>NC_088392.1:42555000-47572500 GCF_037993035.2 Macaca fascicularis
AGCAAATTTCAGGTGAAGGCTATATTTTGTTAACTTTACCTTGAAATCTTGGGTCACAAGAACTTCATCCTTATGGGGTTTTTGGCTTAGCATGTGGAAATGTTTTAAACACCAAGAAGTGTTTAAAGGGTTTGGATTGTTGTGGGACTTAACTTGGTGCACCTTCAGCTGCCATTGCTTTTAGAAAATATTAGCTTATGGTCTTCAGATTGAAATACACATTTGGGAAAATCCCAGACTGGGGGCCCAAGTGACCTATGTTTTGGTATTAGTGTATTTACTTGTGGTCAGATTCCGAGAATCCATTTATCCGTTTATTTGGCAAAGTGTCAGAAATTCAGATGAGCCAAAGAGATTATGAGCGCTTGTGATTAGCTGCTTTGGAGTGGTAGCAGCCAAATGTTTTATCCAGTATTCTTTACTCATTAATGAAGACATTTTCCCCCATGTAACAGCCGTTATCTACATCATAGCATTCATTTGTTTATTTACTTATTTACTCCACAAATATCTTTGAATGCCTACTGTGTGCTAAGTACTTTCCTAGACTCTGGGAATTCAGAAATATAAATCAACACCAGTCCCTGCCCTCACATTGCTTCCAATCAAGAGGAGGAGACAGATTACTTAAGAAAGCAGTATGAGTACTATGATAGTAGTCTACACAAAAAAAAATCTGATAAGATTTATATAACCCTGTGTCCCTTTAGCCAATGTTTAATTCAACCATTATTATTGGAAAATATCAATATTTTAGTTCTATGCTTATATAGCTATAACAAAAAAAGAACGAAATGTCTTTTCAAACTGCCTGATAAGTCAGTATGCAATTTTTGATTTTTATAGGAATTTTTCACTCCCATGGCAACCATAAATATCGTTAATCAGAAAATCTCTATGACCTTTCTCTGAACAAAGATATAGACCTGTATTTAATTGATCCCTAAAAAAAATTCTGTTTAGCAACAATACTTTGTTCCAGTTGATCTTTTAGTTCATCATTTTAATTAAGTTTAGCCTTTCTTTAATCTTTCAGCCTTATCGGTAACTATTACTTTTCAGCAATTTCAAAGAGATTACATTTTTTTTTAATTTATTTATTATTATTATACTTTAAGTTGTAGGGTACATGTGCATAACGTGCAGGTTTGTTACATATGTATACTTGTGCCATGTTGGTGTGCTGCACCCATCAACTCGTAAGAGATTACATTTTTAAACGATTTTTTAAAAACCTCCCTGTTAATGGTCATTAACCTTACATACAGCAGATATAATTCTGTATGCTTAGAGGGACCAAACATGAAGTTCTTAAGCAGCCAAAATTACCCAATAGCCAGGAGAACTTTTATCTCTAGATTCTTTAAAATTAGACCCAAGTCAGATAGATAAGGGGAATGGTAGTTTGGTCAAAATATTACCTACTCAAAAATATAAATGACAGTATTTCCACTTGCAATCCCAGAGTAAGGTTTTGCATATCCGTTTTGAATAACTTTAGTGAAGTTAAGTGATTTGAAATTGAATGCAGTGGGGTAAGCTGGTAAGACAGCTCAAAGCTATTGCAGGTCAAGGAAATCAGGTAAAGTGGAGTCATCCCCACTTTTCAATCCCCTTCACTGGAGAAACGCCGGTGCCATTGCAGTGCAAGTGCAACTGCATCTTTTTATATGTATAGAAGTTTTAAAATCAATTTGATTTTCACTGGTATGATTCTCTAGTGTACTTAATATGCTATGGACAGATTTCTGAGAATAGTAAGAAGCAATTACACTTCTCATGAATATATAGCGGATGATGCACTCTGATTCATTATTCCATTCTATTTTCGAACATGCTTATGATTTTTTTTTTAAAAAAAAGGAAAAAAGAAAATTCTTTAAAGTATGAACTAGTAGATCTGAGTTTTAATTATCTCACTAGGTGACATTAGGTAAACCCTTAAACTATTTTGTGCCTCAGTTAATCTACCTATAAAATTTGATAAAACCTCCCACCTCTAGTTTTAACTAGCAACATTTAGTTATGTATAATGTATTTTGAAGTCTTTCAATACATGGATTCGAAATTAAATAATTTCCTTATTTCAGATATTTGTTTATTTTTATTTATGAAAGTTTCCTTCTTACTAATGATTGTTAAAAATGCAGAACTCAAGGAGATGGAGAAGGGCAATGAAAAAAATGTCCAGGAAAAAAAATTAAACAGCATTAACTCACAACACCAGTTCTAAAACTCAAGACCTTTCTAAATGAACTCGAGATGCACTAATCAAAGATATTTAATTTACTGATTCCAGATGCAGCGTGTATGCACCTTGCAATAAATTTTGATCATGAATTGTAAAGTTTGCCATAACTCTTAGTTTACTATAATCCCACTGGTATTAGTTAATCTTGCACTTGCTCCTTTTTATTTTTTCACTAATGGAGTTAATATTTAGTTAGTTCATTCTGTAGCATATGCTCTCCAGTGGTATTGATTTTTTTTTTCTTTTCTGTTCTGTGACTTCACTGAAGTGCCAAACGTCACAGGGGAAGTCATTCAGTGTAGAATTTAACAGCAAGAAATTAGAAGTCTATATCCCACTGATAGAGGAGAAAATTATTTAACCTTGCTTTTTATATAATTGATTCTTTAATGCCTTAATGCAAAGTGTTTTTAAAAACCTCTCTATGCCATATGTTGTGCTATATTTTAGTTATTCTTAAATGTGCTATTATACTAACTGTAGATTAATTTTGACCGTATCCAAATTATACCTCTAAGATAGAGTGTCAGAGATAGAGAAAATAAAAAATCCAGAAAATCTCACTTAGAAGCAGATTATAAGACTAAGATCAATTTTAAAATTCAGAGTTTATTTGGGAGTTAAACATGCGTACATGCAGCTTCTGTTCAACAGTGGCCAGGCCCTGTGCCTGCTGTTGAGCAGCAGGAGGACAGAGCCTCAGCCCAGGCTGAAAGGGCAAGAAGGTGCATTGGGAGCAGCATGTGAAGATTGTTTGCAGCTTTGCGTATGCAGGAGATGCCTTCTCTTCTAGGGTGTGCTCCCCTGCAGCAGAACACAGACACTGCTAGCACATGATTCTGCACAAACTATGGAAACATCTGGACTATTGACCGAAATTATACCTTTCTTCATCCAGATGTTAGAGTGCATGTGTATCTCATGTACAGACACAGCCTTAAACCAAAATAATTTTATTTACTAAATTGGCCGGGTGCAGTAGCTCATGCCTGTAATCCCTGCACTTTGGGAGGCCGAGGCAGGTGGATTGCCTGAAGTCAGGAGTTCAAGACAAGCCTGCCCAACATGGTAAAACCGTGTCTCTACTAAAAATACAAAAATTAGCCGGGTATGGTGGTGGCCTCATGTAATCCCAGCTACTCGGGAGGCTGAGGCAGGAGAATCACTTGAATCTGGGAGACAAAGGTTACAGTGAGCCAAGACTGCACCACTGTACTCCAGCCTGTGTGACAAAGCAAGACTCCCTCTCAAAAAAAAAAAAAAAAAAAAAAAAAAAAAAAAAAAAGAAAGAAAGAAAGAAAGAAAGAAAAAGAAAAAAAATTTATTTACTAAATTTACCTGTGAGTGTTCAATTAAATAACACACTTTCTTTCTTTTTTTCTGCAGACTTCCTCTGTGGACAGACATTTTCCTTCTATTTAAAAAAAAAAAAATTCTCCAAATATTTTTCATCAAGTGTCAACAATAGTACTGGAAGGACATAGAGGCCGTTTCAGTGATAAGCAACTGCTTAGTCCCTGGGGCTGCTGGCTGGGGCCATGCTTCTAAGCACTGGTTGCTGGCTCAAGGGAGAATTTAAAAGGGAGACAGGCAAGACAAGGAGTAGGAAACCAAGTAGGGATGAAAAGACTCGGGGCAGCCTGGTGCAGTGGCTCATGCTTATAATCCCAGCACTTTGGAAGAATGAAGCAGGAGGATTCCCTGAGCCCAGGAGTTCGAGACCAGACTGGGCAACATAGGGAGACCTACAAAAAATTTTTAAAAATTAACCTGGCATAGTGGCACAGCCACTCTGGAGGCCGAGGTGGGAGGATCACGTGAGCCCAGAAGGACAGGCTGCAGTAAGCCATGTTCATACCACTGCGCTCCAGCCTGGGCAACAGAGCAAGACCTTGTCTCAAAAGAGAAAGAAAGAAAGAAAATAGTGGGGAGATGAAAGAATGTATTTCCATAGAAGGGATGGGTGAATGCCACATTTTTTACTCTTTATTCAAATGGCAAAAGTTTCATATTGTACCCCATATACATGGTATACTCTATATGTGTGCAGGACACAATATTTAAATGTCTTACTTACTGAATTCAGAGTTCAGCTTGAGAAGAGTGATAACTGTTTAATCAGCTTCTCCTCTCTCATGTCCACCAACAGAACAGGTCACCTGACCATTCATTCGGCTCTTATAGTTAAATGAACTCTAAAAATGTACAATGTTTTTGCTGTTGGAGACCACAGAAGACATATATGTTTATTAATATTTTTAGGTCATGGTTAAAATTTAGTGCTGTAGTTTTGTTTGTTCCTTAAAGAAATTTTCAAAATGTCAGATGAGAACAAAACTTATTTTCTATTGGAGCATCACGAATTTCCCCAGTAAACTGAATATATAGTTAGCCTAATTTAGTCAGAATATGCAAATGGATTAAATGTACTTTTCACATATAGGAACAAGTTAGTGCTTTAAAACCCTTCATGACAACTAAGGATTTAGAATAACGTTAGTTAGTATTTCTCTTACAAAGCAGAATGGATTAAAAAGTACAACAAGTATTCGTGGAATATATTTGTACCCCTTCCTAAGGTAGTAGTGATGGGGATTACCTGTAGGGTAGGATCTCTCTGCCCTCAGAAAGTATATTTTCTAGCTGAGGAAGACCAGACTAGGAAGACTTCTAGGAAGACCTAGAACATCAGGTACAAAGGGGCAGAATAAAGGCAATAAGCACTCATAAGTTCAGCCAAGGAAGGGATGAATCAGTAAGATTTGCGGAAGTTGAAAAAGCCTTATGGAAGAAAAACGTCTTAGGCTGGCCAGGTTGCTATTAAAAAAAAAAAAGAAAAAGAAATACCATCAACTGGATGGCTTAAACAGCATCTGTTTTTCTCAGTTCTGGATGCTGGGAAGTCCAAGATCAAGGCACTGGCAGATTCAGTGATTGGTGAGGGAGCTCTCTTTCTGGTTCATAAATGGCTATTTTCTTGTTGTGTCCTCACATGGTGGAAAAGTAGGAAGGAAGGTCTCTGGGGTTGCTTTTATAAGGGCACTAATCCCATTCATGAATGCTCTGCCCTCGTGACCTAATCACATCCCAAAGCCTCCCCCCCCCCCACCCACCCTCTAATACCATCACTTTGGGGGTTAGGATTTAAATATGTGAATTTGGGGATAAGGGGGACACAGGCATTCAATCCTTAACGAGAGAAGACTTGGATGGCATTCTGATTTTGGTTGCACAAGGAAGAGAGAAGAGGGCACCTTAGGATGGAGAAATGACGTAAGGCAGATGTAAGCAGCAGATGTGGAAAATAAATGCCTGTTAGGCAATAAAGACAGGATGGGCCGGGTACAGTGGCTCAGGCCTGTAATTCCAGCATTTTGGGAGGGCGAGATGGATGGATCACATGAGCTCAGGGGTTCAAGACCAGCCTGGGCAACATGGCGAAACCCCGTCTCTACAAAAAAATACAGGAAAAAAGTAGCCAGACATGATGGTGTGCACCTGAAGTCCCAGATACCTGGGAGGCTGAGGTGAGAGGATCACCGGAGCCCAGGAGGTCGAGACTGCAGTGAGCCCGAGCCTGGATTGTGTGAGTGCACTCCAGCCTGGGTGGCAGAGCAAGACCTTGTCTCAAAAAAAAAAAAAAAAAAAAAAAAAAAAAAAAAAAAGAATGGAGACAGGATGGCTCAGCAGCTCAGCAGGTTGAATAAGATTATGGGAGAACCTAGAGACTTTGCGGGGAGAACTTTAGAGTGAAGTCTTTGATGGAGACCATAGGGAGCCATTGCAGGTTCTTGAGCAGAGGCCTGCCATGATATTTAACAGAAAGTAATTATTCTAGTGCCTTGAAAGCTAATGCTATTGAATCTGTTGGCTGTTTTTTGTTGTTGTTGCTGATTTTTTTTTCTTGTTTGTGTTGTTCATATACTCCATCTCCTCTTCATTTGCTATTTACTGCTCATATCTGCTTCAGTATTTTACTTCTCACACCCACCTTTCTCGTACTTCCAGTTTCTAATAACATGTGAGGGCAGAACCAAGAGTGGGTTGGAACATTCACCTGGAACATGGAACCACTGCTGTTGGAGGACCTTGGAGAGACCAGGAAAGCAGGCTCCTGACATTCCAGGCTCTCTGGTCTCCAGCTGCGCTCAGCAGTGATGTAGTTTCCCTGATATGGCATGATGCTGCCCCCACCCTCCTGGGTGAGCAGGATTCTCAGAAACCACGCAGGTCACAATGAACTGGTCCTGCACATGTGCACTTGGAAAGTCCTCATGTAGACACCTTCCTAAGCAGCAGCTTTTTCTTTTCTTCTTTTTTATATTTGAGTCAGGGTCTCACTCTATCACCCAGGCTGGAATGCCATGGCCAGTGGTGCAGTCATGACTCACCTCAGTCTTGACCTGCAGGGCTCAAGTGATCTTCCCACTCAGAGTAACCGGAATTATAGGAGTGCACTACTATGCCAAGCTAATTTTTGTCTTTTTTATAGAGACAGAGTTTCGCCATGTTGTGCAGACTGGTCTGAAACTCTGGGTTCAAGCACTCTCCCTCGGCCTCCCAGAGTGCTGGGATTACAGGTGTGAGCCATAGCCCCAGGCCTTTAGCAGCAGCTTTTAGTCACTTCCATCCACAGGAGACATTTTATGCCCTAGTTACCCGTTACTCTCCAACTTCAAACCAGTTTTTTTCTATAGTCTTAGACATGTTTGAGGCCAGGCTTCCAAGAAACATGCTTCTTCCGTGTATAATTTTCTCTCCTAGAACTCTACACTGTTAGAATCGCTATGCTTCCCCCGACCCCCGCCCCTCTCTCCCCCTTTTTTTTTCCTGAGATGGAGTCTTGCTCTGTCACCCAAGCTAGAATGCAGTGGCGTGATCTCGGTTCACTGCAATCTCTGCCTCCTGGGTTCAAGAGATTCTCCTGCCTCAGCCTCCCAAGTAGCTGAGAATACAGGCGCCCACCACCATGCCCGGCTAGTGTTTGTATTTTTAGTACAGAAGGGGTTGCACCACATTGGCCAGGCTGGTCTTGACTCCTGACGTTAGGTGATCCACCCGCCTCAGCCTCCCAGAGTGCTGGGATTATAGACATGAGCCACCGCATCCAGCTCACCAACCCCATTTTTAAAAGAGGAATCCAGTACTCACTTTGGCAGCACATATACTAAAATTGGAACAATACAGAGAAGATTAGCATGGCCCCTGTGCAAGGATGACAACAAATTTCTGAAGTAGTCCATATTTAAAAACAAAAGGGGTGAGAGGAATATAGGGGAAAAAAAGTAAGCACTTTAATTTAGGGATGTTTCCAAACCCATTCATTAATTCTGAGAAAGTAAAATGTAGCCAACCTGATGGAATTTTTATAAAAATTGGGAGCTCACTGTCAACTAAATCACATTTATTTAATCTAGTATTAGACTGCCTTTTTTTTTTAACCAGATGGAAACCATTAGCAGCAATAGTGAACAAATCTATCCAGGCTCCCAGAGGTCATTTTTAACCACCATTAACAATCTGGTTTTCACAGATTAGTAATATACGAAAGGCAACAGTCCAGTAAAAGATATACAAAAGGCAGAAGAAGCTTCTGTGCTTCTTATTTACCTAACATTTAGCCATTTTAAAAACCCTTTGTAAGTGGGGCATTCGAATCCTCTAAGCTCAAAATTGGCAGATTTTACCCGGAAGATGCAGCAAAATATCTGTTTGAAATAGATGCCAATGCAAAGTGTTAATAAAACCTCTACAAAGCTGATGAAAAGACAAGCTTTTTATTAACATCATCAGTAGATTTGCCTGTGGTTAATATAGTCTCCATTTACTAGCTGCTTGTTTAGTGGTTTCATACCAATGTAAAGCTACTAATTATGAAATAGGAAAGAAATGCATTTTACATATCACATTTTAATTTTTAAATTCAACTATCTAACTGAAACATAATATAAGATAAACAGTCCACAAAATATACTAAAGAGTCAAAAGGAATCTGGTCTATAATTTGATAAGACTATGGTTTCTAGAATTGCCTATTCAGGAATAAAGATCTCATTTAAATCATGCTTTGAGTGGTTGAGAAAGTTGTAGAATAGTAGTGTCATTAGGCCCTGCAGATAAACACAGAGATACATACATGCCTCTTTCTTCTCTTGTTCAGAGTCAATATTGTATGCCAGTATTTTTGAAATACACCTTTAAGTGGTTAACTGAGACTGCACATAATATGCATGTATCTTCATTTCAAAATACTGTTTTTCTTGGTTTACACATTAATGATTTGTTATCAACCTTCATGTTACTCTTGTTTTAGATAATAGTGTTTTTCTAGGAATTGCATTGAGGTCTATATTTAAAATGCTTCACAGATATTTCCTCTCTATTTTCTTTTTATATGGAGAAGAAAGCCAAGGTATCAAGGTTCAAGAGTACATCTGAACCTATAGAGAGGTCATGTCCAAGATGAGAATGAGGATGTAGAAATCTAATCTGGATATTAGGGAAGATGCTTGCTACTCAGGAACTGAGGGATGCCAAGGATATTATTAGGCTCCTTCCCCTAATGGTGCATATGTTCTGAAATATTTGCATATATTTTCACAGATGTATTTACCTACACACACACACACATTCACAAACACACACAAACGTACTCCCCACAGTCATCAAGTAAAATGCACTTGAATTGCCATTGATAATATCATGTTGAAAATTTTCCTGTCTGTCCATGATACTGTTATAGTTCACCACTTCAGGGAGAAATTTTGTTTCCCTCTTTGCAGAAAGTTTTACCTCGGCAAAGAAATCTCCCTGTACTTCTACAAGTGCCCAGGGCCATTACATTTTGTTTTTTGCTGAGGGAACTAAATAGTAAGGAGATCTTTGATGAATTCTGGCCCACGCTGTAATTTAGAATTTACACTCCTGGGGTCCTTTTCAGAAACAACTACAAACCCTTTATTGAGTGCTTATTGTATGTTCAGCACTGTGCTAAGCAATGGCCATACCTAGCCCCTGCCCCCAAGTAACACATGGCCCACTGAGTGAGGAAGGGGAGTAAGGAGACAGCACCATGCCTGAGGCCTGTGCGAGGAACTCTGGGGACAGAGAGGAGGGATGGGGGGAAAGGGAGGGGGATCCATGAAGCCCCAGAGCCCCTTTGTTTGTTCTACCAAACCTCTTCAGACAGAAATGAAAAGCTTGATTAAATTATGTGAGTCTTGAGGACAGCAGGTTGAATTTTTTAAAAATTCTGGTTGCCTGAATGATTGGATTCTGGTTTATTTAGACTGGATTTGTAGACTCAATTCATCACTGTGGATAGAGACATTTTCTTAACTTGCCATCCTAGTTAGCACGTAAGCTAAATAGGAATAACGATCTAACCTTTATTCACAATATAGTTTTCTTTGGTCAAGGAAGAGCAGTGAAGAGATACCAGCAAGCAAGTAACTGTTCACAAACTAATATAAGTTAACTTATTTTGTCTAAGTTGATTTTTAATTTTTTTTACTTTTTATTTTATTTATTTATTTTTAAATTTTGAGACAGGGCCACCCAGGCTGGAGTGCAGTAGTGCAATCACAGCTCACTACAGCCTCAATTTCCTGGGCTCAAGTGATCCTCCCACCTCAGCCTCCCAAGTTGCTGGAACTACAGGCACACACTACCACATTCAGCTGATTTTTCTATTTTTGTAGGGACAAGGTTTTGCCATGTTACCCAGGTTGGTCTTGAACTCCTGGCCTCAAGCAATCCTCCCGCCTCAGCCTCCCAATTACAGACATGAGCCACTGCACCTAGCCTTAAGTTGATTTTTTTTTTTTTTTTTTTTTTGAGACAGAGCTTCACTCTTGTTGCCTAGGCTGGAGTGCAATGGCACGATCTCAACTCACTGCAACCTCTGCCTCCCAGGTTCAAGCGATTCTTCTGCCTCAGCCTCTTGAGTAGCTGGGATTATAGGCATGCACCACCACGCCCGGCTAATTTTGTATGTTAGTAGAGATGGGGTTTCTCCATGTTGGTCAGGCTGGTCTTGAACTCCTGACCTCAGGTGATCTGCCCACCTCGGCCTCCCAAAGTGCTGGGATTACAGGCGTGAGCCACCGCGCCCCGCCCAAGTTGTTTAAAAAAAAAAAAAAAAAACTATCAATTATTAGGAAACCCCTCCAAGTTTATCAATCACAGCTCAAAGTCTCCTCCCACTTCTTTTTCTGTGTCCCAAATTTTGATGGCCCAAGAAGGCTAGGCCCCTGCCTCTAGTCTTGAGAACCTTTCTATTCAAATCAAGCTTCCTCCCTTCAAGGACAAGTGGGACTCCAATCAGATTTCTACCAGAAATCTTGACTATCCAGACTCCTCTTTTGCCCATTCTAGAAATTTCCTTCCTTGTAAAGGATGGATAGCAGTAGGGGGCTGGAGAGGGAATAACTTCAAGAATCTGCTTTTCTGGAGCTGCCATCACAGGCAGGGCAGGCTCTGCTCTCCTTTTCTGCACCTCCCCTCCATGTTTCAGGAGGATTGTGTGTGAGTAAATGAGGACAACATTTGGTTATGAGGACTTCCAATTTCAGGTTATATTAAATAAACTGTTTTGCAGATACTAAAAGAAAATGTAAAGGAAAACTTACAGAACTAGCCTACACAAAACTAATAATATTTTTTCTCCTTTTTTAAAAGGTGAACACACACAAGAAACTAATTCACCTCATTCACTCAAAAAGGATGTAGAAAATATGGGGAAAGGTAAATGAAAGTTTCAATTCTGTAGAACTTCTCTTAGCTTTAAACGACTGTGGAGATAATAGGAGGATATTTTTGTCCTACACCATATTTTTAGCTTGACAAGCAACATATGAATAATATATGGACCATTGGGTGGATATAATTGAGATTAATGCATACGTATCAATCAATACATGACACTGTAATATAATACTTTAAAATAATATATTACATTGATTTATATTCATGGATTTCTGCACAAAATCTATCCTATGTCTATGCAACACTTTTTAAACTGGTAAATATTTTGTCTTATAATAATAAACTGCCATATATAACAGTTCTCTGGAGAGTTATTTGTAAAGATTAGTAAAATGACTCTTCTTTTTTTTATTAGAAGAACTTCAGAAGGTTTTATTTGAACAAATAGATTTACGGAGACGACTGGAACAAGAATTCCAGGTGTTAAAAGGAAACACGTCTTTTCCAGTATTCAGTAAGAAATCACTTTTATTTCATTGTATTTATGATAATTGATTACGTTTCTATAATTAGGCTTAAGAATGTAATTCTAAGTGTTAAGTGATTGTGCAAAACACACACAGTCTTCCCATGGTCTGCCTAAATATTCATAAATTTTAGTTTTATTTAGGCTTTGAATTGACTCACAGATAGAATTTCTTTTTTGTTTGTTTGTTTTGTTTTGTTTTGTTTTTGAGACGGAGTCTCGCTCTGTTGCCCAGGCTGGAGGGCAGTGGCTGGATCTCAGCTCACTGCAAGCTCTGCCTCCCGGGTTTAGGCCATTCTCCTGCCTCAGCCTCCCGAGTAGCTGGGACTACAGGCGCCTGCCACCACACCCGGCTAGTTTTTTGTATTTTTTTAGAGACGGGGTTTCACCGTGTTAGCCAGGATGGTCTTGATCTCCTGACCTCGTGATCCGCCCGTCTTGGCCTCCCAAAGTGCTGGGATTACAGGCTTGAGCCACCGCGCCTGGCAGAATTTCTTACAAGAACCTTTTGGTATTTATGTATGGATATACGTGTATCTGTATGTGTATGTTGTGCATACTTTAAAATGTGTGTAAATATATAATTAAATATGGAAATATATTTAAATATTTAGATAGATTTAGATTATAGATTTTAAAACAAAAGAACTACTCAGATATTTACATCCTCTAAAGTAGGGGAAACAAGAAAAAGTTAACTTTCATTCTCAGATTGTTCTGGATAGCATTCCTGATGCTTGAGATATGTATAAATATGAAAATCTAAACTTTAACAGTTCAGTGTACACAAATCTATTTTATTAAATGAAATTGGTATAATTTTAGTAGTTTTAGATTCCCTATCCATATTTAATGTTAAAATTCCATTCTGAACTTAGAGGCAGGAGATATTGTAGCCTAAAAACTGTTGGTTCTACTCCCAGAGTCTTGGAATTTTCTAAAACTTTATAGTAGGTGTCCAGATTTTTAAAATTCACCTGACCTGGTCTGGGTCACATCTGGACAAATACACCACAGTAGTGTTTTTCAAGCTTTCTGGAGTTTGATTTAGTCATCTTCCCCTCTCCAGAGAAAGGAAAGTGGGAAAATAGTATGCAAACTTTTTTTTTTTTCTTTTTGAGATGGAGTCTCGCTCTGTCACCCAGGCTGGAGTGCAGTAGCACAATCTCGGCTCACTGCAACCTCTGCTGCCTGGGTTCAAGCAATTCTCCTGTCTCAGCCTCCCGAGTAGCTGGGATTACAGGCACACACCACCACACCTGGCTAATTTTTGTATTTTCAGTAGAGGTAGGGTTTCACCATATTGGTCAGGCTAGTGTCGAACTCCTGAACTCAGGTGATCCACCTGCCTCAGCCTCCCAAAGTGCTGGGATTACAGGCATAAGCCACTGTGCCTGGCCTGCAAACTTATTTTTCTAATTATATATTTAAAATTAATTTTTTCCAGGGCACTTTTTTAGAATGTCAGCATGCTTCTTGTTATTAACCCAGAAATCACAAAACTCAAGTTGGCAATTCCTGTGCCAGATGATTCCTGTAGCAGCACCTGGAAGATTTTTAAATAATTGTGATAATTCCAATAATGTCAGCCTGAAGGTCTTCATTCATTAGGGCTTCCTAAATGTAATCATTGGCACAACTGAATGACATACTTAGGTAGCATTTTTGAATAGCACCAGGTTCCTGCTAACATGTCAAACTGAATTTGACCAGAACATTTAAAAGTGAGGATTCAAAATGTAGAGGTAATTGCATGATGGAAGAGAATGCTGACCACAAGGAATGGGAGGGTCTGCAAAGTGTGTCCTCTCTGCATACTCCAAATGAGGTTGGAGCTCATGGTACTTCAGTTGTTTTGAATTCAGAGAATACCTGCAGGGCTTTAGAATGAAACTGAAAGGAGGAGAATGGCCAATAGCTTTTGATAGCATAATTAGGAATATTGTGATACTTATAGCTTTGAGAAAAGGAGAAACGTTTAAAATATCTTTGAAACCATAAGAAACAGGTGCTTTGAAAGGATCTAGGATTCTCTAACTTTTGAAACTGTGTCTTAAGAAATACTGCACAGTTCCTTGCCCCAATGAGAGGCATTGAATGATATGTTTTTCCAATAGCTGATGTTTATCTAACTGTTGAGTTTGCAGGTCCCTGCTTTTAGATCTAGCAGAGTGGGTCCAAGTCCCGTTGAATCCCTAACATGCCCTTCTAACTCCCTATGAAACCTCTGTAGTCATAATTCATCCCATTAATAAAAGCTAATTCATATTCATTCTAAGGAATTAAGTAATCCATAATAATTGATATTTTTCTTAGTAACTGCTCTGTAATACAACATGTTTCTGTTAAACAAAATGTTAGAATGTGACGGTACTGGCCAGTTTCAATTCAGACCTCTCATTCATCATTTTGATGTGCATTAATATGTATCCTCTGTGATTGCCACATATATGAAATACTTCAATTAAACAGTAACAAAAAAATTTCCTCTTTTTTAACTGTAACATACTCCACTGACCAAGGAAGTGGCATGCGTGTGCCCAAGTTTAAATAATGCGTGGTTTAGATACACCACAAAGAGGCAGTCAATTTCACACGGATGAAAATAGCAAATGCACATTATGTGCTTGTTAACTAAATGTGAGGGGCCGTGAGGCTAGGAGACAGATTTAGATTCACTCAGATGAAAAGGGGAAAACCGAGCTTTGCGAAGCCTCATCGGAAAGCAGCTTAGAGGAATTCTCGTGAGAGTTGTGCAAAGCTTTTTACTATGAGGTGAACAGATGCTCACAGTCACCACAGTTAAACTCCAGTTCACTTAGAGCACTGTGGACCTAGGCTAGGAGCTGTAGCATGTGAGAATTAAGAATCTAGGCTCAAAAACTGGCCAGACCTGAGTTCATTTTCAGGCTCTGCTGCTTGCTGGTTGTATGACCTTGGAAACTGTAAAATGCGGCAGATAATTCCTGTTGCGTAGAAGAATGAGAGGACTAAATGAGAGATCTATGTGAAGTGCTGTGCACATGCTGGGCACAGGATAAGTGCAATTATGATGGTGATTATGAAACAGAAAGATGAAAAGGAGAGGAACAGCACTGAGCTCTAGAAAAGCATTTCTAAACTTGGGTCCAAATATTTGGCTTCTGGCTAGGCACAGTGGCTCACACCCGTAATCCTAGCACTTTGGGAGGCTGAGGCAGGCAGATCACTTGAGGTCAGGAGTTCGAGACCAGCCTGGCCAACATGGTGAAACCCCATCTGTACCAGAAATATAAAAAATTAACCAGGTGTGGTGGTATGCTCCTGTAATCCCAGCTAGCCAGGAGGCTGAAGCAGGAAAATCACTTGAACCCGGGAGGCAGAGGTTGCAGGGAGCCAAGATCATGCCGCTGCACTCCAGCCTGGACAACACAGCGAGACTCAGTCTCAAAAAAAAAAATTGGCTTATTGCCTTGGTTCTGAGGTTTAATGAGGACCACAGGAATGATCCTAAGCATGGAGAGGGTACAAATACAGATAACAGAAAGGAGGGGCAGGTAGAGGAGGAGGAGGAGGAAAAGGAGGAAGAAGGGACAGAGGGAAAAAGGAGAAGGAGGAGGAAGAGGCAGAAAAGGAGGAAGAGGGAGGAAGACGGAGGTGGAGGAAGAAACAAGTCTCCACACTGGGGGAGCAGCAGTTGGGAGGAGGAAGAGAAACAAGCAAGTCTCTGCACTTGCTGGAACGGAGGCTTCCAGAGCTGCTTTCCACTAATACTTACGCGTAGCCCTGATGGGGAAATCTGGGGAGGAGAAAGCAGATTTCTCCTGTAATGGCAGGCATTTGCCATTACAGCAGAGGCAGAGAAGCATGGCAGGTCATAGAGATGGTTCCAGGTGTGGATACTGACTGCTCTACTCACTAGCTGAGTAACCTTGGGCAAGTTCCCTGATCTCTTTTCAACAGTATAGCAATACTGCTACCTACCTCCTGGGGTTGTGGAGAGGATTAAATGAGTGAAAGGCATGAAGTGCTTAGCACAGTGACAAATGCATAGTAATTACTATGAAATGTGAGTTGTTGCTATTATATACAGTTTTAAAGTTTGATGCTGACATTCTTGTAGTGACTGTATAGTAAAGCAGCTAATGTAAGAAACCAGAACTTGTAAAGGTTTATTGAGCTGTCATTATAGAGGGTGGAACAGGCAGTGAAACTGTTTTGATACCAAACAATAAGTTTAATCAACAAACCGGGTAAGACACAACAGAGAGGTAGGAAGGGTATACTAAGGAAAGAGGAGAAGCTGGAATTGAGTGGGAGTAGGTGTTTGGGGAAATGGATTAGGAGGGGCTCCATTGTTATCAAGGTTACTTTGAGATGAAAATAGGATGGCTGGTCAAACACGTTTTGTAATGAATATCATGTTCAATTGGACAGAAGTAACTTATTAAAGGTGACCCCCAATGCCACCATTCCAAACTCCCCCCTCACAACTGGTCTGATCATTTTTGCAGCTGTAAATCCAGAAGTTATTTTTGCCACTGCATCGTTATACACAGCTTTCCCAGTAATTGTATCTCTTCTTCCTCTCTTTTCCTCTAACACCCTATGCCTTCCTTTATTACAGCATTCATCCTTTTGCTGTAGTTTTTATTCATTTTGATTTCTTCCCACTAGCCATCTTAAAACCTCAGGGCCTAACCCTGAGCCTGGGACCTGCTAAAGGCGGCAATGAATGGAGAAGGCCCTCACCAGCAGGGTGCCCTGCATCCTCACCTCCCTTCTCCACTCCAGCCCTTTCTGCCTGCTGCTCTTAGCCCTGTCTTCTTAAAACTCTAGATTTGGCACCAAATCTTCACCTCAAGAAGCCAGAATGATTTGCCCTGTTTATCATGGTATATCTAAGTTAACTCTTCTCGGACTCTCAAAACCTGCCATAATTGTATGCCCCCCACTCCACCGCCGCAACCTCTCCACCCTTATTTCTGCTTCTCCCCAGGCTCAGCCCCAGTTACCTGGCAGACCACTCTCACCCCTCTCCTTCCACCTCTGCACACCATCTCCCTCTAGTCCAGAGTGCCTCCCCTCATCCAAGTCCTCCTCCTTATCTGGGACACAGCTAAAGTTTTGCCACATCCAAGAAGCCTTTCCACTCTTGCAGCTGGCAGCATTTTCTGAAGTCCTGTTGTGTTCATTTCTAGTACCATGAGTTTTCTGTGTTGACTCCTCCTCTGTTTCACTCTCCTTTCCCCACACTTGCATTGTAAATAGATTCAGGGAAGGGCTACTCAGAATGTTCTTCCGTTGCCACCTGCAGCACCTGGCATATTGTGGGTACGTAACACACTCTCAATAAATGATTGATAGGAACGTTGGGGTCATACCCGAAGAGATTAAAACTGACAATGGAGGATGAAATTGGATCACTGAAGTCTGTTGTATAAAGGAGAGTATCCAGGGCTCATGAGTAGAATCCTTAGATTTGCAGATCTAGTGACAAATTCATGGCACTTAGAAGAACTGAGTGGAAAGGCCAGTTGGTTATTACAGGAAAGCACAAATGAATGGGGCTTTATGAAAAATGTTAGATTTTATCTAAAATGTCATCATTTTAGATTCTTATAAAAAATTGCTCTTCCAAATTACTGTTAAGAGTCCTTGTTATTAAAAACAAACTACATCTAATCTCTCTGAATATGGTTGTCTGCATTTTTCACCTGTGGCTATTATTGAATTTATTTTATGTTCAGTGATTCCCTTCGTTCCTTCCTTTTTCTTTCTTGTTGTAGCATACTCTGGAAGATGAAGTGTGGGGTGGGGGGCAGCAAGGCAGATTCCAAAATACTGTACAGATTAAAAGCTTTGGTCCTTTCAGTAGGAGATGGCTATGAAAAAAAAATTTAAGTTTTGGCTGGGCACAGTGGCTCAGGTCTGTAATCTCAGCACTTTGGGAAGTCGAGGCAAGAGGATTGCTTGAGCCCAGGAGTTCAAGGTCAGCCTGGGCAACATGCTGGGACCCTGGCTCTATACAAACACACACACACAGATTAGCCAAGCATGGTGGCATGCACATGTAGTCCCAGCTACTAAGGAGGCAGAGGTGGAAGGATCACTTGAACCCAAGTTCAAGGCTGCAGTGAGCTGTGGTCACATCATTGCACTTAAGCCTGGGTGATACAGCAACACCATCTCTCAAAAAATAAAAATAAAAATAAAGGTTCAGTGGTTCTTTAAAAATAGAGATAACAAAATGAAGACGTTGTAAACAAATTGAACCCCAAAGCCCACTGCTTGCTTAGAACATTCCAGGTGAACCAGATGTACCCTACGGGTTTGTCTTCTTACTTACGGTTCTAGGAATGTAGGCTAGATACTCTTTATTGCTGTTTGGAAAACCCTTGGGCTTTTCCAGCTGTCTGAGTTTGCAGTGTGCAGCCTTGCTATTGTGTTGGCTGACATGCTGCACTTCAGTGCTTTTCTTTGCTACTTTCTTTTACATTATCATTTTCCAAAAATAGTTGGGTTATAAGTGATTCTCATTAGAGAATGATTTTTTCCATCTCCAGTTAAATTGTGTCTTCATCAACCTTTAGAACATAGAAAAAATATGGCCGGGCGTGATGGCTCATCCTGTAATTCCAGCACTTTGGGAGGCCAAGGCAGGTGGATCACTTGAGGTCAGGAGTGTGAGAGCAGCCTGGCCAAAATAGTGAAACCCCGTCTCTACTAAAAATACAAAAAAATTAGCCAGGCATGGTGGCGCATGCCTGTAACCCCAGCTACTCGGGAGGCTGAGGCAGGAGAATCTCTTGAACCCAAGAGGCAGAGGTTGCAGTGAGCTGAGATAGTGCCACGGCACTGCAGCCTGGGCAACAGAGTGAGACGCTCTCTCAAATTAAAAAAAGAAAAAGAACATAGAAAACATTTTAGATTTTTGTATGTTTGCCAATTAACAATCTTCATATCTCAAAGCTATACACATCCTTGTTGTGGAAAATTTTAAGTATGCAGAAATAAAAAGGAAAGGAAACAAAAATCACCCATAATCTTTCCACCTAGAGATAACCACTCTTAATATTTTGGAGTTTCAGCCTTTTTAAATGCATATTAAATGCTTTTATAAAACAAAATGAAATGTAATACACAACATTTTTTACTTCCTTTTTGTTTTAGCTAAAATGTGCCTCTTTCCATTACTACACAGCAGTGTATAAATATACTGTTACACTGGACATTAAGGTTTGCCCAAGTTTTAGATGGTGTACACCCTTGTAACTAAGTCTTTGCATGTATCCACTATTATTTCCTTAGGTTAAACTCCTAAAAGTGTTGCTGTGTCACAGGGCATTAACTTTTTAAAGGTCTTAACATATAATTTCAAGTTGCTTTTCAGAAAGTTTGGACTAATTTCTCCTCCCGTCTTTGGAAGAGCATGTATCATCTTTTCATTTAATCTTTGCTGACTTAAGTGGAAATTTTGGTATTTCATATTATTTCCTTTTCTTTCATTGCTGGTGATGTTGAACATTTTTCATGTGTCTAACATCCTTTCATATGTTTTGTGAATGACCATTTATATTCTCTCCCCATATTTCCGTCAATATGTTCATTTTCTTATTGATTTGTATAAACCCTCTATATACTAAAATGTTAATTATTTGACATGTTGCAAGTATTTTTTTGGTTTGTATCAATTACCTTTAAATGTTGACTATGGTGTTTTATGTTTGGGGAGTTTAATCTGTTTGTAATTTATTGGCATACCAAAGTTTTAAATTTCTGTCTAATCAAATCAACCAGTCTTTTCCTTTTCGGTTTTGGCCTTTTATGCTCTTCCCCACTCCAATCTTAAAAAAAATTACCATTTTTTCTAATACTTTAATGGCTTCTTTTCTTTTTTTCATGTTAACTTAGAGAATTATATTAAGTGTACTATCATAGAAAAATGAGCATGAGTTAAGTTAGGACTAGTTTTCATCATTCCACTCTGAATTGCCCTTAGCTGTTTCCTCCACTAAAATTAGAATCTTCTATGATCCCAGGGAAGTAAGTGCTCCAGCCAGGTTGGCTTCAGGCAGCCCCTCCTTCCTAATTCATCTTAGTTTACCACCCTGGTCAAAGGCATCTTGGATCCCTAGAGGCTCAGAGGAAAGTTTTCTCCTTCACAGAGAGCGACCTGCTTGCCATGTGCTCCAGTGTCTGGAACCACACTGATTTTCCTGGAGGCCTTCGGGCCAGACCTCGGGCCTTCCAAGTGTTGGAACCAGGGCAGTTTGTGGAGGGCTAGTTCCCCTGTTGTCCTGTACCCTTTGACCCACCTCTGGAGCATCCTGACCTGGTGAGGTGGGTGCCAGCTCCTCACATAGTTCCTTATGCCTAATTGTTGTTGGTGTAAATCAAAATCTTTCCCTCACTTCCCCTGCACAGGAAAGACAAGTGGGTGCATGGAGCCCAATCAAATCAATTTATTTTGTCACCAAAAAATTTTTCTTTCTTTTTTTTTTTGAGACAGAGTCTCACTTTGTCACCCAGACTGGAGTGCAGTGATGCAATCTCAGCTCACTGCAGCCTTGACTTCCCAGGCTCAGGTGATTCTTCTACCTCAGCCTCCTACATAACTGGGACTACAGGAGTGCGCCTCCATGCCCAACTAATTTTTTGTATTTTTAGTAGAGACAGGGTTTTTCCATGTTTCCCAGGCTGGTCTCAAACTCCTGGGCTCAAGCAATTTTCCTGCCTCGGCCTCCTAAAGGGCTGGGATTATAGGCTTAGCCACCACACTCGGCCTGTCATCAAAGTTTAACATGCTGGAGCAAGAAAAGACCTAAAAGCACATTATTTCACACCTTTGTTTCTTTAGATAAAGTTCTGAGGCTCCAAAGTGGGGTAGTTACTATAGATGGCAGACTCTCAACCTGCTGGTGAATAATTCTGTATGTTTTTACTCCTCATTTATTAGCTAGCCCCTGCTGTGTGCCAGACACTGTGGTAGGCCTTGAAAATTTTTAAAGTGTCTAAACGTATCTTCCTGCCCTCTAATAACTCAACTGTTTAGCAGGGAGACAGATAGATAACAACTAATCATAGCATGTATTATGGATGCATTAATACAGGTATGGACAGGGTACTGGAGAAGTACAAAAAAAAAAAAGGGTAAATAATTCTGGCAGGAGGGGCTGCAAAATTGGAGAAGACTTCCTGGAGGAGGTAATATTTGGACTGGACTTTAAAGAAAAGGCAGTTGTTTGCTGCAAGGGCAAGACCACAGCAGGGGCAAAGGCACAGAGGCTGCAAGTATAACGCATAGTTGGGGACTGGAGAGTGGTTTGGTGGCTGGTGGGGTGCAGGGGATTTCCTCTGTGTCCTTGGCTGCAGCCAGCTGAGCCATATGCAGTTCCCCTCTCCTCCTTCCATGTCTTTATATAGAATGCTGTTCTCCACATGTCTGCTCAAGCAGCTCTTCCCTCTACTGCTCCCGGAATGAATGACAGCTCCTCTCTCAATCTTTGCATGACACCACATACTTCCCTCTATTACGGTGACTTTGACATTAAAATCAGAGGTGACGGTAGGGATTGGGTCTTTTTTAAAAAAATTAATTAGAACACATGTTTGGGGTTGGATAAGAAATTCAAATCTTATGAAAAGGTAGAAGTTGAAAAAAATAAAAAGAACAAAGCCAAAGGGTATACTATCTTGAAAGTGTTGGAAAGCCATTGGAGATTTTTAAGCAGGGAATTAAAGGTATTTGGAGAGGAAGGGACTGGAGGCTAGGTGGTCAGTCGGAAAATAATTCAGGGATGAGGTGCCTGCATGTGGGAGGTAACGATGGCAAAGAGGGGAGAAGATGAAGGTAGAACACATAGAACTCACACACTAGTTGACTGTGGAGATGAAAAGAAGAGGAGAAGAAAAGATGATGATGAAGTTTCTGATTTACTCAAGCTGCTGCCCTATCAACCACAAATTCAATATGAAATCATGCTAATTTCTCCTTCAGTGCAGAAAAAGGCAAAGTTAGCCAAGTCCACACTTTTAAAAGGATCACATGGAGAAGATGTAACACTAAACTGTGCATTTGGAAGTCATTTTTTCCCTAATGCAATAAATATGATCAATATGTAGAATAGCACAAATATTTTGCATGACAATATCTCTCAAAGTTTTCTTCTCAGATTAAGGTAAGGTCTGTAGAAAGACACCAGGACAAAGGAGGACCATAAAATAAAGCTGATCCCAGGGTGAGTTTGCTGCACAGGAGAGTCAGGCCAAAGTACTCTCTCTTAGGAGTGAGATGAGCTGCAGTGAAGCCAGGCAGGCATTTTTCACAGACCCACATCTTATTTACCCAGAAGGTATTATGTACAGGAGGGGCAGCATTTCCTATGCTCAGCTCTATCCAAGGCCTGCCCCTCCTCACTCGTGCTGGACTTCTGAAGACAGTATGGGGAGTGGAAGCTCCCAATACCTGTGATTTGCACAAGTGTGCAAAGGTTAAAGAACATGATTGTGTGGGATGTTTCTGTGTAATCATATGCAAGAGATAATACTAGACGGAATATGAGATACTGTAAAACATAAGACACACTCTCAGAATTTACTGTCTAGTCTGATTAAATTATAGAGGGTTGAAAACATTCTTCAAACGAGCATATAATTTGCCTACGAAAAAAAGACTTAAAAGTAGGGGGGCTGTCCATGGGACTGTCAATAATGTTTTTACTAGCTAAACTAAAAGTAGATTTTACACTTTAGTTAATCTTTCTCTATCTCTCTCTCCTACCAGATAATTTTCAGGACCAGATGAAAAGGGAACTAGCCTACCGAGAAGAAATGGTGCAACAGTTACAAATTGTAAGATGCATTTCTACTTAAAAATAAATTCAACTTGATTGGTTTGTTTTCAGACTACCCAATATGTATGAAACTGTTCACGTTTTTGCATGAAATCCTTTGGTCCACTTACCTCTCAGCTGGCTTAGATGCTAATTACCGAGAGATTTACTTAGACACAGGATAAACAGATGTGGCAGTATGTTTCCTCTAAATGTAACTACCTACCATGTGTTAATAGACAGATGTGTAAATTATCTCTGTGGGTAAACCAAAGGTACCTGCATTTTCTTCCATTATGCAAACTTCCCAAACACAGTGCTCAGTGAAGGGCTCAGTGAAGGGCAACTGTCTTCTATCCTCTCCTTTCACTACCCACGCTTGAACCAGGCCCTCCACTACCAATAAAACACAATTAATGAGCACAATTAATCAATTAAATTCACTTGAAGGATGATGAAAAGAAACAAATGATTTCCAAATGAAATGTATTACTCTATCCCAATCATTTCTAAAAATGGACACTCACTAAGATCTATTTATATGGGAACAAAAACCAGGAAGATGTCTGATAAGTAAATGTAGTGGTTTTGCTTTGGGTTTTTGTTTGCCTTCTGAACTTTTTGCCCTTTGTCCCCACGTAGATACATCTAGTATTATTCATTAGGGCTTTTAAAGGAGTCTCCCAGGCTTCTTCATTTTCATGAGTACAATGGGGAAAATTATTTCTGCTCAATATATTCAAGATATATTTAATCACCTGGATAAAAACACCTACTGGTCCTTAGTGATATTCCCAGCATAATTATTACACTTTGGGTTGCTTGACATTTCTGTACTGATCCATGCTACCTTTCAACCATTAAGCATGGATCCATGCATATGTGCCTGTCTTGTGTGCAGAGCCATATCTAGTTCTTTTGTCAGGATTATTTAAGAAAGATAGTTGTTAATGTTTCCATTCTTCATCAGAGAAATCATGCCAGTGTTAGTGACGACTCCTAAGAGTCATTTTTGAAGCAATTGGCTTTCCTTGATCTCAAGTGATCGTTAAGAACTCTCAGTTCTGAAAACCACTACATAAGATGCTGCTTAAACAAGATTTTTTTCTCATGTTGGTTTTGTTTGCACCCAAATTTACTGGGGAGCAGAGGATTTTCATAATTGATTTAATAACAAATTCCCATTCTTAGCTTTTGTTTCCTTGATAATAAGAGCTGTGATTTCTTGCTGTGAATTGTGTTCTCTGTTTAAAGGAAAAACTTAAATAAAAGATTCGATGTAGGGGGATATAAAATTTTAGGATCTCCCTTATTTTACACAGGTCATCATTTTCAGGTTTTGTTTTGTTTGTTTGTGTCTTTTTTTTTGAAACAGGGTCTCACTCTGCTGCACAGGCTGGAGTGCAGTGGTATAATCATAGCTCACTATAGCCTCAAACTCCTGGACTCAAGCAAGCCTCTCACCTCAGCCTCCCAAGTAGCTGGAACTGCAGGTGTGCACCACCACACCTGACTAATTCTTTAATCTTTTGTAGAGACAGGGTCTTCTGTATTGCCCAGGCTGGTCTTAAACTCCTGGCCTCCAATGATCCTCCCACCTGGGCCTCCTAAAGTGCTGGGATTACAGACATGAACTACTGCACCCAGCCCATTTTCATACTCTTAAAACAAAAGAAAAAAATTGCCACACATGCAATAAAAAAAATTGTGATTTCAGGGGGTGGTGGTGAGTATAGCAAAATGGGCATCAGAGAAGGAAACAGTATTTCTTTTAATGCCCCTATTCAAGGCCAGTTATGTAACCTTAATGTCTTAATTTTCTTTGGCATTTGGTTTCTTTAGTGAAAGACGAAATTACATTGTCTCCATGTAATAAGCACATAGGACTGATAGAAGAAAAAATGTCTCATGTCTTTTGAGATATTTGGTACATGGAAGATTAAAACTGGTATTACTAAATCATTTTGTTATGCTGTATTGTAAAATATTTTATCACATGTTTTCATCTATCTAAACAAATGTTGTTAATTCACATTCCTATAGACAGTAAACTATTCCTGGAATCAAATTAAGTAATTTGGGAGAAGCTTGACTTTCCCGCCCCCACCGTCCTGCCCTTGTAGGTATCGTGTAATTCCTGAAATACACAAAGGTACATCCAGGGTAACAACATGAAAATTGGAGAAATCGACATGATTTGTCCCTCCTGCTTCTTCCCCTTTTTGTGTGTCCCCTACCATTAGATGCCCGGGGTTTTCATGCTGACTCCAGTACCTATCACAGTGTGCAGCATCAAACAGCTGTTTATAAACATTTGTTGAATGAATCACCACCCGTGATGACCCTGACCCAACTCTGATACTCTCATGTAGCAGTCCTCTTAATTCTTTCCCAAATTTCCCTGGCTTGGTCCTAGTTTCCTCAAATGTTATTTTACACTAAACAAATACTATTACCACAACTCCTAAAGGAAGGAATACTAGCAAATTTGGGGGAGCTTCTGTATTACTGCCCTGTCTACACCTAACAGACATGAGCTTTTAACATCTGTAACTTGGGATTGAGACCCATCCCATACAGTTCATTAAGTGTCAGTTCCTCAACCAAAAGGAACTGCTACAAGGTTTAACCTAGTGCCCTGGTAGGAATATTACAAGGTGCAAGTGAGTAATAAACATGAAATGTACATACAAGCCATAAAATTCTATGCCAATGTGAGTAATGAATTTAATGGTATGGCCCTTCTCAAAGTAGTACCTACAATGGTGGAACTATTATAGGCGTGAGCCACCGTGCCCATCTGGCTAGATATAGTTTTGTGCAGAAAAGACCTATGTTTACATGGTACTATCTGCTTTAGAATTGAGGCTGCAGATTCAATGTTACTTCAACAGAAACGTATCTAATTCCTTATTCAGCTTGATATATTTGTCAAAGTACTTGGGGGAAAATGTCTTTAGAAAATTCTATCTAAAGATTATCAAGAAATTGCAAGGTATCACAATTACTGGCTTTCTGAATATTTTAGCTGGATGATCTTATTCATCAGTCGATATGGTTGCATGCTTTGCTTCCTGAAAACAGAACAGTTCACTCAAAATTATTTTATGTTTAAAGTTTACGGAGCATATATTACAAAACAGGCTTTTTTTTTTTTCTTGAGATGGCATAAAAACCCACTGTATCTTGCAGTCATGGAGAATTCAAATATATTAAAACCATCATATTTTGTAATGATTCCCAAAGACCCACAATGCATTTATCCTATGTTGTTAAAAAGCGTTTCTATTCAAAAAACTTATTTCGAAAGTGTCTTGGGTATCATTGCTATAGAAAGAAAACTTATGAATTTCTTCAGCTCCTGCATTTTTAGATTCTCTGTTGACTGTCATTTCTGCACCATTGCTTCTTTTTCCCGTGTTAAATGTAAAGTTGTGATGACTACAGAGTCAAATGATTGATTCTCTTTGTGTCTTTATAAATGAATGTACATTTATCTCAATGTGAGATTTAAAGCATGTGAGGAATTATTTAACATTTATACATGACTGTAAGCTACCTTTTTAAAAAATAGCTAAAATTTTGGGTTTTTTAGTATTTAACGTGGTTTGTATTAAAGTCCCCCACCCCTGCCCTGGGTTTTCAAGTGCTTATAGCATTTTTATTACTAAGCCACATTTAGTTATGCAAAACAAAGAAATATAATCCTATTCCTATGAACCACTACAAAAGATTTTTAATTTAGCATGTTTATGAAAATGTAAATGTTTAGTGTAATAAAGGGTAAAAGATTTCTCATTCACAAATGAATTGTGATTCTAGGAGAAGTTTATTCAATTTTAAAAGCAAAACTTATCAGTCCTTGGGATGAAGAAGCTGACTGAAGATTTTTATTCAGTAAATAGCCTTTTGATTAAAGTTTTTCCAAGGACTGAAATATAAAAACTTACAACATGAACTGAGACTGTGATGATGCCTTGATAAAACTGTTGTTTTATTATTACGAATTTGGCAATAATTTTATAAGCAAGTGCATCTGTGTATAAGCTACTACTGTAGATTTGTTGAAGACATGCTTTTTTATTTTTTAGTCATAGTTCTTGGAGGACATTGTGATACTGCAATACAGAGCACATGATAAATGGCTAGACCCAGATTCACATCGTTTGAACTTGTCAGATCGCTACCACAAGGCGTGTTGATTGGGAAAATGTGCTAGTCTTTAAGTGCCCTCTGCTGTTTTTCCAGAATGCTGCAGTCACACGCAGCTAGGGGGAACCCGTCTCAAAGTTCTTCATTAAAAGCCTCAATTAAAATAATGTTCAATCAATAGATTAAGGACTAATGTTTTGTTCACTGTGGACTTGTAAAACAGCAGTTTACAACTTCCTAATGACGGGAGTGCAGTGCGTCTTCACAGGGAAAGGAGCGAGAGGTCGTTATCTTTGCTGGAAGAGTGCTTGTTCTTTGGCAAGGACACAGCTCTTCAGTAAGATGGTCTTTTCTTGGAGGTTCTCCAGTATTCACTAGGATGGGAACTTGCCCAGATTTCTACTGTATCAACCTAGAGAGTTTGTAAAAATATGTCTTACATCTTTATTTTTTTTTTAAGGTAGGTAGAACCATTACTGTTTTGCATTATATTTTTAGAAGAAGATCCCTGGGCCACTGGAAGATTTTGGTTCTGTATCTAAATATGCATCAAAAGGAGATCCCTGCAAGTCAGAGGACTTACTGCAAACCTGAACTTCTGTGGAAGCTGCCTTAAAATTCTCTAGCAGTAGACAGACTTTGGCTACTGTGTGTCCATTTCCAATTATTGATCTACTGTTGTGCACCTTGACAGTGCAATCAGTTGTTCCTTAGTTATGTAGCGTTTTTCTTCTGATCTTTCTCTTTTTGAGATGTTGACTGACCTGAAGGTGTGAGCTCAGGTTAACTCTCTTGGCACAATCCAAGAAGTCACTTTTTCTTTTTTAAACTCCAGTACTTTTGATCTACTATAACCAAGTAGGTAATTTAGAAGTTACATAATACTTTGAATTTTTTTCTCCATGCCAATCTCGATAATTTCCAAGCTGGTCAAGATGAAAAGAAAGCTTTTATAAGTCCTATTGTAGATTTGCATGGAATAACTAACTCGTTTAAATCGAGCCTCTAAAATCCTGAGCTTCCGAGTTGGGGAGAATTTGCTGAAGTGTCTGCAAGTCCAATGTTGCATTTTATGGAATCTGAAGCACCATCAATTGTAAGAGGCACCACTACTTGATGAGTCATAAAGAAAAAGGTTTCAACTGTAATTCTAAGATACCATCAATTATAATACATGTGATTTCAGAATGTTAAAATGTGAGGGGATAAAGTGCATCCTGGAATCAGTGAAATAATGCTGTTTCCATTAACAACTGGCCATGCTGCTATAATCTTTATTTACCATTCATGATTTAGGACTTAGAATGGAAAAATACATGATTCTCAGCTCACTACTTTTTGCTTTTTATCTTTTTTTTTGGCTTTTATTTCATTTTGTTTTAATGAAATAAATGAAAAAATCAACATTCTGGTGGGGATAATTCTTCACCCCAGTTTATATTCCAATCTGGACCCTTGGGACTCAAATACGCTTATTTGGAAATGTCCTTTTCTTCTTGAATCCTTTTTTTTGCTTTTCTTTTCCTTCTCAGCTTCCTACCTTAATGAAATGCTGTGTTATTGCTTCTGAAAAAAAGAAAGAGGAGCCATTTTGACTTAGCTCTGAAAGTAGAATCCTTCAGGCGAGTTTCTTTGGATTAGGATGAATAGTTTACTCCTTTAGTGAGATGGCCCATGGTGATTTAATTATCTTTCCTGGTGGCTGGCATAGAACAGACACTTGCTAAATCTTTGTGGTGTCTAATTTTGATGTTGAGGACTTTTTTAAAATGTGAGAGTGGCACAAACACATTTTATTGGGAACTCCTTGTGCCCAAAAGTTTACATTGTTTGTCATCCTAAATAATAGAATCCCATTCCAGGCTCTGTCATGTCATACATCTAGAGAAGTGATCCATACACTTTGGCACATTGCAGCATACACCATAATGGAAAACCAATATTCAAAGGGGTCTCTGTTAATAGCAGGTATAGCATAACCTAGAGTGAAAAGAAGAGGTAACTGGAGTAGGGCCTTGTGTAACTGTCCGTGTCATAGTTATCTAGCTGATCTCAGCCTGCATCCTAAAATACGAGATTAGGACACTGAACTTTTAATGTTACCATATGAATCATTTATTTCAATGCTGCTGTCTATACCCTTTATCAGATATGTGCCTATCTGACATGTTTATGTTGTGGTTATATATCAAAATAGTGAGATGATTATTTTATTATTGTCTTTTCTTTCCTGTTAAAAACACTGTTTGATTCAGCTAATTATTGCAGTAAAATGGTCCAACTCTTTTTAGCCACTAGCATCGCTGTAGATTTATAACTCTTTCTCATTAATAATAAAGGTTCACATGTGTGGACTGTTGATAATGAGAGGAAAACATACCACATACTGGAATGTGGGAAATTATATATATGTATATAATTATATATATATATAATTATATATATATATAATTGCTTAATTGAATGAAAGTAATTTTATTTCCCTCGCTGCTTTTACTTAACAGCCATATTTCACGTTACATTCTAGAAGGGTGAATATTTATTCTTTACATGTAGAATAGACTCAAGTCTTTAAAGCCCTGAGTTTAGCCTGTAATGCTGAAGGTGGGTAACATAAGAATAGAGCACTTTAACGGGGGTTAGTGGAGAGGCAAATCTAAATAATACATTGAGTCCAATTTCAACCACTGGAATTTTCTAATGAAAAGAAGCATACCAAGTGTGATCAACTTTTATTCAAAACCCCAGTATTCAAAAGTACTTTTCAAGTTTACCCAGGTAGAATTCTCAAGGTCATATTTTCCATTGAGTATAGTTAATTCTGATGCTGCTTCGTGTGTGTGTGAGAGAGAAGGGGTCTTGCTCTGTCACCCAGGCTGGAGTGCAGTAGTGCAATCATGGCTTATTGCAGCCTTGACCTTCTGGGCTCAAGCAATCTTCCCACCTCAGCCTCCCAAGTAGCAGGTGTGTGCCACCACACTTGGCTAATTTTTTAACTTTTTGTAGAGACAGAGCCTTCCTATGTTGCCCAAGCTGGTCTTGAACTCCTGGGCTCAAGCGATCCTCCCACCTCAGCCTCCCAAAGTGCTGAGATTACAGGTGTGAGCCACCGCACCCAGCCTCTGATGCATCTTATCAGTTATTGGGAATCTAATCAGAGTAATAGTTTGGGTTTAGTTAGTCTTATTTGCAATTTATAAGGATAGCATATGTTATAAAGAAATTACATCTGTTATTAAGAAATCATTCTAATAAACTGAACAATTACATTAAACTAGTTTGTAAGCACATTCTTGTTTTATGAGCTTGAACATACATTAGAATGTCATAACTCAGTTTTTATACCTAAATAAATATGATACCATATTATTAAACACAAATTTTTAAAAACTTTAAAAAGTGAAACATCGCATGTTAACCTCAAGGACTAGCTGTAGCAGCAATCCAGTGTGATCATCTGTTCTGTCCTCACTGTACTTGTTAACAGGCCTTAAGGATGCTGTACCCCAGAAGCCTCATACTGCTAAGCAAATGGACACCTCTTTTTTTCAGGGAAGATCTATTGGCATTCAAATTGTTAGGCATGATGAAGGGTCTCCATTACACATCTGTCTCCAAATCTAGCTTACCTGGATGGTGTTGCTTGTTTTTATCTTATAGATACCCTATGCAGCAAGTTTGATCAGGAAAGAAAAGCTTGGCGCTCATCTTAGCAAAAGCTAAAAGGTAAGATCATCAGAGGAAAGCAATTTCCTTAACTCTCTGTATTGTTGTGTGCTTGAACATATTCTTTATTGATGTGTTTGAAATAGCCCAAGGGATTGGTAAATTTGCATCCTGTGTTTGAGTCAATATACCAATAAACTTCGTTATGTCCGGGGATGGGATTTCCTAAATGAATGGCCAAGTACCTCTTATAAATTCTATGGAAAATTCCTATAACTAAAAATTCTGTATTCAGTCTGCAAAAGTGATCTTCTTTCTGTTTTATGGCTTTCTGCTCTTTATGGTTCTGACACCCCAATTACTGCCCCCAAGGAAACCAAAGTGTCAGCAGTCATCCTCAGGGTGTCTCATCTCTGTCTCTCCTTCGCTTCCAAAAAGCCTGCCTGAAATCTGACTTTCAGAGAGTTACTGCAGGTGGTAATATGAACAACTGGGGACAATATAGACCTTTGAGACCTTCTGCTCTAGGAATAGTAACTAATCTTTTCCCTAAACTAGTAATAGTTTCTCTACAGCTGAAGCCAGGTTCAAGGTCGTATCAGTTTAAAAGAAAATGGGAAAGACAATTATTTTGGACTCTTAAGGAAAGCAGACAGTGAAAATTCAATGGCTATATTCAGAACATACCTAAACATTTGAAAAGAAACTTTTTCAGCCCATGGAAGAAGACATATGTAATTATTAGAATTGTGGGAATGCAAAAACTAGCACTTTGTTTCTGTAACAATATATTGGGATGACCTAACAACTAGGATTGCTAAATCAGGACAAAAACCACAGATGCCAAAGGTAGCATTTGTTAGTGCTCATCGCCAGCTAGGACTGCAGCCATTTATCAATTTGATCCATTCCCATCAGAATGACTCTTCCCACTCCTCCCCTCTAGAACATATTTTCAACTCAATAGAATTTGTTAGCAAAGAGAATTGTGCAGGCTCACGGTTCCTTTCGTTCCTTCACCTCCCTTCTGCATATCACAAATTTCCTCTAGCAGGTGCAAATGACAATTTTTCTTGCCATTATTTTTATTAGTGGTAGTCTTCAGTATTTGTCTTAAATAATAATAATTATGTTACATTTCATCAGGTGCTCAAAACCCTTTCCAAAACAGTCTTTCATTCATGTGCTTTCCCTTAATTTTACACATGGGGAACTGAGGTTTACAGATAAGAGATGTGACATTTTATGTTCATGTTGCAAAGCCAAGAAGGGATTCTGGGGGCCCTGACTTTGGATCTAGTGCCTGCCTCTTCCTAATGCATGGACTTATTGTTCTTGGTGAGCAGATAATACTGCAACAGAGGTGCTCAGAGAGTAAGTCATTCTGTTTCCATCTCTATGAAGTTATTAACAAATGCACCTGTGAAGTTGGCTCTGTTCTATATATTAAAGTATTTTTATTAAGTCTGAAGTTGACTTTGGGCAATTTCTTTCTCAGTATAGTAGACCAGGTTTACACCAGCAGTGTGAAATGAAAATTTTAGAACATTTAGATTCTAGTGAATTTTAACTCAGAATATCAAGATAATTAAGGCAAGAATGGTCCAAATTAATTCTGATAAACTCCATACGTATAATGGTTGAAAATGTCAAACTAATTTTCTTTCAAGAGAAAATATTAGGATGTTTTTAAAAATAACCTTCTTGTTCAAAGTTTATAAATCATAAAGTCATACGAATCATGAAGTTTACGAATCAAAACTCAGTGAATTGCACTCACCCAGGGACACACACAAACACACACATACACACACACACAATGAAAACAAAAACAAAAGGAAACTCAGTAAATGTTCACAATGAGCTCACTTAGCTTTCCAGCCCCAATAACAACCTTGTGCCCCTGTCCAGCTTCTCCCACTCCCTACCGCCAATGATGGTAAATTTTGCCTGTTTTTGAACTTTATGTAAATGACATTGCATAGAACATTCTCTTGTGTCTGGCTTGTTTTACTCAGCACTTGGGAGATTCATCCATTAGAATGGGGTTTTTGTTGTTTTGTTTTGAGACACGGTCTCACTCTTCTGCCCAGACTGGAGTTGCAGTGATGTGATCATAGCTCAATACAGCCTTGACCACCCTGGCTCAAGCCATCCTCCTATCTCAGCATTATAGGTGTACATGCCACCATGCCCAGCAAATTTTTTTTATTTTGTAAAGACAGGGTCTCCCTATATTTCCCAGGCTGGTTTCAAACTCCTGGGCTCAAGCAGTCCTCCTGCTTTGGTCTCCCAAAGTGCTGAGATTACAACCATGCCCAGCCTTAGAATGTGATTTGATTTATACTTAAAAGCTTCAATAAACTCTCTTTGTATTCCTTACACTTCCCCAACCCATCTTCCCTGTTTGTCAGACCTGAGCCCATTTTGTACCTACAGATTAAGACTCACTGCCCAGAAACTACACCTCTGATAGTGACCTAGCATACGGTTAGGTGGGAAAAAGAAAAAAAAAAAAGATTGATTTGTGTTTAGTAACTAATGCTTCCTCCATGCTGATTTTGTTTCCATCCTTGCAGACAACAGGGATTTCTCTAAGTAGACCCTGGTGCTTTCAGAAGATTAGTGGTTACTTAAATGCTTAGCTAAATCAGCCAAGCAGAGAATCATGACTGTATTGTTAGAGGCAGTCTCTGATTCTCAACATGCCAAGCCTGCAAGGAGTTACCCCAAGAGAGATTACAAGATAAAAATCATTACACCAAGGGAGAGAGACACATTCTGTCTTGCAGAGTGACCACAGGTTTCCAAATTAGGGACTGATGCATTAATGTCTTATGCAAGAGTGACCCTTAAGGTAGTATGCTGTATTCTTGCCACCCAGTGGATTCCAATATTACTATTAAGAGGAGGAAGCTTTTCAAAACCACAGGCAATCCACTTAGTAAGCTGAGTGAGTACTGCCACATATCACTGATCTGCATATTTTTTTTGTTCTACATTAGAACATGAGAAATTCCATGTTGAGTCAAAATAAAGATCCATCCAGGTCAAGATACTTTAAGAGCAAAATTGTTGTTCTTAGCAATATCAACCTCAAAATGTAGGCATATACACTGAATACTCTTAGATTTCCCTTGATAACACCATAAAGATCCATTACCCATGGATTTAGCTACACCTTTCTTCAACCTAAGCATAGTCCCCATTGGGGCAATGAATTCTATTTGTTAAGCTACCGGCTGTTAAAGTGTAGTTTATTTTATTTACCTTCAAACTACCTCCTAAAACAAGCCCTATTAGATTAGACATTGTACCGCTCTTCGTATTTGTCTCATTATGAGCTCATGAGTACAATGGAAAGGATTTGAAAAAATACTTCAAAATGTTGCAGACATTATCCTTTCACCTGGGCCCATTTTTAATGCCGGAATTATTCCCGATGGCCTTCCTAACATCTAGTTAATTCTGTGACCCACTTCCTGCACAGATAACCCAGTATCATCTGTGTGAAATCTGTCCCCAAATAAAAATGGTATGACGTTTAATGGTATTTATGGTATAATGGTATTATTACTTTACATTCATTTTCTTCCAAACACATTTAAACGTTTTGCAGTTATCATTCATGTAACTAGTTGAAGCACCCACAACTTTCACAGACAAGAATTAAACTGTTTTACATAAGTAGGAAGTGAATCAGGGAAATGTCTCATTCATAGTCATGCAGAAACTCATTGGCCAAACTGGAAATGATAATAATGATCATTTATTGAGCACTAACTATGCCAGATACTGGCTAAATACTTACTGTGTTATCCTTACAATGCTGTAAGGTAGATCCTGTTATTACCTCCAATTCATACTTAGAAACTGAGGCTCAGGGAGTCACATAGCTCTCAAGTGGCAGATACAGGATTCAATCCAGGTCTATTTGACCCTAAAACTTTCTCCCTGTGTTCCTTGGGTCCTTAGCTGGTGGTGAGGGAGACTGGGTGCCAGATCTGGTACTATCTCCCTATGTTATCTTGAGTAACATCATTTCATCTCTTTGAGTCTCACTCTTATCTATAAAATGTGGATGGCCAAACCTGATCAAAATCTGTACTAGCTCTAAAATTTTGGCTGCCACTTTTGTGTGCCAATTTTCTGATATATTATCTCTTTTCCCCAGAAAAGGGCCACTTTCATGAAAGTCAGCCCAGGACCCCATGTAACACCCAAGGGCATGACCCACCTATTTTTGCCTTATGTCTGCATTTTCTTAATCACTAATTGCTACATTGCATCTTTCTGGAGCGTCTGGAATATTATTTTTTATTGGTATTTTAACTATATCTACCTCTTTGGTAAACTCTTATTTTTGTTTCACTTCTGGAATAATTACTATGAAAGTAACAACAAGAGTCTTTAAAAAAAAAAAGATATTGGATTTTAATTGAACATTCTGTGTCCTCCCTTTGTATAGATCAAAGATAAAGAGGGAGAGTGGTACATTCATTTCTCTCATCTTTAGTCAGACATAAGAGGTTCTTTTAAGAATCTCTGTAGAGAATAATGGTGTGCCCCCACTGTTCTAAGGACTTTATGTTGATTATCTTATTCAATCTTTGGAACAACCCATTGAGGTAAGTATTACTGCTTTCACCCCCCTACAGCTGAGAAGGCTAAAGAGACAAGAGATGAGTAAGTTGCCTGTGGTCTCACTGCTAGGAAGTCACAGGATTTGAGCCAGGCTGGGGCTGACTCTGCATTCCATACTTTGTCTGCTCTCCTCTGGTTTGTCACCTAAAATCATGGCCTAATTCACATCTTGTATTATCAGTTATAAATACGCACTTAATAACTAATCCAATCATTTCATTGATTTTGAATCGCAAAACCTCCGCTCATACTTCTATGTTGCCCTGACACTCTATGACAAGAAAAATAAACATAACTTGGGCTATCCAATCAAAACCAACAGAGCACCAGAGCATGAAATTCTGTCTGCCCCTTTCACTGCAGGCTGCTTTTGTCTTTGCCCAACAACAAATCCCAGCTTCTAAACCCATCTAAATGGTTTTACTGTAAAAAGGACACAGCAAACCAGCACACTCTCATGTAATATTTCTGGTTTGACTCAATGTCATCAGAGATATATAACCTAGGGTGGCAGACAAAATGTCTTCTCCTAAGGAGGTATACCAAATATTACTCTAAATGTTTTAAAATTATCTGATTACATTAGGCTCAGCTTGTCATTCTGTGCTTTTGTCTTGTCCCAGGTGCACAGAACGACTTACTCTTGTTCTCTTGTAAGATACAGCCTGCCAGGGAGCACTTCTGACTCACATTAAAGACTGCAGATCGAAAGGGCTTGGGAATTAAATACAAAATCAGGTTCAGGAGAACCTAAGGACAAGTGACCTCAAAACAGCATGGACAACCATGTAAAATAGACTGTAGCAGCCATTCATTAGTGGGGGGAGGGGGGAGCCAACCAGAGCAGTCAATGCTTGTCGCATCTTTTGGTGGAACCAAAGTTTGAGTCTTCGTATTTTTAAAGGACAGTTGAACCCAGAGCACGGGAAGTGCTATTAGCCAACTGGGATGGGAAATCCATGGATGGTCTCAGGCAGTCTCAGTGCTGCACACATGGAGAAAGCAACTCTACAAAACTGTCTTTTCCTCTTGAAGAAGTGATTCTTGGTGGAAAGAAAACACAAGACCTGTCCTAGGAGCGGGGATCGCGTTTCAACGGATGGAAAGGCACCAGCCGTACAAACCTGCTTTTCATAGAAAACTGGACAGACTTAACACGTGGCCCCTTCCTCTCTGTACTTTGCCTGCTGTATGAATGAAGATTGTATTCCTCTGGAAATATTTTACAGTTTAATATTGAGTGTAATTAAGAATATAATCATGTTATCAAAAATGGTATTTAACTCTGTTGTAGTTTCTTTAACATTCATGTGGATAAAAAAAGTCTATAATAAAAAAACTATGAAGTAATAGTTGTGTTCATGTAGTTAAATGCATATTTGCTTGAGGATAACTAAGAGAAATTCATACTTTTAAGAATTATTTTGGTATAAAAATATTTGAATAAATTATTTTTGAAAACAGAATTCCTTCAAAAATGATTATTAAAGGCTAGCCCAGCCTTTGGTCATTGTCAGCATCTGGACAACTCCCCCATTGTTTTAAGATCTTTGTATAGGTAAAGGAATGTTCTAAATTCCTGCTAGGTCTTCCAGTAGTGTTGCTGATAGAGCCCACTGTAGGCCTTCCTACTTACTGTGATGTTAAATCCAAGTCCACAAGATCATATTATGCCCCAAATTCTGCCTTTCAGATGAGAGAGATAAATAGTGAACACTTTGCAGCCAAGATTTCTAAGGTAATGTGGGTTGCACAGAAGTCCACCATGGATGACCTTCCAACCTGAGGTTGCCAAAGCCCATCCTAACTGAAAAAACATCTCACCATTGGCATCCCTCAACAGATTTCAAAAGAGCCTTCAGATGCATCGCCATGAGATTTAATACTTTTTCCCCACCAGCTTTATTACCACAAACTATCCCAAAAAGCTTCACAACTTACCCTTGAGATAAATGCTCTTATCTTGGCTGTGATAATAAGAAACCAAAGGAGGGATACTCATTTGTGATCTTCTTCCTAGCCTATGAAGGATGAGAAGTTGTGTTAGAGAAGGAATGTACACCAAGTCCCAGAGTCTGGAAACAGATTCTTAGTGACCACTAACAGAAACTAATATGAAGATGCTGTGACAAAAATTTTTCTCTTTGAGCTGTTCTTCCAGGAGGGGCCTGGGTGCAGGTATGAGTCTCACAGAGTCCTTTGGACATGATACGTGTTTCTAAAACTGGTCATTGTACTTAGGTGTGTAATTTGAGCAGTCAGGTAAGTGGAGAATTTTCTCTGATATAAGCATGAAATTACACATAGGGATGGAAGCCCTGTGACTCTTAGCTTTGTACTTTAAGCCAAGGATATCAGAGGTGGCAGAAAATCATCTGGGAGGTCACAAACCTGGCTTCATGACTAGCCACCAGGGTCATTTTCTACAGAATCCAATGCAAACTCTAGGACCAGATAGCTTCTCAGAGCAAGAGCAACTTGGTCCAGGAGTTTGGAGGGAGAATAACAGATTTACAGATAAATTTAAGGTCTTTGTCCTGCAGCTGCATCAACTGGCGGTATAAACCAGCCTGAAATGTCATTCTTTTGTTTCCAATTGCAACTTTAAATATCTATGAGTTATTAGTGGTAAAATATAAGCAAATGATCTTGTAGTAAAAGAGAAATAAAAACCCAATAACTTGACCAGTATGTCTGCAGCACTCTGGACTTATTAACCATGGCATAACTCTGCACTGAGTTCATGGCCAAGTTCAGTACAGAAAACCATTTGCTTCTGCTGCTAACAATGTTAAAGCTATCACTTCTCGGCCTTTTGGCTAAGACCAAGTAAAGAATGTTAAAACCGCACTGGTGCCTTCCAGTTCTCCACCTAAATTCCAGATTCCAAAGAAGCCCAGCTATACGTGTCTCTGAGTGCCAGGGCTCTCCTGTTGACCTTACTCCCTTGCCTTAGAGTCTCTATTCGTTACAAGCACTAGAGCCTAACAATCCTCCAAGTAGCCATAAAGCTACACACCAAAAACCCAAAGCTTCAAAGAAAAAGTCAAGGAAATCACACATGTGATGTGGAAACATGTCATTTACCCCAAGTGTTTTCTCATTAAGAATAGTGAACAGATTTTTCCTGTTCTAGTAATGTTTGTTGCTTTTAAGTTGGAACAAAAGAATTCTTCCCCAAAACTGGATAGAATTGTGTTATCTGAGCTGCCTTGTGGAAACAGACAGGACATCCATCTCCAGTGCTGCATGGGGCTAAAAATAAAGCTACTCCTCAGAAAGACAAGTAAAAATTCTTGGCTGCACAAAACGACAGCAGAAAAAAAAATGCTGTGCTCTTTTCTTTGTTTTATCATGTCAAAATTCCAAGGTCATTCCAAATACTAACTAATGAAGCACACAGGCATTGCAAATACAATTCTCTATTTTAATTCCAAACCAAATTATAAAATCAGAAAAAGCATCAGCAAATAAAAGCAAAAATCCAGGCCCGAACAGTAAAGTATTTCCTGTTGGGGCAGACCAGACATTTCAGACTGATGCTTTCCATCCTTAGAATGCCTGAGTAATTGCTTGTCTGTTTGCCACAGGCAAGGAGAGAGGGACATCACATCCCAATTTCCTTAGATTGAACAATGAGTGTGGTCTCTGCACTGTGGAAAATAGAGAACTCTCTCCTAGCTACAGGGGATATGATCAAACTGATAGGAGCTCTTTCATTTAAGAGTTAAGAGTTAAGACAGTGTTGGGTTGGTCAGCAGTGAGGGAGGTTAGAGAAAAGGAACACTGTCTGCATGGTAAGGATGTGTAACCACTGTCATTTAACTCCCAGCACTCTCTATGCTATGAGCAGAGGGCCTTTGTCTCTCTCTACAGAGTTGAGCACACACAGTCTGACCATCTTACAAGATTCCCTATAGGCAACCCAAACCATGTTTGTAATAACAGACTTTTGTGGGGGAGATGCGTACTATAAACTTTAGGAGGGCAGAAGATGTTTGTTTCAGCTCACTACCCTCTCCCTAGTGCTTAGCACAGTCCCTGGCAGGTAGCAACAGCACAAAATAGTTTTGTTAAATGAGTGATTCTATCTCCTTTATTTTATTTGAGCCAATCATAGAAGCAGATCAGTTCACTGTTATCAATTTAAGCTCTCTCAAAGGTTTACTTTTCATCTGATTTCAAATGATCATATGTGGCAAATGCTAGTTGCCATCCTATAATACCCATTCTCAGGTGGCAATACACCCAATTGAACAATTACCTTACTTGCAGTTAGACATGGCCATGTGACTATATTTTGGCCAATGGGATGCAGGTGGAAACATGTGGAACTTTCAAGAAGGTAGCTTCAAAAGAGCTTTGACTTAATTAAATATTTCTTTTTTTCCTTTCTCTTTCTCTCTTTTCTGATGTCTATAAGATGGATGGAGGCCCAGCAGCCATCTCAGGCCATGAGGTGATTTTGAAGATGAAAACCATATACTATTAATAGTATGGCACACAAAAAAATAATAAAAGCCAGGGTCCTTGACAACTACTGAACCACTATTCCAACTCTGGACTGACCATTTCCAAATTTCTTTTATGTTGGAAGGAAATGAGATTCTATCTTATTTAACCACATTATTTTAGATTTTCTATTAACTCTGATTACAAAACCTTTTGCTCTATTTGAGGGCCCCCATTGCCAACAACTGCATGATTTCTTATTTATGTGATAACTTTCCAATGCATATTTATGCTGTTTATTTCATTTTATGAGCTTATTGGCCCTTTGATTTAGCTAAGGGTATTGGATATGGAAGCTAACTAGTTGCAGAGTCAACCCTAAATCCAGTTCTTCTTACTGCCATGGCAAGCTATTCTCATCTATTTCTTGGCCTCACCATCACACTAAGCCAGCTGTAACATCTCTGATATCTCCCATTGCAGTATATGCAGGTGAAGATAGGGAAAGGGGCTGAACCTGAACTTGGCTGGCTTTCCAGGGTAGGACAGGAGATGGACTAGAAAGGTAAACTGTCCAAAAGGCCTCATTCATTCTCATGTGACACAAAGAAAGATGTGAGCAGGTATGTAGCCAGACCCCAACAAGCGAATAGATCTCAGCAGCACAGGCATGTTCAAGAGTAAGAGGTTGTCAATCACCATCATCCATGATACAGGGCCCTGCCACTCATATGGCATTTATGGGCAGGTTCTGTCCTTGGGAAAACACATCATTGAGAATAAACAGGTGGCAGGAAGCAAATCCAGTCCTAGACTTGAAGACATGATGGACAGAGAGCTCTTTGGCTCAGGAGCCCATGTGGGCTTTGGCTCTCCTGCTCAGAGGGGCAGCAAGGTAAGCTTGGGAACTCAGGAGAGGGCCCTGGGACTTCCAGATTTGAGCCTGTAACTACCACACAGGACTGGGAGAAAAAAAGCAAAGACTTTCTAAATGTAGCATGACTCCAGTCTTGATTTGGGACCTGAAGCTGTGTTGCAGCTTTAGGAAGAGGGATGAGAAGGGGGCTGGCTTTGAGCTAAGAAAGGTGCTGAGAAACACTGAAGGCTGACAATACTTCTATGCAGATGGCCACTTATTTCCATACCAAGATGAATATACATATAATTTAGAAGAAATAAAGTTACCTAAAGTAAACAATCATTCGGAAAAGCCATGACTGTGTGCTGAATTAAGAACTTCTCTAAAAGCACTGTTAATACCTGGAGTTTTCAAATAACAAAATTCATTCTTCACATCCAACTTTTACATCATCTCACTGTTAAGGACAGTGGCTTCCTGGATGATTGTTAATGATGGTTTTCTTTATTATATTTTAGACCATTTAGCAAAGTTTATTGATTTATACTTCCTTGTAATTAGTTATAGTGATTGAAATAGCTTTTATGGCCCTCTAGGGATTGACTTTTGAAATAATCAACACTTCCCCCAAATTGTGTGCTTTAAAACATGGTTAAATACTGTTTGAATTCAGTACTAAACTATCATTGGTGAAACTGTAATTTTATGTGTAGTTGCTTTTTCATCCCTCTGCTTATATGGCACTATCATCCAATTACTTGGCAGCCAATAATAATACCAGCAGCCAACTTTTATTGAGTGATTAGAGTAAGATGAACATTGTACTAAGTTTATGCACAATGCTTAATGCATTATTTCTTTTAATCCTCTCAACAACCCTATGAGGTAGGGACTATTTATTTGAAATTTAAAGGAGTTAAGCTACTCCGCTGATTAAGTAGAAAAGTAGGAGTTTGAAACTAGGGCCACTGTGACTTCAAAAATCTCTGCTTTTAACCATTACATTGCTCCCTACACAGGTGAGTTGGCAGTGCCCAGACTGACACAATCTGAAGAATGCTGGAAGACCCCTCTTAAATAAAAATATCTCCCCTCACTAATCTCACTTGAAGCTGAAATTTCACAACTAGCATGATTTCTTTGACTAAGGTATTATATGTCTCTAGTAAGATAAATACCCCAAGACGGTGCTATTCAAAGTATCTTCTGTCAAAGAACTAACATTACAAAGCTCTTAGAAGAAAACATAAAAGTAGATCTTCATAACCTTGGGTCAAGCAATGTTTTCACACATACAACACCAAAAGCACTAGTGACAAAAGAAAAAATAAATTTGACTCCCTTAAAGTTACATACTTTTGTGCTGCAAATGATAACATCAAGAAGGTAAAAGAAGACCAGCTCACAGTAAAGGAAAAATGTTTGCAAATAATATATCTGATAAGGGACTTGCTTTCAGAGCACATAAAGAGCACTTACAATGTGATAATAAAAAGACAAATAACCAAATTTTAAAAATGAACAAAAGACGTGAATAGATATTTCCCCAAAGAAGTTACATGAACACCTAATACATGAAAAGATGTTCAACACTATGAGTTATCAGGAAAATGCAAATCAAAACCACAATGAAATATCATTTCACATGCACTAGAATGGCTAATATCAAAAAACAATAACAAGTATTGGTGAAGATGTAGGAAAACTGGAACGATTATACATTGCTGGTGAAAATGCAAACTGGTGTGCAGCCACTCCAGTTTGACCGTTCCTCAGAAAACTAAACAGAATTACCATATTACTCAGCAATTCCCCTCCTAGGTATATACACAAAAGTATTGAAAACAATTATTCAAACAAATACTTGCATACAAATATTTGTAGCAGCACAAGGTGGAAACCACGCAAATGTTATTTATCCAAAAAATGGAATATTACTCAACCATGAAAAGAAATGAAGTATTGACACATGCTAACAACATGGATGAAACTTAAAAATGTATCCTAAGTGAAAGAAGTCAGACTCAAAACATCACAACTTGCATGATTCTATTTTTATGGAATATTTATAATAGGTAAATCCATAGAGACAGAAAGCAAACTTGTGGTTTCCAGTGTCTGTCTAGGGATAAGGAGAGAATTGAGAGAACTTGCTTAATGGGTACAGAGTTTTCTTTTGGAGTTATTAAAATGTTTTGGAACTAGACGGGTGGTATTTTTACAATATTGTGAGTATATTAAATGCTGCTGACTAGTACACCTTAGAATGGTTCCGTATAAATTTTATGATTACTTTTTCCATTTCTTTGAGGAATGTCTGGTATTTTGACAGAGATTGCGTTGAGTCTGTAAATTGCTTTGGGTAGTATTGATATTTTAACAATTTTAATTCTTCTAATCCATGAACATAGACTATCTTTCCATTTCCTGGGGTCTGCTTCAATTTCTTTCATCAGTGTCTTATAGTTTTCCTTCTATAGATCTTTCATTTCTTTGGTTAAATTAATTCCTAGGTATTTCATATATTTTGTAGCTATTGTACATGGGATTGCTTTCTTGACTTTTTTCAGATTGTTTGCTATTGATGTATATAAATGCTACTGGTTTTATATATTAATTTTGTATCCTACAGTCTTAATGAATTTGCTATTCAGTTCTAACAGTTTTTTTGGTAGAGTCTTTAGATTTTTCTAAATAAAAGATTATGTCATCTGTGAACAAGGTTAATTTGATTTCTTTCTTTCCAATTTGAATGTCCTTTATTTTTTTTCTCTTGCCTAATTGCTCTGGCCAGAACTTCCCGTATTATATTGAATTAATGTAATGAATCTGGATATACTTGTCTCATTCCAGATTTTAAAGGAAAGGCTTTCAATTTGTCCCTGTTCTGTGTAATGTTAGCTGTGGGTTTGTCATATGTGGCCTTCATTATCTTGAGATATGTTCCTTTCTTTCTTTTTTTTTTTTTCAGGCAGGGTCTCACTCCCATTGCCCAACCTGGAGTGCAGTGGTGCATTCTCAACTCACTGCAGTCTTAACTTCCCAGGTTCAAGTGATTCTCCCACCTCAGCCTCCCAAGTAGCTGGGACTACAGGCATGCACCATCATGCCCAGTTAACTTTTTGTGTTTCTAGTAGAAATGAGGCTTTGTCATGTTGCCCAGGCTCGAGGTATCTTCCTTCTCTACCCAGTTTTTGAGAGTTTTTTCTTTAATCATAAAGGGATATTGAATTTTATTGAATGCTTTTTCAATATCTATTGAAGTGGTCATATGACTTTTGTTCTTAGTTCTGTTAATGTGACGTATCATATTTATTGATTTGTGTATGTTGAACCATCCTTGCATCCCTGGGATGAATCCCACTTGATCATGGTAAACTACCTTTTTAACATGTTGTTTAATTCAGTTTGCTAACATTCTGTTGAGGATTTTTGCATCTATGTTCATCAGTGATACCACCTTGTAATTTTGTTGTTGTGTCCTTGTCTGGTTTTGGCATCAGAGTAATACTGGCCTTGTATAATGAGTTTGGAAATATTTCCTCTTCTTCAGTTTTTTTTTTTTTTCCCACATCTGGCTCTGTCACCCAGGCTGGAGTGCAGTGGCACAATCTCGGCTCACTGCAACCTCCACCTCCCAGGCTCAAACCATCCTACCCCCTCTGTCTCCCAAGTATCTGGCACTACAGGCACATGCCACCACACCTAGCTAATTTTTGTATTTTTGGTAGAGACAGGGTTCCACCATGCTGGCTAGGCTGCTCTTGAACTCATGAGCTCAAGCAATCCACTCATCTCAACCTCCCAAAGTGCTGGGATTACAGCTGTGAGCCACCCTGCCTGACCTTCTCTTCAATTTTTTCGAAGGATTTAAGTAGAATCGGTATTAGTTCTTCAAATATTTAGTAGAATTCAGCAGTGAACCATCAGGTCCTTGGCCTTGATGGGAGACTTTTTATTATGGCTTCAATCTTGTTACTCATTATTTGTTTATGGAGGTTTTCTGTTTCTTCATGGTTCAATTTTGGTAGGTTGTATGTGTCCAGGAATTTATCCATTTCTTCTAGAATTTCCAATTTATTGGTGTATAGTTGTTCATAATAGTCTCTAATGATTCCTTGTATTTCTGTGGTCTCAGTTATTATGTCTTCTTTTTCATTTCTGATTTTATTTGAGTCTTCTTTCTTTTTTGCTTAGTCTAGTTAAATATTTTTTAATTTTGTTATCTTTTCAAGAAACCAACTTTTTGTTTTGTTGATCTTCATATTGATTGGCTTTTTAGTCTCAATTTCATTTATTTAAGCTCTGATCCTTATTATTGCTTTACTGCTACTAATTTTGGATTTAGATAGCCCTTGCTTTTCTAGGTCCTTGAAGTCTTTCCACTTTTTTGATATAGGTATTTATTGCTATAAGCTTCCCTCTTAGTTTTTCTTTTGCTGTATCCCATAGAATTTGCTATATTGTATTTTCATTTATTTCAATAATTTTTAAAGCCTTCTTCTTAATTTTTTCATTAACCCCTTGATCATTAAAGAGCATGTTGTTTAATTTCCATGTGTTTGTGGAGTTTCCAAGGTTCCTCTTATTATTGAGTTCTAGTTTTATACCGTTGTGGTCAGAGAAGATACTTAATATGATTTCTACTTTTAAAAATTTGTTGAGACTTCTTTTGTGGCCTAAGATATAGTCTATTCTAGAGAATCTTCCATGGGCTGATGAAAAGAATGTGTATTCTGCAGCAGCTGGATGACGTGTTCTATAAATGTCCATTATGCCTATTTGGTCTAGTATGTGGTTTAATGTTTCTTCAATGATTTTCTGTCTGGATGATCTGTCTGCTACTGAGAATGGGGTGTTGAAATCCTCCACTGTTATTGTATTGCAATCTCTCTCTCCCTTTAAATCTATTAATGTTTGCTTTATATACTTGGGTACTCCGGTGTTGGGTGCATACATATTTATTATTGTTATATACTCTTGCTGAAATGACTCATTTACCATCACATTGTTATATCCTCTTGCTGAAATGACTCCATTTATCATTACATAGCGGTTTTCTTTGACTTCTTATAGTCTATTCTTTTCGGGTTTTTTTGTTTGTTTGTTTTTTTAATTGAGGCTGAGTCTTGCTCTGTCTCCCATGCTGGAGTGCACTGGCATGATCTCGGCTCACTGTAACCTCCACCTCCTGCGTTCAGGTGATTCTCCTGCCTTAGCCTCCAGAGTAGCTGGGATTACAGGCATGTGCCACCACACCCAGCTAAATTTTGTATTTTTAGTAGAAATGTGGCTTCACCATGTCTGTCAATGTTTTCACCTGTTCCAGGTCAGTTCTTCTCCATCTAAAGTCAGCTCAAACCACTGCTCTACAATCTCCTTACTCAAGCCTAGGCCCTCATTCTCAGCAGACAGTGCTATCCCCTACTTCACTACTGAGACAAAAGTTATCAGACATGATCTCTGAACTTCCTATTCTCACCTACAGAAGTATCTACCTCACCTTTTCCCTTCAGTCTCAAAAGATGAGGTTTCTCCTTGTCTGATTCAGATCTTAAACCCTCTGCTGTGCCCTTCGCCATAGACCTGCATTTGAATTCAGGGATTCTGAGTTGAAGACATAGAGAGTAAGTAACTGGTGGCAAGAGGGCAAAAACCAAGATACACAGAGAGAAAGAAGCAATAGACAGAAGCCATGAGGCAGGAAGAATAATTAATAAGCAGCAACCGAGAAGAAGCAGAGGCTCTGAGTCATCTGAAGCAACAAGGCAAACAGAAGTCAAGAGAAGGTGATTGCCAGAGACAGGCCTAGTCAAAACAGAGACAGGCAACACCAAAGTCAGTACAAATGGCAGACACAACAAGAGGGAGCTACAGACCCACAGCCGGGCTGGAAGCTCACTGGCTATGTCACTTCCCAAGCTCCATTCCTGCTTTGTGAGCCCCATTCTGTGGTGTTCCTTGGTCCTTGTGAGGTCTTGATGCACAGGCAAGATTTCTGTTTTTATTGTTCTCATAGGTTACGTCTAAAGCCAGAAGAGAAAAAAATCTGTTTCCGGCTCAGGGAAAAGTATATTAGAAGAAAATCGTGTGGTTTTTCTGTTACTTAGAAAATACAAAGCTCTTCCATAATATAACAGGTTTTCAGGGTCCTCAGAGTCCCCAGATTCTAATATCTATAAGTATCCTTCTTAATATACTTTGGTTTCTTCCTCTACTCTCAAACCCCAACTATTTTTCCCGAGTGTATACATGGTTACCTCAACAAAGATGAATCAGGTGATATTTATAAAGAAAGATCTTTTCCTTAATAAGCTATATAAATAACAACAGCCGTAAGAAAGCCCCTAGGAGATACTGATTCTCAGAACTCCTAAGAGGTTTCCTTCCTTTAACATTTAGTAACAGGGAAGGAAAAATCTTGGCAACAACAGATGGGTGTTCCATCTTCAGGAACAGAACTTTTTATTCCAAACTCTCAATAAGCCAAAACTAATTGACCCATGTAGCTGGTCCAGAACCAAATTGAATTAGAATAGTATTCTCCAGTAGCATAGCCAAAAGCTTAAAGTTAGTACTACAAAGAGATACATGGCCTAATGTTTCATACCACCACTTTTATCTTGAAAATTTTTGATGCTACTCATTGTCTACAAAATAAAACTCAAATCTTTACCTGTTGTTCAATGTCTTATATAATGTGGATCCAATCTACATTTGACATTTCATATCAGGACTTTTTCCATATGTTGGCCCCCTTTCCTGATGTTCTTGCTTTTGGTGACACCATTTCCCCACCAAGAAGGCAATCCTTCCTTCCTCTCTTTGAAACTGGCCCAACTGCCCCATAGAAATAATATTTACAAGTTTTTGAGTAAACATAGAAATTGACCCTCCATCTTAAAACTTGAAACTTACATTTAACTGAGTTCCTTCCTCAGGAAACTGACCCTCAGACAAATGACTGAAACGTACTAGATCACTGCATCCAGACAATGAGATGTCAGATCCCTCACTCATTGTGATTGCTTCCTTACCCCTCCCTAGTTCCTGTTTTCCCGTCTCCTTCAATATGTATACATCCCAATTTTGGTCAGTCTAGAAGATAGATTTGGAACTTTATCTCCCATTCTCCGTGGCTATGGCTACAGTACCTGATTAAAGCCTTCTTCCTTGGCAATACTTGTTGATTCAGTGATTGGCATTCTGTGCATTGAGCAGCAAGACCTAGACCATATCCGTGGCATTTCAGTAACATCTTAAGTTGTCCCCAACCCTCAAGATTCAGCTCAAGTCCACCCGAGCCCTGGTTCTCCAAACCCTTATATTTTCTTCCTTCTCTGAATCTTATAAGGGTATTTGGTTTTCTGCACTTGGGCTTTCTTATGCACCACCTTGGTCTTTTTTTTTTTTTTTTTTTTTTTTTTTTTAATGCTCTTTCTGTCTTATGTGTGTCCAGTGAGACTGCAAACTCCTTCAGGGCAGGAACAAATAGTCTCTATCCTAAATTGTACTCTTCTTGGCTCAAGAAATGCAGCTACCTCTGTTAAGTGTTTTCTAATGTAGATGACTTGGATGCCTTAGATGTTCTAAACTTGTATACAAGTTTGTAGAGGACTATCAGAACACTCAATATACAGAAACATGGCCAACCAAACTAATTCTTCCTGAACTTTCTTCTATTCATTATCACTCTCCTCTCAACCCTCTGCCTCTTCACAGTCTGCCTCCATTCTGCTTATACAGATGTTTTTTGACTGTCAATCTCCCATATATTATGTAGCTGTTCTCCAGATCCAAGGTATATTAGTTCCACCAATACCAACAGATAACTCTGCCAGTTATTAGTATGGTGCCACAGGGTTTAAGAATAAATGAACCTCACAAGCATTCTTATACAGCAGTAACAGACAAACAGAGAGCCAAATCAGGAATGAACTTCCATTCACAATTGCTTCAAAGAGAATAAAATACCTAGGAATCCAACTAACAAGGAATCTAAAGGACCTCTTCAAGGAGAACTACAAACCACTGCTCAGTGAAATAAAAGAGGACACAAACAAATGGAAGAACATACCATACTCATGGATAGGAAGAATCAATATCATGAAAATGGCCATACTGCCCAAGGTAATTTATAGATTCAATGCCATCCCCATCAAGCTACCAATGACTTTCTTCACAGAATTGGAAAAAACTGCTTTAAAGTTTATATGGAACCACAAAAGAGCCCGCATTGCCAAGACAATCCTAAGTCAAAAGAACAAAGCTGGAGGCATCACGCTACCTGACTTCAAACTATACTACAAGGCTACAGTAACCAAAACAGCATGGTACTGGTACCAAAACAGAGATATAGACCAATGCAACAGAACCAAGTCCTCAGAAATAATACCACACATCTACAGCCATCTGATCTTTGACAAACATGAGAAAAACAAGAAATGGGGAAAGGATTCCCTATTTAATAAATGGTGCTGGGAAAATTGGCTAGCCATAAGTAGAAAGCTGAAACTGGATCCTTTCCTTACTCCTTATACGAAAATTAATTCAAGATGGATTACAGACTTAAATGTTAGGCCTAAAACCATAAAAACCCTAGAAGAAAACCTAGGTAATATCATTCAGGACATAGGCATGGGCAAGGACTTCATGTCTAAAACACCAAAAGCAATGGCAACAAAAGCCAAAATTGACAAATGGGATGTAATTAAACTAAAGAGCTTCTGCACAGCAAAAGAAACTACCATCAGAGTGAACAGGCAACCTACAGATTGGGAGAAAATTTTTGCAATCTACTCATCTGACAAAGGGCTAATATCCAGAACCTACAAAGAACTCAAACAAATTTACAAGAAAAAAACAAACAACCCCATCAAAAAGTGGGCAAAAGATATGAACAGACACTTCTCAAAAGAAGACATTCATACAGCCAAAAGACACATGAAAAAATGCTCATCATCACTCACCATCAGGGAAATGCAAATCAAAACCACAATGAGATACCATCTCACACCAGTTAGAATGGCAATCATTAAAAAGTCAGGAAACAACACGTGCTGGAGAGGATGTGGAGAAATAGGAACACTTTTACACTGTTGGTGGGATTGTAAACTAGTTCAACCATTATGGAAAACAGTATGGCGATTCCTCAAGGATCTAGAACTAGAAGTACCATATGACCCAGCCATCCCATTACTGGGTATATACCCAAAGGATTATAAATCATGCTGCTATAAAGACACATGCACACGTATGTTTATTGCGGCACTATTCACAATAGCAAAGACTTGGAATCAACCCAAATGTCCATCAGTGACAGACTGGATTAAGAAAATGTGGCACATATACACCATGGAATACTATGCAGCCATAAAAAAGGATGAGTTTGTGTGCTTTGTAGGGACATGGATGCAGCTGGAAACCATCATTCACAGCAAACTATCGCAAGAACAGAAAACCAAACACCGCATGTTCTCACTCATAGGTGGTAATTGAACAATGAGATCACTTGGACTCTGGAAGGGGAACATCACACACCGGGGCCTATTATGGGGAGGGAGGACGGGGAAGGGATTGCATTGGGAGTTATACCTGATGTAAATGATGAGTTGATGGGTGCTGACGAGTTGATGGGTACAGCACACCAACATGGCACAAGTATACATACGTAACAAACCTGCACTTTATGCACGTGTACCCTAGAACTTAAAGTATAATAATAATAAAAAATAATAATAATTAAAAAAAGAATAAATGAACCTACCAGTCTTTCTTGTTGTATTACTATTACCTAAGATAATGCAAAAAGAGATCAATAAATAGTTGACAAGTAAAAATTTGATGAGTCTTCTACATGCTTAAAATCCTTTTTGGCCAGACACAGTGGCTCATGCCTGTAAACCCGGCACTTTGGGAGAACAAGGTGAGAGGATCCCTTTGGCTCAGGAGTTCAAAACCAGCCTGGGCAACATGGCGAAACTCCTTCTCTACAAAAAAAAAAAAAAAAAAAATTAGCCGGGCATGGTAGCGTGTGCCTGCAGTCCCAGTTACTTTGGAGGCTAAGAGGTGGGAGAATCATTTGAACCCAGGAGGTGGAGGTTTCAGTGAGCCAAGCATGCCACTGCACTCCAGCCTGGGTGACAGAGTGAGACTCTGTCTCAAAAGAAAAAAAAAAGTTAAACAATTTTTGTTTCAAAAATGTTAGTTTTTTTTTTTTTTAAAAATCTTTAGTAGATCATTTGATTGGCTATAAAATTTTATTTAGTAGATAATTTGGCTATAGAATGTTATTTATTTTAAAATTTATTTTTATTTTTTAAAGACAAAGTCTTGCTCTGTAGTCTGAGCTGGAGTGCAGTGGCATGATAATGGCTCAATGTCCCTCAGTCTCCTGGGTCAAATGATCCTCCCACCTCAGCCTCCCAAAGTGCTGGGATTACAGTCATGAGCCACCACACCCAGCTGGCTGTAGAATTTTAAATTCGAAATTTTTTTCCCTCAAAATTTTGAAAGAAGTGTGCCATTGTCTACATTTGGTACTAGTTGATTTCTTATTTCTTTATAGATAACATTTTTCCTCCTTTGAAGCTTTCAGCATCTTCTCTTTAATAAAGTGCTTTGAAACTTCATGACGATGGGTCCAGGTAAAGAAATTTTTTAAAACGATTTAACCTACTTGGCACCTATTAGATCTTTTCAGTTTGAACACTCATGGTCTTTTCATCTCTGGAAATTTTTATTATTTTCTGTCTTGCATTCTGTCCTTATAAAACTCTCATTTTTACTGTTTTCTATCTTTCTATCCCATATTTGCTGTGTCTATGTTTTTTTTTTTTCATATTGTTAAGAGATTTCCTCAGCTTCCAATGAACCTTTCTGTTGGATTATCACATTTTTAATTTTGATAGAATTCTTTCCTTTTTTTGATTGTTCTTTTATAAAAATTTCTGGGGGAAAACCCTTTGCTTAACTGCCACTTAAATCACTTTTATTATTACTAATTAGACTTTTTTTCTGAATTATCTCTGCCCCCTTCTGAAGTTAGTTTTACTTTTTTAAAATTTTAAATTATTTTCAAAATTTTGTGTAGAGACGGGGTTTTGCGACGTCCTAGGCTGCTCTTCAACTCCTGGGCTTAAGCGATCTGCCTGTCTGCCTCCCAAAGTGCTGAGATTATAGACATGAGCCACTGTACCCGGCCAGTTTAACTTATTTTTCATTCTAGTCTTCTTGATTGTCTGCTGGTTTTCATTACATGTCCTGATTGCCTATTTGTATTTAATAATAATGAGCGTGAGTTCTGGAAGCTCTGTGTTCTTGTGAAAGTATGAAACCAGCAGTTTAGCAGTAGATTGAACTAGTAGTGAATCAGTAGTCAAGCTAACAGCCTCCCAAATGCCACGATAAGAACAGCTCTAGCTCTCTTTGATAATTTAATTTCCTAAGAGGAAAGTACTTTCTGTCTTGCCCAGTAGCAGATGCCAGACTGTTTGATATCTTGTCCAAGTGGGTTGGGAGTCAGAGCCGAGAAGGCTGACTATTGCATATACAGTTCCCCAATTGATCCATCTGTTTTCAGCTCAGCTTCTCTGCTGGATCTCTGTTGTACATGCCAACTCTGAATTGGGAGCTTTTGTGAAATTTTTCAGGACAATGATTTCCACCTCCACTGCAATCCCTTCCTGACTCATTCTGGGCTATAGGTTTCTCTACTGTGTGTCATTTATTAACATATTTTCTGCCGCTTTTTGTTTTCCAGAGATTGTTCAAATTGCTTATGTTTCTCCACATCTTTGCTATTACAAATATGTTTCTTTTTTATTTCTAATTTAATGGAAGCTCAGGAAAGAGTGAAGAGAAACACATGCATTTGGTGCACCATCTTAAACTGGAAAACAATTATGTGTATTTAAAAACCCCTAGATGATTCTGATGATCGGTCAAGTTTGGGAGACACTGACCTAAACTCTGTTTTCTTCTCACTTTCCCTTTATTAAGCACTGAGCATTTACTGCTTTCTAACTCCTTGCACTCTATGGCACATTTTTCTTACTAGTTGATAATTCTCATTAAAGCAGGAACATGTCTGATTATTATTTGTGCCTAGCCTACTGCACCTCATCCAACCCCTTGCATGATGTAACACACATCTTAGAAGTTCAATAAATTCTCATCGAATGAAAGAATGAACAAATGAATGAATGAAGAAATGATACGTATTAAAATAAGTAGTTTCTCTAGTTTTTATTCTGACTTTATTTACTTAGATTTTTCTTTTTAAACTAAGACTAGTCAGCTATATGGAGCCATTTGAGATTAATCCCCTTTTAAAATAGATGCAGTGACTCATTTTGACTTTTTAAAGAAACTTTCCAAGAGCCCTATTTCCAGAAACACTTTATAATGTACAAGTTTTCAGCTTGCAAATGGTTTCATTTGAGCCTCATACCAGGAATAACTTGTATGAATCCATAAACATGAATGAGGCTCTTCTTGTAGGATTTTCCTATTTTGGTCCAATGCTTACCTCAAATAGAATCCACTTGGGTGAATTCTGCTGCCATAAACCCATTTAATCTCAAGGCTGCTATTGTAAATAACAGGATTAAAAACAAACATACCTCAGTCATCATTGATTCATATCTCAGACACAGACAATAAAATATGTATCTATTAAAATATATTACCAGGATAAAAATGTTAAAAACCATACTCCATTTTTGTCAGTCTTCAAGGTCTTAAATTTTTAATAAAATACATCAGCCTTAGCTTGATGAACTATTTTATAATGAATGCAGGAATAGAAATACTGAAATTTAAAAATAGGAAGAGAAAGAGAGCAAAGCCAGTGGATTTTTTGAAGAATTATTCTAATATCTGGCTTGTGAAACATTTTTCTTTACCCCATACATGATTTTTAAAATTGAGTTAGTAAAAGCTTTTAGTCATTTCAATTAGTGACTATTTTCTTCTTCAATCAGCAAGTCCTTTTATTATTATTATTTTTTAACCAATTATTCAAGTATTGTGGATGGCATTTAAATTAGTCAGGGCTATGGAGACACAATCAGCAAAACCCAGAATGTGAAATTTTCTAAAGGACAAAAGACACAGTTCTCATAACAACAACAACAACAACAACAACAAAATTGCTTTCATTACTTGACTTTAAAAGAAATATTCAGGCTGCTCTGGGGAGAATAAATTGTGGAGAGGCAAACGGGGACGTGCAGAGGCCTGTTAGGAGGCTATTGCACTACCCACACAAGAGTGATGGTGACTTGGTCCAGGATTTTAGTGGATGAGAAATGGTCAGATTTGAAAATATGTTGAAGTTAAATCAACAGCTTTTGCAGATGGACTGTATGTGGCGACTGCAGGAGAAGTAGGTTTCACAAGGAAAATCAGGAGTTCAGTTTGGGGCAAGGTAAGTTTGAGATGTTAATTAAATACCCAGGTGGTAGTCAGCTGCAAATATCAGCCAAGAGTTCATGGGTGAGTTCTGGGCAGGGGATATAAATTTAGTAGTCTTTAGGGTAATGAAATGTTTTAAACCATTAGAATAAATTAGATTACCAAGTAAGACTAGATACAGTAAAGGAGATATCTGTGGTTTCAAAATATTATGGAACAAGCAACCTCAAAATGTAGTGACTTAAAACAAAATCATCTATTCTCATGGATCTGTGGTTGGGTGAGAGTTTGTCAGTCTAGATTGGGCTTTGACTGTGGTGATTTGGTTCTGTTCTACATGTCTCTCATGCTTCCCCTGGAGCTGAGGCAGGACAGGTAGTCAAGGAAGTGACCATGTCCTCAGAACACAGCCACCATGATGACCTTACAGTCAACATAGGCCCCAGCATTTGCATTGTAGTCCAACTCGTTCAAACAAAGCTATCTCCAGAATGGAATTTCCCCTGTAAAGAGCATATGCATTTTGATTTTTACCTGTCTTCAGACTGACCCTCTGCTCATTATAATACTATACAGCACATTCCTGGGTGGAGATTTAAAATGCTAATGAGACACGCAATGTATGAATAAGCATGTATGGCTACTGTACATGGGCACCCAGAGGACCACTCATCATGCTTACTAGTAACACCTCTTCCCATATCCTTATGAATAATCATGGAAGACTCCCAGAAAGCGAATTCCCTAGTGCCAACCTTTGCTATCTCATCCTTAAGAGCAGCCTGCCCTGAACTCTCTCTCTCAGGATATACTGTCTATTCTGCACTTAACTTTCAAAATATTCTTTTTCCTTTGCAATACATTGTTCTATGCTGTGTCTTCTTTGCTGTGTGTCTCTTGTTTAAATTATTATAAGTGAAGAAGACAAAACTGAGGTGTCAGGTTTGAGCCAAAGCTGAGGTCCAAGGGGAATTGGTAGACAGGTGGCAAGTAGCTGGAAAAATACTCGAGGAATTGTAGGTAGCTGCAACATGGCTTTATTCTTTTTCTGGGCACAAGCCATATGGACAGGACCAGCAGGGTAATTATACCTTTTACAGATAATAGTGGCTCCAAGCCAAGCACAAACTCACGTGAGTGGTTATCTAATGCGTCTCACAGAGTGTGGTTTCATAATGTGTGAGGTTGTACGCCTGTGCTCCAAACCTGCTGAGTCATGCTGCACCAGAAGGCCATTTCAGCCTACTCCGGACTACAGCACAGCTATTTCCTTACATGTGGTATCACAGCAACCATCAACAGAACCAGTGGACTAGTCCAGGTATGTTTTATTCATGGCAGTGCCAGAGTTACAAGTAAAAGTGGAAACATATAAGGCCTTTAGAGTCTTGGCTCAGAGCTGGTATAGCATCACTTCCTCTTTGTTCAGTTGACCATATATAGCTGAACGCCAAGTCAAGCATCAGCAAAATTATAAGGTGAAGGCATTGATATAGGGAAGGATGAAAATTTTGAGTTCAACAGTGCAATCTTTCATGTGTACAAGGACTAAGTCCTGGCATATTTTAACTTTAAAAGGTCAAATTTGAATCCTACATCTACCCCTCTCCCCACTTCTAATCAGGAACCAAATGCAGACTATCCTAGACATAATCTTAACTATTGCTCTTCCTTGACTAAGAAAGTCTGTAGCAAGATGGTCCAACATGCCAAAGTGTGCTATCTGTGGGTCCAAGGAGAAAACAAAACAAAAAACAGCTTGAGGAAGAAAAGGAGACATCTCCACCTGAAACTGGAAAAGTAAAGTTTCATCTCCAATAGTAGTGTCTGATGAGGCAACTAATGTGAGCACATGACACCATATCAAACAGACATCAGAAACTCAGCACCAAGCAACAAGTTCTAATTTTAAATAGACAACAACCAGGAACTTTTTTAAGATGCTAAGATGCACAATATGCATTTTTATTCTGTTTTTTGTCGGGAACAGACTTTATTTTTAACCGTGACAACTATTTTATAAATATATAGTAAAATTGACAGGCTTTCGAATTTCTTTAGAAGTAAGGACATCAGAGAAACAATTATTTTTAAGGATATAATCTGCTATTACCAGCATAGGCTACAAGCCTGGAATTTTGGAAAATAATAAATAACATGATACTAGTACCTGTATACTATGTTGTATTTTAAGCTGCTTTTGCTGGATCTAGAGATTTTTGGAGCTCAAGGGGTCTCAGAGATGATAATCACCTAATTTTATAGATAAAGTAACAGAGGTCCGGAGAAGTTAACCTGATTCTTTGATCATAAAAGAATTGGATTGTGTGACTTGCAACCTAGTGTCAGAACAAAGGGCTAGCTGTGAGAGGATCTACCCAGACCTCCGCTCCATCCATGCCATTATCTCCAGTCATTCCCTTGTACCTCTCTTCCTTTAGTAAGCAATCCAGTAAAAAATGTGATTCACTAAGTAACCAAAGCTCCTGAAAATGTTTCCCCAGGTGCCCCTTCTCCATGCCCAGCCTGTATTAGTCCCTTTTCATGGTGCTGATAAAGACATACCCAAAACTGGGAAGAAAAAGAGGTTTAATTGGACTTACAGTTCTACATGGCTGAGGAGGCCTCAGAATCATGGTAGAAGGCAAAAGGCACTTCTTACATAGTGGTGGCAAGAGAAAAATAAGGAAGAAGCAAAAGTGGAAACCTCTGATAAGCCCATCAGATATTGTGAGACTTATAAACGATCATGGGAATAGCATGGGAAAGACCGGCCCCTGTGATTCAATTACCTCCCGCTGGGTCCCTCTCACGACACATGGGAATTCTGGGAGATAAAATTCAAGTTGAGATTTGAGTGGGAACATAGCCAAACCATATCATTCTGCCCCTAGCCCCTCCAAATCTCATATCCTCACATTTCAAAACCAATCATGCCTTCCCAACAATCCCCCAAAGTCTTAACTCATTTCAGCATTAAACCAGAAGTCCACAGTCCAAAGTCTCATCTGAGACAAGGTAAGTCCCTTCCACCTATGAGGCTGCAAAATCAAAAGAAAGCTAGTTACTCCTAGATACAATGGGGGTACAGGTATTGGGTGAATACAGTTGTTCCAAATGGGAAAAGTTGGCCAAAACAAAGGGGTTACAGGCCCCATGCAACTCTGAAATCCAGCGGGGCAATCAAATTTTAAAGCTCCAAAATGATCTCCTTTGACTCTAGGTCTCACATCCAGGTCACACTGATACAAGAGGTGGGTTCCCATGGTCTTGGGTAACTTCACCCCTGTGGCTTTTTAGGGTACAGCCTCCTTCCTGGCTGCTTTCACAGGCTGTCATTGAGTGTCTGCAGCTTTTCCAGGTGCATGATGCAAGCTGTCAGTGGACCTACCATTCTGGGGTCTGGAGGACAGTGGCCCTCTTCTCACAGCCCCACTAGGGACTCTGTGTGAGGGCTCCGACACCACATTAATGTTCTGCACTTCCCTAGCAGAGGTTCTTCATGAGGGCCCCACCTCTGCAGCAAACTTTTGCCTGGTCATCCAGGCATTTACATACATCTGAAATCTAGGTGGAGGTTCCCAAACCTCAATTCTTGATTTCTGTGCCCTTGCAGACTCAATGCCATGTGGAAGATGCCAAGGCTTGGGGCTTTCCTCCTCTGAAGCCACACCCTGAGTTCTACATTGGCTACTTTCAGACACGGCTGGAGCAGCTGGGACATAGGGCACCAAGTCCCTAGGCTGTACACAGCAAAGGGATCCTGGATCCTGCCCACAAAACCACTTTTTCCTCTTAGGCCTCTATGCCTGTGATGGAAGGGGCTGCCAAGAAGGTCTCTGACATGGCCTGGACACATTTTCTCCATGGTCTTGGGGATTAACATTAGACCCCTTGCTACTTATACAAATTTCTGCAGCCGGCTTGAATTTCTGCTTAGAAAATGTGTTTTTCTTTCCTACTGCATTGTCAGACTGCAAATTTTCTGAACTTTTATGCTCTGTTTCCCTTTTAAAATGGAGTACTTTTAATAGCACCCAAGTGATCTTTTGAATGCTTTGCTGCTTAGAAATTTCTTCTGCCACATACTCTAAATCATCTCTCCCAAGTTCAAAGTTCCACAAATCTCTAGGGCAGGGGCAAAATGCTGCCAGTCTCTTTGCTAAAACAACAAGAGTCACCTTTGCTCCAGTTCCCAACAAGTTCCTCATCTTTATCTGAGACCACCTCAACCTGGATTTCACTGTCCATATCATTATCAGCATTTTTGTCAAAGCCATTCAACAAGTCCCTAGGAGGTTCCAAACTTTTCCTGTCTTCTTCTGAGCCTTCCAAACTGTTCCAACCTCTGCCTACTACCCAGTTCCAAAGTCCCTTCCACATTTTCAGGTATATTTTCAGCAACGCCCCAGTCTATGGTACCAATTTACTGTATTAGTCCGTTTTCATGTTGCTGATAAAGACATACCCAAAACTGGGAAGAAAAAGAGATTTAATGGACTCACAATTTCACATGGCTCTGGAGGCCTCAGAATCATGGCAAGAGGCAAAGTCACTTCTTACATGGTGGCAGCGAGAGAAAAATGAGGAAGAAGCAAAAGTGGAAACCCCTGATAAGCCCATCAGATCTCGTGAGACTTATTCACTATTACGAGAATAGCACGGGAAAGACCAGACCCCATGATTCAATTACCTTCCCCTGGGTCCCTCAAACAACATGTGGGAATTCTGGAAGATACAATTCAAGTTGAGATTTTGGTGGGGACGCAGCCAAACCATATCACAGTCCATTGTAGAAATCATAAAATAGCCACTTTCTACTCTCAGAAATAACGTTTCTTCACCATTATAGAGAGAATGCTTGTGTTTTCCCAAAATTCATATGTTGAAACCCTTCCTATTAATGTGTATTATGAGGGGGGTCTTTAGGAGTCAATTAGGATTAGATTAGGTCATGAGAGTAGAGCCCTCATGTATGGGATTAGTGTCTTTATAAGAGTCCTGAGAGAGTTTGCTTCCTTTTTCTCCGCCAGATAAGAATACAAGAAGCAGCAATTAGCATCCCTCACTAGAATCTCATCACTCTGGCACTCTGATCTCAGGCTGCCAGCATCCACAACTGTAAGCAATAAATTTGCGTTGTTCATAAGCCACCCAGTCTATGGCATTTTGTTATAGTAGCTTGAACAGGGTAAGATATTTACCATCACCAGTGTCTAGAGTTTTATGGGCCTTGAAGAACAGGAGGATTTTTTGGTATCCTGTTGTTTCCTTTATTCCCTTTATTTTATCTTTATATGTCTTTCTTTCATTTACTATTATTATTATTATTAAAATTATACTTTAAGTTCTAGGATACATGTGCATAACGTGCAGGTTTGTTACGTATGTATACTTGTGCCATGTTGGTGTGCTGCACCCATCAACTCGTCAGCACCCATCAACTCATCATTTACATCAGGTATAACTCCCAATGCAATCCCTTCCCCCTCCTGCCTCCCCATAATAGGCCCCGGTGTGTGATGTTCCCCTTCCAGAGTCCAAGTGATCTCATTGTTCAATTACCACCTATGAGTGAGAACATGCGGTGTTTGGTTTTCTGTTCTTGCGATAGTTTGCTGTGAATGATGGTTTCCAGCTGCATCCATGTCCCTACAAAGCACACAAACTCATCCTTTTTTATGGCTGCATAGTATTCCATGGTGTATATGTGCCACATTTTCTTAATCCAGTCTGTCACTGATGGACATTTGGGTTGATTCCAAGTCTTTGAATTGTGAATAGTGCCGCAATAAACATACGTGCGCATGTGTCTTTATAGCAACATGATTTATAATCCTTTGGGTATATACCCAGTAATGGGATGGCTGGGTCAAATGGTGTTTCTAGTTCTAGATCCTTGAGGAATCGCCATACTGTTTTCCATAATGGTTGAACTAGTTTACAATCCCACCAACAGTGTAAAAGTGTTCCTATTTCTCCACATCCTCTCCAGCACGTGTTGTTCCTGACTTTTTAATGATTGCCATTCTAACTGGTGTGAGATGGTATCTCATTGTGGTTTTGATTTGCATTTCCCTGATGGTGAGTGATGATGAGCATTTTTTCATGTGTCTGTTGGCTGTATGAATGTCTTCTTTTGAGAAATGTCTGTTCATATCCTTTGCCCACTTTTTGATGGGGTTGTTTGGTTTTTTCTCATAAATTTGTTTGAGTTCTTTGTAGGTTCTGGATATTAGCCCTTTGTCAGATAAGCAGATTGTAAAAATTTTCTCCAATTCCGTAGGTTGCCTGTTCACTCTGATGGTAGTTTCTTTTGCTGTGCAGAAGCTTTTTAGTTTAATTACATCCCATTTGTCAATTTTGGCTTTTGCTGCCATTGCTTTTGGTGTTTTAGACATGAAGTCCTTGCCCATGCCTATGTCCTGAATGGTATTACCTAGGTTTTCTTCTAGGGTTTTGATGGTTTTAGGTTTAACATTTAAGTCTCTAATCCACCTTGAATTAATTTTCATATAAGGAGTAAGGAAAAGATCCAGTTTCAGCTTTCTACTTATGGCTAGCCAATTTTCCCAGCACCATTTATTAAATAGGGAATCCTTTCCCCATTTCTTGTTTTTCTCATGTTTGTCAAAGATCAGATGGCTGTAGATGTGTGGTATTATTTCTGAGGACTTGGTTCTGTTGCATTGGTCTATATCTCTGTTTTGGTACCAGTACCATACTGTTTTGGTTACTGTAGCCTTGTAGTATAATTTGAAGTCAGGTAGCGTGATGCCTCCAGCTTTGTTCTTTTGACTTAGGATTGTCTTGGAGATGCGGGCTCTTTTTTGGTTCCATATGAACTTTAAAGCAGTTTTTTCCAATTCTGTGAAGAAAGTCATTGGTAGCTTGATGGGGATGGCATTGAATCTATAAATTACCTTGGGCAGTATGGCCATTTTCATGATATTGATTCTTCCTATCCATGAGTATGGTATGTTCTTCCATTTGTTTGTGTCCTCTTTTATTTCACTGAGCAGTGGTTTGTAGTTCTCCTTGAAGAGGTCCTTTAGATTCCTTGTTAGTTGGATTCCTAGGTATTTTATTCTCTTTGAAGCAATTGTGAATGGGAGTTCATTCCTGATTTGGGTCTCTGTTTGTCTGTTACTGGTGTATAAGAATGCTTGTGATTTTTGCACATTAATTTTGTATACTGATACTTTCCTGAAGTTGCTTATCAGCTTAAGGAGATTTTGGGCTGAGATGATGGGGTTTTCTAAATATACAATCATGTCATCTGCAAACAGGGACAATTTGACTTCTTGTTTTCCTAACTGAATACCCTTTATTTCTTTCTCTTGCCTGATTGCCCTAGCCAGAACTTCCAACACTATGTTGAATAGGAGTGGTGAGAGAGGGCATCCCTGTCTTGTGCCAGTTTTCAAAGGGAATGCTTCCAGTTTTTGCCCATTCAGTATGATACTGGCTGTGGGTTTGTCATAAATAGCTCTTATTATTTTGAGATACGTTCCATCAATACCGAAATTATTGAGAGTTTTTAGCATGAAGAGCTGTTGAATTTTGTCAAAGGCCTTTTCTGCGTCTATTGAGATAATCATGTGGTTTTTGTCTTTGGTTCTGTTTATATGTTGGATTACGTTTATTGATTTGCATATGTTGAACCAGCCTTGCATCCCAGGGATGAAGCCCACTTGATCATGGTGGATAAGCTTTTTGATGTGCCGCTGGATTCAGTTTGCCGTATTTTATTGAGGATTTTTGCATCAATGTTCATCAGGGATATTGGTCTAAAATTCTCTTTTATTGGTCTAAAGGGATATTGGTCTAAAATTCTCAAAAAAGCCTGATACTGCCAGGCTTGGGTATCCGGATGATGTCGGCCTCATAAAATGAGTTAGGGAGGATTCCCTCTTTTTCTATTGCTTGGAATAGTTTCAGAAGGAATGGTACCAGCTCCTCCTTGTACCTCTGGTAGAATTTGGCTGTGAATCCATCTGGTCCTGGACTTTTTTTGGTTGGTAAGCTATTAATTATTGCCTCAATTTCAGAGTCTGCTATTGGTCTATTCAGGGATTCAACTTCTTCCTGGTTTAGTCTTGGGAGAATGTAAGTGACCAGGAAATTATCCATTTCTTCTAGGTTTTCTAGTTTATTTGCTTGGAGGTGTTTATAGTATTCTCTGATGGTAGTTTGTATTTCTGTGAGGTCGGTGGTGATATCCCCTTTATCCCTTTTTATTGCATCTATTTGATTCTTCTCTCTTTTCTTCTTTATTAGTCTTGCTAGCAGTCTATCAATTTTGTTGATCTTTTCAAAAAACCAGCTCCTGGATTCACTGATTTTTTGGAGGGTTTTTTGTGTCTCTATCTCCTTGAGTTCTGCTCTGATCTTAGTTATTTCTTGCCTTCTGCTAGCTTTTGAATGTGTTTGCTCTTGCTTCTCTAGTTCTTTTAATTGTGATGTTAGGGTGTCAATTTTAGATCTTTCCTGCTTTCTCTTGTGGGCATTTAGTGCTATAAATTTCCCTCTACACACTGCTTTAAACGTGTCCCAGAGATTCTGGAATGTTATATCTTTGTTCTCATTGGTTTCAGAGAATATCTTTATTTCTGCCTTCATTTCGTTATGTACCCAGTAGTCATTCAGGATGAGGTTGTTCAGTTTCCGTGTAGTTGAGCGGTTTTGAGTGAGTTTCTTAGTCCTGAGTTCTCGTTTGATTGCACTGTGGTCTGAGAGACAGTTTGTTATAATTTCTGTTCTTTTACATTTGCTGAGGAGTGCTTTACTTCCAACTATGTGGTCAATTTTGGAATAAGTGCAATGTGGTGCTGAGAAGAATGTATATTCTGTTGATTTGGGGTGGAGAGTTCTGTAAATGTCTATTAGGTCCACTTGGTGCAGAGTTGAGTTCAATTCCTGGATATCCTTGTAAGCTTTCTGTTTCATTGATCTGTCTAATGTTGACAGTGGAGTGTTGAAGTCTCCCATTATTATTGTATGGGAGTTAAGTCTCTTTGTAAGTCTCTAAGGACTTGCTCTATGAATCTGGGTACTCCTGTATTGGGCGCATATACATTTAGGATAGTTAACTCTTCCTGTTGAATTGATCCCTTTACCATTATGTAATGGCCATTTTTTGTCTCTTTTGATCTTTGATGGTTTAAAGTCTGTTTTATCAGAGACTAGGATTGCAACCCCTGCTGTTTTTTGTTCTCCATTTACTTGGTAGATCTTCCTCCATCCCTTTATTTTGAGCCTATGTGTGTCTCTGCACATGAAATGGGTCTCCTGAATACAGCTCACTGATGGGTCTTGACTCTTTATCCAATTTGCCAGTCTGTATCTTTTAATTGGACCATTTAGTCCATTTACATTTAAGGTTAATATTGTTATGTGTGAACTTGATCCTGTCATTGTGATATTAGCTGGTTATTTTCCTGGTAGTTGATGCAGTTTCTTCCTACTATTGATGGTCTTTACATTTTGTCATGTTTTTGCAATGGCTGGTACTGGTTGTTCCTTTCCATATTTAGTGCTTCCTTCAGGATCTCTTGTAGGGCAGGCCTGGTGGTGACAAAATCTCTCAGCATTTGCTTGTCTGTAAAGGATTTTATTTCTCCTTCACTTGTGAAACTTAGTTTGGCTGGATATGAAACTCTGGGTTGAAAGTTCTTTTCTTTAAGAATGTTGAATATTGGCCCCCACTCTCTTCTGGCTTATAGAGTTTCTGCCGAGAGATCTGCTGTTAGTCTGATGGGCTTCCCTTTGTGGGTAACCCGACCTTTCTCTCTGGCTGCCCTTAACATTTTTTCTTTCATTTCAACTTTGGTGAATCTGACAATTATGTGTCTTGGAGTTGTTCTTCTGAGGAGTATCTTTGTGGTGTTCTTTATGTTTCCTGAATTTGAATGTTGCCCTGTCTTACTAAGTTGGGGAAGTTCTCCTGGATGATATCCTGAAGAGTGTTTTCCAACTTGGTTCCATTTTCCCCCTCACTTTCAGGCACACCAATCAGACATAGATTTGGTCTTTTCACATAATCCCATATTTCTTGGAGGCTTTGTTCATTTCTTTTTCCTTTTATTTCTCTAGACTTCTCTTCTCGCGTCATTTCATTCATTTGATCTTCAATCATTGATACTCTTTCTTCCAGTTGATCGAGTCGGTTACTGAAGCTTGTGCATTTGTGATGTATCTCTCGTGTCACAGTTTTTATATCTGTCAGTTCGTTTATGGCCTTCTCTGCATTGATTATTCTAGTTATCCATTTTCCATTCTTTTTTCAAGATTTTTAGTTTCTTTGCGCTGGGTACGTATTCCTCCTTTAGCTCTGAGAAGTTTGATCGACTGAAGCCTTCTCCTCTCAACTCGTCAAAGTCATTCTCCGTCCAGCTTTGATCCATTGCTGGCAATGAGCTGCGTTCCTTTGGAGGGGGAGATGTGCTCTTATTTTTTGAATTTCCAGCTTTTCTGCCCTGCTTTTTCCCCATCTTTGTGGTTTTATCTGCCTTTGGTCTTTGATGCTTGGTGACATACCAATGGGGTTTTGGTGTGGGTGTCCTTTCTGTTAATTTTCCTTCTAACAGTCAGGACCCTCAGCTGTGGGTCTGTTGGAGATTGCTTGAGGTCCACTCCAGACCCTGTTTGCCTGGGTATCAGCAGCAGAGGCTGCAGAAGATAGAATATTGCTGAACAGCGAGTTCTGCTCTCTGATTCTTGCTCTGGAAGCTTCGTCTCAGGGGTGTACCCCACCGTGTGAGGTGTGAGGTGTCGGTTTGCACCTAGTGGGGAATGTCTCCCAGTTAGGCTACTCAGGGGTCAGGGACCCACTTGAGCAGGCAGTCTGTCCATTATCAGATCTCAACCTCCATGCTGGGAGATCCATTGCTCTCTTCAAAGCTGTCAGACAGAGTCATTAACATCTGCAGAGGTTTCTGCTGCTTTTTATTAACTATGCCCTGTCCCCAGAGGTGGAGTCTACAGAGACAGGCAGGCCTCCTTGAGCTGTGGTGGGTTCCACCCAGTTCAAGGTTCCCTGTGGCTTTATTTACCTACTTAAGCCTCAGCAATGGCAGGTGCCCCTCCCCCAGCCTCGCTGCCGCCTTGCAGTTAGATCTCAGACTGCTGTGCTAGCAATGAGGGATGCTCCGTGGGGGTGGGACCCTCCAGGCCAGGTGTGCGATATTATCTCCTGATGTGCCGTTTGCTAAGACCCTTGGTAAAGTGCAGTATTAGGGTGGGAGTTACCCGATTTTCCAGGTGTTGTGTGTCTCAGTTTCCCTTGGCTAGGAAAAGGGATTCCCTTCCCCCTTGCACTTCCCAGGTGAGGGGATGCCTTGCCCTGCTTCAGCTCTCGCTGGTCGGGCTGCACCAGCTGACCAGCACCGATTGTCAGGCACTCCCCAGTGAGATGAACCCAGTACCTCAGTTGAAAATGCACAAATCCACCCGTCTTCTGTGTCACTCACGCTGGGAGCTGGAGACTGGAGCTGTTCCTATTCGACCATCTTGCTCCCAACCCTATCTTTATTTGTCTTTCTCTACCTTACTTGCAGTTAGGGCTAGATTTTTGAGATAGTGTTTGTGCACATCTGTGGGAAATAATACAACTTTTTTTCCCTGTAGGCACAAACTAGTTGTCCTATTTAGGCTTAATATTTTCTTGGGAGTTTAATTATTCTTTTCTTTTGGCCAGTGTCTTTTCCAGCAGTAGCAACTTAGGGCCTTCCAAAGTCCTTTCTGGGACTTAATGTGGTGCTTTTCCCTTTTAGGGTATTCCGTGAAGTTCAGGAAGTGATTACTTTGCATACTTGCTCTGAAATAACATCTAAAATTCAACGTGTTCTAACTCAGCCTTTTATCAATGCTGTCAAAGATAAAGCCAGATACTACTTAAACTGGTAAGGACATATTTTAATTAGTAATATACTATTGCAATAGGAAAGAGGTTCTAGCATGAACTGACCTCAGCTTCAATTTGTTCACAGGTGGTAGGGTTGAGTAGCTTGGTACCACAAGCACGTGCCACCACTCCTGGGCTCAAGCAATCTTCTCACCTGGGCCTCCCAAAGTGCTGGGATTACATGTGTGAGCTTGGCTGACAGAGCGTTTCAAAGGGAGAATGAAGGAGTGGGGAGGAGGATGAGTGGTGTCTCAGGGAAGTTAAACTTCCAGGATATAAAGCAGGGGAAAAAAATGAAAAGCTGGCTTAGCCTCCCAGGCGACATATTCCTCCCATGCTGGATGCTTCCTACCATTGAACACTGGACTCCAAGTTCTTCAACTTTGGGACTTGGACTGGTTTCCTTGCTCCTCAGCTTGCAGACGGCCTATTGCGGGACCTTGTGTGAGTTGATATCCTATAAACAACAAAGGATTGGTGGGTGCAGTTAGGCCAGCTGTGTCTGTTGACTACCTTCTAGTAGAGACTGGGAGACAGAGGTTCTTAACCTTCCTGATGATTGATTACGTTTTAAAGGAATGGCTTTCAGGTGCTTGAGAAAGATGCTCCTGAGTTGTAGGAGAAACATGTACATCTCAAAGGGACAGGAGAAGGATTCACAATTGTAAGCCCTCCTGAGTAAATGCTCTAAGAAAGGAAGGTTGGGGCCTATTGTAAGATGTTGGCTAAAACAAACAGTAAATTTTTTGGCAGCCTGAAGCTTTTTCAGTGAAGTAGCAACAGTAGCAACTGAATGCAACAGTGAGCTGTTAGAAACTATGTCAGTATTCAGCGGAACACACTGGCTAATGCCTGTAATCACAGCAGGGGCCTGGTGGCAGCTCATGCCTGTAATCCCAGCACTATGGGAGGCTGAGGTGGACAGATCACGAAGTCAGGAGATCGAGACCATCCTGGCTAACACGGTGAAACCCTGTCTCTACTAAAAATACAAAAAATTAGCTGGGCGTGGTGGCATGCACCTGTAGTCCCAGCTGCTTGGGAGGCTGAGGCCGAAGAATCGCTTGAACCCAGGAGGTGGAGATTGTAGTGAGCTGAGATGGAGCCACTGCCACTGCACTCCAGCCTGGGCAGCAGAGCAAGACTTCGTCTCAAAATAAATAAATAAATACAATTAAAAAAAGAAACTCTGTTAGTATTCAAGTGTTTTAGTGTTGGGGTAAAGGAGATACACAATATGCGTATCATTTGTGTTGAGAATCTGTAGTGTTTTTTGTTTTGTTTTGTTTTGTTTTTTAGACAGGGTCTCGTTTTGTCACCCAAGCTGGAGTGCAGTGGCTCAATCTCAGCTCACTGCAACCTCCATCATCTGGGTGCAAGTGATCCTCCCACCTCAGCCTCCCTAGTAACTGGGACCACAGGTGTACATCACTAAGCCCAGGCATTTTTTTTTTTTTTTTTTTTTTTGTATTTTTGGTAGAGACAGGATCTGCCATGTTGCCCAGGCTGAGAATCTGTAGTTTTTAAGAGGCCAGTACTGAGGTGTGGTCAAGAAGAGGGCTCAGCCTGGCGGTATGACACATTCCTGTAATACAGTGTATTAGTCAGGGTTCTCTAGAGGAACAGAACTAATAGGGGATATATATACACAGGGGGAGTTTATTGGGTAGTATTAACTCACATGATCACAAGGTCCCACAAAAGGCCATCTACAAGCTGAGGAGCAAGAAAGCCAATCTGAGTCCCAAAGCTGAAGAACTTGAAGTTCAATGTTCAAGGGTAGGAAGCATCCAGCATGGGAGAAAGATGTAGGCTGGGAGGCTGAGCCAGTCTACCCTTTTCATGGTTTTTTGCCTACTTTATATTCTGGCCACTCCAGCAGCTGATTAGATGGTGCCCACTTGGATTAAGGGTGGAGCTGCCTTTCCCAGTCCACTGACTCAAATATTAATCTGCTTTGGCAACACCCTCACAGACACACCCAGGATCAGTACTTTGCATCCTTCAATCTGACCAAGTTGACACTTATTCTTAACCACCATATACAGCTAAGCAGGAGCCTAAGGCAGGAGGGCTGCTTGAGTCAGGAGTTGAAGGCTGCATTGAGCTATGATGGTGCCACTGCACTCCAGCCTGGGCAACACAGCAAGACCCTGTTTCTCGAAAAAAAAAAAAAAAAAAGAAGAGGCTCAGAGGATCTAGGTTGGAGTTTGGTCAAGGAGGGGATGTTTCTCACTGAGTAATTTTAAAAGTTACTTTGTTTTAATATTCTGAAATCTGAAATGGGAATATTAATATCTCCTACATTTCCTAGAAGCATCAAGTGCAGTGCTGAGCAATAGAAATATAATGCAAGCCTCACATGTTATTTACAATATTTTCATAGCCACATTAAATAATTAAAAATAAACAAGAAATATTAATGTTAGTAATATATTGTATTTACCCCAATATATTCAAAATATTTTCTTTCTTTTCATCTTTCTTTCTTTCTTTTATTCCCCTCTCTCACTCCCTTCCTTCCTTCTTTTTTGAGACAAAGTCTTGCTCTGTCACCCAGGCTGGAGTGCAGTGGCATGATCTCAGCTCACTGCAGTCTCCACCTCCCTGTTCAAGCGATTCTCCTGTCTCAGCCTCCTGAGTAGCTGGGATTACAGGCGCCCACGACCACACCCGGCTAATTTTTGTATTTTCAGTAGAGACAGGGTTTCGCCATGTTGGCCAGACTGGTCTCGAACTCTTGACTTCAGGTGATTTGCCCGCCTCGGCCTCCCAAAGTGCTGGAATTACAGGCGTGAGCCACGGCGCCCGACCTCAAAATATTTTCATTTCAACATGTTATCAACATTTAAAAATTATTGGGAGGCCGAGGCAGGTGGATCACGACGTCAGGAGATCGAGACCATCCTGGCTAACACGGTGAAACCCTGTCTCTACTAAAAATAAAAAAAAATTAGCCGGGCGTGGTGGCGGGCGCCTGTAGTCCCAGCTACTCGGGAAGCTGAGGCAGGAGAATGGCTTGAACCCGGGAGGCGGAGCTCGCAGTGAGCCGAGATCGCGCCACTGCACTCCAGCCTGGTCGACAGAGCCAGACTCCATCTCAAAAAAAAAAAAAAAAAAAAAAAAAATTAATGGGATATTCTTCATCCTTGTTCCAGTTCCAAGTGTCTGAAAGCCGGTGTGTATTTTGCACCTGCAGCACCGGCCACACCAGAGCATTGATTGCACATCACCGCTCTAGACAAGCGGCAGGACTTGCAGACTTCAGCGAGGACGGTTCTTAACCAGATGGGGGCGGGGCTTCCCGGAGAGTTCGTCTTGGGCTTCATCGGCTTCCGTAGGAAGGCGCCAGCCTTGGAGGCGCCACGTCCCTTGCGGCGGCGGGAGAGAAATCGCTTGGACTTCGGGCGGCTCCGGACGGCCATGGCTTTTACCTTGTACTCACTGCTGCAGGCAGCCCTGCTCTGCGTCAACGCCATCGCCGTGCTGCACGAGGAGCGATTCCTCAAGAACAGTGAGTGGGGCCGCGGGGCGCGGGCTGGGGCGGCGGCGGAGTCCTGGGGGTGCGAACCCTAATGGGGCCGCGTGGGGGGACACCACTGGCCGGGACAGAAGAACAGCGGAAGGCTCGGCTCGGAGTGGAAGCCGAGTCTTTCCTCTCATCAGGTTTGGGCTCAGTAGCGGGAGAATATTCAACACACAGCCGCTGTGCAGGGCCCAGGGGGTTGGGGTGGAGGGATACGGAGGTCAGTAAGTGCTACTACATAAGTGCTTGTGATTACTTCGATTCAGTAATTTAATTGCAGTTTTCTGTGACTTTTTTATTTTTTATTTTTTATTTTTTTGAGACGGAGTCTCGTTCTGTTGTCCAGGCTGAAGTGAAGTGGCGCGGTCCTGTGACTACTTTCAATAGCCGAAAACCCAGGGTCTGAGTTTTGGGCTAAGAGTTGGGGGTGAGGGGCCGGGCGCGGTGGCTCACGCCTGTAATCCCAGAACTTTGGGAGGCCGAGGCCGGCGAATCATGATGTCAGGAGTTTGGGACCAGCCTGGCAACGTGGTAAAACCCCGTCTCTACTAAAAATACAAAGATTAGCCTTGCGTGGTGGTGAAAATACAAAAGTTAGCCGGGCGGGAGGCTGAGGCAGGAGAATCACTTAAAGCTGGGAAGTGGAGGTTGCAGTGAGCCGAGATCGCGCCATTGCACTCCAGCCTGGGCAATAGAGTGAGACTCCGTCTCAAAAAAACAAAACAAAACGAGTTGGGGGTGGAGGGGAAGGAGGCATGGCTCATTTTGGAGCATCAGTAGTTCACTCACTGATGAAAGGCAATAAGTGTTCCTGGGCTTTAGGAATTATAGGAAGGGAATGCGTTGGAGTTATCAGGACATTCAGCCACTCATGTTCCAAGAGAAGTTTATTCGGATAGCTTGTTGGGTGCATACAGTGTGCCAAAAACTGCTAGAATTTAGAAATTCAAAAATGAAAACACAAGTTATGCCTCCCAGGATCTCACGTTGTGTACCGAGTATGTCCGTTTGAATTACTGAAACGTAAAACCAGGAGCAAGACTGATTCATTTCATTGATTACTTCAGAAGATATTTATTGAGTGCAAAGTATGTGCCAGGCCCATTTATAGTAACTGAAGTTACAGCAGCTACTCTACCATTCTGATGGAAGTTAATCTAAATAAAAACTGAACAAGTGACAATAACAAGTATAGACAGTATTATGTAAGAAAGAGAAGTACAGGCAGATACTAACTTGTGTATCTGTGAAAGCTTCTTGGAGGAAGAGTGTCTAACCTTAAATCTGATACATGAGTAAACATTAACTCGGTGAAGGTGAAGGGTTGGGAGGAGTTGGAAGGGTGAGGAGAGCTTTAAGTGGTGTCGACCTGGTGTGAAAACTCTGAGGCAGGTGAGAAGAGGGTCTTAAGACAGCGACATGACCAGATTTGTGTTATTTGCAAGATCCTTCTGGCTACAATACGGAGGAAAGATTGGAAGGGAAAGCAGTGGATGTGGGAAGACCCATTCTTTTTTTTGGAGACAGAGTCTCATTCTGTCCCCCAGGCTGGAGTACAGTGGTGGGATCTCAGCTCACTGCATCCTCCACCTCCCAGGTTCAAGCGATTCTCCTGCCTCACCCTCCCGAGTGGCTGGGATTACAGGCATCTGTCACCACGCCTGGCTAATTTTTATATTTTTAGTAGAGACGGGTTTCACCATGTTGGTCAGGCTGGTCTCGAGCTCCTGACCTCGTGATCTGCCCACCTTGGCCTCCTAAGGAAGAGCCATTCTAAATAGGGCAAGTAGACACAAGTGGGTATAATAATAATAACTAGTACTTATGTAGCACTTACATGCAGGATCTGTATCAAGTGCTTTACATATATTAACTGGTGTAGCCTTCACAGCAACTCTATGAGATAGTTTCTGTTTTCATCCCCATTTTCCAGTGGGAAACTGGAAGCACAAAGAGAGTAGGTGGCCTTTCTAAGAACACACAGGTAGAAAGTAGAAAGTGGTGGAGCTAGGATTCAAACTTCATCTTGCAGAGTTCATCTGTTCACTGCTATACAGAAAAGTAGAAGGGATCAAGTTGGGGGTTGAATTGTGTCCCTCAAAAAGATGTGTTGAAGTCCCAACCGTTGATACCTATGAAGGCGACCTTGTTTGGAAACAGGATCTTTGCATATGTAATGAAGTTAAAATGAGATCATACTGGGTTAGGTTGGGCCCTAGATCCAATGACTGGTGCCCTTATAAGAAGAGAGAGATTTGGAGACACACAGATGCACACACAGAAGACCATGTGACAACTGAGGCAGAGATTGGAGTGATGCATGTATAAGACAAGGTATACCAAGGATTTCCAGCAACTACGGGATGTTAAGAGAGAGTCATGGATGAGATTATCGCTCAGAGCCCCCAAAGGAACCAACCCTGCTTATGCCTTGATTTCAGACTTTTAGCCTCCAAAATTGTGAGAAAATTTCTGTTAAGCCACCCAGTTTGTGCTGCTTTGTTATGGCAGCCCTAGGAATCTTATGTAGATCAGAAGATATTTTTAAAGTAGAGGCTGGGCATGGTGGTTCACGCCTAGCACTTTAGGAGGCCAAGGTGGGTGGATCACTTGAGGTCATGAGTTTGAGACCACCCTGTACAACATGGTGAAACCCTGTCTCTACTAAAAATACAGAAATTAGCAGGGTGTGGTGTTGGGCGCCTGTAATCCCAGCTACTTGGGAGGCTTAGGCAGGAGAATTACTTGCCTGGGAGGCAAAGGTTGCATTGAGCTGAGATCACGCCACTGCACTCCAACCTGGGTGACAGAGCAAGACTGTGTCTCAAAAAAAAAAAAAAAAAAAAAAAGGAAAAAAGTAGAAAAGGCAGAATTTACTGTTGGACTTTGGGAATAAGAGTGGATGAAGTCAAAGATCTCTTGGCCCTCTGGGTTAAGCCACTGAGTGAGGGTAGTACCTTTACTGAGTTAGACAGTATTAGAGGAAAATTTGGGGTGATAGTGCTAGGTAAGGAGGTAAAGATATCATGAAATAAATTTTAGTCCTGCTCAGTTTGAGATTTCTATGAGATATGCAAGTGGAGATGTAAAATAGCCAGTTGGATTTAAGTCCATAGAAGAGCAGCACAAATTAGGGTGGAGATTGAAATATGAATTTGTCAAGCATAGATAATAAATGAAGTCATATGAGAAGATTAAATTACCAAAGAAAAGAGTAGAGTACAAAAAGAATTGGTGCCCCAGACAGCCCTAGAATCTCCTCTAGTATTTAATGTTTAGGTAGAGATGGAAGAACTGACAGAAGAACTTGACAAATGAGCAAAACAGAGATGGAAAAACCTAGACGGTGGGACTTCACCAGAATCAGGGAGTGTTTGAAGAGATACTGCAACAGTGGGATGTTACTGAGAAGCTTAGTATAGTAGTCCCCCCTCATCTGTGGTTTGGCTTTCCACAGTTTCAGTTGTTGTCACCTGCCATCTGAAAGTACTAATTGGAAAATTGCAGAAATAAGCAATTCATGTTTTAAATTGCAACTGTTCTGAGTAGCCTGATGAAATCCTGTATCATGAGGACATGAATCTTCCCTTTGTCTAGCGTACGCACACCATATATGCTACCCACCCGTTAGTCACTTGGTTATCAGATGGAAAAAACATACTACTTATAGGGTTGGGTACTGTCTTCTGTTCCAGGCATCTACTGTGGAGTCTTGAAGTGTATCTCCAAGATTAAGGAGGGGACTACTGTAAGTTAAGGACTGAAAAGAGTCCTACTGATTCAGGGTAATTGAAGTCATTGGTGATTTTACAAGAGCAATTACAGCAGTGGGTAAAATCCAGATTGGAATGGGTTGGGAAATGAGTAGAAAGTTATAAAATGGAGACAGTAAGATTATCCAATGTTATCTTTAAATTGGAGGAAAAGAAGAAAAGATGGCTTGAAGGGATATGGGGATGTGTTTTACGGTGGTGGTTTTGTTTGTTTTTAGAGCTTGAGGTATCTCAGCAGTGACAATGAAAACTAGCCCTGTCTCTTCAACAAGTCAGCTCTATGAAGAGAGTGGAGGAGGGATGATCAGTGAGGCATATAAACACAGTGTTTTCTAAGAAAGACCAAAAAAGAAGGCCCAGCACAGTGGCTTAAGCCTGTAATCCCAGCACATTGGGAGGCTGAGGTGGGCGGATCACTTGAGGTCAGGGGTTCAAGGCCAGCCTGGCCAACATGGAGAAACCCCGTCTCTACTAAAAATACAAAAAAATTAGCTGGGAATGGTGGTACGTGCCTGTAATCCCAGCTACTGGGGAGGCTGAGGCAGGAGAATTGCTTGAACCCAGGAGACAGTGGTTGGAATGAGCTGAGATCCCACTGCCGCACTACAGCCTGGATGACGGAGTGAGACCCTGTCTCAAAAAAAAAAAAAAAAAACAGAAAAAAACAGAGAGAGAGAGAGAGATGTCAATCTGCTAAATCTCAGAACAGTAAGAGTCTCTGTCATTTGAGCCACAGCCTGCTCTCGCAGCCTCCACAAAAAAAAGCAAAAGGAAGGAAATCATAAAGATTACAGTGAAAGTTAATGAAATACATAGTAGAAAAATATTAGAATTAAGAAAACCAAAAGCTGATTCCTTGACAAAATTGACAAGTCTTTAGCTAGACTGACTAGACTCAATTGGGAAATCCGAATAGACCTATAACATATAAAGAGATATAATTAATAATTTAAAAGCTCACAAAGTCAAGCCTTCAACGTTGCATTCAACCAAACATTTAAAGAAGACTTAATACCAATTTCTCACAAACTCTTCCAAAAGATAGAGGGGATAGAACACTTTTCAATTCATGCCATGAAGTCAGTATTAACCTAATATGAAAACCAGACAGAGACATCACAAGAAAAGAGACTGTAGACCTATATCTCTTTTGAATATAGCTGCAAAAATTCTCAACGAAATACTGGCAGACTAAATCTAGCAGCCTATAAAAGGAATTATATACGATGAACAAGTGGGATTTGATTTATCTTGGGAGTACAGGGTTGGTTTAACATTTGAAAATCAGTTATGTAATACATGATATTAATAAAAATCGTACAGTCATCACAAAAGATGCAGAAAGGCATTTGACAAAATTCAGTACCCTTTCATGATTAAAAAAAAAAAAAATGACAAACTAGCAATAGGAGCGAACTTTCTTAATCTGATAAGGGGCATGTAATGGGGATTCTAACCAGGGCAGTTAGACAAGAAAAAAGACATCCAGATTATGAGGTTGAAAAAATAAAACTGTTGATGACATAATTTTGTATATATAGAAAATCCTAAAGAGTCCACTACAAGGCTATTAAGACAAATGAATGAATTTAATAAGATTGCAGAACGTAGGAACACTGTGTAAAATCAATTGTTTTTCTGTGCACAATGAACAATTGTAAATGAAGTTAAGGAGATAATTTTATTTACAACATTAAGGATTAAATAGGAATAAGTTTAACAGAAGTGCAAGTTTCATGGTATGAGAACTATCAGGCATTGTTGAAAGAAAGAAGATTAAAGATCTTTTTAAAGATAGAGACTTCCCATGTTCACAGATCAGAATACTTAATATTTTTAAGATGACAGTACTTAATATTGATTTATAGGTTTAATGTGGTGTCTCAAAATCCCAGTTAGCTTTTTTGAAGAAACTGATGAGTTGATTCTAGAAGAAATGCAAGGAATCCAGAATAGTCAAGACAATCTTGAAAGAGAAAAACAAAATTGGAGTTGTGCTTTCCAATTTTAAAACTTACTGCAAAGGTCCAGTAATCAAAACAGGATGATACTGGCAGAAGGGTAGACATAGATCAATGAAATAGAATTTAAAGTCCATTTAAAAATCCTTACATTTGTATCAATTGATTTTCAATAATGGTGCCAAATAACCTTTTCAACAAATAGTTATTTAACAACTGAATAGCCATATAAAAAAAAAGTAAAGTTGGACTCCTACCTCACACCATCTTCAAAAATTAACTCATAATCATAGACTTACAAACTGTAAGATAAAAAGCTATACAACTCTTAGAAGAACATACAGACAAAAAACTATGTGACTTTTTGTTGGCTAAAACCATCTCAGATACAACACCAGAAGCACAAGTGCCAAAGAAAAATAGATAAATTGGATTTCATCAAAATTTTAAAAATTTCATGCTTTAAAAGACAACCACAGACTGGGATAAAATATTTGCAACTCATATATCTGATGAGTGACTTCTATCCATAATATATAAAGAACTATTGGAACTAAATAATAAAAGATAAATAACCCAATTAAAACATTTATGAAGGAACTGAATAGAATTTTTTTCCAAAGAACATAAGCAAATGATCAATAAGCACATGAATAGATGGTCAGCATTATTAATCATTAGAGAAGTGCAAACTGAAACCATAATGAGATACCATTTATTATTATGGCTATAATAAAAAGGTTAAATAATAACAAGTGTGGGTGAGGTTGTGAAGAAGTTGGAACTGTCATATATTGTTAAAGAGAATGTAAAATGGTTACATTCTCTTTAATGTAAAATGGTTCAGCCACTTCGGGAAACAGTCTGGCTGTTCTTCAAAATGTTAAACATAGTTACAGTATGACACAGTGATTCTACTCCTAGGTGTACCAAGAGTATCGAAAACAAACATGGAATGTTCAAAATAGCATTGTTCATAATAGCCAAAAAATGGAAACAACCCACATGTCCATCAGCTGATGAATAGATGACTAGCTGTGGTATATCCATAATGTAGAATACTATTTGGCAAAAAAAGTAACGAAGTATTATTACATGCCACAATATGGATGAACTTTGAATCATTATAGAAAGTGAAAGAAGCTAGTCATAAAAGACCACATATCATATGATACTGTTTATAAGAAAGATCACATAGCATATGATACTCTTTATGTTAGGCAATTTTATGTAGACAGAAAGTAGATTAGTGGTTGCTTGGTGCTGGAGGGCCTGATGGGGTGGGAAGTGGTTGTCAGTGTGTACAGGGTTTCTTTTGGGGTGGTAAAAGTATTCTAAAATTGAATGTGGTGATAGTTGCAGAACTCTGAGTGTACTTCAAATCATTGGATTATATGTATGAATTGTAAGGTGTGTGAAATACATCTCCAAAAAGCTGGGAGTCTTTGTTTTTTGAATTATACATTCTTACCTGAAAATAGGAAGCTTTGATAAGGTTATAGAACTGTGAACTCTTATACTCTGCTGATGGAAGTATAAGTTGGTACAACCACTTTGAAAAACATTTTGGCAGAAGTAACTAAAGCTCATCCTATACATCTTCTGTGATCCTACAGTTTCACTCTTACACAAATGCTCATAAATATGTGCACCAAAAGACATGTATGAGAATGTTCATAGCAGCATAATCGCAATGAAAACTAGAAATGGTAGAATGACTAAATTGTATTCATATAATGGAATGCGCATAACAATGAAAAAGAATGAATTGTGGTCCTGCAAAGCAATATGGATGACTCTGACACAATTTGAGCAAAGGCAGACACAAAAGAATATATATTGGATAATTCCTTTACATAAAGTTTAAAAATGGACATAACTAATCTATAGTGCTATCTTCCTTCATGGTTTTGAAATCTAATGAGCTTTTAATACTCACTAATGCTACAGGCTGAATAATGTTCATTTCATATTGTTAGTTATATTTAATAACCAAGTCTTTGATTATACTACCCTTAGGTGAAACTTAAGGGATTTTTTTTTTTTTTTGTCTTTTTTATTTTTTTCTTTTGAGATGGAGTCTCACTTTGTGACCCAGGCTGGAGTGCAGTGGCGTGATCTCTGCTCACTGCAACCTCTGCCTCCCGGGTTCAAGCAGTTCTGCCTCAGCCTCCTGAGTAGCTGGGATTACAGGCACCCACCACCACGCCTAACTAAAAAAATTTTTTTTTTTGAGGTGGAATCTCGCTGTGTTGCCCAGACTGAAGTGCAGTAGCACGATCCCGGCTCACTGCAACCTCCCCCTCACAGGTTCAAGTGATTCTTCTGCTTCAGCCTCCTGAGTAGCTGGGACTACAGGTGCTACCACCACCACGCCTGGCTCATTTTTGTATTTTTAGTAGAGACCGTGTTTCACCATGTTGGCCAGGCTGGTCTCGAACTTCTGACCTCAGGTGATCCACCCGCCTCAGCCTCCCAAAGTGCTGGGATTACAGGTGTGAGCCACCATGCCCAACTGGGATATGTTTTAGAACACCTGCAATGTGTCCAACATTGTTTCAGACATTTTGGGTTTATAAGAGAAATACTTGGTTCTTGCCTTCAAGGAATGTAATTTATTTAAATAAACTATATGAGCTAATTGGAGAATAAGAAGTGACAGTTAACTTCACATTATTGATTGGGGTTAATATAAAATATACTGTAATTCCATTCTGTCTCCACAGCTAATTTAGGAAAGCATAGATTGTATGTCTGTAGCATCTCAGATTTTGTAGAATGATCTCAGTTTTGTATATTTAAAGCCATTCTTCCAATAAACCAGTAATTCTCACTTGAAAGTTTATTTCACAGTTATTAAAAGAGCATTTAAAAAATATAATGGCCAAACCCTACTGTAGATCTGTATTCAAATTTTAAAAGTGAAGTTCAGTAGTATGTATTTTCCAAAATTTCTGCAGGTGATTGAGATTTGTGCCCCTACATTAAAAACTCCTGGTACAGGGGGCCAGGTGCATTGGCTCATGCCTGTAATCCCAGCACTTTGGGAGGCTGAGGCGGGCAGATCATCTGAGGTCAGGAGTTCGAGACCAGCCTGGCCAACATGGTGAAACCCTGTCTCTACTAAAAGTAAAAAAATTAGCCAGGTGTGGTGACGCTCCGCCTGTAATCCCAGCTGCTTGGAAGGCTGAGGCAAGAGAATGGCTTGAGCCCAGGAGACAGAGGTTGCAGTGAGCTGACACTGCACCACTGCACTCCAGCCTGGGTGACAGAGTGAAACGCCGTCTCAAAAAAAAAACAAAAAACAAAACAAAAAAAAACTACTGCTAGAAACTGTTAGAATGGCCCAGATATATTAATACTTTGCCCTCTAGAACTTTGTCTTCCACACTTTGTCTTCTCTACAGAGGTAGCATATAAATATTTTGCCTGAGCATGTATTTTGAATGTGATCCCCAAACTAAGGGAAAACACTACATTGGCTCGTCTAAGTGAATAAGCTGTTGTTTAAAAATATCTAAATATGTATTAAAATAGAAGTTTAAAATATTTTAAATACTTATTAAATATTGTTTATATAGGTGCTTTCTTATTGCCTAGGTTTTTTATTTTATGTGTTTTTAATTTGGGTTTTTAGATAAGCAAGCATAGATTTTTGTAGCAAACTCCTTACTGGTCATCCTGCCTCCAGTTTCTCTTCTCAGGTGAAGCTGAGCCTGTTCTTCAATGGTTTGAAATTTTTCAGTTCTTCAGTATCTGTAGCCTTCACTATAAACTTCAACACTCTCATGTGATTTCAAGCCTACCATAAGGTGCCCCTTCCTCCTTCTCCTTCTCTTTTATCCTTCCCCAGTATTTGTCCTATGTACCATTTTTACCACTGCTGAGCCTTTACTCATTGTGACCTTTACTTAACCCTTTTAAGTGGCTAACTTCTCAGCCTGTCAATTAAGACCTACCTCTGGCATTGCCCTTTCCCTCACACCGTCTGTGACCCATCTCCATGGGTCATAGCATCACTGTAGTTTCTTTTCTGTCTCCTCCAGCAGACTGAGAGGGATTCTCTTATCTTTACAGTTCTGTCAATGAATATTTTCTAAATAATTAAATAACTTTACCGTTTTCATAGTCTTGCAATTCCTGATGCAAGGGATGACAGTAATACAGGGAATATGTTGTTTCTTCCAGTGTTCCACAATGATGTTAATTTTCTTTTAGTACAAGAAAAAAAAAATGCCACATAGTGAAGTGGATTTTGATACCTGCAAAAAATTGTTCACTAGAGTTTTTGTTTGCTTTATCCAGTATCAATTTGACAGTCTAGTACTAGGTATACGTTATGAATACCACAATAGAAACATCCCTCACATAAATCAGTGTATTAGTCAGCTCAGGCTGCCATAACAAAACACTATAGACTGGGTAGCTTAAACAATTTTCTCACAGTTCTGGAGCCTGGAAGTCCAGGATCAGGGTACTGGCATGGCTTGGTTCTGGTGAGGGCCCTCTTTCTGGCTTGCAGACGGCCAGGCTTCAGGCCATAGCAAACAGTTAAAATACCACACGCTATTACTTGATTCAGGGTTTATTAATAAATGATGCCTCCAGACCAGTATATTATTTTAGATTTTAAAATAGTGAGTGAGCTATTGTTGAATTTTAAAAAGCGTTTGTTGAATTTTATCAGGGATTAAATGGAAATTATATAGAACTAAGAAAAAGTAGTATACCAGATAATTTACTTCTGCATGTATCTTTTTTTAGTTTTTTTCTCTGATACAGAGTCTTGTTCTGTCACCCAGGCTGGAGTGCAGTGGCGCTATCTCAGTTCACTGCAACCTCCATCTCCTAGGTTCAAGCAATTCTCATGCCTCAGCCTTCCAGGTAGCTGAGATTACAGGCACACGCTACCATGCCCAGATAATTTTTGTAGTTTTTGTAGAGGTGGTTTTTTGCCATGTTGGCCAGGCTGGTCTTGAACTTCTGGCCTCAAGTGATCTGCCCACCTTGGCCTCCCTAAGTGCTGAGATTACAGGCGTGAGCCATCACACCCGGCCACCATTGATCTTTTTGATAAAGGTCATTTTCAAAAACTTATATTAGCAGAGTTCTTTGTGTAGTTTATTAGGCACTTTCATGTTTATGATAGCATTTGATCACATGTAAACTTGGTGACATTGACAAAGAAAATCACTTTCATTTTCTTTTATAGATATGGAAATTGATCTCAGAGAGGCTGAGATCTGCTCAGGGTCAGTGAGCTCTCAAAACTGTTACTAATACTTTTTCTTCAAAATATGTGTGCCGAGAGTTTTTGGCTGAGCCTGGATGGATTGCCATTTTGTGTGTGACTTTTTTGAAGTCTGGACAGCAGAAGAACATGTTTGGTGGTTGCAGTCAGTAACTTTTTCTATTCAACTGTATTTCTGAAATTAAGGCAGCAAGTACTGCCAGCTGGTCTTATCATTTATTCTCTGCCAGGCCCTCTAGCTGTGGAAGTGATAAGAAAACCAGATAATTAAATCTCTCTTTTTTTTTTTTGGAAAGAGGGTCTCTGTCACCCAGGCTGGTGTGCAGTAGCATGATCACAGCTCACTGCAGCCTTGGCCTCCCAGGCACAAGCAATGCTCCCACCTCAGCCTCCTGAGTAGCTGGGACTACAGGAGCATAACGCCACACCCGGCTAACTTTTTTACTTTTTGTCAGGCTGGTCTCAAACTCCTGGGCTCAAGCAGTCTTCCCACCTCAACTTCCCAAAGTGCTGGAATTGTAGGTGTGAACCACTACACCTGGCCAAATCTTTCTCTTAAAAACAAAAACAAAGAAAAGAAAAACAGCAATGCTCCTTAAAACTGTGGCTGGAAAACAACTGAGACTCCCTATGTAGCAGTTGGAGGGTAAACTATTTGTTCTAGTAAAAGAATCCCTGGCCCCTGATCTTTTACTTGTCACATTTGTATTCGTATGTGGAATATTTAGACTAATGACTTACTGTCTCCATCCGGAAATTCTCCATCCATTTTTTTTTTCATTCTGGTGGCATAAGAGTAGAGACTGGGCTGCAATTAACTGAGAACTTACTATATGTTTAAATTACTTCAGTGGTGATGCTTTAATTATGTTAATTCCAGTATTGTAGAGTTTTATCTTGTTTTGTTGAAGAGCAAATTTTTTTTTTTCTGGGAGTCACTCATCTCACATGTAAAAAAATATGTTTAAGCAATTTTTTGGAACGGATTTAAAAGAAAAACGATTGCTGGGAAGTATGGTTTCCAATAAAAACTGAGTGCATAATCCATATAGTACTTAAGACAAATCCTTTTTGCCATATGTGAAATTGGATGGAAAGGATTGATAATTTAACCGATGATACATTTTAAAACAAGTAAAGAAAATGAAACTATCAATACCATGTAAAGATGGTTTTAAAACACAATTTTGAATAACATGATGCCACAGAACTCATCCCAGCCCTCAGGATGTTCATGCTGTGGGGAGGAAGACCTAGTTGCAGAGGGCTTTCTTTTTAAATTTTTTTATCAAAGCAATATGTGTATGGCTTTCAAAGTCAAAAAGCTCGTCAGTTTATAAAGAAAGAAGCCATTTGCCTCATTCCTCCTTGACCTGAGCCCCACTCCTTAGAAGCAGACTATTGACTTATGCTATGGAAGGGTTTCACACAATTATACCACCAGCAGCACACTCAGGCTTGAGTGAGCACAAGCATACTAGTCCTCCCTTATTTACAGTTTCGCTTTCCACAGTTTCAGTTACACGCAGTCAATCACAGTCTGAAAATACTGAAATGGGAAATTCCAGAAATAAGTAATTTATACATTTTAAATTGTGGGCTGTTATGAGTAGCATGATGAAGTCTTGCACCATCCTGTTCCATTCCACCTGGGATGTGAGTTACTCATTTGTCCAGCGTCTCCGTGCTGTGTATGCTGCCTGCCTCAGCTACCTGTCACTTAGCAGTCATCTTGGTTATCAGAGTAAATGTTGTAATATCACAGTGCTTATGTTCAAGTAACCCTTATTTTACTTAATACTGACCCTAAGGTATAAGAGCGGTGATGTTGGCATATTGTTATAATTACTCTATTTTATTATTGGTTACTGTTGTTGATCTCTTACTAGGCCTAATTTATAAATTAAACTTTACCAGAGGTGTGTATATATAGGAAAAAATATATAGTATATTTAGGGTTTGGTACTATCTGTGGGTTCAGGCATCCCCTGGGGATCTTGGAATATATGCCCCATAGATAAGGGGGGATTACTGTACACATACTTCTCTTCCATCTCTCCCTTCTCCAACCAATTATTGGTTATATCAGCATTCCATGTTTACTATTACTATGAATGTTGCTCATAGCCGAATGGTAAAAAAAATGACTTTTATTCTTACAGTTGATTTGTGATTTAGTTATAGAATTCTAGATTGAAACTAATTTTTCTGCAGTTTTGAAGACATTGTACCTTTTAATTTCTCATTCATTGGGCTGTTTTCTGATTGAACCCTTTTGGCTAAAAAGGCTCATGTTCTTCAGTTTGGGGATATTTTATCTTAATATTTCTTCAATAATTGCTTATTTTTTCTTGTCTCTTTTTGGAACTGATCATTTTGACAGATTTATACTCCAATTTTCTTTTTTCTTTAATTGTGTTTGGTAGGTTTTCTTAATTTCATCTTGCAACCACTTTTTTTGAACTTTTAATCCTAATGTAGCAATAGCTGCTTGATCCCTGGATGGGATCTGTTCTTATGGTATTCTGTTTTTGTTTCATAGCTACAATGGCTTTTATCTAAGGATGTTCATTTAAAAAATGTATTTTTCTACTTCTTGCATCTTCTCTTCCTTAGAGTCTCCATTTCTGTTTGATATGTCTTTCCATATTAAGAATTGTTCTTTCTTGACTATTCGTTTAATTGTAAGGGACTGAGAAGCTCTTTGGAAGTTCCATGTGTGTGGTCAGGGCTTGTTTACTGGTGGGTCTCAGTATTAAGTGAATGAAGAAATTGGCTATTTCATTGAGGTGAGGCCCCCAAATGTCAGTATTGGGAGGAAGTCTTTCTTCCTGGACAACTGGCCAATTTCCAGAGTAATTTTCCTAATAGGTCTGTGGCCTGGGGGTTGGGGACCCCTACATTACTCTCACGGACCTATTAGGAACTGGGCCACTCAGCAGGAGGTGAGTGGCAGGCGAATGAGCTAAGCTTCTTCTGTATTTACAGCCATGCCCCATGGCTCACATTAGTGCCATCACCACCACCCCCCAGCCCCTGTCTGTGGAAAAACTGTCTTCCACGAAACCGGTCCCTGGTGCCACAAAGGCTGGGGACCGCTGGAGTAATTAACTGCAAATAGGAATACTTGGAGGGGTGTGGTAGGATATAAAACTAGAATGTCAGTTTAAGGAGTTTGGTTCTTATTATGCCTTAGTCTGCTTCTAAGGAATGGGGCTCAGGTCAAGGAGGAATGAGGCAAATGGCTTCTTTCTTTCTTTATAAACTGACGAGCTTTTTGACTTTGAAAGCCATACACATATTGCTTTGACAAAAGTAAACAAATTTAAAAAGAAAGCCCTCTGCAATTAGGTCTTCCTCCCCTCAGGCACTAATAGGACTAGTGCCTGAGCTCTGCCTCCTGTTAGGTCAATGGTGGCATTAGATTCTTACAGGAACATGAACCCTGTTGTGAACTGTGCATGCGAGGGATCTAATGTTGTGTACTCCTTGGAAGAATCTAATGCCTGATGATCTATCAGTATCTCCCATCATCCCCAGATGGGGCCGTCTAGTTGCAGGAAAACCAACTCAGGGCTCCCACTGATTCTACATTATGGTGAGTTGTATAATTATTACAGTATGTATTACAATGTAATGATAATAGAAATAAAGTTCACAATAAATACAATATTCTGGAATCATCCTGAAACCACCACCACCCCCCAGCCCGTCTGTGGAAAAACTGTCTTCCACGAAACCGGTCCCTGGTGCCACAAAGGTTGGGGACTGCTGGAGTAATTGACTGCGAATAGGAATACTTGGAGGGGTGTGGTAGGATATAAAACTAGAATGTCAGTTTAAGGAGTCTGGTTCTTATTCAGTAGGCAATGGGAATCAAGGTAGCAAGATATAAACCTTTAAGGAAGAAAACTCACAAGGGTTGAGATATCAAGATTACAGGGGTATCTATTAAAAGAGTCTTGCAAGAGATAGCAAAGGCTGTGATAGTGACAACTGTGATGGTAGTTGTACTATGGTAATTCAAAAAAGAACAAAACCCCTGTGGACCGGAAGGACTATAAGCAGAACCTGAGCTAGGTTCTGTGAAGAGTGAGTAGGAGTCAACAACAACCCTGTTGTAAACTTGAATTTTAAATTAGTTTTTTACCACAACATATCTCAGTGACAAAAAAAGCAAACAACCATTATTTAGCATTTTATTTCAACCGAATGAAAGTTGATTAAAAGTGAAATCTTATTTCCTGATATTTGAGTCTTTCAGGTACATATATTCTAAAAAACTGTTCTCTTCAAGTTTAAGGGTTAGCATGTCAGGAATTAATTAAGCCCTGTAGTCATACGAGATAGGGAAAATTGGACCTGAAATGAGGACAAGAAAAGGACAAATTGCAGAAATGAGAACATGTAAGTCTTCAAAAGAATGTGTCGCACAATATAAAAAGAATTAGTGCATAAGGGTAAAGAAGTAATGATTTGTAGTATCATAGGAAAATGACAAAAGAATGTAAAAGACTCACTTATAGAGAATAAGAGGGGTAGTGGGCTAAATTCCTCAACTCAAAACTAAATGAAGAGGAATGATAAGGAAAAAGGTAAAAAAAAGATATGTCCTGCTGGTAGGATAGAGCATGTTTTGGAAGCCTAACCAAGCTATTACAGGTTTGGATCATAATCCCACAAGTCCTGGATGCCATAATTCCTAATGTCTCAAATCCCAAAAGATTAAAATCCTGAATGTTGAAATTTTGAAAGCTGAATTTTGGGGAAGGGATTAGTGTGTTTTAGGAGTATAAACAGGACAGTTATATCAGGTTAGGTGCATCATGTTAGGCGGAACTATTACCATGTTCTTGTCTTTATTTGCATTTGGTGGGAAATTCAGGTGAGTGGATTGGCTACCAGATGCTGCAGTGGTAAAAACTTAAGTTTAAAAATGCATCATTTGCCTGTGTTAGCATTCCTTCCTTCCAGCTGATGGCATTCCAGGAGCTTTTAATGAGTTGAACCCACATTTGCCTGAAGAAGCCAGCGAAGTTACTGACTGGTTCAAAAATAGTTATGTGCATAGTAGGGTAAGAAGACACTGATGCAGCAGTATTGCTTTTGATCACCAGTGTTGTTTCCACCAAATTTGTGATCTCTATATAAGTGGATGTGAAATGGATTTCTGGGTACCCAAAACAACATAGAAGCATGGCACAGAGGATGGGAACTTTTATTTATTTTTTATTTTATTTATTTATTTAATTTATTTTTTGAGATGGAGTTTCGCTCGTTGCCCAGGCTAGAGTGCAATGGCGTGATCTTGGCTCACTGCAACCTCCACCTCCCGGGTTCAAGCAATTCTCCTGCCTCAGCCTCCTGAGTAGCTGGGATTACAGCCATGCCCCACCAAGCCCAGCTAATTTTGTATTTTTAGTAGAGACGGGGTTGCTCCATGTTGGCCAGGCTAGTCTTGAACTCCCGACCTCAGGTGATCCACCCGCCTCAGCCTCCCAAAGAGCTGGCATTAGAGGTGTGAGTCACCGCGCCCGGCTGATGATGGGAACTTTTAATAGGGAAAGCTCATGTTGATGTATATCACACCATAGAATAATTTCAAAAAGAGCAATGCCACCTAGAAAATGAATGTGAACATTTTGTCTGAGGAGAGCCATGTCCTAAAAGAAAAAAAAGCAGCTATTCATTGTGATGCAGGACATCAAAATATAATTAATGATGGAGAAAGCCAACCAGCCCTTAAGGAGTATCTCCATGCAATTGCCCATAATCTATCCCTGTAATAACACATTATCATATGTCGATTTTTTTCAGCTCTTTTCTTTTTCAGTTGTTTTCACTATTTTCAATTGGCAGCATGATTTTTTACAATTCCCAATGCTATGTATTTCATCTTTACATCATTTGCAATACTGGAGGTATAAACTGTGCAGAGACTTTTAGAGAGTTCTAATTTGTTTTATGCATTCTTTGCAAATTTGACTGCAAAAGTACATTACCACAGTATTGACTTTGTGTTTAGGCATTGTGCATGTATGTAAAAACGTTGAAACTTCCTCAGTAAATGAAGAAAGGTTCTTTCTGTATATCTGTCTGCATTAGTGAAAAATAAAATTTCTTGTTATCTCGGCTCTTTGGGCAATTGCATATGCAGTGGTTACCTACTGTAGTTTTTGATTGATCTGTCAAAAGACTTAGGTTGTTTGTCATGGTATTTCAGATGACCACAGTTATAAAGCCAGGTGAACACACTTACCAACCATAGTGATAATGTGTTTATACATTTCCTTTTTCATCTCTTTGTGAATATGGTTCACCTCATGGCTGTTACACCTGTGTGACTGTCATTAGTATACCTTAGTGCTGCAAAAATATATATATGCTGTCATTGCCTATTTTTTTGTGTAAAGTGGTCTTTGAAGTGTTCTGTTGTGTTTTTATGTTTCTCAAATGACACATTTGCCTCTTTAAAAATTTGTTTTTAAACTCTGTTGCCCAAGCTGGAGTGCAGTACCATGATCATGGCTCACCACAGCCTCAACCTTCCCCAGGTTCAGGTGATCCTCTCAGCTCAGCCTCCTGAGTAGCTGGGACTACAGGCGCACACCATCACACCCAGCTAATTTTTGTAGTTTTAGTAGAGACAGGGTTTCGCCATGTTACCCCGGCTGGTCTCGAACTTCTGGGCTCAAGCGATCCACCTGCCTTGGCCTCCCAAAGTGCTGGAATTATAGGTGTGAGTCACCATGCCCAGCCCCCAAATTCTTTAAAAGATAACTCCCCTTTTAAAAATATGAATGAGGGCTGGGTGCTGTGACTCACGCCTGTAATCCAGGAGGCCAAGGTGGGTGGATCACTTGAGCCCAGGAGTTCAAGACCAGCCTGGGTAACATGATGAAATCCCGTTTGTATTAAAAACACAAAAATTAGCCGGGTGTGGTGGTGTGCACCTATGGTCCCAGCTACTCGGGAGGCCGAGGTGGGAGGATCACCTGAACTTGGGGAGGTCGAGGCTGCAGTAAGCCATGATTACACCACTGTACTCCAGGCTGGGCGACTCCAGCAGGGTGACAGAGTGAAACCTTGTCTCAAATGAAAAAGAAAGAAAGAAATATTTAGGCTGAATGCAGTGGCTTGTATTTGTAATCCCAGCTCTTTGGGGGGCTTAGGTGGAGGATAACTTGAGATTAGCCTAGGCAGCAAAGTGAGACCCTGTCTCTATATTATTGTAATTTTTTAAAAAGAATCTAAAAAATTATTCTTCCTAGAATTACATTTTTGAGATTTTGATGTTTCTTGTCATTTTTGGGATTTTAGATGTCAGGGTTTTGATCTTTTGGATTTTCAAGATTTGGTATTATGGTGTTTGAGATTTGTGTATTTTGGTATTATGATCAACTCCCACTTTACCAGGTTTACTTTAAAAGTTTCCCCAAGTCATGTAGACAGTGATTCTCAGCTACAGCATTTTTATACTAATGATCGTGATGGGTTTTGTAAATTCTGAATTGAGCTAATTATAATAATTATATAGTTTGACAGTATGCTTTGGTTTTCAGTTGTGACTTGAGAAGTATTTTATATGGTATTTTTAACAAGGAGAAAAAAACAGTTACAAAGATCATCTTCACTAAACTAAATGCCATGGAATAATTTAGATTGTAGTTTATTTTATAAAATCAAAGTGTACATGAAGTGAAGCGAGGGTGTTGCTGCTATCAAAAGTTAAAAAGAAAACAAATATTTAACTCACTATTGTTTTAACTTTTCTTAAAAGTCATATGACTTTATACTTTGTCTTTAACAAGGTCTCAAACTAATCTTTTAGAAGATGACTAGTAAGGGAGCAAGGCAAGTGTGTAATAACTTTTAACACAGCTAATCTTTACATTATACAGTTGGCTGGGGAACAGACCAGGGAGTTGATGGATTCGGAGAAGAGCCGGGAATTAAATCGCAACTAATGAACCTTATTCGATCTGTAAGAACCGTGATGAGAGGTAAGAAGAAAAGCCAATAGAGCACTCTTAAGTTTTAATGTTGTGGTTTAAGTAGCAAAGGTTCTAAATGTGAATATCACATATGCCATTCGTAGTGGGAATTTTTTTTCTCTTTTAACATGGCTTTAATGTCCATCAGTGACAGACTGGATTGAGAAAATGTGGCACATATACACCATGGAATACTATGCAGCCATAAAAAAGGATGAGTTTGTGTCCTTTGTAGGGACATGGATGCAGCTGGAAACCATCAATCTCAGCAAAGTATCGCAAGAACAGAAAACCAAATACTGCATGTTCTCACTCATAGGTGGGAATTGAACAATGAGATCACTTGGACACAGGAGGGGAAGCATCATACACCGGGTCCTAGTGTGGGGACGGGGTAGGGGGGAGGGATAGCATTAGGAGATATACCTAATGTAAATGACGAGTTAATGGGTGTAGCACACCAACATGGCACATGTGTACATATGTAACAAACCTGCACGTTGTGCACATGTACCCTAGAACTTAAAGTATAAAAAAAAAAAAAAAAAGTTAAATAAAACAAAACAAAACAAAAAGAAAGTTCCTGTTTTTTTTTTCTTTCTTTCTTAGTTTGCTTCTTACTTCAATTTAAGCCAGTTGGTACAAATAGAATGCATAGTATAATCTGTATTATCTGTTTGTGTGTTACCTGTCAGAGCTAAAAGACAAAATTATATTCTTGCCTTTTGGAAACTGTTGCTTCCAAGTTGTAAAATCATATACAGTATTGGGAGATTTTCAAGAGAAAGCTGGGCACGTTGGTTTACTCCTGTAATCCCAGCACTTTGGGATGCCAAGGCAGGCAGATCACCTGGGGTCAGGAGTTCGAGACCAGCCTGGCCAACATGGTGAAACCCTGTCTCTACTAAAAATACAAAATTAGCCGGTGGTGCATACCTGTAAGCCTAGCTATTCAGGAGGATGAGACAGGATGATGGCCTGAACCCAGAAGGTGGAGGGTGCAATGAGCTGAGATTGTGCCACGCCACTGCACTCCAGCCTGGGAGACAGAGCAAAACTCTGTCTCAAAAAAAAAAAAAAAAATAAGAGATCTAGTATCTGTCATTCTACTGGAAAATATTTTTGAGCAATTCAAGAAAAAAAGAGTTCAAAAGCCTTTTATTCAAAATCGTTAAAATTAGGACCTCTTGTCCCTTTAATCACAACCTTGGATACAATGGTAAGTAAGTTCATTTTTAATGTAGTAAAATGACACTACAGAATCTTCTTTGCACTGTATTTCTAATCTCAATTGTCAGTGACAACCCTGTGGGTCTACTTCTGCCTGGCTCCAATGCACTTGTGTTCCTGGGGTTGCACCGGGAGTATCCACAGATGTTTCACATTGATCTAGCTGTTCCAGTGCAACCCTTACTCCCAGTTATACAAGCTCTCTTAATAAATTAAGTTTTGGATCTAATGATCCAATGTGTTTTAGAATGTTTCTTTGTTATAACTATTTACAACATGATTATGATGACATATTGTTAGATATTTCTATCCTTCCTGGAGGCTAATAATTATTTTCTAGTTTTTTCTCTGTTTTTTCTCTATAGTAACAAACTTTTTTTTTTCTCTTTGCAGTGCCATTGATAATAGTAAACTCAATTGCAATTGTGTTACTTTTATTATTTGGATGAATATCAGTGGAGGAAATGGAGACTCAGAAGAAGACATGCCAGTAGAAGTTATTACTTCGGTCATTATTGGAATATTTATATCTTAGCTGGCCGACCTTGCACTTGTCAAAAATGTAAAACTGAAAATAAAACCAGAGTTTCTATTTATCTGGTTTTTTTTTTTAATGTTGCACTTGTAGTTTCATTACAAAAAGATCAGATCATGAGAGGTAGTAACTCTCCAGGACTGGAATATCTGATTGCTCACTGTTAATAGTAGTTCATGCTGTGATGAGATTGTTAAAAGGGTGCAAGACTGTTGCTTCTCTTTTTTTTAGATATTTTTCTATCTCTCACTTCTCAGGGATGAATTTTTTTTTTCAAAGTTTTGAAGTTCCTTGCAACTTAGCCATGATGTGAATGGTTATCCCTAGATAAAATTTAAAGGATTTTTAAAAAGCAATTACTGCACATAAAATGAAAAATAGGTAATTTGAATAATTTTATTTTAAGCTCCTTGGTTAATTATTTTGTCTATTGTCTTAGCTATAAGTTCAAATTTATACATACTATTGAGTATTAATATTCTCTGATTTCAGGGAGAATTCTGTCAGTCACAGGATGATTATGTTTTTGTTTAACATTCTTTCCATGCATCTGTTATTTTATTAATTGGCCTGAATGATGAGACCAGACCAGTGTTTACAGATTTTCATTGTCAGAAAAATCTATAAGTCTGCCCTTTTTACAATGATGATTAAAAAAAAAAAAAGCATAAATATTAGCCTGCAAGAGCAGTCCTAAACAATCACAATTAAACTGTACTACCCAAGAAAACTGTTTATTGTGAAGCATTTACCTTCAAAAAAATCATTACATTTCTGTTTCTTGGTGGAGTAGCACATTGTGGAGTGTGATTCTTAATTCTTCATTAAGTTTATCAATAGGACATTCATGCTGGATAGGTTGTCTTTTGTTTTTATGTCTCAGACCATTTTGTGAGGTTGTTTGCCCATCTCATAATACAGATTTATGCAGAAAGGTTGAAATTATGTAAATGGTTTTTATGGAAGTTAATCAGTTACAATATTTTAAAGGGGTAGAATGGCATCTTTGTTTATAGGAGAACATTTGTAAATAAAGTTGAATTTCTAAGTCAAGCACTTGTTTTTGTACCTTAGTATAAACCTTTCAGTGTTAACTGCATTAATCTCCATTTTGTGTGAACACCTCTTATTATGTTCTTTGCTGTAAAATTACTGAGTATAGAGTTAATGAAAGTAAATATTTACATCTTTTTTTTTTTCTTCTTTGGCGAATTAACTGAATTGCTGACATACATCCAGAAGACCCACGAGCACCTTTTATTTCATGACTTAAGTTACTTCTAAAACTATGAAGCAGGTATTAAGTACCTTTTGACCTTTCCTGAGTTAGAGATGGATGATCTTTGGACTGTAGGCTTGCAGCTAGTCCAAGGAATGTACCATGGATTCTTAGTTGATTACTTGGCTCGTGTGAATGACTAATTTGGTACTTAGAGGCCATGTTCTTTTAGCCTTACAAAGAACTCATGCATGAGTTCAAGTCTGAGCTACTGAAAAGATTCAAAAGAAGCAGTTACTTGAGGGCAGGCCCATTTCCCCATATGGTATGAGCAGTACAAAATTTTTTAAAAAGAAAGACCTTGATCTGATGTTATTTTTCATGTAAGACATTACAGCATACCTTCATCTTAATTCAGTGTTGGGATGTTGTTCAAATATTCCATCAGGGAGCAGTCACAGAAGGACCAGGATCAAAGTGTTCTGTAACCAAGTAGTTCTGAGGAAAGTGAAGCAATGAACATCAAAATATGGCATATCTGGAGGCCACTTCCTAATTCCAGTTTGTGGCTAAAGAAGGGTCTGTAAGCTTTCACAGGTCAGCCTTGGTTTCCCCAGAGCAGTTGTGATTCAGTAAACAGTGTGTTATTTTAATAGACAATGACTTAAGTGCCTGTTGGCCTGCCCACGTCCTCCCCTTTATCTATTATCAGGATTAACGATTTGTGATCATTCTGGACTCCAAATACCAATTATGTTTATAGTCCTTATGTATTCTGGCCCTGTGTTTGCATGCCTCTGAACTGTGCGAAGGTTCTTGCCTCTAGTCTGTAGATATTAACCAAATTCATACCCTAGTCGCTAATCAAGTACAGTGGTTTTCAAACTTTTATTGTTAACGGCAGAACCAGATTTTCAAAGGAATTCTGACACAACTAACATTCCAGTATCTAAAACAGATGAGAGTAGTTCCATTTGTTTGTTTTTAGTTGAAGTAGGGCTGGGATTCAAAGGCTCACTATTCAGCCTCCACTGCACTCTTGTCAAGCTTCCCAAGGCATTTCCATAAAACCCTAAATTTTCAAAAATATAGCTAAAAAGTATCTTATAAAAACCCCTGCTTTAGCCATAAAAAAGAATTAGATAATAACTTCTGTGGGAACATGGATGGAGCTGGAAGCCATCATCCTTAACAAACTAATGTAGGAACAGAAAACCAAATACCGCATGTTCTCACTTATAAGTGGAAGCTAAATGATAAGACCTTGTGGACATAAGGAGGGGGACAACAGACACTGGGGGCTATCTGAGGGTGGAGGGTGGGAAAGAGTGCCAGAAAAAAGTAACTATTGGGTACTGGGCTTAGTACCTGGATAACAAAATAATCTACCAAACCCCCATGACACAAGTTTACCTATTTAACAAACTTGTACATGTACCACTAAATCTAAAAGTTAAAAAAGTAAAAATACAAAAAAATAAAATCCCTGCTTTAGGGAGGTTGAAGGGGGTGAGGGATAAAGAAGCTACATATTGAGTACAATGTACAGTAGTCCAGTGATGGGTGCACTAAAATTTCAGACTTTACACCACTATACAATTCATCCATGTAACCAGAAACCACTTGTACCCCTAAAGCTATTGAAATAAAAAGCTAGATGAGTTCTCCCACCTTTCTCTCCCCACCAAAATCCTTGCTTTAGATACAATAAAAGTAGGCAATCTGATCTGTGTTCTATATGTGTTAGATGTGTATTACTGGTGAAATAACAAGAGAAAGCAAGATATTTGACCAGTAAAAAGACTAGGAGGCAAGATATATCTAATATATCAAGCAAACCTTTTGCCATGTGACTGAAAGCAAATACACTTCCTAAGACTTCAGTAGTTTTTGGTTATCCTATCTGTAAAATTGGTCAATAACCTTCAGAACAGAAGTCTGGTCCAGATTATCTCTATATATCTTTTCCAGATCACTAATCTTTGAATCCAGTTGTGCTTCAACCAAAGAGATGTTCTCCTGAAAATGTTTTTTATTAAGTAAATCACTTTCTCATTTATTAGTTTCTAAGTTATTACCAATGTAACGTTTTGAGGCTGGGCACGGTGGCTCATGCCTGTAATGCCAGCGCTTTGGGAGGCCGAGGCGGGAGGATCACTTGAGGTCAGGAGTTTGAGAACAGCCTGGCCAACATGGCAAAACCCCGTCTCTATTAAAAGAACAAAAGTTAGCCGGGTGTGGTGGCACATGTCTGTGATTCCAGCTACTCAGGAGGCTGAGGCATGAGAATCGCTTGAACCTGGGAGAAGGAGGTTGCAGTGAGCTGAGATTGTGCCACTGCACTCCAGCCTGGGCTGCACAGTGAGACTCCGTCTCAAAACAACAAAAATAACATTTGATACCAATCAGAATGGAATTCTTTTTTGTTAAGATTTCTCTTGGCCCCTGATTGTTCATTAGATGTCAAATATTGTGAAAACATTTGATGCAAGGACCTGGGTCACAGTGAGCAATGTCCAAGGGTATCAATGATAAGTTTTTCCTACTGTTTTTGTTCCAGTTCAGATACTGCTTTATGTCTTCACTCCTTTGGGTTTTTTGCCCCCCTTTTTTTTCTGAATCCAGCCCCTCCCTTTGGAGGGCTGAATTTCTTCTTTACTTATCTTGCCTTTCATCAAGTAGATCCATATGGAGAGATGAAAGCCATTAGTCCTATCCCATGATTCCACATAATGTGAATGAGGCCAGGCATTGGTGCTCGTGCCTGTAGTCCCAGCACTTTGGGAGACTGAGGTGGAAGAATTGCTTTAACCCAGGAGTTTGAGACCAGCCTGGGCCACATGTGGGACCCCACCTTGTCTACAAAAATCAAAATTAGCCAGTTGTGGTGTGCACCTGTGGTCCCAGCTGTCTGGGGAGGCTGAAGCAGGAGGATCCTTTGAGCCTGGGAAGTCGTGGCTGCAGTGAGCCATGATTACACCACTGCACTCCATTCTGGGTGACAGAGAGAGGCCCTGTCTCAAAAAAAAAAGAAAAGAAAAGAAAAAAAAGACACTATCAGTCACACTACCCAATTGCCCAGTCTTGAAGCCTGATAATTGATGCCTTCTCCCTAACCCCAATCTAATCTGTCACCAGTTTCTGTTTTGCCTCTTATGAATTTATCCTCTTTGCTTTGTTTCCACACATTCTAATTAAAGTATCTCTCTTGTAGCCTTGCAGTGGGACTCTTACGTGGTCTCACCCATTCTGGCATCTCTCCTATCCATACTGCAGGCAGAGGAAGCATTTAGAAAAATACATTTCTTATATTACCCACTTAAAATCCTTTGGTGATGTCTTAATCTGGTCAAAGACAGCTAGCTCATAAGGGGAAACTAGAACCAAATCCTTTTTCCTTCAACCAACTAGGCCTCACACAAAACTTAAACTTAGCCAATATGAGTAAGACAAAAAAACTTCAGATTCAGCGGGGAGAAAAAGCAAATGGCTCCTAGTCCAAGGGACAGAATGGGTTACAGCTCTTAACAGGGCTGGCTGCAGCCTTGGGTAGTGGGGGTGTTAGATTGTGGCATACGGGTGGCATATATAGGTCCCCAGTCAAGGACAGAGCAGTGGTTTTATCAAGGGGTATAACCCTAGTATAAGGTGTAACCCGAGTATCCTACTATGTCAAGAGGGCTCCAGAAAGTTGTTCAGTCACTTTCATAGTGAGTGCATAAGAGTGACCTTTCTGTACTCTATTATTCAGGTCCACATAACTACTTGCATCAAGAGGAGACAAGTAGAGACCCCCACGAGTGTGGCAGCGGGGTAGGGAGGGAGGTGGTTCTGGGTGTACCAAGATAGAGCTCCCGTGGAACAGGAAGGCACGGCCCGTAGTGGCTCTAACCGGGAGAGAGGCAGGGTGGGAAGGCTGACTAAAGTTTAGGGATGGCTGAAGCGGGAAAGGAGGGACGTCGCTGCCTCAGGGAGTAAAGGAGAAAGCAAGAGATGCCAGGTGCTATTCAAGTAGCTAAGGGGGAAATGGCGACTTCGGAGATCGGGTGGTCTAGTAAAGTATGACTTCTTAGTTAAACCTCGAGAGTGGACAACTAGTGGAGGAAGGGAGGGTGAAGGCAAAGAACACTACTCAGTAACACTCGGTTCAACAGTGGTGCTGTGGACTGTAAAACAGCTACCGAAGAAAGGCAGGGGATTATTTTACCTCGTGCATCCCGGCCTAGGAGTCCGCGCCCTTGGGAAAGCAGGTCTCTAGAAGGGCCTAGCTTTCCGTCACCGGCGTTGCAGACGGAGAACTACTCGACGCGGTAGCTGTACGGCTCGGCGGAAACCTCGGGCGAAGGGTGGGGCGAAGCCGCGAAAGGTGGGGTTTCCGGCGCGGCTAGGACCCAGCTTCCGGCGTCCGTTGGGACGCTGCGGGGATTTTCATCCCGGCTGAGAGGAACCTGCGGCCAGCGTGGCTGGCTGGTTTTGCCGTTAGTGGGGGCGTTTCCTGAGGACGGCGTACGGAGTGTGGGTGAGGAGCTGTTGTGGGACGGAAGAGGAAAAAGCGGAATTGGGGCCGGGAGGCTGCAGTTTTTGTGACAGGGTTCGGGAACTACCAGTGGCGCCCACAGGCCGCCCCTCCTCTCAGGCCTGGCCAGCCTGCGGTCTTGCTCTGTGCACATTCCATGCCTTCAGCGAAGGGACCGAACTCTTTGCCTTGGCCCCGCGCGTGCGCACAGCTGGGCTCGAGGCGCACTGTGGGTCTCTCCGGGGCGGATTGTGACACTAGTGTGTCAATCATTCCTCAAAGCGTGCTCTTGGTTTGTATTTTGGAGCTAGCGTCCCTCCTGGTCAGTGTGGCGTTTGTAAGGCCCTGGTACTTGGGCTAGAACCGAGTGCAGTGACCAGTCTTGAGGCTCCTTCCCAGCCAAGAGATAGGGGGATGGAAGTTGAGTTGGTGCTGAAAGAGTTTGTTGTTGGGGCCTAGTAGCTCTGGACACTGGGATTCATGAGTTAATTCACAGTCTTCGTTGAACGCCTGAATAACACAGTGGGAAAGGCAGCACACTACCTTATGCACAGAGCTTAATGGTTTAGTAGGAGAGGCCCGTACTGGTAACCGGGACAGTGGTAAATGTAGTAGGAACACAGATGGCCCCTAGGGACCCTAGGGGAGAAAAGGAGTTGGACCCAGGGGAGCACGCCAGAGGAAGTGATGGTTATCTGAGACTGAGGGCTGGAGGGATTGGCCAGGAGACGAGGGTGTAGAGGGGCCCGAGTAGTTGCAGACAAAAGTCCCGCAACGAGGGAGGCAAAGTGTAGAGCTCTTGGCCGACTGCAGTACCGTGGAACTTGGGTGCTAGTGGAGACAAGTGAGTTGGAGAGGGTAAACCAGGGCTCTCTCCACCAGTGTTCATTGTTCAGACTATCCAGAGGACAGCGGGGAGACACTGGAAGAATTTTAACTGGGGAGTGGCTGAATAATACCGTCATTTATTGAATGTGTACAGTGGTTCCAGAAAAGTCTGGAACCGTATAGGGAAGGACAGAAAATTTGTACTTCCCAGGAGTTTTAGAAGGCATGTTCTGTAGAGCTCCAGTCTCCCAAGGGAAGATTTGTATTAAAATCTCTTGTTTTAAGTATGTAAGTTTTGAATAATATGCCATAATATATATTTAGGTATGTTTTCTCAAATCCTCAAGTTATACTAACGCTTTAGAACTTTGCATCATATGTATCCTGTGGTTTTTGTAGCCCTTGATATATCCATAATTTCCCTCCTTGCTTCTCTCTCCCAGCCCTCCACATACATAACCCAACCTTTCTCTGAGCGGAATACAATTCACAATTCTTCATAGGTATTACTTTCTTTTTTTTTTTCTTTTTAATTTTTTATTAAACTTTAAGTTGTAGGGTACATGTGCACAATGTGCAGCACACTAATAATGTGCCATGTTGGTGTGCTGCACCCATTAACTCGTCATACATTAGGTATATGTTCTAATGCTATCCCTCCCGCCCCCCCACCCTACAACAGGCCCCGGTGTGTGATGCTCCCCTTCCTGTGTCCAAGTGTTCTCATTGTTCAGTTCCCACCTATAAGTGAGAACATGCGGTGTTTGGTTTTCTGTTCTTGCGACAGTTTGCTGAGAATGATGATTTCCGACTGTATCCATGTCCCTACAAAGGACATGAACTCATCCTTTTTTGTGGCTGCATTGTATTCCATGGTGTATATGTACCACATTTTCTTAATCCAGTCTGTCTTTGATGGACATTTGGGTTGATTCCAAGTCTTTGCTAGTGTGAATAGTGCCACAGTAAACATACATGTGCATGTTTCTTTATAGCAGCATGATTTATAATCCTTTGGGTACATACCTAGTAATGGGATGGCTGGGTCAAATGATATTTCTACTTCTAGATCCTTGAGGAATCACCACACTGTCTTCCACATGGTTGAACTAGTTTACAGTCCTACCAACAGTGTAAAAGTGTTCCTATTTGTCCACATCCTCTCCAGCACCTGTTGTTTCCTGACTTTTTAATGATTGCCATTCTACCTGTTGTGAGATAGTATCTCATTGTGGTTTTGATTTGCATTTCTCTGATGGTGAGTGATGATGAGCATCTTTTCACGTGTCTGTTGGCTGCATAAATGTCTTCTTTTGAGAAGTGTCTTCATATCCTTCACCCACGTTTTGATGGGATTGTTTGTTTTTTTCTTGTAAATTGGATTGAGTTATTTGTAGATTCTAGATATTAGCCCTTTGTCAGATGAGTAGATTGCAAAAATTTTCTCCCATTCTATAGGTTGCCTGTTCGCTCTGATGGTAGTTTCTTTTGCTGTGCAGAAACTCTTTAGTTAAATTAGATCCCATTTGTCAATTTTGGCTTTTGTTACCCTTGCTTTTGGTGTTTTAGACATGAAGTCCTTGCCCATGCCTATGTCCTGAATGGTATTGCCTAGGTTTTCTTCTAAGGTTTTTATAGTTTTAGGTCTAACATTTAAGTCTTTAATCCATCTTGAATTAATTTTTGTATAATGTGTAAGGAAGGGATCCGGTTTCAGCTTGCAACATATGGCTAGCCAGTTTTCCCAGCACCATTTATTAAATAGGGAATCCTTTCCCCATTTCTTGTTTTTCTCAGGTTTGTCAAAGATCAGATGGCTGTAGATGTGTGGTATTATTTCTGAGGGCTCTCTTCTGTTCCATTGGTCTATAGCTCTGTTTTGGTACCAGTACCATGCTGTTTTGGTTACTGTAGCCTTGTAGTATAGTTTGAAGTCAGGTAGCGTGATGCCTCTAGCTTTGTTCTTTTGGTTTAGGATTGTCTTGGCAATGCGGGCTCTTTTTTGGTTCTATATGAACTTTAAAGCAGTTTTTTCCAATTCTGTGAAGAAAGTCATTGGTAGCTTGATGGGGATGACATTGAATCTATAAATTACCTTGGGCAGTATGGCCATTTTCACGACATTGATTCTTCCTATCCATGAACATGGAATGTTCTTCCATTTGTTTGTGTCCTCTTTTATTTCATTGAGCAGTGGTTTGTAGTTCTCCTTGAAGAGGTCCTTCACATCCCTTGTAAGTTGGATTCCTAGGTATTCTATTTTCTTTGAAGCAGTTGTGAATGGGAGTTCATTCATGATTTGGCTCTCTGTTTGTCTGTTATCGGTATATAAGAATGCTTGTGATTTTTGCCCATTGATTTTGTATCCTGATACTTTGCTGAAGTTGCTTATCAGCTTAAGGAGATTTGGGGCTGAGACGATGGGTCTTTCTAAATATACAATCGTGTCATCTGCAAACAGGGACAATTTGACTTCCTCTTTTCCTAATTGAATACCCTTTATTTCTTTCTCCTGCCTGATTGCCCTGGCCAGAACTTCCAACACTATGTTGAATAGGAGTGGTGAGAGGGGCATCCCTGTCTTGTGCCAGTTTTCAAAGGGAATTTTTCCAGTTTTTGCCCATTCAGTATGATATTGGCTGTGGGTTTGTCATAAATAACTCTTATGATTTTGAGATACATTCCATCAGTACCAAATTTATTAAGAGTTTTTAGCATGAAGGGCTGTGAATTTTGTCAAAGGCCTTTTCCGCATCTATTGAGATAATCATGTGGGATTTGTCTTTGGTTCTGTTTATATGCTGGATTACATTTATTGATTTACGTATGTTGAACCAACCTTGCATCCCAGGGATGAAGCCCACTTGATCATGGTGGATAAGCTTTTTGATGTGCTGCTGGATTCGGTTTGCCAGTATTTTGTTGAGGATTTTTGCATCGATGTTCATCAGGAATATTGGTCGAAAATTCTCTTTTTTTGTTGTGTCTCTACCAGGCTTGGGTATCAGGATGATGCTGGCCTCAAAAAATGAGTTAGGGAGGGTTCCCTCTTTTTCTGTTGATTGGAGTATTTTCAGAAGGAATGATACCAGCTCCTCCTTGTACCTCTGGTAGAATTCGGCTGTGAATCCGTCTGGTCCTGGACTTTTTTTGGTTGTTAGGCTATTAATTATTGCCTCAATTTCAGAGCCTGCTATTGGTCTATTCAGGGATTCAACTTCTTCTTGGTTTACTCTTGGGAGAGTGTATGTGTCCAGGAATTTATCTATTTCCTCTAGGTTTTCTAGTTTATTTGCGTAGAGGTGCTTACAGTATTCTCTGACGGTAGCTTGTATTTTTGTGGGGTCGGTGGTGATATCCCCTTTATCCTTTTTTATTGCATCTATTTGATTCTTCTCTCTTTTCTTCTTTATTAGTCTTGCTAGCAGTCTATCAATTTTGTTGATCTTTTCACAAAACCAGCTCCTAGATTCATTGATTTTTTTTTGGAGGGTTTTTTGTGTCTCTATCTCCTTCAGTTCTGCTCTGATCTTAGTTATTTCTTGCCTTCTGCTAGCTTTTGAATGTGTTTGCTCTTGCTTCTCTAGTTCTTTTAATTGTGATGTTAGGGTGTCAATTTTAGATCTTTCCTGCTTTCTCTTGTGGGCATTTAGTGCTATAAATTTCCCTCTACACACTGCTTTAAATGTGTCCCAGAGATTCTGGTATGTTGTCTTTTTGTTCTCATTGGTTTCAAAGAACATCTTTATTTCTGCCTTCATTTCGTTATGTACCCAGTAGTCATTCAGGATGAGGTTGTTCAGTTTCTGTGTAGTTGAGTGGTTTTGAGTGAGTTTCTTAATCCTGAGTTCTAGTTTGATTGCACTGTGGTCTGAGAGACAGTTTGTTATAATTTCTGTTCTTTTACATTTGCTGAGGAGTGCTTTACTTCCAACTATGTGGTCAATTTTGGAATAAGTGTGATGCGGTGCTGAGAAGAATGTATATTCTGTTGATTTGGGGTGGAGAGTTCTGTAGATGTCTATTAGGTCCACTTGGTGCAGAGCTGAGTTCAATTCCTGGATATCCTTGTTAACTTTCTGTCTCATTGATCTGTCTAATGTTGACAGTGGGGTGTTAATGTCTCCCATTATTATTGTATGGGCATCTAAGTCTCTTTGTAAGTCTCTGAGGACTTGCTTTATGAATCTGGGTGCTCCTGTATTGGGTGCATATATATTTAGGATAGTTAACTCTTCCTGTTGAATTGATCCCTTTACCGTTATGTAATGGCCTTCTTTGTCTCTTTTGATCTTTGATGGTTTAAAGTCTGTTTTATCAGAGACTAAGATTGCAACGCATGCCTTTTTTTGTTTTCCTTTTGCTTGGTAGATCTTCCTCCATCTCTTTATTTTCAGCCTATGTGTGTCTCTGCACGTGAGATGGGTCTCCTGAATACAGCACACTGATAGGTCTTGACCTTTATCCAATTTGCCAGTCTGTGTCTTTTAATTGGAGCATTTAGCTTATTTACATTTAAGGTTAATATTGTTATGTGTGAATTTGATTCTGTCATTATGATGTTAGCTGGTTATTTTGCTCGTTAGTTGATGCAGTTTATTCCTAGCATTGATGGTCTTTACATTTTGACTTGTTTTTGCAGTGGCTGGTAGCAGTTTTTCCTTTCCATGTTTAGTGCTTCCTTCAGGAGCTGTTGTAGGGCAGGCCTGGTGGTGACAAACTCTCTCAGCATTTGCTTCTCTGCAAAGGATTTTATTTCCCCTACACTTATGAAACTTAGTTTGGCTGGATATGAAATTCTGGGTTGAAAGTTCTTTTCTTTAAGAATGTTGAATATTGGCCCCCACTGTCTTCTGGCTTGTAGAGTTTCTGCCGAGAGACCCACTGTTAGTCTGATGGGCTTCCCTTTGTGGGTAACCCGACCTTTTTCTCTGGCTGCCCTTAACATTTTTTCCTTCATTTCAACTTTGGTGGATCTGACAGTTATATGTCTTGGAGTTGCTCTTCTCGAGGAGTATCTTTGTGGCGTTCTCTGTATTTCCTGAATTTGAATGTTGGCCTGCCTTGCTAGGTTGGGGAAGTTCTCTTGGATAATATCCTGCAGAGTCTTTTCCAACTTGGTTCCATTCTCCCTGTCACTTTCAGGTACACCAGTCAGACGTAGATTTGGTCTTTTCACATAGTCCCGTATTTCTTGGAGGCTTTGTTCATTTCTTTTTACTCTTTTTCCTCTAAACTTCTCTTCTCGCTTCATTTCATCCATTTGATCTTCAATCACTGATACCCTTTCTTCCAGTTGATTGAATTGGTTACTGAAGCTTGTGCATTTGTCACGTAGTTCTTGTTCCATGGTTTTCAGCTTTATCAGGTCATTTAAGGACTTCTCTACATTGGGTATTCTAGTTAGACATTCATCTTATCTTTTTTCAGGGTTTTTAGCTTCTTTGCAGTGGGTTCGAACTTCCTCCTTTAGCTTGGAGAAGTTTGATCGTCTGAAGCCTTCTTCTCTCAACTCGTCAACGTCATTCTCTGTCCAGCTTTCTTCTGTTGCTGGTTAGGAGCTGCGTTTCTTTGGAGGGGGAGACACGCTCTGATTTTTAGGATTTTCAACTTTTCTGCTCTGTTTTTTCCCCATCTTTGTGGTTTTATCTATCTTTGGTCTTTGATGATGGTGACGTACAGATGGGGTTTTGGTGTGGATGTCCTGTCTGTTTGTTAGTTTTTCTTCTAACAGTCAGGACCCTTAGCTGCAGGTCTGTTGGAGTTTGCTCGAGATCCACTCCAGACCCCATTTGCCTGGGTATCAGCAGCGGAGGCTGCAGAAGAGTGAATATTGCTGAACAGCAAATGTTGCTGCCTGATCGTTCCTCTGGAAGCTTTGTCTCAGAGGTGTACCCAGTCATGTGAGGTGTTAGTCTGCCCCTACTTGGGGGTGTCTCCCAGTTAGGCTACTCGCGGGTCAGGGACCCACTTGAGGAGGCAGTCTTTCTGTTCTCAGATCTCAGACTCTGTGCTGGGAGAACCACTACTCTCTTTAAAGCTATCAGACAAGAATATTTAAATCTGCAGAGGTTTCTGCTGCCTTTTGTTTGGCTATGTCCTGTCCCCAGAGTTGGAGTCTACAGAGGCAGGCAGGCCTCCTTGAGTTGCAGTGGGCTTCACCCAGTTGGAGCTTCCTGGTCACTTTGTTTACCTACTCAAACCTCAGCAGCGGTGGGCGCCCCTCCCCAGCCTTGCTGCTGCCTTGCAGTTAGATCTCAGACTGCTGCACTAGCAATGAGGGAGGCCCCGAGGGCCTGGTACCCTCCGAGCCAGGCATGGGATGTAATCTCCTATTGTGCTGTTTGCTAAGACCCTTGCAAAAGCACAGTATTAGGGTGGGAGTGACCCGATTTTCCAGGCGCTGTGTGTCACGGTTTCTCTTGGCTAGGAAGGGGAATTCCCTTCTCCCTTGTGCTTCCCAGGTGAGGTGATGCCTCACCTTGCTTTGGCTCTTGCTCGGTGGGCTGCACCCACCATCCTGCACCCACTGTCCAATATGCCCCAGTGAGATGAACCCGGTACCCTGAAATGCAGAAATCACCCGTCTTCTGTGTTGCTCATGCTGGGAGCTGTAGCCTGAAGCTGTTCCTGTTCGGCCATCTTCAGGTATTACTTTCTTTAATCCTCTTATGAACCATTAGAGTTGTGTTATTCTACGTTACCAGTGAGGAGACTGAGGCAGAAAGGTTAAGAAAGTTGCCCAGGTTCACCTAGCTGGTGAGTGGAGATGTATACCCAGTCTATAAATTTATACCACTCCTTTCTTCTTGTCCTTAACCACTGCCACGGTTGCATTTTAGGGCATAATTTAGGACTGGTAATAGGAGATGCAAAGCAGAGAGGACAATTAAGAAGTTGTTGTCGCTGGGTGCGGTGGCTCACACCTGTAATCCCAACACTTTGGGAGGCCGAGGTGGGTGGATCATGAGGTCAGGAGATTGAGACCATCCTGGCTAACGTGGTGAAACCCCGTCTCTACTAAAAATACAAAAAAATAGCTGGGCGTGGTGGCGGGCACCTGTAGTCCCAGCTGCTTGGGAGGCTGAGGCAGGAGACCGGCCTGAACCCAGGAGTCAGAGCTTGCAGTGAGCCAAGATCACGCCACTGCACTCCAGGCTGGGTGACAGAGCAAGTCTCCGTCTCAAAAAAAAAAAAAAAAGATGTTGTTGAAATAGTCTAGATGAGAGTTGATTTCAAATTTCAAAAAGGTAGTTTTAAAAATGATGAAGGTAAGTGGATCTAAGATCGTAAAGGAAGTAGAACTGCTGACATAATTTGGCGTCTGGATTGATGGTGCTGCCAACCACTCATAGGGATGGCTGGGAAAGAGCACCTTTGAGGGTGAAAGGACTTGGATTGAGATGTCCCTGAGATATTCAAGCCCGGATGTCCTCTGAAGTATCTGAAGTTCTCCTCTTGGAATGAGAGAATTTGCTTTTCTTCTTTGCATTTCTGTCAGTGGTTTATGGCTCTTCTAAGGGGTCTCCCATGTAATTTGTTCCGATTATGAGAGATTGTGGGTATGGACCCAAGATGAACAAAATCAGGCACTACCTTTGAAGCCTTTATAGTTATTTTGAGAGTTATATTAGTATTTTACAATTATATTTTATCAAATACCGGCTTGTAGTTCAGGTAACGAGTATTATACAGGTTCAGACAAGGCTTGGTGGCTCATGCCTGTAATCCCAGCACTTTGGGAGCCCAGGGCGGATAGATCGCTTGAACTCACCAGTTCGAGACCATCCTAGGCAATGTGGTGAAACCCGTCTCTACTAAAAGTAAAAAAATTAGCTGGACATGGTGGTGCACACCTGTGGTTCCAGCTACTTGGGAGGCGGAGGTAAGAGGATGGCTTGAGCTGGGGAGGCAGAGGTTGCAGTGAGCTGAGAGATTGTGCCACTGCGGGGAGGCAGAGGTTACAGTGAGCTGAGAGATTGTGCCACTGCACTCCAGCCTAGGAGATAGAGTCAGATCTTCTCTCCAAAAAAAAAAAAAAAAAAAAAACAAAGAAAAAAAAGAAAGAAAAGAAAAGAAAAAAGGTTTGGACAAGAAGAGAGGTCAAAGTGATCAAGTTACTGGGACTAACTGAAGAAGTAAGTATATTTTGAGGTATGAATGGGGCATCTCAATTTTATTCTAGGCCTTAGTCAGTCACTCTCAAATATGTGGTGCTCCAGATGAGCATTTTAGAGTTTAAAAGGTATGTTCTATGGAACTGATGATAGCAAAGAATATAGGCTTTTAAAAAGTTTTGGTAACATTAAGCCTGTGTGGATGCTTCAATTAGGATTAAAATGATAGATATTTATTATGATAGTTCTCTGGCTCCAAGTAAATAGTACAATTCTTACTTTCATTGTTTTTCTAGTCTTGTTCGTATTTTGTTCTTTAATCACCTTCAGAGGTAACACTTTTTATTGAATATTAGATGTCTCCTGTAAAAGTTGGATTTTGGGAGAAGCAATTTTAGATTCCTCTGTATATATGAAAAGAAAATGCCTCTTTTGGTCCATCCTTTTGTGGGGCAGTTAGTGTACTTCAAAGAATTTTTTAACTGTTACGCATCCAAATACAATCCCTAGGAATGGTCTAGTCTTTTGATGAACAAGCTGTTTTCCCTCTCATGGAGGTAATAGTTGATGCTATTGCTTATATAACCCTTCAATTCAAGGTCACAGTAAAGATCAGAAATAGAATAACATGTGGACTTTTTTAAATTAATTAATTAATTAATTAATGTTAATTTATTTATTATTATTATACTTTAAGTTCTAGGGTACATGTGCATAATGTGCAAGTTTGTTACATATGTATTCTTGTGCCATGTTGGTGTGCTGCACCCATCAACTCATCAGCACCCATCAACTCGTCATTTACATCAGGTATAACTCCCAATGCAATCCCTCCCCCAACATGTGGACTTTTACAGAAGGGAGGATTTTGCAGTTGCAACGTGATTAACCACAGCTATTAATATATTTTTTAACCTCTGCAGTCTTCTTTTTCCCTCTTTCATCAGATACATTATGAAAGACAAACAGAATTGGGGATTTACTTAAAATTCAAAATGCCTTAGAGGTGGAGGCTTTTATGCTGAGTGTATAGTAATTGTCTGGACTACTGGACTAATTTAGCTTTTTATAACTATTAAATGTATGAGAAATAACTGACTAAAATATAAGAAGACTCATTTTTTATTGTGCAATATATCATCTGTATAAGAGTATGTAAAACATATATGTTTAAAATAATTATAGTAAAATTAAAAGCACCCATATTCTCATTGTCTAGGTTAAGAAGTAGAGTATTGCCATACCTTAGAGGCTCCCTTTGTGCTCCTCTTGGTTTGCATCTGCTTCCTGCCCTCTGGAGGGTAATTAGTATCCCCACTGTTGTGATAATCATTCCCTTGCTTCTCTTTACGGTTTTATCACCTATGTATGCATCTGTATTTTTGAGTACTATAATATTAAACCATACTATACATATTCTTTTTTGACTTGCTTTTTTCACCCTCTAGGAGATTTCTGAGAGTTATGTAAAGCGATTTGAATGTAAGTTCTTTCTGCTGCCTTTTTTTTCTGTGTATAAATATACCACAACTTATTTATCCATTCTGGTTTTTGTTGTTGTTGTTGTTGTTGTTTTTACTTTTATCAGTCTTTATTAATCTTTAATTGATCTGCATGTACAGCATGCTGTTGTTTCTACCTAAAACGACTGGGGTCTTGCCTTCTGCTTCCCATAGAGATTCTCCCAAATCCATAGGTCCATAGTCACACACGAGGACATTTTTGCATGTAACATGAATCTTAAAGCACAGCTCCAGAAACAAGCTCACCTCCTCAAGATCACACACTGCCAGGAAACTTGGGGGCAACCTGCAGAACAAAAAGCTTAGTGTGAAAGCTAAACTGGCCAGGAGCAGTGGCTCATGCCTCTAATCTCAGCACTTTGGGAGGGGAGGCCAAGGGGGCGAATCACCTGAGGTCAGGAGTTTGAGACCAATCTAGCCAACATGGTGAAACCCATCTATACTAAAAATACAAGAAAATTAGCTGGGTGTGATGGCGGGCACCTGTAATCCCAGATACTCGGGAGGTTGAGGCAGGAGAATCGCTTGAACCCGGGAGGTGGAGGTTGCCGTGAGCCAAGATCATGCCACTGCACTCCACTTGGGTGACAGAGTGAGACTCCGTCTCAAACAAAACAAAACAAAACACCCATCTACACTGGAAGTTGACACATGGAAGGCGCTTCCAGCCCTGGTCCTGAAACATTATAGGAAAGCTGAGTTGCAGCTTGCAGGTATTGTACTGACCTGCGCTGTCAAAGTCTTTCCAGGTTGCTCTTGCATGCAGTTGGAGATCCCATGGCTACCACCAGCCACAGCCCTTGGAAACATGCTGTATCCATTCTGTTGTTGATGGACATTTATATTGTTTCCATTTTCTGGCTGTTACAAGTGGTGCTGTTATAGACGTCTTTGTTCATGTATCATGGTACACTGTGAAATAATCTCTCAAAGGTATACTTGGAAGTGGAATTGCCAGATCATAGGGTATGGTGATGCCAGACTAATTCCAAAATGCTTGTACAAGTATATTCTTTCACCAGCAGCATATGGGAATTCCTGTTGACAGCCTTTGGTGTTTGCAGTCTTAAATTTTGCGCATCTGTAGGTTGGTGCATTGATCTCACTGGGCGTGAAATTTGTATTTTCCTGATTACCAGTGAGCTTTGAGTATCTTCATTTTCATTTATTTGCTGTTCAGATTTGCCCCCTTTTTTTTTTTTTTTTTTTTGAGACACAGTCTCGCTCTGTCGCCCAGGCTGAAGTGCAATGGCGTGATCTCGGCCTCACTGCAACCTCCGCCTCCCAGGTTTAAGCAATTCTCCCTCCTCAGCCTCACGAGTAGCTGGGATTCAGATAATTTTAGTATTTGTAGAGACACGGTTTCACCTTGTTGGCTAGGCTGGTCTTGAATGCCTAACCTAGGGTCATCCGCCCACCTTGGCCTCCCAAAGTGCTGGGATTACAGGTGTGAGCCACCGCGTCCGGCCAGATTTGCTCTTTTGTAAAGGATATGTTAAGATCTTATGCAGTTTTTCTATTGGGTCATTCATCTTTTTCTTACTATTTGTACTTTATACTTCCTGGAATCTTGTCTTTTCCTACATGTGTTAGAAAAATAAGTTCTTTTTCTATATTTTCACTCTCTTTATGGTACTTTTGAAATACAGTTGAATTTATTTGTATTTTCTTCAATGGTTTGTGCTTTTCATGTCTCGTTTTAGAAAACCTTTTCTGTCCTCAAGTCATGAAGATACTCTCCTATCTAAAAGTTTTACAGTTTTGCCTTAAACATGTGGTTGTTTAATCTCCTTGGAAAAAGAAATTGTTGTGTATGGTGTGATGTGGGAGTCCAATTTCATTTTTTCTCATACGGATATTCCATGGTTCCAACACCATATTATTGATCATTTTATTTTTTCTTTACTAATCGGAGACACTACTTTTATCATATATGAAGTTTCTACACATATTGGGATCTTTTTCTGTATTTTCTGTTCCATTGGTGAGTTTGTCTCCATATGTACTAATACCACACCATTTTAATTAATTACAGGACCTCATTAGGTAAGTCTGGATATTAGGTAAAGCAAGGCCTGCTTTCTTTTTCTTGTTCGGTCTTGGTTGAAGTGTCTGGGCTATACTTGGCCATTTGTACTGGTGTAACCATTTTAGCATCAGCTTATCAAATTCCACAAGACACTTTTTGGGATATTGATTGGAGTTGCATTGAATCTGAGTCTTAACTGTTGCTCCTTTGAAAGTAATTTGTCTTTTCCCTTGGCTGCTTTCAAGATCTTCTCTTTGCCATTGGCGTATAGCGAGGGTTTAGATGTGGATTTATTTTCATTTATCTTGCTTAGAATTCATTGGGCCTTCTGAATGAATCTGTACATTGATAGTCTTTCATGTGTTTTCTCCTCATGTTTTTTATCTTGCCCTTTTTTTTTTTTTTTTTTTTTTTTTGAGACGGAGTCTCGTTCTGTCGCCCAGGCTAGAGTGCAGTGGCACGATCTCAGCTCACTGCAAGCTTCGCCTCCCGGTTTCATGCCATTGTCCTGCCTCAGCCTCCCAAGCAGCTGGGACTACAGGTGCCTGCCACCACGCCCGGCTAATTTTTTGTATTTTTAATAGAGACGGGGTTTCACCGTGTTAGCCAGGATGGTCTCAATCTCCTGACCTCGTGATCCGCCCGCTTCGGCCTCCCAAAGTGCTGGGATTACAGGCGTGAGCCACCGCGCCTGGCATCTTTTGTTTTTTAAACATGTAGGCATTATGATAATTACATTAGAAGAATAAGAAGCCCTTATAGGGCTGCTTATGCAGTCTGTTGTTTCTGTAGGTGCTCCCTTACCATGACTTGTTTCCTTAGGTTACTGGCTCATCATTGTTAGAATTTGATTTGATTTTTTTTTTTTTTTTGAGACAGGGTCTTGCTCTGTGATGCTATCATAGTTCGCTGCGGCCTTGAACTCCTGAGGCCAAGCAGTCCTCCCACCTTAGCCTCCCAAGTAGCTAGGACTACAGGCCTATGCTGCCATGCTTGGCTCTTTGATTTTATTTATGGGATTTCTTTGCTGTTTGGGCTGAAAACTAGTATTTTGAGGGAGGGTTTATATTTGCTATAGCCAGGCACCTGCTAGTCAAGGTCACACTAATTAAAATCTTGAAGTTTTTCTGAGGCTTATCTTAGGTGATGTGAATTTGGTCTGCAAATTGAGCCCAGCACTGGTTTATGGTTCCAAATTCTCTGCAGCACTTTCTACCTCCCACCCCTTTGGGCCACGTTTCAAAGCAGTTGATTTTCTTGTAGTCAACTGAGACAAGGTAGGGAGGGAGTGCCTGGGATAGGTTTATTTCTGGCTCACCCTTACAGTGAGGTCTTGGTTTTTAGGTCAGAGGATCTGTCTCTTCAGATGGGCTCTGAGTTTATATTTTATTCCCTGAAGAGGCTCATGGGGAAAAAAGATAACCCAAGGTCACATAGTGTGACAGATACCTTTGGAGCCAAAACAGGCCAGTGTTCTGCTCATCTCCTGAGTTCTTGCTTTTATTCAGATCTAACAATTCCTTTTTTCCTTGCACCTTGTGGCTTACACACACACATGCGTGCACACACGCACACAGACACGTGTATAAGTTTTTGATCTAGTATTGTTAGGTTTTATTTGGAGAGTTAATTTGATTCTTAGCCTGCTGTATTATGGAAGCCCAAGTTTAAAGCGATTTTTAAAAATAAGCATACCAGAGTTTATTCAATAAATGTTTACCCTATCAAAGTAGTCAGGGTGGAAAACGATAAGCTTCTACATTGCTCAAGATATTTTTGGATTCCTATTTTTGAATTGCTTTCAGAGCTAGTACCTATTCTTTGGGATATTTTTATTGGTTACAATTTGTATGCTTTAAAGATGGATTTAATTTTGAAAGTTTCAGAATAAAGCCTGCTGAATGAGATGGGTAGTCAAGGATGGTAATGCCACTTGGAGTTAAAAATAAAATGGAGCCATTGGTTAATGAAGCTGATTTTCATGTGTGACACATATGCTAACATTGATGGTAATTCCTAAAGAAAAATCCCAAAATGTTTTGAGTAATAGTTATTTGAAATAAACATTTATCATTTCTAGTTACCTTCAGTTAACTAGACAAATAACTCTACTAGCACACTGCATTATTTCTTAAGCATCATGAGTAGTTGTGTCTTTATTGTGATGAGGAAATATTAGTAAAATACAAATTGTGTGTATATGTGTGTGTGTGTGTGTGTGTGTGTGTGTGTGTTTTAGGGATATAGTCTCACTGTGTTGCCCTGCCTGCACAGTCATAACTCACTGCAGCCCCACACTCCTGGGCTTACGCAATCCCAGTAACTGGGACTACAGGCACACACCACCATGCTTGGCTACTTTTTGTTTATTTTTTATAGAGATGGGGGTCTCACTTTGTGGCCCACACTGGTCTCGAACTCCTGAATTCAAGCAATCTTCCTGCCTCAGCCACCGTAAGTGCTGGGATTACAGGTGCGAGCCACTGTACCTGGCCAACAATCTTCTTTTAAAAGAGAAAAATAGCTTCTTGGACACGTGCTTTCAAATTTTTTCATTAAATTTGTATTCCTTTTGTATATCTAATTTTATACATTATTAATAACATTCTTTGCATTAATATAATAGGTATTTTATAAATAATATGCCAAAGATCTATTTAATATTTGTGTGGTATGTCTGGTATATTCTCTGTAGGGAGGTAAATTCTGTTTCATTTAAGAATAGTTTGTCGGGTGCATTGAACCTTTAGAAAAAGTTAGAAGGCAAATTTAGTAACAAATCTTTGTTAGTAATTTCTTCATCTGAGCACCATCATCTTCAAGAGAAGGTAGTATCTGTGTAGACATTATCTGGACCTTGGTTTTCCCAAGCAAGGTGTAAAACCAGTGTGTGTAGAAAGAGGGGTGAGGGGTGATTCGAGAGCAGATAATCTTGAAGATCCCGTGTAGCTGTAATGTTCTTTTTGTTCATTACTTAAATACTTATTTATGGTCTGTTCTCTTATTCTTATATAATCACATGTATTTTCTTCATTATTTTTCTTTCTCGTCAGAGCCCACTTTTGCCCTCACACTTCTAAATAGAAGCATATACGAGTTTTTTCTTTATGAGAACATATGTACTCACTTTCTGTGACCATATAGGGCATAGTGTTATGTGTATTTCTCTGTAAGTGGAATTAAGGGTGTTTAGCTTGCTGGTTTTAGGTTTTTTGTGTGTGTTTTTTTGCCAGTCTTCACCAGTAGGAATCTCCTCCCCTAGCACAGGGTCAATAAACTTTTTCTGTAAAGGGCCAGATAGTAAGGCTTTGCAGGCCAAAAAGCAAAATTGAGAATGTTAGGTAGATATCTAGGTAACAGGAAAGAAAATTTTTTTCTACAAACTTTTTTTTTTTATGAAATGAAAAGCATTTATTTATGGAACTAAAACTTTAATTTCATATTATTTTAATGTATCATAAAATATTATTCTTTTCTTTCCCAATCATCTAAAAATCTGTACTAGTTCATTCTCATGCTGCTATAAGGACATACCCAAGACTGCATAATTTATACAGGAAAGAGGTTTAATGGACTCACAATTCCACATTACTGGGGAGGCCTCACAATCATGGCATAAGGCAAAGGAGTAACAAAGGCACGTCTTACATGGTGGCAGGCAAGAGAGCGTGTGTGGGGAACTGCAGTTAATTAAGCCATCAGATCTTGTGAGGCTTACTCACTGTCACGAGAACAGCACGGGAGAACCTGCCCACATGATTCATTTACCTCCCACTGGGTCCCTCCCACAACATGTGGGGATTATGGGAGCTGCAATTCAAGATGAGATTTGAGTGGGAACACAGCCAAACCATATCAAAATGTAATCAATTATCAGCTTACAGGAAAAGACAAGGTGAGTCTGGAGCATCATGTAGTTCCAAAAGCAAAGAAGTGCTCAAAAAACAAAAGGATGGAAGCACAGGAGCCAACTTGAGAGAGCTCTCAATGACCAAAGCTAAAACAATTTCAGCAACAAAATAAGTGACATAGTATTAGCTTATGGCACAAAGAACAGAATAAATATCTGTGAACCCATACAGATTACATAAATAAATGATTGAGTAAATCAATAGAGAACAAGTCTTTCTCACTGAAGAATTGGAAATAATATATGAGGATACTCCTGTTTTTAGAAGGTAGAGTTTAGTTCCTCCCTACCCTCTTTAATGACTCAGCCCCAAAGAATAAAATGAAAGGGAAAAATACTGAATGTGGAAAAACCTGACAAATACCATAATTTATTAAACTAGCCTTCTGTTGATGGTCATTTAGGTTGTTTCTAATCTTTTAGTATTTGAATCTAGCAGTAAGTAAAAAAAGATAATATATCAGGACTGCATTGGATTTGTGCAGGATTTACTTAATATTAATTGACCTCATTGACACTTAAGGGGAAAAAATGTGATCATCTCATTGCATACAGAAAAAGTAGTAGGTAAAATCCAATAGCCATTTATGACAAAAATTCTTAGCAACAGGGAGTAGAAGGGAACTTTCTTAAATGGCTAAAATATCAGCAGAGTCCTACAGCAAGCTTACTTAATGTATGAATACTAAAAATATTCCTTTAAAAAATCAAGAATATAATAAGGATGCATGCTATCACTACTTCTATTCAATTATGGAGTTCCTAATTAGAATAATAAAACAGAAAATAAGAAAAATAGAAAAAAATTATCACTTGTGGTTGGTAATTATTGACTACATAGAAAATTCTCTATGTAGACAATAATTTTCTATGTAGATAATAATTACCAACTACAAGTGACAATTTTCTTTTTTTCTTATTTTAGAATTAAAGTTTGGGGCCAGGTGTGGTGCCTCACACCTGTAATCCCAGCACTTGGGAAGGCCAGGGTGGGAGGATCACTTGAGCTTAGGAGTTGGAGACCAGCCTAAGAGACATAGGAAGACCCCATCTTTACAGAAAAAATAAATTAGCCAGGCGTGGTGGTGCATGCCTGTGGTAACAGCTACTTGGGTGGCTGATGTGAGAGGATTGCTTGAGCATGGGCAGTTGAGGCTGTAGTGAGCTGTGATCATGCAGCTGCACTCCAGCTTGGGTGACAGAACAAGGCCCTGTCTCAAAAAAAAAAAAAAAAAAAAAAAAGTTTGGAATGGTTAAAGGATATAAGACAACAACAACAACCAAAAAATGTATTTTAATACAGCAACACCAAACTGTTAGAAAAGGTAATATAAAATACTATAGCAATGATAGAGTTGTGTCTACAAATATATGCAAGCCATTTATGTAGATATTTATAAAACTAAAAAACTTATGTGAATGGAGAGATACAGTATGTTGATGGATAGGATGGCAATATAATAATGATCTTATTTCCTTTAAAAATAAGTTATCCTGATACTGCCCTGCAGATTAAATGCAGTTCTAGTCATAATCCCAAAGGGTGGATCTTGGTTTTGCTTTTGGTAGAGTATAAAAGGCACCAACATGGCTGAATCTCAGAAATACAATGTTGAGCAAAACAAATCATGAAAATTGTGAAAGAATGTGTACATTGTGATTTCATTTTTATAACATTCTAAAATGGTAAAACTAAGAAAATGGTAAAACTAAGCAACTGGTAAAAAATATGAAGGAAAGAAACAAAATTATTATCACAAATTAATTGTACCAGTTACTTCCAGGAAATTTAACTGACCAGATTCTTACAGGAGGCTTCAGCAATATTGCCATTAGTTCTATTCTTAAGTTGGGGATGAGGTAGATACATGGAATTTCATTTTGTGTAACTATTATCATTCTTGAAGAAAACATTCAAACTGTTTTTCCTCTGCTGTCACACCAGCACAACAACGGTCAATACAGAAGACTTCTGTGACCCCAAAATATGTGGAGATTTTTCCCCATCAGCAAGCAAGCAATCAGTTCTGCTGCAGATACCAGTTGGGAGTCCTCCAGTTCCAACACTGTCTGCCTGGAGGTAGTGTCAAATCCCACAGGTTGAGGGCTTAGTCTCCAAGACTGCCTTCTCCATTTTCAGACACCAGTCATGAGTCCTGGCCTGTGGAACTTCTTACCGACTGGCTTCAAGTTGAGGTTTTCACACGTCCCACTTTGGGTTTGATTAATTTGCTAGCACAGCTCACCAAATTTAGGGAAACACTTACATTTATCAATTTATTACAAAGGATTTATTAAAGGATATAAATTAACAGCCAAAATGAAGAGATACATAGGGCAAGGTCTGGAAGGGTCCCCACTGAGAGCTTCTGTCCCCATGGAGTTGGGGTGTGCCACCCTCACAGCACGAAGGGGCATTCTTGTTCACCCTCCTGTCAGCCTCCATGTGATCAGCTCCCCAAAAGCCCCCATGGAGCCCTATCAATGGAGACTTCATTGGATAGGTATGATTGAAGTATGCGCAACTGTGTGAAAATGTGATTGAATGTAAAGGGCATGATCTAAACCCAGTAAGGCCTGTTTAGATTATTATTGATCCCTCTGCAGCATTCCTTCCTCCAGGGTATGAGACAGAACCTCTCTGGAATGAGGGTCTTTTGACCCACAATCAGATGAGAGTTCTGCCTTGGGCAGGTGAAAAGCGGACAGGAGAAGGTCAGAGATTCTGTTCACTTCAACCAAGGGTATGGGAGTTATGAGCCAGGAATCGTGGACAAAAACACTTTGTATAGTTATATATCACACTGTTATTAGGTATGAAAACATCATTCTTTTGCCCACTTTGATAAGAGAGCTAGCATTTTTCTCAAACTTTTTATGTTGAAAGTTTGTAATAGTGCAGTAAAAACCATATATTCTTCACCTAAAGTCACTAATTGTTAATCCTTGCTCCATTGGCTTTATATTACTCTCATGCATTGCATTTAGTTGCCGTGTCTTTTCAGACTCCTTTAATTGATACAGTTCCTTACCCAGTCAGTTGTTTCGTACAATTTTCTTTAATTTGAATTGCCTGACTTTTTCCTTGTGATTCAAGTTGGGTTGAACATTTAACTAGGAATCCTACACAGGTGATGTTGTCTCTCTCAGGAAGCACATGATGTTGGTTTGTCCCATTTACTGGTGTTAATTTGATCATTTGATTTAAAGTTTATCTGGCAGGTTTTTCCACTGTAAAGGAACCTTTTTTTTTTTTTTTTTTTTTTTTCTGAGACAGAGTCTCCCACTGTTGCCCAGGCTGGAGTGCATGGAGTGCAGTGGTGCGATCTTGGCTCACTACAACCTCCGCCTCCCAGGTTCAAGTGATTCTCCTGCCTCATTCTTGTCCCTCAGCCTCCCTAATAGCTGGCATTACAGGCACCTGCCACCATGCCCAGCTAATTTTTGTATTTTTAGTAGAGATGCAGAGATGTGGTTTTACCAGGCTGGTTTTGAACTCCTGACCTCAAGTGATCTGCCCGCCTTGGCCTCCCCAAAAGTGCTGAACCACCGCGCCCAGCCCTATTCTTTTTTTTTTTTTTTTAAACAAGAAGTTTATGTAAACACCAAGATGCTTGACCTGAAGGGAAAACTAGAATTTTTTTTTTTTTTTGAGTAATTTATCCCTACTTAAAGACAGATTGCCCTGTATGTAACAGCTACGCAGGAAAAGTTATAAAATTGTCTTTGGTTTTACATTGATAAATGAAAAACCTTAAAATTCTCTAATTGAACAAGATATGCAGGGATTTTTATGGGGTTTTTGGTGGTGATGTTAAAACAGAGCAAAATAACTTACTGAAATGTAAAGATAGCTGAATGAATATGCCACTAATGGAGAAAGGGTATTTTCACAGAATCAGTGTTTTTCCCCATCCCATCTCCACTTGATGTCAGTTAGAACATACCACTGGCTATTTAGTTTAAAAAATGCAATATGCTTGTGCACATATACCAGCTACTTTAGCTACCATAAAGGAATGGGGAAGGAGGAAATGAAAGAATAGAGAAAACTACTGTAGTCATCAGGATGTGGTGGAATCAAATTGCCATTTTTTGATTGAGAATGTAATCTTCGTCTGTAAGAACAGAATTCTGGAGTAAAGAAGCAGGTTCCCTTTTCGCTAGACACCTCCTGTCTGCTACTGGAACACAACACATCCATTGTATCTTCATCTTCTGTTTCCAAATGTGCAGGTGTATCTGTTTCATTGATTGATTGCCCATCAAATTGGAATCTCATCTGCCTCATTGACAATGCCTGTCATTCACATTAGTCTTTCATTAGTTTACCAAGTGGCATATGCCTCTTAATCTTAAACTGCACCACAGAACCATCCTGCCCGGCCACCTTCAAATTAGTGTGATCATTGTTCTCAGTTTTGACTTCTTCCTTGGGCTTTTTGTTGGCCGTAGTGACTGCCAGAGTCTCCTCAGCTGCTGCTTCACAAAAGAGGTACCTTGTATGCACCAGGAGTGGCAGAAGAAGGAGTTGGTAGTGGTAGACGAGGGAGAGCCATGTATTCTGTTTCAGGTTACAGGAGCAAAGAAGGGCGATTAGAATATTTTCATTATACATTACCAAAGATGAAGAAGACTATGCTAATGATTTAGTCCTTTCATCTACCCATTCTTTAGAGTACATTATTCTCATGTTTAAAAATAAATGAATGGTTCACCAGAGTTCTTTTTAAAAACCTGAAAGTAAATAATGATATCTCTGTAAGCGTTTTCCTTCCTATAGTTTTCATTCAAGTGTTTTTTTTTTTTAAACCTAAGTATTGCAAAAGTTTTATGGATCAAATTTTGGATTTGTAATTTTTAAAACCAGTTTTCTCCAAAATGGAAGTGGCTTAACACTAAGCAGGATCTTTCTGGATATGAGTGATATTTTTGAAGACTTAGCAGTTTTTAATTGTCCATTGTTTCCTAAACTGTATTTTTAATTTCATTTGCTCTCTCCTAGGGAATGAAGGATGGCAGCACGCCGTGCATTAAAAGCTGTTTTGGTAGATCTCAGTGGCACACTTCACATTGAAGATGCAGCTGTGCCAGGCGCACAGGAAGCTCTTAAAAGGCAAGCTATCCTCCAGGTTCAGCTGACAAATATGTTTGTAAGTGCCATTTTACCACGGCAGATCATTAGCTAAATGGATGGCCTTAAGATGGCATTTTACCAACTTACCATATATAGGAACTGCCTTGGGTTTAGCTTGAGGATGTATGCATTATAATTTCCTCCAAACATTGTTTTCTAAGGCTTTATTAGGTTTGGCCTTTTGTTCCAGTCTTTTTGTTCTATGTGTATGTCATTTTCTAAGTCAGTAATGTAAATGTGGGAATGACAACTCAAGATTCTACAATATGGAATAAATACCATTGGAAAAAATCACAAATGAATCTTGGAATCACAAAATAAAGCACACACAGACAGGCATAGTACTGCTTTCTCTTGTTTTACCTAAGGTCTAACATTGATTGTGCAGCTCCTCAAATAAAGTTTAGCTAAAGAACTTGAAATTTTTAAATTATTTCCATCAACTAAACGCTTTTAAAGGTTAAGGACTGTCTTATATTTCTCATCTACCAACCACAGTACTAAACAGAAGTCTGGATACAAATGAGATACCCAGTAAAGGTGTGTTAAAGTAAGAGGAATGTGAATGTTTGCTTCTGGGTATCCTGAAAAAAAAATCAACTCATCACAACAGAACTAATAACGTATATTAAGGATCTTTATCCTAAAATAATTTAGAGAAGTTTTCAAAATCAGCAATATTTAGTATGTGGTACGTTTTTTCCAACCTTAAAATGTTCATAGGATGGTGTTAATCAGAAAATCTAGTGACTCATATCACAGTGCCAGGTATTAGGGCAAAAGATTGACACAAACCTCACCTTCTTTCAAGGAGCTTACCTTTCGTTTGGGGAATCAAGAAATACATACTTATATATCTGGCAGGCATCAGTTAGGGTTATCAATTTAGTTAGGAGTCATGATGTTCATTTTATAGGTGGAGAAGCTTAGTGGACAACGTGTTGTTTAAAGTAAAAAAAAAATCTATTGCATAGTTGGACTTTATCTTGACTCCTTGACATGGTTTCTGTCTGAGTTAGCCTTTTTTAGGGGAATGGATGTCTGTTAATCAGTGTGCTCCTGTTGGACAGAGCTTTTACTACTTTAAAGATGAGCTTTCTACTGTAGATTGAAAGAAAAATCTTTTTACATCTGGTGAACATTGACATCTGTAAGTAGCTATGTAAACTATAAAGCTGCCATTCTGGAGGGGCAAGAGGCTAGACATTGTCATGTTGCTGGCCATAAAAACATTTGGCACAGTTTTAACAAATAAGGAGATTCTATAGGGCCGGAATGTAAAAGCTGCCTTTTGACATCTGAATTTTGCCCTCTCCAGGTTACGTGGTGCTTCTGTAATCGTTAGGTTTGTGACCAATACGACCAAAGAGAGCAAGCAAGACCTGTTGGAAAGGTTGAGAAAATTGGAATTTGATATCTCTGAAAATGAAATATTCACATCTCTGACTGCAGCCAGGAGTTTACTAGAGCAGAAACAAGTCAGACCCATGCTGCTAGTTGATGATCGGGCACTACCTGATTTCAAAGGTAGGGGAAATTTGGAGTTTAAAGACTGGATATTTATATGTACTTACAAATCATTTTTAAAACTGGATGTTTAGAGATGTTTATTCTGATTTCCCCGTTATTATTGAAACATTTGATAATACTGATATTTTGGATCTAAATTGGCATTTCCCAAACCTTTTTTGACTGTAATCCATAGTAAGTGAAACACATTACATAGTAACCTAATATGTATCTGTGTGTGTGTCTTTGTGTAAGTTAAGCAATACTTACTCTTGCTGTATAACATGTATTCTATTTTCTTTTTGGTTTGATTTTTTTGTTTGATTATGATGATGCTTGGAGCCCTCCAAATTAGTTTTACAATCTAATAATAGATCATGACCCATGGTTTGAAAAAACACAGGTCAAAATTACTTTGAGTATTATAAGCTAATCCTCAATGCAGGAGCCACTATATTAACTTGATTAAATGAGATATACCAGGATCTCTTTGTTTAATGTTATTCTGGATAGTGTGAAGTTTTTACATTGAATATGAAATATTTTTCAATCAAGAGAAAAGTGTTTCTCTTTGGAAAAGTCAACAGATTCTGGAAGAATATCAGTTTTATGAAGCTTTGCCACATTACTTCTTTTCTGAGGATACTCGGAGTGCAGTAGCACAATATAGAAAATGGAGTAAAAGTTCAACATGGCTATAGAGTTGGGCAGACCTCAAAACTAGTACTAATAGGAAATATGCCAATGTATCAATCAGAATTATTGTTTGCAAGAAACAGAAACCAACTTTGCTGAATTAAACAGAAAATAAATTTATTAAAAGCATCTGAGTGCTGACAGGAATATAAAATGACACAAAGCCTATGGAGAGGAATTTGGCAGTAGCTGGCAAAATTACATATGAAGCAGCACTTGTAAGAATCTCTCTCTAAAATATAGATACAAAAATACACAATGACATATGAACAAGGTTATTCATTACTACCTTATTTGTAATAACAAAAGATTGGAAACAACCCAAATATTCATCAGAAGGGACTGATTGAATAAACTGTGATATATTCACAAAATGGAATGCTTTGTAGCTGAAAATTAAATAATGATGAAGAGTTCTATCTCTTGATAAGGAGTGCTCTGCATAGGATATATTAAACGAAAAAAGTAAGGTGTAGAAATCTTTATACATTTTCTGTGTAGGAAAATGAAAAGAAAATGGATATACATACATATTTGTCTTATATTTGTAAAAGGAAGCCAAAGAAGGATAAATGAAAAACTAATAAAAATGGTTACCTAAAGGGGAAGCAAGGGAGGAGGGGGATGGACTAAGAGAGGAGGCTTTTAAAAAAGTCCCCATTACATAGTTTTGACTTTGGAATTGTGTGAATATTGTATACAATGAAAAGACAATTAAGTGAAAAACCAGCCTCCAAATAGAAATGAACTTAACTCTGTATCAGGTTGGTGACATAACCACTCAGAGAAAATAATTACTTCAAATGACTTTAAAGTACAGTATTTTCACCTGTTCATTCATAGTGGGATAAATTCTAAGGACAAAAGAACTACAGAGAGATCTTAAACTGCATTCAGGAGTCTTATTGTTTTTAGTAATACTGTTTTGTTTTTTTTTTTAATTAAAGGTATATATAGGACAAAGCAAAGTAGTAACTATTAGATTTTAGTGTCAGTGAAAAGAGATGCAAATAATAAAAATCAAGTTAGTTAAGTAAAAGTTGTGTATTACTACTTTTGAATAGAAAATATAGTTACCAACTCCTTTTTCTCTTAAATAATACATATTGTGTAATCTTCTGCTGGAAAAGCCTAAAGTAATGACAACCCAGTGCTCAGACTGGTATCTGTGTCAATTCCCACTGTAGTTCTTTGGAGAAATTACTGATTGCAGATCTGGACAGGTATCAGATAAGTCTGGAATAGCTTATTGTGTTAGCAAAGAAACTACTGGAGAATACTCGTGGCTACTGGTAAGGAGAAAGTTGGAAAGCCTGGATATCTGCAGCCAATAAGAGAGGCAAATAGGAATTGGCATATGGATAATCCATGGAACCTTTAATCAGACTTTTAATAATTATAATGGAGAGGCCAAGCGTGATGGCTCAAATCTGTAATCTCAGCACTTTGGGAAGCTGAGGCGGGCGGATCACCTGAGGTCGGGAGTTCGAGACCAGCCTGACCAACATGGAGAAACCTCGTCTCTACTAAAGATACAAAATTAGCTGGGTGTGGTTGGCACATGCCTGTAATCTCAGCTACTTGGGAGGTTGAGGCAGGAGAATTGCTTGAACCTGGGTGGCGGAGGTTGCGGTGATCCGAGATCACACCATTGCACTCCAGCCTGGACAACAAGAGCGAAACTCCATCTCAAAAATAAATAAATAAAGTTGTAATGGAGAATGTACTTGTTTGATTGTCATGTCTGAAGTTCTAAGATGCCAAGGCCTTAAAACATACTTTAATTTTAAAATAATATTTCTGAAACTAAAAGTAGATAAGGCATTATGTAGAAAATTGTAGACTCTGCAGTGCATTTCATATTAATCATGAATGTGTTAACCTCAGTTGTGTCAATTAGAAAGTCTAATTTCCCTTGCCTCTTAGATTCTCAGTCTGTAATCAGTTGCTATTGATCTGATAGTTCATAGGAAACTCATGGCAGTTCTTGTTGATTGTAATCAGCAAAGCATTTTGAAGTAAGAAATTGTCATTTGTTTGAGGACATCAGGTTACAATTTTCAATTCAGATCTTCTGGTTACTGAGTACCCTTAAGACTATGCACAAGGAATGAGGAAAAATGTTAGATTTTCTCTCTTTTTCCCTCCCAACCCTCTTCTCCCTCTCCCTCTCCTTCTGTGTACTCTCTCTTATACTTCCAAAGTACACTGGGCAGGATAATCTATTAAATTTTAGATTATGGCTATAGCAAAAGTTTGCACTTGATTGACTAAAACTGCTGTGTTTTAAATGTGGCATTGCTTTTAATTGCATTTTCAACAATCCTTTTTTTATTTTTTTCCCTTCCCAGGAATACAAACAAGTGATCCTAATGCTGTGGTCATAGGATTGGCACCAGAACATTTTCATTATCAAATTCTGAATCAAGCATTCCGGTAAACCTAGCTATTTATTTTTCGTCTGATCATAACACTTCCCTTCTTCCTTTCCTTTGTCATTGTCATGAATGGGTTTATGTGTTTTACTTTATATATGGCCACCTAAATTGTACATTAGGACAGACATCTTCAAGATCAACATCAAATAATATGTATTACAATCTTTTTCATGTGTATAATATGTTTTTTGTTTTTATTTTGTTTTTGAGACAGGGTCTCACTCTGTCACCCAGGCTGGAGTGCAGTGACATCATCACGGCTCACCACAGCCTCAGTCTCCCCAGGCTCAGACTTAGGTGCTCCTCCCATCTCAGTTTTTGTATTTTTAGTAGAGACGGGGTTTCGCCATGTTACCCAGGGTGGTCTCCAACTCGTGGGCTCAAGCGATCTACCCACCTCAGCCTCTCAGAGTGCTGGGATTACAAGTGTGTGGCAGCATGCCTGAGCAGCGGTTTGATCTTTTATTATTACTCCTATGATTCTTCACTGACTATGCTAATCTCCAAGGGAAAACAGTATCCAGGCTAATCCACCAAAAACAATAAATGTGATTTTACCTCCAGTGAGAATTTTCTATGGAAAAGAGTTGACACATTTGACCACACTTCAAAAGAAATTATTTGATGAGTGATGATGATACAGTGAACTGAATAGTGGCAGTGGAGATGAAGAAAAACAGATTCAGATACCATCAACATGTCTTACTTTTGAGTTTAGTCAGTAAAGTAGAAGAGTGAGTCAAGGATACATTGAGATTTCTAACCTGACCAAGTAAGATAGAGAACCCTTGGTTTGGGATTTAAAAGGTGATGAGTTTAGGTTTGGCCTATGGGATATCCAAGCGAGAGACATCAGTGGCTATGGGCAGAAGTAGAACTAGTACATAAGATGTTATAAATCTTCAGTTAATGTGTGCATTTCACTTAAATGAACTTTTTGCTGCTACTTCTAGAAGGAAGGCTGCATACTTGTTCTTGTAGTTCCCAAGATAAATTGGATCAGAATTTACCTGCAGATCTGCTGTAGAATGAGATTGTGACTTTTCCTTTGGATTTTGTAATTTTTCATGTCTTGCCTTTTATTTCTGGTCAAACCATTAAACAGTATAATTTACCTTTGAATATATGTCAAGTATATAGTTCAAAATGTTGCATAGAGATATGTTGGACTAGCTTAGAAAATTTTTCTTGAATAGCCTGGCAAAGTTTTTGTGTTTAACTGCAAGAATGCTATTAAAAAAAAAAACAAAAAAACAAAACAAAACAAAAAGCCCAGAATTTTCTTACCAGTGCAAGGATCTATAAGAACCATTCTAACTTCTACATTATGTAGAATTCATTTCTTCATGTATATACTACAGAATTAGAATGTTTATAGGAAACTAGAAAACTCACCAGCCAGGTTCACACATTTGGGCACATTATTTGCTGTTGATCTTGAAAATGGCTGTCCTCATGTAAAATCTATGTGGCCAGAAATAGCACTTTGAGAACAGCCATCTTTTACCCTGTGTGCACATTAATTTTAGATTCTTGGTTAATGGAAACCACAACTACTTAATGTACTTTTATTTGTGACCGTAGTCACTGTGATAGTCAAGCCCTTGTTTAAAGGGAGCAAACTTACTTTTTATAGTTGGTCAGTATCTATTTACTGTAATTATTTCCTGGACATCCACTGTTATGTCAGATCACCTGGAGATGTACTTCAGTGTATATGGTATTAAAATTACTTTTGCTTCCCCTGCCTTTTCAATTATCCTACTTTGACTTTTAGTTGAGGAGGGAGAGACTATGCCATGTGCTCCTTAATTAAGTTCTACAACTGTACCAATATCGGTTTTCATTTGAAACAGAATCTATTATTTTTCTTCTGAATTTACTCCTACTACCTTTCACTCATTTATTTAACCACAGAATTCAAGGAGAAGATATTGATTGATTTAAGCTGGCAATTTGGGAAGGACATGTTTAATAGGAAATTGAGAGGTCTCTGTCTTAGATGAATACTAGACTCAGGGTAATAAAAATGTATGTTGACATAATACTGACTTTGTAATTGCTCGGATGCTGTCTAATTAGTACACTTTCCTAACCATATTGATTTTTTATAAACACTACATTTTAAAACATTACAGTGCACTTATAGGTCAACTCTCATTTCACAAATGCACTTAACAGCTGGGTGGAGAGTTAACAGAAGGATTTCAGGTCGTGCCCTTCTTTGCATATTGATGTTTCCATAGGGACTACCTTCCAACCAATGACTGCAGCTATTTGGATTGTGTGTGGCAAATACAGACATCTCAAATGAACCACCGATTAGTTAAATTACTGTTTAGGCTGATAATGACAGTAAACATTGTATTTTAAAGCCCATTGCATGCCAGCTTCAGAGGCATGTTACATCAAGGCAGATACATCAACCTTCACATTACACTGCATCTTATTTATTGTGTTTTTAATGGATAGCCCCCCCCACAAAAACGCATAGTACAGCCTTTCTACAAATACCTTTTAAATGCCTGAATGGAATTGAGAATTATTTGTTTGTTTGTTTGTTTGTTTGTTGTTTTTTTGAGACCAAGTCTCACTCTGTCATCCAGGCTGGAGTACAGTGGTATGATCTTGGCTTATCTCAAAAAAACAAAACAAAAAAACCCAAAGTTTGAGCATTTAAGTAATGGACCAATTATAATTGAACTTGATGATTACTGTTAGGAGGAAGACAAACAGGTCACTTACAATCCAACCTAAACTTAGTATTAACAAGACTAAAAAATATCTAATCACAAAATCAATATAAATTAAGTTTAAATGCTCAAGAAAGAATAAATTAAAAATTACCTATAACCCTGCCACCTAAAGAGAACCAGTTTACATTTTAGCACAGTTACTTTGTTTCTATACACATACATGTTTACACAAAATTTAGAATGTGTATATATACTATGTAGTAACATGCTTTTAAAAACTTAACGTATTGTGCATGCTTTGTCATATTCCTAAATATCATTCTAAAACCTATTTGATTCCTACAGTATACTCTATTTTAAGAAGCACAGTGAATTGCTTTGCCACGAGTTCCTATTACTGTTGGCATTCCAGGTTTTTGAAATTCATTTTAAAAAACTCCTGAGAACATGTTTGTTGAGCACTATTTATGCTTTTTTTATGATTTTTTTTTTTCAGAAGTATAGTTGCCAGGCAAAGGAATTTTGGGGAAAAAACTACATGGAATTACTTAGCCTAGGAAAAGTTTGAGGCCTTTTTTTCCTAAATTAAGCAACTGTTCTCCAGCTCGTAGAGGAGCTTATTAAAATGTTACATACCTAAAGAGAAATGGCATCACAACTTTCACGTTTAAATTTATAGATGAAGCCTTTTTTTAAGAATAATGTATTTGAAGTTTTGTTAATGACATTCTTCCCATAATTGCTGTAGAGTTTGAGAGTCCTCCAAAAGTCTTAGAGATGTACAGGAATTTTTTTTTTAATTTTTCAGGATGAGCTTCTTACCACTATAAGTGGTCTTTGTTGACTGTTGGATTGCTTGCTTTCCCCCATCTCCTTCTTAAGGAAAAATTATAAGTTTAATTACTCCAGTATATTCAATCCTTAGTAAAGGGAAGAAAAGAAAGAAACACAAACAAACAGTAATGGCGTCAGTACTGCGTTTGTACACTAACTCCTGAATCTTTTCTAAGTACTCAGAGCCCTGAGTATGAGGAATCTCAGAACAGAGTAGCAGCAGGGCTCAAATTAGCAATATATCTATGGGCTTTTCCCATTTTTGAAAGGGATGACTCCTGTGCAGTGTTCATAATTAAAGTCCAGACTGTAAAATATTACTTTGGTGGTGAGAAATTGTTTAAGGCTTCAGAACTTGAGATGTTTAAAGCATTTCATTAGTGTATGTAGGAGAAGTTTATATGCAGATCTGAAAATCATAGAATACAGAATCCAGTTGAGTATCAGAATCACTGCTCTTATTTTGTAGTTTGAGGATATATTTAGCAGGCAACTCCTGCTACTCTAAATAGGATTTGTTTACATGAACAAACCATAAAAATATATTCTGTTACTGATTCTTCCATTGAGGTAAACATGCACAGTAAGTTATACAGATTTTAGGTATACAACTCAATACAATTTTACACATAGGTATGCCTATATAACCCCCACTTGGTGATCAAGATTAGAACATTTTCAGCATCCTTGGTGGCTCCCTTTCCCAGTCAGTACCACTCCTTCCGCCAGATAACCACTGTTCTGACTTCTGTAATTATTGCCATTTCTTAATCTTCATATGAATGAAATAATAGAATTATAGCATTTTTAGGTCTGCTTTTGAGATTTATCCAAGTTTTTGCATGTACCAGTACTTTGGTTTTTATTTTGCTTCTTTGTTGTTGTTGTTTTGTATAGTAGTAGTCTATTATATGAATATTCCACAATTTATTTATTCATTCTGCTGTTAATGGACATGGGTTGCTTCCAGTTTGGGCTGTTATGAATAAAACTGCTGTGAACATTCTTGTATATGTCTTTTGGGGGACATGTGCATTCAGTTCTCTTGGGTACGTATCTAGAAGTGAAATTGCTAGATAGTAGGATAGGTAATTGTTTAGTTTTAGTAAATATCGCCAAACAGTTTTCCACAGTGATTGTACCAAGTCATACATTCTTGCTAGCTACAAATGAGAGTTCCAATGCTCCATATTCTCTATTTAATAGTAGCTATTCTGTTTGGTGTATATGGTGGTACCTTTACTGAGTTTCTATTTGTTTTTTGTTGTTGTTGTTGTTACTGTTTTTCAAAGACAGGGTCTTGCTCTGTTACCCAGGCTAGAGTGCAGTGGCACTATCATAGCTGACTGTAGCCTCAAACTCCTGGACTCAAGAGGTCCTCCTGCCTTAGCCTCCCAAGTAGCTAGGACTACAGGTGTGTGCCACCACACCTGGCTAATTTTAATTTGTCTTTGTAGTGGGGTTTTGCTGTGTTGCTGGCTGTTCTCAAATGCCTGACCTCAAGTGATCATCCCGCCCCAGTCCCTCAAAGTGCTGGGATTACAGGCGTGAGCTACTGCATCCAGCCTCAGTTTCAATTTGTATTTCTCTGATGAGTAATGTTGTTGAAACCTTTTCATATGCTTATTAGCCATTTGGATATCTTTTGTTGTGATGCACCCATTCAAATCTTTTACGTTTTCCTATTGGGTTGTCTTTCTCTCACTGGTTTGTCAGAGTTCTTTTTTTTTTTGAGACAGAGTTTCACTCTTGTTGCCCAGGTTGGAGTGTAATGGCACAATCTCGGCTCACTGCAACCTCTGCCTCGTGGGTTTAAGCAATTATCCTGCCTCAGCCTCCCGAGTAGCTGGGATTACAGGCATGCACCACCACTCCCGGCTAATTTTGTATTTTTAGTAGAAACGGGGTTTCTCCATGTTGGTCAGGCTGATCTCAAACTCCCGACCTCAGGAGAGCCACCCGCCTCAGCCTCCCAAAGTGCTGGGATTACAGGTGAGAACTACTGCACCCTCAGAATTCTTAAAGTGTTATATCTTACGAGACTTTGGTTGGATGTATGTACCGCAGATATCCCTGTCTTTGATTTGCCTTTTCACTCTCTTAATAGTATGAGAACATCAGGTTCTTAATTTTGATGTAGTTCAATTTGTCAGTATTTTCTTCTGTTTTGTTTAAGAAATCTTTGCCTACCCCAAGGTCATGAAGATATTTTCCTGTGTTTTCTTCTGTAAGCTTTATCGTTTTACTTTTAGCAATTAGGTGTAGAATCTGTTTTGAATTAATTGTTGTGAATTGTGTGAAATAGAAATTCATTTTTATGTATGGATACTCAGTTGTTCCAGCAAGATGTATTGCAAAGACCCATTCTTCCCTCATTGAATTGCAGTTGTGCTTTTGACATAAATCAAATGACTAGATTATTTATCTATACTTTTGCCATTCCATACTGTCTTGATTATTGTAGCCTCATAATAAGCCTCAATATCTGGTAGTGTACATCCTCCAACTTTATTATTTAAAATTGTCGTGGCTATTCTACCTCCTTTGGATTTCCACACAGATTTTGAAATCAACGTGTTAACTTTCACAAACAAAGCCTGCTGGGAGTTTGATACTTCATTAAATCTATGGATTTGGGTAGTAATTACATCTGTACAATAATATATCTTACAGTCTGTGAAAATCAAATGTATCTCCATTTATTTAGGGTGTTTTTTTGTTTTGTTGTTTGTTTTTTTACATTTGTTCTCATCAGTGTTTTATAGTTTTTAGAATGTGGGTCTTAGACATTTTGTTAAATTATTCTTGTCTTTCATATTGTTTGATGCTATTGTAAATTGTATTTTGTCTTTGTTTTTGTTTTTCCGAAACAGAGTTTCGCCCTTGTTGCCCAGGCTGGAGTGCATTGAACGCTATCAGCTCACTGCAACCTCTGCCTCCCAGGTTCAAGTGATTCTCCTGCCTCAGCCTCCCAGTAGCTGGGAGTATAAGCATGCACCACCATGTCTGGCTAATTCTTGTATTTTTAGTAGAGATGGGGTTTTGCCATGTTGTCCAGGGTAGTCTCAAACTCCTGACCTCAGGCAATCCACCCACCTTGGCCTCCCAAAGTGCTGGGATTACAGGTTTGAGCCACCGTGCCCAGCCTTGTATTTTGCTAAATTTCATATTTATTTGCTTATTGCTAATACATAGAAAGCTAATAGGGTTTTCGTATATTAATCTTGTATCCAGCAGTCTTCTTCCATTTACTTGCTAATTCTAATAAATGTTTGTATTAGTAGAATCTTTTGGATTTCATTTCTACATAGACAATTGTAGACAGTAATGACAGTTTTAATTATCGCTCCTTCCAGTGTTAAAATTCTTTTTATTTTCTTGCTATATTACACTGTCTGGGACTCCTAGTGCAGTACTGATACACGTGATGATAGTAGATAGCCTGATCTTACTTCTGAATTCAGGGGTAGAACTTTCAGTATTTCACCTCTTCAAGTATTTCTTACTAGGTCAATAAGCTATGTTTGTTTGTTTTTAATCCCAAAGACTTCAAACCTTTTTTTTTTTTTTTTTAATTCTGATTATAACTAGAAATAGCAGTGCTGAAGTTGTCTTAGATTTTCTATTTTAATTTTTCATTTCATCTGTCACTTTGGATGTATAGTATTCTTAGATTTTTATTTTATGTAGAACATTGAGTCTCTACAAACTCATTACATTTTTTTCAGTAATTAATGAGAGAATTATTGTGTCAGTGTGACATTGGAGGTATTTGGGGGGTTTCAATTAATTAAATGTTAGTGGTATTTTCCTTTGGTGTTTTTCATGATTCACTAGTTTTAATTTGAACTTTTGATAGTTCATGTCTGTCGAGTTGATTGGTATTACTTTTAAGTGTGTTGAATGTTAACACTTTGGCATTACTTTAGTTCAGCGATTCTCAACCAGGGACAGTTTTGCCCCCTAAGGAATATTTGGTAAGGTTTGGAGACATTTTTGGTTGTCATAACTGAGGGAGAGGGGTGGTACTGGCATATGATGGGTAGAGGCCAGGAATGCTGCTAAACATCCTATTATACATAGGTCAGCCCCCACAACAGGCATTTTCTGGCCTAAAATAGTAGGGCTGAAAAGCCCTGATCTAATTTAGTGCTTCATTTGAAACTGAAGCCCACAAATGTGAAGTGACTCTCCATTATTTATTTTTAGTATAGTTACTATACTTCCTACATTTATTAATAAAAATAGTTGTCATAGGTCGGGACACTGAGGCATGCAGAGGTTCATCCATGATTTAGTTTATTGAATAAACATTTAGCAAAAGGTACCAGGCCTTCTTTTTTTTAAGTAGGAAATACAGTGATGAGTACAACTGATGGGCATTATGGAGAGTGTATTCTAGTGAGGAAGACAGACCAAGCACAACAGGATAAGGATTACCAATTGTGCCAAGTGATATATGAAGGAAAAAAGGGGTTGAAATAGTTACCAAATGTGAGGAGGGAGTCCACTTTATTTAAAGAGAGATTAAAAATGACTTCTTTGATTTGCCGACATTTAAACTGAAACCTGACAAATGAGTGGAAGAAATCTATGTGGAAAGTATGGGGAACCGTTTCAGGAGGAGGGGGCACCATATGGGGGCTGAAGCAGGAAGAGTTTGACATGTTTTGAGGAAATGAGAAAAAACTATTGTGGCAGGAGCTCAGTCAATAATGGGAAAGGTAATTTGAGATGAGAGTAGAGATGTGGGTTGGGGGTAGATAGGGCAAGGCTTTCAAGACTGTGCTAAGGACTTTGGATTTTATGCTAGTTGCTATGAGAAGCTATTAAAGACTTTTGAGCAGGGGAGGGACATGATCACATCTATTTGGACTTTTGAAAACTCCCACTGTTGCTTATTCAATGGATTGGAATAATAGAGAAAAATGCAGGAAGACCAGTTGTAAGGCTATTACAGTTCAAGTGAAAGAGTAAGACAGTTTTGAGATATTTTTTGCTTCAAAATTGGAAATTACTGGATTTCCTACTGAATAGGGATGTGGAGGTGGTGGGAGAAATTGAGAAATCAAGGATGACTGGTAGGGTTCTGGCTTGAGTAACTGGGAGAAATTATTGAGATGGGAAAGATTGGGGAAGGAACACTTTTGGGGATTGGGGTGAGAGGGACTTACCAGTTTGATGTTGGACATATGGTAGGTGTTTGACCAGTACTTAAACTGCAGTATAATTTCATTTCCACATGCTTCATCTTCAGGGGAAATGGTTAAGTTATTTAGAAAGACAGCGTAGTGTTCAGGCATACCTCCTTTTATCGCACTTTGCATTATTGCGCTTCACAGATACTGCACTTTTTTTTAAACAAACTGATTTTGCAATAACCCTACATTGAGCAAGTCATCGGCACCATATTTCCAACAGCGTGTGCTTACTTTGTGTCTCTGTGTCACATTTTGGTAATTCTTGTCAATATTTCAGACTTTTCATTATCATTATGTGTTATGGTGATCAGTGATCTTTGATGTTACTATTGTAATTGTTTTGGGGAGCCACAAACCTTGCCCATGTAAGATGGCAAATTTAATGTTGTGTGTGTTCTGACTGCTCCACCAGCCAGCTTTTCTATCTCTTTCCTCTCCTCTGGCCTCCCTATTCCCTGAGACACAATGATACTGAGATTAGGCCAGTTGATAACCCTACAGTGGTCTCTGAGTGTCTTAAGTGAAAGGAAGAGTCATACATCTCTTACTTAAAATCAAAAGCTAGAAATGAGTAAGGTTAGTTAGGCATGTCGAAAGCTGAGATAGACTGAAAGCTAGGCCTCTTGTGCCAAATAGTCAAGTTTTGAATGCAAAGGAAAGTTCTTGAAGGAAATTAAAAGTGCTACTCCAGTGAGCACACAAATGATAAGAAAGCAAAACAGCCTTATCACTAATATGGAGAAAGTTTTAGTGGTCTAGATAGAAGCTCAAACCAGCCACAACATTCCCTTAAGACAAAGCCCTAACTCTCTTCAATTCTGTGAAGACTAAGAGAGGTGAGGAAGCTACAGAAGAAAAGTTTGAAGCTAGCAGAGGATGGTTCATGAGGTTTAAGGAAAGAAGCTGTCTCCATGAACTTGCATTAAAGTGCAAGATGAAGCAGCAAGTGCTGATGTAGAAGCTACAGCATGTTATCCAGAGATCTAACTAAGATCATTGATGAAGGCGTCTACACTAACCAAGAGATTTTCAATGTAGATGAAACAGTCTTACATTGGAAAAATACGCTGCCTAGGACTTTCATAGCTAGAGAGGAGAAGTCAATGCCTGGCTTTAAAGCTTCAAAGGACAGGCAGTCTCTCTTGTTAGGGGCTAATGCAGCCGGTGACTTAAGTTAAAACCTGTGCTCTGTAAATAGAATAACAAAGCCTGAATGACAACACATCTGTTTATGGCATGGTTTACTGAATGTTCCAAGCCCACTATTGAGACCTACTGATCAGAAAAATAGATTCCCATCAGTATATTACTGCTCATGGACAAAGCAACTGGTCACCCAAGAGCTCCGTTGGAGATGTACCAGGAGATCAATGTTGTTTTCATGCCTGTTAACACAACACTCATTCTGCCACCCATGGATCAGGCAGTCATTTTGACTTTCAAGTCTTACTATTTAAAAGATACGTTTTGTAAGGCCATAGCTGCCATAGACAATGATTTCCTCTGATGGATCTAGGCAAAGAAAATTGAAAAACTTCTGGAAAGGATTCAGCATTCTAGATGCCATTAAGAAGATTTGTGATTCATGAAAGCTCAAAATGTCAACATCAATGGGAGTTTGGAAGAAGTTGATTTTAACCCTCATGGATGACTTTGAGGGGTTCAAGACTTCAGTGAAGGAAGTAACTGCAAGTGTGGTAGAAATAGCAAAATAACTAGAATTAGAAGTGACGCCTGAAGATGTGACTGAATTGTTGCAATCTTATGATAAAACTTGAATGGATGAGGACTTGCTTCTTTTGAATGAGCAAAGAAAGTGGTTTCTTAAGATGGAATCTACTCCTGGTGAAGATGCTTCGAACATTATTGAAATAACAACACAAGATTTAGAATATTACATGAACTTAACTGATAGAGCAGCAGAAGGGCTTGAGAGGATTGATTCACAATTTTGCAAGAGTTTCTTTTGTGAGTAAAATACTGTGAAACAGCATCACATACTACAGAGAATTCTTTCATGAAAGGAAGATTAAAATTGATGCAGCAAGCTTCATTGTTGTCTGATTTTGAGACATTGCTGCAGTGACTCAACCTTCAATGACTACCACCCTGATCCGTCAGCAGCCATCAACATCGAGGCAAGACCTGCCCGCAAAAAGATTACGACTCCCTGAAGGCTCAGATGATTGTTAGCATTTTTCAGCAATAAAGTATTTTTAAATTAACATACGTACATTTTTTTTTGTACACAGTGCTGTTGCACACTTAATAGACTATGGAAAACCAAAATTTATGTGACTTGCTTTATTGTGATACTTGCTGTATTGCAGTGGTCTGCAGCTAAATCCAAAATATCTTATAGACATCCCAGTATTTGGGAGAATCCCAGATTGGTTTTCAGGTTCCGGGTTCCAGCACTGGTTCTAGCTCTTCTTGATTGGTGCCAGCATCTCAGATGATCTCATCTGTAAAATAGGTCATGTTGGACTTGATGTTTCTCTGGGTCTCTTTCAGTAATATTCTGTGGCTCTAAATTTATGTATTCTATTTTACATTCCGGGGTACAAGTACAGGATGTGCAGATTTGTTACATAGGTAAATGTGTGCCATGATGATTTGTTGCATCTATCAACCCATCACCTAGGTATTAAGCCCAGTAGGCATTAGTTATTTTTCCTGATGCTCTCCCTCCCTGGCACTCCCGACTGGCCCGAGTGTTTGTTGTTTCCCTCCCTGTGTCCATGTCTTCTCGTTGTTCAGCTCCCACTTATAAGTGAGAACATGTAGTGTTTGGTCTTTTGTTCCTGTGTTAGTTTGCTGAGGATAGTGGCTTCCAGCTCCATCCATGTCCCTGCAAAGGGCATGACCTCATTCCTTTTTATGGCTGCATAGTATTCCATGGTGTATATGTACCACATTTTCTTATCCAGTCTATCATTGATGGGCATTTGGGTTGATTTCATGTCTTTGCTTTTGTGACTAGTGCTGCAGTGAACATATGCGTGCATATATCTTTATAATAGAATGATCTATATTCCTTTGGGATTACTGGGTCAAATGATATTTCTGGTTCTAGGGCTTCGAGGAATTGTGTGGCTCTAAATTTAAATCACCCCTTCAGCTTTCTCTTGCTGCTGTGCCTGAGATTTTTATATGGTAGCCCTGCTCCCTGGGCTAGGATTTTTTACACTTTATTTATTCACCTACATGGAATTTATAACCAGAAATTTTTGAATTAGACCTTCTTTGTGCCTTTTAAAAAATTATAATTATAGATATGTAATTATTATAAGAAATAATTACGTGACTTGCTTTACTGCAGAAGCAAAAAACCCAGAACCCAAAAACCAATCTAGTATTCTTCCAAATGCAGGCATGTCTATGAGATATTTTGAATTTGGTTGCAGATCACTGCAATAAAGTGAGTATCACAATAAAGCAAGTCACATAATTCTTATAATAATTACATATATATTATTTTTGGAGATGGAGTTTCTCTGGCTGGTCTGGAATCCTGGCCTCAAGTGAGCCTCCCACCTTGGTCTCCCAAAGTGCTGGGATTACAGGCGTGAGCCACCGTGCCTGGCCTCCAGTAGTCTTATAGTTAGACAAAAAATTTTCAGATTTTCTGCTGATATATTGTCTCTGTATTAAAAACAACTATCTTTTAAAATTTTGTGCTTCTATAACAATACCTGAGACTAGGTAATTTATAAAGAACAGAGTTATTTCTTACAGTTCTGGAGGCTGGGAAGTTCAAGATTGAAGGGCCTGCACCAGGTGAAAGCCTTTTTGCCACATCATCCTGTGGTAGAAGGCAGAAGGTCAAGAGAGCACGCATGCAAGAGTGTGAAGGGGGCCAAACTCATCCTTTTGATCAGGAACCCATGCCTGCAATAACTAACCTACTTCCTCAATAACAGTGGAGCTCTCATGACCTAGTCACTGCTTAAAGGCCCCTGTCTCAACACTGTTGCATTGGGAATTAATATCCCAACACGTGAATTTTGGGGGGACAAGCCATAGTCACAGCCAACCTCTTGTTGCCCTGTCTAGTAAGTATAAAAATACTCCAAGTATTGGGGTGGCTCTGATATTTTAAAAAATGTTTAACTATAAAAGATCTTTTAATCCACGTCCTAGAAAACGTATACTTTTCAGTCCATCCTCAGTATGCCTTGACTCTTCAAAGATTCAGTAAAGCTTATACTGTGCAGAGAACAGTAGAAGGAGAACTGCTTCCCTGAGAGATGTATAATACTTCTCCAGCCTGGTGTAGAACCAATTCCCATTTAGAGAAGTGTAGAGGAACCCACAGTTTCAGCTGTTCCAGGGAAGGCATTAAAGTACTGCATGGGAATTAAGTGCACACATCAATCAAGCTGATAAGTCTTATCCCCAGTTAATATATAATAAAATATTAACAAAGCTAAATCAAATGAGTTTTCAGTTTAGCTATATAAGTGGAAAGCAATTTTGAGGTCTGTTGCATAAAGAATTCTAGTTCCGTGGTAGAGTAGCAAATAAGTGGACTTGGGGGTGGGGTGACAGGAGAGGAGATAGATAAGTCACCCGTTAGTAACTCATTGCTGTCAGCTGTAGGTCTTTAAGGCCAACAGAGTGGCTTTGCCAGGTTTCCTAATAGTTGTATTTCAAGAGCAGCTTTAAGAAATAAATTTGTGTTAATATTAGTGAATAAATTTGAAGGATCTGTCCAGTGCTGTGAGCAATCTGTAGTAACTAACAGTAAGGCCCTGTAATAGTGTTGGTTTTTACTTAATAAAATATTTAATCATAAATGTCTGAATTCTGCGTCTCCCACAGGAAGGCATTTCCATGCCCACTGACAAAAATAATTTAGCAGTGTCATAGTTGAGCGCTTAATTACTCATAATTGTGAAGGGTAAGATATGATGAATTCTTCCTTGATGGACATACTAAATATTTTAACCAAGTAGATGACTTAAAGTAAATTAAGCTAGTGAGATCATTTATTACATTGGTTAAAAGCGGTTTAAGAAATATATCATGTCCCACATGCCATTAGATGATAATATGTGCATGAGTACTTCTGCCATGTGACTAAAGGCTGTATTATTGTGATGGATGGCAGTTGTTTTAGGTTGGGTGTTGGAAAATGAGTATTAAATTTCTGGGGACTTTTTGACCTGTTTTGTTGTTTTGCTGTAGGTAGAATTTGCTTATCTAATGAGGATTCTTAGCCATAGGTAGAATTTGCTTATCAAAATAATGGGAAAACTCTTTATGTGAGAGTTTTCTTTTGTCTGATGTGAGAGTATTGTTTGTCCTGTATCAGGACAAAGGAAGGGACCTGACAGGGAAGGGTCTCCCGTAAATCTTTTTCTTCAGGAAAGATGGCCTGATTTGCAAAATAATGTTGAAAGCAGTCAAAAGGTATAAGAGGTAAAAGTGCAAGCAGAAACTCTTTGTAAAACACTTTATTAAAAATTTCTGAATTAAAAAGAAACTTACATTTTGGAGTAGAGGAAACAGGAGTTCAGATATTTTAGGAGTTAACTTAATATGTCACTGCAGCAACAATTGTGTAGTATTGTAAAAGGCTCAGGAGCCTCCTGCTTACCATTGGGGAAGGTTGAAACAACTTGTCTCATTAAGTTAAGCTTCTTCCCTGGAGTGTCTTATTTAGCTTTAGTTCTCTTAATTCTCTTTCCCTGGTGATTTGGGTAAAGTGTCTGAAACCACTAAAGGTAAAAGGTTGAAGCAATCCCAAATTTAATAATCTATCACCTTTCTTTAGTGTATCTGAGTGTAATTCCCAGCACTTCTTTGTGAATTCATTAGAAGACAGCAAGTCATTAAAAGTTAATAAGAAACTATTTGTTTCTGTGGATGTGAATAAAGCCACTTTGTAAGTCTGACATTCTTTCCCAGTCATAAAAGCCTTGCTTTTAGTCAATTTCTTTTTTGTTGTTGTTCTCTCTAGGTTACTCCTGGATGGAGCACCTCTGATAGCAATCCACAAAGCCAGGTATTACAAGAGGAAAGATGGCTTAGCCCTGGGGCCTGGACCATTTGTGACTGCTTTAGAGTATGCCACAGATACCAAAGCCACAGTCGTGGGGAAACCAGAGAAGACGTTCTTTTTGGAAGCATTGCGAGGCACTGGCTGTCAACCTGAGGAGGCTGTCATGATAGGAGATGTAAGTAGAAGAACCCAGGAGGTGCTCCCAGCTCACCTGTCATGCTGGGAGAGCCAGCTTGGAAACACTGCTTTAGGAAATGGGACATTCTCTTACTGTGCATAAGTATATAAGTGGCTACCTATAAAACAAGGTTTCCTGTCAGTGTTTAGTGGTATTTTTCTAAATAACTGAAATTTTTATTATTTCTGACATTTCTCCATAGCGTAATGGGAGATTTGTGTGTTACAATACATATATATGTAGTTAACGCCTATAATATATATATATGTATGTTTATATATTATATACATAGTTCAAAAGCCATTTATATTGCAAGTTAGTTGAATGCTTTAAATGTCTTTTTGAGGAACACCACTACACAAATGAGAACCTATACCAAAGAATTCTACCACTATTGTTTTTTTTTCTTAGCATATGCTTTATGGAAGAACTTCTTTGTGTGCCACAAATAGCTAAAGATATGGATCACCTTAGCCCTTTGAGTGGCAGGGCTGAGCCTGGGATGATTGGAGGCCCTGGCTGGTCACCTGTGGCCATGAGCATTTTGTCAGTTTCCCCCAGTGTACTAGGCAAATGTTATTTCCTGTGTGTGTCTCGATGGGAAAAGAGCTGGAAAGCACACTGCCACACGATAAGTTAGTGGCCAGGATTATATTTCAATTTTTAAATAATAAATTGTCAAACTGGGAGGGATCATCACAAATGTCTGGTCCAAAACTCCTCAGTTTATAGACTGGGAAACTGAAGCCCGAAGAGGTAAATCTCCAAGCCTGAATTCCCATAGCTAATTAGTAGCACAGCTGGCAGTAGAACTTGAGCTCAGGACTCCCTCCCTAGCTGTTTTAACTTGTGATGGTGGAAATGTGTATCACAGTCCTCCTGATTTTATCTTCTGTTTCTATAATCATTCACCTAAAATTGAATAGGATAAACCCTGAGCTCAATAATATTTTGAGAAACCATCTTTTGAGTCACACTTGTTCCTCTTGGCAAGCCTTTAGCTGCCTTTCCTAGACAAATGGGTCTGAAGAAGTGGTTATCCGAGCTGGAGGCTTCAGAATTCTTTATCCCAGGAGATGCTGGCCCTGGGACAGGATGAGAGATGGGAAGGGATGCAATAGCTGTGTTCAGCTGCATGGAGGGTTGTTGGTTATCCAGGAAAGTGGTGGTTCCCCCCTTCTCCTTGTCCACATTCACTTTTTCCCACCTCCCTGTCTCTTCTCTCCCATCTCCACTCTTCAACAGGGCAAGTTTAGCTGTAACAGAAAAGGTTTGAAGTTGGACCTTGAATAAGGATTTTGACATTCTGAAACTCATTTTCAGGGGCTGTTGTTGAACAATATTAATGGTTTTTAAGGAAAAAAAAAACTTTCTTCAGGCATGGTCTGAATCAATCCTGCTTATTGACATGAGGGGGCAAGATTAATTTTTTTGATTTTTCTTTCAGTCTTTGGAATTTTAATTACCTTGCATTCATCATCATTGAATTTAACCAAGTATATTTATCCTTGTCTTGAATAATGATTAGGAAAAGGAGCTTCTTTTTCAGAATGATTTGTTATTCCCAAGTGTGAAGTGAACATCAGACAGTCAGAGTCTGTTTGAGTATCTGGATTTAACTTGATTCTATCTGTTAGGACAATGGGATGGAAAGTAAGGATAGCATACTACGTGGTCCACAGAAAAGCTATCTTCTGAATCTAGCTCATTCACTGTCTGCAGCTGGATTATTTACTACCAAATGGATAGAATGCATTTTTCCATGATCTGTTTAATGGGGAGATAAACAGATGTAGGTGTGGCAAAACATAGAGAATTGTAATTGTAACTCTGCTGTCTGTGTTTGGTTACCAAGATTACTACTCTGTCGTATACCTTCCACCTCTGAGATACTTCCCTTTCCAAACTTGGAATGCTTCCTCAGAGTATTACGTGTGGATTCACCTTTTACATCTTCTCTTTTCTGTTTCAGTAAAAAACATGGCATTACAGTTGGACACCCTAGCCTAATAAACAGTTGGTAAGGTTTGTTGGCTAGCTTACTGAAGACACTGCACTAAATGCTTTCTTTATGCTTTTCTAGGATTGCAGGGATGATGTTGGTGGGGCTCAGGATGTTGGCATGCTGGGCATCTTAGTAAAGACTGGTATGTATCTTCTGTATAAAGCATTTTCTAAAACAGAATAGTAGAATACACAGTTGGCTTAAAGAACAATCTTTGCAGAAGTGGCAGAGCCCTGGGCATTTTTATTCTCTTTCTGCCACAAAGCAAAAGTAAAACGGCATAGGATTATAGGAAACAATTGGGAAGGGCCCGTGCTGTACAAAGCTAGGAAGACGAGGGCTCAGAGGTATTTTAACACTTTCCCAGAGATAACCATTCCTGATTGACAGCATTTATATTATTTCCTGGATGTACAGTTCACCACAGAGGGATGAAGCAAAGGACCATGAATGGTAGTGCTCTGTGAAAATACCTTTTATTTTTCTGCTGGCTATACGACTGTGATACCGATTTCTTTAGGAACTGGCCAGCTAAGTGATCTGATTCTTCGTGTTAATGTTTGAACTTTTACAAAAATATTTGAAAAACTCTTTTTTTCTCTTTACTTACTGTTTGTGGTGGGCAAAAGGTTAAGAAGTATTTCCGGCACTATTAGGTTTACTTTATATGGTATCTCAAATAAATTTAGGAAAAAGGAAAGACCTTAGTGGGGAGGATTCACTAATAGAGTATTATGACCACCATAGACTGGTTAAGTGCCTTGGGTCCTGGTCTCAGCTCTGCACTAACTAGCTGTGTGAGACATGGGTCAAGGTTCTTCCCCTTTTCAGGCCCTGTTAGAATGATGGGATTGGACTGGTCCCATCTCACCCTCATAGTTTATGATCCTATGTAGAGTGGGACTGATAAAGTCCTTTCGAGGTAAGGAAAGAACAGGCATAAGATCTGTGAGTGGGGCCAAATATTATTGCATTGGGAACTTAATGTGCTGTTACCGTTAAAATGAAAAGCCCTTGTTCCCCTGCGTGCTGCCCCCAAATGGCACCTGCTGCATTTGGAATTAACAGCACATGACAGCCAGAAATCTTGTCTAAGAAATATCATCAGACTCTTATAAATCAAATAGCAGATAAGTGGTTCCATAGATGTCTCTGTGAGCCCATTTGCCTGGTTTCATATCATAGTAGTAAAACTATTTAATAGGCTGTTTACAGAAGGGAATATTTAAACATAAAGTCAAAGAAGAGTGACCACTGGGAAATTTTTTAGAAAAATTGACTATGATGTTTGTTCAAGAAAATGTGGTTGCTTAAAATCTGTTTTGAATTTCAAATAGAAACAAGAAATGTAGATGGAGCTACAATTGAATAAGAAGTATGTGGTGAAGGTCTGTACAAAGAGTGAAAACACTGTCTGCTTGTGCCTGAGGCCTGAATTGAACCATTGGAGCCTTGCAGATATTAACACCAGTCACTCCAGAATTAACACAGTGGGTTTTTTCGAATGTCTCAGTCAAAATGATCACCTTCCCAGGAACATAACAGCCCTGTGATGTAAGCAGAAAAGAGGAAGAATGAAATAAAATATGGAAAAGTAGCCACACTCACCAGCCTCCATGTATCTTTCTTTTCAGATTTCTGCCTTTTGCTGTTTTATTTTCTCATTATTGAAGAAATCCTGAGATAACTATTTTTGCTCTTGTGTATTATTCCCATGAGTGTTTTTTTGTTTGTTTGTTTGTTTTTTTTTTTTTTTTTTTAGCTCATGTAATTAAGGATTTACAGTGAGCTTCAAAATGGTACCTCTGCCAGTGTCTTGATGGGCCCAGCTCTCCCGGCTGGTCTCCACTGGCTCTGTCATCTTTTCTGACTGTCATTTGGTTGTGACCAGCCTTTCACAGGCATCAGTTTAGTCTCTGAGAAGCCATCAGCATAACACAATCAAGTCCAAAATGTGTAATTAGTAAATCAACTAAGTACAGCTCTTGAAAACAGGCATATTTGTACCATTGATTTTTGGTCAGAAAAATCATGAATAACCCTACTGTTCTAAAAACGTGGAACAGCCAGCTCCATTGATAAATTTTAACTCAGTGCAGTGGACAAGTGCTAGGCTTCCCAATGTTGAAAATAACCGTATTTTAATTAATATTCAATAACAAGTGCTTTTTGTGGATCATCTTGAGCAATTTTGTTTCTCAAGGGGTAGCACAAGGTAGATGCTCAATATAATTTGATCAGTTATTTGTTAAATATTTCTGACTAGTCCTAACCAGAATTTGTTTAGCATGTGAAACAGTCATCTAGAAAAAAAATAAAAGGATCCTTCTTTGACTTCATATATCATCAACATAGCATCCTGTTTTCTCCCCCCGTTCATCATTTATCCATCCATGAAAGCACAGGTTGCAGCAGTGAGTGAGTCAGCCATGAGCAATGCAGGGAGTTTCATTCACTCGTGAATGTTATTGAGCCCCTGCTGTGTGCCAGGCACAGTGCTAGGTGCTAGAAATAGAACATACACCTAAACCACTTTTGTCAATTTGTACTTTGTAGAAACCCCACTTGCAGAGCCACACTAAGCAAAAGCCTTTAACTCCATGGCTAAGAAGCTTATTTCTTTGTCCCTTAGACCACTGGATCCAGAAAGTAGGTAATATAGTAATATTTAGTCATTACTTACTTGTAAGATCAAATAGAAACCTTGTGAAGGAGTTTATACTTAATCATATTTAAGCTTGGGAAGAAAACTGGCAGTAGAGCTTGCTGCAGGGACCATACTACGGACAGGTGCCTTCAGGGTGCTAACGAGAGTGAGGTATATATTAATTAATTACCTTTGTACATTTGATGCTGGCTGCCTTCCTGTAAGAAGTTACAATCAGTAAGATAAGACAGGAAGCATCTTCTCCACCATGATGCAAAGATGTGGAAAAGGGAGTTTTTCAGGCTTTGTGTTTGTCTGGCAAAGCCTCTTAAAGAAGTAGTTGTAGAAAACAGCATGTCTGTTGAAAGAGCTGAGTTTAGGCATAGAAAACTGGGAAGAGCAGAAGAATCAATAACAGAGACCACAAAGGGATGAGAGAGCAAGGAGAAAGGTGAAGGGCAGAGGCAACCCTGGTGGCTACAGGGCAGGAGCTGCATTCTGCATTTCCTCCCTCCCTCCCCTCTCTTCTTCCCTCCATTCAGTCTTTAAAAAGATACTTACAGAGTGGTTACTATGTGCTAGTCGCTATGTTAGGTACTTGGAATACACTGGGACATATAACAGATATAGTCCCTGCTCTCAAATAACTTAGTCTTCTTAAATGTAAGACATGTTAAACAAATAAATGCATGATTACAAATTGTTGTAAATGTTCTGGAGGCAAAGAACAAGGTGAATGACAAGGGAGGGGTTTTAATTTGGATGGGAAGGTGGGGTCTGACCTGAAGCATGAAGGAGGTAGTCAGGTGAGAAGAATGGAATGACAAGGGAATGGCAGGTATGAAGGCCCTCAGAAAAGCCAAGTCCAGTCTGGAACTGCGGCCTGGTGAGCCAGTAGCACGTGTTTAGGTGAGAGGGTCGCTGGGACTGTATGACAAAGGGCTTGGCAAGCAGCAGTAGAGATTTTAGATTCTTTCTGAAAGGCACTGGGACCCATTAAAGAGTCTTTAAATAGGGACCATGCACCTTCTGACTTGCAAAAGCTCTTTGTGACCACTGTGGAATGGTTCCTCTGCTGTGTTGAGGTGTTAAATTGTGTGTCAGGTGCTAGAACAGCAGGCCATCTTGAATTCCAGGGTTGGGAGAGTCAGGCAGTGAGCCTGCTGCTTGATGCCAAGTGGCCTGTCCTGCCTGGCCCCAGGCCTGCGAGCATCCATCAGTCTTTCCCTCCCCAACCCAGGGCCTTCTCATCTGCCAGGCTCCCGGGCTGCCTGGATCCCTGCGTGTCAGCAGCACATCCTGTTCCCGGTCGCCATTGGGAGCGGATGAGTCCTCTGCACTCTGGGATCTGGGCTTCCACTTTGAAGAATTAATTTAATCACCAACCTATCTTTAGGGCTGAGGGTAGGGGAAAGAAAATGATTTCATCAGCTGTGAATATGTGAAGAGAATCTTAGTTGTCAGGCGACCCAGTACCTGTGGCCTATCCATTGTGAATGACCAGAGGGCCTGGGGAAAGGATGAATGTGACATTTCTTTGAATTGCCTCGTTTACATCCTGAAGCCTCAATAAAAGGTGATTTGGGAGATGTGCGGCCCCTGATTCTCTCAAAACTGTAAGGGTGGTTCTGTGATGACCCAGGTGCTCATGGGGTATGATTAATTTAGCATTCTGGTGGCAGCCTGTGTTTACTGGCTTTGCTTTCATTTCAGGGAAATACCGAGCATCAGATGAAGAAAAGATTAATCCACCTCCTTACTTAACTTGTGAGAGTTTCCCTCATGCTGTGGACCACATTCTGCAGCACCTGTTGTGAAGCAATGTGTGCGTCTGAAGCAACTTGAAACGCAGCTTCTTACTGTCTGGAATGATTCCCTGACCAACTCAGTGCCAGTGTCGGTAGACACACACCAGTCAGTGCTGATCGCTTTTTAACCCTCTTTTGTTGTGCATTAATTAGAAAGAAAGGTATTGAATTGCAGCCAGCCAGTAAGCTTTGCGAATCTCTTCTATTTTGTAACTGAAGATGAGACCCAAAGAAAGGGAAAGCTGAGATTTTGGGCCATTCCTTTTAAAAATTCATCAGGTTAGGCAGGGCTGGGAGGGAGAACCTACCACAGGGAAGAGTGTTCTCTGCTGTCTCCTCACTGGAAAACAGGGAGGGGGGATTTCAGACTGTGAAGAAAGTTGAATGGTGGTTTTTAAATTATAAAGTAATGTATTAAAAGGTGTATTAGGCTGTAGTTCTAATATTGAGTTCAACTGTGAAATCCATCAGATGTGCCAAATGGAGAAAACAGAAAGTAACAAAGAGAATTGTCCTTTAACCCAAGTGATACAGTGAATTTGCTTTAATAGATGTTGAAAACTAAATTTTCTACTGTATTCCCAGCATGGGTGACTTCTTTTTCTCTTCATTAGCCAGAGATGACTAATTTAAATTTAGAACCAGATTTTAATTTAAAATAATACTTCCATTAATAACCTATTCATTGCAGATACCTATTATACTGTGTAACAGTTGTTTTGGAAATTTTATGTAAAATTAAAACTATCAGTATTTTACAGATGTTTTAATTAGACATTGTTATTAACAGGAACAGTGCAGAAACTAGAATCAAGCCTTGTAATGTCTTATAGACCATGCATTTTTGAAGTTAGTGTCCACTAGGGTCCTATTAACTGTACATTTGCAAGATTTCATTATTTTTGCCTCTGACACTATGGGAAAAATTTTTTAGAAGCTATTGGGACAGATTCAAGCTTTTATGTACTTGGTTACTACAGCTGTAAAATGAAATCTCGTCTTGTAGCATGGATTATTCTTCTCATGTTAAACTCACCAAAATGAAGGGGACTAAATAGGTAATGATTTTCCTAGTGCATTTGCATACTGTGACAATCCCGGGCCTTGCAATAGTTTTACAGGGCTCTTGGGCATTGAATTATTAGGATGTAATTGTACATCATTGTAGTGTTCACCTTATTGAAGCTCACTCTGATGTTAATGAGCTTGGGGTTTTGATGCTTGTTTAGAGATCAGCAGTCTTGGATGGGAGGGAACAAAGCTAAATAAATAGTTTGGTGAGCACTGTGTTTTTGTTTTTGCAAATACCTCGTCTTAGTATTTATATATCCCAGAGTGCAAAAGACAGATGTGATATGACTACCACCCCAAATCAGAAGGATGAGCAGAGTGGCTAAGAGCATACTCTGGATCCTGGTAACACAAAATTAGCTCTCTGGCCTTGGGGAAGTCACCTCACCTCTCTCATGCCTTCTTTCCTTATCTATAAAATGGGGATAATGATAATGCCCACCACATACGGTTGGTGTGAGCATTATGTGCATGAACTATATATTAAGTACTTAGAATATCAATGGGCAAATGGTAAATGCTGTGCGTTTGTGATGATGATGAAGCAGGACTCTCGACATTTAACCATCTGAAAATGTTGGTAGAATTTATCTTTGCATTTATCTCAGTGGAGAAAGTCTTCCTGAGGATTTAAAAAAAGAAATTCTGTACTACATTTAGACTTCCTCACAGTAAAGCTGCACACAGAGAGAGCTCAGCCTGCGAGTAGAGAGCTCTGCGTGGTACCTGGTGGGTGGGCTGCCTTCAATTTTGCCCTGTTGCTTGGGCACCTGGGTCAGTGATGCCTTGGCTCAAGTATTATCAAGTGTTTGCTAATTGCTATGCGCTGAGTGCCCTGATTATGGTGGGAAATAAGCATATTAAGAAAAAGATTTTGCCTCAATGATCCTTTCCAGTTAAAGAGCTAAGGAGAAGAATATACATTACTCAAGAACACTAAAGATCCAACTCGGCGTTCCCCTTCTCTGATGTCGTCCCTGACTTCAGGATGGGGCAAGGTGTCCCCTCCTTCATGTCCATGTGGCACTTTAAGAGTGTACTTATGTCTTCACATGCTCTTCTCCCCACTAGACAGGACTGCATCTCATTTTTTTTTAATTTTAATTTTGCTACCCAGTTAAATTTGAGTTTCATCATTCTTTGCTATATCTGCTGCAACCCAGGTAAGCATTCAAATGGGTACTGAACCAATAAAAACTATCATAGGAATGTAATGCTAGAAAGCATAGCTTTGAGTGGGCAGGAGAAAATGTTCATTAAATAAACACTTGGAAGTAATGGATCAGATGCTCTGGAGACAGGTTAGAGCTAAAACCAAGAAGGGAACATCATTGATGGGTTAGGAAGTGAAGAGGATAAAGGTCTCCTGAGCATGGTGGACCGAGCCAGGAGAAATGGCTTCTCTCCTTTCCTCCATTCCACTTTATCCCTGTGAGCCCTGAAAATCTTAGTTTGAGATATTTAACAAGCATTATATAGGCCTTGCTAACTGACCGGCCCACGGTAAGGTTCATGAGAATAACTAAAAATCTTATTTATAAACATTCCAATCCATGTTAGTGTCAGCTGGTTAGTCTGCCTTGGGCCTCATGGAGGAAGTTTAGTAACTGAAGTTTCTAAAAGGCTTCATTTACTGGCTGTCCCATTTGAAGGGCTATCTGGTATTAATCTCAAGGATGGTGTTTGTATCAGTTTTATTATAATCCTGTCCTTGGCCAGAAAAGGGACCATGTGACACTTTGGGACTGGAAAGGTTATTAGAAAACATCCATTGTTAGGAGTTGAGTGTCCCACATCTGCTGTGAGCCAGGAGTGTGGAACAGAGCAGAGCTCCAGTCCAGGGGAGGACAGACGGTCGTTCCACCCCCTCCACCCACAACTCCAGAGTCAGCCACAGGTTGCAGTAGCTCTGCCTACCGTGCGTGCTGTATCAGTGAGAGCTAATCGTAATGTCTAGGAAAGGAAAAGGATAACCTACCTCACTCTAAGTGACAATTCCATCAAACTTTACCTGTAGCCATAATGTCAGAAATTCCGGTGGAATAATATATGTCAATTCACACATAATCCCATGTTTTAGAACTTACAGTAGTGTGTTGGACAGGGAAGTTAAAAACACCTACACTGATTGTGTTCAGTTGGGTTTTGGACCAATGTGTGTTCATGCAGGATAAAACTGAAGCCCTTGGGTACCTGTAGTAGAGAATTTTTTAAATGACACTAACCTATTGCATTAAAACACTGCCTTGAGCAGTAGAATCCCTTTGTCATATTAGCAGTTGTTTGCAGAGGGCTGTGTTTGCATTATCATGTTTATTTGACATAAGTCACAAAAGCTTTTTTCAGCCTAAATGCACAAGACTTTTGGTGACTTCCGTATTAAACCAGCCATCAAGACCTCCTGTCCCAAATCATGTTGCTATCTTTAAGGAGCAGTAATGAGGGTGCCAAAGTCCCAGAAATCATTTGTTTCAAACAGTTTGAATGCTTTTTCCAGTGCTCAACTCCTGTTTGCTTCACTGGCTGATCTTCCTGAAAAAACTGATATTTAATGTTTTCTGTGAGTAAAGCATAAGGGAGATGGAGAGAATACAGCTGTGGCTTCTAAGATGCGTGTCTTTTAGTTGGGAAATTAATACATATAAAAATGAATAACAACACCAAGGGCTCTGACACGTTCAGAATGGTTGTGTAAGTCCTCTAAGATCACAAGCAGTGAGCAAAATGCATGGGAGTAGTAGTCACAGACAGTGCTCAGATAACCTTTGGCGTACACCAATTTAAATAATCTTTCATTCAATGGCAGTGAAAAAAAAGTACTCCAGGCATGGAGCGTAACATTTGGAGGGGGCAAACAAATGATGAAACATATGCATGTATACATAGCTACCTAATACGATGAGAGATTGATGAATGATGAAGAAGGCCAACAGGAATGCGGTTACTTTAGGTAAGTATGGTCCACCAAGGAAGGCTTTTAAAAGTGAATGGGAGCAGGCCGTGAGAATTCTACAGGTGTATAGTTAACCTTGATTGCCAACATCTGAACACCAGGAGATTCTAATGCAAATCAACTACTGGGTTTTCTAGGAAGATGAGAAGAACTGTCTGTGTTAGATCCAAATTTCCATGGCCAATTGGAGCAGAGTCATTACTGTGTCTTTCAGAGAGTCCCTGGCCCTCTCTAGCTCACCACCATCTCCACCTCTGCTTTGCCTAACACCCATCTTACTCCTCATTTGCCACTACATTCCATGTTTCTGTAGGTCTTTGGGCTGTGACCTCTACTTTGGAAGAAAATATATTAAACTTTCCTCCAACAGCTATCAGGCCAATCTCCTATGTAAACTTAGATATATACTTCTAAACTACTTTAAAAAATAATCATGGAGACTCTTAACATTATATTAAGTCGTATGTGTTGGTCTCTTTTTCTCTTTTTCTCAAAGCTGTACCAAAATAAGAGTAAAAGGAATAATTGTAAACCCACAGGGTCAGCCCACAAGAGAAGGTAGAGGAGGCATCAGTGGATGAAAAGGTACAGTAATCTGAAAGGTGGAAACTGGTTGGAATGTTGATAAACAAAATCAGTGCAAAGAAAATACAGCCAAAATTCATCCTGGAGAACAACTTCAAAGACTCAAGCTTGCAGACAACAGGTAGGGAGGAAGTGAGGTACAAGACAGGATTGAAAGTGAGGAATTGGTTAAAAGTTGGAGCCTCAGGAAACTTACCCATCCTGAGCAGTCAGATGCCAACCCCTAGCCAAGGCAGGAGAATGGAAGTTTTCCATTATTCTCTGGAAAAATGGAACCATGGAAATTAAGGCCATGGGAACAGTGGGCATGGTGTAGGGCCAGGGTGAGATGCAGGGCTGGAAATGGATTAGGTACAAATTGCTTATTCTGCCATGGTCCTCTGCTCCCCTTTCCCTTAGAACACCAGGACCAGAGCGGGTGGGAAGGGAGTGGAAAGTTTATCTGGTATGTTTGGTCATTTGGAAAAGAATATTGATGGGCACCTGACAGGTCCGAGAATGTGTTGCCAAAAAAAAAAAGATACTTAGAAAATTAAGCAAATAGAAAAATGAGGCAGTTGTTAATTCTAGGGAAGACAAAACAAGAAAGCAAATGTAATTCTAATTCACTAGCTGGCTCTGCAGTTAACAATGTACATTTCTAATAAAAATACTGGCTATTGAGTTAATTTAAAATCATAATACAACTTTTGGAATGATGGAGAAAGACACGTATACGTGGTAAGGAAAGGGCAGAGAGATGAAAGAGCTACACTTCATTTCATCCAAAGCAGGAATAAATGTATAAAACATCAAGAAGAAGCCACCAAAGTAAATGTGTGACAGAAAAACATCCACATGCCGAAGTATTTGAAGACAAATTTTCTTAGGAAAAAAGGGGAGGACTGAATATGTGATTGAATAGAGGTGGAAGTGTTAAAAACATGGACGAGGCGATATTTAAAGGGAACGGAGGATGTGGAGATGCAGCAGGCACACAGGCTGCATATGGGGTTTTGGAAGTGGAAGAAGGTTAAGTGTATTCGCTGTGAGGGACAGCAGAACTGCACTTATCCTGAATGCATTCAGGAGCGGGCAGTAAGCAGAAAGGACCCAAATGTATTGTCACAAAGCATGCTGTCCACAGGAGCACTTCCCCTGCCCCTTTACCCAGTCACTCTTGGGTACACGTACAGCACCAGCTTTCCCACCGCAGCAAATTTGCAACAGCAGTTGAGATTTTATAAAATTAGAAATTATGGTAGTGGCCAGAAGCGAATGGACTAGCAGCTACAAGAAATGTCAGCTGATGGCCTGACAAGAAGAATCCCCCAAAACCATAAAGCAGACATCGGAACTTGGGCCTTACATCAGTCTTAGGCCATTCAATGTAGAGTCTTTTATATCAGTGGTCCCCAGGCTTTTTGGCACCGGGGACTGGTTTCATGGAAGACAATTTTTCCACGGACTGAGCCTGGCTGGGGGGTGGGGGATGGATGGTTTTGGGATGAAACTGTTTCACCTCAGATCATCAGGCATTACTTAGATTCTCATAAGGAGTGCATAACCTAGATCCCTCGCATGCACAGTTCACAATAGAGTTCACACTCCTATGAGAATCTAATATTGTCACTGATGTGACAGGAGGTGGAGCTCAGGAAGTAATGCTCACCTGCCTCTTAGCTGCTGTGCAACCCTGTTTCTAACAAGCAACGAGAGGGTACTACGGGTCCATGGCCCGGGGGCTGGGGACTCTATGCTTTGTATCACTGGTGCTGGCATAGTGTAGTGCCTGATGCTCATGAAGAAGTTTAAGCATGTACTGAGATGAAATCTTTTTTATTTTCAATTTGTTAAATAAGATATATTTTCAATTTGATATTTTCCATGAAATGATGTTTAAAGAGGCGTTTGAGAATAATCTCAAAATAATCAATACCCCAAAACATGCTTTAGTTTTGTTTAAAAGGGTAAAAATCCTTTGGGATACTTAGCTATCCAAAGTGTCTCTTTTTGGAAGTTTTTCCTCTTGAAGAGTCTGTCTGCAGGGATGATGAAAACAAGGCAAGGAAGAGAAAAGAAGGTAATTTCCCATAGGTAAGTTCTAGTGGGGGAAAAGAAGTCGCATTACTTAGTGGAAGCCTTCAAAATTTATCAAGGGTTCAAAGTAGATGCCTCGGATTGTGAGTTTCTGAGAGAGATGCTTCTAGCTGTTTGTAACCCCTTAAGGAGAGGGGGAAGAGCTTAAGAGCAGGGAAGACTTGGAACGAATATTCTCTAAGCTCAGGTGCCCCATCCTAAGCTTTGGTTCTGATAAGAAGCTGTGGCAATGGAAAGAGAAGGGCAGAGCACACCGGATGTGAGATGTGAAGAGTTAAAAGATGTTATTGGGGGCCAGAACCCAAAACAGTCATACTGGCAGCTGATGGTGATGGTGTGCTAGTCACCCCAGCTATTAGCTCTAGGATCAGAATGCTCAGTGACATTTCTGAGTGGGGCTTAGTTTGGGAGGGGTTTGCTGCTGACAAAGCTGGATGGAGTCAGAATTAGGGAGAGCTGATGCGATACAGAATATTGTCCAGAATGAGAAACTGCATTGCCTTCCCTGCCTTCATCCTTCTTCACCCTGGGACTGTCCGCTGGGCAGTGCCTGTCAAGCTTAGCTTCTACTTGGCTGCCCCAACTCAGGGTCATCCTGTGCCTGGCCAACACAACTTTTCTAAGTACATCTTTTTCTTCAAAAGTTTACAAATGAGTAACATTAAATTGTTTATTAAAATTTTATGGAGTCTAATTGTCAGAAAAATCTCCATTGTATGACCTAATAGCACATATATGTATGTAACTGAAACCCTCAATATTTTGCTGACATCAGTAATGATAAGTTAATAAATATATCTCAGCTATCCAAACAATACAGTGGCTCAAGTTAATCCAGTCTTCAAGAATAATTTTCTCTTTTCCATTCCAATCATTTTGTTCTTCTCCCACGGACACTAATAAACTAGGAGGCCTTTGTGGCCGGGTCAGGGTAAATGTGGTTTCAAACAGACTCGAACTCTCTTTGCCAGGCTGAGTATCTCTGAGCCAGATTCTTTGCGGAGGGCTTGGTATGAGTTAGCACATCCAGAAAGTCGGCAGTGGTTACTGTATCCAACTGGATCCCCGGTAGGTCGCTGCTTTCTAGGATAAGAACACAACAGTAACAGCACAACACTCGACCTCTTGGTGATCAATGCTCTTGAAACGCTAATAGACCTTCTTTCAAGACAATGCATAATGCAGCATTCTTAATTGTTAATGCAGCAAAAGGCAAGACTAAAGAGGGCTGGGGAAAAATTCTTTAATGTGCAACTGAGTTAGCCCCTAAGGCCTAGACAAAAAAAAATGTGACTTAAATGTATTGTTACCAAGTATTATTTAATATTTATATAGTGCCTCAAATGGATCCAGCCCAACATCAGAGTGTGCCAGAGAAATAAAAGCCTGAGCCCTAAGGAGTTTATCTTCTGTGAGCAAAGTCGATCTGAATCAGAACACCCACAGAGGAATGAGTTGAGTGAGGGATGATTTGACCAAAATACGTGTTGCAAGTGTAAAGTGGCACCAAGAACAGGCACCAGGCTCCATCTGCTGGTGAGAGGGATTTTTACACAAATTTCCCAGAACACCTTCACAATGATCCAACCCATACCTGACTGGTGATTTTCAAGTGCATCAAAGATCTTCCTCACGGGCCGCATGGCTGCTTCCCTGCAGACAAGCTTAATGTCTGAGCCTGAGTAGCCCTCAGTCTCCTGAAACAGCCACAAAAAACAGCCATTGGTCAGTGGACAGAATGCCCCTGGCCATTACATTGTTATAGGCAGGACCCAGTATCAGAAGTCCTGTGTAGATTCTGTATCTGTCACCCATGAACACCCTAAAAAGATTCCCAGATAAACAGTGCTTGAGGCAGAGACCCTGCTAGCATGCTGGGATAACCTAAGCAGCTGGGCTAGAAGGACTTTCTAACACTATCAAAATATGCTGTAAGATGCCAGTAAAGGACCAGAACACCCAAGTTGGGCTATCGGGGTCCCTGTGCTCAAATCCAAGGATGTTCAAATTTGGTAGGCACATTTATTCTTGTAAATAAGATCATACCTGCCATTTAGGAGCCTCAGAGAACATTGTGTTCAAATGTTCACCAAAAGCAGGCAACATTTCTACAACACCCTGAGAATGGACACCAGTGATAATGTGCATAATAGACATGTACCTGGAGCTTTTCTGTTATGTAATCATCACAGTCATTCTTTGTGGCTCATCTGCTACCCATTTTACAGATGAAGAAACTGAGGCTTAAAGAGTAAGTGACTTCCCTGAGGTCACACAGCTAACAAGCAGCAGGGGCAGGATTTGACCATAGGTTTTCTGAGTCTAAACCCTATGCTGTTTCCACTGCCTCACACTGTTTCTCCCTCTCTGAATATTTTTAAGTGACAAGGAGCTTATTCTTCTGTGAAGATGCCCATTGCATTATAGGGGCAGCTTTGATCTTATTCTAAGTGTCTTAAGCTTCTGTCAGCTCATGGTAAGACCTGGTCTACAAGATGGCCATGTGGTGAGCCCTTGACCTACATGTGCCCCTCTCTAGGGCAGCTGACCTGGCTCAGCACACTGTACTCCAGCTCTGTGCGCAGCTCCAAGGCCCTGCTCTTGCTCACAGGAGGCAGCCAGTGGTAGATCATGGCCTGCCTGGCCTCCCGGCTGGGGAGATCGACCAGAATCCTCTTCTCCAGGCGGCGTAACATGGCACAGTCCAGCTCCCTAAAATCACACCAGATATGGAGCTGGACAGGGCTGCAAACACACTTCCTGAACAACAACTGTACTTTAAGAACAATTTAGCATTGCAGGAAGCAATTCTGCATTTTAACTCTCACTCTACATCTATGCCTTGAGTGGATGGGACAATTACTTAATATTATTTGGAGAAAGAATTGGTGAGAGAGAGAAGTGAGGGAGGGAAGGAAGGGAAGAGAGGGAGGAAAGCGGAAAGGAAGGAGAAGAAAGAGCAGGAAGGAATGGAAGAGAGGGAGGAAAGCAGAAAGGAAGGAAAAGAAAGAAGGAAGGAAGGAAGGAAAGAAGGATAAATGGAAGAAAAGAAAAAGAACACATCCTCAGAACTCCTAATGAAAAGGAAATAATTTTAGGTGACTTAATTTGGGGTACAAAAACCAACTAACAACCAGCAATCATGAGTATTCTCATCGCAGTTGTAACATGAATTATTCAATCCGATCTTGCCAGTGAGTAAATTATTGCTGACGATAACTTGGGCACTCTAAATACATTAATTCTTCCAAAATTCTCAGTCCTTCTGGCGTGAATGACCCTCTCACTTCATTATATTGGTGAACTTGGCACCAGTGGCCCTTCCTGGGTGCCCAATGCAAATACAGCCCTTTCAGACACTCACTTTTACTACTCCCCAAACTGTCAGGCCAAGTTTATGTGATTTTGCATCTGCAGGCCATATCCTTAAACTTCTTGATATGGTTTGGCTCTGTGTCCCCACCCAAATCTCATTTTAAATTGTAATCGCATAGTTCCCACATGTTGTGGGAGGGACCCAGTGGGAGATAATTTGAATCATGGGGGCAATTTCCCCCATGCATGCTCTTCTCATGGTAATGAATAAGTCTCACGAGATCTGATGGTTTTATCAGGGGTTTCCGCTTTTTGCATCTTCCTCAGTTTTCTTGCTGCCACCATGTAAGAAGTGCCTTTTGCCCCCTGCCGTGATTCTGAGGCTCCCCATCCATGTGAAACTGTAAGTCCAATTAATTTTTTTCTTCCCAGTCTTGGGTATGTCTTCACCAGCAGCATGAAAATGGACTAATACACTTCTTTTTTTATTTTTATTATTATTATTTTTTGAGACAGAGTCTCGCTCTGTCGCCAGGCTGGAGTGCAATGGCTTTCAAACTAATATAAAAGTAGAATAAAACAATTGAACATCCATATACATACCATCTTGATTCGACACCAGTATTCTGCCATATCTGCTTCGTATCTCTTTATCTACCTATTCTTGCTAAATTATTTCAAAGTAATTTATATCGTGACACCTCATCCCTAAGTATTTTAGCATGCATTTCCAAAGAAAGGCATTTGCTTACATAGCCACAATATCACTATGACACCTGGCAAAACTGATTCTGTAATGTGTCTAATGCTCAGTCTATATTCAGATTTCTCCAATCAGGGTGGAGGGTGGGAGGAGGGAGAGGATCAGGAAAAACAACTAATGGGTACTAGGCTTAATATCTGAGTGATGAAATAATCTGTACAACAAACCCCCACGACACAAGTTCACCTATACAACAAACCTGCACATGTACCCCTGAGCTTAAATAAAAGTTAAAAAAATTTCTCCAACCATCCCCCAATTATCTTCCATCATTTTCTGACAAAAGCCAGTGAAGAAATATGCATTATGTATGGTTATGTCTCTTAAATCTCTTTTAATCTAGGTCAGCCTGCTTGCCCTAGACCCTTTTTGAAAAAACAGGGCCAGCTGGAGAATGTCCCACATTCTGAATTTGTCTGATGCTTTCCTTGTGATATCATGAAACTGGTTCCTCTATTCCCTGTCTCTAAGAGGGAAGTTCTAAAAGCTTAATGAGATTTAGGGTAAATATTTTTTGGCAAGCATATTACATAGATGATGTTGTGTTTTCATATTCATCAGGATCCACACGTCTGTGTGTCTCACTGTCAGTGTGGTGTTTGATTTTCTGGTGGCCATGGAACTCTCCATTGTAAAGAAAAATACCTTTTCTCAGCAAGTAGTAAGTATTCTGTGTACAATACTTTGACACCATAGGAATGCCCAATTCCTTATACCCTTTCAACTAATGGTTTTAGCATCTGTTGATGATCTTTGTGTGAATCAGCTATTTCACTAGAGGTTGCAAATGCTGATTAAACACACACCCACATACACACACACAGTTAGATTTTTTTTTTTTTTTCTTCTTCTTAGCCAGGGTCTTCCTCTGTCGCCCAGGTTGGAGTGCAGTGGTGCCCTCTCAGCTCACTGCCTCCTCCACCTCTTGGACTCAAGCGATCCTTCTGTCTCAGCCCCCCAAGTAGCTGGGACTACAGGTGCGAGCCCGGCTAATTTTTGTATTTTTTGGACGCAGTTTCACCATGTTAGCCAGGCTGGTCTTGAACTACTGAGCTCAAACAGTCCACCCGCCTCAGCCTCCCAAAGTGCTAGGATTACAGGTGTGAGCCACCATGCCCGGTCTGGATTTTTCATTCCAAATACATTATTTGGAGTTATTATGAAATTATATAGCACTATTATGTAAAGCAGAGCTTTCCCTCATCAGCTGAGACTATTTGGTTACTCTAAATTACCAGTCCTGTTATCAATAGATCATCTTGAGTGTGTGTCTGTGAAGTGTTTGATTTTCTAGGATAGAAATGAGGAAATTCCTGTATGTTAGCCTTAGCCTAACCATTGATAAAGAGTAACAACGAGCTGGGTGTGTTGGCTAATGCCTGTAATCCCAGCCCTTGGGGAAGCTGAGGTAGAAGATTTGCTGACTATGCTGGGCAACATAGTGACAGCCCGTCTCTGCACAATATAAATAAAATTAGCTGGGTGTGGTGATGCACGCCTGTAGTCTCAGCTACTTGGGAGGCTGAGGTAGGAGAGTCACCTGAGCCCAGGAAGCCGAGGCTGTAGTGAGCTGAGATCACACTACTGCACTCCAGCCTGAGTGACAGAAATAATTTTTTAAAAAATAAAATAAAATTTTAAATATTTTTTTAAAAAGAGTAACAATGAAAACATCACCAGGTATTTCTCATTCATAAAAACACTGAGAATTTCTAAACTGTCTTCCCATTTTTTCTTATTCTCATTCTGAATCTATGTTACAATATTTCCTTTTAAATTGAAAACACTTCCAGGGAACATATCTGAATCCTAAATCACAGCAACCAGATTTCTTTAAGGAGTGTGCCTTTGCCTCTCCTGTTGTTTGTCTAACCCTGAACTGAGAATCCATAGTCCAGGGGTGCCTTACTGACAGTAACAATGACCTATTTCTTTTTTGCATTTGCTTTGTTCTTCTATCAGTCTCACCCTGTTGACATTCATCTCACATCAGAGACTCAGCCACCTCTTCCCTTGCACAATTATTCCCCCTCCCAAGGCACATTTATATTCAAGGCACAGGGTCAAGGAAAAGAAAAAAACCGCGCTTCACAGCAGAACTTTGCCTAGCACTCCAGTTGAGGATGTGCTCATCTTTGCTTCAAATGGTTTCTTCCTTGTTCATACTCAGCAATAATATGCAGCCAGCAGGCAGCAAGAATGATGCTGTTTTTCTTGATTGGTAAGCACCCACACCACACCAGTTGTTTAATATTTTTAATATCACCCCTGCATATAAGCCACAAAAATATGTTATCTTTCATACCCAAGGATGTTCCATCAGAAGGCTGTCTCTGCTACTAAGGTTGAAATAAAAACACTGTATTAGTCCATTCTCACAATGCTATGAAGAAATATTTGGGACTGGGTAATTTATAAGGAAAGGGGTTTAATTGACTCACAGTTCCACATGACTGGGGAGGCCTCAAGAAACTGACAATCGTGGTGGAAGGCAAAGGAGAGAAGCAGGCATCTTCTTTACAGGGTGGCAGGACAGAGTGAGCACTTATAAAACCATCAAGGTCCAGTGAGATCTCACGACAACAGCATGAGGGAAACCACCCCCATGATTCAATTATCTCCACCTGGTTCCGCCCTTGACAGGTGGGGATTATGAGGATTATAACTGAAGATGAATTTTGGGTGGGGACCAGCCAAACCATATTACACTTCATTGTTGATGAACTTTAACTAAGACTGCACTTAAATTTGGGGATAAACAGAATCACTTCTGCTTCCTCCTACTAAACACCACTGAAAGAGTTTTTGAATGGCATAAACCCACAAAAGCAAACAGAATTGGAGAACTGATTGAAGCAAAGATATGAACGCTGGGAAGCATAATGACGAGTAAAAGAAACAGTAGAACTGAGAAGCTGCTTTCTAAATCAGCAGTAAAGGATGTCAGGAAATAATCTGAGTCACAGAAACCCCAAGAGATGTGGCAGTATCTTCTACCTTTAGAGGTGAGGGTGAGGGTGGGTTGAAAATAGGGGGTTTGATTGCCAATTTGTATATAAAAAAAAGTTAGATCACAGATTTTCTCCCCCTCCAATAGTAGGGGAACTGCCTCTCCCATACCTTGGCAGAGGGTAAAATGGAGGGTCTCCAAGCTGGGAAACACCAGGCTCAGCTGAAAACAGTGTACTGTATTGAAACAAGGAGATACTGACTATCCCTAGACTATTAGCAGCCAAACTTTTGCCCTCCAGGCAGGAGATTGCAAAAATCGTCACTTGGCAATCTGACCAGCCAAAGAGAAAGACCCTAAGGATACTGATATTGGGAGTTCCCCAACACAATAACCCAGTCAAATCTCAGCACATGGAGCCCACAGCTGGCAAGCCTTTCCCATGTGCACAGAGCTCCCTGTGGGTTTTGTTAATGTGCCCCTCTCATAAACATTAGGCAGCCAAGAAGACCTACATCTGTGGAACTCCTCTAACTTGAAGACAGAACCCAACACAAATAAATGGGGGAAAATTAAGAGAATCTTGGAGAAAACAGAATTCTTCAGGGAAATGAAACTTCAAAAATTAGTATTCTCAGAGAGATGTAAGAAAATATTGCCATGAAACAAGAAGAGTGTTTTAGTCCATTTTGAACTGCTATAACAAAATACCTGAAACTGGGTAATTTATAAAGAATGGACGTTTCATAATTTGTCATTTTGGAGGGTGGGAGACCAAGATCCAGGCACCAGCAGGTTTAGTGTCTGGTGAGAGCCTGGTCTCTGCTTCCAAGATGGCACATCCTCAAGAGGGGGAAACAATGTGTCTTCACATGATGGCAAGTGGATGGCAAAAAAGAGACCAAACTGCCTCCATTGTGCCTTTTTATAATGACATTATTCTGCTCATGACGGTGGAGCCCGATGACCTAAACACTTCCTACAGGACTCTATACCACCCGACCCTGTTGCATTGGGGATTAAGTTTCCAACACATGAATTTTGAGGAACACATTCAGACTACAGCAAAAAGGATGCCATTTAAAAAGAACATTCAGAGAAAAACAACAAAATGCGGTAACTTGAGAATACAAAATATGATAGAAGAAATTAAAAACACAATGGAAAGCTGAGAAGATAAAGCTGGAGAAATCTCTCACAGAGTAGGACAAGAAAGACACACAAGGCCAGGCATGGTGGCCCATGCGTGTAATTCCAACATGTTGGGAGGCCAAGGTGGGAGGATCACTTGAGCCCAGGAGTTCAAAACCAGCCTGGGCAACACAGTGAGATCCCATCTCTACAAAGAAATTAGCCAGGCATATGCCTGTAGTCCCAGCTACTTGCGAGGTGGGAGGATCACTTGACCCCAAGAAGTTGAGGCTGCAGGGAGCTGTGGGCACGCCACTGCACTCCAACCTTGGTGACAGAGCCAGGCCCTGTCTCAAAAAAAAAAAAAGACACACACACACAAACACACACATAAATACACACACACAAAAAAGTTCAAAATGAGAAAGAGATGATTTTTTAAATGAGAACATTATTACAGGAGAGCCAACAGACAATAGGAGATCAAAAAAAACAAAAGGGGAATGCAGAGAAAACAGAAGGGAAAATATGAAAGAAATAATTCAAGAAAACTTTCCAGATTCTAGGAAATAATTTCCTGTATGTGAAATATTAATAAAAGCAAATGCTTAACTAGTACTTAACTAAGTGGCAGGCAATGTCTCAAGCATTTTACAGACATTAATTCATTTAATTCTCACAACCCTGTGAGGCAGGCATGAAGATTTAACTCAGTGAGTCCCTGAACCTATGCCTCAATTAACTGCTAGTGGACTCCCAAGTCAGATTGTGGTGAAATTTCAGAAGGTGGAGAACAAAGAAAGGATCATAAAAGCCTCCAGAGAGAAAAAGACAGATTATGTACAATGGATCAATAAGACTTCTCAACAGCAATGTGAGACATTAAAAGAAAAGAGAACACTGCCTTCAGAATTCAGATGAGAAATAATTTCTAGCATAGAAACCTATCTCTTGATGAAGACATCAATTAAGTTGGGGGATAGAATAAAGATATTTTCAACATGCAAGGCCTAAAAAATAATTACCTCCTATGTACCCTTTATCAGGAAAACGTTGGAGGATTCTCTCCAAAGGAGAGAAAACCAAAGGACTATAAGGGATTCAAGAAACAGGCTGTGATGCAGAGAGCGAAGGACCCTCCAGGAGGACGATGGGGAATCCCAGGGTTTCCTCTATAAACTGGGTGCAGGACAAGCAGGTCAGCCTGGAGCTGAGAAGAAGGCTGTTACCGGCCGGGCGCGGTGGCTCAAGCCTGTAATCCCAGCACTTTGGGAGGCCGAGACGGGCGGATCACGAGGTCAGGAGATCGAGACCATCCTGGCTAACACGGTGAAACCCAGTCTCTACTAAAAAATACAAAAAAAAACTAGCCGGGCGAGGTGGCGGGCGCCTGTAGTCCCAGCTACTCGGGAGGCTGAGCCAGGAGAATGGCGTAAACCTGGGAGGCGGAGCTTGCAGTGAGCCGAGATCCGGCCACTGCACTCCAGCCTGGGCGACAGAGCGAGACTCTGTCTCAAAAAAAAAAAAAAAAAAGGAGATGAAACTCATAGAATGCCTGGCGTGTCTCAGTGTATCAAGAGTCCATCTAGACAGTTAACAGAGTTGTGACTGAATTATGGGAGAAAAAGGTGAAGTGATGGGGGAGAAAAGAAAAAAGGAGAAAAGGGAGTTTTTTTTTTTTTTTTGAGACAGAGTCTCACTCTGTCACCCAGCCTGGAGTGCAATGGCGTGATCTCGGCTCACTGCAACCTCTACCTCCCAGGTTCAAGCAATTCTCCCACCTCGGCCTGCTGAGTAGCTGAGATTACAGGCATGTGCCACCATGCTGGGCTAATTTTTTGTATTTTTAGTGGAAACGGGATTTCGCCATGTTGGCCAGGCTGGTCTCAAACTCCAGACCTCAGATGATCTGCCCACCTGAGCCTCCCAATGTGCTGGGATTACAGGCGTGATCCACTGCACTCGGCCAGGAGATCTTTTAACAGGGAAGCTAAATCATTACATTTATACCTTACGAATTCAGTGCCGTTCAGCAGTATTTACCACCTGCCATGTGTATTGTCACTGCTATGCCTCCAATATACAGAAACAAACAAGACGCTTTCTTCCTTATATGTAACCAAAGGCAGTAATATGGAGGATTGGGCCATGGCCTGTGGGATCATTGATCCTGTAAATTTCAAAGACAAAATAAGAGGTGATATCAGACCGAAAACCCCAAGGGAAGAGAAAATAAGCCCCTACAAATGGCAGAGCACGGGGTGATGAGTAGTTGCTATATTTTCTTTCAAGGCCTTTACTTTGGATCTGCTCGCTTCAAAGATACAAGCTGCTAAAGAAGAAAGATTCTTTCATAGGGGCTCCTTCCTGCTGTCCCCATCCCATCCAGAGTGACTTCCTGTGTAAAGGAAGTCCAGAACCCTCCAGAATGCCCTAGGAAAATGGAGTCATGCAGATGGTGTGGAAAACAATCCCTCACTACAAATGTCTGTATTGATCAGCTAATGCCTTAAAGCAAGAGATTTACCTCAAAACTGCTTGTGGGCGCAAAATAAGTGCAACTCTGTGACAGCCAGGCCTGATGAATGTACTTTTCATGACATCAATAATCATATAATCATACAAGGGAGGAAACGAAGGACAAATGGAATGTACCCAGGAATCATTCTTTATGCCAATATATTTATATAAAAAAATTTAACCTGTGGCAACCAGAAAGCACTCCCCTTAGTTCCTGCACTTTGAATTTTGAACCAAGTTACTCTGTTTTAATGTCTCCTTTCTTTTGTTTTTCTGGTACTTCTATCACCTCAAATGTCAAAACCACCAGCAAGTGTGAGCTGCTGGTGTACAGCAAGTGTGAAGTGCAGCGAAGACTCACAGACCTCAGAGTCTGGTCCACTGGACCCAGGCCCACTGCTGGATAAAAGGTGCAGCACGCACTGGCCACTTCCATGGTTTACATTGGGCTCCAAGGCCTTGCGCCCGATCACCTGAGCACCTGTGCCAACCCTCAGGTACCTACCTAAGTCCCTTGTCCTGTCTCTTCTGTTAAACCGGGGTTCCGGGGACAGAGATGATTCCAAATTTTACAGAATGTGGAAGCACCATAATTCTAGTTTATTCCTTCACTAGTTAAAATGTATTAAGTTTAAATTATCAGCATGATAAGAAAAACCAACCTTCAGTTTTAAAAGTGAAATATTGGCCGGGCGCGGTGGCTCAAGCCTGTAATCCCAGCACTTTGGGAGGCCGAGGCGGGCGGAGCACAAGGTCAGGAGATCGAGACCACAGTGAAACCCCGTCTCTATTAAAAATACAAAAAATTAGCCGGGCGCGGTGGCGGGCGCCTGTAGTCCCAGCTACTCAGGAGGCTGAGGCAGGAGAATGGCGGGAACCCGGGAGGCGGAGCTTGCAGTGAGCCGAGATCGCGCCACTGCACTCCAGCCTGGGCAACAGCGTGAGACTCCGTCTCAAAAAAAAAAAAAAGTGAAATATTTGCAGTATGTCTATGTAACACCATGAAGTGAGTGGTCAGGACAACTCTGGAAATTAATGTTTATTAACATTCTGTGGTTGATAATAGGGAACCAGTGACTAAGCATTGGGTACTTTGTCTTCTACAGTGAGCCCAGCACCAGCTGTCCCCAACCTACAATTCCCACTTGGGCCAAACTGGTCTGCTTGCCATTCTCAGAATCTACTTTTTGCCATCCTGGTTCTGAGTTTCTACTCAGGCCATTTTCCTTATGTGGAACTTTCACTTTGTCTATCAAAAGTTGAGTCATGTTTATAGACCCAGATCAAGTGCTCTCTACCTCATAAACGCTTTTAAAACTATATGTCATCAGAAATTGCCTCTTTCCCTTGTATATTTTTATTCTACTTATTATTGTCTGTACCAGTCACACAGTGCTGGCTGTATCTCCATCTTATAGTTATTTATTTTTATCCCATTGATTGTTCAATCAGACTGCCAGTTTCCAGAGGCCAAAGATTATGGGCCATATGACATGGATTCCCCCTCCCTCCATCATGCAGAATAAATACCCAACAGGTGCTCAAGAAATAATATTTCTGGCTGGGCACGGTGACCCATGCCTGTAATCCCAGCACTTAGGGAGGCTGAGGTGGGCAGATCACCTGAAGTCAGGAGTTTGACACCAGTCTAGCTAACATGGTGAAACCCTGTCTCTACTAATAATACAAAAATGAGCCAGGCATGGTAGTGGGCAACTGTAATCCCAGCTACTCAGGAGGCTGAGGCAGGAAAATTGCTTGAACCTGGAAGGCGAAGGTTGCAGTGAGCCAAGATCGTGCCACTGTACTCCAACCTGGGGGACAGAATGATACTCTGTCTCAAAAAAAAAAAAAAAAAAAAAAAAAGAAATACTACTTCATCTGGGCATGGTGGCTCACGCCTGTAATCCCAGCACTTTGGGAGGCTGAGGCAGGTGAATCACTTGAGTCCAGGAGTTTGAGACTAGCCTTGGCAACATGGTGAAAGCCCAGCTCTACCAAAAATACAAAAATTAGCCAGTCTTATAACCTAGTCTCAGAATAAATAGATATTTTCTAAAAAGAAATACTACTTGGACACATGAGTAACCTTTAGGTGCAGGGCTACTGACTTCATGTTAAATAGCCTGCTTCCTTAACATCCAGGAATTATTTATGAAGGTGAATCTGCTTTGTTGAAAATTTTAGCATTTTATAATCATCATTAGTTCTAATCAATAGAGAAAAGCTGCATCAACTTGGGCAATGGAAATAAGATGTTATATTTTAATATTTAGTGAAAATAATGGAAACAGTGAGTTTAGGGGATGATTCATTGAACCCACATGGCTAGGCAGTACTTTTGAAAATCAGCTGACAGATGTGGACTCCAGAGACCCCACTTCTCATTCTGAGCAGTGAGTTCGGAAGCATGAGGCCAGAGGATCCTGCAGGAGACTCTGCAGCTATCAGTTCAGTTTATGTCCTACTGATGTTTGGGTTGAGAGCATCATTTCTTTATAATGAAGAATGAAAATTACTTCTAATTGCTACAATATCAACAAAGAAGATATATTCCTCAATTACTCTTGCCAGAAAATATATTACCAAAATTGAGAGGAAAAGAATGGGAAGGCTGGCTCTGTTTCCAGCAAAAAGATAAACTAGCTTCTCTTGTTATACAGTCCCTTAAAAAGCTCAATTAATTATAGGAAATACCTTTTGAATGCACAATTGAGCCCTCAAGGAGACAGGGCCAAAATTCTCAAGGGCCAAAAATAAAGAGGAAGCTGAAAATGAAAGCTGGGCCGTTGAAGCTATGGCCGATTAGGGGTGTTTGTCTCTTGGTTACGAAAAGGTTTGAGTTTTAAAGGCTACATGTGGAATGGCATAGAAGGTCCTGGACCCATTCAAGATGGGAGGTGGTGTCAAGGCCCACCACATAAAGACTCAGTATTGCTGAAGGGTGCATGCCTACTGTGAAAGGGTTGATTAGGAAATCTCCCCACTAGCAATGAAAGACACCAGGGAAATTTGTCTGCCTTGCACTTTGGGGTGGGAGAAAGTGTTCACTGATAAGTTAGGACTACAGATCTCCTCTTACTGGCATGGTCCAAAAAATTCTGAACAGAGAAATTAGCTAAAAGTGGCATAAAGACTGACACAGTAAAACAAACATTCTCTGGAGGAACCCATGCAAGAATCCCACAGAGAGCACTTCATTAATGTAAGCTCACAATCTACAGTTACAAAACACTAGCCGGGCGTGGTGGTGCACGTCGGTGGTCCCTGAGGTGGGAGGATCGCTTGAGCCTGGGAGGCAGAGGTTGCAGTGAGCTGAGACTGTGTCACTGCACTCCAGCCTGGAGTTAGACCCCCTCTCAACAATGAATGAGACCCCCTCTCAAAAATGAATGAACAAATTAATTAATATAAAATTACAAAACACATAATAAACCATCATAAATGAGAGCTGGCAGAAAAAAAAACTAACAACAGAAATAGACTCCACCGACAGAGTGTAAAATAAATTATGTTTATGAACAAAAATATGAACAAGACTTTCCCTTTGGCCAAGACGAAGTAGCCCATTCTTCTCTCGTTCACCCTCTTACAACTAAAAATCCCCGGATATAATACAAGAAATAAACATGGAGAGACCTTGAATGGTGGAAAGATGAGGACTGGCTAGCTAGGGACCCTGGGACTTGAGGAATGGCGTGGCAGTGAGTTCTCTGGGTTTTCTCTTTACTTCCCATATATCCCAATAGAATGCAGGAGAAGCCTGCAATTCAGAACTGCTAACATACACAGATACAAACACCCTACGACAAGCCTGTTCTCACTAGCCAAAGGACTGAGGAGAGGTGGTCTACCAGAACAGAAAACCTTTTTGATAATACGTGCCCTACTCCAGCTAAACACCGGAGGAATAACGCCCCCCCAACCTTAGAGTGTCCGTGGGACCCAGCAGGGCACTGAGTCATGATAGTGGGAAAAGGTGTGGTTCAACAGGCTGGTACCAGATTAAAAATGCTCAAGAAAAAGAAAAGTCAAATACATTATGGTACACACATACAATAGAGTTTTATGTGGGATTAGGCAGGTTTTCAAAGTTGTCCACAATAGATTAAATGAAGGAAAGAAAACAGGCCATAGAACAAATATGACTTGTATCTACAGGACAACACATTTTTGTTGCTCCGTGTATGTGCTCTACACACACATACGTAAAAGAGTCTGAAGAGGCTTACATCATTTTCCAGGGTATAGTTACAGGGGACTATTCACTTTTTTAAACTTTTATTTTAGGTTCAGGGGTACATGTACAGGTTTGTTATATAGGTAAACTTATGTCACGGAGGTTTGCTGTACAGATTATTTCATCACTCAGGTACAAAGCCCAGTACCCAATAACTATTATTTTCTGCTCCTCTCCCACCTCCCACCCTCCACCCTCAGGTAGGCCTCAGTGTCTGTTGTTCCCCTCCTTATGTCCATGAGTTCTCATCATTTAGCTCTCACAAGTGAGAACATGAGGTATTTAGTTTTCTGTTCCTGTGTTAGTTTGCTATGGATGATGGCCTTCGGCTTCATCCATGCTCCCGCAAAAGACATGATCTCGTTCTTTTTATGGCTGCATAGTATTCCATGGTGTATATGTACCACATTTTCTTTATCCAGTCTATCATTGATGGGCATTTAGGTTGATTCCATGTCTTTGCTATTGTGAAGACTATTCGCTTTCAAACAATAATAAAGCATATAAATTATGATTTTTATAATAAACAAGTATTACTTTTCTAAACAACCAAAAGAGTAAAAACCGTTTTTCTCTTGGGAACAAAAAAAATTACTAGAGAAGGATATGGAAGCAAAAGATGATAAATAACTAAACCATTTTCCCCAGAAGGGTAGATACAAAGATGGTAATACTTGAGTCACAGTGGTGAAATCAGAAGTATTTTTTTCTAGTTCTCAGATTTTCTACAAAATGGTTATAATAATTTTATAATGCTTTAAATTTGGTTTGAAATGTATGATTCGCATGTCAACCTACACCCTGTTAAGAAGAAAAGGTAATGCCAGAATAACCAGGTAGAAAGTTGTTTTTGTCTGATGAGATCAAACAAACAGTAAGGTGTGAACGAAGTAAGAGCAAGGTTACTGCTTAGTAACCTCCTGCTAGTCATCATGTGCCTGCCCCACTAGACTTACCAAATCCCGCACAGTGTACTTCTTTCCTGGTCATATGGGTTTCACCCATAAAACACCCATGGAAGATCATGGGCTTGATATTATTGCATGGGATAGTGAAGTTTTGTACATAAGTAATTCCAAGCAAAATGATTTGACCACTAGTAGGCACAAAAATACTACTAAAGGTGAAAAGCAGGTGGAGCGCAGTGGCTCACGCCTGTAATCCCAGCACTTTGGGAGGGCCGAGGCAGGTGGATCACGAGGTCAGGAGTTCAAGACCAGCCTGGCCAAGATGGTGAAACCCTGCCTTTACTAAAAATACAAAAAATTAGCTGGGCATGGTGGTGGGCACCTGTAATCCCAGCTACTTGGGAGGCTGAGGAAGAGAATTGCTTGAATCCGGGAAGCAGAGATTACAGTGAGCTGAGATCGTGGCACTCCAGCCTGGGGGACAGAGCAAGACTCCGTCTCCAAAAAAAAACAAAAAACAAAAAACAAAAAAAACCTACAGGCAGGACTGAATGCAATTGCCATGAAAAATGCATTCATCAGATCAGGGTGAGGTAATATAAACTAATGTCTTCCAAAAGGTTTTCAGATGGAACACTGGTCTTATGAGATGCTCCTTGAGGAAAGGAGTGGGATCAGATAAGTGTGGAAAGTACTGCTTTATCTTATCTTTCATAGGAGTCACAAAGCACAATAGCATGGTTTTTTTGTTTGTTTGTTTGTTTCAGAGACAGGGTGTTGCAGCTCTGTTGCCCAGGCTGGAGTGCAGTGGTGTGATCATAGATCACTTCAGCCTCAAACTTCTGGGCTCAAGCAATTCTCCTGCCTCAGCCTCTTGAGTGGCTGGGACTACAGGCATACACAACCACGCCTGGCTGATTTTTTAACAATTTTTGTTGTAGAAACAAGGTCTTGCTATGTTGTCCATGCTGGCCTCAAGCAATCCTCCTGCCTCGGTCTCACAAAACACTGGGATTACAAGCATGAGCCACCATGCCAAGCCTGCAAATAGTATCTTTTATTTATTTATTTATTTGTTTATTTATTTATGTTTTGCAATACAAAAAGAGTTGAATAAACACAAGCCACATGGGAAATGGAGTCATTACTCAAATCAATCTCCCCCAAATTTTGGAGGCTAGGCTTTTCCAAGGTGGGCAAGTGAATGGGAGTATGGAAAGTGGTCTTCTTCTGGGGGTGGCCACAGGACTGGATGGTGGGTTCAGGTGGAGCCATACGTCATCAGAAATGCAAAAACTTTAAAAGACATCGCTAAAGGCCAACCTTAGTTAGGTTCTACAATAGTGATGTTATCTACAGGAGTAACTGGGGAAGTTGAAGATTTTGTGACCTCCAGAATAATGGCTGGTAACAACTTAACCGACTTCAGACTTCTCTCATCCTCCTAACCTGGTGGTCTTCCAGGCTTTAGGAAGGCCATATAGTTTTCAAAAAGGGTTATGATCATTGAAACTATAAATGAAATGTCTCCCAAAGTTAGCTTGGCTTGAGCCCAGGAATGATTAAAGGCAAGATGGAGGTTAGATCAGATCTCTTTCACTGCCATAATCTTCTCACTGTTATAAAATTTTTGCAAAAGCAGTTCCAGCAATAAAATTTCACAAATTTTACAAAAACAAAGGACTATGAGGACATTGCTGGGGACTCTCCATGAGCCAAGGAAGAGTCCCAGGAAATCAAGGGGCTGTAAAGCTTAAGCGCCATTAATTCCAAATTAGTATCACTTCTGGTGAAAGCACAGAGGAAACACAAAGCAAGAACACAGCATAGGGAGCTGGGGCTGGGGCTGCAATTCTTTTTTTTTTATTATTATTATACTTTAAGTTCTAGGGTACACGTGCATAACGTGCAGGTTTGTTACATATGTATACTTGTGCCATGTTGGTAGGATGCTGAGTGGATGGCATCAGAGCAGGCACCTGAAGGTGACCGACAGAGCCCTGCAGGTATCTGAAGGGGAGCGGGATGGTGGTGGGGGTGCCACTGCATTCCAGATTGTGGACTCAGGTCTAAGAGTGAGTGCAAAAGCCCAGAGGCAGAGCCACAATAGTATTTGTTTGTTTGTTTGTTTGTTTTTGTTTTTGTTTTTTTGAGACAGAGTCTTGCTTTGTTGCCCAGGCTGGAGTGCAGTGGTGCAATCTAAACTCACTGCAACCTCCACCTCCCGGGTTCAAGCCATTCTCCTGCCTCAGCCTCCTGAGTAGCTGGGATTACAGGCACGCGCCACCACGCCTGGGTAATTTTTGTATTTTTAGTAGAGGTGGGGTTTCACCATGTTGGCCAGGCAGGTCTTGAACACCTGACCTCAAGTGATCTGCCTACCTCAGCCTCCCAAAGTGCTGGGATTACAGGCATGAGCCACTGCACCTGGCCCACAATCGTATTTTAAAGACACTGAGCAATGCTGCTGGGGAAAACCAGTTGAACTATCTTTAACTTGGCATCTCCTGAACATACCAGGCCACTAGATCTCGTTTTTTGCAAAATGCTTGCTGACCTGTGGCAGACTGCTTTTGGGAAAATGTTGATCTAGTCAAGGCACAATCAAGGCTAGAAGGCAGGGAGGACAGCTTCTCCCTGAAGCCCAGAAATGAATGTGGTTACTATGGAAAGAACAAAGGTTACATCTCCTGATCCCTCCAATCACATGCATGCATTGCTATAGCAATGTTACAGCAGCAGGAGAGGCTTCATATGGGAAGAAGTAGGTTAACATAGATAACAGAAAGACATCCCTGTTAGCAATTGCCCCGACGGGTTTCAAATTTGGCTGAAAAAATAAGTTGAAGTCACCAGGCGATGGCATAGGTGAGCCACTGCTGACTGACAGCTCTTTTCCTTGCTGATTTTCCCTGCAAGTGAATCAGGACCATTTTATTCTAAATGAAATCATCTCTTAGATCTTAAGTTTTCTTCTAAATGTTAGGGATTTTTAAATCCAGAGCTTGGTATACCAGCTATTTGATTTTTAAGAGAGTTGCTGGGATTTATAGCCCTTTTACAAACAACAAGGAAAACATGAGTTTCAGCATGCTTCATACATTCAGTCTTCACACCTTATTTGTACAAGCTCCCAGAGAGTTATAGAGGCATTTAAAGATGACATTTGCCTTAATGCGCCTGTTTAGTATTTTGTTTCCTGACTCTTAGGCTTGAGTTTGTGAATACTCAACAATCAAGGCACGTCAAATTAGTCCTAACTGTGTTTACTACATTTCTTACATGGCTATTATTTTAAGCGGTAATATTAAAGCTGCAGCATTTGTTATTCCTCTTCTTGCTTGTTTATACATCAATTCACACACATGAGCTGTTCTTTCTTCTGGTCCTGTCTGTGACTAGACTAGGGAAGGTGCTGTTTGGAGGAGAAGCGCTGAATAAACAAAGGCTGCACACCTGTCACTGCTGGGAAGGGAGAAAATGATTGCCCCTTTGAGACAGAATCGATGTGTCTAGAGAAAATGGTGGTAAATTAACCAGCAGTAAAGAATAGCCTAGTGCCCCAGAAGATGCAATAGATGAGAACTGCCACTAACTGTAAGGAATTTCTTTGGGGATTTTAAGACTGGGTCTTTACATCACTTGGTATGATTTAGTTATTTCCCCTAGAAGGACAGACTGCTTGAATCAGATAAGTCTATTCCCTCATCTAAGACCCTGAAGCCAAGAAAAAGATCTGTCCCAACATTCTTGCTAAAAAATACACTATTTTCTCATAGAAGGACTTCAGCAGTACGTCACAAGGGACTTAAGAAATGTCTAAACCCTCTGCTACAGTAACCTGATTTCCAGAAATCTGTTCTAAGGAAACAACCAGAACTTTAGTCAAAGATTTTTTGGCGAGGAAATTCATTTCAGTGTTATTTCTAACAGAGAAAGTTTGAGATCACCATGTATGTTCAACAGGGAAGGAATTATTAATGAAATGATGGTATATTCGTGTGTGAGAATTTTGGTCAGCCATTACAAAATCTAACTTTCAAGGATGATTTAATGACATTAGAAATGTTCTTACTGTCATGTTAAGTAATGAAAGCAGGACACTAGTGGGAATACAAAGTGGTACAACCTCTGCGGGGGGGAAACTTGGCAGGCTCTACCATACTTTCATGCACATTAGCCCTTTGACCCAGCAAAATCTACTTCAAGGAACCTGCCCCAAAGATACACTAGCAAATACACAAAGTGTGGTCTCCACACTGCTGCTCGCCGCAGCATTCTTTTTAATAGCTAAAGAGTAAGATTAACCCAAATGGCTATCATTAGGTGGCTAGTGGGATAAATTATTATATACACAAAATGGAGTCCTGCGCAGCTATAAAGAGAGCAAGGAAGAACTTCATGTACTTATTTGGAAAGATTGGCAGGATATTTTGTTAAGATAAAATCAAGACAAAGAAAAATTTATGTAATAAGCTATGCTTTGTGTAAGAAAACCAAGTTCAGTTATTTTATGTTTTTTGTTTTTTGTTTTTTAAAAAAAACCTTGTAAGTTTAGCTGTGGAATATGTGTCAGCTTGTCTCTATGTGATGTTTATCAAATCCTTAGATGAGTCCAGTGGTCCTCAATTGGGGGTGATTTTGTCTACAAGGAAACATATGGCAATGTCTAAAGACATATTTTGGTTGTCACAACTGCTGGGGAGGAGGTGCTACTGGCATCTAGTGGATAGTGGGCCAGAGATGCTGCTAAACATCATCAATGCACAGGACAGTCCCACCACAAAGAATTATCTGGCCTGAAAATGTCAGTAGCTCTGAGGTTGAGAAATCCCACATTAGCTCTTTCATCTTAGTTAGGCCAGGTCAGTACCGTTTTCTATGTCAGAATGTCACTGTCAAGATAGTATTGGTGCTATTACTGAGAAACTCTGATATATACACATATGCAGTATTTGTACATATTGGGATAAAGTGAATATTAATTATATTAATGCTAAGAACTGAGATTTTCACAATTAGAGAAAAGATACAAATATAAAATCAAATATATTAATCCTAAATTTGAATGGGAAATACTAACATGGACTCATTATTTGCCTCTTGTTAAGGATATGTATTTCCTAGCTCTGTATCAAAAGGCCTAGTTGTGAGACTGTGATCTCTGAATATTAATATCATTTCCCACTAAAGGCACCAGAGCTTCACGAATAAATGGCTGATTCCAGAAGCAAAATGTACATAATGGACCTGAGTCATCCTGCACAAATAAGAAGGAAACCTGGCCTTGACCACGCCTAACAGTAGGGGAAGACTAAGGAACAGAACCCCCAAGTTGAAGTTCTATTCTTAAATTCCAAGGGTGAAATAAATGTTGGGAGGCAATTGTCCATTTCTGCCATAGCAGCATGAGGGAGACAAATGAGTCTCTGGATCTGTACTCTCTCATATGGTAGCACCAGCCACATGTGGCTTTTGGGTACTGAAACTCAGTTATTCCAAATTAAGGTGTGATGTAAGTGTAAAATATATGCTGGATTTCTCCAATTTAGTATGAAAAAAGAAACTACAATATCACGATAATTTTTATACTGATATTAAAATAATGTTTTGAAAATACTGTGTTAAGTAAAACATGTTATTAGCATTAATTTCACCTATTTCTTTTTACTTTTTTTAAAAAAATGTGGCTACTAGAAAACCTAAAAGTATGCATGTGCCTCACAATACATTTCTATTATATTTCTATTAGACAGTGCCACTGTCGAATAACCAGGTACAGGGTCTTCTGAAAGGTCCCCAGGCTTGGGAAATGGGACACACATGGGAAGTTTAGCAAGGCAGAGAGAAAAAAAAGGAATAAAAAAGTTCAGAAAGGAAGGAAGAGAGAAAGAAAGTGACGGATAGAGAGGAAGAGGGAGGGACAAAGTGATGGAGGGAAGGAGGAAAAGAAAGAAGAGGAAGGAAGGAAGGAAGGAAGGAAGGAAGGAAGGAAGGAAGGAAGGAAGGAAGGAAGGAAGGAAGGAGGGAAGGAGGGAAGGAGGAAGGGCGGGCTACAGAATGGGAGAAATCATTTACAAATCATATATCCAATAGAGGGCATGTATCTGGAATATATTTTAAAAGTCTTATAACTCAATAATAAAAAGAAAAATTTTTAAGTGAACAAAGGATTTGAAAAGACAGTTCTCCCAAGAAGATATGCAACTGGCCAATAAGGACATGAAAAGATGCACAGTATCATCTGTCAGAGAAATGCAAATCAAAACCATTTCTCATCCACTCAGATGGCTACAATAAAAGAGACATATAATAACAAGTGTTGACAAGGTTGTGGAGAAATCGGAACTCTCATCCTTTGCTTGTGAAATGTGAATTTGCTTCATGTGAAATGGTGCAACATTTTTGGAAAACAGTTGGGCCGTTCCTCAAATAATCAAACGTAGAGTGGCCGTATGACCCAATAATTCTACTCATAGGTATAAGAACAGGCAAATCTACAAGAACATAAAGCAGATCAGTGATTGCCTAATGCTGAGGTGGGCATAGGGGAAATGGGATGGTTGCTAACAAGTACAGGGTTTCTTTTTGGGGTAAAGAAAAATGTTCTAAAATGGATTGTGGTGGTAGTTGCACAACCCTAAATATACTCAAAACCATTGAATCGTATACTCTAAATGGGTGAATTGGGTGGTATGTGAGTTATATCTCAATAAAATTTTAGGGGGGAAAAAACAAAACTAATGGGGTTGTACCAAACAAGTCATGAGCTTGTAGTGAAAGAGAGAAAGAAGCTGATGGCTGACTCATTGGTCGCCACTGAAGGTCGCTGTGGCATCAACCCATGACTAAAACAGAGAAAAAATCCTGCTTTTCTAGTATGAACTACATTTCAGGGTTACCAAATAACCTTACTGGAAGAGAGAAAGTTCTATTATCAAGAATACTTCCAGCTGTTGATCAGAAGAAATGATAGACTTGTACCCCTGGTGAAATAACTGATTCAGGCAGAGGTCATCAGTGGATGCTAACACCATTGATGGGAGCTGTGCAGGCAAGGAACCAGGCTGACACACCTGAACCCAACGGTCAATCTTAGCATCACTAAAAGTGGAGCAACAAGACATCACATACGTCTAGGTATAATGCAATGTGATGTGCACAGCATCGCCTATGAAGTATGTTTGCCAAAAAATTCTATTGACCCTGAATATAAATAATCAAACCTTTAGTCTAATTACAGGAGTAAGAACAACCCTACTACCATGAGGATACAACGAGCCTAATCCACAAAGTGTGGACATCCTGCAAGGCAATCCCTCTGGCAGGCAATAAGTCAATGGCAAGTGGAGGAAAAGAAAAAAAAAAAGAGAGACTGAGGCGGGCGGATGTTCTGATTTGAGGTCAGAAGTTCGAGACTAGCCTGGCCAGCATGGTGAAACCCCATCTGTACTAAAAATACAAAAAAATTAGCCGGGCGTGGTGGTGGGTGCCTGTAGTCCCAGCTACCTGGGAGGCTGAGGCAGGAGAATGGCTTGAACCCGGGAGGCAGAGGTTGCGGTGAGCCGAGATCGCGCCGCTGCACTCCAGCCTGGATGACAGAGCAAGACTCCATCTCAAAAAGAAAAAGAAAAAAAAGAGGCAGTCTGTTCTAGATTAAAAACAACTTAAGGGAATGACCAGTTACACAGTACAAACCTTGTTTGGATACCAGTTCAGTAAGTCAATGGTAAAGAGAGTTTTGAAACAAATTGGGAAATCTGAATATAAAGAGTAAAGAATCACTGTTAATTATGTTAGGGTGATAATGACTTTGTAGTAATGTAAAAAAAAAAGTCCTTATTTTTCTTCGACATGTACACTTGAGAAATAACATTATAGTTGAATATGATTTAAGATATTGCAGCAAAGAAGTGGCAGGGGGTGGTGCTGGAATAGATGAAGTAAATTGAGCAAGATGGTGTTAGTTATTAAAACGGGGAGATGGTGGGTTTATTCTGCTTTTTTCCTTTCCTTAGTGTTTTTTGGAATTTTTTATAATAAAACATTTTTTTAAATCCTAACAATGCTCAGGATATATGAGATAGAACATACTGGTTTTAAGGCACATTATAATGATGCAATCGATGATATAAGGAACATAAGCTCAAAAGCACATGTGTATTTGCCAATGACACATTGAGAAGCAAATTTTTGGAAAAGCCCTTCTAAGCTTATTCAGTTTTTATTTGTTTTTTGCTTTGTTTCTGGTTTTTTGACCTCTGTGAAGCATTTTATTTGGGCTTAGGAAAATTGAAGCAGCACAATAACTTTCTCAACAAATTCCTAGGTATTCACTGGGGGTAGAAGGTCCTCTATTCATCCAGAAAATATGTAGGTCTCCCCAGGGCACAGACCTTCTCACATTCATGCCTAAAGACTTACAGTTTTTCTCCCTCCCCAGCTGACTCTAATGTTCACCCCCAGTGGTTATGATCAATCTTGTTTTAAACTGATGAAGAAAAGGAGATTCCTTCCCTAAAAGTTTCCATGATCACATTTCAATGACGGTTCTCTCTTTGGACTCCACTTTGACATTATTGTATATAGCTCCTATATCTTTAAATTGTAAAATGCTGATCACCTGAGCAAGTAAAGTATTCTAGATTCAAGGGGAGGTGGAACTAGGTTTAAATTATGAGTATATTTAAAATAACAGATTACAAATGAACGTTATGATTTTTTTTTCAATGACTTCTGGTTTGGGAGTCCCAGATCATTAGCATGCACTACCGAAGTGTTTCTCTTTTCATCTTTGAATGTAGAGCAAGGGATGGGTGTGAGGGGCATGAGGTCACAAGTCCCAGCTGGGCTACAAGAGTTGTTGATGTTGGTGGATTGCCCTCTCTTGACCTTGGTGCCCCTCTGAGAATGGGAAGAACAGCATTCCCTTTATCTATCTCCTGCTTCGCCTGAAGTTTGAAAGAAATAATGTATGTGAAAACATTCTCAGAACTATAAAGGGCTTATACTTATTTTTTAAATATATTCTCCAAGTAGATATTGTTTTTCCCTAATCAACATCTCTTATTTCCCAATTCCACATCTAGAATTGTTCTTAAACCACTCTGGGACATGGTTTAAATAAGACTCTGAAAATAGATTATATTTTCCACTAGAGATTATTTACCTTTCTATTTACTGTGCAGCATCAAAGAGAAGATTTTCCTCCTAACTTAAAAAAGCTTAATTTTAATACTATAAAATTCAAACATATTATTTGAGTCCTGGAGATTTTAAGCATTTTGTAGTTCTATGCCAAAGTCCTACTTAATTTAAACATACTATGTAATTTGACTTTAATCTCGAAATGTCCATTTTAAATATTGTTAGTGGTTGCCCTGGCCGGCGTTCCCTCTGTTAAGGCAGATCTTTCATGGTACAGATGGCAAGGATTGGGGACCTGAACACTAAAGCCTTCACATTAATCTTCCAGGGCTGCAGCCAAACAACACGGCTTTGCCTGGAGTGGTCAATATAAAATTGTTATTTGTACTTAGTGACTCCTGAAAATGTATTCAAAATGTACTCTCTTGGTCTCTTACCACGGCAGGTTAGAAGCTGCTAAAACAAACACAAGATCTTCTGAGTGCGCCAGCCCATCCATCTGCACCAGTAACTCTGTCTTCATCCGCAAGCTTCCTTCATGTTCTCCCCTACAGAGAGAGAAGACATGATTCTCCCGTGTCAGAGCCTTCGCCCTCATGACAAGAGCAGCATTCACAGCAATGTCCCTGTGACTGTAGAACAGTTTCTGTTCTGATGGCCAGTGGAGCCATTCATACTAGAATTAGAGAAAATGAGCAATTCGCTATTATTTTCACATAGAGCATGATAGAAAGCAAATAAATGAATATAATGATGGTATTTGAAAGAAAACCAAAGGCAGGCAGTGAGCTGGAGAAAATAACTGAAGGGTCCACAGTCCCACTGGTAGATTAAATGCAGCCCAACTGTGTCTACCTGCAGCATTATTTACCTCTTTAAAAATGACATAATGGAGGCTAATCCCTTTCACTTACATAGCACACAGGAAAGTACTTTCACACCCTCAGCCTCCTGAGTAGCTGGGACCTCAGGCGCAAGACCGCTGCCTGGCTAGGCGTAAGTTTTTTAGTATCTATGCCCCTTAATACTCAACTACCTTTTCCTAAGAGAGAAGACCCTCTCTCAGTATGTATATATGTGTGTGTGTGTGTGTGTGTATAGTTTATTGTATATTATAAGCAGAATATATAATTAGCATTTGCCCATATATTTGCTACATATTTAATTATCGTTTGCCCATAACTATAATTCCTTTAACATAACATGATCCAAGAAGTCTTCAGAGCCCCCATCCTTATTTCCTGACCCTTTGAAGACTCTAATTTTAGAGTCTTTGATCCCAGAGAAGGAAATGGAAATTCAGGGCAGAACCTGGAGCACACACAGATGAAGAGTTTTCACATTAGCCCGATGAGGGCTGTGGGAAACTGGGGATAGAGATCAACAAAGCACGTGTAACAAGAAGTGCATACGGAGACCTGGTCTTTGCAGAGTGACTATGAGGGTCGGCTGGTGCATTCCCATCTGGGTGCCTGTGCAGTTGCCTGCTCCTGTCAGGCCTAGTATAGAAAGCAGAGTGCTCCAGCCTGGGGCTGACAAGCACCAGCTCCAGTTAAGCCATGGAAAATGTCCCGTTTCAATCAATTACATGAATCCCGTAGATTACTTGGGTACATCTTTATGGTTGCTTTTCCCTGCCGGGTAAATGGCTTCCAATGAGTAAAATTTCATAAATTATATTCTACTTATACTTCCAACAAGCTAATTAATTGTGTTTTATTACTATTACTTCTGCCTTGATGATAGACTATTAAAGGTCATTAATAAATGCAGCTGTGTTGAGATTTCCCAGAGATCTGTTTTTTCAAGCCAGGGGTGCCAGATTTAGTAAAAAGCTTCAGTGGAAAATACCTCTGATCAAGACAGAAAGCTGATCTTAAAAACAAATAAACAAAAAGCACAACACTACTCAGGCTTTTGGAAGCACAAACAGAAGGCTTATTACAGTCTGAGAAGTGTTCCTTCCTGCTGAGGACATTCGGTGACACTCAATCTTTACAGATAATATATGTGACATATTTAAAGTCAGCCCTGCTGAGCCATAACCTGATACCACAGAGAAGTGGTGTTTTCCCAGGCTTCGCACACCGAGGACTGCCTCTCGGGAGTGAAGTACAGACGTGGTCCTGCACAGTGGCTGAGTGGGCAAGCCTCATTCCCCAGGGGCAGCCCCTCTGGCTCCAGAGGAGGCCATCACAGTGGCTATTTTCAGCCAGCAGGACTGATACAGCAGCCTGGGATCCTGAGGCTAGAGGATCTTCAGGCCTGAAAACCACTCTGTGGGGAACGGGGGAAGGGAGGATGGCATTTCCTCCGGTTATAAAAACTACTTAAATCAGCTATTCAGTTAACAGGATCTAATTTAAAGACCTTTCCATGTGTCTGCAGAAAATTTGTGGGCTTATTAATAGGCTTATTCTGCTAGTAAATGTCGATGGGCTTCCGACCATCAAACACACTTACAAGAGGGGAGAAGGGATGACAAAAAAAAAAAAAAAAAAAAAAGCAACAATAACAACAAAAACCCCAACCCTGTCTGTTACCCAGGAGCTGTGCCTCTCTGACTCATCACCGACTCCAGCTCGTCCAGGAAGATCGTGGATGGGGCGTGGTAGCGGGCAAGTTCAAATAACACCTGGGTGGGGGAAAAGCAAGCAAGTATTCAAGCTCATAGACTTAAAGTCCTCAGATGCTCCCAGAGAATAAAAACTTAGAATGACTGTAATAATAAGCATTTATGCTGCACTCTGTTATTTCACAATAACTTTATAATCATTACAATTATTTCTCCCTACCTCCACCCCATGGGGTTGGATGGTCCAATTATTTCCATTTATAACTTGATAAAATTAGAGGCAGAGAGTAGGTGGTTACTCCAGGGTTACTAATCATAAATATGAGAGCTTCAGATAAAATTTGGTTCCCAAGCTTGCAGTCGGCTAGTTAACCCCTGAAACACCCTACCAATAATATGTTCCATGTGGACACAAGAGCCTTGGAACATGTATAATCATTTGATAATTCTTCCCTTAATCTTTGGGAACAACAGGAGGTTATTCTCAGAAGAAAATATTTCAGGGGAAGGATTGAGTTCCTGTCATGGGTAACAAGGCTGACAAATTTAGCCCCTTTGTGTTCCTCAAATTACTCCATAGCCTTCCCACACTACCTCAACAAGGCTGCTTGGTAGGCTCAGGTACTAGAAGGCAATTCTCGACTGAATACGATGTTCTATTTGAGAATAAAATAAAATATTATAGACTGAACAAGAACAGGAAAGCAACCAGCAAAAGAACAGACATATAAAAACAAAATAAAGAGCTCTAAAGGGAGATGTGGTGGTGATGAATAGAATATAACAACCTAAACCTTTTTTTTTTAACCCTGAAACTGATCTCTTGAGCATCATATACAATCCTTCACCGGTTGATGGGAAAAAACAGTGGAGATTTAGAAAAGAATAGAAATTCTTTAATAGGCATGGGGGATTTATTCTCCATGTCACTTAGCACTAGCAAACCATCACAGAATCAGAGGGAAAGGGTTCTGAAAAAGTCAGGTTGTGGTTTTCACGAGCAGCAGCAGCTCATCCCTTACAGGTCTCCCTGTCACCGAATGGGAAATACCTCACCTTCCCCACTGCTCATGAGTACATTCAAGCACATGCACCAGCATCTCCCTTTTACAGAATCCTGTTTTATTGGAACAATTGACTGAGTTTAATGAACTGAGAGAACAATGGCAATGCCAGGGCATTCATCACAATGCCTTCCAGATACAATGGAGACCACCTAATTCAGGGCAAATAACTTTCTGTCCTTGTCACACACACACAAAGAAGCCCAAATATACCTGATATTAAGGGTGACTACAACAGTGGCAGTCTACCCAATGAAAAATGAAATATTAGAATATAAAACCCATACATGTTTTTAAGGTGCTCGCTAAAGGCAGAAAAGAGACCAAGAACCTCTGCTAGACCACACACCCAGTTGGAAGGAGAACCACGCCTGGAGTCTAGGCATTCATACTGCCCACTGCATTGCTCATTCCACTTGCAGGGAATATACAGAATCATGGGTAAGTGTTTCTGGAAGCATTAGTCTAAAATTTTCAGAGGAACCTGGAGGAAGTTAGATCATACAACTGGGGGGCGGTGCATTGAAAGATGTAAGCATCAACAGATGTATGCATTTGCTAAAGAGACCACTCAACTATTCCGTAGCGATCAGCTCCTAAAAGGCACGAACATTAGTAGGGGAGGGAGGAACATAACCCAATGGTTCCCTATAAATAACTCTTTAATTGGAATAGAAAGAGAAACAAATGGTAGAAAAAGCTTCTCTGCTTTAGGGGAAGGTCCTGAAGGGTGTGCTTTCTTTGAAAGCTTCACAGTAAGGAGCCTGACAGCATGACAAAGATTGTCCAGCTGAGGATCTTCCCAAAAGCTCGAAAAATAAAGAGAAAATGATGTAATTTCTGAAAGGAAATGAGATGAGCTCCTTTGAGGTTAGCAGAGGTTATCTGTTTCTTCTTGCATTATTTTTTAAATTATCCAAAATAAAAATGCATGTCACAAAAAGATATAAATATTTTCTAAAACTTTCAAAAGTTGTTCAAGTTCATTCAGAATCAAAGAAATACACATTCAAGCACTGAAATATTGAAATGCACGTTTAATCACTGAAATACACTATTACTTTTTACTATTAGATTGACAAATGTTTATTTTGTAAAAGATACTGGTGTGTTGGTCAGGGTGTGGAGAAGCAAATGCACTCAGGAAGCATTGATGGGACTCTAAGAGGGTACAACCCTGTTGGCAAAAAGCAATCTGGCAGTCGGTGATGTCTGTTCCCTTTGACTTGGCAATTCTACTTCATAGAAATTGTCCTACACTACATAGGCAAAAACATGTGTACATATAAGACTGCCCACTCTAGCTTTGTTCACAACAGCAAGAGACTAGAAACAACCTAAAGGCCCATCAAGAAAAGACTGGTTAAATACGTTTTGGTACATTTATGCAACGAACTACCATATAGACATAAAAGAACATGCTTTATCTATAATAGTGTGGAACAATATCCAAGTTATATATATTAAGTTGGGGAAAAACTGGGTACAAAAGGAAATATAGAGTATGTTCCTACTTGCATTTAGAAAGGCAGGGAGAAGCTAGGCATGGTGGCTTATGCCTGTAATCCCAGCATTTTGGGAGCCCGAGGTGGGAGGATTGCTTGAGCCCAAGAGTTCAAGAGGAGCCTGGGCAACATGGTGAAACCTGGTTTCCACAAAAAATACAAAAATTAGCTGGGCTTGGTGGTGTGCACCTATAGTCTCAGCTACTGGGGAGGCTGAGGTGGGAAGATTACTTGAGCCCAGGAGGTCGAGGCTGCAGTCGGCTCTGATAATGTCACTGCACTTTGGCTTTGGTGCCTCGGTGACAGAGCAAGACCCTGCCTCAAAACAAAACAGAACACCCAAAAGAAACAGTTGTTGATGTTAATGTAGATAATAGATAAATGTTCTGCAGGGCTGCTGTAGCAACTGTTAATAGTAGTTGCCTCTGGGGAGAGGGCTGAGGAGTCTGTACATCCTCTTATACTCTTTTTTTTTTTTTTTTTAAGGCTAGTTACTTTTAAAATATATAGTAAAAGAAAGGAAGAGGCCGAGCATGGTGGTCACGCCTGTAATCCCAGCACTTTGGGAGGCCGAGGTGGGCAGATCACAAGGTCAGGAGTTTGAGATCAGCCTGGCTAATATGATGAAACCCTGTCTCTACTAAAAATACAAAAAAGCCAGGCGTGGTGGGGGTGTGTATAGTCCCAGCTACTCGGGAGGCTGAGGTAGGAGAATCGCTTGAACCCAGGAGACAGAGGTTGCAGTTAGCCGAGGATGCACCACTGCACTCCAGCCTGAGCGACCGAGCAAGACAAGAAAGAAAGAAAGAAAGAAAGAAAGAAAGAAAGAAAGAAAGAAAGAAAGAAAGAAAGAAAGAAAGAAAGAAAGAGAGAGAGGGAGAGAGAGAGAGAAAGAAAGACAAAGAGAGAGAGAAAGAAAGAAGAAAGAAAAAGAAAGAAAGAAAGAAGGAAGGAAAGAAAAAAGAAAGAAAGAAAGAAAAGAAAGAAAAAGAAAGAAAGAAAGAAAGAAAGAAAGAAAGAAAGAAAGAAAGAAAGAAAGAAAGAAAGAAAGAAAGAAAGAAAGAAAAAGCAAGCAAGCAAGCAAGCAGGAAGGAAAGAAAGAAAGAAAAAGAAAGAAAGAAAAAGAAAAGAAAGAAAGAAAGAAAGAAAAAGAAAGAAAGAAAGAGAGAGAAAGAGAAAGAAAGAAAGAGAGAGAAAGGCAGGTAGGAAGGAAGGAATTGGGAGAGGAATTGTTTCCTCACTCCTTTTTTTTTAATTTATTTTTTTTGCTCCCACTCCACCGGGATTTTTCTTCACTCTTAGAATCCTAACAAAATAATACTGAACCAGAGGAAAACTTTAAGTGAATACAATGCTCACACAGGATGGAGAATTCTTGTTAATTGACTTTTCTGGTTATTCGACATTAAACCAGAAAATTCATGTAACTTCAGTCTTTGTTAGGAATACTATAAACTTTTTGAGTTTCTTCTTCTGCCTAGGTAAGTCCTGTCCTGAGAGTATGTCACCCTCCTTCGCGCACCCTGCAGTGTCTTGTGCTCGTGGTTCTAAACACCGCTTTTCATGACAGAAGATGAACCTAAACTAATTCTGAGTGGTATCTTTTAAGAGTTTGTTGTTATTCAGCATATAGAAATGACACGTTAAAAAAAAAAGACTTCAGGGTGATAAGAATTCTAGTTAGATGAATTTCAGCTACAGTCATCTCTAGGCATATGGAAGAGATTGGTTGCAGATCCTCTCCCTCTTCCTCCCGACACCCTTCCCTGTACCAAAATCTGTGCATATTAACTTGGGGAAAAGCCAGGTACAAAAGGGAACATATAGTATGTTCCTACTTGTATTTAGAAAGGCAGGGAGAAGCTAGGCATGGTGGCTCATGCCTGTAATTCCAGCATTTTGGGAGCCCGAGGCAGGAGGATTGCTTGAGCCCAAGAGTTCAAGAGGAGCCTGGGCAACATGGTGAAACCTGGTTTCTACAAAAAATACAGAAATTAGCTGGGCTTGATGGTGTGTGCCTATAGTCTCAGCTACTGGGGAGTCCCACAGTCTATCCTGGGAAACCCACATATACTCGGGTTTTGCATCCTGTGAATACTGTATTTTGTCGAAAAAAATTCCCCATATAAGTAGACCCATGCAGTTGAAGGGCCAACTGTTGTTCAAGGGCCAACTGTAACTGAACCTCCAGCTAACTAAAAGCACATGGAGCCATAACTGTAAGTGTAGCTAAATTCAAGCCCCACTTAGGAACTGGCACTGAGTTATACGCAAGATGAAGAACAAAGAAATAGAAGATATCAACGTAGGTTTCCACAAATTACCATCTTGAATGGGTAACAAGAATTTATATAAGCTTACATATTTGCAGCAACTTGAAAATGATATCAATGTAATAGATAATAGGTTATTTTAGGTAAGTCAATCCTTTAAACATATTCTATTATGATTTCCAAATAGGCCATCATATTTTGAAAGAGTCATCTAAGGGAATGTAATTTAAGCATAACTTGTTAATCACTTTTCAGAAAACATGTAATATTTTATATTCACTTATATTGAGTACATATCTGCCATTCTACAGAGTGTGATAGTTTAACAGGTTTTCAAAGAAGGACCTTTCTTACACTAGGACCTAAACCATAAATGGAAGTGCTCTTAATGTCACTGGAAGATTCAGTACAATTTTCTAACATAAAATATAACATCAACTATAAATGTGATATTGTAAAGATGGAAACAACCTCTGAAAGAAAGCAAAAAATTGCTGGGCGCAGTGGCTCATGCCTGTAATCCCAGCACTTTGGGAGGCTGAGGTGGGCGGATCACCTGAGGTCAGGAGTTTGAGACCAGCCTGGCCAACATGGTGAAACCCTGTCTCTACTAAAAATACAAAAAAAATTAGCTGGGCATGGTGGCAGGCACCTATAATCCCAGCTACTTGGGAGGCTGAGGCAGGAGAATCGCTTGAACCTGGAAGGCGGAGGTTGCAGTGAGCCAAGATGGCACCATTGCACTCCAGCCTGGGGGACAAGAGCAAGACTTCCTCTGAAAAAAAAAAAAAAAAAAAAAGAAAGAAAGCAAAAAATCTTACAGGCTATGGGCACTATGGAAGCAAAGGTGCTCAGAACATCTGAAAGAATAATGAAGGTTAAAGTTTCTTGATTCTTTCTTAGAGTATCTAGCATAGGGACTAACATACAGTAGTAGCCTCTCAATAAATGTTAACCAAATATAGTGTACATGTTAAATAATAAATGCTTCTTGAATGAAGAAAAAATATGCCAAGTCAGAGATTTTTTTTCCCAGCCTTCATGCCTAAATTGCATGAATCAAAAAAGAGCTGTTGATCAAATTCCCAAAGGAAGGGAGATCATGTTTTGCTGATGGGGGCACAATTAACTTCCACAGATAATAGTCAATCCATTTCCCAAGCTACTGGTAATCAAGATCCAGGATTGAATCTAACATAAAATCACCTAAAAGCAAAGAAGCTCTGACATCATTTTGTACCACCGTATTACACTAGAACTTATTTTTAAAAACAAAATTAAGAATTCCTACCCGAACAAGTTTTTCTGAATCCCCTCTCCATTTGCTGACAATGGTGGATGCAGAGATGTTAAAGAAGGTTGTTTTACATTCAGTGGCCACAGCTTTGGCCAGTAAAGTCTTTCCTGTACCTAAAGAGAGACACGTAAAAGATGAGCAGGCATTTCAACTCCATCATCCCCCTGCTTATAGACAGAAGTCAGTTTCACACATAAGGAAGGAAGTGACTGCTCAGCTCTCATGTGCCCCGGTCCTGAAGTGAGGACAGAAGGGACAACTCATCCTCTGCACACACACTTAACACCAACATCAAAATAGGATGCTGTGTTTACCTGGAGGGCCGTACAGCAGTAGTCCTTTCCAGGGGGAAAGAATTCCTGTAAATAGCTGTGGATACTATGGAAACAAGGAACAAGGATGAGGTTTGGTGCTGACACATCAGCCTGCATACTCTCAGCACAGACAAGCCAGGAAAGCTGGAGTGAGATTCAGGTCTCCTTTTTTTGCTTAAGGTCGTCTGCTTCTCACCTAAATAAACAGATCTTATTCATCCCAATTTTATTTTCATGCTCGATTAGAATGCCTGACTTAATTTTTGTGACTTTTTAAAAGAGCAATTTTTTAAGGAAAGGAAAGGTATATGTAGGTACTCTTCCTCTCTGTTAAACAGTTATCTCTTACATGCATAACATCGTTTTCCCCAAACTTCTATATGGAGAGCATTTGGCAATCTTTTGAATGTTGTAAAGCAGGTATGAACTTTAAAATACATACTAGAACCAATTAGTAAAGGTTTATTTGAATAAAGTACAGAGCTATGGTGAAACCTGTTTTGGAAGTTGAGAATATTCAGGGGCAAACGCATTAAGAGACACCAACTCTGAACAGGACATGCATAGCCTTCAAGGAAGTCTCGCCTATTAGTTCAAATTCAAACAATCTGGGGAAGGTGGGTGGCAAGGGTTGGTAAAGAATGCGGGAGAGGGGTGTGGCAAGGAATATTAGTAAAATTAAAACTAGCTATTAGTTTCTTGCTAATCCTGACGTCAAATCTCAACGCATTTGGAGCTTGTAATGCCATGGAGAGAACAAATCCAGGGAATTTCAATGAGATGTTCTATCCTTTTTAAAAGTTTTATGCTATAGTTCCACTTAGAGGAAAAGGTGAGTAAACTTCTATTAATTCTAAACACCAGTGTATTTCTTACTCCTAAGTCTGAACACAGAAAGAAAGAGGGCGAAAAGAGAATCTAAATGTATTGATTTTTGTCTCGTTAGAGGAAAGCATCCAAAAATCAGGGGCCACATGGGCTCAGTGGTAAGACTAAATAGGTTATTCAGTAAAATAAATTCATAATCCTGACAGCAGGAAATTACAAAAAATGGCCATAAATTATTTGTAGCTCCTTTCATCAAGGAGTGGAGCCTATTTCTCCAACATTTGAATCTGGGCCTGGTCTTGTGACTTTGGCCAGTGGGACATTAGCAAATGTAAGAGATTTGAAAATATAAGACTAGCAGAAAAATATACGAGGCATGAAAGATGCTTGTGAATTAGAACTTTCCCTTTCTTGCCTCTTTCTGGGAACCCACTGCCACCATGTGAACAGGACTGGGCTTTCCTGCTAGAGGATGAGAGGTCACATGGAGAGACACCTTGGCTGTACTGCTTGTCCCAGCCTTTTCAGTCTCTCCATCTTTTCTGCTACTCTGGCTGATGGCTCAGACCTGTGATTGAGCCCAGTTAAGAATACCACATGGAAAAGAGATGAGCCAGCCCAGCTGAGCCCAGCTCCAACTGCCTACCCACAGAATTACAAACAAATAAATTGTTGTCTTAAGGCACTAAGTTGTGGGGTGGTCTGTTATACAACAAAAGCTAAGTTTTCACTTACCTCTTCATCACCCCATTTGTAAATCAAACATGGAGAGTATTGTTTTTCTATTTTTCTACCCAGTTTGTAAACTGCACAGAGATTTGTCAGTAATAAGTAATGAGCACAACAGGCTGGCTTTGCTGGTCACTGCCCTGGAAGGGGCTGTTCAGTCTTCACAACCAGCCAGAAGCAAAGCCCCAGATGATCCTGGGGAGGGTAGGTGGAGGGGGGGAGTGTAAAGGAAGGATCTGTGGAAACAAAGTGAGAGATTCTCCCCTACCAGAGGTATTTCTACAACAATAAGAATATTTTTAAGGGAGCAGGCTAATTTGAATCAATCTGACAAATTATGTATACTATAGTCTTAGATCTTAAAGTTTCACTTAGCTCAGACACCTGTCTTGAACTAATATGTAACATGATTTTAAATGATCTAGAATGGACCAGGCTTTGGTGCTCCAGGGTTGAGAAAGTGTTGTGACACAAGCAAAATGTTAACGTGTGGACAGAAAATCATCCTGCCCTTCCCTTTCTGATAGGTGTGTGACATACAGCTTGTCCAATGGATAGTGAACAGAAATAACCCCCAAGAGGCTTCCCGTCCTTACCCTTATAGGATACACAACAGCTTCTTTGACTAACTGCTTGGCTGCATCAAGTCCAATAATGTCATTCCACTTTATGTTTGGATTATGGAGATAAATGTCCTGCAATGCACATTTGATCATTTTGTTAAAACTGATGTTGTCCTCTACAGCTGTAATAACTTTGGGAGCAGCAGAATACTTGACTTACAATAGGATATAAAGTGCTGGTGATAAAAACTGTTCATATTTTATACACACACACACACACACTTTGTAATTTTGGGTTAGTTCGCCAAAGGCATGCCGTGAAAATATTCAATGATTTTCCCTGAAGAAGACATTGATAACACAGTATGGTACTTTTCAGGGAGAAAAAAAAATATCCTAACAATGGACTCTACCTGTTTTGAGTCAATAGCAAACCATACCGATTTATAACCATAATTAAAGAAGCTACAGAATATGCCTTCAACTTACATTAGGTTTTACTGTGCAACATAGTTCCTAGCCAGTGCCTGGCCTTGTTCTTGTTCCTTGATCTCACAAACACTTTCTTAATCTGTCGCATAAAAGAGATAATGCTCCTCTGAAACCAATTTCTCTTTTTTCCCTAGCGATCATTCCCTACTTCCAGCAGGAGCAATTGCTTCTACAAAATTCAAGGAAGCCAACAACTGGGTGAAACTGCAGTTTTCCCCTCTTATAGTAGAGCCCTGTAGCAACCATCTAGGGTAATCAATTACGGTAGCTTTTACTGATAACTAATTTACAGTTTCCAAACTTCAATTTCACCAGACGCCTCAGAGCAGTCGCTAAGGGGCCTTTCTCAGTAGGAGCTGTTTCAGGCAAACTGAATATCTAGAGTGTTTCATCAAAAAAGCCCGAAAAACCTTCTTTCCAAAGTCATTCTGAGTGACTACAGAAAAAATCTGAATCTATTCTTATATTTATGTAATTTTTAATAAGTAATATGTGCTCATGGTCCAAAAATACAAATACATTTTTTAAATGCTGGTGAGATGTTTGTGCCTACTCCGGCTCTCCACCCATCCAGTTCCCTCCACCATAGGAAGTTCATTTTTATTTTTAATTTTTCTTCAAACAGGGTCTCGTTCTGTAGCCCAGGCTGGAGGGCAGTGGCATGATCACCACTCACTGCAGCCTCAACCTACCGGGCTCAAGTAATCCTCCCACCTCAGCCTCAACACAACAGCTTCTTTGACTAACTGCTTGGCTGCATCAAGTCCAATAATGTCATTCCACTTTATGTTTGGATTATGGAGATAATCCAAACTTCCACTTTTTCCCTTAGCAATTTCCTATCTTCTTTACTAACACTTTCCCCACCCCTCCCTCCTTCATGTTCTCAAAGTGCACCTTGCCCCTGGGATGAGAAACTCTTGAGGGCAAGGACTAGTGATCCTTCTGCCTCGGCCTCCCGAAGTGTTACAGGAGATTACAGGTGTGAGCCACTGCACCCAGCCAACTTTCACTTTTATTAGAGAAATTTCTTGTTTGTTTGTTTGTTTGTTTTTTCTGAGATGGATTCTCGCTCTGTCATCCAGGCTACAGTGCAGCAACCTCTGCCTCCCAGGTTCAAGCAATTCTCATGCCTCAGCCTCCCAGGTAGCTAGGACTACCAGCAAGCACCACCATGCCCAGCTAATGTTCTGTATTTTCAGCAGAGATGGGTTTTTGCCATGTTGGCCAGGCTGGTCTCAAACTCCTGACCTCAAGTGATCTACCTGCCTCAGTCTCCCAAAGTGCTAGGATTATAGGTGCCAGCTACTGCACCTTGTCTAGAGAAAGTATTTATACAAGCGCTTTGGTCATGCATGATATATATAATCCATTATTGGATGGAATGATAGTGAAAGGACTCAGTCTTCCTTACTCTGCCTTTAGAGCCTGGATCTATATGCAGATCCACCAGCCATTCACATTCTTATTACCGTCCTTTCTTAGGGAAATCTTGGAACACAAGGAAAATTCAGTTACCTAGGTATTCAAGGCATCCATAGATAACAGCAGTATTTCTTGCCCTCTTCTAGAGTTGAGTTCCACAAGGTAATGTTTAATTTCCCAACTGACAATTTCTCCTTATATCAATCCAAAGTTATCAGTCAGAATTCAACAGGACTACCTCATGAGGTGGTGAGCTCTCTATCACTGTAAGCATTCAGGCAGGAGCAGGTTTTCTACCTCCCATGCTACTATAGAAAGGATTCCAGATGGAATCATCTCAGGCCACTTCCACTCTATAGTTCTATCCTCATAGTCATGTTAGCCTTTTGCAAAAATGGTAATGAGACTACTAATTTAGGGTTATTGCAGCCTGGCTTAGTCCCTCATCCCCTCTCACTGGTAAAAACCTCATAGATGGTCACCCCATCTCCTTTTCTTTGCTATTCATTTACCTCCCTGTCATAGAACAAGCCATCCACAAGCACATGGGATGATCCCATCCTCTGATGGATGCCTTTCTAACGTCCCCTCTTCTATAGGCGTGTTTTCAGCCCTGGGTACTGCTCACCGTACCCTTCCTCAGGAGCCCTGCCTCTCTCTACCGGTTCCCCACCACTCCCTGCTTCTTAGGTGGCCCATGGGAAATGTGCACAACCTGCAATTTCTCATGGATGTGCCTATGCCCAGAATAGCTCCTAGCCTCCCTCTTTCACTTTTTCCCTTAGCGATTTCCTATCTTCTTTCCTAACACTTTCCCCACCCCTCCCTCCTTCATGCTCTCAAAGTGCACCTTGCCGCTGGGACGAGAAACTCGTGAGGGCAAGGACTGTGCTCTGACTCATTCACCTTTGTGTCTCCAGCCCGCAGCACATACCTGACACATAAGAGGCTACAGGAAACAACTGCTGAGCTGAACAGAGACAGCTCAGGAGCCCTTAGCTTTTCAGAGGAGCTGTGAATTTTTGGGATCATTTTAAACACCCCTCTGAGCCTGCCTAGGTTTCAGTCTTCAATTAAATATGAAGCATTACAAATTAGAAAAATATCCTGTAACTCAGGGGTCTATTTTATTTTCTAGGAACTTGCCCAACGTCACACAGCTAGCAAGAGAAGGATCTAGAAATCAAAGGCAGGTCGGTTAATTCCAAAGCCTATTCTTCCTGCCTTCTGGTTCCATAGTGCAAGCTGGAAAAGTCCGTAGTCTGGATGGTAAAGTCTTTCCTGCTAATTGTGTTTTTCATGGAGATTTTCAATGATGATATCATCAGACTTCCGACATCTCTATTTCTAGGCTCTGACTTTTTAAAACAGATGCAGACATACTTTTTTCTTCTTTAAGAGGCTTTCTTTCCTTGACTGTTGGCTCTGCTATTAAACCTTTCACCTGTCCCTTCATTCCTAAGTCTTTTTCTCTCTCGGTTTTCTTGGCCTCTATCATGAGATGGTGGGCTTTTTATATTGTAATTTTATGATTCTATAATTTATTTATCATGCATTATTGTGCCTCTAAACAATATGAGTGCCTTCGCAAGTGGGGGCACTTTATAAATAAATTATCATATTTATTGTTATTAATAAAAGAAGCAGCCCACAAAGCTCCACAAGCCCCAGCCCGCCTCCGTAAATTTGTGAATTGAATATCAGATCTTACCCGGCTCACCACCGCTGCCAATTCTCGCATCTCACTGTTCATGCCAATAAATGCACTCAGAGGTTTCAGCAGTCGTTCCTGATGAGAGGAGTGGAAAGGCTCACATTACAATATTGCTTCATAATTTAGGAAGAAACCCTGGGCACGCACAGGTCTTGGTGAAACAAACGATGGCAGGTGGCTACGGCCTTTGACTTGATCTCAAGGTTTCACTGTACTCAAAATTATATTTCCAGAGTTCATCTGGCTGTTGGCAATTTGAAAGATGAATGTCACATCTTCGCCACTTACTGAGGGGTCTGGATTATGGTCGAAGGTGTTCAAGGCAAGTTCACTGGTCGCTCCCTTGATGGCATCTGTGAGCAGCCCTCGGAAGTCAATTATTTGGCCCTGAAAGGGAGGAAAGGTTATTTATGCCATGAGAGCATAAGAGAAGACTCTTCTTAATAACTCAGTTTCATTAAACCAAGACACATTTATATACCCTGGTATTAGGGCAAACTTCAAGTGAAACTTTAAAAAGAACCAGCACTAGTATTAAACATGATGATTTCCTCAAGTTGGAGCACCTTAAAAAATTGTAAGTACATTTTCCAGAATGAAGTGGATTTGAATAAAAATTCATGAGTATTTCTCAGTTCCTGACACACACCATCTGCTTCCTTCCTTATGTGTTAACTTCCCCTGTATGGTCTTATCCTATTAAAATATTACACACACAGAAACAACTCATTGGCACAACAGTAATGAGAGTTCCTGTCTATGAATTGTGACACACGTTCCCACTCAATAGAGTGCTGTACAAAATAAGTGTGCAAGGTTCTTTGTGAGAACTATTTCTTTTTTGTTATTTTTGTATATAATTTGTATAAATTTATTGGCTATAAGTGGAATTAATTTAATTTCCACCAACAATGTATGAGTTCCCTTTTCTCCATATCCTGTGAGGATTATTTCTAATCCTTTTTTTTTTTTTCCTTTAAGAGACAGACAGGATCTCACTCCATCATGCAGTGGCATAATCAGAGCTCACTGCAGCCTTAAACTTCTGGGCTCAAGGGATCCTCCCACCTCAGCCTCCCGAAGAGCTGGGACTACAGGTGTGCACCACCACTCTTGGCTAATTTTTAATTATTACTATTACTTTTTTTTTGTAAAAATGGGGTCCTGTTATGTTGCCCAGGCTGGTTTCCAACTCCTGACCTCAAGTTATCCTCCCACCTTAGCCTCCCAAAGGGCTGGGATTACAGGTGTGAGCCAGCATACCCAGCCTATTTCTAATTCTTATAACACTTCTGTTAGTCAGGAGTGACATCCTGGCTTCATAGATGTGAGAGTAAGTCCAGAGAGGTTAAGTGATTTGCCCAGAGCCACAGCACTAATAAATGGCTTAAGGCCAGGATTTAAACTCACTTAATCTGTCTCCCAACCCACGATCCTTCCAATATCACCTTGTCCCCCCTAGAGCTAGGAAGGAAAAAGCAAGGATGCACCAAAAAATAAAACAATAATAGTAGTTAACATTTATGGAGTGTTTATTATGTGCTAGGCACTGTGCCAAGTCTCTCCTTTCATCATGAGACTTACAGTGGGCACTGCGATTATTTCCATCTTACAGCTGAGAGAAATGAGGCTTGGAGAGATTATAAAACAATTTGCCCAAAGTTACACAGTGGGGGAGCATCTGAGCCGGGTTTTGAATCTAGACAGGCTGACTCTGAAGCTTATGCCCTCAAGAACAACATACCTACTAAATTTGTAGGGAGAGTGTCCTAAAGCTTGGATTCTGATATAGTAAGGATGTGTGCCCCCTCCAAATCTCATATTGAAATGTGATGCCCAGTGTTGGAGGTGGGCCTGGTGGGAGGTGTTTGAGTCATTGGGGAGGAACTCTCATGAAAGGCTTGGTGCTCTAACCACTGTAACTAGTGAGTTCTCATTCTATTAGTTCACGAGGGACCTGGTTGTTTAAAAGAGTCGGTCATCTCCCTCCCTTCTTGTTCCCTCTCTTGCCATGTGACATGCCAGGTCCCCTTGCCTTCCGCCATGAGTAAAAGCTTCCTGAGGCCTCACCAGAAGCTAAGCAGATCCCAGTGCCGAATAGAACTATGAGTCAAATAAATCTCTCTTCTTTATAAACTACTCAGCCTCAGGTATTCCTTTACAGCAATGCAAAACAGACAAACACAGGTACTAACATGGAAATGACAGACCTGGGGTTTTCTGAGATTGGCCCCAGGCCATATACCCTCAGGCAACCTATGGACATATGAAATGCTAGGGAGAAAGCCATCTACATTGTGCCCTGAGGACATTTCTGCTGGTAAGAGGATTTATAGTCAGACTACTTCAAAGGTTAAGTGCTGGGTTAAATGGTCCCTTCCTTGTGAGCCAATCAAAAACATCCATTCATTTCAATGTTGCCACAAAATAGCTAGGCAAAGTGACTGAAAACACAACAGAAGCAGTGAAGGTGAACAAGGAGACATTTTTCCAAGGGAGGCGTTGATTCCCATGATATCATCTCCAGCAATTACCATGTAAGTTAGGCCCTTACAGGGAGTCATTTCAGGCCAGTGAGGTCACTGCCCTTCATTTTCAGGGAGATGTTCCAGTCACCCCTCTAAATTCACACACAGAGTTCAGTTTTTCTAAGAGCTGGCCGGAACTAAGTCAGCACTCCAGAGGTTTGAGCACTTGGCTGAAGAAAGAAAGAAGAAGCTTAAAGAACTACACCCTTGGAGAGTATGACCAAGAGCAATATGGTGCTGTTCATTTCCCAATTACATATTTTAATCTACCTTTTGACTACATCCACCCAATCTGGGTCTTTTCTGCTTAAGACATTATTATTTAAAATCCAGACATGAGATTCATTATGAAAAAGGTAGAAATATCTATCAAGGACAAAATCAACCCTATATCAACTGAGGTTTCATAGTCCACATGAAATTACGTTTAGATCAGAAGCCATCCCTCCAAGGAGAAAGATGCCACCACTAATCGAATGCCACGGACAGGGCAGAGCAGAATGAGTATGTGTTTCCAACTCACTAAATAACGCAGATGTCTTAGCGCTTTGGGAGGTCCAGACAGGAGGATTGCTTGAGGCTAGAAGTTTGAAACCAGCCTGGGTAACATAATGAGACCCCATCTCTAGACGAATTAAAAAAATTAGCTAGATGTTGTGGTGTATGCCTGTAGTACTAGCTACTTGGGAGGCTGAGGCAAGAGGATTCGTTGAGCCCAGGAGTTCTGGGCTGCAGTAAGCCATGATTGCACCATTGCACTCCAGCCTGGGTGACAGAGCAAGCCCTGTCTCTTAAAATAAATAAATGATAAGAACGACGCAGGAGGATCATGCCAATGTTTGTCATTGTTATTACAGAATTTTTAAGCTGATGGGAACACTAAAGACAATCTCTTCCGAGCCCTTCAATTTACAAATGTGGAAACTGAGTTCCTTAGAGATGGGGCAGTTCATGCCAGCCCATTCATTCAGAAAGGAGATTCCAAAGAAGAACCCATTTTCTGACCCTCTTCTCCATTTACCTCACAACCAACCTTCAAAAATCACGTCTTAACTTTCCTGTTTGACAAAAATAATGTTTTTTTGTTTTCATGTTTAAAAGGAAAAAGAAATTACCCCTTTCAGTGTTAGGTTCGTGAGTTTCACTTACTCTTCGTGGGTGGGCATTTTCCTCTCCACTGTCTTTACCGATTCTTGATATATTTAGGCCGAAGTTGGCACTCTCCAGGCGAGTGTTATTAACTACCTCCTGAAGAAAGAGAGACAAGGACACATTGGCTGTGAGCAGCCATGGAGAGATGCTGGCTGTACCTGCCCACTCCATCATGCAAAGTCCAATGCTGGAGAGCAATTCTGTAAATGCGACGTGCACATGTAGTTTAGCCACTTTTGTGCAGACCCAGGAAGATGAGTTAGCTGTCTGCCTGCACTATGTGGAAGGAGTTGTCCCTGGAAAACCGAGAAGATGCCAGGCCATGGGCCCTGAGCAGCTTTTCCAAATGGAGGAAACAGTTGTGCCTCAACCCATCCCCTTTTGCTGGCTCGTCTTTTCTCCTGTGATCAGGGGTGTTTTTGGCCAGGAGTGACTGAGTTTGGAGATACAGCAGAGTCAACCAGCCTCCCATGGGACTCATCCTGCCCCATCTTCACCTCTCTTCCACCTGAATCAGGCTGTAGCGGCCAGAACTGTAGAGAGGGGGAGAGAATCCTTTTGACCAATCAGGTATTGTGATTATTCCTTTCCATTATTTGACATTAAGTTTTTAAATTCCTTTTCTCAGTTTCCATTGGTCCTCTTTCCTTTGAAACCTGGGATGTTTTGTCCTAACTAAGAAGGTTCTGGACATGAGTCTCGTGAGTCAGGAGCCATTTACTTCACTCACTTGCTGGGTTCTCTCCTTGCTGCCCTTCTTGGCCCCCAGAAAGTCCAGGGTGAAGGTCTGGGGTGAGGGCTGACCATGTGCGATTTGGAGAAGTCCAGTAGGAGACCTTCAGACCCAGCCACACCTGAAGTGTAGCGTAGGCTATGCCTGGCCTACACTTAGGAACCCAGCAATGTGCTCTGGGACAAGAAGATCTGCCATCTTGGTTAGCTCAGTTACCTCAGGTAACAGTAACCTCAGATGGGAAGACCACGCTCCACAGTAACCAGGCCCTCCTGCTCTGACTGGGCCCTGGCCCCACCCTGGCCCATCGCCCAGCACCCAGATCAGGGGAAAGACTTGGAGGAGAAAAAAGTCTCCTGCCCATGTTCAGAAACATTAGGAAATCCAGGGATTTGTCCATGGTTTGAGTCCAGTGTACTAGAAGAAAACCTACAATTCAATTAGATCACACAGCAATTTTAAAAGCGTAGGTCCTCAAAAAATAAATAAATGTGACTTTTTTCGTAGGGCTATTTTTCAGCCAAGTGTGCTATTCACAAAGTCAAGCCAAGCCATCCTGACCTGATTAGGATGCTCCTTATTGAGAGATTTGGTGTCCCCTGTCTTCCCCACTGTGGTTTTGGACCGGGGCCTCTGCTGATTGATCTTGGGAAGATTTTGGCAACTGTCGTTCATCACCCTAAGGAAGGGAACAAAGACCTTGGAAGAAATTATTCTAGCCACTTAATTTGAGGTAGTTAAACACCTATTCTTAAGAATAGCACATTTAAGAAAGCTATTGAAAGATATGCAGGTGGCCACTATAGGGCCCTTCCACCTATGCGATCCACCCACTAGGTTCATCCTGGCCCTAACTCCCTCCAGGCTACTCATGGGGTTCTTCTAAGATCCCCTCCTGGAGCCCCCCAACTCACCCTCTTCATTTCCCTTTCACACCACATAGCTTCGGCCCTTCTGCAAATAGCTTTAGTTCTTAAGAACACATTGCTTTACAAGTATTTTTCCGTTGTTCCTTCTACCTTCCTTAAAAGCAGCATTAGACCAGGAGAAAGGTGTGTGAGAGAAAGGAGTCCTCCCATTCAAACTAAGAAACAGTAGGAAATTCAGGGATTGGCCCATGGTTTTAATGCAGTGCCCTGGATGTACCCTGTCTACTTAAAATACATCTCAGCATGTTATGAGTAATAAACATCAAAAGGGGATTATGGAAGGAAAACAAACTTCCTCTCATCAATGTTGTCCCAGACCAATCATATTTACCAAACAAATTTTCATCAACAATTGTTTACTTCAGACAAAACAAACTGATGGGGCTGGAAGTCAGAAGAGTAGCTAACTCTGATGGAGATGGGGAGAATTTGACTGAGAAGGGGCAAAGGTAGACTGCCGGTGGCTGTAACTGTGGTTACAAGAGTATATGCATTTACTGTATACATAGCTATATATGTAGTATGACTGTATATATGTTATATAACCATAGAAAGATCAAATCACTTTTTTCACTACATTCGTATAATTAGATATAAAATTCAGTATTTGAATATCCATATGTTTCTGTAGAAGATGCCACCAGAGAGAGACAGGACTAGCTTTGGGGGCAGAATATGAACTCCCACATTGTTTCTTAGTTCTCCTAGCCCTTTTGTCGCTATATGTGAGATGCCATTTGCAGAAGGTTCGTTAGAAGCAAGTCTCTCCGTGTTCCGAATGATCTCAGAGAGCTGCTATTTCAACTTCCTTTCTTTATGGGGATAATAAATGTTCGTGTCTAATATAAATGCACAGCTATTTAGCCAGTAAGACCACCCATGTCGACAATACCACCAATGTCCACATGGTGACACATCTGTGAGTGTTTGTCTCACTGGGGAGAGCGTCATGAGAGGTGGACACTAACAGTTCTTGGGGGTTCTTTTTCTATCTTTAAACTAGGAATAAGAATGTCTTTCTCCGCCCTTTTGCTGGCACAAAAATGAAATAACTATGAAATGAAAACCAAGCATTTCACAAATGCAAACTTATATTAATAGTATTGACTTAAGAGAAGTTATTTATATGTGTGTGTGGAAGTGTATGTGTGTGTTTATGTGTTTGTGTGTGTGTGTGTCTGTATTTAAACTTGCCTCCCCATCCTTGTGGAGCTGGCAGGAAACAGGGACTCTATTTTCCCACTTTGATTTCCCATTGGATGCAACTGATCCCCAAGGTCTGCTTTAACACGACCAAAATACAAGAGCTCTAATGTATAAAGCAATGCAATTCATTTTCAATCGGCTCTGAGGATTGTAAAATTCCTCTGAACATGGAACCAAATTCACTCTGCTTTGACTTTAACCATTGGTCCTAGGTGCACCTTGTGGAATTTGGCAGAAAAGGCCCAATTGCCCTTTGGAGGGTGAACTGAAGCCTGTTCCTGCAATGTTCTAAGGAGCCCCCCTCCACCAACCCTCTGTTCAAGCTCAACATCTCCAGTTGCTCCAGTCATTCCTAAAGTTACCTGGCTCCCAGATTCTTCCTCAAACTGGTCACCTTCCAGAATAGTGTGACCTCCTACTTTTTGGACATTGTATTTCTATTGATGGGGCTGGGACCACAGTAGCACTCGTGTCTCACTGTTGGCCCAGGTAAACTGAGATTTCCAGCTCTCTGATTTTATAATGGAGGAGCTATTTGTTGTAATTCTTGTTAGAGCTTAAACCTTATTTTATTAAATTTCATCTTGTTACTTTGAACCCATCTCCAGAATTGCCAAGACCTTTTGGGATCCCAGTTCTGTCATCCATCACATTAGATAACCTTTCCTCCTTTGGTTCATCAGCAAGTCTTTAAGCGGGGATTATAAATCTTTTCCAAGATTAGAAAAAGACACTTTGATTTGCTAATAGCCAGTCTCATGACATGTCTCACTTCAGTAACTATATTTGAGTATAAAATTGTCCACAGAAACATCATTCATTATTTTCCTAGTTATTCCTCCTGATTCTAACCATTTGCTATTCAATCTTTACACTTGCCACATACAAACATCTACTCAGAGAGGAGCTGAGGAGCCCCCACGCTGTCAAATGGGCCACTGTGCTCCATCCCTAAAGGGAACAAAGCACTCTGACACCATTCACTCACAAAGCATTTGCCAGGGAAGCATGCTGAGAAGGTTCCAGAAAGATAATCAGAATCCAAAAGCCTTCTGAAGCTGGCCACAAATGCTCCTCACGATTTCTATGCATAAGCAGTTACCATGTATTACCAGCGTCTGACTAGCTTTGTGGAAACTATAAATAAAAGAATAACACTTTTGTCAAAGCAATAAAACTCCTCCTACAGAATAGCACAAAGCAAAGGTAGCCCGAGGCCGATTATTACGACGAGTCGGATCGTGGAGCATGCGTGGGCTCCACGGCCATTTTTGTAAGCTGTGCCCACCAGCCCTGTGAGGTGTCCTAGGCCTTTCTTTCTGAGGCTGGAACAAGGGAACTGGAGTCGCAGGGGCAGGGAATGTAGCAGGGGCATAACAGAATCCATACCTCTTGAGGGCCTAATAAGTTGCATGTGATTACAATCTAACTTTTCTTTTTCCAAGAGCATTTTAAGATTTTACACACTTTGTTCACTGCCTGGATGGCTGCATCTTCCCATGAGGTTTTGGCTCTACTGTAATAGCAACAGCCCACAGGTTGTGATGCCCCACAGCTGGCCCTCACTGGCACCTGGCAGCAGCACCCTTGATCCCCTGGGTATTTCTGAACAGCCCTGACAGTGGAGGGGTCTGTGGGAGTGGGGAGAGAGGAATGGGAAGGACACTGGCAAGAGTAGGGGGCCTTGTGAGAGAAAGTGTGTACCCAGAAAGGTCCAGAGACAGAGGGGCTCCCATCAGAGGCTACAAGTCCCAGATGAGATTTGGACTTGAGAAGCTGGAGAAAGGAATGCAAGATGAGCTGTGAACAGGAGGGAAAAGCAAGAGAAGAATGGGTTCCCGCAGGCCAGGACTGGCGAAGGCAGAAGTGTAAGGCACCTCCTGGCTCATTGTTGATCTTCAGACAGGTGAGGACATCTGATCTGGGAGTGCTTGAAATTGACTAAATGATGAAAAGAGGGAAAATAATATTTCTTGGGTGCTCACTGTGTGCCAGGAACTCACTATGTGTCCGAGACTTGCTCCATGCTTGTAAATAGCAGAGCCAGGAGTTGAACATGGGTCTTTTAACCTCTGAGGTTCAGACTTTTCATATCACATGGCCTGGAAAGACAGAGCATCATGGGATGCACTTATTTACAGTAAAACCAGGAGAGTAGACAGACATTGGCCCAAATCTGGAGCAGCCGTAATGAGAGAAGTCCTGGGCTGGGCCAGGTCACGTGACTGCAGTCAGTCTTGCTGGGAGACAGTCACGGAGCTGTGCTGGCAAAGCTTCTGGAAAGGGATCCCACAAGCTCCTCGAGCCGAGTTGATTAAAATGAATTACCATTCACTTTACCTTCTGGTCTTCCCTCCACTTCTTTGTGGTAAATTATTTTCTGCTGTGACAAAACAGACATTGGGTGGGAAAGAAAATAATTTTAAGAGTGACAAAGTGATTTTTTTCAGGTATGTTTCCCCTTTTTGCATTGTTCTTAAAATCTGTGCTATAACCTTTTGGAATCTAGAGACTTTAAGCTATTCTCATCTAGAGAACTGAAATTACCAGCGAAGAGAAAGGGGCCCGAGCTTCTCCAGCATCTCCTCACAGAGAAACATTGCAAAGGGCTCAGATATTAAACGTGTCAGAGATTATGGACCTGGTGGCAACTCCAATATAGGCTAGCTTTACAACTACCATTTTGTTATGCTTTCATGAACTTGACACCATTTTGCTGTGTTACATGGGACACCAGGTTGATTGCACGAATCTGGCAGGGAAGACTTAAGTCATGCTCTGCAAGTTAAAATAAAAACAATGTGTCCAATATCATAGGAGAATTTGGGTATCATGCTATATGGGAACTAGCCAACTGGAAGTGAGATCATGTCCCTAACAGTGCTGATCACCCTGTAGTTAGGAGTCTGAGCTGTCTCTTCAAGACCCATATCTAACCACCTGCCAAGGAAGTCAAGCTCTGAATGCTGCATTGGAAGGGAGCTCAGATAAAATACCTCTTCGACCTTTTCTAGCTCTGAGATCTGGCCCTGGCTATTTTAAACTGATGTTCCTCTTGGTTTCCCGGTCCCTACATGAAATGTTAAAGTCTGTGGCTTAACAAGTGCCTTGTAAACAGGACAATGATCTCCCTTGGTTTATAATTACTTCCCCCACTTACAGACTTCTCAGTCAATGTTACTACAAAGCACAGGGCCCCCACTTTAGATCTTTCCTCCAGCCAGCCTCGTTGACTGCTAACCTATACTGGGTTTTTGTATTATATTGATCATTATCTGGATTGATGGCTTTCAAAAGCTTTTCATTATCTATACATGAGCTATTAGCTTCCCCAATATTCATTTTCGTAGTTATTTTCAAGACAGATAATAGGTCTCCTAACAACAAAAAAAGTCTTCTGTCATTTTTCCTCTTCCAACAGCTCTTTTCATCTCTAAAGAAATTAAAGTAATGTTAATCATCTGAAAAGTACCTATGATACACTGGGGTTTTGCTTTCATTGCCTGAAAACACATTTTCTCAAACAAATGCCAACATGACTAAAGGGATGTCAATGTCCAGATAATCATATTTCAGTTGTCCGTGCTGGACATGAGAATGGCTACACAATCCTCCTGGCCTACTCTTTTGGTTCAAGGTGAGGGTCTCCATCTATCTGGGAATATGATGAGAAAGATACCCTCATTTTACAGATGAGATAAAGCCTTATCTCTAGAAAATAGCCATGTACCTGTGTCTGATGACTTTTTGACAATTTTGGGGTATTTCTGAAATTTTACAAAATAATAACTCTCATATTCCATCAAAATAGTTTCAAGATCAACGTTGTCACAAACTTCAAAGCGTCGTAACCCCAGTTTAGTTTCTTGCTCCAAAGCATTTGCTGTATCGATATATCTGGCAGTTTCATAGAAGAAAAAGAAGAAATTAACTCAGATGAAAAGAATAATGGCTAACAGGCATTACAAGTCTAAAGGGATGCAATACAAAAAGTAAGCCTATATATAGCACATTAGATGAAAACTAGTATGTGCATAGGAGGTTTGCCTATACAGAGCCCCATATTTGTTAAGTATATTTAACTATTATCTTTCAAAGCAGTTGCCTTTGAAAGTTACATTATTGTTCTGGTGATGTTACCATTGTTCAGGATGTTTTTGGAAGTGCTTAAAAGTCAAATAAGTAAATCAACCAAGAAATATCTTGCTATTTGTCTTTACTCATTTGCAGCCTAAAATGGGTATTTGCCCAAACTTGGTTACCTCTCTATTCACAGGTATTCATTTTAGGTAACATTTGGCAAAATGATAAAACCCAAATTCAACCCAAATTTGCCATCATTGAAGTAATTCAAATGAACAGGTCTTGAGCACTGAAGGAAATTCCAAAGATCTACCAATCCAGATCATCAAAGAACTTTCATTTAAGATAACATCCACTTTGAATGTATGATTTGTTTCTGGTAATTTTTTAATCAGTCACACATTGCACTTCAGGGTGTTTCTGTATAAAAGTAGCACCTTGACCTTGGTTCCTCACTGTCATTTTTAACTTGTTCAGTTGTAAAACTGTCCAATTTAAGTGGCCTTAGCACTAGAAGCAAGGGCTCTGTCTCAAAATCCTCTGAAAGAAGAAAGACTCTGCAGGTCTTAAATTTTAGTTCTTAACTTCTTTTAAAACCAACAATTTTCTCCTGAAAAGTGTGCACATGTGCAAATTAGCATATAATTTCAGGAGCTCATCCAAGGACCCCAGATTCAGCTCATCCAAGGACCCCAGATTCAGATTTCTGCTGCAGGTTGGAGTTCTTTCTGTTTCATTTGAATCTAGATCCAGGAAAGTAGAAAGAGAAAACTTTCTTTTTTATTAGCCCTCCTCTCTCTCTCTGTCTCTCTGTCTCTCTCTCTTTCTTTCAGACGAGATCTCCTTATGTTGCCCAGGCTGGTCTCAAATGCCTGGCCTCAAGCGATTCCCTTCTTGGCCTCCCAAAGTGTTGGGATTACAGGTGTGAGCCATTATGCCTAGACTGAACTTTCTTGAAAGAGGTTGCCATGATTATTTTCAAAGACCTTGAAATGTATGTATTTCTCCTAAGCTAATTTTAAAGAAGTTGCAAACCACAGTCAGCTGACTCTAGTCAATCAGTTTCTATACTTTTTCATGTCTCACTATGCTTCTATACCATGTCTTAATCCTCATTTGACAGAGAGAAAAACTAAATCAGTTTTTTATTAATAACTTTAGTATGGAGTAATACATATTCACTTAACAAAAAACAAGAAAATACTGGTAAACCAAAAGAAAGTTCTGCCCCTCAGAGAAAATGACTAACATTTCCTCTGTTTTTACAAACTTTTTTTTAACTTTTTTTTTTTCTTTTTAGAGACAGGGCCTTGCTCTGTCACCTAAGCTGGAGTGCAGTGGCACAATCTTGGCTCACTGCAGCCTGGAACTCCTGGACTCAAGTAATCCTCCCACCTCAGCCTTTCGAGTACCTTGGACTACAGGTGTGCACTGCCACGCCCAGCTATTTATTTTATTTTATTTTATTTTATTGTAGAGACAGGATCTTGCCATACTGCCCAGGCTGGTCTCGAACTTCTGGTCTCAAGTGATTCTCCCTCTTGGCCTCCCAAAGTGCTGGGATTACAGACCTGAGCCACTACACCTGGCCCAAACTTTTAAAACAACGAAATACATACATATACTTATACATATGCACTTCTAAAACAAAAACAAAAAGAGAGAAAGGGAGATAAAGGAAGGATGGAAAGAAAGAAGATGGAAGATGGAAACATGCACTACAGATGGCTTGTAACCTTTACTGACATAACATTATATTCTGAACTCTTTCCAAGATCATAGAGTCTTAGCTTGAACAAAAATTACAAGAATAAATGATGGCAGGCCCCATGTTTCCTAAACTAATTGGTCAGAAGAACAAAACTGCCTGTGTTTTCCTGTTGCACTGAGCTTGAATGAAGTTTGAATTTGACGTGGTTGGAAGGAGGAGCCGCTAGAGATTCTTAACCAACAGAATGACAGGACGGGACTTTAAGAAGAGTAGTGTTCAGCAAGTAGTGTGCAATACTGGGCCGTAATAACAAGACACAAGAGAGAGATGGGGAGGCTACTAATATTACCTAAGCCCGAGAAGATGGATATGGAGGACTATTAGTAGAAGAACCAGAATCCATGACCCTCCATTGTCTGCTGTCACCAATTCTCACTCACGCATTCAAACTCTGGTCTTCCTGTTTACTTAATTGTTCCACTTAGGCTGTGCCCCTTCGTCCTCTGTGCCTCTGCCAGGAATGGCCTTATCATCACATCGGTCTATTCATATTCTATACATCTTTTAAGTCCAGCTCACACCACCCTCTCTACAAATCTTTCCCTGATTGTTTATTTTAATCCACAGTAATCTATCCTCTTTGCTGAATTTGTAGAACGTCATTAGATCTCTTTTACTGATGCTTATATGTCCTTAAAATTATCTATAGTTCATTTTCATTTTGATAATCCACTCATTTGTCCCTTTTCCAGCAGGTTTCGGGAAAATGATCAGTTCTGGGAGAACTTTCGTTGATTCCAGATACAAAGAGCCACCTCGTGGCAGAAAGGAAAAATGCACGCTTTGTAAGCAGCAAACTCGGCCTTAACAACTACATCTGACTTTTATTTTTGTCTTTTTGTTTTTACAGTTCTTCTTTCTGATACAATTTGTGGAACAAAAAATACATTGTAAGAAAAAATCAGGGATTATTTGTGAAAATGGCTGTGTCTTGGTTTCTAATTATTCTACCCATCTACATTCTAGTAAGTTCCTCAATAGCTATGCAAGTAACATTTACTGAGATTCTGTTACTATGTTCACAGTGCTGGGGCCTGGCATCTTGAGTTTAAGTTTTATAAGAGTCAGCTAATCTCGGAAGATAGCATTCTCAAAGTTATCTGTGGAAAACCAGTCTCTAAAGATGATCTGAGGAAAAAAAAAAAAGAGTTTCTTAGGCCAGGCATAGTGATTCACTCCAGTAATCTCAGCACTCTAGAAGCCAAGGCAGGTGGATCAATTGAGCCCAGGAGTTCCAGACCAGCCTGGGCAATATGGCTAAATCTCATCTCTACCAAAAAAACGAAACAAAACAACAAAACAAAAAGTAGCCATGGTGGTGCGCACCTGCAGTCGAGCTAATTGGGAGGCTGAGGTGGGAGGATTGCGTGAGACCACAAGTTCAAGACCAGCTGTCTACATAGCAAGATTCCATCTCTACCATAAATAAATAAATAAACTGAGTGTGGTGGCACACACCTGTAGTTTCAGCTACACAGGAGGTTGAAGTGAGAGGATCACTTGAACCCAGGAATTTGAGGCTGCAGTGAGCCATGACTGGGCAACTGTACTTCAGCCTGGATGATAAGCGAGACTCTGTCTTCAAAACAACCACCACCACCACCACCACCACCACAATAAGAAAACCCCAGAAAAACCTTGGCTAAATTGGTTTGCAAAACCTTGAATACTGTGACTTTATTATGATATTCTCATTGCACATAGTAAATTAGATGGTCTGAGAAGTCTTGAAATAAGGGACCTTGTTTAGTTTAACCCAATATCTGCCAAGCGTACCTGACCACGAAACTCTTTCACATCTATTACCATTCTGTATAACTACCCTTTCAAGTGTTTCACACACTTAGAAAAGCACCTTGAAGTATTTTAACTCAGGGTTCTTTGGATAGAGCTGAGATTCCATCAAAAGATGATATAAAATGGGCCAAGCCCACATTCCAGTTTCTTTTTTTTTTTTTTTTGAGACGGAGTCTCGCTCTGTCGCCCAGGCTGGGGTGCAGTGGCCGCATCTCAGCTCACTGCAAGCTCCGCCTCCCGGGTTTACGCCATTCTCCTGCCTCAGCCTCCCGAGTAGCTGGGACTACAGGCGCCCGCCACCTCGCCTGGCTAGTTTTTTATATTTTTTAATAGAGACGGGGTTTCACCGTGTTAGCCAGGATGGTCTCGACTTCCTGACCTCGTGATCCGCCCGTCTCGGCCTCCCAAAGTGCTGGGATTACAGGCTTGAGCCACCGCACCCGGCCTCCAGTTTCTTTAAGTCCTTTGCTGAACCAAGTTGAGTATTAAGAGAATAAAACCCAAATCCTATCAATAATAGAAGTATAAGTGTCATTGTCAGGCATGATTCTAAGCATGTTGCATATTTAATCCTCGTAATAACTGCATCTACCTGATACTTAGCTATACCCCATTACTCCATTTTATAGATGAGGGAACTGAAGCACAAAGAGAATAAGCACAAAGAGAATAAGTAATTTGTCCAAGATCACAGATTAGCAAAGAGAAGAGCAGGCACTTGAAAGAAAATAGTCTGGACCGGGTGCGGTGGCTCATGCCTGTAATCCCAGCACTTTGGGAGGCCGAGGAGAGAGGATCACGAGGTCAGGAGATCGAGACCATCCTGGCTAACACGGTGAAACCCCGTCTCTACTAAAAATACAAAAAAATTAGCCAGGCGCGGTGGCGGGCGCCTATAGTTCCAGCTACTCGGGAAGCTGAGGCAGGAGAAAGGCCTGAACTCGGGAGGAGGAGCTTACAGTGAGCCAAGATCGCATCACTGCACTCCAGCCTGGGAGACAGAGTAAGACTCCGTCTCAAAAAGAAAAAAAAGAAAAGGAAAGAAAAGAAAAGAGAATAGTCTGGCTCCCAATGGCTCCTAAGTCTATCTGCATATCCTGGAAGCTGTCCCTATGACAACAAGCCCCACAGCTCTGTCATAGATTGGACACTTGGCGCTTTCTCATATGCTACCCTTTGGGTTACTTTTCTTAAGTGCCTGTTGAATAGAGCGGAGCAGCCCACTACCTGCATGCAGACTGTCTGGCTTGTCAATTTCAGGAACACTCTTATAGTCCAGATGGAGAAACAGAGGCACAGAAAAGACCAAAGTCAGCCCTGCCCTGCTCGGGGGCTCAATTCCACCCCACTGCTATATGGAGATACAGAGTATGAGCCTACGTAGAGAAGTGACTGATGGCCTGCCTGCCTGCTAACCATGGGATGGGGGCACTCATTTCTCTAGTCTGAGAGTGGGTGGTGGGGATGTGGGAAGAATGAGCTATTTTCTCAATAAAATATATCTCCCTAACACCAGAAAGAGAAGTGTCTGATAAAATCATGTGTTTCAAGGTGAGTAAGAAAAGTTTTTGTATTAAAGATGTTGCAATTCATTATATTTACCATAAGAAAAAAGTCATTCTCAAAATTCTGATACTAAGTGTGATGAGAAAGGCTACTTTTTGCAATTAAGCAGCTTACATGGTCAGCCAAGGGGAGAAAATAAATCAGATTACTCAGTAACAAAGTTTGTTCAAAGGTACAGTGTTATAATTGACTATCAAGTGCATATATCTAACTTTTTTTGAAAAGTAACCATTTATTAGAACCAGTACAAGGGTATGAAAAGAGGGAAAAGAGGAGGGTAGAAGAGGAGGAGAGAATGAGGTCTGCATCAGATGTCAGTTATGGAAACACATAAATGCTTACTTTTAAACGTTTACATTTAAAAGGTGAACATATATATAGACCAATTTTACTTTTTTAAAAAAAATCAAAAGCAGACATGTTTGGCTGAAATAAAATCAAGAAACACAACCAAAACTCCCCCATAAAACTAAAAGTCCATAGAGAATTCAATTTCTCATTTCCATTCAGAAATCTAGCTACAACGTGATTTGTTTGCTACTCAGGATGGTACGGAGTGCTGAAAGAAACTACCAAATGCATATATCTGAAATTTTGGGGGAAAAAAACGCAAAAAACAAGAACCCCAGATTCTTTAATGACACAAATGATTTTTAAAATGCTTAAGTACAATTGCAGAGATTTCATTTTCTTTAAAAGACTTTAAGGGCACATGTTCTCAGGATCTCTTAAGGGCTGTGTCATCGAAATTAAAAAAAAAAAAAAAAGACCAAAAGATGGTGATTCTAGGTTGCATGTGGTGGCTCACACCTATAATCCCAGCAGTTTAGGAGGCTGAGGTGAATGGATCACCTGAGGTCAGGAGTTTGAGACCAGCCTGGCCGACATGGTGAAGCCACGTCTCTACTAAAATTAATTAGTCGGGCATGGTGGCAGCCGCCTATAATCCCAGCTACTCAGGAGGCTGAGGCAGGAGAATCACTTGAACTTGGGAGGCAGAGGTTGCAGCCAGCTGAGATCATGCCACAGCAGTTCAGCCTGGGCAACAGAGCGAGACTCTGCCTCAAAAAAAAAAAAAAATCATCATTCAAAACAAAAACCTCAAAAAACATAGCCCACCCGCATTATGATTTTTCTGATGTGATCCTCAAGCAAAAGCAATCTTCAACATTGGAGCAAAAAAATAAGGACCTGGAAGGCTTTTGGGTCAGGATAGGCCTGGAAAGTTCTCCCACTTAGACCCAGGTGACCTCCTGACACAATCTTTGACTATTCTAAGCCTGAATTTCTTCAAGTATAAAATAGATACCCCAATATCTACTATAAAATGTGGAGAAAAATTCCTCAAAGTCTCTAAAATGGTCATCCCTTCTAGGGGGCAATAGGTTTATTGAAAGCAGTGGTTGCTGGCATGGGTAAGAGAAACAATGGGAACTCTCAGTTCCTTGTCAACTGCCTCCTGCCCTCCTCACTTTTTTCCTTTGTGCCTCTCCAGGACTAGGGTCACTGGAACCTCAAAACTGACTTTTAGTTCCAGTAGCTCCCTTGTTTAATGGAGGAAAAGATGCTTATCAGACTTTTTGGGAAAATATCAAAAATTGATTGGTTTTTCTTGCTCTAACTCCAGATTTCTCCATCTTGGCGCTGTTGACATTCAACGCCAGATAATTATCTGTCGTAGGGGCTGTCTTGTGCGTCAGATGGCATTTGGCAGTATCCTTGGCCTCTACCCACTAGATGCCAGTGCGACAGCCAAAAAGAACTCTAAGCATTGCCAAGTATCCCCCAAGGGACAAAATCACCCTAATTGAGAACCACTGCTCTAACTCAAAAGTTTTAAAGCCCTAATCTCAGTGACTGGGAGGTTGAGGCAGGAGGATCACTTGAAGCCAGTAGTTCAAGACCAGCCTGAGCACCAGCAAGATCCTGTCTCTAAAAACAATTTAAATATTAACTGGACATGGTGGCATGTGCCTGTAGTCCCAGCTACTCAGGAGGCTGAGCTGAGAGGATTCCTTGAACCTAGGAGTTAGAGGTTGCAGTGAACTATGATCATGCAGCCCGGGCAACAGAGTGAGACCCCCATCTGTTAAAAAAAAAAAAAAAAAAAAAAAAAAGTTTGTAAGCTCTTAGTCTGAAACCTACATGTTTTCTTCCTGACTGAAATTTGAAAAGAAAAGTGAATATAAAGTAGATAGTGCCCTTCAAACACTTTGTGGAGCAGCTCTCTTCCTCTTATACCATCCAACACTGTAACTGCTTGTGTGTTTTCAATGAGGTAGGTGGCCAAACCCAAAAGTTTTTAAATTTCCTCACCCTGCCAGTTATAGAATGGGTATTGCGAGGAAGAAGAGAGCTGGGCTTAGGTTGTCCAAGTAAATGCAATACCTTTATTTTCAGGAAAGGAAAACTGATTAAGAAAGTTATCTTGTGTACATAGCCAGCAGTGAGACTACAGAGAAACCTCATTTCTGTCCTATCTTCAAATGTGTAGAGGAAAGGAAAAGTACTTTATGTACTGGATAGACCTGTTGAAAAAGTTTTCAATATATAATGTGAAAAATACCTAAGTAAATGAGGCAATAAAAGCATACGTCTGAGGCCAGAGGCACTGGCTCACACCTGTAATCCCAGAACTTTGGGAGGCTGAGGTGGGCTGATCATTTGAGCTCAGGAATTCGAGACCAGCCTGGAAAACATGGTGAGACCCTGTCTCTACAAAAAATACAAAAATTAGCCAGGCATGATGGTGCACACCAGCAATCCCAGCTACTGGAGAGGCTGGGAGCAGGGGGATGTGGTTAGAGGCTGCAGTGAGCCATGATTACACTCCAGCCTGGACAACAGAATGAAACCCCATCTCAAAAAAGAAAAAGTGTATGTCTGGGTTGCTGGGGCAGGAGGAGGAATTGGTGGCACATAGGGGATTTTTAGGATGGCGAAATGATTCTGTATGGTACCATATTGGCAGATACATGGCCATTATGCATTTGTCAAAACTCACAGCACAATATAACGCAGAGTATGCCCTAATGTAAACTATGGACTTCAGTTAATAATGTATCGGCCCGTCAACTGTAATAATATACCACATCAATACAGATGTCACTGGGAGGGGAAACTGGAAAAGGGAAGGGGTGTACAGAACCCTGTACTTTCTGCTTGATTTTTTGTAAATATAGAACTGCTCAAAACAAGAAAGTGTATTGTATTTAAAAGTATGTATCTGGAAAAGTAGAGAGCAGAGAAAGAGGAAACATCTCTATAAATGTTTGGAATGTAACATACCCTTCTTGTGTTAAATAATGTGAAATCAAAATGAGAAGATTTTTTCGTCGTGCTTCTGTCCTTATCTCGCACTGTGAACAAAGAGGAAAATTTAGGTAGGATGACAACAAAAAATAACACTGCTCTTACAGCAATAAACCCTGGAAGGTAAATGTAACCTGTCAAAACCAAGCAGCATGACTTAAAGGCTGGAAAGCAGTTTGAAGTCTCTAAGGACACATAAAGTTGTTTTTCATCATTATTTTCTTCTTACAGCTGCCTTCTCAATTGTAAACTTAAGGGACAATGATTTGAATTAGGATTGCTCTTTACCACTTGAACTTCTTCCTGCCGAGCCAATCGGCCTTTTATTGCTTATAATCGTGAGGAAACAAATGCACATCTACTACTATTGGGACCAGGTTAAGGAAAGTGATTAGAAAAAGATAATCAGCTGCGAGCCAGAAATCATCTGTGACAACACAGGCACTTACCTGCTACTATATCTCTAGTTCACTCAGAGCCCCACCCAGTCCCTGCCAAATGCAGAGATGAGTTCCCACAAACCATTCAGGGGTGACTGCACAGGCAAGCATTTAGAATAGCCATTGAGAATAGCAGAGGCCATAAAAGGACAACTCCTGTATAATAAGGTCTTTGCTCAAACTAGATGAATCCATGCATTTATTCACAGTGTTAATGTGCTACATTTAGGAATCTGGTATCTCACATTGCCCCGAAATGTATTCACAAAATAATCATGTTCACTAATACTTCCCTTATTTGAAAATAACTTATCTATCTTTATCTAAGGAGAATATAGGTAAGAACTAGACAAAAGCCATAAAAGGTCTTTGTGTGGCCTAAATTATATCATAAAATCTGTGGACACTTATATTCATGACACATACAAACAATTTACAGTGGCTGGGTGCAGTGGCTCACACCTATAATCCCAGCAATCTGGGAGACCAAGGTGGACGGATCACTTGAGGTCAGGAATTCGAGACCAGCCTGGCCAACATGGTAAAACCCCATCTCTACAAAAAATACAAGAATTAGCCAGTGGTGGTGGCATGCACCTGTAATTCCAGCTGCTCAAGAGGCTGAGGCATGAGAATCTCTTGAACCTGGGAGGTGGAGGTTGCAGCAAGCCAAGATCTTGCCACTGCACTCCAGGCTGTGTGACAGAGTGAGACTCTGTCTCAAAAAAAAAAAAAAAAAAAAAAAAAAAAAAAAAAAAAAAAACAGAAAAGGAAAAAGAAAAACAAGCAAACCAAAAACCAAAAAACACTTTTCAGGCTTTCATGCAGAGCTTTCTAAAAATTAATGTTGTAATGAAATTAAAATATGCATATAATTACTTGAAAATCAAATAATTATTAAATTTTTTTCTAATATTGCTTTATTTATTGTGGTAAAATATACGTAATATAAAATTTACCATTTTGACCATTTTTTTCTTTTTAAATTTTTTTTTGAGACAGGGTCTCACTCTGTGGCCCAGGCTGGAGTACAGTGGTGTGATCAGGGATCATGGCAGCCCTGCACTCACCAGGCTCAGGTGATCCTTCTGCCTCAGCCTCCCAGTAGCTGGGACTACAGGTGCACACTACCACTTAAATAAAACTAATCTGGCCGATTTCTATATTTTTTGTAGAGATGGGAGTCTTACAATGTTGGCCAAGCTGTTCTGAAACTCCTGGCCTCAAGCAATCTTCCTACTTTGGCCTTTCAAGGTGCTGGGATTACAGGCATGAGCCACCACACCCGGCCCATTTTAAAATTTTTTTTATTTTTTTATTTTTTTATTTTTATTTTTATTTTTTTTGAGAAGGAGTCTTGTTCTTATCACCCACGTTGGAATGCAGTGGTGTGATCTCTGATCACTGCAAACTCCGCCTCCCAGATTCAAGCGATTACTCCTGCCTCAGCTTCTTGAGTAGCTGGGATTACAGACGCCTGCCACCATGCCTGGCTAATTTTTGTACTTTATTAGTAGAGATAGGGTTTTGCCATGTTAGCCAGGCTGGTCTCGAACTCCTGACCTTAGGTGATCCACCCGCTGCAGCCTCCCAAAGTGCTGGAATTACAGGTGTGAACCACTGCACCTGGCCATCATTTTAACCATTTTTAAGTGTACATTTCAGTGTCATTAAATACATTCGCATTGCTGTACAACCATCACCACCATCCATCTCCAGAAATTTTTCATCTTCCCCAATTGAAACTTCATTCCCATTAAAGAGTAACTCCACGTCTCCCCTGCCCCCAGCCCCTGGCAATCACCTCTCTACTTTTTTGTCTGTGGCCCAGGATAGCTTTGAATGTGGCCCAACACAAATTTGTAAATTTTGTTAAAACATTATGAGTTTTTTTTTTTTTTTTTTAGCTCATCAGCTATCCGTTAGTGTTAGTGTAGTTTATGTGTGGCCCAAGGGAATTCTTCTTCCACAGTGGCCCAGGGAAAGCAAAAGTTTGGACACCCTTGCCCTAGAGGGAACAACCTTAATTATTTTTACCATGTTTCTAAATAATACATCAGTGTTTCATGATATGTGTGTTAGGCATTAACTATTCACTTCCTTTAAGATAGATGAGAACTAAGCTGTCTTACACCCTTTTCAAACTATCCTTCCCTACAGTTGGATCAGTATTTGCTGATTACATTATTAGGACCATGTAAAAGTTGTTCACAGTGGAGCCAAAAATACCATGGTTACTTTTCCATTTCTGTACATTTTTTTGAAATGAATAACCACCCCATTTTTATTAGGTTACTTTCCAACATACCTATTATTAATAATTAAAACACTAACACATCTCATATCACTTTCCATGCCATCAAATACATAGATTTTGTGTCCTTTCTACTCACTCACCTCTTGCTTCCCTCTTGGAGCCTCTATCCTCCCATTCTGCTCTAGAGAATGACTCTTAGACCTGCAATAGATGCTGTTTCTGGGATTTCCCTTTGACATTTTCTTGCATTGGATCCCCTAGAAACTGAGTCTTTCTCTTCTGGTCCCTCTCTTGTTTTAATAGCACACATTCTCTTGAGTAAAGGTGTATGGGAGATAAATGGAAGAATTTGTATGCCTGAAAGTGTCTTTATTTTACTTCAAGCTTGACAGCCTGAAAAGGTATAACATTACCATTATGATTCCTGATCCTTTGCATGTAATGTAATTTTTCTTCCCAGGAAACTTTTAGGATCTCATTTTTAAACCTAGGGTTCTAAAATTACACAATTTCTTTGGTGTGGATCATTTTCTGTTCACTGCCTAGCCATTGTCAAGCTAGAAATCCTCATATTCTCATTTTTTGAAAGCTTCTTTATTATTTCTTTGGTAAATTATTTCCCTGTGTTTTCTCTGGTTTAATTTTATGAATACCTATTAATTGGATAGGAGATATCCTGAATAGATTTTTAAAGTTTTTTTTTCCACAGTGTTCCATTCCTTTGTCTCTTTTGTTCTATATTCTGAGCAATTTCCTTGACCTTATTTTTTAGCAGAAGTATTATTTAGCAGAATTTATTTATAATAACATTTTTAATTTCCAGGAGCTTCTTCTTATTCTCTGATTCTTTCTTTTTTCATAGCATCTTATTCTTGTTTTTTAGAGTATTCTCTTATCTTATTATTTAAAGTCATAATGAAGAGGTTCAGTTATGCTCAGTATTTGCAATGTAAGTAGGCAGGTAACCTATTTTATAAACATATCCATCCAAAAGAATTCAAATAGAAAGTTTTGTTGCTTAAGATGATAATCCCTTATTCAGTGTGCTAGAAAACACAACAAATAAGGCAACCTGTGTTTCAAAATGTTTGTGAAGGGAGCATAGTAACTACCATTTGTTTGACTGATTTTGCTCTCTGCCATTCAAAAGCTAGTTGTTGCTTTGAATTTAGTCTAAAATAAATAAAACTCAGGGCTCTCAGAAGTCCAAAAGAAAAAGAGATTTAAAAATATAATCCTCGAACCTATAAAATAGATGACATAAAATGTAGTGATTCAGAATGAGATAAATAGTTGCAAAGGATGTATCTGATAAAGGACTGGTATCCAAAATACACAAACACAGAAAAACCCTCTTAAAACTCAACACTAAAAAAAAAAAATCCACTTAAAAACAGGCAAAACAATGAACTGACACTTCACAGAAGAAGATATAGAGATGGTAACCAAACATATGAAAAGATAACATTACGTCATCAAGGAATGGAAAGTTAAAACAACAGTGAAATACCACTACACACTTACTGGGATGGTGAAAATCCAAAATACCAAATGCTGGCAAGGATGTAGAGCAACAGAAACTCATTGATCGCTGGTGGGATGCAAAACAGTACAAACACTTTGAAAGACACTTTGGCAGGTTTTTTTAAAGTAAAGACTAACCATACTCTTAGCAATTACTCTGACCCAACAATTGCACTCCTTGGTATTTACCCAAATGAGTTGAAAACTTATGCTCACAGAGAAACTGGCACAGGGATGTTATTCATAATTGCCAAAACTTAGAAGCAACCAAGATGTCGTTCAGTAGGTGAATGGATAGATAAATTGTGGTATACTCAGACAATGGAATATTATTCAGAGCTAAAAGAAATGAGCTATCAAACCATGAAAGAACATTTAGATGCATATCACTAAGTGGAAGAAGCCAATTGAAAAGCCTATATACTGTATGATTCCAAATATATAACATGCTGGAAAAGGCAAAACTATAGAGACAGTAAAAGGATAAGTGATTGCTAGGGGTTGTGGGGAGGAAGGGATGAACAGGTAGAGTACAAGATTTCTAGGGCAGCGAAACCATTCTATATGATATACTGTAGTGACAGATATGCACCATTATACATTTGTCCAAACCCACAGAATATACAGCAGCAAGCATGAACCCTCATGTAAAATGGACTTTGGTTGATAATGATGCCAGTGTAGATCCATCGATTTAACAACATGTAATTGTATTTTGGGATGTTGACAGTGGGGGAAGGTGAGCATGTGGAGAGGGGAGGTACGTGGGAATTCGCTATACTTTGTTCAATTTGGTTGTGAATCTAAAACTGTGCTAAAAAATAAATTCTATTTTTTAAAAAACAGTGACTAATTTTTAAACATACATGTCAGTACTACTGTATTTAAATGGATGTTTATGGTTTCAAATTAGTTCCTTGGCAGATCAGATTCTTATTCCATTGCCCAAAAAATTTCTGAAACTCTTATTATAAAATTGTATTCATTATAGATTAATGACCACAGTCTTCCCCCAAGCTGCATTTACAAAAATAATCATGGTAGAAAACTGGTCCAATGTGTAAAACCATGAGAAAAAAAACACATTTTGGTCACATTCTTTCTTAAAGTTTAATTTTATTTGTTTAGAGATAGGGATCTCACCATGTTACCAGGCTGGCCTTGAACTCCTGGGCTGAAGTGATCCTCCTACCTCAGCCTCCCAAGTAGTTGGGACTACAAGTGTGCACCATTCCACCCAGCCTATATTTTTTTAAGTCTTCTTACAAAGTGGTACTCTCATGTGATTTGATAACTTGTTTTTTAAAATAATATTTTATAAATATTTTTCCAAGGCATTAAATGTTTTTATGATACTTGATTTTTAATGTATGCAGAGAATGTACCATAACTTAATCAATCTTCTATTGTTATGTAAATGTATGTCTCTTCCAATTTACAAATACTGTTAGGAGATTTGGCTATTTCTAAAATCCAAATTAATCCTCAATGACAGATCTGATAACATTAAGGAGAGCTTTAAAAGCATACAACAGTCTGCTCTGAAACAATGTCACTGGGAACATTTCTATCTCTGTCCTTGAAGACAGCGGTGATGGGGGGAATGGTTAACAAACCCAAAAACAAATTACCAAGAGAGAAAGAATCAAGAAGGCAATTACAGTAGTCTTCTTTGCTATATTTTCTGTTATTGTGAGATATATATATATATATATATGATTTATATGAGTGTATAACACATCCATTCATTTTTAATAATAAACAAACACCACCCAGATTATGACCCAGAGCACCTTCAATATCTTAGAAGCCCCCTTGGGTGTTCCCTGCAGATGGTTCCCCTCCCTCCCCCCTGAGATAATGACCAGCCTGAATTTTGTGCTTATCAGTCACTTTTTCTTTCTGATTTTTACCAACTATGTCTGTATTCTTAAAAAATACCTTTGTTCACTTTTCTCATTTTTGAACTTTATATGAACGAAATACACATCTATTTTTGGTGACTACTTTTGTCCAACAGTATGTAATTTTCCCCATATTAAAGTAGAGAGTTAGAAATTTTCCAGCTATTCCATGAAATTTTCATGTAAATTATCTGTTTCTATGGTTTTCTGGTCTATCTGGGCACAATTTCAAAGTGCCTTACAGGTTTCTTCTCTAATGTCTCTTAAAGTAACTTCTTTTTCCCAGAAAACAGAAATAGCATTAAATACTTCCAGTTGCCCACAGCACCTGGCATGGTGACAAATGCCAAGTAGAGACTATTTCTGTATTTATTTTTCCCATTAAATGTTGATTTAATTTTCTTCTCATTCTATTTTCTTCCCTCCCCCTCAGCTTTATTAAGGTATAATTGAATAATAAAAATTGTTTATATTTATTCACATACGATTTTGTGGTAAGAAGATTGATATTTCTTGATAGGTTTACTAGATCACTTTTTTTCGAACTATAGGTCATAAAGTCAACTTAATCAGTTATAAGAAGCATAGTTGAATAAAATAGAATTATTGCAGAATGCATAACAGGTAAGAAGGCTTAGTATTGAGTCAGGAAACTTTTGTTGCATTTGTGTGTAGGTATATGTGAGGGAGATAATTTTGAATTTCAGTCTAAGATGTCTTACAGTTGGTCACAGTAAAAAAAAGTTTGAAAGCCACTATACAAAATGATAGTATTTTGATATTAAAGATATCTGACATTTGTAGTTTCCACTCGTCTTTCTGAAGATGTTGACATGACAGCTCTTGGTGAAGACTGAACCCTTTCTAATTTGCCAAAATTAACATTGGCCATCACAGTTTTTCCCTCCTTTTTTTTTGTAATTAACTTTGCCTCACCTACAGTGCCATCTAGTGTATTAGGAGGGGGAGCTCTTCATGAAATTGAGGTCATTCCGAGGTGACCATTGTTTGCATAATAAAAATGATAACCATCATAGAATTCAGTCCATATCAAGTTTGCAAAATAAAATTATAACTGCATATTAAATAGGCAGAAATAGGATAGATGGGATATATTTGTAAATTTATAGTCTCAAACCTATGTTTGGAGTTTTGGTCCAGAATTTTAAGTCTAAAAGGTACCTAGAAATTACTGAATCTCAGGGGGCCCTGGAGATCATCTGAATCTCAGGAACCTGAGATCTGTAAGAATTAAGGATTTGCTGAAAAGCCCAAATAGTTGAAAGCAGAATCTTGGCTTCTGGGTCAATGCTCCTCCCTTCATCAACTCCTCCTCATCATTCTCCCACCCATTTATATTCACTCCAGACCAGAGATAATCCACTACTTTAATATTATTTCCTAAGATTCATACCCTGCACAGCCACTATTTTAATTTACCAAAACCTGCGTGCCAAACTTGCCAGAAACAAACAACTATGGCTACCAGCCATTCTTTCCTAGTTGACCTAACTCAGTAACAAATGAATGATGTCTTTTACAATTTCTCAAGCTTAATTTCCCACAATATTAGTGACCATTTCAAAGCTGTTACTGGCTAGACCTCCTTCAAAAGGTTAGTCACCCTGCTGCACCAGGAGTAGTATGTCTTACAAGAGATTATGTCTTTTAATTGCTGAATAGTTGCAATAAAGCTAAATAAAGCTAATCTATTTTATATGCATGTAAAAGTCTTTGAGAATGCAAAGATGGAAATTGGCTTAAAGAGCCATGAAAGTAATCTACATTTTCCTAGAGACTGTATTGGACACTGACTGGTCCCATTTCTAACAAGGTCCATATCCCTCCATATTAGAGGTTCTAATGCAGTGTCCTGTACATCACACGAAATAAAGCCTGGGAAGCGCTTTGAAAACTGTGGGGGTGCTAAGTCAATTTTAGGGATAGTAATTGCTGGGTGCCCAACAGCTGTTAGTTGCTTTGCTCATGCATTTCAGAGTCTCTCTATCCTTCACTCTAGAAGCATTTGCTTCTTCCTAATTGAAACATGTACTTGTGCAAATATTTTCTATGACTAGGTCACTGAGAAAAAGTAGCTAGTGTCCTCTGTGTGCTCCTCAGTACTGGATCCACTGCACTGGGTTTGGCTGAATTTCTTAAAGATGAGGAGGGTCAATTACACTATACTGTAGAAATACTCCATGTGTGCACAGACACGCATATACCCAGAGGAAGGCCCTCATTAGTGGGATGAAAAACTCATTAGGGAAAACTCAGTAGATTTATTAGAGGAACAGAAAAAAAGATCCCGGAAGAGACGTTTAAAAGTGGGGAGGAGAGGACTGGGAGGATGGGAGAACTGCAGGGGGCTGGGGGTGGAGGGGATGGCAGGTAAAGGGTACAGAATTTCTCTTTGGGCTAATGAAAACGTTCTAAAATTGATCAAGGCAATGGAAGTATGTCTCTGTGAATATCCTGAAAGTCATGGAATTGTACATGTTAAATGGTGAGTTGTACGATATATGAATAAAGATGTTTTAAAATGCAAAAGGTGGGAGGGGGCAGATAAAAGAAGTCTTAAATAAATATAAATAATCTACATAAAATTGTGCCTTGATATATAAAATAAATAGTCTAACTGAAAATATAAATCTTTCTAGGCAATATTTTGAAGCTATTCAAGATGGAAATGATGGGGTAAAAGAACTGGTTATCACACATAGCACTGTGAGGGCCTGCTTTGCCAGCCCCCAGACAGAGCCTGTTTCTGCTTTGGAGAGTAGCAATGACACCTTATTACTACCCAACCTTGCTGCACCAGTGTGACTACAGGAGTAGACTTACTGAACAGAAGAGTAACACAGGCATTTCTGTGTTCAGAATCTTCACATGTTCATTTACAGCAGACATTTCTCTTTACCATTTTTCTTTTGGGTTTTATAATAATTTGCAATGCATATAAAAGTTGAAGAAACCACCTTAAGTATTGTCCATACTTCTTCAGCTTATTGGTACAAAAATAAGCTTCTTTCAATAAGAATCTCAAATTTTTTAAAGTGCAGCTATTTTTTTACATTTTTACATCCAGATTTGGTAAGGTATTGAAAGAATATTGTATTTCAGATACAATTGGTGGGAATGTAACTTGGTACAACCCGTTTGCAGAGCAAATTGACAAAATCTATCAAAAAGAAAAATGCACATACCTGTTGGCCCAGCGATATCACTCAGCAGTTTATACTCTAGAGGATCAATTACACTGTATTATAGAAATACTCCATGTGTGCACATACATGCACATACACAGACACAGAAAAATACAGTTTATTTTCTACTACCCATGGATAGGATAGTGAGTTTCATAGCAACCCTAATAAAAGCAAGTTGGAACATTTGTCAGAATTATTTCCTTCAAACTCCTTTTTAGAATCCCTGGAGAATCATTTAAACAGTAACCCACTGACCTAATTAACACAGTTGATCAGGATAAACAAGAAAGCAAAAGCTCTAATTCTTGAGACAGAAGTCTAATTCTTAATCCTAAACAAATCTGAGCAATGTTGATCATACTTTTGAAAGAATAGCCTATCAGAGAGGCTTGCTTAGGGTTTTGATTACATTTCTGCAAAATGGTAGCTACTTCAACTCCAATCAAAATAATTTCCACTTTCTTTTTTTATTAGAATCTCAGTTTGCAAAACAGTCTATCTCTATAATGGGGATTGACTTGAGTCCTTTAGAACCCTGTCTGGTAATGAGGCTGCATCAAAAATGGCTTTCCATGGTCGGGCACCATGACTCACTCCTGTAATCCCAGCAATTTGGGAGGCCAAGGTGGGAGGATCACTTGAGCCCAGGATGAGAGCAGCCTGGGCAACACAGGGAGACTCCCATCTCCAATTAAAAAAAAAAAAAAAAAAAAAAAGGCTTTCCTACTATGTGGACTGTGAAGCAGCTTTTACTTGTGGTGACCAGGTCTTAAAATAATAATATGATTTTTATTTTGAGATAAGATTGATAAAAATTCAGAATTCAGTACAAGTAAAATAGGGAAAGAGAGTTTTAAAAACACTATTCAAAATGTAGTGTTAAATATTTAAGATGAGCTTCTGTTACTGAAAACACAAAATGCAGTCTTACAAATTTCTTAATTAAAGGTATAAAGTTGGCCAGATCTACATCTTTCTGCCCAGGCCATTCAAATTAACATAGAAAATTATCTTCTGAATTAAAAAAAACTAAGAATGAGCCACTCCCCCCAAAAAAGTTCTATTTAAACTGTAAGAGATGGTATGCCCCTGAAATGGACACAAGTACATGCCCATTAATTTCTGTGTACAAAGAAAGAAGGCCCAGAAGTGAACATCTAATCTAGGTGTCTCATTTGTATGTTTCAATAATCTGGCGGTTTTCTTCTTCTTTCATTTCCTTTGTGGGCTATTGTGCCACAAATATACCTCCATTATCAAATTCAAAATTGAATCCTATGATACCATAGCCTGAGGAAAAGGAAGCATTGAATATCATTCCCAGTTTTAGACTGAGAAGATATTTAGGAAATGTTACTGTATATACACCACATGCAACATTAGTGCTTTTAATTTCCTTTTTACGGGTGCTATGGAGATTAATTTGCATGAGCTCATTTCAATTTCAGTAATAAGATCCAAATTTTGCATTAAGCTTTCCATCTCAAAAACAAACAGTTAAAAAGGACACATCTCTTATTCTCTTATTTTAAATGTTTTTTCTATACTTCTCTTTTACAGTCTCTGCATCTAATATTCACCTAAAAGCTTGACTATATATACCTGTACGTTCTAATTTGTTTTTTGTTTGTTTCCTGATTATCTCCTGGCTCTGCCAGGAAACTTCCTAAATTTCAAATGCTGTACAATCCAACAAAATACTAGAAATCTCAAAAGAAGTGTCTACAGATCCAGAAAAGACATTTGCTGAATTTCATACAATGTCAGAATTGGTCAACTATGCTCAGAAACATAGGACCAAGTGTTCCCTAATTTGAGAGGACAAATAAGTAACAACAGAAGAGAAAAAAACATAGATACTATATTTCAAATGATCCTGTTTTAATAATTGTCACTGAAAAACGAAAGTCCGATCCAGATACCAAATCTGTTTCAACAATAATAGCTAGAGACAAGAGTAAAAATTTCTTTAAAGTTTTAAAACAGGTGGAAGAAGATCCAGAAATATTTATTCCAAGATTTGTAAGAGGGGATAAAACATGGCTACACTGGATGATCCTGAAGAAAGAGCACAAAACAATGGCTACCAAAAGGTGGCAGCACTCCAGTCAAAGACAGAGAGGACCAGTCAAGGGAAGAGGTCATGGTAACAGTTTTGGGGAATGCTCAAAAGATACGACTAAATGACTTTTTGAAGGGCCAAACCATCATTAAATGGGCTTACTAACAGAATTTTTGAGAAAATTAGCCAAAGCATGAGCAGAAAAACCATTATCAGAGAGTTCTACCTAATCATGAAAAAGTTCTTGCTGTTGCATTTCACTGAACAAAGGGCAGTTTGGCAAAAGTTTCAATGGGAAATCATGAGGCGTCCACCTTACAGTCATGATGTGGAACCTGCTGACTTCTATTTCTTTCCTAGTATTAAAAATTCTGCAAACGGCACCCAGTTTTCTTCAGTTAATAATGGAAAAAAAGATTTCATGGAAATTGTTAAGTTCCCAGAACCATCAGGGCTTGAGGGACAAGGTTGGGGCAAGACAGTGCTTGAAAACTGTCTTGAAATTGATGGAGCAGATGTTAAGAAATAAAATCAAACGGTTTTATTTTGGTCTTTTAATCCCAGTTTTGACAAATGTTTGAAAGTCCCCTCACAAAACATCAGTCCTAGGTAAAGAGTTGTTATCCTGTATTGGTTCTTCTTTCTGTGATTTTATCTTGCTGTGTTATTTTCTGTTTTACTCCCAAGAAGACTCAGTCTGCGTTTTTTTTGAATCCACAGATACGGAAACTGATATAATGGAAGGCCAACGGTAGAACTCAGTGGGGTGTGTCGAGGCTGAAATTCACCTAATCAACCTCTGGGGCACAGCAGTCCACCTGGCGTGGACCGTCCCGATTGTCTGCATTGTGCTGACGGCATGAGTACGTACTGGGGCGGGGCAGCCCAGGAGCTAAGAGGGTTAGGGCTAGAGCCGTGAGTGTGGGCCTGCCGTGGGCCATATAAGGCCCAGCTCTGGCACCAGAGCTGCATTCCGTGTAGGACTGCAAACCGCAGAGGTCACTCCAGCTATGGCTCCACATCCCGAGGACTAGAAGCAGACTTGCTCAGCGGTCTGCAAGGACCGGCGTTCCAGACCAAGTGGCCCGCTGCACTGAGGACTGAGCTTGCTCCAGGCGGTGGTGACTCCACGTCATGAGGCCTACGGTCTGCAAGGACCAGCGCCCCGGAACCAGTGGTCCGCTGCTTCGAGGACCGAGCTCGCTCCAGGCTGTGACTCCACATCCCGAGGTCGCTGCCTGGCTTCGTGTCCCGCCGCCCGGAGGAAAGAGCCGAGACCTCCAGGACAGTGACGCCTGCACAGCTCTGCTGAGATGGCAGCAGGATCCATTACGCTGCACGCAGTGGAGAAGCTGCAGGTGTATCTGACCACTAAGACGGACCCGAAAAAGCTAGAGAAATATTTGCAGAAACTCTCCGCCTTGCCCATGACGGCAGACATCCTGGCGGAGACTGGAATCAGAAAGACGGTGAAGCGCCTGCGGAAGCACCAGCACGTGGGCGACTTTGCCAGAGACTTAGCGGCCCGGTGGAAGAAGCTGGTGCTTGTGGACCCAAACACCGGGCCTGATGCACAGGACCCCGAGGAGAGCGCTTCCCGAAAGCGCTATGGGGAGGCTCTTCAGGACCAGGAAAAGGCCTGGGGCTTCCCAGAGAACGGGACGGTCCCCAGGAGCCCACCTGACAGTCCTGAGCACAGACGGACAGCACACAGAACACCTCCGGGGCTCCAGAGACCTCACCGAAGGTCTCCCAGTCGCGAGCACAGAGCCCAGAGAAAGCGTCCCAGAAGGGCCCCAGCTGATTCAGGCCCCCATCGGGCCCCTCCATTGCACACCGCTCCCCTCCCGACGCCCGAGGGCCCTGAGCCGGCTGTGCCCGGGAAGCAACCCGGAAGAGGCCATGCTCACGCCGCTCAGGGCGGGCCTCTGCTGGGTCAGGGCTGCCAGGGCCAACCCCAGGGGGAAGCGCTTGTAAGCCACAGCAAGGGACACAAATCGTTCCACCAGGAAAAATGTCCCTTGTGTGCCCAGGGCGATTGGCACTCCCCTACTTTGATCAGGGAGAAATCATCCTGGGCCCGCTTAAGAGAGGAAACCCCAAGGATGCCCTTCCGGGAAAGTGCCAGGGACAGGCCGTCCTCGGGTGACGCCAAGAAGGACAAGGAAGGGGGACGAGCTGGCAGCAGCCAGCATGTCCCCGCCTTGGTGGTGGCTCCAGACGGTCACCCAAATAGGCCTCATCACAGACACTTGAACAAGAAGATGCCCAGTCTAGATGGCCCGTACCCAGGAAATGGGACACACCGCCTGTCCTCTGAGGAGAAAGAGCAGCTTTCCAATGACCAAAAGACTCAAGAGGGGAAGCCACCAACGGCTCATGTGGGCAGAAGGTCCATGAGCTCCCTCTCTGAGGTGGAGGAGGTAGATATGGCTGAGGAATTCGAGCAGCCCACTCTGTCATTTGAAAAATACCACACTTACGACCAGTTGCAGAAGCAAAGGAAAAAGACTGGGGAATCTTCCACCACTGCACTTGGAGATAAACAAAGGAAAGCAAACGATTCAAAGGGCACTCGTGTGTCCTGGGATTCAGCTAAGAAATTGCTTCCTTTCGAGGAAAGCCAGTCAGAGAGGCTGCAGGCAGCCGGTGCTGATTCTGCAGGGCTGAAAACGGTGCCCAGCCATGCCTTCTCAGAGCTCTGGGACCCCTCAGAGGCCTGGATGCAGGCCAACTACCATTCGCTATTGGATTCTGACTCCATGACCTCCCAGGCAAAGCCAGAAGCACTCACTGCACCAACCTTCCAGGAGGAAACTGCTTTCACTGGAGGCAGAGTGAATGCTAAGATGCAGGTGTACTCGGGCTCCAGGCCTGCCTGCCAGCCCCAGGTGCTGACGCTGCGCCAGCAGTGCATCCGGGTCCTTAGAAACAATCCCGACACCCTCAGCGATGTGGAAGGGATCCCCTACTCGTATCTTGAACCCGTTCTGGAAGGGTGGACACCTGATCAGCTGTATCGCAGAGAGAAATACAATCACGCACTCGCTGGGGACACAGATGAATTATGGAGGATTCATTGTCTCCAGGACTTCAAGGAAGGAAAGCCACAGGAGCAAGAGTCTTGGCGGGAGCTGTGCCTGCGGGTTCAGGACACCCGAGAGCAGCGACTAAGAGTACTGACAGCAAATATCCGATCTGCACGTGAAAACAACCCCAACAGCAGAGAGGCAAAGATGATCTATTTCAACTCTGTGGCCAAGACGCCTTATGATGCTTCAAGGAGGCAAGATAAGTCTGCAGGAGCTGCTGAACCTGAAAATGGAGAGCTCAAGCTAGCCCCAAAGCCTGCGGTAAGCAGCCACGTTCCCTCCAGCAGGGGCAGTGACAGTGGTGGCAGAGACAGCAGCAGCAGCAATGTCCTTCACCAGCTCCCTGAGAAGAGGGCCAACCCCTGCCTAAGCAGCAGCAATGAGCGCGCGATGCTCGCGGCCAAAACCCGGAAACAGGCTGCCAAGAAAGTGGCCCCGCTGATGGCCAAGGCAATTCGAGACTACAAGAAAAGATTCTCCCCACGATGAACTCAGGACTTGCCTTGCAGTTAAAATCTGGAGGGAGGAGGACCAATGCAAAGTCAATGCGGGTTGGGGAATGAAACTTCCAATGGACACCAGAACCTTTAGCTTGGTGCAAAGTTGAGCCTTTGAATTCTGTAGGTGTCACGTGCTGGACCTGTGATTTTACCTCCCACACCCAACCACTACCTCCCAGCCTGGAGGACACCTCAGAATTCAGAAGATATGAACACATTCGGAACAATTATCTTTTGGTTGTTCACTGATCGTTTTTAAAATAACACCCTAGTTGTAATCATAAATAAGGAAAAAGATGTGAGATTCCCTTTTTCCTTTCTTTTTTTGGAAATCATCAAGTAGATAAGAACTTATTAGACAAAAATTCACAAGCCATTAGGTAACACTGATAACTCCAAATACATAAACTCTTTATTGTCGTTGTTGTTGTTGTTTTAATAAAACGCTGGGCATGATCCTGTATTCATGACCCATCCTCCTTTGGGAGGCCAAAGAAAGCAAATCGCTTGATCCTAGTAGGTGAAGACCAGCCGGGGCAAAACAGGGAAACCCCACCTCTGAAAAAGATATCAAAATTAGCCTGGCATTGTGGCACACCCCTGTGGACCCAGCTTCTTAAAGGGCTGAGGTGGCAGGATCGCCTGAGCTGGGCAAGCAGAGGTTGCAGTGACCTTTCATCATTCCACTGCACTCCAGACTGGGAGACCGAACCAGAGCATGGCTCAAATAAAACTGCTATTACTTAGAAAAAGGAACTATCAGATTTCATAAATGAATGGTAATCACTGGTAAATTTGTCAAGCGAAAATAGTTTCCTGAAGTAACACATAGAATAATTCACAATCTTTTCACCCATAAGCCCTATGAAGGAATGGAAACACCTTAATCAGTTTATTTAGGTTCTGAATCAAAAAGTCTAAAGCTGCCAATAAGACTTTATGATGACCATGAGATGACCAGGTTAACAACCTGCAGTTCAGATCACAGGGGCTTCTGCAAGCTATATTGAACCTTTACATTTTAACAGAGGGCATTTGTTGGCCTCACGCAGGCTGATAATCAAAAGAATGTGTGCCAGCTATGACACACACACACAGATAAAAAGCCAGGAAACAGAGAAACAAGTAAACTGCATTTAAGGAAGACAGGGAAGCATTCGATCTAGGGAAAGGGAGTTGATCCTATCAGTGACCATAAAAAACTCAAAGAAGGCTGGGTGGGGAGCTTCACACCTCTATCCCAGCACTTTGGGAGGTTGAGGCTGGTGGATCACATGAGGTCAGGAGTTCAAGACCACGACGACCAATATGAAAAAATCCCATCTCTACTAAAATAATCCTCATTCTAGGAGATTGGCAGCTTTGCCAGTATTGCACTAGGGTCCTCTTTGTGAGGGAGCTGGAAGACTGGAAACACAGCACATTTACATATTTGGCCACACACCGAGGAGGGGTAATTCTCAAAAAAGCCTTAACACCTGAATCCTCATCCCCCGATTTTCAGGCTATAATCATTTTCCTTCTTTAGAAGACACACACACACACACACACACACACACACACACACACTCTCACACACACACAGAGAGAGAGAGAGAGAGAGAAAAGTCATGTGAGAATTTAAAAAGTAAGCCAAACCGCCATGGACAGCAGAAACAATAGCTGACATCATAGACATTTCAAATGGTTCTGTTTGCCTCATTCTGACTGAAAGATTAGAGTGGAATTCGGCTGCCCAAACCGTGGCACCAACATCACCTGCAGGCCACAGCAAGCCTTTCTGAGGAGATTTTAAACAGCCGGTGGGGGCAAGATCCTGAAGCGTTTCTTCCAAGACTGCTAACAGGAGATGAAACGTGGCTCTGCCGGCAGGATCCTGAAGACCAAGCACGAGGCCGTGGCTACCAAGAGGTGGCAGCGCTCCATTCAAAGCCACAGAGGAGCAGTCAAGAGCAGAGGTCATGGCCACCGTTTGGGGGGGATGCCAGAGGGATTCGGCTGGTTGACTTTCTGGAGGGCCAAACCGTGATCACATCTGCTCACTAGGAGAGCGCTTTCAGAAAGTCAGCCGCCAAAGCTGGAGCGAGAACAGTCCTCACCAGAGAGTTCTTCTCCACCACGACAATGTTCCTGCTCATGCCTTTCACCCAACAAGGGCAGCTGGGCAAGACTTGCCGCGGGAAATCATGAGGCGTCCACCTTACAGTCCTGATTTGGCGCCTGCTGACTTCTTTTTGTTTCCTAGACTTAGAAAATCTGTAAAAAGCGCCCAGTTTTCTTCAGTTAACGATGGAAAAAAGATTCCATGGAAATCGTCACATTCCCAGGACCCTGGGGGTTTTAGAGGGATGGGCTAGAGGGCGGGGAAAAGACACTGCTTCCAAAAGCGCATTGAACTTGATGGAGCCGATGTTGAGAAGTAAAATACACCTTTTTCATTTTTCTCTCTTAATCCCACTTTTCTACGAATGTTGGCAAGTCCCCTCACGCCACGTCAATCCTAGGTAAAGGGTTGTTATCCTCTGTGGGTTCTTCTTTCTACCATTTTGTCTTGCGGTGTTGTTATTTTCGGTTTTACTCCCAAGAAGATTCAGTCATGTGTCTTTTGGAATCCACAGACGTGGAACCTGCCAACACGGAGGGCCAACGGTAGAACTCAGTGGGGTGTGTCCAGGCTGAAATTAACCTAAACAACTTGTGGGGCACAGCAGGCCACCTGACCGTCCTGATTGGCCGCATTTTGCTGACGCAATGATTACGTATCGGGGCGGGGTAGCCCAGGGGCCAAGGGCGGTCAGGGCTTCAGCCCTGGGTGGGCCTGGGGCTGGCTATATAAGGCCGGGCTCTGGCACGGGAGCTCCACTCGGCCTTGGACGGCGCACCGCAGAGGTCACTCCAGGCTGTGGCTCCACATCCCGAGGACCAGAAGCGGGCCTGCTCAGCTGTCTGCAAGGACCGGCGCTCCAGACCAAGTGGCCGGCTGCACCGAGGACTGAGCTTGCTCCCGGTTGCCGTGACTCCACGCCCCAGGCCTGCGGTCTGCGAGGACCAGCGCCCCAGAACCAGTGGCCCGCTGCTCCGAGGACCGAGCTCCCTCCAGGCTGCGACTCCACATCCCGAACCGGGCAGCGAGGACCCGCGACCCCAGACTTCGTGTCCTGCCGCCCCCAGGACAGAGCCGCGACCGCCGGGACAGCCAGGCCTGCACAGCTCTGCTGAGATGGCGGCAGGGTCCACTACGCTGCACGCAGTGGAGAAGCTGCAGGTGCGTCTGGCCACTAAGACGGACCCGAAAAAGCTAGAGAAATATTTGCAGAAACTCTCCGCCTTGCCCATGACGGCAGACATCCTGGCGGAGACTGGAATCAGAAAGACGGTGAAGCGCCTGCGGAAGCACCAGCACGTGGGCGACTTTGCCAGAGACTTAGCGGCCCGGTGGAAGAAGCTGGTGCTTGTGGACCCAAACACCGGGCCTGATGCACAGGACCCCGAGGAGAGCGCTTCCCGAAAGCGCCATGGGGAGGCTCTTCAGGACCAGGAAAAGGCCTGGGGCTTCCCAGAGAACGGGACGGTCCCCAGGAGCCCACCTGACAGTCCTGAGCACAGACGGACAGCACACAGAACACCTCCGGGGCTCCAGAGACCTCACCGAAGGTCTCCCAGTCGCGAGCACAGAGCCCAGAGAAAGCGCCCCAGAAGGGCCCCAGCTGATTCAGGCCCCCATCGGGCCCCTCCATTGCACACCGCTCCCCTCCCGACGCCCGAGGGCCCTGAGCCGGCTGTGCCCGGGAAGCAACCCGGAAGAGGCCACGCTCACGCCGCTCAGGGCGGGCCTCCGCTGGGTCAGGGCTGCCAGGGCCAACCCCAGGGGGAAGCGCTTGTGAGCCACAGCAAGGGGCACAAATCGTCCCGCTGGGCTTCCGCGCAGAAACTGCCTCCTGTCCAGGAAAGCCAGTCAGAGAGGCTGCAGGTGGCCGGCGCTGATTCTGCGGGGCCGAAAACCGTGCCCAGCCATGCCTTCTCAGAGCTCTGGGACCCCTCAGAGGCCTGGATGCAGGCCAACTACGATCTACTTTCCGCTTTTGAGGCCATGACCTCCCAGGAAAAGCCAGAAGCACTCTCCGCACCAACGTTCCAGGAGGAAGCCGCCTTCACTGGACACAGAGTGAATGCTAAGATGCAGGTGTACTCGGGCTCCAGGCCTGCCTGCCAGCCCCAGGTGCTGACGCTGCGCCAGCAGTGCATCCGGGGGCTCAGACACAATCCGGACGCCCTCGGCGACGTGGGAGGGGTCCCCTACTCGGTTCTTGAACCCCTTCCGGAAGGGTGGACGCCTGATCAGCTGTATCGCAGAGAGAAATACAATCACGCACTCGCTGGGGACACAGATGAATTATGGAGGATTCATTGTCTCCAGGACTTCAAGGAAGAAAAGCCACAGGAGCACGAGTCTTGGCGGGAGCTGTATCTGCGGCTTCGGGACTCCCGAGAGCAGCGGCTGCGAGCAGTCACCACGAAAATCCGATCTGCACGTGAAAACAAACCCATCCGCCGACAGACAAAGATGATCTGTTTCAACTCTGGGGCCAAGACGCCTTATGATGCTTCAAGGAGGCAAGAGAAGTCTGCAGGAGCCGCTGACCCCGAAGAGGGAGAGATCAAGCCAGCCCCCAAAGCCGCGGGCAGCAGCCACGTTCCCTCCAGCCGGGGCGGCGTGGGCGGTGGCGATAGGGGCGGTGGCGGCCTGGTGGGCGGCGGGGACGGCGGCCACGGCGGAAGCAGTGGCAGCAGCAGCACGAGCAGCAGCAGCAGCAGCAGCAGCAGCAGCAGCAGCAGCACGAGCAGCAGCAGCACGAGCAGCAGCAGCAGCAGCAGCAGCAGCGTCCTTCACCGGCTCCCTGAGAAGAGGGCCAACCCCTGCCTGAGCAGCAGCAATGAGCGCCCGGCGCCCGCCGCCAAAACCCGGAAACCGGCTGCCAAGAAAGTGGCCCCGCTGATGGCCAAGGCAATTCGAGACTACAAGAGGAGATTCTCCCGAAGATAAACTCAGGACTTGTGCCTTAGGGTTAAAATCTGGGGGGAGGAGGAACAATGCAAAGTCAATGCGGGTTGGGGAAAGAAACTTCCAGTGGACACCAGAACCTTTGGCTTGGTGCAAAGTTGAGCCTCTGCATTCTGCAGGTGTCAAGTGCTGGCCCTGTGATTTTGCCTCCCACACCCAGCCACTGCCTCCCTGCTTGGAGGCCACCTCAGAATTCAGAAGATGGGAACGCATTCGGGTCAACTCTACTTTGGCTGTTCACTGATCGTTTTTTGTTTTTTGTTGTTTTGAGACGGAGTCTCGCTCTGTCGCCCAGGCTGGAGTACAGTGGTGCCGTCTCAGCTCACTGCAAGCTCTGCCTCCCGGGTTCACGCCATTCCCCTGCCTCAGCCTCCCCGTAGCTGGGACTACAGGCGTGCACCACCACGCCCCGCGAAGTTTTTGTATTTTTTAGTAGAGACGGGGTTTCACCGTGTGAGCCAGGATGGTCTCGATCTCCTGACCTCGTGATCCGCCCGCCTCGGCCTCCCAAGGTGCTGGGATTACAGGCGTGAGCCACCGCGCCCGGCCACTGATCTTTTTCTAATTAACGACCTAGTTGCAATCATAAACTAGGTACCACATGTGAGATTTCCGTTTTTCCTTTCTTTTGAAATCAGCGAGTACATGAGGACTTCTTAGACACAAACTCTCAATCTGTTAGTTGGCACTGATAACTGCCACTCCATAAAATGTTTTGTGGTTGTCGTTGCTGTTGTTTTGTTTTAAAGAAACGGCCGGGCATGATCCTGTAATCGTGAGCCATCCTCCTTTGGGAGGCCGAGGAGGGCAGATGGCTTGAGCCCACAGGGTGGAGACCAGCCTGTGCCAAATGGAGAAACCCCGTCTCCACAAATGATACCACAATTAGCCTGGCGTGGTGGCACGGCCCCTGTGGTCCTCTGGTCCCAGCTTCTTAAAGGACTGAGGTGGCAGGATTGACTGAGCTGGGCGAGCGGAGGTTGCCGTGACCTTTCCTCATTCCACTGCACTCCAGCCTGGGTGACAGAACCAGAGCACGTCTCAAAGAAAACCGCTATTTCTTTGAAGAAAGGAACTATCGGATTTCATGAATAAATGCTAATAACTGGTACCATGGCGAAGTCAAAATAGTTTCACTAAGCACCGCATACAATCATTCCCAATCTTTTCACCCAGAACCCCTATGAAAGGTTGGCGACACCTTAATCAGCTTATTGAGGTTCTGAATCAAGAAGTCTAAAGCTGCCAATCAGACTTTCTAATTACCATGAGATGACCAGGTTAACAACCTGGAGTTCACCTCATAGGAGCTTCTGCAAGCTTCGGGGAAGGTTTGCATTCCAACTCAGGGCATTTCTTGGCCTCACGCGGGCTGGTAATCACAGGTCCGCGTGCCAGATATGACACACGCGAGCGCACACACACGCACACACGCACACACGCACACACGCACACACGCCCCCCCACACACACACACAGACCCCCTTGCGTATATCTCATTCTTATGGGTGTACCAATAGTGAGGGGCAGAGAGAAAGACACAAAGACCTAAGCCACAAGGCAAAACCGAGCAAGGGCAGTCCAAGAGATCAAAGTCCTGTGCCCTGGGCTGTCAGCAGAATGGGTGCTGGGAAGCTAGCTTCTGGAAGCAGGCACCTGAGTGGATGCAGGTGCAAGTGAGAAGAGGCCTTCAAGCCTGAAGGACACGTATGGAGACAGGACAGGGAGCCACAGAGACACTGCCCTTAAGGAAGACAGAAAAGCATTCGTTCCGGGGAAGGGGACATGATCCAATCAGCGACGGTGTAAAACTCAGACAAGTCCGGGCACGGTGACCCACGCCTGTAATCCCATCGCTTTGGGAGGTCGGGGCCAGCGGGTCACCTGAGGTCAGGAGTTGGAGACCAGCCTGACCAATATGAGGAAATCCCGTCTCTACTAAAAATACCAAACGCGCTCAGGCTTGCCGGCGAGCGCCTGTAATCCCAGCTACTCAGGAGGCTGAGACAGGAGAATCACTTGAACCCGGGAGGCGGAGTCTGCAGTGAGCCCAGATCCCACCATTGCACTCCAGCCTGGACAACAAAAGCAAAACTCCGTCTCAAAATTAAAAACAAAAACTCGGAAAAGCTCCCCCAGCAAGGGCCGGAGACAATGCCAGTCTCTATTTCTCGACAGCAATTCAAGAGAGAATCTCAGGCGGCCTGCAAACCTCACAAGACAGCAGAACATCCTCCCCAAGGCGGAGAAGCCACATGCTCTTTCTGGAGGTGGAGTAGCCACCGATCACCCTGCAGCCCCTCCCCACTCCCACCGAGAAACCCCAGTCCCTCGGAATCAAATCCACTGGCAACAACCTTTCTTCCTGGAAAACGTTTCCCCTGCCAAGATGGAAAACAAACACGATACAAGCAAATACAACTCAAAACACAAGGAAACAATTGGAGCAAGTTCTAGCCCCTCCTAGCTCCTCGATGCCCCCACAATCACGCTACTGCTGAAAACAGCGGCCGCACCCACTAAACTCATTCATGACTGGAGACCGTGACAAACCGTAGCAGATCACTGCTCCCACCGCGACACTCGCTCTCAAAAAGACACAAAGGAAACAAACCCCACACAAACTATAAACCTACCCCAAACAGAATTCAGAATCCACCGAAGGATCCTGCTGGTATATTACTACACTGACCCAGGGTAGTTCAATTCCCTTCCGACCTATTTACAAACTAATCCTCATTCTGGGAGCTCTGGAAGCATTGCCAGTATTGCGCTGGGGTCCTCTTCGTGAGGGAGCTGGAAGACTGGAAACACGGCAAGCACATTTCCCTCTTTCTCTACATACCACGGAGGGGTAATTCTCAAAAAAGCCTTAACACCTGAATCCTCATCCCCCGATTCTCAAGCTATAATCATTTTCCTTCTTTAGAAGACACACACACACACACACACACACACACACACACACACACACACACTCTCACACACACACACACAGAGAGAGAGAGAGAGAGAAAAGTCATGTGAGAATTTAAAAAGTAAGCCAAACCGCCATGGACAGCAGAAACAATAGCTGACATCATAGACATTTCAAATGGTTCTGTTTGCCTCATTCTGACTGAAAGATTAGAGTGGAATTCGGCTGCCCAAACCGTGGCACCAACATCACCTGCAGGCCACAGCAAGCCTTTCTGAGGAGATTTTAAACAGCCGGTGGGGGCAAGATCCTGAAGCGTTTCTTCCAAGACTGCTAACAGGAGATGAAACGTGGCTCTGCCGGCAGGATCCTGAAGACCAAGCACGAGGCCGTGGCTACCAAGAGGTGGCAGCGCTCCATTCAAAGCCACAGAGGAGCAGTCAAGAGCAGAGGTCATGGCCACCGTTTGGGGGGGATGCCAGAGGGATTCGGCTGGTTGACTTTCTGGAGGGCCAAACCGTGATCACATCTGCTCACTAGGAGAGCGCTTTCAGAAAGTCAGCCGCCAAAGCTGGAGCGAGAACAGTCCTCACCAGAGAGTTCTTCTCCACCACGACAATGTTCCTGCTCATGCCTTTCACCCAACAAGGGCAGCTGGGCAAGACTTGCCGCGGGAAATCATGAGGCGTCCACCTTACAGTCCTGATTTGGCGCCTGCTGACTTCTTTTTGTTTCCTAGACTTAGAAAATCTGTAAAAAGCGCCCAGTTTTCTTCAGTTAACGATGGAAAAAAGATTCCATGGAAATCGTCACATTCCCAGGACCCTGGGGGTTTTAGAGGGATGGGCTAGAGGGCGGGGAAAAGACACTGCTTCCAAAAGCGCATTGAACTTGATGGAGCCGATGTTGAGAAGTAAAATACACCTTTTTCATTTTTCTCTCTTAATCCCACTTTTCTACGAATGTTGGCAAGTCCCCTCACGCCACGTCAATCCTAGGTAAAGGGTTGTTATCCTCTGTGGGTTCTTCTTTCTACCATTTTGTCTTGCGGTGTTGTTATTTTCGGTTTTACTCCCAAGAAGATTCAGTCATGTGTCTTTTGGAATCCACAGACGTGGAACCTGCCAACACGGAGGGCCAACGGTAGAACTCAGTGGGGTGTGTCCAGGCTGAAATTAACCTAAACAACTTGTGGGGCACAGCAGGCCACCTGACCGTCCTGATTGGCCGCATTTTGCTGACGCAATGATTACGTATCGGGGCGGGGTAGCCCAGGGGCCAAGGGCGGTCAGGGCTTCAGCCCTGGGTGGGCCTGGGGCTGGCTATATAAGGCCGGGCTCTGGCACGGGAGCTCCACTCGGCCTTGGACGGCGCACCGCAGAGGTCACTCCAGGCTGTGGCTCCACATCCCGAGGACCAGAAGCGGGCCTGCTCAGCTGTCTGCAAGGACCGGCGCTCCAGACCAAGTGGCCGGCTGCACCGAGGACTGAGCTTGCTCCCGGTTGCCGTGACTCCACGCCCCAGGCCTGCGGTCTGCGAGGACCAGCGCCCCAGAACCAGTGGCCCGCTGCTCCGAGGACCGAGCTCCCTCCAGGCTGCGACTCCACATCCCGAACCGGGCAGCGAGGACCCGCGACCCCAGACTTCGTGTCCTGCCGCCCCCAGGACAGAGCCGCGACCGCCGGGACAGCCAGGCCTGCACAGCTCTGCTGAGATGGCGGCAGGGTCCACTACGCTGCACGCAGTGGAGAAGCTGCAGGTGCGTCTGGCCACTAAGACGGACCCGAAAAAGCTAGAGAAATATTTGCAGAAACTCTCCGCCTTGCCCATGACGGCAGACATCCTGGCGGAGACTGGAATCAGAAAGACGGTGAAGCGCCTGCGGAAGCACCAGCACGTGGGCGACTTTGCCAGAGACTTAGCGGCCCGGTGGAAGAAGATGGAGCTTGTGGACCCAAACACCGGGCCTGATGCACAGGACCCCGAGGAGAGCGCTTCCCGAAAGCGCCATGGGGAGGCTCTTCAGGACCAGGAAAAGGCCTGGGGCTTCCCAGAGAACGGGACGGTCCCCAGGAGCCCACCTGACAGTCCTGAGCACAGACGGACAGCACACAGAACACCTCCGGGGCTCCAGAGACCTCACCGAAGGTCTCCCAGTCGCGAGCACAGAGCCCAGAGAAAGCGCCCCAGAAGGGCCCCAGCTGATTCAGGCCCCCATCGGGCCCCTCCATTGCACACCGCTCCCCTCCCGACGCCCGAGGGCCCTGAGCCGGCTGTGCCCGGGAAGCAACCCGGAAGAGGCCACGCTCACGCCGCTCAGGGCGGGCCTCCGCTGGGTCAGGGCTGCCAGGGCCAACCCCAGGGGGAAGCGCTTGTGAGCCACAGCAAGGGGCACAAATCGTCCCGCTGGGCTTCCGCGCAGAAACTGCCTCCTGTCCAGGAAAGCCAGTCAGAGAGGCTGCAGGTGGCCGGCGCTGATTCTGCGGGGCCGAAAACCGTGCCCAGCCATGCCTTCTCAGAGCTCTGGGACCCCTCAGAGGCCTGGATGCAGGCCAACTACGATCTACTTTCCGCTTTTGAGGCCATGACCTCCCAGGAAAAGCCAGAAGCACTCTCCGCACCAACGTTCCAGGAGGAAGCCGCCTTCACTGGACACAGAGTGAATGCTAAGATGCAGGTGTACTCGGGCTCCAGGCCTGCCTGCCAGCCCCAGGTGCTGACGCTGCGCCAGCAGTGCATCCGGGGGCTCAGACACAATCCGGACGCCCTCGGCGACGTGGGAGGGGTCCCCTACTCGGTTCTTGAACCCCTTCCGGAAGGGTGGACGCCTGATCAGCTGTATCGCAGAGAGAAATACAATCACGCACTCGCTGGGGACACAGATGAATTATGGAGGATTCATTGTCTCCAGGACTTCAAGGAAGAAAAGCCACAGGAGCACGAGTCTTGGCGGGAGCTGTATCTGCGGCTTCGGGACTCCCGAGAGCAGCGGCTGCGAGCAGTCACCACGAAAATCCGATCTGCACGTGAAAACAAACCCATCCGCCGACAGACAAAGATGATCTGTTTCAACTCTGGGGCCAAGACGCCTTATGATGCTTCAAGGAGGCAAGAGAAGTCTGCAGGAGCCGCTGACCCCGAAGAGGGAGAGATCAAGCCAGCCCCCAAAGCCGCGGGCAGCAGCCACGTTCCCTCCAGCCGGGGCGGCGTGGGCGGTGGCGATAGGGGCGGTGGCGGCCTGGTGGGCGGCGGGGACGGCGGCCACGGCGGAAGCAGCGGCAGCAGCAGCACGAGCAGCAGCAGCAGCAGCAGCAGCAGCACGAGCAGCAGCAGCAGCAGCAGCAGCAGCAGCAGCAGCACGAGCAGCAGCAGCACGAGCAGCAGCAGCAGCAGCAGCAGCAGCGTCCTTCACCGGCTCCCTGAGAAGAGGGCCAACCCCTGCCTGAGCAGCAGCAATGAGCGCCCGGCGCCCGCCGCCAAAACCCGGAAACCGGCTGCCAAGAAAGTGGCCCCGCTGATGGCCAAGGCAATTCGAGACTACAAGAGGAGATTCTCCCGAAGATAAACTCAGGACTTGTGCCTTAGGGTTAAAATCTGGGGGGAGGAGGAACAATGCAAAGTCAATGCGGGTTGGGGAAAGAAACTTCCAGTGGACACCAGAACCTTTGGCTTGGTGCAAAGTTGAGCCTCTGCATTCTGCAGGTGTCAAGTGCTGGCCCTGTGATTTTGCCTCCCACACCCAGCCACTGCCTCCCTGCTTGGAGGCCACCTCAGAATTCAGAAGATGGGAACGCATTCGGGTCAACTCTACTTTGGCTGTTCACTGATCGTTTTTTGTTTTTTGTTGTTTTGAGACGGAGTCTCGCTCTGTCGCCCAGGCTGGAGTACAGTGGTGCCGTCTCAGCTCACTGCAAGCTCTGCCTCCCGGGTTCACGCCATTCCCCTGCCTCAGCCTCCCCGTAGCTGGGACTACAGGCGTGCACCACCACGCCCCGCGAAGTTTTTGTATTTTTTAGTAGAGACGGGGTTTCACCGTGTGAGCCAGGATGGTCTCGATCTCCTGACCTCGTGATCCGCCCGCCTCGGCCTCCCAAGGTGCTGGGATTACAGGCGTGAGCCACCGCGCCCGGCCACTGATCTTTTTCTAATTAACGACCTAGTTGCAATCATAAACTAGGTACCACATGTGAGATTTCTGTTTTTCCTTTCTTTTGAAATCAGCGAGTACATGAGGACTTCTTAGACACAAACTCTCAATCTGTTAGTTGGCACTGATAACTGCCACTCCATAAAATGTTTTGTGGTTGTCGTTGCTGTTGTTTTGTTTTAAAGAAACGGCCGGGCATGATCCTGTAATCGTGAGCCATCCTCCTTTGGGAGGCCGAGGAGGGCAGATGGCTTGAGCCCACAGGGTGGAGACCAGCCTGTGCCAAATGGAGAAACCCCGTCTCCACAAATGATACCACAATTAGCCTGGCGTGGTGGCACGGCCCCTGTGGTCCTCTGGTCCCAGCTTCTTAAAGGACTGAGGTGGCAGGATTGACTGAGCTGGGCGAGCGGAGGTTGCCGTGACCTTTCCTCATTCCACTGCACTCCAGCCTGGGTGACAGAACCAGAGCACGTCTCAAAGAAAACCGCTATTTCTTTGAAGAAAGGAACTATCGGATTTCATGAATAAATGCTAATAACTGGTACCATGGCGAAGTCAAAATAGTTTCACTAAGCACCGCATACAATCATTCCCAATCTTTTCACCCAGAACCCCTATGAAAGGTTGGCGACACCTTAATCAGCTTATTGAGGTTCTGAATCAAGAAGTCTAAAGCTGCCAATCAGACTTTCTAATTACCATGAGATGACCAGGTTAACAACCTGGAGTTCACCTCATAGGAGCTTCTGCAAGCTTCGGGGAAGGTTTGCATTCCAACTCAGGGCATTTCTTGGCCTCACGCGGGCTGGTAATCACAGGTCCGCGTGCCAGATATGACACACGCGAGCGCACACACACGCACACACGCACACACGCACACACGCCCCCCCCCCACACACACACACAGACCCCCTTGCGTATATCTCATTCTTATGGGTGTACCAATAGTGAGGGGCAGAGAGAAAGACACAAAGACCTAAGCCACAAGGCAAAACCGAGCAAGGGCAGTCCAAGAGATCAAAGTCCTGTGCCCTGGGCTGTCAGCAGAATGGGTGCTGGGAAGCTAGCTTCTGGAAGCAGGCACCTGAGTGGATGCAGGTGCAAGTGAGAAGAGGCCTTCAAGCCTGAAGGACACGTATGGAGACAGGACAGGGAGCCACAGAGACACTGCCCTTAAGGAAGACAGAAAAGCATTCGTTCCGGGGAAGGGGACATGATCCAATCAGCGACGGTGTAAAACTCAGACAAGTCCGGGCACGGTGACCCACGCCTGTAATCCCATCGCTTTGGGAGGTCGGGGCCAGCGGGTCACCTGAGGTCAGGAGTTGGAGACCAGCCTGACCAATATGAGGAAATCCCGTCTCTACTAAAAATACCAAACGCGCTCAGGCTTGCCGGCGAGCGCCTGTAATCCCAGCTACTCAGGAGGCTGAGACAGGAGAATCACTTGAACCCGGGAGGCGGAGTCTGCAGTGAGCCCAGATCCCACCATTGCACTCCAGCCTGGACAACAAAAGCAAAACTCCGTCTCAAAATTAAAAACAAAAACTCGGAAAAGCTCCCCCAGCAAGGGCCGGAGACAATGCCAGTCTCTATTTCTCGACAGCAATTCAAGAGAGAATCTCAGGCGGCCTGCAAACCTCACAAGACAGCAGAACATCCTCCCCAAGGCGGAGAAGCCACATGCTCTTTCTGGAGGTGGAGTAGCCACCGATCACCCTGCAGCCCCTCCCCACTCCCACCGAGAAACCCCAGTCCCTCGGAATCAAATCCACTGGCAACAACCTTTCTTCCTGGAAAACGTTTCCCCTGCCAAGATGGAAAACAAACACGATACAAGCAAATACAACTCAAAACACAAGGAAACAATTGGAGCAAGTTCTAGCCCCTCCTAGCTCCTCGATGCCCCCACAATCACGCTACTGCTGAAAACAGCGGCCGCACCCACTAAACTCATTCATGACTGGAGACCGTGACAAACCGTAGCAGATCACTGCTCCCACCGCGACACTCGCTCTCAAAAAGACACAAAGGAAACAAACCCCACACAAACTATAAACCTACCCCAAACAGAATTCAGAATCCACCGAAGGATCCTGCTGGTATATTACTACACTGACCCAGGGTAGTTCAATTCCCTTCCGACCTATTTACAAACTAATCCTCATTCTGGGAGCTCTGGAAGCATTGCCAGTATTGCGCTGGGGTCCTCTTCGTGAGGGAGCTGGAAGACTGGAAACACGGCAAGCACATTTCCCTCTTTCTCTACATACCACGGAGGGGTAATTCTCAAAAAAGCCTTAACACCTGAATCCTCATCCCCCGATTCTCAAGCTATAATCATTTTCCTTCTTTAGAAGACACACACACACACACACACACACACACACACACACACACACTCTCACACACACACACACAGAGAGAGAGAGAGAGAGAAAAGTCATGTGAGAATTTAAAAAGTAAGCCAAACCGCCATGGACAGCAGAAACAATAGCTGACATCATAGACATTTCAAATGGTTCTGTTTGCCTCATTCTGACTGAAAGATTAGAGTGGAATTCGGCTGCCCAAACCGTGGCACCAACATCACCTGCAGGCCACAGCAAGCCTTTCTGAGGAGATTTTAAACAGCCGGTGGGGGCAAGATCCTGAAGCGTTTCTTCCAAGACTGCTAACAGGAGATGAAACGTGGCTCTGCCGGCAGGATCCTGAAGACCAAGCACGAGGCCGTGGCTACCAAGAGGTGGCAGCGCTCCATTCAAAGCCACAGAGGAGCAGTCAAGAGCAGAGGTCATGGCCACCGTTTGGGGGGGATGCCAGAGGGATTCGGCTGGTTGACTTTCTGGAGGGCCAAACCGTGATCACATCTGCTCACTAGGAGAGCGCTTTCAGAAAGTCAGCCGCCAAAGCTGGAGCGAGAACAGTCCTCACCAGAGAGTTCTTCTCCACCACGACAATGTTCCTGCTCATGCCTTTCACCCAACAAGGGCAGCTGGGCAAGACTTGCCGCGGGAAATCATGAGGCGTCCACCTTACAGTCCTGATTTGGCGCCTGCTGACTTCTTTTTGTTTCCTAGACTTAGAAAATCTGTAAAAAGCGCCCAGTTTTCTTCAGTTAACGATGGAAAAAAGATTCCATGGAAATCGTCACATTCCCAGGACCCTGGGGGTTTTAGAGGGATGGGCTAGAGGGCGGGGAAAAGACACTGCTTCCAAAAGCGCATTGAACTTGATGGAGCCGATGTTGAGAAGTAAAATACACCTTTTTCATTTTTCTCTCTTAATCCCACTTTTCTACGAATGTTGGCAAGTCCCCTCACGCCACGTCAATCCTAGGTAAAGGGTTGTTATCCTCTGTGGGTTCTTCTTTCTACCATTTTGTCTTGCGGTGTTGTTATTTTCGGTTTTACTCCCAAGAAGATTCAGTCATGTGTCTTTTGGAATCCACAGACGTGGAACCTGCCAACACGGAGGGCCAACGGTAGAACTCAGTGGGGTGTGTCCAGGCTGAAATTAACCTAAACAACTTGTGGGGCACAGCAGGCCACCTGACCGTCCTGATTGGCCGCATTTTGCTGACGCAATGATTACGTATCGGGGCGGGGTAGCCCAGGGGCCAAGGGCGGTCAGGGCTTCAGCCCTGGGTGGGCCTGGGGCTGGCTATATAAGGCCGGGCTCTGGCACGGGAGCTCCACTCGGCCTTGGACGGCGCACCGCAGAGGTCACTCCAGGCTGTGGCTCCACATCCCGAGGACCAGAAGCGGGCCTGCTCAGCTGTCTGCAAGGACCGGCGCTCCAGACCAAGTGGCCGGCTGCACCGAGGACTGAGCTTGCTCCCGGTTGCCGTGACTCCACGCCCCAGGCCTGCGGTCTGCGAGGACCAGCGCCCCAGAACCAGTGGCCCGCTGCTCCGAGGACCGAGCTCCCTCCAGGCTGCGACTCCACATCCCGAACCGGGCAGCGAGGACCCGCGACCCCAGACTTCGTGTCCTGCCGCCCCCAGGACAGAGCCGCGACCGCCGGGACAGCCAGGCCTGCACAGCTCTGCTGAGATGGCGGCAGGGTCCACTACGCTGCACGCAGTGGAGAAGCTGCAGGTGCGTCTGGCCACTAAGACGGACCCGAAAAAGCTAGAGAAATATTTGCAGAAACTCTCCGCCTTGCCCATGACGGCAGACATCCTGGCGGAGACTGGAATCAGAAAGACGGTGAAGCGCCTGCGGAAGCACCAGCACGTGGGCGACTTTGCCAGAGACTTAGCGGCCCGGTGGAAGAAGCTGGTGGTTGTGGACCCAAACACCGGGCCTGATGCACAGGACCCCGAGGAGAGCGCTTCCCGAAAGCGCCATGGGGAGGCTCTTCAGGACCAGGAAAAGGCCTGGGGCTTCCCAGAGAACGGGACGGTCCCCAGGAGCCCACCTGACAGTCCTGAGCACAGACGGACAGCACACAGAACACCTCCGGGGCTCCAGAGACCTCACCGAAGGTCTCCCAGTCGCGAGCACAGAGCCCAGAGAAAGCGCCCCAGAAGGGCCCCAGCTGATTCAGGCCCCCATCGGGCCCCTCCATTGCACACCGCTCCCCTCCCGACGCCCGAGGGCCCTGAGCCGGCTGTGCCCGGGAAGCAACCCGGAAGAGGCCACGCTCACGCCGCTCAGGGCGGGCCTCCGCTGGGTCAGGGCTGCCAGGGCCAACCCCAGGGGGAAGCGCTTGTGAGCCACAGCAAGGGGCACAAATCGTCCCGCTGGGCTTCCGCGCAGAAACTGCCTCCTGTCCAGGAAAGCCAGTCAGAGAGGCTGCAGGTGGCCGGCGCTGATTCTGCGGGGCCGAAAACCGTGCCCAGCCATGCCTTCTCAGAGCTCTGGGACCCCTCAGAGGCCTGGATGCAGGCCAACTACGATCTACTTTCCGCTTTTGAGGCCATGACCTCCCAGGAAAAGCCAGAAGCACTCTCCGCACCAACGTTCCAGGAGGAAGCCGCCTTCACTGGACACAGAGTGAATGCTAAGATGCAGGTGTACTCGGGCTCCAGGCCTGCCTGCCAGCCCCAGGTGCTGACGCTGCGCCAGCAGTGCATCCGGGGGCTCAGACACAATCCGGACGCCCTCGGCGACGTGGGAGGGGTCCCCTACTCGGTTCTTGAACCCCTTCCGGAAGGGTGGACGCCTGATCAGCTGTATCGCAGAGAGAAATACAATCACGCACTCGCTGGGGACACAGATGAATTATGGAGGATTCATTGTCTCCAGGACTTCAAGGAAGAAAAGCCACAGGAGCACGAGTCTTGGCGGGAGCTGTATCTGCGGCTTCGGGACTCCCGAGAGCAGCGGCTGCGAGCAGTCACCACGAAAATCCGATCTGCACGTGAAAACAAACCCATCCGCCGACAGACAAAGATGATCTGTTTCAACTCTGGGGCCAAGACGCCTTATGATGCTTCAAGGAGGCAAGAGAAGTCTGCAGGAGCCGCTGACCCCGAAGAGGGAGAGATCAAGCCAGCCCCCAAAGCCGCGGGCAGCAGCCACGTTCCCTCCAGCCGGGGCGGCGTGGGCGGTGGCGATAGGGGCGGTGGCGGCCTGGTGGGCGGCGGGGACGGCGGCCACGGCGGAAGCAGTGGCAGCAGCAGCACGAGCAGCAGCAGCAGCAGCAGCAGCAGCAGCAGCAGCAGCAGCAGCAGCAGCACGAGCAGCAGCAGCACGAGCAGCAGCAGCAGCAGCGTCCTTCACCGGCTCCCTGAGAAGAGGGCCAACCCCTGCCTGAGCAGCAGCAATGAGCGCCCGGCGCCCGCCGCCAAAACCCGGAAACCGGCTGCCAAGAAAGTGGCCCCGCTGATGGCCAAGGCAATTCGAGACTACAAGAGGAGATTCTCCCGAAGATAAACTCAGGACTTGTGCCTTAGGGTTAAAATCTGGGGGGAGGAGGAACAATGCAAAGTCAATGCGGGTTGGGGAAAGAAACTTCCAGTGGACACCAGAACCTTTGGCTTGGTGCAAAGTTGAGCCTCTGCATTCTGCAGGTGTCAAGTGCTGGCCCTGTGATTTTGCCTCCCACACCCAGCCACTGCCTCCCTGCTTGGAGGCCACCTCAGAATTCAGAAGATGGGAACGCATTCGGGTCAACTCTACTTTGGCTGTTCACTGATCGTTTTTTGTTTTTTGTTGTTTTGAGACGGAGTCTCGCTCTGTCGCCCAGGCTGGAGTACAGTGGTGCCGTCTCAGCTCACTGCAAGCTCTGCCTCCCGGGTTCACGCCATTCCCCTGCCTCAGCCTCCCCGTAGCTGGGACTACAGGCGTGCACCACCACGCCCCGCGAAGTTTTTGTATTTTTTAGTAGAGACGGGGTTTCACCGTGTGAGCCAGGATGGTCTCGATCTCCTGACCTCGTGATCCGCCCGCCTCGGCCTCCCAAGGTGCTGGGATTACAGGCGTGAGCCACCGCGCCTGGCCACTGATCTTTTTCTAATTAACGACCTAGTTGCAATCATAAACTAGGTACCACATGTGAGATTTCCGTTTTTCCTTTCTTTTGAAATCAGCGAGTACATGAGGACTTCTTAGACACAAACTCTCAATCTGTTAGTTGGCACTGATAACTGCCACTCCATAAAATGTTTTGTGGTTGTCGTTGCTGTTGTTTTGTTTTAAAGAAACGGCCGGGCATGATCCTGTAATCGTGAGCCATCCTCCTTTGGGAGGCCGAGGAGGGCAGATGGCTTGAGCCCACAGGGTGGAGACCAGCCTGTGCCAAATGGAGAAACCCCGTCTCCACAAATGATACCACAATTAGCCTGGCGTGGTGGCACGGCCCCTGTGGTCCTCTGGTCCCAGCTTCTTAAAGGACTGAGGTGGCAGGATTGACTGAGCTGGGCGAGCGGAGGTTGCCGTGACCTTTCCTCATTCCACTGCACTCCAGCCTGGGTGACAGAACCAGAGCACGTCTCAAAGAAAACCGCTATTTCTTTGAAGAAAGGAACTATCGGATTTCATGAATAAATGCTAATAACTGGTACCATGGCGAAGTCAAAATAGTTTCACTAAGCACCGCATACAATCATTCCCAATCTTTTCACCCAGAACCCCTATGAAAGGTTGGCGACACCTTAATCAGCTTATTGAGGTTCTGAATCAAGAAGTCTAAAGCTGCCAATCAGACTTTCTAATTACCATGAGATGACCAGGTTAACAACCTGGAGTTCACCTCATAGGAGCTTCTGCAAGCTTCGGGGAAGGTTTGCATTCCAACTCAGGGCATTTCTTGGCCTCACGCGGGCTGGTAATCACAGGTCCGCGTGCCAGATATGACACACGCGAGCGCACACACACGCACACACGCACACACGCCCCCCACACACACACACACACAGACCCCCTTGCGTATATCTCATTCTTATGGGTGTACCAATAGTGAGGGGCAGAGAGAAAGACACAAAGACCTAAGCCACAAGGCAAAACCGAGCAAGGGCAGTCCAAGAGATCAAAGTCCTGTGCCCTGGGCTGTCAGCAGAATGGGTGCTGGGAAGCTAGCTTCTGGAAGCAGGCACCTGAGTGGATGCAGGTGCAAGTGAGAAGAGGCCTTCAAGCCTGAAGGACACGTATGGAGACAGGACAGGGAGCCACAGAGACATTGCCCTTAAGGAAGACAGAAAAGCATTCGTTCCGGGGAAGGGGACATGATCCAATCAGCGACGGTGTAAAACTCAGACAAGTCCGGGCACGGTGACCCACGCCTGTAATCCCATCGCTTTGGGAGGTCGGGGCCAGCGGGTCACCTGAGGTCAGGAGTTGGAGACCAGCCTGACCAATATGAGGAAATCCCGTCTCTACTAAAAATACCAAACGCGCTCAGGCTTGCCGGCGAGCGCCTGTAATCCCAGCTACTCAGGAGGCTGAGACAGGAGAATCACTTGAACCCGGGAGGCGGAGTCTGCAGTGAGCCCAGATCCCACCATTGCACTCCAGCCTGGACAACAAAAGCAAAACTCCGTCTCAAAATTAAAAACAAAAACTCGGAAAAGCTCCCCCAGCAAGGGCCGGAGACAATGCCAGTCTCTATTTCTCGACAGCAATTCAAGAGAGAATCTCAGGCGGCCTGCAAACCTCACAAGACAGCAGAACATCCTCCCCAAGGCGGAGAAGCCACATGCTCTTTCTGGAGGTGGAGTAGCCACCGATCACCCTGCAGCCCCTCCCCACTCCCACCGAGAAACCCCAGTCCCTCGGAATCAAATCCACTGGCAACAACCTTTCTTCCTGGAAAACGTTTCCCCTGCCAAGATGGAAAACAAACACGATACAAGCAAATACAACTCAAAACACAAGGAAACAATTGGAGCAAGTTCTAGCCCCTCCTAGCTCCTCGATGCCCCCACAATCACGCTACTGCTGAAAACAGCGGCCGCACCCACTAAACTCATTCATGACTGGAGACCGTGACAAACCGTAGCAGATCACTGCTCCCACCGCGACACTCGCTCTCAAAAAGACACAAAGGAAACAAACCCCACACAAACTATAAACCTACCCCAAACAGAATTCAGAATCCACCGAAGGATCCTGCTGGTATATTACTACACTGACCCAGGGTAGTTCAATTCCCTTCCGACCTATTTACAAACTAATCCTCATTCTGGGAGCTCTGGAAGCATTGCCAGTATTGCGCTGGGGTCCTCTTCGTGAGGGAGCTGGAAGACTGGAAACACGGCAAGCACATTTCCCTCTTTCTCTACATACCACGGAGGGGTAATTCTCAAAAAAGCCTTAACACCTGAATCCTCATCCCCCGATTCTCAAGCTATAATCATTTTCCTTCTTTAGAAGACACACACACACACACACACACACACACACACACACACACACACACACTCTCACACACACACACACAGAGAGAGAGAGAGAGAGAAAAGTCATGTGAGAATTTAAAAAGTAAGCCAAACCGCCATGGACAGCAGAAACAATAGCTGACATCATAGACATTTCAAATGGTTCTGTTTGCCTCATTCTGACTGAAAGATTAGAGTGGAATTCGGCTGCCCAAACCGTGGCACCAACATCACCTGCAGGCCACAGCAAGCCTTTCTGAGGAGATTTTAAACAGCCGGTGGGGGCAAGATCCTGAAGCGTTTCTTCCAAGACTGCTAACAGGAGATGAAACGTGGCTCTGCCGGCAGGATCCTGAAGACCAAGCACGAGGCCGTGGCTACCAAGAGGTGGCAGCGCTCCATTCAAAGCCACAGAGGAGCAGTCAAGAGCAGAGGTCATGGCCACCGTTTGGGGGGGATGCCAGAGGGATTCGGCTGGTTGACTTTCTGGAGGGCCAAACCGTGATCACATCTGCTCACTAGGAGAGCGCTTTCAGAAAGTCAGCCGCCAAAGCTGGAGCGAGAACAGTCCTCACCAGAGAGTTCTTCTCCACCACGACAATGTTCCTGCTCATGCCTTTCACCCAACAAGGGCAGCTGGGCAAGACTTGCCGCGGGAAATCATGAGGCGTCCACCTTACAGTCCTGATTTGGCGCCTGCTGACTTCTTTTTGTTTCCTAGACTTAGAAAATCTGTAAAAAGCGCCCAGTTTTCTTCAGTTAACGATGGAAAAAAGATTCCATGGAAATCGTCACATTCCCAGGACCCTGGGGGTTTTAGAGGGATGGGCTAGAGGGCGGGGAAAAGACACTGCTTCCAAAAGCGCATTGAACTTGATGGAGCCGATGTTGAGAAGTAAAATACACCTTTTTCAGTTTTCTCTCTTAATCCCACTTTTCTACGAATGTTGGCAAGTCCCCTCACGCCACGTCAATCCTAGGTAAAGGGTTGTTATCCTCTGTGGGTTCTTCTTTCTACCATTTTGTCTTGCGGTGTTGTTATTTTCGGTTTTACTCCCAAGAAGATTCAGTCATGTGTCTTTTGGAATCCACAGACGTGGAACCTGCCAACACGGAGGGCCAACGGTAGAACTCAGTGGGGTGTGTCCAGGCTGAAATTAACCTAAACAACTTGTGGGGCACAGCAGGCCACCTGACCGTCCTGATTGGCCGCATTTTGCTGACGCAATGATTACGTATCGGGGCGGGGTAGCCCAGGGGCCAAGGGCGGTCAGGGCTTCAGCCCTGGGTGGGCCTGGGGCTGGCTATATAAGGCCGGGCTCTGGCACGGGAGCTCCACTCGGCCTTGGACGGCGCACCGCAGAGGTCACTCCAGGCTGTGGCTCCACATCCCGAGGACCAGAAGCGGGCCTGCTCAGCTGTCTGCAAGGACCGGCGCTCCAGACCAAGTGGCCGGCTGCACCGAGGACTGAGCTTGCTCCCGGTTGCCGTGACTCCACGCCCCAGGCCTGCGGTCTGCGAGGACCAGCGCCCCAGAACCAGTGGCCCGCTGCTCCGAGGACCGAGCTCCCTCCAGGCTGCGACTCCACATCCCGAACCGGGCAGCGAGGACCCGCGACCCCAGACTTCGTGTCCTGCCGCCCCCAGGACAGAGCCGCGACCGCCGGGACAGCCAGGCCTGCACAGCTCTGCTGAGATGGCGGCAGGGTCCACTACGCTGCACGCAGTGGAGAAGCTGCAGGTGCGTCTGGCCACTAAGACGGACCCGAAAAAGCTAGAGAAATATTTGCAGAAACTCTCCGCCTTGCCCATGACGGCAGACATCCTGGCGGAGACTGGAATCAGAAAGACGGTGAAGCGCCTGCGGAAGCACCAGCACGTGGGCGACTTTGCCAGAGACTTAGCGGCCCGGTGGAAGAAGCTGGTGCTTGTGGACCCAAACACCGGGCCTGATGCACAGGACCCCGAGGAGAGCGCTTCCCGAAAGCGCCATGGGGAGGCTCTTCAGGACCAGGAAAAGGCCTGGGGCTTCCCAGAGAACGGGACGGTCCCCAGGAGCCCACCTGACAGTCCTGAGCACAGACGGACAGCACACAGAACACCTCCGGGGCTCCAGAGACCTCACCGAAGGTCTCCCAGTCGCGAGCACAGAGCCCAGAGAAAGCGCCCCAGAAGGGCCCCAGCTGATTCAGGCCCCCATCGGGCCCCTCCATTGCACACCGCTCCCCTCCCGACGCCCGAGGGCCCTGAGCCGGCTGTGCCCGGGAAGCAACCCGGAAGAGGCCACGCTCACGCCGCTCAGGGCGGGCCTCCGCTGGGTCAGGGCTGCCAGGGCCAACCCCAGGGGGAAGCGCTTGTGAGCCACAGCAAGGGGCACAAATCGTCCCGCTGGGCTTCCGCGCAGAAACTGCCTCCTGTCCAGGAAAGCCAGTCAGAGAGGCTGCAGGTGGCCGGCGCTGATTCTGCGGGGCCGAAAACGGTGCCCAGCCATGCCTTCTCAGAGCTCTGGGACCCCTCAGAGGCCTGGATGCAGGCCAACTACGATCTACTTTCCGCTTTTGAGGCCATGACCTCCCAGGAAAAGCCAGAAGCACTCTCCGCACCAACGTTCCAGGAGGAAGCCGCCTTCACTGGACACAGAGTGAATGCTAAGATGCAGGTGTACTCGGGCTCCAGGCCTGCCTGCCAGCCCCAGGTGCTGACGCTGCGCCAGCAGTGCATCCGGGGGCTCAGACACAATCCGGACGCCCTCGGCGACGTGGGAGGGGTCCCCTACTCGGTTCTTGAACCCCTTCCGGAAGGGTGGACGCCTGATCAGCTGTATCGCAGAGAGAAATACAATCACGCACTCGCTGGGGACACAGATGAATTATGGAGGATTCATTGTCTCCAGGACTTCAAGGAAGAAAAGCCACAGGAGCACGAGTCTTGGCGGGAGCTGTATCTGCGGCTTCGGGACTCCCGAGAGCAGCGGCTGCGAGCAGTCACCACGAAAATCCGATCTGCACGTGAAAACAAACCCATCCGCCGACAGACAAAGATGATCTGTTTCAACTCTGGGGCCAAGACGCCTTATGATGCTTCAAGGAGGCAAGAGAAGTCTGCAGGAGCCGCTGACCCCGAAGAGGGAGAGATCAAGCCAGCCCCCAAAGCCGCGGGCAGCAGCCACGTTCCCTCCAGCCGGGGCGGCGTGGGCGGTGGCGATAGGGGCGGTGGCGGCCTGGTGGGCGGCGGGGACGGCGGCCACGGCGGAAGCAGTGGCAGCAGCAGCACGAGCAGCAGCAGCAGCAGCAGCAGCAGCAGCAGCAGCAGCACGAGCAGCAGCAGCACGAGCAGCAGCAGCAGCAGCGTCCTTCACCGGCTCCCTGAGAAGAGGGCCAACCCCTGCCTGAGCAGCAGCAATGAGCGCCCGGCGCCCGCCGCCAAAACCCGGAAACCGGCTGCCAAGAAAGTGGCCCCGCTGATGGCCAAGGCAATTCGAGACTACAAGAGGAGATTCTCCCGAAGATAAACTCAGGACTTGTGCCTTAGGGTTAAAATCTGGGGGGAGGAGGAACAATGCAAAGTCAATGCGGGTTGGGGAAAGAAACTTCCAGTGGACACCAGAACCTTTGGCTTGGTGCAAAGTTGAGCCTCTGCATTCTGCAGGTGTCAAGTGCTGGCCCTGTGATTTTGCCTCCCACACCCAGCCACTGCCTCCCTGCTTGGAGGCCACCTCAGAATTCAGAAGATGGGAACGCATTCGGGTCAACTCTACTTTGGCTGTTCACTGATCGTTTTTTGTTTTTTGTTGTTTTGAGACGGAGTCTCGCTCTGTCGCCCAGGCTGGAGTACAGTGGTGCCGTCTCAGCTCACTGCAAGCTCTGCCTCCCGGGTTCACGCCATTCCCCTGCCTCAGCCTCCCCGTAGCTGGGACTACAGGCGTGCACCACCACGCCCCGCGAAGTTTTTGTATTTTTTAGTAGAGACGGGGTTTCACCGTGTGAGCCAGGATGGTCTCGATCTCCTGACCTCGTGATCCGCCCGCCTCGGCCTCCCAAGGTGCTGGGATTACAGGCGTGAGCCACCGCGCCCGGCCACTGATCTTTTTCTAATTAACGACCTAGTTGCAATCATAAACTAGGTACCACATGTGAGATTTCCGTTTTTCCTTTCTTTTGAAATCAGCGAGTACATGAGGACTTCTTAGACACAAACTCTCAATCTGTTAGTTGGCACTGATAACTGCCACTCCATAAAATGTTTTGTGGTTGTCGTTGCTGTTGTTTTGTTTTAAAGAAACGGCCGGGCATGATCCTGTAATCGTGAGCCATCCTCCTTTGGGAGGCCGAGGAGGGCAGATGGCTTGAGCCCACAGGGTGGAGACCAGCCTGTGCCAAATGGAGAAACCCCGTCTCCACAAATGATACCACAATTAGCCTGGCGTGGTGGCACGGCCCCTGTGGTCCTCTGGTCCCAGCTTCTTAAAGGACTGAGGTGGCAGGATTGACTGAGCTGGGCGAGCGGAGGTTGCCGTGACCTTTCCTCATTCCACTGCACTCCAGCCTGGGTGACAGAACCAGAGCACGTCTCAAAGAAAACCGCTATTTCTTTGAAGAAAGGAACTATCGGATTTCATGAATAAATGCTAATAACTGGTACCATGGCGAAGTCAAAATAGTTTCACTAAGCACCGCATACAATCATTCCCAATCTTTTCACCCAGAACCCCTATGAAAGGTTGGCGACACCTTAATCAGCTTATTGAGGTTCTGAATCAAGAAGTCTAAAGCTGCCAATCAGACTTTCTAATTACCATGAGATGACCAGGTTAACAACCTGGAGTTCACCTCATAGGAGCTTCTGCAAGCTTCGGGGAAGGTTTGCATTCCAACTCAGGGCATTTCTTGGCCTCACGCGGGCTGGTAATCACAGGTCCGCGTGCCAGATATGACACACGCGAGCGCACACACACGCACACACGCACACACGCACACACGCACACACGCCCCCCCCACACACACACACACAGACCCCCTTGCGTATATCTCATTCTTATGGGTGTACCAATAGTGAGGGGCAGAGAGAAAGACACAAAGACCTAAGCCACAAGGCAAAACCGAGCAAGGGCAGTCCAAGAGATCAAAGTCCTGTGCCCTGGGCTGTCAGCAGAATGGGTGCTGGGAAGCTAGCTTCTGGAAGCAGGCACCTGAGTGGATGCAGGTGCAAGTGAGAAGAGGCCTTCAAGCCTGAAGGACACGTATGGAGACAGGACAGGGAGCCACAGAGACACTGCCCTTAAGGAAGACAGAAAAGCATTCGTTCCGGGGAAGGGGACATGATCCAATCAGCGACGGTGTAAAACTCAGACAAGTCCGGGCACGGTGACCCACGCCTGTAATCCCATCGCTTTGGGAGGTCGGGGCCAGCGGGTCACCTGAGGTCAGGAGTTGGAGACCAGCCTGACCAATATGAGGAAATCCCGTCTCTACTAAAAATACCAAACGCGCTCAGGCTTGCCGGCGAGCGCCTGTAATCCCAGCTACTCAGGAGGCTGAGACAGGAGAATCACTTGAACCCGGGAGGCGGAGTCTGCAGTGAGCCCAGATCCCACCATTGCACTCCAGCCTGGACAACAAAAGCAAAACTCCGTCTCAAAATTAAAAACAAAAACTCGGAAAAGCTCCCCCAGCAAGGGCCGGAGACAATGCCAGTCTCTATTTCTCGACAGCAATTCAAGAGAGAATCTCAGGCGGCCTGCAAACCTCACAAGACAGCAGAACATCCTCCCCAAGGCGGAGAAGCCACATGCTCTTTCTGGAGGTGGAGTAGCCACCGATCACCCTGCAGCCCCTCCCCACTCCCACCGAGAAACCCCAGTCCCTCGGAATCAAATCCACTGGCAACAACCTTTCTTCCTGGAAAACGTTTCCCCTGCCAAGATGGAAAACAAACACGATACAAGCAAATACAACTCAAAACACAAGGAAACAATTGGAGCAAGTTCTAGCCCCTCCTAGCTCCTCGATGCCCCCACAATCACGCTACTGCTGAAAACAGCGGCCGCACCCACTAAACTCATTCATGACTGGAGACCGTGACAAACCGTAGCAGATCACTGCTCCCACCGCGACACTCGCTCTCAAAAAGACACAAAGGAAACAAACCCCACACAAACTATAAACCTACCCCAAACAGAATTCAGAATCCACCGAAGGATCCTGCTGGTATATTACTACACTGACCCAGGGTAGTTCAATTCCCTTCCGACCTATTTACAAACTAATCCTCATTCTGGGAGCTCTGGAAGCATTGCCAGTATTGCGCTGGGGTCCTCTTCGTGAGGGAGCTGGAAGACTGGAAACACGGCAAGCACATTTCCCTCTTTCTCTACATACCACGGAGGGGTAATTCTCAAAAAAGCCTTAACACCTGAATCCTCATCCCCCGATTCTCAAGCTATAATCATTTTCCTTCTTTAGAAGACACACACACACACACACACACACACACACACACACACACACACACACTCTCACACACACACACACAGAGAGAGAGAGAGAGAGAAAAGTCATGTGAGAATTTAAAAAGTAAGCCAAACCGCCATGGACAGCAGAAACAATAGCTGACATCATAGACATTTCAAATGGTTCTGTTTGCCTCATTCTGACTGAAAGATTAGAGTGGAATTCGGCTGCCCAAACCGTGGCACCAACATCACCTGCAGGCCACAGCAAGCCTTTCTGAGGAGATTTTAAACAGCCGGTGGGGGCAAGATCCTGAAGCGTTTCTTCCAAGACTGCTAACAGGAGATGAAACGTGGCTCTGCCGGCAGGATCCTGAAGACCAAGCACGAGGCCGTGGCTACCAAGAGGTGGCAGCGCTCCATTCAAAGCCACAGAGGAGCAGTCAAGAGCAGAGGTCATGGCCACCGTTTGGGGGGGATGCCAGAGGGATTCGGCTGGTTGACTTTCTGGAGGGCCAAACCGTGATCACATCTGCTCACTAGGAGAGCGCTTTCAGAAAGTCAGCCGCCAAAGCTGGAGCGAGAACAGTCCTCACCAGAGAGTTCTTCTCCACCACGACAATGTTCCTGCTCATGCCTTTCACCCAACAAGGGCAGCTGGGCAAGACTTGCCGCGGGAAATCATGAGGCGTCCACCTTACAGTCCTGATTTGGCGCCTGCTGACTTCTTTTTGTTTCCTAGACTTAGAAAATCTGTAAAAAGCGCCCAGTTTTCTTCAGTTAACGATGGAAAAAAGATTCCATGGAAATCGTCACATTCCCAGGACCCTGGGGGTTTTAGAGGGATGGGCTAGAGGGCGGGGAAAAGACACTGCTTCCAAAAGCGCATTGAACTTGATGGAGCCGATGTTGAGAAGTAAAATACACCTTTTTCAGTTTTCTCTCTTAATCCCACTTTTCTACGAATGTTGGCAAGTCCCCTCACGCCACGTCAATCCTAGGTAAAGGGTTGTTATCCTCTGTGGGTTCTTCTTTCTACCATTTTGTCTTGCGGTGTTGTTATTTTCGGTTTTACTCCCAAGAAGATTCAGTCATGTGTCTTTTGGAATCCACAGACGTGGAACCTGCCAACACGGAGGGCCAACGGTAGAACTCAGTGGGGTGTGTCCAGGCTGAAATTAACCTAAACAACTTGTGGGGCACAGCAGGCCACCTGACCGTCCTGATTGGCCGCATTTTGCTGACGCAATGATTACGTATCGGGGCGGGGTAGCCCAGGGGCCAAGGGCGGTCAGGGCTTCAGCCCTGGGTGGGCCTGGGGCTGGCTATATAAGGCCGGGCTCTGGCACGGGAGCTCCACTCGGCCTTGGACGGCGCACCGCAGAGGTCACTCCAGGCTGTGGCTCCACATCCCGAGGACCAGAAGCGGGCCTGCTCAGCTGTCTGCAAGGACCGGCGCTCCAGACCAAGTGGCCGGCTGCACCGAGGACTGAGCTTGCTCCCGGTTGCCGTGACTCCACGCCCCAGGCCTGCGGTCTGCGAGGACCAGCGCCCCAGAACCAGTGGCCCGCTGCTCCGAGGACCGAGCTCCCTCCAGGCTGCGACTCCACATCCCGAACCGGGCAGCGAGGACCCGCGACCCCAGACTTCGTGTCCTGCCGCCCCCAGGACAGAGCCGCGACCGCCGGGACAGCCAGGCCTGCACAGCTCTGCTGAGATGGCGGCAGGGTCCACTACGCTGCACGCAGTGGAGAAGCTGCAGGTGCGTCTGGCCACTAAGACGGACCCGAAAAAGCTAGAGAAATATTTGCAGAAACTCTCCGCCTTGCCCATGACGGCAGACATCCTGGCGGAGACTGGAATCAGAAAGACGGTGAAGCGCCTGCGGAAGCACCAGCACGTGGGCGACTTTGCCAGAGACTTAGCGGCCCGGTGGAAGAAGCTGGTGGTTGTGGACCCAAACACCGGGCCTGATGCACAGGACCCCGAGGAGAGCGCTTCCCGAAAGCGCCATGGGGAGGCTCTTCAGGACCAGGAAAAGGCCTGGGGCTTCCCAGAGAACGGGACGGTCCCCAGGAGCCCACCTGACAGTCCTGAGCACAGACGGACAGCACACAGAACACCTCCGGGGCTCCAGAGACCTCACCGAAGGTCTCCCAGTCGCGAGCACAGAGCCCAGAGAAAGCGCCCCAGAAGGGCCCCAGCTGATTCAGGCCCCCATCGGGCCCCTCCATTGCACACCGCTCCCCTCCCGACGCCCGAGGGCCCTGAGCCGGCTGTGCCCGGGAAGCAACCCGGAAGAGGCCACGCTCACGCCGCTCAGGGCGGGCCTCCGCTGGGTCAGGGCTGCCAGGGCCAACCCCAGGGGGAAGCGCTTGTGAGCCACAGCAAGGGGCACAAATCGTCCCGCTGGGCTTCCGCGCAGAAACTGCCTCCTGTCCAGGAAAGCCAGTCAGAGAGGCTGCAGGTGGCCGGCGCTGATTCTGCGGGGCCGAAAACGGTGCCCAGCCATGCCTTCTCAGAGCTCTGGGACCCCTCAGAGGCCTGGATGCAGGCCAACTACGATCTACTTTCCGCTTTTGAGGCCATGACCTCCCAGGAAAAGCCAGAAGCACTCTCCGCACCAACGTTCCAGGAGGAAGCCGCCTTCACTGGACACAGAGTGAATGCTAAGATGCAGGTGTACTCGGGCTCCAGGCCTGCCTGCCAGCCCCAGGTGCTGACGCTGCGCCAGCAGTGCATCCGGGGGCTCAGACACAATCCGGACGCCCTCGGCGACGTGGGAGGGGTCCCCTACTCGGTTCTTGAACCCCTTCCGGAAGGGTGGACGCCTGATCAGCTGTATCGCAGAGAGAAATACAATCACGCACTCGCTGGGGACACAGATGAATTATGGAGGATTCATTGTCTCCAGGACTTCAAGGAAGAAAAGCCACAGGAGCACGAGTCTTGGCGGGAGCTGTATCTGCGGCTTCGGGACTCCCGAGAGCAGCGGCTGCGAGCAGTCACCACGAAAATCCGATCTGCACGTGAAAACAAACCCATCCGCCGACAGACAAAGATGATCTGTTTCAACTCTGGGGCCAAGACGCCTTATGATGCTTCAAGGAGGCAAGAGAAGTCTGCAGGAGCCGCTGACCCCGAAGAGGGAGAGATCAAGCCAGCCCCCAAAGCCGCGGGCAGCAGCCACGTTCCCTCCAGCCGGGGCGGCGTGGGCGGTGGCGATAGGGGCGGTGGCGGCCTGGTGGGCGGCGGGGACGGCGGCCACGGCGGAAGCAGTGGCAGCAGCAGCACGAGCAGCAGCAGCAGCAGCAGCAGCAGCAGCAGCAGCAGCAGCACGAGCAGCAGCAGCACGAGCAGCAGCAGCAGCAGCAGCAGCAGCGTCCTTCACCGGCTCCCTGAGAAGAGGGCCAACCCCTGCCTGAGCAGCAGCAATGAGCGCCCGGCGCCCGCCGCCAAAACCCGGAAACCGGCTGCCAAGAAAGTGGCCCCGCTGATGGCCAAGGCAATTCGAGACTACAAGAGGAGATTCTCCCGAAGATAAACTCAGGACTTGTGCCTTAGGGTTAAAATCTGGGGGGAGGAGGAACAATGCAAAGTCAATGCGGGTTGGGGAAAGAAACTTCCAGTGGACACCAGAACCTTTGGCTTGGTGCAAAGTTGAGCCTCTGCATTCTGCAGGTGTCAAGTGCTGGCCCTGTGATTTTGCCTCCCACACCCAGCCACTGCCTCCCTGCTTGGAGGCCACCTCAGAATTCAGAAGATGGGAACGCATTCGGGTCAACTCTACTTTGGCTGTTCACTGATCGTTTTTTGTTTTTTGTTGTTTTGAGACGGAGTCTCGCTCTGTCGCCCAGGCTGGAGTACAGTGGTGCCGTCTCAGCTCACTGCAAGCTCTGCCTCCCGGGTTCACGCCATTCCCCTGCCTCAGCCTCCCCGTAGCTGGGACTACAGGCGTGCACCACCACGCCCCGCGAAGTTTTTGTATTTTTTAGTAGAGACGGGGTTTCACCGTGTGAGCCAGGATGGTCTCGATCTCCTGACCTCGTGATCCGCCCGCCTCGGCCTCCCAAGGTGCTGGGATTACAGGCGTGAGCCACCGCGCCCGGCCACTGATCTTTTTCTAATTAACGACCTAGTTGCAATCATAAACTAGGTACCACATGTGAGATTTCCGTTTTTCCTTTCTTTTGAAATCAGCGAGTACATGAGGACTTCTTAGACACAAACTCTCAATCTGTTAGTTGGCACTGATAACTGCCACTCCATAAAATGTTTTGTGGTTGTCGTTGCTGTTGTTTTGTTTTAAAGAAACGGCCGGGCATGATCCTGTAATCGTGAGCCATCCTCCTTTGGGAGGCCGAGGAGGGCAGATGGCTTGAGCCCACAGGGTGGAGACCAGCCTGTGCCAAATGGAGAAACCCCGTCTCCACAAATGATACCACAATTAGCCTGGCGTGGTGGCACGGCCCCTGTGGTCCTCTGGTCCCAGCTTCTTAAAGGACTGAGGTGGCAGGATTGACTGAGCTGGGCGAGCGGAGGTTGCCGTGACCTTTCCTCATTCCACTGCACTCCAGCCTGGGTGACAGAACCAGAGCACGTCTCAAAGAAAACCGCTATTTCTTTGAAGAAAGGAACTATCGGATTTCATGAATAAATGCTAATAACTGGTACCATGGCGAAGTCAAAATAGTTTCACTAAGCACCGCATACAATCATTCCCAATCTTTTCACCCAGAACCCCTATGAAAGGTTGGCGACACCTTAATCAGCTTATTGAGGTTCTGAATCAAGAAGTCTAAAGCTGCCAATCAGACTTTCTAATTACCATGAGATGACCAGGTTAACAACCTGGAGTTCACCTCATAGGAGCTTCTGCAAGCTTCGGGGAAGGTTTGCATTCCAACTCAGGGCATTTCTTGGCCTCACGCGGGCTGGTAATCACAGGTCCGCGTGCCAGATATGACACACGCGAGCGCACACACACGCACACACGCACACACGCACACACGCCCCCCACACACACACACACACAGACCCCCTTGCGTATATCTCATTCTTATGGGTGTACCAATAGTGAGGGGCAGAGAGAAAGACACAAAGACCTAAGCCACAAGGCAAAACCGAGCAAGGGCAGTCCAAGAGATCAAAGTCCTGTGCCCTGGGCTGTCAGCAGAATGGGTGCTGGGAAGCTAGCTTCTGGAAGCAGGCACCTGAGTGGATGCAGGTGCAAGTGAGAAGAGGCCTTCAAGCCTGAAGGACACGTATGGAGACAGGACAGGGAGCCACAGAGACACTGCCCTTAAGGAAGACAGAAAAGCATTCGTTCCGGGGAAGGGGACATGATCCAATCAGCGACGGTGTAAAACTCAGACAAGTCCGGGCACGGTGACCCACGCCTGTAATCCCATCGCTTTGGGAGGTCGGGGCCAGCGGGTCACCTGAGGTCAGGAGTTGGAGACCAGCCTGACCAATATGAGGAAATCCCGTCTCTACTAAAAATACCAAACGCGCTCAGGCTTGCCGGCGAGCGCCTGTAATCCCAGCTACTCTGGAGGCTGAGACAGGAGAATCACTTGAACCCGGGAGGCGGAGTCTGCAGTGAGCCCAGATCCCACCATTGCACTCCAGCCTGGACAACAAAAGCAAAACTCCGTCTCAAAATTAAAAACAAAAACTCGGAAAAGCTCCCCCAGCAAGGGCCGGAGACAATGCCAGTCTCTATTTCTCGACAGCAATTCAAGAGAGAATCTCAGGCGGCCTGCAAACCTCACAAGACAGCAGAACATCCTCCCCAAGGCGGAGAAGCCACATGCTCTTTCTGGAGGTGGAGTAGCCACCGATCACCCTGCAGCCCCTCCCCACTCCCACCGAGAAACCCCAGTCCCTCGGAATCAAATCCACTGGCAACAACCTTTCTTCCTGGAAAACGTTTCCCCTGCCAAGATGGAAAACAAACACGATACAAGCAAATACAACTCAAAACACAAGGAAACAATTGGAGCAAGTTCTAGCCCCTCCTAGCTCCTCGATGCCCCCACAATCACGCTACTGCTGAAAACAGCGGCCGCACCCACTAAACTCATTCATGACTGGAGACCGTGACAAACCGTAGCAGATCACTGCTCCCACCGCGACACTCGCTCTCAAAAAGACACAAAGGAAACAAACCCCACACAAACTATAAACCTACCCCAAACAGAATTCAGAATCCACCGAAGGATCCTGCTGGTATATTACTACACTGACCCAGGGTAGTTCAATTCCCTTCCGACCTATTTACAAACTAATCCTCATTCTGGGAGCTCTGGAAGCATTGCCAGTATTGCGCTGGGGTCCTCTTCGTGAGGGAGCTGGAAGACTGGAAACACAGCAAGCACATTTCCCTCTTTCTCTACATACCACGGAGGGGTAATTCTCAAAAAAGCCTTAACACCTGAATCCTCATCCCCCGATTCTCAAGCTATAATCATTTTCCTTCTTTAGAAGACACACACACACACACACACACACACACACACACACACACACACTCTCACACACACACACACAGAGAGAGAGAGAGAGAGAAAAGTCATGTGAGAATTTAAAAAGTAAGCCAAACCGCCATGGACAGCAGAAACAATAGCTGACATCATAGACATTTCAAATGGTTCTGTTTGCCTCATTCTGACTGAAAGATTAGAGTGGAATTCGGCTGCCCAAACCGTGGCACCAACATCACCTGCAGGCCACAGCAAGCCTTTCTGAGGAGATTTTAAACAGCCGGTGGGGGCAAGATCCTGAAGCGTTTCTTCCAAGACTGCTAACAGGAGATGAAACGTGGCTCTGCCGGCAGGATCCTGAAGACCAAGCACGAGGCCGTGGCTACCAAGAGGTGGCAGCGCTCCATTCAAAGCCACAGAGGAGCAGTCAAGAGCAGAGGTCATGGCCACCGTTTGGGGGGGATGCCAGAGGGATTCGGCTGGTTGACTTTCTGGAGGGCCAAACCGTGATCACATCTGCTCACTAGGAGAGCGCTTTCAGAAAGTCAGCCGCCAAAGCTGGAGCGAGAACAGTCCTCACCAGAGAGTTCTTCTCCACCACGACAATGTTCCTGCTCATGCCTTTCACCCAACAAGGGCAGCTGGGCAAGACTTGCCGCGGGAAATCATGAGGCGTCCACCTTACAGTCCTGATTTGGCGCCTGCTGACTTCTTTTTGTTTCCTAGACTTAGAAAATCTGTAAAAAGCGCCCAGTTTTCTTCAGTTAACGATGGAAAAAAGATTCCATGGAAATCGTCACATTCCCAGGACCCTGGGGGTTTTAGAGGGATGGGCTAGAGGGCGGGGAAAAGACACTGCTTCCAAAAGCGCATTGAACTTGATGGAGCCGATGTTGAGAAGTAAAATACACCTTTTTCAGTTTTCTCTCTTAATCCCACTTTTCTACGAATGTTGGCAAGTCCCCTCACGCCACGTCAATCCTAGGTAAAGGGTTGTTATCCTCTGTGGGTTCTTCTTTCTACCATTTTGTCTTGCGGTGTTGTTATTTTCGGTTTTACTCCCAAGAAGATTCAGTCATGTGTCTTTTGGAATCCACAGACGTGGAACCTGCCAACACGGAGGGCCAACGGTAGAACTCAGTGGGGTGTGTCCAGGCTGAAATTAACCTAAACAACTTGTGGGGCACAGCAGGCCACCTGACCGTCCTGATTGGCCGCATTTTGCTGACGCAATGATTACGTATCGGGGCGGGGTAGCCCAGGGGCCAAGGGCGGTCAGGGCTTCAGCCCTGGGTGGGCCTGGGGCTGGCTATATAAGGCCGGGCTCTGGCACGGGAGCTCCACTCGGCCTTGGACGGCGCACCGCAGAGGTCACTCCAGGCTGTGGCTCCACATCCCGAGGACCAGAAGCGGGCCTGCTCAGCTGTCTGCAAGGACCGGCGCTCCAGACCAAGTGGCCGGCTGCACCGAGGACTGAGCTTGCTCCCGGTTGCCGTGACTCCACGCCCCAGGCCTGCGGTCTGCGAGGACCAGCGCCCCAGAACCAGTGGCCCGCTGCTCCGAGGACCGAGCTCCCTCCAGGCTGCGACTCCACATCCCGAACCGGGCAGCGAGGACCCGCGACCCCAGACTTCGTGTCCTGCCGCCCCCAGGACAGAGCCGCGACCGCCGGGACAGCCAGGCCTGCACAGCTCTGCTGAGATGGCGGCAGGGTCCACTACGCTGCACGCAGTGGAGAAGCTGCAGGTGCGTCTGGCCACTAAGACGGACCCGAAAAAGCTAGAGAAATATTTGCAGAAACTCTCCGCCTTGCCCATGACGGCAGACATCCTGGCGGAGACTGGAATCAGAAAGACGGTGAAGCGCCTGCGGAAGCACCAGCACGTGGGCGACTTTGCCAGAGACTTAGCGGCCCGGTGGAAGAAGCTGGTGCTTGTGGACCCAAACACCGGGCCTGATGCACAGGACCCCGAGGAGAGCGCTTCCCGAAAGCGCCATGGGGAGGCTCTTCAGGACCAGGAAAAGGCCTGGGGCTTCCCAGAGAACGGGACGGTCCCCAGGAGCCCACCTGACAGTCCTGAGCACAGACGGACAGCACACAGAACACCTCCGGGGCTCCAGAGACCTCACCGAAGGTCTCCCAGTCGCGAGCACAGAGCCCAGAGAAAGCGCCCCAGAAGGGCCCCAGCTGATTCAGGCCCCCATCGGGCCCCTCCATTGCACACCGCTCCCCTCCCGACGCCCGAGGGCCCTGAGCCGGCTGTGCCCGGGAAGCAACCCGGAAGAGGCCACGCTCACGCCGCTCAGGGCGGGCCTCCGCTGGGTCAGGGCTGCCAGGGCCAACCCCAGGGGGAAGCGCTTGTGAGCCACAGCAAGGGGCACAAATCGTCCCGCTGGGCTTCCGCGCAGAAACTGCCTCCTGTCCAGGAAAGCCAGTCAGAGAGGCTGCAGGTGGCCGGCGCTGATTCTGCGGGGCCGAAAACGGTGCCCAGCCATGCCTTCTCAGAGCTCTGGGACCCCTCAGAGGCCTGGATGCAGGCCAACTACGATCTACTTTCCGCTTTTGAGGCCATGACCTCCCAGGAAAAGCCAGAAGCACTCTCCGCACCAACGTTCCAGGAGGAAGCCGCCTTCACTGGACACAGAGTGAATGCTAAGATGCAGGTGTACTCGGGCTCCAGGCCTGCCTGCCAGCCCCAGGTGCTGACGCTGCGCCAGCAGTGCATCCGGGGGCTCAGACACAATCCGGACGCCCTCGGCGACGTGGGAGGGGTCCCCTACTCGGTTCTTGAACCCCTTCCGGAAGGGTGGACGCCTGATCAGCTGTATCGCAGAGAGAAATACAATCACGCACTCGCTGGGGACACAGATGAATTATGGAGGATTCATTGTCTCCAGGACTTCAAGGAAGAAAAGCCACAGGAGCACGAGTCTTGGCGGGAGCTGTATCTGCGGCTTCGGGACTCCCGAGAGCAGCGGCTGCGAGCAGTCACCACGAAAATCCGATCTGCACGTGAAAACAAACCCATCCGCCGACAGACAAAGATGATCTGTTTCAACTCTGGGGCCAAGACGCCTTATGATGCTTCAAGGAGGCAAGAGAAGTCTGCAGGAGCCGCTGACCCCGAAGAGGGAGAGATCAAGCCAGCCCCCAAAGCCGCGGGCAGCAGCCACGTTCCCTCCAGCCGGGGCGGCGTGGGCGGTGGCGATAGGGGCGGTGGCGGCCTGGTGGGCGGCGGGGACGGCGGCCACGGCGGAAGCAGTGGCAGCAGCAGCACGAGCAGCAGCAGCAGCAGCAGCAGCAGCAGCAGCAGCAGCACGAGCAGCAGCAGCACGAGCAGCAGCAGCAGCAGCGTCCTTCACCGGCTCCCTGAGAAGAGGGCCAACCCCTGCCTGAGCAGCAGCAATGAGCGCCCGGCGCCCGCCGCCAAAACCCGGAAACCGGCTGCCAAGAAAGTGGCCCCGCTGATGGCCAAGGCAATTCGAGACTACAAGAGGAGATTCTCCCGAAGATAAACTCAGGACTTGTGCCTTAGGGTTAAAATCTGGGGGGAGGAGGAACAATGCAAAGTCAATGCGGGTTGGGGAAAGAAACTTCCAGTGGACACCAGAACCTTTGGCTTGGTGCAAAGTTGAGCCTCTGCATTCTGCAGGTGTCAAGTGCTGGCCCTGTGATTTTGCCTCCCACACCCAGCCACTGCCTCCCTGCTTGGAGGCCACCTCAGAATTCAGAAGATGGGAACGCATTCGGGTCAACTCTACTTTGGCTGTTCACTGATCGTTTTTTGTTTTTTGTTGTTTTGAGACGGAGTCTCGCTCTGTCGCCCAGGCTGGAGTACAGTGGTGCCGTCTCAGCTCACTGCAAGCTCTGCCTCCCGGGTTCACGCCATTCCCCTGCCTCAGCCTCCCCGTAGCTGGGACTACAGGCGTGCACCACCACGCCCCGCGAAGTTTTTGTATTTTTTAGTAGAGACGGGGTTTCACCGTGTGAGCCAGGATGGTCTCGATCTCCTGACCTCGTGATCCGCCCGCCTCGGCCTCCCAAGGTGCTGGGATTACAGGCGTGAGCCACCGCGCCCGGCCACTGATCTTTTTCTAATTAACGACCTAGTTGCAATCATAAACTAGGTACCACATGTGAGATTTCCGTTTTTCCTTTCTTTTGAAATCAGCGAGTACATGAGGACTTCTTAGACACAAACTCTCAATCTGTTAGTTGGCACTGATAACTGCCACTCCATAAAATGTTTTGTGGTTGTCGTTGCTGTTGTTTTGTTTTAAAGAAACGGCCGGGCATGATCCTGTAATCGTGAGCCATCCTCCTTTGGGAGGCCGAGGAGGGCAGATGGCTTGAGCCCACAGGGTGGAGACCAGCCTGTGCCAAATGGAGAAACCCCGTCTCCACAAATGATACCACAATTAGCCTGGCGTGGTGGCACGGCCCCTGTGGTCCTCTGGTCCCAGCTTCTTAAAGGACTGAGGTGGCAGGATTGACTGAGCTGGGCGAGCGGAGGTTGCCGTGACCTTTCCTCATTCCACTGCACTCCAGCCTGGGTGACAGAACCAGAGCACGTCTCAAAGAAAACCGCTATTTCTTTGAAGAAAGGAACTATCGGATTTCATGAATAAATGCTAATAACTGGTACCATGGCGAAGTCAAAATAGTTTCACTAAGCACCGCATACAATCATTCCCAATCTTTTCACCCAGAACCCCTATGAAAGGTTGGCGACACCTTAATCAGCTTATTGAGGTTCTGAATCAAGAAGTCTAAAGCTGCCAATCAGACTTTCTAATTACCATGAGATGACCAGGTTAACAACCTGGAGTTCACCTCATAGGAGCTTCTGCAAGCTTCGGGGAAGGTTTGCATTCCAACTCAGGGCATTTCTTGGCCTCACGCGGGCTGGTAATCACAGGTCCGCGTGCCAGATATGACACACGCGAGCGCACACACACGCACACACGCACACACGCACACACGCCCCCCACACACACACACACACAGACCCCCTTGCGTATATCTCATTCTTATGGGTGTACCAATAGTGAGGGGCAGAGAGAAAGACACAAAGACCTAAGCCACAAGGCAAAACCGAGCAAGGGCAGTCCAAGAGATCAAAGTCCTGTGCCCTGGGCTGTCAGCAGAATGGGTGCTGGGAAGCTAGCTTCTGGAAGCAGGCACCTGAGTGGATGCAGGTGCAAGTGAGAAGAGGCCTTCAAGCCTGAAGGACACGTATGGAGACAGGACAGGGAGCCACAGAGACACTGCCCTTAAGGAAGACAGAAAAGCATTCGTTCCGGGGAAGGGGACATGATCCAATCAGCGACGGTGTAAAACTCAGACAAGTCCGGGCACGGTGACCCACGCCTGTAATCCCATCGCTTTGGGAGGTCGGGGCCAGCGGGTCACCTGAGGTCAGGAGTTGGAGACCAGCCTGACCAATATGAGGAAATCCCGTCTCTACTAAAAATACCAAACGCGCTCAGGCTTGCCGGCGAGCGCCTGTAATCCCAGCTACTCAGGAGGCTGAGACAGGAGAATCACTTGAACCCGGGAGGCGGAGTCTGCAGTGAGCCCAGATCCCACCATTGCACTCCAGCCTGGACAACAAAAGCAAAACTCCGTCTCAAAATTAAAAACAAAAACTCGGAAAAGCTCCCCCAGCAAGGGCCGGAGACAATGCCAGTCTCTATTTCTCGACAGCAATTCAAGAGAGAATCTCAGGCGGCCTGCAAACCTCACAAGACAGCAGAACATCCTCCCCAAGGCGGAGAAGCCACATGCTCTTTCTGGAGGTGGAGTAGCCACCGATCACCCTGCAGCCCCTCCCCACTCCCACCGAGAAACCCCAGTCCCTCGGAATCAAATCCACTGGCAACAACCTTTCTTCCTGGAAAACGTTTCCCCTGCCAAGATGGAAAACAAACACGATACAAGCAAATACAACTCAAAACACAAGGAAACAATTGGAGCAAGTTCTAGCCCCTCCTAGCTCCTCGATGCCCCCACAATCACGCTACTGCTGAAAACAGCGGCCGCACCCACTAAACTCATTCATGACTGGAGACCGTGACAAACCGTAGCAGATCACTGCTCCCACCGCGACACTCGCTCTCAAAAAGACACAAAGGAAACAAACCCCACACAAACTATAAACCTACCCCAAACAGAATTCAGAATCCACCGAAGGATCCTGCTGGTATATTACTACACTGACCCAGGGTAGTTCAATTCCCTTCCGACCTATTTACAAACTAATCCTCATTCTGGGAGCTCTGGAAGCATTGCCAGTATTGCGCTGGGGTCCTCTTCGTGAGGGAGCTGGAAGACTGGAAACACGGCAAGCACATTTCCCTCTTTCTCTACATACCACGGAGGGGTAATTCTCAAAAAAGCCTTAACACCTGAATCCTCATCCCCCGATTCTCAAGCTATAATCATTTTCCTTCTTTAGAAGACACACACACACACACACACACACACACACACACACACTCTCACACACACACACACAGAGAGAGAGAGAGAGAGAAAAGTCATGTGAGAATTTAAAAAGTAAGCCAAACCGCCATGGACAGCAGAAACAATAGCTGACATCATAGACATTTCAAATGGTTCTGTTTGCCTCATTCTGACTGAAAGATTAGAGTGGAATTCGGCTGCCCAAACCGTGGCACCAACATCACCTGCAGGCCACAGCAAGCCTTTCTGAGGAGATTTTAAACAGCCGGTGGGGGCAAGATCCTGAAGCGTTTCTTCCAAGACTGCTAACAGGAGATGAAACGTGGCTCTGCCGGCAGGATCCTGAAGACCAAGCACGAGGCCGTGGCTACCAAGAGGTGGCAGCGCTCCATTCAAAGCCACAGAGGAGCAGTCAAGAGCAGAGGTCATGGCCACCGTTTGGGGGGGATGCCAGAGGGATTCGGCTGGTTGACTTTCTGGAGGGCCAAACCGTGATCACATCTGCTCACTAGGAGAGCGCTTTCAGAAAGTCAGCCGCCAAAGCTGGAGCGAGAACAGTCCTCACCAGAGAGTTCTTCTCCACCACGACAATGTTCCTGCTCATGCCTTTCACCCAACAAGGGCAGCTGGGCAAGACTTGCCGCGGGAAATCATGAGGCGTCCACCTTACAGTCCTGATTTGGCGCCTGCTGACTTCTTTTTGTTTCCTAGACTTAGAAAATCTGTAAAAAGCGCCCAGTTTTCTTCAGTTAACGATGGAAAAAAGATTCCATGGAAATCGTCACATTCCCAGGACCCTGGGGGTTTTAGAGGGATGGGCTAGAGGGCGGGGAAAAGACACTGCTTCCAAAAGCGCATTGAACTTGATGGAGCCGATGTTGAGAAGTAAAATACACCTTTTTCATTTTTCTCTCTTAATCCCACTTTTCTACGAATGTTGGCAAGTCCCCTCACGCCACGTCAATCCTAGGTAAAGGGTTGTTATCCTCTGTGGGTTCTTCTTTCTACCATTTTGTCTTGCGGTGTTGTTATTTTCGGTTTTACTCCCAAGAAGATTCAGTCATGTGTCTTTTGGAATCCACAGACGTGGAACCTGCCAACACGGAGGGCCAACGGTAGAACTCAGTGGGGTGTGTCCAGGCTGAAATTAACCTAAACAACTTGTGGGGCACAGCAGGCCACCTGACCGTCCTGATTGGCCGCATTTTGCTGACGCAATGATTACGTATCGGGGCGGGGTAGCCCAGGGGCCAAGGGCGGTCAGGGCTTCAGCCCTGGGTGGGCCTGGGGCTGGCTATATAAGGCCGGGCTCTGGCACGGGAGCTCCACTCGGCCTTGGACGGCGCACCGCAGAGGTCACTCCAGGCTGTGGCTCCACATCCCGAGGACCAGAAGCGGGCCTGCTCAGCTGTCTGCAAGGACCGGCGCTCCAGACCAAGTGGCCGGCTGCACCGAGGACTGAGCTTGCTCCCGGTTGCCGTGACTCCACGCCCCAGGCCTGCGGTCTGCGAGGACCAGCGCCCCAGAACCAGTGGCCCGCTGCTCCGAGGACCGAGCTCCCTCCAGGCTGCGACTCCACATCCCGAACCGGGCAGCGAGGACCCGCGACCCCAGACTTCGTGTCCTGCCGCCCCCAGGACAGAGCCGCGACCGCCGGGACAGCCAGGCCTGCACAGCTCTGCTGAGATGGCGGCAGGGTCCACTACGCTGCACGCAGTGGAGAAGCTGCAGGTGCGTCTGGCCACTAAGACGGACCCGAAAAAGCTAGAGAAATATTTGCAGAAACTCTCCGCCTTGCCCATGACGGCAGACATCCTGGCGGAGACTGGAATCAGAAAGACGGTGAAGCGCCTGCGGAAGCACCAGCACGTGGGCGACTTTGCCAGAGACTTAGCGGCCCGGTGGAAGAAGCTGGTGCTTGTGGACCCAAACACCGGGCCTGATGCACAGGACCCCGAGGAGAGCGCTTCCCGAAAGCGCCATGGGGAGGCTCTTCAGGACCAGGAAAAGGCCTGGGGCTTCCCAGAGAACGGGACGGTCCCCAGGAGCCCACCTGACAGTCCTGAGCACAGACGGACAGCACACAGAACACCTCCGGGGCTCCAGAGACCTCACCGAAGGTCTCCCAGTCGCGAGCACAGAGCCCAGAGAAAGCGCCCCAGAAGGGCCCCAGCTGATTCAGGCCCCCATCGGGCCCCTCCATTGCACACCGCTCCCCTCCCGACGCCCGAGGGCCCTGAGCCGGCTGTGCCCGGGAAGCAACCCGGAAGAGGCCACGCTCACGCCGCTCAGGGCGGGCCTCCGCTGGGTCAGGGCTGCCAGGGCCAACCCCAGGGGGAAGCGCTTGTGAGCCACAGCAAGGGGCACAAATCGTCCCGCTGGGCTTCCGCGCAGAAACTGCCTCCTGTCCAGGAAAGCCAGTCAGAGCGGCTGCAGGTGGCCGGCGCTGATTCTGCGGGGCCGAAAACGGTGCCCAGCCATGCCTTCTCAGAGCTCTGGGACCCCTCAGAGGCCTGGATGCAGGCCAACTACGATCTACTTTCCGCTTTTGAGGCCATGACCTCCCAGGAAAAGCCAGAAGCACTCTCCGCACCAACGTTCCAGGAGGAAGCCGCCTTCACTGGACACAGAGTGAATGCTAAGATGCAGGTGTACTCGGGCTCCAGGCCTGCCTGCCAGCCCCAGGTGCTGACGCTGCGCCAGCAGTGCATCCGGGGGCTCAGACACAATCCGGACGCCCTCGGCGACGTGGGAGGGGTCCCCTACTCGGTTCTTGAACCCCTTCCGGAAGGGTGGACGCCTGATCAGCTGTATCGCAGAGAGAAATACAATCACGCACTCGCTGGGGACACAGATGAATTATGGAGGATTCATTGTCTCCAGGACTTCAAGGAAGAAAAGCCACAGGAGCACGAGTCTTGGCGGGAGCTGTATCTGCGGCTTCGGGACTCCCGAGAGCAGCGGCTGCGAGCAGTCACCACGAAAATCCGATCTGCACGTGAAAACAAACCCATCCGCCGACAGACAAAGATGATCTGTTTCAACTCTGGGGCCAAGACGCCTTATGATGCTTCAAGGAGGCAAGAGAAGTCTGCAGGAGCCGCTGACCCCGAAGAGGGAGAGATCAAGCCAGCCCCCAAAGCCGCGGGCAGCAGCCACGTTCCCTCCAGCCGGGGCGGCGTGGGCGGTGGCGATAGGGGCGGTGGCGGCCTGGTGGGCGGCGGGGACGGCGGCCACGGCGGAAGCAGTGGCAGCAGCAGCACGAGCAGCAGCAGCAGCAGCAGCAGCAGCAGCAGCAGCAGCAGCACGAGCAGCAGCAGCACGAGCAGCAGCAGCACGAGCAGCAGCAGCAGCAGCAGCAGCAGCGTCCTTCACCGGCTCCCTGAGAAGAGGGCCAACCCCTGCCTGAGCAGCAGCAATGAGCGCCCGGCGCCCGCCGCCAAAACCCGGAAACCGGCTGCCAAGAAAGTGGCCCCGCTGATGGCCAAGGCAATTCGAGACTACAAGAGGAGATTCTCCCGAAGATAAACTCAGGACTTGTGCCTTAGGGTTAAAATCTGGGGGGAGGAGGAACAATGCAAAGTCAATGCGGGTTGGGGAAAGAAACTTCCAGTGGACACCAGAACCTTTGGCTTGGTGCAAAGTTGAGCCTCTGCATTCTGCAGGTGTCAAGTGCTGGCCCTGTGATTTTGCCTCCCACACCCAGCCACTGCCTCCCTGCTTGGAGGCCACCTCAGAATTCAGAAGATGGGAACGCATTCGGGTCAACTCTACTTTGGCTGTTCCCTGATCGTTTTTTGTTTTTTGTTGTTTTGAGACGGAGTCTCGCTCTGTCGCCCAGGCTGGAGTACAGTGGTGCCGTCTCAGCTCACTGCAAGCTCTGCCTCCCGGGTTCACGCCATTCCCCTGCCTCAGCCTCCCCGTAGCTGGGACTACAGGCGTGCACCACCACGCCCCGCGAAGTTTTTGTATTTTTTAGTAGAGACGGGGTTTCACCGTGTGAGCCAGGATGGTCTCGATCTCCTGACCTCGTGATCCGCCCGCCTCGGCCTCCCAAGGTGCTGGGATTACAGGCGTGAGCCACCGCGCCCGGCCACTGATCTTTTTCTAATTAACGACCTAGTTGCAATCATAAACTAGGTACCACATGTGAGATTTCCGTTTTTCCTTTCTTTTGAAATCAGCGAGTACATGAGGACTTCTTAGACACAAACTCTCAATCTGTTAGTTGGCACTGATAACTGCCACTCCATAAAATGTTTTGTGGTTGTCGTTGCTGTTGTTTTGTTTTAAAGAAACGGCCGGGCATGATCCTGTAATCGTGAGCCATCCTCCTTTGGGAGGCCGAGGAGGGCAGATGGCTTGAGCCCACAGGGTGGAGACCAGCCTGTGCCAAATGGAGAAACCCCGTCTCCACAAATGATACCACAATTAGCCTGGCGTGGTGGCACGGCCCCTGTGGTCCTCTGGTCCCAGCTTCTTAAAGGACTGAGGTGGCAGGATTGACTGAGCTGGGCGAGCGGAGGTTGCCGTGACCTTTCCTCATTCCACTGCACTCCAGCCTGGGTGACAGAACCAGAGCACGTCTCAAAGAAAACCGCTATTTCTTTGAAGAAAGGAACTATCGGATTTCATGAATAAATGCTAATAACTGGTACCATGGCGAAGTCAAAATAGTTTCACTAAGCACCGCATACAATCATTCCCAATCTTTTCACCCAGAACCCCTATGAAAGGTTGGCGACACCTTAATCAGCTTATTGAGGTTCTGAATCAAGAAGTCTAAAGCTGCCAATCAGACTTTCTAATTACCATGAGATGACCAGGTTAACAACCTGGAGTTCACCTCATAGGAGCTTCTGCAAGCTTCGGGGAAGGTTTGCATTCCAACTCAGGGCATTTCTTGGCCTCACGCGGGCTGGTAATCACAGGTCCGCGTGCCAGATATGACACACGCGAGCGCACACACACGCACACACGCACACACGCACACACGCACACACGCACACACGCCCCCCACACACACACACACACAGACCCCCTTGCGTATATCTCATTCTTATGGGTGTACCAATAGTGAGGGGCAGAGAGAAAGACACAAAGACCTAAGCCACAAGGCAAAACCGAGCAAGGGCAGTCCAAGAGATCAAAGTCCTGTGCCCTGGGCTGTCAGCAGAATGGGTGCTGGGAAGCTAGCTTCTGGAAGCAGGCACCTGAGTGGATGCAGGTGCAAGTGAGAAGAGGCCTTCAAGCCTGAAGGACACGTATGGAGACAGGACAGGGAGCCACAGAGACACTGCCCTTAAGGAAGACAGAAAAGCATTCGTTCCGGGGAAGGGGACATGATCCAATCAGCGACGGTGTAAAACTCAGACAAGTCCGGGCACGGTGACCCACGCCTGTAATCCCATCGCTTTGGGAGGTCGGGGCCAGCGGGTCACCTGAGGTCAGGAGTTGGAGACCAGCCTGACCAATATGAGGAAATCCCGTCTCTACTAAAAATACCAAACGCGCTCAGGCTTGCCGGCGAGCGCCTGTAATCCCAGCTACTCAGGAGGCTGAGACAGGAGAATCACTTGAACCCGGGAGGCGGAGTCTGCAGTGAGCCCAGATCCCACCATTGCACTCCAGCCTGGACAACAAAAGCAAAACTCCGTCTCAAAATTAAAAACAAAAACTCGGAAAAGCTCCCCCAGCAAGGGCCGGAGACAATGCCAGTCTCTATTTCTCGACAGCAATTCAAGAGAGAATCTCAGGCGGCCTGCAAACCTCACAAGACAGCAGAACATCCTCCCCAAGGCGGAGAAGCCACATGCTCTTTCTGGAGGTGGAGTAGCCACCGATCACCCTGCAGCCCCTCCCCACTCCCACCGAGAAACCCCAGTCCCTCGGAATCAAATCCACTGGCAACAACCTTTCTTCCTGGAAAACGTTTCCCCTGCCAAGATGGAAAACAAACACGATACAAGCAAATACAACTCAAAACACAAGGAAACAATTGGAGCAAGTTCTAGCCCCTCCTAGCTCCTCGATGCCCCCACAATCACGCTACTGCTGAAAACAGCGGCCGCACCCACTAAACTCATTCATGACTGGAGACCGTGACAAACCGTAGCAGATCACTGCTCCCACCGCGACACTCGCTCTCAAAAAGACACAAAGGAAACAAACCCCACACAAACTATAAACCTACCCCAAACAGAATTCAGAATCCACCGAAGGATCCTGCTGGTATATTACTACACTGACCCAGGGTAGTTCAATTCCCTTCCGACCTATTTACAAACTAATCCTCATTCTGGGAGCTCTGGAAGCATTGCCAGTATTGCGCTGGGGTCCTCTTCGTGAGGGAGCTGGAAGACTGGAAACACGGCAAGCACATTTCCCTCTTTCTCTACATACCACGGAGGGGTAATTCTCAAAAAAGCCTTAACACCTGAATCCTCATCCCCCGATTCTCAAGCTATAATCATTTTCCTTCTTTAGAAGACACACACACACACACACACACACACACACACACACACACACACACTCTCACACACACACACACAGAGAGAGAGAGAGAGAGAAAAGTCATGTGAGAATTTAAAAAGTAAGCCAAACCGCCATGGACAGCAGAAACAATAGCTGACATCATAGACATTTCAAATGGTTCTGTTTGCCTCATTCTGACTGAAAGATTAGAGTGGAATTCGGCTGCCCAAACCGTGGCACCAACATCACCTGCAGGCCACAGCAAGCCTTTCTGAGGAGATTTTAAACAGCCGGTGGGGGCAAGATCCTGAAGCGTTTCTTCCAAGACTGCTAACAGGAGATGAAACGTGGCTCTGCCGGCAGGATCCTGAAGACCAAGCACGAGGCCGTGGCTACCAAGAGGTGGCAGCGCTCCATTCAAAGCCACAGAGGAGCAGTCAAGAGCAGAGGTCATGGCCACCGTTTGGGGGGGATGCCAGAGGGATTCGGCTGGTTGACTTTCTGGAGGGCCAAACCGTGATCACATCTGCTCACTAGGAGAGCGCTTTCAGAAAGTCAGCCGCCAAAGCTGGAGCGAGAACAGTCCTCACCAGAGAGTTCTTCTCCACCACGACAATGTTCCTGCTCATGCCTTTCACCCAACAAGGGCAGCTGGGCAAGACTTGCCGCGGGAAATCATGAGGCGTCCACCTTACAGTCCTGATTTGGCGCCTGCTGACTTCTTTTTGTTTCCTAGACTTAGAAAATCTGTAAAAAGCGCCCAGTTTTCTTCAGTTAACGATGGAAAAAAGATTCCATGGAAATCGTCACATTCCCAGGACCCTGGGGGTTTTAGAGGGATGGGCTAGAGGGCGGGGAAAAGACACTGCTTCCAAAAGCGCATTGAACTTGATGGAGCCGATGTTGAGAAGTAAAATACACCTTTTTCATTTTTCTCTCTTAATCCCACTTTTCTACGAATGTTGGCAAGTCCCCTCACGCCACGTCAATCCTAGGTAAAGGGTTGTTATCCTCTGTGGGTTCTTCTTTCTACCATTTTGTCTTGCGGTGTTGTTATTTTCGGTTTTACTCCCAAGAAGATTCAGTCATGTGTCTTTTGGAATCCACAGACGTGGAACCTGCCAACACGGAGGGCCAACGGTAGAACTCAGTGGGGTGTGTCCAGGCTGAAATTAACCTAAACAACTTGTGGGGCACAGCAGGCCACCTGACCGTCCTGATTGGCCGCATTTTGCTGACGCAATGATTACGTATCGGGGCGGGGTAGCCCAGGGGCCAAGGGCGGTCAGGGCTTCAGCCCTGGGTGGGCCTGGGGCTGGCTATATAAGGCCGGGCTCTGGCACGGGAGCTCCACTCGGCCTTGGACGGCGCACCGCAGAGGTCACTCCAGGCTGTGGCTCCACATCCCGAGGACCAGAAGCGGGCCTGCTCAGCTGTCTGCAAGGACCGGCGCTCCAGACCAAGTGGCCGGCTGCACCGAGGACTGAGCTTGCTCCCGGTTGCCGTGACTCCACGCCCCAGGCCTGCGGTCTGCGAGGACCAGCGCCCCAGAACCAGTGGCCCGCTGCTCCGAGGACCGAGCTCCCTCCAGGCTGCGACTCCACATCCCGAACCGGGCAGCGAGGACCCGCGACCCCAGACTTCGTGTCCTGCCGCCCCCAGGACAGAGCCGCGACCGCCGGGACAGCCAGGCCTGCACAGCTCTGCTGAGATGGCGGCAGGGTCCACTACGCTGCACGCAGTGGAGAAGCTGCAGGTGCGTCTGGCCACTAAGACGGACCCGAAAAAGCTAGAGAAATATTTGCAGAAACTCTCCGCCTTGCCCATGACGGCAGACATCCTGGCGGAGACTGGAATCAGAAAGACGGTGAAGCGCCTGCGGAAGCACCAGCACGTGGGCGACTTTGCCAGAGACTTAGCGGCCCGGTGGAAGAAGCTGGTGCTTGTGGACCCAAACACCGGGCCTGATGCACAGGACCCCGAGGAGAGCGCTTCCCGAAAGCGCCATGGGGAGGCTCTTCAGGACCAGGAAAAGGCCTGGGGCTTCCCAGAGAACGGGACGGTCCCCAGGAGCCCACCTGACAGTCCTGAGCACAGACGGACAGCACACAGAACACCTCCGGGGCTCCAGAGACCTCACCGAAGGTCTCCCAGTCGCGAGCACAGAGCCCAGAGAAAGCGCCCCAGAAGGGCCCCAGCTGATTCAGGCCCCCATCGGGCCCCTCCATTGCACACCGCTCCCCTCCCGACGCCCGAGGGCCCTGAGCCGGCTGTGCCCGGGAAGCAACCCGGAAGAGGCCACGCTCACGCCGCTCAGGGCGGGCCTCCGCTGGGTCAGGGCTGCCAGGGCCAACCCCAGGGGGAAGCGCTTGTGAGCCACAGCAAGGGGCACAAATCGTCCCGCTGGGCTTCCGCGCAGAAACTGCCTCCTGTCCAGGAAAGCCAGTCAGAGAGGCTGCAGGTGGCCGGCGCTGATTCTGCGGGGCCGAAAACGGTGCCCAGCCATGCCTTCTCAGAGCTCTGGGACCCCTCAGAGGCCTGGATGCAGGCCAACTACGATCTACTTTCCGCTTTTGAGGCCATGACCTCCCAGGAAAAGCCAGAAGCACTCTCCGCACCAACGTTCCAGGAGGAAGCCGCCTTCACTGGACACAGAGTGAATGCTAAGATGCAGGTGTACTCGGGCTCCAGGCCTGCCTGCCAGCCCCAGGTGCTGACGCTGCGCCAGCAGTGCATCCGGGGGCTCAGACACAATCCGGACGCCCTCGGCGACGTGGGAGGGGTCCCCTACTCGGTTCTTGAACCCCTTCCGGAAGGGTGGACGCCTGATCAGCTGTATCGCAGAGAGAAATACAATCACGCACTCGCTGGGGACACAGATGAATTATGGAGGATTCATTGTCTCCAGGACTTCAAGGAAGAAAAGCCACAGGAGCACGAGTCTTGGCGGGAGCTGTATCTGCGGCTTCGGGACTCCCGAGAGCAGCGGCTGCGAGCAGTCACCACGAAAATCCGATCTGCACGTGAAAACAAACCCATCCGCCGACAGACAAAGATGATCTGTTTCAACTCTGGGGCCAAGACGCCTTATGATGCTTCAAGGAGGCAAGAGAAGTCTGCAGGAGCCGCTGACCCCGAAGAGGGAGAGATCAAGCCAGCCCCCAAAGCCGCGGGCAGCAGCCACGTTCCCTCCAGCCGGGGCGGCGTGGGCGGTGGCGATAGGGGCGGTGGCGGCCTGGTGGGCGGCGGGGACGGCGGCCACGGCGGAAGCAGTGGCAGCAGCAGCACGAGCAGCAGCAGCAGCAGCAGCAGCAGCAGCAGCAGCACGAGCAGCAGCAGCACGAGCAGCAGCAGCAGCAGCAGCAGCAGCAGCGTCCTTCACCGGCTCCCTGAGAAGAGGGCCAACCCCTGCCTGAGCAGCAGCAATGAGCGCCCGGCGCCCGCCGCCAAAACCCGGAAACCGGCTGCCAAGAAAGTGGCCCCGCTGATGGCCAAGGCAATTCGAGACTACAAGAGGAGATTCTCCCGAAGATAAACTCAGGACTTGTGCCTTAGGGTTAAAATCTGGGGGGAGGAGGAACAATGCAAAGTCAATGCGGGTTGGGGAAAGAAACTTCCAGTGGACACCAGAACCTTTGGCTTGGTGCAAAGTTGAGCCTCTGCATTCTGCAGGTGTCAAGTGCTGGCCCTGTGATTTTGCCTCCCACACCCAGCCACTGCCTCCCTGCTTGGAGGCCACCTCAGAATTCAGAAGATGGGAACGCATTCGGGTCAACTCTACTTTGGCTGTTCACTGATCGTTTTTTGTTTTTTGTTGTTTTGAGACGGAGTCTCGCTCTGTCGCCCAGGCTGGAGTACAGTGGTGCCGTCTCAGCTCACTGCAAGCTCTGCCTCCCGGGTTCACGCCATTCCCCTGCCTCAGCCTCCCCGTAGCTGGGACTACAGGCGTGCACCACCACGCCCCGCGAAGTTTTTGTATTTTTTAGTAGAGACGGGGTTTCACCGTGTGAGCCAGGATGGTCTCGATCTCCTGACCTCGTGATCCGCCCGCCTCGGCCTCCCAAGGTGCTGGGATTACAGGCGTGAGCCACCGCGCCCGGCCACTGATCTTTTTCTAATTAACGACCTAGTTGCAATCATAAACTAGGTACCACATGTGAGATTTCCGTTTTTCCTTTCTTTTGAAATCAGCGAGTACATGAGGACTTCTTAGACACAAACTCTCAATCTGTTAGTTGGCACTGATAACTGCCACTCCATAAAATGTTTTGTGGTTGTCGTTGCTGTTGTTTTGTTTTAAAGAAACGGCCGGGCATGATCCTGTAATCGTGAGCCATCCTCCTTTGGGAGGCCGAGGAGGGCAGATGGCTTGAGCCCACAGGGTGGAGACCAGCCTGTGCCAAATGGAGAAACCCCGTCTCCACAAATGATACCACAATTAGCCTGGCGTGGTGGCACGGCCCCTGTGGTCCTCTGGTCCCAGCTTCTTAAAGGACTGAGGTGGCAGGATTGACTGAGCTGGGCGAGCGGAGGTTGCCGTGACCTTTCCTCATTCCACTGCACTCCAGCCTGGGTGACAGAACCAGAGCACGTCTCAAAGAAAACCGCTATTTCTTTGAAGAAAGGAACTATCGGATTTCATGAATAAATGCTAATAACTGGTACCATGGCGAAGTCAAAATAGTTTCACTAAGCACCGCATACAATCATTCCCAATCTTTTCACCCAGAACCCCTATGAAAGGTTGGCGACACCTTAATCAGCTTATTGAGGTTCTGAATCAAGAAGTCTAAAGCTGCCAATCAGACTTTCTAATTACCATGAGATGACCAGGTTAACAACCTGGAGTTCACCTCATAGGAGCTTCTGCAAGCTTCGGGGAAGGTTTGCATTCCAACTCAGGGCATTTCTTGGCCTCACGCGGGCTGGTAATCACAGGTCCGCGTGCCAGATATGACACACGCGAGCGCACACACACGCACACACGCCCCCCACACACGCTTCACGCAGTGGAGAAGCTGCAGGTGCGTCTGGCCACTAAGACGGACCCGAAAAAGCTAGAGAAATATTTGCAGAAACTCTCCGCCTTGCCCATGACGGCAGACATCCTGGCGGAGACTGGAATCAGAAAGACGGTGAAGCGCCTGCGGAAGCACCAGCACGTGGGCGACTTTGCCAGAGACTTAGCGGCCCGGTGGAAGAAGCTGGTGCTTGTGGACCCAAACACCGGGCCTGATGCACAGGACCCCGAGGAGAGCGCTTCCCGAAAGCGCTATGGGGAGGCTCTTCAGGACCAGGAAAAGGCCTGGGGCTTCCCAGAGAACGGGACGGTCCCCAGGAGCCCACCTGACAGTCCTGAGCACAGACGGACAGCACACAGAACACCTCCGGGGCTTCAGAGACCTCACCGAAGGTCTCCCAGTCGCGAGCACAGAGCCCAGAGAAAGCGCCCCAGAAGGGCCCCAGCTGATTCAGGCCCCCATCGGGCCCTCCATTGCACACCGCTCCCCTCCCGACGCCCGAGGGCCCTGAGCCGGCTGTGCCCGGGAAGCAACCCGGAAGAGGCCACGCTCACGCCGCTCAGGGCGGGCCTCCGCTGGGTCAGGGCTGCCAGGGCCAACCCCAGGGGGAAGCGCTTGTGAGCCACAGCAAGGGGCACAAATCGTCCCGCTGGGCTTCCGCGCAGAAATTGCCTCCTGTCCAGGAAAGCCAGTCAGAGAGGCTGCAGTTGGCCGGCGCTGATTCTGCGGGGCCGAAAACGGTGCCCAGCCATGCCTTCTCAGAGCTCTGGGACCCCTCAGAGGCTTGGATGCAGGCCAACTACGATCTACTTTCCGCTTTTGAGGCCATGACCTCCCAGGAAAAGCCAGAAGCACTCTCCGCACCAACGATCCAGGAGGAAGCCGCCTTCACTGGACACAGAGTGAATGCTAAGATGCAGGTGTACTCGGGCTCCAGGCGTGCCTGCCAGCCCCAGGTGCTGACGCTGTGCCTGCAGTGCATCCGGGGGCTTAGACACAGTCCGGACGCCCTCGGTGACGTGGGAGGGGTCCCCTACTCGGTTCTTGAACCCCTTCCGGAAGGGTGGACGCCTGATCAGCTGTATCGCAGAGAGAAATACAATCACGCACTCGCTGGGGACACAGATGAATTATGGAGGACTCATTGTCTCCAGGACTTCAAGGAAGAAAAGCCACAGGAGCACGAGTCTTGGCGGGAGCTGTATCTGCGGCTTCGGGACTCCCGAGAGCAGCGGCTGCGAGCAGTCACCACGAAAATCCGATCTGCACGAGAAAACAAACCCATCCGCCGACAGACAAAGATGATCTGTTTCAACTCTGGGGCCAAGACGCCTTATGATGCTTCAAGGAGGCAAGAGAAGTCTGCAGGAGCCGCTGACCCCGAAGAGGGAGACATCAAGCCAGCCCCCAAGCTGGCAGGAAGCGGCCACGTTCCCTCTAGCCGGGGTTGTGTGGGCCGTGGTGATAGGGGCGGTGGCAGCCTGAGGGGTCGGCCCTCAGTGGTAGTGGCAGTAGCAGCACGAGCAGCAGGAGCAGCAGAGTCCTTCACCGGGTCCATGAGAAGAGGACCAACCGCTGCCTGAGCAGCAGCAATGAGCTCAGGCGCCCGCTAAAACCCAGAAACGGGCTGCCAAGAAAGTGGCCCCACTGATGGCCAAGGCAATTCCAGACTACAAGAGGAGATTGTCCCAACGATCAACTCAGGACTTGCCTTAGGGATAAAATCTGTGGGGAGGAGGACCAGTGCATAGTCAATGTACGTTGGGGAACGAAACTTCCAATGGACAGCAGAACCTTTGGCTTGGTGCAAAGTTGAGCCTCTGCATTCTGCAGGTGTCAAGTGCTGGCCCTGTGATTTTGCTTCCCACACCCAGCCACTGCCTCCCTGCTTGGAGGCCACCTCAGAATTCAGAAGATGGGAAAACATTTGGATCAACTCTTGTTTGGTTGTTCACTGATGGTTTTTTAAATAACGCCCTAGTTGCAATCATAAATAAGGTATAGGATGTGAGATTCCCTTTTTTTCTTTCTTTTGAAATCATGGAGTACATAAGGACTTCTTAGACACAAACTTTCAATCTGTTAGCTGACACTGATAACTGGGAGTCCTTAAAATGTTTGTGGTTGTGTTTGCTGTTGTTTTGTTTTAAAGAAAGGGCTGGGCATGATCCTGTGATCGTGAGCCATCCTCCTTTGGGAGGCCGAGGAGAGCAGATCACTCAAATCCAGGAGGTGGAGACGAGCCTGGGCTAAATGGAGAAACCCCATCTCCACAAATGATACCAAAATTAGCCTGGCGTGGTGGCACAGTCCTTGTGGTCCCAGCTTCTTAATGGGCTGAGCCAAAAACCTATTTACTCAGCTTGCTGAAAACTTTGTCAGCAGCCTATGCATTTCCTCATGTTATGTTTTTGGAAGGACTAACATAAGAGGCTAGTAGAGTTAGGAAGCAAAATGTTCACGCCTCAAGATAACTTTATCTCTTTTCCCCAACAGTCTCCCACAATTTCAATTGTCTAGCTCTTAAAAACTTCTAGTTTTGGGAACCAAACCCTCATATACGTGCTCAATCAGATCATGTGGTTTCAGGCTGTCTTAAAAATAATCACTAATAAACCTGGCCCAGGTTCGACTGTTTTTGCCTAGCAGAAAGCCCAAGTAAAAAAATGCCATGTATCAAAATAGACTTGCATTGGACTATTTGCTCTCAGCTGAATAAGGGGTCTGTGGAAAATTCAACTTAACCAATTGCTGTCTGAAAATAGATGATCAAGGACAAGGACAGGTGGTCATAATATAATCAGGGACATGCTAAAGTTGGCACATGTGTCTGTTCAGGTTTGGCACAGGTTTAATCGTAAGTCTTTATTTGAAAAATGGTTTCCAGCTATGGGAGAATTGAAAACCCTCACTGTAAGTTTATTGCTAGTAATAAGAACTTGCTTGCTGCTCCCTTGTGTGTTACCCTTGCTCCTACAAATGATAAAAGCTTTTGTTGCTACTTTGGTTCCTCAGAAAACTTCAACACTAGTGTATTACATGAATCACTATCACTGTGTCTTGCAGAGACACTGAAAAAGTGAAGATGAAAGTGAGAACTCCCCCTAATAAGTGAGAGTCTCAAAGGGGGGAAATGAGGTAGGAGACCACCACTTCTCCCACTTCCCCCACCCCCCAGCCTTGCCTAGTTTATAAGAGGTGAAGAAAGGAAGAAAGCAAAAAGTTAAAAAGAAACAAAAATCAGATAAACAGCTAGATGGCCTGAAGCCACCACCTGGGCCTAGTAGTTAAAGAATATATTTACAAAATCAAACCCTGACCTAAACTACTTGTGTTATCTGTAAATTCCAGACATTGTATGAGGAAGCATCGCAAAACTTTCTGTTCTGTTATCTAACGCATGTAGCTCCTAGTTACGTCTCCCACATTTGCTTGATCTATCATGACCCCTTCACATGGACCCCTTAGTGTTGTAAGCCCTTAAAAGGGCCAAGAACTTCTTTTTTAGGGAGCTCGGTTCTTAAGACGCAAGTCTGCCGACGCTCCCAGCCAAATAAAGCCACTTCCTTCTTTAACCCAGTGTCTGCGTGATTTTGTCTGCATATCGTCCTTCTACAGTTTAGTTACTTGCAGATCAGTTTCATCATATCAGAGCTTGTTGTTAAGCTTCGTCAGGTAAGTGATATCTAAAGTAGCCTTTATTCTAGGCTGTGCCTGGCTTTGCTTATTCTTATGCATAGCCTTTCTTGGAGCTCTACTAAATGCTCTATTGTCCCACAAGATTTCTCCACTTAAGTTGGTCAGAATGCAAATGTCTCTAAATGTTATGAGAGCAGCTTCATAGGTTTATCCTTTATGTATGTGCAGCCCAGTATTCAGTCAAAAATCAAGAATTATGGAGCTCTTTCTTTGCATAGCTCCTCCTCTCTGAAACTCTTCCCTCCCAGTTCTAACCACCTCCAAACTCCAATCTCTATTGCTTCATCTCAGCAAAACTGCTGTGCATTTTTTTTTTTTTTTTGAAGTTTCACTCTTGTTTTGCCCAGGCTGGAGTACAATGGAGCAATCTCGGTTCATCACAACCTCTGCCTCCCCAGTTCAAGCAATTTGCCTCCCAAGTAGCTGGCATTACAGGTGCCCACCACCACGCCCAGCTAATTTTTTAATATTTTTAGTAGAGACAGGGTTTCACCATGTTGGCCAGATTAGTCTCGAACGCCTGACCTTCAGGTGATCCACCTGCCTGGGCCTCCCAAAGTGCTGGGATTACAGGTGGGAGCTGCAGTGCCCAGCTACTTTTTTTAGGTTCTCCTTCCAGAACCAGAATCTAGTTACTGCTTCAAAATAGAAAGACTTCTCTCATAATTACATTGTCTAAAATCACATAATCCAATGCTTGAAAACAGTTTACTCATATATTTAGTCTGGTTTTCTGGTTTCTTACAGGAGACCCGGTCTGGTGTCAATTATGCTATCTCAGTTGAAAGTAGAAGGTTATATCAATTTTTTTTTTTTTTTTTTTTTTTTTGACACAGAGTTTCGCTCTTGTTGTCCAGGCTTCAGTGCAATGGTACAATCTCTGCTCACAGCAACCTCTGCCTCCTGGGTTCAAGTGATTCTCCTGGCTCAGCCTCCCGAGTAGCTGGGATGGCAGGCATGTGCCACCATGCCCAGCTAATTTTGTATTTTTAGTAGAGACAGGGTTTCTCCATGTTGGTCAGGCTAGTATTGAACCATATCAATTTTTTAAAATGTTTATAGGATGTATTTGGTTGGTGAAATTTATACTTTGGGTATTTAAAATTAAAACCTAGCCAGGTGTGGTGGCTTACACCTGTAATCTCAGCACTTTGGGAGGCTGAGGCGGGCAGATCACTTGAGGTCAGGAGTTTGAGACCAGCCTGGTCAACATGGTGAAACCCCATCTCTACCAAAAAATACAAAAATTAGCCAGGCATGGTGGTGGATACCTGTTATGCCAGCTACTCAGGAAGCTGAGATAGGAGAAAAGCTTGAACCTGGGAGGCGGAGGTTGCAGTGAGCCAAGGTTGTGCCACTGCACTCCTGCCTGGGCAACAAAGAGAGACTCTATCTCCAAAAATATTAAATTAAAAGTAAAACCTAACAAACATTATTTTTACAAAAGAAAGCAAGTATGTTTTGACACAAAACATAAAATCTACAAATTTATGTCTGTATATTCTCAGTTTTTTTTTTTTTTTTGAGATGGAGTCTCGCTCTGTCGCCCAGGCTGGAGTGCAGTGGCCTGATCTCAGCTCACTGCAAGCTCCGCCTCCCAGGTTCACGCCATTCTCCTGCCTCAGCCTCCCGAGTAGCTGGGACCACAGGCGCCCGCCAGCTCGCCCGGCTAGTTTTTTGTATTTTTTAGTAGAGACGGGGTTTCACTGTGTTAGCCAGGATGGTCTCGATCTTCTGACCTTGTGATCCACCCGTCTCGGCCTCCCAAAGTGCTGGGATTACAGGCTTGAGCCACCGCGCCCGGCTATTCTCAGTTTTTTTTTAAAAAAAAAGGTTCCAAGAGTACTAATGTGGCATTAGCAACGTGTTCCAGGTTGTCTAATTAGTCTCTCTTTTTTGGTCCAAGTATAAGAAGAAAGTGGTTCAACAGCAGCCACAGCATTTTGAGAGATGCCCACAAGGCTGCAGAAGTGGTCAGAATTGAAGGGGTTAATCTTCCTTGTATATGAGCGGAACAGAGCACTTACAACATAAGAGTTACTTAAAATTCAGCTTAGTTTTATGGTGATTTAGAGTTTGTTTAATTAGTATTTAGAACTGCACATTGTTTATAGCTATTGCTATTTCAATGGATGCTTAAATGTTTGAACATTTAAAGTTCAATAAGCTTCAGTTATTTGAAGAAAAGCACTGACGTAATTAAAATTTCTTTTTTTTTTTTTTTTTTTTGAGACAGAGTCTGGCTCTGCCGCCCAGGCTGGAGTGCAGTGGCCAGATCTCAGCTCACTGCAAGCTCCGCCTCCTGGGTTCACGCCATTCTCCTGCCTCAGCCTCCCGAGTAGTTGGGACTACAGGTGCCCGCCACCGCGCCCGGCTAGTTTTTTGTATTTTTTTAGCAGAGACGGGGTTTCACCGTGTTAGCCAGGATGGTCTCGATCTCCTGACCTCGTGATCCGCCCATCTCGGCCTCCCAAAGTGCTGGGATTACAGGCTTGAGCCACCGCGCCCAGCCTTAAATTTTCAATTACTCTTTTTTTAGGAGCCCAGGCAATTAATAAAAACTAAGGCATTTTAATAAGACTCATTTTGAAAATTAGTCAATGACCTCATTAATTAGCTAATGCAGCAGATATTTTGTAATATAAAAGGTTCACCTACGCAGAGTAGCAACTTTTGAAAAGTATATATAATGATACATGAGAATAAACAAACATGACTTTGTTTCAGGATTATTTTGTGCATTCACATGAATGTGTGGATCAATTCCAGTTTTCCAAAAACCATTATCACGCATTGACTCCAATCATTATTTGTTTGTTTTAAATTGTGTGGTCAGATTAAAAACAATGACATAATTCTTTGGCCTTAGAGCATTATAGAGGATTCTTACATTCAGGTTAAGAAAAAGAAAGTGGCAGAGGTATACAGATTACGTATAGTCTTATTTGCATTAAACACTAAATTTAAAATGGAGGAGAAAATTCTCTATTTCATACCTTTGCTACCCAAAGATCACCAGCAGCATCAGAAGTAAAACAGAAGCTTGTGATATAAATCTGTATTAGTCACAGCTTTCCAAAGAGGCAGAACCAATTATACAAACATGCACACACACACACACACATGCATGCACATGTGTGTATAAATATACGTGTGTATATATATTTTTACTAGATTTATTGTTTACTAGATTATTACTTTTTTTTTTTTTTTTTTTTTGAGACAGAGTGTCGCTCTGTCGCCCAGGCTGGAGTGCAGTGGCCAGATCTCAGCTCACTGCAAGCTCCGCCTCCCGGGTTCACGACATTCTCCTGCCTCAGCCTCCCGAGTAGCTGGGACTACAGGCGCCTGCCACCTCGCCCGGCTAGTTTTTTGTATTTTTTAGTAGAGACGGGGTTTCACCGTGTTAGCCAGGATGGTCTCGATCTCCTGACCTCGTGATCCGCCCATCTCGGCCTCCCAAAGTGCTGGGATTACAGGCTTGAGCCACCGCGCCCGGCCTAGATTATTACTTTTACTAGATTATTATTTACTAGATTTAATATAGGGAATTGATTATTATAAGGATTTATTATTATAATGCTCATGTGATTATAGAAGCTAACAAGTCCCGGGATCTGCAGTCAACAAGCTGGACACCCCGAAAAGCCAATGATATAGTTTCAGTCCAAGTCTGAAGGCCCCTGAACCAGGAGAGTAGGTGGTGTGGTTCTAATCTAAAAGCAGCCAGACTCAAGACTCAGGAAAAGCCAATATTTCAGTTTGAGTTCAAATGCAGAAAAACAAAAACAAAAACAAAAACAAAAAACACTGTCCCAGTTTAAAGACAGTCAGGAGGAAGGAACTCTCTCTTACATGTGGGAGGATCAGCCTTTTATTCTACTCAGACCTTTGACTGATTGGATGAGGCCAATCCACATTAAAGAGGGCAATCTGGCCGGGTGTGGTGGCTCACGCCTGTAATCCCAGTACTTTGGGAGGCTGAAGCAGGTGGATCACGAGGTCAGGAGATGGAGACCATCCTGGTCAACATGGTGAAACCCCGTCTCTACTAAAAATACAATAATTAGGTCGGGCGTGGTGGCTCATGCCTGTATTCTCAGCATATTGGGAGGCCGAGGTGGGCGGATCACCTGAAGTCGGGAGTTTGAGACCAGCCTGACCAATATGGAGAAACCCCGTCTCTACTAAAAAGACAAAATTAGCCAGGCGTGATGGCGCATGCCTGTAATCCCAGATACTTGGGAGGCTGAGGCAAGAGAATCGCTTGAACCTGGGAGGCAGAGGTTTCAGTGAGCCGAGATCATGCCATTGCACTCCAGCCCGGGCAACAACTTGGCCGGGCGCGGTGGCTCAAGCCTGTAATCCCAGCACTTTGGGAGGCCGAGGTGGGCGGATCACGAGGTCAGGAGATCGAGACCATCTGGCTAACACGGTGAAACCCCGTCTCTACTAAAAAATACAAAAAACTAGCCGGGCGAGGTGGCCGGCGCCTGTAGTCCCAGCTACTCGGGAGGCTGGGCAGGAGAATGGCGTGAACCCGGGAGGCGGAGCTTGCAGTGAGCTGAGATCCGGCCACTGCACTCCAGCCCGGGTGACAGAGCGAGACTCCGTCTCAAAAAAAAAAAAAAAAAAAAAAAAAAGCTAAAATCCGTCCCCCCCCCCAAAAAAAAAAAAAAAGAAGAGAGCAATCTGCTTTTCTCAATCTACTGATTCAAAAGTTAGTCTCCCGCAGAAACACCTTCACAGACAGTCAAGGATAATGTTGACCAAATGCCTGGGCACCCCGTCATGCAGTCAGGTTCACACATAAAATTAACTGGCACAGCATTCCCACTCCAAAACTTCTGGATCAGGATATGAATTTTTTTTTTTTTTTTTTTTTTGAGACTGAGTTTCACTCTTTTTTCCCAGACTGAATGGCACAATCTCAGTTCACCGCAACCTCCACCTCCCAGGTTCAAGCAATTCTCTTGTCTCAGCCTCCCAAGTAGCTAGGATTACAGGTGCATGCCACCACACCCAGCTAATTTTTGTATTTTTAGTAGAGATGGGGTTTCATCATATTGGTCAGGCTGGTCTGGAACTCCTGACCTCAGGTGATCTGCCTACCTCGGCCTCCCAAAGTGCTGGGATTACAGGCATAAGCTGCCATGCCTGGCCTCAGCATATGAATTTTCAAAACCTCCCAGGTGTTTAATGTGCACACTGAAAACTGAGAAGCTCTGCAAAAGCATGATCTATTTGCTAGTCAGAAAAGAAACTTGCCAGAGTTCTTGCTCTTAAGGAGCCTACCGTCTACTGGGATAGGGGGAAGAAAGCAACCAGTAAACATTCAAATATCATTTCCTGGGATAAGAATGGTATGGTGATATCTACTCCCTGAATCAAGAAGGGACACTTTATTAAATTGGTAAAGGGGCTGATCAGAAAAGACAAATTTAGATCCTAAAGAAAAAGAATTTAAGGGGCAGAGAAAGAGCAGCTCATCAAGGAGACCAGAAAGAAATGTAGGAAACAAAGAGATGGTAGTATCATGAAAACCAAGAGAAGATGGCCTTTCTAAAAATAATCAGTAGTGTTAGTGTCACTAAACCCATTTAGGCATATCTCAAAACACCTGTACCATGTTTTACAGAAAGCAGGCACTAAATTGCGTTTATGGTATGAGTTAATGAATAAATGCACATTTGCCTTACTGTTAATCAGGTGAAAACCAAGATATAAATTCAAAAGCATCTAATACCCATTCTCATGCTCAGCCACCAGACCCTACAATATTGAAAGAAATAACCATATTGAAAACTAAATTTGAATATATAAACATGTGACAAATGCCTAGCTTGAAATCAATTTAAAAAGTATTTTAGGCATGAATCATAAGTTAGCAAATTTTTTAAATATTCACTTCTCTGAAACTACCCTCTGCAATAGCAACTAGTAGGATTCTTTATACCCAGTAGGCACTCAATAAATATCTAAATAAAAAGTGTTCTTGAGACCACTTCTCTCTGCTCCCTCCCAAAGCCTTATTAAAATGATGGTAAGGGAATAAAAATCTATGACCCAAACCAGGCAAGATGGCTCACACCTGTAATCCCAGCACTGTGGAAGGCTGAAGTGGGAGGCTTGTGTGAGGACAGGAGTTCGAGACTGGCCTGAGCAACGTAAGGAGACCCCCATCTCTACAAAAAAATTTTAAAATTAGCCGGGAATGGTGGTGCATGCCTGTGGTCCCAGCTACTCCAGAGGCTGAAGCAGGAGGATGGATTGAGCCCAAGAGGTCAGGGCTGCAGTGAGCTTGGATGGCACCAACGCATTCCAGCCTGGGCAAAAGGGTGAGACCCTGTTTCCAAACAAACATATAAAGAAAAGAAAAGAAAAGAAAAGACCGAGTGAGCCAGGCGCGGTAGCTCACGCCTGTAATCCCAGCACTTTGGGAGGCCAAGGCAGGCGGATCACTTGAGGTCAGGAGCTCAAGACCAGCCCGACCAACATGGAGAAACCCCGTTTCTACTTAAAAAAAAAAAAAGATACAAAATTAGCCAGGCATGGAGGCGCATGCCTGTAATTCCAGCTACTTGGGAGGCTGAGGCAGGAGAATCACTTGAACTTGGGAGGCGGAGGTTGTGGTGAACTGAGATTGTGCCATTGCACCCTAGCCTGGGTAACAAGAGTGAAGCTCTGTCTCAAAAAAAGAAAGAAAGAGAGAGAGAAAGAGAGAGAGAGAGAAAGAAAGAAAGAGGAAGGAAGGAAGGAAGGAAAGAAAGGAGGGAGGGAGGGAGAGAAGGAGGAAGGAAGGAAGGGAGGGAGGGAAGGAAAGAAAAAGAATGAATGAAAGAAAGAAAGAGAAGAAGGAGGGAGGAAGGAAGGAAGGAAGGAAGGGAGGAAGGGAAAGAAAGAAAAAGAACAAAAGAAAGAAAGGAAGGAAGGAAGGAGGAGGGAAGGAAGGAAGGAAGGAAGGAAGGAAGGAAGGAAGGAAGGAAGGAAGGAAGGAAGGAAGGAAGGGAATGGACACATGGGAAGCAAATGGATAAACACTAGTTGACTTAAAGCAAAGAAAGCCAAAAGCAAAGAAAACCAAAAATAAAGAAAACCAACACCTACAGGGAAAGAAGTCAGTAAGAAGCAGAGGCCAGGCACAGTGGCTCACGCCTATAATCCCAGCACTTTGGGAGGCTGAGGCAGGTGGATCACTTGAGGTCAGAAGTTCAAGACCAGCCTGGCCAACATGGTGAAACCCTGTCTCTACCAAAAATAAAAATAAAATACAAAAATTAACCGGGTGTGGTGGCATATCCCTGTAGTCCCAGCTACTCAGGAGGCTGTGGTGGGAGAATTGGTTGAACCCAGGAGGCGGAGGTTGCAGTGAGCTGAAATTGTGCCACTGTACTCCAGACTGGGTGACAGTCAAGTCAGACTTCTTTTGTCTCAAAAGAAAACCAAAAAACAAAAGAACGGGCCAGGCGCAGGGGCTAACGCCTGTAATCCCAGCACTTTGGGAAGCCAAGGTGGGCAGATCACACAGTCAAGAGATCAAACCATCCTGGCCAACATGGTGAAACCCTGTCTGTACTAAAAATAGAAAAATTAGCTTGGCATGGTGGCGCATGCCTGTAGTCCTAGCTACTCGGGAGACTGAGACACGAGAATCGCTTGAACCCAGGAGGCAGAGGTTGCAGTGAGCCGAGATCACGCCACTGTACTCCCACCTGGTGACAGAGAAAACTCCATCTCAGGAAAAAAAAAAAAAAAAAGAAAGAAAGAAAAAGAAAAGAAGGAAAAGGAGAAAACATATATCTATGGCAGAACCTTAGAAAGTTACAAAAATGAGGACACCAGGTTCCTCTGCAGTCATCAGGCACCTCCAAGGGCAGAAGTGAGGTATAAAGAGGATGCTGAACAGAGTATTTCGGATTCCCTCCCCTTCTCCAATTAAGTTACAATTCCTCCCCTGCCCAGGCAGAAGACTGGACTACCAGGACTACCAGGACTACCAGGACTACCTGAAGAAAGGGATAATTCAGTGGAAGCCTATATACTAAAGAGAGAGGTGAAGCCCCACCTTCCATTCCCTGCCTTCATCCCCACAAAGTCTTCCTCTGTTCCCTCCAACATTGCTGGCATCCAAACTTATTTTGCCCTTATTCCCTGAAGGAGAGCATAGAAATTGAAGGCCTCAGAAAAAAGACCTACACATAACTGACATTTGGCATCACCCAATGAAAAGGGCCCTGGTAGCTGATCATCCTACAGAAAAACTGTCGTTATGAGACAAGTCTCCGCTAAAACACAAAAATTCTAATTAACTTTTAGGTGTCTCTCTTTTTTTTTTTTTTTTAAGACAGGGTCTCCATGTGTTGCCTAGGTTGGAGTGCAGTGGTGTGATCATGGCTCACTGCAGCCTCAACCTGCCGGTCCCAAGTGATCTTCCCACTTTAGCTCCCCAGGTAGCTGGGACCACCGGCACTTGCCACCATGCCCAGTTCATTTTGCTTATTTTTTGTTGAGATGAGGTCTTACTATGTTGCCCAGGCTGATCTCAAACTCCTGGACTTAAGCGACCCTCCCACCTCTGACACAGGGGTGGTGCCACCATGCCCAGCTAACTTTGTATTTTTAGTAGACACAGGGTTTCACCACATTGCCCTGGCTGGTCTCGACCTCTGGCCTCAAGCACTCCATCTGCCTCCGCCTCCCAAAGTGTTGGCATTAGAGGTGTGAGCCACCATGCCCAGCCTAGGTGTCTCATTCTTAAAAATAAATGGACAACCATGTATCACTGACTTCTGAGGAAAATATCCCACATGAAAGACAAAACCACAAATTAAAAAATACAAAAAGGAACATAAGGGGAAACAGACAAAATGTTAGAAGAAAGAAAAAGAGGTCAGGCGCAGTGGCTCATGCCTGTAATTCTAGCACTTTGGAAAGCCGAGGCGGGTGCATCATGAGGTCAGGAGTTCAAGACCAGCCTGGCCAAGATGGTGAAAATACAAAAAAAATTAGCCAGGCGTGGTGGCACGCACCTGTAATCCCAGCTACTCTGGAGGCTGAGGCAGACAATTGCTTAAACCTGGAGGGTCGGAGGTTGCAGTGAGCCGAGATCGCACCACTGCACTCCAGCCTGGGCGACAGAGGGAGACTCTGTCTCAAAAAAAAAAAAAAAAAAAAAAAGGAAGAAGAAGAAGAAGAAAGGAAGGAAGGAAGCAGGGAGGGAGGGAAGGAAACAAAGAGAAGGGAGGAAGGAAACAAAGAGAAGGGAGGAAAGAAACAAAAGAAAGAAAAAGGGAGAGAAAGAAAGAAAAAGAAAGGCAGGCAGGCAGGAAGGAAAGGAAAATCTCCTCAGAGAGACGAAAGAAACCATGACATCTTGCAAGAACAAGATACAGTGAAAAAGGAACATTCAGCCATTAATAAAAAACATACCTGGGATGGGGGCGGTGGCTCACACCTGTAATCCCAACACCTCGGGAGGCCCGGGCAGGTGGATCATGAGTCAAGAGTTCGAGATCAGCCTGACCAACATGGTTAAACCTCCATCTCTACTAAAAATACAAAAATTAGCCGGGCATGGTGGCATGCGCCTAGAGTCCCAGCTACTCGGAAGGCTGAGGCAGGAGAATTGCTGAAACCGGGAGGCAGAGGTTGCAGTGAGCCAAGATCGCACCATTGCACTCCAGCCTGGGTGACAGAGTGAGACTTCATCTAACAAAAAGAAAAAAAACCATACCTGCAGGCTGAGTGCCATGGCCCATGCCTATAATCCCAGCACTTTAGAAGGCCAAGGTGGTGGATGGGGAAAGATCACTTGAGGCCAGGGGTTTGAAACCAGCCTGTGCAACATAGTGAGATCTGTCTCTACAAAAAATAAAAAGTTTAACCAGCTGCGGTGGTGCACACTTGCAGTCCCAGCAACTTGTGAGGCTGAGGTGGGAGGATCATTTATGCCCAATAATTCAAGGCTGCAATGAGCTAAATCATGCCAATGCACTCCAACCTGGGAGAGACTGTCAGTTTCTAAAAAAGAAAGAAAGAAAGTAACTGGGGCCTGGGGTGGGGGCTCATGCCTGTAATCCCAGCACTTTGGGAGGTCAAGGCAGGTAGATCAACTGAGGTTGGGAGTTCAAGAGCAGCCTGGCCAAAATGGAGAAACCCCATCTGTACTAAAAATACAAAATTAGCCGGGCGTGGTGGCGGGCGCCTGTAGTTCCAGCTACTCAGGAGGCTGAGGCAGGAGATTCACTTGAACCCAGGAGGCGGAGGTTGTGGTGAGCCAAGATCATACCATTGCACTCTAGCCTGGGCATCAAGAGCAAAGATCCATCTCAAAAAAAAGAGTATAAACATGTTATTTTGAAGAAGCTGCTAGAAGTCGAAGTAGTTGCTTCTGGGGAGCAGTAATTAATTAAGGGCCAGGTGAGGTGAAGCAGGAGACTCTTTTTTCAAATTTTGTTGAACTATTATAATTTTAAATGATGTGTTGCCATTACTTTGTTAAAAATTAAAAATTGAAAATATATGTGTAAATAAATAATTTGAAACAACGAAAATAAACCAAATACAAAGAAAATATTCTGAAAATCTCAATACAGTAGATGATGTAGGTAATCAGAGTGTCTTGTGGACATGCAGCCCTCTTTATATCTAACACACTGGATCACATCCCCTCCTCCAGCTTCTCCAGATCCCTACTCAGCACAGTTCCTTGCACATAGACCCCAAGAGATCAAACCATCAGTGTGCATACCTAAATATTGTTCTTAGCACCATCTAGGGACGAAAACAAAAAATAAGGCTTGGGTTCCTGTCTTGCTTTCAAGTTTCAAGAAATTTGTATTATCTATTACATGCAAGCGACAGATAACAATATAATTAATCCAATTAAATACTAAATATATGGTATAGACTATATGGAGTTGTGAGATGTCAGATTAGGGAGAATGTGGCTGGAGCACTGAGAGGCAACACAGAAAATGGAGAGGAAGAGCATGGAGGCAGAGGTTGGGCTTTATTGCAGTGCTTTGTAGGTCTTGTCAAGATTTGGAGGGTTTATCCCAAGTGTAATGGAAAGCCATTAAAAGGACCCCATTAAAAGAGTGGCACTATTTTAAGGAAATCACCCTGATTGTTGGATGAAGAATGGACTGGAGAGAGGCAAAAACCAACGAGAAATAGCTAAGATGCTATTAATGTGGTTCCAGTGAGAGTGTATGGAGGTTCAGATCAGGAGGTGGATGTGAAGATATGGATTATTAAAGATACATTATAGAAGTAGAATCAATAAAATTTGCTGATGTCTTCCTCTCGTAGAGGACAGAGGGGAGGGACTAGGAGAAAGAAAGAGCTAAGGATGACCCCCAGAATTCTGATTTCAGCAATCAGATGAATGGTGGTTTCATTGGGGTGGTTTCCCCAATGGAGAAAGACTGGGAAAGGTACAGGTTTTAGAGAGGACAGTAAAAAGTGAAGCATTAAGCCAGACACAATGGCTCATGCCTGTAATCCCAGCACTTTGGGAGGCCAAGGCAGGTGGATCACTTGAGTCCAGGAGTTTGAGACCAGCCCAGGCAACATGGTGAAACTCTCTACAAAAAATACAAAATTTAACCGAGTGTGGTGGTACATGCCTGTGGTTCCAGCTTCTTGGGAAGTTGAGGTGGGGGAATCACTTGAGCCCGGGAGACAGAGGTTGCAGTGAGCTGAGATCACACCACTGCATTCCAGCCTAGGTAACAGAATGAGACCCTGTTGAAGAAAAGAAGAAAAAGGAGAAGGAGAAAAGGAGAAGGAGAAAAGGAAAAGGAGAAGGAGGAGAAGAAGTAGTCATTAAACAAGTTAAGATGCAAGGCATAGTGGCTCATGCCTATTAATTCCAGCACTTTGGGAGGCCGAGGTAGGAGGATCACTTGAGCCTAGGAGTTCAAGATCAGCCTAGGCAACATGGCAAAACCCATCTCTACTAAATATACAGAAAAATTAGCTGGGCATGGTGGTGCATGCCTGTAGTTCCTGCTACTTGAAAGGCTGGGGCAGGAGGATTCCTTGAGCAGGTTGAGACTGCAGTGAGCTGTGACTGCACCACTGCACTCCAGCCTGAGTGAAAGAGTAAAACCCTGTCTCACACACACATACACACACACACACACACACACACACACACACACACACAGTGCAGACAATGCAGATACTTGCAACACCCCAGTGGATATGTCAAGTAATCAGTTGCAGACAATGCAGATACTTGCAACACCCCAGTGGATATGTCAAGTAATCAGTTGATCCATTGTCCTCTCCACATTTTATCTTCTGGGTCATGGGTCTGGGGCTTAACGAAGAAGTCCAGTCGAGGTAGTTTGGGGGAGTTTTTGGCATATAGATAGTATTAGAAGTTTGGGCGAGCACGGTGGCTCACGCTTGTAATCCCAGCACTTTGGGAGGCCAAGGCAGGTGGATCATCTGAGGTCAGGAGTTCGAGACCTGCCTGACCAACATGGAGAAACCCCATTTCTACTAAAACAAACAAACAAACAAACAACAAAAAAATTAGCTGGGTGTGGTAGCACATGCCTGTAATCTCAGCTGGGAGGCTGAGGCAGGAGAATCGCTTGAACCCGGGAGGCAGAGGTTGCAGTGAGCCGAGATCACACCATTGCACTCCAGCCTGGGCAACAAAAGCAAAAGTCTGTCAAAAAAAAAAAAAGAAGAAGAAGAGGAAGAAGAAGGGGAAGAAGATGAAGAAGAGGAGGAGGAGGAGGAGGAGGAGGAGGAAGAAGAAGAAGAAGAAGAAGAAGAAGAAGAAGAAGAAGAAGAAGAAGAAGAAGAAGAAGAAGAAGAAGAAGAAGAAGAAAAAGAAGAAGAAGAAGAGAGGAGGAGGAGGAGGAGGAGGAAGTTGGCCAGGCATGGTGGCTCATGCCTGAAATCCTAGCACTTTGGGAGGCCAAGGGGGGCAGATTGCCTGAGCTCAACATTTCGAGACCAACCTGGGCAACAAGGTAAAACCCCGTCTCTACTAAAAATACAAAAAATTAGCCGGGCATGGTGGCATGTACCTGTAGTCCCAGCTACTCGGGAAGCTGAGGCAGGAGAATCACTTGAACCCGGGAGGTGGAGGCTGCAGTGAGCTGAGATCATGCTACTGCACTCCAGCCTGGCAAGACTCTGTCTCCAAAAAGATAAATTTATAAAAGATAGTACTAGAAGTCGTGAAAATATGAGAAAGTCTACGGCTGTGTTTTTCAAACGTGCAGTTCGTGCTTAAAGTGCAAGTTTCAAGAAACCATCCCGGGGGTTTCTGATTCAGTGTCTTGGTGAGGCCCAAGAATCTGCTCTAATAAAGGGTAACCCAGAAGATTCTGAGGGAGATATTTCATGCTCAGATTGAAATAGGCTTAAGTACAATCCGGAGGTAAGGAAGTAGCAACAACATGTGTAGCCAACCCTTTCTAGAAGGTGGAGAGAAATAAACAGAGGTTGGTAACTGTAGAGGGGTATGAAGCCAAACAGAGGGTTACCTTTTTGTGTATTACTAGTTTTTAAAAGGTAGGAGATACTAGAGCTCTGGTTCATAACCTTGGCTACACACTGTAATCACCTGTTGAGCTTTCTAAAAAATACTGACGCATAGGACTCATCCCAAGCCAGTAATTCTGAACCTCTGGGAATGAGATCCAGGTAGATGTATTTTTTAACTTTAATTTTATTTTTCCTTCCCTCCGCTCCAACATTGTTTTTATCTCCCCAGTGCCTGGCAGACAAGTGTGTCCTCAATTCATGTTCATCGCTGTGGAAAGAATTGCTGGCCAGTAGCAGATGATACAGACCACGGGAAACCACTTAATGTATTTTAGAACTCATATAATCTTCGTGTGAAAAAGATTACAGTCCAATTCCCTGACTTTCAAATGGAGAAACTGAAGCCCAAGAAGGGAATTAAATGCCTAAGATCTCTCGCCTTAGTAATGGTAAATCAAGATCAGAAGCCAATATTCTAACTAACTCCCAGGTCAATGTTTTACTGTCTTTCAACAATCTAATTTTGACCACTTCCCAAATCCATTCACCCAATCAAGATCCAGCGTCTAATAACACCCAATACCTCATTTCCTCAATCAGGAACCGACCCTGTCGTCCCTTTCATCCGACCCGTTGTCACCCCCAAACCCGCCTGCGTCTCATTTATTTTCCCCCCATCACAGCTGCAAACCCGGGATTTAACCACAGGGGCTGAGCGCCTCTCACTGCGTTTGCGCTGCTCTAGTAGCAGACTCTGTCGCCATAGCAACCGGAGACTCGGAATCGGCCTGCAGCAACAGTAGGAGAGGTGTTCTTGATATAATTATTTTTTATATATGCGTTCCTTACCGCTTCCCGTGCCTGATGCGTGAATTTGAGGGTCTGGTAGGAAAGCTCCATTTGACGCTGTGCTAGGACCCGAGAGAAGGGAGAAGAGGAGTCAGTTACTGGGCTGACCCGTGGATCTAAGGAACCTGACGCTTAACCAGCCCGCCCCTTTCCGGATTGGCTAGAGCCTAGACACGCCCGCCAATCGCTGGCCACAGACGGATTCTTCAACATGCCAATCAGTGTTAGACCATGCATGTTTAATCCAGAGTGTTTGCGTGATACTGGCCAATGAAGAGATCGAGGAGGAAAGACTGGTAGAGCATGGGGCGGGCTTTGCAATTGTTTTGGTTTTCTTAATTCGTTTCTAAAATACAAGTTGACCCAGGGCTATATACCATAATATTTGTCCTTGATTTCAGCAGTTGTTCAGGCCTTTGCGACCCAATGCTTCCATACTCAAGACCATATTTTGACGTCCCGTCTTCTCCTCCCTGGATTAGGGTAAAGGTTTGGAAATCCCTTCTGCTTTTCTTTGAAATTCTCTGTGCATGGTCTATCTAGACTGGACGAATCTGCTGTGGACACTTTGGTTGTCAAGAGCCTTCTGGGATGCAAACTGTGCATCATCAAACTTTCCCTTCTCCAACTCCCTTCACATCAGACCTGCTCTCATTAGAGTTGAAACACATGGACGTGTTTTCCTCTGCTCCATTTTCTTCATGTGTTAACTAGTCTGTTTCTTCAATGTCTTTCCCTTCTGTCTCTCTTGCTGTGAATCCTATTCCAAATCATCCCTTCATCATTATCTTCGGTCTTCTTCATTTCTCCCTGCAGGATACAAAAATATTCAAGTCTCCTCAATCTACAAAAAAAGATTCTCATAAGTGTTGAACTGAATCACCTCTCTCCCATTCAGGGCAAGGTTTCTGAAAGGACTAGCTATCCGCTTCCTCATTTCCTCACCTTCCATCCATTTCTCAACACATTCTGGTCCTGCTCCTTTGAAGCAGTTCTTGCCAGAGTCGTCAATAACCTCCTGATTGGGAAATCCGATTACAGATTATTTAATATTATTTATCTTATTCCAACATGGCACCATGTGAAATTGTTGACCACTTTCTAATTAATAATTATAACTGTAATTTATTAAACATCTACAGCACCAATGTACTATGTGATTTACTTGGCTATCTAATATAATCCTAACACAACATGGATAAGTTATTAATGCCCCAATTTACAGTTATGCAAACAGGCTCAAAAAGCCAAATTATTAATAAGTAGCTCTAGGTAGAGTTAGGATGCAAATCTGTTTCCTGACTGAAGCCAGTACTCTTTTCACTATGCCTTGCTTCTACCCTTCCTGTCTAGGCTCACCTCTAATTCCCACCTGGATACAGGCAACCCCACTCTAACACAAGCGAACTGCTTACAATGCTTGTGAATGACTGATGAGTAGTTCTTTGGCTTGGAGGACCACTCTCATCCCTGCTGCATAAGAAAAAGTCTATATTGGCTGAGCGCGGTGGCTTACGCCTGTAAGCCCAGCACTTTGGGAGGCCGAGGCGGGCGGATCACAAGGTCAGGAGATCGAGACCATCCTGGTTAACATGGTGAAACCCCGTCTCTACTAAAAAATACACACACACACACACACACAAAATTAGCCGGGGCGTGGTGGCAGACACCTGTAGTACCAGCTACTCGGGAGGCTGAGGCAGGAGAATGGCGTGAATCGAGGAGGCGGAGCTTGCAGTGAGCCGAGATCTCACCACTGCACTCCAGCCTGTGCGACAGAGCAAGACTTTCTCAAAAAAAAAAAAAAAAAAGAAAAAGAAAAGAAAAGAAAAAGAAAAAGTCTGTATTGCCTGCTAAGACAGTTCAAAAATCACCTTCTAGGACAATTCAATGGCATTTTCTCCTAGCAATCAACTATACTTATATTAGGTGAAGCTTAGGCAGAGAATAAATTAGTTCCTGAATCCACAACATACTCTCACACTGCACTTATCACATTGTTTTTTGACATATGGCTTTTAAAAAGTTAAAAATGTGATTCTTTGATATGAATGAACACCTGTGAATGATTTTGCCTAACTCATTAATGAGGGAGCCAATAAGATGGTAAAGCTGGTTTAAAGAACATTATAAGGAACTGAATATTTACAGACATTTTTAGAAAACAATGTTAGTATAGTATCCCTTAGCATCTACTAGAAACTGGTTCTATGGTTCCCACTGATACCAAAATTGGGGATGCTTATGTTCCTTATATGAAATGTCATACTACTTGCATATAAGTACGCACATCTTCCTGTATACTTTATGTATTTATGTATTTTTTATTTTTTATTTTTTTGAGACAGAGTCTTGCTCTGTCACCCAGGCTGGAGTGTAGTGGCACAATCTTGGTTCACTACAACCTCCGCCTCCTGGGTTCAAGCAGTTCTCCTGTGTCAGTCTCCTGAGTAGCTGGGGTTACAGGTGCATGCCACCAGGCCCAGCTAATTTCCATATACTTTATTTTTTATTTTTATTTATTTATGTATTTTGAGACAAAGTCTCACTCTGTTGCTCAGCCTGGAGTGCAGTGGTGCGATCTCAGCTCACTGCAACCTCTGCCTTCCTAGTTCAAGTGATTCTCCTGCCTCAGCCTCCTGAGTAGCTGGGATTACAGGCACCCACCACCACATCCAGCTAATTGTTGTATTTTTAGTACAGATGGGGTTTCACCATGTTGGCCAGGGTGGTCTCGAACTCCTGACCTCAAGTGATCCACCCCCCCCTTGACCTCCCAAAGTGCTGGGATTACAGGTGTGAACCACTGCTTCCAACCCATCCCGTATACTTGAAAACATCTCTAGATTACTTAATACTTAATACAACATAAATTCTGCGTTAATAGTCACTATACTACATTTTTTTTTTTTTTTTTTTTTTTTTTTTTGAGACGGAGTCTCGCTCTGTCGCCCAGGCTGGAGTGCAGTGGCCGGATCTCAGCTCACTGCAAGCTCCACCTCCCGGGTTCACGCCATTCTCCTGCCTCAGCCTCCCGAGTAGCTGGGACTACAGGCGCCCGCCACCGCGCCCGGCTAGTTTTTTGTATTTTTTTAGTAGAGATGGGGTTTCACCATGTTAGCCAGGATGGTCTCGATCTCCTGACCTCGTGATCCACCCGTCTCGGCCTCCCAAAGTGCTGGGATTACAGGCTTGAGCCACCGCGCCCGGCCAACTATACTACATTTTTATTTGTATTAATTTTTATTGTTGTACTATTTATTTTTATATTAATATTTTCAATTCTTAGTTGGTTGAATCCCTAGATGCCAAACCCATGGATACAGAGGGCCAACTTTATAAGACTGCTAGGTTAGATACAAAACCTGTTAATGTCTTACAAGGCAATGAAACTATAACCTTTGAAATTGTCTTTTCTGAGGGACACAAATCTGTTAGTCAACATTATTCGACTAAGTCAGAGTCCTTAATTAAGAGTAAGTCTCGAAGTCAAATAAAGATACATTCCTCTACTTTTGGCCACTTTCATTTAAATTTTAACAAATTAAATACAATTAAAAATCAAATTCCTCCGTTACCTTAGACACATTTCAAGTATTCAATTGTCACATGTATCTAGTGCTACTGTATTGAACAGCACAGATATAAAACATTTCCATCACTGCAAGTCCTATTGGATGGTGGTGCTGTAGATAATCAAATAATACTTGATTGGAACTTTTATTTTTTTTTTTTTGAGATGGAGTCTTCTCGCCCAGGCTGGAGTGCCATGGCGCGATCTTGGCTCACTGCAACCTCCACCTTCCGGGTTCAAGCAATTCTCTGCCTCAGCCTCCCGAGTATCTGGGATTACAGGCGTCCACCACCACGCCTGGCTAATTTTTGTATTTTTAGTAGAGACGGGGTTTCACCACGTTGGCCATGCTGGTCTTGAACTCCTGACCTCAGGTGATCCACCTGCCTCAGCCTCCCAAGTGTTGGGATAACAGGCGTGAGCCACCGCGCCCGGTGACTGGAACTCTTAAATGATGCTTGATCCTTGATTGGGCTTCCTAAACAGTAAAACATTGAAGAAACATACTGTATTCCTTTTTGCCTTATTTCCAAATTTAAGATAGTTTTTCTAGAGAATCTCCTCCATGTGATCATTAGCTTTCAAACTTTTCTAAGCAAGAAGTATATTAAGAAATATATTTTAGCCAGGTGCGGTGGCTCACACCTGTAATCCCAGCAATTTAGAAGGCTGAGGCAGGAGGATCACTTCAGCCCAGGAATTTGAGATCAGCCAGGACAACAGTATGTTGTAGTTTTTGTCATACTACCCAACAGTATGTGTAGGGTTTGTCCCTGTCTCTACTAAAATTAAAAAAATCAGCCAGGCATGGTGGCACGCCTGTAGTCTCAGTTACTTGGAAGGCTGAGGTGGAAGGATCACTTGAGCGCCAGAGGACAAGGCTACAGTGAGCCGTGGTCATGCCGCTGCACTCCAGCCTGGGTGACACAGCAAGACCCTGTCTCAAAAACAAACAAACAAAAAGCAAAACAAAACAAAACAAAGCCAGGCAGGGTGGCTCACACCTATAATCTCAGCCCTTTGAGAGGCCAAGACAAGCAGATCACTTTAGGTCAAGAGTTTAAGACCAGCCTGGCCAACATGGTGAAACCTCATCTCTACTGGAAATACAAAAATTAACCAGGGGTGATGGCGCATGCCTGTATTACCTGCTACTCGGCAGGCTAAGGCAAGAGGATGTCTTGAACATGGGAGGCAGAGGTTGCGGTGAGCTGAGATCGCACCACTGTAGCCCAGCCTGGGTGACAGAGTGAGACTCTGTTTCAATTAAAAAAAAAAAAAAGTAAGACAATAAGAAATACATTTTACGGCTGGGCACGGTGGCTCATGCCTGTAATCCCAGCACTCTGGGAGGCTGAGGAAGGTAGACAGGCAGATCAAGAGGTCAGGAGTTCGAGACCATGCTGGCCGATATAGTGAAATCCCATCTCTACTAAAAATACAAAAATTAGCCAGGTGTGGTGGTATTAACCTGTAGTCCCAGCTACTCGGGAGGCTGAGGCAGAAGAATCACTTGAACCGGAGGTGCGGAGGTTGCAATGAGCCGAGATCATGACACTGCACTCCAGCCTGAGCAACAGAGCGAGACTCTGTCTCAAAAAAAAAAAAAAAAAAAAAAAGGAAATACATTTTACATGAGGACCTACGATAAAGGTATATAACAAATTGAACTCAAGTTTATTGAAATACTTACGCTTACTATTGTAATGCCCTTTGATATTCTCTGCTTCTCTTCTTTAAAATGCTCATTGTTATGTAATAATCCTCTAGTGTTCACAAACTGAAGTTTGAAAAACATAGTACTAGACTGAAAATTCCTTAAGGGCACTTTTTAAAAACTTACTATTTCATCATCCTTAGTATAGCTAATGGAGTCAGGAAATATTTATTGAACGAAAACCTGATTCTCTTTTTCACTCCTTATTCTGTAAGATTTCATTTTGAAGAAAGAAATTTGCTACAGAAATGTTTTCAAAGAGCTTCTTCCTCTGGCCATATCAAATAACTAGTACTGGACTAGATCTGCTACTCAAAACAACTAGAAAACTAGACCATTACACAACAAACTAAACAAGATAGAGAAATAGTTTTCACAAATAAGACAATAGGCATCACACAAATGAGATACAAGAAGGAAGAAAAAAAATTAAGGTGAGCCCTGCAATCATGGTAGATTTCTGTGTGGAAGTACTTTTTAGACTTTAGTATAGGAGGAAGGAACAAAAATAGAGCATGTTAGCTTCACTAAGTTGAGAGATAGAAGTTTGGGGATGCTGAATCAGGTTAAACTTGCAGGACAAATTGTTAACAGAAAGCAGTCCTGATACAGACCCCAAAAGAGGGTTCTTAAATCTTGCACAAGAAAACATTCAGGGTGACTCCATAAAGTGAAAGCAAGTTTATTAGGAAAGTAAAGGAATGGCTCCTCCATAGGCAAGGCAGCCCTGAGGGCTGCTGGTTGCCCATTTTTTTGGTTATTTATTGATTATATGCTAAACAAGGAGTGGATTATTCTTGCCTCCCCTTTTTAGACCATATAGGGTAACTTCCTAACATTGCCATGGCACTTGTAAACTGTCATGGTGCTGGTGGGAGTGTAGCAGTGAGGACGACCAGGGGTCACTCTCATTGCCATCTTTGTTTTGGTGGATTTTGGCCAGCTTCTCTACTGCAACCTGTTTTATCAGCAAGGTCTTTATGACCTGTATCTTGTGCTGACCTCCTATCTCATCCTGTGACTTAGAATGCCTTAACCCTCTGGTAATGCAGCCCAGTAGATCTCAGCCTCATTTTACCCAGCTCCTATTCAAGATTGAGTTGCTGTAGTTCAAATGCCTGACAAAATTACCGGAAAAGAATGAGTACACATAAAAAGACTTCTAGAAATTTGTATAGCAGTCTCCTTGGGTCTTTGGATGAACTTTAACTTGTGTGTGCAAAGGATGAGAGTCCATGAGACCATACACATCAAAAAACGTGGAAAGAACAACTTCCAGAGAGCTGAAAGTAGAAAAATTAGCATTACTCACACAGGCCTGAGAGAAATTCATAGTTGGAGTAGTCAGAGTACTATTCCAAACCCTTTTGACCAAACCCTGTCAAGGTTTAAAACGAGCCTCAAAAGGATAGAGTTGATCTGCAAGTAACTTATCTGCCTAACAAAAGAAAACCCAGCATTCTTTAAAGGAAGAAAACAAAATTTAGGTACTCAACAACACCTTATTCACAATATCCAACATCCAACAGTATCCAACCAATGAACAGGAGAAAAATAAATCATTAGAAACATATCCAGGAATTACAGAGGTGATAGAATAGCAGACAAGGACTTTAAAATAACTATTATTGTGGTCAAGAAAGGAAAACTATGAGCATAATGAGAGACATAGAAGATATTATAATGGAACAAAATTAACTTCTTTGTTTGAGACGGTGTCCTGCTCTGTCACCAGGCTGGAGTCTGGAGTGCAGTGGTGCAATCTCAGCTCACTGCAACCTCCACCTCCCGGGTTTAAGCGATTCCCCTGCCTCAGCCTCCCAAGTAGCTGGGATTACAGGCACACGCCACCTCACCACGTTGGCCAAGATGGTCTCAATCTCCTGACCTCGTGATCTGCCCGCCTTGGCCTCCCAGAGTGTTGGGATTACAGGTGTGAGCCACCGTGCCCGACCCAAAATGAACTTCTGAAATTAAAAATTTACTGGGTGAGCTTAATAGCAGATTAGAATTGCAGAAAAAGGATCAGTGAACTTGGTGATGTAACAGTAGAAACTATCCAAGATGAAATACATGGAGAACAAAAGGGTGTGTTAGATATGAGTTCTAAATTTCTTTTCAAAGAATATGTTAGTATGTTCAATTGTTTGCCTTCTACTTTTAAACTTAACTTCCTCGTAAAGCAGTGTTTTTCAATTACCTACTCCACCCTAACTCTTTCCGATTACTGGCTACCTGCTCTGCCCTGACTCCCGCCAAATGACTCACCCTGTCATTCTCTTTAAATTAGCCAATCGGAATTAGTTTAGCCTGTGCGGTCTAACCCAAGACAATAGGGGAAGGACACAGCAGCAGGGGTCACGTGGGTCTGGTATAAGAACCCCTTCCCCTCCCTTGTCCAAGTGTGCGCTCACCATTGCTCCACCTGTAAGGGTAGGCACTCTTCTATAGAAGTAACTTGACTTGCTGAGAATTAAAAAGAAAATTTTATATTCGAGTGCTATTCCTTTTGCCACACCAAAACTAGATGTGACAGCTGGAAAACAAAAATAAACAGAGTCTTTTTAGGGTAACATTAGGCATTCTAATGTGTGCAAAATTGACTCCAAAATGGAAGAAAGCAGAACTTTTTTTGAAGAAATTATTTACACACCTGTAGTCGCAACAACTCAATAGGAGTGAGATTTGTCTCAAAAAAAAAAAAAAAAAGAAAATTATACTATTTGGTGGATATGAAAATAGAGCTCAAGCCTATCATTTGTTTCCCAAGGCACATTATTTTTATTTTCATTTTTTGCTTTTCCTCCCCACCCTTCCCCACCTCCAAGGCACATTATTTTTTAAAGTATTGAAAAAATACAATCCAATTTTAGTTGGAGAAAACCAATTATTCCACTTATTATTTCTGTGACAGCAAGGATGTTTTGTAAGGTGATTTCTGAATGGGTGTTGTTGTTGTCATCGTTGTTGTTGTTGTTTTGAGATGGAATCTGGCTTTGTTGCTCAGGCTGGAGTGCAGTGGCACGATCTCGGCTCATGCAACCCCCACCTCCCGGGATCAAGCGATCCTCCTGCCTCAGTAGACCCCCCATTCCTACCCCTAGTAGCTGGGTTTACAGGTGCTTGCCACCACACCTGGCTAATTTTTGTATTTTTATTAGAGATGAGGTTTCGCCATGTTGGCCAGGCTGGTTTCAGACTCCTGACTTTTCAGGTGATCCACCTACCTTGCATCCCAAAATGCTGGAATTCTGAGTGTTTTTAAATAACTTTGTTTGTTTGTTTTTGGAGACAAGGTCTTGCTCTCTCAGGCTGGAGTACAGTAGCACCATCATAATAGCTCATTGCAGCCTGGAACTCCTGGGTTCAAGTGATCCTCCCACCTCAGCCTCCCAACTTTCTGGGACTATAGGAGCGTGCCACCATACACAGGTAATTTTAAAATTTTTTTGTAGAGCAGGAGTCCAGCTATGTTAGCCAGGCTGGTCTCAAACTCCTGGCCTCAAGTGATTGTCCCAACTCGGCCTCCCAAAATGCTGGGATTATGGCTAATCATAAGTTTTTTGTTTTATTAACTCTCTTCAAATCATACGTTAATTCATCAAACCCTTTCTCTCCTCGTCCCCTCCCTACCTTGGAATTCTGTATTCACAGCCTCATTTATGTCAAACTGTCTTCAGCAGAGCTTCTCTAGGCATGCAAGAATGAGAGGGAGTTTTCAAGAATGACAAGAAATGTGCCTGCCTAACTGCAAACCTTGTGATACTCAACTACAAGCCGTCTCTGAATATATATTGTTAAAAGTCCATTTTTAAATGTTTCTAAAAAATGTATCCTGTCATTCTTTAAACACTGTCAACTCTGTCAAAGAGAGAGAGAGCGTTTTAATCACACCGACATTCTGTGTTGGTATATATCCTCTCTGCCAAAGACTGTTGGAATGTAAGACTAAAGAGCTTTTATTGGATCTTATCCACAGATAGAGTGAAATCTGGTTTTTGCCCCATCACTGTGGTATTTTCTAATTTACCGTGAATGGTATCACAATGTTGGCCCTGTCTTCCCAATTTCATCTCCACTGCAGTCCTATTACCGGCCTTCCTGTAGCCCCACATAACAGTTCAGAGCTCTGCTCTGAAGTCATACAGGCCAGGGCTGGAATCTTGCCCCATCACTAACTCCTGATTTTAGGAAAGGTATTGGACCTGTTCAAACCTTGTTTCTTCATATGCAAAATGGGAACAGTAATAATCTCTCATAATGTGGTAGGGATTAAATGAGACAATGAGTGGAAAGGACTGCCTTACTCAAGTTTCCTTGATTTAGAGATTGTTTGCTTTTTTTGTTTTTAAGAGAATGAATAACCAACAAAACAAAGAGACTTAGCTCTGTTAGTTTTAAAAATGAAGGGGGTGTATTTCACTGGAAGGATAGCAGGGTAACCTATGTCATTAAGCCAAGGAAACATTGAGCAACAAGCTTCAGAAAGGGCAGAGACTAGTGTAGCTTCAGGGGCCTCAGCAGCTGTTCCCTTCACTCAAAAGTGTCCTGCCATTAGTATGACTCATCTTCAAACTTCTTTAGCCTACACATCAATCAGCTCAAACTTGCAAGGAAAAGAATGCTGTCTCTGGCTAATGGATGGACTTTTCTCAATCAGTGTTGCTTTCAAACCATATCAGTTGTGGCTAGCATGTAGGATCTCAGATATGAATAGGTCCGCAGGGCCTATAGGAAGGAAAATGAAGTTGATATGCACTCCAAAAAGTATGTGATTCCAGTGCTTGGAAATGCCTGGCACATGATGAATACTTTATGGGTTTTGGCTATTAGTGTTGTTACTGTTGATAGAATACCCTGTAATTTTCAGCCTCTATACATTTGATTCTGCCATATTTTACCACTGAGATGACATCCCTTCTCTTTTTGAATGAAAATAAATCTTTTTCCTTTTTTTTTTTTTTTTTTAACGGAGTCTCATTCTGCCACCCAGGCTGGAGTGCAGTGGCGCAATCTTGGCTCACTGCAACCTCTGCCTCCCGGGTTCAACAATTCTCCTGCCTCAGCCTCCCAAGGAGCTGGGAGTACAGGTGCGAGCCACCACACCGGGCTAATTTTTGTCTTTCTAGTAGAGACAAGGCTTCACCATGTTGGCCAGGATGGTTTTGATCTCCTGACCTTGTGATCCACCTGCCTCGGCCTCCCAAAGTGCTGGGATTACAGGCATGAGCCACCACGCCTGGCCTCATTTCTTCATTTGTTCTGAAAATACTTATTTCATACTTGATGTGAGTCAAACAATGTTCTTGGCAATGGGGATAGAGTAGAGAATAAAGTCCCTGCCTTCATGGAACTTATATGCTAGTAAAGGACTGGGGGTGCAGGAATTTATCATCCCCATAATACATGAATTAATATCATTTGAGGTAGTGACATATTCCATAAAGAAAGTCAAGCAGTTTGAGAGGACAGATAATGATACTGGAGGAAGGATAGTGATACTAAGTGAACCAGGGACAAAGGGAGTTGAAACAAGGGACTGCAAAATGTGATAAGGCATTTGATTCTTATTTTTAGAGTAATGTAAACCCATTGAAAGGTTGTGAATAGGAGGATGGTGAGATCTAATTTATATTTATAAAATATTATTCTGGATGCTATATGGAATGAGAAAGCAAGGAGATAAGATAGATAGGTACAGGCCGGGCGCGGTGGCTCACGCCTGTAATCCCAGCACTTTGGGAGGCCGAGACGGGTGGATCACGAGGTCAGGAGATCGAGACCATCCTGGCTAACACGGTGAAACCCCGTCTCTACTAAAAAATACAAAAAACTAGCCGGGTGAGGTGGCGGGCGCCTGTAGTCCCAGCTACTTGGGAGGCTGAGGCAGAAGAATGGCGTGAACCCGGGAGGCAGAGCTTGCAGTGAGCTGAGATCCGGCCACAGCACTCCAGCCTGGGCGACAGAGCGAGACTCCGTCTCAAAAAAAAAAAAAAAAAAAAAAAAAAAAAAAGATAGATAGGTACTGCAAGTTATCCAGGTCAAACGGTGGCAGCAGCAGTGGAAGTACTAAAGAATGATCAGAGTTAGGATATATTTTGTATCTATTTTGTTATAAAATATCTTAAGCATACAAGTGTAGAGAATAATACATTGGTATATTCACCTTCCAGGTCTATCAAATCCTAACATTTTGCCATATTTGCTTCAGATCTTTTCTTTTTTAAAGGAAGAAAACTGTGTAAGTATAGCGGAATCCCCAAAATAGCCTTTACAGATCCTACTCCCATCCCCCAGAGGTACCAGCTGTCCTGGTTTTGATAGTCACCATTCACATGTAAGGTTTTGAATTTTTATCACATATGTATATATCCATGAATATACAGCATTTAGGTTTTTTGAAAAATGTATATAAAGAGTAGATAACTTTTTCCAACTTGATCTTTTCATTTAACATTGTTTTTGAGATTGCCCATGCTTTTATATGTAGCTCTAGTTTATTCATTTTTTTCTTATTCTACACAAAGCATTTTTATAAATTTTTTGAGACAGAGTCTTGCTCTGTCACCCAGGAGTGCAGTGACACAAACATGGCTCACTGCAGCCTCAACTTTCCAGGCTCAAGTGATCCTCCCACCTCAGCCTCCCAATTACCTGGGACTACAGGTGTGCACCACCATGCACAGCTAATTTTTGTATGAAGCGGGGTCTCCCTATGTTGCCCCAGCTGGTTTCTAACTCTTGGGCTCAAGTGACCCTCCTGGCCTCGGCTTCCCAGAGTGCTAGGATTACAGGTGCAAGCCACCAAGTCTGGCCCACATAGCATTCTTTTGCAGGAATATATCACAGTATCTACTGTCACGTTGATGGACAAGTTATCATTTTTTCATGATTACGGTGACACAATAAATATCCTTGTACATGTCTCCTAGTGCACATGTACATGTATAGGAGTTTCTCTAGGTTAGTGCTTCCTAAACTTTTTCAGGTCATAGAGCTCAGAAATGATAAAATTTGTGTTACATTGGTAAGCTGGAGGGAATCTAGAAGCATCTATATATGCTGCTTGGTGAAAAAGATCACACAAACATTGATACATTATTATTAACTAAAGCCCATACTTTATTCAGATTTCTTTAGTTTGTACCTAGTGTTCTTTTCTGTTTCAGGATCCCAGCCAGAATACCATACAACATTTAGCTAATAAAAAATAAAAATAAATAGAAAATGATAAAAATAAAAATTTACAAAAACAAAAAACATTTAGCTATTATATCTCCTTAGTGTCCTCTAGGCTGTGACAGTTTCTCTGACTTTGTTTTTGATGACCTTTACACTTTTAGGAGTACTGGGCAGGTATTTTGCAGAATGCCTCTCAATTGAAATTTGTCTACGTTTTTCTCAAGAAAAACTGGGGTTATGTGATTTAGGAAGATCACAGAAGTAAAGTACCATTCTCATCAGACCATATCCGGAGTTCATACTCTTATAGTGGCTTCTCACACCTCATCAGAACCTGGAAAGTGATGAAAACTGCCTCAGGACAGCCTTTCTGATAGAGAGGTGAGTGAAAAACAGATTTTTAGCAGTTCCTCACAAACTTCCCACATTGGTTTATAGTCAATATTGTTTTACGGCATACCTAGTAATTTTTTTTTAGAAGAATTTTTGCTCTGTTGCCCAGGCTGGAGTGGAATGGCATGATCTCGTCTCACTGCACCTCTGCCTACGAGGTTCAAGCGAATCTCCTGCCTAAGCCTCCTGAGTAGCTGGGATTACAGGCACCCGCCACCACACCCAGCTAATTTTTAAAATATTTTTAGTAGAGATGGGGTTTCACCATGTTGGCCAGGCTGGTCTCAAACTCCTCACCTCAAGTGATCCACCCGTCTTGGCCTCCCAAAGTGCTGGGATTACAGGCATGACACCATGTCTGGCCCATAAATTTGGATACGTAGTATTTTCATCATCATTCAGGTAAACAGTTTTAAATTTTTCATTGTGATTTCTCTTTTGACCCCTAGATTATTTATTTATTTGAGATGGAATCTCACTGTGTTGCCCAAGCTGGTCTCAAACTTATGGGCTTAATTGATCTCCCTACCTAAGCCTCTTGAATAGCTAAGAATAAGGTGCATACCACCATGCCCAACACCCCTAGGTTATGTAGAAAAGTATTTCTTAATTTTTAAATATAAAAATTAAGATTTTCTGGTAATTATTCATTATTGATTTCTAGCTTAATTGTACACAGACCATACTCTGTATGATTTTGATTCTTTAAAATTTATGGGCACTTGCTCTATTGTCAGAGTATATTCAACTTTTACAAATAGTCCATGTGTGTTTGAAATAACACATTTGTGAACATTAATATATAAATTGGGTTACGTTTTTTAATCATGTTATTTCAAAAATCTATATCTTTAATGATGTTGCTTTTGGGGCTCAGTTACTGAGCTAGGTATGGTAAAATTTTCCACCATAGAAAAGTGGATTTTGTCTGTTTCTCATTGTGGTTCTGTATGATACACTGACGCCATGTTATTAGGTGCATACAAACTTGAAATTGTTATATTTTACTGGTAAATTTAAGTCACTCAAGGAAGAAGTATCAACTATGGCATCCTCAACAGATATTTATAGTACATTTATAGTTCCTCCTGGTCCAGAGGGTCTTTTTTTTTTTTTTTTTTTTTTTTTGAGACGGAATCTTGCTCTGTTGCTCAGGCTGGAGTGCAGTGGTGCGATCTTGGCTCACTGCAACCTCTGCCTCCCTGCTTCAAGCGATTCTCCTGCCTCAGCCTCCTGAGTAGCTGGGATGACAGACACACACCACCATGCCTGGCTAATTTTTATATTTTTAGTAGAGATGGGGTTTCACCATGTTGGTCAGGCTGGCCTCGAACTGCTGACTTCGTGATCCACCTGCCTCAGTCTCCCAAAGTGCTGAGATTACAGGTGTGAGCCACCGTGCCCGGCCTCTTTTTTTCCTTTTTCAATGTAAATTTATTTAAATACATAAAACTAGCCTGTTGCAGTGGCAAATGCCTGTAGTACGAGTTACTCTGGAGGCTGTGGCAGAAGTCTTGCTTGAGCCCAGGAGTTTGAGTCCAGCTTGGACAATATAGTCCATTTAGCCTTCGAAGGCTCCAGAAGATATATTTTTGCTGCCCCAAAGAGGTGGCGGCAGCTCTTTAAAATACTTGTGCTGGCTGGGCCACCTTGTCAGCAGCTTCCTCAGGAAAACATGGCTGCAGGGCTTATTTCCTTCTGGGCTTCCTGTGTCTTCATCTCTCCTCCTACGTGACAGGGAGTCAGTGGGTGTTGTGGCCCTAAGTAGTCTTGTAGCATGTATTCTGGTTACTAATGATCTTAAACTGTGTGCTATATGCTATTAAATCTACACACTGAGTTCTTAAACCTATTAATTCTAGAGTTTCTATTAGGTTATTTTTTTCAAGCATGCGCATGTGTCAGCATGCTCTCATTGCGATCTTTTTCTGGTTGCTCTGGTAGATTTCTTTTTGTTTGATATTTCTATTCTCACTCAAAATGTTTGTTTCCATGTATGGTCTGCTAACTTTTTACTAAATACTGGTCATTTTTTGAGCAAATTATTTATAAGTTATTTTGACATTTAGGCTGATGATACCTTCTTATGGAGATAATTTTTGTTTGTTTATGCCCAGTACCTATGGATTGCCAGTCTAGGACCAGTTTATTCAACATTCTGGGTTTCAGATTTCCTGATTGGTATAAAACCAGACTGCAATTTGTGAAAGTGCTGATTTACCTCTGATTTACTTTTACCCTATGGGGCCTCATATTAAATATGAAGCACGTTTATTAACCTCTTCATCTCCTATGGGCACTAGATTTAGATTTCTTTTTCTCTTGCCCCATAATCTTGCAAAAATCACAACTCACTTTATCAATTTTGCCTTTGCATTGGTAAATTCCTTCAGAAAAAATGCTTGGCTCAACTTCCTTGAATATCATAATCTAGATTTTGGCCAGATAATTCCTTATATTAGATATTTGCTTCTATTTTTTTTAAATCCAGCTTTTTTGGTCGTCCTCAGATGGTCGTCCTCAGATGGTGAGTTGGATCAAATTACCAAGTTATATAACATATATGTTAACATGAGATCATCCTTGCATTCCTGAGGTAACTTTGCAATTTATAAGTGAGATTTTAAAAACTACCTTGGCTTGGCGCAGTGGCTAACGCCTGTAATCCCAGCACTTTGGGAGGCCAAGGCGGACAGATCCCCTGAGGTCAGGAGTTCAAGACCAGCCTGGCCAACATGGTGAAACCTGGTCTCTACTGAAAATACAAAAATTAGTGGGTGTGGTGGCAGGCACTTGTAATCCCAGCTGCTTGAGAGGTTGAGGTAGAATTGCTTGAACCCGGGATGTGGAGGTTTCAGTGAGCTGAGATCATGCCACTCCAGCCTTGGCAACAGATACTCCATCTCAGAAAAAAAAAATAATAATAATAATTAAAAAATAAATAAATAAATAAATTAGCCAGGCATGGTGACATGCACCTGTAGTCTTAGCTACTTGGGAGGCTGAGGCAGAAGAATCGTTTGAACCCAGGAAGCAGAGGTTGCACTAAGCCAAGATCGCACCACTGCACTCCAGCCTGGGCAACAGAGTGAGATTCCATCTCAAAATAAATTAAAAAACAAATCAAAATAAAATAAACATTTTTAAAAAATAAATATAATTCAAAATTTAAAAAGGCAGGGTGTGGTGGCTCACACCTGTAATCCTAGCACTTCGGGAGGCCGAGGTGGGCGGATCACCTGAGGTCAGGAGTTCAAGACCAGCCTCGCCAACACGGTGAAACCCCCTACCTACTAAAAATACCAAAAATTAGCTGGGTGTGGTCGTGCATACCTGTGGTCAAAGCTACACAGGAGGCTGAGGCAGGAGAATCACTTGAACTCTTGCAGTGAGTCAAAATCATACCACTGCACTCCAGCCTGGGTAACAGAGCAAGACTTTGTCAAGAAAGAAAGAAAGAAAGAGAGAGAGAGAGAGGGAGAGAGGGAGGCAAGGGAGGGAGGGAGGGAGGAAGGAAGGGAGGGAGGAAGGAAGGGAGGGAGGGAGGGAGGGAGGGAATAAAGGTAGAATAAAAGAAATAAAGATAGCAGTAGAAAATAATTAAATGGAAAAAACAATAAAATAGAGAAAAACATAGTTAAAATGTTGCTCTTTGAAAGCAATTATAAAACAGACAAATCTCTAGCAAGAATTTTCAAGAAAAACATTAGAAGACAAGAACAAAATGTACATTTAGGAGCCCACCATAATTATAGATTCTGCAGAAATTTTAAAATAAAAGAATAGTTTCCTCCCAATAAATATGAGAACACAGAAGAAATGTATACAAACTACTAAAATAAATTTAAAAATGAAAGGGCTGGGCAAGGTGGCTCACACCTATAATTCCAGCACTTTAGGAGGCCAAGGAGGGTGGATTACCTGAGGTCAGGAGTTTGAGACCAGCCTGGCCAATGTGGTGAAACACTGTCTGTAATAAAAATACAAAAACTAATTGGGCATGGTGGTGCACGCCTGTATGCACCACCACTCAGGAGGCTGAGGCATGAGAATCACTTGAACCCAGGAGGCAGAGGTTGCGGTGAGCCGAGATCACGCCACTGCACTCTAGCTTGGGCAACAGAGCAAGACTCTGTCTCAAAAAAAAAAAAAAAAAAAAAAAGCATTCTTCACTCATTTCACAAGACTGTTATAACTTTGATGCTAGAACCAGGCAAAGGTAGTTTTTTTGTTTGTTTGTTTGTTTTGAGATGGAGTCTTGCTCTGTTGCCCAGGCTGGACTGCAATGGCACGATCTCAGCTCACTGCAACCTCTGTCTTCCAGGTTCAAGCGATTCTCCTGCCTCAGCCTCCTGAGTAACTGCGATTACAGGTACGTGCCACCATGTCCCGCTAATTTTTGCGTTTTTAGTAGAGACAGGCTTTCACCCTGTTGGCCAGGCTGGTCTCGAACTCCTGACCTCAGGAGATCTGCCCGCCTCAGCCTCCCATAACGCTGGGATTACAGATGTGAGCCATTGTACCTGGCCTGCTTTTCTTTTTCTAACTTCATTCACCGGACATAACTTTCCTCTAAAAGCAGATTTATCTTCATCCTACTAGTGTATGTTATGAATCTACGTCAAAAAGGTATCTTGAAGAAGGTTCTGTTCTGGAATCTAGGTCATTTAACTCATAGTCTATAAATTTTAATAGTAGTGACAAATTATGAGAATAGAAGATATTTGAAACTGAAAACATAAGTGATATGTAAAAAGAGGCATATAGAGATAATTTGGCAAAATAGAAAGAAGACAAAAGAGTTCTATCATGAAATCAAGAAGAGGCATTTCAAAGAAAGGCTGATATTCAATATTATCAAATAATTTCAAGGTTAAAGAAAATGTTAAGCAAAAATATATTTGATCATTGAAAAGTTATTAACCACATACATTGCTGGTGAGAATATGAAAAGTTGGATAAATATTTGACAGTTTAGTAAAAAGTCAAGGACCAGGTGCGGTGACTCCTGCCTGTAATCCCAGCACTTTGGGGGTCGACAAGGGCAGATCACCTGAGGTCAGGAGTTTGAGACCAGCCTGGCCAACATGGTGAAACACTGTCTCTATTAAAACTACAAAAATTAGCCGGGCGTGGTGGCATGCACCTGTAATCCGACCTACTCGGGAGACTGAGACAGGAGAATCACTCAAACCTGGGAGGCGGAGGTTGCAATAAGCTGAGATCGCATCACTGTACTCTAGCCTGGGTGATAAGACTGAAACTCTAAAAAGTTAAACATACATCTTCTCTATGTTCCAGCAATTCCATTCTTAAATATTTATTTTAGAGAAATACAATCATTTATCTATAAAATGTGCCGTATAAGAAAGTTGATAGCATTTATTTACAATAATCAAAACCTGGAAACAACATAAATGCCCATCAACAAGAGAAAGGATAAGTTGGGGTCTACTCATACAATGGACTACCACTTAGCAATAAAAAGAAATGAATTGTGGCCAAGTGTGATAGCCCACGCCTATAATCCCAGCACTTGGGGAGGCTGAGGCAGGTGGATCACCTGAGGCCAGGATTTTGAGACCAGCCTGGCCAACATGGTGAAACTACATCTCTACTAAAAATACAACAATTAGCTGGGCATGGTGGCACACACCTGTAAGCCCAGCTACTTGGGAGGCTGAGGCAGGAGAATCGCTTGAACCCGGAAGGTGGAGGTTGCAGTGAGCTGAGGTCACGCCATTGCACTCCAGCCTGGGCAACAGAGTGAGACTCTGTCTCAAAAAAAAAAAAAAGAATTGAAATATACAACATGTCAACCTCATATAATTTATGCTGAATTTAAAAAGCCAAGCAGAAGAGCATACACTGTATGATTCCACTTATATGTAATGTTAAAATATAAAAAACTAAATTTTAGTATTAGAAATCTGATCAAGGCCGGGCACAGTGTCTCACGCCTGTAATCCCAGCACTTTGGGAGGCTGAGGTGGGTGAATCACAAGGTCAGGAGTTCGAGACCAGCCTGGCCAACATGGTGAAACCCCGTGCCTACTGAAAGTACAAAAAAAATTAGCCAGGCGTGGTGGCACATGCCTGTAATCTCAGCTACTCGGGAGGCTGAGGCAGAAGAATTGCTTGAACCGAGGAGGTGGAGGTTGCAGTGAGCTGAGATTGTGCCATTGCACTCCAGCCTGGGCAACAGAGTGAGACTCCATCTCAAAAAAAAAAAAAAAAAAGAAAGAAATCAGATCAAAAGTTGTTTCTGGTGGGAGGTTTGACTGGGAAGGGGGAATAGGGATCTTTCTGGGGATTGATGAAAATGTTCTGTATCTTGATAAGAATTTTTTTATATGGATTGAAGTGTTTACTTCAGACATAAGGATTTAACTATACGTAAATTATAAATTTTATACAGGTGACCATTCTGCTATGCTTTCGAAGTTTATGTTTCAACTTTTTATTATTTATTTATTTTTGAGATGGAGTTTCACTTTTCTTGCCCACGCTGGAATGCAATGGCGTGATCTCCACTCATTGCAACCTCTGCCTCCTGAGTTCAAGCGATTCTCCTGCTTCAGCCTCCCAAGTTGCTAGGATTACAGGCATGTGCTACCACACCTGGTTCATTTTGTTTCTTTAGTAGAGATGGGGTTTCACCATGCTGATCAGGCCGGTCTCAAACTCCTGACCTCGGGTGATCCACCCACCTCAGCTTCCCAAAGTGCTGGGAATATAGGCGTGAGCCACCATGCCCAGCCTCAACTTTTTATTTTTTAATTATTATTATTATTTTTTTAAAGGCTAGTCAAGTGATGCAGTGAAAGTGGAGAAGAAACAAATTTGTGATTAAGGTTTTCAGAATAAAAAGTTGAGGCCGGGAGCGGAGGCTCACACCAGTAATCCTAACACTTTGGGAGGCCAAGGTAGGAGGATCACTTAAATCCAGGAGTTTGAAACAGCCTGGGCAACATGGTGAAACCCTGTCTCTACAAAAGATACAAAAATTAGCCAGGGGTAGTGGTGTGCCCATGGTCCTAGCTACTTGGGAGGCTGAGGTAGGAAGATTGTTTGGGCTGGGAGGTGAAGGTTGCAGTGAGCTGTGATCATGCCACTGAACTCTACTAGCCTGGGCAACACAGTGAGACCCTGTCTCAAAAAAAAAAAAAAAAAAAAAGGCGAGGAAAAAAATTTTTTTAAATTCCTTGTTCACTTTCCTTGGTATTAGTTTTGGTAAAGTCTAAGACTAAGACAGTATTGGCAAAGTGTATAGGAGTTAGATAATGTGATATAAATAGATATATGCTTAGCAAAAGAAGAAAAGTGGCTTGGAAAACATCTGGGAGGCCTGAGCACTGTCACAGGGAGAGAGGAAGTAATCAGTTGGAAGGAAAAGAAAGGTATTAAAATTGGTAAAGATATTAAAATTGGTAATGGGTTCAGAGACAGGATGCGAAAGGATTAAGAAGACAGGTGCTTGGAACTAAACTCAATGTTACAAGGTTGGTCCAACCAGGTTGGAATACTCTTTGCTAAAATTACTAGGATATATCATATGGTTCTTAATTATGTTTCTTAATGAAGTGCTGTTTTTGGGGGGGTTATGTGTTTATCAGCTGTTTAGATTCAAAATCAGCTTAGTCAGCTGTTTAGATACAAAAAATTTACCATCTTTCACTTTATGAGTTTACAAAGTACACTCATATACCTGATCTATCAGGTATATGAGTTCATAAAGAGCACTAAAACATTTTTCATTGGGAATGTAATAAAGAAAAAAGATATATTTAATAGAATTCCTCTGGTAGAAGAGTTCAGCATGTGGCTGGAACTGGTACTTTGATATGTGGCCTTTTGTGAGTGATTACTGCACCTCCCTCCTTCTCCACTCCCCTCTAAGGGTATACAACATTACCACGTTATAAGGAAGTTGGATTCAAGTAAGTGCAGGGATTTCTTTTTAATGAGGATATATAAAGCTAGACCAGAGCAGAAATAATCACAACAGTGAAGAGAGACATGCCTTTTCTACCCTTTACCACTCAGCCATTCCTTTGAACATATATTGAATGATTATTAGGGAGTATAGATTAGAAAAAATGCCAAATTAATAATCTGGTCTGGTAAGACAAAGTAGCACCCTATTTCAGAATTATTTCCATTGCAACTAATAGAAATCTCAAGTCAAACAACCTAAAACCTTACAAGAAAGGCATTGGCTTAAGAAAACTGGCCAGTACAGAGGAAGGGTGAGTATCAAAGTCAATGCTGAGATTTTGTGTGTGTGATCTTTCTGCTCACAAGAAGGGTTGGTTCTCAGGTTGGCTCTTCACTGTAGCAAAATGGCGAGTGTTCCACATGCCAGAAAGTCTTATCTTTAATCAGTGAATAAATGTCCTAGGCTTCCCTCTGATTGGCCTACCTTAGGGCATGGGTCCACACTTGATCTACTTGGCAAAGCCTATAAATGCTCAGTACTAATTAGATTTATATGCCCAGGTGTGATCTAATACTGTGGCCAGAATGACTTTAACAGTCCTTAATGGCTCAGGCCAGTCTAAGGCAGCACCTAGAACTCTTTGCAGTCAAACCTACCCAACCCACCCAGGAGCTGCTACACATTGAGGAAGGGGCAGAATGAATGCTGAGAAGCAACTACAACGAACACTGAAGGTAAGTTTCAGTGGGGCTTTGCTTTGCTTCTCTTACTGTTTTGTGTTTATGTTGGTCCCCTTTCCGGGTGTAAGCTCCTCCGTGGCAGGGCCGTATTGTACTCTATTCATCTATTCCCTGAAAACTCCTTGCACAGTGACATTCACTTAATGTCTACTAAACAATGTTAAATTCTACTGAGGTGTAAATCAAGGTCTACGACGAATAAATCAAGAGTAAGAATAAGCCAAGCTAAGCTCACAAAGTTAATGGTGGACAGATTTAGAACCTGGACATCGTTCATTCCTTCCTTTATTCATTAAACAAATACAAGGCCAACTATTTGTTAGGCATTTATCAGCCATTATAGTCTAGTGGGTTTACAATTTTTTAATAAAAAATTTTAAAACAATTATTTATCTTTATTTTTTGAGACAAAGTTTCACTCTTGTTGCCCAGGCTGGAGAGCAATGGCGCCATCTCAGCTAACTGCAACCTCCGCCTCCTGGGTTCAAGCAATTCTCTCGTCTCAACCTCCCGAGTAGCTGGGATTATAGGCATGTGCCACCACACCCGGCTAATTTTTTTTTTTTTGAGATGGAGTTTCACTCTTGTTGTCCAGGCCGGAGTGCAATGGCGCTATCTCCGCTCCCTGCAACCTGTGCCTCCCGGGTTGAAGCAATTCTCCTGCCTTAGCCTCCTGAGTAGCTGGATCACAGGCAAGCACCACTACGCCTGGCTAATTTTGTATTTTTAGTGGAGATCGGGTTTCTCCATGTTGGTCAGGTTGGTCTCCAACTCCTGACCTCAGGTGATCCGCCCGCCTCGGCCTCCCAAAGTGCTGGAATTTCGGGCGAGCCACGGCTCCTGGCCTAATTTTTGCATTTTTAGTAGAGACGGGGGTTTCACCATGTTGGCCAGGCTGGTCTCGAACTCCTGACCTCAAGTGATCCACCTGCCTCGGCTTCCTAAACTGCTGGGATTACAGGCATGAGCCACTGCACCCAGCCAAAACAATATGTGTGTGTATATATACACACATATGTATATCAAATAAACAATCACACAAATACCTACATAATTACCATGGAGACATCTCAGGAAGAAGTAGTTCAGGTTCCTAGGAGAGGTCATAACAGGGGACTCTGAATTAAAATGTGGGATGTGAGTGAGGATGGTCTTCCTGAGGAAGTGGCACTTAAAGTGAAACCTGAAGGATGAACAGGAGTTAGGAACAAAGAGAGTGGGAAATTATTCTTGTTCAAGAATCAACATTTAGAGGCCTTAAAACTTAACGGGAGGCCAGGTGCGGTGGCTCACGCCTGTAATTCGAGCACTTTGGGAGGCCAAGGCGGGTGGATCACCTGAGGTCGGGAGTTCGAGACCAGCCTGACTAACAAGGAGAAACCCCATTTCTACCAAAAGTACAATCCCAGCTATTCGGGAGGCTGAGGTAGGAGAATCGCTTGAACCCGGGAGGCAGACATTGCGCCAAGATCGTGCCATTGCACTCCAGCCTGGGCAATAAGAGCAAAATTCCGTCTCAAAAAAACAAAACCAACTTGCGGGGTGCGGGGGCAGGGGAGTGGAAGGAAGACCTGGAAGTGCAGTGCGGATGAAATGAGGGGTAGTGGGAAGAGGCAGTAGGTAGGAAGCTGATTAAATAGGGCCTTAAAAGTTACATTGTTTTAAAGACCTTTCGTGGGTGGGTTCTACCCAATTCTTCAAGGAAATTGAACCCTGGACACCATCCAGCGATTTTTCTGACAGTCTTGAATCAGCATCTTCCTTCATCCTTTATCAGCACATTACGTGGGGCGGGGGGAGGGCATCAAGCTTCTATCTACTTACTCTGCCTTGGTGTTTGACTCCTTCCTAGCTATCAGATTTCCCTGACTTTTTAGCATGGCCCTTCTGAGCGCTCTTATTTCACTTCTCCTCCAACCCTAACTCTCCCAACTCTGCAGTCCGTGACCTTCAGGTGCCCTTGAAAGTCAGAAAAACTCGGCAAGGTTGGTACTTGGAGGACATTAGCAATTCAAAAAGGTGTCACACAACCTCACCATTAGATGGGAACAATAGCTTACCCATATTTAGATAATTCCGCCACAACTACTCTGGGGGATGGTTTTATTTGAGGCGGCTTTTCCGTCCATAGCTACCGCGTGAAGGGCAACGTAAGAATCTTCCCGAATGCTCCTGACACGCGTCCCGGCCGCCTCTTCTTCCTACCCGCCACTTCCCCAGGCCAGGCCCGCGGATAACGCCTCAGTTGCGACCCAGCTCTAGGCAAGTCCGCAGGGGCCTCCGCCGGGGACGAAAGGCACGACGCGGGGCCAGGCCGCTGGGTAGCACGCCGGGGTAGCTGCGGGCGGGCGCCGTCGCCGGGCGGACGGAAGGCGCGGGCGGAAGGCGGTCGCGCGGGTGGGCAGGGGGCACCGCTGGGGGCGGGGCTTCGGCGCGTCGGGGGCGGGGCTCCCGCGCCGTTCACGTGACGGGCCCGGCGGTAGCGGCGGCGGCCGCGGCGTCTTAAGCGGCGCCCAGTGCAGGATGGTGCTGGAGGCGGCGGCGGCCGTGGTGGCGGCGGCGTCGTTGGAGGCAGCGGGAGTGGGTGCGGCGGCAGCGGCGGCGGCGCCCGCGGGTGGTATAAAATGGCGGATTTCGAAGAGTTGAGGGTAAGCGGGGGCGCGGGAGTGGAGAGCGGAGGCCGCGGGGGAGGGGATGGGAGAGGAGGTGGGGAAACCGCAACGTCGCTGGCCGCAGCCTGCTCGTGCCTCCGGGGCCGGTTGGCGGAGCCCTGAGCCCCGGCCCGCGGACGAACGGGCGCCGAGCGCGCGGGGGAGGGGAGCGGTCCGGCGGAGGGCACGCGGGCGGTGCGGGGGCGGCGGGCCTGGGCCGCGGCGAGCCGGCCCCTGAGTGCTGCCGGTGGTCCGCACACCTGGCGCGGGGGGCCGGGGAGCCCTCCGGGAGGGTCACATGGGGACCCGACATCCCCGTTAGCAGTGAGGGCCGAGGTGGGAAGCAACGTTTGATCTCCCACCTTCACCGGGGTGTACGTGTCTGTGGCGATTCGCAAGTCTGCATGCTACTCAGTTGGTGGAGGACTGTTTTCTGAAAGGTAAAGTTGCGTTTAGGAATCTCTCTTCTTATGGCTGATGCTACTGTTTAGTCAGGTCTGTCACGAGAAAAGGCCCCTTCTCCCACCCATGCCTCCTAACATCTTCGAGAGGAGCCTGGTGTTTGAGGAATCCTGCCTTCAATAATCGGCCTTAAACCTCGATGTTTTCTTAGTGCTGTAGCAAGAAATCTGCAAAGTCTGTGTTGTGAGGTTTGTGCACCCCTTTTACTCTTGAGGAAATATTTTTTTCTTCTTAGCCTTAAAACAAAATAACTTTATTGTTGATACCTTTGTATAGCAGAGGTTTGGAATAGGGCTGTGACGGGGGTAGAACAGAAAAGACTTCCCCCCCAGACTGATAACCTTCAAAGTCCTTAACTAAAACAAAACTAAGTGTGACGAATGGGATGGATTTATTTTGTGTGTATCGCTGAATTACTGGCGACATTAAATGAGATGTTTACAGACGGAAACCCTGATTTTTCTTTTTTTAAATGTATTTTACAGTAGAGATGAGTGTAAACTTGAAATTAAATTTACTGCAACTCGTTTGTGTAACACTTATGATGTTACGATTTCTTTTTCAAATAAGGAAGAGGAATCCGGTAAAAGGTTCAGTTTTGTATATTTATTGTGTTCCGCAAGGGATGGGATGGGGGAAGGATGTTGGCTGGTTACCTGCTTAGTGGACATGAGCAAAAGAATGTATGTTCTGCTGTAAACAGAGATTGTTGGAGTTTGCACAGTGCCTGCCATATTCCCTCCTATTTCAAAAATAATTATTAAGTTCCCAGTAAACACATATTAATACATGTTATGCCCCGTAGTAGTTTATGCAGAGAACCATGTTTAGGTAAAGAGTGTTCATACTTGGTAAGTGTAAGGGTTTTAGTGGCTCAGAGCCCCAGCTGTAGAGCTTTTAACACCTGTGGAGCTTTTGAAACAAGGAACCCTGAACCTCACCTCTGTAAATTCATGCGTTAGATTTAGGATGGGTTGAGAAGACTGAACTCTGAAGTTATATTTATTTTTACCTGCCATCTAGTTTTAATTTTTGTGTAGTAACAGATGTATACAAGTTTTCTAAGTTTTTTTTTCGTTGTTAATGAAAACTTTCCAGTATTTTTGTTAGACTTTTGTGAATGTTATTGGCCAAAGCTTAATGTAAAGCAGATAATTTACTCGCTCTTATAGGAGCAGAGTAAAAGCAGTCAGTGCTCAGATTGGAGTGCAACTAGCAACTGGAAAGTGGTAGAAACCAAAGAAGCCTTTTTTCTCTTCCTTTCTGTCTTCCTCTCTTTTGTTTTGTGGATCAGCATCATCCTCTCTTCCTGTAAATCAGCTGTCTTTACTTCTTGCATTTGTTAGAAGATGGCCCCTCTCCCACAATTCATATGAAGTGCCCAACAGACTAACGGGAGAATTTTCAGGGGAGGGAGGGGTACAGACTGGGCACGTGCAGTAAGCATCATCTGCTTTTCTTTGCCTTAACTGCTCTGTGCAGACCCATGTTACCCTACACTTGAATATGAACTGTATCCCGCCCCTACATCCCATTACAGACCATAATGATGATGATGGTATATACCCATTTTAATACAGTGGTTATTCCATGCCTGGTTTTGGTCTAAGCATTTTTTCTATACTTAATTCTCACAATTTTTTGAAGAAAACGAAGCACAGAGAGGTTAACCTGACCTAAATCACACAGCTTGAGACTTGAAAAGCTGAGATTTTTAATCTTAGACATGTAGCTTTAGAGTCTGGGCTTTTCAGAGCCTGAGCTACACTGCTTTGTTCTGGTACCTTGGGGTCTAGGTGGAGCTTCTAGCCATCATCCTGTGATTGATCCTAAATTAAATGATTGGTAACATCCTTCTTGTGTGACGTTATAATAAAGGAAGAAAAACAGACTGAAAAACTGAATAGAAAGAAAAGGGGAAGAAATCTTGGATTCTCAAAATGATGGTCCTTGGTTCAAAATATATTGTGATGGTCAGAGTGATGGTCAAGTAAATTATAGGACCAGGAAAAATTATGGGCATTAGTTTGTTGGCTAACTTCTTGGCAGTAGAGAAATTGGTCAGCCGATCTGGATGCCACATACTTGGCTGCTGATAAGCCACAGAGAAGATTTCCATTACCCTTCCAAAACCACTCATTTTGGACAAGTATAATCAGAGCAGTTCACATCCTGGCTAGTGCTGCATCTATACTGGAGGTAGGAAATTTTGGGAAAGGTCATCCTCAGTGTGGTTTGGTGACCCTTGTGCCTTTGCTTTTTAGACTTGTATGTGTGTGTGTGGCAGGGGTGGGGGTGCGTTGGTTATTAGATGAGGCAACTGTTAAGGGGTTGCCTGACCATTTCAGTTTTGGAGACTGCTATGTGAGCCGGTACCAGAGATCTTGGCTGGTCATAGCAGAATATGGCAGCTCTATACCTTGTTGCCTTTCAGTCCAGGTGACCAGAATACCAGCCTACCTCTCTTCCAGTTCTTCTGGGAGAGAGAATCTGATTGGCTGAGTTTAGGTCAAGCTCTACTTCTGTTCTAATCATCTATAGCCAAGGACTTAGAGTCAAAGCACATAAACCTAATCAACAGATTATCCTGATGGATTGAAGGAAAGGAAGTGGGGAAGTTCTCTGAAAAGGGAAAATATGGCCTGTGTACTTAAAGATGATTACAATAATGTGTTATATATTAGAAGCTTTCAAGGTACCAGAGAAGAAATTACTCAATTCGGCCGGGCGCGGTGGCTCTTGCCTGTAATCCCAGCACTTTTGGAGGCCGAGGCAGGCGGATCACGAGGTCAGGAGATCAAGACCATCCTGGCCAACATGGTGAAACCCGTTTCTACTAAAAATACAAAAAATTAGCCGGGTGGGGTGGCGGGTGCCTGTAGTCCCACCTACTCGGGAGGCTGAGGCAGGAGAACGACATAAACCGGGTAGGTGGAACTTGCAATGAGCGGAGATTGCACCACTGCACTCCAGCCTGGGCGACAGCAAGACTCCGTCTCAAAAAAAAAAAAAAAAAAATTAGTTCGCCAGTTGCTTATTTATGGCGTCTATGTTGTTAGGAGTTGAAGGAGTGATTAGTTTGTGAATGAACAGATTTTGAATTAATGAGTTGTGAATTAATATGGGACAAGATCATAAGATTTGAGGCCTGAACTTCTGTCACTGCCGCCTTGCTTCCTCAAAAATGGTCTGGAGGGCAGGGCGTGGTAGCTCACACCTGTAATTTCAGCGCTTTGGGAGGCAGGATGATGGCTTGAGGCCAGGAGTTCTGGGTTACAGCTAGGTCTGATCCTGCCTCTGCACTCCAGCCTCAGCGACAGAGGGAGACCCTGTCTCAAACAAGTCTGTAAAAGAGCTAAGCACAGGGATGGAGGAGAGCAGGAGTTGAGTTTCTGGAATCACTTACCTCTTCTTTAACCAGAGCAGCTTTTTCTTTACCCTTATATTTCCCTTCCAGTTGCATATTTCCAACACTGTGATCTGCTGTTGGCAGTCATTCACAAAAAGGTCCCTGCTACACTTTAACCTGGTTAATCTACTTTCCCTACTTATCATCACTCAGTGGGGAGGAGGGGGATCTATTGTAGTGAATTTTTTTTTTAAAGGATCTCCCTTCTGTATTCTTCATCCCCTTCTTTTCATGCATTGAGAATTTATTCTGTGTGTGTCTCAGAATGAGAGTGAATGTGCATGTGAGAATCTAGTTGTGCATTTGGCCTGAGAGCCAGCGATAACTTTATCAATAGATACTGGGTAAACCAGAGCATTTACCAAACTGGGTAAATTTTTTTGTGTCATAATTTGAAGATCAGATTTGGGTCTTTCATGCTAAGAAGCTTAAGTAATTCTGTAACAGAAGGTTTTCTGTCTAGAAGGCTTAAATGTTTGGTTTTCTTACACCTACCAGGAGCCACCATCCTGATAACTTCAAGTGCTGTTAGGATGCAGAGGGAGAATGGGAAGTTAATGGGGGATTTGAGGTTAGAGGTCCTCATCATACTCCTCTCCCCATTTATTGGGCAGGGATATAAACTAGTAGATATGATAGATATAACATAATCTTCCATATGATTCAAAGCTATTATGGGACGCAACTAAAATTTCCAAGGCTTCCCCTGAGATCATGTCAATGAAAGCACGTTCGAAACAAAATATATTTAATTTAAAGTGAAATAGGCTGGGCACAGTGGCTCAAGGCTGTAATCCCAGCATTTGGGGAGGCTGAGGCGGGTGGATCACCTGATGTCACATTTTTTATTCTCTCATTTCCATTTCTCATGTTTTTTAAATGAAAGCAATATTTGTGCAGACAGTACTGAAAAAATTCAAAATAGTGAAGGTCTTCCCTTTTCCATTAAGTTCCACTCCTGTTATGCTTTTAATCATTTTTTGTTTGTTTTTAGGATTTTATTGTTGTTGTTCCAAAAGTCTAAAAATATTATACCATGCCTTTCTCACTATATTTTTTTCAGCTCAAAAAAAATGTTTCTTAACTCTTTGGTAGATAAGAAATTTAGGTCATTTTTCCACCTGTCCTAGACTTTGATTTCTACCAGTTACATTTTTGTTCCTAATTTTGCTGTTGTTTCTAACTTTTTATTATAAATTTCTGTTTATTGACCTATCACTTTTAGACAGTACATTTGGCCCTTCATGTCTGTGGATGACTTATCTTTGGTTTCAACCAACCTTGGATCAAAAATATTCAGGAAAAAAGGATGGTTACATCTGTACTGAACATGTACAGACTTTTTTCCCTGTCAGTATTTCCCTAACATTATAGTATAACAACTATTTCATAGCATTTGCAATATATTAGGTATTGTAAGTAATCTAGAAATGATTTAAAGTACATAGGAGTATGTATATAGGTTATATGCAAATACTATGCTATTTTATATAAGAGATTTAAGCATTCTTGGATTTTGGTATCTGCAGGGAACCCTGGTACCAACCCCCTATAGATACTGAGAGACAACTATATTTCCTCACTTCCTGGTCTTTCAGAAAAGGATATAACACCCATCCCTTTCCTTTTGGGATTTAAAAGCCAAATCTTGCCTTTGTTTTTCCCTCCAACCCTCCTAGCCTTTGTTTTCTTTTTTCCTTTTTTCTTGAGATGGGATTTTGCTTTTGTTGCCCAAGCTGGAGTGCAGTGGCGCCATCTTGACTCACTGCAACCTCCGCCTCCTGGGTTCAAGCAGTTCTCCTGCCTCAGCTTCGTGATTAGCTGGGATTACAGGTGCCTGCAACCATGCCTGGCTAATTTTTGTATTTTTAATAGAGACAGGGTTTCACCATATTGGTCAGGCTAGTCTCAAACTCCTGACCTCAGGTGATCCACCCCCCTTGGCTTCCCAAAGTGATGGGATTACAGGCATCAGCCACTGTGCCTGGCCCCAGCCTTTGTTTTTTGTTAGTACTATTACATTGTCAAGATTTATAGCGTTTATATAATGTTTTATAACTCTTCTAAAGTTTTCTGTCCTTCTATAGGAAAATTCTAGAAATTGAGTACTAATAGCCACTCTTAAATATGTATGTTGACATGAGTATTAGTTACTGTAGAACTAAGTACTGTGGAGCCATAGAGGAACTTTACTTCTGTTAAACCTGTGATCCTTAAAAAATAAATATAACAAAGTCAGCCAGGCACAGTGGCTCACGTCTGTAATCCCAGCACTTTGGGAGGCCGAGGTGGGCGGATCACCTGAGGTCAGGAGTTCGAGATCAGCCTGGCCAACGTGGTGAAACCCCGTCTCTACTAAAAATGCAAAAATTAGCCAGACGTGGTGGTGGGCACCTGCAGTCCCAGCTACTCAGGAGGCTGAGGCAGGAGAACTGCTTGAACCGGGGAGGCGGAGGTTGCAGTGAGCCAAGATCATGCCACTGCACTCCAGCCTGGGCGACAGAGAGAGGCTTCGTCTCAAAAAAAAAAAAAAAAAAAGAAATATAACAAAGTCCTGCTTGAATGAGGAAGGCTCACTGAAGTTTTTTTTAAAATTTGATACTATAATGGATTCTCATCTTGTAACCATTCAACTTTTCTTGGTAGACTTTCTGGAGTCTTGGCTTGCCTTTTCTAATTTTGGAAGCTTTGTAGACCTGTTACCCAGCTGTCATCCAGGGATTACTTCACAGTGTTCTCCTGGGTTAGATCTATTGTTATTTGGATCCCATGTTTTTCTCTTTTAGATACCTTTTTTATTTTACAGGAATACAGTCTTCAATAGTTGTTTCTGGAAGGATATGCTGGTGATAAACTTTCTAAGTTCTTGAATGTTGAAAATGGCTTGTCTTTGTTCCTGATTGAAAGTTTACATGTGTAATTATAAATTTCTCAGAGCTTTGAAAGCTTTGCTGTGGAAATTTAAAATACTTGGTGTGCTAATGAGAGGTCCATTGCAGATCGGATGGTTATTCTCTTGTAGAAGATTGTAATCTACAATTGTAGTCTACAATCTATGGCATTTGTTTACATTCTGGAAGGTTTCTTTGATTTTGTCTTTGAACTTTTCTATACAATTTATTTCAGTAGTTATCTTTAATTTATAAGAGCTCTTCTATCATCTTTTTCATTTTTCTTTTTAAATAGACCCCTGTCCTTGATTTATGGGAAAATACCTTGAGTTTCTCTGATGCTAATTTTTCTAGAGTTCTTGAGACATTTCTCTGAATTGGTGACTCTAATAGTGGGTTTGTATTTAGGTATACTATACTAATTTTCGTCTTTTAAATATTTAAGTTATTTGATAAGTACAAAAGTTTATAACAGGTAAGGTGTCTGTAAACATACATGTAATTACCAGCCAGTTTACTAATTCATTAGTGTAACTTTAGCAGAATGCCCTTTCCTGATTGTATCCACTGCAGCCATGCCCGCCTTCACCAATGAGAGTAGCTACTGTGCTGAATTTTGGATTCGTCATTCCTTGTCTGTCTTTATACTTTTAATATATATGCATATGTAAAATTTATTTATTTATTTTTTGAGATGGAGTTTCGCTCTTCTTACCCAGGCTGGAGTGCAATGGCGTGATCTTGACTCACCGCAACCTCCTTCTCCCGGGTTCAAGCAATTTTACTGCCTCAGCCTGCCAAGTAGCTGGAATTACAGGCGTGCACCACCATGGCTGGCTAATTTTTTTGTATTATTAGTAGAGATGGGTTTTCACCATGTTGGCCAGGCTGGTCTTGAACTCCTGACTTCAGGTGATCCATCCGCCTCGGCCTCCCAGAGTGCTGGGATTACAGGTGTGAGCCACCATGCCTGGCCATCCATATTTCTTAAATCCAAATGTTTGAAAATGAAGAAAAAATAATTGTAAATTTTCACCAAACTTATCTTGCAGAAAAACCTTGACCTGCACTGATATTGTAATCTTTGTTGATCTCACTTAATGTGAATATTTGTATGTTTCACTGTAGAGATTCTAGGAATAGAATTGCTGGTATTTAATAAGAATATGTGCATATTCACCAGTATTGGATAATGTCAGATTATCTTCCAAAGAAGGTGGTGTCAGTGTTTGTTCTCTCCAGCAATGCAGAAGGTTTCATTACTCAGCTTTCTTGCTAACATCTACTTTTGTCACACTTCAAAAGGTTTTTTTGGCTGGGCATGGTAGCTCACGCCTGTAATCCTAGCACTTTGGGAGGCCATGGTGGGTGGATGGCTTGAGACCTGGAGTTTGAGACCAGCCTGGGTAAAATGGTGAAACCCCATTTCTAACAAAACAAAACAAAACAAAATTAGCTGGGCATAGTGACCCACACCTGTAGTCCCAGCTACTTGGCAGGCTGAGGTGGGAAGGATCACCTGAAGCTAGGAAGTCAAGGCTTCAGTGAGCTGTGATCATGCCATTGCACACCAGCCTAGGCAACAGAGTGAGACCCTGTCTCAAAAAAAAAAAGTTTTAACCCGTAAGTATAAAATACCACCTTTTAGTTTTCATTTTCTTTTGCTAATAGTTTGAGCATCTTTTACTATACTGATTAGCCGTTCTTCCCTTTTCTCAGATTCCTATTCATGTCTTTTGCCCATGTTTGTACTAGATTTTTAAAAAAGATTATTTCTTACTGATTTTTAATAGTTTTATTAAACTATTTTTAATAGTTTTATTATTTTTAATTATATTTATTTATATTTAATTATTTATTATTAATAGTTTTTATTAATTATTGTTAACAGTTTTATTAAAACTATTAATAGTTTTATTAATAGTTGGATATATGTGGTGCAAGTTTCTCCTTTCAATTGGGCTCACTTTTAAATAATTTTTATTTTTATTTTTATTTTTTGAGATGGGGTCTCACTCTGTTTCCCTGGCTGGAGAGGAGCGGTGTGATCTCAGCTTACTGCACCTTCCGCCCCCAATGTTCAAGAGAGTCTCCTGTCTCAGACTCCTGGGTAGCTGGGATTACAGGTACCTGCCACCACGCCTGGCTAATTTTTGTAATTTTAATAGAGACGGTGTTTCACCATGTTGGTCAGGCTGGTCTCGAACTCCTGACCTCAGGTGATCCACCCGCCTCAGCCTCCCAAAGTGCTGGGATTACAGACGTGAGCCACTGCACCCAGCTTTATGCATTTTTTGATGAGTAGAAGTTCTTAATTTTTATGTGATTGCATTTATCAGGCTTTTCTTTATGGATAATGCTTTTGAACCTTATTGAAGAAATTTTTCAACAGAGTTCTTGAAGATATTTTCCGTTATTGTAAAAGTGTAAGACATAGTTTTTTGTTTTTTTACCTTTTCTCATTTAAGGTTTTAATACACCTGGAGTTGATTTTGTATACAGTGTGAAGTGGTGACCAAGATGCATAGTTTTTCTTCAAAGAATGATAAATTGTTCTATCACCTTTCATGCAAATTTTTTTCTTCGCTGGTTTGGATGCCATCATTCATCTCTGCTTGGGTTCTGGACTCTGGGCCGTTAGTCTGTTTTTATAGAAATTGTTAAAAAGTTACAGTAACTAAAACAAGATGATTATGCTGCTAGCACAAACAAACTTCTTGCCTGGTGAGGTGGCTCAAGGCTGTAATCCCAGAACTTTGGGAGGCCATGGTGGGAGCATCACTTGAGCCGGGAGTTCAAGACCAGCCTGGGCAACATGATGAGACCCCATCTCTGTGTAAGATAATATTTTTTATAATAAAAAACCAAACTTCTTTTGATATATAGCATACACATAGAAAGTACGCAGATCATGAAATTATAACTGGATGAAATTTCTCAAAATAATCATCAGGCAGGTCAAGAAATAGAACATTACCAGCACTCTAAATATTCCCCTCCCCAGTAGCTAACCTCATTCTTCCAAAAACGACCTACTATCCTAACTTGAACAGATAAGTATTGCCTGTTTTTGAACTTTATATAAATGGAACCTGTATAGTATATATACAGTCGCCCCTTGGTATACCTGGGGGATTGGTTCTAGGACCCACCCTCCCAATACTAAAATCATGTGTACTCAAGTCCTGAAGTTGGCACTGCAGAACTCATGTATAGGAAAAGTGGGCCCTCTGTATATGTGGGTTTCACATCCTGCAAATACTGTGTTTTTGATCTGCATTTGGTTGAAAAAAAATGTGTATAGGTGGACCTGCACAGTTCAAACCAGTTGACAGGATACAGTTGACCCTTGAATAACACAGGTTATTGTTATTGGATAATGGTCAAAGGTCAACTGTATTCTGTTTCTGTATATGTATTCTGTTGTTTCTGCCTTTTTTTCCTGTTTTGTTTGCGAGATTCATCCCTAGTGTTGTCTGTAGTTGTAGTTAGTTCATTCCCTTTTGCTAGTGATATAGTAGAGTTCCAGTTGCTCCATATCCTTGTCTACCCTTTTGATTTTAGACACTGTGGTGAATGTGTAGTGGTTTTAATTTGCATCTCCCTAATAAGTAATGATGTCAAGCTCCTTTGAATGTGCTCATTGGCCATTTGGATTTCTTTTGTATAGTGGCTTGCCAAGTCTTTTACTCATTTTTATATTGGGACATCTGTCTTTTCCATACTGATTCATAGGAGTTCATTATACATCCTGGAAACCATCTCTTGCTGGTTATGTTTTGTAAATACCTTCTCTTTTTTCCCCTGCCTTACGAGTCTTTTCAGAGTTCTGCTGGACTTTTAACCTCTCCATTGCCCTTTCCCATTGGCAAATATCTCTGGGGAAGGCATCAGGAAACTCAGCTTTGCGGTCTCTCCTTCTTTTCAGAGTCTTGGTGTCTCAGGTCCTTACTGCCTTTGTAGTGCTTCCCGCATTCAAACAGATTTTTGTTTTTTAATATTATATTTGGTTGTTAAGCTCTCACAGGAAGAGTTCGTCTGAAACAGTCTAGTCAGTCATTGAGGGACACAGAAGTAGCATAAGTCCTCCTGGCTTGTGGTTGTTCAAGGAACTTCTTGATTGTTTGCTTCTCCACATAATTTTAGAATCTCATTTTCATGTTATACACCTCCCTCCCATACACATACATCTTGTTGGTATTTTGATGGGAAATATATTGAATCTGTACATTAGTTTGGAGAGAATTACATTTTGCTGCTAAGTTTTCTTAACTGGGATCATTGTAATCTCCATTTCTTTAAGGTTTTTTACAACGTCTTTCAGTAAAGTTTTGTTATTTTCAGTTAAAGTACTGCAAATATTTTGTTAGATTTATTTCTGACAACATTATTTTTATAGCAAATCATAAATACTAACTTTTTATAATTATACTTTGCTGTGTATAGAAGTACAGTTTGGCTTTGTATAACAACCTTGCTATACTCCTAATTGTGATAAATTATCTTTAGATTTCTTTTGGATTTTTCTATGCAGACAGTCCTATCTGTGAATAATGACCTCTTTGTTTCCTCCTTTCCAATTCTTATGCTTTTTTTTTTTCTTTCTTTTTCTTGTCTTAATGTGCTGGCTAGGATCTCCAGTACAATGTTGAATAGAAGCTGTGATGGGGGTATCCTGATCTTGTTCCTGATTTTAAAGGGAATGCTTTCAAAGTTTCACAGTTAAGTATAATGCTTGCTGTAGGTGTATTATAGATAATCTTTTCAGGTTAAGGATGTTTCCTTTCTTAGTTTGCTAATTTAAAAAAATCATGAATGAATTTTATCAGGAGCTTTTTCTGCATCTTTTGAGAAAATTGTGTATTTCTTTTTTGTAATCTGTTAACATGCTGAGTTATATTAATTTTTTCCCAATATTTAAACAAACTTTGTGTTGCAGATATAAATTCAACCCTGATCTATCTGTTCCTTTTTTTCATTGGACTCAGTTTGGAGATATTTAATTTAGGATTTTTGTCTCTCATAATGAGTACAACTAGCCTATAATTAAAAAATATACCTTTCCTCTTCTGGAAGAGTTTATGTAACATTAGAAAGGTCTGTTTCTTAAATATTTAGTAGAACTTGCTCATAAAATTATTACTATTTTTTTCTTTGAGGAATGCTTCAATTGCTTTGGTTGTAGGACTGTTCATATTTTCAAGTTTCAGACCTGTTTTAGTAGTTCATACTTTTATAGCAAGTTGTTCATTTCGTCCACATCCTTGAATTGTAGCATTTAGATGTTAATCTCTTATTTTCAGGTACTTGTAGTTAATATCCCCTTATCTTTTTTTCAAATGCCTTCTTTTTTTCTTGATAATTTTTGGCTAAAAGTTTGCCAGTTTTTAAAGATTTTTCAGAGAATCAAGTTTTTGATATTGTTTATGCTCTTTAGTGTATCCTTCCCCTGTTTCATTAATTTTTGCTCTTCTTTTCTTTTCTTGTATTTCCTTTGGAGTTCTGTTCTTTTATTCTAATTTCTTAAGTTGGATGCCTGTCATTAATTTTCAGCATTTTAACCTAGTTATTTAAGATCATAAAATGTCTGCGTATTGCCTCCTTGTTATGTGTTTTGATGTGTAATATTTCCGTTATTTTTACTTGTGTTTTTCTGTTTTCCACTGTGAATTCTTTAACTTACGAACTATTTAAAAATTTAATTTCCAAACATATGAGAGTTCCTCTAGTTGATTTGGCTATTGATTTGTAATTGCATTTTGGTTAGGCAGCATGTTTGTGTGTGATGCCAGTTGGTGTGTATAATGCCAATTCTTTGAAATATGTTTAGACTATTAAAAATGTGATCCATTTTAATAATTTTTATTTGTACATGAAGAGAATATTGCCTGGTTTTTGGTACAGTTTTATATATGTCCAGTATGTAGGCTTGTTAATTATGTTGTTCAAATCTCATATCTTTATTTTTTATTAAGAGCAGAGTTAATTTTTTACTAGAATTTTGTTTTATTTTTCATTTTTCTTTGTAGTTCTATTGATTTTTAAACCATATTTTTAACATTATTACTAGCACATGAAAGAACCGTAATCCTGTAATCTTAGCACCTTGGGAGGTTGAGGTGGGAGCATCACTTGAGCCCGAGAGTTTGAGACCAGCCTGAGTACCATAGTGAGACCCCCATCTCTTTTTTTTTTGAGACGAACAGAGTCTTGCTCTGTCACCCAGGCTGGAGTGCAATGGCACAATCTCGACTCACGGCAACCTCCGCCTTCCGGGTTCAAGCGATTCTCCTGTCTCAGCCTCCTGAGTAGCTGGGACTACAGGTGCCCGCCACCATGCCCGGCTAATTTTTGTATTTTTAGTATAGATGGGGTTTCATCATGTTGGTCAGGCTGGTCTTGAACTCCTGATCTCAGGTGATCTGCCCACCTCAGCCTCCCTAAGTGCTGGGATTACAGGCGTGAGCCACTGCGTCCGGTCTTCTAGATTATTTTTGTTTTTGTCAGTTTTGCCTAATTTAAAAAATTTTGCCTCACTCTTACATTTTTGTGTCCTTTTATTTCAGTTTTATCTCTTTTGAATATAATGCCATTGAATTTTAAGAAAATTAAAAATCTAGTCTGATAGTCTTACTCCTTGTAGTTTTTAAATTAAACTTTTAATGAAGATGATTGCCAATTCACTTGCATTTCTAGGAAATAATACAGAGACATTCCGTGTACTCTTTCTCTAGTTTTTTTCAGAGTTAACATCTTAAAGACCTTAGTACAGTATCACAACCAGGATATTGACATTAACACAATCAAGATATAGACCATTTTTTCACCACAAGGATTCCTCCCTCCAAAGTATTGTCATTTTATAGTCACACTTGTTCCTGTCTCATCCAGTTCCCTCACTCTCTGGGGCCCACTCATCTTTTTCATTTCTGTGATTTTTATCTTTTCAAAAATATTACATAAATAGAATCACACAGTATGTAACCTTTTGGGTCTGGCTTTTTCATTCAACATAATTCTGGAAGTTCATCCAAGTTGTTGTGTATAAACAGCTCATCCCTTTTTGTTGCTGAATAGCTTTCCACGATATGATTTCACTATAGTTTGTTTAACCATTCACCTGTTGAGGGACATCTGGGTTGTTTACAGTTTTTTGATAATTATGAATAAAACTGCTATAAAGATTTGTGCATAGGTTTTTTTGGTAAACTTATGCACACATCTTTCTCGGAGATAAATGCCCAGGAGTGCAGTTGCTGGGTTGTGTGGTCATTGTATGTATAGTTTTTAAAGAACTTGCTAAACTGTTTTCCAGAGTGGCTGTACCATTTTACATCCCTACCAGCAATGTATGGAGTGATCCAGTTTCTCTGCATCCTCGCCAGCATTTGGTGTTATCAGTGTTTTTCATTTTAGCCATTCTGGTAGGTATCTAGTGATATCTCAGTGAGGTTTTTATTTGCATTTCCCCAATGGCTAATGATGCTAAACGTATTTTTGTGTGCTTATTTGCCATCTGTAATATCACCATCCATGACATGTCTCTTTGTGTCTTTTGTCCTTTTTCTAATTGAATTATTTTTCTTTTCCTGTTGCGTTTTGAGAGTTCTAAGTATATCCTGGATAGTAGTCCTTTGTCAGATATGTGTTTGCAAATGTTAATATTTTCTTTGCGTCTGTTGATTGTCTTTTTATCCTTTTAAAGGAGTCTTTTGAGTAGCACAAGTTTTAGTTTGCGTGAAGTCTGATGTGTCATATTTCCTTTTATGGATCTTGCTTTTAGTTTCAAATCTAAGAACTCTGCCTAGTCTTAGATCCTGAAGATTTTCCTGCTTATTAAAAAAAAGTTTTGTAGTTTTATTTTTACATTAGACTCTGTGATCCATTTGGAGTTACTTTTGTATAAGGTATGAGACTTAAGTGGAAGTTCATTTTTCTGTCTATGGGTGTCCAGTTGATCCAGCACCATATATTGAAAGACTGTCTTTCTTCCACTGAGTTAATTTTACACTTTTATCAACAATTATTTGGATGTATATGTATATGTCTATTTCTGGGTTCTGTATTCTGTTCACTTCATCTGTGTGTCTACCTGCCCACTAATAACCACGCAGTCTGTCAGTCCTAGCTAAGTTGTAACATGGAATAGATTGATTCCTCTCCCTCTGTCCTTTTTAAAAATTGTTTTGGCTCTTCTATTATTATTTCTTTTGCCTTTTCATACACATTTTAGAATAAGCTCATCTATATCTACAAAAATCTTGCTGGAATTTGGATACTAATTATATTAAACCTATATATCGGTTTGGGGAAAGTTGATGTCTTTACTATGTTGAGTTTTCCAAATCTGTGAAGAATTTATTTATTTAGATTTTCTTTTCTCTCTCTTTTTTTTTGTTTTGAGACAGAGTTTCACTTTTGTTGCCCAAGCTGGAGTGCAATGGCACGATCTCGGCTCACTGCAACCTCTGCCTCCCAGGTTCAAGCGATTCTCCTACCTCAGCCTCCCGAGTAGCTGGGATTACAGGCATGTGCCACCATGCACGGCTAATTTTTTTGTGTGTCTTTGGTAGAGGTGGGGTTTCTCCATGTTGGTCAGACAGGTCTGGAACTCCCGGCCTCAGTGATCCGCCCACCTCAGCCTCCCAAAGTGCTGCTGGGATTACAGGCGTGAGCCATCGTGCCCGGCTTTTAGATTTTCTTAGATTTTTTAAAAATTCAGTGTTTTGTAGTTTTCAGCATATAAGTCCTGTACATGTTTGTTACATTTTTACATATGTATTTTAATTTTCTTTGGAGTGTTATAAATGGTGATGTTTTTAACTTGTTTTCACATGTTGATTTTTAGTGTATAAAAATGGGATTGGTTTTTGTGTGTTAATGTTATATCCTGGGACCTTGCTGAACTCACAAGTTCTAGGAGTTGTTTTGTAAATTTGTTGAGATTTTCTATGTAAACAATCATTCCACCTACAAATATAGTTTTATTTTTTATTTCAACTCTTATTCCTTTTATTTCCATTTCTTGTCTTATTCTGCTAGCTAGAACTTTTAGTACTATGTTGAATGAGTGGTGATAGTAGGCATCTTTGCCTCAGTTCCAATTATTAGAGGGAAAGCAATCTTTCACCCCTGAGTATAATATTGGCTTAATTTTTTTTTTTTGGTAGACCTGTTTATCAAATTGAGGAAGCTCTCCTCTGTTCTTGTTTTTGCGGGTTTTTAAATCATGAGCAGGTGTTGAATTTGTGAAATGCTTTTTTCACATTGATTGATTTGATAATATGATTTTTTTTTATAACTGTTAATATGATGTATTCTATAGATCTCAAAACAAATACACAGATAAGACACAGCGAAAATGCTGAGCAGCAGTGGCATATAATGAACCAGCCTTGCATACTGGAATAAACTCCACTTGGTCATGGTGCATAATGACCATGGTATTTAATTCTTTTTATATGTTGCTGAATTTTATTGGCTCATATTTTGTTAAGGATTTTAACATCTATATTCATGATGAATATTGATCTGTAGTTTTAATTTTTTTTTTTTTTTTTGAGACAGTTTCACTCTTGTTGCCCAGGCTGGAGTGCGATGGCATGATCTCGGCTCACCACAACCTCTGCCTCCCAGGTTCAAGCGATTCTCCTGCCTCAGCCTCCCGAGTAGCTGGGAGTACAAGCATGTGCCACGGCTAATTTTGTATTTTTCTTAGGGATGGGGTTCTCCATGTTGGTCAGGCTGACCTCAAACTCCTGACCGCAGATGATCCTCCCACCTCAGCCTCCCAAAGTGCTGGAATTAAGGCATGAGCCACTGCACCCAGCCTGTAGTTTAATTTTTTGTGTGTCTTTGTTTTGGTATCATGGTAATATTAGTTTCATAAAATGAATTTGGGAATGTTCTCTCATCTTCTGTTTTCTGGAAGAAATTATATTGAATTGTTGTTAGTTTTTCTTTATTTTTATTTTTTTTATATTATTTAAGACAGAGTTTTGTTCTTATCACCCAGGCTGGAGTACAATGGTGTGACCTCGGCTCACCGCAGCCTCCGCCTTTAAGATTCAAGCAGTTCTTCTGCCTCAGCCTCCTGAGCAGCTGGGATTGCAGGCGCCTGCCACCAGGCCCAGCTAATTTTTGTATTTTTAGTAGAGATGGAGTTTCACCATCTTGGCTAGGCTGGTCTCGAACTTCTGACCTCACGATTCACCCGCCTTGGCCTCCCAAAGTGCTGGGATTACAGGTGTGAGCCACTGTGCCCAGCCTCTATTATGTATTTTTTTTAGATGAGGTCTTACTCTGTCACCCAGGCTGGGAACACTGGTATGATTATAGCTCACCGCAGCCTCAAACTCCTGGACCCAGGGTATCCTCCTGTCTCAGCCTCCTAAATAATCAAGACTACAGGTGAGCACCACCAAGCCGTGGTAATTAAAAACATTTTTTTGTTTGTTTGTTTTGGCAGAAGCTGGGTCTCACTTTGTTGCCCAGGCTGGTCTTGAACTCCTGGCCCAAGTGATCCTCCTACCGCAGCCTCCCAAATAGCTGAGATTACCAGGTTGGAGCTACTGTGCCTTGCCTATATTATCTTTTTTTTTTTTAAAGATGGAGTCTCGCTCTGTCACCCAGGCTGGAGTGCAGTGGCGCGATCTCGGCTTACTGCAACCTCCACCTCCTGGGTTCAAGCGATTCTCGTGTCTCAGCCTCCAAGTAGCTGGGATTACAGGCTCCCACCACCACACCCAACTAATTTTTGTATTTTTTGTAGAGACTGTGTTTTACCGTGTTGGCCAGGCTGGTCACAAACTCCTGACCTCAAGTGATCCGCCTGCCTCAGCCTTCCAAAGTGCTGGGATTTCAGGCGTGAGCCACCATGCCCCCCCAATTTTTGTATTTTTTAGTAGAAGTGGTGTTGGACCATGTTGACCAGACTGATCTCAAACTTCTGACTTCAAGTGATCTGTCCACTTGGCCTCCCAAAGTGCACCCTTGCACCCTACTGCCAATTTATATGCCTTAATTGCTCAGCGTTTTCATTCCGTCTTATTTATTTTTATATTTTTCCTGATGCTCTCAGGATGAGATCTGTTTTCTTAACCTCACAAATTTGATACTGTTATTTCATATAGTAAAGGTTTGTTTAGTTGACTACCTCCCTCCCCACATTTGTTTTGTGTGAAAAACGAACATCATTCTGTGGTCTTAATACTCATTCTGGGCACCAGCATGGTGGCTTATGCACTTTAGGAGGCCAAGGCAGAAGCATCACTTGAGCCCAGGAGTTTGAGACCAGTGTGCAAAACATAATGAAATCTCATCTTTACTAAAAATAAAAAAATTAACAGGCGTGGTGGTGTGTGCTTGTAGTCCCAGTCACGCTGGAGGCTGAGGCAGGAAGATCACTTGAGCTCAGGAGGTTGAGGCTGCAGTGAGCAGTGTTTGCACCACTGCACTCTGGGCAGCTGAGCCAAGACCCTGTCTCAAATCACGACAGATGCTCATTCCTCGAGATTACTCTGGTTCAGCAGTGGTGCGCTTTTTGCAGTTCACTTTCATTGAATGTGTCAGGCCTGCTTTTGTCTTCAGGACTTCTGCATTTGCTATGGAATGCCTTGGAATGCTTTTCTTCGGATATCCATAGAGTGCTTTCCTCTTGCTTCAGTTACTTATTCAATTACTATTTCAGTGAGACCTTCCCCCTTTAAAATGGCAAATCCTCTATTTCTTCACTTTTTGTTTCCCTTACTCCTTTGTTTTTGTTCATTTTATTCATCATGACCTGCCATATTATATGTTTTATTTAATTCTTTATTAAGGTTTTGGTCTGTTAAACTCTCCAACTCATTAACCAGTCATTGGAGTTTTTTTATATTTTTAACTTGGAAACAATTGATACCTTTTCAGTGTTGAGTATTTTTAGTAACATGTGTGATGCAGTCTCTTTAATTTATTCAAAGCTTTTTTTTTCTTTTTTTTTGAGATGGAGTCTCACTCTGTCACCCAGGCTGGAGAGCAGTGGTGCAATCTCGGCTAACTGCAACCTCCGCCTCCCAGATACAAGCGATTCTCCTGCCTCAGCCTCCCAAGTAGCTGGGATTACAGGCACCCTCCCACCATGCCTGGCTAATATTTGTATTTTTAGTAGAGACGGGGTTTCACTGTGTTGTCCAGGCTGGTCTTGAACTTCTGACCTCAGGTGATCCACCTGCCTCAGCCTCCCAAAGAGATTACAGGCGTGAGCCAATGCACCCGGCCTCAAAGCTTCTTTTATTCTGTAGTTTAATGTACCTCTTGCAAAATTAAAAAATTTATTCTTTTACATTTTATGTTTTTGTGTTACTTAGATTTTTTAAATAGTCTTTTTCAGTCACTTGAAAATGTATTTGATATACGGAAAATTCAATGTTTTGCCTTGATATTATTGGGTTAAATTTTTCAGTGGATTCTCTTATATTTCTAATATAGAGAATCTTGTCATTTGTGAATAGTAAATGTTACTTTTAAAAAATTTATATTGCCTTGCTGGGCATAGTGGCTCACGCCTGTAATCCCAGCACTTTGGGAAGCTGAGGTGGGTGAATCACTTGAGGCCAGGAGTTTAAGACCAACTTGGCAAACCCTGTCTCTACTAAAAATACAAAATTTAGTCAGGTGTGGTGGTCTGTGCCTGTAATCCCAACTATTTGGGAGGCTGAGGCACAAGAATCCCAGAGGCAGAGGTTGCAGTGAGCCAAGATGGTGCCACTGCAACTCCAGCCTGGGTGACAGAGTGAGATTCTCTCTCAAAAAAAAAAAAAAAAAATTACATTGCCTTGGTATATTAGCTCACACCTATAATTCCAGCACTTTGGGAGGTCAAGGTGGAAGGATCACTTGGACCCAGAAGTTTAAGACCAGCCTGCACAACATAGGGAGACTCCTGGGCTGGCCTCCCAGCTACTGTGGAGGCTGAGGTGGGAGAATCACTTGAGCCTGGGAGGTTGAGGCTGCAGAGAGCCAAGGTTGTGTCGCTAAACTCCAGCTTGGGCAATAAAGTGAGATCCTGTCTCAAAAAAACCCCCTCAAATTATATTGCCTTGTATTATCTAGAATTTTTGGAATACTGTCAAATGACAGAACATAGTATACATTTTAGAAGTCTTAGCTTTGTGATTTAGTGTTTCATTTTTAGCATATTAGCTATTGCTTTCTGACAGATACCAGTTATTGTGATAACAGAATTTCCTTCTATTCTTGTTTATTGAGAGTTCATCAGGAATGAATAGAATTTTATCAAATGCTCTTCTAGCATTTAGCCCATTAATCATATGGCTTTTCTACTCAAACCAAAAATCTTTTTGCATTGTATCTATCAGTTTTCAGAATAATGATGAAGTTTTCCCTTAACATCCTTTAAAGGAGATCAGTGATTTTTAAAGTATTATTATGAATAAAATGAAACATTACTATATTTAATCGGTTTGAATCCAGTGCAGTTGTTACTCTTTTTGGTGCTCAAATTTTCTCATCTTAGGCTACTAGGAGCCCATTCTGGATGCTTTCTTTGCCCTTCTGACAAGTCCCCTGTGGTCTTTGATAGCTTCTCTGTTTTCTGGTGCGATAAAATGTTCTAGGCTCATCTTGTGCATTTTCTTCCCCAGACCTGCAATCACCCAATTCCCCAAGGAGTCTGGGTTCCTTTTATGGAAAATAGTATTTATACCATAATCACTTTTTTACCTTACCTTTAAACAGACTTAACAGTTTTTGTTTAATGAAATCCAGAGTACTTTTAGATTTATAGAAAACTTAGGAAGATAGTAGAGTCCCCACGTGCCCCACACCCAGTTTCCCCTGTTCAAGCAAACTTTTAAGTTATCGGAACATTCTTAAATTTACAATGATAAAAATTCTTCGTGTCCCCAGTACAAAGCTTCAGAAGTTATCAACTCCAATCTTTTGTCATATATGTCCCTACCTACTTTCCCCAAATTATTTGAAAGGAAACTCCATATATTGTATAATTTTATACATAAATATTCAATCTTGTGACTGTAAGGATAGAAATCATCTTAACCAAGTAATTTACTTAATTTATATTAAACCATTCTTATATTGGTAGATTAAACTGTATTGGGTACATTGAGGACTTTTGTGCCTACACTCACAGGAAATATTGATGTGTTAATATTGGTTTATAAATTGTGTTACACAAAGACTTCTTCTGGTCCATGTTGAGAAATGAGAAAGAATGGATGGTATACTAGGCCCACCGTTTAATAGGTTTTTGCCTAAAAGTTTGGTTGGATAGGGTGGTCTTCTGCTGAAGTTTGAAAACCAATAATTTGCATGTTTTTTGAATTTTGTGTTTTGTGTTCAGCATTTTTCTATATTTGTCTTCTAACATGTATGTATTTGACTCCCTGGCTTTTATTCTCTTGAACAGTTTAAGGAACAGAATTCTGTCCTTTCCTTGAAAGCTTTGTGGAATTTATTCATGAAGCTGTCTTGTTTGGGTAGATGCGTTTGGATGTGGAGGGAGGGCAAGACAATATACCTCTTCTTGAATCAGATGGAGTAATTTATATTTTTCTAGGAAACCACTTTTGTCTGTATTTAAGTTGTTAGAATATATACTTGCATGTGCTGTTTTCTTGGTTTAAAGAAATTTGCTTAGTTTTTTGGTCTTTTGTTTTTTTTTTTTTCATTTATAAGACCATACATTTGTTTACTTTCCCTTTTGTGCGTCTGACTTCACTGCATTTTGTTTTCTAATTAATTTTTGTTTTTGTTTTTGTTTTTACCCTGTAACTGTTCCCCAGCCTTTTTGGTTTATTTTATTGTTACTTTTTTGCTTCCTTAATTGACTATTTTAAATCTTTGTTGTATAATAATAGGAACATTTAGGGAGATGTTTTCCCTGAATTTGGAATGTAGCATTTTCTTTATTTCTTTTAATAGTTGATTTTCAATTTGATTTCTTTACCCTAGGTGTTACTGTAATCATTGTCTTGTAAGGGAGAAATCCATTAGTCTCTCAAATAAAAGTGGATTTAATTATAGGCATTACATGATTTCACCAGGAATACAGGACCAGGAACTGGGGCCTGCAGTGACCTTTGAAAAGAGTAAGTAGTTAGGAACTGAGGTATCTTTCTGGCTTGCCACATAGTTCCTCTTACGTATGGCATTAGCTTGGTCACTCTTTTTTGAGGGATTATGTTAATCTGGTAGTTTTTCTTTATTCTTACTTATAAATGAAGATGTAGATGATGATTATTTTTTGAGATGGAGTCTTGCTCTGTCACCCAGTCTGCAGTACAGTAGTGTGATCTCCGCTCACTGCAACCTCCACCTCCCAGGTTCAAGCATTTTTCCTGCCTCAGCCTCTCTAGTAGCTGGGACTACAGGTGCGAGCCACCACGCCTGGCTAATTTTTGTGTTTTTAGTAGAGACGGGGTTTTGCCATGTTGGCCAGGCTGTTCTTGAACTCCTGACCTCAGATGATCCACCCCATTCGGCCTCCCAAAGTGCTGGGATTACAGGTGTGAGCCACTGTGTCCGGCCTGAGGTAGATTATTTTAATATTGTAACTGGAGTAGGCAGTATTAATAATACAGTTTGTCAGTTGCCCTCAGCGGCTTCTCGTCTCCTCCTGTATTATATACATCATAGCAGATGGGGAATCTGCATAGCTTATATTGACCTTTACCGTGATTTCTAACCTTATTAGCACTTCCCCAAATTCTAGGCTGTTTTTGCAGTTTCTATCTCATGTTTTAGAATTGAAGAGCAATCTCAGGGAAATATTTTTATTCACTGGTGATTACATGTAACTATCATGTATACCTGTTTGATGAGGTTCTTTTTTTTTTTTTTTTCGAGATGGACTTTCCCTCTTGCTGCCTAGGCTGGAGTGCAATGGCATGGTCTCGACTCACTGCAACCTCCACCTCCCGGTTTCAAGCGATTCTCCTGCCTCATGTTCTTGGGTAGCTGGGATTACAGGCACCTGCCACCACGCCTGGCTAATTTTTTTGTATTTTTAGTAGAGATGGGGTTTCACCATGTTGGTCAGGCTGGTCTCAAACTTCTGACCTCAAGTGATCCACCCACTTTGGCCTCCCAAAGTGCTGGGATTACAGGTATGAGCCACCGTGCCCAGCTTAATGAGTATTTTCTACCTAATGAGGTAGCACCTTCAGCTTGTGTAGTGTTTCAATTATATAATATCCCAGTTTTAAAATTTTTAATAATTTTGTGTTTATTTTCATTTGATAAAGGAACAAGGTTGATATAAAACTCTGGTCTTAATTTATGTTAGTTTTTGTTTGGAATTTAGATTATGTATCTTTTTACACAATTCATTATGCCAACACATTTCTCTGTAGGGAAATTCCTGTGTAGAACACATAGCAGTTTTAACTGAAGTGGGCTGACTCGGGAGCCTTTGAGAGGCAGCACAGTGGAGTGGAAAAACCACTTGGAAAAAATTAGACTAAAGATACTGACATCAGAGGTTGATGGAGAAAAACAACTGAAATCCGTTCTTGGTAGTGTCAGCAGGCTAACCTTAACCCCCATGAGGGCTCTGGCAACCCTCTCTACTCACCACACCCACTCACTGGAGGAAGGGCCCGAAACTTGGTGGAAGACTAAGTTAAGAAAAAATAGGTATTACTTCTAGAGGAAGTGGGATCCGGTAAGGTTTGCCAAACAACATATTCATAGAATTTTACTTGGTAAGCTGCTTTGAGATTATTTTATCAGTAAGTGCTAAATAAAGGAGAGGGATTTTTGTTTTTTGTTTTTTGTTTTTTGAGATGGGGTCTCATTCTGTCGTTCAGGATGGAGTGCAGTGGCTCCATCTTGGCTCACTGCAACCTCCACCTCCCTGGTCCGAGAAATTCTCCTGCCTCAGCCTCCCGAGTAGCAGGGACTACAGGCATATACCACCACGCCTGGCTAATTTTTGTATTTTTAGTAGAGACGGGGTTTCACCATATTGGCCAGACTGGTCTTGAACTCCTGACCTCAAATGATCCACCCACCTTGCCTCCCAGAGTGCTGAGATTATAGGTGTGAGTCACCATGCCTGGCCAAGGAGAGAGATTTTTTTTGGATGCTGGTTATTTTAAAATAGAAATTGATGACCAGAGGGAGGAAATGACTTTCCCAGGGTCCAAAGTCTTGGTATTTGGGCTTGAACAACAACTGCTGATTGCTGGCTTGAAGTTTTTCACAGGGTCCTGTTGACTTCATTACCTTTGGCTGTGTCTCCAGCAGTACTTTATCTTTGCAGCATTTTGTAATGCAAAGACTGTCCCTCTGCTGTTCAGAATTCTGTGATTCCATATTCATAGTCTAAGCCCTTATGTCTTACTTTTTGTCTGTTTACAACAGTCGATAGAGCCAGTTGCATTAACATCCTTTGTCAAATAATGTTATCACTGGAAATATGAGATATGAGACCTCCTAGAAATTCCTTGTGAGAGTCAAGCTTAGGTAGGGTGACTTTGTGCTTTGTCATTTCTGTAAAACATTCTTAAAATGAAGAGTATCTGACAGTAAGTATAAGGAGTGAAGCAAAGTAATGAATTCTGAATTAGAAAAAATCATAGTTATATTGTATCTGTGTGATTGCCTTTTTTAGTGTTAGTGTTCCACAGTCAGTTGAAGTTTTACTAAGATTGAGGGAAAGATGCATCGTATTACTTGCTTGGGTAAACCCTTCCCAAGAAGCTGTTGTCTTCCATTTAATGCATGAGATGTTGAGTAAGCTGTGACTGGTTTGTTATGAGATAGGCCAAAAGTTTTCTTGTTTTCCTTCTTTGTTGTCTGCACTAGAGAGGTAAGATGAATAAAATCTTCATCTTGCATGTGGAGGAAATAAAGCAAATTGAAATACAGTGACCATGGCATTGTGGTATGTGTTGCTATTTAGAGTATGATTTAGAGCTGCATTGTCCAGTGTTTGGTAGCTAGTGGCCACATGTGGCTCTTAAGCACTCGAAGTGTGGTTAATCCAAATTGAGATGTATTGTCAGTGTAAAATATACACCAGATATTGAAGACTTAGTATGAAAAAATATCCCACTGACACTTTAAAAAATGATTATTTTTAAATTACAAAAATTGATTGCATGTTGAGATGAAAAGATAGTTTTGATACATTGGGTTAACTATGTTAATGTAAATTATCATTATTATTTTTGAGACAGTCTTAATGTTGCGCAGGCTGGAGTATGGTGTCGTGATCACAGTTCACTGTAGCCTTGAATTCCTGGGTTCAAGTGATCCTCTCACCTCGGTCTCCTGAGTGGCTCGGACCACAGGCACACTGACCACCACGACTGGCTAATTTTTAAATTTTTGTAGAGACAGTATGTTACCATGTTGTCCAGTGTGGTCTCGAACTCCTGGGCTCAAGTGATTCTCTTGTGTTGTCCTCCAAAGGCACTGGGATTATAGGTGTGAGCCACTGTTCTGGGCTCAGTTTTTTTAATGTGACTACTAGAAGGTTTAATGTGTGTCTTCTATTAATTTGTGTTGGACAGCACTGAATTAGAGTATAAAATGGCCTGCCAGAATTACAATTTAATATCCTCTCACTTGTACAATATGAAATATGGAGACATATATAGTACACAAAGTACAGTTATGACAGTGTATATGGATGACTTTGGTATATTTAAATCTGTTTGCATTTTAGTAAACTAGCAAGTATTTATACCAACAAGTATTTAAAAACCATATAGAGTTTTAAACAATTGCTTCTGGGCCATCCCTGAGACTTAAAAGTACAGAGAAACTGCCCCACATTTCCACTATACTGATGAGACAAGCAGGTTGAAAAGGAATCCTAAGTGACTGTGGAGTGTGTAGCATGGGCTGGGTTGGAGGAGTGATGAGGGTGGGATGGGACACCAAACCACAGGTAGGTCTCCTGGGTACGTTTCTGACAGGGCTTTGGTCAGCTCCAGGTGTTCTTCCTCTTTCTTGCTAGATGGTGCATGTGTGGTATCTGACCCAAGTGTGATTTGCCTCTGAGTTCAGAATTGACTGGAAATCACTAAGTAGGTGGATTCCTGAGGCTGCAAGGGGTTAAAAATATTCATTAAGTTTTGCTGAAAAAATAGAAGGTGTGATGTGAAGCTGAAACTGCTTATAACCTTTGTTTTACACCCAAGCACAAGCCAGTAGAGTAGCGTGGAGGAAATGTTGCCCTTTAAGATTGATGACTGCTCATTTCCTTGCTCTTCAAAGGTCTTTTTGTCATTTGGATACCCAGCTGGGAATTTCAATCGTTTTAGAAGTTTGACTGACTGCTAAATAAGATGTATGTGATTTTTAGCTTTAATATTTTTTAAAATATCTTTATGATGTTGTTTGTTCCTTAATATTTGAGTTGGGGTAAAAAATTCATTGCATTTTGGATCAGAGTTCTGACTTGATTTTTATAGATTTACTACTCAGCATCAAAAGTTATACATCTAACATTGTGATTTTTCATTGGTGATAATTCTGTAACAAACATTACACATTACATTGCATATTGAGAGGGGTTGGTTTTGAAAATGAGTATATTCATTGGTGATAGATTTTATAATCATAAAGCAAATATCTGTTACATTAGAGCATAATCAGATAATGAAGTGGTTAGTAGAAAACAATAGACTATAGATTACAAAATTAAGATCTCATACAACAAAATATAATTAACACCATAACTTGAATGTAATTTTTACGGGATTATCTTATGAATGGTAATGATTCTAAGTGGTATGTGAAATGCTGTTACTAGCACATGCCAGTTGATAGAATGCTGGAAAAATCACATTTTACATTATATTTTAGATAGGATTTTTGTATGCTTGAGGGTGACTTGGCTTATGTTTTTTTTCTTTCCTTTTAGAATATGGTTTCTAGTTTTAGGGTTTCTGAACTACAAGTATTACTAGGCTTTGCTGGACGGAATAAAAGTGGACGCAAGCATGACCTCCTGATGAGGGCGCTGCATTTATTGAAGAGCGGCTGCAGCCCTGCGGTTCAGATTAAAATCCGAGAATTGTATAGACGCCGATATCCACGAACTCTTGAAGGACTTTCTGATTTATCCACAATCAAATCATCGGTTTTCAGTTTGGATGGTAGCTCATCACCTGTAGAACCTGACTTGGCCGTGGCTGGAATCCACTCTTTGCCTTCCACTTCAGTTACACCTCACTCACCATCCTCTCCTGTTGGTTCTGTGCTGCTTCAAGATACTAAGCCCACATTTGAGATGCAGCAGCCATCTCCCCCAATTCCTCCTGTCCATCCTGATGTGCAGTTAAAAAATCTGCCCTTTTATGATGTCCTTGATGTTCTCATCAAGCCCACAAGTTTAGGTAAGTGTTAGAGAATTCAGTTTCTTCTGAACAAGAGAGTAAATGAAATGAGAGACCTTCAACTATTGATTAATGATGTACTGTTAATATAATAAAATTGAGACATCAATGCCCAATGTTTGAATATACAGATAAAAATTCTGCAACCATGACTGAAATCTAACAAAAAATTTATTTCATATCATTTGAGCTTTCTTCTTTTCCAATTCTTTTATTGTGGTAAAATACACATAATATAAAATCTATCATCTTCATCATTTTAAAGTGTACAGTTGAGTGGTGTTAAATATGTTGGTAATGTTGTGCAGCCATCACTGCCATCCATCTCCAGAACTCTTTTCATCTTCTGAAACTGAAACTCTGTACCCATTAAACAATAGCTTTCCTTTCCTCTCCTCCCACTAGCCCCTGGCAGTTACTATTCTGCTTCCACTGTCTGTGATTTTGACTATTCCAGGTACCTCATATCATTGGAATCATACAGTATTTCTCTTGTGACTGGCTTATTTCACTAAACTTAATGTCCTCAAGGTTCTAACATGCTGTAGTTTGTTAGAATTTTCTGCCCTTTAAAGGCTAAATAATACGATGGTATACATTTTTAAAGAAAAATAGTAATCTTTTACTCACTTCACCCCTCAGTCTCACTTTCAAGAGGCAACAACCTTAATTATTTTAGCCGTTTCTTCTGGTTTTACTTCTGTATTTCTGTGTTATAGGATACCACATTTTGCTTATCCATTGATGGACACTTGGGTTGCTTCCACGTCTTAGCTATTGTGAATAATTCTGTGGACATGAGTATACAAGTATCTCTTTGAGACCCTGCTTTTCAATTCTTCTGGCTGTATACCCACAAGTGGAATTGCTGGATCACATGGTCATTTTGTTTTTAGTATTTTGAGGTATCACTGTACTGTTTTCCATGGCAGCTGCACCATTTTACATTCCCTTCAACAGTGCACAAGGGTTCCAATTTCTCCACATCCTTAACAACACTTTTATTTTCCTTTTTTTTTTTTTTTTTAAAAAAAAATAGTGGCCATTCTAATGAGTGTCAGGTGGTATCTTATTGTAGCTATGATTTGCATTTCTGTAAAGATGGTGATGTTGTACATTTTCATGTGCTTTTTGGCCATTTATGTATCTTTCAAGAAATGTATAGCCAAGTCTCTGGCCCATTTTTGAATTGGTTTGTTTTATTGTTGTTGAGTTTTAGGAGTTCTTTATATATTATGGATATAATCTCTTATCAGATATATGAATTTGCAAATATTTTCTCCCATTCTGTGGCTTGCTGTTTTTACTCTGTTGATAGTGTCTTTTGATGTACAACTTAAAATTTTTTCATGAAATTCCAATTTGTTTATTTTTTATTGTTGTTTCCAATGCCTTTGGTGTCATATCCAAGAAATCATTGCTAAACTTCATGCTGTGAAGGTTTTGCGCTGTGTTTTCCTCTAAGAGTTTTATAGTTTTAGGTCTTACATTTAAGCCTGATCTCTTTTGAGTTAATTTTTGTATATGGTATTAGGTGAGTGTCCAGCTTTGTTCTTTTGTTTGTGGATATCCATTTTTTCCCCACAATTTGTTGAAAAGCCTGTCCTTTCCCTCACTTGTCAAAAAGTATTTGTGTATGTGAAGTTTTATTTCCAGGTTAGCTGTTCCAAGGTCCCCACCCTCAGGCCATGGACTGGCACCAGTCCACAGCCTGTTAGAAACCAGGTCGCACAGCAGGAGGTGAGCAGCAGGAGATGAACAGCAGGAGAATGAGCATTACAGCCTGGGCTCCACCTCCTGTCAGATCAGCAGCGGCATTAGATTCTCATAGGTTCAGGAACCCTATTGTGAACTGTTTGTGTAAGGGATCTAAATTGCATGCTCCTTATGAGAATCTAATGCCTTATGATCTGAGGTGAAACAGTTTCATCCAGAAACCATTTCCCTGGTCTGTGGGCAAACTGTCTGCCATGAAACTGGTCCTGGTGCCAAAAAGGTTTTGGACTGTTGATTTATTCCACTGGTCTAGATGTCTGCCTTTATGCCAGTACCACAATTTTGATTACAGTAGCTATGTAATATGTCTTGGAATCAGGAAGAGTGAGTTCTCCAGCTTTAATTATTTTGTAAGATTGTTTTGGGTGTTTGGGACCCTGGAGATTCCACATGAATTTTAGAATGAGTTTTTCTATTTCTGAGGAATTGCAGTGAATCTGTAAATTGGTTTGGGTGATATTGATATCTTAGCAATATTAAATCTTTCTTTTCCCACACAGACTGATGGGGAAAAAAAAGTTAAGTCTTCCAGTACATGAAAATGAGCTGTGTTTCTATTTATTTATGTGTTCTTTAATATCTTTCAGCAATGTTTTGTAGTTTTTATTGTACAGGTTTTCATTTTCTTGGTTAATTTTGAAATATTTTTCTTTTTGATGCTATTGTAAAAACTGCATAATTTCCTTTTCATCGTATTTATTATTAGTTTATAAAAATGCAATTGATTTTTGCATGTTGACTTTGTATTTTGCTACTTTACTGAATTCATTTATTCTAACATGTTTTTTGTGTGGAATCTTTAAGGTTTACTGTGTTTAAGAGCCTACCATCTGTGAACAGGAATAATTTCACTTCTTTCTTTTCTGTTTGTATGCCTTTTATTTCCTTTTCTTTCTTAGTTGCTCTGGCTGGAACTTACCTCAAGCATTCTTATGATGTAGAACTCAGGTGGCTTCTCTGTGAATGGGAATAGACACATGTCTTATTTATTGATACTGATTTTGTGTTTTGATACTTTTCATATTTTTATAAGGGGATTTATTTTCCATTTAATGTAGCTTTTAAACTGATTTTCTAAGAAATAAACCTTTTATATTTAATTTTATTTCTAAAGTGGCACAGGGAGTTTGACATGTGTTTTTTTAGCTTTTATTTAATGCCCATCAATTGCTTACAATGTGACTAATAAATTTTTGCTTTGCTGTGTTATAATTCTTACTGCCTAATGAAATTATTTACAGATATATTTGGATTTCTTTATGAAATAAATGGGGAAGTAATATTTCATAGTCGATCTGGAAGATTACTTTCTTTTCTTTCTTGGGAAAACCCTTTTTATTTTCAGTCATGTGAAAACTCTTAAACGTATCAGTGTGCTTTTTCCCTTTCTTACAGGATTGTACTGCAGTCTGTCTTGGTTAAGTCAGAAGGTCGTGAGGGGTAGAGCTAGTAAATGGGTTAGTATGGCCTGACTAGGGGCAGGCAAGGTGGCTATTTTTTTTTTTTTTCAGTTTTTTGCTTTTTGCTTTATTTGTGTTTTAGCAAAACTGGTGATTCAAGCAAGTGGAGTATTGCATTTTATCTCTTTATTACATTCACTTTGAAATAAGGATTGAGTGTTTGTTCACATTTTATTATTTGTACAAAGTCCTGTGAGTAGAATTATTGGATCAAGTAATAAGAACATTTTAGACTCTTGAAAACATATTGCCAAATTATTTTAGTGCCAGTTTAAATTCCACAAGCAAAGTGAGATAATGCCTGTCGTATCTCGTTACTTTTTGCCTTTATTGGGTGCTATTAAAAACAGATCTTTGTGATTTTTAGATGAAAACTTGTATCTTGCTTAAATTTTTATTTATTTTTTATTTTTAATTATTTATTTATTTATTTATTTTTTGGAGACAAAGTCTTGTTCTGTCGCCCAGGCTGAAGGGCATTGGCGCTGTCTCAGCTCACTGCAGCCTCCACTTCCCAGGTTCAAGCAGTTCTCCCGATCAGCCTCCTGAGTAGCTGAGGCTGCAGGCATGTGCCACCACACCCAGTTAATTTTGTATTTTTAGTAGAGATGGGGTTTCACCATGTTGGCCAGACTGGTCTCGAACTCTTGACCTCAGGTGATCCACCCGCCTTGGCCTCCCAAGGTGCTGGGATTACAGGCATGAGCCACCATACCTGGCCAACAAGAGCAAGTATTTTAAATGCTTATTATCCAGTTGTTTGTCTTTTATGATTTTACTTTCATCTTTAGCCTTGTTTTTAAAGAGTTGATTTATCTAGTTAAAATATTTCCGTAATTTGTTTTGTAATTCCTCCTTTATCATGGTATTTGGACAGTATCATGCACAATATTGTGGCTCATTTATATGTTCTGCCCCAGCAGTTATTGTAAATTTATTACTTAAAAAAATTTTTTTTCCTTATTTATGTTGAAGGACTAGCAAATTTATTACTTTCTATTATTCTGAGAAAGATTCAGACTAGTGATATGCTTAAGTAGCCCTACTTCATGAGGCCCCTCAGGAATATGGCTAAGCACAGGACAGAGAGGATAAGAGGGTCTGTAGGGTAGTGGTTACAGTGGAATGTGTTTTAGAGACATGGACAGAAGACTGGGGACTAAGTGAAGATGCTTGCAGTAGGCTTTTGCTCCGTGGTACTCCAAGAGGGAGACACGGGAGAGGCCTTGTCCTTTTCTCTTTCCTTGCCTTCCTACTTTGTTCACAAATAGAAATAGAAATTTTCTTCCTTTGCTCTGTTCATCACAGAGTTTCTCTTTTATTAACCTCAGTAAAATTAAATAGTATGCTCATTATAAATTTACTAAAATAAAACTTTCCATATTTGGTGTTCAAAACTGTCTCATTTGGCTTAGATAAAATAATGCCAGAGATATTTTGTTTTGAAGAGTAACTAAACTCCCTGCATTTTGCTTATAGCTTCAGCTAGAATGCCAGAAATACACGTAGCCTCATGGCTTATACACTTTCTACCCTTTTAATAAAAACTAATAATGTTTTTCAGGAATCCTACCTATCACTGTGTTTTTGTTTTTGTTTTTGTTTTTTTTGAGATGGAGTCTCTCTCTGCCACCCAGGCTGGAGTGCAGTGGCACGATCTTGGCTCACTGCAAGCTCCGCCTTGCAGGTTCACGCCATTCTCCTGCCTCAGCCTCCCAAGTAACTGGGACTACAGGCGCCTGCCACCATGCCTGGCTAATTTTTTGTATTTTTAGTAGAGACGGGGTTTCACCATATTAGCCGGGATTGTCTCGATCTCCTGACCTCATAATGCACCCGCCTCGGCCTCCCAAACTGCTGGGATTATTACAGGCGTGAGTCACCGCGCCCGTCCCCTATCACTGTCTTTATAAACGTTGCCTTATCTTGTCTTCCCAAAAGAGAAAAAAAGTGATTTTCATAAGGTATAATCTTTAAGATGTCAGATTGATGAAACAATTGGATATAATAAATTATCTCATAGACTTTAGGTAGAAAGTTAAAATGTCAGTAAAATACCATATAGTTTGCCAAATAAAAGTGGAAAAAATTTAATCATTTCTCATGATGACCTTTAATTGAATATTTTTAGAGCCACAGCATCTAGGGCAATGGAATTGCTTTCAGAAGTTGGTTAATTTTTGAATGATTAGGTTTTATGATGAAACTACTTAGAACAATAAAAGTTTAGTGAATATCACATATTTAGAATAATGCTATGGAGAAACTTGTTTACTTTTGGGAACTGAGAATTAAAAATCGTCAGAAGTCAAAAGAGATACAGTCATGTCTATGTATCAGACCACATATTCCTGATGTTCTAAGGCAAGGCTGTGTATTTTAATTTATACACAGTTGATTAAATGATTTTTAAGCAATCAACATATTGTTGAGTAGAAATTAGTTAACAAGGGAGAGACTGGAAGAGCTATGGTAGGAAAAACAGACATGAGGTCAAAAATGTCATTCCAGAACTTCTTGGGATTTTGAAACCAGTAGCCCTATGTCAAAAAACCGTAATGACTATGTGCCTTTTTTTTTTTTTTTTTTTGGAGATGGAGTCTTGCACTGTCACCTGGGCTGGAGTGCAGTGGCTTGATCTTGGCTCGCTGCAACCTCTGCCTCCCAAATTCAAGCAATTCTCCTTACCTCATCCTCTCAAGTAGCTGGGATTACAGGCACCCGCCACCACGCCCAGCTATTTTTTTTGTATTTTTAGTGGAGACAGGGTTTCACTATGTTGCCCAGACTCATCTCGAACTCTTGACCTCATGATCTGCCCGCCTCAGCCTCCCAGACTGCTGGGATTACTGGCATGAGCCACTGCCCGTGGCCCATAATGAGTATATTCTATTTAAGATACATTAGTATATAATTTTGCAGCTTGGGATTATTTCTATTCAAAAGGATTGATATAAAAAAATTTTTATCACTTGAAGTGAAAAATTGTGGTTTCTTGAAAACATGAGTGTATACAATAATACTAAACAAAGTACTCTGTAGCTAAGGTTCTGCTGTTAACAAAATGGATAATCCCCTAATCTAAAAACAAACTAGCAAAAATCTCCATTTTCTTTCCTTAATTAACTATCCTGATGTGCTCTCATGGGCAGTCTTGTTTTCCTCTTCAATTTTTTAAGGTTTTTTGTTTTTGTTTTGTTTTGTTTTGTTTTTTGAGACAGAGAGTTGCTCTTGTTGCCCAGGCTGGAGTGCAATGGCACGGTCTCGGCTCACCGCAACCTCTGCCTCCCGGGTTCAAGCGATTCTCCTGCCTCAGCCTCCCGAGTAGCTGGGATTATAGGCATGTGCCACCACGCCTGGCTAATTTTTGTATTTTTAGTGGAGACAGGGTTTCACCATGTTGGCCAGGCTGGTTTCTTCTCTTTCATTTTAAAACCTTTTCCAACTGCACAGAGTCTGGTTGAGGGAGTGGGGACACTGTTCTGTTTGTAGTATCTGTGAATAGTATTCCCTAGAGTTTTGCACCATGACAATCTTTCTTAACAGTATTTCCTGAAAATTTATTACAGCAGATTTATTGTAGTAGTTCTATTATCTTATAGATGTACCATAACTTACCCAGTACTTTTTTGATGTACATCTTCAATGGCTTTCACTGTTTAAATTATTCATTCAGAAGTGTTTTTGTGTATAGCATGTATCAGGCACTGTTCTTGCAGTTTTACAGTCATTGCAGCTATGAACAACTTTTGCATATATTTCTGAATACTTACACATATATATAAAGGATAAATGCCCGGATGTGAAGTTGTTGGGTCAAAATATGAATATTTAATATTTTGATATTCACCTTTAGAGAGAAATTCGACAGTAGCTTCCACAGCATTGCACCAATTTGTACTCCATTTGGTTGTGTGGAGGTACTGTTTTCCCTGTACCCTCATCAGCATTGAATTGTTGGTCTTTTAATTTTTGCTAATCTGAAAGGTGAAAAATTAATGAGGATCAATCTGTTTTTATCCTTAAATTCCTGAACATTAGGACACACTTGTTAAACTTCTGGATATGATTAAACAGGATTCAAATGATATGCACATTAATGTTAAAGCCATTAAAATAGAATATTCTAATTTACTTTATATATTATTTGTATTAACTCAGTTAACACGTATATAATAAGGACTTAATTTGGATATGGCTAGGTAGTCTTCCCCCTCTCCACTGAGACAGAGTCTCGTTCTGTCGCCCAGGCTGGAGTGCAGTGGTGGGATCTTGGCTCACTGCAACCTCCGCCTTCTCGGTTCAAGCGATTATCCTGCCTCAGCCTCCCGAGTAGCTGGGATTACAGGCATGTGCCACCAAGCCCAGCTAATTTTTGTCTTCTTAGTAGAGACAGGGTTTCACCATGTTGGCCAGGCTAGTCTCGAACTCTTGACCTCATGATCCGCCCGCCTTGAACTCCCAAAGTGCTGGGATTACAGGCGTGAGCCACCGTGCCCAGCAGTTATGTAGTCTTAATTGTGGAGAAGCCAGAAGTGTGAGATAGGCTTTAAGGTGTTTGTTACCCAGTTAGGGAGGTAATGTTCACATTCAAAATAAGTAGCAAGTAGATAAGTGTTTGCATGATAAAGCACTATCAGTTGTACATCTAAAGGTCAGTTACTGCATTGGCCTAATGAATGGAGAATTCAGTCAAGGCTGCTTGTAGTGAGACTTGAGGGAGCTTTGAAGGATGAATGCACCTACTTTGGATTGGCAGAGTTTATAGGAGAAGAAATGCCAAGAAAGGGGAGAACTGTGAGTGGTCACAGAAATAGAAAATAAAATGGTTTATTTTAGAAATAAATAGAATAAAATACAATTGCATCTATATAGCAATATTCAATTGTTTACAAATACAGTGTTCACTGAACACTGCTTTAAATTATAATCCCGTTACATCAAAATTTTTCTAATTTAATCAGATTTAATTATTTAATCAGAATAAAATAGAAAATAAAGTGGTACACACCCACAGGTAAAGTAAGCCCTTTGAACCGAGGAAGCCCTGGAGGAGGCTTGAGGAAATGTAGCTTTGCTAGGAAAGAGCCTGGGGTCGCTCAGAGATCGGAGGCTGGTAAGTGTTTTTGGGCAGAGGAAGGGGGTTGAAAGTGATAAGGTGGACTGACTCCACTCTCGTGGGAGTCTGGCAGGAGTTGGGGCTGCTGTTTCATTTGTAGAAGGTTATAATAGGCTTTCAGTAGCGTGGTGGTAGTGAAAATGGAGAGGAAGCATCACTGGTGATTATTAATAAAATGATAATTTCTGTATAGATAAATCACCTACAAATAACTAAGGTTTGCTGTGTTCTATTTAAATCTGGTTAAATTCGAAAAACTTTGGTGTATATAATGGGATTATAATTTAAAGCAGTGTTCAGTGAAAACTGTTTGTAAACAGTTGAATATTGCTATATAGATGCAGTTGTAAAGTGTTTCTTGAAAGCATTGTGTGTGCCTGTTAGTTCCAACATGTTAAGAAACATGTTATCAAAAATGAGCTAGTTTACTAATATAGAAGAGAGCCTATATTGACTATATTTCTTCTGTTACAACTGTATGATAATGTTCTTTTTGTGTATTTTTATTTCTACATATTTGAGGGTCAGCCCCTCTTTATTTTTAAACGAATTTAAATTTTTTGTCCCAAGTTTTAAAAATTATTTTTTACTTTTTTGGTAGACGGGGGTCTCACTGTTGCCCAGGCTGGAGTGCAGTGGTTATTCACAGGCATGATTATTGTGCACTGCATCCTTAAACTCTTGGCCTCAAGTGAACCTCCTGCCTCAGCCTCCTGAGTAGCTGGGACTATAGGTGTGTGTCACTGTAGGTGTGTGTCACTGTGCCCTGCCCTGCCCAGTTGTGTTGTTTTGTTTTGTTTTGTTGAGACAGGGTCTCTCTGTCTCTCACCCAGGCAGGGTACAGTTGTGAGATCACAGCTCACTGTAGCCTAACCTGTGCTGAAGTGATCCTCCCAAGTAGCTGGGACCACAGGTGTGCACCACCGTAGCCAGCTAATTTTTACATTTTTTTCGTAGAGACCAGGTCTTGCCATGTTCCCTAGGCTGGTCTCGAACTCCTGCGCTCAAGTGATCATCCCTTCTCAGCCTTCCAAAGTGCTAGGATTATAGGCATGAACCATCGTGCCCATTCCGATTTTTTTTTTTTTTTTTTTTACTGTGGTAAAGTACATACTGTCTTGACCATTTTAAAATCCAGTGGCATGAAGTATATTAATATTGTGCAACCATCCCTGCCATCTATCTCTAGAACCCTTTTCATCTTGCAAAACCGAAACTCTATACCCATTTAACAGTAATTCAGTATTCCCTCTTCCCCAGCTCCTGGCAACCACCATCCTGCTTTCTAAGATTCTGACTACTCTAGATTTCTCATATAAGTAGAATCATACTTATATGTCTTCTTATTTGATTTACATGTCATATTATTTGTCTTCTTCTGACTGGCTTATTTCACTAAATGTAATGTCCTCAAGGTTTGTCCATGTTATGTCAGATTTTTTTTTCCTTTTTAAGGCATAGTAATATTCTATTGTATGTGTATACCATGTTTTATTCATTTATTCTCCAATGGACACTTGGGTTGCTTCCACATTTTAGCTATTGTGAATGATACTGCTATGACTGTGGGTATACAAACCTCTTCAAGATTCTGTTTTTTAATTCTTATGAGTATATACCCAGAAGTGGAGTATGTGATCATATGGTAATTCTATTTTTAATTATTTGAGGAACCACTAAACTGTTTTCCACAGCAGCTGCACCATTTTACATTCCCCACCAGCAGTGCACAGGGGTTCCAGTTTCTCCCTGTCCTCAGCACTTTTTTTTTTTTTTTGATAGTGGCCATCCTAATGGGTGTGAGGTGGCATCGCATTGTAGTTTTGATTTGCATTTCTCTAACGATTAGTGGTGTTGAGCATGTTTTCATGTGCATATTTGCCATTTGTATGTACTTGGAGAAATGTCTGTCCAAGTCCTTTGTCCCTTTTTGAACTGAGTTCTTTTCAGTTGTTGAGTTTTAGAAGTCCTGCTCCTACCCTACCCCCTTTTATTTTAGTGCAGCATTGCAGTGGTAGAAGACATTCTTTTGTTGGTGATGATACAGTAGCTGGTAGGTGATGAGAACCAGATAGCTCAGGACCTTAGGAAATGCAGAGTAATTAAACTGATTCATTCATTGTTACTTTGAATTATTTTACTGTTCGATTGGCTAGACTGAGCCATTTTAATCCACAAAGCTACCTATAAAACCTCTTGGTTTATCTTTTCCCTGTGTTAGCCATATTATGAGCCCCTATTAACCTGGGCAGTAACTGCTAGGAAGCATTCTTGTTTTTATTTTTGTTTTGTTTTTTATAAACGGAGTCTTGCTCTGGTCGCCCAGGCTGGAGTGCGGTAGTGTGATCTCGGCTCACTGCAAACTCCACCTCCCGGGTTGTAGTGATTCTGCTACCTCAGTCTCCTGAGTAGCTGGGCTTACAGGCATGGGCCACCATATCTGGCTAATTTTGTATTTTTAGTAGAGACGGGGTTTCACTATGTTGGCTAGGCTGGTCCGAACTCCTGACGTCAGGTGATCCTCCCACCTTGACCTTCCAAAGTGCTGGGATTACAGGAGTGACCCGCTGCACCTAGCCTAGGAAGCATTTTTACTGAAATATAAACCAGTTTATTAAAAGGTGTCAATATAGTACTTGCAGGGGGTGATGGTGGGGGATGACTTGGCAGGTTTTATATTAAGTATATTTAACATTTAGGCGCATTAAAATATTAATTTTTGACCTAAATGTCTTATCAAGATAAAGTCATTGTTACGAAATAGGTAACAAAATATATCTGTTGAACTGCTTGTTTTTTTCCTGAAATTTTGGTATCTTTTAAAAAGCATAGACTTTTGATGAGGACTTCCAGAAGTGAAAATATATTACATGTGTAGTATCTTAACTGTTTTCAGAATGCCTTCACATGTTACTGCATTGAGTCCACAAAACAATGTTAAGGCAGGTGAGAAAAGTGTTACTCCCATTTGAAATGAGGAGTAGAGAGACTTGTAAATTTCCTAAATAACTTGGATAGTAACCAGTAGGGGTAAGGCTAGGATATAGGACTGTTACATTCTGGTCTAGTTAAGTTTAAAAATTTATAAAGCGGGAAAAAGGATCCATAGATTTAGAGCAGTCATAACTATTATATCATACTAGTAGCCTACTCATTTAGTAATTATAAATTAAATGAATCTGAATATAATATTTGGAATTGATAAGATTATGCCAAAATTCATGAAATTGTGGCATTATTTCATTTACTGTTGCTATATAATATACTCTTCCAAAACATAGTGGTGAAAGCAGGTATTTTATTATGCTTCTTAGAAACAAGAACTTGGAGTCACAAGGAAAATGAGCATGCAAACAAAGGATTTCTCAGCAAGGCAAATTTACTTCTGCAAAAGGATGCTGCTTGCACATCTGGCCACTGCGAGAGCACACCAAACAAAGGAGGGAAGGGGTTTTTATCCCTAACACGGTTAATCCCTGGTTCTGTGTCCTGTCCCCATTAGCTGGAGTCAGACCGCACAATCTACACTGACCCGATTGGCTGCTGTTTAAAATTGAATATGGCTAATTAGGTGGGAAGGGAGAGGCTGTTTGTTACAGTACAAGGCATGTTTGGGCATGTCAGGGCGTGGCAAAGGCGGGAAGGGTAGTTCTGATGGGGAGAGCTGTTTCTGTGGTAGGGGCAGTTTACAGAATAGGTAGCCAGGAGTGAAGAGGATGCTTTCCAAATAAGGAAGAGATGTCAGTTACAGATTGGGACTGGCGGGAGAAGTTGTTAACAGAGCAGACAGTTTAGGAGAAGAGACAAGGAAGTTGATCTCGAGAACAAAGAAAAAGGAAGTCACAAATTAAACCTTTGAAGAGCAACTTAACCGTACTTGACAGTTATCTTCTTTTGATTTTTATATTTCTTCCTCTTCAAATATTTTTAACATTTCTTGACTCTGTTGTTCTGTCTGGTTTTCTAAAAGTAAGAGCTTATCTGAATAAGGTGGTGGGGTGATTGAAAAAGGTTTTAGTGAGAGTTGTTTCAATAAGCCTTTGTGCTAGGCTTTGGGCACAGGGTATGATATAACATCCTACAAGAATAAGCACACCTATTACAATGGCAAGAGAAGTAAGGATTGAGGACATAAATCCTTTCCATTTGCCGAACCAGTTTTCCATTAAATTAGTGAAGGGGGCGGGGCGCTGTGGTTCATGCCTGTAATCCCAGCACTTTGGGAGGCCGAGGCAGGCAGATCACGAGGTCAGGAGATTGAGACCATCCTGGCTAACACGGTGAAACCCCGCTCTACTAAAAATACAAAAAAAAAAAAATTAGCTGGGCTTGGTGGCAGTCGCCTGTAGTCCCAGCTACTCGGGAGGCTGAGGCAGGAGAATAGCGTGAACCCAGGAGGCACAGCTTGCAGTGAACCGAGATAGCACCACTGCACTCCAGGCTGGGCAACAGAGCAAGACTCCGTCACAAAAAAAAAAAAAAACACAATGAGTGAAGGGATCGTTTATTCCTGAATTTTTAGCTAGTTCATTGGATAAAGCAGTAAGACCTTGTAATGCTTTTGTTACGGTTCCATCAGGAGCAGTATTATTAGGTATAAAAGCACAACATTGAGTTCCAATGATGATGCAAACTCCACCTTTCTCTGCTAGTGTCATGTCTAATGCTATTCTGTTTTCGCAAGCCATTTGGCTGGTGTTTAGCTATCCCTTTAATAGCATCTCTAGTACAGTTAACAAATCGTTGCTGGTTGTAATAGATGTAATTTATCCAATCTACATTTTTATTTACAGTTAACCACCAGAATAGTATGGACTCAAACCCTGTGCTATCTGATTTTACACCTTAAATTCATCTGGCACTCCTCTCGGGACTCATGTGGCATCTATGTTAACATGAGAGTCAAAGGACCCATGAGGGCCATTTCTTGTTTTATGATGCTTTGTCTTTATCCTTTTTGGTTGTTGAAATTCTAGGGTGAACGGGATGGCCAATTGGATCAGAGCACAAGTGCCACTCTAGTTACTTGGCAGAGTGACTGCCACAATACCACCATACATTCACTTGGGGATGGATCAGGGCAGACTGATGGGTCAGCTCTCGGAATGGCTTAAGCTCACTGCATCTCTTTAGGTCTCCAAGAAATGCTAAGTTTTCTCTTTGTTGTGAGAGACATGAGGTAAAATTGACATGGGGAGACAGAAGCTGAATGGCCCTCAGGGGCTGACCCATAGGGTACCGAATTTAGGGAATAGCCGAGAGAGAGCTCGGCATAACTCATTACCCCAGGCTGTGGGGCATTGGAAGAGAGCTACCTTACAGTTCATGCCTGGTCGGCTGCAGGACCATCCGAGTGGAAAGGGGATAATCTGGGCCTCTGGCCTGCGGTGCGCACAAGCATAACAATCTCTTTTGTTTAGAGTGCGGATGGAATATTTCATCCATGTCAGCCAGGTATTTGCGTCTTTGTATCCCGTCTCTAGAGCTATAGTCTGCCTTAAGTCTTTTACCTCCACAGCCGTTACCTTAGTTGGGTGGTTCTGGAGATGGGAGGAGAATGCTGGGCATGATATGTTTGGGGAAAGTGTTAGATCCCATACATTCACCGGACTCTGGGTCTGGATTTCTTTATTGTTTTTAACCGATGGTCTAGCCAGCCTCAGAGAGAAGATTCCTGCAGGGTCCTGTCCTGTAACATCTGCTCCTAACCCATATCATTAGAATATGGAAGGTTCTTGGGCCACTGTTTGGGGATTATCTATAATTAGCAATAAGGGGTTACACTGCAGTGACTTACAATTTGGTGGGGTGGGACCACGAATAAGTTGGAGTTTCTGTTTCAGTCCTTGCAACTTATTTGAAGAAGGGGCCTGGCTGTCCATCCTCCATGTTGGATGGTCCACCAAACATTTGTCCAGTCACCACAGGAACTTTTTAAGGATCCATACTTATACTTTGTTGACTCACTACAGTGTGGACATAGATACTTATCTACATTTGATAGCTGCCTTTGAGCTCGTTCATCTCCACAAGATGACTGAACAAGGGTCGAACTGAAGGGTTAAGGGATGGTTAGTTTAGTCACGTAGATGACAAGGTAACCTCCTGTTGGAAAGAAAAGGGAAAATAATATTAAGCCCTTTTTAGAGTTAATTTGGTGGGGGTGGGCCCTGGGCTGACAGCTCCTTTTTCTCTGACTGTGGAAGCCACTCCTTTCACTCGCATGTGGTGTGTCCATCCCCTTTTGGCCATGGAGACAGTGGTTTTGTAGTTAGAAGCACTAGATAGGGTCCTTCCCAAGCTGGTTCGTGTTTTCTTTCTTCCAGCTTTTGATAAGAACGTGATCCCCAGGCTGACGCTGACATCCTGGGAACTCCAAGGGTGGCATCTCTGCAAAAGGCCTTTAGTTTTGAGGGAAGAGAAAGTGGAAGACAGACCAAGTATATAGCTCCTGAAAAATGGATCTTTAGTTTCAAACGTAGGAGTGTCAGCAGTGGAGTGTAAATAAGGCAACCCATATAGCATTTCATAAGAAGATAAGCCAATATCTTTCTGAGGGGCAATTTGGACCCTAGGTAAAGCAATAGGAAGGCATTTGGTCTATGGTAGTCGAGTCTCTAAAGTTAATTTGGTTAGGTGGGTTTTTAGGGTTTGGTTTATTTCTACTTTTCCTAATGAAGGTGAGTGCCAGGGGGTATGGTATTCCCATCTTATTTCTAATACCTGGGCTAGCTTGTTAATGACATGTGCAGTCAAATGGGTTCTATTATCTGAATCAATATTTTCTAGTAATCCAAACCTAGGTATAATATTTTTGATTAATGCCTTAACTACATTACTGGTGGCTGCACTTGAAAAGGGAATAGCTTCTACCCAGTGAATAAGGTGATCCAGTATTACTAGTAGATACTTAGGCGACCTATTGGGGGCATTTCGGTGTAATCTATTTGGATGCTTTGGAATCGCCCTAAACCAGAGTTTCTTCCTCCGAGGGGTTTTCTTAGGGTTTGCTTATTAGTTTTTTTTGCATATTAGACAATTATCTGTAACTTGTTTTGCTAAATTCCTGTACATCCATAGACTCCAAGAACTGCATCACACATAGCTTAAGGTCCCCAATGGGTTCCCTGATGCAACTGAGATAAAACCTCCCTCATGAGAGGTTTAGATAGCATTTCTCTTTGATCTGGTAACACCCATTTCCCTTCTAAGTTTTCCTTGGCTCCTATTTTTATTAATTTCTCCTTTTCAGCAGGGGAGAAAATGGGAATGGCGGTAGGGGGAGAAAGGCAAGGAGTGAGGTGAAAAACGGGCGTTTCAGAGGAAACCGCAGCTTGTTTGGCTATTTGGTCTGAAGGTTATTCCCTTGGCTTTCAAAAGAAAGATTTTTCTGGTGTCCTGGAACATGGACAATAGCTATTTCTTCTGGCAACTGAAGGTTATCTAATGCCTGGGTGATTAATTCTTTGTGGGCAAGGTCTTGGTCTTTGCTATTAATGAGACCTTGTTGAGTCCAAATTTTTCCAAAGGTATGGGCTACCCCGAAGACATATTTAGAATCAGTATAAATAGTCCCTTCTTGGTTTTGTAAATGTTTTAAAGCCTGATTTAATGCAAACAATTCACATGTTTGATCCGACCAGTTATTGGGCAATCTTCCTGACTCTACTTCTGCAAGAACTTCTCCATCAACCACCGCATACCCGTTATGCCTTTGTCCCCCAGTTACCCTAGAGGGGCCATCTATGAACAGATGTCCTGTTTTGAAAAGGGTCTCTCTTAAATCGGCCTTGACTTTTGTGTGATAATCAATTAAATCTAAACATTTATGCTCAGGTCCTTTTAGATTTGGGTTCCCTGTCAGGAAACCTGCTGGGTTAAGTGAATTATCAGTGGTTAATATTAAGTCATCTATTTCTAGTAAGATAGCATCATACTTTAAAATCCTTGAGTCGGTAAGCCATCTTCCTGCCTTTTAAGATTGTCCTAACCTGATGGGGTGTGGTCACCACCAAGTTTCCCCCAAAGGTTAGCTTTCTGCTTTCTTTAGTTAATAAGATGGTAGCCGTGATAAATTGAATACATTTGGGCCACCCACGGGTTACTGGGTCTAAAACTTTTGATAGAAAGGCCACAGGTTGTCAGTGGCCCACATGCTCTTGAGTAAGCACCCCTAAAGCTATCCCCTTGTTGTTTGTGTTAATGAAAAGGTGAAATGGTTTTTCTAGGAAAGGAAGGGCTAAGACAGGGGCAGTAATGGTAGGTGTTTTAGCTCCTCAACCTGGTGGATTTCATCAGAAGTCCATAGGAGAAGGTCAGGCTTTTCCTGGGTGAGGTTCACGTATAAGGGTTTCATCTTTAGGGCATATTAATCCATAGTCAGCAATACCCAACTAATCCCCAAAATTTTCTGAGCTCTTGCTTGGTTTTAGGCAAAGGTAAGGATGTGATTCCTTCGACCCGTTCGGGCCTTATCTTTGACTTGCCTTTATTTATTAAGTGTCCTAAATATTTAACCTTGGGTTCCACAGATTGGAGCTTTCCTTTTGAAACTCGTAACCCCTTCCCTTGTAAATAGTTAAGAAGGTGTGTGGAGAAGACAGCCACCTGTTCTATAGCTTCACCAGATATAAGCAGGTCATCCACGTATTGGAGCAAGCATATGTGTTTTGGGGTACAAATTTGTTCTCGAATCTGTTCTAGGACTTGACCAAAGAGGTTAGGTGAATCTGTAAACCCTTGGGGCAAGACTGTCCATTGGTATTATTGCTTTTGCCCAGAATGAGGATCTTCCCATTCGAAAGCAAATATGTCCCTGCTGTCCTCAGCCAAGGGGCATGCCCAGAAGGTGTCTTTTAAGTCTATCTCTGTAAACCATTGATGGTCATATGGTATTCTGCTAAGTGTAGTCTAAGGGTTGGGAACAACAGGGTGGGTAGTCTGGACTATTTGGTTAATAGCTCTGAGGCTTTGCACTAGTCAGTATGACCCGTCTGATTTCTTTATAGGCTATATTGAAGTGTTATAAGGAGACGTACAGGGTTCAAGGAGCTTATCTTGAATGAGACCTTCAACTACAGGTTTTAGGCCTATCCTGCCCTCTAGGGGAATGGGATATTGCTTTCTTCTTACTATTTCCCCTGGGGATTTTAACTTTATATGTATTGGAGCGGCTTGAAGTCTTCCTCGATTTCCTTCTCTCGCCCATACATCAGGATGAATATATTTTTCATTTGCAGTGGTAAGTATATTTAATGAGGTGAGAAATCTGTTTGGACTGACACGTAGGTCTATACCTACTTTTAGCATTAAATCTCTTCCTAATAGGTTAGTTCCTGCCTTAGGGATTAACAGAAATGGAACGTGAACTGATCAGTTTTTATATTTGACCTCTGTGTCTTCTAAGATTCTTGCTTTAAACCTTTCTCCTTTGACCCCCAAGACAAAAAGTTCTTCTGAGGAGCAAGGGACATTAAATAAAGGGAAACAAACAGGGGCAAGCTGCTCCTAAATCTGTTAAAAGGGTTATAAACTTTTCATGTTTGGGTCCCACCTCTAAATTTATTAAGGGCTCTTGGTAGGATTCAAGATAAAAAGAATACAGCCCCTGACTCCCTGTTCTTCTTCAAAGGCCTTAAATGGAATGACTGCTTTCTCCTTCTCCCATTCAGGACATTCTCTCTTAAAATGACTACTCCTCCACGTTTGAAGCATGTATTTTGTCCTCCCTCCCTTCCTGTTCCAAGGTTACCTGGTCTCGACTCTCTATGTCCTTTATATGGTTTAGCATGTGAGGACTTAAACCCTTTGTAAGTTTTGGCTCCCTGTAGGCCTTGTTTAGGGTGGGATCCCTAGGTAACAGAGAGTAGTATCGGTGGGCCTTGTCTTTTGGAACCGCTGTTGGAAGGTGGGTAACATAATTTTTCCTTTTTGTTTCTGCTTTTCTTCATCTCTTCTCACATATACTTTTTGAGCTTCTCTTAAAAGCTCTTCGATAGTCCGGTCTTTCCAATTCTCTATCTTTTGTAATTTCTTAGCAATATCTGGCCGTTTATAACAAAACGTAACCTGAGTATTCCCTGCCCAAGAGGGTCTTCTAAATCTAGGCCTGCATATTGTCTCATTTGCTCTTTCAGCCTCTCTAGGAATTCCATAGGTCCTTCATCCTTTCTTTGTTGTATATTGAATGCTCAGGAAATATTTTGGGTCCTAGGTACTGATTCCCAAATTCCTTTTATTACCACTTCCCTGAGGTCTTTCATATTCTCTTGGTGAGCTGCATTGTTATTGTCCCATCGAGGGTCTTGGGCTGGAAATTTTTGGTCTGCCATAGGAACGTTTTGGCCAGGAGGATGTTCACGTTCCCAGACTACCATAGCAGCCCTATGGATCATGCCTCTTTCTTCCCCTGAAAAGAGGATGCCCAGGATGGTCATTAACTCCTCCCAACTATACAGCTGTGGCCCTAAGAATTGATCAATTTGATCTGCTACCCGACATGGGTCGTCTAATAATGACTTGAGTTCCTTTTTTAAATTTCGAACTTCTGAGCTAGTTAAGGGAGCATTTACGAAGCCGATTCCTTCTCCTTCAAGGGGCACTTCCCTTAAGGGGAAAAGAGTTGGGGCTGATTCCTTAGAGGTAGAGGGGAAAGGGAAGTTCTGAATATCCTTTTTACACTGTTCTGCCTCACACTAGAGCCTTCCTGGAGGAGGCGTAGACTCAGATGTGTGGTTAGGGAGGGCATGGGGCATTGGGGCAGACATTGACTCAGGGTTATACGGAGGAGGAATTGAGTGAAGGGGGTCCTGTGCACCCGCTTGGGGTGGGGGATTTGGTGGAAGCAGGTGGTCTAGTGGGTCTCATGCATTGGTGGATTGTTTTGAGGTAGAGGTCTTACTTTCCTCAAAGGAAGTGATTTCTGGCTTACTTCCTATAGCTTTTAGGAGGTAAAGAAGGATGGGTCCCTGCTGCCAACACAGGGCATAATCTGTTTCCTCCTGGGAGATGGGACTCTTGTCATTGACATACTCTATTAGAACATGACAAATCCAATCATTTGACTGAAACTTTGGCCAGAAAGCTGAGGGTTTGAGGATGAGCTCTGTGGTCCAAATGAAACAACAACATTTTATCATTTGTTGTTTTTTCTTATGTTTAGTCCTTTCACTATCCCTCCAATATTTTAACATGAGACCTAAGGGACTACCAGAGGGAATGTTATTTTCATCACTAGCTTTATCTCTTTTATTTCTTGTCTTACTTGGGGTGTTTCCCATCCTGGAGGTTTGGTGTGAGGCTCAATGCCTCGTGTTAGAGATTTCTTGCCTTCTCTTCTCTAGAGGTTTACTGAGGCTGTCTCTCCTATTAGAGATTTCTTGCCTTCCCTTCTCTAGAGGCTTGCTGAGGCTCAATCCCTCATATTAGAGATTTCTTGCCTCCCCTTCTCTAGAGATTTGCTGAGGCTCAATTCCTCCTCATATTGGAGATTTCTTGCCTTCCTTTCTCTAGAGGCTTAATCCCCCCACCCCTACAACTGGAGGTGTCTTGCACTCCTCTCCTTTCGCTTTGGCCTTCTCTGGCTGCTTCCGTCATGGGAATTTAAGTCCCTCTTAGCATCAGTGTGTTGGTATAAGCCCCACAACAGGAATCTGCCTTAAGCCGTATGAGGTGACCACGGAACTGCAGATCCGGACTCCACACTTGCTTTGTGCTTAATTATACATCTCATTCACACACATTCAACCTCCAAGATGTACCAACTACCAAGGAAATACTTTGTTGCCCCTGTGACTTTTCTTACCTTGGTTTGTGCACAGAGTTACCTGGTCACCATGGTATGTGAGGATCCTTTTCACCTGCGTTGCTGAGAGTCCAGGTTTATTTGTCATGCTGGGGGAGGTCCTGATCCCTCATCCCTGAGGCCACCGCAGCGAGACAGTGGGATACATCTCCTCATGAGAGATGGTCAGGGACCTCTTCCCGGATGAGAAAGGCAATCACGGATGAGCCCCCAAGTTGTTAGAAACAAGGGCTTGGAGTGACAAGGAAAACAAGCACCCAAACGAAGCATTTCTCAGCAAAGCAAATTTACTTCTGCAGAAGGGTGCTAGTTGCACTTCTGGCCGTGCTGTAAGAGCACACCAAACAAAGGAGGGAAGGGGTTTTTATCCCTAACACGGTTAATCCCTGGTTCTGTGTCCTGTCCCCATTGGCTAGAGTCAGACTGCACAATCTACACTGACCCTATTGGCTACCATTTAAAATTGAATATGGCTAATTAGGCGGGGAGAGGCTGTCTGTTACAGTACATCGCATGTTTGGGCATGTCAGGGTGCAGCAAAGGTGGGAAGGGTAGTTTTTAACAGGGAGAGCTATTTCAGCAGTAGGGGTTGCTGACAAAATGGGTAGCCAGGATTAAAGAGGACTCTTTCCAAATAAGGAAGAGAAGTGAGTTACAGATTGGCACTGGCAGGAGAAGTTGTTTACAGAGCAGATAGCTTAGGAGAAGAGACAAGGAAGTAGAGCTCAAGAACAAAGAATAAGGAAGTCAGAAATTAAACCTTTGAAGAGGAACTTACTGTATCTGACATGCTCATGGATTCCTTAGGTCAGTAATTTGGAAGGGCAGTGTGTGGGTGGCTTGTTTCTTATCCCAAGATGTGTGGGGTCTTAGCTGAGAAGACATATGCTTGAGGTGCACTTGGCTAGAAGCTCACATCACTTGGAGGCATCTTCCCTGACATCTTTGGCAGCTATGCCACCTGATGACTTGGACTTAACTTGGCTGTTGGCTGGAATACCCGTATGTGGCTTCTTCATGTGGTCTAATTTGGGCTACTTTATAGCATGAGAGCTAGGTTCCAAGAATGAGTGTCCCCACAGAGCAAGGAAGATGTGCATGGTATTTTTATGGTTCAGGCTTGGAGCTGTATAGCATCACTTAAACTGTACACTGTTGGTTGATGCTGTTACAAAAGGCCATTCAGATTCAAAAGGAGGGTGATAAAGACCCCACTACTCAACTGGAAGAGTGTCAAGTTTACATAAAAAGGAGGACACCATGGGAGATAATGTGGTTATATTTGGAAAATAGAATCTACATTATGAAGAGTTGTTGCAAAAGGAAAGGTTTTGAATAAAGCCGTATTTAATTCATGCCCTTGAGCCATGATCTTTTTTCCTTTCATTAGCTCTTAACCTAAAGGCATTCATGGAATCTCTGCAGAATTGGTTTTCTGATTCCCAAATTGTAGACAATGGGGAGAAAATAAACTGCAAAACCTGCATACTTTACTTTGCATCCTGCATTCTTTCTCATGATTTATGTTAAAATGACCATTCAGCTAGCAAATTTACTTTATGGAAAGTTTGGTATGCTTTTGGCTGCTGTTCTATCATAAAATTGACTTATCTAAAAACTGTCAATGTTAATACACATTAGATTTGTATTAGCATATGCGCTATTTTTTGTTGCTATAAGTTCCTGGAGTCTAGTTATAGTATATAGCAATGACACAAATCCATTTTTCTGTAGATACAGGGTAGTTTTTGAGATTATAATCTGGATTGAAAATTCGACAGCAGATATAGGTAAAGTCAAAGATATGTCAGAAAAATAAAAGGCACACCAAGAATATGTCTACTATGACACAGACTACTAACATTAACCTGCCAGTTCTATAAATTGTACGTATATATTGCATATGTGCAACATGTAAGTACAATTTGACATAAAAGTACATGTCGAGCATACATGTACAACATGACTATGGAACCATTCTCATTCCAAATGTTAAGGTTCGTGGTTTTTGGAAACTTTTAAGGATAGGTTGACTCCAGTCATTCAGACAGAACCTCAAATACTGGCATTTATCCTGGTGAATTCACAGAGGGTCTTGTGCCCAACTTTACAGGTGTAGATACCTGCTGCTTTTGGCACGCTAAGAGTGGATTGGTCTTTAGGGAGATTTAGGTAATCAGGTTTATCAGAAAAAAGCAGGAAATACAGTTGTTGGGGAGATAATTTCCTTTATCTACCCCCTCCATTCTTTTTGCTGTTCTCGTATTTCCTCCCTGTGTTAGAAATACTGCCTTTCAATGCCATCACTTTAGCTTTCAATAGTCTTTTGAAGGAAATTACAAGAAGAAAATACAGCATACTGTTTTACATTTACACTTATTTACTATAAGATTTTCATTCCCAGAGATCCAGTTTTGAATTTATATGTTTTTAAATAATCCTGGTAATTTTGTTTTACATTTCTTGTAATGCATGTCTGCTGTCAACAAATTCTTATATCTTCTGTTTATCTGAAAAGTTATTCTTCCACTCTGCTTTTGAGGGGTATTGAATTTTCAGTTGAGTTTGTTCTTTCACCACTTTAAAGATACCTTCTGGCCTATATTGCTTCTGATGAGAAGTGGCCTTGGTTTGTATTGTTCCCTTGTTTCTTTTTTCTTTCGTTGCTTTCAAGATTTTATAGTTGTTGGTTTTCAATAGTTTGATTATGATGTGACTAGGTAGTTCTTTGTATTATTTTACATGGAATTTGATTTGTAAATCCTTTTTTCACCTCCATCAAAGGTAGGATTATTGACTCATTATTTCTGCAAGTAGTTTTACTTTTTAATGCCTCATTTTACACTCTCTTCTTTTAATTCTCCATTTGTACTTATGTTAGACCTTTTGAGGTTTCTGGCTCAAGAGACTGGATGCTCATGTCATTAATTAGTTAAGATTAAAATGCAGCAAGTTTACTTGTAATCTCAAAATACAGGTTGTTACATTTGACAGTTAAGAGGTCGTTGGTGACCTTAGCCACAGATAGAGAATGAAAAGTGGAGTCCGAACAAGAAAAAAAGGGTTGAGGAGTAAATAGAAACTGGAGAAATGAAGAGGCTTACTTATGTTTCTGTGTTTGATGCTCCATAATTATGTTTATAATCCAGAGTTTTATTTTACTTTTTGGCCTTCATCATAAACGGCATCTCCCTCTTCCCTCCTTTTTAAAGTGTTCTGAAAAAATATGAACCATTTTGTGACATGATTTCTAGGAGAATAATTGATATAATAAACTGCCTGTGCTTAAAGAAAAGAATATCTTAGCTAGGGAATTAATATTTTTCTGACTTGATGTGACTTGTGGTTGAACCTCTCTGACATTGGATATTCAATTGGCATCTTTTTTATATTCATATAGCAGGAAAACTAGACAGTATTATACACAAGGACCATTTTACCTTTTTTTTTTTTTTGAAGACAGGGTCTCCCTCATCACCCAGGCTAGAGTGCAATGGTGCGATCTCAGCTCACTGCAACCTCTGCCTCCCAGGTTGAAGTGATTCTCCTGCCTCAGCCTCTGGAGTAGCTGGGATTACAGGCACATGCCACCATGCCTGGCTAATTTTTGTGTTTTTAGTAGAGATGGGGTTTCACCGTGTTAGCCAGACTGGTCTTGAACACTTGACCTCAGGTGATCCGTGTGCCTTGGCCTCCCAAAGTGCTGGGATTACAGGCGTGAGCCACTGTGCCTGTCCCCATTTTGCCTTTATGTGGGTGATGTTGCAATTGTTAGGAAGCAGAAGACTTGAGGCCTCTATATATGTATTAACTTTTATGTTTGTTTTAATGGACACTAGAACATTATTGAATAATTCATTATTAACCTATTGCAGGCTTTTGTGAAGTCATAAATACATTTCAGGTAATAATATACATAAGGATGACTTCATTAAGTAATATTTTTTAACTGGGCAGACTTTCATATGCAAATTATTATGTATCTTAACTTCAAAACTTAAAAGTTTTGACATTCAAAATTTTCTCATATGAGTGTTTTGTGTAATAAATATAGGGCACCAAAAGCAAAATACAACAAAGAAAAATAAAAAGCATTTAATTCTTGGATAGAGTTCTCCTGGGGAGCATTTTGACTTCCTTTAATTAGATAATATTATAGTTAAGAATGAAATGTAATATTGAAGGGTTTTGTTACATTTTTACTGTACATTAGTTTTTTTTTTGTTTTTTTTTTTTTTTTGAGATGGAGTTTCACTCTTGTTGCCTAGACTGGAGTGCAATGGTGCAATCTTGGCTCACTGCAACCTCCGCCTCCTGGGTTCAAGCGATTCTCCTGCCTCAGCCTCCCATGTAGCTGGGATTACAGGCACACACCACCAGGTCCAGCTAATTTTATAATTTTAGTAGAGACGGGGTTTCTCCACGTTGGTCAGGCTGGTCTTGAACTCCTGACCTCAGGTGATCCACCCACCTCGGCTTTCCAAAGTGCTGGGATTACAGGCATAAGCCACTGCGCCCAGCCTGCATTAGTATTTTAGAGTAAAGAATGAGGTTACATACTTAACGTTAAAGAAATCCCTTTGTAGTGACTTTACTCATGATTCCAAGATGAATGCAGTTTAGTACTTTTTGATTTTGGAGTATTTTAACCATAACGTTTCAGAATTAGGCAGGTACTTCATAAAAAAAATGCCTGGTTATTGCAGGTGGTTGTAGTGTTGGATTTGTTATTGAAATATTATCTTTCTTTTTTTTTCTTCCCAGTTCAAAGCAGTATTCAGCGATTTCAAGAGAAGTTTTTTATTTTTGCTTTGACACCTCAACAAGTTAGAGAGATATGCATATCCAGGTAAGAGGAATATTTGGAATGTATTTCTCATGAATATTGGTTTATTCACCTGTAGGGCTGCCATAACAAAATTTCACAGACTGAGAACAGCGTAAGCAACAGACTTATTTCTCAAAATCCTGGAGGCTTCTGTCCAAGATCAAGGTTTTGGCAGGTTTGATTTCTCCTGAAGCCTTTCTCCTTGGCTTGCACATCTCAGATGGCCTTTTCTCTGTACTAGTGCATCCCTGATGTCTTTCTTTTCTTGTAAGGACACATTCATATTGGATTAGGGACCTACCCTGTGGCTTTATTTAACCTTAATTTCCTCCTTAAAGGCCTTGTCTCCAAATACAGTCACATTGGGGGTTAAGACTTCAACATATGTTTGGGGATACACAATTCAATCCATAACAGTTGACCTGTTTCTTTTATGAAAGGGTAGTATACTTTGACTAAAGTCAGCCAAATATTAAGTAAATACTGTGTATTAGAAAAAATTTTTAACCTTTGAATAAAACCTCAATGTCTTTTAGATTGCTTTTTGTTCTATTTGACAATAATTTTTTAAATGAAAAATTTATTCCCAGGCTGGACATGGTGGCTCACGCCTGTAATCCTAACACTTTGGGAGGTGGCAGTATCACTTGAGCCCAGGAGTTCAGACTAGCTTGGGCAACATGGTGAAACCCTGTCTCTACAAGAAATACAGAAATTAGCATCACCTATTCAGGAAGCTGAGGTGGGAGAATCACTTGAGCCTGGGAGGTCGAGGCTGCAGTGAGCTGTTGTGATCGTGCTACAGCACTCCAGACTGGGCAACAAAGTGAGACCCCAACTGAAAAAAAAAAAAAAAAATAGGAAAAACAATATAAAAAGAATTTATAATAGCCCAAAGACAGGGTGACCATAAGCTTTATCATTCCAAACTGGGGCATTTTTGAGAGTGAAAGTAAACATTCCTAATAATTATTCTGAGATAAGAACATAAACTGAGGCAGTTATGGATAAAGTGAGCTGTATAGTCATCCTGACCAAAAAATTACTAGATATATGAAAAGTATTGGTAGACCCATTTGTAAAGAGCAGATGAACTAAGAGATTTAAGAAGAAAGAAAAGGAAATCTGTAGCATTTAATTTTCCAATTAAAAATATTTTTTAAAAGGCCGGGCACGGTGGCTCATGCTTGTAATCCCAGCACTTTGGGAAGCTGAGGTGGGTGGATTATCTGAGTTCAGGAGTTCAAGACCAGCCTGGCCAACATGACGAAACCCGTCTCTACTAAAAATACAACAAATTAGCCGGGCGTGGTGGTGGGCGCCTGTAATCCCTGCTACTCAGGAAGCTGAGGTAGGAAAATCACATTAACCTAGGAGGCAGAGGTTGCAATGAGCCAAGATCGCGCCACTGCACTCCAGCCTAGGCAACAAGAGCGAAACTCTGTCTCAAAAAAAATGTATATATGTGTGTGTATATATATATACACACATACACACACACACACACACACACACACCCCTTTAGTGTTAACAAAATATTATTTATATGACTCTTTAAAGTTGCTTTCTTAAAAGATTCAGCATAATGAAACTAAGGCTTCTGGAGGTTAATGATTTTTTGGGACTGTAATGTTAAAAGCAGAACAAGAAATTGAGTAGAGTTGTTTACTTCCTTTTCAACTATTCATTAGAACACTCTTTGAGATGATAATAAGAGTTTTTCAAAAATAAGATTGTTTCAGTTAAGTAAGTTTGGGAAATTCTGTGCTTAATTACATAATTTTTTTTTTGAGACAGAGTCTCGCCCTGTCATCCAGGCTGGAGTGAGTGTAGTAGCGTGATCTCGGCTCATTGCAGCCTCCGTCTCCTGGGTTCAAGCGATTCTCCTGTCTCAGCCTCTTGAGTAGCTGTGACTACAGGCAGGCGCCACCATACCTGGCTAAGTTTTGTGTTTTTAGTAGAGGTGGGGTTTCGCCATGTTGGTCAGGGTGGTCTTGAACTCCTGGTCCCAAGTGATCCACCTGTCTCGGCCTCCCAAAGTGCTGGGATTACAGGCGTGAGCCACCATGCCCAGCATAAAAACTTTACATTTTGTAGTAATTTTTATTTAGATAAAAATTACATAAATAGGACATATATTCTTTATCCCAGTTTCCCTTAATATTAAATCTTATATCACCATAGTACAATGATCAAAACCAAGAAATCAACATTGGTACAGTACTATTAACTACAGACTTTATTCAGATTTCACCAGTTTTTTGGCCAATGAACATCTTCTGTTCCTAGATACAATACCAAATCACGTTTAATTGTTGAGTCATCCTACTCTACTTCAATCTGTTACAGTTTCTTAGTTTTGTTTTGTTTTGTTTTGTTTTGTCTTTCACAACTGGTCAGGTGTTTTGTAGATTCTTTCTCATTTGGGGATATGACTGATATTTTATCACGATTAGATGGAGGTTGTGCATTTTTGGCAAGAATACCTCAAGTTATGTGCCCTTCTCAGGGTACCATATCAGGCAACAGGTACACAACACCACACTTGGCTAATTTTTATGTTTTTTGTAGGGATGAGGTCTCACTGTATTGCACAGGCTAGTCTCAGACACCTGTGCTCAAGTGAGCTTCCCTCCTCTGTCTCCCCAACTATTGGGTTTACAGGTGTGGGTTTACAGATGTGAGCCACCATTCCTAGCCCATTTATTCATTTATAACAGTGTGGACTCATGGGTGCTCTATGGGTTATATTCCAATGTTACAATAATTTATATTGCTCAAATTGTTCTATCTTTGTCTATTAGAAGTTCTTTCAAGTTGGCTTCTATGCCCTGTTGGCATACCTTTCTCCCTGAAACCCACTTTGAGCACTCTTTAATTTCTTGCACCAAAAATGCTCCAGGCTTATCTTGTATTTTCTCTGCCGCAACTGTGGAATTGATCAGTTCTCCAAGGAGCCCTGGTTTCTCTCATTAGACTTTATTTTATAACACTACTTTCCAGAAAAAGTGATTTATTTGTCTCTAGCATATTGTACATTCTGGATTCGGATGATTGCTTCTTGTGTCATTTAACTACTTCTCTCCGCATGTTTCTCAAACTTTGCTGCATATTAGCATCAGCTGGGGAGATTTAGGAAATTCACATAGTCAGGTTTTATCCCACATCAGTTAAATTAGAATCTCAAGATTGAACCCAAACATCAGGGGTTTTAAAGTTTCCCAGGTTTCCGGTATGCAGCCAACTTGAAAACCACAGCTGTGTTTCTAGCTCCTTCCCCTTTGCCTGTAGTGGTAGTAAGATCTAGACTAGAGGCTTGAATACGTTCTTGTCCAGGTTTTTTCTTTCTGTTACATCTTGCGAAGATTGAACATTGGATTCAGTTCTCTTCTTGGCTTTAGCGCTGCTCCTTCCATTTGGTGCTAGTATATTTTTAACCATGCTCTCTCAGTTCCTCACACTGGCTTCTTGTACCCATTTTCAGGAATCAATCTGGGATTCTCTTCTTGCTACTCTATGATAATATTCATTAATGTGCTTTATTATTTTTATATTGGTGGCTGCGAAATTACCAACACCTCCCTCCAGACACCTTTTTCAGTGCCTCTCCTTTGACCTACAAGGACATCAAGCACAACACATCTAAAATTGAACTAGCCTTCCATCAAACCTGCTTGTCTTTTGTTCTTTTATTCATTCATTCAGCACACATTTATTAATTGTCCTCCATGGACCAGACAATATTCCAGGCACCAAAGACGCAAAGTTGAAAAACAAACTGGCCTCATGGAGATTTTTGCTTAGTGTATTTCCTTCTGCATTACTCATTTCATTAATGGCATTTGAATCTGCCTGGACAGAGGCCTCTTTGTGATAGGCCACTCTTCATTTACAACATCCTCTCAGTTTGCTGCACTTCACTAATTTTTTTTTTTTTTTTTGAGATGGAGTCTCGCGCTGTGGCCCAGGCTGGAGTGCGGTGTCGCGATCTCGGCTCACTGCAAGCTCCGCCTCCCAGGCTCACGCCATTCTCCTGCCGCATAGCTGGGACTACAGGCACCTGCCACCACGCCTGGCTAATTTTTTATATTTTTAGTAGAGACAGGGTTTCACCGTGTTAGCCAGGATGTTCTCGATCTCCTGACCTCGTGATCCACCGGCCTCACCGCGCCCAGCCCTTCATTGATTCTTTTATGTCCTTCTGAATCTTTAAAACTCAGCAAGGCAACTCTGCCTTTGAGGGAGCTAGTATGGTCTTTAGAGTAATACTAAGTAGAGAGTGAATTCTGAGCCAGCCACTTAGGTCTGTATGCCCCTAAACAGGTGACTAAACCTCACTTTCTCAGCATGTAAAATTGGAATAATGATCACCACCTCTCTGGGTGGTTTGGAAGATTGATGCTGTAACTTGCTCTGCCTCTTCTTGTCCTGTTGAGTAGCATGGCCATCTCTTCAGTTGCAGCATTCCAAAACCTGGATACCCTCCTAGAAACTTCCCTTCCTTTATCCTGCCTTCTCACATCTAGTCATTCATCAAGTCTTACCATTTTTTTTGTTTGTTTGTTTGTTTTTGAGACGGAGTCTTGCTCTGTGGCCCAGGCTGGAGTGCAGTGGCGCGATCTCGGCTCACTGCAAGCTCCGCCTCCCAGGTTCTCGCCATTCTCCTGCCTTAGCCTCCCGAGTAGCTGGGACTACAGGCGCCCACCACCATGCCCGGCTAATTTTTTGTATCTTTAGTAGAGACGAGGTTTCACCGTGTTAGCCAGGATGATCTCGATCTCCTGACCCTGTGATCCGCCCGCCTCAGCCTCCCAAAGTGCTGGAATTACAGGCATGAGCCACCGTGCCTGGCCAAGTCTTACCATTTTTTATGTGTAAATATCACTCAGTGATATTTATGTTTAATAGTTTTCAGACCCCCATTTGAAATTACTATTATTTTTTGAGCCAGGGTCTTGCTGTGTCACCCAGGCTGAAAGTGCAGTGCCACAATCAAGGCTCACTGCGGCCTTTTATGTCTGGGCTCAGTTGATCCTCCCACCTTAGCCTCTCAACTACCTGGGACTGTAGGCACGTGCCACCACATCTGGCTAATTTTTCTATTTTTTGTTTAGACGGGGTCTTGCTATGTTGCCTAGGCTGGTCCTGTACTCCACCTACCTCAGCCTTCCTAAATGTTGGGATTACAGGCGTGAGCCACTGCACCCAGCTTCAAGCCTTTGTTTTTGCCTCTTCAATTGTAATGGTTTCCTAATTATGAGATCTTTCTATTAGAAGGCTCCTACGTATGATCTTTCTAAAGCCCTTTCAGTTTTTTTCTCTTTGATGCTTTAAACACACTCTAATGGTACCTCATAAAATCCACACTCCATTGCCTGGCAGTTGTTTTCAACATCTTGCTCTGCTTTTTTGTTTTGTTTTGTTTTTTAAATCATCTTATCTCCTGTTACTCTTTTCTAACAACCTGTGCTCGGACTAGGCTTTCCCATGTGTTTCCTAGGTTAACCGTGGTGTTCACATCTTTGCACTTTTGCCGTCTTCTTTCTCTGTACTCTGCCTGACAAACCTCTTGAGCCGTGTTTCAAGGGCCACTTCAGGTCATACGTCCCCTGTGGTGCCTTTCCAGATTTGCTTTAATGTTTCCTTTGTTTCTCACTTTGCCATGTACTTATTTTCTGTTAAGGCATCATTGCATTTATTTCACTGCTTGCATTTGCAACCTTCTTAATGAAAGCAGCATCTTTTACTCATTTTTATCATCTCAAAACCCATTACAGTACTTAGCATATAGTAAATGCTTCTTTTATATCTGATGGACCAATATGTAAAAGTTCCTAGAACAATGATGGGCAGAAAATGAATGTCAGAAAATGCCTTGGTCATTACTCATAATATTTGTGAAGATATTTAGCACATTGTATTTTCCAGTTTTTGTTAATTTCCCTTGCCAGAATAAAGTATAACTCCTTAGTGAGCTGTTCAAAACCCTTTATGCTTCCATCCATCTTTCTAGGCTCATCTCTTGTCATTTCTCTTTCTTCACATCATGTTTCCCATCTTTTCTGATCTGTATCTCTGGCCTTTCTTTTTTGCTGGAAATTACTGTACTAGATACCCACAGTTACTCATGTTCCTAGTGGAGCCACTAAGCAGAAGTAGGTAGAACCACTGCTGAAAAAACCCTGTTTTCTAGTTAGATTGGACTAATTATGATAACGACCTTGAACTTTCAAGACAAAAATTTTCCCTTTTTCTATAGCACTTACTTTTTCATAATGTACTGTACCACTTACTATATTTTACTTTACGTGTTGTATGTCTGTTACCTGCTTAGCATATAAATCCTTTGAAGCAAATACTGTGTTATATTTGTCTTTGAAGCTCCAGCGCCCAGAATATGAAATGTTTCTTGATTTGCATGAGTGGAGTGATATGGGTTGCTCAGAAGAGGTCAGTATTGTCAAGGATATGGGGATGTTTTGAATAGCCATTTGAGAAAGCTGCTCTTGGTAAGAACAGTGGGAGCAGTGGAAACAGTCACAGCAGCCAGCTGCTTCCATGTGTTGAGCACGTCTTATATTTAGGCACTTGACATGTGTTGTTAGCATGTTTAATTGTCACAGCAACTTGATGAGGTTGGTGCAGTAATTTTCCATCTTTAACAGATGTAGAAACTGAGGCACAGAATGGTTAAGTGATTTGCACGATGTTGTGCAGCTTGGGACTGTAGAACTTAAGGTGGTTGTCACTGCTGTGTTTTAATGCCTTCCAGTGGAGCTCGAGGATTGGAAACAGAACACTGGCCCAGTTAGAGCACCATGAGGGCTCAGTGTACTCCAGTCTTCTCAAGAAACGACTAAATTCTAGTGATCTTCTCTCTGACAGAGTCCAAGATTTATGACAATGGCTGAGGATAATACTTCTTAAAACTGTAATGTGTATGCATGTCACCTGAGGATCTTGTTAACATGCAGATTCTAATTCTATAGGTCTAGGATGGGGCCTCAGAGTCTGCATTTCCAACAAGCTCCTAAGGAATAACAGTGCTGCTTCCCCGTGGACTCCATGTTGCGTGGCAAGAGTTTGGAGGGTTCAGTATGAAATATATTTTACATGGGACCATTAGATTCTCATCTAGAAATTGTAAGAGGTTCTGTATCTTTAATTGGATACGTAATTATGAAGTTGCATGGTATGGAGATGCTGAGACTCTAGGCACTAATTCTTTATCCTGGGTCTTGTATTAGTATCCCCCTAGTAACTATAAAAACTAATGCTTAGGCTGTACTTGACATCAATAAGAATATCCAGTGAATACGTCTTTATATTTTAAAAAAAGTCTTCGGCTGGGCGCGATGGCTCACGTCTGTAATCCCAGCGCTTTGGGAGGCCGAGGCAGGCGGATCACAAGGTCAGGAGATCGAGACCATCCTGGCTAACACAGTGAAACCCTGTCTCTACTAAAAATATACAAAAAAATTAGCTGGGCGTGGTGGCAGGCATTTTAGTCCCAGCTACTCGGGAGGCTGAGGCAGGAGAATGGCGTGAACCTGGGAGGCGGAGCTTGCAGTGAGCTGAGATTGCGCCACTGCACTCCAGCCTGGGTGACAGGGCGAGACTCTGTCTCAAAAAAAAAGAAAAAGAAAAAAGTCTTCAAGTGATTAGAATGCTCTAAGCAAATAGATTTGTTGATTAAAACTCTTTCTGAACTTGGTCTGCTTCCTTGCATGTTACCAAGTTTGATGTCTATTGAAATAAATTTTGCATCATCAAAGTTCCTGTGCATTGAAACTAATTTAAAATTGCCATAAAGACATGGCTAGAAGTTAAGCCAATCAGGTTGATCATCATTACAATGTTTTGATTAAGGCTTGTATTATTGGCAGTCTATTGTTCACCTTTCAGGGAATAAGAAAAATACAAATAATGCTTTTCCTTTTTTTCCTCCTGGTGAGACTGTTCTGAGAATTCTTACTGTGCTTTTTTAACCCATTTTCTTTCTCTTTCTAACAGGGATTTTTTGCCAGGTGGTAGGAGAGATTATACAGTCCAAGTTCAGTTGAGGTGAGTTTGAAATTTTCTGTTACCTTAGTTTTATACTTGCTTACTATATGCATGTAGTTCTGAGTTTTAAAACATATGAGAATGTTTGAGCACGCTATTTAAGAATACTTTTTTTCTTTTATTAATGCAGACTTTGCCTGGCAGAGACAAGTTGCCCTCAAGAAGATAACTATCCAAATAGTCTATGTATAAAAGTAAATGGGAAGCTATTTCCTTTGCCTGTAAGTTGCTTTTTATTCACCAGATTTGCATATAAGTTTAATATAAACACTGACAAGGCCTAGAAACAGTGACAACTGAATACAAGTGAACAGTTTTAGCATCTAGATTAAATACTATTTTCCACTAGAGTAACCCATTGCCTTCTTGGATAAATAATAAATGGCTTATTCAGGTGTGAAGGAGATGGAAAAGATGAGCCTGGAATATCTTTTTTGTTTTTTTTTTTTATAGAGACAGGGTTCTGCTATGTTCCCCAGGCTTGACTTGAACTCATAGGCTCCAGCAGTCCTCCCACCTCAGCCTCCTAAGTAGTGGGGACTACACTTGTGCACCATTGCTCCTGACTAGAGCCTGGAGCATCCTACTTAAGAAATCAAGGATGCTGTGAAATACTCTTGGGATTATATCAAACAGCATAGTTGAAGGGAAGGACTTGGGCATTTTCATGTATAGGACAGCATGTGTGGGATGTCTAGATTAGATGGGCCTGCCTGTGGATGGCTTTTGGAAAAGCAGAGGCTGCTGAGAGTGGCTAACTACAGAGATCAAGAATTCCCAGCTTGGGCCTTGATGATGCGTTCACTTGTGGTGGGTGGGTGCAATGGTTGTTGGGTGACAACACATTTAAGCAGTGAGAGAGTACGTGGGCTTCAGCACCTAGGATGTATACGATGTAAATGCATACAGCCTGTCTCTGGCCTAATAGATGGCTTTTAACTGTTCAAATCCTGATAGTCAAGTCTTAAAATAATAAAATAAAAAACGTAGAACTGGACTATGTATTGGTTTCCATTTTGGATACATTACTAAATTGGTACCATTCCTTAGGAAGGCCAGCAAAACCATAATCAAAAAAATAGTACAACATGGCATGTTTGTCAAGCATTACAAAATTGGAGGTGTGTTTACTGTAAGTGAATCCCTAAGAGAGCAGTGACTCATGACTAGCCCCAGTTGTCATTTCACCAGAGCTGACACTCTGCAACTATTGAGGAAATGGGGAAGCTGTGTAATATCCCTGCTAAACACGAGACTGGGCTCTAGACTAAATATATGAGCAATACTCATGAGTAGCCAAGCAAGTCAGACAATATGATCTAGGACTCTGGGCTGTACAGAGCCAAGTGCTAAGAGTTGAGCCCCAAAGTGAAGAAAGTCCATGACTGAAACTGACCCTGGTCTTGTAGACAGAGGCATCTGACTTCTCTTGGTTGTCAGGAGGCTCATTTGTCACATACACAGCCTGTGGACTTAGAGACCTGAGAAATACTTGTTTTGTGAATTTTGAAGGGCTTAAGCAACACTGCATCACTGACTGACTCTTTTTGAAAGATGCATATGGAACAAATCCATTGAGACAGTCCCGGGAGTGAAGGGGGATTGCAGAGGCTGAGTAGGTATGGTCAGGGAGGATTGCTTACGTGGCCCATATATGTTTCCCCAGGTGGGACATTTATTTTGTCAGGTTTCCGGCTACTAGCAACCAGATTCTCAGAAGCTATCTTTTTTTTCCGCTCACCTCCCACCCCCACCCAAGGTAAGAGTCTTGCTGTGTCACCCATGCTGGAGTGCAGTGGTGTAATCTCGGCTCACTGCAACCTCTGCCTCCCGGGTTCAGGCAGTTCTCCAGCCTTAGCCTTCCGAGTAGCTGGGATTACAGGTGCCCACCACCACACCTGGCTGATTTTTGTAATTTTAGTAGAGACAGGGTTTCACCATGTTGGCTGGCTGGTCTCGAACTCCTGACCTTGTGATCTGCCTGCCTCGGCCTCCCAAAGTGCTGGGATTAGAGGCATGAGCCACCGTGCCTGGCCATTATCTTTTATTTGGCTAGTTTGCACAAAGATCTGAACCAAGGGAAGAAGCAGCCCTACTTAGAGCTGAAAGAAAATGTGGCACATATACACCATGGAATACTATGCAGCCATAAAAAAGGATGAGTTCATGTCCTTTGTAGGGACATGGATGCAACTGGAAACCATCATTCTCAGCAAACTATCGCAAGAACAGAAAACCAAACACCGCATGTTCTCACTCATAGGTGAGAATTGAACAATGAGAACACTTGGACACAGGAAGGGGAACATCACACAACAGGGCCTGTTGTGGGGTAGCGGGAGAGGGGAGGGATAGCATTAGGAGATATACCTAATGTAAATGGATGACGAGTTAATGGGTGCAGCACACCAACATGGCACATGTATACATATGTAACAAACCTGCACGTTGTGCACATGTACCCTAGAACATAAAGTATAATTTAAAAAAATTATGTGAAAAAAATGAAATGAAAAAAAAAAGATACTGCATGTGTGGCAAAGAAAGCCTGGCAAAACAGATTAAAACACATCCCTGTGCACCTGTCCCATGGCCTTTTCATATCCATTTTTCTTTGCCTTGGATGTGCTAAGATTTCATTTTTTCTTTTCTTTAATTAAAAAAAAAAAAAAAAAAGGAAGGCTCTCAGGTCTGTTGCCCAGTCTGGAGTGCATTAGTGTAGTCTCGGCTCACTCTGTACTCTCAGCCTCCTAGAGGCTCAAGCGATTCTCCCATCTCACTCTCCTTAGTAGCTGGGACTACAAGCATGTGCCACCATGCCTGGCAAATTTTTGTATTTTTTGTAGAGACAGGGCTTCGCCATGTTTCCCAGGCTGGTCTTGACCTCCTGGGCTCAAGCGATCCACCTGTGTTGGCCTCCCAAGGTGTTGGGATTACAGGTGTGAGCCACTGCGCTTGGCTGCTAAGATTTCTTTGACCTTTGACTCTCATTGCTATTTGCCCCTCCCATTATCGATGATGAAAAATAAGACAACGGAGGGCTTCTTGGTATCTTTGGACTCACCTTAAAGACTTACCCTGTATCATCATGTGACTGTGCCAGTGATGGGAGCTGCATCTGAAACTCTGGCATTGCTATGGAAAATATGGTGGCTACAGATGTGTAAACATAGAAGTTAACAGAATTTCCAAATGGACCAGTCATTGTCACATTTTGGGATGATACCTTTCTGTAGGTCTACAGCACCACTGAGGATGGCTTAGAGTTTGTTACTTCCAGTTCTTTAGAGTGAGAAGAAATTAGGCAGTTGAGTACTTCCTCTGGGACATTGTTGCTTAATTACTGCTGATTTCTGCCCCAAAGCACCCACTAACCCTTGATTACTTGTATTAGCCTATTTATGAACATATTGACTACTACAGAAAATACCCTTTGTCTAATGAGTCTGTCATGCCTGGAGCCAGGGGCCTGCAGCAGCTCCATGGGCAGTTGTGAAAGAAGAGAAGAAATGGAGCATTGAGAGAACAGCAAAGATATATCTCAAAAACAGAAGGCAATGGGGAGGACTTGCCTGACCCTTGTAGGGCCATCCCAAAGAAAATGAAATGCCTGCCTTTCCCAAAGAGTCTTTTTACCCTAGCTCCGTAAAGTCCTGTAGAACAACTGACAGAAATTCGCATCTGATGGAAAACATCTTAAACCACCACTTGATCCACAATTGCTATTGATTGGGATAATGAAATATGGAGTCTTTTTTAATGTAAAACAAGATTCTGCAGTTTTTAAGAATTACATGAGTATGCTGCAGCCTCAGAAGAAGAAAGCTGCTGTGGCCCTATAGGAGTTATATTGAGCTCTTGCACCATGGAGAGCCTCAGGGACTTTGTTCCAGTTTTAAGAAGCATCAACAAGCCACAAAAGAAGTTTGATAGGTGGTCCTTGCCCATGATCCTGGTGTATTGAACCACGAATCCTGGAGGAAAAAGCTTGAGACAGTCATGAATTGCCCATTAGAGCCCTGAATATGGTTGCATTTGTCTATGTCCTGGAGGAAGTCCTTATGTGTATGATCTTACGGTAACATCCAGTCTTTATGGACCCGTGGCAGTTGACCACTGTACTGCATGTACAAAGTAAACATAGGAATGGGAAATGGTATTACTTTGAAAATGGCAGCGTGTCCCTAGACTGTTAAGGATCAAATAGTGATACAAGCAGCATATGTGCTTTTTAACCTACATCAAGATGCTTTTACAAAACACCTTCATACATTCATTTTCCAGGTTCCCTTGGTGCAAGGAAGACAGCAGCTCATAGTAGGGCTTGTGGGATGGTGACATGCAGTGTAGACAGACAAGAACCTGCTGCAGAGACCATCTCCCATCTTTGACTCCAAGGGCTGCCATTCTACAGACTGACAGCCAGATGAGAACATTCCATGTTTTTAATGGGCAGAAGAAAGAAAAAGGCCCTCTTTGCTTAGGAGTTATTTTAAGAAGCTGAATTATTTTTCTTCTAAATAATTTGTGAGAAATGTCTATAAAACTTGTGTAGCTCTAAAGTTGAAGGAAGGAAGAAGGGTTGACAAGAATATTTCTTTGAAAGACCCAAAGAGTGTAGAGAGGATATGTGCTGTAATTCAGCTGGCAACAATCTCCAAGTAGTTCCTTTTGGTGCAGCCAGAAGACTTATCAGTACTGGCCCCCTTCTTATAAATTCTATTTCTGAGCTCATGGATTTATGTTTCCTGATGCTGTGTGTTAGTCACCCTGATGGCCTGCCTCACAGTGAATCAGGACTGACGTAAACTCAACATTTCTTCTTTTAAAACACATACTTGTGTGCACTCACCCCAATTTGAAGAGGCACCTCCTTACCTGAGAAGTGATAATTTTGACATCTGAAAGAATAATGATTATAGTAGACTCAAAACTATCAAATATGTGTGTTTATAATAATTATACTAAAATAAGCCACTGGAGGTTGCACTAACACACTGCTCTGAAGATTAAGGAAGAGAATCATTTATTTCAAGGTGACCGGCTGTTGATTTGGTCAAGCTCTTTATGGAAACATTTTGGCTAATACAATCAAAAGGGTAATAGAATTAGAAAATCATTATTCCACAATTCATAATCATATAATGGGTCTAGGTAGCTATCATCAATGGATGCCGAAACTTGACGGGGAACTTTATAGTGGAGGGATCAGGCTGACATCCCCTGAACTCCTAATCAGTCTTGACACCACTGAAAACAGGGCAAACAACCTTCTGTGCATTATGATGTGGTACCATATGAAGTATGCAACATTTTCTCTGAAGTTTTTTGTTTCTAAAATTTTGACCCCAAGTTTAATCAAGCTTATACAACTAATTAGTGGTTTTAAAAATATATGGGAGATAGAGCAACAAATCTCATACTTTGAGGAAGCAAAATACCTAATCTAAAATGCGAAGTCGTTCTTCAGGTCGAAAGTCCTGGTTTCTCCAGTAGAACAACAGCATTGGGGAAAAAGTGTGTGTTTGGAGACGGCAGGGGTTGTGTTTATAGAATAAAGGAGACTTCAGAGACATAACTAAGTGTGGTGTGGGGCTCTAGTTTTTAATTCTGATTCAAGCCGTAAAAGGACTATACTAAACTACATATGGAGAAAATAGAAAATATATCTGAGATTTGCTTTAAAATAATCTGGAGTGGGGGTTGGGTAGAGTAGGTAAAGATTGTTCATGGGTAAGTAAATTACTGAACTGATAGATATATATGTGTTATACTTTTTTCTCTATTTTTGTATATGTTTAAAATTTTCAATAATAAAAGGATGAAAGGAAAATAAATTTTGAGGCACCTGGGAAATCTGAATCGAAAGACAAGGTATTAGGTGATTTTTTAAAACTGGTTATTTTTGTGGGGTTGTAATACTGTAGGTTTTTAAAGTCTTATTAGAGATCCATGTTGAATATCTGGGTTAAATGGCATGTCTAGAATTTGAGTTTAAATACTCAAGGGCAAAAAGAAATGTGTATTTTTGTGGCGTGTGTGTTTTAGGGCAGATTGGCTTTGGGGCCAAAAGCATTTGGAACAAGATTGGCAATGTGGATAATTATTGAACCTGGTTGGTGGGTCCCTGCTGTTTGTACCTTTCTTGTGTATGTTTGAAAATTTCCATAAAGTTAAAAAGTAAATCTGTGTTAGAAGTATTCAAGTAGTAGTGATAATTAGAAAATTTGGAGGAAAACGTTAAAGTAGAATAATTGTGGACAACTTTTGTCACAGTTGCAAGTAGGGTAGGGTGTCATCAGAGCATGAAACATAAAAAATTATTTGAGTGTGTCACAGGACCACCACAAAGTCTTCCGCTGGTGCCGTCCAGCAGCCTTTGCTTAGAAAGCTTGCAGATTTGCCCCACTGGTTCCCTGTCACATGAACTTGACTTTATTTTTGCTTTAAATATGGAAAACTGTTAGAAATATGTGTGAAGGCTAAACTTTATATTTTATAAAATTCCAACTATTAATATATTCTCAATAACCAGGAAATTGATGGTTGGGTAGGGGTGGTGCTGATGGTTAGAGGTAGAATACAGGTTATCAGATAACTCAGAATTACCAGTAAAGTCACACTACTCAAATGGGATATAGAATAGATTGAAAACGCTTTACACTGAGTGAGACTAACATGATTCTGAGTTTGCTGACACTTCATTCTTACATGAGTGTCACTCTCTCTGCTTCTGTTGCCCTTTTCTACTGTGTCAGGCTGTGTTATGTCTTAAATTCTAATTTCCAGAGTGCACATTTTAGTTCATGAGTTATTTTTATCCTCCTGACAGACCCTGTATCATTTTTATTTGGTTAACCTACTGGTGGACATACCAGCAGACAGAATTATCTTCCAGGCCCAAAACAGGCAAAACAAAAGTTTCGTTCAGAATTACCTAGATACTGGTGTTGATATTCCTTGTACTTGTTGCTCATTGAATCAACTTCTTGAGTCTTTTTAAGAGGACTTTTCTTAGGAGTTTTTTTTTTTTTTCTTTTTCTGAGCAACTTTTTTTTTTTTTTCGCTTGAGCAACTTAAGATGGGCATAACCTTCATACACACACACACTCTCTCGCACACACACACACTCACACACACTGTCTCTCTCTCTTTCATTTCTGTATTCTAGTGCAAGTTATTTAAGTTCTTCTCTTTGTCTTTTACTCCCCTGCTCAAACGTTTTTAATTACTTTCAAAATTTTTTGCAAGTTATAGATTACACATTATCATGTGGACTACCATTTAGTAATTACTGTCCTGCCCCTTATGAGACAGTTCCCAAGTTGTGGTAGACAGGGTGTGGTCCTCTTTGCCATGTGATACTACCAGTACTAGTTTTCATTGGTCCTAAGGTGCATATTTTAGCATTGCTGAAATCCAGAAGTGTCTTAAAATTGCTGGTGACCAGGTGTCAGCTGTGATGTATTATCATTGTCTGCACTTGTACAACTTTGGTGTTATTGCCATGGCGTGACTAGTTAGCTGTACTCCTGGCTTTTCAGTTAACAAATAATTTAAGGACATTTTGAGAAAGAAGCATGAATGCTGGCTGTTGTCTGAAAACTTTTCACTGATGGATTCTCATAAGATCCAGATTGTATCCCCATTAACACATCCAGTTAATGGTGTCAGTGACTTGCAGAGAAATCTGAGACATTAGTGGAATGAAATACAGTTTTAAAAGATACTTTTTTCTCTGAAATTCCTGCTTGTGCATAGGGGAGTGTTATGTGGAAAAATGTATGGATTAATGATGGAGTGAAAAGTGATTCAGAAGATTCTTATGTCCAAAAGGGAATATGTTAATTCATTTTGCTTCCATTTCTTTGCCATATATACATAGTATTTTCTTTCTCAATAGTACATAATTAAATTACATCAATGACATCCTAGCGTCAGTGAAATATGGTATCTACTTTTCAATATGTAGATTTTTTGCAGCTAAGATATTTTAATTTTCTAAAAAATACATTATTTTGGCTCTGAAAAATCAGAGTGAAGTCTTGTGGTAATTGGGAATTGGATACACTGCGAATCAGAAATGAGTATACTTGCTATTTAAAACAAATGGTTGATGACTAGATAAAAGTAGATTAAAGCATAAATAGCAGTATTATCTGATAGCCATCAAGCTCATTTAATGACAGTTGAAATGCTCATTATCCTTATTTGTTAACTTGACCTGGGTTAAAAGATTACCATTTCTGTTCCACCCAGAGAAAATGCAGTGGAAAATATTTTTATCACTCACCAAATTTTAAAAATGAAATTCGTTAGTTTGTTCTTTCTTTCCCCTCAATTCCCAGTTTGCTTTCTTTCTTTCCCACCCCGAATATATGCATGTATTTGAAATGGGGATTGCTAAGGATGAATCATTATAAAAAGTTGTGACTTTATCTGTAAAGCTTGGTGTCCTATGAAAAAGGAAAACGATTCATAGCCAATGTGGCAAGATGTCAGCATCTTTAATTTTAATGATGGGACATGGATTTTTTTCCTACCTTTCTGGACTTGTGAAATATTTTGTAACTTTTTTTCAAAGGTTGTTTTCCTGTTTTGGGTTGATAATGATAATAAGGACTATATGATTTTTAGGCTAAAATAAAAATAGTGTAACTGAAATTGGGCAGGATCCTGTATCTATCTTGGAGAAAATGTTTAATCTTCCTGCAGATAATTTGAAATAATTTTTCTTTCTTATGGTTATAGGGCTACGCACCACCGCCTAAAAATGGGATTGAACAGAAGCGCCCTGGACGCCCCTTGAATATTACATCTTTAGTTAGGTTATCTTCAGCTGTGCCAAACCAAATATCCATTTCTTGGGCATCAGAAATTGGGAAGGTAAAAGCTCTCCATTTTGGGTAGCAGGACAGTGACCCCACTGGGGGTTGACTTACTGTGTTTTTTCTTAAGCTGTTGGCTTCAGCTCTTTTTGTTTGTGGATTGTAATCTCTAAAAAGCAGTAATTTTCAGTTCAGAGGCGGCAGTATGGAGATTCTTAAAGTTAAAAACTTTAGCTCTGAGTTTTCTTGAATATCGTCTCTTTATTTTCCTGGAAAGAAAATATGCATATTTATATTTCTTAAGGTAATGGTTTAACCGCAATTGTATGTAATGTTGTGTTGAGTATTTTAATAAACTAGAAGCTTTGGATGATAAATATTTGTGAAGAGAACAAGGAAAGTTTTATCAGTTTGGGGGAGAAATGGTTAAATGTACACATGTTGTGATTAGAAATAATCTGTTCTAACCTTTATATAAACAACTGATATTTCAGATAATCTGTGAGCATTTGTATAAAAAGATTTATTTAGAATTATAATATTTTCTCTACACCTTCAAGTTGATGAACTTGACTTTCGGCTGATTTTTGGTCTTATAATGAATTATGTCAATTATGAGATAGCAGTTAATACAACAAGGAATTTACATTTTAGAATTACTTGTTTATATAACTGAAATAATGAATGGAAAGGAGATTTCAGTTAATTTCTGACCATCAGCTTCAGTGTTAATATTACATGAAGCATCAATTTCAGTGTTCCTAAACAGAATAATACTCCTGTTTTATGGATGGAGAAATTGAGGCGTTATTTATAGCAGGAATTTTTTGTTTTGCCACCAAGGTAATTGCAGAGCTGGGAGTAACTTTACAGACATTGGAATAAATGATTGTAGACATTGAAAACTTTTGCCATGTAATGGGGATAATACTCTTTCCTTATAATTAAAATGATTAATTGACCTAAAATTTACACCATAAATTGGGTATTTAGATATTTAAAAGAACATTAAAAAATATTTAAAATACTTGGTTTGGCAACTATTGAAAGTATTACATTTATTGTAGAATCAATTGAATGAATATATTTAATAAAATGGGAAGATAGGGGATTTTTTAGCATTTATGTGAAATTATATTTTATCTCTTCATAGCTCTATAAATAGCTAATGAAGGTTCCTTTGTGCCAGATCTAACAGGTATGGGATTGGACACTTGTTTTCTGGCCTTGACTTTTTAATTTTTATCATATCTTCATGTGTCTTACATATTATAGTAGCTGCTGCTTGTCAGTAAAATACCCATTTGGGGTACAGGAGTTAATTTATCAAAGCTTTTCTCAGAAGAAAGCTGCTGCCTGGTTCATTTGAGTGATTTACTCAAAGGCCATGTAGCAGGTGGTCTCTTCTGCCAGAATTAGAACTTTGGAACTCTGGGTTTGCAGTGTTAATTCAGACCACTGGCATTTGAAATTTGTTTCTGCAGTGGAACTCCTCTTTTAAGTGAAAATATGAGAGCCCCATTACATAAAGTCAATAAAAGTAGAATGATTTTGGTTAGCAAGATTCTGGTTAGTCATAGGAGGGTACATTTTTCAGGGTGTCCCCTAAGGTACCAGTTTTGCTAAGTAAGAACCATAGTTTGGAAACCATTGACCCAACCTATGTTCCTATAGCAGCGAATGTTTTAAAGTGATAAATGATCAAGAAATAGTTTTAAATGATTGAGCTTTTATTTTCGCTGAAATAGCTTGGTGAATTTTGTCCCCTTTGCAGTCATTGACCATTCCATAGAAGTTATTTTGAATGTTATTTTTAGAAACCAGAGTTTCTTAAATAAGTATGTCATGTAAACAAAGAGAATATTATCTGTCATCTTTAATGCAGGGTTTTTTTTGTTTGTTTGTAGAATTACTCCATGTCTGTATATCTTGTACGGCAGCTTACATCAGCCATGTTATTACAGAGATTAAAAATGAAAGGTATTAGAAACCCTGATCATTCCAGAGCACTAAGTAAGTAATGTTTATAAGACCAAGCATTTAAAAAAAAAAAAAAAAAAAGATTGAGCATATGAGATGCTTTAATGCTTTAAATATTGCTCACATCAATATATTATATATTTGTTAGCTTGTGTATATACTAATTTATATACATTACTGGTGAGTAAAATTGTAGATATTACCACATAGTAGTTTTTAATTATCAAAGGAAGTATAAGAATATTTTTATATTTTCTGTTTACAAATTTAGTAATTGTTGGAAACAAACAATAGTGCATAATAAAAACTGTGATGAATGTGTGTTGGAAAAGCTTTGAAGCTCAGGGTACTGCTGCATTCCAGCTTCCTCTCCTAATTGTTGTTTTGTTCTTAAGTCTTACACAGCTTTCTATTTTGAAAGTCTTGCTTACCAGCAGTTTTAAAAAGAAATTTTAAGAATTTAAACAAAGAATTTGCATGTTCATAATTATTTAAGTTACATTGGGAGTGTGATTGTGTTTTCAATACATTAATATTTAACATTTTGTTTTAAGATGCTATATATTTCTATAATTCCATTTCTTTGCCACCCTTAATTTTTTTTAATTTTATTTTTTTTTCTCTTCTCTTTAAAGTTAAAGAAAAACTTACTGCAGATCCTGATAGTGAAATTGCTACAACTAGCCTTCGGGTATCCTTGATGTGCCCTGTAAGTAAAGCAACAAAACATTCTAGGGAATTTGACTTTTTATAAATGATTAATTTTCCTATAAAAGTAAGTGTGGGAATGAATGATATATTATGATAGAATTCTGAACTTTTGTCTTTTCCCATTAAGGAATCTTCATGATTAAGTCACAATGCTTTGTATTATTTGGGCATGCAAAGAATACAAAGAAGAGGGAAGATAGCTTTAGGCTTAGAATAATCTGTTGTAATTAATGTTGTAGATAATACACAGCTATAAATAAAAATATTTTAAGAGCTGACTCCTTTTATAAGAATATAAATGATACTGAAAAATAAAGTGACTGGGGCCTGATAAATGCTAATTGATGCTCTTGGTTTAGTGAGTTAGGATGCGTAGGATGTCTTTGTAGTGGTCTTTTAAATTGCACAATAATTTTTCTTTTATATCTCCTTACATAGAAAGTATGAGGGAGAAATCAGTTAGCAACTCTCACATCGTCCTGTTTACTTGCCACTGAGCTAATTGTGGGAGAAAATATTGAGGCTTGCTTAGAATGTTAATAATTGAGTTTGAAAAATAAAACCCACTCCCATAAAAATGGAGCAGACTTCACTTACAGTTAGGCTGTTATACTACCAAGAGGAGATGGGAGGATCAGGAACATTGAATGAATTGGAGGGGAACCCTTTCCAGTTAAGAAGAACTTGGTGAGAAAAGTCATGGAATCAGGAATTTATAATGTAATTTTGTGGGCGTTTGATGACTACCCACCATTTTGAGAAATGTACAGTTTTTTAAATGGGGAGAAATTGTGTCAGAAAGAAAAGAGAATAATTTGTTGAGTTTCTACTGTATGTTCTTTATTTAACTATCTTAGCAAACCTGTGTGGAGGAGTTGTCTTCATTTTGTAGATGAAGAAACTGAGACTGAACGAGGTTGGCTAACCCAAATTACAGTTAGTGGTAGAACAAGGATAAAGATTCTGTTCTGACATTCCTGTTCTCTTTCCAATATACCATGCTGCCAGATTGGGCTAAAATATACATGTCCTGATTACAAGTACGTCTCTTTTATTCTGGAAAGTGGTATATGCAAATCTTTTTTTGAAGCATCACTCTTTTAATCTTCATTAACTTAAAAATATGAGCTTGCCTTCATTGAAATAGAATTTTTTGATATCAGGATTGCTTGGATACTGGGAATGTGCTCTTGTCAAACGCAGGGAAGAGGTGTGCAGTTCCAGTAGGGTAGGACCTGAAAGCCCTGAAGGTGGTGGCAGAGGCTCTAGGAGGCATGCGGAAGGACCCACGACTTCCTCTGAGCACAAGTTCTATGCAAACCTTCAGGCTTGAGTTCTTTTCAGTGTCTTCAGGTTATTCTCTTTTTCTACGCCCTCATGTTAAAATTAAAATTAATAGTAGATTGAAAGAAGTGAAATTACCTTTTTGTTGGTTAAAAAATGGTTGGATATTGACCCTTTTTTATTATGTAACCCTAGTATATTCAGCAAACATTAATTGCCAGCTGTATTCCACATACAGTCACCATATGGGGAGGAAACTCATGTCACCATTATGTTTTAGATGTCAAACTATTGTATCAGGAAGAAAGTCTTCTACACAACTTACCTAAGGAGTTTTACAGTTATGCAGTGCCATTTTCTTAGAATCTTTTAATTTTTTTTTTTTTTCATACAGACTGCCATTCTACATGAGAGCAACCAAAACCAAATGCAATGGCTAAACATACTAACGGATTCTCAGACTTTTTAAATTTTTTTGACACAGGGTCTCTCTCTGTCACCCATGCTAGAACATAGTGGCATGATCACGGCTCACTGCAGCTTTGACCTCCTGGGTTCAAGTGATCTTCCCATCTCATCCTCCTGAGTACCAGGGACTACCGCCACATACCACCACACCTGGCTAATTTTGGTGTCTTTTGTAGAGATCTTTCACCATGTTGCTCAGGCTGGTCTCAAACTCCTGACCTCAAGTGATCTGCCCACCATGACCTCCCAAAGTGCTGGGATTACAGGCAAAGGCCATCTCATGAGCCAAACTTTCAATAATAGTGAAAGCAGCATATCAGAGAGGTTAGGATTCCTTCTGTGTAAGAATAGAGAGCAGTTCCTTTCAAACATTACCAATTTTAAGAAAATTAACTTTTCAGTTACTTGAAGAAATGAAGTAACAGCTCAAATAGGTTTTTGAAATCTTGTTTTAAGTTTCTTAAGTGTTTTTTTCTCTCTGCTCAGAAGTGACAACAGGTCTATTTGTGAGACTGTCTTTTGAGCTTTTCCTCAGGGTTCGTCGATCTTTTCAGAGCACTTTCTAAGAAAAAGTAAATGGTACTCTTTGGGCTATAGTGGTAGTATTTTTTTTTTTTTTTTTGAGACGGAGTCTCGCTGTGTCTCCCAGGCTGGAGTGCAGTGGCGTGATCTCGGCTCACTGCAAGCTCCGCCTCCCGGGTTCACGCCATTCTCCCGCCTCAGCCTCCCAAGTAGCTGAGACTACAGGCGCCCGCCACCACGCCCGGCTAGTTTTTTGTATTTTTAGTAGAGACGGGGTTTCACCATGTTAGCCAGGATAGTCTCGATCTCCTGACCTCGTGATCCACCCGCCTCGGCCTCCCAAAGTGCTGGGATTACAGGCTTGAGCCATCGCGCCCGGCCTAGTGGTAGTATTAACATAAAGTTGGGTAGCTAAACTGTAATATGTGGTATATATTAATTAGACTACCAGACACAAGTGTGTTGATTAGATTTGGTGGATGGATGACAGAAGTTAGATGATGAAAGCAGTGTTTGAGAGAGTCAGTCCTATTATTAGTTAGAAAAAGCAGAATGGAGTCCAGCTGGCTAACAATGGAGATAACATGGGATCTGGTGCAGTAATGGGAAATGGAGAAGGAAAAAAATAAACCCCAGGCACTTGGATAAGAAGTGAACCCTGGGTTATTTGGCAAAAACAAGAGAAAATAATAATGTAGGGTTATAGAATAAATGTTTATTACATTTCACAATATTTTCGTAAGGTGATTTGCAGTAGAAGTGAGTCCTGAATAGTGGGAGCGAATTCTAAAACCTCTGTCCTTGGGACTAAAGGAAGGTAATGTCACAGTAGTTATTGAAGAGTATCTAATTGAGTGTGCATAATTATATTTCTGAACACAATATCTGAATTTTACATAGGAGTTTCACTTTGTTGATTTCAGCTAGTGATTTTCTGTCTGTCCTGCGGAGGTGGGCTGAGTAGCTGAGAGAGAGAAAAAGAAAGCAAGCTAGGTTTGATTTTTATCTCTTGAGATTCTAATATGTTTAAAAAAAAAAAAAAAAAGTCCTGCTGAAAATAGTTGGAAACCACCGGTTTGGGCCTTTTCAACTTGAAAACTCTCTTACTTTAGATTGGTAGTAATTACTCTACAGTGAATAGAATTTGGATAATGCCAGCTTAACATTTTATAGGAAAAAAGTGTTGCATTACTTAGATACCACTTCATTCATAAAAATAATAAATTTCAAAAAAGCACCTTCATCTGGTTAAATTAGAATTAGAATTTATTTTGATGGCACATTCAGGTCCTTTTTAGTAACATTCCATAGTCACTAGGAAATTGACAAAATTTTGCTAGCTAGTAACAAATGCCTTCTTAGGAAATGCTCATTAGTTCTTATAAGACAACTAGAGTAGGATTAAATTTAGGGTCAACAACTTTTATAGTCCTGGATATTCTCATTTCTGTATGCTGTGGAAATTTTAAGGCTGACAGGAGAGATGGAAACGGCACAGAAGAAAACGACAAAAACAGTCCCTAAGCAGCGGTTTACAAAATGTGGCCCATGGATACCTGAAGGTCCCTGACACTCTTTGAAGAGGACTACAAAGTTAAAACTTTTTATAATAATATTGACACATAATTTTGGCTTTTTGTGTTTTTTCTCTCTTATGAGCATAAAGTGATGTTTAATGTGGGTTAGCTGATAGATGATGATGATGTCGTTGCTCTGATGGCTAATGGTATGTTTTACTTGTGTACTCTTGTCTTTTAAAAATATGTTTTAATTTCTAATATACAGATATTGATAACTATAGCCCACATACATAAAACGTCTTTGATGTCTTAATTTTTTTTTTCTTTCTCTTTTTTTTCTTTTTTTTTTTTTTTTTGAGACGGAGTCTTGCTGTGTCGCCCAGGCTGAAGTGCAGTGGCACCATCTCAGCTCACTGCAACTTCCACCGCCCGGGTTTAAGCAGTTCTCCTGCCTCAGCCTCCCAGGTAGCTGAGATTACAGGCGCCTGCCACCATGCTTGGCTAATTTTTGTATTGTTAGTAGAGACGGGGTTTCACCATGTTGGCCAGGCTGGTCTCGAACTTTTGACCTCGTGATCCACCCTCTTCGGCTTCCCAAAATGCTGGAATTACAGGCGTGAACGCCTGCGCCCGGCCTTTTTTGTTTTTTTTTTTTGAGACAGAGTTTCGCTCTTGTCGCCCAGGCTGGAGTGCAGTGGCGTGATCTCGGCTTACTGCAACGTCTGCCTCCCAGGTTCAAGCAATTCTCCTGCCTCAGTCTCCCAAGTAGCTGGGATTACAGGGGCCCACCACCACGCCCAGCTAATTTTTGTATTTTTAGTAAAGATTGAGTTTCACCATGTTGACTGGGCTGGTCTCGAGCTCCTGACCTCAGGTGATCCACCCGCTTCGGCCTACCACAGTGCTAGGATTACAGGGGTGAGCCACTGTGCCTGGCCAAGGTCTTAATTTTTAAGAGTCCAAAGGGGTTTTGAAACCAAATGAGAACAGATAACTGTTAAAACCGTGGTAGGGAGTTAGAACGTTATTTTAAAGAAAAAATTATAAAAATTGACAAATAATACTTTTAAATTATTCAAATAGAGCCGAAAAGTAAAAATGATAATTTTAAATTTGCAAGGTCTATTATTCAGAAGTAACATTACTAGTAGCATGATAGATTTTTCTAGATGTAATTCTCTATATAATTATCTGTATGTTTATTGGAAAATATATACTGTCCTATGGCTTGCTGTTTTTTAATTAACAGTGTATCTTAAGTATATTAATATGTGTAGATTGGTCTTATTTTAATCATTGTGGGCATTTTGTTGAGTAGGCATAGTGTAATTTAATAACGAGTTCAGTGATTGAGTTGTTTCCACACAGTGATTGTGCAAAAAAGCCAACTCACTTACATTGGTGGAAACTTTCTAAATAACCAGCCAATGTTTATGTTGGTACTATTTAAAAAGAATAACATGTGATTTAAAAAAAGGATAATAGGAAAATCTATTAAAATTATTCATCTTATCATTGAAAGGATTTAAAAAACCTGTTATTGGGTGCTGAATAGGTATTTAGTCAACATTCATTTTTAATAGAACAAAAACTTAGCAAAAGAGGAAAAGGAGGGTAATTAAATTAAAAAACTAACACCATTTGTAATGTTATAAAACTGGGATGTCTCTGGAATGTGAGGACCATTTGTGATATAGCTCTATCAGCTGTGTCTCAGTGAGTGTGTGGTTTTAACCTTTTGTAGCTTCAGCATCTTCATTTCAGAAATAGAAATATAGATACCAGCTTTTCTGGAGTCATAGAGTTATGAAGATTTTATGAGATTTATATAAAAGCCTTGGGCATACTGTAAGAGTCTGTTTAAGAAATAATTTGTTTTTAAAGGCAGGAAAAATATAGAAAGATGTATGATAAGAAGAGAAACTGCCTCAGGTTTTATTCCGACCTTTTTCTGTTCTAAGTGATGAGTTATATTGTGCCACATACCTTGATCAAATCACGGAAATTTCGAAGATCCCTTTTAGAACTCTGGTTAGACACTTAGGTAGAGACAGTATAGCAGTGATGAGAGTGTGGACTCTGCAGGGCTGGAGCTTCCCAGGTCAGACCTGCTCTGCCATTTTCTAACTTTGTAGTGTTAGGTTACTTAGCTTCTTTGTACCTTAGTTTTCTTATTTATAAAATGGGGATGATAATGATACCATCCTTTTAGTATAATTGTTATGTAATTGTAAAAGTGTTTTTGAGATTAATGTGAAGTAGTCAACACTGTACCTTGCACGTAGGTGGAACTATATAAATGTTACTTCTGTGTTGATGATTCAGCTAAATTATTTTCTTTTTAAATTACCACATTACCAGGTGTTCATTTTAGAGGAATTAGAAATTACAGATGAACCAAAAGAAAAAGAACATCCTAAAAAGCCTGCCTCTCAGGCAGAACTAAGAATGTTTTAATTTTGCCATGAATTCTTTCAAACTTTATAGCATAAAAGGAGGTCCATCTTCTTCGTTTCCTGTTTGTTCTTTTCCCCATTTCTGGTCCATCTCCATTCATTCTCCTATCTGGTCAACAAATACTGAGCACATACTATGAGCTAGTATTGTGCTAGGACAGTGGGATTCAGTGGTGAGCAGAGATCTAGACCATCTTTTTGGAGCTTAAGATCTAGTGGGAGAAACAGATTTTCAATCAAAATAGCAGGACTGGTTATAAATAGTGATATTTTCTGTAAGGGAAATATGTGGGGAGGTTTGAAGGATTATGTAGGAAAACCTGGTCTGACCAAATCTGGGTGTTATATACGTCTTGGTGCCGATGGACCACTACTAGTTGCAATACGAATTTAACAGCACTAGAGTTAATCAAAAGTGTATTGAAAAATTAACACAGTTGATTATATAAAAATAAATTTTCATAAATGAAAAATATATTTGCAGTTCATATTACACACATGGCTGATTTCTTATATAAAGAGTGCCTACAAATAGAAAAAGATTAATAACCAGATGGGAAATGAGAGAAGGTTATAGGTAGAAAGTTCTTAGAAACACAAATGACTCTTAGAAGTAAAAGAAGAGGCTCAACTACCAATAATAAGAGAAATGTAGTTCACAACTATAATGGGATATTTGTCACCTTCCAGATTGGCAGAGATCAAAGAATTTAATAACACTATATTGGAAAGGTTGAGTGGAACAAAGCACGTTAATACACTTGTATACATAACCCAGTAGGTACTTTTTGTGGAAGATAATGTGTTAATGTGACAAAAATTACAAATGTCCTTTTCTTTCCACCCAGAAGTTTCACTTCTAGAAATTATAAATATTATAAATATAGGAATCTTAGAAATACTCATTACAGCATTGTAGTGATAAAAGATTGGAAACAATTTAAATGTCAGTCATTAGTGGACTGGTTAAATAAATTATGATACCTTCATATAATGGTAGTTTTTTATATACCAATTTGTGTGCAGTAGTCACCAAGTTATATGACAGAAGTGAGTTGGAAAACCGTGTGTATTGTATCCTATAATTCCTGGGAAAATACTTTAAATACACACTTGGTTTATGCTTAGAACATCTATGAAAGGACATGCAAGAGATGATAACAGTGGTTCTCTAAATAGGGAAACTGGGGACCAGGTAAGGAGGAGTCATATTTTCAGCGTATATGAATCTGGATTTACATGTTACCTGTTTTGAAAAAGTGAAATGGTTTTTCAAAAATCATAGGGCAATCAGTGAATAAAAATATATTCTAATCTCCCTGGGAATACATTCTGGTTTGGATTTCTTTTTCATTTTTGTCATCTTCTTGTATGACATCTTCAGACTTTTACAACTGACCACGTTCCCTCTGAGCTCGTTCTCCTTTCTGAACTAGTTTTCCTTGTGTTTCCTGTCCTGTAGTTAGGAAAAATGAGACTGACAATCCCATGCCGTGCAGTGACTTGTACACATCTGCAGTGTTTTGATGCTGCCCTTTATCTACAAATGAATGAGAAGAAGCCCACCTGGATTTGTCCTGTGTGTGACAAAAAAGCTGCCTATGAAAGTCTAATATTAGATGGGTAAGTATATCCCTTTTAACAGCTGATATGGACTAATACAACAGCTGTTGGCAATGTCTTTGTTCAGTACAGCTTACTGAACTAAATTCTAAATAAATTCTACTCTAGCATAAATCCAGATGTTTGTATGTTTTCTGTCTTATACATAATTACACTCAATCTTATTTTTTATACTGTGGTTAGTGGCTTTTTTTTTTTTTTTGAGACAGAGTCTCTGTCGCCCAGGCTGAAGTGCCATGGCTTGATCTCGGCTCACTGCAAGCTCCGCCTCCCAGGTTCATGCCATTCTACTGCCTCAGCCTCCCAAGTAGCTGGGACTACAGGCGCCCACCACCGCACCCGGCTAAGTTTTGTATTTTTAGTAGAGACGGGGTTTCACCGTGGTCTCGATCTCCTGACCTCATGATCCGCCCGCCTCAGCCTCCTAAAGTGCTGGGATTGCAGGCCTGAGCCACCGCGCCCGGCTGGTTAGTGGCATTTTTATCTCTATAATATGATTTGTGTTGAGGGCAATGTTTTTGCTTTCCAAGATTATATTTTATAAAACCTACAGGAAATAGGGAAAAGTTTGCTTTATGATGTCATTTTCCTTACCTAGAATTTCTTGAAGTAGCAGTTAGGGTCTATGCAAAAAACCAGAGGAAGTGATAGGGTAAATACAGACACATTATATAGCTCTTAAGTTCAAAACTGGAATTCATACCCAGGTATTTCTGACTCTGGAGTCCAAACTCTAAACATCATCTCTCATATTATATTGCATGTCAGAATTTGGAAAATGGCATGAACTAATTTTTAGTACCTTTTTTCAAATAATACTTTTTTTAAAATTGCACATGTCATCCATACACCATGTAAGATTTAGAAAATACAGTTAATGGAAAGATGAAAATAAAATTAGCAGGACCATCCTATGGTGATGACTTTGTTATTGACATATTAAAAAAGACTGAAATGATACTTTATGTAATGATTTATATTAATATATACATATGATTTTTACTCAATATATAGTGAAAAGTATCCTAGATTTTTAAAGATACTTGTGCAACTTGAAAATGTTTTAAGCCAGGCACAGTGGTACATGCCTGTAGTTCCAGCTACACAGGAAAGTGAGGTGGGAGGATCACTTGAGCCCAGGAGTTCAAGGTGAGCCTGGGCAACATAGTGAGTTGCATCTCTAAAATAAACAACAAAAGTTTTACAAGAGTATTATCTGTGGAGGGGAATGGGGAATGAAGAGTGAATGGGACTTTAGCATTCCTTTCTGAACGTTTTTGTTTGCTGAGTTTTTATTTTTAGCTTATTTTGAAAAAATTTCAACCCTACAGAGGTGTTGGAATAGTAGCACAAAGAACCTCCCATGTAACCTTGACCCAGAAGCTTCAGTTGTTAACAATCTACTGCAGTTGTTGTATCACTTTCTCCCTTAATATGTGTGCATATACACATTTTTGGTGTATGCATTTGCGAATGTAGAGAGAGATGATTATTACTATTTTTAGAATTCTTTTGAACCATTTGAGAGTTACATATGTCATGCTTCTTTGCACATTAATATTTTGTGATGTGTTTGCTAAATTCTCAATATTCCATATTTGTTTCTACTTTTTCAATTTAAAATTGCCTTGTGATGTTAACATTTTTGAAGATGGCATTTTGTATATGTCTGTGGAGTTTTCTTCAAGTTCTTAGAAATACTCAAACGGAATGTATAACTTTAAGACTTTTAGTATTTATTATCAAGATGCCTCCCAGGAGGAGTAAGCTATTTTTCTCTCCTAGTAAATCATTTCACTCTCATGCCAACAGGCATAACACTGTCCACTTCTCAGCTCTCTTAGCAGCCTTACATATTAAATCTTACTTTAAAAATGTCTACTCTTGGGTGTGGTGGCTCACACGTGTCATCCCAGCATTTTGGAAGGCCAAGGCAGGACGATTGTCTGAGGCCAGGAGTTTGAGGCTGCAGTGAGCAATGGTCATGCCATTGCACTCCAGCCTGGGTGACAGAGCAAGACTCTGTTTCAGAAGTAAACAAAACAAAACAGAACAACAAATAAAAATGTCTACCAGTTTCCTAATTTAAAAGATAGCTAATCATTTTGACTTTTAATTTTTTTATTATAAGAGTTATCAGATATTTCTTTAATTCCATATATTGGTAATTGTAATATCTTTTACAAATTGCCTCTTAATGTTCCTTTTTTAAAAAAGATTTTGCTATGGGCTTGCGTATCTTTTTCTTACTGGTCTATAAATAGTCATTATAGATTGAGGATATTAATTTCTCTGTCCGCATGTGCCAAATGTGTTTTCCCAGTTTGCCTTTTATTTGTATTTATTGTGACCTTTGTTTTCCATTCAGAAGCTTTACATTTTTTTTCATCAAGTCTTGTCTTTTCCGTTTTGAACTTCTGTCTTGAAAATGTTTAGAAAGTTGTAGAGATTTTATATGAGCATTTGCTTGTTTTCATCAGACACATTTATGATTCCTTTTTCCATTTGTGCAGTTGTTCCATCATACATTGCTTCATGAATTCATTCAACACAGTACTTACTAAATACCTATCATGTGTCAGACACTAAGTCTAAAAATGATGAGCAGAGCACTTTTAGTATGGGAGACAGTAAAATAGAAAGCATATGAAGTGTAAAGTGCTATGAAGATAAGGAATGACACTATGGGAGGAAAACTGGGGATGGGGAATGAACTTCCCATTAAGGTAGGGATCACCTCACCCTAGCACCCAGATTATTCTCAACCACATTTACTTGAATAATCTCTCCCACAGATTTGAGATACTACTTGCATTATGTGATACATTTTTTGTAAATACTAGTGTTAACTTCTGAACTTCTATTTGTTCCATTGATCAAAGTATTAGTAGGCCAGTACGAAACTATTTTTATTAGATTTCTATTATGTGGTAGTATTTCTTAGGCCATTTCTTTTCAGAATTTTTTTGACTAGTGTCACAGTACATTCTGCGATATTCACTTGAATAAAAGCATTCTGAAATTACACAGAACCTTTTTGGGTTTTCATTTACATTATGCTGAGTTTTCAGTATAGTTGAGAAAAATAAACCTCTTCTCATGAAGTAGGCATTTTTGGCATAAGAACTACTCGTGTACAATGTACAATTTGATAAATTTTGACCTATTATATACCTGTGAAATCATTATCCCAGTCAAGATAATGAACACACCCATCACACCCAAAGTTTTCTCATGTATGTTTTCAATCTCTCCCTCTCAGTCCTCAAGCAAACACTGATATGCTTTCTGTTTCTATAGATTAGTTTGAATTTTCTAGACTTTTATGTGAATGGAATCGTAAACTGTGTGCTTCCTTTGTCTAACTTCTTTTTCTCAACATACTTGTTTGAGATACATTTATGTTGCATATACCAATATTTCATTTTAATTGCTGAGTTGCATTCTCACCCACAGTTTGTCAGTTCATGCGTTGATGGGTTTGTTCTGGTTTTGGGCTGTTGGAAATACAGCTACTGTGAACATTCATGCCCAAGTCTTTGTATGGACTGTTTTCATTTATCTTGGGTAAATACTTAGGAGTGGAATGCCTGGGCACATGCCTGGTGTGTGCTTAACTGCAAGAAACTGTCAGACTTTTCCAAAGCAGTTGTACTATTTTATATTTCCACCAGCAGTATATGGAGAGTTTTGATTGCTCCTCATTCTCATTAACATTTGGTATGGTTTCTCTTTTTTTGCGGGGAGGGGAGTGAGCGCAGAGTCTCGCTCTGTCGCCCAGGCTGGAGTGCAGTGGAGCGATCTCGGCTCACTGCTAGCTCTGCCTCCTGGGTTCACGCCATTCTCCTGCCTCAGCCTCCCGAATAGCTGGGACTACAGGTGCCTGCCACCACACCCGGCTAATTTTTTGTATTTTTAGTAGAGACGGGGTTTCACCATGTTAGCCAGGGTGGTCTCGATCTCCTCACCTCGTGATCCGCCCGCCTCGGCCTCCCAAAGTGCTGGGATTACAGGCGTGAGCCACCGTGCCCCGGCCTATTGCCCACTTTTTAATTGGGTTTTGTTTTCATATTATTGAATGTTGGTGGTTCTTTATGTATTCTGGATACAAACGTCTTACCAGGTGTATGACTTTTAAATGTTTTCTGTCATTTTATCTTTTCAGTCTTTTAACAGTGTGTTTCAAATAGCAGAAGTGTCTAATTTGAATGAAAGCTAGTTTACCAAGTTTTTCTTTTATGAAAGATTGTGCTTTTGGTATTATTTTAAGACATTTCCCCTAACTCAAGGTCACAAATATTTTTTCTGAGCTTCCTGTAGGAGTTTCATAATTTACTTTTACACTTAGGTTTATTATTTCTATCAAGTTAATTTTTATGTATGGTGTAAGGTAACAGGATTTTTGTTTTTGTTTGGTATATGGCCATGTGATTGGTGCACCATCATTTGTTAAGATTAGTTTTTCCTCATTGAATTGCTTTTGCACTTTTTACAAAAATTAATTGACTATATGTGTGGATCTCCGGACTGTTATATTGATTTATTTGTCTGTAGTTGTGTCAATACTGCATTCGCTGAAAGTCAGGTAGTGTGAATCTTCCGACTTTGTTCTTCTTTTTCAAAGTTGTCTTGGCTATTGTAGATTCTTTGCATTTTCATACAAATTTTGGAATCAGCTTGTCAACTAGGGAAAAAAACCTGCTGGGATTTTGATTTGTTTTTCATTGACTCTGTAGATAAGTCTGTGGTGACATAACAATATTGAGTCTTCTAATTTATGAACAGGATGTATCTTTCTATTTATTTGTCTCAGCAGTGTTTTACAGTTTTCAATGTGTCTTGTACATCTCCTGTCAAGTTTATTCCTAAATATTTCATATTTCTGTGGTATGTAAAAATTTTTTGTGATTATGGCTAATATATAGAAATATAGTTGACCTTTGTATATTGCTTTCATATCAAGATATGTTATTCATGTTATTCCCATCCCTTAGTAGTTCTAGTGGCTTTATTATAGATTACATAGGATTTTCTATATAGTCAGTAATGTTTTTTAAATAAAGACAGTTTTACTTCTTCTTTCTAACGTGGCTGCCTTTTGTTTTCCTGCCACCTTGCATTGACTAGTCTGGTAATATGGTGCATTATGTTGATTGACTTGTGGATATTAAACTAATCTTGTATTGTGGGAGTGAACCCCATTTGGTCATGATTTGTTATCCTGTGTGTATTCGTTGTTGGATTTGTTTTGCAAAGTTCATGGGGGATGTTGGTATTTAGTTTTGTTCCAGTGCCTACCTGGTTTTATTATCAGAGTAATGCTGACCTTGTACAATGAGTTGGAAGTAGTGGTATTATTTCTCCTCAAATATTTGGTAGAATTCCCTAGAGAAGACTTTGGGCCTGGGATATTTTTTTTTTTTTTTTGGTGAAGTTTTTAACTACAGATCCAACTTCAGGCATAGGGCTTCTTAGGTTATCTGTTTCTTTTGGAGTGAGTGTAAATAAGTTTGACTAGAAGCTGATTTTTCTGTTTTTCTTTTTTTCTATTTGGTTTTTTTTTCTTTATTTCTCTTTTTCTTGCTTTTACTATAATTTGCTTTTTTTTCTAGTTTCATAAAGTTACTGATTTGAGACTATTTTCTAATTAGGGAAGATTATTTACTTTAAATACTACTTTAGCTACAGTCCACAAATTTTATTACATTTTTATTTTCATTCAGTTCAAAATCTTATTTTTGTCTTTGACTCATGTTTCTTTAGTTTCCAAATACTTATGAATTTTTCACATTTTTCTGGTACTGACTTAATTTGAACATAATTCAGATACGCTTTGCTTATTTTAAATTTATTGAGACTTCTTTTATTTACCTATTCTTCCCTCCTTCCCCTACCCCATTATCCTTTTTTCTCAAAGTTAAAGTTTATAAATTATTTTACTATATAGTAACCTTTGTCTGCTTGTGTTTGTTTTGCGTGCTGTGTTAGAGGCTGTTCTTACTGCCAGCCTCAGCTAGGAGGCTGCAGGTATCTACCAAGCTCTAGCCGTTGATACTCACTGAGTTACACAGGTGATGCTCAGTAAGTTACTTAACTATTATGTCGCCTGTTACAGATTTAAAACAGGACAAAGGGGGTGTAGTAATTGTTGTAAAGTATAAAAGTATTGCAATACCAAAAGAAAAGGGGGTCAGCTAGCATTACTTATGTTTTCAAGGTAATGTGTGTTACTTTCTTATTTCCCCTTTAGGCAAAGCTGTTGATTACATGTATATACTTCTTAATTGTTTTTAGGCTTTTTATGGAAATTCTCAATGACTGTTCCGATGTGGATGAGATCAAATTCCAGGAAGATGGTTCTTGGTGTCCAATGAGACCGAAGAAAGAAGCTATGAAAGTATCCAGCCAACCGTGTACAAAAATAGAAAGTATGTGTAGAACAGCAGCAGAGAGCAAAGCAGTGAGACTCATGTAACATTATCATTAATCTTGGCCCCTAGAACTATACGTTTGGAATTCAGCTTGTTGACTCAATCTTTTGATTATATATAATTTCCCCCAAATGATTTTTATTCTTTCCTGAAGAAATGTGCTGAAGTTTATACTATCTTATCAACTATTTCAAAGTATATTTTTCGTATGTAGAATAAAGGAAACATTCATCTAAAATCATTTTAAAATACGATGTTTGTTACAAAACGAAAAGTCACAAATGAATTTATGTGGACAGTTTTTCACAATTGTTTTTAGAGTATCTGTAGGTGGAACCCTGAGTGGAGGTGAGGTTAGAGGGCTGCATCATTGATTAATGGTCTTGTTGGTTTGGGGATGGTCACAGGTTAATTGCTCAGAAAGTAAACAAATTGTTTCCTTCCATTTCTTTGTGGGGAGGAATATTAACATTGCCTTGATTACCTAGAATGTGTACTTATCCATCAACTGCCTGCATCTATCCACACTAAGTAGGGAAACTGAGGGCATTTTGAGTAATTGAAACCCACAAGGGAACTTAGAGTTTCTTTTTACCTAACAATTTGAAACCCACACGTGAACTTAGAGTTTCTTTTTATCTAAGTCTATTCACTGCATTTCAGTTTTGTTCTGATTACATTTGAAGTTCTAACAAACAGTGTAATGAATGGAGTAAGAAGAAAGGGGAAAAAAAGAATTTATGCCATTATTAATTATTCCTCTGTGATTGATACTGAACCTGAGTGCAGTGACCAAGGTTTCTGTCATCTTTGAGAAAAATGGGGAGTGATTTAGTTGATAAATTTCTATTGCTTTTCCATTATCAACTGTCTTTCATTTTTAACTAAATACATTCAGATAATACACTTTTCTATGAAAATGTTGAGTTAACATATATGGTATGTGAGACTATCTTTGTGGGTAGTCTATGGACCTATGTGATTCGTAGATAATTCATAAGAAAAGTTTAAATGTGTGAGTAACTTAATTGAGAGGTTTGGGTTTTTTCAACTTATCAAGGTGAAAGTTTTTATCAGTTCTGGCTTATGGTGAAAAGTTTGTACTTTCTTTGATATGAGCATGATTGCTAGAATGGAAATATCTGGTTCTGAGCTAACTATGCAACGTGTCTGTGAGAATACATAGCTGGTGAACTCACCTATTTTTGTCCCATGGCCTGAGACCAGTTCCCTAACTCTCCGTGTCTTTCTGTAAAACGACTGCTGACCTGCAGAGACAGGATGAGCATTAGGAGCTGCACAAATCCTTCAGTGGTATTGGAGGCATAACTAAGAACATTCTGTCTGAATGAAAGTTTGAGAGTTCTGACCTTCTGTCAAGGAATAGTGCTCACCTGTCTCCCTAGGTGAACAACCATTTTACAGACAGAGGTCTGGAGTTAGGGAGTTGGTACCTGTCCATGGTTTGGAGTAGGTGGCTCCACTGGCGCTATGTGTTGTCAGGAATATACTATACTGAATATACTAGACTCTACCACTAGAGTTTATCTGTGTTATATCTTTGGTTTTTTTTTTTCCTTTTGTTTCCTTACATGCAGGTTCAAGCGTCCTCAGTAAGCCTTGTTCAGTGACTGTAGCCAGTGAGGCAAGCAAGAAGAAAGTAGATGTTATTGATCTTACAATAGAAAGCTCTTCTGATGAAGAAGAAGACCCTCCTGCCAAAAGGAAATGCATCTTTATGTCAGAAACACAAAGCAGCCCAACCAAAGGGTTTGTTAATTTATAGTTCACTATTGTTCATTACACTCGCAACTAATTGCTCTTGGGGTAGATTTATAAATGTCTCTTTGGGAAATGGTGTAACTGTAGAAGGCTATTTTAATTTGCCTTTGTTGAGTTGGAACATTTTCAAGTAAGCACATTGTTTGTAGGAAGCACATTTTGATGGAGAAAATATTTACGTCTTTGGAAAGTGAGCGTGTGAGGTATTTATTTCCTACCTGAGACTTTTTGTTATTTTCTTGAACCTGTTTGTAAGGAAATTTGGCATTTCAGACCAATTGAGAAAGTCTGGTGTAATGGGGTGTGGAACTGGGAATCTGACAAGTATGGATTCCAATTATGGCACACCATCGCTTACTTGTTCTGTGATCTTAGATGAAATACTTAATTTGATTGAGCCTCTTTTTTGTGTTCTGTTAAATGGAGCTAAATAATGCCTATATTACAGGATTATTTTCAGGTTTTAATGAGATGAAAGAAAGCCTCAGTGTCAGGCATGTGGTAATTTCTCAATAAAAATTGATTTCTTTCCCTTCTCAACCTCTCCAGGGCGAACTATGGATGGGTAAGATGGCATTCTACCTGAATTTTAGCATGGATTCTCCATAAGTTATCTGGCAGAAGCCATTACTGGCCTGCGTTTAAAATCAGGTTTGGGTATTTAGCAATAGTTGCTTTTTCAGAGAGGTTTTGGATCATACAAGGAGATAACAGGAGAGTTCTCCTGACAGTTCACGAACACATTCTTTCAGACTTGGGAGTGCTAGTGTCATCTTTTTGGCCTCTCGGTCCACTTTGTTTTCTAACAGCTTTACTGAGGTATAATTTACATAGCATAAAATGTACCCATCTTAAGTATGTAACTGCACAATTCAGCGATATTTTAGAAAATACATAGAGCTGTGCAATCATTACCATGATTCAGTAGTAGAATATTTTCAACACCCAAAAAAACTTTCTTCATGTTCTTTTGTAGTTTATTTCTAGTTACACCCCAAATCTAGGCAGTCATTTTTTTGTCTCTGTAATGCCTGTTCTAGACATTTTATATAAAATACCTCCTTTTGCAACATTATTTTTATAATTTTAAGAATTAAACCTTTTCAGCTGCCTTCTTTACTGTTAAAATACTTAATATTTCCAGATATAATTTACACGTATATTAAGGGCATATATTTATTTCTACCTATTTAATTAGAATGAGGTGGGGTTTTTGTGTGTGTGGAACAAAATGAGGAAGTGTTTCAAATCGATTTTTTCCTGTTGTGCCAATCATTTATTGCTCCTTTGAGACAAATTGACTGGTACATCTTAATTTAAATAATACACAAAAAATGAAGATATAATTTTGAAATGGTTACTGGGGTGGAGTATCAGGGGAATGAATGCTTAGATGTGATGTTTCTGGATTTTACTCTGTAATGATATCCTTTAGAATATAGTGGAAAAACATGAGTTGCAAGTACTGTAGTTGGCTGAATTCATGCCAGGTTGAGAGGTCATGCCTAGTGATGCTGACTCATGAGTCGTTGTGATCTTGGAGCATGTCTCTAGTAGCATGCCACAAGGGTCTACCCTCTGTCCTTTACCACATTTTTATCTATGTTTGATGAGTCCATGAAACAGGAGGGATGGCACATACACAGTGGGTGACAAAATCTGAAATGACCTCAGTATGCAGAGGAATAAGGATAGTTTACATCTGTGGTCAGCTACTATAGAGATAAATGTTAAGGTTTCTCATCTAGGCTGAAAAGAAAACAAAAACTAACATTGGTAAGTATAAGGTAGAAATTTGTAACTAAACCAGCAACACTTGAAAGTTTATTTTAGAAGTCTGTATAAAGTGCAGCTACCTAGTTCATTCCATGAAGCTGATGTAGCCCTTAATACCCAAGCTAGACATACATACACATTAATACTTACACGGAAGAACTCTTAAGAAACAGACTCACGTAGAAAGATAAATGAAAATTCTGAATTCAGTCTTAGGAAATCATTTAATTATATATTAAAATGACATATGTGACAAAGTAGTTTATCCTAGGAGTGCTTTAATATTAGGAAATACATTGATAAGATGTATCTTGTCATAAGGACAACTATGTAGTCATCTTCATAGATGTTGGAAAGGCCTTCAGTAAATTAATTGCCATTTCTGATAGAAACTCTTCAAATGTCAGGTTTCAATTAATGGTTTGAAGGGTTCACCACTAAAACCAATTTGTTCTTAGCATTAATAAAATAAGCATAGTATCCAGGATCCATACCATGCCAGTTTTGTTCCATTTTAGGCTATACGACTCTCAGAGCATTTCAGTCAGTGCTGATCGTTAAGAATGGTATTAACAAATAAGTATGACCAGAGCAGGGGAACAGGAAAGTGAATAGTGGAATCTGGAGCAAGATGGATGACTGGGTCTTAAGGACTGAAGCTGTTAAACCAGGAGAAGAGATTATGTGACAGCCACCTTGTAGTTCTTAAAAGGGAGACATTGACTAGCTGGATTAAATTTGTGATTTATTACCAGATTTAGGTCCAGTGAACTAAAGATACATGGACAGACTTTCTGTTGGAGCTTTCTGAGTACTAGGAAATTTAATCTTTTGTCCCGAAATCATATTTTCTGTTTTAGAGTGGCTGCCGCCTGTCACAGTGCCATAGTGGAGGCTCATGCTATGGTTATATCATCTCTGTGATTCCGTCCTACTCTTAGACCTTTGTGGCTTTGTTCTTGGTTGTCCTTTTCATATCCTTTCTTGTAGTTCAGTATCTAGAGTTTTTATGGTTTTCCTATGCTGTGTAAGTTTGTCATAGGATTTTTTGGCCGTCAAAGATAGTAAGCAAATGAGAAAGAATAGAGAATGAGAAATCGGGAAAACTTAACTCTAATTCACAGCCCCGAAATTATGTGAGCAGCTATTTTTTCTTTTTCTTTCTTTTTCTTTCTTTTTTTTTGTTTTTAATTTTTTTGAGGCAGGGTCTCAGTTTGTGACCCAGGCTAGATTGCTGTGATGTGATCCCAGCTCATTGCAGTCTTGACCTCCTGTGTTCAAGCGATCCTCCTGCCTCAGCCCTCCAATTAGCTGGAACTACCACCCCCAGCTAATTTTTTTGTTTTTTTTTTGTAAACATGGGGTTTCACCATGTTGCCCAGGCTGGTCTCAAACTCCTGAGCTCAAGCCATCCACTTGTCTTGGCCTCCCAAAGTGCTAGGATTACAAAGTGCGTAAGCCAGCACACCTGCCTATGAGCAGCTATCTTTTAAGAGGTATATTGTTTTAGTAAAAATTATTCTTATAAACAATTTTACAAAGCACCAAGAAGAAAGCAAAAAGTATCTCACCTAGAGAGAATCATTGCTATTTTGATGGCAGTCCTATTCCCTTTCTCTGCATACCAACTGGAGTCTTTGAATGCAGTCTTATAATACCTGTCAGAAGAAACTTGTATGTTAATCTTAAGACCTTTAGAAAATCTCTGATGTTTTTCCATATTAAAAGATAATTTTGCATATTATGCCCCTTCTGGAAAATGAGTGGTTGCTTTGCCTTAATAAGAAGGTATTCTAAAGACAGGAAACAAAAAAAGGATAAATTGGTATGTCTCCAGATTAATAATCATTAGGAATTGGTAGCAAAATTGAATCTTTTTTATACTTTTATGATCATAAAGTGGGAGCATACAGTGAACTTAAGGGTTATAAATAAAAATTGTCAACCTATTTTCAGACATCCAAGTCTGAGCCAAATGTGAGTTTCATGCAATTCTCTGATCCAGCATATAATCCAAAATACTAATATTTGCTGTATAGCAGCATTCTAGCAATTCACTTTTGTGCTGTGATATTATGGATAAAGTTACAAATGTTTAAAATATAAATGTACACTTGCATAATGTATACACATATCTGTGTGTGTTTACCAATCCTATGAAGAGGCAGTAACAAATTTTAGAAGCTTTAAATCTTTTTATATAGCATCACATCTTTACATCCATCATTTCACCATCCATAGCCATTTACATTTTTTCATGGAATCTGTTACTCATTTCTGTTTTTTGCATAGGCTTTAGAATCATTTTGTTTCTGAATGTGGGCCTTGTGAAGATTCTGATAACAAAAACCTGCTACCAGTATGTAATTTGATAATCCTAACTAATGACTACTTTAAGCCATTCTATGTAAAGTTGAATTTGTATTAATGTTTGCAACATTCAGGTGATGGGAATTAACCAACACTAAATTGTTAGCTTTTCATGTGTTTGCTGAGGTTTTAGATGTTGATTTACTAATTTTTACCCCCATTGGATTTTCACATTTCACATGTTTTGACAGTCAACCTTTTGGTATTGCCTAAGTAAGGAGTAGCTATTTAATCATGTAAAGTTTCATGTTGCTAAGTGACAGGACACGTACAGTTATTAGGTGTTACTGTGGTGACAGACAGGTGTATAGGGACATTCACTAGACTCCTCTGTAGATGTAAGTCAAGGGGTCCGAGAAGGAAAGGGAGCTCTGTTATTGTTGTTACATGTAAGTCTATTTCAAGTTGAAGGGTCAATCAGGATCAAAACAAAAGAATCTCCAGTGTGAAATAGCAAAGGATGAGAAGGGGGAGTGGGAGAATGTTTCACTGTTTTCAGACCTCCAAAAAAGACGAGCTTTAGGTACAATATAACTTATTTTATCTCCTCCCAACTTCTCTTTTTCCTCCAGAGTCTGCCTTTTCTAACATTCTTTTCTAACGTTCATTGTCTTTTTCTTGTACCAGAAAGTCTTTTAGTTTCTTTCAGTGGCAGAGAAAAAAAAAACCATGATAGGTTAAATGTACTTTTTTTTTGAGACAGGGTCTTGCTCTGTTGTCTAGGCTAGAGTGCAGTGGAGCATTCATGGCTCACTGCAGCCTCTACCGCCTGCACTCAAGCAGTCTCAGCCTCAGCCTTCCAAGTAGCTAGGACCTTAGGCATGCTTCAGTACGTGTGGCTTTTTTTTTTTTTTTTTTTTTTTTTTTAATTTTTTGTAGATACAAGGTCTCCCTGTGTTGCCTAGTCTGGTCTCAAACTTCTGGCTCAAGCAATCCTCCTGCCTTGGCCTCCCAAAGTCCTGAGATTACAGGTGTGAACCACCTTGCCTGGCTCTAAATGTACTTTTAAGTAGAAAGTTTTTAAATTAAATGAAACCTTATATATATTTGGTCTTCAAAAGCCTGCCTGTTAATATTTTAACAATAAGATATTAATACTTTGAGACAGCCAGAATAATCAGAGCCACTTCTTTAGTCCCCTCCCCAGCACTCATATATACTCCAGTCTCTCTCTCCTCCTTACCCACTGTGTCCTTCCTCCAATTTCTCATAAAAACTCTTGTGTGTGAGAGGTGGTGTCATGTTATTTGAAAAACTTGTGATGATGTCCTGTTCTTCTCCTTTGATCCCTGTGAAGGACCACTGTTTTCAAACCTCCAAAAAAGACGAGCTTTAGATACAATATAACTTATTTTATCTCCTCCCAACTTCTCTTTTTCCTCCAGAGTCTGCCTTTTCTAACATAGCTCACATACTGCTTGTGGTTTTAGGTCTTCGAATAGCACTGGAGGCCAAGCAATCTCCAGATTCTAACCTACAGACACGTGATTGAATTTTGGATGATAACTTCCTTCTATCTTTATCTACCTCAGGAAAATGTATTTTCAAATACCAGGCTATGTTATTGCCTCAAGAATATTATATGTCATAAGCTTTCTAAATGGATCAGTTTTTAAAGATTTCTGAACTCTGACCTGTGTTATTTATTCACTTTTCTGAGACTAACATAGTTGCACACTCAACCATATATGTACCCTCAAGATGACTGTTTTCCACGTTTGTAGTGATATCCATATTTAAGTGGTTTGACATTTAAATTGAGGTTATGAAATAGTTTGTCGGAGTACAAAGAATGTCATGCAATTTGTCATTTCTTATTACTGATATTTAATAATCAGCAATAACAGGAAAGGGAAAGGATGCCCAGAGGTTATCCCAGTCTAGCTCTGTGACCATGGTTCTACTTTAAGTTTTTGAGACGTTTTCTTCATCTTCATAATGGCCTTTTCCAGCTACAGAATTCTGTATCTTCGTCATTAAGCTTACGGTAGTTGACTGGCAGTGCTTTGGGATACTAACCTTAATGTTTTACCCCTTGTTTGCAAGGTTCCTACTATCAACCATAAGACCAGTAATGATGCTCAGTTTCCTACATACATTCAAGGATGTCTTTCTTGTGAAGTTGTAGTTGTTTACCCTGGGCTAAGAGAAAATGCAGGTTAAATAGGAAGAATGCAAAAAAATCTCTGTTTAAGCTTGAACTTTTTCAAAATATGTTTAGTTATACTGCTTCTTGAAATTATAAAGTAATTCTATAGTGTATATATATATTTTTATATAATATCAATTGTGAAGTATTTATTACATGTTTAATTTGTATTTTTGGTAGCATGAACAGCTAATTTTAAAATCATAAATTATCTTGGGATTTCACCTACCTGGTAGGTGGTATCATGGTAGCCAGCATTTTTATTTCTGGATATTATATTTTAAATCCTGAATACTCATCCTCATTTCTGATTGTGGCCTGTTGCCATCAAGTTGGCTGGCCGCAAGACTGAGTAATTTTGCTCAGATGATTCCCAGAAAAGATTGCAAATAATTAATACAATTCAAGTTAGACTTGAAGAAATTTGGGTTGTGCTATAGTAAGTAGCTTCACTTCTAAAGGTTCCCTGATTTAAATCAAACCTTAGGGATCTTCTATGTTAGTTTTAAATTTCTTTAAAGATAAAATCACTGGTACCCATATACTTATTACATACACATTAATAAAAGTGATGTCTGTTTCTGTTTGTGGATGAAAGTGTTATATCTCACTCCAGCACTGTACATTGTGTTTGAATGTCAACTTGCTCTTATGTCGCAGTTGCTGTTGAGAGCCAAGGTACGTTCATGTTAAAATGAAGACTCTTGTGGGAGAGGAGAGGAGAGTGGAGTGCTGTGTAGTGAGTAGCTGCCATGTAGTTGTGCTGAAACTAGTGAACAAACAACTGAGAATGCCCAGTGGTGCAGCTCTTCTCTCCTGTGAACTAACAGCCAGATTGTTTGTAATTTCCCATGCTATTTAAAACAGGGTTCTCATGTATCAGCCATCTTCTGTAAGGGTGCCCAGTGTGACTTCGGTTGATCCTGCTGCTATTCCGCCTTCATTAACAGACTACTCAGTACCATTCCACCACACGCCAATATCAAGCATGTCATCAGATTTGCCAGGTATGTGGAGTGTTTTTGTTTTCTTTTGTTTTTTAATCAAAGTTTATTATTTTTAATCTTAATCTGTGAAGCCAATATAGTTTTGAAATTTTCAATAGAAGTGCTAAGGAAATTTGAAGGCTTCATGTAAAGGTCTTACCTGTTTTTATATACTACATCCAGTTGTTATTTTAACTACAGAGCAATCTATAGATTCCTGGTGATAAGAAATATAGTAGAATAGTAAATGTTAGAGATTTTATTCTCCCTTTTGGAGAATTTGTACTTAGAGACTTTTTCTTCGTTTACCTATTGTAGAACCTCACAGGTGAAGGGAGCGTATTTTCTCATACTCTTCTTGGTAGCTCATTAGAACTAATATACTGATGTTGTTTGGGGCTGATTTTTCCTATGAGCTGTGGATTTTATTCTCCTTACAAAGATAGGGTCTACCATCTGTTTCCCTAAAGCGGGGCTTAATAATTGGGATATCTTTTATATGTACAGTAGTTTCCCCTTATCCATGGGGGATAAGTTCCAGGACCCCCAGTAAATATCTGAAACCACAGATATTACAGAACCCTATATATACTGTTCTTTTCTATAAAGACATATTCATGATAAAGTTGAATTTTTAAATTAGGCATAGTAAGAGATGAACAGCAATAACTAATAGAACAATTATAACAATATGCTAGCATCACTACTCTTGCACTTGGTTGCCATTATTAAGTTAAAATAAGGTTACTTGAACATAAGCACTATGTACTGAGATAGTTAATCTGATAACTTAGATGGCTACTGAGTGACAAAGCTGGGAGCCACTGGACAGAGGAGTGGTTCATGTCCTGAGTGGGATGGAGCATGATGGAGCCAGAACAGCATGAGATTTCATCAGACTATTCAGAGCAGTGTGTAATTTAAAACCTAAGAATTGTTTATTTCTGGAATTTTCCATGTGATACTTTCTGACTGCAGTTGACCACAGGTAACTGCAATCACAGAAGGCAAAACATAAGGGGGAATCTACTGTAAAATATCAAGGTTTCTTGAATTACCTTAGTATCAGGACTTCTGCAGCCAATGCTGTATTACAAAATTTAAACTTCCCTCCTTTACTCTTCTTCCCTGTCTCCATAGCCATTGCTTTTGCAGACATTTCTGTCAGTTATATTTGAGCAAGTTAGAACCAGTACATTCATGACTTCCCTTCTCTCTGAAGGCCCTTTTAGTGGAAAACAATTCTCTCCTGTTACTAATTTTCTTCTCTAGATTTATGAAGTTAATTTTGACCTATGATTTATTTTTTTTCTCCCCTTAGTGAGATCTTTATTTTTAAGCACAATGCTTATCCTCTGGGTGAAAATTTGTGTTACTGAAACAATTGATAATTGGCTCAGTATGATTTTGCTTCTTGAAATTTGTTTAGATTATGTGAATAAAATTTAGTGGAAAAGAATAGACATTTTATAGTACCCATTGAAAAAAATGGCTTTTAAAGTTATTTTTTGCTTCTTAAATATATTTACTCCATATGTAATTTGGGAGTTGGTATTTTAAGAAGTTCTTTGTAGACCCAGCTAGCACAAATTGTAAAGTATATACAAAGTCTGATGCTAAGGTACAGGTGAGGTTTCATGTCGGGGACAAAGATGGAAATTCAGAGATTCTTAATTCCTAACTGCCTTTTATGGCTGTAACATTGGCTAGTTGGAAGAGTGTCTACATGTCATCTCAGTATGTGTTATAAGCAAGCATTCCAAAAGGATTTGTTTCCTAAAGACCTTGAATTAAAAATTAATCCTGAAAAAAGATAATGAGCATTTCTGTTCATTAAAGTGATCCTATCATTTAGCAATAGTATAGACACAATTTACAAATCACTTGCCCTGTTTTTCAATTCTGTGAACCTGGATTAATTTTTAATTGGGGGAAATTTACATTATTTCAAAATTTGGGCATAAAGTAAGACTTTATTTCTTTTTAGGAATGTGCAAACTTGAGAAAAATGCAGTAAAATATGTCTGAACTGGGTATTTGGTAAAAATGCATTTCAAGCTGGTATTGAGCAAACAAGACTAATATCCAAGGCTCATATTTAGCCAATATTAACAATTATGGTGATTCTGGTGGTTGTTATTGAAAAGCTTTCTTACCAATTGATAACTGAATAGAATAGGATCTATTGTTCTTTAGAAGAATTGCTAGTTTATCATCATGTATTAATTATGTAGCAATTACTATATCTAAATAGTTTAGTTTTACTTTGATTTTATTGTTAATGTGCTCTTTTGTGATTAGTAATTTGGTTTTATTTTTATGCATAATTTGTATGTAATTAGTCATACTGTGAAGAATTTTAGTATTGATAAACTTAATAATTTATAATAAAATATTAAATAGAACACCAAGAATGGAGAGATAACAAAGTTTTAATACATTTCTTAACATTCCTTTTAAACATAAACATGAATCTTCTGAATCTGCAGGAGAACAAAGAAGAAATGATATTAATAATGAACTGAAGCTTGGAACATCTTCTGATACTGTGCAACAGTGAATACAAAATAAAACAAATAATTTGTATTTATGGAGTGGAAAACAGCTTGATTATTTCAAGGAAAAATATGACTGCCTTATTATTGCTAGTGCCATATTGTCAGGTGCGAATGGTGCTCAAAAGTTGTATCATTAAAATTTGAAAGTGCTAAACATTTACATATTTAATCATGTAGCAGTTATGTTTTGTTAAAGTTTATGACTCAAAGAAAATGTGTTGTCATCAATAAGGAAAAAAGTCTTAATGAGTCAATTTCACAGTGAAGCACTTAAAATTTTAAAATTAAAATTTTATCAGTGTTGATAAAATAGTGTTAACACTACCTGCTTTTATTCAAAAGTGATTGACCATCTTCAACCGTGAAATACTTAGGAGGGCATAAAAATGTATCAGTATGGCATGCTGCAATTGAAACTTACGGTGAAATAAGAAACTGCATTTTGCTAATAAACTTATGAAACAAGGCAGTAAAATTTTAATCACTACTGATGAAACTTTATTTCATATAAGAGTTTTAATATTCTGCTTAAAATGTAAAATGCAAGAAGACTTGGATGATTTGGTTTTTTTCTTAGGAAGAATAGCATCTAAAATACGATACCAAACTTCACTGTTAGTACTTGAGAAAAAAATGGTTTCAGTGAGAGAGATATTTACATTAAACAGATTTTATATAGACAGCACCCTTGTAATGCTTGGTAAACAATCTAGAATTCCAACCAGAATTCCAACCAAAATTTTAGAAAAATTTCTAGATATTTTATTATGGTGTTGTATAAGTCACCACATTCAATTTTCCGTGGATGAGGTATCAAGATACAGATAAGTAAATCTCTTAATTCTTTTCTAAATAAACTTTGTATTTACTGCACACATGAAATCATCAAAGAGAATTACAGTACATCTGAAGAACTGGAATGGAAATAATGAAAATAGGTCCTCAGTGGGCATTCTCTGGTGATGCAGCTTCAATTTTTAATTTCAATTAAAATAATACACAGGCTTGATATGATTTTCAAACTGTTTTATATCAAGCTTGCATATTTATTTTAACTGAAATTATGAAATGGAAATAGTTGAACATTTAGAAAATGAGCATTTTTGAGTGGCTTGGCATCGGTACACAGTATTCCAACACCATCGTCGATACTTTAGTGTTATAAAAAGGTTTCAGTTACTAACATGAACTGAGAGATACAACAAATATTAAAGGTGATTGAGTGTATGAAACTGAAAAACTATAAAAAGGTAGAAACTATTATAAATATGAAGAAAACCGAAAAACTGAAAAGATAGAAGGTACTGTAAAGAAAAAACGGTTATACCATTTGAAGCAGAACAAAATAAATAACATTCCAATAAACTTTTTTTACTTAATAATAGAAATTGAAAATGTAAAACTCTGAAGGTATTACAAGGGCTAGACAAATTTTGAGTTCTTTGGCAGAAGCAGAGAGATGATTTACTGAATAGTATCAATATGAAGACAAAGTCTGCTTATTGAGATATCTCACCTATTATTTTAATAGAGAAGTCATTGGAAAAGTTTGTTGTAATTCTCTTTGGTTTAGTATTGGCTCAAACCATCGTATCATATAGCTAGTGACAGACATACGAAATGAAAAATTACAGCAAGCTGGGTGCGGTGGCTTGTGTCTGTAATCCCAGTACTTGGTGAGGCTGAGGTGGGAGGATCGCTTGAGCTCTGGAGTTCAAAACCAACCTGGGCAACATAGCGAGACCCTCTCTCTAAAAACAAAAATAATAATAATAATAATAATAATTAGCTGAGCATGGTGACACACGCCTGTAGCCCCTGCTTTTTGTGAGGCTGAGGCCAGGAGGTAAAGGCTGCAGTGACCTATGATTGTACCTCTGCATCCCAGCCTGGGCAACAAAGCAGACTCAGTGTCTCCCAAAAAAGGAAAAAAAAAATCTGTAGCAACAATTTTCAAAAAGACTTTAGAAATCGTTGGAATGATTTCTTTCAAATGATTGGTGCTATAGCTTGTATCACTTGATAAGCATTTTTGTAATACCATTATTTGGAGATTATAAGATAATATATTTAAATTTTTTGAGTTATAAATTCATACTGGTTAGTAAATATTTTAAATGTCCCCACTGATATTGTCTATTTTGCATAAAAGCATAATGTCAGACTTTCTCTGTGTGGTGGTTATATTCAGAGTGTCTCTGAATGCCAGCATAAAAATCGTGGAATTGAATAGAAATTGGCCTGTCTTAATGACGTATGGTTTCTTTTTTAATGTTTTGAAATAATTAAAGAGAATTAAGTCACACAGGGAGGTCTAGGTGAACAGACATTGAAGTTTATTACTAGACTTTTCAGACCTAAAAATTGTATTTATTATTATTATTTGAATATGTCAAAATTATATTACTGGACAATCTTCTACACATTCCTCTTTCTAAAACCTAATTGAACAATTACAGTTCTCTGGTTCAGAAAATTACATTAGCTCAGAACCCAGTAACCCTTAATAACTTAACCGTGTTAGCGCAGCAGTTCCTGAGTGTGTGCTTTGTGCAGAGCGTTGGACTATGTACTGCTCTTGATGTGGGGACAGCTGGAACAGAGAGCTATCATTGAAATAGACATCTGTTTAAGAGGTGATACTTAGATGAACCTCTGTATTTCTGAAAAATAAATGTGAAATATCTTAAGAGCTTAAGTATGTTTTTTTGTTTTTTTTATTTTTGAAGGTTCAAATCCAGATCATTAGCTCATCATTTTTATTGCTTCTCATTCTGTTAAGCTGCAAAGGGGGAAACATTTGTTCTGACTAGTCCTTCTCTGAAAAGTTTTGTACTTCTTTGAGTCTCTGGGAGCTAGTTTTTCCAGTTGTTTTATCAGAGAATATATTCATCTTTGGGTTTTAAACACTTCAAATATCACTAATCATGGTATAGAACTTCCCTGTGGCAGAGTGGTAAGCACTTACCACAAATGTTTTGTGATTTGTGATAAAAATGATTTAGGGAAATAATTCTGGTCTCCTAAAATATGAGACAACTATTAACAAAGCATTTTTGTTTTAGGTTTGGATTTTCTTTCCCTTATTCCAGTTGATCCCCAGGTATGTATCCTGAATTTAAGCAACTAATTTGTATTTGATTGTTGGTTATGTCATAGTAACTAAAAATGACCAGTTGCATAAAATCAGGACAGTCAACTCTGAATTACTTACATTGATGGAAAGGAAGTACTGTGCAAATATTTCACAATTTATTTGAAGGAATAAAGTTGTTTTCAGTTTATGATTTTTGTCTTTAATATCTAAATTTTAAATTCTGTTTTATTTAGCTTAATCAGTTGGCATCTCTTACAAGCATTTGAATGATTAGAATGAATGGAAGGAGTTCTGGGTGGCTGCAAGTTAAAATTTTACAAATACAGTTTTATTTTTTAGCTAAAACATTCTGTACATAGAAAATCAATAGCTAAACCTGATTAGACAGACTTGACTCATTAGCTTGATTCTTCATTGTTTTTAAAGACATTCAAATTTGGACTTTGGGGAGGCCCCAGTTTAAAGTTGCTATATGTCAATCATCCCTGTTTTCTCTGTCAAAGATGAGAAACCCTAGTAGCCCAGAGCCCCAACGTGAAGACCTTACAGTGAGCATGGATTGCACAGACAGGCTTATAGCAGAGTCAGAGCAGAGGAGGAGAGGTCCTGTATCAGCCTCCTGTTTCAGTACTCTGTATCAGATTACATGAACAGCGCCAGAAATTTCTGTGCAGACTGAGGAATTTCTTGTCATTCGGTGTTGACCTCCTTCTAGCAGTATATATAACAAAGGTACCTAGCAAAGGTATCTGTATTTTTCTAGGAAATGGATTCTTCAGATGTAAGGGATTACTAATTTTTATGTGACCAGTTCTTTTACAAAAAATTATCTTGGAACCTAGAGGTTTTTATTTCATAGCTCTATTTTGTATATTTAGCAGTGGTCTAACTTATTTGGTGACTCCGTAGTAGAAGGGTGAGGTGGGGCCTTACAGTTTGCCATAGAATCCTTAGGTTTTACTACCTGACCTCCATATTATCCCTTAATTCTTGTCATTGTATCTACAATAAGGGATGCAGGGTTAGAACTTAAGTGGCTGCAATCTGAATACTTCTAAGAATTCAGTGCAGAGCCTGTTGATGGCAGGACTGTAGCATCTAGGACTACTTTCATAAATGAGTATCTTTTTCCTATGAGGCAATCAAAAACTGCCTGAGAGGTAGCAGGAATGAAATGTAAGTTTCTTGGCTTTATTCTAGATTTACCCCCCAATTTTAATGGAAAGTTAGAAATTGATTTGATTTTAGAAAAGAGTTTTAATACCTGACAATTCAACTATCTTTAGAGCTCCTTGGAAGCTCTTTAAGAACTGTTCTTCTCCCTGTAACTAATGTCCCTTGACTCTGTGTGTGGCATTCATTTTATTGATGAACCAAAACAGTTATCTATTCAAAGCGTTGAATAACTTGTTCTTTTGAAGGGCAGTCTGAATTTTAGTTGTTGCTGTCCCTCTGACTGGCAACTTAAACCTGGGACTGTTGTTTCTGTTTTATTCACCAGCCTTGGAAATCATGTAGTCTAAACAACTTGACTTTTAAATTCCTGTTCCCGTAATCCAGTGTCTCTAATGATAAGCTACATAATCTTGAGAATGGGGAATGTGAGTCAGATATCCTTACTGATCTTTCATACAGTTGAACTAATGACAAACTTAAAACATCTCTTGCAGGATATCACTAAGACCTCCTGTTTTGCTAAAGTCAGTGCAGTCGTTTCTCACATAAAATATTTTATACAGATACAATGCTTTTGGCTCATCTGTCTTCACTCCTCTGTTAATATTAGAGTAGTACACTCAGGTTTGTACTTGTTTGGATCAGTGATGGGATCAGTAACCAGGATTGTAAGGGAACTTGTGAAATATGAGCACTAGGAAAGGGGTGTTAAACAGGCATCACGAGAATATTAGATCTTCTTTAACATTTATTGCAAAACTTTGTGATTACCTGAGATAATTTTCTGTACTGAGGATCCTGTGATAGTTAGCTAACATCTAGTCTGTGTTTTAGAATGAATGTTGTCATTCTGATGACACAGGTATTTTATGTTTATGTACAAAGGAGTCCAATGCCATCATTCAGCTGGTCAGCCTTAACCTTCATAAAGGGTCTGTTTGATACTTAATTCACACCGGGAAAGGCTAACAAATACTTTTTAAAATGTTATTAAGCAAAAATGCCAGTGTAAGCTCAACAGTTCTTTCGAAATTGACACCCAACTAAATACAGTTAGGGAGCAAATTCTTTTTGAGATTAAGTATGAGTTGTCATTGGAGGGCCAATATTTAGTATTAAATGACTTCAGTTATTGTTGACATTATACTTTTACCTTTGTATGCAGTCAGCAAACAAGTTCCACAAGTTTAGAGAGAATCAAGAATATATGCTGCATTCTCTAAATAATGTAAAATAGCTGAATTCATGCCACCTTCCACCCAAAGATGTGAAGTTTTGAGCAATTTTTAAATCCCAGCGGGATTTAAATATGTGAATATTGCTTATGCATATCTAATAATTTCTAGTCTCTTTATTTAAAATCAAGTAGCCTCTTCCTCATTGGCATCATTGTTTGTTTCAAGCAGTACTGTCCTCCTATGTTTTTGGATAGTCTCACCTCACCCTTAACAGCAAGCAGTACGTCTGTCACCACCACCAGCTCCCATGAAAGCAGTACTCATGTTAGTTCATCCAGCAGCAGGAGTGAGACAGGGGTCATAACCAGCAGTGGAAGTAACATTCCTGACATCATCTCATTGGACTAAAGGAGGACTCACTTGATTCTGGGAATCATTCATCAGAACTGCTTTTTCTTGGATCTCTAATCTGTGGAAACTATTTTTTTTTTTTAAACAATTTGGTATTTATTGAAAGTCAGATGGATTCTTTTGCTTTCTGAGAGGTGAACACAGAAGACTGCAACAAGAACCAAATGACATGCAAGGATTTTGCTTAATTATGCTGTACTCTCAGCATCAGATACATTCAGCCATAACTGTAACTTCCTGAGAGATGGATTTCACTTTCATACATTAATGGATGGAGTCTACAAATCAATGAAAAAAGTTTTTGTTAAAGAGCAATAAAATTATGTAAATATTCAAGTAACCTTTTTTCTAATTAAAAAAAATTGTAATCAGTGATTCTAGAATGACAGCAACTTCTGTTTAACCTACGTGAAGGAAAAAAAATGGAAAGAAATTAATGTTTGCTGAAGGAGTCCTTTCCATGGAGATTTGTTCTGTTTCATTGAAGTAATGAAGTTTCAGTACGTGGCCAAAGCTTGGATTCCACTCTTCGTCCTGCAGTTCCACTTTTCTTCATGATCCCATCAAAGAAAAACGGCATTTATGTTACTTGGCTTTTTTCCTGCTTATCATTTACACTTTGACGTTGTTTGCTAATGAATGCTGTGTGAAGTTCTGGGATTTGGCTACTCTTCATTGGAGATTATGTTTAAGAGCACTATGCAGATTCTGCCCTTGACATAATGTGTGTTGTTATGTTTTTAGTAATTGTACATTCTTCATTCTAGAGTTTTCTATAAATTTGAGGCTTGTCTTCTCAAACAAGAAACCCTATGCAGCCATTGAATGAAATGTCTTTGGGGTACGGTGTGACTGAAATGTTTGTTAGAAATTTGTTCACACTATCAAATATTGATATCTTGGAGCCAGCAGAAGAGCCAATTTTGGGAGGTGGTAATAACAAAATTTAATTTCTTCCCAAGAACTTAATTTTCTCATTTATTTTACAGAATAGTAGTGAAATACTTGATGAAACTTTGTATTTTGGTAGCACTGACATAGAAAATGTGTTTTAGATTTATGATGATCATATTTCTCACCAATGTAATTTCAGTCTCAGCAGTGATTTTCAAACTTAGAAAAAGGGACAGCATCAGATTTTTTTTTTTTCCTTTTTTAAAAACGAAATCTTACCTGAAACTACAAAAGACAAATGAGAATTATAAATGTTTGAATTAAAGTGAAGAAGCGTTGGGGAAGATGGGCCTGAACCCACTTCCTGTCTCAATCCATGCTACCCCAAACACTTCAGGGAATCTCTGAGGTTGTATTGGGTGCACTTTGAAAATTTTCTTCTGTAATGTGTTGGTTTGATTTTAAATCACACAGAAAACTGGATTTTACTCTTAGAGAAACATTTTCATCCAAGTTTTATAGTTTGCTTCATTTGACTTCCTAAATCATTTTTGACTTCACAAGGATTTAGTACTTTTCTGTTTAGCTTTCTCTCTCTAAGGTTTACCTTAAAAACGAAGTCCTTGTTTTAATGGCCAATCCAACCAATTGATTTCTCAAACTGAAGTGCCCAGGTGAGGACTCATCAATTTCAGTTAGAATAGGGGCGTACTACTTAAGAGTTGGTTCAGCTCCAAGGAGCTTACTTGTCCTTGCTTGGGTTTTGTTTTTCTTGTTTTTTTTGTTTGTTTGTTTTAGTTTTGTTTTAGTTTTGTTTTAACCTTCTCAAGTTTCCATGGTCTTTGTGTATTCTTTTTATGTTGATTTAATTTCATGTGGTTTCCCATATCATCCCTTCTTTGGCTACATCGTCTCCTTATTCAAGGGATTATCCCTTTGTGGGGGCTGCTTATTTTAAAGATGTGGGGGGAAAAAACCCGAATCTACGAGCAGTAGTTGCACATAGTTGCCAGTTTTACTTTCTTAGTCATTAGATTTCCAACCCACGTTGTAGTTTTTTGGTCCGGATATAATATTTCTTTCTCATAAAGTTTTATGTTGCTGCTCTAAATACAGATGCAATTTTTATTGACTCTGTAATCAGATAGAAAAAATTTAACTTGATTTGTGTGGCATAATTAATAAAGAAATGATGTATATTTGTTATTTTGTTACCCTTTAGATTGTCAGAGACTCCCCAATTTAATCAACAAAGTTTTATAAAGTAAATGAAAATATTAACAGAAATTAGTTTATTTACTTGGTTCTTATAACTGATACCTCTGTGCTTTTGTAATTGTGATTTTTTTTTTTTTCTGTTTTCTGTGAACAGTTTTAATGTTCAGTTTGGTGTTTTACACTGAAATTACATATAAATTTTTAATTTATTTCATACAGGCAATTTGCATTTTAAAAAATACACTTTGAAGTTTATCATCTTGAAGTTGGGGCTTACATTGTGTATCTGTCTTTGAGCATTAGTACTTTATGATTTTGGCCTTATGGCAGCATCATGATTACTGAGCCATCAGACTTTAATATGGTCACTGTTTCTTATCCAGACCCTAACTTTCTAGTAGTTTATTTTGCTACCCCAGATTTCTGCTTAACCAGATATAAGGGAGTTTCAGAGGGGTTGTCTTAGCTGTTACCTAGATTATCTTAGGAAATGAACTGTAATTGTCAGTCTCCTAAAATCAATTTTTTTTTTTTTTTTTTTTTTTTTTGAGGCTGAATCTTGCTCTTGTTGCCCAGGATGGAGTATAATGGCACAATCTTGGCTCATTGCAACCTCCGCCTCCAGGGTTCAAGCGATTCTCCTGCTTCAGCCTCCCAAGTAGCTGGGATTACAGGCATGAACCACCACACCCAGCTAATTTTGTATTTTTAGTAGAGACGGGGTTTCTCCATTTTGGTCAGGCTGGTCTCGAACTCCCGACCTCAGGTGATCCGCCTGCCTTGGCCTCCCGAAGTGCTGGGATTTACAGGCATGAGCCACCATGCCCGGCCAAAATAAAATGTTTTTATCTTTCTTCACTTAAAACTATGAAGGGCTTTTCTTGCTCTGGTAATCCCCCACAGTGTAATTGGTGCTGAAAATAGCTTTGTGCCTGAGGTCTGTTTTCACTCACTCACTTTCTGACCATTAGGTGAGCCACTTCAGGATTTTCTAGCCTGAAGTTATAAAAACTTGGCATCTGTCCTTAGATAATTGTAAAGGCAAAATGAAAGCATTGAGGTGAATTTAGGTTATATGGATTTATATGGTAATGTGTTTCAGAAAAGCTAGAATGAAAATATGATGTAAGGGATGGCAAGTATAGGTTGATTCATAATTCTTGGTATAAAAGCAAGTTTTCCTTAGTCTTGAGGAATTTGAAGAAAGGTAGAATGTTGGATTTTAGGCAAAGTAGGATTGACCAGAGACTGTTCTGACTTTGACATTCAGACCTTTCAGACGTTCTTCCTTTAGACCAGTCCAAGACACTCACCATTTCCAGCCAAGTTGTCTTTTTTTTTCTGCCAATAAAGTATTCATTAGTTGACATTTGTTTGTATTTTAAGTAAAGTCAATTTTTTAAAAACATTAATTTAATTCATAGGTATGCCTTTCATTTCTCTGGCCTTCAGTTGGTTTAAAAAAAAAAAAAAGCACTTAGCCAGACCATTCTTTCTTTAGTAAACATTTTTATTTTCTTAATTTTTCCTGCAAGATTTCCTCCATTTTCATGGAATGTCATAATGACATTACCATTATTTTCTAGCTCTTTTCATCATAGAAAAATGTAGAGCAGTGCACCATTTAAACATGTCTGACATAGATTTAGTGGTCCTGGGTTCATGTGATTTGGGAGCTTTAAGTTGTCATTTAGATTGATGATTCAACCTGACTCACCATCTTTTTTACTACAATTCTACATGAATGTGGTGAAACAGGTAGAAGAAAATTAAGCATTTCTCTGCTTTTGGAGTCTAATGTTCCTGCCAAGTGACTGGTTTGTAACACCCCCCTCACCCCCACTTTGTTAGGAACCTGCAATTCCTAAAAGAAAGAAATAAAGCTGTATACAATGTCCATTCGTTAATGCTTGCCTGGTTGAATAATGTTTGTTTTTTCTGTTTATGTAAGTAGTACACGCTTATTGTGGAAAATTTAGACAATACAGAAAAGTATAACAATTGCCTATAATTCTGTCACCAGAAAAAAAATCAAAAAAAAAATCACTTCATATTTTTGCATATTCGTTGCCAGTGTCTTTGCTACTTCTGTATATTTTTACATAGTTTCATCATTCTCAGTGTAATTTGTATCTTGGGGTTTTTCCCCTCAATCTACAAGCATTATTCCATGTCATTAAAAACTGTGTCAACTATTATTAATTTTATGGTACTCCGTTGTTATGGATGTGCCATGATTCATAAAACCTGTCCTTATTTTGAACAGTTTAGATTGTATCTCATAATGCCATGGTGAATGTCTTTGTGCATAAATTATTTTCTTTATAGGATAGATACTGGAAGTAGAATTTCTGGTCAAGGGTATATGAACACTTTTGTAGTTGTTGATTCATATCACTTTTCCACATGGGTATGCTAATTTATACTGCAGCTGGATGGTATGAGAAGAGTGGTCTAGCCATATTTTCCAAGAACATGAAATATTTTATCTTTATGCAGGCATCTGCACTAAGACACTCTGCCCTTCTGACCCTGTGGAACGGGGTTAACTGATTTGGAGATCTTTGGCAGAGATTTTCCCAGGCTTTCTTAGTTTTAAATATATCTGACATGGGCCGGGCGCGGAGGCTCACGCCTATAATCCCAGCACTTTGGGAGGCCGAGGTGAGCGGATCACCTGAAGTCAGGAGTTGGAGACCAGCCTGGCTAACATGGTGAAACCCCATCTCTAGCAAAAATACATAAATTAGCTGGGTGTGGTGGCAGGGCGCCTGTAGTCCCAGCTATTTGGGATACCGAGGCAGGAGAATCGCTTGAACCTGGGAGGCAGAGATTTCGGTGATCTGAGATTGTGCCACTGCACTTACAAAGCAAGACTCTGTCTCCAAAAAAAATTATACACACACACACACACAATCTGACATGTTCCAGAAACACCTGCATATGGCTATCCAAGCTTTTCACGTGATTTTACTTGCACTGTAAAGTTGCACAAATATTCTTTGTCAGACTACATTTTCCATTTTTAGTTCAAAAGTGGTGTCACTTTTTTTAAAAAGCCGCTTGTACCTAAGGCCTGCCCTTAGAGGTCAGCTCTCTTTTTCCTCTTCCTGTAGGCCCGATTATGGCCTTTCTGAGCTCCCCAAAGCCAGTAGAATCTACTGAGCCAAAGGCATTCAGTCCCCAAACTGAAAAGTGGTAAGGCTAAAAACTATAAAAACAGGCAAACATTGCCTATTTTCACTTTCTATTCCCTTATGTTTCCAATAAGGGTAGCTGCGGGGAAAGGAAAAACAGATTACTATCTTCAGATGTTTGAGGTACAACATTTTCTTGATTGGCAAATGCCAATCATTTCCCAAACCTTCCTATTTCTGAATGGCTTTTAAAAACTTTATTTTGTGTTCTCAAAGCGTAATTCTTTTAAATGACAAAGAGTGTTACCCTGTTATAAAACAGGGTAAAAGAATATCTTATTCTTGGAATAGCTCCTCAGAGGAAAGTGGTGTTATTCCCCATTTTACAAATAAAACAGGTTTAGATAGGTTTTCCAAGGTCACAGTGAATGAGTAGTGGACTTGGGAGTCTGACCCAGACTTACCCCAAAAGCTCTCTGCCTGAACTGAAGTGACATTAATTAGCTCTGCTGCCTAGGAGACTGGTATGGGAATCTAGACTTAAAATCATGAGAACTGGTTTCAGAGGATGGCCAGAGTAATAAGGAAGGAGTGGATGCTGAAGCCACTTCAGAGGAAGACTCAAGATTCAGTGACTGGATATATGAGTAAGGATTGAGTCCATTTTTAATCCATTTTTCAAGCCTGGGTAACTTGGATGTTAATGGTACTATTTACAGAGACAGGAGGCAGTTTAGAGTGAAGATGAATCACGTATGGGAGACAGTGATGAATTGAATGGTAAGCATGGGATTTCAGAAAGGAAGCATCCGTGAGGCTCATTCCTGGTTTTTCTGCAGTCTTTTAAATAAAAGTACAAACCTCCCTTGTCATCCATTTTTGTCTTCACTTATCTCCATTCTGTATTATGTTCTAGTTACTGATCCCTTCCTAGGCCATTCTTGGCTACATCTTAGCCTTTTCTTTTGATTTTTCTCTTCACTGCCTTGCCCATAACAAATTTGGCTGCCACCTGCCGTCCCCTACAGCTCACACCAGCGTGGGCTGTGTTCACATTCTACATATCTCAAGATACAGTGGTTGCTGTCCTTCCCCCTACTCTATCGTTAACGCCTCTCAAAAATCTCTGCCTCTGAGGCTCATGCTAAGAGGTTACACTATCAGCTGCGTCTAGTCTTATAACTGCCTAATCATTCCCCTTGATTTGCTGGACGCTTTGGCTCACAGGGTTCCTTGCCATCCTTGATTCTGGTCATTATTCTCAATATCTTCAGCATTCTATAGGTGATTTATCCAAGTTGGTCTGTGAGGTTTTGGTTACTTTACCTCCAACATTTTCTTCTGCTGAACCACACCTTCTGTTTTCCTCTTTGCTACTTGTCCAGCTTGGACTGCTCTTTCATTATTGCAGCCTTGAACAAATCTCAGTCACCTATCCATCCTCTGACATGACTTAGCATAGTTCCTTTGCCCATGCTCATCAGTTACAACAAATGTTATTGCTCTCTTTTCAGACCACTTCCTTCTCAGAAGATGGCTTTGCTGCTTAATTCAAACAGAAGGGACAGTCCATCAGCATGATTTCTTCCCCACCTATGACCACCTCCGTCCTTTTTTATTTCCAGTCTCAGAGAATGAAGTAGGCCTTTAAGGTCAACTCAGCCACATGGGCATTTGACTCTGGTCTCCTCCTCTCATCTTCAGGACCTTACCCTGTCAGACTTCCCCTCTCTTATCTCCATGTCTCTCACCTCTCTACTGCTGCTTTTCTTGGCTTACAGATGGTCTCAGTCATCAAGTATTTGAGATTATATTAGGTGCCAGGCATTGTATCAGGCACTTGAAACACAAGACAGGTTCCTGTCCCCACCAAAGTTGTGCTCCAGTAGCATCAACAGAGATGTGAAATAGGAGATTACAATGTTAATGGTAAAAGGCAAAGTATAGGGTGCTACAAGAGCATGTAAATGAGGCACCTCAATGATTTGATAGAAGTAATATAGAGAAATGTGAATTGATTAAAAGCTTGTCCAAAAAGAGGGTTGAAAATGTTTAGAATTGCTGGAAGTTTGCTAAGGAATATTGAGAAATATGCATAGATAGATCGTGAAGGGCCTTGTAAAACAGTGATGAGGCATTGAAGAGTTTTCATGATCATTAGTAGTAATGATAATTTGTTGAGTATGGTATGATTATCTCCATATTACAAATGTGGAAACAGATTCTGAGCAGATGAGTGAGTGACTTGTCCAAGGTTGTGCAGCTGGTAATTGAGGAGTCAGGCTTCAAATCCAGTTTTTAACTACTTTCTCAAAGGCCTTTCTTGATCATTCTATCTAAAAAGCAAGTATTTCCTAACTATTATCACAGTACCCTGTTCATACACTATTAATATGTAAAATAATCCCTGCATATTGTCTGTTTCCCATGCTAGATTGTAAGCTCCATGAGGGCAGGGGTGATAACTTTTAACTTGCATCCCAGAGCCTAACATGATATGTGGTACATAGAAGGTACCCAGCAAATATTGGTGGATGAAGAAATAGTGGATAACCATTTGCACTTGACTTATGCTGACTGGAAATTCAATACCTTTGGAATATATAATACCTCAGCAGTAAGCATTCACCAAGAGAGGAAAACAGAAGGAGGTGCATGTTTAGGGTGATTGGTACAGGAGATGGATACTGAGGTGTTGGAAGGCAGCGTACTCACCTTCTGAACTCCAAAAACTTACAGGGGCAAGGGCCATTAACAAGGGGTGGGTAGAACAGTGCACAGTGGGGATAATAATGTGGGAATAGGTGTTGTATTAAACCTGAAAGTGTAAGCAACTCCTTGTAGACCCACCCTACTGTGTATAAAAGGCTGGAGAAATTCTTCATATGATCTACTCTAGGTTAAGTATTGAGGACCACCTTATCTGGGTCAGGTACACCACACTGATACAATATAATTGTAAATATAATTTATCCTCGGTCTCTTATGGCTAGCCACCTGACCCAAATCATTATTAGACTCAATACTTTGGAACTGGAACAGAAATCAGTTGACCTGATTTCTGAAAGACATGCCCACCTGCTATTTGACAAGCTATAGACATACCCCACAATTGATGGGTAGTAGCCCTGAAACTATCAAAGTGGATGAATTCATCCAGAGGAGTTGATGAGTGAGAAAAAAAGACTGGAAAAGGAACACAAGGAGATTAAGAAGGATCAGCTGAGACTGAAGGAAAATAATGTATTACAGAGGCCAAAAAATAGAGTATTTCAAGAAGCAAGTGGTTACTGGAGTTAAAAGCTGCTGATACAACCTAAAAAGGTAAGTATCCATTTTTTAAAAAAGCTTTCATTTAAAACAACACCATATTTGATTGAATCTAAGTGCCTGATTGTAAGACATTAAAGAAAAACGCTAAACTATGACCCATTGCTTTCATGGTCAATGAAAGTACTTCAATATGTATCCTATTAAAATGTTGAGGAGGTATGAATATGCATCTTATAAGTGAGGAATTATGATAATTTTTGTCTTCCTTTGGCTTTCTTAACCAGGCCGTATCTGGTAATTTCATCAAGAACAATTTCAGTGGTATCCAGATCAAAGGCAGATGAAGGGATGGGTATGGACATAGGCATGTGTGTCATTTGAACAGCAGAGAGTTAAAAGAGTTACTTAGTGGTTTGACTTTCATGTCTTTGAGAACCATGTGATTGACGTGATTGGTTCCAGAAGCAAGGAGGAGGTAAGGATGATGTATGAGGATAACAGCCAGTTTCAATTAGCAATCCTGGAGAATCAGAGAATGGACTAGAGGTGAGTTGGACACTGTAGACTTGCAGTGATAGCTAAATGGCAGAGCTTTCTTCAGTAATGCCCATTGTCGAAGCCATAGTTGTGGAAGAAGTCAGAGGCTGGATTTATTCAAGGTTGGGGTTTTGTCACATTGGTGCCACAGAGTGGCAGGGGTAATCTCCTGAAGTTGCTGGCAGGTAGTTTACTTGCTAGAATCTCAGCTGCCCTCACACTCCTGGAATTAATTTTTGTTGAAGTCAAATGTGCTCCTAATTGCCAGGTCTCTTGGGCTTGATTTTTACTAGCTTCAACATCTGCAGTTGACACAGTCTCTTCCATTTCTTGGTTATTGTGCCAACACGTCTTTTTCTACCTTTGGGAACTCATTTTCTTCTCTCTACCCTGGAAATGTAGGTGTAATCTTGCCGGTCAGCGGCATTTCCCCCAGCCACTTGACCTACATTCCTTGATATGCTCAACTATTAATATTCCACTAGCCATGATTTTTTGTTTTGCTAATCAGGTGTCTGGAACAGTTTTTACTTGCAACTTAACTATTCCATTGTATTTGAAGTGACTTTCTTATAAGTCGTTTATGTGTGTGTATATGTATATATTCATGTTCCTTTGTGTGATTATACATATATATGTAAAGTACATTTGTGTATAGCTATACGTACATATGTATACATGTATATATGTATATATACACACAGTATGTGGATTGCTGTGTGTGTGTATATATATACACACGTAAAGCTTTACATATATAGCTTTACATATATGCTGGGGCTGCCTTTACAAAGCTCCACAAATAGGGTGTCTTAACAGAAATGTGTTGTCTCAGGATCTGCAGGCTACAAGTCTGAAATGAAAGTGTCAGCAGGGTTGTTTCCTTCTAAGGACTCGTAGGGAAGAATGTGTTCCAGGTTTTCTCACTGGCTTGTAGGTGGCAGTCTTCTCCTTGTGTCTCTTTATATAGTCTTCCTTCTATGCATGTTTGTCTGTGTCCAAATTTCCCCTATTTGTTAGGGCAAGAGGCATATTGGATTAGGATCCACCTTAATGACCTCATTTAATTAGATTACCCCTATGAAGACCTTATTGCCAAGTAAGGTCACATTCTGAGGAATGAAGGGTTGGGATTCCAACATACATACATATATATGTATATATATTTTTCCCCCTAATGGTGTGACACATTTCAACTCCCTAACACAGATAAAGTTTACCCATTTAAAGTGATAAAGTTTAGAGTCGGGAGCAAGATGCCTGAATAGGAACAGCTCCAGCCTCCAGCTCCCACCGCGAGTGACACAGAAGACGGGTGATTTCTGCATTTCAACTGAGGTGCAGACCCACACCTCACACCTTACATGGCAGGGTACACCCCTGAGATGAAGCTTCCAGAACAAGAATCAGACAGCAGCACTCGCTGTTCAGCAATATTCTATCTTCTCCAGCCTCTGCTGCTGATACCCAGGAAAACAGGGCCTGGAGTGAACCTCAAGCAATCTCCAACAGACCTACAGCTGACTGTTAGAAGGAAAACTAACAGAAAGGACACCCACACCAAAACCCCATCAGTACGTCACCAGCATCAAAGACCAAAGGCAGACAAAACCACAAAGATGGGGGAAAAGCAGGGCAGAAAAGCTGAAAATTCAAAAAATAAGAGCACATCTCCCCCTACAAAGGAACACAGCTCATCACCAGCAGCAGATCAAAGCTGGATGGAGAATGACTTTAATGAGTTGAGAGGAGAAGGCTTCAGTCGATCAAACTTCTCAGAGCTAAAGGAGGAACTATGTACCCAGTGAAAAACAACTAAAAATCTTGAAAAAAGAATGGAAGAATGGATAACTAGAATAATCAATGCAGAGAAGGCCATAAACGAACTGACAGAGATAAAAACCATGACACAAGAGATACGTGACAAATGCACAAGCTTCAGTAACCAACTCGATCAACTGGAAGAAAGAGTATCAATGATTGAAGATGAAATGAGTGAAATGAAGTGAGAAGAGAAGTCTAGAGAAAAAAAAGGAAAAAGAAATGAACAAACCCTCCAAGAAATATGGGATTATGTGAAAAGACCAAATCTATGTCTGATTGGTGTGCCTGAAAGTGAGGGGAAAAATGGAACCAAGTTGGAAAACACTCTTCAGGATATCATCCGGGAGAACTTCCCCAACCTAGTAAGGCAGGCCAACATTCAAATTTAGGAAATACAAAGAACGCCACAAAGATACTCCTCGAGAAGAGCAACTCCAAGACACATAATTGTCAGATTCACCAAAGTTGAAATGAAGGAAAAAATGTTCAGGGCAGCCAGAGAGAAAGGTCAGGTTACCCACAAAGGGAAGCCCAGCAGACTAACAGCAGATCTCTCAGCAGAAACTCTACAAGCCAGAAGAGAGTGGGGGCCAATATTTAGCATTCTTAAAGAAAAGAATTTTCAACCCACAGTTTCATATCCAGCCAAACTAAGTTTCATCAGTGAAGGAGAAATAAAATCCTTTACAGACAAGCAAATGCTTAGAGATTTTGTCACCACCAGGCCTGCCCTACGAGAGATCCTGAAGGAAGCACTAAACATGGAAAGGAACAGCCGGTACCAACCATTGCAAAAACATGCCAAAATGTAAAGACCATCAATGCTAGGAAGAAACTGCATCAACTAATGAGCAAAATAACCAGCTAATATCACAATGACAGGATCAAGTTCACACATAACAATATTAACCTTAAATGTAAATGGACTAAATGGTCCAATTAAAAGACACAGACTGGCAAATTGGATAAAGAGTCAAGACCCATCAGTTTGCTGTATTCAGGAGACCCATCTCACATGCAGAGACACACATAGGCTCATATTAAAGGGATGGAGGAAGATCTACCAAGCAAATGGAGAACAAAAAAAAGCAGGGGTTGCAATCCTAGTCTCTGATAAAACACACTTTAAACCATCAGAGATCAAAAGACACACAGAAGGCCATTACATAATGGTAAAGGGATCAATTCAACAGGAAGAGCTAACTATCCTAAATATATATGCACCCAATACAGGAGCACCCAGATTCATCAAGCAAGTCCTTAGAGACTTACAAAGAGACTTAGACTCCCATACAATAATAATGGGAGACTTCAACACCCCACTGTCAACATTAGACAGATCACCGAGACAGAAAGTTAACAAGGATATCCAGGAATTGAACTCAACTCTGCACCAAGGGGACCTAATAGACATCTACAGAACTCCCCACCCCAAATCAACAGAATATACATTCTTCTCAGCACCACATCGCACTTACTCCAAAATTGACCACATAGTTGGAAGTAAAGCACTCCTCAGCAAATGTAAAAGAACAGAAATTATAGCAAACTGTCTCTCAGACCACAGTGCAATCAAACTAGAACTCAGGACTAAGAAAATCAATCAAAACCGCTCAACCACATGGAAAGTGAGCAACCTGCTCCTGAATGACTGCTGGGTACATAACGAAATGAAGGCAGAAATAAAGATGTTCTTTGAAACCAATGAGAATAAAGATACAACATATCAGAATCTCTGGGACACATTTAAAACAGTGTGTAGAGGGAAATTTATAGCACTAAATGCCCACAAGAGAAAGCTGGAAAGATCTAAAATTGACACCCTAACATCACAATTAAAAGAACTAGAGAAGCAGGAGCAAACACATTCAAAAGCTAGCAGAAGGCAAGAAGTAACTAAGATTGGAGCAGAACTGAAGGAGATAGAGACACAAAAAACCCTCCAAAAAATCAGTGAATCCAGGAGCTGGTTTTTTGAAAAGATCAACAAAATTGTTAGACCGCTAGCAAAACTAATAAGAAAAGAGAGAAGAATCAAATAGACACAATAAGATAAAGGGGATATCACCACCAACCCCACAGAAATACAAACTACCATCAGAGAATACTATAAACACCTCTATGCAAATAAACTAGAAAACCTAGAAGAAATGGATAATTTCCTGGTCACTTACACTTTCCCAAGACTAAACCAGGAAGAAGTTGAATCCCTGAATACACCAATAGCAGGTTCTGAAATTGAGGCAATAATTAATAGCCTACCAACGAAAAAAAGTCCAGGACCAGACGGATTCACAGCCGAATTCTACCAGAGGTACAAGGAGGAGCTGGTATCATTCCTTCTGAAACTATTCCAATCAATAGAAAAAGAGGGAATTCTCCCTAACTCATTTTTTGAAGCCAGCATCATCCTGATACCCAAGCCTGCCAGAGACACAACAAAAAAAGAGAATTTTAGACCAATATCCCTGATGAACATCGATGCAAAAATCCTCAACAAAATACTGGCATACCGAATCCAGCAGCACATCAAAAAGCTTATCCACCATGATCAAGTGGGCTTCATCCCTGGGATGCAAGGCTGATTCAACATACGCAGATCAATAAACACAATCCAGCATATAAACACAACCAAAGACAAAAACCACATGATTATCTCAATAGATGCAGAAAAGGCCTTTGACAAAATTCAACAGCCCTTCATGCTAAAAACTCTCAATAAATTCGGTATTGATGGAACGTATCTCAAAATAATAAGAACTGTTTATGACAAACCCACAGCCAATATCATACTGAATGGGCAAAAACTGGAAGCATTCCCTTTGAAAACTGGCACAAGACAGGGATGCCCTCTCTCACCACTCCTGTTCAACATAGTGTTGGAAATTCTGGCTAGGGCAATCAGGCAAGAGAAAGGATAAAGGGTATTCAGTTAGGAAAAGAAGAAGTCAGATTGTCCCTGTTTGCAGATAACATGATTATATATTTAGAAAACCCCATCATCTCAGCCTGAAATCTCCTTAAGCTGATAAGCAACTGCAGCAAAGTCTCAGGATACAAAATTAATGTGCAAAAATCACAAGCATTCTTATACACCAGTAACAGACAAACAGCCAAATCATGAATGAACTCCCATTCACAATTGCTTCAAAGAGAATAAAATACCTAGGAATCCAACTTACAAGGAATCTAAAGGACCTCTTCAAGGAGAACTACAAACCACTGCTCAGTGAAATAAAAGAGGACACAAACAAATAGAAGAACATACCATGTTCATGGATAGGAAGAATCAATATCATGAAAATGGCCATACTGCCCAAAGTAATTTTATAGATTCAATGCCATTCCCATCAAGCTACGAATGACTTTCTTCACAGAATTGGAAAAAACTGCTTTAAAGTTCATAGGGAACCAAAAAAGAGCCCGCATTGCCAAGACAGGTAAGTCAAAAGAACAAAGCTGGAGGCATCATGCTACCTGACTTCAAACTATACTACAAGGCTACAGTAACCAAAACAGCATGATACTGGTACCAAAACAGAGATATAGACCAATGGAACAGAACAGAGCCCTCAGAAATAATACCACACATCTACACCACACATCTACAGCCATCTGATCTTTGACGAACCTGAGAAAAACAAGAAATGGGGAAAGGATTCCCTGTTTAATAAATGGTGCTGGGAAAATTGGCTAGCCATAAGTAGAAAGCTGAAACTGGATCCTTGCCTTACTCCTTACATGAAAATTAATTCAAGATGGATTAGAGACTTAAATGTTAGACCTAAAACCATAAAAACCCCAGAACTAAACCTAGATAATACCATTCAGGAGATCGGCGTGGGCAAGGACTTCATGTCCAAAACACCAAAAGCAACGGCAGCAAAAGCCAAAATTGACAAATGGGATGTAATTAAACTGAGGAGCTTCTGCACAGCAAAAGAAACTACCATCAGAGTGAACAGGCAACCTACAGAATTGGAGAACATTTTTGCAATCTACTCATCTGACAAAGGGCTAATATCCAGAACCTACAAAGAACTCAAACAAATTTATGAGAAAAAAACAACCCCATCAAAAAGTGGGCAAAGGATATGTACAGACATTTCTCAAAAGAAGACATGCATACAGCCAACAGACACATGAAAAAATGCTCATCATCACTGGCCATCAGAGAAATGCAAATCAAAACCACAATGAGATACCATCTCACACCAGTTCAAATCGTGATCATCAAAAAGTCAGGAAACAACAGGTGCTGGAGAGGATGTGGAGAAATAGGAACAACTTCTACACTGTTGGTGGGATTGTAAACTAGTTCAACCATTGTGGAAAACGGTATGGCTATTCCTCAAGGACCTAGAACTAGAAATACCATATGACCCAGCCATCCCATTACTGGGTATATACCCAAAGGATTATAAATCATGCTGCTGTAAAGACACATGCACACGTATGTTTATTGCTCACTATTCACAATAGCAAAGACTTGAAATCAACCTAGATGTCCATCAGTGACAGACTGGATTAAGAAAATATGGCACATATACACCATGGAATACTATGCAGCCATAAGAAAGGATGAGTTCATGTCCTTTGTAGGGACATGGATGCAGCTGGAAACCATCATTCTCAGCAAACTGTCGCAAGAACAGAAAACCAAACACCGCATGTTCTCATTCATTGGTGGGAATTGAACAATGAGATCACTTGGACTCTGGAAGGGGAACATCACACACTGGGGCCTATTATGGGGAGGGGGGAGGGGGGAGGGATGGCATTGGGAATTATACCTGATGTAAATGACGAGTTGATGAGTGCTGACAAGTTGGTGGGTGCAGCACACCAACATGGCACAATTATATATATGTGACAAACCTGCACATTGTGCACGTGTACCCTAGAACTTAAAGTATAATAAAAAATAAATAAATAAAAATAAAGGGTACGGTTTATTGCTTTTTTAGTATTTTTCACAGCATTGTGTAATCATCACCCTGATCAATTTTAGTTCATTATTCTTACCCTAAAAAGAAACTACATACCCATTAGCAGTCACTCCCCATTCATTGAACTACACTTCCCAACACTAGGCAACCACTAATCTACTTTCTGTTTCTAGGTATTTGCTTGTTCTGAACACTTCATATGGAATCATATATGTGATCTTGTGACTGGCTTTATTCAGTTAGCCTAATGTTTTCAAAATTTATCCATGCTGTAGATCTATCAGTGTTTTATTCCATTTTATGGCCGAATAACAACAACATTGAATGAATATACCATGCTTTGTTTATTCATTGACTAGTTGATAGACTTTTGGATTGTTTCCACAGTTTGGCTATTATAAGTGATGCTGCTGTGAACATTCATATACATGTGCTTTTACATGTGCTTGTATCCATAGGTTTTCATTTCTGTAGGGTATATACCTAGGAGTAGAATTGTTGGGTTGTATATATTCCATGTTTAACATTTTGAGGAACTGCCAGGCTTTTCCAAAGTGACTGTTCACCGTTGTAAATTCTCCCCTGCAATGTGTGATGGTTCCAATTTCTTCAATTCTCACCATTTGTTATTACCATTTTCTATTACAGCCAGCCTAGTGGGTTGGAAGTATTATCTGATTATGGTTTTGATTTGTGTTTCTCTAATGATCATTTATCAAATGATGTTGAAATTTTTTTTAATATGTTTATTGATCATTTGTATTTTTTCTTTCTTTTTTTAGAGACAGGGTCTCATTCTTTCACCCAGGCTGGAGTGCAGTTGCATGATCTCAATCACTGTAACCTCCACCTCCTGAGTTCAAGTGATCCTCCCACCTCAGCCTCCTGAGTAGATGGAACTACAGGTGCACACCACCACACCTGGCTAATTTTTTTTTTCCACCATGCCCAGCTAATTTTTTTTTTTTTTTTTAATTTTTTGGTACAGATGGTTGCCCAGGATGGTCTCAAACTCCTGGGCTCAAGTGATCCGCCCATCTCAGCCTCCAAAAGTGCTGGGATTACAGGTGTGAGCCACAGTGCCCGGTCTGGTCATTTGTGTATTTCTTTGGAGAAATATCTATTCAGATCCTTTGCCTATGTTTTAATTGGGCTATCTGACTTTATTAGTTGTAAGAGTATTTCATATATTGTAGATAAAGGCCTTCATTAAGAAATACGAAGTTGCAAACATTTTCTCCCATTTTGTGGATCGTCTTTTCACTTTCTTGATACTATCCTTTGAAGCACAGATAAATTTTGATGAAGTCTCCAAATCTGCCTTTTTCTTTGTTGTTCATGCTTTTGGTTTTATATCTAAAAATCCACTGCCAACCAAATTCGAGGTCATGAAGACTTACCCTCATTTTTTCTTCGAAGAGTTTTATCGTTTTTAACTCTTACATTTAGGACTTTGATCCAATATGAGTTAATTTTTGTGTAGAGTATGAAGTCTGTTTGTAGATTTATTTTTTTACATATGGATTTCCAGTTCCAGCAGCATTTGGAGAAAAGATATCTTTTTACCATTGCCTTATTCCTTAGTCAAAAATCAGGGCCGGGCACAGTGGCTCGTGCCTGTAACCCCAGAACCTTAGGCTGATGTGGGCTCATCACTTGACATCAGTAGTTCGAGACCAGCCTGGCCAACATGGTGAAACCCCGTCCCTATTAAAAATACAAAAATTAGCCAGGTGTGGTGATGTGCGTGCCTGCAGTCCCAGTTACTCAGGAGGCAGAGGCAGGAGAATCACTTGAACCTGGGAGGTGGAGATTGCAGTGACTCAAGATCATGCCCCTGCACTCCAGCCTGGGCAACAGAGCGAGACTCCATCTCAAAAAAAAAAAAAAGCAAAAACAAAACTAGTTGACTGTATTTATGGGGGTCTATTTCTGAGCTCTCTTTTCTTTTCCATTGATCTGTTTGTCTCTCCTTTTGCCAATACTACACTGTTTTGATTACTATAGCTTTATGGTTAGTCATGAAGTCACGTAGAGTCAGTCCTCAGACATTGTTCGTCATTGTTGTGTTTGTAGGAATCCACAAAATCACTTGCTGAGATTTTGACTGGAACTGTGTTGATTCTGTAGATAAAGTTGGGAAGAATTGACATCTTGATGATACTGTCTTCTTATTCATAGACATGGAATATCTCTCTACTTATTTAGTCCTTTGATTTCTTTCATTGGGGTCTTATAATTTTCCTCATATAGATCTTGTATATATTGTGTTAGGTTTATACTTAAGTATTGCATTTGGTAATGAAATACTAATGTAAATTAGGCCATTGTGAATGATACTGTGTTTTTATTTCAAATTCCAACTGTTCATTTCTTATATATAAGAAAGCAGTGGACTTCTGTATATCAGCTTTGTATTCTCCAACTTTGCTGTAATCATTTATCAGTTCCAGAAGTTTCCCCATCAATTATTTTGGATTTTCTTCATAATCATAATAATCATCCCATTTGTAAAGAAAGTTTTCTTTCTTCCCAGTCTGCATACCTTGTCTTATCTTACTGCATTAGCTAAGACTTCTGGTATGATGTTTAAATATGTTACTCCTTTTTTATTGCTTACGTGGTTTCTGAAAAGAAGTACAAAGTAATTTTTATTTATGCCCCTGTATAGGTAGAGTGTTTTGTTCTTCTGGATTCTTTGAAGATTTTCTCTTTGATTTTTTTGCAGTTTGAATATCATATGCCTAAGTGTAGACTTTTTTGGTATTTACCCTTTTTGGTGTTCTCAGAATTTCTGGGATCTGTGGTGTGGTGTCTATCACTAATGTTGGGAAATTCTCTGTTATTATTTCACATATTTCTTCTGTTCCCTTTCTTCTCCCTCTGGTATTCCCATTTGTGAATTACACCTTTTGTAACTGTCCCATAGCTCTTGAATATTTTGTTGTGCATTTTTTCATTTTTCCTCTTTGCATTTCAGTTTTAACGGTTTTTACTGACATTTCTTCAAGTCCATCAGCTCTTTACTCAGCTGGGTCCAGTCTGTTGAGCTCATTAATGGGATTCTTCGTTTCTGTGATGGTGTTTTGATTTCTAGCTTTTGCCTTTGACTCTTTTCTAGTTTTCATCTGTCCTTGCATGTTTCACTTTTACACTAAGTGAAAATAGACTAAATGCTCCAGTTATGAGACAAAGATGATCAAATATTAAATAATATGCTGTTTATAAAAGACATAAAACATAAGAGTAATAAATGTTGAAATTTAAAAGATAGCAAAAGCTACACTGAGCAAATTGTAACCTAGAGAATTCTGATGCAGTTATATTAGTATCAAACAAAACAGCCACAGAATTATTACTAGATAAAACTATCTTAAAGTTTGAGACCAGCCTGGGCAACATGGCTAAACCCTGTCTACAAAACAATGCAAAAATTAGCCGGGTGTGGTGGCATGTGCCTGTAGTCCCAGCTACTCAGGAGGCTGAGGTGGGAGGATGGTTTGAGCCTGAGGTTGGAGGTTGCAGTGAGCTAGATTGTGCCACTTCACTGCAGCCTGGGTGACAGAGCCAGACTGTGTCTCAAAATAAATAAATAAAATATTATACACACCTAGTAATAATATCCCAAAAGACATAGTGTAGAAAATGTGAGAACTGCATGGAGAATAAAAATTCCAGTCATTGCAGGAAATAGTAACACACTTCCCGTTGCAATAGATAGAAAAAATTAATGTATAGATGAATTGAACATTATCAAGCTTGATTTAGTGAACATGTGGAACATTATATCGAACAACTGTAGAATATACATTTTGAGTACAGGTGAGACATTTATTAAATACTAGGCCATAAATTTCAGATTTCAGAGACTGGAAATACAGAAGCATGTTCTCTCACCACAGTGGAATTAAGCTAAAGTTCAGTGGTAAAATGATCATTTGAAAAATGTCATGTCTGGAACTTAAGGAACGTGGTTCTAAGTAACTCATAACCTTAAGAGGAAGATATATTGGAAATGGAAAGTATTTATAATTGAATGACAATGAAAACACGATGTATCAAAACTTTGGTGGGGGGGCAGCTAGAGTATTATTTAGAGGGAAGTTCATAATCTCAAGTGTATTAATATGTGTTAGAAAAGCTAGGCTGAAAATGGATGAGACAAACATCTGTATTGTTAGAGTAAGAGTACCACGGTAAGTTTTAAAAATGAAAAAATAAGAGTATGAATAAATGAAACAAATAATACTTAAAAGTGGTTATTTGGAAAGATTAATAAAAATACAAACTGGTGAAACTGATCAAGAAAAAGAAGGAACAAATATTAACCATCAGTAATCAAAACCGAAACATAATTAGAGATGCTGTAGCTATTAAAGACATAAAGATATGTACAAGTTTATGCCAATAAAGTCGAAAATGTAGTTGGAGTGAATGTAATAGAAAAGTATAATTTACCCAAAATTGACTCGAGATTGAAAATCTAAATGTCTTATGTAAAGCAATTGAATGAATGGACAACTCTGCCCACAAGGAGAGCTCCAGGCTCAGCTTACTTCACCAGTGAGTTCTTCATACATTCAAAGAGAGTAACTGCTGTTTAACCGAAAGCCGTTTGTGAGTGGGGAGGTGGTTCAGGGGAGGAGGGTGGGGAATACTCCCTCGCTCATTTTAAGAAGAAGGAAAAAATGGAATGCTCTCCAGCTCATAACCTTGACGCCAAACTCAACAAGGATAGTATGAAAAAGAAAAAATGTAAGCTAGTATCACTGATATTACAGTTATAAAAATTTGAAATACTTGCAAACTGAACATGAAGTTTTAAAAAGGATAACAAAATATTGATTTGTTGGATTTATCCCAGGAATTTAATGATGGTTTTACATCAGAAAAACTGCAGGCTGGACATCATGGCCTGTCTCCAAAAAAAAATAAATTAATTAAAATAACTGTGAATGCAATGTTTTGTTAACAGATTAATGTAGTTAAGAGATAACCCTCATCAGGTAAGACGATTCACTCCTATTCGTAGGAAAATGGATGCTAAATTATATCAAATGCTTTTTCTGCATTAATTTTATGATTTTACTCTGTTAAAGACTGCCTCCTACTTTGGGTAAGGTAGCTCACACCTGTAATCCCAGCATTTTGAGAGGCCAAGGCAAGAGGATCGCTTGAATCCAGGAGTTCGAGACTAGCCTGGGTAACATAGGGACACCCTGTCTCTACAAAGTTTAAAAATTAGCTGGGCATGATGGCATATGCCTGTGGTCCCAGCTACTTGGGAGGCTGAGGTGGGAGGATCACTTGGGCTGGGGAAGTCGAGGCTGCAGTGAGCTGTGATCAGGCCACTGCACTCCAGCCTGGTTGACAGGGAGACTGTTTAAAAAAAAAAAAAAAGTTTCCTCTAAAGATACCATAAAGAGTGAAAAGGCTTATAATATGCTGTGAGGAGATACTTGGCAACATTCATCATACAAAGGACTAGAATTCAGAAAATGCAAAATTTTCCTGTGAATTAAGAGACAGACTATAAAAATTTTTTAATATATATTTTTTTGAGATGGAGTCTCATTGTCACCCAGGCTGGAGTGCAGTGTCACAATCTCGGCTCACTGCAGCCTCCCACCTCATCCCCCCAAGTAACTCAGGCCACAGACACGCACCAGCACACCTGGCTAAGTTTTTGTATTTTTAGTAGAGACAGAGTTTCACCGTGTTGCCCAGGCTGGCCTCAAACTCCTGAGCTCAAGCGATCTGCCCACCTCAGATTCCCAAAGTGCTGGGATTACAGGAGTGAGCCACTGCACCCAGCTGGGCTGTGAAATGTTAAATGGATGAAAGACTGAATAGGCAGTTCACATAGGAGGTATCTGAAAATTTTCATAAACGTAAAACAGTGTTTAATCTCAGTAATCAGGGAAAAACAGATGCCATTCCACACTTTTATGTCTGAATTGTACGACACATAAAATTTACCACCAGCCATTTTAAAGTGTACATTTCAGTCATTACACACTTTTAATTGAAATATAAAAGCACTGAGAATGCGGGGCAAAGGGAACTTTAATTCACTATGGTAGAATAAGCTATTCTGGAAAAGTTTGGCATGATCTAGGAAATTTATGCATGTGCACACCCAGTAGACCCAGCGGTTTCATCAGGAGAAATAGATAGAGGTTTTGCATCTATAAAATAAAGCTACGTGCTGATTATAAAAAAATTGGAGATAGTGGTTGCTTCTGGGGCAGGGAAGAGGAGGAGCCACAGAGGAAGACTTCCAGGTCCTGGCAACATTCTCCTTACCTTGGTGGTGATTACAAAGATGTTTTCCTTATTCTTCAAAATGTACATGGTTATGTACATATTTTATATGAATGAACGACTATTTACTTTAAAAATAACCCTATTGTCATCTGAACCCTCCATCAATACCTCCTTGTCCTCGTCTTTAACATTCTCCCTTTATTCCAGGCACCCTAGCTTCCTTGCTGTTCCTCAAATACTCTTGAGTATGACCACACATCAGGAGCTTTTACCCTTGTTGTTTTTTCCTCCTGGAATGCTTTTTCCTCCAGATATCTACATGCTTTGCTCCCTTATTTCTTTTAGGGCTCTACTTAAAAGCCATTGAACTAGTATTAGGTTCCGCCACAAATACCAAGACAACCCAAGTTGTCAGTGGCTTAAATAATCGAGACATGTATTTGCTATCCAGGACTGGTAAACAGGCTCTGCTCCATTGTCTTACGGGACCATGGTTCCTTTTGGCTTACTGCTCTGCCAGTCCCGGGACATGTTCTTTGTCCTTACGGTCTAAGTTAGCAGCATTCACAAACCAAGCAGCAGGATGGAGGAAGGGAGGAAAAGGAGGGACAAAGGGCTAATCGTCCTCAGAAAGGTTCCTGTAAGTTCCAAATTAATGCCTACATCTCATTGGTAGTAACTTAGCCCTGTGGTCTCAGAACTGTAAGGGAGGCTGGGAGATGTAGTCTAATTCTGGGTTGCCATGTGCCCTGCTCACATTCTGCTTTGTAAGATGGGAAAAAGGGATATTGTAGGACAAACATCAGTCTGCCATAGTTGTCTTCACAGAGAGCTCTTGCCCGACTCAAAGAGCCTCCTACACTCCTTTTCCCCCCCCTCACACTGGGGGGGGGGGGAAGTGTGAGGGGGGAAAAAGGAGTGTAGGAGGCTCTTCATTGAATTTGTCACTTTCAGACAATGTCTATTGTCTGTGTTGCTGGACAGGTAAGCTGAGAGAGGGACTTTGCTGTGTTCCTTCCAGGAGTCCTAGCATCTAGAGCAGCGCCTGGCATGTAGCTGGTGCTTGAGTATCGTTGAATATGTTTTCATCCCATTATCCACATCCTTCAGCTTGCCACCTCTTACCTTTCAGATTCCAATTTGGCTATCCTTTCCTCTAGGACAGTGGTTCTCATTAATTGTGCACCCTGGCAACCAGTCAGAAATGCATATTTTTGGTCCCCACCGCAGACTTACGGAACTAGAACCTCTGGGGGTGACCTAGCAGTCTGGGTCTCAGTACACTTTATATACAACGATTTGTATTTTAAGCAACCCTAAAAGGATTCTGATGCCTGTTTAAGCTTCAGAACCACTGCTCAGACTTTAGTTTGCATTGAAATTCCCTTGAGGGCTGGTTTAGTAGATATGGCATGGGATTTCTGACAGATTCCCAGGGGGTGCTAATGCTGCTCTTCGGGGATCACTGCTTTAGGGCATGAGAAGTTCTAATGTAATAAGACTGGTTTGTGTTCTGGGGTTGGCAATCTTTTAAAGTCTCTCCAAATGTTTCTAATACATGGCCAAGGTTAAGAGCCACCTCTCCAGGAACACTTTCCCATCAGTCCTGCCCTCCCCAGCTCCGGGTCCTTTCCTCTGTCAGGAGCTATCTTAGTAGCATGTGCTTCCCTCCACTGTAGCAATTATCTCACTGCCTGGCAGAGGTAGCTTATCTGTCTCCTTAACTAGGCGATAAACCTTCTCTGGGCAAGGAAGGACTTTGGATTCTTCACTCCTTTACCTCAGTGTTTTGATAGGTGCTCAATATTTGTTGATTGGATTAATCTAATACATGGAACGCCTCCAACTCTTAGAAGCAAATGTAAACAGGATCAGTTAATATGCTCACCAGATGGAGGACGATATTCTCCTTTCATACTGACAGAAGTGCAAGGAAAGCCAAGTGTTCTACGGTTTGGGATGATGTTTCTGGAAGGAGAATAGAATGGAAGCTGAACCAGATGTTCCACCTCACTTGGAATTGAAATTAAGATTTTTGAGCAGGGTCTAGCCAGGATAGTGAGGTCATTGTTAAGAGCATGGGCTCCGTGCCAGACTGCCTGAGTTTGAATTCTGCCGCCTTCTCTGTTGCTTGTATGATCTTGGCAAAGTTACCTAATTATTCTGTATTCCAGTTTCCTATTGTGTAAAATGAGTTTAATTGGAGTGCTTTCCTTTTGGGTTTGTCAGTTTTAAGGATTAGAATATATGTAAAGCTATCAGAGCAATACTGAGCACTTACTAAGTGCTATTATACTACCTTTTAATTAATGGAAATGGATAGAAATTATCTAATTATTAAATCTTAGGTTGACATAAATGGTTCTCACTTTCCTAGCCCCTACTTAAGCCCAAATACGAACATTTCGCCTCCTCAGTAGGACCATGAATGCAACTAAAAATGTAAAAAGCAGTGAAACAATGCAAGCTGATAAAATTATGAGACCAACGGCGTCGAAGTAGTTGCCAGCATGAGCTCATTCATACATTTCACTCGGTTTGAATTTCTAGTTTGAAATCAACCTGGTTTTAAACTGCTCATTAGTATATTTTGTAATTGAATGTATTTTGTGTATGATAAACTTACTACATTTTACTTATTTTGTGACTAGTGCCAGGTTACATTTTAATTGCTCTTATTAACTTGGCAATACCATCACCAATTTATTTCCTTTGAAGGTCTCAGAGCTGAAAGGGGGTAGTGTTTTAAGCTCTAAAGAGAGGTAAAGGTATTCAAACGTACTGTTTGTATTAGGGTGCTGACTTTTTTAGGGATATTAAAACGTCTTTTATGTAACTTTTTCCCCCAAAAAGCTACACTCCAGAATCCCCTGAGGAATACAGGGCAGAAATCTTTTCACCTCCTAACTTGTTATTTTTTAAAGGGAAATCAGGCCACAGACTGTTCACTAAAAATCGAATAATTAAGACTCCAAACTGACTCAACCCAAGACGTTTCCCATCAGGCCCTGCCATCTCTTGGAAGAACAGTAACTGCACTGCCAGGTTACATTTTAATTGCTCTTATTAACTTGGCAATACCATCACCAATTTATTTCCTTTGAAGGTCTAAGAGCTGAAAGGAGATAGTGTTTTAAGCTCTAAAGAGAGGTAAAGGTATTCAAATGTACTGTTTGTATTATTGCATTTCTTGAGTGTGTCTTCATATTTTGAAATATTTTCTATAGTGACAACAAAAGATAATTCATTTTTCTAGAACAGTTGATAAGAACTTAAAGAGCATGCAGTTTCACAAATCTGCTGTTTGTAGTATTGTTACCAGTGGAGGGTGTCCAGGTTGCTGGCATCTTGAAGAAAGAATTGGACAAAATACAGAAAGCAAGGAAAGAATGAAGCAACAAAAGCAGAGATTTATTGAAAATGAAAGTACACACCACGGGTGGGAGCGGGCCCAGGCATAGGGTCTCAAGAGCCCCGTTACAGAATTGTCTGGGGTTTAAATACCCTCTAGAGGTTTCCATTGGTTACTTGGTGTACACACTATGTAAATGAAGATGACAGAGTCATTTGTTTAGTGTATGCCCTATGTAAATGGAGAGGCTATTTCCTGTCATAGCTGAAGTGTTTCCATTTGATTTAGTTCTAGGAAGTCAGCATGAATTGGCCTTATGTTCCCTGCCTCCAGACCCCATTCTCCTGCCTCAATACCACTACAGGTTTGTGCCTGGAAAACACAGGCATTCCGATAAATTGTTTTTCACAATTCCTATGAAAAAATAATAGTGCATTTGTTTATAATTGTATATGCTGCATTTTCTACAATTATCTGTATTTGTATACACATGACCAGGTAAATACATTGCTAGAGTTTTCCTGGGGCCTTTGAAGGGGCTGTAGAGCTTGGACTTCTTCAACTTAATGGTAAAGCCTCGTCTGAGTTGAAGAATTTTTTTTTTTTCTTCAAGATGGAGTCTTGCTGTGTTGCCCAGGCTGGAGTGCAGTAGCTCGATCTCAGCTCACTGCAACCCCCACGTCCTGAATTCAAGCAATCCTGCCTCAGCCTCCCAAGTAGCTGGGACTACAGGTGTGTGCCACCAGGCCCGGCTAATTTTTGTATTTTTCGTTGAGATAGGGTTTCACCATGTTGGTCAGTCTGGTCTTGAACTCCTGACCTTGTGATCCACCCACCTCGGCCTCCCAAAGTGCTGGGATTACAGGTGTGAGCCACTGCGCCTGGCCTGCAAGAATTATTTACTAATACCCTACCCTGTACTTAGCATGGTGCTGAATTTTTATGGGAGCATCTAAGAACTGTACCAATCCCTGCTTATAAGTGTACATAGTCCTGTCAGGGAGAAAAAAAATATAAAATTGCACAAGTAAAATACATATATATGACCTCAAAATTGACTTCTAGACCCTGGGAGAACCTAAGAGGTCTGCAAAACTTTCCTCTTGAGGCCCCTTGCCCCATTTCCTCTTCTAATCCTTTAGGATTTGAAGGCAAATTAGAGGATAACTGAAATCTATAAATCAGGAGCTTTTCTTACTACTAGAATAAATTTTGTAAAACTCAAACCTGAATTCCTTCTTCTGCAGCACATGATAGTTTTTAAATAAAACTTTGTACTAAGCAAGATAGAAATTTATAAAATTCAGTGTATATTATTTTTTAATGTGTAAATGAAACTGGATACTAAAGGCTAGTACAGGTAACTTAAAAACCACTGATGTGAACTGATGAATTAAAATAAGTGTAACATATTTTTAAATAACTGAAGTTTAAATTAAAAGTTAAATACAAAGTGTAGAAATTTAAAAATATTACAAAGTTAACTACAAAAATATTTTTAAAAGGTGACCCCCAAGGGATTGTGGACAGGTTAGCATGCTTTTACGTTAAGATACAGAAACAGAATGCATGGCTGCTCAAAAAGAGTATCTTTTTGTGCTTTCTTGCGGGAGAGGGTTGTGGAGGGAAAGCCCTCCAACTCCGGCTGGCTAACAGGGATACTTCCTTATGAAACGTGCTCACCTAAGAATACCAGTGAGAGACCATCAGCACTTTCTGTAATTTGCCACAATAGAGCTGTTAGAAGAAACATGAAGGAGATAGATGGATCTGAAATCAACATTTGTAACAAAAGGCCTCACTGTGTTCCTAGCACAAATGTGCTGCTGATTAGCAGCTAAAATGTGAGCATCCCTCCTCAAATTCACCCTGTGTTCTCCCCACTCTGAAGGTTGTGATATTAATACATAACACTGTAGCTTATAAATGCTTTTACTTAACATTCTTTTATTCACACATCATCAGAGAATGATTTACCAAAATTCATGGAGAGAAAGAGCTAAAAATGTAAAGTGGCTGCTGTCAATCTTAGCTACATATTAGAACAACCTGGTGAGTTTTAAAATTCTGTGATAACCACACCGCCCTCAGAACAATCCGAATTCTGGGGCTTAAATCCAGGTGGAGTGCTAGCCACACATAGAGCAGCTTTCTGCTTTCATATATATCTGGACTTAGGCCTTGGTGAGGGTTGGGAAGAGCCTGTGGCCTCTGAAGAGCCTTTACATTACAGTCCAGGAACAACTGGCCCACAGCAGGAGAGATGCAGAGCCTGAGGCTGAGGGCCAGACCTGGGGAGGAGGGGGTGCTTTGAAGAGCTTGGTGGTGAATGGAGGCTTAATGAAGCAGAAACTCTACTGCTGTCCGGCTGCCCCACATTACCTGAATTTAGAAAGGAACACAAAGTTACAGTGAGTGCATTTTATTTTAGCTCAGGCAAATCCAACACCATGGATAGAAAGAGGGAAAGTAAAGATTCCATTCAGAGCCTTCCTCCTCCAAGAATTTGGGGGCTTTCTCATTTTTCTGTCTGTAAAGGATCATTTCATAATTCAGCTCTTTTACTTTTATAAGGCACTTTTAAAACCCCCATTCCTGTGTGTAATTATATCTACTTCTGTGCTTTCTATTCTGTTCTATTAGTAATCTGTCCATTTAAGTGTCAATACCATGCTATTTTAATTATGGAGGCTTTATACTGTGTTTTAATAACTGGTCAAGCTGTGTCCCTTACTGTGCTACTTTTTTCAGAGTTGAAAAATATTTAATAAAATCACAAATTTGATTTTAGTTAATCCTTCATGTAAACAATATACAAATTATTTTCCTCCTTGCCTCTGGTTCCTATTCTTTTAAAATCATCTTTGGTGAAATTTTTTCTTTCATATAAGATCTTATGAGTAGATGGAGAGGAGTGGCCTAGGTGAAAGGAAGTGGGGTTCTGGAGCCTATCACCTGAAGCATTGCCATAGAAACCTATGGTTATGAAGAAAGGTCTGAAAGTCATTGATGCACATACTTATTTTGTTGCATGCTAATTTGCTTGAAATGGCAAGCAGTTTTTAATAACTGCAATTAATATTTTCATATGGACATCTCATTAAATTGTTTTCTCTTCTCACTTTGTAGACACTCTTGTTGTTGTTGTTGAGACAAAGTCTTGCTCTGTCACCCCGGCTGGAGTGCAGTGGTGCGATCATGGCTCACTGCAGCCTCGACTTCCTGGTTGCCCAGGCTGGTCTTGAACTCCTGAGCTCAAGTAATCCTCCTGCTGTGGTCTCCCAAAGTGCTGGGATTACAGGCATGAGCTACTCCACCTGGCCTCTATTGACTTTTTTTTTTTGAGACATGCTCTCCTTCTGTCGCCCAGGCTAGAGTACAGTGGAATAAGGGTCACTGCAACCTCCGCCTCCTGCGCTCAAGCGATCCTCCCACCTCAGCCCCCCATGTAGCTGGGATCACAGGTGCCGTGCCACCACACCAGGATAATTTTTGTATTTTTTTAGTAGAGACGGGGTTTTGCCATATTGGCCAGGCTGGTCTCAAACTCCTGGCCTCAAGTGATCTGCCCACCTTTGCCTCTCAAAGTGCTGGGAGTACAGGCATGAGCCACCACACCTGGCCACCCTGTTGAGTCTTAATAGTAATTCCTTCCTGACGTTTCTCTAATTTGATGTCTGTCTCTGTGTCACACACACATACCCATCAGGGAACAGACCCAAACCTTGCCCCATGCTCCTAGAGTGCTTAGTGTTAGGCATGGCATGATTTTAAAAAGAGCAAGATCCCTTTAAGACCTTCCCCATATACTTACTAATGCCCCTCACTTCCTTTACAGGAGAAAAGTTCTTTCATGACATAGTAAGAAATGGGCCAACTATAGTATAAATAAGCTTTACACCAAGCATATATGAATCCTTTTTTCTATAGACAGCTACCAACCAAAAATATGAGGAAACAAAGGTCACTGAAGGGGTCAAAGTCAGAGGAAAGTAAGAGTGGGTATATGGAAGACTGCAGAGTTCACAGTTTTGTAGTGGTCTTGTTATCAGTATCTTTCTCCCTGTGTGTGTATGGGGAGAACTGTGGGCCAAAGTGAGCTGGGGCCCGAAAGTGTAGTATAGCCTCTGATCATGGAATTTTCTTTCTTTTTTTTCTTTTTTTTTTTTTTTAATGGGTAAACTGGCCTGTTCAGCCTTTTTTTTTTTTTTTTTTTTTTTTTTGAGATGGAGTTTCACTCTTGTTGCCCAGGCTCGAGTGCAGTGGCATGATCTCAGCTTGCTGCAACCTCCACCTCCTGGGCTCAAGCAATTCTCCTGCCTCTGCCTCCCAGGTAGCTGGGTTTACAGGCATGTACCGCCACACCCAGCTGATTTTGTGCTTTTTTTTTTTTTTTAGTAGAGACGGGGTTTCATCATGTTGGCTAGGCTTGTTTCGAACTCCTTACCTCAAGTCATCTACCCGCCTTGGCCTCCCAAAGTGCTGGGATTACAGGCATGAGCCACTGCACCCAGCCTCAGCCACCATTTTACTGTACCTCTATTGTATGTAAGGTGCTGTAGCGTAATAGATTTTAAAAAGATGTTTCAGTTTTTATAATCTCATGTGGAAATAGACAACAACATCACCAAGATAGAAGTGAATGAGAAGCTCACTACTGAAGTTGAGTTTCAGTTGCTACTGGAATTTGCAGGTAGCAGAGAAGATATAAAATTACTGGTTATATTTTAGTAAACTAAGGATACATATTACAGTATCAAAGGTAAGCACTAAAAATGTGTAACTAAAAAGCTAATAAACTATACCTACTTTAAATATAAAAGGACTAAGCAATTCAACTAAAATATTGTCACACTGGAAAAAAACAATATACTGCTTTTCAAAAACCACTCTAAATATAAGGACAGGAAAACAGTTGAAAGTAAAATTCCAAAGTAGGCTTTGAGACAAAAAGCATTATTACAAAAAAAGGGACATTTCAAAAATGATGTAAGGAAGATATAACAATCATAAATTTACATGTACCTAATAACGTGGCATCAAGCTAGAAATAAAGCAGAAGTTCCACTTTTGGTTAGCTACAGAAAGTTGCTGAAGACCATTACTTCTGCCATAATAATGAAAAAATACTGGATAAATTAAAAGACCATATTTGACTTGAAAGTCATTGGAGAACTGTTGACACGTTTAAGGAGGAAAGGAATATTCTTAGTTGAATTGACTAATGACTGCTGTCATTTTGGAATGGAAATAGCCTGCTATAGGGGAGAAAATTTTGTAGTAACAGCTACACAAGGAGTATCTTGGCATATTGGGGCCTGGATGAGTCCCAAATACAGAATTAATTTTCCCCACACATTAGTTTCTTTTCAGTGGAACTTTTCTGAATAAGCAATGGCATAGGAAGCTAGGGGCTGGGCTGTGAAACCAAGCAAAGTCTTGTAGCCTCATGGTGATGAAATCACAAAACCTGACTCGAGAAAGGAGCCTGATCCCTCTTTCAAACTTTGACGCTAGAGGTAATGCAAAACTAACAGAAGTAGCAACTCAGAACCCTTGCAGGCAAATCTGTAATAAATAAAATAACTCAGACCCTCATTCTTGCTGCAAGACAGAGGAAAAGGGCATGTTCTTTCTGAGAAAATTATTTAGGCTCTGTTGATCTTTTGTACACAGATGTCTGATATAAAAAACATAATGGAAGAAGCAGGAAAATGTGATCCTTACATGACAAAGTCAATAGAAGCAGATCACAGATAACCCAGATACTAGTATTTTAGTAAACAAAAACTTTAAGAACACGTTATAAATGTGTCAAAGAATTTAGAAGGAAAGATAAACAAAATCAATGAAACAGTGGAGAATTTCAGCAAAATACTTGAAACTCAAAACACTAAATGGAAATTTTAGAACTAAAATATAGAAATAATTCATTGGATGGACTTAACAAAAAGCTAGATATAGCAGAAAAAGGATTAGTGGATTCAGAGATAGATTGAAATTATCAAAACAAGCAAAAAGGGGAAAAAGATTTTCATACTGAATTGTCATTCAAAAAATAACATAAAATTTGGACAATAATAGTAAAAATGTATTCTACATTTATGGGATCTTACAACCAACAACTGCAGAATATACATTATTTTCAAATAAATATGAAATATTTACCAATATAGATCCTATACTGGGCTACAAAACAATTCTTAGTACATTTCAAAAGCTTGATTTCACCCAGAGTTTTTATCACAATGGAATTAAATTTAAAAATCAATAGTAGTATAACTAGAAACTCCCAATATTATAAATCAACACAGTTTGCAAGTACGTTTGGGTCAAAAAAAGTCACAAAGCTGGGTGTGGAGGCATGCATCTCTAGTTCCAGCTACTTGGGAGACTGAGGCAGGAGGATTGCCTGAGCCCAGTAGTTTGAGGCCAACCTGGGCAATACATCAAGACCTTATTTGTAAGAGAGAGAGAAAAAGTGTTTTCTGTCCATAAAAGTCAGACATGCACATTTAAAATAATTGGCAAAATATATATTTTAAAAATCACAGTGGATACTCAAAAATAATTGTAATGAAAACACAGTATGTGAAAATTTGTCAGATGCAAATAAAACAGGGCTTAGATTAAAAAGTATATCTTTAAACACATGTATTTAAAAAGGTGAAAGGCTTAAAATAGTGAATAAGCTTTCATCTCAAGAAACTAGAAAAAGCAAATGAAATGCAAAGGAAATAGAGGAAAGTAATAAACATAAGAGCAACATTCAATAAAATTGAAAGCAGATAAGCAATAGAGAAAAGGACAAAAGTTTCTTGTTTAAAATGATTAATAAAATTGATTAATCAATTTTACTAAGCTCCTAGGAAGCTGATCAGGAAAAAAGAAAACACAAATTACTAATATTAGAGATTAAAGAGGGCCGGACGTGGTGGCTCATGCCTGTAATCCCAGCACTTTGGGAGACTGAGGTGAGTGAATCACTTGAGGTCAGGAGTTTGAGACCAGCCTGACCAACATGGTAAAACCCTGTCTCTGATAAAAATACAAAATCAGCCGGGCGTGGTGGTGCACTCCTGTAATCCTAGCTACTTGGGAGGCTAAGGCAGGAGAATTGCTTGAACCCAGGAGGCAGAGGTTGCGGTGAGCCGAAATCACGCCAATGCTCTCTAGGCTGGGCGGGCAATAAGAGCAAAGCTCCGTCTCAAAAAAAAAAAAAAAAAAAAAAAAAAAAGGCTCATCATTGCAGATAGTAAGTTAGCAAATAAATACATTATGGACAACATTATGCCAATAAATTTGACAACTGAAAAAAAGACAAATGTATTGCCAAAGTTGATAAGGGGAGAAGTAAAAGATACTAATATCCCAAAGTCATTTTAAGAAATTGAATTCGCAGTTTAAAACTTTCACGTAGAGCATCAGACCTCAAAGTCTTCACTGGCAAAGTCTACCAAACATTTAGGGAGGAATAATACCAATACTACACAAATTCTTTCAGAAAACAGAAGAGAAAAAATATATTTCAATTCATTTTATAAGGTTGCCATGCCCCTAATTTTAAAACCATATCAAAACATTACAAGAAAATTACCAATATTTCTTGGGCTGGGCACGGTGGCTCATGCCTCTAATCCCAGCACTTTGGGAGGCCGAGGTAGGCGGATCACCTGAGGTCAGGAGTTTGAGAACAGCCTGGCCAACCTGGTGAAACCCCGTCTCTACTAAAAATACAAAAATTAGCCAGACGAGGTGGCGAGCACCTGTAATCACAGCTACTCGGGAGGCTGAGGCAGGAGAATCACTTGAACCTGGGAGGTGGAGGTCGCAGTGAGCTGAGATCATGCCATTGCACTCCAGCCTGGGCAACGAGCAAAACTCCATCTCAAAATAAATAAATAAAATTACCAGTATTTCTCATGAACATTGATGCAAACATTCTTAACAAAATTCAGCAAGTTGACTGGGCACAGAGGCTCATGCCTGTGATCCCAGCACTATAGGAGGGTCCCTTGAGTCCACAAGTTCAAGACCATGCTGGGCAATGTCGTGAGACCTCGACTTTACAAAAAAATTAAAATATTAGCCAAGCATGGTGGTGTATGCCTGTAGTTCTGGCTACTCTGAAGGCTGAGGTGGGAGGATTACTTGAGCCCAGGAGGCAGAGGTTGCAGTGAGCCTAAATCATGCCTCTGCACTCTAGCCTGGGCAACAGAGTGAGACCCTTTCTCAAAAAACAAAAACAAAGCAAAGCAAGTTGGATCTAGCAGTATGTATTTTTAAAAATAGTACAGTATGACCACGTGGGATTTATCCCAAGAATGTATACTTAGTTTAACATTAAAACCATATTAACAAATATATATGGGCATTTGGAGTTTTTACAAAGGTGCAGAGGCGTTTCAATGGAAAATGGATGGTATTTTCAAGAAATGGTAATTGAAGTCAGGCATAAATGGTGAATGCTTGTAATCTCAGCTATTTGTGAGGCTGAGATTGGAGGATTCCTTGAGCCCAGGAGTTCAAGGCCAGCCTGAGCAACATAGAGAGACCCTGTCTTAAAAAATAATAATAAAAAAGAAAAGCTTAAAAAAAGAAATGGTACTTGAATAGTTGGACTTCCATATGGGAAAAAAAATGATTATTGACCCATATCCCTCAGTGTATTTAAAAATGAACTAAAATGGATCATAGACAATCTGAAGAGGCCTATATTTGTTAAATAAATTGAATCAATAATTAATAACACTCCAAAACAGAAAGCACTAGGCCCAGAGGGGCTCACTGGTGTATTCTTCCAAACATTTAAGGAAGAAATTATAAGCAGAGGGAATATATTCTAACACATTTCATTAAGCCAGCATTACCATAATACCAAAGCCAGGCAAAGACTACAAAGAAAACTATAATATCTCTCCTAAACGTTGGTGTAAAAATCCTCAACAAGATATTAGCATATTGAATTCAAAGGTGTATAAAAAGAATTATAAGCTATGACTATGTAGGATTTATCCCAGGTAAGGCTGGGACAATTGAAAATCAGTTAATGTAACCCATCACATCAAGTAGCTAACAAAAATCACATGATCATATCAACAGATGCAGAAAAGGCACTTTTCTAAATTCAACACCAATTCATTATAAGAACTCTTAGCAAACTAGGAATAGAGGGGAACTTGATATAGAACATCAAGGAAAACGATACATAGATTAAAAGGAAAAAAAACTTCCTTTGTTCACAGATGACATTGTTTAAGTAGAAGATCCAAAATAATTGACAGAAAACTCTTAGAACTAATAAGCAATTATAGGAAGGTTGCAGGATGCAAGGTTAATATACAAAATTTGTCACTTTTCTATATATTAACCCTGAACAAATGGAATTTGAAACTGTAAATACAATACCATTTACATTAGCACTCCCCAAAATGAAATTATCATGTATAAATCTAACAAAATATGTACAAGACCTGTTTGAGGAAAACGAGACTGATGAATGAAATCAAAGGACTAAATAAATGGAGGGATATTCCATGTTCATGGATAGCAAGACTCAACATTGTCAAGATGCTAATTCTTCCCAGCTTGGTCTATGGATTCAACACAATGCTAATGAAAAACCCCAGGTAGTTATTTTGGGGATATCAACAAAATGATTTTTAAATTTATATGGAGAGACAAAAGACAGAGAATAGCCAATGCAATATTGAAGACAAGCAGAGCTCCAGTCTCCAACTCCCAGCGCGAGTGACACAGAAGACCGGTGATTTCTGCATTTTCAACTGAGGTACTGGGTTCATCTCACTGGGGAGTGCCGGACGATCGGTGCTGGTCAGCTGCTGCAGCCCGACCAGCGAGAGCTGAAGCAGGGCGAGGCATTGCCTCACCTGGGAAGCGCAAGGGGGAAGGGAATCCCTTTTCCTAGCCAGGGGAACTGAGACACACAACACCTGGAAAATCGGGTAACTCCCACCCCAATACTGTGCTTTAAGCAAACAGGCACACCAGGAGATCATATCCCACACCTGGCCGGGAGGGTCCCACACCCACGGAGCCTCCCTCATTGCTAGCACAGCAGTCTGTGATCTACCGGCAAGGCAGCAGCGAGGCTGGGGGAGGGGCACCCGCCATTGCTGAGGCTTAAGTAGGTAAACAAAGCTGCTGGGAAGCTCGAACTGGGTGGAGCTCACAGCAGCTCAAGGAAACCTGCCTGTCTCTGTAGACTCCACCTCTGGGGACAGGGCACAGTAAACAATAATGCAGCCGAAACCTCTGCAGACGCAAACGACTCTGTCTGACAGCTTTGAAGAGAGCAGTGGATCTCCCAACACGGAGGTTGAGATCTGAGAAGGGACAGACTCCCTGCTCAAGTGGGTCCCTGACCCCTGAGTAGCCTAACTGGGAGACATCCCCCACTAGGGGCAGTCTGACACCCCACACCTCACAGGGTGGAGTACACCCCTGAGAGGAAGCTTCCAAAGCAAGAATCAGACAGGTACACTCGCTGTTCAGAAATATTCTATCTTCTGCAGCCTCTGCTGCTGATACCCAGGCAAACAGGGTCTGGAGTGGACCTCAAGCAATCTCCAACAGACCTACAGCTGAGGGTCCTGACTGTTAGAAGGAAAACTATCAAACAGGAAGGACACCTACACCAAAACCCCATCAGTACATCACCATCATCAAAGACCAGAGGCAGATAAAACCACAAAGATGGGGAAAAAGCAGGGCAGAAAAGCTGGAAATTCAAAAAATAAGAGCGCATCTCCCCCGGCAAAGGAGCGCAGCTCATCGCCAGCAACGGATCAAAGCTGGACGGAGAATGACTTTGACGAGATGAGAGAAGAAGGCTTCAGTCCATCAAATTTCTCAGAGCTAAAGGAGGAATTACGTACCCAGCGCAAAGAAACTAAAAATCTTGAAAAAAAAGTGGAAGAATTGATGGCTAGAGTAATTAATGCAGAGAAGGTCCTAAACGAAATGAAAGAGATGAAAACCATGACACGAGAAATACGTGACAAATGCACAAGCTTCAGTAACCGACTCGATCAACTGGAAGAAAGAGTATCAGCGATTGAGGATCAAATGAATGAAATGAAGCGAGAAGAGAAACCAAAAGAAAAAAGAAGAAAAAGAAATGAACAAAGCCTGCAAGAAGTATGGGATTATGTAAAAAGACCAAATCTACGTCTGATTGGGGTGCCTGAAAGTGAGGGGGAAAATGGAACCAAGTTGGAAAACACTCTTCAGGATATCATCCGGGAGAACTTCCCCAACCCAGTAGGGCAGGCCAACATTCAAATCCAGGAAATACAGAGAACGCCACAAAGATACTCCTCGAGAAGAGCAACTCCAAGACACATAATTGTCAGATTCACCAAAGTTGAAATGAAGGAAAAAATGTTAAGGGCAGCCAGAGAGAAAGGTCAGGTTACCCACAAAGGGAAGCCCATCAGACTAACAGCAGATCTCTCGGCAGAAACTCTCCAAGCCAGAAGAGAGTGGGGGCCAATATTCAACATTCTTAAAGAAAAGAATTTTCAACCCAGAATTTCATATCCAGCCAAACTAAGTTTCATAAGTGAAGGAGAAATAAAATCCTTTACAGATAAGCAAATGCTTAGAGATTTTGTCACCACCAGGCCTGCCTTACAAGAGACCCTGAAGGAAGCACTAAACATGGAAAGGAACAACCGGTACCAGCCATTGCAAAAACATGCCAAAATGTAAAGACCATCGAGGCTAGGATTAAACTGCATCAACTAACGAGCAAAATAACCACTTAATATCATAATGGCAGGATCAAGTTCACACATAACAATCTTAACCTTAAATGTAAATGGACTAAATGCTCCAATTAAAAGACACAGACTGGCAAACTGGATAAAGAGTCAAGACCCATCAGTCTGCTGTATTCAGGAGACCCATCTCACATGCAGAGACATACATAGGCTCAAAATAAAGGGATGGAGGAAGATTTACCAAGCAAATGGAGAACAAAAAAAAGCGGGGGTTGCAATACTAGTCTCTGATAAAACAGACTTTCAACCATCAAAGATCAAAAGAGACAAAGAAGGCCATTACATAATGGTAAAGGGGTCAATTCAACAGGAAGAGCTAACTATCCTAAATATATATGCACCCAATACAGGAGCACCCAGATTCATCAAGCAAGTCCTTAGAGACTTACAAAGAGACTTAGACTCCCATACAATAATAATGGGAGACTTCAACACTCCACTGTCAACATTAGACAGATCAACGAGACAGAAAGTTAACAAGGATATCCAGGAATTGAACTCATCTCTGCAGCAAGCAGACCTAATAGACATCTATAGAACTCTCCACCCCAAATCAACAGAATATACATTCTTCTCAGCACCACATCGTACTTACTCCAAAATCGACCACGTAATTGGAAGTAAAGCACTCCTCAGCAAATGTACAAGAACAGAAATTATAACAAACTGTCTCTCAGACCACAGTGCAATCAAACTAGAACTCAGGACTAAGAAACTCAATCAAAACCGCTCAACTACATGGAAACTGAACAACCTGCTCCTGAATGACTGCTGGGTACATAACGAAATGAAGGCAGAAATAAAGATGTTCTTTGAAACCAATGAGAACAAAGATACAACATACCAGAATCTCTGGGACACATTTAAAGCAGTGTGTAGAGGGAAATTTACAGCACTAAATGCCCACAAGAGAAAGCAGGAAAGATCTAAAATTGACACTCTAACATCGCAATTAAAAGAACTAGAGAAGCAAGAGCAAACACATTCGAAAGCTAGCAGAAGGCAAGAAATAACTAAGATCAGAGCAGAACTGAAGGAGATAGAGACACAAAAAAACTCTCCAAAAAATCAATGAATCCAGGAGTTGGTTTTTTGAAAAGATCAACAAAATTGACAGACCACTAGCAAGACTAATAAAGAAGAAAAGAGAAAAGAATCAAATCGACGCAATTAAAAATGATAAAGGGGATATCACCACCGACCCCACAGAAATACAAACTACCATCAAAGAATACTATAAACACCTCTACGCAAATAAACTGGAAAATCTAGAAGAAATGGATAATTTCCTGGACACTTACACTCTTCCAAGACTAAACCAGGAAGAAGTTGAATCCCTGAATAGACCAATAGCAGGCTCTGAAATTGAGGCAATAATTAATAGCCTACTAACCAAAAAAAGTCCAGGACCAGATGGATTCACAGCTGAATTCTACCAGAGGTACAAGGAGGAGTTGGTACCATTCCTTCTGAAACTATTCCAATCAATAGAAAAAGAGAGAATTCTCCCTAACTCATTTTTTGAAGCCAGCATCATCCTGATACCCAAGCCTGGCAGAAACACAACAAAAAAAGAGAATTTTAGACCAATATCCCTGATGAACATCGATGCAAAAATCCTCAATAAAATACTGGCATACCGAATTCAGCAACACATCAAAAAGCTTATCCACCATGATCAAGTGGGCTTCATCCCTGGGATGCAAGGCTGGTTCAACATTCGCAAATCAATAAACATAATCCAGCATATAAACAGAACCAAAGACAAGAACCACATGATTATCTCAATAGATGCAGAAAAGGCTTTTGACAAAATTCAACAGCCCTTCATGCTAAAAACTCTCAAGAAATTCGGTATTGATGGAACGTACCTCAAAATCATAAGAGCTATTTATGACAAACCCACAGCCAATATCATACTGAATGGGCAAAAAGTGGAAAAATTCCCTTTGAAAACTGGCACAAGACAGGGATGCCCTCTCTCACTACTCCTATTCAACATAGTGTTGGAAGTTCTGGCTAGGGCAATTAGGCAAGAGAAAGAAATCAAGGGTATTCAGTTAGGAAAAGAAGAAGTCAAATTGTCCCTGTTTGCAGATGACATGATTGTATATTTAGAAAACCCCATTGTCTCAGCCCAAAATCTCCTTAAGCTGATAAGCAACTTCAGCAAAGTCTCAGGATACAAAATTAATGTGCAAAAATCACAAGCATTCTTATACACCAGTAACAGACAAACAGAGAGCCAAATCAGGAATGAACTTCCATTCACAATTGCTTCAAAGAGAATAAAATACCTAGGAATCCAACTTACAAGGGATGTAAAGGACCTCTTCAAGGAGAACTACAAACCACTGCTCAGTGAAATGAAAGAGGACACAAACAAATGGAAGAACATACCATGCTCATGGATAGGAAGAATCAATATCGTGAAAATGGCCATACTGCCCAAGGTAATTTATAGATTCAATGCCATCCCCATCAAGCTACCAATGAGTTTCTTCACAGAATTGGAAAAAACGACTTTAAAGTTCATATGGAACCAAAAAAGAGCCCACATCTCCAAGACAATCCTAAGTCAAAAGAACAAAGCTGGAGGCATCACGCTACCTGACTTCAAACTATACTACAAGGCTACAGTAACCAAAACAGCATGGTACTGGTACCAAAACAGAGATATAGACCAATGGAACAGAACAGAGTCCTCAGAAATAATACCACACATCTACAGCCATCTGATCTTTGACAAACCTGAGAGAAACAAGAAATGGGGAAAGGATTCCCTATTTAATAAATGGTGCTGGGAAAATTGGCTAGCCATAAGTAGAAAGCTGAAACTGGATCCTTTCCTTACTCCTTATACGAAAATTAGTTCAAGATGGATTAGAGACTTAAATGTTAGACCTAATACCATAAAAATCCTAGAGGAAAACCTAGGTAGTACCATTCAGGACATAGGCATGGGCAAAGACTTCATGTCTAAAACACCAAAAGCAACGGCAGCAAAAGCCAAAATTGACAAATGGGATCTCATTAAATTAAAGAGCTTCTGCACAGCAAAAGAAACTACCATCAGAGTGAACAGGCAACCTACAGAATGGGAGAAAATTTTTGCAATCTACTCATCTGACAAAGGGCTAATATCCAGAATCTACAAAGAACTCAAACAAATTTACAAGAAAAAAACAACCCCATCAAAAAGTGGGCAAAGGATATGAACAGACATTTCTCAAAAGAAGACATTCATACAGCCAACAGACACATGAAAAAATGCTCATCATCACTGGCCATCAGAGAAATGCAAATCAAAACCACAATGAGATACCATCTCACACCAGTTAGAATGGCGATCATTAAAAAGTCAGGAAACAACAGATGCTGGAGAGGATGTGGAGAAATAGGAACACTTTTACACTGTTGGTGGGATTGTAAATTAGTTCAACCATTATGGAAAACAGTATGGCGATTCCTCAAGGATCTAGAACTAGATGTACCATATGACCCAGCCATCCCATTACTGGGTATATACCCAAAGGATTATAAATTATGCTGCTATAAAGACACATGCACACGTATGTTTATTGCAGCACTATTCACAATAGCAAAGACTTGGAATCAACCCAAATGTCCATCAGTGACAGATTGGATTAAGAAAATGTGGCACATATACACCATGGAATATTATGCAGCCATCAAAAAGGATGAGTTTGCGTCCTTTGTAGGGACATGGATGCAGCTGGAAACCATCATTCTTAGCAAACTATCACAAGAACAGAAAACCAAACACCGCATGTTCTCACTCATAGGTGGGAACTGAACAATGAGATCACTTGGACTCTGGAAGGGGAACATCACACACAGGGGCCTATCATGGGGAAGGGGGAGGGGGGAGGGATTGCATTGGGAGTTATACCTGATGTAAATGATGAGTTGATGGGTGCAGCACACCAACATGGCACAAGTATACATATGTAACAAACCTGCACGTTATGCACATGTACCCTACAACTTAAAGTATAATAATAATAAATAAATTTAAAAAATAAATAAAATAAAAAAAAAGAAGACAAGCAAAGTGCGAGGACTGATTCTTTCTGACTTCAAGAGTTACTAAAGGCCAGGCATGGTGGCTCACGTCTGTAATCCCAACACTTTGGGAGGCCAAGGCAGGTGGATCACCTGAGATCAGGAGTTCAAGACCAGCCTGACCAACAAGGCAAAACCCTGTCTCTACTAAAAATACAAAAAATTAGCCGGCCATGGTGGCAGGTGCCTGTAATCTCAGCTACTTGGGAGGCTGAGGCAGGAGAATCACTTGAACTTGGGAGGCAGAGGTTGCAGTGAGCCGAGACTGTACCATTGCACTCCAGCCTGAGCAACAAGAGTGAAACTCCATCTCAAAAAGAAAAAAAAAAGTTACTATAAGGCTACAATAATCAAGACAATGTGATATTGTCAAAAGGATAGACAAGTAGATTAATGGAACAGAATAGAGAGCCCAGAAATAAGCTTACATAAATACAGTCAGCTATCTTTGACTAAGGAACAATGACAATGCAATGGAGAAAATATGTTTTTTCACCAAATAGTGCTGGAAAAATGACATCCACATGAAAAAACAAAAAACAGACTTTGCATCTTTCACAAAAAAAAGTCAAAATGTACCATAGATTGAAATGTAAAACACAAAACTATAAAACTCCTAGAAGCTAATATAGGTGAAAATCTAAATGACCTTGGGTATAGGTATGGCTTTTTATATACAACAGTAAAGGCATGATTCATGAATGAAAGGATAAGATGGATTCATTAAAATAAAAGAAAAACGTATGCTCTGTGAAAGAGACTGCCAGGAGAATGAGAAGACAAACCAGATTGGGATAAAATATTTGCTAATGACATATCTGATAAAGGACTATGGTCCAGGCTGGGCACAGTGGCTCACGCTTGTAATCCCAGCACTTTGGGAGGCCAAGGCAGGTGGATCATGAGGCCAGGAGTTCGAGACTAGCCTGGCCAACAGGGCGAAACCCTGTCTCTACTAAAAAATACAAAAATTAGCCAGGCGTGGTGGTGGGTGCCTATAATCCTAGCTACTCGAGAGGCTGAGGCAGGAGAATTGCTTGAACCTGGGAGGCGGAGGTTGCAGTGAGCCGAGATCGTGCCATTGCACTCCAGCCTGGGTGACGAGCAAGACTCCATCTAAAAAAAAAAAAAAAAGAAATGTCCAAAATATATAAAGAACTGTTAAAACTCAATAGGGAAATGAATGACTTGATTTTTTTAAATTTAGATTTATTTTTTATATTTTGTATTTAAGTTCTGGGATACATGTGCTAGATGTGCAGGTTTGTTACATAAGTAAATGTGTGCCATGGTGGTTCACTGCGTCTATCAACCCATCACCTAGGTATTAAGCCTGTGTGCATTAATTATTTCCTGATAATCCTGATGCTCTCCCTCCCCCTGATCTCCCCCCAACAGGCCCCACTGTGTTTTGTTCCCCTCCCTGTGTCCGTGTGTTCTTGTTCAGCTCCCACTTATAAGTGAGAATATGCAGTGTTTGGTTTTCTGTTTCTGTGTTAGTTTGCTGAGGATAATAGCTTCCAGCTCCATCCATGTCCCTGCAAAGGACATGATCTCATTCCTTTTTATGGCTGCATAGTATTCCACAGTGTATATGTACCACATTTTCTTTATCCAGTCTATTATTGATGGGTATTCGGGTTGATTCCATGTCTTTGTTATTGTGAATAGTGCAATGAATATATGTATGCATGTATCTTTATAATAGAGTAATTTATATTCCTTTGGGTATTTACCCAGTAATCAGATTGCTGGGTCAAATGGTATTTCTGGTTCTAGGTCTTTGAGGAATCGCCATACTGTCTACCACAATGGTTGACCTAATTTACATTCCTACCAACATTGTAAAAGTGTTCCTATTTCCCCACAGTCTCACCAACATCTGTTGTTTCTTGACCTTTTAATAATCACCATTCTGACTTGGGTGAGATGGTGTCTCATTATGTTTTTGATTTGCATTTCTCTATCAGTGATGTTGAGCTTTTTTTCATATGTTTGTTGGCTTCATAAATGTCTTTTGAGAAGCGTCTGTTCATGTCCTTTGCCCACTTTTTAATGGGCTGTTCGTTCGTTTGTTTTTTCTTGTAAATACAAGTTCCATGTACATTCTGGATATTAGCCCTTTGTCAGATGGTTAGATTGCAAAAATTTTCTCCCATTATCTGTTCACTCTGATGATAGTTTCTTTTACTGTGCAGATGCTCTTTACTTTAATTAGATCCCATTTGTCAATTTTTAATTTTGCTACCATTGCTTTTGGTGTTTTTGTCATGATATCTCTGCCTGTGCCTATATCCTGAATGGTATTGCCTAAAGTTTCTTCTAAGGTTTTTATAGTTTTGGGCTTTACATTTAAATCTTTAATCCATCTTGAGTTAATTTTTGTATAAGGTGTAAGGAAGGGGTTCAGTTTCAATTTTCTGCATATGGCCAGCCAGTTTTCTGAGCACCATTTATTAAATAGGGAATCCTTTCCACATTGCTTGTTTTTGTCAGGTTTGTCAAAGATCAGATGGTTATAGATGTGCCATCTTATTTCTGAGATCTCTATTCTGTTCCATTGGTCTATGTGTCTGTTTTTGTACCAGTACTATGCTGTTTTGGAACAACCTGATTTTAAAATGGGCAAAAGGCACGAACAGACACCTTACCAGAGGAGATGTACAGATGGCAAATAAACATGAGAAGAGGTTCATCCTGTTCATTAGACAAATGCAAATCAAAACTACAATGAGATATCATCTCACACCAGTCAGAATGACTATTATTAAAAAGCATCCCCCCCCTAAAACAGACAAACAAACAAACAAAAACACATACTGGCAAGATTGTGGAGCAAAGGGAACCCTTATACATTGTTGGTGAGAGTGTAAATTAGTTCAACCCTTGTGGGAGGCAGTATGGCAACTAAAAGCAGAACTACCTTTCATCTCAGCAATCCCATTACTGGGTATATACCCAGAGGAGTATAAAGCATTCTACCCTAAAGACACATGCACATGAATGTTGTTTGCAGCACCATTCACGATAGCACAGACTTGGAATCAACTTAAATGCCCATCACTGACAGACTAGATAAAGAAAATGTGGTACATATACACTGTGGAATATTATGCAGCCATAAAAAGGAACAAGATCATGCCTTTTATGGGAACATTGATGGAGCTGGAGGCTATCACCCTTAGCAAACTAATGCAGGAACAGAAAACCAAATTCTGCATGTTCTGACATATAAGTGGAAGCTAAATGATAAGAACTTAGGAACACTAAGAATGAAACACAGATACTGGGGTCTACTTGAAGGGGGAGGGTGGGAGGAGGGAGAAGAGCAGAAAAGATGACTATTGGGTACTGAGCTTAATACTTGGGTGATGTCATAATATGTGCAACAAACCCCCATGACACGTGTTTATCTATGTAACAAACCTTCACATGTGCCTTCAAACCTAAAATAATTTTTTGTTTTTTTTGTTTTTTTTGTTTTTTTTTTTTTGAGACAGAGTCTCGGTCTGTTGCCCAGGTTGGAGTGCAGTTGTGCAGTCTTGGCTCACTGCAACCTCCATCTACTGGGTTCAAACAATTCTCCCTGCCTCAGCCTCCTAAGTAGCTAGGATTACAGGCATGTGCCACCACACCTGGCTAATTTTTTTATTTAGGAGAGATGGGGTTTCACCATGTTGGCCAGGCTGGTCTCCAACTCCTGACCTCAAATGATCTGCCCACCTCAGCCTTTCAAAATGCAGGGATTACAGGCATGAGCCACCCAAGGAGACTGAATTAAAAAAAAAAAAAGAAAGAAAAAAGAAAAAAAAAAAGAAAAGAAAAAAATATGGCGAGGTTTATCATATGTCATCATGGAATTGTAAATGAAAACACCAGTGAGATACACACCTATTAGAATGGCCACAGTCCTAAAGACTGACAGCAACAAATGCTTATGAGGATGTGGAGCAACGGGAACACTCATTCATTGCTGATGGTAATGCAAAATGGTACAGCCACTATATTAGTTCGTTCTCACACTGCTACAGAGAAATACCTGAGACTGGGTAATTTATAAAGAAAAGAGGTGTAATTGGCTCATCGTTCTGCAGGCTGTACAGGAAGCATAGCAGCATCCACTTCTGGGAAGACTTCAGGGAGATTTTACTCATGGCAGAAGGCAAAATGGGAGCAGGCATATTCACATAGAGCAGGGAGAGAGCAAGGAGAGGAGGTGCTACATACGTTTAAACGACCAAATCTCACAAGAATAGACTCAATATTGCCACACAGTACCAAGGGGAAAGTCCACCCCCATGATTAAATCACCTCCCACCAGGCCCAACCCCCAACACTGAGGGTGACAATTAAACATGAGATTTCGGTGGAGACAGATCCAAATCATATCAGCCACTTTGGAAGACAGTACGGAAGTTTCTCTTAAAACTGAATGTAGTCTTACCATATGATCCAGTAATGATACTCCTTGGTATTTACCCAAATGAGTTGAAAACTTAACACACACACAAAAAAAATGAACCTGCACCTGGATATTTATTCATTCATAATTGCCAAAATTTGAAAGCAACCAAGATGTCTTTCAATAGGTGAATGGAAAAATAAACTGTGGTATATCCAGACAGTGGAATATTTTTCAGTGTTAAAAAGAAATAAGCAGGCCAGGCACGGTGGCTCACGCCTGTAATCCCAGCACTTTGGGAGTCCAAGGTGGGTGGATTGCCTAAGGCCAGGAGTTTGAGACCAGCCTGACTAACATGGTGAAACCCCGTCTCTACTAAAAATACAAAAACTATCTGGGCGTGGTGGTGGGTGCCTGTAGTCCCAGCTACTCAGGAGGCTGAGGCAGGAGAATCGCTTGAACCCGGGAGGTGCAGGTTGCAGTGAGCAGAGATCACGCCGTTGCACTCCAGCCTGGGCAATAAGAGTGAAACTCCATCTTAGGAAAAAGAAAGAAAGAAAGAAAGAAAGAGAGAGAGAGAGAGAGAGAGAGAGAGAGAGAGAGAGAGGAGAGAGAGAGAGAGAGAGAGAGAGAGAGAGAGAGAGAGAGAGAGAAAGAAAGAAAGAAAGAAAGAAGCTATCAACCATGAAAAGACCTGAAGGAACATTAGATGCATGTTATTAAGGAAGCCAATCTGAAAAGGCTATATAATGCATTATTTCAACTATATGACATTCAGGAAGAAGTAAAAAAAGTAAAAAGATCAGTGGTTCCAGGGGTTAGGGAAGAAGGAGGGATGAACAGGCAAGGCACAGGATCTTTACAGCAGTTAAACTATTCTAAATGATGATGGAGGCATTTCATTGTAAATTTGTCAAAACCCATAAAATGTATAACACAAAGAGTGAGCCCTAGCATAAACTATGAACTTCAGGTCATAATATTTTTTCAATGTAAGTTCATTGACTATTAACAAATGTGCCACTCTGGTGTGGGATGTTGACAGTGGCAGAGGTTGTGCATGTGTGGGTGTAGGAGGTGTATGGGAACTCTCTATACTTTCCCCACAATTTGCTAAGAACCTAAAACTGGTGTAAAAAACTAAAGTCTATCTTTTTAAAAAAAAGTGTACACAAGCAAACCGTTTGTAAACTTCATTTGCTTAAAAATTGCATAAAAGACATCAATAATTAACAGTGAGTTGACTCTAAATGAAGGCATTATTGATTAAGAAAAACTAGATTATATGCCAAAAATAATTCCTAAAACTGAGAAATATAGAAGAAAACAGGAAAACGTCTTTATGCTCTTGTGTTAGGCAAAGGTTTCTTAGATTACCCCCATAAACATCCATCTTTAAAAAAAAACACAGACCCGGCGCAGTGGCTCATGCCTGTAATCCCAGCACTTTAGGAGGCCGAGGCAGGTGGATCACCTGAGGTCAGGAGTTCGAGACCAGCCTGGCCAACATGGTGAAACCCTGTCTCTACTAAAAATACAAAAATTAGCCAGGTATGGTTGTGTGTGCCTGTAATCCCAGTTACTCAGGAGGCTGAGGCGTGATGGCGGGCGCCTGTAGTCCCAGCTACTCGGGAGGCCGAGGCAGGAGAATGGCGTGAACCCGGGAGGCAGAGCTTGCAGTGAGCCGAATTCGCGCCACTGGACTCCTGTCTGGGTGACAGAGCAAGACTCCGTCTCAAAAAAATAAATAAATAAAGGAGAAAAATAACGTAATCATCTCAATAGATTCAGAAAAATGCATTTGAAAAGCTTGTTAAAAAATCATAACAAAAATAAATAAAAATAATATCAACACCCATTCATGATAAGTGCTCTTGACAAACTAGGAATGGAAGGGATTTTCCTCAACTTGATAAAGCATACCTATGAAAAATTTATAGATAGTATCATTATTAATGGTGAGATAGGCACTTTTCCTTTAAAATGTTAATAACAAAGCAAGAATGGCCACTTTCTCCATTTCTATTCAATATTGTTATGGAGGCCCTAGCAAATATAAGATAAAATAATAGATTTACAAAAGAAAAATAAATAACTGTGTATGCACAGACAAAATGATTATGTATGCAGAAAAACCAAAGGAATCTAGGAAGAAATGTCTAGAACTAATAAGTGATTCACACTATGGGATACAAGGTTGTATTAGGGTTCTCTAGAGGGACACAACTAATAGGAGAGATATATATATATAAAGTGGAGTTTATTAAGTATTAACTTACATGATCACAAGATCCCACAATAGGCTGTCTGCAAGCTTGAGGAACAAGGAGAGCCAGTCCCAGTCTCAAAACTGTAGAACTTGGAGTGCAGTGTTTGAGGGCAGGAAGCGTCCAGCACCAGAGAAAGATATGGGCTGAGAAGCTAGGCCAGTCTCAACTTTTCATGTTTTTCTGCCTGCTTTATATTTGCTAGAAGTTGATTAGATGGTGCCCACCCAATTAAGGGAGGGTCTGCCTTTCCCAGCCCACTGAGTCAATTGTTAATCTCCTTTGGCAAAACCCTCACAGACACACCCAGGATCAGTACTTTGTATCCTTCAGTCCAATCAAGTTGACAATATTAGCCATCACAAGTCCACTCTTTGTCAACTTGAACCCATACACATCTCCTGAGATCATACATAATCTTCAAATAAACAATAATAAGGTCATAATTATACCTAACATAATACAACTATTCTTCATATAACCAGAAACGCACCAATCCCCAACCCAAATACTATTACATAAAGTTAACAATACTTAAATGCTGATATCAAGTCAATAAATCTTATATCACATGGTAAAGGAAAAAGGAAATAAAATGAAGATATTTTCTTACTACAAGTGTATACATGCACAAACATGTTTTTAACAGAAGGAAGAAATACTCGTGACAATTACAGTCCCTGGTTCTGCAGCTGGTCACATGGTCATAGCTGGTATTGATGACTAACTTCTCTATTACCCATTCTGTATTCCCTTTGTCTTTAGCCAGCACCTCAGCAGGTCATGGTTTGTTTCCTGGTGGAGTGACTCAAACCTTCATTCCTGAAGGGTCTGGGCCATTTGTAGTCCTGACTGGATTGGGCTGTTGTAGTTTCCCATTGACCTTAATTACAGGGCATGGTAGTAGTAAGAGACGCCCTAATGGATCTCCTGTATTCCATGCATACTATTCCTTGCCTCCATTGTGGAGTAGTGGACTGCTTTCATCTTGATAGTCCGGGTCAGTCACCCCAACCAACACTAACTCCCTTCTTAGCCTGTTGAGTTAAAGGCAGGAGGAACCCAAAGTGTCCAGGTGGCAATCTTAACCTCCAGTTTAATGGGATTGTTGTGTCTTCTGGTGGCAATGTCCCTCCCTCTCAAACTAAGACCTCTAGGCCAGAAGAATGTAATGTCACGGGAACAGGAAGCAAAAATTTTGTTAGTGTATCACTAGGGGTGATGAGTGGTGCTACTCCCACTTTCACCCCTTGATTCCTGGACCTGTGAATCCTGGATATGGGAGAAACAGTACCATATATTGGATGCTGATTCATACATGGCCTTCTGCAGGCCCTGGCATGTATTGTTACCTAGTTGGCATTGTAATTGTGACTTAAAAAGACTATTCCACTGTTCTATCATTCCAGCTGCTTCAGGATGATGGGGATCATGGTAAGACCAGTGAATTCCATGAGCATGAGCCCACTGCTGCACTTCCTTAGCCATAGAGTGAGTGCCTTGGTCAGAGGCAATGCTAATGTGGAACACCATGGCGGTGGATAAGGCATTCCGTGAGTCCATGGATAGTAGTCTTGGCAGAAGCATTGCATGCAGGGTAGGCAAACTCATATCCAGAATAAGTGTCTATTCCAGTGGGGACAAACCTCTGCCCTTTCCATAATGAAAGAGGTCCAATATAATCAACCTGCCACCAGGTAGCTGGCTGATCACCCTGAGAAACGCTGCCATATCAAGGGCTCAGTGTTGGTCTCTGCTGCTGGCAAACTGGTCATTCAGCAGTGGCCATAGCCAGGTCAGCCTTGGTGAGTGGAAGTTCATTTTGCTGAGCCCATACGTAACCTCCATCCCTGCTACCATGGCCACTTTGTTCATGAGCCCATTGGGCAATAACAGGGGTGGCTGAGGAAAGAGGCTGAGTGGTGTCCACAGAACGGGTCATGCTATCCACTTGATTATTAAAATCCTCCTCTGCTGAAGTCACCCATTGGTGAGCACTCACATGGGATACAAATATCTTCACAGTTTTTGACGACTCAGAGAGGTCCATCCACATACCTCTTCCCCAGATTTCGTTGTCACCAGTTTTCCAATCATGCTTCTTCTAAGTCCCTGACCATCCAGCCAAACCATTGGCTACAGCCCATGAATGAGTGTATAATCACACATCTGGCCATTTCTCCTTCCATGCAAAGTGCACAACCAGGTGCACTGCTCAAAGTTCTGCCCACTGGGAAGATTTCCCTTCACCACTATCCTTCAGGGATGTCCTAGAAAGTGGCTGTAGTGCTACTGCTGTCCACTTTTGGATGGTGCCTGCATATCGTGCAGAACCATCTGTGAACCAAGTCCTAGCCTTCTCTTCCTGTCAGCTGTTCATAGGGAACTCTCCATGAGGCCATCAGTGCAGGCTGAGGGAGAGAAGGCAGGGTGGCAGGAGTGGAGACCGTGGGTATTTGAGCCACTTCCTCACATAACTTACTTGTGCCTTCAGGACCTACTTGAGCCTGATCACATATATACCACTTCCATTTGATGATGGAATGCTGCTTTGCACAACCCACTATATGGCTAGATGAGCCAGAAAGCACCCAGTTCGTGATCGGCAGTTTAAGTCGCATAGTGACTTGATGACCCATAGTCAAACGTTCAGTTTCCACCAAAGCCCAGTAACAGGTCAAGAGCTGTCTCTCAAAAGGAGAGTAGTTATCTGGAGAAGATGGCAGGGCCTTGCTCCAAAATCCTAGACACTTCTGCTGTGATTCGCCTGTGGGGGCCTGCAAAAGGCTCCAAACAGCATTCCTCTCTGCCACTGACACCTCAAGCACTGTTGGATCTGCTGGGTCACATGGCCTAAGTGGCAGAGCAGCTTGCACAGCTGCCTGGACTCCACATGGGCCAGAATAACACACCCAAATGAGAAATGTGTTGCCTCTGAAATCCAAATAGGTCCGTTAGGCGTTGTGCCTTTCTTGGTTGTAGGATGGACCAAATGCAGCAATTTATCCTTCACCTTAGAAGGAGTATCTTGACAGTCTCCACACCACTGGACCCCTAGAAATTTTACTGAGGTTGAAGGTCCCTGAATTTTAATTGTATTTATTTCCCATCCCCTGGCACACAAATGTCTTACCAATAAGTCCAGTGTGTTTGCTACTTCTTGATCACTGGATCCAATCAGCATAATGTCATCAATGTAATGGACCAGTGTGATATCTTGTGGAAGCGAAAAACAATCAAGATCTCTCCGAATAAGATTATGATGCAAACCTGGAGAGTTGATATACCCTTGAGGTAGCACAGTAAAGGTATATTGCTGGCCTTGCCAGCTGAAGATAAATTGTTTCTTGTGGGCCTTATGGACAGAAATGGAGAAAAGGCATTTGCCTAGTAAATAGCTGCATACCAGGTACCAGGAGATGTGTTAATTTGCTCAAGCAATGAAACCACATCTGGTATAGCAGCTGCAACTGGAGTCACCACTTGGTTAAGCTTACGAGAATCCAGTGTCATTCTTCAAGATCCACCTGTCTTCTGCACAGGCCAAATGGGAGAGCTGAATGGGGATGTGGTGTGAATCACCACCCCTGTGTCCTTCAAGTCTTTGATGTTGGCAGTCATCTCCACAATCCCTCCAGGGATGCAGTATTGTTTTTGATTTACTATTTTTCTAGGTAGAGGCATCTCTAATGGCTTCCACTTGGCCTTTCCTACCATAAGGGTCCTCACCTTACCAGTCAGGTAGCCAGTGTGGGGTTTCTGCCAGCTGCTAGGTATATTTATGCCAATTATGCATTCTGACACTGGGGACGTGACCACAGCATGAGCCTGGGGACCCACTGGACTCACTGTAAGTTGGACCTGAGCTAAAACTCCATTGATTACCTGACCTCCATAAGCCCCTACTTTAGTGGAGGACCACAATGATGTTTTGGGTCTTCTGGAATCAGCGTCAGCTCAGAGCCAGTGTCCAGTGGTCCTGGAAATATCTGATCATTTCCCTTTCTCCAGCGCACAGTTACCCTGGTTAAAGACTAGAGGTCTCTTTAGGGAAGGATGGGAGAAAGATTCACTGCATAAATTATCGGTAGTGTAGTGGGGTCCTTCCTCAAGGGGACCTGGCCTCCCCTTCTTTCAAGGGGTTTTGGGTCTGTAAATTGGCTTAAGTCTGGAAATTGATTGACAGGCCATGATTTTCTGTTTTTGTAATTCAAATTAGTCTTCTATCCATTTGACCTGGAGGTTTTCTGCTTATATAAATTAAGCAGGAATGCAGTATGCTTCCTATCAACTTCAGTTCTAGGAACACCATGACTTATTAGCCAATGCCAGAGCTCTACATGAGTCAGGGTATTCTGATTGCTGCTTTGCCTCTCTTGTTCATTACCCTAGCTATGCCCACCTTGCCTTTGATGATTGAGTGCCACCACTTGGCCCCTGCCACCTTGGGATCCAACTATTTCCGTTTTATTTAAGGTTTATAGTTGAGTGACTGTGATTCCCTCCCTTAGGTCTGGCATACAGAGAAGAGCACTTACGGGGCTCTCCAAAAATGCAGGTGCTGCCCTCACAAATCTATTTCACAAGGCAGTGGTCAAGGGTATATCTTCTGGATCCTCCCAGCTAGGATGAGTAGGTCTGAAGTGACTAATCCACTCCACCATCCCAATCTCCCTAAACCGTTGGATCCCTTCCTCTACATTAAAGCAAGGGAGATCAGGAATTTCCAGCTCTCTCACAGTGGGCTATATTTTAATCCATATTTTCAGCTAACTAAGCAAATAAACTATTAGAACCTTTTTAAACTCCCAGAGCTGCAACATTAAAAGCAGAGTCCCTACTTAGTGGACCCAAATCAATAAATTCAGCCTGATCCAACACTATATTCCTCCCACCATTATCCCATACCCTTAATATCCATTCCCATGCCTGTTCTCCAGATTTCTCTTTATATACATTAGAGAACCCAAACAGTTCTTTTCGAGTGTAGTGCACCTTCTTATGGGTCATACTCTCAACCTCACCTCTAGGGGCCCGCTGGGACTTCAGTTACAGGTCTAGAAGCAAACAGGGGTATTGGGGGTGTGTCCTGAGGAGAGTCAACATTATTTTACCTAGCAACTGCCTCAGAGGAGGCCATCACTGTTGTCTCAGGCGGCACAGAGTTTATCTCCTCAGTCAAAGGTGGAAAGGCTGATGGCAGCATGGGTCTGGGAGGGGATGTTGTCACTCCTGGGGGTGGGGAAGTTGTTCCTTCTGGTAAAAAAGTTTTATCAAAGTTTACAAACCCAGTGTCCCCAGCTTCATCAAGGTCCTCCCACATGTCCCCATTCCAAGTTGCAGGGTCCCATTCTTTTCCAATCAATGCCCTCACTTTAACAGTAGATGGCTGGGTGCAGTGGCTCACGCCTGTAATCCCAACACTTTGGGGGGCCGAGGTGGGCAGACCATGAGGTCAGGAGTTCAAGACCAACCTGGTCAACGTGGTGAAACCCTGTCTCTACTAAAAATACAAACATTAGCTGAGCACGGTGGTGCACGTCTGTAATCCCAGCTACTTGGGAGGCTGAGGTAGGAGAATCACTTGAACCCAGGAGGCAGAGGTTGCAGTGAGCTGAGATCATGTCATGAACTCCAGTCTGGGCAATAAAGGAAGACTCCATCTCAAAAAAAAAAAAAAAAAAAAAAAAAAGGAACAGTAGACATCTGTGGTGAGGCTGTGCATGCACCTTTTATTGCAGGTCAGCCACTCACATGATAAGAGCTTGTGTCTGTTTTTCCACAATTTCAGCTCTTTCTCTACAGGAGATAAGACTCTTACTCAGGGCAGTCTTGGCAGATTTGAGGCTCAGTGTCTGCTTCTGAATCCAGGAGACAGAATCCCTGAGTTCATCATTTTATTTCATCATTTTGTGCAATGAACTTAGGAGCAACCAACGAGCTTCATTATGTTCCTTGGTTCTCCACATATGGTCAAATTTATGTATAGAGTCTCTAAACTCCTTGCCTCTCATGAGCGATGACTCAGAAGTGTCAAATGCATTTATTTTGCATAACTCTCTTAAACAGTTTGTGCTAAGGACTGTCAGTGTTCTCCATACTATTAGAAGTAGAGTCCTTAGCATTTTGGGGTCTAATCATGTTAAGCCGCCAACTCCAGAAACCCCAAAACCAACGAAAGAACTCCATCCTTAATATTCTGCTCTTCTAGAACCACTCCTGGTGCCAAAATCTTTATTAGTCAGGGTTCTCTAGAGGGACAGAACTAATAGGATAGAACTAATAGGATAGCCTTTATATATATATAAAGAGGAGTTTATTAAGTATTAACTTACATGATCACAAGTTCCTACAATAGGCTGTCTGCAAGCTTGAGGAACAAGGAGAGTCAGTCCCAGTCTCAAAACTGTAGAACTTGGAGTCCAATGTTTGAGGGCAGGACATGTCCAGCATGGGAGAAAGATATAGGCTGGTGGGCTGGGCCAGTCTCAACTTTTCACACTTTTCTGCCTGCTTTATATTTGCTGGCAGCTGATTAGATGGTGCCACCCAATTAAGGGTGGGTTTCCCTTTCCCAGCCCACTGACTCAAGTGTTAATCTCCTTTGGCAAAACCCTCACACACACACCCAGGATCAATACTTTGTATCCTTGAATCCAATCAAGTTGACACTCAGTATTAACCATCACAGAGGTAAATGTTTAAAAATTATTTCTATTTCTATATGCTAGTGACAAACATTTGGAAAATGAGATTTAAAAGATGCTAGGCCAGGTGTGGTGGCTCATGCCTATAATGCCAGCACCTTGGGGGTCTGAGACAGGAGAATTGCTTGAGGCCAGTGGTTTGACATTAGCCTTGGCAACATAGCAAGACCCACCTCTACAAAAAAAAAAAAAAAATAGCCAGGTGTGGTGGCACTCTCCTGTCATTCTAGCTACTCAGAAGGCTAAGGCTTGAGGATCACTTGAGCCTAGAAGTTTGAGGTTGCAGTGAGCTGTTATTGTGCTAGTGCACTCCAGCCTGGGTGACAGAAGGAGACCTTGTCTATAAAATAAAAATTAAAAAATGAAAAATATTTTAAAATGTCATTTTTATGCAGCAACTCCTCAGTAGCAATGAGCATACCTAGTTGCCAGATCTTGGTTTCCAAAACTATTCTCAAACAAAAGGAACTAAGGCTCCTTGGAGATATGGTTGATTCTAAGACTGGGGCATAACATAGATGAGCCTGGAGCATCTTGTAGTGTCAGAATGTTAGGGAGTGATAAAGAAACAAACAAAAGAAAAAATCACTGATGGAGGTATGTCAGAGTGACACAGAAGCCTACTGAAAGATGTCCTAAAGACCAAAGTTGGAAAAATTTGTGCAACAAAATAGTATGACTATAACCCAGATTTATGGCAAATATCCAAGTGTCCATACTGATATAAACAAATGATTGAATAAATAAATTCGTGAATAAGAGAAAATTCTATGCAGAAGAATTACAAATAATTTATGTAGATACACTACCCTAAAAGAAATGAAGCATAACTCTGTACTGCTTAAGTGTGGCTATGCATAGTGACTTGATTCCAATGAGTATAGTAGGGAAAGGGGAAACAAAGTAACTTTACAGTGGAAAACCTGACAAACACTGCCTCAGCCAGATAATCAACGTCAAAATCAACAGTGATAACTCATGTTGATAGTATGTCCCTGTATTAGTCTTTTTTAAATTTATTATTATTATTATTATTATTATTATTTTGAAATGGAGTTTCACTCTTGTTGCCCAGGCTGGAGTGCAATGGCGTTGTCTTGGCTCTCTGCAACCTCTGCCTCCTAGGTTCAAGTGATTCTTCTGCCTCAGCCTCCCAGTAGCTGGGATTACAGGCGCCCACCACCATGCTTGGCTAATTTTTTTGGATTTTTAGTAGGGACGGGGTTTCACCACGTTGGCCAGGCTGGTCTTGAACTCCTGACCTCAGGTGATCTACCCACCTCGGCCTCCCAAAGTGCTAGGATTACAGACGTGAGCCACGGTGCCCGGCCCTTGTCTTAGTCTTTTTTGTGCTATAACAGAATACCACAGGCAGGGTAATTTACAAAGAAAAGAAATTTATTCTTCACAGTGCTGGAGGCTGGAAAATCCAAGAGCATGGTGCTAGCATCTGGCAAAAGCCTTGTGCTGCATTTTCCCATGATGGAAGAACAAGAGACAGATAGAGGAAATCTGACCAAACTCATCCTTTTTTTCAGGAACCTACTCCTGTGATAATGACATTAATCCATTCATTAGGGCAGAACCCTTATAACCTAATCACCTCTTAAAGGCACCACTACCCAATATCATTACATTGGCAATTAAATTTCAACATGAGTTTTGGAGGTGACATTCAAATCATAGCAGTACCCTTGATATGATGAAAATGGCAATTTATTTCTGTGGTCTCCCTGCCAAAAACCCATAACCCCAGTCTTATCATGAGAAAAACAGTTCCCAATTGAGGGACATTCTACATAATACCTGACCAGTACTTCTCTCACCTGCCAAGATCATCACAAACAAGAAAAGTTTGAGAAACTGTCACAGTCAAGAGGAACCTAAGGAGACATGATGACTAAAAATAATGTGATATCCTGGATGGGATCCTAGGACAGAGAAAGGACTGTGGGTAAAAACTAAGGAAATCTGAATAAACTCTGGTGTCTGGTGAGTAATAATGTATCAATATTGGTTCATTAATTGTGACAAATGTACCATACATTATAATGTAAGTTGTTGACAATAGGGGAAACTGACTTTGGAGTAAGTGGGAACTCTGTTCCTTACAATTTTTCTTTAAAATTATTCTAAAAAATAGAGTTTATTTTAAAAATACCATTTACAGAGCATCAAAAAGCATGAAATAGGAAGAAATATAACAAAAGATGTGGAAGGCCGCTATGCTGAAACTATAAAACACTGCTGGGAGAAACTCAAGAAGATATAAATAAATGTAGATCTGTGTTCATAGACTGGAAGAGTTGATGTAGTTAAGATGTAATATTGTTAAATGACATCCCAGTTTTAATCCCATCAGACTTTTTGTAAAAATTGATAAGCTAATTCTAAAATTTGTATGAAATTTCAAAAGGACCTAGAATAAGCAAAACAATCTCAAAGATTGAGGTTGGATGATTTATACTGTCAGATTTCAGGATATACTATAAAGCTATAATAGTTAAGACAATATGTTATTGCATATGGATAATTAGATAGATCAATGGAATAGAATATCAAGTTCAGAAGTAAACTGATACATATTTTGTAACTTGATTTTCAACAAAAACACCAGTGCCTTTCAATGGGGGAAAGGAATCTTTTCTGTAAGTGGTACTGGAATAACTGAATGTCCTTATGAAACAGAAAAGGACCTCTACCTCTACTTCATAGCATACACAAAAATTAATTTGAGATGGATCACAAATTTAAACTTGAAAGGTAAGTCTAAAAGTCTTTCAGAAGAAAACAGGCCAGGCATGGTGGCTCATGCCTGTAATCCTAGCCCTTTGGGAAGCCAAGGCGGGCGGATCACGAGGTCAGGAGTTCGAGACCAGCCTGGCCAACATACCGAAACCTTACTAAAAATACAAAAATTAGTCAGGTGTGGTGGCATGCGCCTGTAGTCCCAGCTACTCGGGAAGCTGAGGCGGGAGAATCTCTTGAACCCGGGAGGGGGAGGTTGCAGTGAGCAGAGACCACACCATTGCACTCCAGCCTGGGTGACAGAGTGAGACTCCATTTCAAAAAAAAAAAAGAAAACACAGGAAAATATCTTTTCAACTTTGGGGTAGGAAAAGATTTCTTAGGACACAAAAATCCCTAAGCATAAAAAAAAATAATAAATTTGGCTTCACCAAAATCAAAACTTTCTGCGGCAAATGACAATGTTAAGAAATGAGAACACAAGCCACATTGTCGGGGGGAAATGTTCACAACATATAGAGACAGAGATAGATCTCCTACAAATCAATAATAAGAGAGAAAAAGCAGCATTATGGCTCTTCACAAAGGAAGGCTCTTCACAGAGGAAGGTATAAAAATGGTTAATAAGCATATGAAAAAGCTATCCACTTCTCTTCCTCCTACACCTTCTTTAGCCACAGGTATCAGATAAGTGTTGGGGGGAGGGTGAAGAGAGGGGGAAGGATTGAATTACTTAGTGTATTAGTTGGGTTTCTCCAGAAACATGGAACCAATAGGGGTGTGTGTGTGTCTGTGTCTGTGTGTGTAGACAGAGGGAGGAAGAGATTATTTATTTTAGAGAATTGGCTCATATGATTGTGGAGGCTAGCAAGTCCAAGATCTGTAGGGTACAGCTGGCATACTGGAGCTCGAGAGAAGAGTTGATGTTGCAGTTGAAGTCTGAAGGCATCCTGGAGGCAGAATTCCCTCTTCCTTTGGGGACCTCAGTCATTTTTTTTTGTCTTAAGACCTTCTACTGATTGGATGAGGCCTACCCACATTTTGAAGGGTAATCTGCTTTACTCAAAATCTACTGATTTAAATGTTAATGTTAACCTCATCTAAAAAATATCTTCACCGAAAGATCTAGAATAGTGTATAACCAAATATCGAGGTACCTTGGCCCAGCCAAACTGACATGTAAAATTAACCATTCTACTCAGCAAACATAAACTGAAGCCACCTTCCCTCGGTGTGTCCGTTGATGAGACAGCAGGGAAGGAGGGAAAGGTTCCTGCTTCTGCTGTGTTACAATCTGGTCAGGTGTAGCAGATTGCATACCGGGGAGGCAGGATCTTGCCCCGCAGGAATGCATAACGGAGTGAAGTGAAAGAAGGCTTTCTAGGAGAGGTGATGATTGAACTGAGTCTTGAAGGCTTATTGATGTATCCTGAACTCCTAGAACAGTGCTTGACACATAGGAGGTGCTCAATAAATACTCGTGAATGAAGTCAGAAGCTATAATAAGAGAGGTAGAGTGAGATGGTGGCTGAGAGGTTGGATGCAATGGAAAGCAACAAATAGATTTTAAACAGAACATGAGATCAGCATTGAGGAGTGGTCCAGGGGCAGGGTGGAAAACAAATCGCAGGAGGTTAACCCTGCAGGCTGGAAGAACAGTCCAGAGTCTACTACATTAGACCAGACGTGTTCATAAATAGGCAGCGAACTAAGGCACTGGAGAGCCTAACTGGTGAGAGATGGAGAGGAGGGAGATCTAGGAGGTGGGACCGAATGTGGGAGAGGCTCCAGGCATGGACACAGCACTGGAAGGGCCTTCTTACACCCTTATTTTACAGATGAGTCTGAGACCCAGAGAGGGGAAGCAACTTGTTCATGGCCACACAGCATGCTGACAGTGTACACTGAACCAAAAATCAAGGTCCTGTCTCTGGTCACATGCTCTTTTCATGCCAGATGGCCTGTGCTCTCTCTTGCTCTCCTAGCCAAGCTTGTCCTTGGAGTTACCAGTGTTATCCAGGTAGGGTCCTCACACAGCGGCACCTCTGACTATTGTTAAGAGTCCTGAGAGTCAGGACAGTGATTAAGCCTCACCTGAAGCTCCTTCTGGGCTCAGTCCTTGTCCTGGAGCTGCTGCCTGCTATGCATGGCTGTGAGGCTGACCCCAAGTGGTAGTTGTTATTTTAAGTAATTCACGTTGGAGGGAGGAAGTGACTGAGGAAAATGTGAAAATGAGTAGCTATTGCAAGATGTGTGTGACAAATGAAACAGGGAACATAAAGACAGACGAAGAGGCACATCTGTTATTTTTGCTCCTTTTTATAGCAACCTCTAAGTTCGACTTTTCACACTTAAGTAGGAACCCTTTAGTTCCTGAGCAATTTCCTGACCCAAGCCCTCATTAGCTCAGTGGGAGCAGAGCAGGATGGAGGGGGCCAGGGCCCTGAGAGCCAATGTGAGTCCCTAGAAAAGAGTCCCCCACCCCAGTCCTCCAGGTTCTCCAAGTGTGGCAGGAATCGGAGGCTTTCTGCAGACGGGGTTTGGTGGGCTGAGAATTCCCGCTCTTCTCTGGCTTCTGCTTCCCCTCCCTTTACTGAAGGATGTTGTGGCTGACCTCAGTCAGTCCCGAAACCCAGGACATCTGTACCCAGGCTGTTCCTAGGAAAGCAGCCTGGTTGCAAAGGAGATGCTTTCTGTAAGAATATGGACACTTTCTCTTTAACATGGGACAATACTGGCATTCTCTCCTGAGTCATTTTTCCTCTTTTTGGAGGTGGACAGTATGCCCGGTGCCCATGTGCTGGTAGGGCCTGAGGATGGGGACTGGCTGAAGTCATAGAGGGGAAGGGATGATGGTGTCACATGATTGTGGGCTTTTTTCGGGGGGAACTGTTTTCCATTTGGAGTTCCATCTGCTGCTGTGAGGAAGGGTTTGAGGGCTGCTAGGGGCAGGGGACCACTGTCCCTAAAATAACCCCAAGTCAGCCTGCTTGGGCCCTTTGATTCCCCCTGAGGTGCCTCCTTTGGAGTGGAGCACTGAAGGCTCTGGTTAAAAACCAGATCATCGTGGGAGAGTGTACAGATTAAGTCGTTTAGTTATTCACACCTCAGCTCTCATCAGTTTGTTTCTGTTGATTGTATGTTCAGCTCTGTGCTAAATCTCACCATTTGGTTCGGGGGGAAGAGAAGGCCCACTCTTGCCAGGGAGGAAGTCACCCCCTGGGTGGAGCTGGAGCAGCTTCAGAGGATTGAAAGGGATGTCTGAAGGCTGATGAGAGGGAGGATGGAGGCAAGACTCCTGCCAAGAGCAAGGGGTGGGAAGAGGGATTCAGGAAAGTGATTGAATACTTGGAATAATTGCCATGAGGCATGCAAAAGAGAGGAAAATGGCTTTTTCTAGGAGTGTGGGGGGCTTGGTTGGGCTGGAAGCCAGGAGTCTGTAGTGCTGCCTGTCAGCTCAATTATGTTATTTTCTCCAGTACTGGGGACAGCTTGGAAGCAGAAGTGGATGACGAAGTCATCACTGGCTGTAGATTGACCAGGAAGCAGGTACAGCAGTAGAACCAACCTTCCCTTTTCTCCTTTTATTTGGGACAGCAAGTAAGCAGCAACTAGGGGTGGCTATGGAACTGAGTTCTCGCCAAGGAGATATGAGAGGAGGGCACAGGATGAAAAGGCTCCGGAGAAGGAGGATAGACTGCAGGGGCACCCCATTTTGTTCTTCCTCTTGCTTCCTCGTTGTGCTGTCTGGAATGTGGACATCATGGCAGGAGCTCAAGCAGCCATCTTGGACTACAAGACAGGGTGCTAAGAATGGGCAAACAGTGAGAGAGGAGGAGCAAGGGTTCCTCAGGCACACAGAGTCTCTCTGTTATCTCTGGGCTAACCACCTCTGGATTTCTTTGAGAGAGAAATAAACACTCATGATTTTAAGAACTGTTATTTTGGGTTTTCTGTCATATGTCATGAACCTAATCCTAATAGAAACAGACCACATGTGAGGGAACTGTGGGTATTATATGAAAGTAAGTTAAGTGATTGACCGTGGGGTCTTAGCAAAGGAGAAAGGATGAAAAACCAGGAGATGGCCGAAATGCTGGAGAATGGAGACCCAGCCCTTGGGCTACTAATGCAGCAGAGTAGCTAGTAGGGGTAGAAGGTCTTGAATAGTGGAGAACAGGAAGTTGTGGTTAGAAGGTGGAATATCTGATTTTACGATTTCAGACATTTGACTAGATGTGGAATATTAGATAATTGCTAATATTCCCCAAATACTTCCTATGTAGCCAGCTCCGTTTGAAGTAATTGGCAGGCCTAATCTCCTGGTATAACTCTGAAGGTAGTTGTTTCTTTTTTATTGGCCTATCTCATAAATAGGGAAACTGAGGCTCACGGAGGTCAAGAAACCTATCTGAGGGGACAAAACTGGCATTGGGTTGGCATTGGAACCCCAGCAGTGTGACTCCAGAGCCCAAGCTCTTAACTACACCCGCTCCTCTGCCCTGTACCTCCTTGGGGACTGCCCGGTGGACAGGAGAGTGGGCAGCAAGCAAGGTCAGAGGAGGTGGAGGCCTGTGAGGCTGGCTGCTGGCCACAGCTCTGGATAGATGTTCAAATCCCCAGAATGGGCGCAGGAGGTGAGGTGGCAAGTTATACCAGACATTGAGGATACAGGCCAGGGCAAGGAATGGCATGGTGCAGCTGGGCGACCAGAGCCTTGACAGGACATGAAAGAGCAGAGATCTGGCCCCCAGGAGTGCACCCACCCTGCCTCTGGCCCTGGGGTTCTGAGGGCTTGGAAGTGTCGGCAGGAGTCTAGGGAACCAGCACCCTGCACTGATAATTTTGATGGAAGCAAAAGAAGGGTGGGCTGTGGGAACAGAAAGCCTGGGTTCGGGTCCCATTTCCACCTCCTCCTGGCTGTGTCACCTTAGACAGTTACTTAACCTTTTGTGCCTCAGTTTCCTCATGTGTATGGGCATCATAATAGTTCCTACCTCATAAGATCATGAAGACTAAATGCACTAACATCAGGGAAGCACTTACAACAGTGCCTAGCACCCAACAAGAACCCAGTGATGCTGTTGTAGCTGTTGTTGCTTTTCAGAGCTTTGTGGAGAACATGAGGAGCAGGGACAGGGTGGAACATGGTGAGGACAGACAATGAGGGGAGGCTCTGAGTGGACCAGGAGAGACCACAGGCTGTGCCTCTCTTCCTGTAGCCAAAGTCCCTATCAAGGAAGGCTCTGACTTCTGTACGTCACTCTGGACAGGCCCTTGGCCTCCTCTCCTAGGATTATTTGCATGGTAGTCTTATGTTTCCAATGTAAGGAAAGGCTCTGTCCCTTCTAGATAAATGTCTGAACATCTTGGGAAAGATGAGGAGTTTTCCTCTGAACCCCCAAACTCCACATGCCCACATATCACCCAGCACCCACACTAGGTTCACTGTCCCGCAGTACTTGTTAGTTGATGGCATGGACTGCCTCAGCTTTGCTTACGTTGCCAGGATGGGGCCTGCTCTCCTTGTCCTGCCAGGTGCCCCGTCACTGTCCCTAGGCCCTGGGTGCAGACGCTGCCTTTGGCACTAACTACTCCACATTCTATCTGGCTCTGGAGGGTCCCACACACTCTTTGTGTGGGCAGCTATTTACTCATTCACTTCTGTAGCTATTATTAGGCACCACAGGAAACCAGTCCTACCGAAGGGGTTTATTTTTATTAGCAAGTGTCATAAAGTTGGCATTTGTGCGTCTGTTTAGGAAACATTCTGGGAAGGCTGAAATAAATATTGGTGAGGACAACAGTGAATCTTTTAGAGAACCATGCACCCCTGGGCCAAACAGGAGTCTAAACACCCACAGGACTGTGGCAGGTCTGGGTCCGGAGGGTCCTGTGCTGCTGCAGCCTCAGAGCCCAGGGTCCAGGCTTTGCTCTGCCCTTGCCCCACTGTGTGATGCTGGGCAAGTCATTTCACCTCTGCAGGCATCATTGTGCCAATCTGTGAAACGGAAACAATGAGCATCCCTTGGGAGCTTTCAGAGACCCAAGCAAAGGCATAGAAATGAAAATGCGATGGGTGTATTTGAGCCCCATATTGAGCAGCAGACACTCTGTAGGCACTCTGGGAAGTACCCAGTCAGCACCTGTGATCCCAGGACAGTGCCTAGGGAGCTGAGAGGGGTTAGGTCTCTTGCTTGGATTCACAAAGCTAGTGAGTAGGTGGGCTGAGATCTAGATCTTGGAGAGCCTGGCTCCAGAGCACGTGCTATTTCCACTGCGCCAAAAGGCAAACCAGCCTCAACAAAGCCCACCTCTGCCCGGTGTATCAGGGAGGCCTGGGAAGCGAAGTGGGCAGAAGAGAAGAGGGGGCAAAGACAGACCTGAGGAGAAAAGCAGAGAAAAGGAAAGCATTCCGGATGGGCACATGAAACTGGGAGGAGCACAGGGTGGGTTCTGGGGTATGATGGTTTCTCTTTTTTCTTAGTGGTAATTACATGGGTGTCTTCACTCTGTGATAATTTATGGAGAGCTGTACGTTATGATTTGAGCACTTTTCTGTACATATGTTATACCTTTTTGAAAAGGTTAAAAAGATGGTGATTTTGTAGCATGCGGTTTTGAATCCTAATGTATTTTTAAAGTTCATAGTCAATTACTTATACAGCTCTCCTCTGCATCCATTCAAATGACATTAAAAATTCTGTTTAAGAATCTGAAAATATCCAGGTAAAATTCCCAAGAGGCTAGGTCAACAGACAGATTTCAGAACTGAAATTCTGGGAATTTCTGACCTTTCCTTGTGGCTGGCAAGCCCCTGGCATGGAACCCGCCACTGTCCATAGGTCCTCCTTCCTTTCCTTCTCCTGCCCAGCAAGATGACTGTCTTCTTCAGTCTCCCTGCACCCAGGCTGACCACCTGACTCATGTTAGCCAATGAGATGTGAGCAGAGGAGTTATGTGAGACTTTGGGGAATGTCCTTCTTTATCTCTTCCTTCATCTTGTTAACTAGACTAAAACAGGAATTAAAAGAAATTAAAAAATGTGTAAGCAAAAACTCGGTTGTATGTAAAAAACCTCATTCCCCCTGAGGAAAAGAGGTGGAGTCCTTTAAAAATTAACTGCTTGTTTTTCTGTCTGTGGCTAGTGAGCCTTATCTCTCCCTTTCCAGGCATTGTGAAGACCCTGTTTCTCTAGCTGTGCAGTTGCAAGGTCACTAGACAGACAAACTCAAGTCATAAAACATGTTTTTCCTTGAAAAGTAAGAAATAATGTAATGCATGTCTCAATTGAATAACTGTCTTTGTTTCTCGATTCTGTAATATGCTTCCTCCTGCAGAGATCTCCCCCCGCCCCACGAAATGCTTAAAAGGTAACCTGACTCTTTGTTCAGGGCTCAGTCCTTTAGATGTTAATCTGACTGGGCTGGTGCACCTAAATAATAAATAATAAGTATCCTCCTTAACCCCTCAGTCTCTCTGATTCCTAAATTATCCCACTGCAGGACCTTGGATGTGATGGCTACAGCTTTAGTGTCCACCTTGGAACATGAGGACAGGGATACATCTTTGGGATATTAGTGAGCTAAACGGGCCTGGATCATCAAAGACTTTTTAAATGGAGCCTCTCTCCCAGCCTTGGATTTCTTACCCCTGAACACCTGTCACATGGTAAAGAAAAAACAACAACCCATGTGTATCTTTATATTAAGTCTTGTCATTTTGGAGATTTCTGTCCCTCAAAACTGAACCTGATTTTAGCTCATGCATGCCCCATGAAAGACATAAAAGCCTTTCCTTGACCTCCTTGGGCCACATGGTCAACCAAGGATCTGATAGGCACCTACTCGTTGATGTGTCCAATATTGGGAAACCCGTTGATGTGCCCAATATTGGGAAACCAGGAGGTCATTCACCACCCTGAAAATGCCATTCACCACCTCAAGCGATTAAGCCCTATATGATTGGCAGATAACCCAAGTGGTATGATTTTAGGAAACCCAGGGAGTCTCCCAACTACCTCTTTGACATACATGGCACCCAAAATTCCATCTTTATATATTAACTGATAAGATTATACAACTGTGAGGATTCCTACTCACATACAAGTGATTCTAGGTAGAGATACTATATCATCACCTCTCACATTAGCATGAAGCCATTTCTCTTAGAATGAGAGACTAAGAACATTTTCTAGATGAATGAGAACTTGGGGGACCATTTAGCCTAGTTGTTTTCAAACTTTGCTGCAGCAAGCCCTTGCATTCTTTGATGGTACCCCCGGGGCTGCCATTTATGAGAAAGGGAATGAGGGCAAGAGGAAGGTCACAGAGTCGGGGTTTGAGGCCAATATTTTAGTGTTACAAAGTTTTAGAAACTAGCTCTTATTTATTTTATAGGCTGAAAATCCAAGGTTGCCAATAGGTTAATGAAGCCTGAATTCAGACAGCCAGTTAGTGGCAGAGCCAGACCTAGAATTCAGGTTTCTGACTTTTGGGCCTGTGCTCTTTCCACAATCCCAGGCTTCCTTAGCATTCGTTTCAGACCTGTGTTAAGGAGATGAAATAGTGAGACTCCGAACAGGTGAGTCTTGGTGGGCAGAGAGTGTAGGGGGCGGATCCTGGTCTGGGCTTCAGTGGGGAGAGTCATGGTCATCAGACAATGCTGGGTACTTGGACTAGTCAAGTGTTGAGGTGAGGAAAGGGAGACCACTGAAGATACCTGACCAAATTAACACATTTGTTGAGACTCAACATTTGTGAAATTTCATCTATCTAATGTCATAGTAATAATGCTGTTTACCTTAGGACTGCATAGCTTCACAGTTTTCAAAATGCCCCTACATTTTTACTTTGACCTTCACAAACTCCTACTTTGAGGGATAGGTATTATTTTTCCAGTTTACAGGTGAAAAAACCAGTGCATTAGGGAAGGTAAGTGTCTTTCCTGAGCTCACAGAGTTGTGACATAAAGCATGTCTGCTCCTGACACCTCATTCTGAGCTCTTTCCCCCATCCTACAGCACCTCTCACATTCTAGGACATTGCCAGCCACTTTCTCCAGCCTTCTCACCTCCTTGCAGGTGAACACCAAGATATTTAGGCAACAAACATAATCTGTTTTCACACTTGTAAGTTGGCTGACCTGTTGCCTGGCTTCTTCTTTTCCTATGAGCTTCACGATTGTAGTTATAGGTGCTAGCACCAGTAAAGAGAGAGAGAGAGAGAGAGAGAGAGAGAGAGAGAGAGAGAGAGTGTGTGTGTGTGTGTGTGTGTGTGTGTGTGTGTGTGTGTGTGTGTGTGTGTTGGAGGGATGGGCAGGAGACTGCCACAATTCTGCATATGATTCCAAAACAACATTTCTGGGATGTTGGAGGAGGACATGTCACCATCCTCTTGTTTTTCTGCCATCAACACTACTCTTAATCACAGCAACCGTGTTCCATTGAAAGGAGGAAAGGGGAAAATAAGTAGAAGAAAGTGCTGTTCTGGATCATAGAGGACATGCGGGTTGACTCCAACATCCATTGCATCTCCGTCCAAGTAGCAGCACTGTGGTTCTGGACTTGACCCCAGCTCCTGGGGAGGGCTCTTAGCCAACTAAGCCAACCATGATGCTATCATCCCCTTGTCAGTGATTGGTTCAGGAACCGAGGCATAAGCCAACCACTGCATGGCATCCCTCTGGTGATTATTATTGGTCTCAGGCTGGAGGAGAATCTTCCCTCCCCTCTCCTCCCCTCCCCTCCGCTCTCTTCTCTCTCCTCTCTCCTGCTATTGTCCCAGTTACAGCTGGCCTCTATCCCCTGACCATGAGGACAGCTCCTCTTAGGCAGAAGCCTATATTGTAGATGGTAGAGCAAAGGAAGGAAAGAAGCTGGGGTCATAGGATACTGATCAGTCAGTTGTGGAGCCCACCCCTCCTCTAGATTTCCTGATACGTGAGATAATAAATTTCTCTATGGTTCCCGTTACTTTCATGAAAAGACCTTAACTGACACGCTGACTTTTAGGACACAAGAATTTATTGTCTTCATAAGTGGAGGTGAAACCTCACCAAGCAACCCATATATTTGTTCAGTTGTCCATGGTGACCCGGGACGTGTATTTATGAGACTGCCGGTCAAAGTTAGAGTAGAGTGTATGCATAGAAAGGTCATCCTGTGATCTCCAGGTTCACTTCAAGGATAAATAAAACTGTGCTAACATGTTGATGGTGGATAATAGATTAACATGTTATTATTTATTAGGCCTTTGTAAATATGACATCTAAACATGGAATGCCTTTTATGGTGACTCTTCAGGGCAATGAGGTGGGACTTCTTGCATGGGCTCTGCATATCACAAAATGTGGGGCAGGAGTTAGCAAGCCTGTGGAGCAACTCTGGCCATTCACATTCATTCTCAATTGACTATGTTTTCACACTACAGTGGTAGAGTTGGGAGTTGCAACAGAACCTGTCTGGGCCACAAAGTTTATGATATTTATCATCTGGCTCTTTCAGAAAAAGTTGGCTAGTTTCTGGGATTCACCATGGTCTATGTGGCCTGTAAGTTATGGCAATCCAGGCAAACTCACAGCACAGCAAGACTAGGCTGTTATATTGGTAACTACACTTGTGGACAATGATCTGTTTTCAGGGCTTTCAGGCGGTATACATCAATCTTGTTGTAGCTGTTCTTGTTGTAGTTCATATATAAATATTGACATATTAATAGAGGGCAAGACATTTTCTATAAAACAAATCATATTTACATTTATTTCTGTTATAAAATCAGATATGTATTATTTCAGAAAATCATTCTCTACTAGATTGCGTTGAAAACGTTTGAGGATGTGGTTAAGGTGATGGCTACTTATATAATTCCTTACAGTGCTCTGAGTGCAGTTCTAACAGGACATCACCTTTATTACAGTCAGAGAGGATGCTTCAGGTTAAATTTCTCCCATCAGGAACACTAGTATTTAAGAGAAAGCTATCAAAGCCTTTCCCAAGAGCAGAGGTTCCAAAAGGGAGGGGAAGAGAGTGTTATTATACCAGGAACCTATGGAGCAGAGGAGGCTGCAGAGTAACAAAAGGGTATATGTATCAAAAACAAACTCTGCTAACTGCACAGTTTTGCAGTGGACCGGCCTCAACCAAGCTTGACCTATTTCCATGCATCTCAGGTGAATTGGATGATGAAGCACTTAATATAGTGACAACTTCTATAAAGCAGTAATCATGTTTCTCTACTCTTTTCCTGCTACCCTGGAAGGAGGCAGAGAACTAATTCTCAAGCTGGTACAATAATGTGAGCTCGATAGTAGGGCTGCCTGCCAATGAGGTATGTGGTGGGAAGGGGAGGCCAAGGGAAGGGGTCTGGTCTAATCAGGGAAAACAAAAACAAGCCGGCATCTCCATGCCTTTTCAGTCTTTGCACCTTCAAACTGTGCTCCACTAGCCTGCAGCTTGATTATCTAAAATGCAAATCTGATATCATTCCCCTACTTAAAATCTTGCAGTGGTTTCATGGATAAAATCCCAACTCTCTGTGCTCTGTCTCCCACTCACCCACCCAGCCTAATCTCTCCAACCGTGTTGAGCCGACTGTACCCCATCACCCACTGCCAGCCTCCACCTACAGTACCTCGTCCCTCCTTCTTTACCTGGCTGAACGTCCTCACCCATCACAATTCAGGTCAAACACTACCTCCTCTGGAAACCTTCCTTGCCATTCTGCCTCCTGCCCACTGCCCTCTCTGTCACTATCAATTTGGGTTAGACAGATCTTTATCCTACTATAGGGCACTGTCTGTCTTCCTCATGGGAATTTAAACTCCTTTCTAGGCACAGACTGTGAATGACTGGTTCTTGTTTCCCTAGCGTGTCACACAATGTCTAGCACATAGTGTCCATTCTAGCCATGTCTATCCAATGCATGGAGCTTTTAGAATTTAGGATGGTGGTTAAATGACACATACTTTGCTGTGGTCATGGTGTTAGGATTTGAAACATCCCTTGGTGCTTCAGAAGTAGATGATCACAGTGGAACACTCATCCCTTTTCTCTTCTCAGGTACCCAAGGAACATTAAACATTTTTAAGCAGCTGTATTTATAGGGCATTCCTTTGAAAGTCTCAGCATTATACAGACCACCAACAAAACGCATCTAGGGGCCTGCACTGGCTTGGAAATTAAAAAATACATTTTCTTAGCTGAATTCATCAAAGGGCAGAACCTGACACAAGTGTTTCTACCCCACAGCCCAGCCTTTAAGGTAAGAAAAGGAGATTCTAAGTCCATTGTGTCCAGCATGTCATCTGAATGTGATCTGAGTGACCTTATTCCAGTGATGCTGTTTCTGGCAAGTACAGGAACATACTGTAGGAGTGTGACGTGCCTGAGGTACAACAGAATCTTTCTGTATTATGATGCATCAGGTGGTTTATGGATTAATAATAATAATATCTCTACCCTTTGAAACAAACTGGAACAAGTGCAAGAGAAGAATATCTGGGAGTGATGCTGAGACAGCAGGAGGATGCTTCTCAGCTTGGAGATATGAAGGCTGAAAGGTGGCTTCATCTCCAGGTTCAAGATTATAAATGATTTTTCATAAATTATATTGGATACAATTCGTACTTCATAAGGGGACAGAACAAGGGGTTTAAATCATTGTTCTGTTATATAATTTATTATAAACAAGACTGATGAAGTAGAGTCTTGTGTCTGCAGTTGACCATGTAATGGCAAAACCCTGGCTCTCTGATTACAAGGTTATAACTGGGGCATTTCTGCACACCTGGCAGCAAGATACCCTCATCAGAGACAAAGTGTCCCAGAGCCAGGAATCAGCCTCTTGAAGGCCTGGCTTGTTAACATAAATGTAAAGAGGCACAAAAACAGCATGTACTTATCACATACTCCTCGAACACATGGGTGAAATGTCACTTACATAATCTGACAGGTTGCAGTTGTGCTGTATGATATAAAAACTGGCTTTTTAAAACTGGTAGAAACCTCTAACTTTTTGAAAAATTCTTTCCATTTTATATTGGAGACAATGCTCCCAGCATGAGTAATGCCCATCAGTTATCAGTAATTTAGCAGATGGTGCCAGTGTTGACATTTGTTCTGGCTTAATTGTGCCTGAGTGTGTGTTTTAAACAATGATGCAGCTGTCCCCATTCCTGGCAATTAGAATATAAAAATGGTGTTCACTGAATCTGGCATAGTGATCATTTATCCATGTGTTTACTCTTTTGTTTGCAAGGCCTTCTGAGTGTTTGCTGCAATTCTACAATCAGAATATAAATTCGGCTTAAAATGGAACCTAGCTCCATACTGATAGAAACAAAAGGGACTTCAGATCTCCATGTTTTGAGATCTTAGGCCTCCAGCTCCACTACAGATGCTTGTGAGGTGTTTGTGTGTGTGTTAAAGATACCTCTGATATGAAGATAGTCAGAATTAAAATGCCATTAGGATTAGAAGAGCAGTGTCAGCAGAAACCACTGGACTATTGCTGATCATGTGCAGAGGATCAAGTGACCAAAATCTATTCTACATAGAGTCTTGCTGCAAAGTTCTAGCCATTCCGAATGCCAGCATCAATCTCATTCACTGCTAATTCATGCAGGAGGCCTAACTGTAGCCTAGCTGTTGACTACCTCCTCAAGGGAGAGTGGATGCCTTTGGACCTGTTGTTGTCCTTCAACTATCTTGGCTCTTGGCTGGGTGGGCTTTTTGCTATTAGGTTAGCCAGTTAGTTTTAGTGTGGGGACAAATTCCTTGTTAGGTCATGGCAAATCCGCATAAAATACCTACTAAAAAATAATTTATCCTCTGGAAAAACTTTGGCAGTAATTGCTAAAGCTGAACATATGTACACTCTCTGACCTTGCAATTTTACTTCTAGAAGTAGATACCAGCAGATATGCATGCATGTTTTCACCCAAAAAACCATGCACCTGAAGGCTGATGGCAGCAACTACTCAGATGTCCATCAGCTGTAGAATGGATAAGTTGTGCCACAGTCATTTGATGGCATACTATATAGCAATAAGATTGAACAAACTATAACTGCACACAAAAGTATTAGTTTTATATTGAACTGAAACATTTTACCACAAACTTAACGGCTTAAAGCAACACACACTTACAAGCTCACAGTTGTATAGGTCTTAAATCTGGGCACAGCATAGCTGGGTTCTCTGCTGAGGGTCCCAACAGCTGAAATCAAGGTGTAGGTGGCTGGAGCTTAGAATCCTCCTTGAAGTATATTCAGGTTGTTAGCAGAAGGCAGTGTCTGCTTCGTGATTGGAGGACTGAGGTCCCCATTTCCTTGCTGGCTGTCAACCAGGAGCCAGTCACAGCTCCTAGAGGCTGTCTGCATCCTTTGCCTTGTGGACCCCTTCTGTCTTTGAAGGAGACAGCAAAGAATTTCCTTCGTATCAGCCACTCCCGTGATTCAAATCTCTTTCACCAGGAAGAGCCCAGTCCCTTGTAAGGGCTCCATATGGCCATGCCCACTGAGGACAATTTCCTGATATTACAGCCAACTGATTTAGGCCAACTACATCTGCAAATTCCCTTCACAGCAGTGTCTAGATCAATACCTAGGGGAATGTGTGTACAAGAAGGGGTGAGGAATCTTGGGGGTCATCTTGTAATTCTGCCCACCACATGCAACAACATGGATAAATCTCATAGTAACGTTAAGCAAAAGAAGGCAGACACAAAATAATACATAATGTATAGTTGTATTTATATAAAACACAAGAATAGGAAGCACTGATCTTTGGGGTTAGGAGTCAGAACAGTGGTTACTCTTGAGTACATAGTAACTGAAAAGGAACATGTGGGGATTCCTGGAGGCTGATAATTGATCTGTGTGCTGGTTACAGGGGTGTGTTCAGCTTGTGAAAACCCAGCGAGCTGAACGTTTATGATTTGTGTACTTTTCTGTAAATGCATTATATTGCAATTAAAAGGTTCTTAGGATAATTTGGATTCATTACTTGATAATAGATTTGTTTCGTTTTTCCAAGAAAACATGCACTCAAAGACAGGCATCAGAGCGAGCACCTGATGGGGTGGAGAATAAGTAGGAATACAAAGGAAACGACAGTGCCTTGCCTGGAGTGGAGATGATAGTACCCCTCAAACTCTACACTTGAGCACCAAGTAGTGAAAAATTAGTACTGTCAACTTGGAGCCTGTGTGTATGACCTACCTCATAATTTGGCCCAGTGCAAAGTGAAATGCAAACCCCCTTGTTCAAAAATTGGAAGACAGCAAGAGTGGAGCATTCAGTCAAAATCAATGGTTGTGGTGGGGACAAATGAACAAGTCCCACTCCCAAGAAGCCAGCCTGCCTGTGTGTGTGGGAGAAAGAGCCTCATCTCAGAATCCCAAGACTTGTTGCTAGGTGAGTTACTTTGGGCAACTATTGCTTTAGCCCCTTCAGCTGTAAAATTGGTTAGCCAGGGGCTAGGAGGTGAAAATTCATTAATACATGCAAGTGAAGCACGTTTTTATGTGCCAGAAAGCAAACAAACACAGGAATTATTATAATAATGGGGCCCTCTAAATGTTGGAGTTTTTCTTTAATTGGTTAAAAAGCCTACCTGTGACCTTGCAGAGAAATACAGAAACTCTTCATGGATAGCACAGGGGCCACTTCTGCCTTATGAACTAACAGAAATCCCGAATTCTTGGTGGTAGCCTTATCATGAGATTTTACTGTGCATTCCTTGATCTTACCAGTTCAAAGAAGAAACTACTAAATGCCAGGGTCTAGAGGGTATTGGAGTCTGGGCACTTCCCCCATCGAAGTTCTTGTGCTGAGGTTTGAGTTTCGGTCAGGTTCCCGGTTGAATCCCTGATCTGACTCTAGAACCTCCCGGAGTGCCTGCTGGAGCCGGGGAAGGGGCACCCTAGAATCTTCCAACCGGCCTCAGTGGCGAGCGCTGCGGGCACGCGACTCCCAGCGCTTGGAGCCTCTGCGGTGTCAGGATGCCAGGACTGTCGCCTGGCCGGGTTGGGGGGTGGGGACGGTATTTCAGGCTAAGAATTTCTGAAGAGGCACGACGTTCGCATTGCGTTTCCGTGATTATTCTCCCTGACTTGCATTCTGAAGCACGAATCTTTCCGGATGTAGTAACTGACTTCCTAAAGCTTTGGGGGGACTGTGGTCCCCAAAGGCTGCCGGCTGCCTGACCTAAGATTTACGAGTGGTTTCGAGGATGAGACAAGGTCCCAGTGTCTCGGTGACAACAGGGTCTTTGACGAACGGCCGCCGAGTTACGGCTGGGGAGGGGGAAGAGACCCGTGGCGGGGTCGGGCAGCCTGAATTTCTTCTGCAGGAGTTGGGCGCCTGGGCGCGGGCAGGCAGCCCCGCAGGCCATCAGCATGCAGGAGCGGCGAGCGCCGTCCTTGAAGGGCTGCCCGGCTGACCTTGCTCCGCTTTCTCCGGAGAAATCGCTAGAAGAGCGCGAGGACGCGGCCACGGCGGTGACTCAGTGCCCTGCGCGCCGCACGCAAATGCTCCCTTCTATCAAGTCCAGCTCCGCAGCGGCTGTTTCCTCTTCCTGCCCTCTTTTTCTATTTATTTATTTATTTATTTATTTTTGAGACGGAGTCTCGCTCTGTCGCCCAGGCTGGAGTGCAGTGGCGCGATCCCGGCTCACGGCAACCTCCGCCTCCCGGTTCAAGCGATTCTTCTGCCTCAGCCTCCGCAGTAGCTGGGACTACAGGCGCGTGCCACCACGCCCGGCTAATTTTGTTTTTTGTATTTTTAGTAGAGACGGGGTTTCGCCATTTGGCCAGGCTGGTCTCGAACTCCTGACCTTGTGATCCGCCCGCCTCGGCCTTCCAAAGTGCTGGGATTACAGGAGTGAGCCACCGCGCCCAGTCCCTGGCCTCTTTTTAATTCCAAGATTCAAACCCGGCGTTTTCCGCTCCGCCCCTCCCCCTCCCCACGGCCCGCCTATCATTAGCCAGACTGCACGGGTGTTTTGTACCCTCCCTCCCCCGTCCCTATCGGCAGAACCGAAGGCCCACCTTCGCGATCCCTCGCTGCGGGCCGGGGGATCAGATGTGGCCCGCCCCCGGCAGGGCACCGCGCGCTGGGCAACCGCGATCCGGCGCCGGACTGGAGGGGGCGGTGCGCGGTGCGCTAGGGCTCACAGGGTACGGAGCCCGGGCCCCGCTCCCCATTGGCCGCCACCTCGGCGGGAGGGGCCTCCTCCGGCTCGTGGCACCTGGCGTCGCCCCTCCGCGGGGAAATCGGCGGCTGCCGGGCATGGGCGCCTGGAGGTAAAGGTACCCGGGGGTGGGGAAGGCCCCGGGCCGCGGCAAAGCTCCCTGCCACTGGCCCTGTCCTGCTTGCCGCCCCAGCGCCTGCGAAGCTTGGATGCCCCCAGGTCCGGCCGGGCCAGCCAGAAACTTTGCCCCGCGAAGTCCCCCGCCTGCCTGACCTCACCGTGAGGCGCCACGTCGGCCGCGCGCCCTCCGGGGCCCCGGAACCCCGCGAGTCATTGCCTGGCCGCCCCGTACCCCGCGCCCGCGGCGCCCGGTCGCCAGGATGCGCTACGCGGACCCCTCGGCCAACCGGGATTTGCTGGGGAACCGAACTTTGCTCTTCATCTTCATCTGCGCCTTCGCCTTGGTGACCTTGCTGCAACAGATCCTGTATGGCAGGAACTACATTAAGAGGTAAGAAAGTCCAAGAGAGGGCGGGATGCACGGAGCCAGGCGGCAAGCCCCCGGGTGCCAGTGGCAGCGGCAGCTTCCGTCACAGCGCCCCGGGGTGAGTGACCATGGGGTCCGCTCCTAGCCCCAAGCATGGCCGCTTAAGCTTGGGTCACCGCGTTTCCAAGAGCATCCTTGCTCCCAGCTCCCTGCCCAGCGCTAGCTGGAGGGCCCAGACAACTTTGTTCCACTATGAAAAATGAAGGACAGGATAGAATTCCAGGCAACCAGGCTGACGATAAATCCATTTAATACCGGAGAGACCGCATGGATCAGAGCGGGTGTCCTCCAAACCCACAGTTCTATGGCCATTTGTTTGGACTCTGGGGTCGGAGGGCTCAAAATTGTATAGATTATTTATTTATTTATTTATTTATTTATTTATTACCTCGCGAGTCCTGAACTTTCGTAAGGACCCTTGGGAAAAAAAAGCATTTTCCCCTCCAGGAGCTTCGGGTTAGGTGGGGGTGGTAGTGGGCTGTGGCGAAGCGACAGGGATAGTGATAATGAAGTCTTATAATCCCATAGCCACTGGATCTGTGAAACTCAACAACGTGATTCCTTCTGAAACAGATGGCTTTTTTTTTCTCATCCTCAGCGCAAAAGGTCAGAGCTGCAGTAGAAGTTAACCCCTCGTTGGGCTCTCCCCCTACTCCACCCCAATCCACAGTTAAACTCCAAGAGAAAGAGCAGCAGGAGGTGTTACTCAGAAATTCAATTCGGGCACAGCCTCAGTCTCTCTGTTTGCAGAAGATACACTGAAATGCCAGCCACTTCCTTCTGCCGGCTCTTCTGGCTTAAGGGAAACACTTGGGGTTTCTCTGCCTGGTTTGGGGGATTAGGGGAGGTTCCTGCTCTAGGATACACCCATATCAGAGCCTCTCTTGGAAAGAGCCCTCTCTCCCAGCTGCTGGGGTGTTTTTTTCTTTGCTGCTAGTGCCTCCCTACTCACACCGCCCATCCCCCAGGTTGACAGGAAAATAAATGTCTCTCTAGCTAAGTAAGCATCCCACCTTCTTCTCTAAACTTCCCCATAACAAAACAGCCCTCTTCTCATCCTTTGGGTTCTACATCAGGTATGGGTGCTCCCAATCTGGGATGCCCACGAGGATGGGAAGGTGAGGATCGCTGCTGGGTGTGGCTCTACAGTGGAAAAGCTGAGCACTTAGGCTGTTTCCCCTCCTTGTAACTCCCCCAGAGCTGGGGAGTAATGAGGCACCTTGTTCTGAACATTTGTTTACAGCCAGTGGCTGACTCCGAACCTTCCCAGGGAGCGTTCCCTGGTTGGTGGCAGCTCCTGAGTGCTGTCTGGCACTGGTGGCTTTAAAGGCCATCTTCGGAGCCTCCTGGCTTCTTGGATCTGATTGGGCCTGCCTCTTCTTTCGGTTACTGCTGCCCCTGAGATGATCCTATGCAAGGACAACTGGGTCCCCCACGGCTTGCTGCAGCCCTGCAGGCCGATTGGCTGGGGCCATCTTGGCCCTTGCTCTTCAGCAGGGCAGCTCTGGATTCCTGCCCTCTGCCGGCACCTCCCCAAAGTTGCTGGGGCTGCTGGGATTCCTTCTGCCCTGTCAACGGGGGGAAAGTACAACCGCCTATGGCAATGCCAACCAAACTACTACCTGCTTGCTCTGGCAAGTCCTCCCTGGTCTTGGGTGGGTGGGCTAGCTGCCAAGAGTTCAGCAGGCACACAAGGTGCTTCCCTTCCCCCCTCACAGAGACCCTGACCCCCTAAATTGCATAGATGCTATCTTGCAGGCCTCATTCTAGAGACTCAACCCAATCAACCAAGCAAAACCTGTATAGGCCTGATCCTGGAAGCGTGCCTCTAGATAAGGGTCTGTAAAGAAGGAGATGATGTGGTCTTGGTGCTCAGAGGACTCGAAGTCTATTTGGGGCAACAAAATAGCCACAAATGAAATAGAAAGTGAATGTTAAACTGTCTGAGAAGAGAGGCACTGATAGGCTGGAGAAGTTAGGCAAGACTGTGCCCAGAGGAAGTTGAACTTGAGTGGGCCTTGAAGGAAGGGTAAGATTTGAGGGTGGGGGCAGGGGGCATGCACATCCAAAAAGTGGGCAGGAACAAAGATGCAGAGATGCATGTGTGTCACAATTTCCTCCCGTCTCTCCCACACCTGGCCCTACCTACACTGCAGCACTTGACTTAATCATTGATTAGTCCTGATCTTGAATTGGGTGTGGCTGCCACATCAGTGTCACCCCTAGCACCTGCTCACCTATCTTGTTTCCTCCATATATAATGATTGTAATGAACTGCCCTGATGTGATTATCAGCAGCCTGTCTCCTGTCTACAAACACTTAACCAGTGTTCTTCAAGCAGAGGATCTCGGAGGGCCTGAATCAGAACCAACTGGAGGCCCACTGAAATGCAGACTCCTGAGGCCCTGAATCTGACTGTCTGGGGGAGGGATCTACTAACCTGCCTTTGTAGCAAGCTCCCCAGGCAATCTGCAAGCTGCAACAAGCTCCTCCTGCTGCTCTAGACCAGTGGTTCTCAATTCCCTATTCTCCACAGCAATGTTTGGAGACTTCTGTGGTGTTCACACTGGGGAGAGGAGAGTGCTGCTGCATGCACTGGGATGAGACCAAAGATGTTGTAGAGATCCTATAATGCATAGTTTGCCCCCCACAACAAAGAATTTTCCAGCCCCAAACCTCAGTAGTAGCTGAGGTTGAGAAACTCTGCTCCAGACCGAAAGCTCCATGAGGTGGGGATTTGCTCTTTTTTTTTTGTTTTTGTTTTTGAGACGGAGTTTCTCTGTGTCACCCAGGCTGGATTGCAGTGATTTCCGCTTACTGCAAGCTCCGCCTCCCTGGTTCACGCCATTCTCCTGCCTCAGTCTTGCCAGTAGCTGGGACTACAGGCGCCCGCCACCACGCCCGGCTAATTTATTTGTATTTTTTTAGTAGAGACAGGGTTTCATCTTGTTAGCCATGATGGTCTGGATTTCCTGACCTCGTGATCCACCTGCCTCGGCCTCCCAAAATGCTGGGATTACAGGCGTGAGCCACTGCGCCCAGCCAATTTGCTCTGTTTTGTTCCCAGCTGCACTGTGAACACCAAATGTGTCCAGCACGTAAGAAGTTCTCAATAAATATTGGATAATGAATAAATAATTGAAGGTAGGACTATGTGTGTGTACACAGGGATTGTAACTGGAAGAGACACAATGAAGAAATGGATACAACTGATGTGAGGGAAGGAAGGGATGAAGGGGGCAGATGTAACAGTGGGTCACTAGCCTCAGCAAAGTGTTTTGAAGATTGAGAAGAACAATTTGCATTTGGTTCATTGGGCCATTGGGAGCAGTGTTTGGCCCTCGAGTAGGGTAATGGCAGGATAAAAGTCCCTAGGAAGGACATTAGCTGGGCCTTCTACAGGAAAAGAGGTGGAAAGGCTGGGAGGTGGAGGTACTGTCATAGCCCAGTGAAAGGGAGAAGAACTTGTTACAGGGAGCAGGTCCACTTCAGAGGCAGGGGATTCCTGAAGGCTGCCATTGTTTGCTTCTGTGCTGAGCTGGTGCAATGCCACCTCACAAAGAGTTCAGGGATACAGCAATGGCAGGCTTTTCCAGGGAGAATTCAGTGACAGCCCACAGCAAATGGCAGCGGGGCTGTGAGTCGATGTGTGCTTACTTCTTTGGACCCTGGGTGCTCCCTGTGCTCTGCAACGGGAGCTTTTGGGAGGACCCTACTGAGAGCAGTCAGAACTCTGGGGGTCCATTTGCAGCACCTACCTTGGTCAGGAAGGGAGAAGGCGGGGCAGTGCAGGGGGCTTAGTGGGCTCAGTGTCTCTAATGGAGAAAACATGCACTATGTGAATGAGGAGAAAAAGACAAGAAACAAAGTTGTGAACATTCCCCTTGATGCTCTTGGGTTCTCCATGTCTGTTTTTGATTGATTGAACAAATACTTCATGCAGATTTACTCTTTAAGTGCTGAGGATACAATGGTGTGCAAGTCAGGCACAGTCCTGGGTCTCCAAGGAGCCCATGTCATTGGGAAGACAGAAAGGCATGCAACTGATACATGAGCCATGCCTAGAGGAATGGACGAGGGACTCTAAAAACAAGGAAGAGGGAGCCAGAGCAAATCACTGTGTTTCAAGGTACATGGAGGCATTTGAAGGGGTCTTCAAGAAAGGGGAGTGATCCACAGGCACAGGCAGAGGTGAAAGGAAGGGGAATGAAATCGAGTTTGAGCAAGGATTGACAAGTGCTGGCAAGAGTTGAGTGAATCTGCATGACTCAGGGGTTAGAGCTATATTGCTGGGGGCAGAGTGAGGCAGGCAAGGGTCCAATTCCTGAGAAGAAAGTAGGGACCCTCTGAGGAGGGCGTGTCTCGGGGAGGGAGCGGGGAGGGTGACAGCTGTGGGTCTGGATCCTCGTGCGTGCGTGGAGCTACCCAGAACTGCGCAGGGAAGAGCCAGACTCGTAATGTAGATTTGGAGTCACCAACCACTGACATCAGTGTTTTCCAAACTTTTGTGATTGGAAAGCACAGTATGGTATATGTTACAGCCGGGGACCTTGAACACAGCTATGTACACATTCAACTGAAACATTTTGCGAAACAATACTTGGCCTTATTACGAGAAATGCACTCTAATGTTTTCTATTTTACTTCATTTAAAAAATCCATTCGCCATGTGCAGTGGCTCACGCCTGTAATCCCAGCACTTTGAGAGGACTAGGCGGGCGGATCACGAGGTCAGGAGTTTGAGGCCAGCCTGACCAACATGGTGAAACCCTGTCTCTACTAAAAATATAAAAATTAGCTGGGTGTGGTGGCATGCACCTGTAATCCCAGCTACTCAGGAGGTGAGGCACAAGAATCACTTGAAACTGGGAGGTGGAGGTTGCATTGAGCCGAGATGGCACCATTGCACTCTAGCCTGGGCGACAGAGCAAGACTCTGTCTCAAAAACATAAATAAAATAAAATAAAATAAAAATAAAATAAAATAAAATAAATCCATTCTATTTCGTTAAAAAATACAATGGAATATTGGCCTTAAAAAGAAAGGAAGTTCTGAAATGTGCTACAACATGAATGAACCTTGAAGACCTTGTGTTGAGTGAAATAAACCAGGCACAAAAGGACAAATACTCTATGATTCCAATTATATGAGAGACCTAGAGTAGTCAAATTCATAAAGACAGAAAGTAGAATGGTGGTTCCTGGGGTCTGGGTGTGGAATGGGGAGTCATCTTTTAATGGGTATGGAGTTTCAGTTTGGAAAGATTAGAAAGTATTGGAGATGGATGGTGGTGATGGTAGCACAGCAAGATGAATGTACTTAATTACATTCAACTGTAGACTTAAAAATGGTTAAAATGGTAAATTTTGTTATTGTGTATTTTACAATCCATTGGGTTGAAACCCTTAATTAGAAAAACACTGGTGTGAGCACTGGGATTGAATGAGTCACCAAAGACAGAGCAGAGTGGAAAGTGACAATGGGTCTGGGTGCAAAGGAGAGCTTTGAAGGATGTCTCCACCTATAAGGGGTCGAGAGAGGACAGCTGGCTCTGGAAACCAAGGCTGGAGAGAGGTGGAAGGGAATGAGGAGAGGGAGGTGTTAAGGAAACCAAGGGATGAGGGCGTCAGAGTGAGAGTGGCCAGCTGTGGCATGCCAGGAAGAGGGCTCGGGTGGGATAGGATTGAGATGTCCACTGGGTTGGCAGTAGAGGCAAAGACAGTTTGGGAGAGAAGAGTGGGGACAGGATCCTGTTTCAGTGGGCAGGGAGTGAGTGGGGAAAGAGAATGTAGAGACAGGGAGTGCAGATTACCCTTTCTAGGTGTCAATGCTGAGAACAGAAAGTGTTAAAAGAAAGATTTTCCACAATGAGGGGCATGGAAATTGTCCTTTCTTCTTTTAAGTACCCCACTGACCCCAATCCCCTTTGTTAGTGCTGAAATCTTCATATAAGCTTCATATAAGCTTCACAGCCCTAGAGTATTATGACTTCGGGTGTTTTTAACAAAGGACAGTAAAGGGCAATGTTTATTTAAAAGTAGAAAGAAAGGACATGGTAGATTTTAATAATCTGGTCTCAGCCCATCTTTTAAACTTAATCTCAGGAAAACCAGATAACCATGGACCTTGAATGTCTTCCCGTGTCTTTCAGTGGAGTTTTATAATTCTCCATAAAGAGTTTGAATGTTTTCTGTTAGATTTATGTCTTACTTTGTTTGGGCTTCTATAACAAATTACCATAGATTGGGTAGCTTAAGCAACAAATGTTTGTTTCTCACTGTTCAAGAGGCTAAAAGTTCAAGATCAAGGTGCTAGCATGGTTGGGTTCTGGTGAGGGCCCTCCCGCAGGTTGCAGACTTCTTGTTTCCTCATGTGGGGATGAAAGAGAGGGAGCTAAGTCTCTGGCCTTGTCTTAGGTGCACACCAATCCCATTTGTGACTGCTCCACTCTCTGACCTAATCATCACCCCAAAACTCCACCTCCAAATACCATTGCCTTGGGATTCGATTTCAACATAGGAATTTTGGGGGGACACAAACAATTATTTATTCCATAACAATTCATGTCTAGCTACATGGTTTTTAACTATTTAAAAACTATATAAAATGTTTACTATTGTACAGGTTATCTTTAAAAATGTTATATTTTCTAACCGTTTATAGCTGGTATATAGAAATAAATTTGATTTTTTGTGTATTAATTTTATAATCAGCAACTTTGATTATGCACATACTGATAATAGTTTGTCTGTGGATTATCTGGGGATTTCTATGTAGACATTTTTCTTTCTTTCATTACTACCATTATACCTTAATATATAGTTCTTGTTTTACTGTAGTGGCTAGGACCTTCGACATAATATTCAATAAAAGTGTCATAGTGAACATCCTCGTCTTAGTCCTCACCATTTTCTTCTTTCTTTTTTTGACAGCTTTATTGAAATAAAATTTACTCACTTAAAGTGTACAGTTAAATGGCTTTTAATATATTCATACAGTTGCACATCACCACCACCACAGTCAATTTTAGGACGTTTTCATTACCCTACAAAAGAAATCCTGTACCCCTTACCCATCACTTCCCAGACCCCCATCCCTCCTGGTCCTAGGAATGAACAAACACACTAACCTGTTTTCTGTCTCTAGATTTTCCTATTTTGAGCATTTAATATAAATGGAATCATATGCTACGTTGTCCTATGTGATTGACATCTTGCACTAAGCAGAATGTTTTCAAGGTTCATCCATGTCATATCATGTATCAGTACTTCATTTTTTCTTATCGCAGAATAATATTTCATTGTATGGATAGACTAAATTCTGTTTCTCTGTTCTTCAACTCATAGACATTTGAATTGTTTTCACCATTATGTTAAGTTTTTGTGTGGACATAGATTTTCATTTCTCTTGGGTTTATACCTGTGAGTAAAATATACAGTAATTCTGTGTTTGCCATTTGATGAACTGCCGGGGTTCTCTGAGGTGGCTGTATCATTTTACATTTTCTTCAGCATTGTATGAGGGTTCCAATTTCTCTACATCCTTGGCAACACTTTTATTATCTTTTTTTGGATTATAGCCATCTCAGTGGTTTTGAGGTGATGTCTCACTGTGGTTTTGATTTTGCATTTCTCTGATGACTAATGATGTGGAGCATCTTTTTATGTGCTTATTAGCTATTTGTATATCTTCTTTGGAGAAATATCTATTTAGATTCTTTGCCTTTTTTTTTTTTTTTTTTTTTTTTAGAGCGAGTTTTGCCCAGGCTGGAGTGCAATGGCGCGATCTCAGCTCACTGCAACCTCTGCCTCCCGATTTCAAGTGATTCTCCCACCTCAGCCTCCTGAGTAGCTGGGATTACAGGCATGCACCACCATGCCTGGCTAATTTTTGTATTTTTAGTAGAGACAGGGTTTCACCATGTTGGCCAGGCTGGTCTCAAACTCCTAATCTCAGGTGATCTGCCCTTCCCGGCCTCCCAAAGTGCTGGGATTACAGGAATGAGCCACCACGCCCAGTCAGCCACCGTGCCCAGCCCTGTTGCCTATTTTTATTTTTATTTATTTATTTATAAATTATACTTTTAAGTTCTAGGGTACATGTGCACAACGTGCAGGTTTGTTACATAGGTATACATGTGCCATGTTGGTTTGCTGCACCCATCAACTCATCATTTACTTTAGGTATTTCTCCTACTGCTATCCCTCCCCCAGCCCCACTAACCCCCTGACAGGTCCCAGTGTGTGATGGTCCCTGCCCTGTATCCAGGTGTTCTCACTGATCAATTCCCACCTATGAGTGAGAATATGTGGTGTTTGGTTTTCTGTCCTTGTGATAGTTTGCTTAAAATGATGGTTTCCAGCTTCATCCATGTCCCTGCAAAGGACATGAATTCATCCTTTTTTATGGCTGCATAGTATTCTATGGTGTATATGTGCCACAATTTCTTAATCCAGTCTATCATTGATGGACATTTGGGTTGGTTCCAAGTCTTTGCTACTGTGAATAGTGCCACAATAAACATACGTGTGCATGTGTCTTTATAGTAGCATGATTTATAATCCTTTGGGTATATACTCAGTAATGGGATCGCTGGGTCAAATGGTATTTCTAGTTCTAGATCCTTGAGGAATCACCAAACTGTCTTCCACAATGGCTGAACTAATTTACACTCCCACCAACAGTGTAAAAGTGTTCCTATTTCTCCACATCCTCTCCAGTGTCTGTTGTTTCCTGACTTTTTAATGATCGCCGTTCTAACTGGTGTGAGATGGTATCTCATTGTGGTTTTGATCCGGATTTCTTTTTTTTGTTTGAGATGGAGTCTCGCTGTGTCGCCCAGGCTGGAGAGCAGTGGCATACTCTCAGCTCACTACAAGCTCCGCCTCCCAGGTTCACACCATTCTCCTGCCTCAGCCTCCCAAGTAGCTGGGACTACAGGCGCCTGCCGCCACGCCTGGCTAATTTTTTGTATTTTTAGTAGAGATGGGGTTTCACCATGTTAGCCAGGATGGTCTTGATCTCCTGACCTCATGATCCGCCTGCCTTGGACTCCCAAAGTGCTGGGATTATAGGTGTGAGCCACCGCGCCTGGCCCTTGATCTGGATTTCTCTGATGACCAGTGATGATGAGCATTTTTTCATGTGCCTGTTGGCTGCATAAATGTCTTCTTTTGAGAAGTGTCTGTTCATATCCTTTGCCCACTTTTTGATGGGATTGTTTGTTTTTTTCTTGTAAATTTGTTTAAGTGCTTTGTAGATTCTGGATATTAGCCCTTTGTCAGATGGTAGATTGCAAAAATTTTCTCCCGTTCTGTAGGTTGCTTGTGCACTCTGATGGTAGTTTATTTTGCCGTGCAGAAGCTCTTTAGTTTAATTAGATACCATTTGTCTATTTTGGCTTTTGTTGCCATTGCTTTTGGTGTTTTAGTCATGCAGTCCTTGCCCATGCCTATGTCCTGAATAGTATTGCCTAGGTTTTCTTCTAGGGGTTGTATGGTTTTAGGCCTAACATTTAAGTCTTTAATCTATCTTGAATTAATTTTTGTATAAGGTGTAAGGAAGGGATCCAGTTTCAGTTTCCTACATATGCCTAGCCAGTTTTCCCAGCACGATTTATTAAATAGGGAATCCTTTCCTGATTTCTTGTTTTTGTCAGGTTTGTCAAAGATTAGATGGTTGTAGATGTGTGGTGTTATTTCTGAGGCCTCTGTTCTGTTCCGTTGGTTTATATATCTGTTTTGGTACCATGCTGTTTTGGTTACTGTAGCCTTGTAGTATAGTTTGAAGTCAGGTGGCATAGTGCCTCCAGCTTTGTTCTTTTGTCTTAGGATTGCCTTGGCAATGCAGGCTCTTTTTTGGTTCCATATGAACTTTAAAGTCGTTTTTTCCAATTCTGTGAAGAAAGTCTTTGGTAGCTTGATGGGGATGGCATTGAATCTATAAATTACTTCGGACAGTATGGCCATTTTCATGATATTGATTCTTCCTAGCCATGAGCATGGAATGTTCTTCCATTTGTTTGTGTCCTCTTTTATTTTGTTGAACAGTGGTTTGTAGTTCTCCTTGAAGAGGTCCTTCACATCCCTTGTAAGTTGGATTCCTAGGTATTTTATTCTCTTTGAAGCAATCGTGAATGGGAGTTCACTCGTGATTTGGCTCTCTGTTTGTCTGTTATTGGTGTATAAGAATGCCTGTGATTTTTGCCCATTGATTTTGTATCCTGAGACTTTGCTGAAGTTGCTTATCAGCTTAAGGAGATTTTGGGCTGAGACGATGGTGTTTTCTAAATATACAATCATGTCATCTGCAAACCGGGAAAATTTGACTTCCTCTTTTCCTAATTGAATACACTTTATTTCTTTCTCTTGCCTGAATGCCCTGGCCAGAATTTCCAACACTATGTTGAACAGGAGTGGTGAGAGAGGGCATCCTTATCTTGTGCTGATTTTCAAAGGGAATGCTTTGCCGAGACCAGCTCGGTCAGGGAGACCTTAACCTAGCGGCACTAGAGGAATTAAAGACACACACACAGAAATATAGAGGTGTGAAGTGGGGAATCAGGGGTCTCACAGCCTTCAGAGCTGAGAGCCCCGAACAGAGATTTACTCACATATTGATTAACAGCAAACCAGTCATTAGCATTGTTTCTACTGATACTAAATTAACTAAAAGTATCCTTTATGGGAAACCAAGGGATGGGCCGAATTAACTGTAGCAGGAACATGCCCTTAAGACACAGATTGCTCATCCTAATTGTTTATGGCTTAAGAATACCTTTAAGTGGTTTTCCACCCTGGGCGAGCCAGGTGTTCCTTGCCCTCACTCCTGTGAATCCACAACCTTCCAGCTTGGGCGTTAGGGCCATTATGGACATATCACAGTGCTGCTGAGATTTTATTTATGGCCAGTTTTGGGGCCAGTTTATGGCCAGATTTTGGAAGGCTTGCTCCCAACATGTCTCCCTTCTTTGATTTGCAAAGAGATAAAAGCAAAGGCAGCTTTGTCACAGTGAGCTACTTCTTGCAGGAGTCGGGATCCGCATCTGCAGAGTATATAAAGACAAACAACATAGATTAAAAGCACAATTGTCAATGAAATCACAGAGCTGCTAAGTGTTTTTATCCATTTAAATGGGTTACTAGCTGCTAATTTGTCTGCAGCTCCTTTAAGCACTTCAGTTTCTGGCATTAAGGTCAGGTGTGCCTGGGATGCTTTAAATATTTGTTCTTTTAATTTTGCTGTATTCTAAAACAAGTTTGTAGAGTGTCCTTCTAGATGCTTTTTTATTTTTTCCTAAATTTATATCTTTTTAAGAGCATTTAATAGTTTCCACAAATCTTTATGTTTAGCTCCTAGAGTGGGCCATATCATTTGAGGTTGAGGTGCCACTATACTGCCATGATTCCAGATAATAGGAACTTTTGCCATACTTCTTATCATTTTTACTATCTGACCATTTTTTTCAGATAATCTGAACATAGTGTGGCCATGGCACGCAAACTGAGAGGTGCAATTCAAGCTAAACATCCTCCTAGGGGACCAATTAATAATGATACCATAGAAATCGTGCAGCACCTCTGCCTGTTCTGCAATGCAATCTTCTTAAACAAGTACGTTGATTTTTTCTAACTGGGTCCAATCCTGTTTTATAGCACTAAAGGAAGGGTATTGTTCCCCACCTGAAGTGATTTTTTTCCCAAGCTGTAATGCATACTCCTCTAAGCTGTTCTATGGCATCATCCTGCGTGACCAGTTGTGCATCTAAACCATCCCAGCTGCCAACCCCCAAAAGTTGGTCTGCAGTTATATTAATTTGAGGTTGGGCCTTGGCATTGCCAGCAGCCTGAATGGAAGCTTCATCTACCCACCAAGTTTTAAATTGTAAGAACTGAGCAGGAGTTAGACAAGCTAGAGTAAGAGTGTCCCAGTCAGTAGGTATCATTCGACTGGAAACAGTAACATTCTTTAACCATCTCATTACAAAAGGAGAACCTGGTCCATACTCATTTGTAGCTTGTTTTAATTCTTTGAGTAATTTAAAAGGAAAAGGCTCAAATGTAGCTGCAATATTTCCTTCTTGATCTGGGGGGTGTATTCTAATAGGGAACTGCCAAGCCTCTAAATCACCTTCTCATCTAGCTTGCTGAATTCCTGCCTGAATAGAACTAAGAGCAGTTGCTCGAGGCGCTGCTTGAACAGTCACTGTGGCAACTACTTTTTGCCCAGTGTCCTCTGGAAAAGAAAGATCTGGGGGTCATTTTCTTCAAAATAATAATAAGGGGGTGCAGCAGGGTAGGGATGAACCTCTCCTTCCTTTGCCGCTTTAGCTTCAGCTGGCAAATAAACATGCTCTGTAACCTCTTCTGTTAACTTCGCTATACTCTTGTTCCTCTTCATCAGTTTGAAAAAGTTCCAAGGTGAAACGAACCAGACCCCAAACTTGCCCCATTGTTACCCTGATGCTTCTGAGCTACCCTTCTTACTCACCACGGGGATTGCTTTAAGAGTACTCAAGTGTCCTCCAGCTAGTTTTCTGTTCCAACAGTTGCTCCAGCGACCCTTCGACCTGGATTCAAGCCCCACATTGGGTGCCACTTGCTGAGACCAGCTCGGTTGGGGTGACCCTAACCCAGTGGCGCTAGAGGAATTAAAGACACACACACAGAAATATAGAGATGTGAAGTGGGGAATCAGGGGTCTCGCAGCCTTCAGAGCTGAGAGCCCGGTACAGAGATTTACCCACATATTGATTAACAGCAAACCAGTCATTAGCATTGTTTCTACTGATATTAAGTTAACTAAAAGTATCCTTTGTGGGAAACGAAGGGAATGGCCGAATTAACTGCAGCAGGAACATGCCCTTAAGACACAGATCACTCATGCTAATTGTTTGTGGCTTAAGAATGCTTTTAAGCAGTTTTCCACCCTGGGCGGGCCAGGTGTTCCTTGCCCTCATTCCTGTAAACCCACAGCCTTCCAGCTTGGGCTTTAGGGCCAATATGGGCATATCACAGTGCAGAGATTTTATTTATGGCCAGTTTTGGGGCCAGTTTATGGCCAGATTTTGGGAGGCTTGCCCCCAACAATGCTTCCAGTTTTTGCCCATTCAGTATGATATTGGCTGTGGGTTTGTCATAAATAGCTCTTATTATTGTGAGATACGTTCCATCAATACCTGGTTTATTGAGAATTTTTAGCATGAAAAGCTGTTGAATTTTGTCAAAGGCCTTTTCTGCATCTATTGAGATAATCATGTGGGATTTGTCTTTGCTTCTGTTTATGTGATGGATTATGTTTATTGATTTGCATATGTTGAACCAGCCTTGCATCCCAGGGATGATGCCCACTTGATCACAGTGGATAAGCTTTTTGATGTGCTGCTGGATTTGGTTTGCCAGTATTTTATTGAGGATTTTTGCATCGATGTTCATCAGGGATATTGGTCTAAAATTCTCTTTTTTTGTTGTGTCTCTGCCAGGCTTGTCTCTATCAGGATGATGCTGGCCTCATAAAATGAGTTAGGGAGGATTCTCTCTTTTTCTATTGATTGGAGTAGTTTCAGAAGGAATGGTACCAGCTTCCCCTTCTACCTCTGGAAGAATTTGGCTGTGAATCTGTCTGGTCCTGGACTTTTTTTGGTTGGTAGGCTATTAATTATTTCCTCAATTTCAGAGCCTGTTATTGGTCTATTCAGAGATTCAGCTTCTTCCTGGTTTAGTCTTGGGAGGGTGTATGTGTCCAGGAATTTTTTCATTTCTTCTAGATTTTCTAGTTTATTTGCGTAGAGGTATTTATAGTATTGTCTGATGGTAGTTTGTATTTCTGTGGGATTGGTGATGATATCCCCTTTATCATTTTTTGTTGCATCTATTTGATTCTTCTCTCTTTTTTTCTTTATTAGTCTTGCTAGCTGTCTATCAATTTTGTTGATCTTTTCAAAAAACCAGCTCCTGGATTCATTGATTTTTTGAAGGGTTTTTTATGTCTCTGTCTCCTTCAGTTCTGCTCTGATCTTAGTTATTTCTTGCCTTCTGCTAGCTTTTGAATGTGTTTGCTCTTACTTCTCTAGTTCTTTTAATTGTGATGTTAGGGTGTCAATTTTATATCTTTCCTGTTGTCTCTTGTAGGTATTTAGTGCTATAAATTTCCTTCTACACTTTGCTTTAAATGTATCCCAGAGATTCTGTTACATTGTGTCTTTGTTCTCATTGGTTTCAAAGAACATCTTTATTTCTGCCTTCTTTTCATTATTTACCCAGTCATAATTCAGGTGCAGATTGTTCAGTTTCCATGTAGTTGTACAGTTTTGGGTGAGTTTCTTAATCCTGAGTTCTAATTTGATTGCACTGCAGTCTGAGAGACGGTTGTGATTTCTGTTCTTTTACATTTGCTGAGGAGTACTTTACTTTCAACTATGTGGTCAATTTTAGAATAAGTGCAATGTGGTGCTGAGAAAAATGTATATTCTGTTGATTTGGGGTGGAGAGTTCTGTGGATGTCTATTAGGTCTGCTTGGTGCAGAGCTGAGTTCAATTCCTGGATATCCTTGTTAACCTTCTGTCTTGTTGATTTGTCTAATATTGACAGTGGGGTGTTAAAGTCTCCCATTATTATTGTGTGGGAGTCTAAGTCTCTTTGTAGGTCTCTAAGGACTTGCTTTATGAATCTGGGTGCTCCTGTATTGGGTGCATATATATTTAGGATAGTTAGCTCTTCTTGTTGAATTGATCCCTTTACCATTATGTAATGGCCTTCTTTGTCTCTTTTGATCTTTGATGGTTTAAAGTCTGTTTTATCAGAAACTAGAATTGCAACCCCTGCCTTTTTTTTTTTTTTTTTCTTTCTATTTGCTTGGTAGATCTTCCTTCATCCCTTTATTTTGAGCCTATGTGTGTTTCTGCATGTGAGATGGGTCTCCTGAATACAGCACACTGATGGGTCTTGACTCTATCCAATTTGCCAGTCTATGTCTTTTAATTGGCACATTTAGTCCATTTACATTTAAGGTTAATATTGTTATGTGTCAATGTGATCCTGTCATTATGATGTTAGGTGGTTATTTTGCCTGTTAATTGATGCAGTTGCTTCCTAGAATCAGTGGTCTTTACAATTTGGCATGTTTTTGCAGTGACTGGTACCAGTTGTTTCTTTCCATGTTCAGTGCTCCCTTCAGGAGCTCTTGTAAGGCAGGCCTGGTGGTGACAAAATCTCTCAGCATTTGCTTGTCTGCAAAGGATTTTATTTCTCCTTCACTTATGAAGCTTAGTTTGGCTGGATATGAAATTCTGGATTGAAAATTCTTTTCTTTAAGAATGTTGAATATTGGCCCCAACTCTCTTCTGGCTTGCTTGTAGGGTTTCTACTGAGAGGTCTGCTGTTAGTCTGATGGGCTTCCCTTTGTGGGTAACCTGACCTTTCTCTCTGGCTGCCCTTCACCTTTTTCCCTTCATTTCAACCTTGGTGAATCTGACAATTATGTGTCTTGGGGTTGCTCTTCTCGAGGAGTATCTCTTTGGTGTTCTCTGTATTTCCTGAATTTGAATGTTGGCCTGCCTTGCTAGGTTGGGGAAGTTCTCCTGCATAATATACTGCAGAGTATTTTCCAGCTTGGTTCCATTCTCCCCCTCACTTTCAGGTACACCAGTCAGACGTAGATTTGGTCTTTTCACATAGTCCCATATTTCTTGGAGGCTTTGTTCATTTCTTTTTACTCTTTTTTCTCTAAACTTGTCTTCTCGCTTTATTTCATTAATTTGATCTTCAATCACTGATACCTTTTCCTCCACTTGATCGAATTGACTATTGAAGTTTGTGCATGTGTCACGAAGTTCTCGTACCATGGTTTTCAGCTCCATCAGGTCATTTAAGATCTCTCTACACTGTTTATTCTAGTTAGCCATTTGTCTAACCTTTTTTCAAGGTTTTAGCTTCCTTGCGTTGGGTTAGAACATGCTCCTTTAGCTTGGAGAAGTTTGTTATTACCAACCTTCTGAAGCCTACTTCTGTCAACTCATCGAAGTCATTCTCCATCCAGCTTTGTTCTGTTGCTGGCAAGGAGCTATGATCCTTTGGAGGAGAAGAGGCGCTCTGCTTTTTAGAATTTTCAGCTTTTCTGCTCTGGCTTCTCTCCATCTTCGTGGTTTTATCTACCTTTGGTCTTTGATGTTGGTGACCTTCAGATGGGTGAAGATGTCCCTTTTGTTGATGTTGATGCTATTCCTATCTGTTTGTTAGTTTTCCTTCTCATGGGTCCCTCAGCTGCAGGTCTATTGGAGTTTGCTGGAGGTCCACTCCAGACACTGTTTGCCTGGGTATCACCAGCAGAGGCTGCAGAACAGCAAATATTGCTGCCTGATCCTTTCTCTGGAAGCTTCGTCCCAGAGGGGCACCTGCCTGTATGAGGGGTCTGTCGGCCCATACTGGTAGGTGTCTCCCAGTCAGGCTACATGGGAGTCAGGGACCTGCTTGAGGAGGCTGTCTGTCCGTTCTCAGAGATCAAAGACCGTGCTGGGAGAACCACTGCTCTCTTCAGAGTTGTCAAACAGAGACGTTTAAGTCTGCAGAAGTTTCTGCTGCCTTTTTTCAGCTATGCCCTGCCCACAGAGGTCCCTTTGCCTATTTTTAAAGTGGATTATTTTGCTTTTTCTTATTGAATTGTAAGAGTTCTTTATTTATTTCAAGTATAAGTCACTTATCAGGTACATGATTTGCAAAACATATCTTTTTACTTTTTTGGTGGTCCTTTGAAGCACAGAAGTTTTACATTTTGATGAAGTCCAATTTTTCTTTTTGTTGTTATTGTTGATTACTTGTGCTTTAGGTGTCATATCTAAGGAGCCATTGCCTAATCCAACATCACAAAGATTTACACTTAAACTTTTTTCTAAGTGTTATATAGTTTTAGCTCTGCCATTGAGATCTTTGACCCATTTTTAGTTAATTTTTGCATATGCTATGATTAATCCTAATTGTAAAGGGAATGTTAAAAAAGTGTCATCATTGAATATGTTTGCTTATTTTTTTAAGATATCTTCTAATAGGTAAAGTTCCATACATTTGTAGAATGTGTTAAAAGTTTTGGTTTTTTTTATTTTGAAAATTTTATTTATTTATTTATTTATTTATTTATTTATTTATTTATTTATTTATTTTTGACATGGAGTCTTGCTCTGGCGCCCAGGCTGGAGTGCAGTGGCTCGATCTCAGCTCACTGCAACCTCCGCCTCCTGGATTCAAGCAATTCTCGTGCCTCAGCCTCCCAAGAAGCTGGGATTACAGGCATGCACCACCATGCCCAGCTACTTTTTGTGTTTTTAGTAGAAATGGCATTTCATGATGTTGCTCAGGCTGGTCTGGAACTCCTGATCTCAGATGATTCATCCTCCTTAGCCTCCCATAGTGCTGGGATTACAGGTGTGAGCCACTGCATCCAGCCAAAAATTGTATTTAGATATTAATTTTATAAGTACTTTTTCTGCATCTATTGAACGGTGTGTAGTTTTTCCCCTTTAATCTTTTGATGTGGTAAGTTACATTAATAGATGTTCAAGTTATAATTTTAGGGGTAAACCCAGCTTGTTTATGGTCTATTATTTGTTTTATATGATGTGAGATTTTGTTTGCTGTTATTTTTATTTAGGATGATCTGTTCCTTTTCTTGAATGCTATTGGCATGTAATTTTCTCTTATCGTACTGTCTGCCTGGTTTTAAAATCAGTCTTGCAAATGAGTTAAGAATGTTAATACTTAACTCTGTGTAATGACTTATGCACGTTTTTGAGATTCATCTGTTCTTTAAATGTTTGGTAGACCTCACCTGTATAACCATCTGCACCTCATGTTTTCCATATGGGAAGACTTTACTAATCCATTAAGTCTTACTAATTAAGACTTACTAATCAAGTTACTCATCCATTTCTTTAGTGACTGTAAGAGTATTTAAGTTTTCTATTTCTTCAATTTTGGTAAATTATATTTTTCTAGGAATTAAAAAAAATCAAGTTTATTGGCAAAATTTATAATATGCTGTATTTCATCTCTGTCATATCCATCATTTTGCCCCTTTTTATTCTTAACAGCATTTGCTTGTTTCTTTTTCTATTTTTTACATTGTCTCTGTAAAATGATCAGATTTTGGTGTTGCTGATTTTCTCTTGGATATTTGCTATCTTATTAATTTTTATGATTTGATTTTATTCTGTCATTTTTCTAACTTTCTAAGTTGGGTGCTTATATCTTCAATTATCCATCTTTCTATTTTCTAATGTAAACTTTTGAAGTTATAAAATTTCCTCTAAATATTTCTTTTATTAAATTCCTTCAATTTGGGGATGATGATGATAACAAGAACTCAGAATGGCATTGCATTTACTATGTTCTAGATACTAGCCCAAGTGCTTTATATGTTAACATACTGAATCCATATAACACAAGTAATAGATACTGTTACCATGCTTATTTTATAGTTGAGGAAACAGCCACAGTGAGGTTAAGTAATTTGTTCATGGTCATACAGCTAGTAAATACCAGAGGTATTTTCATTATCTTGAATTGCAATTATTTTCTAATTTCTATCATAATTTACTCACTCATGAAGTTAGAAGTGCTTTAAATGTCCAGAGACTTCAAGTTTTTCCTTATCTTTTTGATTTTTTTAACTCAAAGGTATTGTGGTGAGAGAACGTGATATTTATCATGTTGATTCCTTTTTAAAAAAAATTTGCATGTCTTTCATTCTGTCTATTGTAACTAGCACATACTTACAGTTTTTAATACCTAGTCTGACAAATTCTGTCTTCTGCCTAGAAAGTTTAGTATATTTACATTTATTGTGATTACTAATGACTAAGGATTTATTTCTGCCATCATATTTTTTGTGTTTTGCATACCTTGCCTTTTCTCCCTTCTTTTCTTTTGCATAATTTGTGTTTTCTTGGCTTTAGGAGGAGGTTCCTAGTGTGACCTGTGCCTTGGGAGGGCCCTTTGGCCATTACAAGGGAAGCATGAATCACTGAGATTGACTGAGGAATGCGTCTACTACTTCTTTTCTTGCCAGACTATTCATCCATTTAATAAGGCATTTAAAATACATTTTAATTGTTATTTTAGTGTTTTGTAGTGGGAGGATGTTGCAGATTGGCTTCCCTGGAAAGCAGACTCTGAGCCAGAGATTAGAGTGTAGGATGTTTATTGAGAAGAGCTCTTGGGATCAATATCTGAGAAAGAGAGAAGGAAATATGACTGGTCACAGGGAGAAATTGAGCAGCAATAGAGTTCCAGAGAAAGCCTCAGTGGACCCCATAGGCAGCCCTGGAGCTGGGCTGTCTCTTAAGACTTGCCCAGAGTTGGGGTGAGGGTGCCTGACCTTTATACCTGGAAGAGATATATGACCTGGAAGAGGACATAACCTTGAGTAAGTTGGCTCCGCTCACCTGCGGCAATTCTCAAAGAGGAATGAGAGCTGAGGGCTATTGGCTCATGGCACCCCCACCAGGTGGGGAGAAGTCCTTCATTCCTGATGGTGATGTGGGGGGGTATGTCACAGCACCTGCCCCAGAGGGCTTCTCAGTCGGCCATTTTGTTAGAAATAGAAGTCTTCGAATGTCTCTGTTCCCCAAACAAAAATCTCACCCCTAATTGTCAGTCTGTGCTGAAGCCCACTCTGGAAGTTGAATGCTTCTCCCCTGTCAGCCAAGGATCTATTTTTTTGGGATGGAGTCTCGCTCTGTTACTCATGCTGGAGTATAGTGGTGCGATCTCAGCTCACTGCAACCTCCGCCTCCCAGGTTCAATCAATTCTTCTGTCTTAACTTCCTGAGTAGCTGGGATTACAGGCTTGTGCCACCACGCCCAGCTAATTTTTGTATTTTTAGTAGAGACAGGGTTTCACTATGTTGGCTAGCCTGGTCTTGAACTCCTGACCTCAGGTGATCCACCTGCCTCAGCCTCCCAAAGTGCTGGGATTACAGGCATGAGCCACCGCGCCTGACCAGCAAAGGGTCTTTTACGCGTGTCACATCTGTCCTAACTCTGGGCCTTCACCCACGCTGCCTCCCCACCTGCTGTCCCCTCCCAGCTGTCTTTCAGTCCAAATCCTGCTTCTCTTTCTGGTCTCAGCCCACGGTGTTCTTTCTCTCCTTTGAATTCACAGCATCATGGTGTCTCTACTTAGCACATCCTGCTCAGCACTGTCCCATTGCTTTCCTATGTGATTGTGCAATGGAACTGAGGCCAGGAGTTTTGTCCTGCCTCAAATACAGAGGACCCTCCTATGCTTTGTCTTACCTCCAGCCTTCCTCTCTCCTGCACCTTCAGAGCACAAAGCTGGGCTGCCTGCATGTGGCTGGTGCAGGCCTGAGACTTGAGGATGTGAAACTTGGTCAAGGAGAAGTACAACCTGACTTTGTGCTGCCTACATGTGTATATTCAAAGGCCCTCATCACTGAGCCAACTCTCCCCCGACCCAGGGGACAAAGCCTTCTGTTTGACTGCCCCGAGAAGCAGGCACAGCCCCAGGAGATTGGTACCATAGGGACTGGAGGATCTATCTGGAGTGTGGTTCTCGAGGGGGAGGGTGCCCTAGAAAGAAGGGATGCTGCTCTGACTGCAGCCTGGGTGTGCAGTGGGTCAGCAGAGTGATTTTCCAGTTTTACTGGTCAGAGCAAGTTTCTCTTGAGCACTTGCTGCAAAACTGAGATGAGGTGAGGCCAGCAAGTGATCCAGGGAACAAAATTTAAGGTGGCCCCTACTCTCAGGTGTCAGCATTGTACTTACATGAGCCTGAGAATGAGGACCTCTTTAAATGTTCTGTACTGGGTGCCCTGCTGGCTTTCGTCTAATCCTGGCTCTGACCTGCCATATGCCCAGCCCTGCACCAGGTGCTGGATGTGAGTTTCCTGCACCTTCCTCAGATATCCCTCAGGAGCACAGTGATACCCTCTCACTCCCGGATTCCGTCTCTTCTTCATTGCCTCCCCCTACCTTTTTTTTTTTTTTTTTTTTTTGACATTTCTATTTTCCAGTGATTTACCACTTAGAGGATTTAATTTCTCCTTTTTGATGTATCCAGGTCATTCACTTCTTATCTAATAATTCTCTTAATTTAGCTCTTAACCATACCTATTATCCTAGGGACACCCCTCCTCCCCACAGGTGAAGGATTCATCAGGTAATAATATTAACTATTGGCCAGGAGTTTGTCTCACACCTGTAATCCCAGCACTTTGAGAGGTTGAGGTGGGCAGATTACCTGAGGTCAGGAGTTTGAGACCAGCCTGGCCAGTGTGGCGAAATCCCATCTCTACTAAAAATACAAAAATTTGTCGGGCGTGGTGGTGCATGCCTGTAATTCCAGTTCCTCAGGAGGCTGAGGCAGGAGAATCGCTTGAACCTGGGAGGTGGAGGTTGTAGTGAGCCAAGATTATGCCACTGCACTCCAGCCTGGGCAACAGAGTGAGACTCTGTCTCAAAAAAAAAAAAAAAAACTAATTATTAACATTCACTAAGGGATCATGAGGCAGGTTCTAACCTAAGAAGCTAATCCTAAATGAGGATTATTTCATTTAATCCTTTCCATAGTCCTATTAAATAGATAGTTTTCCTTATTTCATATTCATGCAGAGAGGGGAGGTAACATGTGTAAAGTCACACAGGTGGTAAGACCCTTGTAAGAGATGCTTTGTTCACCTCTGAATTCTCAAGTCGTAGCACAGTGCCTGACACTAATTGTTCAATGGATGGATTCATACAAAGGGAATCCTGAAACTTTATCCTAACAATCAAGAAACATGCATTAAACACCCCCTCAGCTTTGCACTGGGGAGAGGGGATGCTACTAAAGAATTATTTGGTATGATTCATGTCCTTAAGAAACTTACAGAACACTTAAAGAGACAAACATGAAAAATTATGTAAGACAGTGTATAAATAAACTCGCAGTTTTGTGGCATAGACTATAAATCTTGTAGGTTTCAGAGGAGACAGCAATGAGGGTGGTGGGAGTAGCCTGGTGGGACCTGACAGAGGCTTTGAAGAACTGATGGGTCTCAGAGACTGGATGTGGGGGGATCTGGGGACAGGCTGAGGTGTTGAGGTAGGAGGAGCGGGTGATGGAAGCTATCAAAGATTTGAAAGTTTCTTTTTAGACACCAGTGCTCTGTGAAGCTGACTGACGGCCTGTCTGGTCTCTGTTTAGCCTCATGCAGTGTGAGTGGGTGGACAAGATGACTTCCTGTCTTCCAGCTCTGGTGACGTGGGGCACAAGGGACTGGTCTTTCAGAAGAACGGCTCAGGCTGGGCTTTGCCGGCTCCTTCTAGGGGGCCCACAGGTCCTGCAGAGCCCCTGGACTGGCTGGGTGGAGGGAATGGAAATAAGGCAGGCAAGCCAGGATATGTGTGTGGGATGCTGCACTGTGGGTTCTGGGGGTTTAATGCCACACTGAGGGGCAGAGGGGCAGGTCCTGGGAGAATAAAATGCATCCACGCTCACTCCAGCCTGAGATCCCATCTGATTTTGTGCTGCATTTGCCGAGTCTCTGGGCAAAGGAAGGCCAAACCTCCCTCCCCTCACTCCTCCAGCTTGCCAACTCCCCATTCTTCCTCAGCAGATGAAAGGATCAATACTTCCTCAGACCACCATTGCCACACCCACAACTCCCAAAAGGAGGCAAGAATTCCCAAGTGCTTTCTCTTTCTTCCATGGTAGGCTGGGCTGTTGTCCTCCTTCTAATCCTAGTTCATTTTTGGGGGTTCTCTTTCCACCCAGCAGTGCCTGCAGAGCCAATGTCCCCACACCTATGTGCCCCTACCCCCACCCATTGCCCTTCTGCTGGTGAGGTGCTATTCTGCAGGCCCAGTTTCAGGCCCCTCTTAGTTCAGGTTGGTTAATTGGTTCATTCATCATTCATGTGGAAAGCATCCATTGAGTGCCCTTTGTGTACTAGCCCTGCACTGTCCACTAGCCACTAGCCCCATGTGACTACTGAGCACTGGAAGTGTGGTCTGACTTGAGACATGCTGTCTGTACATATACAATACACGTTAGATTTCAAAGACATAATACAAAAAAGGGATGTGACATATCTCCTTAACTTTTTTATATTGTTTGTGTGTTGAAGTGATAATATTCAGATACATTAGGTTAAATTAAGTATGTAATTGAAATTAATTTTACCTGTTTCTTTTCACTTTCAAAAAATCTTTTTGGGAATTGTAGATTCATACACAGCTGTAACAAATAACACAGAGAGAACCTGTATCTACTTCCCCTAATTTCCTCCAAAGATAACATCTTTCAAAATAGTACAATATCATGACCAGACATGGTGGCTCATGTCTGTAATCCTAACACTTTGGGAGCCAAGGTGGGAGATCACTTGACCCCAGGAGTTTGAGACTAGCTTGGGCAACAGAGTGATACCCTGTGTCTACAAAAAAAAATAATATATATATATATATATCCAGGTGTGGTGGTGCATGCCTGTAGTCCTGGCTACTCAGGAGGCTGACGTGGGAGGATTGCTTGGACCCAGGAAGTTGAGGCTGCAGTCAGCTATGACAGCACCACTACATTCCAGCCTGGGTAACAGAGCAAGACCCTATCTCAAAAAACAAAACACCCCAAACAATATAGTACAATATCACAACCAGGAAATTCACATTGATACAATCCGTCAATTCTCACTTCACCAATTTTGTATGCACTCATTTGTAAGTCTGTGTATTTAGTTCTAAGCAATTTTATTACGTGAATTTTTACTTTTTTATAATGTGGCTACCAGAAAATTTAAAATTATATATGTGACTCCTGGTATATTTCTATTGGTGCTGCTATAGACATTGGTTACTGTATTAGTCAGGGTTCTCTAGAGGCACAGAACTAATATATAAAGAGCAGTTTATTAAGGAGTATTGACTCACATGATCACAAAGCAAAGTCCCACAATAGGCCGTCTACAAGCTGAGGAGCAAGGAAGCCAGTCCAATTCCCGAAACCTCAAAAGTAGGGAAGCCAACAGAGCAGTCCTCAGTCTGTGGCCGAAGACCTGACAGCCCATGGCAAACCACTGGTGTTAAGTCCAAGAGTCCAAAAGCTGAAGAACTTGGAGTCTGATGTTCCAGGGCAGGAAGCATCCAGCACGGAGAAAGATGAAGGCCAGGAGACTCAGTAAGCCTGTTTTATTCTAGCCACATTGGCAGTTGATTAGACGGTGCCCACCCACATTGAGGGTGGGTCTGCCTCTCCCAGTCCACTGACTCAAATGTTCATCTCCTTTGGCAACACCCTCACAGACACACTCAGGAACAATATTTTGTATCCCTCAATCTAATCAAGTTGACACTTTAACTATCACACTTAAACAAGATGGATAAAACAGGGTACTCTCCTGGGGTAGGGCAGGGAGGGCTCAAACGCACATGAAGAGTTTACAACTATCTTATATGCTAAGTGCCAAGTGGATGGTGCAAACTCTTGTTCATTGCTGCTGGAATCAGAGAGCAGAGAGACCCCTCTGGCCAAGGACTGTGTAGGAGTCCATGCTCACCTTAGAAGGAAGGATGCTCTGCTTGAAACAGGACGGGAGCTCCAGTCCTGCCCACCTAGTTCACTCGTTCCCAACCCTGCCTCCACCATTTTCCCTCCTCTCCTCTGCAGAGGCTCAAAGGGTGTCCCAGTGTTCCACAGAGTCAATTTGGGAACCACTGGACAAGATTCAGGCTCTGAGTGGAGCCTGGAAAAGGAAGAGTAAGATTTCTGCCCAAAGGATTAGAGAGGCAACCCCAGGTATACTACCAGGGTTGCTGTACCAAGGACCACACACTGGAGGGCTGAAACCACAGAGAGTTACTGTCCCACAGTTCTGGAGGCTGGAAGTCTGATATCAAGATATCAGCAGCAGTTCCTTCCAAGGCTGCGAGGAAGAATCTATTCTTTGCCTCTTCCCTACTTCTGGTGGTTTGCAGATAATCTTCAGTGCTCCTTGGCTTGTAGATCTCTGCCTTCATCTTCACCTAGTGGTCTCCTTTGTGGTCTCTATGACCAAATTTCCCCTTTTCAAAAGGACACCAGTCATATTGGATTAGGGCCAACCCTACTCCAGTATGACATCATCTTGCTGAACTAATTGCATCTGCAAGGACCCCGTTTCCAGCTAAGGTCAAAATCACCGGTGCTGGGGTTGGGTGTGGGTAGGACTTCAGCTATGAATTCTGGGGGGACACAATCCAACCCATAACAAGGAAACTTGTAGAAGCAAACAGCCAGGTGCAGGAATGAAATGGTTGGTTAGGTTCAGTGGGACTGGGTTCCATAGGCTTGGGAGAGAGTATAGGCGCTAACCTCGGAGGCTTGCACACACACAGGTGCACACACACATGCATGTACACGTGTGCACACGGGGAATCCAGGCATGTCATACGATGAATAAAACATTATTTGTGGGAGCTCTTGACAGACAGAGTGGTTGGGATGAATGCTTGGTTGAGCGTTTGAGGGGACCGTCACCCACCATGTCCACATCTCTCCTTGGACCCCCAAGGAGAAGGGAGGGGTCTGCAGTGTACTCACTGTGGCGTGCGTTTAGGGCCTGAATGCAGAGGAGAGCTGCAAGACTGGTGCACACCCCTTCCCCCCGCCTGTTTACCTCTTGTAGGAGCCCTTCCTTTAAATGAAATATCTGACAAAGAGCAGTTGGAAGGGGCATGACATTGTTGGATGGCCCCAGGTGCCCGCTTGTGTCGGTCTCTTCCTGAGGTGAGCAGTGGAGACAATCTGGGAGGGGGTGGGCTGACAGTGGGGGCCTGGGACACTAGGCTGGGGAGCAGAAACGCACTGAGGTTGGCCTTGGGGGCCTAGGCTCAGGCCATTGCAGCATGAAGACTGGAGGCCGTCCCAGGGCTCTACCTGGAGCTTGTTCTGTCCCTCTCCGGACCCCTCCCATGGCTGGGTGCCCTGGTGTGCACTCCTCCCTCCCCTTGCCTTGGCACTATAAGTGCTTGCACTCCCCTGGGCCTGCAGAGCCTTGATGGCTTTAGAATCCAGGATGCTCGCCTGCTCATCAGGACCCCAGGACACAGGACCAAGGGTCCCAAGGAGGCCTTCCTGCTGCCACCTGCAGAGCCCCATCTGCCCCAGTGTCTGTCATAGCCTCACCACTTTCCTCCTTTCCCTTCTAGGGTGGAGATTGGGGGAATGTGGGGGGACGGCCTAGGGGTTGGGGGTCTCTCCGTTCCTCTCCTCTCTCCAGACACTCCTGCCCTGCAGCATCTTTTCTTGTGCCACCAATGAAAGGCCCCCCAGGTGGACCCTGGTGAATGAAACCCCTTCCTTTTTCTGATGAGGGAATTGTTACCCTCTGGAGAATCACAGGAAAGTAACATGAGTCACAGAGTGAGTCAGGAGCATGGACAGGCAAGGGAGCGCAGATCCTGGTCATTGCGCCTGTTCATCCCGCTGAGAACGCTGCGCAACCGGCAGCATCTCCACTTTGATCTAGGTGGGAAGGTCCTAGCACCTTCTCTGAGAGGCCTATCTCCTTACTTAGACCTGGGGATGGTGGAGGGCTTTGGGGGGCGGGTGGGGAAAGGGCAGTCAGAGCCCCCTAGGGGCAGGGAGAGGCCTACATTCTGGGCCCATCCCATAGAGACTCCTGGCTGAGTTCTTGGCTCCTCCAGAGATGAAATTGGGCCCACCTTCCTCTCACATGGCTTTGAGGGACCCCAGAAAGGTGGTGTTCCTTTCTTCCATGAACTGATGCCCCATCACTGGCCATCCTGCCCCTGGCTCACTCAGCCCCAGTGAAAGCTCATCCTCCCCTCGCTTCTGCGTCTGCAGGGGACAGGCCTCATCTAGCGCATCCACCTGGGCTGGCCCCTCATCACCCACTTCCTGTCCTGCTCACGTGTCCCCTTCCCAGAGAGGCCTCCCCGACTGCCCTGTGTGGAATAACATTCCTCCCTGACCCCAAGCCCCTTATCCCCCTTTCTTCCCTTTATTTCTTCCACAACACCTTTCACCCTTTAGCATATGGCGCATTTTGTCGCCTATTAGTTTACTGTCATCATCTCTGTCTCCCTCTGGTGAAAATTAAGAGTTGCTGGGGCAAGGCTTTGGTGGCTTGCTTGCTGTTGAGCCTCAGTATGTGGTCTGGGATGGCTGTTGGACCAATATAGGATAATATAATAAAATAAATATTATACATATATAACAAGATAAAAATAGAATGAATGGGAAAAGAAAGGTACCCTCAATACACTGTGGGGTCCAATGCAAGTGATTTGCTAATTAACAATAGGAAAGCAATTATACATTTTATTTCACAAGCTTGGCTTGGTGTGAAAGAAATGGCTCATTTTTAAATTCTCTTTTCATTAAAAACATGACTAAACCTTACCCACCAGTTTATGAGAAATTGAATCCACCAGTGTTGAGGTGCCTTCGGGGTCTTCCCCCTCCTAGGATTGTGTGAAGACCCCGGGGGTCTTGTGTGGAACAGAACAATGCCGTGGGCCCCCTGGGCTGTGCTGGCCTTGCTGATCTGCTCACTGCTTTCTGGAGGCTTCTGAAGCCCTGGGTCCAGCCTCCCAAGCTGCCCCTTTCTGAGGTCCTACTATCCCTTGTGAGGGATGTGGAGAGAGGGACCTTAAGCTGCTAGCACGGGCTTCCTGGTTTGGGCCATGGTCTCACCACTTCCACCACAGCCCTCCCCAGACCCAGAGGCACTGGCCCCCCTCCTCCCCCAGGACTCTCTTACACAGTTTCTTCACAGCACAATTTCTTGAGCACTGAAACCTTTCAGCCCCAACAACCCAGTTGGCCCTGGGTTGAAGATGAAAAAACCGAGCTACCTTTCTAGAATGGAGGAAGGAAAATACAAATGAATAATTCAGTAGATTATCCTCCCACAAAAGTTAAATAGCAACGTTTGTGAATGATATACTTCTTTTATTGTTTTTTTAACGAATAGCACCTACTCAAGGTTATCCCTGTAATGATAGGGAGTACAGTCATTCTCATTCCTATTGTATGCCTGTAAAGAGGGCGGGGGTAGTAACAGGCAGGGCCCTGGAATGCGCTCACCTGGGCCAGTGTGAGGATGGTAGCAAAGGGGAACAGGTGTGTTGTGCATGAGGCCAGAAGGCTGAGGTCACTGACCCAGCACCCCAATATGGGAAGACCCCAAGGTATGCTGTGTGCAACTGACTCCCAGGACAGGATCCAGACCTTGGGTGCTGAGAGGACTGAACTAGGAGTCAGGACTCCTGGGTTCCAGGCCTATCTTTGCCCCCAGGTGGCTTGAGCTAACTTTCCACTCTATGCCCGTTTCCTCAGCTGTGATGGCTGATGGTGTACTCTGCCTCCCTCCCTCACAGGACTGGGGTCGGGATAGAGCAAGATGCTGCAACTCAGGGGCTGTCACGGTCCACAGCCTACAGCGTGTCGTATTTGGTCTGCACAGTGTTTCAAGTTTGGATTCATTGGCAACCTTTAAGAACTGGGAAATGAAAAATAAAAGCCTAGACTTCCTGCACCTCTTGGACAAATAAGCAAAGTGGCAACCCGAGGCTTGTCTTCCCATATCTCAGGCAGTGCAGACACCCTTCCCCGTTCTTGTTGCCTTCACTTTGCTCGTTCTCTGTCCAGCCCCCTCATGCCCAGGTTTGAATTTGCTCCCTGGTAGAAGTGAAGCACTTTGTGGAAATATAAATGATTAATGTGCAGTTTTACTTTTATTGGCTGTTTTACCCAGGGTGCGTGATACTCTAAAAGGTCCAAGAAGAGCACAGATGAGCTCTCTAAGGAGAGCTTCTTGAGCAAAAGTGTGAATGTTATGGTGCCATCCCTAACTTTAGAGATGACGGTCATAGGATGAGCAGGGTCCTCCCCTGGCCAGGATGGATCCATCAGGAAGGTAAGGGCATCTGTTCTGGGGTGGCTGCTGGCTTGAGACTGAGTTGTCTTGAAGGAGAAGCAGATTTGGCTTTGTTCTTGGTCAAGACTTGGGTCAGGAAGGGCTTTCAGATCAGTGGCTCCAGCCACTCTGGCTGCTGATCCTTGGGGTCCTCGCTTTCCACAGGGGCCTGGGCTTTCCTGCTGGGGCAAGAGGGAGGTGAAGGGGGCCCTGAGCCCGGTGATCGGTGGGTGACCTCTAGTTCCCCGACGGGTATGGGTAGTAGCAGTTACTCAGGAGAAAGGCATGACATTTTCAGCATGAAACAACTGTCCCTGTTTTGTTTTCATCATTTTTCATTTTTGTGTTAATACCAGCCATCATCGTCATTACCATTCCTCCTGTTTGTGCAACGCCGAAAGAGTTACCAAAAGGCCTTTTTCTTTTTCTTTTGGTAGAGAAAGAAAATATTTTTATTATTGAATAAGCGTTAAATCAGAATGTAGTGCTCATCACAAGCAATCTGCTAAGAGACTGCAAAGACAGAAAGAAATCTCCCCCTTGACATAGCCAGGCAGCTACAACCGCTACCCGCATCTTCTCCGGATAAACAACTAGCCCTCCTGTAGTTGACAGAGCCATTTGTCACACAGAGTTCATCTTCACTTCACCTGGTAGTTGGGGTGACCATCTGTGTTAGCTAATTGGCTTTATCCAGAGGAGAAACAAACTTCTCATATCTTTATGACAGGAGATAGTTTTGCAAGCCGGAGCAAGACACCCACTGAAGTGAGATTCCTACCTTCCTGCAGAAACTTGGAAATAGGAGTACTGTCTTCCTTGATTTTTACATTTCAAAGAGATAGCTCCCGGATTTTTGAGAAGGAAGGCCCTGGGTCATAAAACTGAAGAAAAACCTGTTTAATTTTTCTTTTTGAGACAGAGTCTCACTCTGTCACCCAGGCTGGAGTGCAGTGGCGTGATCTCGGTTCACTGCAACCTCTGCCTCCCGGATTCAAGCAATTCTCCTGCCTCAGCCTCCCGAGTAGCTGGGATTACAGGCTTGTGCCACCACGCCTGGCTAATTTTTTTGTATTTTTAGTAGGGATGGGGTTTCATCATATTGGCCAAGCTGGTCTCGAACTCCTGACTTTGTGATCCACCCACCTTGACCTCCCAAAGTGCTGGGATTGCAGGCGTGAGCCACCATGCCCGGCCACAAACCCGTTTAATTTTGAAAATGATTTATCTACACATTTTAAAGAAGAGAAAGTACTTACAAGTTTGCTAACGTAATACTCTAAGAAAAAGGAGAGGAATAAAAAGAAGGCTTCTTCTCTTATTTGAGACAGTCCCAGAAGAATTTATTGAGGACCTACTGTGTGCCTCTAAGCAACCTAGAAAGTTGTCTAGGATTATTATTTTATTATTACTATTATTGTTTTGAGTTTACATTGTTCCCACTTTTTAATGTGGTTATAAAAATAATACATTGTTCATCGTAAAGCTTTCAGAGCCAAAAAGTAGGAAGAAGCAGGAAAAAAAAATTTCACATTATCCTACCACTCAGAGACATCAGAACTTTTTGACTTGTTTTCTTTCAGGTTTTCCACTAAGCACTTTTTAAAAAGATGTATGAAATAATAGTGAATTTACACATATATTCTGACTTTTTTTGCTTAAATTTAATGGTTTCCCTATGTCATTTAAAACGTCTTTATATATATGATGTTTTGGTGGTTACATGGCCATCCATGTGGTTTTTTTTTCTTTGTTTTTTTTGAGACAGGGTCTGCCTGGAGTGCAGTGGCACAGTCAGGTCTCACTGTAGCCTCACTCTCCCAAGCTCAAGTGATCCTCCTGCCTCAGCCTGCCAAATAGCTGGGACTATAGGTGTGTGCCACTATGCGCGGCCAATTACAAAAAAATTAGTAGAGATGGGGTCTCACTATATTGCCCAAGCTGGTCTAGAACTCCTGGGCTCAAGCAATTCTCCTGCCTCATCCTCCCAAAGTGCTGGGATTACAAGTGTGAGCCACCGTGCCAGCCCTCCCATCATTCTGAAGCACTGCAGTCCCCAGCCTTTTCCTAATGGTGCCTGTTTAGGTTGCCTGATTAATAAGACTTGAGACAACAGTCTGTCTGGTTCAAACCCTCTTTGTGATTTTGATAATTTCCTGAGGATAAAATCCTGAAAGGGGTATCACTGGGACCAAAGGTATAAGCATTATTAAACCTTTTGATAGCTATTTCCAAATCCTCTTTCAGAAAGTTGATACCAAAGACCAGCCTTGAGTATTAACATTACATATATTTTACCAATTTGATAGGTTAAAAATAAGATTGTATTATTTTCATTTGCATGTCTTTGGTTACTAGTCAGATTAAACACACACCAAAATTTAATTTTGTTTATTTTTTGTAAATATTTGTTGTTGTTTCTTTTTTCTTTTTTAGACGCAGGGTGTTGCTCTGTCATCCAGGCTGTAGTGCAGTAGCACAATCATAGCTCAGTGCAGCCTTGAACTCCGGGTCTCTCCTCCCACTTCAGCCTCCCAAAGCACTGGAAGTACAGGCATTAGCCACTGTGCCCAGCCTACTTTTGCTTATTTACTTTTATTTTTATTTTTTGAGACAGCATCTTGCCCCGTCACCCAGGCTGGAGTGCAGTGGTGTGATCATGACTAGTTGCAGCCTCAACCTCCTGTGCTCAAAAGATCTTCCTGCCGCAGCCTCCCAAGCTCTAATTTTTTGATTTTTTTTTTTTGGTAGAGACAGAGTCTCACTATGTTGCCCAGGCTGGTCTCAAACTCCTGAGTTCAAGCTATCCCCCTGCCTTGGCCTCTCAAAGTGCCAGGCCTACTTTTATTTATTTTTTGAAAAAGTAATGCAAGCATGTATAAAATCAAAAGTTACAAAAGTGTGTACAAATGGAAAGGAAGATTTCTCACCTTGTCCATCAACCACTCCGTTATCTTTACTGGATGCAAACATTGGGTTAAATACATTTTAATTGTGCATTATTAGATATAAAAGCCTTTATATGCATGTTAGCATTTATATGTCTGCTTTTGTAGACTGTTTATATCCTTAGGTTGAGGATTATTCATCCTCTTTGACAGATGAGAAAACTGAGACTTAAAGAGGTTCAGTGCTGAGAGTTTCAGTGCTGAGAATCACAGTGCTGGTGAATGGTGGAATGTGAACCCCTCTATCCAAGAATCTCTAGAGGCAGGCATTGCCCAGAGGTGAGTCATCTGTTTGGATGGCTATTGAAGCTCTGAAGAAAGTGCCACCTATGGGGCTGGTGTTAACACCTTTAAAGGAACATGGCAGCTGCAGGTGTGTGAGTGATGGAGAGGCACTGATAACACCTTCTTATCCAGAGCCTTCTTCCTCATCAAATTGGCACTTCTGCCTAAAATCCTGCGAAAGGCTGTTTAGCAATTGGAGCTATTTGCCCCTCACTGAGAACTAGCAGTTTCTGGGATTAGTGCTGCAGTTCTTAGCAGAGCCCTGGCCTGGCCTTCTCCAGCTCGCTGCTTTTTCTGTCCTCTCGCTACCCCCCAACTTCTGGACTCTTCCCAGGACCCCACCTGTGCAAGGTGGTCATTTCCCAATTAATGGTTAAAACCAGACTGTCAGTTCTTGAGGTCAGCAGCAGTATCTCCTAACATTGAAGAAGTCCATTTGTAATTGTAGGCCGCAACACTGTCATTCTTTTGGAGTCTGAGTGACAGGTTAATGGGTAAGATACTTTAGGGACAGGGGACAGCCCCTGTGGCCCTTCAACTCACACCCCTCCCTGCCTGGTGCCCCTTACTGGCTCTGGATGATCCACTGTACACCTTGTCTCTTGGGTGGAAGTTTGCCTGGTGGCACCTCTAACATCTCTATGGCTGCCCTGCCCCTGGAGGGCTGAACTCAACAAGCAGTCTGGCATGTGTTTTTGGCTGGCCTCCCCTCCCTCTGTTTCTTCCTCTTTCCCAGGACTGGTAAGACTCTCCTGTTCTAATTTTCTTTAAAGGGGCCTCTGGGGAGGGTGGAGCTCAGGATCTCATAGTTCTAGAACCTCAAGGCACCCACCCCCGGTTTAGGATCCCATAGGTCTAGAACCTCAAGGCACCCACCCCTAGCCCCCTTTCCCCACTCTGATTGCTTAAGGACCTTGAAAAAGACAATTTGTGGCTCAGGTTTAGATATAAAGTCTAGTTTCTTCCCTAGGAAGGACCATAATTATGTAGGGGTGACAGAACTCAGAGATAGACAGGCAGAAGTGACTGCTGAGTCAGGCAGGATGAGAAGATGTAGGGGGTTTGAGAGTAAGTGCTGACTTGGTTCCAAGGTGGGATGGCCCGGTAGGCTGGGCCGGAGTGGTCAAGAAGGGCCTCAGGGAAGTGGTGGTGCTTCAGCTAGACATTGAAGGTTGAGGGACATTGAGGCAGGTGGGGCGCAGGATGAGTGTGGGAGCACAATGGTGGCTTAAAAAGATGAGGTTTGCAGAGGGGTGCAAGTGAAACTGCAGGACCACTGCTGGGGAACTGAGTTTAGGGTCTGGAATCCTGTCCTTTGCATCGTGGGGAGTCTTGGAAGGTTCTGGAACAGACAAGTGGTGCTATTGGGATACTCCTTAGGAAGCTCACTCTGATGGCAGTGTTTAGGACATTGGGCAGGGAAGGTATGAAGACCTAGGAGACCATCTAAGAAGCAGCTGCCTTCCTGTCCTCTACTGACCTGAAAAACAGAGCATAGCAATGACAGTGGCTTCAGTTTCACCCTCCAGAGCCTGTGGGGGCCTCAACCTGAAGCAGGAGGCTATTGGAGGTGGTTTGCAAGGATGGGTTCGGTTGCATTTTGTCTTGAGCACATGACCAGTCTTTTGGTGACCTGGGCTGCACGCTGTGCCCCACTGGGTTGAGCAGTCAGCACATGGGGTCCTGGGCTCTGGCGTCAGGGGTGGGGCTTCTGTAGGGAACCCAAGTCCATGGCGCCAAGTGCCCTGTGCCCCATAGATTCATCCTCTTTTTGTTCAGCCACCCTGGAGATTCCAGCATCTGAGTGGGCACTCGCACACGCTTGGCCCCAGGCCTACCATATGCAAAGGCAGATTGTGCAGGAGCCCACACACTGTGAATGGAGAGCTACACATGTGCCACTTCCTCCCCTTCCTGTGTCCCCCACAAAATTGCCTCCACTGGCCTCCTCTAGTGCCAGAAATTCTGTGACTTTGGCTCTTCAATCAAAATGGAAAAGGATCTCAGAGATGATTTAGTTCAGCCTCTTCATTTTACAATATTCTATGGTTATTATTATTATTATTTTTGAGACAGAGTCTCACTCCATCACCAGGCTGGAGTGCAGTGGTGCGATCTCAGCTCACTGCAACCTCCGCTCCCAGGTTCAAGCGATTCTCCTGCCTCAGCCTCCCGAGTAGCTGGAACTACAGGTGCATGCCACCACGCCCAGCTAATTTTTGTGTTTTTAGTAGAGACAGGGTTTCACCATGTTGACCTCTTGACCTTGTGATCTGCCTGCCTCAGCCTCCCAAAATGCTGGGATTACAGGCGTGAGCCACCACGCCTAGCCATGGTTTGTTTTATATAGACTTCATCATTAAACAGTCCACAGCAATGGCAGCAGCTCGAACAATATTAAAAATACTGGACAATGGAAAAGTCTTTTTACCCCCAAAAAAGAGCATGAGAACATGGGGTTAAAGGAGAGAAGGAGGAAACATGGGCCCTGGCGTTGGGCTTGGGCTTGAATACTTTCTCTGTTCTTCACAGTATCTGGGCAGGTTGTAACTCTAATCTCCCTACGTTCAGTTTCCTCATCTATGAAATGGCATACTAATGCCCACCTATAGGCTTTTGGGAGGATTTGAAATAACTGTAAATCTGTCACAGTGCCTGGAACATATATATATTTTAATCCATTGGCAAAAATTTTAATAAGATAATGTCTTACAATTTTTGGAGGGTATTATTAATGGAGGTAATTCTACCTGTTTTTAAATTGCTTCCCCAAGATGTGATTTTTGCCTTCTGTCCTGAAATTCCCCTGGTAGTTGGCTCAGGGAAGCATGGGCAGCTTTCCCCACCCTCTGATGGCTGTAGGATTCATTGCCACGAGAGCAAGGGGCTAAGTTATATGGCTGTGGGTTACACAACCGGGGACCTGGCTGAGCCAGGTTGTCAGCAATAACCACACGACAGAGAAAAGCTGAGCCTCCATAAACATATCCCGGATTTCATAATCAGAAAATCCAGACAGAGCTATTTTTATTTTAACAGGCACATAACTTTTGAGTAAGTATGGGCGTGAGGTGGCACCACACACTTTTCAGTGCTTGGGGCCTCTAAATATCTGAATTCAGTCTTGAATAAATCAGTTTACATAATTCTTTATATGTTCTATTTCCTTAGGTTCAAGGCTGTGTTCAATCCTAGCTTAACGTGCAAGGTGCAAAGATTCTGCAAGGCTGACTGAGTCCAGGAAGCTGACCTTGGCTACTCTAAGGCCTTGTTAGTGATTACCAGTTTAGCACAGTTAAGCACTTGTTTTTTTGTTGTTGTCGTTTGTTTGTTTGTTTTTTGAGATGAAGTCTCGCTGTGTCACCCAGGCTGGAATGCAGTGGCGTCATCTTGACTCAATGCAACCTCCGCCTCCCGGGTTCAAGCAATTCTCTGCCTCAGCCTCCCTAGTAGCTGAGATTACAGGCGTGCGCCACCACATCTGGCTAATTTTTTTGTATTTTTAGTAGAGATGGGGTTCCACCATCTTGGCCAGGTTGGTCTTGAACTCCTGACCTCATAATTCCCCTACCTTGGCCTCCCAAAGTGCTGGGATTACAGGCACGAGCCACCGTGCCTGGACTTAAAACTTATTTTAACATGTAGTTTTATTGTAGAAATATAGACTACAAAGGAATATGGAGAACAATATAACAAACATTCATGCAGTCATGACTGAGAATTAGCAGTGTTAACAAATGTTAACATCCTGTCATATTCACTTCAAATATTTTCCTTCTGAAAAAATAAATTAGACATAAAAAACCAGTTACAGCATTCCATTTAAGCACTTGATTTTGTCCTCTCTTGTTTGCTAATATTTCCATGTGTGTTAGTGTACTTATCTCAATTTTATGGTGAGCATTTTGGAAACAAGAGTTTGCTCTTTGCTGTTACTTGGCCCAGCAACTACCAGTTCCTGATGCATAGTAGATGCTCAATAAATGTTGTATAAATGAATGAGTGAATAAAATGTTTTGTTTTTTAACGTTTTTTACAAATTTGTTTTATTTAATTATTATTTTTGAGACAGAGTCTCACTCGGTCACCCAGACTGGAGTGCAGTGGCGCAACCTCAGCTCACTGCAGCCTCTGCCTCCCAGGTTCAAGCAATTCTCCTGCCTCAGCCTCCCAAGTAGCTGGGACTACAGGTACGCACCACCATGCTTGGATAAATTTTTTTTTTTTTTTTTAAGTAGAGACAGGGTTTCACCATGTTGGTCAGGCTGGTCTCAAACTCCTGACCTCAAGTGATCCTCCCACCATGGCCTCCCAAAGTACTGGCATTACAGGCGTGAGCCACCGTGCCCAGCCATGAAATGTTTTTCCTTTTGTCATCTTCCTTTATACCTCCACGCACCTTCCTCATTGGGTTTCTTTGACTAATAATAGATCCTATCCTTAGTTCAGGAATGGAATTTAAATTATATAATACATTGGTTTTGAAAATTATGCAATTAGGTTTTTTTGAGATAAATGAGTAAACATTGCTAAACCAAAAGAAAGAATAAACTTTAATTCCAGCTACAAAAGTAACCAGCTTTCTGGTATAAAACCTTACATAAATGGAACTACTACTGTGTATCTCCTTTTGTAGCTTGTTTTTTCCCCCCATTTAATAATGAGTGTCTTTCTAAGTTATCATATTTTCTGCTCAGTAGTCCCTCACTTCTATAGTCCTGGGAGGGGACTGCCATGTGAAGGGACTTGGGGTCTCACCATGGGTAGGACGACAGTGTGGTTGGCTAGCTGACCATTCATGCATTCTGTGGGAAGAAGTCTAGCTGGTTAGACTATTTTTAAGGACCCGTGAGTCTCATAGCAGACTCCTGGGCTGGACGTTGATTTGATATGTTTGTGAACTAGCTAGTTTGCAAAATCTCGGGTGGAAATATTACTGTTTTCTTGGCCTCTAGGCTATTTGGTAAAGGCTTTTAGGAGTAGAAGCATTTAGAGTTAGCCCTTGGTTTAAATCTTAGCTTGGCTACTTGTTACTTGGGCAAGCTGCTAAACCTCTCTGAGCTGCGTATTTCATCAGCTGTAAATGGAGATAATGAGATTTTCCTTCTTCCTTCCTTCCTTTCTCTCTCTCTTTTCCTTCCTTCCTTCCTTCCTTCCTTCCTTCCTTCCTTCCTTCCTTCCTTCCTTCCTTCCTTCCTTCCTTCCTCTCTTCCTCTCTTCCTCTCTTCCTCTCTTTCTTTCTTTCATCTTGCTCTGTCACCCAGGCTGGAGTGCAGTGACATGATCTCTCCTCACTGCAACCTCAGCCTCCCGGGTTCAAGTGATTCTCATGCCTCAGCCTCCCAGAGTAGCCGTGATTACAGGCATGTGCCACCACACCCAGCTAATTTTTGTATATTTAGTAGGCACGGGGTTTCACCATGTTGGCTAGGCTGGTCTCGAACTCCTGACCTCAAGTGATCCATCCGTCTCGGTTTCCCAAAGTTCTGGGATTACAGGTGTGAGCCACCATGCGTGGCCCTATCATGAGATTTTCTGTGTGAGGCGTTTGTAGGAATTGAGACCATTTATGTAAAGGGCTGGGTTCGTAATAGGTGCTCAAAGTGTCTCTCTTCCGAATAAACCAAGCCCAAATTTTCTCCAAGAAATACCTTGGTGATCTCTTTGAAAGGAAACAACCACTTCAATAAATAAACAAATGGATAAATGAATAACTATTGAATCAGAACCAGACCAGAGCACTTCTGTTTTTTGAATGGACTAAGAACTGGACAAGCATTTTGTTTGGCTTTGGCCTCTGTCCTGTGAGTTGTACCTTTTGCTCTGAGCTCCCCATTGCTGTGGAGCCTGGAGTGTATGAGAACGGGGTCTACTGTCACTCAGCAAAGCATCGCTGGAGCACCTCATGTGTGCAGCTCTCTGCTAGCAGGGCCCCAAGGAGCCTCCTCAGCCTAGGGTCTGGCTGAGAGACCAAGCTGAAACACGCTTGGGAGGTGAGCTAGACTTCTGAAGAGGGGCATGCATGGGCATCATAGAAGAAGGCTCAGATCTGTGATACTTGCAGTCAAGGACTTTGAAGGCAACTGAGACAGTTATCTTTAAAGAGGCCTCAAGAGGTGCAGAGACTCAGGCACTCAGCCTGTTATTGGAGATATGGATGGATCAGTTCCCAGCTCCAGTGACCATCTGCTTCCCCATTCCCTTAGCTTAGAGGCTATTTATTATTAAGGGTTTTATTGAAAAAAAAATTTCCTTTTTTTTTTTTTTTTTGAGATGGAGTTTCACTCTTGTCACCCAGGCTGGAGTGCAATGGCATGATCTCAGCTCACTGCAACCTCCACCTCCCAGGTTCAAGCGATTCTCCTGCCTCAGCCTCCCGAGTAGCTGTGATTACAGGCACCTGCCACCATGCCCAGCTAATTTTTGTATTTTTAGTAGAGACAGGGTTTCACCATGCTGGCCAGGCTGGTCTCGAACTCCTGACCTCAGGCAATCCGCCTGCTTCGGCCTTCCAAAGTGCTGGGATTACAGGCGTGAGCCACTACGCTCGGCCTTCCTCTTTTTTCATTTGTCTTTTTCCCCCTGCATTCTTTTTATAAGTGTTTTACTATTTACTTATTTATGTATTCATTCATTCATCCATTCGTTCAAGACAGGTTCTCACTCTCTTGCTCAGGCTGGAGTGCAGTGGTGTGATCTCGGCTCACTTCAACCTCCACCTCCCAGGATCAAGGGATTCTCCTGCCTTAGCCTCCCAAGGCGAGTGCCACCATGCCCAGCTAATTTTTGTATTTTTTGTAGAGATGGGGTTTCACCATGTTGTCTAGTCTGGTCTCAAACTCCTGAGCTCAGGTGATCCACTCACCTCGGCCTCCCGAAGTGCTGGGATTATAGGCATGAGCCAACAAGCCTGGCTTCACTATTTATTTACAGAACTATTTCACATCCATGATTCTGTCCAGTCAAAAGTTCTTTCTGAGGCGATGCTATTGGCTTTGGCCAGTCGGAGAATGGAATCATCTGACTCACCCATCCTGCAAATGGCCCTCTGGATAACAGGTTTTAAACTGGTCATTAAACCTGCCTGTAACCTTGTCAATTTCGCCTGTGTCCTTTTGCGTGGACACATGGTCCTTGGCACTGATGACATGGTTGCTGGTGTAGCATTTCCTTGGGAGGTACAGGTTTATGAGTTCACTGGCATCGTTCTGCATATTGAGACCACACTGGGCATGAGCAGAGAAAGCTGTTTTGTTTTGTTTTGTTCTCTGACCGTTACCGTTTTCTTCACATGCTGATGGTCCTAATAGCCTGTTTATATTTAAGGGCCAGCAAGTCACTAGAAGGTTTCTTGGAAGCTCTGTGGATGTTATAGACAGCGATTCTCAGTTGGGGCAATTTTGCCCCCAGGAGACACTGGCAATGTCTGGAGACATTTTTGATTGCCGCAACAGAAGGGTCCGGGGTACAATGCTGCTGGCGTCTAGTGGTAGAGAGCAGGGATGTTGCTCAGCATCCTATAATGCACAGGACAGTCCCACAACAAAGAAGTAGCCAGCCCCAGATGCCATAGTGCCAGGCTGAGAAAGCCTACCCTGGGGCGATTAAGCAGGCACCAACCCTTTCCTCCATATCTGTTTCTTTTGAGCAGGTCAGTTTCCCTCCTGAGAAACCCATCCCTCAACAAACCTGGAAGGCAGGTGTGTGGCCCAAGCATTCAGAAGCCAGGTGCACTCAGTAAGCAGACTTTCAGGCACACCCGCTGTTTTCAGTGCAGAGTCTCTGATATAAGAAAACAGCGCAGAACTTCTGTGAGTCAGTTTCCCCAGAAAGCAATCTCCTGACATCTGTGAGGTGGGCAGGTAGAGTGGCCAGGCTGCCTGGGCTTGGGAAGAGGGCCTGGTATGGGAATTCACAGGGCATTGGGGAGAGGGTTGTCTAACTGCTTTTTGTGTGGACTTCAAACAATCCTGCTCTTAGCTCCATTTTGCACTCCCACCTTTGCTGGCCTGGGGACCTTCCATTCCTGAGCCTTCCTGAGTTGTTCACTGCGAGTAGATCTGCTTTTTGCAGGCAGTCAGGTGTCCACTCTCTGGTGAGGTCCGTGACCTTGTGCTTTTCATCATCCAGCATGTTATTGCTGGCCCCTTCTATGGCCTTCTCCCCACATGCATGTCTGTATTTATCCCTTTGCTGTCATTTTAGTGAGCGTTGGGGAAGGAGTGGAGATAAACATGTGTTGAGTGCACATCTTGAACCAAAAATGGTATCCTTGTGTGCTGGAATACTGTAGATTTTATTAAAAGCTCTGAAGTGTGTCTGGCTTTTGAGGAGGACAAAATGCTGGTGCTGGTGCTGGTGCTGGTGCTGGCACTCTTTTGGTTTAACTGGAGGCAGGAATTGAGGGATGGCACGGTATAGGAGGTAGAAGAGCTCTGTGACCTTTGTCTCACGAAGTCTCAATGTCCCTGTGTATGAAATGCGTGCTCTCAGCCCTGCTGGTACAGATGGAATGAGGGGATGGGTGTGGAACAGCAGAGAGCATTGCAGAGTGCTGTGGTTTATGATCGCCGTCCTCATGGTTGGAGTCAGTACCATTGCTTCCTTTAACTGTGTGACCAAGGCGATGTGTCACTTGGGCACAGCGACAGAATGTGGCTCTCTGGTAGGCAGGCTTAACCCAGCAAATGAGCATGAGTACCAACTGCCTCGTTTTCTTGCCAGAGGCCTCCAGTTTGGTTGGCAGAGTGGTGACCAGCTGTCCAATTGGACGGGGCTCTTTAATGTCACGGATGATCCAGCAGTGCAGAGCGGCAGTGACTCCAGCTCCAGGTACAGACCCCGGCAAAAGGCCAGGGAGGGGGGAAGCCTGACCCGGGGTGACCCTGCAGCCCCTGCCACATTGTCCACTTCCTAGGATGGAAGAAGCAGGCTTGTTTCAGTGGCTCAAAACTCCCTGCACTTTGGTATCCCACCTGGTTCCTTTAACCTGGGGGTGAATGAGTTTGAAGGATGAGGCACAGGACCCAACCACAACCGAGCAGGGATTCACTGGCCCCTTCTATCCGGGGGGTAGGGTGGGGAGTCTTGGTCTCAAACCTCCATTTAGGGGTGGGGGCCGAAGCTCTGTCCCTGCTGCAGGGATTTCAGATATCAGCCAGCAAGTGTGTGTAGGTGTGTGTGGGTGGGTGGCATCAAGAAGCGGGTGTCAGGTGGGTGTTCCCTGCTTCTCTGAAGTCCCCTGCCCAGGTACTCCCTGCCCTGCCCACAGGGGAGATTGCCCTTGGCTGGAGCAGAACCATTTCCATCAAGATGGTGCTGAGATTTGCTATGCGCCCTATCATGTGGCTATTTCCTCTTGATCAGTAATATTTGTTGAATGAATAAAAATGGAATATTCTGAGGCTGGGCACACTCATTGCAGGGAGGGTATTGTGGAGAATTTTTGCAGATGAGGCAGGATACTGTCTCTGCTGGGAGCTGGGTGTGACTGGAACCTGCCAGCTAAGCATTCCCAGGGGCTGATTAAGCTGTTTGGTTTCTTAATTTTTGTATTTCTAAGGAGGGGGTAACTCTCACGTACGTTTCCCTGAGAGAGAGGCTTACATTTTTGTTGCTGGTGATTTTGACACACAAACATTAAATTGACCCTGCAGAGGAGAAGTAATGGGTTTTTCAAGGACCCCTGATATGTATGTTTTTATTCAATGCTTTGAGAAAGATGAGGCTCTGGTGTCAGAAAACAGTTGAGCAAATGTCCACAGACGTGCCTGAGGGTGTGGGGATGGCCACACATGGTGTCCTGGGCTGGAGGGTCTTATGCTGGCCTTTGGGACCACAGTTCTTTCCATGGAAGTGCAGAGGGAGCTCTGGACATCACAGGTGAGGTGGGGGCCCATGCTTGTCCTGGGAAGCTGAGCCTCCCATGCTGGCCTGTCTGCTGAGTGGCCCTGCCTCCCAGGTGGTGAGCAGTCTAGGTAAGTCAGCAAGTGTGTACCTCCCTACTGAACTCCTGGAAGAGTTCTTCAAGAGGTTTGGGGTAGAAAATGCTAGTCAAGACGAGGCATGGTGGCTCATGCCTGTAATCCCAGCACTTTGGGAGGTCAAGGCAGGCGTATCACTTGAGGTCAGGAGTTCGAGACCAGCCTGGCCAACATGGTAAACCCCATTTCCACTAAAAATACAAAAATTAGCTGGGTGTGGTGGCACATGCCTATAATCCTAGCTACTTGGGAGGCTGAGGCGGGAGAATAGCTTGAACCTGGGAGGCGGAGGCTGCAGTGAGCTGAGATTGTGCCACTGCACTCCAGCCTGAGTGACAGTGAAACCCTGTCAAGAAAGAAAGAAAGAAAGAGGGAGAGGGAGGGAGGGAGGAAGGAAGGAAAAGAAAGAAAGAGAAAGAAAGAGAAAAGAGAAAGAGAAAGAAAGAAAGAAAGAGAAAGAAAGAAAGAAAGAAAGAAAGAGAAAGAAAGAAAGAAAGAGAAAGAAAGAAGAGAAGAGAAGAGAGAAAAGAAAAGAAAAGCGAGTCAAGTGAGCAAGACAGACAGATGGGCCCCTGGGAAGCTGTTTCTGGGCAGATGTCTCCAGGCAGTGGCTGAAACCATTGCCATTGCGTGGGCTCCATTCCTAACTTTTACTGCTGCCAGCATCTTTTGTCTTTCCTTCCTCTTTCCACGGTTTCACCTGTAACTTCTCTTACCCCTCACTGCACCTGTGTTCTCCTCTGCCTTTCTTCCTGTTAGCTGTTCTTGGCCCTCCTTCCTTTCTCCCTCCCCATTGCCTCCCTCTCTCCTCCACGTCCTTGCTTCCCTACTGCCTTTCTTACTCCCCTTGCCCTTTATTTTCTCTGCCCTTCTCTCCATGATCTGGGCCAGCTTCCTTTTTCCTATCAGCTGGGAGCCAGCAGGGCCAGAAACACAGCTGACCTCTGTCAAGTTGGTTTTGGAATTCAGGTGCCTTTGATGCAACATTATTACCAGCTGAGTTGACTTGCTTCTGGAGCGCTCCCATCTGAGCAAGAATTTCCGTAGTCACAGAATAAATGGCGTGACCACACCTTCCACATTTTCCTGGACAATTCCAATTTCAAATATCCATTTCTAGTTGACCCCAAAGTACCCACTTAGTTGAAGGACTGCAGTATGAGGGTCCCCACATGTGGGAAATAGTGGTTAACGTAGTTAGAATGGAACTGGATATTGAAGAGTTTTTACCCTGGTGTGTGAGCAGCTTCTGCCTTCTTTAAAATGGGCAGGACAGCTCCTGGCAGCAGATGTGCAGAGCTTGGGGGAGGACCTAACGAGGACACCATGTACATTGTCCCAATTAACAACTCTCCAAATCTGGAAGATGGGATGAGCTTCATGGTATTATTCACCTATTGAATAATTCAGTGCATGCCATGTTTTGCTATCTATAGTTGTGTGGTGTTGAAGTGTGGTACAACCTGTTATTTATTATTAACAGTTTGGAAAGGAAGTCAGGAAGTACCAAATATAACCAGAGGATGAAGAGGGGCAAAAAAGCAAATGACTCATACATTGTATATACTCAAGCAGGAGCCACAAGGAGAAGGAGCTAGTCCAAATGATTAGTCTGGAAAACTCCAAACAGCACCACAAAGTAAATTCAAGCCAGATAGTGCTCATAAAAGGCTGTGGTCAGATCTTCTTATTGGTCACAGGCTGGGGGAAGTCCAGGCTGAATTAGAAAGGTGCGAGCTATAAGATATACATTGACATATAGCTTTATTAATTTCAAGTCTAGGTCTATAATGTGTTGTCCAATAAGCATCCTTAGGGGAACTGATTTAATGAGCATATAGGAATAATTTTCTTTTTCTTTTTCTTTCTTTTTTTTTTTTGAGACAGAGTTTCACTCCATCGCTCAGGCTGGAATGCAGTGGTGCAATCTTGATTCACTGCAACCTCCGCCTCCCGGGTGCAAGCAATTCTCCTCCCTCAGCCTACTGAGTAGCTGGGACTACAGGCATCTGCCACCAGGGCTGGCTAACTTTTGTATCTTTTAGTAGAGACAGGGTTTCACTATGTTGGCCAGGCTGGGTCTTGAACTCCTGACCTCAAGTGATCCACCTGCCTCGGCCTCCCAAAGTGCTGGGATTACAGGTGTGAGCCATGGCACCCAGCTGGAATAATTTTCAATCAGCAAATGTTTCTATTTAAGTGGGTGTTTTGCACAAGTAGGAAGGCCTGTGAAGACCTTGCTCATGTGTTTGTGCTTCCATCTTCTCAGCAAGACAGTGGTTGTGCATCTTCAGTTTTGAATTCCCAGCACCTAGTGTGGCACCTGTTATGTAGTAGGTGCTCAATAAATGTGAATTGTGTAAAAAAAAAATGAATTACACAAGGAAATAGTAAAGGCTATTGGTAAGAAAGCAAACTTTGATTTCAGTGTTCCTGAGTCTTCCCTTAGAGATTTATTCCTTTGGATTCAACCTTGTCTCCTGCCATTGCCTTTGAAACGTTGTCTCCTTTCTGGAAACACATTAGAATCAGAAACTCATTCACAGGCTGGAATTGCCAGAGAATTCGCTCTTGAAAAGAGCTGATAGTAGGGCAGGCTGACATTTGTGGGCTTCTGGGTGGGAAAAGGAAGACTGACAGTTGGTGGGGGTGGGGTATAAAAAGTAGAGAGGGTGGAGAAGCCCTGTCTCTACTAAAAATACAAAATTAGCCAGGCGTGATGGCACATATCTGTAATCCCAGCTACTCGGGAGGCTGAGACAGGAGAATCGCTTGAACTCAGGAGGCGGAGATTGTGGTGAGCTGAGATCGTGCCATTGCACTCCAGCCTGGGCAACAAGAGCAAAACTCCATCTAAAAAAAAAAAAAAAGTAGAGAGGGGGCAGTGAAGGCAGATGACATACTCCTGTGCTGGCTAGACCTCTTCCTGAACACCCCTCACCGAGCATGGTCCCTCTGGGGAGGTGGAGGAGGATAGGGGGTACTTGTCCTCCACGGTCAGCTCCAACCCTGATCCCTCTGGACTGGCCTAGCTACCTGTCTGCCTGGCAACTGCTCAGAGAGCAGGGGGAGGCAGCGGTGCCCCCATGGTCATGGCCTCTGTCCTGCAAGGTGGGCAGTGTTGCATGCACTGCCTCAGGAAAACATCCCCGGTTCAGTCACAGGGACAGAGGACAACTGAGGCAGGAGTCCCCCAGGCACTGTCCCAGCAGAGTTGACTGTCAGACTGGCCCATGGCCACAGCACAAAGGGCTTCACTCAGCTTCTGCCAACTGGGTCTGGCTCCACATTCCAAGTCCTTGTACTCCTGCCAGTATCCACTTCCTCCTTGAAGCCTTCCCTGCTAGCCCCAGCCCAATCGAAACCCCTTTAACTCTGCCTTCTGTAGATACGTCTGCCCCCAGGGCAACTTCTGTCATTGCACACACAGAGGACCCTCTGGCAAGTGCACATAATCCTTCTGTGTTTGCTCACATATTCCCCAAATCCCGCGGAGCCTCTGGCTTTGGAGAACTGGGCTGGACCACCTGTGTGAGCATCTCCAGGGCCCTCTGGATCCTCTAGATCCAGGCACAGCCACAGGCTCCTTGGCTGGCCTCACCGGCCCCCTTTCCATACTCCACACCAGTCTTGGCCCTCCTGATCTTACCACTGTAATGGGCTGGCAAAGAGGAGGTGTGGAAGGCAACTCAGGAGACACTTGTCTCTGAGGTCCGGAGCAGGGCTGGCCCAGGCTGCCTGTGGGTGGGACAGCCTTCTTTCTCCCTGCACCCCTCTTCCTGGGCTTCTGGGATGGAGTGTGGAAGACTTCCCAAGGCCAGGGTAGCACCAGCTATAGGAAAAAAGAGCAAGCCCCAAATAGATGACACAAGAGGGCCCTCTTGGCAGAAAAGTGAGCCAAGTGAGTGTCTGGGGTCAGGCACTATGCTGGGTGCCTTACATGTATTATCCCATTGAGTCCTTACCCTCAAACCTTTGAGGTGGGTATATTCATTACCCTCCATTTTACAGATGAGGAAACTGAGTCACCAAAGGTTAGGTCACTTCCAGGTGGTGGGTGGAGCTGGAGCACCATATATATATATATATATATGTATCTCCTGTGTGACTACAGAGTCCCAGCACTCATGGGAGGGGTTAGAGGGGTTCTTCCTTCTGGGCTGTGGACAGCTCATGCAGGGCTGGGTGAGTATCCTTGTCTTTTCTTTCCAAGTCCTCTCAGGTCTTCTATTTCTGCCTTCAGCTCCTGCCTGTTAGATAATAAAAAAAAGGCCATATTGATTTAAGTAGATTACTTCTGGTCAGGCACAGTTGCTCATGCCTATAATCCCAGAACTTTTAAGAGGCTGAGGTGGGAGGATCACTTGAGGCTAGGAGTTCAAGACCAGCCTGGTCTACATAACAAGACCCCATTTCTACCAAAAATTAAAAAAAAAAAAAAAAGCTAGACATGATGGTGCACACTTATAGTCCTAGCTACTTAGGAGGCTGAGGTCAGAAGATCACTTGAGCCCAGAAGTTCGAGGCTGCAGTGAGCTAAGATCATGCCTCTGCACTCCAGCCTGGGTGAGAGTAGGACCGTATGTCAAAAAAAAAAAAAAAAAAATAGTAGATCACTTCTTTGCAACTGTTGTCAAAGCTGCAGGGTTGATCTCAGACAAGATGATCTTTAGGGTCTCTCATCTCCTCCTTCCCTGTCTCTTCCACCTTCTGTCTTCTGTGTCCTCCTCCCTGCCGCCTTCCCAAGTGTACTTAGTGTTTTTCTGATTGTTGCCTCTGAAAAATGCGTCCCTCCACCTGCTCCTGGCAATTATACATTTCAAAGAGGAGCCCTTGGGGGCAGAGTGACCCCTGCAGTCCCGAATGCCATCGTGGCCATCTGAGGGCAGGACAGCGGAGGAAGCACATTCCTGCATGGCAGGTGCAGCTGGCTCGCTTAAGCCTTCCTGGTCAATGTTCTCTTCTGCAGAAAAGGAGGGAAAAAGGGCCGGAGCTCTTGGGCTTCACCCAACTAGGAAGGATTTGGGAGATGCAGGTTTGGCAGAATGTTCTGGACTGGGTGCTGGAAAAACACAAAGCAAAACAAACATGGCAGCTTCTCCCGTTGGTCCCACATACCTGATGTGGGCTTCTTGGGGCCTGGCAGAACCCAGGCTGCGGCCAGCTGAGGCTGCTGGTGGAAGTGGAGTTGGTTGGCACTGGGAGACTCCTCCTCCTCAAGTCAGGGTTGCTCCAGGAGTGCTCTGAACCCAAAGCTTTGTGGCTTTTGAGTCTGTGGAGTCTCCTGGGCAAATAACCACTTACATGAATATTTCTGTGCCTCAATTACACCATCTGCAAAACTGAGGTCATTAACCCAACTCGGGGTGATACAAAGGAGGTCATGGGCTCTGTAACTCCCTGAGTGCTCCAAGGTTAAAGCACCTCACAGGTCCCTGTAGGGCTCCGTGGAGGTGGAGTAAGGGGGTCTCTTCCCCCCTCAGGTTCGCCCAGACTCACAGCACTTCCATGGGGGGATAGCACTCCCTCCCTGGGCCTTGTCTGCTTCCCTGTAAGCTGAAGAGGCCGGATCAGATGGGTGCAGTGCCTGTCAGGGCCTCACCCCTTCTTCACCCCAGGTCAGCTCCCCAAACTCTGTTCCTCCCTTCAGCTTCCACCACCCATTCTCCCTCTTCTCCTTCTTCACGCTCCTATGCTTCCTCCCTTGTAGACCATCTTTCAGAATTTTATGCCAATCACTTGGCAAAGGCAGGAGGCTAGGGGAAGGCATGAGAATGGGAAGGAAGGAAAGAAAGGGGAGTTGGGGTCGGGCTGGAAGGACCAAGGATCCACCCACCCATTAGATTAGGGAATGCTCACAAGGTTAAGGCAGCTAGAGGCTCTTCCAGCTTTCCACCGCACGTCGCCATTTATAGCCTGGCATCCCCCTGACTTGATGGCCACCAAGACCTTGTTGAGCTAGTAAGTGATGGCAGGTCATGAAGCTCGCAAAGAGGCTATCCTTCCCCATGCGAACCTTCTGGTTTGAAGTCCTTCCTCTGGCTGATTGTAAACCTTTCCTCCCTAAGTCTCAGTGGGGGCTCTTAGGCTTGCCTTTTGGAGGCTCACAGAACACTGAAGTCTGTCTTTTCTTCCTCCAGCCATCCCTTCACACTTTGGGAGACATCCCATCCTCTCCACTTGCCCCAGGACCAGGTCTTTAGACACTCACTCAGCTCTCCTTCACCTGCAGACTTCCATGGCACCGTCTCCAACATCTCCCACTCCTGGCCTTGCTTCTACCTATGCCAGAGGGGGATCTGTTCCCTGCTCCCTTGAATCTTCTCTTGTCAAGGTCATTGATGACCTCCTGGTTGCTAGATCAGTGGTGCCTTCTCTGTCCTCCTCTTCTTTGACCCCCATTTCCAGGACAGATGGGTCAATACTGGAGTTGACCATCTGTCCTCGAAATGCTCTCTCCTCTTAGCTTCCATGTCCCTGAGCTCTGTGTCTGGGTTTTCTTCCACCTGCAGACCTTCCTTCTCAGCGTCCTTTGCTGCCATCTGAATGTGGGAGCTAACCTCAGGCCTGGCCTTGGCTCTCTTCCTTCTTCTCTCTGCGCTCTCTCCCAGTGTCTCCTCAAGTCCCCTGTCCTTTGACTCTGGAATGTGCATCCCCAGCCCTGACCTCTGCACTGGGCCTCAGCCATGTGCATCTGACTGCCTACCTGTGATCTCCTCTAGATGTCTGAGGGCACAGCAAGCTTTACATAGCCCAAGAATCTTTCCATCCACACCCCAAACCTGTTCATCTCTCTAACCCTTAAATGGCTACGTCATCCCTCCCACTAGTTGTTCAAGTCCTAGGAGTTACTATTGATTTATCTCTCTCTTTCACTTTCTAATTTTTTTTTTTTTGTACTTTAAGTTCTAGGGTACATGTGCACAATGTGCAGGTTTGTTACATATGTATACATGTGCCATGTTGGTGTGCTGCACCCATTAACTCATCATTTACATTAGGTATATCTCCTAATGGTATCCCTCCCCCCTCCCCCCATGCCACGACAGGCCCTGGTGTGTGATGTTCCCCACCCTGTGTCCAAGTGTTCTCATTGTTCAATTCCCACCTATAAGTGAGAACATGCGGTGTTTGGTTTTTTGTCCTTGCGATAGTTTGCTGAGAATGATGGTTTCCAGCTTCATCCATGTCCCTACAAAGGACATGAACTCATCTTTTTTTATGGCTGCATAGTGTATATTTTATGGCTGCATAGTGTATATTCCATGGTGTATATGTGCCACATTTTCCTAATCCAGTCTATCATTGATGGACATTTGGGTTGGTTCCAAGTCTTTGCTATCATGAATAGTGTCACAATAAACATATGTGTACATGTGTCTTTATTAGCAGCATGATTTATAATCCTTTGGGTATATACCCTGTAATGGGATGGCTGGGCAAATGGTATTTCTAGTTCTAGATCCTTGAGGAATCGCCACATTGTCTTCCACAATGGTTGAACTAGTTTACAGTCTCACCAACAGTGTAAAAGTTTTCCTATTTCTCTACATCCTCTCCAGCACCTATTGTTTCCTGACAGAGTCTCACTCTGTCGCCCAGGCTGGAGTGCAGTGGCGCGATCTCGGCTCACTGCAAGCTCTGCCTCCCGGGTTCACACCATTCTCCTGCCTCAGCCTCCTGAGTAGCTGGGACTACAGGCACCTACCACCACACCCGGCTAATTTTTTGTATTTTTAGTAGTGACGCGGTTTCACTGTGTTAGCCAGGATGGTCTCGATCTCCTGACCTCATGATCCGTCCGTCTTGGCCTCCCAAAGTGCTGGGATTACAGGCATAAGCCACTGTGCCCGGCCTGTTGCCTGACTTTTTAATGATCACCATTCTAACTGGTGTGAGATGGTATCTCATTGTGGTTTTGATTTGCATTTCTCTGATGGCCAGTGATGATGAGCATGTTTTCATGTGCCTGTTGGCTGCATAACTGTCTTCTTTTGAGAAGTGTCTGTTCATATCCTTTGCCCACTTTTTGATGGAGTTGTTTGTTTTTTTCTTGTAAATTTGTTTGAGTTCTTTGTAGATTCTGGATATTAGCCCTTTTGTCAGATGAGTAGATTGCAAAAATTTTCTCCGATTCTGTAGGTTGCCTGTTCACTCTGATGATAGTTTCTTTTGCTGTGCAGAAGCTCTTTAGTTTAATTGGATTCCATTTGTCAATTTTGACTTTTGTTGCCATTGCTTTTGGTGTTTTAAACATGAAGTTCTTGCCCATGACTATGTCCTGAATGGTATTGCCTAGGTTTTCTTCTAGGGTTTTTATGGTTTCAGGTCTAACTTTTAAGTCTTTAATCCATCTTGAATTAATTTTTGTATAAGGTGTAAGAAAGGGATCTGGTTTCAGCTTTCTACATATGGCTGGCCACTTTTCCCAGCACCATTTATTAAATAGGGAATCCTTTCCCGATTTCTTGTTTTTGTCAGGTTTGTCAAAGATTAGATGGCTGTAGATGTGTGGTATTATTTCTGAGGGCTCTGTTCTGTTCCATTGGTTTATATCTCTGTTTTGGTACCAGTACCATGCTGTTTTGGTTACTGTAGCCTTGTAGTATAGTTTGAAGTCAGGTAGCATGATGCCTCCAGCTTTGTTCTTTTGGCTTAGGATTGTCTTGGCAATGCAGGCTCTTTTTTGGTTCCATATGAACTTTAAAGTCGTTTTTTCCAGTTCTGTGAAGAAAGTCTTTGGTAGCTTGATGGGGATGGCATTGAATCTATAAATTACTTTGGGCAATATGGCCATTTTCATGATATTGATTCTTCCTATCCATGAGCATGGAATGTTCTTCCATTTGTTTGTGTCCTCTTATTTTGTTGAGCAGTGGTTTGTAGGTCTCCTTGAAGAGGTCCTTCACGTCCCTTGTAAGTTGGATTCCTAGGTATATTATTCTTTTTGAAGCAATCGTGAATGGGAGTTCACTCATGATTTGGCTCTCTGTTTGTCTGTTATTGGTGTATAAGAATGCTTGTGATTTTTGCCCATTGATTTTGTATCCTGAGACTTTGCTGAAGTTGCTTATCAGCTTAAGGAGATTTTGGGCTGAGATGATGGGGTTTTCCAAATATGCAATCATGTCACATGCAAACAGGATCAATTTGACTTCCTCTTTTCCTAACTGAATACCCTTTATTTCTTTCTCTTGCCTGATTGCCCTGGCCAGAACTTCCAACACTGTGTTGAACAGGAGTGGTGAGAGAGGGCATCCCTGTCTTGTGCCAGTTTTCAAAGGGAATGCTTCCAGTTTTTGCCCATTTAGTATGATATTGGCTGTGGGTTTGTCATAAATAGGTCTTATTATTTTGAGATACATCCAATCAATACCGAATTTATTGAGAGTTTTTAGCATGAAGGGCTGTTGAATTTTGTCAGAGGCCTTTTCTGCATCTATTGAGATAATCATGAGGTTTTTGTCTTTGGTTCTGTTTATATGCTGGATTATGTTTATTGAATTGCATATGTTGAACCAGCCTTGCATCCCAGGGATAAAGCCCACTTGATCATGGTAGATAATCTTTTTGATGTGCTGCTGGATTCGGTTTGCCAGTATTTCATTGAGGACTTTTGCACTGATGTTCATCAGGGATATTGGTCTAAAATTCTCTCTTTTTTGTTGTATCTCTGCCAGGCTTTGGTATCAGGATGATGCTGGTCTCATAAAATGAGTTAGGGAGGATTCCTTCTTTTTCTATTGATTGGAATAGTTTCAGAATGAATGGTAGCAGCTCCTCCTTATACCTCTGGTAGAATTCGGCTGTGAATCCATGTGGCCCTGGACTTTTTTCGGTTGTAGGCTATTAATTATTGCCTCAATTTCAGAGCCTGTTATTGGTCTATCCAGGGATTCAACTTCTTACTGATTTAGTCTTGGGAGGGTGTATGTGTCCAGGAATTTATCCATTTCTTCTAGATTTTCTAGTTTATTTACATAGAGGTGTTTATAGTATTCTCTGATGGTAGTTTGTATTTCTGTGGGATTGGTGGTGATATCCCCTTTATCATTTTTTATTGCATCTATTTGATTCTTCTCTCTTTTCTTCTTTATTAGTCTTGTTAGCAGTCTATCAGTTTTGTTGATCTTTTCAAAAAACCAGCTCCTGGATTTATTGATTTTTTGAAGGGTTTTTTGTGTCTCTATCTCCTTCAGTTCTGCTCTGATCTCAGTTATTTCTTGCCTTCTGCTAGCTTTTGAATGTGTTTGCTCTTGCTTCTCTAGTTCTTTTAGTTGTGATGTTAGGGTGTCAATTTTAGATCTTTCCTGCTTTCTCTTGTAGGCATTTAGTGCTATAAATTTCCCTCTACACACCGCTTTAAATATGTCCCAGAGATTCTGGTATGTTGTATCTTTGTTCTCATTGGTTTCAAAGAACATCTTTATTTCTGCCTTCAATATCGTGAAAATAAAGAACATCTTTATTTCTGCCATGTAGTTGTGCAGTTCTGAGTGAGTTTCTTAATCCTGAGTTCTAGTTTAATTGCACTATGGTCTGAGAGACAGTTTGTTATAATTTCTGTTCTTTTACATTTGCTGAGGTATGCTTTACTTCCAACTATGTGGTCAATTTTGGAATAAGTGCGTTGCGGTGCTGAGAAGAATGTATATTCTGTTGATTTGGGGTGGAGAGTTCTGTAGATGTCTATTAGGTCTCCTTGGTGCAGAGCTGAGTTCAATTCCTGGATATCCTAGTTACCTTTCTGTCTCATTGATTTGTCTAATGTTGATAGTGGGGTATTAAAGTCTCCCATTATTATTGTGTGGGAGTCTAAGTCTCTTTGTAGGTCTCTAAGGACTTACTTTATGAATCTGGGTGCTCCTGTATTGGGTGCATATATATTTAGGATAGTTAGCTCTTCTTGTTGAATTGATCCCTTTACCTTTTTTTTTTTTTTTTTTTGAGACGGAGTCTCGCTCTGTCGCCCAGGCTGGAGTGCAGTGACGCGATCTCGGCTCACTGCAAGCTCTGCCTCCCGGGTTTATGCCATTCTCCTGCCTCAGCCTCCGGAGTAGCTGGGACTACAGGCACCCACCACCTCGCCTGGCTAATTTTTTGTATTTTTTAGTAGAGACAGGGTTTCACTGTGTTAGCCAGGATGGTCTCGATCTCCTGACCTCGTGATCCGCCCACCTCGGCCTCCTAAAGTGCTGGGATTACAGGCTTGAGCCACCGCGCCCGGCCCCCTTTACCTTTATGTAATGGCCTTCCTTGTCTCTTTTGATCTTTGTTGGTTTAAAGTTTGTTTTTTCAGAGACTAGGATTGCAACTCCTGCCTTTTTTTTGCTTACCATTTGCTTGGTAGATCTTCCTCCATCCCTTTATTTTGAGCCTATATGTGTCTCTGCACGTGAGGGTCTCCTGAATACAGCACACTGAGGGGTCTTGACTCTTTATCCAATTTGCCAATCTGTGTCTTTTAATTGGAGCATTTAGCCCATTTACATTTATTATTATTGTTATGTGTGAATTTGATCCTGTCATTATGATGTTAGCTGGTTATTTTGCTCATTAGTTGATGCAGTTTCTTCCTAGTGTCGATGGTCTTTACAATTTGGCATGTTTTTGCAGTGGCTGGTACCGGTTGTTCCTTTCCATGTTTAGTGCTTCCTTCAGGAGCTGTTGTAGGGCAGGCCTGGTGGTGACAAAATCTCTCAGCATTTGCTTGTCTGCAAAGGATTTTATTTCTCCTTCACTTATGAAGCTTAGTTTGGCTGCATATGAAATTCTGCGTTGAAAATTCTTTTCTTTAAGAATGTTGAATTTTGGCCCCCACTCTCTTCTGACTTGTAGAGTTTCTGCCGAGAGATTTGCTGTTAGACTGATGGTCTTCCCTTTGTGGGTAACTGACCTTTCTCTCTGGCTGCCCTTAACATTTTTTCCTTCATTTCAACTTTGGTGAATCTGACAATTATGTGTCTTGGAGTTGCTCTTCTCGAGGAGTATCTTTGTGGTGTTCTCTGTATTTCCTGAATTTGAATGTTGTCCTGCCTTACAAGGTTGGGGAAGTTCTCCTGGATAATATCCTGCAGAGTGTTTTCCAACTTGGTTCCATTCTCCCTGTCACTTTCGGGTATACCAATCAGACGTAGATTTGGTCTTTTCACATAGTCCCATATTTCTTGGAGGCTTTGTTCACTTCTTTTTACTCTTTTTTTCTCTAAATTTCTCTTCTCACTTCATTTCATTCATTTGATCTTCAATCACTGATATCCCTTCTTCTAGTTGATTGAATTGGCTACTGAAGCTTGTGCATTTGTCACGTAGTTCTCATGCCATGGTTTTCAGCTTCAGCAGATCTTTTAAGGACTTCTCTACACTGATTATTCTAGTTAGCCATTTGTCTAATCTTTTTTCAAGGTTTTTAGCTTCTTTGCGATGGGTTCAAACTTCCTCCTTTAGCTCGGAGAAGTTTGATCATCTGAAGCCTTCTTCTCTCAACTCATCAAAGTCATTCTCCATCCAGTTTTGTTCCATTGCTGGTGAGGAGCTGTGTTCCTTTGGACGGGGAAAGGTGCTCTGATTTTTAGAATTTTCAGCTTTTCTGATCTGTTTTTTCCCCATCTTTGTGGTTTTATCTACCTTTGGTCTTTCATGATGGTGATGTACAGATGGAGTTTTGGTGTGGATGACCTTTCTGTTTGTTAATTTTCCTTCTAACAGTCGGAACCCTCAGCTGCAGGTCTATTGGAGTTTACTGGAGGTCTAGTCCAGACCCTGTTTGCCTGGGTATCAGCAGCAGAGGCTGCAGAACAGTGAATATTGCTGAACAGCAAATATTACTGAACAGCAAATGTTGCTGCCTGATTGTTCCTCTGGAAGCTTCGTCTCAGAGGTGTACCCGGCTGTGCGAGGTGTCAGTCTGCCCCTACTGAGGGGTGCCTCCCAGTTAGGCTACTCGGGGGTCAGGGACCCACTTGAGGAGGCAGTCTGTCGGTTCTGAGATCTCAAACTCCATGCTGGGAGAACCACTACTCTCTTCAAAGCTGTCAGACAGGGACATTTCTTCACTTTCTAAATTATCAGCACATCCTGCTGGTTTCATTCCTAAACTATTTTTTGGGTCTGTCTCCTTCTCCCCACTTCCTTTGCCATCCCTTGGTGCAATCGACTGTCTTCTCATGCTGCAATAGCCTGCCCTCTCTCCTTTTACAATCCCTTATCCCCACATCAGATCATGTTGTTCCTCTGCCGAGTCCCCATGATACTGGGTGGCCCACAGGCCCAGCTAGACCTGGCTCTGCTCACCTGTCTGACCTCCACAGCCCTGCCTAGCCACATTGGCAGCTGCTGCTGCAAAGCAAGTGATTGTATTTACTCACTGCTCCTTCTCTGGGAAGCTCTTCCCCCACATCCACATAGGGCGCCATACCTCTATTCATGTCCCCTGTCCAGAGTGGCCTTCCTGGGCCCCCCACTATCCTTCCAGGAACCCTCCAATTCCTTGTCCTACTTTTTTTGGAAGAGTTACGGCTACTTGGCATTATATTGAATGAATCATTTATTGTCACCCCCATGGAAATGCCATAAGGGCAGGGACTCTGGCTAGTTCATTAGTGCATTCTGGCCTGAAACAGTGCCTGGCACACAGTAGAGGGTCCATAAATCTTCATTGAGTAAAAGAGGAGAAAAGCCCTTCTCACACATCAACAGTACAGACAGGCCATGGAGGAGCTGTGTGTAATTCCGCATAATAAGAGCTGGACTGGAGGGGTGCCCAGGGGCTGCAGGCGCAGAGGAGGGAGGGCCACGAATGGAGCCAGTGGAAGCTGACCCCTGGGCTGATTCTGCTGGATGAGTAGGGAGGGACTAGCAAGACAACAACAAAGGTTATTCCAGACAGAGGGACTCCTCCAGCAGGGAGAAGACCGCATCCTGTCCCTGGCACTGGGGTGGAGACAAGGACTACTCGGGTAGGAGAAGTGGTGAGAGTTGGTGGAAGATGAAGGAAGGAGAAGGAGGCAGCTAGGATGTAGCTCTTGGCTAGGGCACCTGTGGGCATGGTGGTCAAAGTCCACCAGCAGCAGTAGGGATACTGGCCAGTGCTAGCATTCACACACTGAGGCGTTCCTGGCTGTTGAGCTGAATTTTACAAAGGGAAGCCTTTCGGGGCCCCCTAGTCTGGCCTGGAAAATAAGGTCATCACATACACACTCTCACAGGGAATGTGCTAGACAATGGATCTGGGGCCCTGCAGAACTCCTGGGTGGGGAAGGAGGAATGAATCTAGACACCAGGCTTTGCCCCGATATCCCCAACGCCTACCCTGTGCCAGAAATGACCCTCAGGCTTGGTGTGAGGTGCACACCTGGGGAAGATTAATCCCAGGACTATTTCGGGTTGCACTGAGAACATCAGGCTTTTTAGCATCCAGTTCTGATATCTCAAAACAGCTCTGATAATTCCTGGGGACAGATGAGTGAACTGTGGCCCAAAGAGGGCAGGTGAGGTTCAAGGCTGCTGAGCTGGCCTGTGGACCAGCCAGGGGTTGGAGCCAGGGCTCTCCACTGCCATAGAGTGTCTCCTGATAGTTGTGACCTGCAGTTGTTAACAGCTGAGCCTTTCTTGCCCCTCTCTTACCTCTCTGGGAAGACACTTCAGTCCTTTGAATTGTCAGGCTGCAATTTTGAGACTCTGATTTCTGTGCGTTTGCTGTGACGGGTCGTGTGCTATCTCGAGACAGCAGCTGTTCTGGCTCTAGAAATAGTGCTGAGCTCACTGAAGGGCTGTTGCCCTTGGGAGGGGGAAGGGCTGCTGACTGAGAAAACCCCCAGAGAACAGTGGCTGTCAGAGGGAGAGGAAGTGCAGTGACATTATTAAGAGCAGGGGTTCCAGGCTCTCACAGTCCTCAGGTTTTTTTCCAGTGCCACCATTTACTAGCTGAATGACCTTGGGCAAATTACTTTACCTCTTGTAGTTCAAGTCTCAGATATAAAATGGGGGAAATTATGCTTGCCTCATAGGGTTATTGGGAGGATTAAATGAGACCAAGTTAAAGAGTCTGGTATCAGGCTGCACAGTTGTGCAAGGTGGGCACTGCACAAAGATGCTCAGGCAAGGAGTCAAGTGGAGCTGAAGTACAGCTTACTCTCACTTGACCAGCCATGCACCTGGTGCATGTGGCTTAATTTGTCTGAAGAAAATGGTGCTTTTTCGTGATTTGCACAGAGGTGCCATATGGGCTAGTGGTGTCTCTAACCAGTGTGGAATAAGTAAACAACTCCATGGTTCTCTGAGACTCTGCACCGAGCTCGACAGGAGTCTAGGTGTTCAGATTACTGAGCTGGGGTAGCTTCCCTGTTCACCTAGGGCTAGTGGAGGTTTAACAGGTGTTTGTGCATGACACAGGGACCCCCCTGGGTTCCTATTCTCTGGAATACCATCGGTGTCTGGGGGTGGGGATGGGAAGTATTAGATAGAAAGCTGAATGCATGGACCTCATCTTGTAGCAGCCAGTGGTTGCTGGGACCCAGAGTACTTTGGCCCCCAAGAAAGGAACCATGGCCCTGGAGAAGCTCTGGAGAGGGAATCAGGCCAACAGGGGAGCCTCTGTGGGGCAGGCTCTTGGGGAAAGGCTCAAAGGAATTACAGACCTAGACTCTCAGAGGGCCAGACCCTGGGCATGCTGAAAGGAGGCCTCCTCAGGAGAATCGCTTGAACCCGGGAGGCAGAGGTTGCAGTGAGCCGAGATTGTGCCACTGCACTCCAGCCTGGGCGACAGAGCGAGACTCTGTCTAAAAAAAAAAAAAAGGAAAGAAAGAAAGAAAGGAGGTCTCCTTAGCTCCTTAGCCCACAAAGCTGCAGCCCAATCTGGGCAGAGGGAGGAGAACTCATGTCCAGGGCCACTGTGTTCACCTCTTTCTGGCCTTCTGCATTTGTCTTCTCACTTAGCGGAGGGCAGAGAGATGGGGCAGAGCAGATGCAGCCTGGCGCCAGCATCATATTTGGCTGCTGGAAGCTGGGTGGCATTTGAGAGGAGTTGGGCTCCTGATATGACCCGCTGGGACTATTTATACCTGTGAGATGCCCTACATGGTGCCAGGGTCCCCTCCCCTTTGAGGCAGGTAAAGATAGTCTTTCTAGCATTGAAAGAAGAGACAGTGATGAAGTCACTTTGAGAGGCTAGTGGAGTTTAAGAAGGTTGGAGAAAGTGCTTCCCTCAATCTTCTAACAGGGTAAGGGGAAGCTCGAGATATTTAGAAAAAGGTCTGGGACTTAAAAAGGCATTTATTAGTGATCTCCAATAATAAAAGAATCATAACCCCATTGCAGAAAACTTGTAAAAACACAGAAAAGTTTTTTAAAATAACCCATCATCCCATTTATTCTGATTTATCCCTATTAATATTGTGTTACAATTCTTCCCTTTGCCTACGCATTCACATACGTATATATAATTCTTTTTGGAGACCATAGTTTTGTAACTTGCATTTTTTTACCCAACGTTGTTATGTGAGCATCTTCTTATGTCATTAGACAAAAAAATTTAAGCAACATTTTTGATGTCTGTATATCTGTATCCAGACCAAATGGGAATTTTCATGAATTTCCATGACACCCTCTAAAATGCAGTCCTTGAGCATCCTGTTAGAAGCAGAATATGGGGCAGTGCTTTTCAAAATCTTATTCCTATCTTAGTTCTTTTGGGCTGCCATAACAAAATAGCTTAGACTGGGTCATTTATAATTGTAACAGGAGAAATTTATTTCTCACAGTTCTGTGGGCTGGGAAGTCCAAGATCAACGTGGCAGAAGATTTGGTGTCTGGTGAGGGCCTGTTCCTCATAGATGGCAGCTTCTTGCTGCATCCTCACATGGTGGAAAGGCAAAAGGCTCTTTGAAGCCTCTTTTATCAGGGCCTAATCCCATCCTTGAGGTCAGAGACCTCATAACCTAATCACCCCCCAAAGGCCCAGCCTCTTAATATCATCACATTGGGGATTAAGTTTAAACACGAAACTTAATGTTTGTATTGGGGATACAGACATTTAGACCATAGCAACCTCAAGTCAATCATCTTTAGAGACTGAGCTAGAGCAGTACGGACCAAAAAAGCAAAGCCCAGGTAGGATAGAGAAAGAAGCCAGGGCTATTAGCTACATTTTCCAGATGGGAAAACTGAGGCTTTAGACTCAGGCATGGAATAGTTTTGATGACTTGGCTGAGGTACTACATGGAGTGTTTTCAGGGTACCTGCCTGGGATTTGTTTTAATCGGATATGGTAAGACACGAAAATATGGAAATGACTGTCATGAAGGAAGAGGTTTTGATACTCACAGATCCCTAGAAACAGGAGGCCCTGCAAGACCATGGGAAGAAGCGCCTGGATCAGTAAGGAGGCAGAGGCAGCGAGGGGGAAGTGTGGGCAAGAACCATCATTGGGATTTCCATGGAAAGGAACTGGTGAGGCAGGGTTTGCAGGTATAGGATTGGTTGATCTGAGTAATTTCAGTGGGTTCTGGGGTGTAGGGGCTATCCCCAGTTGCCTGGGACCTGGCCCTGGGGTGAGTGGGGCAGGAGCTATTCCAGTGTCCAAGAATATGGGAGCCTGATAGGGGCATGGGATCTGGATTGGTTTGCAAATGAAAGGTGCACTCACAGGCTAGTCCTTCACTATCTCTAGGAATTGGCTAGCCCTAGAAGAGGCAGTCCCTCCAAGGTCAGCAAGGCCCCAGGTGTCAAAGCATCAGAAGCACATGGTTAATGAGTGGAGCCTCCAGCAGAGATGAGGTGATCAAGCAGGTCCGTGTCCAAGCAGGACTTAGTGTGGGCTTTATCCACAGGGTGGCAGGGGAGAGGTTTACTAATCACAGCAGAAGGAGAATGTCACCAGTGCACACAGTGAGAAGCTTCGAGTTGTTCATCCCTGACTCAGCCCTGCCATCAACCAGCTTATGGTCAGAGACTGTCTCTGACTCCCTGTGGCATCCACTGGTATCACGTGCTCTTTAGTGGCGGGACAAAGGGGACAGAGGGGAATGAGCATTTTTGGGGTAGTTCCTGTGTGCTAGTGGTTTCCATGAAATGCTCATCAGTGTTTTTTTCTCAGCCCTGTCGCACATGCGCTGCATTGTTTTTGCTGATTTGCAGATGAGAAAACAAAGGAGCAGAAAAGTGCCAGGCCTAATGTGGCTGTCAGAATACCATAGACTGAGTGACTTAGCTTATAAACAACAGAAATGTATTGCTCACAGTTCTGGAGGCTGAGAAGTCCAAGATCAAGGCAGATTAAGTTTCAGGTGAGGACCCACTTCCTGGTTCATCAACAGCGCTCCTTGCTGTATCCTTACATAGTAAAAGGGAAGAGGCGTCTCTCTTGGGCCTCTTTATAAGGGCAATAATCCCATTCATGAGGGCTGTGCCTGCAGTACCTCCCAGAGGCCCCACCTCCTAATACCATTACCTTGCAGGTTAGGATCTCAACATATGAACCATGGGGGCGACACAAACCTTCAGACCATACAGAGGCCAATGAGGGGTGGAGGGGTGTGAACCCAGTTCTGAAAGCCTCTCTAAGTATCACCAAGCCCACAGCACAAGGTCATTTGGAATCATGGTGCTGCCTAGTTGGGTGTACGAGTGATGTTGAGGATGCAGGAGAAAGAGGAACCAAGGAAGAGGCAAGGCAGGAATGGCTTTGTCAAGGAAATGGTAGGGCTGGCTGATTGAAGAGAAGATGCTACCCTAGTTCAAACAGATTGTTTTAAAGAGGACAACAAAGAGATGCAGAGAGGGGAAGTGTTTTACCCAAAGTCACACAGCTGGTTTGTAGCCGTATCTGAGATGTGTCCGCAAGTCTCCAATTTCCCAAGAACTCTAGGATAAGTCTCAACCTAATGATTTCCTGCATCATTTGAATCTGGACCTTTTCTTATCAACAACCTAGGACCACGGCTTTACCTGACTCAGTGGATTCCAAAGGGCTTAGTTACACCGGCTCAGGTTGCAAACAGTGATCTTTGTGATAGGACACCAGAGCTTACTGTTGTGTGACTGGAAAATTAGGTGAGTCAGAGCCAAGGTCATGGGCTTGTTTTGTGGCCCCAGGCTGACCCCTTGTTCTTATTTGCAGATAACAGAATCTACATTAGCTAGTTAAAGAAGAAAAGGATTTATTAAGGGCACAGCTAGCTCAGATTCATGGGGAAAGCTGAAGAAATGGCTGAACTCCCAGGAATTCCTCCCCAAACTGCAGTGAAATGGGGCCACCGTGAAAGCTGCTGCCTCTGATACAATCATGAAGGTGTTACCACTACTGCAGTTTCCAAGAGCCATGACACCTCTGCCACATTCTGCACCAGCAAAACCGTGCCTTGAGCCTTGCCATTCTTCCCCTATAACAGGTCTGAATCCGTCTCATGCAAATGCTTCTAACTGGCTGAACCTAAATTGCATCCAGAACCCTACCTGCAAAGGAGTCTGGGAAATGTCATTTTTAGCTTTCCTGCCTCTGTAGTACAGAAGATACAGAGATAACAGAGACACGGTCTCTGTGTTTGAGATGCTCGTGGTTTGGAAAGAAACGCAATCACATAAACACACAATTGTACTATTATGTAGGTGCAAAAGTAATTGCGGTTTTTGCCATTACATGAAAAAAAAAAAAAAAAAGGCAAAAACTGCAATTGCTTTTGCACCAACCCAATACAATGTTATTTGCTCTGACTAAGAGACAGTGAGCAGCGGGAGTCCAGGATCAGGATCAGAGGAGGCTTCCCAGCAGCGTGGTTACTCGAGCCGGGTACTGAAAAATCCATTTGAGTTTGCCAGATGAGAAAGACAGAAAAGGAGTTGTAAGACACAAAGGTGTCTGATATTTTGGGGATCTTCAGTACCTACTTCTTATTAACTTGGCCTGAATTCTTTTATGACATGAGAACAAAGAGCCAATTTATTTTGTAAATAGGGACCGATTTGTTGTGGAAAATATTTTAATATCTTAAAATATTATGTAAAATTATTTAAATATGTAATTATAGTACTTAAAACTATTAAATTATATTTAAATTATTAAGGACAAATATTTATAAATATAACTTTTAAAGTATCACAGTATTATTTTAATGACAAAATGACAATACAAATACAATGATAATAATAAAACTACCAATATTTGTAAAAGAAACCAATATATTGGGTAAAATGTTTCAGCATTTCTAAAGCAGCACATACATAAGTTTGTCCAGTGTGTAAGGGTATGTGGGAAATGACCACTGCTGCGTGTGGTGGTTTCTGGGAGATGCTTGAGCGATGCCTGATTTCCAATGCTTGGCCCTGGGGAGCCGCTCTCACGTCTGATTCTTGCAGACTACCTGTTGCAAGGCCACTGATCCCATATTTACAGTGGTTTGGCCTTGCAGGCTTCTGGATTCATGATGTTAAAGCTGTCCTGGGATCCAGCCCTCCCAGCTCCATCCACCCCTGCCTCTGAACAACCGCCAGAAGAGAGGGGCCATGAGGAGAGAGCTCACTGGGCCTCTGCCACAGGAGGCCAGAGGGCCCTTTCCAGGGGACACCAGCCATGCTCATAGCCAAGTGGCAGAAAGAGCAGCCTTGAGTCAGCATGCAGGTTCCCATCTTGGCTCTGCCACCTTCCAGCTCCGGGGGTCTGGCACCTTAGTTAATTCCCAGAGCCTATTCAGGATGCTTGTGTCACTTTCCTCATAGGCTGATTAGAAAGATTAAAAGTGAATGCATCCATCCACATCAAATACTTGGCCTGGTGCTTAGCCTATAGTAAGGGCTTAGTAAGTGTTGGCTGAAATTGGCATTGATATTCTGCATGAAGCTGGCAGAGGGACCCTGAGGTGGCTGTGACATGCCTGGAGCCAGCTGGTGCTGGAAGGGGCTTGGTCTCTTCTGCAGGTAGACCTAGACCAAGCCCTGGTCCTGCCCTATACGGAGAGTGTGACCTGGAGCTCTGTCTGATTAGCCTCAGTATTCTCAGCTGCCAAATGGGGAGAAAGGCACATCAGTCTCAGTTATGTCACAGTATGGGCACGAGGATCAAGTGGGCAAGGGGCAGGGAATGGAAGGGCAAGCTGGAGGCCTGAAGGCTCACTGTCGGACTCCCAGTGCTGTGCCAGAATGACTCTGGTCTCTCTGCTTTCTCTGATCACAGTATACACAGCATCCCTCTTCCTCCCCTCTCCTTCCCAGCCACAAACTTGGAACCAAACCTGTTTCTGAACTTCCCTGTTTGCTGAAATCGGTTTATGCTTCTGTAAATGCTTACACTCCCAGGGGAGTGGGGCGCTGAGAGTAACTGACCACCCAGTGATCAAGCCAGAGGACCCCGTGGTCTGCCTGAAGCCCCTAATGGGTCATCTGCTGGGATGGGGCTGGTTGGCTTTATTTATTTCACTGGGACAGACACTCCACCCTGCAACAAGAGCTCCTGCAGGCCCTGGACATCCTGACCTGCTTCTCTGTTTAACCTGTCTCTGTTGGTCCCCAGGTACTTTGAATTTTACGAGGGGCCTTTTGAATATAACTCCACAAGATGCCTGGAGCTGAGGCACGAAATATTGGAAGTGAAGGTGCTGTCCATGTGAGTGTGGCCATTTGTGGTGGGTGCAGGGGGCATGTGGAGGTGGGGCAGGGTTTAGGGGTGGGTGAGGGGGGGCAAGCATGGAAAGAAACAGGAAACACGTGGTAGGTTCCTATAGAGCGTAAAGTAGGTCTCCTTCCCCAGAGCCACTGGCATTTGGAAAGCCCTGAAGGGCTGGAACACAGTGATGATTGTGCCTGTTTTATGACAAAAGGCCAAGTTTGCAAGGTCACCTCTGGTGACTCGGTGTTAAAGTCCCCGCCTCAATTACCGGTCTCTTTGATTATCATCGCTGGCTCCTCTTGTGTAGAAACTGAAGAGGGCACAGGACTTTCTTGCCTGAAATTCAGTACGTTGCACCGCAGGCTTAAGCGTTGCCCTCTTGCTATCACCTTTGATGATTTTAATTTTATTAAAAGTTTTGATTTTTAAATTATTTAAATGATACAAAATTTGTGCGGTACAGATGGTTATTCAATGAAGAGCCACCGAGTTCTCCCCAGGGGTGACGATGTGGCTTTGGGTATCCTTGCAGAATCAATGCATGAGTAAGAATCTGTGTATGGAGATTTTAAAAGTTTTTTTTTTTTGCATAAATGGTAAAAGAGCTATGCTCCCCACTCCCCGCTTAACAGTACATCACCTATGACTCTTCAACCCACAGGAGGGAAAACACATTACATACTGAACGTTTTAGCATGCATGTGCCCACCTGGGTTTCCGCCCTTCACAGAACTGCCATGAATTCAGCAAACCCATTTAGAGGAATTGGTACTATATTAGTCATGACAGAATCTGTATTTATTTGGAAACCGTTATATCTGGATGTGGAAAAAATATAGTTTATTCAGAGGCAGGCAATGTTGGGTGCTCAGATGGACTCACGGGCCCCTGACATAACCCCCAGGGCATCTGGGGTCCCTGGCCCTCAGGCAGGGACCGTTGTTCCTTTACCCATCTAACGTGATTCCAGCTAGTGTGCATCAGGGGGAGAGCATGGGTCTTGGGGTGGGCCGACCTGAGATCCAAAGCTGACTCTGGGCCTTAGCACATCTCAATCTTTCTGCAAATGGCTTAACTTCTCTGAGCCTTTCCTTACCTATGAAAATGGGGACACTATTACCTACCCTTTAAGGGTTGCTATAGACTAGCTGAAATAAGGCATGTGAAAGTAGATAGCCCAGGATCACGAGGTCAGGAGATCGAGACCATCCTGGCTAACATGGTGAAACCCCGTCTCCACTAAAAAAATACAAAAAGTTAGCCGGGTGTGGTGGCGGGCGCCTCTTGTCCCAGCTACTCTGGAGGCTGAGGCAGGAGAATGGTGTGAACCCGGGAGACGGAGCTTGCAGTGAGCCGAGATCACGTCACTGCTCTCCACCTTGAGCAACAGAGTGAGACTCCTTTTCAAAATAAATAAATAAATAAATAAAATAAAAAAGAAAGTAGATAGCCCAGCAGCCTGCATGCTCAGTAGCACACATCATAGGTGTTCAATAAATGTCAGCACCCATCTCTCTCTTTCCTTCCTTCCTTTCCTTTTTGGAACTAGTAGCAGCAGCTTTTCTGGGCTGTCATGCACAGACTCCATAGCTCAGCAGTTCCTGGAAAGCTCCAAGGGTGAGACCAGCATCCAGCTGGGATTAGCTGCATTGTTTATGGCCCCTGTCCTAACCCATGGTCTCTGTACCCTCTCTAGAGAAGGTGGGATACAGACGCCACTCATCAGTTTCACTGAGCCCTGGGCTGAACACATACCACTGTGGTGCCCGCCCTTGTGGAACTCACAGCCACTGAGGGGGACAGACATTAAATAACCAGTTACCACAAGAAGCCAGGGTAGTGACCGGGAACCCGACCCAGGCTGGGGCTAGGGGGAGGTTGTCAGGCAACGCTTCCCTGAGGAAGGGACACTAGAGCTCCAGTCTGAAGGGTGACAGGAGCTAACTAGGCCAAGAGGGCTCCAGGTGGAGGGAACAGTTTGTACAAAGGCCCTGTGCCAGGAAGGAGCTGGCTGTGTCCTGGACTCTGAAGGATGAGGCAGCTCGAATGCCGGCGTGAGGGGAAGACACAGAAGCTGCATTGCTAGAGGGTCAGGTAGGGCCAGACCATATGGAGCTTCATGGTACAGACCCAGGTTTGGGTTTTACCTTTATCCAAGGGCCTTGAGAGCCACAGGAAAGGTTTTAAGCAGGGCCTGGGGCATGTGAGCTGGTTGGTATTTTAAACATGCCTCCAAGGAGTTTTGATTTAGTGGCAAAAATGGCTGTCGGAGCCAAGTTCAGAAGCCGGTAGCAGAGAGTCTGTCTTCTCAGAATTCAAAGCTTTCAGACCCTTCCGTGTTTTACTGTGCAAATCCAGAGCACTGTGGTTGAGAGCACACCTTCAAGATTTCAGAGAATAAATGACTCATTTCTTTTCTTTTCTTTTTTTCTTTTTTTTTTTTTTTTTGAGACAGAGTCTCACTCTGTCACCCAGGCTGGAATGCAGTGGCGCAATCTTGGCTCACTGCAACCTCTGTCGCCCGGGTTCAAGCAATTCTCCTGCCTCAGCCTCCCGAGTAGCTGGGATTACAGGTGCCTGCCACCGTGCCAGGCTAATTTTTATATTTTTAGTAAATTCGGGGTTTCACCATCTTGGTCAGGCTGGTCTTGAACTCCTGACCTCATGATCCACCCGCCTTGGCCTCCCAAAGTGTTGGGATTACAGGTGTGAGCCACCACGCCCAGCTGACTAATTTCTTTAAATTATAAAATGTATAGTTTCTTCATGGTTACTTCAAGGTCTGGACAGGAAGATTTAAGAAATCCTGTGAATGGGTCATCCTTCTGGGGAACTTCCCATCCCTCTACGTGTGTATTTTCTGTATGCTGGTGTTAGGTCCTATATCAGTTTGCTGTAACAAGGTACACAAAACTTAATTCTTCCACAATTCTGGAGGCCAGGGGTCTGAAATGAAGATACTGCAGGGTTGGCTTCTTCTGAGGCCTCTCTCCTTGGCTTGCCAATGGCCTTCTTCTCGCTGCGTCCCTATATGGTTGCCCCTGGTCTGAGTCTTGCCTATGCCCTAATCTCTCTTTGTAAGGGCATCGGTCATATTGGATCAGGGCTCACTCTAATGGCCTCATTTTAACTTCATTACCTCTTTAAAGGCCCTATGCCCACAGTAGCCCATGCCTGTAATCCAAGCACTTTGGGAGGCTGAGGCGGGTGGATCACCTGAGGTCAGGAGTTTGAGACCAGCCTGACCAACATGGTGAAACCCCATCTCTACTAAAAATACAAAAATTAACTGGGCATGATTGTACGCACCTGTAATCCCAGCTACTCGGGAGGCTGAGGCAGGAGAATTGCTTGAACCCAGGAAGTGGAGGTTGCAGTGAGCCGAGATTGTGCCATTGCACTCCAGCCTAGGTGACAGAGCAAGACTCCATCTCAAAAATAAACAAACAAAAAAAGGCCCTATCTCCAAATACGGTTTCATTCTATGGTCCTGGCGGTTAGGACCTCAGCATATGAATTTTGGGGAGACACAGTTCAGCCCACAACAGCCCCTGTCACAGCTTCCATTTAGGGCTAGATTAGAAATTACCCAGGGCCATTGTTTTGAGCTCAAAACACAAACACTGTTCAGTGTAATGGACAACCTCATATGTCCCCAAGGTCCGACTGCACTCTCTTTAGAGAGGAACATGAGAGACAGTCACCTTCCGTTGATTCCACTTGCCATCCCTTGTCCCTGTTATGGACTCCCATTGGTGGTGTTTGGGCCTCTCCACATTTGGCTTTGGTTCTCATCTCTGCCTCGGGGCACTCTCTCCGTCCCCAGGGGCTGGGCTCCTGGGGTGAGCAGCCATCCTAGCTGGGGCTCCTGGCTGAGCTGGACTTTGCATGCCCTGCCTCTTCTACAGCAGTTGCCCCTCTGCGGCCCCAAGCCCTGGGGATCTGAGAGGGAAGGAGAGGCTGGGCTGTTCATGGGGCATGAGTGTGTGTGCCTCCTTTCCTGAGTCTAGGCTGAGGGTCAGTAGGTCCTCCAGGGCTGAAATCAGAGAGTTGCAGAGGCCCGCCTCTGATCCGAGTGATTCTGACATTATCTGGGCACCCGGGGGCTTCACTGTGTTCCAGTCCAGCGCCATGAGAAGGACTCACAGAGGGTCTGACCCTGAGTCCTCGGGAAGAGGTTAAAGCCCACCTGTGAATGGAGGGTCTGATGCATGCGCTCTGTCCTTTGGGCCCGCAGAATGTCAGCTGGTGTTTTGTTTGAGGAGACAAGGAGGTGTGTGATTCATCTGGGAACGATTCTGATCCACAATTGCTGAAATCAGTGGTAAAAATCAGTCAGCCAGAAAATCCCCACATGGAAAATTCTTCCCTCCCTGACCATGTCAGATACATGAAGAACGACTCCATGATGATTTGTTATGAAAACGCATTGTCACTAATTCTTACTAAAATTATTTACACCTGTCATCTAGAGCTCCTTTATTTTAAAATAAGAATCTTCAGTTGCTGCCTGTGCTCACACCCAGATGGGGGTCTTGCAGGATAATTCCCCAGGCCAGCGTCTCCTATCACCCTTCCCCATTTTTCTGCCACTGGGAGCTCTGTGCTGAGCCCAGTACTGAGACCAAGGAAGAAGCTGGGAGCAAAGGCCAGCTGGGCAAATGCCCACTCTCTGGACTGGGAGTCCCTTTTGTGCCACTGCAGTGTTCACAAGTCTGTGTCCTCTGCCAGGCAGAGGTTCCTGGAGGGCCAGGACCCAGGCTTAGGCATCTCTGAGTCTGGCCCTATGCCAGCTCAGTACTCACATGTTAAATGAATGAGTGGACAGAGGGAGTGGGTGAAACCCGGGTGCAAACAGGAGGCCATGGAAGAAAAGAGGGAGAAAGAAGACTAAAGAAAGAATCACTCTCATTTCATTACGATTAGTGCCCAGCTCCCTCCCACATTTCCCCAGTTGAAGGGTATTACTATTTTTAGTCTGTCTGTAGATTATCTAAGTAATCAATTTCTTGTTCTACCAAATATCAACAGTATTTCTTGATCCTGCACTGTGTAAGATAAGGATATTTAAATTATTCCTACTCTACAGTTCCCCCTCCAGCCTATGGCTTCACTCATCCATGGGTTGACTTTTAAAATGACAAAGCCGATAACATTTGTCTTCTATTTGTAACCATACCAAGCCCTTTTTGAGGCTTTTTCTAGAGGTTGACTCTAAAATTTGAAGAATAGCAAATAGTGTTTTCCATTACTGGGATGATGTAGATATTGTTCACTGAAGGCCGGGGAGCCACCAGGCCTCCATCAACTTTCATGACCCTCTTGCTGGGTCATGTGGCTGCTGTTTTGGGGCTTCCTTTCTTTGCCTTCTGAGGTTGGATTCACCTTTGCTTAGAACCTATAGCTTCTTTTGTGTTTACTTCTTCCTTTTACTTCCACCCATTCTCAAGTAAATACCAAGAAGTGACAGGTGGGAGGTAAGGTTTTGAGTTCTTTTGTGTCTGAATGACTGGATTCTTCCCTTTTACCTGATTGTTGGTGTGTTGGGTTGTTAGGTTGTTTGGATTGTTGGTGTGGTGGGTTGTTGAGTTGTTGGTTTGATTTTTGGTGTGTTGGGTTGTTGGGTTGTTTGGCTTGTTGGTGTGGTGGGTTGTTGGATCATTGGTTTAATTGTTGGTGTGGTGGGTTGTGGGATTGTTGTTGTTTTGATCATAGTTGTAGTGGGTTTTGGGTTGTTGGTGCGGTGGATTGTTGGGTTGTTGGTTTGATTGGTGTTATGTATTGTTGGGTTGTTGTTTGGATTGTTGGTGTGGTGGGTTGTTGGGTTGTTTTGATTGTTGGTGTGATGAGTTATTGGATTATTGTTTTAATTGTTGGTGTGGTGGATTGTTGGGTTGTTTTGATTGTTGATGTGGTGGGTTGTTGGGTTGTTGGTTTGATTTGTGTTGTTTATTGTTGGGTTGTTGTTTTGATTGTTGGTGTGATGAGTTATTGGATTATTGTTTTGATTGTTGGTGTGGTATGTTGTGGGATTGTTGGTTTGATTGTTGGTGTGTTGAGTTGTGGGATTGTTGGTTTGATTGCTGGTCTGGTGGGTTGGTATTTTAGGTGAAAATCATTTTCCCTTAGGATGTTGAAGACCTTCACTACCATCTTTTAGTATCCAGGGATACATGAGAAGCATGAGAATGGTTGTTTCTTCGGAAGTATCTGGTTTTTTTGCTCTGGAATCTTTACAGTTCTGAAATGTGGAACCTTTTCATTTGGAGTTTGTGTCCAGACTCTTCAACTTTCTCTCAAATCTTTTTATATTCCTTCTTCTCTATTTTTCTCTACAATCTAAGAATCCTATACTTCTGGACTGTATCTCTAGTACTCATATCTTTTTATTGTTGTTGAGATAAGGTCTTGCTCTGTCAACCAGGCTGGAGTGCAGTGGTGTGATCATAGCTCACTGCAGCTTTGAACACCTGGCCTCAAGCAATCCTCCTGCCTCAGCCTCCTGAGTAGCTGGGACTATAGGCACATGAAGCCACACCTGGCTAATGTTTTTCAAACATTTGTTTGTAGAGATAAGATCTTGTTACATTGCTCAGGCTGGTCATATCTTTTAATTTTATCTTTTTTTCACTCCTCTTTTTGCTTCCACATACTAGGAAAATCCCTTGACTTCATCTTTCAGCTCTTCTGGTGAACCCCTCCCCCACAAGAGTTCTTTCTTTGTACCTAAGTAGAATATTTTTAAGTTCTGTTTTGTTCCTCCAATAGTTGTCTTTGTGGTCATTTTATCTGATGGATTATCTTGGTCTCACTTCAGGTTGACCAGGTGACCCTTGGCTATCTATCCATATTTAACCTTGAAATGAAAACTGATAGGAGTTCTGTGTCTGAAGTTGTTCACGATGCTCCTGGCCCTTTTGTTGCTAGAACAGCCAGATCTTTTAACTGCAAATGATAACTTTTTTTTTTTCTTTTAACAGAGGATCTCATAGTCTGATTCCATCTCTCCTCCTCCTCTGCTGGACATTAAGCATTTGGCTACCATGGTTTTTGGTGGGGTAGGGGGAGTGTAGGCTTGATGGCTCTGCTTACAGACTCACAACTGAGTCTCATTTTTAGGGCTATGCTCCCTCCCCATCCTCCACCCACCTCTTAGAATTTTCCATGTGCAGATTGGCTCTAGGTACTTTGGGCTGTGTCATCCTATCCTTGTGCCACTCCCTCGTACTTCCATACACTTGTTGAAATTTCTCTTCCACTGAGATGCCCTTCCCTGTCATTCTAGTCATCTATGGGCTTGTACCTTTTTTTATTCCTCTTCTGGAATGTTAGTGGTGTCTTGGGAGAAAGGAAAGAAGTGCCTAGGGTCAACCCTTCATCTTTAAAGTAAAGATGATCTCTGCATTTGTAAAGCAATTTGTAAAATCTTTTTACACATATTATTCCATTTGAGCTCTCTGACAACCTTTGAGATTGGAAGGGCAGCAGCCAGCCGTTATATCCATCTTACAGAAAAAGCAGCTGAGTCTCAGAGAAATTAAATGACTTGCCCGAGGTTACATTGCAAGATTGGGATGGAGCCAGGATTCAAGACTGGGTGTCCAGGCCCTGACCTTGGTCCAGGGTGTGATGAGGGCATTGGAGGCAGAGAGAGTAGGGCCCAGACACTGGTAACAGTAAAACTTGGAACCCCACCTAGAGTGTTGCCAGGACTGTGTTTCCAGAAGGCATTTGAAGCAGTGGCCATTTAGGGGGCTGCTCTAGGGGCCTGTGGGTTGCAGAGAGTGGGGAGGGGCAGGGGGCAGTGGGTGAGCCAGGGTGTTGCTGTATGATGGCACCACTCCCTCATACCCTGTGAGCTCCTGAGAGGGGAGGTTTGGGAAAGCTGGAAGGAAGGTTTGCCTTCTGTCAGCCAGGGTGGGAGGAGGAACGCTGCCAAGCTGGTTCCTGTAACAGGGCCTTTGCACTCACTCTTCTCTCTGCCTGGAATACACTTTTCCCAGATATTTGCACAGCTCGCTCCTGTGTCATTTCAGGTCTCTGTGCAAGGTTCTCCTCCTCAGGAAAGCCTTCCCTGATCACTCAATCTGAAACAGTCACTTCCCCATCCATTTACCTTGCTTCACTTTCCTTCCCAGCGCTTGCCACTTCTTGGCAAGGCATTATTTATTTATTTTCCATTTTCCTCCCCAACTGGTATGTAAGCTCCATGGAACCAAGGGGCTGTTTTGTTCGCTACTGTATTTCTAGTTCCTGCCATATTGAGATACTCAACAAATAGTGAGACTTGATTTGAACTCAGATGTTTCAATTAATTCATTAACTTATTGGTATACTCAACAAATATTTACCATGCATCTGCTATGTGCCTTAGCACTTGAGTTACAGTGATGAGTGCAGGCTTGATCCCCTGCCCCCATGGTATTTACTGTCTAGTGGGGAAGATCAGCAGTCATGATAGTTCATGGATTTTACAAAAGTGGAAAGTATAGGGGGCTGTGAGTGAGCATAGTCAAGGCAGTTCAGTTTAACAATAATAATAACTTATACTTACTGGATGTTTCTGTGTGTCAGGTGCCGTGCCTAGTCTTTTATCACATCATCTTATTTCATTATTTTAACAAATCTGGGAGGGCAAGAGACTATTATTACACCCATTTTATAAATGAGAAAACTGAGGCTCAGAGAGGTTAAATAACCAGCCTGAGGCCTCATAGTTAGCAGGTATCGGAACTAAGACTTGGGTCTTAGCCCAAGTCCCACTAGTTCCAAAATCCATGTATTTAGTTACTATTTTCCACGACTTTTCCTGCAATCACCCCTGCCCCACCAGCCATGTATTCTTCCCGTAGGGGAGGCTTGCCTTGTTTGAAGACACCTCTGATTAAACACAGGGACTCGCCTCTGCAAAATGAACCCTTTTTTAAAAAGGGTTTTTTTTTTTTTTTTTCTTTTGAGATGGAGTCTTGCTCTGTCACCCAGGCTGGAGTGCAATAGCACAATCTCGGCTCACTGCAACTTCCGCCTTCTGGGTTCAAGCGATTCTCCTGCCTCAGCCTCCTGACTAGCTGGGATTACAGGCGCGCACCGCCATGCCCGGCTAATTTTTGTATTTTTAGTGGAGACAGGGTTTCACCATGTTGGCCAGGCTAGTCTCAAACTCCTGACCTCAGGTGATCTGCCTGCCTTGGCCCCCCAAAATGCTGGGATTACAGGTGTGAGCCACTGCTCCCAGCCTAAAAAGGGTTTTTTAAGTGGGTATTTGCTTCTTTTTTTTTTTTTTTTTTTAAATAATGGACCCCTGTAGGAACCTGAAGAAAGCTTCAGATTCTCCCCAAAGATATGCACATGGGTGGATAGACATGGATTTTGCCTATAACAAAATCAGAGGGTACAGGCACTTCCTTTAGCCCTTCATTGCACCCCAGGGTAAGAGCCATAGTGATAGTAGTTTCTTGGTAACACTCAGCTCCTAAAGACTGAGTGTTCCCATTTATGATCAAACCAGGACAGCTTCCTTTGAAGGGCTCCTCTCTGCACCAGCACCCAAGACTAACGAGCTTCTTAGTGGTCCACAGCCAGGTGACCCCAAACAACTACAGAATGCCTGGCCCTGAAGTGGGGACTGTGCATGATCAAGAGAGCTAAATCATGGTGCTGTCTTTAAGGAGTGTATGATCTGTCTACTTTTCACAGTTTTACTGTGGAATTACAATCTTTCGAACTACTCAATGGAAAAAGGATCCCATGATCCAATACTTTTCTTGGAAATTCACAATATATGAGAACATATTAAGGTATCTGAGATGTCTTGCAGTAAAGAAAAGCATTTAACTTTATTTAGCTCAGCTTTCCCCAACTGTATTTGACCATAGGATCCCCTTAAAAAAAAAAAAAGGTGCATAATTCTTTGCCGAAGATCTAGAGTTCATTAGGAAGGGCTCGCCCAGTTGTATAATGGGTCTTGTGATCAATTACTTAAGAAGGAGTGGGTGCTGGCCTGGCTTGGGGAGCCTCCTGGATCTTTCTGGATCTCACGATTCTCACCAGGCCAGAGCCTCACTGGAATCTTCAATGGCAGGGATCCTAGAGAATTCTGGACATTTCTGTAGAATAGGAGAATTACCCGCGAAACCAACAGTGAGTTAAAGGAGGAAGGAATTGGGTAGGATGCAAGGAACAATTCCTTAACTGAAATGGGGAAGGGGTAACTAAAGATAGGGGTAGGTAACAGAGATGCTAAAGCGTATCTGTGGCAGAGAGGGCTTGGGAATGTGGACACGGCTCTGAGATTAGGCACTGCTGAAAGAGGAGAGAAACCGACGAGAAGGGTGAGCGACTATTTGAGGTTAATGTGCATGAGGATCTCATATTGGTTGCTCAGTGTTTGTGGAAATTTGTATTTTTGATTTGGCTCAGTCGTTCACTTAATAAATATTTATCGAGTATCTATATTTTGCTAAGCACTGCTCTAGAAGCTGGGGATACAGCACTGAAACAATTATATGTATGCATAATTATAAATAAGTCAATGTAAATGTGTAAGTTAAAAATGAGTTCTTTTTGCAGGTTTCGGTCAAAGGGAGAATGCTATGTGGTTTAGACATTCCCTTTCCTGAGAGTGCTTTAGAATGTCATGATGCTGAGATGTTTAAGTGCCAATCAGCATAAAGCCTGGCGGAGGGTTGTTCAGGGAGAAGGGGCAGTCTCAGGTTTCTCATCTCATCTTTTCTGTCATTTGGAAACCGTGATCTGCCCTTGAGAAGGGAGAAAGAGAAGGGCATACCCTGCTCATGAGCCCTACTGAGTGCTGAACTGTGTGGGTGTTTGATGGGTGTTCCACTGGGGTCTGACTCCCTTTATAGACAGATGTTCCCAAGAGAACTATGCAGGCCCTCGGGGGTGGACATGTGAGGAAGAAGGTTTCAAAGTGTTTCTGGGATTTGTTTTAATCAGGTATGGTAGGACACGCGGATATGAAAATGACCATCATGAAGTAAGACGTTATACTCACAGAGCCATAGAAACAGGAGGCACGCCCTGCAGGGCAGCCCCAGGGCCAGTCAGGAGGCAGCAGTGAGGGGAAAGCGTGGGTGAGACTATTGAGGTTTTCGCGGGAAGGAATGGACAAGGCAGTGTCGGCAGGGTAGCCAGGTTTAGGATTGGCTAGTGTGAATAATTCTGGCAGGCTCTGAGGCATAGGGACTGCCTCTGGTTTTCTGATACCTGGCCCTGGGATGGTTAGGGTAGGGGTTGGGAGGAGGGGGATGGTGTCCTGTCAATGAGGAGGTGGTTGAGGGTGTGGGCTCTGATTGGTTGGTTTGCACATGAAAGGCATGCTTGCAGGACAGTTGTTTGCTGACTAGGTATTAGCAAGGCACCAGGTGCCAGAGCATCAGAAATACAGAAAATAAGAAAATACCAGCTGGGCACGGTGGCTCACACCTGTAATCCCAGCACTTTGGGAGACTGAGGCGGGAGGATCTCTTGAGGTCAGGAGTTCGAAACCAGCCAGGCCAACATGGTGAAACCCCATTGCTACCAGAAAGTACAAAAATTAGATAGGCGTGGTGGCGCACCTGTAGTCCCAGCTACTTGGTAGGCTGAGGCACGAGAATCACTTGAACCCCAGAGGTGGAGGTTGCAGTGAGCTGAGAATGCATGATTGCACTCTGGCCTGAATGACAGAGTGAGACCCTGTCTCAAAAAAAAAAAAAAAAAAAAAAAAGAAAAGAAAAGAAAAGAAAACATGGTCAATGCCAAGGGCCAGCCCTGGAACTGGACTCGGCTGTGGGAGATCAGGAGGGAGCGTTTCTGGGAATGATCGCACTCTGTCCTACCTGCCCCGCTCATGTGCTCTTCTGTCCTCTACTCCCAAGGGTGAAGCAGTCAGAGCTGTTCGACAGGTGGAAGAGCCTCCAGATGTGCAAATGGGCGATGAACATCTCTGAGGCCAACCAGTTCAAGTATCTATGATTCGTCTGTCCTCCCTTCTCCTTGTATAGTTCTCCTCACTGCCACCTCTTCCAGTCTCCATCGTCCTGCAAGGCCCAGCTCTCAGTGGGCATCTTCCCTAGAGCAGGCCCTGACTGGGCTGAGGAATCTGAGCAGTGTGGGGGACTGATTCAACATGCAGGCTGAGGCAGGCACCTTTCCGAGGTGCTGTCTTCCACCTTCTCTCCCTCAGTCCTTGCAGCAGCCTTGCGAGGTTGGTGGTGCCATCTCCAGTACACAGCTGAGGTTCACTGAGGCTATTAGCAGGGAAGCATGTGCCGGTGGTCTCTGGCAGGCCTGTGTGAAGGCGCATTATGCATTCTCTATGGCCTCCTAGTCCTCACCTCCCCTGTCCTGGGGCAGCCACTCTGGCCCAGTGACTTCTCTCCTTCTCAGAGCGCTTGAGTTCTTCCAGCCTCCACGAGACATTTGAGCCCTGCTGCAGATTATTTTATAAATGCTGTCTAACCAAAATGAGCAGATTATAAACTCCCAGAGAGGTAAGAGCTGGATCTTAAAGTTCTCCTGTGGGAACTCAGCACATAACAGATGTCCAAAAATTCTTTTTGATGGATAGTAAACTTTAGGGTCTTCTCTATCTCTAAAATTCTGTGAGCTTATGGGATTATTTTAGTGCAGGTAGACTTTATTTTAGGGAGTTGATGTGATCTGGCAATTTGTGTCTATGCTGGATTTCAGCACTCAGGTCCAAGTTTAAATGTACTGAGGAGCTCTAAGCATGAAGGAGTCCTGCACGAGAGATTGTGAAAAGCAAAGATGACTAAGCTTTTTCTTTATAAATCGTTTGTTCCAATTTGCTGCAGCTCCAGACGAAATCTAGAGGTAGAGTAGTAGTTTTAAGAGGCACATTTTCAGAAATGTGAATGTTTAAAGTGATAACACTTCAAGATCCGGTGCCAGAGGCCTCTGAGAGACTACAAAGACCCAGCAAAGGCCTGACAGTAGTTTGCAGAGACTCACCTATCATAAAAAACAGAACATGAGCTTGAGCAAAGTGCTGGGAGAGTAGAGAATAGATCCATAATCTGTGCTGCCAATTGGCCCCTTAGAAACGTTACCGTGCACACTGCACAGAGGTGCCCCTGGGGGCGAGTGAGACCTGGCACACTGAGAGTATGGCTGATAAAACACTCAGTCTGGACCAGGTCAGTGAGAAGCAAAAGCCTGTTGTCCAGGCTTAGGACAGAATAGAAGTCTCAGCAATGGACCAGGCGTGGTGGCTCACGCCTATAATCCCAGCACTTTGGGAGGCCATGGTGGGCGGATCACGAGGTCAGGAGTTCGAGATCAGCCTGGCCAACATGGTGAAACCCTGTCTGTACTAAAAATACAAAGAAATTAGCCAGGCGTGTTGGTGCATGCCTATAGTCCCAGCTACTTGGGAGGCTGAGGCAGGAGAATTGCTTGAACCCAGGAGGTGGAGGTTGCAGTGAGCAGAGATCACGCCAATGCACTCCAGCCTGGGCAACAGAGCGAGACTCCATCTCAAAAAAAAAAAAAAAAAAGTCTCAGCAGTGGGACTCACATATCTCAGGAAACATGAAGCAACAGGGAAATCATGTGGCAAGACGAAAACAGGGATGAGTGTGGGAGCCTTTGGCAGGGACAAGACAGCACAGTGCAGGGGTGGAGCTCTGGGCATGAGGGGTGGAGCAGTTTCAGGTGTGAGAAAAGGCAGTGACATCAGGCTTTGCCATGCTCTAAGTGAGAAAACCTTCCAGGCTGGTCATTGCCTCCCTTTGCTCTCATTTCAAGCTCATGAAACAATGATGAGATGCTTCATTCAGGCTGGCAGGAACCTGGTGCCATGAGGGAGTGGCAGGTGGGTGTTAGAAGGCAGGCATGAGCATTCCAGTTACAGGAAAGGAATCCTGTAACTGAGGCCTTCTCCCACCCTGCTGCCTACAAATAGGCACGCTGACATTCTGGTTTATATATCAGTCGCTCATGAGCTTGGTTAGTGTGAGTCAGTCTCCCTCAATAGGAGTGCTCTCCAGTGGGCTGACAAGACTGAGCTTCTGAACTAGCAAAGCTAAAAGGCCCAGATGCTGGTTTGTAATGCCAACCCATGGCCCTGCCTTGCCAGGCCTTTGGCCTCCTCTCTAGGAAGCCTTAAGTTACATTCTGAAACCCAGCTCTCTATAGGAAATTCTGCTCTCTGTGACTGGGAGCCAGCTGGGCTTCCCAGTGAAGTACCTGCAAGAGATGAAAAAATAATAAAAAAAAATTATAGGCTGGGCATGGTGGCTCACACCTGTAATCCCAGCACTTTGGGAGGCTGAGAGGCTGAAGCAGGTGGATCACCTGAGGTTAGGAGTTCGAGACCAGCCTGGCCAACATGGAGAAACCCTGACTTTACTTAAAAAAAAAAAAAAAAAAAAAAATTAGCTGGGCATGGTGGTGCATGCCTGTAATCCCAGCTACTTGGGAGGCTGTGGCAGGAGAATCGCTTGAACCCGGAAGGCGGAGATTGCAGTGAGCAGAGATTGCACCATTGCACTCCAACCTGGGCAACAGAGTAAGACCCTGTCTCAAAAAAAAAAAAAAAAAAAAAAAAAAAGATTATAAAACCTTCCTGGCTTTGGCAAGCTGCAATCACAAGTTACAGAGGATTAGAGGTAGAAGAGCCAAGCCTGCATGAAGAAAGTAGGGCCCAGAGAGAGAGACACCTTCCAGTAGCCTCACAACTGGTCGGGGCAGAGCAGAAGCGAGAATCCGGGCCTCTTGACACCAGGACTGCAACCCAAGTTTCCGTGCCAGGCCTGGCTTGGAGCTCTTCGGAAAGCTCCTCCTCACCCTCTGTTAGTGGCCAGGACTTGAGCTCCATGGAGGAGTTCTGTCAGTGCAGACAGGGGCAGCTGGGTGGGGCTTCATGGAAAGAAACCTGGCCTGGGCCCTGAATGAGTGGCAGAAGGCAGGGGCCTTGGGAGAGGCGTTGAAAAGGGAGGGGACAGCATGAGCAGAGGTGCAGGGTGGGTGCGAGCCTGGGAATGAGTGGGCAGGAGAGGCCTTGGCTCCATGCATGGTGGGGGTGAGCGTGGAGATGGGTGGGCAGGAGAGGCCTCGGCTCCACCCCTCTATTCTTCTTGAGGCTGTGCTTTGCCCTGCATCATGTCTTTCCCGCCTGTCTCCCTGCCTGGCAGGTCCACTCTGTCCAGGTGCTGCAACGCCCCTGCCTTTCTCTTCACCACCCAGAAGAACACTCCCCTGGGGACAAAGCTCAAGTATGAGGTGGACACCAGCGGCATCTATCACATCAACCAGGAGATTTTCCGCATGTTTCCCAAGGTGCTGCTTTGGGCAGGGGCGGTCTGGGTGAGGCGAGGGAGCCGGCCCCTGTAGCCCTCCGTGGCAATGTCCCTGGGGTTTTTCATGGTTCACTCACTGTCCTCTGGACTCAGTCGTCTTGGTCCTGGTTGACCAGTTGTCTGAGGTGCAGTAGCCCACCCTCTGGGTTTCTTTGGGGGTTCTGAGAACCATGAATGCCAACTGGCTTATGATTTGAGTGACTTTTGGCGAGAAAGTGACTAGAAAATTCTGAGTATTGCATTACTTGCAGAGGATATCCTGCAGATATGGGAGAGAATGACGACACATTTGTCCCCCACCTGAGGTAGGCACACGAGCGAAAACACATGCAGAGGTTGTGAGCACAAGAATGAACCACCCCGTGCAGATCTAGACTCTGAAAGGTTCAGCTCCCTGGATGACCATGGGCAGATATTTTGTCTTTCAAAACCTCAGTCTTCTTATTTGTAACACCGGGGTTTGAACTATGAGTAGATTTGGCTGATTATAACAGAACATCTAAAATATCAGAGACTTAATCAAGATAGATATTTATTTTTTTCCTTTCACATAAAAGAGTTCTGGAGGTAGGCGGTGCAGGGCTGGCACGGTGGCTCCCTGGTCATGGAGGACCACAAAATGAGTGAGCCACAGACCTGAATGGTTTAGTTCACTGACCTTGGCCACCGAGAACCGCAGTGAGTGAGCCACAGACGTGAAATGTTCAGATCACTGATGCTGTGCACCTGCAATCACCTGGGCTGACTGTTGGTGCAGACTCACTGCACTAGTCTCAGAGAAGGGGCGCTGGAACCTGCACCTTCAGCCAGTTGTGGCAATTACCCAGGTGTGGTGGCGTATGGACTCTGAAGAGGAGGAAGGTTGCATGGGTGTGTTCATAACCACATCCAGGAGAGCTCTGGGCCCGGGACAGCACTTAGTGAATGTAGTTTATAGAAATTCTGAGTGGGGGCATGTGGAGGTCTTTTTGGATGAAATCTGAAGGCCTTGGCTGCCTTGCTTCTTGGCTGAGTGTGAAACAAAGCCCAGAGTTCCCTGCATTCTATGACTGGTACCAGAGTGTATATGTAAGACTCATGCATTCTGGGGATGTGGGGGAGGAGCTGAAGGTGAGCAGTGTCAAATGTGTTCTCACTCACTTTGGCCCTAAGGGAGGATGGTATTGAGCCACCTTTACAAGGTGGGTCTTACAAGGCCTGGAACATGAGGCTGGTGACAGCAGGTGACTTGCATTTCACGCAGGTAATGCCAGTGGGTGTAACACAACTTAGTATGACATACAGATCCAAGGAGAGCCGGGGTATGGACCACTGAAGCCCAGGGACAGACAGCAGTGCTCACCAGACATTCTCCAGAACGCACCAGGCAGTAACTGTTTTAGGATTTGCAGTTCATAGTCTCTCTGTCACTGCTACTCACCTCTGTCATTCTAGCACAAAGCAGCCACAGACATGAGTAAACAAATGAGAGTAGCTATGTTCCAGTAACACTTTCAATCTTATTAGATGCCGAAATTGGAATTTTACATAGTTTTCATGTATCACAAAATCGTTTCTTCTTTGGGTTGTTTCCAACCACTTAAAAATATAAAATCCATTCCTGGCTTGCAAGTTACACAAAAACAGACGGTAAGCCAGATGTGGCCCATGGGCTATATGTAGTTCGCTTGTCCCTGAATTAAAGCAATGTGACATAGAATCACATTTCCTGAACTTCCCTAAATATAAGTGTCTCTTTGTGTTTGTAAAAAATTCAGCTTCCCAGCCTCCTATCTGTGAGACTGTGATTCTGTGGTGCTGGGATGGAGCCCAGAAATTTATATTTTCAGAAAGTATCCCAGGTAGTTCTTAACTTACAGAAGTTTAGGAAACACCCATATAGAACATAATAAACTTTTGATGATTTTTCTGAACCTGACTGTTTTGTTTTTTTTTTTCCTCTCTCGTACAAGTCTAATAGTGCAGTTTACTCACCCACTGGCTGTGAGATGCCCCTGTTTTCCCTGTCTTGGCTCACTGGGCCTGTCCATCCAGAGAAAATGGACCATGAATAAGGACAGTCTCCCACAGAAGTCCCCCTTAATTTTAGCTTGATTCCTGATGGTCCCAGGGCAGCGTGATTCTCCACAAGACCCCGCCTGGCTGCTGGTCCCACCTGAAGCACAGGCTACAGGCCTGGCCCCATTTCGTGCAGGACTGCCAGTTGCTGTGTGCCAGGAGCAAAGCTGCCCAGCAGGCCCTGGGCATCAGGGATGGGAGTGGCCTTTGGGGCCATCTAATAGTAACAAGACTCTTGATCACTCTTCCCATCTGTAAAGTGGAAAGCCGCTTTCCTCCCACATTCCCCACAAGGCTGCCTCTTGGGGCCAGGAGCTAACAGGGGTAGGTGTGCTTGCAGAGGTGAGAGTCGCAGGTGGAGGCAGGGGGTGGCTTGGCTCTGACAGCTTTGCCTTTGCCTCCCCCAGGACATGCCCTACTACCGATCCCAGTTTAAGAAGTGTGCTGTGGTGGGCAACGGAGGCATCCTGAAGAACAGCCGCTGCGGGAGGGAGATCAACAGCGCCGACTTCGTCTTCCGGTAAAAGAAACCCTGGCACTGCCCTTGCCACTACCCCGTGGCCCTCCTCCTCCATATTCTTCCCCGGTGCCCTAATGCTACCCTTTAAGCAAGTAATCCCCACTCCCCACCCCTGCAGACCCTCAGGTCTGGGATATCCCTTCTTCTCTCCAGCCCCAACCCTTTGGGGAAGTCGTTAAACTCCCAGGTCCTCAGTGTCCACATCTGCACAATGGGAGCTATGTTAAGAGCAAAGGGCATCACAGATTTGAAGGCACTGAGGACTCAGGAGCTTGCAGCTGTGTCGGGAGGTCGTCTGGGCACCATCATCTTGGGTGGGTGCTACCCTTCCAGAAGCACTGGTGGAACCAGGGCACCCTTGTGGCAGACACCAATATTGGCTTCAACTAAGCCAGAGACTGGTCCTTGCACTTCTTCCTTACATAAAGCCCCACTCTTATCTCTTAGTGAATCTTCATGTATATCTTTAGCCTGGGTGAAGAAGGTGGGTTGAAAATAAGAGCTTAAAGCAAACAGACTTGGGTTGAGTCTGCAGTGGGGTCGCAGGAAGCATGGATCCACAATCATCGGGCCACTCATTACGTGTCAGGTTGGGGAGGGTAGAGCAGGTTTGGTGTGATTTGAGGTCCTAAAATAAAGGGACTTCTGCATATTTTGGGTTCTTGGATGTCCAACCCCAGCCTCTATCTCTAGAAGAAGGAAGACTTGGGCACCCTGCGTCACCTGCTGTCGCAGACGGAGTGTGAGAGACACACCTCTCTGTGATCTGGAGTCTGCCCACGTGCTCCCTGTGGATGCCTAGTCGAGTCCAGCTTTGAAGGTTAAGCTTCCTCCAACACCGAAATCTCTGGCCCTCACTGAATCCTTAGCCCAGCCACATTCCTGCCAGGGGAGGCAGGGAAAGCCTCTTTCAAGATGGTCTTTTGAGGAGAAGCCAAGGTCTATGGGGTCTCCCTGAACTTTGATCCAGGCTCCAGCTTTGCTAGGCATGTGACCTCAGGAATGTCATGTCATCCTTCTGGGCCTTGTTTTCCTCATCTGCAAAATGGGGGTAAGGATAGCAGCTCCATCAGTTTTGGGATTAAATGACATAATGATTGTATAACTCTTAGTACCTCCAGCACTGGACATACCATTAGAGCCCAGTTAATGCCAGCAACTGCCCCCCAGGTCCTGTTCCCTCTGGCTGGAATGCTGTCTCCCCAGCCCCTGCATCCTGCTTTGCCAACTGCCACTTGTCCTTCCAAGCTTAGCTCAAGAATCACCCACTCCTTCCCTGGCTAAACCCACTTGCACTCTTTTCTGGGCTCCCACGGAACCTGGTGTCCACCTCTCATGTGGCCTTTAACACCCAGCCCTATAACCAGGGACCCGCTAAGTGGTCTCACTCTTGCAGATTGGAAACACACAGAGAACTTCTGTTTACAGTAACTGATATAATTGGCACAACATAACTACTCAGAAAAATGAGTCTTCAATGAAGGAATGAAGGCGTGAATGAAAGAATGGACTTAAGTGATTTTCAGGGCTAAGAAGTGGAGCGTATAGTGGTTCTGTCCACAGGCTCTGAAGCTGGGGAGCCTGGTTTGAGTTAGAAAAAGCTGTGTTACTTTGCATAAGTTACCTAGCCACTACACCTTTATCTCCTAAAATGAAAGATGAGGATGATAATAGTACCTACCCGTTGGGGTCAGTATGAGGAATAAATGAATTAATGTTTAAAATCTTCAAACAATGCGGGACACATACTAAGTTTTATTATAATGAAAATGTTATTTTAAAATATTCCTCTCATTTTACAGATGAAAAACAATTTTTTGGGAGGGGATGATATTCCTTGCTAGGGTCATGGGGGCTAGTCATAGTCAGAAATGGGATATAGTTCTGGTCTTGCATTCTTTCTGTGATATCACATCATTTCCCTAGCTTGATCATATGACAGTAAGCGTCTCCCTCAAAGGGGCTAGTCTCTTGTCCCACCACCTAAGATCTGTTAAGATCTGTGAGAGCACACAGCTGTGTTTGCTAGTTTTGGAAATGCTGTGGGCCCTTCCATTCTCATCGTCATCATCGTCAGAGCAGTGCGGCAGCAGCAAAGCCTTGCTGGGTGCTTGTATGTGCATGCCAAGATGCCCTGAGACTCCATCCTGTTCTAGGCATGTCCACACTAGATGCTATTGTACTGGGAACGAGACCTGGGCTTGGAGTCAGGCCCGTCCTCCGCCCTGCCTTGACCCTCTGAATGCCTAGTTTCTCATTTGCAACACAGGGAGCCTAATATCTGCCACCTGAGGTTATTGATGGCTCATATAATCCTGTGAAAGTTCCTGGCATGCCACAGATGCTCAAAAAAAATGGCAATTGACTGTAGACACCCCCGACTCCCCCGCTCAATCTTTAACGATAATATAAAACCTGCCTTTCATAGTGGTCTGATAGACAGGGGTGTGGTTGGATCATAAAGTAGGTGAAAGTCATAGTCCTGTTATAGAGGGTTCTTCTGCACAGTTATTCCTTAAACCCATGGCTTTCCCTTGACAAAGGGCCACATTCTTCACATGGCCCACCGTCCCTTATAGTCTGGCCCCTTCTTCCCTCTCTGCCCTCAGCTTGTACCATTCCCACCTTGCCTGTGCTCCAGTCACCAGGCCACAGTCACTCCTGGGTGCTTCATGTTCTCATCTACCACAGGACCTTTGCACAGGACCTGTGTCTGGAATGCTCATGAGTTCCACGTTCACCCAGCTAACACCTGCTTATTTCAAAATTTATTATTCATCCATTCATTATGTAGTATTTGATATGAAGAATATTTGCACCACCTAAGTATGAAGCAAAACAATAAAATGAATATTTGTAGAACAACCACTTGATTTAAGAAGTTGAATGTTTGTATCGAGCCTTTGTATCAACTGATGTGCTCCTTCCCATTCTACCTCTGTTTCCCCCAAGAGGTGTCGCTACCCTGAATTGAGTACTTAATCATTCTCTCATTGTTAAAAACTGTTTTGTCATATGTAGATGTACCCCTGACAATGTATTGTTAAACTATGTTTGTTTGGGGCTGTATTCGTTTCCTATTGCTGCTATAAAAAAAATACTACCAAATTAGTGGTTTAAACAACACAGATTTTATTATCTTACAGTCTTGGAGGTCAGAAGTCTCACTGGACTAAAATCAAGGTGTCTGCAGAACTGCATTCCCTTCTGGGGGCTCTCAGGGAGAATTCGTTTCCTTTTTCAGCTCCTAGAAGCTCCTTGTAGTCCTTGGCTCATGGCAGAGCCCACAGTGGAGTATCTTCCAGTTTCTTTCTTTGACTCCAATTCTGTTGCCACGTATTTTCTTCTTCTCCCTGGTTGTCATATCACCTCTTATAAAGACACTTGTGATGACACTGGACTGCCCCAGATAACTCAGGGCAATGACTCCATCTCAAGATCCTAAACTTAATTGCAGCTGCAGAGTCCCTTCTGCCACATAAGGCTGCATAGTCACAGGTTCCAGGGATTAGGACGTGGACACCTTTGGGGGCTATTACTCTTCCTACTATGGGGCTTTCTACAAATGGTGGTGACTTGCTTTTGCATGCAATATGTGTTGCATTTCTAAGATGCATCTTTGAATATATCCCATGTTTATTTAGCCTTTCTCCTGCCACAGGACTTTTGCTCACTTCCTCCTTCAGACCTCAGCTCAAGCATTGCTTCCTCAGGGAAGCCTTGGCTCTCTAGAAAAGGAGATGCTCCCCTGCCACCTGTCCTCTGAAAGCCATAATCCCATCCTCCAGAGGTCCAGGGACTATCCAAGCTTGTAACTGCATTTTACATCTGGTGGTTTATCTGCCCCATGTGTCTGGAACTTCAGCAAGGCCTGTTGGCTGTCCCAGTGCCTGATAAGGAGCAGAAGAACGACTGTCTTACCACCTGGCCACAGAGAACCTGCCTAGCTGGTTGCTGTTGCATCCCTCTGCCCACATGATCACCATCCCTCCCCTCCCCTTGCGCCTTCCCCAGCCTGACCTATTGAATGACTGACCACCTTGGGCTGCCTCTTCTCTTCTGCAGGTGCAACCTGCCCCCCATCTCAGAGAAGTATACCATGGACGTGGGGGTGAAGACGGATGTGGTCACTGTGAACCCCAGCATCATCACAGAGAGGTCAGTGGCCCTCTTTCTAGAGCTGCACTGTCCAAAATGTTAGCCAGTAGTCACATGCAGCTACTGGGCACTGGAAGTGTGGCTAGTCCAGATGGAGATGTGCTGGCTGTGAGTGTAAAACACACACTGGGTTTCAAAGACTTAATACAAAAGCAGGATAACGTCTAATTAACTTGTTATATTAATTACATGTTGAAGTAATAGTATTTTCGAAATAGTGGGTTAAAGAAAATATAAAAACTTCACCCATTTCTATTTTTTCACATGTGCTTACTCGGACATGGTTAAATTCCATATGTGGCCTGCATTATTTCTTTTGGACAGTGCTGGTCTACACCACCTTCACCTAGAGATGGGCGGGAGAGCTTTCCAGGGTGTGACCAGGGCAGGCAGCTCCCTACCTGGCTGTGTCCAGGTGGTACTGGGGAGAAGCTCACACTGAGATCTCAGCTCCCCTCCTGGCTCCCCTCCTCTCATCTCCCACTGTCCCCTCCTCTTATATGTCCTCTGACTTGGTTGGTGTGACTATGCCCAGGGCTAGGGTTTCAACACTTCCCCTAAAACCTTCCGGATGAACTTTCACAGGAGGAACTGCGTGCTGCAGGCATGCGAGAATGCATCGATGCTGCTGCCCACCTTCTACAACACGCGCAACACGGATGTGTCCATCCGTGTCAAGTACGTGCTGGATGACTTTGAGTCACCCAAGCTGTCTACGACTTCCACCCGCAGTACCTGGTCAGTGTGTCGCGCTACTGGCTCAGCCTGGGGGTGTGAACCAAGCACATCAGCACTGGCCTCACTGTGGCCACCGCGGCACTGGAGCTCTATGGGGTTCATCTGGACGGTTTTAGGGGAATTGTTGAAACCCTAGCCCTGGGCATAGTCACACCAACCAGGTCAGAGGACATGTAAGAGGAGGGGACAGTGGGAGATGAGAGGAGGGGGTCATTGAATTGGATCAGATGCCCAGGGAACAGCTATTAAGGGGCGAGAAGAGACAGAAAAGTCACCAAGTGAAGGAGTGCTCAGAGACGAGAGAGAGGGCCCAAGAGGGGAGGCTGCTTAATGTAAAGAAATGGGGCCAGGCATGGTGTCTCATGCCTATAACCACAGTGCTTTGGGAGGCTGAGGCCGGAGTGTGGCTTGCGGCCAGGAGTTGGAGACTAGCTTGGGCAACATCGCAAGTCCCTGGTCTCTACAAAAAATTAAAATAAAAAAAAATAGCCAAGTATTGTGATGCACACCTGTAGTCTCAGCTACTCAGGAGGCTGAGGTGGGGGGATTGTTTGAGCCCAGGATTTCGAGGCTGCAATGAGCTATGATTGCACCACTGCACTCCAGCCTGCATGACAGAGCAAGACCCTGTGTCTAAAAGCAACACACTAGTGTGTGAGAGAGAAACGGAGGCTGCCGGAGAAGAAGCTTCTGAGCCAGGACAGGCAGCTGCATATGGGATTCGTTCCTGGGGATCTTGAGGATGACAGTACAGGTGAATGGAGTGAGGCCTCTAGAGCAAGCCTCCACTCCGGCAACCACTTCCCTGATGAGCCTCCCTTGGGCCACCCTCATCCTTTTGGGTTCAGCATTGCCCTGCCCCCTGCAGCCACACCCTGGATATCTGTCCCTTTGGATCCCAACTGCCCTCTCCTGCACCCACTTACAGAAACTCAGCTGCCCATGAGAGAGGTCTCATCTTCATCTGCACAGGTGCGTGAGGTGTCAGGAGGCAGGTGGCCTGATAAGTCCCTTCCGTCCTTTGTAAAGCCCCAGGGTGCAAGGGGTGGGGAAGCGAGGGGCGTCGGGGCACAGAGGAGTGGGCGCTCACCTCTCACTCGCGCCCTGCGCAGGTTCCACAAGCTGGAGAAGTGGCGGCGGCCGTTCTACCGCGTGCTGCAGGTGTATGAGAACGCGTCGGTGCTGCTGCCCGCCTTCTACAACACGCGCAACACCGACGTGTCCATCCGCGTCAAGTACGTGCTGGACGACTTCGAGTCGCCGCAGGCTGTCTACTACTTCCACCCGCAGTACCTGGTCAACGTGTCGCGCTACTGGCTCAGCCTGGGCGTGCGAGCCAAGCGCATCAGCACTGGCCTCATTCTGGCCACTGCGGCGCTGGAGCTCTGTGAGGAGGTGCACCTCTTCGGCTTCTGGGCCTTCCCCATGAACCCCTCGGGCCTCTACATCACTCACCACTACTATGACAACGTCAAGCCGCGTCCCGGCTTCCACGCCATGCCCTCCGAGATCTTCAACTTCCTGCACTTGCACAGCCGAGGCATCCTCCGCGTGCACACGGGCACCTGCAGCTGCTGCTGATGGCGGCTCACCAGGCTGTCCGGCAAGCGGTGCATTCTCTCCTGCTGTCCCTACCGGTTGAACTGGGAGTCCTGAACCGGGCAGCGTGGGGACCTGGCGTTCAGACTGCCTCTCCCTCCGTAGTTCAGTTCTGTACTTGGATACTGGGGTGGGGAGGCAGGTTTGGGAACCGGGGCAGAATCAGCTCTGTGCTGAGCCTCCTGGCCTGGCCCCCACCGGTGCATCTGCCCAGTGCCTCCACCTGCCCCGGCTAGCATGCTGCTGGACCACACCCCAAGATCAGGGGCCCTGGGGACTGCAAGTGAATAAAGCACATTTCCACCCACTTTTGTCATCCGAGAGAGAGCACAAACTGCAGACCCTTGTTGCAGCTAAAGGAAGGCCCTACAGAGAATGGAATCAAGGGCAGAGACAGGACACTTCACAGGACACTTGAGCACAGTGAAGATTTTATTCACACTTTTGGTTCCTGAGTTTTATATCGAGGACTCAGCTATGAATTGCTATCTAAATCTCAGAGCTTAGAGGCCAACCCAGTGACTAGACCTTCCAGTGAAGAAAGTGATCTCAAGAGGTCCAGGGACTTAACAGCCAAGCCACACCACCCGACACGTTCTTCCATGACACACAGAGATCTAACGCAAGGCCTGGGTTATGTCTTGGTTGAGACATCACCTGAGAAGCACCACATCCTTTCAGACACATCCTCGGACGCACACGCAGTCTTGGTGCCCCCAGGTTCAATCCTACGTTAGTTCTTTTGATGAGAAGGAAATAAACCAAACCAGCCACTTGCACTATGGCTTCCAAGCCAATGTTATTGACTCAATAAGTGCTTAGCGATTGACTTCCTCTTCTGTCTCCCTATTTTCAGCTCCATTTAAACCAGGAGTTATTTATAAAGACCTCTTCCTCTCATGTCTCTGAATCCTGCAGAATCCTGCTGTATCGTGTTCCTCAGTCGGAACCATAGGCTCTGGGCTGGAAAGCACTGACATGTCAGGTGGTGAGCTTAGCAGAGAGAAGCGAGTTGTGGCCTCCGACACCAGCATCACTGAGGCTTCTGCTGGGAAGACGGGACTTCTCACAGCCAAGCCTGGGCTTGGGGCAGTCAGTCGGGCTTAGGCAGAGAGGGGTTCACATGTCATTTCACACCTGAAATTAATTCCCTTTGCTTCTCCCTATGGTGTTTCCACCATAAATGGGACGGTGTCTAAGAGACACTTGGTGAACTGCCTTAGAACTTAGCTTTGTGGAACCATAGGATGTGAGTGCTGGGAGGAGGACTTCAGCCCACCTGCCTGGCTACCTGTCTCCCTCCCTCCTTCCTTTCTACCTCCCTCACTTCCTCTTTTCTTCCTCCCCTTAAACATTTCTGGAAAGCCTATTCTGCTTTGGTCTGTGGTGGGACTTAGGAAGACATGAGGATAAACAAAGGCATTATCTGTATCTTCTGGGGATGCAGGGCCCAGAGACTATAGGCCCAGTCCCACGTGCTGGGTGCTCTGGGAGGGTTAGGAGCTGTGAGAATATAGCAGGGAGTGGCATCTGCTATCCAGTCACCTCATTTGACAGGCCCCTTGGCTGAGCCAGTCAGGGATGAGGAGAGCGCAGGCTTTACCCCAGGCTTCCAGGCTCCTGATCCAGGGCTCCATTCTTGGCCAAACCTTTGTGTCTTGGCTTGTGCTTCCTGTGGTGGGTTGTTGTGGAGCCTGTGCCCTGTACACAACACTGTTCTCAATGCTGACTCTCACCTGCATTCTGAGCTCTGGTCCTGGTTGGGAAAACCTCAGGTGGCTCCGAGCCTCAGTCTGTTTAGCCAAGGGGATGAAGTGAGCCCAAACACCTGCTAAACCAGGAAGAACTGCAAAGGACAGTGGATGGTTATTAACTTTCTTGAGCTCTGCCTATTTCTCCCAGGGAGGGAATTTCTGGGAAAGATTCCAGTTAACTGAGATTTCTAGCCACTACATGGTTAATTGAACCCAGTTCTTGAAACCATGGCATATAAAAACTAGAAGGTTCTTAAAGACCATTGTGTTCCACTAAGGAAGCAGGCCCAGAGCAAATATGTGACCTGGGTCAAGTCACGCCTGGGGCTTTACTGAGTGCCTGTTGTGGACAGAGCCCTCTACTGGAAGCCCTCTGGGTACTACTTATGTTCCAGATGGGCAGTGTTTGGGGGAGGCTCCCTGGTGACACAGACATCAGGATTCCCACAGCCGAGGGTGCTGCAAATTGGAATCTTCCCCAGCCAGGGCCCTCGTAGGAGCTGGGGATTGGAGCATCGGGATCCAGCCCACAGAGGAGTTGGGACACCTGGCTGCTGGCCGTATTCCTGCCTGTGGGTCTTAGGGCCAGTCCTTCCTCTCCCTCAATGTCTCAGTTGCCTCATCTCTACAACTAGAAGCTTTGTAAAAATCTTCAGGGTCTGTACAATCTCTTTATTTTGGGGGGACATTCATGATGAATGGATCTAAGTAATAAGTAATATTTCTTTTTATAATAGCTAGCATTTACCATGCTCTCATTCTGTGCCAGGCCCTCCGTTAAGCACTTTCCCTATATTATCTCCTGTAATCATCATGAGACCCCTTTGGGTAAGGAAGCTTCCATTGTACAGATGAGGAGACCGAGGCTCAGGGCAATTCTGGGACTTGCCCTTGGTCAGGCACCCAATGGAGGAAACTGCACCCACATCTGTAGAGCCCCGAAATCTGTGCTCCAAACCTCTGTCTTAGCTTCCCAGTCAGTGACACCAGAACATGAGGGATCCTGACCAAGATGCCCTGTGCAGGATAGTACGGAGCCCTCCTCCAGGGACAGCCTCCTCTGGGAGGCTGTCATTGTCCAGGAAGCAATCTGTGCTTCTAGGTACCTCTCCCTAACCCTACCCTCTACAGCAGTAGTGACTTACCCACAGTGGCATTGGAGGGGAACTGAGGCCATCGTCACATTTTTAAGGTGAGGAAAGATGCCCAGAAATAGCACATGTTAAGTGACAACACGAATGATTTGCCTAGGGCTACATGGCCAGTGTTTATAAGAAAAACATTTTTTCAAAGGCTCAGAGAGCCTGGTGTTGACTCTGGAAGCCTTCTGCCATGTTCCGCCACAGCCCTGTCACCATGCCACCATGCAGTGCAGACTACCCATTGAATCATTATTTAAGGGAAGTCGATTCCCTGTAAACAAAACAACCATCATGGCTTCCTTTGTGCTAAACCCACTGCTCCAGACTTGAAAGGCAGCAAAAACAAGTAAATGACTCAGTGCTTAGCCAAGCACAAAGAAAGGTGGCTCAAGGTCAGAGGCAGCCTCTGAGACCATTTCAGCAACGCTGCTGCGGCAGCTCTGCCCACTAATCACCGGGTGCCCAGAGACAGCATGTGCTCATCGCCCTTGACTTTGTTGAGAGCAGGGAGGAAACAGAGCAGTGCTTAGAAACAATTGAGGCAGAGTAGAGTGCTGGCTTCAGACAGTCATTCGCCAATTTAGTGAGTGAATTGGTGAATAAATTATATTTATTGAGTGCTTATGTTGTGCCAGGCATGGTGCCAGGTGCCAGGGAACTAGTGATGAACAAAACGTCATCCTTGCCCTCTGGGAGTTTGTGGTCTGGTGTGTGTGTATGTACAGATGTTAAATGAAGAATCCCACAAACATACATGGGAGCTGGTTGTGCTGAACACTGTCAAATCCAGTCTCAGGGACAGTTATCTGGGAGAGGAGGAGGAGGGGATAACCAAGGTCAATTCCGAATTCTGAAGGTTGGCAGCATAAAAAGTGTAACCAGCAAAGCAGCAGATACTTCTCAGATATCATCCTTGACATCTGCGTAACATTTGACAAGGTTGGCCTCTCTGGTCTTTTTTGTTTGTTTGAGACAGGGTCTCCCTCTGTCACCCAGGCTAGAGTGTGGTGATGTAAATATGGCTCACTGCAGCCTCAACACCTGGGTTCAAATGATCCTCCCACCTCAGCCTCCCAAGTAGCTAGGACCACAGGCACGTGCCATTACTCCCAGCTAATTTTTAATTTTTTTTTTTTTTTTTGTAGAAACAGTTTTGCTATGTTTATGAGGCTAGTCTCAAACTCCTGAGCTCAAGCAATCCTCCTGCCTTGGCCTCCCAAAGTGCTGGGATTACAGGTGTGAGCCACTGTGCCCAGTCTCTCTGGTCTTTCTAAAGTCCTCTCCTCTTCTGTTTTCTAACTATTCCTCCCTGACTTTCCTCCTGTCTCGCTGAATGCTCCTTCTCAGGTTCCTTTGTGGATTCATCTTCCGTGAAGCTTCCTCAGGGTTCTCTTCTCTTCCTAGGAGCATTCCTGCGGAACTCTCATCTATTCACAGCCTTAAGTATCTCCTGCCCTGGCATCTTAACCCCTCTACCTGCAGGCCAGCCCTCCCCAGGAGCATTGGAAGCATGCTCACTGTGGCCTCCTGCATGTCTGTGTCTGCACAGCATCTCAGACCTCAACATGTCCTCAACTGGTATAGTTAAAAGAACAATCTGAACTCAGAGTCTCCTCCCACTACTTTGTAGCTGTGTGAACTTGGGGGAGCTCCGGAAGGCCCCGGAGACCCTGGACTCATCATCTGAAATGAGGACAGGATACCAACCTCAACAGCTGTTGCAAAGCTAAGTGAAATAGTGTCGTACAATGACTAGCACAGTGCCCAGCACAAACTAGACACTAAGCAAGCAGAGGTTGCCTTGGCCCAAAACTTGGATCACCCTTGCCTCTTCCTTCTCCTTCACTCTTTATGTGTATTTGTTCACCATATCTTGTCAATTCCAATTCATAAACATCCCTTTAAGTCATTCCCTCCTTGCATCCCCTCTGCTACTGCCCTAACCCAGACCCTTCTGATGGATCTTTCTGCTTTCAGAGAATAACCTTCCAAAAATACCTTTTGTGGGGCCCATTGCCTGCCTGTACCATAAACTTCAAGTTCTTTACCAAGTCATGCAGGCAGTGTCCGAAGCTGGCTTACTCACCTTCCCAGAGATCTTCCTGCCATCTCCCTGCCCTATCCCATACTATTCCAGGTGCCTTTGCACACTCTGTTGAAACACTTGGAATGGCCCTCACACTCCTAAGTTCCTCTCTCCTTCCTTTTATCTGACCACTTTTGCAGAAGTCAGGTAATGGCCCCCTGCATCCTCCCCTCTAGAGACCTGGGCTGGGCACTCTCTCCTCTGTGCTTCTGCTGCAACCGTCACCGACTCCGTTAGGACATCCTCATAGCACACAGCATAAGGGCCCCTGTGTCCTTGATAGAAGGTTTGCCTTCTCCCCAAGGGAATACACGATATCTAAGCTCATTTTATACTGCCGGCACTGGCAGGGAAGCACGTGCCATGGCCACTCAACACGTGTTTACTAATGAGGTCTCTGGTTCCTGGGGGAACTCCAGCAGTTCAGGAGACCCCACTAATAAACCGAGTAACACCTTGGGGAAATTGTCGGCTGAGGAGAGTCCTCTATTGATTTTTTTACCTAGCACATCCCAGAAGGCAGAGACTCCTCCTGCCTGTCCAGGGGAGCTTGAGGCTCAGGAGGCTGAAGTGTCTGTCTAGTGGGGGCTTGTGGGCTCGGCTAGCCTCTTGTTTTCCCTCATTATAATCCTGCTCATCTGCTTTTTGCTGGCTCGCCAATCCTTTCTCCTCTAGTTTAAATGAAAGAAGGGAGAGATGTTTTGTTTCTTCTCTACTTCTTCCCTTCCTCAAAGCCACACAAACATGTCAGGATCTTACATCCCTGTGGCTGAGGCGCAGCCTGGGAAGCAATGTAAGAGGAATTTATCAACGGTGTTTCAGAAACTAGAGGAGCATGCTGAATGCTTTGGCTGGGAAACAGGTGAGCTGAGCTTTGCAGGATGTCTGCTCTGGATGCCCAGGGGAAGGCCATGAGCATGTTGTTGTTTCCCAGGGGAGAAAAGGTGCTGCTGCTCTGAGCTCAACACACGCCCTGACCTAGTCTCCTCCCTGTAACCAGGGCACCCTCCAGGAAGAGGCTAACTGTGGCTCAGCGGTCAGGTGAGGCCAGGCGAGGGGTGCACCGGTGGCCAGGGTGTGCCTTGTGCTATTGTTTAGAGGTCTAGTCAAACGAGGCCAGTCTGTGGAGGCTGATTCTATCCTACAGGGCATCCTAATAAACCCGTGTGATCGTCAAAGGGTAGACTACAGTAGGATGGCCTTCTGATGGACTGCATCAGAATCACCTGGGTGCTTGTTAAAACTGAACTGATAACCTGGGGGAGAGGTGGTGCCTAGGAATCAGCATGTGTGAGGCCCCTATCTGTTCCCTGAGCATACAACTGCTTGTGGTTCAGAAGTTGCCACCAGTTGAGTGGCCATGTATTGCTTGAAATTCAGACTGGAGCCTTGAGTAGGAAAAGAATGAAAGGAAGAATTCGGCACACAACCCAACTTCTGCCTTTTCTGTACATACAAATATAATATATAACCCGCTATGAACCTAGCAACAAAAATCAAGTGCTCGGGAATCTATAACATTTACAAAACTGGTTTTGCTTTAACACGAACAAAGATTTCTTTTTCATTTGTAATTATGATAAATACACATAACATAAAATGTATCATCTTAACCATTTTTAAGTATACAGTTCAGTAATGGTAAGTACTTTCACATTGTTGTATATTCTGTCTCTGGAACTCTTCTCGTCTTGCAAAATGAAAACTTTAAACCCATTAAATGACAAGTCTTCACTTCCCCCTTCCCCAGCCCCTGGCAATCACAATTCTACTTTCTTTCTCTATGAATTTTATTGCTCTAGGTCCCTCATATAAGTAGAATCATATAATATTTGTCTTGCTGATGACTGGCTTATTTCACTTAGCATAGTATACCAAAGACTTCTTAAGTATAAAGAATCACTTAAGTGCAAGCAGTTCTCAAATGACATGAACTGTTTTGGGTGTCCCTAAAGCAGAAATCTGATTTTTGTTTTTGTTTTTGCCTTGGGCAGTTGTCCTGGGCTGGTGGTTGGGCCCTGGCTTCCTGAGACCTTGGCCTCTTTGCTGAGGAAGAGTGCAGACCTGGCCTTGCTCTGCCACCTGGGCTCCACTGTCCTGGCCAGCATGTCCTGAGAGACAATAGCCTTGTCGATCATTTAGAAGTCTTTAGATATTTTCCCCTGCACAGTCTCTTCTGAGAACCTTTCTTTCTTTTTTTTATTTCAAAGGAAAAAAACCAAAACCAAAAACATACACTTCCATGACTTAGCTATTGACCACAATAGCCAGAAATCAGTGATTCTCTCTTCAGTCGAAGATGGTTCCCGTGGCAACAAATCTCTCATTTCTTTCAACTAAATGATCTGCTCAACTTTGGGGTAAAAGTTCTGTTTTCTCTAGAATTGCCATTTGCAACCTTGTGTGCACATAGGAATCACCTGGAAGTCTTTATAAAACAATCCCCAAGCCAGGTCCTCAGCTTCCTGGAGAATCTGATTCAGCAGGCCTGGGGATAGGGCCTGGTGTCCTTATTTTCAAAGATCTCATTAAGTGGTTCTGTCTCACATGGTTGGGAATCATTACCCTAAGGCACGCGGTCTGTGCCTTGGTGCACGCTGTAGTCGTCTGAAGAGCTTTAAGAAACACTCATGGGACCCCACCCCTTGACATTCTGAGTCAGGTGGCCTGAGATGTGACCTGAATATTAGGATTTCACAAATTCTCCAGATGTTTCTAATGCGCAGCCAGCCTTGAGAACCACTATTCTAGGTCAGCAGTTCTCAAATTGGAGCCTGCCTCAGAATCTCTTGGAGAGCTCCTTGATTATGGGCCCCGCCCCAGGGTCTCCTTTGGTAAGGCCAGGGTGGAGCCTCTCTAACAAGTTCCCAAGTGATGCTGATGCCGCTCCAGGAACTGCTCTTGGAGGCTCCTGGCTCTAGATGAACCTTTACCGAGGTTGGCGCTGTTCTGCTGCCCTGTTCTTTTTCCTGGTTGGGGGTTGGTGGACCCTTCCTTCCCCAAGTCTGATTCAGGCCTGAGACTTCTTAAAGGTATCAGCTTTTCTTTTTCTGAACATTTTAGCATTCAGATAAATACTATGACATATTTTTAAAGCAAAGTAACATAGATTTCTTCTCCCAGGCCTAGGAGCCTCAGAGTCTGCCTGAATTAAAAATTTATCTGTGCCTAAGATTAGGATTCATTGTGTGATCTGAGCTAAGGGATTGGTAGGTCTGGAGCAATGGGTTCAGCCTGTGCCTGGGTGAGGGTCGCCTTGTGACCGGTGCTGGGTAGGATCTGAGTGCCACACTTGACCCTCTAGCAGAGGGAGGACCTGTCTGGCCCACCTGGGTGAAAGCCTGGCTTTCTGACGCAGACCCAGACCTCTGCCCACCTCCACATCTGTGCACAAACACGGAAGGTAGCAATGAGGAAACATACCACAGCACCAGGCCTGCCGTAAGCCCAGGAGCTAGGGTTCAAGCCTCACTTCTTTATGCATTTCCTTTTCTATCATACTTTGGAACAGGCTTGAGCTGAAACCAGAGAGTTAGTACCTGGTTTCTGCCTCAGTCTATTCTCTCTCCTCCAAAGATGCCCCCAGCAACGTGGGCAACTTCAGCCCCCATGAGAGCTCAGAATTCCACATTCAGCTACAAAGTTGACAAGAACCTCTGGAGAGCTCAAAGACTTATTAAAGGTGGAAATGGCTACTGTTTTACCGAAGCAGGGTGAAAACACAACTCACTTCTTAGGATCAAACCCAGCAAATTCACTCAGCCCCAAGGTAACCGAGGACTCAGTTGAAGGAAAATAATTTTGAGCCCCTGAAATAGAAGCTATAAAGCTGTGTATCAAGGGCCAACCATTTCGCTAACATCATATATCTCATGGCATTCGCTTTGATTTTAAATTCAGTTCTAGTGAACTTGGTACTGGTTTCTAGTGACAAAGCAAACTAAGAGAATGATGACAGGTGCTAGATAAAGCAAGAAGTGGCAGCTAATAGCCTAAATTGTGATGGCATTAAGAAGACCAAAACTAGCTTGTTCAATGACAGCTTGTCTTTAAAAACAACAACAACAACAACAAAAATACCACTACATTAAGGATAAGAAAATATGGCCAAGCATGATGGCTCACATCTGTAATCCTAGCATTTTGGGAGGCCGAGGTGGGAGAGCACTTGAACTCAAGAGTTGACGACCAGCCTGGGCAACATGGCGAAACCCTGTCTCAACAAAGAATACAAAAGTACACCTATAGTCAGTCCCAGCTACTCAAGAGGCTGAGGTGGGAGACTGGCTTGAGCCCAGGAGGCAGAGGTTGCAGTGAGCTGAGATCACACCACTGCACTCCAGCCTGGGTGACAGAGCCAGACCCTGTCTCAAAATAATAATTTAAAAATACCAAAACTAAATACATATCTCAGAAACCATCAAGTAGCCTGAGGTCATTGGTCGTTTAGTGGGGAAGAAAGGGAGGATATGTTATAATAACCCCGAGAGAAACTTAGCATTTCAGCTCGGTTCACCCTGTGACATCCAGGACATGCAGAGGTAAAAAAAATAAAAATAAAAACGTTCCAACAATGCTCAATACACTGTCAAAGAAGGCAGGGCAGCGTTTTATCCACTTTAGAATTATTTCCATCCCCAAACACTTAAAATGCATTCACAAAAGGCTTGGTGCTTAAAAGATAAACCCTCCGTGACCTGGAAGTTCACATAAATGAAACAGTTCATGATCTGATGATGCAAGATAGGTGAGATGCGTAAACTGACTCTTTCTTTTTTTTTTTTTTTAAAAGACGGAGTCTCACTCTGTCTCCCAGGCTGGAATGCAGTGGCGTGATCTCAGCTCACTGCAACCTCTGTCTCTCAGGTTCAAGTGATTCTCCTGCCTCAGCCTCCCAAGTAGCTGGGATTATAGGTGCCTGCCATTATGCCCAGCTAATTTTTTGTACTTTTAGTAGAGAAAGGGCCACCATTTTTGCCAGGCTGGTTGTGAACTCCTGACCTCGTGATTCGCCCACCTCGGCCTCCCAAAGTGCTGGGATTATAGGTGTAGGCCACCGCGCCCAGCCAAACTCACTCTTTTGAACTTAACATTTTCCCCGTGACATTGGAGACTCTTCTGCTACCTCTCTCCTACGAAAAAAGGACAGTGGTGAGGACGGGTGGCGGGGGGACAAGCCCCTTCCACCTTGCCACCTCCAAGGGACTTTGCAGTGTGGGTGATTGTGTGGCTGGTCATCCTCTTTCTGCACCTCTGATTCTGCTTGTGTTGTCCTTGTTGTGTGGGGCAGGATGGTCAGGACTTCAGCTAGGGCTGTGCAGGCTCTACAGTGACTCAGGCCTGGGTGTTTTTTGGTGAATTTAAGAATATGACCATTTTTGGGGGGAAAGTGACACTTCTACTCTCTCCACACTTTCACCATCCATTTTCTTACTGGACTTGGCTGCAGTCCTGCAAGGAGGACAGGGCAGAGAGTAGCAACCCTCCTTGCCGAGGCCCAGAAAGATAGCATGGTATGCCCAGGGCACCTGTGGTGGGTGGCGGACGTCTCCTCTTGGGTGCCCAGGCTTCCTCAAGGTGGGAGGGACTGGAGGGCAGGGGATGGCGGCCAATGTCCTGCTCTAGCCCTCTAAGGCACCTTTTTCTCCCCTCTGAAGTTGTTAGGCTGATCTGGAGTCTGCTCCAGGCCTGGGCTTCACCCTGGCCTCGTGCCCTGCCCAGCACCTGTGTGGAGGGAACTGTTCATATTCATTCCTGTTTGGGGGCCAAGCTCAGGGCACCCGAACCAGCAGCCTTGGGTGGCTGAACCCAGTGGGACAGAAGGAGGCAGTTGTATCTGGCAGAGTTACCCAAGGCCACAGGCCTAAGCAAAGCAGGAGAGTGGGGCAAGCTGTGGTCAGGGACCGTGGTGCTGGCCCCCTGCTGCTCTGGCCATGTGGGAGGAAGCTGGGGGTTCCCAAGTGGCAGCTCCTGCCAGCCTACCCTGGACTCCTGAGCCCGTTCTCCTGTACTCTTCTCCAGTGGGACATCTGGCCCTCACTGTGGCTGGCTTCTGGGCAAGTCCCTCTGCTCAAGATCACTTTGTGGGGCAGCTGGTCCCCCCGGGGCTCCCACACTCTGCACATACAATTTAGGGACCTGGCAGGGTCTTGGTGGCCTATAGCTTCCCTTTCTGGACCCTACTAGCCTCCCATTAGAGAGCCATAACTCTTCTTCAATACAGTGTTGTTTGAACTTTGAAATATATGCATTTGTCTATGTATTTTCTTAAAAATTAACACTTTATCTCAATAAGTATACAATGGATTGTTCAATGGTACAGTTTGGAGCCAATCCCCTGCCACTTCCCTCCCCAAATAAAGTCAGGACAGACGCTGGAGTCAGCACGGAAGCTGTGGAAACCTTTTGCCCTGGAGCCAGGTGCCTGTGGCTGTGCCTGGGTATGGCTTCAGCCCAGGCTTGGTGTCAGTTTCCTGGCAGCACTGCCCAGGAGCCCGCATGAAGGCAACCGGATCTTTCCCTGAGTGGCTGGTGCACGGGCTCATTTCTGAGTGGCCTCCTGCATGTGAAGAAAAAGTGGCCAAGTGGCATCCCTGCCTTCCTCAGCCCCTTCCCTCCCTTGCTTTCCTCTCAATGAGCCGAGTCACACTGCACCACGCTCCGTGCAGCCTTTCCCGATGGAAAAGAGAAGGGAGGCCCCAGATGTCCTTTGCTGGGATGTGGAGAAACACCATCTATATGAAAAGCCCCTTGCTTGCTCTTCTGATTTTCTCTCTCCCCTGGCCCTGGAGAGAAAGGCTGTGCCATTCAAAGACAGTTTGGGGACATGGGGGCTGCAGGCCTGATCTTATTTTAATGCAAATTTTGTTCTGGGAGCAGTGGTTTATACAAACTCCTGTAGCATAATTCCAGCTTGTGTGTGGCTGTCTTTGAGTAGTGATTCTGAAGTGATGACTGTGATGCTACACCTAAAAACATCATCAGGGTACTTTGTATCTGTCACTGTGTTTGAATGGCTCTCAGTTTCTATCTAATAAAACCAGTCAAATGGTTCATCTAGCAAAGACTCTGGCTGTGGCCATGTGTGTGTGTGTGTGTGTGTCTGTGGGTATGCATGTGTGTTTTTGTGTGTTTATGGGGATTGGGCTGCACTGGGCTGACAGCAGCACAGCCCAATGTGGGGAGCTGCCAGGTATTGTGAAGAGCCCATGGCCACCCTGGGCACACTTTTGGGCAGTGTTGGGGGCGGATGAGAATCAGGAGACCTGTGGGTAGCTGGCAGGAGTAGCCATCTGACCCAGGGAGTAGGTGGGCTCACAGTAGGGGCTTAGAGCCCAGATCAAGATCAAGATCAAGTTGAGTGGCATGCTAAATTGACAGTGTACAAAGGTGTACAACGACACGGAGAGAGGATTCTGGAGCTTCTGCAGGAGGAGGGAGGGCCCTTGAGGGCTGGAGTTACCTGCCTTGAGGGCTGGAGCTGCCTGGGGCAGGTGAGTTGGAGATGCACTCGTAACTGGAAGCAGATCCCATGGCTATGCAGACCTACCTTTCTCTAAGCAAAGCAGCTCTATCGAGGTCCAAAGTCACACTAAGGGCATCTGAGCACTAATTACCCATTTGTAGAGAGAGAGAAAACAAAACAAAACAAAACAAACAAACAAAAAAACTTCGTTCAATGCCAATCTCCTTGAGTGTATTTAAGACAGAATTATATCAAAAGTTTTTTGCATTTATGTGCAAAATACCTAGTTTGAGCCTGTTTGCCCCATGAAATGTAGTTAACATTGCTTGGAGTCCCCAGATCTGCATCTTGGAAAAGCCCAAAGCCTTCCCCATGATTTCTGCAAATTCCCAGGGATTGGTGTTTCCACGACCCCACTGCCTTCAGACTCCTGCTTTTGGGCATGTTTCTGTTTTGTATTGTTGACCAACCAGATATTAGATGCCGCCCTTTCCTTAATATCTGTGATGGCGTAGTGTGTCCCAGAGTGTGGTGGGAAGCAGTGGGAACGGGATCGAGACCGCTTCAAACATCCTGAAAAGGAGACAGCCCAGCTGTTGGCCAAGTTTCTGGTGTGGACACTCCTCACGACCTTGGCCTTACCCTACCTCTCTGGCCTCTCTCTTCCACCTCTTCCCTCTTGGCCTTCCTTTTCTTATCTCTCCATCTCCGCATTTCTCTCTTTGGAGCTATTGAATCATTCTCTGTTTGCTTGGTCTCCTGCTGAGCCTGGGTCTCTGCTCACCTTCCACCTTCCAAAGATATGTTCTCAAAGAAGAGCATTTCCTGTCTAAGATGAATTTTGGTGACAGCTGTAAGATGTTCAAATGTTCAAATGTTTCATTATGACAACTGTAAAATGTCAGACACTCAAGCAAGCAATGACGGAACCTAAGGATACTATTGAAGGGTCATCTCTGAGACCTGGGCATTGCCTTTTTTTTTTAGGTAGGGTCTCGTTCTGATACTGAAGCTGGAATGCAGTGGGACAATCTTGGCTTACTGCAACCTCCGCCTACTGGGCTCAGGTGATCCTCCCACCTCAACCTCCTAAGTAGCTGGGACCATAGGTGTGCACCACCATGCCCAGCTAATTTTTCTATTTTTATTAGAGATGAGATTTTGCCATGTTGCCCAGGCTGGTCTCAAACTCTTGGGCTCAAGCCATCCTCCTGCCTTGGCCTCCCAAAGTGCTGGGATTATAGGCATGAGCCACTGCACCTGGCCTGTCTTCTGTCTATCATAGTAAGAAAAAGAGCTGACAAACAGGGAAGTGGAACTTCAATACATATTTTTGAATGAATGAATGTATGAACGAGCTGAAGATTAAAGGTGATTATAGTTTAATAAATATTTATCAAATACACATTATTTGTCACTTCAGTCATTCAACAAATATGTTTTGAACCCCTGCTTTAGGTCAAGCTACTTGAGTATTTGAGAATACAAGAGTTTGCAAATGCACATTCAATCACTGCGTTCATGGAACATAGTGTCTGACCAGAGAAATACAGGTAATAAAAAAAACCTCATTGCTAAATGTTTTGTTATAAACCATGCTACAAAGGAACATGCAAGTGCTATGAGAGGCTCAGACAGGTAGCCCTGAACTGGGATTGAGCACCAAGGGGGGCTTCCCAGGAGAGAGGGTTAGCTAGGTGGAGTTGTGGGGGATGCAGTTCCAGGCAGGAGAGAGCTTAGGACGCTCATGGAAGGCCAGCGCGCTCCTACCCGGAAAAGGAGGGGGACATGGTGGGAGATAAAGTTGGAGAACTGGACAGAGGTGAGACCCTGTGGGGAAAGGTGGCCCTATAACCGATACTGATTTTGATTTTAAGAGAATCAGCTAGTCCTTGAAGGGTCATAAGGAGGAAGAGGACATGATCAGACTGACACTGAAAAAGCTCACCCTGGCTGCAGTGTGAAATGTGAAACTGCTGGGGCCCAGAGTGCTTGAAAGGAGGTCATTTAGGAGGCTGCTGCTGGTGGTGAGGACCAGGGCGATGGGTGATGTAGGATGGAGCGAAGGGGATAGGGCTGAGAGCTCCCAAGGAGCCAGATGGATAAGCAGGCCAGTGACAGATGATGAGGGGGGTGGGGGAGGAAAGGGCTGTGTCACGGATGACACTTCTCAGCAGGGACACGGAAGTCTAAGACATCAGTCCCACTTGAGAATGGGATTGCTTACAGGAGAGAGATCAGCAAGTGTAACTAGATACGAAGTGGGGAGTTTCAACCAAGGCATCAAGCTACGATACTGCCACTCTGTAAGGAGGCCCTAGACCACGTACAGAGCTTTCATACAAACCAGCTGAAAACCAGTTAAACTGTTCTTGGGCCCTTCTCAAAGATTAAAGATATAAAAAGGATGACAGAACGCTGATAGAATCATTGATTTTTTGTTTTGTTTTGTTTTGTTTTGTTTGAGACAGGGTCTTGCTCTGTCACCCAGGCTGAAGTGCCGTGGCACCATCATGGCTTACAGTAGCCTTGACCTCCCAGTCTCATGAGAGTCTCCCACCTCAGCCTCCTGAGTAGCTTGGCTAATTTTTTTATTTTTTGTAAAGATAGGGCCTTAGTATGTTTCTCAGGTTGGTCTGGAACTCTTGGGCTCAAGTGATCCTTCCTCTTCAGCCTCCCAAAGTGCTGGGATTATAGGTGTGAGCCACCACACCTGATCCGCATTGATTTTTTAGAAGGATTTCATGGAGAAAACTGGGCTAGGAACCCCATCCCCAAGGTAGAGGTTGGGGGGTCAGTGCTTCCTCCTGACTCCAGGCTTAGTGAGAAGGGCTCTCACAGGGCCACCCAGACAGTTTGCTGTGGATTCCCCCAGGTGGGTCCCAGAGCACTGGAGCTGGCACCCCACTATAGCCTGAGGAAGCTGAAGGGGCCCAGAGCAGCGGAGTTGGGCTGATAGAGGGTCAAACTGGGATGAGTCCTGGTGGTGGGGATGTGTGCTCAAAAGTCAGCTAGAGGTCTTTGGAAAGGGTAAGGGGACCTTGGCAGTGGGAGGCTGTGGGGTGTAGTTCTGGAGCAGAAGTGGAGGTGGGATCAGGAGAGGCCCATGTCAGGGGATCCTGGTCAGAGGGGAGCCTGGAAATAAACCCACAAGCCTTCCCACAGAAGAGTTGGCTTTAAACATCCGTGAGGACTGCAGGAATACGTAGAGTCCTCTCATGAGAGTGACCCAACCCTGTGGTGGGGGTGGCTGGGGCATATGTCAGAACCTGCAACTACCAAGAGCAGGAGGAGGTCAGCAGAACAGGAGGTGACTGGCCCCTTCCCTGGACAGCAGCTGAGCTGCCAGGCCTGGCTGAGGAAGACACATGGAAAAGGCCGAGTTTCATGAACATCCAGTGTGGGCTCCTACGGGCTCTATACAGCTCTAATTGTTGACTTGAGACAATGTTTATCACTTTTAGGGTCTGTAAAACTTTTAAAAGATCTGAAAGTGATCCACCAAACTGTCACAGACCAAGGGAAGGACGGTTCTCACTAAGCAAAAATAAATGTGCTTTTTGTCGTGTCTGGGAGTCCTGCTTCTTAGAGGTACTGGGTACCGAAGTAATTACAAAATGATGAGCTGTGTGCAACAACTGAGGTATGAGCAAAGGAGAGAGGAACTTGAGGAGCTGGAGGAAGGTTTTACAAAAGTGACTGCAGACTGGGCCTTGGATTGCATGTTGGAACTTGCCAGTGAGGGAAGGCAAGGCATTACAAGCAGATGGATCTGAATCTGAAGGTCAGCAAGAAATGAGTTTGCCTGTGGTCACACAGGGTGGGGTGGGGTGCAGAGGACAGAGGCAGCACTAGACTTTGGGGGGACTTTGCAAACAGGGCTAAGGAATTGGTCATTTGTTTCCTGGAAGAGAAGGTAACAAGGAAATAATGTGTCCTCACATCAATTTTCTGAAGAAATGATTCTTGCAGGTGAACTGTAGGAATTCCAGCCTGAGTGAGGTGGGAGTAATTTGCTGGGTGGCCAGTAGGGGTGTGATCCCAGTGAGAGAGGTGGGAGGAGAGGACTAAGGCAGTGGCACTGGAAAGAGAGAGGAGAGGTCTGATTCCAAAAATGGGGTCTGTCTGCCATTGACAATGAGGGGACTGGGTGTGCTTTTGATCGTGACAGTGAGGCCATCAGAAGAGGAGTGGGGTTGGTGGAAATGGGGCAGGTTGGAACCAGTGTGGTTGGAGAATGGGGTAAGGAGGTGAGAGCCTGCAGGCCTTGGAGACAGGTTACGGTTTTGTCCTAAGGTCAGCGAAAGCCACTGGAGCACATAAGCTGGGGAGAGACTTGGTCTGATTTATTTTTAATAAAATCTGCTTTGAGCAGACTGGGTTGGAGGGGGGCAGAAGTGGTTGAAGGCTCACTGTTCCAACGCTCTGAGTAGCTGAATCCAGGGAGAAGGCTTGCCCAAAGTGGCTGTGGGAACTAACATTTCAGTGAACCAGAAAACCACCAACCTCACAACACTGCCTCACTCTCCTGCTCCTAGGGGAGGAGATGCCTCATTTTGAGACTTCAGATTAGCTGGTTACCTTGAGAAATAAGGGGCATGTAGTCGGTGGGGAGCTGTGGTGGGAGCCGGAGCTGCCCGGACATGTGTGTATGTTATTTGCATCAATGTATGCTCACTATCACCACCTTCCCACTACATATTTGTAATTCACTCATTCATTTACTTTCAAAGGTCACGTTCCTTTTCTGCTAGGCACTGGAGGCACACAGGACTTGCTTAGAAAAACTGAAGTCTGAGGGAAAAAATAGGCAGTTGGGATAGAGTGAATCATTGGTCTCAATACTTCACCCCTCACTGTATCCACACCCCCTCCCATGTAACTTTACAGCCCCCAAAATCGAGAGCACTTCCTTGCCTCTTGACTCTGGGCTTAGATATGTGTTGATTTGTTATCCAAAGGGTGTCAGCAGATGTGATGTAACTAAACGTTGCTGCTAGTCCCAAACTCCTCGGCTCAAGCGATCCTCCTGCCTTGGCCTTCCAAAGTGCTGGGTTTACGGGTGTGAGCCACTGCACCCATCAGGCCTGTTTTCTGATCCTACAGTTTTACCTTTTAGAGAATGTTACATCAATGTAATCACACAACATGTATTTTTTCTGACCACTTTTCTGCACTTAGTATAGTGCTTTCCAGATGCATCCATGTTGTAGCATGTTTCCCTACTCCCTTCCTTCCTATTGTTGAGTATTATTGCCTGTACAGATGTACCTCAGTTTGTTTACCCACTGGCCAGGTGATGAACGCCTGAGTTTGTCCAGTTTTTGGTTATGAATAAAGCTTCTATGAACATTTACACACAGATCTTGTGTGGACATCCTTTTTCATTTCTCTTAGGTAAATACCAAGGAGTGGGATTTCTGGGTTGCATGGGTAGTATTTGCTTTGCTTTATTTTCCAAAGTGGCTGTACCATTTTACACTCCAACTAGCAGTGTGAGAGTTCTGGCTGCTCATGTCCCTATCAACTCTTGGTATTTGTGATGGTTAATTTTTGGTGTCAACAGGACTGGATTAAGGATACCTAGAGAGCTGGTAAGGCATGATTTCTGGGTGTGTCCGTGAGGGTGTTTCTAGAGGAGATTGGCATGTGAGTCAGTGAACTGAGTGGGGAACATGTGCCCTCAATGTGGGTGGGCACCATGCAATCCACTGGGGCCCCGACAGAGCAAAGAGGCAAAGGAAAGGTGAATGTTTTCTCTCTCTCCTGGAGCTGGGACACCCTTCTTCTCCTGTCCTTGGGCATCAGAACTCTAGGTTCTCCAGTCTTTGGACTCTGGGACTTGCCCCAGCACCCCCTCACCACCAGATTCTCAGGTTGTGGGCCTGGGACTGAGAACTACACCATGGGTTTCCCAGGTTCCCAAGCCTTCTGACTTCTGACCCACCACACTACCAGCCTTCCTACGTCTCCAGCATGCAGACTGCCTGTTGTGGGACTTCTCAGCATCCATAATCCCATGGGTTAATGCCCCTAGTAAGCCTTCTTTCATATATCTATTGATCTGTCTACCCTAGTGGTTCTGTCACTCTGGAGAACCTTGAAATAATATAGAAATAATATGGAATTATTTCCCTGACCTCCTAGCCAGTGTGTTCCAGTACCATGGGATTCTCTAAAAATATTTTGATTTCAGCTTTTAAAATTCTAAGAAACAGCCGGGCGCAGTGGCTCATGCCTGTAATCCCAGCACTTTGCGAGGCCGAGGCCGGCAGATCACAAGTTTAGGAGTTCGAGACCAGCCTGACTAACATGGCGAAACCCTGTCTCTAGTAAAAATACCAAAATTAGCTGGGCGTGGTGGCGCGTGTTTGTAATTCCAGCTACTCAGGAGGCTGAGGCAGGAGAATCACTTGAACCCGGGAGGCAGAGGTTGCAGTGAGCTGAGATCACACCGCTGCACTCCAGCCTAGGCGACAAAGCGAGACTCTGTCTCAAAAAAGAATTCTAAGAAACGTTTTGTTGTCTTTTCCCTGAATGGGTACTCGTGTAAAATGAGTTTTCTCAGTAGATTCCTAGTGATCCTTAAAGGAAGGACTCTTCCTAAAGAATCCAGGTGTGTAAACAGCAGCGGTCAAACCACGTATTGCCAGAAGGGGGCGCGCGTCACCCACCATTAAACTTCACTCCTGGTCCTCAGCGGACTTTGAGTTGCCTCAAGGGCGGCCCCTCAGCTGAATGGGGAAGGAGGGGAGATTGATCTTTCCTGGGTGGGAACGTTCGGGGTTAGAGATGCCTCCCCCAGTGGAAGATTTGAATGGCTCCAAACAGCAGGGCAGGACCAAAACTGCCCCAGGCTGCCGGGTAGGCATGTGAGTGCAGACTGCTGCTCAGGCGTCCCCTCCAAGTCCTCTCCTCCTCTCCACCTGAAATTCCCTTTTAGAGTCACTACTTTGGCTTAGAGGACAAAATCACACGTGTTGCTTGTAGAGGGCTCCTGTCAGCACACCTTACATACCTGGGAAGCAATGCAGGGCCCCTCAACATAGCTGCACATGAAAGTCACCAGGAGCTTTGCAAACTGGAGCCCAGGCTGCGTCCCAAACCAAGCAAATCAGAATCTTTGGGGGTGGGACCCACGCATTAGTATTCAACACCTCTCCGGGGGATTCTGGTGTGCAGCCAGGGCTGTGCGCCCTGGGATAGGAGCTTGCTGAGACTCTCCTGTGAGTCCAGGTGAGCTGATCGAGTTCGTGAGTTCACCTGGGAAGGCATCAGCTAAGATGATGTTTAAACTTTAGTGCATATAAAGCTCACCTGGCAGGGGCAGTGGGGAGAGTTGTCTGAGTGTCTGTGAGAGGTGCCCTAGCTTTCCTCGTGCCCAGCGGCCACTTCCGGAAGCCCGCAGTCTTGAGGAGATGGAAGCAGAGAGAGAGAACGAGAAGGATCCAGTGAGAACCCCGCCTGCTCCGTAAGGCGATCAGACGTCATGAATAATGGAGAGAAACGGGGGCCTCTGAGTCCTGGGAGCCTGGCTGATTCCGGGACCCCGCCTTCCTCAGGAGGGTCCCGTGTGGGCTGTGAGGCTTGGGAGATCTCCTGGGCGAGGAGCCCTCACCTGTCCCTGGGGTGGCCTGGAGGGATCCCAGGTGGCCCCCTGGCTGTCAGGCCAGGTGGGAAGTGGACGCCAAGGGCTCCGTGTCACCTGATTCTCCATGGGGAGGAGAGGGGGCTGTGGGGAGGGGAGAGGGGAAGGAGGCCAGCCTGCCCTGAACGCCATGAATAAGTGATGAGGCCCAAGGAGAAGCCCCAGGACAGGTACAGAGGAGGAGGTGGCTCACCAGAGGGTGGTGGGAGGGGACAGGCACAGGAGGTTCAGAGATAAGGCACTGAGGTTCAGCTCAGGAGCCAGAGAGGGCAGAGGGAACAGCCTCTTGGGCACGGGGAAACCAAGAAAAGGGGGTACTCTGGCCCACCCAGGCCTGAGCTACAGGAGGGCCGTGGGCGCCAGAGCCCAGGGAGGAGGTCTCAGGTTCCCGCAGGTGTGAGGAGGCGGCACAGTGAGCCCGCCAGCGCTGGGAAAAGGCAGCTGACAGAATGATGCCCCAGAAGAAAAAGCGGAGGAAGAAGGACATCGACTTCCTGGCCCTGTACGAAGCAGAGCTGCTGAACTACGCCTCAGAGGACGACGAGGGGGAGCTGGAACACGAGTACTACAAGGCCAAAGGTGCGGGGTCCCAGCCTGGGGGCGTGGGTGGTGCAGCTGGCTGCGGTGGGCGGGGGTCTGTTCCTGGCTGTGGGGGAATCATTCTAAGATTTTGGAGCAAGCCCTTTCTCACTGATTATCCCATGTGTCTATCCCACATCCCCTAGGAGTAAGAAGGCAGGCATTATGCGGGGTGGTGGGGTCCCTGTTGTACACACAGGTGGAGCTACTTGCCTTTAGCCCCCGATTCTCAGTGGAACAGAATAGACTAGAGCCGCAGTGCCCCACGGCCCCATGTTCTCCAGCTCCTGAACGTCCCCAAAGCCACGTTCCAGTCTAGTCCCCGAGAATGTGGTCTGCATCAGGCAGAGGACCCTGAACTTCCGGGGGCATGAAGGGATGTCTTGGGGAGGAAGCCTGACCCCTCATCCTACGCCCACGGTGGTTGATGGAGACGGGGAGCCTGGGACTTTGCAAGGAGATGTCCGTCCCATATGTAGAGGGCAGCCGGTGCTCTGGACCCCAGGGCCTTGTCCTTCTAGTCCCATCTTTCCCTGGGCCACACGAGATCTGCTTGAAATTGCTCTAACTCCTTGCCAGGTAAACCAAAGAAGAGGTCAACTGTGACCCTGGAGCTGGTTTTGGCCTGCAAAGTTTAAGTTGTTTTTTTCCTTTCCTGTGTTTTGAAATCTTTTTGTCTGTGAATGCCGATAGGCTCTGGACATCCAGTTTATCACAGTCTCCACCACTCCCTGTCATCTCATACTAGGTCTGGTTTACTCATCGGTGCTGCCTGCCTGGTCTCTGAAGCCACTTAAATTCTCAGTGCTGACTCCAAAGTGGCTCGCTAGTCCCTGCAAGCACCATATTCATCCATGCATTCACTCACTCATTCATTCAACAAGTATTTATTGAATGTGTGCCCTGTGCCTGCCCATGGCCTTGTTTGTCCTCCCCTTTCTCCCTCTTCCTGTCCTCACTTTGAAAGCCCAGCTCAGATCCCATCTCTTCCATGAAGCCCTCCTTGATTCCAGTCCACCACGAGTTCCCTGATTATACCCAATTCATAATTGTTCCATTGTTTCCTGCAAAGCTGGTGTGTCTGGCTTGCAGCCACAGACACCCTAAACTCTGTGAGGGCGGGGCCTTGCTGTACTTGTCTTTAGTCCTCTTTGTTCAGCCCCTGCGCAGACCTGGGCTCAGAGGAGGTGGTCTCAGCTGGGGTCAGGAAGGCTGTGGCCCCTTTCCAGGTACAGGATCCTGGGCATCTCCAGGGATAGAAGTGGGGGCTGTAGTAGACGGAAGTGGGCCCAGGACAAAGGAAGCATTGGCCACCTTCTAACAGCACACATGCCTCAAGCTCTGACCCTCTTGTGAGGAGAGGGGCTGGGAGGTGAAACATCGGGGAGGCATCCCCACCATATGTGCTTGGCTTCCCAGGTGACTCTCCCCAGCCACCGTGACTGCTGGTGAGATCATTCTAGAACCTCTCACAGCCAGCACACTATAGACTTTTGTTTATAGGCTCTACATGCCTCAGCGTGGCCACAGTGATCCTTCTTTTTATCCTTTCCGAAGCCCTTTTACTAATGTTCTCATGTTTGATCCTTAAGATCCCTGAGCACAGTCAAGGCAGGCAGATTAGTATACTTCACAAGTTAAAAGAGTGAAGCCCTGAGACATTAAGTGACTTGAGCAAGGTCACAAACAGGATGGACCACAAGGACCTCAAATATCTTTTTCCAGGCAAGTGCCCCATTTCATCTCATGATTCTGCCAAATAGGATCATGCACCATGCGCCAGGCACTGAGCTAAGCACTTTATTCATGTTAACCAATTTCATCTTCACGATGACACATTGAGGCAGATGTGTTATATCCTTTTTTTTTTTTTTTCCAGTTGAGGAATCTGAAGCACAGAGAGGTTAAGTAACTTGCTCAAGATCACACAGCTAGTAAATAGCAGAGTTAGGATTTGAATCCGGCTGGTCTGGCTGGTCCTTGCTCTTGTACTGCCCAATTTTGACTGCAGTAAAAATAGCTGGAGAAGAGCAAGTGGAGGTGGGTGCCACGCTGACATTTCTAAGGGAACCATGGACTGTCCTGTCTGTTGCAGGGTACTGCCTATAAATGTGGATGATGCTAATGGTGGTCACATGCTGAGCTCCAGCTGTGCTGTCATCGTCATCCTCAGTGCTAGAACAACGGGTCCCCTACTTCCTTTGAACTCTGGGTTCTGGTGTTAGATGGAGAGTCTTGATGAGTGTGATGGGGAGGAAGAAGGAGGGAAGAAAAGCCTAGGTGTTCCTTCTCTCTTCCTTAGGCTGCCTTCTGGCTACCCTGGGGTTCCCCAGTAACCAGAGGGAGGAGAGCAGCTCCCTCAGTGCTTTGAGGGCAGGCTGAACCAGGCACATTGCTCTGTCTCCTAAGACAGGGCCCATGATGGGAAGAACAACCCATTCCAGAACTGGAGAGTAGAAGGGGCCTCAGAGGCCACCCCGCACAGGCTTCCAGCCCCGGAGGCATCTCCTCTCCTGCATCCTAGACAGAGTCCCCCAGCATCTGTTGGGATATAAATTTTGCAAGGCAGCTTCCTTGGGGATGTTGTCAATGGAAATGATAGCAATGATTTCTCTTAGTCCATTGTTGTTGCTATATCAGAATACCTGAGACTGGGTGATTTATAAAGAACATACATATTTTTTTTCTTCCTCAAAAGTTCTGGAGGCTGAGAAGTCTGTGATCAAGGTGCCAGTATCTGGTGAGAACTTTCTTGCTGTGTTCCCACGTGGCAATAGGCAGAAGGACAAGCCCCTTTATAAGGGCACCTAATCCCTTTCATGAGGGGGAAGCTCTCATGGCCTAATCACCTCTTAAAGGCACCACCCCTTAATACTATCACAATAGCAACACCTGAATTTTGGAGAGGACACATTCACACTATAGTAATGGTGATGATGATGATAGTAACCACTTATGAAATGCCTATCTTTTCATGCAACTGTGGAAGAATGTCTATAAGGTAAATTCCCAGAAATGTAAATTCTAGGTCAATGAGTTTAAGCATTGAAAGCTATTTTACTTAATCCTTATCACAGTCCTTCAAGGAGGAATTTATTCCCACTTCAGAGATGAGGAAATTGAAGCTTAGTAAACCATTTGCTTGAAATCACATAGCCAGTAATGGTAGAACTGGGCTTCAAATCCTGGTCAGTTTTGTTCCCTATTCATTCATTGATTGTTTCATTCATTCATATGATCATTCATTCATCCAGGTAATTATTTGAGTACCTCTCTTGTGCTGGGCTGTTGCTAAGAGCAACATTCTGTTGCAATTGACAATTCAAACTGACTAGGAGACTTTATTAGAGGGGGTCTTCCCATCTGGAGTCCAACAGAATTCTGTGTCCTCTACAAGGTATCTGTTTTCTAAAGATAGTTCTTCAGTTATTTGAATTGAGTTTTTCTTTAAATTATAATTTTAAAATTGAGCAATAATGTATATACAGTACAAAACTTATGAAGGTACAGTAACACATTTTTACATATGCATACACTTGTGCAACCACTATTCAGATCAGAATATGAAACATTTCCAGCCCCCAGAATGCTCCTTCACACCCCTTCTCAGAGGCAACAAATCTCCCGATTCTGTCATCATAGATTAGTCTTTTTCTTGTTCTTAAACTTTTTTTTTTTTTGGAGATGGAGTCTCACTCTGTCACCCAGGCTGGAGTGCAGTGGTGCGATCTTAGCTCAGTGCAAACTCCACCTCCCAGGTTCAAGGAATTCTCCTGCCTCAACCTCCTAAGTATCTGGGATTACAGGTGCGTGCCACCATGCCCAGCTAATTTTTGTATTTTTAGTAAACACGGGGTTTGACCATGTTGGTCAGGCTGGTCTTGAACTACTGACCTCGTGATCCGCCTGCCTCGGCCTCCCAAAGTGCTGGGATTACAGGTGTGAGCCACCGCTCCTGGCCTGTTCTTGAACTTTTAAATGGAATCATACAGTGTACACATTTGTGTGGGTCTAGCTTTTTTTCCAGCATCATATCTGATTTATCCATGTGACACATTATATAGTTTGTTCTTTTTTTATTGCTGATTACTATTGCATTTGATACATACACCACTGTCTGTTTAGCCATCCCATTGTCAATGAACATTTGGGTTATTTCTGGGGTTTTTTTGTTTGTTTGTTTTTTGTTTTTTGCTATTACAAGTAAAGCTACTACAAATCTGGTACACATATTCTGATGAACACATGTTCTTGTTTCTCTTAGATTTATAATTGGAAGTGGAATTGCTGGGTCACAAGTGAGCATATATTTAGTTACCAGTGCTTGGATCAATTTACATGTATGAGAGTGACAATGACTCCACATTCTTGCCCATACTTGGTATTGTCAGTCTTCTTATTTTTAGCCATTCTGGTGGGTACATGGCAGTATCTCATTGTAGTTTTAATTTGCATTTCCCTGATAAATAGGCTGAGAACTTTTCCATATGTCTATTGGCTATGTGGCTATCCTCTTTTGTGGCATGCCTGTTTAAGTCTTTTGTCCATTTTTCAACTTTATTGAGGTATAATTTACTTATAATAAAATGCATCTATTTTAAATGTTCTGTTTGATGAGTGCTACATTCTTGCATCCACTAGGAAATCAATATATGGACCATTTAAATTGGCCCTCAGGGATTCCCTGTGCTCCTTCCCAGTCAATTCCCCTTACTTCTGACCCCAGGCAACCACTTTTCTGCTTCTTGCTACAATGGATTAGATTGGTCTCTTCTAGAGTTTCATATAAATGACATGATAAAGTATGTCGTGTTTTGGGTCTGACTTCTGCATAGAACGCACGTGAGAGTCATCTGTATTGTACATCAGGAGTTCATTCTGTTTTATTGCTGAGTAGTATTCTGTTGTACGGATGTACCACAGTTCATTTATCTATGCCCCTGTGGATGGACGTTTAGGGTGTTTCCAGTTTGGGTCTATTAGGAATAAAGCTGTTATGAACATTTGTGTGCAGTTCTTTGTGGGGACATGCTTTCATTTCTCTTGGGTAAAGACTTAAAAGTGAAATTTCTGGGTATTAAGTGTACACTTATCTTCTTAAAAACTTGTTGCCCATTGAAAAAGTAGTGTGGTTTCCTCTTTTTCTTATTGATTGATGTGAATTTTTGGTATCTTCTGGCTCTGAGTACTTTGTTGGATATATGCATTCCAAATACCTTCTCCTAGTTTGTGGCTTGCCTTTCTCTCGATGGTCTCAATTTTAATGAAGTCCAGTTTGTCAGTTTTTTTAATGGTTTGTGTCCTGTTTTTTTTTTTTTTTTTTGAGACAGAGTCTCGCTCTGCTGCCCAGGCTGGAGTGCAGTGGTGTGATTTCAGCTCACTGCAAGCTCCGCCTCCTGGGTTCACCCCATTCTCCTGCCTCAGCTTCCCGAGTAGCTGGGACTACAGGTGCCCGCCACCATGCCTGGCTAATTTTTTTGTATTTTTAGTAGAGACGGGGTTTCACCATGTCAGCCAGGATGGTCCCGATCTCCTGATCTCGTGATCCGCCCGACTCGGCCTCCCAAAGTGCTAGGATTACAGGTGTGATCCACCATGCCCGGCCTTGTGTCCTGTTTAAGAAGTAGCTGTGTATCCCAGAATCAACTATTGACCTAGTTTTTCATTCCTCTCCTATGCCTCTCCAATGCTCCTCTCCTTTTCTCCAAACTAAGCATTTTCCTGTGTCTACGTCTTCTCTCATGTGGTGTGGTTCTAGAATTCCCACCAGGCTGGTCATTCTCCTGCAGGCATTTGGTTTGGGAATGCCTTTATGTACAAGCTGTGTGGGCAACTCGTCAGGTCCCAGGTCTGCTGAGAGGAGTCAGGAGTGAGCTCCAGGGGCTGATCAGGCTCTTGTGGTATAGACTATTAAGAATTAAGGCTTTGCTTATCACAAGAGACAAGGAGTTGTGCAAATATATGGCTGCTTTTCTCTCCCTAAAGGTGCCTTGATGGGAACTTCATCAGAACCAAGGACATCAAAAGGTCCACTCACCCCAAAACACTCCTGCTCCTGGTGCCTCCCAGGCCTGTAAGGACCACATGAGAATGAGAGGTGTCCTGAAGGCTCCTGGAAAAGCAGTGGATCGTGTGCTTGTTAGTTGAGCTACATCTAATCTGCCAAAAGAACAAACTCTTAGCTCTCAGAGTTGAAATGGGCTTTTCAGTATGAACAATAGTTTTAAAACCAGGCTACTATTTGTTGAGTTTCTTCTATGTGCCAGAGGCTTTCCATACATCATCTCTAATCCCCAGAATGCCCTGCAAACCAGGTAAGATCGTCCAGGTGTTACAGAGAGGCTGGCACTTGTCCAGGGTCACCTTGCTCAAAGTGGAGGAGCCAGTGGCTGCATCCAGGTCTCTGTGGCACTAGAGTCCGGCACTTTCTACCAGCCCACACTGGCTCTGGGCATGCTGAAGTATGAATGTTATCTGTAAAGTACCTGCCAAGGTGCCTAGCACACAACAGCACACTCCACGTTATTTATATTTCTCCTTCCTCCCTGATTCCCCCTCGCACTTGCCACTTGTGCCCTCTGTGGAATGGGCTCTGAATTGACAGGTCTAAATAATGAATGTCTAACTTCAAAATGTCCTCCTAACCAGCCTGGCATCTTTGGGGCAGCTCAAATATACTCAGCATCTGGTTGGGGATCTGCTCTGAGACGACCGGAAGTAGAAATAATAATAGGTTTGCCGTAAAAATCAGGTACAATCATATACGTAAGCCCTTAGCTCAGGGCATATAGTAAGCAACCACTCAGTGTTGTTTATTACTACAATTATTAAGTACTGGTATTAATACAATCCAGTGATGTGGTGGGCATTGATCATATGCCCCAAATATTTAAAACACCCTCCCCAAATTTTGCTGACTCTTCACATTGTAAATTCCATCTTCCCAACGTGGAATTATGATTTTTCTCAGCCTTCTGTGGTGCAGATATGTACCTTAGATTTCCAGAACTGTCTGTTCCAGTGCAAGATTTTGATTCAGAAGTGAGCATCATAATGGAATGAGCTGGGGACAAGGAATTATTTTTGAGACATGAGTAGCAGAAGGACAGGGAGGTGATGGTGGGCTGCGTTCTGCTCTTGGCAGAGGTGATGTGGCTCTGGGGTGGCTGGTAGCAGCAAACTTTCTCAGGTTCTGTGCTGTGATTCCAGGAGTTGCTTCTGGAAATAGGTAAAGGGCACGTGCCTCCAGCCTTTCCAAAACTTCTGTAAGCCTTCTAATATCCCTATTGCATCCTGCTTGCTTCACTTGGCTGGAGTAGATTCTGCTGTCTCTAAGAATCCAGATGCATTCTTGCCTTCTCTCTCCAGGAAGTGGATAGGGCTCCAATTGTACTGATGCCCTGAATAAGAAAGGTGTTGATAGTAAACAGAATAAGCTTCAAGGGGTTGAGGAGAGAGAAATCAGAGCCCCTGACAAAGAAGGACCCCCTGCAAAGCTCTGCACACCCAGCCCTGGGACAGCTTATTCTGAGACTGAAATGTCAGTGCCCAGGAGGTCATGGGAGGTGAGAGCTGGCCACAGTCACCTTGTGTAGAGGGCAGAGAGGAAGCTGGGAGCTGGGTGCAGGCTCCGAAGAAGGCCATGTCTAGGAGGGTATCAGTGTGTTGTGCTGGAAAGATTACGGAATGGGCATCTGGAGGCTTTGGGCTGGGCTCTGGTGTTGATACTGTGCAGGGCCTGCCCCCTTGCCCTCAGCCTCCTCGTGTGCAAAATGAGTGCGTGGTTTGAGTGTGAAGTTTCGGTCTTGCAGCAGGACATATTGTGGGTCTCACCATGGCTCAGAGGCCTACAGGATGCAGCAGGGATTCCCAGAGTCCTTTGTGCTTGGGCCTCCCCAGCAAGGGCTGGCTTCTCCAGGCCCACACAGGATTCCGGTTTTTTTCTGAGCCTGCAATCTGTTTCCTCCTCTCCTCCTCCAGTGTATGAAGTGGTCACAGCCACGGGGGATGTTCGCGGTGCAGGGACGGATGCCAATGTCTTCATCACGCTTTTTGGAGAGAATGGGCTCTCTCCCAAACTCCAGCTCACCAGCAAGTGAGTACGCACTTGGCCTTGGTGGGATCCTGGGCCATTAGTCTTGTAGATTAAGTTCTGGAACCCAAGGGTGGCCTGCTTCTCTGAGGAGAAGGCACATCTGACCACAGGTGTATTAAGTGGTATGAAGCCTCTGCTAATGACAGACCGTGTACCAGCCGGGGATCTCCCGGTGACCTCCTGTGCACCTCCCCCAGCTCCTCTCTTGATTTTTGTGAACAGTAATGCCTCCTATGGATCTCAGAATTGCCAAGAATCCATATTAGCTGTCCCTTAGTTCCATGTGACTTTGGCCCAGTCTCTCTGCACCCAGGGCCTTGGTTTCCTCATATATCATCACACAGATATCGGGAAGACCATGTATGTGAGGGAGCTGTGAGCACAGACTACTCTGCACCGAGGTCTCACCAGGGACCAGTGTTTTGTTAAACCTGCCTGCCAGCCAACGCACACCCAGCTCGCCGTAGGGATTGCTTGTGTGTGTGCTTGTGCGTGTGTATGCTTTGCGTGCTCTGTTTTATTATAACTAGTGAAGGTTAGGACTGTTGTCTCCTTTGGATCCTTTCCCCCACTGCACGCACGCATACACCAAAGAACACACAAAACCTGAGAACATGTTAGCAGACGAATGGGATTTCAGAGACGTTTAGGGCCTCAGGAGTGGTCTGCTCAGCTGGCTTTCAAAATGTGCTGAATGGAACAGAATTGATCAGCTGGTTCTGGGGCCATGAAACATTTGAAAACTGCGGCTGTATTCTAATCTGCTCATGGAGAAACCGAAGCCTAGAAAGGCGTGAGTAGCTCAGAGTCATGGAGGTTTTCAGTGGTGAAGCTGGTCCTTAAACCCCACATTTATTTATTTATTTATTTTTTATTTTTTTATTTTTTGAGCTAGAGTCTCGCTCTGTTGCCCAGGCTGGAGTGTAGTGATGCAATCTCGACTGACTGCAACCTCTGCCTCCCAAGTTCAAGCGATTCTCCTGACTCAACCTCCAGAGTAGCTGGGACTACAGGCGTGTGCCACAATAACTGGCTAATTTTTTGTATTTTTAGTAGAGATGGGGTTTCACCATGTTGGCAAGGCTGGTCTTGAACTCCTGGCTTTAAGTTATCTGCCCGTTTCAGCCTCCCAAAGTGTTGGGATTACAGGTGTGAGCCACTGTGCCTGGCCTTCAAACCTCCATTCTTGATGTAGACAATTCCCTTGACCACATGGCCCTATGGTCCCAGGGGGTGTGAGGAAGACGCTCCTTAAGACATCCTGGTGCTCCAGATTGTGACTCTGGAGTAAATGGCCTGGCACTTCCAGGGCTGGCAGAGGAAACTGTAGAGGCCAGGAGATCCCTGCACCCTGTATCTTGCAGGCTGGCCAGGCCCCATGTGACATGGGCTATAGCATCTGTGCTGCTGCATTGAGGCAGGTGTAATGTCCCATTTTATCCATTTCTGCAGAACAGGGTACCTGCCTTCTTGTACTGCTTACACTGCAGCTTGACTCGCTTGTGGAAGTCTTTCCATCCGATGATGTGGGCACGGTAAAGAGAATACATGAAACCTCCATCCTCTTTGCCATGTGCTCCCAGGGTACACAGCTGTAGGGAGAAGCCACAAACACTAGGGAGTTGCCCGGTTGGTTTCTGAAGTTCCCAGCTTTTCCTTTTAAAACCAAATTAATCCTTTTCTCCTTTGATGGTGGTCTTCACTGCCTTCCCTCCTTTCACACATTCAGTATCCTCAGATTCTTCCCCTTTTTCATTTGCCAAAACATCTTCTCAGGAAGGGCCCCTGAGCCACCCTTTATAACATGGCATGGATTTCCACTGAACCTCCATTCCCAGGAGTCTGGGTTCCAGCCTTCCCTCTCATGGGGCCCGAAGGGGGTCTAGGACATGAATGAGCTGGCAGGGCTGGGACCTCCTGGCTTTGCTGAGATCCCATGGGGCAGCCCTGGGGATGGGAATCGACCCTCCCCAATTACCCCAGGGGTTGGCCCCAGAGACTGGTGGTAGTCTCTGTCTATATCTGGGCCATGTTCCAGGTCGGGCAGCAAGAGCATAGGTCTGGCCAAGGCCCCAGTCCAGCTGATCAGGAGTGCTCTAGAGCAGACTGGGTGGTCTCAGTGACGGGGACACAGTTCGGAGTCCCAGCTGTGGGGCTGGAGAGGCTGGAGAGGGACTTTGAGGAGGGATGGAGGGAGCTGGAGGATGGGCCGGGGGAAGGTCTGCTCTGCGCTGCCAGCATCTCTCCCAGTTCTGTGTATATAGTCAGAGCTCAGCAAAGGCCAGTGGTATCAGTGTGGCTAGAGTGAGACTTTAAAGGGACAGACACTTAATCTGGGTCTTAAGTTGTGAAAATAACTCAGATGAGAGAGAGAGGAAGAAAGAGCGTCCTTTAGACTAAGGGAAACAGATTGCCTAAGTCTGGAGGCAGCGAACAGCCCTGCGGGCTGATGGGGGCAGAGGAGGCCTGTGACTGGGAATGTGGGACCATGTTGATGGGCAGGGAGGGGGAAAGTCAGAAAGGTCTGGAAGGTCAGGCTGAAGAAGGCCTTGCTGGAAAGCTGACTAGTGGAGGTTCAACTTACTGTATCAACAGAGATCATCTGAGCATAGTGAGCAGGAGGAGTGGGGAAGGAGGAGGCCAGAGTCTGTCTATGACAAGAACTGAGAAAAGGCCTTCAAAGAGCATTGAAGACATGGTCCTTGCTATCTAAGATCTTTCCATTCGAGATGGAAACTGCAGGTTTGGGAGGGGCATTGCTTTCTGAGGAATTCTGGGCTGCCCTTGCAACCCAGAACATATGGCAGCTGAGGTTCCCTTGTTCCATGAGGTTTAGATGCAGTTAGCTCAGGCCATCGGCTGCCCCACCCCATCCTGGGATCTGGCTGAGAATGTCCACTTCCCACAGTCTCCTCGCACCTCACTGTCTGCTGCCCTTCTGTCCTCTCCACGCTGAGCTACCCAAACCCAAACCTACAGCTAGAACCAACTGCCTTTTCCTTGCACACCCATAATACACACACACACATGCATATTTGCATGTAACGAACTTCACTGATAGGTCCTGGCACCAGACAGAGTTCACATTGCAGCAATGCAAACAACTTAAAAAGGAATAATAGAACCTCAGTCTTACAACTTGGCCATCCTCTTTCGTGGAGTTTCTCCTGACCTGTCCTTTGTGGCCTCTCGCCATGTGTCATCCCACCTCTCCCTCCTGTTTCTCCCACATTCTCTCTCTTCTTTCTCACCCTTCAATTCTTGTCATTCTTGTGCCTTTCCTTCCGTGCCTCAGGACTTCACTTTCACTCCCAAATGCTGTATTAGGATTTTTTTTTCCCCAGTACAAAATAACTCCTTCTCCAAGAGGAACTTAGTACCAGTGCTGATTGTTTTCGCCCTTGTGGCCTGGCGTCTGCATTCCTTGGTACCCACTGGACTTAGATTCCTCCATTAGTGAAACTCTACCCTGACCCCACCCCAGTTAAGTACCCACAGCAGTGGCTGCCAGAGGAAGGCGCCATCTTCTGGGTTTCCTCGCACCCTTCCCCATTAACCAGGGCCACCTCCAGCCCTGAGTCATGTGTTCGGAATATGGCAAAAGGATGGGATCTCATGTATCATCTGGAACATGGTTATTTGGTTGAAAATTCACCATCTGAGCATGTCAGAGAATGCCTGGCATTTTAGCCTGATGGCTCTGCCTGGCTGATGGCTAAAATGCCCCGTGCAGCCTGTAAAGGATCTCCGTGTGGGGGTTCCTGCTGAATGGCAGGGACTGTGCACTGCCTTAGCCTTTATCTGAGAATTGACCAGTGGCCTTGGTGAGGCTCCAGCCTTCCGTAAGGAAACAAGAAGATTTCTAAGATTTCCTTTGACCCGAAACCCTCTCTCCTTTGCTATTTCTTTCCTACTTCCGGTTTTCTGAAACCCACAGGCATTTGCAATCCAGAAGTGAGGATTTCAGAAGCTAATCCTGAGTTGGGGGCTTATTTGGAATGATCCCAGCCCCGACCCTGAGTGAAGGCAATCAGAAGAGCCCTGTCACTGCCACTCTTTCCTCCTCCTCTTGTGACATGGAAAGCCTTCCCCTTGTCTTCCAAAAAGTGACTGGTGTCCATCTCATAAGCACTGTGGAACCCAGAAATATTCCAGCGTAGTCCTGAGACAGCGTGGAGCACTCCCTTTGCTCTTGCTCTGTCTATCCTGGTAGATCTTCTCCCTGGTGTCCCTGCTTCCATATATGCTCCTCCCCACCCCCCGGCAAGTGATATAAAGCGCCGCGCCATGGTGGATTATTTCACAAATGCTCTGGAACGTGTGTATTCATGTTCAGCCTGGTTGCTGGAAGGTAATGGAGGTAACTGACATTCTTTTTTTTTTTTTCTTTTTTCTTTTTTAGAGACAGGGTCTCACTCTGTCACCCAGGCTAGAGTCCTGTGGCAAGATCATGGCTCGCTCACTGCAACCTCAAAATCCTGGGCTCAAGTGATTCTCCTGCCTCAGCCTCCAGAGTAGCTGAGACTACAGGTGCCTGCCAGCAGGCCCAGCCAATTTTTAAATTTTTTTGTAGACGTATCTCTTGCTACGTTGGCCAGGCTGGTCTTCAACTCCCGGCCTCAAATGATCCTCCTGCCTCGGCCTCTCAAGACACTGTGATAATAGGCATAAGCCATTGCACCCACCACGTTCTTAAATGATACCGTCATGGGTGCAGGGCCTTTCTGGAGCTTTCCTTTACTGAATGCAACTGTTGGAGCTTCTTTTCTGGAACTTTCATCAGTAGCACCTCAGAAAGCCAGCTGCTTTCCTTCCAAGTCACACCTTGTCTTTGGCTAATAATGGGGTTACTTCCCCTCCTTTCTCCCTATTTACTGGCAATGGCTGTTTCTAAAATTTCGGGCACCATCAGAAGATAAAGCCCAGTAATTCCCAAACTGCTTCCAAAGAATTCAATCCAGGTAGTCTGCAGGCTGGGCTGGGGATGGGGGAGTTGCCAAAACATGGGATTGTGCTTTTTTCATAATTACAGAAACAATATGTGTTCCTTTTGGAAAGTTAAAAATGTATATAGACAAGAACAAGGAGCCAACACTTCATAATGGCCTCACCATCTAGACATGATTTTTTAAAAATAAATCTTCGCACTCCATTGTTTTTAAATGAAGATGGTATCCCGTTTGTATTGATTATTCTGTTTGCACATTCTTGTCTTAACCTACTTTTTCTTTTAAGCCTATGTTATAAACCTGTCTGTGTTTCATTAAGTATTTTTTTTTACAATAGGATTTTTAGTGGTTGCAAAGCATTTCATTATATAGCTTCCCAGGGTGACTGTTTCTTAGGGTATTTATTTGATGGAGAGGCTCTTGTCTATTTACTCTAGAGTTCACTTGCCTTGTCTTATATATTAGGAGAGAAAATACCTCTTATTCCTTTTTTTTGTTTCCCATTCATATAATCCTGATGTGCAGAAACAATGTCCACACGTTCTCCAAGTCATTGACAGCTGCTGTGACTCTGAACCAAAGCATGGGATGTGTTGTTATTCTCCTTTGAAAGTGAAATTCCCACATCAGCCAGACCCTCACGATTGCTAGTTTGGTTTAGTTCCCTTTAAATGCTTGGTCTGGTAAGTTATTTTCCTGGGCGGGAGGATTTACTGGTGCTTCAAGGAGAAAACTTTGTATTTTCCTTGCTCTTCATCAAGAGTTAACAGTCGACATTCTCTGTCTTTATTTTGCCAATGGTGGAGGCACCTTGCCCTGCCTCTTCCCTCCCTTCCTCAGGTGCCTACAGCAAGCCTGGGCGTCATCCCTTTCACTCCAGCAAACTCAGAAGGATCTGTGCCTCTCTCCTCATCATCCTTTGCACCCAGGCTGCATACTGCAGGGGTCTCGTTTCCCTGCCAAGGCTGCCTCCATGTACATTGTTGTCTGGAGTTAAGGAAACTTCTCCCCAGGGCAGAATGTTCGACACCATGAGTCCATTCACAGAATCACTGCTTCTGGGTTCTGTAGAACCTTAAAAGCCTTCTATTACCAAGAGAGTCTGAGCCTGATGCCTTGGGGAGAAGGCCCTTCCCCTTCCACTTTTTTAAAAAGACATCAATGGCGGATAAATCTTCTGTGATGGCACACATCTGTGATTTTCCTTTCCCATGAGCTGCGTGCTGTTCCTGAGAGTCCTGGCTGAGAGCGCTGAGTGAGGCCTGCAGCTCTCAGCCCAGTGGGCTAAACTGGGGACAGCAAGAGCTGCTGGCAGGCCTGGGCTCGAACGACAGGGTCCCCGGCCCTGCACACAAGATGGAACAGCTGTTGGCATGAGCTCCGGGCTTCTGCTCCCAGAGGATTCTGTGGCGAGGCTGCTGCAGCCCTCCTGTGTCTACGCTCACTGTACTTAGGATGCCCCTGAATCTGGACTTGCCTGGCTGCCTCATGGCTGATGTCTCAGGTGTACTTTCTTCTGGTCACACTGTTTGCAGGATGCCAGATATGCACTTCCCTCACTGCCCTGCTTCCCTGGCTGCTGGTTTGGGGTTGAGTGTTTTCTTTCTTGTTGGAATGGCAGGACCATGGACTGCCACCCAAGGTCTGCATCTACTTGGGGCTGCCATTGCAACTTTTCCCAGCAAGAGCAAGGCCAGTGAGGGGGAGCGGCAAGAAGGCCCAAGAGCCCAAAGGCATTTATTCCTTCCTTCCTCCTCCATCCTCCCAACCCAGAGCAGCCAAAGGGCATGGGGTCATGACTGGGAGAGCCAGGTTCTGGTCCCAGTTCTGCTACCAACTAGCAGTTTGTAAAATGGGGCTGGTATTGCCTGTGTGCTTGTTTTAGTGACTCATAGCAAGGATCAAATGAGAACCTGGGTGTGAGGGCATGGAATGATGCTAGCAGTCCCTGCCCTCCCCCTGGAACGATGTCAGAAGGGAATCTTGGAATGGGATCTGGTTGCTTATAGTTCTCCCCAGGAGTGGGATGATGGAGGAAGAAGTGGAACGCCAGCCCTTGGCTCTCCTCCCAGGCCTGTGAGCCAACAGCTGATCTGCACTAACTGTGCACGTGTTCATTGCAGGAGCGAGTCTGCCTTTGAGAAGGGCAACGTCGATGTGTTCCGGGTGAGAACAAACAATGTGGGCCTCATCTACAAAGTCAGGTGAGAAGCTGGCTCCTGACTAGGGTTGAGGGTGGAGATGAAAGTGAGGGATCAGCTTCGCTATTGACACTTTCTGGGTATTAATTACTTCCCAGCTGTTATTTGAGGGGCTACCGAAGGCCCAAATCTTTCCCTCCCATCCTGAACTTCCCCACTGGACATTCATTTTTTTTGGTTAAGACAATTCAAGACAAATTTTTACAAACTTGAGAATATGCTGTGAGAGACATTGTAGCACAGTGATTAGGGGCAGAGACTCTGAGTCCAGAGTGCCTGGGTTCAAGTGTCTGTTCTGTTATTTACTAGCTGTGCCACTTTGGACAGGTTATCTCTCCAAACCTCAGTTTCCTCCTCTGTAGCAATGGTGCCTCATCTGTGATAACCCTAGGACTCAATGAGTTAGTGCTTGAAACAGTAACTGGCACACAGTAAACACTCAGCAAGTAGTAGAGATACCAAGTCCTGTTGCCGCATGTTTTTGGACAGAGAGCATCCCCAGTCTTGCTCTCTCTGGGGGGTTCTTGTGAAGGTATAAGGAGAGATAACTCTACTAGTCCAGTGGCAGAGGAAGAGCCTTCAATCGCCCCCCTTTTCCTTCATTGTCCCTGCCATCCACCCCCATTCAAGTTCATGCCCATTGTCAGATGTTCATCTGTGGTCTGATTGCACCCAGACTAAGACTGGACGGAGGTCAAATGCAGCCTCAGTTTAGTCCTGATTTTTTTTCCCTTCCACTAGAAAATACAGGATCATGAACTCTCTTTCCTGGGGAAATAATGGGTACATTAATATCTTGGGTATCGGTTAAGTGCAGGGAAGGAGGTAACGAGCAGGGAAAGGGCTCTTGCAGGGGAGATTGGGAAGGGGGTATCATTGTGTGAGTAAAGGCAACCGCTAGCTGAGGTCCTACTATGTGCTAGGCTTTATGCCAGACAGAGGCATACATCCTTCTAAGGGAGGGGCCTGGTATATCATGGGTTTTATTTGTCTGTTGGGGTTGTGTGCTGTATTGAGCTGTGGTTGTCCTGTTAATACCTGCAAGGATAAAGCCTCATAGGGATAAGATGTTTGATGCAAAGTGAGGCCCAGGGATTAAGAAACTGGACCTTGGAGAGGAGATAGAGGGGGCTATGGGAAGTGTAAGAAGATTTTAGGGGACAGATTTTGAAGAGTCAGAATCTATGCTGCCCAGTGCAGCAGCCCGTGGCCACATGTGGCTGTTACACTTGAAATGAGGCTAATCCAAATTGAGGTGTGCTGTCTGTAAAAAATACACATCAGATTTTTGAAGCCTTAGTACAAGAAAAAGAATGAAAAAATAGCTCATTAATACATTTTTACGTAATTATATGTTGAGATGGTAAGTGGAATTAAATGAAACATTATTACAATTCTACCAGTTTCTTTGGATTTTTTTACATGTGGCTATTAGGAAAATTTTTAAATTGCATATGTGGCTCACATGTGTGACTCATGTTATGTCTATGGGACCACCCTGGTCTAGATGGTCATAGGGGTCCTCTGGATTGTAGGACTAAGGGGAGTATCTGCTTGTTGTCCACGTCCTGGAGTCATGATGAAGAGAGGGACACACTTAATCATCTCACAGCAATCGGAGGGGCCGTTGAGCCCCAGGGTATGAACTGTGTCCTGTAAATCAGGTGGTCTAGTTGGCTTCTGCCTTCTGGGTATTCCGTCATCATCTTTCCCCTTTACTGTCCTGTTTGACCTTGACTCAGCTGGATGCCAAGAAGTGTTGTGTGTATACATGCTTGGGCCAGAGTGGGAGAGGCTTACTGCTTCCAAAGGCCAGGGTAAGGCAACGGCACTGAATAGCCAGGACCTCAAAGGGGAAAATCAAGATGGTCCCACGGCAAACCTGAGGGATCTTGGATTTTCTGTGAAAGTGACAGTTAATATTTCCTTTCATGCAACGTAACAATGTAACATTCAGTAACGTGCACATCCACCTTGCAAGGTATCCCCATTGTATAGATGAGGAAACCGAGGTTCAAGAGATAAAGTAACAACAACAACAGAATAATTGGACCTCTCTTTGGAGTAAACATCTGGGTATTCCAGTATGGAAGGGGTGCTGTTTCAGTTCTGCCAGTGATGGTGTGGGCCTTGGCTTCTGCCTCAGGATTGAGCATGACAACACAGGCTTGAATGCCAGCTGGTACCTGGACAACGTGATCGTGACCGACATGAAGAGGCCTCATCTCCGTTACTACTTCAACTGCAACAACTGGCTGAGCAAGGTGGAAGGTGACCGCCAGTGGTGCCGTGACCTGCTGGCCAGCTTCAACCCCATGGACATGCCAAGAGGTCAGTGCCTAGGCTGGCCTGCCTGCCATCCCTCCCTGCCTGGGCTGGGCTCACCCAGGAAAGAATCATGCCTGTCTTGCTCTGGGCAGTCTCACCTACCTTATCTTGGCATCCTCCAGGGCCTTCCTGTTGGTTAGGGCCAAGGGGAAGTCCCATATCTTCCTGCGGCCTTCCTGTGGGCAAACTTTTATGCTCTAGGGGTTCAAGGAGGTGGGAAATACAAGAGGACTTGGAGGCGTGATGGAAGGATGGGCGCAGGCCTGAGCATATCCTGTGTTCTCAATGATTCTTGTTGATGGGGTGTCTATTGGAAGTCACTTTTGAGATCAAAGCAGCCTTCCCCATTTTCCTATCTTTTTTCTTTCCTTATGATGCCCAAGGCAGCTGAGTTACAGCCAAGGCATGGTGGGTAGGAATCAGAGCTTGCAGCTGCCAGAGCTTGTCATGCTGCCTTCTGACTCCTCCTGATTTTATGAGGAGTGGAACAATTTATTTCAAGTGACATCTCTGGACAAAGGCCTTAAATTCAATCATTTTAATTTTACAGGAATAATGGTAGGCAGATACTTTTGTCCCCCAAAGTTCTGGCCTCATCTCACCCCATCACAGAACATATTTGCTTTTCCAAAAAGGGGGGTATTACATTGCAGGCACCATCACCAGAATACCCTGCTTTCATAGAGTCATGGACCTTGAAAGGGGAAGGGACTTGGGAGCCAGGAGATGAGAAGTGGCTTCCCACAGTCACTCAGTTGAACAACAGAAGGCCAACACACTTGTTGGAGTCTGCCTTCCAGCCTGTACTCCAAGCTCCACCCTCTGTCCATTGTCTTGATGGGTTTTAGCTCTCAATTTTTGTATCTTCAATTATCTACCTCCCAGCTCAACTTGACACTTGACTTGTTCCTCTGTGATTCCTATCATCATAACTTGCGACTTCATTGATTCTTTTTTATTTTTATTTTATTTGTTTATTTATGTATTTTTGAGATGGAGTTTCACTCTTGTTGCCCAGGCTGAAGTGAAATGGCGCGATCTTGGCTCACTGTAATCTCTGCCTCCCGGGTTCAAGCAATTCTTCTGCCTCAGTCTCCTGAGTAGCTGGGATTACAGGCGCCCACCACCATACCCGACTAATTTTTTGTATTTTCAGTAGAGACAGGGTTTCACTTGAGACCAGTTGGCCAGGCTGGTCTCAAACTCCTGACCTCAGGTGATCCACCCACCTCCCCCTCCCAAATTGTTGGGATTACAGGCATGAGCCACTGCGCCTGGCCATTAATTCTTTTTAAAACACATTATTGATCTTTCTCTGATTATAGAAACAAAATTTGATTATTGCAGAAAATTTAGAAAATAGAGATATGCAAACATAAAGAATACTTGTAATTCCATTACTTGAAAAAACAACACTGGTGATGTTTTTGTGTCTTCATTTCTAGTCTTTTCTATGCATACATAGTTTAAATGAATGGGCTGGTGCAACACCCCCTGTTTCACAGCATGACTACTTCTGTGCCATTAAACATTGCTCAACACCCCTCCTTGGAATGAGTCTGTGATGCCCTGGAGCATGGAGATACCATCATTTATTCACCAGATCCCTTATCATTGTACATTTGTATTGTGTTCCCCCTCTAAACAATTTTTGCTATTATAACAATACTATTATAAATACTGCACCTAAATCTTTGCACAGGTTTATGATTCTTTAAGACAAATTCCTAAGTGGAACGTCTAAGTCAAGTGGAATGTACATGCTTAAAGCTTTTGAGGGACATTTCTGAATTGCTCTAGATAGGGTGTATCTGTGCACAGTATTACCAGCTGTGTAAGGGTGCCCATGTCTCTCGCCCTTGCCAACATTTGGTTGTATTGTTTGATTTTCCAGTTGGATAATTAAAGAGGATTTTTTATGTTCTTTCTTTGATTACTGGTGAGGTTGAACATTTTTCATATATTTATTGGCAATTTGTGTGTGTGTGTGTGTGTGTGTGTGTGTGTGTGTGTGTGTGTGTGTGTGTATGAGAGAGAGAGAAAGAAAGAATTTTTGCCTGGGCCCTTCACCTGTTTTTTCAATTGGGGTGAATTTCATAGATTCTCCCATAAACATTAAGCATCTTTAATTCTTTATCCAACCTCTACTAGGATCAATCTTTAGCACACTGTCAAACTTGCCACTTTTCAGCTCATCTGACCTGCTTTGGTCCCTCAAAAATCCAGGGTTCCACTGTCAGGAGAAGAGCTTCTGAAAAGTCATCATGAGAAACAATTCAGGTAGCTCAGTGGTTCTTCAGGGTTCCATAAGAATCCTCAGGGTAGACACCCCCAACCCAGTCTTTGTATGAGGCTTCCTGGGCCCCCAGCCCCTTCATGGGCTGGAGGGCATTAGGTTTTTAGTGTTTCCAGGCTGGATTCCAGAGAATGGAATGAAAAAGGGGATCTTTGAATATTCCAGTGGTTTTTTTCTGTTTGTTTGTTTTCTGTTTCTGTTTTGAGGCAGAATTTCCCTCTTGTTGCCCAGGCTGGAGTGCAATGGCAAGATCTCGGCCCACTTCACCCTCCACCTCTCGGGTTCAAGCAATTCTCCTGCCTCAGCCTCCTGAGTAGCTGGGACTACAGGTGTGCACCACCACGCCCAGCTAATTTTTGTATTTTTAGTAGAGATGGGTTTCTTCATGTTGGCCAGGCTAGTCTGGAACTCCCAACCTCAGGTGATTCGCCTGCCTCAGCCTCCCAAAGTGCTGGGATTACAGGTGTGAACCACTGCACCCGACCTTCAAATATTCCAATGACTGCATTGGTAAAGAAAAAGTTAAATTTCTTTGCTTTTCACCTGAAATTGTGTCAACTTGGTATTTGGCTGCTACTTCGATGATAAAAATGGGGTCTATTATTTCATCCGTGAAGTTTGGTAGGTAAAATATTTCAAAACATGCAATATGGACAGTAATAGGAGGAGAGAGGAAAGGGGGCATGTTCAGTGTGTTTGTACCACCAGCCCCCAAAGTGGAACAGACTATTAGGGAACCTGGTCCTCTCTTTCCACCCTCAAGGGCCAGTTCCCAAAGTTCTGGCTGGTAATCACTGGAACCTTCTCTCATTCCTGCTCTTCAGGGAAGGGAGGCGTTCTAGGTTGACCAACTGACCCTCTGACAGAGGTGATCGGCGGATCATCGTTGAGTGGAGGGAACTGGACCTTGATCAGGTTTCCAGGTGTTCCTCTAATGGGAATCTTGCATTTCATGTGTCAAGACACAGGCATGAGGGAGCCTGCCCTACTTGTAGGCACAGAGGGTGAGCTCTGGGGCACCAGGACTGTTGCACAGTACGGTGCCTGACATTTGCTGGAGATGACTGTTTCTTCTCTGGGCTCTTCTTTAAATGCACTTCCTGGGGAAGTACCCAACCTCTAACCCCTTAAAGGGAATGGCATCTTTAGAACTGCCCTCTTCTTAATGGAGTCCATTGGGTAGAAGGTAGAGATGAGGAAAAACAGACAGGAGGTTTCAAAGGAAGGAGGCAGAAGCTGACCAGCCTCACAGTTTTGTGGATAGAAGATCCTGGAACCAAGTTCAGTTTCTTAGTTCTTCTCAATTTGTTGGCAAAAATCACTACATCTGGTACCTTAAAGAAACAAAGCAGGACCAACCAAATGACTGTGGCTTTTGGTTTTCTGTGTCTGATCTCCAGGACTCGGGGATCTGTTGCTGAGGTCTGAAGAGGCAGGTTGTTTGTGCTCCCTCAATCCATCTGGGGGGTTCTGAAACTCCAGTAACTCACATTCCATCTTCAAGAGTTTTGCCTGATTCAAGTACTGTTTGCATTATTAATTACTACTATGTCTTTAAGTCACTTTTTACAACTTACATTAACTTACAAATTTATTTTAATAATAAAGTTGATATTACTATCATAAAAAGCTGTTATCATTTGCTATAAATGTCAGGCATACAGTAGTACATATTAACATAAATTTATAACATTAGATAAATCATATACCATTGCTAGCATCTTATGTCCCACCAGTGGTATGCAGATTGTACCCGGGTAAAGAATACCAGCCTTGATCTGAGAGGAACGGGAGGCAGAGTGTTGATTACAGAGATGAGTGCACAGAGGCCCAGGGACATGGGGATCCATCCAAGGTCAAATGGCCAATTTGCTGATGGAGCTAGGACTAGACTGTGGGTCTCTCTATTCTCAGTTCAATTGCTTTCCACCTGCCCCTTGAGTAGGGCATGACCAAGGGCAATTAGCCTGGCACCTAAGAGGTCAGAGCCTGTGATTGTGGGGATTGTGAGCATTAGTTGGGCCAACCTCCTACTGTCACAAGAACCCCTTCTACATCACCCCCACCAATTGCTTCTCCAGCTTTGGTTTGAGTCCAGCCTTCCTGGAATTAACCCCCCTAGTCTCCCTGAGGCTTCTGCTTGTCTGTTCCAGTGTTTCCGACACAACACAGTGTCTATCTAGGTGTCAGCCCTTCAGCTGCCAGAAGACAGGGTTCTGTCCTCTCAGGAACGCAACCCCAGGATCCTTGACCTCTCTTTTTGTAGTCCCTTCCCAAGAAAGTACCTACTAGTCTAGAGCCCTGTGTTCCAGAGAGGGGACCATTAGCACAGAGGAAGGGGCCTCCCTGACTCTGTTATCCTGCTGCTTTTTTAAAAAAAGTTGTGGTAAAATATGCATAACATAAAATTTGCCACCTTCACCATTTTTAAATGGACAGTTCAGTGGCATTAAGCACATTCACATTGTTGTGCAACCGTCATCATCCATCTCTAAAACTTTCTCATCTTGTCACCCTGAAACTCTGTGCCCATTGAACACTAACTCTCCATTGTTCCCCACCCCTGAGATCCTGGTAAACTCTATTCTAGTTTCTGTCTCTGTAAATTTGGCTAATCCAGGAATCTTATACATGGTGAGTCTAGTCCAGAATGCTTGGGACCAGAAGTGTTTTGGATTTGGGATTTTTTTTTTCCTCCAGATTTTGGAATACTTGCATATGCCTACTGAGATATTTTGGGGATGGAAGCCAAGTCTATCCATGAAATTCATTTATTTCATATATACCTTATACATGTAGACTGAATTTTATACAACATTTCTGAAAATTTTGTGCTGGAAGCAAAAGTTTTACAGCATTTCATCTGTGACCTGTCACATGAGATCAGGCGGTGTAATTTTCCACTCATGGCATTGTGTCAGTATTCAAAAAGTGTTGGATTTTGGAGCATTTCAGATTTTGGATTTCTGTGTTAGTGATACCCTAACTGTATAAGTGGAATCATACAATATTTGTCCTTTTGCATCTAGCTCATTTCACTTAGCATAATGTCTTCAGATTTCACCCATGCTATAGCACGTGTCAGAACTTCGTTCCTTTTTAAGGCTGAGTAGCATCCCATTGTATGGGTACACCACAACTTATTTGATCTATTCTGTTGATAGACATTGGACTGTTTCCACCTTTTAGCTATTGTGATTAATGCTGCTATGAACATGGGTGTACAAATATTTGTTCGAGTCCCTGTTTTCAATTCTTTTGGGCATATACACACAGATTTGCTGGGTCATATATGTAATTTTGAGTAACCACCATACTGTTTTCTACAGTGGTTGTACCATTTTACATTCCTACCAGCAATGCACAGAGTTCTAATTTCTCCAGATCCTGACCAATACTCGCTATTTTCTGTGTGTGTGTGTGTGTGTGTGTGTTTTTTAAACAATAGCCCTCCTAATGAATGTGAAATTATGTCCCTAATGATTAGTGATGTTGAGCATCTCTTCATGTGCTTACTGGTTATTTGCATATCTTCTTTGGAGAATAACCATTCATATCCTTCATCCATTTTTAAATTAAGTTGTTTTATCCTTTTATTGTTGAATTGTAGGCCTCTCTTACACATACTGGGTATTAACCCCCTTTCAGATATATAATTTACAAATATTTTTCTCCCATTAGATGAGTTGTCTTTCTACTCTGTTGATAGTGTCCACTGATGCCCAATAGTTTTAATTTTATGAAACCAATTAATCTATTTTTTCTTTTGTTGCCTATGCTTTTGATGTCATATCTTAAAAATTGCCAAGGTCAGTGTCATGAAGATTTTTCCCCTGTGTTTTCTTCTAAAAGTGTTATAGTTTTAGTTGTTACATTTAGGTCTTTGGTCCATTTTGAGTTAAATTTTGCAGATGATACAAATCAAGGTCCAACTTCATTCTTTTGCATGTGGATATTCAGTTTTCCCAGCACTATTTGTTGAAAAGATTGTCCCTTCCTTGTTGAATAGTCTTGGCACCTCTGTTGAAAATTATTTGACCATATATATGATAGTTTATTTCTGGGTTCTCTGTTCTGTTCTCTGGTCTATATGTCTGTCTTTATGACACTACCACACTGGTTTGATTACTGTAGCTTTGTGGTAAGTTTTAAAATCAGGAAGTGTGAGACCTCAAACTTTTGTTCTTTTTCAAGATTATTTTGGCTATTCAGGATCCCTTGATATGTCACTTCTTTTAATGCATTCAAAATGTTCATTAAGTCATTTTAACAGTGACCATAGACCATATTGACTTTCAGTCAAAAAGCTTCTGTTCATCTGGAAGAAAAGAGGAAAATGCCTTCACCCCAACTCCTTAGTTCTTGCCCAAGACTTCAAGGCTCCTAGAGAAACCTCCTGGATTATCCTGACTCATCCCCATATGAATCAGTAGGAGTGGGCGTCCCAGTCTTGGCTGGCTGCCCTCAACCTGTCAATGGAATGGTTCAGTCAGACATCACACCTGAATAAGCATTTCAGACATACACAGAGCTGGCACAGGGAACTAGCAGCCATCTCTAGGCTTGTCTGACTCTAAGAGTGGGCGTCAGGGGTCCTGGCACCTTCTGGGGCCTAGGGAAGGCTGGCAACCACTTTTCCAGCATATCTGCATTTATTATCCCTGGGAACAGAGTCTTGGCTATCAAATTGCTCCAGAAGTGTAGTGAATTTTCCCTCCTGCCATCTGCTTGTTGGCATCCCTTCTATTGCCATGGATGTGTGTGACTCTCTTCCTGGTGGATTTCTTCCACCCTGCCAGGAATGGCTCACCCTCTTGATAACTCAGAACCCAGGAGGCAGAGTAGTTGCATTAACATCTCCACACTGATGGCAGCCCCTGGCTGGAAGCTAAGCACCATCTCCCCTGCCTACAGGTGCAGCATCATCCTTAGCAGCTGCTGTCGGCAATGCCCTCTTGAGCTGCTCTAAGATGCTGAGCCTATGCATAAGGACATAGTCCCCGCCCTCAAGGTGCTCACAGTCCAGTGGAGGACACAGATTTCCATCATACAAAGTGCTCACAAGGAGACTGTAGAGCATCATGGCTCAGAGTGCCAGACCTCAAATCATGGAGTCCTGAGTTCAAATCTCACCTCTACCACCTCCTAGCTATATGACTTTGAGACAAAATATTTCTGTAGTCTTGTGTCTTTGTGTGCATACATTTTACAAGGAGTATCTTTTTAAAACTCTGAGAAGCAGGGGCTATTATTATCCCCATATTGCACATGGGACAAAGGTCAAGGCAAGCAGCACAGAGTGCCTCCCCACCACCTCTTCTGTTTCTTGGTCTAGAGCTAGCAGCTCCCGTTTCTCAACCTGTTTGCTCAGATTGTGTTGGCTCCTGGGTCTGGTAGACAGTGGCTCTGAAAGCTGTTGTCTCCAGCATTCATTAACCCTGAGGAGGTTTCAAGGCCCCCACTGGAAGTGGAACTGAGGCCTGAGGGCAGTATTAGACACCCTGTGCCAATCTGTTCGGAGATTGTGAAGCGGAAACCAGACCACCAACAGCCGTTTTTGGGATTCAGGCCCTATCTTATCGAGCCTTGCATGGACCCAGTGGAGCAACTATTTCTGGAGCCCTGGGGCCTGCCCTATTTGCTAATTGAGTGGCTCCTTGTTCCCAGAGTTCTGTTTCAAGTTGGTGATATAGGAAACTGTGGATCTTCTGTTGAAACATGTGCCAGGGCCAGAGGAACTGTCAAGGCCCCTTGCCCCTCACCTCCTCTCTTTTACTCTCCTCTTTTTTGCATGTCACCCCGACCCCACTGGATGGGAAGTCTCAGCCTCTCTGGATGGCATTACCTACTTCCTCTGCCTCAGGTGTCCCCTTCCTCTCTAAACTCTGCGAGGAAAGTTCTGTGCCACACACTCCTGTGCAGCGATTCTGCAATCAGGGATATGTAAGGAATCTCACAGGCAGGGAGGAGGACCTTCTCAACCTACTCCCTGTGGTTCACATGTGCTCTCGCAGAATCACCACCAAGATGAGCCACCAAGACTGATGGTGGTGGGAGCGGTGTAGCTGTCAGGTATTATGAGATGTATACATTGCCATGAAATACCATATTTCAGGGCTCTAACTACCTAATATGTATCTCTCGGGTTTCTCCAGTGAAGCTCAGGTTTCTCTGAGGGTAACACTGTGGTCTCCTCCTACCTACCTGGTGATGCCTTTTACTCACAGTTGCTACCTTGGCCACTGGGACTCAGGGACTTGTATGAACGTTGGTAAGGAACAGGTTGTGTGCATATATGGTAACGGGAGGTCGTGTATAGATACACCTGGTTATCAAGACAAGCCACAGAGATAGGTGGAAAGAGCTTTCCAAAGGGGCAGAGACCTGAGTCCTAGCCTCACACTTTGGTAATTATGTGACTCTGGGCAAGTTGCTCATCCTCTCTAGGTCTCTGTTTCCTCATCTTCTTACTAGGTTGCATGAGATGTTCTCTGAGGTCCCTGTAGCGCTTGCTTTCTCTGGCAGTGTGCTAGCTAAGAACCTTCTTTCTTGCTTGCCTCCAGGTGTCTCCCACCCACTGATTTCATACTCCCCCATACCCACTTTGATGTTGTCCCTTTTGGTGAGACATTCACAGGGCACAGTGCCCAGGTGCAAGTCATAAGCTCACTGCAGAGTTACCCAGTCTGAGAATGCAGGGCTACTCAGTCCTCTCTGACTTCAGGGAAGCTCAGGGCACATCCCTGCCTTCTCTATGGGGCAGTATTGAAGGATGAGGTTGGGCGAGACATCTGAGTTAGGCAAGGCCTGATAAGATGGCGTGTGCTCTCCAGGTAGATTTGGGATGACCTCATGTTGGGTCTTGAAGGAGCTTGGGCTGGGAGACTGTCACCCGGTAGGGAAGCATGAGCAAAATCTGTTTAAGGCAGATCCTGCTTGGCCTTCTCACCGCCAATATGACGTCATTTCCTGCCTTCTGGCCAAGTAATTACCCACAGCCCAGTGCCAACCCACAAACCCTCTCACTTTGAAAAGCACTGAGATGATCATGTGGCTTAGATTAATACTGAGCCCACACCACACTGCTTGGGGAAGGCTCCACCAACTTGGCCATGAGACAGGCCTCTGAAGCCAAGAGCTGCGTTGCAGCTGGCCTGGGGGCTGCTCACACCCCAGGACTGTCAGAACCCAGCACAACAGTTCAGAAATGCTTCAGACTCAGGTCTTGGCAGAAGCAGAGAGGCCCCTCGCATTTAGAGGGCCCAGTGTGGGGGCAGGTCCTGATCCCACACCTGCTCTTGGCTGGGACTTGTTCTCTAGGTTTTGGGAAGGACAAGCCACCATCTAGGGGGCATGTAATCTTCTTGGGTAGATTAATAACAAATATGGTTGCAACCAGTTTTGTTGTATACTTCAAAGAGAAGAGAGGCTGATGATTACATGAAAGAGAACCCATAAGAAGAAACAACAACTTGGGCAGGTGGGCTGGGCTCATGCAGGTGGTGGGAGGGGTGAATGACATTTACATCTGGACTCCCAGTCTGGAGCAAATGAATTTCCTTCTTTTCTTTTCTTTTCTTTTCCTTTCTTTCTTTCTTTTTTTTTTTTTCTTATGCCCAGTGAGAAAACTAGAGCTGGGGGCTGAAAGCTGCACAGCACTTGGGAATGGGTAGAAATGGAATTGTGTTTGTTTTCAGCATAATCACTGTTTCCATTCCTGGCTGTTTCATCAGGTAAATGGGTTATAGTTTTATTCCAGCCCATGCAGTGCCACACAATGATTATCACACAGCTCCAGATGTGTACCCAGTCTTGACATGACCATGTTGGGCACAGTGCCCAGGGTGCATTTGAGGGGAGAATGGGATAAGAAAGGGATTTTGATTAACGTATTAGGGGCATGTGCAAATTGCACTGCCCTGCAGAGGATCATGGACCTGCCAGAGGACTGCATAGTGCAAAAGCAAATGCAAAATGAAAGCACCCTGCATGGTTGGAGCATAAAACACCCATCACAAAGGCTCTGTCAAGAAGCCAGAAGCCCCGACTTATTCCCAGATTCTATAGGATATTACCATAGAGTAATTAAATCATCAATCCTTTTTTTTTTTTTTTTTTTTTTTTGAGACGGAGTCTTGCCCTGTTGCCCAGGCTGGAGTGCAGTGGCACAATCTCCGCTCACTGTGAGCTCCACCACCTCCTGGGTTCATGCCATTCTTCTGCCTCAGCCTCCCAAGAAGCTGGGACTACAGGTGCCCACTACCATGCCTGGCTAATTGTTTTGTATTTTTAGTAGAGACAGGATTTCACCGTGTTAGCTAGGATGGTCTCAATCTCCTGACCTCATGGTCCACCTACCTTGGCCTCCCAAAGCGCTGGGATTACAGGCATGAGCCACCGCGCCTGGCCTAAATCATCAATGTTAAAGTAACTCTCTGGGTCAGAAAGCACATGGGACTATACATCCTGAGTTCTGGTTCTGGCTTTGCCACCCAATAGCAATGAGACCTGGGGCAGATCTCAGTTCCCCTCCCATCCTCAGTTTCTTCCTCTGTAGAGTGCCTGGGCTAGGGGGTCTCTTGGAGTCTTTTCAGGGCACTAGAGTGTCCACCTTCATAACCAAAGAGAAGTGGAGAGGTCCAAGGCCAGCCGTCCTTCACGGGGGCAAAAGGAGACTGGCCTTTGGTGGCTTCCTTTCTGCTGTGGATCTTTCTCCCCTATTTCATCCCCCTATACTTCCCATCTTCAAGATAGTCCCCCACCATGGGCTCAGTCTCTGGACTCCCCTTCTCCATGGTCAAAAGCTAGCTCTGCCATTTTGCCACTTATGCTAGCATGAGCAGATGCCTTAAGCTCTGTGCCTCCATTTTCTCATCTGTAAAGTGGAGATAACATTAATTTCTACCTGATAAGGTTATCTGGGGAAATGAGCACGCAGGACTTAGTGCAGAGGCACAGAGTCAATGCTCAGTAAATGACACAATAGCGTGGTGCTTGTCCTTGTGGTTAAGCTCCTGATGTTTCCTTTTCTTCTTCCCCCACATCCAGGCTTTTTCTGATTCTGAGATGCACAGGCTTAAGATTCAAACCTCTTAGAGAGGACTCCGGAGCTACTCAGTGCCCGGTTCCCCTCTGGAATCCAGGCAGGTTCAAGCACACAACTGGGAAGAGACTCATGACCTTGACTGCAGTTAAAGCCAGGAGGGAGAGCCTCTTTTTCTGATGCTTTGTCATTTTCCTTCACGGAGCCTTACACATTCTCCAGGGCTCTCTGAGCCTATTTGCTGTGGGTGCTGCTTGGGGATCATTGTTCCTTTGAACTCCATAGAGGAATTTCCAGACAGGGGCAAGGGCTCAGGGGTAGGGAGGGCTGAGCCAGCCCTGCAGCACTTTCCTCCACTGAAGCTCACAGCAGCTCCCCGCCCACCCCATCTGCTCCCACCTAGCACTGCAGAAAATCATCTCCGGAAAGAGTGGGAAGAAGAGAACCACTCTGAGTGAGGCCCCAGTGTGGCACATCAGAGAATTTAAGGACCAAAAGGGACTTTATCTACTCTTCCTCCATTTCAGAGGAGAAAATGGAAGCCCAAGGAAATTAAACTGCTTGCTCTTGGTCACACAGCATAACTGTAGGGCAGAGCTGCAGTCTTGGGCTTTTGGTGCCAGCTCATACTCCTGTCTTTCCTCCTGTTAAGCGCATTCATTCAGTGATTCAATGGGCATTTTGCAGGGGAGCCTTCCATGCACCAGAGCCCGCGCTCAGGGTGAATACATACAGGCCCTTCTCTCTGGGAGCTCAGAGTCTAGAGGGGAGAGAATCAAGCCAATAAACAATCATAGTGCACAGGGATAGAATATTCGAAGTGGGGTATGGCCCAGGACAATGGGAGCATAGGGGAAGAAGGAATCAGGAGGGCTTTATAGAGGAGTTGATGCTCAAACTGAGACTTCATGGGTGAGGAGTTTTCTAGGATTTTAAATGAAATGAGGGTACTTGGGCAAATGAGCTTTGATGGCCCAGTGTCACTCACACAGCTGGGAAGGGATCCTCCACCTCATATTTTCACTGTGGCCTCCACCCTCCCAGAACCACCACCAGCCACATTCTCCTTCAATCCAGCAGCCAGAACATTTGGAGAATGCATGGCATTGTGTACTTGCTTCAAACTTGGTTATTTTGATCTTTAAATAGGTGTTTAAAATAGCCTTTTTTTTTCTGTTTGTAGAACTAGCACTTTCTCGATGTTGCATTTTGTACGCATGAAAATCTGAACTGATGACACAGACAGTGTCTTGGCCCAGATCCAGCTGTCAGTGTCCATTCCAGCACCAATGGCTTCCTGCTGAAACCCTCCCTTGAGCCGCCAGTGTGAGCCCAGCAAGAGTCAGAGGAAGGGTTCCCACCTGCCTGGGGTTGGGTCTCTGCTGGTGGCCTTCGTGTCTATTCTCTCTCACTGGCCATCCAGTTCTCAATCTTCCCTCCAGCCTCACTGCCACTCAGACTGGCTCAAGGCATTTGTGTGACAAAGCCAGCTTGAGGGTATAATAAATTGGCAGGAACTTTCAACGGTTTCTTCTGAAATACAGAGGACATGACCTACTGAAGTATTGACATTAGGTGACTTCAGTTTTCAATCACAGAAAAAATATGGCCATTGTAAAAATTCAAAAGTACAAATAAGCAACAGAAGAATACTAAAATCGTCCATAATCCAGTCACTCAAAGATGATAATAGCTGATTTTTATCCGGCACTTACTGAACAAACTATTAATCTAATCTATCCATCCACCTATCTATCTAAACATCCATTTAATTTTCACAATGCTGCAAGGGAGGTTTACTGTTATCCCCATCTTACAGATGAAGAAAACTGAGGAAGGGAGAGGTGAAATCATTTGTCTATAAGGATGGAACTAGGAGCAAATCCAGAGGCTTGATCTTAAGTACTGAGTACAATTGCCTTGGAGACACCACTGTTAACATTTTGGTGAATTTCCTTCCCATTCTTTAAATTTTTGTTTATGAACATATTAAACCCTACATATTAAAATAGTATTGCATTATACTCAATTTTATAACCATGTTGTTTCACTTAATACTACATTATAGACTCAAATCATCTTCTGATATTTTATTTTATATTTATTTATTTATTGAGACGGAATCTCACTCTGTTGCCCAGGCTGGAGTGCAGTAGCACGATATTGACTCACTGCAACCTCTGCCTCCTGGGTTCAGGTGATTCTCCTGCCTTGGTGCAGTAGCACGATATTGACTCACTGCAACCTCTGCCTCCTGGGTTCAGGTGATTCTCCTGCCTCAGCCTCCCGAGTAGCTGGGATTACAGGCATGCACCACCACACCTGGCTAATTTTTGTATTTTTATTAGAGACAGGGTTTTACCGTGTTGGCTGGGCTGATTTCAAACTTCTGACCTCAAGTGATCTGCCCGCCTCGGCCTCCCAAAGTGTTGGGATTACAGGTGTGAGCCACTGTGCCCAGCCCATCTTCTGTTATTTTAAGTGGCTGCATAGAAGTCCATGAATGGGAGAATATAATATTTCACCCCCCAAATCTCCTATTTTGGATATTTTTAGGTTGATCTCAATTTTTTGTCAGTATTAACGATGCTGTGATAGACATCCTTATAGGTGATCAATTAATATAACTACTCCCTCAGTATAACTAATGCATAGTGCTTGAATGGTTGGTTCAAGGGATTTGCAGAATGTTAAGACTTTTGACATATATCACTTACCTGCCCTCCAGGAAGGTTGGGTGACATTCCAGTAGTATATGAAAAGTGCTGGTGTTCTGGCGCTCTGGGAAGATAATACTAGCAGTCTACTAGAGTCTGGGTTGGAAAGGGAAGTAATGGAGCCAAGGTTACAGAAATGTGCAGGTGGATGGGAGGAGTCTTCCGTAGAGAGGCAGGAAAGGAAGCAAAGGAGGACGAGTGACTGCAGGGCAGGTAGAAATAGCTCTTCAGGACTGGGCAGTGGCTGGAAAAGGAACCAGCAGGATAAGCTAAAAGAGTGGAGGCTGATCTACTCCCTCCTATATTTCACACCTGATAGTATCAGACTTACATTGAACAGTTCCCTAGAAAAATGTACCAGCTGTATATTTACTTGAGGGGAATGAATGGTATAGGGCCAGCTTGTCCAACCCACCACCCACAGGCTGCATGTGGCCCAGGACAGCTTTGAATATGGCCCAACAAAAATTCATAAACTTTCTTAAAACATGAGATTTTTTTGCATTTTTTTTTTTTTTTTTTTTTAGCTCATCAGCTATCGTTAGTGTTAATGTATTTTGTGTGTGGCCCAAGGGAATTCTCCTTCCAATGTGGCCCCAGGGAAGCCAAAAGACTGGATGCCACTGCTGTAGAATATTATTTCTTGATTTCTGCCCATGAGCAACTTTTAAGGACCAAGTGATGTTTTCATGTCAGTGCATAACTAGGCTTGGCTGAGGTCAAATGCACAGACTGTATTTGAGCACGTTAGTTGCTAAAGGAACACAGCATGCACCAGGAGTGGAGCAATGTGGGTTTGGGAGGTGGGAACTTTTGAGAGAACCTGAGGTTTGAACCTGAGGTTTGAGAGAACCTGAGGTTTGAAAGCTGGCAGGATGGGGGCAATGACAGCCAAGAGGGAACTTTCTTGTCTAGATGCCCCGAGTCCAAATCTAGGCTGTACCCTTTCTAATTGTGTGAATACCATCGAGCTTCTTAAGCTCCTGCTTCCATTGCCTCATTATTAAAAGTGGTGACGCTAGTAGCCATAGGGTCCATCACTGTGAGGATTAAACGATGTGGTAGAAGTGACTGGCTCATTGCAATTTCTCGGAGCATCAGAGGTGCTTATGATTTTGGTAAGAAGTGTGTCTGCAAGGAAAGCATGGTGGAGGGTGTTCTAAGGAGAAAAGTTCCAGTTTTATTTGTAAGACAGTGAAAGGGAGAAAAGACTAAGGAAGGAAGTTACAGGAGGAAAGCAAAGGAAGAGAGCCTGTCATCCATCGTCCCAGTGCCTTGTGTGTGGTCCCAGGAGCAGAGAGCATCTCGCGGAGGCCATGGAAGAGTTGGTACAAAGTGATGATGGGAGGGTGGATTGGAGGTAATGGAGGTGGAAGACTCTGGAGAATGAGGAAGAGACAGTAGATGAGAGCCTGGCTGAGAGGCAATGGGTCTCCAGGCCTGATGAAGGAAGAGGAAACCTTTTGGGGGTAGCATGGGAGAAAGAACTGGAGTCCACACTCCTGGGAGGGAATCCATTGGTCGGTGGCCATGAGCCAGCTTCTGGCACCTGGCATTGCCCCCCTGCCCATCCTTGGGTTCTGCGGACCAACCCCTCCCCACATCTGTGTGGGCTTGAGTAGTGAGGGGGCCTTCCCTGGCTGGGAGAGAACATTCCCCCTCATCTCCCACCCCCAGGGCAGCCCCCGCTGAATCTCTCTCTTGCCATTTTCATCTCCTCCTACACAGCGCCTGTGATATCTCACTTCTAGCATCTTGGCTCTCAGTGAGCGGAAGTGAGGGGTGTCAGGGTGTGAGCCATTGCAGATTCACTTACGGGTGGGGTAAAATCAGGCCCAATCATCCTCCTTCCAACCCCCTCCTCACCCTCACCTGCTAAAATAGCTAAAGCCACGTTCTATTTAAACAGGATGTGCGGATGGGCGAAAGGCAAGGAAAAGAAACTCCACCAGTTCATTCATGATTCTCTGCTTCCTAAGAAAGCCTGGACCACGTGAGCTTCCCTGAGGCTCAGATTTCACCAGTGCAATCTGATGAGATGGGGGCTTAGTTACAGGGCATATGCTTGACTTCTGTGGTCAGGAATGTGGCAAGCAGCCCCACCAGGGTCCACTGTGCATGCAGCACTGGATTTGGGGGCCCGGCCCCCTCATGGCTCTGCCTCTCCACGTGGCCTGGGGTAGCTCTCTGGAGATGTGTTCTGTCGCTGCTGTGTGCTGACTGTTCCAGACAGAGCACTGTGGGGGTGGCTGGTGCACCAGGCGCAGGCAGGCAGCTCGGGCCTGCCAGTGTCTGCCTTTTCTGGAAGCCCACACAGGCAGCTTCCGGCCAGCCGGCAAAGGACGGATTTCCTGTTTAGAGGGAGCAGCCTTGTGTCCCTGCCACAGGTCCTGCAGAGGAAAAACAGGGCACATCGGGGCATGTGTATCCACTGAGCAGGGCAAGGGGGGCACAGACAACCCTCTGTTGTGGCCTTGTGTGGGCACTCTATCTTTAGGCTGCAGCTAATCCCACCTGCACAGGACCCCAGCTCAATTCTGGTTGGCTTTGGAAGGTACCATGTGTTTAGCTTAATCCCTGGTCTACAACCCTCCCGGTATATTCTTCAGATCAATGCTCAAATTAGTTTGACTTCCATGAGCTCATGTTGACCTTTAGTGGAAGGAGGTGACTACCTGAAAGGTAGGGTTACTGGGCTCAGGTGTGCAGGTCACACACTGCACAAGTGCGACTATGTAAGGAGACACAATTCATATCAGAGAGCCTGTAGATTTGTGTGTTTATTATGAGAGTTATCCAACAGATGGCAGTAAAGTGTCTTGAGAAAGGGGTTCTTTTTGCCTAATTTGCACAAATGCCCCGTATAGGCTGATGGTAGCCCTGCTAAAAGGCCAGAGAGAAATCAAATCTAGGGACAATTGAACAACAGATAATACACTAAATGGGTAAATCACAGGCCAGCTCTAGAGCTGGCTTGGGTGACGATTTCCATAATCCATCACTAAGCCCTGTCTCTCCCAAGCTTGATCAGGAAGATGGGTGCACTCAGTGCTAGCCTCTCCTCCAACTTGGCCTTCACATTTCTTTCCATTTCTGCTCCTTACTCACTCTCAATCAGGCTATGAACAAAATGCTTAAGACTAAGGTTGCAGAAGTGGTGCTGCCCTCTGTCCCCACCTTTAGGAAACCCTAGACCAGGCCGCCGCCTCTATCAGTGGACCGCCAGGCTCAGCCCAGCCCCATGGCATTGTAGGGGCAGGGAAAGTTGGCTCTGCTCATTCACAATGGGCATAGGACATGCTCCACTGCAACAGAGAGAGGGCACTCCTTCCCCAGTCTTCAGAGCCTTGAGATGCTCAGCTAATGGTCTGGATATGCTGCCATTATCCTATAGCCAGCAGCTGACCACCCTGGTCCAGGCAGCTTTGCTCCCATTCCAGGCCACAGAGAGCAGATCTGCCCACCACCCCCTGCCTAGAGACAGGCAGAACAGTGCCTGAGAGTGCAAGACATATCCTAACTCTCATGGGTGGCCCAATCCCAGCCTGCCACCTGTTTTTGTGTTGACCCCAAGCTAAGAATGGTTTCTATGTTTTTTAAACAGTTGAAAAGAATTTTTTAAAAAAGTAATATTTTGGGGAATGTAAAAATTATATGAAATTCACATGGCAGTGTCCATAAATAAAGTCTTACTAGAACATAGCCACATACCATTTGTTTATGTGATATTGTCTATTGTTGCTTTCGTGCCACAACAGCAGAGTTGAACAGTTGATGTGACAGAGACCGAATGGCCTGCAAATCCTAAAATATTTCCTATCTGGTACTTTACAGAAAAAGTTTGCTGACCCTGGCGTAGGACCTGGGAGGCCTGAGGTATCCTGGGAAGAGCCCTGGATTCAAAGACCAGAGACCTTGCTTTGAGCCCTTCTTGCATCATTTAGCAACTACCTGTCCTGGGGCGAGCCACCTTGCCCTCTAGCTTCAGTTTTCTTATCTGTAAATGAGAATGTCAACAGCACCTGCTCTGCCTGTCACATGCAGTCATTGTGTGGGTCAAATGACATCTAGGATATGCAAGTGGCTTGTTAGCTGCAAATGCCTTTGTGAATATTTAGTATTATTAGCCCTTGGAAGATGAATCCACCATGTCATTTTCAGAGATGAAAGGTGACCTTTTGGCTCACATGGGAATTCTTTCTTACCATCATCTTTCTCCCTATTTCCCTGCTTCTTGCTGGCCTTTGGGCAGGAATTTTCTTTTTTTAATCAGTCTTTCACCTTTCTCTCTGGTCAGTGCCCAGTTGCCAGGGCAGCAGCCCTATCTCATATGTGGGCATTTTGTTCTCACAGATTACAAGATCCAAGGGGTGAGCTGAACAAGCAAAAACCCGCTTGAGACCAGAACAGCAAGTCTGCACTCACTGAAACTCTAGTCACAGGAAATTGGGGGCACTTGTCTGACTGTTAGGAAGGCTCGATGCCCTGAGCTGACATTTGCCAACAGTGAGAGAATGGAGCCCTACTTTTACTCAGCCTTGCTCTCTCATTGGCAGATGCACCTAAGCACAGGTCAGGACTGGCATTGGGCCCTGGTCCTTGTTTTGGAAAATGGCAAAGTAGATAGTCTGGGGTTCTGCCTGAAGAGGGAATATGAAATAAAGGAGGTAGAAAAGTGATGTAATAAACCTCAGCGTCCATGTATGGAGCCTTCTAAAAAATGGTTTCATGAGGTACATCTGTCCATCCCTGCTGCAGCTCTTTCTTCTCACTCAGTGTGATTGGCAGTCACCTGTCACACAGGGATCCTATTCTCCACCCAGCCAATTGCATATGGACTCAGGGCCCCATCTGCCGTAGAAAGTTCTGCAGAGGCTAGAGGACAGTCTTCTTGTTCTAGAATCAGCTTCCTCCTGACCTCTCTCCACCTGACTTCCTGATATCTTGGCTTGGGTCCCTTGTCCACCTCAGCTGGAAAGGCCTAGAAGCTCCTTTCCACCTCAGCCCTGGTCTCCTGATCTCTGACTCTTGGTCTGTCTCCCCACATTGCCTTGCTTTGGGTTCGTGGTCTGCTTCTCCAGACTTTCCCAGAGCATAGATGCTGTGTGTTCCCAAAGTCCTGTGTGGGTCCGTGCTGCCCAGGCCTCACTTTTCCTGATTTGGGGTGCTTCCCCTATCTTCTGAGATGTCTCCTTGATCCCTTGGCTTCCCCCCAGAGTCTGTCATCCCTGGTCAAGTGTCAGGGAATTTCAGATTAAAAAGGACCTTTAGTGTTTCCACATCCTCTCACCTATGGCATTTTCTGTGCAGCCTCCCTGGCAGGTGACTCTCCACCAATGTGCTTGGCACATGCTGTCAGGTGTCTCTAGGGAGGGGAAACTCCCTCCCTTATCCAAGGGCATCCATTCCTTTGTTGAATAGCCTTAGATGCTACAAAATCTTTCCTTTGGTGAGCGAAAATCTGCTTTATAACTCAACTCGTTAATTAGAATTCTGCCTTCTGGAATGATTCAGAATATTGGCGATTCCTTTGATAAATGCTTTCCAGCCCCTCTCATCCTTTCTCCTGCTTCACTGTGTGCAGTTTCCCCTGGAGCCCTGCTGCCCCTTCCAATGGACTGATGCTCAGTGGCGACCTTCAGAACCTTCCCCGGCCCCCACCCTCCCTGGGTTCACCAGCCAAGGGGCCCTGGGCATCGTGCCACCCTGAAGAGGGGTCTCGCCTCTGTGTGAAGTGAGCCCTGGACTGGAGTTGGGAAAGGTTGTGAGCCAAAATGAATGTTCTCAGAGGTGCTGCCAGCCAGGGAGGAGAGAACCAAGCCTAGGGGGCAGCCTCTGGAATATGGAAGATGGTAACAGCAGAATTAGCTAGCCATGGTCGAGGCCTCCCTGGTCCTTACAAACTGCATGACTCAGAAGCTCTGGGAGGGAAACCTGGAATCTGCCCATTTAACACCTGCCAGGTGTTACTGCCAGGTAACCTGAGTGTGGCCCAAGTTTCAAGCTGCTCACCTCAGAGTTCCCTGGACCTGGCCTCTTCCCAGACCTCTGGTTCTGGCTGCGGTCTCAGAGGATCTTCACTGTAAAGCAAGAGGTGTGGGAGTCTGAGAGTGGTTGCTCCTCCTGGAGCTCTCAGTTAGGGACAAGGATTGCAGGATTCTTTCCTACCCCATTGATGGGTTTCCCTAAGTGAGGATTGAGGAGAGAAAGGGAGGGCACCGGCTGCTCCTGCCTCAGTGTTCTCACCAGGTCAAGGACAACTTTCAGGGGCTGTGTGCGGGCTGTCCTCTGCAGCGCTCCTGCAGGATCCTGCACTGTGTCACCTCTAGAAGGGATGAAATTAAGTTTTCTCCTCATCTCTCCAACCTCAGTCCTTTGCCCTGAGCAACTTCCTGGGAACTTTGAATTTTAGGAAATTTGATTCAATTTACTTCCCAACGTACTTAATGAGACTGTAATGTACATGCCCAGCACTGTGCTAGGGTATGTGGGAGAGATTATCTAGGAGAAGGAAGTCCTGCTCCCAGCCCTCCTATAAATACTTGAAATTCGAAGGCTTACCTGCAGGAAGTAGCAAACACCACAAGACAGTAAATGGCAAAACTCAAAAATCATTGTCACAGGCAACATAGCAGAGCTGAGGAATACAGAAGAGAAAAACCTCTATGGGCTAGGGACAGGGCTCAGAGAAGGCACTAGGGAACAGGTGGGCAGAGGGGCTGGGACTCTGAACCTTGATTAGAACAGCTCTAGTTTTTACCAGCTTCATGTATTGGGCAAAAGACACCTATAAAAAGGGATTCTGCTACATAAAAAATAGGAAGCCACTGTAGGAAAGGAAAAGGGGAAGAGGGGTGGTCTCAGCCCTTGGAATTGTTGGCACCCAGTGAAAAGCTGGAGGAGTCCCCTTCCCTTGACCACACATACCAACCCCTGAGCTTTACTCCTCACTCTAAGGCAGGCTGCAGCTGGGGAGACCTGGGCAGGTCTCATCATGTTGTCAAGTTTACTTTGAGCCTCGTCTCCCATCAAGGCTGTGGCTGAGGCTGAAGCTAAGGCATTTGGAGGTTACAGGGAATTAAGTTTTGTTCAATGAATGGAGCAAAGATACAGGAAGCAGATACAGGTCTTTCAAAGAGCCCTAAGCATACCAGCCACTATTGGTGCCTCTTGTCTTTGCATTGGTTATGGCCTTGACAATTTACATATAAATTTGATTTTCATCTGCAGAATCCAGTTTTCCCAGTGAATTTCTATGCTGTGGTGTAATGTGGAAAACGAATTGGGAAAGGCAGAGGAGATACAGAGGGCCTAGTTAGAGACATTTCAACAGTTCAGGGGAGATATGGTGAGGGTTGGTTCAGGGTAGCACCTTGGGTCTGGGCTGATCCCTGTGTTTCAAGTCAACATATTAGTAGAAAAAACAGAAGGTCTTCTCTGCCTCTGATTTATTCATCACATACAGTAATGGTCATACATCCAATGACCGTTTGGAACCAATGTGGACTGACTTGTTGTTTTGCTCTGTTATTGACAGTAATGGTGACAATTTATGCATTGCTGGGGGTAAGTGTAGATGGTGTGATAGCTACTTTGGGGCCTCTATTCTCTTCTCAGGATCCTGATGAGCTAAGGTTTTTCTCTCTCCTTGTTCCTAGGTAATAAGTATGAAGTCAAGGTGTACACTGGTGATATAATTGGTGCAGGGACAGATGCTGATGTCTTCATCAATATTTTTGGAGAGTATGGAGACACAGGTAATGGGTTGGAATTCTTTTTTTCGCAAGCCAAGCCCAGGACTGTTTTGTAGTTGGGATTCTTCCCACAATCCTGGCAGAGGAAGGCAGCTTGAGCTCCCCTTTGGGCTCCTCTATTGAGCATCTCTCTTCTTGTGATGTGGCTTGGAATGACGTGTCCTGGGCAGCAGGGTGTTCAGTTTGTGTTATAAAGTTTATGTGTGTGATGGGTTTTCTGATTACAGCACGGCTGGTTTGTGGGTTGATTGCAATTGTCCTGCATCTCAGACCATGGACACTCCCAAGCTTCACATCTCTAGGAAACCCATTCTCGCTTACTCTATCCTCCTAAGCTCCATGCCCATCTTGAATTATACTTTGGGATGTTGCTGGCTGTGGCCTGATTCAATGCAGTGGTTTGGGGCAGAACAGAATGAGGCTGGGAAAAGAATTTGAGTTGGCCTCACAGGGAAAGCAAGAACTGAGAACTCAGACACAGCTGTAGGTGTTGAGAGGAAGTTCAGGTCAGAAGAATGAGACAGGTGGTTCTCTTCTGCTTCTGCCAATTTAGCAGAATTACATAGGAGTTGGAAAAGCTACAAAGACATGTGAATTTTGTAACAATATACTAAAGAATTCAAAATGCATTGCTGAGCTTATGAGGAAAAAATAAAGAGAAATCTCCAGGTGCCAGTGCTGGAATTGAAGAGGGAATTCAAAACCAAAGTGTTAACTATGAATAGATGTGGTGGCTCCTGGAAGGAGAGAGCTTTCATGCTCAACAGTCTAGAGGATGAGCTTTCATACCCATGTGGGGTCAGGAAATGAGACCTTGGCCCTGCATGAGTCAAGAGATTTGAAATTAAAACTGAATATAAAGCCAGAAACCCTGATGGTTCAGAGGAGCATCTTTAGTGAAAAAATAGACCAGGAAAAAATTTGCTCATCAGTACAGTAAACGTTTCTTGGCAAGAGCTCTAAATTTAAAAAAAAAAAAAAAAAAAAAATGCTGAGAAATTGATACCTTAGGCCTGCACTGCATGTGGGCTTGAGGTCTGATTTTACACTACAAGTGTGATTTGGGAGCCCCTCTCCCTCAAGTACAGAAAATTGGTTTCCTGCCATTAATACCTTTCATATTTGGCAAAAGCATTTGCAAGACTGCCTGAAATTTCCACAGATAAAATACTGAAGATGTGTTCACTTTCCAAAACTACAAAACACTCAAGTATATAATTCATCATAACTAAGCATTAATCAACACAACACACAATAAGATTAAATCCTCAAGAATTTCAGATAATTAGATATATTGTGGTGAAACTAAAGGCAAAGGGAAATATTTTTAAAGGAAGCAAATTTGGCAGATTACTTTCTATAAAAACAATAATTAGATTGATAGAAAATTCCTATCAGCAACCTATGTAGGTCCTAAGTACGTGGAATAGTATCTTCACTATTCTAAGCAATGATATATATCATCCTACAATTCTATATCAGCTAGGTTATCATTCTAGAGTGAGGGCTACGTTAGCAAATTTCCATGCAAACAAAGATAAATAGAGTTTACCATTCATATGCTTAAACAACCACTAAAGGATATACTTCAAGAAAAAGGAAATTGTATGCAGAAGAAAGGAATGAGATACAAGAAACAAAGGTGAGCAAAAATGGATAACTATGTAATGAATCTAAGCAAGCATTGACTATACAAAACAATAATGATGACTAACATCAGTGCATGAGGAAATGTGAACCCCAAACAATTAAAATCAATAAAATTTGAGAAGGAAAGTGGATGATGAGAGTTAAAACATAGCAAGGGTCTTGGCCCTTGCTGATCCCTCCATTCCCAGGAGAGTAGGGATAATGATTAACTGTAGATTTTAATAAGTATGCATATCAAAATTGTAAAAGTAATCACCCAAAAACAGAAATGTATAATTTGAAAACCAAAGGAAGAAATAAAAGGGAATAAATAATCAATCCAATACAAGGAAGGAAATGAAGAAAGGGAAGCAAAGAAAAAACATGGCTAATAGCAAAAAGTAAAACAAATGTATTAATAAATAGAACAAAGTCATCATTTAAAAGATGGATATTCTGTTAGATGAAAATTCTAAAATCCAGCTTAAATACAGTATATGATACAGAAAGTCTGAGAATAAATGGGATGAAATAAAATATACCAGGAAAACATTAACAAACAGCAAAGATTCTGGCACAGCTATATTAATATCTGTCAAATGAAACCTTAAGGCAAACAACTTTGTTTAAATAAAAATATATTAGACAATGACAAAAGGAATAATGACAAAAAGAATGATACAATAATTTTGAACTTGTGTAAATTTAAGGACATATGCCCAAAATATGTGAAGCAAAAATTAACAAAATTCTTGGAGGAATTTGGCAAATACAGAATCATACTGGGAGATTTTAATACAATACTCTCAATAATGGATAGGCCAAATGCATACAAATTTAGTATGAGTGGAAAAGATTTTAACTACACAGTTAATAAGCTTGATCTAAAGGGAGTATATAGATTACTGCATCTAACTGGTAGAGAATACACATTCTTATCAAGCATATAATGACCATATACAAAATCACAAAGCAAGCCTTAACTTAAATGAATTAATAGTATAGAGACAACATTCTTTGACCATAAGGCAATAAAATTAGAAGAAATATCCACATCTCACCCAATTTAAAAATTAAAAAGCATATTTCTAAGTAATTAAATAATAAATTATAATGTGAATAATCTGATAGCACATGTTGTATCAACCTCACACTACCACCACCACCACCACCACCACCACCACCACCCAGAACAGAATTTATTCGCAGAAACTAGAGGAGACAGTAGCAATAGCAACTATGCAGGTCCCTGTTACCCATCACATACTGGGTCATTTCAGGAGGATCTTGCAGGGCAAGACTGCAGACCTGGGAGAGAGACATTGGCCGTTGGGCTGTGAGGCCTAAGTTACATTATCGGAGAAAGCTAGCCTCTTTCCTGGGGCTGGGGTCTCGTAGCAATATGACATGGGAGAATCTTGGCCTTTGGTCCTCTTCTGCAACATTATCTTTTATGCTTGAGGGAACATGAGGGTCTCCTCTAGCATAGTAAAGAGGCTGGGGTCCAAGCCTTATGATTGCCACTATATGATGTAGCCTGATCTTTCATCTGAGCATCCTAAAAAGATTATCTTAAGAACATGCTGTAGCCAATTTCCAAGGAGATCTGTAATCATTAAAGAAATTAGAACAGCAATTAAAATTCACTCAAGACATCAGACCAAGAAGATTGTTCAAGCAAAATCTACCAAATATTTAAGAAATTATGAATCTCCATCTTATATAAACTGTTTCAAAGAACAGGGAAAGATGTACTGTGTCCTAGTTTATTTTATGATTTTTGATACCAAAATCAGGCTGATAAATTAACAAAAAGAAATGTACAGATTAGTCTTATTTATGAATAAAGACCTAAAAATCTTAAATAAAATATTAGTACACCAAATTCCTTTTTTTTTTTTAGAACCCAAGGGATTTTTTTTTTTATTATTATACTTTGAGTTCTAGGGTACATGTGCATAATGTGCAGGTTTGTTACATATGTATACTTGTGCCATGTTGGTGTGCTGCAGCCATCAACTCATCAGCACCCATCAACTCGTCATTTACATCAGGTATAACTCCCAATGCAATCCCTCCCCCCTCCCTCCTCCCCATGATAGGCCCCGGTGTGTGATGTTCCCCTTCCCGAGTCCAAGTGATCTCATTGTTCAGTTCCCACCTATGAGTGAGAACATGCGGTGTTTGGTTTTCTGTTCTTGTGATACTTTGCTAAGAATGATGGTTTCCAGCTGCATCCATGTCCCTACAAAGGACACAAACTCATCCTTTTTTATGGCTGCATAGTATTCCATGGTGTATATGTAGCACACCAAATTCTTAAACAAATATATAGATATATGACAAATAATTTCTACTCTGTAAGGTTTATTCCAGGGATTTAATGATAATTTAACAATAGTCAACCTATTTATCTAATTTATCATAGTAACAGATTAAAGAGAAAGAATTATCTTGATAGATGCAGGGAAATTTACATTATTTACTTTATAAAAACCCATAGAAAACTAGAAATAGATTTTTTTGAAAAATATGAGGATATCTACCAAAATATGCACAAATATGCTTAATTTTAAAAACTTAAAAGAACTCTTTTTAAAGCCAGGAACAAAAGAAATAGTCCAGCTACTCATTATTTCTATTCTTCATAGTACTAGAGGTCCTAGGGCCAGAAAAAAAGGGCAAGTAAAAGAAATAAAAGCTATAATGGTTGAAAATGAAATAACAAACTTTCACTTTTGTAAAAAATAATGATCATCTACAAAATCCATGAGAATTTATAAACCATAGAACCAATGAAAGAGAAAGTTATTAAAGTTGCTGAATATAAGATTACTATACAAAAATTAATAAAAATAAGCAATGCAAATATTTAATTTAAAAATACATTATTTACATTAGCAATTACAAGCTACCTAAGAATACATATTAAAAAGAGCCTTTTGGGAAAACCACAAATTTTTATTGAAGGATATACAAGAATATGTAAATAAATTGAGAAATATGTTCAAGGATGAGAAAAGACTCAAATTCATTAGGATGCCAAATTTTCCCAGGTTGTTTTATAAATGCAATGCAATTTCAGTCAAAATCTTAAAAGGCAATACCCCACTGCTTACACTGCTACTAAAATTCATGTAGGGCTAAGCCATAAAGAGCTAAATATTATCAAGACAATTTTGAATAATGAAAATAATGCTAACAATATTAATAATGGGAATATTTGCCCTGCCAGATATTAAGACATTTTAGGTCTCTAAAAAGTAAAACAGTGTGCTTTTGCTAGATGGATAAACAAAATAGAGCAATGAAACAGAAGAGGCTAGAAGCACACATAGAGTTGGCATTATAAATCAGAAGGAAAAGATGAAATGTTCAATTACTGGTGTTTGAACAATTGTCTAACCATATGAAAAATGATAAAATTAAATTCCTGCCTTTTACCATGCATAAAATAACTTATAGATGGGCTAAAGACTTAAATGTGAAAAAGCAAAAATATAAAATTTTTTAGAAGAAACTCTTAAAAACTCTTTTAAATCTCAATTTAGAGATGGGATTTCATAAACAATTCATTAAAAGCCCAAGCAGCAAAGGAAAATATTGATAAATTGAGGTCTATTAAAACAAGAAAAATGTATGATGAACATAGGCAAACAAGACAAGAGAAAAATGGAATAAAAGATATAAACAGAAAAATTACAGAAGAGCAAAGCCTAAATGGCCAAAATATATTCATGAACATATTCTCAATCTCCCCAAATAAATAGGGGAATGCAAATTAAAACCACAACAAGATACTATTGGGTACACACTGAATAAAAATTTTAAAAAATATATGTTAATAATAATTGTGGGGAATAGGAATCTTCATACACTACTGGTGGTAATTAATGTGGTACAACCATTTTTGGAGGTAAATTTTGCAACATCTAATAAACTGAAGATGAGCACACCTTCAGGTCCAGAAACTGGAGGTGTCTATTCAGAGCTGCTCTTACAAATGTGCAGTAGGAGATGGGTACAGAAGAGTCCATTTCAGTGCTGTTTGCAATAGTAAAAAATTAGAAGTAACCTAAATGTCCATCAGGAGAAGAATGCATAGACAACAGCATTTCCTTCATTCAATGACTATTATATAGCAGTCAGATGAATAAACTAAAGTTATGACAATCATCAAGGTACTCTCAAAAGGATAACATTAACTGAGAAAAAGCAAGTAGCATAAGGGTATGTGACAATGATAACAGGAACAATAGCAACCACCTCAGCAGCAATGGTAATACAATAGTGACTACCACACTTCAGGAGCCATCCTAAGTGCTGTTTGTGTATTAAGTGAGCCAATCTCACAGCAAAATCCTGTGAGGGAGGCACTGTTATTATCTCCATACATTCATCCGTTATACTGTTATTATCTCCATGCATTCATCCGTTGTACAGATGAATAATTTGAGGTAAAGAAGTGTATACTATGATACTATTTATGTAAAATTCTAAAACATGCATAAATAGTATATCTTCTTTACAGATACATATGCAAGCAAAAATTCTTGGGAATGATATATACCAAGTTGAAGATAATATTTATTTTGGGAAAGGAGTAGAAGGGAAGAGATAGACAGTGAGGCCTTAGACATATCTCTCATGTTTTAAATCCTTAAGAAATGAGAAAGGTCTGGAGAAAACTGGACAAAATGTTAATATCTGTTATCTCTCTTAAATCTGGATGGTGGGTACATGAATGTCTTATATTATTTTATATATGTTTTGTCACAATTTAAAATAAAAAAATTGAAAAGAAAAAACACAGGACGGTTTAAGCAAAAACTGGTGCCTACGTAAGACTTGTAGATACACAATAATGGAAAGTTGCAGAGCAGAAAGAACAAGTTAAAATTTGAGTCCTAACTATGTGCTTATAACCTGTGTGACTTTTGGCAAGTGATTTAACTTCTCTAAGTCTCTGCTTCTTCATCTGCAAGACAGAGTTAATAATATCTCCTTCTTGAATTGTGGTGAGGAATAAATGAAAGTAAAAACCAAAACTATGTTAAACAACCAGCAGCATCTGATAGTATTAATACTTACCAGCACTATTTTCCAGAAAAGGAGTCAGATCTAAGGAAATCTGTAGGCTGAATACCAACAGCCCCTTTGCCAACTGCCATGGCTATTGTTCCAATTCAGGACAAGCAACTGGCAAAAGCAAGGCAGGGTCCTAGATCTAGAGATGGGGGTACAAATCGGTTTAGTAGGATCGGGACTCCAGAGTAAGGGAGAAATCAAAAGCTCAGTTATAGGACCTGGGCACAAGCCACACATGAAGCAAACGTCTGCCTTGTTCAGAGACTGGAGGGATGTAAGGAGCCCTTAGATCTCAGGAGGAAGTTGCCCTTGTTGACTTTGGAAGAGCATCTTTCAGTGGGCGGACCATGAAGGCTTGGAAATTCTTTTCTTCTGGTCTTTTTGTAATTTCTTTTGTGTGTCTGCGCATACAGGGGAGCGTAGGCTAGAAAATGAAAAGGACAACTTTGAAAAGGGAGCTGAAGACAGGTTCATCCTGGATGCCCCAGATTTGGGGCAACTGATGAAGATCAATGTTGGCCACAACAATAAGGGGGGATCTGCAGGTTGGTTCCTGTCCAAGGTGAGTTCAGCTGCTTCTCTGTGGTCCCTGTGGCCTTGGAAGGGGGGCTTCTTGTTCTTCAGAGGGTTGTATCTCAGCCCCAACTTCCCTCTCTAGGTCCATCTGCATTCACTCTTCTACCTAAGCCAGATGGCCAGTCATTCTGTCCTCCTTATGGTCTCTAAGACTTCACCCATGTTATCATCTTCATACGAAGCCCAGTAATTTCTTTCTTTCTTTCTCTCTCTCTCTCTCTTTTTTTTTTTAGGGTACATGTGCACAATGTGCAGGTTTGTTACATAGGTATACTAGGTATACGTGTGCCATGTTGGTTTGCTGCACCCATCAACTCGTCATTTACATTAGGTATTTCTCCTAATGCTATCCCTTCCCCAACACCCCACCCCCTGACAAGCCCTGGTGTGTGATGTTCCCCTCCCTGTGTCCAAGTGATCTCATTGTTCAATTCCCACCTGTGAGTGAGAACATGTGGTGTTTGGTTTTCCGTCCTTGTGATAGTTTGCTGAGAATGACAGTCTCCAGCTTCATACATGTCCATGCAAAAGACATGAACTCATCCTTTTCTATAGGAAGCCCAGTACTTTCATCTGAACCTAGCCAGGGCCTATTCATTGGAACTTCTGGCTACATTTCACTGGCCAAATATGTATCAGGTGGACACCCTAGTGGCAGTGAAAACTGGGAAATCAGGTGGTTAGCTTTCAGCCTGTAGAATAGAAGTGGACTAGGAAGAAGGTGATTGGAAAGGGTGTTGAGTGAGCATCCTAGTGATGGCCACACTTCTTTTCATAATTAGTCTGAAAGTTCCTTGAGGCACCTCCCTAGCTCTTGGCATGGGACTGGGCATTAAATCAACAAAGGAGGAAATGCCCAAATTCCTTTGGAAAGGAAGGGCTTGCCTGATCCTAAGAGCAGCAAACCTGGTACTGAACAGGGTACCAGGAGACTAAGTGGAACTGCTGCTTGGATTGGAGAAGAAATAGGGCGGGAGTCCAGAATCCAAATAGCCGATACACCAGTGTGTTTTCAAGTGGTTTTCTATTTAGCTGGGCAAAGTGGGGAGAGGAGGCCTGTACATTTTATGACCTCAGCCAGGGTGGGCCACAGAACAGGTACCTTGAAGTCCACTTCCTTCATTCTGAAAAGGAAGACAGTAGAGTGAAAACACAAGCTTTAGTGGATGCAGCTTTGAAGGGTGAACAGTTTCACCCTCTTGAACTCAGGTTCCTTCTTGGTCACATGGGTGCATTGTGCTCTCAGGAAAGTTTTCCAAGGAGGCAGGTTCACATGCCAAGATGTGCTTCTTTGTTTCTTTGTTGCCTTCAGTCTCAAAGGGCAGCTTGGCAAGGTGTGAAATCTATGGGTGAAAACACTTTTTTTCCTTTAAAACTTTGTGGATTCTATTCCATTAAATTCTGAAATTTGATATTGAGGCCAAGTAGACTTTCGTTTCTTTCTGGGTAACCTAATTTTTTTTTCCTGCCAGATGCTTGCAGATGTTTTTCTTTATATTAATTCAAAAGTCTTGCCAGACAGCATCCAGGAGTGGGGCCTATGTTAGCCTTTCCTTCCTTCCTTCCTTCCTTCCTTCCTTCCTTCCTTCCTTCCTTCCTCCCTCCCTTCTTTCCTTCCTTCCTTCCTTCTTTCCTTCCTTCCTTCCTTCCTCCCATGTTTGTTTTTAATTTCTCTGGAACACAGTATGTGTTTTCTATCTGATGGGCAGGCTATTTGTTATTCATTTATTATTTATAATTAATTTATTTATAGGTCAGAAAAGAGATTTCTTATTGTATGTTAGATTCTTGCTTGGGTGGCATTTGTTCTGGTCTCTTCCTCAGGACAGCCAATTGCCTGCCTATTGGATTTCCATTCTCTATCTTTCAAAACTGGCATCTTCCCCTTTACTCCCCTTTACTGCTGTCATCTCTACTTTTTCTCATTCCTTGAGAACTTGTCAAATTCCCACCACATCATTGATTTGCTGTTCCACACTGAGTTCCACTTCTTTCTCCTGTCAATGTGTATTTCAATTCTGAATGTATTTCTTTTAATTATTTTTTTCTTACAAAATGAATACATGTCCATCATAAAACATTTAGGAAATACAAATAAACAACAAAAAAACCACTCATAATTTTACCACCCAAACATAACCAGTTAATATTTTGATGAATATCCTCTAGCCATTTTTCTATTAATAGATATATTAATATATATATCACTTTTTAAAATATAGGGTCATAATGAATACAATATTTTACAAACTTGTTTTCATTTTTAAATATAGCATGCATATGTCCCCATGTTATTTAAATATAATAACCTGGTTATTTTACAATATAATTTTACAATATATATATATATTTTTTGAGATGGAGTGTTGCTTTGTCACTGAGACTGGAGTGCAGTGGTGCAATCTCGGCTTACTGCAATCTCTGCCTCCCAGGTTCAAGCAATTCTCCTGCCTCAGCTCCCAAGTAGCTGGGATTACAGGTGCCCACACTATGCATGGCTAATTTTTGTAGTTTTAGTAGAGACAGGGTTTCACCATGTTGACCAGGCTGGTCTCGAACTCCTGACCTTAAGTGATATGCCCGCCTCAACCTCTGAAAGTGCTAGGTTTACAGGTGTGAGCCACTGCGCCTGGCTACAATGTAATTTTTAATGACTGAAATAAGTGTTTTAGATCTACCATGACTTATTGAATCAGTCTCCTTTTGTCAAATGTTTCTATTTTTTCCTCAAAATTATTGTATAATTATGCTATATACTGTATATTATGTAATATATAAAATGTATATTATGCTGTACAGGTTGAATATATCTTATTGTAAATGCTTGGGACCAGAAGTGTTTCAGATTTCAGGTCTTTTTGAATTTGGAATATTTGCATATACATAATGAGATATCTTGGGATGGGACCCAAGTCTAAACATGAAATCCATTTGTTTCATATACACCTTATGCAAATAGCCTGAAGGTAATTCAACATAATATTTGTTAATACTTTGTTACATGAAGCAGAGTTCTGACTGTGTTTGGACTGTGACCCCTCATATAAGGTCTGGTGTGGAATTTTCCACTTTTGGTGTGTTGTCAGCACTCAAAAACTTTTGGACTTTGGAGCATTTTGGATTTCGGGTTTCAGATTAGGGATGTTCAACCTGTGTGTATATATATACAGTATACTATTATACTATAAATAGTGCTGTGACAAACATTCTTGCCTTATCTTTATGTAAATCTATGATTATTTCTTACAGTAAATTCTCAGGAGTTGGTGAAAGAACAGGCAGAATTTTGAGAACTTTGAACTATTTGCTGCTGTATAGTTTTATTTTTCTTGATTCCCTTTCTTAGTTATTTTTTAATCTCATCTGATTGCCTTTTTATGGTAGTCTCATCTGTCTTTAAAGATATTTACTCCTATTTCATAAAGACTAAATCTTCTTATATTCTCTTAAGCACATTAGTTGAATGGTGTGAGTTCTTTTGGTGTGTCCCATATTAGGTTCTTTCCAGAGTTCTGCCCTTCCTCTGATTCTTTGGAATGATCTCTGTCTTTGATTCAAGAATTTGCAAGGCCTTAAGTTGGTGTATTCCCTTTACCCAACCTCAGATGAGGTGGGTCTTTTTCAGACTTGGTATCTGACAATAGTCAAGCTGCCCCTGAAACATAGGGCATGCTTATTAAATCTCCCATCTTCCTACTTCTCCTCTCCTCTTCTTCCTCCCACTTCTATTTTCATTCTTGGCTCCAGTTGGGTAATAACCAAACTCCCATCTCACATCCAGGGTTGATTGGAGGCTCTTAGTCCAATTCTTAGATCCTGGATGGTACTGTCCTGGTATAGCTCTGCCCTGATGTGTTGATCTTTTCTTTTCTTATTCCTATTGCCTGAGTCTTTGATAAAAGTTGGTTGCATTTTATGCAAGAGATGCATTCCTAAAAATCAATCAATCAATCTATCTATCTATCTATCTATCTATCTATCTATCTATCTACCTACCTACCTACCTACCTACCTACCTATCTATTCTTTTGAGATGGAGTCTCATTCTGTCGCCCTGACTGGAGTGCAGTGGCATGATCTTGGCTCACTGCAAGCTCTGCCTCCTGGGTTTGCACCATTCGCCTGCCTCAGCCTCCCGAGTAGCTGGGACTACAGGTGCCCGCCACCATGCCTGGCTAATTTTTTTGTATTTTTAGCAGAAACGGGGTTTCACCGTGTTAGCCAGGATGGTCTTGATCTCCTGACCTCATGATCCGCCCGCCCCAACCTTCAGCCTGTGAGGATAGTGATGATTTTGTCATAGTTTGTAAATCCAGACTTCCAGTTCTTGTGACCAGTCTCACAGTTCACATGCTGCCAAATTGTTTGCTTCAATTTAAAAAATGACCTGCAGCAGTGGAGGGAGCACTGTCTCAGTAATTCAAGTCAGAAGGTAATTGCCAGTCATTCCTGTGTGATTCTAGGCTTTACCAGGTATCCTGGACACAGTTGTGTCCTTGTGATAAGTTTTCCTTGGGCCATGAAGCTGATACTGGTATATTCTTAAAGTAGACTCAAGTGATTGGAAGATTGGATTAGATCTCCAGGTGCACCCTCAACAATGCTTATCTACATCCCTGTTCCCGCTTCTCCTTCCCAGATTGTCATTGAAGATATTGGGAACAAAAGAAAATATGACTTCCCCCTTAACCGCTGGCTGGCCTTGGACGAAGACGATGGCAAAATCCAAAGGGATATCTTAGTGGGCGGAGCTGAGACCACAGGTAGATTTGAAGAAAGGGGAGGCTCTTTTAGGTATTTTACTTTCTGCCTAAGGATTGGTGTTGGCATCTGTGGGGCTGGAGGCCTGTGATCAAACAGGAGCCAGCTGGGTCTGCAGACAGCATTCCTCCTGCTCCTGAAACTGTTCTGTCCCACTGGGTTGCAGCCTGGGGCTCTGTTGTTGCCAGAGAGTCTGGGGGATGCTGCTAAGCAGATACCAACTGCCCAGGGCAAAGGAAGGTATCCATAGGATGAAGCCAGAATGTGAATTTCTGACAAGCATGGATGTTTCCCAGGACATTGATTGACTCTGAACTCTTCCTGATATTGAGTGCTTAGTATATGCCAGGTCTTCTTCTAGATAGATACCTGACCCGCATGGTGTCCTTCAATCCTCACAGCCACCCAATAAAGTAGGAACTGTTACTGTTTCCATCTCACAGATGAGAAAACTAAGGCACATGGAAGAGCCTTGTCCAAGGGCACACAGCAGGCAAGTGATAGATTCAGGATTTGGTCTGCTTCCTAAAGCCCTAACCTCTATGAATTCCACAGAAAACTTCCAATGCCCAACATGGCAGTCATGGTCATGGATGTTCTAGAAAATCAGCGTTGATATTGTGAACATCTGAGAATATTCTCTGCTGCAGAACCTCCCATGACTCACCATGGGAGAAAATCCATGTTCTGTAGCATAATGTACAAATTTCTCCACAATTTGGCTCCATTTATCCTACCTACAGAGTATTCCCACACCCTCTCTCCCACTGCACATTCACACCTTCCTTTCTCCCCTCCATCTTGTTTCCATGCCTTCCCTCTCCTCTCAACTCCCTGCTTGCCTTGCTCTTTCTCTCTCTGTATCCTTGGAACCTGCCTTCTCCTCATCCTGCAAGGCCTTTTCTCTTCTTTCTGCCTCTCAAATTCCTGATCCCAGTCACTTCCTCTGAGCCTTCCCTGACCTTCTCTGGCCTGGGTAACTTCTCCCTTCTTTAGCTCTATGCATCCTTGGCAGACCTTTATTGCTGCTCTTTAGAAGACTAAATGCTCCTCTACTCCAGTGCTTTTCAACCTCAGCATTGTGACCTGATCATTGTGAGGTGTGGTACAAGTCATCTACAGATGAAAGTTTGCAGTTTACTTAAAAACATGCTCGAATAGAATTAATATAATCCTATTGAATGTGTGAATATTATATGTCTCCTAGTGATAGAAGAAGAGCAGAAATGATAACAGCTGGGAATTGATTATATCCTAAACCATAGAAGTATGTCTGATGTGGGGACACCATTTCTCCATGCATCTTAGAGAAATAAAGCTCGAGACTTTTTTTTTTTTTCCTAGAGCAGTGGCCATTCCTTTTTATTTATTTACTCCCCAAAGGCCTGGCATCTAGTAAGCACTCAATAAATGCTGAACAAAAGAAAATGTAAGTTTAAGAATGAATGATGCACCCATATAGTTGCATGTATTATCACTCAAAGAAATTTGGGATTTTTATTTCTCTGAGGTTATGGGATAAGAGTGTGACATACGGTAGGGTGAGGGATGGGTGGGGGAATTAACAAGGCTTAAAGTGACAACTGCCTTAGACCCCAGGACAGAATTAAAGAATGTAGGCCAGGTGTGGTGGCTCACGCCTGTAATCCCACCACTTTGGGAGGCCGAGGTAGGTGGATCACTTGAGACCAGGAGTTCGAGACCAGCCTGGCCAACATGGCGAAACGCTGTCTCTACTAAAAATACAAAAATTAACCAAGTTGGTGGCACACGTCTGTAATCCCACTCAGGAGGCTGAGACACGAGAATCGCTTGAGCCTGGGAAGTAGAGGTTGCAGGGAACTGAGATCGCACCACTAGACTCCAGCCTGGGTGACAGAGTGAGACTCTGTCTCAAAAAAAAAAAAAAAAAAAAAAAAGAAAAGAAAAGAAAATCTAGGCCAGTTCTTAGCAGAATTGCCTGTCCAAATGTTTGCCTTTGGTATTTTCTTCTACTTCACCCTGTCTCAGAGTTTAATCTCCCTTTGCTAGTTCTTCTTCAGAATTCTGTGTCCTCATATTGCCTCCTGATAGACCATAACCTCAAATGGCCCAACCAACAATGTTTTCTCTCTCCCTCAATCCTCCCTCACCCTACCACATCAGGCAGCAAAGGAGGACATTAATGTCCTCTATTAAAAGTTATGTTTTTAAGTTATCAGCAAAAGAGCAAGTGAAATGAATCAGATAGCCCTGAATATAAATCTCCATTAATGGAGTTGACTATTATAATTAGATTAGACATAACAGAATTCATCTGGCAGCTATTAATAATGTAGGCATGGTAATTATCATTAATAATAAGTACTATTCTTAGCCAACCCGAGTTCCTCCTTCTCTTTGTTAGTTTCCTGTAATCAGCACTGACAGCTTCCTGTAATAATATGTGCAGTTTATTCTCAAACTCAGATACATTGGACACACAAACTCTGGAAAAGATGAAATGAAGTCGAGAGGGACATTAAGTGGCATCTGGAGGAATAGGACATGATGGGGAAAGAGGATGTGTGGAGGAGGAGGGCTTTGGGGGTGTCGTAACCAGGAAGGGGAGGAAGGGGTGGGATATTATGATGCAGCTCACATTGAACACTCTCTTTCCTGTTGTTTCCACACCAGCTATTACGTATATTGTCACTGTCTTCACTGGGGATGTCCGGGGGGCTGGTACCAAATCCAAAATCTACTTGGTCATGTATGGGGCCAGAGGGAATAAGAACAGTGGGAAAATCTTCCTGGAGGGCGGCGTGTTTGACCGAGGCCGCACGGACATCTTCCACATCGAGCTGGCTGTCCTCCTTAGCCCCCTGAGTCGGGTCTCCATCGGGCATGGCAATGTGGGCGTCAACAGAGGCTGGTACTGTGAGAAGGTAAGGGATGCCCCTGAAGACAGCCTTCCCTGATTCAACCCCTCTCCTCTTTAACTTGCAAGTAAAAACTTTAACCTGAATCCTACTTCCTCTGAACTAGTTACAGAGTACATGGGCAATCTTTTTCACTGGGTATTTTGGGTGGTTATGTGTCCATCTATCTTGCCTCAAGGGTGGTCAGGAACAGGGGCTGTTCTGTACATGCATCCAAGGGCCAAGCAGGACAGGTTATTCAGAGGTGTTCAGTTGGTGGTTATGATTATCCTGATTCCTGGTGTAGTGTTTCACTCAGCTTATAAATCTTTCAATCAATAAGTATTTTAAAGTATATGTTTTTATTGTGGGATACTTATACTTTAAAGAATTATATATTAATAACTGTCTGACATAGGGAATGTTAAAAAGCAAACCTCAATTTTGTCTATCACACAGCTTGAGAGAGAGAACATTCGAGATGCTTTTGAAACTCCTCTGTGTCCTTCCACAGTCATATAGTCCTCTTTCCCTCAAAGGGCACATACTATTTTGAATTTTGTCTATGTATAAACTTGTATTGTTTGTAACCGGCAATTTTTGTCCCTCCCTCCCTCCCTCCCTCCCTTCCTTCTTTCCTTCCTTCTTTTTGTTTTATTTTTGGACAGAGTTTCACTTCTGTCACCCAGGCTGGAGGGCAATGGCACGATCTCAGCTCACTGCAACCTCCACCTCCTAGGTTCAAGTGATTCTCCTGCCTCAGCCTCCCAAGTAGCTGGGATTACAGGCATGCACCACCATGCCTGGCTAATTTTGTATTTTTGGTAGAGATGGGGTTTCACCATGTTGGCCAGGCTGGTCTTGAACTCCTGACCTCAGGTGATCTGCCTGCCTCGGCCTCCCAAAGTGCTGGGATTACAGGAGTGAGCCACTGCACCTGGCCATAACTGTCAATTTTCACTTAGCATTATGTTTTAGAGATTTGTCCAAATGGTAACAGAAGCTGTAGTTCATCCATTTCCCTGCTGCAAAGTATTTATTTGTCCATTCTTCTGTTGATTGGCATTTTGGAGTGATTTCTTGATTTTTACTACTATGAGCAATCTTGCCATGAAGTTCTTGTACATGTATCTTTGTAGAAGTGTGCAAGAGCTTCTCAGAATGAAAGTGCTAGGTCACAGGGCAAGCGAATCTTCAGCTTTATAGGATAACTGTTACTTCCAAAGTATTCCAGATTGTTTTCCAAAATAGTTGCACCATTTTACTCTCCTGTTAGCCATGTGTAAGAGATATTTTGTTTTATACATTCTTGTAAATGAATTTTTAATTTTCACCATTTTGGAGGTTGTAAAATGATCCTGTTGTGGTTTTAATTCTTATTTTTATGATTACTACCAAGGTTGAATGTGTGTTTTTTTCTTTATTGGCCATTCATGTTTCTTTTTATGTAAAATGTCTGTTTATGTCTTTTACTGATTTTCCTATTGACCAATCTATCTTTGGATTTATTTTTAGGAATTTTAAAATTTAATCTGGATATTAATCCTTTGTTGATAATATATGTTCAAATATTTTCTCATAGTTTGTGATGTTCATTGAGTAAGATTTAAAAGTATTTAGTTTATCAATCTTTTCGTTTATGACTAATGTATTTGGTATTATTGAAAGAAATCTACTTATTTCAGAGGTATGAAGACATTCTCCTATATCCTTTTCTAAAAACTGTTGTTTTAATTTTTCCATTTATGTTTTTAAAATACTAGGAATTGAATTTTGTGAGGGAGAAATTCAATATTATTTTTTTCCATGTAGATATGCAAACGTTCCAGCAACATTTATTGAAGAGCTTTTAAAACTTGACCAAGGTTAAGAATCACCTGGAATTCTTATTAAAAATAGATTCCTAGGCTCTAATTCAGAGCAAATGAGTCAGAATTTACAGGTAATCTGGATATTTAGCAAGTGGTTAGATAATTTTTATCATTGAGAAAGTTTTGGAAGCACTGATTTACTAAATAGTAATTCTTTTCCCACTGTTCTGAAAAGACATTTCTATCACACATAAAATTCACAAAATGCATGGCTTTGCCCCTGAGTTTTCTAGTCTGTTCCATTTATTTAGTTTATTTCTGCACTAATATAACACTCACTATCTTCATTTTTACCTCTGTACTGTCTTAGTATCTGCTGGGGAAATTTGTTCACCTTGTTATTCTTCCTCCAGAATGTTTTGACTATTCATAACCACTTACCCTTCCAAAGAAATCTTTATTTATTTATTTTGCCAAATCCCATGAAGAACAGTGTTGAACAGAATTCATTTGGACCTATAGATTCATTTGAAAGAACTGACATCTTTACTGTATTGACTTTCCCTATCTACGGATATGGTATACTTCTTAAAATTTATGTCTTCTTTAATAGTTTTCAATATAGTTTTATGTTTTTGATAAAGGAATTGCATGTCTGTTAGGTATGTTTAAGAGACCTTATAACTTTTGTTACTATTATAAATGGTATCTCTTTAAAAATTATATTTTCTAACAATTTGTTGCTGATATAGAAATGGAAGTATTTTCTGGACATTTAGTTTACATAAGGCCATTCTCTATTGTTAATTCTGATAATGTCTCAATAATTATTTGTTTTTTTTCTGTAGGAAGTCAAATTATAACAGTTTTTTTAATTTTCAAAGCTTGTAGGTCTTTTTTCTTTTTTGTTTATTTGACCACATGGCCTAAGATCTACAGTACAATACTGAGTAGTAGGATTAATAGTGGATATCTTTATTTTGTTTCTGATTTTAAAGGAGCTACTTCTAATATTTTGTTTGGTTGATTTTTTTTTTTTTTGCAAGTTTATGGTAGACATTCTTAGATTAGATCTGTAAAATTCCCTTCTATTTCTATATTGTAAGGAGTTTTCATGATGAATTGTTGTTAAATTTTATCTAATGCTTTTCTGCACTTAGTGAGATCGTTCTATGGTCTTTCTTTTTTATTCATTAAGTTGGTGCACTAATATGAGTGCATTTACAAATGGCAAACTAACTGCTTTTTTATAAGTCAAACTTGGTAATAATAGATTGTTTTACATGTTTTTAGAGTTGTTAACATTTAACATGGAATTTTTCTGGCCAGGCGTGGTGACTCAAGCCTGTAATCCCAGCACTTTGGGAGGCCAAGGCGGGCGCATCGTGAGGTCAGGAGATTGAGACAGGCTTGGCTAACATGGTGAAACCCCGTCTCTACTAAAAAAAAAATACAAAATATTAGCCGGGCGTGGTAGAGGGCGCCTGTCCCAGCTACTTGGGAGGCTGAGGCAGGAGGATGGCATGAACCCAGGAGGCCGAGCTTCCAGTGAGCCGAGATTGCGCCACTGCACTCCAGCCTGGATGACAGATTGAGACTCCATCTCAAAAAAAAAAAAAAAAAGAAGAATTTTTATATCTATGTTCATGAGTAGCATTGGCCCCTTATTCCTTTCTTATATAATTGTTGATTGGTTGTGATTCTAGAATGAAATGAGAAGTATGTCCTTTCCTAAAAGAGGGTGTATAAAATTGCAGTGATGTTTCCCAAATGTTTGGTTGCAGTCTCCTGCAAAATTGTATAGGTAGGGGTGTGTGTGTGTGGGTGTATGTGTGTGTGTGTGTGTAAAATTATGGATTTTAAAGAGCAGGGTTTTGTTTTGTTTTTCTTTGCTGTTTATAGGAATATTCAGGCTCTTTATTTCTTATTCAATCTGTTTTAATGAGCTTTTTTTGGGAATTTGTACATTTGTAAGTTATCAAATGTATTGGCATAAATTTATACACATCCAGTGTTCTCTTATTTTTTAACAACGGATGCATCTTTTATCCTCTGATATAATTATGAACACTCTTTATGTATTATTTATTCATGACTTGTTGTTTTTTAAAAAATATGACTCTTACAAAAAGTTTATTTAGCTCTTTCAAATAACCAAGTTTTGCTTTGTGTACGCTGTTTTAATTCTATTCTCTGCTTTACTGACTTGTATTCTTAACTTTATCTCTGTTTAATTTCTCTGAGTTTCTTTTGTTGTTCTTTTTCTAAATTCTTAAATTGGATTCTTAGCTCATTAAGTTTTAGCCTCCTTTTTTTCTCGTACAAACATTTGATACTATGATTTTCTCTCAAAGTAGTGCTTTAGCTGCATTTCGTATATTTTATAAAATATTTTTATTCAGTTTAATTGTATTGTTTCATTTTAAAAAGCAGCTTTGTTAAAGTATAATTAACATGAAATAAAATACACACTCTTCTAAAGCATACAGTTCTGTGAGTTTTGATAAATGTACACACCTGTGTAACCATGACTAGAACCAATATATAGAATGTTTCCATCACCCCAAAATGTTTCCTTGTGCTCCTTCACAGCCAATATCCACCACTCTAATCACTAATCTGATTTTAGTCACTAAAGATTAGGTTAGTCTTTTCTAACATTTAATATAAATGAAATCATTTAGCATGTACTTTATGTGTGTTTGTGTCTGACATTTCACTCAGAGTAATGTTTTTGGGATTCATAATGTTGTTTCATGTATTAGTAACTTATTTTTTATTGCTAAGTAGTATTCCATTCTTCGGATATGTAGCAATTTGTTTATCCATTTAATCGTTGATGAACATTTGGGTCATTTCAATTTTGGGGGTTACTATGAATAAAGCTGCTATGAATATTCATGTACAAGTCTTTGAATGGACATGTGTTTCAATTTTGTTGGATAAATACCTAATAATAGAATTTCTGGATCCATGGTAAAGATATGCTTAACTTTTAAAAAATTCCTCCAAACTGTTTTCAAAGTGGCTACATTGTTTTGTATGCCTGCCAACAATATATGAGAATTCCAGTTCTTCCATATCCTTACCATCACTTGGCATTGTCAATCTTTCTATTTTTAGATATGCTCATGGGTGTCTAATTGTGGTTTTAATTTACATTGCCTCCGATGACTAATTATGTTGAACTGTTAAAAATGTGCTTATTGATCATTTGTATATATTCTTATTCTAGTTGCCTTTGCTTATTTTACGTTTTTAAATCTTATTAAATTGAAAGAATTCTTTACATATTCTCGATACAACAACTTTTTTGTTAAATACATCGATATATCTGTATTTTCATATCTGTGTGTGTATGTATGAATAATCTCCCACTGTGTAGCTTGCCTTTTCATTTTCTTAACAATGTTTATTGAAAAGCAGAAGCTTTTAATATTGTTGAAAGGCAATTTATCAATTTTTAAAAAATAGTTTGTGCTTGTTTGGGTTCTTATTTATTATTACACTAAAAATTCTTTGTGACTCATTAGTTATTTTGTGACTCATTATTTTGAAGTATGACTTTTAGTTTCCAAATGCATGTTGTCATATTATTTAATTTATTTTTAATTTAATATCATTTTATTCAGAAAACACAGCCTATATAATGCCATTTTAAAAAATGCATTGCAATTTACAATGCATGTTCAATTTGTGTATTGCTCCAAGAGCTGAATTTAAACATTTAATTTTATTTATTAAATTCAGTTTGTTACTTTTGTTATTTGAGTCTTGTTTCCTTACTATCATTTTGTCTGTTTGGTCTGTTATTTACTAATAAATATGTGTTAAAATATCTACGTGTGTGTGTGTGTGTGTGTGTGTGTGTGTGTGTAATCTCTACCACTATTGAAATATTTACCACTAAGGTGGTAGATATTTCTTATTGTAGAACTAACAATTTTTGCTTTATGTAGTTTGAGGCTATGTTACTAAGCATAGAATTATTGTAACTTCCTAATGAATTCAATCTTTATCATTATCCAATCTGATACTATTTATCTCTGAACTGGCAAATTTAGTCTGTTTACGTTTATTGTAATTACTGATATATCTGTTCTGCTTTTACTGTTTCTTTTTTCTTCTTTTAAAATTATTTTGGGTTGACTGTTTTTCCCTATTTCTTTTTTCCCTTTATAGTTATTTTACTGTACATACTTAGTATGGGAAACCCTAAATATAATTGATACCTCTACTCTTTTTTGGCAAATGCAAGAACCTTAGAAATCGCGAATAGTAATAATTCTGCATGCTATTTTTTGCCTAGTATTTTAGCTCCATTTTAAATTCTTTTAAAATATACACATTAGATATCATTGTTTTATAGAGTTGTTTGTTCAGGTTTACCTACAAGTTTCCCAGTTTGTTTGCTTGTCACTTCATCTTGCATCTAAGACCTTATTTCTGGTGTCAATTTTCTTCTTCCTGAAGAACACCCTTTAGAAGTTTATTTGGTAAAGGTCTATTGTTGGTAAACTCTGATTTTATTCATTTGAAAAATGTTTTTATATCACTCTCATTCTTGAAAAATAATTTTAGGATACTGAATTCTATATTGAGTTTTCCTCCGCAATATCTTCTGGCTTCTGTTAGTCTAATTGCCACTATCTGTTTTTTCTATCCAGATGCTCTTAAGATCTTGGTTTTGGTATTCCCTGCTTCTCCTCAATATGTCTATGTGTGCATTTATTACTATTTATCCTGACTGTGACCAAGCTTATGGTAACTATTTCTTAGGTAAAACTATTATTATTTTCTGTCTAGAGCAAAGACAAAAAAAGGTAGGCTTCTCTTTGCAGATTTTTCCCTATCTACCTTTTGTCTAAAGGAGCAGTCCTTCAAATATTTCTGCTTATTCAGTGTTTCCAGTTTGGAATCTCCATTTTGTAAAGCCCATGGCCTAGTTTCCCGCATCCTCAAGTGGCTATTAATTTCCTGGTCTCTGAGTGCCTGGGATTGTCTTTTGCTGCAGTGCAGCACCAACTTTAGCATTCACATTTGCCCACTCTCTGAGTTTCTGCTTACTCTGAATTTTGCTGGTTCTTATGGTTTCTCTGTAACCCCCTGGCAGCTCAGCAATGTATATAAAGTGATACTTCCTGTGGTTTATGTAACATATGACTATTTTGTGGTGATAAAAGGCTTTTCAGACTACCTAGTCCAGAAGCAAACATTTTTAATGTATGAATTACACTAATTTATTTTTAAAGAGAATGACAAAGTAGTTTTTAAATAACAGAATATAATACCCTCAGGATAGTTATATTTAACAAAACAATAAAAGAAAAAAAATCCTGAGATAAAAACCAGAAGCTCTGGTAACAATACTATATTTAGTTGCTTACCTAACCTTTAACCTTCCAGAACCAGAACTTTTATCATCGATTTTTAAGCACTTACTATATGTTTAGAACTATGTTCAGGGGACCACAGGGGTGAGAAAACACACAACCTCAAACTTTTAGGATTTTGCTACTTCTTAAAAAGACAAAACTAACCAATACACAGTTAACAATGAGAGAACAACTCAAGAGTAACGAGAAAACATCTGCATCTGCAGGATTTGTTGAGAGGAAAGACAGACTTCTAAATAAATTGCTGGTGATTATACCCTCCTATGCCCTCAATTTGTCACGGATGCCCTCCAACTTTGCCTATGTATAGGTCCACTTCTAAATACGTGGCCACATGAAATCTTCAGCATAAAAAATGGAGTGCAACAATAGATCCCAGTGGACCTCAGCCATAAATAGAAATTCTGAGGTTCTTCCTGATGAGTAGAAAAGATCCCAAACTGACAATTAGTGTCAGGAATACTTACATTCCTGGTTCTGCCACTAACTAAAGGTGCTAACTTGGGGACTTTATTCTCCTTTCTAGACCTCAGGTTTCCCATCTATTGAATGCAGGTGGGGTGAACTACATTAATTGCCAATATATTTGTGTCAGATAACTAAATGTTTGAGGGGGCTGCTGCCCATGGTCCTGAGCCATCATTTATCTCTAGGGAGGAGCATTTCTCTGGGAGTTTGAAGGGGTACATAATCCCCTCCCACCATCTCTTAGCATCCTTCCCCTGGTGCTGTTTAAAAGTTAACGTTTATCACAATGGTTAATAATGAGTATGAGGTGAGTATTACCTGGGAATATCTAAGGGCAATAATTCAAGTTAAGGAAGTTACAGTCAATTTTTGTCACTATGAACAGTAGACAACAAATACCCAGTAAGACAATAGTTGGTCAAAACCTTGACCAATAGGAGGGTCAGATTAGTTTGTAAGTTAAAAAGATTTGTTTTCAAGTTAAGAAGGTAAAGCTTAGAAACCAGTAATGTGAGAGTCAAAATTTCTTTACTGATAGAGGATTCTGTAGTGTGCCAGGAGCAATCCTTTCAACATTTATAATGTGAGTGTTCGAAATCCATGGGTTCAGAACTTGGTAGAGATAGAGAAGGTATAAGAGAGAAGGCTGAGTGAAGATCAAGCCTAAAAGAGAGAAGTTGGTTTTTATACTACATTCCAGATATTAATTAGCTGACACGGGACATACCTTTTTCCTACAAGATCATTATAGGGAATTAACCTAGTAGTCTAGTTCATTTGGTTCAGATTAACTGAGGTTTTATGATGTGCTTAAAGAAATATGGTATTCAAAGAGTGTGTTGTGTATAGAGGAAAAGTTTGAGATTTGAATAGCAAATTGGAAGACGGGTGATACCTACTTTGGAAGACTCTTTGGAGGTTGCATTTCTTGATTTAAGATTTAATGAGATAGACTACAGAAAAGGTGCCATTCATTGAGAGTCCTAATACAGATGTCTCTAAATGTGGCACTGGGAGGCTGCTGAACATGGTGAAGAGGTCCCTACTGGGGACTCAACGCAGGAGACATTCACTGTGCTCCATTCTCCCCAGGTGGTAATTCTGTGCCCCTTCACTGGCATCCAGCAGACCTTCCCTTGCAGCAACTGGCTGGATGAGAAGAGAGCGGACGGGCTGATTGAGAGGCAGCTCTACGAAATGGTGTCTCTCAGGAAGAAGCGGCTGAAAAGTAAGTGAAAGAGACCCAGAACCTGGAGGCCTCTCAGCCAGGGCCAGCAAAGGCCAGAATGTCAAAAGCTGTGGGCAAAAGCTGTGAGGGCAGTCCATTCCTGCTTCTTAAGTCTCCTCTAGAAAGGAAGGAAAAAGCTCCCCCAACCCTGCCAAGCAGCTCCACTCTCCAAAGTACAGGCCATATAGAGTCACACCCCTGGCACCAAGGCTGACTCCAGTGTCACCAAATGGAATAAGCTGCTGTGATGAGCTAGGTGTTAACCTGAATCGTTCACTACAGTGCACTCTGAAAGTGCTGGACATAGGGTGAGTGGAGTCAACTTGTCCCCCGATTTAAAACACACGAATACACTTTAGCCACTAAAAAGAACATTATGGCACCTTATTTTTAATAGTAATGAATCCTTAGCTTTCTAAACTTGGCTATAATGGGTTTTTGAGAATGGGACACATCTGTGTATACCCTGCCCTTCAGTCCTGATCATTTTGGATTTTTCCTTCTTCCCTGTGGTAATATGAAAATCTCTTCACTTCCTGAAGTTTATGGTGCAACTTAATCTGTCTTGCAGAATTCCCTTGGTCCCTGTGGGTCTGGACGACTGACCTAAAGAAAGCTGGTACCAACTCTCCCATCTTCATCCAGATTTATGGGCAGAAAGGACGGACAGATGAGATTCTCCTGAATCCCAACAACAAGTGGTTCAAACCTGGCATAATTGAGAAGTTTAGGGTAGGAGAGGAGTGTGATGGGGTGGGAGGGAGAAAGGAGGAAAGGATGTAGGGCATTTGTCCTGGGGATTCTGGTTCTCTAAGCCAGGTTTTGGACCAAGTTTGAAGGCAAAAAGGTACAATGGAGATTTTAGGTCCCTGCAAGGGAGACAAATTTGATGATTTATAAGCAATGTATCGAATGGGGTACAATATCGATCTGGCCCATTCATCTGAATCCAACAGTCCAGAACCAAGGCTGGGCAAAGAAGCAAGTATGGAATGGTTTAAGCCATTCAGGAGTTGGAGAATCACTGCAGAACAGAGACCCTGAGCATGCTTAGTGTCAGACTGCCCAATATGGACTGATTGAGAGAGTAAGGATCAAATTTAATCAAAAGTGTGAATTTTAGAACATTTTTTTTAAAATTCAGCTTTAAAACTTTCTATTATGCATAAAACTAGAGCAAGGATTTTTTTTACCCTAATAGAATTGCTATTTCAACCTTTAGGTAGGAATAATTTGTAATTTGAGGCTCTCCTCTCAGCACCCCATTTGTACCCCTGTTACACCACTCAGTTCATTGCTCTTTATGTATTTATCTTTTCTGCTAGACTGTGAGCCCCCAGAGAAAGGGCACAACTTCTTATTGATCTTTTTGTCTGTTTCACTGCCCAGTAGAGTCCTGGGGCTGTGGGCCTGTGCTAATTTGCAGGGCTGCCCTATAGATTTTGTTACTGGAAGTTTATTGCTTGGAGGATCTTCTTTAGTCTGAATCCCACTGTGGGGCAGTTATTTTTGTTCAGTTTCACTGGCCCAGACTGAACCCTTGCTGTATGTGGCTGTCCTGCCCTCACGTGCTCCTGGTTACAAGGGTCATGAGAAGATAAAGTATGTGAGGGTGGCTTGATTAAAGCAAACCCATCCTCACTGCTGAAGAAAGAGCCCAAAGCAGGTTCCCTCCTGAGAGTGGGTCAGCTATAAGAATAAACATGTTTTTTCAGTTATGCCCACTCAAATGTTTTTATTTCTCACCATAGATTGAGCTCCCGGATGTTGGCAGGTTTTATAAGATTCGAGTATGGCATGATAAAAGGAGTTCTGGTTCTGGATGGCATTTAGAAAGGGTGAGATGCACCATCTTGGGGTTTGGGGGGTTGTTGGGAAAGGAACAAGGATGGTCCCTTTCAATGACCCTGTCACATAAATTTGCCTCTGTATTAATTGTGAATGGGGACTGGAAAGTGTTACGGCGAGACCTGAATTTGGATACAGGCCCCAGGGACTTCCTGATGGGGAGGGACTTCCGAAGTAGATTAAGAAAACACTCAGGTGTTTGGGGGGGCTTGCATTCTGCCCTAGTCATCTGGTTGCTAGGCAAGTGTGGGTATCCAGGAAACCACGAACAAATACTAATCCAGCCCTCTGCCTGCCATAAGGATTTTCTCCAGGAAATAGTCTTGGCTTCTCTGCAATGAGATAGCAGAATGGGGACTCCAGGGCATCGGTGAACATCCCTGGTGTACCCACTTGCTCACCCCAGAACTTCATTCCAGATGACCCTGATGAACACTCTGAACAAGGACAAGTATAACTTTAATTGCAACCGCTGGCTGGATGCCAATGAGGATGACAATGAGATAGTGAGGGAAATGACTGCAGAAGGCCCAACAGTGCGCAGGATCATGGGCAGTAAGTACTGATGGGCTCTCCATCCTGGGAGGCAGTGGAACTCCTGCTTGGTGTCCCAGTGGGCCTGACCAATGAGCTGAGAGTCTTGTCTGCTATGCATCTTCAGGCCCCTTAGAGTGCCAGAGTGGATTTGGAAGGTCCTTGACTCAAGACTGGCTTGGAAAAGTCGTCTCCAAGTCATGATACCAGAGCTCTACCATGATTGGTGTGGTGGGGAGGGAGGGAAGATGTATGGGTCTTCTCGTTGGCTCTGAGGGGATGAGAAGCATCTGTCCTGAAAAATACTTCTCCAGAGCCTCCTTGAAAGGAGATATCCTCTTGCTCCCCTCAAATGGTGCATGAAATGTTCCCCAAAAGAAAAGCTAGATCTGGGTTCCTGTAGCCACAGTTGGCTGATAGCTAATAAGTATTCTGTCTCTAATTAAGGATAGTAGGAGAAGGACTAAGCTTTAAATGTGGAATCCAGGAGCCACATTCAGATAGCCAAAGGGAAGAAGTCATTTTGCCTCTAGGTTATAGAAGCACAGTACTGGCAAATACAGAGCACATGCCTTGTCTTTTTCACGTGGCAGACATTACTAAGTGATCAAAACATTCTCTCCCATGAGTCTGAAATGAGCTTTGTAGCCCTCAATAAAGAATTCCAAACAGACATTAACAATTGATCAGAATTGGCACTTAAGATACTTAACCCATTTGCTATCCTTGTGGCAGTCCTTAAATTTTAAGCAGGAAAATAGTATTGCAAAATTACAAAAATGTAAAAATATATAGAAAACAATGTCACCCATAGTTCCAGTAGACCTTCTAAATATCTCCATAATGTCATTTCACAGGTGATTGTGTGATATTTATAAACACTGCATTTGCACACCCAGTAGAAACTCTGTATATATTTGTTGAAATAGTTTGATCAGAGTTAAATACTCATAAACATAGAAACGTCAAACAGCAAGTATCTAAAAAGAGATCATTCCGTCTGTTAGTTTAATTAGGCAATGCTTGTAATTAGCATCATGTTTCTTTTATTTTATGGTTCTCCTTCATTCTTAATTAAATATATGACTGTAGAATATTTGTGTGCAAAGGCCCTTAAAATATCCTGATGCAGATAAGGAGCTGAGGACGTTCTTGCCATGGTTACACAGTTAGTTACAGACAGAGTTAAATGTAGAATAAGGTCTCTTGCTTCCTGGTTCAGTGGCTATACCAAAACATCACCCTGCCTTTTTGCATTCAGTAATAACTGCTTTGGGAACAAGGCAATCATCTCTCTAAATATCATGATAACATATAACCCATTCCCAAAATTGGAACTTAATATAATATTAAAGATAACGGCAAAAATTGCAATTGCTTTTGCACTAACCTAATGTGTAGTCCACCAAGGCAGAAATACACCTGTTCTTAGACCTGATCTGTTTGCTTTGCATGCTAGAATTGAGCCTGTAGGTATAAAGAACTGGGGAGAGGTCTTGGGCCCTAACTGCTTTTGAAACCCTTCTAACTAACTCTCGTGATTTTAGATTCTCAGTCTCTATTGCTACATTATCTGGCACTGTCACTCTTGAGCCTTTTGGTAGCATTCCTTTTTGAATTTTGTGACTGACAGCTCTGATCAATCCTCTCTGGTATGGTAAGTCAGTGATTCTCAAACCTCAGCATGCATCATCCCCAGGAGGGCTTGTTAAAATACAGATTGCTGGGTTCCACTTGCAGAGTTTCTAATTCAGTTAGTCTGGAGTGGGACCCAAGGATCTGCTTGTCTAACACATTTACAGGTAATATCCACGCTGCTGTTGGGGAGCCACACTGAGAACCACTGTGTCAATGCATTTACCACTTTTCTAACTGCTCTCCAGCTTCCAAAATTGTGTTGTGTTCTCTACACTTGTCCCCTTCCCCTAGTTGGTGAAACCTTTTTTGTTTAGTTAAATTTTTAAAACAACCTGTAGATTGCCATTTTGATAAGGTTTTCTAAAGAGAAATCTATTTTAATTTGTAATGTCTGGAATGTTCTTTACTTCCACCCCCTCTTTGCCTTGAGTAAAGCATGACTTTCCCCTAAGAACCTTATTTTCCCTCCTCATGAACTGTGGGGCACATGGAAGGGGGTGTTCTCCTGACTCCCTCTGCACGTTCAGATCCTTGCGTGCACCACACTTCTTCCCAGTATTGCCTTCTACCCCAGCCCAGTGCCATTTCTGTTGGTCTCTGGCCCTTCCCCTCTTTCACAAAAGATGGTGTCATGCATCCCTTGGTTAGTGTCTAGACACCATGCCCTGCCATAATCCTGGGACAGTGCATTAGTTTGCTAGGGTTGCTGAAACAAAGTCCCACAGACAGGGTGGCTTAAATAACAGACATTTATTGTCTCACAGTCTGGAAGCTAGAAGTCCAAGATGAAGGTGTTGGCAGGTTTGCTTTCTTCTGAGGCCTCTCTCCTTGACTTGCAGACAGTCATCTTCTTATGTCCTCTTTCCTCTGTGTGTATACATGTCTGGGTCCTAACCCCCTCTTCTCATAAGGACACCAGTCATAATGGATTAGGCCCCACCCATATGACCTCTTTTTACTTTAATTACTCCTTTAAAGGCCCTATCTCCAAATACATTCTGAGTTATTGGGGAGTTAGGACTTCAATAAATAAAATTGGGGTTATGGGCACAATTCAGCTTATAACCAACAACATCTCCTAAAGTACAGTCAAGCGTCCATCTGTATCAAAACTACCTGAAGTGTTTATCAAAATACAGATTCCTAGGCCCACCACCAGCTATGCTGATTAGAGACTTTGAGGGCTATTCCTGGTAATATGCATTTTGTCAAGCATGCCAAGTAATTTGTATGCATACTAAACCTTAGGAGGCTTTGTCTACTTCTTTCAGTGTCTGTGTAGAACACCCACTCACCTGCATCCTGGTGCTCACCTGTGATGGGTACTACAGGACTGAACGAAGGGGGATGAACGATAAATGAAAACAAAAAACAAAAGCATCTGTTTTAAAGAAGGGGCCTGGAGACTCCTTGCTTCTGTCAAGTAAGGGCCTTGAGCTTCCACAGCCCTTCGTATTTATTGGGTAAAAAGAGCAGGGAGGAGGAGGTAACAATTGGTCTGCCGCTTGATTGATCGCAGGTTCACATTATTGCTAACAGGCTTCAGATGTGCCTAATCACAAGTCACGCTCCTGGGGTGTGACTGCCCTCAGCATTCCTTCTGGGTGGCAGACACAGTTTGTCAGTTTACCAACAACCTGCATTCATAACAGTTTGCTGTTTGCTCATATAGCCTCCAGTGGTATACTGAGTGGATCATGACCGTCATTCGTTCAGCCTCCAACACTCATCCACTTTGTTGGCCTGTGCCCACCCCACTTAGCCAGCCCTTCCCTGCCACCTAATTTGGAATCATCCCATGAAACTGCCTCTTCTTTGAACCCATGCCCCACCCTCTGACTCAAGCTCCTGCACTCCCAGCACTTTTGTGACCTTGGTACACTTCACCTCACCCTCGACCTGTCACTTCTTCCCTCACCCCCCACATTTTTCCTGGTCTGTCAGGGGCTGACATAGATGGGTGGAGGATGGATCAGAGGGACAAACCTACAATCAGACCTCCAGTGGGGAAGAAAAGAGGTTCTGAAATCAGATAGAGAGAGGAGACCAGAGAGTAGAAGATAAATTCAAGAAATATTTTGAAGGTGGAACTGGCAGGTCTTGAAATGTGAATGCTGTGGAAACACAGTGGTGAGATAAGCTTCCTGTCCAGAAAGTTGGGACAAACTTTGCAGATGAAGTGACATTTGAGCTAGGTCTTCTATGTGGAGGGATTTTACAGACAAGGAGAGACCATGTCAGGAGGTGGAGGAGATGGCAAGGAAGAGCATCTCTACAGTTTACATGTATAAAATGTGCTTGTAAACATTTTTAACAGTGTACAGTTGGGGGGCTATCCTAGCTGGTATTTTTTTGTTGTCTTCCATGATGCTATTAAAAAAACCATTTCAAGGAGAAAAATAATTCTGGTGATAGTATGGATATGGATAGTATGGATTGAAGGGTGGTCTGTTTGGCTATAAGGCAGTTTGATGTCTTCTGGTGGTCCCTGGCTGTATTTCAGAGCCCAAACAAACTTGAATTTCTTTCTCTCAACTGCTCTTTATGGCCCACAAACATTTATCTTATGCTTGGAACACCCCTGTGTCCTCACTGACCTCTGCAAGTTCTCATATCTCCTTTTCTGGTTGGAATGCTTTGTAACAGTAAATAGAGCTGGTGACAATGCTTCATTTTCCCAGCTGGTACCAGTGTGAAATATGTAATGTGTGAAGATGTCCTGGAAGTCCCTTAAGAGGAGAGTGTTGGACTCATGTAAAATGAGTAAATACCAATTTAAAATCAATTCTCTGAGTTTGAAGTTGTGTATCTCTGGTTTACTTACAAATTAAGGGCCAGTCAAATAAGCAATTAATGCCATGTCTGAGAGCCAAGAGGCTTTTGGGAGTGATTGTTCTGATTAGCACAGACTGGGAGATATGGACAATACACATGCCAGCTCACAATTTATCTCCACCTTGGCTGTCCCTCAGGAGCTACATGAGAGTAAAATAAATGAGATCCGTGTTCTCCACTATACTTCCGAGAGAAGTGATTACACACCAGTGATGAGTGGGCAAGAGGCCACTGGACTCGAGTGCAGAAAATCATAGCTTCTCGTTAATAAGAGCTGTAATTTTAAAATTAAAGTACCAGAGGCTCTGTACTTACCCATCTCTTTAAAGTCTTTCACTACTAGTGTCTAACAATATAACTCTTTTTAATTGTCCACAGACTTCTTGCCAGGAAGGAGCTTGGGACATCCATGGCTAGGGTGTTTCAGAGGGGTGCCTAGAGAAAAATCAAGACCCTTGAGAACTTCCTACCAAAGGGACCTCAGAGCTCAGAACCAAAGGGATAGGAATTCCCAGGCAAAAGGATTTCTAAATTCCCTTATTACTTTGCTTCTGGAAATTGCCTAAAAGTTATAGCTAAAAAGGCAGAACTGGCCTTCATCATAATTAAGAGTGAAGCCAGCCCCAGCGTGGTGTTGAGAGCTTTCCTTCCCTGCTGTGTCATGTTTCCACCTTCAGTCTTCAGCTGTTCATTCCTCTCACTGTTGACACATTGGACCATTGAGAGCTTCACACAAAAGAACCAACTTCATTTATACAAAGGCTGAAGATTGAAAGCATTTAGCATTTGAATTTTAAAAGAGTTGATTAGAGAAGACAATGATGGTTAAATTTCAGGTGCTGTGGCCCTACTAGGAGACAATATTGGTAGGCAGGAGATTTCTCCTCAATCTTAACTCTTGGTTTAAATGCCTACCTATCCCAGCTTTGCTCAAGGCAGGCCTCTATGTACCATCAGTTGTTCTTTGCCTGTTCTTCTAACAAGTGTTTTTGCAACAGACACTCTATCTTCGTGTACTCATATGTTTCATGGTCAAATTAATTTTTCAAATGTCTGCATATCTCCAAATGAAATGGTCATATTACTGAAAAAATAATTTGTACACTGAATTCAACTCCCTGGTGATTTGTCTCATTCTAGGTATACTCTGTCTTCATTTTAGATGAACTACAAATGAATCATGTCCATTTTTAAAAACAACAGCTATGGTGGGACACGGTAGCTCATGCCTGTAATCCCAGCACTTTGGGAGTCCGAGATGGGTGGATCACCTGAGGTCAGGAGTTCAAGACCAGTCTGGCCAACATGGTGAAACCCCGTCTCTACTAAAAATACAAAAAAATTAGTCAGGCATGGTCGCGGGTACCTGTAATCCCAGTTACTCGGGAGGCTGAGGCAAGAGAGTTGCTTGAACCCAGGAGGCACAGGTTGCAGTGAGCCGAGATCACGCCATTGCACCCCAGCCTGGGCAACAAGAATGAAACTCCTTCTCAGAAACAAACAACAAAAACAAAAAACAACAGCTATATTGAGATATGATTCATGTGCCATACAATTTACCCATTTAAAGTGTACAAGTCAATGGTTTTTAATATATTAATAAAATCATGCATCCCTCACCACTATCAAATTCCAGAAGATTTTCATCTCCCCCAAAAAGAAACCCTATACCTGTCAGCAGTCATACCCATTTCCCCGCTTTACCCCTCTGCCTCTGACAACCACTAATCTACTTTTTGTCTCCGTAGATTGGCCTAATCTGGATATTTCATATATAGAGAGTCATACAATACATGGCCTTTTAAATTTAGTTTATTTCAATTAACACAGTGTTTTCAAGATTCGTCCATATAGTAGCATGTATCAATACTCTGTTCTTTTTATTGCTGAATCATAGTCCATTGTATGGATGTACCAAATTCAACTGTTAAAGAGCATTTATATTGTTTCTATTTTTCAGTTATTATAAATAATGCTGCCATAAACATCCATGTACAAGTTTTTATGCAGACATATTTTTAATTCTCTTGGGCATACACCTAAGAGTGAATTTGCTGGGTCATTTGGTAGCTCTTTGGTTAACTTTTTGAGAAACTGCCAAACTATTTATCAAAATAGCTGTACCATTTTAAATTCTTATTAGTAATGTATGAGAGTTCCAATTTTTCTACATCCTTGTCAACACTTGTTCTTCTCCTTGATTATTCATTCTCAGGGTTGTTTTGGCTATTCTGGGTCCCTTGCAGTTCCACATGAATTTTAGAATCAGATTGTCAATTTCTACAAATAAGTCAGCTGAGTTCTGTTAGGGGCTGCGTCGAATCTACAGACCAGTTTGGGGAGTATTGCCATCTTAATAATGTTAGGTCTTCCAATTCATGAACATGAGATGTTTTTCCATTTATTTAGATCTTTATTTTCTTTAAAAAATATTTTGTGGTTTTAAGAGTGTATGTTTTTCACTTATTTTCTTAAATTTACTTCTAAATATTTTATTCTTTTTGATGCTATTGCAAATATAACTGTTTTCTTAATTTCACTTTCAGACTATTCATTGCAAAAGGATAGAAATATAATCAATTTTGGTATATTGATCTTGTACTCTACAACTTTGCTGAAGTCATTTATTCTAATAGTTTTTTAGTGAATTCCTTATGATTTTATAAATACATGGCTATGTCACCCATAAATAAGATACTTCTTCCTTTCCAATTTAGATCTTTTTATATATTTGCTTGCCTACTTGCCTTGGCTGAAATCTCCAGCACCACATTGAATAGAAGAGATGACTTGTTTCTGATCTCAAGGGGAAAGTGTCCAGACCAGTCTTTCATGATTGACTATGATGTTAGCTGTAGGTGTTTTATAGATAACATTTATGGGTTGACAAATTTCCCTTTCATTCCTAGTTTGTTGATGGTTTTTTTTTAATCATGAAAGGGTGTTAGATTTTGTCAAATGCTTTTTCTACATTTATTGAGATAATCATGTGATTTTTGCTTTTTATTCAATTAATTTGATAAATTACATTAATTGATTTTCAGCAGTTAAACCAATTTATATCTCTGGGATAAATCCTACATTGTCATGATGTATAATTCTTTTGATATGTCACTGAATTCTTTTTGTGAATACTTTGTTGAATATTTTTGTATTCATATTCGTAAGAGATATTGGTCTGTAGTTTTCTTATGATTTTGTCAGTTTTGGTACCAGGGTAATGCTGGCCTCAGAAAATGAGTTGAGAAGTGTTCCCTCCTCTTCTATTTTTGGAAGAGTTGGAGAAGTATTAGTATTATTTCTTCTCTGAGTGTTTGGTATAATTCACTAGTAAAAACATCTGGGCATAGGCTTTTCTTTGTGGCTAGGTGTTTTTAATTATGAATTCATCTTTTCACTTAAAATATTTGGAATTTTATTTTTAATGGGCATATTGTAATTGTATGTATTTATGGGGTACAATTTAATGTTTTGAAACAAATATATGTTGTATCATGATCCAATCAGGGTTTTTTGCCTATCCATCACCTCATGCATTTGTCATTTCTTTATGGTGAGAATGTTCAAAAGCATTTCTTCTAGCTATTTTGTTATATACAAGTCTTTATTGTTAACTATGGTCATTATACTGTATAATAGAACATCAGAAGTTATTCCTCTCATTTAATTGTAACTTTGTACCCATTGATCAACTTCTCCCCATCCTCTCCTCCCCATCCTTTCCCCAGTCTCTTGTAACTACTCTGGTAAAAATATTATTCGATTCCCTGCCTCTAAGACGTCAACTTCTCTCTCTCTCTCTTTTTTTTTTTAATATTCCACATGGGTGAAATCACGTGGTATTGGTCTTTCTGCATCTGACTTATTTCACTTAACATGATGTCCTCCAGGTTCTTCTATGTTGTTGCAAGTGACAGGATTTTATTCCTCTTTTTCGTGGCTGAATCGTATTGCATTGTGTATGTATACCTATTTTCTTTATCCATTCATCCATTATTGGACACTTAGGTTGATTCTATATCTTGGCTATTGTAAGTAGGGATGATGCAATAAACATGAGAGTACAGATATCTCGTCAACATACTGATTTCATGTCTTTTGGATATATACCCAGTAATGGTATTATTGATCATATGGTTCTTCTATTTTTAACTTTTTTGAGGAACCTCCATACTGTTTTTCATAATGGCCATACTAGTTCACATTCTTACCCATAGTGTGCAAGTGTTCCCTTTTGTCTGCATCCTTGCCAACACTTCTTTTGTGTTTTTGATGATAGCCATTCTAACTAGAGAAAGATGATATGTTTCATTTTGGTTTTGATTTGCATTTCCCTGATGATTAGTGATGTTGAACTGTTTTTTCATCTATCTGTTAAACCATTTGTGTCTTCTTTTGAGAAATGTCTGTTAAGGTAGTTAGCCAATTTCTTAATCGAGTTATTTGTTTGCTTGTTTGTTTTTGCTGTTGAGTTGTTTTTCTCATATATTTGAATATTAACCTCTTGTCAGATGTATAATTTGCAAATATTTTCTTCTATTATGTATGTTGTATCTTTGCTCTACTAATAGTTTTCTTTGCTGTGCAAAATTTTTTGTTTGGGCAAAAGTTTGATGTAATATTATTTGTCTGTTTTTGCTTTTTCTGCCTATGCTTTTGAAGTCTTATTTAAACAATTCTTGCCCAGCCTAACATTGTGAAGAATTTCCTGTTTTCTTCTAGCAGTTTAATCAATCTTTTCACTTTTTATATGTCTATTTAGATTGTATATTTTTTCTTGAGCCAATTTTATTGGTAACCTTTTTATTTTTAACCTATTTATGTCTTTGAATAGAAAAATGTGTATTTTGTTGATAGAAGATAGTTAGATCCATTATCCATTTTGCCAATCTCTGTGTAATAGAGTCTGATTTCTTTTTCATGTTTGACTACTGGCAGGTTTCAAACTACACCACTCCCCTCTTCGTTTTTGCCTCATATATAGGCCAGCTGATAAGAAAGCCTCATCATCCTTCCTTAACACCGGTGGAAAGTTTAAGCCATACAAGCCCTGACCATTCAAAGGAACCACCACCTCAGTCTCACTCCCTAACTACCATAAAATCCTAATCTCCCTGCTGTCCCAGGCTATTACTGGACCTGCTCAAGAGCCCACCAAGCTCTTCAAATAACTCCTCATTATGTAAATAATAGAATCTTGCTCTTGGTGCATGTGTAGTATCATCAGCCTTGATATCTGAGCAAATTTGGGGTGGGTGGATTCACCCTGTTTCTGCAGAGTGGCCACCACACTCTGGCTTTTGATGGAAATGTTTAGACTAATTAGATTTAATGTAATACATTTAAAGCAATTACTGATATGTTCAGATTGACATTTGCCATTTTGCTAACTATATTTTGTATGTGATATCTTTTTTGTTTCTTACTGCTTATATGTCTTACATATTTTTATATTCTCACTGCTTTCTTTACTGCTTTTATATATTTTACATTTTTGTTCCCTCATTGTTTTCTTTTATCATATTTTTGGGGTGATTTTCTTAGTGGTTGCCCAGAAAATTACAATTACCATTTTAATTTAAAATAATCTAGTTCAGATTAATATTAACTTAATTTCAGTAGTATACAAAAACTTTGTTCCAATATAGGTTTGTGCTCTTCCGCTTCCTTCATGCTATTATTGTAATATAAATTGCATCTTTACATATTATAAGCTCACTAGTGGTGCAGCTCTATATTTACTGCTTTATGCAGTTGTCATTTATATGAGATATGAGAAGAAAAGATTGACAAACAAAAAATATTTGCACATTTTCTATGTATTTCCTTATGTCACTGCTTCTTCTGGTACTATTTATTCTATGAGGTGATTTCGAGTTACTGTTTAATGTCTAACATGAAGGTTTCTTTAATATTTCTTGGCAGATCTGCTAGTGATTAATTCTTGTAGTATTTTATATTCTGGGAATGCCCTAATTTCTTCTTAATCCTTGAAAGGTAGTTTTTGTGGATTTAAAATTCTTGGTTAATGATCTGCACACTGAATATATCATCCCACTGCCTTCTGGCCTCTATAGTTTCTGATGAGAAGTCAGCTGTTATTGTATTGAGCTTCCATTTTAGGTGATGAGTTACTTTTGTGCTACTCTTTTCAAGATTCTCTCTTCGTCTTTGGCTCTCAACAGTTTGACTATAATATGTCTAGGTGTAGATCTCTGCATTTATCATAACTTGGAGTTTGTTGAACATGTTGAATATGTATATTAATGCTTTTAAAATCAAATTTGGGAAGTTTTGGCCATTATTTCCTCAAATAGTCTTTCAGTCCTTGTCTATATCTTCACCATAGGATATTTCATTTGATCCCATAGCTTTAAATGGACTCCATATACCTATGATGACCAAAGTCATGTCACCAATCCTGACCCTCCAGACATATTCAGCTGCCATCTTGACCTCTGTTTTTGAACATCTAATAGACAGCTCAAATGTATAATGAACAGAAGAGAACCATTGATTTCCATTTCCAAACCTGTCCTTCTCCCAAGACTCCCCTAATCCTTAGTGGCAACTCTATCCACCTAATTGCCCAAGCCAAAAACCTAGGAGTCACCTACAACTTCTCTCTTTTCCACAATTACCTATCTGATCCATCACCAAGAACTATTGTGTCCAAAATAGTATATTTTAGACTTAGCATCCAAACTATATTGCTAATCTGTTGACTTTTCTCCACTTCTGTTGCACCTCCAGTCCTAGGCGTCTAGACTACTATAATTCTAGTATCCTCTCTTCTAGACTACTATAATTATTCTGCTAACTGACCTCTTTGATTCTACTCCTTCTTTCTGTATAATCAGTTCTTCTTGGCAGCTAGAGTACTCTTTAAAACATAGACCAGATCAAGTTACTTCCTTGCTTGAAGCACTCCAATGGCTTTCCGCTGTACAGAAATTAAAATTAAAAATAAAAAGGAAGCCACACTTCTTACCTTGACCTGCTACACCCCATGTATCCAGCTCCTGTCCACCTCTGGGCCTCATCTCATATACCTTCCCATTCCTTCTACTCCAGCCATATTGGCCTTCTCCCTGTTCCTGGAACATACACTGGGCATGTCCACACAGGGGCCTTTGCACTTGCCAGAATTCTCTAACTTTATAGGTCACACATTACCTCCTTGCAGTCACCTTTTCTGCATCTCTAAATAATTTATATTCCCTCACTCCACTCCTTACCACTCCAAGACGTCCCTCCACTGTATTATCTTAGTTACAGATATAACAAAAACATTTTCTTGTTCATAATTTGTGATTTTACTTTCCGTTGCTCCTCTCTACTTTTACTCTTAACTCTAACATCGGAATTCCTGTTCTGTTAATGGTGCCTGACACCTACTAGGCTTCAGTAAACCGATTTGTTTTGGGGTACCATTAACATTAAACCGATTTGGGGTGAATAAGTGAATGAATGGATGCATTTTACTTTTCAGCTTATTTTAAGTGAGAAGGAGGGCTGGGCGTGAAGGGATGCAGGTCTGCCCCCTCCACAGTACATTTTCAACATGGGAAAAAGCTGCTGTCCTTCCCACAGTGACTGCATTTCATGCCTTTCTCTCTGCTTCATGGCATGTCATTATCAGTGGGAGTTCTGAAAAGAAGAAGACACAATTCTTGTTCATGGAGAAAAGTTATCTTTCTTGAGAACACATAGAAGTTGGAGAACAGCCTAAGGCAAAAGAGTTTACTGGGATGGATGGAATTGAGGGCAAACTGGCCAGCTCCATCAAAGTTCTCCAGGAAAACTTGGAAGCAATTCAAGTTTAGTAGACTGAGCTCTGGAAATTCAGATTTAAGAAGTCTGAAGCTAGGCTCAGGAATCTGAATTCTTCTAAAAGTTTCCCAGAGGATACTGATAATTGACAGGATTGGGAAACTCTTGTCTGTCTCATTTGATCCCATGGCTTTAAATGGAATCCATATACCTATAAGGACCAAGGGCCTAGGCCAAGAGACTTGGGGATGACTCAGCTCTTGATTGGTGTGTGGTAGGATTTAGATAGTTGGGAGGAAGAGGGAAGGTCAGCCCAGATAAGAACTAGAAGGAGAGGAGGAATCAAAGCTTAGAAGTGGGAGCCGCAGGGCTAGGGATAGGAAGCAGGGCGCTGTCAGCAATGGTGTCCCTCTCTCTGCCTGCCAGTGGCCCGGTACCGTGTGACTGTGTGCACAGGTGAACTTGAAGGTGCTGGGACCGATGCCAACGTCTATCTCTGCCTTTTTGGTGACGTGGGGGACACAGGGGAACGGCTGCTCTACAACTGCAGGAATAACACAGACCTGTTTGAAAAGGGCAATGTAAGTTACAGCAATGTGCCCCACTCATCCCTGTCCTCCCAGTTCCCATGTTCCCTTGTCTTCCCTGCCCTGTTAAAGTTGAGCTGATGCTGGTCCTGGGGCCTCAGCCATCAGGAGCCTCACTCTGGGCAAGGGGGCGGGGGACCGGGGAATCCCAGCAGAGCCACTGGGAGGGCACAGCAATGCCTAGTGTATTTGGTTCCTGAGTATCTGGCCCACCCTCATTCACTAACATGCATGGACACCTGTTAGACTCCTGGGACTGTACAGCAGGGAGTTGAAGAGCCACCTTGGAGGGATTATGGTCCTCCCCCACCCTTGAGCTTTGAGAAGAGAGCAGAACAGAAAGACACTGGGAAGCAGCAGCAGCATCTTTCTTACCTCAGGGGTGGGCAGAGAGGGAAGGATGCCGGGCACTGTGGACTAGAGGACCCAGGCTGGAGAAAGGCTGGGCCCCCAGGGGCCAATGTGGGAACTTGGCATTCTCCCCCATGGCATGACCACTTCAGGCATCTTGTTCATGACCTTTAGGAAAGAGAAATCAAGAAAGACCCTAAAGATGGGGTGGGAGAGCTTGCTTCTGTTGCTAGCCTCATTGCAGTTGTGTTGGGTGTTCCCCCTGTTTCCCCAACCATCACATGGGTGTTCTGGGGAGGCTGTGGAAGCAGTGGGGAAAGAGCTAGGCAAGTTTGAGGCAAACCCAGCCTTGGGCTATCTGCTTCATTCTCCTGAGCCTCAGTTTCCTCATGCCTGAAATAGGGAAAGGATGCCTATCTGTGGCTGGCTGTTGTGAGTATTAGGGGCAGTGGATGTACCATCTCTGAGGTCAGACCTGGCCCACAGCACACAGTGGATGCTAAGTACAGAGTCGTTGTTGCAGTAAAGTGAGGCCAAGGGAGCTCACCAGGGTGAAGAGATTTGCAGATGACTGCTCTGTCTCCTTCCTCTGCCACCTCTTCCTTGGTGAGGTCAGGGAAAGCCCTGGAATTCCAGTGAAGGCCTCTCTCTGAGGCCAATCCAGGCTGGCTCGATTCTTGGGATCATGGCCATTTGGAGGCTGCAGTGGCAAAAATAATCTGAGCAGGATGTTGTGGGTGGACTCAGGTTCATTTGAGGAGAGGAGGTAGCGATGCCTTTACTTCACATAACTTTAAATTTCCTCTCTCCTTCCCACCCACCCACCTTTCTCTTCAGCCTTCCCTACTCTTTCCTCCTACATCTTCTGACGCCTTTGTCCATCAATCCCACCTTCAGTGTTTCTGTCCCTGAAGGCTCCCAGGTGTGCTCATGTACACTTGGAAACTCTGTTGCCCCTACCGCAGTTATGCTGCCTCAGTGGTGGGCAAAACTACACAATTAGCAAGACCACTTAGTCCCTGTAATCAATTCTAATCATTTCCCTCCTTGGAAGGGGCCCAGTATCACTCTAGAGCAAGGAGCCAGAGGAGATTCGCCAAGGAATTAGCTCACGATAAATGATTGGTGACTGATAACAGCTTGTTTATTTTCCCAGAGGGAGCTGCCTTTTGAAAGGAGATCACAGAGAAGAGCCATTGTTTCACCAAAAAGTGCAGCTCTCAGTTGCTGGAAACTTGACATTGGATGATATTCCACTGGGAGAAATTGGGGGTGGGTGTGACCTGTTCTTTATAGGTAGCTCCTGTCCCATGTGTGAAAGATGAGTTGCCTAACCCATCAGCTGATATCTGAGCTTATGTCTTTCCTTGGTGTTTGGGTCCTGGGGTAGCCACCATCCAACTGTCATTGTGGTTTCCCCCAACAAGGCTGACGAGTTCACTATCGAGTCCGTTACCATGCGGAATGTGAGGCGGGTGAGGATCAGACACGATGGCAAAGGCTCTGGCAGTGGCTGGTACCTGGACAGAGTGCTGGTGAGAGAGGAAGGGCAGCCTGAGAGCGACAACGTGGAGTTCCCCTGTCTCAGGTACGCATTCTGCCTCCTGGTCTTTTCTCCAGCTTAGGTTATGGTCCCTGCGTTTTGGGAAGACCCAGTTCTACTACCACGACCAGCAAGCAAAACAGTGGCTTAAGGCTATAGCTGGTGGAAGAAAGAGGTGGCCTTGCTGGTGGTGCTTAGACCTGAGCCTCACATTACCCCCTCACCCCTTACAGTGCTGCTAGTTTCCTCTATTTAAGCACCAAAATGTGGGTGCTTGTTCATGATAAAATTTGGCAATTCCTGAATTTAAGTGTAAGTTACTTCAGAGAGTTAGTTGCAGATTGAATTAAACTTTTAAATCAAAAGGGTTTTTTTTTAATAGTTTTTAATTTAAATAGCTTTCTGACCATACCTCTCCCCTGTTAACTTCTTTTCAAGGTATCTTACTTTGTTTTCCTTTCTGCAATTTACTCGTGAGATAAAGTTTCCTTTCTCTTTTTGCTTAAGCATTTGGGTTCCCATTGACTTAAAGAAGTTCCTGATAGAGAGATTTTAGAATGAGCAATACCAGTGTTTTTCATGTCATCCTGGTGGCCCTCCACATTTTACGTGGCAACATCTGGAGGATGCACACTGTATGATTGATTTGGGGCCTTGGACTGACCTGGTTCTGCAAATCTTAGTTCTAGGGCTAAGTTCTATATGTAGAGATGAGTTGCTATGTGTCCACTTTATTAGGGGTGGTCCAGGGCTCTTCGAGGGTAGCTACACTGAGGACAGCCCTCCTTTGAGTGGATGAGAGTGAGTTGCACAGCTGCCCAGCAATGAGTGTGTTGCTCTTCCTTTTACCATGAACACAGATGTACTCACGTGCATGCCTGTGCATACAGGTGCACACACACAGGCGCACATCTGCTGCAGCTGAATTACTTACCACCGCACCAACCTAGGCCCAGTAGTTTCCCAGTCATGGAGGGCCACTGGGAGGGCTCCATAGGTCAATGATTGCGAAACAGATTTTGTCAATGACAAAGGGCGCTACAGTCTTCTACATATAGCCACTGTTCATATTACAAGGAATTACACTGAAAAAGTAAGTAATGTAGGCAACTCCAAGTGAGTGGCACTAACAGAGAGCAAGCCAGGCAGGCTTCCAGGAAGGGATGGAACTGCACCTGGGCCTGGAAGGGAGATCAGAGAGTGGACAGAGGGAGAGGAAAAGGGAGGGTGGGCCACCTAGGCTGAAGAAATGGCATGAGGCATGAGTAAGGGGCTGAGGGGGTGGCTCATCCAGACGTTGGCAAGGGGTGCCTGGCATGTGGGGAAGGAGTGAGAAGGCTGGGGTGGGAGAGGATGGAGTGTGAACCCTCAGTCTCCTAAGCCATAGGGGAAGTGGGATGTGGGGGAAGAGTACAGCCTCATTTCAAGTCATCACCGGCATTTTCACCCCCATCCTGGATCGGAGGCTAACTGGCTGGATGCCAGATGGAAGAGCTTGCATTGTTTTATTCCTATCCACTCAAAATATATTTATTAAGCACCTACTATATATTTACTCCCTGTCCTCATGGAGTTTATAGTCTACAGGGAAACTAGACAAAAAGCAAGTGAATAAAGCCAGAATGACACACTGTGAAGAGTGGCGTGGTGGAAACACACAACGGTGCAGGGGCTGGAGCGGGGACTAGAGATGGGGAAGGCCTGTCTGTAGAGGAACGTTGAGGCCGGCCTCCCATGGAATGAAGAGGAGAGCACCAGGGGAAAGGACTAGAGTGTTCTGGAGTCCAGCAAGACAGGCAGGTAGACAGAGGCCACTGTCCAGCAGGGCGAGGCAGCCTCTTACATGTGAGGAAGGCCGTCTGGCCTCTGGGGTTAGGACAGGGCCCAGGGAGGAGGAGGGGAGGTTTTGGGGAGTTGATGACGGCATTTGTTCATGTTCCAGGGCTGTAACAAAGCGCACAGACTGGGTGGCTTAAATGGCAGAAACATAAAGTCTCACAGTTTCGGAGGTCAGAAGTCCAAAATCAAGGTGTCAGTCAGGCTGCGCCCCTCTGAAGGCGCTAGGGAAGGATCTGACTCAGCCCTCTGTCCTCGCCCCTGGCAGCCTTGGGAGTTCCCTGGCTTGTGATTGGCCACCTTCTCTCTGTGCCTCCTCACAGCATCTTCCTCTCTATGTATCTGTGTCCAAATTTTCCCTTTTCATGAGGATACCAGTCAGATTAGATGAGGAGTCACCCTAATTACCTTATTTTAATTTGGTTACGTTTGCAATGACCCTGTTTCCAAATAAGGTCACATTCTGAGGTACTGGAGGTTAGGACTTAAATGTATGAATGGGGTAGGGTGGGGTGGGGGGACACAATTCAGTTCACCACATGGCAGCTTGGCCCTTCGTGGTGGCAGTGAAGGTGGTGAGAAGGGGCTTATTTTACACCAGAGAGGACCCTGGAGGGACAGTTCATGGGCCTTGCCCATAAGAGACAGAGAAAGAGCTAGAACTGAAAGCCCCAGACTTTTGCCTTTGATAGGTGGGTTGAAGGTCATGCCGTTTACTGAAATGGGGATCCTGGGGAGGGAGAACTGAGGGGTGGGGACAAGGTTGGACTCTGGAGGTCTAGTTGGGATGTGTTCGGTTTTCAATACAGAGTTGGGCCTTGAGAAATGAATTCAGAGAATGAGAGCATAGAGCTAAAATTTAAAGCTAGGGAACTGCAGGGGATCCTTTAGGGAGAGCGTGTATAAAGAGAGCAGCGGGCGGAGCTCTGGGGCAGGCCAGGAGAGGGAGCCCGGAAAGGGGAAGAGGAAGAAGTTGGTGTGTGCACACTGCATTGTCACATACATGGTGCTGGGGGAGCTCAGAACCAGAAGTCTAGCTGCCCACCTGCTGTGTGACTTTGACCCAATCCCTTGTCTGCTCTTCTGCACCTTCCTGGCCGGCATGTATCTTATGGTGAGGTTGAGGGTATTGCAGTTCGAAAGGAGCCCATTAAAGACACAGTGATACCGATGATGCTGATGGCTGGGCGGGAGAGGAGCAGAGGCCTCAAACACCCCGGAGTCCTCCCTGCCCCCAAACACTTAACAGTGCATGCATTTTTTAAGAAAATGGGTTCTTATGTCTTGCTGACACATGTAGTGATGACATTTGCCAACTCAGGACCCAGGGGACTTGGAAAAATCAGGAACTGGAGCCTGAGCATGCACACTGCTTCTTTCTTCACCTGAGCTGTTATTTTAACTCTGTTGGAGAGCAGGACAAACTAGGTCTGTTTATCAGAATTTCTGCTCGGATCAGGTGTGTGTGTATGTGTGTGTGTACACACACACATGCCTGTGAGCTCAGAGAAAGAGTAATAAAATCACCACCAGACTGACTTATCCTTTTAGCAACATCTCACTCTGAAACTGGGCTGAAGTGTTTGAAGCTGAAAGAAACTGGCTATATTTGGAAATATCTATTAATACCCTGAAAGTATTTAGGTAGAAACAAAATGACAAGTCATGGTTTCCTTTTGCTGCTGGGGAGGGGCTGGGGGTGGATAAGTGATGGAGAATGAGGGGAGCGCAGGTAGAATTTTCAGATGGCTGAGGGCTTGCTGACTCTCCACACTTCCCCGCCCTGTGAATGCGTGCCCAGGCCTGCTTCACAACCTTCTCCTCTGCAGTCTCCATGCCAGGGTGACCTCAGCCAGGCAGACAGAATGGGAGGCTCTTAATTGGTTGATTTCAGGGACTCTAGAAGCCCTGAGTTCCCAAATTCCCCTGTCATCAATGCCCAGGATTTCACCATTGTATCCTCATGTCTTGGAGTCTCCAATGGTTTTCTTGCGTTCTAGATTCACAGCACCAAAGCCCTTGGGAAAAGTAACAGCCTAGTTGTCGGCTTATATTTTAGTGTTAGCTAATAGCCAACTGACAGCAAGGTCTCCTGGGAATGTCGGATCTTGTGTTTTGGGAAGGAGGGTGAAAGAGAAGGTTTGGGAGAGACCACAGCATTTCCTCTGTCAGCCTTGGGGAGAGGAGTGGTCTATTAGCAGAGAGTACTGCAGTTTGGGGAGGCCTGAGCTCCATGCCAGGGAGACTATGGAGGAATTAGTGCCTTGGCTTTTACGGGCTCTGTAGCCAGGGAGTTGCCTCCCTCTCAGTAGGGTAATGGAGTGGGCTGCAAAGACCAGCACCAAGACACAGACAAATGGGAGGTGGTTTGGTTGAGAGGCAAATGTCTTGTTTTCCTCAATATCCTGGGGAACAATGAACAGTGTCTATTCTGCCATGGGCCCCATCATAAACCATCCTGAGTGCTGAAGCTTAGAAAACTCATGCTTGCATGATTGATTTCTCAGGCTGAGTCTCTATGCCCAGTGTGTAGGTGCTTTTCAGGTAAATTGCCCCATACCTTTCCCCCTGGTGGATGACCAGCAGAGAGATGGGACCGTGGCTCACTCCAACATGTTGAAGAGTCACAGCTATCAATCTGCAGCCCTGCAGGGTACAACTCCAGCTTCTCCTGGAAGGCAATTCTCATTTATCCCTGAGGACTCAGATCACTGATCCCTTCTCATTTCCCTCAACTTACTCTGGTCCAATACCTATCCTTGTCTTGGTCTTCAGTGCCTCAGCTGGTCTATCTTGTCTTCTTAAGTAGGCTGCCGACAGCCTGGACTGGGCCTTATGTATCCTAGCATATCTTCTCTTCCATCTCCCCACCCCAGAGCCCTCAGTACGGTGCCGTGAGGATGGAAAGCCTTTAGAAAAAGAGATGCTTGATTTCTATGCTAATGATGGCTTTCAGGACAGACTTTTGACAGTGATTGCCAAGGCCCTACATCATGTGACCTGTCCCCTCTCCAGCCTCCTCTGCGAGCTCTCACTGCATCCATCCACATGATCTTGTCTCAACTCCTGGAGGCTGTATTCCATCCCAGGATATGTTGTTTCCTCTGGGATACTCTTCCCTTTTCTCCTGGTCTCCTTCCAAAGACCATGTGACATCATCTCCACCCATTCCCCAAGGAGTTCCCTGCCCTCCTTCCAATCTCAGCCAAACACCACCACCTCTGGGAAGTCCTCCTTTCCCACTCCAGGCTAGGATGCTTTGCTAGATGCTCCCATAGAATCATTTTACTTTGCTAAAGTCAAAGCTCTAGGTCTCCCTAGTGACTCTGCATGAATGGGTGAAGCTTTGATCGTCTGCCTGCACCACCCAAAGAGCTAACATTCCCCCATTTGCCCACCAGGTGGTTGGACAAGGATAAGGACGATGGGCAGCTGGTCCGAGAGTTGCTACCCAGTGACAGCAATGCGACACTGAAGAGTGAGTTGTCCTGATGACTAGGTGCTGGGTGTGCCCTTGGTGAGACAGGGGTCTTCCCTCAGCTAAGCCCTTCAAGAAAACACCCACCTTGGCCATCCAAAGTGCTGGGATTAGAGGCATGAGCCACGACACCCAGCAGCTAAAGGTATATATATCTGACCTTTTCTAAGGTTAGACTGCAGAGTTTGAACCAGAGTGTCCCATTTCTGGTCTCAGAGTTACAGAATTTAAGATCCGGGAAGGAACCCAGGAGAGGAGATGACCCATGCCTGTGGTAAGGGGACCCCTCTTCCCCCTCCACAACCCCAGCAAACCCAGTTGTGTAGTCAGTGATGGAGCTGGAACCAGTACCCAGGGTATCTCTGTCTATGTCACTGTCCTTCCCACTCCAGCAAGCCCCGATTTCACCATGTGGACAGGACCTCCTGACCCCCTGCTTCCTCAGTCAGAGCCTCTGAAAGCATTTAGATCAAGCTTGTCCAATCCACAGCCTGCACATGTGTGGCCCACGATGGCTTCGAATGCGGTCCAACACAAATTTGTAAACTTTCTTAAAACATAAAGCTTTTTTTGCAATTTTTTTTTAACTCATCAGCTATCATTTGTATTAGCACATTTTTTGTGTGGCCCAAGACAATTCTTCTTCTTCCAATGTGGCCAGGGAAACCAAAAGATTGGGCATCCCTGGTTTAGCTGGAAAATAGTATAAGAAAGAGGTCTCCTTCCCAGTTTCTGCTATTACATCTTTCAGCAAGAAGAGAAGCCATTTCCTCAAGTGCCCTTGGGTGGAACTAATGGAGCTGATCTAGTTCCAGGGCTGGACCCCAGGCAGGGTGTGCTCAGCTGACTTTCTCCAAATCCTTCTTCCTAGTGGGAGGACCCTACGGAGGCAGTGAGTGGCAGGCCTGGGAGTGAGCATCACTCACTTTTCCAGTGCTTCCTCCTCTTTGCCCAAGATACACACACACCCAGGAACAAGCCTGGAGGACTTGGGGGCTTGCCTTGTATTATTTCAGGACTCATCTTTTCCTCGGGTGTTTTTATCCCTGAAGACAGATAATGCAGACCTTCCTGGCTGATAAAATGGAGTGACACCCTTATGGTAGCCCAGTGAAAAGCAGGGGGCTTCAAGAGGGCTTCACTCCTGGCTGGCGACCTCTTCACTGTTGCCATCTTACACCAAACACATGACCTTCTGAGGCTCAGATTCCTTGCTTGTGAAACTGAGGTCAGAATCCTTAGCAATAATACTGTGTGTATAATACTCTAGACAATGTCTGGAAAGATCGATCCTTCCTTTGTCTCAGTTTCCTTGTCCACTGTCAGAGAAGCTAGATCAGATGATTGTGGGAGATCCTTTCAGGCTCTTACATTTTGATGTTCTTGCTTGTGATTTACACACTTTCCTGCTCTCAGCCCATTCACACCTTCTGGAGCAGACAGAGAACCTACTAGAATTCTGCTTTTGTGGTTGAGGAGACCTCACAGAGAAGGAAGGAACCCCTGCCCCAAGTTGCAGGGCTGCTTAGAGCAGGAGCCTGGATTCTCAATTCCCAGCCTGTGTTCCCCACAAGCTTCCAGCTCCAGGCTGCCCTCCTATACAGGCATCCTGCTTCCTGTCACCCCCTGCACTAACCCCTTCCCTTCCTCCCTCTGCTTTGGGCTGTTCAGACTTTCGCTATCACATCAGCTTGAAGACTGGGGATGTCTCTGGGGCCAGCACGGATTCTAGAGTCTACATCAAGCTCTATGGGGATAAATCTGACACCATCAAGCAAGTTCTTCTTGTCTCTGACAACAACCTCAAAGACTACTTTGAATGTGGCCGGGTGGACGAATTCACCCTTGAGACCCTGAACATTGGAACTGTAAGTCTCCTTCCCAAGACCATGTGACATCATCCCACCCATTCCCCAACACACATTCACACATGTGTCCACACATATGTCCACACACGTGTCCACACATATGTCCACACACAGACACACACACACTCGTGTACATAGGGGTAAACATGTTTTGAAGAAAAAAAGCCCACTTGGGAATAATGAGTGAGGTATGTTGTTTTTCAGCTGTGACCTAGAGCAGCTGAAGATATGTAAACAGTGGTGATGCTTCCAGAGCCTTTTTGGGGCTGGAATGTGTATTTTTAGTGGCGTTACCTCAACATTTTATTTACCTACATATCCAGGACCAATGTACCTGGGTCACAGACACTGGAGGAGACACTGAATGCAGGGAAGGAAAAGAGAAGGGAGGACTAAGAAAAGGGGCTAAAAATACTTCCTAATTTCAAACTTGAATGTGCATCAGAATTGGGTCCAGGAAGCTTGTTTCAGTGCATACTTTTGGTCCACACCTGAGAGATTCTGCCTTGGGAGATGGAACCCAAGAGCCTCCAGATCAAGGCTCCAGTTATCTCTGCTGCAAGAGGTCTAAGCACTTCATCAAAGAGAAAGCTGAACAGCAAAGCAGCAAGGACAAACTTTAATCAGTAATCTACCACCGCAATCAGGAAAAGAGGCCAGTGTGAACTGAACCCAACTTAGGTTTGTGCAGAGGTTTGCAAGCCTCTTTAAAGGGAGGATGAGGGAATAGGGGGAGGGTAATCAGGGGCTCAGTAGAGTCAGGGGAAAAACACAAAAAGCAGTAATGGGGAGGTCAGCCCATGTGGGTTGTGGAACCCGTCTGGGTTTGCTAACTGATGCTTTATGGTATGAGGGTCCTATCCTACAAGAGTCTGGCAGACAGAAGCCCTACCCTCAGGTGCTGGCTGGAACCAACGTAAATTATTTTGACAGCCTTGAGTTTTCTAAGGCAGGTACAGTAAGGGGGATTAGGGTCACCCTAGGGATGTGACCTTGAGCTGTTAGAAACTATGTTAGTGTTTTGTTCAAGTCTTTATAGGCCAAGATTGAGGCTCAGTTGAGAAAGGGTTCAGGAGCCTGGCTAGAGTTTGGCCAAGGTAAGAATCTTCCTTGACATCGCCTGGAGAAACACAGTTCTAAATCTTAGACTTGAGGATTGAGGATGTCTCTAGAAATGACTGAGCTGGGATTTGCATTACTACCTGCTGCTCCCAGGGTGTGGCTTGGTGGAAATGGAGATGGTAAAAAGCCCTCTACCTGGAACCTCATCTTTCCTGCCCCTTCCATCTCAGGGAGTCCAACCCTATTTCAGGTCCTAGGAATCTCTTCTCTCATCAAAACTCACTCAAGGGAAAGATCTCATGTCAGTCATTTATACCTTGAGGTTAATGAACTTAAATCAGTGTTTTCGTTTATCAAAATGTATTTACATTTTAAGCTTAATCAATAATTGCAGAGTGAAAATGCTGTTCCCTTTACTAAAGGATTTTGGGCAGCAGCTGGCGTGTAAATGAGACCTCTAGGAAGAGTAGGGCGGCAGTGGGGGGGCATTTAAGCTTCTTCCTGAGTTTCTGAAATCCCCTCAACAAGCAGTGAGGCCAAGAGGTTGAGAGCACGGGCTCTGGCTGCCAACTGCATATTTGAGACCCATTTCCACTTACCTGCCATGTGTAAGTTATTAAACCTCTGTTTGCCTCTATTTTCTCGTTCATAACAACATGGGATCCTAATGGGGTTGTTATTAGCATTAAATATGTGAATAACACCCACATGCTCATACTAAGTGCTCAGTAAATGCTACTGGACAATTAGTCTATGTCAGGTGTGAAGTGTTGTAGAACTGAGCTAGTGCCTGCCCTTAGGGAGCATCCAGTTATATGAGACACCTACCCTGTCTTTACTCTTTCAGCCAATCCCTCCCTGGGACTTTCACAGTCCTGGCACCACAGAAGAACAACAAAACTCTTCCCTGTCCCTTGACATGCACCCAGAGGGCTCTCAGGCTTTGTAAGCTTAGCTGGTTTTCTTCTGACAATTCCATGGGACTGGGATGCATGCACTTAACTCTGACATTGTTGCCATTACCAGCTGCAAAGAGGCACTTAGGACTCAGAAGAGCAATAGCAGGCCTGCATGGACAGTTTTCTAAATCTGGCCTTTTGGCACCAGACTCACGGCTAACGTCACCTCTTCAAACCATCACAGAGAGAATCTGAGGGCTGCAAGGGTTCTCAAAGGCCATCTGATAATTCCATCTGATGTTAAAACTGCTCTGTATACAGCATTTCAAAAAGAAAAAAACATAAAAGCAATCCAAACATTGAAAAACCAAGTACATATAAGGATGGTGATATGATCATCTGTGCTCCCCTCTATGTTGCCCATGGGGGCAAAGATGTTAAAATGCAAAATCACAAAGCAATTATAGAGTGTTATTGGAAAAAGAAAAGTGTTCCTTGGGTCCAAGAGTGAGAGGAATTGGTTACAGAACCACAGAGTACTGAGAGGTTGCCTGCATAGTCTGTCACCTTCAGGATGGGTATGTTGAAGAAATGCAGAAATATATACAACTGTGTATTGTTCAAAACCAAACCAAATCAATAACACAGTGATTGTAAGGTGATGGCAAACATTTTAAACATTTGCTTTCTCATGTGGCCATGACCTAATGTGATTAAGTACTAGTGGAGCTTTCAAAGTTCTTGTCACCTCCACTCCCCTCTTGTTTCTCACCACGGCCCTGGGAGGTGTGCTGGGCTTAGGAGGAGAGAATGGTGGCTCCAGGCAGGTGAGGTGATGCCCTGGCCCCCTAGCTGGCTGATGGTGGGGCAGGAATGGGACCCCAACTCTTCCATGGATCTTCCCTCTCCTGGGGACTGGAGACCTGGGTTGAGTAGTGCTGTTTTTGCTGGTGTTTGGGAGGTAGGGATGGGGGCATGGAGGTTTCTACACACTGGCTCCTTGCTCACCCTCACTCGGGTTTCCTTCAGATCAACCGGCTGGTGATTGGGCATGATGGCACCGGCATGCATGCCAGCTGGTTCCTGGGCAGCGTTCAGATCCGTGTGCCCCGTCAAGGCAAGCAGTACACCTTTCCCGCCAACCGCTGGCTGGACAAGAACCAGGCTGATGGGCGTCTGGAGGTGGAGCTGTATCCCAGTGAGGTGGTGGAGATCCAGAAATGTATGGAGGAGGCTGTGGTGGGACCACCCATTGTTTCCCATGGGGGGATGGGGCTGAGGGGAAGGAGGAGGGACCATGGAGCAAAGTGGGTCTTGCTGACAAGTGCTGCTGGTACGGTCCTGCAGGGAGGAACATGGGGGCTTTCACTGCCTCTGGTACCATGGTTCTCGTAGGAAAGAAGGGCTCATTTTATAGATGAGGAAACTGAGGACCCAAAGGATGAAACACTTTTTTCTGGACTAAAGGCAGCAGATGACTTTATTAGGAAATGAGCACTCTCAACCCTGTGTAGGAGTTTGAGACCTAGTTCATGTCTTCTGCTATGAAGACTGGCTGAGGTGATAAAACTGTTTATTCATTCATTTATTCAAAAAAATACACAGTCAGCCCCCCAAATCCGTGGGTTCTGCATCGGTGGATTCAACCAAGGATCAAAAACATTTGGAGGCCAGGCACGGTGGCTCACGCCTGTAATCCCAGCACTTTGGGAGGCCGAGGTGGGCGGATCACGAGGTCAGGAGATGGAGACCATCCTGGCTAACACGCTGAAACCTCATCTCTACTAAATAAATACAAAAAAATTAGCCAGGCATGACGACGGGCGCCTGTAGTCCCAACTACATGGGAGGCTGAGGCAGGAGAATGGTGTGAACCCGGGAGGCGGAGCTTGCAGTGAGCTGAGATTGCACTACTGCACTCCAGCCTGGGCGACAGAGCGAGACTCCGCTCAAAACAAAAAAAAACAAACAAAAAAACCCAAAACAAACAAAACATTTGGAAAAAAATTGCATCTGTACTGAACATATACAGACTTTTTTCCTTGTCATTATTCCCTAACAGTACCATATAACAACTATTTATATAGCATTTACCTTGTATTAGGTATTATAAGTAACCTAGAGATATTTAAAGTATATAGGAGGATGTGTGTAGGTTATATGCAAATACTATGCCATTTTATATGAGAGACTTGAGTATCCTCAGATTTGGGTATGCTTGGGGGTTCTGGAACCCGTCCCTGCAGATACTGAGGAATGACTGTCTCTTGAGGGTTTCTCTCTGCCAGCACTGCTCTGAGCTTTGTGGAGGCAGCTGTGAGCAAAACGAATGAAACCCTTTCTCTCGAATGCTTTATATTCCACAGGGGAGACAGACAATAATAGGATAATGCCAGTGAACAACCAGGAGGAACATGAAACAGGATAAAGGGTTAGCATTGGTGTGGGTGAAGGGCCTCTTTGGATAGGATGGTGACATTTCTGAGGAGGAAGACAGTGGGACCAAAGCCAGGCACGGAGACTGTCCCTTCTCACCTCTACCTTTCTTGCTTTTTTTTTTTTTTTTTTTTTGAGACAGAGCCTTACTCTGTCACCCAGGCTGGAGTGCAGTGGCATAATCTCAGCTCACTGCAACCTCCTCCCGGATTCAAGCAATTCTCCTGCCTCAGCCTCCTGAGTACCTGGGACTACAGGTGTGCGTCCCCACGCCTGGCTAATTTTTGTAGTTTTAGTAGAGACAGGGTTTCACCATGTTGTCCAGGCTGGTCTCAAACTCCTGAACCCTAGTGATCCATCTGCCTTGGGCTCCCAAAGTGCTAGTGTTACAGACGTGAGCCACCATGCTGGCCTCACCTCTGCATTTCTACATTGGTCCTGAAAGCAACTGCCCAAGGCTCACTTCCACAGCAGCTTCCCTGAGAGGGAACCCCAGTATGAAATCACCTCTCTCGCTCCCAGAACTGTTTGAATATCTTTTCATATGTGTGTCTAATCTCCCCAAGCAACCTGCAAGTTCCTTTAGGGCTGTCATATACACATGCTTTGTAATGGCACTTGCCAGTCTGAGAATCAACTCCTTCCCTCATTTTATAAATCAACACTGGAATTCCATCAGAGTAGTATAGATATTAATCAAGACGATAAAGATAAAGATGAAGATAAAAAAGCAATAGTTCCCTTACCCACCTCTTCCTCTTACCCCACCCCTCTTCTTCAATGGCAACAACCTTACTTTAGATTTTTCCTCTGAAGTTTAGCTCCATATTTTTAAACAATATATCTATCAATTTTTACTTATTTACTTTTTAGAGACAGGACGTTGCTCTGGCACCCAGGCTGGAGTGCAGTGACACAATCACAACTCATTGCACCCTTAACTCCCGGGCTCAAGCGATTCCCCTGCCTCAGCCTCTTGGGTAGCTGGGACTACAGGCACATGCCACCATACCCCTCAATTTTTATTTTTATTTTTATTTTATTTTTGTATAGATGGGGATCTTGTTGTGTTGCCCAGGCTGATCTCGAACTCCTGGCCTCAAGCAATCCTTCTGCCTCCCAAAGCAGCGGAATTATAGGCCTGAACCACCGCGCCTGGCCTCAGTTTTTAAATTTTACAGTCTTAGACATTATCTATTGACTTCCTACTATGAAAGAGGAGGATTTAGTTCTTTTAACATACACAGGCACTTGTATGGGCCCTCATGTGCGTGCGCGCGTGCACACACACACACACACACACACACACACACATACTCACTGTATCTCTCTCTCCCCGTCCTTCCAGCCTTCAAAACAGCTAAATCAGTGTTCAATTTTTATATTATTATAAGTATGTCAATATTATTCACTGCTGAGTCACCTACCTTATGATAATTGCTTTTCATCTTTCGTAGAGCTTATTGTTTTTTCTAGAGTGAGTCTCCTTTTTTGATGGATTGCTCTCTCTGCGCTCACTGCTCTCTGCATTACTGTGTTAGGTTAGGACTGCCTCGTCACTGTGGCCTCACCTGGTCTCTTCGCATCCCTGGTGTCTCTCTGCATCCCTGGTGTTTCCCTGTGTGCCACAACTTCCTTTTCTTATAAGGATGCCAATCAGCTTGGATTAGGGCCTGCCCTTGGGGATCTCATTTAAACTAGTCACCTCTTTAAAGACTCTTATCTCCAGATATAGTTACATTCAGAGGTCCTGGGGTTAGTGCTTCAACGTAAGCATTTTGGGGGGCCTAATCATTCCTTAAAGGTCCCACCTCTTAATATGGTTATAATGGCAATGACATTTCAGCATGAGTTTTGGAGAAGACAAACATGCAAACCGTAGCAGGCAGGCACACAGCAGGGATCGCCAGCTGGTATGTGACTCCTCCTCCTTCCTGGTGCATGTGGTGCAGAGGATGACTGGGATATGTGTCTGATTGCTTAGATTTGGCATTTCCACCACCTATTCTCCTCTAAGCCTCAGTTTGTTTACCTGCAAAATAGGAATGATTGTGCTTACTCAGGGTGTTGAGGAGTGGATTAGATAAGCGAATGGCTGTGAAGCACCAGGCACCTGGAACAGGCTAAGGAAAGGCTTGTTTTGTTACTATCATTGTTGTCATTATTATTACTAAATGTTCCACTTCTCCTGCATGTGCCCACCCAGTGGTCCACTATGAGGTTGAGATTTGGACAGGAGATGTGGGTGGCGCAGGCACCAGTGCCCGAGTCTACATGCAGATCTATGGAGAGAAAGGCAAGACAGAAGTGCTCTTCCTCTCCAGCCGCTCAAAAGTTTTTGAACGGGCATCCAAGGACACATTCCAGGTATGTGGGGTCGAGGAGCGGGGGTGCCAACAGCAGTCCCAGTGGACACCAAGATGCTTCCCTGGGTGTACTAATTTCCTCAGTCAATACTCACCTGAGAATGGGCTGCCTCCCTCCAGCTGGGTGGAAGATGCTTCCTCTCTCCACACCTGAGCTTTTGGCCTAAAATGAGGGGATTGGACTAGATCAGTGGTTCCCACCCCTGGCCTCATGTTACAATCACCTGAGTAGCTTTAAGAAAAAAGTGCTGCCTGGTGCACACCCCACACCAGACAAATCAGAACCTCTGGGGATGGGATATATTTTCTGGGTGTACTTTTAAAAGCTCCTCCAGGGATTACTAACATGCTGCCATCCCTGAGAACCATGGGGGCAGGTAATTCTAATCTGCCAAAAGATGGCACTAAGGCTGTGGTTCCTCCACTCATTCCCGGTCCTGTGGCCTCTGAGTCTACAGTTCTCTCAAGCCTGATAACAAGAAAATGCTTCCCAGCCAGGACACTGGGAGACTTGGAATTTTATGGCTGTTTCCTGAGTGTCCCGGGTCTCCGTTCTTCCTTTCCAAGTCTTTCAATAGAAGGAAAAAAGAGATGAGAATGTGGGCGTGTTGTTGGCAAGAGAGGAGGATGCAAGGGTGGTGCCCCTTAGGGGAAACAGGAATGTTTAATTATAGATATGACAGTGTGTGTGCATGTGCAGATGTATGTGTGCAGGCAGCATGTTCATGTTGGGTGCCCTGTGTTTCCGCATGCCAGGAGCACCTTAGCCTTCAGCAAAGAATCTTACCCAGTGCCCAGGGAAGACAGTCCTGGCTGAACTGGGACTGTCATAGGTATCTGGAACATCAGAGCTGGAGGGAGCCTCATTGAGCCAGACGCCCTCATACACTGCTGAGGAGGCAGAGGCCCAAGTATTTTAGCTCTCTGAGCCTTCACTTCCTCATCAGTTAAAACCTAGCTTTATAATACCTGCCTGGCTGGCTTCACAGTCCCTATAATGATCAAGAGTCAACGTCAGGGAATGCACTTGGGAAGGAGTGCCCAGTTATGGAGATGGAACCGGATAGCATGTCTTCTGGATGCCAATTTACTGGATGTGGTGGTGGATGAAGGCACGGCTGGGCAGACAGATGTGAGGGAGGCCAGGGGTGCAGCAAGCTGGCCTCCTTGGCAAGGTTGATTGCAGGGGTGCTGTAATCTGGGAAATGCTGAAGAGGAGAGCTAATGCACTGAAGAAGGTCCAGAGCCTTTCCCCTAAGTAGCTGAGAAGGATAAATTCCACTCTCCCAGGGGCCCTGGGCTCTGCCATGATTGGTAATTTTCTGGCAAAGGTGGTTTATTGGCTACATTGTGGACTCATGAACAGGGGGCCAGAAGGCCTGAGTTCTCATCTAGGTCTGGACTTGAATTGTAGGACACTGTGTAACTCATGGGACAGCCTTGGCCTCAGTTCGCCCTGGCACTCAGTGGAAGAACTGGTGGGACCAGGCTTTGAGAAGGGTCAAACCCCAGACAGGGGCTCATCAGCATCAGGAAGCCTGGGAGGACACTGACTAGCAACAACCCCCATGTGAGCCCTCCCCTGAGTGCTGCAGGGGACAGGCCAGACCCCACCTCCATGTGGGTCCTTCCTCAGAGCCTGGGGCTCAGGACCGAGCTCAGGCCTCATGATCTAGAGTTGATGATGCCATCATCACTGCCCTTTGGGCCAGTCGTGTGCTATGCCCATCCTGGTAGAGACTGAAAATGATGGTGTCTGCCCTTAAGGAACTCATAATCAAGAGGGCAAAGACCAGCTCGTGAGGATGAAGAGGGCATCCAGGACAGACCAGCACCAGAGCTAAACCCTGGACCCCCTCTGTGCTCTTGGGGAAGATGCAGTCAGGCTGAGGCCATGTGCTCAGGGTTGGGGGAGGAAGGAGCTTGGGCCTCTGTGGGTGTGGGTGAAATTTTTGTTTTTGAAAAAGAGTACTTTTGTTTTTTGCTTATTATGAAAGTTATATATGGTTAACACTGAAAATTTTTGTAAAGAGAACACAGAGGCACAAAGTTAAAAAAAAGTAATGAAACACAGGAACCTGAATGAATAGATTTTAGCTACAAGTAGAGGAGGGGATAAAGGCAGGCTAAGTAAGGAAACTATATGAGCCATAATAGGGACATAGAAATCATAGGAATGAGTCGCGTGGGCGTGTGTGTGTGTGTGTGTGTGTGTGTGTGTGTGTGTGTACATGCAGGCATGTATGTTTAAGAGAGAAGAAGAGGGAGACTAGCTTGGCCACCACAGAGGTTGGAAGAAATAAACTTGATTGCGGGATGGGACCAGTTGATCCCAGCGGAACCAAGACAGGTATAGCCAGACAGAGGGAGCTGGTGGAAGGATCTGAGCACAGAGGCCCCAGCCCTCTCCATCCTGCAGCTCAGCAAACAGGCCTTGAGCTTGGCTCTTTAGGGGTGGGAATGGGGGCTGGGAGGAGGATGCTGGGGCCACAACAGCCACTGCCCTGCTCTTTGAACAGCTGGAGGCAGCCGACGTGGGCGAGGTCTACAAGCTCCGGCTCGGGCACACAGGCGAGGGCTTCGGGCCCAGCTGGTTCGTGGACACCGTGTGGCTGCGGCACCTGGTGGTGCGGGAGGTGGACCTCACGCCTGAGGAGCAGGCCCGGAAGAAGAAGGAGAAGGACAAGCTGCGGCAGCTGCTCAAGAAGGAGAGACTGAAGGCTAAGCTGCAGAGGAAGAAGAAGAAGAAGAGGAAGGGCAGCGATGAAGAGGAGGAGGGGGAGGAGGAGGAGTCGTCCTCATCAGAGGAGTCCTCATCAGAGGAGGAGGAGGAGGAGGAGACCGAAGAAGAGGAGGAAGAGGAGGAGTTTGGGCCGGGGATGCAGGAGGTGATTGAGCAGCACAAGTTCGAAGCCCACCGCTGGCTGGCCCGGGGCAAGGAGGACAACGAACTTGTCGTGGAGTTGGTGCCAGCTGGCAAGCCGGGTCCTGAGCGTAAGCAGGGGGTGGGGTCGGGGGGTGGGGCAGTGGTCAGACAGTTCCCCTAAAGGGGGGCCACTGGGGGCAGGGGGCCTAGATCCCCCTCACATGGAGGCCAAATAGGTAGGCACCCATCATGGTTCCCAAATAACTCTCTTGACCTGTGTGTGAAATGCCACCATTTACACTGCTGTTTGGGGATAAGCATGGCACTTTTCCTGAGGTTCTCAGGAGGAATTGGTGACTTTGGGAAGAGCCCTGATATGACTCAATACAATTGACTGAGGGGACATGAAGTAAGAGGGCTGTCTGCTGGCTTCATGGTGAAGGAGTCTGGGGTTGGGATTGGGGGCAGTTTCAGTCCCAGGTTAGCGTAGAGGCATCTGAAGATCCCTCCTGTTCTGGGATCTGGCTGGATCTGAGAGGCTATGCCTCAGGTCCATTCACCCCATGGCCCCGAGGCCCTCCACACTGCATCTTTCTGTGTCTCCAGCGAACATCTATGAGGTCCAGGTGATCACCGGGAATGTGCCCAAGGCTGGCACTGATGCCAACGTCTACCTAACTATCTACGGCGAGGAGTATGGGGACACAGGTGAACGACCCCTGAAGAAGTCAGACAAGTCCAACAAATTTGAGCAGGGGCAGGTAGGGTAAGGGTCTCTGGCCCCTGGGTGGGTGCTGTGGGTGTGGTGCCCTCTGAGATTCCCATGGCAGCCCATCCTAGCACAGTGGCTGCTGTGTCTGGCAGTGTGACTTGTTCATCCCACCAGGTTTCATGGCAGTACCTCTTCAGTAACACTGATATTTTGTGGGGGGTTATGAGAGAATTGCAGGCAGGGTCCCAGCACATAGAGCCCACAGGCCAGCTGACCCACAGGAACAAACAGGTAATGGCATTGTGTGGCAGATGCTGGGGCACTTGGTAGGGATGCAGGGGTCCAAGAGGAAGTCCTCGCCGCAAGATGGTGTCTTGGGGAAAACCGGGGGGAAGGAGCAACCTAAACTGGGCCTTGGCAGGTGAGCATGGTGTAGACATATAAAGGCGACAGTGGAAGATGTTCTCAGAAGGTGGAACCACGTGAGCAAAGATATGGAGGTGGAAATGGGGAAGGCCAGTTTGGGACAGTGCATCTTTTAGCTGAGCTGTGGTCAGTGCTGAGCCCCAGTGGATAAGCTTGGATAAGACCAATTTAGGGTATGGGGTGGGTGGGGTCATGAGAGGCTTAAGAGACAGGCTGAGAAGCCAGAACTGTATCCTAATGTGGTGGGAATTCATGAAAAAAATTCACATACCTTACTCTTCCAGGTGTAGTGGGAAAATCATGAAAAATAAAGCCATCATCTTTGTCCTTCAAGATTTTATAATATCCCCTGGCTAGAAAACTATCTCTTATCTCACCCTTCCCATTCCTGCCTCTACCCAAAGCCAAGTTCTCTCATTAACACAGATTTTTAAAAATGAAATAAATTAATTAACATATTTCTGGGCTCATTGCTTGATTTATTTCAGGGGCCCCCTGCTTTTTCTTTAAAGAATCTTCCCCATGACTTGAGGATGTAGTTTATTTCTGCGTTTCAGTGTTTTCCTCTAAAAATTATAGCCATGCATTTCTGGATTAGGAAAAAATTTCTATAGAGGACTACATAACTGGTACAACTGATAAAATTTGAACACGGACTGTATATTAGATAATAGCATTGTGTTGATGTTAAGTTTTCTGAATTGGATCATTCTAGTGTGATTATATGAGAATATCCTTGTTCTTAGGAAATCCAGGTTGAAGAATTTAGGGAAGAAGAATCATGGTATCTGCCACTTACTTTCAAATGATTTAGAAAAACACAGAGCAAGAGAGAGAGTGCAAGAGAGATGACATAGAGTGAGAAAGCAAATGTTACAAATAAGTGCAGAATTTAAATGAAGGTATATGAACTTTCATCATACTATTTCTGAAAGTTTTCTGTAGATTTAAAATCTTTTTCAAAATTAAGAGTCAAAAAAGTTATATCCAAGAAGACCCCATTTACTTGTAGGGTCCTGGTGTGGTCTGCTTCCTCCTGTGCATAGAATAGTGTGTGCATTCACACGGTGTGATCCACATGGCCCTCTTCACGCCTAAACGGTGGGCAAATCCGTCTTCAGTTTCTGTCAATCACTTTGGATTTGCACAGCACCAGCTCATAGCAGGTGCTTAATACAAATATGTGATTGAAGCAGATTATGCACACACCTGTACACATAGCAGAGGGTTTCAGTGCACCCCCCTCTCCTGCACACAGAACACCCACCACAAATGTGGGCATCCAGCCAACCTATCTTCTCTTCTGCTTCTCAAGGTCACCTTCACTCTTCCTTTCCTACTTCCATCCTCCTGGACATAATGAGAGTGAGAAGATCCCCTGGCAGGGACAAGTTAGGGAAAAATCGTGCAGGCCAAACACCAGACTACTAAGTGACATTTTCCATCATCCCCACGGTCGCTTTGGGTCTCACCATTGGCCTCTGCCTGGCTGCCGTGGTCCTTGGGAGGGTGGAGCTGATGGACAGGTGGGGAGGGGTAGGTCTTACCCCACTGAGTGTTCCCTGGCCCTTCACAGACAGACACCTTCACCATCTATGCCATTGACCTGGGGGCCCTGACCAAGATTCGGATTCGCCACGACAACACAGGCAACAGAGCAGGCTGGTTCCTGGACAGAATAGATATTACTGACATGAACAACGAGATCACGTGAGTGGGGCGGGGGTCGGGGAGGGGTCTTGCTCTGAGGGAGACCATGTCTGCCTGTCTGAGGTAGTCCTGGAAGAAGACTGGGGGTGGGCCGGCTGTGATGGCAGAGGGTGAGGGTGGGCTGGGTGACATCTGAGAGTGAGGGTGGGTGGGTGTGAGGGTGAGGGTGGGCTGGGGGTGATGTCTGAGGCTGAGGGTGAGCTGGGTTATGCCTGAGGGTGTGGGCGGGCTGGGTGTGACATTGGAGAGTGAGGTGGATTGGCTGTGACGTCAGAGGGTGAGGGTGGACTGTCTGTGACATTGAAAAGTAAGGGTGGACTGGGTGACATCTGAAAATGAAGGTGGGTGGTTATGAAGGTGAGTGTGGGCTGGTGGTGATGTCTGAAGCTGAGAGTGAGCTGGGTGACGTCGGAAGGTGAGGGTGGGCTGGCTGTGACACTAGAAGGTCAGAGTGGACTGGCTGTGACATCAGAGGGTGAGGGTGGACTGGGTGACATCTGAGAATGAGGGTGGGCAGGTATGAGGGTGAGGGTGGGCTGGCTGTGATGTCTGAAGCTGAGGGTGGGCTGGCTGTGACACTGGAGGGTGAGGATGGGCTGGCTGTGACGTCAGAGGGTGAGGGTGGACTGGGTGACATCTGAGAATGAAGGTGGCCAGGTGTGAGGTTGAGGGTGGGCTGGCTGTGATGTCTGCGGCTGAGGGTGGGCTGGGTGACATCTGAGGGTGAGGGTAGGCTGGCTGTGATGTCAGAGGGTGAGGGTGGACTGGGTGACATCTGAGAATGAAGGTGGCCAGGTGTGAGGTTGAGGGTGGGCTGGCTGTGATGTCTGAGGCTGAGGGTGGGCTGGGTGACATCTGAGGGTGAGGGTAGGCTGGCTGTGTCGCCTGTCATGGCCACCAGAGCAGGTTTGCCCATGTTGCAGGTTGGATGGGCATTGCCTCTCTCCCTCTTCTCTCATTGGCAGCCCCCAGTATCACCTGCCCTGTGAGATGACAGTCCGGTAGATCTCCCAGACCAGCAACTCTTGAGGTCCATCTGCTCAGAGATACAGGATTTCTAATCCCTACCAGACCCTCCTTGGTCCAGTCTCCATGCCCAGGCATAGCTCACCCACAAGCCTCTCCACGTATAAAGCAACTTCTAGTACATTCTTTTAATATTGTATACCAGGGGTCAGCAAACATTTTATGTAAAGACCAGATAGTAAATATTTTAGGTTTTGCAGGCATTTTGTCTCTGGAACAACAGCTTTGCTGGTGTAACACAAAAGCAGTCATAGATGATACCTAAATGATTGGACATGGCCGTGTTATTTTGACACGTGAAAATTATATGAATTTCAAATATCAGTGTCCAATAAAACGTTATGGACACTGAAATTTGAAATTCATATAATTTTCACATGTCTAAAAATATTATCCTTCCTTAGATTTTTCCTCCAGCCATTTAAAAATGTAAATTCATGCATAGCTTATGGATGTTCACAAGCAGCGTAGGCCTAATTAGGCCTGAAGTCCATGGTTTGCTGACCCCTGCTGGAGGTTCACAGCTGCCACGTGAGCTGGGTTGGGAAGAGAGTGTTATATCTTCCCATAGAGCCACACCCCAGGGAGGTGAAGTCACAGCCCCAAAATCAGTCAGTGCCACGGCCAGGACCAGAACTCCAGACCATCCATGTTGAATTGGACGTGTTTTCCATTAGGCCACATTGCCCCTTGGGTATAAGGGGCCCAGGGGCAAGAGAAAGGAGAGAAGTCCCCTTGTATGAGTGGGGTGGGACAGAGAAGAAAGCATGAGTGATCCTGAGTGGGTTTGGGGGATGCTGAGGGCCTGCCAGTGCCTAGAATTTAGTGAGTACCCTGTAACAAATATTTGTTGAATTAAATCAACTTCCCAGCCGATAACCTTGCTTGAATTAAATCAACTTCCCAGCCCATAGTCTTGTTGGGCTCCCCTCTGTGCAGGACAGGGGGTGACAGGGTTCTCCCATCTCCCACCCCATCCTACTCTACCAGCCCGAGGGAACACTGAGGTACAGCTCACAGACAGCCCATTGTCATGGTTTTTTGTGAGATCATTGTGACACCACATGAAGGCTGTAGGACAGCCCCGTGGCTGGGAGCCAGGGTCCTGACCTGGGGTCTGACCTCTGCCAGAAACTTGTCAGGTCACCCTGGACAAGTCATGCCATCTTTATGGGCTTTTGTTTCCTCTTCTGATAAATGGGCTTCATGTTGCCAGCCTAACTTCTTAAGATGTTCTGAAAATCCAAGGCATTTAAGCTTGGAAAGGAAAAGATGCCGCAGAACCGTGAGGCTGGGGACAAACTGAACATCCCCGGCTTCTTCTTGCAGCTCCATCAGGGTTAGCAATTCTCTGCCACTGATTTGGCATTTCTGGGCTAGCCCAACAATTTAAACATGATTATAGCTTTATAATCTATTGTAATGCCTGTCAGTACTTGTCCCCCTTCATTATTCTTTAAAAATATTAGCTATTCTTGCCTTTTTCAAATCAAGACATTAAGTGATTTGAAAAAAAACATCCTCTTGGAATTTTGATTGTTATGCCATTAAGTGTATGTGTAGAGAATTGCATATTTAGAATAAGTGCTACCCCCTGGTACACTTTTCCATTTATCCAGCTGTTTATGTACCTCAGTAATGCTTTACAATTTCCTACACATAACTGCTACACATTCTTGTTAAGTTTATGCTCAGGTATATTATATTTTATTGTTCTTGCGAATAGAGTCTTCTCATTACTCTTCTTTTCCCCCCTCCCTTTGTATTCTTCCTTCCTCCCTTCACTCTCCCCTTCCCTCATCTCCTCCTCTTCTCTCCCCATCCCTTTCTGTTGGCATGGCTAGTTGAAAGTCCTTTGCTTCCTTTGCTATTGAAGTAGCAGTCCGTCAGAGCTCTGTGATGAGCTGGCCTTAATAATCTTCAAGCCAAGAGCAGCTCTACGCAAAGCCTACTGTGGGAGCTAGACAAAAAATTATAGAAGTTCAGAGGAAACCAAATCAGAATAGTGAATCTCCCCTTTCTTGGAGAGACACCACCTTTTCTGTCAATACCTAGGGCCTTCCCCAGGCTCTCCATGACCTTTATGAGCTCAGAAATAAAGCTTTTGCAGCCAAAAGGATTTGAGAACACTCACATCTCCCTTACTGTTGACATGTCCAGTCAACATCCTGCATGCAGACTAGACCTCTTGGATGCCTCTCTGCCACTCATGCCCTGTCCCCAGTCCATTGGCTTTAACCTGTTGGGCCTTCCATCAGAAGAGCAGGAGTCCGACCTCATCCCCTCTATCTTCACCATCCCCCGCCCCCCCCATCGAAGCTTCCTGACCTGTGCCCTGCTTGCCCAAGGCCCTTCTATTGACTACAGCAGCCCAGTGACCAGGATCACACTGCTCCTCTGCTCCAAATCCTACAGAAGCTCCTTGTCACTCAGAGTCAAAGCCAAAGCATGTTTGGTGGCCTGCTCGGCCTGCAGGTCTGCTGTATGCCCCTCATCTCTCTATTCTGGTTCCCCCTTGCTCACTCCTTGCTGTTCCTTGAACCCAACAGACATGGTCCCACCTCAAGGCCTTTGCATTTGCTGTCCACACTCCCTAGCAGTCCTTCCCCCAGTGGCTCCCTGTCATGCTTTCTTCAGGCAGGCCTCTGCTCAAATGTCACCTTCTCAGTGAGGCCTAGCATACCCCCTTCCCCTCATTTCTTTTTCTCTGTTTATTTTTCTTTATATCAGCTTATCATCTGACCTACTATGAGCTGGTGTATTTAGGCGCTGCTCATCTCCCCACAATAGAATGTAAGTTCCATGTCGTTAATGACCTCATTTGTTTCATTTACTGCTGTGTCCACTCCAGTACCTAGAAGAGTGTCTGGCATACTACAGGCATACCAGAAATACTTATTAAATACACTAATGAATAAAAATGATGGTTAATTTGTTGGTTGATTCATTAATTTGACAAACACATGCCATGCTAAGTGCTGGGGGTTAAATAACTCCTCAGATATGACTCTGTTTTTGAAGAAAGGAACTGTGATGGTCTAGGAAGCTGATGATTTAGGTTTAAGTACTTTCTCTTCCACTTTTAAGTGGCCTATGGAAGTCCTCTGAGCCTCAGGCCTTCCATTCATACAACGGGCGTAATAAACCTCACCCACAAAATCATCATGAGGACTAGATGAGAAAATGTGTTTAGGGGCCCAGCATCCTGCCTGATCCCAGTGCCACACAGCAGTGCTTCTTTCCCCTTGGCAATGAGAGTCCAATTAGTTAACATGGAAAAGTGGCTTGACAGCTGGGAAAGGCTGCAGGAATGTGGGATTATTCTTAAGGAGCTAGCACTGTTACCAAGTGAAGGAGATAAAACACAGGTGACTATAAGGCACAGTGACAGTGGTGGTTGTCTCAGGGGTGACCTCAGGGAGAGGAGGGAGTCATGGGTGGGGGCATCTTCGGGACGAGATGGCATCTGAGATGGGCCTTCATGAACAGCAGCCTTGGATGTTTGGTGCTTGGGAAAAAGAACATTAGAAATGGTTGAAAAAAAATGTGATGCAGGTGGCACAGAATTGGGCAATTGAGGGGCACACACAGAAAGGAATTAGTAATTCTATTTGTCTGGTACATAAGGGACGTGAAGGGGTGGGAAACAGGAAAAAATGGAAAGGGAGGCTGGAGAGGAGCAGATGAGGGCATTCAAAGCCGTGCGGAGGAGCTTGAAAACACACCCAGGCTTTTGGTTGGCCAGATTTCACAAAGAGGAAGCCAGAAGCAGGAGAATGCCAACTGGGATCAGGCACTGGTGGGAGATGCTGGCCTGAGCAGAAGGGATTGGGAGAAGATATAAAGCCATGGAGGCCTTGGCTTCCTGCAGAGTCACGCCAAGGGAGAGCTCCGTGTGGTCCAGGGGCTGTGCTGTCCAGGTGGGAGATGACTGCAGTCTGGGTCTCAGCAGAACCGCTCCTAGCCCACCTGACCTCAGAGGCTGTTTGGAGAGCAGAGGAGCCTAAGATGGTCAAAACACAGGGAGGAGGGGGTTAGGGGTACAAGTTTATTGATCTGCAGTTCAATTGCCAAAAAGAAAATGTTCTTATTTCTAAATGGAAGATATTTGAGGTCCTTTATAGGAGTCCTAGGCTGGCAAAAAGTGATCAAGATTATATGAGAAAGCCTGTTTAGTGCTGGTTTGCAACTGTGGGCTGTGAATGGTTTTTTTGTTTGCTCGTTTGTTTTTGTTTTTATGCCTCAAGTGAGTTGGATTTTTTTTTTAATTTGTGTTAGAAAACACATAACATACAATTTATTACCTTAACCATTTTTAAGTGTACAGTTCAATAGTGTTAAGTGTATTCACATTGTTTTGTGTCAGATCTCCAGATTTTTTTCATCTTGCATGACTGAAACTATACCCATTAAACAATTATTCCCTTTTCCACCTCCCCTCAGCCCCTGGTAACCACCATTTCACTTTTTGTCTCTGTGACTTTGAGTACTCTAGGGAACTCATAGAAATGGAATCCTACAGAATTTGTCTTTTTGTATCTGGCTTGTTTCACTCAGCGTGATGTCCTCAAGCTTCATCCATGTTGTAGCACGTGACAGGATTTCCTTCCTTTTCAAGGCTGAATTATATTTCATTATATGTATGTACCGTAACCTTTTTAGATGGATTTGAATGGCGTGTCCCGGGATCTGAGGTCTCCCTTGGGTCAACCTGGGATCTGCCCACAGCCTCATGTCCCTTTGGTAAAGGACTACACTGGTCCAGGCTTTTTACAAGATTAGGAAATCAGGAAATTTTATGTTTGAACTCCTCCTGCCTTCTCTAGCCTGAGAGGCCCTGTTCCTTGGCCACTCTGAAAAAAAATGACAGTTTACAAAGGCACTAGATTGATATTTTTTAATAATAGTGATGTCACATTTAGAATAAGAAGAGGCTAGTCTTTCCTTCCCTCCTTTGTGCTGCTCAGACAATTCCTGGAGTCTAAGGTTTGGCACCACCTTAGGCAAAAGAATACTAGAATAAAGAAAGTACATCTTCAAGGAAAGAGTGGTGGCTAATTGAGAAACTTAGGAGTTATCTCAGGAAATTTGAAAAAGGTGATGAGAAAGATTTACCCCCAGAGGACACAATGCCTTTCAATTCTATTGATATTATGAGTGCCTTGTATGCCAGGGGCTATGGATATAACAATGAGTAAGCAAACTCTGCATTCATGGGGTCATAGTTTTCCCAGTAGGAGGAACAGACAAATATACTCCCTGAGCAACCTTTTCCATCCTTATCAATTCGATTACCACTTATTTGAGACTAATGCTGAAGTTGTATCAGTCAGAATAGGCTAAGTTCTGCTAAGTAACAAACAGGCCTAAAATGTCAGTGGCCTAACACAACAAAAATTTATTTCTCACTTATATGTCTGATGTAGGGTATCAGGGGACTTTGCTCAGCATGTTCACTCAGGGACCCTGGTTGATGGAAGCTTTTCCTCAACATATGCTTCTGTAATCATCCTTATAGTGGAAAACTGATTTGGCAGATCACACACTGACTCTGAAAAATCCCTTACAGCCCAGGGATTCCATATATATTAACGAATAACCTAAAAATTCAGCGTCCTTCAGCATCAAAAGCTATGAGCCTCTAATGTTTGGGTTTCAGGATACATGACAGAAATGGTGGGATATTTGGGAGTATGTTGTCTTGAATTAGGGCATCTTTGTTAAGTTGCTTAATCATTGGCTCTGCTACTTTATCACCCTGTCCAAATTTATTGGCTTGTTGATTAAATGAGATTGTCCTTCTTTCCTTTTTCTTTCAATACTCTAGCTAGCTGCATTTTTAAGATCTATAATAAAGTCTAATGCACGCAGTTTCAAAGACAAAGAGGCAAATGCCAAAAAAAAAAAGGCTGGAAATATGTTTAGTGTCCTGAGTTTCATCTACATTTGATGTGATATTCTATGTTTTCTCTACCTCTGTTCCCAGCCCTGAAACAAAGATTTATGTTTTAATTGACGGCCTGGGGGAGTCCTATAAGATCCTTAATAATTAAAGATAGATGCCATTCTTGAATGTTGTTTTATGTGGCAAATATGTTGGGTGGGATTTCCGGAAAGGATTGAACAAAAAGTTGTTAAAGTTTTTTCCCTTAAATTTTATCAAACAAAAATTGTCCTCTGGAATCTCCCATTCCTCCAGGGATCCTAGAGGTCCCGGAATGTTGAGACAGAAAAGACCTTCCAGGTCATCTCACCCAGCCTTCTGGGTGGTACAGTTTAATCCCTAAGATCTCACAGCTTGTTAGGGGCAGAGGAGGGAAACAAATCCGGAATTCCTGAGTTCCAGATCCATGCTTTTCTCAGTACACCACTCAGCCAGGATTTACTCACAGTTGATGTTGTCCAGACTTTAGCTTATAAACAAAATGGGCAATTCTGTATGAAATTATTTATATTGTACGACACTCAAATTTGCAATCTCCTCGTTCAATTTTTTACTTTCAAGTGGAGTTTATACTTTTAACAGTTTCAAGCTTTTGGTTCAATGCTCAGTTTCAACCTCCTGCTTACTGAAGCCCTTACTCTTTCCTTCCATCATCCTTGTTTAGGAATGTGGAGAGCTTATCTGGCTCAGAACACCTGCATTCCTCTCATCTCCTTTGTTCACTAAAAATCCCCTGTCTGGTCCCCTCCCAGTATCCAGAAGCCTGGTTGAGCAGGATGTATTCCTGGAGGAGGAAGAGGTAGGAGTCGGTAGGCCTGGTGTCCTAAATCTTCATGTGTGCTTGTTGGCACTGTGGGGATAGAAGCTGAACGCCCAGCACTCAGGCCATACCTGACTCCTGCTTTGGTTCTGTTGGTACAGGGAGCAGGTTCTGAGAGGAGATGTGCTGCTCTCTACAGTAGTGAGCATGCTGAGGGGCTTTAAAGTCACGATGCAAGTATCTCAGGGACAATGGAGATTTTGCTCCAGGAAATCCAGACTCTCTGTGCATTTTCTCTTTGTATGCATGGGAGGGCTTGTATCTTTTCTTTCTGTCTTTGACTTTTTTCCTGTCCCTCCCTGGCTTTTTCTTTGTGTGTGTGTCTCGCTCTGTCCTTGTCCTCCGCCAACTTCCTACACGCTCTATCTCCACCTCTGCTCTGACCCCACCTCTCTCTTTATTTCTATCTCTCTTCCTTAATTGGCCATAATTTATAACTATAGCCTATTATTCATAAGTTATTTGATTGGATAAAATGTTAACTCTTCTATTCATACATTTAAAGGTTAAGAAGCAGAACAGTATGCATTTTTCTCTTAAACACTAATTTAATGGTAGTTTACTTCATATTGCCCCAGGTTGAGCTCCTTTAAATCCATGCCATCAGTATAACATTGCCCCCCTCCCCACCCCATCTGAGCCCATTGACTGAGATTTCGCTCTCTGGTTCTGCTCCTCTAACATTTTGATACTTGGAGGCAATGAAGACTCTAGGAAAATGTGGGGACTCAGACAGGGATGGGATCTTTGGCCTAAGGTGCTCCCACCTCTCCAGACTTTGAGCAGTCCCTGAGTGGCCCTTGTGCATCAGGGCAGGGGTGGGGAAGGGGCATAAAGAGGGTGGAATGGCCCCCAACTTAGAGATAGGCTGAATTCTCAGACCTTTTGTTTTATCCTGGGAGCTTAGCGGCCAGAGAGGAGCTTCCCAGACCACAGCGTCCAGAAGCCCCAGGTATGGGCCAAGGAGAATGAAAGGGAAGGGAAGTCACAAGAGCAACAATAGCAGTAGCAATGCTTACTGAGAGCCTATGTTGAGCCAGGCTTTTTTATAAGTACTTTATAAGGTTAACACATGTAATCCTCACAACACCTGATGAAACAGACAATATTATGCTTATTTTATGGTACACTGAGGCACAGAGTAGGGTTGCCAGTCAAATTTGAATTTCAGATAAGCAATGAATAATGTTTTTGTATAAGCGTGACCCAAATGTTAGATAGAACACACTTAAAACATTATGCATTGTTTATCTAAAATCCAAATTTAATAGGGATTTTGTAATTCTATTGGCTAAATCTGGCAGCTCTAGCACACAGAGATAAGGACACTTACTTAAGGTTGCACAACTATTAGTGGTAGAGCCAGAATTTAAACTTGGACAGTCTGATCCAGGGGAAAGTCCTTAATTACGCCCCTGTGCCTCCCATCCCTAGCCCTACCTTCACCCTTGCGGTGGGTGTTACCTCCCTTGTGCTGGGTGTTACCTCCACGCTGAGGGGTCTGACTCAGACCTCCCTTTCCTAGATGGACTCAGCAGTCTGCTATGCCAACTCCTCAGCCACACTCTGTGTACCTTCCAAAAGCATACATAACTGGCTCATTCCATTAAAATCCATTAGTTCAACACTTACATATTGTGCGCTGACTACATACAACTCGCTCTACTAAAATAGCCCTGGCTAGTAGATTCATTCTGGAAAGGGTTGGAACAGTCCCCATATGTCCCTCTCCTTCTAGATACTTCCATCTAATATGACCCTGATTGAGGCTCTGTGTGCTCCAGGCAGGTCACATAACCATTTTCAATGGGATGTCTGGAGACAGTGTCCCCATGTTTGTTCTCTACCCCAGGCAAATGACTAATGGAACGATTCCCAGACTGGGTAGAATAGCAGGGCAATGCTGTCAGGGGCAGACAGGGGAGAGTTTGGGACCCCATAGAGGGCCTCTCATTCTCAGCCCATGACTGCTGCTAGACGAGACCTTTCTAAGAGGACATTCCAATCTTTCCCTGTCCACCTCTACAGGTACTACTTTCCATGCCAACGTTGGCTGGCAGTGGAGGAGGATGATGGTCAGCTGTCCAGGGAGCTGTTGCCAGTGGATGAGTCCTATGTGCTGCCACAGAGCGAGGAGGGTGGGGGAGGCGGTGACAACAACCCCCTCGACAACCTGGCCTTGGAGCAGAAAGGTTTTCTAAACTAGAGCTGATTTCTTTCTTCAGTACCCCTTCCCTCTGCCTCTCCCTAACCCTAAGTCTCCATCTTCCTTCCCTTCCCAGTGGGCTCTGGGCACTTCCTCCCTGACAAGGCAGTATAAAGCACACAGCTTAGGACTGAGTTATTGTCAGAAATGAAATTGAATGGATTGGAATCAAATTGAATGAATTGGAATGGAGTGGAATGGACTGAAATGGGATGATTGGAATGGAATAGATTGGAATGAAATTGAATGGTATGGGATGGATTGGAATGAAATGGAATGGAATGGAATGGAATGGAATGGAGTAGAGTGGAATGGAATGGAGTGGAGTGGAGTGGGATGGAATGGAATGTGATGGGTTGGAATGGAATGGAATGGAATGTATTGAAATGGAACGGAATGCATTGAAGTGGAATGGAGTGGAGTGGAGTAGAATGGAGTGGAGTGGATTGGAATGGAATGGAATGGGATGGTTTGGAATGTAATGTATTGGGATGGAATTGAATGGAATGGAGTAGAGTGGAATGGAATGGAGTGGAGTGGAGTGGGATGGAATGGAATGGAATGGAATGGAATGTGATGGGTTGGAATGGAATGGAATGTATTGAAATGGAACGGAATGCTTTGAAGTGGAATGGAGTGGAGTGGAGTAGAATGGAGTGGAGTGGATTGGAATGGAATGGAATGGGATGGGTTGGAATGTAATGTATTGGTATGGAATGGAATGGAATGGAGTGGAGTGGAGTGGAGTGGAGTAGAATGGACTGGAGTAGAGTGGAGTAGAATGAAATGAGTGTAGCCACTTCTGATTCAGTCTTTTGCCCTCCCCTATAGGCGCTCAATGCATTTTTGTCAAGGGAAAGAATGAACAGTAACCTTCAAGAGTTCTATGATACTCCCCTGAAACATGCATCCCTAAAACTCCTCCCAGACAGGAGGAGTTAGAATGGGGCTCCTGGTTGCTGAACCTCTGACCCTCAAAGTCACTCCAAGACTCCCCTAACCATCCTATCAACTCTACTGATTGAAGGCTTCCTGTATAAGCTAGAGGCAGAGGACTCACCTCTCTATCCTCTGGAAGTTTCCAGAATAATGGTGACTGCAGAACAACACATGCTAAAAAAAATGATTCCTAGAAATGGCCAAGAGGAACGTAGAAACATACTTATTACTAATCACTGGGCTCACAGATATAGGATTGAAGGGGCAAGAGAAAAAATGGAGTGATGGGGCTAGAGGGAGTGAATCAAGGAAGCCCTCCTAGAGGAGGTGGTTGTCCTCTTTGCTCCTTTCATGAGAGGAACAATCTACAATTCATTGCTCTATACTATTCTCTTGGCAGATAAATCTACCACATTCTCAGTGACCATAAAGACTGGGGTTAAGAAGAATGCAGGCACAGATGCTAATGTCTTCATCACACTCTTTGGCACACAAGATGACACTGGTAAGAAAGCAATGCAGGGCCAAGGTTCACACACATTCTTCCCCAGGGAGACCAGAAGACTCAGCAGAAATTTCCAAAGGAATCCCAATTATGCTTCTGTCTCTCAATAGTATGCAAGCAATTAGCCCCATCAAGAAAGGCCCCATCAAAAAAGTTCCTTTTTTTCTAAAAATTTTCTTCTTCTCTGAGCCAGCTTTCTTTTTCTGTTCCAATGGTGGAGGTAGCCCTGACTCCACCTAACAACAATCTGGGACAAGGTGGCTTTGCGCAACTTCCAATGAAATTCAGCCATGGTACTCTCAGTATGAGGCACTCCAGGCATCGTAGAGTTGTTTAGGAGCCTTTGCCCAGGTACTCAGAGAAGGTGGTATTTCGTGTTGGGTCCAGCCATCTGCTCACACCACTGTCCAGTCATTCTGTTGAGTTTAGAGAGGAGTCAGTCCCTCAAGTAGTCATCATGTATTTGCTCAAAATCCTGCAGGTCCAGAGCCTAGTGCCAAGCATTATTGAAGAATAAATGGACCTAACCTTTGACCATGGGGTGCTCATATCTACTACAACAATGTGCTGGTAGAGAGCGTGGACTCTGAAGCTTGTCTGATTGGTTCAAACCTCCACTCCACCATTTATGAGCTGTGTGACATTGGGCAAGTTGCTTAACCCCTCTGTGCCTTAGTTTCCTCTATTTATAAAATGAGGATAAAATTAGTATGTGCCTTATAGAGTTGAAGGTCTAATGAAGTTGAACACGTACAACATTTGGGACAAAAGTGGCACTCAATAAACATTAATTAACATCAATTATTTAATAGGTTGGATAAAGCAGATAATATATAATGATATAATTCGGTCATAACCTACAAATGTATGTGATTACAATCCTTCCTGAACCATGATCAAAGAAATTAATGGGCCTTGGCAACTGCTTTTATTAACTGAGGTCTTTCCATGTGTTAGACACATTCTTGAGCATCCAACAGTCATCGACTCATTAAATCCTCACAACAGCCCTACGAAGGGACTAAGACCTCTCCTTTTTGACATTTGGAAAACCAAGTCTCAGAAATATTACATAATTTTCCCAAGGCCACCCAGTGGTATGTGGCAGAGCTAGGGATTGGACCAAGGTCTGTCTGTCTCTCTGTATACTTAAACCAGTCTGTAGTGAGTCTAGGAATAGCAGAAGACTTTCTACATGAGGTGGGCCCAGAGCTGGGACTTATCAGGGTACAGAGACTTAAAGGCAATGCAGTGCATGCTGAGGCAGGAGGACACGGTGATGACTCTGAGATCACCTCAGTTTCAGACTAACACTGCAGCCAGTCTCAGGACGATTTTATATGTGAAATAGCTGAGGGTGGGGGAGGCATTCAAATTCATCCCTCCTCTGTCATCCAGAGAAGATGCTCCAGAAATTCCCACATGTCCCATCCCTGAAGGAAACCCCATGTTTCCCCAGGGAACATAGGGAGTGTGGCTTTGTCATTGGCTCGCTCTCCATGTAGAGAGTTGTGAGGGTATGGAAGTGGTGCAGCATTGACTTAGAGCTCCACAACTGTCTCCTGGATGATTTTGAGTAAGGTATCTCTTTCGACATAAACTGGAAATAAAAATGCACACCCTAAAGGGTTATTGTAAAACTCATTGAAAGAACACACACAAAAAAGTGCCCACTGTGAGTTGAATAGTGAGAGCACGTGGACACAGGGAGGGGAACATCACACACTGAGGTCTGTCAGGGGGCGGGGGCTTACGGGAGGGATAGCATTAGGAGAAACACCTAATGTAGATGACAGGTTGATGGGTGCAGCAAACCACCATGGCACGTGTATTCCTATGTAACAAAACTTCACATTCTGTACGTGTACCCCAGAACTTAAAGTATAACAAAATTTTTTTAAAAAAGATAAAAAGACAATGTGGTGTATATATACACCATGGAGTACTACTCAGCCATAAAAAGGAACGAAATAATGTCTTATACAGCAACTTGGATGGAGCTGGAGCCCATTATTCTAAGTGAAGTAACTCAGGAATGGAGAAACCAAATACTGAATGTTCTCACTTATAGGAGAGAGCTAAACTATGAGGGTGCAAAAACATACAAAATGATATAATGGACTGTGGGGACTCATTGCAGGAAGGTTGGGAAAGGGGTGAGCGATAAAAGACAAGATTGAGTACAGAGTACACTGCTCAGGTGGTGGTGCACCAAAATCTCAGAATTCACTATTAACTCACCCATGTAACCAAAAACCACCTGTACCCCAAAAGCTATTGAAATAAAAAATTTTTTAAATGCCCACTGTGCAAAGGTAGCCAGTGGATGACAATTGCACAGCCTAAATTTGGTGGAAGTTCAGAAATTTGGTCATTTTGAAAAGGGATTAAAGGTTTGGGTCTGACTAGGATTGAAAGGCCTCAGGTCCAGCCAGTCATGCTGGGCTCATCCGATCGACAGGAATGACCCTCCTGAAGTCCTCCAAGACAAACAGCAATAAGTTTGAGAGGGACAGCATTGAAATCTTCACGGTGGAGACGCTGGATCTGGGAGACCTGTGGAAAGTTCGACTTGGCCATGACAACACAGGTGTGGCTTTCCTCCCCTCTGCTCCCTGTTAAGACTTTAAGGACCATGGACAGGTCCTTGTGGGCCTCTGGGAAACACTCTGGAAATTGGAATGCCATCTGTCTTCTGTAATGACACAGCTTCCTCAATCCCTTTAGCCCAGCAGAGCCCAGAGAGTCCTCAGCTGCACACAGAGTTTCTGGCCTAATTAGTCTAGCGGTGTACCTGGACACTGGTGATTTTTAAAGCCTTTCTCTATCCCCCAGTGTCGGTAATTTTAATGCACAGCCAGATATGAAAATCCCCAATCTAACTCAGTAGTTCTTCGAGTGTGCAACAGAATCACCTTGGGGGTTAACTCACAGATTTCTTGGCTCCACCCCCAGAGCCTTTGATTCAATTGCATCATTCCTATCATTGGGTAAGATTATAAAACTTTTGTAAATAGGCTCTTTCTGGCATCCCTGAGTTCTTTTTGAAGCCCCTTTTTCAAGGAAGAACAGCATCCTTGCTTCCTCTCAGTGCCCTCCCACCTCAGCCTCCCCCTACTCTTCTGTCATCTCCTATTGATGTTCTTTTACTCTTACTAATTTCACTGACAGTAGCCTGGAGTGTGATCCAGCTTCAACATCTGGGTGCACATTTTAATAGCAATGCTGCAAGCAAAAGGGATGTCATGTTAATGGTATCGGCCAGCCACCAAATAAGGAAGGATGTCAGGAGTCCCTGAAGTTACCCACAGGAAATCATCTCTGCTCAGATCCTTGATGGGTTCTGTGTCTCCTCTCTTTCTAGGCAAGGCCCCAGGCTGGTTTGTAGACTGGGTAGAGGTGGATGCCCCATCTCTTGGGAAGTGCATGATGTTTCCCTGTGGCCGCTGGCTGGCCAAAAATGAAGACGACGGGTCCATCGTCAGAGACCTCTTCCACACAGAGCTTCAGACGAGGCTGTACACGCCATGTAGGAACCACACACGGCAAGGCCGGCCCTTCTCTGGGGCCCCATCACCAGCTACCCCAATTCAGCCCCAGTTCCTCCTTCAGCATTGACTGTGGGCCAGGCCCACCTTGAAGATTTTGGTCTCTCATCCCTGTCTTGAATTTCCTGAGCTCTGTGGGGGCTGTGGGCAGAGTTCAGGACCCAGGAAATGAAAATACGAGATTTATTCTAAACTCCACTCCAAGTTAGCTGGTGACAACATGTAGAGAGTCTAACCTCTCTAGGGTTCAGATTCCTCATCTGCAGCATAGAGATAATAATGCAGGATGATAGCAATATCCAAAAGGAAGAAAGATAAACATCTAACTGAGGAATCATTATCAGCCCTGTCACCAGTCCTTACTCCGGTCATTAACATGCCAAATAAATCAACAGTATAAGATTTTCTCAGGTGGTATACGTGACTGCCAGCCCCACAATGGCTTGAAAGGGCCCTCACTTATGGGTTGAAGGGAAACACAGCCTGGACCCTGCCAGATCCAGAATTCAAAAAGAAGGTGAATGTAATTCCATTTTCTAGCTAAGGGGAAGAAGGGAAGGGAGTAATTTAGTGAAGTTTTAACACTTCCTTTCCAATGTCATCATCAGAAAGAATGTATTAAATGTTTATAGACATGTAAGTATGTAGTACTAGGTACTGGGAATCAAACTGAAATTAAACTCTAAAAGTCTATCTAAATTTGGTAAAATCTGAATAAAATCCAGAGCATATAATTTTTTCTAACTAAAGAATAAACTGTACCACAAGATTCCCCCCAAACAACTCATACTTAATAGCATGTATCAGTGATGAACAATTTTTTGCCTAGAGCAATAAAGTAAACAGATCATCAAAATATCTTCTGATCCAAAGTCTAAAATGAAGTGACATTTCTCTGGCTGGGCATGCCCAAAACCAGCCCTGGATCCAGCCTCTGTTCCCAGGAGTCACCTGCAGGTGAGGACAGACTCTGGCCTGAAAGATGTGCATGGGGCTGGCAGCGGCACTGATTGGAACCCTTGAGGACAAACGCATCCATTTCTCCCTACATGACCTAGGATACACCATACCAAAAAAGAAAAGAAAAAGAAAAGAAAAGATAAGAGTTTGTATGGCTTGACTTTGAACATGCTCAGTTCCAGCCTGATATTAAAACTAACCTAAAGGGTGAGCTGTTCCTGCCCAGAAACTTCCAGGGGTTCTCCTACTGCTGGCCAGTCTCAAGAAAGCTCAGATTCTGTTGCCAGCTTTTCTGTTCAAGGCTTTCCAAGTCTTGGGGCAGGGAGAAAACCCAGAGGCTCAGAGGAAAGGGCTGTATGCTGCAGAGATGACACCTCTGTTATTGCTTGAACACCTGGCAGGGTCAAGGCTGTTTCCCTTCAACCTATCGGTGAGGGCCTTTTCAAGCCATTGTGGAGTAGTGGTCACCTCCATGCTATCCCTTTCTGTGGCCTGTGGCTAAGCAGTAGTACTTATCTCTAGTTCACAGCAACAGGATTCCTAGAGGCTGACCATACAGGCTTTAAGGTCAGACAAGCCTGGGTTTGAGTTCAAGTTCTACCATGTGACTTTGGGCAAGTTACTTCACCTCTCTGAGCCTTGGTTTTCTCATCTGTAACATGGAGTGTAATAATGCCTACTCTTTTGGGTCATTGTGAGGGTTAAAGGAGATAAGGACCACAGCATACTCAGTACAGAGTCTGACATATAGGAAGTACTTAATAAGTGATTACTATTATTACTGCGGGTATCACTACTACAGCCCTACAGCAAAGTAGCCATGATGATAAATGAAAGCAACATCCTCATCTGGAGAAGGTAAGGGCCACAAGAGAGCAGGAAGCTTCTATTGTGACTTCTTTCAAGGGCCAAGATTACAGGATAGAGTAGACATCCACTTGAACTGTTTCTCTGGGTTTTCAATATTCTTCTTTTCTTTTTCTTAATTTTTTTTAGTTACTGTGACCCAGAGTAAGTGTACACATTTATACACATATGCAAAAAATAAAAATGTCACAAAATATTGTACCCTTGTTACGTGTGATATACAGTGATATTTTTCTGTTAAATTTTTTTCAATTCCACATATTTTTAAAAATACTGTTGACAACCTACTAAACCCATTTCACAACCTGCTAATGAACTAACCTATAGTTCCTATAGCAATACATTGTTTTAGGCGCTCTCCAACTTTAGTATAAACTATGAGTTAAATATTTAGATCCCTATACCCATCCCACAGAGAAGCTAAGGCAGGGTTTTCAAATCTATATTTTATTTTTATTTTATTTTATTTTATTTTTTGAGAGAGAGTTTCATTCTGTTACCCAGGCTGAAGTGCAGTGGCGTGATCTCAGCTTATTGCAACCTCCACCTCCCGGGTTCAAGCAATTCTCCTGCCTCAGCCTCCCAAGTAGCTGGGACTACAGGTGCCTACTACCACGCCCAGCTACCTTTTATGTTTTTAGTAGAGACAGGGTTTCACCATGTTGGCTGGGCTGGTCTCAAACTCCTGACCTCAAGTGATTCGCCCACCTCGGCCTCCCAAAGTGCTGGGATTACAGTCGTGAGCCACCACACCTGGCCTGCAAATCTGTATTTTTAACAAGCATCCCCAAAAGTTTCTGAAGCAAAGGGTCTTCCACCCATGCATAGAGACATACTGGTCTCTATTCACACTGGTGGCTGCCCACCAGGAAGCTGCTTGCTGACAGCACTGATTTGTCAACCCTCTTTTGAGGACAGATTGTCCCTGGTGGGACCAAGTAAACCCTGGTGGCAGCCCTTGCCTCCTGCTATCCCCTCCCCTATAAAAGACCTCTGTAATGTGAGGGAACCTGAATGAGGGACTGGGTGTGAGGTGGATGGGTTGGGGAAGGCAGGCCATCTGGGAGGAAGGGAGGGCCTGGGAGCAGGGGATAGGGAGAGGAGAGAAAGAATGCTCACTACTGTAGACTAGCTGATCCAATCAGCATGTTGCCCCCTGAAATCTAGTGCTCTTGTTTATGGAGTCTCTTCAGCCAAGCACCATGTGGAGGGCACTTTACAGACAGTGGACACTGAGGCTCAGAAGTAACTTGCCCAGATAACACCAATGGTCAAGACAGAGCCAGGTTTCCAACGTGGGCTTGTCAAATTCCAAAGCCTGTGCTTTCAACCAGTCTGGTACATGCACTCTGGGATGTGAGAGGCTCACACAACCTGGTATGAGGGGGTGAGGGTTTTCCGTGGTGGCTGGGCAGGACCAGACCCCAACTGCAGTTGCTAGGCAACTTTGTGAAGGTCCAGGTCCCTGGGCAGCAGATCCCCAGTGCAAGGGTCCGGGCTGGTGGTGCTGCTGAAGAACTGGCTCTCACCATGTTTGTTTTCTGTTCTCTCATCCCCTCTGGCTTTGTTCTCTGACCACCACCCTCAGTTGTTCCTTACGAGATCACCCTCTACACCAGTGATGTCTTTGCTGCTGGGACAGATGCCAACATCTTCATCATCATCTATGGCTGCGATGCCGTGTGCACCCAGCAGAAGTATCTGTGCACCAACAAGAGGGAACAGAAGCAGTTCTTTGAGAGGAAGTCTGCCTCACGCTTCATTGTGGAGGTACTTGGGCTCAGCAGGCTGTCCAGGGATGGGGTAGGTCAGACAGAGGGAGAGGAGAAGCCCTACATTCAGGGCAGAACACATGCCCTTCATCCTGATGCGCTGCTATTAGAGAGGAAGGTGGGAAGCTCATCCTACCTTCCTGTCCTCAGTACATCCAAGCAACCAGGGGAATGGTGAAGCTCAACCTGTGCCTCCTGGACTGATGTCAGGATCAAAGGCAATGATGAGAGACAGGACTTGGAAACACTAGAGGCATAACGTCAACAGGCTCTCTAGAGCTTCCAACAATAGACACTTACCCACAGGGGGAACATGGCTCCCAGACTTGCTGGTTGTGGGGTTCTGCTGATACTGCTAGCCAGGGAGAGGTGGAAATCCCACCACCAGTGGTCATGTGGGGATAGGGTCTCCTGCTCAGCTCTCAAGCTATGGTCAAACAATTTAATAGAGAAGAACATTATGTATGTTCCATGGCTTCCCATCAGATCTTGACAATGGGGGTGCTGTTGTTCAGTGTTTACTGTGCCTGTAGGTCATAGCGCCTTGGAATCCATATACTTCAATTTAGTGCATATGCACTGTGCCTGCCCAGTGTGCTCAGCTGTGTGCCAGGTTGGGTGGGAGACACAAGAGAAGGGGAGAGCACAGATACTGCCTGAGAGGGGCTTACAGTCAAATTGGGGACCCCAGTCCTCCCCACAAAGGTAATGAGAGAGTCTGGTGATGGTCATTGTCACTGACCCTGTGGGTCAGAGGGCACTGTCATAGGCTTTATCTATGCTAACTCACTTAATTGTCATAAAAATTCTGTGCTGCAATTGTCCCCAGGTAAATACGGGGAAACTGGGGCACAGAGGTTCAGTTGCTTCCCTAAAACCACACAGCTAGGATCTAGTGAGAGCAGGATTGAAACCCAGGAGGACTGGCTCTTAGCTACTGCAGTAGACAAGCAAATGGACTGAGCTTACTGTCATTGTTTAGAGAAGGGAGAAGGCTCCTTGGAAGAGATGGCTTTGAGTTGGATCTGAAAGGGGCCAGTGGCAGAGACAACGAGGAAAGGCATTTCTAGCAAAGGGAACAGCATGGCCAGCAGCTCAGAGGTGGAAATAAGCGTGTGGCTTGAGGTTTGGCTAGAAGTCATGGGAGGAGTGTGATGTGACTTGGATGGACGGCAGTAATGAAGCAAGACTTAGAGGGGAAGCGCAGGAGACCCTGAAGGAGAAGAGCCAGGAGCCTCAGAAGCCTGGGCCCTCCGGGCAGTGGGATCTTTGGAGATGTACCCCTTATTTTCTGATAGGAAACAAAGCCCAGGGCACCTTCCTTCTTCCTGGGCCAGTCTCTATCCCGGGGGACGCCCTGCTCTCTTCCCACCTTCTCTGGAGCAGTCAGCACTTGTGGGAAGGTCTGTCACCTTTGTTGAGTCTTTTAACAAGAAAATGTAAGGGTGATTCATTAATCCACACAAAGCTAACGTCTCATCCACCCAAGATGTCGTGGTGCGTGAGTCATCCAGGCCTGATGCCGTCAGCGGCTGAGGCTGTGATCACACCTCAGCATGACTTCCGGGGAGTTTTTATCAATGAAGTCCCCACTAATAGACAGCTATAATTTGCCAGTAATTTTGTTGCTATGTTTTTTTCTTTTCAAATGTCTCTGGATTTGGGGGCAGTGTGTGAGCTGGGAAACAAATGAAAGCGCTTTGTCTCCTGGCCTCTGTGTCTCTGCCCACCTGTGCCCCTCTCTCTGCACTTCCCTTTTCTGATTGATTTTCAGGTAGGAGGTAAAACGCTGGATTGCAGAGTCCATAACCCTGGATCTGACTCTGGCTCAGCCACTAACTCATGAGGAAGCCACTTCCTCTCTCTGTGGCCCCTTCCTAAGAAAAGGGGTTGACCAGAAAAAGAACAATAATAGCTAAGAGTTATTGAGAACATCCAAAGGCCAGCACAGTTCTAAGGACCTGATGTGTATCAACTCATTTAATCTTCATAACATTTCCACGACATCAGTAGTATGATCATCCCATTTTACAGATGAGGAAATAAAGCACAGAAAGGTTAAGCAGACTTACTCAAGGTGTCTTAAAACAGCAGAGCTAGGATCTAGACTCAAGCAGTTCAGTTTCAGAGACTTCTCTGCCTAATTCTTTCACCTTCCAGAATACTAGGGTCCCTTTTGATGCTGATGTCCTCTGAGTCTTTCTCTGAGGCCCACCAACCATGACTAGCTGTCCCCTAAAGGCCGTCTTGCTCTCTGAGGGGTTAGAACTGAGACGGCAGCTGGGCACGGTGGCTCATACCTGTAATCCCAGCATTTTGGGAGGACAAGGTGGGTGGATCACCTGAGGTTAGGAGTTCGAGACCAGTCTGGCCAACATGGTAAAACCCCGTCTCTACTAAAAAATATAAAATTTAGCTGGGCATGGTGGCAGGTGCCTGTAATCCCAGCTACTCCAGAGGCTGAGGCAGGAGAATCGCTTGAACCTAGGAGGTGGAGGTTGCCATGAGTTGAGGTTTCACCACTGCACTCCAGCCTGGGCGACAACAGCGAAACTCCATCTCAAAACAAACAAACAAACAAACAAACAGAAAAAACCTGAGGCAGCCATCCTGTCCCATGCAACTTAGGGCTTAGAGGATTAAGGTCACAGAAGCCAGAGATTCTCCTCTGCATCCCATACCTGTATGCTCCAGGTGGAAGAGAGAAGATGTTGTAGCTGCCCCATCCCCCACCCAGTTCAGGGGCTCACCCGGCACACATGTATCAGCTTTTTCTTTCAAGGGACTTTCATGCACACCATCGTGGTTAAGGCTCACCACCGCATTATGAGAAGGCCTGGCTGATTTTATCATACCCATTTTGCAGTTAAGGAAACACTCTTTCGTCCTTGCAACCAACACTTATTGAGTGCCTAGGTCATGGGCACTGTTCTAGGTTTTCAGGATACAATGCAGAGCAAAATAAATGAAAACTTACAACTATGAGAACTGCTCCAAGGAGGGGCTCCACTATGCAACAAGAGTCTGTCATGAAGAGAGTTCACTTTTTTGGGGAGGTCAAGGGCTTTCCTGAGGAAGTGATCATTGAGACCTGGATTACGAGGTTGAGCAGGCATGGCATTAGGTAAAGAAGAGGAAGACAGAGAGGCAAGCAAAGCATGTGCAAAGGCCCTGTGACAAGGAATGTGGAGTTTGAGGGACTGGCATTTCTACGTGGGAGCTCAGAAAAGGAGTGGCTGGAAGGTGGGGGACTCTTAGAGGTCTGGGGCCTTGAATAAGTCAACTTAGCAAGACAGGAGCATGGCACAGCCAGGACTCATCTTTTGCTACCCAATTCAGTTCTCACACAAGGGATGAGTTGCTACAACAGCGAGCAGTGGAAGATGGGGAGCTGGGTTCCATGCTGAAAAGGGGTCCCCCTCCCAGAGAAGGTAGATTGAACCAAGTTCTGGAGTCAAGGCTGACTTTAAGAGAGGGGACATGAGGCATGGGCATGGCATGTGTGTCAAGGTCAGTGGGAGTTGGCCTGGCTGGACAGTGGGGACGTATCAGGAGGAAGCACAAAGGGACTCAAGGTGGATGCCCTGGGGAAGCAGGATGTTGCCAAGGCCATACTTTCCTGGATCTTTCAGCTAACATCTGGTGCCTTATCTCCTTTCCAAAGTTAGAAGATGTGGGAGAAATCATTGAAAAAATTCGGATTGGCCATAATAACACAGGCATGAATCCTGGGTGGCACTGCTCTCACGTGGACATCCGCAGGCTCCTCCCGGATAAAGATGTGAGTTTTTGACTGGTCTGTCCTGCTGTTTCTTTTGTCCCTTTCCAGAGCAGATTCAAGGCGAATTCCCTGTAAGGACCTGCTGGCTAGATCAGCCTTATTGAGATAAAAATCTCATAATGAAAATTCACCCAGTTCACTCAGAGTGCAGAAACAAGCTCTGGTCCCAAGTAGAATTTTCTAGAACCTGGTTTAGGGGTCAAGGAGGAGGGTCTGTGCATGTCTCTGCTCCCCACCTCCAAGGCCATATTACTAGTGAGTGACCAGAGTGCCTTTCCTGTAACTCAAGGTAAATTCACAGAAGAAAATCTACCTCAGACAACTTTAAAAACATTCTGAAACCACAAAAGTATAAACCTAGGAGATGGATCTCAGTCACAGCTATGGATATGAATGAAGAGGGAGCAATTTTTATTTTTTTATTTTTTTGAGACGGAATCTTGCTCTGTCACTCAGGCTGGAGTGCAACAGCACTCTGCCTTCTGGGTTCAAGCGATTCTTCCGCTTCAGCCTCCCAAGTAGCTAGGACTACAGGCATGCACCACCACACCCGACTAATTTTTGTATTTTGTTAGTAGAGACTGGATTTCACCATGTTGACCAGGCTGGTCTTGAAATCCTGACCTCAGGTGATCCACCCGCCTTGGCCTCCCAAAGTGCTGGGATTACGGGCATGAGCCACGGTGCCTGGCCAGAGGGAGCAATTTTTAAATACAGAGCACCCGCCTCCCTTTACCCACTGAGTCTGAGTCTCCAGGATGGAGTTCAGATACCTATTATTAAGTGACCCTGGGAACCCCAGCCTTTCAGAGCCAAACTCTGATGTGGTTGTGCAAGTCTTTAAGACTGGGTCTACTGAAATGTGGGGAAGGGGCTCCCCGTGGCTTTTACATTATTTATGGGGCCCCATGATCCTCGTCCTTGGTCTCCATGAGTACTGAGATGCCGATGAATCCCTGAAGTTGGCAGCTTTCACATTAAGGGCTAATTTTTCTTTTTCTGCCTCACCCCAGGGTGCAGAGACCTTGACTTTCCCATGTGATCGGTGGCTTGCCACCTCTGAGGATGACAAAAAGACCATTCGAGAACTGGTTCCTTATGACATCTTCACTGAGAAATACATGAAAGATGGGTCCTTACGGCAAGTCTACAAGGAAGTAGAAGAGCCTCTGGACAGTAAGTGTGGTGTGGCCACCCTTATCACCGTGGGCAGGCTCCAGGACCCTGGTCCTCCCTGTGGAGCACATGCCCTGTGCCAGGCTGAGCCTCTTCACCCAGGAGGAGGGTCTGTTGTTACCTCCACTCTGTAGAGAGGGCCACTGAGGCTCACAGAGCTTCCATAATCTGCACACAGCTAATAGATGACTGAGCTAGTCTTCAAAGTCTCAGCTGTCTCGCTCCAAGGTTTGTGCTGAAATTCTTTCCTGGTCTGACATTGGGATAATACATCCAGATAAGGGGAATCCTATTCCTGGCTTATCCTGGTCCCTATTTTCTCCCTACTCTTCATTTGTTTGCTACCAATCACTATGGCTTGGGCCTCTCTGCTCTTGCTGGACTTAGCTGTCCCTACTTAGTATGAATTAAGAAACCTTCTTGAATTATATGTAACTGGAACCATATTTGTATTTGTTCTCAGTAGTTTGGCATGGCTCGAGAAAGTTCAAGGTGATGAGCTTCTTTTCTGGATGGGCTGGTTAACTTGTCCACTCTTCATCAGTGTGGTTTTCTCTAAAGGATTTGCATCAGACTGGCCACCCACTTCTTGTACTTCCTCCTCCTTTGCTTTTGGTGACCCCACCATATTCTAGTTCTCTTCCTAACTCACTGAAGTATTTAGAGTGCTGGTTTCTTTTCTCATGCTAGGTAGTATTCCTCAAGGCTCAGTCCTCAACCTTCTCTTCTCCTCTCTTTCTACACTGTGTATGCGTACACACACACACACACACACACACACACACGCACACGCTCTTCCCAGAACACATGGACAGAGTCATACCTCTGTTTTGACCAGCAATGGCATCGTCCGTGTCAATCCCCAGGTTATTCACCAGCCATTCAGCTCTGAATTATCTTGAGCTATTTCAAAGCCAAATTCATTTGCAAAAAAACAGACTTTCTACCCCTGATGATAGACAAAGAATACAGTGGATCTCTCTAGCAGGGTAGCCTACACAGATCAGAGAAGCTCCAAGAGTTTGAAAATCCACTTTACATTTGTTGTGTTGTCTTCTTGGAAAAACTGGAGTAAAATTAAAAATTTTGGGCCCCTTATGGAGCCAGGAAGACAGGTCTTTCTGCCCACCAAGTGGATAAGACATCCAAAAGACAAAAGACAAACACTGTCTTCCTTTGTTGTCACCGGAAGTAAAACAGCTATAGCTCTGCCTTTCCTTTAACCTGAATTGTTGCCCAGAAATAAAAACAAGTGTTGCCTCAATAGTGTGACACCCCTACTCCTATCCTTTTCTCCACATAGTCTTTGCTATTAAATCCTTCTCTACTTGGACCCCAGAGGATGCCCTGGAAAGCTGTCCCAGGAGAGCACTTGGGCTGTTCTGTGTGGATAACATACCACAAAACTCACTCTGAGCTCGGTGATGTTTCTAGGGAAACATCTCTCCACGGATGCGCCGGGTGGCCTGGGTGGGACAGGGAGGGAGGAGGATCCAGAAATAGCTGGCTCTGACTGCACTACCGCATTACTCAGCACCCAGAAGCTGAATCAGTTTTCCTAATTCCCAGAGGACTGGAGACAGCAGCAAATGAAGGGGGAGTGAGAAGGCCATTTCATCCCAGCCCCTGGGGACACTGCATCCTGCTCTGGGACACAGGCTCCTAGAAAAAGTGTCCCTATAGGCCCATGCCACCTGTGATTAGCTCACATATGGAGCAGGCCCAAATGCACAGCTAGAAAATGGATGGGGAGGAAAATGAGGGGGAGGACCGTCGACTGTTGTGTCTAAACTATGACAAGTTTCCTAATGTCACTGCAGGTCAGTATTAGCAAGACAAGCTTAGGTAACATTTAGACAATAAAGAGAGGATTTTCAGTGTGTGAAATGCTGACAGGTTTCTGCACTGAGCTGAGTGGGGCAGGGTGGGGTAGGAGCAAGTGTGGCTGGTCCCTGGTTTCTGCCCCTGGCGGTGTGTCTGACCAGCCTCTGCAGGTCACCTCTCACAATGCACCCAGGAGCTTTGGATGGTAGCGGCTTGGGCAGGGCCGCTGAAACAAGGAAGATGGTTGGGGAGAAGGTTTGAAAAAGGGGCAGGGGTTGCAGGAGAGGGTAGAGTTTAGGTTTGAACATGTGAGTTTGTGATGTTGGGGTCTGGTCAAGGTGGAGACGCCCTCTAGGTAGTAAGTGTGTGTATCCGAAGCAAAGGAAGGACCTAGGTTGGAGGCACAGACTCAGAAAATTCAAGAAAGTGCAAGATGAGAGCTGAGGAATGTGGGTGGAACCTGGGAGGCCTTGGCATCCAAGGCACAGGTGGAAGATTAGGAAACCATAAAGCTACCCAAGAAGGAGTGTCCAGCCACACAGGAGAGCAGGAGGGAATAATGCTGCAGAACCCAGTGGAAAATGAGAAAATCATGGGAACCCTGCTGTGGGTGTGAATGTGTTCCACAGCCATCAGGACAAGCAATTCACATCACTTTACTTTTCTAAATTTAATTAAATGTGGTTCTGAGCCCACTTGCAAGGACTGATAAGAAAGTCCATCTTGTTCACGACAGGGAGGGGAATCCCCTTTTTGAGGGTCTTCTAGGAATCCTGAGGCTCACAGAAGAGACCTGGCCCTCAGTCCAGGGTGAGTGCCACTCCCAGCTGTGCTCACTGTCACACAGTGTCACTACTGGCTCTCCACCAACACACAAGTATCATTTCTCTGGGTGACCAGAAACACTCCTGCATGAATCTGGCTTTGTCAAAAGACTCTCTGTTCCACCCTTGAGGCCCCAAAGCTTCAAGTCCCCAAAGAAGCCCAGCAGTCACTTCCCCATAGGGTCCCTGTGTGCAGGTGAGGGGTCCCTGAGGCCCACGAATACTCCTGAATCCTCACTCCCTCCCAGGGGAAGGGAAGTTAACCTTTCTCCCACTTTGGCCACCTCTGCCTTTCAGCTTCTATTTCTCACCTTGGGGATAATCCAGCCAAGTCCCCTCTTCCCTGGCCTGAAACTCAAAATCTCCAAAGACAGAGGATACGGAGGGGGGCCAACCAATTTTTAGCCTTCATAAAAATGCAAGACTTGAGTCTCTCTGCTAAGGAGAAGGTTGGAAAAGGAGATCTTTTATTTTTCCTTAAATAAAAACAGCAGAACAAAAGCAAGATACCATGCATTTTTATTTTTCATAGTAATTTTTAATAATTGTCACACCAATGTTTGTTGAGCCCTCCCTATGGGCCATGGGAGACCAAGAAGAGGGTGGCAGTCACAGTGGCTTTGGTGAGGAGTTGGCCTGGGGCGCTGGGGCAGGGGAGGGTGGCAGTGGGTTGGAGAATAAATGAACATGAGGAAATGAACAGAGGGGAAACTGTTCTTTAAACAATATTGTTTTTTTCTGTGAACCATTTAGAAGGATCTGGTGTTGACACTGGTCACCCTCAAATCGCAAGGCATTTTATTGCCATGTATCATGGCAGGCAGATTTAGCAACCACGGCGTGGACACATCTCAGGTAGTTTCTGAGTCTTTCTCCCTGTGCAGTGCAGGCAGCTATATGGGCAGATAGATGTTTGAGGGGTACTTTAAAAAGTTTCTATTTTGGGGTCTCATAGAGCCTACCTGGGTCTAGATCAGATGAGCACACTTCCCACTGGAGAATCCACATGGATTTGAAGCTGAATATGCATAATTGAGCAAACAGAAGGCTAACCCCTCAAGTCCTAGGCCAGAAGCTTAGCACCTTCTAAAAATCCAGTTCCCCAAGACCTAAAGTGCTGTCACCCTTTTCTTCCCTTTGTCTGTTTGTCTGTCCCACCACCTGGCCAGTTGTGCTGTACTCGGTGCAGATCTTCACAGGGAACATTCCCGGGGCAGGGACGGACGCCAGGGTGTACATCACCATCTATGGAGACCTCGGGGACACCGGGGAGCGATACCTTGGCAAGTCAGAGAACCGGACCAACAAGTTCGAGAGAGGAACGGTATGAGGGGCACATGGAGTTTACCCTCCTTCCCTCCTCCCCAGGCCCAGCAATCTAAGCGCCAGTTCTTCTTGGTTCCCGGGGACATCCAGGAACTCCATGGGGCATCGTGCACACTCATTTGGGCCTCTGCTCTTGCCCTTCCCCTGCAAGTGCTCCTTGTTCCCCTCTCCTAGCTGATGCACCCACCCTGGGTCCTGCATAGGGGATGAGGTGGAGCAGAAGGCCAGCCTTGGGCAAGCAGGCAGCCTGCTGGAGCTCCAGGTTGTTGTTTGCATGGGGCTGGGTCGTCTTCAGAAAATCCAGTTCACTGTGCATGGTTCATGAATGTGGAGGTGAACACTGCAGAATGACAGGGGCTGTGCTGACACTGACAGAGACTTGAACTGTGGGGTGGAGAGGGGATCTGGAGGCCTGGTTCTGCTATCAGCTCCTTATCTGCTTCAAATTCTCTGGCCTCAGTTTCCTCATCTGTAAATTGAAGAGTCAGATATGAATTGGCTAAATTGTGTTGTATAGAGCCACAGGTGGCTCCAAGGGCCTTGGGAGCCTTGGGGGTGGTGGAGACAGGTGCAGCTGGACACCCTACTCCCTCCCAGGTGGATCCACTTTGACCTGGCCTGTTGATCACAGTGCCAAGCAAGCCCTCTGTTAAGAAAAGGGTTCTGTGACTATAAAAAGGCTTGAAAACCACATGACTGGGTGATGTATAAGGCCCTTCCAGCTCTGACACACTGATTTTACAAAACCACAGGGGTCTCTAAGGGTGGGTTTTGTGAAACTTCCCTTCTCGCAAGCTTGGCTCCCCTCTCCCTGCCTCTACTCCTCCACTCCGTGCCCTTTCTGGCATGCCCCCCGCCTCTGCCCGCACTTGCTCCTTAGTCTCCTTTCCTTCTCCTCTCCACACACTGAAATCTGCCTGAAATCCCCACAGGCCAGGCTATCTCCACAGGGAGATCAGGTTAAGGGGATTGGCTCCCAACTCAATCTATGCTCTTGCCCGTGGCTGTGCATGTCTGGGGATTTCGTACATCAGCCAACGGGTATTTATCAAGGGTCTCCTTAAACCTCACCCTCAGCCAGCCTTATCCCTTAGCATTGAACCACTCTACTAGTAAGGAGGATATTCGCCCTGGGACTAGAAAGGTGGGTGTCATCTAAGTGGGTCTGCAGCTGGCTGGTGACCCTATGAGTCAGACAGTGTGGAAGGAGACCCAGCCTGGCTGCCAGGTCTCCAGGAGTCAGACCCTAGCACTCCCATTCATTGGTTCATCATCCAGATAGAAACCATTTACCTTTAACTTCAGTTTACTGCATTTGAAGCAGAAATAGCAATATGATTGCTAATTAGACCTCTGGGCTGAAAAACAGGACAAGATGTAAGAGCATGTTGTACCAGGAAGAAATAATCTAAAACATACACATTCATGTTCCACAAGAGATATAATTGTTCACTGCCCTTATAAAGTAGGTAGGAGGAGTCCTATCCTCCTCTTTCCATCTTGCAAAAATGGAATACCAAAAAGGTCAAGCAATTTATGTGATTGTCCCTGACTCTACACTAGGGATATTATTTATCAGGGCCCCAGATGCTAGGGGCAGGTCACCTGAGCTCAGATCCTGGCTCTGACACTAGCTGTGTGATCTTAGACAAGTTACTTAACATCTCTGTGCCTCCTTTTCCTCCACCCTAAAAAAGAGTTAATTTTGAGTTATTGTGAAGGCCAGCTGAATTAAAAATGCAAAGCGTCTAGAACCATGTCTGGCAGGCAGGTAGCTCTTTGTCTGTGCTGGATGTTGTCAAGCCTTGGGAAAGCTCACCTGCCCCCTGCCCTAGTTGATGCCTGGTATCGATGCCTGGTAAATGCATTGTAAAAGCAGCAATGTACAACATACAGCTGAGAAGTCCATTTTTATGCATGGCTTCATTTACAGACTCTGGCAAAGAGTAGGCATTCAGTAAATGTGGATTAAGTAAATAAATGAAGGTGATGCAAGCCATTCCCCTCTGTGTTCAGATTCCATTTTTTTTTTCTTCTCTCTCAGCAAATTGTTATGTCACAAGAAAAAATCTTTGGCCCATTCTGCCCCATCACTTTCTTCTCTTTTCCTCCAGTTTTGACACGCCATCAGGGGTGCTGGTGCGACTTCTGGCTCAGTTACTAACCATGTGACCTTAAGTTTACTGCACAACATCTAGAAGCTTCCATTTCTCTGATCACTCCAGAATATGGAAGTCATCTTGGACATCCTTCTCCCTGTTGGAAACCCCTCCCCACCCACATCCAATCAATCACCAGGTTCCAGAGTCTTCCTTCTAAATAACCTCAAATCAGCCAAGTCTGCCCTGTATTCACTCAGCCCTGCCTCATTTCAGCTCACTCACTGAGCCAGCGTGGTCTCTCTGCTCAAGGCCCTGCCATCCAACCCACCCTCCAGCTTCCTCAGTTAACCTGTCCAAAGCTGACCAGTCACTATCCAACTTCAAGCCTGCAGAGGCTCCCCATGGATCCCAGATCTACCCTGAGTCCTCCACGGGATTTGCAGACCTTCACAGCCTACCCGCACTGGCCTGTTCAGAGTGCCCTCTGTGGACCACTGAGTGCAGTTTCCAGAATACCCCACCCTCTCTCCTGCCTCAGCATCTTTCCAAACATTTTCTCTGCTTACGTGTGCATGCACCCATAGAAAATAGGTAAGCCATTCCATGGTATTACTTTTTTACATAAAAGGCATCATGCTATATAAACACTTCTTTAACTTGCCCTTGGCATGCATGGCTGCCTTGGAAATCTCTCTCTGCCCCGGTATTCAAACATAGATGGAGGTGACTCTTCTCTATAACCACTGCACACACAACATTCTTCAGGAAAGGCTTTGCCAGTTATGTAGCCACTCCCCAAGCACGGGACCCCAGATGGCTTCCAATTTTCCTCTGTAAAAATTATCTGTAATAAACATCCTTGTGCAATGTGAAGGTCTTCCCCCAGGACAGATGCAAACAAGTGGAATTGTTGTATCTCAGGGTGGGCCCATTCTTACTCTGGTGAACCCAGTGGATTGCCAGCACCCCAGGACTGCTCCCATCCACATCTGCTTTCAGTCACACACCACTAGCTGCTATTTACCTGCAGCTGCCTTGGCCATGGGCTGTCCCCACCTGAGCTGCCTGGCAAACCCAGCCCCGCAGCTGCAGCTTAATGCTGACACCTGGAGAAGTCTGTCTTCCTAGGCCTGGCTCTAGTCCTCACACAGGTGGTCGTTCCCACCATCTGAGCTGGAATTACCCATCCCCTCCTCTCGCTGCACTGGACTGTGGGGTCCTGGGGACAGAGGGCATCCTATTCTATTCATCTCTGGTTTCCTACGGGTCAGCACAGTGACTCACATGGTACCTGTGCTCAGCAAATCTTTCGGAAGGAAAGTAGGTGTCACTCAGTGTCGCCTGTCCCCTCTCACCCTCCTCAGGCTCCCATCCTGACTTCTGCCTCCCACATTCAAACTCTGTCTTGGCCCCATCTCATTCAAAGCCTGGGATCCACACCTCACTGAGCTCCCCTCAAAGAATCAGCACACGAGAGTGGAGTGTCCACTTGACTGAAGATAGAGTCAGGGGCACAGATGAGGGCCTTGTATCACAACCCCCACAAAACCCTCTTGAGCCTGCGTTCCAGATGTTTGTCCCTGAGTCCCTCCACAGCCTTGCCTCCCCCAGAGCCTCACCTCTACTGCCTCCTCTCCTGTAGCCCCACCTTACTGGTTCATCAAACTCCCTCTCAGCATCTCCCAGGGAATTTCAAACACCTTCCCGTTACTCAGAAGTTCATCTCTAGAAGAGCTTTTGCCCTCTGGCTGCCACAGCTGGACTCATCCCCAATGCTCAGCATAGCTAAGGAATCCAGGAACAGGACCGGCTGACCACCCCTTCTCTGCCTCTACCCATGGCCTTCAGGCCCCACCCCCCTTACACAGAGGAGGCTTCCAAACACCCACAGGCTTCTCCCAAGAGGAATGTAGTGAAGGCAGTTTTCTCCATGGCACCACACATATAAGTGGACTGCAAGATGGGACCACTGTGGATATGAGGCCTTGGACCACACAGGCTCAGTGTTGGGGATTTGGGTCTGGGGGGGCACCCCGGCAAGGAAGGTCTGTTCAGCACAGCAACTGAGTGGGATGGAAGGTCCTAGAGGGTTGGGCTGGAGTGGGTTGAGTGGGGTCCACCCCCCACCATCTGAGTCCCCACATCTGGGCTCCCCAGGCTGACACCTTCATCATTGAGGCCGCTGACCTAGGCGTCATCTACAAGATCAAGCTCCGCCACGACAACTCCAAGTGGTGCGCAGACTGGTACGTGGAGAAGGTGGAGATCTGGAATGACACCAATGAGGATGAGTTCCTGTTCCTGTGCGGGCGCTGGCTGTCCCTAAAGAAGGAGGATGGGCGACTCGAGAGGCTCTTTTACGAGAAGGTGAGGCAAGGGGCCTACAGGGCCTGTGGCCATCCTCATGCCTAGGGGAGGTCCCTTGGCGTGGAGGTGCTGGAGTTGCAACTGCCAGTCCTGCTCTCCCACACAGGAGTACACTGGGGACCGCAGCAGCAACTGCAGCAGCCCTGCTGACTTCTGGGAGATCGCCCTGAGTTCCAAGATGGCCGATGTCGACATCAACACAGTGACCGGGCCCATGGCTGACTACGTTCAGGAGGGCCCAAGTAAGCCAACCAGGGAGCTCTTTAGATGGGGACCAGGCACATGGAAATTTTTAAAGCAATTCTTGGATGAGCCATTCTTGAGCTGATGACATATCTAACGCTTAGTCATTTACATAGTTTTCACACGTATTGCCTGTTTTATCCCCAGAACAGCCCTGCAAAGTGAGAGGGCAGGGCTAAGCCCCCTTTGCAGATGGGGAAACAAAGGTTAAAGGAGGTTAGGGTGAGAATGAACATCCCTTACACGTCACTAGAACATCACACAAAGCACTCAGCCATGCAAACTTAAGGCATGATGTGGTGGTGAAGGCAGGGGAAGAAGTCCTGAGATGGTTGTTTGGGGACTGAAGTTCCATTTCTGGTTCTGACAGTAAAATGTGTGGCCTTGGACAAGTCAGTCTCTTGGCTTCAGTTTTTTCCTCCTCCATAAAACAATATCATAATTCCCCAGCAAGTTCATTTTGCCAACCAGATTTTTGAGATAAGGCAGTTCTATAATTGTTGATTGAACATTTGAATGCACTACCTTCCTAGTCAGTTCTCTTAAACATAAGAGTGTGGCAACCATGTTAGCCCCCTCCAGGAGGCCACATGGTGGGTCTGTGGAGTCAGGCAGAGAAAGCCAGTCTGCTTACACTTTACCTTCTCACTCTGTAAATGAGTGATAGGACCCCCAAGAAAGTGCCTTTCCTTAAGCACTGTGATCACCTGTGAAAAGCCTCGACTGTAAAGATAAAATAAAGCCATGTGCAGGTAATTCCAGCCAGGAAGAGACAGTTTGGAAACTTTTCAAAGAGATAACAGATTGTATAACCTAAAATCCACTATACCAGGGTAGTGTCTCCCAAGCTATTGAGGAAGATGAACCAGGAGAAGGGTTTCCAGCTTGTATCAATTACTAACTGCAAATGACAGAGACCTGGAAATGGTCACAAACAAATTAGGAATTTTTGTTTTCACTCACATGAAAGCCCAAAGGTAGGCCACCTGGGACTAATACAGCAGTTCCAGTGCAATCAAGGACCTAGGTTCCTTTAACCTGGTCACTCTGGCAACCTTATAAATGACCTAAATGTTGCCCATAGTTCCAAGATGAATGTCGGAGCTCCAGCCATCATATCCATACTCCAAGCAGAATGAATGGAAGGGTAAGGAAAAAAAGAGTACTCCTCCCAGTTGAGTCAGACCTTTTAAAAGAGATTTCCCAACCAGGCGTGGTGGCTTGTGCCTGTAATTCCATTACTTTGGGAGGCTGAGGTGGATGGATCACATGAGGTTGGGAGTTTGAGACCAGCCTAACCAACATGGAGAAACCCTGTCTCTACTAAAAATACAAAATTAGCCAGGCATGGTGGTGCATACCTGTAATCCCAGCTACTCAGGAAGCTGAGGCAGGAGAATCGCTTGAATCTGGGAGGCGGAGGTTGCAGTGAACCGAGATCATGCCATTGCACTCCAGCCTGGGCAACAAGAGTGAAACTCCGTCTCAAAAAAAGAAAAAAAAAAAAAAAAGATTTCCCCAGAAACCTGCCCAACAATGTCTCCTTATGTATCATAACCACCCCTGCTGCAAGAAGAATGGATAGTTGGAAGAATGGAAACTGCGACTCTATGGACACTACCTGAGCAAGTTTTATGCTAATTAATCTGGTGTGTTTTGGAAATTGCTGTCTTCTAGGACTTCCATTCACTATGTTGCATATATGATACATTTTTATTGTTCTTCAAATTCCTTCTTTCTATGAGACCTTGCTTTTGCCAACAGCATTTTTGTTGACCATAGTGAGCTTTTGGGGCATATAATGCCTATATGTGTTGAGAGGTTATTTTTCTTACCCTCCTTCACATAATAGTGCTAGGTTCAAGTAGGATAATTGGCCAAAAGAGCTTTTAGAAGCTTGACACTCCAAACAAGTGACAAGAATGCTGTTTTTTGTCTGTACGTTGGGAGTTAGCAACTTGGAGAGGAGACACACACCACAGATAACTTACCAGTCTGAAGGGCTCATTGCACTTCGTCTCTGAGCAAGGAGCTGAGGTCAGTGCCCTCAGAGGTCACTTCCAAATCTGTGAGCCTATGAGACAGTGCCTTGTCCACCTGGTCTGTTGTGAGGCTGGGCCCCGTGATCTCTTGCAGTTATTCCCTACTATGTGTCGGTCACCACTGGGAAGCACAAGGATGCAGCCACTGACAGCCGAGCCTTCATCTTCCTCATCGGAGAGGATGATGAACGTAGTAAGCGCATCTGGTTGGACTACCCCCGAGGGAAGAGGGGCTTCAGCCGTGGCTCTGTGGAGGAGTTCTACGTTGCAGGCTTGGATGTGGGCGTCATCAAGAAAATAGAGGTGCTGGCTTCTTGGGGCCCCATAATCGTGACCACCATAGGGACAGACGGAGCTGACCAGTACCTGGGTGGGCAGGGGAGTGCAGGCTGGGAAGAGCAGCCTACCTGAAGCACCCCTTAGAGCAGGTAGCAGAGGAGAACCAACTAGCCAGGTGATTTGGGTGAGCCACCTGCCCCTCTGTGTGTCTGTCTTCCACCCACCCAGTGGGAATGTTCTGTGTATTAGTTTTTATGGCTGTGTAACAGAGTATCACAAACTTAGTGCCTTAAAGCAACACAAATGTATTATCTCACAGTTCCATGGATCAGGAGTCTAGGTGTGAGTTAGCGGGGGTCCATCTTCAAGATCTCAGTGGGCTGAAATCAAGTTGCAGCCAGGGCTGCGATTTTATCCGAGGCTTGGGGTCCTCTTCCAAGCTCACTGGTTGTTGGCAGAATTCATTTTCTTGGGGTGTAGGACTGAGGCCTTCATCTCATAGAGGCCCACCATTCCCCACCATGGGACCATCTCCAAAACCTGGCTCTTTTCTTGTTCAATAGGAGACAATCTCTTCTGCTTCAAATATCTCCAACTTCTTCACCTCTGACATCTAGACATGCTTTTTTAAGGGCTCACCTGATTAGGTTCAACCTACTCAAAGTCACCTAATTAGAGACTGTAATTATATCTGCAAAATCTCTTCACTTTTATGGGAGGGACCTGGGCCAGCAAGTGCACAGCACATTGGGAAGAAGCACTGAGGGAGGGGGCTGGGCAGGGAGCACTTCCTTCCCAGTTGTGCCCAGATCATCACAGATCAGGTGTGTCTCCTCCTAGCTGGGCCATGACGGGGCCTCCCCTGAGAGCTGCTGGCTGGTGGAAGAGTTGTGTTTGGCAGTGCCTACCCAGGGCACTAAGTACATGTTGAACTGTAACTGCTGGCTTGCCAAGGACAGAGGCGATGGCATCACCTCTCGTGTCTTCGACCTCCTGGATGCCATGGTGGTGAACATCGGGGTGAAGGTAGGGGGGCACTGTGAGTGTACAATGCATGGCCAGGGCAGTGCAGGTTGAGGTGGGGAGCAGCAGGGGAGACAGAAGTGGAAGAAGTAGGAGACTCATCACTGGGGTATCTGCAGGGGCTGCAGCCTGGTGTGCTAGCCAGATGTGCTTTGCTAGGAGCCACAGACTGAACTCTCTTCTGGTCTGCTGCTGTGTGACCTTGGGCAAGTCATCTCATTTCTCTGGGCCTTGGTCTTCCCATACACTGCTTGGAAATAATGCATCCCTGCTACTCATGGCCTGTTCCATGTAGGATCTTGGTGAGAATTAATGAGATCACAGTTCATGAAGAGCTTTGTGAGGAAGCAGCTCTATGTAGACAGGCAGGGTCATTATTCACCAAAGGATCCACCATCAACAGCAGTAGGGTGGTGATAGGAAAGATGGCATCTGGGATACTGTGAACCTCTGAGTCTCACGATGCAGCCAGTGGTGTCCACACAATACCCTCCTTAACTGGAAAAGCCTGGAGGGCAAGAGGTCTGAGCTTCGGTCCTGGCTCCACCTGTAACTGGCCAAATGGCCTGGGATAAGTTATATAAACACACAGGTCAGACCAGGCAGGAGGCAGATGCCTGGTGCTAAGATCCGAGGACACACAGCCATTTGGTGGCCCAGAAGCCTCTGTTTCACCTGACCCTGTTGGTTTCTCTTTTTGTCTCATGGCTATGGGGTCAACAGAAGGCCCCAGCCCTTTGCTCTGGTCCTGAATCAAAACCTGTGGGCTTCTTGGACCAGGTCAGAAGCTGTCCCACAAAGGTGAGAAGAAATCACCTGGACCTGAGTGTGCTCTGCCTACATTGTATATGGAAACAGAAGTGGGGTTCTGAAACCTTGACAGGCAGGAGTGTGGTGCCTGCCAGTCTCCTGCTTCCCGCCTGCTGGAGAGTCAGAGAGTAGCACTTTCTATATCTCACATCCTTCCCCCACCCCCCAGACATCTCTGTCTGTGGCCAGACGGATGGTGTGGGTGAGCACACAGTTCATCCAGGGACCTCCGCCTGACCCACTTCCCAGCCTGTGTGTGTCTCTGTGCCACCGCCCAGCACACATGCACACCCCACGCAGTGCAGCTGCAGCTCCCTTGGAGCCCTTTAGTCCAGGAAAATCCAGACCTACACCCGTTATCCACGGCACAAAGGAACATAGGTTTGTCACTTTACAAAGAGCTGCAGGGTTCTTTGGGCTGGCCATCTCTCCAGGACACCTGATATCAGACTAGAATTACAAGAGCACTGTTTCTGTCTCTTTTTGGAAACACACTTATTACATAAAAAGAGATGTGTCTGTGTAAAGGAGAAAAAGATGGATGCAGAGAACACAAGAGTTGGATGGACCAGCTCTCAGGGGCCAGTCTCCATGGGGCTGCTAAAGCACTCATTTTGATCATTCTATTTTTTATGCCTGCCTGGATAAGAGCAAAAAAGTGTTAGGCTCCCACTTTTGTTCCCAGTGGCTCCTCCTGACCATCATGAATGCCCTTGCTGGGTGGTCTAAGGGGATTTTCTTGGTAAAGTAAGAGGCTCTTCATCCGTTCCCTCAGCAAACATGTCCTGAATTTCTCCTGCGGGCCAGGCCTGCGCAGAATACTTCAAACCTCACAGTGTCCTGACAGAGATTCTAGATGCTGCCGGAAAAGCATGCAGCCCCCTCCAAGCACAATGATGGGGACATGACCACCATGATTAATAGCTCGGGTTTGGAGGTCCAGGCTTCTGGATAATGGGGACCAGGCCCCTGCACAGGTGATAGAGGAATGTAGCAGCCTCTAGAAAAGGGACACACTGGGCCAGGTACATTCAAAGGAGACGGTCAAGATGGCCCTTCCCCGACCGTAAGTTTGAGCCTCTCCTGAACCTTCAGACTTCACTGTGAGTTCAGGGGCACTTGGTGAGAAGGAAGGGAGTAAGAATCCGGGATCAAAGAACATTCTAGAACAGTGTAAGTGCTTTCTCTTGCCACGAGGCTGCCTCACAGAGGAAGAACCGTGGTGGGGGCTTGGTGGAGGCACACCAGGAAGAGCAGTCTGCACCTCACCCTCCAGTGGAGACAGAGGGCAGACATTCTCTTTGGCACACACCTCAGGCTAAATGGCAATACCCCAATCTCAAGTGAACATCGTGGAAGTAGGGGATTGTCCCACTTCTCAAGTGGATTGAGGCAGCACTCCCTCTGTAAACATCACTCCTGATGGCATCCCTCATTCACAGCCGCAGGGCATGTGTAGGCTGTGGCATGAAGGGGAACTGACACCCAGAGCTTTGGCTGCTGCTTGGGGCCACACAGGTGACAGGCTCAGCACCAGGTGCCATGCAAATTGTCAGCAGCTTTCACTCTGCAAGGGAGCTTATCCCTATTTTACCACAGGGGAGCAGAGGCTGGTGAGGTCAGGCATCTGCCTGGGTCTAACAGCCAGCAGGTGACAGATCTCGGATTCACATGGAGCTCTGGAGGGCTCCAAAGGCCGCTGTCTTGCCACCATGCGCTGCTGGCACGCTGAACTTAGGTTGGGATTCAACTGACAAAGAGTCAGTTAATGCCAGGCTTTCCATCATGTTTCTATTGCAGAAGGGCTCTCTGTCAGGACTCCTTTCTAGGGTGGGACTGAGCACAGTGGGGGACATAAGAGAGTGACAAGGCTGCCTCTTGCTGTCCAGGCATTTACAGTTGATTCGAGGAAGGGCTCTTTCCAGAGCCGTGGAACTTGGACAGCGTGTCTCTTTCTCTGGTGAGACTGAGGCAGGTCAGGTGGGGTTGGAGGGTGAGGCTGAGACTCAGCACCCGCATTCCTCTCATGGCAGGTTCTCTATGAAATGACGGTGTGGACAGGCGATGTGGTTGGCGGGGGCACTGACTCCAACATCTTCATGACCCTCTATGGCATCAACGGGAGCACGGAGGAGATGCAGCTGGACAAAAAGAAAGCCAGGTACCTGGAGGTGGCCCCTGCCCCTCACCCCTCCCACATTCAACTCTCCCCCTCTGCCCTACCCTACCTTCAGCCAGGCTGATTCTCACATGCCCACTGCAGATCATGAGGCCTTCTATCCTCTGTCTTTGTCTATTCTGTCTCAATACCTTTCTTTTTCAAGGGCCAGCTCAAATCTACCTCCCCCAGGAAGTATTCCTTGATCACCTCTACCCATAACATTTCTTCTTTCTTTCATTTGGTACTCAGAATTGCTTATTGTAAGGTTGGTAGATTAGTTGATGGTTAATGTCTTAGTTTCATTAATTGTACTATGGCAATATAAGATGTTGACATTAAGGAGAGCTAGGTGAAAGGGGCACAGAAGCTCTGTTCTTTTTTTGAAACTTTTCTGTAAGTCTCAAAGATTACAAAATAAAATGCAGTCAATTTTCAAAACATTAAAAAAAAGATTGAACACCTAGTATATGCCAGGCACTGACTCAGGCACTGAAGAGATGATATAACCAAGAAGACAAAGGTCCTTGAACTTAACAGAGCTTAACCTAAGGAGAGCAATAACAGCAACACTAACATTTATAGGAGCTTGTTTTGTGCCAAGCATTGTTCTCTAATAAGCCATGTATTGATACACTTAATCTTTTCCACAACCCTATAATAATAACCCAATTATTATCATCCCCATTTTACAGGTGAGAAACTGAGGCATGGAAAGGTAAAGTCATATCCTCAAAGTCCCATGGCCATTAAGCTGTGGCACTGCAAACTACACCCAGATGGCCCCCAGTCCTAAGCACTCATTAGTGATTCGTAATGACATTAAAGATGACCTTCCTATAGTACTCACTGTCCGTGCCCTCCCTTGGATTCCCAGTTTAGACAGTCCTGGGTTTGGGCTGTTTTGCCATGTTCAGCCGCTGTCCCCCAAACATCCCTGGCCCCTGACATCTTAAGAACCAGAGATGACAGACTCAGAGCCTAAGCTTAGCATTTTAAAATCCCACCCACAGCAACTTGCCTCTGAACACACAGCACTCCTTCCCTTAGCTGGAGGGCAGGACCCAGGTGGCTTCCTTTTTGAGCCCCTCATACCTCCTAGCTCTTGCCTTGCTTGTAGTAGGCACTCAGTACTTCTGGATTGGGGTGGTGATGAGGACATTGTGGATGATAGTGAGGTTGGTGATATTGATGGTGCTGAATGGTAGGGATGATGACTGTGATGGTGGTAGTGATGATGAGGATGGTGATAGGGATGAAGGTGATGATAGGGATGATGATGATGGTGGTGATGATGGGGTGAAAGTGATGGTAGGAATGATAATTGTGATGATGGTGATGATGATAATGATGGTGATGATGGTAATTATGATGATGATGGTGGTGATAGGGAGGAAGGTAATGATGGTAGGGATGATAATTGTGATGATGATGATGATGATGATGATGGTGGCAGTGTGATAGGGATGAAGGTGATGATGATAGGGATGATGATGGTGGTGGTGATGATAGGGATGATGATGATGGTGGTGATGATAGGGGTGAAAGTGATGGTAGGAATGATAATTGTGATGATGGTGATGATGATAATGATGGTGATGATGGTGATTATGATGATGATGGTGGTGATAGGGAGGAAGGTAATGATGGTCGGGATGATAATTGTGATGGTGATGATGATGATGATGATGGTGGCAGTGGTGATAGAGATGAAGGTGATGATGGTAGGGATAATAATTGTGATGATGGTGCTGTTGGTGATGATGAGGATGTGGCTACTGAAGCTTTTGGGGACCAGGCAGCATTTCTTTATGTGGACAAAGCAGCTCATGCAAGCTGGAGCTTTGCCCATCCTATGGGCCCTATGCAGCTCATCCCTGGGGGTCTGATGGGAAAGTTTTTGCCTGTCTTCTCTTAGCACTTCTGCTCTCTCATTTTGCAACTCCCATTTCCTCCTTGAATTCTTCCCATATCAACAGCAATGGTGATAATAATAATGGCTAACATACATTGAACATTTATTCCATGCCAGACACTGTTGCAAGTGCTTTTTAACATATATTAACTCACAACACCCCTCTTATCACTCTTTGCCCTCTTATTATCTCCACATTACTAATAAGATGCCTGAAACACATAGAGGTGAAATAACTTGCCCAAAGTTATACAGCAAGTAAGTAGGGGAACTGGGATTTGAACTTAATTCTAGAAATAAAGGAAGACCAAATGAGAACAGAAACTCTCTACTTAGAGCTTGCTATAACAAGAGACTCAGCCACCATCACTTGGTTTGGTAGAGATTTGAATGCTGTGGGAGGAGGAGGAGATTTGTAATGAAGCATTATTTTTGGCATGGTAGAGCTGGAGGTTGGGTAGCTAGAATCGGGGTTTCATACATGATTGTATTAGGGACCATATTTGGATTTGGTCCGTCCGTCTGGTTAGTCCTGAGTTGGGAGCAGGGACAAAATAGGGAAGCTGGGGGCCATTGCTCAAGTCCTGATCATTCTGGGCCAATTTCTGTAGAGACCGTGGTTTCTTGGGATGGTCGCTGCAGGGGAGGTAGCTCAGAGTTCTGTTATCACACATGGTCTGGCTACTATTGTTTGCATATTCAGCCTCCTATAGTCTTTACTTCTGTACTCTGACTCCAATCATTACCCAACCCCATATTCCTGGATTTTTTCTGATTAATTATCCTACACCTACATTCCACCTTGTTTTCCGGATGTACAAGGCTTAATTGCTGGTAGAAGAGACCTCTGGTTTCTGGAAGTATCTAAATTCCAAAAATGTTGCTTGAAAATCACATTATTATAGATACAACCATATTGTAAATGCTTTGAGGCATGTTGCTAGTTGAAGGATTTTTTTTTTTCTGAATAAAAATTTATTTTGTGAGGAGAGCCATCATTTCTTAATAACCCTGGTTTGCAAGCTCAGAGTTGTTACCCGAGACATGTTTTGATATTTTCATTTGCATGTGGCCTGATGTTTCACCTGTGTCCTGAAGTCCTTGTTAAGAACGTCTGCATCTTGACTAGGGAACGTAGACAGAAAGACCCACTGGGCATGTGTCGTGGGCACAGCTTGGTACTGTGCAAGGTGATACTTTCCCCAAGAAATGGTGTGTGACCAGAATGAGGCTGAGACATGCATGCATTCACACAGAAGGTATCACGAGGCTTCTGCCTGCTGCAACGCTCCTGCAGTCAGATGCTGTACCCAGGGGCCAAAGCTTACAACAGCCAATAGCAATTCACTCTATCCCACTCCCCAGCTAAATTTCGTAACTTCTCATCTTACCACTTCAGAGAAAATGGTTCTGGTAAATTAACTCCCACCGAGATGCTTGTGAATTAATATGGCATTCAGAAAAAATGATGCCCTAAAAGGTAATGCGTACTTTCAGGAGATGAGTCTCTAACAGAGGGATTTGAGGTGATTGGTGTCCAGTGGGTGTAGAAGCTATTTTTAGACAAAGAGTTGTGTTATTTCTATAGTGAGAAGTAAATGCCTGTGACGGATCATGCCTAGGCCCAGTAGAGACCTAGTGAAATGGAAACTTCCTTGGACTGGACACAAAAAAGATTTTGGGTCCCTTTTTGTGTCACAAAAGAGTTTTATTGGGTTTACCCCTCAGGATGGCCTGTTGCTTTCACTAACCCTTACTGCAAAAAGCATGGAAAGAGGCTGAGCTCAAGGGAATGGAAACAGAGGACAGACAGTCAAATAGGATTCCAGTTGTCCTTTCAGGAGAAGATCGGGAAATATTTGGTTGTGACCATGTCCAGGGTTGTAGTAAGCTTGTAAGTTTTGACTCTCTCTTCCACATGTTTATCACTTGAATCTTAGTCTGGTTAGCAATAAAGTTCTGAGACTGGAAAGGTCTTATCTTTGGGGACTCCATGGGCAAAAGACTTGGGTGGGAAGGTTGAGTCTTTCTCAAGGAGTTTGGAGGTGAGTCCCAGGGGACAGCATGAATGACGGTGGTCTGAGAGAAGAGGAAGGAAAGCTGAGTTCCAGGAACTGCTGCCTTCCAGGGGCACCCAGGTCAGGCAATTGAAAGGTTCCAGCACTCACTGCTGGGCACCCCTCTCAAAGCATCATCTGTAGCTCAAGGGCTGCTCTTTAAGAGGAGACTGGCAGATATGTACTAGGTCTGATCATGGCATTCAAGAATAGACTTAGAATCTGTTTGAGATTTGGCCTTGTTCTACTCTCAAACTACAGCAAAGATGCCCATGAGATAGGTATGCAGTTCCCCATCACCTCGTATGTCTAATGGGGGATACACAAGGTCCAGTTTTCCCAGTGGTCTCTGAGGAGCCCAGATCGGCAGAGCCTGGGACTGGAGGCTCTGTCTTTTGTGTGCCAGTTACTTCAGCACCCATGGATATTTACATCGTCACTGAAGCCAACCTCCCTGCTACTCACTGATCCCAGGCTTGGAATTTTCTCTGTGTGAGTTCCAGGGCAGCCTCCCCTTGTCTACCTGCTTTCTGGTCCCAAAGTTCTCCATTCACACCACTTGGGGCTATATTAATTTCCTGAGGTTGTGATACAAAATTACCACAAATATATGGTAATTAAAACAACAGAAATTTATTCTCTCATTTATTCAGAGGCCAGAAATCTGAAATCAGAATCTGTGGGTGGAAATCAAGGTGTCAGCACTGCCATGTACCCTGTGGGCTCTGGGAGGAGAATCCACTCCTTGCAGCTTCTGGTGGCTGCCAGCAGTCCTTGGCTTGTGCCGCATCACTCCAGCCTTCAAGGCCAGGTCTTCCCATCTCTGCCCCATCTTCACATCCCACCTCCTTTGTGTATGTGTTGATCTCTCTCTCTCTGCCTTCTTATAAGGACTCTTAGGATTACATTAAGGGGTCACTGGAATAATCCAGGATAATCTCCCCATCTTAAGCCTCTTAACTTAATTACATCTGCAAAGACCTCCCTTTTCTTTTTACCATACAGTTATATACATGGATTCCAAGATTTATAACATGGATATCTTTTTTCAGCCTGCCACAAGGGCTACAAGCCACAGAGCATGGATCTGAAAATTCTGCCACATGAAGAACAGTCAAAGGTTCTAGAGACATTTACATTTTTAAACATTTTATCATAACATACATCTATCTATCTATCTATCTATCTATCTATCTATAAGTACATACATTATTATACTTATAAAGCAAAAACTTGTGTAAACCCTCCACACTGCCTTCAGGCCGAGAAGTTAAATCTTGCCAGTTCTCAGTTTTTAAGGTCAACATTTCCTTGTTTCCTTTCTTTTTTGGTCTCCATCTCATGGGTCTATGCTTTCATATCACCTGGATTTCATCCCTAACAATAGGCTTTTATATCACCTGGATTTGAATGGTACATAAATAGAATCAGGCCATATATCTTATTTTGTGTCTTAGTTCTTTCACTCAGCGTCAGGTTTTTCATATTTTCCTGAGCTGTTGAGTGTGATTGTGATTTTGCTCATTTTTGTTGCTGCATAGTATTCCACTGAGGAGCCTGGAGAAGGGAGAAGTCCAGTGGCTTGTTTCAAAGGGATAGAGAGGGAAGAGAGTAGAGGCATTGAGGTTGGTCAGATGTTGACAATTCAACAATTTGTTCTGGTGGCAGAACTCAATGTAACAAAACTTACTAAAGGTTGGCCATGGCTGTCCTAAAAGGAAAAGAGCTGCAAGTTTGGCCATGGGGCCTCATCAGTAGAGCTGTGTAAGCATGGAACCACCCAGGAGTTTCACTTTGCCCGCAGCCCAGAGATAACTGATTTATCAAAGCAGGGGAATTGCAATAGAGAAAGAGTTTTACACATGTGGAGCTGGCTAAATGGGAGACCGGAATTATATTATTACTCAAATCTGCCTCCCTGAAAATTCAGAGACTATGGTTTTTCCAGGAGAGTTTGGGAGAAGTGGGGGTGGCTAGGCAATGGGTGCTTGCTGCTGATTGGTTTGGGAGTACAATCATAGGGGTTTGGGAAATGGTCCTCATTGCATGCTGAGTCATTTCTGGGTGGGGCCACAAGAGTTGGCAGGTCCAGGTGGAGCCATTGGTCCTCAGACATGCAAAAAAACTGAAAAGACATCTCAAAAGGCCAGTCTTCTGTTTACAATGGTGATGTTGTTATCTGCAGGGGTAATTGGGGAAGTGCATATCTTGTGACCTCTGGAGTAATGGCTGGCAATGTTTACGTCTATGTTTTAGCAGAATTCAGGCTTCTCTTGTCCTCCGAGGCTGGTGGTCTCCCCTTAACTTTATGGAAGGGCTATTATCATTTAAACCATACACTAAATATCTCCCAAAGTTAGCTTGACCCAAACCCAGGAAGAATCAAGGGAAGTTTGAAGGCTAAAGGCAAGATGGGGGTTGGTTAAATCAGATCTCTTTCACTGCCAAAATTTTCTCACTGTTAACAATTTTTTCAAAGGCGATTTCAAGCATAAGCTCAATGGCCTTGGGTATGGAGAACTTCAGACTGGAAGGAGAGTGGTCTAGAGCAAAGCTAAGGCTGGCACTCTCACCCTGGCCAATCCTAAGAGCCCCAGCTATGCCCCTAAGATGTCACAAACTGCCTGAGCAGCTGCTCAGCCTGATGGACTTTAGACCCCACGTCATCCATATCCATCTGCTAGCCAGCCCTTTCCCAGGGTCCCTAACCATAACCTTTCCCTTTTGGTTTTGTAGCAATGCCAAAAATTCTCCCATGAAATAGTTGCCCTTCCAGCCTAAGCCTTTGGCCCTGTTTAGCCTTCAGGCTGTGCTCAGTCATGGAGCCCAGTGAGGGAGTAGTTGCTGGGCTCTTCCCTAAGGACACCCTTTTACAACAGGCAGGAACAGAAGGAAACAAGAATAGGAAGGACGTGAGGGGCAGCCAAAGGGGGCCCTTCCCAGACACCACTCCCTCAGCTGCTGAGTAGAGGCTCCTTTGAGTAGATGAGCAGCAAAAATCCTGGGTCACGCAACAGCCCTGTCCCTGTGAGCTCAAAGGCGGGCACCTCTCCAAAGAGTGGGAATCCTGAGCTCAAAGGCAGGCACCTCTCCAAAGGGTGAGAATCCTACTGTGTCAACTGAGGTGTCTGGAGGGGGTCCAGGGCACTTGGAAGGATGTGGCTAGTGAGTTGGGAAGACTGAAGGACAAATAAGGGCCTTCACTTTAGATGCTTTTACACCAAACAGAGGAAGTCCATCCAGGTTAATTGGGGTTCAGCCTGGAATGAAGGGTGAGGGGGTAAATGTAATCTCCTTGCAGTCTTCCAGAAGAAAAGCTTGTTTCTCCTCCCCTTTTCCTTACACCTGTCCCACCATAAAATCTCCATAAAATGAAGACACTTGGCTAAATTCAAAGAGTGAAAATTAAAGAGACATGCAAAGCAAAGAATTCTAAAGCTCTTTTGATCTGCAAAATCGTGCTGCTGGCAAGAATAAGGAATTGAAAGATTATTTGAGAAAATCTCAGTGTGTGACATGAATGTGACATGAGCACCCCCTTACAGTTTCCATTATGCCCAGAGGGACAGATGGGGCTTCAATTAGAGGAGGAGGGATATGGGGCTGACTTTGGGATAACTTTTTCATTTCTAATAATTGTAAAATGCACACAGTGCAAGTTATCAGAAGAAATTGTCTCTGTTTCATCACCACCTTTAAGACTAGCAGTAGTTCTCAATTTGCAATATTTAAGTCTCAGCCCCCATTGGCTATGGCCTCTGTTTTTAAAATACATAAAAATATGTCTTGTATTCAAGGAAGCATGATGATTGCCATGCAGAGCCACATCTCCAGTGCCACCTGCATTACTCCAGGGCCTTATCAGCAGTATCATCTGGAATCAGTCAGCAGTCAAGCAATCAGTCAGCATTGAAGGTCGAATTGTACATGCGGCACTGTGGGAAGAGCAGTAAGGAATAAAGATAGAGCATCTCTGAGATGATGAGGTCATTCAGCAGGAAAATAATAATAGCAACAAAAGCAGCATTACCTTCTATTTGCCTACTGCTTTACAGTTGGCAGTAGCATTACCCAATTCAGGGCACTGTGTTCAGTTTTGCAGATGGCAAATAGAAAAATGCGAATGATGCCATCTAGAGTTGTGCGGTGCACCACCTGCCCCACCATTTGCAATGGCCCTGTCATGCACAGAACCTCATTTAAAGCTTTTCAGGCATGGAATTCTTTTTCCATTTTAAATTGATTTCACATCCATTTGGTCTTCATCACAGTTTTGTGAGATTGCAGGGCTAGTGTTATTCTCCAGACCACAGGTAAGAAAACCAAGTTCTAGAAAGGAACTGGGACTATTCTAGGTGACTGGTAGAATGAGATTAGAACCCAGCACTGGTAGCTCTTAATTCAGGGCCATTTCTACTAGCCAAACCCACTTAACCCAGTCTTTCAGAAACACATCTGGGATGTAAGAGATGGGCTGGTGGAGAGTTGCTGAGAGCAGAGGGGCTGCTGAGTAAAGGCCTAATCTTCTCCCTCACCCCAAACCTGGCCTCTGGCCTGGCCCAGCCCTCCCCAATGGCCAGTTTCCCTTCTTCATGCCCCTCCTCTCCACACCCAGGTTTGAGCGGGAGCAGAATGACACCTTCATCATGGAGATCCTAGACATTGCTCCATTCACCAAGATGCGGATCCGGATTGATGGCTTGGGCAGCCGGCCAGAGTGGTTCCTGGAGAGGGTAAAATGTCTAGACCCTCACTCTTCCTTCCAGCCACCACCCACCCCTTCCCCCTATTCCTCTGGCTTGTCAATGGACCTTGCTAAAACAAATGTCACCATAGAGGATCATTACATGAACCCAGCCCATATGATTCAGCACGCCCTTTGGCATGAATTAATCCGAGAATGTCGTTTTATTTATTTGTGTCCAGTGAGAACTGAAGCAACTGTCAGGTAATTCAACTTGAGCTGTCAACTTTACGTGGACAGAGACCCGAGGAAGGGGAGGGGTGGTGTGGGCTTCCTTCAGGACAGCAGCTGGGTGGGTTGAGAGAGGAGGAGCAAGGCCTGGGGCAGAGAGAGGCTGCCATGGTGGGAACTTCAGGCAGGATGGCAGAAAGCTTACTGGGGCCTCTGCGATCATGGAGTTAGGTAGCTGCCTCTTTTTCCACTGTGGCCCTCCGAGTCTGAGCTTGGTCGTCAGCACCCTGCCTGAGGATCCTGGATCCTTGGGCTCTCAGTTGGGCTGAAGCCAGCCTTGGGGATGCGATGCTGGGATCTTCAAGGAGCAACAGCAGCACGGGATTTCTTAGTTCTGCCTCCATCCTCCCACTCTTCCCAGCATACCTATGCACGGGCACATGTGCACACACACACATGCACATGGCCACAGACTCAGTTTCCACCAAGAAAGGAAGACAGCTGCTCCTTCTCAGGACCTCTCATCACTTCCTCACCTTCCCCAGGCTGTGCGGCTCTGTGCCTCCAGGCTGCCCAGAGGAGAGTCATTAACACTTGCTGCTCCGGGGCAGAGAGAAGAGCATCCAGGGCATAGGGCTAAGCTTCACTTATTTTGATGAGAACCCCATGATGTTAGGAGTCCAACGGCTTTCCATGCTAAGAGTGGCTCCAAAACTGGAGGCCCCTGGCAGCCAGGAGGAGCCTCACCTGCAGCCCCACACTCACAAAGGCAATGACTATGCTGACGAAGATGACCTTCCTGCAGCCTCCATGTCACACGAGGTCCTAGGCACACCAATATGTGTGTGGTGTCCTCCCTACATAGTGTGTGTTAGAATCAGGTAGCATAAAAAAACATCACGGACTAGAGGTTTGGAACAACACACATTTATTGCCCCCTCACTGTCATAGAGGCAGAAGTCCAAGGTGAAGGTGTCGGCAGGGCCACACTCCCTCTAGGGAAGCATCTGTTCTGGGCTACTCTCCTGGCTTCTGGCAGTTCCCTGGCTCGGGGCAGCATCTTGCCAGTCTTCGCATGGTGTTCTGGGTGCTTGTCTGAGTGGTAGAAGTCTGAGGGCCCAGTGTAATGACCTCATCTGAACTGATTACACCTATAACAATCCCCTTTTGGATAAGGTCACATTCTGAGGGACTGTGGGTTAAGAATTCAACATATGAACTCTGGAGGAATACAATTTCACCCATAACACAAAGCCCTGCAGTCCCCTGCCTAAGTCAGCCCATGCATCCTCATCTACCAGAGGCCAGCTGTCCTGCATTGCCTCAGGCTCCTCCTCCCCTGTTCAGCCATTAGCAGATTTTCTTGAGTCAAAAATATGGGGCCCACACCAAGGACTATCCTGCAGATGTCAGCACTCTGCTCCCAGGTGGTCTGTTTTTCTGTCACTCATTCAGCAAACATCTCTTGTGCACAGTGACAGGTACCTCTGAGGATAGTTTTAGGTGAATTGCCCATTCCCAAATCCCAAGCTAGGGCAGTCCTTGTGAGGACTTCAAACCCCATGGCAAGCACACAGGACAGGGCCTTTGTCCTGGAAAGGGCCCTTTCCACACCCCCTGGGTCTCAGTCGCAAGTGCTTGTCTCAGGTCTGGGATCTCCAGGGTTGGGATCCGGGGAGGGGCTGCATGGGCCAGTGGGTGCTGGTGGAGGTGAGGGAGGGCAGGGCATTCCCACGGTGGCTCCCTTTCCCCCAGATCCTACTGAAGAACATGAACACTGGAGACCTGACTATGTTCTACTATGGAGACTGGCTGTCCCAGCGGAAGGGCAAGAAGACCCTGGTGTGTGAAATGTGTGCCGTTATCGATGAGGAAGAAATGATGGAGTGGACCTCCTACACCGTCGCAGTTAAGACCAGCAACATCCTGGGTAGGTTGGGGGTCCCTCACACCTCCTGCTCCCTTGCCCCTCCAACCCTCAAATTCGGGCTGAGGCCCTGGTTTCTTGTCAGGGCGTTTTTCTTTATATGGCCTTCCAAAATCTAGTCAATCCAAGTCTTCTCTACAGTGTGTCACTTTCTGTCTGGACAAAACATTTCCTCCCAGTGAGTGACTGGTTCCCTCCCTCCTCCCTTGGGGAAATAGGGGAGAACATGACTGGGGAGTATGGTCAGCACTTTTGGAAATGGTACATTTCCAATGGCTCTGGCTTGACGCAGAGCCTTCCCATCTTCCTTCTGCTGCCTGGCACCGCTCGCCCAAGCGCCATGCACCTCAGGCATGCTCGGACCCGTGTGCTTGGTGGCCATCTACCATGTGCTGGCTTTGGCTGTGGGTCTTAGGATACAGATGTGCTGCCCAGGCCCTTGCAGGTCTGACCTTCATTGGAGCAACCACAGTGCAGTGTGGTGATGCTCTGATGGATGCAATGCCAAAGTCAAGTCCAGAAACACAAACACAGAAGCCAGGCAGACAGGGCACCCAGAGGAAGGGCCTTCTAATCAAAAGTACTAGCATGTCAAAGGCCAGGAGCTGAGAGGGAACACACTGTCGTCTAGGCATGGGGGACATGATACCTACACTCCCCTATCCCAAGTCTGCTCTCTAGGAGCCATTGCAAAGAATCTGGCAAGCTCATCACATTAATTATAAATGGTGAATGAAGGATTAACTTGTTGGCCATGGTAGCTTACATTTTCAACAGAGTAGCCTCTTGCCAAAGAAATGAAGCTCTCATGGTAGAATCTCAGGCATGAATGATAGGTCAATAAAGCTAGTAAATTTTGTTGGGGGTACCTCCTTTCTTCCTATTCTCACAATGGAATTTTCACCCCTATTGCTTAAAGTTCCAAGTGTCCCCAAGTTTTCAGGCCCCTCCATCCCTTTATGATGCACTCAGAAAATAACAAATTCATTGATAACCACAGATGTGTGTCAGAAAAGCTTCACTGGTTCACCCCTTCCAGAAGCATTTGCTTTTGATTTGGGCCAATACCTGTATTTGGCTTAAGCAAATGAAATGAAGCTCTAGTGTAGAATGTCAATCAGAGACAGATTTAGGGAGCACAGAACTTCCCTGCTTCCTTCTGAACCCACACTGTGCAGGAGGTAGCCTATGTTTCTAAATTGTAAAGACAGCCTATATGACACGCCTTTTAAGTTTGGGTGTATTTCCCCAGAAATAGATGAGTTTTGTACTAAACCATTCACACTTGCTGACCACAACTCCAGTTAGACCAAAAGCTTTTGTAAGGCACAAAGGTAAGATGAAGAAGAGAATTGGAGACCTAGGACATTAATTGACCCTTTCCAACCTCAACCCTGGCCTTCTTGAGTCTGTACTCTGTCCACCTGTACCCCTGGCTCCTCTGAGGAGTCCGGGATCAAGGCCAGAGCAAGAGGGCTGTGTGTCAAAGAGGCTGGCACCCTAAGCCTCACCTTGTGTACCCCCCAGGAGCAGGCACTGATGCCAATGTGTTCATCATCATCTTCGGGGAGAATGGGGACAGTGGGACACTGGCCCTGAAGCAGTCGGCAAACTGGAATAAGTTTGAGCGGAACAACACGGACACATTCAACTTCCCCGACATGCTGAGCTTGGGCCACCTCTGCAAGCTGAGGGTCTGGCACGACAACAAAGGTAGCTCCCACTCAAGGCCAGGTTGGTGGGAGGGCGGCCCTCAGCTCCCCTCCTGAGCCCTTCTTCCCTCCTTGGCATCATATTGACTCTGATTACCCCAGGGTGGCAGGCAACCGAACAGTTGATGACCACCACATTGATGCTTCCATCAGTACTAAAGAGACAGTATTTCTGGGCAAATATTTTTAGAGATGAAGCTTAGTTCCTCCTGCTTTCTCCCTGGGTGATTAGTGGTTCTCCATTGTTTGTGATTTCAGGCCATTAATTTGACTTAGTTCAGACATAAAAATTAAGGGAAAAAAAGCTAAATTCATTTCCCATGGATTTTCTATAAACTATTATGTTTGTGCCGAGTGCAGTGGCTCATGCCTATAATCCCAGAACTTTGAGAGGCCATGGTGGGAGGATTGCTTGAGCCCCAGGAGTTCGAGACCAGCCTAAGCAACATTGTGAGATCCCATCTCTACAAATTATTTTAAAAAATAGCTGGGCATGGTGGCATGCACCTGTGGCCCCATCTACTTGGGAGGCTGAGATGGGAGGATTGCCTGAGCCCAGGAGGTCAAGGCTGCAGTGAGCTATGATTGTGCCACTGCATTCCAGCCTGGATGACAGAGTGAGACCCTGTCTCAATAAAAAAAAATAAATAAAAATAAAAATAAAAAAATAGAAAAAGGATTATGCTTGTTTATAATAGTAATCCTAAAGTAGTTGAATTCACTTATAAATATAAACTATGAAATAGGATATAAACCAAGTGAGAAACTTATTTTTAACTACGCAGTGCCTAAGGAATGGTTTGTCATTTCTATAACTGTGATGACGTTCATGTTCTTAACATTTCTTTGGTTATCATTTTGCTGTCTGTAAGCCACTCTTTATTTTCTCTGGCTTTGGGCCTATAAGTTCTATTTGGTATGATTATAATAGAGTTGTTAAATATTAAATTCCACCTCCTTGATGCATACTGCTTTCTTCATTCACCTCTTTTATCTTCTGTAGAAACATGTCTCTGCAAAGCTATCTGCTCAAAGCCTTCTCTAGCCTTTGCTGGGTCTCCCAAATGGCTGCCCAGAGCTGTCCTGAATGTTGTGTTGCTCCTCACTTCTTCGAAACCCCCGCTGAGGACTAGCCTATCTCTCATGGTCACTGATGAAACCCAACTCAGCAGTTTGCAACCTCTCTTCTATAGGAGCTAAACTATTTTACTTTAACATGGATTAAACAGTTAAAATTTTTTCCATAACACAGAATAAGCTCAGACTAGGCATTAATAAAATAGTTTTCAAAGCAATAAAATAAAAAATACTTACACAGCACTGCACAGTTTTCAAATTTCAGTGTATCCCACCAGTCATTTATATGATGAACATTATATACAGAACATATACAGTATTCATGACATGTCTGGGACTCTGTTCGGTATTAAAGATACAAACATTTGATCCTCAAAAGTACTTTGTGAGGCCAGGTGCTGTGGCTCACACCTGCTATCCCAGCACTTTGGGAGGCTGAGGTAGGCAGATCACTTGAGCCCAGGAATTTGAGACTAGCCTGGGCAACATGGCAAAACTCCATCTCTACCAGAAATGCAAAAAATAGCCAAGTGTGGTGGCTCATGCCTGTAGTCCCAGCTACTGAGGAGACTGAGATGGGAGGATCACTTGAGGTCAAGGCTGCAGTGAGCTGTGATTGCATCACTGCACTCCAGCCTGGGTAACAGTGAGACCCTGTCTCAAAAACAAAACAAAACAAAACAATAAAAAACAAACAAATAGAAACCTTTTTGAATTACTGCAGCAAAAGCACTTTATTGCTCCTCTTTTTACAACCAAGTAATATTGAGACCCAGTGAGGTTTGAATGTCTTACTTGGAACCACACAGCAAGGAAGGGAAACAGCCATCACCCAAACCCAGGACTTCTGATGCCTGTTCTAATCCACCATTCTGTGTGCCAGCCCATCTTGCCAGCCACCATTCTGCACCCTCACCAGCCGCTGTGTCAGGTGGTCAAAAAGAAGATGAGGTGATGAAAGGCAGCCTCTTTATCTCTGTTTGCTACACCCCTCAATATCAGGGTGTATCCGAGGTAGTCTAGTCCAGAAAAGCATGCAGTGGAAGGGAACTCTTCTTCCTCACTTGATCATTCAAGTGGCATTATGAGTCTGTGGAAAGAAACATACTTTCAAATCATGCTCAAACATCCTTAATGCACCTCTCCTCTTTCCCAAGATGAAAACAAAGCAAAGACCCCTGAGTTTTTTTCCCTCCCTCTCATCATCCATTCTGATTGTCTTAGGACTAGCCGCAGGTTTCCCAAGTCTGGTTGAATAACGGTAGCCATAATCATTAGGACCATCTCCTGCCCCAGACACTTCACAAGATCAGGATGAGATCTTCCCATGACACTCAACAGTGATCATGAAGTCAAGACAAGTGTGAAAGCATTGAGCCACATTCTGTGTATCTTCACAGGCCTAATTAGAGGGATTTGACAGATCAGATTAGTAAGGGTGGCAGGCATGGGGGTGTGGAAGGTGGGGACAAGGTCTGTCTACCCTAACTTGCTTGTCTACAGTCCCTCCTGTTAAAGTGCCTAAACCATTGTTTAGGAAGTATGTTCCCAGAAACTATGTCCCTGCCTTAATCAGAAAGAATCACATTATGTCTGTGGGCTTCCAACTCTCTGTCAAGATGTCATTGCCGTTGAGGATAGGAATCATGCCTTATTCATCTCTATCTTCAAAACTGCCTATAACAGCGCCTGGAGCATAGTGAGGACTTAATAAATGTTAGTTTAATTGAGACTCCCCCCGAGAGCTGAGAAATACCAGGTCTTTTAATCCTGTTCTGCCATAACCTCTATCTCAGAAATAGCAGAGACACCAAAGGAATTAGAACCCTGAGAAGGAAGAAGTGGTATCCCCCAGGAGCCTGAGCCCTTCCTCTAAGGCTCACTATGAGACCAGAAGCATGGGGTTCCCTAACATCTTCCCAGTCAGCCCAGAAAACTGGAGAAGGAAGAATTTCATGTAGACTACGATGACCCCACTTTTCCATGCCAGGGCCATTTACAATATGGGCATTTTATTCATGAGGGGTGAGAGTGGAGAATATAGCCAGAAGGACTGAGGATGCTGTGTTAAGGACCATACTCTGTAGAAATCACTCAGCAGTCTTGGAGCACAGGCAGAGGCAAGAGGAGCTGTCCACGGTTCTGACTCCTCTGGCTTGTCTCAACTCTGGACTCCACAAGCTGATCCAGGTTCTTCCCTTGGTGACTATTTTCAACCTGGCCTGCTACAAATATCCAGATGCTTGACAAGATGCTCCAGATTACCATGCATTCCACCCCCAGTTCACAGCAATAAAAGGTAGAGAGTTGCAGATCCAAGATCAGAGCTCATCTCTGCTTCCTGTCTGCAACTCCATCTTATCCAAATCTGAACTCCACCTGATTAACCCCTTTCTTCCCTGGATGGCTTCCCCTGTTGCTGCTATACCTTCTGTTTCAGCCTGTTTCTTTAGGATGAACCTTCCGGAGTCCTTTCAGCCATTCCTGCCTGCATGTTGTACCCTTCTTTCCAAACCATCTAGGAAAGTAAAGGCTCTCATATTTGAGAAGAAGGTTTAAAAAGTCATGTAATTACATTTCAGGAGTCCGGAATAATGATTGTATTCAGTGACATGCAAGTTTCCCCCTTTCTTGTTTTCATCCTCCTACCTGACATGTCCTCTCCAGAGACAAAATGAGCAGTCCAGGTCCTTTGCAGGCCTAACAGTTCCCTCAGTTTTAATATTTATTTCAGTTAACAAACCAATTACAGCTGGCTCTCACTATTCACAGTAGTTATGCCCTATAATGTTGCTGTGAACTCTGAATAGGCAAACATTGAACCATTGCTTCTGCAGGAAGCGCAGGGTTAGGTTCCTGTGAGCCTCTGATCACAACATTTTCACCAACTGATCAATAGATAACCTTGTTTTAGAAATGGGGAAAGGATTCCCTATTTAATAAATGGTACTGGGAAAATTGGCTAGCCATAAGTAGAAAGCTGAAACTGGATCCTTTCCTTACTTTTTATATGAAAATTAATTCAAGATGGATTAGAGACTTAAATGTTAGACCTAATACCATAAAAACCCTAGAAGAAAACCTAGGTAATACCATTCAGGACATAGGCATGGGCAAGGACTTCATGTCTAAAACACCAAAAGCAACGGCAACAAAAGCCAAAATTGACAAATGGGATCTAATTAAACTAAAGAGCTTCTGCACAGCAAAAGAAACTACCATCAGAGTGAACAGGCAACCTACAGAATGGGAGAAAATTTTTGCAATCTACTCATCTGACAAAGGGCTAATATCCTTTGATATGAGTTCTTTGAGTTCTACAAAGAACTCAAACAAATTTACAAGAAAAAAACAAACAACCCCATTGAAAAGTGGGCAAAGGATATGAACAGACAGTTCTCAAAAGAAGACATTCATACAGCCAACAGACACATGAAAAAATGCTCATCATCACTGGCCATCAGAGAAATGCAAATCAAAACCACAATGAGATACCATCTCACACCAGTTAGAATGGCAATCATTAAAAAGTCAGGAAACAACAGGTGCTGGAGAGGATGTGGAGAAATAGGAACACTTTTACACTGTTGCTGGGATTGTAAACTAGTTCAACCATTATGGAAAACAGTATGGCGATTCCTCAAGGATCTAGAACTAGAAGTACCATATGACCCAGCCATCCCATTACTGGGTATATACCCAAAGGATTATAAATCATGCTGCTATAAAGACACATGCACATGTATGTTTATTGCGGCACTATTCACAATAGCAAAGACTTGGAATCAACCCAAATGTCCATCAGTGACAGACTGGATTAAGAAAATGTGGCACATATACACCATGGAATACTATGCAGCCATAAAAAAGGATGAGTTTGTGTCCCATTACTGGGTATCCCATTACTGGGTATATACCCAAAGGATTATAAATCATGCTGCTATAAAGACACATGCACATGTATGTTTATTGCGGCACTATTCACAATAGCAAAGACTTGGAATCAACCCAAATGTCCATCAGTGACAGACTGGATTAAGAAAATGTGGCACATATACACCATGGAATACTATGCAGCCATAAAAAAGGATGAGTTTGTGTCCTTTGTAGGGACATGGATGCAGCTGGAAACCATCATTCTCAGCAAACTATCGCAAGAACAGAAAACCAAACACCGCATGTTCTCACTCATAGGTGGGAACTGAACAATGAGATCACTTGGACTCGGGAAGGGGAACATCACACACCGGGGCCTATCACCGGGAGGGGGGAGGGGGGAGGGATTGCATTGGGAGTTATACCTGATGTAAATGACGAGTTGATGGGTGCTGACGAGTTGATGGGTGCAGCACGCCAACATGGCACAGGTATACATATGTCACAAACCTGCACGTTATCCACATGTACCCTAGAACTTAAAGTATAATAAAAAAATGTTTAAAAAAATAAAAAAAATAGATAACCTTGTTTTATGTGTATTTCTGTTTAAAGACACCTTAGTATTTACTGTTTATTCATTAACATTGAACTCATGACCAACAGCACTATAACTCATGCCTGAGTGAAGCTTATCTAACATGTATCGTTTCTGGAAGGCACACTCCAGCCTTCTTGCATTTAGAAACACTAAATAGCACTTCAGCTTGAGTATCAAGCACTATGTTTGAGGGCCATTTTAAAACAATAAACTCACTAATAAATAGCACAAAAATGTGAAAACATGGCACTAAATAGACCATGAACAGGACAATTGTTTATGGCATGAAAGATGAAACAAGAAGGCAGTGTTGCCTTGTTCAGCCTCAGCTGAGAACATGTGCATTTGGCAACTAAAATTTTTTGCCACTCTGCATATGTCCACAAATGACCACATGAGTATTAATTTAGGGTTACAAATAAAATTTGGCAAATAGCCAAATCCACAAAGATGGAACATGTGAATAATGAGTATTAACTATATATCTATTGAGTACTTACTGTCAGGCATTGTGTTCAGTGCTAGGGGCAGAGTAGGGAGCAGCAGACAAGATTCCAGTCATCAGGATGACCTTCTAGCAAAAATTACATGTATTAAACAAGTAATTAATTTAAAAAATGATGTGCCTCTAAAATGGAGGTCCACAGGATGCTAGTCCGAGGACTCAGAGAAAACCCCCCTGAAGACGGGATATTTAAGCTGAAACCTCAGGAATGAATAGGAGGAGCTATTAGGTGAAGTGTGGTGTTTGCTAAAAATGAAGGAACACATGTGAGGTAGAGTGAATAGCAAATATAAAAGCCCTAAAATAGGAAAAAAAAATCTTGATATGTGCCAGAAACTAAAGAAAAATCCAGAATGACTACAAAATAGGGAATAGGGGTGGGAGCTACAATATAGATAGGAACCAGGCCATGCATAATGTTATAAGCCATATCAAGGATTGGGTTTTTATCCTGACTGTACTGAGAAGCCATCAAGGCATCTCAAGAACAGGAATCACTCAGAGAAGATCATTCTAGTGTCTGTGGGAGATAGGTTAGATGGAGAAGAAAATAAGCTTCAAAAGATGATTAGGAAATTGGTGGGAGAATGTCTTGCAATATGATGATGGCAGTGGGGATGGAGAAAAAGCAGACAGATCTGAGAAATATTTAAGGCAGAGGACTTGTTAAAGGTTTGCCTGAGAAGACTTGAACAAGAATGGTGAGGATGCTGGAGAACTTTCTTCATCCTGATGAGTTTAATTTGAAGGCCTGAGTGACATCTAAGGGGTGATGTCCAGTAACAGTGGGGTCTGGACCTCAGGAGGAAAGCTAGTTGGGAGACTGATCTGAGATAGTAATCTAAAAGGTGTTAGTGCAGAGAGAGTAGTGAAGTCATCAATAAAGAGTGAATAAGAGAGTCTATGGAGAAAGTGAAGCTTGAGGAAAGCAAGGGTGGTATAGAACAGATTCCTGAGAATTTCAACATTTGAGGTGAGACGATGGAAAAAAAAGGAAGAGGAGGGGGAGGAAGAAAGGAGGAGAAGGAATTACCTCCGTCTTTTGTACTTCCAAAGTGGGATGTGCCTGGGGAGGAAACTGACATCTGGGGAACTCTGTAATGCTGAAAATTGTTCACTGGCCATGAAATCCCAAGATGCGGTGTGTCAGTTCCCTACTCCATAGTTTCCTGGGCATAAATTTAATAGAGGAAACATGAGGCCTCATTTGCCTCCAAATAGCAAAGCAATTCAAAATATTTAAAATGTTTATTTCTCCCTAGCAAATTTCTAGAATCCTTTGCTTAAAAATGTCATTATACAGCCAAATATTTAAGCCACTGTATGTAACTGGGAGAAAGGAAGGGGTGATGAATAGCTTTCTGTAATTTGTGGATTTATGTTTATTAGACAAAAGTGTTCCTCATTGCTTCCTCCCCCTGACACACACACACACACACACACACACACACACACACACACACACACACAAAGTCAGGAAATCTTTTTCACCTAGCCTCACTCTCTCTGCTCTCTGGTCCTTTTTGTAATGTGGAATTGTCTTTATTCCTGACTATTCTGACCCATCCAAAGAATGGCATGGTACATTCAAGCTTTCAAAAACTAGGGTCTCTCTAAGATTAGCTATTTTCATTCAAAAAGTTTTCTTTGTTATTCTCTCTCTTCTTTTTTCCTAGATCTCTAAACTTTCATTCCAGCCCTTATTTAAATTTCACCTTGCATGAAGTAACTTACATCTTTTGCCCAAGCTAACAGACATTCACAGATACCCAAGAGATAACTTTGCACCTGCAATTCCCTTCCCCCGCTAAATTCTTACGCATCCTTCAAAATCCAGATTAATATCACCTTCTCCATGAAGCTCCCTGATTATCCCAAATGAAGTTAGATGCTCCTACCCTGTGCTCCTAAACTTCTCTGCTCATACCTCTATATCTAGCACTCACAATGCTGAATTGTAATTGTCTTGCCAGTCATAATTGGCAGACTTTTGAGTCTCTCAGGGGTAGAAACTTTGATTCACATTTGTATGCCGAAAGACTGGCATTTAGTAGGTATTTAACAATTATGTACTAAATAAATAAATTGATGTTGAACATCAGTTTGTAGCAGTTTCTGAATCCTAAATAGATGGCTCCAGAATTCTGTCCTTTTCTAGACTTCCACATATATATCTTTCTCCCCTGTAGGTGATTGAGGGGTTTCTAGATGCAGCAATTATATCAGACACACTTGTTAAAGCATTTGTAATTATCCAAGGGTAGGTGTTATAGGTGAAATAGTGTTCCCCATCCACCAATTTCTTCTTCACCAAGAACCTCAGAATGTGATAATATTTGGAAATACGATCTTTGCAGATAGACTTAATTAAGAATCTTGAGATGAGATCACCATGGATTTAGAATGGGCCCTAAATCAATGATGACTTGTGTCTTTATAAAAATATGAGAGAACATGGAAAGATGCCAAAACAAGAGCATATGAAGATGGAGGCAGAGATTGGAGCTGGAGATAGCAGTAACAAGCTGAGGAGCACCAAGGATTGCTGGGAGCCACCAAAGCTAGGAAGATACAAGGAAGGATTCTTCTCTAGAGCATTCAGAGAGAGAATTGACCTGCTGACACCTTGACTTCAGACTCCTGGGCTCCAGAACTCTGAAAGAATAAATTTCTGTTATTTTAAGCCACCAAGCTTGTGGTAATTTTTTTGATGGCCTAGGAAAATAATATGGTAGGTAAAACCTTCTGGGGAAGAGTAAAGACTTTCCTAGGGTCTCAATATGAACAATCTGCCTCAGGATTTGCTACTGGGTGGAAAATGTCAAGGCCACTGGACCAAGATAAAACTCACCAAATCAGAGTGCGGTCCCATCTGAGAGCCTAGAGTCAGCAGGGTTTAATTGCAGTAGCTTAAGGCATAGCAAGGCTGGGTGGCCCAGAGTCCTAACACTAAAGTTGGTGTCAAGTAGTGATCTGTTTAGCAAGACCATTGCTCCTAACTTTTACAACTGGTGTCTCCACAGCCCTGAAATTAGTTTGGTAATAACTGGGGCACAGAAACCAATTATTGCCCTAGGCATGAAAAAGAGAGGAAACCCAGACCTGAAAGGCATTGTAGATTATTTTCTGATCCCACTCTGCAATTGTCATTTAATTCCAGCCACGGAGACCTCTGCCTTGTGACCTAACTCCCACCGTGCATTCTGCCATGATTATATCTGCCTGTCTGTGGTTTAGAAGCTCTCTTATGTCCTCACTTCCTCACTGAAAGTTCTTCCTATTGCCCTGCCTTGCTTGAGCCCACTCCCAGAACAGTCGACATATCTGAAACTACATGTGTATTCTGTCTCTTTTACTTGAGCGTTCACTCCACAGGTACCATCGTCTTGTTCATGTTCTTTCCCTAATGCCTATCACATTGCCTATAATATAATAAGGACATAACATATTTTTGTATAATTTAATTATACTTATACTTCTCTTTCAGACCCTTCCCTGTCTTTTCATGCTTCAGTTATAGGGAACTCAGTTTTCCCCAGAATCAGTGTTCCTTGTGCCTTAGTGCTTTTTAAAAAAGTTGAGTCCTGGCCATGAAACTCAGACTCATGACTAAGTCCTCCAATGCCAGCTGCCCCTCCTCCCAGACACTAATTGCACACATATCCAGACTTTCTCAGTTTTCTTGATGCATTTTTCTACCATGCAGAAACGTGACTCCAATCAGCCAATTCCTTCCATCTCGTCACGGTCAAAATATGAAAGAGGCGGGTTCAGCACCGTGGACAGTTCTAAACCACTCCAACCTTGTGACTAGTTACTATTGTTACTCAGATGCCAGCCTTTCCAAAGAGCTTGGCACCCCACCCCACCACCACTTTGAATAGCAAAAGACTATTTGATTGCCTTGGACCCATAATGGCTCTTGGATTTAAAGAAATCCTGAGTGGTTGATGCGATCCTCTTCTCCTTGTAGTCAAAGAAGTGGCCCTCCTCCCCTTCAACAGACACTGGGTCTGAAACCAGGATAATATCACTGGTAGGTTTTCAGGTTCATCAAGAAAAAGAAGATTTCTGTATCCTTATTTTTTTATTTTATTTTTGAGACAGAGTCTCACTCCGTTGCCCAGGCTGGAATGCGGTGGGGCCATCTCTGCTCACTGCAACCTCCACCTCCCAGGTTCAAGTGATTCTTCTGTCTCAGTCTCCCGAATAGCTGGGATTGCAGGTGTGTGCCACCATACCCAGCTAATTTTTGTATTTTTAGTAGAGGCGGGGCTTCATCATTTTGGCCAGGCTGGTCTCAAACTCCTGACCTCAAGTGATCCACCTGCCTCAGCCTCCCAAAGTGCTGGGATTACAGGCATGAGCCACAGTAACTGGCCTTTCTGTATCCTTATTGAGCCCATGTGGTTGAAATACTAGGTTTAGGGGAGGGACAGAGAGGACAGACAGATTTTGTGTCCAACTTCCTTTTAATGATAACTTTCTCCTCCAGGGATGGAAGTTTAAATGTTAATACAAAGATGGCTAAACATGTCCTTAGCCTCTCTCTATGCCACACTTTTTATGTTTATTTAAAATTTTTTTCCAGATACCTTATACTTCCCTTGCATAGACATTTATGAGGAAAAATATATTTTGTTTGAGAGTCTTCTACAATAAAGATGGGGATTTCTGAACAAATACCATATAAATCAGATGACAAATGCTTAGTTAACTTAAAGCATAGCAATCTTCTCTTTCTCTGAATCTACCTTTCAACCATTTTTGTCTATTCAATAGTTCTTTTTTAGTGAAAAATTTTAAACATGCACAAAAATGAAGGGAATAGTGTAATAAACTTCCACATAGCCATCACCCAAGTTCAAGAATTATGAATTATTGATTTAAATTTGAACTATTGAAATTTGTCACATCAGCTTCATTTTTCATACTTTTATTTATTCTTTTTGGTTGCTGGGGGATATAAAATCAAATCCTAAACTTCATGTCATGTCACCCCAAACATAGTGTGTATTTATTTATTTATTTATTTATTTATGGAGTCTCACTCTGTCACCTAGGCTGGAGTGCAGTGGTGCCATCTTGGCTCACTGCAACCTCCACCTCCTGGGTTCAAGCGATTCTCCTGCCTTAGCCTCCTGAGTAGCTGGGATTACAGGTGCGCACCACCACATCTGGCTAATTTTTGTATTTTTAGTAGAAACAGGGTTTCACCATGTTGGTCAGGCTGGTCTCTTTTTAAAATGAACATTTTCTTACAGAATTACACCACCATTATCATACTTAACAATGATATATTTGTATTGTTCAATTTCCACTCCATGACGAATTTTCCCAATACTACGTAATATATAAATTTTCTTAATATTGTGTATGGAATATATGGAAAATAAGTAAATTTCCTCAGTACTGTATACGAGTAAGTTTGTGAGGAATACAATGTATTGAGGAAATACTGTTTATTGATGTAATATGAAGTACACAGAAGTCCCATTATTATTGGTGCTAACATTGAACAGTGGATATAGGGACTGCCAGCCTGACTACTCCACTATAAAGTTTCCTCATAACTCTTCATCTAGTAGACTCATCCAGTGATGATCAATTAGGGTTACAAATGGTGATTTTCTAATTCTTTCATTTCTTATTCATTTAGTAGTTAGAATTTTTCTGTTAAAAAATCTCTCAGGCTATTTGATTACCATAAAATATAGTTCATAGAGGAAAATCAAGACAAGTGATTAATTCTCCATAATTCCAATTACCCACATAGCTTTTATAATACTGAACAAATTATAACCAGAGTATTTATTTTCTAAATTATCTTGTTCTTCATGCCTTCTTTGGTTAAATTAAGGCTCTGAGGAAAGAAAGAATTTATGTGTTTTCTTTTGAAAAATATAAATTCATAGAAATATTAGGTTGGTGCAAAAGTAATTGCAGTTTTTGCCAAAACCACAGTGACTTTTGCACCAGCCTAATACAAAGAACCTCAGAAGTCATCTATTTCAATCCCCACATTGTACAAGTAAGGATACTGAGGCATGGGGATATTATAATGTGTTCAGTTCGGTGGATATGCTGAGACTGCAACCTGATCTGCCAGATTCCAGAGTGTTGCTCTAGGTGACCTCTTAGATAATGTATGTGAAAAAGTATTTGTGGAAAAATAATAGCTAGATTCTCATATTCATACACAGCTAGGACTCTGTGATGGTTCCATATCTTACTTCACACCATTTATTGATCTTACTAAAGAAATGTGAGTTGCCTAGATGAATCCTTAGCTTGCCAAAGATTATTTTCAAGAATGGAGTTGCTTGGTGAAGAAAATTATCTCCCTACCTGAGAAGAATTTTCAGTGGTTTGTGCTGGAGCAAAGAATTGACAGTTCACTTTAGAAAGTAAAAATCATTGATCAATTCTATGTTTATTGAATGCTAAGTCCATACCACTGTGATACAATTAAGAGCTCCTAAGATATGATTCTCCTCCCCTAAAATCTCACTAGAGAAGTCAGGCATACACATAATACCAGCCACAAAAGTTAGGGCATAGTCATGACCTGAATAGCAGAGATTTCTCAAGATGTCTGTGCTCATGGCCAAGAGAATGGACAAGCAAAAAATACTGAGAGCCTGGGGATTTTGGAGGACCTTGCAGAGGAAATGAGGTCTAAATTTTCCAGAGGACAATAGGCAGGTATTTAAAGCAAGGGAAAGCTGGGTGCCATAATGAGAAGAGAGGAAATGCCAAAGGGATGCTTAAATCCATCTCACTGCAATAAGGGATTTGTAAAAGGGCTCTTCCTTGATGAGGTGATTGGAGTCAGGCTGAAGAAGGCCCTAAATATGTAAACACAGAGTTGGGCCCTTTTGTCCCATCAGATGTGGAAAGCCACTGGGGAACCACAGGCAGGAGAAGGTGTGATGAACTCTAGGGAGCAGCTGCCAGTCTCGCTCCCATCCAGAGACTGCCATCTCTTGCCTGAAAAGATGGGACCTCATGCTGGTTCAGAGTTTCTAGGCCTTTTTCTTAAAGAAAACTTTGAAAAATGTGGGATAAAATAATCAATTCTACTAGAACAGGCCAGCCACCACTCACTGCTAGGGCTTTGAATTCTTTTTCCCATCCACTCTTAAAACTTCACCATTAGAGCCATTCTTCCCTATTCAATAATAGTGCACACCCATGCATGCAATAAACACTTATTTAATAATATGCCAAGCACTGTTCTAGGCATTGAAACATAGAGATGGATAGGTTACAAAAGGATCCTGTTCTCGAGGGGCTTACAACCTAGTGGAAGAAGACAAACTATACAATATATGAGAAAACAAAAGCAAACTTATTGCAGATTGTGAAGTGGGCATGTCATGATTGACAGCAAGTAATTGGGGATTAGGAAGCTTCTGCAAATAGGGTTGTTAACAAAGTCTTTCTCAAAGACAGAATATTTGATCTGACACCTCAGTGATGAGATGGTGTTGACATTCAGAGCCTGGGGAATATAGTTCCAAACAGACCAAATGGCAGATGCAAAGTTTCTAAGAAAAGAGAGGGCTTCATATATCAAGGGATAAAAAAGAGGCCAGTGTAGGTGGAACAGAGTAAGTGAAGTTGTGAGTACTATGAAATAAAATCAGAGGAGTGGAAAAGGACCAGATCATGTCAATCCTAATAGTCCTTGGTGAGCAGTTTGCATTTTATTCTGACAGTGATGAGAAGCCATTGGGGGGTTTTATATGGAGAAGTGAAAAAATCTGATTTATCATTTTAAAAGATGACTATAATGTGTGTGGAAAGATATTAATTATAGCATTGTGTATAGAACTACAAGTCTGGATACCAACTAACTAACCATCAACAAGGACAAGATAAATAATTTGGTGGCATGTGCATTCAATGAAATACCAGGAAAATATGAAAAAGAATGTCAGTATTTATATTTTGATATAGTTTGTGAGTAAAAGGTGTCAAATAGTGTGGAGTGTTTCTTACTTTTGTGTAAAAAAATAAAGTAGAACCCCAAAAAAGACTTTGTAAAGCAACGGATTATTTGTCAATTTCAGATGGTTCCTTCTTGGTCCACTGATATGGCTTGGCTCTGTGTCCCCATCCAAATCTCACCTTAAATTGTAACAATCTCCAGGTGTTAAAGGCAGGACCAGGTGGAGATAATTGAATTGTGGGTGTGGTTCCCCCATGCTGTTCTCGCGATAGTGAGTGAGTTCTCACAAGAGCTGATGGTTTCATTAGGGGCTTCCCCCTTTGCTTGGCCATCATTCTCTCTCCTGCCACCCTGTGAAGAGTTGCCTTCTGCCATAATTGTAAGTTTCCTGCGGCCTCCCCCACCATGCAGAACCATGAGTCAATTAAACCTCTTTGCTTTATAAATTACCCAGTCTCAGGTATTTCTTCACAGCAGCATGAGAACAGACTAATACATCTGCTAAGGCCAGGTAGGATATCCACCATGTGGCTAGAGCTGGACACTCAGTTAGCCATTGCTGTACCTGTGACTCCATCTACCCATCTACTATCCTGCTGTCATCACTAGCAAAAACCAGACACATGACATCAGCCTGCCAGAGCCACCTGTTCCCAGTTGCATGTTTGATAGGTTCTTACTGGGAGAAAGTCATGGTAAGATCCCTGTCAATCACACCCAAAATTTCCAAAACAAGGCGATTAAGTGAGCAGCAAGCACAAAGCTCATGGAAGGAGTTTCTCTGAAGAGTTCTAATTTGAAAATTGTGGATGGGGTCAGACAATGCCAGTTTTTGAGAGGACGGGGAAAGGGGACCACAGTGGGAAGAGAGGCAGCCTGCCACTGAGCACCAGGGCAACCCAGGCCAGACAGGCTCCTACTTTGGTTGTCTTTATCCACGCAGTGGGGGCAACGAATTATATGTGGATAAAGGTAAAGCCATCCCAGAATCCACCCTTCCCCTTAGCTCACTGATTTTCTCTGTCACCATTCTGGCTGGAGCCCAGAAAGTGTAATTCTGTAGTGAAAACCATGTGGGGTATAGAGCACAACAAATGGTGCACTCCAGCAACAGAAACAATCTCGTGATGGCCCATGTCTCCAGGTAATGCCATCCTCCTCCACTAGCATACTCATGCACACGCTTACGCATGCAATCACATGTTCAAACTTCCCATTGATTTCCTATTGCCATGATTCTGTAGAAAGACCTCCCTGACTCTGGTCCTGATACATTGAATCAGTAGTTCTCAAGGTGTCGCTTTAGGACCAGCAGCATTGACCTCACCTGGGAGCTAGTTAGAGATGGGCATTCTTGAACCCCACCACAAACCTACTGAATCAGAAACTCTGGGAGTAGGGCTCAATAATCTATAGTTTAACAAACCCTCCAGGTGATTGTGATACAGGCCCAGGTTCTCAGTCTTGGTTACACATTGGGATCACCTGGAGAGCCTTAATGACTACTGATGCCTAGGTCCCACTCCAGAGGTCTGTAGCAATCAAACTGTGTAAGAGCTGGATAGTAGAATCTGTGTGTGTGTGTATGTGTGTCTTCTGTCACACACACACACACACACACACACACAGTGAGGATGAACGGTGGGAGGAGGACAAAAACTCTTTCACCTGGACACCTTCCAATAGAATCAACAACTTACCACCTTTTTCTCTGCCTTCTTCTTTACCTGTCTCTTCCTTCCTATATTCCACTCCAGAAGTGTTTGAGCACTGCTTCAGCAGGTCTTCTCTGCCTCATTTCCAGACTGCATGCATTGAGGCTTGCTAAGTAGTTTAATCTTGGAGAGCTAGCAGTCGCACTGGAAGCAGAAGGTCTCATCTTCATGACACTATCAGGAAGCATCTCAGAAAGCAGCCATTTTGCAAACTTACAGGTGGAATTGGTCCTAATGTAGAAAAATTGAAAGATTAATTGAGTTAAAAAACAAATTTATCGTTAAAATAACTTACTGCTGGGTGTGGTGGCTCATGCCTGTAATCCCAGCACTTTGGGAAGCTGAGGTGGGTGGATCACCTGAGTTCAGGAGTTTGAGACCAGCCTGACCAACATGGAGAAACCCCGTCCCTAATAAAAATACAAGATTAGCCAGGTGTGGTGGTGCATGCCTGTAATCCCAGCTACTCGGGAGGCTGAGGTAGGAGAATTGCTTGAACCTGGGAAGCGGAAGTTGCAGTGAGCCGAGATCACGCCATTGCACTCCAGCCTGGGCAACAAGGGTAAAACTCCGTCTCATAAATAAATAAATAGATAGATAAATAAATAACTGACCACTGTTTAACTCAACAGAAGTGTTTTAAAATTTAGCTTAACTCTATTGGTGCTGTTTTCCACTTCGGTGAAGACCTGTGTTTATAAAACAAAAGTACTTTTTCAACCTGGAATGATGCTATACTAGGACCACCAATGTGTATTCCCTGCTGAGCCTTAACATGTGTCCCCTGTGATTTGGGTGACTGCAAGTGTCGTCTATCTTTTTGTGCCTCGTTGTGCTTTAAGACTCTTGGAGTTTCCTTGTGGACATATAATGAGCAGCAAGTAACCTGCCAAACCACGGGGATTTCCTCCTGCATGGGGTCCTTTGGTTCTAAGGGTTCTCAAGGACTTTGAAGAGAAGAGAGTAACTGAACCAGTGCATAGTATAAAGAGCATGCAGCTGTCACATGCATGCTATTTACACCGTGCAGGCAAGTGCACATCAATTCATATTTGATAGCTGTGCTATGGTGGGCACACTTCCGAGGGAAGCCCTGCCAATTATAACAAGGGCAGCTATGTGTTCAATATTAGCAACATACCCAAAAGAAATAGCAGCTTTGGATTTGTTCTACGATTGTTGAACAGCTTAGCCAAGTCATGACACATTCATTCATTCAGCATTCATTGAGCAACTGCTACTTGCCAGTCGTTACACTAGGCATGAGAGAAACGAAAACAAGTAAAACCTACTCACTGCCTTCAAGAGCTCATGGCCTGGAGGACGAGACACATGTAAATACTGACAACATAAGGTGGTCAGGGTGTGGCCACGGCAGATGCAGGGGTCTATAGGAGCATGGAGAACACCTGATGCAGGCCTAGTGGGTGGTCAGGGGACATCAGGGAAGGCTTCCTGGAGGAGTTGACACCTAAACTGATTCTGGAAAGATAATGGGCATGGACTAGGTAAATACTGGTGTCAGGAAGTAACAGAAGTCATCCTTCATCTTAGTGAGCTCCAGAAAATTCTATTTTGGGTCAGAGATCTCAATTATGAATCTAATGAAAGCTATGAGCTCTCCCCCTGGTAAAATGTTCATGTATAATTACAGCACAATTTCTTGGGGTCATGGACTGCTTAAGTTCCATACACAGATCCTCTAGGGTTCATGAACCCCAAGTTAAGGGCTTTGCAGAAAATTATATCCTCTGTGCTGGAGGAACCCTCTGAGACCACCTAACCCAACCCCTCACTTTATCAACAAGGAGAACAAGGCCAAAGAGGACAGATAACTTGTTCAGGGCCACACAGCCAGTGGGTTGTGGGGATGTAGAAGTCTGAAAGGGGAGGGAAGGCACGTCCAGATTCCAGTCCCCATGGTATCTTTTCCACAGGGATATTTCCTGGCTGGCATCTGAGCTATGTTGATGTGAAGGACAACTCCCGCGACGAGACCTTCCGCTTCCAGTGCGACTGCTGGCTCTCCAAGAGTGAGGGTGACGGGCAGACGGTCCGCGACTTTGCCTGTGCCAACAACAAGATCCATGATGAGCTGGAAGAGACCAGTATGTGGGGGAGAGCATTGGCTCAGGAGGGAGGCAGGGAATGGTGCTGGAATAAGAAGACACTGTTCCAGCTGGAGGGGCGTCAGATGCCCGATGCAGGGAATAATATGGAGAGATGCATTAGGAAACATCCTAACTGCTGTTTGGTGAAACTGGAACTGCTAAGAAACACTGATGCCAGCTCATGGCTCAGAATCACAGGGACTAATTAGGTAGCAGGAAAACCCACTGGGGACAAGCTGACCCTGACCTGAAGGCTGAGCTGGGTGGTTTGGTGTGGAGTCCTCTCTGGTTTATTTTTATAACATGGACATCATCCAACTGATGCCTGTGGCAACAGCTGCCTAATCAACACTTCCTAGAAACAGAATGCAGGGGAAGCCAGTATCTCCAGCAGCGGCTTTCCTTTTGTCCCTTCCTCAGGGGATATTTAAAGGGGAAGAGTAATTGATCCTGAGGGGATGGCCATCAAAGCCTAGGGAGATGTGCCTCTCACAGATGCCAGGGTCTGGGCCCAACAGATTGGAAGAGGCTTATCAAAGGCAGAGCCTGATATAAGAAATGGATTTTTCCAATCTTAGTTATTAAGGCAGCACTAGCTTCAGTAAGAGGCAAACCCCTAAATCTCAGTGTCTTCACACAACAAAACACTTTTCACTCCTTTTATACCCAGTCCAGTATGTGTGTTTGGTGGGAGGTCTTCCACGGAGTGATTTAGGGACCCAAGCTCCTTCTATCTGTATCTCAATCATTTCTAATGTGTGGCTTCCATATTTCTTGCAAATGGGAAAAGAGCATGGAGAAGGCACACTCCCCTAATAGAACTCACATCCTATTAGTGAAAACTAGTCATGTGGTACCACCAGATGCAAGGGCACTTGGGAAATGTAGTCCCTGGCTGGGCAGCCCCTTCCAGGGGACCACTGTAGGCTATGGAAAGGAGGCCACCAACCCACACTCATCTCTACCATGCCATCCAAACTGCTCAATGATGAGATTAGCTGCCTTGAGAGGTAGTGAGCACTATGTCCCTGGGAGTATTCAAACAAGGGCCAAGCACCCATTTATCCGGAATTCCTGTATGAGGATTCCTGCCCTAATTCAGAAAGTAGACTCCCAACTTGTGTAATTGCACTCCTGAGAAGTTATGGGTGCCCAGTTTTATTTTAGATGCTATGAATGATGCATATGGCTTTGTGGCCTCTAGTTTATTTGTATTGTCCTTTGCACATGCATTAGTCTCTCAATACATCCAAAAGCTCCCACAGGTTAGGGATAGCATCACTCATGTATGTAGCCCTCTGCAGCTCTGCAGGCCTTGGGGATCAGTAGGTGCTCAATTGGTGCTCAGTGAATGGAAGAAAATACAGTCCTTGTCCTTACAGCCTCACAATCTAGTTCGAGGGAAACTTTACGCACCTTACACAAGTGCCATGATAAGCAATAGAGATTCCTCAGGCTATTGGTGTCCAGGAAAGTAGAGAGTTGTAAGGCTTGGAGCATAATCACTGAGTCTCCTTCACAAATTCCCTGCCAAACCTCTGCTAAAATCTGTGAGATTGACAGGGAGATTGTAGAGGGTAAGTGACCCTTCTGTTGGTTCCAGAAGGATGTGTGCATGCTGGAGACCAGAGGGCAAGGACGCATAGCCAGGAGAGGGCCTGAATCAATCCCTCTTTACTGGGAGGTTGCATAGAGCAAAGTGATGCCATCTGGGCTGCCCATGAGGGGACAGGCAGCCACACCTGTGTCCTCAGATAGAGGTTCAGCCTGGAGGCAGTCGTGGATGCAGCTTGAGGCAAGCATGCCAACCCTCAGCTACCTTCATTTAACCATGTGACAAACTCTTACTGAGTACCCACAAGGGCCAGGCCCTAATCTGACTTCTGGGGACACACTAATCAATGAAACAGAGACTCTGCTCTCATGGCACTTACATGCTGACATCACTGACCCCAAGGCATCTCTGGACACTCAGTGTGTGAGGACAAATACTCTCTTGTACTTGAACAGAGCTTTATGGGGCTGAAAGCATTCCACATCCATGTTCTCAATAGATCTTTGCAATCCTACTCCCACCCCGTGAAATAGAGGGGGTACAAATTCACAACTCTGTATCATGGATAAGGCAAACAAAAACCCAGAAAAGTTAAGTGACACGTTGAAGGCCCACTGCACCGCCCCAGGATGTCTTGTCCTTATTAGGCCTGGTTGGTACTCCAGATTAAGTGATTGCTCCATCTCATTTAGCTTCCTGTTCTCTACCTTTATCCCCAACTCTTGTTGGCAATTCTAGAAGCTGCTCCTTGCCCTCTCCGAGCATCTGCCTCTGCAGATGGTTCCAATGTGCAGCCAAAGCTGAAAACCATTGGCAATCTTTAAATAATACTAACGTCTGGGTCCCACTCCCAGAGATTCTATTGTAATTGATCCAGGGTCAGAAAAAAGGCCAGGACAGTAAGATCATATGCACATGTGTTTACATGCATGCTTGTATACACATGCACGTGCACATGCACACACACACACACACACACCTGGAAGGACAAAAAGATCTCTCGCTGGGACATCCTCTGGCAGGGCCAATGTCTTCCTCTCTGCAGCCCCTCCCACTCCCTGTGCTCCCACTCAAAGCCTTTTAAGGTTGCCCAGTCAGCCTTACCTGCAACATTTCCAGCCAAAATACAGTCCAGCTTGCAGGTCAGCTCCCCAGGGATGGAACGTTCACTGCTTGCTTCACCAGACAGTTCAGCTAGAAAATCCATCTTCATATTTATGTTATTGAAGCATCCATCCTTTGGTAGTCCCAATGGAGTCAAACAGAAAGTTTCAGGAGTGGTCAGGACTCTTGGTTGTATGTACCTGAAACCCAATCCTAAGCTGGCTCCAGCAAAAGGGAATATATTGGCTCCCAGAACTTGGAAGTCTTGGGTGGCTCTAGCCGAGACTTGGCTGTCTCCAGAGGCTCCAGTTATCTCAGTATGTCTCTTTCTTCTCCTCTCAGCTCTGTTTCCTCCCATGTGTCAACTTTGTTTTAGTACATTGTGGAAGTTGGCTGCTCGCAGCTCCAATCCCATACCGTTCCAGCTTAATAGCTTCCATGGAAGGGAAGAGAGCATCTCCCTGGGGAGGATTCTTATTGGCCAGGTCCAGGACTCTCAGCCCCATCCAACCCACATGGTAGGAGCTCCCCAACATAAACAATGGTCCTGAAACATGAGACAGTGAAATCCAAATGCCCACTGGAAGCCCAACTATGCTCCTAGCATTCATCCATGGCCATTACATGCCCCTGTAGTTCTTGTCTCGAGACTAAACATCTGTTTATTATGCAGCTCCTTGAACAATGTGACATTGAATCTTCCCTGCATCCTGCCCCTTCCCCTTTCGGTACAACCTGTGTCGCTCATTCGTTGCCCTCTGCAGATGCCATGCCCAGGATGAAGGCAAGATTTCAAGGGGGATCTGCTCGCTCCTCTCCTGTCTTGCCTTTCAAACTATGACACATGCCCCCTAAGCTCACAGTAGCTTTGCTGGTGGCCTCTTTATGCTAGTGACTTCCATGTGCTTCTTCCTTTGCATGACTGCCAAGAGCCTTCCTCCAGTGGGGCTTGTCCTTGGGTGTGCTGGCCCCACGGGAGATCTCTGTTAGATGGGGTTCATCTCTTCTACCTGCCCTGAATGTTCAAGCTCCTGATCCTCTTTCATCTGCTCCTTCCCAGCAACCTGTGAAAAAAGTTGAGAATCATGCCTTCTACATTTTTATCAAGCCACTTCATCTGGGAAAGAAAGCAAGATGAAAATATGCTGATTGAAACTTCCTTTCAAAAGACCACCGATGCGACTAGCAACATTTGTTTCTAATCTACCTAAATGTCCTTGCTTACAAACCTTCTCTACCTTATCCTTAGGACCATTAGGAAAGAATTCATTTCAATCCATGTAGGACAGGCCACCCACATCATCTCTCACACTTCCTACTTGAGTCCATCGCGGTGATATGCAGGTTCCCAGTGCTCCCTGCCTCCCTCGCTGATGCTGACAAACCATTTCCCTAACCACACCCAGGATCTCCCTTTGAATTCACCAGTACCTGTTTGCAGAACAAACCATTGCCTCCCATGGGAAAGCAGAAGGCAGTGGTTTGAACCACTGAACAATGTGATTCCCTTGCTGGGATGGCTTTGGGTTCCTGGGCTGGAATCTGTCCTGGGCTGCAGAACCCTTCCCTACTGCAGAAAGGATGCACTCTCTGTGGATCTCTTCCTCCATCAGAGTCTGCCTGTCTCTTTGCCTAGATTCACTCTACTTGTTTCAGGTAGCAGAGATTTCTCCTTGAGAAAAGTTGCAAAAGGGTGGCTGGGGGGCTGGGATTGGTGCTACATTGAGCCACAGGCATGGCCATCTCTCCTCTTCTTTATTTGTATCATGTCTCTGAGATAAAGGCACAGAAACAGAGCTACCCCTTTGGATCCAGAATCCCAGACCGCCAGTCATTCAGGTACTGCAGCAAGGGGTCTATGTCTGGAGACACTCGAGCCAGATACTTACTGTGTCCTCCAGGGTGCCAGTTCCATCCCTGGCCTGGTCCCTGGGGAGTGAGCCTGGATCACGTGCCACACACCCTCAGTATCTCAGCTTAGGGGGATCAGGTTGCAATTTTAATTAGGGTGGTTGGATAGACATCTCTGAGACATGACTTTTGAGTAAGGACGAGAAGCTGAGCCAGTGAGCCAAGCCACTATGGGTGGGGGAGGGAGAAGGAAAGAGGGAAGGACTCCAGGCAGGACAGCATTGCAGAGCTCTAGGGTGGAGCATACCTAAGTGCTCTGGGTGCAGCTAGGAGGCAGAGAGGCTGGAGTGAGAAAGAGAGAAAGTACTAGGACATGAAGTGGGAGAGGAAATGGGCAGCCAGGTTTTCCTCTTACCCCACGGTACTTTGGCTCTTTTTTGCAGGGTTATCTGTCACATTCTGCTATATGGTACAGTCAGTGTTTGTGTCTGGGGCTACAGATTGAGTTCTAGTGTCACCCAGGGTCTAGTCCAGTCCTGGCGCTTAGCACCTACTTAACCAATGTTGCAGGAGTGCATGCCTGTGCAGACACGATTGAGGGAACAGCAGGGTGAGATGGAATGGCACCGAGACAAGCTACGAGCAAGACTGCTTGCTGGAGCAAGTGCAAGGGTCTTCGGGGTGCTTTGACCGCCTGGGTCTTTCCCCTTTGCTTTTGCACTGGGCCCCCCTTCTTCTCCCTTCTCAGCACCCATCTCCATTTTGCATCTCAGCCCTGTAGCTGAGTGTTCACCCCCACCTCCTGCTGCATTCCCAGTGGCTCCCATATTTGCCTGCAAAGAGGTTGCTACTATAAATAAATGAGAGCATTCACTGTAACCCCAGAATCTGGGCAGGTTCTACCTACAACATCTCAATCGTGGTGATTTTAACCTGCCTCCCCCACCCCCAGGCTGTAGCCTAAGACCAAATGAAGGACCAGAGGCTGTGGCCCTATTGCTCCCGCCCTGATGATGGGCACGGCCTCCCCTGTGCTGACCCTCCCCCACCTCCTCCATTACAGCCTACGAGATCGTCATAGAAACGGGCAACGGAGGCGAAACCAGGGAGAACGTCTGGCTCATCCTGGAGGGCAGGAAGAACCGATCCAAAGAGTTTCTCGTGGAAAATTCTTCTAGGCAGCGCGCCTTTAGGAAGTAGGAAGGGGAGGCCCATGGGAAGTGGTGGGGGGTGGGTAGGTAAGGGAGGACCCCAAGAATCTCCCTCTTGGGTGGGAGCCATAGGTACACAAATGGGCCTAACCAGCAAGTACTTACTGAGCAGTGTGCTGATCCTGTGCAAGTGCCCAGGGGCTAAATAGGCAATGGTGAAAGGGAAAGCATGGGACTGCATTTAATGGGAGCCTACCCTGTGGCTGGACAGTGCTACTCACTGCAAACATTGCCTCATGTCTACAGAGACAAGGACCTTCCATCAGAGCCACTTCTGAACTGCTCAGATGCCCACTTCATCTCCTCACTCCTTCCAGGACTGCTGAGACAGCCTCTACCTCCCCCTTAACTCTGCTACATCTTTCTCTTAGTCCATTAGACTGGTAGCTTAGAAACAACAGAAATGTATTTCTCACAGTTCTAGAGGCCGGGAGTCCAGGAGCAAGGCACCAGCAAATCTGGTGTCTGGTGAGGGCCCGCCTCCTGGTACATAACCAGCCATCTTCTCACTGTGTCCTCACATGGCAGAAGGGGGAGGGAGCTCTCTGGGGCCCCTTTTATAAGGGCATGAATCTCATTCATGAGGGCTCAGCTATCATGACCCCATCACCTCTCAAAGGCCCCACCTCCAAATACCATCATACTGGAGAATAGGTTTCAACATATAAATTTGGGGGAGCCGGGGCACAGATGTTCCATTTATAACAACCTTTTCTTCAAATCTCCACATCAGGATGAAGTCTGGACTCCTTAGACTGGCACTTACAGACCCCAGAAGACCGCCTGCACCCCTACCTTCTCCATTAGCTTTTCCCTCCCTGAACCCAAACTCCATCCAAGCCAGCATTCCCCCAGAAATATCTGTACCTCCATACCCCACTATTCCCACCCACGACTTTGCTAAGACATGTCTGTTTCAGGGGACTCTTCCCTTCCCCTCCTCCCTCTGCTCTCCAAGTCTCACCACCCTCACCATCTCCATCCTGCATAACGTTGTCACCATTCTTTGGTGCTTGGACCAGGCAGCTAGTGGGGCTTTTTCATTGTGATTGTCTTGGTCCCAAACTGAACTGAACCCCTCAAAGCCCCCAGGACTGCCGTGAGGTCCTGCTTGCCATCCCATCCCTGTTCCTGGCCCAGTGCTTGGAATGCAGCAAGCCCCCAACAAATGCTTACCTGCTCCAGTGGGCAAAGACCACACCTTTGTTTCCTGCAGGGGGACCACAGACACATTTGAGTTTGACAGCGTCTACTTGGGGGACATTGCCTCCCTCTGCGTGGGCCACCTCGCCAGGGAAGACCGGTTCATCCCCAAGAGGGAGCTTGTCTGGCATGTCAAGACCATCACCATCACCGAGATGGAGTATGGCAATGTGTATGTACTGAGCCTTTCCCCGAGGAAGTGCCCCTCCCTCAGCATAGGGCAGGGACTGAGCTGGAACGTGGGCAAGAGAGCAGGGTGTGAGGAGGTATATTCTTCAAGGTCAAGATTACCCCATTCAGGAGGCCTAGAAGGCAGGAAGGGAAGAGACACCTGTATGGTTCTGAAGCTATCTGGATTATGCATCTACTGTCAGAGGCAGGGGAGTAGGCCAGATGACCTTGGGTGCATCTAGTCTTTGAATCCAGGGATGCTTCCTTGGAAGAATACTGAGAAAGTCAAACAGTGCCAGAGAGCAGAGACTTCCCTTGCCTTCCCCTTCCCTCAATCTAAAATAACAAAGAAACACAGCTTTGAAGCCTGCTGTTTACACGGTCATAGTGAAAACCCACCATCCATGTGGGCAGAGTAGGGACCAGAGACAAGGTAGGGTAATCCAATGGTCCATCTGCCTCACAGTACCCCAGATAAGGGGCTTTGCATTCTCCCATTGGAACCTTCTGGAGACTCAGGCATTTCTGGAAGATTAAGGGTCTTAGTTACCTGTGCAACATAGTCACAGTCATCAATTTGTCTAATTAAAACCCCTTGGTAGCCAAACTGGAAGCCAGAAAGAACCCTGAGGCTCTGAAGGCAGGAAAGGTGCTGAGAAGGAGGCAGGGTAGGTTGGAAAGGGGAATCCAAGGTCAAGGCTTGCCAAAGAGTAAGTGAAAGCTGAGTACACAGCTCACAGGGCCAGAACCACCATGGACCCTCCACATCTGCATCTCTCCCTGGGGCTGGCCCTGCTCATACCACACCCTAAAGCCTTCCCTGTACAAGGAAAGGTAACCTCTGTCTGCACAGGTAACCTCTGTCTGCAGTAGCCAGGCTGGACCCAGGCAGAGCCCTCAGCTACGGGCTCTGGCCCTCAGGAGCCCAAGCTTCTCAAAGCCACATTCGTCCAACCTGCAGCTCCCTGGATTTGGCTCCCCCAGACCAAGCAACTCCTTGGGAATTTGGCAGACTGCCATAACAAAATAACAGACAGTGGGTGGCTTAAACAACAGAAAGCTATTTCTCACAGCTTTGGAGGCTGGAAGTCTGAGATCAGGGTTCTAGCATGGTGAAGTTCTCGGAGGACTGTCTTTCTGGCCTGCATATGGCCGCCTTCTCTCTGTGTCCTCACGTGGTGGAGAGAGAGATCTGGTTTCTCTTCCTCTTCATGTAAGGGAACTAATTCCATCATAAGAGCCCCACCCTCATGACCTTATCTAAACCTAATTATCTCTCAAAGTCCCCCATCTGCAAATACCATTGCATTGGGGGTTCCAGCTTCAACGTATAAATTTGGGGAGATACAACTCTGTTCATAGCAACTTCCCTCTTGAGCTATGGCATTATTTGCTGCTCTTTTAGAGAAAGCTCAGCTCACGTACAATCAATCCTGTAGGAGTTGCTCTATGTGCCTGCTAGGACCAGTACTGATGAGAATTTGACAGTTGGGAGACTATCCCAGAAAAGTGAATGACTCACTGAGCAAGTCAGGGCCAGGCCTAAGCCCTTTCCTCGGCTCAGTACTACCTCCCATTCACAGGGATTGTGTCTGCTGATACTGCTCCTCTGCAAACCTCCCAAAATAAACAAAACAAAATAAAATAGTCACCCTCACATTACCCTTAATCCCACAATGTTGGCCAAGAGAGAGAGTTCTCAGCACCACCTGGCGCTTTCCTGTCTTAGGAGGAAAGGAAGGCAAAGGCCCAACTGTAAGCTTCCCGTCCCACGGTCCTGGGCTCGAGTTGTAGAATTTTCCATCCTGTGGAAGAAGAAACCTCTCCTAATTGAAGCATCTTTCCCTCCAGCCTCAGGAATGCAGCCTGTCGTTGGCTGTCACCAGAGCTGGAGGGGGAGGAAGAGATATCTGTGGGGAAGGGGCTCTTCCTGAAGTGAAGGGGTTGCAGGGGTTCCAGGCCCCTGGATACTAGCACTGTCTCCTGGTCAACTGTGTGGCCTCCAGCAGTTACCCTTCTCCTCCTTGTGCTTCACGTTGCCCTTTGGGAGGAGAGCTGGATGCTCTATAGGGTCTAGGGTAGAGGAACGATGGCAGGGGTGTCAGCCTAGGAGCTCTCTGAAGTCATGCCCTAGCTCACCCCTGCCTGCCTGCAGTTCTCAAGCCTGTGGTCTCTGCTGGATGAAAACCTGTCTCCTGCAGAAATATCACTTTCGTCCAGAAGGGGGACTTTGTAGGCATGTTTAATTGTGGTGACAATTCACATGGTCTCATTCTAGAAGGCACCTACATTCTGTATTATAAAACCACTTGCTTAACACTGTGTGTAACATCCACAATTCCTTTCCTGCCACCACATTAGCCATATGTGGAGTTCCATGAATTACAAATGAATTTAATCTCAATCTCTCATATACGCAATAACTCCAAATGTCCATCTCCCAGCTATTTCCATTCTGACCCCTCTTTTGCATGTGCTGTTGACCTTCCTGACCAGTTCTCATTCATCACTAATAGCCTCAGGATTTGTGTGAAAAGTAATACAAAAAGACCTTTATTTTTTAACTGAAAACACCTTTATTGTTTATCCCAGTAGCATATCTAATACACAACCATAAAAATTCAAATAATACAGAAACGTATGTAAAAGAAAGTAAAAATTCCCTACAGCCCTGCCCATTAGAGGTGGCCACCGTGATGAGCATTTTGGTGACCCCATTCTCTGTGGCATTTTTCTGATACACAGTGTTCACAGATGTGCACTTATACATAGTTTTGAATATGCATCAGTTCTTTCTGCTCATTTTTCTCTGCTTTTGCCTTTACTCTGGCTGGACACCTTCCCCCCTTTCTAGCAGGAGCAGCCCGCTGCGTGTCCTTCCAAAGCCAGAGCTTTGTGTAAGTCTGTAGGGCCCACATTTTGGTGATCCTATAATTATGTCTATCAGAAAACATTTCCTTATATCTACACCAGGGAATATTTTTCAGCCATCAAAAATAATGAATTAAATACATACCAGATGACTTGGAGCAATTCCCAGGAAGTATTATTGAGTGAGAAAATCGAGACACAGGAAAACATGTCTTATGTGATGCCGTTTTGTAAAGGGAACACTGACATCCCCATATGTCTATGTACACGTGGGTCTGTGCAGGGTTGGGTGAAACGGAGGGAAATTTGGCAGGCTACACCCTCAACTGTTACATGGGTTATCTGAGGAGAAGGGATGCTGAAGTGAGAGGAAGAAGAGAGAGAGCCAAGCAAAAAGGGAGCAAAAAAAAAAAGTACATTTAGAAAAGCATGTATAGGATCAGATGATTTTTGTATTTATATAGAATTATGCATATTAGTGGGCATATGCATAAAGAAATGCATTTTAAGAGAATTTTAAAACAATGCACATATATCCTCCTCTAAGAAATTGTAGTATGTAACAACAATCCAAATTTATCAAGTGATAAATTGGGGGAAGACAATCTCAAAACAGAATAAGGATTTCCTGCAAATGTCTTTAAATGGCTTATTCTTCAGGGCCAGGCAGGCTTTGACTCTGGGTCACCTTAAGCAGTGACTTTTCTTCTCCAAGTCTCAGTTCCTCCTCCTATGAAACGGGAGGATGATGCCCAGGGTTGTTGTGGGAGCTAATGAGATTCAAGAATGCAAAGTCCTGGAGTTGCGTAAGCAGGCAAAAAACCAAAGGTGTTTTTTTGTTGTTGTTGTTGTTTTTTGTTTTTTCTGTTAAGAATGTTCATCTAAAATAGGGTTTGATTTTGCACCATTGGGCACACCTTTTCAGTGTTGCATTCCTGAAGTTGTTAGCCAGCACCAAGACTGCTTGTTTTCAAAGGTGTTAGCATATTAGCAATTTGGAGTGGGAAGAAACCATAGCAATTGTTCAGTACAAACCTCCAGCTTTGCCAATGGGAAAATCAAGATCTGGGTAGGAGATGTGACTTGTCCAAGGTCACGCAGGTGGTAGGTGGCAGGGCTGGGGCAAACCATGCCCTCTCACATCATGTGCAGCATTTTCCCACCATGCTGTCTGACTTTTTCCTTTATAATTCCTGAACCCACTGTCATTACCCAGAGTCTAAAATTGGGGATGTTCAAGAGAAGGTTTGGGAGGACTTCTTGGTCCAAGACAATTCTCTTGGCTCCAGACTTGCTTCTGCTTGTGATGGCTTCTTTGGTAGAGGACTTTCTCTTTCTCCTTGTACTCTGCAGTCTGTGAACACATAGACACACACACACACACACATATGCATATATACACAAACTCTTAATTCAACTCAGTCAAGTGTAAGGAATTTGGGAGCACAAATTTAATAGTCATATTTCCACTTGGTTTTGCGTAAAATTGTCACTCTGGATTCAGCAACTTCCTCTAACGGTGACACCACCAGGTTCAAACATTAACCAGTCCCTTTGAGGGAGCAAGAGCATCTGCAGATGGGAGTGAGCTTGGAAAAGAGCAGGTGACAGGTGAGAAAGGAAAGCACAGCTGTGTGCAGTGACTCACACCTGTAATCCTAGTGCTTTGGGAGGCCAGCGCAGGAGGATTGCTTGAGGCCGGAAGTTTAAGATTAGCCTGGGAAACATGGTGAGACCCTATCTCTACAAAAATATATATTTTTTAATTAGCTGGGCATGATAGTGCATGCTCATATTCCCAGCTACTCAGGAGGCTGAGGCAGGAGGATGACTTGAGCCCAGGAGTTCAAGGTTATAGTGAGCTGTGATCACACCACTGCAGTTCAACCTGGGTAGCAAACTGATACCCTGTCTCTAAAGAAAATAAAAATTAAAAATACATTTAAAAAAATAAAGGAAAACACAAGGGAGAGAAGAGTCAGATCACGAGGAGTTTTGCAGACCATTGTAAAGTCTTTGGCTTTTACTTGACATGGGAAGCTACTGGAGGGTTCTGAACAGGGGAAGGTCATACTTGCACTTACATCTCAACAGGATCACATGGCTGCTGCATACAGAATTGACCACAGGTAGCAAAAAGCTAGAAGACCAGTTAGGAGGCTCTTGATAATTTCCAAATAGGAGATGATGGTGACTTAGACACAAGTAGCAGCAGGGCAGATAGATACTGGATAGTTTTCAAGTGGGCTGGTTCTGGATATATCTTAAAAATAGGGTCGGCTGGGCACAGTAGCTCACGCCTGTAATCCCAACATTTTGGGAGCCTGAAGCGGGTGAATCATGAGGTCAGGAGTTCCAGACTAGCCTGGCCAAGATGGTGAAAAAAAAAATTAGAGTCAACAGGATTTGCTTATGGATTATATATGGAGTATGAGGGGCAAAAAAGAAGTAGAAGAATCTGGCTCACGCCTGTAATCCCAACACTTTGGGAGTCCGGGGTGGGTGGATCACGAGGTCAGGAGATCAAGACCATCCTGGCTAACACAGTGAAACCCCATCTCTACTAAAAATACAAAAAAAAAAAAAAAAAAAAAATAGCCGGGCATGGTGGCGGGCGCCTGTAGTCCCAGCTACTTGGGAGGCTGAGGCAGGAGAATGGTGTGAACCTGGGAGGCGGAGCTTGCACCACTGCACTCCAGCCTGGGAGAGAGAAGGAGACTCCGTCTCAAAAAAAAAAAAAAAAAAAGAAAAAGAAAAAGAAAAGAAAAACGAAGTAGAAGAATCAAGAAGCAACTGGAAGAATGGAGATGCCTGTCCATGGCGAATTTTAAGTTAAACAAGAATCCATACTCACAGTTTAACCCAACATTTCCAGCTCCAATATCCCATTACCCTGGGAAGGGACCATTTATGGATGAGCAAGGGGATCCGGGGAGGGAGCAGCCTTGGCTGGGGTCTGCTTAGCCCCTCCCCCTCCTCTCTCCCACGTCTCTGCCAGGTACTTCTTTAACTGCGACTGCCTCATCCCGCTCAAGAGGAAAAGGAAGTACTTCAAGGTATTCGAAGTTACCAAGACGACGGAGAGCTTTGCCAGCAAGGTCCAGAGCCTGGTGCCCGTCAAGTACGAAGTCATCGTGACGACAGGCTATGAGCCAGGGGCAGGCACCGACGCCAACGTCTTCGTGACCATCTTTGGGGCCAACGGAGACACAGGCAAGCGGGAGCTGAAGCAGAAAATGCGCAACCTCTTCGAGCGAGGCAGCACAGACCGCTTCTTCCTGGAGACGCTGGAGCTGGGCGAGCTGCGCAAGGTGCGCCTGGAGCACGACAGCAGCGGCTACTGCTCAGGCTGGCTGGTGGAGAAGGTGGAGGTCACCAACACCAGCACCGGTGTGGCCACCATCTTCAACTGCGGCAGGTGGCTGGACAAGAAGCAGGGGGATGGGCTCACCTGGAGAGACCTCTTCCCTTCTGTCTGAGGGGCTACAGCCCCCACCCTCTCACTGAGATGCCCCGATCTCACATTTCTGCCCTCCATCTTGGTGGTCAGCAGCCCTCCAAAGCCTCTGGAGTTGGCACTGGGGGCCAGCAGGCCGCTGAGAACTTCATGGGGTCCTGCTCCCCACCCTACCCCCAGTTTATTGAACCTACAGTGATCATAATTAGCTTGTGTCATAATCTGTGGCAGCCCAAAAATAGCTTTTTGTATTTCCTTTTTCTGTAATAACAGTAGTGATCAGGCTGGGACTTGCTGTCGAGTGTGGATGAGAAATTGAGTCTTCACCCAGGGGATAGAAGTGGAGAAGGAGAGGGCATCGAGATGGTGTATTTTAAGCAAAAACTAATTAACACTTTTCCCCAAAAAAGCTGGGCTAATTAAATTATTACCAACCATATCCTATAAAGAATTCATCTTAGCATCTGCTTGCTAAGAAGTGTATGATTTTCCCCAGTTTCAATAAATCCAGTGGCAAATGGAGAAAAACATCAGGAGGAAGTGTTTTGCTGGGGGATTTATAAGCCTGTGAAGAGTAGATAATTCTTTCCATCACTTTACAGAGAACGCATTGGCAGGTTCCTGCTGGTTATCCCAGCCTGTGCTAACACAGTCAGGACTGGACACAAAGGTGATAGGGATAGCACCTGCAACAGCCTCGTCACCGGCACTCTAAGGCCGGGAGAGAAAGCAGGGTCATTCCGGTTATTTGGTGATTATAATCTGTGGCTCTCTGTGGGCAGGATTTGGACTGAGAGCTGAGAGGGGCTTGGGAACAAAGTGAAGACCTGGTCTCTACCCTCAAGGGGAATGTGACCTTGCTGGAGAGGCAGCAGGCGAACCGTACATTTGAGTACCCACACAGATTCGCACATGCACACACTCTCCCTGATCGGCAGTCACGATGTCACAGCAAGACTTCGCAGAGATCAGCACCTAACTTCTGATTTTCCTGCAGAGAAAAGGACAGCAACAAGGTGGGTCAGGCTGGAAAATATCCCTATAGGAGGGCACCCCAGGACCAGTGTTTCTGCCGCTTTGCTGTCCCTGCACCCTCTGTCCCAGAAAGGTCTAAACTCGCAGTGAGGCTTCAGGACCCTGAGGCAAGTTCAGACCCCTCTCAGAGATCTCTTGGAGAGAGGTTAAATGCACTGACTCTGGGGCAACCAGCCTGGATTTAAATCCCCATTCTGCCTCTTCGCAACTGTGAGAACTTGGGCACATTATTTTCTCTCTTTGGGCCTCAGTTTCCTTATCTGTAAGACAGGGGGAATGATAATAATGCCCACCTTGTAAATTATGATGAGGACTAAATGAGTTCATGTGTATGTAGTTTTAATTCAGTGCCTACACCAGATAATGAGTATGTCCACCATGCTGAACACGCAGGACTGGGGTGTGTGGGAAGGGGAAGATGGCATCATTAAACAGCTTTGTTTCCATCTCTTTCTGTGGAACTGGTTCTCCCCCTGTCCCTAGATGAAAATTTAGACAAGCCTCACAACTCCTGTGGACTCCAGTAGGTAATAAAAAGTCCAACAAACACTTTAAGTCATGAAATCCATCTCCATTCTGTAATTTAAATGTCCAGCCCCAATATAAAGATAAAGACATCAAACTTAAAATTGAGCTTCCTGCCATCTCCTGGCTCAGTCCCATCACAGGTGGGCCCCACAGTGAGGGAGGGGTGTGAGTGTGTGTGCATGTGTGTGTGTGCAGTGAGTGTATTATGTAGTGTGCAAGTATGGTGTTTGTGTAGGTGTACACATTAGTGCATGGTGTGTGCCTGTATGTGAATCTCTATGCATGTGTGCATACATGAGCATGGGTGTGTGGGGGGTGTATGTGTGCCTGTGAATATGGGTGAGAGCATGTGTGTGCACGCACATGAGTGTGGAGGTGTGTGTGCGTGCATGTGAATATGTGTGTGTGTACACAAGTGTGGGTGCGGAGTGTGCATGCATGTGTATCTGGGCGTGTGAAGGCGTGTGTGTGAGAACACATGAGTGCAGTGTGGTGTGTGCATGCATGTGAATCTGTGTGCGTGTGTGTGTATATGAGTGTGTGGTTGTGCTGCACATGCATGTGAATCTGTGTGTACATGAATGTGGGTGTCGTGTGTGCGTGCATATGTGTGTGTGTGAGTCAACCTCCCCTCTCTTCCCCTGCCTTGCCCTGTCCCTCCTCCTCCTGCCTGTTGGTGCGCCAGGATTTCAGACTACTGCGGGAGGAGGAGTAGTGAAGGCAGCAGGCAGCTTCCTGTCCGAGGGCTGCTATTATGGCTGGTGTCTTTGTTTCCAGACCTGACAGGTGTTTAGACTTTCACAAGCGCTTGTGTGGGTTCACCCTCCACTCTGTCCTCTTATTTAGGATCTGAGACACTCCACAAGAGGCTCTCGGGCACCCTTCGCTCTGACACACTCCAGCCGTTCAGGCCACTCACCTCTCTGTGACCAGGGCCAGCCCATCTCACCCCAGCCACATCTCCAGAAGGGGCAGGCAGCTTGTCTGCCATATGCGGACACATCCCCTCTCACATAGCCCTGCTGGAGCCCCAGTTGCTTGCCTCTGATTCAAGGGCAGCCAGGAGGCAGGGCGCACACTCAGCCCCACAGGAGGCCTCTCAGGATGTCCTGCCCTTGAATCCACTGCTTCCTCTCAGCCTTCCCATTCTCTGACAGGACCTGGAGGGATGTGTGCGGCCCAGAGTCTAAACTGGTTCTCTGCCCTGTGCTTCTGGCAAGAGATACGATACATGGGGCTCTCACTGCAGAGTGTGGCATCTGTGGGTGACTCGGCCGCCGCTGGTACAGGAGGAACCTGTTACCATCCTGCTGCTGGAGTGTCCTATTAATGTTGGCTTACCATCGACGGGGTAGTGTTGGCCTGGCTCAACAACATACCCCAGGACCTTAGCCAGCTTTCTGGTCATCCTTTACCTGCCCTACCGGCTCGGCTTTCTTCAGAGGATTTGTTGAGATCTGAGGAAACAATTGCTTCGAGAGCTCCATTAAACTCATTAATACTTTTGGTCCATTCCGGGGCACTTTCTTACCCACAGGCCTCCCCAGCCCCTGCCCCCTACCTGGTCCTCCAAGTCCCTGGACCTGGGCTATCTCCATCTGGGCAAGTCGCCCACAGCTCTGTGCCCAGCAGGGTGGCCCCCAGCAATGCCATACACACTGTCCTCTCTGCTGTCCTCTGCCAGGGCTGACCTTTGCCTGAAGTCTCCTTGCCACCCATCCACTCCTCCACTCTACCAGGCACTGCGCTTCACATTCTTTTTTGTTATTATTTGTTTTGTTTTTTCGAGAAGTGTCTCACTCTGCCACCCAGGCTGGCGTGCAGTGGCACGATCTCAGCTCACTGCAACCTCCACTTCCCGAGTTCAAGTGATTCTCATGCCTCTGCCTCCCAAACAGCTAGGATTACAGGCACAGGCGACCATACTCGGCTAATTTTTGTATTTTTAGTTGAGATAAGGTTTCACCATGTTGGCCAGGCTGTTCTCAAATTCCTGACCTCAGGTGATCTACCCACCTCGCAAAGTGCTGAGATTACAGACATAAGCCACCACTCCCTGCCCACATTCTTTATTTTTAATTGGTGCACAATAATTATATACATCTATGGGGTACATATGGTATTTTGATATATGTATACAATCTGTAATGATTAAAGCAGGGTAATTGGCATATCCATCACCTCGAACATTTATCATTTCCTTGTGTTGGGAACATTTCAAATCTCCTCTTCCAGCTAATTTGAAATATACAATAAATTACTGTTAACTAGAGTCACCCTACTGTGCTATAAAACTCTAGAACATATTCCTCCTATCTAACTGCATGTTTGTACCCATGAACCAGCCTCTCTGTATTCCTCCCAACCCCGTTCCCAACTTCTGATAACTATCATTCTACTCTCTACCTCCTAGAGAACAACTTTTTTATCTCCCACTTCTGAGTGAGATCATGACCTGCTGCTCTGCTGCTGAAGGGCAGTGGCAGCAGTCCAGGGCAGGTGGCCCTCAGGCTCTGGGGAGCACACACTTCAGGTCCCTTTGTCCCCAGGGGAGACTCCTTGGCATGCTGCATCACCCATTCCCCAAGATATAGGATACTACGTGGGCTAGAGTGCTGGGGACCTGGTCACACTCCTGGGTCCAGCCATTGTTGCAATGCTGCAGCCCTCTGGGTAGATGTGGGGGTTGTGGGTGGGTATCCAGGGATGTGGAGATGCAGGGGTTGTTGGACTCCGGGGGCAGGATGTAGTCTGATGCTGGCTGGGTTCTTAAGATGGTGCTGTGCTGCAGCTGCTTTGGTCTCGGGGGTGTGTGGACCTGGTATGAACACGATCTCTGGAGCAATGCAGTTGCGTGGGCTCCAGGCAGTTCTTCATACTTGTCTCAGGGCCCATGAGGGCTGAAGCACTCTGCCATGATGAGGACTGCAGTGTAATGTGGACCACTGGGGATCTCTTGCTTACCTTTTCCCCTCCTGGCTCTGAGCCAATCCCAGCCCTCTCCTTCCATGCTTTAGAAGTTCCCTGTCACTTCCTTGTTGAATTCTAGTGTTCTCTCTTGGAAGCTCTATTTGATATGTGGTTATCTACTCGCTGTTTTGGTTGTTCTTGGTGGAGGGGGTGAGTTCTGGGCCCCTCTAGTCAGCCTTCTGGAAGCTCCTTCCCTATGCATCACATTCTTTACATCTCAACTTAAGGCCTCCAATCACTCCAGGAAACATTTCCATTACCCCTCCCCCAAAACAAAACTAGAAGCCCACCCACATCTATGAGAGGTATGTTGGAATTGTGTGTCTCCTCATGTGTCTTCCTAACTGGATTGTGAGTCCTTAAGGAGAAAAGCTAGGTCTCACTCATCTCTGTAACCCCAGCACTTAGCACAAGGTCCAGGGCATAGTGTGGGTACTAAGTGCATGTGTGGTGAATGGATGGATAGATAGATGATTGGATGGGTAGGTGGGTGGATGGGGGGATGGGTGGATAGATGGGTGTGTGGGTGGGTGGATGGATGGATGGGTGAAAGGGTAGATAGATGGGTGTGTGGATGAATGGATGAATGGATGGTTGGATGGGTGGATGGATGGATATATGAGTAGGTGGGTGGTTGGATGGGTAGATGGATAGATGGATGGGTGGATGGGTAGATAAATTGGTGAATGGGTGGGTGGATGGGTGGATGGATAGATGAATGGGTGGGTGGGTGGATGAATGGATGGATGAGTGGGTGGATGGGTGAAAGGGTAGATAGATGGGTGTGTGGATGAATGGATGAATGGATGGTTGGATGGGTGGATGGATGGATACATGGGTAGGTGGGTGGTTGGATGGGTGGATGGATAGATGGATGGGTGGATGGTTGGATGGGTGGATGGATGGGTGGGTGGATGGGTGGATGGATAGATGAAGGGGTGGGTGCGTGGATGGATAAATGGGTGGATGGGTAGATAGATGGGTGGGTGAGTGGATGGATGGATGGGTAAATGGGTGAATGGGTGGATGGATGAGTGAATGGGTGGCTGGGGGGCTGGCTGGCTTATTGGCTGACTGGTTGGCTGGATGCATGAATGGATAAATGGATAGATGGGTGAGAGGGTGGATGAATGAGTGGATGGGTGGATGGACAGATGGAGAGCTGGTGGGTGGATGGATGTGTGTAGGTAAATGAGTCTATTTCATGGCTTAGAAAACTTTCTATGATGAGACTCATCCCAGCTCAAGGACTTGAGGAAGCCCAACCTAATCATCTGTGATCAGGATACTCTTCTTGATCCCTCAACTATTGCCCAAGAGCCCCTTAGCCAGTCTGAATCATTTCTCCAAAGACCTATTGCCTAACCTTCTGGCAGCCCAGCTCTCCCTTTAATGGAATTCCCAAGTTTGGGAACTTCAGATTTCAAACCCTTCTTGGGGCATGCACATTGCGTATTGAGCGACAGTGGCCCTGGGCTCACCCCTGGGGTGGATAGAAGAGAAGATTGTTCAGGGGATCCGTGGAACCCTTTGCCTCAGGGAGCTTCTATGTATTGTTGGGGCTGAGGAAGGACAACACCAGGAGTCCTGGTCCAGCCTAGAGCCATTCAGTAGAAGTTACCCCTGGTCATTCATTCACATGTCAGTGCTGGGGAAAAAGTGGCAAGCAAAAGAGATGAAAATCCTGGATTTCACAGAGCTTATATTCTAACTGGGGGAAACAGATGTAAGCAAACAAATAAACTGTATGATATGTCATATGGAAACCCATAATGAAGGAAAATAAACTAGGGAAGAGAAACATGGGGGATATTTGCAACTTTAAATAGGGTGGTAAAAACTTGACATTGAATAAATAAATCCCTAATGCATATGAGATGATGCCATGTAGACATCTGAGAGGAAAGCACTCCAAGTAAATGGAACAGCAAAGATAAACCTGGAATGTTGTTGAAACTTCAGGGAGGCCACTGTAGCAGAAGCAGCATGAGGTCAAGCAAGCCAGTAGGAGATAAAGCCAGAGCAGTGATGAGTCCTATGGAACCTTGAAGGTACTTGAAGGTCTCTGGCATGTACTCTGAAAGAGATGGGTAGCTATTGGATGAGCAGAGAATAGCTATTGGATGAGCAGAGAATGACATCGTCTAACTTACATTTTAACTAGATCACTGCGGTTGCTGTATTGAGGATCGATTATAGGGTAGAAGCAGGAAATCTGCTGGAAGGCTACTGCGATAGCCCTAGCATGAGATGAGAGTGGTCTAGACCAGGTTGGTAGAAGTGAAAGTGCAGAGATCCTCTATATCCATAGAGGCAAAGCCTGTGATTGAGGGCTTTACTCAGGGACTTAGGCATCCGTGGATTTTGATATATGCAGGAGTACTGGAACCAATTCCCCAAGGATATGGAGGACTGACTGTAGTTCCCTGCATCCCTCTGTGCATCCCTGGACACCCCTGGAGTAAAGCCAAAGGCCAAGAACTGTGATTCAGAGACCTGGGGCCTAGGGGAGCAGCCTAGGGTAAGAGTTGAGTGTTCTGGAGTCTGGGTTCAAATCCCAGCCTCACTTCCTGGCAGTGTACTTTGGGCAAGTTATAGAACTACCCTCTGCCTCCCTTTCCCCTGAAAATTGGAGATGATCCCAATGTCATGGAATTATTATAAGGCTGAATGAGGCAGTTCACGTAACCAGCTTAACACAGTGTCTGGCACCCAGTAAGGGCTTAGGAAGTGTTAATGGTCATTATCAGTTTCAGCCCTACTACTTATTAGGTTTGTAACTATAGTAACTAGATGCACTCTCATTATTTTTCTTGTTCTGTCCCACTATGACTCTAACAAAGACAAAAATCTGAAACCTGAGACTTTCTCCTCTCCAAGAGATCCTGCTGTCTTTTGGAACCAGCTCAGCACTCTAGACAGAGAGACTGCCAGGCTATTGCCAAGAAAACTTCAGCCTCAGAAACAAGCTGATGAAACAGGGCTGCCCCAGGTCTAGATAATAAAGGTAAACACTACTCCAGCATCCCCTGTTTCCTCTTCCCTGGTATTCCAGCCAGGGCCCTACTTCCCCTCCCCCCATACCTTAACCTTGTCTTTCCTGATGCCTCCAGCCCTCCCAAAGCTCTGGGCTTTTGACCGTGCAGCCTGCCCAAGGCAGAAGGCTCCCTGGGAAGCTCCCCAGTCCAGGGAGATGACTCTAGTAACTGGAGAGACTGAATTCATCCTTCTTCCTATCTCTTCTGGAAAAACCCTGTGTGTGTGCCTTAATGTTTCCAGCTCATCGTGCAAATACCCTTACTCACAACTGAGTATCTGCACTGAAAGCTCATCCTGGGCTGCTGGGTTTTGATCCAGCAGCTACCAGTATGAGGCTACCAGTATATGCGCAAGAGAGCTTGAGGGCACTCCTCCAGTTCTAGGTCATTCACAGGTGGGACTCTGCCCCCAGAGAGCTGAGTGCTTTGACGCCACTGCTCTGGCCTCCTGCGGAATTGCCCCACCCTCTGTCCCCAAAGCCATATGCCTAGTCCATGCCAAAGGGCACCAGGGAAAATGGCCTCGCAGGCCTCTTAGGAGAGGCCAGTGCCTCCCACCCCCAGATGAAGACCCATACAGAGATGTCTTTATGGAAGTCCAGACACGTTTTCAACATCTGGGAAGCAAGTGTGGAGCAGGGTGCGTGCTGTGGCCTGAGACGCGGAGTGAGGACTTTCACGTCCACTGCCAGCTGTGCAGCCCCACACTGCCGTCTTCCCCTGAGCCTACTGTCCTCAGGCCCAGGGCCTCAGATCCAGTTCTCCAGAGAGTAAATGTCTCTGGAATATGGGGTATGGGAGTAGGTAAGTAGGTTCCTGGTTGAGGGTGGGAAAGGAATCCCAGTCTTTAACTGCTCCTTAAACTTTCAACCCATCTTCCTGTTTTCAGCTTCTTCATTGTCCTCCACCCTTTAGAGATTTCTGGCACTTCCAATTCTTAAGAAACTTCCTTCACCATGGCTTCTCAGCCGCAGGCTAAGAGGTGTCAGTTTTCTTCTCTCTGCTAATCGGTTTCATCTCATCCATCCTCTTTCATCTTGCAACACTTTGTTGACATCGCTCATCACCTAGGCCCAGTGGATTTAAGTGTTTCTGATTCTTTTGTGGTTCTTTAAGAGGAGCTTCCAGAACAAATGAGTTTAATCTCTGAATTTAAATGGAGCCATCTCCAGTTTTTAGTTCCTACGTCCTGGCTTTAGATAAATAAATAACTACAAATGTGTATATAAGGATACTTTATGTATTATCATAGCTACCTCAAACCCTTACAGCCACAGATTTGGAAACATGTACCTAAAAACACACGTCTGACACATCTTCCATTTTTAACAAAACAGTTGCTACTGGTGTATTCAAAGGAAATAGAATGTAATAATGAGTTTCAGGTAGCAGCGAGAAAGCAGAGACTACTCTTCACCCAACGGGAGCCTCCTGAAACCAGAGGCAGCCATGCTGTTTATGGAGATACAGGGGGAATAAAGAGGGTGGGATGAGGCCCCGCGCCAGTGCAGCCTTTCTGCGTTACAGGAGCAAGGACGGAGAACCAGAGAGGGCCTCTGACTCACTGAGGGTCACACGGGGCAAGGCCGGGCTTGATCCTGGCTGTCTGATGGGGGACCTCCACACCCTGGGTGCCCGGATGGGACCCCTCGGGAGCAGGCCTTGGGGCAGCAGTAGAGGAAGTGGGAGCAGGTGTGTGGTTGGGGAGAGGGAGAGGGAGGGGGCTGGGAGTCTTGCCAAATTCATCAGCCAGATCCCAGCTCCGTACTTTTATAGGATGAGATGGCTTCTTTGGGCTGGGCACTGATTTTCCCTAGGGGATGCTGGGGCCCTGGGCAAGCTCTGTTGCTTGATGCATTCCAGTCGGCCCTCTGCCTCCCAGGCCATGCTGAGACTGCAGGTGAAGGAGAGGGGAAACCCCCTTACAAGGGCCTGGGGAGAAGGGTCTGGAAAGGCGGCCTTCCTGCCGCATTCTCTCTCCTGATTGCTGTGCCCAGCCTGGCTACTGCCCTCATCCCTGCTGTCTACTGTGAGGAAGGAATGATGAGTGCCTATGAGAAGCCTCCAGGAGGGTGACTCCCTCCAAGTCTTACCCCATCCTACCCTGGCCTGAACTTTGCTTTCTTTTTCTTTTTCTTTTTTTTTTTTTTTCGGGACAGAGTCTTGCTCTGTCGCCCAGGCTAGAGTGCAGTGATCTTGGCTCACTGCAACCTCTGCCACCCAGGTTCAAGCGATTCTCCTGCCTCACCCTCCCGAGTAGCTGGGATTATAGAAACGTGCCACCACGCCCAGCTAATTTTTGTATTTTTAGTAGAGACGGGGTTTCAGCATCTTGACCAGGCTGGTCTTGAACTCCTGACCTCATGATCCACCCGTTTCGGCCTCCCGAAGTGCTGGGATTACAGGCATGAGCCACTGCGCCCAGCCTTTTTTTTTTTCTTTTTTTGAGGCAAGGTCTCCTCTGCCGCCCAGGTTGGAGTGCGGTGGCACCATCATAGCTCACTGCAACCTTGAACTCCTGGGTTCGAGCAGTCCTCCTGCCTCAGCCTCCCAAGTAGCTAGGACTACAGGTGTACACCACTATGACCGGCTGATTTTTTTATAAGTAGAGTCAGGGGTCTCACTGTGTTGCCCAGGCTAGTCTCAAGCTCCTAGCCTCAAGTGTTCTTCCAGCAGCCTCTCAAAGTCCTGGGGTCACAGGCATGAGTGCTGAGATTACACTACACCTGGACAGGTTTTACGTTTCAATAAGTCTTCATACTCGTGGCAGGGCAGAAAGCAGGGCCAGGACTGAGGTGAGGCAAGCAAAGGCCCAGGGTGCAAAACGTAAGAAGGCACCCAACCTCAAGCTCATGCAAGTGCAGGGCTGGCACCTGAGAGTGAACTCCTCCTGTCCTGGCCCCAGCAGAAAGCTATTCTTCTACCTATAGCTGCCCCAGAACTCTGTATCCCAACAGTCCTAATCCTGAGGCTGAGACCAGGCAGCCAGCATGGTGAGTGTGTACAGCTCCTTTTCTGGAAAAGGGCCTCCCTCAACCTCTCACCCCAATACCTCTTCTGCTAACATCCTGTGGTCCAGGATAGACAGTTTGTGCTGAAATGCCACCTCTCTCTGGCCAAGCCCCTCATTAGGGCTCAGGGTGAAGAAAACAAAGGAAGGGGAGGGTTCCGTCCCCCCAGCACCTCCTTTTCTTTTCCTGCAGTCCTTGCAAGAGCAGCTCATTCCCTCCCCACACCCCCTTGGGTATTGATGGCTCACATGGCTCGAAAGTTCTTCCTTATAAGGATGGCTTTGTGAGTGACAAGGTTTTATATCAGCTCCTTCTTTCCTCCCCTGATTCAGACACAGTCTGTATTAAAGAATGTTTGGAGAGAACAGTAATTATATTGCTTTGGAGTAACTGCTAACAAAGTATTTCCAGATAAAAATCCCTCAGGGTCTACTTTAAAGAAGAGATAAGACTTATTTGCAATTAGCACAAGCTATTTACATACAAACTGTTGCACCGAAGTCTAAAAAACACTCTCGCTTTTAAGTAGGTTAAACAAAAGCCTTCTAATGTTGTTTTCTTGGTTCTTTGGCTAAACAATCCTTTACATCCAAAATTTTGGTACAAGCAAACTCAGCTCAGTCCAGGTACATCCTTTCTGGATATTGATTTGTGGAGTACAAATGGATGAGTTTGGACAGGGCTATGGGTGCCCTACTTCCTGAGGACCCTTGGTGTGCCCATCCTGAACAGGCACTCCCATTACTCCCAGCCCCTTTTCAGAGCCTGGCACCAGGGATCAACCACCCACAGACATCCCCAAATGCCCTGAGCAAGGTTAAGATAAGGGAGTTTCAGGGAACAGACAGGGCCATCTCAGCCTTGGACAAAGGGAGTAAATAGAGTCTCTAAGAAAGGAGGTTTTGGACAGAAGGGCCTGGAGAGAAAAGTACACTTTAGTCCTAAATTTAGAAGGTAGAAGAGGTAGTTTTGGTAGGGGCACCTGAATGGTGTTGCGGGGGAGGTTGCTTATGAACAGGAGGGAAGATGGGTCTGTACTTCTAGCCTAGTGGCCTCAATGTGCCTTTTCTTCTAGAGTTTCCAACTGAATGCAGAAAAAAATTGTTTTATCAGTGATTTGAGAAGTCTTGGTGCTGAGACCTCAGCCACTAGCCCCCTGCTGGACAGGGACTGCTGGTGGTTGACCATGGCAGGAAGTGGCCAGAGGAGAACGGTAGATATTGATAAGGTCTGGGAAACCATCTAGGAATAGGAGAGGGAGGAGAGCCAAGAGGATCAAAGAGAAAGCCAACAGAAGGCAGGGTTTAAAACAAATAATATTGTCATCATCTTAATAGCTAATATTTATATAATGCTCACTATATTTGAGACACATGTTAAGTGCTTCACATATTATGCTCATCAAATTCTCATAAAAGCCTATGCGGCAGATACCATTATTATCCCCATTTTATAGATGAAGGAGCCAAAGCACAGAGAGTTTAAGTAACTTGCCCAAAGTCACACAGCAAGCAGCTAGCGCAGGAAGCTCAAGAGTAGGCTTTTCATCAGACGATATGTTCAACGGAAGCTCCATATTTAAAACAGACCAAAGAGTAGCTGCTCTGACTGGTTGCGGGACCAGGGTGGAAATCCCAGGCCACTCAGTGGTGGTTAAGTGTGGGTAGAGACACGTTATTTGCCAGGTTGAAGACTGCTGAATAGGGCATGTAACTGAGGGCCAAAGGGAGTGAGGACAGGACAATGCCTGCAAGAGAAGGATCTTGTTTCCCACTTCCCAGAAGTGGGAGGAGCTTCCCATGGCCTGCAGAGCACTGGGGAGGAGAGAGAGGAAGGAGCCAGGTGTGAGGTTGCAGGTGATGGTGAGGATTGGGGGAGCTGTAGGGAGAAAAGTACTGGCTGGGAGGCACCCGAGAGTGTCTGGGAGTGAGATGAAGACAGATTTCACTCTTCCTTAACCTGAGGGGTCATTATGGTGACAGGAAGTCACAGGGCACATACGTGGATGTTTTCTGAGAACCTCTTTCTCCTGGGTGCTGCAATGGGAAAGGGGCGGGGACAGAGTCTATGAAGACTGAATAAATTTTCATGTGTTGAATGGACACAAAATCCAAGGAAAGAGAACTGCTCTTCTCGAATCCCTCTCCCTTCACCCCAAAAGCAGCCCAGACCTTTCCTCCCAGGATCACCTCCATCGTAAATGTTAACAGATTAAACAGACAAACGGATAATAGAGAGAGGTAGGAACTTGAAATAGAGGCTTGTGGCATTTTAGAGCTGAAAGGAGCTTAGGCTACCATCCACACCAGCAGAGCCAGAGAAGAGCAATGTCATGCCACATTCACAGGACTGGCCGGGGTGAGGACATGGATCAAAAGAGATATAGAGAGAAAGGTATGGAAAACTACAGACTTAGGTTCATCTCACTTGAACAAAAACTAAGAATCTAAACATTCATTAACCTTATGTAAACTACGGCCTTTACTTAATGCATCAATATTGGCCCATCAATTGTAACAAATGCTCCACATCAATGCAAGATGTTAATAATGGGACAAACTGGTGTGGAGATGACAGGGTAGATGGAAATCTTTGTATTTTATGCTCATTTTCTGTAAACGTAAAACTGCCCTACAAAATAAAATATATTACTTTTTTTCCAAAGTTCATTAATGTGGGTTCTGTTTGCAGTTTTTCATTCACTGACCCCACACTTTTTGGAGGGCAGATTCTAGACAATGCAAAGAGCATGTGAGCATGGGCTCTTATAAGGGAATAGAAAACCAACCACCCGTTGAAAATCAAGTTCCTTCTCTTTTACAGAGAATCGAAGTAGCCCTCCAGTTCAAACACTCATCTGAAGATTGATCAAAAATGGGAACTGTTGACCAGGCATAGTGGCTCACATCTGTAATCCCAGCACTTTGGGATTAAACTGGGAGGATAACTTGAGCTCAGGAGATCGAGACCAGCCTGGGCAATATAACAAAACCCTGTTGCTACAAAAAATAAAAAAATAAAAAAATTAGCCAGGCATCATGGCACACACACCTGTGGCCCCAGCTACTTGGAAGGCTGACGTGAAAGGATGGCTGGGGTCCAGGAGGTTGAGGCTGCAGTGAACCGTGATTGTGCCACTACACTCAAGAAAAAAAAAAATCCCCTTTACAATTCACACCTAAAGGAAATACGTCAATTAGATGGTTGGTCCACAGTCAGAGAACAGATTCTTTAAGAGACAAAGAGGTAAAAGAAAGAAATAGATAAGAGAAAAGAAGGCGTGGGAGGGGGGAAGAAAAGGGTGAAAGAAGGGTAGAAAGGGAAGAGGAAAATAAGAGAAAAAGGAGAGAGAACAAGGCAAGTTGGTGAGAGCTAGATAGATAACTGATAGTGTCTCCTATCTTGTACAAAGACAGAGGCCTGGAGAGGCTTCCTCTGATATGCCCTGGGTATGCACCAAAATAAACACCCAGCACGAGTAAGGTGTAGTTAGCAATGCAGTTCATTTTTATTAGTTATAAATAAAGTACAAAAAATCCACCAAAAGTGAATCTAAGCATTTACACAATTCCTAATGTCTCCGCCTTTTCATTGATGCACTATTGCTTTAATATTCATAATAAATATTCTTCTAGCTTTCTGCTATAAAATAGTCTATGTAGCAAAATGTTGCACAGCACAACAGAACAGAACAGCAGGAGGATTACAAAAAAGGACAATCAACACTGAGGATAATCCTTTCACTTACCAGTGGCAACCAAATTACCCCCTCAAGGGCTGGTGCGGCTGGCTCCATGGCTGAGAAATGAGCCGCATCCGAGGCCAGGGGTGGAGTGGGAGCAGAGGCTCAAAGGTGAGGGCACAGGCCAGCCAGGACAAAGGGCCCCTTTCCTCTCTGACCCTGCAGAGCAGCATAAGGCATGCCCGTCCAGGAGCCCTGCCAAGGACGTGGTGTCTGCCAGGCCCAGCAGTGTGGTGGTCATGCTCCCTCCAGTGTGGTGGGGGACTCCATGGGCTGTCTCCAGGGAAAGCAAGGCTCCAGGCTGGAGGCAAAAGGGGAAGCTAGGCAGGAAGCCCAGAGGGGCATCCATCGCTCAGCTAGGGCAGAGTTGAGGCTTTGGGGACCATACACAGCCCGGTGCTCACACAGCCTCGCTGGGCAGTATGGCAAATCTCGGTCTCCACTTCCTCCCTCCACATCAGCACCTTCCCCATGGGGCCTCATCCCCACCAGGTAAAGGCAATGATGTAAAGAGGCAAGAAGGAGGATAAGCTGGGAAGGAGGGGAGGGAGAAGCAGCAGCAGAAAAGCAGACAGGCCAGGTCCCAGCTGACTCAGGGGGCTACTCTCAGTGGCGTGAACTCCCTCTCTCTCCTTTTGGCTCAGAGGTATCAGGCTCACAGCTGTGCCAGCCTTTGACGGTGGCTTCTCCACGTCCTCCCCCATTATTCCTCTATAGGGGCAGGGGGACTGGAGGCCCACTCCCAGTCCTCCATAGAAGCTCCTCCTGCCCACAGCCCCCAGGGAGCAAAGACAGAGGGAGACGGACAGAGGAAATGCTGGGAGCAGAGACCTTGATTCCAAAATCTATGTCCCAATCTGTTTTCCATGGGAAGTATCTCAACAATGAAGGCTCTGGGAGATGACAGGAGGGGGGTGCCAGTCCCAAACCCATAGATTGGGGCTCCTTTCTGCCTACCCCATCCCTGTGTCTAACAAGACATGGATTTCAGCTCACTCTCCAAATGACTGCCCAAGCCTTGTGAAAGGGCATGTCCCATGCATGTTCACCTAACTCACCTCCCTGTCACCCACAGGATACCACATATAACAGGACAGAAACCCTCCCAGAAATCAACTCTGAGCAAGCTCAGATAAATTCTCAGCTCACTCTCTCTATTCCTCTCTTCCTTCCTCTCCTTTTCTCCTCCCAATCCTTTCTCCCTCTTTTTTTTTTTTTTTTTTTTTTTTGAGACCGAGTTTCACTCTTGTCACCCGGGCTGGAGTGTCCCGCCTTAGCCTCCCGAGTAGCTGGGATTACAGGCGCCCACCACCACACCCAGCTAATTTTTGCCTTTTTAGTAGAGACAGGGTTTCACCATGTTGGCCAGGCTGGTCTCAATCTCCTGACCTCAAGTGATCTGCCCACCTCAGCCTCACAAATTGCTGGGATTACAGGTGTGAGCCACCGCGCCCAGCCTTTTCTCCCTCTTTCTTCTCTCCTGAGAAGGTGAGACAGCACAGCACAGTGGTTTCCCACGGGATCTCTGTCATATTCTACTTGAATCCAAGGGACCCTAAAGATCTCCCAGTTCTCCTCACTCACCCCACCCAGAAAACTGAGACTCAGGGGCCAAGGGACTTGCTCAGGGTCACTGGGATGTCTATCATGGAGCAGATCTGAAAACCTGAGCCTCTCAGCTCCCCAGTCCAGGGCTCGTTCTAAGAAACCAGGCTTTTTGGCTCTCTGATATTCCTCTTGTAAGGTCTGGAGGACTCCAATTCTGGAGTTGGAGGCCAGGTGGAGAGAGTGACCCCTATGCCCCAAGACTTTCCTCAGAGGATAGCGGCTGGGTGGGCTGAGGTTGTGGGAGGAGCGAGGGAGTAGGAAAGGCAGGTTCATGCTGGAGAGGTGGGGTTGTGGGGAGAGGGGGGTGCCAAGGATAGCAAGTGAAAGGATTACCCCAGTCTGCTGACAAGTGCAAATTATATTTATATATGTGCTAAATACAGTCACTATATTGGAGTTTTTCACTAGATCACAGCATACAGAATCAAAGGTTTGCATTTCGTATGGAATGTATCCAAAGAGGCCAGCACCACGGTAGGACAGCTTGCAATCACACACCCTGATAGTTTGGACGAAATAAAGTTTGCAGAATTTTATTTAAATTTTTTTTTGTATTCGTAGTTGTTTGTCATCGTACCAATGCATGCAAAGCATTCCACTCCCAGAAACAACGCCAAAATGAGGTAATAGGAGTAATAAAAAAAATTAGTATCCTTTCTAAATAAATAAATTATAATTAAAAATGCAAAACAACTATAAAAATAATTAAATAAGAACCCACGATATCTACAAGTTAGTCATAAATTATGATTGTTAAATATAAGGCATTTAAACTCACAAAACCCTGTAAACTAGCAACGTGCCATGTTTTTTGTTTTTTGTATTTTTTTTTCATTTTTGTTTTTCTATCAGCTGAAATCGCTCTAGCATTTGCTCTACGCGCGCAGGAGATGAAACACAAGGGGGCCTGACGGACGTTGCTACAGCCCCACGCAGGGAGTGTTCGTCCCGCCGGCAGGCGGGGGGCTTAGGGGATTTCTTTAGGAAAAAAAGAAAAAAAGTCTGGTGCTTTTTTCTTCACCATTGAAAAAACTGTGCTTGTTCATTAGGCGTAAAGAGTTAAGAATACTTGCACGGAGGCTGGGAACATTTGCAGAAGAGGAGCTTGAGTCCTGCCACAGGTGGTGGCCAAGGGTGACAGGGGGCCGAAGGGGGTCCTGGCCAGGTGGAGGGGCAGCCCCTGCTCACCCTCTGCTTGCACCCAGCCAGGCTTGTGGTGTTGGGTTGATTGATTGGCATCCTCGGTGGACCCGCGGCGGCACAGCTGCGGCAGCGGCTAGGACGCCCAACTTAAACCCTGGGGCTGCTCTCACCCCAGAAGGCACTCATGCGTCTCAGTCAAGAAAGGGTCTGAGTCCCTTGAGTTGAGCAGGAGGAGGACTTACCAGTGGTCTCCCCTCCTGGAGGTGGTGGATGTGAGATGCTGAGGCCTGACCCTGCCTCATCTCCACTCTTCCCAGACTCCCTGACCAGTGCCAGGAGCAGAAGCACAGACCCCGGCCCTCTCTTCTCCCCCAAACAGCTGCCAGGCTAAAGAAGTGGGAGCTGCAGGGTTCTGAGTGCCCCATCACCTCCTGTCCCCACCTGCAGTGGACAAGGTCCCCAGAGATGGGAAGAAGCGGGGGCTTCAGGGTCTAACCCCAAAGTAAGCAGCTTCCCTCTTACTTCTGGTGGTCCCCTCCCCAGTCCCTAATATTAGCCTGGGGCAGAGAATTGGGAGGGGGAGGGGACCAGGGCCCACTGTCTCACTCAGTATGTGTGCCCCCAGCCCAGTCTGAAACAGACAGTGTGCCCACAGAAAGTCCTTTTCAACAGTTGGGTGGGCACACAGCTCTGCCACCTTGAAGAAGATGCGTTGATGTTAGGGAGGATCACAAAGTGTGAGTGTCAGAAGAAAATTAGCAAGCATCCAATCCAACCTCCTTAGGTTGTAACTGAGGAAACTGAGGCCCAGAGAGACAAAGGGAAGTTTCTAGTGTTGCCCACTTTGTCAGTGAAGAGCCTAGACTGGAACCTGGGACACCAGCTCTAGTTCTATCCTGGCCTCTCCATTGACTCCCTCCCACTTGCCAGCCTTTCAGGCCAGTCTCAGCAGAAAGAATGAAATACTGAGATTAAGAGGGGAATGACCTTCCTAGACCACCCTAGCTACCTCCAGGCCAAAGCCATCTTCCGATGAATTCTTGGTTTTCACCCAGCCATTGGAGAGGATGGGGCAGAATTCTCAACTTCCTGTGGCTATCAGTAACTAGCTTTCCCCCAAAATCCTGACTCAGATGTACTTTCCCCACTGGTGGGATCTCCAGCCTTCAGCTCTGGAGACATTTTCATGCACTGGAGCTACTGAGTTGGACACTGTGATGCTCATTGCTGCTAACACTGAATCAGGTTATTCACCATTTTGGCAGCATTGGATGTGTCTCATCTCCTCAGCTAGATTGCGAGCTCCTCAAAGCTACTGTCTCTCCCAGCGCCTGCACCGGTAGGCACTCAATAAAGATTTTATAGAACACCAAGATATTAGTGCTGGGAGAAACCTCCTACCAGGAGCCACTTCCCCAACTCTCTGCCTGCAGGTGGCCAGAGCAGCCATTCCCGCATGAACCTATCGTGCTAGAAGCTCTTCCTCAAGCTAAGATCTGCCCGCCTGTTACTTTTACCCATTGGTACTGGTTTTACCCTTGTAGCAGCAATACAGACTCAAATTTCCTTCACTGTATGGAATTTCTTCAAATACGTGACAAGTATCCTGTCCCCCTCACCCGGGTCTTACTGATATGAGGGCATTGAGACTGGGTTAGGGATGGAGGTGAGGGGGAGACTTAGAGAGCAGTGCAAATGGGGGAACGGTGCGGGGTGGGGCACAAAGGAAGGTGGCAGAATTCCAGCTAATCTGGTGTCTTCCACATAGGGAGAAAGAAAGTTGGGTTTGGATTGGAATTTGGTGGATTTTCCCATCTCCATTCTTCTGTCCTCTTATCTCTCTGCTCCCTTTGGGGTTCAGGAAAATTGTGAGGTGGTGCAGAAAGACACACTGTATCAGGTCTGTGTCTCCCAGTACCCCCCTCCCAACACCCCACGAGCTTCTCAGAAGAGAGCATAGAACACACTGAACAGAGAATACGAATCCTCACAACATCTAGGTGAGGTAGCAGGACCAGAAATGGGTATGCACTGTTATCTCTCGCCACTCAAAGGAGAAGGAAACTGAGGCACAGAGAAAGAAAGGGACTTGCCCAAGATTATCAAAGAGTCAGAGAAGGAGCCAGAGACCAGGGACACGGGGCCTCCCAAACCAAGTTGAGGGGCCTCCCAAACCCAGCTGATGTGGCCTCAGAGTCAGGGCCATCTCTGAGGGACTGTATCAGAACTGGAGACATCCCAGGGGATGCTCAGCTTCCTCCCCAAGGTCCGCGGTATTGACCTCAGCCCTGAGTGCTGTCTGAGAGCACTGTGGCCAAGACAAAGCGGCCATCACCTATGCTGTCTTATCTGCATCATCTGGTTAATTTTTTGCATAGGGAGGCAGTGGCTATGTTGCCTCTTTGTGACAGGCAAGAGCACAACCTAAAGGAAGGAGTTGGAGTGAGCATGGGCCTCTCCACTCCCAGTAACACAGCGAGAAGCTGTAGCTGAGGGCTGAGCCCTCCCTGGTTTAGTGTGGAACTGGGTGGGGGTTATAACTGGGGTCATGCAGTTGAGCCCTGGGCCTGGGGAGCCCCGCCTAGCTGAACTCTCCCTTCACCTACTGGAGCTCTGCTGCCTTCCCTCACCTCGGCTGAACCCTCAGAGGCTGGAATAAGACCCCATCAGCTCCTTTTCCAGCTCTCCCTCTCCCAGACTCCCTTCCACACTCCGTGCACTGTAAACATGAGAAAAACAAAAGCCAAGGTAAAAACAAAAACAAAAACGAAACGAGAACCCCCCTCCCGCCTCCCAAATTGGGTGAAAAACAAAATCCTTTTTCACCCTAAACAGAATTTGGCTTTTTTTTCTTCTACCTTTGATTCCTTTTTCCTTTTCTCTCATAAAGACGGGAAGATTGGGGCTGTCGTTGGTTCGGTCAGGCACCAAAACAAGAAACTCAATGAGAAATATTTGGTGCGAATTCGGTAATAGCGACATGTCCACCACAAGATGACTAGAGCACCACACACAACATTTTTCTTAAGCTAACATGCTCTGGCTGCCATCCACAGAAATAGCTAGAGACCCCTACATGGTTCCTACATGGTCGAGAGGTATATATACAATCCTTCAGAGGACAGGATTGAGGGGCCCGTCTGTCAGCTAGTGCCTTCAGGATCCCACCTGGGTTCTCCGCAGCCTGGGCCCCTCCTTCCCGCCCTTGCGCTGGGCACGGCCAGCTCCCTCTCTCCTGCTCAGCTGGGCGGATGGGGACAGTCACCATTCTGGAGAGGTGGGTCCTCCCCCACCCCCTCCTCTCCCTCGACACCGATACCACCAACTCCTCTTTCCACAAAATGTGCTTGCAGGCTTTTCCTCTACGTCAAATGGCTCAGAAGGCAAAGTTTGGCTGCAAGGGCTATGGCCGTGGGGGGACCTGGTGAAGGAAATGGGGTGTCCACTGGCTAATTCCTCCCTCAGCTGTCGGCTCCCAGTTGTGTCTCAATGTCCACTCGGCAGATGGGGCATTTCTTGCTCATGGCGAGCCACTGGTCCACGCACAGTTGGTGAAAGAGATGCATACAGGGTAGGCGTCTGGAAGAGAGGAGGGAGAGTCAGGGGCCCTGCAGGAGCTGAGGGACACTGGGCAGACCAGGAGACACACACCTAGGACCCCTGGGAACTGCCCGGCTATGGAGGGAGGCTATGGCTGAGATGGGAAACCATGAAGCCTCCGCCAGAAAGCGCTTTCAGATGAGCCTGAAACAAAGCCACAATTTTGTCTCAGACTCATTCAGACAGAACATCACACTGTTCTCTTACACTTTTCATCCTCGCGTCCATACCCGGTCATCACACATCTAGAACATTTCATACCCTACCTTCCCAGGGCAACCATGAAGCACATTATAGCACACTTGGCACACACGTGCACAAGCAAACAAGCACCCCAACTCCCAGACACACGGCGCAGTGATTGGTCACCAATACCTGTAAGAGAGGGGAGAGGGAATCAAAATGGCGGTCTCCTACCTCACATCTTCTCCATCTTCCAGCATAGACAGACAAATTGTGCATTTCTCATCTGTGTCTGACTCCTCCCCCTCATCCTTCTTGCCCTTGCCATCCTGGGGTCTTCGCTATGAGAAGCAGAGAGAGGAGTATTCATTACCTGGGCAGACTCACCTGGTGGCTGTTGGCTTTCACCCACAGGCTGCTTTTCCCCTGGGAGTCAGGTTTTTTAAAGTTTGTTTTTGTTTTTGAAACGGATTCTTGCTGTGTTGCCCAGGCTGGAGTGCAACAGCATGATCTTGGCTCACTGCAACTTCCACCTCCTGGGTTCAAGCGATTCTCCCACCTCAGCCTCCCAAGTAGCTGGGATTACAGGCACCTGCCATCATGCCTGGCTAATTTTTGTATTTTTGTAGAGACAGGGTTTCACCATGTTGGTCAGGTCTTGAATTCCTGAGCTCAGGTGGTCTGCCTGCCTTGGCCTTCCAAAGTGCTGGGATTACAGGTGTGAGCCACCATGCCTGGCCATAAAGTTCTTTTTTTTTTTTTTTTTTTTTTTTTTGAGACGGAGTCTCGCTCTGCCGCCCAGGCTGGAGTGCAGTGGCGCGATCTCAGCTCACTGCAAGCTCCGCCTCACGGGTTCACGCCATTCTCCTGCCTCAGCCTCCCGAGTAGCTGGGACTACAGGAGCCCGCCACCTCGCCTGGCTAATTTTTTTGTATTTTTAGTAGAGACGGGGTTTCACCGTGTTAGCCAGGATGGTCTCGATCTCCTGACCTTGTGATCCGCCCGCCTCGGCCTCCCAAAGTGCTGAGATTACAGGCGTGAGCCACTGCGCCCGGCCAAAGTTCTTAAGTAATACCCAGAACTCCTTCCCGCCTACTCTTCTGCAGCAAGGGGAGTAGGAAGAGGTCAAGTGGACATCATTTTTGCTGTCCCAGGCACTTTCTAGGGATACAGAGCTTAGAAAGAAATTGAGTTCCTAACGAATCGATCCTTTGCAAAGCTATGACTGTGCAGTTTCCCTTTTCTGGTCCCTTCACACCATCCACTCCCCCTCAACACCCTTTACAACCTAGATTCCTGCCTTCAGGTTTCTCCCTCCACTTTCAGGCCGAGCAGGCTTCATTTATTCTTTCAGTCAACCACTGTTGACTCATGTATTCACTGATAACTACTTGAAGACATCAACTCTTACAAACTGTAGCCATTTTTATAAACTATTTATATTGTGGGATTTATCAAGTTCACTTAAGATAGGCACTATCGTAAAGCAATCATGAACACTGTTTATACTTGTTGACTTCCCTTGTACTGTTTTTAATTTTATGCTAATTATTTGAAAATAGTTTACCATTATGCAGAAGCCATATGTAGAATCATTATGTAGTTTACCATTATGTAAAGTCTCAAGTTCAGATGGCATGGACTCATGGCTTACCCTTCTTTAAGTACCGCCCCATACTTGGTCACTTACACAGCGTATTAGTACTTGGTAAATATTTTGGGAAGAAGAAATCTAATCAGTGAGTGAAATCAGCCCACTTTTCATGTTCACATCTTCCCACTGTGCCATGAAACAGTCTAACAATAACCATAAGAGGAAAATTACCCATTCGGTCCCTCTCCAGAGACAGGCCGACTTCAAGGTCATTTTGCAAAGAGAAAAATCTGAAGAGTCACAAGATGAAGACGACCCAGAGAATGACTGCGGGGCAAGGCCCAGATGCCAAGTCTCCCTTCTCTGGCCCCTGGTCCTAAACTCTGGAGATCCTGAGTCTGATTTAGTCTGGGGAATACTGTAACCTCACTGGAACACACAAGAAAATCTATTTGTTCTGCTCTCTGCCTCGCTGTGCCCTATATACTCCACTGCAAACCCTGCTAGGCTTCTGTAATAAGTTTTCCCTTATCTAGAATCCAGAAAATCAGAATTACACCCATAGTTCCGTATAATTGTCGTGGCTTTTGAGTATGAATAGAGTCATGATGATCTGCCTGCTTAAGAGTCCAGCTGTGTTTGCTGGAAGAGTGGCCTTCATTTAGCTGGCCCTGCTAGAAAAGGGAGGTCCAATAAAATGTATTGGTAAGAGTCACCTATTTGTCTACTTTCTATTATTTTTTGCCATCATTATTCATGATTTTCCTTTTATAGTTAGTAATTTTAGCTTAATATTACCCTGTCTTGCTGTCTAATCTATGTATCTTCTCATGTCATTAACCTTCTCTTTAACTTTTTTTTTTTTTTTTTTGAGACGGCCTTGCACTCTTGCCCAGGCTGGAGTGCAATGGTGTAATCACGGCTCACTGCAGGCTTGACCTCCCAGGCTCAAGCAATCCTCCCACCTCAGCCTCCTTAGTGGTTGAGACTACAGGTGCACACCATCATGACTGCTAATTTTTCTTTTTATTGTAGAGACAAAATCTCTCTGTGATGGCCAGGCTGGTCTCAAACTCCTGGGCTCAATCTATCCTCCTGCCACAGCCTCCCAAAGTGCATGAGCCAGTGCGCCCAGCCCCCTTTTAACTATGATATTATTGATGTTAATTTTATGTGTCGCTTTCATATCTCTTTCTAGTTCTTATTCTTTGCATATTTTTCTATTTTGACTCGGTATTTTCTATATTTTTATTCTTACATCATTATTTTAAAGTATATTTTTATTATATATAATTACACTCTCAATTTAAATTTTTAAAGTGTTTTTTCTTCTTTATTGTCTTTTTCACTTGTGTATAATTTTTAAGGGTTTCTTTCCACATTTTATTTGGTTCCTAACTTTTGTCATTTCTTATTTTTAATTCATTTTTTTCTTTTTAATAATATTTTTATTCCCTTCTTTTCATTCTCCTTTTTACCTGAGCCCTTTATCTACTTGATTCAGTCCATTTCCCCTTTTCATTCTTAGCATTGGTTCTCTTCACAATTTCCTTGTGCCTGTTGAAGTGACAGCAGGTGAGGTGTGCATCCTTGGTAGGAGTAAAAACCCCCTGGTCTGGGACACAGGTGCTGCTCCTGGACTCAAATACAACACTCATTTCCTTCTATGTTCTTCTCCAATAGCTTAAAACTCTCTCTCTCTCCAGAGAATGATCATTTTCCCCATGTAGATGACATCCTTATTTACTGAAATGCTGCCATTTCCTCTATTAGCACACTAGCCAAGGTCTGATACATAGTAGGTACCCAATAACTGCAGTCAAAATCATTTATGAATAAATCCAGTGCCTTGAGAGGAGCTGCCTATACTGATTCATGGTCTTTGACATTGACACCACTAGCACATGGGCTAGGGGAAAGCCTAGGAGAAAGCATCAAGGTAGCAGCAGCTTACCATTCCTGGGCACTTAGTAGGTACCAGGCACTGTGCCAAGCTGTTCAGGTGCATCATCCCATTGAATCCCCACAGCACCCTGTATGGTAGCTACTAATGAGATCACTCCCATTTCACATTTTTAAAGGGGGAAGTGGACAGGGAGGGGCCAGAAAAGCCAAGTAAGTTGTCCAAAGTAACGGAGCTATAAGGGGTAGAATGGAGAGTCAAAATTGGCTCTAACTCTAAGAGTGCTCTCGACCAATGCACCCTAGGGTCTCAGGATGGTCTCTGGCTTGACCATGATGAGGACAGTCCTGCTCTAAGATTCTTAACATTTGTCAAGCTTTTAATTTCCCCTGGGAAGGATGAATGTTTTAAAAATGTATTAATATTTATTTATTTATTTTTATTTATAATAAATGTTATTTTGTAGAGCAGTTCTAGTTTACATAAAATTAAGCAAAAACAGACTGGGCACGGTGGCTCATGCCTGTAATCTCAACACTTTTGGAGGCCAAGGCAGGTAGATCACTTAAGGTTAGGAGTTCAAGACCAGCCTGGGCGACACGGTGAAATCGCGTCTCTACTAAAAATACAAAAATTAGCCAGGTGTAGTGGCACATGCTTGTAATCCCAGCTACTTGGGAGGCTGACGTGAGAGAACTGCTTGAACCCAGGAGGCAGAGTTTGCAGTAAGTCAAGATCGTGCCACTGCGCTTCAGCCTGGGCAACAGAGCAAGACTCTGTCTCAAAAAAATAAAAATAATAAGCAAAAAGTACAGTGTTTTCCCATATACCCTATACTCCCAACACACACAGTTTCTATTATTAACATCTTGCATTAGTGTGGCACCCTTGTTATGATCGATGAACCAGTATCAATAGACTATTAACTGAGGTTCATTAGTTTACATTAGGGTTTGCTCTGTGTTGTACCATCCTATCAGTTTTGACAAATGCATAATGTCATGTATCCACTGTTAGAGTATGATACCAAATACTTTCACTGCCCTGAGACTCCCCTATGCTTCACCCATTCATTCCTCCCTCCCCCCCACTGGCAACCACTGATCTTTTTATTGTCTCCATAGTTTTCCCTTTTCCAGAATGTTATATATTTGGAAACATACAGTACACAGCCTTTTTGGGCTAACTACATTTACTTAAGAATTCCTCAGTGCATTTCTGGTTCCAGCATGTCTTTTCATGGCTCAATAGCTTATACTTTTTCTTTTTTTGATACACAGTCTTGCTCTGTTGTCCAGGCTAGAATGCAGTGGTGCAATCATAGCTCACTGCAGCCTTGAACTCCTGTGCTCAAGTAATTCTCTTGCCTCAGCCTCCCAAGTAACTAGGACTACAAGTTCATACCACCAGCCCAGTTAACTTTTTAAAATTTTCGTAGAGATGAAGTCTCACTATTTTGCTCAGGTTGGTCTTAAATTCCTGGCTTGAAGTGATCCTTCATCCTTAGCCTTCCAAAGCACTCAGATTACAGGTGTGAGTCACTGTGCCTAGTCCTTATTTCTTTTTATTGCAGAATAATATTCCATTATCTGGATGTGCCACTGTATGTTTATCTATCTTTCACCTATTGAAGGACATCTTGGTTGCTTCCAAAATTTTTCATTTATTTTAATTTAAAAAAATTTAAACTCAGGTTTCTGAGCTTTAATCATGTCCTAGATTCTTAGTTCTTAACCCTGGAGATTCTACCTCTATGGACTAAGGATAAAACCTGTGACTCTGTGGCTTTAAAAGCTCCCCAGGTGATTCTGACACTCAGTCAGATTTGAAAACCTCTGCTTGGAAGCCTTAGTTTCTCATTTGTTCACATGTGAGATTGGACATGGAATTATTTTCTAAGACAAATATTAGCCTTCTGTGCAGGTATTCCCTTGGCCCATCTCATTTAGAGACAAGTATTTATGTGCCTGACACCTATAAATGTATACATGTGTAATATACCCAATGGCAAGTCCACATGCACACACGCATACCCAGGTCTCCTCCTTTACTGAGAGGCCTCCCATCTTCCCTCCTGGCCACACCCAGCACAAAAAAGTAACATGACCCTGGGAGGTTATCACAGCTTTAGAACATCTAACCAGAGCAAAGGTTTCTAGATTCTGGACTGCATCCCTCTGTGAACAACCAGATCAGAGTCAATTAGACAACACCCCTGCCCCATTCCCTGACTATGCAGGCTGGCCTGCTGGCAGACCCACCTTCTTATACTTGTGGGGGAAGGTGAACCTCTCAATGGTGTTCTGTACAGCTCCCCGAGTCACATTACCCAACCTGTCCTCGAGCTGCAGCAGCTCCTGGAAAGAGAAAAATGTGCACATGTGTGCTCAGCATGTATAAATGCCCACATGCACACAGGATATGGATTGGGGAGCTGGAAGACATGAGCAGGAAGCATTCACATAGCTATCAGGAAGAACTCATCTGATGCTGAAAGACTGCAATATCTCTACTGGTTTTCCCTTCTTCTCTCTCTTACTCTTAACCCTGAAGCTTCCTGACACCCATACCCTACTCACCAGCAGAGGTGGGGAGGGAAAAGGGATGATAAACAATAATGGCATCTCCACCAGCCCAGTTGGTACCAGACAGAGCAACATACCTCATAGCTCTCCCGTACGGCGGAGGTGTGTCTGCTGGGATTTAGTCCCTGGAGAGCAAGGAAGTGAAGCTGAGGATAAGGGTAGTTTCGGATTTCATGGACGACCTGTTGGGGAGAAAATGCCTTGGATAGAGCGAGGATTCAAGGTTTCTCCATAAGCCCAGCATGCAACTTCTCTGCCTGTAACCCACTCAGTACTCCCTGAGATGCTGTGGGCAGAAGTATTGTCTTTCCTGCTCTTACGTCCCTTTTCTCTCACCAAGAACCAAGCTTTGCCTGGACAAGCCCCAGAAGTAATAACAGAATTAATAAAGTGACAACTAACCTTCATGGCAGGCACTATTCTAAGCACTTTACATGACTAATTGAATTATCTCACCTAATCTATAATGTGGGTGCTATTACTATCCCCATTTTATTGATGGGGTAAATGAGGTACAATAGATTATGTAATTGGCTCAAGTTATGCAACCAAGGGACAGAACCAGGATTTCAAACCCAGGCAGTTGGGTGGCAGAGTCCATTCCCTTCACCTTTTGTTTTAGTTCATTCTCACGCTGCTATGAAGAAATACCCAAGAATGGGTAATTTACAAAGAAAGGAGGTTTAATTGACTCACAGTTCCACATGGTTGGAGGGCCTCAGGAAACCTACAGTCATGGTGGAAAGCACCTCTTCACAAGGCAGCAGGAGACAGAATGAGGGCCAAGTGAATGGGGAGGTCCCTTATAAAACCGTCAGATCTCATGAGAGCTCACTCACTATCATGAGAAAAGCATGTAGGAAACTGCCCCCACATGATTCAATTATCTCCACCTGGTCCTGCCCTTGACATGTGGGGATTATTACAATTCAAGGTGAGATTTGGGCGGGGATACAGAGCCAAACCATATCACCCCTACTCTGCACTGCCTCCAAGAGCAACTTGATAGTTAAAGGCTTGGGTTAGTGTCGGCACCAAAGTGGGGGCACAAAATTAAAAGGGCCACCAAAAGCCTCAGTAATCAAGATCAATAATATTTCAATGTAATGTTTTTTAAAGTCAAATAAATGCAAAAAACCTCCATGCTGAGCAAAATGTCAGTATTTTAAATTAAGAGAGTCTGACTCTGTTCTTGCATGGCCTGCCTCACTCACCCCTCCCTTACCCTGGCTATGAGTCAGAGAGGAGTTTCCATCACAGCTCCTCCACTTTCTCACTGTATGTCCCAGGGCCAGTTACTTAGCCTCTCTCTTCCTCAGTTTTCCAATCTTTAAAATCAGGATGATACTCTTTTGTGGGAGTTTTTGAGAGGATTAATGGGATAATTTATATGAAGTGCTTATAACAGTGCCTGGCATGTAGTAAGTGCTCAATAAATGTTTGCCTCTTTATTCTTAAGAGATGGCGCTTCATACACAAAGCATGGACCTTCAGAGCTTACAAGGACTCCAAAAATTACTCATGCAAGCTCCTTATTATACAAAAAGCAGACTGAGGAACTGAGTGGTTAGTGACAGAGACAAGGGTTGGAAGGTGGAATTATGCTTTAGGGCAGCAAAGTGAAGCTGCCTGGAAATAAGATTTTCAATCAAGCTTTTGCTGCTTTCATGGAATATCTTCATTTTAATTCCATGCAGCTTGCAATGTCAGGAGCCCAAAGGCCCCCAAGCCCAGCCTGACCCATGATTCAGCACTCTGCAGCCACAAGAAGGTCTGCCCTCTGAAAAAGGCAGAACTGGATCTGCAGGCTAGGCCCAAGAGCTCCTGCTGGGATCTCTTTTGATCCTCACACCAACCCTGTGAGATGGGCGAGGCAGGCATCTTCATTTCCATTTCACAGATTAGTGAAGCCAAAGCCCAGGGAGGTACTGACCACAGGAAACTAAATGAGGCCATATGAGGTGCGAGGTCTACTCTGCCTGATCTTAGCCCTGAGCCTTTTACCCACAGACCACACCTTGCCATGCTGTCCCTTTCCATTCCTCCAGTGCCCACTCCTACTCCCCTCAGCAGAACCAGTTTCTGGTCCAACAGGTCCCCTTTCATTCCCCATCAAGCCAGAGTGCGAATAGGAGCTGGGAAGAGAGGGGAGCTGTTGGTCTGCCAGGGAGCCAGGATACAAGAAGGCCGGGGCACAAGGGAGTCAGGGCATGGGGAGTTGATACACAGGTGAGCTGGGTCATGTGGAAGCCGGGATATAAGGGGGCCAGGGCACAGGGGAGTCAGGGCATAGGGGTTGATACACAGGGGAGCCAGGTCATGTAGGAGCTGGGGCACAGGGGAGCCAGGATATAAGGGGACCAGGGCACAAGGGAGTCAGGGCATAGGGGATTGATACACAGGGAAGCCATGTCATATGGAATCCGGACTGCAGGGCAGCCAGGATATAAGGGGGTCAGAGTACCGAAAAGTCAGGGTATAGGAGCTTAATACACAGGGGAGCTGGGTCATATGGAAGCTGGGGCACAGGGGAGCCAGGATACAAGGCGGCCAGGGCACAGGGGAGTCAGGGGATAGGGGGTTGATACATAGGGGACCTGGGTCATGTAGGAGCCGGGGCACAGGGGAGCGCAGGCCTCAGACCACCACTGGCACTCAATAGGCACAAGGGAGTCCATTTTCTTTCACTTACCATCTGCGTGGAGGAGGAGTTTCTGGGAAAGTGGTGCATTCGAGGAGTCGCTAGGTAATGCTGATAGTGCTGAGGGATGGGCCGCACCTGGAACTGAGCAGGACTCAAGCCAGCGTCCACACTGAGATCCCTGCAGGGAAACAGCTTCAGTGAACCATAGGGTGGTGTGATTTAGCCATCAGGTTACAGAAGGGACCTCAGACATCAAGCCTATGGAGGAGAATCGGAGTGACACCCTGCCAGAGCTGCAAGGGACTTTACGTCTCCCAGCCTTTCCTCTCTCTTTAGAGGGAAGGAAACGGAGACCCAGAGAAGGAAGGGACTCTGCAAGGTCTGAAGGAGCTAGAGCAATCCAGGCTCTATAAGACTTCTTTAAACTAGGGGACCAAAGCTCCCTCCCAAGACAAAGTCCATCTCTGAGAGGAATGCTGAAAGAAAAATCTAAATCGAGCAAACCAGAGGCACCGAGTGGGAAAGACAAGGTTCAGATAAAAGTGGAGGAGGGAGCCGAGGCTGTATTTTTACCACTTTGAAAAACGAGAGAGACCTCTACACCTAGACCTACAGGCTAGACAGCTTGTCCTAGCCCACTGCATCCCACTCCTAAAAATATAGGAAAATTCATTTTGCTTAAAAACAAATTAATTGATGAATTACACAGAGGATGAACCAATGGCTAATTTGGAAAATGGCCAATTTCAGATCTGGAGAGAAAATGTGCAAGATGAGATGGAAACATCTTGTCATAACTGGAAACAAGAGAGCTATCAAAACACTACTAGGATGATGGCAAAAGGGCTCGGAAGCCGTCCTGAAGAGGCTTCCACTGGCCAGAGTTAGGACAATGTGCAGGTTGACAAGCATAACTGCAGAAGAAATGGAAATAAATAAAAATTGTTTAAATCCGAGCACGTGAAATGATGCTAGAAAACTGGTCCCCTTCAAATGATGCTGGAGAACAAACTCTTCTTTTCTTTTCTTTTTTTTTTTCCATTTCTTTTTTTTTTTTTTTTTTTTTTGAGATGGAGTCTTGCTCTGTCACCCAGGCTGGAGTGCAGTGGTGTGATCTCGGCTCACTGCAACCTCCACCTTCCGGGATCAAGCAATTCTCCTGCCTCAGCCTCCTGAGTAGCTGGGAGTACAGGCGTGCCACGCCACGCCTGGATAACTTTTGTATTTTTAGTAGAGATGGGGGTTTCACCATGTTGGCCAGGCTGGTCTCGATCTCCTAACTTCAAGTGACCCACCCACCTATCTCGGGGTCCCAAAGTACTGAGATTACAGGCATGAGCCACTGCACCCAGCCAACTCTTCATTTTGAAAACTAGTAAATAAATGAAAAGAAGCCTTTATTTTCTTACTGTATTTCCAGGTAATCAAACATTTGATGAGTGGAAATTTCTGTTTATAAAAGTTTTTCAGCTAATAAATGATTAAGGGATGACTGAATTTTTGTTGAATTTTTGTCACTATTTTGCCTCCCCTAAAGAAATAAAGGATCTAAGCAAAGATCATTGATTGTTGCTAACATCACAAAAGAAGCAACAACCAGACAGTAAGTGCTTTCTGGTGGAAGAATACAATATCACCTATGAAGTATTTTTGCCAAGAAATAAGAGTTGAACCTGAATCTACCGAAGCCTTAATCCTGGTGCCAAGGTCCAGAGAATACAAGAAACTAAGGAACATCTTAAGTGACAACACCAGAATGCAACCAGCAAAATCCAGATAAGAGGAAACTATAGGAAAAACAGTCTGATTTCTTCAACAAACACATTGGAGGAAAAAAAAAAAAGGATATGGAGGAAAATTAAAGGAATTGCTGCTTCTACTGATGATAGTTTAACAGGAGTTAAATGTACCTTTCCACTTTAAACCCCTAGAAAGCTGAACGGAATATATGAAATCTCTGTTTTCAGACACTATATGACAAGCAATGTAGACTGCTATCAACAGAAGGACAACACATGAGGTGAGCCCTGCAACCTCCCTAGTTTTTTTCATGAAGGCATATTCCAGACCATGAGCAGGGAGAGAACTAAGAAGAGCATGATAATCTTAATGAGTTGAGGATTCAGATATCTTATTTCCAGGAGACTGAGGTCTCTGAAAGTTGTGGTGCCATGATTTGGAGAGAAGAGGCAGCTAGGCAGAAGGAGAGCTCCAGAAATCTGCACGGAGATCCCCTTGAGTCTTTACTGAATGCTAAGATCTGCATACATGGGGTGAAATTTTACCAGGTTGACCAAAGAGCATCCAAGGTATAGTGGGTTCCCAGAGATTAGACAGTGCTGGGAAAGATTCATATTCCAGTCAGCCAGAGCAGAGAGTACTTGGACACACAATAGAGACCCCAGAAGAGCCTTTCGAGACTTATTTATGTGTCTTATTAGGGCAGATCTAGAGTAGTCTCTTCTCTAGGGGTACTCCAGTCCTGCTGGAAGAAGACTTAAAAGTAAGCCTCAAAAGGATGAAACTGAACTACAAGTGTTGCTTACCAGAACGAAGCCTAACACTCTAAATGAATAAAACAAACGTAACTACTTAACAATGTATAATCCACAATTATTCATAAATGATGTTTGTCATTCAATAAAAAATTACTAGACATGCCAAAAAATGATAATATATCCCAGAATCAGGTGAAAAATCAATCCATTGAAATAACTATGAAACAGAAATAACAAGGATGCTAAAATAGCTATTATAATCATATTCAAACATACAAAAGAAAGCATAAAAACAGAGAAAAGTAAAACATATAGAAGAGGACATATTTTAATGATGTCAGTGGAACTTCTAGAGATGAAAAATCCAGTGTCTGAAATAGAAAATTCACTGGGTTAGATTAACAGTAGATTAGACACTACAAAAGAAAAGATTCGTGACTTTAAGACATAACAACAACAGTAATCCAAAATGAGCCAGGCGCAGTGGCTCATGCCTCTAATCCCAGCAATTTGGGAGGCCAAGGCAGGAGGATCACTTTAGCCCAGAAGTTTGAGGCCAGCCTGGGCAACATAGTGGGACGCCACGTCTACCAAAAAAAAAAAAAAAAAAAAGGTGTAAATTAGCTGAGTATAGTGGTGTGTCCTCTGGTCCCAGCTACTCAGGAGGCTGAGGTGGAAGGATCACCTGAGCCCAGGAAGTTGAGGCTACAATGAGCTGTGATGCCACTACTGCACTTCTGCCTAGGTGACAGAATGAACTCTTGAATAATAAGAAGAATAATAATAATCCAAAATGAAGCACACCATCAGAAAAAGACGAAAAAATTAACAGAGTCTCAGTAAAAATATCAAGCAGTCAGCCATATCGGTAAGTAAAGACTCAAAAAGAGAGGATGGAGGGTAGATGACAGAAAAAATATTTTAGGGAAAAAATGGCTTAAATATTTCCAAATTTAATAAAAACTATAAATTCACAGATCCAAAAAGTTCAATAAACTTTAAGCAGGATAACACAAAGAAAACCACTCCAAGGGACATAATAATCTAATTCCTGAAAAATAGTAATAAAGACAGGATCTTAAAAGTAGTGAAAGAACAAAAGACCCATTTGACATAGAAGAACGTAGGTAAGAACGATCGTAGACTTCCCATCGACAACAAAGCAAGTCAGAAGACAAAGGAATGGCATCTTTGCACTGCTGAAGGGAAAAAAACTGCAAACTTAGAAATATATACCTAGCAAAAGTATATTTTTAAATGAGAGTGAAATAAAGATGTTTTCAAAAAGTTGACAGAGTGCACTGCCAGGAGACTGTTACTACAAGAAATGTTTTAAAAACTTCTTCATGCTAAAGAAAACTAACACCAGGCAGAAACTTAGATCTCTACAAAGGAATAAAGAGTGCCAGAAATGATAATTATGTGGGACATATAAAAAATTGTTTTCCTATTAAAAATTGTCTGTAAAGGTTGACAGTTTAAAGCAGAGACTGGCAAACATTTTTCTGTAAAGGATCATAAATAGTAATTATTTGGGGCTTCAAAAGTCATACAGTCTCTGTCACAACTACTCAAGCATCCACTGTAGTGCAAAAGCAGCCATAAACAATAGGTGAACAAATAGATGTGTCTGTGTTCCAATAAAACTTTATTTACAAGAACAGAGAGCAGGCAAGATTTGATTCACAGGCCATAATTTGCCAACCACTGGTTTAAGCAAAAATGATAACAATGTATTTTGGTGATTATGCATACATAGAGATAAAACCTACCAAATGAGTAGCAAAGGATGGGAAGGGGTAATGGAAGTATACTGTCGTAAGAGTTTTGCATTACACACAAAATGGTATAATTCTATTTTAGGGTGTGATATGCTAAATAGGCATATTGTAAACCTAGTGAATTCCCAAAATAAAATAAAATAAAGTGGTATGACTCTTAAACCAATATTTAATATTAAAAATTCTCAACTGATCCAAAAGAAGGCAAAAAACAGACAAAACTTTTAAAAGAAAAACAATGAAATGACAACAACAACAAAACTGATGGAAGAAAAAGAAAACAAATAGCAAGATGGCAGATTTAATTCCAACCATGTAGACAATTGCATTAAATGCAAATGGTCTAAACACCCCAGTTAACAGACAGAGATTGTCAACTGCAAAACAATCACCAACTACATGCTGTCCATTCAAGATATAAAGATGCAGATACTAGGTTAAAAGTAAAAGGAGGAAAGAGATACACCCTGTAAGCGTTAACTGGAAGAAAGCTGGAATGGCTATGTTAATATCAGACAAGGTAGACTTTGAACCAAGGGATATTACCAAGGATAAGGAAGGATGTTTCATAATGATAAAGGGGTCAATTCGTCTTGAAAAATGACAATCCTTTTAATATCCTGATATATATAAGTCAAAATAAGTGAAACAAAAACTGACAGAACTGAAAAAACAAATTCATAATTAGAGTTGTAGACATCCACCCTCCTCCTTTATAATTCATGGAATAATTCATGAAAAAAAAATCAGTAAGAATATAAAAGACCTGAACAATACTATCGACCAACTTGATCTAACTGAAATTTACAGAATACTCCATCCAATAAGAGTAGAATATACGCTTTTTAAAAATACATATAGAACATTTACTAAGATAGAATAAATGCTGGACCATAAAACAAGTCTCAATAAATTTAAAAGGATTAGAATTACACAGAGTATGTTTTCCGATCACATTGGCATTAAATTAGAAATCAACAACAAAAAAAATTTCTGCAAAATCCCAAATTTTCAAAATTTAATAATAAACTTCTAAATTACCCAGGGTCAAAAAGAATTCATAGCACTAATTAGAAAGTTTGTAGTCCTTAAAGAAAAATTCAGTTTTATATGCTTATATTAGAAAAGAAAACCCAAAGTCATGATCTAAGTTTCCACCTTAAGAAGCTAGAGCCCAAAATAAGTAGAAAGGAGGAAATAATAAAATCAAGATCAGAAATCAGTGAAATAAAAAACAAACAATGGGATCAAAGGCTATTTTCTAAAGAGCAGTACAAATGATTAAATTTCTATCTGGATTGATCAAGAACAAAAGAGAGAATATACAAATTGCTCATATGAGGAATGAAAGAGGGAGCATTATAACAGATTGCAGATGTTCAAACGATAAGAAAATATTATGAATAGCCTTATGCCAGTACATCCAATGAAAAGAGAAAATTTATTGAAAGACAAATTACCAAAATTACCAGATGCAGTGGCACACACCTGTAATCCCAGCTACCTGGGAGGCTGAGGCGGGAGAATCCCTTGGGCCTAGGCATTTAAGACCAGCCTGCAACTGGGCACAGTGGCTCACACCTGTAATCCCAGCACTTTGGGAGGTTGAGGTGGGAGGACCGCTTGAGCCCAGAAGTTCAGGATCAGCCTAGCCAACATAGCAAGACACTGTCTCTACAAAAATTTAAAAAACAAAAAGTTAGCTGGGTACAAGGTGCACACCTGTAGTCCCAGCTACTGGGGAGGCTGAGGCAGGAAGATCGCTTGAGCCCAGGAGATCGAGGCTACAGTGAGCCAAAGTGCACTCCAGCCTGGGTGACAGGGCAAGACCCTGCATCTAAAAATTAATTAATTAGTTAACTAAAAATAATAATACCAATCCTACACAACCTCTTTCAGAAAGTAGATGAGGAAACACTTCCCAAACCATTCAATGAGGCAAGCAGTGCACTGATACAAAAATCAGACAAAGACATTTCAAGGAAAAAAAACCCTATAAACCAATCTCATGAAAAAAGATGTAAAAGTTACTTAACAAAATTTTAGCAATTTGAATCCAGCAAGAGGTAGATTAAATGAGACTTATGTGACATATCAACCAATCACAATGTATAAAACTTATCTGGATCCTGATTGATACAAAGTATAACAGAGAAATTTTAATACTGGCTAGACATTTGATTATAGTAAAAATTATTATTACATTTCTTTATGTTAATAGTGGTATCAAAGTAAGGATGTGAAAAAGCAGAGTCATTATCTCTCGAGATACTTAGTGAAATATTTACAGACGAAATAATATGATGCCTGGATTTGTTTCCAAATACAGCAGTTTCTCCTTTTCTGTGAGGGATATGTTCCAGGACAGCAGTGGCTGCCTGAAAATGCAGATAATACTGAATCTTATATATACTATGTTTCTTCCTATACTATATATTCATGCCAATGATAAAGCTTAATTTATAAATTAGGCACAGTAAGAGACTAACAACAATAACCAATAATAAAATAGAACAATTATAACAATATACTGCGAAAAACGTTATGTGAATATGGTCTCTCTCTCTCTCTTTTTCAATCTCTCAAAATGCTGTAATATTTTCAGACCATGGTTTACATGGGTAACTGAAACCCTGGAAAGCGAAACCACAGGTAACGGAGATGACTATAACATCAGGGAACAAAGATGAGTAAAACTGGCCATGAGATCTGGGCGCGGTGGCTCACGCCTGTAATCCCAGCACTTTGGGAGGCTGAGGCAGGCAGATCATGAAGTCAAGAGATCGAGATCATCCTGGCCAACATGGTGAAACCCTGTGTCTATTAAAAATACAAAAATTAGCTGAGTGTGGTGGCGCACACTCAGTCGGAAGACTGAGGCAGGAGAATTGCTTGAACCCGGGAAGCAGAGGTTACAGTGAACCAAGATCACACCACTGCACTCCAGCCTGGTGGCACAGAGTGAGACTCTGTCTTAAAAAAAAAAAAAAAAAAAAAAAAAAAAAAAAAACTGGCCGTGAGTTGATGTCAAAGCTGGATGACATATGTGTGTGAATTAATTATACTATTCTCTTATTTTTTTATTGTTTGATATTTTCTATAATAAAAAGGGTTTTTTTAATTAAGAAGTTTCTCTATTGCGCAAAGGTAACATCCACTAACTCCAAGTTTTATCTCTATGGGCACCAACTTCAGAAATACCAAACACATTCATGGAAACTTGTGGCATTTATTAGAGAAAATATGCTGCGAGCAGTCGTTTCTTGCAGTGTGCTGTGTACATTGAAGTGGTCCCTGGTAATTAGGACACAGCTTCCCTTTGGGAAAGTGCAGCTAGGCCCTAAAAGCACCGTTGAGAGGAATGCCAGGGCCTCAGAAGGTTCAATCTCAGATCCTACAGGAGCGAGATGGCAGGAGGCATGGGACTCTGAGACTTCCCCTCCTCATCTTGCCGCGAGCAGGCCCTGACCACTAACTTTCTATGCTTCCACTGTGCCTGCTGCTACTGAGCCTGGATCCCACACAGCCTGGGTATGGCTACACATTGCCCTGCAATGTAATCTGAGATAGTTCTAAGGGAAAAACCCAACAAAGCCATCAGCCTTCAAGGGAGTCTGATCCCTGTTCCCTGGGTTACGCTCATGAGCGTATGAGCCCTGGAGAGCTGGCAGGAGCTCTCTGATGGTCTCTGATGGTCCCTGGCATCTGGCCCCATCCTCCTCTTTGCACAGCCCAGGTCTAGCTGCTATGGGCAGGAAGGACTGCCAGTCACTCTCACAGGCTCCACGCACACCACAGCCTGAACAGCAGCAGCTGTCAGAAGACCCAGGTCCTTGTCCCAGGCCTATCCCTTCTTAGCTGTGAGACCCTCTGTAGCTAATTCACCTCTTTGAGTCTCATCTCTAAGATGATGATAACAGTAGCTCCTCATGGTAATGCTGGAGCATCAAATGAGAAAATGCAGGTAAAAGTTCTTTGTAGAGCACTATAAAGATGCAAAGAGCCATTATCAGGCCAAATCCCTGGAACAACTCATGATGAGCCCGTCACTTGGGACATGAGCTAAACTCTTGGAGCCAGTTGGATGCAAACTTAGAAATCCACTAGGCCAGCCCTCCATCTGAGGCCTGAAGTAGGACAGTGCCTTATTCACAGACCTTGGCTGGCCAGTTGGGACCATCAGGGTTTCATACCTTTGCCTGGGCTCATTCCATTGCACTGCCTCACATGGCAGAAGCTCTGATTTTTAGCATTTACCCAGAAGTCTCAGGGAACCCAACAAATTCAAAACAAATGTTCAAGGAATTCTACCAAAGCAAAGTCCCGAGGAACTTGGAACCCAGTCACCCCAATCCCAAGAATGCTAACTGTAAAAGCAAGAGGCACTTGCCCCTCAAATGGGTGGGATGATCTGCCCTGGGTGGGCCTGGGTGGGCTCTCATGATGCCCCTCTTATCATCTCATCAGAAATTCCTTCCTGGACCCAGGTTACCCCAACAGGGGATGTGGTTCCTCGAACCCTAAAGAAGTCTGGACCAGGACCTGCCTCAAAGAGAAATTAGCCCCTAAAGCAGCAGTGTCTCCAGCCTTTGCTGTTGCCACCAGCCTGTAAGAGCTTGCTAAGTTTCTAAATGGGTTGCAGGAATATCCCACAGACCTAAAGCCACAGGGTTAACCCAGAACTGTGTTTTGGAGATTTCTTGTGCCAATGTATCATTTTTGGGCTTTGTATCTCAACATCACACTGAACTTTATTCTCCACTTTCAGTGTTCTTGAACATGGTGTGGTCTGGTTGCTGTGCAGACCCGAAGTTCTTCCTAGCATTTGGCACCACGAGTGCCAGCACCATCCTATGGGTGACTCCAGGCTCAGGGAGCTTTGGGGGCTTTGCTGAGGCAAGGTTGCCTGGAGGGGAAAGGACAATGAGAGGTGCTCACCCTCCACCCACTCTCTGCCCACAGGTCCCAGGTACTTACAGACCTCGGCCTGGGCAGGGCTACAGCTGTGACACAGCAGGGTACAGTCCACACTGGGGAGCAGAGTTAGAACTGAGAAGTCAGGACTGAGTCCAAGAAGGAGCATGAAAAGGATGGAGGCACTGGGTTGTGACTCAAAGTCAGGATAAAGTTATTAGGCATGGGCGAGAAAGAGAGGGGTTTAGGATGTATCCCCCAAGGCCTGCTGCTTCCACACACTCTCAGGCCAGGCTTCCCAGCTGAGAGAAGCTGCTTGGGTTGGGTTAAGATATCCCAAAGTAGGAAAAAAGGCCAGGGTAACCTCAGGGGCTGGACGACCTTGGGGATGGACATGGGCTTGCAGCCCAGTTTCTGGAATGACCTAGGGCAGAAGTCAGTGGTCTCTGATGGTTCTCTAAAGGGGATGGGGGATGCAACAGACACACTCTCCCGGCCCTCAGGGGCTCCTTGCAGAGGGTCAGAGTAGAGATATAATGCATTTCCTGTCATCCAATTACCAGGCTGCCTATCTCCTGGCAGAAGCAGCTCTCTAGAAAAGTGGACTGGGATGCAGTTAGCACAATCAATCACAAAACCCCTCGGCGCCACTAGGCTGGCCCCCCACTGGAGCAGAGCTAATTATAAGGGAGGAGAATCAGCATCCTACTTGGGAAGTGGGAACAGAACAGGCAGAAAGAGCCCAAGGGTGGACCAGACGGGCCTCCAGGCAGGGCCTCCCAGCATCCCCTGCTAGGGCAGGGACCAGCCTCCCAGAGCCTCCTTCTTTCTGTTTCTCCAGGCAGGTAGGAGCCAGGAATGCAGACTGGTTTAAATAAGAAAGATAAGGAGGTTTGGCTCTGTAAAGAAAGCTGAGGACAGGGCCAGCACCTGCACTGCCCCTCCTGCCATCTCCCCAGGATGAGTCCCACCTATGTCACCTGTTCTGTCCCACTTGCCTGTAGGCCCCTGTGCATGTTCCAATCACTCAGCCATATGCAAGGGCCCTGAATGCTCCATGTGTGCTGAATTGAATTAAATGAAATTGACTTGACTGCTGAGGGACAGAATTCAATCCAAACTGCAATTAAATCTTCCTAATTTGAATCTGCTAATTGGAAAAGGCTGGGCAGAAGTTGGCTGCAGTGTAATCTATCTTTTATGGAATTGTTCAATTTAACGGAAAGTGTACCTGAGAATGAGCAAAGGGCTGAAGAAAATGGAACATGTGAAAGCCACGATTTCCTGCACCTAGAAGCACCCTTAGCATTCAATTGACTGGAACTATTCTCTGGAATCATTCCTGGGTGTGCATGGGAAGGGCTCCCAAAGCAACCCTGGACTAAGCCTGACAAATGGCTAAAAAATGACACAACAGCACATCAATCTTTAAGATAATTCATGCTTTTCCATTGATAGATTATTTTACACTCTAAAACAAAACAAAACAAAAAACATTTTTGACCTAAAAGTTGCAAGAACAGCATAAAGAATTCCTGTATACCCTTCACCCAGATTCCCCAAATGTCACCATTTTACTGCATTTCTATTTCCTTCTCTCTCTGTCTCCCTTTCTCTCTCCCCCCAATGTATATAACATACTTACACACACACACACACACACACACACACACACACACACACATATCCACACACAATCCTCTGTGAAGATAGATGATAGATTAGATTTTTTTTCCCTGAACTCTTTGCAGGCATGATGCCTTTTACCTTTAAATATTCAGTGAACTGCACATCTTTTTAAGTTTTCAAGGGTTCCGATCCAACTCTAGTTAATATCGGCTCTCTTCTGAGCTAGAACCAGAGTTGGGTGGGACCCAGGATCCAAAACCAAGCGACCCTGCATCTCGGGACAACAAAGACGTCTGTCCTGAGTGAGGGAAATTATGGGCAGGTCTCTCAGGGGCCCACTATCTGCAAAGACTCAGCAACAACACCACCCTCAACCTCTCTCCCCAGCTCCCCTCCTCAGTCCTGACCTCTGACCTGGCTGGCTTTGTCTCCATCCTTCAAGATGCAATGTAAGCCTGTGTTTACACACCCACCCCACCCAGCACTGCCTTGCTGGCATGCCCTGGCACTTCTCTGTGGATCCCTTGAGACACACCTCCTCCAGGAAGACTTCCTGACCACCCAGTTCCTCGGAATTCTCCTTTCTGCTCTCCTCCAAGGGACCACTGGTTCATATCCCTCATTGAGCCTGGGAAATGTTTTCTATCCCTGTCCCGCCTCCCCCACTGCAGGACCGTGAACACTGAGTCCTATGCTGAACGCTGAGTCCATAATAGCACCCAGTAACATCTAAGCTAATTGCTAGAACCAGGCCCATGTGGGACCATCTGGCCCAGAGGGTGGGTGGGAGCAGAGGCAAAGGCTGGGGCCTGAGAACTAGGCCTCCCGCACCACTCAAAGTGAATGAAAACAGCAACTCCATGGACCTGGCAAGACCTCCCTCCTCCCTACTCCCTCCTCCCTCCTCCCTCCTCCCTCCTCCCTCCTTCCTCCCTTCCTCCCTGCCTCCCCCAGGGGCCCTGAAGACTCACCAGTCAGTGCCCTCAGCCAAATACCTGGGCTGAGGTGTCTGCAGTTGGCCGAAGTCGAAGCTGGGGTGGAGGCGGTGGGGGTGGACAGATACACGCTCCTGACTCCGCCTGCACCAGAAGGGATGGAGAGCCCTGGCGTCAGGGGCTACCCAGGCCACTAGTTCTCAGGAGCTCTGAGAAACCCTCAGGTTGCCCCACTCTTGCAGCCCCGCTCAGCACCCACAGTCTAGCAAGCACTGAGCTTCACCACTCTTGGCAAACTCCAAGGAAGCTTCCCAGATGAACAGCAGGCTGCACCTCAGGAACTCTGGCTGTCTCCAGGCTGCCCGCTGTGTGGAGGTCTCTCCCTTGGTGTGTCTGCGGCAGACTACCTGCCTCCACCCACGCTCTCTGCCTCTTCGCCCTTCTCCTTTTCACTGTCCTTGGTGGGCCATCTTCAAGACACACAGACTTGCCTCCTGCAGGCTCGATGCACCCCTCTACTCCCATCATGCTCTTCTCCTCTCCTCAACCCTTTTTCAACACTCTTCCCAGCTTTCATGGCACAGGTCAAAGCCTTCCTCCTCCAGGAAGGCCTCCTTGAACATCCCAGATCATGGTGACCTCTTCTCCTTCTGATCTCCTACAACACTCACCTTCTATCTCAAGCATCCTAGGGTCTTAGAGATGATCTAGTCCAGCATTTCTCAAAGTGTGCTCCGAGCATCCTTGGGAGTCCCTGCAACCCTTTCAGGTGGCTCAAGAGGTCAAAACTATTTTCCTAATAATACTATAAGGCTATTTGCCTTTTCACTCTCATTCTGTCACAAATGAACAGAGAAGTTTTGCAGATACTACATGACACAGATTCTGCAAGATTGAATGCAGAAGCAGACATAAGAACACAGCTGCCTTCTATTAAGCCACACATTAAAGAGATTTGCAAATATGTTTTTAAAAAGTCATTCTTCTCACTAAATTTATATATAGTGGTTATTTTTCATAAAAATATATTATTATATTTAAAATAGATATATAATATAACATATATAAAATATAACATGAATTTGTTATTTTTAAGAGAATTAATAAATATTTAAAACTTTTTAATTTTCATTTTTAATATGGTAAACATCAGTAGTCAAAACCCACATAAACAGAAGCTCTTTGTAGTCTTCATTAATTTGCAAGAGTGGAAAAGAGTCCTGAGACCAAAAAGTTTGAGATCCACTGACTATCCAACTCTTTCTCCTGACAGTTGGGACTCAGAGAGGCACAGTGACTCACCCAGGGCCCCACAGCTACTCCAGACCTATTTGATGAGGATTGTCTAATTTGACTCCCTGCTTGTTTCCTAGGTATTAATATGTAGCCAGACTCTATCTAGACCGTGGGTTCTTGAGAGCTCTTGAGGGCGGGAACCAGCCATTCGTGGAACCAGTCATTTCCTTTTGGTATCCTTTAGGGTTCTTGGGTGTTAGAATCAGGCAGTCATAAAGCTGGAGGGGACATGAGCGGTTCCCCAGACAAATTTCCTCCCATACCATGCAGGCGTCCACTGTGAGGATCATGGACCACCAGTTACCCAGTCCCCGACCCTGCACCTGGGTGACGCAATGGGGACACACACTGGCTTCTGAGGGAGCCCATGTCAGGTCAGGACAGTGCTCACTGCCTGAAATGAACGCCTCTGAAACAACAGCTACTTCCTACAGAGACCCACTTGGTGACTGTCAGCCAAACCAGGGAGAGAAGCCAGGAGTCCAGCAGCCTGTAGCCCCGCCCCCGTCTCTGCCACACCGGGCCACGCCCACGCCCTCGCCCTGGCCCTGCCCTCTCACCGAGCCCCACCCGGGTCCCCACCTCCGCCCCAGGCAGCACCAACCTGGGGTGCGAGACGAGCCTGCGGTGCTGGGCTTCCAGGAGCTGCTGCTGCAGGAGGTATTGCTGGTGCAGGGCCTGAGGTAGGAAGGAGGGACCTGTGACGTCCTGGAACTGCAGGGTGGGCAGCGGGGTCAGCGACTGGTGCAGGGCGCCGCTGTGCTGGTGGGCCGGGGCCATGTGGGCGCTGAGGCCTGGCTGCGACTGCACGGGGTGGGCCAGCGGGAAGTCGGGAGCGAGCTGCTGCGGCTGCGGGGGGCCCAGGTGGAAGTGGCGGCAGGAGGTAGCGTGAGGATGCTGAGACCTTTGAAAGGGGGCACCTGGAAGGCAAGGACAGAGACATCTCCATGACGACCGGCACGAGCAGTCACCACACTGACTCTTGTGCCCACCAGGGGCAGCCTGGGGCTGACGAAGCTCTAGACCTGCATTAGGACACAGCAGGGTCATCACTGTTAGAGGCGTGTGGTCATCTTTAACCCAGCCAGGTAAAGGCTGTGTGTGTGTACCTGTTGGAGGGGGGAAGTGTGTCTTTAATGAATACATAAGCATCCTTTTTATAATTAACGTACTTGTTTAGAAGTTTTAAGGTTCCTAAAGCTTGGCCTTTTCAATTAGACTCCTATGCAAGCTCACTGACCCTACTGCCTTTTTAAAGATGCCACATGGAGAAAAGTTAGTCCAGCTTAGCCAAGCTCTGAACTTCACTGAAGCCTGGCCAGCCAGGACTCAATCCGTATGGAGCCCTAATTCTCAGAGAAAAAACAACCAGAAGTTGTTTTGCATACAGTTTTAAGGAAAGAAAAGACTCAGATCACACGAAAGAGTTTTTTTATTTAAGTAATAGCTAAATAATTTATTATAACATTGTCATTTATTTAAAAGCAAATGTGTCCAGGTATAAGCTGGGTTCAGGCTACATTCAACTTGAGCTCTAGTCCTTTTCTAAATAAAATTGAGCCTGATGACAAGAAAGCCTTACAAATTCTAAGCGAAAATCCAGCTGTAGGTGGCAAAGAAAGCCTTTCATGAGGCCAAGAAGTAGACACGGCATTTCAGAAAGATTTACAGAAAACTTCCTGCTAACCATGGCAGATTCAGTACATGTCTGCTCCTCCTAATACCCACTAAAATGAGAACAAAGGAATAAAGAGACAATAAACAGACAAGGACAGAGAACAGGAGAGGTGACATCAGCAGGCAACAGATGTCAACAAATTTTTGGAAGAAAAAGAAAGCAGATGGAGGAATTAGCAGAGCTGAGAAATTGAAGACCAAGCACCTACCAAAGGAGTGGTCAAGAAGAAATGGACAAGTCTTGCCTCACAGTGCCGGAAGGGTCAGGAATTGGAGGCAGTGGCTACTTTGGAAGGCAGGAGAAAGGGCAGAACTGAGAACAGGGAGACTGATTGCAATCTGTGTAAGGAGCAGTTCTGCCCAGGGCACCTCCCCGTTCTCATGCAGGGCAGTGAATTTCCTTCCCAGAGAGGCTCCAGTAGGAGTGGGGATTGACCCCAGGCAGAAGAGGGGAGGGGTGCAGCACCATGCTAACAAACACAGCAGAATTAAGTGAAAGTCTGTATATGAAACTTTGGAATCCCTGTCTTCTTCCACCACTTGGTGCAAAAAACACTGTTACCCAAGCGTGTGCCCCTCCCCTGCACCCTCCACAGCCCGAGGGTGAAACTGGGGGATGCTTCTCTAAAGAAAATCATTGGTCCCAGGAAGAGCTCTGCAGATACTTCTGGTTGAGAGCACCCCAGTTAAATCACTGGGTCCCCAACTGGCCACTCTATAATGAAGCCCATTCATTGAAAAGTCCATTCTCACCCTCAAGGCACACAGGCATTCTAGACAGCTTTAGTGACCTACTGTTTGGCGTGAACAGATAGCCTAAGAGTGATCAGCCTTTTGATTACAAAGTGAAAAGAGAAAGAGAACCTACCAAATTTTTAAAAATGAACTCAGAGTATCATGTCCTTTGCAGGGACATGGATGAAACTGGAAACCATCATTCTCAGCAAACCAACACAGGAACAGAAAACCAAACATCACATATTCTCACTCATAAGTGGGAGTTGAACAATGAGAACACATGGACACAGGGAGGGGAACATCACACACCGTGGCCTGTCGAGGGGTAGGGGACAAGAGGAGGGAGAGCATTAGGAGAAATACCTAATGTAGATGATGGATTGATGGGTGCAGCAAACCACCATGGCACATATATACCTATGTAACAAACCTGCACGTTCTGCACATGTATCCCAGAACTTAAAGTATAATTTTAAAAAAATGAACTAGAGGAACAGAGTTAATGCAAGGGCTAGAAAAAAAATTAACTTCAAAACAATATAATCCATACACTCAGGAAAATAAGATGTTGGATCCATGCAACAACAAGAAGCTCTTGTAGAAGGATCAATGAGAAAACGAGAAAAAGATCTCTTGGAAATTAGAAATGTATGAGATGAAATAAAATTCAACAGGGCAACTGGAAGACAAAGCTGAGGACTCCAAGAAACCAGAATGAGAAGACAAAGAAGTGGGGAATGGGAGGAAAAAAGATGCAAACGTTGAAGGAACCAGTCAGAAATTCCACATTTCACTAGAAAGAGAGAAAGAATGGAGGAAATGATAGGGAGAAAATTAGGAAAAAAATTACGAAGCCTGTTTCCTAGAACTGAAAGTCTGCATTCCTAGATAGAAAAGGGCCTCTGAGTGCCCAGCAAAATAGATGGGGGAAAGAACCCGCCCGAAAGACATCTCCCCATGAAGTATCCAAACAACGGGAGCAAAGAGGTGGTTCTGAAGCCTTCCAGAGAAAAATCAAACAGGTCCCATGAAGGTCAGAAATCAGAATAGCTTGAGATTTTTCAAGAATGAATGAATCCAGAAGCTTGAAAACAATAGAGCAGCTGCCTTCAAGGTATTGAGGGGGAAGGATGATTTCCAATCTAGAATTATCTGCCCAGCCAAACCATTAATCAAGTATGAGAATAGAATAAAGCCATTTTCAAACATATATAAGCTAAAAAAAAATTAAGCTTCTCAACACTCCTCAAAAAGGTACTAACATAAACCAAGAAAGAGGAACAACAAAACAGGGCTGCACTCGACAGAGGTGGAAGGCTTCCCAAGCACACAGCTGCGCAGGGACCTCTGCAGCCATTCCACAGGGGAATAGGAGGGACTCTGGGAGGGGATCTGGAGGAGAGGAGAGGGGACTGGAAACAATGCGACTGCTGACAAATATGGCCACAGGAAAATAGTATTACTGCACAGTGGCTCACACCCATAATCCCAACACTTTGGGATTACTTAGGAGGCTGAGGCGGGAGGACCACTTGAGGTCAGGGGTTCAAGACCAGCCTGGACAAGATAGCAAGACCCCATTTCAATAAAAAAAAAAAAGGAAAAAAAGAGTATTTTAAAAAATAGTATTTGAAGGAATTTTACAATGTGATAGAGAATTTGGTAAGAATTTGTAAAAATACTATAGAAAACAAAACAATCAAAAGAAAATGAGGCAATTATTATGACCAGGAAAAGAAAAAGTTGTGTAAGAAAGTGTAACTACCTGTATGATGTTATACTTGGCTCAACAGTAAACAACGTTTCTATATTAACAATAGAACAAATAATAAGCTATATTAGAACAGAAAAAGACATTTCTTCCACAATATGAATAACATAGGCAATATTAGAAATTTAAAAATCGACAAATAGAAATCTAATCTTTGGTTGTAAATTTGATTGGTAATTTATGTCCTTTAGGAAAGAAATGCCTGAAGAAGAGTTAAAAGTGAGCTGCAGTTGAGGGATTTTGCCTCTGGTGTGGAGGGCAAAGGGCAGACTGAAGCTGCTTGACTCAATGTGTCTTATACTAGTCTATTCAGCCTTGTAGATTATGTGCATGCCACTGATCAATTTTTTAAGATAAATCTTTGCGAAAAGAAATGAAAATCCAAAGAATTTCTGCTTGACTGCAAGTGAGCCAGAAAAGAATTATCTAGAACTTTAATTCCCACAAGCATTTCCATAAGTAGGGCCTCTCTGCCTTATAGATTCTGGCTTTGCTGAGTTCGGGAGCTGCAGCAAGAGCAAGCGGCGCCAGACCCCCTTCCCCTCATTCCGTGGTCTACCATGACACAGGACAAAGGGAAGGAGACTGCCAGTGTGACAGAGGGAAGGGAGGCAAGAAAAGGGAGGACTGCAGAGGGATAAAGAAGAGAAGTAGAAGATAAGCATGACTATAAAGGAAAAGAATGGGGTGAAAATGGGTATTGTCAAGACTCTCATCCAGCACTGTCCAACAGAATTATAATGTGGGCCACGTAGGGAATTTTACATTTCCTAGTAGTCACCTTTTAAAAAGTAAAAAGAAACAGTTGAAATTAATTTGAATAATATATGTTTCTGTAATTCATCATATCCGAAATGTTATTTCAATATGTATTCTATGTAAAACATTATTTAGCTTTTTTACATTCTTTTCTTTTCATACTATGTCTTCAAAATCTGGTGGCTATTTTGTAGTTACAACACATGTCAGTTCGCCCTAGCCTCATTCCAAGTGCCCAGTAGCAACTGGAGGTGAGTGACTTTCATTTTGGACAGTGCAACTCTGTAGGAAAAAAGCCAGCTCCGTACACAGAGCAAAGCACTTCAGCCAAGTTTCCTAACTGATAGAGTGGAGCAGTGACCACTGCTTCCTGGTGAAATCCAAACCCCTTGGCCTGGTTTTGTTTGTTTTTGTTTTTGTTTGAGATGGAGTCTCACTCTGTCACCAGGCTGAAGTGCAGTGGCATGATCTCAGCTCACTGCAATCTCCGCCTCCCGGGTTCAAGCCATTCTCCTGCCTCAGCCTCCCGAGCAGCTGGGATTACAGGCAAACGCCACCACACCCAGCTAATTTTTGTATTCTTAGTAGAGACGGGGTGTCACCCTGTTGGCCAGGATGGTCTTGATCTCCTGACCTCATGATCCACCCACCTCAGCCTCCCAAAGTGCTGGGATTACAGGCGTGAGCCACTGCGCCTGGCTTCCCCTTGGCCTAGTATTAAAGCTCCATTCTCCATGTTTCCCACAGACCCCTCCAAGCCCTCCCCCAGCCGTCCACACTAGTCTACCAAGGAGCCTTCAGCCTTCTCTGGAGACTCATTAGGAGGACCACTTCTCGCACATTCCCACTGGAGAGCTTGTGCTCCCATCTCCCTGGCTGCTTTTCCCATCTCAAAAGGTCCGTGTCTCCTCTCAGTTCCTCCAGAAATGCCACCCTGCCCACCAGCCCCAGGGATGCCTTCCTCCTCTGAGCTCTGAGAACTCCCTTCTCTCCCACTCCTTTGGCACATGGCAGTGGCTACCTTGAGCTGTCTCTTCACACTGGCCGCCCCCACCCGGCTGGGCTTCATGTCTTTGCTGTTTCTGGATCCCCACGCACCTGGCTTGGTGCTGGCACCCAGTAAATACCTGCTTGTCTGACGGATTGTTGTGGGGAGTGAGGGAAGTGCCGTGGCTCGAAGGGACTGTGGGTTTGAGGCTGGTTGAAGGCAGACCGGTTTGAAATGGAATGGGAAAGAGAATGACAAGTGGGGCCAGGTAGGCTCTGGGTTTTGATGCTGTGGCATGGCAGGGCCAGGTCAGGCGGGGCTGGCCAGCACCCTCCCGGGTGGGCCCTGGTGGAGCCTCCCCCACTGCCACGAACGTGCAGCTGCCTCTCTCGCAGCAGCCCCTCCTGCCACGAGGATACCCACTCTGTCCAAGGAGCCTTCAGGATTCTCTGGAGGCTCACGAGGAGGAGCACCAACTGCCCCAGCCTGGGGAGGTTTCTACCATCCTATAAGCGGACACACTGGGAAGTGAGAGCAGATGCCTTCTCTCCAGGTGGCAGCCAGAGGAAGGTGGACACAGGTATCTGGCTGTCTGTAACATTCCAGGCCATTTCTACCTGCAAGGTCCTTTGACTTCCCTTCTGGGAGGCTGTGCTTCTTCCCTCCACCGTCTCCATCTCCAGAGTGGTTCTTGGTCTCAACACCCTGCTGAGAAGGGAACTGAAAGTGGAAACATCACCTTGCCCTCGGGGGCCTCTCCTCAGCCCTAAATCATGTGGGATCTGTAACAGTACGAGGCAGCAGCTGGTCTGTTTGGTCCCTAAGACCAAAGGAGTGAAGCTCTCAGGATAGAATATCTAGGCCCATGACAAGTCAATGATCAGTGATGTCTGAAAAACAGACATCCCAAATACCCCATTAGTAGAAAACCTGCAATTTTTCCCATTAGAGTTACTCCTTCAAGTTAAAACAATAATCTCCAGATGTCCCTGATTACGTTATGCATTTGTCGTATTTCCCCAGGCTAAAATGCCATCAGTCGAAAGATCCTTTATGAGCTAATTAATATTTTTAGGGAGTAGGGAGAAAGAAGGGTCTCCTAGAAACAGACAAACACCACATTAAATAAGCACATCAGTGGTAAGACGCATATTCATTTCAGAAGAAAAATGTGCATCTTAGAATTCTGGAGTTGATACGGACAGTGAGCACACCTGAGAATTGGCCGGGAGCTGTACCATAAAGCAGGGGGTGGGGGCCTAAGCGAGGTGGGTGCAGGGCTGAGGATAGCCTTGCACAGCTGGGACAGGGGGAACCCACAGGTGCTGGGCTCACCTGACACCCACCTGGCACACACGGTACACACTACAGGTGACCCACAAATGCCTGTGGACTGCTGGCTGCTGGATAGTGGGTGGATAAAAGGACAGAAGAACCCATGGAGGAGGGAAAGGAAAGGGAGAAGCAGAGAGCAGTGGGGAAGGTGGGTGGCAATAACAGTGACAAAGTCCCCCAGTCTCTAAAAGGCTCACTGTCTTGCCTGGGACACTCATCTGATAAGTGACAAAGTAGAAATTTGAACCAAGATGTTTCCTGAAAGTCAAATGTGGCAGAAGGGGACAGAGCACAGGGAGTTAGGAAGCTTGATGAAATAAGGTAGCAGTGAGAGAGTGCTGTGGTCTGAATGTTGGTGTCACCCCAAAGTCATAAGTTCAAATCCTAACTGCCAAGGTGATGGATTTAGGAGGCAGGGCCTTTGGGAGGTGATTAGGTCGTGGGGATAAAACCCAATGAATAGGATTAGTGCCCTTATAAAAGAGGCCCCAAAGAGCTGGCTTGCTGCTTCCACCAGTGAGAACACAGAGGAAAGAAGCCATCTATGAGGAGGCGGGCCCTCACCAGACCCCAGATCTGCCAGCACCTTGATCTTGGACTGCCCAGCCTCCAGAATTGAGAGTGGTACATTTCTGTTGTTCATAAGCTCCCAACCTATGGCCTTCTGTTAGAGCATCCAAAACAGACTAAGACAGGGGGCCTCCCAGGGAGGAAGACAGTGCAGAAATAGGGCCAGGACACCAAGAGGACACACTGGGTGCAGTCGGGGGGCTCCTCTGGCCAGCAGATGAGGGGAGTGGCATGAGGGCTGGGCCTGGGCAGGAGTAAAGCCCCAGGCCAAGAAGTCAGATGCCGGGGACCACGGAAGGCAGCAAAGGCTTCTTCAGGGAAGGCCGATCCTGAGCTGGAGGTCCTGATGCTCCAGCCCCACGACTTGCTCTGGAGAAAAGTGGAGCTTCATCCTCAAGACTCCAGGGCTGAGAGGCACTGCCTTCCAGTACTCCAAGGAAAAGGGGGCTGAAGGAGGGGAAGAACAGGCAGCCTGAAGGGCCCCACAGGGCACCTGACATCTCGGCCTGGCCTGCCACCCACCCGGGGCCACCCCAGTGACAATGGCCTTCTGCTGGTGGGCACTTAAAGCACAGTTCTGTTCAGGGTCCCTGTTGCAGGCCCCCCAGCTGACCAGAACCAGCTGTCCCTGCTCCAGGGCTGTGGGATCCTGGGAGAGTAGGATGGGATCCAAACCCTCTTGGGCTTCTCTGGGGCTCCCCGGAGGCCAGCTCTCAGGTGTCAGGTTTCCCGCCATGCTCAGCTGAGTCAGCCTCACTCTTCCCCAGAGTTGGGGCAGAACAGGGAGGGGACACTGGAGGCAGGGCCCTGATGGTCAGAAAGGAGGGGAAGGCCAGAGACTCCCTCTCCAAAGGTACCAGGGAGGGGCATGGAGAAATAAGACAGGTCAGCCGGCCGCAGAGCTGGAAAGGCTCAGCCTCTTCAGCCGGGGTTCAGCGCTGGCTCCTTTTTGAAAAGCCCACACAAGCAGCAAATAAAGCCGGCCTTTTGAAAAAGCAGGTCTCTGCCCGCAGAGGCCAGTGGGGAGCGCATCACTACCAAGAAGTCTTCAAAGCCAGGCAGGGTCACCCAGTATAAGGTCTCTGTCCCAAAGGCCAGGGCACTTCCCCTCACAGTCAGACCTCAACGGGCCCATGGACTTCTCCAGGCCCTAGTTTCCTGGACTTGTGGCCTGCAGTGATGCTGCTGATTCCACACACCTGCTGAAATCTCTTTGCTGGCAGCGGCCTCAGATAGCTTCTGACCAGGCCTCTCATCTTATTCACGGGGAGGCTAAGTAGAAAGTAGAAAGCACAGGGAAGATGTTTGTGTTCAGAGTGTTGTGACCACCACCAGGGTCCTAGAGCTGGACAGAGCAGACCTGAGATGGGCACGTCAGAGCTGTGATGTGATGCCCAGCATTTGAAGTGGGCTGGAAGCAGGGAGAGACAAGGACCAGCACTGACCTTCGAAATCCCTCTTCCAAATAAATGGCTGCCACGTTAACTTTCTTAAAGCACAATTCTGAGCATTCCATTCCCTGCCCAAACCCCCTCTCCCAGCCTTGCTCTCTCTCACTGCTGTATCTGACCTTCCTCATCTCTCCCAGACCCCCAGGTGCCTTGCTGCCTCTGGGTCCTCGACAGCCATTCTCTGTCCGCTGGCACTACCACCCTGCTTTGTCAGATCATTGCACCCTGTCCAACCTTGACTATCCTGGGCAGATGTTAACTCCCCTGGGAGCCTTCCAAGACCTTCCCAGGTGGATGAAATTCTCCTCTCCATCTGACTTGTGGCATTTAGGCCAGTATACTTGGCATTTTGTCTGTGTATGAATTTTATCTCCAATAATAAGTTGTGAAGTGAGGGTTTTCAGAGCAGGTACCATGCAGTAAATGCCCTTTGTTCTTAGAAGGGAATATTATTAGAAATATTCTGAGAGGGGAGGAGAATGAAATACTGGAGAAAAGAGGAAAAGAAAGATAGAAGGAGGTGGAGAGAGGAGAGTGAAGAAGGAAGAAGCAGGGAAAGGAGGAAGAAAGAGTTCTTTATCTTAGAACCGGTAAGGATGAAGTTATTAGCTAGTAAAGAAGCATAGTTCTTCATGGAGTCCTGCAATATCCTAGCTAAATGAAGTTCAGAGATCACGCAGCCCTCATTCTACAGATGAAGATCTGGAGGCCAGGAAATCTGGGGTGGCATGTCTGAGGGCTCTAGGGTAGTCATGGCCAAGTTGGGGCTGCCGTCCAGGCCTTCTGAGTTCCAGTGCTGCAGTGCGATCCCCCTGCTCTGCCACATCAGAGTCACCGCCCTCCAGCACGTGGGTCCTGATACACCCATACATGTCTCCACATGGTACTCCCAGAGAGGAACCCACCTGCCTGGGGGTTCGCCGAATGGAAATAGCATGCCATGGTCCTGGTGGTCCCATCTCTCCTCCCCATCCTCTCTCTCTCCTGAGTTCCCCTAGGAATAAGCCTGTTCCTGCCTACGACCGTAACCAAGATACAGAACACCAGCTCCTGGCCTCCATGGGGAATAGGCTTGAATCTCTTCTGCGGGAGATGCTGAGGAATGGCTGAGGTGAGCAAGACTGCTCAGGTACATTGCAGTCTGCTTGGCCAATAGCCCCAGGCCTCCTCCCTGGACTCAGTAAATGCCAAGGACAAGCCCTGGCTCTATAGAGCAGGCCAAATGTTTCCAGGCCCTTGGGTGCTTCTGTAGCAAGACAAATCCCAGGGCCTTTGGACATCCCCCAAAGGAAAGGCATTAGGCCTTGCATTTCACAGGGTTTAACTGATGGAAAGGTTGAAGGAAACTCCTGGGTACTGGAACTGATTTTGGGAAACTCACATTAAAATGGACATTGATAAACTGGACTCTGATGATGGACAGCAGGGTTGTGAAGGGATTTGAGTCATCTGACACTAGGAACAGTTGGAGAATCTGGGCATGAGCAGGGAAGAGGAAACTCTGGGCCAGGTAATAGCTGTAGTCAAAGGGTGAAGGTCTTTCTGGTAGGCAGATTTGAGTCAACATAAGGAAGACATTTCTCAGAATTTATTTTGTCTCCCAAAGTTCCTCATCACTGCAGATGTCCACGCAGAGGCCAACTAACTGCTCAGAAGAGGAGCGTGAACACGAGCAAAGGGCTGGGGTGTGACCTGGAGTACTTCCAGGGCTCTTTTTGGCCCACCAGGTGATGATGCAAATTCCCTGCAACATCTACCCTCCTTTTGGCATGATCATAGTTAAAATTGCCAAACTGGACAGTCACCATCTGTGAAGGCGCAGAGAGCCAGACCTCGGTGCGGGGGGAAGAAGCATGGCAGTAAGGAGAGAGCAAGTCTTGGATCCTCAGGGAGCAAGCTGGGGGACCTGCGCCCACGTGGAAGGAGACGTAAGTCCAGAAGAGGCTCACGTTCAAAGACAGACTTCACGTTCTACTCAACACGACCCGCAGGGAGTCTCCTCTCCCCTCTGCATCGATACAGCTCAGAATCTTGTTTCCTGTATCTTCTGAGGCTCTCAATAGCCCACATTAACTTTTCCAGCCTGGGAGAAATTCGGATTTCGTGCAACTAGGTAATGCACCCTTTGTGACTCACTCAGATGCAGGGTGCTTGGGAAAGTGATACAGGAAAAATGAGGGTGGGGGGAAATTGTGGGGAACCTTGAATGGCAGAACTGAGAGTCTGGGGATACTGGGAGTCTGGGGCACACTTCATGAGCTAACTACTTGACTACATACCAGATAAATCAGAGATGAAGAAAACGAAAGTGGGCCATCTGCCCAGAACCCAGCTTCAAAGGCCTTTCTTCCCGGGTTCCTTACCTACTCCAGGTATATCAGTTTAACCACTTTTGCTCTAGTCTGATCAACCCCAAGAGGCCTATTGCTTGGCTTAGCCCCCAGGTCTGCCATGGGTCTACTTTCCTCCCTCTCTGTCTATTGGTTCCCGGTCCAATGGAGGATGCCAAGGGCCTAGAAAGAAAGTGATATGCCCAAAGGGATTCTTTACAGCCAAAAGCTGCTTTGTGATGCTTCCCCAGGGCCAGGCTTTGATCTCTAATGAAAAGCTCAGCTTCTTCCAAGGAACCGAATTCCTGCTCTCAAAGCGCTGATGGGAGGGGACTTTGCATCCTAAGGAACCCTACTTGCCCATGGGTCTGAGACAATTAAGCAGCAAGCTTCCAACAAGCAGCAAAGGACCAGTTTTTAGCTCCAGTTGCCATCATGGACCAGGAGTAAGGGAAAGAAGCCTAGAAGGGTTGGTTAGAGACAGGATACAATTACAGAAGAAAACCTCTGTGCATAATGGGACAATATTCCGGGCATGATCCATCCAAGGAGATACTTATCCCCTTCTAAACCAACAAAGTGTATGGACACATTCCTGCCACAATCCTAACAAGGCATTTTGTGGAAGGCATCTGTGGTCAGAAGACTGTACACTCCATGAAGGCAGAGCCTAGGTCTGTCTCATTCACCGCTACCCCTACTGCCTGGCACAGATCCTAATACACAGTGAGAACTCGTTGAATGAATGAATGAATGATCCTGAACAGGTGAGCATGGAGGAAGCATCACCTTGCCAAAAACCTTGATCATGTGCAAGCAGCTGCCTTGCAGCATTTTAGAACTGCATGGAATTTCATGGTGTCAGAGAGAGAAAACTAAAGCAGATAAAGTGCAAGGTAGAAAGACTAGCTTTGAAGAATTGCAGACAGAAAGACTGGGAATTCTTTGCAATGAGTATAGGGTCCCAGTTGTGGGTCCAACACGAACTGGGGAGACCCAGCACGGAGGTGGTCAGTGTGTATCACAATCAATTAACAGAAGAAGAAGCGATTTCAGACTCAAAACAGCAGTCCTCATCCTGCCATTCCTGGCCAGGGAAGGAGGGGTCTGCACTGTGGATGGCATCGGGTGACTTTTGCAAACTATGTGGAGTTCCTCTTAGGTCATGAGTTCAGATATTCTCCTACTATTATATTTTTAGCAAATACTCAAGTAAATTAAAAACAAAAAAGCAAATCTCCAAACCCCAATAACTTTTTCTTTTTTTTTTTTTTTTAAGATGGAGTCCTGCTCTTGTTGCCCAGGCTAGAGTGCAATGATGCAATCTTGGCTCACTGCAGCCTCCACCTCCTGGGTTCAAGCAATTCTCCTGCCTCAGCCTCCCAAGTAACTGGGATTGCAGGCACACACCACCACACCTGGCTAATTTTTGTATTTTCAGTAGAGACAAGATTTCACCATGTTGACCAGGCTGGTCTCGAACTCCTGACCTCAGGTGATCTGCCCTCCTTGGCCTCCCAAAGTGCTGGGATTACAGGTGTGAGCCACCACATCTGGCCCAAACCCCAATAACTTCCAAGACATGCTAGGGTGGCTACCTGGACCACATTAGCATTGTCTGGTGCCCAAAGGAGGGGACCCAGGTCAGAAAGCCACTTCGATGGGGCCCCTTCCTATTGAGGTGTGCAGAACACACACTATGCTTACACAAGCCTGGCCCTGTGACTATGGTGGACAGGACAGAGAGTAGTTTTATTCCTCTGCCTCCCATTTCTCCTGGGAAAATTGTTTCATCTGATGCCCCTTTGTCCTGTGGCCTCCTCTGTTCCGCCCCAAGCCTGGCTCCCAAAGCCATTCATTCTGATGTGCGATGATGGGGAAGAGTTTAGGAGAAGAGCTTGGATCGTGGCTTTTCTCAGGAGCGGTTACATTTTAAGGAGCTGGTGCTATGAAGTTCTAATGGTGGGATTTCAGACAGCAGCCAGTGAGTGGAAGCGCCATGGGAGTTCCTGACCTCCACGCGCCCCTGAAATCAGATGACATCAGTAAGTGGATATCTGCTTGCTTTTGGAGGGAGCCGGAGTCAGTAAAATTAGATTCCCGACCATCACCACTCATGGGGCAGCCCTGTCTAGCACTCTGGGGTGTTGGGGAGGGGAGGTGTGCATGAGAGAGAGCAGGTGGACGTCCGTGGAAATACATGAGAAAGGAAGACAGGAAAGAGAGGTCAGAGGAGAGCAGGGGAAGAGAGATAACAAAAGGTTGCAAAGAGGAAGAGGGGAGGGAGGAGATGCCTGGGAAAGGCAGAGCTGTAGGTTTCTTGGAGCTGGCAGATCCCATATGCCTAACAAGCAACAGAGGCCTATCCGTCTCCAGTTACCTGGAGGGGCTCCACCAGCCCCTTGGCTGGCCCTGCCTTGTGACTGCCCTGTCCCCATCCCTGTCGGCCTTCCCCAGGAGGCCTGGTCCAGCTGTGCGCTGCCCACTCCGCTCATTGCTTAATATCATGCAGTTATTTCAGGCCAGCAGCCCTTCGACCCAGTCACTCCAGCTAGACCCAAAGGACCCCTCAGGCTGAGATTGTGCCCGCTCCCCTAGAAGAGAGTCCCGGCAGGCTCTCAGGGGAGTGACTCGGGTACCCACTTCCTGTCTCTGGAGTTCAGCTTTCCAATCTGCAAAATGAGCATGTTGTATCTTGCTTGCCCACCTAGCAGGGAGAATGCTATGAAGCCCTCCAACTCCTTCCCCCAGTGAAAGCGTCTTATAAGTATAGAGGCTTTTCACCCTTCCCGAGGCCTGGCCTAGGGCTGGCTGCAGAAGATGGCTCAGTGATTTCCTTGAATTGGAGATATTCTGGACTCTGAGAGCACTTGCGCCTCCCAAGTCCCCCTCTCCCCATCGAGCTCCAGCACCGTCTGTAGTAAAATACCAGGCAGGGGAGAGTAGCCAGGGCACCCAGCAACAGGCCACCCAAGGGCAGCCTGTCAACAGAAGCACCCTGGCTGACAGCCTACTTCTGGGGTGAACTCGGGGACATCAGAAAGATTCATGGTCCAGTAATAGCGTTCCCACTAGGGCCAAAAATTCTCCAGGAGGGAATCATTGCTTTGGATTAAGCATTGCTCTCTCTCTCTCACTTCTACTTTCAAAGTGCAAATGCCCAAAAGAGGGCAACATATTAACTTGCTAATGTTTCCTAACGTGGATGAACTTGCAAGATTTTCTGTCTGTCCAGAGAAAATGGAAAACCACGGAGGTGCTGAATGAGTTGGCAAGACTGGGAGAGAAAAACTACCTTCTCCTCTTCAGAGTCCTGCCCTCACAGCCCAGAGCATGGACATAGCCAGTTGATAGCTCTTTTCTGGGTCTGTAACTATCTTTCCACATAATTGCATTTGATTCAGAACTTGACTTATTCAATCACCAAATATTTATTGCATGCCTTCTACATGTGAGACATTGTTCTAGGTACTAGGGACGTAGTCGTGACAAAGCAGTTAAAAATCCTTGCCCTTGTGGAACTGCAATCTAGTTCTGTCCTGTCCAGTGTGGTTCCCAAATGTGAAATGTGGCTAGTTCAAATTCACGTGTGCTGTCTTATGTAAAATAGACACAAGACTTCAGAGACTGAGTACAAACAAAATAATTTTAAAAATTAGTAACTTTTAAAGTTAATTAAATACTGATAATATTTTGGATGTAGTTAATTGAACAATGCATATTATTATAATTAATTTCTCATTTTCACTTTTTTATTTTTATTTTTTTTTGAGACAGTGTCTTGCCTTGTCCCCCAGGCTGGAGTGCAGTGGCATGATCACGGCTCACTGCCGCTTCTATCTCCTGGGCTTAAGCGATCCTCCCACCTGAGTCTCCTAAGTAGCTGGCAGTACAGGCATGTGCCACCAAGCCAAGCTAATTTTTTTATTTTTTGTAGAGATGGGGTCTCACTATGTTGCCCAGGCTGGTCGCAAACTCCTAGCCTCAGGTGATCCTCCTGCCTTCAGGTGCTAAGATTATAGGCATAAGCCACCATGCTTAGCCTGTTTTCACTTTTGTAATGTGGCTGCTAGAAAAATTAAATTATATATGTGTCTTACATTATACTTTTAAAAAATTTTTATTTTTATTTTATTTATTTATTTTATGAGACGGAGTCTTGCTCTGTCGCCCAGGCTGGAGTGCAATGGCGTGATCTCGGCTCACTGCAACCTCCTCCTCCCAGGTTCAAGCGATTCTCCCGCCTCAGCCTCCTGAGTAGCTGGGATTATAGGCGCCCGCCACCATGGCCGGCTAATTTTTGTATTTTTAGTAGAAATGGGGTTTCACCTTGTTGGCCAGGCTGGTCTCGAACTCCTGACCTCATGTGATCCACCCACCTCGGCCTCCCAAAGTGCTGGGATTACAGGTGTGAGCCACTGTGCCTGGCCTCACATTATACTTCTATTGGACAGCACTGGCCTATCCAATAAGTAGACATATAAGAAAATATGACATGTATTGATGATGATAGAGCTATGGAAAAACATGAAGCAGGGAAGAAGAAAAGGTTGAGGGGGTTTCCATTTTAAATATGACTGCCAAGAGAACCTTCACTGAGAAGGTAACAGTTGCGTAAAGAGCTGAAGAAGGTGAAGGACTGAGCAGGTAGATATCCAGGCAAAGTGCTTTCTGGACAGACAGAACTGCACACACAAAGGCCCTGTGGTGAGGGCAAGCCTGCATTTTTAGCAACATCAAGAGGCTTGAGTGGTAGGAGTTTAGGTGATACTGATCTTGGGGGCTGGGGAGACAGATGGTGCAGTACCTCACTGGTCATTATAGGATGTTGCTTTTGACTCTGAGGAGTGTATCTGAGCAGAGAAGTGACAGGTCTTGACTCTCTGGCTGCTGAATAGAATAGGCTGCAGAAGGCAAAGGCAAGAAGCAGGAACCAGGGAAGAGATGACGGTTTCTTGGACGAGGGTGGCAATCGGGGGAAGGTGAAAGGAATGGTCGGATCCAAAATATATTTCATTTCAAGGGTACAGGTGACAAGATTTGTTCATGGATTAGATGTAAAATCTGAGAGACAGAGGACAAGATGGACTCCGTATCTTGCTTGCTAAGCAACTAGAAGACTGGTATGGCTGATAGTTTGCAAAAATGGCCTCAATTTCTCCCCTCCCTGTATGCTCACTCTCCCATACAAGTTCCTCCCATTAAAGGCAGAATCTACTTTCCCACCCCTTGCATCTGGGCATGGCCATGTGACTGACTTAGGCCAATAGAATGTGGCAGAAGTGACATCATGCCAATTCTGAGCCCAGGCCTCAAGATACCTTGCAATTTCCACTTTCTCTTGGTCTCTGGCCTCTACCATAAGAACAAGCCCAGGCTAACCTGATGGAGAATGAAAGACCATGTGATGCACAAATAAACTGTCCTAGACTCATCCGTCCCAGCTGACCGCAGCCATGTGAGTGAACCCAAGAAGACCAAAAGGACTTCCCAGTTGAGCCCAACTCAAATTACCCACCCACTGAATTGTGAGCTACATAAATGGTTGTTGTTTTAAGGCCAAATTTTGGAGTGATTGTTACACAGAGAAAGCTAACTGATACAGATGGCGTTGCCATTTATTGAGGTAGGGACTCAATTTTGAGTTACACTTTCATTGTTTTGAATGCGGATCTGAATGCTTAGAGAACAAAGTCCCTGTATTGTCTCCCTGTGACACCCAGAGCACCCTTAGGACAGGGCTGGATGCAATCTGGGTGCTTGGCGGATGCTTATGGACGGAGGGAGGGAAGGATGGATGATGACTTCTTCATTGACTTCCTTTGGCTTCCTTATCCATGAGCCAGGTTTCTGTGTCACCCTTCTCCTCGCAAAGCCAGAAGAGCTTTAAATGCCTCCTCCCTCCATGCCCACTGCTCTCTCAAGAGTTTATAGTTGAACTTTGATTTCCTAGAGCTTTCCTGCGGATCCCTGTGTTTTCTTGAGAACGTAAACCACTGATTTTTAGCCTTGATTTTGACCTCCCACACTCAGCCTTTTCCCAGATGTGCTGGCAAATAGACAAATCAATTGTTTTGAGTTTTTCTTCCTCCCCACCCCCATGACATGTTAATTAGCCATGAAAATGCCAGCAGCAAAGTCAGGAAGGCTGAGGACAAACCCCAGCCCTGAGTGGCCAGCTGGTGCAGCACAGGGTGTCCAAATTGGTTTCCATTTTCAAGGTTTCAGCCACTATTTCCTGCCTCCCTGCTTACCCCTCCTTCCACCTGGCACTCCAGGTCCCTCATGAACTCTGCTTCAGTCCCTCTGTGATGATCGCAGTCATATCAGCGTTATCACTTCACCTGTCACAAAGCTTTTCCCAAATTCAGCCCCACAACCATCCAGTGCAATGCATTATGGACATTATTCCCATTTTAGAGATGAAGAAACTGAGACTCGAGGGTTAGAAAGACTTGCTCAGCATCACTTGGCCTAGCTGGGGAATCTGGAGCCTGTTTGATTCCAAGCCTGTCTTTCTATCACTCTCAGCACCATCAAAACACGTTCTCAATAAAGGGCCAAGTGCATCAGGGAGGGGCTCCTTCAGCAACTTACTGGTAAGGTCACTGCCTTGGGGCTCACGTGGGTATTCACATTTCAATGAGTGTCAGTCAAACTCTGGCAGAGGTCATGTAGGCCTGGGGAGGGGACACTCTGGATTGACACAGGGACTCCACCAGGCCCTGAAACTGCGGCAACACACAGGCTGACTTGGCTTCCGCTCCTTCCCCTGCCCATTTCCTGGGTTTTGGCTCCAGATGTTATCTGAAGCTGGTGGGGTGTCCATGAGCTGAGAATAAAGGCCCAGCAGGACTGCGGCTCAGCTCAGCCCCTGCTCCCTCACACATCCTCTTGCAGCCCCGGGTGGAAGTACACGCTCCCCATTCGCAAGGCTGTGATGGCACAAAATGAAAATGTTTCCTGGGGGCGAAATGGCTCCCAATGAACCTAACACAGCCACTCATATGGCCTTTCCCAGAGGCCTGTGCAACCTGCCCTCCACACTGGGGCAAAGGAGGCCCTGAGGACCAGGATTCCACGTGCTGTGTTTGCCCTTTTGGAGTCTCAAGGCAGTGTGTCTGTGCATGTGTCTGTGAGTGTGCACCTGTGTGTGTGTATGTAGTATTGTGTAGTATATGGCATGAGCATGAATGTATAAGCATGTGTGTGTGCATGGTGTAGGTATGGATATGGGCATGTGTGAGCATGTGTCTATGGAATTTGTGTGAACGTGTATGTGTTCATGTGCAGGTTTATGTCTATTCATGGATATGTGAATGTACATGCATGTTGTAGCACCTGTGGTGTGTGTGTGTACGTATGTGTGTACGTGTGTGTGCACACATAGAAGTCAGCTGTGGTCTGAGTCTCCACCACCTGCCCCATGGCCTGCTGGGGTTAGTCAGGCCTGCCTGTAAGCAGCACCCACACAGAGCCCTGGTTTGCAAGGCTAATGATTATTTATAAACATCTGCTGTTTACCAACACAGCATAGGGGGATTAAAGCAGTTTCCCTTAAGGAAGCACTGGACACATCTTCCCAGAGAGTCAGGCAGGTTGTGTTCAGGTCCCATCTTAATCAGTCACTCACTATGTGGCCTCAGGCAAGCAGCCTAGCCTCTCTGAGCCTCAGCTTCCTGACCTGCAAAATGAGCATAACGATATTGCCGTCTCTACCTCCAGAAGGCCATGGATTTAGATGAGAACTGCTGGGGGACGGTGCTTCGAAAATTGTAGAGCACCCTACACAAATGAGGCTGGTATTAAGGATGTTATAACAAACATTTTTAAGAGAGGAACCTGAGCATGCTGCATGACTTTGAATTAAATTATGTGGTTTAGATTACAGTGTATGTGCAGAAAAGTAAACATGCAGATGATTTCTGGAAGGATCCATGAGACATAACAACAGGGGCTCCCCATGAGGAGAGAACCTGGGCAGCTGGGGCAGGGGCAGGAGTGTTTTTCTCTGTATGTACATCCTTTTGCACCATAGGAATTCTTACCATGTGCATATGTAATGTGCTTTTTAAAACACACAGAGCAGTTTTTAAGAGTAAAATGATTTTTAAATGTGAGTAGAGCAGAATGGAAAAGGCGCTGCTCTCCTGACCTTTCTCATCTCCCACCCCTTTGCCCTGGGTTCCCAGGGCCTCAAACAACTATCTCCCACTCCTCTCCCCAGATGTCAGCTCTCCTTCCCTCCCCAGGTAAGAGATAAGTAAACTGATACTCAAAGAAAGTAAACAACTTGCTATCCCATAGCCCAGGTCGCAGGGCCAACAAAACAAGGCAGATGTGGTTTCCACAGAGCCTGCAGAGCTCTGTAGGATTCCAAACCCAGGGAGCGCTTGGCTACCCCACTCAGAACTGACTATAAAGCTCAAGGAAAGCCCTACAAGGCTGCGGGTTTGGGCACCGTGGGACAGGCTCGTGCAGATAGATTTTGGGATGGGAGTGTCTTCCCAGGGTCCCTGGGACGTCACCGCATGATCCACTTCTGGATAGGGCTGGGCTTGAGCGATGCTGCTTTATAAAACTTGAGCATCAGTACCCTTGAAACTGGTCAGGGCAGCCTGCCTTATTCTAATTCCACTAGAGAGAGAAGAGGTCCTGGCAGGGTTCCCAGCTTGCAATGTTTTAACCAAACAATTTTCAAAACCGAGTTCAAGATCTGTCACCCAAAGCAACAAACTTGAACAGAGTGCCACAGAGTTGAGCTCCCCCTTCCCCCAGCTAAGGCGGGAAGACTCCTGGAACTCCTCCAGCTTCTCGGAGAGCGGGCTGTGTTGTTTGACGTGGAAGCATCCCTCATTCTTTGCATCCAGAGACCCCAGGAATTCTGGGGGATTTTTGAGAGTCCTAGTCAGGGAGAGAGGAAGGATCTGCTAGTGACCTTGACAGAGGGCTCCCCTTTGGGTCTTGGTCCTTATCTATAACAAGATATGGCAGCCCCTGGCCCACAGGTGTGCCGTCTGGAGCATGAAGGGTGGTCACTCCGCGTTGGCTGTTAGCAGCATCTCCGCACCTGCCTGAGGTGGCCTTGTCCTTTCCTAAGAGTTGGGAGAGATGGGGGTAGTCAGGATCACCAGCAATTCCCTTCTGGCCAGACCACATCCTCTGGAGGGAGAGGATTTTATAGCCAGCTACTGGAGTAGGAAAGGGAGAGGAAGTGTGACAAGTGAGAAGAAACTGACCAGCTAGGCAGCTTCATCAGCAGCATGACTGGACATCGGCCTCCCTGATCCCGTCCCGCTACCCTGGGCAGCACTCAGTATGAGGCTCAGCTCCTAGCGGGACATTTGGCAGGAGGGTGGCTGCTTTCTGCTGTTTTCAGAGCCTGACAGGCAGCTGTGAGCTGCTACCAAAGGTCAAGACAGCAGCAGACGGGCAGGGACATGTTTGCCTGCAGGCTTAGTGATGAGCCTCTGGGGCTGCCAGGCAACAAAGAGACCAAGGCTGTGGGTCTGCTTCTGGCCAACTGGGCAACCAACCCAAACCAGCCCTCGACCCCATGGCCCCAGGAGTCCATCCTTCCCCAAAGTGGACATATGATCATGGCAGGATTTGTGGGCAGTTGCCCAATTTGGGATCTGATTTTGAAGGATGGGGTTGGGAGGACTTAAACCTTGAGGGGAGGGGGCTGTGCTTTGATTCCCAGGGCTCTGAGATGAGCCGTTCTCTCCTGCTGAGCTGAGCTCTGCACTCGGGGAAGAGAGGGCGTTTAAAAATAGCACCAACTGACTTGAATACCTCTGCTCCCTGCCTGCTGCAAGTCAGATCCAATTACTCTGCTGACAAGAGGCTTTTAGCCCAGGGAGCCTGGCATCATCGACCCTACTCCAGGGAGCTGGGCTCCACGGTGCCCCTGCCCTTCCTGCTCTCACTGGGCATCCATGGGTCCAGGAGAAAGGGGCCCAGGGAGGTGTACAGATCACACACACACGGCTCAGTCCCAGGCTGTGATTCCTGCATGTCCAGCTACTTGACTGAATCTGGCTTGCTGGGATCCCCCTTTTGTTCACATTGGGTAAGCAGTCCCAAATATCTGACCCATACCTGAGATTCCTTCAGTAGGGCCTCACCCCTTTGGAACATGAAGACTTTTTCAAGGTCTCCTACTAAGATCCAAGTGCCCCTCCCTGGGATGGGCTCTCGTCACAGCTGGGGACAGGAAACTAGTACATATATAGAATGTCAACTCCATGAGGTAGAACCTTAGCTCTCCAGCTCCCTGCTGGCACATAGTAGGAACTTACCAAATGTACGTTGAAATGAATCAATCGATAGCAAAGGGGACTTGGTGAGAAAATGCAAAGGCTCCATGCAAATCCTTGCTCAACTGCAAGAGTGAAAATTAATCAGCTGACTCAGAGCACACGTCCTATTAAGGATAGTCAATAGTGTCATCTCATCTGCAAAGGCCAAGTACAGAGGCCCCTAGGAAATCTCTTTCCTTTCTCCAACCAATGCCACCATAATTATCTTTCAGCAAACTCACCCAACCCAAAGCTACTCGCCAGTGACCCTGTTAAACCAGCAAATGCCAAGAGCTAAGCTCTCTCCTGCAAAGACGTCAACCTGCCTTCCCCAAGGGGCTGCCCTCTCCTTTCTACCCTGGTTCTCTCCCTTCATTCAACTCTGAAAATTATCAGGTGCTAAGGGAATGCCAACAAAGAGAGCTGTCATTAGGGGGTGTCTGAATCCATCAGGCATGTCTTACCTGCCTGGTCTATGACACCTGTCACTTTTCACTTTGGGAGCTTCATCTCAGCAACTTCCCCAGAGTGGAGACAGAGCCTTGGGCATCTGCCACCCATGCACAGCCAGCACCTGACACACACTGGTGCTCAGGAGATGTTTGATGAATAAATAACTGAGGGTGAGGCAGGAGCTCCCGTAGACATTACAAAGGTATGTGTAGAGTTTAAGGATGACTTGCTGACCATTTTCATGAGCCTGGACAATTGAAGAAACGATGCTTAAAGTGAGTTTACCGTGCGGCAGCCAAACCAATGAGAACGGGAGGAACAAGTGGCACTCCTGGTCACGGGGTGTGTTTGCTTCCTTTGTGACAGATTTCCACTTGTTTGTTTGTCAGGGAGGGTCCCCCTCAGCCAGGCCCGTGGACAATTATTGGTGATAGATTTGAGTGTTTCTGGGCATGGCTCCAGGTCATAACCAAGGTTTAGGCCTTGCCAGCATCTTCCTGGGGTGAAACTGACAGCAGTGTCAGAAGGTTTGTTCAGCTCATTAAGGGTGAGCCTTCAGCCGAGGCTCAGTGCAACCCTGGATGGTGAGTTTGCCCCTCAGTCTCACAGCCTACAGGTTCAGCCCTTCACTATTGCACACACAGCTGGCTGGCTCCTCCTCCTCCACCTTAACTGTGGGAATCCAGGTGTGTGTTCACAGAAGCTGGAATGATGATAGTTGCAGGCACAGCACCAGTAAGACACTGAGCACCCGGAACACATTCTCTGTCTCTCGCTTTCTCTCTCTCTTATTAATCGTAGCTGGAGAGCAGAAAAGCCAAGGTGAGAGGAAGCAGCAGAACTGAGATGCAAAAAGCCAAGCTTGGCTAAGCACTAGGGGCCTTAAGAAATGGGATCTGACCAGAGCAGGGCCCTGAGGTCATGTAACCTTAGAAGTGGAAGATGTATTGATCGCTTGATCACCAAGACCTCCCACCCACTACTCCTCACCACATAAGTAAAACAGCAGGGCCCACAGTTGGCAGTAAGATTATAATTTGGTGCAACCTCTAAGGACAGTGATTTGGCAATGACCATGAAAATCACAAATGCTCAAATCCTGTCTACCACAATTCCACTTGGCATCTTAAAGATAAAATGCATATAACTCCATGCAGATACACAAACCAAATGTGCTCTATGGCTGGTAAGTACAAAAGACTGGAAACAACGAAACATCTATCAATAGGGAAACATGCATTATTGGGGAATATTGTGCAGTTATGAGAAAGAATGACAGTAATCTCCAGGACACCTTGAACCCAAGAAAGCAAGAGGCCTGAAGGGCCCATCTACCCGGAATCCTCCCTTTTACAAAAGGGGAGCCTAAGGCCCAGAGTGAGGATTGAGTGGCAGAAAGCCATGCCCCTGCTACTCAGAGGCAGGTTCAATACCAGGACTGAGACTGCCTGACCCCCAGACCAAAGGTCCCTCCTCTGCACTACAACGTCCACTCTAGTTAGATGTGGCCAGGAGCCCATCGTCTCTTAGCCTCCCCCAATCCCAATACTCAGCAACTCAGAGTCAGATGCCTCTTCTACTGTCAAATCCAAATTCTCAGAGTTATTGCCTCACTTCATTTCCTCCTGCCCTGTCTTCAGCTAAACTAAGGAAGAGTGCATCGCCACCACCGTTTATCTGCAGATGGGCCAAACCTCAAAGGATCCCTTGAGCTCCTTCCTTCTCTCTTTCTTGGAAGATCACATCAGTCTCACCGGACTTGTTTGTTCTAGACCACGATGGCTGCTCCCAGGACAGTGTCTGTCCTGGCAAAGGTATCTCATATTGCTGTTCCCCTTTTTTCTCCTGAAGTGCAAAATAAACTTGCAGACTATCCTTTCTTTTGAGACATCAACATTCTTTTCCTGGATCTTGAAGGCTTGCAGTTGTAATAATGGCTGACATTTCCATTGCACCCCCTGTATGCCAGGCACTGTTAGGTGCTCCACATATATTAACTCATTTAATCCTCAGAACTCCATGGCGTAGCTACTGTTATTATCTCCACTTAATCACTGAGGGGACCAAGGCTCAGAGAGGTCAAGTAACTTGCCCAAAGACAAACTTGAAGTAGAAGATGGTCCTGTGGGCAGCTAGGCAATGAACAGGAAACTGAGACTTGGAACAAAAGTCACAACTTGCAGAAAGGCCTGTGTGATGACTCAGGAAACAGATAACCGTACCACTGGGATGAAGGCTCATCATAGACTATCTAAGCTCAAAGTCTTTTGACACCAGCTCATTCACAACCATCTGTTCCAAGATAAGACCACAGACAAACTGATCTGACAGTAATTCCCTAATGGCTGGTGTGTTCTAAGGATGTGACCTCGGACTATTCCAGCAACCCTTCAAATTCTGACCAAGACGATGCTCTAATTAACTCCAGCCCCCAAACTCTGTTAAGTGTCCCTCCTACAACTCCCCCTTTACGATGCCCCACAGTTCCCATGATGTGCTGTCTCCCTCCCTGCAGTGGGCTGATACCCCTAACCCTGTCTGACTACTGGTAAGTTCCTTGTGGCCCTCTCCTGGTGGGTTTTCATGGGTTTGACCTGGAATTTGAAGGCTCTGTGTGCTCTTTAACCTCTATGGACATTCTGCTGCCTCCAGATTGTCATCACGGGTGCATATGCTAGGCTCACACCAGTCACATCAGTCTAAGGCCAACTCTGGCTCTGGGTATAAGGGAGGTGGGACCAAGAGATGATAGGACAAGGCCGACTCCTTGGCAGATGCCCATCTTCTCAGTAGCCCCTTCATGGTTTCTTAAAGCAGACCTAAGATACCTTCTGCTGACCTTCCCCTGAATCAGTAACCTCCATCACAGCCTCTTTATCAGCCCCCACAATTCCCTGCTTCCTCCAGGGCAGACTCCTCAACCAAGGGGTCATTCCCGACTCCAATCCACTGCCCCGACCTACCTGAGCTACTTCCAGGCCTCCAGACATCCTGGAGCTTCCCCACCTCCAAATATCCCCCTAGGTTTCTTCTCCAATCCCTCCCACGCCATCCATGATGTCCAAATTGACTCAGACTTCAAAGCTCAGCTGCTATGCCACCTCCCCCAGGAAGGCTTCCCTGACCACCTCACTGGATCTTTGCCCCTGTGAATTCCTGAAGACACCACCAATCTCTGTGCTTCTCAATATGCCAAGTTCTCCAAGCAGCTTTGTGGCATTTGTGATGATGTAATGCCTGTGGTGTCACCCAACTTTTCATATGGGCGGATCTCATCACTCCAACTAGAATGTAAGTTCTCTAAACATAGGATTCTCCAGATACGTCTCAAGGCATTGAGCCCAGCACCAGCTCCCAGCATGTACTGCCCTGCTCTTAATTTTTAAATTCCAACTATGAATAGCAACTGTGACTCATTTTTCCCATGCAAGCCATGGCTGGAGCCTCAGGTCTGGAAATGCCCTCTGAATTAGAAGGGATTAGCCTCCAACTTCAAAAACAAAACAAAACAAAACAGGAAAACACTAAATAAGACCTCTGCCTAGGAGAAAATCTAGAAGGAAGAACATCAACAGGCTAACACTGTCCTGTCAGGTGATAGGATAAGAAATGATATTTGGGGAGAAAAATAAAGCCACATAATAATAATGATGATGATGACAATATGTCCCAAAGAAAGAGAAAACACGTGAACAAGCAAGAAAGGGCCAATCCCCATGCTATCCATGGACAGCAGTGCTCGGTGGGGTGTGAGGAGACTGGTTAGGAGGAGGAGAAGAATCTTACCCCAAAAGACTAGGTAGGTTTGAAGCTGGACTCTCAAGCTGGAGCTGGTCTCCCATGCTGTGGGGTGAAAACTGCACAGGCTCCAGAAAGGGGAGCAGAAGCCCTGGCCACTGATCCCAGTGCCTCAAATAGATCTCAGACTCAGGGGAATTCAAGGCAAATCAAAGGTAGCCCAACTTTGTGTGGTAGGATGCAATTTATAGTACTCATTTCCCTCCAAGAGGTGGTAGAGGCCGAGGCAAAAGTCAAGTTCAAGAAGGTTTTAGATAATTCTTAAATAAAAGCTCCATAAATAGTGATTTTTAAAGGGAAACTAGGCTGTTCAGGGACGTGATGAGAGTGATTTCAGGAAAGACAGCAGCCTTTTGCCTACCCTATCCTTATGTGTCCCATCAGGGTAAGGATTCTGGGCTAGAGGGGCCAGAACTTGGAGCTGCCTGACATCTGCCCTCGCCATCCACTCCCAGTCACCTGCCAGGCCCAGCGCCAGGGAGGCAGGTCCCTGTGGGACAGGACGAGGAGTAGAACCAGCCCCATAGCCCAACACCTGGCTGTATTACCGGTGGCGGGCCCTGTGCCCAACCTGCACACCCTGAGCCCACATCTGATCCCTCTGTGGTCAAACTTGTCAGCCACGGCACACTGAGAGCATCCGGGTCAGGTAGAATCAGCCTGGGGACCCAGCCTGCCACCTCCTGACAGGGAGATCCTGGGCAAGCCAGTCCCTCTCTAGCCTTGGTTTCCTCATCTGCACGAGCCAGATGAGAGCGCTCTAGAAACTCTCCCAGTTCCCACCTGTGTTCCACTCCCAGGACGTCCTGCTCTTGGGTTTTCCGGAAGCCTGGGATTAAGAAGACCAGAAGGGCTTCCAGTCCTTCAGAGGCTGGATTCCAGCTGACCAGCCCCAGCCAGCACCCACAGGGCAATGGCAGTAAAAGACGCTGGAGCCATCCCAAGTGTGGGCTGCCTGGCTGTCACTCTGCTGCAGCTCCCACGCCTGCCCGGGGCATCCAGTCCCCTGGCCACTCTCTGGGGAGGCTGAGAGCGGAGTTCAATGCAGCAAGAGCTATTGGGAGTGGGAGTTTGTGATGAGTCTGGATGCAGGTGTGTTGGGGGATGCACGTGGGGTGAGTGTCTGCATGTGTGTTGGGGGTAAGTGTGTGTCTATGAGGGGAGTGTGGGAGTGGATATGAGTGTACACAAGGTCAACGTGTGAGTGTGTATGCGGGAGGAGTGCATATGTGGGTGTGTAAGGGTGTACACACATGCATGGGTATGTATGTGAGTGTGTGTTTGAGGGGAGTGGGTGGCATGTGTGGGCGAGTGTGTAGGGTTTACGCATGTATGCACATGCCCAGGCAGAATCCCACGCCGGGTGGACAAAAGGAGTGTGGGTCCTGCAGGAAGGTTGATACAGGGGAGGGCTTCCCGGTCAGTGACTCTAGAAAATAGTGCCCCTCACAGCAGTAACCCCAAAGCCCTCTCACTATCCCCAGACCTTAAGAAATTCTTTGCCTGGATGACTCACATAGACATCAGACTCAACCCATCCTGGATGGCCCAAATACACATCAGACTCAAACCATCCTAATCAAATCCATTTCCCCAGCCCCTGCTCCTCCCCAAACCTACCCCTCAAGCTATATAGAAGCCTCCTGGCCCCAGGGGCCCAGGTCAGCATCCCAGGAACCTTCTTAGCATTTTTCCTCTTGCTCTCTCTCTTTCAACCTCTCTTTCCAACCCTTCACCCACTTTTGCTGTTTCCACATCACCAACATCCACTCCCACCCACCTCTCCATCCCATTGCCTCAGCTGTGTCTGCAGCTCTCCTGTCCCTGCCTGGGCCACTGCTGTAGCCCCTCACTGTCCCCACCTTCTGTCTGGCCTATGCTGCCTGGCACACTCCAGCCAGGCCCCCTTCTGAGTGCCAGCCCTGTGGATCTGCAGAGCTCCCCTGGCTCCCAGCAGTGGCAGGGACAAGTCTGACCACGGGCACCTCTCAGAGGCCCTACTATTTCTGGGGAGCCCTCAGAGCTGATGAATTACTGACCTCTGAGCTACACATTTTACTATGGGATACTCTCCAAGTCACTTGACCTCCCTGTGTCCCAGACAGCAATGCTGCCACTATGCCACACTGTACACAATAGACGTGTTGAAAACAATAAACTGCCATTTTATGAATCAGTTCCTATATAAAAGGGGTTCTACGATGAGCCTTACCAAAAAAAAAAAAATTGGTGGGGTTTTGCCATATCATAGTTGCCAAGCTGAGCTCTGTGGTCCAGTGGAAAGAACAGAGACTTTGGAGCCAAACAGAGCCGAATATGAATTCTGCGTACATCATATATACCAGCTGTGTGACCTTGAGCATCTCATGTAACTTCTCTGAAACTTCCTGTGCCTCTGTTTCTCCAACTCTAAAGTGGAACTAATAATCCCTACTTCATTGAGTTGTTTGTTTGTTTGTTTGTTTTGGCAGGGAGGTTGGGGTGTGTGTGGGTGTGTCTGTGTGTGCGTGTGCGTGTGTGTGTGTGTGTGTGTTTTGAGATGGAGTCTTGCTCTGTGCCCCAGGTTGGAGTACAGTGGTGCAATCTCGGCTCACTGCAACCTCGGCCTCCCAGGTTCAAGCGACTCTCCTGCCTTAGCCTCGCGAGTAGTTGGCATAACAAGTGATTACACCACCATGACCAGCTAATTTTTGTATTTTTAGCAGAGAGGAGGTTTCACCATGTTGGTCAGGCTGGTCTCGAACTCCTGACCTCAAGTGATCCACCTGCCTTGGCCTCCCAAAATGCTGGGATTACAGATGTGAGCCACCACGCCTGGTCAGTACTTCGTTGAGTTTTAATGAGAGTGAAATGATACAATGAAGACGGAGTGCGTTGCATGTATCACACGAAACAAGTGCTTAACACCTGCTCATGTCTTTCTGTCATCCTTCCTCCTGTCCTTGACCTACATCCATCAAAATTACTTGGGAATAATTCATTAGCTTAAGAGAAGAAGCGAGCCATCCAGCATACTCATCGCACCCACATCTTCCAACAGTGCTATACTGTAACATGGCACCAGGAAAGAACTCACAGGTGTGACCCCAGAACCACTGAGCAGTTGTCAAGAAATCAAGAATCATAGCTGAGGGGTTTCAGACTGTAAATCATATTTAAATTTTTGCACAAAGAAAAAAGATGAAATCCTGAAACTTTCCATGGGAATGTAAAAACACCTTGACAAATCTGTAATGGATTTTGAAGTGGTTTGTGATCACTTAAAAAGAGAAAGAGGAGAAAAAGGGAATTGTTAATCACTGAGGGCAGTAGAATCCCCTGAAGAATGAGCTTCTATGATGGGGTCACCCAAGCACCCAAGTTGGTAGATGGAAAACACCAGAGTGCAATGGATCTGAATTTTTTTTTTTTTTTTTTTTTTTTGGACACAGAATCTCACTCTGTTGCCAGGCTGGAGTGCAGTGGTGTGATCTCAGCTCACCGCAACCTCCACCTTCCAGGTTCAAGCAATTCTCCTGCCTCAGCCTCCCAAGTAGCTGGGATTACAGGTGCCCGCCACCACGCCTGGCTAATTCTTATATTTTTAGTTGAGATGGGGTTTCACCATGTTGGCCAGACTGGTCTCAAACTCCTGACCTCAAGTGATCTACTTGCCTCGGCCTCTCAAAGTGCTGGGATTACAGTTGTGAGCCACTGCACCCAACCGGATCTGATTTTCATGAGGCATCTGGCACATTGCATATGGAAGCATTCAATAAGTAGTCATTGAAATGAACAAGTCAAGAAATTGAAGACTGTTATGAAATGCCTGTGGATAGAAATAAGAAATGTAGTCTAGGTAATGGATACTCCACTTAGGTGAGTTGGCCCAGTGAGTATGGGTTGATGTCAACCTAGAAGGAGAGGGGGCAGGGAGGGCTGTCTCTAGGATCACACCACAGGCTTCTGTGCTTAGCCTTGATGTGTTCTCCATTTCCGTCAGTTACTTAACTGATGATCTAAAAGTCATGCTTATCAGGTTAGAATAGATTCGAGTCTGGGAGAGATGGACATTTTGCCAGGTGCCAGACTCTGGCACACTCTGGAATTCACAAGATTCCAATGGCCTGGAAGCACAGACAGACCAACAAGATGGACTATCACAGGCCTGGAGGGAGAGGCCAAGTTTTCATGCAAACCCTCTGCCTGAGGCTGCCTAAGGGCTGGGGGGGGCAGCCTGCCTGAGAGCAGCTGAAAGGAAAGTGAGTCTCATGTTCTGAGAGCAACAAGCTCAACAGAAGCCACAAACGTGGCTCAGAAAGGCTAACGCAATCATGACATCACTAATTAAATCCATGGTATTGAGACCAGAGGAAGCACTGTCTAGTGTCCTGAGACACCAGGAAGGTTCAGAATACTAGAGTACTGAGACCTGATTCTATACAGCTCAAGAGGGGTGACTTCGGGATTGCCAGAGTTCGCAAATAAAAACAGAATGGGGCCAGGCGTGGTTGCTCATGCCGGCAATCCCAGTACTTTGGGAGGCCAAGACCAGAGGATCATTTGAGCCCAGGAGTTTGAGATCAGCCTGGGCAACGTGGCAAAACCTTGTCTCTACAAAAAAAAATTAAAAATTAGCCGGGCATGGTGGTGCATGCCTGTGGTCCCAGCAACTTGGGAGGTTGCTGATGGGAAGATCACTTAAGCCTGGGAGGTCAAGCCTTCAGTGAGTCACACACTCCAGTGTAGGTGACAGAGAGAGATTCTTTCAAAAAGAAAAAAAAAACACACAAACACATACACACGGAATGCCCAGTTAAAGTGGAATTTTACACAAGAAACAATTTTTCAGTATAAGCATGTTCCATGCAATATTGAGATATACTTACATCAAAAATATGTTGATTTTATCTGATATTAAAATGTAACTGGGCATCCTGTATTTTATCTAGCAACTCCATGGAGCTGGATTTAGAGAATCAGATTTAGAGGGAAAGAGGTTTTAACTAAATACAAGTTTTTAACAGATTCTAGCACATAGTATATAATACCTGCTCAGTAAGTAGCTGATCTAATCAATGAATTAATAGATGTGCAAGAAGAGTTAACCAACAGGGAATAGATGCTTTCATAGGTATATACACATGTCAGAACTCACCAAATATACACTTTAAATACATGCAGTTTATTGAGCATCAGCTATACCTCAATCAATTCTTTTTTAATATCAAGATTAATTTTATTACTGCAAAATTTGAGCACCAATCTGAGATTTCTTTTCCTCTTTTTTTTTATTTTTTTATTTTTTTTGAGATGGAATCTCGCTCTGTCACCCAGGCTGGAATGCAGTGGCGCGAGGATCTCAGCTCACTGCAAGCTCCGCCTCCCGGATTCACGCCATTCTCCTGCCTCAGCCTCCCGAGTAGCTGGGACTACAGGCGCCCGCCACCACGCCTTGCTAATTTTTTGTATATTTTTTAGTAGAGACGGAGTTCCACCATGTTAGTCAGGATGTTCTCGATCTCCTGACCTCGTGATCCGCCCACCTCGGCCTCCCAAAGTGCTGGGATTACAGGCGTGAGCCACGGCGCCTGGCCTTCAATCAATTTTTTTTAAAGGAGGGTGGATTGCCTCACGAAACAGTGGAGTGACTGCCTCATAAACTGTGAGAGATGGCTCCCAGGGAAAGTTCAGTCCAACCCCTTGTGAAAATGGTGAGGAGAGGTTTTCTGAATTCACATCAGATTTGTAGTGTTCAATTTTTTTTTCTGTGTAAATAAACCTTCCTGAAAGCGCCACTCTGTAAAGCAGATGCAAGCTGATGATCCCTCGCAGTGTGAAGCCTCCGACCCTTCAACCGGAGCTACGTGTGGTCACCAGAGGTGCCTTCCTGCCCTATTTGGAAACCACAGAAGGAGATCCTCTCCAAGGCCTCCTCAACTTTAAAGTCCCATGACTCCAGGAAGCTCCGTGGAGAAGCCTGAACCTCACAAGGCTGACTTGAGGATTTGCGTTCACTTAACGAGCAGCCCTGAAGCATGCTGAAATTTGTTCAAGAGGGCTCAGTGGGAAGATCACAGGAGAGCGTGAGACCCGGCTTCATTTGTGTGTTCCTTTGCTCTGCCCTCTGACCCAGGTGCGGTCTTGGCACCACCAGGCCCTGAGTAGCAGGGTGATCATGGGCAAATCACTTCACCTCTCCAGAAGAGGATGAAGAATTGCTAAGGTCCTTTTGTGCTCTCATGCTCCTGCATCCATTGAAGAGCTTAAATACAAGGAACCTCCAATTTTAATTGAATGACACTGAGAGATTTGAAAAATTGCACAAGAAAAAAATGTCCTTGACCAACATTTGATGTTGGTGATGGGAGAAATGGGGGGCGGGGTGAAGCATACCAGATCCCCTCTGCCATCAGCTGGAATTTGGTGTGGCCATGCCTGGGATGGTGTGGCCAGTGTAACAGCTCCTGGGAAATGGGCCCACAGTCCCCAAGTCCTCACTCACGGACAGCCCTGGGAGGAACAGCTGTGAGTGAGGACCAAGTAGGCCCCTGGGGACCCAGGTCACAGTCTTCCTGTGCCCTCACCTCCTCCTAGGTTCCAAGCTTGTGTCCCACTTCCCTGTGTCTCTCAGTCAGGCACAGTGTGCCCCTTGCTCCCTTATGGGGAGGGGGTCTGGCCTCCCCAGCATTTCCAGTTCCAGGCTCAGCTTTGCGGGAGGCCACCTCTGCCTCCAGCATCTTCATCTTCCTTGTATCCCATCTCCTACCCCTTCCACCTGCCCAGTCAAAGCCCAGTACACCTGGAGGGGGTGAGTGGTAAACACCTGCACAAGACCTGATCCTGAGGCCTTACCAGGATATTTCATTCTAACAGAAGACCAAGGGGGAAGATTCAAATGGTGGAGTGGCAGGATTTTGCCGTTAGGAGCACAGTGACGGGGCTACTGAAAGCTGACACAATTTAGGCTATTCAGACCTAGGGAGACAACAGAGCCTTCCCGACAGGCTATCTGAGTCTGAGCCTGCCACGCTGAGAGACACGTTGACACAGCCGGGAACATCCTGAACAGATGGAGACCTGTGAGCGGGGGATTTCTGACTGCCTAGAAACCACCCTAAATAGGTGCGGGTGTTCCCTGTTTCTCTTTTCCTTCTCTGTTCCCCAAAGCACTTAACACAGGATGGAGGCAGTTCACACAGTCTTACGAACTGCCCATTACAGACTGAGGGTCCCCACTGGATCTGACTTGAAGAGGTGACATGGGCCATAAAGGCACTCTCCCAACGGCCAGGAGGGAGACATTGGAGCTCTTAAAGCCATGTCTATGCACAGGGAACCTACCGGGTGTCCAATCCCTGTTCTGGGGGACACAGAAATGAACAATCGGGTTCCTGTCACCACTGCAGGACACTGGCCAAGCCCAAGTAAAGAGAGTCCCCCGGGCCTACACACATGGCCAGGGTGAAAGGCTCAGAGGAAGGCATAAGAGCAGAGTCCATGAGAGGGGTGACCAGCATGAGAGTCAGGAATATCCAACCCACGGGCTGGAGCTGGAGGAGCTGGACACCCCAGCCAGGAGAAATGAAGCCAAGTGATGCAAGTGATGGATAAGAGGGACCATGGGGGCCCTGGTGCTCCAGGGACCAGAGTGCCCAGCACCCCAGGGGCCCAGAGGCTGAAGATCAGAACACCTGGGGTGTGGTCCCAGCTTGGGCCTCGCTAACCCTGAGCCTCAGTTTCTTCCTCTGTAGAACGGAGGTAGGCCACTTGCCCTGATCACCTTGCAGGGTTTCATGGTCACATGTGAAGATGCACACTGAGGTGCTTTGGAAAAGCCCCTGCCATGTGGGTTGTGAGGGGCCACCCTCAGGGAATTAAAGAGAAAATCAGAGAAACAGCCAGACCTGAAAGAGAAGAACAAGAGCAGGGCCTGGTGAGGGGAGGAGGATGGCACAGACTCTGAGTCTGCTCTGAAGAAAGGGCAGCTCGGGCTGGACACTGTGCCCCTCTGCCTCTCAGTTCCTCACCTGTGAAATGAGATGCCTGCCATTGCTATAGTCCACAGCTCCTAGAGCGCTGGTGGCCCCAGCAGTAAGAGGATAGGCCTGGTCGGGCAGCACTGGACACTCATCGCCAGCCCACCCTCCCATCATCGCCTCACCATTTTCCCATCAAAGCCCACTTATCCTGCCCCAGCCCCCTGACTCTGTTCTCCACCACGTCGGTAACCACAACAACGTGAGCAAATTCCATAAAACAGCCCCCTCACAGGAGGTCACGTGCCAAGACCCAGTACAAATGCACACATTCCCTGGAGGCCCCACCGCCTGGCCCAGCCTAAAAGCGAGGGTGGGGGACACATGATGGAGGGAAGGGGCCAGCAGCCCAGCATCTTTTGATGCGTGCGCGATCCCCATGCAAGTGCAACCCACGTCCAAGCTTTGGCCTTTTGCCCAAGCTGCCAGAGCACTGCCCTTGATGTCCAGAGTCCCAGTCCCACCCCCACCACCTGTGTGACCCTAAGGAGACCTTCTCCTCGAAGGCTTCACTGTCCTCACCCAAAAGATAAGCACAGCTACCTCTGCTTGGCCAACCTCGTGGGCAGCAGCAAATTCTGAGGAGACACTATAGTTGAAGGTATCTTGTCAGTCATAGAAAAACAACAGTTTCTCCTGACCTCCTGGGACCATGTTGAACTACAGACTCCCGGGTATCGCAGTAACTCACAGAATCAGGATCTCTGGCGGCCACACCCAGGAGCCTGCCCTTTAATAAGAGCTCCCTGGGGATTCTTCGGCAGTGAGGTTTCAGAACCACTGCCCTACATGTGCATCCGAGACGGTGACTAGATGTTGGCGACGTGTCTCATTTGAGATAAGGACCAGATGAGAGAGGGCAGAAGCCAGCAGGTCAAAGGACAGTAACCACGCCCCACCAGGAGCACTGAGCCGCAAGGGAAGAGTCCAGGTATTTGGGTATCTGGCCCCTCCTGTCACAGGTGCCAAGAGCTTTAAGGGCACTGATCTCACAGAGCCTGTGAGGCTAGACCGTGTGCTCTCAGTTCGGCAGCATGGACCCCTGCAATTCAGACCCACCAACCCACGGTGTCAGCCCAGCCCCAGGCCTTCTCTTCCCACTCTCCCTGGCCTGCCTCCCATGGGTTCCTCCAGCACTAAAGTCCCGGCCACACGCTCTGATGCCTCACCGGACACTGTCCAGATTTGCTAGCCAATTGTCTCACCTGTATCAATTTCCTGTCCCCACCAGCAAGCACCTTGGGGGCAAGGGGCTGGGTTTCTTCTGCCAGACCCTCCACAGCCCTGATGAAGGCTCGGCACCTGATACACACTTCACTTGCCATCCAACACCTGCTCGCCTGGTGTCGCTCCTCCTCCCTACCTGCTTCCTTCTTCCTGCCCTGCAGCCTCCCTGTGACCACACATACACACACACACACACTACATGCACACACCCCCTCACATCTCAGCATGACCACACACACACACCCCACATGAATACATACCCTCACACCCCAGCATGATCTCACACACACACACCACATGCACACACACCCTCACACCTCAGCATGACCACACACACACACCCCACATGAATACACACCCTCACACCCCAGCATGATCTCACACACACACACCACATGCACACACACCCTCACACCTCAGCATGATCTCACACACACACACCACATGCACACACACCCTCATACCCCAGCATGATCTCACACACACCACGTGCACACACACCCTCACACCTCAGCATGATCTCACACACACACACCACATGCACACCCTCACACCCCAGCATGATCTCACACACACACTCCACATGCACACACACCCTCACACCTCAGCATGATCTCACACACACACCACATGCACACACACACCCTCACACCCCAACATGACCACACACACACAGACACACACCACATGCACACACACCCTCACACTTCAGCATGACTACACACACACCGACACCCTCCCTGTTCCTAGTGACTGATATAATCTCCGCTCTGTCACCCACTGAGAAACCACACACACTGGTCTTGTATTTCCTGATCTGGAAGGAATCTCACTTCCCCTCCCACCCCCAGTCCCCACTCCTGACCCTAGGAAAGGCTGAAGGAGGGATGAGAGAGAGGCATGACATCTTCCTAAGGCCAACCCTCCTCCTCCAAGCTGGAGCGCAGAAAGAGGGGATGCCTCTGGCAGGGCCCTCCCAGCCAACACCAAGCCTGGGTTCCAGGCCCGGCCCCGGGGAAGCCAACCTCACTGACTCCTGGCAGAAGGCAGCTTCCTGCTTCTAAGAATCTGGGCCACCCTCGCACAGCCAGCACTGCGATGAGTCTCAAGCATAGCCTTAGGCCACCCTTCCAGAGCAACTGGGCTTCCAAAGGAAAGGGGAACCCCCCAGGCTGCCCAGACACTGCTGGATGTGGCTGAACTGAGCCAGTTGGACAATCAGCAGAAAGTCCATCCAACTCACGTCACGTGAAGAACTTGGGAAGAGTTTCCAGAGACAGGGCCCCACCACGTCCTGCCTTGGATGCCCTGAGCTGTCCCAGCATAGGTGTGGTATGCATGGCCAGCACCATGAAGGCTGCTGGTGTCCCTTCTCTGCAGTCCCCTATCAATTGTGCCTAAGCTTTGGTTCATGGTCCTGACAGCCAGGCTGAGAAGTGAACAAAATCTCTGACTCCCTTGGATTCAATAGGGCTGAGTTCAGTGGACAGTAGATACTTACCAAAGACCACTGAAATCAAGTTACACTGAATTGAGCTCAAGAAAACAAATTGAAATAATTTCACATTTAGCAACTATTAGCTGAAAAACTACTGTGTGCCAGGCACCTGCTAGGTCGTGGGACTCAGGGATGAATAAGGCCCATACTGTCATGGAGTTCACCATCCTGAGAGGTGACAGGAGACCTGCTCTGTGTCTGGGGAGGTAGAATGTCTCTGCAAGAGCCTGATCCCACTAACACTTCCTTCTGTCTCTCACTGATGGGCCGTGAGCTTCCAGGAACTGAGCCAGAAGACCAGATGAGGACTATGAGACAACAGCTACAAAAATGGCCTCCATTCCCTCCTCTTCGTTTCTGCTCCCTTGCGATGTGACTCTGCAGCTCCCTCAGTCAAGAGGTAGAGTCTATTTCCCCATCCTTGAATGTGGGCTGACTTTGTGACTTGCTTTGGCCAATAGAAGAAGGTGGAAGTGACTGTTCTAGCTCCAAGTCTAAGCCCCAAAGGGTCTTGCATATTTCTCTTGGCCTCTCTGTCTCTGAGATTCCTGCCTTTGCTATGTGAGCAAGCTGAGCTAACCTGCTGGATGATGAGAGAACACGTGGAACAATGCCAAGTCAGCCTGGTCATCCCAGCCAAGGCCATGTGACAGAGCCCAGCCAAGAGCAGCAAGCCACACGTGCCTGAGTGAGCCCCAATGAGCCTAAATGAGATCGGAAGAACTACTGGGTTTTCCCATAGAATGGTGAGCAAAATTAAGTGATTGTGTTTCACTACTCAACTCCTTCCTCCCATCACCACCTGGCCCCAGAAAGCTCTGGAAGTAAGAGAATTCTTAGGTTGAGACCGTTGCATTGGGCATGACTATTAGTTCACTTCTCCCAAACCCAAGCTTAGGCATTTTCCCAGGTGAACACCAGCTGAGATCCTGGGCTCCTTGGAGCTCCAGACAGTGAATGAGATCTTATCCCCTGCAGCAGGAATTATGGAAAATCCTGGACTTTGGGGCCATACAGACTCAGGTTTGAGTCCCAGCAACTGCAGATGAGTTACTTAACTTCACTCAGCCCCAGCAAACTCATCCTTAAAGCGGGGATGACAATAAAGCTGATTCTTCTAAGGGCTGCCATGAAGATTACGTGTGATGATATACGCACGGAAGTAGTTCTCAACAACCAGGGCGAGGATGCTACCGGCATCTAGTGGAGAGGGGCCAGGAATGCTGCCAAACACCCTACAAAGCATGGGACAGCCCCTGCAACAAAGAATCATCCTGCTCAAAATGTCAGTAGTGCCAAAGTAAAGAAACCTGGTCTCTGGGCCAGTCCCTGGCACTATGGTAAGCAGCCATGGAGATGGTCACCCAGTCCCCTGGAGATGTGGGCTCAAGGACCCCTGCACCCTTCCTGGGAAATCCAGGGGAAAGTACTAATAGCAAAAGTGGTACTGGAAATAACTGGTTCAACTTCCGTCTTTTAATCCCTCCACCCCATAGCTCCGTAAAATGGGAGTCCAGCTAGTCAGCATTGATTGACTTCAGGCATAAGCTTGAGTTCCAGCGAGGAGGGGGTTGCCTGTATGACACTTCTGAGTTTCTGGCAGATTCTTGGTCCAAAAGAAGCTGTCTCCACAAGCTGCATGAGGCTTTGCATGGACATTATAGCACATTCAGAGCAAAGCCCCACATATGTGAAAGTTCATGTTAGTCAAATGCTACAGGTTTGCAGAGTTGTTCTGCATCCTCTACCAGGGCATCTATTTTCAAAGAACTAGCCTGTAATAAAATACCTGCAACCTTCCTTTGTTTATTCAGGAAGCCTTTGGTTCCTGCAGAAACACCCTTGAGGCCATGATTAGGATCCACAGTTGTCCTTGAACAGTGGTGGGGACATGAAGGGAAGCTGTGGGTTTCCTGCTTGTTTGGAAGAGTCTATCAGAGCCAATTTAGAAGTAACCTTGCTGGGGTCGTTAGTTTGTTATGAATGTATTTCCAACCAGGGGAAACTTTTCCATTTGCCCAATCTGGGCCTCAGCAGAAACTTCCCCTCTGTGGCTATGTGAGCAGAGATTAACTGAGTGCTGAATGAGTCTGGGCACTTGGCCTGGCTGAGGGGAAGGTGGAGGATGGAGATTCGTGACCCGCAGAGCCGCACATCTCCAGAGATGCCTTAGGCATCAGGCAGCAGACAGTTCAGGAGGAGGGGGAGAGCCGTGTCATCTCCAAGAGTGAACCCCGTCACAATCACATTTCGGGGACACCTGGCAAGCTAGGAGGAGGGAGCTCTCTCAGTCTTGGGCAGAGGGTGTGACCAGTGAGCTGGGATACAACTACAGATTCCCAGGCCAGCGCTCTCGCTTTTGCCCCAGCAGGATTCCTCTGCCATGGTGAAATCAAGGCAGGCACCTTGTGCCTTCAGGCCCTTGTTTTTGCCCTGTATAAAGTCTGTCCCTCTGCAGGGGACCCCCATCTGTCTCATCATCCCTAGTCACTTGCATCCAAGTGAAAAGGCTCTGGAGGGAGGAAATTAGAGTCTGGTGTGTGGCAGGATTTCCAGTACCCGAGGGCAGCAGGAAGCTAACAGGGAAGGTTGGGGTTACCTAAGGTGAGCTGCACCTGCTTCCCATGATGCCGGGGCCAGCCCTATTGCATCCTCCCTCTGGAATCCCGCAGGATCCCCATCAGGCAGTAGGCACTATTCTAAGCCTCACATCAACTAATATTCAGAAGGATTAAGTAATCACAGAGCCATGAAGTGGCAGGGGCAAGCTTTGAACCCAGGTCTGTCAGACTCCAGAGCCCAGCAGAGCAAGACCAGCGCTCATGACCTGCCAGGCTCTCCAAAAGGTGAGTCCACCATCTGTCTACTTACTGGCCTCTCTCCCCACTGGCCTGCAGAGCAGCCAATGTCCTTGAGCACTGGGAAATGGCTTCCCTGGATGGAAGGTTTCAGGCATGTGGAAGATACATCAAGGTTTGAAAAGAACTGGGGATGGGGTGACCTTAGACTTTAGTGGTCGGAGACCTCACACTTTGCTGATTAAACAGCATAAGGGCCAGCTCCAGTCCTACATAGACGGGGTGGGATGGGGGCCGGGGGCGTCCAGACAGGGTGTGAAGCTCTGGCAGAAAGAGAAGGAAGCCTCCCAGACCCATTTCCAAAGCCCTGGGCAAGAAGGGGAAACAGTGCACCCTTCTGGTGTCTGCCCTCTGGCCTGCCTCCTACAGAGAGCTCGTTGTCAGGGGGAAGGTGTCTGCCTGTCAGGCAGGGCCTGGTCAGATGCACCCTGAATCTCGAGGCTGCTCTCCACTGGCCCAGAACAAGAGCTGGGAACAGTCGCCCCATAAAGTTTTCCGCAAACTTAACTGGATGTTGTCAGGATGAAACCAGGGGACATATCCTCTCGGCGAAGTTAGAATTCATATCACAATGGCCTTTCTTGATGTTGCTTTTAAAAGCAGACCCACAATGTCAGTAAATCGGATGAGAAAAAGTCTGGATTTGTGAAGCTCAGGCAGCAGGACGTGACTCCTCACGTTTCGAAGGACTCGTCCTGCCACTAAATAGCTGTGTGTCTGTGAACAAGTCCCCAGGCCCCTCTAGGTCTCTGCAAAATAAGGTGAGGAGGCTGTCTTAGGGGCTCTGATCTCCCTCCCAGGGTGATGTGTCTTGGGTTTCTAGAGCTGGAACCCAGAGGGAAGCAGGATGAGGAGTCACTCCCCAAAGACCAGGAAGTCATCTCACTGGGGGGTCCAACTCCACCCAGGCGTGTTTATCTCCTGGGTGTAAGAGTGGTGCCACTGCGTGCCTGCTCCTGAGGCTGGCCCAGCGTCCCCCAGCCTTGACCTCACTCTGTGGGTCTTCCCCATGAACTGACCCATCACCCTGGACAAGGGCTCCCCAGAGCATCTCCTCCTGAGTCGGGTCCACTGACCTGGCAGGACAGGGGCTCTGGCCACAGGGAACCTTCACAGATTCCTGGAGTGGCTCTGAGAGCTGGCAAACAATAAAATACGGAGTTCTTGTCCATTCCTGCCAAATGTGGTCAGCAAGCCACCAAAAGAGGGCACTGAGGGCCTTAGCCTGGGGGAGCTTACAGGGCAGACACCAGGACAATCCACACAGCAGGGAGCGCTGAGCTGAATATAATTAAATATTCCTTCAAGCATTCAGGGAGAGGGGTCGACATGAGCGGGAGGCATCCAGGTGTCTTTGGGCAAGAGGTGGATCTAAGGTGAAGGGCAGGTAAGGTGACCAGGTGAGAGGGGAACAGGATGGGGACGAGTTGGAGGCAAAGATGACCGCAGTGTGTGTGCATGTGTGTGCTACGCATGTGTGGTGTGCATGTGGGTTTGTTGTGTATATTGTGTGTGCTGGGCACAGTGCATGTATGCGTGGTGTGTATGTATGTTGTGTGTTATGTATATTGTGTGTGGTGTGTGTGTTGTATATATTATGTGTGGTGTTGTATATGGTGTGTGTGTTGTGTGCATGTGTGTGGTATGTGTATAGGTGGTGTGTTTTGTATGGTGTGTATTGTGTTGTGTGCACGTGTGTGTTGTGTGCATGGTATATGTGTATATGTGTGTTGGTGTGTGTAGTATGTGGGTGTGCTGTGTGTATGGGTTGTGAATGGGGGGTGTATTGTGCAGGGTATGTGGTCTGTACATGTGTTATATGTGTGTTGTGGTTGTGTGTTATGTGCGTGGATGTGTTGTATAGTGTGTGGCGGGGGGGGGAGCGCACAGGGCTTGGGAAGAGTGAGTGAGCAGAGGATGCTGACTGGAGATTGACATGTCCCAAGCCCTGTACACCAGGTAAGTGGTGTACAAACATTTTAACATGTCACCAAACCAAACAGAACAGCTCAGGGTGAGGGAAGGTGGGAGAGCCTGGCAGTTCAAACTGCCCTGCCCGACCAGGGCCTGCCCCACAGAGGCCTCAGGAGCCCCAGGCCTCCCAGAGCTCATGGGGCTGTACAGAGTGGGTTCAACACACATGACGGATGAGGACACGGAGGGTGGACTAGCAGCAACCACAACTGTGGTGTCCTTTCCCTTGATCTGAGAGCTCACGGTGAGCCCAGCCCCGTACTAGGCCTTGCCTCTGATTCCCAGGACAACCTGAAAGTGCTAAAATGTCGTCCCATTTGACCAACAGAGAGCCCATGGGACAAAGTGGTTCAGGTGCTTACCCCAGGTCACCCACTGCAGGTGACGGCACTGAGTCTAGAACCCCAGCCTCCCACCTCAAGACTAAGCAAGATCACGTATGTGAAACGTAGCCCACCAGCAAGTGCTCTGTGACCCGCAAACTGGAAGTGATGAATCAGGAAGTAGCGAACCCTGTTTATGGAGGCGATTGGTGTCATTTTGTCCTCAGACCCGTGGTGTAGGAACTCTCTCCACAGCCACCCAGCTAGCAAAAGCAGAGTTCAATTCAGACCCAAGGGCAGACTTTTACATCATTATTAAATGTAAAGAATTTCCATTTCACTTGCTGTTTTCAAGAATTCCAGTGACCACCCGTTTATAGATGGTAGAGGTGCAGGTCAATATATGTCCCATTTGGTAGAATAGTCGCTCCCATTTTCTGAGTGCTTCCTCAAGTGATTTATCCATTGTTTTATCTGATCCTCACACCCCATAAGGAATTAATATCCCCATTTTACAGATGAGAGAATGAAGCATCAAGAACAAGGGTGCCCGACTCAGAAGTGGTGCAACTGGAACCTGAGCCCAGCCCAGTGTAGGATTCTGAGCCACCGCCTTCCCACATTTCCTTCATATCTCCTTAGCCTGATATTCCACACCCTGTAAATGCTGCGGAATGGGGACTGATGGACTAACTGTCCTACAGAGCAAGGAAAAGAGAAAATGGCTTATTTCTATCACTCCGAGAAGGGTTAGTGTTTTGTTTCACACAAAGCTGGAACTCCACAAGCTTTAAATGTGAGTTCCACTGAAAATAGATAGAATATATATGCCCATCTTCGAGAAATGAGTCACACTACCCGAAGACACAGAAGCAGTGACCCGTCTTCAAACACTGTCATTGGCTGTCAGGCCAAGGATGGCTGATGAAGTCAGCAAAGTTTCCTTCAAGCCCCCAGCTCTGGCTTAATCTCCACAATGCCCCACTCCTGCACCAACACCCAGCGGGCAGGAAGAGTCACAGGGTCTGGAGATGCTGGGGATGGCTGCGAGGCTTCTTCGCCACCTGGAAAGATGGGGTGATTTAGACAGTGATGGGAAGGAGGAACAGGACATCCTAGGTGAGGGTCTTAGCAGGAATCGGCCCAGCTCCCACCTGACTTGCCAGCCTGGCTCATCCCACAGGGGTTGGGGGCTGGGAGAGGTCAGGAAGAGGGAGAGGAGCATCCTTGCAGAGGGCAAGGAAGCCAGAGTGACTCTGAAGACCCAGGGGAAAAACTGGGGAACAGAGCCTCTGGTCACTGGTTAGAAATGACCATTTCATGGTGGCTCACACCTGTAATCTGAGCACTTTGGGAGGCCAAGGTGGCAGATCAGTTGAGCTCAGGAGTTTAAGACCAGCCTGGGCAACATGGCAAAACCCTGTTTCCACAAAAAAAAACACAAAACTTAGCTGGGCATGGTGGCACATGCCTCTAGTCCCAACTACCGGGGAGGCTGAGGTGGGAGGATCACCTGAAACTGGGCAGTCAAGGCTGCAGAGAGCCAAGATTGCACCACTGTACTGTAGCCTGGGTGACAGTGTGAGACCTTTCCTAAAAGGAAAAAAAAAAAAAAAAAAAGGGAAATAAATGACCATTTCACTTCTTGGAGAGAGCTGCTCTGGCTTGAATAAAATCTAGGAGGGGCCTAAGAAGGCTCCCAGGTGGGTCCAAGTCTGTGAAGTCTGGAAGTCTAGGTTTGGAGAAGTGATGAGGGATGGGCTGGGGCAAGCGTAATAATCCACCCCCACAGTTGCCCCTGACAACAGCAAACTCTAGACCGGGGTGGGAGACTGTCTCTGCCCTCATCAGCTGTGGGCCTTGAGCCAGGGGTCCCTTTCACTCCTACATATACTTCTGTGCCTACAAAACGAAAGGATTGAACCAGATGACTTGACACTCTTTGTTTCCTATAACAGTGTGAGTCTGTCCAATGGGACTTTATCCAGTGTGTTTAGAACTTACAGTGATGTTTTATTTATCAGCATTGTTGGGAAAGATGCACATAAGTGAGTTTTCCCTATAACAGAAATTTACCCATTGAATCTCTATCCTTCAGTTTGGAAACCTTTCCTAAATGCTCATGCACTTAACTTTCCTGGTTCCTTCAGCGGTGACTAAATACAATGGCTGTTTCCCTGTTTCCTTGGGGTCCTCACTGCCTGATGGTGACTTATGAGACAAGATGGGTATGTGCCCACTCCTCTCAGCTGTCAACTCTGTGGTCCCTAAGCCTGTCTTCCCCCTCCACTGGTTGTTCCCAATCTGTTGTGGACCTTGAGCCAAGATAGGACCCTGATTCTGGTAGAATTCCTCGTGAACCAAGAGTCAATAAGCTATTACAGAAATCCAATAAGCAGCCACAGAGTTAAGTACAGGAGCTTCATGACAATTGCTTCAATGTTTCGTGTCTTTTTTTTTTCTTTATCTTTGCATTCTTAGGTCTGTTTTTAACCACCCCTAAGTGGGGTGTGAAATTTTCACCCACACCCACCTCTCCACAAAAACACACCTCTGAGTTCACTACGTTTATGCCTCACTTGGGAAATGGAACTTGCTTTGATTTCTCCTGGGCCCACCTTCTGAAAAAGCTGCTTTTTCCTGTTGTCTAGGATTGGTAAGTAAACCCATGCCCAGCCCCAAGCCCCTTCTTCGTGACTTGAGGAGCCTAAACCACCTGAGTGAAAAGAAGTCATAGAGGTCCATCGTTTTCCAGATCCCAATTGAGGGCAGCTTCATTCAGTGCCAACCCTGTGTGCTTCCTGTGCCCTTGATCATGGCCAACGTGCACCACAAAAACAGAGTTGTGTGTGTCTTGCAGCCTGATCTCCTGCTAAACGTGCAGGTCCCAACATGTGTTTCAGGAACAAATTGTTCCTCAGGACTGAGCAGCTGCTAGGTCATTGACGGGTCCCAGGATCAGGTGCATCTAAGAAGTGCTTGGAAACATTATAAAGTTGAAAAAGTTAAACAGGGTTTTTGTTTTGTTTCGTTTTGATTCCTGCCAACTTCTCCAGGTTTGCAACTTTTCCAAATCTTTAGCATACTATATGAGTGGCAAATCTTCAAGTTAGAGGTGGTATTACGTACAGGATTTCTCAAACTTACTTAGCCAGGGAACCCAAGCACCCCTTGAAAATGCCACCTTACTATGTAGCTATCTCCCTTCCCCTCCTGGCTGTAATCCCAAATAAATATGTAACCTTCAGTAAGCCACTTTCTCTCTCTCAGCGTTATACTCTTTGTATGTCAAATGAGGGTGTTCATCTAGATGGGGAATGCCAAAGAGGCCTGCCTGGAACGCAAGTGCCAGCTTGAATCTTGGAAATCCCCAGCCTGTGGGGATTGTTCAGAGGAATTCTGATGCTGCCTGTAGGCTTGAAGGAACAGCTGCCACGGTTGATTAGGCGTGACTGCCCCAGTCCCAAGAGCTGGACTGGCAGCCTGCGTGGCCCCGCATTGGCTGTCCCCGTAACTAAATAACCCCTAAGGTCACCTTCTGCTTCAAGAGGCTGCTTTGGGTGCACACAGATCCCTGAGCTGACCTTGGGATTTCAGCAATCCTCGATGATGAAGACTGGAAGCTTCTCCCCTCCCAGCGTTTGGCTTCCAAACCGAATTGTCTACAATTTCTGGTCTGTTCCCATTCAGGGGCCCTTGCGCCCTCCATGGGTCTTTATGCCCAGCTCTGGACTTCCTACAAGTGGGGGATGTTTTTCTTGCTTCCTGCCCTACAGAGTTACACCCAGGTGGTGCCGGGAAGCACAGGGACTTCCACGTTTTGCACAGCCTGGAGGGGAATTTGGCACTAAAGTTGGGACAAGTTTCTCCCCTAGTCCTGGAATATTGCAAGTTCTGTACACATTTCTTATCCTCTGAGCTAATGCTGTTTTTGTACTGGATTCACTCCCAAAGGCCTGCACTGTCCAAAGGAAAAGCTGCCTTCCTTACTTCAGAGTGGTTCCCCAAGCTCTGCATTGGATCACGGAGGATGGGGACTTGTTTTAGTGCAGATCCCCACCCCCTTCGCCCACTTACTGAATGGGACTCTCTGGAGGTGGGGCCTGGTTATCTTTTTTTTCATGCATGCCTCAGTTGGACACTGAAGTTGGAGAACAAGTCATGAAGAAACTTGTCTGCTAAGCTGGACAGACTGTGGCCCTCTGCTGACAAGCCATGTCAGAGTGTCACTGCTGTGAGACCACCAAAAATCACAGCTTCCCTGGCTTGGCACGCTCTCCCCAGCCTCTTTACCCAGCCTGTCTACTGCCCCTCAGAACTGTGTGAGGAATGAATTAGATGGGAGTGTTGGCCAAGTGCCTGGTGCAGCAGCAGCACGCAGCAGTGCCCAGGAATGTCAGTGTCCCCCGCCAAAAGGAGTAACTGCTCCTCTGCCACCCAAACACTGCCCATCATGCCAAAGGTGCTAGAAATCAGAAAGTGGGGGACTCCCAAAATGACCTAAAATCCTGTCTGCTGTGGGCAGAAGGAAGGAGGAAGTGATGAGAAGTGAAAACAAAATGTTCCTCTGAGAGCCGCATGTCCAGCTCCCCAGTTCTTCCTACCTGTAAAGACAGCACCGTGTTCCGAAAAGAGAATCTCCACTGAAAGGACAGCTGCCAGGGACAAGGAAAAGGTCCTGTTTTGTTCACTACTCTATAGCTATCTACATGGTTGGAATGAAATGAGCACTTAATAATTATCTGCCAGATGGAATGATGGGTGGATGGGTGAATGGGTGGGTGGATGGGTGGATGGGTGGGTGAATGGATGGATGGATGGATGGATGGATGGACAGACGGGGGGTCAAGACATAAGATAGCTTAGCAAAAGACCTGGATTCTAGTTCTGGCCCCAGTCGTTACCATGCCTTAAGAAAAAAAAAAAATTGATATTAACCCCTCTGCCTCTGCTTCCTATAAAACAATGAAGTTTACACCGGCCCCAATTCCACCACAAGGGGAGTGAGTTTGTGTCTCAAATGAAATGACTATCTATTTGATGGTACCTGATAAACCATTAGATGTGTACAAATGTCGGAGATGAAGGTGACAATGACAATGCTGATGATTGAAGAGTAGCTGGGTGTTGGACAGTCTACAGATCTTTATATGTGCAGAGAAGGCTTTCATTCACTTCTCGCCAATGTAAGCAACGAGGCAGCCAAAGGAAGAGAAATCCTGGCATGGTGGGTAGCTGACAGCGTTCCCCTGAGAACATGGGCCCTGCACTGATGGGCCTTGACATTTGCTGATAAGGCCTCACAATACTGAGGGTGAACCCCAACACTTTATTTTTGGCAAAACAGCTGAGAAAGAGGCCCAGATGGCTGGAAGCAACTCCCTTCTGGAGACAAGGGGTTCATGGAGCCAGAGCATCAGGACCACCAGACACCACCATGAGGTCACCTAGCCCCATGCCCTTGTTTTATAAAGACAGCATTACAGTCTTCTTGGCATGTATTAATAAAAGCAACTCTTCCAGCCTGATACCTCACCAGGCTCAGTTGAAACACTTATTACTTACAGAGGGGGGAAAAAATCTCTTTTCCAATATAAAGGCAAACACTGATTTATTAATTAATTGCCTCGAGGGTGTCCTGCCAAAAGTGCAGGCTCAGAGCGAGAGGCTGGGGAGGGACAGAGAAGCTCTGGGAGGAGCTGGTGAGGGCTCAGTTCGATCCACAGGGTGACAGCTGACACTTCTAGATCAGGAGCTGTGGGGCTTGTGTTAAGATTTTCTGTCTGTGCATTTCAAAGTAAATCTTGTTCCTGCTTCTACCTATCAGCAGGCAGGAGCAGAATCTGGGGGATTTGGAACTCCAGAGCCTGTTCTCTGTCCACTAGAGTCAGCAGAGCCACCCTGGAAAAACTCCCGGGTTTCAACCTCGACACCCTTGTGCAACACGTTCCTCTTCAGAATCCCTCCCTGCACACATATGCACACGCACACTCACACACACATGCACAGGCACATGTGAGTCCTTCTAGTGCCCACAGCCCTCCAGACAAAACAATCCGTATCAGTCATTTACACCCACTTGTCCTCACAAACCACCACTTTCATCTCCCAGGAGAGCTTACAATGTACCTCTCATCTCTGTGCAATTAGATTTGAGGCCCAGGAAACAGCCCTGTAATTGGTGAGGCAGGACAAGATTCCCCTGGCCCCTGACATCACACCACCCAACCAAATATATTCTCTAACCCAATATACAAGAGCTGGCACCAGTGTAGTAAGCAGGATCTCTGAGAATATACGCCGGAGTTGGCTGAACCATCTCCCATGGAGATGTTGAAAGGTTTGCCAACTGAGAGGGAGTCCTGCACACCACTCTGGAAATATTTGAGGGGGAGGGAACAGAGATACTGCCTGTGACAGGCACAAAGGTGACCATCAAGATGTGAGTGGAGCTGAACCAGCTGTGTGTGTGCCCTGGCTCTCGGCTGTATCTACCAGGGAAAAGGCAGGCAATGTTCTTATTTTATTTTATATTTAATTTTGTTTTATTTTATTTTTGTAGAGACAGTCTTGCTATTTTGCCCAGGCTGGTCTCGAACTCCTGGCCTCAAGCAATCCTCCCACTTCCCAAAGCACTGGGATTACAGGCATGAGCCACTGTGCTTGGCCATAAGGGGACATTTTCTAATTCATGCAAGAGTGCAGAATGCGTTGGCCACGGTCCCAAGTGGAAAGAGGTGGGAGGTAGGGAATGAGTCCCTTCTCTGTTGGGAGGCTTTGCTGCTTCTCCAGGGAATCTGAGTAGGTTTGGGTATACAGGAGACATTATGTGTAAGTCTATATGGCAGGGGTGGAAGTGGAGTGTGTATCCATGGGGTGTGTATCCATGGGAAATATTCAAGGAAAGGGCAAGGGATTCAGGGGAAGATAGAAAGTCGCCACCAGAGGTATTTTAAGAAAGAGGGACCTCCCAAGCCCCAGCTAGGGGCAGAGCTCTGAAGAAGAGCATCTCTGTGATAAAAAGGAAGAGGTATCAAGAATCCCCCAACACACACACACACACACACACACGTACACACCAGCCTGCGTGTCCCTGGGAAGACTGCACACTACGGGGAGCACCAGATGAGGCCTTGGGCATCCCAGCCCTCTGGGACTCCAGTGCCCAGGTCGTCTTAATAACCAGAGTGGAATTCTAGGTGGAGGGAGGGGTTGGCCAAGTAGATGAGGTTGGGCTGGAAGCAAGGCCAGGGGCAGTGGTCTTGGACAGTAAAAGCCCTACTGTACCAACTCTGTCTTCACCATCTCTGTCTTGAGTTCTCTGGCTAGAATCCCACTGTTTCACCCCCTGACTGCCTCTGTCTGCTGTTAAGAAAAAATATCCAAAACTTTGAAATAAGACAGAAAGAGGACTGTGTGTCCTTTTAAAGTCACGTTACAGCATTGTCTGACAGACCTCCCTGAGAGTCACTGACCTTCCACGGCAACATATAACTTCATTGGACTGACTACTGAGCAGAGCCTGGACTCTGTAAAGTTAGTTGTTATCCTTAGAAAACCAACACGGTGGCCAGGTGCGGTGGCTCATGCCTGTAATCCCAGCACTTTGGGAGGCCAAGGTGGGCGGATCACGAGATCGGGAGATTGAAACCATCCTGGCTAACACGGTGAAACCCCGTCTCTACTAAACATACAAAAAATTAGCCGGGCATGGTGGCGGGCATCTGTAGTCCCAGCTACTTGGGAGGCTGAGGTAGGAGAACGGCGTGAACCCGGGAGGCGGAGCTTGCAGTGAGCTGAGATCGCGCCACTGTACTCCAGCCTGGGTGACAGAGCGAGACTCTGTCTCAAAAAAAAAAAAAAAAAGTAAAGAAAAGAAACAGAAAAAGAAAACCAACATGGTGCCAAGGATTTTTGTCCAATGGAGAATATAATACCAAAGGTTATAGTTTTACTGTCCTGCTAGACATTAACTTGTCTTTTGTCTAATTTAGGAGCATTATTTTTCCCATTAACATGTATATGTGTATATATATTTTATATATACATATTTTTCCTTACATCCCCTTTTGAACCAGGCGCATCATCCTGCTGGTTCCCTCGTTAGCAACTTAAATGAATCACTATATATTTGTAGAAAAATTATATTTTTCACATTTTGAAATTTTGACTTGATGCCGTCTTAGACTGACCCTCTCTGTCTTCATCCCCCAACACCCACTGCCTCCCCTGGGTGGGAGGGGTCTGATGGTATCTCCCTTTTTGGAAGCCATCATCTGGCCATGTCCCCCTGATCCAACCAGCACCTACCCCGGCCTAGGCTAGGCCCTTGGCCTGCTCCTGGCCCAGCATGCTGAGAAGAAGGCAGACACGAGATGGATGCCATGATCTGGCCAAGCTGGCTCAGCAGGCTAGGGGGTGCCTGAGGTTCCAGACCCGGGGGTGGGGGGAGTGAGTATTAATATGTGCCAAGAAGACTGTGATGCTGTCTTCATAAAATAAGGGGATAGGGCTACATGACCTCATGGTGGTGTCTGGCAGTCTCAAGGCTCTGACGGTCCAGGAGGGATGGGTGCTGCCAGTGACCAAGCTGCTCAGATGCCAGACCTTGCCATGTTTGAAACCCATATAGCCTCTAATTTAAGAACTTAAATTGGGGCTAGGCTTGGCCCTCAGTCTGCTGCCTCTTCACCCAGAGAGGCACTCCATGAGCCTGTCTTTCCCTGCACACAGGAAATCACACCTGTATAACTTCAGGGGGCTGTAGTGGACATCAGAGGAGATGGACAATAGACAGAGGCTGGTTGGGAAAATGGGAAACTTAAGTCATGCAAGGCTAACCAAGCCTGCTGGGATTCATGGGGCAGGCAGGGTTTTACTCTCAGTAGTAAGTAAAATAAGCAGTGAGAAAATAAGAGACTAACACTTGGTGAATGTATTGATTTTCAGAACATTCATTGCATACAAGGGGAGGGATTCCTCTTTGTGATGAAAAGAAAACGGTAAACAACTCATCTCTGAAAACCACAGGTTTGCAGACTCAGACCCAGCCAGGAGCAACCCAGATCTCTGAGCTGTGTAGTAAATCTCAAGCTGGACAGAGCCTGTGGGCCATGAGGATCTGACAGCATGGGCCAGGCACGGGTTTCCGCACTGCCTGATTTCCTCCCCAGATGCTGGCCTAAGCAACCCCTGCCTCCATGAGACCTGTCCTTCTCAGCAGGAGGGGAGGATGACAGATGGTCCAGGAGGGATGGGTGCTACCAGCAACCAAGCTGCTCAGATACCAGACCTTGCCATGTTTGAAACCCTCATAGCCTCTAATTTAAGAGCCCAGCCCCCAAAGCCAACCTGGTTCTACAGATGCCCAGGGTGAGGCAGGAGGGAAGAGAGCATGCGCCATCTGCAAAGTTCGTCTCCCAGCACTGCTGTGGGGCTCCTGCGGGGCTCCTGCGGAGCATCTCACCCCTGAGACCTAAGGGAAGGGAGGTTCTGCGGGTGCCTAAGCCAAAGCCTGGGCCAGAGAGCAAGGGAGACGCACATCTCTCCAAAGACACCTGCTTGCCGGTGGTGCCTGAAAACCCACCTTTGGAGTTCTATTCCTGAGCATCCTTTTTTTTTTTTTTTTTGAGACGGGGTCTTGCTCTGTCACCCAGACTAGGGTGCAGTGGTGGAATCTTAGCTCACTGTAGCTTCAATATCCTGGGCTCAAGCGATTCTCCCACCTCAGCCTCCCATGTAGCTGGGACTACAAGCACTTGCTATTACGCCCAGCTAACTTTTTTTATTTTTGGTAGTGACAGGGTCTCACTATTGTTGCCCAGGTTGGTCTTGAGTTCCTGGGCTCTAGCAATCCTCCCACCTCAGCCTCCCAAAATGTTGGCACTACAGGTGTGAGCCTCTGCCCAGGCCGCCTGAGAGGCTGAAAGGATGTTTTTCCCTCCCGGAGACTTATCTGGAAATAGAAGGACCGTGAGAAGGACAACAAAGGGACTCAATGGATGTCCCTGAGAGCACTGGGTGAGCAGTAGACGGTAGCCAACTGGGACAGACATGGGCTCTGACTGCAGAGGTGAGGCCCAAGAAGCGGGGAGGGAGCAGAGAAGCACCAAATTCTCTTGGCATGGGTCACTGTTTCTTGGGGCTGAACCTGCTCTTGTGGCCCCAGATGGCAGAACCTGACTCCTCAAGGACCATGGAGGGGACAGCAAGTCCGAAGGGAAACCGGGCTTTGGCCACAGAAGACAAAGGCGGTGCCTGGCCTTAACTCCATGCCTGGCTGACAAAAACAGCAATGCCTCCTCGCTTCAGAACAGCGTTGCCGTCTCACTCCACGGGGAGGGCAGAGTGATAACCTTGTCCCCATTTTACAGACAGAAAAACTGAGGCGCAGTAGAGTGGCATGCCCAGGGCTTCCCCCACACTCCCACACATGGCCGGAGGGTATGAGGCATGCTTTCCTACCCTGGAGTCAAAGGTGCTCTCTATGACAAATGTGCTTCTGAGAGAAGGAACTGGAGCTGGGCTGGGTTTGCTCTGTGTAGCCTTCCTCTGTCCCTGGCCTTCCTTCTCCACTGCAGGGCTGAGACTTGGGAAGGAGAGCTGGGGCGAGTGTGATGGGGACCTGGAGGAAGGGCACCTTGTCCTAGCCCTGGGGGCTGGGGGGAGCACTAGCCTTGCAACCCCTCTTTGTCCTTAGCTAGCAGGCCACTCACAAGCAGACAGCCCAGGTCATGCAGGCTGGGTTCGGGGCTCCAGAGTCTCAGATACTGGGGGCTGGAGACCTCAGAAGTCCCCGCTCCCAGCTCCCAGCCATAGGAGATTCTCCAGCCCCCCAGCGATGAGCACAGCAACTCCCTAAGGCAGCGGCTGCTGAAGGATGAAGCACTAGGACCTGAAGAAATGCAAGCGGCTGGGTCAGAGTTCACACAGGTAAAGCCCTGAGAACGATGCCTGGCACACCACAAGCACTGTGCAAGCATCCACCAAAACTATTCCTACTTTGTTCTTGATGTTGTTATTGCCATTATTACTGTCACTTCCTTCTCAAAGCAACCTTAAGCAAGTTCCTCTGGGCCTCCTTCAGCCCACTGGATGTCCCTTGCACACACTTCCCCAGTTGCCAGAGGAAAAGGCCGACAGCCCCCGTGGGCACCATCTTCCAGGATGCCCTTCCAGGCCCCAGCCCAGGTTCTGCACCAGTTGTGCCAGATGCCACAGGAGAGGAGATTGGCACAGCCAAAAGGCAGCAGAAAGACCATCCAGTCTTCCATTTTATAGCAGAAGAAACCAAGGCAGAGACACGGAGGTAGAGAGGAAGGCAGAGGTTCAAGGCCCCTGCACTCTGCCTCCACTGGGTGGGCAGTTTCTAAAAAGTTTAACCCGACAGCACAGCTCATGGATGGGGAAACTGTGAGGCCAGTAGTCGGGAGGCATTTGGAGGTGAGGTGGCCTTTGGAGCCTCATCTCTTCTCTCACGTTCCAGTTCCATTTAAGATGAAACCAGCAAGCAGGGCCGCTGGCAGCAAAGTCCCAGTGGGCCAAGGACCCTGGGGACAGGACAGCCATGCAGATGGCTTCTGAAGGTAAGAGTTTAGCAAGGGTGCCCTCTCAGGACTGCCCCTAGGCATCTCTTGAAGGGACCCTAAAACAGATCCCTTGTACCAAACTCCTCTTCCCCTGTCTGTGGTCCTGAAGTCGCATGTCACTTTAGATTCAGAAAGTACATTAGCTCCCCAGGGTGGCTGACTGAACTGACCACCTCTGGAAAGGCCACACTTTCACAGTTGGTGGGGAGGGCCTCAGGGAGCAAGGAGAAGAATTCTGAAGGTGGCTTCAAAAAGCAACTTTGCCCTGTGAGGCTGGTGGGATGAGAAGGGGTCAAGAGAAAGAAATGAGGGCGGTGCTGTTGGCCAGGCCCAGAAGCCGTCACTGTGTGACCTCAGGTAGGTCACTTAACTTCTCTGGACTTATTCCCTCATCTGTAAAATGGACTAGGGGAGGGAAAGTGGGTGTGAGTGTAAGTAGAGGCCTTTAGAATCTGGAAGAATAAGATAGAAGCCCTGAAAAGAAACCAGCACTTTGTCTCATGAGATTGATTTGTTCTTTTAAATTTCAAGTTAAGTTTAAGGAGAGGGTTTTGTGTTTGTCAAAGTGGAGACAAGTATGGTCAACAAGCTTAAAAACCTGTGGACTAGATGCACCCCAAAAGAGATTAAAGAGGTTTTCCTTGACTGAGTGATTTGCCAGAATGATAGCGTTTCCAGCAACTTTTATATTACGGGGTAAAATCAGAGTGTTGGGGGGGCCTGGGGGCTCCCGGCAGGGACAATGAGGCCCCCAAGCCTTCCCTTTTCTTCATTGCCCCCAACACCCACACAACCTGGGGAACGGATGCTGGCTGATGCCCTCTGGTGCCTCCCTCCCTCCCTACTCCAGGCCTAATTAGGAGCAGGTGAGCCCTGGAGACAGTGAGGTCCCTTCATTTGACATATGGTTTGTTTCAGCTGCTTATTCATCGGAGCCACACTGGGGAGGAAGAGTGGAAGGTGGGTTAGACAGGAGCGTAGGAGGGTACTTCATAGGAGGGGCACCTCTCTATCCTGCACCCCCTCCCTTGTGTAGCCCCCACCATCCATAGCAGCCCTCCTGCCCCAGAACTTCCTCTTGGATGCTTTATGATGCCAAGTCCCACCCTCTGGCACCCTTTGCCCTAGATATGGTGGCCTGAGCATCACACCCTAAGTAGAACATGCATTTATGGGTTCCTGCCACTCCCTCTGCCCAGAATGCTCTCAACCTTTGTTTATCAAACTCCTATTTCATAAACAGCGGCCCTACTTGCTGGCCTCATCTTAAATGAAACTGGAACAATTGGACCATATGTCAAATGGAGGGATCATTTGACACCTCAGAGCTTTCTCCAAACTCCCCGAAGCCTTTCCAGTTTGGGTGGTGACTTATAGAAAGCAGTGCAAAAGCCCACCACTTCTGACGCTGCCCCTCCACAGTGTTCAGGGGAATGAATGTGCTAGAGGACATGCCCCAGGCTGAAAAGTCCAGGAGCCTGGATTCTGTCCCTGGTACTGACTCAAACTGCTATGTGGCCTTCAGCAGCCACCCAGCCTCGGTTTTCCCATCTGTAGTATGGGCAAAGGGAAAAACTATGGTGTGTGTAAACTAGAGCTAGGGCACCCAAGGGAATGTGCAGGGACCTTGCCTTGCTTTTGGAAACCACAACCTCAAACTTGCTCCCCCAATATAAATTAATAAATGGTTTGATGCGGGAGATGTGCCTTGGAGCATTAATGCAACCTGCATTAGATCTGGAAGAGCAGTTAGCTCAAATGCAATCTCAAGGCCATCTTCCACTGGCCTCATCTCTCAACATCTGCAACTCAGCAGTTGTCAAGACCCCTCACCCTCTTCCCAAATGCCTCTTAAACCCGCCCCTCCTCTCCATCATGCACCACCTCTGTTGTGCAGTCCACCCACCATCCATAGCAGGCTTCCTGCCCCAGAACTTCTTCTTGGATGTTTGGTAAGGCCAAGTCCCACCCTCCTGTACCCTTTGCTCTAGACATGGTGGCCTGAACATCACACGCTAAATAGACCAGGCATTTATGGATTCCACCCACTCCCTCTGCCCAGAGTGCTTTCAACCTTCGTTTATCAAACTCCTATTCATCTCACGATGCCCCATCGCATAGCAACTCCTCCCTGAAGCCCTTATTGATCTCTCCTGTCTTTGCCCTTAGGCAAAATTTATGACACCCTCCTCTGATCTCCCATACATTGGTTCATAGAGCCTTCATATGTGCCTCTCGCTTTACCTGATACTCTCTCCCTGGCTCCCTAGCTCAACCTCCACTCCTTCATCTAACAAAATACTTCTCTCCTTCAGGGCATGTCTCCCACACTGCTTCCTCCCGGAAAACCCCCTCCTATGAAACACCCTCCTATGGGTTCTCAGGATGCTCCACACAGAGCCATTAGGGAGCTGTTACTGCTTTTTATTCATCTGTTCTCCTGGCCTCACTGAAGGACACACATCATTGTGTGTCTAGGGCAATGCCTGACACATAGCGAGTTCCCATAAACACTTGTTGAAGGAAGGGAGAGAAAGAGGATGACACGAACTGTCAATCTCAAGTTTCCCATCTCAGCTTTATGCAACTGCTTTTCATTAAAGGCTATTTGCTAAAGATGTGAATTTAAAAGGGGTACATTATATACCTTCTTCAGATATTTCATATGAATATATTTGCAATTCAAATAATCCATGGTCAGGCCATGTGCTGATCGGAGTTCCGATGCAGTCACCGTATTCAAACCTCTCCTAGTACATGTAAGATGCATTGCTGCCTCCTCCTAGGTGCCTGGCCATGCCCTGAGGCAGGGGCTGGGTTTTGCATCTTTGACTCTCTCACAATCCCTGCACATAAAAGATTCTTGGCCAGGTGCGGTGGCTCACGCCTGTAATCCCCACACTTTGGGAGGCCGAGGCAAGCGGATCACAAGATCAGGAAATCAAGACCAGCCTGGCCAACATGGTGAAACCCCATCTCTGCTAAAAATACAAAAATTAGCCAGGCCCGGTGGTGTGTGCCTGTAGTCCCAGCTACTTGGGAGGCTGAGGCAGGGGAATCGCTTGAACCTGGGAGGCAGAGATTGCAGTGGCTGAGATTGCACCACTGCACTCCAGCCTGGGCATCAGAGCGAGACTCTATCTAAAAAAATAAAAATAATTTTTAAAAAGATTATTAAACTAACTTCAAATAAACTGAACTGAGGCCCCCAAAGAAATTTATTTTCAAGTCACAGGAGCATAATTTTACAACATCCCACAAAATCTGGTCTAATAGTCCAGAGCACAGGTGGGGTCTGAGTCCCATCAGGGGGGCTTCCAAACATCCCTGACAAAAATATCTCCACAAGAGGCTGCATCTTCTGTTTCCTTTATGCTTGTGCTTCTCCTCTCCACCTGCCAAGAACAAAGTTCAAAACTAGGCAGTCCAGGGCCACACCATGGCCTCTACCACATCCTGACTGTTGTCCCGGCCATGCTCCTTAACCACATGGAACCTCAGTTTCCCTGTCCATTAAGTGGGCATCCTAACATTTACCTCACAGAGATTCTTGACACAGAGAAAGTACCCAACTAATGTGAGGCCCTTGCACACTGTGTTGATTTTAGAGAGAACTGAAAGTGAACAGGAAGGAGAGGTGACCGTTTTGCTGCCAAGGCTCTTAAGAAGCCAGGGGCCTAATAACAGGTGCCAAGAGGAGCCCATGGGCCCCTCAGTCACAGGTGAGGGTGACACTCAGAGCAGCTGAGGCTTGCTGTGATGACCCCAGGCCCAGCTCTGTTCTGAGCCCTTCACACTCACTGCCTCATCTCACCCTCAGGCCACCGCCTGAGCTATTATCATCCACTTCATAGATAAGAAAATGGAGGCAAAAGAAGATGAAGTCACTCACCCAAAATTGTACAGTTTCATCAAAGGCAGGGACTGAGCCTATTTTGCTATTTCCCCAGCCCTTAGCCCAGGGCCTGGAACTCTGATCAACCTTCAATTGTTTGATGTAAGCACAGTCCATGGTTGCCAGGAGGGATTGGAGGGACACTCAAGAGGGCTTCTGCCCTATGTGCTGCTCCCATCTCAAAATATTGCCCCCACTTTTCCTGTCATGGGGTCTCACCTTAACATAAAATTGCTGGGAAGAAGAGAACTCCCAGGATGCATAAACCCATGCAGCAGCTCATATAACGGTGCAATTCATACAAGGAGCTAAGGAAATGGAAGCCAGGACAATTATTATTATTATTATTATTATTATTATTATTATTTGAGACAGAGTCTCACTCTGTCACCCAGGCTGGAGTGCAGTGGCACAATCTCAGCTCACTGCAACCTCCACCTGCCGAGTTCAAGCAATTCTCCTGCCTCAGCCTCCCAAGTAGCTGGGATTACAGGTGTGTGCCACCATGCCCAGCTAATTTTGGTATTTTTAGTAGAGACAGGATTTTGCCCTTGTTGCCCAGGCTGGTCTTGAACTCCTGGACTCGAGTGATCCAACCACTTCGGCCTCCCAAAGTGCTGGGATGACAGGTGTGAGCCACTGTATCCAGCCAGGACAAGTATTTTTGATGAAAGGGAAAGGAACTGTCCAGAGTCAATATATCGATGTGGCCAGTGACAGCACAAGAGAATGATGCCAGGGCGGCCTGGAAGGAGCCTGGGGCCTCTGAGGGCAGGGGGAGTTGGGAGGGGGCCAGAAGAGACTCAGGCAGATGCAGATAAAGCCTGCCTGGGCGAGGTTTGCGGGAAGAAACCCCAAATTCCCCAGCAAAGCATGCTTGTGCTTCTCTCTGGTCCTCCACCTGTGTTAAAAGGGCCTGGGGCCTGGCTGGGGCCCAAGACCTGAAGAGGACATTTAGGAGGGAAGCCAGGAGGGCAGTAGGGAAGGGCGGCAACTGGGGAGGCCCTCAGGGCCAGATGTCGGACTCAAGGGGCTTCTCATTCATGACCCACATCAATCAAATCGCCCCCTCTCTCTGGGCATGCAGGCCCTTCCATCCCCGGGAAGGGTCTCCAGGAATGCCAGGGTTAGGGTGAAGGGTCTCTAGCCTCCCCAATTCAGCCAAAGCCTTGCTGTTTTTGTGTGCTCTATTTACTACACCTCCATATGAGACTCTGTTTGAAGGGGGAAAAGATGGGGAAGGATTCCATTGCTTTTTTGTTTTTAAGTTTAAAAACCAAAGAATTAGAGCAAAAGAGAAGGCATAAAGCCACCTGGCTGGGGTGAAATCCTGACGCAGGGTGCAGCACAGGTGAACCCTGAAGACGTTCCCGAATGAAATAACCCAGACACAGACGGGCAAGCACTGTGTGATTCCACTGACATGAGGGGCCTCGAGTGGTCCAATTCATCGAGAAAAGTGGAATAAAGGCTGCCAGGGGCTGGCGGGAGGGGAATGGGGAGTTCGCGTCTAATGGGGACAGAGTTTTCATTGGGGTAGATGAGAAAGTTCTGGAGATGGATGGTGAAGATAATAGCACAGCAATGTGAATGCAGCTAATGCCACTAAACTGTGGCACTTAATGGTTAAAATGGCAAATCATACATTATGCATATTTTCCCACCATAAACATTCATTAATTAAATAATTGAGAAAAAAAAAAACTATTTTGGTAAAAAAAAAAAAAAAAGCCTTCCTTGCTGGCCCCTGAGTTTCTCTGGACTCGTTCAAGCTGCCTGGGCCCCGGTCTTCTTGTGTGTGAGAAGTTTCCATAAGGGGACCCCTGGTGGGGAGGGGAGGTGGGGGACAGGGATGACAAGAATGCCCCAGCCTGGCCCTGCTCCTGCCGCAGGAAGAAAAGAACACCAGGAGTAATTAGAAACATGAGGGGCCTGGGTTTACCATGGGAACCACAGCATGGGCGCCACACAGCCCCTTTGTCGGAGCAACTGTCCATCTGCTTCTGGGAAAACAGGCAGCTGCCAGAAGGGCTCAGGGGCACGGGGTCTGGCGTGGAGGGTAGCAGGGGGGTCTGAGGGCTAGCGAGCCCCAGCTCTGCCTTTCTCGGGCTGCACGATCTGGCCTAGGCACTGAGCCTATCTGAACTCTGCTTCCCCACGTGTAAGATTCAGATAACAATTCCCCCATAGCCTGTAGAGATCCTGGGGAACGCCCTGTCCTAAGAGCCATAAAGTGCCATTTACACACCTGTGAGCCTCTGGTGGGCTACCCCTGGAGCTCGAGGAGCCAGTGTGGGGGCACTCAGCTCTCAGCCTCAAGGTCACTGGGGATCTCTAAAGCCCTCAGTGTCCAGGCACTGTGCTGTCACTTTCAACTGGGTCATCAACAGCCAGAGACATAATTGCAGTGACCTGCTCCCCGGGATGCACCCAGGCAGGTCAGTCCTTCCACAGCAGGACACTGTGGGGCACTGTCAAGAGTCCTGGAGAGACCCCACGACTCACCGGGTGACTCTTGCCCAGTTCCTCTTGTACCTGGCAGGCCAGCCGCCTTCCAGATGACTGTCAAGATGAAGGGCAGGAATGGAATCTTAGAAAGCACTGGGCAAGCTCTGTGGAAATGCACAGTGTTACTCTCTCTCTGGCCTTTGGCTGGGCATTAGCCTTGCCAGTCCAAGACCCAGGGATCAAGCTCAAGGCCCCAGAGGTCCATGAAGGAGGTGACACTCTGGCAGGGCCTAGAGAATGGGGCAGGAGGCCCTTCTGCTTACCTGGGTGTGTGATGAGAGGGATGAGGGAGCCCTCTGTTTACCAGTTACCTTTGGAGTTTCTAGCCTACCCTTTGACATGTCCTCCAATGTGTGCACATGCACACGCGCACATACATGCGCACACACCCACTTGTGCACACACACCCACTCGCCCTCACACACACACTCGCACACACACACAGAGCTTCCGGTTTCCCAGCAGGAGGGTCCCCCTTCCCGAGTGAGGCTGATGATGGTGCTATTAGGAGGCTGTGGGAAAAGAAGGGAGAAGTGGAGGCCCCAGTGGTGAGCAAGCTCATTGTTCCTGTGCCCCAGGAGGCTTCCCGGACACCACACAACCCTTACATAATAGCACCGCAGTGTGGTTAGAATAAAGGAAATGTATGGATTTTGGCGCTCTCAGAATGTATGGGGTTTAACAAGTAAGGATAAAACAGCCTGGCCACAGGCAACAGAAGCTTTTTGTTCCTATTAGCCAGAGCCCGAGAAGGCTCAGCTCCCTCCTCCTGCGTCTCTGCCCCCCAATTCTAACAGGAAACCCCCAACCCCTCAGGTCAGCCCCTCTCATTGGAACCCAGACACCTGCCTGTGACCATGGTCGTGTGTCCTCACACGGTGTCACTGCCCTCCAGGCCTGCAACAAGCTAGAATGTAGGGTGAACTGGAAGGGGGCTTACTAAGGTGGCCTCACGTGGAGTTCATTGAGATGACAATGATGCACTTTATGTCACTATTTTCAGGCTGCCCTAGGCACTATTTCACTGGGTCCTCATGCAGCCTCTGGGAGGGGTAGCGGTGGGTTTACTACTCTCAGCTGAGCACTGGTGGGACCAAGGCAGGAAGAGTGACCGAGGCAGGAAGACCGAGGCTGTGCTTGCCTCAGGATGCACAGCAAGTGGGTGGCCGGATGAGTGCAACAACTTACCACCACATCTCAAACCGGGCTCTCTCCAGAATACTATGCTGCCACCCTGATAGCATCCTCAGGAGGGCCCCATGGAGGACCCTTGAGTGCCTCTGACCTTGGCAGTATTGAGTTATAGCCCCATCTAGTTCCTGAGGCCTTGCAGCCAACCTCCAGCCACCAGCACTGTCATCAGGGTTCATGTCTGTGTGGATGCCAGTCCCTTTCTTCTACCCTAAAGGAACTGTGGGCCTCATCTTCAGGACATCTCCTGATGTGGCCCATCCAGGACCCTATAGTCAACTCTCAGAAGTGACATGGGACCAAGTCTAGTATGTTGGGAGTCAGTATTTAATAAACAGCTGTTGGTTGAATGAATAAGAGTAAACAACAAATCCGTGGGTGTCCCAGCCTATCTATAAGTCTCTCTGAGCAGCGAGGATGCTGCAGTACAATAGAAAGGGCCTCGGACACAGGCAAACTCTACCTGCCACTTTGTCACTGTTTGACTTTGACCCAATCACTGGTCTCTTTGGTCCTTGGTCTCCTCATCTGTATCACTGGGAAGAAAGTCCACCTGAAGCTGGGAAACACCAGTGCTTCTCAGAAGGGTTCTCAAACCATTGTTTCAGCTCTTATTTCCCAGAGAGGCTTATCATCAATACTAACAGCTGCTGTCTGCTGGGTACCAGGTGCCCAGGTGGGGGCTTCATGCCTAGGATAGCATCCAACCTTCATAAAGATCTTGTTTGCTCAAAATCCTCTTTTAGTCAGAAATGCTTTTAAAATGTCCAATCTCCTTTAACTTCTCCCTTAACCAGAGAACCTCACTGAGTCTCTCTGAGATGACTGAGAATCCAATCAAGGCCTGGGTCATCCCTGTGATTGGGTTGCATTGTCAGAGCCTCCTTGCTGGCCTAGGCTGCCCTTCCTCCTCATCAGGCCCCGTGACCCTCCTTGCAGTGGGCCATCTCGTTGGCCAGGGGCATGCTGGGCTCCTGTCTCCCATGACCTGCTGAGAGGGTTTGGCTGTGTCCCCATGCAAATCTCATCTTGAATTGTAATAATCCTGACATGTCAAGAGCAGGACCAGGTGGAGATAATTGAATCATGGGAGCTGTTTTCCCTATACTGTTTTCATGGTGGTGAATAAGACTCATGAGACCCGATGGTTTTATAAATAGGAGTTCCTCTGCACACACTCTCTTGCCTGCCGCCATGTAAGATGTGCCTTTGCTCCTCCTTTGCCTTCTGTAATGATTGTGAGGCCTCCCCAGCCATGTGGAACTGTGGCTCTTTTTCTTTATAAATTACCCAGTGTCAGGGACATCTTTATTAGCAGTGTGAGAACAGACTAATACAACTCCTCTCCCCCACAATGTGCCCATCCTCCTTTTCCTGTACCTGATTCCCATTGGCTTCCAAAGCTCATGCTGACCTCACACTCCCTGAGCTCCAACAGCTGGTGGGATCTTGGCCTTCAAAATCTCTCTGGGATGGCCTTCTGCCTCCTCTCAACCTCTGTCACATCACAAATGTCCATTGGGTCTTGCCACCCCGAGAGTGGCTCAAGAGAATGAGGACAGAGATGGTATCTTATTCTATTCCTTGATCCCCTTAGCATTTGGCATGGGGCAGTCTGGGGAGGCTGGTAAGTTTAAGATCAGACGTGAGAAGGGTGGCAAATAGTGATGACTGCCACCTGGGACCAGACACACTCTTGGATCCTGAGTCTGAACACGTTTTCCCTATAGCCAAGGATGGAAACATCATTCCTATTCATCACAGACCCTGACTGGGGAGCAGGGTCTCCCCAAACCTCCTTCTCCTTCCACCTCAGCTCATGGGAACTAGACTTGTGTAAAGAATTGGTTGAGGACATAGCTCTGCAGACTGATTTCTCTGCTTCCAATTTTGGTTCAGCACCTTATTAGCCTTACCTTGGACAAAATGATTAGCCCTTCAAGGCCTCAGTTTTCTCATCTGTAAGTTGAAAATAACGATGTTTCCCCTCCCCTGCCTATAGAGATGATGGTAAGGATATCACATGAACACCTTAGATGGGCCTGGTCCAGTACAGTCCTCACAAATGGTAATTTCTATTCTATATATTCCTTCTATCAAAGCAGGGAAGGAAGTGGGGAGCCAGATTGGTAGATGAGCCTGGAAAGAGATGCTCAGAGGGAAGAGGAGCAGCAAGGCCTTTCTCAGCTCCTTCACCTTGAGGGGTCCACAGGCAGCAAGAAGCTCTTCTGGCCCCCAGAGTCCCCACCAGAATCATCACCAAGTCCAGGGTGCGTGTGTGTGCATGTGTGCATGTGTGTGTGTGGTGTGTGGAGGGCCAGCAGCTCTCCCAAGAGTGGTTTCTTGGTGTTAATTTATAGCAGATGTGCTCAATGGGCCCTGGGCTCTACCCTAATACCAAGATCTCAAGAGGAAAAGCAAGCAATGGCTCTCTCAACCTCTTGAAATGTGCATGCAAAGTCTTATTTTGTCTATTAGAAATGGGAAAAGGGTGTATGGGATGAGAGGAATAAGGAGCCCTCTGTTTATGAGTTACCTTTGGAGTTTCTAGCCCACCTAAAGCAAAGTAGAACTAAATGAGACAGGCTAGAAAAGTGCCCCCACCTCCAACAAGGAGCTGTCCCCAGGCCAAAGTTTTCTGGCTACATTGTGTGTTAGGGAGTGGGAATGGAGAATCCTGCCCTGCAAACCTAAAGCAACACCTCACTGACCAGCAGACGGATTCTAAGGCATTTCTCGTCCCCTGACTCCCTTCACTTCACAACCAGGCCTTCAACATTTCCCAGAAGCTGGCCTGTCTCACCTCTTCTTCCCAAGTCAATCAGCTTCCTCCCTGTCCCGTCCTCTCCCACCTCCCCACCACCCCAGCACACACACACCAGGATTCTACAACACCCTCTGCTCAGCCTTATCCCCCTGCTCCTCCAGCAAATCCCAGCTCAGGCCACCCTGCCTCAGCCAGCCCATCTTGATGATGGATGCTGCCATCTTGAACCATCCTTCAATTGGCTGCTGGGTATCTGGAAACAACTAGTTTCTTCTAGATACAACAAGCTTCTTGTCCACAGAGCATCCACACAGTGGAAAACAAAAACATGGCCTTTCAGATCAGAGAGGATCAGATTCAAATCCTGGCCTACCATTTATTGGTTGAGTAAACTTAGGCACATAGATTAATTTCTCAGGATCGTGAATCCTTAATCTCTGTATAGTAACACTTAAACCACATGAAATCCAAGTAAGTACCATAGTGCCTGGCACATAGAAATGATGACAGTAAACATTCACTAAGCAATTACTGTGTGCCATGCACTGTTCTAAACACAATGTGTACTAACTCATCTAAATTCCCCCAACCACCCTATCAGGTAGACACTGTCATCATGCATTTGAAACATGAGGATATGGAGGTTCAAAGACGTTCAATGACTTCCCCAAGGTCCCACAGCAAGTGAACGGCAAGGCTGGGGTTTGAACCCAGGCATTCTTGCTCTAGGCTCTAACCCTGACCATTGTGCTAAACTTTCAGTGTGTGCTGCTCATGTTTTGATTCTCAGCCAGGCTTAGGTACACAGTAAGCACTTCATGATGCCTTGCACAACTGAATAAGACTCAACTCCACAGAGCTGTCCTGAAAAGAACAGAGTTGAATTGCCTCAGAAGATCCGGCTGGCTTTCCCTAAATGGTCAGTGGGATTGGGAACACAAAACCCAGGCCAAGCTTTGACCAAGGTGACCTGGGCACACACAGACCCACAGGGAAGTGGAGTACTCATGGGCTTCTTCCAGCTCCTCTATCTCATGACCAGGCACTATTCTGGAAGTCTTCGTTTCCCACCCAATCATCCTGGGGGTTTAGGGTGATCATATGAGCAGGGGGTGGAGGCAGAAAGGGAGGCAATGGGGGAAGAGCGAGTGCTTAAACCCACATATTTTATTCTTTATTTAGGCCTCCATGTCCCAAGCCAATCTCAGCTAACACCAGGCAGGCCTAAACTACGCTTCCAGGATGAACGCATTTAGTGAACTTCCAATAAGCTTAGCCTGGAAAGGATGTTTTCGCTCAAGCACAAAGTCTCATGGAGGTCCAAGGAAGCAGATGAGGTCTAGAGCTGTAGTTTTCCACCATCTGTATGCATCACAATTACCCATGTAAAGTCTCAAACCCAATCCGAGATTCTAATCCATGGTTCTGGGGCCAGGCCCAGGAATCTGCATGTTTAACAAGCCCCTCCCAGCTGGGGGTGCTGCCTAGGCCACCACACTTGGAGACTCACTGGCCTCAGATGATTCTCAACCGTAACTGGGCAATCAGAATCAACGGAGGAAGGTGGTTCAAAGTACAAATGCCTGCACCACCCCACACCAACTGCAATGAATATCCAAAAGCAGAGCAGAGAAATTTGAATTGTCTCAAGCACTGAAGTGATTCTGACACTCAAGAAGGCTTGAGAACCATACCTCTAACCTAACATTCAAGGGATCTGGGCTCTGGTCTTGACTGAAGCACAAAGTCACAGGCTGCTGGTGGGGACACCAAAGCCAGTTTGGTAGAGTACGTTGCCAAAAGTCATATAAATACAACTTGTTTCATGCCAGAAGCTTTAGGCAATGTGGGTTTTAAGACCCAGGTTATAGTCCACCTCTTCACCGAGACAGCCTGATTATGAGGGCACAAGGCAATGGGTCCAGTAGACCCACCTATCGTTCAATAACCAATTCTACCCTGCCTCAAAGAACGTCAATGCAAGGCTTTGGCACAAATGAACAGAACCAGAGCCACTTCTTTTCCAAGAAGGAGACAGCTTCTTTTTCAGGTCACTACCATGGACAAATTGTTTCCTACCTCCCACACTGAACATGAATGCAGTCCTCCAATTTGTGCTCAGATTATTCTAAAAATCGCTGAACTATTGACTTTTAAAGCAGATGGAAACCTCAGAGGTCATCTGGTCTACCCTATACCTGGAGAGCCAGGTATGACAGCCAGGATGGGAGGGGGAGCAGAATTGAACCAGTTAAATAAGAAGCTAAATATTTCACAAGGCTCTTGGAAAACCCCCAAAACTCTTCATCTGTAAGAAGAGATCCCACATCCCCCAGCAGATGGGCAGCCGGTAGGAGCTTTTCATCCACCCAACTCCAGTGTCTTCCTGTTGTGTTTGCTTTATGAGGTCCATAACGTTATTTTGCTTTGTGATTTTTTTTTCTTGGAAACTAAGTACACGATGAATTTCCTCTTGTGAATCTCAGGAGTCCAACAGGATGACTGGGCCCTAAGCCAGTGTTAGAAAATCTGTTCCTTCCAGCAAGACACAGAAGACCTTTCGCTAGACTTGGATTTTTGCTCAAGACTGTTTTGTTTGCTGTGGTTTCCCTAGTACCTAGCACAGCGCCGGACTTATGGCAGGCAGTCCACATGTACGTGTTGAGTAAATAGATGAATGAGCATGTGAATGAATAAAAGAATGCACCTAATCTCAGGACTAGGAAGGTCAGAGAAAAAGCTTTCGTGGCGGAGCTACATTTAAGCCTTCCTCAAAAGAAACACCTTGCTCCCAAGTTTAAAACTTTTCAGAAATTCTACTATTCCTCTCAGCCATGACTCTCGTCTTTAAGGACCACTGCGCTGTGAAGAAGTTCTAGAAATTCTGCACTGCTAGGCACTGCCATTTACTAAGGGCAGAAGAAAACCAGTGAGCAACTCTCCATGACTCCTCACCAAGTTGTCTGGGCCTCATCATAAAATGAGTATCTGAGTGGGGTTATTTGGGAGAATGAGAAGTCCTCTGTGGGGGCTGGGCTGGGCTTGTGGAGAAGGGAAAGGTCATATGGTCAGCTGTTCCCAGCTGTCTCCCCCTAATCTGCCAGAGGGCTTAAGCCTATATCACAAGAGTTCTCTCTCTCTCTCTCTCTTTTTTTTTTTTTTTTTTGTTTGAGATGGAGTTTCTCTCTTGTTGCCCAGACTGGAGTGCAATGGCGCGATCTCCGCTCACTGCAACCTCCGCCTCCTGGGTTCAAGCGATTCTCCTGCCTCAGCCTCCCGAGTAGCTGGGATTACAGACATGTGCCACCATGCCCGGCTAATTTTGTATTTTTAGTAGAGACGCAGTTTCTCCGTGTTGGTCAGGCTGGTCTCACACTCCTGACCTCAGGTGATCTGCCTGCCTCGGCCTCCCAAAGTGCTGGGATTACAAGTGTGAGCCACCGCACCTGGCCAAGAGTTATCTCTTAATTAGACCCCACTTTGCACTGATCCTCCATTGTCTGTTCACAAGATGTGGCTTTTCCTTCTCGGGATTTGAACTTCCTTCTGAGTGACCCCCATGTTTCCATCTCCTCTGCAGTCATTCCTACCCTTGCCCACACCCTCACTCTCATGCAAATCTAGCCACAAACCTGGAGCTTCCCTACTGAATGAGGATGTGGAAACCCAGCAGCAAAGTGAGATGTCCCACTTTGGGAGGCCGAGGCAGGCAGATCATGAAGTCAGGAGTTCAAGACCATCCTGGCCAACATTGTGAAACCCCATCTCTACTAAAAAATATAAAAATTAGCTGGGCATGGTGGCGTGTGTCTGTAATCCCAGCTACTGGAGAAGCTGAGGCATGAGAATCGCCTGAACCCAGGAGGCAGAGGTTGCAGTGAGCCAAGATCACAGCACTGCACTCCAGGCTGGGCAACAAAACAAGACTTGGTCTCAAAAAAAAAAAAAAAAAGAAAAACAGTGAGATGTCCAAGATCACAAAATGAGAAAGTCACCCAGCCAGACCTCAGACTTGGGGCTCTGCATATCAAGAGCCAGATTCTTCGAGGCCAGGCACGGTGACTCACGCCTGTAATCCCAGCACTTTGGGAGGCCAAGGTGGGCGGATCACGAGGTCAGGAGATTGAGACCATCCTGGCTACTAACATGGTGAAACCCTGTCTCTACTAAAAAATACAAAAAATTAGCCGGGCGTGGTGGTGGGCGCCTGTAGTCCCAGCTACTTGGGAGGCTGAAGCAGGCGAATGGTGTGACCCGGGAACCAGAGCTTGCAGTGAACCAAGATCACGCCACTGCACTCCAGCCTGTGACTCCATCTCAAAAGAAGAAAAAAAAAAAAAAAAGAGCCAGATTCTTGTGAAGACATAGGTACATCTGTTCATTAGTGGAGAAGAGGCTCGTCCAGAGACTCCTAGAGACAGACATAGGTCATCCCAAAACAGACCTCCTGGACTCTTGACCCTGCGTGACCCTGAGTCAGGGAGTGTGGGGTGGGGACCACTGACTGGGGGCTTGGGTCTCTGAAGAGCCCACATGGGAGCCTCAAGGTCTGAGCTTAGGCCACTCCCTGCCATCCACACCCCCTCCCCTTCAGCCAGGTCAAGTTCCAAAGAGCAACTCTACTCTCCCTCCTCTAACAAGAAGGCAGCATGCTGCCTGGAGAGGACATGGCAGAGACACAGGAAACGGTGATCAAGCAGGAATATCGGGAGAACCAGAGACTTATAGGGAATTAGAAGCAAGGGAACTCCCAGAGTTCTGTTTCTCCTGTCACAGAGGAAGAAACAGAGCCCTGAAAGTCTAGGAGAGACCCAGCTGGGACCAGAGGGCCCGCTCTCCTGAGTCCTGGACCAGGGCTGTTTTCTACCCTGAAGTTCCAGTAAAGCTGGGCAGAGTCAGCTGCCTGCTGAGGCCCCAAGCCTCCTGCCCAGAGAGCAGGAGCCCAGAGATCCAGTGGACCTGACTCTTCTGGAGGTTCTATGCCCTCGGTGGCCGTGCGGTCCTCAGAAAAGGCCACCCTTCATCAGTATGTGAACACAGATGGGCAGAGAGAGCCTCAGGACAGGAATGTCCTGAGCAGCCATGTGAATCACCGAAGGAGAGGCTGCGGTGCCTCCAGCCTCGCTTTTGGCCACATCTGAAGAAAACAAAATCCAGCTATTAACCAATCCTAAAATCTAGGCATCAGGCAATAGATGTGAGGGCTTTTCCAGTTAGAGGGGTGGTGGCCTGAAATGACATGTCCGGTAGTCACCTCACCTGTGCACGTTCAGCATCGCGAAGGATCCTCTGGGGAGCCCACAAAATGAGCCCCTCTCCAGTTACTTTAGAATGCGTGTTCTATGACTTCAGAGCTTTTTTTTTTTTTTTTTTTTTTTTTTGAAGCTTGTTAGACCACACCAAAACATGTTTTGTTTAATGTTGTTAACTTTCGTGAATTTTTGACCCAAGCAAACTTTTGGTTGGTAAAAAGTGCATGGGTGGAGGTGGGGAGGGCAGGGAGATCCCAGAAGACCTCTGTCCTCAGAAAAGCAGGTCAGGAGCCCGGCACAGTGGCTCACGGCTGTAATCCCAGCATTTTGGGAGGCTGAGGTGGGCAGATCACTTGAAGTCAGGAGTTCGAGACCAGCCTGGCCAACATGCAGAAATCCCAGCTCTACTAAAAATACAAAAATTAGCCGGGCATGGTAATCCCTGCCTATAACCCCAGCTACTCAGGAGGCTGACGCATGAGAACTGACTGAACCCAGGAAGCAGAGGTTGCAGTGAACCGAGATTGCGCGACTGCACTCCAGCCTGGAGGGCACAGAGAGACTCTCTCTCTCTAAAACAAAACAAAACAAAAGAAAGAAAGAAAGAAAAAAGAAAGAAAAGCGAGGTCAGGAGGAAGCAGAGTCAGGGCCTCAGACCCACTGAAAGGTGACTCTGGAGGTCACACCGTCAACGGTGGCCCCTACAAATTCATGTGACCACCTCAATTCTGCTCAGAAGGTCCAAGGAGACCCAACATAAAAAAGTATGTTTCCTGCCCTCAAGGAGCTTATAGTCAGCTGGGACTACAAGTCCAGCTCACTATGACAGTGAGAATCTTAGCTCCTCAAGCAGCCCACAAGTCTCCCATGGGCAGGGCTGTGACTTGACAACTGCTCTCCTCCGTGTCCCCTCCCCTGGGCCCATGACAGAGCTGTACACTGAGTGGACATCAACCAGCACACAGGAGGGAGGTGGGAGGTTTGCAGGAGTGAATCAGGGATCCAGAGACCACAGGGTGCATCCTGATTTGTGGATGTCTCAAGTGAAGTAGCCCTGAAGCCCTGGAGAAGTCAAGAAAGGGCACAGTCCCCAGGCAGGCATATGCCCCTGATGGTTGGAGAACTGCAAACAACAGCAGCTCTGGCTGGGGGCACTGTGGTGTGTTGCTTCCTCTGCAGCCAAAGGAGGTAGAAGAATTAAGAGTGCTGCTCATTTTCAGGGCTACGTTCAAAGCCCAGAGAAGGAGGGATGTTCTTGGCTGACAACACAGTAAAGCCACATTCATTTAGACTCCAGTGATTTAGGCTGTGTTGTCATTCCCATTTATTCAGTCTGCAAGTACTTACTGAGCACTTATTAAGTTCAGCACTGGGCCAGACACTGGGGATATAGCAGTGAACAAATCAGGCAAAACTCATGCCATTGAGAGCTTCCATTCTGGTAGCAGCAGAGGCTGGTCTGGCTCTAACTCTACACTGTTTCTGTGGGTGTGGAAAGATCTCTGTGGACTCCACACAAGAGCCCCGGGGTCTGTCTGATTCTTTGCCACTATCCCTCCTTGTGATTTTTTCTCCCCTTTGGAACTCAGTTTCCATATCTGAAAATGGAAGGACTGAGTGAACACACCTCTAAGGTTCCTCTTGGCTCTCGTATGTTGTGCTTCTAGAATTTAAGGAACAGGACTAGAGGGAAGTGCAGAAAAGAGAAACTTGTCAAGCACTTGGAGCACGTATACTTAAGTGCCATTCAACTGATGTGGTTATCGCAGGGCATTATTCTTTGTTCACTGAAGCAAGTTCCCAAAGTTTCATTGGCTAAGGCCAAGATACCGTACGTCTGGAAATAGCAAAGCTTTGAGGCTCTCATTAGTCAAAACGAGTGAGGCTTGGCTGTGCCACTATTTGGGTGGTTTCTATGCTGTTCTTCAGGGTTTTCAGAAACAGAAAACTCTTGAGGCCCAGAGAGGGCTTCCAGGATGAAATTCTTGGCTTTGCTAATGAGTGAGCCAAACCCCTTGAAGTGTGCACACACACCTCCCCTCAACACGCTCTCCCCTCAACTGGGATAAAGCAGGCATCTTATCAAAAGTCTGTTATTCCTTTTAGGGGTGTCCTGAAACACTCACCTAGCAGGACCTGAGACAGTAAACCGAGGCCTAAGAAATCTCAGTTAGAAACCAGCTTTCTTGCAAAAACCCTGAAGGGAAAGCCCTGCCTCCCCGAGAATCCATTCCAAAGGCCTGCCAGGGCCCACCTCATGGCCTGGTGGAGAAAAGATTGACCTTGAATCAGCGACTGCCCCTTGAACCAGTTGTCACCTTGGGCTTGCCCCTAAGCCCAGAGCCTGGGCACCCCATTACACTCCCATATGAGTGGGGCTTGTGGCAGGAGGCCTTTAGCAGGCCAGCTCCAGCCCAATTCGAGCTCCATTTTGCTTGCCATATGTAAATGCCTTTGAAATCCTCAGAGGACATAAATGAGCTATTATCTTCAATGCTGCCCTATTTCTTAATTTCTGTAAGTGGGGAAACGGGGCATGAAGTAGATAATAGGATCATGGAAATTTGATCTGAAAGGGATCTTCCAGAGCATATCGCCCAACCCCCTGATTTGCTAGTGCAGGAAGCTAAGGTCAGGGGGGATCAGAGACCCACTCACTCAGGAGCACACAGCCAGCAGCAATGGGTGGTGACCTGCAGCAGCTGCTGGTTCCCACCTGGGGAGGAGACAGGACTTGGCACCCAGGCCAGTGCCCTGCACCCTGAGTGGGGTAGGCTCTTCCCCAGATGGCCAGCTTGCTTCATGCTCCTGCCATAATCATGTATATTGAATGACAGTACTGAGAAGAACATTAACAGAGATCAAGAGGACCAAATGGAATGAGCATGACCATCTTTGAAAGCATCCAAAAGAAACTGTGGAGAAGAACCGTGTAGCCAGGCACAGGAGGGGAGGAAGCCTTGCTTTGCACTGTGGCCACTGTCCACCATTTTTTGGACACTGAATCATGTGCCTGCCACACTCAGTTAAATATCAATGTACATATATGATGCATATGTATAATAGATTGACACAGATATAAACACAGACATATGTAATGATTTCTATATTATTATAAACATATGGAATGAGTATGTTCTTTTTTGGAAGAGCAAGGCTACACGGATTCAGTTGAAATTTCACTTTGGAGAGTAAGGTTGAGAGTTCATCTTTGTCTTTCGTTTTCCCATCTGGAGCTGGGGTGAAGCCCAGCTTAGAGCACCCAAAGGCTCTAAGGAGTTTCAAAAGGTATTACTAGAAAAGAGTCGGTATGGTGTCAAGGAGCTAAAAAAAAAAAAAAAAATTTTTTTTACACTGGGCATCAGGAAAAATGTGCTCACAACCCAGCTAGCAACATGATCTTGGGCAAGTTCCCAGCTGCTCACTGAGAAGTTAGCTGGAGTCTTAAACCTTTTCTAGTTGTAGAAAATGTAATATTCTAGTTCCTTCAAGTGCAGTGTTCTGTGGACGTCCATTTGGAAAGCTTGGGAAAGCTATGGAAAGTCGCTTGCTGTGGGGCTGACGCCCAGCCTCTGGGCCACAGCTCCACCACAGCTCTGTCGTCCCCAGGAGGCCCTCTGCTGAACACCCCAAGGCGGAACAGGCAGGACTCCACACACCTGCCTTGTGTGCCCAGGCATACTAGAGGGCAGGGGGGCCTGCGGGAGGGAAGTGGTGAAGGCAGACCAGGGACCCCACCATAGCACCCCACCCCCTGGCCCCCAGGGAAGAGTTGACTGATTTACTAATGCGGGGGTCTTTTGCCTGGGGCTCCCTGGTGCTTCAGCCCCAAAAGAGAGGAGAGGAGAAGAGGGAGGGGCAGTCTGGAAGACAGGGGTTGCCATGGAAATGTCTTTCAGCAAAGGACACAAGCAACCTGGGCCTCCAGGGTCTGTTTGTAAATGAGGTATATGGAATTCCAATTGCATTTTCCTCAGGAACCCTGAGTTCCCAGGATAGCCCACAGAGGCAGTAAAACTGCTTGTCCAGCAGGGCCTAGCCTCCAATTTTGAGCACTGTTGCAGGGGAGCACCCTCTGTGTTCCTCTATGGCTGGCCACAAACACATGATCTCCCTCCTCTGTGCCCAGCAGCAGGAGTGAAGACCTCCAACACCCTCAGCACCCTTGGTGGAGACTGAGGACTCTGTGCGGGAGAGGAGGAAGCCCTTGAATGAACCACACTGCCAGGAGAGAGGACAGCTCTGTTTGGAGGAATGAGCGGGAAGGCCTTCAATGGGCCCATTGCATGGACTTGTGATGCATCTCAGGGTATTCTGGACCTAGAGTGCTCCTCAACTGAAACGCTGGACATGATGACTATGGTAGAGACCTTGAGATGTCTCCCAATATCCTTCTTCCTCTCATTCTTAGCTGGTACATGGATATTTGGAATAAAGATCCTTTTCCAGCTTCCCTTGCAGCTAAGTGTGACCCTGTGACTAAAATCTGTCCATTCAGATTTAAGTGAAAATGTCACATGCAATTTCTAGGAAGTGCCTTCATTTCACAAGGCATCCCCATCCCATCCTCTTTTGGCTGGAATGCAGACATAAGAGCTGGAGAGTCAGCAGCCATCTTGGGCCGTGTATGACTTTGAAAAGGGAAGTCATGAATGGCAGAACAGTAAGTAGAAGGAGCCTGGGTCCTTGCCACTAAGGGGCACCACACCATCCCTGGATTGCTACCTCCAGACCTCTTCCTGAACATGTGAGAGAAATAAACTGCAGATTTTAAACAAAACAGAATCCTAGCTCATACTTGGGCTTTCAGATGGAGTCCGTGGCTCTCAGGCTTCAGTTCTCACATTCTCTTGGCTCTCTATCTCCAACTCCACCAGTCAGCTCGCTATTCCCAGCACAAGCCACGAGCCCTGGCCTCTAAGATGCTACTCTCTCCACTGAAAACCCTTTTCTCACTCTACCTGGCTAACTCCCCATCAGTGGTTAGGTCCCCTTCATGTGCCACCTGCTCAGGAGGCCTTTGCCTGACCCTGGAACCAGCTGAAATCCCACCTGTGCCTTCCCACAGCTGCCTACACACCCCCTTTGTCGTATTCATCGTTTTGTGAACTGCTTACATAAGATCCCTCTCTCCCAGCAGACAGACCATAACCCCACAGGCAGGGAACAGCCCACCTGGTCCACCCGGAATCCCTGGGCCTGGCATCACACAGAAACTGCCATGTGGAAGCTCAGATTGTCAGACTGAATTGAATTGCATTGTTCTAGCTTCTAACATCTTCCTCTCATGGAAGCCCCGTGAAGGAAGTGGATGCTACTGCCTCTCTTTTTACAGGGAGGACAACCAAATCCTGGGAAAGGGAAGTGACTTGCCCGAGCTTTGTGTCTGCTCAGTGCCAGGACTAGAGCCTAGCTCTCTTGACCCACACAGCGGCACGGACAAAGGGGTAGAAGACCTGGGGCTCTGTGGGGACGAGAGTCTGGAGATGTGACTGAGAGAGTCTCTCCTCTCACTGTGGTCTTTCTTTAAGTCAAAAGCACATTTCTTGTGAAGCTGCTCTGAGCAGACCCTCCTCTAGGCACCGGGACACAGTGATAACCAAGGCGTGTGTCACTCTGCCCATGGGTTTCTCCCTGAGCGTGTGAGAAGGAAGAGGTGAGGAGCTGGTCAGGGTACGGACAAGAAGGAGAGGAAGGGGTGTTCCTGGGGGTCTGGAACCTGTCGGTAAGGGCCAGAGGCTCTGGGCTTTGGGGAGAGGGGTGAGCTCATTCTATGGGCCCAGGTGACAATGACCTCTCCTTTCTCTGCAGCCACCGCACCTGGAGGCCAGAGCTGCAGGAGTTGAGGAAGGTCAGAGAGGGAGGCTGAGGCCACTCCAGAGCTCCACAGCTTTCTTCAGGGGAGGAGCGAGTGGGTTACCTTTCGGATCCGCTTCAGGCTTCGTAATTGCCGTGGCCTCATTTTACGTGATTCCCATTCCTGGAGGGCAGCTCTGAGGTCCGCAGAGCCCATCCTGTGGCTGGGTGTGCTATGTGCGTTCCTGCCTCTGCCATCCTTCACTCATTCACTTGCTCACACTAGGTCCTGCTCCCCATGTACCCGGATCCTCTCAGACAGGGAGGCCTCCCCTTCCTGGAGCCCGCTGCCCTGTCCATCCCAGCCTGAGCAAAACATGCCCCTTTCCCTGGACGCTTGCAGCCCTCACAGGGGGTCCCGCTCCTGGGGCCTGCATGACTCATCCTAGCTGTGGTTTGAGTTGTGCACCCTGAAAAGATAGGTTGATGTCCTAATCCCCAGTACCTGTGAGTGTGACTTTATTTGGAAATAGGGTCTTTGAAGATGTGATCAAGTTCAGATGAGGTCATACTGGATGAGGGTGGCCCTAATACAATGTCATGATAGGCCATGTAGAGACACTGAGACACTGTGACAACAGAGGCAGAGACAGGAGTAATGCGGCTGCAAGCCAGGGAGCCCCAAGGACTGTGACTGCCAGCAACCCCCAGAAGAGAGGAGAGACGGAAGGAATCTTCCCTGGCGCCTTCAGAAGAGACAGCTGGCCCCGCGGACAGCTTGATTGCAGCCTCCTAGCCTCCAGCACCGTGAGAGAACACATCTGTTGTATAAAGCCACCCAGCGTGTGCTATTTTGTCACAGCAGCCACAGAAGCCAACAGACCCCTCATCAGAGGCAATTCCTGCCTCCCTAACTGGAGGGTGACTCCCAGGCATCTGGAGGCATCCCGCTATCCTCTGCGCCCCAGGCCTCGAGCCCAGTGCCCCACAGTAAGAGGTGATAGAGACGGACTGGTGGCCTGACCAAGGGCCCTGAGACCCCCAGTGGTTCCTTCACAATCACCCGGGATTCTGCAAAGGAGATCAAGAAATTCTCATCCCACCGCCACTTCTGCCAGCACAGCTCACCCAAATCAGGCCACACTGCCGTTCTCTTGCCTGACACCCTGTTCTTTATTTCTGATCCTCAGCACTTTTCACGATTTCATATTGACTTGTGGATCATTTGCTTACTCTCAGTTACCTCCACTAGATTCTAAGCTCCACAAAGGCAGGGACCACCTGGGCTCTGTTCACTACAGTCTAGGCATGGCTGGAGCAGTGCTTGGTACTTAATAAATGCTGGGTACTGACCATGGTTACCACTGGGGAAGAGACCTGGGGCGCGAGGGTGAGGTGGGAGGAACAGGAGAGAAATTTACTATTCAGCGAGGAGTCCTTCATATTGTTTATATTTTTCCTATGTGCATTTTTTCCTCTGTAATGATAAAATAACCAGTTCATACTTGAAATTCACAAATACATAAAAATACAGATTCCTACCTCAGAAAGGTAGATCTGGTGTAGGGCCTGGGAATGTGGATTTTGCAAGCTCCCCAGGTAGCCCAAATGACAGGTGGGGGAGTTGGATGATGCCACTTGTCCCACACCTGAACTCAGCACTACAATGCAGGGTACACACCATGCCTTTCCAGCTGGGGCTCCATCTGACTCCAAAGGAAGCCTCTTTAACCTCTGGAGTTTCTGTTTTCCCTGAATGTAATGCCTCTGTCTCTTGCACCATGCCTGAGTGAGACCAACATCTAGAATTGAGACAGGAAGTCACAGGGAGAAGAAGTGACATGGTGGGAGGAGCAGATGACAATGCCATCAGAAGGGCTTTGGGGAGGTGGAGTCCTGGAAGAGGGTGCTAAGCCCCAGGCACCCTCTCAACCTTCAGCTGCCTGTGTCTGGGGATGGACATGTGGGAACCCATGATGGAATCTGAATACTTCCTTCTGTGTGTTCAGAGTGAGTACTTTGATCTGGAGGCAAGAAGTATCCACACCGCGTCTGCCCAGGACAACGGAGGCAAGAATCAACTGCTGGGATCTGTGGGGCTCTCTCTCTCTCTGCCCTCAGGCTCAGGGTTCTGGTAAATATCACGCTGACAGCAAGGCTCTTTCTGAGTGCCAGGCATAAAATAAGCACCTCCCCACCCCCACTCCAGCATCACCACCCTTTTACCCTGCGCTATTTTGCAGCATGGCACATGTCACCTCTGATGTGCTACCTATTGGCCTGCTTCTTTGCTGTCTGCCTTCCCCACTAGAATGCAAGCTTCATAAAATGAGGTGATTGTTCAATGCTGCATCCCCAGCACCTAGAACACACCTGGAACAGAGTCGGCTGGTCACTAGATTGACATTTGCAGAATGAATGAATGAATGGACAATAGGGCAATTTCTTTTCCAGCTTCTGCATAGCACAGAGTAAGGGCTTAATTAATACTTCAGTAGTCAATAAAGGAGAGAATAAGGGAAGAAAGGTGGAGGTTTGGGCCAGGGGCCTGCATGGAGCCAAGTTTGTCCTGGCCAAGGGCCGAGGGCCATGGGAATGCTGCCAAGGACCAGACCGGTGCCTTGGCCCAGCAGCCCCATCCCTCAGCCATGCCTCCACCCACTACAGAGGCCCGTCTGCATCAGCGTCATCATCACCATTGTCGTCATCATCATCCACGGCAGTCACATACCCAATGTGGCAGGGCCATACTGGATATTTAAGAGTCCTGCAGGCACAGGGGCACCATATGAGGCTTTGGATCATGTGCAAAGCTGGGTTTGGAGAAGGTCTTGAGGGGCATGTGTGCACATGACAGGTGGAGAGATGGAGAGGAGCCAGAGCTCTGCCAGAAAGCCAGGCGGGCACTGAGTTCGGAGGCAGCCCAGGGCACTTAGAGATTGTGGCTGCTGGAGGAGCAAGAAGAGAAGGAGAGGCCAGCATTCCTGGAGGTTCCCAAGTGTCTGGAAAAATAGGCGGTCCTCAGATAGGCACAGATGGGAGCTGGGACCGCTGGTTTGGGGAGGGAAGGAACGTTGAGAAAGTCAGTGTTTTTTCTAGAATATTAGACTGGGGCACTTCTGTCCTTTCTAAGGCTTTCAGACAGCAAGTATCTCCTGTGATCCTCACCAGAGTCCAGAGAACGAGGCTGAAGGAGAATCTTCATCCCATAGAACCAGTGAGGAGCCCGAAGCCCCAAGAGAGGAGAACCAGGCTGGTCCTCCTTAGAGGGACCTCGGGACTTCTGATCCCCTCAGACGTGTTCATCCTGACTTCTTGGGTGTGAGCCACCGTGTTAAAAAATATTAAAGGCAGCCCGGGCCTGGTGGCTCATGCCTGTAATCAAAGCACTTTGGGAGGCCAAAGTGGGTAGATTACCTGAGGTCAGGAGTTCCAGACCAGCCTGGCCAACATGGTGAAACCCCATCTCTACTAAAAATACAAAAATTAGCCAGGAGTGGTGGCAGGTGCCTGTATTCATAGCTACTCAGGAGGCTGAGGCAAGAGAATCACTTGAACCTGGGAGGTGGAGGTTTCAGTGAGTCGAGATTGCACCACTGCACTCCAGCCCGGGCGATAGAGTGAGACTCAGTCTCAAAAAAAAAAAAAAAAAAAAAAAAAAAAAAAAAAATATATATATATATATATATATATATATATACACACACACACACATATATATATATATATATATATATATAAAGCAAGATGAAGGAGGATGTCTATGGTGAAAAAGAAACCTAGGTCTCATAAATCACAAACTTGGCACTGATGTGTGTCTTTAAGGAGTCAATAGATTTACTTATAGGCCCCAAAGCTTTGTATATGGAGCACACACAAAATTAATGCCAAATGTCAGCAGCCCTTAGAGGCCACCTATTGCACAGCAGACCATCACTTTATGAACCACTAAAAGATTTTTAAGAGGCAATTAAACTAGGACAAACTGTCATTTATAAGGCGCATCCCAGTTTCCAAGATGTGAAATGTGAAAGCGCATACATCTTAGAATGGTGCTGATGCTGTGGCTGACAGGGATGGTACAGTCTTTGAAAACCCTAGAGAGGATCAGGCAGAGACCCTGGAGATATTCTAACCAGCTCTCAAGTCTCTTGTAAAGGTTTCTCAAGTTCGGCCTCTAAGGGAGCTGAGAACTCCATCTTGTCAGCAGCACTGTTGGGTTTGGGCGCCTATGGGCCTTGATCCTGTGTCTTCTGATCTGTGCTTCGTGCATGAGGACCCCCCCATCATTATAGCCTGAGTGTGTGCATGGGCCCTGGCAGTGTACAAACCTGCATCAGTTAATCACTCTAACGCTGGGAGGTGTGTCCAATTCTGCCCACACTTGTAGAGCTGGCATGTGAGGCCAGACCCCCAATCCCTGGCCCAGCAAAACTCCCCTACATCATAGCTACCTCCTTTAAGAGGTGTCCCGTGTCTCTGGTGCTGGCGTCTCTGCTAACATACATGCCCTTCCCTGGACCTTTGCTGGACATAGTGACTACGGTGTGGGAAGAAATGAAACAATTCATAAATTTGGGCAAAAGGAAGAGAGAAGTGGGGAGCCTGGTGAACACTGTGGCTCCTGCCTTCCTGGTTTAGAGTGAGAGTAGAGACTGAGATGTGGGGAGCTTGTCTTCTCCCCCGCTGAGTGATCTTGGCCAAGTCCCTTCCTCTCCCTGTAAAATGAGGGGGTGGGCTAAATATCTTTGAGGTCCCTTCCAGGCTTCCAATAAAACCCTGAGAGCTGGGTCTTGGTGAACGGGAGGCAGAGTCACCTAGGGCCCAGCCAGGCCACCCCACCGCAAGCCCCTGCTACTCCATCTCCCAACCCCAGGTCTCTGGGTCCTCGACATGGGCTGTCTGTATCTGGTTATCTCTTCTGGAGGGCCTGTTTCCTTTCCCTTCTCAGAGCAAGGACCCGAGGCAGCAGCATGGGAGGGGGCCACAATGCTGTGGGAAGGAGCCAGAGTCCTGGTCCCCTGCCTGCCAGCAGCATGCGTCTCCGGGGCCCCGTCACTCCCACTCTCTGACTTTCAGAGTCCTCCCACATGCTTCCATTTGTAGAGGGATGGAGTGGGATTAAGGGTTTTTAGGTAACATCCCTTACCAGTGACAGTGGGGTAGCGGACGGGGAGCAAACTATCATTCATTGAGTGCCTACGACCTGCCAGGCACCTGTGCTAAAAGCTACACAGATCTCTTCACTCCCACAGCAACCCTGTCAGGAGGTCACAGACCCTTGCTCTCACCCAGCAGCCTGACTCACGGCCCAGACATCGCACCTGGTGCTTTCCATGGACTCTGGCCGAATCTCCCCAACAATCCATGGAGGAGGTCACGATGACATCCCCATCTCTCAGATGAGAAAAGCGAGGCACCAAGAGGTTAAATATCTTGCCCAAGGATGTGCAGCTTTCATTCAGTGTCTACTGTTCAGCACACCCTGGACTGAGCACTTCACAGACATCATCTCATTTTTAGATCTAACATTCCACTATAGTCTTTTGGATAAAGATGGAAAACGCAGGCTAGTCACGAGACAGGAAGATTTGTAATGAGATGAGTAATCACATCCAATCACCACAGGCCGGCAGTTTGACACCAACTTGGAGGATGGCTTCTCACTTCCTACCTTGGGGATGTCTTTGTCTATGTGGGTGAAGCCATGGAGGGCATGCTAGTCCCACTCACAGTGCCACTTATGCAAGAAGGATAGACAAAGGAGGAGCTTCACCCAGAATCAATGTAAGACCTGACATGTGGGTTCTAAGCACCAACTGAGGCAGAGATGACCTACTGAGGGCTCCCCCATTATCTGTTCTCTCCTTCTGCGGTAATACAACCCCTGAATTTAGCTGAGCACACGGCCTTCAGTATATAAGACTTCTCAGCCTCCTTTACAGCTAAGGGTGGTTACATGACCCAGTTTAGCCAATGGGGTATGAGTTGGGGTGACTTGTGCAAGCTGTATCACGCTCTTTCTGACCTTTCCCTTCTTCCTCCATCTTGATGCTTGGAAAGTGGACAAAGGTGTGAACCATCCTGGACCATGCAGAAAAGAGCCACACCCTAGGGAGGGTGGAGCAACAAGAGAGGAGGCACCTGAGTCCTTGACATTGAGCACCGCTCTAGGCTGTTCTGAGAGTTGCTATCCCTTTAAGTCACCTTTATTTTGAATCTCTATTACCACAGCCAAACTTACATCTGACCCAATAAACCTACTCCACTAGGCTGGGACATGATAGTCTCCGTAGCAGGTGTTATCAGATATGGGAGCTCTGGTCCACATAAATTAAGATTGGGACAGGATGATGTGTACCCAAAATAGCCAATGCAAACTGAGGCTACATTAACAAAACTGTAGCTTCTAGGTGGGGAAAGAGTCTAATGGAGTCCATACTGACTGCCTTCCCATTTTATGGGCTTTGACCAGGTGGAGTTCATCAAGGTAAGCCTCCTGGATAGGATCCAAGGCCCCTGAGGAGAAGGGGGGCCTGGAGGGTTCCCAAATGTCTCCAGCAGAGCCCTGCAAAGGCTGTCAAGAACCAATGGTGGGGAAGGGAAGGCCAAGGCCTGGGAGGCAGAGGACAGGGCTACCATCCTGGGAGTGACAGGGTCTGCCAGGCCACTAGGGCAGAAAGACTCCGTTGCATTCTGAAGGCTATTCACTCCAGAGGCTCCCAGGAAATATACCCACCCTTAGGAGAAAAACTGCCTGGGTGCACAGTAAGGCGGACCTCTTCATCACCTCGTATTCTTGGGTACTGCATCCCAACACAGACCGATAGATTTACCATTTGCTGAGGCTGCAATGTTTGTGTGCAGTGGATTCAGGTAACCAGGCCCTGCCCCCACGCTGGGACTCTGCCTCAGGTCATGGAAAGAGCATGAGCTTGGGGTCCAAGCTGGACTTAAACCTAGGCCTCTGTTTCCAGGCCATGTAACTGAGAACTGCCTAAGTTATCTTTCAGTTGGGTTTAATAAAAAAATAACTCAAAGATCAACGTCAGAGGACAAAGCCCCCGATGTATCCCTCATGAGCTGATGTTTCTGTCCTGCTTAGCAGGAAGGGGCTGGGCGGCTGAGGGAGGACAATGACAGGGCGGCTCTGCAGGTGCAAGGAGACAGCCTTGGCAAAGCTTACCATGTGGCTCAAGGACCCAATCTCTTTAGCTTTTTGCTCGGGTCTATTATTTGCCAGCTCTTCCTCTTGTCCTTTTCTGCTCAGATATCCAGGGAAGGGGCACCTTTGCTTGGAACTGGGTGCATCTGAAGGGAACTGCTCCAGCCTATCTCACAGCCCATCCTTGCCCCCAGGCCTCAAACTCCAGACTGGAGGGAAGTCCCAAGCTCCACTCACAGAGGCGGTGACTCTGTAGGGCTAGGTCATCTGTATTTTAACAAGCTTCCAGATGATTCTAACTCAGTGTCCACTCCAGTGGGAAGCTCCTTGGCAGGGAGATCTTCTGGGGCCTCCCCCCAGCAGAGAAGATTGTGCATCCCTGCCTCCCTCCCCGGCTCTGCGGACTGGCACACCTGCCAGGCAGCCCCTCTGCCGCACGTGAGCTCTGGGGTCTGCCTGCTCGGGGAGCTCCCGGCCCTCTGGTCTCAGCGCTGCTGGCATCTGCCATGATTTATGGCTGCACCTCCTGCACACACACCGGGGGCAGAGGGACTCGGCACACTGTTCACAAATTAAATCCGGCCCTCCTCTCCTCCCAGGTAATGGGCCCATCTGATGATGAAAGCGCTTATAAACAGCTATCGTCAAATTAATCTTGATGTCAGAGAAATAATAGCGGCCGTAAATAAGACTGAGTGTGCCTGGCTCGCCAGCTTGTTAGGACACTTTATAAAGCAGGACAGCGATATCAGTATCATATGGTCTCTTTCATTCCCCCAGTGTGACAGCTGAGCACTAGCTAAGGAGTCTCTCAGCTACTGATGACCTCGGCCAGGTGTCAGTGCCACCAGCGAGGGTGGCAGGAGGAACGCCAGCAGAGAGAGCTGCCGGCCATTTCCTGGCCCTGCTGCTTCTTCCTCCACCTCTGCCCAAACTGTTCCTGTAACTGCTGCCGGGGTTCTTGGGGTTGGGGTTGCTCCCGGCCATGCTCGCCCCTCTTGACGCCCCTTGTGTGACCCCCATACCTCAGCGCTCCCTTCTCTCATGCTCTACTGACATGGACCTCACGCTTCCATCCCAGCTGAAGACTCAACTCCTCCAGGAAGCCCTCCTAGGCCACACGGCATCCAAACAGAGCTTTGTGACACTTGTTTTCTCCATCATAATGGGGAGCACACCAAATCAGCTGTGGCCTGGTACCACAGACCCAGGCTCTGCAGCTGGCCTGCACATGTGGACACACTCATACACATGGTGTTTTTCTAGATGGATAAGGCCTCCATCTCCTGTTGAAATATTGTTTGAATTCAGCGATGGTGGGGTAGGGGCTTCACAGGGGCACAGGTGACATGTCAGAGAAAAGAAGGGGAAAGGAGTCCCTTCTGGAAACATTTAAGCCTGTATTTCTGTGGCTATGTATCATGGGGTGTGCATGTGTGTACACGTATGTGAGTGGTGAGTGGTATGAGTCTGTGCGCGTATTGGCACGTGGAATGTGGGTGTGTATATGTACTGTGTATTCTCATCTAATACAGATGCGTATGTGTAAATGAATGCATGCTGCTGTTATAACGGTATGTGAACTGTGGATGAACGTGTAAATGCATATTGCATGGGGCCCACAGTGGGATGGGCATGTGTCAGGGTGACCATCTGGGTGCACGATGATGTGAGCGTCAGGTGCTGGTGGATCGTGGGCAGCGCATCACATGTAGCTGTGGGTTACTGGGCAAGGGGTGCCCAACTAGATAGGCAAGAAACTCCACTTCGAGGAATCTGGACAAGGTCATAAATGTAAGATAGAAGGTGGGAAGGAAGGCCCTAAGCTGAATAGGGCTTTGGCACAGGGCAGGTGCCCTCAGTGGCAGAGAGCCCTCTCCAGAGCTATGCCCACTGGCAGCTTCCCCTGGCTGGCCAGCAAAAATACCACTGGGAATGAGAGGCCAGCTCACCGCTGACCTCCCTCTAGAGTCTTCTCTAGAGTAGGTGCTATGACTTGAATGTTTGTGTCCTCTCAAAATTCATATGTTGAATCTTAACCCCCAACGTGATGGTGTTAAAAGATGGGGCCTTCGGGAAGTGGCTCGATTCTAAGGGTGAAGTGCTCATGAATGGAATTAGTGCCGTTATAAGAGAGGCCCCAGAGGAGTCCCTCTCACCATCTGCCACGCAAGGTTACAGCAAAAAGACAGCCATCTAGGAGGTGGACTCTCACCCGCAACAAACCTGCTGGCACCTTGAGCTTGGATTCCCAGCCTCCAGTACACTGGGAAACAAACTTCTGTTATTTGTAAGCCACCCAGTCTATGGCATTTTCTTATTGCAGTTCAAATGTACTAAGATACTGGGTAAAGATGGCACTCTGGGAGGAAGACTATGGTGGGAAGTAATTCAGGCAGTCACCATCCATGAGTTCCCTTTTATGGCCCTTTCTCAGTCTCCCTACCTCTGCAGTATAAGGGAGTTCCTTCTGGCCGGTCTTGAGCTAGATGACCCAGTTCCCAGGCCAGCATTCCCAAACTGTGTTCCATGCAACCAAGTTCAAGGTATGCTTCTAGAAATCACACACACACACACACACACACACACACAGAGAGAGAGAGAGAGAGAGAGAGTTCTGTGGTCAGATAGCTTTGGGAAATGCTGCTAAAGCAAAACCAAAGGGCTCTCTTGGTTGCAGGACTTATCAGGGACTTTAATTTGCTAATACACACTGGGACTCTCCAAAACTGGGATATAGTGTGTAGTGTTTCCAAACTGTTGGAATATGTAACCTTTCTGCATAAACAACTTTTAACAGCTCAAGAGGCCCTGATGCTTGCTTGGACAGTGTGGAAAATGCTGCCCTAAGCCCCTACTTCAAGGGTCAGTCCCACCCCTGTGTCTTCCAGGAGGTCTCCCAGATACCACACCACTCTGCTCTTTTCTCTGAAGTTTCCCACCCTCCCAACAGTAGCCCATGGCACCTCTTCCTTTGGAGGTAACTGTCCCAGCATTGCTTCACCAGAGTCTGTTGAAACTCCTGCCTCGCTTTCTTGCAGCCTCAGCCCTTAGCTCAGGACATACAGAGGTTCTGAATAGACTATGTGCACTTTATTCTTGACAAAAGACAATCAACCACCAGCAACGCTGGCCAATAGGCAAAGCTGCCATGTTGAAAAGGAGGGCCGACAAAGCCCCAGCTTCCCTGCAGTCCCTCAGCCCCCCAGCTCCCTGTCGCGGTGACCCCTCTGCATGACTCTCCTTCTCAGCCTGCCCTTCCCCTCCCCTCACCCCCGCAATCCCTTAGCCCACAACACCCTCACCCCACCTCTTCCTGGGCAACAAGATCCTTTACGACTCACCCAAGCATCAGCTACCCCAGGCATTGCCCTCCCCAAGATGTTTCCCGCAGGCTAAGAGAACACCCAGCACATACCTTAGGGCCATGATCTTCCTGTGTCTGTCTGTTTCCCACGAGGCTCAGTATTTTTAGGGCAGGCAAAGTACTTAGGAGGGTGCCTGGCACAGAGTAAGTGCTACGTGTGCATCTGCTACTGCTCTTATGGTTATTATTATTATCCTTGTGTCCTCCATGCCTGCGCGGGGCCTGGTCCAACACAGGTGCTCAGTGCGTATGCGTTAGATGAGCTGAACAAAACCATGATCAAATTTGAGCCTCACTATCACCCTGCTGGGGGACTTGCTATAATTGTTCCCATTTTACAGATAAGAACACTGAGGCTCAGTTTGCCCCCTGCCCTTTATTTCCCTTACAAAATTCAATGTGCCTCCTAGGAGCAGGCAGGGGGACTCTGTGCATGGCAACTCCCTAGCAGGTAGCCATATAGAACAGTAAGGATAGCCCCTACTCTGTGCCAGGAAGCATTCATGGTGGGTACATTACATCTCATTTAATCCTCACTCAACCTGGCAGGTAAGAATGAGTACCCTTTTCTGCAAAGAGCAGAACCAATGTCCCAAGAGGGTTGCCCACTTCAGAGGGAGGACACGAAGCCCCCAGCTCCCTCAAGCAGCAACCCCTCCACGTGACTTTCTTTCAAGGGGTGGCACGGTGACCCATTGGAGCACTCAGGCAGCTCGGCTGGGCAGAGGGGCAGGAGAGGAGGCAGAGAATATCAGCAGGATGGCCAGGGCCAGGGAATGGCAGGGAGGATGGGGACTGGAATGGAAGGGATGACAATGAAATGAGAGGGCCCGATGCTCCAGAAAAGAAAAAGAAAATTCAGACGAGGGTGACAGCCACAGGACTCTGACATTCACCTCTTGGATCAGATCTGGGCCTACATGGGAGAGGGGCAGGGAGCAGGGCTGACCTGATCACTCCCCAAGGCAGCAGAGCTACAGTTCTTCCTCCTCGGGGAACAGTTCCAGTCTTGCCTCCTCTGGGAGGCCCTCCTGATTTTCCGCAGGCCTCAGTGACCTCTCCCCGTCCCGTGCACTAAGATACCTCCCTGCTGGGCCACACTTTCTGGCCAGCATGACCACTGTTTGGCCATTCTTGTTACCCGTTCTCCACCCACATCAGGAGTGTTCGGGGGTCTCCCCACTTGGGCTACAGGTCACAGGCTGTCTGTGCCAAAGCAGGTTCTCAGTAACTGCTTACACAATTAAGCTGAAACATGCCCAGCCCTTCCCTGACTGCCCAAGGGCCTGCTTTGCACTCGCCTAAGTCCCCTTAGACTGTCCCAGGCCTGAACAAGCAGAGGTGTGTTTGCACTGGGGAAGTGGGGTGTGTGGTGGGAGTTGGGAAATGGCCATCTTTTGCTAAATACTTCCCAGGATTTGGGGTGTCTCGTACTTTATGAGCATGAGAACTCCCTTTCATCCTCACCTCTCTGTGACACTGGTATTTACATCAACTATTTCCATTTTTTTAAGAGACTGAGGCTCAGAGAGGGCCAAAGTCCTGCAGCTGATAGGTGGTCAAGCTAAAGGCTGCCTGATGGCAAAATCTGTGTATTTTTTGCTACGGCTTAGTTTCCCATCCCCTCGGCCCCCAATCTTTCCTCAAGGAGACCCAGCAAACACAGCCCTTGACCTGCCTGGGACGAGGCCCTAAACCCAAGGGAGCTCTTAGTTTCTGTTCCGGGTGATTTAAAAGTTTTGGAAATAGAAAGCAGTGATGTTCGCACAGCACTGTGAATGTATGTAATGCCACTGAATTGCAGTACACTTTAAATGGTTGAAACAGCAGACTTTATGCTGTATATGTTTTACTACAATAAAAAGAGTCCTGTACCCCCCTCAGAAGATCTCCTTCGCACCCATCGGTGGGGTTCTCTTTGTCTCCTGGCCTCCCCTCTCAGGCTCTGGTTCCCAGGCCTGGCACACGTGAGGATATGCCAACATGTTGAAATGCTATCCCTTTTCTCTATGACCAGTTAAACCCAAGCTGTCCTCAAGCCTCACCCAGTCATGCCTCCCACAAAGCATCCCATAGCTGCCATAGCTTGTGCCACTTACAAATGGCATTGAGCCAAAACCCGAAATGCCCACTAGCCCTCAGAGTCAAGAAACCGAGTTCCAATCCTGACTAGAGCTCCAAGAGCCAGCTCTGACTCTCCAGCCACTGAACAGCTTGGGTCCCCAAGCTCTGGGAAGATGAGGCCTTGGGCTGACCCTGAAGTGTTTCTGTCACTCACCCCGAGAAGGACCCAAATGCCAGAGGAGTGTAGAGCCACCCCGGGAGTCAAGGCACAGCCCGGACTGGCATGCCTGAATGGAACATCACTGTATTTTGAAAATTCTGTATTTTCATTCGAAAGTTTATGTAAAATTTGCAATTGGAGGTAGAAGAGTTGCTTGTTTAGTTTAATATAAGCTTCATGTTTTCCCCAAATTGAGACATAAAACTAGAAACCGTGTCTATCCTGCGGCAGGCCCAGGCCCTGTTTCGCCCTCGGAGTCAAGATTCTGCTCTCTGCTGCACACACATCTAGTCCACCCTCCAGCCAGATGCTCCCCAGGTGCACCTGTGCAGGGATGGGCCCTGACTTAGGGAATACCCAGGAGATGGCTGAGAGACACCAGCTGAGAAGGCGGGAACCTGACGCCTCCCTCCTCCTTCCCACCACTTCTCCGCTGGGGGAAACTGAGACTTGTCAGACACCTTCAGGATGGGACTGTGCCATCTCAGGTTGGCATCTGGACTCCTCTCCCACCTTCTCAATCACACTCTCACCGCACCTGCCCGGGGAAGACCAAGCTGGGGTCTGGCTGCTGCCCCCTCACCCCACATGACCTCTCTTCCCTCACCCCCTCCCTTAGTTCCTTTCCTCCTGGCAGGGAGAGCGCTGGACTCTTCTGGTTCCAGCGGGCCCAACCTTCCTTCCAGTTGTCCCTTGCTGCCCTGTCCCTCTGGTTCCATGGCAGGTGGCAGCCAGCAGCCCTGCATCCCAGGAACCCCTGCATCCCAGGCACCCCTGCATCCCAGGCACCCCTGCCCCAGAGCAGCCTCAGCATCAGCTTGGCCAGAAGGAGTGAGGCAGGAGCTGCCTCCCAAGCTCAGCTTCCCTCCCGACACAGCCCTTAGAGAGCGAGACAGGTCTGATGTCCCAATCTGCCCCGAGGGACATGAGCCCACCAGAGGGGAGGCCTAGGCCACAGCCCACCACCCTGGTGTCCAAGATGAGGAGCTCTGGAGGGTGCTGACAGAACCAAGCCAAGGCTCTGGCCCAGCTGCCTCTGCTGTCTCCATCCTCAGCACAGAGCTGGGGACACACAGACCTCTGGGCCATGCAAGGACCTGTTCTTTGGGCCCAAGTCCCCCACTGTCACTCCCTCACCTTCCCAGAATCTGACTTTTCAGGTCTGGTCAGAAGTCTTGAAAAGGACTTGGGGGGACATCATAGGCAGAGGGGGCAGGTATGGTCCCTTCCCCTGAGTCCATGCCTGTCCCTTCCAGGGAATGAGCCCACCGTGGAGGCTGAGGTCCCCCGTGGAGGCCAAGATCCCCCGGGGAAGGGCCATCCTTTGGCTTAAGGAAGGCCAGTGTCTCCACGCTGGGGGTGGGAGTGAGCACATTCTCCCATTAGCTCCAGGGAATTTGAGGAGTAGAAGCAGGTGTTGCAGGAGGTGGGTGGTCCTCGGGCACAGGCAGCCCAGAGGGGCCCCCTGAGCTTTTGAGGAGGGGGTGGCATGGGAGAGAAAGGCTGGAGCTAAGCAAGCTGGCTGGGGGCGGAGGGAGAAGGGGGAAGACATGGAGAGCGCCTCCATCCCTTCCCTCCCACTCAGCTTCAGAGGGGGCACAGCAGCTGTTCCAATGCTTCCTGCCCTTCCTTGAGACAGGTGTCCACTGAATTCTCACTTCCTCCCAGCCTCAGAGAGCTCCTCCACCCCCTCTCCACCTGCAGGCTGGTGCTGAGTCAGCAGCCACAGCTTCCTTTCCTAGGTGCAGTGAGGCCAGCACTTAGATCTGAGGGATACAGCGTCATCAGGGGAGGCCAACGTGGGTGACCGTCCCCCTCCCTTGCTGGCAGGGAGGACTTCCTGGAGGGCTCCGCTGCGCACAGTGGCACACCCCAGGGGCATGTTTCAAGGAAAGGACAGCAGAAGGAAGCAGCAGCGTCCGGGGGAATGTCCCGCTCACTGACCCAACAAGAGCAGCGGCACCAGGCTTATGCCAGCCCTGAGCTCAGGGTCAAGGAGCCTTGTGTCTGTGCTTCCACGTTTAGCCCATGCCCTGGATGGGCTACTAGCCAGGCAGGGGCAATTACTGCTCCCTTCCCACCTACTGCACAGTGTGACCTGGCCAGTGGAAGTTCACGTGCCTACTGAGTCCTAAAGCTCATGTGGCTACTCTCCCAATGAAAAAGCAAAAAGGTGACAGGAATAGAAGCTCTTCTCATCACGAGGAAGGCAGTGTTTTAGAGCAGGCAGGGGCAATTCAGCTAATTCTCTCCCTTGGCAGATAGGCAGTGAAGTCGCAGAGTACTCAGGCTTGGCCAAGACCTCACATGAGTAGTTACTGGCAGAGAGGCCATGAAGCCAGGACTATCTCCACTGTCCCACATGGCCTGTCTGAGCGCCACCACTGTGAAGAATACCAGTGATGATCTTCACTGTCGCCTTTGGCTGGCTTCTCGACTTGTTTCCTACGCATTACTTCATGTGACAAGTCCAGTAAGGCACAAGCCATAAGATGTACCCATTTGACTGATGGGAAAACTGAGAATTGATGGAAGGAAACTGACCTGTTCAAGATCACAGTGGAAGTTTGTGGACCAGAATCTCAGTCTCAGAATGGTTTATCCAAGTCGTATTCCTTTCCCCAGCCCTCTCTTATCTGCCTTCCCTCCACTTATTTGGGCCTCTCGATAGAAGGGGCTGCTGGTGGGCAGAGAGGAGTGAGTTGTCACACCTGATCCCTCCTCCCCACGTGGCTGGACAGCAGTCCAAGGGAGGTGGGTTAGAGCAGCACCAAGAGGCCTAGAAACTACGGCATGCGAAGCCAGCAAACTTGGCTGTTGAGCCACTATTCAAGTGGAATATTATGTAGCCATTAAAAGCGGTGCTTGTGAAAACAGCAAAGCAGAATGTGAAAATGTCTGTGACATTAAAGTAAAATAGGAAATAGAGAATGTAAAAAGTATACATATATTGTGTTTACAGCTCCACCCCCTCCCCCCCAAAAAGACAACAAATACATGAACAAAAACATGAAGGCATTTCACTAACATGATTGCAGAGGGATGGACTCCTATGAGATTTTTTTTTCCTTTGGTTTATTTTCTAAACTTTCCAGAACGTGATTCTATCATCTCCATGAAACAACATAGATACAATTTGTTAAGGCTTCAAGATAATCTAAGAAAAAATGCAAAACATGCCCTCACTTCGGGGATCAAAGCCTCAGGAAGGGGATACCTGTTATTTCTGTGGAAATCAGGGCACAGGCTCCACCTCCCTGGAGTTCCCCCAGCAAGCCGGCCAGGCCTGCTCTGAGACGGCATCTGAGGGTGACAGGACTCTCCACCCTGGGTTCCAATGCCCTGTTCACTTCCTACTCTGGAGAGTTTCCGGTCCACCGTGCACCCTCCCTGTCTCTCAAAGTCCCCTTTTGGGACTTGCAAGGCTCAGGTTTGGGGGCCTAGACCCCCTTGAAGCTTGGCAGGCCATTAGCTGGAAAGAGCCTCTTCCACTGTGGACAAAGAGCCTAGCATTCAGAATCGGTCCCACCGACTATGGCAGGAAAGCAGGGATTCCTTTCTCATTCTTGCCTTGGTCTTGACGAGGCTCCTCGCCACATGCAGGCCATGGCGGGCGGTGCAGGGGGCCATAGTCAAGTGTCCAATCACCTGGGCTTCCCTTCTGGCTTAGCCATTTACTAGCTAGTCAGGAAGGGTGGCAAAGTCTTTCACCACTCGTGGCCTCAGCTTCCTCCTCTGATTCCCAATTAACTCCTCTTGGGCTGTGCCAAGGAGGAAATGAGATAACGGAAGAGAGAGCTTTGAATTGGGAAAAAACCCCTCCTTGCAGACAGGACCAAACTTGAGATCAGAGTCCCTGTCCTTGTCCTCAGTCCCCACTCCCTGCCGTCTCCTCTCCCAATACACCACTGGGTGGGCTCCCTCCAGTTCCCCCTGCTCCCATGTGTAGGGATAGCCTTTTGCAAAGTAGTGGAGTCCTGGCACTTGCCCACCTTGGGGTCTGTCTTTTCAAGAAAGGCAGAGTTTGATAAAACTTGTTCCATCTGAGATTTCGGGACACTGATTGGTACAGCTCCGGGAGGAGTTCATATGGTAGGAAAGCTTGCTCAAGGGGTAACCTAAGCCAGTAAAGACACATGCGAATAACCTCATAAGAGTTTCAGGCATGAACAGAGAGTTTGTGGGGGACAAGTCATGTGAGTATGAGGAATTTTTATTGTTGAAGTTCATTTCCTACCCCAACCAGGAATCTGTATGAAAAGGACTAGAAGTCTCAACTCCCAGACGTTGCCACAATTCCCTTCCATCTGCCACTCTGGCGTCTGAAGTTCTGTGTGCTTATCTGTACACTAAATTCAATTCTCCCCAAAATGGACTGTTCCTCTCATCTTCCCCATTTGTCTTCATGGTCTTATATTCTCCAAAGCACCCCAAAGACCTCCTGTCCCTCAGCCCCTTCCACATGGACTCAATCCTGTTTACTCCACCTTACAGTAAAGCCCCTGATGTGAGCCTTCTTCCCCTCCCCACCCCCCAAGCCTGCCCCACCTCCTCCCTGACCTCAGCCTCTAGCCCCATCCCTCTGTCATCAGCTGCAGAATAAACTGTTTAAACAGCCCTCTCCCCTCAGAGCTCCCAAAGGCCAAAGGAGCCAGTCCAAACTCTTCCGGAGGCCTTCAGAAACTAGCTTCAAAACCTCTTCAAGCCTTTTCTCCCACATTCTCCAGACCTCGTGCTGCTTAACTCCTGGAGTTGTGCTCTGAGGAGAGCCATTCAAAGACAGGACAATGATCCCGGTGCTCCCCGTAGGCCTGCACATGTGCCCCCCAATCAACACACACTCCTCCCTCCTGCTATGCACTCTCTGTTCTTGCCAAATCAGCAGAGCCACTGGCCTTGGCCAAAATCACTCATTCCCTCCACCTGGGGTGCTCTCTCCTCTTCCTCCTCCTCCCTTCTGTATACATACCGCCCTCTAAGGCACATCGCAAACCTGCCTCTGCAGCAAGCTCACCTCTGACCTTATTTGATCCCCTGGCCAGTAAACACCTACAGTTGTGAAGGGAAGGGGCAGCTGTCTGGCACATCCTAGGCACCTGCTGTGTGCGAGGTATCTTCTAATAGCGTAGACACAGCCTATCAGGTAGGTTTCATGGCAGTCATCAGTCATTGTTCAGAGGATGCTCAAAGCAGTGGCCTAAGTTCACCCTTTCAGGTCAAGACTGGGCTAGGACTCAAACCCTGGACTGTTCCATGCTCTTTTATCTCACCAGTCAGGACATTCTGCCACTCATGTGGACATTTTGGCCCAGAACATCTTAGACAGTATCTGGTTTCCTAAGCATTCATCCCTCAACCTCAGCATAAGCCCCAGGAGGGAGGCACTCGGGTCTCCATTTCTTCTGTATCCCCCTTAGCGCAGTGTTTGGCCCCAAGTAAGTATTCAAAGAACACTCATTAACTGAATGAACAAACAGGTGAGTAGGTGAATGAATGAACAACTAGACACATGGAGTACAGGCATTGCATGTGGTTTGGCTATGCGGTTATAAGTGTTTGCTTTTGGTTCTTAAATCATCCTGAAACTCTGAGTCTTTCCAAGATAAGCCCCCAATTCTCTTGGAAATATATTGGTTGATCTGTGGCTAAACCATACCGGAAACTAATAAATACTAATTCATATTCATACAGTGTTAAGGCGGGAATTTTTACAAAGCTGTTTAGATCCATAGAGAAACTGGGGCACAAGTGTCTTGGAGATTTGTGTGACAATTGTGGAGTAGGATTGAGGGAACCAAAGTCACACCCTGAATTGGAGTCAAGGACCTGTTGTTTCCTGCCCTTTGTTTCAGATAAGGGGTCCCTGCTGCCCTTGGATCCTGCACAGAACTATCGCTTCAGTAGCCTAGAAAACCATTAAATCTTCTAATGTGCCACTGCAGGATACTTACTTAAAGATGGGAAGAACAGGGTGGGGCAGCAGATGAGAAAACTACAAAAGGAAGGCGAGTGGTCCAGGCTCTGTCATCTGCACTTTAGGGCCTCAACACTCTTGGTGGTCTTTTCCCTGAATTTGAGTGATTAATAGTATTTGCTGGTTTGTGGAAAATTATTATTAAAGAAAACTCATTAACTTAGTGGGTCTTTCTGATGCTAGTTTCAAGAGAAGTTCTCTTGTTCAGAAAGAAGACTGTGTTCCATCTTACTTCAAAGCCTATGACATAGGATTCCCTGAACTGATGGGTTTTCCAAAATCCTGAAGTCAAGGTGCTAAAACAGGTATGTGTCAGGTGGTTGAGAGAATAAATATAAAGAACAATGACTTTGTAGTTCCTGAATCGTCCAGTCACCAGGAAAGTCTCCTTAATATGTAAGTGTTTAGTTCAGACAATCTGGTTCAAACATTAAATGCACTGGATCCATTGCTAAAACGTGATTTCCCATTAACCCACAGCTTGCTATATTATTACTAGGTTACTAGCCATCCTCAAAAGGTATTCTCAAACAATTCTGACATACTTAACAAAAATTTAGAAAAATGAAATCTTGGAATTGGTTAAGATTGATCTAACGAGCCACTGTTCTCTAGGGCAAATATGAGAGTGATCATTCAATTCAGGGTAGTTTTACTATTGTTGAGGTTGGATTGGAGTGGTTTGCTTTGCTTTCTAAGTCTCGTGTAAATGAAAATTTAAAAAGAAGAAGAAGAAACAAGCAAAATCTTCAGAGGACTAGCCTTGTAGACCTGTACCTCTCCTCTCTCACAAACTACAGCAGGGCCTCCACTGGGAACATCCATGTGTGTCCATGTGTCACAGTAAATCAGCTCAGCTTTCCCACCCGGGCTGGGAAGAGCGCGAGAACAAAGGGCCAGAGCAGAGAGGGCAGCCATGGGGGGAGAGGAGAGTTGCATGAAGCCACAAAGAAGGCAAGGAAGCGCTGTGGTCAGGCAGGGGTGCGCCCGTCAGCGAGGAGCAGGGTGAGCCCGGGAGTCAGTCAGCCCAGGGGAGCAAGGACAAGGCACATTGGCCAAAAGAGGAGCAGCTCCAAAATGATGACCCTTTGAAATAACCGGGAATTTCTTTAATCAACTCTTTTCCTCAGTGTCTAGAATGCCTCATTTAGCAAGGCTCCTTCTGGGCTGAAATTGAATAGGTGTAATTGACAAATGGCTGAATTTGGGTTCCACTCCAAGGGGGGAAAAAATACCTCTCCACTGGCTTCTCCAATGTAATTATGGAAAAAAGACGTTTTAAGGGTTCTTTTTCCAACTCAATTTTGGGTTAGGTCCTGACTTTGCTCCTGATCTCCCCCTCCCCCTTCCCCACCTCAACACACACTTAGACAATGGCTGAGATCTTAGCTGTCTTTCTCTTAAGAGAGGCCCTAGGGCCATAGATGAAGCAGCTGTCAGGAAACTAGGCTATAATCAGCTTTAACTGGCTCACAGCCTGCAGAGGGCACAGACCCTCTTATTCCTACAGTAACAGGTCCACTGTTGGCCCTGGGACAGGGGTGGGAGTGGTCTGAGTCAGTTTCTGTTTCAAACATCTTCCTTATCCAGGATCTCAATGCAAAACTTACATTGCAAGTCCTAAAAATTTAAATATGCACATAGAAGAGGGTACTTTAAAATTCCAGATCATGGCTTCAGCTACATGTAACATGTCACCCCCAGCATGATTTATAAGGACAGTAAATCAATGAGACAGCAAACAGAAAAGTTAAAACACAACTCAAAATGGGTTTTTAGGCGAGTCTGAAATGCTACAAGATTGCTAGTTAAGAACAGTATCCCTTTTCTCAACCTAAGTGTTATATCCCCTTCTCTTCACCAGCATCATAAACCCAGTGCCCATGTATCTTGAAAACTAAGATGAAATGTGGAGGCTATTGAGTACACAGGTGGCCAAAGGTAGGGGTTCTCTCTAGGCAGGTGAACTGTTTCAGTGTAACAGGACAACTGGCCCCTCCTATCGCCCCAGACATCTATTGTGAAAAGATATGGACTAATGAGATTAAAGTCACCATATCTGTACCACAAAAAAAAAAAAAAAAAAAAAAAGTAAAGTAAAAAGAAAAGGCATTCACTCAAATCTTACAATGGGAGGTGGGAGTGGTGGGTGGGTGAGGGTGGGGATAGAAAAGCAAGGGGGAAAATCTAAACAGCAGGATACGACAATAAATGGGAAAACAGCAAGAGAAAAAGCACACTAGGTTAATATAGGAAAACTAGTTCTTTATTGAGAGATTGTATATTAGTATTAGTGGATTCTGTGTGTAACAATGTCGTCATGCACACGATACAAAAAAAAAGGCTGGGCCCACCATGCTTCGGAAGGGCAACAGAACAAAAGCAGCGTACAATGAGCAGATGGCCCGGGCTACACGACCACAGTACGTTTCAGCAGGGTAACATCTCTAACCGAGCGCTGTACATTGTCAACTGGGGGATGTAAAAAAATACAGATCATGCTTTAGTTTTAGTACAAGAAAAGGTGAAAAAGATACACAACCAAAAGGATATTTGATACAGAAAAAATTACCCACAAAATAAGAACAGGAAGTAATTCAGCACAGCAGAACACGCTACCCCTGTTTAATGGAAAACCATTTTGCTGGGATTCTTTTTTCTTTTCTTTTCTTTTTCTCTTTCTTTTCAGATTGCCAAATGGCAGTCTGGGGAGGCTATTTGGGACTTTATTTTGGAAGGGCCCTCAAAGTAGGGGCCTTATTCTTTCATTATTGCTGCTGTTTTGTTTCAGTTTTCAAGCAGGTCTGGCTGGCGAGCAGCAGAAGGGAGCCGGCTGTTAAAGGGGCAGCTCTGAGGGCCGGGGCGGATGTCCAAAGATGCTCTTGACATTGTACAATTAAACAATTAAGACACTATGGCCACGGCTCCCATTTAAGCCAGGGACCTTGGTGCACCAAGTTTTCAGAGGCTATGGTATAGCAGCAACTGTCATTTCATCAAAGATTTTTTTAATACACATGTTTAATATTTTTTGCCTCCAACTAAGTGCAATCCTCAGTTATGCCTGGGCGCTGCCAAGAAGCTAACTGACAGCCACCCAGATAACTGAAAAATGGGGTGCTGCAGCCTCTAAGCCAAGGCAAAAGGAATCCACTTAACAGGGATTTACAGTGCAATGTACTCGGCTAAACAAGATGAAGATACAAAAATGGTTATTTCTCTACATCTATTCTGAAATGGCCTACATCCTACACTACTACAATGGAAACTAAAAAGAACAGATTTAAGCTGGCAGACTCTCTAATAGTTTTACAAGAAGATTGTGGTTTAGGACCTTGTTGAGTTAAGCATTAGTATCCTCTATCGGAAGGTCATGAACTCTTATCACATTGTGCTAAATTTTACCCACAGACCAACTCACCCCTCAGCCCTTGAATTTCCTGTGGGCGTGTGTGCCACGAAAGTAAACTTTAACTGATGGGCAGAATTTGTGTTGTTGGATTTTTTTTTGAGGGGGGAGGGGCGGTGAGGGAGAAAGTAGTATTAAAAATAAAATTTAAAGGCAGCTGAGCAATTTGAATTTCAAAACATGGAATCAGCATCCTGCAATGGTATTTAGAGATTGGTGGTATTAATGAGGATGGTAATGATTTAATCAGGATAATTATACTTTCAGGCTCAACATCCTTCTTAATCATTTTTGAATTTCTGCCTAGTGTAATGTTCCACACCCGTTTTAAGAGGAAATGCCAAGTAATAAGAGATAATTGTGTATTGAGGGAGGGGGTGGCATTTCAAGGAGATCGCATCCAGCCCCCCTCTTTCTTCCTCACACACCCACTCCCCCTCACCCCCATGGCTAGGCTGGCCTGAGATAGGGGATACTGCCGCTTAAATAGCAATGCCTTCCTCAGATGGAGACAGGAAATGGTTAAGAGGGTGTCACAATACAGCTAAATGCGGAGGCAGAAGGGTCACAGCGCACACAGCAGCGAGTTGACCATTCACTGAGCTACACAATGAAGAAAAAAAAAGATTTGATAAATGCAGAATGTCATCATTCTATCATCACACAAAAAACTGCGGTTCAAACAGGCCTAAGGGGGCCAAGCTTGCCTTTTAGGTTCTGGGGAGAGGCGCGGGGCTGGGGACAGCTGGGCTGGATAAAATAGGGCTGGGCTTTCCTTTTCTTGCCCAATCGGGCCCCTGGGGCGCACTAAAGCGCTGGCCCTGCGACCCCACCCCCCACCCCGACTTGGTAGAGGAGCCCTGGTCGGCCAAGGGAAGACATCATTCTGTGTGTGAGGGAGTGGGGAGAGGGGGAGGAGGGCCTGAGCCAGCAGGGATTTAAGCAGACGTGGAGTGGGAGAGGATAGAAGAAACATTTCCAAGACGAGAAATGTGAGTCCAGAGGCAGAATACAAAAAAGAAAAAAATGAATCTAAATGCATCTCGGATTTGCTTGGGAGGTGGGAATTTTTTATTAAAAGAAAATGAAAGAAATGTGGAGTGGAGGTGGGGAGAAGAGGGGAAAATCAAGCTATTGTTGTAGCAGAATGTGAGGGAGAGGGGATGTGGGGAAAGGGGACCGTGCAAACACACCCCATTTATCACAGTTAAAAACAAAGCCCGCGCCGGCCCGCTGCTTTGTCAACCGCTGCCCGGGGCAAAGGCCTGGCGTGGGGGCAGCTTCCCACCTCATCCTCACACACAGCGCAACACCCAAGGGCCGGACGCCCCGCTCCGGCCGGGCCCAGAGGGGCACAGCAGCGCAGGTCTGACTCTCCGAGGCGCGCGCACACACACTCGCACACATGTACACACACTCACATACATACACACACACACACACACGCCCAAGCATCTTGAACCCGTGGATGCAACTGTCATACAAAGATAGTTGCGGGGGGCGGGGTGAGCAGGGCAATAGCACAAGGGCGATACACAAAAAGGGTTAAAGGGGAAAAAAGGATGGGATGGAAAATCGTGCAAGTGCCCAGGAGAGGGTGGGGGGCTGGGGTATGGGATAGGGCAGAGACCCAGGTCCCAGCTAGCCAGCCATCGGTACTAATTACCAAAAAATTACCAAACACACATAACACAAAACACACATATACCTCAAAAAAAGCAAACCACTGAAAACCAAGCATGCTCTCGCGCCCGCTCTCTCTCATACACACACACACACACACACACACACACACACACACACACACACACGGTCATGTATCTTTCTCCTTTCGATCATACAGGGCTAGGTATTAGGGGAAGGGGCTGTGATTTGGGGGAACCACGTCCGCCGCAAAGAATAAAAAATGGGGCTGGGGAGGAAGGGACCCAAATTCGCCAAACCCTAACTTCACTACAAAAGCTCCCACGAGGGCGGCCGCCCCCACCCTCGGGGGTCCCCCTAAAAGGGGGTGGGGGAAAGCCACCGCTCGCCCTGCGTCCTCGCGGGTGTGCCCTGAGCCCCCGGCCGCCCGCGGCGCCCGCCCCCGCCCCGGTGCCTGCGGCGATACACGCTCCGAAGCAGACCCCGAAAGGAAAAAGCGATACCTCTGTTTCGCACAGAGCCAAACACTGGAAGCACGAGATAGCCGACGTGGACCAGGACCATCCTGGCTCCTCGCGCGGCGGCGGCGGCGGCGGCGGCGGCTGCGCGCGGGCCCTTTGTGGCGCGGCTCCGGGGCGCGGGCGCGGGCGGCGGCGGGGCTGCGGGAGCCGCCGGGGCGGGAGGCGGAGCGCGGGGCGCGGGCGGCGGTGGGGCGGCGGCTGGCGGGGAGACAGATGGCCCATGGAAAGACTCCCTTCCCGGCCCCTCTCGACATTCAAAGGCGCTGGGGCCGCAGCTGCCGCCACACAAAGGCGCGCGCAGCCAATGGGAGCGGAGCGCAGCGCGGCGCGGCCTCGCCGGAACCGCGGGGGACAGCGGGGACCGCGGGCGCGCGGGTGGCGGGGGGAGGGAGCGGTGACGGCTGGAAGGGGGCGGGCGGCCAATCGCCGCGGCCCGCTGCGGGGCGAGAGGGAGGGGTCAGCCCCACGGGACGCGTGGAGCCCAGCGCGGGTGCCTGGCCTCCCGCGGGCCGGAGCGCGCGCGCGTGAAGCGCCCCTGCACAGACATGGGCGGCGTGAACACGGAACGTGCACACATGGAGAGGGACGTGCACTCAGACATGTGGAGGTGCGTTCGTTAGTGCAGAGACACGGGCACGAGCGCCCTTAGTGCACACGACCCTGAGGTCCCTGCACACCGCGCACGGGTCACTCGGGGACGTGCGCTCGGAGGCTGGCGCACGTGTAGAGCCTGACTGCGGGCACAAGGGAAGCTGGAATGCGAACAAGCAGCCGCAAACAGGACCCAGGCACTGTCATACAGATATGCACACACCAAACGCCTTGTTAACGCAGGACACGTGCCAAGAACGCATTCTCAGAGACACACAGAGGGGACACAGGATGCAGACACAGGTTAGACATACACGGTCCCCAGGTTCTCTGCCTGGCGCACCGCGTCGTTGCTCTTGGAGAGCACAAAGCTCACAATAATTATTTGCTGAATTGAAATTCACTCATTGACTGAGGTCTTTGCCAACAGTCTACACAGAGGCACACTGCCCAGAAAACCCAGGGCCACTCATCTACCTTTTGCCCTGATCTGAGACAGGTACACCCAGCCATGTGCACAGACACGCCCACTTCCACAGTCAGCCGGCAGATATGTAACATCAGGCTCTGCGGCTCTTGCAAATTCACACGTGGAGGCACGGCCACCGTGTCACATGTGCCCTGTGACAGTCCAGCTGGGGACAAGCAAGACCCAATCAAAGAGCCTTCACCGCAAGCCTTGTTGCCAGGAGGACGACTGAGGCGGTGTTCTTGCAAGCTCAGCCAACCTTCTGTGAAAACTCCCAAGGCAACCCTACGCCTCCCATCCGGCTCACAGTCCACACACTAAAGCCAGACAATGCTTCAGTGGCCCACCCACGGGCAAAAAGACAGAGGACATTCCCTACATCGGGACTTGTCTTCAAAACCCAGTGGCTTCTTTATTTAATGAGTATGATAAATAGGAGATGGTAAAAATCACAATATGTGGAGCTGGAAAGAATCTAATACAACCCCAACCTGCCCTCACCTTGGAAAAGGAGGGTCATTCGTTTAATCCATGCTGTGTTAAGTAAGGGCATAGGGATCCAGGGTGATCCAGATCTGCCCAAGATCCCAACTCTTGGAGGCCAGAGAGGGCCTCAGAGATGCAAATGGGCAATCACCATAGAGCCTGGTCCATGCAGAAGTGGGTAGTATGGGAAGCTGGACAAACAGGGCACCTTGGAGGGGCACCCAGCCCAGTGGGTGGCAGGGGGAGGAGTTGAAGTTGACTCCAGGAAAGTGACTTCTAAGGCTTTTGAGACTTGAAGAATAAGGAATGGGATAAGTGAGATGAGGCAATGGACAGGACAGCAAAGGGAAAACCACAGCCTGGCTTTACCGAGACAGCTACCACATTCTCAGTGGCAAGGGCAGAACCCAGGGTGCACCATTCTCTCTCCCACAAGCACCTGGATCCCTCAGGCCTGAGCTCTCTTTCCCACCCTAAACTCTGGCTGCCCCTAGAGAACTCAGGGATGAAGACAGCCAGTGGCAAGTCTCCCAGCAACAGTCCAAGTCTCACCCTAGGCAATTTTTTTCAACCCACTTCTGCCACCAGCTCTTTCCTTTTTTCATTATCTGATAAATAAACACAATGCCACCACTAATTGAAATCTGAAAAAAAATGAAAGGACTTTAACAAGCACCTAACTACTCGAATATTTTCCTGTTCTATTTCAGGCTTGGCCAATATGCATATATATCATAGTTGTCATCATAATCTACATATTTTTCATCCTGCTTTTTAAACTTAACATTTTATCAGAAACATTTTCCTGTCCTTTTACGTAGCCATTGTAATTATCATTTCAAATGTTTTTATATATTCCAACAAGTGAATGAAATTACTTAATCATACCTTATTCTAGGGCACTTAATTTGCTCCCAGTGTTCCATTATTACAGATCATACAATAAACTTCATGCATATGGCATCTCATTTTGGTTGAACTATAAATGTAGAATAAACTTCTAGGATTGACATTCATGAATTGACAAATATGGAAAACTTTATGGCTTTTGCCACAAATTGCTTTGTAAAAAGTTAAAACTCATTGTCAGTACTATCAGCAGTATGTATATGGTATGCCAATTTCTCTGTGCAACCTTGCTAGTTTTGGGTGGGCATTCTTTTCTAAAAATCTTACTTCGTACCAGAGCAGCTTGCAAAAGCTTATGATTACCCAATCTGACGTTGACAGGAAGGTGGTTAGGGTTCAAGCTCTGGAATCAGATTGCCTGACTTCACATTCTGCCTCTGACACTTAGTAGCTCAGGCAAATTATTTAACTCCTCTAGGCCTTGGTTTCAACATCTGTAAAATGGGCTTGATGATAGCAACCTTCTTGGTGGGGTTCTTGTGAGAACCAGATGAGTTAATATTTGTAGAGTACACAGAATCGGGCCTGGCTGTTCGGCTCTTCGTTGTCTCCCTTCACTTCACCATCTCTCCTTGCTCACCACCTCTTGCTATCCAATTGCTATTTATGATTGCCTAGTTAATGCAGTTAGTGTAAATTATGCTATAGCATGGAACATCCCTCAGGCAAAGGCAATCATCAAAGAACAGACCAGCAATGCAAACCAAGGGAAATCTATGAGTCCACCTAATAATTGCATCCTTCACATTCGCACATCAGAGAAACGTGACAGACAGATGCCTGCATTTGTCAGTACACCAACATACAAACACAGGCATGAGCCTCCTGCTAAGAAGGAATTTTTGTGGATTAGGAGGAGGAATTTCATTTTCAATGAGACCTTGTCAACTACCTAACATTTCTCAGCCCCAATACACCCAACTGTGTAATGGGGATTAGCACAACCCCTGCCAGACCTACCTTATAGGTTTATTTTGAGGATTCAGTGAGAAAGTAGGTAAAGAATCTGAAAACACACACACACACACACACAAACAGAATTCTAGACACGTAAATACAGTGATGTCTCCAGAATGAAAGTCGATTATTGTCTTACCCATCTCTTGTTTTTCAGATGAGGAAGCTAAAGCTCAGAAGGTTGTAAACAAGGTCACAGCCACTCAATGGGTGAGCTAAAACTAGAATCCATATTTCCTAGCACATAGCCTAGTCTTGCTTCTACTTTCTGTTTCCATCAGGCTGGGATGACTGTTTTCCACTCTCCCTCCCATTAGCTAAAGTCCATAGAAGTACAATAAAGCAGATTTCTGGAGTAGAAAGATTTGTAGAAATATTCCATTCTTCGGGGTTTTTTTCCTTTGTATGTTCCGCACCCCGTCAATCCCCGCCAAAATCAATACCTAGTGCATGTTTGTGGCATAGCATGTAAGGCTCAAGAAGTATAAAAAAATGAAAGTGAAGGTTGATCTATAATTCCTAATCCAAAATGGAAAAACATGGCCTTAGAGGATGGAGAAAGCGCTGTCACTTTGGTCTCTGACCCACACTTCGAATCCCCACTCTCTTTTGGCTCCACTATGGCCACCTTCAAAAAGATTTCTATAGATCATCATGTTTCTGGGGCCCAGAAGTATCTGTTTTAAGAACAGCTCTTTTGGAGCTCAACATTACATGTAGGTTATGACCACATTGTCCTTTAGTCAACAAATGAAACAAACTCACCACATCAGTCATGTAGATAACAAAAATGTTCAAGAACGATGACAGCATTCCTGCTCTTCTCCATGTTGTGTTGACATCAAGTTGACACAGCTTTCAAAAGCTGTGCAAAACAGCTATGCGTCAATCAGTGAACCCCCTGGGACTGGTGTCATGACAGCCCTGTGTTGAATGTGGCGGGGATTCTAGATGCAGCCTGCTGCAAAAAGAGGCATGGCCTCAGGCACTGATGGCTGCTGGGGAGCCAGGGCATAAACACAAGAAAGTAAAGAGTAATCAGGTCGGGCTGCCCATAACCAAAGATGATGGTGAGTCAGACAGAAGTCAAGGTAGGCCTGAATACTCAGGAAGTCCTTTGGATGGATCAGGGGAGGTGAGAATCCTAAAGTGTGGGTCTATTTTGAACAGGCTAAGAAAATGGGAGTGGCATTGAGTCAAGGAGGCAAAATATGAACAAAGGCCCAGAATTAAAAGCAGAAGGAGAAAGAGAAGGAACTGGATCCAGGCGTGGTGCCTCATGCCTGTAGTCCCAACACTTTGGGAGGCCGAGGCGGGCAGATCACCTGAGGTCAGGAGTTCGAGACCAGCCTGGCCAACATGGTGAAACCCCCACTCTACTAAAAATACAAAAATTAGCCAGGTGTGGTGGCGCATGCCTGTAATCTCAGCTGGTGGGGAGGCCGAGGCAGGAGAATTGCCTGTACCCGGGAAGCGGAGGTTGCAGTGAGCCAAGATGGTACTACTGTACTCCAGTCTGGGCAACAGAGTGAGACTCCATCTCAAAAAAAAAAGAAAAAGAAGGAAAAGGAACTGGAAAAGGTGGAAGTGGAGGGGAAGGGGAGGAGGAGGAGGAGGAGAATAGGAGAAAGAGAGAGAGAGAGAGAAGAGAAGCAGCACCTTGGAATGAATGTGCTATATAGGAAGGAGCTCAATGTACTTGTGCCGAATTGGGAACCTGGGTCATGGAAAGTGTGGGAACAGTGAGGACTGCACCATTTACTCACATGTTCACTGCACAGTCACTGAACAGAGCCCTCTGCATCAGGAAGTGCAAGGGATACAAGATAAGATGAATGAAACCACTTCAACCCTCAAACAGTATGGGCCAACAGGAAATGAAGCAGGTACCGGGGTCCACAATCCCCTTCTCCAATGTAATTGGGAAATTATCTGAGCACCCAGCTGCCCAGGTTAAATCCCAGCTGAAGATCCCAGACTCCCTGGCAGTGAGGGGGCGTTATATGATTAAGTCCTGGGGACAGGAATGAAGACAGGAACATTGTGGGATGGCTTTCATAGAAGATAAAGTTCGCTTGGAGGATGCTAGAAATTGGTAAATAAAGAGAAAGAATCAAGCATGTGTCCTGTCTTTCCCATACAAGCTCTATTATTTTAAGATAATGAAATATTTAATGAGAGAAATTTCTTTTTATAGAAGTATTGGCAAATAAATAAAAAATGATATCATGAGTATGTCATCTTGATGAAATACAAGTTCTAGGCAATGACCATTAATGGCTGCTAATATCAGCAAAAGAGAGACAATGGGCCATGATGCGTTTCTGATAGAACACACCACCACCCATGTGGTGGTCTTTCCAGAAAATGAAACCTGAGCCTGATGAAAGCTCCAGATCTAATTTCCAACTGTTAGGAAGCACAGGAAACAAAGAAATGTAGTAAAAGATACCACTGGAATGTAATCTGCAAAATTCAGATTGAGGAAACTCTACAGGACAAACCAACCATTTTCTTCAAAAACCAGATTAACAGGTGCTAAAAGGAGATGGAGGGGGAGCCTACAGAGACATAAGGGATCTATCAATCAAATGCAGTGTTTAGATTTTCATGAGATGGGATTAGAACAAGTAAACTATAAAAATAATTGGGGGCCAGGTGTGGTGGTTCAAGCCTATAATCACAGCACTTTGGGAGGTCAAGGCAGGAGATTGCTTGAGCCTAGGAGTTCGAAGCCAGACTGGGCAACATGATGGAATCCCATCTCTACAAAAAATACAAAAAAACCATTCTGAATGTGGCCAGCTACCCAGGAGGCCGAGGCACCTGAGCGCAGGAGGCCGAGGCTGTAGTGAGCCATGCTCGCTTTACTACACTCCAAATAAATAAATAGTAATTGAGGAAATGCACACTGACTGGATATTAATGATATTAAGGAATTATTGGGGTATTTTTAGGTGGTATAATGATATTATGGTGATGTTCACACAAAAAACCCTTACACAGTCAGTTCTCTTTACCTCCAGGTTCCACATCTAAAGATTCAACCAACTTAACGGTTGAAAATATTTGAAAAAATATATATATACAAATAACAATACAACAATAAAATTAATACAAATTTTAAATTAGTGTCACAACTATTTTCATAACATTTGCATTGCATTAGGTCTCATGACTATAGAGAGGATTTAAAGTATACAGGGAGGTGTGCATAGGTGATAAACAGATACGTGATTTTATGTAAGGGACTTGAACATCCTTGGATTCTGGTATCTGCAGGGGTCCTGGAACCAATTCCTCCACAGATACTGAGAGATGACTGTATTTACAGATGCTTTACAGATTATATTAAATGACATCTGGATGGTTCTTCTCTCTTTGAAAAAGGGGAGGGGTCAGTGAGAAGCTGTAGCAATGAAAATAGACTGGCATTGTGTTGATAACTGTGGAAACTAGATGAAGAATACATGAGATAGTTCATTGCATTATTCTCTCTACTTTTGATTATATTTGCAATTTTTTCCAAAAATAAAAGTAAAACAGGCCAGGTGTGGTGGCTCGCGCCTGTAATCCCAGCACTTCAGGAGGCCGAGGTGGGCAGATCACTTCAGGGCAGGAGTTTGAGACCAGCCTGGCCAACATGGTGAAATCCCGTCTCTACTAAACATACAAAAATTAGCCGGTGTGGTGGCGCACACCTGTAATCCCAGCTACTTGAGAGGCTGAGGCTCGGGAATCGCTTGAACCTGGGAGGCAGAGGCTGCAGTGAGCCGAGATTGTGCCATTACACTCTAGCCTGGGCAGCAGAGCGAGACTCTGTCTCAAAAAAAAAAAAAAAAAAAAAAGGTAAAAGAAAGGAAAAAAAAAAAAGTAAAAAAGCTAGCACATATCCTTGCATTCTGCAGGCACACAAAAATATGTTATCCCTGGGTGGGTAAGTTAGGAAGCAGTGCTCTTTCTCACATTTGACACAGACATAGGCCAGGAGTTCAGGCTAGATTCTAGTCCCCACTCACTCCCTTGGACGGTCTCCCCTTTGCCACTGAAGCCCTCCTTGGATGGTCTCCCCTCTGCCACTAAAGTCCTCAGGAACATAGACGGCTCCCACTCACCACACATGACTGTGGTGGACAGTGTATCCCCTTCACAAACTCGATGCAAGAAAAATAAACTCCTGTCTTGTTTAAGCTACTGAGACTTGGGTCTCTGTGTTCATGGCCAAATCTAATCCTAACTGAAGGTAGACGTCATTTGTACCCTAAAACAAGTCATTGAAAATACTGCAGTTCGGGCGTGGTGGCTCACGCCTGTAATCCCAGCACTTTGGGAGGCCGAGGCAGGCAGATCACAAGGTCAGGAGATCGAGACCATCCTGGCTAACACAGTGAAACCCCGTCTCAACTAAAAATACAAAAAATTAGCTGGGTATGGTGGCGGGCGCCTGTAGTCCCAGCTACTTGGGAGGCTGAGGCAGGAGAATGGCATGAACTTGGGAGGCAGAGCTTGCAGTGAGCCAAGATAGCACCATTGCACTCCAGCTTGGGCGACAGGGCAAGGGCAAGACTCCGTCTCAAAAAAAAAAAAGAAAAAAGGAAAAGAAAAAGAAAAGGAAAATACTTCAGAGCGGATTAGACAAGGAAAGAGCATGTCTAGTCAGATGGATGCATTAGCGATTGCGACCAACCTATTACATCATTAATAATTATCAAGTGGCAGTGGCACACAACAGTAAGCATTTATTCTCCCTGAGTTGCAGGCTGGCCAGCTCCGAGGCGGCTACGGCTGTTGTTTCTCATGGCATCTGTGCATTGCCGCGTGGTTCTGGTCCACGTCTTTCATCCTTTTTCCGCCGGCCAGGACATGTCCTTCTCCTGCAGTGGCAAGTGGACACCTGCAAAGCCTCTTTGGACATGCCCAAAGGGACAGCGCACACGGAGACCCACGGTGAGTTAAGGAAACATGAGTGGATTAATGTGATGGGAACAGAGAGTGTGTGTGGGCATGCCTGGTGAAGAAACCAGAAGTTTCTTTGGTACGCAGTGGGGAGCACTGGGGGGTTTTGAGCATCAGAGTGAAGCGTCAGGGAAAGTAATCTACCGTGTAAGCACACCATGAACAAAGGTGGCAGTAGATTCTAGGGGTGGGAAATCAGATGGGATTGAAAGTCAGGCTTAGGAATGGCACATTGATCCTGAATGCAGGGCCAAGGAGGAACCGATGACATGCCTGTTCTGTTTTTTGTTTTTGTTCTGCTGCTTTGTTTTAGAGACAGAGTCTCGTTCTGTCACTCAGGCGGGACTGCAGTGGCTTGATCATGGTTCACTGCAGCCTCAATCTCCCAGCCTCAAGTGATCCTCCCACTTCAGTCTCCTACGTAATTGGAACTATACAGGTGCACCACAGCGCCCAGCTAATTAAAAAAAAAAAAAAATTCTTTTGTACTGTAGAGATAGGGTCTCACTATGTTGCCCAGGCTGTTCTCCAACTCCTGGCCTCAAGTAATCCTTCCACCTCGGCCTCCTGAAGTACTGAGATTACAGACATGAGCCACCACACTCAATCAACACCTGACCTTTTTAACCAGGGAAAAGAATGTTCTACAGGCACTCTTCTCCTTATGATGACGTTAAGATTTCAGTGGTGGTCTCTAATCCAGTTGTTCTTAAATCCAAATCGACGCCATTCAAAGGAATCACATATACTCATCTCTGAAAAGCTAAACTTTCCTCTTAATCCTTTTGTAGTTATCTGATTCTAACTTCTACTGACTTTTCCACATGCTCTCTGATTTTGCTCTTATTGGACATGAGACAGTTTCATATATTCATAAATCAACTCAAATATAGGGCTCACCACGGCAAACCTGCAATTGGGGAATGCTGCCAAGGTGTCTCAGGGAGTGCTAGCAGGCCCCGTTATCTATTCCTCACTTCTTTCTGGATAATACAGTCTCTGACTTTTAGTTCAGCATATGGCCACCTGGATTGAAGACTACATTTCCCAGATTCCTTTGCAGTCAGACGTGATTAATTCTGAGCAATGGGATGTAAGCAGAAGTTCATGTGTGATTCCCAGGAAGTGTTCTTTAATGCAAAGAGGTGTGCCTTTCTCCACCTCTTTATCATTTGTACTAACTGGAAGATGGATTGCAGGGCTGGACTGGAACAGCCATGTAGGACTGGAGGAAAGTACACCCTGAAGATGGTCAGGAAGCTCCTTTGAGAGAGGCTGGTTACTGGATGATTTCATGAAGCCACTCTACCAGCCCCAGACAGCCTCCTTATGACTTCTTTGAAATGGGAAAGAATTAGATTGCAGTCTCACTGAAGCTGTTGTTATTTTGCAACTTTTTCTCACTCTCTCTTACTTGCAGTCAGGTGTAAAATCATCACATGACCACTGATTACTCCCCAGGCGGGCAAAGACAGAGATGACATGTTTTGGTTGTGATGCAAGATTTTGTTCAGGTTTACGAAATTGGGTAAGTTGTGTGCGTAAGAAGAAGCACCGCTTTAATGCACAAGGAGAGGCAAGCAGGAAGAGGAAGCAGGGGGAAGTGGCCCCAATGTGTTCACTGAATGCTAAGAGCAGCTGAAGAAACCAGGTGTGACAGATGTGGTGGTTTAGGCTTTCCCTGCAGGCAAGGGAGACATCATGACCTCGCTTCATTCCTTATTTCTTCATTTTCCCTCAGTGACTCCCTCCTTGGTGGGGGAGGCAGGTGAAGTGTAGAAATCCACAGAGAGGGCCGGGCACAGTAGCTCATGCCTATAATCCGGGCACTTTGGGAGGCCTAGGCGGGAGAATTACCTGAGGTCGGGAGTTTGAGACCAGCCTGACCAACATAGAGAAACCCCATCTCTACTAAAAATACAAAATTAGCAGGGCATGGCGGCACATGCCTGTAATCCCAGCTACTCGGGATGCTGAGGCAGGAGAATCGCTTGAACCTGGGAGGTGGAGGTTGCGGTGAGCCGAGATCGCACCATTGCACCCCAGCCTGGGCAACAGGAGCAAAATTCCATCTCAAAAAAGAAAAAAAAAATCCACCAAGAGTGCAGGGCAGTCCCTGGATGCAGGTCCTTACGGGGCTGGTTCTCACACTTCAGTGTGCCTAAGAATCCTATGGAGAACTTGTTTAAAAGATAGATCCTGGCTGTGTGCAGTGGCTGGTGCCTGTAACCCCGGAACTTTGGGGGACCCAGGCGGGAGGAAGGCTTGAGACCAGGAATTCAAGACCAGCCTGAGCAATGTAGCAAGACCTCATCTCTACAAAAGTAAAAAATTAGCCAGGTGTAGTGATGCATGTCTGTAGTCTCAGCTACTTGGGAGGCTGAGGTGGGAGGATTGCCTGAGCCCAGGAGTTTGAGGCTGCAATGAGCTGTGATTGCACCACTGCACTTCAGCCTGGGCAGAGTGACAGAGCGAGACCCTGTCTCAAAGACAAAAAATAAAAATAAATAAAAGGTAGATCCCCCAGGTCCCAGTCCCTGAGATTCTGACCCAGAGAGGCCAAGGGCAGGGCTGAGGAACCTGCATTTAAGCAAGGATGACCTCTTGGCAAGTGAATCTCATGCAGGTGGTCGGAGGCCCCTCTTTGAAAAACATGGCTCTGAGATCTAGCTGGCCAGCCCCTGAGGCTGGGTGGCCCTATGCCTGCTTTGCTCCCCACTGAACACCCGGCGCCCTGCATGCTGCTGACCAGGGGCTGCTCACTGCCCCTCTATTAGCACCGAGGAGCCACTGTGCGTTCTTGAGCAAAAGTGTGACCTAAAGAACACTTCCACTTCTCCCAGTTCTGCTGCCCTGGAGCCTGCTGAGGGAGAACAAAAGAAATGTCTAATCCTATGAGAACTGAGGATTTTCTTTTTCAAAAAAAATCAGGTTCTCAGGCCAGCATTTTGATAGTGTTGTGGCTTAGCCTCCTTTCTGACTTTGCAGCTGGTGTCTGACTCCTGCAGTGAACTCTGTGCTTAGTATTAGGTGACTCGTTCTTTTGGAGACGGGTCCTGAGATGTTGGCCTGAGACCTGGGGGGAGGGCCCTTGCAGAGCTCCACACCAGCACCGCTCTGTCCCATGTCTTCGTGCTTCCTCACCTGCTGCTCACCAACCCTCCCTGCGGCAGCACAGCAGCTCAGCTTGTCCTCCTCTCACTGTTGAGGAAACTGAGGCTCCAAGAGGTTGGGATACTTTATCCAAGTTGAGGCTGCAAAGTTGGCATTTGGGCACACACCCGGGTGTGCCTCCCAGCCCTGGTGGCTCCGTTAGGAGAGATGTGATGCACATTGTTTGCATAGTGTTGCTTTTTGTCCCAACCCCCAGAAGCGAGGCTGGCCACACACCTAGCTAGAGGTATGGGCCTCACCTTCTAGTGGAATTTGAGTGGCCCGGGATTCCCACTGATGTCCTCAGCAGTCTCCCCAAATCAGGCACAGTGCCTTAAAATGCCACCATCCCCATCCTTTGGGTTAAGGTATTGTTTAAAATGTGCCCTTAGGAAAAGCAATAAGCTTTCATGTAAATTTACGCAGAAGCACCTGTCTGACCTGTCCGCCCTCTGGAAACTGAGTCTTCTCACAGCTCAGGAAACACAGGCACAGCCCTCCTTAGCATAGGTACTGAGGCGCTGCATTTCCCTCCCTTTTGTCCCTCTCTCCCCTCCTGGGTCCCCTGCCCTCCAGTGAAATCTGAGAGTGTGCCTCTCTGGGTAGTCACAGTGCCTTGGGTCAAACACCACAGACTCTGCAGATAGAGTTTCAGGTTTGGGCCAGGCAGAAGGGGTAGATTTGAGAGGCCTTCAGAGTCCCAGGGAAGGCCACTGCTGATTTATAAGGCTGGTCCTGGGGACTTGAGTTAGAGAGGCTGAGGGCAGAAGTGGGGCCTCTATGGGTCCAAAGAGGGGTGGGGAGAGGTCAGAGGTCAGCCAGACCTCCTAGGGATGTCACCCTGCAAGGCAGATGTGGTCCAGGCTTCAGCCAACAATGTGTTCAGGCTGCATCATTAGAGATGAATTGATGGTTGATTACCAATAATAACCTCTCCAAAGCAAAGCCAGATGGGGAATGAATTTAACGAGGAGGGAAATGAGCTGACAGCAGCTTCATGGGGGGCCTTGGATCAGGGACTTTCAGAACCAGAAGGGACTATTTACAAAGTCCAGTCCATCCGCTGACTCAGGAAGAGAATCCTGATAGAAGCATCACCCCCAAGGGATTATTCAGCCTTTGCAAGCCTTCCAGTGGCAAAGGGCTCCCTACTCATGGCTGCCTTTCTGGGTCCCACCTCTCCATCTGTAAATTCAGGGCTTTCTCCAGACCGTCCCTGCCTGCTCCCAGTCTCTGACCCTTAGATTCTTTCACCCAGAGGACCTTAACTATAGTTACGACAGTCATGGCTAAAGGGACAGTCTGAAGTGCCTTGTCAAAGGTTGATAGGTGGGGAATTCCTCCTGGATGCTTCTAAACAAGGTTTTGCTCGTGAGTCCTGAATCCTTGCACAGGCCAAGGGGGTCAGAAGATCAGGAGACACCTGGAGATGACCTGAGACGACAGCGAGCAGGGGACAAGCAGTCATTTCCTTGCAGACTGCACATGGGGCACAGTCTGGCAGCCCCAGGATAGACAGGGCAGCAGAGGCGGGGCTTTGTGGGTGTGATTGTCCAGCAGAGCACTTGTCTGGTGTGCCTTTTATTTGAAAGTTCTCCTTTCACCACAGTGACCCCACTCCCTATGGTCATACTCCCCTCTGAGGCTCACAGATCCCATTACTCACCCGCACCTGAAGGCATCTGAATTTGCCCTTCCTGCCTGTTCGCCCCTGTACCAGGACACCCTTCCAGCTTAGCACTGCCCATGGCTTGACCCCTGCTCACCCTGGGCTCACCCACCCTCCTGGCTCCCAGCATGAGACTAAGCTCGCCATGGTTATGATTTCGCATGGTTTTTTTGTTTGTTTGTTTGTTTGTTTTTTGTATGTTTGTTTGTTTTTGAGACAGAGTCTCACTCTGTCACCCAGGCTGTAGTACAGTGGCACGATCTCGGCTCACTGCAACCTCCGTCTCCCGGGTTCAAGCGATTCTCCTGCCTCAGCCTCCCAAGTAGCTGGGACTATAGGCGCACGCCAATATGCCTGGCTAATTTTTGTATTTTTAGTAAAGATGGAGTTTCACCATGTTGGCCAAGCTGGTTTGGATCTCCTGACCTCAGGTGATCCCTTGCCTCCGCCTCCCAAAGTGCTGGGATTCCAGGCGAGAGCCACCGCACCCGGCTGGCATGGTTTCTTAGATCCCTTCATCTGTCCTGCTTCCTGGAGGCCCAGGTTCTACAATGCCTGATGGAAGGTGCCACATCTCAACCTGGGCAAAATTTGAGCCTGACTACCTCGTTTTGTTTTATTGATAAATACAAAACACACATAACATAAAATCTATCATTTTAACCATTTTAAGTGTACAGTCACATCAAGGACATTCACATTAAGTACATTAGCAATGTTGCATAACCATCACCACAATTTCCAGAACTTTCATCCCCCCAAACAGAAACCCCCAATCCATGAAGCACCCCATTCTCCACTCCCCCAGTGCCTGGTAACCTCTAATCTACTTTCTATCAATGTGCCTGTTCTAGGTACTTCCTATAAGTGGAGTCATAAAATATTTGTAGTTTTATGTCTGGTTGATTTCACTTGGCATGATGTCTTCAAAGTTCATCCACGTCGTAGCATGTGTCAGAATTTCATTCCTTTTTAATGGCTGAATATCATCCCATTGTGTGTATATACCCACTTGGTCTAACCATTCATTCATCCACTGATGAACACTCGAGAATATCATCCCGTTGTGTGTATATACCCACTTGGTTTATTCATCCACTGATGAACACTCAAGGTGTTTCTACCTTTTGGCTATTGTGAATAGTACTACATAATAACTGAGGTACAAATATCTGTTTGAGTCCCAGTATCCTGTTCTTTTGGCTATATGTCTAAGAGAGGAATTGCTGGGTCATATGTTTAACTTTTTGAGAAACCAAACAGTTTTCCTGAGCCTTGCTCTTAAATCCAGGTAAAATATTACCCCCATTGTGAAGCGTTTAGTCCCCAGCTCTCTCCCCTTCTCCTAAGTCAAAATCCATCTAGCCCTCCTCTGTGCTCCAAGGCCACCTGTGTGCATGATGAATACAGCTCCTATCACTTGGTCTCTGGTCATCTGCTTACTGGTGTCCATGCTACAAGGGCCCTGGAGGCAGGGATAGTGTCTTGTCTGGTCTCGCATCCCAGAGCCTAGTGCAGTGGTTGCTCATGATATGAACCCACATAAATGATGACATGAACCCACATTCGTTTGAATGGGTGATCTGTTGCTCACTCACTCACTACTTAACTGATTGACCAACTGGCTAAACTAATACAGCACTTCTCCCTGTTCTCTGCCAAATTATGCCCTTTTCTTCTTGGCTGCAAAAGGGGTGCTCATGACCTGTCTACCTGTGAAGTGCTTAAGTGTGGGGTAAAGGATTTGATACTCACTAGCCATGTTGCCATGGGAAAGTTTTCTAAGCTCTCAGAGCCTCAGTGTCTTCATCTGCACAGTGGGGTTAATAATATGACCTACAGCAGGAGGCTGGTGTGCAGGTGAAGTGTTAAGTGCTTAACACAGTGCTCGGCCACAGCAATGCTCCACACGTGTTAACTAGCAGTCAGAGCATCAGGAGAATCCTGCTTAATCTCTTTCTGGTTGATGCCTCCCACATCTTCCTAGTTAGATTTTGGATTTCAAATCCAGAACCTAAGTCAGTACCTGGCACACAGTAGGTACTCAATAAATATTGAATGAATAAATTGCTAGTTTATCGTCAACTCCAGTGAGCCATAGCTTTCTTTCCAGTAGCCAGAACAATTTGAGACCAGTAACATGTTCTGGGAGTGTTATTAGTCAGGCTGTTTTCACCTGTAATGAAGAGAAAATATTATTAATGAAGGCTTAAACCACGAGTTCGTTTATTATTGACTTGGCATGTCCTGCATTTGGAGTAGGTATGATATTCGATGAGTTTAGAGGCTCAACAATGTAATCAAGGCTCCATGGTCTTTTCATTTTTTCACTCCTCAAACCACAGTATACGGGCTTCCATTTTCTAGTTTATTGCATTGTTGCTGCAAGATGGTTGCCCAGCTCATGAATCCATACCCTCACATCATAGTGATCGGCAAGAGGGAAAGGAAGAGAGGAAAGGCTTCTGTGTGTCTCTCTTTTTTATCAGAAAGGAAAATTTCCCCTAGAAATTGCAGCACACACCACACCATTCCCTAGCCTATAGGCATATCCTATTGGCCAGACGTGGGTGACATACTCATGCCAGTGGGGGTCTGGAGGGCTCTTCTCTGCAGAAGATAAAGCAGAGAATGAATCAGTGCCCTAACCCCCACCAAGTCCTCCGTAACTCAGCCTTCAAAAGACTGGCACCATATTTTTATCCTTCAGACAGGACATCAGAAGATAATTCCCCAGGCATTTCACCACCCAAAAGGAAAAACCTGAAGACATCGACCCAGGAGTTTCCCAAAAAAGGGCCCACCGGGATCACCTTACACTGAAGCTCAAAGTTGATGTGCCCTGCTCACCTACTCAGAGTCTCCAATTTGCATTTTGGTTCCTTCCCATCCACCACTACGTTTAATTACAAGGAGATGACCAAGGGTTATCGGACTTCCTAGAAAAGCCTCTAATAAGGAAGACAGAGATCACACAACTTGGAGGCAGCAGAGACGAAGCAGGAAGAAGAAGAAAAAAATGCTTAAAGATCATTAATATCTCCAGAGAAATAAGAGAAGATGTCACGTATCAAGAACAGAATGTTATTTTAAGAAGAACATTGAGAGAACAAAAAAAAAGAGTTCTTGGAAATCAAAAACATGAGAGCAGGCACATGAAATTCAATAGAAGAGGTGGAAGATTAACTTGGGGAAATCTCCCAGAAAGTAGAGCAAAGAGTCAAAGACATGGAAAACCCAAGAGGAGTTCTAGCAGGAGAAACAGGAGAGAGCAAGAGGAGAACACACAAAACAGAGATGATGAAATCCTTCTCAAAATACTTCCAGAATATTTCCTGATCTGGAAGAATATGAGTTTCAGAACTGTTGTGAAAATGGGTTCTTCGGGGTCTTCATCTCTTGCATGCACCAGGATTCAAGGAGAATTTCACAGCATCCCACATTAAGCAGTAAGAAATGGTCTTTACTGGAGAAAGAGAAGACAAGGCCAAGGGTTGTAGGAAAAGCCATGAAGACAAGGGATGGGAACCCCTGAGGTTTCCCTCATTCCACAGAGGGTGCTGCTGGGGTGCAGTGTGCTTCTGGTTCTAGGAAAGGACCCCATCTTCACTGTGGATTTCACTTTTATATCCCCCTTTACAGGCAACTGTAATAAAATTGCCTTGTCTTGGGAGTAATAATGGACTTCTGGGCATCGGGCAGTCTGGATCCAGGGTACCTGATGTTTGTCGTTGTTGGTAACCAGCTGCCCAGCATCTGGAGGCCTTGGAGTCTGTGGGAGCTTGTAGGCCCAGGATCCCATTGGGGGACAAGTTTGGGGAAGGAAGATGTTGGTCCTGTAGGAAGTAGAGCTTAGGCGTAGCTCCTCCTACTGAGAGATGCGGATCCGAAGTGCAGCCAGCTTATGTCTAGGCAGCCCAGAACAGGCTCGAGGGTCTTTTTAATAATTCTGCTCTCTGCACCATGAACACTAAGTGGCCCACTGAGCTTCCAGCACCGTGGCTGAAAACAGTTCCACTCCAATGACGACCACTGGGAATTTTCGGAACGCACCAAGGACAAGGAGAAGATCCTACCAACTTCCAGGGAGAAAAGTACAGGTTATACATGAGGGGTCAGTGATGCCAAGGGACTTCAATGTCTCAGCCTCCATACTGGCAGAGAAGAGGATGAAGCAAGACCCTCAATAGTCTAAAGAAACTTAATTTCCACCCCAGAATTCTATATCCACGCAAATTATCAGTCAGGTGGGAGAAGATGTTGTTCAGCCATGCAAAGTCTCCAAAAATTGTCACCCCGATCCTTTCTTAGAGAGCTACTAGAAGTTGTTCACCATTAAAACCAAGGAAGAGAATGCAAGGAACAAAATACACATTAAAGAAGAGCCAAGATAATTTCCAGGAGGGTAGTACAGGGACACTTAAAAGGGGCAGTGGGCAGCCAGTCCAGACCAGTGCAGTCATTATCACGACTCTGCTGCTATGCCACAGTGCTAGTCAGATGATACACTTCCAACGCAAGAAAGTAAACCAAGGAAGAGAATGCCATGAGATCCAGGACACACAGGCTCCAACTCAGAGGAAAGGCAAAGGGCATTTTAAGAGTGACAGTGGCTGGGTGCAGTGGCTCATGCCTGTAATCCCAGAACTTTGGGAGGCTGAGGCAGGGCAGATCACAAGGTCAGGAGACCATCCTGACTAACACAGTGAAACCATGTCTCTACTAAAAGTACAAAAAATTAGCCAGGCGTGGCGGTGGGTGCCTGTAGTCCCAGCTACTCGGGATGCTGGGGCAGGAGAATGGAAGGCGGAGCTTGCAGTGAGCCTAGATTGCGCCACTGCACTCCAGCCTGGGCGACAGTGCAAGACTCCATCTCAAAAAAAAAAAAAAAAGAAAAGAAAAGAAAAGAAAAGAAAAAAAGAGTGACAGCAAAAGGAAGTCACAGGTTGACAACTGGATGGCAGGCCTAGAGAAGAGCAAATTCAGATTGGTGGAAAATAAAGTCTCCAGTAGGGACAACTCCAAGGAAAAAAACTGGAAATAACAAGTTACTTTCTATAATTGACTTTATGGAAAAGTATATGGTGGGAAGAATATGCAATGGGTACAAAGAAAGCTAAGCAAATGGAAACAACAAAGAAATTATTAACTTTGGGAAAAACAAAAGCAAAAAAAAAGAAAACAACATGTATTACAATACACAGCTGTGAATAAATTTTGCAAAGGCATAATAGCCTAGACCGAATGTTGATTTAAGCAAAAATTGTAAAATAGCTATATCGGAAGGATGGGTGAGAGGAAGGAGAGAGGAGAGAGAAGATTTTTTTGTAAGACCACTAAACCTAATCTATTATAATAAGAAATCAATAGGTAAGACCTATGATTAAGGAATCAAAAGATAGCAGCATAGGCATATTCTTCAAACATATAGAAGTGAGTAATTTCCGGGAGAAACAATGGAGTTTAGTACTTGCCTTTAAGGAAGAAGTGGTATAGTTGGGAAGAGTGGTGCCAGGAACTGTCACATTATATCATAAGCTGCTTAGTACTACTTGGCTTTTTCATTTGTTTTTTGTTTTTTAGAGACAGGATCTCCTGTGTTTTCTAGGCTGCAGTGCAGTGGCACAATCATGGCTCACTGAAGCCTCAGTCTCCTGGGCTCAGGTGATCCTTCCACGTCAGCCTCCCAAGCAGCTGGGACCACAGGTGCATAGGGGTCTCACTATGTTGCCCAGGCTGGCCTTGAACTCCTGGGCTTAAGCGATCCTCTCACCTTGGCCTCACAAAGTACTGGGATTACAGGTGTGAGCCACTGTACCCAGCCTGTTTGGATTTTTTAAATGGGCGTATATATCATCCTGATTTTTATAATTAACTAAAGTACAGCAATATTGAAAGGCAATGACTGAAATTTTTTCAATGTCTGATTTGATTGACTGATGAGCACTGTACAAAGACTTACGAATTTGCTCTTACTTCAGAGCTTTAGGTCTGTGATTCTCTCCAGAGGGGTGAATATTTCCAAGATACACAATAAGCATTTGTGGACTGAAGTAATGAATCAACAGATGAACCAACAAGCTACAACCACCAAAGTCTAAGCATAATGTACTTATGGTACATTATAGTGGAACTCAGGAAGTCCCCTTTCTCTCTAGGAGGTCTTGTGGTCCCAATTCCAGAATAGGGGACAACTAGCACCATGGCACAAGTGCCTGTGTGTATAGGGCCTTGATCTTGGTTAGTTGGACTTCTTTGGTAGAAAGAAACAAGGCTTAACTAGACCACCTTAAGAAAGTAGAATGTACTTATAAGAACCCAGTAGGCATTGGTGTCGTGCGGACAGAAGCCATCTCTTAGGGACTTGTGTTAGTCAGGGTTCTCCAGAGAAAAGCAACCACTAGGATAGAGAGAGATATATCGGAGGGGATTTATTATGGAAATTGGTTCACGTGGTTATGGAAGCCGAGAAGCCCCATGATCTACCATCTACAAGATAGAGAACAGGGAAGCTGGTGCTGGAATTCCACTGGAGTCCACAATCTGGAGAACCTGGGGAACTGATGGTATCACTTTCAGTTCTAGGCCAAAGGCCTAAGAATTTGGGCTCTGGGAAGTGCCAGGGTCTGAAGGTCTGAGAACCTGGAGTTCTGATGCCCAAGGGCGGGAGAAGATGAGCATCCCAGGAAGAGAAGAGAGAGCGAGTATGCCCTTCCTGTGCCTTCTCATTCTATTCAGCCCCTCAGCCGATCGGACGATGCCCTTCCATGTGGCGAGGGTGTTCTCTACTCCATCCACTGACTCAAATGGCAACCCCTTCTGGAAACAGCCTCACAGAGGCACCTAGAAATAATGTTCACCAGCTACTTGGGCAGCACTTAGCCTAGTCAAGTTGACACCTGAAATTAACCATCACAGGGACCAAGGCAGGCGATACTGCCCAAGATCCAGTGGGCTCTCTGTAGCGGATGGTGGGGCCCAGGAAGTCCCTTTTCTCTCTAGGAGGTCTTGTGGTTCCAATTCCAGAACAGGGCACAACTAACACCACAGCACAGATCCCTGTGTTTATAGGACCTTGATCTTGGTTAGTTGGACTTCTTTGGTAGAAATAAACCAAGCCTTACCTAGACCACCTTAAGAAAGGTGGAAGTGCTGGGCAGGAAACTGGGCAGGACAGGACAGACTGGGAAAGCCACTCCAGGCCTCCCTGGGGACCTACCCCCTCTGGGGTCATGCCTTCCTGAATGCTCTTCTCTGCTTCCTTAGGGGAAGTGGACAGTGCTGAACAGCCTTGCTCTGCCTGGGGGAATTTCCAGCCGTATGGGTCCCTCCTCCCCACTGCTGAGCTCAGAAACCTCATCTCTGCAGCCTCCTTGCAACAACGCCCCACACAGGTGACCTAGATTGCACCATTTGACCAACAGGCTTTGATCAAACATGGGCACCTGAAAAAGAAAGTACCACAGGGCAGAGGTACCAGCCTGGGACAGTGGCCCTGGCTTCCTCTGTGGCATGGTGTGGGCTATCCTGCCTGGTAGCTGAGCCTGCAGCCTGACTCCCAGCCTGCCAAATGATTCTGTGTGGATCTTGGTTTAGGTTCTCCCAGCAGCAGACACTGATTCAGGTATTCAAGTATAAGGATTTATTTGAGAGGGGATGCCGGAAGACAATGGTACGAGACAAGGGAAGGAAGGGAAGGTAGGAGAAGGGAAGGAAGCTAATAAAGTTATCAAATGTGGCAGATTGTTTCATGGATGTGACTTCTCCCATTGCAGTATCCTCAATTCTTGTTAAAGAACTTGATCACCCTTCCTATCCAGAGGTGGAGTATATTTCTCCACCCCCTTGAATCTGGCCAGTCTTGAGACTTGTTTTGGCTAATAGAATATGGTAGACTTGGCATTGAGTGGGTTCTGGAACCTAGGCCTAAAGACGTCCGGCCACTTTTGCCTGGGCCCTCTCTGAATGCTGCCCTGAGACCATCTTATAAGGAAGCCGGTCTAGCCTCCTGAAGGATGGGAGATCACGTTGAGGGGAACCAAGGCACCCAGCCACCCGCCAGATGTGTGAGTGAGCCCGTCTTGGGCCTTCTGCCCTGGCCAGCCTCCAGCTGAACACAGCTGCAAGCATGAGCCTGGGCAAACCCAGCAGAAGACCCACCAGCTAACCCAGACAATCATGGGAAACAATTCATCATTATTGCTTTAGGCCACAGCATTTTAGGATGATGTGTTCCATAGCAAAAGATGACTGTTATTTTAAACCAGTTACCACTGAGGGTAACCAGAGCTCAATCCTGCAGGGGAACTCTGGGAGACAGTGTAGACCAGGCCTCAGTGTTACCTTGATCAAAGGAAGGGAGAGCTGGGGTACTTATTCACCACCTCCCCACCCATCATTGGTTGAGAGCTGCTCCACCGGCATTAGCCCCAGCACTTCCAGTTTGCCCCACACACAGGCCAAGCATGTTCCCCACAGCCAGCAAGCTGTGCATTGTCACAGTAAGCTGACTTCAGGGTGTGGCGTGAATGCAAGGGCTCTGGCCACAGCACTAACAGGGCCTTCTCCAGTGCGTAGCCCAGAGCCCTTTGCAGAACCTTCTTTTCCATTCATTAAACTAGAGTCAATGCCTGTCGCTTGCCTCCTGGAACCCTGGCTGGTGAATGTGTTTCTGCATTGCAGTCCTTCCTGGCTACCAGCTGACTTGGCCTCTCTCTATTCTGCAGTCCATTTTCCACAGTGGATTGGCTTTACCCACCTCCATTTCCCCAGACGGCAGTGTTCTTCCAGCCAGGTGGTCACTAAGTGGCCCGCACATGGGCCACCTGCAGCTGGGAGCCTGGTTGGGCCAAAGTTCAGTCACACCCACCGTCATGGAGTTTGTGCAGGCACCATGGCCGATCTGCCCAATGAGGTGGGGGAGAGGCATTCGTGTCTGGATTCCTGCCCCTGCCCCATCTCACTGTGGGTCTTTGCCTGTTGTTCCTCAATTCAGAATCTTGGGGACATGGAGCTCTCCATCTGCAGTGGGGGTTCCTGATACCCAAAGGTACTTGCCCTTCCTTCAGGCTCCCCACGACATCCCCAACCTCCTAATGCCACTTAGAAGTGAGATGTATGCCTGCACTCCAAACTGGAACCTGACATGCATTTTCTCACATACACCATGCTCCAAATGGTGACCAAGCACAGTTAACGTTGCATTGCTAACTCCAGGAACATTATGAGTTAAATAGGAATTTGTGGACTGGCCTGAAAAACCAACCACCATTTATAACTTGGTTTCTATGGGGAAATGCATTCTGAGTTCCAAACAACTGGCTCACATAGAGATTTCTGGAACACAGCCTGGTCGCCACGTTGGGAACTGTAGGTGGCTTCTCAGTATACCCAATTAACATGGTCATTGTAGGCAGCTAACGGTGAGCTCTCGCTCCAGGCTTGGCGAGCCCTGAAGAAAGGTGTGGGATACTCCAGGCAACCTCGTGGAGTACTCTACTCCTTCCTTCTGGAAGCTGGAAGTGGCCTCGGAGCTGAGGGGGACACCAAAGGCCACCTAGCTCTCCAGGATAACATTCCTGACTGACTCTACTCATACACTTCCAAGCCCAAGGGCCTCGCTGCCTCACGGAGATTATGGGGCCACCTGTCACTATCCAACAATTCTTTCTCTACTGGGCTGAAATCTACACTTCTCTTTCTAACACCCCCTACCCCAATTTCACCCTTCAAACCTTGCTCAAACATTCTCTGTGAAGCCCTTCAGCTGCCGTAACAGACAAGTCACAAATGTTTCAAATTAGATCTCCTTATTAAATATTGGATATTCCTGGCTGGCAGGCAAGCAGCATTTCCCATCTGGTGAGTTAGGGTCCTCAGGTCCAGTCAACCTGCCAGCCTCCCCTGGGCAGGTGGGAAGGAGAACAGAGAGAAGGCATACCTGCTTCTCAACAGCCAACATATCTTATCTTGGAAGTGACCCAGCATTACTACTCAGTGTCATTGGCAAGAACTAGTCACATGGAAAAGTGACGATCATCACTCATATTTGGCAGGCATTCAGGGTGTGCCTGGTTTTGTCCTGAGAACTTGACACTGTTAACTCTATTAGCCCTCTTTCACCCTAGGATTGAGTTCTATTGCCATGCACTATATTACATATAGGGACGTTGAGGCCCTGAAGTTAAGTGACTTGTCCAACGTCAGAACCAGGATGTGGAGGAGCTGGGCTGCAAACGCGCACACTCCAGCTCAGAGCTGGAGTATACTGGAACAAACTGCCCTGCTTGGGACACGTAAGAGGTCTTCAGTCTTGTGCACTGTATTTATTGTAAAGACATACAGCACTCTTCCATTCAAGAGAAGGAGGAGAGGGGAGGGAGCATGAAGACTAGTGGCTTCTTCAGGGCTGGGGAGGAAAGGAAAGGCTCTCCTAGAAATTAAGGAAGCCTGAACCCTAACTTGGATGATGGTCTGGGTGCCTCGCTTCCCAGGTGAGAAAGCAGCATTCATGGGGCCGTGTGGGTCTAAGGGCGGTGGGCTCTCCTCACCACCACCTGGGTGCACCCCTGTCAGTCACCTGTTGCCAGAGTGTGGCACAGCAGCTGTGCCCGAGCACCCCCTCACCCCACACCCAACTTCTGCTCTCTGCAGCCAAGAGGCTCGGAGACAGGAGAGGGGAGGCCAACCTGGGCCAAAGACCCCAGTGGGCTTTTCTGCAGGGACCTGCAGCAAATGCCAGCCTCTAGCCCCTTCCTCCTGCTCCTCCTCCTCCTCCTCCTCAGCCACATCCCACAGCAGGGTCCAGACCAGCTCCAGATCCAAGGCCCTTCACCCACCCACAAGGCTCCTCCTTTCCAACCAGTGGTCCCTGGGTGGCTGAGAGACCAGGGCTGGGGAAGGACACTGGAGGAGTGTGAGCCCCACTGTTAGGTTGGGGGACAGATATGGGCTTAGGCTGAGACAGTGAAAGCAGAGTAGGCAGGAAAGCATTTAGGGGCCAGGCCTGGGATTTTCTTTGTCACCTCCCCCAAGAGCTCTGAACAATGGGCAGCATGATCCGATTTGCCTGTTAGAAAGATCAGTCTAGCAGCAGGTGAGAAAAGTGAGGCTCTGAGGTCTTAAGAGGCTACTAAGATATTAAAATATACACGATAGGAAGATATGAGATTAGAGCCCCCCTTTTTATGTGCCCTGTAGTTGCAACTTTGTCACATGGACCCAAGAAAGCTATCTGGTCTCTAGCTCTGTAAAGGCTGCAGCTCCCAGCTGTCACTCCATGGCCACTCTATCCTTAGTCTGGCTTCCAGCATCTTCCAGTTGCTCCCTTCCTTGGCTTACCACACCCTTAATTTCAGGGTGCCCTGCACAAGTCCCTCATCCCCTGGACAAGTCCCCGCCATCAGGAAGAGGAAGAGCTTTGGGCAACAAGCCTCTCATAAGGACTCAGGCCTCGGGTGGGCGGAGGGGACAGGTGCCTGGAGGATAGGCAGCATGCCCCTGCCCTCTGAAGGAGAGCGTGACAGAAGATAAAAGCTCCCCAGCAATGGGACCAGTGTGTACTGAGTGACACAGATTAGGGGCACAGACAGAGTCCAAACAGGGAGAGGACAAAGTGTCCCAGGTGGGTGGGGGCTTCAGGGAGGAGGGTGACTTGAGTTTCACCTCTGATTTGAAATGCAATAGACACTCTCGCCTCTGTCCCCATCTCCAAGCTGAGTCTCCTGGTGGAAAGACCCCAGCATCACCCTCCCCCTGCTCTCAGCACTTCAAAGCAGGGACCCTTGCTGAAGGAGAGGCCCCGGCCCAGCCCTGCCATCCTCCCCATTCAGGGGCCTGCAGTGGCATCTGGAGCCAGGGAATTTTTCATCAGCTCCTGCTCAGTATGTAGCTCCCAGCTGTAATCTTCCCCTCTGAAATCTGCATGTTATTCACTCTTTCACCTACTCCACATGCACAGGCCTGGACCTACCTGCACACCATCCACCCCCAACCCTCACAGTCTTCGTGCCCCACCCCAGGGTGCTCATGACACAGATGCGCAGTTGCCGGCCTATCCCTCGGGAAACTTCCTCCAGGGGCCCCTATTCTCCCTGCCTACTTCAGGTCTCTTCACACGAGCCTTTGGTTAGGGGACCATGGCAAGTCACCTGACCTCTCAGGGCCTGCATTTCCTCATCCAGGTAATGGGATCATCATTCCTACAACTCAGACTGTTGTGAGAGGCGCAGTGCCCAGCAAATGCCAGGACCTCCTGGGAGTGTGCGCCCACTCCCTTCACCTAGGGGACAGAGCCAGACATGAGCTCCTGAATCCCTGCCCTCAAAAGGATTCAAATCTCTAGTGCCTTCTCTCAAGGTAAAGTCATGGCAGGGCTTGTCCTGATAAATATGATCTGGATTCCAGAAGGCTTTGGTGGGAGCATGGGAGGGCACAGAGCCCTTCACAGAGCTTTAAAGCAAGTTGGGTTTCCAGGTAAGACCACCTGCTCCATTGTGTCTGTAATCCACTCCCACCTGTGCAGGAAAGTTTTCATTTTCCCATGTGATTTTCTCTGGGGTTTATTTCTGGCTTTTAGTTCTATGCCTGTTATGGATCCTGCAGTTTACTCCTTGTGCTCTGTGTGCACCCCCAATCCCATTCTATGGAGTAGTTCAAGGGTGGGGGGAGTTTCATCATTTCTATCTCATACCCCCAGGCTGCCTGGGGATGCTGATCGCAGCCTCCTGGCATTTTGCACAGTGTCGGATTCTTGCTAATTTGGTGCCCCCGCTGCACCTACTCTCAAAACCCTTTGCCTCCCATAGCACAAAAACACCCAGAAATTCCTGTGTGTAATATTTCCTAGCCATAGAAAATGGGTATCGTAGAAAAACACTTAATAGCATGGAGAAATGTTCACTGTATGTTGCTGAGTGAAAGGGCAGGTTACAAAGCGGTACATTTAGGTGATCCAAGTTTTATTTTTTAAATATATGTATAGGCTGGGCATGGTGGCTCACACTTAGAGTCCCAGCACTTTGGGAGGGCGAGTGGGCAGATCACCTGAGGTCAGGAGTTCAAGACCAGCCTGGCCAACATGGAGACCAGCCTGGCCAACATGACAAAACCCCATCTCCACTAAAAATACAAAAACTACCTGTGCATGGTGGCACACCTGTAGTCCCAGCTACTCGGGAGGCTGAGGCACGAGAATTGCTTGAACCAGGAGGCAGAGGTTGCTGTGAGCCCAGATCATGCCACTGCACTCTGGCCTGGGTGACAGAGCAAGACTCTGCCTGAAAACAAAAAGTGAATAAATAAAAAACAAACAAATAAATAAATAATGTATCTCTCTGAAAATAAGAAGCTACCATGGTGTTCGTAGGGTAGAGTAATTACAGGAAAGTTTTAATTTTCTTTTTCTTGCATTGTAACTTTTAAAAACACATTTTATACAGGTATTTGTTATCAGATTAACAATGTTTCATAGGCACCCAAAACCTTAATTTTACCATGTTCACTTCCCTGCTCCCTAGAAAACATCAAAGGCTCCTTCTAGCCCATATAATAAAGTCAGTGAGAGACCTTTCATGCGGGAAGCATCTGGGTTAGTGATTTTTAACTATTTGGGAGCTGCAGACCTTTCAGAGAATCTGATTATAATTGTGGGCCTCTCTCCAGAAAAGTACACATAGATGCAAAATGTATGTGATTTGGCAAGAGGTTCTTAGACTCCCATGAAATCTGTGCATGAACTTCAGGTTGAAAGCTTCTAATCCAAGTAAATCCCCAGGTTTTATGGATGAGGAAGCAGCCCAGGAAAGTGAAACCAATTTACCAAAGTTTCCAGCAGGTTAGTAGCATTTAGATTCCTTTAAGGCCTTCTAGTGTTTGGCTCCTACCAACCCCACTTCCCACTACTGCCCTACACAGACAAATTGGTCTCCACTCCACCAGTTTCATCTTCCCCAGGCTTTCCTCCAGCATTGCTCCTCATCCCTCTGCTAAATGCCCTTTCTTCTCCCCTCTACATTCCTAATCCTCCTCATCGGGATCAAGACTGCCCTCAGCTGCAGATAAATGAATCCCTCCTCCCCCAGTAAAAGTGGCTCAAACATCCAATGGTATATTCTATAATATCTGGGTAGAGTAAGTCCAGGGGTGAGCAATCCAGGGCTGGTGTGGAAACTCCATAAAATTGTCAGGAACCCAGGCTGCTTCTGTCTTTTTGCTCTGGCATCCCCATACACCCACTCCATACCCCAAGTATGCCTTGCAGACCAAGATGTCTGCCAGGAAGCAAAAAGGAGGACAGAGAGAACAACAATGAATGCACGTCTCCCCTGTGAGCCACTTCTTTTGAAGCAGACTTCCTCAAAGTCGCACACACCACCTCGGCTGCATCGCATCCACAGAACCCAGGCTCATGTCCACATCTAACTATAAGGGAGGCTAGGCAACTCTTCTCAACTGAGCACAGGGTTCTATTACTAGGGAAGAAGAGTGCAATGGATATTGGCTAGGCAACCTTCAGCCTTCACTATGCCATCTCTAAAGCTGAGTTCAAATCTCACTTCATTTATAAAGCCTTGCCTGCTCATTCCCAACTGCTAGTAGTCTTAGCTTCCAATGAAACCTTCTAATTTTGTGTCTAAGCCCTTTATTTTCAATTTCCCATACCCAGCTACTAGTTAAATATTTTATTGCCTTTTAAAGTGGCTTTCTCCTACAACATATCAAAGTCTGTATAATGCAGGTAAGGTAGTGCTTTGAGGGAAGTTTATAACACTAAATGTTTTTATTAGAAAAAAAGAAAGATCTCAAATAGTAAAATAAGCTTCCACCTGAACAAACTAGAAAAAGAAAAGTAAATTAACCCAAAGCAAGCAGAAGGAGAGGCATAAAGAACAGAAAAACAACGAACAAAATCAATGGAACCAAAGCTGGTTCTTTGAAAAAATTAATAGAACTTATAAACATCTAGCCAGCCATACTAGGAGAGAGAGAGAGAGAGAGAAAGAGAGAGAGAAAGAGAAGACACAGAATTGAAAGAGGAGACAGCACTACAGACTTCACAGACATTAAGAGGATAATAAGAGAATATAGGTAATTTCTTACACAAACAACCAAATTTACTCAAAAAGCAGCAGATAACCTAAATAGTTGTATATCCATTAAATAAATTGAATCCATGGTTTAATACCTTTCAATAAAGATAACTCCAGGGCTTCCCATTCTATCAAACATTTAAGGAAAAAATAATACCAATTCTACACAATATCTTCCAAAAGTAAGAGGAAGAAATACTCTCCAACTCATTTTACCAAGCCAGAATTACCCTAATGACAAAACCAGACAACGATATTACAAGAAAAATAAAGTAAAAACCAATATCTATCCCTCATGAACATAGATGCAAAAATCCTTAACAAAATAGAAAAATGAATTCAGCAATTAAAAACAAAAAGATAATGTACTAAGACCAAGTGAGTCTTATTCTAGAAATTTGAGACTGGTTCAACATTTGAAAATCAATGTAATTCACTATATTGACAAAGTAATAAAGAAAAGCAATGTGATTATTTTATTAGATACAAAAAGGCATTTGACGAGATTCAACATGCCTTCATAACAAAAACTCTCAGCATACTAGGTATGGAAGAAACTTCCTTAACTTGATAAAGAGCATCGTAGAAACCCTACAGGCCAAGCACAGAGACTTAGGCCTGTAATCCCAGCACTTTGGGAGGTGAAGGCAGGCAGATCACGAGGTCAGGAATTTAAGACCAGCCTGGCCAACAAGGTGAGACCCTGTCTCTACTAAATATACAAAAATTAGCCGGGCATGGTGGTGCACACCTGTAATCCCAGCTACTCAGGAGGTGGAGGCAGGAGAATCGCTGGAACCCAGGAGGCAGAGGTTGCAGTGAGCTGAGATCGCACCATTGCACTCCAGCCTGGGCAACAGAGCGAGACTCTGTCTCAGGAAAAAACAAAACAAAACAAAGCAACAACAACAAAAAAAAACCCCTACAGCTAACAGCATACTTAATGGTGACACACTAAATGCTTTCCTCCTAACATCAAGAATAAGAGAAGGCTGTCCTTTCTCACCTCTCTTATTCAACATTGCCCTGGAATTTCTACTCAATACAATAGGCAAGGCAAAGAAATGAAAGGCATATAGACTGGAAATAAATAAATAAAATGGTCTCCACTCACAAGTAACATGATTATCTTTGTGGGAAATCCCAAAGAATCTACAAAATGCCCCTAGAACTCAAAAGTAAGTTTAGCAAGTTTGCAGGATACAAGAAAAACATACAAAAATCAATTGTAGGATGAGCATCGTGGCTCATGCCTCTAATTGTAGCACTTTGGGAGGCCGAGGTAGGAGGGTCACTTGAGGCCAGGAGTTCAAGACCAGCTTGGACAACATAGTGAGACCCCCACCTCTACAAAAAATGAAAATAAAAAATTAGTCAGGCACGGTGATGCATGCCTATAGTCCTAACTACTTGGGAGGCTGAGGTGGGAAGATTACTTGGGCCCAGGAGTTCAAGAGTTCAAGGTTGCAGTGAGCTACGATCACACCATGGCACTATAGCCTGGGTGATAAAATGAGATTCTGACTCTAAAAAAAAAAAAAAAAAAAAAAAATCAATTGCATTTTAAGTACCCCTGCTCTGAACAATATGCAAAATTACAATTCAAAAAAAAATTTAAGGTACTATTTACTATAGCACCCAAAAATGAAATTCTTGAGTATAAATCTAATAATATATATGTAGGATCTGTCTGCCAAAAACTATAAAATACTACTGAAGGAAATCAAAGATAAGTGGATAGACACAGAGCATTCATGGAAAAAAACACTCAATATTGTTAAAATGTCAGCTATGCCCAGATCGATCTATAGATTCAACACAATCTCAATTAAAACCCAATGGGAATTTTTTGTAGAGATAAACAAGCTGATTACTTTTTCCTCCTGAGGCAGGAGCATGGCTTGAACTCGGGAGGCGGAGGTTGCAGTGAGCTGAGACAGTGCCACTGCGCTTCAGCCTGGGCGACAGAGCCAGACTCTGTCTCAAAAATAAAATAAAATAAAATAAAATAAAATAAAATAAAATAAAATAAAGGGCAGCACATGGAATTTTGGGGTGATAGAACTATGTCGGGCCACTGGTGGTAAGTATATGACTGTATGCACTGGCCAAAACCCTTAAAACTATACATCACAAAGAGTAAATGCTTATATGTAAAAGTTTTTTAAATTAAATGTTTCCTTCTAGCCTTTCCTGTTATAAATCTCCTCAAAATGGAGACCATGACATTCCCTGAGCAGCCCAGCTCCAGAGCTCTAGCTCTGGGGAAAGCAGGAGGTAATTTAGAAAAGCAAGACTGGAAAATGGGTGGAGAAAGGAGGAAACCACTAGAAATGGAAATGCAAATTCCAACATTTCCCATCATTGCTAACTTTTCCTGCAGCCTTGGCACCAGGCATGGCCCAGGTCGAAATACGGAAGAAAATGGAATTTCCCTTTGGATGTCTTCTCTCTTTTCCCATCTCTCCCTTACAGGGACCTTCTGCCTCCGTCAGGGAATCAATACAGGGGCCTCAGTTGCTTCTATCGCAGGGATTTGCATATTAAAAGATATTGCAGGGTATGTCAGATCTTATCTGGATCCATGAAGGAATTTGGGACCTTAGTTCAAAAGTGTGATGAGAGTGATGGGGAGTATGATGGGGAAAGGGGAGGAAGGAACACTGCACAATACCCAACATTCCTCCCTGAATCCGAGGCATCCTTTCCAGCATTGCCTCCTGCCCCCATCCCCAGGGAGAGGAAGCGCCATACTCAGGTCTAGGCACGAGCCAGTTTATCAGATCCTCTTAAAAGTGATAATAGGGGAGGTGGCCGGACGCAATGGCTCACGCCTATAATCCCAACTCTTTGGGAGGCCAAGGCAGTTAGATTGCTTGAGTTCAGGCGTTTGAGACCAGCCTGGCCAACATAGCAAAACCCCATCTCTACAAAAAATACAAAAATTAGCCGGGCATGGTGGCAGGCGCCTGTAGTCCCAGTTACTCAGGAGGCTGAGGTGGGAGGATTGCTTGAGCCCAGGAGGCGGAGATTGCAGTGGGCTGAGATTGCGCCACTGCCTTCCAGCCTGGGTGACAGAGACCCTGTCTCAGAAAAGAAAAAGAAAAAGAAAGAAAGGAAGGAAGGAAGGAAGGAAGGAAGGAAGGAAGGAAGGAAGGAAGGAAGGAAGGAAGGAAGGAAGGAAGGAAGGAAGGAAGGGGAGGTTACAGGCCTCTGACTTCATCTTCTGCTGCTCCTTCCCCTGACCCCGGCTTTTATTTGGCTCCTGGGCAGGCCTGCAGACCTACTTCCCACAGCTTCTCCAGTCCTGGGCCAGGGCCTGGCCAGATGCCCCTAAAACAGAATGGATTAGGCTCTTTTTCTGCCACACTAGAGCAATCCTCAGATCCTCAGCTGCTTAGACAGCTGCCCCCTCCCCATAGCTGGGGCAAGGTGTGCGTCTAGGGCTCAGCACTCCAGGAGAGACGCTTGCAGGCCTGGAGCCCTACCTCCTCCCTGGGCAAGGCTGAAACCTGGGCCAGGAGGTGGGAGTTGGAGGGTGACCTCTGTTGCAACTGAATAATTCCAGAGAGAATCCCTGGGAGGGACAGAGCATCCAGGGAGAGTGTCCTTAAAGGCCCCCCTAACCACTGGTTTTGTTTTCCAGGGCTGCCATAACAAATCACCACAAACTTGATGTTTAAAACAACAGAAAGTTATCCTCTCACAATTCTGGAAGACAGAAGTCCAGAATCAGGATGTCAGCAGGACTGGACTTCCTCCAAAGGATCTTCTGGGGGGCCCTCCTTCACCCCACTACACTCATCAACTCCCAGAGGCACCATCTCTTCCAGCTCCTGGTGGCTCCAAGCTTCCTTGGCTTGTGACCACAGTGCTCCAGTGCCTGCCTCCATCTTCCCATGGCTTATCTGTGCCCTGGGTCTTCTCTCCTCTTCTGTTTCCATAAAGACACTTGTCATTGGATTCAGGGACCACCTAGGTAATCCAGGATGACTCATCTCAAGATCCTTAATTTAATTACATCTGGAAAGACCCTTTTTTCAGATAAGGTCACATTCATAGGTTCTGAGGGTTAGGACATGTGTATGTCTTCTGGGGGGCCCTCCTTCACCCCACTACACTCATCAACTCCCAGAGGCACCTCACACCCTCTCTGTCTTCATTTCCCATAGCTCCTCTGAGGCAGGTCACCTTTCCTCCCCTTCTGCTGGGGAGAGGCCTGGTTTATACCTGTGCCTCAGTGTAGTTACCAATAATGTCCCTTTTCACCCTCGGAAGTTGAAAATAAATTCCATGGTGACCTTGTGCAAGGGTCAGACTACTCCCAGCCACCTTTACAGTGTCTCTCTCCATCCTCCCTTTCCGGGAGTGGTAGCAAGGCAAGTCCTGCTCCATTTTGCAGCCAGGGACGCCGAGACTCCCAGGTTAAGGACCTGCTCAAGGTCATGTAGCTGGTGGCAGAGACATGAGTGGGAGCTGGAAGGAAGGGCTCCTGACTTGGTGCACTGTATGAAAGACACTTGCTCTCATGATGAGCACCCTTGAGCCAGCTGATACCATCAGTCAGGGACTGCTGGAAAGACACCTGCAGCCAACCAGAGCTCCATCTATTGATGCAGCTGTGACGGGGAGACCACACCCCTGAGAAGCCACGGCGTCCCGGTTGGAGGGTTGTGTTAGAAGGAAGTTGCAGGGTTTGTGTTTCTTCAGTGACTTTGGGAAGGGTTCGGAGAAGTGGGGATTTCCTCTCCACTGGGTGCAGTCAGGGAGCAGCAGAATTCTATGGCCGAGGACTTTAGAGTATCTTTAGGATTCTGACCTAGAAGCGGAGGAATGAAACAGTGCTGACCCTATATTTGGTAAAGAAGCCACAGCCACTCCCATCGGCTGGGGGAGGCAGATGTTGGTTTATTTTTGTGGTTCGGCTGGTATTCTTGTTTTTGTCTGTGCTCATGTGGAGGGGTCTTATTTCTGTCGTGGTCTGTGACGGTCACAAAGCAGCCTTGTGTGACATGGTTGCTTTTTGTCATTGTTTCTGTTCAAGGAAGAGGGCCGGCCAGCTCAGCTCTCAGAGGCTGCCTTTCTCTTTTGCAAACTTTTGTTAAGTTTCGTCTTAGTTTCAATCCAGGTTTGGTTTCCTTAGAGGGTGGGGATTGAAGAAGCTGAAAAAGTTAGTGGAAGTGCTCCTGGGGAGCTAAAAATGATGGGGTGGGATGGGAATGGGATGGGGCGGAGTGGGGCGGGGCAGGGTGGGATGGGGTGGGATGGGGTGGAATGAATGGGAGGGGATGGGATGGGTCAGGACCGGACCTGAGGGAACAGGATGGGAATCACTCATGGACCATACTCAGGATCTCAATGTACCCTCCGCATGCAGCTGCCTCACCTTCTACCCCCTCCACAGAGTGGAGAGCAAGCAACATGCTCTTTTGCCCCGTGCTGGCTGAAGGGGGGTCTGCAAGAGGTCTGACGGGTGGACCTGTTTCTGGTCAGCTGGGTAGTCCACCTCCATCTCAGGACGACTACAGACAATCTTCCCCGGATCGTAGATCATCGGTGGGGGTCTCCCTCAACCCCTCTCTGTCATCTCCTGGCATCTTTCAGGAGGAAGCCCCCAAGTCTAGTTGCAGAGATGATACACTGGGGCAAATATTAGGATGCATGACCAAACGCTCTACTGTTGTGGTGGTAGAGGGGAAACCAAACTAATTTAATGCCTGGGCCAGCCTCATGGTGGGTGGAGCAGCTGGGAGGCAGCAGGGGAGAAGGAAGGCTTTTATTGGCCGACTGGGACATGGTTTTCATTCTGCTCTTCTGGGCTGAGCAGCCGCTCTTCAGGGGGCAGGGGATGGGGAGGCGTCCAACCTCCCTCTCCCAAGGCTTAGATCAGAGCACCTTTGCTTTATTGTTTTGCTGATGGGGCTTCTGCAGATACAACATCACGCAAACATCCCTGGGTTTGGACATGAGCCCCACCTGCTCTCCCCCACAGGGCACTTGGCCTACAGTCTCCTAGGTGTACTGGAAGGTATCTGAGCACCTGGGACCAGCCCACCTGTCTCTTTCATTCCGCTGAGGAATGAGCTGAACGATTCCTGCCCGCATCTGGCTCCAAGAAGAAATAAACCAATCAGGACACATGGAGATAGTTTCTCCCTGAACAGGATTGACATCTCCTTGCGGGCACCTGAGGGAGGTCAGGAGTTATAGTAAGAGTATCCCCCTCTGCTCAACAGCAACCCAGTCACTTCTTCAATGTTGTCCTGTCCCCCGTCTCCCCCACACACCTGCTGGCCGGGGTGAGTGAGCCCCACTTGCCACTTTGTGCGCGGGCGGCATCTCCTGCCACTCCCCACTCCTGGTGAAAATCCTCGTTCTGTCTGCAGCCTCCCTCATGCCCTCCCCCTGGCCAAGCTACAGCCCCTGGAATGCGTGGAGAACAGCTCTCCTGTTTGCCAAGCCACACTCACCACCATCACTGCGCTAACAGATGGCACGCACATTGGTGAGGCAGGGAGTTATTGTAAAGATACGAAACCAAGGCACAGAGAAGAGAAAGTCCCATGCATGGCTAGGGAGAAACAACAAAGTGCTATTTGGGACCCTTAGTCATTCATTCATTCATTCATTCATTCATTCATTCAATGTTTGGGAGATTTTAGAGTCAGGCAGACCTGGCTTCAAATTATCCCAAGATCACTAGCAGATACCTCCAGTAATTACCCTCACTGAGCCTCAGTTTCCTCATTAGTAAAATGGGAATGGTAAAATTCTGGTTTCAGAGTGTTGTCAGGACTAAAGGAGACAACAGATGAGGGGTACTGGCAATGTCCAATGCACAGTAAGTGCACAATACATGAGGGCTCTTTTTTTTTAACTTTTATTTTGAAATAATTTCAAACAGAAAAGTAGCACTAATACTTTAGCATGTATTTCCTAAGAACAAGAATATTCTTCTGCATAACCACAGTGTTTAATATACTATAAACATAATTTACATTTGTCATATTGATACAATTATTTTTTCCTAATCTGAAGTCCATATTCCAGTTTTGTCAATTATCCCAATAATGTTCTTATTATACTGCAAAAAACAAGCCGCCTAAGAGATCAAGACTTACTTTTAACTCTGTTTTTCTGTAGACTGAGGGGATATGTCAAAGTACTGTGTTCAAAAATTACTTGGAGCTGGGTGCAATGGCTCATGCCTGTAATCCCAACCCTTTGGAAGGCCGAGGCAGGAGGATTGCTTGAGCCCAGGAGTTCGAGACCAGCCTGGACAACGTGGTGCAACCCCATCTCTACAAAAAAAAAAAAAAAATACAAAAAGTTAGCTGGGTATGGTGGTGCACACCTGTAGTCCCAACTACTTGGTGGGCTGAGGTAGGAGAATCACTTGAGCCTGGGAGGCAGAGGTTGCAGTGAGCCGAGATCGTGCCATTGCCTTCCAGCCTGGGTGATAGAGTGAGTGAGACAAACAAAAAACAACAAAAACCAAACATACTTAGTTTCCTTTTTTTCCCCTTTAGTGTGGTTATTTTAGTAATTTGAAATACACTTGGATTCATCTGTTTCCATTTAAACTCAATTTTAGGGTTTGCCACATCCTTGTTGATTTACTATTAGTTTTTTAATACATATAATATTTTTATAATTCTGAAAATGAAAGAGAAGCATCACTGTCACAAACTCCTCTCCAGTCTTCGTCCCTCACCTCACCCTTCAAAGATAATCAATTTTATTCGTTTCTAGTTTATCTTTCCTATGCTTCTTTTTGGAAAAGAAATTAGCTGATACATACACTTTTTCTTATTTCCTTTATTCCTTACATAAAAGACAGTATACTACATATTCTCTTTGCATTTTGCTGTTTTCACGTAACATTTCCTGAAAATCACTCCGTATCTGTTCAGAGATCTTGCCGGGTCATTCTTATGGCTGGGCAGCACCCCACTGTGTGGCTGTCTCCTAGTTTATTCGACTCATCTCTTATGCTCTGACATTTAGGTAATTTCCTATATTTTTGCCATTACAAATAATGCTGCCATGAGTGTGTGTACTTATGTATTTTCATACTGTTAAGATGTGTCTTCAGGGTAAATTCCTAGAAGGGGGTTACTGAGTGGAAAGGTAAATGTCTATGTAGTTTTCTCAGATGTCGACAAATTATCTTTCATGGGATTTTGCCATTTTGAATTTCAACCAGCAACGAATGTCTAAGAGGACCTGTCTCCCCACCGCCCTCAGCAGCACGGATTGTCAAGCGATTGCGTTTCTGCCTGGCTGATGAGTGACTTTTAATTAGCATTTCTCTTAATATGAGTGAAGCTGAACATCTTCTTCTTTGTTTAAGGGCTATTTTTATATCTTTTATGTGTGTGAATTGTCTGTTCCTATCTTTTTACATTTTCTTATAGGATTTTAAGTCTCTTTTCCTTCAGTTTGTCCATATTCTTCATCTGTTAGGGACAGCTCTGTTATTATTACTGTGTATTGCGTGCCTTCTCTGTGCCGGGTGCCGTACTGGATACTAGCAGTCCTGGGTCTGGGATAGCCATAGTTTAGAAAGAAAGATAAACGATGACACCACGACCTCAGGGTTGTAACAGGCGCATGAAAAAGGTGGGAGGGAATTCTCTGCCTGATAGAACTCAGGAAGGCTTCACGGAGGAGGTGACCTCTAGAAAGCTAACTATCAAAACTATAAAATATGGAAAGGCAAATAGACCCAGTGGGGAAAGGCCAGAGCCCTGCTCCATGACTCTCTCTAGCACCTTTGACACCCAGGCTTGGAACTGAGCTCAGACCCTCCCACCTAGACCTCCTCCAGGGTCACCCCAGTATCCTTCCTTGGAGTCCCAGCTCTGCCTGGCATGTGGCCCACCAAGGTCTGCCAGCTGCCGCAGCAACTCTCACCCATGTGGGCGAGGACCCAACTTCTCAGTTGTTTCAGGCACAACTGCCCCGCTGTCTTGTTTGTGGGTCTGAAGGCGTGCGTGTGTCCAAGAGAAGAGTGAGAGAGGACATTAGAGGCTCATACGCAGGAGAAATGTCATCCATTATCAAGAGGTCCTGTTTCCTCCACATGCCTGACATCTGTGGGTTTATAGCTAAAATTAGCTTTCACCTTCTCTCTGCCACCTGAGACTTTTACTCTCCCAGTCTGGGAGGATTCACATCCCTGTCTCCCCCGTTTTGCCCCCCAGAAAAGAATCCAGGAATGGGTTCGTGGACTGGCTAGTTGTGAGGGATTGAGTTGTCAAAGGCCTGGCCTGCAGCGGTCAGGAAGGGCTTCTGAGCAGGCAGCGGGTCTGAAGTAGACTGGGAAAATCGAATGGGATTCAGAGAAGCTGGAGAGGCAGTGAAGAGTGTGAGCAACACAGTAAGACATGAGTCCTGCACCCGGCACAGTGTACACATCCAAAAAAAGTCAATAGCATTTGTAGGATGAATGGGTAGATGGGTGGATGGATGGAGGAATCCAGCAACTATGGAGGCCTAAGCAGGGACAGACTCAACAGGGGTAATGATGCATGCACGTACAAGCCTGGGAATGTTGAGTATTAGGGCAGGTAAACAGCTGAGATAACCAGGCCCTAGATGCAGACAGGCTTGAACACAGTAGAAATCTATTTCTCCTGTCTGAGTCCAAGGCACAGTCCAAGTCCCGTCAGGGGGCAGCTGTCTTCCTTGTGGTGATTCAGGCACCCAAGCTCATTCTTTTCTGTGGTTCCACCAACCCTGGCCTAAGGCTTTGCGGTCTGCAACTGTGCAGTGGAAAGAAAACTTAGAGGAGGCACACCCACTGCTTAAAGGCGCCAGCCTGGGTTGGGGAGGGGGTGGGATTAGAGAGATGTCGATCAAAGGATATGAAATTTCAGTTAGGAGGAGAAATACATTCAAGAGAGCTATTGTACAACATGGTGACTATAGTTAATAACAATGCTGGACACTTGAAAATTGCTAAGGAAGTAAATTTTAAGTGTTCTCACCACACACACAAAAATGATAAGTGTATGTGGTAATACATATATTAATTAGTGTGATTTAGCCATTCCACAATGTTTACATATTTCAAAACATCATGCTGTATAGCATAAATCTATGCAATTTTTATTTGTCAATAATAAATAAAACCCAGCCCACAAATTCCCACCAGGGACACACATCATTTCCACTCATGCTCCTGGAGGGGGTGGCCACTCTTCTACGTACTTGGGACCTTGAGCCCTTTTCTCTTTAATGGGTCCTGCCAAGTGACAGGCCTCAGGCCCCTCCCCTGCTGACGATGGCTTCTATAAACCTGAGCTTGCTCTCTTGGGCCCTCCAAGAGGTTTGCTGGCCTGTACCTCCGTACTTCCTGGTGACAAAAACTGCAACTTTGGGCTCTCTTCACTGGGTAAATTTGGGCCCTAACCACCCCTTCCCTCATGCCTACGTGCACACAGGTGCTTGCCTGTGCATGCACACACACACACAAACACACACACACGAGAACCGACCTGCTCAGGAGAAGACTCCAGCCTGCCCTCCACACTCGCCCCTAGAGGAGCCTCCTCCACAGGGCATGAAGAACAATGCCCAGCTCCAGGTTCAGACCCACGCCCCTTTCAAAGGTACTGAGAGAGGCCGATCAAAGGAGTGCACGCAGGAGGTCTAGCGTGTCCTCTTACAGATGAAGGGGTCCAAACCAGCTACCCCTGCTTCCAGAGTACACAGCAATAGCTCCTGCCCAGCCTGCTCAGCCTCTGGCTTGGTGCTTCTGGCTTCTGGTGCTCACCTCCTTCAGGAAGCCTCCTGGATTGGCACTCTGACCACAACCCACCATGCAATATCTCAGTGAGGGCTCATTTATTTGGTTCGTGTTTGCTCTGTGAAAAGTTCTGGAGTCATTTAGTCTACAGGGCTCCTCTTCTTCATTGGAGAGTAACTCTCCAGTACAGAGTGTGCGTAATTCTCCATCCTCGTTTTTTCTTTTTCTAGTTCATGTCTCACCCTGGAATCGTCTTGTATCTTCACACAGTCAAAGTCTGACTCTCTCTGATTGCACTTGCAGGTGGCCTTGATACAGGGGCAATGCAGCCACTGTCATGGCGTGGGATCAGCTCAGACACATCTGTCCCTTCCTATGCAGAGAAAGGGACTTCTTTTCTTTGTTTCTACAACGTTTTAAAGAGAACATTGTATCGGTCCTTTACCCTTTGCCCTGTAAGCCATGAAACAGCCTTCAGGAAAAAGAAACACACACACACACACACACACACACACACACAAGTCTGCTTTTAAAAAATGTCTAACCAAGACCTGGTGCGGTATGGCTCATGCCTGTAGTCCCAGAGCTTTGGTAGGCCGAGGCAGAAGAATCACTTGAGGCCAGGAGTTTGAGACCAACCTGGGCAACATAACAAGACCCCCAACTCTACAAAAATATAAAATATTAGCTGAACGTGGTGGCGCATGCCTGTAGTCCCAGCAACTCCAGAAGCGGGGCGAGAGGATCGCTTGAGCCCACGAGTTTGAGGTTGCATTGAGTTGTGATTGGGTAACTGCACTCCAGCCTGACCAACAGAGTGAGACCCTATCTCAAATAATAATAATAATAATAATAATAATAATAATAATAATAATAAAATACTGATCAAAACAACTTTCCATTTTTGAAAATTGTACAGGCTTTATTTTATGTGAAAAAATATATATGTTAAATAAATCCAAATTTTATTCCCAGAAGAAACATTCAGAAGTGGCTTAAAGAGTTTGCTTGCTTCATTTTTCTTCCTTTTTCCTCTCCCTCTCTCTCTCACTCTCTCTCTCTCTTTGTTCTCTGATTTCTTGTTGACCCCACTCCCTACTCTCTTCCTGTCTGCTCCATGGGGCACCTTGCTAACAGACTTCATGTTTTTATACATGCACATCTTCGTTTGGGGCACATCTATTTTAATTAATGTAAATGGGTTGTGTTGTGCATCTCACGCTCTGACTTTCTTCTCTCGGCTCTGTTTTAAGCTCCTCCATTTGGCCGTGCATGCATCAAATCTGTTACTTCTGACTGCTGTGTGTGGGGAGGAAGGAACACTGGCTTTGGCATCAGATGGATCCGAGGATAGAAGAGGGAGGCTGGTGTCCAGGACACGGGATGTGTGAAGACCTAGGGGGATGAGTTAACTCAAAGGGCAGCACCAGTACGCCTTCAACACTAGAGCCCCTTCTGTCCTGCTCCAGCAGGGCCTCCCTCCTTGGTCACATTTATAAAATGCATGCTGTCGTTCTCATGTGTCCAGCCAGGGGCTGCCCAGTAGCCTGGCTGGATCAATTTCAGAGGAATTTGTTTGTTGGGGGTGGCAGCTGGGCACACACAGCAGAAAGTGTGGGACCTCCCTCCAGTGGCATTTCAGCGTACAGGAGGGAGTGATGGTAGGGACAGGAGGGATAATATGGGGTGACAGCTCATCTCATCAGCCCACCTGGGCTGTGGGGACCCTGCCTCAAAAGCACTCTCATCCCTAATCCCTGGCACAGGGAGGCAAGAGTGTTGGCAATAAGTGGGGTTAGATCTTCATTTTTGTCCCCTCCCTGCAAGCTCCCAGGACCAGGAAACAGAAAACCCTCAGACAAGGGCTGGAGACCTCAGGTTTCGGGCAGGAAGGGTCTGGCACAGGGTCCATGCCCAAATATCAGAGTGGGTCCTGCAGGCCTGGAGCCAGTCTGGCAGGATGGGCAGATGAGAAGGCTCCCCGTCAGTCCCCACCACCAAGGGCCGAGCAGGAATCTGACGACAGGGTTCTGAGTTCAAGTGCTGACTCTGCCCTTCCTGGCTCCAGGAGTGGCGGGGAGGGGGCGGGGGCAGGAGTGGGCAGCTCACAGGGGAAGGGGACAGGGAGTGGATGGGCCTCAGAGGCTCTCGTGGCTGAGACTCCCTGGCAATCATCTCTCCTTTGCTGTTTGGTCATGCTTCCCCAGCCCCAGGGACCCAAGGGGTACCCCTGGGACTGCTGTGTGTGTGGCAGGGACGATGCCAAGCCCCCAGTCTCTCTCCAGTCTGAGCACTTGAGTAAGGAACATTTGAAGAAAGGGCTCTGGTGCCAGTTGCAAAATCACTACAAGGTATTGCCCCATCTTAAATACGATACTTAATGGGTGTTAGTTGACTGAGCCCCCTTCCCCTGCATGGAGGGTGCTTTGGTAGTGTGACACCTTGGGGATCAGGGCTGCCAAAAAAGAGGGAAGAGAGGATTCTGGGGAGTCTGTGAATGTACCTCCTTCACAGCCCTGTCAAAGCCTCCCCGCCGGCGCCAGCACTCCTCACCCACCCCCAGCCCCCCAGCATCCTTCTCTGGTTCCAGGCTTCCCACCTGTTCATGCTGAAAAGGAACGCCTGTCTGCATGGCTCTCCCCTTGCTGAGAACAGCCCCCAGAAGAGAAAGGGTGCGGGTGACACCAGAAACTCTCCAGTTCCCCAAACCAGTTTCCCCAGCTCCAGACAAAGGAGGGTGGTCCGAGCTCCAGCCTGAAAGGAGATCTGGCTGGGCTGGATTTCCGGAGGAGCCTCTAGCCATTGGCATCTTGCCTGTGAAGGAGGGAGAAGAGTCTGCAGCTCACTTGGGCCCCAGAACAGAGAACATTCCTTCCCCTTCACCCTTGTCTGATGTCACCATTGGAAATAACAGAGTGGCTAACATTCTTGAGTGTGGTGTGTCAGATTCTGTGCTAAGAGCGTTATCTCACCTGAGGTAAGGGCTTCGATGATTTCCATTATGTAGATAAGCAGGCAGAGGACTTCAGGGTCAAGTGACTTGCCCAAGGTCAAATAGCTCCTGAGGAGGTGGACCAGGCAAGTCTGACTTTCCAGCTCCGGCTGTATACACAGCCCTGACTCCACGCTCCCCTAGGAGCAGGTGGCTACATTCAGCCGTGAGTAGATCTGGGTCCCCATGGACTTCTTACTCCCATGAGCCCCTTGGGCCATGGTTCTCACTCTGAGAATGGATGGGTATAAGATTTGCCTGGGAAATTTTCCAAAATGCACCTGTCTTCTCCCTATCCCTGCTGGTATTAGAATAGGTTGGGATAAGGCACACAACACATATATAAGAAAAGCTCTCCAAATGATTCTGATGCTGTTCCCTTGCCCAGAGATATGCTGTCCAGAGATCTGTGCCCATCAGACCCCAGGGAGACACAGACTCAGTCCTCTCCATGCTCAGAAGCATCCCGTTAGCTCAGCTGTAGACAGCCCTCCAGCTGCCACTGGATTCCTGCCCCCACCCTGAGGATCAGAGGTGCTGCCTGTTTCCAAGCCAGGTGGAAGGATGCAGATGTGACCACATAATTACATATGTCATGTGCCATAAAGTGTGGGAGCAGCATGGAGAGAGGAGTCAAACTGCAGAGATCATGCGTCTGGCCCTGCCATTCCAGAACCCAGTGTCAGGGAACGTCACCAAGCCCATCCTGCACCATGCATCGCGCGTGTTCACCTCCTTTTGCGTACATTCAAACACTGCCACAATGAAAACATGGAGTTTTTCCCTAATGGTTTGCAGTAAGGATCAAATAAAGTCATGTGCTTTTGCCTCTGCACGTGTGAGGGATGACTGAACAATTAACAGGATCATCTCTTAATTCTCTCTGGAAGAGGGTTCGAGGCAAGGTCAGGGCCCCATCCCTGCCTAGATGGAAGGACACAAGGCCCAAAGAGAGTGACCGAGTCATGGGTCTGCAGTTTACTGGGGGTGGCGGGGGAGGTTAGATAAGAAAAATAACACCAAGGCCGGGCACGGTGACTCACGCCTATAATCCCAGCACTTTGGGAGACCGAGGCAGGCGGATCATCTGAGGTCAGGAGTTCGAGACCAGCCTGACCAACATTGAAAAACCCCGTCTCTGCTAAAAATACAAAAAATTAGCCGGGCATGGTGGCACATGAGCATAATCCCAGCTACTTGGGAGGCTGAGGCAGGAGAATCGCTTGAACCTGGGAGATGGAGGTTGCAGTGAGCTGAGATCGCACCATTGCACTCCAGCCTGGGCAACAAGAGGGAAACTCCATCTCAAAAAGAAAAGAAAAGAAAAGAAAAATAACACCAAATAACAAATACAAAATTAGCACAAACATGACAATTTATGTAGAACGAGAAAAGAAAGCATAACAAATTACAAGTGTTAAAAAGTGGAGAACTACCACAAAATCACAAAACACAGAAAAATAACACAACATTTTTATTAGTTAACAGCCCAATCTGCCTCTATTAAAATTTTCCTGTATATTATTTGGGGGGCTGCATACTTTTTGATTAGCTTTTCTTGGGACAATTTTGTAATGTTTGTCTCCATGGAGAAAATAGAAAGATATTTCAGTGTTTTCTCTAACATGGTTAATCCAAATTTGGTTTTGATTATGGACAGTTGAGAAAATTCACATTCACAAATTATTATTGGTATTGTCATGTAACTGTTGAGGGTTGTTGCTAAAGTTGGGGAAACCCCTATCAGTTTTTGGACATGAGCTATAAGATTTCAGGGCATTTCAAGTTTCCTTGTTCAAATCAGTCAGAAATTTGCACACCAAAAAATCTGATTCTATTACAGAATAGAAATACATTCTCTTACACATGATTCCCACTTAAAAAAAAAAGTATTGTGACCAGGCAAGGTGGCTCACGCCTGTAATCCTAGCACTTTGGGAGGTTGAGGTGGGTGAATCACCTGAGGTCAGGAGTTCGAGACCAGCCAGGCCAGCGTGGTAAAACCTTGTCTGTACTAAATATTAAAAATTAGCCAAGTGTGGTAGCAGGTGCCTAAAATCCCATCTACTTGGGAGGCTGAGGCAAGAGAATCACTTGAATCTGGGAGGCGGAGGTTGCACTGAGCCAAGATCGTGCCACTGCACTCCAACCTGGGCAACAAGAGTGAAACTCTTCCTCTCTCTCTCAAAAAAAGTATAGTATGCATTATAGGATTGTACTGCCATTGAGATGAGCCCAAGCTTCTGATGTTATGCATTCGATGGTCAGAAGAATGTTCCCCAGACCAGTTTCTGGCTCTTCCATTTCAAACCTTACTTCTCCAACACTACCCACATATACCACAGTCCAGCCTCACCAGACACACTCATATTGCCAACAGCTGCTGGCCCTAAGCCTTCATGTCATGGCATTGGAAGAGTCAGTAGTGAGCTGCAGGAGTCACCCCAGAAGCCATTTCTACACTAGGATGACTAGCAAGAAGCAATATATACATGGAAGTGGCTGTGAGCCATGTAAGTGAACCCCACTTAACCCTAACTCAATGTTCCTCCAACTCAACTTCCCCTTAGCTAGATCCCCAAATGCCCAGAGCCACCCCAACACCATCTGTCAGGAGAGGAAGTGTGACAGGGGGCAGCAGAGGAAAGGGACAATGGACTTAACCAGTGCCATTTAAAACTATCTTACTTTAGTCAAATTTACAAAACCAGATGGCCATGTACACACCGTGCGTGCTAGGGCCTCTCCCGGTGCAACCTTTCCAGGTAGTGAAGCCTCCAGTCCAAGGTGGGTTTAACCTCTGCCTCCCACCTTCAATTCAGCAAACATTCTGACCACTTGACCCACCTGGCACAAAATATCACCCTGGGTGTGGTGTGGAGGAAGGACTAAGAAACTAATACCCAGGCTCCACCGTTAGGTGTTTCTTACTTAGTGGAGGGGATGAGTGTGTCCAGCAAGGTGCTAAGCGTGGAAAGTTCAAAGAAGTTGGCTTCAGGAGTCCTGGGTTCTGGTCCAGCTCTGCCACATAACCTCCCCGGACCCGTGTGCTGTGCTGCAAAATGAGCATGGAGGAGACCTTTTCTGAGAGCGGCTGGGAAAGCACACTGTGAGCTGCAGATCCCTGTGCAGGCACCAACGGTGAGAAGAGTCGGTGGGTGTGGCTCAGAGCAGCCAGGAGAGGGTACTCCGGGCAGAAGACTCTGTGCGCCGGTGCAGGCCCCCCGCTGGCTGCCTCTGAGGGAGACTGGGAGAAGAGAGGCAGGTTCTTTTGCTTTTTCATAGAGATGGGATCTGGCTCTATTGCCCAGGCTGGAGTGCAAAGGTGCAATCATAGCCCAACGTAAACTTGAACTCCTGGGCTCAAGGGATCCTCCTGCCTCAGCCTCCCAAGTAGCTAGGACTACAGGCATGTGCCATCACACCCATCTTTTTATTTTTTATTTTTTGTAGAGAGAAGGTCTCACTATGTCACCCATGCTGGTCTTGAACTCTTGGCCTCAAGCAGTCCTCCCACCTCAACCTTCCAAAGTGTTGGGATTACAGGCATGAACCATTGCACCCAGCCGGAGAGGCAGGTTCTGAATGCCCCCAGCAAAGAGGGGTCCTGGAGATGTGGGGAGTGACTCCCTGAGAAAAGCAACACTGCAAATCAGCCAGTGGGTACAATGGGAGCCAGGGGTGGCCTGTTCTTGCTAAATGACTCTCAAGAAGTCTTCTGATCAGAAGGAATGAAAAATGTCCCAAAGTGTCTGTCCTGGTCTACAGGTCAGGCAGCTGGGGAAGGTGTCAGGTCAGTGTCTGGGCCACTTGCTTCCTGCTGTTCCTCAGTGGTCAGTGGCACTGAGTGGTGTGTGAGCCCCTACTCAGGCAGCCTCAAGGGCCACCTACGCAGTAGAAGTGTGCTCCTTCCATTCTGTCCCCACCCACTAAACACTCCTATGATCTCTAAGATTACTACATCTGCCTTCTCACTGGTCTTGACTCCACGCTCTCTCCCCACTAATCTGCTGTGCATTCATTCATCTGACAAATACTTACCAAGTCCTGTTATGTACTGGGCACTACATTTTTCACTGGGTACAGCTCTGGCCAGAGTGTGTGAAGGGAAAAGACAAGTAAATTGACACCACAGTGAAATAAACTCCATGACCCAGAAAGGACCGTGCTCTAGGAGTATGTAGACAGAACTCTTAGGCTGTGGGGAGGGGAGTAGGAACCCTATGCCAGGACTCTCTTCCAGTTATCTGGCTGTAACTTGAGAGGCATCACAACCTTTCCTGGCGATAGCAAAGACAGCGGCTGCATAGCAAGAAATATTTGGGAGGGCTCTAGAGATCTGTTTTCCCGATACCTCTCACTATTCCCTGATATCCCCATTCCAGTCAACCAGGAGTCATAACCCACAAACTAAAATCAGATTTAGAAACGAGGCCAGGCATAGTGGCTCATCCCAGCACTTTGAGAGGCTGAGGCAGGAGGATTGCTTGAGGCCAAGAGTTTGAGACCAGCCTGGGCAACACAGTGAGATCCCCATCTCAATTAAAAATTTTTAAAAAAATTAGCCAGGCACAGTAGTAAGCATCTGTTGTCGTGTTTCCTGGGGAGGCTGAGGCAAGAAGATCTCCTGGGCCCAGGATTACAAGGCTGCACTGAGCTATGATCGCACCACTGCACTCCAGCCAGGGCAACAGAGCAAGATCCCACCCCTTAAAGAAAAAAAAAGAGACAGAGAGAAATGGGCTGTGTCAGAATTTTGCTTCTGTAATTGATCAAGGCAAATGGATTTCTGATCCTTCAGCCATCTCAGATCAGTGGTTTTCAGCAGAAAGGATTCATTACATCATGGAATATTTATTATTCTCTATCTACTTTCTGCCGTGGGTTAAAGTTTTTATCTACACCTTTTAACACCTACACCCATTAGAAATACGCTCATATAGTGTATTTCTCTGAAATACACTGATGTAAAACATAGTGCTCTTTCACTGTTAAATTCCCTAACTCCGGGTGGGTACATAGCCTGAGTCTGAAAAGAGCCACAGTTTCAGCGATGTCTGTACCACCACAGAGAAGAGACTGCCGGCCCCTCCAGGATGTGAGAATGCGTGTTATCCTTCACCTCACTTTTGCTTGGTCCATCTCCCACGGACCCCACAACAGGACTTCAGAAGTGGGCTGCAGCCAGGGGCTAGACCACTGGAGGACATGCAGACAGTCCTCTCCCAAGTATGTCTCATCTTGGTCCTTCTTGGCGTACCTATATCATTTCTACCTCACCAGGACCTGGCCCTCTTTGATACCCAATTCGCAAGATAGGATATTAGACACACAGCTCTCAAATTTACAGTAACTGCAAGAGATCACTGAGGCTGATGCTAGGATCTAGTGTCCCAGTTCCAAATTCCCTGGAAGGACTCTGAACATCCCAGTTTGGTCAGGATTCCATCCCCGGACCAATCAACTCTGGTCTGACAGACATGTATATCCTCATAACTCTTCTTGCTGTAATTATGTAGAATGGGATGGAGCAGTTTTCAGAAAGGATAAAGGTTGGTTGGGCTGACAGCCCTACAGATGTGCAACCAGCATTTTTTGTTTGTTTGTTCATTTGGTTGGATTTTTTTGAGATGGAGTCTCGCTCTGTCGCCAAGGCTGGAGTGCAGTGGCATGATCACGGCTCACTGCAGCCTTAACCTTCCAGGCTCAAGCCATCCTCCCACCTCAACCTCCTGAGTAGCTGGGAACACAAGTATGTGCCACAAGTATATGCCCTGGCTAATTTTTTATTTTTTGTAAAAATGAGGTCTCCCTATGTTGCCAAGAATGGTCTCAAACTCCTGGGCTCAAGCAATCCTCCTGCCTTAGCCTCCCAAGGAGCTGGGATTACAGGTACCCAGCCCGCAGCCAGCTTTTAAGGAATGCTGGAAATAAATGCACACACAAAGCAGACTGAGAGGGACCACGCCATCATTCCCCCACCATACCGTATACCTTATTTTTCCATCTACTGGGAATGACTTCCACCGCTCATCCCACCCATGGACCATCCCAGAGAACTCTGTGTGCCCAACTCAGATGTCACCTTCTCTCTGGTGTCTTCCTTGACCCCTACAGATTAGAATATTTGTACCTCTATCTGGGCTCACCTTAGTTCACATTACATTAGTCTGTTATAAGTGCTTTTCATTGCTTACATTTGTGTCTCTCCTCTCAGACTGTCATTTGGTGGATGCCTTTGGGGTGATGGCTACGTCTCTTCCTTGTAGCTTTAGCAATAAGCAATATAGCTGGCACGCGGTAAGAATTCAGGGTAAGTATATTGCAACAAAGTGTTGATTAATAATTATTCTTCGGCCGGGCGCGGTGGCTCACGCCTGTAATCCCAGCACTTTGGGAGGCCGAGACGGGCGGATCACGAGGTCAGGAGATCGAGACCATCCTGGCTAACACGGTGAAACCCCATCTCTACTAAAAAATACAAAAAACTAACCGGGCGAGGTGGCGGGCGCCTGTAGTCCCAGCTACTCGGGAGGCTGAGGCAGGAGAATGGTGTGAACCCGGGAGGCGGAGCTTGCAGTGAGCTGAGATCCGGCCACCGCACTCCAGCCTGGGTGACAGAGCGAGACTCCGTCTCAAAAAAAAAAAAAAATTATTCTTCATTTGAGGTTCAGTTCAAGCCCTTCTACCCACAGAAACATTCCCATTACTTACCTAATGTACATTGAGTGCCTACTGTTTACTCTACCCCGTTCAGGGTAATGAAAAGAACCCTTAGCGCAACTGTGAAGCAAGCAAAGGCTTTCTTTAAATATCACCAGAATTCCTATCCTCACCACTCCTATTCCTGAGACTTAGAATCCCTCACCTAGATTTTCAGGGATCTGCTAACTGACCTGATGAATTTAACTTTCATCTTCCAGTGTGTCCCATCTCAGCTCCCACAAGACCTAATTACATCATATGCACATCAGTGTCTAGCACATAGCTAGGGCTTCATAAATGTTACTAAGCTAAATGAATGAATAAGCAAATGAATGTCACTATCTTAAGAATCCCACAAGGCTCCCAATTGTAATACTGATCGTTATGGACAGAATGTCTGTGTCTTCCTGAAATTCATATGTTGAAGCCCTAACCCCCAAGGTGATAGTATTTAGAGACGGGGACTTTCAGAGACAATTAGGTTTAGACGGGGTCATGAGGGTGGGGACCCTATGATGAAACTGGTGTCCTTATAAGAAAGGAAGAGAGTACGGTGTTCCCCCTCTTTGCCAGTCGGGACACAATGGAAAGGTAGTCGTCTGCAGCCCAGGAAGAGAGCTCTCACCAGAACCTGAACTCTGATGGACTTTGATCTTGACTTTCCAGCCTCCAGAACTGCGAGAAAATTAATTTCTTTTATTTAAGCTACCCGATCTATGGTATTCTGCTATGGCAGCCCAAGCTAAGACATGATTTTTTCAGAGACTTTTGCAATTTCGAATACTGTATTCTGTCTTCTTATCCCCATTAGCATGCTATTGTTTGTTAGATTATCAGTCCTGAGTTTGGTTCAGCAAATAAAGTCATTTTCATTGCCACTATAGTGACCTTCAAATCTAAACAGTCCTGCCTGATTTTTGAGGCCCTCTGCAATCCATCCCACCCTATGTACATACCTAGAAAAAAGCTCCCTCCTGCCCCTGCCCTAATCTATTGTTTCAGTAGAGAAAGTATCCTCACACATGTAGCAGATACATTACTGGGTTTTAAAATAAGTCAACTGTAGAAAAATTGGAAAAATCAAAACAGTCCAAAGGTGAAAACATCTCCCACAGTCCAAGCATTAATATTCACTTCCTTGCCATGTCTTTTCAATGAATATATATTTAACTATATTCTTCCAATAAAATTGAGAGCACACTGTTTTGCATCATGTTGATTTCCCTGAGCGATAACTAAACACATTTCTTTCTGCCTCCATGTCTTCACGTATAGATACACAATCTTAGCGTTGAAAGGAGCCAGAGAAGGGCAGGAAATCTTTGGTAACATTCAGAGAAAGTGACAAAGAACCAGCTTCCACTGAATACTCCCAGGAATGGGCACCCCCCTCCCTCCCAAGGCAGCCTGACCCCTTGGGGGAGAATTCCTGCCTGCAACGCTCTTCCTGTTGTCCATGAGCTGAAACTGGCCTCTCTGAGCTTCTGTGTTCTACTCCTGCCCTCTCGAATGGAACCCGATAGCCTATAGATTCTTCCTGACAGCCTGTCAACTCCTCAAAAACTGACAGCATGAGCCCTTTTCTTGGCTCAACAATCCTGAACCCCTTGCCATCTTCTGTATTACCTAAATTCCACTCTCCCAGTAATTCTTGTCAGCCATGTTATTAAATCGTGCCATTCAGGTAGACTCGCAGGTGTCTTTTAGTTACTTCTTTATGATCTTCTGTATTTTCCCAATTTTGTACCATGAATGTATATTACTGCCATTACTACAAAGAATAATTTCATGTATAATGTTACTTCTCTGTTGTCCTGCTATTGCTTTTCACGCTTAAATGGCAGGCGCCTCCAGAGCCACTGACGTTCTCTAATGTGCCATCCCTCCCCGTCAGAGAGAGGGTCAGGGTGCTCCTCTGACCCTCCAGTGACTGGACTAGAGCCCCATAGCTTCCACTGTCACGGACTTCACCTCCTCTTCACACATCGCTTTCTCATGACCACACAGACAGCATGGGAGACTTCGTTCAGTGCCTTGCCAAAATGCCCCTGGCATTTCCTATGATGCTGACAATAAATATGTGACATGAATGAAAAAAAATTCTGGGCTGAGCACGGTGGCTCATGCCTGTAATCCCAACACACTGAGAGGACAAGACAAGTGGGTCACTTGAGCCCAGGAGTTTGAGACCAGCCTGGACTGCTTGAGCTCAAGAAGGCAAGGCTGCAGTAAGCCATGATTGTGCCACTGCACTCCAGTCTATGTGACAGAATGAGACCCTATCTCAAAAAAGAAAAGAAAAAAAAAAAAGGAAGAAAAGAAAAGAAAAAGAAAAAAAATTATTTGATAACACAAGTCCCTGGGAGTTTGATTTGACACGATTTTAATGAGTTAATTCCAGGATAGGCATGGTTCTTTGCAAAACACTCCCAGACCACCTGTTCAATAATTCTAGAATGCTACTGAGTGTCATTAAGCTTACATCCCAGGAATCATATTCTTCACTTTTTGGAAATCGGGACATTTTGCTCCTACTGGCTGGTTGGTCCTTCCTCTCTTTCCGAACTCACCCTAAAAGTCCCGTCTCCTTCTCCGGCCATTCAGGACCATTCTCGGTGGACTCTCCCTTCCTGCAAATCCGGTAATTATTCAGAACCAGAATGAAACAACAGCAGGAGCAACAGCTGCCACATACTGGGAGCTTGCTCTATGCCAGACACCATGCTAAAGACCACAATACTTCATCGTGTGTATCACTTAGCACTGTATCATACTTTTGAATATATATATGTCTGTGTGTGTAAAGTTTTAATAACTTGAATAACAGTTGCTATTATGACCATTTAGCAGATGAAGAAACTGATTCAGAAAGGTTCAGGCTCCTGCACTGACCCTTAGACTGTGAACAATTGCAGGTCCAAACCTGGGTTTATCTGGGTCCAAAGTCCAAGTTCTCACTTCCTCTACCCTGGCATTGTTTCTGGGGCTGTTATTTCTGAGGCTTCTGTCTGAGTAGTTCTGGCACGTCCTGTGCAGCACCTAACATGGCCATAGGCACACAGTAAGGGAGTCCTTAGGGGCCAAGTGGTTTTTCTAGAGCACTGGCCGTGGTCCTGCCTCTTGCGCGTGCTGGTGGCATCTTTCACCTCCACCTCCAGGCACCGGGAGAAGCGGATTGGAAGGGAGTTGGCACAGGCCAAAGAGGGCTCAGCCCAGCTGTCTCCACCTCTCTTGCCGGATGGGAGAGGCACCACATTACAGAAACTGATATACCCAATTCCGGAGACCCAGGGAGGGCAATCCTGTGAGAAGTTCCCACCCTTTGTTCTCTCCCACTGAGCCCCCAGAGGCTGATAATCCAATTCTCAACAAGTCCTTCCTGGCTGGTAATTGAATTGTGTTTTCTTCCCAGTCTAATCAGGGCCCTCATCCTACATCTGTTTGACAAAACACTAAGCCAGGCATCTTGGGAGGGGCAGAGACCTGGGAGGCCCTTTTCAGCCTCCAGGAGCTTATATTTCAGTTGCCACAGGTGCACGGACTGACATCCGATTGAGCAGCAATCCACGACTGCTGCCCACTTCCAGGACAATCGCTGAGGTCAGGAGGGCTCAAAGTGGCAAGCCTTAAAGGAGCGGTGTGTTGTGAAGGAGAGGATGATGGACAGCTGGGTTCTGGTAGACAGGGAGGAAAGGTGGAGGTGTGGGCAAAGGCCTGGAGGTGGGAACATGCATGACACATTCAGTAACAAGAAGTCAGTCTGCCTGGATGGGCCTTCACTGTCTTCAACCGAGGGATGACGAATGACTCCAAAACATTCAAATTGTTCCTGGGAAGTCAGGTGGGGGGAAGTGTGAGTCGGCAGGCTCCTCTCACTATGCCTATGGCCCAGACTCGGTCTACAGAACAGAGAGAGCCTGGTGCTGGGACTGGGTGTGCAGGGGTGCCCCAAATCAGGACACAACCACCTCATTCATCCAGCCCAGAAATAGGGACATTTCTTCATCTCCTCTCCCACTCCCACCTAATCTAATTTGTCTCCAAGTCCTGCCTATTTCACCATCTCAGCTCTTCAGTCATCTCTCTGGCAGGCAGGCACCACATCTCCCCTGTCTCTTGGGGACAAGCCCCTCCCTGATTGCTCTCCTCCACCTTGTTGCTCTCTGGCACATCCACACATATCTCCATGTGGCTCCCCCACGCATGCCACTTTCCATGGCTTCCTAGTGCCTTTAGGTCCAGAGCCTTTTGTGGCTTTGTCCTCTCATCTGGCTGGTGCCATCTCTTGCCACTCAAAGCTCCCCAAAACATTCTGGTTTAGTTCTGGGCCTTTCGCTCAATTTATGATTATAATGCCCATCCCACCAGCACCTTCTATATGTGCTGAATGGGAACCCCGTGTGGAAGAGGAACAGAGAGGTTAAGTGACTTTCTATGGTCACACAGCTGGTAAGGGCGGAGCAGGATTCGCACCCAGGCGGCTTATCCCCATAGCCTAGCTTCTTTATTTTTAGACACAAGGCCTTGCTCTGTCACCCAGCCCAGAGTACAGGGGCATGATCATAGCTCATTGGAACACTGAACTCGTGTACCCCAGCTTCTTAACGCTAGATTATAGTGTCTTCAGAAATGTCTATGGACACCAGTGGCCTCCTAGCCCCTCCACATTCCCCTCCAACCCATGTTCACTATCAAGCCCCAACTGCATTTAAGGTTTCTGCTTATCTAACACCCCTCCAGGAAGCTTTCTCTGGTGCCCCACTGCCCAGGTTTGGGTTAGGGTAGCAGTTCCCCTACTTTGATGCATACTGGAATCACCTGGGAATCTTCGTAAAAATCCTGCTACCTGACTCCCATTCCTAGACATTGCAATTAAACCAGTACAGGGTGCACCCTAGACAAAAGCCCTGCAGATGACTGTAACTTGTAGTGAGTCTGGTAACGATGGGCAGTCATTCTGAAATTGGAGCAGGCATCAGAATCACCAGGAAGGCTGATGAAAACAGATTGCTGGGCACGGCCCCAGACTTTGATTCTATACATCTGGGTTTAGGTCTGAAAATGTGCATTTCTAGCAAGTTCCCAGGTGAGACTGCTACTGCTGTGGGTCCAGAAACCACACTGGGAGAGCCACTGAGCTAAGGAGTCCTCCAGGTGCCCATATGCTCCCGGAGCACCCGGTGGTCATCGCCACCTAAGCCTTTGTCACATCTACTGTTTATCTTTGGTAACCAGTGTCAACAGAGGTTGGGTCAATGAATCCACAAGACACCCAGGCAGGCTGCGCACTCCACAGCAATCCCTGTTTCTAACTGGAAAAAGAGTTGCTTTTTCTGAGCGCCTCCTGGGGGCAAGCACTGTCCTAAGCGCCTCACGAGCACTCTACAAGTAGGTGCTACTACCATTCCGTTTCAAAGACCCTCGAGGAAACCTGAACACAAAGGGGTGGAGTAACCATTGTGCTGCAAGGCCCTTTATCAAGTGACCCCAAAGCTCTCCCCAACCACTGGACCCCCACGCCCAGTCTAGACTCCCAGTAGGTTTCTGAGTACAAGTCTCCATCTATTGGTGGGTTGTGAGATCAGCCAGTGGGTGTAAGCAGCATCTTTTAAATGACCCAATCTGGCAGACCTGAACAGAAATAGACAAGAATGCACTCAGGTAGTGACAGTAAGTATTGTTCAGCAAAACATCCATGTGCGTAAGCCTATACTGGCTCGTGATATAAAATCTATGTTTGACTGTGAATCATAGTCAACAAAGTTTTCAAAACATTGGCTTAGAGAAACAGCCTCCAAATCTCCAAGCGCGTCCCCACCCCCCGCACCCACTCACCCCCCTCGTTCTGCCAGAGCCGGAGCTAGGGAAGAGCTAGGTCGGCCTCTGCTGGGCGCTGCTGGGACTGCATCAGGAGCCTGGTAAAGTGCGGCTAGGCGGGAGGGCTCTGCTCTGACTGTGCGGCTGTGCAGAGGGAGTTCCAATTTCGAAATACAAAATAATAATAATAATAATCAAATAAACAAAATAAAATATTAATTCATTTTTATTTCCAAAATAAATTCTTCCCTGGCCATCAGTCCCACAGTGTCTCCGCTGTGGTTGATGGCTTTGTCTGTAATCATTTCATCTTCTCAGGTAGAGCAGAGGCTCCGGAGGGGCACCAGGGATTTGTGTCTCCACTGGAGACATTTGTGTCTCCAGACCACTGTGGCTGGCTGACTGGCCAGCATGAAAGAAGGAAGCTGTTGAATCATTTAGCTCATTATGTAGAACCATTTAGTTTATGATTCTGAATATCCAAGCAAGAAATATTAAGGCCTGGGCCTTTCTCTTGCTGCAAAATCAAAGAGGGGATATAGTGTGTAAAATATATTAAGTAGCTGACCGGTCACAGTGGCTCACACCTGTAATCCCAGCACTTTGGGAGGTCAAAGCAGGAGGATCACTTGTGGCCAGGAGTTTGAGACCAGCCTGTGCAAGCACTCACAAGCACAAGCACTCTACAAGTAGGTGCTACTACCATTCCGTTTCAAAGACCCTCGAGGAAACCTGAACACAAAGGGGTGGAGTAACCATTGTGCTGGAAGGCCCTTTATCAAGTGACCCCCCCAAAGCTCTCCCCGACCACTGGACCCCCTACCAAAAAGTTGTTTTAAATAGCTGAGTGTGGTAGTTTGCACCTGCTATTCAGGATGCTGAGGTGGTGGGGATCGCTTGAGACCAGAGGGAGAGGTTGCAGTGAGCCATGATGGCACCACTGCACTCCAGCCTGGGTGGCGGCGACGAGACCCTATCTCAAAAAAGAAAATAAAACATATTAAGTAGCTACTGAGGCAGGTAAGCATATATCCTACATCACCAAATCTTTGTTCCCACCTTACTATGCTCACTTTACAGATGAGAGTACCAAGGCCTAAGATTATAGACTGATGAGTAGAGTAGCAAGTTCCAGAAGCCAGGCCTCTGGACCTCCAGGCCAGTCCTCTGGAGACAAGCAGAGGGGGGCAGGGTTGGCCAGGACCCTCTTCCCACCTGGGCCTTTCATTTGCCTCTAGCTTTGCTGTGCCTTTCAACTTCTCCCTACAAGGTCCCTGGCAAAGCTAATCCCTTACAGATGAGACTATGGTCTTTGAAGAGTGGGGCCTTCCTAGTTTAGACCTCTTTGAGGTTCCCAAACCCTAACTACTGAATTTGTGGCCTTACAGACAGAAAGCACATTTTCACTATTTTTCATGATAACAGCCTTCTATTGGAGGATGAATCGGACTAAGAGGAGGCTTTCTTGTCTACTGTGCACCATGATAATTTGAGCTAAGCCTGTTTCAGGGTGGGGAGCTCAGGACAGTTGGGTAAATAGTAGAAGAGAGATTTGAAGATGGGGGGAATTTGCAGGGTAACAGATGAGGAGCAGTGAAGAAACGAGGATCGCCAACATGCTCACAAAATGGCACGAGGGTACTACAAGATCTAAAGCAGACCCAGCCCACACCCAAATGCTTGGGCCTGGGCAGTTCTGTGGAATAACAGAAGGGTTTCATGTCCAAGTTTTAAGTCCATGGCAGAATAGAGGGAGCACGTGCAGACACAGGAACCAAGAGGCAGAGGTAACACCAAGAACCTACACCCCAAGTCCACAAACATCTTGGAGTGAACTTTGAGTTTCCACAGGGCATTCCACAGAGAAAGGGAGTCTCAGCTGGCATCTCAAGAAAAACCCGAGTTTCTGGGATTGCCCTGTGTTTACCTCTGAAACACACCAGGCAAGAAGGACAAACTTCCCAAGGAGACCCTCGGGAAAGCAGAGCAATGCAAACTGCAGTAAACCGCCATATGTAATGAATCAACAAGTAGGTATTAATACCAGGCCTCTTACCTTATCACTTCTGTACTTACAGCCTGCAAAACAAGCAAAGAAAAAAAAAGGCTTATAGATTAACTCTCTCAACAGTCTACCCTTCCTCCCTGACAACTGTAGGTATAACTATGCCCACCCTTGCCTCCTTCCAACTTCCAGGGAAGGTTTTCCTTACCTGATCCAAGTTAGTTCATCTGTCTTTGAGTACCACATTATGTCCCTGGGCTCTCTCTCTTCCATCAATCATCCCTTTCTGGTGTCCCCACTGGTGCTCTGTCATCAGCATATACAGGATGTTTATCATTCCAGTATCTTTTAGAACTCTTCCTTGACTCTACAGCTCCTTCTGGCTAAGCCCAAACACTTGTTCTTTTCCTTCCCCTCAAAGCTCATGGAAAGAATCTGTACTCATCTTCATTAACTGCCTTCAAGGCACTGGCTTCTGCCCCATGGTGCTGATAAAATTGTTTTGGCAGTTGCTGAACTCAATGGGCAATAATTGGTTCTTAATTCCCATGGCCCCTGCAGCACTGCCTGCTGGCCCCTCTGGCTACGTGAAACTCCAGCTTTCACAGCATCACTCTCGCAGCAGCTATGCAATGCCCTTAGAACAGGTTTCTCCACCTCAGCACTAGTGACATTTTGGGCTGGATCATTCTTTATTATGGGGTTCTGGCCTGTGCACTGTAGGATGTTCAGCAGCATCCCTCACCTCTACTCATTAGATGCCAGTAGCAGGCTCCTGTTCCTGTTGTGACAACCAAAAATGTCCTCGGGCATTGCCAAATGTTTGCTAGAGGGTAAAATGGCTCCTGGTTGAGAACCCCTGCCTTGGAAGGATGCTTCAGCACTGGCCTCTTAGGAATGCATTTTCTCTAGCCTGTGCTTTTATCTGTCACCACATGCTGATACATAAATCAGCATCTCCAAAAGTCACGTGGCCGCTGCCTTGCTGCACATTTCCACTGGATGTCTCTTCAGCACCTCAAGCTCAGAGTGAACTTGACCTTTTCCTTCCTGTCTTAGTTTGAATTCTCCTAGGAGCAGAGATTGAGACAAGGATTTAGATGCAGGTGGTTTAACTGGGAGTTGATCTCAGGACATAGGAGTGAGGAATTGAGGAGAGTGAAAAAGTGAGAGTGAGGAGGAAAAGCCAATATAAAGTCCATCATCAAAGTCACTGCCATGAGCAACGGGGGCTCAATTGTGCTGGGATCTCCTGAAAAGCATACAGAATGCTTCCCAGAACTATCCAACTCAAAGAGGCTGGGGCATTTGTCTACCGGCTCCCATCCTCCATTGGTGAGGGTTGTCCCAGGGCCATTAACTCCCCTAATTTCTGGGCTCTGCTTGAGTCACACAAGCCAAACAGACTCCTGAGACTTTGGAGTAGGAGCTGAAATAGAAATCAGAATGATGCACTCCGTGTGATGGAATTGGGGTGCTGTCAGCATGAGTCCAAGCTCACACAGAACTGCCTACCACAGCTGCAGCTGGTCAGAGGCCAAGAAAGGGGATGTGATGCAGGACATGGAAAGTGGTCTACTCCCGGCTTGCACCACTCTGATCCACTCATGCCCCACATTCATTAAGTCCATTCTGTTACTGGGTCTTCAAGGTGGTAGCCAGGCAACTAGCAAAAATATTTCATACAAGAAAGTTAACAGGAGGAGCTACAACCCCGCTCCCTGCTGCCGTAAATCCAGGGGCTGACGTTGCTGTTCATTGTCTTCCTTCTCCAGCCTCTATTCAGGATTGCCCTCATTGTCAGCACTTGAGCTGGTCTAGGTTGCTTGCCTGATGGGTTGACAGTTACTGACATCCCTGGGGGTCTGAGCCCTCAGGTGACTTGGCCTTTTCAGGCCATGCTTGCTACAAGGGCCCATGGCACCAAGAGACATTCTCCTGGATTTCAGATCTATTCTTGAGTATATTTTTTGAATGCTAGACATTCTTTCACCTTGGTGCTAGTGGATCACTGAGAGTGATGGTGAGAGGGACCAATCCTGTATCTACCCCTGATTCCTGAATCTGTGTGTTCTAGCAACTGGAGACACAGTACCACATATCAGCTATATCCTGGATGACAATAGCCAAACCCAGTGTATCATCCTTGAGTTGGGAACCTTAACTGAGTCTTTTAATATACATATATCTTTTACCTTTATGGTTTGACTCTGGGAAACTGAGTTTTTAACGAGCAATCCCATCATTCTATTAGGTCCATGGCTTCCTCTAGTTGTGGTATATACCAGATCAGTGAACCCCCGGTCATGCAACCCTTATTGCACTTAATTTGCCGTAACATGGGCCCCTTAATCTACAGTGATGTGATGAGGCATCATATGTAGATAAATCAGGCACTCCAGAAACCCTCAGCTTAACACCAGAGGTAGCAACCCCAGGAAAAAGGATTTGCTGCCCTTTCCAAGGTGGAAGGGGCCTGATGTAGTCAAGATGCCTCAAGTGGCTGGCTGACCAAAGGCTCAGGGCCTGTCTCTGCACTGACAGATCACCAGTCAGCAGTGGCAGTAGCTATCTCCGTGGGCCCACGCCTCGCCTCCATCCTGGTCACCATGGCTACTCCATTCACAGGCTTACTGTGCAAGCCCTGGGGACAAAGCTGGCCTCTACAGGGTGAGTCACATCATCCACCTTGCTGTTCAGCACCCTTCCCATGGTGGATGCTCTCTGGGAAGCATTTGTGCCCACTCCCATGGGATCATCCACAGGCCTCCTTGTCTCCCTTCTCATCCTTTTCCTTTGAGGCCCGTGACTGACCAATCAGCCAAGCCGCTTGCTGCCCAAGATTCCATATGTATTCTTATGGAATCCTAAGTCATACAGTTCAAGCAACAGAAATACATACACTCCTATGTACTGCAATGAGGACAATCTAGAATAGAAAGAAAAGGGAGATAATGAACAGCAATTTCAGCCTCCAGATCTGCTGCAACAGTGAGCAAGGTTGTAGCCTGTTCTACTTTCCTGTACAAAGTATTTTTACTAGATGACTGGCTGCCACCTTGAAGACTCAGTGACAAGACAGTCTTAATGTGGGGCATAAGTGGCTTGGAGTGGTAGATTTATCCCATGCCAGGGAGGCTCAGAGAGTGTGCAGTGGGGAAGGTGGCACTTCCAGTCCACCCTATTTTTATTTCTTCCTGCACCAATAGGTCTTTTCAAGCTGCATATTCAGCAGGACTGGCCATGGCCACACACGAACATTTACAAATCAGAAATTTCATCACATTCCCTTCTTCAACCTCTGATTTCAGCTGCAACTGTGACAGTTCTGTGTGAGCCTGCATACCACCTTTCCCTCTTTTCTAAGTTGGTGAGCAGGTGTACATGAAGAGGCTTGAAGCTCTGCCCACTGCAAGAATTTCCCCTACCCACTGTCTTTCAGGGTTACCTTAACTGGAGCTTTAAATAGAAACAGCAGTCCATTTTGGCTAACACGAACACAATGAACTAGGCCTAGGATTATTCTAGACTAGTCACAAGAAAACCCTTGGTGTGAAGTGAAGGAGTCATTAACGCAACAGGGTGCCGGCCTTGGGGGCCTGAGGAAGAGGCATGTGCTGCTTACTTTTACCCTCTGGCCCTGTTCATGCCTGATCCCTGAGATGTACACCTTCCATCTTAGAATGAATTGCTGTTTGCCTGCTTGAATTTATGACCTGAGTGGCACAAAACCCAGCTCATGATAAACATCTCTGATGTCTTGATTAATTATGTCCAGTGGTCAGATGCTCTGTCTCTACCAGGACCCAACATACATTGGGATCTGACTTTCAAAATGTTTATAGTTCTCTGCTGCAGAAGGCATAGCCTTGCTCCAAAATCCTTAGGAATCTATAATACACCTCTCCTACTGCAGCTTGCCAGAGACTCCACACTTCATGTTCTACTGGGAATACTTCTGGCATCGTGGATTTGCTGGGTCATATGGTCCAAGTGACAGGGCAGCTAGCACTGTAGCCTGGCTTGTGCTGCAGAGCCTTTCCTTGCTTCAAGTCATGCAATGAATGGGTTGGAGCAGTATTTCTAAATATGGTATGTGTTGCGTTCCAAAGCCAAAGAGCACCATGTGTTCTTCGTAATGCCAGAGCAGGGGTCCCCAACCCCCTGGTTACAGACCAGTACCCGTCTGTGGCTGTTAGTAACTGGGCCGCACAGCAGGAGGTGAGCAGCGGGTGAGCAAGCATTACCACCTGAGCTCCGCCTCCTGTCAGATCAGCTGTGGCATTAGATTCTCATAGGGGCACAAATGCTACTGTGAACTGCAAATGTGAGAGATCTAGGCTGCATGCTCCTTATGAGAATCTAACTAATGCCTGATGATCTGAGGTGGAGCAGTTTCATCCTGAAACCATTTCCCCCCTCAGTCCCCAGTAAAACTTTCTTCCACAAAATGGGTCCCTGCTGCCAAAAAGGTTGGGGACCACTGTGGTAGAGCATACAAAAGGCAATTAACTTATCCTCACCTCAGAGGGCACACGTGACCCAAAAGCACCTGCTGCACTCTCCAAACCTGATGCCTTGTCTGTATTTCCTACTTAGCGAATGCAACATCTGGCAGCCTTTCTTCCTCACCCATGGGCTCTTCACCTCATCCCTCACCCCCGCCAACACTGCATCAACAAGTCCCACAGATTCAAACTTTCTTCATTCTGACCTCTCTTTTCCATTTCCCCTCCCACTGCCTTGATTCAGCCTTCATCATTTATCTGTTTCGATTCCTGCAGAAGCTTCCTAATAAAATTCCCTACTTCCAATATCAATTCTCCTCTAACTCACTCCACTTCCAGGGAGAGTGGCTCTTATTCCTCCCTTCTATACAATAATTACATTGTTCCCCATCATTTCGGAGGTACATCTTTGTTGCATTTATGTATCCAGATGCCCGCTTTCTACCTCCAACAGTAGGCTTTTTGTAGGTAATAAACATGTTCTATTGGTTTCCAGAGGTGGCATGTCTGTGGAATGTTAGTGAGGCATTCAAGGTCCATTGCCATATAGCTCTTACGTCTCCAGCTTGCTCCCTATCACTCCTGCTTTCTCCCAACTACCAGTCCCTCTACTGAGATGTGCTCTCTCTCACCTCCATGCCATGCCTGAGCTTTGTATCTGAATGACTCCTACCCACACCCTCCACTCTTTACCTCCCTGGATTTCATTAATTCCTACTCATCCTTCAAACTCAGCTGAACTATTGCCTTCTGCAAGAGCTCCTCCATCATTCATTCATTCCATCCCACCAGCTAGTTTAGGGAGTCTTTTTGTTCCCAAAGCACCCTGCATTGAGTGCTAATCTTAGCAGCATTTGTCAGGTTTTGTGACAATAGTTTGTTATACCAGACAGAGCCAGCTACTTGAGGGTGAGGATTGGCCCCAGGGTCTGGCCGAGTGCCTAGCACATAGCAAATACTAAGCACTGGCTCAATCAGTGAAATGTGCATATTCCAGAAGGAGTAAACCCCCAGCCCTCAAGCTAAACCAGTCCTCTAGACAAGTATTGTTTGGCCCACACAGTTCCTGGCTGAGAGGACAAACAGGATTGATCCAGGTTAAGACTTTCAAGACTGATGACCCAGAGCTGACCTCCATTCTCTTTGGTTACCTGTCTAGCCAGCCAGAGAGGTACACAGGAAACATCAGACCAAGGACGCGAGTGACCACAGCTCCCTGGGTGCACTCAGTCCCTTACAGCAGTACCTCAATTGTAACTCCAGGTCTCAGTAGTCTGCACAAAAATGGGGTTCAGAGCACCAGAACCACCCTAGGCTCACTGTTTTTTATCCCAGGCCAGGGAGGCTCACAGTGTGGAGTGGGGAAGGTGGCACATCGGTGACAGCCCACCCAATTTTTCTTCCTTCCTGAACCAACAGGTCTTTTCAAACTATATATTCAGCAGACCTGACCATGGCCACACACGAACATTTACAAATCAGAAACTCCACATCTATATTTTTAAAATCCAGATTTCCATTTTCTCTTGAAAAATCCATAGATATGGCAACATTGAACATTTACTCTCATAACAGTTGCAACTTCCTCCTTTATATTAGCATATATTCTATCCAGTTTGCCACACTCCCCATTTGACTTTTATCTGGACCAATGAATTATTTCCATTAACAGCGTTGCTTCTATAGTCATCTGAATCTGCAAATTCCAAACTGCTGTCCTGTTGTCTTATTTGATCCCTCACAGCAAATCTAGGGATGGTGGTAGGCATACAACTATCCTCCCTTTTAGAGATGAAGAAGGTAAGAACCAGAGGTAGCTGGCCTCATAGGTCACACAGCTTGTTAGCAATGAAGACATGACCCAAACCTAGATCTTGAGACTTGTGATTTTTTGCCACCCCATGCCAGTTATCATATACCCAACTGTTGCTTGCTCCTTTCTCTAAAGTACTTCATTTATGTCTCAAGGATGCACGTAATGCTTTAACGGTGTTCCTGTGAAATAGTCAGCAGGCCTACAGACAGATTTTGTTATACACACTTCTCAGCTGAGCTAGCCAAATAAGGACCAGTGTAGGGCTGACAAGATGGATGGAGCGAACTAGACCTCCAGTCATTAACTCTTTATGACAATCCTGTAAGGTAGGAACTATTATCCCCATTTTATGAGTGAAGAAGCTGAGGTCCGGAGAGGTTAAGCAAATGCATTCTTTGGTTCTATTGGCTATTAAAACAATGACATACTTCAGTTCCAGCTGGTAAAGGGCCCCTGCCCTGAACTGCTTGAGTGCCTTCTTCCCCACCCTGGCAGCGCCCGAGGATTCACACAGTCTAGCAGTGTTAGGGTTAATTCCATATCTGCCACAGACTGCGGTTCCAGGAACTTGTGGCAGCCACACCTCCAGTGTTAATTCTAACTGGTTGGTGCCTGAAAGGATGCTGAAAATTTTTTGAATATTTCACCTGAATAAAAGGTTTGCATTCTTAAGATAGCCACTTTTAACGTAATGGCAAATGAATCCACTCTACCAAGAGCCCAAACGAATCAGCAAGAATTTAGCCAAGACTTGAGGAGATGTAGACTATTAAATGAACCAAAGAGATGTGCCCAGCACTGACTAAAGTCAAGGTCCCAACATGTTTTCTGCCTTCACACCCCTAAGGAATGCCATGAAATTTCAGCAGTTACAGCAGTGACTCTCAGGGCTTGCAACCAAGAGAGGGAATGGGAATCATGGAAGCAGCATCTCAGAAGGAAAGGGCATGTATAACGAGAAAGCATCCCCATCCCCACCTCAGTGCCCAAAGGATGGAGTTACAGCCTCTCTGGTAGGATGTCAGAGTGACTGCAAAACTTTCTGGGCAAAAGCCAGGGGCAGGCCCAGGAGCTCACAAGCTATGGTGATGTTCTTGCCCAGAGGGGAAAAATGCCTGCACCCTTTACCCCACCTCCCAAAAGCCTGTCTGTGGAATGCTCCCTGGCAGTTGATAAGCACTCAAATTTCAGCAGGGAATGAAGGTTAGTTTCTTTCTGAATAAATCTTCATCCTTCGGTGGCAGGTTTGGATGTCACAGAAACCTCAGCAAGCCACATTTCTCTTCACAGGGGATAGGTCTCCTACTAAAGGCACATCTCGGGGTCAGGGAAGCCTGCAGCCAGGGAGAAAGTTGGTCATGCTCACCTTCAGTGACTGCCATCTTGGTCTTTGGGGTCCCCTGTAGCTGAGCTGTACCTGCCTACTATCCTTCCTACCTCCACTATCTCAACTCACTTTCTGAAGTGTGGTACCTATTCATAACATGGTATTAACAGCTTAAGGCACTACACTCTCAATTCCAAAGGTTATGTGTATTTTCATATAACAGCTTTATTGAGATATAATTCGCATACCATAAAATTCACCCTTTTAAAGTGTATAATTCAAGGCTGATTAGAACAACAGTCCCCTTATTTGCCAGAGATAGATTCCAAGACCCTTAGTGGATGCCTGAAACCATGAATAGTACTGAACCCTATAATACAGTGTTTTTTCCTATTCATATATACCTAAACTTTAATTTATAAATGAGGCAACGTACCAACAAAACAGAATTTTAATATACAGTAATAAGTTATATGAATGTTGTCTCTCTCAAATCTGACTGTACTACACTCACCCTTCTTGTGATCAATCTTATAAACAAGACAGCTACTAAGTATCTGCATGAGCAGACAGTATATACAGTATGGATGCGCTGGACAAACGGATAATTCATGACCCAGGTGGGACAGAGAGGTACGGTGCAAGATTTCATCATGCTACTCAGAAGAGTGTGAAACTTAAAACTTACGAATTGTTTATTTCTGAAATTTTCCATTTAATATTTTCAGACTGCAATAGACAGGTTACTGAAACCACAGAAAGCAAAACCATGGATAAGAGTGGGCTACTGAATGTTCAGAGGTGCAACTACTACCACTCTAATTTTAGAGTATTTTCAAGACCCCAAAAAGAATCCCCTTACCTATGAGCAGTCACTCCCTATTTCTACCTCCTTCAGCCTCTGGCAACCACTAATCTACTTTACTTCTATAGATTTATCTATTCTGGATATTTCCTGTAAATGGAATAATATGTGGTCTTTGGTACCTGGTTCCTTTCATTTAACATTGTGATTTTTTTTTTTTTTTTTGAGACAGAGTCTCGCTCTGTCGCCCAGGCTGGAGTGCAGTGGCCGGATCTCAGCTCACTGCAAGCTCCGCCTCCCGGGTTTATGCCATTCTGCCTCAGCCTCCCGAGTAGCTGGGACTACAGGCGCCCACCACCTCACCCGGCTAGCTTTTTGTATTTTTTTTAGTAGAGACAGGGTTTCAACGTGTTAGCCAGGATGGTCTCAATCTCCTGACCTCATGATCCGCCCATCTCGGCCTCCCAAAGTGCTGGGATTACAGGCTTGAGCCACCGTGCCCGGCTAACATTGTGATTTCAAGGATTATCAATGTTGTAGAATGTATTGGCATTTCATTCCTACTTACAGCCGGATAACATTCATTTACAAGGCTACATCGTATTTTGTTTATCCACTCATTGGTTGATAGACATTTGGGTTCTTTCTCATTTTGGCTATTATGAATAATGCTGCTATAAACATTCATGGCAACTCTTAGGTTTAACCTTTGAAGGACAGCCAAACTCAAAAGTGACTCACCATTTTATATTCCCACCAGCAATGTACGATGGTTCTGATTTCTCCACTTCCTCACCAATACCTATCTTTCTTATTCTAGTTATCCCAGTGGGCGTGAAGTCGTATCTCATTGTGGTTTATCTTGGCAGCTCTCTGATGGAAATGTTAAGCATCTTTTCATGTGCTTATTGACCACTGTATATTTTCCTTGGAGAAGAGTCTATTTAGATCCTTTGCTGATTTTTTAATTGGATTTCTTCTTTTTTTTTTTTAGTATTGAGTTGTAAGAGTTTTTTATATATTCCAGATACAAGTCTCTTATCAGATTTAGTATTTCCAAATATTTTCTCCCATTCTGTGGGTTGTCTTTTTACTTTCTTGATGGCATCCTTTGAGGTACAAAAGCTTTTTTTGATAAGTCTAATTTATCAAATTTGTTTTTTGTTGTTGCTCATGCATTTGGTGACATAGCTAAGAAGTGTTGAGAGCTTCTAAAAGGAATCAGCTTCAGATCTTGTTTCCACTAACACTGGGAAAGTCACAAAAGAGTTTTCATTCTCAGGAAAAAAATTAATTTGATTAAGAAATATTTAAGATATACAAACAGGTACAATGAATAACATACATTTGTGTCTTTCCTACCCAACTTATGAAATTTTACCGATAAAGCTGAAGTCCTCTGTGACCCCTCCCCGTTCCCCTCTTCCAGAGGCAACTATTACCCTGAATTTGGTGTTTATTATTCTCATGCATGTTTATACTCTTACTACATATGTATCCTTTATCAGTATGCAGTATTATACTGTCTTTTTAAATTTCAAACAAATAGCATGTAGTGCACATTCTGCAACTTGCTTTTTCTCTGCCCTAAGTGAAGCAGAGAAAATGGGCAGGAAAACCAGAAAATTGAGGTTTTGTTTTTCTGAACAGTTAAAAGGTTCTAATTTGAACCATTTTTTTTTTTTAAATCTACTCTCCCAAAGTCTACCTATGTAAATCCAAATACACAGTTATTCTTCTATCAGTTTTCCCATCTGTAAAATTAGGATAATCTGTACTTCTTACCCCATGTGTAATTTTTGAAATAAACATTCTTTTAAAACTTTGAAAATAGCTTGTAGAAATTCAAGGTTCTGTGGGTGTTAGTCATCCAATGCCTTCCCAAGGTTTAAGTGAGATGATAGAACTATAGTCCTTTGAGCAGTTTTTTGGAGTAAGCAGCTCTCTTGAGTTACTGTTTGAAAAGCCTGATGGCTCTGCAGAACAATGAATCATCCCCTAAAATCGCACAGCCTTTTACTTTCAAAAAATAAACCTGAGACATTCTTCATTTTACAGGTGCAGAAACCAAATCCTTTAGCAGTCACTTGGCCTTTCTGGGATCTCCTGTTTCCTGGGTCAGGCCTAAAGTCACTCACCTGGCCTCTGGTCTAACCCTCTCATGCTGCAGAATTCAAGATCCAGCCTCAAGTCAGATTTGCTCGCTTTAGAATCAGTCACAAAAGTGTGGGCTGAACAGTCCACTACACTTTACCTTTCCACTCTCAGTATGGAGCAATCATGAAAGAGGAACAGATGTGACTCTGATATGTCAATTGCCAAAGCACAAAAGAAAAAGCTGGTGTCTTCTAAAAGCTTCAGCAAGGCCAATGGGGAAAAAAAAATTTAATAAAAAAGAAAAAGCTGGCACCAAATAGCTTCCTTCACTAAAGAGTAAGAAGTTAGACAGATATAATTTACAACCAAGGTGTGTTCCCAACAGCAGGCCAGGGTCTATGAACAGATTATACCACCTGCTGCTGCCACACTTCCTTTCTGAGGGCTGACTTTGCTGCCAGCACTCACTCCCATCATTCACCCTACTCTACCAAATGGGTCCTCAAGGCTTGGCAGGGAATCTTCATCACACAGAGGGATCCCTGCCTAAAGCCATTTCCACCTAGAAGGCATGTCACGTGTGGAGCAGTACATGGATTAAACCAACAGAGAGTATCAAGTGAATGGGTGCTCTTTCCCAATTTCTGACACTCATGATCATTACTTGCATCTTTTTCTGAGCTCACTGCTCCTACCACTACTTACTGTTGCTTTCTTCTGCTCCAGGCAGATTCTCCCAGCTAAAGTTCCACTGTAGCCCAGAACTTCTTTAATTCTATGAATCAGTGCTTTCAATCATGGAATCATTAAAAAAAAAATAAAATAAAATAGTACCTACCAATGACCTAGGAGGATCGCTCTTTCATAGAGCACTTGGTTCCAAGTGCGGTTAAAACAAAACCTAGAAGAAATTCACTTTACTTTGGCTGCAAAAATGGAGCTGAAGAGATATATATATATTTGGTAAAGACTCTTTATCTGTAATTTTTCTGATTAGACTATAATTATAAATAGCTGGCATCTACTCTGAAAAACAAACCAATAAGGGAAGGAAAGGCCAAATGCCTGCAAAAGAACAGAAAGAAGCAGTCCAAATGAGATAAAGCACTAGCTACAGATTATATTACTTACTTGTGCCTAGTTTCTTCTTCAAAAAGCAGCATCCAAGGGCAAAAGGGTTCAAACGTGAGATCCTAGGTAAACTATTTCCTTCTAGAGTCAAAGAAGAGTTTTCCTTTTTTTTTTTTTTTTTTTTGAGACAGAGTCTTGCTCTTGTTGCCCAGGCTAGAGTGCAGTGGCACGATCTTGGCTCGCTGCAACCTCTGCCTCTCGGGTTCAAGCGATTCTCCTGCTTCAGCCTCCTGAGTAGCTGAGATTACAGGCCCCCACCACCACACCCAGCTAATTTTTGTATTTTTAGAAGAGACGGGGTTTTGCCATGTTGGCCAGGCTGGTGTCAAACTCCTGACCTCAGGTGATCCGCCCACCTTGGCCTCCCAAAGTGCTGGGATTACAGGTGTGTGAGCCACCGCACCCAGCCAGAGTTTCTTATAGGTATGAATATGTCTACATCTTAGATACAGGGTGGTATAAAAGAACCATTTCAAAAATCTAAAGATATTTCCTACTTGTTAATATTGTGTTTCCTAATTGTTAATAGATCATTTTCCAGTACAAGCAGAACTAAAAATTCTTGAGGAAAACTACTTCTTGGGAGTAGTTTTGCAAGTAACCTTGCAAGGATACAGCTCTTGCTTTGAAACTCAGACATCTTATAAAGATAAGACCTGTTAACAAAATAGAATCTTTCACATTCAAAAGGTAACCTGGAAACTGCTCCAGGTACCACTTAGTTAACTGAAGCAGATAGGAAAAAAATAAAAAATAAAAAAAATTAAAAAACCTCAGAAGATATCATTGTTTAAATACACTCTATTTTATTTTGTCTTAAAATAGTTTAACCTTTATGCTACAGACTTATTTCAAAAAACAGAAAATCTTATCTTGCACCAAAAAATATATATATAACACTCTGTTTTATTATTTTTTCTCCAAAGACCATTAAATACTAAAGGGAAACAAAACCTAAATAATGAATGTAAAGAACCAATTTTTGTTTTAAAAACTAGAGTTGCACATTTGAAAACATTAATTCTAAGCAATGATTTGTCGTCACTGCATCAAGTCCACACTCACACTCCAGCAACAGCAGATCCATTAACTGCCAAGTGCATTGGTTCCTAGCCATACAATGGCTAACATTTCATTTTCACGGTAAGAGGAGCAAAAGGCTTCAATGGCCTCTGTACTCTTTAAAAAACAAAACAACAACAAAAATATTTCCTAGTTATCCAGTGATTTTTTTTTAAGATCACTACCTTTTAAAATTTGTTAAGAGAATAAGAAGTAAGTAGTGTTTTAAATAAAATGAAAAAATACAACAGCATCAGACTAAAATACGTGATTATTTTAAACAAACAGTGCACAATCTGAGGAAGTTTGGTTAGGGCACAATCATTTTTATATCTACATGGAAGTCACATCATACACATATTGGAGAACAGGGATTGGGGTGCTTGCTTTGCCTTAAAAAAAAAAGTTTAAAAGACAAAATAGTGTCCCCAGCTTTTTCAAAAACCTTTGTGACAGTATGAAAAGCAGGTAACAAACTTATCTTAAGTTAGTTATGGTGCTAATCTACTAAAAGTAAAGATGAACAAATGACTAAATTAGTAAACCAGACGATTCATATTGATAATTGATAATAAAAGCAAAGTTTATGGGATGTTTGCCAAAAATAAACTGAATGAAATAAACTGAATAAAAAAGAATGCATTATTCATTCAGTCTGGCCCCTACCATCAAAATGAAAAGACAATTACTGGAGAGCAGCAATTATAGGTTACATGGCAGTCATGATGATAAAACAGCTAGGTCACTGCTCTGTTTTTCACAAATCGGAGGGAATGGAAACTTTCCCAAGTCAGTGGCATAAACCAATCTGTGACCCATGTGTACCATTTTAGCAGAGAGATTACTCTGAAGACAATGTCCTGTGAAGCATAAAGAACTACTTATGCTACCAAACGTAAAACTCTGATTAAGAAAAATCCCTTTAAAATAAACTTCAAATGTCACAGGAGTTGTATACCACGGAATTGTATCATTAATACCTTGCCTGAAACCACACTCTCCACTCTTCTGAAAACAGCAATGAAAGGAGAGTTGAAACAGTCTCTCTACAGTTATTAGGGAAATGTCCCGACCTAGTAGGGGAGAGCTGTCTATCTCCACCATCCCTTCCCCTCCCCTCTTCATCTTAATATCCAAATCTCTGTTCTGGTCCATTAAGTCAGGCAGTTGGGAGCTGGACTAGGAATAAGTGAGGGAAAAGTGCAAGCTGACATAAACGCAAAGGGCCAGAGAAGAGACTGGTTACAGCTCCACTCTGTTCCTCATCCACAGTGCACACAGCACACCAACTCTGTAGAGGATGACTATTAGGGACTATGAAGAAAATATGTCACGGGAAATCACCTGCTGTGTGGAACTGGGGAAAAAAAATATGTGGTTAACTTAAGAACAGGTCATGCAAAAACATTCATTAAAATGGGCCTCTGCCCTGATAGTGGGGGAAAAAAATTAGCTGCAAAAACTTCAAGTCACATAATCCACTCTATTCTCTTCTCTATGATTTTCCTGGAAAACACAGACCAGAAATTGTACATTTCTGCTTTGTCTAGTATTTTAATTCAAGTCAAAAACTATGTGTAACAGTAAAATTCAATAAATTAATCCTAAAGTAAAATGTGAAGGTCCAAAGATACACCAGTAGTGAATCTTCAGACGGTCCTACTTTGCTCTGGCCTCTGGGTCTTTGGTTTTTGTCTAGAATTGTGGCCATGTGAGAGATTTATTTGCTAAAATTGGAGGTTCATGATCTTAAAAGCCTGATCTAATAAAAGCAGAAAAAAAAAAAAAAAACCGATGAAGGACAGAGGCCAGATCAAATGAGATGTTATCAGAGAAGATCAAAGAAGAAGGAATATATAGGAGAACTAATGCAACAAGAAGGGTAAAGGAATAAACTTGTCTTTACAAAACAAAAAAAAAGAAGAAGAAGAAGAAGAACAGGCCAGGCAGGTGGAGGCAGGCAGACTCTGATGCGTGCTTATGTGGGGTGTGTGTCATTCATCTCAGCAGCCCCCAGAGCACCCACCCCTCACAGTGCCTTATGCAGAGCAGGCACTTGGTAAATTTGTTTGCTGAATGAAAACTGAAAATGGTAGTTCTCATACTCTTATGATAAGAAGAGCCACCAGGGGATTTGGAGAGAGAGGCAAAGGGCCATAGTAATGGTAACAATGGAAACAAACACACACAAAAAAAGCAAACAAAAACCATGAAAAACAAAAAGTGAAGTCTTCTAAACCAATATTACTTCACTCCCCCTGTGCAGAATAGTGTTCTAACTCTAGGTATTGCTTTTAAAAGAATTCACTAGTAACTACAACATATTATAAGAAAGAAGGTAGTAACTAATGCCACAAAATTCCAATGCTGGCATTTCCTGAATTCCCTGAAGCTCCTACTACCCTTTGCTAATCCTTTTAGATACTGTAAAACTTACCAATTAACGTGCTTTGCATCTGACTTCTTATGGTACATTCTGATTCTTCTTATGGTATTTTTTTTTCTTAGAAGATAGAGGAGAAAAATACCCAAATACAACATCAGGTCCACTTCATCTCGGATGTTAAACAGTTGTTGCTACATCCTCTTTATATAGAGACCAGCTATAAAAGACAGCACTTTCCTCTCAGATTTGCAAGTGCCTGTAGCCTCAGAGGCCACGTAACTTTTCATATTCTTCCCAACAGGTTTCTATGTTCACCCATTATTTGACTAAACCAGAAAAAAAAGCCGAGGGAGAGAGATTTTTCCCACTGAACTCTTAATACTTTCAGATGCCCAGAAAACCTCATGGTGGGTATCTATCTGAAATGCCTCTGTCTCCAAGGAGACATTTTGCAAAGAGTTATTAATTATTGCAACAAGGAGACCAACTAAGTCACCTTAGTAGTATTTATAAACACAAAGGGACATGTCAATTATCTGTGCTGTGGGAAGTCAACAGGAGCAAACTCAGGAAAGAAGGCAGAAGACTTACTTAAAATAAAGAAAAAATACTTTTAATACTTCTGTCTTCTATTTTTAAGGACAGGTTTTTAAATGCACATGCCCTACTAGGTGCCAATAAGGACCTGACTGATATGTGTGCGAATGCCCTAAGATGGAAGTGCCAATGGGGTGGGCAGATAGTGGTCAAGTCTAGATATTAATTTCATTATACAGAAAAATAAATACAAGATTCAAAAACTGAAACCCATTTTGCCTGGCAATTAAAATATTATTCTAAAAGGAAGGCAGAGTTTCCTAAGATTAAAAGTCACCAAGTAAAATAAAGCTGTCTAATAAAATTCATCATTCTCATATTCCTACTGAGTGAAGGAAGAAATTCTTTTCTCTGTGATAAGTTATTTTCCTAAGTGACTTCTTTTAATTAAAAAAAGGGGAAGAGGAGGGAATTTTCCATGAGTTTGAATACTACAAATGCCACAAACAGCTTCTGAAGCTGAAGCTATGACAATGAACTTCCATGTCACAAAGGATGAGGAAGTGGAAGGGAACAGTGCAGAGGAAACACAGTGACATTGTATTACAGTAGGTATTTACGCCTGCTATCCTCATCCAAGGTAAGGTCAACAACTTCTGCTGGTGAAGCCCAAGTCTGCTGGGGAGTCACAGCAGTCCATGACTGTGTTTGCCTGGTGCTAACATACTGCGTGCCCGAGCCATGCTTCCATGAAGAAACACTCTGAATTACACCACCTCGAGGATGAACACACCTGCAATCGAGATGAAGAACAAAAGCATGGTTAATTCCACCACAGGAAAAACAGAAGACGATATGACCTCAGTTGTACTGATCAACATTTTTACTAAGATAAACCTAGTATGCAAGTTCATAAAACCCACAATCAATATCCTTCCCTCCATCTCTGTCTCCCTCTCTCCCCACCCCACGACACTCCACTTGGTCCCTCTCTCAATTTAGCCTTAAAAAGGCCAAGGGTCTTATCTCAGCCGGAAACTCCTGAGCTGTGTCTAAATTAGTCACTGACCATGGGTGAGAGGATGTTTCTCTGGACTCATTTACACCTCTGGGATCTTCATGACAGGGCAACACATAAATCCAGAACAAAGATGCCCAAACAATCTTAGTCTGAACAAACCAAACAGTAAAAAAAATAGTTAAAACTTGTTCTTAAAATAAGCTTTATAATTGGTAATAATGCCTTCAAAGACAGTGACAGTAATACCCTTTTATAGATTAAATTTCTAAAAGTCTGTCAGTAACAGATCATGAATAAAGGATCAATTTCCCTTGTCCTGAAGGTCACAACAGAAGCACTTGGTTCATTCAACAGAATCGCTTACAATTTGGTTCCGTGAAAGTAACACAGCTGAATCTTCAGTTTAGATCCACTAAAAGGGTTCTATCAGAGGGACAGAACTGCCTTGTTAGCAAGTCATACCAAGAGTTCACTGAAATAAAATTGTTTCAGAAACACTGACAGTTTGAATTCCACATTCCAGTCAAATGATAGAATTGTGAACCTCCAGGCCAAAACACTAAGTTCTGACTCAAATGAGAGGAAGGCAGGCAACTCATGAGACCAATGCTATGTCCTCTCATCTAAACTTCCTGGGCAGACCTTAGGTAGCGTACGTGAGAAGTAACAAGTGGCATGAGTCCAGTCACTAAACTACCACAGTGGCTCCTGAGCAGCTGTCTGACAATCTGTAAGCAACAAATAATGCTGGGCCACTTGAGAATTTCGGCTTTGATTTAATGCTACCTAAACTCCCAGGTTCAAAAGAACATTCAGGTAATAATGGACAAGATTCAGTTGCAAAACTACCCCAAGGACCCTTAAGCTCCTGCAAACATGCCCTACTCCTACAAAGGCTTAACCTGGTAACTTCTCCCTTACTAAGAAAAGTTCCTAAGAACAGAACTCTCAGGGCCAGAGCAGAGGGCAGAATGCAAATTTGTTACAGTACCAGAAGCCCGTCATCTGTCCAGAGATGGGCTAAGTAGTTACTAACCCAGAGGCTACTACCTTTTCAAAGATTAGCTAGCGAAATAAATAGGAACATTAAAATAAGGGACATAAAGCCCAATGTCTAATTCGTATCTGTTCAACCCATTATATAAATTCATATTAAATGACCATGTAGTCATGGAAAAATGTCAGCCAAAGGAGTCCATTCAACATTTATAGAAATGGTTTTGAGGACTGAAGGCCAATGAAACACTACGTTTACTAAGCGGTTTCACATATATTATCTCATTGGACAATTCCGACAGACCTATGAGGTAAGCATGGAATTTACTATCCTCACTCTACAGAGAGGGAAACTGAGGCTTAAACAGGTTACATGATTTGCTCAGACTCACAATGCTTGAAAGTGATAGGCCAAGGAAGACAGGTCGGATTTTGGGTCCAATGCTTTCCATATCATGTTGCTGCTTTACAGATATGTGTATCAAATTGGGTGTGGCAAAACACAGCTAAAACCATCAGAATACAAAGATAGGCCCAAACAATTTAGAAGTATAAAGTTACTTGACAATTCAAAAGCTCACCTGTACAAGCACTAATTGAAGTCAAGCTGGCTAGAAACCTGGTAAGAATTCAGGCAATGAATGAGTGGCAGAGAGAGTCAATGTAATCTTTGGGAGAATTTCTAAAAATATCTTTGAAGTAAAAGAACTGTATTGTCCCAATTGTTTATCTGTATTGCTCACTAAGTAATCATACAATGTAACATCAGGCAATGGCTTTTTAAAAAATCTGATCTAATCTGTTTATTATACAGAAGAAAAAACCTAGGCCAAAAGACAACCACCTAGGCTCTTAAACAAGTTAAGTATAGAACTGGAATAAAATCAGGTCTCCACTCAATGGTTTATTTTCCACTGAATAAGAATGCCTTCTTCAGGCTATACCTGAAGTTACTATAGCATGTTTGACTGAGAGAAGCACTGCCTGGTTCCCAGGGCCATTCAATAAGCAGCAAAGAAGAGTCTAGAAAGTGTCTGGCATAGGAAAAGAACTGGGAGAGTAAGAGGTTTAGAGACCATATCTCCTACTGAGGAATGGCTGAAGGAGACAGAATAGGAGACAGGGCACTTCAACTATCTAAAAATAGATCACTTCTGTAGTTATGTTACAAATGGTTCCAGTTACCAAAAACCAGCTTAGGCTACTTTAAATAATAAAGAGAATTTATTAGAAGGACACTGGGCACCTCAAAGAGCCTAAGATGACGGAACAACCCCTAACCCTCTCTATTTCTCCTACTTCAAAATTTTAGATTATCTGGAGAATGTGATGATACTACCTTTGGTCAAAAGCTTTCCTAACTCTAATTATTAATAGTTGTACATGGAATTCCCAAAGACGGGAGAATCACTGTGAGGCGGAAGCCACCATGAAAGGTACTATTTCATGCTCAAGGTAAAACTACTGAGAGCATGCTAAGAACCGTGAATCAGTTTTTAGAAGGCAAGTTTCAGATAATCATTGCTATAGAACAAAGCCACTAACAAATAGAATGAATTGCCTTTTAAGCGCTCAAGTAATTGCTGAGGCATCTGTCAGGAATGTTAAGGAAGATTTTAAGATGCCCTCCAAGGTCAACAGTGACTTTAACATTTGTTCAAAAACAGGCAAAACAATCATTAAAAGTCAGAATAGGCTGGCACGGTGGCTCATGACTCTAATCCCAGTACTTTGAGAGGGTGAGATGGGAGGATCGCCTGAGCTCACAAGTTCGAGACCAGCATGGGCACCATGGTGAAACTCCATCTCTATCAAACACACACACACACACACACACACACACACACACACACAAAATTAGCTGGGTGTGGTAGTAGGCACCCGTACTCCCAGCTACTCGGAAGGCTGAGGTGGGAGGATGGCTTGAGCCTTGGCGATCAAAGCTGCCGTGAACAGAAATCATGCCACTGCACTCCAGCCTGGGTGGCTGAGCTTTGTCTCAAAAAAAAAAAAGAAAAAGTCAAGATAGTAGTCACACGGGAAAAGAGAAGGGGGAGGTTGTAATTAGAAAGTAGTGCAGAGTGGCTGAGCGTGGTGGCTCACGCCTGTAATCTCAGCACTTTGGGAGGCCAAGGCAGGTGGATTCACAAGGTCAGGAGATCAAGACCAGTCTGGCTAACATGGTGAAACCCTGTCTCCACTAAAAATACAAAAAATGAGCCAGGCGTGGTGGCATGCACCTGTAGTCCCAGCTACTCCGGAGGTTAAGGCAGGAGAATCGCTTGAACCCAGGAGGCGGAGGCTGCAGGGAGCTGAGATCGTGCCACTGTACTCCAGCCTGGGTGACAGAACGAGACTCCGTCTCAAAAAAGAAAGCACAGCATGACTTCTGTGTTTTGATCTGAGTGCTTGTTACTTGGGTATAAGAAGTTTGCAAAAATTAAAGATACATTATTAGTTACCTATACGTGTTATTAGCCAATAAAATATTCACAAAAATCATTTACTTTAATGATCTCAAACACATTGAATAAAATGGGAGTTAGGAGATGGATGAGGACAGAACAAGGCTTTTAACACATTTTTTTTAAACCACAGAGGGAAAAAACAGTCCATCTAGTAAACAGAAGGGTGCTAGAGAAATATTTCAACTATTTTATAAGACAGTATACATTACACAAAAATGTATACCAGATAGGGAAAAAATTCCAGGAGAAAGAGGGAGCACAATGGTTGTTAAGCCTCTGGAGTGGTCCTATAACAGATGTTAAGAGGCTCAAAATTTTGTGAGACAACATAAAAAATAAAGAGTTTCATGTATTATCACATATGCTTTTTCTGTATCATGAAAGATATGAGGTAGGAACATACTCAACTGATTTTCAATTAGTCCAATCAATTGTATTACTAATCTGTATTAGTGCAGATATAGGCTTTGTTCTCACAAAGCGTTTAATCTGCATACAATTGGTGACAGGTATGAAACACAACCTAGAGCCATATTTTGCATTTTATAACCAAGAAAATGCTTGGGTCTCGCTTCCCAAAATGTTGGGGAAACTACATTATAAACAATATGGTTTGACAGAATAATTTCCTGTTCTTCATACACTAATATCAATAGAAAGGCTGCACAGTGGAAATGAAGTGTGCGCGTGCACACACACACACACACAGAGAAGGCTCTGATGATCAACTTTTGATATAGTTAGCTTACTATTCCAGGAAAACAACATTAAAAATTAATCATTTTTACTCTCATTTATAGACAGCCTGAAGGTGACCTCTTAGATAACATTTCTACTTCTTTTTCCTAACTGAAGAGGAAATGAATCCTTGTGATTGTAGGGAAACACTCATTTGTCCCCCTAGTTTTTTTGGAGTTAATGTTAGCAACAGGGCCGGGCATGGTGGCTCAAGTCTGTAATCCCAGCACTTTGGGAGGCCGAGGCGGGCAGACTGCCTGAGCTCAGGAGTTCGCGACCAGCCTGGGCAACATGGTGAAACGCTGTCTCTACTAAAATACAAAAAATTAGCCGGGCATGGCAGCGTGCTCCTGTAGTCCCAGCTACCCAGGAGGCTAAGGCAGGAGAACTGCTTGAACTCGGGAGGTGGAGCTTTCTGTGAGCCAAGATCACACCACTGTACCCCAGCCTGGACAACAGAGTGAGACTCCATCTCAAAAAAAAAAAAAAAAAAAGTTAGCAACTGGTCCTATGAAGCAATGAGTCTCAAATACAGCTTCCTACACCAATTATTTTGCTGAGGAATAACCCAATAGAGTGAGACTCCATCTCAAAAAAAAAAAAAAGTTAGCAACTGGTCCTATGAAGCAATGAGTCTCAAATACAGCTTCCTACACCAATTATTTTGCTGAGGAACAACCCAATATTAACACCAATGATCACAGGATTAACAGACTAGAATGAGGTCCTCAGAACAGGTATCCAAAGAACTGTTTCAACACAGTTCCAAAACATACAGATCTGGGCTATATGTATTCATCTTCCTAGAGCAATTATCAATGAGGTCGGTAGAAGGAAACAATAACAGGACCAAGGAGAAAAAAACTTACTGGCCTGAAGTTCGTAAATTAAGAGTTTTGGCAAAATTAAGTGGGCACAGAAGAACTAGAGATGCTGGGAAAGTCTCCATCTCACTAGAAAAGAGCATCTGTGAAACTGGACTGTCCAAAAATTAACATCTGGAAATAACATTTAGGTAACACCAGGAGTTCAACACAGCAATACAAGGCAATCATAAAATATGCGTTCAACCATTAGTTCAGAAAGCATGTTTTCTAGTCTAGGACTAGGGGATACACAAAAGAGAAACGAATACATCGAACTCTAAAATAAAAGAATAGGGGAAGATATTAGCATTCAAGAAAAGAAAAATAACTATCAAAAAAGGTGGGGGCGGGGAGGCATATCACAACTAGAATTACTCAGTGCAAAGGCCAAACAAAATGCTTCCAATATGGAAAAATGGCACCCAAAACAAGTCAGGGCAGCCACAATTCCAGAGAACAACTCAAGGACCAAATCTGAGTTCTTAAAAACTCTTAAAAATCCAACAACAATGTAGAATATGAAAAGAAAAAAAAAGAACAGGACAACTAAATCCAAACAAAACATCTACTCTATACATGTAAATCAAATGAGAACAAAAAGATGTGGATCAAAACCTAAAACCTTTTTCCAAGTGATAACCCTGCCAGAAACACATCAATACTTCATAACTGCAACCCTATACCTGTAAAAGAAATAAATTCCAGATGAGATACAGGCAGCCAAGGGGCAACTCTGAAGCAACCAACAAGAACGCCTCTTCTCCTACTTGCTTCTCAGCTTTTTAATCTCAATGTCTGAAAGATTATCAGGCTACTGATACAGAAGCTGCTGGGGGAAAAAAATGTTGGAAAGACTCAGTCCTAGACCCAAGATCAATATAAAAGACACCCTCACAAAATAACAAAGGAGTCAGTTAAAAATACTCCAAAGAACCTGTAAACTCTACATTCCATTATATGGACAATTTTAACCACCAGTGAGGTTTTAAAATGGATGTCACCTACAAGATATGATTTCCCAGGATTCAACCAATGAATAAGAATAAAACACAGCTTTATGCTTCAGAGCCTGTAAGAAAAAATCCTTGAAAATAATGTAATGTTATTTAAAATGTAGACAAAGTCACTTCGTTCAAGTGTAGAATAGGGATTGTGTGTTGGGGTGGGGAGAACTGAGAATTTAAATTTCCAGGTTTTAATAGAAAGATAATGATAATTGTAACTCCAGATATAAAAATGTTGTTTTTTTAAAAAAAAGAAGATAAACATTTAATGATGAAGAAACATTGAACAAAGAAGCTAAAAATAAGTGTGGTTCATGCTGTAACATTTCTAGGCATAAGGAAACAATAAAAAGGGAGACGAGTTAGAAATTAATAGAGAACCTGACCGAGTGATATGTCTTAGCACAGAGTAAGAGACTAGATAAACAATACAGGTTTCTACCTATTCCTTCCCTATTTAAGTTGGAACCCGTAAGTCCAATGAATTAACATTTGAAATGTAACTCAAAAGGAAGTTGGTGAATGAATAATATGTCCCTGGCACATCTGAAGATAATTCACACACATCAACCTGTCAGTGGGCAGGGTATCATAGTAGGAACCCTAAAATTTAAAAATACAATAGTCTAGAAAGATCCTGACACATGGCTTAAAAGGATAACTTATATCATAAGAAACAATGGTGAAATAAACCAAAGGCAAAAATTTGCTGATGTAAAGGAAGAAATCAGTAGTTCTAGCTTTCTCATCTGGTGGGTAAGTCGGCCTAAACAGAAAAATGGAAGAGAATTTAATAGGAAAAAATTTGTAATTAAGGCAGAAAAAAAAGAGGAAAGACTGAAAAATAAAAATTCTTTCTCACCAGAACAAGGAAAATAATCATTAAAAAAAGAAAGAAAGAAAGAAAAAGAGGCAGGGCACGGTGGTTCATGCCTGTAATCCCAGCACTTTGGGAGGCCAAGGTGGGCGGATCACCTGAGGTCAGGAGTTTGAGACCAGCCTGACCAACATGGAGAAACCCCGTCTCTACTAAAAATACAAAATTAGCCAAGCGTGGTGGCGCATGCCTGTAATCCCAGCTACTCGGGAGCCTGAGGCAGGAGAATCGCTTGAACCCAGGAGGTGGAGATTGCAGTGAGCCTAGATTGTGTCATTGCACTCCAGCCTGGGCAACAAGAGTGAAACTCCATCTCAAAAAAAAAGAAAAAGAAAAAATGAAGCAGCCTTACAGGCATACTTACAGAATAAAACACAATAAATACAGAAGGCATAAATACAGAATAGAAGATGAAGTTCTAGGACAAGACTAGTTCTCAAAAAGTCAGAATTGGCCATTTTTGAGGAGATGGCACGTTAAACTACAAATTAACTCTACATCCTTAAGGTTCCAATTATTTGACTGAAAAATGCTCTCAAAGTATACTTAGATCTCACTAGAAAAGGTACCCTTAACATACATGTATCTGTATTTCATCTCCACTCTACACTTCTAAGTTCGTCTTTTATATAAAAGACAGAAGAAATGCTGGCAAATGTGCTTTATTACCTGGGTAACCAGAGTAAAATCAGATCAAAGAGCCAAGTAATGAATACACTATGTTATATACCTATTTATCAGAAAATCACAACTTCACTCTTGTGGCATGGGAGAAAAGTTGTTTGCTTTATACAAAACACACAAGCTCTAAAGTCTGAAGTTTGGGGGGTGGGTGGGTGTGTGCACGTGCGGTGGGGGAGGTGGGGAGAAGAGGATGTTCCAGAATGTTTCAGAAGAATATCGCTGAAAGGGCTGGAACCGATTATTATGAACATACCTTAAAGCAGGAGTCAGCAAATGTATTCTGCAAAGGTATTGACTTTTCAGACAGTACATATCTTAGGCTTTGGGGAGGACATATAATCTCTGTTGAAATGGTTCAACTTTGCCAATGGAGTGCATAAACAGACATAGATGATTACATACAAAATGAACAAGCACGGTTGTTAAAATAAAACTTTATTTATAGACTAAAATTTTAATTCCTGTAATTTTCACATGTCACAAAGTATCATTCTTCATTTGATTTTTTTTTTCCACCAGCCATCTAAAAAGGTAAAAATCATTCTTAGCTCACAGCCCAGACAAAAACAGGCAGCAGGCCAGAACTAGCCTATGGGCCACAGTTTGCTGACCCCTACCTTAACGAATGCCAAACTTCATAAAATTATGTTTATAATGCTACATACCAACTTGATGTCTTGTGGGGTTTTTTTTAATCCCAAGAAACAAGACTCCCTTAGTTATATGAACATTACTAGAAATATACTCTGTAAAAACAGACCAAAATAACTTAAAAGTTTGCTTTTAATGAGAGACAAGGAGAGGTGCTCTAGGAAACCAGTCAAAGAGGCATGATGTCAGATGCATGTTTCCCAACTGTTTGCTCCCAGTATATTTCAAGGTAAAGTGAAAGGCAAGAAAGTACGAACGTGAGAGAAAAAAGTAGTGATACTTCTGCCTTAAATGAGAAGTCTGTCAAGCTAACTAAACATTTGCTTAAAAGAAAAAACCATCAGCTCTAGTTCACAGACATGTATGGTTGAAATGTTCTTGATATGAGACAATATATAACACACTCTAAGGCTCATATCATGTCTAAAAAAAAGTATTTCTTAAGCCAAACAAAAGCGAGAGCTCCCATCATTCATTCATGCCGGCAATGCCATAAAGTCTACTACCATTTTCTTTTAACTTGTTTTCTGGTTAAAATAGAATTTATAACTTAAAATATCAGACTACTCCAATTAGTATCCTACCTTGCATGTTCCTGAACTCCCACAATCTCTACTTCACTATCTGAAGAGGCAATGTTAATTTCTTCATTGAGTGGTGCATTGCCAGCAGATGTTTTGTCACTTGCTAGGAATCCTGGATCCAAATGACCTGAGAGAGAAGGGGAGAGAAAAAAGCACTATAATTTTATTTCTCATAAACAGTGGAAACAACTCATTGACAGATTTGTCATCTAGGTTTAGTCACGGAAACAGAATCACCCTGTGAGAGCTTGCCACAGCAAAACTGTCAAATAAGCTGGGGCAGTGTTCTTTGTTCAAACATTGGTTTTAAAAAAATAAACAGAATACATGCTCATGATGTATATTCAAACAACATGGCAGTACATAAAAGTATGAACTCAAAGTCTCTCACTCGCTACCTCCTTAGGATAAATAATTTAAATGCTTTGGTAAATACCTATATCTGTCTACCTAAACCATAATAAACTCTATATATTTTATGCTGTAATGCTTTCTGCATTCAACTCCAGTCAGTTTTTAAACGACCTGCATAACCACCTAGAAGGCAGTGGGGATCTCTACTGCTTATCATTTTAATAGAGCCAAACTCTAAACCGGAAAAGCCCAAAGGCACATATGGAACAATAACAGAAGTAATCTCTAATACCATATTTATACTGGGATGCTTTGTGAAAGATTTAGCATATGTTCTCTCTAAAGAAACATAGATTTGACAAAATCTGACCCAAAACTACATCTAAAAAGAAAGACTGGAGGTAAATCACAATTTTGGCTCTGAGCAACTGAAATGTAACTTGCACATTGCTGAGAGTTCTCCTTAGAAACAAACCACAAACTCTGGAAAAACATAACAGTTTGTGGCACTGGGGCATGTAAGGACTTCTTCTGTAAGAGTCTTCCCAAAGCATGTATTATATGATGCAATAAAACACATTCTCCAACATCACAGAAAACACGAGCTTCACAGAACTCTCAATAATGGCTAATGGCATGGCATCAAAGTACGTGGCTCTAAAAACAATTCTAGCAACAGCTAAAATAAATCGGCCTATGTGTACCAGCTCTTAAATGTTCTGATTTAAAAGGGTGAATTTTAGAATACCTAGGAGTTAACACAGAATAAACAGAGTTGCAATGAGTACAAATTCCCATTTACTCTCTAAAGGGTATTTTTATTTAAATATATTATGATCTGATACAAAATTATTTCCCATATTTTAAAAAAAAAAAATCTACATGACACCTAACCTAAACTAAACCAATGTAAAGAAAATAAAATTTTGGCTCACGCCTGTAATCCCAGCACTTTGGGAGGCCAAGGCGGGCGGATCACAAGGTCAAGAGATCGAGACCATCCTGGCCAACATGGTTGAATCCCTGTCTCTACTAAAAATACAAAAATTAGCTGGGCATGGTGGCGCGTGCCTGTAGTCCCAGCTACTCAGGAGGCTGAGGATAGAGAATTGCTTGAACCCAGGAAGCGGAAGTTTCAGTGAGCCGAGATCGCGCCACTGCACTCCAACCAGGCAACAGAGGGAGATTCCGTCTTAAAAAAAAAAAAAAGGAAAGCACAGAAAATTTTACATACAACTCTCTTCTCCCTTCACTCAACCCAATGCTTCAAGGTTATTGAGAAATCTTGTACTTTTTTTTTTTTTTTTTTGAGATGGAGTCTCGCTCTGTTACCCAGGCTAGAGTACAATGGTGCAATCTCGGCTCACTGCAACCTCTGCCTCCCGGGTTCAAGCAATTCTCCTGCCTCAGCCTCCCAAGTAGCTGGGATTACAAGCGCCCGCTACCACATCCAGCTAATTTTTTGTAATGTTAGTAGAGATGGGGTTTCGCCATGTTGGTCAGGCTGGTCTCAAACTCCTGGCCCCAGGTGATCCGCCCACCTTGGCCTCCCCAAAGTGCAGGGATTACAAGTGTGAGCCACTGCACCTGGCCAAATCTTGAATTTTCATACTCCTGTCACCCTTGAGTGTAAACCTTTTGGAAAGCTACAGACAGTCACAAAGCAAGGCTTACAATTTTTATACCTTCTGACCCTGTAAACCCATCCCTAATAATTTACTCTTTAGCCTTTAAATAAGCAAAATGTTATATCCAAAGATATTCATTACAGTGCTATGTAGCAACTTGGAAAAATGTATACTAACATATAAAGTATTACATATAACACTATAAAAATATGTAGATTCTGGGTAAAGCTGTGAAAAATAATCAAGTTTGAATATGATTGTGGGTCTTTTTCATAATTCTTTAGTACTATTTTTATCTTTTATCCTTCGACTGAAAAGGATGCATATATGTGAAAAATTTTTAATGCTTAGAATGGCTCCTAGCTAAACAAGTGATTGAGATTATATATCACAGTCTGCATGGGTTTGTAATCCAGATCATGTGGCACTGGCAGTGGGCACATATCTGGACCCTATAAGTACACAAAAGGTGGCATTCACCAGATAAAACCCTGTTTTATTAAATCTAGGGAGGCTGCTTAAATAGAATTGGTTAAGCCTTGCTTTGGTAAACCTAGATTCTTGTTCTGATCCCTAATACCTTGTTGTGGCCAAGTCTTCATCCAATTTCTACTTCAATGTTTTAGTCATGGCTATCCTCATGCACACTGTTCCAACTGAACTGCTAGGGAAGAATACAAAATCACAGACTCTCTCAATAATTCAAACAGTCTTTACTGTTTATTTGTTTGTACCTGCAATAAATACTTGTGACATGCTATGCACTGTGCTAAGTGCTAGAAATACTATGGGGAACAAGGCAGGCATAGTCTCTACCCTCAATGAACCTGCAATATATGCAGAGATAATAAAAAGCAGTCTATTGCACCATCGCTTGAAAACTGCTCTGATAGGGAACATTCACCAGACTTGAGGGCAATCAGGGTAGCTGAGTTCTAAAGGAAGAGTAGGCACAGGTGAGGGGAAGTGGCATACGGAACATTCTGTTGTCCTTTAAGGTATAAAAGTTTGGTGAGATTTTGGGGTAACAGTCAAAAGAGTAATAAGAAACAAGGCTACCAAAGTCAGCAGGTCAGATCATGATAAGCTGTCTGGATTTAACTTCGAGAAGTAGGAAGCCACTTAACGATTTAAGCAGAGGAGTGACGTCATCTGGTTTTGCATTTTAAAGAATTTCTTTTCAGAGTATAGAAATGAAACTGATAGCAAGCAGGACAGGAAATACGGGAGGCAACAAAATCAGTTAGACTGCTGCAGCTTCCTGGGTGAGAAATGACTGCGACTGAACTAGGAAAAAAAAACAACGGAAAATACTCCGTGTGTGTGTACGAATGGAGTTAGTGACGTTGGGAATTAGGCAAATGAAAAAACACAGAAAGTCAAAAATGATGCTTAGGTTTCCGACTTAGGTAAAGGGATAGAGTTACAGGGCCATTCAGTGCACTAATAAAAGCTGAGGGTGGTTGCTTAGGGCATGATGATAATGTGCCTTTAATATATACAATAAGCAGTTCACATAACTTAAGTTTTCACATAAATAATGAGTGTTCATAATAGCAGGACTTGCAAGCAGAGACAGACTAAGACAGGTGCCAGGAATGTTTCAAAAATGAGTGAAACTATCATAAAGTCAGTAGATGACAGTCAATGGTACAATCGGTACTGTTCTAAAGCTCAGGTCAGAGATCTAAAGAGGAAATACAGACTTGTTAAATCCTCTGCAATAAGTGAGAGAATACAGATCATCCAGAAAAGTAAAAGTGGTCTATAGAACACAACCCAAGTATTGATGAACATAAATAATTAAGAGACAGGGTGGGGCGGTGGGGCGGGGAATTAGGCTTGGTGGTATGTAACTATAGACTCAGCAACTCGGGAAACTGCGACAGGATTGCTTGAGCCCAGGGGGTTAAGGCTGCAGTGTGCCATGATTGCATCACTGCACTCCAGCCTGGGAGAAAGCCAATATAGCAAAGCAATCTGAAGAATAATGAAAGGGAAGGAAGAGTAAACACAATTTAAGAAGTTTGGCTATAGAAGAAAAGGAGATAGGATGATACTGAGTAAGGAATATGGGCTTGAGGGAGGGGTGTATGCATGTATGTATGTACGTATGTATGTATGTGTAGTTTTTAACAATGAGAGAGACCTGTTCATATTCCAAAAGGGCAGAGAATAGGTTTGACAGCAGAAAGCTGAGGTAATCTGGATTTTGAAGAATGTGGCAAGGCCATCTGCAGAGTGTAGGTGTGGGCAGATGCAGAAAAGCCAAGTAGCCACCATGAAGAAAGAATCCTGCGTAAGGAAAAGGCGGGATTTATGGGAAGCACTGAGAGCCTGAATGAGGCCACAGACTAGGAAATTAAGGCAAGCTTTAACTCTGTAACAAAGTGATTTTCTCCAGCTATGCTTAGCAGGTAGATAAAGGCTCAAAGTGTGCATCCAGTGATCAGACTGCCAAGTGACATTTGGCAAAGGACAGCTGGGCCTATATAGGCTTGATAGGGAAGGACATGAAGCTGGGAGAGGACTGATAAAGGGATGGGTGATTGGTCCAACGACGTAGAAAAGTAGTGTGGTAGAAGTAGCTACATAAGAGAATAGAGGCCAGGTGCAGTGGCTCACACCTGTAATCCCACCACTTTGGGAGGCCAAGGCAGGCAGATCACGAGGTCAAGAGATGGAGACCATCCTAGCCAACATGGTAAAACCCCATCTCTACTAAAAATACAAAAATTAGCTGGGTGTAGTGGTGTGCGTCTGTAGTCCCAGCTACTCAGGAGGCTGAGGCAGGAGAATTGCTTGAATCCAGAAAGCGGAGGTTTCAGTAATGAGCCAAGATCGCGCCACTGCACTCCAGCCCAGCGACAGAGCAAGACTCTGTCTCCAAAAAAAAAGAGTGTAGAAAAGCCTACAGAGTAGAAAAGGAAAAAGCAGTAACGAGGGGTAGAAGGAAAACCAGCGATTACAAGAAGTAAAACACTATACTTTCTCCCTCTTAGCTACCCACAAAATACAAGCACCAGGGATCATCCATTTTTTGCCATCTTATCCCAAACTCTGTTGTTTTCCTTTGCTCCAGTCACCCACTGCTCACCCTCCTACAACTTTACCACTGCTTTCTGGAATGCCAACTTCATGGTAAAATACACTGAACTTTCTCTCCACCTCCTTGTGGAAACCTGACTGACCTTCCTGAAGACGTTGTCTCCCCTGAAGTCTTCTGAAGAGGAAGCTGCTCTTAACCCCCAATGCTGGGATGCAGACCACTTATAAATTACTCATCTCTATCCTCTTGTACCAACACCAGCAGGCAGTGCCTTCCAGGAGGTTACCATTTCACTGCCATGTACTGACTCCAGGACAGTTACTCATTCATGAAACAGTCCTGGCACATGTCTTAGTCTCTCTCTACTTACAAGTCCTGCTATCATGAATACTAATTATTTATGTGAAAAAACCACCTCAAAACTGTCTGTGTCTACTCACTAAGAAGTAAGAAGCTGGGCTGGGCTACATGGCTCACACCTGTAATCCCAGCACTTTGGGAGGCCGAGGCAGGCAGATCACTTGAGGTCAGGTGTTTAAGACCAAGCCTGGCCAACATAGTAAAACTGTCTCTATTAAAAATACAAAAATCAGGCAGGTATGGTGGTATGCCCCTGTAGTCCCAGCTACTCAGAAAGCTGAGGCAGAAGAATTGCTTGAACCCAAGAGGCAGAGATTGCAGTGAGCTGAATTATACCACTGCACTCCAGCCTGGATGACCGAGCGAGAAGCCGTCTTAATCAATCAATAAGCAAGCAAGCAATGGGCTGAGCTCCAAGAGGTACTAAAAGCCACTTGTGATAGACTCACAGTAAGGGGTTCAGCCTGTTGGGATCCTAAAAATAAATAAATGGAATGAATTAAACCAAATTAAAAAGGCAGATTGTGGACAGGCAGGGTCACCATAACCAAACTCTTCTTCCTTGATCACTCAATGCTTTTAAACAACGGTAATTAAGAAAATACAACAAGAATATGACATAATTAGTTAATTCTTAGTATCTCTTTGCCCAGTTCCCATAACCAGAGTTCTAATTTATAATTCTACCGTCTCTAGTAGGAATGTTTTGTGAAACATCCATCATCAATATTTCTGAATAACCACTCTTCACTGACTAGGACCCCGCCATCCTCAACTTACCACCTCCAATAGCCTTACTCCAGAGCTAGAAATATCATCACTTTATTTTTTATGAAATGAAAAGCTACTATGTTACTTTTGTTAATTTTGTACTGTCTTAAAAAAACAAAACAAGGTACCATCACCAACATTTCAGATTCTTCTAACTTTATTCATTCATTATGGATCTAAAAACTAGTAATATTCCTTCCACACTGTTAGATAATCCAAACAATTCTGGCAGTGCAATTTCTGCCGTAAAAATTGCAATCCAAACCTGCTGGTATTTAACATGGTTATAAAACCCAAACAATATGCTAAAACTGGTCACTTAAAATTGGGGTCTGCTTTTTTTTTTTTTTTTTTTTTTTGAGATGGAGTTTTGATCTTGTTGCCCAGGCTGGAGTGCAACAACGCGATCTCAGCTCACTGCAACCTCCACCTCCCAGGTTCAAGCGATTCTCCCACCTCAGCCTCCTGAGTAGTTGGGATTACAGGCATGCACCACCACACCAGGCTAATTTTGTATTTTAGTACAGATGGGTTTTGGCCATGTTGGTAAGGCTGGTCTTGAACTTCTGACCTCAGGTAATCCATCCGCCTTGGCCTCCTAAAGTGTTGGGATTACAGGCGTGAGCCTCCACGCCTGGCTTAGGGTCTGCTCTTATAGACTCTGGCCGGGGGTCTGCTCTTATCTGTATTGCTTGGTCAAAATACTAGTACAAGATAAAATAAGAGGCATGAGAAAGTGATGGGGGTGCTAAATATAGACTGCCTGGTAAATGTTAAGAACTCCTAGACTAATAGTGTGAGACATTTGCCAAATTTCCTGTCAGAGCCTTAGATAAATTGTGCCACGGAGAAAACAAATCAGCTAGGACAATGAGATGGGGACACCAAAGGCATTCTGGGATGCCTCTGCCTCTTCCTTCTTCTATTTCAGAGCCAGGACCATTAGTCCTTTTCTGTCACTGTAACCCTCTTCAGCATGCCACACATTCCCTTTGGGAGCTCCAGTACAGAACCTGACATTCTCTGGCCTTTGGGCCTTTTCTGTTCTGCCCCTCCCCACCCCGCCCCACCCCCCAAGGAGGACCTCACAGGATTCCAATGGCAGAACAGTGCCTAAAGCATACACAAAAGTGAGCCAAAGATGCTATGAGGTTCTTCAAATACTGTCAGTGGTAGTAATCTTTTCCAGTTCTAAGACAAGAACAAGCCCTGTAGAGAAAAATGTAAATACCACAATTGCCATATATTAAACTGAAAATAAAGCAGAGCACTTATATTTAGCTATTGTGACAGCTGGCTGTCTCTGTGTAGGTCTTTGGAAAGATAACTTCTTTCACTATATGAGAAAATTCTGAATTTTGTCCTCCCACTGCAGACCTTTTCAACAAGATAGAGTAAGAAAAAGTTACCAGGATAAGGTAGTTACCAAGATAGGGTAAGAAAAAGAAGCATAGAAAAAGTAGTAACTAAATTATCATGGAAAACAGTTTCTTTCTGTCTTTAAAGGAAATAATCCAGCTACTTTTTAAACTGTAAATCCACTGGGTCAGAACTAGGCCTGAGCTTTGCAGCAAACTGAAGAGAAAGTAATATTACACACTGTATGACAGTCGCATACTAGGCATTTAAAAAAAATAATAATAACATCTTAAGTCACTACTCATCTAGCTTTAAAAACAAGCAAATTACTAGTTTTAGGGTTTTTTTTTGTTTTTTTTAATTGAGACAGAGTCTCATTCTGTCACCCAGGCTGGAGCGCAGTGGCGCAATCTCGGCTCACTGCAACCTCCACCTGCCGGGATCAAGCAATTCTCCTGCCTCGGCCTCCCGAGTAGCTGGGATTACAGGAACCCACACCACTATGCCCAGCTAATTTTTGTATTTTTTTTTTTAGTACAGACAGGGTTTCACCATATTGGACAGGCTGGTCTCCAACTCCTGACCTTGTGATCTACCCACCTCAGCCTCCCAAAATGCCAGGATTATAGGCATGAGCCACAGTGCCCGGCCTACTTTTAGCTCTTTAAAGAGAATGTTAAAGACAACCTTAAAAAGTGAAGGAAGAGGGCCAGGCACAGTAACTCACACCTGAAATTCCAGTACTTTGAGATGCAGAGGCGGGTGGATCACTTGAGATCAGGAGGGCGAGACCAGCCTGGCCATCATGGTGAAACCCGGTCTCTACTAAAAATACAAAAAAATTAACTGGGCATGGTGAAGGGTATCTGTAATCCCAGCTACTGGATAGGGTGAGGCAGGAGAATCACTTGAACAAGGAGGCGTAGGCTGCAATGAGCCGAGATTGCCACGGCATCCAGCCTGAGCAACAGAGTTAGAATCTGTCCCCCCACAAAAAAAAAAAAGTGAAGGAAGAGGTCAAAAATCTAAAATCTGGCTGGGCATGGTGGCTCATGCCTGTAATCTTAGCACTTTGGGAGGCCAAGACAGGCGGATCACTGGAGGTCAGGAGTTCGGGACCAGTCTGGCCAACACGGTAAAACCCTGTCTCTACTAAAAATACAAAAATTAGCCGGGCGCGGTGGCACACACCTGTAATTCCAGCTACTTGGGAGGCTGAGGCAGGAGAATTACTTGAATCCAGGAGGCAGAGGTTGCAGTGAGCCCAGAATGTGCCACTGTACTCCAGCCTGGGTGACTGGAGACTCCCTCAAAAAAAATATATATATATATATAAAATCTTACCATCAATTTGATGCAGATAAACGTGAAGAACATGACCATACTTCATCTCCTTCACAATACTGATTCAGAAACATGGCCATTCTGGTCTGATTATTAAAAACCCTACACTAGGAACAGGAAACCCAGGATTCATTTCTCTGTACTGCCACCATGTTAGGGACAAATCAAGATTACCATCCCTATTGTAAAGATGGGGAAAATGCTCAGAGCCTACCTTCTTGACAAGAAGGCTGATGGAAAAGATAAGGTATTTAAAGTTTTAACTTCCCAGGGAAAAAATCCTAAATAAGTTCAGTTTACCACATTTATAAGCCTTCCTCACCAAGGCTTCTGCTTCTTTTTGCCCCAGCTACATTTATATTTGCAGTGAGCCCTTACTAGCAACAAAAATGAAGCCATTTTCAGATACATTAATACAGTTTTCTAAACGTGCTGGATACAAGAGTTACCTGAGGTTATTATTAAAAAGAGATTCCCAGAAACCATTTCAGATTTATTGACAGAATCATCCGGGAGAAACCTAGGAGTGTGAATATTTATAAGCACACTGAGTAATTTCTACGCTCTGGCAAAATTTAAGAAGTACTTATCGCAAGAGCAACTCGCTGCAACACAAGAGAGTAATTAGAAATTCAGTGATTGATACATTAATCACTTCCTTATTCAGTCTACTTCAGCATATTAACATAATGCTGGTTAGCATTTCTGAGGGCCTACTATGTGCTGTCCTCCATAGTAAACACATTGTATTTCACTTAGTGGTAACAATAACCTTTTGGAGTAGATACTATAACTGGCTGTGTCCCAGTTTTGTACATAGGGAAAACTGGGGCTTTATATAATTTACCTGAGGGCATGTGGTTTCTAAGTGGCTACTGGTTCAAAACCACCCACTACAGTGTTCAATTCCATCATCAATTTAAAAAAAGCAAACACATGGCAGGAGCTGAAATTGAAAATTTAGGTCTTTCGTTGATCAGCAGCTTCTCTAATTTCAACCTACTTTTTAACGCCTGCATGTGATTCAAGTATTTTGCCTAGGTTAAAACTAAAACTAAATATATATTTTGGATGCAAGATAATCATCTAATTGCTTGGAAATAGGCAAACTACTCTATCTTTAGTGCGTACCGATGCGATCCATGAGGCTGTGGACCTGCGTTGAGATGCTGCTGTTGATTAAAGTGAACCCCTGAATACTCTGTTCAATAACTAGGCTTTTATTGTGTTGTAAAGGGGAAAGAGAGATCCCAAATTAACTATTAAAATTTTAACTTACACTCACACCATAAGAATGACCATCTGACTAATAGTCCAAGTCTCAAAACTATTAACTGGCTCCTAAGCATAAATTCTATTAATATTTTATTGAGACACCATAAGCACATTCAGGTATCTTCACAAGATGGGTTCCACTATGATAATCACATCAAGACTATAGTATTATTTTTATTTATTACCCACATACCAGTATTGTCTGACTTGAGAAAAAAAAATGCCTTTGAAAGAGCCAATAAGCTTCATAACAAAATGTCATGGGGATCTGCCGAGCAGTGGTGACTGCATCCTATGATATACAGAAACCTACACAAAATTTATAGTCCAATATGCACAAATGCTCTACCAAAAAACACATAAAGAAATGTTAAGAGCAGTATCACTTAAGATAGCATCCAAAATGTCCAACAAGAGAATGGGTAAATTGTGACATATTCATATAGTGGAATACTAAATAGCAGTGGAAAATGAATGAACTAGAGCCATACATAACAACAACAAAACTCATAAAATGTTTAACTAAAAAAGCACATTTCAAATGATTACCTTCAATGTGATACCAATTAGTTTTAAAAACATGCTTACTTAGATACATAACAAATATAGTACAAATATATAAAGAAATACATAGGAATACCACACATTAAATATCAAATTTAGGATAGTTTTGGCATGGGAAGGGCAAACGGAAGGAAAACATCTGAAGCCACAGTTGTTTTCCTCCTCACATACTTTTACCATGCTTTCTTTCTTTTTTTTTTTTTTTTTTTTTTTTGAGACGGAGTCTCGCTCTGTCACCCAGGCTGGAGTGCAGTGGCCGGATCTCAGCTCACTGCAAGCTCCGCCTCCCGGGTTTACGCCATTCTCCGGCCTCAGCCTCCCGAGTAGCTGGGACTACAGGCGCCCGCCACCTCGCCCGGCTAGTTTTTTGTATTTCTTAATAGAGACGGGGTTTCACCGTGTTAGCCAGGGTGGTCTCGATCTCCTGACCTCGTGATCCGCCCGTCTCGGCCTCCCAAAGTGCTGGGATTACAGGCTTGAGCCACCGCGCCCGGCCAGCCATGCTTTCTTTCTTAAAAAGAATGGTAGGAGTTTCCTAAGAGTGCTTTTTAAATAATCAGGTTAACAATTACTTGAATCTGAAAATGTGAATGCTATCCCAAAAGCTAAACTTTAATGATATTTTAAAACCTCGAACTTTGCACTATTCAGTTAAGTCATATGAAATGGCTGGAATTGTGGCAGGTCAAAAAATCAAATATTAACAATTCCATATGGTTCAACCTAATATTAAGAATTCTGCATATGAAGAGCAAAACGTTGGTAATCATTCATTTTTTAATCCAAAACTTCACTATAAAATGGTCTGTATTTAATAGCAAGACTAAGAAAACAGGGAAATAAAACTGAAGTGGAATGGATGACTTAATTGTCAAAGGATGAAAAACAAAGATAAACCATCTAATATACAAATTACAAGACTGGGTGTGATGGCTCACACCTGTAATCCCAGCACTTTGGGAGGCCAAGGTGGGCAGATGATCTGAGGTCAGGAGTTCGAGAGCAGCCTGGCTAACATGGTGAAACATCATTTCTACAAAAAATTAGCCGGGCGCAGTGGTGCGCGCCTGTGATCCCAGCTACTCGGGAGTCGGAGGCCAGAGAATCACTTGAACCCAGGAGGCCGAGGTTGCAGTGAGCCAAGATCGCACCATTGCACTCTGGCTTGGGCAACAAGAGCAAAACGCCATCTCAAATAAATAAATAAATAAAGTAATTTAGAAACACACACTGTACAAAATGTGGCCAAACTACTTTCTACTGATATAAAGCATTATTACTTCCTTTTTTTTTTTTTGAGACCCAGTCTAGTTTTGTCACACAGGCTGCAGTGCAGTGGCACAATCTCAGTTCACTGCAACCTCTGCCTCCCAGGTTCAAGCAATTCTACAGCTGAGATTACAGGCGCCCACCACCACGCCCACCACTGCGTCCGCCACCACACCCAACACGACCAGCTAATTTTTGTATTTTTAGTAGAGATGGAGTTTCACCATGTTGGTCAGGCTGGTCTTGAACTCCTGACCTCAAGTGATCCTCCTACCTCAGCCTCCCAAAGTGCTGGGATTACAGGCGTGAGCCACTGTGCCCAGAAGCATTATTACTTCTTTGCAAAGTATTTGTATTAATATGTATTAATAAATCCTTAAAAGACACTTGTTGGGCAAAACAAGTATTTATATATATAAAAACTGAAGTCCAGAGGAGAAACAACTGGTCCAAGGACAAACAGGCAGTTACCAGTCAAAAAAAAAAAAAAAAAAAAAAATCAAAACTAAATCCAGGTTCTGTTCCAAAATTAGCTACAGTAAATCAATCAGGTCAACAAACAAGTGATTTTTCTGTAGTTCCAATCGAAGATTATGAAAGGAATCATTTAAGACAACAACAGTCCGGGCGTGGTGGCTCACGCCTGTAATCCCAGCACTTTGGGAGGCCAAGGCGGGCGGATCACAAGGTCAGGAGATGGAGACCATCCTGGCTAACACGGTGAAACCCCGTCTCTACCAAAAATACAAAAAATTAGCCAGGCGTGGTGGCAGGCGCCTGTAGTCCCAGGTACTCGGGAGGCTGAGGCAGGAGAATGGCGTGAACCTGGGAGGCGGAGTTTGCAGTGAGCCGAGATCGTGCCACTGCACTCCAGCCTGGGCGACAGAGCAAGGCTCCATCTCAAAAAAAAAAAAAAAAAAAAAAGACAACAACAATCAGTGGAGTTCTGTCTCAATATAAAAAGTTCTAAACTATAACTCAATTTTTTATAAAACTCATTTTTCATAAAAGTAACTTTAGGTAGTGATTAAACTATTAGATAACTCATAAAACCAATGCATTTATAAATTAACTAGAAAACTATAATCTTTCAGCAACACTAAAGAAATTATACACTACATAAGCAGTCTCTCAATCCCCTTCTTCTCTTCTTAAATGTTCAGTGCTAGTACTTTCACAACAACAACAACAAAAAGGTTTAAATTAGAATGCTGAAAGTGTTGAGGAAAATACTGAAGGAGACTTGGAGGTATCGTGAAGTTTTTCAAAGGTAATAGCAGTGGATTTTTTAGTGAATAAATACCACTTTAAAGAATAATCACAAAACTAAAAAAATGTAAGACAGGGACAGAGATTTTTTTTCCTGAGCTAACAGAGACAGAAACTAAAAGAAAGGGGTTAGAAAAGACAAATGAGAACTTACTGAAGAGCAATTAACAGGCTCACTCCACAGCAAGAAGCACAAGAAACAGTGGCAGCGCTGTGTATGAACAGCCAGCCCCACAGGGAGAGAGATTCAACGATTCCCTATCCAAGCTGCAAGGTCACTACCCAGAATTAAAGTGAGAGAAAGAACTGGCCAAAGAATATGAGCATATCTGGGTCATTTTTGCATATATTGGGCATTTTTAATCCAAGAAATATGCCTACTGAAACCTACCAATACCTACAATTAATGTCTTAAATGCTCTTATTTGTATTCCTTCTGAGTAGGAAAGATGAATGACAAGCTATCCAAATTGTTTCGGGTATAAATGGCAGCCTGGATAGTCACAATCAATCATTCAGTGCCAGATGTCTCTGGTATGACCTGTTCTCCTCATCAGGGTCCACTACAAGGAAAACAGCTGCCAGGACACATGCATATTACACCATTAGAGAAGGGGAATGGGGAAGACCAACCTGCCTCTGCATTCAGCTCCTCTAGAAGCCCGGTGGTCCTCCAGGTAGCTCCTGTGTCCTGGCCGCCTACAGAATTATTGTGCTCTTGAACTACTGCAGCCGCCAATAAATTGTCCACATTTACCACTTCTGGCTCAGAGTTGGTGTCAGACATATCATAATGAGCTACAACTGGAGGTCCATCTAGGGAGGAAAGAAAATGTATACTTGTATCTAACGTGCGGGGTGAAAAATACTTCTGAAACTAGTAAGAGCCCTCTAATGTCAGTTGCCTTCATTATTCTATTTGATCAGAAAAGCTGCACTTTATAGATCTAGTATTTTGTACAAAATGTGAAAGTGAAAAAGATAATCCAAGCTTACAAAGATGATGGACACATTTTGGAAGGAGGAAAAGGAGTGTTACTATGAAGAACAGAAGACAAGACTATACTCAACAATGTTACACTGAATTCCTGTCATACTTTTAAAGAGCAAGATTAAGAAAAAAAGGATGACTCCACAGAGAAAGTGGAACTGATTTCTTAAAGGAAAAAACTGATGCAAATTATTAAAACCCAATTTATATTTTTTAAAAGAATGAATCTAGTTCTCTCTCTTACTGGGTAATATAAAAAGTCTCTAGTAGATTCAGAAAAGAAAATCAAATATATTTTGCTATGTCCTAAAGAAATAAGGTTAACACTAGAGCTCTTTGACTAATGCATCTATTTCCAGTAAAGTCCTTTTATAATAACAGGGATGTTATATACTTTATGACGTTCTATTAAAAGACAACACAACAAAATCCATTTTCAGGATTTTGCTTTGGATATCTTATGAGAGATATTTCTATTTCCTTTTCCCTAAGAAAGACAACCAGCTCATACTACAACTAAATGATATGCAATCTTATGGGTGATTTTACAAGAAGATATTAAAGTTCTTACTGGAAGAGGTCCCTTCCACCCTCAAATCCCCCTAACTGGCTGAAAAAGGCAGCTGAGTTTCAAAGTAAATTTATTACACTGCAGCAATTCATGCTAAAATAAGTCAAAATTCATGCTTGTAGAATAGATACATGCTTTAAAATGCTAATTCTACCCCTTTTTTAAGAAAAACATTAACAGCAAAAAGCAAACATAAAGTTTCCCTTCAAGTAAGAAATTCCTCTACTACTCCTATTTTAATATAAAGCAGAAATAAAGGAATGTTGTTTTCTCCCCCAAAGGCTATTTATGAAGCGCAAGCAAACTATTTATTTCCATTAAGGTTTTTAAAATATCATCCAACAAATGAATATTAAACACACCTATTTTATGAAACTCTATGAAGGAATGCATATATGTCAATGAATCATAAAAATGTAACACAATGAAGTATTACTATTTTAATACAAATATCCATTGTGTCAACTGTCACTGAACAAAAACACACTTTGGGTAGTGACCCCTTAAAACTAAACTACCAAACCACAAGTTTATGTAGTAATATTTTTTAAATACAAAATGACCAAACATAAAAGCAAATGAGTTGTTAGGTGCCACTGTATAAAGAACAGACATGTCACAATATGAAATTCTGACGATCAGGACAACTTTAGTTGACCACTTAAAAATAATTTCCAGATCCCCTTAAGGGGTAAATCAAGTTCAATGACCAAAAAATTCAACAGTGTGGCCTTGGTATCAGTTGGTAATTGATTTTAGTTTAAATATCAAGAAACTGATTCGTGTTTGAGGTTTTTCTTTTCTAAAAAAAAGAAAAGAAAGTTGCAATATTCTATGGCGTTCTCGTCAGAGTTCAAAATGATTATTATGGAATCAAGATACTGTGTGATGTCCAAATACTTGGGTGCAGAAGATATGAGGGCCAAGTACAATATTGACTATTTGACCATATGTTCTATTTTTTAAGGGCTTTTTTTTTAGGTGTTTGTAGTAAGTTATTTTAGTGAGTTATTTTAAAATTTATATGACTAATACCATTCAGAGCATCTTGCCCTCATATTCTCCACCCCATCCCCAAATTGAGGCAACAGGTCAATAGTCAAGTCAAAATTGTACCACTCCTACATGTATAATCATGCAAAAAAGTATAAGTGTATACATGCAGAGTGACATCACCTACCCATGAAAATAACTCGTCTGAAAGTCTTCATCAGTAGGAAATACAAGCATAAACTTGTTATCTGGCTTCATTCTTGTATCTTCCATATTTCCAAACAGCATACCTTATAACTTAGCTTAAATTTAGTATTCATCATAAACAGAGACAGCAATATTTTCATATATTACACTTAAAATTGAAAATAAATTATGATCACTGTCATTTTTCATTTCCAATATATTCAAACAATGACAAGTCAATACTATATAAACTTCAATAAAATAATGAAATGGTTGTCTTTCCAACTTTGTCTTCCAACAAGAAACCACAATTAAGGATCTTGTGTTCCAAGGTCATTTTACACTATCATTAGGAAATCAAACTTAAATAAGATTTGTTTAAAGCACTTGGGGCCAGGTGTGGTGGCTCACGCCTGTAATCCAAGTACTTAAGAGGCCAAGGCAGGTGGATCACTTGAGATCTGGAGTTTGAGACCAGCCTGGCCATCATAGTGAAACCCCGTCTCTACTAAAAATACAAAAAATTAGCTGAGTGTGGTGGCATGTACGCCTATAATTCCAGCTACTCGGGAGGCTGAGGCACAAGAATCGCTTGAACCTGGGAGGCAGAGGTTGCAGTGAGCCGAGATCATGCCACTAAACTGCAGCCTGGGGAACACAGCAAGGCTCTGTCTCAAAAAAAAAAGCACTAGGCGTCAGGATTTGTACTCTGAGTTACTATACAAATATTAGCTAACTTATGGTAACAATTCGTGACATTCTTTTAAAATGTGATTCTTGCTATACAGAAGTAAATGACAGGTAAGATTTTAAGATTCTGCAGTTATTTTATCTGCTTTTAAAAAGAAATATCTCTTGAAGGGGAAAAAAAATCGCTGGGGAGGAGCTAGGAAAATTCAGCACATTAATAACAGAAGCTGACCGGGCATGGTGGCTGACACCTGTAACCCCAGCACTTTGGGAGGCTGATGCAGGCAAACCACTTGAGGTCAGGAGTTTGAGACCAGCCTGGCCAACACGGTGAAAATCCGTCTCTACTAAAATTACAAAAATTAGCCGGGTGTGTGGTTCATGCCTGTAATCCCAGCTACTTGGGAGGCTAAGTGAGGCAGGAGAATCGCTTGAACCCAGGAGACAGAGGTTGCAGTGAGCTGAGATCACACCACTACACTCCAGTTTGGGCAACAGAGCAAGATTCCATCTCAAAAAAAAAAAAAAAAAAAAAAAAAAAACAGAAGCTGCTATCTATTTGATTCTATCAGTTCATTATAGGATAGAATAAACATGGGGATACTGCCCTTGCTCTCACATGATTATTCCTCTATGCTACTAAAACAACTGCATTGCTACAAAGAGACTGTTTTGATTTTCAAAAATATAAAAGTAATTACTTTAAGTTATACATGAAAACATTTCCAATTTAAGATTCAGTCATTAACATAGGCACATTCCATGCTTACAACATTTAAGTTATCCAAGCTGCACATTCTCCCATCTGCCAGCTCTGATGTCTGTCACAATCTTAAAACATAAATTTCTAATATTGAACTTACTGGTTTTTCTATAATCATTAAAAGCATCTTTCTATAGAGGTAAATGTAACACATCTGTGTTAATTAATAACCATTCAATCTGTGGGTAACTCAGGTGCTATTTCTCCTCCTGATCAAATTATTTTGAAATGTTTGCTGTTATAATGACAACACAGGGAAAGTTAAAGGTCAAAAACCCACCAACGGCTGGGCACAGTGCCTCATGTCTATAATCCCAGCACTTTGGGAGGACGAGGTGGGAGGACAAGGCAGGAGGACTACTTGAGCCCAGGAGTTCGAGACTAGCCTGGGCAACATAGCAAGACTCCATCTCTATTATTTAAAAATTATAATAATATTTTAGATTTTTTAAAAAATCTACCAACTACTTTTTATTTAAAAACATTAACTCATCCATTTTATGCTAGAAATGGGTTTGTACTGTCTCACTAAGCTTCTATCCTACACTAAATAGGTTCTAACTTTTCAAATACCAAAATATAGATATATCTGTGTTGTCACATATTCCTGATACAGTGAGGTCTACCCCCTTATGACCTTAAAGCCTTCTGCACTGTTGCCATCAAATGTTTAATTTTATGAATTAGTTTCCTTTTCAAGTATGTTCTAAATCTCATTAGAAAATCTGAATCACAAAAAAAAAACAAAACAAAACCTAACTTTTCCTTTACTATGTTCATCCCATGACAAATTCCCCTTTCCAGGTTTGATAATCAGAAGCACAGGATTTTAAAACTAAACAAACACTACTCTCATTTTACAGATGAAAATTTGAGTCCTAATTAGGTGAAACCACAATAGACTATAATTGTTCTCACTGCTGAAGGAAAGAAGAATATACAGGATGAGACTGGTGCTCCCAGCACAGGAACTATAGATTTTTGGCAGCAGACACAAGTTAAAGCCCTGCCTACTTCCTCTTAGCTACATGACCCTGGTAAACTATTTCACTAATCAGTGTCTTCACGGAGTTATGGTGAGGGTTAAAGACAACGTTAACAAAAAAACACAAAAGGAATTTAAATATTGGTCCACTGCCCTGCCTTTCCATTATACTTAGCACCTGCCCTATTTTGTTGTTTGTTTGCTTACCTTTGCATGTATACTCTGTGTATACCACCGGCATGCAAGAAGCTCTGAGGAACATCAGTGCCTATGCCAGTGCCTGATGTTGGTCATAGATGAACCCAACTCGGTAAGTAAATGCTTTGGCTAGGATTCATAGTTGAATAAGGTCATCACAAACATGACTTTTGTATTTTTGTTTGAAGTGAAATGTCAGCTTACATGTATTCATAGAAAAATGTTTCAAAGCCAAATGGAAATTGCTCAGGATTAATCTACATTTAGCATCATCTTGCCTACAAGAGCACCTCCACTAACACAAGTGTTGTCACTCTCTCATTATGAACGCTAACTAAATCTAGGAAACATGAATAATTCTTGTAACCCAGATACACATGGGAATATCATTCCCCCTTCCCTTTCTATTGCTAAGTCTAAGGCACAAGGAAAGGTGGGGCAATGGACAAACACATGGTTGGCCCCTTTGACCCCCATTTCAATGTCTATGCAGCCATAGTAATATACAATAAAGCCGAGAAGAAATTCCCTTCTTCCTCTTTGCCATACCCAATCTCTCCAATCTCCTCACTAAAAGAAGAAAAAAAATCTGTCTTGTTGCTGTCAAAGGACCCTATGCCATCAAAGGACCCTAGGCCTTTTGATGGCCTAGGCCCGGTTCTGTTTTCCACACAACACCAAGAGAAAGGAGGGGGTAAACATCATACTTAGCCTCAATCCAGATAGCGAAAAGCAAAAAATCTTACACCTTATCTAGCCAAGGAATCTAAATACTGGGAATAAGGTGTGGGCATGAGGGACTGAGGGAAAGAGGCAAACCTCAAGAGCTACAGAAGGAAATTTGCATTTTAATAGAACCTACTCAAGAAAAAAAAAAAAGCAGTTTCATTACACATTAGAATATTTACCAAGATGAAAATGTATATTTACAAATGAGGCTAGGCACAGTGGTTCACGCCTGTAATCCAGCACTTTGGGAGACTGAGGTGGGTGGATCACTTCAGGTCTGGAGTTTGAGACCAGCCTGGGCAACATAGTGAAACCCCCATCTCTACTAAAAATACCGAAATTAGCCCAGCAGAGTAGCACACGCCTGTAGTCCCAGCTACTCGGGAGGCTGAGGCAGGAGAATCACTTGAACCTGGGAGACAGACGTGGCAGTAAGCCAAGATCACGCCACTGCACTCCAACCTGGGCAACACAGTGAGACTCCATCTCAAAAAAGAAAGAGAAAAAACAGTAATAAAAATGCCAATCATCGCTTCTTGGCCTTTTGACTAAGATCAAGTGTAAAAATATCAATCAAAAAATAGAAAATACATGCAGAATAATTTGAAAAGAGAGCAGTCATTTTCAAAACATCTCTTAGAAAAGAAGAATTTCATCAACAAAAGATAAAAATCTATAAAGGGCCATGTCCAGAAAAAAGCCTTAAATACCAAAAACTATATATGTATTATTTTCTTCAGAATAATATCAGAAAATTATTTTAGTAAAAGGAAAAATGTCTAAGATAGGGCTACATGGAAATGAAATGCAGCAATATGCACTGAAACTTTATGTTTAGGAGTTAAGTCATTTTTAAAATAAAACCAAATGAATGTATTTTGTACTTTTTCCATTATACTCAATTATTAAAAATTTAAACTTTTTGTTATAAAGTTTCCAAGATGAAAATAAGATTTTAAGGATTAAATTTGTCCTTATACTGATAAACGTTGCATCATTTTGTCCACCCAGGAAAGTTATTTATGATATTGATGAAGGGTTTACCATTTTGAAATGATCAAAAGAGGTAAAAGCAAAGATCCAAGATTATCAGAGTAATGGAAAAGCTGATCAAAAGAAAAAACAACTTAATGTGTCACCACTAACTATAAAGTTGTGAAGTCTCTGATTCAAGTGGGATTATTCGAAAGATAACTCAGGTAATTCATCTGGATATTTAAGAAAAGCTATAAATACAGAAGTGAGGCACCTGAAGAGGTCACCATCTTTCAATTTATCTGTTTCAGGGACAAATCCATGACCTACTGCTTTGAGGATTTAGATCCGTAGAGAAAAAAAACTAAAATATCTGTACTACATACAGCGAGAAAGAGCACAAAATTTAGATATATTAGCCACATCCCTATGTCTACGTACCCTGCTAAAGAGTCATTCATTCCACATTCTAGCCTTTTGATTTCTCCTTGAATCAGTCTAAATTTTGCTATTTTTTCAAATATTCATCAATTTTTAATAGGATAGTTTAGTAGGACATACAGTTTAAAGAAAAAAAATCTTGACTTTTTATGTTCACAGTGGTATTCTTTTCTCAACTACCAAAAAACCTAAAAATAATCTCCCAAATACGTAAAATCTATTGTTACATTAACTAGAAACTAATATCATTTATTTCATTACAGAAAAGCAAGTTTCTTGATTCAGAAACACCTAATATGAATTAACTGGTAGGGAACCACATAACACCATCCTCAACAGAGTAACAGGAAACATTTCTTTTTCAAAATTTTTATTCATCTAGGTTACATGTCAAATGCACAGTGAGGTAAAGGATATTAAGAAAATGCAATAAAATAAAAACAGTAATTTCATAACATTCTTCCCAAATCTTAAAGTTATATTATGAATAAGACTTAATAGCCAAAGAATACACTTCTTTCTGGATTATTCCTTCACTTTTTATGATGTCTTCTATTTTACACTATGGTAATCTAACATAACATGAGAATATCTACTCAATACTAGCAAACTAACAGTTTGGTTGCAATTTCTACTAACTTTCATAAACTTCAGAGGAAATAAAAATAGAAACCGGGGGGAAAAAATGAGTATAGAAACTTGGAAGTTATTCCATGTTACTTACAATTCACAATCTCGTAACTTCTAAACAAATTAAAATGACATGTTTTTTATCTGTACTAGGATTAAGGGCATATGTTATTTCTGAAGAGGATTTTGAGAAAAAAATTTACTGAAATTGTTTTGACACTGTATTTTCTGACGTGGCATTCCATGAAATTTTTTTCATTGTACCCTCACTGTACTATTTAAATAATGTTTTTAAACGAGAGATGAAAATCAATATAAGCTAAATAAAATATAAAAGATACAATTAATTTAAAAGGCTACCTTTGTGTAAGATAACTTGCCCATAATTTGCTATTTTAAACAAATGATAACACAAAGCCTGTTTGCCAGCTTTCTTATAACATTCATGTAACTGTATATCTTTATGCAAAGTCAGCTATATGTTAAAAATAAAAATTACCAGTAACATCAATTTACGGTACTTTGCTTAAAAAAGAATTCACTATATTGTTTCTTTCATTAACAAACAGACTTAATACACTTTAAATCATTCTGCACACAACTTTTAAGAAATAAATCAGACTGAGCACTGTGGCTCACGCCTGTAATCCCAGCACTTTCAGGGGCTGAGGCAGGTGGACTACCTGAGGTCAGGAGCTCGAGACCAGCCTGGCCAACATGGTGAAACCCTGTCTTTACTAAAAATACAGAAAATTAGCTGGGCATGGTGGCAGGCGCCTGTAATCCCAGCTACTTGGGGAGCTGAGGCAGGAGAATCGCTTGAACCTCGGAGGTGGAGGTTGCAGTGAGCCGAGATCGCGCCATTGCACTCCATCCAGCCTGGGCAACGAGAGTGAAACTCTGTCTCAAAAAACAAAAAAAACAAAAAACAAAAAAAAGAAAGAAATCTTATGTAAACTGAGATATACCTAGACCCAGGGACTCTTGCTGTTAAATCTTAGTAACAGCAGGGAATGACAAAAGCAATACTCAAAATAAATTAGTTACTGTATATTCTTTTACTCGGTCTACTAGTGAGATTCAAAAAACAAAAATAAAAGCCCCAAACCTTTAATCTTAAAAAGACATTTTTTATCAAGCTTAATTACCATAACTAGGTTTATATGTAGGCAACTTTTATTTTCTTACATACTGTTAGGAAGCAATAAACAGGTATTATATTAATAATCTGAATCCATTAGAAATCACTGTAGCAACTGTACAGTTATCTGCCTCCAGCCACTTGACAAGTCTAACATTAATGAAATTCAGTTATTTCAGAATTCTGAAGATGGGTACAAACATGCATACACACATCCCTGAAACTAGACTCATTTCTCTTAGTAAAAATCCAAACAAACAAAAAACTGATAATGCTTTCCCTTGGAGCTTTCCAAATAACAATCTCTATGCTACTTCTAATTTTAAAAAAAGTAAAACTTCATGTAAAATATTAAGCCTTAAGATTTTAACTTGACCTTGTTGTGCTCGAAATTAAAATTGTATGTGGGCTTTAAAAACTATGCTCGATTTTAATAATGCACAAAAAGTACAGATCAATATGATTAAGAGAGTTACTATTGTCTAATAAGTGGCTCAAATAACCAGATCACTCTAATCTGCTGGTTAAATTCTCTTAAGATGATTAGGTATCTAATGTCCTAGGACTGAGCTAGCACAAACTAGGCAGAAAGCAGGCTGTAGCTAGATTATCAAAAAACACATTTACCTTTAGTGAGAGGATAATGGCCTCTTAAATGCCAACTAAAGAGAAATACTAAAAGGAAGTATCAACACGTAACAACCAGTAAGAAAATTATAATTGTGGTAGTTAAAACTATAATTTGTTTCCTAACATTTCTCAAGTTACTTTTTTTACAATGTTTGGTGATTTTTTAAATGAAACATTTTTTAAAAGTCTGCAGCTTATTCCTTTTAATTCTCTCCCATGAAAACAAGAGAAAAAAAATTATCTGATGGATTAGACAAAGGGAAAATTCCATATGCACATATTAGAGAGATGCAACAGTCCAGACATGGGATTTTATTCTTAAATAAAAAAGCATTTCAACCATTTCTGGATTAGTGTTGTAGGCTGAAAGAGATTTCTTTCCAGCATTAACCTTTTATAGACTACAAATACATACAAACAGGACACAGTCCTTAACCTTCTTAAAATTCTAGGAAAATTAAGGGAATTCAGAGGAAATGAAGAGAGGACCACTAGGGACTTAAACAATAGCTACATAAAAATGATGTCACATAATCCAAAAGTAATTCCCACTTACTAGTATTATGAGTACTATACATGTAATCTTGAGAATACACGCTGCCTCAGGAAAAGAGAATGCAATAACCTACACTAGTCAAGTAAAAAATATGTATATTAAAACTACTTCACAGGCCAGGCACAGTGCCTCATGCCTGTAATCTCAGCACTTTGGGAGGCCAAGGCAGGCAGATCAACTGAGGTCAGGAGTTTGAAACCAGTCTGGCCAACATGGTGAAACCCCATCTCTACTAAAAACACAAAAATTAGCCGGGCCAGTGGTAGGCACCTGTAATCCCAGCTACTCAGTAGGCTGAGGCAAGAGAATCGCTTGAACCCAAGAAGTGGTGGTTGCAGTGAGTCAAGATCGCGCCATTGCACTATAGCCTGGGCGACAAAGCGAGACTCCAACTCAAAAAAAAAAACAAAAAAACAAAAAAAAACCCTACTTCATAAGGCAAGGCGTGGTGGCTCGTACCTGTAATCCCAGCACTTTGGGAGGCCGAGGCTGGGGGATCCCTTGAGCTTAGGAGTTTAAGACCAGCCTGGTCAACACAGCAAGACCCCACCTTTGCAAAAAATAAGAAAATTAGCCAGACATGGTGGCACACACTTGTGGTCCCAGCTACTTGGGAAGATCACTTGAGCCTGGGAGGTTGAGGCTGCAGTGAGCCTTGACCGTGCCACTGCACTCCAGCCTGGGCAACAGAGCGACGCCCCATCTGGAAAAAATGAAAAAAAAAACCAACCCCAGCACTTTGGGAGGCCAAGGTAGGCAGATCATGAGGTCAGGAGATCGAGACCATCCTGGCTACAGTGAAACCCCATCTCAACTAAAAATACCAAAAAATTAGCCGGGCGTGGTGGCAGGCGCCTATAGTCCCAGCTACTCAGGAGGCTGAGGCAGGAGAATGGTGTGAACCTGGGAGGTGGAACTTGCAGTGAGCTGAGATAGCGCCATTGCACTCCAGCCTGGGCGACACAGCGAGACTTCGTCTCGAAAAACAACAAGTACTTCCCATATTGACACTTCTTTAAATGTCTGTAATATAAAAACAAAGTATGTTGAAAGGGGAATTTTTTAATCGCTCTACCTGGAAAAGGTGTAACCATTGTAAAGCAAAATCTATTGTTTTTCAAAACAACACTCCTTAAGACAGAGATGTATTACCTTCAAAGCACTCTGCAAAAACTGAAAATCAAGATAAAAATTTTCCTATATATGTTTCTGTTATAAATTATTCCTAAACTCTCCAAACCACGGGATGTTAAATTTTACTTTAGGATAAATTTTTAATATTTTGGTATAGGTTCTAAGAATTAAATCAGTGTATTCTGGCATTCCTTATCTTTCTGCCAAAACCTCTTTTTCTTCCTTTACTCAAAATTTTGTAGAAAAGGCTTTCCAAAATTATTAGTTTTCAAATATTCAAAATATTATTCTTACCTTGAATATCAACTATTAATACCTATGTTTTAGGCCAGATGCGAATCCCACAGAATCCCAGCACTTTGAGAGGCCAAGGTGTGCAGATCACTTAAGCCCAGGAGTCTGAGGCCAGCCTGAACAATGTATCAGAACCCTGTCTCTACAAAATATACAAAAATTAGCCAGGTGGTAGTCCTAGCTATTTGGGAGGCTGAGGTGGGAGGACTGCTTGAGCCTGGGAGGCAGAGGTTACAGTGAGACAAGCCGGCACCTTTCTGCACTCCAGCCTAGATGACAGAGTGAGACCCTATCTCCCCAACCCCCACCAAAAAAAAAACCTACCTAGGTTTGTTAATTCCATTCCACTGAAATTTTTTTCTTAAAGGCAAAAAAAATCTACAGAGCTCTTGCCTGATTATCCAATAACAATAAAAATTAGAATGGATCCAGTCAATACAACACTAGCAATAAGTTGTCTATGTTATTCTTTAAAAAATTAACCTTTTCTATCTTAAAATGCATTTCAAAGCATGCTTAATATATTAAGTATTATATCATAAAACAAAAAAGAAGCCTGTTAAGTGCTTGAAGCAGTTTACACATGCATAGAAAAGTAGTCTTTAACATGATGAAATTAAATTAATATTTTCTTACATCTAAAAATCTATGTCTAATAAAAATCTGGGATTCCAGGAAGAAGGTGAAAACAGAACTTCCCTGAAAATACCTAAACTTCAAGTAAAGACTGTAGATTCATTAAAATTCATTCAGTCATCCAAAACCAATATGTTCTTCCTATTGATGTAAAACTTAATTTAAAAAAAATCTGTTTGGGGAAATAGTTAACCAATGTTGCACTATCATTTCAGAGAGAAACCCATCAGTTATAACAAACTCTTATATATTTTACAGTGAAAAATCATACTAACATTATTTATTGTAAGTTGCTCCCGGTGTTCAAACCTTACCTCTACTGGTCAAATATTAAGTTCAGAAAATCTAAAAATCATTACACAAAAAAAGAAGAGATCGACCAGGCACAGTGGCTCATGCCTATAATCCTAGCACTTTGGGAGGCCGAGGCAGGCGGTTCACCTGAGGTTGGGAGTTCAAGACCAGCCTGACCAATATAGAGAAACCCCATCTCTACTACAAACACAAAAATTAGCCAGGCATGATGGCGCATGCCTGTAATCCCAACTACTCAGGAGGCTGAGGCAGGAGAATCACTTGAACCAAGGAGGCGGAGGTTGCGGTGAGCTGGGTTCACACCATTGCATTCCAGCCTGGGCAATGAGAGCGAAACTTCATCTCAAAAAATGAAAAAAAAAAAAAAAAAAGGGAGAGACTGCTAGTCATATATACTATATACATCCTTGTACAAGGATGTATATATCCTTAAACAAAAACTGAACACAGAAATAAGTCATCCCCAAAGTTAACTTCCAATTCTCATAAAACCAGTTCTAAAATGAAAAAAACAAATAAAGCAGCAATTTTCAATTTTTCAATTCAAAACCAGAAAAGGAAAAAACCTGGTTCAGTCTATTACTGGTAATTTACAAGTTACAAATATGGATATAGAACTGAATCAAAACAAAGTGGTGACATATTTTCTGAGTAACGTTACTAACAAATATTGAGAGACATATCGAAGATCTTGATTGTTTATATGAGACTCTAAATATACCACCTATATTTCCTCTTAAAAAACACAAGCAGACGGCCGGGCGCGGTGGCTCAAGCCTGTAACCCAGCACTTTGGGAGGCCGAGACGGGTGGATCACGAGGTCAGGAGATCGAGACTATCCTGGCTAACATGGTGAAACCCCGTCTCTACTAAAAAATACAAAAAACTAGCCGGGCGATGTGGCGGACGCCTGTAGTCCCAGCTACTCAGGAGGCTGAGGCAAGAGAATGGCGTGAACCCGGGAGGCGGAGCTTGCAGTGAGCTGAGATCCGGCCACTGCACTCCAGCCTGGGCGACAGAGCGAGACTCCGTCTCAAAAAAAAAAAAAAAAAAAAAAACACACAAGCAGAATTCGGTTTTTTTTCCTAAGTGGCAACTTCATTAAATAAAATGAACCTTTTTCATATTGATGTTATTATAAATGTGAAAGACTAATTTCCTCTCAAAAATAAATCCAGGCCAGGCGCAGTGGCTCATGCCTGTAATCCCAACACTTTGGGAGGCGGAGGCAGGTGGATCACCTGAAGTCAGGAGGTTGAGATCAGCCTGGTCAACATGGTGAAACCCCTGTCTCTACTTAAAATACAAAAATTAGCTGGGCATGGTGGTGGGTGCCTGTAATCCCAGCTACTTGGGGGGCTGAGGCAGGAGAACTGCTTGAACCCAGGAGGCAAAGGCTGCAGTGGGCCAAGACCACACCATTGCACTCCAGCCTGGGCAACAAGAGCGAAACTCCATCTCAGGAAAAAAAAAAAAAAAAAGTAAATCCAGTGGAAAACCCAATTTTAAAAAACCACTTAGTATCAGCAAACTTACATATTCCTATTGAAGACCGTCATCCTAATTTAGCTGTGTCTCACATTATTACTAGAAATCTTTAAAAGATAAAATGCCAGCATTTACCAATCCCAGGCTGCACATAAAAACATCTATCATGTTGCAAGACCTTCAATCCTGTGATATTTCCTATCTTTTGACACGCTCTATGAGTTATTTAACATAACTAAGGTCCATTTATTTTTAATTCGAGGACTGAAAACAAAATTAAACTGGTAGTACATTCACTAATAAACTTAGTCACTAGCAATTTAAAACCCCACCCAATACATACCCTTGATATAGTGACCATTTTATCTTTATCCTCTACAGGTACCCTTTACATCAGGGTACCAGAAATTCCACTGGCTGATGCCTACCAGATTACCACCTTGGGCACTGAGCTTTAAATTAAAGCTCAAAATAAAAATCCATCTCCATGTCAATGAAAAATACTATTTTTCTCATGCATGAAATCAAGCTGCAGTCTAATCTGTTTTCCCTACATTATCTTGAATAGTAGGTACATAGCAAATATTTGCTCAAAACCGTACTGTGTTCTTCTGCATACAAGTGATACTGAATATAATTCATGAAAAACTAGCAACAAATTAGATTATTAAATGACATGTGGAATAATTACATAAAAATGTTCATGGAGTACATTCACAGTTAACTATGATCTTCACAGTTAACTATGAGGTCCCCCAATTAGAAGCAGAAGTCAACAGCGTCTGTACAGAGTAAGTGCTAAGAGATTCTCAAGGAATTAACCATCTACCTATTTAGGTTCACTAAAATTTCCAGTTTTTTGTTTTATTTCTATTTTTGGTAAAAAGCAAGGAAGAGGATGGCTCCTACTATTGTATAAATATGGTTCTATGTTCCAACCATACATAACAAAACTCAAGCTAAAATGTATCCAATTCTGGGGCTTTCTGTCGCAAATACCTAATTTTTAAAAAGGAAGCTGTTTTTTACTGCAGCTTTTAAAACATCATCAGGGCTGGGCTTGGTGGCTCACGCCTGTAATTCCAGCACTTTGGGATGCCAAGGTGGGCTGATCACGAGCTCAGGAGTTCAAGATCACGAGGTCAGCCTGGCCAACATAGTGAAACCCTGTCTCTACTAAAAATACAAAGAAAATTAGCCAGGCATGGTGGCGGGCTCCTGTAATCCCAGATACTCGGGAGGCTGAGACAGGCGAATCGCTTAAACCCAGGAGGCGGAGGTTGCAGTGGGCCAGTGGGCCGAGATCGTGCCATTACACTCCAGCCTGTGCAACAAAGCGAGACTCTGTCTCAAAAAAAACCCAGCAACATCATCAAAAGAAACTTACAATGGGCAAAAGCATATTATTTCTCACACAATCCAAAATGCAGATTGTCAATACAATTCATTTTGTGATAGATTCAAAGGCTGTTAGGTAATATTCCCATTTCCAGCAACGTTAACTAGAAAATTGCAATTATACATCTTTGGGAACTCTGACATACTGTCAATATTTGGACAAGTCATGTAAGAACCAAAGGGCTGCTGTGGCAGTACTTGGAAATCAGGCATCTGCCATGTAAGCACTTGATGGGTGATAGGGAAAATTCTTTGGCCAACTAGTTGCATTTAGGTCCCCTGGGTTCGAGTAGCTGCTTGTTCTCTTTGCCAGTGTCAGGGTAAGTTACCTTTTCCATCCACATGTGGAACTTCTCTGTCTGCCTCTGCATCTTGGAAAAACAGCTCCTGGCCTCTTCTAGGACACTGCCTGTGCAGTTCCTATCACACAGCACCCCTGTCAAGTAATCCTGTAACTTCCCTGGGCGCTCCTTCAGATCCCCCAGCATGACCGAAGGCACCTTTAAAGACACTGAGGCCATTTCATAAAACATTATTGCTTCAGAAATTGTATTTTTATTAAGACACACTTACTCAGGAAAATGACATAAGCATTGCTAAGGAGAGCCTGATAGATCTAGCATTCATAGGTAGTGATTAAATTCATTACTCAAAGCCACTAATTCCAAAAAAAAATGAAATATTATTATTTTTCATAGCTTTAATATATCTACCTGGCAGCATGTATTCTGTTACTACACAGGCTGAATACAACTGACTGAATCTGTAACAGTAGTTTCCAACCTTTGCTGAACAATAAGAACTGGAGAGGCTTAAATACCAAAACCTAGGGTGGCTCCAAGGCACCTAAGATTTGTTTCGGTTTAAGCTCCCCAGGTGATTTTAATGTACATCCTTAGTTGAGAACTACTGCATTCTTGAGTATTTTAACTCCTTTCACTTTAAAATTCTAAAAAGTTGTTTTGTCAGCTGGCCCATACTCAATCATTATACAATCACTCTCAGGTGATGATTCTTACCACACAAAAGATCTGTTTTAATTTTTTTTTTTAATTCTTACGGAAAACCACATGAAGGAGATGATACAGAGTACCTCTGGGTCAGCTTTTACAAACTGGTCTGTGTAAAGTGTTAAAATGCACACACAAAACAAAATGTAGTTAAGTTTGGGATATACTACAAATCACATCCTTCCCACTGGAGAGCACCTTCATTAATGGCTGAAGCGCCCTGAGGTTTAAAACAAATGACATCTGTTAACACATAATCCAGCACTTTCCAAACATCTGAACATGTGTACAACTATTAATACCCAGTAGCACAGTGGTCCAGTTTAGGATATGGTCCCATACATATATAATTTCATCCTTGAACTAGGCTAGATCATCTTTGGTTTGGGTCCCCTATAGTTTAGGTCTCTAATAAAACTATACTGAACTCTTCATTCTAAGGGATCTAATAAAAATGTTACTTCCTCAGATCATTCTTGACTACACTAACTAAAATAGCTTTTCTACCCCATTCCTAGTCAATCTTTATCTCTTATATCCTGCTTATTATTCACATCACATAGCCCTACCTGATAGCATATGATGAATTCATTTATTGTCTCCTCATGAAAGATTAAGTCCATGACAACAGAGACTTCTCTCACTGTAGTATCCCCAAAGCCATGGACTAGGTGCTCAGATACTTGCTGAATGAAAGAATGATTGATGGAATCAATCAATCTTGGCCTTATACCATCAACCTACATCGAGAGTCTTATAAATAATGCTCTTATGGAATGCTCTACTGAGCGTTTGTTAAACTAATTTGTGAAAACATGGTTTGCTTTATCACAAAGTGACCTTTTACGAAGATGCAAAGAGAAGTTTCCCATGTCTCACTATCAAATACAACTATGCTTCTCCTAGATAAAAAAGAATTTTTAATTCAGTCAGGCCACCTATTTTCAATGCCTAAAAGGCTGTGAGACAAACATTTAGCCCAGTTCTACCTAGCAAATAAAAACCTCATGAAATCGGTCACCAACCTCTAATTTCATATTATTCCTTTTCCTCTGATTACTCCATGCCCTATGCTGTCCTCACTTTTTAAAAAAGTTTTGTTTATATGAAAACTCCCTCAAGAAGGACATGACTTTCCCCAAAGGTTAGTATGTTTAGCTTATGGGAAAAAAGACTAAATGAAATTTAAAGCTTAACTTCCTTTAAGCCCCATTATAAGTGCTGGGCAAACTGAAGCACAGGACAGGAAATCAGATGCCTCCTTTGATCTGCTTTAGATTCTCGCATTATTTATTTCTCAATGAATACTAAAAATGAGTATTTAAAAGCTGAAAATGATATAAGAACATTTATGCTGGGGGCAGTGAGGTAAGTTGTAGCCTCATAAAGATTCTTACAAGCAATAATCACTGATAAGCAAGACATTCTGAGGCCTTAAAAACAGGGACCAATGATGCATTTATCAAAGCCCACAAAACTTACACCACCAAGAGTGAACCCTAACAGTAAACTACAGACGTTGGGTGATAATGATGTGTCAATGTAGGTTCATCGTTGTAACAAATGTCCATTCTAGTGCAGGATGTTGATAGTAGGGGAGGCCATGGCTATATGGGAGAAGGGGGTACATGGGAACTCTCTGTCTCCTCTGCTCGATTTTGCTGTGAACTTAAAACTGCTCTAAAAGCAAAATCTATTAAAAAACAATGACAAAAAAAAGGGACCACATTCTCACCTTAAACACACACATGCTCTTTTATTAACACTAAGATATACCTTATTTTGAGAAAAAGACTTTATGCTTTTCCTTTTACAAAGTTAATATAGGCACTCACTTTAGGAAATAAGAAAAGCAGGCCAAAAATAATATCTTGGTGCTTTAACACAAGAAATTGCCAAAGGATACCCACCAGTAAGACTTTAAAGTTTTTTAATTAAGTTAACATCATCCAGACCTTGTAGCATATAGAAAACCACATTTAGACATCGCATGCTTTTCAAATAATCGCTTAAATGAAGTAAAAGAGGGCACTTAATGCTTGTTAATTAATATAGAACTGTGCTGTAATTTATAACTAATGTAATTTCAAAAAAACCAGACTCCACTGTTTAGAACTTGATAACCATTAGCAGTAAGAGAACTTAATTGAATCAGACTACCAGTTTCACAGTGATTTTCAGATATAGGAGACTTAACATATCATTGCTTAACTGAGCGGTTCTGAGCCCTGGCTACTCAGTGTCATCACCTAAGGCTGATCGTATAAATGTCATCAGTTTTAAAGCTGATGCCTGGGGTCAGACTCCAAAGACTCTGATTGAATGGGGCTAAAATGGGGTCTGGGCATCAGACGTTTTAAATGCCACCCAGCTGATTCTAATACATAGCCAGATTGAAAAACCCTATGTATTTTACCCACCTGATTTGCATTTACCAAGCTGAAAATAGACAGTTTTTACCTGATTATTTCCTGTCAGTGTTTTGTTATCAATGTATTTTGTGAGTCTCTTAAATAGCTACCAAACTACAACCAGATTACAAAAGGCTTAAAATAGGGACATGGGGCTTTTAGCCACTGAAATCATTTGATATTCAATCTAGGAAAAAGATCAATTACTGTGCTTCATGGATTCACTATGTGGGTTTGGGATTTTCAACCATGAATCCTCCTCACTGCCTTATATTTAAAATTTGCCAAGCAATTAAATCCCCAAAAGGTTAAAAGGCCTCAAAAATTAGTAAGAAAAAACACGTCAGAAGAAAAATGTGCAAAGAATATGAACAGACTTTACCAAACGAATACAAATTGCTAAACATTTTTCAACTTCAGTAGTGATCAAAGAAATGCAAATTAACATCAAAATACCATTTTTTTTTTAATAGAGTCTTGCTGTCACCCAGGCTGGAGTGCAGTGGCGTGACCTCAGCTCACCGCAACATCTACCTCCCAGGTTCAATCAATTCTCCTGTCTCAGTCTCCCGAGTAGCTGGGATTACAGACACACGCCACCACGCCTGGCCAATTTTTTTTTTTTTTTTTTTTTTTTCCTCCCCATAGAGATGGGGTTTCACCATGTTGACCAGGCTGGTCTCAAACTCCTGACCTCAGGTAATTCATCTGCCTCAGCCTCCCAAAGTGCTGGGATTACAGGCGTGAGACACCACATCGGCAAGATATCACTCTTCTATCAAATCAGCAAGCTTTTTAAAAAAATTAATATTCCATAGCAAGAATACAGTGCATGAACACTCAAGCTCCTGGGTGAAATAAACTTATTTTTGTTTTTATTTGGATTTTTTTGAGACAGAGTCTTGCTCTGTCACCCAGGCTGGAGTGCAGAGGCTCAATCACAGTTCACTACAGCCTCTGCCTCCTGGGCTCAAGCAATCGTCCCACATCAGCCTCTGGAGCAGCTGGGACTACAGGCACGTGCTGCTATGCCCAGCTAACTTTTGTTATTTCTAGTAGAGATGGGGTTTCACTATGTTCACCAGGCTGGTCTCGAATTCCTGGCCTCAAGTGAACCACCTGTCTCAGCCTCCCAGAGTGCTGGGATTATAGGCGTGAGCCATCGCACTCAACTTAATTATTTTTTAAAAGCAGTATGGCAGTATGTGGTCAAGAGCCTTAAGTGTTCATACCCTTAACTCATAACAGCAAAAACTTAAAAGAGCCCAAAGGACCAACATTAGGGAAGTTATTTTTATGATTAGCTAAATTATTCAAAATCCGTATGTTCTAGGGAGAATATTTAGTGCTCTAGTTAAACACTCAAAACGCAAAGCTAAGAAGGAAAGGATGACATACACAATATCCAGACAAATTTTGTTATATATCATGGAAGACAACATATTCAAATGTTAACAAAAGCAGAATTATGGGTGATTTTAATTTTCTACTTCACATTTTTTTATTTTCAAAAATTTCTACAAATAATTTGTCACTTAAAAATATTTTTTTAATTTTTAAGCAAGAGTTAACTGATCAAGTATAATAAGTATAATTATCTCTACCAGAGAAAAACTATGAGTTAAGATGATAGCTTGTCATGATGCAGCTCACTGCATTAAATATGTATGGTGAGTAATGAGTGCTGAGATCCTGTCTTGAAGCGGGGCTGAGCTGGTCTAGCCTGGCTGCATGGATTGAGAATTCAAGTAAACTTAGACAGCTGTCCTCAGTACCCTCAACGACATTCTCCAAAAGAAATCAGATTTTCAAAGGCAAACCAACCAAGACAACTCACTCTTACCTACCATGGGGTGTATTATTTTTGGAACCTCAGTGTGAATAGGCATTTAACCACAAAGCAGGTCATTAAAGACAAGATAAAGGTACCCTGTATGGAGGTCCACTCTGCTAAATATTTATGAAAAACAGTTACTGGAAAAACTTTTCCCCACTGACCATGTATACCCATGCATGTATGTTAGTATGTTCAGAAAATTAACTTTTTCAAACTGAATGAGGGCTAATGTCCATTATTTACATTAAAATCAAAATCCCTCCAACTACAGATTTTATAGAGCTAGTCTCAAAACTGATTTTACAGAGAAACTGCCCCCCCATTAAAAGTAATGCTCTAATCATAAAATTGCAGAGAACGATCAAAGCACAAAAAGATAATGCATAAAAAAACCACTTGATAATGGCTGGGCGCAGTGGCTCACGCCTGTAATCACAGCACTTTGGGAGGCCAAGGCAAGCGGATCATGAGGTCAGGAGATCAAGACCATCCTGGCCAACATGGTGAAACCCCATCTCTACTAAAAATACACAAAAATTAGCTGGGCAGGGTGGCACACGCCTGTAGTTCCAGCTACTAGGGAGGCTGAGGCAGGAGAATCATTTGAACCTGGGAGGCGGAGGTTGCAGTGAGCAGAGATCGCACCACTGCACTCCAGCCCGGCGACAGAGCAAGACTCGGTCTCAAAAAAAAAGAAAGAAATCACTTGATAAAAGCCTTGATATTCAAGATAACCATCACATAGTACTTTTACATGAATTCACCATAAAATATTACATATTTACTATAAAATGCCCTTTACTCATCTCTAAGTCTCCCAAATGAAAATACTGCCAGCATTATTTTGATATGATACCTCCAAACAGATCCTTAAAACATCAATATACTTCCAAAACCTTTAAGGATAGATGATCTAGCGCCGACACTAAGCTGCCTGTCAGTTAATTAACTGCTGACTTTAAAAATCATCATAAACATCTGTTGCCCAGATATCAAACTCAAAGTATGATCGTGCACTATACTGGTCTGCATTATTAATTACTTGCACTCTCTAAAAGAGAAAATGCATTAACAGTTACAATTCTTTGACATAACATTTAGGATTAAGGTATTAGGATATCCTAATAGGAATTATTTAAGATAACGCCTTCAACTTCTAAGCTGAGCCCAAACAAAAGCTTATAGAGTATTTTCTGAATTACTAAATGGGTTGCACCTTAATGAAAGAGGATGGCAATAATTGGTTTTTACTTTTCCACTTGGTTTCCATTCTGTGTAAACAGCTGAATTAACGTTCCGACATCCAAGAGATTCTGTTAGGCCCATCCAGCTTAAGTTCACCTGAATGTCCATGTTGTTGAACTCAAGTCAGTTCATAATTTATCCTACCTTTACAATTTATGCAACTTTTCGACAACTGCTCTTACTATAAGGTTGAGTGTGCCTCCTCTCTTCCCCAAAGTCATAAGGTGACTCAGGAAACTGAAAGATACATCACTGTTACATTAAAAATTCACAATGTCATAATTTTTCAAGAGACAACAATATGGACAATTGAAATGAAATTCCTAATATTTGAATTCTAGGTTGTTCCGTCTTTGCTGCTTTGCCTAATTCCAGTAAAGATCATTCATACCTGTCTTATGGGAATGGCACCTCCCAAAACTGCCAGCACACACCCAGGCAGTCATATACAGTGGTCCTATACCTCAATCTACCATTTGATTCTCCAGGATTACCTTAGAAAACTATATTTCAAAAGCCACAAACTTACTAAATGGTGTGAATAAGAGAAACCAAACTATAGATTTAAATTAATTTACTTTGGTGTTCAGTTAGTACACAATTCAGAAGAGACAAGAAATAGACCACTGGTGTTTTAAGTTTTAAGCAGTAATCAAGATACTCAATTAGAAAGAAGATTAGGAAAATATGAACAAAGCACATCTAACCTATTTAAGCAAAACAGGGAAAGTGCCTATGAAGACATTTCTCAAGCCACCTTACAATGGGGTTCTGTCTTCAGAGAGATTTTTGTTTACCCACCTTCTTCCTTTCCATAAAAAGGCAAAGTATTGGGGTAGTTACATAAGATCCTGTTTAGTAAGTTGGATTAAGTATTGTATTAAGAGATCCATCAAGGTCTTGATTAGGAGGTTAGAACAAGATATAGGAATGCATAATTTTACAGGTATTAATAAGGTTCTCTTAAAAATATTATTACATGTAAAACTAAAATACATACCTAAAACCTGCTTTAGAACAACCCCAAAGTCTGTTTCTCTCATGCAATTAACTGATGAGCTCCATTGAAATCCCCTTCCCGGTAGTTTTATTACAAGGAACGATAGCAAAGGAATTCAACAGAGATATTAAAACAGTAAAAAGCATTTCTAAAGATTGTTTGAGATTCATATTTATATTATATGAACGAGACTTATTATCAGAACTTCAACATCTATAAAGTGCTTTAAAACCAATCATTCTTGTTACTGAATTTATATAACTTTGGGAAGCTATAGATTTCATTAACCAATATGATTTTTCTTCAAATATTCTTTGTATATCAGCAATATGCTGTCTTCACATGTAGATACAGAAAGCTTTCAGAAAACCAGAGAGAAAAAAAAAACATAGTCACTCGTAAAACTTTAGAAAATCAGAACTTGCCCCTCTTCAATGTGGCAATAAACAATACTGCCATGACCTATTCAACGTCATATAGTTTACAAAATGTTCCCGATCATATTGTAAGGATCTCTTGGATAATAAGAATTCACTACTTAAGAGCCATTCAGATACATCTTTCTTCCACTATGAAATCTCAAGACTGCCTTTGTATTATAGTACACAGTACCAGATGGAATAATATGGGGAAAGCAGATTTACCAAATATGTAACAAATTACAGACCCTTATACCAATGAGAGCTAGAACAAGCAGATTTCTAACAAACTTTTTTAAAGCTTGGGAAACTAATGGAAAATTTTTCAGAAAGACATTCTTTTCAATGTGAGTGACAACTTAAGATAGAAAGATTTGTAACAAGGATAATTAGCTTATCATGCACTGAATATGGGGTAAAACACATAAAACTACTGTTTTTGGAGGAAAAATTATTAGAAAACTTTAACAAAAGATAGAATGTGTTATTTCAAACACTATAAGCTTGAGTGCAGTGGCTACATAATAAAGCAAGGTGCCTATTCCTGAGGAGAATGTACTCAGTAATGATGCTGAACAGTGAGTATTAAATCTAAGCAGTGCTAAAAAGGCAACGATGGGAGTTCAGGTCATGTGTTACAGAGAGACTTGTGAGAAATTCCATTACTTAAAAATAATCTTGTCCCTATCATTAACCATTTAATTTTTTTTTTCCTGATGTGCTAAAGTGCACTGGAAACCTCAGAACAGGTTTTATAAATTGGCCATGTCTTGTAATAGACTGCAGTCTTCAAATTTACACAGAGCTGCAGGTCTCCTGGATTTTTTCAAGTGTCACTCATCTAACTGAGCCTGACAGCTGAGAATGCCATCAGGTACTTTACAGTCAGTTTAAAAAACATCCTCTACCTGGTATCTCTGCAGTGATTGTCTTGCTGCTCCCTGAAACCTCTTCATCATCATCCGATGAGCTCGTGCTTGAGTCACAAGTCAGGTCACTATCACTGGTACTACTGTCCTGCAGCAGGTTGTATTTCTTCCTTGCAGCAGCCTCCCGTTTCTGCCTCAGTAGCCTGATCCTCTCCTTGTGCTTTTGGCTCCGATGACCTTTAACCTTGGCGACTCGGCCATTCTGTTTATCACTGGATTGCCGGTTTTTCTTGGCAGCCATAGTGGATGTTTCACTTTCTGATCGGGACCGCCTAGACTTGCGCCCAACTGTGGCACCAGACACTCCTGAAGGGTCTCCTTCTACCGCCGTTTCTGCCTGAGAGGGTTCATTTTCTTCTACGGAAGACAATGTATCTGAATCAGCCAGGTGACCACTAGAGGAAGGGGAAAGCATGCAGTGATTAGAGGAGTCACTCTCATAAACTCGGCCAGTTGTAGGCTTGTCACTCTCCGTGGATGCTAACTGAGACTCAGAAGAGTCCCTTCTCAGTTCCATCAACAAGCAGGGCATTGAAGAAATCACTGTAGAATCCGCTACACCATCTTTCTGAACTTGAGATTCCAGTTCTACAGATCCATCTTCCTCCTTGGCTGTCTCTTGTTCAGATGCTTTTGGTGGGGCTTCGGACTCAATGAGTTCTTCGACTTTTCCCACTGCCTCCTCCATCTTCATTTCAGAATTTCAAGTTAAATCATGGAGTAGAGTCTAGGAAATGATATCAAAGATGCAACAGGAAAGCAACCTGTACAAAAACACACAAAGTCAATAAACAGAATGCCAGATTATTTGGTCAACACAACATGCCTACCTTTATAAGTCGGTGGGGCAAAACTTACCATTACACAGGCCTTTAAAATATATACATATTATTATCTGCTTCTCTGATCAAAAGTCAAATTCAAAGGACTAATACCATCAAAATCTAAGCATACTGAGCTACTAAAAATGCCATAATATTAATCACTATTACTGAACTTGCAAGGCCAACATGTAACGAACATTTTCCAGTTTACAATTTTATTTAAAGTGTTCTAGAAAGAAATCTTCAAAACTCTGATATAATATGCATGTATTGACTTTGATATAAATGAAAAAGAATGCTTTAACACTAGTCTAGAAATGCATTACCTGGAATGACTACTTTTACATTCAAATCCAAAAAGAAAGGAGGCAGGAGGAGGGGAGTTACAATAGAGAAACATCAATTTTTTTTTTTTTTTTTGAGACAGGGTCTCACTCTGCCACTCAGGCTGTAGTGCAATGGTGCAATCTCAGCTGCAACCTCCGTTGCCGTGGCTCAAGCAATTCTCTTGCCTCAGCCTTCCAAATGGCTGGGACTACAGGAGCACACCACCACACCCGGCTAATTTTTGCATTTTTTATAGAGACAGGATTTCACCATGTTGCCCAGGCTGGTCTCGAACTCCTGAGCTCAAGTGATCCACCCACTGTGGCCTCCCAAACTGCTGGGATTATAGGAGTAAGCCACCTCACCTGGCCCCTACACTTATGTTTAAAAAAAAACAAAAACACATGCACAATCCAATTACATGCATTTGGCAAATGAGCAACCAAATACTATGCATCAAACTTGTCTGCAGTCCCCTTAATAGGAGTTGCTCTAGTGAAGCATTAAGATGAAAGGCCAGAATTTGATGCTTCCTCAATCCTACCTAGCTCCCACATACCTCATCATGCTGAATGTGAGGCTAGTGTTTAAACTAGTTTTAGTTTAGTGACATGTTTTATCAACAATGGTCACTAAATACAGAACCCAGAAAGCCTAGTATATTCTATGAATGAATTAAGGATTTAAGAGAAAATACTCTACACCCATTTTACACTTTGGATGCTAAATTTAAAACCTAACACTCTACCACCACTGTGAGTGATACAACTCCAATTAACCATACAGGACATAATATTTAACCTGTACGGTTAACTCCAATTAACCGTACAGGACATAATATTTAACCTCAAAAGCTTATGACCTATACAGTTAAGTCCTTACTTAACATCGTCAATAGGTTCTTGGAAACTGAGACTTTAAGTGAAATGACGTTTAACAAAACCAATTTTTTCATTAACGTTATAACTAAAGGACATCATTCAAAGACCAGCAGTATCTTGTTCCATTTAAAGTTGTGGTTTCCAAGAACCTATTGAAAATCTGGTGGTTTTTAAAGAGGATGCTAAATATAGAAAGCAAGTAAATAACTTGCCCTGTAAGTGTTACATTACAGAAAGCAACTATCATGTCCATAGGTCACAGACACACACAACCATTAATCTATATGGTATGCTAGTTAGGTGCAATATGGCATCTCCAGCATCTCACTCCATCAAGTTAACTTGATAGTTCAATCTATAGTAGACAAAAACTAGGACATACTTGAAAAATCCTTTAAAACAGATCTAACATGCCAAGTCCACTTTTTGCTTAATACAAACATTCTGTATACCTGTTTTGTTTTTCATAGCCCTGTTCTCAGCTGTTGATAAAACAGGCATTCTGATTAAGTTTCCTTAACACATTCATGGAAACCAGAACATTCATGGCCACTGAAACATTTGTTAATTTAAAACAATCCTAGGCCAGGAGTGGTGGCTCACACCTGTTATATCCCAGCACTTTGGGAGGCAGAGGCAGGTGGATCACCTGAGGTCGGGAGTTCGAGACCAGTCTGGCCAACATGGTGAAACCCCGTCTCTACTAAAAACACAAAAACTGGCCAGGCACGGTGGTGAGCACCTGTAGTCCGTTACTCGGGAGGCTGAGGCAAAAGAACCGCTTGAACCTGGGAGGCGGAGGTTGCAGTGAGCCAAGATAACGCCACTGCGCTCCAGCCTGGGTGACAGAGCAAGACTCCATCTCAAAAACAAATAAAATAAATCAAAAATAAATAAAACAATATTGTGTGCAGCCTACTTCACATATTTGTATCAATTATAGTACTAATGTTGGAGCTAAGTGAAAATCAGCATAAATATTTTTTCTGACACCATTACAAAAAAATGTAACACCTCTGAAAGCCAACAGAGGGAGTAACAGTTAAACCAATGGAGACCGTTATAAATAAAGCATGCTGTCAATACAAACATGAAATAAAATATTCATAGATACAAAATACCCCCAGGTATGAGGAATAAATCCAAGTTCTTTTTTTTAAGCCAAATTTAGCAGTGGAGGGGACCAAGATTTTCTAACTGAATAAAAATGAGAGTTAATTATATTATGGAGATTCAAGTTGTATATTCTGGAATAAAGATTCTTCTCAAGGTCGGGCACGGTGACTCACACTTGTATTCCCAGCACTTTGGGAGGCCGAGGCGGGTGGATCACAAGATCAGGAGCTCAAGACCAGCCTGGCCAAGATAGTGAAACCCCATCTCTACTAAAACTACAAAAATTAGCTGGGCATGGTGGCAGGGACCTGTAATCTCAGCTACTTAGGAGGCTGAAGCAGGAGAATCACTTGAACCCAGGAGGCGGAGCTTGCAGTGAGCCGAGGTCGCGCCACTGCACTCCAGCCTGGGCGACAAAGTGAGACTCTGTCTCAAAAAACAAACAAACAAAAAAAACAAAAAACAAAAAAAATTCTTCTTAAGGTTAAAATATCTGAGAAAATATGCTCAGATGAAATTAATGTCAGCTATATAGGACAAGCATCAAAGTCTCAATTTGTGAAAGAAGGCAGCACTGGATATTTTCAAAGTACATAATACAGCATCAGACTGAAAAGTAAATTTGTTAAAATGACCATACAACTCTTGTTTCTTCAAGAAATAAGTTGTGTGGATAACACAAGCAAATCTAGATTGTTTTCCCTGTTAAAAAAAAAAATGACAATATGGCACATCATTCAATTTAATGATTATCTTTCAAGTTCCTTAAATTTGAGTGTTAACTGAGATTTAATTTCTACTACCTAAATTAGTAACTGGTATTGCAGATAAAACCACTTAAATATGCTCAAATCAATCACAAAAGACTAGTAGTGACCATAAATAGGACACAAGTTAGCTCATCATGGTATGTTCATACAATGTGGCCATTAAAAAAGAAAAAGCATTTTATACAGAGAGATAAGAAACAGCTCTCACGCAATTTTAATGAAAAAAGATACATTATAGCATTTATGTAAATAAATAACAAAACTATATTTACATGAGTTTACCTGTAGATGCACAGACTTTGGAAAGACACTTAAGAAAATAGTAATACCAACTGGGAAGGAAAGCAGGTGAATAAGGGAACAAGAGAAGACAGTGCAGTATGCAGTTTTGTATCTCTTGAATTTGTAACGTATACAAGCATTATCTATTCAAAAATCCACTCTGACATGAAAGTCTTCTGAAGAAAAAGGAGACTTTTTCTTGGGTCAAGTTTAGTCAATAAATTCTACTATGCTTTCTCCCTATAGTGGAATTTTGCTATAATTAATTAAATACAGGAGAAAAAAGTCACAGAAAGTGAAAACATAAGCTCTGAGTAAACTCCCTGCAGTGGAATAAAAACAAAGTGTGCTAACCACAGGGGGAAATGATATCATACATAAAGAGTAATATTTCCAAATGACCAGATTATATACTGCATATATTGTTTTTGGTCAAGGGAAAAAAAATAGGTTTTTCTGGTAGGAACAGTCAAGTAGCTAGCAGTATAAAATGATATAATTGTCAAATAGGAATTGCATCACATAAATGGCATAAAAGGTTATCAACCCTCTGGGTTAACGTTGACAGTAAATTTACATTCAGTGACGTAATAAATATACAACATTTTTCCTATTAGAACAGCACTTTCCCCCATGCTGTTCTTCCCTCCAATCTAAACGCAACCTCCTCTACATGAGTACTAGAGCTCATCCCCCTCTCATCTCCCTAGAACCTTACATTATTGATTATTCCTTGGCTCTCGTCCACCTGTCACATCCAACTGGAACATTCATTCATTCATTTTTGAAATCCTCCTTCGACCTATCACCTTCAATCTCACATCTCCTTCTCTAGGTATCATGCTCTTCTTTCACAGTCGATCTTATTATGACAGCTGTATAAACTTCTATTTCCTTAACTCTCACACTCCCTTCTGCAACCCAATCCAACCTGACACCTCCTCCTATCAAACCAGAGGAACAAGCCTAGGCAACATGGCAAGACCCCATCTCTACAAAATATTTAAAAATTAGCTGGGCGCTGGGCACGGTGGCTCAAGCCTGTAATCCCAGCACTTTGGGAGGCCGAGACGGGCGGATCACGAGGTCAGCAGATCGAGACCATCCTGGCTAACACGGTGAAACCCCGTCTCTACTAAAAAATACAGAAAACTAGCCGGGCGAGGTGGCGGGCACCTGTAGTCCCAGCTACTCGGGAGGCTGAGGCAGGAGAATGGTGTGAACCCGGGAGGCGGAGCTTGCAGTGAGCTGAGATCCGGCCACTGCACCCCAGCCTGGGCGACAGAGCAAGACTCCGTCTCAAAAAAAAAAAAAAAAAAAAAATTAGCTGGGCATGTGGCACATGCTGTGGTTCCAGCTACTGGGGAGACTGAGCAAGGAGGATGCCTTGAGCCCAGGGAGTCAGGGCTGCCATGAGCCGTGTTTGCACCAGTACGCTCCAGGCTGGGTGACAGAGCAAGACCCTGTCTCAAAAAATAAAAACAAAAAAACCAGTGGAACAGTTATTACCAGGGTCATTAATGACCTCCCTATCTCTAAATCCAACATATTTTGGCCCTAATCTTACTTAATATTTAAGCAGCATTTTATGCCTGACTACTCTGTTCTTTAAACCAATTAATGTTTTTCTTTGGCTTCAAGGTTTCTCTATTCTTCTGGCTGGTCCTTCCCAGTCTACTCTGTAGGCTTAACTTCCTCTACCAAATCTCAGGATTTAGTCCTAGGTCTAGGTGTTTTGCCCATCCACCAACATGAGCTCTTCTTTTTTTTTTTTTTTTTAAAGACAGGGTCTCACTCTGTCACCCCAGCTGGAGTGCAGGGGCGCCATCTTCGCTCACTGTAACCTCTGTCTCCTTGGCCCAATTATTCCCACCCCCCCTCCTGCCTCAGCCCCCTGAAGTAGCTGAGACTACAGGTGCAAGCCACCATGCCTGGCTAATTTTTATATTTTTTGTAGAGACGGGGTTTCACCATGTTACCCACGCTGGTTACAGACTCCTGAGTTCAAGTGATCGACCCACCTCGGCCTCCCAAAGTGCTAGGATTACAGGTGAGCCACCATGCCTGGCCCAAAGTGAGCTCTTCTAAACCCATATTTTCCAACACCATCCCTAGACTAGTAATTTTATTTCTCCAGCTCAGATCTCTGAACTCTATACCAGTCCACCCAAATACCCAGTTGATATCTTTAGATTTTGGAAAGGTACCATAATCACATCATATCCAAATCCAGATCATCTCTGATCTACCCCACTCTGCTCCTTCTCTGGCTTTCTCTAGCTCAGTATATAGCACTATTGCTATTATCTCAGTTGCTCATGTCAAAAACCTGAGTTATCTTTGACGATGCCTTGTTCTTTACTCACTGCATCCCATCATTCACCACTTCCATCATTCACTAACTCCTATCAATCCCACCTCCTTAACAGTTTTCTAGTCTGTCCACTATTCTCTATCTCCGCTGTCACCACTCTAGACACAACCTCCATCATTTATTTTCAATAGTACTGACTACCATCACTGTCTCTCTTCAGACTCAGTCTTTCTCCTATGCACCAACCTGTTTTCCATACAGTAGGCAGAGCAATATTTCTACAAGGTAAATATGTTATCTTTATGAGAGAAAGTAATTTTTAAAGTTCTAGAAGATAGGGTAGAGGAGGATAGGTAAAGGCAAGTTGAGATTTATCTGATGTTTTTCTCTCCCTTTAAAAAGGGATTATATATTGCTTTCTGATCAGTGGTGAACGTGGAGGAAAATAGATTATATGCAACAATCTGAAAAAACACGTTGTTGGCCAGGCATGATGGCTCACGCCTGTAATCCCAGCACTTTGGGAGGCCCAGGCAGATGGATCACAAGGTCAGGGGTTCGAGAACAGCCTGGCCAACATAGTGAAACCCCATCTCTACTAAAAATACAAAAATTAGCCAGGTGTGGTGGCAGACGCCTGTAGTCCAAGCTATTCGGGAGGCTGAGGCGGGAGAATCGCTTGAACCCAGGAGGCAGAGGTTGCAGTGAGTCAAGACCACGCCATTATGCTCCAGCCTGAGTGACAGAGCGAGACTCCATCTTTTTAAAAAAAAAAAAAAAAAGGCCGGGCACGGTGGCTCAAGCCTGTAATCCCAGCACTTTGGGAGGCCGAGACGGGCGGATCACGAGGTCAGGAGATCGAGACCATCCTGGCGAACACGGTGAAACCCCGTCTCTACTAAAAATACAAGAAAATTAGCCGGGCGAGGTGGCGGGCGCCTGTAGTCCCAGCTACTCCGGAGGCTGAGGCAGGAGAATGGCGTGAACCCGGGGGGACGGAGCTTGCAGTGAGCCGAGATCGCGCCACCGCACTCCAGCCTGGGGCACAGAGCAAGACTCCGTCTCAAAAAAAAAAAAAAGGTTGTTAATTATGGACAATGAAAATGAATTCACTTTTTAGTCCTTGTACTCTTTAAGAAACTAAGACAACAAAAGATGCGTACAGTTCAGAGTTAAACCATGGAATTTAAGCAGTATACAGTGCTCAAACAGGAGACAGGGAGTGTAAAGTATAAAGCTGAATAAGGCTACTTGTGAAAATCTGGAAGAGAAAAGTTGAGGAAGTTCTTATCAGACCTCCTTCTTGGTCAGCAAAGCTTAATACAAAGTGAAAAAGAAGGCAGGCTTGGGGGTTTGTTAAAAAAAAAAAAAAAAAATGAAGAAGTGTTATAACATCTGCTATGGAGAATCTGACAGAGATTAAAACTGCTGAGTACAATAGTTCATACAGTCAGAACAATTCACAATGCTCAATTTCCAAATTATGGGACCATTAACACAAACTTAAGAGGAAAAATGTGATTGCTTTCCCCTGCTCAAAACCCCTGCCCACCTTTCTAGTTTTCATCTTGGGCCACTCACACTCTAGCTCCCTCCAACTACCAAGAATGTCACATAAAAAGAGTTTTTTCCAGATCTCTGGCCTTTCACAGTCATTTTCATTTTGTGCCTATCCTCTTGCTGGCTACCCTTCAGAAATCAGAATAATCCTTTGGTAATAATACAGGCTAATATTTTTAGCCTTTGATAAAATTACATACTAATATTACCCCTAGGAAATGCATATTACCCACATTATCCTCCTTCACAGTACTTTGCACAATTGTAGTTAAGTAACTGTATACTGTAACTGGCTGATGTCTACTTCACATATATAAGGACACATAAAAAATTTAAGAACAGAGCCAGGCACGGTGGCTCACACCTGTAATCCCAGCATTTGGAAGGCCGAGTTGGGTGGATCACAAGATCAAGAGATCGAGACCATCCTGGCCAACATGGTGAAACCTCGTCTCTACTAAAAATACAAAAATTAGCTGGGCATGGTGGCGCATGCCTGTAATTCCAGCTACTGGGGGGCTGAAGCAAGAGAACCGCTTGAACCTGGGAGGCAGAGGCTGCAGTGAGCTGAGATCAAGCCGCTGCAATCTAGCCTGGCGACAGAGCGAGACTTCATCTCCAAAAAAAAAAAAAGAGAAAAGAAAAAAAAGATTTAAGAACAGAAAATCATATAATCAACTACCATCCCAGCTGATTCATCTTTATCTGCAATAAGCAAAACAGACCTTAACACAAAAAGTATTATCAAGAAAAAAGGCATCATTCTAATTTTACATGGACTAATGATAAACATTATAAGAATCTGTGTATGTTTTCTTTGGATTGCAAATTTCTTAAGGTATAAAGCAAGGTCATCAGTTAAGGTGAGGATGAATGAGGTAGTGCTGAAGTTGATCAGAGGACTAGGTGTGAAACACTACTAGGAAAGTGAAGGAACCAGGGAAGTACAATATACTATAATATAATTCCCAGGCAATAGTAAGGGCCCACTCTAAGGACTGTAGCCATGAACTTAAAGACTGGTATATATGTATATGTTTTTCTCCATTCAAGTTCAGCTGCATAAATCCAAGTGCAACAAGGTAAATCTTGGATTTAACCAGAATTTTAGTTTTGCCCAACAAGTAGAACGAAGCAAGAAAGAAGCAAGAGGGTATGCAAGGAAATCATTCTAATGATCACATCAAGAAGGTACAGAGCACTAAAAATGGGATAGGCCGATGGAATGGACATCCCAACAGAGCCAAAAAATATTGAAATCAGGGTGCTATAAAGAATGAGCTGGAAAGATAGAATCCAAGAGTGCTGTGAATGAAACAGATTATGGAAGGGTTACAGTTATTGATAACTGACAGGATCTAAAACAATGCTACTAAAAGTGTTGTCTGTAAATCAATGTACACCTGCAGTGAAAGAAATATAGAAGGCAGGGCGCCGTGACTCACACCTGTAATCCCAGCATTTTGGGAGGCCAAGGCTGGTGGATCATGAAGTCAGGAGTTCAAGACCAGCCTAGCCAACATGGTGAAACCGTCTCCACGGAAAATACAAAAATTAGCCGGGCACGGTGGCATGCGCCTGTAACCCCAGCTACTCGGGAGGCTGAGGCAGGAGAATGGCTTGAACCCGGGAGGCGGAAGTTGCAGTGAGCCGAGACCACACCACTGCACTCCAGCCTGGGTGACAGAGCGAGATTCCATCTCAAAAAGAAAAACAAAAAGTATAGAAACTGAGTAATTACTGAGAAACTTGTAACAACTTTATATTGTATTTCAACTTCCTAGTAATCGATTTTTATCATATGTTACAAAATAATCAATCCACAGTGGACTAGAAATAAAAATATGCTGGTCCTTCACAATGGATAGTTCAAGAAGCCCTAGTTAGGCTACAACCATGGAAGTAGGTGACTGAGGTAAGGTGGTAGACAAAATCTTACAAGAGAGTTCCTCACAGAACTTACTGAGTAGTGTCAGAAGGATCACTTATGTGTACACTGAAATCAGTAAGAACTGACCAGGTGCAGTGGCTCACAACTGTAATCCCAGCACTTTGGGAAATCAAAGTGGGAGGATCGCTTGAACCCAAGAGTTCAAGACCAGCCTGAGCAACACAGTGAGACCCTGTCTCTATTAAAAATTTAAAAATTAGTTGGGCATAGTGGTGCATGCCTGTAGCCCAGCTACTTGGGAGGCTGAGGTGGGAAGATGGCTTGAGCCTGGGAGGTCAAGGCTGCAGTGAGCTGTGATTATGCCACTGCACTCCAGCCTGGGTGACAGAGTGAGGCCCTGTCTCAAAAAAAAAATAAAAATAAAAAAAGGGCTATGGCAGAGAGAGGAGGAGAATGAAGAGAAGTGGGTTAAAAGGTACAAACATACATTAAGATAAAAGGAATAAATTCAATGTTTGATAGCAGGGCAGAGAAAACAAAACAAGGACTGTGTTTTAAGTATCCCCAATAACTCAGCTGAGTGATTCTCAAAGAGATAGTGTTTAATGTCTGAAACGAAAATATTATTTAAATTATCCATAAATGAGATCTAACAGTATCAGTAAAGTCAGATTTGAGAGAAGATATTTTAAAGAGAGAGGAGACAAGGTTTCATCACAGATCAGGGAAGTTCTCTAAAAGAGAAAAAATGGGGCTGAAGACCACTCTTTGGGTGACTACAGGTAGACTACGGGAAAAGTAAAAAGTTTGGTGGTAGAGGCCAAGCAGTGGCTCAGCCCTATAATCCCGGCACTTTGGGAGGCAGGGGTGGGAGGATCTCTTAAGGCCAGGAGTTCCAGACCAGCCTGGGCAACACAGTGAGACTCCGTATCTACAAAAAATTAAAAAATTAGCCGTGTGTAATGGTGCATGCTTGTAGTCTCAGCTACTCAGGGAGCTGAGGTGGGAGGATCACTTGAGCCTTGGAGATTGAAGCTACAGTGAGCCATGATCATGGCACTGCACTCCAGCCTAGGAGACAGAGCAAAGAAAAAAAAAAAGCTTGGTGGTAGAGAAATAATCAACCTGGATTTGGACTGGATAATCCTCATAACACAGGTCTCTACTGGGGGCAGTGGCTCATGCCTGTAATCCCAGCACTTTGGGAGGCAGAGGTGGGAGGATCGCTTCAGTCCAGGAGTTAAAAACCAGCCTGGGAAACATGGCAAAACCCCACCTACAGCCGGGCGCGGTGGCTCACACCTGTAATCCCAGCACTTTGGGAGGCCGAGGCGGGTCGATCACGAGGTAGGGAGATCGAGACCATCCGGGCTAACACAGTGAAACCCTGTTTCTACTAAAAATACAAAAAATTAGCCAGACGTGGTGGCGGACGCCTGTAGTCCCAGCTACTCAGGAGGCTGAGGCAGGAGAATGGCGTGAACCTGAGAGGCGGAGCTTGCAGTGAGCTGAGATTACGCCACTGCACTCCAGACTGGGCGACAGAGCGAGACTCTGTCTCAAAAAAACAAAACAAAAAAAAAACCCACCTATAGAAAAAAATATTAAAAAATTAGCCGAGCACGGTAGCACGCACCTGTAGTACCAGCTACTAGGGAGGCTAAGGTGGGAGGATGGTGTAAGCCCACGAGGTCAAGGCTGCAGTGAGCCGGGACTGCAGCACTGAATTAAATAATGCCCACCTGGGCAACAGAGTGAGACCCTGTCTTGAAAATACAAAACAAAACAATCCACAGGTCTCACAGATTTTGACATCATTGATATAAGGACAGGTGATGGCTAAATACATCATTTCATCCAGGGAAAAACCACAGTGAACACAGAAGAGACTTTAACATAAATTAAAGTTCAAAAGATGTGAATCAATTGTTTTCATATATAAACTGACAGGCAAGGAATTATTTTTGGAGGGAAATAAGACACACCCATAAAACACAGAGAAAACATTCCTTCTCGAAATGCTCCTCTTAGATTGTTAACAACTTCCTGTAGACTTAGATTGTAAGAAAGGACCACGATTAATGGAATCTTACCAAAGATCAAGCACTACCAGAAATCCTCCTGAAGATTTAGACACAGCATTGTATAAAATCATTAAGCACTCAATAAGCTAAGACTGGTTTTTTACCCCTTTCCATATTACCTGTGAACAACCATCATTAACCATCCTTTAACATCACTAAAATGACATAATGCTCCCATTAAAACAAACAAATAGGCCAGGTATGGTGACTCACTCCTACAATCCTAGCACTCTGGGAGGCCAAGGCGGGCAGATTGCTTGAGCTCAGGAGTTCGAGACCAGACTGGGCAACATGGTGAAACCCCATCTCTACTAAAATACAAAAAATTAGCCAGGCATGGTAGTGGGCTCCTGTAGTCCCAGCTACTCAGCAGCCTGAGGCAGGAGAGTAACTTGAACCCAGGAGGCAGAAGTTTCAGTGAGCCAAGATCGTACCACTGCACTCCAGCCTGGGCGACAGAGTGAGACTCGTCTCCAGAAAAAAAAAAGAAGGGGGGAAAAAACGAATAAACTAAAACTGTATCCTCCTTCCTAATGTAAGGAACGCAAAAAGTCATCTGCTGTTACAAGTTTATTGTTGCCACAGGCCCTTTTCCTTTTCAGTTGAAACCACAAGTTGACACCATAAACTGACAAAAGCATAGCCCGTTAAATGATAGTTTCTAAGTAAGATTTTCCTCTACACTCATGTAAAATAGGGTATTCTAATTGCTAGCATTCTTGCATCTATTTATTTTACATTACCAACCTAGAACTGTAAGAAACACAAGCAGCTAATGCCTCAAACATGGTCTACATAAACCAGTTAACTTATATTGCTGCTCCACATGCAAAAGTATTAATATTAGGTAATTCATGAATTTGATGTTTATTTTACAAAACAATACTCTGAACTAAATAATGCTTTCTACTTAGACCAAAAAAGAAAGGCAACTTTAAAGAAAGTCAATGTTTTGCTAACAAAACAAAGCCTTTGCATACAAGAGGCTATAGTACTTTTCCTGTCACAGAAATTCAGGCTTACAAAAAAAAGAAAAAGAAAGCCTAACAGGTGATCGATCCTGTTGATTCATTTGCAATCTAGGACTGGGCCTAGCAAGACACCTTCTGCTGCTTATCTAATTTAGCTTCAATAGGGCCGGGCGCGGTGGCTCACGCCTGTAATCCCAGCACTTTGGGAGGCCGAGGCGGGCGGATCACAAGGTCAGGAGATCGAGACCACGGTGAAACCCCGTCTCTACTAAAAATACAAAAAATTAGCCGGGCGCGATGGCGAGCGCCTGTAGTCCCAGCTACTCAGGAGGCTGAGGCAGGAGAATGGCGTAAACCCAGGAGGCGGAGCTTGCAGTGAGCCGAGATCGCGCCACTGCACTCCAGCCTGGGCGACAGAGCGAGACTCCGTCTCAAAAAAAAAAAAAAAAAAAAAAAAAATTTAGCTTTCAACATCAAGTGGATAGGGTGTATACCAATCTCCCTTGAGAGAATGAGAGAACAAGGTATTCTGAATAGAATTTACCACAATTTTTTCTAAGATTACTGCAGTCTTTCAGTTTATATAAAACTGATATTAAAATTCTGTAACTGTGACCAAAAAAAAAAAAAAAGAACATAAAAACAAGTCTGTAAGACACATACTACAGATCAACTTTCCATGCAGGTCTATTCTTACCTTCAATATTTAAATTCCTACCCACTTCCCTTCCCGTAAAAACTCAATCTATGCCCACAAATTCTCAAAAGGAATATGAGCCCACTCAAAAACAAACTAGGGGCTGAGTTCTCTGCTCTTTAAATCAAATCAGACTCCTTAAACATTTTTGGGGGTGTGGTGGCTCCCGCCTGTAATCCCAGTACTTTGGGAGGCCGAGGCAGGTGGATCACTTGAGCCCAGGAGTTCAAGACCAGCCTGGGCAACATGGCAAAACCCCATCTCTACTGAAAATACAAAAATTAGTTGGGCATGGTAGTGCATGCCTATAATCCCAGCTACTCAGGAAGCTGAGGCACAAGAATCACTTGAACCTGGGAGGCGGAGGCGGAGGCTGAGATTGTGTCCTTGCACTCCAGCCTGGACGACAGAGTGAGACTGTCTCAAAAAAAACAACAAAAAAAACCTTAAGAAAAATTTTATTGTAATATTACCACAAAGAAATGCACATCGTGGCTGGGCGCCGTGGCTCAAGCCTGTAGTCCCAGCACTTTGCGAGGCCAAGACGGGCGGATCACGAGGTCAGGAGATCGAGACTATCCTGGCTAACATGGTGAAACCCCATCTCTGCTAAAAAATACAAAAAACTAGCCAGGCATGTTGGTGGGCGCCTGTAGTCCCAGCTACTCAGGAGGCTGTGGCAGGAGAATAGCGTAAACCCGGAAGGCAGAGCTTGCAGTGAGCTGAGATCCGGCCACTGCGCTCCAGCCTGGGCGACAGAGCGAGACTCCGTCTCAAAAAAAAAAAAGAAATGCACATCATTAAGTGTGCATCTTGACACATTCATATAAAATGAACTTATCTATATAATGACCACATACAGAACATTCCCAACACCCCAGAAGCATCCCTCGTGTCCCCTCTAGTCACTATCCACCCTAAAAAGTAACCACTATTTGACATTTATCACAAATCATTTTGCCTGCTCTTTTATTTTTGTGTCAAGTTTCTTTAGTTCAACAATGTCTCTGAAGCTTATCCATGCAACAGTATGCAACGGCAGCTTATTTTCATTACTGCAAAGTATTCCACTGTATAACTATATCACAATTTATCTATCCATTCTACTCTTGATAGACATTTGTGATTTTTTCCGGTTTGGGACATTATGAGCAATGCATTCATGAAAAGTTTCATACATGTCTTCTGGTGCACGTTTGCACATGTTTCTGTTGTATATATACCCAGGAGTTAATACAACTCCTAAATTAAGTCATAGAATATGCTTATGTTCAGCTTTACTAGAAGGTTTTCCCAAATGCTTCCATCAATTTGTCCTCCTGCCAACAATGTCTGAGAGTCTCTGTTTTTTTCACACTTTACCAGCACTAGCATTGTTGGTTTTTTGTTTGTTTCAGGCATTTATTTTAGTCATTCTGGTGGAAGTAAAACAGTATTCCCTCCAAGTCCTTCATATCTAGAAGACACATGATCTACATATTTCTATTTCATTCTCCAACAGTAACGAAAATGGCAGGAATATCAGATCTAGTTTTATTTTTTGAGACCAAGTCTCACTCTGTTGCCCAGGCTGGAATTCAGTGGAGCGATCTCGGTTCACTGCAACCTCTGCCTCCCAGGTTCAAGCAATTCTCCTCCTTTAACCTTCTGAGTAGCCGAGATTATAGGCACCCGCCACTACGCCCAGCTAATTTTTGTGTTTTTAGTAGATACGGGGTTTCGCCATGTTGGTCAGGCTGGTCTCAAAACTCCTGACCTCAGGTGATCCAACTTCCTCAGCCTCTCCACACAAATATAGTCCACACAATCTCTCCAAACAAATATAGTCTCTTCCTTCTCTATAATCCCTCCAATGACATTAATGCAGCAGTTATTTGAGAATATCTTATTTCATCCTTAACTAAAGTGCTGAGTTCATGCTAACTACACACAAATAAATGCCTTTTCTATGTTGAATGCCTTTTCTATACTACAAGTACACGGGTGCTAGTAGGGCACTTATCAGCTAGCGTGCATGCTACCCAAAAAGGGCAACTAGATCCTGAGGAAATTACAACATTTTTAATATTTTGCGAACTATCAACAAAGTAAGAAAAACTTCAAAGTGTGCCTCCCAACACAGACACAACAGTGAGCTAAAAACTGGACATAAAACAACCTGGAAATACTAGAGTTGTCCTGGGAGCAAATACCATACTAGTTTGAGAACAGAGATTAAGCTTTAGTCCAGGGCAAAGTTAAGAAAACTAGATCTAGGCCAGGCACTGTGGCTCACACCTGTAATCCCAGCACTCTAGGAGGCTGAGGAAGGTGGATCACCTGAGGTCAGAAGTTCGAGACCATCTTGGCCAACATGGCGAAACCCCGTCTCTACTAAAAATACAAAAATTAGCCAGGCGTAGTGGCGTGCGCCTGTAATCCCAGCTACTCAGGGGGCTGAAGGAGGAGAATCACTTGAACCCAGGAGGCAGAGGTTGCAGTGAGCCAAGATCACTCCACTGCACTCCAGCCTGGGTAACAGAGTGAGACTCGGTCTCAAAAAAAGAAGAAAACTAGATCTGATATTCCTGCCATGAGTTGGGACCCTCACAGGAGCTTATACCACTAGTGAAAAGGAGATCTAGGGGGAAAAAAAACACCTGCCAACAGAGGGCTTACAAGAAACTTGCAGGCCAATGCTGGGAGATCAGAACTCGGAGAATTTGATACCACTTCCTTATTATTACTGGGATCTAGAATTCAAATTTACATTGTCCACGTGGTCAAGAAACCCTGAAAAAGCAAAGAAATCCGCAATGAAGGAAAGCATTGTCACCCTAGGATCTCAGAATCCCCATCACATAAATTTAACCAAATAGAGTTTATAGGACAAAAAAAGTCCAAAATGGACCAAAAAACAAGTCTACTTCACAGAGTCTGTTGAAACTACAAACACATATTCAAACCCACAAGGAATCATCCTACACATATTTTTTGAAAGTCTATATGAAAAGTATTTCAAAATTTAAAAAAATAAAACATAAAAATAAATTAAAAAAACAAGGTCAGGCATAGTAGATCACATTTGCAATCCTAGCACTTTGGGAGGCCAAGGTAAGGAAAGATCTCTTGAGCTCAAGAGTTCAAGACCAGCTTGGGCAATATAAGGAGATCCTACCTCTACAAAAAAAAATTTGAAAATTAGCAAGACGGCGGCATGCACCTGTGGTCCCAGCTATTCGGGAGGCTGAGGTGGGAGGATCGCTTGAAACCAGGAGGTTGAGGATGCAGTGAGCTGTGATCACACCACTGCACTCCAGCCTGGGTGACAAAGCAAGACCCTGTCTCAAAAAAAAACAAAAAAAGAAAATGATGTAATCAAAATAGTAGTAGTGCCCTACTGGCACCCATGTACTTGTAGCATACAAAAGGCATTCAACATAGAAAAGGCATTTATTTGTGTGTAGCTAGCACGAGCTAGGCACTTTAGTTAAGGATGAAATAAGATATTCTCAAATAACTGCTGCATCAGTGTCACTGTCTCAAAAAAAAAATGATGTAATCAAAATAAGCAGGGACAATGACAACAGATGCTAAAAAATATTCAGAGGTCCAATGCAATGCTTTGCAGCTGTAGTAATGAAGAAGAAGCCACTTCATGGATACTGCTATCTACAGCCAGACTTCAACTGCCCTAGCTGTGCCAAAGCCCAACCATAAAAATCCCATCCTGGCCAGGTGCGGTGGCTCACACCTGTAATCTCAGCACTTTGGGAGGCTGAGGCGGGCGGATCACAAGGTCAGGAGTCCGAGACCAGCCTGACCAACACAGTGAAACCTCATCTCTACTAAAAATACAAAAATTAGCCAGGCGTGGTGGTGCGTGCTTGTAATCCTAGCTACTGAGGAGGCTGAGGCAAGAGAATCGCTTGAACCCAGAAGGCGGAGGTTGCAGTGAGCCAAGATTACGCCACTGCACTCCAGCATGGGCGACAGAGAGAGAGATTCCATCTCAAAAGAATAATAATAATTTTAAAAATTTAAAAAGAAAGATACAGGAAAGGGGTTTCCAGGAAATGCAGTTCAGCCTAACTGGGATGACATGTAAGCCCACCATAGAAAGGTAAAAGATGGCAAGAATACTGTGAAAGCAAAGAAAGGTTTAGGGTCTAGAGGTGCAAAACAAGCAAGAAGGTCTTAAATATTGACTGAGGGCAACTCTCAAATTTAATTTTCTTTTATCTCATTTACTCCCAGACTGCTTTCAAATCCATAATCTTTGTGTGCTCATTTACTGCAATTCTATGGGTTCCATATTTCCCATTTCATCTTCCAATTCTAGCTGGACTACAGATTAAGTTTATGATTATATGAGAAAACTAAGCTACAAAAGGACTACAAATGAAGAACTCTTTTCTATATTAGAAAGGATCTCTAAGGTCCATTTCTAAGAAAGACAAAGGCTGGGCACGGTGGCTCACACCTGTAATCACAGCACTTTGGGAGGCCAAGGCAGGTAGATCACAAGGTCAGGAGTTCGAGACCAGCCTGGCCAAAATGGTGAAACCCCATCTCTACTAAAAATACAAATATTAGCAGGGCATGGTGGCGCACGCCTGTAGTCCCTGCTACTCAGGAGGCTGAGGCAGAAGAATTGCTTGAACCCAGGAGGTGGCAACAGACCAAAACTCCATCTCAAAAAAAAGACGAGTGTGTACAATATGGTATTTGTATAAAACATGAGAGAAGAAAATCTACCTACATTTGTATACTTTAAAAATCCATAAGGAAACAGGAAATTAGTAATTGTTACTTGTGAAAAGTAGGAAGGTGAAAGGTAGACAGAGAATCAAAATGGGAGAATCAACTTTTTATTATATTATCTCATAGTTCTTCATTTTATGGACCAATGTAAAAATTAATCTTTCAAAACTGCATTACAATGTAACTATTAAAAATTAAATTTAAAAAAGAGCCAAACCATTCTTTTTTTTTTTTTGAGATGCAGTCTCGTTCATTCTGGAGTGCAGTAGCGCAACTTCGGCTCACTACAACCTCCACCTCCTGGGTTCAAGTGATTCTCGTACCTCAGCGTCCCAAGTAATTGGGACTACAGGCTCTGCCACCACACCTGGCTAACTTTTGTATTTTTAGTAGAGACGGTGTTTCACCATGTTGGTCAGGCTGGTTTTGAACTCCTGACCTCAAGTGATCCACCCACCTCAGCCTCCCACAGTGCTGGGATTACAGGCATGAGCCACCACATCTGGCCCAGAATTTTCAAAAATGGAAATATCGTAGGAAAAATTGGGCAGGTTAAGTAACAGAATACACACAGCTAAAGAGAAAACTAGCAAACTAAAAGACAGATTTGAAGAAAATACCCATAATGGCATACAAAAAAATGAAATGGAAAGTATATCATGCCGAATCATAAGTAGGCTTTAAGTCCTAATCAAGGAACTACCAACACATGTCCTCCTGGATTTCAGAAATGCTACAGATCAGTGACCCCAGTGTACTTCCTGTTTCCCCCTTTTTGAAAAGAGAGTCTACAGATGTTATCCAATGACTAACCCGCTATTATATGTTGGGTATATGTACAGGAACAGGTAAGTTCTCTCTTTAGTTCATAAGTTTTCAGATCAAATGAAACTGTATTCAAGGAACTACATTCAAGGAACCTCACTGGAGAAGCTTCAGCCAAAGTTGGACTTAATTAAATGCTGTAAAAAGATAAGACTTTGGCCAGACGCAGTGGCTCACGCCTGCAATCTCAGCACTTTGGGAGGCCAAGGTGGGCGGATCACTTGAGGTCAGGAATTGGAGACCAACCTGGCCAACACAGTGAAACCCCGTCTCTACTAAAAATACAAAAATTAGCTGGCGTAGTGGTGGGCGCCTGTAATCCCAGCTACTAGGGAGGCTAAGGCAGGAGAATCACTTGAACCCAGAAGGCAGAGGTTGCAGTGAGCCATGATTGCGCCACTGCACTCCAGCCTGGGCAATAGAGCGAGACTCTGCCTCAAAAAAAAAAAAAGAAAAGAAAAAGAAAAAGAAAGGGATATGACTTTTGGGCAATCTTGGAAGGTAAGTATATCTGGCATGTGGAAAACTGTAAATAACTCATGGCCACAAAACAGGAATTAAAGTCTTTTTTTTATATGTTCACAAATTCTTTGATGTTCCTCCCTTCAAAAGGGTGACCTTAATTCTCCTCCCTTGAATGCAGGCTGGACTTGGTGGCTTGCTTCTAATAACAGAAGATGGTAGAAGTAATGTTCTATGATTTCCAAGATGAGGTTATAAAGAAGACAGTTACCACCTGGCATGCTTTGCTCTCTTTATTCTCACTTCTCTCCCTAGGATTGCTTCCTCTAGGAGACCCCAGCCACCATTCCATGAGGGCACTCTTGGAGAGGTACAAATGGAAAGAATCTGAGGTTTCCACTAAAAGCCAACACTATCTTGCCAGCCATGTGAGTGAGTCACTTTGCAAACTGATACTCCAGCCCATCAGGCCTACAAATAACTGAAGCCTCAAGCTGACAACCTGACTGCAATCTCATAGTCAAAACTGACCAACTAGTTAGTTGCTCCTAAATATCTGACTCTCAGATGCTGAAATGATAAATGTTTATTGCTAATATCACCCCACTAAATTTTGGGACAATTTTTATGCAACAATAGGTACAAAAATACAAGTGGTATTATCTTACAAAGGCAAAATAGGCTTAACATTTACAACTCGGCCAGGCGAGGTGGCTCACGTCTGTAATCCCAGCACTTCCGCAGGCTGAGGTGGGCGGATCACAAGGTCAGGAATTCAAGACCAGCCTGGTGAACACAGTGAAACCCCATCTCTACTAAAAATACAAAAATTGGCCGGGCGTGGTGGCACACGCCTGTAATCCCAGCTTCTCAGGATGCTGTAGCAGGAGAATCACTTGAACCTGGGAGGCAGAGGTAGTAGTGAGCCAAGACTGTACTATTGCACTCCAGCCTGGGTGACACGAGCGAAACTCCGTCTCAAAAAAAAAAAAAATTTAAACCTCAATCACTGTAATTCTCCATATTAAGAAAACATACAGGCCTGTAATCCCTATACTTTGGGAGGCCGAGGCAGGCAGATCACAAGGTCAGGAGCTCAAGACCAGCCTGGCCAATATGGTGAAACTCTGTCTCTACTAAAAATAAAAAAATTAGTCAGGCGTGGTGGCGCACGCCTGTAGTCCCAGGAGGGACTGAGTACTTGGGAGGCTGAGGCAGAAAAGTCACATCACTTGAACCCAGGAGGCAGAGGTTGCAGTGAGCAGAGATTGTGCCACTGCACTCCAGCCTGAGGAACACAGCAAGACTCCATCTCAGGGAAAAAAAAAAAAAAGCATATATATATATATGTGTGTATATATATATATATATAAACCATAATTCCATATATTACCAATTAGAAAATGAAACTTAAAAAGCAACACTCAGTGAACTATGACAGCATCACTGCACTCCAGCCTAGGCAACGGAGTGAAGCCTTGTCTCAACAAATAAAAACTAAAAAGAATGCAGAGCAATCCTGTGAGATGGAAAGAGATGTAGAGAGCTGTTGCGCAACAATATGCATATAGTTAACACTATTGTACTGCATACTTAAAACGATGTATGTAATGATGGTAAGTTTACGTTTTTTTAACCACTTTTTTTTGGAGACCACCTTACTCTATTACCCAGGCTAGCGTACAGTGGCATAAACATGGCTCAGAGCAGCCTTAAGGTCCTGGGCTCAAGTGATCTTTCTGCTTCAGCCTCCCAAGTAACTGAGACCACAGGCATGTGTCACCATACCTCATTAATTTAAAAAATGTTTTTTTCTTTGTAGAGACAGGGTCTTGCCATGTTGCCAGGGTTGTGGTGTTAAACTCCTGGGCTACCTTCCAATGAGAAGCAGGACAACATTTCTCATCCTGCCCCCAGCTACCTGTCGCTGAGCCTAAGTTCTGGCAAGTACTGCCAGAGGAATGGGCTTCCTTCTTAACATCCCCCACTTGGGAGAACAGAGGCTCCACGTTGGGCACAGCAACAGTGAAAAGAGTGTGTCTATGATCACCCATGTCCTGGCACCATTTCCCATATTTATTTTTAAAACATGAATCTACACATTAAGGAAGCTCAATAAACTCCAAGTAGGATAAATGCAAAGAGAGCCACAATGAGACACATCACAATAAAAATGCTAAAACCCAAAAAAAAAAAAATCTTGAAAGGGCAAAATGACTTATTACTCACAAGGAAAACTCAATAACATTAACAGCTGAGTTTCCAATAGAAACAATGAAAGCCCGAAGGCAGTGGATAGCATATTCAAAGTGCTCAAGGGAAGAAAAAACGTTTTTCAAAAATCCTATATCCAACAAAGCTACCTTCTAAAAATGAAGGTGAAATAAACCTTCCGAGACACAGAGAATTTGTTGCCAGTGAATCCAGCTTACAAGAAATACTAAAAAAATCTCTTCAGACTAAAAGCAAGTGACCCTAGATAGTAATCAAAAGTCATACAAATAAACAAAAAACATTAAATAACTGCATAAAAGTAATTATGCAATTATTTTTCAAAACACTACAAATGGGCCAGGCATAGTGGCTCAAGCCTGTAATCAAACCATTTTGGGAGGCTGAGGTGGGCAGATCACTTGAGCTCAGGAGTTTGAGACCAGCCTGGGAAACATGGCGAAACCCATCTCTATAAAAAATACAAAAATTAGCTGGGCATAGTGGCTCATACCTATGGTTCCTAGCTACTTGAGAGGCTGAGGTAGGAGGATGGATTAAGCCTAGGAGGTCGAGGCTATAATGAGCTGAGACTGTGCCACTGCACTCCAGCCTGGGCAACAGAGCAAGACCCTGTCCCCCAAAAAGGAGAATACAAATGCCTATTTCTGTTTTTTTTCCCCCTCTTAACTGACTTAAAAGGCAACTGCTATATAAAGCAGTATGTATGTAAATGTATTGTTAGGCCTACAAGATATAAAAATGTAATATATATTTGCCAATAAAAGTGTAAAGGAGGCCGGGCACATTGGTTCACACCTGTAATCCCAGCACTTTGGGAAACTGAGGCAGGTGGATCACCTGAGGTCAGGAGTTCAAGACCAACCTGGCCAACATGGTGAAACCCCGTCTCTACTAAAAATACAAAAAAAATATAGCTGGGTGTGGTGATGAGCACCTGTAATCCCAGCTACTTGGGAGGCTGAGGCAGGAGAATCACTTGAACCCAGGAGGCAGAGGTTGAAGTGAGCCGAGACTGTGCAATTGCATTCCAGCCTGGGCAAAGAGCGAGACTCTGTCTCAAAAAAAAAAAAAAAAAAAAAAAAAAGCACAAAGGAGGTAAGTGAAAGCAAAGCTGTATTGGGCTAAGAAAATGACAGAAGGCCAGGCATGGTGGCTCATGCCTGTAATCTCAGCACTTTGGGAGGCCGAGGCAGGCGGATCATGAGGTCAGGAGTTTGAGACCAGCCTGACCAACATAGTGAAACTCCTTGTCTACTAAAAATACAAAAATTAGCTGGGCGTAGTGATGCGCACCTGTAATCCCAGCTACTCAGGAGGCTGAGGTGGCATAATCGCTTAAACCCGGGAGGTAGGGCTTGCAGTGAGCTGAGATCACGACAATGCACTCCAGCCTGGGTGACAAAGCAAGACTCCATTTCAAAAAAAAAAAAAATTTGACTGCAGATGGTATCCTGAATTCACAGGAGCAAATGAAAAAAACCAGAAATGACAAATACAGCTGATTAATATAATAAAAACTATAACTATATTCAGTCTCTACTCTTCTCCTAGCTTCTTTATGTTTTGTTTTGGTTTTGGAAACGGAATCTCATTCAGTCGCCCAGGCTGGAGTGCAGTGGCGTGATCTTGGCTCACTGCAAGCTCCGCCTCCCAGGTTCACGCCATTCTCCTGCCTCAGCCTCCCGAGTAGCTGGGACTACAGGTGCCCGCCACTACACCCGGCTAATTTTTTTGTATTTTTAGTAAAGACAGGGTTTCACTGTGTTAGCCAGGATGGTCTCGATCTCCTGACCTCGTGATCCACCCGTCTTGGCCTCCCAAAGTGCTGGGATTACAGGCATGAGCCAATGTGCCTAGCCTTGTTTTGTTCCATTTTTTGAGACGGAGTCTCACTCTGTTTCCCAGGCTGGAGTGCTGTGGTGTGGTCTCAGCTCACTGCAACCTCTGCCTCCCCGGTTCAAACGATTCTCCTGCCTCAGCCTCCTGAGTAGCTGGGATTACAGAAGCCTGCCACCACACCCGGCAAATTTTTTCTATTTTTAGTAGAGATGGGGTTTTACCATGTTGGCCAGGCTGGTATCAAACTCCTGACCTCATGATCCGCCCGCCTCAGCCTCCCAAAGCACTGGGATTACAGGTGTGAGCCACCACGCTGACCTTCTCCTAGCTTCTTTACGAGGCATAAGACTGTATGAAGTAGTGACTGTAACAATATACTGAGTTCATAAAATTTTTAGATATAATACACATAATATCCCTAATCTAAAAATCCCCAAATCCAAAATACTCCAAAATCAAAAACTTTCTGACGGCCGACATGACACTCAAAAGAAATGTTCATTAGAGCATTTCAAATTCTGAATTTTTCAGATCAGGAATGCTCAACTTGTAAGTATAATGCATATTTTTTTTTTAAAAATCCAGAACTCGAAACACTTCTGCTCCCAAACATTTTGGAATAAAAATGCTCAAACTGTACCCAAAAAGGGTTTGGATAAGACCACCATAAAGAGTAACATATATATCTCACTGCAATTTAATAAAAATATTAGTTAGAAAGATCAGTTTTGGGCCAGGTGCAGTGGCTCATGCCTGTAATCCCAGAACTTTGGGAGGCCAAGGCGGGTGGATCACAAGGTCAGGAGATAGAGACCACCCTGGCTAACACGGTGAAACCCCGTCTCTACTAAAAATGCAAAAAATTAGCCGGACGTGGTGGTGGGCGCCTGTAGTCCCAGCTACTCAGAAGGCTGAGGCAGGACAAGGATGTGAACCCGAGAGGCAGAGCTTGCGGTGAGCCGAGATCACGCCACTGCGCTCTAGACTGGGCGACAGAGTGAGACTCCATCTCAAAAAAAAAAAAAGAAAGATCAGTATCATACAAACCAACTTAAAAATGACATTTTTGAGGCAATCAGGAAAAAGTAAACACAGATCAGACAGTAAATTATTTTATATTATTATTAATTGTTACAGATGACAATGGTATAATGGTTGGGTTTCTTCAAAAGTTTATCTGGGCCAGGCACAGTGGCTCATGCCTGTAATACCAGCACTTTGGGAGGCTGAAGCAGGTAGATCACTTGAGGTCAGGAGTTCGAGACCAGCTTGGCCAACATGGTGAAACCCTGTCTCTACTAAAAATACAAAAATTAGTCAGGTGTGGTGGCACACACTTGCAATCCCAGCTACTCTGAAGGCTAAGGAGGAGGACTGCTTGAACCCAGGAGGCACAGGCTGCAGTGAGTTGAGATCGTGCCATTACACTCCAGCTTGGGTGACAGAGCAAGACTCCCCCTCAAAAAAAAAAGTTTATGTGAGATGCCAGGCATAGTGGCTCAAGCTGTAATTCCAGCACTTTGGGAGGCCACGGCAGGAAGATTGCTTAAGCCCAGGAGTTTGAGACCAGTCTGGGTAACATCATGAGGCCCCATCTCTACAATGGGAATGACAGTGCACACCTATGGTCCTTGCTACTTGGGAGACCGAGGAAGGAGAATTGCTTGATCCCAGAAATTCCAGGCTGTAGCAAACTACAATCAAAACACTGCACTCCAGCCTGGGCAACTGAGTGAGGCTCTATCTAAAAAAAAAAAAAAAAAAGGTTAAATAAAAAACTTTAGGAAAAAATTAATGAAAGTAGAAAGCATAACTAAAAACAAATGGCAAAATGTGGATAATCATTGAAACTGTGTAATAAGTAGGTACACGGGGAATCATTATTACACATCTCTGTGTATATTTTAAAGTCTTTGAAAATATATTTAAGGCCAGGCATGGTGGCTCATGCCTGTAAATACAGTACTTTGGGAGGCCAAGGCACTTCAATCACTTGAGGTCAGGAGTTCGAGACCAGCCTAGCCAACATGACGAAAACCAGTCACTACTAAAAATACAAAAAATTAGCCAGGCGTGGGAGCACACACCTGTAGTCCCAGGTACTCGGGTGCCTGAGGCAGAATCGCTTGAACACGGGAGGCAGAGGTTGCAGTGAGTCAAGACCACACCACTGTACTACAGCCTGGACCACAGAATGAGACTCCATCTCAAAAAAAAATAATAATTAATTAATTAAATTTAAATTTAAATTAAAACAAGAGGCCAGGCATGGTGGCTCACGCCTGTAATCCCAGCACTTTGGGAGGCCAAGGCGGGCGGATCACAAGGTCAGGAGTACGAGACCAGCCTGGTCAACATGGTGGAACCCCATCTCTACTAAAAATACAAAAAAATTAGCCAGGCATGGTGGCACACGCCTATAGTCCCAGTTACTCGGAAGGCTGAGGTGGGAGAATTGCTTGAACCCGGGAGGTGGAGGTTGCAGTGAGCCGAGACCACGCCATTGCACTCCAGCCTGCACGACAGAGTGAGACTCCGTCTCAAAAAACAAAAAAAAATTCTGTAGTAGCCCCTTTTAGCAGAGACGGGGTTCCACCATGTTGGTCAGGCTGGTCTTCAACTCCTGACCTCGTGGTCCGCCCGCCTCCACCTCCCAAAGTGCTGGGATTACAGGCATGAGATTCCGCACCCAGCCTGTTACAGAATCTTAAACCTCCCCTTCATAATAAGACAGATATAGGGAAAAATAAAAACAAACCAGAGGGCAGACATGGTGGTGAACACCTGTAATCCCAGCACTTTGGGAGGCCAACACAAGAGGACTGCTTGAGGCAAGGAGTTTGGGACCAGCCTGGGAAACATAGCCAGACCCCATCTATACAAAAAATTTAAAAATTAGCCAGGCATGTAGAAGGACTACTTGAGCCCAGGAGTTGGATGTGGCAGTGAGCCTTTCACTCTGGCCTGGGCAACTGAGCAACACTGTCTTTTAGGGAAAAAACAAGAAAAGTTAGGGGCACTGAACTTAAAACCCAAGAAGAGATTTCAAAGTTACATTTGACCTAACTTAAAGGTGTGTAAACATCCACTACAATGTAAGGTTAGGGGCCCGGCACAGTGGTTCACGCATGTAATCCCAGCACTTTGGGAGACCAAGGTGGGCAGATCACCTGAGGCCAGGAGTTCAAGACCAGCCTGGCCAAAATGGTGAAACCCCATTTCTACAAAAAATATCAAAATCAGCCAGGTGTGCTGGCGTGCACTTGTAATCCCAGCTACTCGGGAGACTGAGACACAAGAACAGCTTGAACCCAGGAAGTGCAGGTTGCAGTGAGCTGAGATTGCACCACTGCACTGCAGCCTGGGCAACAGAGTGAGACTTTGTCATTAAAAAACAAAAACAAAACAAAACAAAAAACAAAACAAAACCGACTGGGCGCAATGGCTCACACCTGTAATTCCAGCACTTTGGGAGGCCGAGGTGGGTGGATCACTTGAGGTCAGGAGTTCAAGACCAGCCTGACCAACATGGTGAAACCCTGTCTCTACTAAAAATACAAAATTAGCTGAGCATGGTGGCACACACCTGTAATCCCAGCTACTCGGGAGGCTGAGGCAAGTGAATCACTTGAACCCTGGAAGCAGAGGTTGCAGTGAGCCGAGATCACACCATTGCACTACAGCCTGGGCAACAAGAGCGAAACTCCATCTCTCAAAAAAAAAAAAAAGGGAATCTGCATGAATTCACAGAACCTATACTGCCAATACTGTAGGCAGTACTGTAGAGTCAGGATTTTAAATAAAGTCATTCCAGAGTCCACATTCTGACTTTTTTTTTTTTTTTTTTTTTTTTGAGACAGTCTCACTTTGTTACCCAGGCTAGAGTGCAGTGGCACAATCTCAGCTCACTTGCAACTTCCACTGCCCAAGTTCAAGCAATTCTCCTGCCACAGCCTCCCAAGTAGCTGGGACTACAGGAACGTGCCACCATGCCCAGTTTCACCATGTTGGCCAGACTGGAACTGTTACTTAGTTTTATTCAACATAGAATCCCTGTGTTAATCAATACAAAAAGAGTGAACCCTAATGTAAACTATGAACTTTAATAATGTATCAGGCCAGGCATGGTGGCAAGATGAAGTTTTGGGCAACGCAAGATGAAGTTTTATAGAGACTCCATCTCTACCAAAAAAAAAAAAAAAAATTAAATTAAATAAATGACAAATAATAATGTATCAATATTAGCTTGTCAGTTGTAACAAATATGCCAGACTAATGCAATATGTTAATAACAGGACAAAATGGGTTGAGGACCCTCTGTACTTTTTGTTAAATTTTTCTGCAAACCTAAAACTGACCTAAAAAATAAAGTCTATTAATTTTTTTTTCTCAATACTGAGGAAATGAGTTAGCTGAGAGCTACTGGGGGCCAACTCTGCCCTCATGAGAGGAAAGCCTGGCTGAAAATAAAGACCAAAAGTAGTACACAGAGCCAGTACACAAAGAGAGAAAAACAGTGCCGAGATAATATCAAATGAGCCCTGGATCCAACTGGGCCAGAGACCAGTTGCACACTGGATTTATCAGAGTTAAATGAATCTATTAAATCTCATTTTTGCTTTAAAAAAAACACAGATGATGCATAAACACACATTATAGCCATCTTCTGCAAAAACATCTTTCATAGGAGCTAGGGTCATAGCATACAGAAAACCAGTGCAGTTAATGGGTCTACACACAGACTTGGAAAAGGCAATATGGGAGCAATCTGTACTACCTTGGCCTTTGCTTCTTAGCATTAAAACTAGTGCCTCCATGCTGCACTACAAGGGTGTCACTGGGGCTGCTGGTAAATTTAAGACACAGCATAATCTTACCATGAATTAGCTGAGATCTCAATGTTTTCAAAGTTTCAAGAATTTTTTTAAAAGACGTAATTTCATTTCAAAAACCCATCCAAAGAATGCTCTAGACACTAATGAGTTTTTTAAAATGGTGAATGTTTTACTGCATATTTGTAGGTTTTTTGAAAAGCTGTAATTTGTTTGTTTGTTTGTTTGTTTGTTTTTTGAGATAGTTTCGCTCTTGTTGCCCAGGCTGGAGTGCAATGGTGCGATCTCAGCTCACCGCAACCTCTGCCTCCCGGGTTCAAGCGATTCTCCTGCCTCAGCCTCCAGAGTAGCTGGGACTAACGGGCATGAGCCACCATGCCCAGCTAATTTTTGTGTTTTTAGTAGAGACGGCATTTCTCCATGTTGGTCAGGCTGGTCTTGAACCCCCCAACCTCAGGTGATCCACCCTCCTCGGCCTCCCAAAGTGTGGGATTACAAGTGTGAGCCACCGCGCCCAGCCTGAAAAGCTGTAATTTAAAAACACTACACAGGATAAATGGCCTTTCCATATTGACAACTATCTCTAAAAAATTCTATTTAGGTTTTCAGAACATTTTAATTATTTTCATTAATTATTGCTCATAGCTAACCTAAAATGCATAATCCTGATTCCTAAGAAAAGAATATGTAGGTCAATGGCCAAGATATCTTTAGATAGATATATTTAGAAGAGTTTCTGAATTTCCAACCTGCCTCTTACGATAAAACTAGATCCTGCTACACAAGTAGCCTTCTTCAACCAAACATGAAAGTTCTGAATGTCTATATCATTACAAAAGATAAATTAGGTTATACACATTTAAAATATAAGGTTTTCTTTTTTTTTTTTTTTTTTTTTTGAGACAGTATCTCACTCTGTCACGCAGGCTAGAGGGCAGGGGCATGATCATCACTCACTGCTCCGTCAAATCCTAAGACTCAAGTGATTCGCCCACCTTAGTGTCCGTGTCCCAAGTAGCCGGGACTACAGGCACACGCCACCAAGCCCCACTAATTTTTTATAGAAATAGGGATTTCACTATGTTGCCCAGGCTGGTATCAAACTCCTGGACTCAAGCAATCTACCCACCCTGGTCTTGTAAACTGCAGGGATTACAGACATGAGCCACCACACCTGGTCAAAGATAAGGTTTTATCTGGGCACCACAGCATGTGTCTGCAGTACGAACTTTTCCGGAGCTTAAGGCAGAGGATCACTTGAGCCCAAGAAATTTAAGGCCAGCCTGGGTAACATAATGAGACCCCATCTCTTTAAATAAATTTTTTTTAAAAAATGTTTTAATACAGACTCCTTTAAAGTAAGTTTTCTCAATGTATTTGAAGGTTGCTATTTAGAATTTGGTTACCCACAAATATACAAGAATACACCTTTTGTGTAAATAAAAGCACATCTACATTTCACACTTAAGAAGGAGAACAAGACAGCTCCTTGCCTTGACCTATACTTTCCCTACATGTTTCCTTCCAATTAGAATAAACTTTGATTTTTTTTTTTTTGAGACAGAGTCTTGCTCTGTCACCCAGGCTGGAGTGCAGTGGCGTGATCTTGGCTCACGGCAACCTCCACCTCCCAGGTTGCGGTGATTCTCCTGCCTCAGCTTCCTGAGTAGCTGGGATTAGAGGCACCAGCCACCACACCTGGCTAATTTTTATATTTTTAATAGTGACGGGGCTTCACCATTTAGTCCAGGATGGTCTCGAACTCCTGACCTCAGGTGATCTACCCGCCTCGGCCTCCCAAAGTGCTGGGATTACAGGCATAAGCCACCCCGCACCCGGTCAACTTTGATTTTTTTTTAAATCCCAGATACGTGTCACTCAAATATCATCATAAGCATCATTTGCCCTCATTAGGCTCCAGATCTTTCAACATACCAAGATCTTTTCTGACTCAGGATCTTGAATTCCTGGGCTCAAGTGATCCCCCTGCCTCAGCCTCCCAAAGTGCTAGAACTACAGGCATGAACCACTGTGCCCAGCTACCATTTTGATTTCTTAAAAGGTAAGTTGACATTTCAAAATCTTGTATTTCTACGTTAATAATTCCCCAACCATTTAAAATTTTTGCCAGGCATGGTGGCTCACACCTGTAATCTCCAGCACTTTGGGAGGTCAAGGTAGGAGGACTGCTTGAGCTCAGGTGTTCGAGACCAGCCTAGGCAACATAGTGAGACCTCGTCCCTACTAAAAATAAGAAAAATAAGCTGGGCCGCCAAGCATGGTGGCTCACACCTGTAATCCCAGCACTTTGGAAGGCCGAGGCGGGAGGATCATGAGGTCAGGAGTTCGAGATCAGGCAGCCAACATGGTGAAACCCCATCTCAACTAAAAATACAATAAACTAGCCAGGCGTGATGGTGTGCGCCTGTAGTCCCAGCTACTTGGGAGGCTGAGACAGGAGAATCACTTGAACCTGGCAGGCAGAGGTTGCAGTGAGCCGAGATGGTGCCACTGTACTCAAGCCTGGGCGATAGGGTGAGACTCCGTCTCAAAAAAAAAAAGAAAAAAGAAAAACAAGCTGGGCCTCATGGTGCAATGCCTGTAGTCTCAGCTACTCAGACGGCTGAGACAGGAGGATCACCTGAGCCAGGGAGGTCGCTGCTGCACGGAGCCATGATTACACCACCGCACCCAAGCCTGGGCAACAGAGTGAGATCCTGTCTCAAAATATGTATTTTTTTTTATTTAAAAAATATGATTTTAGGCTGGGCACGGTGGCTCATGCCTGTAATCCCAGCACGTTGGGAAGCTGAGGCCGGGGGATCACCTAAGGTCAGGAGTTCGAGACCAGCCTGGCCAGCATGGTGAAACCCAGCCTCTACTACAAATACAAAAGTTAGCCAGGCGTGGTGGCGCACACCTGTAATCTCAACTACTCAGGAGCCTGAGGCAGGAGAATCACTTGAACCCAGGAAGAGGAGGTTGCAGTGAGCCAAGATCACGCCACTGAGCTCCAGCATAGGCAACGAGAGTGAGACTTCGTCTCAAAAAAAAAAGATTTTAGGGGCTGGGGTATGGTGGCTCATGCCTGTAATCCCAACACTTTGGGAGGCCAAGGTGGGCAGATCATGAGGTCAGGAGATCAAGACCATTCTGGCTAACGTGTTGAAACCCCGTCTCTATTAAAACTACAAAAAATGAGCTGGGCATGGTTGGCAGGCGCCTGTAGCCCCAGCTACTCAAGAGGCTGAGGCAGGAGAATCACTCAAACCTGGGAGGAGGAGGTTACATTGAGCTGAGATGACACCAGTGCACTCCAGCCCCGGTGACAGAGTGAGACTCTGTCTCAAAAAAACTATACATACATATATATATATATGATTGTGGCCGGGCGCGGGGGCTCACGCCTGTAATCCTAGCACTTTGGGAGGCCGATGCAGGTGGATCACCTGAGGGCAGGAGTTCCGAGACCAACCTGGCCAACACAGTGAAGCCTCGTCTCTATTTAAAAAACAAAACTTGGCCGGGCGTAGTGGCAGGCACTTGTAATCCCGGCTGCTCAGGAGGCTGAGACAGGAGAATCACTTGAACCGGGGAGGCAGAGGTCACAGTAAGCCAAGATTGCACCATTGCACTCCAACCTGGGCAAAAAGAACGAAACTCCATCTCAAATATATATGATTTTAAAGGACAAAATCTGCACAAGTGGACAGTTACTCTTTACCTCAGTTACTTCTGCCTGACGTTACCTGCCAAGGCATCATAAAAATAATATGTGCCCTTCGAATAGACATAATAATACTAGGCTTACAAATGAATTATTTTTTCAAAAAAGCAGGCCCATACCTGGGCACAGTGGCTCACACCTGTAATCCCAGCACTTTGGGAGGCCAAGGCAGCTAGATCACGAGGTCAGGAGTTTAAGACCAGCCTGGCCAATATAGTGAAACCCCATCTCTACTACAAATACAAAAATTAGCTGGGCATGGTGGCACATGCCTGTAGTCCCAGCTATTCAGGAGGCTGAGGCAGAAGAATCGCTTGAACCTGGGAGGCAAAGGTTGCAGTGAGCCAAGATTGTGCCACTACACTCCAGTCTAAGCAACAGAGTGAGACTCTGTCTCAAAAAAAAAAAAAACCACACGCACATGCACATGAAATGCAATCAGTATATTATATCCTTGCTCAGATCTATAGCTTAATTAGTATAAACTACTGTTTCCATCACAAATACTAAGCTACTTCATATAAAATTTAAGTGCTGTTGATTTGATAACTTTCCCTAAAAACAAAACATCCACTGTGTTATTTTACAGAAACCACACAACCACTATTCCTTTATTATCTTCAGTATTATATCTCAAGAAAAACACATAGTGTATTTCCATACTGTGCTTACTTAAAATTATGCTCAATGCATGCCAAATGGTTAATCAATAAAAGAAAAACTATGCCATACAGGGAGGGGAGAGGGAGTTATTAAGCGAGGGAGGGAGTTACTTAGCAAGGGAGTTATAGTTTAGCCTCACAGCAGTTTAGTCTAAACAAATTTTTTAAGTTATTTTTTAATAGGCTTAGCTTGAAAATCCAAAAACTGTCAGCTGGCTTACAGTTTAAATATTAAACCATGTATGTTTATTACTGAATCTATTATTCAAAAATTATGTACCATCCTGGCACCAAAAATCAAGGAAATTGGGCACTTCTCATATGAATGAAACTTTAAATAAACCGAAGTCAAGAGACCACCAACAAGAACATAGATAACTCCAAGAAAATAGAAATTTCTGCCTTTAAGGCAGTTACTGGCCAGGGGCAGTGGCTCACACCTATAATCCCAGCACTTTGGGAGGCCAAGGTGGGCGAATCACCTGAGATCAGGAGTTCGAGACCAGCCTGACCAGCATGGTGAAACCCCGTGTCTACTAAAAATACAAAAATTATCCAGGTGTGGTGGCATGTACCTGTAATCTCAGCTACTCAGGAGGCTAAGGCAGGAGAACTGCTTGAACCCGGGAGGTGGAGGTTGCAGTGAGCCAAGATTGTGCCACTACACTCCAGCTTGGGCAACAAAGCAAGACTCCGTCTCAAAAAAGAAAAAAAAAAATTAAAATCAATAAAAATAATAAAATAAAAACACTCTCTTAGCTCTTTGTGAAAGTTTGCCTACTCTACACCTAAACACTTAAAAATGCCCCCCTCCCTGTCCAAAATGCCCAACTTTTGGTATTTTCAAAGTTTTGCCTGTTTTTTTATTTTTATTCTTTGAGATAGGGTCTCACTTGGCCGCCCAGGCTGCATGCAGTGCAGTGGCACGATCTCAGCTCACAGCAACCTTCCCCTCCTGGGTTCAAGCGATTCTCCTTCCTCAGGCTCCTGGGGAGTTGAGATTACCAGCGTATGCCAGCACGCCCAGCTAATTTTTGTATTTTTAGTAGAGTCGGGGTTTCATCATGTTGGCCAGGCTGGTCTCCAACTCCCAACCTCAAGTGATCTGCCCGCCTAGGCCTCACAAAGTACTGGGATTACAGGCATGAGGCACCACACCCGGCCTTGCCTGGTTTTTTAAATAAAAACAAGAATTGAGGATAGGGAATATGCAGACTGGACAACAAGAGACAAACAGCAATGCATGAAGATAAAACTAGAATGAAGCAGGGCTTTCAAACAGTATTGTGTGCCTATTTCCTGCTGGCTTTAGCAATTGTCACAAAAAGACTTAAAAGTTATTTCAGTTAGACAAGTTGGCTAGCACAGTAGAGTGCTGTGACAATGGTGGAAGACAATCACAATACTAGTAATCATCCAAGAAAATTAACACCTAACAATTATTACCTGATTTTTCCGACTGTGGCACACGCGCGCACATGGAGCAATCAGAGGAAATATAAGCCCAAGAAATTAAGAGTTAACTTTATACATGAGGGAGGAGAATAATAAACAGCACACTATGAGAAACACAATTGAAAAGAAACAAATTACATGCGTAAATATTTTTACTTACCCCCTCAGCCCTCTATGCTGCAATCTCCCATGAAAACAGGGATCATGCTCAGCATCAGTTCACTCACAGTTCCTAACACATAATCAATATCTGATAAATATTTGTTGAATTGATGAACTCAATCTTTTAAACCAAGACCACTAATGAAAACAACTTGTTTGCTTAAAAGTACTATTCATTTGTACATGAAAATATATTCCATTACATAGAATCATTTCTCACAGAGTAACTTCCCTTTTCTCTTTCTACATAAAACCTAAGACGAAAACTGACTCAACTGCTAACAGCCTAAAAAAGCTGTTTCCTTACATTTAGAATACTGTATATAAAGTGATTGTGTGTCTATACATAAATATGCAAGAATGAGGCACTATGAAACTAATTATCTTTAGCTATATAACCACAAAATGAGGTAGAAAGCAATATCTTACTAAAATTCAAATGAAGGCCCCTTGCCTCACACATTTAATTCTAGGAAGAGACTCCATTGCATTCATAATACTAATCTTCCTAAATCTTTTGTTGTTGTTGTTGTTGTTATTGTTGTTGTTATGACAGGGTCTCACTTCCATCACTCAGGCTGGAGTGTAGTGGCACAATCACAGATCACTGCAGCCTTACCTTCCTAGGCTCAGGTGATTCTCCCACCTCAGCCTCCTGAGTAGCTGGGACTACAGCCGCATGCCACCACGCCCAGTTAATTTGTATATTCTTAGGAGAGATGGAGTTTCACCATGTTGCCCAGGCTGGTCTCGAACTCCTGTGTTTAAGCCATCTGCCCACCTTGGCCTCCCAAAGCGCTAAGATGACAGGTGTGAGCCACAACCCCTGGCCATAAATTTTGGTTTTTGAGGCCGGGCACGGTAGCTCATGCCTGTCATCCCAGCACTTTGGGAGGCCGAGGCAGGCAGATCACAAGGTCAGGAATTCGAGACCAGCCTGGCCAATATGCTGAAACCCCGTCTCTATTAAAAATACAAAAATTGCTGGACGCAGTGGCTTACGCCTGTAATCTCAGGACTTTGAGAAGCCAAAGCAGGCAGATCACGAGGTCAGGAGTTCAAGACCAGCCTGGCCAACACAGTGAAACTCCGTCTCTACTAAAAATACAAAAAACATTAGCTGGGCATGGTGGTGGGCACCTGTAATCCTAGCTACTCAGGAGGCTGAGGCAGAATAATCGCTTGAACCCAGGAGGCAGAGGTTGCAAGTAGCCGAGATCATGCCAATGCACAGCATCCCGGGTGACAGTGCGAGGCTCCGTCTCAAAAATAAAATACAAAAATTAACCAGGCGTGGTGGCACACATCTGTAATTCTAGCAACTCAGGAGGCTGAGGCAGGAGAATCGCTTGAACCCGGGAGGCGGAAGTTGCAGTCAGCTGAGATCGTGCCACTGCACTCTAGCCTGGGCGACAGAGCAAGACTCCGTCTCAGAAAAAAAATTTTTTTAAATTTGGTTTTGAAGGACTTCTTTCAATTATTTGCTGGGATTTCGAGTCAGTTTTCCCACCAAGAAGTTGCAGCATAGACAATGTAGACAGTGCAAGAACCAAAGATTAGGACTAAAATAAAAAACACTTACAGAAATACAATATAGTAGAAAGAGCCCTTTTCTCCACAGCAACTTATCCCTTCCCTTACTCCTCAAAAGAAAGAAAAGTTTGAAGAAGCTATAAACAAGCATAAAAGACTCAAGCTGGGTATGATGAGAGGATGTCCCATTCAGAGTGAGGAATTACGAGCAATTAATTAACAGAACTGGGCAATGATCGCCAAAAGCTACTAACATCACAGGGAACCAAGTATTATGCATCTACAGATGCAAGTACCATCTATAAAGTATTCCCCTTCAGGCCGGGCGCAGTGGCTCACGCCTGTAATCCCTGCACTTTGGGAGGCCGAGGCAGGCGGATCACGAGGTCAGGAGATCGAGACCATCCTGGCTAACACGGTGAAACCCCGTCTCTACTAAAATACAAAAAATTAGCCGGGCGCGGTGGCGGGCGCCTGTAGTCCCAGCTACTCGGGAGGCTGAGGCAGGAGAATGGCGCGAACCTGGGAGGCGGAGCTTGCAGTGAGCCGAGATGGTGCCACTGCACTCCAGCCTGGGCGACAGAGTGAAGACTCCGCCTCAAAAAAAAAAAAAAAAAAAAAAGTATTCCCCTTCATCCCCTGCAAAAGAAGCAAGAGAGAGAATACATATTATAGAAACAATCTGATCAAGCTTCTAAATCTAATACCAATTAACAAGAAACCCAGGGGTCAGAGAAAAACATTTACCACCACCACCACAGGAATCCAGAGGAATGTAACTGCTAAATCCAGACTGGGAAAACTTCTTTTGTAACTAATAATTTGCTAGGGAAAAGAAATGGAGGGCGAACCTACAGATTACAAAACAATGCAGGGAACTTATCTGGCTCTTGATCTGACACATTTATGAGATAACAGAAAAATCTGAACACTATCATATGACATTAAGGAATTATTCCTTTTTAGTGTGGTTAAGTTTTTCGGTTTTCTTTCCTTTAACAGTGAAGCTGACTGGGAAACTGGAGTTCTAAAAAGTTAGAGTAGAGAAAGGGAACACTAATATTAATACAGCTGAATGGATCTGTCCATAATGTGCTGAATTTGGCCTATCCAGAACTTAAATATAAATTGTGAGATTGCAACCACCAGAGATCAGCTTTGCTTGCTTGCCAGCCAACCTTTTCTCCACTGATATAAGCTCTATAAATAGGCCAAGAGTGATAATGGCTGCTCAAATCACTTCATATTGCAGATATTACTACTTCTGGCATGTACCTGGACCTGCACCAGGGCTGTGAATAAACTAGCATCAAGTAAGAAGCCAAGGAAGTTACCAAATGCAAAAAAAAAAAAAAAAAAAAACCACTGTGGCTAATGAGAGATTTTCTAAAGTACTCAAAAGCACCATCAGTGTAAATCAAGAATAATTTAAAACAGAGGTTCTTTTAATTTGTAAAAATAATTTTTTAATAGAGACGGGGTCTCAGTTTGTTGCCCCAGCTGGTCTAAGACTCCTGGGCTCAAGCTGTCCTCCCACCTCTGCCTCCCAAAGTGCTGAGATTACAGATGTGAGCTACCATGCCTGGCCCTAAAACAAAGATTCTAAATTTTCTCCAAGATTTCTGCCCTAGTCATTTTCTATGTCCTTCAGAAGACAATTCACATAAAGATGGATCACTACATGCCAGGAACCGAGGTCCCAAGACAAAAGCTGCCGAAACTCTCTCCACTATACACACCCGCAGGCTCACTGCAAAGTGCTTAGTTGATTTCAGTGAGAAAAATAGTAAGAAACCTTTGATAATTGTTGATTTAAGAATAAGCTACAAGCTATGTTTCTACGCTAGGTTAAAACTAAAGCAGACAGAATACTGCTTAAAATTTTAACCACATGAAGTTTTTGTTCTTAATACAGAAAGAAAAACAATCCTGTTTTCCTTAAGTTTTAGTCCACACCCAACTTTCCTATCCCCGACAATACCTTTCGCTAATTATAAGGCACCTAACAAAATGCAGACTCCAGACATCATCGTAAAGGTCATTTTTTTTTTTTTTTTTTTTTTTGAGACTTAGTCTCGCTGTGTCTCCCAGGCTGGAGTGCAGTGGCGTGATCTCGGCTCACTGCAAGCTCCGCCTCCTGGGTTCACGCCATTCTCCCACCTCAGCCTCCCAAGTAGCTGAGACTACAGGCGCCCGCCACCACGCCCGGCTAGTTTTTTGTATTTTTAGTAGAGACGGAGTTTCACCATGTTAGCCAGGATAGTCTCGATCTCCTGACCTCGTGATCCACCCGCCTCGGCCTCCCAAAGTGCTGGGATTACAGGCTTGAGCCACCGCGCCCGGCCCGTAAAGGTCATTTTTTTAAACCAGTCAACTCAGTGAAAAAATAACTTCTACTGGTCACTTTGGTCAGTATTTTGTTTCTCTAATGCTAACTATGCTAATAAAAACTTACCTTCAGCCAGGCACAGTGGCTCACATCTATAATCTTAGCACTATGAAAGGTCGAAATGGGAGGATCACTTGAGCCCAGGAGTTGGAGACCAGCCTGGCCAGCACAGTAAGACCCCATCTCAATCAATCAATCAATCAATCAGTAAAAATAAACTTAATTTCTAGACTACCTAAGCACAATTCTAGTTTATATACATTCTTAGGAATGGCTGCTCTAAGTAAGTTTTAACAATTTAATGTTGTTTCTCTTTGAACAACAATCAGAATACATGGACTTGAATTACAAGCACAGAAAAAATGTATTTTACAAATGAACAGGCATTACAAAAAAAACGACACCTCCCGATCTTGCTCTGTTGCCCAGATCTGGAGTGCAATAGCATGATCCCGGCTCACTGCAACCTCTGCCTCGCAGGTTCAAGCAATTTTCCTGCCTCAGCCTCCCAAGCAGGTGGGATTACAGGCGTGCACCACTACACCCAGTTAATTTTTGTACTTTTAGTAGAGACAGGGTTTTATCATGTTGGCCAGGCTGGTCTCAAACTTCTGACCTCATGATCCATCTGCCTTGGCTTCCCAAAGTGCTAGGATTACAGGCATGAGTCACCATGCCCAGCCCAAAAAATGGCATTTAAGTTTCCAGCCTTTCAAGCTTAGAGATACTAAGAAAAATGCTATTTTCTAATACCTTATTTAAAATGAATTTATGAAAGAAAACACCAGTTCCATACTACAGTTGTTTTGTTATGCAGTACTTTTTTCCCTTACAATCTACTTTCCCTTCTTCATATTTTAGAGCAGGAAGGAAACTTAGAAATCATCTGGTTCACTAGTTGAGTTCCCTGGGCAGAGATTGCTTTTTTTTTTTTTTTCTTTTTGAGACAGTTTCCCTCTTGTTGACCAGGGTGGAGTGCAATGGCACAATGTTGGCTCACCGCAACCGTCTCCCAGGTTCAAGAGATTCTCCTGCCTCAGCCTCCCGAGTAGCTGGGATTACAGGCATGCATCACCATGCCCAGCTAATTTTTTATTTTTAGTAGAGATGGGGTTTCTCCAAGTTGGTCAGGCTGGTCTCGAACTCCCAACTTCAGGTGATCCGCCCACCTCGGCCTCCCAAAGTGCTGAGATTACAGGCGTGAGCCACTGTGCCCCGCCCCAAACTGCTTATTTTATGTGCCCATTACCACCTGGCACGTAAATGTTCAGTAAATGGGTTTTTAATTTAACCAGGTATAAATACCACATATGCATTAAGTCCCTGCTGATAGATTTCCACTTTAAATTGTCACTTAACTAGAAAATACTCATGTAGATAGGTTTTAAAATTACTTAAAGTTAATAATTTAGGAATTTATACCATTTACCTATTAAGTGGCAGAGTCTGAGCAAAGAGGAATGAGGTCCCTTATTTTGAATAGACATGAAAGAGAACAGAAACAAAACTTAAAACACTGTATATTAAAGCCAAAAATCCTAACAACTAAGCAAACAACTTATCAAATCTCAATTATACTGGCTACTTTAAAGTATTTTAAAATCACATTTACTATTATCAGCTGCTACAAATATGTTCTGATAAATCTGTATAATACATAGATCACACAGTTTCCTCTCCTAGCAGTTCAGGAATATAGAAAAGAACTATAGGCCAGGCGCGGTGGCTGACGCCAGTAATCCCAGCACTTTGGGAGGCCGAGGCAGGTGGATCACCTGAGGTCGGGAGTTTGAGATCAGCCCCACCAACATGGAGAAACCCCGTCTCTACTAAAAATACAAAATTAGCCGGGTGTGGTGGCCCATGCCTGTAATCCCAGCTACTTGGGAGGCTGAGGCAGGAGAATCACTTGAACCCGGGAGGCGGAGGTTGCAGTGAGCGGAGATTGCGCCATTGCACTCCAGCATAGGCAACAACAGAGAAACTCTGTCTCAAAAAAAAAAAAAAAAAAAAAAGGTAACTTTAAAAAAGCAAGATACTTTTTAGTTTCACCCTGCTCCTTACTTTTACAAGGCCCTGTAGGCTGAGTGTGAAAACTGACTGACTGAACATCAATCCCACTTCTGCTGAGAGAAGCTGCCCACACAGAAGCAGAAAACACTGCTTCTTTAAGTGGAATCATAAGAGTCCTGAAAAAGTAAGGAAAGGAGGTACAAGCAAAGATAAAGGCTAAAAGGATTTAGAAAAGTATCATGACAACAGTCAAACTCAAAACCAAGACCGGAATTTGACAACTAAAGAAAAATATCAGATTTCTTTAATCTCATGACCAAGAAATCAAAATAAATAAACCAAACCAAAATAAATAAAACCAATAAAATTTATATTCACTAGGCCAGGCGCAGTGGCTCACCCCTGTAATCCTAGCACTTTGGGAGGCCAAGGTGAGCGGAACACTTGAGGTCAGGAGTTCAAGACCAGCCTGACCAACAGGGTGAAACTTCGTCTCTACCAAAAATATAAAAAATTAGCTGGGTGTGGTGGCACGTGCCTGTAATCCCAGCTACTCGGGAGGCTGAGTCAGGAGAATCACTTGAACCCAGGAGGTGGAGGTTGTGGCAAGCCGAGATCCTGACACTGCACTTCAGCCTGGGTGAAAGAGCAAGATGCCATCTCAAAAAAAAATTTATATTCACTCAACTTAAGGATAATGAAAAAATATATTTTTGTTCTCTTTTTTGAGAAAGAGTCTCACGCAGTGGTGTGATCACCACTCGCTGCAGCCACCAACTCCTGGGCTCAATTGCTGCTCCCATTTCAGCCTCCTGAGTAGCTGAGACTACGGGTGCATGCCACCACACCCAGATAATCTTTTAATTTTTCTGTAGAGACAGGGTTTTGCCATGTTGCCCAGGTTAGTCTCCTGGGCTCAAGCAATCCACCAGCCTCGGCCTCCCAGCATGCTGGGATTACAGGCATGAGCCACTGCACCCAGCCCCAGAAAAATCTTTAAAAAGGAATGTCGGGGCCAGGCATGGTGGCTCCCGCCTGTAATCTCAGCACTTTGGGAGGCCGAAACAGGCGGATCACCCGAGGTCAGGAGTTTGAGACCAGCCTGGCCAACAGAGTGAAACCCTATCTCTATTAAAATACAAAAATTAACCGGGCATGATGGCACATGCCTGTAATCCCAACTACTCAGGAGGCTGAGGCAGGAAAATCGTCTGAACCCAGGAGGTAGAGGTTGCAGTGAGCAGAGATTGTGCCACTGCACTCCAGCCTGGGCACTGCAGTGAGACTCTGTCTCAAAATAAATAAATAAATAAATAAAAATAAAAATAAAAGGAATGCCTATCACATTCTTCATATTCTACCTGGAATTCTTTCCTCCAAAAAGAAGAAAATTCCCAACCCATTAGCGGACTAATAAGGTACCTTTGCAACTTGGCCCTATCTCCATCTGCCCTACCCATTCCTTTTGAAAACTCAAGGCACTGGCCCCACTTAACCATTCAAGTGCACTGACAATCATGACTTTGGTTAGGCTGCCCTAGCCTGGCATGCTCACCTGGAAATCCAACTCAAACCTCACGTTTAAATGTCTAAGCTCCTTAAGCACCAGGAGGCCTTGTTGGTCTTATTCACCACTACAGTTCCTGCAACTACAGCACTGCTGGCACACAGTAAACACTCAATAAATTAGTGTTGTGAGAATAAAGAGGTTTTTATTATTATCATAACTGAATTATTATTATTATTTTGAGACAAGGTCTCACTTTGTTGCCCAGGCTGGAGTGCAGTGGCACAGTCACAGCTCACTGCAGCCTCAACCTCCTGGGCGATCCTTCCACCTCAGCCCCACAAGTAGCAGGGACTAAAGATGCACACCACCCCACCCAGCTAAGTTTTTTTATTTTTTATAGAAATTAGCTCTCAAAGCCGGGCGTGGTAGCTCACACCTGTAATTCCAGCACTTTGGGAGGCCGAGGCAGGAGATCACTTGAGGTCAAGAGTTTGAGACCAACCTGGCCAACATGGTGAAACCCCATCTCTACTGAAAAAACAAAAATTAGTCGGGCCTGGTGGCAGTCGCCTGTTTTAACTACTAGGGAGCCTGAGGTGGGAGAATCCTTTGAACCCAGGAGGCAGAGGTTGCAGTGAGCCAAGATTGCGCCACTGCACTCCAGCCTGGGCGACAGAGCAAGACTCCATCAAAAAAAAAAAAAAAAAAAGGAAAGAAAGAGAGAGAAAGAGGCTCTCACTGTGTTGCCCAGGCTAGTCTCAAACTCCTGAGCTCAACTGATCCTCCTGTCTCAGCCACCCAAAATGCTGGGATTAGAGGTGTGAGCCACTGCACCCAGCCCCTCACAAATATTTTATCCACTCTTTTCTATCCCCCTTCTATATAGCTCTCCCCTTTTATAGTCTCACAACTTTTTATTCAAATTATCACGTGTATTTCATTTTGCCTACAGAATTACAGTAACCCAAGAAACTTTATTTGGTCCCAAACTCTTTCCTAAAATAACAGAAGATACCGAAATCAGTATTCCTTAAAGGAACACATTGAAAATACAACATTTAGGCTGGGTGCAGTTGCTCACAACTGTAATCCCAACACTTTGGGAGGCCAAGGCAGGAGGACTGCCTGAGCCCAAGAGTTCAAGACAAGTCTGGGCAACATAGGGAGACTCCATCTCTACAAAAAATTTAAAAATTAGCCAAGCATGGTGGCTCACGCCTGTAATCCCAGCACTTTGGGAGGCCGAGGCGGGCAGATCGCCTAAGGTCAGGAGTTCAAGACCAGCCTGACCAACACGGAGAAACCCCATCTCTACTAAAAATACAAAATTAGCCAGGCGTGGTGGCACATGCCTGTAATCCCAGCTAATTGGTAGGCTGAGGCAGGAGAATCACTTGAACCCGGGAGGCGGAGATTGCAGTGAGCCGTGATCGTGCCATTGCACTCCAGACTGGGCAACAAGAGTGAAACTCTGTCTCAAAAAAAAAAAAAAAAAAAAATTAAAAAATGAGCTGAGTGTGATGGCACAAGCCTGTGGTCCCAGCTACTTGGGAGGCTGAGGTGGGAGGATTGCTTGAGCTTGGGAGGTTGAGGCTGCAGTGAGCTGTGATCATGCCACTGCACTCCAGCCTGGGTGACAGAGTAAGAGTGTCTTTAAAAAAAAAAAAAGCACACACACACAACATTTTTCACCTTTTACAGGTTTTTCTCAAGAACTGTCAATTCAGTAAACATGAATACATGCTATTGCCACATCCTCAGTTACGTGCAGGAAAATAAGGAAGATCTAAGATGATTTACCAAAGTAAGGTTTGGGTCTCTAGTGTACACGAATTCCAAACTTTAAAAAGAATACTGAAACTGCCTATCTATCAAGTCTGTTCATGCACGTGTCAACAAAAGCCGTAAGACTGGGAATCCCAACAAAACAACTTCTTGTATAATGAGTAACTACACAAGCGCACAGAATTTACTAGTCATACAATAAAAAGACTGAAAGTACCAATGTCACTATTAACATTAGGAGCAAGAAACCTTTGAAGGACATGCATTAGCCCTCAGTCCTAAAGGAACTGCATTAAATTAGAACCTAAAGCTGAATTTATCTTTACTATATGGGTTTTGAATTAATCATGATAACCATAAAACAAAGATTATGACAGCTACTCTCAAATAGATGCATGTTAAAGTAATATAAAGTGAGTAAGTAACAACTACACTGTGAACTTATTCTAACAATGGGGAAAGTTTCCAGCTCCAATGTCCAGTCCATCCCATTTTTCACAAAAAGGTGTCAGAAAAAAAAATTTTCCCAAAAATGTGTCAGAAAAAAAATTTTTCCCATTAAGAAATCTGATTCAGGCCGGGCGCGGTGGCTCACGCCTGTAATTCCAGCACTTTGGGAAGCTGAGGAGAGCGGATCACGAGGTCAGGAGTTCAAGAGCAGCCTGGCCAACGTGGTGAAACCCCGTCTCTACTAAAAATACAAAAATTAGCTGGGCGTGGCTCGTGTCCGTAATCCCAGCTACTCGGGAGGCTGAGGCAGGATAATTGCTTGAACCAGGACCCGGGAGGCGGAGGTTGCAGTGAGCAGAGATCACACCACTGAACTCCAGCCTGGGCTACAGAGCAGACTCCGTCTCAAATAAATAAATAAATAAATAAAATAGCGATGTGACTCCTCAGGACATCAGGTAGTAACTATCAATTGCAGGCCTCTAAAAATGCTTGTTAAACCAAAAGGCAATGCTCTGATTACTGGAGGAATCTAGATTGCCAGGATCAGCAAAACTACATTAGAAAGTTAATAGCTTCCATCCTTAAAATATCCCAAGAGAAGAAAGGGAGTGATTCAAACTGTTAGCATGTACCCAATACTACACAATAATAGCCTAAGCAAAATTGGCAGATGTATTTGTAATTAAGAAGTCCAACCTTGACGAAGTATTATCAGTGGGATTTTAATTTTACTGGGTGGGAGGATTCAAAAAGCAAAAGGTCAGGCAAAAAACGAAAAACCCATCCAAGCCGAAACTGCTCAAGGATCTATCTGGGAGGGCTCCTACCGATGTTCTCTACTTCAACCTGCGAACATCAATTTTGTGATGGGGGCTGCCGGGGACGGAGTGGGGTGGGGGGTAGGCGGACAATTTAAAAGTGAGAATGAATGGCTTGCGTAAAGGCGATAGTCTTTAAGCCGGGTTCGTCAGTGTACATCCTCACCGGTTTTGAAATAAAGTTGACGAACTCCCCAGAAGCGGTCAATTTTGGAGACTGACACATCTCTCCCATTGACCGGAGGCGCCTGCCGACCGAAGGTAGTGGAAACGCCGAGAGGCAGGCGGCGCCAAGCCTAAGAAAGCCTTTTCTCCCTCCTCCAAGGCCACTGCGGCCGCAGCCCTGGAGCTCTCCACTGCAGGGGCAGGTATCGGCGCCAGACCCCCGGCTCGCGGAGCTGGCGGAGTTGCCGCCACTGCTTCCCAGGCGGGCCTAGGAGCCAGAAAGTTGCGTGAAGACAACTCCAACGCCGTGAAGCCGCTTCCCCCCGCAGCCCGGGGACTGCGGCACCTCCAGCCTCTCCTTAGTACCCCACGGAAAAGGACTTGCCTCGACCCGGCCCCAGCGTCTGGGGGCTTGGGGTGCCGTAGCCAACTCCGCCGGGCCGGGAGGACGCTAGGGTCACCAGCGGCTGACGAGCAAGGAGGTTGGAGCGGTGCGATGCCCCCGCGTCAGACGCCAGTCCAGGCTGCGAGTTCCCGGCGCCCACCAGCCGGGCCCGCCAGGATCCCAGCGTCCGGACGCCGCAGAGCCCTCACCGCGGCCCGCAGCCCTCCGACTCGCCCCGACGCATCCCTGGGACGCAGCCCGGGCTCCGCAACTCGACCAGTAGCCAGGCCGCGGCCCTGCGCCCCTTCCCGCCTCACCTGCGCTCCGCTGCGACTCCGTGCCTCCTCGCTCGCTCCGCGCGCGCCCCGTCGGGGCACGCACCGACCCCCCGGCTGGGACTCTCCCCGCTGCGGTGACTCAGGACGCGACGGCCACCGCCGCCTTCTCCTCCTCGGAACAAGCGCCGGCGGCGAGCAGAGGGTCGCGGTCAGAGCCCCTGCCGGGATCAAAGTGAACCTCGCCGCCTCCGCAGCCTCTACCACCAAGTCCCTTCAGTCGTCCGCGCCGCCCCCAAGAAAATGTCACCAGAGGCCGTTCCGCTCGGCGCCTCACTTCCGCCCGGAAACACAGAGCCTGCGTCGGCCGGCTAGAGAGGCTGCTGCGCCGGGGACCTCTGGAGACTGGCGCCCGAGGCCCGAGAAAAGCCAGACAGCGCCATCTGGCGCGATGGAACCCGCGCTCCTCCCGCTGCAGACCGCGGGGCGTAAAGGCGCCAGCTCCCCGGGCTTCTTTCCCGCGCTCCCTCCTTCTGTTGAGACTGTCTCCTTCCAGAAATGTCTTTCCCGGGGTGTGTGAAAGCCACTCAATGCAAGACAAGGACAATGCCTTCAACAAAGGACAGCGCTCCCTTTTCTGTGCGCTGCTCAGTACTCACCCCCTCCTGAAGCCCTTCCGAAAGCAGCTCGCGGTGTCTGAATCTTTGAGTCGCTCCAGCCTCCGGAGGGCCCGCGCCCTTCTCTCCCCGCTTTTTCGCGGATGCGGACAGCTGGGCTCGCGGAGACTCAGCCGGGCTCGGGGAGACTAGGCTGAGGTCTTCTTGGGCAGCGGCACCAACATCTGCTCAAGTTTCTGCCGGGGCACCTTGCAGGCCTTGCAGATCGACCGCCACCTGCTGGTGGGACGGGGCCCGCAGGGGAGACGCCGCTCTGCCCCGAATTCCGCCTCTGCAGTCGCCCTCCGATTTGCAGTCAGCCCTTAGGAGGGTAGGGGAAAGGAGGTGGATCGAACCCCGAGAACGGGGAGGAGGGCGCGGGCCAACTGGCGGGTAGAGGGCTTCCCAAGGAGAAGCAGGAGATGCTGAAGACGCATCTCACGACTCAAGATCTGGCCAAGGACCCGCGCTCACCCAAAGCACTGCAGTGTTTTGAGAAGAAAAATAATAATAATAAAGCTTTCACCTTTACAGAGCTGTGCTGGAACCTCGGATGAGACCCGTCAAGAGGAGATTCTGAAAATCTTACACTACTGAGTCCGTACTCCCCTAAACATCAGTATCCCCCTTCAGACCAGGCCCATTAGTTCCCCCACTTCACTCATTTTTTCTGACTGCCTACAGGAGTGCGAGTTTTTCATCCCTAACTACAAGAATAATTATGAAAAGAAAATAACTTTTATTGAATGCCTATTACATACCAGGCACTTTGCATTTAAATGGGTTAAATTCAATGAATCCTCTTTACAACTCATAACAACCCTATGAGTTGGATGGCATTACTAGCCCCAAGTTGCAAAGGTGGAAACTGAGGCACAGAGTGACCTGCCCAAGATGACACATCCAAGTAAGTGGCAGTGTTGGATTACAACACAGGCAGAGCTTACTTCTTAACCACAGCCACCACTGCCTCATTGAGAATCACTGAGAACGTAGTGTGTGCTAGCTAAGTAGTTTATCTGTATATGTTATTTCACTCGTTCATTCATGTATTTACTTTCTGCTACCTGAGTCCTCAAGGGATTTGAGAGGTTGTGGGGTAGTGACAAGAGCCCAGCCTCTTGCAGGAAAAAAAGAAAAGCAAAGAAAAAATCACTACTAAGATCACAACTGTCCGAAAATGAATGAGTGAATGTGGACTAACACACTGAGTTTTTAAAAGATTCCATGACAGTCTGATCTAACCAATGCTGTGGGAATACTGCCCTGACTACTGAGATACCATCTTGGGTCCTTCTCCTGTTTTTTGTTGTTATTGTTGTTTCTTTGTTTTTTGTTCTGTTTTGTTTTGTTTTTTTCTTGAGACAGAGTCTTGCTCTGTCACCCAGACTGGAGTGTAGTGGCGCCATCTTGGCTCACTGCAACCTCTGCCCCCCCAGTTCAAGCGATTCTCCTGCCTCAGCCTCCCGAGTAGCTGGGATTACAGGCGCATGCCACCACGCCCGGCTAATTTTTAATATTTTTTAGTAGAGACAGGGTTTCACCATGTTGGCCAGGCTAGTCTCGAACTCCTGACCTCAGGTTCTCCACCCGCCTCAGCCTCCCAAAGTGCTAGGATTACAAGTGTAAGCCACCACACCCAGCCCCTTCTCCTGTTTAATACCAATAAGTCAGTTTCCTGCAGCGAATGGCCTTTGCATATTTTTGGAGGCTAGGGTATTTGATATCCTAATTACTAATATTTTTATTACTACTGTATTTCCATTATTAAATGGGACAGTTACTTGCTTCTTCCTCTTCTTCTGTAGGAGCAGAAGGGACCCTACTTCTGCCTCAAAGTCTTCTGTGTATCCAATACTTAGCTCTACAAGCTCCTGAAATGCCATCTCCCCCACAAAACCAGCTCAGCCCAGACACAACCCCCATCACCACTACCCTCACTACCCACTCTATCCCGGCCTCCGGCTGTGGGTCAAGACTGCCCTGCTCACACACACGCTCCTACAAACATGTCTGCCCTTGGCCTATCTGTAGGGTTACTACTAAATCATATTTGTCATCCTCTCAATTTCTGTCATAGCCCTAGAGTCCAGAGCCAAGCCTGTCAGAATCACTCTTCACCATCATTTTTTGCACCTGATATACCACCTAGCCTGGGGCTAAGCCTGCAGCAGGTACCTGCCAGCCGTAGTGGCCTGGACAGTAGCATCAGGGTGTGGCTGGTCTGGCTTTGACTGTAATCTGATCTATCCTGACTGAGCAGGTTACTTCTACCATTTGCCCTGTAAAATGGACATGATTTTGAGAACCACCCTACAGATGATGAAAGTAGGGGAGACGAGGGGAGGAACCCTCATTTTTGGGCTCTGGGCTGCCCCCTCCCTTCCATCTCAGATTACTAAGAATTGGGCAACCTAAGGCCAGGCGTGGTGGCTCAGGCCTGTAATCCTAGCACTCTGGGAGGCCAAGGCAGGCAGATCACTTTAGGTCGGGAGTTCAAGACCAGCCTGGCCAACATGGTGAAACCCCGTCTCTACTAAAAATACAAAAAATTAACCAGGCGTGGTGGCGCACACCTGTAGTCCCAGCTACTCTGGAGGCTGAGACAGGAGAATCACTTGAATCCTGGAGATGGAGGTTGCAGTGAGCCAAGACTATGCCACTGCACTCCAGCCTGGGTGACAGAGTGAGATCTGTCTCAAAAAAAAAAAAAAAAGCCAGGTGTGGTGGCACGCTCCTGTAGTGGCACTCTCCTATAGTCCCAGCTACTTGGGAGGCTGAGGCAGGAGAATTGCTTGAACCTGGGAGGCAGAGGTTGCAGTGAGCTGAGATTGTGCCACTGCACTCCAGCGAGACTCTGACTCAAAAAAAAAAAAGGGGGCAACCTGGCCTCCCTCAACATAACCACCCACCCCTACCATAGCCAGCAGCCACTAGGATTGCCAGTGGCCTCCGGGGAAATGCTGACCTTCTGCACAATAGTAGCCACAGAACCTCAGACAAGTCACCGCTTCCAGGGTTAACATGACGCGCTCTGCCTCACAGCGTCATTCCATGGGATTAAATGGCTTCCTCCAACACAAGGACATCCAGAAGCATTCTAAGGACTCTAAGTAGTGGAAGATCAGACAGTTGTCAGGACCGGGGGCTCTGGGGTTTGACAGACCTGATGTTGGACCGAGTTCTGCCTCTCTCTAGCAGAGTGACCCTCAGGCAGTTATGTAACCTCACTGAGCCCCATTGTCCTCGCCTGTCAGACATGGATGACCCCCCAGTACTCCCTTGCAGGCTCTGGAGGAGTGACAGTAGAATGACTCATGATTTCAGCTCTCTGCTCCATGCTGGGCTCAGGCAGAATGCTCTAGAACGAGGCTGCCGCTCTGATGGCAGCACTCCAGGCCAGCACCTTCTAGGCCACAGACTCTCAGTGGTCAAATACAAGTGAAATTTCCATCTCAACAGACTCATTTTTCCAGAGCAGCAGGTTCACGTGGAACCAGAATGGAACAGTGCAGAAGGATACCATGAAAATGGAGCCAAGGGTGACTGGGAGGGGGGCCCCTTTCCCCCACAAACTTCCAGCTCCCCACCCTGGTTCTCTGGGCTGGTCAATTAAGACTCATCTGTCTTGGATAAAGTACTCTGAAACCCAGCTCCAAATCTCTCTTTCCAACCAGGTGATCCCCCAGAAACTCCATCTATTTAGAAAGTCTGTAAGTTCTGAAAAAGGAAAAAAAAAAAAAAGTGAAAATAAATGCAAAGGACAGTTTCATTTTTTTGTTTCATTGTTTTTTTGTTGTTGGTTTTTTGTTTGTTTGTTTTGTTTGTTTTTTGAGACCGAGTCTCACTCTGTCTCCCAGGCTGGAATGCAATGGCACAATCACAGCTCACTGCAGCCTCAACTTCCCGGACTCAAGCAATCCTCCCACTTGAGCCTCCCAAGTACCTGGGACCACAAGCAATTTTTAAAAATTTTGTAGTCGGGCACGGTGGCTCACGCCTGTAATCCCAGCACTTTGGGAGGCCAAGGCGGGCAGATCACCTGAGGTTGGGAGTTCAAGACCAGCCTGACCAACGTGGAGAAACCCCGTCTCTACTAAAAATACAAAATTAGCCGGGCGCGGTGGCTCACGCCTGTAATCCCAGCACTTTGGGAGGCCGAGGCGGGCGGATCACAAGGTCAGGAGATCGAGACCACGGTGAAACCCCGTCTCTACTAAAAATACAAAAAATTAGCCGGGCGCGGTGGCGGGCGCCTGTAGTCCCAGCTACTCAGGAGGCTGAAGCAGGAGAATGGCGTAAACCCAGGAGGCGGAGCTTGCAGTGAGCCGAGATCGCGCCACTGCACTCCAGCCTGGGTGACAGAGCGAGACTCCGTCTCAAAAAAAAAAAAAAAAATTAGCTGGGTGTGGTGGTGTATCCTTATAATCCCAGCTACTCAGGAGGCTGAGGCAGGAGAATCGCTTGAACCCAGGAGGCAGAGGTTATGATGAGCCAAGATCGCGCCATTGCACTCCAGCTTGGGCAACAAGAGTGGAACTCCCTCTAAAAATAGTAATAATAATAAAATAAAAATGTTCGTAGAAACAGGGTCTCACTATGTTGCCCAGGCTGGTCTTGAACTCCTGGACTCAAGACATCTTCCTGCCTCGTCCTCCCAGTGTTGGGATTTAACAAGTATGTATAAGCCTCTTATTTTTTAATGAAAAGGAATTATCCTGTATGACATGGTGCCTGACCTTGGGGGACCTCCTGGGTGGGGCAGAGGCTCTTCTGACACCCCATCTGAACTAGCACCTGCACTCCCCGTGACTGCACCCGTCTTCTTCTTAACACATGCCCTCATGTGTTCCTGCTTTGCATGCTCTTTTTCACTTCCATCGGACACACCAGAGAGAAGAGCGGCCAGGGGGTAGGGTCCTTGCTGTCTGACCATGCTCAGAGCCTCATGCAGAGACCCCAGACACACTCAGTGCAAGTGTAGTGAATGGAGGAAGTAGACCTAAGATTCCGAAACCTACAAGGATGTCAAAACAAGGAAGTGGTGCCAGGTGCCAAGTGGGTGAGAAGTCAGGAGGAAGGAGAGACCCCTGCAGACAAGGCAACAGGAGAATGCCTCAGGGAGGGTCTGAAACCTGCCTACAGGTAGTTAAAAAGGAGGAAGACTCCCCAGCACTTTGGGAGGCCGAGACGGGTGGATCACGAGGTCAGGAGATCCAGACCATCCTGGCTAACACGGTGAAACCCCGTCTCTACTAAAAATGCAAAAATTAGCCGGGCGTGGTGGCGCATGCCTGTAATCCCGGTTACTCTGGAGGCTGAGGCAGAAGAATCACTTGAACCCGGGAGGCGGAGGTTGTAGTGAGCCAAGATCATGCCATTGCACTCCAGCTTGAGCAACAAGAGCGAAACTCCATCTCAAAACAAAAAAACAAAGGAGGAAGACTCAGTGCCTTGAGAGCAGAGCCAGGTCATCCTTCTTCACTGCCCCCTTGGTGTCCAGTATAGAGCCTGGCAGATGGGACAGCCAAAAAGAGTTTGTGTGATTGAAAGGACAAGTGTGCAGAGAAACTGACTTTGTGGGAGGGGTGGGTAAGAGGTAGAAAAGCCCCTGGGATATTTGGAGGACAACTACCCAAGGGCCAGATGCCTGCGGCTGGACAGCAGAGGAGTGAGGAGAGAGAAGGCTTCAAGGGAAGTTGGGGGACTGAATGAGAGTGTAAGAAGCCTGGGATTTATTCGTTATTTTTATTTTTAATTGTGTTTAATTTTATTTTATTTTGAGACAGAGTTTCACTTGGTCGCCTGGACCAGAGTAGTGCAGTGGCACAATCTCGGCTCGCTGAAACCTCCGCCTCCTTGGTTCAAGTGATTCGCCTCCCTTAAGCCTCTCAAGTAGCTGAAACTACAGGTGCCTGCCAGCACACCCAGCTAATTTTTGTATTTTTAGCAGAGACAGGTTTCACCATGTTGGCCAGGTTGGTCTTAAACTCCTGACTTCAGGTGATCGCCCTCGTTGTCCTCCCAAAGTGTTGGGATCACAGGCATGCGTCACTGCGACTGGCTGAGACGCTGCTTTGGAAGAAAGGGCTTGGTAAAACTTCAAAGCCCTTGTAACATCAGCTTTATGGAGACTGTCTTCATCTTCCTCTCCCCAGCTCCCAAAAACTACAGTATTTAAGTAAAGACAAAATCAGGGTATCTGTGGTAGAATAAAAAATACACATTTGGTCTTTGCCCCAGTTCCTGGCACAAAGCTCTTAAGTGCCTCAGGATCTCCTGAATGGTAGGAATGTCCTTTGTTATTCAGGATGAGCCCCTTTCAGCCACACCTGAGTGTGGCTCTTGGAGAGTCCCTAGATAGCTTCTGGATGAGGGCTGGTCACCACAGGAACCAATCATATGATTAGAGAGAGGGTTGGAACATTCAGCCCCCTCCCCACCCACAACCTCCCAGGATGGAAGAGGGGTTGGAGATTGAGTTCAATCACCAAAGTCTAAGGAAACTTCAGTAAAATCCCCAAAACCACGTATCAGAGAGTTTCCAGTTGGTGCTGGGAGGATGGCCCACTGGAGAGGGCATGGAAGCTCAAAGCTATAATCTGCCTTTCTTCCTTGCCTAAGGTAAGGAAGGATATTATAAAGGATCCAACTCGGGACCTCCCATTTAGATTCCTGAGTTGAATCCTTTATAATAAGCTGGTATTAGTAAGGAAAGTGCTTTCCACAGTTCTGTGAGCCCTGCTAGTGAATTATTGAATTTAAGGGGGGAGAGGTCATGGGAACCCCCAAATTCACAATCTGCTAGACGTAAATGTGGGTAGCCCAGGCACCTCAGTTCTGGCTAGCATCTGAAGTGGGGGCAGCCTTGTGGTACTGGGCCCTTATCCTGTGGGGTTTGAAATAACTCTCGGTGGTTAGTGTCAGAATTGCATTGAATTGTTTGGATACTCACTTGCTGTCAGAGAATTAGAAAACTAGTACCAGACAAAAAAATAAAAATAAAAAATACAGGATTCTAAAACTTTGACTTCATTTTTATTTATTTTTTATTTTTATTTTTATTTTTTTTGAGACAGAGTTTCACTCTTGTTGCCCAGGCTGGAGTATAATGGCGCAATCTCGGCTCACTGCAGCCTCTGCCTCCCGGATTCAAGCGATTCTCCTACCTCAGCCTCCCGAGTAGCTGGAATTTACAGGCATGTACCACCATGCCCGGCTAATTTTTTGTATTTTTAGTAGAGACGGGGTTTCTCCATGTTGGTCGGGCTGGTCTCGAACTCCCAACCTCAGGTGATCCACCTGCCTAAGCCTCCCAAAGTGTTAGGATTACAGGTGTGAGCCACCGTGCCTGGCCTATTTATTTTATTATATTTACTTTATTTTATTTTTTTGAGACGGAGTCTCACTGTGTCACCCAGGCTGGAGTACAGTGGCGCCATCTTGGCTCACTGCAACCTCTGCCTCTTGGGTTCAAGTGATTCTCCTGCCTCAGCCTCCCGAGTAGCTGGGACTACAGGCACATGCCCCCATGCCCGACTAATTTTTGTATTTTTAGTACAGATGGGGTGTCACCATGTTGGCCAGGCTTATCTTGAACTCCTGACCTCAGGTGGTCTGCCTGCCTTGGCCTCCCAAAGTGTTGGGATTACAGGTGTGAGCCACTGTGCCTGGCCTATTTATTTTTATTTTTAAATTGTTTTTAGAGACAGGGTCTCTCTATATTACCCAGGCTGGAGTACCATGGCATGATCATAGCTCACTGTAACTTTGGACTCCTGGGCATAAGCAATCCTCCCACCTCAGCCTCCTAAGTAGCTAGGACTAGAGGCACATATCACCATGGCCAGCTAAATTTTTCTTTTTTTTTTTAGAGACAGGTCTCACTCTGTTGTCCAGGCTGGTCTGGAGCTCCTGGCCTCAAACGATCCTCCTGCCATGGCCTCCCAAAGAGCTGGGATTATAGGCATTAGCCACTGTGGCTGGCCTGACTTTAAATAAATATGTTATATTTGGTTTGAACTAAATATGTTATATTAAGCAAGACCAGTCCTAGGCCAAATCTCGAGAGGATTCCTTGCCTTCCTTCCGTGTGACCCTCTCTACCTTTTATTTAGGTGGCAGTCAAAGCGGTCATTCCCCCAGACACCAGAAGGTGAGTTGGTTTCATGCTCTGCCTCTCCCAGGGGTCTTGAATTATAAAGGAGTGCCTCTGAGGTGGAATCCATGGGAATTCATCTTTCCTGGTGAAATTTCAGGTAGAGTAGTGGGTGGGGAAAATATTACCAGGTGAGGACCATCCCAACATTCCTTGTGTGCACACGTGATTACACGCCCGTCTTCTCTAGGTGAGTATTAAGCCAAATGATGCATGTTGTTCGATTTTACTCTAAAAGTATTCATTGGAAGCCTGCCCACTAACCACACAAGGCACATTGTTAGGCTCTTGTCATATAATCCTCATGACAATGAGCAGGACAGGTAGGTTTTACAGAGAAGGAAACTGAGGCTCAGAGAAGACAGTTCACCTAAGCAAGTCACATGGGCTAAAGGGCAGGGAGGGAATCAGGATTCCTGGAAGAGAACGTGGTCACCTCCCTCAAGATGACTGCTGTCTGTCTAAGAACAGGGCTCAACCTAGAAACACATCGCAATAGCAGAGGGGGTTGATGCAGTATAGGGACATGTCGCAGGGAGGAATTAATTCCCAAGAGCACCAAGGACTTCTTGGAAGAGGAAGCTTTTGACTAGGGCCTTGGAGAAAGAGCAAAGCTTCCATGGATGGAGATGAAGAGAAAGGTATCCCGGGCAAAGTCTGGCATAAGGGAAGGCTGGCATCAGGAAAGTGCAGGGCACAGCCAGACTCCAAAACAGGTGTGTCTTTCATACAAATGATATTTAAGGGTTATGGTTTGGGCCCTTATCCCCCTCCCCTCCAATTTCGTTTTTGTCTTTTTGCTTATTCATGCCAAGAATGTACATTTGTATAGAGCTTAACTTGAACCGTCTTATAAGTAGGATTTCATTAGCTCCTCTAAACAGCCCTGAAAGGTAGTTAGGGTAGGTGGATACTGCTACCATTTTGCAGCGCTTATACAACTGACACCAAAAGATTTCAAATAAATGCCTATCGAATGAATGAATGAATGAATGAATGAATGAATGAATGAGTTGCCCAAGGCCACCAGCACTAAATGGGAAAATAGGGACTAAACGTCATTCTGCTGCCTTCAAATCCCAAACTCTTTTCACTACTGTACATATCTGTGGGACTTAGCAGTGCCATTGTGTGTGCGTATTGGGGGTGGGGAATTAGACTCATTATTGTGTTTTATAATGTGCTGATCATCTGAAAAAACTCTGGGCAGGAGAACAATACAAGCATTCATTGAAATACTTCAATAGACTGACAGCAGCAACAATAACCTAAAATTAAATGAAGCAGAGTATCTCATGTGAGTCTTCTCTTGAGGAGTCTGGTGCAAAGGCACCAGGCCTTGGGGAAATAGACTGGGACTCCCTAGGAGAAAGACAAAGCAGAGATTTACAGAACCTGGTTGGGGGCTGGGGACAGCAGACTAGGAGGGCCCCCACCAGCCAGGCGACAAACCCCCAGGACCACAGACCTCTGGGTAGTTTTCAAAAGCCTCCACAATTCATGAGTAGCTGTAATTTACTGGTAACCACGAGTAAGCACCAGCCTAGAAGGGACCTCAGAGATCACTACCATATTTTAAACAGTCCGGGCTGGGCGTAGTGGCTCACGCCTGTAATCCTAGCACTTCAGGAGGCTGAGGCAGGCAGATCACAAGGTCAGGAGATCGAGACCATCCTGGCTAACACAGTGAAATGCCATCGCTACTAAAAATACAAAAAATTAGCTGGGCGTGGTGGCAGTCGCCTGTAATCCCAGCTACGCCAGAGGCTGAGGCAGGAGAATGGCGTGAACCCGGGAGGGGGAGCTTGTAGTGAGCCGTGATCGTACCACTGCCCTCCAGCCTGGGTGACAGACCAAGACTCCGTCTCAAAATAAATCAATAAAGTAAAAAAAATACAGAGTCCCAACATAATGGCATCTCTGTACTAACTTCACTTTTTGAAGAAATGTGTCCTTAAAGTGCATAGTACAACTGTTCTAGCTTTTTAATTCTTCTGGTGATTTCTTTCATTAGTTCTTCGAGTCATCAGAAGGGCAGAAGGCCAGCTCTGCAGGGAGGCATACCTAAATCTGTCCCTGGGATATCAGGGAGGCCTGACTGAGTGAAGCCAGGCCCACCACAAGTCCAGGATGCCTGCAAAGCTGGAGGGTGAGCTGCAAATCTGGCCCCATCCCTTTAATCTGAGAGAGCACACACACACATGCACTTTGGGTCAGACTGGGGGGTATATAAGGTACATACGGCCAGTCTCTGCCTGCAGACAACTAAGACTGTCAGAGGTGTTTGAACCAGAGCGACTCCATCTTGAATAAGGGCAGAGTAAAATAAGGGTGAGAGCTACTGGCTCCATTCCCAGGAAGTTAGGCATTCTAAGTCACAGGATAAGATAGGAGGTCGCCACAGACACAGGTCACAAAGATCTTACTGATAAAACAGCACGCAGTAAAGAAGCTGACCAAATCCTACCAAAACCAAGATGGTGACGGAATTGACCTCTGGTTGTCCTCACTGCTCATTATAAGCTAATTATAATACATTAGCATGCTAAGAGACACTCCCAGCAGGGCCATGACAGTTTACGAATGCCATGGCAACATCAGGAAGTTACTCTATATGGTCTAAAAGGGAAGGAACCCTCAGTTCCAGGGTAATTACCCATCCTTTTCTAGGAAAACTCATGAATAATCCATCCCTTGTTTAGCATACCATCAAGAAATAACCATAAAATAGCCAACCAGCAGCCCTCAAGGCTGCTCTGCCTATAGAGCAGCCATTGTTTTATTCCTTTCTTTTCTTTCTTTCTTTTTTTTTTTTTTTTGAGATAAAGCTTCACTCTTGTTGCCCAGGCTGGAGTACAATGGTACAATCTCAGCTCGCTGCAACCTCCACCTCCCAGGTTCAAGTGATTCTCCTGCCTCAGCCTCCCAAGTAGCTGGGACTACAGGTGCCCACCACCACACCTGGCTAGTTTTTTGTATTTTTAGTAGAGACAGGGTTTCACCATGTTGGCCAGGCTGGTCTTGAACTCCTAGCCTCGGGTGATCCACCAACCTCAGCCTCCCAAAGTGCTGAGATTACAGGCGTGAGCCACTGCGCCCGGCCTGTTCCTTTACTTTCTTAATAAACTTGCTTTCACTTTAGTGTATGGATTCACCTGGAGTTCTTTCTTGCGCAAGATCCAAGAACCCTCTCTTCGGGTCTGGATTGGGACCCCTTTCCGGTAACAAGACCTGTTAGTGAAATAATCAGAGGCCAAGCAAGGTGGCTCACACCTGTAATCCTAGCACTTTGGGAGGCTGAGGTGGAAGGATTGCTTGAGCCCAGGAGTTCAAGACCAGTCTGGGCAACATAGGGAGACACTGTCGTCTCTACAAAAAAAAAAAAATCAGCTGGGCGTGGTGACATGTGCCTGTAGTCCCAGCTACTCTGGAGGCTGAGATGTGAGGATCACTTGGGCCTGGAAGGTCGGGGCTGCAGTGAGCCATGATCTCACCATTGCACTAAGCCTGAGTAACACAGTAAGACCCTGTTTCAAAAAAACGAAAAAAGAAGCAAACAGAGCAGTTCCTGAATGAGTTGCCTTCACTACAGGAAGCCTTACCTAAGGCAAAAATATGAACCCAAAGTTTACCTTCGGTGTGTCCTTCCCTGCTATGCTCATGACCTCTTAAACCCAGCCAGTGCCTTCTCTCATCATTCAAGGCCCCAGGACCTCAGCCCTCTTTGCCGCTCCTGACTTCCAATAACCACACCTTCCTGGCCTAGGATTCAATCTCTAAGGCTTCCATACCCCATGTCTTAACAACAATTAATTACAGAAACTAATTCTTACTAGAGTGGTAGCTGACTAATATTGCCCTTCCCAGGTGACAAAACACTTCTGTCCATCTAAAACAAACACTTCTCTAGAAGCAGTCAAGGAGTGACACACAGGGTAGGAATTTCAAAGAGTAAGGCAGGTCAGCTCGGGAGAGGGAGATCTTTTTGTTGAGTCACGTTTTTTGTTTTGTTTTGTTTTGGTTTGGGTTTTATTTTTGAAGACGGTCTCACTCTGTTGCCCAGGCTGGAGTGCAGTGGCGATCACAGCTCACCTCAGTCTCGACTTCCCAAACCAGGTTTTTTGTTTTGTTTTTTCCTCACTGCAACCTCTGCCTCCCACGCTCAAAGAATTCTCCTGTCTCAGCCTCCCTAGTAGCTGGGACTACAGGCACACACCATCATGTCCGACTAACTTTTGTATTTTTAGTAAAGACAGGGTTTCACCATATTGGTCAGGCTGGTCTCAAACTCCTGGCCTCTGATGACCCACCCACCTTGGCCTCCCAAAGTGCTGGGATTACAGGTGTCAGCCACCGCACCCGGCATCCAAGCCAGGTTTTATAGAATCCTCAAATCATAACATTCTGGTGGCCTAAGAAGGCCAGTCTAACACACACACGCTTGTGGATTCTTACTGATTCACAAATCCAACTATTTTCTAGTCCTGGTGTACCAGGAACCAGGAAAATACAAAGCTCTATAATTTATTTATTTATTATTATTTTTTTTTAATTTTTAAAAAATGTTTGAGTCTTACTCTGTCACCCAGGCTGGAATGCAGTGGCGCAATCTCAGCTCACTGCAACCTCTGCTTCCTGGATACAAATGATTCTCCTACCTCAGCCTCATGAGGAGCTGGAACTATAGACATGCACTCCCACACCCAGCTAATTTAACTCTAGAATTTATGATACAAAAAGACAAGAATAACTCAAAGGAAAAGAACAATAAGAAGACAATTGAGCTGGGTGCAGTGGTCCACACCTATTATCTTAGCTACTCTGGAGGCTGAGGCAGGAGGATCATGTGAGGCCAGGAGTTTGAGGCTACAGTGAGCTATGATTGCTCCACTGCACTCTAGTTCTGGATGACAGAGCAAGACATCATCTCGAAAACATAAACATAAAAAAAATTAAAATTTTAAAAAAAAGGACCGTTGAGAGCTAAAGCTAAATCTGTGCTATTGATATTGTTAATTCACAGAGGGAAAATGTCATTGTGGAAATGAGTCCACAATGGACTCATAGTATGGAAAGAGTCCCACACTATTGTGGGATAGACTGAGTCTAAAGTGTAGATAGAATACAAGTATGGAATGTTCCAGGCCTTTCCAAAGGGTAGTGAAAAGGTTCCCCTGGAACTCTTTTCTTACTTTTCCAAAGATTTCCACTTAATTTCAGAAGCTTCTAGAATCTATCTCCTCAAATCCATCCAACCTTTGGGGTTATACTGATGGCAGGGAGTGACCATAACCCTAACTGGGGGTGGGGGGGGGGCACTGCCACAAGAACTGTAGGAAACTTGTTTCCATTCTAGCAGGTCATGATCCTTTTATAATCCTGTTCCTTCAGCCTGTCCTTTGAGAGAGGTGTGTTCTCAGCTAAAAACTCTAAATTGGTATTGTTGAACTGGAAGAGTCAGGAACGCTCAGGACACAGCTTATTATCATGCAAGGCCCAAAAGAGATTGCCCCTGGCTACAAGGGGGTGGGAATATACAGTCACTGCCAAGGCCACTCATCCCTGCCAGTGGGCCTGCCAGAGTTTTGTAGCAGCAAGAACTCTGTACCACTCATGGCTCACCCCAACCAGTTCTAGGAGCTTGGCAGAGGCCCCGGCTGCTGAAAGGCTGCCTCTGCCCTGCTCACATCTCTCCCTGAAACAAGGATTGTTTGTTGTTGCTTTGTCTTCTCCTCAGTTGTCCTCCTGGGACTGCCCCCAGAGGGCTGACAAGAATTGTATGCTGGGTTCTGGACAGAAATAGAGCTGTAATTAAACACTAATTAATAAGGCTGCACTCTGCCCACTTTCTTGTTGCTAAAAGTCACTAGTTCCTGACCATTTGCACTGCCTTTTTGCCTACAGGTAGGATCTCTGACATTAGGGTCATAAGACTAATAATTGATTTGCATCCCCATGGTTCCTGGCTGGAGCGCAGTGGCACTACCCTATCTCAGCTCACTGCAACCTCCGCCTCCTGGGTTCAAGCGATTCTCCTGCCTCAGCCTCCTGAGTAGCTGGCATTACAGGCATGCTCCACCACACCCGGCTAATTTTTTGTATTTTTAGTAGAGACAGGTTTTCACCATGATGGCTAAGCTGGTTTCCAACTCCTGACCTCAAGTGATCCACGTGCCTCGGCCCTCAAAGTGCTGGGATTACAGGTGTGCACCACTGCGCCCGACCTAAAAGGTTTTTCAGACCCCCCAGTTCCAGCACCCAGTCTGAAGACCCCCACAGAGGAACAGGATCCATGTGAGAATACAGATTTTTCCTCTCCCTGACCCAGGACTTCAGCCTGCACTCTTCCACCAATCAACGATTTCCGCACTTCTGCCCACTCCAAAACCCTTGAGAACCCTAACCCCAAATTCCTTGGAGAGATAGAGATGAGGTTTTCTCCCATCTCCTCATTCAGTGACCCTACAGTTAAACCTCTTTCACTGGGCAGCCCGGTGTCTCGGCATATTGACTTGCTGTGTGCATCAGGCAAGCAGACAACGATGGCTCCACTGCCCTCGCTTTTCCTTCTAATCTCCATTTTGTGCTGCAGCTTCGTCCTCACTCTTCTCTTTTTTTTTTTTTTTTTTTTTTGAGACGGAGTCTCGCTCTGTCGCCCAGGCTGGAGTGCAGTGGCCGGATCTCAGCTCACTGCAAGCTCCGCCTCCCGGGTTCACGCCATTCTCCGGCCTCAGCCTCCCGAGTAGCTGGGACTACAGGCGCTGCCACCTCGCCCGGCTATTTTTTGTATTTCTTAGTAGAGACGGGGTTTCACCGTGTTAGCCAGGATGGTCTCGATCTCCTGACCTCGTGATCCGCCCATCTCGGCCTCCCAAAGTGCTGGGATTACAGGCTTGAGCCACCGCGCCCGGCCTCACTCTTCTCTTTTGTATGGTGCCCCAGCTCACACCTTGGTTCACATTTACCCTCCAGTCACTGTTGTAGTTGCCTGTGGGTGTCACCTGCCCCAGGGTTTCCCTCCTGGGACACTCTGGATTGCACATGGACAAACCTAGACGAGAGAAGGAGTTAACATCCTATGGGGCAACCTTGTCCCGAGGGAGCCAGAACTGGTGGATAAACGTTCTCTATTATTTCCCTCAGATGAACGATTTTGAAGCTCGTTCTTTGGTTCCCTTTAGGGGCAAACAGGTGGACCAAGCCCAGGCGGCCTCCTCGGAGACGAGCTTGATAAGGCAGCACACACTGGAATGGCTCTCCCTCCTTCCTCAGGTCACTCTCCCCAGTTCCTCACTCCTGTTCTGGGGTAATTCCCAAAATAAATGACCTGTGTGCCAGCTCTTGTCTCAGACTCTGCTTCTGTGGGAAACCCCAGCTGACAGCTCTCCTTTCTCCCCAGGCCTCCCTCTGTTTTTCCTTCTCTGTGCTGCTGTTTTTCTCCTCAAGGTCTGTTCTCCTCAGTCAGCCTCGGAGACACTGTGTTCCCAGGCAGGCTGCACGTGACGAGGTGGGAGAGTATACCTCCACTTGGCTCACTGGAAACAAAGGGAACCAAGGTCAAGGAGGGCAGCAAGGACAAGAGAGGGGCTAAGGAGGCGAGAGGGATGCTTCCAGTCCTAAAAAGTATTCTTTGGAATAGAGGGGACTGGTCTAGCCCGAAAGTGAGTGCGGCCTGATGTTCTTCCTGGATACCCTGTGCTCCTTGGAGGTAGGCCTGATGCTGGTTGGTGGCATGATCTGCAGGTCTCGGAGGATCCTTCCTGTCCTGAACAGCTCACCTGGGCTTTCTCTGGGTGGGGCTTCTTCTCCAGCCTCTGAGTGTACAACTTGACCTTGAGCAGCCCTCTGTTCTCCTGTCCTCACTGAAGACACAGTAGAAGGACTTTATTTACATCTAGTCTGTGGCAGGAAGGACTCATCCACTGAAGGGGTTCCCATCTGTGTCAGGCTTGGCTCAGGCTGTTGGAAGGACCTGTCACCATCTAGTCTCAGGAATGGTAAAACACTCCCCATGCCAGGTGTGGTGGCTCATGCCTGTAATCCTAGCACTTTGGGAGGCCAAGGCCAGCCAGATCACTTGAGGTCAGCAGTTCGGGACCAGCCTGGCCAATATGGTGAAATGCTATTTCTACTAAAAATACAAAAAAACAAAGTAAGCAGGAAATCGCTTGAACCCAGGAAGCAGAGTTGCAGTGAGCCAAGATCGCACCACTGCACTGCAGCCTGAGCAACAGAGAAAGACTCTGTCGCAAAACAAAACAAAGCAAAACAAAACAAAACACACTCCCCAAACGGTCACATTCCAAGCAACAGGTAAGGGAACAAGAGAGTAAATTCTGGACTGATTCAAGCCTTGACAAAATTTCTAGGATGGAAGAATGAGGAGAGCAACATTTCAGGAATAAACAAGGTCAGAATTTATTTATAGTAAATAATACTCTAGCCCTCCAACTCAAGTATGCAAGAAACATCACTTTCTTCATTTCCTAGAAATCAATTCGATTTCTACTTTAAGGCCCCCACCTGGCAGGAGAATTCATGCCAGTCATTGCTGAGGTTTCATTTCCCTTCCCCACCCAGGAAACTCCAGACACAATAGTTCTAAGAAGACACAGATGTGGCCAGAGGAAGTCCTTCCAGGTGTAGCACTCAACCTAGTCTGCTCTATTGGGCAAGACAGACATGAGGTCTCCTCCCATTAGGACTAGTGATAGCATAATAGAATAGAGTCCTAGGAACTGAGACAAAGAAACTGCAGACTCAGCCTGAGCTCCTTGAGAAGGATTGACTCACCGAGGAGGAGAACTCTGAGCCATGACTCTAAGAACGACAAGAATTTTGCCTCGTAGAGAAGAAGAAAAGCATTCTGGAAAGATGTCACAGTGGAATGAAAGGACCGGGTCATTCTGGGAATGAGTGCCCGGAGGCTGATACTCATTTTGGTGTGGGGAAGGCAAGGGTAAGAGAGAAGTTTAGAAAAAAGAACAAAATCTCCTTTGAGACCAGTCTGGCCAACATGGTGAAACCCTGTCTCTACTAAAGATACAAAAATTAGCCGGGTGTGGTGGCGCACTCCTGTAATCCCAGCATTTTGGGAGATCAAGGCAGGTGGATCACTTGAGGTCAGGAGTTTGAGACCAACCTGGTCAACACTGCAAAACCCCATCTGTACTAAAAATACGAAAATTAGCTGGGCATGGTGGTGGGCACCTCTAATCCCAGATACTCGGGAGGCTGAGGCAGGAGAATTGCTTGAACCTGGGAGGTGGAGGCTGCAGTGAGCCCAGATCATGTAGCTGCACTCCACTGTGGATGACAGAGTGAGACCCTGTCTCAAAAAAAGAAAAAAAGAACAAAATCCCCAAGGAAGACTTATAATGTGTACTGTGATGGTTTTTTGTTCTGTTTTCTCTTGCTAGGGTTGGGGCCTGTGTAATAAACAACGCTCTCTCTCTTTGTCTCCTCAAGTTTGGAACCAACTAAAAAATAAGATGCAGGAAACAAGAAACACGTGAACACTTAAATGTCAACTTTGTGGCAGATCAAAGCTGGATTGGAGGACATAGTGCAAATGAGCAGCCCCCATGGACTTCCTATCACATTCCTGTCACAGTGAATGTAGACAGACTGTTCAACCAGTCACAGGAGTGCTGGATAAGCTCAGCCCTGTCTGAGCAGCCCAGAATCTACCCTCAGGCAGGTCCTAAAGAGAGCACCTGGTGAGGCTTCGCAGGCTCAACTTCTCCCTTGAAACCTTCACACCAGACGGTGAATTGGTTTCATGCTCTACCTCCCACAATGGTCTTGAAATATAAAGGAGTGCAGCTGACATGGGATCCATGGGGATTAATGTTTCCTGATGACATTTCAGACAAAATATTGGATGGAGAAAATATTACTGCATGGGAACCATTCTTCTTGCCGGGAGAGTCAGGCCAGAAAGACTCCAGGAATGTGGCTCCAATGGCGACCCCTCCGAAGGGAAGGAAGAAGTGGGGGATGGAGTTTCCATTTCACAACCCACATCCACCCTGTGGGCACTCGCATTATTATCGCTTTCTGAAATAAAGAACTACCTTACATCTGTGTAGAAATCAAACTTTTCAGAGTACTTTCGCATCCATAAAACAAGAGCATAGAAAGAAACTAGAAGAGGTTTCTAAAATCACCTAAGCCTATTTCTCCTTTTACAGGTGATAAAATTCAGGCTGTGAGCATTAAGAGACCAGCCAAAGTGGATCACCTGAGGTCAGGAACTCGAGACCAGCTTGGTCAATATGGCGATGGATGCCTGTAATCCCAGCTACTCGGGAGGCTGAGGCAGGAGAATCGCTTGAAACTGGGAGGCAGAGCTTGCAGCTGAGATCGTGCCACTGCACCGCAGCCTGGGCAACAAGAGCAAAACTCAGTCTCAAAAAAACAGAGACCAGCCAAGGGCCACACAATTAGTGGTCACCTGTCTCCCAGCATGACCAAAAGTCACAAGTTCCTTTGTCTTTAGATCCCCAACACAAAACCTTCCTCCATCTTTGCATTCTCTTCTCTGCAGCAGCTATCCTGAAAATCAACACAAGTGTTGGAAAAGAGGGAATGGAAGGAAAAGAGCTCCTGGGAGCAGCTACTGCTCTGGGTGGACCCAAGACGCTTGGCCTATAAAATGTATTTGTTTATATTTGCATTGCCGGTATTCAGCAGAGGGGCTGATAGAGTGCTGTGAAAAGTCTCCATTCCGACGAACCGAATGAATGCTTGCATGAATAAATGAAAGGCTGAAGGGGCAGAAAACTGGAGCTAGGAAACGTTTTTTCGGAAATGGGTGAAGAAGGATTCTTGAAACAGCAGAGCAGTGAACTTGGCGTTGCTCGGGGGCCTCTGCTGGGCTTGTGCTCCGGCTGGCGCCTCTCCCCATTCTCCAGGCATCTTTAAAGGTCATCTTGGGTTTTTTCCTCTCCTTCATCCCTGTATCGAATTTGTTTCCAAGTTCTCTCATATCTCCTTCTTTTCCATCTCTGTTGCCACATCCTGGCCTAGGTGCTTATCACTTTGTGCTGGCCTGGACTCATGTGTTGGGGCCGGGCTGAGCGCAGAGGCCTGGGAGGCAGTTAGGAGGCTATCTCCCTGCATCAGGAGGCAGCTGACACCTGCTTTTGTCTCCCCTCCCCCTCCGCAGCCTGTGGTTTCCTCCTTATCGGCTACTCTCATGTGCACCTTCAGCCTCCTCCCAGCCAGCTCCCAGCTCTCACCAGGCCAGGGACTCCCCACACTTTCAGGCTCCCTCCACTCCCTCACCCGTACCCTCCTCTCCCCCAGCCCCTTCCTCAGGTTTCAATTAGCTAGCTGCCCATAGATTGCAGCAAATTTATTCTCCCCGAAATAGCAGTGACCCATAACAAGGCTTAATGAGATCATCCCCCAAGGAATTTAATAAGGGACAATCCCTTTAGCCAGTCAGATGAGCGTGTCAGCTGTGTGTGAGGGAGTATTGGGGGAGGGAAGGCAGACAGTGGGTGCCCCACCTCTGGCGTGTGTTGGTGGTCTGGGCCCCGGGACAGGCGGCAGTGGGTGTGGGAAGCAGAGAGACCTGGCAGACCGGCTGGGTGGGACAGCACAGAAGCACAAGCTCACCTACTTCAGAAGTGTGCCAAGAGCTAGCAGGAAACCTGATGCCCTTCCTGACTCAGCTTCCCAAGAGCTCCTCAGGGCAGTCCTAGAGGTCACAGCCCAAGAGTTTTAGGTGTCATGGGAGGAAGACTGCAGAGTGGACCCTTTGCCCCGCTACTAAATTAACAGAGGTGGGGATGGATGCCCAGCATGGTTGTGCTTCCCTTACAGAGCAGGGGAAAGAGGATGTTTGTTTTTCCTGCTCTTGAAAGCTGATCGCCTCTGCAGCCAGGCGTGGTGCCAGCTGTGGTCAGTGTCCAGCCTGGCAGATGGGTCATCGAGGACTCAGGGTGAGTCCTCAGCTGTCTGCATTTTGCAGCAGCCACCTCAACAACACACCTCCTTGGCACCCACAGCCCCCCACATTAGAGCACTAGCCTGCTCACCCATTAGAGAACAATTCTTCCTTCTCACAACGGTGCAGCACTCAGCATCTGCCCATACAGAGTCTCCAAAAGCTAGAGCCTGAGAGACTCCTAGGTGTGACCCGCTTCAACCATTTCCCTAATTCACAGATGCGCAACTGGGACCCAGGGAGGTTAAGAGACTTCCCTAATGTACTGGCTTTCTGTGTTGCCCACAAATCACCTAAAAATGATTGTCATATAGCAGATTAAAATAACACATACTTAGCATCATTTCTATGGGTCAGGAGCCTGAGCTCAGCTTAGCTGCCTCCTCTGCTCCAGCGTTTCCCCAGGCTGAAATCAAGGTGTCAGCTGGGGCTGGAGTCTCATCAGAGGCTCAAGTAGGGAAAGACCTGCTTCCAGGCTCCCTCAGGCTGTTAGCAGAATCCATCTTCTTGCAGCTGTAGGACCAAAGTACCCATTTTCTTGCTGGTGGTCAGCCGAATGCTCTCGCAACTAAATGCTGCCCACTCTTCCCTGCCAAGTGGCTCTCTCCATAGGTCTTCTCATACCAGGTCAATTTCTTCAAAGCCAATAACCGAGAGAGAGTCTCCAACCTCAGAAAGGGGCCAGTCCTTAAAAGCCTTTTAAGGCTTTTAACTGATTGAGTCAGGCCCACCCAGATGATCTCCCTTTTGATGAAATAAAATCAACAGATTTGAGACCCTAATTACATCTTCCAGATTTCTTTACCTTTGCCATATTCTGTTTGTGAGAATCAAGTCACACAAAGTTTGAATGTGTCCCACCCACATTCAAAGGGAGGGGATTACATCCCAGCTACTTGGGAGACTGAGGCAGGAAGATTCTTGAACCCAGGAGGCGGAGGTTGCAGTGAGCTGAGATCGCGCCACTGCACTCTGGCCTGGGCGACAGAGCAAGGCTCTGTCTTGAAAAATAAATAAATAGGCCAGGCGTGGTGGCTCATGCACTTTGGGAAGCTGAGGTGGGTGGATCACGAGGTCAGGAGTTCGAGACCAGCCTGGCCAACACAGTGAAACCCCGTCTCTACTAAAAATACAAAAATTTGCTGAGTGTGGCGGCACATGCCTGTAATCCCAGCTACTCGGGAGGCTGAGGCAGGAGAATTGCTTGAACTCGGGAGGCAGAGGTGGCAGTGAGCCGAAATCACGCTACTGCACTCCAGCCTGGGCGACAGAGCTAGACTCCATATCAGAAATAAGTAAGTAGATAAATAAAGTGAACAGCAGCAGATGGGAAATTTTAGGGCCACTCTAGGGTCTGTCTGTCTACCACATCTAATGTCACACAGCTAGGTAACAGCAGAAACAAGATCTAGAACCTAGGTTTCCTATAGAAACAGGTCCCTGGGGCCAGTTACATTTCAGAATTCAGAATGTTCCAGATTTCAGATAGGTAATCAGATGCTTATACCATAAACATAATTCCCCCAGTAGCACCTGAAGGAGCACCCAGGAGTCACAGGCCTTAGAGTTCTGCAGTTGACCAAAATGGGGGTTCAGGCGAGGTTCTGCTGCCAAATGAATTCAGGTCAGATCAGGTTTTGCCAAATGAATTATGAAAAACCTTTGAGTTTTAGAGCTTTGGGGGCTTTGGAAATTCCAGTAAGGGATTGTGAGCCCGTAATTGACACTCATTGAGTTCTGACCATATGCCAGATTTGGGCTAAGGATATGCATTCTCACAGCCCTGTGGGAGAAGCAGGTTTTCGAGATTTTTTATTTTATTTTATTTTTGAGATGGAGTCTTGCTCTGTAATCCAGGCTGGAGTGCAATGGCGTGATCTCAGCTCACTGCAACCTCTGCCTCCTGGGTTCAAGCAATTCTCTTGCCTCAACCTCCCGAGTAGCTGGGACTAGAGGCTTGTACCACCACGCTTGGCTAATTTTTGTATTTTTAGTACAGACAGGGTTTCACCATATGGGTCAGGCTGTCTTGAACTCTTGACCTCGTGATCTGCCTGCCTTGGCCTCCCAAAGTGCTGGGATTACAGGCATGAGCCACCGTGCCTGGCCATTTTTGTGATTTTTAAACCATTTTCCTTCCTAGATCTCCTTCCCTTCCCTTCTTCTCTTTCAAGTGGGCTCTGCATTCGTTGATGTGGAGGTGGGAGGAGGCTGGGTAGAGCCTGAAAGTCTGTCTTGCTTATATTTTGACAAAGCTGCTCAAGCCTCAGATTGGGGAGGAAATGTGGGCCTTTGATAAAACACTTCCGACAAGAAAATAAATACATAAATAAGTAAGAAACACAAAGCAAACACCAAAGACTGGAAATAGATCCCTCACACCAGGCTAGGTAGAGGAAGGGGATGGGCTGGGGCCTTCTGGCAGCATTCCCAAGCTGGCAGTACTCCCAGGGTGAAGGCTGCATGCTGTGTCTAAACAACTGGCATCCCGGGTGTTTCTCCATGTGCTTCCCCGGGAATGGAGGGAAGGGACATCCTGGCTAGACACTGCTTGGCTCAGGATTGTCCTTGATTTTCTTTCTCATAATGTTGTGTAAGTGAGTCTTCTCTTTGCGCCAGAGCAAGTCTATTTCTCTCTAGCCCAAGTACAGAACTTATTGTTGAATAGATATTGCTCAATAAATGCTCCTTTAGGGCTGGGTGCCGTGGGAGGCCGAGGTGGGTGGATCGCTTGAGCCCAGGAATTTGAGACCAGCCTGGGGAACACGGCGAAACCCCATTTCTGCAAAAAGTACAAAAAGTAGTGGGGCACGGTGGCAATAACCTATAATCCCAGCTACTCAGGAGGCTGAGGTGGGAGGATCGCTTGAGCCTGGGCTGCAGTGAGCCATGGTCACACACTCACACACTCTAGCCTGGACAAAAGAGTGAGACCTTGTCTCATAAAATAAAATAAAACAAAATATGCTCATTGAGGGACTCTCTTCAGTGAGTACTGTGGGTCCCTAGGCCCCTCCATCTAGGACTTCCTATGTAGTTAACATCCTCTGAAGTATTTGCTTTGGTTAGGAGACCCTCTGTTTGTGTGTTTTTTGTTTTGTTTTTGTTTGTTTGTTTTTTTGAGATGGAGTCTCGCTCTGTCGCCCAGGGTGGAGTGCAAAGGCGCTATCTCGGCTCACTGCAAGCTCTGCCTCCCAGGTTCAAGCAATTCTCCCTGCCTCAGCCTCCGAAATAGCTGGGATTACAGGCATCCACCACCACGCCTGGCTAATTTTGTATTTTTAGTAGAGACTGCTGGCTGGTCTCGAACTCCTGACCTCAGGTGATCCGCCCACCTTGGCCTCCCTAAGTGCTGGGATTACAGGTGTGAGCCACTGCACCCGGCGACCCTCTGTCAGATTTCATGCATCATCCTCCCCTCAAGGAACCAGAGCCTCATGCTAAATGGGTGCAATCCCCAGGCCCGAAGTAGGAGAGTGGTTTGAGCGCTGGGCTTGTCGTTTTGGGAGCGAATCTTACCATGTGATTTGACTTTCGCCCCAGGACCACCCAATAGCCTTTCAAGGACTGGGTTTGTCCTTTTTTCCTTAACTTTGAAAGTATCTTAAAGATGTGACTGCCCTCTGGTGGCTAAAATTATATATGTCAACGGCCCCCCCCTTGCCCTTCAAACAAGTGATTCCGTGTCCTAGGAAGGAGAGAGCTGCAGGGTTAGGTTATTGGTTTTGTTTGGTAACAGAGGTGAGAGAGCAGGCCATAACACTTCTCTCTGTGTTTACTGGCATAAATGCCAGACTTCTGGTAGTTTACAGGATCTGGGTCATTTTGGGTGTAAAGTTCTTGAGGGCAGGGAACTACTTCAGTTTGGTTCAATGTTTTATCTAGTGCCTCGCAGAGCGCTGGGCACACCATACGTGCTCAAAAATGCTTATTGAATGAAGAAACTGCTCCCTCAAAGGGAGCAACCACAACCTCATTCATTATTACCTCACTTTGCTGCCTTTTCATCGATGATACAAAGGCATTTGAAAAAATTCACTACCTGTTAAAAAAAAAAAAAAAAAAACCAACAAGGCCAGGTGCAGTGGTTCACACCTGTGATCCTAGCACTTTGGGAAGCCAAGGTAGACAGATCACTTGAGCCCAGGAGTTCGAGACCTGCCTGGGCAACATAATGAGATTTCGTCTCTACAAAAAGTAAAAACAAAATTAGCTGGGCATGGTGGTGCACACCTGTGGTCCCAGCTACTCAGGAGTCTGAGGCTACTCAGGAGTCTGATCCCTTGACCCCTGGGGGTCAAGGCTGCAATGAGCAGAGATGACGCCACTGCACTCCAGCCTGGATAACAGAGTGAGACCCTGTCTCAAAAAAAAAACCAGCCTCCCTGGGTCCTGGGGCCAAGGGCGGTGCAGTTTAAAATAAAAATATATAGATTAAAAATAATAATAAAAACCAAATAAAATTGTACTAAAAGAATTTCCTTGACATGATAAATAAATAAATCTGAACCCAAGCTTAAAGGCAAAACCCCTTTAGTAGAAGAATTTCCATTCAACTCAGGAGCACAACAAGGTTGTTCTTTCTGGCAGACTGTTTTCCGAAGGTGGTTTTGTGCTTTTCTCATGATGTAATCCTAACACTCCTCCCATTGTGGGGAGTCTGTGTCCCCTTCCCTTGACTCTGGGTGGACTATGATGACTGCCTTGATTGATATATATGGTGGAAATAATCCTTAGACTCTGGGTGGACTACTATGACTGCCTTGATTGATATGTATGGCGGAAGTAATCCTTTGACTCTGGGTGGACTACTGTGACTGCCTTGATTGATATTGCATGGTGGAAGTAATCCTTTGTGACTCCCAAGGTTAGGTCATAAAAGTGCCATATACTTTGTTGAGACATCTACCCTTAAAAACCAGCAATAATGTCAAAAAGAAACTCAAACTAGCCATCACATACATCACTCAGAGAGGTCATGTATAAGTGTTTCAGCCAGAGGCTGAGATCTCGGCCAGCATACAGACATGAGCGAAGACATCTCCAGGTGATTCTACTCCTCAGCTATGGAATGGATGATTCTTTAAATATTGCTAACTTGAGGCCCCAGATAGTAAGGAGCAAAGATAAGCCATGTCCACTATACTCTGTCAAAATTTCTCACCCACGAAGGTGTGATTGTTTTATTCCAGTTTTCAAGTAGCTTGTTATACAGCAGTAATGACTAAAACACTTATCACCACCATCACCACACTGGTATTACCTGTTAAAGACAAACACAGCTGCACAGTAGTGAAAGTGGTGAAAACAGATTTTATTGGCCAAGGGCCTTGGCTCATGCCTGTAATCCTGGCACCTTGGGAGGCTGAGACAGGAGGAGTGCTTGAGGCCAGGAGTTTGAGACCAACCTGGGCAACACAGTGAGACCCCTGTCTCTATAAGAAAAACAAAAACACAAAACTCGGGTTTTATTCGGCAACTGCTGACAGAAGAAAGAGCCAAACTGCATTCTGCACTTGATCTCAAAGGCCGAGAAGCCCAAGCTCCTTTCTGATTTGTGCTGAGTTGACTGGGTCTTCGAAAGACAGAATGACAGAGGAGACAAGTGAGGTCCCAGTAAAGTCAGCGAGGGGAAAAACTGCAAAGGGTTGGTCAGTATAAATGCAATTAGGCCAGCTGTGTCTGCTAGCTGGCAATTATGTGAGTTAGGGATTCTGCCCTTCCACAGCGACTGGGAGACAGAGGGCCTATCCTTTCTGATGATTACATTTCAAAGGAATGGCTCTCTGGTCCTTGAGAAAGACACTTCTGAATTGAGGAATTACATATATGCCTTAAAGGGAGAAATGAAGTATTCTTAATTTTAAGCCCTTCTTATTAATGTTCTGAGAAACAGGGGGTCTATCATTAGAAGTTTGCTAAAACAAACAGTAAATTCTCCTGGCAGCATCGAGCTTGCTTTCTTTTGTTTTTTATGTTCACTTTTTGTGAGTATATGTATTTTGTAAGTGTATATATGTATGGAGTATATAAGATAATTTGATACAGGCATACAATGTGTAATAATCACATCCGGGTAAATGGGGTCTCCATCACCTCAAGCATTTATCCTTTGCGTTACGAACAATCCAATTATACTTTTAGTTATTATCATTATTATTATTATTTTAGATGGAGTTTTGTTCTTCTTGCCCAGGCTGGAGTAAAATGGTGCAATCTCGGCTCATTGAAACCATCGCCTCCTGGGTTCAAGTGATTCTCCTGCCTCAGTCTCCCAAGTAGCTGGGATTACAGGCTTGCAACACCACGCGTGGCTAATTTTGTATTTTTTAGTAGAGACAGGTTTTCTCCATGTTGGTCAGGCTGGTCTTGAACTCCTGACCTCAGGTGATCCACCCGCCTCAGCCTCCCAAAGCGCGGTGATTACAGGCATGAGCCACTGCTCCCGGCTAGTTATTTTATTATTTATTTATTTATATGAGATGGAGTCTCACTCTGTCGCCCAGGCTAGAGTGCCGTGGTGCAATCTCAGCTCACTGCAACCTCCGCCTGCCGGGTTCAAGCGGTTCTTCTGCCTCAGCCTCCTGAGTAGCTGGGACTACAGGCGCACACCACCACCCCCAGCTAATTTTTGTATTTTTAGTAGAGACAGGGTTTCACCATATTGGCCAGGTTGGTCTTGAACTCCTGACCTTGTGATTTGCCTGCCTTGGCCTCCAAAAGTGCTGGGATTATAGGAGTGAGCCACCATGCCTGGCCGCTTTTAGTTATTTTATTTTAGACAGGGCTCTGGCTCTGTTGCCCACGCTGGAGTGCAGGGGCGCAATCTTGGCTCACTGCAACCTCTGCCTCCCAGGCTCAAGTAATCCTCCCACTTTAGCCTCCTGAGTAACTGAGATCACAGGTACGCACCACCACACTTGGCTAATTTTGTTTTGTTTTGTTTTGGTAGAGGTGGGCTTTTGCCATGTTGCACCGGCTGGTCTCAAACTCCTGGGCTCAAGCAATCTGCCCACCTCTGCCTCCCAAAATGCTGGGATTACAGATGTGAGCCACTGCGCCCAGCCCAAACTGTGTTTTAAAGTTTTGTTTTCTTTCCTCCTTTCTCCTCAATCTCAAGATACAACTTTGAGACAAACTGCATATATCTTTCCTTTCAGCTTCAAATATAGCTTCGGAATGTGCTGTGAACCTCCAATCCTTTTCTTTTCCTATTCTATGTTCCCATGCTTTATGTACACGTATTCACTTAGATGCATGTTAGGCACATACCATACTCAGTTATCTGGTCATATATTTCCTTAGAAGCTTCAGGGGCTGGATCCTGATACAGACCAGACACCTTGAGCCACGATGGCGCCAACCCCTTCACCGGATGGAACAATAATTCAAGATAAGCTATTGGAGAAAATCATGCTGCCCAATACCTGCTAGCTCCCCTTCCTCTTCTGCATTCCAAACCGCCCACCCCCCGTGTGTGTGTGTGTGTGTGTGTGTGTTAGACGAGGTCTCACTCTGTTACCCAGGCTGGAGTGCAGTGGCACCATCACCACTCACTTCAGCCTGCACCTCCTGGGCTCAAGTGATCCCCCCACCTCAGCCTCCCAAGTAGCTGGGAATACAGGTGTGTGCCACCATACCTGGCTAATTTTTGTATTTTTTGTAGAGATGGAGTTTCGCCATGTTGCCCAGGCTGGTCTTGAACTCCTGAGCTCTAGTGATCTGCCTGCCTACACCTCCCATATTGTTGGGATTATAGGCATGAGCAACCATGCCTGGCCCAAATCCTCTCTTTAAAAACCCCTGCACTCCCTCTACAAATTCAAAAGTAGAATTTTTTTCATTCTTTCCCTTGCTGGCATGGATAATAAAGTCTCACTCTCTTTTTTATCACACCTTGTTATTATTTTGGCTTCTTTTTACAAACAGCAAGCAGCCAGACCCTTTTGCCAGTTACAATATCAGGGTCGTGAGATAGATAGATGATAGATAGATAGATAGATAGATAGATAGATAGATAGATAGATAGATAGATAGACAGACAGACAGATAGAGTTTTTTTTCTTGGACCATTCTCTATAACAAAGGGGTGTGATATAATATTAGCTTCCTATAAAAGGAATGTGGCCAGGCACAATGGCTCATGCCTGTTATCCCAATACTTTGGGAGGCCGGGGTGGGAAGACTGCTGGAAGCCAGGAGTTTGAGACAAGCCCAGGCAACATAGAGAGACCCCATCTCCACAAAAAAAATTAACCAGGCATGGTGGTGCACGTCTGTCATCCTCTAGAGGCTGAGGGAGGAGGATTGCTTGAGCTATGATGGTGACACTGCACTCCAGCCTCTGCAACAGATAAAAATCTTGTCTCTAAAAACAAAACAAAATAAACAAACAAACAGAAAAATATGAACTGTAGTAGTTAACTTCAGACCTGGTGGGAAAGTATGGTGAAATCTATATTAAGTATAAATGTAGGCCTATGTGGGTAGATGAATCCTTTTGCAGAGAACAACTAGGAAAGCTGAAAAAATGCAAAGTAAAACATTGTTTGGGCCCAGTGCGGTGGCTTACGCCTGTAATCCCAGCACTTTGGGAGGCCAAGGCGGGCAGATCACAAGATCAGGAGATCAAGACCATCCTGGCCAACATGGTGAAACTCTGTCTCTACTAAAAATACAAAAATTAGCTGGGTGTGGTGGTACGTGCCTGTAGTCACAGTTATGTGGGAGGCTGAGGCAGGAGGATCACTTGAAGCTGGGAGGCAGAGGTTGCAGTGAGCCAAGACCATGCCACTGCACTCCAGCCTGGTGACAGAGCAAGACTCCATCTCAAAAAAAAATTGTTTGAAGGTATGAGAGAGCTGCCCAAGTAGTCAGTACTTGAGGGGCTAAGGTTCAGAGGGAAGAGAAACTCCTGGAATGAAGCCTCTCTTTACCCTTGAGGAATGTGCTGATTCATAAATGGTGTAGGATAGGCATGCTGAAAAGCTGAACAAAAACTGGTTGCCAAGCTGGGCACGGTGGCTCACACCTGTAATCCCAGCACTTTGGGAGGCTAAGGCAGGAGGATCACTTGAACCCAGGAATTCGAGACCAGTTTGGCCAACATAGTAGGACCCCAATCTCTATAAAAAAATAAAATAATAATAAAAAAAAATCCAGACTGAAGGAGGAAAAGCTGATGGGAAAAAAGAGGAGAGAAAAAGAGGGTGGAAAATACAGAAAAGAGTGCAAAATGTCTACTGGAGACAGTGAGAAAGTCTAACATCTAGGTCATTGGTGGTATGAGAAACAAGGAGGGAGAAAATGGAGCAGAGGCAATACTTAAAAGAGATAATGCTGATTTTTTTCAAGGAGATAAAATAAGTCAAGCTACTAATACAAGGAGTTCTATGAACCCTAATTAGGATAAGTTAAAAAAAGAAAAACTCAGCTAGCACATCATAGGATTGCTGAAAACCAAAGACAGAGAGACAAAAATGACCACAGAATGGCCAGGCGCAGTGGCTCACACCTGTAATCCCAGCACTTTGGGAGGCCGAGGCGGGTGGATCACCTGAGGTCAGGAGTTCCAGACCAGCCTAGCCAAGATGGTGAAATCCCGTCTCTACTAAACATACAAAAATTAGTCAGGTGCGGTAGCAGGCGCCTATAATCCCAGCTACTCACTCGGGAGGCTGAGCCAGGAGAATCGCTTGAACCAGGTGGCAGAAGTTGCAGTAAGCCGAGATCACGCCACTGTACCCCAGCCTGGGCAATAAAGTGGGACTCTGTCTCAAAGAAAACAAAAAAACAAACCAAAAAAAAAAAAAAAAAAAAAAAACGCAGGAAAAAATACACTTACTTAAAGATAAACAATGTTAGTTTGGTGGACAGATGATTTCTCAGCAGAAATGTTGTGTAGTGGACAGAATCAGAGTGGTCCCCACAAGCCTTGCCTCCTGGTGTTCATGCCTTTGTGTGATTTTTCCATCTTGTGTGGAGACAGGGCCTGTGGCCTGCTTCTAACCCATAGAAAAAGGCAGGCCAGTTGTGGTGGCTCAGTATCTGTGATCCTAGCACTTTGATGGGTGGATCACTTGAGGTCAGGAGTTTGAGACCAACTTGGCCAACATGGTGAAACTCCGTCTCTACTAAAAATATGAAAATTAGCTGAGCATGGTGGTGCATGCCTGTAATCCCAGCTACTCAGGAGGCTGAGGCAGGAGAATCGTTTGAACCGAGGAGGCAGAGTTTGCAGTGAGCTGAGATTGCGCCATTGCACTCCAGCCTGGGCGACAGAAAGAGACTCCGTTTCAAAAAAAAAAAAAAATCTGTTCGTCGAAAGATGTTATTTATTAAAAGAGCAAAAAGGCAAGCCAAAAATAAGATAAGACATTTGCAATACTTTAGCAGGTAAAGAGTTAATATCCAGAATATATAAAGAACTGCCACAAATCAATAAGAAAAAGGCACAGTCTAACAGAAAAATGGGCAAAAGACTAAATGGGCAATTCACAAAACAGAGTATCTAAATAGCCAACAAGTATGTGAAAATGTTCTTAACCTTGTTAATCATATAGAAATGTCAAACTAAAACTAGAATTGTATACTACTAACACTCAAAAAATAGTTTAGCTTTTTTTTTTTTTTGAGACAGAGTCTTGTTCTTTCGCCCAGGCTGGAGTGCAGTGGCGTGATCTCAGCTCACCGCAACCTCCACCTCTCGTGTTCAAGCGATTCTTTCCTCATCTGGGATTACAGGCACCTGCCACCATGCCTGGCTAATTTTTGTATTTTTAGTAGAGACAGGGTTCTACCATGCTGGCGAGGCTGTTCTTAAACTCTTGACTTCAAGTGATCCATTCGCCTCAGCCTCCCAAAGTGTCAGGATTACAGGCATGAGCCACTGTGCCCAGCCTAGAAAAATTTTTAATAGCAATACCAAGGATTTATGAGAACGTGGAGCAGCTGGAACTCTCACACACATAGCTGGTGAGAGTGTAAATTAAAACATTCATTTTGGAAAATGTATTGTAGATTTTTCTAAAGTTGAACATACTAGCAATTTTAGTCTTAGGTATCCACTTTACATAAATGCACACATATGCATACCAAATAACATGTATGAGAATGTGCATAGCAGTTTTATTCATAAGAACCCCAAGTAGAAGCAACACAAATGTCCATCAACAGTAGAATGGGTAAATAAAACAATGAGGTATTCTAAAGTAGGGCACTATTGCCATTTTGGGCGAGATAACTTTTTGCTGTGAGGGGCTAACCTGTGTATACCATATACGATTTAGCAGCACCACTGGCCTCTACCCACTAGACTGCAGTACAACTGGCACTACCCTAGTTGTGACAACCAAAAAATGTCTCCAGAGATTGTCGAATGTCCCCTAGGGAGATTAAATCACCACCAATTCCCGTCCCCAAGAATCACTGCTCTAAAGTCAACAGAAATAAAAAACTTCTGCTACCTGCAACATTATAGACAAACGTCAAATATGTAACATGTGAAAGTGGCTAGGCACAAAAGTACATGCTGTCTGATTTCATTTCAATAAAGTTCTAAAACTGGAAATATTAATCAAAGTAATACAACTTGGGATCTTCATGACTTTGGGGGAAGGACATGACTTTGGGGGACATAAGAAAGGTGGTCTCCAGTTGGACACGGTGGCTCATGCCTGTAATCCCAGCCCTTTGGGAGGCCAAAGTGGGCGGATTACCTGAGGTCAGGAGTTCGAGACCAGTCTGGCCAACATGGTGAAACCCTGTCTCTACTAAAAATACAAAAATTAGCTGGGTGTGGTGGCACACGCCTGTAATCCCACCTACTTGGGCTGAGACAGGAGAATTGCTTGAGCCCAGGAGACAGAGGTTACAGTGAGCCGAGATCTTGGCACTGCTGCACTCCAGTCTGGCCAACAGAATAAGACTCTGTCTCAAAAAAAAAGAAAAAGAAAAAGAAAAAGAAAGGCAGTTTCCTGATGATACTCTATATGGACCCTAATCTGGGTAATATTTCCAGGGGTGTGTTCCTTTGTGAAAGTTTATCAAGCCATATCCTTCTGGTTTTGCTATATATACTCTGCTTTAAAGAAAGGTTACTCAAGAATATATGTCTGTGAATCTGGAGATGAGGAGAGACATAATTCTAGAATATGAAGCAAATGTTAAAATGTTACTTTAAAAAATACAAACAGAAGGGAATCTGACATCTCAATTTGGAAGAGAAAGAAAAACTGAGCTTTGTTAGAACAACAGGTGGCAGGAAAAGAAGTGGCAAAGCTGAATGAAAAGAAAGAAAAGGCCGGGCGTGGTGGCTCATGCCTGTAATCCCAGCACTTTGGGAGGCCGAGGCAGGTGGATCACGAGGTCAGGAGATCGAGACCATCCTGGCTAACACGGTGAAACCCCATCTCTACTAAAAATACAAAAAAAAATTAGCCGGGCATGGTGGAGGGTGCCTATAGTCCCAGCTACTTGGGCGGCTAAGGCAGGAGAATGGCATGAACCCGGGAGGCGGAGATTGCAGTGAGCCAGGATCGTGCACTGCACTCCAGCCTGGGAGACAGCGCGACTCTGTCTCAAAAAAAAAAAAAAAAAAGAAAGAAAGAAAAGAAATCTTATTTCTCCGAAGAATAGAAAGTGAGCTAAAGCAGAAAATTCAACCCGGGACTAGAAGGTAAAAAAGGATTTCTACTGTGGTAGAAACTGCTAGTTACTCATGTTAATCCTTCTTCTCATTCTTCCTTAACTAACAGAACCGCAAATTTATTCTGTGCAGCAGTTTGACCACTAACGCACTGCATTTTCCAGCTCTTCTTGCAAGTAACCTTGTTCAAAGTGATGTGGACGTGAATGCAGATGCTGCGGCAGCCATCGTATAACCATAAGGTGACCTTGAGGATGGAAATGTAGTGGAGCACAAAGAATGAACTTTGAATCCCTGATGCCTATAGAGACTGCCACCTCCACCCTGGACTGCCTGCTTCTGATATTTTACATAAAAGAGAAATAAACCTCTCTTTTGCTTAAACCGTGTTTTTGTGTTTTCTGTCATATGCAGCTAAATGCCATTCAAAACTGACACAGTGACCCAGAGCTGCATGTGACAGAAAACACAAAAACAAGGTTTAAACAAAAGAGAGGTGTATTTCTCTTTTATGTAATTGCATTTAGCTGCAGATGACAGGAAATGTTTCAAAAACACAAAAACATTTGTCTATAACGTTGCCTGTAGAAGTCTGGCCAAGAGAGAGCATTGGGAATTATAAACCTGAGCTGATGATCCTTGGCAGCAATAGAACCATAGTTCCCAACACAGCACAGCACAGGGGATGGGACAGAGACAACAAAGTATCAAGAAGAATCTGGAATCTTTATACACATAGGAGGAAAACATGGAGACTGAATGTGTACCATGTATTAAAAATGCATTAGGCGGGCACAGTGGCTCACGCCTGTAATCCCAGCACTTTAGGAGGCCGAGGTGGGCGGATTGCCTGAGGTCAGGAGTTCCAGACCAGCCTGACCAACATGGTGAAACCCCGTCTCTACTAAAAATACAAAAATTAGCCGGGTGTGGTGGTGGGCACCTGTAATCTCAGTTACTAGGAGGCTGAGACAGGAGAATCACTTGAACCAGGGAGGCAGAGGTTGCAGTGAGCCGAGACTGTGCCATTGTACACCAGCCTAAGCAACAAGACCGAAACACCATCTCAAAAAAAAAAAAAAAAGTGTACATTTTGGGTTTGCATAGATAAAAGTCTAGAGGGATACACTCCAATGAGAGTAGTTACCCTTAGGGAGTAGAATTTGAGATAGGAGTAGAAATAGACTTTTTTTTTTTTTTTTTTTTTTTAAGCAGTCTCACTCTGTTGCCCAGGCTGGAATACAGTAGTGTGATCTTGGCTCACTGCAACCTCCACCTCCTGGGTTCAAGCGATTCTCCTGCCTCAGCCTCCCAAGTAGCTGGGATTATAGGTGCCCATGACCATGCCCAGCACACTTTTTGTTTTTTTTTTTTTTTTTTTTTGAGACGGAGTCTCGCTCTGTCACCCAGGCTGGAGTGTAGTGGCCGGATCTCAGCTCACTGCAAGCTCCGCCTCCCGGGTTCACGCCATTCTCCTGCCTCAGCCTCCCGAGTAGCTGGGACTACAGGCGCCTGCCACCTCGCCCGGCTAAGTTTTTGTATTTTTAGTAGAGACGGAGTTTCACTGTGTTAGCCAGGATGGTCTCGATCTCCTGACCTCGTGATCCGCCCGTCTCGGCCTCCCAAAGTGCTGGGATTACAGGCTTGAGCCACCGTGTCCGGCCACTTTTTGTATTTTTAGTAGAGACAGAGTTTCACCATCTTGGACAGGCTGGTCTTGAACTCCTGACCTCATGATCCACCTACCTCGGCCTCCCAAAGTGCTGAGATTACAGGCATGAGCCACTGCACCCGGCCTGATCTTAGACTTTTAAGTTTTATATGTTTTAGAATTATTGGAAATGTTTACAATAAGCAGGTATTTTTGTGGTTAAAAGTTGTTTAGAGCTTTTTTTTTTTTTAAAGAAATTTATTGTTTTACATTTGAGGAGCTTGAGTATCTCCCATCTAGATTTCTAAAGTAGCTAAAAGCTAGCTCTAGTGATTGAGATTTTAATTAGAGTTTAGCCAAAGGTAAGTGATGCGGAGGAAACATCTTTGGGATGGGAAGTAAGCAATTTGGGTTCTGATCTTGACTGGGGGTGACATCTGGGCTGTCACTTTACTTCTTTGGGCCCTAGTTTCCTTGTCTATAAGACTAAAATTTGCACTGGACAGTCCCTTCCAGCCTGACATTCTGTAAATTTATAAATTGCCTCTCTGAGATTGAGGGGGAATTCTTATTTATCTTTGTAACTCCTCTCCTAACACATAGTGCTTATTAATACTTGTTAAGAATTCAGTGAGTGAGTGAGTGAGGTGGGAGGATGGTAGGGCAGCTGTGATATCCGTTTTGACATCACAGAATTTACGTGAAGTCTTTTTTTTTTTTTTTTTTTTTTTTTTTTTTTTTTGAGACGGAGTCTCGCTCTGTCGCCCAGGCTGGAGTGCAGTGGCGCGATCTCGGCTCACTGCAAGCTCCGCCTCCCGGGTTCACGCCATTCTCCTGCCTCAGCCTCCCGAGTAGCTGGGACTACAGGCGCCCACAACCGCGCCCGGCTAATTTTTTGTATTTTTAGTAGAGACGGGGTTTCACCGTGGTCTCGATCTCCTGACCTTGTGATCCGCCCGCCTCGGCCTCCCAAAGTGCTGGGATTACAGGCGTGAGCCACCGCGCCCGGCCTTACGTGAAGTTTTTAAAGATCATATCGCTAAGTAGCATAAGAGCTAGGTTTCCTGTTCAGAGTCTGAATATGCTGCAGAAAATCTGGATCCTGAAAAAGTAGAGAGAACAATTCTCTCTCCCAACACTGTGGAGGCAGCCTGTCAGCCCACAACTGCTGCTGCAGAATTTAAAGAAAACCGAAAATGTGAGAGCAGCGTACTGCAAAATAAGCCTAAAAATATACACCTGCACAACGTGAGAGGAAGCTGCGCCAGGATCAGAAGGACGTCCATGCATCATGGTACTAAATAAAGCTGACAGGCTGCCCTCTTTAGGTGGCATCTCACCTAACCCACATCAGCAATCCAGGCATAGGGTCATAGCCAGCCTTGCAGTGAGCCATCTGTCACGTGCTCCTGTGACAATCCACAAGAAAAAGTTCTCCTGGCAATCAAACAAGTTCCAAGGACATTCACACACAATCCTCAGTCCACTCTAAAAATAGCTGCAGACACATTTTCACAAGGAACATCTTTTCATTCATGATGCACTTCTTATCCAATATTGAGCTTCGCATGCTTCCCATGGAACACAGGCTGTCTCAATTTATTCTATTCTGATGGTAACTTTACCCCTTGCCTAGGTCACGAGTTCTTAATTAAGTAGCAGCAAACACAAATCTCTTGATTGTATTGCCCCTCCCACTGGCAAAACACTGGGGCAAAGGAAAGTCTTCTGCTTCAATATGCAATGGTTCCTAGATTTGTACCATCCTGTCTGACCTGCTCAGACAACCGAATTTGGGAAAGAAAGTTTCATAGACTTAGATATAGGGGTCTAATGAAGCAAAATGGTCAAAACGAGGTCTCTAAAGCTGGCTTAAGACAGACATAACTACACACAATATACAATCCTGGACGGGGAAACAACTATTATAAAGTGCATTACAGGCCAGGCACAGTGGCTTACGCCTGTAATCCCAGCACTTTGGGAGGCCAAGGCAGGGAGATCACCTGACGTTAGGAGTTCGAGACCAGCCTGGTCAACATGATGAATCCCCATGTCTATTACAAATACAAAAAAAATTTAGCCAGGCATGGTGGCGGACACCTGTAATCCCAGCTACTCGGGAGGCTGAGGCAGGAGAATTGCTTGAACCTTGGAGGCAGAGGTTGCAGCGAGCCAAGATTGTGCCACTGCACTCCAGCCTGGATGATAAGAGCAAAACTCTGTCCTAAAATAATAATAATAATAATAAAGTGCATTACAGAGACAATGGAGAAATTTGAGTATGGATTATATATTTTATCAATGTTAACTTGATACCTTTTTTTTTTTTTGAGACAAAGTCTCACTCTTGTTGCCCAGGCTAGAGTGCAATGTGGTGATCTCAGCTCACTGCAACCTCTGCCTCCCAGGTTCAAGCAATTCTCCTGCCTCAACCTCCCGAGTAGCTAGGACTACAGGCGCTTGCTACCACGCCTGGCTAGCTTTTGTGTTTGTAGCAAAGACAGGGTTTCACCATGTTGGCCAGGCTGGTCTCGAGCTCCTGACCTCAGGTGATCCTGACCTCAGGTGATCTGCCCTCCTTGGCCTCCCAAAGTGCTGGGAATACAGGTGTGAGCCGCCATGCCCAGCCCCCAACTTGATAACATTTAATAATATTGTATCAATGTTAAAATCCCTGTTTTTGATCACTTCATAGTGGTTATCTCAGAATGTCTGCTCTTAGGAGACAAGTGGAGAAGTATTTAGGAGTAACATGGTGGTTCTCTACAGTCAGACATGCAGTGCAGGGACCAGAAGTGGAGACAAAAATATGGAGGCTCCTCCCTCTTACGCCACCATCTCCCCATATGTGTGTGTATTTGATGTTTGCAAGATATATGCAGGTTAGATACCTAGAAATGGAATTATAGCAAAAGTTTTAATTTTGGACTGCCTTAAATGTTTGCTTGTCCACACCCCACATCCCTCCTGGCACATCAAGGCAAAGAGACAGAAGGTCCTCGGAGCAGCTGCCCCTGACTCCTCCAGGATCTACTCCACTCCTCTGTGCTCTCTGGACCCAGCTTTCCTGGCTTCCTGACCAGCTGTACTCCCTATCCCACCACCTTTTTTGTAACTCCAAATGTTATTGGAACAAGGAAGCAAAGGAGATTCACTTTAGATGCTGGAGGCAAGAAAATATTATGAATAATGCTATCTCTATTCATTTAAAAATTTACATAACATGGCAAATTTCCTAATCTTTTCAAAGAATCAACTTTTGGTTTGTTCATCCTCTCCTTTGTATTTATTTTCCATGTCATTATTATTATTTTTTGAGTCAGGGTCTCACTCTGTCACCCAGGCTGAAGTGCAATGGCACAGTCTCTGCTCACTGCAACCTCCTCCTCCTGGGCTCGTGATCCTCCCACCTCAGCCTCCTGAGTAGCTGAGACTAAAGGCACCAGCTACCACACACAGCTAATTTTTGGTATTTTGGTAGAGGCAGGGTTTCCTCATGTAGTTCAGGCTGGTCTCGAGTTCCTAAGCTCAAGCGATCCTCCTGCCTCAGCCTCCCAGAGTGCTGGGATTACAGGTGTGAGCCACTGCACCCAGCCCCTATTAATCATTTTGTTACTGTTTCTTGGTCAATGTTTTTTGTTTGTTTGTTTTTTGTATTTTGTTTATTTATTTATTTTGAGACAGTGTTTCACTTTTGTTGCCCAGGCTGGAGTGCAATGGCGCAATCTCAGCTCACTGCAACCTCTGCCTCCTGGGTTTAAGCGATTCTCCTGTCTCAGCCTCCTGAGTAGCTGGGATTACAGACTCATGCCACCACACCTGGCTAATTTTTGTACTTTTAGTAGAGACAGGGTTTCATCATGTTGGTCAGGCTGGTCTCAAACTCCTGACCTCAGGTGATCTGCCCGTCTTGGTCTCCCAAAGTGCTGGGCTCACAGGTGTGAGCCACTGGGCCTGGCCTGGTCAACGTTTTTTATATTTACCCACATACATGTATTTGCCACATTCTTTGCAGTTAATTCTCCATTGTGTTCCAGGCCTTCAATCTGGAATCATTTTCCTTCTGATATATATATATATTTTTTTTTTTTAGAATTTCCATTAATGTAGGTCTGCTGGGTGTTTTTTAATTTTTAAAATTTATTTATTTAGTTAGGTTTTTTTTTTTTGAGACAGTCTCACTCTGTCACCCAGGCTAGAGTGCAGTGGTGCAATCCCGGCTCACTGCAACCTTGTCCTCCCAGGTTCAAGCAATTCTCTTGCCTCAGCATCCCAAGTAGCTAGGACTACGGGCACGTGCCACAATCCCCAACTAATTTTTCTATTTTTAGTAGAGACAGGGTATCACCATGTTGGCCACATTGATTTTGAACTCCTGACCTCAGGTGATCCACCTGTCTTGGCCTCCTGAAGTGTTGGGGTTCAGCAGTGATCCACCAAGCCTGGCCTTTTTGTTTGTTTCAGAGACAAGGTCTTGCTCTGTTGCCCAGGCTGGAGTTGCAGCCTCAACCTCCTGGGCTCAAGCAATCAAGTAGCTAGGACTATAGGAATGTACCAGCATGCCCAGCTAATTTAGATCTGCTGTTAATAAACTGTCTGCTTGTTTGATGTCATTTTACTTGCATTCTTTTTTTCTTCTTTTTTTGGAAACAGAATCTTGCTCTGTCACCCAGGCTGGAATGCAGTGGCAGGATCTTGGCTCACTGCAACCTCTGCCTCCCGGGTTCAAGCGATTCTACAGCCTCAGCCTCCAGAGTAGCTGGGATTACAGGCGCCTGCCACCACGCCCAGCTAAATTTTTTTGTATTTTTAGTAGAGATGGGGTTTCACTATGTTGGCCAGGCTGGTCTCAAACTCCTGAGCTTGTAATCCACCTGCCTCAGCCTCCCAAAGTGCTGGGATTACGAGGCTTGAGCCATCGTGCCTGGCAGAGGAATTCTAAAATATAATGAATGTTTCAAATCAGTTGAGCTTCTGGCTTGGGCTTGCTTGGTTGATCTCTGCAGTTTGTTGGTGGCTTAATTGGAACTAGACAGTCTAAGAATACCTCATTCACATATCTAGCAATTGGCAGCCAGTTTGGTCTTAAGGGTTGGGGGCAAGGTTCAGTTGGAATTACTGTCTGTGCTTCATGTTGTTTCTTTTTTGTGAGACAGAGTCTTGCTCTATCGCTCAAGTGGTGTCATCTCAGCTCACTGCAACCTCCATCTCCAGAGTTCAGGTAATTCTCCTGCCTCACCCTTTCAAGTAGCTTGGACTACATGTGTGCACCACCACGCCCAGCTAATTTTTGCATTTGTAGTAGAGACAGGGTTTCACCATGTTGCCCAGGCTGGTCTCGAACTCCTGACCTCAAATAATAAGCCACCTTGGCCTCCCAAAGTGCTGGGATTACAGGCATAAGCCGCCATGCCAGGCTGTTCATATAGTTTATTCTCCTCCAACAGGCCTGTCCCGGCTTCTTTAAATGGTGGTTTTGGAATTCCAAAGAGAAGTAAGAGAGAGCAAGCCCCAGTGCATAGTTTATATTCCTTTGCTTTTGTCACATCTGCTGTTGTCTCATTGGCCAAAACAAGTCATAGGGCCAAGCCAGATACAGCAGGTGGAGTATAGACTCTCCTTTGATGGGAGAAATAGCCAAGTCATATTACAAAGGGGTGAGTGCATAGAGATAATAAGAATTATTGTGGTCATTTCCAAAATCAGTCTATCAAATTGCCTTATAAAAAGCACTGCAATTAAGTCAAATGACAAACTTGGAAAATATTTGCAAGTCAAATCACAAAAGATTAACTTAGCTAATACATGAATTGTTAACAAAAAGACCAAAAGCTAATACACAAATGGCAAAAGGATATGGACAGTTTCCAAAAGAAAATACAAATGTCTTTTTCTGGCTGGCAGCAAGGGAAAGGAAAGAAGAAAAAAGCTTTAAAGACATTGAAATAATTTTTTTAAAGCTGATTTTTTTTAACTGTATAGTATAAAACTTTAAAAGGCACAAAAAGGTACAGTGAAAAATCTCCTCCTGTACTACATTTATCATGTCCTTTGATTTTACTTACAATAGATCTTGCCATGCAGGTATTTTTATTATTTCAAAATATTCAAATAGGCCAGGTGCGGCGGCTCATGCATGTAATCCCAGCACTCTGGGAGGCCAAGGCAAGCAGATCACTTAAGGTCAGGAGTTCGAGACCAGCCTGGTCAACATGGTGAAACCCCGTCTCTAATAAAAACACAAAAATTAGCCGATGTGGTGGTGCACGCCTGTAGTCCCAGCTACTTGGGAAGCTGAGGCATGAAAATCCCTTGAATTTGGGAGGTGGAGGCTGCAGTGAGCCAAGATCATACCATTGCACTCCAGCCTGGGAGACAGAACAAGACTCTGGCTTAAAACAAAACATTTAAAGATTTTAAGCACTTATTGATGGCACTTGAGTTCTGGTCATACATGTCTGACTCACAATTATTTAAAAATCAAACATTAGCCTGGGTGCAGGGGCACATACCTGTGGTGTCAGGTACTCAACAGGCTGAGGTGGGAGGATTGCTTGAGTCCAGGATTTTGAGGCCAGCCTGGGCAATATAGCAAGAGCCTGTCTCTTTTTTTTTTTTTTTTTTTTTTTTGAGACGGAGTCTCTCTCTGACGCCCAGGCTGGAGTGCAGTGGCCGGATCTCAGCTCACTGCAAGCTCCGCCTCCCGGGTTCACGCCATTCTCCCGCCTCAGCCTCCCGAGTAGCTGGGACTACAGGCGCCCGCCACCGCGCCCGGCTAGTTTTTTGTATTTTTTTTAGTAGAGACGGGGTTTCACCGTGTTAGCCAGGATGGTCTCGATCTCCTGACCTCGTGATCCGCCCGTCTCGGCCTCCCAAAGTGCTGGGATTATAGGCTTGAGCCACCGCGCCCGGCCCAAGAGCCTGTCTCTTAAAAAGAGGTCAAAACATTAAAACTTCCCTTCGATTTCTTCTAGTACCTTTATTTTTAAATTTTTTATATTTAAATATTTGATTCTTTGGATTATCCTGACATCAGGTGTGAAGTATGGACCTAATGCCAAGTGTTGAATTATCCATCTTTCTACTACTGATTTAAAAGGTCATCTTTTTCATAAACTAAATTCCTGCATATATTAACATTTGGAGGCAGGCAGTGAGCTGATCAAAAAGAATGAAAGCAAACCCCTGGAGGAAGAAGAGAGTGGGAGAAACATACTGGGGAGCTGTGGAACCTTTCCTTTTCACTTTAGCTGACCTAATGAATACATGCACAACTGTTGTAACGTTTGCCTTGTAGAGCTACTGAAGGATTCTTAACCACCAACCACATAGAAATGAAGTAAGAGAAAAGCCTTTTTAATATGAAAACTATGTATTTGGGCACAAAAATGCAATATACAGTAAGAAACCATATTCTATCAAATATGACATTCTGTAATCTAAGAACACACAAAATTTTGTTATTAAGAAATGCCAAGAGGAAAAAGAACTCTGTAAAGTCCTATTCGATTTACTTTGCTAGGGAAAAGGATGTTTATTTGGCTCATGTCACAGTTCCATCATGTCTACTCTTCTTGTAAGTTCAGCTTCAATGCTATCCTATAGGAAGAAAGACATACCATAAATAACGACATAAAACAGATGTTCTAACTTTTATTTAATGTTATTTAAAATAAGGGAAACAAAAAAGGAAACATTAAAACAAAAAATTTTAAAAATACCATTATGAATATCTAATACGCTTTTAGACATTCCCTTGCTTTTACATCTCCCTTCTCTTCCCCTGCAAAAGCACTCAGACTCCTAAGTGATTCTAAGAAACATGTGAAGGGAAGAGAAAAAAAAACCTTTAGAGAGAGAAATCTGTAATGACACATGAATAAATTTTTCTGGCCTTTGCTACTAAAACAATATGCTTCCACAATGTCACTCACATCACCTCTTTTCTGCTTTTTTTTTTTTTTTTTTTTTTTTTGAGACGCAGTGTCACTGTTACCCAGGCTGGAGTGCAGTGGGACGATCTCGGCTCACTCTGCAACCGCTGCCTCCTGGGTTCAAGCAATTCTCTGCCTCAGCCTCCTGAGTAGCTGAGATTACAGGCGCCCAACACTACGCCTGGCTAATTTTTTTTGTATTTTTAGTAGAGATGGGGTTTCACTATCTTGGCCTGGTTGGTCTTCAACTCTTGACCTTGTGATCCACCCACCTTGGCCTCCCAAAGTGCTGGGATTACAGGTGTGAGCCACTGCGCCCAGCTTCTTTTCCATTTTCATTGCCACTGTCCTCTTTACTTCTTCTCTGGCCTAAATAGGCAAATTGGTTTCTGCAATTTTCTTTCTCCCTCCCCCAATCAACCCTAAACACTGGCTACAGAATAATCTTCCTAATGCACTAACCTGATCAAAAAGCATAGCTTTGGCCAGGCTTGGTGGCTCATGCCTATAATGCTAGCACTTTGGAAGGCCAAAGCCGGTGGATCACTTGAGGTCAGGAGTTGGAGACCAGCCTGGCCAACATGGTGAAACCCCATCTCTACTAAAAATACAGAAATTTGGCCGAGTGTGGTGGCTCACGCCTGTAATCCCACCACTTTGGGAGGCCAAGGTGGGTGGATCACCTGAGGTCAAGAGTTCGAGACCAGCCTAGCCGATGTGGCGAAACCCCCTCTCTACTAAAAATATAAAAATTAGCCAGGCGTGGTGGCAGGTGCCTGTAGTTCCAGCTATTCAGGAGGCTGAGACAAGAGAATCATTTGAACCTGGGAGGTGGAGGTTGCAGTGATCTGAGATCATGCCATTGCACTCCAGCCTGGGCAACAGAGCAAGACTCCATTAAAAAAATAAATAAATAAATAAAAATATAAAAATTAGCTGGGCATGGTGGTATGCACCTGTAATCCCAGCTACTTGGGAGGCTGAGGCATGAGAATTGCTTGAATCTGTGAGACGGAGGTTGCAGTGAGCTAACACCATTGCACTCTAGTCTAGAAGACAGAGCAAGACTCTTTCTCAAAAAAAAAATAAAAAGCATAGCTTTGATATTTCTCTTGAGTTTAAAAAACAAGCAAACACACAGCAGCTTTCCATGGTCTCTACATCCTCTAAGTTCAACACTCTTTATATATTAAGGCCCTCTACATCATAAACCAATGAACTTTTTCCAACTCCATCTTACATTTCATGCTTCTAAGCAGCTGGAACTTATCACTTGCTACAGCTTGAATAAGTCCTCCATTTTTCAGCTTATATGACTTTGCAAATTCTTTTTGCCTAGAATATTCTGTATGTCCCAATATATCCCCCTTTTTCCACTAGGGAAATCTACACAAAATTTTAAAAGGCTAAAATACTACTATGTGGTTTTTTTTTGTTGTTTTTGAGATGAAGTCTTGCTCTGTCCCCCAGGCTGAGTGCAGTGGCGTGATCTCGGTTCACTGCAACCTCCACCTCCCAGGTTCGAGCGATTCTCCTGCCTCAGCCTCCCGAGTAGCTGGGATTACAGGCACACATCACCACACCCAGCTTATTTCTGTATTTTTAGTAGAGACAGGGTTTCCCCATATTGGCCAGGCTGGTCTTGAACTCCTGACCTCTGGTGATCCGCCCGCCTCAGCCTCCCAAAGTGCTGAGATTACAGGTGTGAGCCACCGTGCCCAGTTACTATATGTTTTTTAATGGAAAAAATATATACACACGTACACAACCAAAAAAGCATTAAAAGCTGCAGGAGAATGATACACAGTAACTTTAGGACTGCAGTTTACTACTGAGGAGAAAGGAAAGAAGGATGAAGAGGACTTGAGCTATATTAGCATTTATTTTCTTTTTTAAAAAATCTGAAAAAATTACAGGAACTACTTACTAATTCACGCTTTGCTTCTTCAATTTTCACTCGAGCAAGAGATGGATTCTTTAAAAAAAAAATAAAACAAGGAAAAGTCATATTGCCTCAATTCAGACTCAAGGAGAAAAATAACGCCACAATCCTTTTCAAAAGGCAAAAAGCCTCCCAGAGGGAAGACCCAATGTACATATAACACTGAAATTGACCACTGACTTTAAACCCTTAAAAACCGATACATTATTTTCTTTCTTTCTTTTTTTTTTTGAGAGGGAGTCTCACTCTGTTGCCCAGGCTGGAGTGCAATGGCGCAATCTCGGCTCACTGCAGCCTCTGCCTCCCGGGTTCATGAAATTTTCCTGCCTCAGCCTCCTCAGTAGCTGGGATTATAGATTCCCACCACCATGCCCAGCTAATTTTTGTATTTTTAGTAGAGACGGGGTTTCACCGTGCTGGTCAGGCTGGTCTCGAACTCCTGACCTCAGGTGATCAGCCTGCCTCAGCCTCCAAAAGTGCTGGGATTACAGGCGTGAGCCAGCACGCCTGGCTTAAACACACTATTTTCATGGTCATATAGTACCCTTAGGGAAAGTTGGAGGAAACAATTTTTTTTTAATACACGAAAAGTATTACCGGCATTAAGTCTAAATAGGATTCCAATTTTTTCTTCAAAGGTATAGTCTGTTGCTTTAATCTTGCCAGTTTCTGGGGGTAAAAGAACACAGTCACAGAGTAACAGAAACATTCACAATGCAACTAATACTGCCCATTTCTGAAATAAAACACAACAAAGCATTTACATTAGTATGTTTTAAATAATGTTATCAAATAAAGAGCTTCTAAGATAAATAGATAAACTCACTCCAAATGGAAACAGCACCTGTTAGATGCTTAAAATAGGAAAGTGATATTCTTATTTAATTATTATTTTTTGAAACGGAATCTCTCTGTGTTGCCCAGGCTGGAGTGCAGTGGTACAACCACGGCTTACGGTAGCCTCAAACTCCTGGGCTCAAGCAACCTTCCTGCCTCAGCCTCCCAGGTAGCTGGGAACACAGGCATGCACCACCATGCCTGGCTAATTTTTGTTTTTTTGAGATGGAGTCTCGCTATCGCCCAGGCTGGAGTGAGGTGGCGCAATCTCGGCTCACTGCAACCTCCGCCTCCTGGGTTCAAGCAATTCTCCTGCCTCAGCCTCCCAAGTAGCTAGGACTACAGGCATGTGCCACCACCCCAGCTAATTTTTTGTATTTTTAGTAGAGATGGGGTTTCACCGTGTTAGCCAGGATGGTCTCGTTCTCCTGACCTTATGATCCACACACCTCGGCCTCCCAAAATGCTAAGATTATAGGCGTGAGCCACCGTGCCCAGCTCTTTTTTTTTTTTGAGATGGAGTCTTGCTCTGTCACCCAGGCTGGAGTGCAGTGGCACGATCTCAGGTCACGGCAACCTCTGCCTCCTGGGTTCAAGCGATTCTCCTTTCTCTTGTCTCAGCCTCCTGAGTACCTGGGATTACAGGCATGTCCCACCACACACAGCTAATTTTAGTATTTTTAGTAGAGACAAGGTTTTGCCATTTTGGCCAGGCTGGTCTCAAACTCCCAACCTTATGTTATTCGCCTGCCTTGGCCTCCCAAAGTGCTGGGATTACAGGAATGAGCCACCGCGCCTGGCCTAGTTTTTTAAAACTTTTTGTAGAGCTAGAGTCTTGATTTGTTGCCCAGGCTGGTCTCAAACTCTTGGGCTTAAGTAATCTTCCTGCCTCTGCCTCCCAAAGTACTGGGATTAGAGGTGTGAGCCACCATGCATGGTCTTTACTCCCATTTATTAACAATAGGATTGAAGTATGCTGTCTAAGAATACAAAAGAATGTGATTAAGAGGAATCAAAACCTAAAGGAGGCTGGGTGTGGTGGCTCACACTTCTAACCCCAGCACTTTGGGAGGCCAAGGTGGGAGGATCACTTGAGCCAAGGAATTTGAGACCAGTTTGGGCAACATAGCAAGACCCCCATCTCTATTTATTAAAACAAGGGAAAAAAATGTAAAGGAAGAACTAGAGTCCCAAATACATATTTATGAATTGTCAACATTAGATTCCAAGAACGAAGTATGAAAAATGTTAAGAATAATAAAACAAAACAAAACCCGCTATTTCTCTCTCTTCCCACCAAAACAGGCAAAACCTTTATATAACCTAAAATCCCAGAATTGCATTTGGTAACTACAGGAGTTTGGAGACCTGCATTTTACTGTCTACTGAAAGAGAAGAAAGGGGAGCACCTAGATGATTAGCTTATGGTCCTTTAATAAATCTGTCTAATAAATACATCCATAATACATAAGTGACTCCAGCAGAGTTTCTAACTTATAATAAAAAGGAAACCATGGAAATGTGAGGGCATATACAGCTAAACATGGAATAAAAGATATAAATACCAGTGAATATAGAGTACAATGGTAAAGGAAAAGAAATCAGGTCCACAGTGAATAAAAGCCAAATAAAAATAAACAAATGAAAAAGCAGATCGTGGAGTGAAATTTTAAAGAAAGTTAAATTAAGTTAAAATAAGCTCACCTCCGATAGTGCTACTAGGGACTGATGAGACAGAGAAGCATCCATGCCTCTGGCTGAAAGTTGCTCCTACAATTACCAAAAAAAGGAGTTCAGTTAAAAAATTATTTCAAAAGTGACCACCATCAAATATTTTTAACATATAACACAGTAAAGAGGAGCTACAAAGTATAAATGAAAAACTGTACATGTATCTAAGCATTTGCACCTTACATGTGAATCCTTTCCACACTCATGCATTTGTGACAAGATGGGTACAGTGTGTAAGGCCTGAGTTTCAGAGCCTGGATGCCTGAGTTTGAATCTAGATCTGCTTACAATGCTGGCTATGTAATCTTAGGCAAGTTACCAACTTCTCCGTAGTCCTCTCATCTGTAAAAAGGGAATAATAATGCCTAGCTGTGAGGGTGATGGTAAAAAATAAGGATGAAGAGAGCTAACTATATTCAGTCCTTCATACAAACCTCTGCAGCCTTGATTCCAAATCTGAATTCCTCTGACTTTGCTTTTAGAAAGTCCATGTTCTGACGACGATTATCAACTTTGGCCCTTTCTATAGACTGATGCAACTCTGCTTTCTTGACATCCCTTTAAAAAGCAAAATTAAAAACATTTTCTTCTTCTCCTCAGTAAAAGTATTGTACAATAGAAACTCTACTACTTTTGGATTCAATGCTGGCTTGGCCAAGAGTTGGTAACCAGGTCATCTTTCCCTCCATGTTGCACTCTGGGCTTTTTTTTTTTTTTTTAAGAGATGAGGTCTTGGTCTGTCACGCATGCTTGAATGCAGTGGTGTGATCACTGCAGCCTCAAGCTCCTTGGCTCAAGTGATCCTCCCACCTCAGTCTCCCATATAGCTAGGGCTACAGACACATGCCACTACACCTGGCTAATTTTTAAAATTTTTGTAGATGGCCAGCCACAGTGGCTTACATCTATAATCCCAGCACTTTGGGAGACCAAGGTGGGCAGATCACCTGGGGTCAGGAGTTCAAGACCAGCCTGGCCAACATGGTGAAACCCTGTTTCTACTAAAAATACAAAAATTAGCCAGACATGGTGGCATGCACCTATAATCCTGGCTACTGGGGAGGCTGAGGCAGGAAAATCACTTGAACCTGGGAGATGGAGGTTGCAATGAGCTGAGATTGTACCACTGCACTCCAGCTTGGACGGTAGAGTAATGCTCCATCTCAAATTTAAAAAAATAATAAAATAAATAATTTTTTTTGTAGAGACAGTCTCACTATGCTGCCCAGGTTTACAACAATTTTACAATTAATGTAAGCCAATTATTCTTGAAGAAAGTAAATCGGCCATTCAAAAAAAAAATTGGTGCTCACTTCGGCAGCTCATATATTAAAATTAGAACAATACAGAGAAAATTAGAACGGCCTCTGCACAAGGAAGATGTGCAAATTTGTGAAGCGTTCCATATTTTGTTTTGTGGCTTATCTAGAAATAATATGGAAAATATTGCTGTTATTTTTGGCAAAGAAAGTCAATTTTGTATAGTTTATTTCAACCTAAATAAACTGTGAATTTTGTTTAAATAATAATAATAATAATTTAACATATCCTGAAGTCAATTTGAAATAGGAGGTCCTAAAAACCTCTTTACTGAATGTGACATGAAGTTCGAGACCAGCCTGGCCAACATGGTGAAACCCCATCTCTGCTAAAGATACAAAAAAATTAGCTGGGTGTGGTGGCAGGTGCCTGTAATCCCAGCTACTTGAAAGGCTGAGGCAGGAGAAACACTTGAACCTGGAAAGCAGAGGTTGCAGTGAGCTGAGATCACGCCACTGCACTCTAGCCTGGGTGACAAGAGAGAAACTCTGTCTCAGAAACACAAATTAAACAAATAAATAAATAAAGATAAATGTGACAACACAGTGCCTTGCACATATGTAGTCAATATTTGTTGAATAAATTTACATACCGCCAAATTACTTGTGCATATGTACACATACCCCTGATCTATAGGCCCTAATCTCTGGGGTAAAAAGGACCTGAAAAAGGCCTAAAGCATCATAAGAGGGATACCACAGCTATAGCAAGAATGCACAACAAAACATAATGTGACTTTAAGTTGTATGGTAGTTTATAAGTATAAAAAAAATCACATAGAGTTTGAAAATTCTTTTTTTTTTTTTTTTTTTTTTTGAGACAGAGTCTCGCTCTGTCACCCAGGCTGGAGTGCAGTGGCCGGATCTCAGCTCACTACAAGCTCTGCCTCCCAGGTTTACGCCATTCTCCTGCCTCAGCCTCCCAAATAGCTGGGACTACAGGCGCCCGCCACCTCGCCCGGCTAGTTTTTTGTATTTTTAGTAGAGACGGGGTTTCACCGTGTTAGCCAGGCTGGTCTCGATCTCCTGACCTCGTGATCCGCCCGTCTCGGCCTCCCAAAGTGCTGGGATTACAGGCTTGAGCCACCGTGCCCGGCCGAGTTTGAAAATTCTAAAACCCACATTATTTGTTTTTTAAAAAAAGGCAAGAGGCTGTGCGTGGTGGCTCATGCATATAATCCCAGCATTTTGGGAAACCAAGGCAGGTGGACCACTTGAGGTCAGCAGTTCGAGACCAGCCTGGCCAATATGGCGAACCCTGTCTCTACTAAAAACACAAAAATCAGCTGGGTGTGGTGGTGCACAACTGTGCTCCCAGCTACTGGGGAGGCTGAGGCAGAAGAATCGCTTGAACCTGGGAAGTGGAGGCTGCAGTGAGCCGAGACTGCAACATTGCACCACTCCAGCTTGGATGTTGCAGCGAGACTCCATCTCAAAAAAAAAAAAAAAAAAGAAAAGAAAAAAGAAAAGAAAAAAAACAAGGTAAGAAATTGTATGAATAAAAGCTGAAAAAGTCAGGCGGGGCGCAGTGGCTCACGCCTATAATCCCAGCACTTTGGGAGGCCAAGGTGGGTGGATCACCTGAGGTCGGGAGTTCGAGACCAGCCTGACCCACATGGAGAAACCCCGTCTCTACTAAAAATACAAAATTAGCTGGGCGTGATGGCTCATGCCTGTAATCCCAGCTATTTAGGAGGCTGAGGCAGGAGAATCGCTTGAACCCGGGAGGTGGAGGTTGCGGTGAGCTGAGATCGCGCCATTGTACTCCAGCCTGGGTGACAGAGCGAGACTCCGTCTCAAAAAAAAAAAAAAAAGCTGAAAAAGTCATATCCAACGATCTCCAGCTTCACTAATCATTCTACTTAAAAAAGTGTTTCATGGACCCTATTTCCTAATGTTTTTAAAATCATACCTACTGCCAAAACTAAATTTGACAATGTCCTATTACTCCCTTATTTATAAATTGTCACCATTTAGAACTCAGTTACTTACTCTTGTAGACATTTTTCTAATACTAACGTTGCAGTTAGATTTTTTTCAAGTTTTTCCAGTTCAATCTTGATTTCTTCACTTTTTGATTTGGTACGAAAGAGATTAGAGGTCAAATCATTCACTGCAGGGATAAAACTAAAAGAAGAATCTGGTCATATACATGGGCTTAATGGGCAATCATTATAATTACTCCTTATTGCTAAAAATGACTTTACTGCTATGTAGATTTTTATATAACCATGCTGTTCATACCTTTATGTGTTTTTTTACACACTGTTCCCGTTGCCTGGAATGCCCTTCTTCATTTGGCAAAGTTCCATTTGTTCCTTCAAAACTCAGATGAGCATCACTGTCATCCTGGCATTAACTACCTCCTTCTCTGTGCTACCCAGCTGTACCTTATACATACTTTTACTGTTACAGCTGTCACACTATGTTATAGTTACATTTCCATCTCCCTTATTTGACTGTAAGCAGAGACTGTTCTTGAAGGCAGTTACTATCGTATTCATCTTGCTTCCCCAGTGTTATACCAGAGCTATAGTAAGAAGGCACAAAACATAATGTGACTTTAAGTTGTATGATAGTATGTAAGTATCAGAAAAAGTTTAAAAAATTCTAAAACACACTGTATTTGTAAAAAAAAAAAAAAAAAAAAAAGGGCAAGAAATTATATGATTCATCCTTGCTTCCCCAATGCTTATGCAATTAACATACAACTGGTATTTGTTATCTGCTGAACTTACTTAATTCAAGTCTAGATTTCTGCTGCCATACAGTAGGCATGTTCTTTTTTTTTTTTTTTTTTTTTTTTTGAGACGGAGTCTCGCTCTGTCGCCCAGGCTGGAGTGCAGTGGCGCAATCTCGGCTCACTGCAAGCTCCGCCTCCCGGGTTCACGCCATTCTCCTGCCTCAGCCTCCCGAGTAGCTGGGACTACAGGCGCCCACAACCGCGCCCGGCTAATTTTTTGTATTTTTAGTAGAGACGGGGTTTCACCGTGGTCTCGATCTCCTGACCTTGTGATCCGCCCGCCTCGGCCTCCCAAAGTGCTGGGATTACAGGCGTGAGCCACCGCGCCCGGCAGTAGGCATGTTCTTATACCTAAAACACTACTCTTTGAGTTTATATATAAATTGCCTTTAAGTTGACAGGTAAACTGTTCTGCTGCGTTGTTCTTTGATTATAGGTTATATTAATATTCATAGTCCTAAAGGGCAGTGGCTCACGCCTGTAATCTCAGCACTTTGGGAGGCAGAGGTGGGTAGATCACAAGGTCAGGAGTTTGAGACCAGCCTGGCCAGCATGGTGAAACCCTGTCTCTACTAAAAATACAAAAAAATTAGCCGGGCATGGTGGCAAGCGCCTGTAATCCCAGGTATTCGGGAGGCTGAGGTAGGAGAATCGCTTTACCCCGGGAGGCGGAGGTTGTAGTGAGCCCAGATTACGCCACTGCACTCCAGCCTGGGCAACAGAACGAGACTCTGTCTCAAAAACAAAAACAAAAACAAAAACAAAATATTAGTAGTCCTAGCTAAGATATGGCCAAAAGTGATAGTCATATGAACTTTATAAGACTGGTTTTGAATCTCAGCTCTGCCATTTAGTAGCTCGGAGAAATGATTTAACCCACACCTCCTGACCCTCAGTTTCCTCTAAAGGTTGTTGGAAGAATCATGTTATTATATAAGTAAAATGCCTGTCAAAAAGAATGAAAATTCCTTACCTACTCAACAAAAAGGTAGACATAACCAAAATTTACTATGCTCAACCAAATCATTTAGCATACTATCTTTCTTCTTATACACAGGAAACAATGTGATAGTAACTCCTTTCCAAATATACATGAGAACCACCCTTCATAAACCTAATCCTGGAAGAAGAAAACACTAAAAATTAACCAATACCAAGTTTATCCAAATTAATTATACTTACTGGCAAAGACATGAAGTAACTAAATTCAGTGCTTTGTATTTACTGCCAATTTTTCATATAGAATTATGCTGAGAACAAAAAGTCTTTAAGACCTTATAGCAGATATGATTGTGGAAATTAAAACCGAAGCAAGAATTACCTAGCTAGTGAGGTATCCTTTGTTTCAAGGGCCACTGAACTGTCAACCAAAGCATTCAGATACCTGGAACCAGTGCTAGAGAGGTTGGCAGGGGAAAAATTCACACTCTCCATGAGAAGGTCTTGAAGATACTTGGCTAAAAACATGAAAGAGTTCCATGGTGACTGTTTGCTTTTTAAAACATTTTTAACAGCTTTATCAAGACATACTTCACATACCATATAAGCCACCCACCTAAGGTATGTAATTCAGTGGCTTTTAGTGTATTCAGAGTTGTATCCCCATCGGTACAACCTATTCTTAAAAACATTTTCATCACTCCAAAAAGAAATTCTACAACCCTTAGTCATCACTTTATTTCTTTTTTCTTTTTTTTTTCTTTTTGAAATGGAGTCTCGCTGTCACCCAGGCTGGAGTGCAGTGGTGCAATCTCAGCTCACTGCCATCTCCGTCTCCTGGGTTCAAGTGATTCTCCTGCCTCAGCCTCCTGAGTAGCTGGGATTACAGGTGCCCACCACCACGCCCAGCTAATGTTTTTTGTATTTTTAGTAGAGACAGGGTTTCACTGTGTTGGCCAGGCTGGTCTTGAACTCCTGACCTTGTGATCTGCCCACCTCAGCCTCCCAAAGTGCTTGGATTAGAAGCGTGAGCCACCGCCCCTGGCTTATTTTTTTCTTATAGAGACCAGATCTTGCTAGGTTGCCCAGGCTGACCTCAGGTGATCCACCAGCCTTAGCCTCCCAAAGTGCTAGGATTACAGGTGTGAGCCACCATGCCCAGCTCTGTTTAGTCATCACTTTCTAATCTCCCAACCCATGAAACCCTAGCAACCACTTCCTGTCTTTACTCATTTGCCTATTTGGGACATTTCATATGAATGGCATCATAAGATGTGTGGTCCTCTGTGACTAGTTTCTCTCACAATAGTTTCAAGGTTCATTATGCCACAGCATGTACCAGTACTTCATTCCTTTTTTTTTTTTTTTTTTTTTTTTTTTTTTTTTTTTTTTTTTTGAGACGGAGTCTCGCTCTGTCGCCCAGGCTGGAGTGCAGTGGCCGGATCTCAGCTCACTGCAAGCTCCGCCTCCCGGGTTCACGCCATTCTCCTGCCTCAGCCTCCCGAGTAGCTGGGACTACAGGCGCCCGCCACCTTGCCCGGCTAGTTTTTTGTATTTTTTAGTAGAGGCGGGGTTTCACCGTGTTAGCCAGGATGGTCTCGATCTCCTGACCTCGTGATCCGCCCGTCTCGGCCTCCCAAAGTGCTGGGATTACAGGCTTGAGCCACCGCGCCCGGCTCATTCCTTTTTATTGCTGAATAATATTCCATTATACGGACATATCACATTTTATTTATCCACTTAACCACTGATGGACATTTGGGTTGTTTCCACATTTTGGCTATTACAAATGCTGCTAAAAACACTCATTCAGTACGTGTCAGGTTTTGATATGAACACATGTTTTCATTTCTCTTGGGTATAAATGGAATTGCTGGTCATATGTTTACTCTATGTTTAAACATTTTAGGAACAGTCAGATTGTTTTCCAAAGTGGTTGGATGATTTTATATTCCCACTAGAAGTGATGAAGGCTCCAATTTTCCACATCTTCTCCAACAGTTGTAATATCTGTCTTTTTGATTATAGCCATCCTAGTGAGTGTGAAGTAGCACTGTGGTATTTGCTTATTTTCTTGAGACAGGGTCTCCCTGTCATCCAGGATGGAGAACAGTGGCACGATCTCAGATGATCCTCCCACCTCGGCCTCCCAGGTAGCTGTGGACCACTATACCTGGCTAATTTTTGTATTTTTTTGTAGAGATGGTGTTTTGCCATGTTGCCCAGGCTGGTCTTGAACTCCTGGACTCAAGCGATCTGCCTGCCTTGGCCTCCCAAAGTGCTGGGATTACTGGCGTGAGCCACTGTGCCCAGCCTAGCACTGTGGTTTTGATTTGAATTTCTCTGATGACTAATGATGCTGGGCTTTGTGACCATTTGTGTATCCTCGTAGGAGAAATGTCTATGTATACCCCTTGCCCATTTTAAAATTGGGTTGTCTTTTTATTATTGAGGTTTTCTTTGTTGTTGTTTTTGAGACAGGGTCTCGCTCTGTCACCCAGGCTGGAGTACAGTGGCACAATCTCTGCTCACTGCAACCTCCACTTCCTGGGCTCAAGTGATCCTCCCACCTCAGGCTCCCAAGTAGCTGAGACTACAGGTGTCCACCACCATGCCTGGTTAATTTTGGTGATTTTTTTAGAGCTGTGGTTTCGCCATGTTGCCTAGGCTGACCTCAAACTCCTGGGCTTAAGCAGTCTGTCCGCCTCAGCCTCCCAAAGTGGTGGGATTACATGTGTGAGCCACTGTGCCCAGCCTTTATTATTGAGTTGTAAGAGTTCTTTACATGTTGTAGATACAAGTCCCATATCAGATATATTTATAAATATTTTCTCCCATTCTGAGGACTGTCTCTTTTCATTTTTTTTTTTTTTTTTTTAGACAGTCTTGCTCTGTTGCTCAGGCTGGAGTGCAGTGGCACGACCTTGGCTCACTGCAACCTCTGCCTCCCAGGTTCAAGTGATTCTCATGCCTCAGCCTCCCAAATAGATGAGATTACAGGTGCATGCCACCATACCCAGCTAATTTTTGTATTTTTAGTAGAGACAGAGTTTCACCATGTTGGCCAGGCTGGTCTTGAACTCGAGACTCAGGTGATCCACCTGCCTCAGCCTCCCAAAGTGCTGAGATTATAGGTGTGAGCCATGACGCCCGGCCTGTCTTCATATTCTTGATGGTGTCCTTTGAGAACAAAAGTTTTACATTTTGACGATGTCTAATTTAAGTACTTTTTCTTTTGTTGCTTGTGCTTTTGGTATCATATCCAAGAAACCAATGCCAAATCCAAGGTTACAAGGGTATATACCTTTGTTGCCTTCTATGCATTTTAGGTTTAGTTCTTATATTTTCTAGGCTTTTTTTTTTTTTTTTTTTGAGGCAGGGTCTCACTCTATCACCCAAGCTGGAGTGCAGTGGCATGATATTGGCTCATTGCAACCTCTGCTTCCTGGGCTCAAGCAATCCTCCCACCTCAGCCTCCCAAGTAGCTGGGACTACAGGCACATGCCACCATGCCTGGCTAATTTTTGCATTTTTAGTAGAGACGGGGTTTCGCTCCGTTGGCCAAGCTGGTCTCAAACTCCTAACCTCAGGTGATCCACCCACCTCGGCCTCCCAAAGTGCTGGGATTACACCGCACCTGGCCTTTTTAGGCTTTTTATTCATTTTGAGATAATTCTTCTATTTCGTGTGAGTTCGAGTCCAACTTCATTCTTGAGCATGTGGATATCCAGTTGTCCCTTTTGTTGAAAACGCTATTGTTTCCTCGGTTGAATTGTCTTGTTACACCCTTGTCAAAAATCAGTTGATCAGGAGATCAACTTATAGCATAGTAGTGCAGGAGTTGGGCTGACCTGCTCTTCAGTGAAACTGGTGAAAATTACAAGAAAGAAAACAAACCCAACCATTTAAAGCCTCTAAAAATGGTCCTAAGGGTAAACAGCAAATGAAGAAACAACTATTCAATAAAATCTATAAAAAACTCAGTAAGGACACTGAGAATTTGTGGTATTTGAACCAAGACTCCTCCCTCCGCCCTTTCAGCTCACGGAGGCGGAGACTCCACTCCAGACTGCTACAGTCAACACAGGGTTTTCCTTGCTCCCAGCTCCCAGCTAGAAGGCTTTCTTCCTGGGAGAAGCAAGATTTTAGTGTTTTTTATCCTGCCACTAGCTATCTGCTACTGCATCCAAGTCCCAAGGGGATGTGGTCGAGAGGTGTCTGCCCAGCCACTGCTCTTGGAATGGAAGCTCCTGGAGTAAGGCAAGCTGAGAATACTGGAGTCCCAGTGGCCCTTGCTCCGGCTAGTGAGGTGGTGGTTCCACACCAGGAGAGGCAAGCCAAGAAGACCTAAGGCTGCCGCACTCCCTCTCTACCAAGCAGTTCCTATAGCTGGCATATCACTCAGTGAGAAACTTGACATTTTCCCTACCCAGCCCCAACTCCAACTCTAGAGGCTGGCCTCAGAGATTTTGCCTCGGGGGAAAAGCAAGTCACAAAACAGATGGCTCCCCATCTCTTCCCAAAGGAACTGACTACATTTGCAACAGAGCTTGGAGAGGTTCAAGCCTAACGGCAATCTCAAAAAGAGTAGAAGTTGTGGTCAAAGGAATTAGGAGCAGAATCAAGACACAGGCGAAACTGCAGGGCAGTTAGTTTGCAGGGGAGAACCAGTGAGTACGACATCTAGGAGGAGCCATCCAGAAGATAAAACAAATATCTAACTGACCTCAGAAACTATTCCTCCAAGGGAGCTAGAATTTGATTGGAATTGCTTGTAGAGCAGTTTATGCCCAGGGCCTTGTTGAAAACAACAGCTGTCAATTAGTGGAATTTTACAGTTAGGTGTGCTCAGTGAAAGAGAGGAAGTCAGCTTGACCCAAACACTGTCAACTCAGAGTGAGCTTGGGGATACTCAGGTATGTGTCTCCCTGAGGAGCAACATCAGGAGTTTAACACTACAGGGGATAAACAGACTTCACTAAAATAGTCCAGCCAGCAGACAGCTAAGCAAATAACAATAACAGGAGGAAGTAAGATGAGTACCCAGCAAGGATACAATATGTTGTCTGAAATGTCCAGTTTCCAAGAACAACAACAACAACAAAAAAGAGGAACGTGGCCGGGCGCAGTGGCTCACGCCTGTAATCCCAGCACTTTGGGAGGCCGAGGCAGGTGGATCACAAGGTCAGGAGATCAAGACCATCCTGGCTAACACAGTGAAACCCTATCTCTACTAAAAATACAAAAAATTAGCTGGGCATGGTGGCGGGCGCCTGTAGTCCCAGCTACTCGAGAGGCTGAGGCAGGAGAATGGTGTGAACCCGGGAGGCGGAGCTTACAGTGAGCCCAGATCGCGCCACTGCACTCCAGCCTGGGCAACAGAGCGAGACTCCGTCTCAAAAAACAAACAAACAAACAAGGAATGCAAAGAACAAGAAAGGAACTGTAATGGAAAAAAGCAAGCAACAGAAGCTGCCTGTGAGAATGACCAGACGTTGGCTTTATCAGGAAAAACTTCAAATATCCATAATAAGCGTGTTCACAGAATTAAAGGAAACCAATTAAAGAAGGAACATGAGGTAAGATGAAAATGTTGCATCAAATAAAGAATATCAATGAAGAGAAAGAAATTGTAAGAACTAAATGAGAATTCTAGAGTGAAATAACTGAACTGAAAAATTCATTAGAGAGAATTAACGCTAGATTTGCAGTGGCAGAAGAAAGAATAAGTGAACTTGAAAATAGATCAAAAGATATTGTGGGCTGGGCATGGTGGCTCACGCCTCTAATCCCAGCACTTTGGGAGGCTGAGACAGGCAGATCACTCAAGGTCAGGAGTTTTCGACCAGCCTGGGCAACACGATGAAACCCCATCTTTACTAAAAATACAAAACTTAGCCAGGCATAGTGGTGCACGCCTGTAGTCCCAGCTACTTGGGAGACTGCGGCAAGAGAATCGCTTGAATCCAGAAGGTGAAGGCTGCAGTGAGCTGAGATTGTGCCATTGCTTTAGCCTGGGCAACAAGAGTGAGACAATAAATAATAAATAAATAAATTAAATTAAATTAATAAAATATGGAAAATAAATAAATAAATAATAAATAAATAAATAAAAATATGGAAGCCAAAGAACAGAGAAAAAAGAATAAAGGAAAATGAAAGGCAAAGCGCAGTGGTTCATGCCTGTAATCCCAGCACTTTGGGAGGCCGAGGCTCAGGAGATCGAGACCAGCCTGGCCAACATGGTGAAACCCCATTTCTACTAAAGATACAAAAAATTAGCCGGGTGTGGTGGCGCGCAACTATAATCCCAGCTACTCAGGAGGTTGAGGCAGGAGAATAGCTTGAACCTGGGAGGCGGAGGTTGCAGTGAGCTGAGATCGTGCCATTGCACTCCAGCCTGGGCAACAGGGCAAGAGTCCATCTCAAAAAAAAAAAAAAAAAGAAAGAAAATGAAGAGAGCCACAAAGAAATGTGGAACACCATTAAGCATATCAACACACACATAATGCGAGTCCCAGAAGGAGAGAAAAGAGAAAGAAGTGAAAATAATATAACAAGAAATTAGCTGGGTGCAGTGGTTCATGCCTGTAATCCCAGCACTTTGGGAGGCCGAGGCAGGCAGATCACTTGAGGTCAGGGGTTCAAGACCAGCCTGGCCAACATGATGAAACCCTATCTCTATTAAAAATACAAAAATTGGGCTGGGCCCTGTGGCTCACACCTGTAATCCTAGCACTTTGGGAGGCTGAGGTGGGAGGATCCCTTGAGGCCAGGAGTTCAAAACCAGCCTGTCCAACATGGCGAAAACCCGTCTCTAATAAAAATACAAAAATTAGCCAGGTGTGGTGACAGATGCCTATAATCCCAGCTACTCAGAAGGCTGAGACAGAACTTGAGCTGGGGAGGCAGAGGTGGCAGTGAGCCGAGATCACGCTCCTGCACTCCAGCCTGAGCGACAGAGTGAGACTCTGTCTCAAAAATAATAACATTAATAATATAACAAGAAACAATGCTGAAAATTTACCATGCTCTGCAATAATATACACATTCAGGAAGCTCAACAAATGCAAGTAAAATAAATGTAAAGAGAACTGCAAACAGACATATCAAAGTAAAAAATGCTGAAGTAAAAGAAAATCTTGAGGCCGAGTGCATTGGTTCATGCGTGTAATCCCATTTTGGGAGGCCGAGCTGGATAGATCAGGAGATCAAGACCATCCTGGCTAACACGGTGAAACCCCGTCTCTGCTAAAAATATAAAAAATTAGCCAGGCATGGTGGAACGCGCCTGTAGTCCCAGCTACCCAGGAGGCTGAGGCAGGAGAATCGCTTGAACCCAGAAGGTGGAGGTTGCAGTGTGCCGAGAATGCACCACTGCACTCCAGCCTGGGCAACTCCGTCTCAAAAAAAAATAAAAAAAAGAAAAGAAAATGTTGAAAGCAGCAATAGAAAAACTACCTGTTACTTACAAAGAAGCCCCAGCAAGATTAATAGCTGACTTCTTGGTGAAATAATGTAGGCCAGAAGACAGTGAAATAACACATTCAAAGTGCTCAAACAGAAAAAAATCTTCAACCAAGAATCCTATACCTAGCAAAACTACCTTTAAAAAATGAAGGCACAGCCTAGGCAAAATAGCAAGATTCCACCACTACAAAAAAATTTTAAAGGCCAGGTCGGTGACTCATGCCTGTAATCCCACACTTTGAGAGGTCAGATAGGTGGATCACATGAGGTTAGGAGTTCAAGACCAGCCTGGCCAACATGATGAAACCCTGCCTCTACTAAAAATACAAAATTAGCCAGGTGTGGTGGCTCATGCCTGTAATCCCAGCTACTGGGAAGCTGAGGCAAAAGAATCACTTGAACCCAGGAGGCAGAGGTTGCAGTGAGCTGAGATTGCACCACTGCACTCCAGTCTGGGCAACAAGAGCAAAACTCCATCTAAAAAAAAAAAAATTAAAAAATTAAGCTGGGCATGGTGATTCACATCTGTAGTCCTATCTACTTGGGAGGCTAAGGCAGGGGGATCACTTGAGCCCAGGAGTTTGAGGCTGCAGTGAGCTATGATCATGCCACTGCACACCAGCCTGGGTGACAGAGCAAGGCTCTGTGTCAAAAAAAAAAAAAAAAGGACAAAATAAAGTCTGCTAGATAGAAAAAAACTGAGAGAATCTGTTGCTAGCAGACTCAACTTACAAGAACTAAGGGAAGTTTTGTAGGCTGAAATCAAGTAGCCTCAAATAGTAATCTGAATGCATATGAAAAAACAAAGACTGTAAGTAATGGTAACTATGGAATTATAAAGAGAACATACATGCATATTTTTTCTACTTTCTTCTCTTAACTGTTCAAAAAAGCAACTGAGGCAGGGCGTGGTGGCTCACTCCTGTAATCCCTGCACTTTGGGAGGCCGAGGTGGGCGGATCATGAGGTCAGGAGTTTGAGACCAGCCTGGCCAACATGCTGAAACCCTGTCTGTACTAGGAATACACAAATTACCTGAGCGTGGTGGCATGTGCCTGTAATCCTAGCTATTTGGGAGGCTGACTCAGGAGAACTGCTTGAACCCGAGAGGCGAGGTTACAGTGAGCCGAGATCACGCCACTGCACTCCAGCCTGGGCGACAGAGCATGACTCTATCTCAGGAAAAAAAAAAAAAGAAAGAAAAGAAAAAGAATACTCCACCCAACGAGAGAATATACATACTTCTCAAGGGCACATGGAACATTCTTCAGGAAAGAATAGCTTTATGCTGGGCCATAAAACAAATGTCAATACATTTAAAAGGATCAAAATAATGCAAGGTATTCTTTGGTCAAAATGAAATGAAATTAGAAATCAATAACAGAAAGAAATTTAGGAAACTCACAAATATGTGTGATATAGTTTGGCTCCATGTCCCCACCTAAATCTCATGTTGAATTGTACTCCCCGCGTGTCGGGGAGGGGACTGGTGGGAGGTGACTGGATCATGGGGGCGGACGTCCCCCTTACTGTTCTCGTGATAGTGAGTTCTCACCGGATCTGATGGTTTAAAAGTGTGGCACTTCCAGCTTTGCGCGCTCTCTCTCTCCTGCTCTGGCATAGTGAGTAAGACGTGCCTTGCTTCCCCTTCGCCTTCAACCATGATTGTAACTTTCCTGAGGCCTCCTCAGCCACATGGAACTGTGAGTCAATTAAACCTCTTTTCTTTATACCTAGTCTCAGGTAGTTCGTTATAGCAGTGTGAGAACGAACTAATACAAAGTCGAATTAAACAATACACTCCTAATAACCAACAGGTAAAGATTAAATCAAACACATTAGAAAATACTTTGAGAAGAATGAAAATAAAGATACAATGCAACAAAACTTATGAAATACATTGCAAATGGCATGTGGAGGGAAATTTATACTTGTAAATTCCTATTTTAACAAAGAAGAAAGATCTCAAATCAATAGCCTAACTTTCCATTTTAAGACACTGAAAAAAGAAGAGCAGACTAAACCTAAAGCAAGCCAAAGTAATGAAATACTAAAAATTAGAGTGGGCCAGGAGTGGTTGCTCACACCTATAAATCATAGCACTTTGGGAGGCTGAGGCAGGGTCAGAAGTTTAAGACCAGCCTGAGCAACACGGTGAAATACTGTCTCTAGTAAATATACAAAAATTCGCTGGCTATGGTGGCCTGTGCCTGAATCCCAGCTACTCATGGGGCTGAGGCAGGAAAATCGCTTGAACCCGGGAGGCGGAGGTTGCAGTGAGATGAGATCATGCCACTGCATTCCAGCCTGGGTGACAGAGTGAGACTCTGTCTCGGGAAAAAAAAAAAAAAAAAAAAAAAAAAAAAAAAAAAGGAAAGAAAAAAAAATAGAGTGGAAATTAATAGTATAGAGAATAGAAAACCAATAGGGAAAAAAAAGTGAAAGCAAAAGTTGGCTCTTTAGAAAGATCAACAAAATGGAGAGGCAGTGGCCTGGCAGTGGCTCAAGTCTGTAATCCCAGCACTCTGTGGGGCAGAAATGAGTGGACTGCTTAAGCTCAGGAGTTGGGGTGGGAAGGGGGTCCGGGCATGAGGAGTGTGGGATGTGGCTGAGGCAGGAAAACCCTTGAGTCCCAGAAGTTAAGGCTCACGTGATGGCGCCACTGCACTCCAGACTGGGAGACAGAGTGAGACCCTGTCTCAAAAATAAATAAATAAATAAGGCCAGGAGTGGTGGCTCATGCCTTTAATCCCAGCATTTTGGGAGGCTGAGGCGGGCGGATCACAAGGTCAAGAGTTCGAGACCAGCCTAAACAACATGGATAAACCCCAACACTACTGAAAAAAAATAGAAAACTTAGCCGGGCATGGTGGCACACACCTGTAATCCCACCTACTTGGGAGGCTGAGGCAGAAGAATCACTTGAACCCAGGAGGCAAAGGTTGCAGTGAGCTGAGATTGCACCACTGCACTCCAGCTGGGCGACACAGCAACACTCTGTCTCAAAAAATAAATAAATAAATAAATTGTCTAAGAAGAAAAGTGAGAAGACAAATTAGAAATGAGAGCGAGGACAGTCCTATCAACCTATTTTATAAAAAGAATTATAAAGAAATACTAAAAACAATTGTATATCAACAACTTAGGAAACTTAGATGAAATGAACCAACTACGAAAACTGACTCAAGAACAGATCATTTGAATAGGCCTACAACAAGTGAACAGATTGAACTAGCAATAAAAAACCTTCTCCCAAAGAAAAGTCCAGGTCCAGATGACGTTACCACTGAATTCCACCAAATAACTTAAAGAAAAATTAATACCAATTTTTCACCAACTCTTCCAAAAAACAGAAAAAAAAAGTAATTCCCAACTCTTTCCATCAGACTGGTATTATCCTGATACCAAAACCAGATAAAGACATTATAAGAAAAGAAAACTGGCTGGGCATGGTGGCTCACGCCTATAATCTTAACACTTTGGGAGGCCAAGAAGGGTGGATCACCTGAGGTCAGGAGTTCAAGACCAGCTTGACCAACAAGGCAAAACGCCATCTCTACTAAAAATACAAAAATTAGCGGGGTGTGGTAGTGGGTGCCTGTAATCCCAGCTACTCTGGGAAGCTGAGGCAGGAGAATTGCTTGAACCCAGGAGGCAGAGGTTGCAGTGAACTGAGATCGTGCCACTGCACTCCAGCCTGGGTGTGACAGAGCAAGATTCCATCAGGAAAAGAAAAAAAAAAAAAAAAAGAAATTAAAAAAAAAAAAAAATTATACCAGGAGCAACTGAGATTTTTCCTAGGGATAAATGTTGGTTCAATGTCTGAAAGTTAATTAATGTAATACATCACATGAACAGAATAAAAAACAAAAATCACATGATCATGTCAAAAGACACAAAAAAAGCAAATGACAAAATCCAATACCCTTTCTTGATAAATGTACTCAACAAACTAGGAATAGAAGTAAATTTCCTCGCTTGTAATCCCCGCACTTTGGGAGGCCAAGGTGGGTGGATCATTTGAGGTCAGGAGTTTGAGACCAGCCTGGCCAATATGGTGATACCTCGCCTCTACCAAAAATAAAAAAATTAGCCAGGTGTGGTGGGCGCCTGCCTGTAATCCCAGCTACAAATGAACCTGGGCGGTGCAGGTTGCAGTGAGCGGAGATCGCGCCACTGCACTCTAGCCCGGGTGACAGAGCGACAGAGCACTTGCCAATTCTGTCCAACACCGTATTGGAGGTTTTAGCCAGGGCAATTTCTTTTCATTTGCCTCCTCAACTGACAAATCGGTGGCATGAAGAATAAATAGTTTCAATAGTTTCATCTTTATTCCTCATGACTAAATATCTTCATACAGCCAGGCACGTGGTGTCCACCTATAATCCCAGCTACTTGGTAGGCTGAGGTGGGAGGATCACTTAAACCCAGTAGTTCAAGACCAACCTGAGCAAAATAGGAAGACTCTATCTCTCCACTATAAAAAACAAAAACAACAACAAAAAAACTTCGTCTAAAAGTTTTATGTCCTTTCCCAATTCCTGCAAATATTTCCAAAATGTTCCAATCTCATGTGCTGTAAAGAACTGTGCTTTGCAGAAATAAAAACTGCACCTAAAAAATGATTTGGATTATTTTTAACTCAAAGGTCATTCAAGTTCAGAGAGTTATATATGGCGTTACTACTCAGTTTTTAGAATTGCAAACAGAAGAAACTGAAACTCTTTACCAATACACATGAATGTACACTTGTTATAAAGTTCCACATATTTTTCATTTTCTGCTCAACACTTTCACTGTATAAAAGAAGGAAAAACTTAGAAAAGAGAAGTAATGATGCACAGAGTTATCAGATATCAATGGTGGCAATGCTTTTCTAGATACCTAAACAGAAAAAACTGTGTTAAAATTTTGCTTACATTAGTTAGAACATTTGTTATTTAATATGTATCACCCTGAAAGGTATTTAAGGACAGACATAAATAATTTTACTTTGAAATGCTTAGATTTTTGGTTACAGTATATGATAGACAAAAAAGCTCTTATAAAATGAGATTTTTCTGGGCTCCAAGTCCCTTTCTCTGTACTGTATTTTAATAATTATAAAAATAAAATCATTTAAAAATAAGACAATTTTAAAAGCACATATATGGGCGAATATAGCTATAAAGGAGTGGCACAGGGGAGGTTTTTGGGGTGATGGAACTGTTCTGCATCCTGATTGTGTGTGTGATTTCAGATTGTGGGAGTGGTTCTACACTCTAAGTGTATTAACATGGTACACAAAAACAAAAAGTCAGTTTTACCATATGTTAATTTTTAATTAATTGTTTGTTGGTTTGCTTGTTATGAGACAGAGTCTCACTCTGTTGCCCAGACTGGAGTGCAGTGGTGTGATATCTGCTCACTTCAGCCTCCACCTCCCGGGTTCAAGCATTTCTCCCACCTCAGCATCCCAAGTAGCTGGGATTACAAGCACACAAAAATTATCCACACACCTGGATAATTTTTGTATTTTTAGTAGAGACGGGGCTTTACCATCTTGGCAGGCTGCTCTCAAACTCCTGGCCTCAAGTGATCTGCCCACCCTGGCCTCCCAAAGTGCTGGGATTACAGGTGTGAGCCACTGTACCTGGTCCTGCTGTATATTGATTTTTAAAAGAAAACTGGAAAAATGCACATATGCAATAGAATCAAAGATAAACTGTACTATATTCAAAATATCATATGTAACAAATACCATACATCTGGTTAAACATAGGGGAGATGCAGGCCTCACTTCCTCTCTCTTTGGTATATTCTCGTATCTAAAAAGATTTTTGTCAATCTTTACTTTTGTGGTTTGTATTATAAAAACAATAGGCGTCGTGAATGTACTTTTTCAAACTATATATGCCCAGCAGAAAATTCGAATGCAATCTCCTGATACGTAGTCATAGGGTAATTTTGTCCAAGTCTCATATTTCATGGCCACCACCTCAGGTGTCCTGATAGGTTCATATGACTAAATCACCGAGACCGGAAATGGACCAAACAGATTAGGTAAGTAAAACACCACAAGGCATCTTGTGTGTCAGGCTAACAAGTTTAGACTCTTTTAAGGCTTACTATTTTTCTATCGGAGTACCAATAAGGTATTTAGTATAATAACATTTATTATTCAGAGAATTACTACTGGCCGGGCAGGGTGGCTTATGCCTGTAATCCCACCACTTTGGGAGGCTGAGGCAGGCAGATTACCTGAGGTCAGGAGTTCGAGAACAGCCTGGCCAATATGGTGAAACCCTGTCTCTACTAAAATACAAAAATTAGCTGGGCGTGATGGTGCAGGCCTGTAGTCCCAGCTACTTGGGAGGCTGAGGCACAAGAATCACTTGAACCCAGGAGGTGGAGGCTGCATTAAGCTGAGATCACACCACTCTACTCCAGCCTGGGTGACAGAGCAAGACTGTCCCCCCTCAAAAAAATATATATATATATAACATGAAACAATAATAAAAAAGAAAGTTACTACTATAACACAGTGGATGAAAAATCCGGGAAAAATAAAGGAGCAAAACAAGTAGTCTACAGTAAATTAATCCTGTATACTTTAGAGTTATAAAATTTGGTTACCTCTATTTATTCTCGTTCAAAACTCTGGACTTAATCTCACCTTCGGATTCGTATTCACTTGCTTTCTGCTTCAAGTCCTCTACTACCAGATAGACATCCCTGTCCCGGACCCTGTTGCGTTCTGAAAGGTGATGTAAAATCTCTGTGGTCCGTGGGTTCACCTCATACTGTGGAATGGGATGATCTCCAAATATTTTTTTTAACCACGCAGCAACCTAACCATTAAAAGAAAGACAAATATTATAAGCCTTGTTTACTGTAATGGCTCGATGAGATTATGACAAAGAAGTGATCAAAAGCAAACTAAATGCTTTCTGTGACTATTTTGGAGGCCTACTTCACAACCTCACTTGTCTTTAGGGAGATACTAGATATCAGCAAAATAAAAAGTGAGCAAGTACACAATGAACAAGACTAAAAATTAACAGAGAACTATCCGTTCTTTCCCAAATCTACAAAAGCAGTACAGGCTAACAATTTGCCCCCCTTGAAAAACCGTAAAGCTTAATAGAACAGTGAGAAAGCATTATTAGACCGTGCACGGCCTGAAAAAAGCAATTGTCCCTCGATCCCCAGACGCCCCGCCGCGCCGGGAGGCTCCCAGTGTTGGGATGCAGGGCGCGGAAGCCGCTCAGATGTGGAAGCATCGGGGTGAGCAGCGAACCGGAAGGCGGGTTTGGCTTCTTAAGTCCCACTCCAGAGTCTGTCGCCAGGGGCTGCTCAACGCCTCTCCCAGGCCAGATCCAAACAAGGGGAGGCCCGGGCAGGAAGAGAAAGACATTTTTCAGGAGGGTCTAAGCACAAGGGGGCTTGCAGATAGTAACTGCAGCACTGAAAGACGGATGTGTGGAATACGGGAGAGAAAAGTAGACGTGGCGCGAGCAGGAGACGCGCTGGCGGCGCGGGGGTGTCAAAAACGCGTTTTCCAGGAGGCCACCGATCCCCATTCCCGCCACAGCACCTGCGTTTCTCTCTCCTCCAGTGGCTCCATAGCTGCCGCTCCCGCTGGAGATGCGCCTCGCTCACTCCCTAGGCTCCGCCCACACGCCGTGGGCACCCGCCCCTCGCCGGGTCCGGGATTTCTGGGAGTTGTGGTTTTTCCTTGGGCTGCCGGCCGCTGAGCGCCTGTGCAAGGCTGGTCCAAGGCTCTGGCATCGCAAGCCTGCTTGCCACTTCCCAGCTCTTCCCGCCTTCCGCGTTATAATCTCCACTACGAGAAATAGAGCAGCCTAGAACCAGGTTGTTTTTTCTTTCTTTTATTTTTATTTCTCGCTTGAATCACTTGTCGTTTAAAAAAGTACTTGAAACGTTTGGTTCTGGTTAGCAAGATGTTTGTGTTTCTTCCACATTGATTGCATCCATTTAGAATTTATATTCTACCTTGGCAATATGAGCTGCGGCAATCTTAACCTGGTCCGTTAGTTCCCCCTACCTAAGAACTACGGAATTTTTTTTTTTTTTTTTTGAGACGGCGTCTCGCTGTGTTGCCCAGGCTGGAGTGCAATGGCGCGATCTCCGCTGCCTCCCAGGTTCAAGCGATTCTCCTGCCTCAGCTTCCCGAGTAGCTACTGGGATTACAGGCATGTGCCACCACGCCCGGCTAATTTTTGTATTTTTAGTAGCGACGGGCCATGCTGGCCAAGCTGGTCTCGAACCCCCGACCTCAGGCTATCCGCCCGCCTCAGCCTCCCAAAGTGCTGGGATTACAGGCGTGAGCCACTGCGCCCGGCCAGGAAAATGTTTTTTAGTGGCGTCGATCTGCTGGTACTGTCACTGCTGCTCAGCCATTGTTCAGTTCATTTCTTGCCTTCCCTAAGTCTCCTCCCTCCATCACCCTGTATTTAAACAGCATGAGAGGTTCTTCATATATATTTATATAGCAAGGTAACTTTTTAATATGTTTTTATATTTTTGTTTCATTCTTGCAGGGTCTCTGTAAAATAAATGGACACGTATTATTTTACCCATTTTTACATAAAACATATACACAAGGATTAAATGACTTGATCAAGATTAGGTAGTAGAGTTGGAAGGTGACCGAAACGTTCTGGCTCCATTTGAGTGTTTCCGTCTCCACACTGCCATCAGCAACCTCCTATTGGGTACTGTGTTACTAGGAAAAGAGGATAGCTAAAGGAAGGATCATATACTCAACTTTCTGTCAAGTGTGGTTTAATATCAAATTGTGGATCAGGTTTAGCACCAAATATCTTCCTCCTAAGTCATTTGCATATTTAAAATGATTTTCTTTTTTTCTTTTTTTTTTTATTTTGGAGATGGAGTCTTGCTGTGTCGCCCAGGCTGGAGTGCAGTGGCACGATCTCGGCTCACTGCAACCTCTGCCTTCTGGGTTCAAGCGATTCTTCTGTCTCAGCCTCCCAAGTAGCTGGGACTACAGGCAAATGCTACTACGCCTGCTAATATTTGTATTTTTAGTAGAGATGGGGTTTCACCACATTGGCCAGGCTGGTCTTGAACTCCCAACCTCGTGATCCGCCCTCCTCGGCCTCCCAAAAAAGTGCTGGGATTACAGGCGTAAGCCACAGCGCATGGCATTTTCTTTTCTTTTTGAGATGGCGTCTTTCTCCGTTCCCCAGGCTGGAGCACAGTGGCATGATCTTGGCTCACTGAGACCTCCGCCCCCGGAGTTCAAGCAATTCTCCTGTCTCAGCCCCTCCAGTAGTTGGGATTACAGGCTTGCGCTAGCATGCATGGCCAATTTTTTTATTTTTAGTAGAGCGGGAGTTTCACCATATTGACCAGGCTGGTCTCAAACTCCTGACCTCAAGTGATATGCCTGCCTCAGCCTCTCAAAGTGCTGGGATTACAGGTGTGAGCCAACGCGCTTAGCCTAAAATGATTTTCTTTTCAAAGGAAACTTACTAGCAAGCCAAGCTTACTTATTATTTATTTTATTTTATTTTTAGAGACAGGGTCTTGCTCTTTCGCCCAGGCTGGAGTACAGTGGTGATCATAGTTCACTGCAACCTTGAACTCCTGGGCTCAAGCAATCCTCCCACGTCAGCCTCCTGGGTAGCTGGGACTACATGTGTGCACCACTACACCCAGCTAACTTTTTGTATTTTTTTGTAGAAAGAGGGTCTCGCTATGTTGCCCAGGCTGTTTTTGAACTCCTGACCTCAAGTGATGCTCCCATTTGGGCCTCTCAAAATGCTGGGATGACAGGCATGAGGCGCCACACCCAACCTGTGTTGCTTATACTTTTTGCTTCAAATATATCTCTGCTCTGGCTGGGCGCAGTGCCTCATGCCTATATTCTCAGCATTTTGGGAGGCTGAAGCGGGTGATCACCTGAGGTCAGGAGTTCAAGACCAGCCTGGCCAACATGGCAAAACCCCATCTCTACTAAAAATACAAAAATTAGCCAGGCACGTTGGCACATGCCTGTAATCCCAGCTACTCGGGAGGCTGAGGCAAGAGAATCACTTGAACCCTGGAGGTAGAGTTTGCAGTGAGTAGAGATTGAGACACTGCACTCCAGCCTGGGCAACAAAGTGAGAACCTGCCTCTAAACAAAAAACAAAACAAAACAAAAACTAAATATATCTCTGCTCTGTAACCAAATTTCAGATAAACTGGTGCAGCCCTTCAGTATGGGGCAAAAAAAGTTATCTTTATGTCTTGTGTCCACTTTTATCACTACAAATTTTACAAAATATCCCTGTATTTTTTTTTTTTGAGACAGAATCTCACTGTGTTGTCCAGGCTAGAGTGCAGTGATCACTGCAACCGCCACCTCCCAGGTTTAAGTGATTCTCATGCCTCAGCCTCCTAAATAGCTGGGATTACAGGCATGTGCCACCATGCCCAGCTAATGTTTGTATTTTTAGTAAAGACGGGGCAGGGGGTGCGGGGATCTCACTATGTTGACCTGACTGGTCTTGAACTCCTGACTTCAAGTGATCAACCTGCCTCAGCCTCCCAAAGTGCTGGGATTACAGGTGTGAGCCACCATGCCGACTAATGTTGTTGTTGTTGTTGTCTTGAGATGGAGTCTCACTCCCATCGTGCATGCTGAAGTGCAATGACGCAATCTCGGCTCACTGCAACCTCCACCTGGCTCACCGCAACCTCCACCTCCCGGGTTCAAGCGATTCTCCTTCCTCAGCCTCCCGAGTAGCCGGGGTTACAGGCATGCACCACCACCCCCAGCTAATTTTTGAATTTGCAGTAGAGACAGGGTTTTGCCATGTTGGCCAGGCTGGTCTTGAACTCCTGACCTCAGGCGATCTGCCCGCCTCAGCCTCCCAACACGCTAGGATAACGTGTGAGCCACTACGCCCAGCCTTGTTGTTTTTATAAACTATATTTTTTTCCTGTTAGCTTGTGAAAGTTGATTGGGTCATTCTTGTCATCCCCAACTAAAACAGTTTCGAGAGGTAAAGGGAAAAAAAGTACTCAGGGCACATAACATTGCTCCAAAAATGTAATTATCTGCAAGCCTGACTGCTGAAACTGCCTGCTGTAACCTAAACCAGTTTTATCTAATTAACTGTTAAAACAACCTGCAGTGACTCTAAGAATCGTTTTACCTAGTTGCCATCACTTGCCAATCAAAACTTGCCAGCTCCCCAAAACCTTACTAGTGACAATGAACTTTCTTAAAGAGCAATATGTAACAGTTCTCTTTTTTTGTTTTTGTTTTGATACAGGGTCTTGCTTTGTTGCCCAGGCTGGAGTGTACTGGTGTGATCACAGCTCACTGCAGCCCCAAACTCCTGGGCTCAAGTGAACCACTCATCTTCGCTTCCCAAAGTGTTGGGATTACAGGCATGAGCCACTGTTTCTGGCTACATTTCTCTTTTGCAAAAATAAAACCTCTAACCATCTCTTTGTTCTTCTGACATACCAAAGACCACCCTGTTTGTGTGTATGCCCTGAATGGCAATTATTGCTTCCTAAATATTTTAAATTTGGAGAATTCGTCTCTGTATTTTATTTTACTTGGATAGCCTTTTTCTTTCTTTCTTTCTTTCTTTTTTAAGATGGAGTCTCACTCTTATTGCCCAGGCTGGAGGACAGTGGTGCAATCTTGGCTCACTGCAACCTCTGCCTCCTGGGTTCAAGTAATTCTCCTGCCTCAGCCTCCCCAGTAGCTGGGATTACAGGTGCCCACCTCCACACCTGACTAATTTTTCTATTTTCAGTAGAGATGGGGTTTCACCATGTTGGCCAGGCTGGTCTCAAAGCCCTGACCTCAGGTGATCCACCCACCTTGGCCTCCCAAAGTGCTAGAATTACAGGTGTGAGCCACTGCACCCAACTTAGACAGCCTTTTTCTACCCCTGATTCCCAGGAAAATTGTTGCTCTATTTCCCCATGGCTTACCTTGAAAAGTTAGCAGAATACTAGAGAAAAGGATGGCCAATTACATGCTTACAAGCCATGTTTCAGGAGATGACCCTTGTAGCCCGGATATTCATTTGCCTCACCCAAATTCAGGTTTTAGGTGTAAGCCAGGATTTGGGGGATGGAGCTGAAAATGCTTCTCCAAACAGTGAAAAGTGGACCAGGCGTGGTGGCTCACGCCTGTAATCCCAGCACTTTGGGAAGCTGAGGAGGGAGGATCACTTGAAGCCAGGAGTTTGAGACCAGCCTGGGCAACATAGTGAGACACCCCCACCCCCTGCCGGCTTTACAAAAAAATTAGCCAGGTGTGGTGGTGCACTGCTGTGGTCCCAGCTACTTGGAAGGCTGAGGTCGGAGGACTGCTTGAGCCCAGGAGTTCGAGGCTGCAATGAATGGTGATAAACCCACTGCACTCTATCCTGGGCAACAGAGTGAGAGCCCGTCTTTTTTTTTTTTTTTTTTTTTTTTTTTTTTTTTTTTTTTTTGAGACGGAGTCTCGCTCTGTCACCCAGGCTGGAGTGCAGTGGCCGGATCTCAGCTCACTGCAAGCTCCGCCTCCCGGGTTCACGCCATTCTCCTGCCTCAGCCTCCAGAGTAGCTGGGACTACAGGCGCCTGCCACCTCGCCCGGCTAAGTTTTTGTATTTTTAGTAGAGACGGGGTTTCACTGTGTTACCCAGGATGGTCTCGATCTCCTGACCTCGTGATCCGCCCGTCTCGGCCTCCCAAAGTGCTGGGATTACAGGCTTGAGCCACCGCGCCCGGCCGAGAGCCCGTCTTAAATAAAATAAAATAAATGAAAAAATAGAAAAGTGAAGGCAACGTTAATAAGTCTCCACTATGACATAACCAGCATCACACATACACACAAATCCTGCATATATCACAACAATCTCAGTATAGTAATTATGTGGAGAGAAAAAAAAAAAAGCCCATCGGGGTAAGCATAGAAAGCATTTTTTCATCATCTCCCTTTTAGTCCAAATGAAGAAGTAGAGTTCCCAATGGCATGAAACTAGATGTTGGCAGAGGAAAAAGTGAGTCCTTGTCCTGTCCTGGTGTAAGACTTCTGATTCTGGACAATTCTCAGTAGGACTGGCAATCGCTGTACTAGGCCTCCTTGTGATTTTTTTTTTTTTTAAGTTCTGGGATACATGTGCAGGACGTGCAGATTTGTTACATAGGTAAACGTGTGCCACGGTGGTTTGCTGCACCTATCATCCCATCACCTAGGTATTAAGCTCCGCATGTATTAGCTGTTTATCTTGATGCTCTCCCTCCCCCAGTTATCAGGATTTTTAAACAGTTTGCTCTAATTCACTGACAGGATTCTTTTAGAATGAATCTAAAAAAGCTGGGAATCTTTAACCTGAGTGCAGATCGGATCACCTGGAACAGTGCAGGTGTTTGTTAAAAATAAAGATTGCCCCAAATTTTCTACTCAGAGGGTCTGAGGTGGGGCTAGCGACCTGCAGATTAAAGGGCTCTGTGGGAGACGCCCTGCTGGTGGCCAGTCCCGGGGTTTAGCTGTTCACTGTTGCTACTCGTGCTAAACCGCGGTCTAACATTACCGACACTATTAATGGCCCTGGTCCTCAAGACTGCCGGGCCCCCGACGGGGTGAGGCCCTCATCATCTAGCACCGGATGGGGCCTGGGAACTGCTGCTTAGCAGGTTCCGCTACCCACGTGGTCACCTGGGGCAACCACAAGGTCGACCCAAAAGACAAAAATAAATGTATAACGAATGCCAGGACAAAGCTGGAATATATCTAATCATTCATTTTGAGGTTTAAACTTAAAAATGTTACTTAAAAAATAAGTAACCTGCCAAAAAATGCAGAGTGGCCCCGGGGGGCGGGGGAGAGCGGTGGTGAACGCGAGGGGCAGTACTTCCGGGTCAGGTGGGCCGGCTGTCTTGACCTTCTTTGCGGCTCGGCCATTTTGTCCCAGTCAGTCCGGAGGCTGCGGCTGCAGAGGTAACGCCTGCGGAGAAACTGCAAAGATGCTGTCCGTACGCGTTGCTGCGGCCGTGGTCCGCGCCCTCCCTCGGCGGGCCGGACTGGTGAGCACCGAGGGCCGGCATGGTGGAGGCGGCCGGGCGGGGCTGCAGGGTGGTGGTGCGCCGCCTCGGGCGCTCTTTCTGCAGGAGGGCGAGGGGCTGTGGCGGATGCCGCCATCTTGCACCCGTGGCTTTGGGGCTGTGCAGAGCGGGCGACAGAGGTCCGCTTTTGCTCGCTGCCTGCGCAGAGTGAGGCAGAATGGTACAGGGCAGACAGTGAACTCGACGGTGTCCAGATAGAAGACCTCAAGATTCCTGTCTTCGACTGAGAGCGGCCCGAGAAGTAGGGTCTTGGGTGAAGGTCAGGGCTTGGGCGCTAGCTCTCCGAGGCCTTTTCCGAATCGGTGAGGTTCCTCGGCGGATTCTTAGGGTCGCGTCCTGCTGAAGGTCAGGAAACTGCTGTCAGCTCTTGCTGAAGCTAGTCATGGAAGTCTGACATTGTGTGAAGGTCAGCAGCATTTCACCTTTGCCTGGAGCTCAGTTTAGAGGAAAGGAATAAATGGAGGTGGTGTTTGGAATACTTAAGTAGGCTTTCTCTTAGTGCTGAATACGAAACGACCGTGAAAACATCGTGCAGGTGCAAAGAACCATTTCATGTGGCCAGCACTGTGGCAGCAGTGAAGCTGGTTTCTAAATTGTCTCTCCGGCAAGAGAGTGTGCTTTGTGGCACTTGAACGTGTTTAAATAATTTGTCCTAGAGTTTTCCACCTGGTTTTGAGTAATTTTTAGTGATTGAGAATTCAAGTAAAAGAGAACAAGGTTGGCAAATGGCTGTAAGAGTTAATGCCCTTGGTTGTTTCCCTTGAAATTAACATTTCAGTGTAAACGCATTGACGCTGACACTTTTTTTTTGTTTTAAAAGTAATCTGAATTTGAAAGTTGAAATAAACATGTTGGCTGTTTTGCTGCCTTAACAACTGCTGGTAGCATCATGGTTTTCTGTTAACAAAAATGCATTTTTAACGGTTTTCATCTGGCTCCTATGGAAGGTAGTAGCTTCAGAATTGACAGTAACCAGTCGCAGCCTTAAAACTTGAAGGAAAGAAACAAAAGGAAGTTCCAGGTGGCTGCAGGATTTGTTGAGAGAGTAAAATAAGTCCACATCCCATAACTCTTAGTTTCTAATCTAACTCTAGCATTTATTAGGTTTTTATTTGCTTTTTTTTTTTTTTTTTGAGACGGAGTGTCGCTCAGTCACCCAGGCTGCAGTGCAATGGCGTGATCTTGGCTCACTGCAACCCGCGCCTCCCGGGTTCAGGCGATTCTCCCGCCTCAGCCTCCCGAGTAGCTGGAATTGCAGGCACCCACCGTCATGCCCTGCTACTTTTTGTATTTTTTCGTAGAGACGGGGTTTCACCATGTTGGCCAGGCTGGTCTCGAACTCCGTACCTCAGGTGATCCGCCTGCCTCGGCCTTCTAAAGTGCTGGGATTACAGGCGTGAGCCATCGTGCCTGGTCGCTTGTTGTTGTGTTTTTTGTTTTTTTTTTTAAGTAAAATTGGAAATACATTGACATCTTAAGTCAAAATAATAAAAATTGGGTACCTTTAAAGGGAAAGACACTTAGGTTTTGTTAACAGTTGCTTTTTTTTTTTTTTCTTTGAGACGGAGTTTTCCTCTTGTGGCTCAGGCTGGGACATCTCGGGATCTCGGCTCACTGCAACCTCCGCCTCCTAGGTTCAAGCGATTCTCCTGCCTCAGCCTCCTGAGTGGCTGGGATTGCAGGCATGTGTCACCACGCCCACCTAATTTTGTATTTCTAGTAGAGGCGGAGTTTCTCCATGTTGGTCAGGCTGGTCTCGAACTCCCAACCTTAGGTGATCCACTCGCCTTGGTGGCCTCCCAAAGTGCTGGGATTACAGGCGTGAGCCACCGCGCCCTGCCAACAGTTGCTTTTTAAAATACTGCAAGGCTAGGCGCGGTGGCTCAGGCCTGTAATTCCAGCACTTTGGTAGGCCAAGGTGGGTGGATCACCTGAGGTCGGGAGTTTGAGATCAGCCTGGCCAACCTGGCGAAACCCTGTCTCTACTAAAAATACAAAAATTAACGGGGCGTGGTGGTGGTCACTGGTAGTCCCAGCTACTCAGGAGGCTTGAGGCACGAGAATCGCTTGAACCTGGGAGGTGGAGGTTGCAGTGAGCAGAGATCTTGCCACTGCACTCCAGCTTGAGTGACAGAGTGAGACTCCGTCTGGGGGGGAAAAAGATTATGTGTGTGTGTGTATATATGTGTGTGCGTGTGTGTGTATTTATATATATAATATATATATGTGTATATATAATATATGTATTTTTATATATGTATATTATGTATATATATTTATGTATTTTATATCTATATATTTTATATATTTATGCATTTTTATATATATTTATACTATGTATATATATTTATGTATTTTAAATCTATATATTTTATATGTTATATATATATATATATAGAGAGAGAGAGTACAATCTGGGCAACACAGTGAAATCCTGTCTCAACAAAAAAAAATAAATAGAAAAATTAGCCTGGCCAGGTGGTGTACTCCTGTGGTCCCACCTACTGGGAAGGCTGAGGTGGGATCACTTGAGCCCAGGAAGTCAAGGCTGTAGTGAGCCGTGATTGCACCATTGCACTCCAGCCTGGGTGACAGTGAGACCCTGTCCCAAAAAATAAAAGTAAGTCGGGGGTGGCTCACGCCTGTAATCCCAGCACTTTGGGAGGCTGAGGCGGGTAGATCACTGGAGGTCAGGAGTTGGAGACCAGCCTGGCCAGCATGGTGAAACCCCATCTCTACCAAAAATATAAAAAGTTGAACGGGTGGTGGTGGCGCACCCCTGTAATCCCAGATGCTCGGGAGGCTGAGGCAGGAGAATTGCTTGAGCCCAGGAGGTGGAGGATGCAGTGAGCCGTCTCAAAAAAATAGTAATAAAATACAGACTGCATTTTAAAAATATGTGAGTGTTTACTGTGTACTAGGAGCTGTATAAAAGGTTTTCGCATATATCAAAAGGTACTTCATTTCATTTAACGTTTTAAACAAAATGCTTTATATATAATAAGTATTTTCACCAGTACTTTGATCATACTAAGCTGGCATTTGTTTAAGCTTGTCAGTTTTATAAAGACTCTGTTAAAATTCAAATTTTTAAGAATACTTTTGCACTAGGTCTCCAGAAATGCTTTGGGTTCATCTTTCATTGCTGCAAGGAACCTCCATGCCTCTAACACTCATCTTCAGAAGACTGGTAAGTCACTATTTCTCAGTCTACACTGCACTTACTAGATGAAGATACAAATTATCACACTAGATGAAGATCAAAATTACATACATCATGTAACTGTTGTGGGTTGTTTTTCATTTGTTAGTTTTTTCTTTAGTTTGTATATACTCTGAGGTTCTTAAACCATTGTGTGCCATTTAGCCCTGTCGTGGTTCTCTTGTTATAATCAAATGAACTACAGTTACATGTTTTTCTTTTGATGTTAGTACAGCTTCTTTGTTCTGATAATGGCCCTTGGGTAGAAACGGAAGGACCGTATACTAGGTAATGGAATCTTTCTGACCTGTGAAAGACTTCTTTTTTCCTCTTTGAAAAAGCGTTAGAAAACATGTAACTTCTTTTTTTGTTGTTATTTTTTTTATTATACTTTAAGTTCTAGGGTACATGTGCATAAGGTGCAGGTTTGTTACATATGTATACTTGTGCCAGAAAACATGTAAGTTCCTAATGATAGGTTTTATTTTTCAAAGGCAGTAACTGCTAGATACTTGGCAGTCTGTGAACTTGCACATTACAGATGTGGTAGGGAAATGGGGAGGTGAGCATAGGAAGACATTATAGGTTGGGGAATTTCTTTGGAGATGAGTATATGGACTTTCAAAATAAAGGTTAAATATATATGTGTGTGTGAGTGTGTGTATGTATACGTGTATGTGTACACACACACCCACACACTCAGCGTATATATGTTCTTTTTTTTTTTTTTTTTTTTTTTTTTTTGAGATGGAGTTTTGCTCTTGTCGTCCAGGCTAGAGTGCATTGGCACTATCTGGGCTCACTGTAACCTCTGCCTCCCGGGTTGGAGTGATTCTCCTGCCTCAGCCTCCTGAGTAGCTGGGATTATAGGTGCCCGCCACCACACTCCGCTAATTTTTATATTTTTAGTAGAGACGGAGTTTCACCATGTTGGCCAGGCTGGTCTCGAACTCCTGACTTCAGGTGATCCACCTGCCTTGGCCTTCCAAAGTGGTGTGATTACAGGTGTGAGGCACTGTGCCTGGCCTCCTTTTTTTTTTGAGACTCTGTTGCCCAGGCTGGAGTGCAGTTGTGGGATCTTGGCTCACTGCAACCTCCACCTCCCTGGTTCAAGTGATTCTCCTGCTTCAGCCTCCCTAGTGGTGGGGATTACAGGCGTGCACTAGCACACCCGGCTAATTTTTGTATTTTTAGTAGAGAGTTTCACCATGTTGGCCTGGCTGGTCTCAAAGCCCTGACCTCAGGTGATCTGTCCACCTTGGCCTCCCAAAGTGCTGGGATGTTTTTGTTTGTTTGTTTTGTTTTGTTTTGAGACAGAGTTTTGCTCTGTTACCCAGACTGGAGTGCAGTGGCATAGTCTTGGTTCACTGGAACCGCCGCCTCCTGAGTTCAAGTGATTCTCTTCTGCCTCAGCCTCACGAGTAGCTGATATTACAAGCATGCACCACCACAGCTGGCTAATTTTTTTTTTTTTTTTTTTTAAGTAGAGATGGGATTTCGCTATGTTGGCCAGGCTGGTCTCGAACTCTTGGCCTCAAGTGGTCCGCCTGCCTCCCAAGGCGCTAGTATTACTGGCGTGAGCAACTGCACCTGACCGCTATATGCTAAGATGAAGAATACCACCTATACTACCCTGTGTGCCTTGAAAGAGAAAGACACACTTTGTTAAAGTGTTAAAGACACACAGTTGGTTTTTATTTTTTATTTTTGTTTTTTTGAGATTGACCAGGTGATCCGCCCGCCTCGGCCTCCCAAAGTGCTGGGATTACAGGTGTGAGCCACCGCGCCTGGCCCAGATAATTTTTGTAATTGAGTTGAAATGTCTTCCATAGGGACTGCTGAGATGTCCTCTATTCTTGAAGAGCGTATTCTTGGAGCTGATATCTCTGTTGACCTTGAAGAAACTGGGCGTGTCTTAAGTATTGGTGATGGTATTGCCCGCGTACATGGGCTGAGGAATGTACAGGCAGAAGAAATGGTAGAGTTTTCTTCAGGTTTAAAGGTAAATTATAAAATAAGATTTTGGTATCTAAGTCTTCTCAGTTATTCATTTAGTGCATCAGAGATTGTGTCAGATTTTTTAAAAACTTTGTCTCAATTTGCCTCAGATTTTTTTTCTTGTTATTATCATATATCGTAAAGAGAATAAACTTAAGGGTTTGAATTTGCCAGGTTTTTTTTTTACTCTAGGGACTGATTTATATATAACTTGTAGCCACTGGCTCCAAAATATAAAATTGAGTAAACTTTAACTGCAAATCCAAGAAGTTCAAGTCTGTTCTTTCTTGCTGTTAAGATTATTTTATACAAAAGCAAAGCATTTGATAACTTCAACAGAATTTTTCTGGTGGAAAGTTGGAAGTTCGTGACTTTGTATTTCTAGTGAGTAGACCTATTGTTCAAAGGCGAGTTTTGGTGTAGCTATCAGAAGCTCTCTAATGATGTAAGTCTGCTTTCTGTTGGGTTGAGTCTCATCTGTCAGTGGTATGAGACATAAGTTGTAGGAGTTAGGGAAAGCAGAAGATGACATCTGGATAAACTAGAGAGTAGAACTGTTTAGTAGGCACACAGGTATGGGAAAAGATAGTCTTGATACTCTTGCTAATGTCTACTATGGAAAAAGCCACTTGATGTGGAAGACTTAAATACAGAGCCCAAAGTTATCATGAGCTGTAAGACATTGGCCAGTTTAACATCTTCAGTATACAGTATTTTTGAAAGGTGAGGTCGAAACAAATTAATTCCGAGTTCCCCTTTTAGCTTTTAAAATCCAAGTGTCTAGAACAATACTGTCCAATAGTATTGGACATACATAGTATTCTGCAGTGATGAGAATACATCTGTTTAATATGGTACCTACTATCACTATTAATCATGTAAAATATGTCTAATGTGACAGGAATTGAATTTTTCATCTTTTAAATTTGACAAATTTAAATAGCCACATGTGGTTATTGGATGCTGTATTGAACATCAGAGATGTAGATTACAGTTTTTGGACCTGTAATGATATTCCATGATACTCCAAGTACTTCTCCAGAGTTTTCATTACTGACCAGACTATTCCTGGAATAGCCTTTTTGCTTCAGACATGATTTAAGGATCTAAAATATAGTTATAATGATGAGAGGTGATTTGGTGCTGTTAGGTTACGAAAAATTTGTATTTGATTGGTTTCAGTTAGGTAGCTTTTAATTTCACTTTCTACTAACCCAGAGAGTACAGGTTTTGATTAATTTTTGAAACTGTTTATGGAGCTTCTCACACATAAAAAAGATGATAATCACATTTGTCTTAAGATTTCCATCACTTTATTTCATACTGATCACCCAGCCCAAGAGTCATTGCCAAAGAAAATGCAGTGGAAAAAGCTTATTAACCTGTCCAATTTCTTTGCTTCTGTAACAGTTATTTGAGGATATGATAGCATATTAGGCTTATCAATGTGCTGTCCTAAGATTATTCAAGGGAATATGTTGCTATTTTAAACGTCTCAATCAGAGAGGGTTATTTAGTTGGAAAAGTACTAAAGAATAAACCAGGTGAAAAGGACAATACTGCTTTTCCCCCCGGCTATTTTCTTAGGTAGTATTGGTGTATGGGGAGGAGTGCCCATTCAGCTTCGTTGATGTTCAGTTGTGTCTTTTGTGCAGGGTATGTCCTTGAACTTGGAATCTGACAATGTTGGTGTTGTCGTGTTTGGAAATGATAAACTGATTAAGGAAGGAGATATAGTGAAGAGGACAGGAGCCATTGTGGACGTTCCAGTTGGTGAGGAGCTGTTGGGTCGTGTAGTTGATGCTCTTGGTAATGCTATTGATGGAAAGGTAGGTTTAATGTTGATTAGATATAGTTGCAGCTTTTAACAAACATCAGAACTGATTATGCTTAGGGTTTTTCTTTTCATTTTTTTAACAGGGTCCAATTGGTTCCAAGACCCGTAGGCGAGTTGGTCTGAAAGCCCCCGGTATCATTCCTCGAATTTCAGTGCGGGAACCAATGCAGACTGGCATTAAGGCTGTGGATAGCTTGGTGCCAATTGGTCGTGGTCAGCGTGAGCTGATTATTGGTGACCGACAGACTGGGTAAAGACTCAAAAGCATATTAAAAGTGCTAACTAAAATTTGCTCAATGGAAGGATTACATTTTAGTCTTGGAATGGTAAATGGTAATGGGGACATTAGAATGTAATATGAGGATTAATAGTAGTAAAATTTTACCTTTTAAGTTTAGGAAGATTTCTGTTTACTTTATCTTTTTAAAGGAAAACCTCAATTGCTATTGACACAATCATTAACCAGAAACGTTTCAATGATGGATCTGATGAAAAGAAGAAGCTGTACTGTATCTATGTTGCTATTGGTCAAAAGAGATCCACTGTTGCCCAGTTGGTGAAGAGACTTACAGATGCAGGTAGTAAAAGAAATTTAGTCCTGTTGCTATTATCTCAAGTCCTATTACTGCTAATTGTAGAATAGCTTCTCCTTAATGATGATATATTTTAATTATTCCCTAATGAGCTGAACTTTTAAATACAAATCAGTAAGTAAAATAATATAAAACACTAATACATTTAAAGGTTTTGTTGGTTTCTTTAAAGTGGAAGCTGTTTGATTCTAATTAACTCTTTTTTGTTTGTTTGTTTGAGACAGAGTTTCACTCTTGTTGCCCAGACTGGAGTGCGATGGCACGATCTCAGGTCACCGCAACCTCTGCCTCCCGGGTTCAAGTGATTCTCCTGTCTCAGCCTCCCAAGTAGCTGGGATTACAGGCGCATGCCACCACGCCCGGCTAACTTTTGTAATTTTAGTGGAGACGGAGTTTCCTCATATTGGTCAGGCTGGTCTCGAACTCTTGATCTCAGATGATCACCCGCCTTGGCCTCCCAAAGTGCTGGGATTACAGGCGTGAGCCACCGCACCCAGCCTGATTAACTCTTAATAGTAAATACTTCTGGCACTTGGGTAATTTTTATAGTAGCCTCCAATTTAAAATCACAATATTGATAACATTGTAAAACATAAAATGTATTTTCTCCTCAGATGCCATGAAGTACACCATTGTGGTGTCAGCTACAGCCTCGGATGCTGCCCCACTTCAGTACCTGGCTCCTTACTCTGGCTGTTCCATGGGAGAGTATTTTAGAGACAATGGCAAACATGCTTTGATCATCTATGACGACTTATCCAAACAGGTCAAAGGAAATGTATTTTTAGAATCTACTTATTTGTACTGCAGTGAAAGTTCACATATGCAACTTCTATTTAATAGGTCAACTTCACAAACCTATTCTGTACCATAGGCTGTTGCTTACCGTCAGATGTCTCTGTTGCTGCGCCGTCCCCCTGGTCGTGAGGCCTATCCTGGTGATGTGTTCTACCTACACTCCCGATTGTTGGAGAGAGCAGCCAAAATGAACGATGCTTTTGGTGGTGGCTCCTTGACTGCTTTGCCAGTCATAGAAACACAGGCTGGTGATGTGTCTGCTTACATTCCAACGAATGTCATTTCCATCACTGACGGACAGGTATTATATTATGATTAAAATAAATGTAAAAAAAGATTTGGATAATTCTAAGGCATTGGTTTAGACTAATGGTATATTAACTGATTTGCTAAATGCATTTTACTTTTTATTATGGAACATTTCAAATACATAGAAAAGTTAGCAGAATGGCATGGTGAAACCCAACGTATCTGTCACCCAGTTATTTCATAGAGTAGTGTGTTTCATTCTTGTTTCATTTTTAACCACTACTGTTCTCCCTTTTAGATAATTTTGAATCAAATAGAAATTATATCTCTTCATTTGTATATATTTCAGTATAAAGATGTTGACTATTATGTTTAGGTTTTGAGTTTCAGCTTTTTGACATAATGACAGATTTGAAGATAGCTGATTTCTTACTTTAAGCTTGCTAGCATGCGTATTTCTTTACCTTATAGATCTTCTTGGAAACAGAATTGTTCTACAAAGGTATCCGCCCTGCCATTAACGTTGGTCTGTCTGTGTCTCGTGTCGGATCTGCTGCCCAAACCAGGGCTATGAAGCAGGTAATTTTGCCTCACTTGGCAGGAAGGGGGCTATCATTAGATTAGCATCTTAAAGTATTCATATATTAACTATATTTGTATAGTGCTCTGTGTCACTGAGTTACAGTACAGTAATTTCTGTATTTCAGGTGGCAGGTACCATGAAGCTGGAATTGGCTCAGTATCGTGAGGTTGCTGCTTTTGCCCAGTTTGGTTCTGACCTCGATGCTGCCACTCAACAACTTTTGAGTCGTGGTGTGCGTCTAACTGAGTTGCTGAAGCAAGGACAGTATTGTGAGTTGTTCTTTTCTTCGTTTGGTCAGGTTCTTATTGTGTATCAAGGTCTTCTCAGGCCCACAGAGCTACATCACATATCACAGCCTGTACTATGTGTTGTTATCTGTTATCTTTCATCAAAGGCACTTTTACTTAAACTACATTTGTTTTTTGATTTTTGATTTTTTTTTTTTTTTTTTTTTTGAGGCGAAGTTTCATTCTTGTGGCCCAGGCTGGAATGCAATGGTGCGACCTTGGCTCACTGCAGCCTCCACCTCCCGGATTCACGCGATTCTCCTGCCTCAGCCTCCCAAGTAGCTCAGATTACAGGCATCAGCCACCACGCCCGGCTAATTTTTGTATTTTTAGTAGAGATGGGGTTTTACCATGTTGGCCAGGCTGGTCTTGAATTCCTGACCTCAGGCAATCTACCCTGTCTCAGCCTCCCAAAGTGCTGGGATTACAGGCGTGAGCCACTGTGCGCGGCCCTGTATTTTTTTTTTTTTTTTTTTTTTTTTGAGACGGAGTCTCGCTGTGTCGCCCAGGCTGGAGTACAGTGGCACGGTCTCTGCTCACTGCAAATTCCGCCTCCCGGGTTCATGCCATTCTCCTGCCTCAGCCTCCCGAGTAGCTGGGACTACAGGTGTCTACCACCACACCCAGCTAATTTTTTGTATTTTTAGTAGAGATGGGGTTTCACCGTGTTAGCCAGGATGGTCTCAATCTCCTGACCTCGTGATCCGTCCGCCTCGGCCTCCCAAAGTGCTGGGATTACAGGCGTGAGCCACCGTGCCCAGCCTTGTTTTTTAAACAGAGACAGTGTCTTGCTGTGTCACCCAGGGTTGAGTGCATTGGTGCCATCATAGCTTACTGCAGCCTTGAACTCGTGGGCTCATGCAGTCCTGCAGCCTTAGCTTCCTGAGTAGCTAGGACTACGGGCATGCACTACCATGTCTGGCTAATTTTTTTTATATTTTGTTAGAGACAAGGTCTCACTGTGTTGCCTAGGCTGGTCTTGAACTCCTGACCTCATGCCATCTTCCCACCTCCCAAAGTACTGGTATTACAGGCGTGAGCCACCATTCCCAGCCCCAAACTAACACCCTCCCTCCCTCCCTCCCTCCCTTCATCCCTTCCTCCCTTCCTTTCTTTGATACAGAGTCTCCCTTTGTCACGCAGGCTGGAGTATGTTTTTAGTAGAAATGGTAAAACCTCTACTGTTTTGGCCAGGCTGGTCTCGAACCCCTGACCTTAAGTGATCCACCCACCTCAGATTCCCAGAGTGCTGTGATTACAGGTGTGAGTTACCACACTGGGCCCAAACTACATTTCTTATTGTCATTTGAATGTAAATGATAGGGGCTTCACAACCAGGAAAACTGAAGTATAATGTCTGCCTTTCAGGAATTAAGGCTTGTTAGATTCCCCTCCCCCACTTGGCTATATGAATGTGTAATTTGGCAGATTTAAAAGAAAGTTAATATGTTTTTATTTTGTCAAGTGATTTCAGCAAAATATTTATACCCAAAACAGTATTAATACTGTCAGATTATAAACAGTGCTTATGGACTATACTGAAAGATTGTATACTTCAAGCCTTGAAAATATAAGAAATAACTGTTTTCTGTCGGGGGAGGGAGGAAGGATTATTAAGTGGAGCTCTCGGTCACTGAGATTGTGAAGAATAGATAATTTCAGGGACATGTTAGGAATTGGAGAAAAAGTAAGTTTTCCTGACTTTGGTAACATGTCATTCATTTCTTTGAGCAACTCACTTGGCATTCTTTTTGTATCTTTCCAGCTCCCATGGCTATTGAAGAACAAGTGGCTGTTATCTATGCGGGTGTAAGGGGCTATCTTGATAAACTGGAGCCCAGCAAGATTACAAAGTTTGAGAATGCTTTCTTGTCTCATGTTATCAGCCAGCACCAAGCCCTGTTGGGTACTATCAGGTATGAATGCAATTGTTGGCCTGTTTTGTAAAGTTATGTTTAAGATATAAAGTTAAAATTATTTTCAGATCTGTAGTTAGGCTAGTCATTAAAATTTTGTCCAGGTCAGAACTTATGACCTGCTTTTATTTCCAAATAGGGCTGATGGAAAGATCTCAGAAGAATCAGATGCAAAGCTGAAAGAGATTGTAACAAAGTTCTTGGCTGGATTTGAAGCTTAAACTCCTGTGGATTCACATCAAATACCAGTTCAATTTTGCCATTGTTCTAGTAAATTAGTTCCATTTGTAAAAGGGTTACTCTGATACTCCTTATGTACAGAAATCACATGAAAAATAAAGGTTCCATAATGTGTAGTTGTTTCTGTCATTTGTTATTCTTTAAAACCAAGATCAAATTGAGAAATTGGTAAACATGCTTCTTGATATATTTTACTTGAATATTGGTACAGTCAACTGGGGTAGATAATTCAAGGCTGAGCTCTTTAAGTTTCTTTTTTCTTTTTTTTGAAACAGAGTCTCTGTCACCAAGGCTGGAGTACAGTTGGCACCCTGTCAGCCCACTGTAACTTCCATCTCCTGGGTTCAAGCAGTTCTCCTGCCTCAGCCTCCCAAGTAGCTGGGATTACAAGTGCCCGCCACCATGCCTGGCTAGTTTTTAAATATTTGTAGTAGAGACGGGGTTTCACCATGTTGGCCAGGGCAGTCTCGGACTCCTGACCTCAGGTGATCCACCTGCCTTGCCCTACCACAGTGCTGGGATTACAAGTGTGAGCCACCACACCTAGCTGCTCTTTGTAAGTTTCTGGAATGCTTTGTGTTTAAGAAAAATTCCTAAACTTGATGTATGTGGCAGGCTGACAATACCGAAGAGCATAGCTGGCTTCTCTGCCCAGAGGGTGTACCTGCATAAAGAGGTACTGTAGGCAGGAAAATAATACGACAGTTAAAATTCCCGGGGAAATGAAAAAATCTGCTGGGAACAAAAGCTGAGAAGATAGAATGCATAGGATTATGAAAACTTGGCAGTATCTCTTGTTTGTTTTGAGACAGGGTCTCCATCTCTCACCCAGGCTGTACAGTGGTGTGATCTCAGCTCACTGCAGCTTCTGCCACCTGGGTTCAATCGATTCTTCTACCTCAGCCTCCTGAGTAGCTGGGGTTACAGGCACATACCACCATACCCAGCCAATTTTTCTATTTTTTCTAGAGAGAGGGTCTTGCCATGTTGGCTGATGATGAACTCCTGGGCTCAAGTGATCCTCCTGCCTTGGTCTCCCAAAGTGCTGGGATTTACGGGTGTGAACTACCACGCCCGACCATCTTTTAATATTTTAAGAGCTACTTTATTTATTCTGTTACTAACTTTTCATAACTTTTGCTCATCCTTACTGCGTTTTTTTTTTTTTTAAACTGATTTATGTATTTATTTTTTTGAGAGAGTCTCGCTCTGTCACCTAGTCTGGAGAGCAGTGGTGCGATCTCAGCGGCGTGATCTCAGCTCACTGCAACTTCCACCTCCCGGGTTCAAGTGATTCTCCTGCCTCAGCCTCTGGAGTCTCTGGGATTACAGGCGCATGCCAATACACCCAGCTAACTTTTTTTTTGAGACGGAGTCTCGCTCTGTCGCCCAGGCTGGAGTGCAGTGGCCAGCTCTCAGCTCACTGCAAGCTCCGCCTCCTGGGTTTATGCCATTCTGCCTCAGCCTCCCGAGTAGCTGGGACTACAGGCGCCCGCCACCTCGCCCGGCTAGTTTTTTGTATTTTTTAGTGGAGACGGGGTTTCACCATGTTAGCCCATGTTAGGATGGTCTCGATCTCCTGACCTCGTGATCTGCCTGTCTCGGCCTCCCAAAGTGCTGGGATTACAGGCTTGAGCCACCGCTCCCGACAATTTTTTGTATTTTTAGTAGAGACGGTTTCACCATGTTGGCCAGGCTGCTCTTGAGCTCCAGACTTCGTGATCTGCCCGCCTTGGCCTTCCAAAGTACTGGGATTACAGGTGTGAGCCATCACGCCCGGCCTACTGATTGATTTATTTATTTACTTTTAATTTTTCATAGCCTTTGCTCATTCTTACTGTGTTAACCTTTTTTTTTTTTTTTAATTTATTTTGAGATGGAGTCTCTCTCTGTCACCCAGGCTGGAGTGCAGTGGCCCGATCTCGGCTCACTGCAACCTCTGCCTCCCAGGTTCAAGCGATTCTCCTGCCTCAGCCTCCCGAGAAGCTGAAACTACAGGCACCCACCACCATGCACTGCTAATTTTTGTATTTTTAGTAGAGACAGGGTGTCACCATATTAGCCAGACGGATTTATAAAGGCTTTTGTCTGTAGGGATCATGCATGGTCATGTTCTAAAATATTTTTCCTAGGGTTCCCCCTCCCTTGCCATTTAATTTTGTTGATGGAGATTTGCTATACCGAAACTTCATTTTTATCCATCACTTGGTCTCCAGTAAGTCAAAATATATTTACATATATGGGTTCCAACATCTTTGGTAGGAAAGGGAGAGAGCCCTTAAAGTACTCATAAGTCCTTTTCAGTACTTAGAGGAACACTGAACTCGATAGCAATTGGTCATTTCTGATCTTGACTCTTGCTTTCTAGCTGTCTACTCGAGAAATAACTTCTGGATCTGATTTGCCTTTTCTGGAATAAGGAAGTTACTTTTAGTTAGAAGGTTCTGCACATTTCGAGGTGTTTTTTGTTTTGTTTTGTTTTTCTGTTTGTTTTGGAGAGTTTCACTCTTGTTGCCCAGGCTGGAGTGCAGTGGCACGATCTCAACCCACCACAACCACCGCCTCCTGGGTTCAAGCGATTCTCCTGCCTCAGGCTCCCGAGTAGCTGGGATTACAGGCATGCGCCACCACGCCTGGCTAATTTTGTATTTTTAGTAGAGATGGGGTTTTTCCATTTTGGTCAGGCTGGTCTCAAACTACTCACCTCAGGTGATCCACTGGCCTCCCAAAGTGCTGGGATTACAAGGGTGAGCCAGCGTGCCCGGCCTGTTGGAGCATTTTATACCTAGTGTCAGTGGTGATTACTATGGAGAAAAATACTTTTGAGTGGCTAATGGATTGGAATTAATTTATTACTGGGAATATGTATTGTTTGTTTGTTGACTGTATCTCCTAGCCCACTCCTGGCACGTAAATGCTCAATAAGCTTCTCAAATGAAGATAACTATGTTTGTCTATTATAAATCAAATTCCAATTGTTAACTACTGGTCCGGTCTGATATGATTTTTTTTTTTTTTTTTTTGAGACGGAGTTTCGCTTTTTATCACCCAGGCTGGAGTGCAATGGCGCGATCTTGGCTCACTGCAACCTTCTCCGCCTCCTGGGTTCAAGCGATTCTCCTACCTCAGCCTCCTGAGTAGCTGTGATTATAGGTGTGCACCACCATACCTGGCTAAGTTTTGTATTTTTAGTAGAGACAGGGTTTCACCATGTTGGTCAGGCTGGTTTCAAACTCCTGACCTCAGATGAACCACCCGCCTCGGCCTCCCGAAGTGCTGGGATTACAGATGTGAGCCACTGCGCCTGGCCTCGATGTGATATTTTAAAAAAATATGATAGCCCAGGTGCAGTGGTTTACGCCTGTAATCTCAGCACTTTGGGAGGATCACTTGAGCCCAGGAGTTTGAAACAGGTTGCAGTGAGCTATGATCACACCACTGCATTCCAGCCTCTGACTCTTAAAAAAAGTTGTGCTAGGAGACTTCAAGATCTCCCCTAAAACTGCATAGTCCTTTCCCCGGTGCCTTTGCTGAGCTATAGAATCCAGCCCTTTCTGTTACAGCAATGAACCATGAGATTGAAATACTGCTTTTTACTAAGTACTTAGAGACTAATGACATAGAAGACCTCATAGGCACCTGGCTGTTTTTACTAGGCAGGCCTAGATACACTGCCAAATGGTCCTTCTATGTGGCAACCAAGTGACTGTTACAAAATTGTGTCTGTGTGCATTTATCTTATCACTGGGGGTGGTGAACGTTTGAGAAGGCTCTTGACCTTTGAAATACAAAGTTTTACGGCTTTCAGACTTGTTTTTTAAAAACTGTTAACTATAAGGTCTTGTCTTTTTTGCTCTCCTGAAAGTCTCTTAGCGTCTCAGCTCTATAATCTGTGATTGCAAGAATATTAAGGTAAGCATATCTAAAGTAGTGCTTAGTTCAGCTATTAATTGAGCATTACCTATGAGATGAACACTTAAAAAGGATTCAAAGATGAGTAAGAGACAAAAGGACTCCATCAGCAACTTACCTAACCTAGGAGTAAGGAGGAGGAGGGAGAACGAAAGACCAATTCATCATGACTTGTAAATACTATATAATTGCTACATAGAAATACAAATAAGATGGAGTAACCACTACAAAGTGCCATTTGGATTAAAAGATCTATGTTTAATGGTAGAACTAGGAAGGGATTTATGGAGGAGTTGACTTTTGGCAAGAGTTACAAGGCTGCCGGACTTGACTGACTTTATGAAAATACTCAGACCTAAAGAAAAATTGAAAGAATAGTACAATTAATATCCATTTACCCTTCTTCAGTATACACCACTTGTTAATATTTTGGTGCATTTTCTTTTATTTTTCTGGTGAATCATTGGAGAGTAAGTTACAGACATCTTGACACTTCATCTCAAAAATTTCAGTCTTGGCTGGATGTGGTGGCTCATGCCTGTAATCTTAGCACTTTGGGAGATCGAGGCATGTGGATCACATCAGGTCAGGAATTTGAGACCAGCCTGACCAACATGGCAAAACCCCATGTTTACTAAAAATACAAAAATTAGCTGGGTGTGATGGCAGGTGCCTATAATCCCAGCTACTTGGGAGGCTGAGGCAGGAGAATTGCTTGAACCCAGCGAGTAGAGGTTGCAGTGAGCATACCACTGCCTGAGGGAAAGAGCGAAACTCTGTCTTAAAAAAAATTCATTCTCTTGTACTCTAGCCTGGGTGACAAAATGAGACCCCCTCCCCAATCTTTTTTTTTTTTTTTTTTTGAGACTATAGTCTCAAAAAAAAGATGGAGTCTCGCTCTGTCGCCCAGGCTGGAGTGCAGTGGCACGATCTCTGCTCACTGCAAGTTCTGCCTCAGCCTTCTGAGTAGCTGGGACTACAGGCACCCACCACCTCGCCCGGCTAATTTTTTTGTATTTTTATTAGAGACAGGGTTTCACTGTGTTAGCCAGGATGGTCTCGATTTCCTGACCTCGTGAGATCTGCCTGCCTCGGCCTCCCAAGGGGCTGGGATTACAGGCGTGAGCCACCGTGCCTGGCCGAGACCCCCCATCTTAAAAAAAAAAAAAAAATTCAGTCTTTGTTTCCCAAGAGTAAAAACATTCTTCTAAATAACCACAATACCATTATTATACCTAAGAAAATTAATTCAGCAATATGCACTTCATATTAACATTTCCCTAATTGTATCCCAAGCTTTTTTTTTTTTTTTTTTTGAGATTGTGTCTTGCTAAGTCTCAAACTCCTGGATAAAGCAATTCATCCACCTCCCTCTGAGTACTTGGGACTACAGGCATGTGCTACTGCCCCTGGCACCACTGCACCTGGCTTCCTAGAATCTTACAATGGTTATCTTTTTAAAACCAGAGTTAAAGCCACATTTACCTATGACATTTACTTTGTGTGTTTTAGTCTCTTTAAGTACAAATCTTTGAATACCCCATTCGTTGTCTTGTTTTCCATGACTGAATTTTTTGAGGAGTCAACTAGTTGTCCTACACAATACCACATTTTGAATTTGATTAGAGATTTAGATTCAAGATAAAGATTTTTGGTAGGGACACATGTGACAAGATACATTTTTTTCTTTTGTAATAAGTATTCTTTGGGGTAATGCTTTGGGATTTGTGAATATCTTGTTCCCCAAACACATTTTACTGAATGGTATAGGATATATTCGATCCTTTCCTGAAGTAGTTTTAACATTGGGAGTTATAAAATGGTGATTTTATACTTATTTTCTCCATTTAATGGCTGCATTCTTCTCAAAGGAAAGCTTTCTTGTATCAGTGTAGACTCACAGGTTTTTAAAAAATTCAGTGTATTGCTGGGCGCGGTGGCTTACGCCTATAATCCAAGCACTTTGGGAGGCCAAGGCGGATGGATCACCTGAGGTCAGGAGTTTGAGACCAGCCTGGCCAACTGGTGAAACCCCGTCTCTACTAAAAATACAAAAATTAGCTGGGCGTGGTGGCGGGCGCCTGTAATCCCAACTATTTGGGAGGCTGAGGCAGGAGAATCACTCGAACCCAGGAGACAGAGGTTGCAGTGAGCTGAGATCGCACCACCGCACTCCAGCCTGGATGACAAAGAGAGACTCCATCTCAAAAAAAAAAAAAAAAAAATTCAGTGTATTATAACATCAGTTAGATTTTGACAGCAGAGAATGAAAGTCAAGAGCATTCTTGACCTAGGTAGACCTAGCTGCATACACAAAGGAATGAAAGTAGGAACATAGTTTATTTTGGGAACAGTGACTTAACCTGCTTGCAGTATATGGATTATATGTGTTAGAAAAACTTTTTAGACAAACTTAACAGAGTTTAATCAAGCAAAGAACAATTCTTGAAGTGGGCAATCCCACCAGGTCCAGAATAGGTTCAGAGCAACTCCAGTGCTGCTGCATGGTCAGAGACAATTTATGGGCAGAAAAAGGAAAAGGATGTAACAAAATGGAAGTGAGGTACAGAAACAGCTAGATTGGTTGCACCTGACATTTGCCTGTTTGAAACGATTTGAACAGTTGGCTGCCTGTAACTGCTTGATGCATGGCTGCTGTGATTGAAACTCACGTACTTGTTGCAAGAGTAGGTTATAGTCTGTTTACACATCCAGTTAGGTTACAACTCATTATGTATGGAGAATCTTAGGTCAAACAAGTATGGAGGCAGCGTTAGCCTAAACAATTTCCAATTACCCTCTTGTGGTCAACCTCTTAAAACTGACATTTCTCAAAATTGAGATGTTGACCAAAACTTTAGGCATTGGTGTCACTGTCACCATTGTAAATGTATTTATTTGGTCTCAAATCCCACTGGGAAAGAGCGAAACAGTGGGCTTTGTAAGGTGGGTACAAGGATTACTGTTCCCACCTTACAAAGGTGGTTTACTGTTTTGTAAAGGTTAGAGAGCAGATGAGACTTCTTATGTTGGAATCTCGTGTTTTCAGAAGCCGAAACAACGACAACAACAAAACCCCCGATCTGTTGTGGGATATATCCGCCTCCTTTAAAGTTTCAGTTGTATTATGTCGCATTTAGCATGAGTTACTTCATTTTGGTTTGGTCTGGTCTCTTAGGACGTAGTGCACGAGCTCAGTCCAAAACAATGGCCTCCTATAATTTTGTTTACAGTTCCCCCCTTTTGGTCAGGTTCTCACTTAGGTGACAGTGTGACTAAAACATAGGGTGTTTAGTGCCACTCCCAGTTACGTTTTGGGTTTCCAATCTCAGCACATCATTTATAGGTTACAGTGTTCTGATGGTCACATTTATTTTTTTGAATATTTTCTCATTCCAGTCAAAGGCCATTTGACATTCTGTGAATGGCTACATGCAAACATTGAAAACTTTTGAGAGAATACAGCACAGCAGGGAGACTACTATTATGACTATCAGGAGAATAATACCAATAATTTGGGGTAAGCTCCTTACCCAGGGGGGCGCCATGAACCAAACTAAGTAAAATCAAATAGATCAAAGAATGAGCCAAATGAAGAGTCCACTCATTTTAACCAAGCAACCTGTTTGTTAATCCTCTGCAACTGAGTCTCTATAATGCCTGATGTATTCATCCATGTGCAACAAGAAGTGTTATCAACTGCACAGATTGTTCCCTGTTCAGCCGGTAGGTAGTCTAGAGCAATTGTGTTATCTAGTACAACTTAATTTTTTTCCTAACCACTAGACTACTAGAGATCTAGTACAATTTATTTTATTTTTGAGACAGGATCTTGCTCTGTAGCCCAAGCTGGAGGGTAGTGGCACAGTCATAGTTTATTGCAGCCTCAATCTCCTGGGCTCAAGCGATCCTCCTGCCTCAGCCTACCAAAGTGTTGGGAATACAGGCACGTGCCCCCATGTCAGGCTAATTTTTTTTATTATTATTTTTAGTAGAGATGAGGTCTTGCTATGTTGTCCGGGCTGGTCTGGTACTCCTGGGTTCAAGTGATCTTCCCACCTCAGCTTCCCAAAGTGTTTGGATTACAGGCGTGAGCCACTGCTTCTGGCCTAGTACAACTTTAGAAAGATAATTGAAAGAAGTCTTTCGTCTAAACATAGCCTTTGCAGTAGCATTTGCTATAGAGCCTATTATAAATGATACATTTTAAATCATGGCCTCATTTACATTTACTCCAAGCCATGGAAAAAGGGACCTAGTGAATAATGCCCATACAGAATGGTGAGGGCCTCCTGACAATGTCCTCTTTAACCTATGATGTAAGTTAAGAGAGTGGACCAATGTTGTATTTCTGACTGATGATGGGACAACAAATATACCATTAACATTCCTAGTTCACATTGGCCCTTTGTCTTCTATCCATCAAGGCATAAAGTTGCCCATGTATAAAGTCGGCTGCAAATTCTTCCACAAAAGTATACCCCATGGGGTGCACAAGACCATTTTTCCATCATAGAGACATAAGCAAGAAAAAAGTTAATAGCTAAGAGTCATATGATGGCAGAGAAGTCTTGCTCTGTGATCTTGGGAAGGCTATCCACATCTAGGATGCCATCTGTCTCTGGGGAGATTTACCTAGTTAGCTTTACCTTAAGATTTTCATTGGGTGTGTACAGTTGTAAGAGTCTGAAGTCCCTTCTAAGTTGTGAGATTACAGATCTAAGGTTTGAGGTCCTGAAGTTTGGCTGCAGTGTGTTTGGAAAGGGAAGTCTTTCTCTGATGGTTTCCAGAAGACCCAGTGTCCAGGTTCTAGCTCATAAAGGGTTTGATTGTCCTCAGCTGACGGATCATGAAAAGCTTCCTTTACATGAAAAGCTTCCTTTACATAGTAAAAATACATTTTGGCAAAATGCATTAAAGCCTCGCAGCATCTAGTTTTATCAGAGTTTAGGAGCTGAAGATACACAAGTTTCTATTATTAGGAGCATAGGCCTTCCAGTGATTATTTCATAAAGGGTCAACTTCTGTTTTCCACTGGAAATGGATCTGACTGTAATCAATCTGCAATATCTTTGACCAGTTGATTCAATCAGCTTTGTATACTGCTTTTATTTTATTCATTTATTTATTTTTTGGAGATAGAATCTCTCTGTCACCCAGGTTAGAGTGTGGTGGTACAATCTTGGCTCACTGCAACCGCCACCTCCTGGGCTCAAGCAATTCTCCTGCCTCAGCTTCCTGAGGAGCTGGGACTACAGGTGCCCACCACTGTGCCTGACTAGTTTATGTATTTTTAGTAGAGACCAGGTTTTGCCATGTAGGCCAGGCTGGTCTGGAACTCCTGACCTCAGGTGATCCACCTGCCTTGGCCTCCCAAAGTGCTGGGATTACAGGCATAAATTACAGCACCTGGCCTGTTTCCTTTTTTTGGAGATGGAGTCTCGCTCTCTTGCCCAGGCTGGAGTGCAGTGGTGTAATCTCAGCTCACTACAACCTCCACCTCCCAGGTTCAAGCAATTCTCCTGCCTCGGCCTCCCAAGTAGCTGGGATTACAGGTGCACACCACCATGCCCAGCTAATTTTTGTATTTTAGTAGAGAGGGAGTTTCACCATGTTGGCCAGGCTGGTCTCGAACACCTGACCTCAAGTGATCCACCCGCCTTGGCCTCCCAAAGTGCTAGGATTTACAGGCGTGAGCCACCATGCCTGGCCTGTATAGTGCTTTTATATCTGTAATACTTCATCTAGCTGTTTTGCAGCTTGTCCAGTGAAACAAGTACCTTTGTCACTGGTGATTTCTCTGGACATGCCCCATGAGGGAGAGATATTTCCTAATAACCCTTTAGCTACTCTTATAGCATCAGCCTTCTTGCATGGGAAAGCAGAAAAGAACCAGAAAATGTGCTCTGAAAATGGCAATTCAATGAAATCCCTCTGTAAATGTTTAGCCCCTCAGGTAGCAGAAATGTACCTGAAGTTTTGATTGTCTTCCCAGGATTATGGGATGGATGTAACAAACCAAATATTGGTCATAAACCATTTTAGTGATTTAGGACAGTCACCACACACACACACGCATACTCGTTATTTGGATTATTTTAGCCCTTCCATAATGATCCGTAGATTGAAGAGCTTTTAATAATGGAAGCTTTAAGGACTCAGGGAAGACCAGGTGGCCATCTAGGCTCTCCATGAGTCCATGCTTAACACTGAATTTATATCCTTTTTTAAAAAATTTAAAAATATTTTGTATAGCTGAGGTCTCACTATGTTGCTCTGCCTGGCCTTCAGTGATCCTCCCACCTTGACCTCCCAAAGCAGTAGGATTACAGGCATGAGCCATCATACCTGGCCTGTATCCTCCTAAATACCAATTTTGTTTCTCTAATTCAGGTGCATAGCACTATTTATTAAATGGGCTATCATAGGTAATATGATTTGGACCATAAGTGTTCATTCAAATTGCATATATAAACAATTTCAGTTTTGACTAATTTGGCATGAAAATATGGCAAATTATTTTCTTGATATTCAATTAGTTTTTATCCTGCTTGTATTACCAGTTTCATAAACCAGGCAGTCTCTTCATTAGAGTTCTGAGACTTCTCATCCAGTCCAAATAATATGATCCTAAGTTACCGGAAACCTGTATTCAAGAGTGCTTGTCAAGGTCAATTCCATCCTTTTCATGAATCTCTTTGAAGACACACTTTAGGATTTTACTTGCTTGCAAAGAGCTTTTAGAAAATGCATTGGATCGGCCGGGCACGGTGGCTCAAGCCTGTAATCCCAGCACTTTGGGAGGCGGAGACGGGCGGATCACTAGGTCAGGAGATCGAGACCATCCTGGCGAACACGGTGAAACCCCGTCTCTACTAAAAAATACAAAAAACTAGCCGGGCGAGGCGGCGGGTGCCTGTAGTCCTAGCTACTCGGGAGGCTGAGGCAGGAGAATGGCGTAAATCCGGGGGGCGGAGCTTGCAGTGAGCTGAGATCCGGCTACTGCACTCCAGCCCGGGCGACAGAGCCAGACTCCGTCTCAAAAAAAAAAAAAAAAAAAAAAAAAAGAAAATGCATTGGATCTAAGCACTTAACTGTGGAAATGACTTGAAATGGTCACAGTTAAACACACAGTTGACAAATAAATTTGGTTATTTCTGTGCCTATAATAATTTAAAACAATTACCATAATTACATGATAACATACCAAGGCATATGAGAATTTTAGGGATCTAAAATAATTTTGGAATATGTATAACAACATATCCATAAAAACGTAACTCAAGGAGACCAGCCTGACCAACATGGTGAAACCCTGTCTCTACTAAAAATACAAAAATTAGCTGGGTATAGTGGCATGCACCTGTAGTCCCAGGCTGAGGCAGGAGAATTGCTTGAACCCGGGAGGTGGAGATTACAGTGAGCCGAGATCATTGCCACTGCACTCCATGGCACTCCACTGCATTCCTGCCATGGAATTTCTAAGTGGCATGGCTAGTTCACTGTACCAGGGCATTCTGACAAGAGTATGGGTTCCTCCCCAAAGCAAAACCTGGACTTCAGCTAGCAGTGTTAATGCTGTGCGTAGGTGACCACTGATGGGCAGAGAGGAGACACAGCAGTGCCTCACAGATCTGAGTTGCATGGGAATCTCCATTCAGACCCAGGGTTGGGGTCTGGGTTAGGTAGGAACTCCTGCCACTTGTTGGTGACATGGCCTGAAATAGGGCTCCGAGATTAGGTTATAAAAATAACATGGCCTCTGCCTGAGTTTCCTTCTCTCTCAGATCCCTTGCTCTGGGGAAGGCAGGTTGCCATGTTGTGAGCAGCTTTATGACAAAGCCCATGCCACTATGACGTTTACCTTAGGCAAACAGCCAGCAAGCAGCTGCAGACAACCACAGGAATTAGCTCGAAGCAGATTCTCCAGTTCCTGGTGGGGCTCAGGCCTACTGCAGCCCCACTGACAGCCTGCCTACCACTTCATGAGTTACCCTGAGCCAGACTCACACAGTTGTAAAATCCCTAGCCCTGAGAAACTGGGGGCAATAATAAATGTTTCTTGTTTTAAGCTGCAATTTCTGAAGTAATGTATTTTGCAGCGGTAGGTAATGAGTACAGGTTGGGTGGGATGATTTCTTACTTTTTGAAGTCAGCAAGTCCTTGTAACTACGAGATAGGTTGGACTGCTCCGAGGTTCTTCCAAGTCACATCTGTGTTGCACTGATCCTGGATGGGGAAGGGATTTTAAACAAAAGAAGCAATGGAAAAAATGACAGAGGACGTCAATACATAGGGTTGTATAAACATGAAAACTGGGCCCCGCAAAATCTAATTAAATACAAATTAATTTAATTCAGTTAAATCAATGTTTATTGAGCACCTATGATGTGCTAGATAGCGTGCTAGGCCGTGAAATACAGAGCAAGACATGTTTGCAACAAAAATGGCAAATTGGTTAAAAAAAAAAAAAAACAACACGACTTTTCACTGGTCCAATGGTAGTGGATTATCAGAACTTATTAATATTATTGTCACTAAAGTTGATGTACAGTCCCCCACTACTAAATTTGATTGGCTTTAAAAAAGAAAAAAAAAAGAAAACTAACAAAACTTCTAGAGATAAATTTGGACAAAGGACAATTCCCAAAAGATGGCATAGCCTGAAAAAACATGCATATGAAAAACCTGATCAAGTAGTGATAAAAACCATGCAAATTTACAGCACTAGAACGTTTCCATGATCATATAACAAGGATTATGAATGATGTTATCCAATGTTTCTGGAAAGGCAGGGACACCATTGTACACTACTGAGAGTATAGACTGAAACAACTTTTGTGGAAAACTATTTGGTAATATATTTCAAGAACCTTAAAAATATTTATATTCTTTAACCTGTAATTCCACTATGAGTAATTTTCTTTCTTTTTTTTTTTTTTTTTTTTGAGATGTAGTCTCACTCTGTCACCCAGGCTGCAGTGCAGTGGCGTGATCTCAGCTCGCTGCAACCTCCGCCTCCCAGGTTCAAGCGATTCTCCTGCCTCAGACTCCCAAGTAGCTGGGATCACAGGTGCCCACCACCACACCTAGCTAATTTTTGTATTTTTAGGAGAGGCAGGGTTTCACCATGTTGGCCAGGCTGGTCTCGAACTCCTGACCTCAAATGATCCACCCACCTCAGCCTCCCAAAGTGCTGGGATTATAGGCATGAGCCACTGCACCTGGCCTCCACTGTGAGTAGTTTTAACAATGATTTGTATAAAAGATATTTATCACAGTAATATTTCCAAAAGCATTAGGGAAATGCTAAGTACATATTGGTATATCTGCTTGATGGGAAGTTATGCAAAAATTAAAAATGATATTGATGAGTTTTCTTTGGGTTTATAATAAACTCACAGAGTATAAATTCTAAGGTCCAGAAGGGCACGGGATGAAAAGTAGGGCTCTCTTCTGCTCTCTTTCTCCTATCTCTCAGGCCCCAGACCCCCACTTCAGAGAGGACCATTGAAAGTGTGTGTGTGTTCTTTTTTCTTCTCACTCTAGTCATAGCTTGTTTTGCCTTTTGTTTTTTACTTATTAATATATCTGATGATTGTTCCATACCAATACGCAAAGAGCTTCCTCAATTTTTATGCCTAAATATGACTTCGTTGGATCAATATATGACAATATATTGAGCTAGTAATCCATGGATGGACATTAATTATTTCAAGTATATTTTTCCAAAATAACCACACTGCTATGAATAACTGTATTATATTTTACTTTGCATATGTAAGAATATACTTGAACGGTAGGTTTTTTGACATGGACTCATTGGGTCAAAAGGTAGGGGCATTTTACATTTTGATCACATGGCCAAATTTCTCTTCACCGATATTTTTATTTTATTTTATTTTGAGATGGAGTCTCGCTCTGTCACCCGGGCTGGAGTGCAGTGGTGCAAACTTGGCTCACTGCAGCCTCTACCTCCCAGGCTTAAGTGATTCTCCTGGCTCAGCCTCCCAAGTAGGGGGGATTACAGGTGCTGTGCCACGTCTGCCCGGCTAAGTTTTGTATTTTTTTGTAGAGACAGGGTTTCACCATGTTGGCCAGGCTGGTCTTGAACTCCTGACCTCAAGTGATCTGCCCACCTCGGCCTCCCAAAGTGCTGGGATTACAGGTGTGAGCCACCCTACCCAGCCCTTCACAGAGATTTTCAATTTTTACATGCAAGATTGTCTGCTTATAAAGTGGCCAGCCCTATGTTCTATCAAACTTTTTGTTAGAAAAAATATATTTAGTGATTTTAGAAAATACTTATGAAATATTAAGTTAAAAAAGCTAGACTCAACATTTTATATACAATAAGAACTTACTCATGCAAATATATATTGTTGAAAGAGATTATGCCAAAATACAGTGATTATCTTAAATGTATTATTTGTCTTAAATGTATTAAATAATTTCATAATTGCTATAATAATATTGTTTAACTTTGTTAATGTCTTAATATGTTTTCTGTTGCTTATAACAGAGTATCTGACATTAGGTAGTTTATAAAGGAAAAGAATTTGTTTCTTACAGTTATGAAGGCTGAAAAGTTCAAGGTTGAGGAGCTGCATTTGTGAGGGCCTTCTTGCTGGTGGGGACTCTGTGGCACAGGGCATAACATGGCAAGGGGGTTGATCATGCTAGCTCAGGCCTCTCTTCCTCTTCTTTTTCTTCTTCTTCTTCTTCTTTTTTTTTTTAGATGATGTCTCACTCTGTCTCACCCAGGCTGGAGTGCAGTAGCGCGGTCTTGGCTCACTGTAGCCTACGCCTCCTGGGTTCAAGTGATTCTCCTGTCTCAGCCTCCCAAGTAGCTGGGACTACAGGCGTGTGCCACCACGCTGGCTAATTTTGTATTTTTAGTAGAGATGGGGTTACATCATGTTGGCCTGCCTGGTCTTGAACTCCTGACCTCAGGTGATCCACCTGCCTCAGCCTCCCAAAGTGCGGGGATTACAGGCATGAGCCACTGCACCCAACCATCTATTCCTCTTCTTGTAAAGTATAAAGCCACTGGTTTCATCCCCTGATAATCCATTAATCTACTAACCCATTAATCCATGAATGGGACTAGTGGCCCTCGTGACCCAATCGCCTCTTAAAGACCCTATCTCTCTCAAAACTGTCTCATTTCAGATTAAGTTTCAACAAGAATTCTTGGAGGGGGCAACATTCAAACCATAGAAGTTAGTAAAATATCCTAAATATACCCCTTGGATATAGCACACACTTTGTCTTTTTACTCACAATACCTGCCCCAGAGATGAACTTAAATGTTTGAGGAATGAAGAGTATTTTCCAGCAGCGAGATGACCATTTACAATTACAAACTTTGTCACCAGATGGCGGAAGCGAGTTAAAATTCAGGGAGCTTAGGGTCTGAGTTGCGAAAATCAAGCACAATGTACTGTGAGAGCTTGTGAAACGTTCTAATAACTTAACAATTATACATATATTAAACATGAAAATGTGACAATTAGAATTGCATCTAAACTATTTTCCAGAATATTTAAAACTTCTAGGAAAAACCTTAGTGGTGTCTCCAACTGTCCCGCTTCTGTGTCCCCAGTTAGTGCCATTTCTTACCTCTGCAGTTAAGCCAAGATTCCTACTGCCTACCATGTCCTCTGCTGCCCCTTGATAGTTCTGCCAGGCTTCTCTGCCTTCCTTCTAACCTCACTGCTTTCAAAGGATATGAGCAAGTAGGTAAATGAATGCATCCCTTGGAGATGCTTGGTGGCTGGAAGCCACCTCTCCGTCTTTGCAGTTGTGGATGACTTTATTGGGAGTTCATCTGAGTGGCGCTGGCGGCAGTATTATGGAGCAGAACTTGTTCGAGGTGCTTCACATCACTCTAGCAATTGCCCTTTCACTGTGTCTGGGCGTAACTAGAACCTGCTCCAGGGGTGAACGCTTGCTTCTCCAGGCTGGTCTGGTGCCAGTCTTGGCAAACTTGACCTTTATCCTCCCCTCCTTGAGCACCTATTCCTCTGTCCGGGATGGATCTGCCCCAGGAAGGATGTCTGTCTTTGCCTCTGTTTAGAAGGGCAGAGCTCTAACCTTGAGCTCTTCATCCCTTAAATAAACTGTGATCTTGGGCAAGTCATTCAACCCCTCTGGGCCTCAGGTTGGGCTTGGGGCCTGTCATACCAGGGAGTACTTTGTCATAAGCCCTGTATTACTATTAAAAGTAATGGCAAAAACCGCAATTACTTTTGTACCAATCTAATACAATGCAGAGAGGGGTTTTATTTGTGAGGGTGGAAGAGTGGAAGGAGAAGAAGGAATCTTGGGCCCCTCTTGCTGGGGTGGAATGGGCAGGGAAGGGTCTTGCCTCCTGATAATGGAAAGGGAGTCAGAGAGCAGCTAAGCTCCTGGAGGTCCTGTTAGGACACCACAAAGTAACCAGAGTCAAGGGGAAACAGCAGCGATGACCTCTCCATGACATTTTAGACTAAAACGTGACCCCATTCATTAAAAACACCTGCAACATCAAAAAGTAAAATAAAAAATGAAACGTGCCCCAGGGGAAGATCTGCAACAGGTGCCGGTGGGGCCCGCCGTGACCCGCCGTGACGCCAAGGCGTCTACACCTTTAGCAACTGCGGGCGTTGTGGGCTCCCAGGCCTTCTGGAGCTTACACCGGGTCCTTGCGACCACCATCTGATCAGATCGCTTCTATCACCCCGCAGAGCCTGGATTTCATTCGGTCCAGGGGGTCTTGTGCGCAGGAGCCCAAGCCAGGACCAGTTATTTCCAATCCTCAAAGGCTTCCAGGAGGAGGCAGCTAGCTTCGGGCTGATATATTGATCGTCGCCTGACGCTGTGGGGCTTTAAATGGGCCTGGGTCCCGGCGCTGGCTGCAGCCCCTGGCCGGGTGAGCGCCACGGGTCCCGCCCAGGTCCCGCGCGGGGAGCGCAGAGCGCAGACGGCGGCTATCGCAATCGGGAGTGGTTTAGGACCCGGGGGCGGCTTCCCTGCGCGAGTGTGGAACGCCGAAGTTGAGCCTGCGGGGCAGCGGGCAGTGGCAGTCAGGCCTCCCCACGCGGTGCCACCTGCGGCCCGGCTCTCCTCTGCGCCCCCACTCTCGCCGCGATGACGCGCTCGCTGTTCAAGGGAAACTTTTGGGTAAGTTGCGGGGCCGACAGCGGATCGCGGGGCTCTGGGCCCGGCCCGGGAGGGAGGCCAGCGCGCGTGCCCGCGAGTCCCGGGGGCTCGGACTCCAGGGCCCACCCTCTGCCGCCCGCGCCCCCAGCAGCACGTGCTCCTGAGGACACAGAGAGCCGAGACACCTTAGAGTCAGGATATCAACCCCTCCTCTCACAAGCGAAGAAGAGACCCTTAGGGAGGCGAGACCCGTCCAGGGACAGTCTCTGCCGGCCCCTGGAGCTGAGCCATGAGAGGATTTGGGAATCTGGTGTGGGGGCTTGTGAGCTTTGCCGGGTTGACAGCAGCAGCTGCCCCCCGGGATCTTCTTTTTCAGGAAACGTACAGCGTAGAGGGCTTCCCTTTGCTGGAGCTTGCTCTGTCCGACAGCCCTGTTTCCTGAGTTCCCTCCCCAAGCCATTGCCCCAGCCCATCCGTTCCAGGTCCCACAGTGGGCTGATGGTGTGGGAGACCCTATGAGCTGCAGGGGGTACCCCAGCCCGGTAGGGCCAGCCCAGCCTGGAGGAAGCAGGTCTGCCTGTCCCCCTCCTCTGTCCAGTCCTCTTCCCTCTGTCCTCTCACTCCCCAGGTGCCCCTCAAGGTCCATGCCCCCTCATTCAGAGGAGCTGTCCTCATCCCTTTAAGACAAGAGCAGGAGGCCGCACACCTCAAAATTGCCCACAGCTGCCAAGGGGCCCTGACTCCTTACGTAGGCTCCTGCTTGCCTCCCACCCAGGTAGCTTCACAGCTGCCTAGATGGTCCCTCTACCCTACATGGGCGGCAGGGTAGAGAAACCTGCCTGGGGACCTCAGGGACACAGTTTAGACTCTGCCTGTGAGTCCGTTCACTGGAGTTTGTGAGGTCCTCCTGGGGCACTGCTCACCCTAGGGTGCAGGGTGGTGGCAGCCTCACAGAGGAAGCAAGGGCACCACAGCTGGCTCTCACAAGAGGCCTGCGAGTTTTTCAGGTAGAATGGAGGACGGTGGAGTCCCATGGCAGGCACTGTGGGAAAAAGGCTCTGTATAATGCAATCTGGGGAATGAGATGTGGGCCCCAGAAATAAGGAAGTCAGCAGAGGAACTGGTTTGTGGAGACAGAAGGAGAAGGAGGCAGACGTGATACTAATAGTATGTAGTTCAGGCACAGTGGCTCTTGCCCGTAATCCCAGCACTTTGGGAGGCCGAGGTAGGAGGATTGCTTGAGGCCAGGAGTTTGAGACCACCCTGGACAACATAACCAGACTCTGTCTTTCCAAAAATATCTTTAAAATTAGCTGTGCATGGTGGTGCGTGCCTGTAGATACAGCCACTTGGGAGGCTGAGGCAAGAGGATTGCTTGAGGCCAGGAGTTTGAGGTTCCAGTGAGCTATGATCACATCACTGCACCCCAGCCTGGATGACAGAGTGAAACCTTGTCTCAAAAACAAACATACAAACAAACCCAACCAAACAACACAATCCTCAGTATTTAGCCATAGTTGTAGCACTGGCAAGACCAAGGCCAGGAGGGTGCTAAGCCCCTTCCCACCAGCCTCCACCTCTCAGCCCCATGCCAGGGATGCTGGATATGGGGAGGTCTTAGTGGAGAGGGTGACAGGGTGAAGACAGGGTTCCAGGCTGCAGAGTTTGTAGTATTTTAATATCTGCACAGCCAGTAAAACATGTCAGTGAGGACTCTCTGATGTCTGGTGGGTGACATGCCGGGTTTGAGGGGCTGGTGGAGATGGCCCCGCACCTTGGGAAGGATGTCCAGTTTTGAGAGCTCACCTAACAGTATGAAGCCTCTGAGGTGGGCTGCCCGGGTTTGAATCCAGTTCTGCCCCTTACTAGCTAGGTGACCCTGGGCAGCCTGCTTCCACCCCCAAGCCTCAGTTTTTCCGTACATAAAAATGCGGATAATAACAGTGTCTACTCCATAGGACTGTTGGGAGGATTAAACTTGAGAGTTTAGTACCGTACTTGACACACAGAGAGCACCTATAGTTGCCAGCTATTATTATCAGCAGCAGAGGTGACAAGTGAAAGAAGTGAGTGATGGTTATTCAAGGAGAAAGAATGAAGAGATCGGAAGTCCACAAAGAAGCTCTCTTAGTGAATGCCTCTATTGATGAAGGAGGAGAAAGGGGACAGAGAAATAGAAAAAGGGATGAAGGGATACAACCAGGAAAGAGCTATCACAGGCCCAAGAGAGGGACATTCCAAGGAAGGTGAGAGGACTGTGGTCAAACATGTTTGTACGTGTTCCTGAAAAGGTATGAGTCAACACACACTTCATAAATGAATGTATTTAAATGCTTCATGAAAATGTTTATTTAAGGAAACCTTCGATGAATCTGCTTCGAAAGAGAGTAATCAGTGTTTAAAACTGGGATTGGAGCTGGCATGCACCTGTAGTCCCAGCTACTAAGGAGACAGGGGTCTCTAAAAATCATTTTAAAATAAATGAGTAAAACTAGGATTGGCCCCAGGTGAATTTGCCTGCTATTGGTGCACACCTGTGTGTTGTTTCTCTCCCACCCTTCCCTTTGTGGCACTTTGGTTAAGCGGTGCTGTATACTTTCTCTTGGTTAACTTTGATTGTACCTTGTCAGAATAAGACAGTGACCATGATTTCCAAAGATCCAGGGAAACAGCTAGGCCACAATGAGAGAAATTCCAGTTTTGGGATGATCAGACACCAGTGTCCTTCAGATATGGGTGTGCACGGGTGACAGTAGGACCTGTTCTGGAAGGGGTAGATGAAAGCAGTGTTCTTTCACCCCTGGGGATTTCCAGCCTCTTCACTTGGGTGTGAGGTCCAAATTGTCCCTGAACCTCCTGTAGATACTTATTTTTCCTGGACCTTCCTGATTCCCAAGGTTCTTGGTGTAGACCAGCTTCCTAGTTGCTGTTTCAGCAACCCTGTTCCTGTAGTGGGCAGGGCTTCTCTCTCCCTGGGATTGACTAGGGCGAGTCTTGGGGCTGTCTGAACTGGCTCATTGCCCTGCTGTCAACATGGGGCTGTCTCTCTCATCCAAACCTTTGACCAGATTGGAATCTTGTCATTCTGGAGCCTTAGCAGAGTTTGAACTGATGTTGCATCTGGCTTTGCTCAATGGCTTTTCTCTATACAGTCATCTCTTGGTATCTGCAGGGGATTGGTTCTAGGACTCCCTTGCAGGTACCAAAATTCATGGACATTCAAGTCCTTTCTTTTCTTTTATCTTTTTCAAAATAGAGATTAGGTCTTGCTACATTGGCCAGGCTGGTTTCAAACTCCTGGCCTCAAGCTGTCCTCTTGCCTTGGCCTCCCAAAGTGCTGAGATAAGCGGTGTAAGCTGGCCGGGCGCGGTGGCTCATGCCTGTAATCCCAACACTTTGGGAGGCCGAGGCAGGCAGATCTCACGAGGTCAGGAGATCGAGACCATCCTGGCTAACACGGTGAAACCCTGTCTCTACTAAAAATACAAAAAAATTAGCCAGGCGTGGTGGCGGGCACCTGTAGTCCCAGCTACTCAGGAGGCTGAGGCAGGAGAATGGTATGAACTTGGGAGGCAGAGCTTGTGGTGAGCTGAGATCATGCCACTGCACTCCAGCCTGGGTGACACAGCGAGACTCTATCTCAAAAAAAAAGAGGTGTAAGCCACTATGCCTGGCTTACACACATATAACCTACACACATCTTCCTGTATACTTTAAATATTCTCCAAATTGCTTATAATACCTAATACAATGTTAATGATATGTAAATAGTTGTTTACACTGTATTTTTTATTCGTATTTTTTAATTGTTATATTTTTATTTTTTAATTTTTGGATTATTTTTCATCTGTGGTTGATTGAATCCATGGATGCAGATATGGAGAGCTGACTGTACAGTGCCCTAGATAAATATAGGAGGCTGCTTTAAAGAATAAATAAATAAAGAATACAGGTTAACACCACAGGCTCTCCATGCTAACCCCATAGTGTATTTTGTACAATGTTTAGGTTGTTGCTGTTATTTTTAAATACTCTCTTGGATTTTATGAAAAGAAAAACTTCACGCTAGTTAAATTTAGCAGAGTTTATCTGAGCAAAGAAAGTATTCATGAGTCAGGCAGCACCCTGAACCAGTAAAGGTTCAGAGACCTCCACAAGGCAAGAGTGGGCAGGCAATACTTACAGACAGAAAAAGGAGGTGATACAGAAATAGCCTGATTGGTTACAGCTGGGTGGTTGCCTTATTTGGACTTGACTGGGCAGTCTGCAGCCTGGGATTGGCTGAAAACTCCCCTGTTATGATTGGCAGAGACCCAGCTACTTGTTACAAGAATATACTCTTAGTTAGGTTACGGTTTGTTTACACACTAAGTTAGGTTGTGGCTTGCTATTTATGGAGGCAGCTTTAGGCCAAATTTAATTTGACAATCTGGTCCCTAGAAACATACCAGGAGGGCTATTTCCTATTGTCTTGCCTAGTGGCAAAAGGCAAGATAGAAAGATAGAGTCATGAACAATTACCCACTCTCCCATACATTCTTCATAGAGCAGCAGGAGGGAGCTAGCTTTAAAATAATTGTCAAAAATCCCTTTTTTTTTTTTTTTTTTTTTGAGATGGAGTCTCACTCTGTCGCCCAGGCTAGAGTGCAATGGCACAATCTCCGCTCACTGCAACTTCCACCTCCCAGGTTCAAGTGACTCTCCTGCCTCAGCCTCCCAAGTAGCTGGGATTACAGGCATGTGCCACCACACCCGGCTAGTTTTTGTATTTTTAGTAGAGACAGGGTTTCACTATGTTGGCCAAGCTGGTCTCAAACTCCTGACCTCAAGTGATCCACCCACCTCAGCCTCCTAAAGTGCTGGAATTACAGGCGTGAGCCACTGCGCCCGGCCGTCAAAAACCTTTTCTCTTGTTTATCTTAAACATTTAATAAGAGAGGCATAGGACCTATTTTTTAAAGAAAATAAAAAAATTCTTATTGTAATACATTAACATGTGACATGAATCCATTGGTCAGATTTTAAAAAAGAAATATATACAAGATGCATGAAATGGCCTGGCGCGGTGGCTCACGGCTATAATCCCAGCACTTTGGGAAGCCGAGGTGAGCAGATCACCTGAGCTCAGGACTTTGAGACCAGCCTGGCCAACATAGTGAAACCCTGTCTCTACTAAAAATACAAAATTAGCTGGGCATGGTGGTGGGTACCTGTAATCCCAGCTGCTCTGGAGGCTGAGGCAGGAGAATCACTTGAACCTGGGAGGCAGAGGTTGCAGTGAGCTGAGATGGTGCCACTGCACCCCAACCTGGGGGACAAAGTGAGACTTCATTTCAAAAAAAAAAAAAGAAAAAAAAAAGCATGAAAAAAGTACTTAAAACAAAATCTGGACATAGAGCCTTTTTGGATGAGAAAAGTTAACATAAAAGTTTGTTTTTGTTTTTGTTTTAAAATCAAAGTAACTAAAGCACATACTATAAAAATCCAAATATTGGCTGGGCATGGTGGTACCTGTAATCCCAGAACTTTGGGAAGCTGAGGTGGGCAGATTGCTTGAGCCCAGGAGTTCGAGACCAGCCTGGGTAACATGGCGAAACCCTGTCTCTACCAAAAATACAAAAATTAGCCAGGCATGGGTGGGACGCACCTGTAGTCCCAGCTACTCGGGAGCTGAGATGGGAGGATGGTTTGAGCCCAGGTGGTGGATGTTGCAGTGAGCTGAGATTGTGCCATTGCATTTCAGCCTGGGCGATAGAGTGAGACTGTCTCAAAAAAAAAAAGAAAAAAAAAAAGAAAAAAAATCCCAATATTTCTAAAAGCCTTGTGGTAAAAAACAGTATTTTTTCTTCACCTACCCCATTTGCCTCCAGCTTTTCTCAACATCTTTATGTAGAAACTCTTAGCTCTTTCTTCTAGTGGTTACCACCACTTCATAAAATGATATAAAATAATGTGATTATACTTCTCTTTCTTGATAGAGCAATTTTGAACATTATACACTGATTTACTACTACAGTGGAGGATTTAGCTCTTTTATATCACCACTTCCGCTTCCCTATATAATTATATTACTAGTTTTAGTTTTTTATTTAGAATTTAAAAGTTACAGAAATCTCAAGGGTATAAAGAATTCACATACAACCTTCACTTGGATTCCCCAGTGTTAAACCCCATTTGTTGTAAGTCTCTCAATAGATAAGTGGATGTGTATATTTTCCCTGAATAATTAAAAATAAATAGCACTGTTTTGAACCAAATAATCAGTTTACATTGTCACAGCATATAGATTGTTTTATTCAAAGCTAAGTACACTATAATCACATCTCTATTCTTACTTTTCCTGAACTTTTATCTGCCTTTTTTTTTCTCTTGGTGGCATTTACTACCTTTATTGTAGGCTATCTTGATTGTAGCCCTCTTCTTTATCTCTCTCATTTTTTTCATGCACCAGCATATCAAGTATTTATAAAAATCATTTCCACCTGCATCCTCCTATGGCGATCCCCTTCCTGGAGCCCTCCATCCCCTGTTCCAATCTGGACTGGTTATTTTCTGGGTCTGCTGCACAGCTGTCATCCTGAGCTTCCCTTTAGTGCTCTCTTAAGTTGGAGCCACTGTTTTCTAGATCTCATGTTCCCTAAAGCCCACCTTCCTTCCCTTCCTTCCTTCTGTCTCTCTTCTTTCCTTCCTTCCTTTTTTTTTAGATGGAATCTTGCTCTGTTGCCCAGACTTAGAGTGCATGGCACGATCTCAGCTCACTGCAACATCTGCCTCCTGGGTTCAAGTGATTTTCCTGCCTCAGCTTCCCGAACAGCTGGGGTTACAGGCGACCACCATCACGCCCAGCTAAATTTTGTATTTTTAGTAGAGACGAGGTTTCACCATGTTGGCCAGGCTGGTCTTGGACTCCTGACCTCAAGTGATCTATCTGCCTCAGCCTCCCAAAGTGGTGCTAGGATTCTAGGCGTGAGCCACCATGTCTGGCCCCTAAAGCGATCTTAAAAACAAATCAGGTCATGTCATTCCTCTGCTTAAATTCCTCCAGTGACTTCCCATTGCATTCGGAGTCCAAAGTCTGACCATGGCCTACAACCTGCCTGATGTAACCTCACCTGCTATCTCCCCATCACTTACTCTACCACAGCAGCTATAGGTCAATTACCAGATAATGAAACTCTCATTCCAACTAACCAATTAACTTGTTGCTGCTGCCTGTTCTCGAGGCATCCTGTGCCCCCAGCATAAGGCACATTCGTGATATTATCATTACCTCTCTCATCTGCTTCCCATCAGACTGTAAGCTCCACGAGGCGTGCTTGAGTTGTTCAGCACTGTAGCCCCGGCACCCAGCCAGGTATCTGGGCAAAGTCACAGACTCAGCAGGTATCAGAAGGAATGAGTGAATAAATGAAGCAACAGTGAGAAAGACATGTGGCAGCAAATGGGGTAAAATCTCTGTCTTTACACTGCCTTTTGTGGGAAGTGTCATTCCACCACCCCCTCCTTTTGTTTTCTGAGATGGAGTTTCACTGTTGTTGCCCACGCTGGAGTGCAGTTGCGAGATCTTGGCTCACTGCAACCTCCACCTCCCAGGTTCAAGCGATTCTCCTCCCTCAGCATCCCGAGTAGCTGGGATTACAGGCATGCGCCACCACGCCCGGCTAATTTTTTAGTAGAGATGGGGGTTTTGCCATGTTGGTCAGGCTGGTCTAGAACTCCTGACCTCAGGGGATCCGCCCGTCTCGGCCTCCCAAAGTGCTGGGATTACAGGTGTGAGCCACCGCGCCTGGCCTGTTCCACCCTTTCAAAGAACCTGTTCTGCTGTAAGTGGCTGGTGGTCTTGCATGAGGAGAATAATATCATCAAGGATGGGCTCTGGCTTCTTTAGAAGCCCTATACTCAAGAAGGGGTGCAGCACAACGCCCACACATGTGGGGCTCACCTTCTGGTGAGAGACTTTGTGACCAACAGAGAAAACACAGCGACTTGTTGAAGATGGGAATGTCTTCTCCATTTCCCACGTAGTCTCAGGCAGTTCAACTCAGCAAATGTCTATGTGAAGTCTGAGTGCCAGCTTTGTGGTAGCTGCGGTGGGCTCACAGAGAGACAGACACACAACATCTCACCTCTAAGAGATTATTAGCTACTCAAGAAGATGAGTCTCAACATGAAATTTTAAAACAATAGTTTTTATTTAATTTAAATATTTATTTTTGAGACGGAGTCTTGCTCTGTCACTTAGGCTAGAGTGCAGTGGTGCGATCACAGCTTATTGCAGCCTTAAATTCCTGGGCTCAAGCAATCCTCCTAAGTAGCTGGGACCGCAGGCACGTGCCACCATGCTTGGTTACTTTTTGTAGAAACGCTGTTTCACCATGTTGCCCAGGCTGGTCTCAAACTCCTGAGCTCAAGCAATCTGCCTGCTTTGGCCTCCCAAAGTGCTGGGATTACAGGCATGAGCTACTGTGCTTGGCCAATAGTTTTAAATATTAACATAAAATTAAGGTTATTAAAATATATATTATTAGTGATTTGGTACTTTCCCAACTTTTTTCCTCCATGCATAATTATAATCCTATAGTATCTGTACTATCTTGTATTCTACTGCTTTAATTAAAATATCGTAACTTTGGCTGGGCACGGTGGCTCATGCCTGTAATCCCAGCACTTTGGGAGGCCGAGTCGGGTGGGTCACTTGAGGTCAGGAGTTTGAGACCAGCCTGGCCAACATGGTGAAATCTCATCTTTACTAAAAAAATACAAAAATTGGCCAAGTGCAGTGGCTCACGCCTGTAATCCCAGCATTTTGGGAGGCTGAGGCAGGCGGATCACAAGGTCTGGAGTGCAAGACCAGCCTGGCCAATATGGTGAAACCCCGTCTCCACTAAAAATACAAAAATTAGCTGGGCATGGTGGCGGGTGCCTGCAGTCCCAGCTACTCGGGAAGCTGAGGCAGGAGAATCACTTGAACCTGGGAGGCGGAGGTTGCAGTGAGCCGAGATCTCACCACTGTACTCTAGCCTGGGCGACAGAGTGAGATGCTGTCTCCAAACAAACAAACAAACAAACACAAAAATTAGCCAGGCATGGTGGTAGGCACCTGTACCCAGCTACTTGGGAGGCTGAGACTGGAGAATCGTTTGAACCAAGGAGGCGAAGGTTGCAGTGAGCCAAGATCGCATCATTGCACTCCAGCCTGAGCGACAGAACCAGACTATATCTCAAAAAAAAAAAAAAAAAAATGTAACTTTATTTTATATATTGCTATCTACTTTTCCTAACAATTATTTAGAAAAGTTTTGTAAGTGATACAACTATTCTGTCACTGTTTGGCATTTATGTAATTTCCAGAGGTTTCTTTTCTTTCTTTTTTTTTTGAGACAGAGTTTCGCTCTTGTTTCCCAGGCTGAAGTGCAATAGCACGATCTCGGCTCACTGCAACCTCCACCTCCTGGGTTCAAGCGATTCTCCTGCCTCAGCTTTGCAAGTACCTGGGATTACAGGCATGTGCCACCATGCCTGGCTAATTTTTGATTTTTAGTAGAGATGGGGTTTCTCCATGTTGGTTAGGCTGGTCTCAACTCCCAACCTCAGGTGATCTGCCTGCCTCAGCCTCCCAAAGTGTTGGGATTACGGGCGTGAGCCATCGCACCTGGCCCAATGTTTTCTATAATGAAGAATGTGATGCATGTCATTCATGTAAGGTATTTAAAATTTGGATTCTTTAAGTATTTATTTCTGGAAACTCAAGACAGAACTCATAATTGCCCAGACATTTTACCATGTTTCTCTAATAAGATCACTCTTTCCCTGTCTGTAGTGATAATTTCATGCCTTTTCCACTCAAACCTCCACATCCCTCCCACATTCTCACTGTGTTTTGGTAATCTTGCCTCTACTCCATTAAGAAACCAGACAGTAGGGCTGGGTGGGGTGGCTCACACCTGTAATCCCAGCACTTTGGGAGGCCAAGGCGGGTGAATCGCCTGAGGTCAGGAGTTGGAGACCAGCCTGGCCAACATGGTGAAACTCTGTCTTTACTAAAAAAAAAAAACAAAAAAAACCCACAAAAATTAGCCGGGTGTTGTGGTGGGTGCCTGTAGTCCCAGCTACTCAGGAGGCTGAGGCAGGAGAATCGCTTGAACTTGGGAGGGGGTGGTTGCAGTGAGCCGAGGTCGCTCCACTGCACTCTAGCCTAGTCAACAGTGTGAGACTCTGTCTCAAAAAAGAAAAAAAAAAAAAAAAAAAAAAAAGAAAAAAGAAACCAGAGCAGCTGGTGAAAGCTCACTTGCCTTCTATGTAAATAGGATTCAGTTTGGCTGCAAGTAATAGAAAACCCCAAAACAACAGTGGCCTAGACAAGGAAGAGGTTTATTACTCTCTCGTCTACAAGCCCCTAATTGGTCATTCCAGGGCTGGCATGGCTGCACTTGGAGTGAGGACCCGCACTCCTGTCTGCTTACTCCAGTGGTACCTGGTTCAATGCCTGGCACATGACAGATTCTCAGTAATTCCTGCTGAATGAGTGAAAAAACCATTAACTAACAGGAGGACATTGAAAAACTTTTGATGTGTAGAACCAGGATGATTTCCTAAAGAGTGGGCATATTCTCAGTGTTCCCAATAATATCTGAGGATTCTAGTTTCACTCTGTCAATCATAGCTGTTGTCTTTTTTTCTGCTCATTTAATAAGCAGAAATTGGTGCCTTACTCAACTTTCATTTGCATTTTTATCACCAGGGAGAGCGCATGTTTGGTTATTATCTTGTAATTCCTCTTTTACAAACAGTTTTGTTTTCGTCCTCATGCTTTGCTTGCAAATTTATATGCATACTTTAAAATATATATTCTTGTATATATACGCGTGCCTGTGTGTGTGTGTGTAATTCACATGTTCTAACATTCAGTATAGGCATGACACAGTGAGAGGCAGTCCTCAGCCCTCAAGCTTTTGCACTGGACATTCCTGGGTTTGATTCCCAGTTTGGCTCCTTTCAAGCAGAAACATGTGTGTGCCCCTGTTCAAATCATTCAGCTTTCCTCAGCTTTGCATCCTCATCTGTAAAATGATATATGTATATGGATTTTGAAAACACTTTATACAGTCAAGTTGATTGATCTAATGTTTTGTGATGTCTTCTATTACACATCAAGGTTTTCTATGGTCCAAGTTTTACTCAATATGTGTCTTTTGATTGGGTGCCATGACTCATGCCTATAATCCCAGCACTTTGGGAGGCCAAGGTGGGAGAATTGCTTGAGTCCAGGAGTTCAAGACCAGCCTGGGCGACATAGTGAGACCTGTCCCTACAAAACACTTTTTAAAATTAGCCAGGCATGATGGCCAGTACTTGCAGTCCCAGATACTCAGGAGGCTGAGGCAGAAGGATCACTTGAGTCCATGCGGTTGAAACTGCAGTGAGCCGTTATTGCACCACTGCACTGCAACCTCAATGACAGAGCACGACTCTGTCTCACTAAAAATATTGTCTTTTGAGTACGAGGGCTTATGTATTCTGACATTTGCATAAGTCAGAAATGTGTGTGGACCTGCAAAATGAGGAGAAGGTGGATTCCTGCCCTCAGGGTCCTATATTCTTCTTAAGGAAGCAAACAAAGATGTAGGATACTAATGGGAAACAGACTGACCTACTCTCCTTCAAGCTAAAAAGAGTGGTTTACCCGCCTGGCACAGTGGCTCCTGCCTATAATCCCAGCACTTTGGGAGTCTGAGGCAGGTGGATCACAGGGTCAGGAAATTGAGACCATCCTGGCTAACACGGTGAAACCCCATCTCTATTAAAAGTACAAAAAATTAGCCGCCCGGGCGTGTTGGCATGTGCCTGTAGTCCCAGCTACTCGGCAGGAGAATTGCTTGAACCTGGGAGGCAGAGGTTGCAGTGAGCCAAGACTGCGCCACTGCACTCCAGCCTGGGTGACAGAGCGAGAATCTGTCAAAAAATAAAAAAAAGAGTGGTTTACCAGGGCAAGATTATTTTTATTTTTTTCTTCTTATTAGTTTTTTAAATTTTTAGTAGAGATGGGGTTTCACCATGTTGGCCAGGCTGGTCTTGAACTCCTGACCTCACATGATTGGCCCACCTCGGCCTTCCAAAGTGCTGGGATTACAGGCGTGAGCCACCATGCCTGGCATACCATGGCAAGATTCTGGGACAAGTCTGGCTGGATGGGTGCGATAGGGTACCAGTCATTGAAGAGTGCTAAAGTGGCACTGGGCATGCAACAAGATGGAGAAATCTTGGTTTTCAGAATACCTCTCAGGGAGGGGATGGTGTGGCACAGGGCTGGAAGGCTGCAAGGAAGACTTGAATAAGCTGCTCAGGGTAGGGAGACTGAGACCCCATCCCTACCTGAAGCGCATGCCCTCTAAGGGGCGGGATCCTAACTAACTTCTGAGCTTAGTTTTGCTGAGTGAGGCATGCAAGCTGAACTGCCAGAGAATGCAGTCTCCATGGTGTGCCCTCTTTACACTTGCCCTGTAGTGCTTGGTCTCTGCTTCTATTTGAACATTACTATTGAAAGAATAGCTGTTGGAAGTGATAATTTCATAAGTGGCCACAAATATTTGAAAACCCTAGAAATATGGGCATCTAAGTCCCTTTAGTGCTCCCAACTTTGGTGGCCCCACCTCTTGGAATCTGCTCTGAGCCCTTATTATCATATACAGAGATTGTTTTCTCTGTCCCAGGAGATCCAGATCCTGCCCTACAAGGCCTGAACTAGGGGTTTAAAAAGACCTAAGCTCTCAGGAATAAAAAGCATTGACTCAGGCCTTTGTCAGTGCTTCAGCAGATGGCCAGGTCTGGGCACTGTTGATTTGTCCCGTGGACTGTCTGTCCCAAGCTCAGGTTTCCTCATCTACCTGTCCTGTGTTAGGGCCTAACTGTTTAATCAGTGTTCTTGTCTAATTCCTGCCCATAAGAGTGGTTTATCTTGACTGTGACCAGCCACAGCCCAGGGCCACTGTCTTGGCTGGCAGGCCTCTCCCTGGCTGACGCAGACTGGTATTGCCTTTTCCTGGGCAGCAAGGGCAGGAAGTTTGTGGATAAGGGACCTTGATGCTCCTGCCAGGTCCTCTGAATCTCCATCTCATCTGCTTCCTTTGTCTTAGAGCTATTGTTTCTCTGTGCAAAGCAGCCTAATTTTGCTCATGAACTTCATATATTTTTGTTGTTGTTGTTTTGTGAAATGAGTCTCGCTCCGTTGACCAGGCTGGAGTGCAGTGGTGTGATCTTGGCTCAGTGTAACTTCCACCTCCCAGGTTCAAACGATTCTCCTGCTTCAGCCTCTCGAGTAGCTGGGATTACAGGTACACACCACCATGCCTGTCTAATTTTTTTTTTTTTGAGACGGAGTCTCACTCTGTCACCCAGGCTGGAGTACAGTGGTGCCATCTCAGCTCACTGCAAGCTCCGCCTCCCGGATTCACGCCATTCTCCTGCCTCAGCCTCCTGAGTACCTGGGACTACAGGCACCCGCCACCACGCCCGGCTGATTTTTTGTATTTTCAGTAGAGACAGGGTTTCACCGTGTTAGCCAGGATGGTCTCAATCTCCTGACCTCGTGATCCGCCTGCCTCGGCCTCCCAAAGTGCTGGGATTACAGACGTGAGCCACCGCGCCCGGCCATTTTTGTATTTTTAGTAGAGATGGGATTTCACCATGTTGACCAGTTTGGTCTTGAACTCCTGACCTCAAGCGATCTGCCCGCCTCGGCCTCCCAAAGTGCCAGGATTATAGGTGTGAGCTACCGTGCCCAGCCTCATGTGTGATTTTTATTAATGTGCATCTATTGGTGCATTCCCTCTTATCTGCCAACCACTGACCATTTCATCTCTGCTGTTTTATACATGTCATTGTCAATTAGTAACGTAATATTGATATCAAGGATAGAGTAGTATAGACTACAAGGCACCTGCCTGTGAGCACATGGCCCTTCCCTGCAGAAACTAAGCAGAAAGGCCCAAGGTCAAAGGGCTCAGCAAGTTATTATAGAAGCCTGTCTGCTCTCAGAGGGCAAAGAAACTAGTCCTCTGGGCGGAGCCTCGCATGGGGAAGCTGGATGCCTGGAAAGACCAGCACCCTCCCCCGCCACGTAAAGTCTGAGTGTACAAGACTGCAGCCATTTAGAGGGCATTGTGATCGATTCTGAGAGAACAGTCACCACATCCAGCTAATTTTTGTATTTTTAGTAGAGATGGGGTTTCACCATGTTGGTCAGGCTGGTCTCAAACTCCTGACCTCAGGTGATCTACCCACCTTGGCCTCCCAAAGTGCTGCTATTGCAGGTGTGAGCCACCATGCCCAGCCTAGACCTCATTTTTATTAAAAAAAATATGAAGACAGTCATATGTCACTAGGAAAATATATGAGGATTACATAGCAAATATTAACTATTGTTTTCTGTGGAATTTTAGGCAATTTGAAAATTATTTTCTTGGCCGGGCGCGGTGGCTCAAGCCTGTAATCCCAGCACTTTGGGAGGCCGAGACGGGCGGATCACGAGGTCAGGAGATCGAAACCATCCTGGCTAACACGGTGAAACCCCGTCTCTATTAAGAAATACAAAAAACTAGCCGGACGAGGTGGCGGGCGCCTGTAGTCCCAGCTACTCGGGAGGCTGAGGCCGGAGAATGGCGTGAACCCGGGAGGCGGAGCTTGCAGTGAGCTGAAATCCGGCCACTGCACTCCAGCCTGGGCGACAGAGTGAGACTCCGTCTCAAAAAAAAAAAAAAAAAAAAAAAAAAAAAGAAAATTATTTTCTTTTTGCTTATCTATACTTAAATTTTTTCAATAACAAAATAAGCATAACTTTTAAAATAAAGAAGCAGTGGTTCATGCCTGTAATCCCAGCACTTTGGGAAGCTGAGGCAGGTGGCTCACTTGAGGTCAGGAGTTCCAGACCAGCCTAGCCAACAAGGCAAAACCATGTGTTTACTAAAAATACAAAAATTAGTTGGGCATGGTGGTGGGCACCTGTAATCCCAGCTACTTGGTAGGCTGAGGCAGGAGAATTGCTTGACCCTGGAAGGCAGAGGTTGCAGTGAGCCGAGATTGTGCCACTCCATCCAGTCTGGGTGACAAAGTGAGGCTCTGTCTTAAATTTTAAAAAAAGACCAGCCTGGCCATCATGTTGAAACCCTGTCTCCATTAAAAATACAAAAATTAGCTGGGCATGGTGGTGTGTGCCTGTAATCCCAGCTACTCAGGAGGCTGAGGCAGGAGAATCACTTGAACCCGGGAGGTGGAGGTTGCAGTGGGCTGAGATCGCCCGACTGCACTCCAGCCTGGGCGACAGAGGAAGACCCTATCTCAAAAAAAATAATAATAATAAAAATAAAAAGAAGAAGAATTAAGAGGATTTCCCCCTAATGTATTAAAAGAAGAGCAAGTATGCTTGTTTAGAATAGAATAAAATTACCAAACCTGCAACTTGTACCCAAACCCAGATGGAAGTGGACCAGCCTCCTAGGCAATGTCCAGGGTCCTGGGTCCTGGGTCCTGGCCACCTGCCTGTGGCAAGGCCACAACCATTCCCTTGAGGACACAGAGGGTCCCACCCCGCTGGTGACAGGACCTGCCTAATGACAATTATCTTGCAGCGAGACCTCTCCTCAGCACCCCTGCCTTTAAGCAGAGAGAACCGCCTATGGATTCCATGAGCCATTTATTTTTCATTTTTATTGGTACCTTAAAAAACTAGGAATGTAGGACCAGTGCGCGGTGGCTCATGCATGTAATCCCAGTATTTTGGGAGGCCAAGGCGGGTGGATCATGAGGTCAGGAGTTCGAGACCAGCCTGGCCAACATGGTGAAACCCCATCTCTACTACAAATACAAAAAAATTAGCTGAATGTGGTGGAGCACACCTGTAGTCCCAGCTACTTGGGAGGCTGAGGCAGGGGAGTTGCTTGAACCCAGGAGGCGGAGGTTGCACTAAGCCAAGATCGTGCCACTATACTCCAGCCTGGGCAACAGAGTAATACTCCATCTCAAAAAAACAAAAAACAAAACAAAACAAAAGCTAGGAATGTAACATGCTTATTGTAAAATATCAAAACAATACAGATGTATATAGAGTAAAAAAACATAAAACTCCCTCCCTTAGCCTTCAAATCCCAACCTCCAGGGGTAAATTACTCATAGAGGATCTTTGCAGAGTCTTTTCCAGGGGTCCCCCATCCTATACAGGTAGGCTAGTGTAATTGTCTACATGAGGTGTTGAAAAAGTGTGCTTATTATCATGCTAAGGAATGACAGGTTAGCAGGCCATCCTTTCCTCTGACTCAGAGTTTTGTATTTTTTTTTAAAACATAAAAATAGAAATTTTACCTGGTTTTTAAAATTATGGGTGATTTTTGATTTTTCTTTTTTGCTAATGTGTTCACTGAGTAGAACACTGAGATATTCTGTAAATTAAGAAAAAATAGTTTTGGCCGGGCACAGTGGGTCACGCCTGTAATCCCAGTGCTTTGGGAGATGGAGGCAGGTGGATCACCTGAGGTCAGGAGTTTGAGACCAGCCTGGCCAACGTGGCGAAATTCCATGTCTACTAAAAATATAAAACAATTAGACAGGCGTGGTGGCGCCACCTGTAATCCTAGCTACTCGGGAGGCTGAGGCAGGAGAATCGCTTGAATCTGGGAGGTGGAGGTTGCAGTGAGCTGAGACTGTGCCATTGTACTCCAGCCTGGGTGACAAGAGCAAAACTCTGTCTCAAAAAAAAAAAAGAAAAAGAAAAAGAAAAAATATTTTAAATGTCTCCCAAGAAAGGGGGTGGTGGAGTCACATGCACCTTCATGTGACCGAGCAATCTTTGCTCTGAGGGAGGTCCCTGTGGAGGCAGGGAGGGGTCTCTGCTGAGTGGGAGGGAGGCAGAGCCAGGGCTAGGCTGAGGCACTTGCCTTGCATGTAAAATTTAAGGGGGTGCCAAAGAAACCATCCGTAGTCAAGATACATTATTCTTTTTTTCCTTTGAGATGGAGTCTTGTTCTGTTGCCCAGGCTGGAGTGCAGTGCCCTGATCTCAGCTCACTGCAAACTCCACCTCCTGGGTTCAAGCAGTTCTCCTGCCTCGGTCTCCCAAGTAGCTAGGATTACAGGTACCACCACTGCACCCAGCTAATTTTTTTTGTATTTTTAGTAGAGACGGGGTTTCGCCATTTTGGCCAGGCTGGTCTCGACCTCCTGACCTCAAGTGATCTGCCCACCTCGGCCTCCCAAAGTGCTGGGATTACAGGTGTGAGCTACCACATCTGGCCAAGATAAATTATTCTTTAATGTAATATTTAAAAAATCAAAGTTAATGAGAAAAACCCTGCAAGGAACAAAATATCAAAATTTTATTTCTTTAGAGACAGGGTCTCACTCTTTTGCCCAGGCTGGAGTGCAGTGGTGCAACCATACCTCACTGCAGCTTTGAACTCTTTGACTCAAGTGAGCCTCTTGCCTCAGCCTCCGGAGTAGCTGGGACCAGGTGTGCACCACCTTGCTCTGCTATTTTAAAAAATATCTTATAGAGACAGAGTCTTGCTATGTTGCCCAGACTAGTCTCAAACTCCTGGTCTCAAACTCCTGGCCACAAGCGATCCTCCCACCTTGGCCTCTCAAAGCGCTGGGATTACAGGCATGAGCCACCACGCCTGGCCCCTCAAAATTGTAAAGAAAGACAGACTTGAACCCTGCATTTGCACGACCGTGCCTCACCCTAGTAGGGGCCCTGGAGGAGGGTGACGTTTTGGACCAATGAGCCCTTTAAGGAAGCACAGGGCACAACAGAGGGAAGCATGGATTTGGGGTGGGCAGGGAGAGCCTGGAGAGGGGAGTTGGGAGAACATAAGTGATGATCCATTTTGCAAAGGGAATTCCTACAGACTCCCAGAACGGCTGAGGGATCTACGTTGCCGAGGGAGCACCTGCAGATAAGAAGCGGACCCAGCATGGATTCCCCATCATCCCAGACCCTCCAGGGCTGTGGGAGCTGTGGGGAGCCCACCTCTGCTGTAGAGAGAGAAGGGAGAGGGCAGGTTTGTGCTTGAGGCTCCTATAGAAGCTGTGCTGGTGAGAAAATGCACCTGCGGTTCAGTTAGGCGCTTACTAAACAAGAAAGATACAGTCTAAAAATACTCGGTTTTCCCGTGGAGTAGAAGCTTGTTTGTCTGCTTTCTCTACCTTGATTTTCCTTATCCTTTTTTAAAAGTGATTTTTCCAGTACACAAATGAGAGTCTAAAAGTAAATTGTAAAAATATGGAGAACTTTTAGACTTTACTACTAATAACAAAATCCACATTATACAGTTTTGCTTATTAAATTTAGCAAGTTTTAAAAAGTATATCAAGTGTCAGTATGTTTCACTGGGGGAAGGTGCAGGAAATGAACATTTAGTCATTACGAGTGGCAGGGTAAACTGTTAGAGTTATTTTGGAGAGGATTTGTCTGTGTGCATTATTAGCCTTAACAATCACAAGTGTTGGCACTGGCTGGGCACGGTGGCTTATGCCTGTAATCCTAGCACTTTGGGAGGCCGAGGCAGGCAGATCGCTTGAGCCTAGGAGTTTGAGACTAACCGGGGCAACATCGTGAAACCTTGACCAAAAAAATACAAAATATTAGCTGGGCATGGTGGCATGTACCTGCAGTCCCAGCTACTTGGGTGGCTCAGGTGGGAGGATCACTTGAGCCCAAGAAGGTCAGGGTTGCAGTGAGCTGTGATGACATCACTGCCCTCCAGCCTGGGTTGCAGAGTGAGGCCATACAAAGTAACAAATTATTAATAATTCCAGGGATTAGAATTTGGACATCTTTGGGGGAGGGTGTCGTTATCTACTTACCACATTAGGTGATTGGAGGGAGAGGCACTGGATGTGTATGAGGGACAGAGGAACCATAGAGGACTTCTCTATGGAGATGACATTTGAATTGAGGTGTGGTAAGGTCAAGCCAGCCTTGTGGATGACTGGGGAAAGGGGCGAGAGAACGGTAAGGCTGGAAAGGATCAGTTGGAGGAACAGAAGACCAGTGTGACTTCAGTAGGAGGCAGGAATGGGCCAAATTGCTGAAAATCAGTTGACAAGAGCCAATTTGCTGAAATGATCAAGTCACTAAAAACTTGTTTCTGTTAATTACCGACAAAGCTAAAATATGCTGTCGCCTCATTTTCAACAATTTTTAAAAATTAGTAGGTTTTTGGGAGGCTGAGGCAGGCAGATCACGAGGTCAGGAGTTCGAGACCAGCTTGACCAACATGATGAAGCCCCATCTCTACTAAAAATACAAAAATTAGCTGGGTGTGGTGGCACGTGCCTGTGATCCCAGCTGCTCAGGAGATTGAGGCAGGAGAAGCATTTGAACCCAGGAGGTGGAGGTTGCAGTGAGCCAAGATAGAGCAAGACTCTGTCTCAAAAAAAAAAAAAAATTCAGTAGGTTTTATTATTTAGAGCAATTTTAGGTTTACAGAAAACTTGAACTCAAGCCCAGATTTCCCATCTATTCTCCCTATTTTTCCTATTATTAACATCTTGCATTAATGAGGTATATTTGTTACAATTATGCACTAATATGGATACATTATTATTCACTGAAGTTCATGGTTTATATTAGGGGTAGCTCTTTGTGTCCCATAGGTTTTGACAAATGAATGATGTCATATATCCACCATTATCGTATCATACAGAGTAGTTTCACTGCCCTAAAAATCCCCTGTGCTCCACTTACTCATCCATCACTCTCTTCTCTTAAACCCCTGGCAACCAATGATCTTTTTACAGTCTCTATAGTTTTGCCTTTTCTAGAATGTCATATGTAGACATGGGCCACATAATGACGTTTTGGTCAACAAGAGACTGCATATATGATGGTGGTCCCATAAAATAATAATGGAGCTGCTTTATACAGATGTACCATTTTTAAAAATCCTCTATACAAGTATTTTTACTGTAACATTTCTGTTTAGATATGTTTAGATACATAACACTCACCATTGTGTTACAATTGCCTACAATATTCAACAGAGTGACATGCTGTACAGGTTTATAGCCTAGGAGCAATAGGCCATCTCATATAGCCTCACTGTGTAGTAGGCTACACCATCTAGGTTTGTGTAACTACACTCTGTGATGTTCAAAAAATGACAAAATGACCTAATGACACATTTCTTACAACATATTGCCATTGTTAAGTGACATATGACTGTAGCTGGAGTCAGGCAGTGTGTAGCCTTTTCAGACTGGCTTCTTTTACTTAGCGCTATGAATTTAAGATTCCCTCATGTCTTTTTGTAGCTTGATAGCTCATTTCTTCTTGTCATTGATTAATGTTCCATTGTATGGATGTAGCAGTTTATCCACTCACCTATTGAAGGCTCTTGGTCGCTTCCAATTTTTGGTAATTAGGAATAGAGCCTCTGTAAACATTTGTGTGCAAGTTTGTGTAGGCATAAGTTTTCAACTCAGTTTGGTTGAGGTTTAGTTTCAATGAATGAGACTTAATGGTCTGGTTGAGTTGAATGTCATTTTCACATGTGTTTCACATCAAGATGTCTGCATACTCTGCTGTACTCAAAACTCATGCAAGATGTTCATTAGATCAAGCTGGGTAAAAAATCAGCAAGTTAGAGAAGTAGAAAAGGCATTGGACTTCGATGAACATGTACTGAAAGAAACGCTTCCTGTAAGTCGCTTCTAAAATCCTGACATTTAAGACTTGCTTAATTCTGAAATTTGAATATATAAAAATTCTCATTCCCATGAATTATGGACCTGAAGTAAACTGAACTTGGGCTGGCCTCAGTGAAATGGCAGAAGTGAAGTTAAAAATAAGCTTAATCTAAAACTTAATTTAAGTGAAAACTTTGGCGAAAAACCTCAAGGACAACACAAAATGTCAATTTTATAAAGAGTAAGTAGAAACAGGAGTCACATATTTCAAGGATTGGAGAAGGCTGACCCACTGAGACATGGAGAGTGAAAAGTTCTTGGAATAAACAACAGACACTTGGCATTACTTGTCGGAGGCAAAGTTAATCTGTCTGATGTGTAAACTTGGAGATTACTTTTTTGTATTTATGTATTTTTGTTCATATTAAGAGTCTAAAGATTTTGGTCAACTTGTAATCCATGCTTGTTTCTTTCTTCATTTGTAAAAAAATGGAAATTAATGATATGATTGATCTCCAAGATGTACTCTACCTCTGATATCCTAGCACTCTACAACTAGAGCACTGTAGAAAAGTAAATAGACTCTTTGATTACCTAGAACATTTAGGAGATGGGATAATCTTAGTAACTGTACCTTCTGATTAATCGATAATGAACACTGATTCATTTATGGTTCAAAAAGTGTTACAAACTAAAAATCTACTTTTGTCTGGGAAAATCCAAGTGCGGAGAATGGAAGGGAATTTGTTTTAGAGGATTCTTCCAATTACGCTTTGGGGTTTGAAGATAGATAAGATGGAAGAAACTGAATGGGAATGAATGCACTGAGGTTAGGTTTTACCTTAGAAAAAGTTTTTTTAAATTAGCATTAAACATTTTCTATTAACTTGCAATTTCTTGGGATAAAGAGATAAGCCAAGGTTCCCCAGTTAGCAGCTGTGAAATGCATCCTAGCATTTACTTCTGCAGGGATGTGGTTAGGTCTTCACAGTTATATGGTGTCATAAGCCTTCAAGATTTGTTACACTTTGCTTATCTGGCTTGACTAGAGGCTGGCTAATAGAGATCAAAGACCTTCAAAATTGTGTTGTGGTAGGGGTGTGACATAGTAGTCAGAAGCTGTTTGGAATTTCTATGGGTTGGCCCCGAATATTGTACTTGTAGTGAGAAGGAACACAAGTCAGCTGGTGAAGCAATGTTGGACATTCCCCTGGGTTTGACCTAGTTCAAGTTCCTAACTCCTAGTTCTTTATTTGCTTTTGACAGTAGTGGCAGCACATTTGTTGTTTGATCTGGGTTGCTTTCTTGGGCTGCTGAGGTTTGGTGTCTCACTCTGTTCCTCTGGTCCCATATTTGTGGACCTAGTTCCAGTTTTGGGTATAGCCACTTCCTGGCACTTGCCTGCCTCCCCGTTCCTGTCTTGGGCATGCCCGGGGGTTCTCAGGGAATGCCATGGATCAGGAGGTGACCCGTGGGGTCTGCCTTTCACACATCTTGGACACATCACTGATTTTACCCAGTAATATGATGCATCACTAATTTGACCCTGTGATGTATGTGGTTGTTTACCTCTCAGGGATATCCAACAGAACTTCAACTTGTTTTTTATTAACTGGAAAAGTCTGAACGTTAACTTTAGTAATACACTCAGAGGTGGTTGAATGTTTATGAATTAAAACACCTACTTCAATTCTCAGGTTTTCTTTTTCAATGGAATTGTGAATTGCATTTCTCATGTCCCCGGGGATTTGGGGTTTTTCTGGGATTTGGATCATGTTGATGTTTAGATGGGTAATGTCAAACATTAACCAACTTTCTGAACATTGAAATCTACTGACTCTTATGCCTTCTATGTTAAGTTTCCAGGGATAATGGTCTTTTAAAAAGCCATGACCTCAACATACATAGTAGAAAATAATCTGTGTTGTTTTCAGTTTTATGTTCAATTGTTTTTTTTTTTTTTTCTTTAGACAGGGTCTTGCTCTGTCGCCCAGGCTGGAGTGCAGTGGCACGATCTTGGCTCACTGCAACTTTCACCTCCAGGGCTCAAGCGATTCTCCCACCTCAGCCTCCTGTGTAGCTGGGATTACAGGTGCCCACCACTGCACCCAGCTAATTTTTGTATTTTTGGTAGAAACAGTGTTTCACCATGTTGCCCAGGCTGGTCTTGAACTCCTGTCCTCAAATGATCCTCCTGCCTTGGCCTCCCAAAGTGCTGGGATTACAGGTGTGAGCCACTGCACCCGGCCTTATGTTCAATTTTTGTTATAAGAATCCAAACAGGCCAGGTGCGGTGGCTCGCGCCTGTAATTCTAGCTCTTTGGGCTGAGGCAGGTGGATCACCTGAGGTCAGGAGTACAAGACCAGCCTGTGCAACATAGTGAAAACCTGTCTCTACCAAAAACACAAAATATTAGCTGGGCGTGGTGGTGGATACCTGTAGTCCCAGCTACTTGGGAGGCTGAGGCAGGAGAATCACTTCAATCTAGCAGGTGGAGGTTGCAGTGAGCCGAGATTGCACCACTGCACTCCAGCCTGAGTGACAGAGTGAGACTCTGTCTCAAAAAAAACAAAAACAAAAACAGAATCTGAACTGTTCGAAGACAGAGGTTGTCACTAGTACATGTATGGTGTGTCCCTTTCTTTTTGTTGCAGTTACATATAATGGACCTGTACATTAACAAGTATGGGCTCATTTATAATGGGCTCATATATGTAACTTTCATTTTTCTCCTAGTATGTTGTATCTTGTTATGTTAATATATACAATTCTGCTTTATTCTAATATCTGTTCAGTTTTTCATCAAGTGATCATACATAATTTATTTAAATAATCCTTATTGCTGAATATTTAGGTTGCTTCCAATTCTTTGTTATCATTTTTATTTTATTTTATTTTATTTTTTGAGAAAGGGTCTCACTGCATTGCCTAGGTTGGAGTGTGGTTGTGCAGTCATAGCTCACTGCAGCCTCGATCTCTAGCATCCCAGGTAGCTGGGACCACAGATGTGTACCACTCTGCCTGGCTAATTTTTAAATTTTTTTGTAGAGATTGGGTTTTGCCATGTTTCCTAGGCTTGTCGCAAACTCCTGGGTTCAAGTGACCTGCCTACCTTGGCCTCCCATAGTGTTGGGATTATGGCTGTGAACCACTGCACTTGGCCAATTTTTTGTCATTATGATGCTGCACGGAACATCCTCGTGTATGAATCTTTTCATGTTTGTGTAGTTATTTCTGTAGGATAAACTCCTCATCATCAAAGGCTATACATATTTAAAATTTTAATGGATATTGCTAATTTCCTCCTCAAAAAGTTATGCCAATGTGCAGTTCTGCCAGTAGAATTTGACAGTATTTCCCTATAGTTCCTTGCCAATGTTAGAAATTTTCAACTTTTCCTAATTTGATGAGTGAAAAATTGTATCTTCTCATTTGCCTTTATTTGATTATTAATATTGATTCTCTTATTTAAAAATTGCTTATCAACCCTTTTTCTTTTTAGAGCGTTGCCTGTTTATATCTCTTACCCACTTGAGAAAATTGGTTGTTCATTTTTTTTTGTTTTGTTTTTTGAGATGGAGTTTTGCTCTGTCACCAGGCTGGAGTACCGTGGCGTGATCTCAGCTCACTGCAACCTCCGTCTCCCAGGTTCAAGCAATTCTCATGCCTCAGCCTCCCAAGTAGCTGGGATTACAGGCACGTGCCACCACGCCCAGCTAATGTTTGTATTCTTAGCAGAGACAGGGTTTCGCCATGTTGGCCAGGATGGTCTCAATCTCCTGACCTCTTGATCCACCTGCCTCTGCCTCCCAAAGTGCTAGGATTACAGGCGTGAGTCACCTCACCTGGCTGGTTGTTCATTTTTATGGGATTGATTTTTAGGGCTCATTACGCACATTAGTCTTTGATTAAATATTCTTGCTCTTTTTTCCTCCCTATTTGTCATGTCTTTTTACATTGTTTGAATATCTTTTTTTTTTTTAACTTTTATTTTAAGTTCAGGGGTACAAGTGCAGATTTGTTACATAGGTAACAAACTTGTGTCATGGGGGTTTGTCGTACAGCTTATTTCATCACCCAAGTATTTTTTTTTTTTTTTTTTTTTTTTTGAGACGGAGTCTCACGCTGTTGCCCAGGCTGGAGTGCAGTGGCGCGATCTCGGCTCACTGCAAGCTCCGCCTCCCGGGTTCCCACCATTCTCCTGCCTCAGCCTCCTGAATAGCTGGGACTACAGGCGCCCGCCACCGCGCCCGGCTAATTTTTTGTATTTTTAGTAGAGACGGGGTTTCACTGTGGTCTCGATCTCCTGACCTTGTGATCCGCCCGCCTCGGCCTCCCAAAGTGCTGGGATTACAGGCTTGAGCCACCGCGCCCGGCCCACCCAAGTATTAAGTCTAGTACCCACTAGTCATTTTTTCTGACCATCTCCCTCCTCCCACTCTCCACTCTCCAAAAGGCCCCAGTGTGTGTTGCTCCCCTGTCTGTGTCCATGTGTTCTCATCATTTCACTCCCACTTGTAAACGAGAACTTGTGGTATTTGGTTTTCTGTTCTTGTATTTACTCTTGTAAATATAGTAGAAAGAATTTCTGTGCTCTTCACTTGGATTCCTCAAAAGTTCTGTCCCTCTGTCTCTCTCCCTCTCTATCGCTCTCTAAACACACACACACACACACACACACACACACACACACACACACACACGCTTTTTTCTGAACCATTTGAAAGTAAAGACATGGGCATGATTTCCCTTTATCCACAAACATTTCAATGTGTATTTTCTAAATATAAGGATATTTTCTTATTACACAATCACAATACAATGACAAATCAGGAAATAACATCAATATAAGACTATTAGCTAATATATAGACCTGACTCGAATTTCCCCAGTTGTTCAAATAATGTCCTTTCTAACCAAAGAAGAAAACATTTCCCATTCAGGATTCCATGTGGCGTTTAGCTGCCAGGTCTCCTCCGTCTGCTTTAACCTGGAATAGTTCCTCAGTCTCTATGTGTCTTTATGAATTTAGCATTTTTGAAGGGTACAGGAGAGTTATTTTGTAGGATGTGCCCTGATTTGAGTTTGTCCATTTCCTGATGATTAGATTCAGGCCATGTGTTTTGGGAGGACCATAGCAGGAGTGATGCTGTGTTAATCTCAGTAACAGGAGACACGTGATGTTTATTTGCCCTGTTACTTGGTGGTGGTAACTTTGATCTTTTGGTTAAGGTGGTAGTGTTAGCTTTCTGTTACTGCTATAACAAATTACCACAAACTTATGCTTAAAACAAGATAAATTTATTACTCATGGTCCTGGAGGTCATAAGTCCAAAATGAGTTTCACTTGGCTAGAATCGAGTTGTCAGCAAGGCTGGCTCCTTCTGGAGGTTGTAGAGCAGAATCTCTTTTCTTGACTTTTCTAGATTCTAGAGATTGCCCGTACTCACTGCCTTATGGCCCCTTCCTCCATCTTCAAGCCAGCTGTGTAGCATCTTCAAATCTCTTTCTCTGGCCTCCATATTGTCATTGACATCTCCTACCCTGACTCTATGACCCTCCTGGCTCTTTCTTAGGACCCTTGTAAATAGGTTGGATCCACTTGAATAATCCAGGGAAATTTTCCCACCCCAAGACATTAATGACATCTGCAATGTCCTTTTTGCTATGTGTGGAAGCATATTCACAGGTCCTAGGGACCAGGATGTAGACATCTTTAGGGGCTCTTATTTAGCCTAGCATAGTGTTATTTTCTAGGTTTCTCAATTGTGAAATTACTGATTCCCCCTTTATAATTAATAAGTATCTTCAGGGGAAATATTTTGAAACCACATAAATATCCAGTTTCTTCTCAAATGCATACTAAATCCATTAGTCTTAACATCCATGAAAAATTCTTGCCTTAATCAATTCTTGCTAAGACAGTTGCCAAGTGGTGATTAAAATTCTTTCCCAACTTTGTTGAAGAACAGTTGACATATAGTTACATACCCATGTTTTAAGTGTATAATTTGATAGGTTTTTGTTGTTGTTGTTGTTGTTGTTGTTGTTGTTTGAGGTGGAATTTCGCTCTTGTTGCCCAGGCTAGAGCACTATGGCGTGATCTCGGCTCACTGCAACCTCTGCTTCCTAGGTTCAAGCGATTCTCCTGCCTCAGCCTCCCGAGTAGCTGGGATTACAGGTGTGTGCCACCACGCCTGGCTAATTTAGTATTTTTAGTAGAGATGGGGTTTCTCCATGTTGGTCAGGCTGGTCTTGAACTCCCAGCCTCAGGTGATCAGCCTGCCTCAGCCTCCCAAAGTGCTGGAATTATAGGTGTGAGCCACTGTGCCCGGCCAGTTTGATAGGTTTTGACATGTGTATTACCTTCATGAAATCGCCACAATGAAGATAGTGAACGTGTTCATTATCCCCTGCTAGTTTCCTCATGGCCCTCTGACATCTCTCCCTCCACATTATACTCTTCCCAGGCAGCCACTGATCTGCTGTCATGATAGATTAGTTGCATTTTCTATCAACTAATTGGAGCAAAGTAAGTACTTTTGTTCGCTTGGCTTCTTTCACTTATACTTATTTTGAGATTTATCCATGTTGTTGTATGTATTAATAGTTTATTCTTTTCTATTAGTGAATAGTATTCTATTTTTATGGACATATCACTGTTTATTCATAGACTTGTTTTGTTTTTTATGAGACAGGGTATCACTCTGTCACCTAGGCTTGAGTGCAGTGGCGCAGTCACAGCTCATTGCAACCTCCACCTCCTGGCTCAAGCCATCCTCCTATCTCAGCCTCCTGAGTAGCTGGGACTATAAGCCTGTGCCATCATGCCTGGCTAATTTTTTTTTTTTTTTTTGAGACAGAGTCTCACTCTGTTGCCCAGGCTGAGTGCAGTGGGGCAATCTTGGCTCACTGCAAGCTCCGCCTCCCGGGTTCACGCCATCCTCCTGCCTCAGCCTCCTGAGTAGCTGGGACTACAGGCGCCCACCACCACACCCAGCTGATTTTTTGTATTTTTAGTATAGACCGGGTTTCACCGTGTTAGCCAGGATGGTTTTGATCTCCTGACCTCGTGATCCGCCCGTCTTGGCCTCCCAAAGTGTTGGGATTACAGGCGTGAGCCACTGCGCCCGGCCGACTAATTTTTATATTTTTTGTAGAGACGGGGTTTAGCCATGTTGCCCAGGCTAGTCTTGAACTCCTGGACTCAAGAGATCCACCTACCCCGGCCTCCCAAAGTGCTGGGATTACAGGCGTGAGCCACCGCACTCAGCCTGGACTTATTAATGAACATTTGGGTTGTTTCAAGTATTTGGCTATTACAAATCGAGCTGCTGTGAACATTCATGTATAAATCTTTGTATGGTGGTTTTCTAATTCTATCTACGTAATAAAACTGGCGTTCTACTGTAAGGAAGTCTCCCCTCCCCACCATGTTAGTGTGGATTCATGGATTCTTATTTTATTTAATGCATTATAATATGTTACCATCTTTTATTTTTCTTTTTTTTTTGGAGATGTAGTCTCACTCTGTCGCCCAGGCTGGAGTGCAATGGCATGATCTCGGCTCACTGCAACTTCTGCCTCCCAGGTTCAAGCGATTCTTCTGCCTCAGCCTACTGAGTAGCTGGGATTACAGGCATGCACCACCATGCCCAGCTAATTTTTGTATTTTTTTTTTTTTTTTTTTTTTTTTTTTTTTTTTTTGAGACGGAGTCTCATGCTGTTGCCCAGGCTGGAGTGCAGTGGCGCGATCTCGGCTCACTGCAAGCTCCGCCTCCTGGGTTCACGCCATTCTCCTGCCTCAGCCTCCTGAGTAGCTAGGACTACAGGCGCCCGCCACCGCGCCCGGCTAATTTTTTGTATTTTTAGTAGAGACGGGGTTTCACTGTGGTCTCGATCTCCTGACCTTGTGATCCGCCCGCCTCGGCCTCCCAAAGTGCTGGGATTACAGGCTTGAGCCACAAAAGAGGTTTTGCCATGTTGATCAGGCTGGTCTCAAACTCCTGACCTCAAGTGATCTGCCCGCCTCGGCCTCTCAAAGTGCTGGGATTACAGGCATGAGCCACCATGCTCAACCATTACCATCATTATTAATCTTGATGTCCAAATTGTCTAGATTTGGACAGTGGGAAGCTCCTTTAAACTGGATCGTATTTCCCTTTGATATATCCTCATTATTCTTTGAGCACTTCCATGTTAACTGGAACAAAATGTTACAGGCTTAATAGGTAATTTCCCTGCCCCAGTTCTGGAATCTGCCGCTTCTCCAAAGAGTCCTGGTTCCATTAAGCAGAGAATAATATTTAGAAACTAAGATTTGTGGCTGGGCGTGGTGGCTCAAGCCCGTAATCCCAGCACTTTGGGAGGCCGAGACAGGCGGATCACGAGGTCAGGAGATCGAGACCATCCTGGCTAACACGGTGAAACCCCATCTCTACTAAAAAATACAAAAAAAAAACCCCAAAAAACTAGCCGGGCGAGGTGGTGGGTGCCTGTAGTCCCAGCTACTCGGGAGGCTGAGGCAGGAGAATGGGGTAAACCCGGGAGGTGGAGCTTGCAGTGAGCTGAGATTCAGCCACTGCACTCCAGCCTGGGCGACAGAGCAAGACTCCATCTCAAAAAAAAAAAAAAAGAAACTAAGATTTGTGATCTAGGGAAGCTCATTGCAATTTGTATGTTTCCAGGATTTCCCAACAGACAGAGCTAGGAAATACATTTATGTATGATAACACCTCCAATTCCATTTCAACATCATAGGGTTTACTCTAGCCTTCCTTCACTTGTAATTTGCATTCCCTTCTAGTGGTGTGCTGGCAGATGTTTAACAACTGGTTCTCCAGTGGATAAAAAGCCTGATAGGCAATGTTTGCCGGCATTCATGGTATAAAAGCTCCCTTCCATGGCCAGTTTCAAGCTAGCAACATGACATTACTGAATGGAGAATTAGAAAGAGATGTGTACAATTGATCCTTACTAAGTAAGCCAGCTCCAGCATGCCACTGTTCCTTTTTCTATGAGAAACCTGGCTCCCGTTATCCACAATAAGCAGTTTCAGAATTGCTAACCATACCGTTGTGAAAACAAGCTAGAGTTTCATATTTGTACTTTTTTTTTTTAAAGCTTTGGCTAGGAGTACGTAGTCAAAATATTGTGTCCAAAATCACCTAAGTTGGCTTGGTGTGGTGGCCGATCATTTAAATTTAAAAAGAAATCCCAGAATTTTGATTTTAATTGGAATTGTTTTAACTTTCTAGATTTATTTGGGTAGAACTGACTCTTTCCGATATTGGATTTTCTCATCTTCATCTAGGACTTATTTCTAGGCTGTATTGAGGTCTTTCTCTGTGTTCTTTGGCAATGTTTGGTAGTATTGCTTCAAAAAGACTTATTTCTAGGCTGTATTGAGGTCTTTCTCTGTGTTCTTTGGCAATGTTTGGTAGTATTGCTTCAAAAAGACTTATTTCTAGGCTGTATTGAGGTCTTTCTCTGTGTTCTTTGGCAATGTTTGGTAGTATTGCTTCAAAAAGACTTATTTCTAGGCTGCTCTGCCTATGGAGTAGCCATTCTTTTATTCCTTTACTTTTCTAATAAACTTGTTTTCACTTAAAAAAAAGACTTATTTCTAGGCATTTTAAAGATTTTGTTGGCATTTTGAATAGGATCTTTGTATTTTAAATTACCCTTTTTTTTTTTTTTTGGGGGGACGGAGTCTGGCTCTGTTGCCCAAGCTGGAGTGCAGTGGTGCAATCTCGGCTCACTGCAAGCTCCGCCTCCCGGGTTCACACCATTCTCCTGCCTTAGCCTCCTGAGTAGCTGGGACTACAGGCACCTGCCACCACGCCCAGCTAATTTTTTGTATTTTTAGTAGCGACAGGGTTTCACCGTGTTAGCCAGGATGGTCTCGATCTCCTGACCTTGTGATCCACTCATCTTGGCCTCCCTTAAATTACATTTTAAAAGGTTATTGTTGACATATAAGAAGGCTGTTGCTTTTTTGTATATTTATATTTTGTTCCCAGTTTTTCACTTTAATCTCTGGTTTTCTAAGTAGATACTTGTATTAACAATTTTTGATATTTTTATCTCTGTCTGTAGTGAGAAGTTGGGAAAGGCATTGCCCAGGAAGTGGAGGGCATTTAGAGGCCCTCAGAGCTGTGCTTATCCTTTTTTTCTGTAACTTTTTACTGGGGAAGCTTCGAAGACTGCTGAGGACAGCGCCTTTGCTGTTCTGGTTTTCATGCCCATGTTAGGCGCCTGTTGCGGGGTGGAGTCCTCGGACCAACTGCAACCTTGGCACAAATGTCAGAACCAGCTGCTCTGCTTCCTCCTGGAGTGGGGCAGGTCACTGGCTGGGTTCCCAGTGACCTCCAAACACCCTGCCGATTTCTCTGAGGCAGCTCTAATTTCAGCCCCTGCTGATGGAGAGCGTGGGGCTTCAGTTCTAGGATTGTGTTGGAAAAGTTTGTGTACTTCCTTCTCTGTCTTGTCTGGGTTGGAATACTGTCTTCCGACCTCTGTCTATCTAGTCCCATCTGCTTTTTCTGGTACAGAAATTCTTACAAATCTCCAGTTTCCTCATTGGGCCCCTCCCTGTTTTCTGTTGTTGCTGTGGATCATGTGTTATTTCAGTGTGGTTTGGGAACAGATGTGCGATAAACAAAAAAGTTCAATTTGCCATTAAGGGATGGAGGTAGGGAGAAAGACTTCAGATTATAAACACAGTGTAAGTATATTGTAGAAAGTTTAGAAAATGTAGAAAAGTGCTAAGAAGAAAATTACTTTCAGTGTTTGGGTTGTACATATTCTTCTTTTTTTTTTTTCTAATGTGTTCTTGGGTTACACGTTTTCTGAGGTTCTACTTTCACTTAACTTATTTTGAATCGAGTGAAGTTGCCTTTTTAAATGACCTGCTGACTTGAGGGTAGGCACATTTAGACACGTGAAAATGTCAAGTGTGGATCTAGCCTAGATGACGCCGAGGATTTTTGAGGGTTGTAGGAGGCGAGGTGGGCAGATTGTGGGTTTGTGGAATAACACTGAAGCAGGAACTGGGGTGGAATTTCATGCTTGTCTGCACTGTCCACTACCATTATTTAAGAAGGCTGAGGGACACAACCATTGTAGTGACTTTGACCTTAGGCTTGGGAGAACATGGCTGAACATACTGACGTGCTAACAGTCATCTTCATATCCTTTGCTAAGGTATATCTGACATGTCTCCAACTCCTTCCCAGATGACAATACACACATTTTTGAATATCTAACAGACTATGTTTATTTCACCATTGTTTGCTTTCAATGAAAAAATTCACAGCGTCCAAACACATCCTTTTTTGCTAATGTGCCTGGTCTTGAAAAATCCAGATTTATCTTCTTCATTCTTTTAATTCTTGAAGCAGTTGACAAACTCAAAGCATGTGACCTCCTTTAATCCTTCCAATATTCCCCATTTTACAGTCTAGTAAATTAGCAGTGAGAGAGATTGAGTCTTTAGCTCAAAGTCACATAGTGTGTGAATGGTAGAATTGCCACGCAAACCGAAGTGTAGCGTGAAAGCCTGGGTGTGTTGCATCTAGAATTGCAAGGAAATGGACTAATGGACAAAGAGTTAGATATGGTCCTTGTTCCTCAAATAAGGGAAGCTATGTAGTTGAGTGGTTTAAAAATTCAGACTATAGTCTGTTTCAAAATATAGATTTTAACCCTCAATGGGCTATGCTTTATAGGAAGATATTTAATAATGATACCTATGTCATAGCATTGTGGTAAAGATTCAACAAGATATTCCATGCAAAATACTTGATATGCTATTTGGCACATAGCAAGTACTCAATGTATATTAGACATATTTTTGTTTTTTATTTTAAGGCAGAGTCTCACTCTGTCATCCAGGCTGGAGTGCAGTGGCATGATCTTGGCTCACCACAACCTCCACCTCCCGAGTTTAAGCGATTCTCCTGCTTCAGCCTCCTGAGTATGTGGGACTACAGGTGCGCGCCACCATGCCTGGCTAATTTTTGTATTTATAGTAAAGACAAGGTTTCACTATGTTGGCCAGGCTGGTCTCGAACTCCTGACCTCATGATCTGCCCACCTTGGCCTCCCAAAGTGCTGAGATTATAGGCATGAGCCACGGTGCCTGGCCCTAGACATAATTATTAATATTAATTAATGATAATCCATATATGCAGAATTTGATCCATTTGGTTTTACCTCATAGAGTGGTAAGTAAACAGGAAAGAAAGATCAAGGTTGACAGCATAGGGAGGTAAAATGAACTTTGTGGTCTTTATCCCAAGTCTACTGTTTTATAGCTCTTAATAAATAACTGAGAGATTTAGATAATATTGTTAGTTAAGAATTAAAATTTTTCATAGTGGCTGGAAGCAGTGATAAGGAAAGCGAATAAGGAAAGCTTCCTAGTGCTTTGTTTCCTCCACCTGTAAAACATAGAAAGAGCTCCTGCCTCACTGTGCTTGTGGAACATGTGGTTCTTTAATGCAAAGTGCAGCGCACTTATGCACCCTATGCCCAGGCACCAAATAAACTACAGCCTTTGTATGAGATGCAAAGTAACTGGCCTCCTCCCTGTTCTAGTGGGGCTCTCTGGGCTTCCAAAAGCCATCATTGCCAACTTGCATGTTTTACTCAAGATTGGAGGTTTTTTTAAAAATGAAATGCAAACCACGGAGGGTCTTCTCTGGCCTCTTCTTTGTATTTCTGACAGTCATTCTGTCACCTCCCCATTCTGTAGTCTTCTTTATTTTCACAGGCTTGCATCCTGCTTTCTTCTTCTTATAAGCTCCTCTCGGCAGGAACCATGATGGTTCTTTTAGTCTTTTATATTTTGAATGGCCACAGTTGTCAAACTGCATTCCAAGTCACTTGGAAGGTGTATAGAAAGGTAGAGACTGTCGTGCCCCGCCCCAGGTTCAGAATTAGCAGGGCTGGGGTGGGACTGAGGCGTCTGCATGTTTAACAAGCTGCCTGAGTGATTCTAGCCTGCTAATCCCTGGAGCCCATGTCTATAGAGGTTGTATAGCAGACATCGTAAGAGGAGCGGGCTGGGGAAGCAGCACAGAACTAGATGTGCGGATGCTCAGCAGCAAGACCTGTAACCCTGACGGTGGCTTTGGAGACTGCAGGTGCTGTTTGCTTCCCCTCTACTCCTTACCCTTCTGCCCAGAGGCCATGGGAGGATAGAAGAGGTGAAAAGGAGCATAGAAATAAGTTATCAGAGGCCCTGCAGCATGGAATGAGTAGAGGCTTTTCCCCCCAGCAAGATTATGCAGTTATTCCAGAGCCTGCGTATTCCAGAGCCTTTGTTGAAAAGACTACCATTTTCCCATTGAATAGCTTTGGCAACTTTGTTGAAAGTCAGTTGACCATATATAAAGGAAATACACAGGTTAAACTTTTTTTTTTAAAAAAAACTGTTTCTGCATTCTATTCTGTTCCATTGGTCTCTTTGTCTGTCCTCTGAAAGGTACATACTATTTCGATTACCATAGCTTCAAAAAAAGTTGGTTTTCGGTTGTTGTTGAGGCAGGCTCTTGCTCTGTCGTCCACGTTGGAGTGCAGTGGTGCAAAGCTCACTGCAGACTCAACCTCCTGGGCTCAAGCGAGTCTCCTCCTTCAGCCTCCTGAGGAGCTGGGACTACAGGTGGGGGTGTGCACCACCACACCCGGGTCAAAAAAAGTTTCAAAGTCAGGTGGTATCAGTCCTCCAACTTTGTTCTTCTTAAAAATTGTTTTCTTCTTTTGCCTATTCTAGGTCCTTGGTAATTCTTTATCAATTTTAGTCTTGACTTGCAAATTTCTACAGAGAAGACTTTCGGGATTTTGTTGGGATTGTGTTGGATCTATAGATCAATTTGGGGAAATTGGTATTTTAACAATATTCACTCCTTCAATCCACAAACATGGTATACATCTACCTTTATTTAGGTCTTCTTCCATTTCTTTTAGCTGTACCTTTTGTAATTTTCAGTGAAGAAATCTTGTAAAACTTCTTGTGTTATCCCTGTATACTTTATCTTTATTATGCCATTATAAATAAATGTTTACATTTTTTTCTTTCCTTTTTTGCCACTGGTATATAGAAACACAAGAGATTTTTGTGTATTGACCTTGTGTCCTGCAACCTTGTTAAACTTACTAGGTTTAGTAACTGTTTTGTAAACTTCTTAGAATTTTCTGTCCATAGTCATGTTGTCTACAAATAAGGAAGTTTTACTTTTTCCTTTCCAATATGTATGTTCTTTATTTCTTTTACTTGCCTAGCACTGGCTAGGACATTCAGTGTGTTGAATAGAAGTAGTGAGAGCAGACATCCTTCCTAATCTTAGGAAGAAAGTATTCCGTCTTTCACCTTAAGTAGGCTGTTAGCTATAGGCTTTTTGTAGATACTATTTGTCAGATTGAGGACATTCCATTCTCTTAATGATTTGTTGATTTTCTATTGTGAGGTGGTATTGAAGTTTTTCAAATCCTTTTTCTGCATCTTGTAAAATGATTATATGACTTTTCTTATATTTTTCTGTTAATATAGTGAGTTATATTAATTGACGTTCAAAAGTTAAACTACGCCAGGCATGGTGGCTCATGCCTGTAATCCCAGAACTTTGGGAGGCCGAGGTAGGTGGATCACTTGAGGTCAGGAGTTTGAGACCAGCCTGGCCAACGTGGTGAAACCTTGTCTCTACTAAAAAAAAAATACAAAAATTAGCTGGGTGTGGTGGCACGTGCCTGTAACCCCAGCTACTTGGGAAGCTGAGGATGGAGAATGGCTTGAACCCAGGAGGGAGAAGTTATAGTGAGCGAGATCGTGCCACTGCATTCCAGCCTGGGCGACAGACGGAGACTCTGTCTCAAAAAAAAAAAAAAAAGTTTAACTTGTGTTATTGAGCTACCACTTGATCATAATGTGTTATACTTTTTGGCAAAGGTTTTTACATCTCTGTTTATGAGAGATATTTTTCTGTAATATTCTCTATTATTTTAAAAAATAATGCGCTTGTCTTTTTTTTGGTAACGGGGTTTTGCAAGTCTCATAAAACAAGTTGAGAAGTGTATTTCTATTTGCTGAAAGAGTTTGAATGTAATTAGTGTTACTTTTTTCCTTAAATGTTTGATAGAATTCAACAGTGAATTCATCTGGGTCTAATGTTTTCTTTGTGGGAAAGTGTCAAATTACGTATTCGATTTCCTTAAACATATAGGGCTTTTCAGATATCTGTTTCTTTTCTTTTCTTTTTTTTTTTGGAGATGGAGTCTCTGTCTGTCGCCCAGGCTGGAGTGCAGTGGCACAATCTCGGCTCACCGCAACCTTTGCCTCCCGGGTTCAAGAGATTTTCCTGCCTCAGCCTCCTGAGTAGCTGGGACTACAGGCATGCGCCACCACGCCCAGCTAATTTTTGTATTTTAGCAGAGATGGGATTTCACCATATTGACCTGGCTGGTCTTGAATTCCTGGCCTCAAGTGATCCGCCTGCCTTGGCCTCCTAAAGTACTGAGATTATAGGCATAAGCCACTGTGCCTGGCCAGTGCTAGCAGTTTTAAAAGGCTCAATTTAAATTTTATTTATTCTCTTCTCTGATGACCCTATCCTGTCCCTTCCTGTCTACTGCATCCATTCTATATTTTCTTTGTATCGTCTTATATACTAGTCTCTAATTTTCCTTGTGCATACATGTTTATTTTATGTACATGTCTTTTACTAACTCTCTAAATGAATGGTAGGGACTGATTGCAGGAACTCTATCTTATGCTGGCTTTGTAAACTTTTTAGTACTTCATATTAGTTGATATGTAATTAACAGACATTTCTCAAACAGTATTAATATGGAAACTACTGTGGATGATAGTTTCGGCATAATCCAGATGCCCTTTCAGGAGTTAAATGATTTTTTAAAAAGATGTTAACTCATGATACCAAATAGTATATGCTAGAGGATGTCTTGCCCTTTTTCTTGGCCCTTCTATGCTTATTTTTGTCAATCAACTTACCACCTGTGTTCTCTGAGTAACATAGGCAGGAGTTTCCAGACCAAGTCCTCCACCACTTTAACTTGGCCTTCAGCACTCTTTCTTTTCTCCTGGGGATTTCCTTTCTTGGCTGCCTCTGTAGTCCAGCCACTCCTCTGAAGCAGCAATTCTGGTTTTTTTAAAGGCTGGCAGCTGGGAGGTCTGTGGTTTTGGTTTGTGTTTCCAGGAAACTCTGGCCTAGTTCCACCCGCGCAATCCCACTCAAAGAGTTTCCACATCCTTAATTAAGAAAAAGGGGCCAGGTTTGGTGGCTCATGCCTGTAATTCCAGCACTTTGGGAGGCCGAGGCAGGAGGATCGCTTGAGCTCAGAAGTTCAAGATCAGCCTGGGTAACATAGTGAGACCTCACCTCTACTAAAAAAAAAAAAAAAAAAATTAGCCAAATATGGTAGTGTGCCTGTAGTCCCAGCTACTTGGGAGGCTAAGGTGGAAGGATTGCTTGAGCCTGGGAGATCGAGCCTGCAGTGAGTCATGTTCATGCCAGTGCACTCCAGCCTGGGTGACAGAGTGAGACCCGGTCTCAAAATGAAAAGAAAAGGAAAGAAAAGAAAAGAAAAGAGGAAGCTCAGTGTCTTTCTCTGGGAAGAGCAAAGACTCCTGTCTACAAACCAGTTTTGACACTGACCATTTGGTACCCATTCATTCATCACTCAGGAATCTGTTTTCATTGTTCTCTTCTAATGCATCTGGCAGCAAGCACAATAGGCCTTTTCATTCTCCAGAATTTTACTGTAGGCCTTTGATGTGAATAATATTAAGATAGATTTTTTGGGAGGGGGTGCAGGGGTAGTTCAAAACTTGAAAGAAGCTGCAAGCACTTGCAGTAGAGTTGGGACAGAAAGGTATTCACAGGCATGATAGCAAACAACAAATTCAGATGCTGGGGACTCTGAGAACCTAGAGAAGGGAGTAATGGGGCTACTCAGAGAAGTCTTCGGGAAAACCTGGGAATTGAGGGGCTATATCTGAATTCAGGAGACGATAATGTTAGCATCATCTTAGAGCTGCTGCTGAGTGCTGTATTTCGGGGGCAGTTAGATGCCTTCCTGGCTAAGACAGAGGGGCATGTGTGGAGCAGGCCAGTGGACAAATGAGGCTTTGGTGGAAGCTGTTTTTTGGGCTTTCTAAGGTCTAAATTTGTGCTCAAACAGCAGTTACAAAGCATAGAATCAAACATTTCTAACTTAGATTCATAATCTATAAAAGTTTTGATGATTTTATACATCCATTTAAAAAGTGCAAGGCAAAATGACTTGTTAGGGTGCCAAATTGAAATCAGCCCCAGGCCTGGGTCCCACTGGGTCTTTCTGGGACTGCTGTCCGCTCAGCGAGGCCATCATAAGTGGCAGCAAATGGAAGAGAGAAATTCTGCTTCTCTAGTGTCCAGGGCTGGGTAGGGAGGTATCTTTAGAAACCCCTTATCCTTAGTTCTAGGTCCTTGAGGAATCGCCACACAGTCTTCCGCAATGGTTGAACTAGTTTACAGTCCCACCAACAGTGTAAAAGTGTTCCTATTTCTCCACATCCTCTCCAGCACCTATTGTTTCCTGACTTTTTAATGATTGCCATTCTAACTGGTGTGAGGTGGTATCTCATTGTGGTTTTGATTTGCATTTCTCTGATGGCCAGTGATGATGAGCATTTTTTCATGTGTCTGTTGGCTGCATAAATGTCTTCTTTTGAGAAGTGTCTGTGGGTATATACCCAAAGGATTATAAATCATGCTGCTATAAAGACACATGCACACGTATGTTTATTGCAGCACTATTCACAATAGTAAAGACTTGGAACCAACCCAAATGTTTATCAATGATAAATTGGATTAAGAAAATGTGGCACATATACACCATGGAATACTATGCAGCCATAAAAAAGGATGAGTTCATGACCTTTGTAGGAACATGGATGAAGCTGGAAACCATCATTCTGAGCAAACTATCGCAAGGAAAGAAAACCAAACACCACATGTTCTCACTTATAGGTGGGAATTGAACAATGAGAACACTTGGACACAGGGTGGGGAACATCACACACCAGGGCCTGTCATGGGGTGGGGTGAGCGGGGAGGGATAGCATTAGGAGATATACCTAATGTAAATGATGAGTTAATGGTGCAGTACACCAACATGGCACATGTATACATATGTAACAAACCTGCAAGTTGTGCACATGTACCCTAGAACTTAAAGTGTGTGTGTGTGTGTGTGTGTGTGTATATATATACATATATATATATATATATATATATATATATATATATATATACCCTTATCCCATATGGAACCACACTTCCTTCTGCAAACTAGGGCTGGGAAGGGTTGGTTTGCCTTGGCTGGGATGGGGTGGATGAGTTCAAAACTCCCCAGGGCACATTCAGAGGCCAGCTAACCAACCTCTTAGGGTCTATGGTCTGAATCAGACAACCCATTGTATGCATTTGGGGGTGGAAACTAGGGAACCAGCCTCCTTAGGGAACACTTTGGAGTGTTATTTAATGTACTGATTTGTTGGTTTGGGGACTTGGCTTGATTTTTAAAATGTGCTGCATCTGAGGCTGCTGGCTGGGGGACTTAGCCTGGTCCCTCCAACCTTGGAGAGCACAGTAGAATAAAATATAAATAAGTTGCTAATTTAAAAATTTGGCCAGGCATGGTGGCTCATGCTTAGCACTTTGGGAGGCCAAGACGGGCAGATTGCTTGAGGTCAAGAGTTTGAGACCGGTCTGGGCAACATGGCGAGACCCTTGACTTTACTAAAACTACAAAAAATAGCTGGATATGGTGGCACATCCTGTAGTCCCCGCTATTCAGGAGGCTGAGGCAGGAGGATTACTTGAGCCCAGGAAGCGAGGGTTGCAGTGAGCCAAGATCGTGCCACTGCACTCCAGCCTGGGCAACAGAGTGAGACTCTGTATTTAAAACAAAAAACCAAACCAAAACAAAACAAAACAAAAAAAATACATATATATATATTTATACACACATATATAGTCCTTCTCCCCTAATTGGGGCCAATGACCACGGAGAGCATGCTTCATGCTTCCCAGTGGACAGACAGCCCTATTCTCCCACTCCTGAGTCCTGGTTCCTGGCTCCTGGCTTAGAGCTGCTTGTCTTTTGCAGAGATACCCTTGACCCTCAATAGTGCTAACTGGTGGTAGGAAGAGCTATCAGGGTGAAGTTCAGTGGCAAGTTTAAGGACAGAGAAAAATTGTATAGCACCAGGTTACATGGTCCTGTAGCGTAGGTCAGTTTCCATCTGGCAGTATAAGGAAGCACAGGACAGAAGGCTGGCCTGGGTGCCCAGCTCCTTCTCCCTCTCCTTGCCTGACTTTGGGCTTGAGTAGAGGATCCACAGAGGGACCTCAGCCTAGCCAGCTCCCTCATCCATGTGCCTGTGATTCGTCTGTCACTTCCTGTTTTGTAGCCCTTCAGTCTCATCAGTTAAAAAACTGTTTCACACAACATGTGTTCTTACTTCTTGCATTGTTCTTCTCGGCTTGGAGGTGTCTTGGAGGTAAAGCGTTACTGAACTAAACTTGAATCTGCTCATTGGGCACAGCAAAGCCGAACACTGACACAAAGGTTTGCAGTTACAGGAAGAAAGGCATTTATTGCAGGGCACCAAGCAAGGAAAAGGGGCATGATGGCTTATAAGCAAGGGTTTTTAAAGGCAGGAGTGAGGGGGTTTCCAAAGTAAGTTAGGGGCTGAGGAATTTCTGGAACTTCTTTATCCGTTTCCTGGTTCCAGTCTGTCGAAGGTCAACATGACTGTGATTAGCATTTGTCATCGGGTGAGAGTCCTGGTTTCTGAAAAACAACTCAAGGATGTATGTAAAGATGTTATCTTTGTTTCTATAGGGAACCAAATATCTTGTGATCCTGACTTACTTGGGTGGCTTGTTTGGTGGATTATTCATTCACTTCCCTAATTTCTGGTTGCAGGGCTAGCTAGATACCTGGAATTTTCCTTGAAGGAACTGAAACATGTTCCTTCATCTCCAGGGTGAGGGTGGAGAAGTCTGACAGGCTCCTAAGGGGGTCCCTGCACCATCTCAAAGTGAGTCAGCAACATTCTATGGCCAGCTTCTCACCTCTTTTGCCCCATCTTCTCTCCGGCCTCGGGGCTGCCTTCCATTCCTGGTCTGATGCTATGTTGTCTTTCCCCCAGAGCGCAGACATCCTCAGCACCGTCGGCTACGACAGCATTATCCAGCATCTGAACAACGGCCGCAAGAACTGCAAAGAGTTTGAAGAGTTTCTAAAAGAAAGGTACGATGCCCTGTCCTCTCTGAAGAGGGTGGGCCAAGATGTCTCCACACCGACAAGAAACAATTTCCTATTTTTCATTTGCGTTGAATGGTTCTGAAGACCCTCTGCTCTAGGTTATGGGATGATACCCGAGAAGTACATGATACTTCTGTCCTCAAGTTCTTAGAAACAAGTTTGACACATAAGATTTATGACGAAACTGTGAACGAATTATAATAAGAAACAAAACATACTTAGTACTGTGTTACAAATAACACTGAAAGACCCCATGATGTAGCTTTTAGACTGCTGAGGAGGAGACCGCTGAAGATTGGCAAAGTAGGAAAGGAGAGGAAAGGAAAAAGGAAGGAGAGAGGGAGGGAGGGAGGTAAAGAAAGGAGGAAATAAAATAGAGGACGGGGTGGCTTCACAGAGGAGTAGGTCCTTGTGGTGGCCCTCAGAGGGTGAGGTGGATTTGACAGGTGAAGAAGTACCTGAATATCTGGGAGAACAGCACGCTCGAGGTGGGAATCAGATGGCCCACGTGGTTAAAGGGAGGCAGAGCGCAGCTCAGAGACCAGCAGGATGAGGAGATGTGGGAAAGCGGTGAAGCCGATCACGACGCTCCTGGGGGTGGCAGGGCATGGTGGTCCATGGGGAACTGCCATGGTTTAGAGGATTTTCTTATCTTCTTCTTTTTAAAAATGGATAAGATAAAAAAAAAAAACCACAAAACTTAGTTTTGTGGAAACTTACTCATCTAGAATATTCCATTTTACAGAGGTTCTGGATGAAAGAATATGTTAAGAGGATTTGGGGCCAAAGATCAGGATCCTTGCCAAGATTCAAATCAATGAACAAGTTCTACTTGTAAGGCAGTAAGTGAAAGGCTCAGAACCCAGAGATACAGACATCAAAGTGTTTTTGGTCAACTCTCTCACTTTCTACTCAAGAGAAAATTTGGTAAACGATCAAACTTACTCACACTGGTTGCCCAGCCCTTGGGTGGTGAGGCCTGTCTCCTTGAGCCATCCCAAAGGTCTGGAGGACCTGGAGGCCTGAGGAGAGGTGAACCAAGAGAGGCTCGGCTACTGTCAGCGCTGTGGAGCTGGCCGCTGCTCCTCCCCCTTTAAGGGAGCAGTTCCCTTCTTTTCTACCCAAGATGGTTGACAGTGTTGACACCCAGTTAAAAAGTGTATCTTTCTTTTTACAAACACTGGCGGTGGGCTTCCTCCTTCCTTCAACAGTGCTAGGACAGAGTTTCATGAGCATGAAGGATCTAGAGATTGCAGAGGACTCTGCTTTTTTCTGTTCCTCCTCCATTTATGACTTCTATAAATGTCCTCCTGGGAATGAAATGGCCTTGGAATACATCTGCAGAGAAAGGAAGTATCTGTTGGCTCAGGACCCCAGGCACTGACTGCCTGGCAAGACCATCCAAGGGTCCCCTGATACAGTGGGGTTTATCTAAATCAGTGGCTTCCATACTTTTTTGAACGTGACCCTCAAAAAAATATATTTTACACAGCCACCCAGTACACACATACATAAACAAAACAATGAAACAGGACTACCCTGTCAATTTATCCAATTGTATTTCATTTTAAAATGCTAGTCTTCCAGCTATTCTGGAGGCTGAGGTCGGGGGATCACTTAGCCCAGGAGTTCAAGGTTGCAGTGAGCTCTGATTGCATCACTGCACTCTAGCCTGGGTGACAGAGTGAGATCCTGTCTTTCAAAAAAAAATTGCTGGTCATAATCCATTGAATTGATTTATGGCTCACAAATGGGTCGTGACCCACAGTTGAAAAACACTAGTCCAAATAGGACGCCAAAGCTAAGTTCTCACTTTTAAAAACGATTCACAAAAATACGTAAGAGTAGGAAATATATGGAGAATAAAAATTATTATTTATATTGTATTTCTAGTATATGTTCTCTCTCCCACCATGGGTTTTATAGCAAAAGGAAGTCAGTCTTGTGCTTTCCAATTTTGGGGAAGAATCTGCAGGCATTAGATCAGTGTGTCAGATAGGCATGCCCTGGGCGTGGAGATGCAGCCCCTGAGTGTGTGGCCTGCTTGGCTTTGGGCCTCTGTTCCTGTGGCACGCTTGCAGGAAGGAAGCTGCTGTCATTGAGCCTGTGTGTTTGTTCCTCCACTGTGTCCTGTTCAAGGGTAATTCATGTGCAGAAGGACAGTCCTCCAGGCGTAGGGGTCCAGCTTTCCTCTTGTTCAGGTGGGTGCAGGATGCTTGTGGGAACTGAGACTCAGTCGGCTGCATTTGTGCCATAATCTAATATGACTGAAACATCTCCTTGAGTCTTAAACATTATATGACTGAGCTGTCATAAATTACATGTAGAGGCTGGGCGTGGTAGCTCACACCTGTAATCCCAGCACTTTGGGAGGCCGAGGCAGGTGGATCACCTGAGGTTGAGAGTTTGAGACCAGCCTGACCAACATGGGGAAACCCCATCTCTACTAAAAATACAAAATTAGCTAGGCGTGCTGGCGCATGCCTGTAATCCCAGCTACTTGGGAGGCTGAGGCAGGAGAATTACTTGAACGCAGGAGGTGGAGGTTGCAGTGAGCTGAGATCTCGCCATTGCACTCCAGCCTGGGTAACAGGAGTGAAACTCCGTCTCAAAACAAAAACAAAAAACAAACAAACAAAAATTACATGTAGAACCCTGGGATATTTGTGGTTCTTAGAGACAAGAGGCAAACACACACCAATACAAGGGCAAAGATAACAGACTGTTATATGTAATAATTATTTTTGAACAACCACATCTTGTCCAATGTCATACGTTATTTATTATTTTGAGTTCATCAAATTTAATACACATACATTTATAACACTTTTATATGGTACATGACTAAACATGCCTTATATCTAATGGGGTACTTTCAAGACTTTCCAAAAGTGTCAAAGTCCTACCATGGGCCTCTCGAATTTCTGGCAGTTTAGTGGCAAGGGGAAGGGGGAGATACTATACTTCCTGGTGAGCTCCCACGCCCTTCTCTTCCCTGGATGGAACCCAGCACTGCACCCCTCCGTGCCACATTTTACCTCCATTACGGGAACTAGGAAATACCCTTTTCGTTGGTTGTACCCAGACAGATTGCAGTAAATTCATCTGCACTCCGTGGGGTTGGACAGAACAATCACCCCAGTGCAAGGAACCGCTCATGTGCTGCTCTGGAGGGACAGGGAGGCTGCCTTTCTTGCCACCCACAGGGCAGATTCTTGCATCCAGGGTAGACATATAAAAATAAAGTTAGCTCACAGGGTAGATACAGGTGATTAAATGAGATTATATAATAACTGCTGTTTATTGAAGGCTTGCTAGATGCATAGGGCAGATTCCAAAGCCCAACTTTCCTAGGTTTGAAACCATATTACCCCTTATTAGCTGTCTGACCTTAGGCAAATGCCATAATCTCTCTGAACCTCAGTTTCTTCAATTGTAACATAAGGATGAGAACAGTTAACATACAGGGTTATTGTAACAACTGTTACAATAATTGTTAATAATTAATAATTGTTAACAATTGTTACAATAATTATTTATAACTACTACATTGTTATAATAATTGTTAATAACTACTACAATTAATTGTTACAATTAATATTGTAGCATATTAACAATTAATATTATAATAATATTAAATCAAAATTGATATTAATTAAATTAATATATAATTAAATAATACTATAAGTAACAAAACACAGTAACAAACACTCCATCAGTGAATTGTAAATTTATCTGGTTTACCCTCCTCTCAGCTGGAAAAGCACAACAATAACAGAGGTGATGCTGGCAACCACAGCCAACATCTGAATAGTTACGTAATATAACCATAACATTGAGGCTTACACATCCCTTTGGTACTTATATTGGCTGCATAAGGTTTCTTGGAACAGAAGTGTAGCTTTGTAGATGAGGTTTAAGTAATTTACCAGGGGAATCTAGAAAGTGACAGAACCCAGAATGGTCCGGAGGGGCAGTGAGGACGGGGGTCTCATACAACCCCTGTGTTTATGATTCATCAACACCGGCAAAAGGGCTGGTGGCGATCTGAGGAGATGGGCTAGTTCCCAGCACAGACACACTCTCCTTCTCTTTTCTGTTTATACAATCTCACTCATTATACCCATTCTGTCTATTTCAGCCAGATGGGTTTATTGGTGAGCATGCTTTGGATGTCTCTGCCTGTACCTCTTTACTTCAGTATTTCCCCACCTGGAAAGTCCTCCTTTTTCCTTGATGCCTAAGTAAATTCTCCCCATCCTTCCAAGTCCAGGTCAAATTTTCCTCTTCTTTCATTTCTCTTCCCCCCCTTTTTTTTTTTTTTTTTAAAGACAGAGTCTTGCTCTGTCATCCAGGCTAGGGTACAGTGGTGCAATCTCGGCTCACTTCAACCTCCGCCTCTCGGGTTCAGACAATTCTTGCACCTCAGCCTCCCGAGTAGCTGGGATTACAGGTGTGCACCGCCACACTCAGCTAATTTTTGTATTTTTAGTAGAGATGGGGTTTCTCCCTATTGGCCAGGCTGGTCTTGAACTTTTGGTCTCAAGTGATCTGGTCTGCCTCAGCCTCCCGAAGTGCTGGGATTATAGGCGTGAGCAACCCGACCTTATTTCTCTTTAAAGGACCTTATTTCTCTTTAAAGGAAACATTCTACATAGGACTTTAGTCTGAATTCTTTCAGCCGGTTAACAATTAAAATGAAGCCATCCTGTCACTGATAGCCCAAGCCCAGGGACTCTCCCACCCTCAGATGCCCAGATGTGGCGAAATATTATATAATGAGCTCCTGATATGAGCAGAAAATGAGAACTATAAAAATAAGGTTAATCATACCTTAGAGGGTAGCTAGGGATGATTAAATGAGATTACATTAATAGCTTCTGTTTATTGAAAGCTTACTCTATGGAAGCTACAATGTGTTTTGTATATATTATTTAATTCTCATAAAAACTCTGTATGGTAAGTTTTCTCATCCTTATGTTATAATTGAAGAAATTGAGGTTCAGAGAGGCTACGGAACTTGCCTTAGGTCAGACAGCTAATTAGCTGTAGATACGGTTTCAAACCTAGAAAATTTGGGCCCTGGAATCTGCTATTAACCAGTACACTGTGCCCAGTAGAGTAGCTGGTACACAATACATAGTGAGTAAATGGTACCCACTGATCTTAGGCAAGTTCCATAACCTTTACTAATATTGTTATATTAAGTGTAGAAACCAAGTAGGGAATATATCATTAGCTTCCTTTTACAGACAAGAACACTGAAGTTTAGTGGATTTAAATGACTTGCCCAAGATTACAATATCAGTAAGTAGTAAAGCTGGGATTCCTATTGACTTCATGTCTGGTGGTTTTTCCACTTTACTTAATGGTCTCTTGAGAAAGTTGGGTGTATTCTCTGAAGGAGAACAGGAACTTGGCAGCCAAGTCAGTTCTCTTAATTGTGTGCTGTGATAGGATCCTTAATGGTCTCTTGAGTAGGGAGGAGGGAAACGTGCTTGTGGAACGCCTTTATGTCCAGAATTCTTTACCATTTGTAGATTAGCAGCTATACCTATGCTCTTGGGGATCCACAGCCCCGGTGCCTTGGGACTCTGTACTCTTCCCCATAAGCTCCTGTACGTCCCATGGTCAACCTGCCCTGGCTACAGCTCTGTTTCCGGGACCCTCACTGCGGTCGGCTACGTCTCAGGACAGCCTTAAGAAGGACAGATTGCCAGGATGGGAATGACAGATTCCTTCATGCATTAGCTGGTAAAGTTGTGAAGCCATTATGTACTATATTAGTTTTTTAGGGCTGTTGGGACAAATTGCCTCTGACTGAATGGCTTTAAATGACAGAATTTATTCTCTCACAAGTGCATAGGCCAGTAGTCCCAAATCAAGATGTTGGCAGAATCTTGCTGTCTTGAAGGCTTTATTGGAGAAGGTGTCCCATTCCTTTCTCTTGGTTTTTGGTGTCATCAGTAATCCTTGGCATATCCTGGCTTGCACCTGCATAACTCCCATCTCTTCCTCTATCATCCTGTGGTGTTCTTCCCCTGTGTCTTCACAGTGTCTTTTTTTTTTTGTTTTGTTTTGTTTTTTTTTGAGATGGAGTCTCACTGTGTCCCCCAGGCTAGAGTTCAGTGGCATGATCTCAGCTGACTGCAACCTCTGCTTCCCAGGTTCAAGCGATTCTCCTGCCTTCGCCTCCTGAGTAGCTGCGACTACAGATGTGCGAAACTACACTCTGCTAATTTTTGTATTTAGTAGAGATGGGGTTTCACCATGTTGGCCAGGCTGTTCTTGAACTCCTGACCTCAGGTGATCCACCTGCCTTGGCTTCCCAAAGTGCTGGGATTATAGGTGTGAGCCACCACGCCCAGCCCACATTGTCTTCTTGTGAGGACACTAGTCATACTGGATTAAGAGGCCATCCTACTCCAGTATGACCTTATCTCAATGATTACATCTGCAAGGACCCTATTTCCAAATAAGGTCATACTCTAAGATGCTGGGGGTTGAGACTGCAACCTATTTTGTGGGAGGAACACCTGTGCCCAAAAGAATGTACTGGAAGCTGAGAGCAACATGGGAAATAGAGTATTGGGATGGGAGTTTAGACACCTGGGCGGCCTTCTAATCCTGGCTTCCTCACTAGCCAGCGCTGATATTATTCAAGGCCCTAGACTTTTCTAGATTCCAGTTTCCTTAGCCGTAAAATTTGGATTGTATGAGATGTTCTATGAGAGCCCCTTGGATCTAATTCTTCCCAAGGAACTTATTCAGTTGAGGTGCTGTGAATGGCATATACAGTAAAATTGAGAAAAATATTTAAGTGTCAGGTTTTATGGCAAAAGGATTTCATCTTATCTGTTCACTCTGATTTTGGGGCAACCTGGAGCACTAGACTGAGAATCATCCTGAGGCTGCTTTCAGACCTGAGGGAAAAGACGATATCTGATGATGTTTGTCATGGGTTGTTTTTCCTTTCTTTCCTTCCTGTTTTCTTTTTCTTTTTCTTTTTTTTTTTTTTTTTTGAGACGGAGTTTCACTCTTATTGCCTAAGCTAGAGTGCAATGGCATGATCTCAGCTCACTGCAACCTCTGCCTCCTGGGTTCAAGCGATTCTCCTGCTTCAGCCTCCTGAGTAGCTAGGATTACAGGTGCACACCACCACACCCAGCTAATTTTTTTGTATTTTTAGAAGAAACGGGGTTTCACCATGTTAGCCAGGGTAGTCTCGAACTCCTGACCTCAGGTGATCTGCCCACCTCAGCCTCCCAAAGTGCTGGGATTACAGGTGTGAGAAACGGCACCCAGCCTGTCATGGGTTGCTGAAGGGAAAATGGCACATGGATTATTCCCGGTCTGGGAATTTGGAGAGAAGCGAGGTCAAAGGGAGTTGGGGTTTTTAAGGAGAGCTTTGTGAAGTGTAGCCAGCTAAGTGCTCAGAGGTATGGTATTGTCTCTTCTGTTTCCTGTACTATTTTGTACATTTTCATCTGGCCCTTGTTACGTGATAGTAAACTAAACTATTGGTTTACATCTCTCTCTTCTGCTAGATTATGAGCTCCACTAGGCAGGTCTCATATTTCAGCCATCTCTGTGTTCTTAGCACCTGGTATGATGCCTGACACATTGTGGATGTTCAATAAATGACAAATTGATGATCAGATGAGACAGAAAAAAATCGGATAGGTGGTAGGAGGGTGATCTAGATAAAGGCCTACTTATTCAAGCATGATTTCTGTGATGTTCTAGTAATTCCTTCATTGCCTGCCTGGACCCATTGCTTCCCATTTACTAGGGAAATACCCTCTCAACCTCAGTGGTTGTTCCCTGGTTTTATGAGGCTGAGATTCTAGTTTCACTTCTATTAAAGCGCCTTCTTTTCTCCAAAAAGCACACCATGGTGCTTGCTGGAACTCATTACTTCCCAGGTTCTAGGAGAACATCTTGTTTCATGGGGAACAAGATGTTGCCTATGGTATGTTTAGATTCATGATGCCTTCCTCTTACAAGAAGGAGACTGAGTGAGTGGTTTCTCGTCCTGGAAACAACAAAGATTCTAAAGAAATCTTAATGGATATGATTCTGAGGATAAAAGGATAAAATGCCTGTATATTATATATTTTTAAAAATGAAAATGGCCTGAATGTCTTTTTACCTGTAAAAATATTAAATGTCATTGTAGCATGTTAATAAATTTTTATATAGATATAGTGAACAGAGATTCAGAAAGTTAGAAATGGTTACTAGGGAGTTAAGATGCATCTTTTTCTGTAACTAGAGTCAGCTTCAGGTGTACTTTACATTGTCAGGAGCTGGAAAAACTTTAGAAGTAAAGTCGAAGAATGGAGTCCTGAGAAGAAACAGGGTTATTGCTGAAACTGTAGTACTGAGTACTGTCTAAGACCAGAAGGAGAAATCACTTGCATAATCTCAGACAAGTAGATAGGGCTGCCCACAGTACCAGGAGCAAGATGAAGCCAAATCCCAAAACAGCCATGCAAATGCACCTCCACCAAAGAAGGAGGGAAGGAAGGAAGAAAGATATCAAGGCAAAAGCAACCAAAGAACCAGAGCCCATAACTCAAGAACAGACAAAGCCAATCCAACATCTGGATAACTGACCCAAGTAGAAAATTTACCCAAAGGAATAGTGGAAGTATTCCAAGATATAATACAGGAAAAATGTCATGAAAGGAAGGACTAAATAGAACTGAAGGGCACACTATGAACCAGGAAACTCTGATACACAGTAATCAATACTGATTATGATTACATAAGGATCAATGTTAACACACATCCTGGCTAAGTTATTGAACTAAATAAAGAATTCTTCAAGTATGCAGGAAGGAAAAAACAAGTTGTCTATACAGAAATAATCAGGGGAAATTTGGGACGGCCCCAGGCTTCTGTACAATGACAGAAGCCAGTGGAACAAGTTCAGCCAAGTTCTGAGGGAACACTTAAGAACAGTCATTACACCAGTGAGGTTGTCAGTCCAATATAAAGGCCACAGGTAAATAGTCTCAAATATGAAAGACCTCAGGGAATACTGACCCCTTTCCTACCTTGAGCTATTTTGACAAAAGATTATGTAGTGATAAAATTTAGTCAAGCAAGAAATGAATCCAAATTAAAATCTTTGAGATGAATAATTATGATAACAGGACAATTATTGAGCTTCAAATTCATTTCAATAAATAGTTCAGACTAAACAACTGGTGGAAATATGATTGGAGAACAGAATATGTTATACACAAATGAAACAAAATGTAAACAATATTGAGGAGGTGGAAGTACAACAGTGCTTATTATCTAACACTTCCAGCATGCTGTCAAACATCTACAATGGTCAAAAATAGAAATCAATTGTTAAAATGTTTGAATATCTCCATCCTCTTACTTTTTTTTTTCAAACAAAAGCTGCCACATGTTTATTAAGACATTACTGGCGCTTAAGCATAGCTGGCTTTATAAACCATTTTCCACATATTATCACACATTTGGGAAATTTTCTGAGATGATATATCAAGACAGGCTTCTCTTGTGACTCAACTGGACTTCAAATAGTCTGTTTAGAAGTCTGAGTAATGATGCAACCTATACATCAGGGCCTTGCCCTTTTCTTTCTTTCTTTCTTTTTCTTTTTTTTTTTTTTTTGAGTCGGAGTCTTGCTCTTGTTGCTGAGGCTGGAGTACAATGGCGCGATCTCAGCTCACCATACCCTCCGCCTCCTGGGTTCAGGTGATTCTCCTGCCTCAGCCTCCCAAGTAGCTGGGATTACAGGCACCTGCCACCACACCCGGCTAATTTTGTATTTTTAGTAGAGACGGAGTTTCTCCATGTTGGTCAGGCTGGTCTTGAACTCAGGTGATCCACCCGCCTTGGTCTCCCAAAGTGCTGGGATTACAGATGTGAGCCACCATGCCCGGCCGGCCTTGCCCTTTTCATTCCCCAAGGCAAAGTATCCACCTCTGAGAGAAAATTCCATGGTATAAACATGAGAAATATTCTTCTTTTTAATGACTGGGAAGTTTGAAATACTGTACAGGAAGGAAGATGAACCAATCTGACTGCTTCTTTCATTTTTTCTGAAGCAACTGCCAATATTTCTGTAGTAGGATTGAATGTCAGAGAAGTAACACCTGTAACCAAGTTCATTATAGCTTTTATTGGCTTTGGGTTTGTTTCTCAGAGACAAGAATCTTGACTGTTTATATTTACTACTCCACAATTAGAACCACAAGCAACATACTATCCATTCCTAGATGTGGCAATGCTTCATCTATATAAACTGCCTTAATCAACAAATCTGTTAAGGCACCTCCTTGAGTTCACATCCCAAACATAAACTTCTCCATCCTCCGAAGAGGCATATACTTTCTCACTATCTGAAGAGAACGTGGATGCTGCAACCCTTCCATTAATTTTCATGCTTCCAATCAGTTCTTTGGTCTTCATTGATAGCAAATGCAAATACCTGGCAGTGCCATTTATGAGCAAGAAGGACCCACCTGGGGAGACTTCAGAGCTCCTCACCATCTTCTTTCAAACCTCTCACTGGATGCACAGGAATTAATTTTCCAGCTAGCATGTCATAGACATAAAAAACCTTGCTGTGGGTACTCGTGGCTAAAACTTCTTCCCCATTAGCACTAAGACAAGCCTTAAGGATTTGAAACCTTTCCAAATAGGTGCTTTGGATTTTAGGATTTGTTCTTCCATCAACCTGAAATAGTGATACAGGTTATCTAATCCAGCGACAATCACAATCTGTGCACACGGATGGAACTGCACAGATGAGATCTGAGCAGCAGTAGGACGTTCAGATGAGGAACGCTGGCAGTTCCTCATCTTCAGGATTCCTCTTGGCAGAGAAGTTATTGTGGATATGAAATTCCCAGTCCTTTGCAACAAAGCATCTTCATGCTCTTCACTTTCATCATCTGAAGATGTTTTCCGCCTATTAGTCTCTGCCCAGGCAGGTACTCCTCCCACGGCATGCTGGAATTCTTAAAGTCTCTTCTTAAGGTTGTCTTTCTAAAGTTTACTTTCACTAGCATTTTTCATCATTATCTTTCCGAAACCGATTGTTCATCATGTCAACCATTTCCTCATCTTCATCTTCTTCATCCACCCAAACTGGCTTCTTTTGAGGTGCAAAATTATCTTTTGCTTCATTCTCTGCTTCTGAGTCACCCGAGTCTTAATATCCTTGAACCCGCGGGCCCCGCAGAGGCCGCAGCCGCCCGATCTCGTCGTCTTCGATGTCGCCGGAGACCAGCGCCTCCAGGCACCGCTCGACGCCCAGTTTGCCCTCCTCCAGCGTGAGGCGGTGCCGCTGGCGGAGCCGGAGCCATCTCTCCTCTTCCGCCGCGGTTACCGCTGGGATGAAGGGGCAGCCTTTTCGGGCGGTGCGCCCGGCCCCGCTCCGGCTTTCCAGTCCGCCCTCGCTCTGGGCTAACGCTTCGGCTTCGCTTCGGTTCTCCCGTCCAGTTTCATTTGGCTCCTCAGTTCCCGCGGCATCGTTAGGTTTGAGGAGAGACGCAAGTGCTCACGTGGAACCTCGCTGCGCCTGGCCGCCTCTTTTCTTTTTTTTTTTTTTTTTTTGAGACGGAGTCTCGCTCTGTCACCCAGGCTGGAGTGCAGTGGCCGGATCTCAGCTCACTGCAAGCTCCGCCTCCCGGGTTTACGCCATTCTCCTGCCTCAGCCTCCCGAGTAGCTGGGACTACAGGCGCCCACCACCTCGCCCGGCTAGTTTTTTTTATTTCTTAATAGAGACGGGGTTTCACCGTGTTAGCCAGGATGGTCTCGATCTCCTGACCTCGTGATCCGCCCGTCTCGGCCTCCCAAAGTGCTGGGATTACAGGCTTGAGCCACCGCGCCCTCCTCTTTTCTTTTTAAGGCAGTGTCTGGCTCTGTTGCCTATGCTGGAGTGCAATGGCGCGATCTCGGCTCACTGCAACCTCCGCCTCCCGGATTCAAGCGATTCTCCTGCCTCAGCCTCCCAAGTAGCTGGGATTACAGGCATGGGCCACCATGCCTGGCTAATGTTTTGTATTTTTGGTAGAGGCGGGGTTTCACCATGTTGGCCAGGCTGGTCTCGAACTCCTGATCTCAGGTGATCCACCCGCCTTGGCCTCCCAAAGTATTGGGATTACAGGTGTGAGCCATTGCACCCGGTCATATGGTCTTATTCTTTAAAAATTATTTGTTGCATACATCTGTTAATCCTTCCTATTTGTATACCTGCAGAAAGAAATCCCCGTTACAATCATCATCAAATATTATTACTAATTAGTTTTAGTAATAGAATGATCTCAATTATGTAAATATGAAAGTTACATATATGTGTATATGTGAGATACGGGCATGTAAATGCAGAGAAAAGGGACTAGAAAGCTAACTAACAACCTTGGCAGTGGCTGCCCCTGGGGAGAGCAGTGGAGCTGGAAGAGAGTGGGAAGGTGCTGGCGTGTTTTGGACTGTCTACCTTTGTGATGTTGCAGTCTTTTACCGTGAGGATATATTCGTTTATTACTTACATATTTTTTTTAAATCTGAAGAAAAAAGTAGGGTAGATGAGCCTAAATCACTCTGTCCTAACCGTATGGTTTAGATAAGGCTGGGCTGGGACAAGAAATGGAGATGGTGACAAAAAGCAGCAGGGAGAGGGGAAGGGGAAGGAGGATGTTTAGTACTGGGACTGACCCTGCAATGCCGAGTAACAATCAGTGTTTTTATAGGGTACGCTGACTACAGAGTTTCTTTCCTGAAATTCCCCTTCCTTTGGTACAGTTTAGTTACGTATTTGAATTGCTTGTGAATGAAGGGCTCTATAGCATGGTAAAGGGCACTCTTAGAAAAGATGGAGGAGGGTTGAGCATTTCTTATTCCACTTAAACAAATGTTCAGTTTTACTGTAATGTTCACATAATGTTCATGTTAGGGACTTCTAACTGGAGAAGACCACCAGAGAGATGAGGGCCATTGATCTTTTCACAGTTGTTCCCCATCATATAGAGGGAGTCTTGCATTTTAGAGAACGGTGTTGTATCTGAGCTTCTGCGGTCACAAGTGCAGTTTTGCTTTCCAGGGGAGGGTCATTGTGTCTTAACAAAGAGTCAACTCTGAGAAGGACCCATAACCCTGTCTTCTGTTCCCCTAGGGCAGCAGTTGAAGAGAGATATGGCAAAGATCTGCTCAGCCTCTCTAGGAAGAAGCCGTGTGGACAGTTTGAAACCAAGTATGTACCAAGTTTTTTTCTGGTTTCCAGGTTGGTTAATAATGCCCGGGAGCCCCTTTGCTTCAGCAGACAGAGTTACCAGGAGGTTGAAAAAAAATTTTTGTTTTTTTGGAGATGGGGTCTCACTATTTTGTCCAGGCTGGGCTCAAACTCAAGATCCTCAGTCAGGCACAGTTGCTTATGCCTGTAGCCCCAGCACTTTGGGAGGCCGAGGCGGGTGGATCACTTGGGCCTAGGAGTTCAAGACCAGCCTAGGCAACTTGGCAAAACCCCATCCCTACTAAAAATAGAAAAATTAGCCGGGCGTGGTGGCCCATGCCTGTCATCCTAGCTACTTGGGAGACTGAGGTGGGAGGATGGTTTGAGCTCAGAAGGTAGAGGTTGCAGTGAGCCGAGATCGCGCCACTGCATTACAGCCTGGGTGTCAGAGCAAGACTCTGTCTCAAAAGATTTTTAAAAAAACGATCCTTACCCGTCAGCTGTCCAAGTCGCTGGGACTACAGGCACGTGTCTCTGTACTTGGCCTAAAAAAAATTGCAATTTTTTTTTTCTTATGTTCAATTGTGAAAAATCAAGACAAACAGAAAAATGGCTAAAGTGGACTATGAAGCCACAACCTGTTATTAATACCGTCTAAGTTTTTCTTGAAGTCTTTTTATATGTATACTTTTTCAATGATAGAGTTATATTATATATATTTATACTAGAAATTTAATAGAAGGGCTTCTTGTGTGTGTGTACTCTATGTGTGTGTGTTTTAGAAGCAAAAGAAGAAAAGAGGAAGGGCAATGTCCTATTTGTCCCCATTAGGACCTCTGAGGGGACACAGACTTCTGGGCATCTGTGCAAGTGTTGATAGCAGAGGTGCCCAGAGGGCTGTGTTGATATTATTTTATAATGTCTATCCTAAGTAAAATACCTGTAAAATTATATATAAAATATAAAATTACACATGTATTTTTTGGTTTGTGATAACTATAGGAGATTTTGCACCATTTAAAAAAAAATTTTTTTTTTTTTTGAGGTGGAGTTTTGCTCTTGTTGCCTTGGCTGGAGTGCAGTGGTGCGATCTTGGCTCACCACAACCTCCGCCTCCTGGGTTCAAGCAATTCTCCTGCCTCAGACTCCCGAGTAGTTGGGATTACAGGCATGCGCCTCCATGCCTGACTAGTTTTGTGTTTTTAGTAGAGATGGGGTTTCTCCATGTTGGTCAGGCTGGTCTCGAACTCCCAACCTCAGGTGATCCGCCTGCCTCGGCCTCCCAAAGTGCTGGGATTGCAGGCGTGAGTCACCGCGCCTGGCAAAAAAACTTTTAAGTTTAGGGGCACATGTGCAGGTTTGTTACATAGGTAAACATGTGTTATGGGGGTTTGTTGTACATATTATTTCATCGCCCAGGTATTAAGCCCAGTACCCATTAGTTATTTTTCCTGATCCTCTTTCTCTTCCCACCCTCCACTGTCTGATAGGCACCAGTGTGTGTCGTTCCCTTCCACGTGTCCATGTGGTCTCATCATTTAGCTCCCACTTATAAGTGAGAACATGTGGTATTTGGTTTTCTGTTCTATTTTAGTTTGCTGAGGATAATGGTCTCCAGCTCCATCCATGTCCCTGCAAAGGACGTGATCTCATTCTTTTTTATGGCTTCCTAGTGTTCCGTGGTGTATATGTACCACATTTTCTTTATTCAGTCTATCATTGGTGGGCATTTAGGTCAATTTCATGTCTTCCTTGCATCATTTTATAGTTGTCACCACCCATGTGAGATTTCTGTACCATAATTTTTATTTTTCAGTCATTCATTTAATACTTTGAGGATACAGAAATGACCAGGACATGGTACCTACGTTAGGAATACACTCCCTCTTATACAAGGCTGGTTTCCTTGGTGTCCTATGGCAACTCACACTTAGAAGGGTTTCATAATTGGTTTAGTGCCCTGCTATCACCATTCTGAAATTTTTAATAATTTATAAACAAGGGGTCTCACGTTTTCATTTTGCAGTAGGACTCACAAATTATGTAGCCAGTCCGACTCATTTGAAAAGTTCTAGATTCCTTCCCCAATATGTTGAGGGAGGGTTTGGAGAAGGAAGTCAGGCTTTCTCTCTGCAGACCTAACCACATAACATACTTTCCTGTATCCTGCTCTGGCTGTGCTATCAACAGAGATGCCCAGAGATCTGTGTCCCCTCAGAGGCCCTAATAGGGACAAATAGGACATTGTCCTTGCTCTTGTCTTCTCTTGCTTCTAAAACAAACACACATACAACACAGATACACACACACACACACACACACAGACTCATCCTAGACCACAAAGAAAGGTATTGAACTACTGAGGAGGAAAACATTGGGAGATATTGAAAATATTAATAGTTACATAAACCTAAAAATCTTGATACCCTCAGACATAGGAAATTAGCACAAGGAAGGTTTATTTTTTCATTGGTTAATTATATATTTTTGATGTTTTAAATGAAAATTTAAGAATCAGCTAGGCGTGGTGGCTTACACCTGTAATCCCAGCACTTTGGGAGGTCAAGGCGGGTGGATCGTGAGGTCGGGAGATCGAGACCATCCTGGTTAACATGGTGAAACCCCATCTCTACTAAAAAATACAAAACAAAATTAGCCGGGCGTGGTGGTGGGTGCCTGTAGTCCCAGCTACTCAGGAGGCTGAGGCAGGAGAATGGCGTGAGTCCCGGAGGCGGAGCTTGCAGTGAGCCAAGATCACGCCACTGCACTCCAGCCTGGGCGACAGAGCAAGACTCCATCTCAAAAGAAAAAAAAAAGAGAGAGAGAAAAGAAAATTTTAAAATCACAGAAAAGTTAAAAAATGAGCATAGTAAGTAGCTATATAGCTATATACCTATCACCTAGATTTTGCAGTTACTCATATTTGTCACCAAGATTTTATAATTATTAACAATGTAAATGCTTTAAATTTAAATCTGGAATCAGCTCTTTCTCCAAGAATACTTGGTTCCATTCCTTTTAGTGATTAATTATATTTAGAGATCAAATTTTCAGTTCTTTTTTTTTTTTTTGAGTCAGAGTCTCGCTCTGTCACCCAGGCTGGAGTGCAATGGCGCTGTCTTGGCTCACTGCAACCTCCACCTCCCGGGTTTAAGCAATTCTGCTGCCCCAGTCTCCCGAATAGCTGGGATTACAAGCACCTGCCACCATGCCCAGCTAATGTTTTGTATTTTTAGTAGAGGCAGGATTTTACTATGTTGGTCAGGTTGGTCTCGAACTCCTGACCTCAAGTGATCTGCCTGCCTTGGCCTCCAAAAGTGCTGTGATTACAGGCATGAGCCACCGTGCCTGGCCCAAATTTTCCGTTTTAATGTTGATCATTGTCACAGAGGCATCATTGTATGTAGGCCCTGGCAGGGAACGGATTTTAAAAGTATGAGTTCATACTGATATTTCCAATTCTAATTTAACTTTATAGGGCTTTACGTAATGTTTAAAATTTTATGTTTTTATTTCTTTCGTCTTATATTGAAGACCTGACAATATTAGTATAATTATCTGCTTTATTTTGTTATATATATAAAATTATTTTAAGATAATACAATATTGCTACTAACAATAAAACTTCTGAATAAAGCTTAACATTTCTTTGCAGTTCCTTTTGATCTTAGACCATGTAGGTCACTTAAACATTTACTTTCTCTGTGTGATTATGTAACCAATTTTACTTATAGTTAAGTTTATTTGTTTCAGTTTATTTTAAATTATAGGGATTGTTTTCTTTTTCCTGTTTGATTTAGTTTTATTTTTTGAATATGTAAAACATTTGCATGTCCAAGGGTCCAAACTACATCAACTTAGACAAGTTTCACTGTAATTAAAGAATGGTTTAGAACATTTCATGGAAGATAAGTGGGTCAGTTGACCAAAAAAACTTTTTTGTTTCTAACGAAAGCATAAGCTGTTGGCAATATACCCAGAAACTTTTGAGGTGATGTGATGGAAAATGGCCATATTCTCTCTACTACTTCCTGCAGAAGATACTTAACGGAATGAATCTGACCCGAAATGATATTTCTTACATCCTTACATGTTTGATGTTTGCCTTGTTATTTGGTAAATTCAGAGAGACTGTAACACAGTTCTTTTCTGTTGCTTGATAAAAGCCAGTCAGTTTTCCTTCTAAGAGTATACCTCAGAGAGGAAGTAGTAATAAGATAGGAGAACTGGGATCCTTTCCAAGGCTGAAGTGAAATGCTGTTTAGGTGACTTGTTTTTGTCACCTCATGACATGATCTTTAGGAAGATGTTCTAGATGACAGCAGATTTTTTTTTTTTTTTTTTTTTTGAGACAGAGTCTTGCTCTGTCGCCCAGGCTGGGGTGCAGTGGCCGGATCTCAGCTCACTGCAAGCTCCGCCTCCCGGGTTTAGACCATTCTCCTGCCTCAGCCTCCCAAGTAGCTGGGACTACAGGCGCCCGCCACCTCGCCCGGCTAGTTTTTTGTATTTTTTAGTAGAGACGGGGTTTCACCGTGTTAGCCAGGATGGTCTCGATCTCCTGACCTCGTGATCCGCCCGTCTCGGCCTCCCAAAGTGCTGGGATTACAGGCTTGAGCCACCGCGCCCGGCCTTTTTTTTTTTTTTTTTTTTTGAGATGGAGTCTCACTCTGTCACCCAGGCTGGAGTGCAGTGGCATAATCTTAGCTCACTACAACCTCTGCCTCTGGGGTTCAAGCAATTCTCTGCCTCAGTCTCCTGAGTAGCTGGGATTACAGGCACTCACCACCACGCCTAGCTAATTTTTGTATTTTTAGTAGAGACGGGGTTTCACCATCTTAGCCAGGCTGATCTTGAACTCCTGACCTCGTGATTCACCCGCCTCGGCCTCCCAAAGTGCTGGGATTACAGGCGTGAGTCATCGCGCCCAGCTGGATGATTTTGCTTATCCAGGGACTAGCTAGGATCTTCCACCTCATTGGCTACCCTGAGAGACTCAAGCCTGTGACGGGACCTGTTAGGGCTTAAGGCCAACGTCCTTTTAAAAAGAGTTGTAGAATAGTTTCCTTTTCCACAGTCAGGGAGAACACCGTGGAGAAGAGAGGGTGAATGTTGCTAGGCCACCATTCCCATGGTTCAGATTCCATTCCTGGAATGTCATTTTGTCCTGAACATGAGGAATGACAATGAAGTGATGATGGGAGACAACAAAGCAATGACAAAGGAAATGAAAATGGGGCTGCTCTTTAGGGGCCCTTCAGTCAGTCACTGTGGTGGGAGAAAAGTTTTAAACTTGGGACAGACAATTTTGCTGGAAGGCTGGCCTTTCAACCCTATGACTCACTATAGGGAAATAATCCCAGTTGTATCTCCTATCATATCCGTCTTTTTTTTTCCCATACTTTGAAGACAAATGAGCATCACTGAAGAGTGGGTTTATTAGTTCCAGTTGACCATTGGTGCATTTGTTTGGATATGGACACTTTTATTTTTATTTTTGTTTTTGAACTGGAGTCTCACTCTGTCGCCTAGGCTGGAGTGCAGTGGTATAATCTTGGCTCACTGCAACCTCTGCTTCCAGGGTTCAAATGATTCTTGTGCTTCAGCTTCCCAAGTAGCTGGGATTACAGGCATGTGCCACCATACCTGGGTAATTTTTGTATTTTTAGTGGAGAAGGGGTTAAACCATGTTGGCCTGGCTGGTCTCGAACTCCTGACCTCAAGTGATCCTCCCGCCTTGGCCTTCCAGCGTGCTGGGATTACAGGGGTGAGCCACTGCACCCGGCCTCAATATGGACACTATTATAATGCATTGTACACCTTGATAAATTGTATCATAAGATGGGTAAAGTGAATGGAGAATGTGCACTTAGACTGTCCTGCTTAGTGTATTTGTAATAGCTGGTGCAAGTGTTCATGTGAGAAAAGGCAGAGAGAAAGAAGAACCTTTGTTTTGAGATAGAGGGGGGAAAGTGAGGTAGTTGGGAGAAGGGGCCAGTTGGAAAATGCAGGGCCTTTAATTTCTAAAATAATAGAATTTTCCATATATATATATATATATATATACACACATATCTAAAATGATGCATGATCTTACGCTGCTGTGGTAGGGGACTATGAGTTAACAAAATCCCAACCCTGTTTGGGTAGGTTGAGCGAGCACAGTCCACAGTTCCATGAGATCAGCCTCCGTGAGAGTAGCAGTGAGCAAGAAAATTATCTGGGCCAAGGCACCTCCGAGGGGGTTCACTTAAGGAAGTGTAGGTTGGGGGAGAACTGAAATAATGGGCAAAGCGAAGTTGATTATAAGGGAGAGGATAGGGGAGATTGAGAGAAGGTATGAAAAATGAATCACGGTCTTCCATATCCACAACATGGTAGACTAGATATTGGGAAGCCCTCCCATCGTAAAACACTTAAAATGCTAGTTTAAAATATATTTTAATGACTTAAGATAAATATATGACTATGCTGTCAAGAAAGTAAGGAAAATCCTTCCAGGCCAAAGATGAATCAAAGGTGTCTTTCAGTGCTCACTTAGCTCTCTGGATTCAAGCTTTTCTTCATCTCCTAAATCCCAGAGAAAGCCTGGAAACCAGAAGAGAAATAATATCTTAATGAAAAGCTAAACTAGAGAAAAAAATCTCAATAAAAGATATCAAGTCATGCCTGTAATCCCAGCACTTTGGGAGGCCGAGGAGGGCAGATCACTTGAGGTCAGAAGTTTGATACCAGCCTGGTCAATGTGGTAAAACCCTGTCTCTCCTAAAAACACAAAAATTAGCTGGGCGTGCTGGTGGGTATCTGTAATCCCAGCTACTTAGGAGGCTGAGGCAGGAGAATTGCTCAAACCCAGGAGGCAGAGGCTGGGTGCCTGTGTGACCGAGTGAGACTGTTGCAGAAAAAGAAAAAGATAACAAGGAAAGATACCTCTCTAAGTCTTGATTATGAATGATGGAAGAGGTTGTATCTCCTGAGAATCTGTAATTACAAGCCAGTTATCTTGCAGATTTGGAGCTCCAAATTACCAAATTTCATCAGAGTGGTCTGAAGAATCCTAAGCTAAAAATTTAGTTTAGAGTGGTCCTGAGTGTCAACAGAAGCAATAAATAGCAGAATTAGACATGCAAAGATTGTAGATACTAGAACTAACAGATCTAAAAAAACAAGTATATATAGTATATTTAAAGAAAAAAAAAGAGTGAATTAAGAGCATGAGTAGGGTGACTTTCAGAGGTATCCAAGAAATTTTGAAAGGGATTCAGATAGAACTTATATAAAGAAAATAGAAAATACTTAAAATAAAAATTCAGTATATGAGATGCATTAAGTAACACATTAACTATAATTGAAGAGGGAATTCAAAAATTAGAAATGAAAAAATCAGGAGAGACTGGGGACAGGGTTTGGGGAAATGTTGATCAAAGGATACAAAATTTCAATTAGGAGGAATAAGTTCAGGAGATCTATTGTACAACACAATGACTATGATAATAACAATGTATTATATTCTTGAAAACCACTAAGAGAGTAGATTTTAAGTGTTCTCACCACAAAAAGTGTAAGTACATGAGGTAATACATATGTTACTTAGTTCTATTGAACCATTCTACAATGTACATATTTCAAAACATTGTTTTGTACACAATAAACACATACAATTTTTATTTGTCAAGTAAGTAAATACTTTTCAAAAAAGAAAAGAAATTATCTGGAATTAATCACAGAAAAAAATCAGAGGTTAAAAGTAAAGAAAAATTAAGAGACGTGGAGAATAGGATGAGAAGTTCAATGCAAACCTAACTAGAGTTCCAGAAGAGAGAACAGAAACAATGAGAAAAAACTTCTAAAGCAACAGAGCTTAACAATTTTCTATAATTGATGGGAGCCATGAATCTTCAGATTGAGGAAGCAAAATAAATCCCAAGAATGATAAATTAGAAGGAAATTCACAAGCACACAAGAACAGTCAAACTGAGTAAGATCCAAGTTAATGAAAAAGTCCTAAAGGCATTCAGAAAGAATGATTACCTACTAAGGAACATTTATTAGCGCAACAGCTGATTTTTCAACAGCAATGATGAAGTGAGAGACTGCAGAATTATGTCTTTAAAGTACTGAGAGGAAATAACTATCAACCTGGAAAAATTATTTTTCTTGGATAAATTATTTTTCAAGAAAGAAGGAAAAACAAAGATGTTATCCAACAAAAAATTAGAGTTAACTATGAGCAGATCTTCAATAAAGGAATTTCTAAAAAATATACTTTAGGAAGAAGGAAAAAAATCCGGGACAAAAGGTCTGGAGTGCAAGAAGGAATAGTGAGCAAAGAATATGGCACATATGGATAAATCTAAACAGTTTATAAATAAATGGTATTAATGTCAACTTGGGTGATTTAAAAAATAAGATGGAGCCGGGCGCGGTGGCTCAAGCCTGTAATCCCAGCACTTTGGGAGGCCGAGACGGGCGGATCACAAGGTCAGGAGATCGAGACCATCCTGGCTAACACGGTGAAACCCCGTCTCTACTAAAAAATACAAAAAAACTAGCCGGGCGAGGTGGCGGGCGCCTGTAGTCCCAGCTACTCTGGAGGCTGAGGCAGGAGAATGGCGTGAACCTGGGAGGCGGAGCTTGCTGTGAGCTGAGATCCGGCCACTGCACTCCAGCCTGGGTGACAGAGCGAGACTCTGTCTCAAAAAAAAAAAAAAAAAAAAAAAAATAAGACGGAGCCAAAATATTGGACATTGAAAGCTTATAACTTTTTAGGAAGGATAATCAGGGTTAAAACATTCTTAGGTATTTTATTGCTGAGGGTAAGTAAAATATTAACCTTGAGTAAGCAGATTCTTCCCCTGTCAAGCCACCAGATGAGAATGCAGCCTGGCCAATACCTTGATTGCTGCCTGTGATACTCTAAGCACAGGATCCAGCTAAACCATATTCAGACTGGCAATCCACAGAACTGTGAGATAATAAATATGTGTTGTTTTATGCTGCTAAGTTTGTCATGCAGCAATAAAAAAATGGATACAATTTGTTTAATGTCTGTCTCCTCCATTAGACTCTGAGGTCTGGGATGAGGTCTGTCTTGTACAATTGATCTACTAACATCTGACACAATGCCTGGCCCCTGGTTTATGGTCAATAAATATATGATGATTGATTAAATGAATGTAAATTAATGAAAAAGGAGGCAATCAGGACTAGGTTTGAACCCTTCCTTTGTTGCCTTGTATTCATATTTTGAATTGCTGTACTATTTATTTATTTATTTATTTATTTTGAGATGGAGTCTTGCTGTGTTGCCCAGGCTGGAGTGCAGTGGTGCGATCTTGGCTCACTGCAACCTCCACCTCACGGGTTCAAGTGATTTTCCTGCCTCAGCCTCCTTGTCGTACTTTAAAGAATCACTGGTATTCTTATGAGAAAGGGTCATAACTCCTATACTATCATTGGAGACAATGAAACACAAAGAGTTTTGGCATATTGCTCTCCCCAAGTGAACAGCTGAAGAATTTCTTGTGCCTGGGATTGAGGAAACTGGACTTAAGAAGTCTCGGTCTTTTGCTGTCTCTCTAGCTCATGGGCAAAAATTGGTCTGTAGGTCCTAAGTTAAGATATAGGCAGAGAGAAGCATGCAAAGGCATTATAATAAGATTGTGCAGAGAATTTCCAGAACTGAAATTATATATGTACTTGTCTTTTTAGCACCCTGAAGCGGGCCCTTGAAGTCTTCAAACAGCGTAAGTGATTTTTTAAAAAATATATGTTCACTGCCCTTGACAACCCCTTTTTAAAAAATATATATTCACTGCCCTTGACAAACCCTGTGTCTGTTGTCAAAGGTGTGTTCTAATTTGAACAGCAGTTTCATAGTGGGTCAAAAAAAATTAGAGCAACTCCTCAGGTGAGACAAAGCGCTGCAGGCTTGAAATGAACTGGAGAACCTACACACCTGCACATCTTGATGTGTGTTTGCCTTACTCAGAGCCATGCTTCTCACACTTGCATTAGCATCAGAATCACCTGGAGGGCTTGTTATTGACACGGATTCCTGAGACCCATCCCCAGGGTTTCTGATTCAGGAAGTCTGGAGTGGGGCCTGGGAGTCTGCGTGTCTCTCATGTTCCCAAGTATTGCTGAGGCCACTGGTCCAGGGACCATGCTGGAAGAATGGTTGCCTCAGAGAATTGTCTATACTTCTTGGTTCTAAGACGGAGACACTGTCATCCAAGTGCTCCTCCACACCCACACCTGCCAGACTGTCTAGCAACCTAACCCCTGGTATGTTCTTATGTTCAGTCTGGCTTCCTTCTCCCAGAGCCATCTCTGCAGGGCTTCAGACTTTGGGACTGTGTTGTGCGTGTCTTGCCATTTCTCCCAGATCACCAGACGTTTGTATCCGGAATAAAGTGAACTACAGTAAGCATCGAAGGAAGTATTGTCACTATTCCCTCACCTCTTACTCTAATCTGCCTGTGACCCCACCACTCATCTGGAACTGCCCTCTCCAAGGACACCAGCAACCTTTGGGTCACTAAGTTTAGGGGACAATTTTGGGCCTCTTCTAGCTTGACTCTTCAACAGCATTCAGCACTGTTGTGCATTTCCTTCTTCTGGAAACCAGCATCCCTCTGACCCCCTTGGATTTTTCCTGCTTCTCTGGCTACTTCTGTATCCCTTTCTATATTGCAGGTCCTCAGAACTTGGTCCTAGCCCTTCTCTTCTCAGTCTGCCTAGATAAACATCCTCATCCCTGACACCAGCTATCATCTTTTCATAAAGAATGTACAGTTCTATATTTTCAGTCCCGAACTCTCTAAGGACCAGAACTTACATCCTGTTGCCTACTTAATATTTCTTCTTGGGTGTTTCAAAGGCACCTTAAATTCAAAATATTTGCAGCTGAACTCATGATCTTACAGGCTGATTGCCTAAGGAAGTTTGAGATCTGTTTATTTTTATTTTTTTAAAGTCAGGGCATCACTCTATCATCCAGGCTGGAGTGCTGCACAGTCACAGCTCACTGCAGCCTCACACTCCCAGGGTTAAGCGATCCTCCAGCCTCAGCCTCATGAGTAGCTGGGACCACAGGCATGCACCATTACGTCTGGCTAATTTTTTACTTTTCATAGAGATGGGGTCTCACTGTGTTGCCCAAACTGGTCTTGAACTCCTGGGCTCAAGTGATCCTCCCGCCTTGGCCTCCCAAAGTGCTGAGATTACAGGTGTGAGACACTGTACTCAGCCATTGAGATCTGTGTTTTTAGAACCACATCCTGTTGTTTCCTTAAGAATTCTTATTTATTTATTATTTTCTTCCCAGGGTCAGGATGCTATGTCCTAAAAATGATCTCTTTTGGCCCAGTGTGGTGGCTCACACCTGTAATCTTAGCGCTTTGGGAGGCCAAGGCGGGCAGATCACCTGAGATCAGGAGTTCAAGACTAGCCTGGCCAACATGGCAAAACCCCATCTCTACTAAAAATACAAAAGTTAGCCAGGCATGTTGGCATGTGCCTGTAGTCCCAGCTACTCCAGAGGCTGAGGCACGAGAATCACTTGAACCTGGGAGGCAGAGGTTGTAGTGAGCAGAGATCTTGCCACTGCACCCCAGCATGGGCGACAGAGTGAGACTGTTTAAAAAAAAAAAATCCCTTCTTCAGCCTCTCCTTCAGCGTCTTAAGAGGAGAACCCAGTGGGAAGTTCCCTCATGTTTGGATTTATTTTCTTGTTTGGAATGGGGCATTCTAATTTTATCATACTTCTTGAGAGTGGTAAAGGCTAATTTAGAAAGGAAATAGAAAGTCTTTGGAAACACCAGTGTCACAATTGTCAGAGTTCATCTCTGTTGGGGTGAAGTTCTATTTCCCTTCATCTTTTTGAGGCTGAGGAGTCATTTTCTTCCTGTGTTGGTCGTCTTTGCTTTTCTTGGTATGAGAAATTATTATTTATTGGTATGAGTCTGGAGGGGAAATGGAAGACGTAAGTCATAGTGTCCTCAGCATCCTTTCTTAATTTCTCAGTTCTCATTTCCACTTGGTGGCCTTTGGTTATAACTGCAACTTGGAATTCAGTCAACAGATTTTTATTTAGTTCCTATTATTCTAATGTGATGACAAGCAGAAGTTGGGCAATCCAGGGTGGGACCCTGGCACTGTGGTTTTCAAGGGGTCCTATCCAGTTCTAATATTCTTCAGGCCTGTTACTCAGAACCTGCCTCTAAAGCTTTCTGTTTTTCAGAATACCTGGCCCTTCCAAGCTAAGAATTTTAACACAGCATAGTATGTTTAATACGTGCCTAAAGTGTTTCTGTAGCTCACTGAGTAGTTCTAGACGTTTGTAAATGTTAGCTCAATATTCATTTTAACGTTTTCATAGAAGGTGTCTTCTTCCCTCTGTAACTTGTCAGTGAATACATTTCTCAAGGTAGAGACAGTATCTTTTCACGTCCCTTATATGCACTGTAAGGCCAAGTATGGCGTGGCCCAAGGTCAAACCTCAGCATAGGCTGGGTCTCCTAAAATTTTTTTTGCCTTTCCTTTACTTGTTTTCTTTTTCTAAAAAAAATAAGTTTTATTTTCTTATTAAAATAATATATATATTTATCTTAAAAATTCAAACGAGACAACTAGCTGCAAAGAAGATAGTAAGCACTGGAATTTTCACTTCTCAGTGATTGTCTCCAGACAGTTTAATGCAATTAAACATATATATGTAGAGTATATATGTATTTATTCATATACAGAAATAGTATTATACCATGGCAGTGATCCACAATTTCTGGGATGGGGCCAGATATGTTTTTATATTGTTTTTAAAATGAAAACGATCATTTTAAAATCATGCTAGTAGTTTGGTGTATATCTTTCCAGACCTTTCTCTGTGAATTTACAACTCTCTCTCTCTCTTTTTTTTTTTTTTGGGACGGAGTCTCGCTCTGTCACCAGGCTGGAGTGCAGTGGCGCGATCTCATCTCACTGCAACCTCTGCCTTCCGGGTTCACGCCATTCTCCTGCATCAGCCTCCTGAGTACCTGGGACTACAGGCGCCCGTCACCATGCCTGGCTGATTTTTTGTATTTTTAGTAGAGATGGGGTTTCACCATGTTGGCCAGGGTGGTCTCAATCATTTGACCTCGTGATCTGCCCACATTGGCCTCCCAAAAGTGCTGGGATTACAGGTGTGAGCCACTGTGCCCGGCCAACTGTCTCTCCTTTAATTGTAGATGCACATATATATATAGACATGAATGAATTTTTATGCTGTTATACTATACATATCTCTCTATAGTTTGCTTTTTTACTTAACAATATATCGTAGACAACTTTTCATTTCAATTCATATAGATCTGCCTCATTCTTTTACATTTAAAAAATTTTGTTTCTAAAAAATGCCAAATTTCCTCCAGAAAGGTTGTGCTGTTTTTTTTTTTCCAACAATGATGTTTTGTTCCATGCTTGCCAATATCAAGAATTTTTGTGCTTTAAAAATTTTGCCCAGTTGAAAGGTTTGCATTTTAAAGTTCTGCATTTTTTTTTCAATAGTTTTAAGGCTGGGTATATTTCCAAATGTTTATTGGCCATTTAGCCACTCTTTTTTGAATTTCATGTTCTTTAACTGGTTTTTAAATACTGGAATATGTATTTTTCTTTTGATTTTTGGAAGCTCTTTGGATATAACTATTTGCTCTTTGTTATGTAAATTGCAAATATGTTTCCAGTTTGTCATATATCTTTTAACCTTCTTCAAGATTGTTTTGATACCCACAAGTTTACATTTTTTTCTTTGATCAATCTGACCATCTTTCAGTCTTTTTAGCTTTATCTGTCAGTCTTTTTAGCTTTAATGCCATGCTTTGATTTGTTTTCTTAGAACAAGAATTTATTCTTTTCTGTTACAAAGGCAGGCCATGCTCCTTGAAAAGATGTTAAAAAATAAGGGGAAAAATCACAAATAATCTTTCTACCCAGATATAACTATTGGTAACCAAAATTTTGGCATATGACCTTTCTTATAAATGTTCAGGCTTATGAGACATTAGAGATAGAAGGAACCTTAGAGGTCATCTACAGAGAATGAAGAATCAGGTTTGAAATTGTGGTGGCGTTGGTAATGTCTCCTAGGATGTAACCTTCATGAAATGGGATTTTGGCTGCTTTTCTCCCTAGTCCTGGGCACCTTAGGTTAGTAACAGTTAGCGGTAGGAGGCAAAGCCAAAGATTTTCTAGCTCTGACCTTGGTGGCCAGGGCAATGCTGGACGTATGGAGAGGTTCAATAAATGTTGGTGACCAAATGAAGTGATGTTGATTTTACCACTTACTCCAGTATTTTGTATATACATATTTATTTTGTATGATTTTATGTATTTTAATTCAGACATATGTAGACCTTAATTTTTTGAAATTCTTTTTTGCAGAAGTAGACAATGTGGCACAATGTCACATTCAGCTTGCACAGAGTTTAAGAGAAGAGGCCAGGAAGATGGAAGAATTCAGGGAAAAGCAAAAACTACAACGGAAAAAGGTTGGATTTGCATATGTGTTAAGGTGTTTCCTTTCCTCCTGTAGAAAACTACAGGCTTGTTTGTTCGTTATACTCCTCAGCTCAGCTCCTACCATCATGCAATCATGACCTGAGACATTACTTATTGGAGTCCCCACGTGGGGACTCAATCCAGATGGGTATATGCATTTCTATACCCCAGGCCAGTTGTCCTTTTTTAAAGTTCATGTAGGATTCAGGGGTCCAGCTTGCATTCCTCTTCTTTTCAGGTCTACTGCCACTATTCAGACTATGAATGGAAAGGGGAAACCCTCTGACTTCAATAGAATCTAGCACATCCCAGCTGGAGGGCTCCCAAACCACACTCCTCATCCTGGACAAGGCAATAGGGGAAGGGAGAAGTAGTGGAAGAGTCCCGCTCCCCCTGAAGACCATAATGTAGTCCAACTACTCTACTGTACAAATGGGAAAACGGAAGGCCTGGGAACTCCAAGTCCTTTTGTCTTCAAAGCAGCTTTACATAGGCTCTTTTTCATTCATGAGATTTACTCTGACCAACTACATGGAAGAAGACAAGGGTGAACAAGAGTTAACAAAACTGACAAATGTCTGGGATCAAGAAAAGAAGTCCAGGTTTATATCAAAGTGTTAGTTAGACTAGACCAGCCACAACTCTATTCTTTTCTGTTTTGTTCCTGAAAACCTGTATATTCAGGCTGATCCTGCAGCCATGTAGGGTCCTTATAGAATTTTTTTCTGTGTCTAGTTTTCAAGACTGGAACCTGGGCCTCACATAGGAGACAAGCTCTCCTCTATCTGGCACCCAAAAATGTCTACCCAGGTCTCCCGGCACAGCTCTGCGTAACTTTCGGTGACCTCTTTCACCCTTCCTGGGGGTCCCTTTGAAAACCTTTTCTTATCCTGGGTCTGAGCTTGCTGTCTACAATGAGCATATCCGATAAATAGCCAGCTGTTAAGGCTGATTCTACCCTGACCTCAGTCACAGCAACTTTGCCTGTGGCTCTAAGTTGGAGTCTAGGTCTAGCTTCCCTGGCGGCCACTGGCCTCTATTATGGGAGGCAGCATCCTGAGAACCTGCCTGCCTTACCCCTATTGCTGTTTCACCAGCTGCCTTTAGCACACTACTGCCTCTTCCATCTCACACCTGTACTTGTGCTGTGCCTTTTACCAGGAAGGAAGGGTAGAAATGAACATGGGAACACTCTGTCAGGTGCTTTGACATATTCTGTCAAGCTTGATGTATCAGGTTTGAGGAGTGCCTCTGAAAAAAAGGCTCTGAAGCCTTTTTCAGAGCAGAAATAGCATGTGTATTAAACCCATTGGATGGTCAGACCCTTGTGGCTGACATAGCCAGGACTGCTCACCCCTCTAGGGGAATTATAACTTTTCAGAATCAAAAATGCCTTAGACAACCAGAATCTATGCACACTTGATTTCCCCTCAGAGGAGAGGAGAATCATTTCCTTGCATGTTTTCAGTGCCCTTGGTAGCCCTAGTCCTTTCAGGGAGAGTTTTGTTAATTTTGCAAGGTTTCTGAAACTTCCTCATCCTAATAAGCTACACAGACCAAATTATTTTAAGCTAGACCTGAACTCTGCTGTGAACTATGTTAAGCAATTGTGTAAGTCACCTGTGCTCAGTCCCCTGCCACCCTCTAAGTTCCCTTTATTCTGTGTGCTCTCTACAGTGGGAAAATGCCTTCAGAGCTAGCTTTCTTTGAGAAGTCCAAATTTTATTAATAAAATTGTAATTACTTCTGTCAAAATGAACTCTGGGTTTTACCACTTCCGTATTTAGCTAGTTTTTTGTTTTTTTTTTTAAACATAAAACTTTGGGAGAAAATGTGCCAACGCTAACTTCTCATTTTTCACTGGTCAGACGCACGCTTTGGTCTTTCACTTCTTGGAAATTAAGCCATTTCCACTTAAGGAAAGCCATCAGTTGGTTTCTTTCAGTAAATGAGGGCACAGGAGGTGCAGGCCCTGGAAGGGCTGGCCAGAAGTTCGTGGTGTGCTCCCCCGCAGCTAATGTTTTATGAAGGTGGTGACCAAGACGTACACGGTCATCCTTCTCTCACTAAGCATGAGAGCAGGGCCAGACAGGTGGATGTGACCCAGGAATCATGGTAAAGCCTGATATGCCTTACATGATGCAGGGAAGGAGGAAGACACCATCTGAACACACAGTGGGAACACGTAATGTCATCTGGAGGCTTGGGAAGGCCTCCTGGAAGAAGGACATTGATGCTAAAACCACTGGGGTGAAAGGCTGTACAGAGGAGTGAGACACTCACCCCAGGGGATTGGCGGGTAGGAGCCATTCTCAGCGGTCTTGACACTTGAGGGTCATGAGGTTTCTCCCCCAGTCCATAACTGTCTGTAGCATGACAATGACAACACATGATCAGACACTCTGTCCTCTGGTGCCCACATGGTTTTATCCCCTCCGTTGAGATTGGGATGGTCATGGGAGAGTTTCGTGCTGCCTGTGTGGAGAGCCATCTCCAAAGAAAGGAACCTCTGTGGTTACAGAGGCGATGCTTCCAGTTTCTAGAATACAGCTTAAAGCTGAGCACGGTGGCTCATGACTGTAATCCCAGCACTTTGCCAAGGTGGGCGGATCACTTGAGGTCAGAAGTTTGAAACCAGCCTGGCCAACATGGCAAAACCCCGTGTCTACTAAAAATACGAAAATTAGCCAGGTGTGGTGGCTCATGCCTGTAATCCCAGCTACTCGGGAAGCTGAGGCAGGAGAATCGCTTGAAACTGGGGTGGGGGGTGAGCAGAGATCATGCCACTGCACTCCAGCCTGGGCAACAGAGTGACACTCTGTCTCAAAAAAACAAAAATTAAAAATGAAAAAATAGAATACAGCTTGAGTGTGAGTAGAGAGAAAAATGGGCTATGAAGCAGCTCTTCCAATAGTTTCTCTCAGGGTTATAGGGCCACTTGCAAATCTCTTCCTTTCCCCCGTCTTGCTTTTCCTCATCCTATGACAGATTGTTGTGTTTTTGCATTCCTTTGTGTTGTCAGTAATAAAACCCAATCATATTTCCACTGGATTTGGTCTGAGCAGAAAGTCTGAGTCTCAGAAGAGACACTGAGGAGCTCTGAAAGGGCACCTTTGTCTTACTGGGGTCACCACAAATAAGTCACCCTATAAGTGAATATGGACGTAAGGACACGTAAATCCAGGTAGTGTAGCAGACAGAGCTGGACCTGCTGTCTCTGACACTAACTCACGAGTGACCTTGAACAAAGCATCTCACCTCTTGGGCTCCAGGGTCCACGCCTGTTAGGTTAGGGAGGTGGAGGAATGCTTTCGAGACTCCTGCCAAGTTTCAAAGGCCAGGAATCCATGAAGGCAGAGAGAGGAGTGATAGGAGGTGAACAGACTTGGCTGCTGGTGGAATGTTGCAGCCACCTGAGAGGTGTTTGAAGCAAGTGTTATGTAGAACTTACAGGTAAGGTGGCCTAGGTGGGGCCACAAAATATAATACAGTAGCAGCTCCCAACTGTAACAGTGGCCATATGTGTATTTAGACTAGAAAAGACCTTGGAACAGACCAGCGTTACTAACTGATCTGCTCTGTGTAGCCTGGGAAAATCGGTAAAGATTATGAAATAAATAAGCCCAGCTTCTCCTCCTGGCAGAGGGACACAGTCATGCATGTGGACTGCAGGTTCCTGACTGCAGTGGCAGGGATCTGCCATGTGACTTTTCATGCTGGGCTCCTCTTGGAACCTTGTCTATTCTCTATGTCTCTGCTGTCGCAGGCGAATGGCCAGCACCTGGCAGCTGACTTTCACGTGGGCTGGAAGATGACTGCTGGATTCTCTGAGGGCTCATCTGAAGCTCCTCCAAGGGAATTTCATGTACTCCACAAAGCTCATATTTGAAGTGAGACCATTCCCAATATTCCATTCAGATATCTTCAGAATTCTTCAAACGATGTTTGTGTGTTATAGTAGCAGACAAAAACTTAAGTTTTGTGTGTCTGAAAGGAACTACATTTGGATTGTATTTTCAATATTATTTTGGCACAGTGTTAGTGTCATTGCTCATTTTGAATTATTGTGTCTTTTCGTTGTTTACAGCTTGGTTTTACAGAGCTATCATAAGGATAATGATAGTCTAGGGTAACAGTGAGAAACAAGGGCACTGGGGTCAGGGCTCCTGGGTTCAAATTTCAATTCTGTTACTTGCTGACTGTGTTACTTTGGGGTATGTTAATTAACTTCAGTACCATCAGGAAAATGGGAGAGAGAGTACTCACATAGCTGTGATGCATGAAAACTGCTTAGCATGTAAGTGCTTGATAAATGGAAGCTACTACGATTATGTCTGGGAGGTACATCTTTATTATTAACACCATTATTTTCAATAACAAGTATTAACAGCACAGCCACAATAAAAGATTTACTCCCAGCGAGGCATTTACCTCACTTGGATGGGGTATAAAAAGTAGCAGGGCTGGGCGCGGTGGCTGACGCCTGTAATCCCAGCACTTTGGGAGGCCGAGCCAGGTGGATCACCTGAGGTCAGGAATTCGAGACCAGCCTGGCCAACATGGTGAAATCCCATCTCTACTAAAAGTACAAAAATTAGCCGGGTGTGGTGGTGCAGGCCTGTAATCTGAGCTACTCGGGAGGCTGAGGCAGGAGAATTGCTTGAACCCAGGAGGCAGAGGTTGCAGTCAGATGAAATCATGCCACTGCACTCCAGCCTGGGCGACAGAGCGAGACTCTGTCTTAAAAAATAAAAAAATAAAAGAGTAACAGAACAGTTTCTTTTAGTTGTCTGACAAACTCTTTTTTCCTTCATACTGACCGGGCGCCCTGATGGTCATGGATGTGTCACTGATGGGCTGCAGAAGTGATACAAGTACCGAATTTAACTGTGCTGATGTATACTTAAAGAATAAAGACCTCCTTTAAAATATAAATGGCACTTTAAGAAAAGTTTTAAAATTCCTTTTTGAAACCAAAGTTCCTTGATTCCAGATTTTACCCAAGAGACTGCTCTGAGTTGATCAGTGACTCTCCACGGTGTCTGAGAGTTCAGGCTTTGGTGTTTGCCTGTACAAGTTCAAAGATGGGCCCCATTATTCGCTAGGAATAAGACCTTGGGCAAAATGTTTGGTCTCTCTTTTCTGAAGATTGTGAAATGTGGGTAATCATTTTGAACACTTAACCCTCCAGATAAACTGCTATTGATAATGATTTCTGTTTTTATTAATGATTTCTGTTTTTATTAATAGTGCTTATGATCTCTCTACAGACAGAGCTTGTAATGGATGCCGTCCATAAACAGAAGAGCTTACAATTCAAGAAAACCATGGATGTGAGTCACATTTTATTGTCTTTTTTGGGATAATGGTGACATTTTCTGAAATCCTGTGCTGTGTATGAACATATTCCTACTCAAATAATGTTTCAAAAATGTTACTATTTATTAGTGCAGTGTTTTAGGGAAAACAACCTTAAATGCTTTGGGTTTTCTTTTTTGTTGTTGTTGTACATATTATTATATCCAGAGATTAAGCTCAGTACCCAATAGTTTTCTTTTTTGCTCCTCTCCCTCCTCTCCCTCTCCCTCTCAAGTAGACCCCAGTGTCTGTTATTTCCTTCTTTATATTTAAAGTTCTTATCATTTAGCTCCCACTTATAAGTGAGAACATATGGTATTTGGTTTTCTGTTCCTGCATTAGTTTGCTAAGGACAATAGCATCCGGTTCTATCCATGTTTCCTCAAAAGACATGATTTCATTCTTTTTTATGGTTGCATAGTATTACATGGTATGTATATACCACATATTCTTTATCCAATCTGTCATTGATGGGCATTTAGGTTGATTCCGTGCCTTTGCTATTATGAATCTTGCTGCAGTGAACATTCACGTGCATGTGTCTTTAGGGTAGAATGCTTTCTATTCCTCTGGGTATATACCGAGTAATGGGATTGCTGGGTCAAATGGTAGTTCTGCTTTTAGTTCTTTGAGGAATCTCCATACTGCTTTCCACAATGGTTGAACTAATTTATACTCCCACCAACAGTGTATATGTTTTTGTTTTTTTAAGGCCTTGGAAAGATTGAAAGTGACACTGATAGTGGAAATGCAATGGGGTTATCTTTCTGGTAACCCGAGAAAATATAGCAAGTCAGTTCGAATATTTTAGGCAAATATATAAAAACATATATAGTGTACAATACCTTTATCTTGTTGAATTTGCAATTTTACCCTGTTACTATTTTGAATCTTGATTGCTTACCTATTTTATTGAGTGATCCCTTTCTGTTTTAAGGTATCTGAAAATTATAAAAACCGGCCGGGCGCGGTGGCTCAAGCCTGTAATCCCAGCACTTTGGGAGGCCGAGACGGGCGGATCACGAGGTCAGGAAATCGAGACCATCCTGGCTAACCCGGTGAAACCCCGTCTCTACTAAAAAATACAAAAAACTAGCCAGGCGAGGTGGCGGGCGCCTGTAGTCCCAGCTACTCGTGAGGCTGAGGCAGGAGAATGGCGTGAACCCGGGAGGCGGAGCTTGCAGTGAGCTGAGATCTGGCCACTGCACTCCAGCCCGGGTGACAGAGCGAGACTCCGTCTCAAAAAAAAAAAAAAAAAAAGAAAATTATAAAAACCTTTCCTTGAAGTAATTTGTTTAAAAACTGCTTGGTAAGATAGAGATTGGACAAGTTGCTAGAAATCTCTCTCTAGCTTTTATGAATCTATTGACTCTGGATACAACAAACTCTGTTATTAGAACATGTATGACTCCATCTTGATACAGAAGTATCATCATGATACTCTATGAGTAGGACATAACAGGGAAGTGTTACCAGGTTGATAACATATGCAATCTGTTTTGCTGCATTCTTTTTCTCTTTGATGCAGAAATCCCTCAAAAACAATTGATAAATAGGGAATGATGTCAGTGTAATACAGAAATAGTGTTGGTTGATAGATGATTTTTCCCAGACCTTTATATTTTAAGCAATCTGGGGCAAGCTTTTTTATAATTAAAGAGAAAGGCTTATCCAAATATAACTTTCTGGTTAGGTACAGTGGCTCACGCCTGTAATCCCAGCACTTTGGGAGGCCGAGGTAGGTGGATCACCTGAAGTCAGGAGTTCAAGACCAGCCTGGCCAACGTGGCAAAACCCCGACTCTACTAAAAATACCAAAAAAAAAAAAAAAAAAAAAAAAAAATTAACCAGGCGTGGTGGTGTGTGCCTGTAATCCCAGCTACTTGGGAGGTTGAGGCAGGATAATTGCTTGAACCCAGGAGGCGGAGGTTGTGGTGAGCCGAGATCACACCATTGCACACTCCAGCCTGGGCAACAAGAGTGAAACTCTGTTTCAAAAAAACAAAACAAAACAAAACAAAAACAGCTCTGAAAGGTGGAGAGAAGAAGGCACACTGGCTAGTGACCTTGGACTCAAAGAGCAACCTGACAAGGAGTTCCCTGGGCTTTCTTTTTGCCTCATTTGTCACAGGCTGAGTGCCAAAGAAGCAGGCATCCCAGAAATGCCAACGATCATACACAAAATAATAATAATAATTTTTATTAATAATAAAAATAATATTTTTATTAATAATAATAATTATTATTTTTTTAAAAGCTCCAAGAAAAGCCTGTTCTCTCCAGCCAAAAGACCAGAAAAGGGGCAGCCTAGCAGGACAGAAACTTTAGAAAATAACCATTGTACTGCAGCCAAACACCACATAAAAAAAACAGGGGCCCCACCTCCACACATCAGCAAAGGCCAAGTGGAGAGTCTAAACTTCCACCACACCAGGCTGTAGAGAGCACCCAACTCCCCTGCCAAGGTGGCATCAGAGAACAAATAGGGAACCAGGACTTTCACTCCCACCAGGAGGTAACAGAGCCTCCTCTACACAGTGTCAGTGGGAACCATGTGGGGAACCCTGATTCCACCTGCACCAGGAAATAATGACGTACACCCTCTCCCTGCTGGGATGTTGTCCAAGGAGGTCTAATGGAGAATGAGAACTTTAACCACTTTCCAGCGGTAACTAGGTCACACACACTCTGTGGTGTCAGTGGAGACCAAGGAGGGGAAACCTGGACTTTCACACTCACATGGCAGTAATGAGATGATGCCTCACCTTCCCCTGCTGGAGTGGTGTGCAGAGGAAGCTAGCTAAAACAGAAGCCTTAAATAAAACCCACAGTGTTGTAACGTAATACCAAAAATTCCCCCAAATCAATCGAATATCACTCTTCATACCAGAAAGATACGAAACTGCTGAAAAAAAAAGACAATCAATAGATGCCAAGATCTAGATAACAGAGATGTTGGAATTATGCGACGAAGATTTTACAGCATTCATTACAAAAATATTCAGCAAGCAATTACAAAGACAATTTTTTTGAGATGGGGAGTCTCACAGTGTTGCCCAGGCTGGCCTTCAATTTCTGGACTCAAGTGATTCTCCCACCTCAGCCTCCTGAGTAGCTGGAATTACAGGCATGTGCCACTACACCTGATTCACACTTGAAACAAATGAAAGAAACAAAGAAAGGACTGGCAAAGAAATAGAAAAGCTCAGCAAAGAAATAGAAGATATAAAGAAGAACCAAATGGAAATTTTAGAACTGAAAATATAATAATCAAAATTTTAGAAAACTCATTATATGGGCTTAAGAAGAGAATGGAAGAGACAGAAGAAAGAGTTGGTTAACTGGAAGACAGAATAATAGAAATTACCCGACATGAACAACAGAGAGAAAATAAGCTGAAAAAAATTAACAGAGCCTCAGGGACTTTTTGCACTATAAGAAAAGATCTCACACTAATGTGTCTGTGATGCTAGAAGGCGAGGAGAAGGAAGGTGGGCTGAAAAAGCCCAGCTTTAAGTCATTATTTAAAGAAATAATGGCTGAAAAATTTCCAAATTTAGCAAAAGACATAAACCTACATATCCAAGAGGCTGATTAAAATGAAAACAAGATAAACCCAAAGAAATCCATACCAAGACGTATAGTCGAACTTCTGAAAACTAAATGAGAGAGAAATGACACCTTAACTAAAAAGGAAAACCTAAAAGGGAAAACCAGTGACAGCAAATTTCCTATTAGAAACCATGGAGACCATGAAGAAGTGGCCCAACATATCACATATGCTGAAAGAAAAGAACTGTTAAGACATAACCCTATATCCAGTGAAAATATCTTCTAAAATGAAGGGGATGATAGCATGATATGGTGATTATAGTCAATAATCACTTAATTGCATATTTTAAAATAACTTAAAGAATGTAATTGGATTGTTTGTAACTAAAAGGATAAATGCTTGAGGGGACAGATGCCCCATTCTCCATGATGTGCTTATTTCACATTGCATGCCTGTATCAAAACATTTCATATACCCCATAAGTATATAAACCTGCTATGTACCCACAAAAATGTTTTTAAATTAAAAAAATAATGAAAGGGAGACAGAAAATAGAATGGGGAAAGGGCTGCTAAGGGCTGGGGAAAGAAGAAGTTGAGATGTTATTGTTTAATGGGCATAGAATTTCAGTTTTATAAGATAAAGGGAATTTTGAAGATGGATGGTGGTGATGGTTACATAACTTTATAAATGTGTCTAATACCACTGAATTGAACACTTACAGTGGTTACAATGGGAGAAAATATGCAAATTATTCATCTGACAAGAGACTAATATCCAGAATATACGAAAAGAACTCAAACAACTCAGCAGCAAAGAAAAAAACAAACAATTGGATTAAAAAATGGGCAACGGATCTGAGTAGACATTTCTCAAAAGAAGACATACAAATGGCAAGCAAATATATTTTGTAATGCTCAACATCACTAATCATCAGAAAACTATAACTCAAAACCACAATGAGGTACCATCTCACCCCAGTTAGGATGGCTGTAATCAAAAAGACAAAAAATAACAAATGCTGATAAGGATTTAGGGAAAAAGGAACTCTTACACACTGTTGGTGGGAATGTAAACTAGTATAGCCACTATGGAGAGCAGTATGGAGATTTCTCGAAAAAACTACAAATAGAATTACTATATGATCTAGCAGTCCCACTATCAGGTATTTATCCAAAGGAGAGGAAATCGGTATATCAAAGGGTTTATTTCACTTAACTTAATGTCCTCCAGGCTTATCCGTGTGGCCACTGATGACAGGATTTCATTCTTTTTTTTTTTTTGAGACGGAGACTCTGCCGCCCAGGCTGGAGTGCAGTGGCCGGATCTCAGCTCACTGCAAGCTCCGCCTCCTGGGTTCACGCCATTCTCCTGCCTCAGCCTCCCGAGTAGTTGGGACTACAGGCGCCCGCCACCGCGCCCGGCTAGTTTTTTGTATTTTTTAGTAGAGACGGGGTTTCACCGTGTTAGCCAGGATGGTCTCGATCTCCTGACCTCGTGATCCGCCCGTCTCGGCCTCCCAAAGTGCTGGGATTACAGGCTTGAGCCACTGCGCCCGGCCTGATTTCATTCTTTTATAGTGGAATAGTGTTCCATTGTGTGTATGTGCCATATTTTCTTTATTTATCTTAGTCAACCATTCTTTCTCATCATTTTTATTTATTAGCTAACTGTTTGATTCACAGCTTTGTTGGTTTTCTTCCTACTTCCTGGAATTAAGATAAAGCAGCTTTGGTGTTTAAAAAAGTCTTTGCTTTCATAGTTGAAACAGAAAATTATTTTTATGATCCACTAATGAATATAGTTTGTGAACTGTTTCCATAATACTGGTGGTAATGGTAGCACATGATAGACCATGGCCTACGTTTAAACTACATAAAACAGAATTCTTTAAATAAAAAAGGAACACTGGCTGGGCGCAGTGGCTCACACCTGTAATCCAGCACTTTGGGAGGCCAAGGCGGGTGGATCACCTGAGGTCAGGAGTTCGAGACCAGCCTGGCCAAGATAGTGAAATCCTGTCTCTACTAAAAACACAAAAATTAGAGGGGCATGATGGTGCTTGCCTGTACTCCCGGCTACTAGGGAGACTGAGGCAGGAGAATCACTTGAACCTGGGAGTCAGAGGGTATAGTGAGCCGAGATCACACCACTGCACTCCCGCTTGTGTGACAAAGCTAGACTCTGTCTAAATAAATAAGTAAATAAATAAGGAAAACGACTATCTTTAAGCAAAATAAATGATGGCATTGGTACCCTGCCCACTGTTCACATGCTGTGGTGAATATAGAGGCTTCATTAGAATTAGAGTGAGTTGGTACCAAATAACCAAGGGATTGTACGTGCATTCTGAGGATTATGAATGTTTTATAAATTTTAGACCACACGTTTTAGAGTTACATAAATATTTTAATTGTTGTTGTTATTATTGTTATTTTGAGATAGAGTCTCACCCTTTTGCCCAGGCTGAAGTGCGGTGGCATGATCATAGCTCACTGCAGCCTTGAACTCCTGGGCACAAGCGACCCTCCCAGCTCAGCCTCCCAAGTAGCTGGGACCCCAGGTGTGTGCCACCATGCCTAGCTAAGTTTTGTGTTTTTTGTAGAGATGGGGTTTCACCCACTTTGCCCAGGTTTGTCTTGCTCAAGCAATCCACCCACTTAAGCCTGTCAAAGTGTTGGGATTATGGGCCTGAGCCGTGGTGCCTGGCCTTAATTTTGTCTATTTCAAATTCCATCTTTTGTTTCAGTCCTTTTTTTTTTTTTTTGAGACAGAGTCTCACTCTGTCGCCCAGGCTGGAGTGCAGTGGCTTGATCTCAGCTCACTGCAAGCTCCACCTCCCGGATTCACGCCATTCTCCCGCCTCAGCCTCCCGAGTAGCTGGGACTACAGGCGCCCGCCACCAAGCCCGGCTAATTTTTTTTGTATTTTTAGTAGAGACGGGGTTTCACCGTGTTAGCCAGGATGGTCTTGATCTCCTGACCTTGTGATCCACCCGCCTTGGCCTCCCAAAGTGCTGGGATTACAGACATGAGCCACCGTGCCCGACCTCATTTCAGTCCATTTTTAAAGCTCATGTACTTTATGTTGCCAAATAGGAGTTATTACTTCCTTGATCAGGTTGCCGCTATTACATAATTTGAAAAAGGGCTAGAGAGAGAGAGTGAGCTTTCAAAGACTTAGAAAAAAAAGCATCTGCCCTCTGGGAGCCCAAGGCTTAGAGACAATCAGAGGGCCCTGTCCATGCTGGACTTCCTGGGCCAAGGGGGCTGCATTTCGGGGTTACACTCTGTTCATTTGTTTTGCTTCTCTTTGTTCATAATGACAAAGGCAAAGAAGAACTATGAGCAGAAATGCCGGGACAAAGATGAGGCAGAACAGGCTGTCAGCCGGAGTGCCAACCTGGTGAACCCGAAGCAACAAGAAAAGGTACCTGGGAGGGCTGACAACCCAAAAAATCCGAGATTGACCAATATCAGGCTAAAGCCAATTATGAATATTCATAAGAAATGAACCTGTACCCTAAACTCCTGGCAATATCTTCCTTCCCGTATTGGGGTCTTCTGAACCTGAAAAACCACTGTCACATTTTTGGGGGTTGGGGGAAGAGTGATAGAAGCACGGCTATGAGGGAGGGAGTTGGGGTGATAAGAGGTTGGAGGGGTTTCCCAGTTGTTTTCATTTTTCTTAAATACTCAGCTTATGTATTCTTTGTAGTCAGGTTGCTTTTTGCTTGGGTGGACTACAAATTTAACTTTGTAAAATCTAGATACAAGATTTCTGCAACGAGAGGATGTGTCTTTAGAAAGACACTGGGTAAGATGCTTTATGGATATTTTTCAAGACTGATAAGATTGCAGGGCACATTGAGTTATTTGCTCACGAGGGAGATGTACATAGGACTTGCACTAGACCTGGTCTCTTCATAGTTACTGCTTTTCAATCTGTTTTGCCTATGGAAGCCTTGTCCAGCATTCCCAATGCTTGCTATGTTTTTTTTTCTGTTTGTTTTCACAGCTTTTTGTGAAACTGGCAACTTCAAAGACTGCAGTAGAGGACTCCGGTGAGGGGCAGTTCCTACGAATGGGGGAGGGTTGCTGGTGGTGTCTATGTTATCCTAAATGTGTCCCTGAGAAAGGGAGTTTTATATACCTTAAAGAGAGAATATAAGGATATTCAGCAGGATTAGTGAGATATCAGAAGCGAAAAAGGGAGGAAGGAAGGGAGAGAGTAAGGAAGGCAGGGAGGAAAGAAGGGAGGAAAGGAAAGAAGAGGAGAGAGGAAGGGAGGGTGTATTAGAATCCCGGAAGGTGGGAGGAGGCTATGAGGCAGCCGTTTCTGGCCGCTGTCTGCTTAGATCTTGCTGCCTTACATGGGAGTGAGTGGTGATGGTGCAGTCATGTGGTAGCGGCTTTGCAATAAGGTGCTTCCTCTGATGTACTGGTAGCCCTTATCTGCTGTGAAACAGCCAAGCTGCAAGGCCTTGTTATCACTGAAATCTAAGACCCAAACCAGGCGTTTGCAAAAGCTCCTAATTCCCAGAATATCCTGCCGGAAATATCCCTCGTAACTGTGGTCATGTAAGATCTTAATCTTTACATTCGAAACTAAAGTAACTTGGTGCCCCTTTAGGGCTCAAGGTAGTTATCTTCTCTGCACCCTTCATCAGACAATTCTGAAAATGAAAAGTGATGGGAAGCATTGAGGTGGAATTAGACAAAGAAAACTTGGCTGAGGTTTCTTATCAGCTTTCACTTCTCCTTCCTTAGAACATTTCTTTCTCAATGTTTGGTCCAATGTTTAAAAAGACAGTGATACTCTGCTTCACCTGCTTCACCAAATATGATGAGGGTGAGAGATGGAATAACTCCCAGTGCTCAAAGTCCTGGGGGCCTTGTGAGCTGAGCACAACTCGGATGAGTTTCTTTTGCCATCTGAGATGAGCCTGTGGGGGTATCTGCGAGCCATCTTCCTGTCTAGTTTCTGACCCAGGTCTCTCCCTTCTGTTGCAGACAAAGCATACATGCTGCACATCAGCACCCTGGATAAGGTCCGAGAAGAGTGGCAGAGTGAGCACATCAAGGCCTGTGAGGTACCCGTAATGGGAAGCTGCTCAGGACTGGGGTGCGGGGGTGCGGGGGTGCGGGGGGTGTAACAGGAAGCTGCTCAGGATGGGGTGGGGGGAACTGGGCGGGGAATGGAGGGGGGGAGCGGGGAGGGGGAGATGGGGGGGCAGGAGCCTGTCTTCTGCCCAGAACCTGGAGAGTCTACTTTTGTAGAAATGATCTGCCCCGATTCTCATAGAGTTACAGAGCTTGAGGGCAAATTAGAAATCGGACATTTGGTGGGGCACAGTGGCCCATGCCTGTAATCCCAGCACTTTGGGAGGCTGAGGCAGGTGAATCACCTGAGGTCAGGAGTTCAAGACCACCTGGTCAACACGGTGAAACCCCATCTCTACTAAAAATACAAAAATTAGCCGGGTGTAGTGGCACACGCCTGTAATCCCAGCTACTCTAGAGGCTGAGGCAGGAGAATAACTTGAACTTGGGAGGTGGAGGTTGCAGTGAGCCAAGATCGCGCCATTGCACTCCAGCCTGGGCGACAGAACAAGACTTCTCTCCAAACAAACAAACAAACAACAAAAGAAATCAGAAATTTAAGTGAAGAATAGAAGGAACTGGAATAGTTTTCCCCAAACCTTGTCTGCCTCGTTCCCATCCTGACCATGCTGTCCAACTACTCAAAGCTTTAGTCTCATGTTGGGTTAGCACAGGCATAGAATAGCTGCATCAGTTAATGGTCGATTACGTAATTACCTTCGGAGAGCCTGGCCTGTACTCAATACGCTCTAAAGGGAACGCCGACAGCAAGTGAGCAGGCTTTGGAGGTTGGTTTGTTTGCTTTTTGTTTGTTTTGAGTCAGGGTCTCACTCTGTCACCCAGGCTGGAGTGCAGTGGCACAATCAGAGCTCACTGCAGTCTCAAACTCCTGAGCTCAAGTGAAGTAGGTGGGACTACAGGCATGCACCACCATGCCTTGTTAATTATTTATTATTTATTTTATTTTTAAAGAGACAGGGTCTTGCTGTGTTGCCCAGGCTGGTCTTGCGCTCCTGAGTCTCAAGCAATCCTTCCACCTTGGCCTCCTGTGTTGTGGGGGTTACAGGCATGAGCCACCATGCAAGGCTGGAGGGTTTTTTTTTCTTTTTTTACTCTCCTCTTACCTTCAGTTTCATCGCTGCTCCCCTTCTTTTGCTGCAAATGACCTCACAATTTCCAAGAGAAAATAAAAAGCGTAACTTGGAAGCTTCCTTAATTTTCTGTCACCCTGCCTGCACATTTTCTTCCAGTGGTTCTCAACGTGAGGTCCTAGGACCAGTAGCATCAGCATCACCTGGGAACTTGTTAGAAATGCAGGTTCTCAGACCCACCTCAGACCTACAGAATCAGAAACTCTGGGGGTAGAGCCCAGCAATCTCTGTGCTAATAAGCCTTCCAAGTGATTCTGATGTGAATTCAAGTATGAGAATCGTTGGCAGACATGCCTGCCCCACTCCTTTTTTCTTCTTAGCATGGAAAAGGGGCTATTCCTTCCTCGTTCAAGATCTTTTTTCATCCATCTTGCCTTTCCCCACCTTCTTGGACATAGAGAATTTGTCAACTTCTGTTATCTTACACACAGACTCAGCTCTTTCTTAGCTTTAAGACCCACCAGTTCGGCCAGGCATGGTGGCTCATGCCTATAATCCCAGCACTTTGGGAGGCCAGGGCAGGCAGATCACCTGAGGTCAAGAGTTCAAGACCAGCCTGGCCAACATAGTGAAACCAGTCTCTACTGAAAATACAAAAATTAACTGGGTGTGGTGGCAAGCACCTGTAATCCTAGCTACTTGGGAGGCTGAGGTGGGAAAATCACTTGAGCCCGGGAGGTGGAGGTTGCAGTGAGCCGAGATCATGCCACTACACTCTAGCCTGGGCAACAGAGTTAGACTCCATCTCAAAAAAAACCCCAAAATAATAAAAAAAAAAAACCCAGTAGTTCTTGCTTTCCTATCTACGACCGCTACCACCCCCACCCTTCTTCACAGCCACGCTTTTTGAAGGAGCTGTCTCCAACTCCTTGTTGTCCTGTCTGTCCCAGCCTACAGCATCTGGGATTTGCTTCCTTGCAGCTGCTGTCTTGGAGGGCACCAGCAATCCCTTGGCATGAGGGCCAGTGGGCCTTTGCAGTTTCTAATCTTATTTGACCTCTCTTTGCCATCTGATACTGTGGGTCATTATGCTTCTCCTAAAACACTGTTTTCTGCTTTACTTTAGTAACTCCACACTCTTAAGGAAAAGCCTAGAATGAGGCCATTTTAAAATAAGGTTTAAAAACATGTAAAGCAGTATCATATACATTTTATGGATACATATATAATGTAAAAACCTGCATAAAGGCCAGGCACAGTGGCTCACGCCTATAATCCCAGCACTTTCAGAGGATGACACGGGTGGATTGTTTGAGCCCAGGAGTTCAAGACCAGCCTGGGCAACACAGTGAAATTTTGTCTCTACAAAGACATATAAAAATTAGTCAGGCATGGTGGCAGAGGCTACTTGGGAACCTGGGCGGGAGAATTGCTTGAGCCCGTGAGTTTGAAGGTGCAGTGAGCCATGAGCATACCACTGCTCTCCAGCCTGGGTGACGAAGTGAGACCCTGTCTCAAAACAAAACAAAATAAAACCCCCCAAAACCAAACAACAAAACAACCCCTTCCCCATAAAACAAAACAAAACAAAACACTTGCATAAGAATGATACAATTCAGGATAATGGCTATCTGGGGAAGGAAGAAGGCGATAGAAACTGGGTAAATCACACAGGGGCTTTTACAGAATCTGAAACAAATATGGCTGAAGTTTTTGACAAAGCTGGGTAGTTGGTATATAGGTATTTATGATACTGCTATCTGATTCTATGTGAAATATCCCATAACAAAACTAATGTAATATTAATAAATTATTATACTATGTTATATAGACATAAAAATATTTAGAGGTGAAATAATGCATTTGTTTCAAAATACTCCAGACAGTAGGGTAATTGGTAGAGATATAGATAAAACAGAATTGGTTGTGAGTTGATAAATGTTTAAGCTGGTGATGAGTACATAGGGATTCATCATACTATCTGTACCTCTCTACTCTTGTATATGTTTGAAGTTTTGTTTATTTTATAATAAGTTTTAAAATGTAGCACATTTTAAAAGGCATTCAAAATTTTATGGTTTTGAATAAAACCTATAGTATGAGATATGAAATTGAATCAGAAACTATGGAGGTGGAGCCCAGCAATCTCTATGCTAATAAACCTTGCAAGTGATTCTGATGTGAATTCAAGTATGAGAACCACTTATAGCCATGCCTGTCCCCATCCTTTTCTCCTCATAGAGTGGCAAAGTGGCTGTGGTATATAAAAGCTACGGAATATAAAATTCATTCATGTTAAAAATAGCTATGGTATTCAATATTTTTAAAATACACTGATATATCACATCCACTGTTGAATAGAATGCCATCTGCTTCGTAGAATAGCTTGATTTTTCTAAAAGGTGACATTTGTTTATATCCAAAAAACTATCTCAGGCAATGACTTTTATTTTAACCCTTTTATTAAGGAAAAACAATTAAACATACACAAAGGTAGAAGACAAGTACATGGCCTCCCATGTATTCATCAACCAGCATCAACAGTTATGACCATCTTGCCAGTTAAACTCATTCATTCCAGGGTGGGAGGGGCAGCATGTTGAATCTGAGGCTCTGGCAGGCTGCCCAGGTGGAGATGATGTTAGATATTTGGAAATGTCAGTAGAAACTCAGTTAGAACATTGGTGTCTGGGATCATCATTACTTTTTGTCCTCAGAACTATTTCCAAGCCTGTTTGTGTTACTATATTAGGATTTGTTTGCATTCTTTGTGGTATGAGTTTATGAGCATCCTGAGTGGTGGGGGAGAAGTATTCTAAATTGGACAATAAGTTTACAGATAACTAAAGGTTGACACTGTTTCTTAAGTCACAGCCAGCCAAAATGAATGGCCCTTTTCCTTGCATATTTATGTACATGTAGCTATTTTTCTGTAGGCATTTGAGGCTCAAGAATGTGAACGAATAAACTTCTTCCGGAATGCATTGTGGTTACATGTGAATCAGCTGTCACAACAATGTGTCACCAGTGATGAAGTAAGTCAGAGGCATCCACTGAGGATTGTCCTGTGCATGTTGGATACATTAGAGTAGAAGGAACTATAGATATTGATTGGTTCACTTCGCCCCTGGTGAGGTAAGGTGACTTGCCTAAGGCCATACAGTGAGTTGATAGAAGGATCCAGATAACATGTAACCTGACTCCTGGCTCTTTTGCCACCATGATTTTCTCATTAAGAGATTCACCACTGGGAGCAGTGGTTCACACCTGTGATCCCAGAACTTTGGGAGGCTGAGGCAGGTGGATCACCCAAGGTCAGGAGTTTGAGACCAGCTTGGCAAACATGGTTAAACCCTGTCTCTACTAAAAATGCAAAAATTAGCTGGGCATGGTGGTTATATATATATATATATATATATATATATATATATATATATATATAAGAAATTCATAGTTAGGGCACAAAAGTAAATTCAGAGTTAGGGCAGGAGAACAGATAGAATCCAAATATAGTTTCATGTACGGAAGACAGATGTCACAGCATGTATGTGCATCCCAGACACGGCTCCATTCTGGAATGGGGTCGCTCCAGGACAGCACCAAGTACTAGGACACTGACCCTTTCCCAGGCTAATGGTTACGCCAGGGTTCAGACTTACCTCAACAGTATTCGCTGGTCCATTGTCCAGGCTTAACCTGTACACAGCAATAGTAATGGGCTCTCCACATCTCAGAGGCGTCAAATCAAGTTTTCACAACCTTCTTTGCTAAGGAGTAGCCACTCTCACTTAGATGAGACATTCACCTTAGAAGAACAACTAAACACCCAGAAAACTGATAGGATTGAATGGAAAACTCTTCTTTAAGTAATTGTCTTTGCATTTGTGTGTGGCATTGGTTTTGTGCCATAGGATTTGATATCTACTTTTTGGTTCCATCAGTATTCTTAAATTTTATCCAAGGCTGGGTGCGGTGGCTCACGCTTGTAATCCCAGCACTTTAGGAGGCCAAGGTGGGCGTATCACCTGAGGTTGGGAGTTTGAGCTAGCCTAGCCAACATGGTGAAACCCCGTCTCTACTAAAAATACAAAAATTAGCAGGCATGGTGGTGCATAGTGCCAGCTACTTGGGGGGCTGAGACAGGAGAATTGCTTGAACCCAGGAGGCAGAGGTTGCAGTGAGCCAAGATTGTGCCACTGCACTCCAGCCTGGGTGACACAGCGAGACTCCATCTCAAAAAATAATAATAATAATAATAATTCAGCCAAGGCTTCTGTCCTGCCACAAAGATACATTTTCTGTCATCTTTAAAATATTAATAGCAGATGTAGGCGAGGCACGGTGGCTCACACCTGTAATCCCAGCACTTTGGGAGGCCAAGGCAGGCAGATTGCCTGTGGTCAGGAGCTCAAAACCAGTCTGACCAACATGGTGAAACCCATTTCTAGTAAAAATACAAAAAAAATTAGCCGGACGTGGTGGCATGCGTCTGTAATCCCAGCTACTCGGGAGGCTGAGGTAGGGGAATTGCTTCAACCAGGGACGTGGGGGTTGCAGTGAGCCGAGACTGTGTCACTGCACTCCAGCCTGGGTGACAGAGCGAGACTCTGTCTTAAAAAAAAGAAATAATAAAATTAAAAAAATTAATAGCAGATGTGCATCAGAGAAAAGCTCTAATATGAATCTGGGACTTTGGAATGTGTTCTTTTTTCAAAACAAGAAAATTTGGAAGAGTCAGCTCTCTATCAAACCCATGTTTTTGTTGTTGTTGTTCTTTTTTTTTTTTTTTTTTTTTTTTTGAGATGGAGTCTCGCACTATCGCCTGGGGTTGGAGTGCAGTGGCACGATCTTGGCTCACTGCAACCTCTGCCTCCTGGGTTCAAGCAATTCTCCTGCCTTAGCCTCCCCACAGGCGCCCGCCACCACACCTGGCTAATTTTTTGTATTTTAAACAGAGATGGGGTTTCACTATGTTGGCCAGGCTGGTCTCGAACTCCTGACCTTGTGATCCGCCCACCTCAGCCTCCCAAAATGCTGGGATTACAGACATGAGCCACCACGCCCTGCCTCAAACCCATGTCTTTAAGGAGCTGTGTCACAATTATCTCAACATACTTCTACCTATTAATTGACCTTCTTTTTTATTAGATGTACGAACAAGTCCGAAAGAGTTTAGAAATGTGCAGCATTCAGAAGGACATTGAATACTTTGTGAATCAACGCAAAACTGGACAGATTCCACCAGGTGAATGGGGTGGTGGGGTGGGGAGTGTTATTTACACAATTCTATTAGCCTTTCTTGTTAGATGTCATTAAGGATGAAAGACGCCTGCCTCTTCATGTCCTGTTTCTTGGTGACTCTCCTAGCACCCATCATGTATGAGAATTTCTACTCCCCCCAGAAGAATTCAGTCCCACCAGGAAAGGCTACAGGGCCTAATTTGGCAAGGTAATAACCAGCTGCTTTTCACATGAAGAAAATTACTTTTAGCAAACATTGTTATCATGAATGTTCTAAGACTTGCTAGAATTGGAATATATCTACTACTGCATCTGCTTAATAAGGCTGCTTGCTTTTTGGAAATAGTATTTTTAGGACAAATATTAAGTGGATTTTAATAGTCATAGTTTAGGGAGGAGTATATCATGCTTGAACTTGATCATTACTGTTCATGTATGAATCCTATACTTCTCTTACAGCCTGTAGAAAGCAGGGGTCAGCAAACTATGGCCCCTAAGAGTTAAATTCATTTTTGTAGGGCCTGTGAGCTAAGAATAGTCTTTACATTTTTAAATGGCTAGAAAAAAGTCAAGACGATCCTATTTTGTGACATGCGAGAATTATTTGAATTTCAAATTTCAGTGTTCCTCTATCAAGTTTTATGGGCACACAAGCACCCTCACTCACTGAGGTTTTGTCTATGGCTGCTTTGCCACTAGAGATGAGTAGAGTTGCAAGAGAGACGGTATGTGGCTAGCAAAGTCTAAATCATTTACTACTTGGCCCTTTACTCAAAAAGTTCGCTGCTGTTCACGTAAAGGATCCTGCGGGAAGAGAAACTTCTGTTTGACATAGTCAGCTTGCGGTCTAAGCTTCTGAATTTTCACTCCAGTTTTATTAAAGATGAGGAGTGCCTGGGAAAGATTGCATGATCATTATCAATATTTAAGCATGTCAGGCACTGTTTAAAACCGTTAGTGTGAATTAGCTGATTTAATCCCCACAGTGAGGTAGGAGCTGTTTATACTTCCTATTTTACGTATGAGGATGTGGATGTTCAAGGCACGCAGGGAGTCTTTCCCACACAGCTAAGATTTTAATCCTGCCAGTCTAGGCTGTGGGGATAAGGCTCTGTGCTACTAATCACTGTGCATGCTGCCTCTTGCCATAATAGAACGTCTGCAACGTAGATTTCCGTAGGTCAGTGCTACCGATCATTTGCTTCAGGTGAGCTTTCTTGACCCTCCAGTGCAGAAACCAGATCTGATTAGAGTACAATAGGCTTGTAGCAAGAAGTAAAAATATTATAAAAATAACAAGAACTTATCTAAAATACTTTGGTTTTCATTTCTTACAGGAGAGGACCCCTCCCAATTCCTAAAACCTCACCAGGTATGCCACTAAAAAAGGTCTTTTGAAATTCTTCTATTGCAAGGCAGGCGGATCACTTGAGGTCAGGAGTTCGAGACCAGCCTGGACAACACGGTGAAACCCTATCTCCCTAAAAATACAAAAATTAGCTGGGTGTGGTGGCGTGTGCCTGTAATCCCAGCTACTCAGGAGACTGAGGCACGAGAATTGTTTGAACCTGGGAGGTGGAGGATGCAGTGAGCCGAGATTGCACCACTACGCTCCAGCCTGGGTGACACAGTCAAACTGTGTCAAAAACAAAACAAAACAAAACAAACAAAAAACAACAACAAAATTCTTATATTGCGTTTTCTTTAAAATTAAATAGCTAGAACTTTGAAATAAAGGGAATGAAAGGATTAAATAGAATCAAATTCCCAAGGGAATGAGTCTCTATTAGAATCTTACTATAATACTACTTGTCACAGAGTGGAATATGATAACTGGTGGTCTATTTTATAGCTTATCCAAGATAATTGTGTTACTGAAATACCAAAATAAACTTATTGCAAGCAAATTTTACCTAAAAGATTATTTCAACTTGGACTGTGAGAACAGCAGAACTGAGATGTAGTTCCCCTTGGATTACACAGAAATACAATTTATAGAAGGCATGGACGTCAGGAAACATGTCACTTAATGTTATCTTTAATGAGAACTTTCACTAATTACAGTAGTCTCTTTCTTTCTTTGAACTCCTATGATACCTCTGGGAGAAGTACACATCTTAGCACTTCTTATTAGTTGTATGGGATGTGAGGGCAGTTTGGCTGCAACATCTGTCAGCCTATTGTTTGCTAGGGTTGATTTGGCACATCTGGCTGGCTAGGCGGGTGTCCACTTCCTCCTTCACCAGTCCATGTGCGTCCCTGCCGAAGCTATGTGCTCAGTCAAAGAGCATGACCATTCCTGATAGAGGAGGGTCAGTCTTTGGTCAAGAGTATACAAATAGCTGCATTCCCCTGCAGCTACTCCAAACAAGCTCTGGTTAGTTGTATGCCTTGAATATTAATAAGATCCGGAGGTCAGGTACAACTTTGTCTTCTGTATTACTCACAACACTTGACACGGTTCTGAGTACATAGTAGGTGCTCAACATATATTTATTATTTGAGTAAAGAAAAGATATACCTATCCATATTCAAGAGAATGAGTGTATTAATCTGTTTACATGCTGCTGATAAAGATGTACCTGAGACTGGGAAGAAAAAGAGGCCTAATTGGACTTACAGCTCCACATGGCTGGGGAAGCCTCAGAATCATGGTGGGAGGTGAAAGGCACTTCTTACATAGTGGTGGCAAGAGAAAATGAAGAAGATGCAAAAGCAGAAACCATTGATAAAATCGTCAGATCTTGTGAGACTTATTCACTACCATGACAACATTGTGGGGGAAGCTGCCCCCATGATTCAAATTATCTCTCACTGGGTCCTTCCCACAACAGGTGGAAATTATGGGAGATACAATTCAAGATGAGGTTTGGGTGGGGACACAGAGCCAAAACCTATCAATAAGGGAGGAGTTCAGCTTATGCTGTACTTAACAGTTCACTAAAAATTTAGTGATGGAAAAAAAATGTAGTGGCTGAAATTCTATCTTTGAACAATATGAAGATTTAAGGTATTTTATTTCTTATTGCTTTAGAATTACCCTTTGGTAATGTAGGATGCTATTTCTGTCCATTTTTAAATATGATTTTACTGTGGGTACTGTACCTGAGCATGGATGAAAGAGGGCAAAGAAGTCAGCATAGTGATTTCCAGAATGTCCTCTGGTTTGGAGTAGTGACTGCCATTTATAGTTTTTGTTGGCAGATCTATTTTCTCCTTACAAAATGGTAGTCACCGGAATCTCTAAGTGAGATGCCCTGGCTTGAAAAGGGCTGAGATCTTATTATGAAAAATTGATGTTACTGTTGTTTTCTGTGTTCTGCCTTTTGCAGATGATCCTGATTACTCTTTGGTTGATGACTACAGTTTGCTCTATCAGTAACATCAATGGTAAGAACCTTTATTGAATTGAGTCGCGTGTAGACTGGCAATTGTGCTCTTGAGGCCTTTGAAGTTTCTTTATAACACCACCACAAACTAGCAAGGCCTTGCATCAGGCAGGCACACTGGCCAGCATGCTGTCCCTTCAGGATGCCTCTCTGGATCCCACAGCTGGAAGCAGACTGGAGACCCCTCCATACCTATTTAAATGAGGCTATTTTTCCTTCATTGATTATTCCGTAGTAACTCTTTATCTGCTTTTTTTTGTTTGTTTGTTTCAAGGCAGAGTCTCGCTCTGTCACCAGGCTGGAGTGCAGTGGTGCAATCTCAGCTCACTGCAATCTCCACCTCCCGGGTTCAAGTGATCCTCCCACCTCAGCCTCTTGAGTAGCTAGGATTACAGGTGCACACCACCACACCCAGCTAATATTTTTTTTGTATTTTTAGTAGAGACAGGGCTTCACCATGTTGGCCAGGCTGGTCTTGAACTCCTGACCTCAAGTGATCTACCCGCCTCAGCCTCCCAAAGTGCTGGGATTACAGGCATGAGCCACCATCGCCGGCCCTCTTTATCTGCTCTTATTAAGCTCTTTTATAGTTATTACACACCTGGATTTAAGGCAGTGCTCATCAACAAAACACACATCATCCTCACTGTTAAAGTAATTTAGATTTTAGTTTACTTGTCCACCATCTAAAAGAGGAAAAGTCAAATAAAAAGAAGTGCAAATGATATCACACTCACTGTACACACAAGGTCATCACAGAGGTCATCCTGCAGAGTATTAATGCTCTGAACGAGCTTTTCTTAGAAAAGGACTGAACACTGCTAAGCCAACTGCACCTGCAAAGATATACTGCATGGTGACTCTTTTTCTTAGGCACTGAGGTGCTTGGAACGTTCTCCAAGTCAAAATCATTCTTCACAGATGTGAAGAAATGCCTCAGAAGCCAAAGTAGTGATACTAAAAGAAACTCTTCATAAAGTATCATTCTTTTACCCCAATGGGCTTATCTTGGGGTAAAAGAATTATATAGGTACACATGAGCAAAGAAAAGGTCTGAAGAGATATATTCCTAAACAGGTAATGTTTTTCCTTTCTGTTTTTGAATTTGTCTGCAATGAAAATGTGTTACTACTTTGACTAAAAACTGTTTTAAAGAGTTGGTCCACTTACATATTCCTGATCTCAGTGTGGACTGAGCTACACGTCTGACCTACATGTCTTTGCATTTCTTGTTACTTTATGCCCTGGATAACAGTGTCAGAAGACAAAGTGGCAGGCAGTGGGTGGGTGGGATGCCAGAAGTCAACTGAGAAAGGCAGCAGCCCCTCTCTCACGCTTCCTGATTTGGTGTTGGTTACATATACTGTCCTTTATGAACCTAAACAGATTTTAACAGTGCTCCAGGGTGATTTTCTATAGTGTTCTATACCACCAAAGTGAGCACATCAAACATTATTTGTCTCCAGTCCTCTAAAAACACCTACTTTGTGACTTATAGCCAACTGGCTATCTAGGACAGATGGCAACTTGTCCTAATTACATAAAAATAATCAGCTAATGACCAGGCACAGTGGCTCACACCTGTAATCCCAGCACTTTGGGAGGCCGAGGCAGGTGGATCACTTGAGACCAGCCTAGTCAACATGGTGAAACCCCATCTCTACTAAAACAAAAAACTACAAAAAATTAGCCAGGCAGGGTGGTGGGCACCTGTAGCCCCAGCTACTCAGGACCCTGAGGCAGGAGAATCACTTGAACCCGGGAGGTGGAGGTTGTAGTGAGCTGAGATCGCGCTACTGCACTCCAGCCTGGGCAACAGAGCGAGACTCAGTCAAAAAAAAAAAAAAAGAAAAAAAACCAACTAGTTTCTATTATATTTAAACATAAGTCCTTAAATTGCTTAACATAATTGCTTAATATATTTAATATTTAAGCAACTTTGCTATAAAATAGATGGAACTTGAAGACATAAAGTACCCTGTTCTCTAACTGTATATAACTTCGGACCTACAAATCTACAAATAAATTCTAGTCTTTACAGTCATCATTTCTTCTTCGTTTCATAAGCCTCCCTCTTTCTCATGGAAAGGGGCAAGGCCCTAGTGAAGGTAGAGTGGAAACCTGGTAAATCAACGACTTGGAATTCAGAGGTGGCACCTGCTCTCTGGAGCACTGTGTAGATAATGGGCAGGCCATTGGCAGTCCTAAGTGTTTCTTTTTATTTTTTACTTCTTTCTTTTCTGTCCTTACTTGTTTGGGTAAAGAATATATTCTGGTAGCTTAATAGTACCACTTGACCCAACAACTGTAGTTCCTCAGAGTCGAAGAGTGTGATGTTTGAATGCAAGATGCTAGTGCCAACACATTTACTTGAGTTATATCATTTCACTGGAGTTCACTGGAATGTGTGCCCATTCAATGAGTTGGGGTTCAACATATACATCAATTTCAGAAAATTTTAGAAAAGGGAGTATATAACACATTCATATTCAATATACAACATATACTGAATTTCAGAAAATTTTAAAGAAGGGAGTCTAATTTAGTGAGTAACTTACTAAGCAACTTATCACAACAATTAAAATAGTTTGAGTGAACTTTTGGAAAATAAGTTTAAACAGGGTCCCAGCACGGTGGCTCTTGCCTGTAATTCTAGCACTTTGGGAGGCCAAGATGGGCGGATCACCTGAGGTCAGGAGTTTGAGACCAGCCTGGTCAACACGGTGAAACTCTATCTCTACTAAAAATACAAAAACTAGCCAGGTGCAGTGGCGGGTGCCTATAATCCCAGCTAATTGGGAGGCTGAGGCAGGAGAATCACTTGAAGTCAGGAGGTGGAGGTTGCAGTGAGCTGAGGTTGCGCCACTGTACTCCAGCCTGGGTAACACAGCAAGACTCTCTCTCAAAAAAAGAAAAAAAAAATTTAAACAGGAAAAGTTAGGAATTTGTGATTTGTTTTGTAGTTGCTGATTTTAGCTGCTATTCCTGTTGTTAATTCTAACATGTTTAGGTAAAGATAGATTGAAAATTTCAAATTTAAAATATGTATAAAAATGTAAATGTAGGTATTATTTACCACAAAGCAATGCTGGTATCATCACATTCCATTTCTCATTGCTTGGAATACCTATTCCTCACCATTTGTTTTCCTTGGCCTGCACCCTTATTCTTGTTGAATATACTCTCAAGGTAGGAGAGAGTGTTGACAAGCACTGTTCATTCATATGAAATTTCTTTGTTATTTTCTTTCAGAAACCAGAGCTTTTTCCGGCAAGTGCTTCTATGACATGGAAAGGGCACCCAGAGCAGCAGGACCTATAGCCACGTTATGTCAGTCATGAAGACTTTGAAGTGAACCCTTGCTATAATTTTTTAGAGATTTAAAATTTATGGTAGACATTTAGGACAACATAAGCAAGTAGAGTTCTGCAGTTTTTTGAAGTTTACATATTGCCCCATTCTGAAGAATTATTCTTTCCCAGTTACTCAGGTTGTGAATGAATTAAGTTTTCAACATGGGAAGCATGAAATCCACTTCTGGATTTGGAGTGTCCACTTGAGGAGCAGAGGTGGCAGCAGAGGATTCCGAGCCACCAGCTGCAGCAGTAGCTCCTTTGGCTTTGGGCAGCCTGGCTGTGGAGTTTCCACGGCGACACACAGCCTCAGTGGTGCAAGGTTTAAAATTACCTTCCTTTTTGGCTAGAAGACTTAGAAGCCACCTGATCACACTTTCTCATTTTACAGATGAGGAAACAAAGCCTACAAGTGTGAAATTAATTTCCTTACAGTTTTCCTAGCTGATTAGGGACAGAACCAGAACTAGAGCCCAAGTCCAACCCACATCACTATTCCTCTAACCCTTCCTGAAGTTGTGATGCTTATGCTGAAATTTAAGATGCCAAATATTTTTGCCAGCACTTTTTCAATTGGGAAAATCACCAGGGTTTAAATGTCAGATTTATTTTTATGTGGATCACTGTGTGTACTGAACTACACAGCATGATATTTAATCTAATCTAAGGAGCCACTGATTGTAAAACATGCCATTATTTTATGTTGCACTAAGAAGGTGGGGTCGAGGAGTTGCCAATAAACTTGTGACAGACCATTGGTGGCCAAGCCCATTTGAATTTAAGATGCTAAAGTATGAAAAAAAATACATCCTGGAATCAATGAAATACCATATTTTGATTCCACTCCTCAAGATCATTTTAGAGTTACAAAACCAGTCCTCAGTTTTGGGTCTTCACCGAGAATCTTTCCCTTGCTAGACCCCAGAATTTTAAATGCATCCGTCTTACACTTTCACAAATATTTGGGTTTTCCTTTTTCACTCACAAACAGCAGGGAAGTCATGTACTTTTTGTACAACATCTGTGCACTGTGAGAAAATGGTACTCTTTGGTTATTGACAAGTTAAAATAGCTCTCTCAGTTTTTCAGTATTACAGAGAGCAAATAGTTTCCTCTCCAGCTCTGTGCAGTAGCTTTTCCAGAACTATGGACAAATTGATTGAAAGAAGATGGATTATTTCCCCATCTTTTCTTTTCTTTCCTTTCTTTCCTTCCTTCCTTCCTTCCTTCCTTCCTTCCTTCCTTCCTTCCTTCCTTCCCTCCCTCCCTTTTTTCTTTCTTTCTTTCTCTTTCTCTCTCCCCCTTTTTCTTTCTTTCTTTCTTTCTTTCTTTCTTTCTTTCTTTCTTTCTTTCTTTCTTTCTTTCTCTCTTTCTCTCTCTCTTTCTTTCTTTCTTTCCTTCTTTCCTTCTTTCCTTCTTTCCTTCTTTCTTTGAGTCAGAGTCTCGCTCTGTCCCCCAGGCTGGAGTGCAGTGGCGTGATCTTCGCTCACTGCAACCTCTGCCTTCCGGGTTCAAGTGATTCTACTGCCTCAGCCTCCTGAGTAGGTGGGATTACAGGCACCTGCCACCACACCTGGCTAATTTTTTTGTATTTTTAGTAGAGATGGGATTTCACCATATTGGCCAGATTGGTCTCGAACTCCTGACCTCAGGTGATCCACCTGCCTCAGCCTCCCAAAGTACTGGGATTACAGGCATGAGCCACTGCGCCCGGCCTATTTCCCCACCTTTCATGTAAGGTGCCACTGAACATGACAGCTTCTTCTCATGGCAGGAAACTTGCATCAGTTGGATATCCTTTTGAGAAACTGAATTTTGCAAAGGGCCAAACTTCTCCAAACTGAACGGGCTCAGGAAATGTTCCTTCACACTCAGAACATTCTATTTTTAAGTACATTATTTATTATTGGCAGTTCCTCAGGGATTTCCCTTTTCTCTGTATTGGTCAGTGTAGTTGATGTAAAACTGTTTTGTGGATGGAAAATATTTTTATTTTATTCCTCTTTTAGTTTGGTAGGTTAAATAAAGGTTCTTGGTAATTTGGGATTTGTTTCGTATTTTTGTGTTGACCATATCGCTCTTCCAAGCTTTATTTGACCCCTTGCCACATTTGTGATTGTTAGGCTTCAAAAAGACAAACTCCTGGTCAGGGAAGCCACATGGAGACGGTGCCGAACTACTTTGCACGAATCCTTCAGAGGTCAGTTGCAGTGTTACTTCCTCTGGGAGACACCGCTTCTGCCTTCAGACTAGGTTGGATCCAACTGCTGTATCTCTCCTGCCCCTCCATTTTCCTTGTTATGATATGATTCACCTTTGAAATTAATTGTTCAAAGTCTGTCTGCCTTTTTAGACTGGAACCCCAATGGTAGCAGGGCCGTTGTCTATTCTTTTTCCTGCTGTATCTCCAGCACCTGGCACGTAGTAGTGACAATGAAAGAATTAGTGGCCTATGAGAAAACATAGCTAGAGAAACAACCACTTGAAAGAGAAATAAGAAGTACAAAGTGAGTGAAGCCAGTCAAATGAGTACATGTGTTACATTTAGTAAATGTGAGCTATTCTATAGACTGGTGGTATATTAATTTGGGTTCCATGAGAAGCAGACCCTGAGATAAGGATTTGTGTGCAAGTACTTTTTCCAAAAAGTACCAGTATGGAAGTGGGGACATGAGATAGGGAAAAGAAGAAAGGCAAAAAAAGCATGCATTATGAAGTAAGCTACCTGGCAGGCAGCTGGAGCTTACTCTTGTTGAAGACTCCCGGGAAACAGTGCAGAACAGAAAATTAGGGCCAGGCACGGTGGCTCATGCCTGTAATCCCAGCACTTTGGGAGGCCGAGGTGGGCAGATCACCCGAGGTCAAGAGTTCCAGACCGGCATGGCCAACATGGTGAAATCCTGTCTCTACTAAAAATAAAAAATTAGCCGGGCATGGTGGCACGTGCCTGTAATCCTAGCTACTCAAGAGACTGAGGCAGAAGAATTGCTTGAACCCGGGAGGTGGAGGTTGCAGTAAGCCAAGATCATACCACTGCACTCCAGCACGGGCAACAGAAAAGCTAAAACAAAAACAAAAAAACCCAAAAGAACACACACACACTTAGGAGATATTGACCTAAGCCGCAAGGGAGCTGGAGTATTTATTCAGCAACTCTTGTCAGTCACTGGTTGCGAATACTCCCAGGAGGCATTAATTTCCTGGCACTTCTGGACTGTCTCCAATGCTGGAGAATGGTCTGAGAGGGTCCTTAGGCAGGGACACAGTTCCTGACAGTTGGAACTGTGTGTTTAAGGAATTGAGAGGTACTGAGGGGATGTGGATGGGACGTTGACAGCATCTGACCCCCACATGGTTCAGACGCATCCATACCCCACATTTTATTCCATCCTAGCACTACTTCTTCAAGTCCCAACTTCCAAAAGCCAACACACATACATATAAATGAAACAGTTAGCAGGACCAGCTATATTTCCTGGTCTTAGAGATAATCCTAAATCCATAATTGATATTCATCATCTCCTTCCTCCACCCCCTGTTATGGATGAATCGTGCACCCCACCGTCACACACAATTCATATGTTGAAGTCCCAACTGCTAGCCAGTACTTCAGAATTTGACCATGTTTGGAGATAGAGCCTTTAAAGAGGTGATTAAGTTGAAGGGAGGCCGTTGAGGTGGGGCCCTAATCCTAGTGACTGGTGTTCTTCTAAGACGAAGAAGAGGCCAGGTGCGGTGGCTCACGCCTGTATTCTCAGCACTTTGGGAGGCCACGGCTGGCAGATCACTTGAGGTCAGGAGTTTGAGACCAGCCTGGCCAACATGGTGAAGCCCCATCTCTACTAAAATACAAAAATTAGCCGGGTGTGGTGGCAGGCACCTGTAATCCCAGCTACCTAAGAGGCTGAGGCAGCAGAATCACTTGAACCCCGGAAGCGGAGGTTGCAGCAGTGAGCCAAGATCACGCTACTGCACTCCAGCCTAGGTGACAGAGGGAGACTCTGTCTCAAAAAAAAAAAAAAAAAAAAAAAAAAGGAAAGAAAAAAAAGAAGAGGAAGAGACAACAGGAGCACATGTTTACAAAGGAATGAGCATGTGAAGAGGCAGCAAGAGGGTGGCCATCTGCCAGTGACAAGCCCAGGAAAGGGGCCTCAGAGGAAACCAACTCTGCACCTTGCTCTCCTTGCTCTTGGACTTCCAGCCTCTGGAACAGAGAGAAAATAAATTTTGGTTGTCTAAGCCACCCAATCTCTGTGTGTGTGTGTGTGTGTGTGTGTGTGTGTGTGTGTGTGTGTGTGTGTGTTTTATGGCACCCTTAGTGAACTAATGCACAGACATTCTAGAATCCTCTTAAACTTGGCTAGTTCGTCTGCTTGTCTAGGTTGCTTGACTGGTGGGATAACCTGCATCTTCCTCCCTGGCGGCAGTGGTGGGGGAGGTGGTCTTAGCCCTGGTTATCAGGCTTTTGTCCTGTTTGCTGAAATTGCCAGTTTATGTTAATTACCAGGCATGGGAACACAAGGAAGCACCCCAGGGAAACTCCTGCATTCCAGATATATTCATCCTTGCCCCCTTTTTCTCATGATACTCACTAACTCCTGTTGGGATTGGTATGCCTCTCTTTATCTGCTGGTGTGTTGGTATGAGGAATCCCAATAGCCCAGGCATTGGCCATAGTTTTATGGAACCCTTTCTATATACCCTGGTATAGGTATCCCCTGCCAACCTCCTAAAGTCAGGAGTTTTTGTCTGGCAGAGCCTAAAGTTGAAGGGATGGGAAGCACAAATTGCCCCTGTGGGTCAGTGGGAGCTATAGTGACAGACACCACTCTTACCTCTTGGTGTCTGTGAGAAACAAATTCACCCATCCAAACCCAAAGAATGGTCTCAGAGATCTGGAGAACATCACAAGTGAGACTTTTAATGACGGTCTTGCAAGATCAGGTGTCTGATGGGCAGGCACACCCAGCACAGTTTCAACAGGCAATTTATCCCCTAGTGCACAGGTCCCTCCCCTGGTTCCTCACAGGCTGAGTATTATGGGGTCACAATCTTCCTGGACATCGCCAGTTGATTGTTGGGTAAAGGTTTTAGGTATTTTTTTAGGGTTGTCTTGCTGCATCTTGTTGCAGCCCACAATGCATTGCAATCCTAGCTCAGGCGCTGTTCAAGTATTGGACTTATAACCTAAATAGCTGGGCAGGCTGACAAGAACAGACAAAATGAACTATTGTGCAGGTTGGTAAACTTTCATCCTAGATTAAACTGCTTTGGTTCAGCTGAGGGCAACTAAGTTATGGGGAAGGCGGAGGCCAACAAGCAGGCGTTGGCTATCCAAGCAGAGGCCTCACATATCCTGTTTCTTTTGTAGTTTGCTGATCTAAGCCAGTTCAAGGCCCTTTGTCTTGGAAATGGACCACTGTATACATAATTTTCTTCAGTTTCCAGACTGTTTTCCACCTATTGGAGTCATAACATGCAGTAACAGATTGTGGCCATATAAACACCAATACCTCATCATCAGGGCCAGCACCCCTACTTTGCAAGGTATTATTCTCAAGCTGTTGCACCTTTAAGAGGACATTCCAGTGATTCTGTCAGGACAGCAGCTTCTAGGTGATGCGGTACACAGTAGACAAAGGGGAATTGATGGGCATTTGTCCATTGTTGTACCACCTTTGCCGTAAAGCGAATATCTCTTAGTGTAAGATTTGCGTTCTCAGCCAGCTGTGGTGGCTCATGCCTGTAATCCCAGCACTTTGGGAGGCCGAGGCAGGTGGATCACGAGATCAGGAGTTTGAGACCAGCCTGATCAACATGGTGAAACCCTATCTCTACTAAAAATACAAAAAATTAGCCAGGCGTGGTGGCATGCATCTGTAATCCCATCTACTCAGGAGGCTGAGGCAGAAGAATCGCTTGAACCCAGGAGGCAGAGGTTGCAGTGAGTCGAGATCACACCACTGCACTCCAGCCTGGGTGACAGAGCGAGACTCTGTCTCAAAAAGAAGAAGAAGAAAAAAAAAAGATTTGCATTCTCAACGGGGGCAGTATTGCCACCAGGGGGGTGAAAATTGGTTATTGAGAGACAAAACAAACCTTACTATTTTTATGTATAAAGCATAGATAAACACACATTGCTTAAAAAGAAATACAGCTGTGCACGCTGGCTCACGCCTGTAATTCCAGCAATTTGGGAGGCCAAGGCGGGCAGATCACGAGGTCGGGGGTTCAAGACCAGCCTGGCCAACAGGGTGAAACCCCGTCTCTATTAAAATACAACCAATTAGCTGTGCGTAGTGGCAGGTGCCTGTAATCCCAGCTGCTCAGACGGCTGAGGCAGGAGAATCGCTTGAACCCAGGAGGTGGAGGTTGCAGTGAGCCGAGATTGTGCCGCTGCACTCCAACCCTGGCAATAGAGTGAGACTCTGTCTCAAAAAAAAAAAAAAAAAAAAAAAAAAAAAAAAAAGGAGAAGAAGAAATACAGTATATCTGTGGTATTAAAATTTCATGGGAGTTTTTGAATTCAGAAGGCATGTTAAAAAAAAAAAAGAAAAGAATAAAAAAAAGAAGTTTCATAGGGTGACAATTAGGAAAAAAATGTCTAAAAAAGCTCTTAAGGGAGTGATAATGAAAAAAAAATTGAAGACCGGGTGCGGTGGCTTATGCCTGTAATCCCAGCACTTTGGGAGGCCGAGGCAGGCAGATCACTTGAGATCAGGACTTCAAGACCAGCCTGGCCAACATGGTGAAACCCTGTCTCTACTAAAAATACAAAAATTAGCCAGGCCCAGTGGCACGTGCCTGTAATACCAACTACTCAGGGAGGCAGGAGAATCGCTTGAACCTGAGAGGCAGAGGTTGTAGTGAGCTGTGATTGCGCCTCTACACCCCAGCCTGGGAGAGAGAGCAAGACTCCGTTTCAAAATAATAATAATAATAATAATAATAATAACAATAAAAAGAAAAAAATTGAGAAACACTGGTTTAAGATGATGTTATTGGAAACCATAATGTTACATTAGACACTCTATAAGCTCCTGGATTGTGGTGCTGGCGGAGGCAATGCTAGTAGAGAGAAATGCTTCCAGGGCAGAACAGGTTTGATAGAATCAATTTGCCACCAAGTGGCTGGTTGGACTCCTTGAGGACTGGTAACATTTTTAGAGCTCAGCCTCAGTCTTTAGGCTAATGGGTCAGGCATTCAGTGGTAGTTGCTACCTCAGGGTTGGTGAACAGGGAAGTCCCCATAGCTCCATTCCTGCCACCATGGCTACTCTGTTAATGGGCCCATTGAGCAAGCACCAGAGTGGCCAAGGACAGAGGCCTGCTTACCGCACTGGATGCATCACCCCCACCACCTGGTTGCTCTGCACCTGCTCTGTGATGGATATTCTCTCACAGGCCTTGATATGAGACACAAAGAATTGCATGTTTTGTTGCCTAATCCCAGAGGCCACTCGCCTGCTTTTTCCCTAGGACTCTTTGTCTTCAGTCTTCTATTTATTTTTTATTTTTATTTGTTTTTAAGACAGTCTTATTGTGTTGCCCAGGCTGGAGTACAGTGGTGTGATCTCGGCTCACTGCAGCCTCTGTCCCCTGGGTTCAAGCAATTCTCCTGCCTCAACCTCCTTAGCAGCTGGGATTACAGGCACACACCACCACGCCTGGCTAATTTTTGTATTTTTAGTAGAGACAGGGTTTTATCATGTTGGCCAGGTTGGTCTCGAACTCCTGACCTCAACTGATCTGCCCGCCTCAGCCTCCCAAAGTGCTGGGATTACAGGCATGAACCACCATGCCCAGCCTGTCTTCAGTCTTCTAATTCCTCCCTTACCAATCAGTCAGGTCGCGTGCCACAGTCCAGGAATCTATATATATATTTACTGTGGGCAATGTCTCCCTTCACAGCAAGTTGATGAGCAGCTGGACTGCTTGACTCCTGCGCTTTGGGAATATTCCTCTTTGCTGCTGTTTTCCACAGTCCTCCTGCATGGGACTGTCATGTGGCAGCAGTCCATATAGGTACAGAGCAACAATTAACATACAGACCTGCCCTATTCTTGACCGGGCCTGAGTTTTTCTCCATCAACTAGGTTGAAGGATGCCTTCTCTGAGGCCATAGGTATGAGGTCAGGGAGAGGCACAGGTAAAGGTAATTGATGAGTCTGCATCACCTTTTGGGGCAACATACTTGTGCTCCCTGGAGTTGCTTAGGCCTGATCCAGAATGTACCGTTTCTACCCTGTGCAATCATATGCACCTGCAGTCCCAGCTACTTGTGAGGCTGAGGTGGGAGGATCCCTTGAGCCCAGGAGTTTGAGACCAGCCTGGGCAACATAGGGAGATGCCATCTCTATAAACAACAACAACAAAGAAACCCGAATGTACCATTTCCACTGCAGGGAGGATTACTGATGTGCCCTCCTGATCTGTGACTTGGGATCTGAAGAAAGATAAAGTAATTTGGAAGTAACATCATTTCTTTTTATATTCACGTTACCTTTATAATTTTGTAAAACGCATCTCTTTAAATGACGCCACAAGGGCTTTCTGGCTTTCCTACTATTCCCTGAGTGACCTGAGCTTATGATTTCTGCAGTGTATCAACAGCAGTTGATAAAAACCAACCTACTTGATAGTCCTTAGAACTACCTTTGCCCCACATCTTTCAAATGTTAGTAATGTTGCATGAGCTCCTCCACCCGTTTCACCCAAATTCACCACAGGTGAGGCCTCAGTAACTGTGATTCTGCAGCATAGTGTTTTTGTTTGTTTGTTTGTTTGTTTGTTTTTGTCTGCCTGTGCCTCTTTAATCATTACATCACATCAAGACTGAACCACACGGGTTTGGCATTCCAACGACTTGCATTACATATGAACATAACTGAAATGCAATGTGGTAATAGAGGCATTTACAAAGACTTGTAAGGTTCAAGGGAGAAATAATTATTTCTCATGAATGGGTCAAAGAGAATGAAGCATTTCAATATTGGTAACTGGTATCACAGGGGTTTGCTGTACAGATTATTTCGTCACCCAGATACTAAACTTAGTACCCAATCATTATTTTTTGAGACAGAGTCTTGGTCTGTTGCCCAGGCTGTTACGCAGTGGCATGATCTCGGTTCACTGAACCTCCACCTCCCAGGCTCAAGTGATCCTCCCACCTCAGCATCCTGAGCAGCTGGGACTATAGGCATGTGCCACTACTCCTGGCTAAGTTTTGTGTTTTTTGTAGAGACCGGCTTTTGCCATGTTGCCTAGGCTGGTCTTGGACTCCTGGGCTCAAGCGATCTTCCAGCCCTCAACTTCCCAAAGTGCTGGGATTACAGGTGTGAGCCTCCATGCTTGACCCCAATAGTTATCTTTTCTGATCCTCTCACTTCTTCCACCCTCCACCCTCAAATAGGCCCCAGTGTCTGTTGTTCTCTTGTTTGTGTCCATGTGTTCTCATCATTAAGCTCCCACTTATAAGTGAGAACATGTGGTATTTGGTTTTCCTTTCCTGCATTAGTTTGTTAAGGATAACGGCCTCCAGCTCCATCCATGTTCCCAGAAGGGACCTGATCTCGTTCTTTTTTGTGGTGCAGCACAGATGTTACCACCATTTCATTTCATCCTGATTGAGACCGCCTTTGCAGAAATATTAACTGAGAAGATTATGACAGTGGAAGATATCAGACCTAACTGACCCCATCTTGCTTCTAACCTCTAAACCGTCCTTGTTGATTCCTGGGCATACTCTGAACTAGCTTAGGGAAGGAATTTAGTGTATACTTTATTTAATAGCCCTTCCCAAAAGGCTAAATTGTTTTTGTAAAATAAATAAAAGGGCACCAGCCACCAAGTCAAGATGAGAGGGGCTGGAATTCTTTTTGGCATGATCTCAGCTCACCGCAACCTCTGCCTTCTGGGTTCAAGCGATTCTCCTGCCTTAGCCTCTGGAGAAGCTGGGATTACAGACACCCACCACCACGCCCGGCTAGTTTCTGTATTTTTAGTAGAGACGGGGGTTTCACCATATTGGCCAGGCTGGTCTCTAACTCTTGACCTCAGGTGATCCTCCCGCCTCAGCCTCCCAAAGTGCAGGGATTAGAGGCATGAGCTACTGCACCCAGCCCTGGCTTATATTTTTGTTTCTGTCTTTTAGTATAGTTTAGTTTAGTTTTAGGTTGAAGCTATTGTTTTAGGTTGAAGCTATTTGTTTCAGCTATTGCCAGAAATTTCCATCTGAGTGCCAAATACATTTAAATTTCATGGCCTTAAATATCTGGTTCTCAGCTGTAATCCCAGCACTTTGGGAGGCCAAGGCGGGTGGATCACCTGAGGTCAGGAGTTCAAGACCAGCCGACCAACATGGTGAAACCCTGTCTCCATTAAAAATACAAAATTAGCCGGGTATGGTGGCGCATGCCTGTAATCCCAGCTACTTAGGAGGCTGAGGCAGGAGAATCGCTTGAACCTGGGAAGCGGAAGTTACAGTGAGCCGAGATCGTGCCATTGTACTCCAGTTTGGCCAACAAGAGGGAAACTCCATCTCAATAAAATAAAATAAAATAAAATAAAATAAAATAAAGCTTTGGGGGAGTCAAAAGTTATATGCAGATTTCTACTGCGTGGAGGATCAGTGACCCTGACTCCTGCATTGTTGAAGGGTCAACTGTACTCGTATGACTCATTTAATGTTTAGAGATTATAAGAGGAAAAAAAGGACAAATTTTATATGCTTTGCTGCCTATGGAAGCAAAAGTTTGTTAATGGAAAAGAGTCCACCTAGGGAAGAGAGTTTGTTAGAAAAACATAGGTTGTACATTTTTGGTACTTACTTGCTCTGGGAGCTAATTGTCTCAAGAAACTGAAATAATTTAGAAGTAACCTGATTCTTTCGCAATTTTACAAAATGCATTTAGTAATGAAGAATGATGAAATAATGCCTCGTGCAGTTAGGGTGTATGGAAAGCAGCATGAATGACTTCTCGGAAATCATATGTAAGAGGTTTCGCCAAGCAGGCATTGCCACCAGATGGCAACAGAGACTCTGGAATGGAATTTTGCAAGTGGATTTAAGAAAGGTCAACCCATCGTACCTTCTAGAGTTCAGCAGCTTTCACTGAACCTTGGTTTTACTCTGTTATGGAATGCCATAACATAATATGTGAGTTACAGTCTTTTTATGAATGCCTTGTTCTTTTTTTTGAGATCGAGAGTTTCACTGTTATCACCCAGGCTGGAGTTCAATGGCACGATCTCAGGTCACTGCAACCTCTGCCTCCCGGGTTCAAGTGATTCTCCTGCCTCAGCCTCCCGAGTAGCTGGGATTACAGGCATGTGCCACCATGTCTGCCTCATTTTGTATTTTTAGTAGAGACAGGGTTTCTCCATGTTGGTCAGGCTGGTCTCAAACTCCCGACCTCAGGTGATCCGCCTACCTCAGCCTCCCAAAGTGCTGGGATTACAGGGGTGACCCACCACCCCCGACTGCCTTGTTTTTGTTTTTAATTGATCAGGATTTTAATCATGAGATTAAAAAGTATTATAAATTTTTAAAGCCACAGTGAAAATTAATACAGCCTACTGAAGGGAAATCTGGTAAATATTTATCAAAATTAAAAATGAGAATGCCTCTCTGATCAGCAATTGTACATCTAGAAATTGATTTTATAGAAAAAATGCATAAAAATATATCAGTGGTCATGTATAAGCACTAGCTTTTTTTTTTTTTTTTTGAGATGGAGTCTCTGTCGCCCAGGCTGGAGTGCAGTGGCGCTGTCTTGGCTCACTGCAACCTCCACCTCCTGGATTCAAGCTAATTATTTAAACCAGTCTACTAAAGTCTAACAAATTCTTTTTCTTTTGAGACGGAGTCTCACTCTGTCACCAGGCTGGAGTGCAGTGGCATGATCTCGGCTCACTGCAGCCTCCGCCTCCTGGGTTCAAGCGATTCTCCTGCGTCAGCCTCCCGAGTAGCTGGGACTACAGGTGTGCACCCAGCTAATTTTTATATTTTTAGTAGAGATGGGGTTTCACCATGTTGGCCAGGATGGTCTCGATCTCTTGACCTTGTGATCCGCCCGCCTCAGCCTACCGAAGTCCTGGGATTACAGGCATGAGCCACTGCACCCAGCCACAAATTCAGTTTATAGATATGATAGATCTCAATTTCTCAGAGATGTTCCATGATTATGTAAGCAGTGTAGAATTATCTTATTTTTTAACTAAGATACATGTAATCTAAAATCCGGTAGTAAAATACATAATTTGGAATCACAAGGTCTGTAACTTCTAATTTGCCAAATTATTTTAACCAGTACAAGCACTTTAAATACAAAAAGATATAGTTTATTCCTAATTTAACACAAAAGGATTATGCTGATGATTCCTTACTTCCAGGAATTGGTTTACTTTTTTTTTTTTTTCCTGAGATGGAGTCTCGCTGTGTCACCCAGGCTGGAGTGCAGTGGCGCCGTCTTGGTTCACTGCAACCTCCACCTCCTGAGTTCAAGCGATTCTCCTGCCTCAGCCTCCCAAGTAGCTGGGATTCCAGGGGTGTGCCATGATGCCTGGCTAATTTTGGTATTTTTTTTAGTAGAGATGGGGTTTCACCATGTTGGCCAGGCTGGTCTCCTGACCTCAAGTGATCTGCCCTGCTCTGCCTCCCAAAGTGCTGGGATAACAGGTGTGAGCCACCACTGCCGGCCAGTTTACTTTTTCAAGCTATTGTCTCAACAAGCTGGGGTTAGCAGCCCTGGGAACTCAGGTTGCTTGTCAGTCAGTTTTCTGACTGGAACATGAAATCCTCGACTGTATATGTCCAGGAACTTTTCTGAGTCCCTATTCCCATTCTCCCTTTTAAAATTGTTGCTGTGGCAACAGAGACTTCAAGTCTATATCCTTCAAAAGGAGTAGTTTCAAAACCACCTTCTGGGTTCAAATTATATCATTACCTAACTGATAGTTGCTTTACAATTTGTTTGGATTCTACTGAACTTGAATTGTCTGGCTGCTGACCCCACTTTCTGAAATTAATCCAGTGACAGATAACTTTGTGATGGAAAATGTAGGTCTCCTTAGTAGTTAGCCCTCTGCCAGGTGACTTGGTTTCTGCCTCCCCTGATATCTGGTTGCTCTTTCCTCTCTAATTCTCTAAATCTCTTTTTATACAGAGCAATTTGGCTCTCTCTGGCCTCTCCGGTCATCATACTTACATTCACCATCTTGACAAGTGCAGTAAGCCACATAAATGCAGCGAAGTACCTTAGGCAGTCCTGGGAGTTTGTGGTTTTGAGTTGTTTTTTTAAAATTTTTTTTTTAGTTTTGGAGATGGAGTCTCACTCTGTCGCCCAGGCTGGAGTGCAGTTGCACAATCTTGGCTCATTGCAACCTCCGCCTTCCGGGTTCAAGCAATTCTCCACCTCAGCCTCCCGAGTAGCTGGGACTACAGGCACACGCCGCCACGCCTGGCTAACTTTTTTGCATTTTAGTAGATAATGGGGTTTTACTGTGTTGCCCGGGCTGGTCTTGAACTCCTGAACTCAGGCAATCCGCCTGCCTCGGCCTCCCAAAGTGCTTAGGATTATAGGTGTGAGCCACTGTGCCTGGCTGAATTACTTTTTAAAGAAACTTCATTTCTTTCCTTCTCCTCCTCTTTCTCCCATCCTCCCTGATTAACCTCTTTTTGTGTGGAACTCACCCCTGGTGAGTTCCTGGTGTCACCCCTTCATTCAGTATTTCCAATGTATGCCTCTTTTCCCCTTTAGGCGATGATACACATATCACAATGTATCTATGCGTTGTGTCTGCTTCCTAACCAAACTGTAAAACATGCAAATTGAGAGTAGGGTCAGTTGTGTTTTGCTGATTAAGTAGTGGGTGGCACGTAGAGAACTTTAAATGTCATGAATGACTTAAACTGGGAGAGGTCAGAGAGCAAGGGTATTCCATACTGGGAGAAATATCAGCAAAAGTTATGGATAGTAATGGTGGTAAAAAGATTTGGTTCATATTTGCCAACTCTTTGCAGGTGATAACTTTATATACATGTACACACACACACACACCAGGACATACAAAGTACGTGTACATTCTGAGTAGCTTAATAATTTTTGTTGTTGAGGATTTGGGAATAAAATACATGAAATTGTATTATATACTCGATTAAAATATGATCATAAACAAGCAAACTGCATCTCTGAAGTCTTTTCCATTTTTCATGCCATATTCCTGGATTTTTCATTCTAGGGTATGCTACAGGTGGGTGGATGGTCTTTTTCCTCCCTCCCATACACTCCATTTCTCTTTTATTTATTTATTTATTTATTTTTGACAGAGTTTTGCTCTTGTTGCCCAGGCTTGAGTGCAATGGTGTGATCTTGGCTCACTGCAACCTCCGCCTCCCGGGTTCAAGAGATTCTCCTGCCTCAGCCTCCCGAGTAGCTGGAATTACCGGCGTCCACCACCACGCCAGGTGATTTTTTTTTTTTTTCGTATTTTTAGTAGAGTTGGGGTTTCACCATATTGCCCAGGCTGGTCTCGAACTCCTGACCTCAGGTGATCCACCCACCTAAGCCTCCCAGAGTGTCGGGTTACAGGCGTGAACCACTGCGCCTGGCCCACTCCATTTCAACTATCTTACCCCACCGCCAGACAAAACTTATATTCATTTGTGTGATTCACGAAATATTTATTTAGTATCTACTATGTGCTACTATATGCAGTGTTCTAGAGACCCTTGGATACATCAGACAACAAAATCAAGAATCCTGCCATTGAGAATCTTACATTCTGGGAGGACTGACAGACACTAACAATAAGGATACAAGCAAATTACAGAAATCCTAGAGCTCGGAAGGGAAGATGTGGACAAGTTTTTCACATCTGGAAATTTCAGATGAAGCACACTGTGTAAAACGTATACTAAGAATACTTTTACGGGTCTTATTTGTCTTGTTACCTGTTTGCCTGTCCTTTTAGGAACACATGTCTCTTTTCCAGTCTAGGAATTTGTACAGTAATGATAATAACTACCATGTACCGACATGCCTGCTGCTACCAGCACCTTTCTTGGAGAGCCCATTAAATCCTCATGACATCCGAAAAGGCAGGTATGATCATTCCCCTTTACAAAAGAGGACACTGCAGTGCACACCCCAATGGGCGTCAGGGTTTCTTCCTTGCGCGCAGTGCGGATTTAGGCTAACCGACTGGATCTGGTTATCTGAAGATGAAAAAAAGACTGGCAAATCCACTTCCTGGATTTCTTGAAGCCGACGCGGCTGAGGTGTGCGAGCGCGCCCGGGGTCCACACTGAGTGCCATTCTGCAGAGCCGGGAGACGGGGTAGGTCGGTCGGTCGGTCAGCCTGGGTCGACCCCCTAGTCCAACGTAACCCAAGACACCTGTGCGCCAGGTGGAGCCAGGGTTAGGGGTGGGGCCTGGGCTCCGGGAAGGGGGCGGGCCCGCCGTCCTCCAGTGCAAATGCGTCCCGGAGTGGTTTGTCCTACGTTGCGGCCCGTAGAGGTTCCGAGTCACCGCCTCTTCTCCGGGAGTGGCGGACATTCGATCATGTGACAGTCCGGAGGCCAGAACCGGGCAGGTTGCGTGAAGCGCAGGGGTTTCACAAAAACAAACGGTGACGGCGCCGCGGCAGGGTCTATCTATGGCCGAGGCGGTGAAGCCCCAGCGCCGGGCCAAGGCCAAGGCCAGCCGGACTAAAACAAAGGTGAGGATCTCCCCACCCTCCCGAGGCTCTGGCAGTATGCTGTGTCTCCCTGCTCCTCTCTTCGGCCTCCCCAGCCAAATCTGCTTCCGTTCCCTGAGCCGTCTGCATCCTCTGCCTCCACCTTTCAATATTTGATCCCACCACCCGTTGACATCCGCCCTTCTCCTCCATTCCTTCTCCACACCCCCGTGCCACACTCTGTCAGGACCCCATTTTTCCTTCTCTCTCCTGTGACTTCACTGGCCTCTTCTTTTTCACTTCTCTTCTTGGCTTTCCTCACCTGGGTCTGGTTTCATGCTGTGAAATAATTTTTCTCTTTCCAGCCCCATCGTTGACTCTCTCTTTACTCCTTTATATCCTAGAACCTTTTCAGTCACTGCCATGCGTAAAGAGGGAAGGTTCCTCTCCTCCACGCGGAGAAGGTACCTTTGGCAGAACTTTATAAGTAGACTAGTGATGTGCCATTTCTCATCACTTTGAAAGTTCAAGATGACATTGGTGCTGCCTCTGTTCATTTCTTATTATCTTGATTGTTTATAAGGGGCACGAATGGCTAGAAATTAACCCAGGGCGGGACTCACACAATAGGGAAGTATTTGAATTTTCTGGGTTTCCTGTATTAGACTACATGTGGTATTAGAGTGATTTTAAGTTGATTTGTCTGTAAGTGCAGTCTGGATTTTCATTTTGTTTATATATATGTGTGTTATATATATATATGATATGTATATGTATTATATATATATGTATGTGTATTATATATATATGATATATATATATGTATTTTTTTTTAGACGGAGTCTCGCTCTGTCGCCCAGGCTGGAGTGTAATCTCGGCTCACCGCAACCTCCGCCTCCTGGGTCGGAGTTACTTGGGAAGCGATTCTCCTGCCTCAGCTTCCAGAGTAACTGGGATTACAGACATGCGCGACCACACCCGGCTAATTTTGTATTTTTAGTAGAGACGGAGTTTCTCCTTGTTGGTCAGGCCTCAAACTCCTGACCTCGGGTGATCCGCCCCCTTAGCCTCCCAAAGTGCCCGGATTACAGGCGTGCGCCTCCTCGCCCGGCCTGTTTATATATATTTTCTAAGATGATCAGATCAAATGCTGCTCCCGGATGGCCAGACCTCATAATTTTGGCTTACCTGAAACAGAGTTTACATTTGGGAAATAAGGAGGATGGTATTACAAGTGCAGGACATTTTTTTCCCCAGAAGTGGGTGGTGGTCCAAAGCAGGTGTAATTTAAACATGATACTGTAATCCGATTTTCTCATGGGAACAAGGTTTTAACAGGAGGCTAGTGTTCATAGGTACCATACCTAATAGACTGTAAATGACTTATGTGGATTTCTTTCATTATGATACTCTCTTTTTTCTTTCTAACTTTTATTTTAGGTTTAGAGGGTACATGTGGAGGTTTGCTACATGGGCAAATTGCACGTCTTGGTGGTTTAATGTGCAGATTATTTTATCACCCAGGTAATGAGTATAGTGCTTGACAGGTGGTTTTTTTATCCTTACCATCTTCCCTCCTTCCACCCTCAAGTAGGCCCTGGTATCTATTATTCCCTTCTTTGTGTCCATGTGTACTTAATGTTTAGCTCCCACTTATAAATGAGAACATGTGGTATTTGATTTTCTGTTTCTGCATTAATTTGCTTGGGATAATTGCCTCTAACTGCATCCATGTTGCTCTTGAGGACAAAATTTTGTTCTTTTTTATGTCTGCGTAGTATTCCATGCTGAGTATTTACCACATTTTCTTGATATGACTTTTTAAAAGGCTGTAGTGGAGTTAGACACATTGGTGTATTCATGTCTGTGAGGAGTTATTCTGGGGAGAAAGTCATTTTGGTACCGACTTTCAGGAATTTTGTTTGTTTTTTTTGAGTCAGAGTTTCACCTTTGTTGCCCAGTCTGGAGTGCAGTGGCGTGATCTGTGCTTACCACAACCTCTGCCTCCTGGGTTCAAGCAATTCTCCTGCTTCAGCCTCCTGAGTAGCTGGGATTACAGGCATGCCCCACCATGCCTGGCTAATTTTGTATTTTTAGTAGAGACGGGGTTTCTCCATGTTGGTCAGGCTGGTCCCCAACTCTGGACCCCAGGTGATCTGCCCACCTCGGTCTCCCACAGTGATGGGATTACAGGCGTGAGCCACCACACCCCGCTCAGAAATATTTTTAAGAGAAATGCTTTTGCATTGTATTGGGTTGGTAAAGAACTATCCAGGTCCAGGAGGAAGAAAAAAGCCATTGGCCAGCTATGCATAAGATCCCTAAACCTGCTTAACAATGAGACTACCAAAAAAAAAAAAAAATTATACCTATCCAGTGAAGAAAAAAAAAAATCCCCGAACCTAGAATGCAGTAGTGCATAACACAGAAATGTTATTTATCTATGAGAGCGGAATCTTAAGTCTTAATCTCTAGTTTTTTTTCCCCAATATATTGATGAAACTAAAGCCTCCAGGGGTGAAATTATTGCTCAGTGTCATGCAGTTAGTGAGAGAACTCAGGTTAAAGCCAGAAATCCTGACTCTCAATCCAGGAGCTTAATAGTTATTTCATATTTCATATGTCTTTTGTCTTTCCATAGATAGAATGTTGCAAATACTTTAAAAAGAGTCTGTTAAGGGGATTCCCTCATAAGTTATTTTGTTTAAAACAGAATTTCTAAATTAAAAAGTTAAAAATCTTAAGCTTTTAGATCCATCATGAAAAACCAATTGATTATATATTTTTATCCATCTTAGGCAACTTTCCTATACAAACATACGTTAATTTTTTTTTGTTGTTAAAGTTTATGAAGAGGCCTTTATTTCAGAGGCATTTTGTCAAACCAAAAATCCTTGACATCTGCTTTTGCCCACACTCTAAATCTAATCATTCACTAAGCCTTGCCAATTGCATTTTCTAAATATTCTTTTGATTCTGTGCATTTCCTCTCCATCCTAACTACTATGACCTTACTCCAAGGAGGATTGCTTCTAAACTGGCCTCTTTACATTCATTCTTGCTGCCCATTCTCTAAACTGAGCTGGATATATATTTTTCAAAACAAAACTGATCATGTTACTCTCCTCAAAATCTTTCAAAGGTTTCCCATCACTGAAAGACTAGAGTCCAAAGCATAGACTAAGGGCTCTGTATGATCTTGCCTCTGTCTTCCTCCTCAGCCTCAGTTCTACCACCACTCCCACCATTCTTCCTTTTCTTTTCTTTTTGAGACCGAGTCTCACTCTGTCGCCCAGGCTGGAGTGCAGTGGTGTGATCTTGGCTCACTGCAACCTCCGTTTCTTGGTTCAAGCAATTCTCCCGCCTCAGCCTCCTGAGTAGCTGGGATTATGGTGCCTGCCACCATGCCGGGCTAATTTTTGTGTTTTTAGTAGAGACGGGGTTTCACCACGTTGGCCAGACTCTTCTCAAACTCCTGGCCTCGGGTGATCTACCCGCCTCGGCCTCCCAAAGTTCTCTTTTGATTCTTAACCTTTATGTCCTTTATGTCCTTTCCTGCTTCAGGGCCTTTGCCTGTGTTGTTTCCTCTGACACCCCTTCCTGTCCCTCTTTACCTAGCCCACTACTCATTTATGAGGTGTCAGCTAAACAGTACTTCGGCAGAGAAGCTTTTTCTCATCTCCCTAGTGTCACTGCCTCTCCAATAGCACTCCCCTGCCCTTTGTGCCACTCATCTCATTTGTGGTTACTTTGTCCACATTTCTCTTCTCCCTTAGATTTTGAACTCACTGAGGGAGGGACCTGTCTTGTTCTCAGTACCCTTCACAGCCTCTTTGTCACTTGATAATGTTCATCGAATGATGAAATAAATGCCAGTAATGAAGAATATTTCCAAGCATGGTCACTCAGAAGAATTTAATAAATTTCCTCTGACTAGTATGAGAAAACGGATGAAAAATGTCCATGACACCAACAAAGCCCCTATCTTTGCCAATCTAGAAAGTTAATTCTTTTGGAATAAAACAATCTAGAAAGTTATTATTTTTTTTTGGAGTAAATTGATGCACTTGTTAGTGCTGGTTACAGTTCAATTATGGTTATAAAGTCCTGCATTAATGAAACCTTTACCATCTGTAGTATAATTTGGCAACTATTTTGGGAAGCACAAACTGGTTCAAAGTCTCAGTTCAGGAAGTGGATAGTGTCATGTGCTGTTGCCTTTAGACAGTTTGAGTGGCTTCTGGATTTTACCCAGCAGCTGACCTACATTCCTCAATGTTAATCATCTGGTAGCTAACCTCTGCTGATAGGTTATGGTTAGGTATGTGGTGCTTATTGCCTGATGCCTAAGAGATAGACCCAATAATGTTTTCATTTCTTTATTATCATTCTCTGCTATAAAATCGCCCAACTCTTGATAAATTACAAGTTAAGTACAGTAGATTCTTAGATTTGGACTTACTCTGCAGAAGTAGTGCATTTTATAGGTTTTTTTTTTTAACAGTTAATATTAAATTCTGAATGCCAACAACTTTTTAATAGTGAGAGCATCCGGTAATTGCTAAGGACAGACAGATGTGTCCCAGAAGGTCACAGGAAAAACCTTTAAATCCCCGTCTCCCTTGTGCCATGCCTAGATGATTGATTTCCACCTCTAGTCCCTTTCTACCAGGAGTGGTTATTGGCGTGAAGTTGGGGGATGTTGCATAGTATTATTTAGCTTCTTTTGTGTCTCCTAAAAGCCATTCATTTATTAAACACTCATTGATCACCAGTTATGTTCCAAAAACTATTCTAGGCTCTTGGGATGTAAAAGAGAAAAAAGCCCAAAGAACTTGGCTTTAGTGGAACTTAACATTCTAGAGGGAGAAGACAAAAAACAAGCAAGCTAAACAAACAAAAATCCATGAAGAAGAAAATATATCATGCTTTATAAGTGCTATGGAAAAAAAGAAAAAGAACAGGTTGAAGAGTTGGGGAGTACTGGTTAGAGGTTAGGATGGGTGGTCTGGATAGTTGTTTTTTTTTGGGGGGGGACAGAGTCTTACTCTTGTCACCCAGGCTGGAGTGCAGTGGCGTGATCTTGGCTGACTGTAACCTTTGCCTCCCAGGTTCAAGCAATTCTCCTGCCTTTGCCTTAGCCTCCTGAGTAGCTGGGATTACAGGCACCCACCACCACGCCCGGCTAATTTTTTTACTTTTAGTAAAGGTTTTGCCATGTTGGCCAGGCTGGTCTCGAACTCCTGACCTCAGGTAATCTGCCCACCTCGGCCTCCCATAGTGCTGGGATTACAGGCATGAGCCACCACGCGTGGCCTGGCTAGTTCTTATTGAGGGTGACATTTAAGTAAAGACATGAAAGGGAAGAGATAGTTCACTATGTGGATATTGGGGGAGAAGTGTTTCAAGCAGAGGGACTAGCCAGGAAAAGGCTGTCTGGCGGTGGCGTGCCAGATCTGTCCTAGGAACTGCAAGGAGGCAGTGTGGTTAGTGCGGAGTGAGTGAGGGGAACACAGTAGGAGATGAAGTCAGAAAGGTAGCAGAGCCCAGTCACGTCGGGCCTTGCATGAGCTTTTACTCCGAGTGACATGGAATCAACACAGTGTTTTGAGGAGAGGAATGACATGATTCCACTTGTGCTTTAAAGGATCACTGTGCCTGCTTTTTGGAGAATAGACTGTAAGGGGGCAAGGGTAGAAGCAGAGACCATCTGAGACTATTGCAGTGTAATGGTGATTACAGGCAAGAGGTAATGGTGGCTTGGGCCAGGATCGTCAGAGAGAAGGTGGTGAGGAGTGTTTGAAGTCTGAGAGCCAAGAGGGTTTGCTGAGGTTGGGATGTGGGATGTAAGAGAAAACAGTCAAGGAAGACCCTGAGAAGGAGAAAGCTGTGGGTGGAACGGGTTTTAGGGGGAAGATCAGGAGTTTGGTTTTAGGTATATTAATTCTGAAATAAACATGTAGCAATGCGGAGTAGGCTAGGACGTGTGACTCCAAGCCTACTCCATATCTCTACATGTTTATTTCAAGTGATGAATAGAAACTTCCCATTTATTTCCTAAAACTTAAAAAAAAAAAAAACTTCAGTTTTAAACAATTACTTGCTTTCTGATTCCTCATTGCTTAAAGTGTGTATGAGTGTACACATATACACACTCTCACACACTGTACAACCCAGAAATGAAATGCCCAGAATTCCATCTTCTGGAAATAACTGTTGATAATTGTTTGCTGTATTTTTCTTTAGGTTTTTTTCCCATATACCCACACTCCAGAGCATATTTACTGTAATGTATAGTTAAGTATGTTTTTCTGTGTTTATCAACTCTTTCTTTATAGTTGGTTATTGTTTCTCCATTTGAATGACTTTAAAATTGATTTTTTACCTGTATGTAACTTATGTGGAGATTAAATATAAAGAAATAGATTTTTCTTAATCTGCCTGGCATTTTTAGTTGTAAGAAATATCTTTTGTTGGCATGATAGCACCAGCCTGTAGTTTCAATTAGGAGGGAGGCTAGGCAGGAGGACTGTTTGAGCGCAGGAGTTCAGGGCTGCAGTGTGCTGTTATTGTGCCTGCAAATAGCCAGTGCACTCTAGCTTGGGCAACACAGTGAGACAGTGTCTCTGATTTTTTTTTTTAAAAAAGGAAATACCTTTTGCTTAAATTATGTTACTTGATACACATGGAATTGATATACACAGAGTTGTTTGAATTTTATTTTGTGATCTATAATGATTATTATATGTATGTTATGTCTTCCTTCTGTGTCTTTATTTATTTATTTTTATAAAGGTAGAGATGGGATCTCCCTGTGTTGCCCAGGTTGGTCTCAAACTCTTGAGCTCAAGGGATCCTCCTGCTTTGGCCTCCCAAGGTGCTGGGATTACAGGTGTGAGCCACTGCACCTGACCTTTATTTATTTTTAACTGAAGTAGGTAGTTGAAGGCAGTTGCTCTTGTTGTCCAGGCTGGAGTGCAGTGGCGCGATCTCAGCTCACTGCAACCTCCACCTCCCGGGTTCAAGTGATTCTCCTGCTGCAGCCCCCCAAGTAGCTGGATTTATAGGCACCCACCACCGTGCCCAACTAATTTTTTGTATTTAGTAAAGATGGGGCTTCACCATGTTAGTCAGGTTGGTCTCAAACTCCTCACCTCAGGTGATCCACCCACCTTGGCCTCCCAAAGTGCTGGTATTACAGGCATGAGCCACCACACCTGGCCATATTTATTTATTTAGAGACAGAGTCTCGCTGTGTTGCCCAGACTGGAGTGCAGTGGTGCGATCTTGGCTCACTGCAGCCTCCGCCTCCCAGGTTCAAGTGATTCTCCTGCCTTAGCTTCCTGAGTAGCTGGGACTACAGGCACCTGCCACCACGCCTGGCTAATTTTTTTGTATTTTTAGTAGAGATGGGGTTTCACTATGTTGGCCAGGATGGTCTTGATCTCCTGACCTTGTGATCCGCCCGCCTTGGCGTCCCAAAGTACCGAGATTACAGGTGTGAGCTGTCCATGCCTGGCCCCTGTTTATGTATTTTTTGAGACAGAGTCTCACTGTGTCACCCAGGCTGGAATGCAGTGGCCCAATCTTGGCTCACTGCAACCTCCACCTACCGGGTTCAAGCAATTCTCCTGCCTCAGCCTCCCGAGTACCTGGGTTTACATGCGCCAGCCACCATGCCTGGCTAAATTTGTAACTGCCCAAGGGGTTCACCTTGCCCACTGCCTAGACAGAGCCAATTCATCAAGACAGGGGAACTGCAATAGAGAAAGAGTGATTCACACAGAACCAGCTGTGTGGGAGACTGGAATTTTATTATTACTCAAATCAGTCTCCCCAGCATCTGGGGAGGAGAGTTTTTAAGGATAACTTGGTGGTTGGGGGGCAGCCAGTGAGCCAGGAGTGCTAATTGGTCAGAGATGAAATCACAGGGAGTTGGAGGTGTCTTCTTGCGCTGAGTCAGTCCCTGGATTGGGGCCACAAGATCAGATGAGCCAGTTTATTGATCAGCTGGTGCCAGACCAGGCGTGAGCTTGATGGTACTTGCAGCAACAAAGTTTGTAATTTTGATGAAGTCCAACTGATCTTTTTCTTTTGTTGCTTGTGCTTTTGGTGTCATATCTAAGAAAGCTTTGCCTACCCAAGGTTATAAAGATTTTTTTGTTTTCTTCTAACAGTTTAAAAGTTTTACCTCTCACATTAGGTATATGATCCTTTTTGCATTAATTTTTGTATATGATATAAGGTAGGGATCCAGTTTATTCTTTCACTTGAGGATATCCAGTTGTTCTAGCTCCATTTGTTCAAATTTCCCCATTGTTTTGACATTCTTGTCGAACTCAATTTGCCATATATGTAAGGTTTTATTTCTGGATTCTCAGTTCTGTTCCTTTCATCTATTTGTCTGTCCATATGCCAATACTGTCTTTATTACTATAGCTTTGTAGTAGGTTTTGAAATTGCCAAGTGCGAGTTCTCCAACTTTGTTCTTTTTCAATATTTTCTGTCTGTTGTGGGTCACTTGCATTTCTGTATGCAATTTAAATATCAGTTTGACAATTTCTGCAAAAAAAAGGTAGCTAGGATTTTGCAAGGGATTGTGTAGAGTTTGTAGGTCCATTTGACGAATATTTTCATCTTAACGATATTGTAAAAGACATAGAATGTCTTTCCATAATTTCTTTCAATAATGTTTTATAAGTTTCAGAGTACAAGTATTATGCTTTTTTCTCTCAATTTATCCCTAAATACTTTGTTCTTTTTATGCTATTGTAAATGAAATTGTTTTACCAATTTCATTTTTTGATTGTCAACTCACTAAAATTTGGCCTCTGCCACACTGACCTTGCCTCAGCCTAGACTAGTAGAGTATGGGGATCATAAAGTCAGGTGCCTGCAGGAGCCAGGTATATAACCTGGAGGAGTGAAGCAGGCTGGGTGGGACAGTGGTCACTGGGTCAGGCTGTGCCTGGTTTAGAGGGGACAACTGCTCTCGAGTTCTAGTTGATGGTTGCTGTGAGGTTGTGATGGTTCGGCGTTGCCACATCTTATGATTTTCCAAGAAAAACTAGAAATCTGGATTTTTGTGGAGAAATCCTAATTTGCCAGTTAGCAACTAAGCAGACACATACACACACACATACATACACAATATAGGCCAAGCAAATCATATGTATTTTTAAGGATGATGTTTAAGGATGATGCCAGTGAACAAAGTGAGAGTGAAATGTTTGATGTACCACTCACCTCCTTAACTGTAAGCAATGAGGAGTCCCTGATGTGTCCACTAACATTTCTCTTGCTGTGGTAATCATTTTCCCTCTTAATTTTTTCTTTCTGACTTCTCTGTCTGAGAACCCTGTTTATTACAGCAAGTTTGCTAAACATCATTGCAGCATAGTTTGGGCTTGCTTTTTTGTTTTATTAACACTCATATAATGTTTTTCTGTTATTCGTGATTTTAGGCAGTTTAATAAACTAGTTTGTATGAGATGTGCATTGGGTGGCTGACTTCTGGATCTAATGTCCACCATTCACAGTGGGGGCGAAGTTATTTGGAGGGGCATTTTGCTTCTTGAATCATTACCATTTGTAAATATTTGGCAGTCAGGTTCATTTCAACAAGCTGACCTCAAATTCCATGTCAAAAACATTCATCTTTTCTTTCTTTTTAATATATAAAGGCCCCACTTTTTTGGCTGTTAGTCTGCTGGACCTTCAGAGCAGAATAATCCAAAATAACCAAGAGCTCGTATAACTCATGTTTGCCTACCTTAAAATTTCTTTGTGAAAGGAAGTATTTGAGTGATTTCAATGAGGTTTTTAGTCTGTTTGAATGAAACAACTTTATTTAGTGTCATTTAAATAATTTTTTCTTCCTTATTCAGCCTAACTTCCTATGTTATCTAGTTTGTGTATTAATGCCTGAAGGTTTTTTTGAAACCATACGTTTATTTTTAATGAATAACTTTTTTATGATGATGGAGATAATTTTGTACTTAGTGAAAAGTTGCAAATATAATACAGAGACTTCCCATGTACCCTTCACCTAGTATCCTCTTGTGTCATCATCTTATATAACCATACATTCTATGGCATGGAACAATGATTAAAACTAAGAAATTGGCCGGGTGCGGTGGCTCACGCCTGTAATCCCAGTACTTTGGGAGGCCGAGGCGGGCGGATCACGAGGTCAGGAGGTTGGTTAACATGGTGAAACCCCGTCTTTACTAAAAAATACAGAAAATTAGCCGGGCGCCTGTAGTCCCAGCTACTCAGGAGGCCGAGGTAGGAGAATTGCTTGAACCGGGAAGTGGAGGTTGCGGTGAGCCGAGATTGCGCCACTGTGCTCCAGCCTGGGTGACAGAGCAAGATTCTGTCTCAAAAAAGAGAAAAACACAAAAAAAAACCCCCACGGAATTAATGTTGGTGCAATATTAAGATGTGGAACTTATTTGGACTTCACCAGTTTTTCCATTAATGTCCTTTTTCTAATCCAGGTCCCGCAATACACTTTAGTTGTCAGGTCTCTGTAGTTCCCTCCAGTCTCTACCAGTTTCTCAGTCTTGTCTTTCATGACCACATTCCTTTAGTTATCTTGTAGACTGCGCCTTAGTTTGGGTTTTTGTCTGATGTTTTCTCATGATTAGATTCAGGTTACACATTCTTGGGAATATCCTATTGGGGTATCCGATGTCAGTATTACTGGTGTCGTAACCTTGATCACTTGGTTAAAGCATTATCTTCCAGGATTCTCCACTGAAACTTACTATTTTCCTGTTTGTTGTTATTAAGCATTTGGGAGGAGATACTTTGAGACTATGCAGATACTCTGTTTCTCTTAAACTCTTCACTCACTCACTTTAGCATCCATGGGTAGATCTTACCTGTGACAGTTAACCATGGTGTTCTTATGGAAAATTTTCTGTTTTTCTCATTCCTTCTGTTAATTCTATTAATCGGAATTCTCCTGCGTGGAAGAATTGTCACTTCTTACCCATTTTATATACGTATTTATTCATTCAGGTAATTATGTCAGTATGGGCTCCTGGATGTTTATTTTATTCCAGTACTACAGTTGTTCTGTTGCTCAAGTTGTTCTGTCCTTTTCTCCCTGAGTTTTGAGTGAATTTGTTTGTCAAGGTGAAGACAAACCTGTTGTGGCTGAAGATACGTAGAGACTGATCTATTTCACTTAACCTCTGGCAAAATGGTGTACAATCTAATTAACTTTCCCCTTCTATTTTTTGAATCAGAATTTGCTGCTTACTGTGATGTCTTTTTCTATTACGATCAGACTAGTGAATCTCCAAATTTAGCACACTCAATATTGGATAATACAAAATATGAAACACATTGCTGATAAAGCAAAGTTAGGTTTCATTTGTTTAATGATGAAATTTAGATTTTATGTGCAGCTTTAAAATTCCTCCTGCTGAAACCATCAATTATTGTGATAAATTATTTCACATTATGTATGTTGTTTTTAGGAAAAGAAGAAATATGAAACCCTTCAGAGGGAAGAGTCCGATGAAGTCTCCCTTCCAAAAACCTCCAGAGAGCAGGAAATCCCTTCTCTAGCCTGTGAATTCAAAGGAGACCATCTGAAGGTGGTAACTGATTCCCAGCTCCAGGATGATGCCAGTGGACAAAATGAGAGTGAAATGTTTGATATACCACTCACCTCCTTAACTATAAGCAATGAAGAGTCCCTGACGTGTAACACAGAGCCCCCAAAGGAAGGGGGAGAGGCCAGACCCTGTGTGGGGGACAGTGCAGTCACGCCAAAGGTCCAGCCTGGAGACAGTGTTGGAACTATAGTAGAAACCCCCAAGAACTTCACAGAGGTAGAGGAAAATACGTCAGTACAAGGTGGACTTTCAGAAAGTGTACCCCAATCTAATTTTTCTTATACTCAGCCAGAAATGGAAAATACACAAGTCAGAGAAACTCAGAATAGTAAAGAAGACAAAGAAGGCCTGGTTTGTTCTTCAGAGGTGCCACAGAATATTGGCTTGCAGAGTTCTTGCGAAGCCAAACATGTTTTTCAGACACCTAGAGTGAAGAAACTGTATCCCCAGTTGCCAGCTGAAATTGCCAGAGAAGCACCAGCTTTGGTGGCAGTGAAACCCTTGCTTCGTAGTGAGCGACTCTACCCAGAACTCCCATCTCAACCAGAACTAGTACCATTTACTAAAGAACAGCTAAAAATCTTGGAGCCTGGTTCATGGCTGGAAAATGTCGAGTCATATTTAGAAGAATTTGACAGCATGGCTCATCAAGACAGGCATGAATTTTATGAGTTGCTTTTGAACTACTCACGATGTAGGAAGCAACTGCTACTGGCCGAAGCTGAGCTGCTTACTCTGACATCTGATTGCCAGAATGCTAAAAGTCGGCTGTGGCAGTTTAAGGAGGAACAAATGTCTGTACAGGTATTTTGATCAGAAGCCTGGGGAATTTGCAGCAGAACTGCATTCCTGGGATGCCGTCCAGGTCTGGAATCTGTTCCTTACACCCACACTGCCCCTGCCTCAGCCTAGAGTAGTAGAGTGCAGGGATCACAAAGTCAAATGCCTGCAGGAGCCAGATGTATAACCTGGAGGAGTGAAGCAGGCTGAGTGGGACAACGGTCACTGGGTCAGCCTGTGCCTGGTGTAGGGGGGACAGCCGCTCTTGAGTTCTAGTCGATGGTTGTTGTGAGATTGTGATGGTTCAGCATTGCCACATCTTATGATTTTCCAAGAAAAACTAGAAATCTAGATTTTTGTGTGAGGAATCCTGATTTGCAAATGTTAGCAACTAATCAGACGCATACACACACAGTGTAGGCCAAGCAAATCATGTCTCCAGCTGAAATTCAGCCCATGGGTCATTAGTTTGTGACCTTGGGCATAATGCTCCCAACATCTGATGGGTAGAGAGTGTCAAGGTTGAGAAGAAGGCATGAGGAAACTGAAGGTGTTATGATCACTTTGGCCTCCATAGGGTTGTATCTGATGGTCTTCCCCATTGAGTGTGGATGAGGAATCTGAAGGTAGCAACCGATTCCTAGCTCCAGGATGATGCCAGTGGACAAAATGAGAGTGAAACTCACCTTCTTAACTATAAGCAATGGAGAGTCCCTGACGTGTAACATAGAGGCCCCAAAGAAAGGGGAAGACGTCCTCTCAAGGTTGAGAGGGGACGGGGAAAACCATTAGATGCAACCCTATGGAGGCCAAAGTGATCATAAGCCATTTCATAGTGGCTTAGGAGAGATGGCAAGGAAGAAGAGGTTACTCTTGACTAGTTTAGCAGTGAAGGGAAGCTGGAGGAGATATTGCAGAGAAACGTGATTCCCTTATCCCTAATCCTCATTCATTGGCAGGCCTGTATATCTCTGTAGATAGGAAGGAGGGAAACATTTGGAAATACTGCATTGAAGAAGGGAGGATAGAATCAAGAACACAGCTGGTGGAGTGTGTATTCTCTTGAGTAGAACTACAAAGAATGATGAGGGTAGATCCAGAGATGTTTTAAGGTACCTTGAAGTTTAGGGGATATCACACTGGCTTCATGTTCATAAAATAGAAGGTAAGATCATCAATCATGAGAGTCTTAGGGACAAGTTCTGTTATTTTCTTGCAGCTTTCACTGCTGACTACTACTTTTTTTTTTTTTTTTTTTTGAGATGGAGTCTAGCTCTGTTGCCCAGGCTGGAGTGCAGTGGTGCAATCTTGGCTCACTGCAACCTCCGCCTCCCAGGTTCAAGCAATTCTCCTGCCTCAGCCTCCTGAGTAGCTGGGATTATAGCGCCACCACCATGCCCAGCTAATTTTTGTATTTTTAGTAGAGATGGGGTTTCACTGTGTTGGCCAGGCTGGTCTTGAACGCCTGACCTCGTGATCCACCTGCCTCAGCCTCCCAAAGTGCTGGGATTACAAGCGTGAGCCACCGCGCCTGGCCCACTGCTGACTACTTGTTAGAGTTACTCTTCCCTTCTCTGAACTTGCGATGTATTTGTGATTGGCTTTATGTTCCTTTGCACCTGATCATATATTTGCTGGTAATGTTCTCTACACAGTAATACGTCTCCTCACCATGATTAGAAGCTCTTTGAAGATGGTACTGAATCCTATGTATCTTATACTTGCTGCCTGCTTACTTCAAATGGAAAGAGTAACTGGTTTCATATTGTACCTTTTTGTCCTCTGGTAGGGTATCTGTGCAGATCAAGTGAAAGTTTCCAGCTATCATCGCTACCAAAGAGTAGAAATGAATGAAAACGCACTGGTGGAGCTAAAGAAGCTATTCGATGCCAAAGCTGAACACCTCCACCAGACCCTGGCCCTTCATTCTTATACTTCTGTGCTCTCAAGGTTGCAAGTGGAGTCTTACATCTATGCATTGCTCAGTAGTTCAGCTGTTCTGAGATCTTTAGTAATTCACCAGCAAGGCCAAGGTGTGTAAGTAATGAAGCTCTCACTCTTTCTTGCATTTTGAAATAAATAAAAAATTGAGGGCTATAGTCTGGTTGAATTGACTGTATAGTAATTGGTCTTACAAGATACCATTTGTGCTTGCAGTTTTACCAGGCTTCCCCAAGTGTAGGATTGAGATCTGCATTAATGACATTTCTTGGGAGCATTGCCAGGTCTCCTTTGTCCGTGGCTGTCTTTCTCTGCTTCTGTAGGATGCCAGAAACTCACTATCTATCATTAATGTCCTTTGCTGTCCTAGTTAATGTGCTTGTTACCAAGTTGAGTCCAGATATAGTTTTTGATTATAAAAGTAATCATCGGAATACTTCTTCACCCTTTATCTCTTGTGGTTTGTTTGGGCTGCTTTGTTTGTAGGACTGTTTTGTTTAATTTTCCAACAGAGGATTAATAATGTTCTGAATTTTTCATCTTATTTTGGATTTTAAGAAATTAGTCTTTATGACATGAATATTAAGTATGCTTATTGAATTATGCAGTTTTTATTTCTGGGGGATACATTAGGATACTTTAAAGTAAAAGTCCCCCTCCCCTATTTTCTTAACTAATCAAATAACTGGGGGTAGATCAGAGATGTACTGATTTTCAAATAAAAAATAGTGGATTATGGCCAGGTGCGGTGGCTCACACCTGTAATCCCAGCAATTTGGGAAGCTGAGGTGGGCGGATCACTTGAGGTCAGGAGTTCAAGACCAGCCTGGCCAACATGGTGAAACCCCTTCTTTACTAAAAATACAAAAACTAGCTGGGCGTGTTGGCGGGCACCAGTAGTCTCAGCTACTCAAGAGGCTGAGGCAGGAGAATGGCATGAACACAGGAGGCTGAGGTTGCAGTGAGTCAAGATCGCACCACTGCACTCCAGTCTGGGTGACAGAGTGAGACTGTCTCAAAAAAGGAATTCTGATGAGGTTGGTTTTTCCGTTATTTTGAAATACTTCAAAGTTAAACACATTTTGGCTTGTCTGTTTATAAAAATTTAAATATTTTTATGTAACTTTTCTCCTTTTTTTTTAATCTGCACTAAATATTTTAAAGATTTTTTATTGTTGTTGGTTTTAAGTGAAGACACTAAAAATTCCCCCCAAAACACCATTTATGAGAGACTCATTTAATCTCTCTCATTTACAGTGTCTAAGCAGACAGAAAGCATTCCCTCCGATCTGTGTCAACTAAAGGAATGCATTAGTGTCTTATTCATGTTCACCAGGAGGGTTAATGAAGATACTCAGTTTCATGGTGATATTCTTCTCTGGCTGCAGAAATTGGTAAGGGGACAAAAATAGACACTGTAGTCTTTGTTTTATTTCTCTCATAATTTAGGAATTATCTGTTATTTTATTACATTTGGTCTTCAACAACTTTTTCAGCTAATTTATTTCATGAGTTTATTAATGACTTTTCTTTGATCATGATACATGGTAATAAGTTATTTATCTAGTGCATTATTAAGCACAAAGTATGTTTCTCTCTGATAAAGATTATGCTGAATGAACTCTGGACTTCAACTTTGAAAGCAATGAAAATGCAGGAAGTATGCTAAATTGAAGACTAGATGTATATTCAGCATATAGGTACCGGTTGAGCGTTCCTAATTCAGAAATCTGAAACGATCCAAAATTCCAAACTTTTTGAGTGCTGATATGATGCCACAAGTGGAAAATTCCACACCTAAGTACTTAATAGAAACTTTGTCTCATGTACAGAATTACAAAAAATTTTGTATAGACCAACCTTCAGGCTCTATGTAAGGTGTATATGAAACAAATGAATATTGTGTTTAGACTTATGTTTCAGCCCCAAATGTATTAGATGTATTAGTCCTTTTTCACGCTGCTGATAAAGACATATCTGAGACTGGGAAGAAAAGGAGGTTTAGTTTGACTTACAGTTCCATATGGCTGAGGAGGTCTCAGAATCATGGCAGAGGACAAAAGGCACTTCGTACATGGTGGTGGCAAGAGAGAATGAGGAAGAAGCAAAAGCAGAAACCCCTCATAAACCCATCAGATCATGTGAGACTTATTCACTATCATGAGAATAGCACGGGAAAGACCGGCCCCCATGATTCAGTTACCTCCCACTGGGTCTCTCCCGCAACAAAGAAGAAGAAGAATATTCTATCTTCTTCTGGGAGATAGAATTCAAGTTGATATTTGGGTGGGGACACAGCCAAACCATATCACCAAGATATCTTACGTTTATGCAAATATTCCAGAATCCAAAAATGTCTGAAATCTGAAATGCTTCTGGTCTTGTGCATTTTAGATAAGGTATGGATCAAAAAATTTTCTATATCTCATTCTTTCTGTCTTGTGATATTTAATGTCATGCTTAAAACAGTTTCTTTTAAGAGAAAGAAGAAAGGTATAAGGATTTGAAAAACTTAGGAAAGATGTTAGGTGTGTTATAAGAAGAGGGGTATTTGTTTATTGGTTATGTTTATAGATTAAACTACTTGACTTATATTTATTCACTTGTGGCCAGGAACATTAGTGACTTGTAATTTGCCAGAGAAGTAAAAACTAGATTTGTAGAGAATCTGCTTGTGATTTCATCATAGTACTATAGATTCATAGGCCTCTGGTGTGCCTCTGTGGTAGAAACTAAGCCAGTGAATAGTATGTCTTGTGTCTGGTTACTCTTTTGAAAGATTGCATGTATTGAAGCATTGGATAAATGACTTTACTAGACCCCTAGATAAATTATTCTTTTTTTAAAAAATAGTGAGATCATATGACCTTTATTGTTTAGGTGTCCGTGCTACAAAGAGTTGGCTGTCCTGGAGATCACCTCTTCCTTCTAAACCATATTCTTCGATGCCCCGCTGGTGTTAGTAAATGGGCTGTTCCTTTCATCCAGGTATGATGAATGGTTACCTCATTCTGAGGGGTTGGGGGAGAGGTTTTATTAGACATTTTTCCTAAAGAAATTGCTGGAAAAAAAAGACTATTTAAAAAATAGTAATATTTAAAATAAAAATCTTAAAATATATCCAGTATACATTTATAAAAGTTCTTAGGCTGAAACTTGTTGGGCCACCCATAACTGATAGAACTGTACTAAGTTTGCTTGTGGTCTGGCTGGGTAGGTTCGGTCATATTTAACTCTACACAATTTCTGTGCAGGAAGGCTCACCAGGACTTTTTTCCCGTGGTACTCAATACAGCTTCCTAAGTCAATCTGTCTCACACCACAGTTGGTACAGGTCAAACAGAAGCCACCACATCTCAAAGTTCTTTAATACTAGCAGAGATCTTAGGTCTGTGGGATCAACTCTTGTATACTTAGGAGTTGACTATGTGGTTTTTAGATTCTCCTCTCTGCTGTTGCCTTTGGGTCATTAAGTTACTCATAGCAACCACTTAGAATGGGCAGGAGCCAAAATGTTTGCCAAGTTCAGCTTCTCCACATCTCCTTTGCTTTAGCATTTCTGGTGGCAAGAAGTCTGAATCTTATTAGGTAGAAGGAGGATTTTTTTGTTTTTGTTTTGTCTCTCTTTGGATTAAAGTAGCAGTAGTGTCCTTCATCCTATGTTGTTACAGATAATTGATGGAAACTGCTCAGCTACCTCTGCTCTTTGAGTACAGCTGACTCAGTGCCGCCAAGTAACCCATGGGCTGTGCTTTACTCTTGTGTATTAGGTACCAGTTTCAGCTTTGTTCTCTTAACAGCAACTTTGGTCAGAATGCTTGTGAACCAAGATTATGGACACTTGGGTTATTTGTTTTCTACAGTACGCTTTTTGCTTTTCTGATTTCAGATCAAAGTGTTGCATAACCCATCAGGGGTCTTTCATTTTATGCAGTCCCTTGCCCTGCTGATGTCTCCTGTCAAGTAAGTGTGGAAGAGCTTTGTGAAGTAGAGATTGAAATGCTTCTTTCTTCTAAAGGATTGGCTCCTGAAACTGCCTAGATCCAAAGAAGAACAGCTAAGGGAAGTGTTGGCATTCTAGAATTTAACATTGCAGATTTTCTTTGGGTTTGATTCTTGTTTCAAAGTGACTCTTCAACTGCTTATATATACGCAACTATTTTTATGGGATCCCTGTTTTAGTGGGTTTGCCCCTCTTGTCATATATGCTATTGTGAAAGGTGCTACAGACAAAAAAGGTGATCTGTTTCTTGGAAGAAGAGATTTAATGCCAGAAGAGAAATAGCACAGAGAGATTTAAAGTGCTAAATTGTGAAGCTATGCAGTAGAAATGAAGAGAACAAAGAGTTGAATGGAGTAGTCAGAGAGGGTTTCATGGTAAATGAGCTGTGTTTGAAGAATGGATTGGACTGGGCATCGTGGCTCACACCTGTAATCCCAGTACTTTGGGAGGCCAAGGCAGATGGATCACCTGTGGGCAGGAGTTTGCGACCAGCCTGGCCAACATGGTGAAACTCCGTCTCTACTAAAAATACAAAAATTAGCCGGGCATGGTGGTGTAATCACCTGTAATCCCAGCTACTTGGGAGGCTGAGGCAGGAGAATCGTTTGAACCTGGGAGGCGGAGATTGCAGTGAGCCGAGATTGTGCCACTGCACTCCAGTGTGGGTGATAGAGCAAAACTCCATCTGAAAAAAAAAAAAAAAAAAGAATGGATTGGATTTCAGTAGGAGAATGGGACAATGGAGAACATGTAGGTGGGAGAACAGTGTGAGCAAAGGCCCCAACACAGGTTAGGATAGCTGTGCAGAGCACAGGTAGATCAGTGTGGCTGAAGCAAAGGTGTGTGCGGGAGCTGGTAATAAAGGTGGGTTGGATTATAGAAGTCCTTAAAATTAAATGAGGAATTTAGATTTGATGCCTTGCTGCCTTGGATACAAGGGCCTGCTCCTGCACATGGTAGATAATGATTTGACTCACAAGTGTTTTTGCATTGATATCTATGTTTTGGCCCTAAACAAGCCTCTCCATTACCTTTTTTCTTTTTTTTTTTGAGATGGAGTCTCTCTCTTTGACCAGGCTGGAGTGCAGCGGAACGGTCTCAGCTCACTGCAACCTCCGCCTCCTGGGTTCAAGAGATTCTTCTGCCTCAGCTTCCTGAGTAGCTGGGACTACAGGCATGCGCCACCACACCCAGCTAATTTTTGTATTTTTAGTAGAGATGGGGTTTCACCATGTTGGCCAGGATGGTCTCGATCTCTTGACCTCATGATCCACCCACCTCAGCCTCCCAAAGTGCTGTGATTACAGGCGCGAGCCGCCGTGCCCAGCCTCCATTCTTTTTTATTCAGTAAGTCATAGTTGCTAAAATAGTTTCCCTGGCAAGACTCTGTGAGCCTGGTTTGAGTTAAGGTCTGTAGCATATGTGTTGAGGTCCTGCGTCATGCAGGGAGCTGTGCTAGTATAGCTGCTTTCTGCAATTACTCATCATTACTAATTCAGAATGGTTGCATTTGTCACCAAAATTAGTGCAGTTTTAGTAGCCTTGGTTTTTGGCCAGTTCTTATTCACTAATTTAAACCATTTGAAGATTGGGTTGATGTGTGGCTCTTCTTCAGGATGAGTGGATAATCCAGAATGCACTCACATGGGCCTTCATCTAAGTGATGGGAGTGATTATTCTTGTCCTTTAGAAATCGAGCTGAGTTTATGTGCCACATGAAGCCCAGCGAGCGGAAGCCATCCTCCTCAGGGCCTGGGTCTGGGACCTGGACGCTAGTAGACGAAGGAGGAGAAGAGGTAACTTTGTCATGTCTGCATTATTTTGATGAATTATTGTGCCCTCTTCTTATGCACCAGGTATTGTTCTAAGCACTTTTCACATAATATCTCATTTAATTCTCCCAGCAACCCCATGAGGTAAAGACTTATGATTCCTATTTTATAGATGAGGAAACTGAGGTGCAGGGCTGTGAAGTACCTTCTCTCAAACCATAGGGTCATTAAATGCGGAGCCTTTAGAGCCTGTGCTTTGAGCCAGTGTGCTGTGTTGCACCCCTTCTCTAGAATATCATTCTGTTCAGCTCGGAGAATTTGGCACTTGGAAATTAAAGTCATATTACATAAGATGTATATTAGGAGTTTCCTTATGTAGTAACAAGTTTCTGTGGTTGGAGTCTTACCTACAGATGGTGAATCTGAGTAATAAAGAGCTGGAGCTTAGCAAGGTTTTCCCTTAACTCATAAACTTCTTATCCGGAAATTCTCATTTGAAAGGTAGAAGATGGTTTTCCATTTTTAGTGATAATTTAATGATCGAAATACAGCTTCTCAAGATCACCCTTGTTAATTTTCCTTTCTACTATACCCATCGTGAGTATATTTGTAAGCAGTTTTGTTCTGCTGCTAATTGTCAGTTCTAGTCCTTTGTTTTGTTCTGAATCTTGATTTGATATTCTTGTCTAGGATGTTCAGTGACCAATTTATTATAATCCCTCTCTTAAAAGGAGGTGAGGCCAGGCACGGTGGCTCACACCTGTAATCCCAGCACTTTGGGAGGCTGAGGCAGGATCACGAGGTCAGGAGATTGAGACCATCCTGGCTAACATGGTGAAACCTCATCTCTACTAAAAATACAAAAAATTAGCCAGGCGTGGTGGCGGGCGCCTGTAGTCCCAGCTACTTGGGAGGCTGAGGCAGGAGAATGGTGTGAACCTGGGAGGCGGAGCTTGTAGTGAGCCAAAATTGCGCCACTGGGCTGCGCCCAGCCTGGGTGACAGAGCGAGACTCTGTCTCAAAAAGAAAAAAAAGGAGATGAAAGTGTTCAGCCAACAGTTTTCAGAATGACAGCCATGGCAGCTGTGGGATTGTGTCTGTGTATTTCCCAGAGTGCTCATTCAGAAGTGGGGAGTACCCGTCACAGTCGTTTTTCTCTTCCTGAGACTTGCAGGAGGAGGTGGTCAGGTGGTGGTAAATGACGTGGACGTGCAAGCGTCTTTGCTAGAAACTGAGGAATCATTCTGAAGCAAGCTTCTCAGGAACCAGTACAGATTGGTCTTTTAAAGATTGCAGTGGAAGTATGTTTTTTTTAGAGTGGTCTTTCTTGGGGGAGAAATCTTTTCTTCTGGTAGGTTTCCTGCATTTAATCCCAGACGGATAATGATTAAGGAGCATTATAATTACTTGTAATGATTAAGCATTATAAATACTTCCAGTCAAAATATCTGATTAATTATCTCACCCTGCATTGGTGCCTGGCTCCAGGTTAGCACTCCCTAAATATTCAGCGAATTCAAGAACTGGGGAATAGATGAGAAAGTTGGGAGTGCCATGGCCTCAGAAAAGGCTGTGGGGAGGAAGGCACTCTGAATTACCCACATCAGTGGTTTCTTGATACTAGCTATATACTAGAATCACCTGGGCAACTTGCAAACCTTGCCCAGGCCCACACCCAGACATCCAAATAGTTAAAAGCCTACCTGGTGGTTAAATGTACAGCTGAGTTGAGAATAGCTAAGTTGAGAACTGCCTTAAGTAGAGTTTCTGAAACACTTGTTTGTTAGACATTTTAGACACATAATAAGACTGTAAAAATTGAGTGGCTTAAGGAAATTTTGAATGATTTGCATTAGTCCCTTGTGGAAATTGAGGTGATACATTCTATTCTTCAGGTTCTCAGGATCTTTTTACTTCCTTCCCTTTTTAACGTTTATCTTAGGACATGAATCAACTTGGTTTCTAAGGTGACTTTAGTGCTCTGTGTCAAACAAAAAGACCGCAAAGATTTCCTCTATTTAATCTTTGTGTATGACCACTGTTATTTTTATATGGCTTTTGGCAGCACTGATTGACAACAGAACTTTAGTCATCTGTAGCAAATGTCAATTGCTTCCTCTTAAGTCTGTCGAATACTACATAGACCTTGATTTTGGGAGAAGAGAATTGCAGCTAACATAACTTGAACTCTCATCTATGGTTCTTGTTTTTTTTGAGATGGAATCTCATTCTGTCACCCAGGCTGGAGTGCAATGGTGTGATCTTGGTTCACTGCAACCTCTGCCTCCCAGGTTCAAATGATTCTCACGCCTTGGCCTCCCGAGTTGTTGGGATTACAGGTGCACGCCACCATGTCTGGCTAATTTTTGTATTTTTAGTAGAGATGGGATTTCACCATGTTGCCCAGGCTGCTCTTGGACTCCTGACCTCAGGTGATCTGCCTGCCTCGGCCTTCCAAAGTGCTGGGATTACAGGCATGAGCCACCGTGCCCAGCCCATCTGTGGTTCTTTAATTGATGTTATCAAAGCACTGATCCCTATAGTAAGGTCCTCACTCTAGAGGATTTCTTTTTTTCTATTTTCTTTGGGATGGACATTTAATGAGAGCAGTTTCATCACTGACCATGACCCAGATACATATAAAATTGTGCTTGCAATTTCAGGGGATTTACTGTGGAACTATCTCTGGAACTGAGACTATAAATTTCTGTCCTGGAGAAAAGGTCCATGAAGACTCATGAGGATATCACATGTATACCATTGAGACCTGTGATAATTTAACTCCTGTAACTCTGAATCATAGTGTGATCTGATCAAATCAGCTGACATGACTTTTTATCTTTTCCCTTAGGATGAAGACCCTGAGACCAGTTGGATTCTCCTTAATGAAGATGATTTGGTTACCCTTTTAGCACAGTTCCCCTTTCATGAACTCTTTCAACATCTTCTTGGGTTTAAAGTAAAAGGTAGACTCATTTCGCTTATCATGTGTAAAATGGGGTAGTGGCAAATGCAAACACAGAAACTCTGCATTGAGTCTTTTTTTTTATTTTGAGATGGAGTCTTGCCGTGTTGCCCAGGCTGGAGTGCAGTGGTGCGATCTCGGCTCACTGCAAGCTCCGCCTCCCAGGTTCATGCCGTTCTCCTGCATCAGTCTCCCGAATAGCTGGGACTACAGGCACCCTCCACCATGCCCGGCTAATTTTTTTTTTTTTTTGAGACGGAGTCTCGCTCTGTCGCCCAGGCTGGAGTGCAGTGCCCGGATATCAGCTCACTGCAAGCTCCGCCCCCCGGGTTCACGCCATTCTCCCGCCTCAGCCTCCTGAGTAACTGGGACTACAGGCGCCGCCACCTCGCCCGGCTAGTTTTTTGTATTTTTTAATAGAGACAGGGTTTCACCGTGTTAGCCAGGATGGTCTCGATCTCCTGACCTCGTGATCCACCCGTCTCGGCCTCCCAAAGTACTGGGATTACAGGCGTGAGCCACCGCCCCCGGCCTAATTTTTTGTATTTTTAGTAGAGACGGGGTTTCACCATGTTAGCCAGGATGGTCTCCATCTCCTGACTTCATGATCTGCCTGCCTCGGCCTCCCAAAGTGCTGGGATTATAGGCGTGAGCCACTGCACCCAGCTTGAGTCTTACTTCTTGTGTAGGCTCCAACTCAGGTTTCTTGTGCCTAGCTGTTGTAGGCTTCTCTTGTGTTTGTAATTTCCCACTTGGTGCTTAAATGTGAGAAAGCTAACTAGCCTGCACATTGCCCAGCTTAAATTGTTTTTAATTTGCACATTGTCTCAAGTTTTTTCCCATTTCATGTTGATATGGGAGCCAGAGTAATGAGATTGTCAGTTCTTCTCCATCTTGGCTTTGAGTCCTCGTTAAATATGTGTACAGCTGTTTCCGTTGGTGTTTTTTCATAGTAATTGTGATTTTTTTCTTTTATCTGATTAACTTCTAGGTGATTATTTACCTGAAACAACAAGACCTCAAGAGATGATGAAAATTTTTGCCTTTGCCAACTCGCTAGTGGAACTTCTGGCTGTGGGCTTAGAAACCTTTAATAGAGCACGCTATAGGCAGTTTGTGAAGCGAATTGGTTATATGATCAGGTAATACTGCCGTTGGTCCATTCTTCTCTGTTCCTTTTACCCTGGTCAGACACAGATACTGCATAATTGGGATGATGGACATTTTAGTTGTAAACCTCAGGTCTTATTTCTTGTGAAAGTTAAGATTTTTTCACCATCTATAAGATGGGAATTTCATAAGTGCTTCCAGTCAGCATATTTCGTTAATTATCTCAAATTTAACTGGCTTGCTAGATGATTTTTCTTGGAGTCGAGATCCCCAAAGCTGTTGCTGGGTTGAAGTCTGGGCGAGAGAGAAGGCATCTAGGAAAATGCAGGCTCTTACTGCTTCAAGTGTCTTAATAAATTTAGAGAATATGTACTGCTTTTCTTTGAATTAATTTTATACTCTTTTTTTCTGCTTTATTAATTTTAATTGTCTTTACTGGATCATTTCTTACAGCATATACACATGCTGTTATTCAACTTCCTTCCCCACCCAAAAGAAACTCCATAAAACTATCAAAACTTCTCTCCCTCCTTACTTTTGCTTCCAAAATAAAATTACTTTTAATTCATTTATTTTATCTTATTTTTTTATTTTTTTGAGACTAGTCTCACTCTTTCACCCAGGCTGGAGTGCAGTGGCACGATCTCGGCTCACTGCAACCTGTGCCTCCTGGGTTCAGGCAATTCTTGTGCCTCAGCCTCCTGAGTAGCTGGGATTACAGTTGCGCACCACCACACCCGGCTAATTTTTGTATTTTTAGTAGAGACGGAGTTTCACCACATTGCCCAGGCTGGTCTCAAACTCCTGGGCTTAAGCGTTCTGTCCGTCTTGGCCTCCCAAAGTGCTGGGATTACAGGTGTGAGCCACCGTACCTGGCCTAATTCACTTATTTTAGATATGTATCTATTAGCTTTATTAATCAGTCAAATGGTTATAGGATGCCCTGAAAGGGTGGGGGTCCCTTCTTTTTTTTTGAGACGGGGTCTCACTCTGTCACCCAGGCTGGAGTGCAGTGGTGTGATCTCGGCTCACTGCAACCTCTTCCTAGGTTAAAGCCATTCTCCCACCTTAGCCTCCTGAATAGCTGGGACTATTGGTGTGTGCCACCATCCCCAGCTAATTTTTTGTGTTTTTAGTAGAGATGGGGTTTCACCATGTTGGCTAGGCGGGTCTCCAACTCCTGACCTCAAGTGATCCGCCCGTCCTGACCTCCCAGAGTGCTGAGATTACAGGCATGAGCCACTGTGCCCGGCCTGGGGGTCCCTTCTGAGATCTAGAGAAAGCCTTGAGTATAGAGTTAGGAGAATGAGATAGTGGGAGGGAGGATGACTGGTGACTTGGAGATAAATTTGTTAAAAGCTAAAAGCCCATCTACCGTTATTAACAGAAGTCCATCCAGACATCTGTTTTCTGATTCTGCTTAATAAATAAGACCATAAATAAAATTGGTCCATGAGCTCACATACAGATATAGGATTGTGTGCTTACTGTATGCCAGGACTGTGATTTCTTATTTTATTTTCTCAGTAACTCTATAGGAAGAACATTGGTATCATTACTGTTTTAAGATCACTGTTTACATTATTGTGTAAATAACAGCTGTAGTATATTGTGATTATTCTTTCTTTGTTTTTCTTTCCATCTGCTTACTTTTCTGTGAATCTAGTGCAGATTCGTCTCATACCTTCTAATTGCAGAACAATTTCCCATAAGGTCTCATTCTTCAGATCGCCTGTTAGTTCCCATTTTATTCCTCCATCCTCACTTGAACTTGCTTTTCCTCCCATCACTACCCAAACAGCTCCTACAGATGAAGATCTCTAATGAACCTTGTACTCCTGATCCACTGGCCAGTTCTGGGTCTCCTCATCCTACTTGGCATCTCTCACGTAGGTCACATAGCAGCCTTTCTTGTAGTTAGTTGATAATTTTATCCTTAAAACATTTTCTTTGCTTGGCTTCCAGGATACCACATTCTCCTGATTTCTCCACCATTTCACTGACAGTTCCTTTTCTGCCTCCTTGGTTGTTTCATTCTCACTTCCAGACTTCTTAATGTTAGAGTGTCTCAGGTCTCAGTCCCTGAACCTCTTCTCTTTATCTACTCTTGCTTCTTCAGATGTCATTCATTCTTCTTTAAATATCTAAACACTGTTACAATTCTCAGAGTTATATTTCCAGCCCATACCTCTCTCATAAACACATTGTATATTCAGCTACCAACTCAGCACCTCCACTTGGATGACTTATTAACATTGTAATGTAATTCTCAAAGTGAACTCACTCTCCTTCCAAACTACTCCTCCTAGTTTCATTAAGTAGCAACTCTATTCTAGTTTCTCAAGCCAAAACACCTGGTGGCACCCGTGGCTTTTCTTTCTTTTATACCCCGCATTCAATCTAACTGCAAATTTTATCATCTCCACCATCAAAATACCATCTTTTATCAAATCTAAGATGCCACTAATTATTTTTTTAAGATATATTTTATATGCCACTAACATAGGGAAAATGCTGCCAAATTATGGCATCACATCATTAACATTAACATGGATTCTGACGTTCTAATTGCAGAGAGATTAGTGTGAAAGACATGCATTCTTTTGAATCAGTGAAACATGCTATTTCCAGAATCTAGCTGCTTCTTACCACCTTCACTGCTAGCACCCCATTTCATTCCTAGACCTCCTGACTTATCTTCCTGCTTCTGACTTTGCCCACTGCCCACTTCTGCCCTTTTCCCACCTCAGTGTGTTTTTAAACAGCCAATGTTGCTTATGAATTGTGAGTCAGCCCATTGTCTGCCCAGGACCCTACGGTGCTCCCTGCTGCACTCAGGGAAAAAGCCGAAGTCCTCACAGTGGCCTGCAGGGTGCCTCATGTTCTGGTTTCCTGCCACTTTTCTGATTTCATCTCCAGCCAGTCTCCCTCTTAGCACATTGGCCTCCTTGCTGTTCCTAATCATACCTGACACCCCTCAAAGCTTTTGCATTGGCTGTTTCTTCTATGTGGACACTCTTCTCATAGACACTCTTGTGATTCTTCACTTTTCCAGGCATTATCACATGTCCCTCTTCAGTAAGGCCTCTCATGCTCCCAACCCACCTCCTTACCCTGCGTACCCCTTCATCGCCAGACATTATTCCCTTCTCTGGCTTTTTCTCAGTGTCACTTACAACCATGTGGCAGACTATATGTGACTTTATTTTATTTGTTGTCTCTTTGCCCTTCACTAAATGTAAGCTCTATGAAGGTAGGATTTTCTTTTCCCCATTTCATTACTTTCAGAACCTGGGCAGTAGTAGGTGGATAGTAGGTGCTCAATACATATGTGTTGAATAATGAATGTTGTAAATGTAATATAAAGGTGCAGATATTGAGCTAATGAAAAGTACCGTATTATCTTTCCTCATGCTCAGAATGACCGTTGGTTATGTAAGTGACCACTGGGCACAGTATATGAGCCATAACCAAGGCTCAGGATTGGCCCAACAGCCCTACTCTGTGGAGAAACTACAGGTTGAATTTGATGAGCTGTTTTTGAGGGCTGTCCTACATGTGCTGAAGGCCAAAAGGTAAGTAAGACATATGATATTTGGTGAGAAGTTACTTCCTCACTGATAAGAACCAGTCGAGTGAAAGCCACTTAAGTAGGTCTTTTATAATAGTTTCTTAGTGTATTTCATCTGTTTCTTATCGAGGGCAAATTCTTGGGCCTTAGTTTCCTTATCTGTAGTACCTCCCTGTTGGCTGAAATGGTCTCTCTCTCTCTCTATTTCGTTCTGTTGTAAGATAACACTATTCTGGTGTCTCAGTTTTTTGCCACCCTGAAGTTTTGGGGCAGCCTCGAGCAGGGGAAAACAGGATAGATTGTATCTGTCACATACCCACTGCGGTGCCTGCAGTGAGAAGCGGTAGGTGCGCAGCATGTGGTGCAAATGATTTGCTGATTTTATTGTTCAAGTTGCCTTCCTGTAAGGGTTTTAAGGTCTGGGAATGTCATGGATCTTGGTTCCCTATCTTAGCTTTGTAAATACTGTCTTTGGATCATGCTGTCTGTGTCACTGCTTGTAGCCTAGGACCTGTTTGAGGCATAGGCAGGGGCACAGCTGCACATCCCGTGCTCCCTTCCCTGAGCCACTGGCCCAGTTGAGTGGGCTTTGCTGCAGAATTATGCCCTCCACTAGGAGATGCAGGCCTGCCTCCACCCCTGCCCAGCTCTACTTATGAACTACTAGCTCTCCCCTATTTTGGCCCTCTCCTGAGCTAGTTGTCTACACTCCCTCTTGCCATGTGACTCAGCCTCAGCCCCCGATTTATTCTGTGTTGTATAGTCAGTTTGGGTTTTGGTCTGCCATTTACTGTTACCCTGGGAAAGTCACTTAATATTTGTGGTCTCACTTTCTTCATTTATAAAATGGAGATGGTGATAATGATACTACTGTGCCATTAACCTCGTGGATATGTGATGAGGGTGAATTGTGGTAATATGAGGAAATACATTTTAAACCACAAAGGACTTTTCAAATGTAAGTGGGGGTTGTTCTTGTGTGGTTTCATACGGGGAATAGAATAATCTAGAGACTTAGAGAAAGATCAGGAATTCTTAGCTAAGTGTTAACCACTTTTAGACACTGTGAAGGCATAAGTCTAACTTAAATAGAACTTGGGTATAGAAATTTATCTTTTTTTTTTTTTTTTGTGATGGGGTCTCACTTTGTTGCCCAGGCTGGAGTAGCATGATCTTGGCTCACTGCAACCTCTGCATCCCAGGTTCAAACGACTTTTCCACCTCAGCCTCCCAAGTAGTTGGGATTACAGGCACTTGCCACCATGCCCGGCTAATTTTTTGTGTTTTTAGTAGAGATGGGGTTTCACCATGTTGGCCAGGTTGGTCTTGAACTCCTGACCTCAAGTGATCTGCCCAGTTCAGCCTCCCAAAGTGCTGCGATTACGGATATGAGCCACCACACCTGGCCTTATCTTTAGATTACTCCTGTTACACATATACCATAAATTTTGTGGTCTCATGAGATGCACCAAATCCTGTTCAGGATTGTCAGGGCAGCAGTGCAGTAGCACCTGCCCACTGACACCAGCCTGGTACATGGGAGGAGTCTTCCTTCTCTGATCTGTCACTTATTTTTGTGCTTGCTTACCGGAGAGGCAAAGCTGTCATCCTACTTACTGGGGCTTATATATTCAGCTGTGAACCCTTCCTGTAACATTGTGTATATAATTCACAAAGATAATTGTTTTAAAATGTTGACAGCTATTGTTCTTAAGTTTATTTTAGGAAACAAATTATATGAGAACCAGATATTTAAAGCCATGAAATTTAAATATATTGGCACTCAAATGGAAATTTCTGGCAATAGCTATCCCTTCAACCTAAAACAAAACTAAACTATACTAAAAGACAGACAACAAAAATAGAAGTCAGGACTGGGCATGGTGGCTCACACCTGTAATCCCAGTACTTTGGGAGGCTGGGGTGGGCGGATCACCTGAGGTCAGGAGTTTGAGACCAGCCTGGCCAACATGGTGAAACCCCATCTCTACTAAAAATACAAGAATTAGCCAGGCTTGGTGGCAGGAGCCTGTAGTCCCAGCTACTCAGGAGGCTGAGGCAAAAGAATCACTTGAACCTGGGAAGTGGAGGTTGCGGTGAGCTGAGATTGCACCATTGCACTCCAGCCTGGGCAGCAGAGCAAGACTCTGTCTCAAAATATATATATATGTACATGTATATAAATACCTATATAAATATATATGTGTGTGTGTATATATATGTGTATGTATATATGCCAGACTTCCTGAATGTCTGCCATATAGGGAATTTTATAGCCTGAAATACACCCTGTTTGTGATTTTACTTTTAAGTCCTCTACAATTTTCCTTCTTTGTTTTGGGGTTATAAAACAGCATCAAGTCCCATGTGAAGTGTTAGGATAGTTAATTAATAAGATAGAAACCTGGCCCACCTGACCTTAGAGAAGTTTCTTAATCTCTTAGTCAGGAGTCTAGCTGGCTTTTCTGGAGTCCAGGTGAGTGTGGGTTTGAGCTACCAGTTGCCTGTTTAGGTTCGTAGATGTGGATTAGGCATAATACACTATTCATTTTTTTAAAATTTGGTTTATTTGTAATTAGATAATTTGTAATAGGATAATTTGTAGTAGTTGTGCCTCCTATTTTTTTAAGTTTCTTTTTTTTTTTTTAAATTTAATAGCAGGTAAATTGCTATACATTCCTTAGCAGATTTCTTTTTTCTTTTTTTTTTTTTTGAAATGGAGTCTCACTGTGTTGCCCAAGATGGAGTGTAACCTATGCCTCCCGGGTTCAAGCAATTCTCCTGCCTCAGCGTCCCGAGTAGCTGAGAGTGTAGGCGTGCACCACTGTGCCCAGCTAAGTTTTATATTTTTAGTAGAGATGGGGTTTCACTACGTTGGCCAGGATGGTCTCGAACTCCTGACCTCAAGTGATCTGCCCGCCTCAGCCTCCCAAAGTGTTAGGATTACAGGCATGAGCCACTGCACCCGGCCATTCCTTAGCAGATTCTGACTTGGGGCATGGCCACCATCCTGATACAAGTTTTTTTTTTTAGTTGTGGTAACATTCACATACAATTTTAATAAGCATCTATCTATTGAATGCTGATTGTTTTTGAGATACTGGTTTAGATAGCAGATAATTAAAATACAGGGTTCTAGTTATAAACTGGTTTATATAAAAATGAACAAGACCTGGTTTCTGCTCTCAAATTGCGGTTAGGTTAGTATGTTATATGTAATTTACAGTGCCTTGAGGTGTTTCTCACGTTGTGTTTTAAGAATCACTTGAGGCCGGGCGCGGTGGCTCAAGCCTGTAATCCCAGCACTTTGGGAGGCCGAGGCGGGTGGATCACGAGGTTGGGAGATCGAGACTATCCTGGCTAACATGGTGAAACCCCGTCTCTACTAAAAATACAAAAAACTAGCTGGGCGCGGTGGCGGGCGCCTGTAGTCTCAGCTACTTGGGAGGCTGAGGCAGGAGAATGGCGTGAACCCGGGAGGCGGAGCTTGCAGGAGGCGGAGCTTGCAGTGAGCCGAGATCACGCCACTGCACTCCAGCCTGGGAGACACAGCGAGACTCCGTCTCAAAAAAAAAAAAAAAAAAAAAAAAAAAAGAATCACTTGAGTCTGAGTCACCAAGGGTGGCTATAAAAGGTGCAAATTCTTGTGCCCCAGCTCTGACCTACAAAATCATGGTCTTTATAGGTGAGGCTTGGGAATCTGCATTTTCCACAAAGTCTCCAGGTGGTTTTTCTGCCACTATAGTGTGAGGCTTACTGGCAAAAGGTATGATGATGGCAAAGTCAGGTATTGATGGAGTTCTGTAATAGCACAGAGGAGGAAGTCCAAGGAGGGCTTGACCCATGGAAGCAGCCAGCCTGGAGGTGTGGGGTCTCTCCAGGCTTGGTGGAATGCAGTAGTAACTGAAGGAAGGCAGAGAGGGCTCTGGTTGGAAATATGGGTCAGAGCCATCCTGTGGAAGCCTTTGAGTGTGGGCTGAGGAGTTTGAACTTTGTTCAGTGCTCAGAGAGGAGTCACTGGATGGATTTAGATTTTCCTCTCACCCACTACACATGTGTCTGTGTGCACATGTGTACCTGTATGTGTGCTCAGACACGCACATCCACAGCTGGCCTTTCTGCCATCCACTACTGTCTGTGCCTTAGTAGCCTGTGTGAGTTGGTGCTAATATCCATGATAATAATAATTATTATTTTTGAGATGGAGCTTCACTCTTGTTGCCCCGACTGGAGTGCAATGGTGTGATCTTGGCTCACTGCAATCTCTACCTCCTGGGTTCAAGTGATTCTCCTGCCTCAGCCTCCCAAGTAGCTGGGATTACAGGCATGCGCTGCCACACTTGGCTAATTTTGTATTTTTTGTAAAGATGGGGTTTCACTGTGTTGGTCAGGCTGGTCTTGAACTCCTGACCTCAAGTGATTCATCTGCCTCGGCTTCCTAAATTGTTAGGATTACAGACGTGAGCCACCATGCCTGGCCATATCCATAATTGTTGTCTTGGTTTTTGTGAGGATGGTTTGAGTTGATATTGTACTTATATGTGTACACACACACATGCACACATTGTAGTGGTTAGAACAGTCCCTGGCGCAGACTGGGTGGTTTGTATTTGCTGTTATTCTTAGCCATCCTTGAGGTGTGTATGACTAAAGCATATTAGAAAAATCGTAGTGTGATTTAAGAATCTTTTTTTCCTTGAGAGCCAATGGTTTTTCTACTTTCTTAATGTAATGAAGCTGATTAACAAATAAAACGATTCCTGCTTACATGCAGACTTGGCATTTGGCTGTTTATGTCCGAGATGCCCTTTGGGACTCTGTCTGTGCAAATGCTGTGGAAGCTCTTCTACCTCATGCACCAGGTGGAGAGCGAGAACCTGCAGCAGCTCTCCTCCTCCCTGCAGCCCGCCCAGTGCAAGCAGCAGCTCCAAGGTACGGCCCCACTGAGCAGTCGGTGTTCTGCTCTCCCTATCTTTTTGTGCTTCTCTTCAGGGCTTAATTTTTACTTTTAGAGGGACTAAGAGAAAATGTTTTGCTCTACATACGTATTCAAGGGTAATGATTTTGAAATTCAACAGACTGCTTCACAGTTTTGATGTATTAAACAGCAACTAGCATATCTGAAATCAAAATTTGATTAGTCCCAAACAGTATGCCAATACACACAGTATTCTAACTTTTAGGAAGCACTTTTTTTTTTTTTGCATTTGTGTGTGAAATTATTCTAGTTGGCAGTTGTATTAACAGATATGTATTAATTGTCTAGAAATTTGTTAAGGCTTTGTGCCCAGCCGTTCCTCTAATATCTTTCTTTTATTGCTGTTTTTTTTAAAGTTGTATTGTTTTTATGAACTAAAGATATAGACAGGTGTACTTTAAAAATTAATTTTGGTGAAAACTTAAGTTTTTGTGTCATACCACCTCTAAACTATAGAATATTTATTTATTTTTATTTATTTATTTATTTATTTTGAGACAGGGTCTCACTCTGTCATCCAGGCTGGAGTGCTCTTGGCTCACTGCAACCTCCGCCTCCTGGGTTCAAGTGATTCTAGTGCCTCAGCCTTCTAAGTAGCTGGACTTACAGGTCCACACCACCACACCTGGCTAATTTTTGTATTTTTAGTAGAGACCTGGTTTCATCTTGTTGCCCAGGCTGGTCTTGAACTCCTGACCTCAGGCCCACCTCGGTCTCCCAAAGTGCTGTGATTACAGGTGTGAGTCACCGTGCCTGGCCAGGACATTTACTTATCACAAAAATTACAATGTTCAAAATGAAAAACGCTATTTAATTAGATGTATATTGTAGTGATTTTAAAAAACTACCCTATACATTAAAAAATGATGGACAATATACTGAAATACAAGATTAAAAAGAAACACAAAAGATAATTCTATTTTCCAAATGTTTTTTCCTTCACAACAGGAAGTAAAGACTGTTTTCCAAATTTTTAAATGTATCACTTAAAAGAAAACCATATACTTTAAAAATTATTGAGCCTCTACTGTTTGCAAAGTAGTTTGTGCAGACATTCATGATTTATTTTTTTATTTCCATTTCTTTTTTTGAGATGGAGCCTTGCCCCAGCTGGAGTGCAGTGGCGCAGTCTCGGCTCACTGCAACCTCTGTCTCCTGGGCTCAAGTGATTCTCCTGCCTCAGCCTCCTGAGTAGCTGGGATTACAGGTGTGCACCACCATGCCCAGCTAATTTTTATATTTTAGTAAAGACAGGGTTTCTCCATGCTGGCCAGGCTGGTCTTGAACTCCTGACCTCAAGTGATCCACATGCCTTGGCCTCCCAAAATGCTGGGATTATAGGCATGAGCCACCGCACTCAGCCTCCATTTCTCTCTCTCTAGATTGATGTCTTTATTCTTCTGTTTCTGTTTTTTTCTTTTCTGGGGCTCTGCATGCATCCCCTTTTGTCTCTTGTTTTTCTTTTTATCTTTTTAGTGGTAGCTCTGGACTCCTTTACATTGTTCTGCTTTGTAAAATGCTTCTCTGCTGTCCTGGGGGCAGTGCTTCTATTAGACTGTTGCCATGGTTGGACCTGGGCTTACGAGTGAGCTAGGTGAGAGGTCTCACAGCCATTGTCTGTCCTCTGGCGGCTATTTCTGTGGTTGAAATAGCTAACACAGAAGCAGACATTTCCTTCGGAAGTGCTGGGATGGTCAGCAGCACTTCTTTTTATACCTGAATCCTGGGTAGGTCTCCTTTGTAGTGTCATCTCCCTTCATTGCGGACTTACTATCTGCCAGGCTCTGTGTTACCATGTGGCAGATGGAGCCGATATTGAACAGCTCAGCTCTGTAGTGGATGTGATTCCAGACCCTGAAGCGGCAGTACCAGCCTTGCCTTGCCCTGGAGCTTTGGATCCTGCTGCTGGAGTTCTCTGTCTGGACTCCAGGCTCCCATGGCACTTTTTTCTTTATCTCCCTTAGGGCCTGTATCACCTGACACAGGAGCTAGTGGCACAGTAGAGAAGTTTCATCTGCCTTATTACATTCTAAGCTTGAGATTGGAGTCTTTGCACTGATCTCCTGCTCTAATTTGCTGTTTTTTCATCTTCTCCTTTGCTTAATCTTTTATAAACCAATTTTGTTAGGAGGCTTGGTTTTTATTGTTTGTGGAAGAATAAGGCTTCCTGACGTATTTTACCTTCCTAACTTTTTATATTTAATAATTGCCAGAAGTGCTTATTCTTTATAACCAGTTCTTATTTATCTGTGGTAATGGGGGTAGGGTGAGCTTGAAATCAGTTTCCAAGGAACACATTTTAACTAGTTTTAACATTTCCTAACTAACACATTTCTCAGCAGTGATTGTTAAAAACTGGTCTGTTTTAATTTGGCTTCTTTTTGCTTATTTCTAGTCTGATCAACATTCTGACTACTAGTAAAGTGTAGCCATAAGCAAATTCGATGATAAATAAATGTAGAAATATGTTTGTTTGTCCTTATAGTTAATATTTTAAAAGCTAATTAGAAAGTTATTTCACTTTCCCATTGTTTTTTCTATAGAATTATTTAAAATATAATGCCTTTTCCTTGATTTGTACCTTGAACATTGTAAGTTTGAATGATAATTCTTTTTTTTCTTTTTAAATATCCTTTCACAATGTAAGTTAGAATGATCATGCCAATTTTCATTATTCTGAGAATGTTCTGTGTAATAATTTCCACTCTAAATCCAATTTGGAGATGGAAAATGAAAATTGGTTTGGTAAATGTCCTGGAGTTATTTTGAAAATGCAGGAAATTTGGTGAGCTATTTTGGTTTCTCAAATGTGTAAATGTGAACGGAATTATTGGCTTGTTGCCTTCTTACTGTGAAAAGTTCCATCAAGGATATGTATAGAAATATATATATATTTTTATATATATATATTTTATTTTTTAATTTATTTTATTTATTTATTTTTTAAATTTTTAAAATTTTTTTGAAACAGAGTCTTGCTCTGTTGCCCAGGCGGGAGTGCAGTGGCATGATCTTGGCTCACTGCAACCTCCATCTCCCAGGTTCAAGTGAGTCTCCTGCATCAGCTTCCTGAGTAGCTGGGACTACTGGCATGTGCTACCACGCCCAGCTAATTTTTGTATTTTTAGTAGAAGTGAGGCTTTACCATGTTGGCCAGGCTGGCCTCAAACTCCTGACCTCAAGTGATTTGCCTGCCTTCGGCCTCTGAAAGTGCTGGGATTACGAGTGTGAGCCACAGAACCTGGCCAAGGACATATATTTTTTCAATGGGCTTTTTTTTCCTTTCCACTGTACAACTTTGCATCTAGTTTACTGTCATGTATATTTGTGAATATTGCCTTCTAATGGCAGAATTTAGTATTGCTTACACAACATCCTTTGCGATATAGGCAAAACACATCACATTTATTATATTGTTTATGACATTCATTAGTATTTCAGTTACGGTTATAACTAATTTCTTGCCCCCAGTTTTTCTTTATAAGCAAATCTCTTTTTTTGGAATGCCCTATTTGTGCCAAGTAGTTTGCTAGTATTAGCAGTTTTCATTAGTCAGGTCTTTGTTTGTCTGATGGTTACCAAGTAGCTTCAAGTGTGCCTTTGAAGTTGGCAGTACTGCCTTTGAAGGTGACTGCCTAGTGACAGCAGCAGTGCTTTGCAGTTAACAAAGCACGTCACCAGTGACATGCTGTTTAATCTTCTTCTTAAATAACCTTTTGAAACAGATGTGCGAACTGAAGCTTAGAGATGTTAAATGTCTCTTGTGAGGTTACATTATATTTAGAGTTCATTGGAATTTCAGAGGCCATCTGGTCCAGCCTCATTCCTGATGCCTGTAGAAATCTATTTTGGAACAAAGAAAGAACTTTTGTATCTTTAAATATTCCTAAATCTTTTTCTCTGGAAGAGTGATTAAAAGATGTAAATTTATTCTTTCCCCACTTTACTTTTCTTGATATGAACTTGCAGACCCAGAACATTTCACCAACTTTGAGAAGTGTCTTTCTTCTATGAATAGCTCAGAAGAGATTTGCCTTCTGACTACCTTTGCTCAGATGGCTCAGGCCAGAAGAACCAATGTGGATGAAGACTTCATAAAAATTATTGTTCTGGAGATATATGAGGTTAGAATATGAAGTTTTAGAAATTAGCTAAAAAATGTTTTCTTTTGGATTGTCCATCTGTTGATTTTTTGGGGGGGATTTGTTTTACAAACTGTGACTTATTTAGCTACTGTCTACACTTTTGAGAAGGGATGGAGAATCAGTGGAACATTATTTTGCTACAGGGGTTATTGAAAATGTGAATTATATCCATTCCCCAGTACTTATTATCTTTTGAAATTTGTTGCACCACTTTCAGTAAGGAAGAGACAGTGTGATACAGCCTGACACTTACAGCTTTTATGCTGTATGTTTCCCTCACCCCACCCCTTCAGCTAAACTCTTCCACTCCAGCTAGTAGCAGAAACCTAGCTTCCCAGCCAGTTTAAATGAGATGGTGGGAAGAATATTGAACCTGGAGTTAGGATACGTGTGTTTTAACTCTGCTATTAATTGACCATCTCACATCAAAAAAGATAACGTATAACCCCAGGCTTCATTTTCCTCATCTATAATATGAAATTACAGGCTAGGATGAGATCCTTGCATTCTACATCTTTTCAGTAAGCCATCCATGAGGGTGAAGGGGAGTGAAATTTTGACCCCTGAGCATCTAGGGACTAGCCCAAGGTGGTTACCAAAACGTTCATTGGAGTTTTTTGTATATTTTAAAAGCCCTGCACATTTTACACTTTAAACTCTCGTGTATCTGTTGCTCTGCATACAAAATATGTCCTCCAAACTATTCAAGTGTACTCAAGTAAAATTATGTTTGAAGATGATTATTTGGGTTTTATTATCTTCCCCTAATAATCCATTTGAGAATGACAAACCTGGATGTTCTTTCCGGGATCAAATACTTGATTCAGCGATTCCTATACCTGTACTTCATAACTATGCATAAAGTTAAGATCTCGATGGATCTGGAATTCAGACTGTCTTTGATCTGAAAAACTTGGGGAGACAAGACATATTTTCACATACATTAAGTGACATTCTCAAGATCTGTTGCTAAAGTAATATTTATGCTCTTGAGTAAAGTTTCCAGTGTTTTGTCTAGGAGTCACAATAAAAATTACATTCTATATTACATTCTGATCCTTTGTGTGTATGTACAGTTGAAGCAATACTTAATCTACCTGTGAAGCACTATTACATTTTTCCATTTTATTTTATTCTCTATGTTATTTTTCTGTTTATTCCATTGTGTTAAAAAATACCATTGGCATTAATGGATTGTAACATAGACTTTGAAAGACTTAATTCAAAACAAGTTGGTAAACATTAATGTTTTAGAAGACCTTGTAGTTAGGGATCTTATTTTGTAGGGGAAGCTAGGCATTTCCATGAAATACATTCTGATTTTCACCATTGTAGTGATTTCCTCAATTTTAGAAAAGTTTTGAAACTGCAGGAACCGTTTTATTATTACCGACAAACTTTGGGATATGCTTTTTGAATCCACACTTGAAGTCATTGTTATAAAAAGTTGCCATTCTCTTATATTCCTCTCCCTCCACCTTTCAGCCTCAGAGTAGACAGTTGCCTATATGAAGTTTTAACATTTTTTGGAACATAGTGTCAACTAAGGCTCAATATAAGATTCTTTCTGCTTTGCTTGAAAAAACTATATAAGGGTGTTTTGACTGATAATTGATATTAAAAGTGCCATCTTCTTCCCCCTGTTCCCTATTTAGGTATCTTATGTCACCCTGTCTACCAGAGAGACCTTTTCAAAGGTTGGTCGAGAGCTTTTAGGGACCATCACAGCTGTTCATCCTGAGATAATTTCTGTTCTTTTGGATAGAGTTCAAGAGACCATTGACCAGGTTGGAATGGTAAGAGCACTGATTTTGTTTGTTTTGTTTTTTTAAATCTTGGAGTAATGGAACATTGGCAAAAATAGGAAGATTCTTGGGAATGATCTTGTCACTGCGGGTATAAACAGGATGAAAGGAACTAACATTTACTGTGCCGGCCTCTGTGTCATTCACTGTGCCAACTTGGGATTAGCTGCTGCTTATAAAAAGATGTGATTGTTTCTCTCAAATCTCAAGGTTGACCTGTTCACCTCCTTCAATAACATATTTTTACTTTACTTATGACCTATAGTTAATTAACAGTTTTATTTCATAATTTGTTTGGCTTTCATAGTTTTTATATTTTGTACCTGGAATAAACAACTGACAAAGAAGGTCCTATTTAAAGTCAGTCAAAAGCAAAATAAATAGTATGTAGTAATAAGTTGAGGAGGACACAGATTTAATTTGTTTCTGTCATTTTGCAATCTTCATGTAGTTTTTCAAGTGTTTTCTTGAGATGTAATTCACATACCATACAATTACCTATTTAAAGTGTGTAAGTCAGTGGTTTTTAGTCTATTCACAGGTATGTGAAACTCTCAACACAGTCAATTTTAGAGCATTTTCATCACCTCAGAAAGCAACCCCATAGACTTCAGCTATCACTCTTTTTTTTTTTTTGAGATGGAGTTTCGCTCTTGTTGCCCAGGCTGGAGTGCAGTGGCTCAATCTTGGCTTGTTGCAACCTCTGCCTCCCAAGTTCAAGTGATTCTCCTGTTTTAGCCTCTCAAGTAGTTGGGATTGCAGGTGCCTGCCACCATGCCCAGCTAATTTTTTTGTATTTTTAATAGAGATGGAATTTCACTGCAGAGACCAGCTCGGGGAGACCCTAACCTAGCGGCACTAGAGAAATTAGAAACATGCACACAGAAATATAGAGTTGTGAAGTGGGAAATCAGGGGTCTCACAGCCTTCAGAGCTGAGAGCCCTGAACAGAAATTTACCCACGTATTTATTAACAGCAAACCAGTCATTAGCATTGTTCCTATAGATACTAAATTTACTAAAAGTATCCCTTATGGGAAATAAAGGGATGGACTGAATTAAAGGAATAGGTTGGGCTAGTTAACTGCAGCAGGAGCACGTCCTTAAGGCACAGATCGCTCATGCTATTGTTTGTGGCTTAAGAATGCCTTTAAGCGGTTTTCCATCCTGGGCGGGCCAGGTGTTCCTTGCCCTCATTCCCGTAAACCCACAACCTTCCAGTGTGGGCGTTAGGGCCATTATGAACATGTTACAGTGCTGCAGAGATTTTGTTTATGGCCAGTTTTGGGGCCAGTTTATGGCTGGATTTTGGGGCGCTTGCTCCCAACACGTCTCCCTTCTTTGATTTGCAAAGAGATGAAAGCAAAGGCTGCTTTGTCAAGTGAGCTACTTCTTGCAGGAGTCAGGATTCATATCTGCAGACTATACAAAGACAAACAACATAGATTAAAAGCACAATCATCATTGAAATCACAGAGCTTCCAAGTGTTTTTATCCATTTTAATGGGTTACTAGCTGCTACTTTGTCTGCAACTCCTTCAAGTGCTTCAGTTCCTAGCATTAAGGTCAGGTGTGTGTGGGATGCTTTAAATATTTGTTCTTTAATTTTGCAATATCCAAAGACAAGTTTGTAGAGTGTCTTTTTAGGTGCTTTTTTATTCTTTTGCACATTTTGATCTTATTAGGAGCATTTAATAGTTTCCACAAATCCTTATGTTTAGCTCCTAGAGCGGGCCATATCATTTGAGGTTGAGGTGCCACTATACCGCCATGGTTCCAGATAATAGGAACTTTTGACGTACTTCTTATCATTTTTACCGTCTGACCGTTTTGTTCAGATCATCTGAACATAGTGTGACCATGGCACGCAGACTGAGAGGTGCAGTTCAAGCTAAACATCCCCTTAGGGGACCAATTAATAATGATTCCATAGGAATTGTTGTGTAGCACCTCTGCCTGTTCTGCAAAGCAATCTTCCTAAACAAGTATGTTCATTATTTCTAACTGGGTCCAATCCTGTTTACAAATAGGTTTTTCAGGGCGTTATGCCTCAATAATAGGAGCAGATTTATTATGGTAAATACTGAGATCAGAAAGCACGTGTAACTGTGTCATAGAGTGATTTACATCTAGGCATTATTGCCAGCCAAGATTGATCGATATGCCCAATAAGTATAATTATTCTCTGTGTCAGCCCTTATGGAAGGAATACTCACGGCAGTGGTAATAACCGCTATCATAGCTACCATTAAATTATTCATCGTGACTGGTTGTCCCGCTTTCCTCAGGTTTTCTTCTGCCATCTGTGACAGCTTCTTGATCTGTCCCCAGGTGGGTGGCTGTGTTCGATGGGTGTTGCTCATGACAGTTGGGGCCCTCCTCAGCCTCAGTCTTGACATGGCTGCAACGGGGGGATCCTTGGGATCCTCCCGGAGTCTATTCCTCTGCATCTGGCTCATGATAAGGTTTCAGGTGTCTTGATGGTATCCAAATCGGCTATTGATTTTGGCCTGGAGAAGCACAAGTGTAACCTCTACCCCAAGTTATTATTTTACCTATTTCCCAACTTTTTGTTACTGGATCTCTCCACCAAATCAATTGTTCTGCTTCTGTCTTTGCAGCTGGTTTCTATAGTTACTGTTCAGCTGCTGATAACATCTGACCTTTGGGCAGGCTCAAAAAATTTAAAGTTAATAATGCTAGATTCAGTTGCATCTGTGGGGTTCCATATTCTCTGTCTCCCCCTTTTTGCTTTTGCAACTGCTGTTTTAGGGAGAGATTCATTGTTTCCACTATGGTTTGTCTTTGAGAATTGTATGGAATACCAGTAATGTGTTTAATATTTCACATAGAGAAAAATGTAACTAGAGCTTGGCTAGTATAGCCTGGGGCATTATCTGTTTTAATAGAAACTGGAATGCCCATCACCGCAAAACACTGCAAAAGATGACATTTAATACAGGCAGAAGACTCTCCTGATTGGCGTGTAGCCCAGACAGAGTGAGAAAAGGTGTCCACACATACACGTACATAAGCTAGTCTCCCAAACGAGGGAATATATGTGACATCCATTTGCCAAAGAGAGTTAGGTTCCAATCCTCGAGGATTAGCTCCTCCTGTAAAAGATGAGGAATGTACCATTTGGCAAGTTGGGCATCGCTGGATAATAGCTTTAGCTTCTTTCCAGGTAATGTTGTATCTGCGTTTGAGACCAGAGGCATTAACATGGGTTAAGTTGTGAAAGTGTCTAGCATTAGATATTGCATTAGCAGTTAGGCAATCAGCCATTTGATTCCCTTCAGTCAAAGGTCCTGGAAGAGGTGTATGAGCCCTAATGTGAGTGACGTACCCTTTTTGGGTGCATTCTACTCTTAACTGCTGTTTGCAATTGGGTAAATAAAGTCATCAGTTGTTCATCTGTATGAAATAATAACTGAATATTTTCAATTAACTATGTGGAATGAACCACATATGAAGAATCAGAAATCACATTAATAGGCATATCAAAAGCAGTCAATACCTCAATTACAGCGACAAGCTCCGCTTTTTGAGCTCAAGTATAAGGCATGTGGAAAACTTTACCTTTTGCTCCAGAATAAGAAGCTTTACCATTAGTAGACCCCATCTGTAAAACAATGAAAACACTTAGCAGGCTGCAGTTTGTTTACTGCAGGGATTGTAAATGCAAATCATTCACAGTCTTGCTTAGCTAAGGGGATAGTAAAGAAAGAGTCTCTATGACTATTAAAGGTCAGTTTTTTTGGAATGACAGCAGGAGAAGACAATCCTGGCTGTAATGCTCCCATAGGTTGTATAACTGAATTGATAGCTCTTAAGTCAGTTAATATTCTCCATTTACCTGATTTTTTTCTTAATTATGAAAACTGGAGAATTCCAAGAAGAAAATGTTGGAGCTATGTACCCATTTTCTAATGGTTCAGTAACTAATGTCTCTAAAGCCTCCAGTTTCTCTTTACTTAGTGGCCATTGTTCTATCCAAATGGGCTTATCTGTTAACCATTTTAAAGGTATAGGTTCTGGAGGCTTAACAATGGCCACCATCAAAAATGATATCTTAATCTTTGGTGGGAACTTTTTTTTTTTTTTTTTTTTGAGACGGAGTCTCACGCTGTTGCCCAGGCTGGAGTGCAGTGGCGCGATCTCGGCTCACTGCAAGCTCCGCCTCCTGGGTTCACGCCATTCTCCTGCCTCAGCCTCCTGAGTAGCTAGGACTACAGGCGCCCGCCACCGCGCCCGGCTAATTTTTTGTATTTTTAGTAGAGACGGGGTTTCACTGTGGTCTCGATCTCCTGACCTTGTGATCCGCCCGCCTCGGCCTCCCAAAGTGCTGGGATTACAGGCTTGAGCCACCGTGCCCGGCTGGTGGGAACTTTTTAAACCTTGCAAATTTTTTTCTACTCTCATACCAGGGGCATACCCCATTTCATGCATTGTATATTGACTTTGAGGAGTATATAATTGTTCTGAAATTGGAACTTGTGCTCCCCATTGTTGTAATAAATCTCTTCCCCATAAATTTATAGGTACAGAAGTTATAATTGGTTGAATAGTCCCAGGTTGTCCATTGGGCCCTTCACAATGCAAAAATATAACTACTTTGATATACTTCAGGGGCTTTACCAACTCCAACTATGTTAAATTGAGTGGGTTGAATTGGCCATGTGCACAGCCAGTGCTGTAGAGAAATGACTGAAATGTCCGCTCCTGTATCTACCAAACCTTTAAATTTCTTTCCCTGAATAGTTATTTCACAGGTAGGACGTTTATCAGTAATTTGATTTACCCAATAAGCTGCTTTGCCTTGTTTATTTGTGCTTCCAAATCCTCCTGTTCGTTTAATTTCACTTTTTCTCATTCCCACATACGGCACAGTCAGGAGCTGTGCTATGCACTCTCCTGACTCTGCTTTCCAGGGAACAGGCGTAGATACAACAATTTGAATTTCCCCATTGTAATCTGAATCAATGACTCCTGTATGTATTTGTATGCCTTTTAAACTTAAACCGGACCTTCCTAAAAGTAATCCTATTGTGCCTGCTGGCAAGGGTCCACAGACTCCTGTTGGGATCTTTTGTGGGGATTCCCCAGGCAGAAGGCTCACAGCTTTTGTGCAGCATAAACCTACTGCAGCACTACCAGCTGTGGTGGGGGACAGACATTGTACAGGGGTGAGGGAATGGCCTGAACTAGCAATGCCCTGGTTTAGAACAGGGCCCAGGACGGGCCCCCATAGCGTTTCCTGAAATCGGGTTCCCGTCTTTATCAAACGTAGGGTGACACTGATTAGCCCAATGTTTTCCTTTTTTACATTTTGGACATACTTCAGGCTCAACAGTTTTCTTTTTTCCCCTATCTGGCAGCCTGACTCGCTGATTTTTTTCTACATTCTTTTTTAGTATGAGCATGCTTCCCACAGTTAAAACAAGCTCCAGGAAATGGAATATTTCCTTTTTCCTCTCTCAGTCCTGCCATTGCCTGTGCTAGCAGAGTAGCTTTGTGCAGATTACCTCCGATACCATCACAGGCCTTGATATAATCAACTAAATGTGCTTTCCCTCTGATAGATCGCAGAACAGCCTGGCAATCGGGATTAGCATTGTCAAAAGCCAATAACTGCAGCACTGTATCCTGAGCAGCCAAATCTGCAATTTTAAGAGACTCCTGTAACCGAGCTATAAAATCAACGTATGGTTCTCTTGGTCCCTGTTTTATAGCACTAAAGGAAGGGTATTGTTCCCCACCTGAAGTGATTTTTTTCCCAAGTTCTAATGCACACTCCTCTAAGCTGTTCTATGGCATCATCCTGCATGACCACTTGTGCATCGAAACCAGCCCAGCCACCAGCCCCCAAAAGTTGGTCTGCAGTTATATTAATTTAAGGTTGGCCCTGGGCATTGCGAGCAGCCTGAATGGAAGCTTCATCTGCCCACCAAGTTTTAAATTGTAAGAACTGAGCAGGAGTTAGACAAGCTTGAGTAACAGCGTCCCAGTCAGTAGGTATCATTTGACTAGAAACAGCAACATTCTTTAACGGTTCCAATTACAAAAGGAGAAACTGGTCTATACTGATTCATAACTTGTTTAAATTCTTTGAGTCATTTAAAAGGAAAAGGCTCAAATGTATCTGTAATATTTTCCTGTTGATCTGTGTGGGGTGTGTTCTAACAGGGAACTGCCAAGCCTCTAAATCACCCTCTCGTCTAGCTTTCTGAAGTCCTGCCTAAATAGAACTAAGAGTGGTCGCTTGAGGTGCTGCTCGAACAGTCACTTGGGCAACTACTTTTTGCCCAGTGTCCTCTGGAAAAGTAAGATCTGGAGGGTCTTTTTCTTCAAAATAATAATGAGGGGGTGCAGAAGGGTAGGGATGAACCTCTCCTTCCTTTGCTGCTGTAGCTTTAGCTGGTAAATAAACATGCTCTGTAACTTCTTCTGTTACTTTGCTATACTCTCCTTCCTCCTCATTATCAGTGTGAAAAAGTTCCAAGGGGAACGAACCAGACCCCACACCTGTCCCACTGTTACTCTGATGCTTCGGAGCTCCCCTTCTTACTCATGATGGGGATTGTTTTAAGAGTACTCGGGTGTCCTCCAGCTAGTTTTCCATTCTAACCATCGCTATGGCGACCCTTCAACCTGGATTCGAGGCCCCATGTTGGGCACCACTTGATGAGACCAGCTCAGTTGGGGAGACCCTAACCCAGTGGCACTAGAGGAATTAAAGACACACACAGAAATATAGAGTTGTGAAGTGGGAATTAGGGGTCTCACAGCCTTCAGAGCTGAGAGCCCCGAACAGAGATTTACCCACGTGTTTATTAACAGCAAACCAATCATTAGCATTGTTTTTAGAGATATTAAATTAACTAAAAGTATCCCTTATGGGAACAAAAATGATGGGCCAAATTAAAGGAATAGGTTGGGCTAGTTAACTGCAGCAGGAGCACGTCCTTAAGGCACAGATCGCTCATGCTATTGTTTGTGGCTTAAGAATGCCTTTAAGCGGTTTTCTGCCCTGGGCAGGCCAGGTGTTCCTTGCCCTCATTCCCGTAAACCCACAACCTTCCAGTGTGGGCGTTAGGGCCATTATGAACATGTTACAGTGCTGCAGAGATTTTGTTTATGGCCAGTTTTGGGGCCAGTTTATGGCTGGATTTTGGGGGGCTTGCTCCCAACATTTCACCATGTTGGTCAGGCTGGTCTTGAACTCCTGACTTCAGGTGATCTACCCGCCTCAGTCTCCCAAAGTGCTGGGATTACAGGCATGAGCCACCGTGCCTGGCCCAACTATTACTCTTACTCTTCTATCTCCTTCAGCTCTAAGCAACTTTCTTAGGTTAGGGTCCTAAGCAACTTTCATAGATTAGGGCCCTAAGCCCTAATCTAATGTCTGTCTCTAGATTTTTTTTCCTTTTTCAGACATTTCATATTAATGGAACTATGTAATATGTGGTCTTTGTGACTGGTTTATTTCACCTAGCATGATATCCTCAAGGTTCATCAATGTTGTAGTATGTGTCAGCATTTACTTCATTTTTAAGCCTGTATGATAATTCCTTGGTGCACGCGCGCGTGTGTGTGTGTGTGTCTGTGTGTGTGTATAACTTTTTGTTTATCCATTCATTCGTTGATGGGGACTTGGGTTGCTTCTGCCTTTTGACTATTGTGAATAATGTTTCTATGAATGTGGATATAAAAACATCTCTTTCAGGCTTTGCTTTCGGTTCTTTCGGGCATATTCTCAGAAGTAGAACTGCTGGATTATGTCATAATTCTATTTTTAATCTTTTGAGGAGCCATCATACTGTTTTCCATAGTGGTGGTACATGGTACATTTTCCTTTTAAGAAAAACATTGTATGCTACTGCAAGATGATTATATTGAGATAAAAAGCTTTTCATATACAGTTCAATACAGTAGGAAGTTTTCTGTTGCTTCTTCTTGAGTGATTAGTGGATGAATTCTGGAGAAATGTACAGTGGATCATATGATTCTTTCAGTTTGAGCTCATGACATTTTTCTCAAGTGTTTTTCTTGTTTTTAGCTCCTTTTTTTTTTTTTTCTCCCGAGACAGAGTCTTGCTCTATCTCCAGGCTGGAGTGCAGTGGTGCAATCTTGGCTCACTGCAACCCCTGCCTCTTGGGGTCAAGCGATTATCCTGCCTCCTGAGTAGCTGGGATTACAGGTGCGCACCACCACGCCTGGCTAATTTTTAGTAGAGACGAGGTTTCACCATGTTGGCCAGGCTGATCTTGAACTCCTGACCTCGTGATCCACCCACCTTGGCCTCCCAAAGTGCTGGGATTACAGGTGTGAGCCACCACGCCCGGCCTACATTTATTTTTTAAATTTGGCCATAATACTTCTAGTAGTAAATTTGCCCACAAATTTGCTTAACTTTAAGTATGAAAATTGAAACCACAATGTTTCAGTGTAAGTTGCCTACACTCCTGGTTTATACATGTGGTTCCATTGTGCTCTATGAACTTGTGAGGTTTTTGGAGGAAGTTGTTTAAGCCCCCATGCTTTCAGATGGATATGATGGCCTCGAATATTTTCACAGTGACCTTGGGCTAATCTGGAATCAGACCCTAGCTCCAGAATCTGAGAATGAGCTGTGGCTGGGGGCTCTGAACTTTCAGTGACACACTTGGAGTATGAGGATAACTTTCTGTTCTAGAGGCCTAGCATGAGGCACATCCTGTGTAGAGATTGCTGTGGGTTAGGATAAGTGTTGTTAAGGACAAAACCTTTTGGGAGATCCCAGAGTATAAAACTCAGAGATTTATTTGGTGACAACCTGCAAATTGATGTTTTATTTTTCTTTTGGCCTACTGTATAATTTCAAAAATTGGCCCACTTCAGAGGATACATTCTATATTTGATAGTGAAATCCATGCATCTTTCCTTTGACCTCTTCAAGTAAAGTTAGTGATACTTTTACTTTCGGTGAAAGCATAAATATATTTTAAAACGTATTATGTAAATCCTATTTTATTGAGAACTCTCACTGGAATTCTTAATTGGATTCTTCTTTCTAATTGTTATGCCTTTAATTTTTTTTTCTTGCCTTAGTACATTGACTCTAGGCCCTTTATTATAGTGTTGAATAGAATTAGTGAGAATGGACATTCTTGCTTGATTTCCTATCAAAAGTGCATTATATTAGGCTGAGGAAGTATCTTTCTATTTCCAGTTTGCTGAGTTTTCTTCATGAATGAGTATTCAAGTGGTTTTTCCACATTCATATGAGATAATCTTATGATTTTTTTCCTTCATTCTCTTAAGTTGATGAGTTACACTGACCGGTTTTCTAATGTTAAACTGCCATTGTGTGTTTCTGGAATAAAAAACACTTGATCATCATCAGGTATTATTCTTTTGAGGTATTGGTAGATTCAATTTGACAATATTTTGTTGACAGTTTTTACATATGTTCATGAGGGATGTTGCTCTGTCATTTGATTTCTTGTTATGTCTTTATTAGGTTTGGTTTTAGGGCTATGTTAGCTTCATAACATGAGTTGGAAAGCATTTCTCCTCCTCTGTTTTTTGAAAGAGTTTTTGCATAATTACTATTAATTCCTCTTTGACTTTTTGATGGAATTTACCGGTGAAATCATCTGGGTCTGGAGTTTTCTTTGTGGGAAGTCTTTTGATCATACATTGGATTTTTTCTTTTCTTTTCTTTTTCTTTTTTCTTTTTTTTTGACAGACACTCACTCTGTTGTCCAGGCTGCAGTGCAGTGGCACAATCTTGGCTCACTGCAACCTCTCCCTCCCAGGTTCAAGCAATTCTCCTGCCTCAACCTCCTGAGTAGCTGGGATTACAGGCACATGCCACCATGCCCAGCTAATTATTGTATTTTTAATAGAGACAGGGTTTCACCATGTCGACTAGGCTTGTCTTGAACTCCTGATCTCAGGTGAGCCACCTGCCTCAGCCTCCCAAAGTGCTGGGATTACAGGCGTGAGCCACCATGCCTGGCCAACACAGTAGATTTCTTTTTTTTTTTTAGACAGAGTCTTGCTGAGTCACCCAGGCTGGAATGTGGTGGCAATCTTGGCTCACTGCAACCTCTGCCTCCTGCATTCAAGTGATTCTCCTGCCTCAGCCTCCCCAGTAGCTGGGATTACAGGCACACACCACCACTCCCGGCTGATTTTGTATTTTTCGTAGAGATGGGGTTTCACCATGTTGGCCAGACTGGTCTCAAACTCGTGACCTCAAATGATCTGCCTGCCTCGGCTTCCCAAAGTGCTGGGATTACAGGCATGAGCCACTGTGCCTATCAACGATTGGATTTCTTTAACAGATAAGGGACTATTCAAGTTTTTATTTTTTCCTGAGTCAGTTTTGGTAAGATATGTTTTTAAAGGGGTTTTTCCCATTTCATCTGACTTGTTGAATGTATTGACATAGAGTTGTTTATAGTAATCTCTTGTTATTCTTTTAATGTCTCTTGGGGTCTTTTCTGATAGCTTCACTTTCATTCTTGATGGACAGATATGCCATACCATTATTTTACATAGCTGGGCTAGATGCTTTTCTGGACAGATCTCATTGCTGTACTTGATTGTTCTAGCACTATGATGGACAGATATGTGCCAAGCCATTATTTTACATAACTAGGCTAGATGCTTTTCCGGACAGATCTCATTGCTGTACTTGATTGTTCTAGCACTACTGTTTTGCTCTTTCTGTCAGATACTTGCAGCGTACAGTAGGACTTTTCTGTTTTTGAAATTTTCATTTTACCATTTTATTTGAAAGATCCAAGACCTATATTAATGAATCCTCATGAAAATGTAATTAAGTAAACACACACAGAAGAATCTAAAAAGGAAAGGAATGGTTTCTTTAAAATTCACTCTTTCTACTATTTTTTTTTTTTTTTTAATTTTGTTTTGGGTAATGGGATCATTTTTACCTCAGACCTCAGCATCACACAGTAGGTAACATCTGCACATGTACCTTATGAATATAAAAGTTGAAATTCTATTTAAAAATTTTGTTTTGGCTTCAGTTTGGAACAGTGCAGGAACCTGATAAATGCCAATATCTAGACCTGGGTTGTTTGATATGGTGCTACTAGACACATGTGGCTATAGATGGAGCCCTTGAAAAGTGGCTAGTCCAAGTTGAAATGTTCTCTAACTGTAAAATATTCACTGAGGTTTGAAGACTTTGTATTAACAAAATAATGTAACACATCTCAATTCTATCTAATAGTTACAGGTTGAAATGATAATATTTTGGACAGTTGATTAAATAAAATACATTATTAAAATTAATTTTACTTGTTTCTTTTGGCTTTTAAAAATGTGGCTGTTAGAAAAATCGAAATTGCACATATGACTTGCATTGTTTTTCCGTTGTGCAGCACTATTCTAGACATCGTAAAATGAATTGTTCTTCTGATCAGTCTCCCTTAAAGCAAACTTTATTAACTGAACTCCGATTTATCTTTTTTTTTTGAGATGGAATCTCACTCTGTCACCCAGCCTGGAGTACAGCGGCACGATCTCAGCTCACTGTAACCTCCACCTCCTGGGCTCAAGTGATTCTCCTGCCTCAGCCTCCTGAGTAGCTGAGGCTACAGGCACATGCTATCACACCTGGCTAATTTTTGTATTTTTAGTAGAGATGGGATTTCACCATGTTGGCCAGGCTGGTCTCAAACTCTGGATCTCAGGTGATCTGTCTGCCTGGGCCTCCCAAAGTGCTGGGATTACAGGCATGAACCATCATACCTGGCCCAGATTTATCTTAATTTGCATACTCGGATGTGTTGTTTTAAAAGTAGTGCTGTAGACTTTCTGTAAATAGGATTTTAAAACTTTTTATTGTGGATTATTTCAAATACATATAAAAGTAATGAGAATAGTATGGTATAATGACCTATCATCAAGTTTTAACAGTAACTATCAACTCTTGGTCTCTTGGTTGATCTTGTTTCATCTTACCACCCTCCCACTCACCCCACCCCTGGCCTAGATGGCTTGGAAGCCAATAGAGTATCTTTTTAAATGCCGTAGAATGAATAATTACTTAAAGTGCTAAATTCTTTTGCAAAGTGAATAACTGTCCCCTGATTTATCATGATTTTAAAAACGTGCATTAGCATGGTGGTTTACCTAAACTGAAGCATACCGATTTGAATATTTAAAAAAGATTGATCTTTACAAAGGATTATAAAATGTGCTTTTGATGTGTCATCAATTTTAATACCCACTTGATTTGGTTGTCCGTGATTTCCATTTCATTTGTCTAAAAATTAAACAAAACCCCAGTTCCTTTTGGAGAAAATTTTTTATAAGCAGTTTAATCATATAATACTGTAGTAATATAGCATTGTTCTAAGTCTTTATTTTAATGACTATTGTTTTCTTTTTAATAAGGTTTCTCTATACTTGTTTAAAGAATTGCCTTTGTATCTTTGGCAACCTTCTGCATCTGAGATAGCGGTGATTCGGGATTGGTTGTTGAATTACAACCTGACAGTGGTGAAGAATAAACTGGCCTGTGTTATTCTTGAAGGACTGAATTGGGGATTTACTAAACAGGTATGTGTTCAAACCATTCCCTGGAGACTGGAGGTTGTACATGCATCTGTTTCAAAGAAGGATTTTCTCAGAACACTAACATTTTTGAGTACCATTTGCAAGGTCTACAAATTCTTTTAGCTATGTCAGAATTTAGGATTTTCTCTTTAATTCTCTTTTGCAGAATGAGCAACTATTAAATGAAGATAAATTGTTCCACATTGAAAATTCTTCCCTTTTTCCTTATTCATGTGTATGTGTTTTTATTTTTTATTTTTATTTTTTTGAGACAGAGTCTTGCCCTGTCACCCAGGCTGGAGTGCAGTGGCACGATCTTGGTTCACTGCAACCTCCGCCTCCCAGGTTCAAGCGATTCTCCTGCATCAGCCTTCCAAGTAGCTGGGATTACAGGTGCATGCCACCACGCCTGACTAATTTTTGTATTTTTTAGTAGAGACAGGGTTTCGCCATGTTGGCCAGGCTGGTCTCGAACTCCTGACCTCAAGTGATCCTCCTTGCCTTGGCTTCCCAAAGTGCTGGGATTACAGGCATGATCCACCGTGCCCGGCTGTATCTGTTGTTTTGTCTCTAGCTACTTTAGTTTCTCCTAATTGCCTCTTCTGCCTCTGGTTCCTTTTTCTCCTGTAATTTGTCTTGCATGTCATTGTCAGAGTTGTTTTCTGAAACACTGTGCATTGGTTAACAGTCTGAGCTCTAAGCCAGCCTGCTTGGGTTCTAATCCCAGCTCTGCCATCTTCTGGCTGTGTGACTCTGAGCAAGTTTCCTAAACTCTTTGGGCCTTGGTTGCTTATTTGTAAACATTCATGTTAATGAGTATATCTCACAGGGTTGTTTTTTGTTTTGTTCTGAGATGGAGTCTCACTATGCTGCCCAGGCTGGCCTCGAACTCCTGGGCTTAAGAGAGCCTTCTGCCGAGTACCTGGGATTACAGACGTGTGCCAGTGCGCACAGAGTTGTTGTAAGGATTAAACAAACGAGGAAATGCAAGATGTTTAGGATGATTCTTGCCACACATTAAGTACTCAGTAGTGTGGTTATTATTAAGGGTTTGCTATGTAGCATGTATCTTCAGAGATACATTTCAAGTGGTATTCACTGTTAAAAAACCTTCCCTGCCTCTTTACCTTGGACCTTATTTGTTAGCTCCTCCATCAAAAGATTAACATTTAAAAGAGAAAGTGGTGGAAAACTCAGCCCTTTACACCTATTTGACAGATTTTGTTCTGAGCAAGTCATTTAGTCCTGGAAGCCATCTTGCATCTGGACAGCATGATACCTGTTGTGCAGATGAGGAAACTGAAGCCTGGGAGCTTTTCTGCTGAGGTGTCCTTGACCACCTGGGACTGCCCATAGATTCATCTGGGCCCTCTCTCATTGACATGCTTGTAGGCAAGAGCTACAGGGAGCTGTTTTCCACCTTCACATTCTCTGGCTTGTGAACAGAATCACCCAGGCTCTCCTCTCGAAGAGCTGCATGAGAGTCTTCCCATGCCTTTGTTAGAGTTAGGAAAGTCATCTTTCTGAAAGGTTTAAGGAATGTATTTTTTCAGATTGCAAAGGAAGATAGAGTAAGAAATTTGATAGGCAACTTCAGGCACCAGAAGGAATATTTTACCTGTGTTGCTGAGTGTCTTATTTAACTAATGATGGAACAGGAAAAGGGAATGTAGACATAATTTATTAAATATCTTTCTTTCTTTCTTTCTTTTTTTTTGAGTCAGAATCTCACTCTGTAACCCAGTGGCACGATCTTGGCTCACTGCAACCGCCGCCTCCTGGGTTCAATCAATTTTGCTGCTTCAGGCTCCCAAGTAGTTGGAACTACAGGCATGCACCACCACACTTGGCTAATTTTTGTATTTTTAGTAGAGACAAGGTTTCACCATGTTGGCCAGGCTGGTCTCGAACTCTTGACCTCGAGTTATCTGTCTGTCTTGGCTTCCCAAAGTGCTAGGATTACAGGCATAAGCCATCACGCCCAGACAGTTTATTAAATATTTTTCTGTTTAATTAACTAAGCATCTTCCTGGTTCGTGGCATTGCCCTTGACCTGAAGTGTTTGTAGAGATTCTTGGGTGGAATGGGGTATGACATTCAAAGATAACCTTTTTTGGCTGGAGTAGAGGTTAAGTCAGGTTCAAACCTATCTAGGTGCAGTGTTATGGCCCTTGACAGTTTTTTGCCTATTCTCATTTTATAGCTTCATTGTGTGGGATGTGATTTTTGGAACATTTAGCTTCTGCATCGAAAATCCTTTTTTACTATTCTGTCTAATGTTTTGATTCAAAGTTACAAAAACAAAACAAAACCAAGGTTCTATGTTTGTGACTATTTTTCTCTTTAAAAGGGTACCCTTCATCTGGATCAAGCAGTTCATGCTGAAGTGGCTTTAATGGTTCTTGAAGCTTACCAGAAGTACCTTGCACAGAAGCCATATGCTGGGATTCTTTCTGAAAGTATGAAGCAGGTATTTCTTTCTCTTCTGTATTGGAAACATGAATCTTTATCTTCCCAAGACATTTAGAAATAAAGATGATAAACTTATACTATTGACCATTAGGTATCCTAAGAACATTTCTGGCAATTTAAGATGTTATAATTGACTTCTATGGTTTGATAAAGATTCTTCTTTAAAAAATAGCCTTTATATAACTATTCTAATATTACAGAATTTGAGTTGAACTACAGTGGTGTGTTAGAGCTTGGTTGTACTGGCTCTGGAGAACTGACTTAAATTTTTAGGAACTTTGCAAGCCAGGTTATTAAACTATTGGTAGCTTAAAATTGACCATGGTGGGAATTTTTACACCACCAAAATTGGCAAGTGCTATAAATGAGACCTCCGTCTGATGGTTAAACTTATTTATCAGCACACTATTCATTGAGTATCAACTTTTATGTCACTTTTCTTTTACATGAGCTAAGATCAGGTTCACAGAGTGACTAGTAAGTAAGCAGAAGTTGCGAGTGAGAAATTGCTTCGATGTAGTGCAATAAACATTAATTGGAGACCAGCAAGTAGAATATTCCTCTCTTTTGAGGGCATTGTTGGTCACAAAAGGAGATGAGTGTAGGGGCTTACTGATTTAATTTGTGTGTGACTAATGTGGCTTAAAATAAATAATTGTTTTAGGTTTCATATTTGGCCAGTATTGTTCGCTATGGAGAGACGCCCGAGACCTCATTTAACCAATGGGCCTGGAATTTAATCTTGAGGCTAAAACTGCACAAAAACGATTATGGAATACAGCAGAATTGTCCAGCTGTTCCCTTCTCCATCACTGTGCCCGACATGACAGAGTCACCCACGTTTCATCCTCTCTTGAAGGCTGTGAAAGCGGGCATGCCCATTGGCTGTTATCTAGCCTTATCTATGACAGCTGTGGGCCACAGGTACAGTGTTGGGCTGAACCACTAGGGTTACTGAACCTTATAGATAGTTCTAGAATTTTATCTTCCATATCCCAAGTTCTGAGGCCTCTGTCAAACCTATTGAGGAGTAATTAGGGCCAAATAATAATCCTTGATTAACAGCTTATCAAGGGGAGATGCTGCCCAAATTCACATACTTCAGATTTGTACAAGCAAGTCACCTTGTTACGTTATGAAGAGAGTTCTCCTTGTCTCCTGGAGTGCAATGTTCATGTCAGCAGTAGATTCATACTCTCTTCCTCAGAATTGTGATCAAATAAAAATAATTGATCACCTGTAGTAAAATTTTTGAAAAATTGATGGCAGCCCAACTCAGGCTTCTTTTTTTTTTCTTTTTAATTTTACTTTAAGTTCTAGGGTACATGTGCACAACATGCAGGTTTGTTACATAGGTATACATGTGCCATGTTGGTTTGCTGCACCCATTAACTCGTCGTTTACATTAGGTATTTCTCCTAATGCTATCCCTCCTCCCTCCCCCCACCCCACGACAGGCCCCAGTCTGTGATGTTCCGCATCCTGTGTCCAAGTGTTCTCACTGTTCAATTCCCACCTATGAGTGAGAACATGCGGTGTTTGGTTTTCTTAACTAGAGGTCCCCTTAACTGTCTAGAAGAATGAAATGCCTGACCAGGTCATATGCCTCTCTGATATGAGCCCATAGCTGTCTGTATGTCTTCCACTGGAGCACTTATCACACTATATCATAGTTAATCTGTTTAATTTTCTCAGAGATTCAGTTATATATAACTTCTATGAGAGAAGTGCCCAGGAACGGCATTTGTCTTGTGTCACCGTTTTATCCCTAGTGATGAAGACTATATCTGCTGCAGTAAATAACTGAATGCATGAATGACTTCTCAGTGGGTTAAACATCCTTTTCTTTAAAGATTCTTTTCTTATGCGTAGTTTTTTTCTAGTCTATTCATTTGTCTTCAGACTCTTTGACCTCTGCTTTCTGATTCTTGTATTTTAGACTCACCGTAACTCTTTTTAGCATCCTCATTTCAACATATTGTTCCACATTAAGTGTAATTTCAGTGGGATACCGTTGCAATTAGCTGTAGTCTTCAGCCTTGTTCTGTGAAGTAGGAGAGATACAGAATTGTTTGATAGCTTGATGGCTTCCCTTGGGTTGTTGACAGTTTAGTTGAGATAATAGACAAATCAATCAGCAGTACTATAGAATATAATTGCAGGCTGGATGATATGTGGAGAACAGTGGTTCTCAACTTCTACTGTTCTTTAGATTTACTTTTGGAGCCTTTTAAAAATCCCAGTGCAGGGAAAAGGGTGAGAATCCTGGCCTAAATGGGCTGGGGGCCAGTTCTCTAGGTATCTCTAATGTACACCCTGGATTGAGAACTACTTAGAAGCTGAGCAGAAAGAATGTAAAGGAAGGAGAGATCAGTAGAGTGGGATACCTTCGTGGAAGAGCTGAGTTTTGGAAAGGAGTCTTAAATTAGACAAGACGTCTGTCGTAGTTTGGATGTTTGTCCCCCTAAACCTCATATTGACATTTGATCCCCGTTGTTGGAGATGGGACCTAATAGGAGGTGTTTGGGTCTTGCAGGCTGATCCCTCATGAATGTCTTAGTGCCATCCTCTCAGTAATGAATGAGTTCTTGACTTAGTTCCCATGAGAACTGGTTGTTAAAAAGAGCCTGGCACCCCGCCTCCTCCTTACTTCCTATCTCACCATGTGATCTCTGAACTTGCCAGCTCCTGTTGGCCTTCTGCCATGTGTGGAAGCAGCCTGAGGCTCTCACCAGACGCCCAGTCTTCCAGCCAGCAGAATTATGACTCAAATAAACCTTTTTTTTTCTTTATTAATTGCCCAGTCTCAGGTATTCCTTTATAGCAGTGCAACATGGACTAAGACAACATCCTAGGCTAATGAGCAGAGTGATGTTGTGTTCCTCTTACAGTTACTTAGTGCCCACAGTTTGTTGAAGATTCAGCTCAAGGGCCATTTCCTGCCACGTGCAGCTCCTGTACATTCTGAACAGCACACTCACTGTGTTTTCTTGTCATTGTATTCTCCCCCACTCCTCATGGACTGTTTGCTCTATGAAGGTAGGGACATTATCTTGTTCAATTGTGTATCTCCAGATCTTATACTTAGTAGGTATTCAACAAATGCTGGTGGGTTGAATGAATGTGGAAAGGAGAGTCAGGTGTCTGAGTGGGTAAGGGGAGAGGTGGGGAAATGATGAGGAAACACTTCTCAGTGATGCCTATGATCCATGTTGGAGAATGGAGGTGATCAGGTGTTTGGGCCAAATTATGGAGATATTTGAAAGCCAAGTAAAAGAAGGTAGAATTGATTTAGAAAAGAGGAGACCTGATAAGGGTCCTTAGGAAGACACTCTTTATATTGTTTCCAGTAGCTCTAGTGTTATTAATAGTTTCCTGTACTTTGGATTTCCCATCTCTAAAATGGGAGTAATAATAACATCACACTTACTTTATGAGGCTTAAGTGAGTCAGAACACATGTAACATGTCTAGAACAGTGTCTAACGTGATTCTCTTGAGTGCAGTTATCTGAACTTAAGTGTTTTATGATTTCTCGAATTTCTTGTATCCATTCTGGGATCATAGCTCTTTATTCACTGATACTGCTGTGGGCTCTCTCTAAAGATAATTTTTGATTTGTGCTGATTACTAAATCTTGAATGGGAGTGAGAATGAGAATGAGCATTTCCTCTCGGGGCTGATCTCTACTGTAAAACTCCATGGTGGGCATTTAGGATTAGATGTACTAGAATACAGAAGTAACTTAAAACAATCTTAGGTATGGGCGGAGTAGGCAGGGACATAAGTTGTGTGTGAATATAATATTACGGACATTGCAGAGAAGAGTAGTCAGAAATTCACCCAGAATATTTCCCACCATAAAATCATTGATTTTTTTCTGTTTATTTTCATCTATCATTTTTCCTTTGATCTTTTAAAAAAGTATGTATAATTTTATATCCTTAGTTTTTCACTTTAATATTTTAAGTAGTTTCCTTGTGGCATAACCTTTGCACAATTACTTTATTTTTTGAAATGGTTTTTTCCCCCAGAATTAAAGCGGTTATAACCAAACTGCAGAATTAGGAAAGTGGAGAAAAAGCCACTCGCTTCTGCCACTGTTGTACAATGACTATTTTGTTGTGACATTGTCCCTGTATTCCCCTCCACAAATAACTTTTCTTTACTGGTAGTTATGATCACGAGTATAAAATTTTATGTTTTATTCCCTAGTATCTTGATAGCAGAAGTGTTTTTCCACATTGCCTTTGGTCATCATGTGTATTATTTTAAAATGATGCAATAGTATTTCCAATTGAAAGGATTTTTCTAAAATTTCCTTAAGTTATTTTCTACCTCTGAGTTTTAGAGTTAAAAATAAACCTGAAAAGCACATCTTTACATGGATCGTATTTTATATTTTTTTTCCATATTTGAGATTATTTTTTAAGGATAGATTCTTTGAAGTGAGGCAGAGAATAATAAACGTTTTATGCCAAATTGGTTTTAGCAGAATTTTGTAGTTTATGCAGGTCGAGTATCCCTAATCTGAAAACCTAAACTTTGAAATGCTCCAAAATCTGAAACTTTGAATTCTGACATTGCACTCAAAGAAAGTGTTCATTGGAGCATTTTGGAGTTTGGACTTTTGGATTAGGGATGCTCAGCTTATAAGTATGATTCGAGTGTTCCAAAATCTAGGAAAGCACTTTTGGTCTCAAGCATTTCAGATAAGGGATAGTCAACCTGTACTGACAGATTGAGCTCACTTTTGAGTCTCCTCTTTGCTGTGACACCTTGTGGGAATATCCAGACAAGGAGAGCCCCTGTGGTTCTCTTAGGAGAAGCTCTGTTTGAGAAACAAAGTATGGTAGTGGAGGGTGCTTTGGATTAGAAATGTGCAAACTGAGTTCTCATTTTGACCTTACCCTAGGAAATTATGTGAATTTGGGCATGATACTTCACCTTCCTCATCCATAAAATGAAAATACAGATTAACTTTTAAGTTCCTTTGCAATTCTAGAATTTCTGTGTGAAGATTAGGGTCTAGTATTTCTATGTGAAGATTGGGTATAAAACATGTGCTGGAGACCTGAGATAACCCAAGGTATTGAAGGCTCATAACTCGTTGGAAGAACAGAATTTTATGAACCAGCTACCTTGTATATTCATTGCCTTTCTCTTTTTCCGTAGCATTGAGAAGTTCTGTGCAGAAGGCATCCCACTGTTGGGAGTTCTGGTCCAGTCAAGACATTTGAGAACAGTGGTCCATGTCCTGGATAAGATTCTACCTTTATTTTACCCTTGCCAGTATTACCTTCTGAAGAATGAGCAGTAAGTGTGTTCCATTTGTGGCAGGAGACACTCTTAAACAGTCCAGCAAGTACAAATGACTGTGTCTTCTGATTTCTTAAGTAAAATAAAGGGAATGCTATTTCAACAGTGTATTATGGGGCAAAAATATTCTGCACCCCAGTTTAGAATGCAGGTTGATGAACAGTGATTCTAATAATGACTCCAGTTTTATTACCATGAAAGATATTTTTCCTTTTCACTTATTATAACTTTGAATTGCTTATTAAAGCTTATAAAGTATATGAAGGAGCAGTTTTTTCCCTGAGATTCTGGGAATCGTGCTTCTGATATTGAGCAGCAAATGGCTTTGCCATTGTAACAATAGAAAAGATTGTTTTTAATTGTTTATGGTGCATATAGTGCAGTGTTGCCAACAGATAAGATGCGTAGGAAGGTGGGAAGAGAACAACCTGTCTAGGGAGTAGAGAGTAAAGCATCTGGCTGGGGCCTCATAAAGAGTAATGAAAGGGGAGGTGAGGCCTCACCGCATGTGGAGGAGCCCTGTTCGGTGGGGACATGAAGTACATCCAAAGGCACAAGGGGAGCATTACAGTTTTCCTGTTGTGTGTCTTTTCAAGCAGTATGTCTCCACCTTGGCCAAAAGAGCTTATTAAATATGGATTCCCAGGTTTCTCCCCTGGGGATTTTACTTTAGTAGGAATGGGTTAGGTCCAGGGAACTACTCACCCAACCCCTCAACCCCTTTTTAAGAATCGGCACCCTGGGCATGAGGCAAGTTTGGAAACTGAATGGTTTGGAAACATCTCTGCCTTTATTCGTGGAGGTGGGGAGTGAGGAGGGGAGAGTGGTGCCTTTGGGTCTTTCTCGTAATGCTGTTTAACTTGCATGTGTTTGTGTCGTGGATCTGTTCTTACACCTCTGTGGGTAGAGAGAATTCTTTTTAACCCATGTTAAATGTGAAAACTTTATTCTTCTAGAGTCCCTTCTTAAATAGTGCTTTGGTCAAAAAATGGGACCAATTTAGGAATTTTTTGTTTCCTCGTAAGTAATTAGCTGGGGAAAATTCCGTTGACTCCTGATTGGAAGGTAAAGTGCATCCTCCTGTGTGCTTGGCAGGTTTTTGTCGCACCTCCTCTTGTTCCTACACTTGGACAGCGGTGTCCCTCAGGGTGTCACACAACAGGTCACTCACAAGGTGGCACAGCACTTGACAGGAGCCAGCCATGGGGACAATGTGAAACTTCTCAACAGCATGATCCAGGTGAGGGCCCTTGCAAGCCCCTAAACACACTTCTAGTGTTAGCACGCTTATGTTTTAGTCATTTCAGATCACTTGGCTCAGTGTGCTTTTGGCCAAGAAAGGCAGTAGATTTGGGCTTTGTAGTGGAGGTAAATATTATTTTATTGCTATTTAAAAAATGAGAGGCTGGTTGTTATCTTTCCCATCACATGAGCCTTTTCTCCACAGGCACACATATCTGTAAGCACTCAGCCCAATGAAGTGGGCCCCGTTGCTGTGTTGGAGTTCTGGGTTCAGGCTCTCATAAGCCAGCATCTCTGGTACCGAGAACAACCTATCCTCTTCCTCATGGACCACTTGTGTAAAGCAGCTTTTCAGCTGATGCAGGAAGACTGCATACAGAAATTACTCTACCAGCAACATAAGGTAAAAAACCTGTTAGAAAATTTATCTTTCAGTGATTGGCTAGATACAGTCGTTTGTTGAGACAGAGTTTCGCTCTTGTTGCTCAGGCTGGAGTGCAATGGCACGATCACAGCTCACTGCAACCTCCGCCTCTTGGGTTCAAGCGATTCTCCTGCCTCAGCCTCCTGAGTAGCTGGGATTACAGGTGTGAGCCACCACGCCCAGCTAATTTTTGTATTTTTAGTAGAGACTGGGTTTCACTATGTTGGTCAGGCTAGTCTTGAACTCCTGACCTCAGGTGACCTGCCCACCTCGGCCTCCCAAAGTTCTGGGATTACAGGTGTGAGCCACCGTGGCTGGCCTAAGTATAATAGCTTTCTAAAAAGATTCCCCCAAATACAGTTTTTAGATTTGGCTGTAATGCTCTGCCTTGGACTATTGCTGCTGGTGGACACATCCTTGAAATCTCTGTCTTATCAGAATCTTGTATTGTAGTAAGACAGTTGCTGATACTCTTGTAAAGGTCATTGATAAGATTTTTCTTAAAGCCTCCTCTCTCTGCTCCACATCTCCCGGTGTAGAATGCCTTGGGTTACCATTGTGACCGGAGTCTGCTCTCATCTTTGGTGAACTGGATTGTGGCAGGCAACATCACTCCTTCCTTTGTGGAGGGCTTGGCCACACCTACTCAGGTAGGAAACTGACTGAGAGGACCATTTGTTATCTTTGTGAACTTTAATCTCATGATCATCCTTGCAAAGAAATTACTAATAGTCTAAATTAACTTTTATTTAGCCCTTATTCTAGTATAAGTATACTTTTTCATTTAATCTTTGTAGTAGCCCTTTGCTGAGGTTGTGCTGTTGTCATTCCTGTTTTACAGAGGAGTTAACGGAGTGTTTTTTTTTTTTTTTTTGAGACGGAGTTTCATTCTTGTTGCCCAGGCTGGAGTGCAGTGGCGCGATCTTGGCTCACTGCAACTTCTGCCTCCTGGATTCAAGCTATTCTTCTGCCTTAGCCTCCCAAGTAGCTAGGATTACAGGCATGCGCCACCATGCCCAGCGCATTGTATTTTTAGTGATCGGGGTTTCTCCATGTTGGTCAGTCTGGTCTCAAACTCCTGACCTCAGGTGATCTGCCCGTCTTGGCCTCCCAAAGCGCTGGGATTACAGATGTGAGCCACTGCGTGCAGCCTGAGGTTTTTTTTTTTTTTTTTAAATTAAAAAACGTTTTTGGAGACCAGGCCTTACTTTGTTGCGCAGGCTAGTCTCAATCTCCTCTTGTTAAGTCATTCTCCTGCTCCCAGCCTCCCTAGTATTTGGGGACTACAGGCACACTACTGTGCCTAGCTATAACTGAGGTTCAGTGGAATTAAGGGCTATCTCAGGAATAGACAGCTCTTAATCAGACTCCAGCCAGCTGACTGTAGAGACTGCCCAGCAGCACTGCGGAGAGCTTTAGAGTAGGCACTGGAGCCAGACAGCCTGGGTTTCAATCTGGGTTCTGCTGTTTGTTAGCTCTGTGCCTTGGGCAGCTTGCCTACCTCTCTGTCCTCAGTTTTCTCAGTTGTCAAATGGGAATAATGATGGCACCTGTGTGTAAAGCATTTAGAACAGTGCTTAGCTCGTAGCCAGTGCTTACTGAGTGTTGGCCATTATTATTGTCATCATCAGCAGCAGCATTATTTTTATCATTACCACCTCTTACACTTTGTGTATAAAATTATGTCTGTTTCATCACTTAAATCAGTAGTAACATTCTTCAACCTGTTATTCGTCTTACTTCTTGCTCTTCTTCCCACCTCTCATGGATTGAGCTGGAACAAACTCCTTGCTGTTAGCTAGACACATCCCTGGCTTTTCCTCTTTTTGTCTCTGCCTAGCGGATTCTCTTACCAGCATGCCTTTCCCTCTGACCTCTACATAGAACCTTCTCTGAGGTAGCACTTCACCTTGACTCAGTCCTTGCCACTGCTCAACTTCACATTTTGGTTACTTACATATTAGTCTTGTCTACTCCAATAGATGGAAAAATTCTTAAAGACAGGGCCCCTGTCTGGTCCTCTTTCCTGTCTCTCTCGCACACAGATCTTGCCCAGTAAATATGGAGTGAATGAACATCTTCTTGTACTAAAGTAGCCTTTCCAAAGGAACGTAACATTTTCCAATGATCTATTTTATTTAAATTTATATCTGTGACAAGAATATAGGTGGGTATAAAAATGTGTTAATTTTAGAAACTGCAAATATTTGCTGATTGAGATTGAGATAGGAAGAGAATATAAATGTGGAATATCAGGATGTATGTTGTCAGTGGGGCAAGCTCCTCCTTCCCCTCCCCTTTATCTGGTGTCATTGTAGGTCTGGTTTGCCTGGACAGTGCTCAACATGGAATCCATCTTTGAAGAGGACTCCCAGCTCCGGAGAGTTATTGAAGGGGAATTGGTGATAAACTCTGCTTTCACCCCTGACCAAGCTCTGAAGGTACAAATAGCAGTTCTGCATTTGAGTGGTAGAAGGTGGCTTACACTTTTGCTGATGGATTCACCCGTAGCTTTTGGGCTTCTGTGTCTTCTTTTGTTGTGAATGTTTGGAAAGCTCAACAACCAAACCAGTACTCAAAACTGTGTAATTGAAGAGTACTTGCTTCTCAAGTTTCATTTAACAAGAGTCTCAACCTAATATTTGAAGGCTGGATCATTGCACATGTGACAGGGGTTGCCACTGGCTCCCACATACATCAGCATTCCCTAGAGAGCTCGTTAAAAAGCAGATTCCTAGACCTCACCTTCTGAGATTTGGAGTCTCTGAGTCTGGAGTGGGACCAGGAGTTTATTTTTTAAAACTCCCAGCTGATTCTTAGGCTTACTAATGTGTGGGAAAGACTGGAATAAGGCTTTAAAGAGCCTTCTATTTTAGTATAGATTTTGCTTTTGGGTTTCAGAGCCTGTTAAAGAATTTGCTTTTGGGTTTCAGAGCCTGTCAAAGAATTCAGCATTCTCGAATGTCCTTTTGAAATCTGAATTTTCAAAAGATTGATAAAGTTTGACGGTCACATAGTCACATCTACTTTTTTTTTTTTTTTTTTTTTTTGGAGACAGAGTCTTGCCCTGTTGCCCAGGCTGGAATGTTGCAATGGCACAATCGCAGCTCACTGCAACCTCCACCTCCCAGGCTCAAGCAATTCTTATGGCTCAGCCTCAGCCTCCTGAGTAGCTGGGATTACAGGAGTGCACCACCACACCCAGCTAATTTTTCTATTTTTGGTAGAGACAGGGTTTTGCCATGTTGGCCAGGGTGGTCTTGAACTCCTGACCTGAAGCGATCCACCCGCCTTGGCCTCCCAAAGTGCTGGGATTACAGGTGTGAGCCACTGCCCCTGGCTTTACTTTTGGTTTTCATTTCATTCTGTTCCCTTGCACTATAACGTTGTATTTGCCAAGGAATTTCAGAAATGAAAATGAGGTTAGACTAGATGACTCTTAAGACCCATACCCATTCTGGGGTCTGTGAAGTGTTTTGACAGAAAAAAAGCTGCCCTACATGTCTTGCTACCAAGGAGGTTAAAATGTTAACTAGTGGATTGGAGAGGTGAGTTTCATATGATTTTTAAAAAATATATTATTGAATTGAAAACAGAATGTTTGGTGTTTCATTTGGATCACTTAGAAAGAGTTAACTATTTGCATTTATGTTCATTTTGTGGTTACTCAGAGCCCTTCCTTTTTTGTAGAAAGCCCAGACCCAGCTGAAGCTCCCCATCGTGCCATCCCTCCAGAGGTTGCTGATTTATCGCTGGGCCCACCAGGCTCTGGTCACGCCTTCTGATCACCCTCTCCTGCCACTCATTTGGCAGAAGTTCTTCCTTCTGTATCTTCACCGCCCAGGACCACAGTATGGGTATGGTGCCCAGTATTGTAGGTTTCTGTGAGTCCATTTCTGCCTTTTCACTGCTCTCTTTCTATGTGTTCTTAGACTGTGGAGTGTGAGTTGGAATCATTCTTTGGTGATCTCTGGCGAGGACTCTTTGTCTGTCTCTATGTTTGACATTTATTAGACTGGATCTTTTTTGAGTTGGTGGTGTCTTGTGGCAGCTTCTCTTTACCATCTTCCATGACCAGTGTAGTGAAGACAACATCCTGGGATTGGGCAAGGTTTCACACAGAACTTCTGGAGATACAAAGGGACAACAACGGTCTCAAACCTTGGCTGCCTGTGTGACCGTCATGGGCTTGTGGGAGGGGACCTTGTGATGAGTGGTGCAGGTGTGAACAAAGGCCAGTCTGTGTCTGTCACCTATGGGTTGTACTTGGGAATATTTAGCATTTTCATGGGATTCATATGAAGATACTCCACCCAGCCAGAGACATCCACTATTACCAACCATTGCTCTCTAGCTCCTGCCTCAATTCCTCATTCCCTTAACTCACTCATTTGAAATATATAGATATTGACTGGGCATGGTGGCTCAAGCCTATAATTCCAGCAGTTTGGGAGACCAAGGTGGGAGGATCACTTGAGGTCGGAAGTTAAAGACAAGCCTGGTCAACATGGTGAAACCCCATCTCTACTAAAAATAGAAAAATTAGCCCAGCGCAGCGGCACGTGCCTGTAATCCCAGCTACTTGGGAGGCTGAGGCAGGAGAGTCGCTTGAACTCTGGAGATGGAGGTTGCAGTGAGCCAAGATTTTGCCACCGCACTCCAGCCTGGGCGACAGAGCGAGACTCTGTCTCAAAAAAAAAAAGTATCTATCTATATATATGTGTGTGCATGTGTGTGTGTGTGTGTGTATAAATAGATAGATAGATAAAAAGTTAGATAGATTCTTAGTCACTTCTAATTTTGTTTTTGCCGGATTGCAAGTTCTTCAAGAATAGAGAACATCTTTATCTATGCTGTACCTCTAAATAGTGATGATGTCTTAAATTTGTGTCGCATTTCACACTTTGTAAAACTACTTTCATATACGCCATCTTGTTGGACCATCAAAATAATCTTTGAGGTAGAAATAATAGGTATTAATTTAATGGTGTATATCCACAATCACAGTAAATTGCCTTGCTAATTGACTGCTATTTTATGCCATACAGAAAGTACATCTTGTGTTGAAAGGTTATAGATCTGTGCTTGCGTTTTTTTTTAAGGTTACCCATAGATGGTTGTATTGGAAGAAGGTTTTTTCAAAGTCCTGCTCATATCAGTTTGTTGAAAGAAATGAAGAGACGTTTGACCGAGGTGGCTGACTTCCACCATGCTGCAAGCAAGGCCCTCCGTGTTCCAGCAGAGGGCAGTGAAGGGCTGCCAGAGAGCACCCCTGGTTACCTGACTTCACCAGAACTGCACAAGGAGCTGGTGAGGTGAGTATGGTTATTTAGCCTCTTACATTGTTGTCTGCAGCACAGGTACTATGCTAGAGCAGTTAACTGTGTTACAAACTGCTGGATGTTATTCTCTTAACATGGTTTGATTGAGTATGGAAGGTGGCTTTGATATAGATTTGCATCTTGAAATGTTTCTCTTTTATGTTCCTCAAGCGAACTGAATCAACAGTTTGGATGTACTTGTGTCGAGTGCCTGTAGTCTGAGTGATAAATCCTCTTCTACTTCTTTGTGTAAAAATAGAAATAAACCAAATTTTATCATAGCAGGTAAGCAACGATTAAAGCCTACTAGACAGCCTGGGCAACATAGTGAGACCGTATCTCTACCAAAAAAAAAAAAAAAAAAAAAATTAGCCAAGCCTGGTGGCATGCACCTGTGGTCCCAGCTACTTGGGAGGCTGAGATGGGAGGATCCCTTAAGCCCAGAAGGTCAAGGCTGCAATGAACCATAATCATGCCACTGCACTCCAGCCCGGGCAACAGAGTGAGACTCTGTTTCAAAAAAACCTTGCTAGAATAGTTCTTTTTCTAAGAAGGAGTGTCTCACTATGTTGCCCAGGCTGGAGTGCAGTGGCTATTCATAGGCACAATTATAGTGAGACGATCATAGTGCACCTCAGCCCCAAACTCCTGGGCCCAAGTGATCCTCCTGAACAGTTGAGACTGCAGGTGTGTGCCACCACACGTAGCCTAGAATAACTCTTCAAAAGAAACAAATGACCGAGGCAGGGCTCTTTTAGTTGGTTCATCCTCCACCAGATTCAGGGATCCACCTAGGATGAGGGGTCTAGTAATCTCCCAAAAATATGTGCCCTATAAAATCAGGGTACAATATTTGCTTCCTGTAAAAGGTTAAGAACTCTGAAGATAGGTTTGGATTCCTTTTACACTATTCCTTCATCTTTCATTTATAAGTTTGATATAAACCAAATACTAGTCTTACAAATAAAACTTAATAAAAATGGCTCTTAAGAATTAATCCTGAATACCCAATAGCTCGATGAGGCCCCCATTTCAACTAGCACTGAGGCCTCAGGTTTACTTGCCCTCAACCTTTTAGGGCTCTCTCTCAGCCTCCAGAATGATTTCTCCCCTTATGTTGCTTGTTGAAGGAGAACTTCTTTTTAACTAGCCTTAAGCAGTGGAAGGCTTTCTCTGTGAACATTTTAGATAAGCCAAGAAAGTGTTAGATATTCCCTTCTGCCTCTGTTATGTTCCCCTTCCTGGTATGTGTTCATAAAGTGGCCATCTATTTCACTGAGTCAGAAACTGGAGGAGAGAACTACCTAGCAACCTCTTCCCTGTAAGAACCCCAAAGCCCTGTCCTTGTCTCTGTTCCTAGACTGGCTGTTGCAGAGGTAAAGGAGGTAATTTTCCACTTTATTGAGTAAAGTCAGGCCAGGCCACCTCCCAGTCCCCCACCCAGTAATTTGTGTGTTTGCCGACTATTTTTCTAGTACTGCTGGTAAAAACAAAACAAATTAAAAATGAAGGAAGTATCATATTTTTAAAAAGGTTTTTACTGGAAACTTGGAACTTTTTTTGAGGCAGGGTTTTGCTGTGTCACCCAGGCTGAAGTGCAGTAGCGCAATCTCGGCTCACTGCAACCTCTGCCTCCCAGATTCAAGTGATTCTCCTGTCTCAGCCTCCTGAGTAGCTGGGATTACAGCCGTGCACCACCATGTCTGGCTCATTTTTGTATTTTTAGTAGAGACGAGAATTTCACCATGTTAGTCAGGCTTATCTCGAACTCCTGACCTTGTGATCTGCCCGCCTCAGCCTTCAAAAGTACTGGAATTACAGGCCACTGTGCCCAGCCAGAACTTTTATTTTTTTAAGTCTGATTTTATTTTATTCCATCTTGATGAGAGGGGCATACACACATGCTATGATATTTATTTGTGATTCTTTGAGGTGGGAGATGGTTCTTGAGCCTAAAGCTGGAAAATTCCTACAATGCATAAGTTTAAAATAGCTCTTAATATTTTCTCTGAAAATGTTTTTATTTTCCAAGCAAAAATAACTGACTGAATTGCTCAGGAAAGAAAAGCTCCAAATTCAGATCCCAGGTCTGTGGTAAAAATCACCTTTTCCAGTTATTTTTTTCTGTGTACTGTATTTAAATCTACTTTAAAGAATGGTTGTCAGAGCCCCTTCTTCATACCTTTTGTTTTAGCAATTATCGCATCATATTTGAATGATCTGTAACATGCCTCCCCTGCTGAACCAGGAGTTCCCTGGGAGCCGTGGTGGTTGTTGACCACATTTTCTGTATTATGGGCTTTCTTTACTCTTACGTAGGGGTGCCAGTGTTCCTAGAGATGTAAAGAAACTTCATTTGCATGCTCATCTTTTTATGTTTCATATAATTATGTTTTTATCTTTTAGGCTCTTCAATGTATATATATTATGGCTAGAAGATGAGAATTTTCAAAAAGGAGATACCTATATCCCTTCTCTACCAAAGCATTATGATATTCACAGGCTAGCAAAAGTGATGCAGAATCAGCAGGTGAAACTATAGCACTCTTTTTTAGCATATCCGAATGTAATTTGAACTGGTCATATTCATAATAATAAAAAAATTTATTGATAAGAAAATGGATAGTCACTCAGATGGTCATTGTTTCTATGAGTTTTGTCAGTATCTAAGTGATTATATGGAGGGAATACTCCCTTTTGAATCTCCAGCCACACCGTGCCTTCTACTTGAAGGCTCGAAGCTTGTTTAGAGCTTTTTACAACGTCATAAACATAACCTTCCTCTGACTGTGTATATTTTAAAATTGGAAGTTCTTAGCAGCTAAACACCTTTAAGCAATTATCTCTACTCCCGTTCTTATATGCAGTGTAAAAATTTGTAAGAATTTGTAAGCATCCATATGTGATGTAGGAGGTTAGTTGCATGGAGGAGATCAGGAGCTCACCTTTGTTTGGCTTTGGAGGTGCTTACTTGTCCTTGTCACAGTTCTGGTTGCTCTTCTGGAACCACTTGATTTCAGTCTTCATATGTCCTAAGCTGTTCTCTCCCAGGCACTCAAAGATGTCTGTGACCCTTTTTCAGGCCAACACTTGTAATCTCAGTTTTCTCTAAGCTTCTCTAGCCTTCTTGGGGACAGGGGAAAAGGGTTGGAGAAGACAATTCTCTTCTGTTCTAGTTCTTTTTTTTCTAGGGTTGCAGTCTTTTGAGCATTGACCCAGCACCAGGATGGGATTTAGGAACCTCTAAGAGTTGAAACACTTTCATTTGGATCCTTAAACGCTCCTACTTTCATATCATGTGTATATTTTATCTCCAGTAGGTGTCTTTTTCTTGTTTTCTTTCCTTCATTCCTTGCCTTTCTTCTTGCTTTCCTTTTCTTCTGTATTTATTGAGTGTCTTCTAAGTGCTAGGTACCAAAGATACAAAAAGAAATCTGATACATTCCCTGCCTCCAAAGAGCTTATTGGCAAACAGGAGACTAAACAAACAGTTATTACATTTTGTGATCAAGATTATGGGCCCGGTGCGTGGCTTACACCTGTAATCCCAACACTTTGGGAGGCCGAGGCGGGTGGATCACCTGAGGTCAGGAGTTCAAGGCCAGCCTGGCCAACATGGCGAAACCCCGTCTGTACTAAAAAATACAGAAAATTAGCTGGGCGTGGTCGTGGGCACCTGTAATCCCATCAACTCAGGAGACTGAGGCAGGATAATCACTTGAACCTGGGAGGTAGAGGTTGCAGTGAGCTGAGATCGCGCCACTGCACTCCAGCCTGGGTAACAGAGAGAGACGCCATCTTAAAAAAAAAAAAATTAGGAGAGTGGAATGCACATGGTACTATGGGAACGTAGAGGAATAACCCCTCATTTGGATTGGGCCTGGAGTGGTGACCTTTGAGCTGACCCCTGAAGGACAAATGGGAGTTGGGCAGATGGAAAGGAAAGGCATGGTGTTAGGGAGTGGCAGAGAGGATGTTAACGGGCAGAAAGACCAGTGTGTGCAGAGACATAGCAGGTGAGAGAGAGTAGGACATAGCAGGTGAGAGAGAGTAGGGCATGTTCAGAAAGGTGCAGGGTAGGGCAAAGCACCTGAGGCGGGGCAGATGAAACCAGAGAGGTGAGTAGGAGTGAAATCCCTAAGGACCATGTATACGTTTCGAAAGAATTTGGCTTGTATTTTGAAGTCTTCGTTTGGAAAGCTATTGAAATAGCAGCAGTTATTAATGAATAGATGAATTAAGAATATATCGAGGAAGAATCAGATACCTAAAGACTTCCAAATTTCTAACTTTGGCCCCCAGAGATAAACCCTGGAAAAGCGGGTACCAGAGGGGCTTCAACAAGAGCTCTCTATCAAGGAGTTGGTCAGAAGGGGAGATACAGATCTAGAATTCAGGAATGAGGCAAAGTTGGATATGTGGATTTAGTGGTAAGAGAATACGTAGATTAAGAAGGGGACTGAAGATGGAACCCTGAGAAATAACAGCATTTAAGGCACAGAGAAATAAGACTGAGAATATAGAGCCAGAGAAACAGGAAAAATACACATGAGACCATGGTGTCCTGACATCCTTTGAGTGCAGTTCCATCCTCATCTTTTTATACTTGACATCCCTCATCCATATCCAAAGCTTTGTACATGGTAGGTACTTGGTCAGTGTTTTTAAAAATTAGCCATTGCTTTCTTGGTTCTCTGAGATTTATCCTGGTTCCTCAGCATCAACAGAACTAATTGATTTCTTTCTCCCTCTTTTTCTTTTTAATTCAGCCTTTGCTTGGCGCTTGATGTATAATTTCTTGATCTGTAATTCAAGCTCAGGGTTCTTTTGTATTTTTTTGGTTTCTAAGACATCTCTGTTTACCCATCGTTAATTCCTAGTATTTGCTCTGATCATTAGCCTCTGTTAACAGTTCCTTAGCATAGAGACAGAGAAAGTGACAGAGTGGCCCTATTTAAAGGAGCGTGTATACAATAGGAGGATCTGACCCAGCACATTGAACAGTCAGCTGCATGTAGAATTCAGGACTGTGATTGGGATTACATTGGAGCTCCTCCTCTGAGTCTGGAATGCCTTGCGCTGTGGGGTTGGTTTGGAAATAATGATTTGGGACTTCACAGCAGTGTGCTTATGGAGAAGCCAGGGACATTTTTTGGTTTAGAGGGATCCTTGTGCCTTTAGAGCACTTAAAATCCAAAAAAAAAAAATCATGGTCCACAAACCCATAGTCCCTATTTGCTCACTTGCTGTTACTATTTGAAGTTCATTGATAATTTGACTTTTTGTTGTTGTTAAAGGCAGTCCCCCATTCTAATGCGTAGTGATCACTAAAGTGAAATATATATAATTCGAAATAGGTAAGACAGCCCACGGGAGTGTAGGGGGAGGATACTAGAGCTGCTATATTTATTGTTTTCTCATTTTATTTGTTTACTTATGTGACACCTGTTATTATGAAAAAATTTCATCGTATAGGAAAATAGGGAGACCAGTATAATGGGCATGCCTTTCTCCCCCTCCCCGCATATGCCATGTGTCTAGTTTCATCTATAGCGCATCCACTTCCTCTTCCATTTTATCTTGGCGGTAATCCCAGAGAGCAGTTGATACATGAAGATTTTAAAAGATAGGGATAAAAAATGACATAACCTAATAGCATACCTAAACATATTAGAAATAATTTTTTATACCAAATATTTAGTCAATATTCAAGTTTCCACCTTTCTCATAAATGTCATAAAAGTTTTATTTTTATTTTCATAGTTTGAATCAGGATTCACATGTTGTGATTGGTTGATATGTCTTAAAAATCTGTTTAATGTACAAGTCCTTCCCTTATCCCTTTACTTTTTCTTGCAATTTATTTGTTGAAGAAACTGAGTCATTTGTCCATAGAGGCTCCCCAACATATGGATTTTGCTAACTGTATCTTCATGGTGTAGTTTAACATGTTTTTCTGTCCCCTGTGCTCACTGTAAATTGATAGTTGGATTTAGTGTCTTGATCTAATTCAGATTTGATTATTTTTTAACATTTTATTTTTTATCTCTTTAACATTTGCTATTTTTTACCTATGTCTTATAGTATACGTAATGTATTAGCTTTATAATGTATGTGTATAATTTTTAAATATACATATAGGGCTGTTAAAACTTTTTCTAATCATGATACACGAAAAAGTTTTATAGCTACTGCAGAGATTGTTAGAATGGTCATTTTAATGGCAATTTATCCTAATGCTGGAGGACTTGGAGTAGACCACTTCATGTTGAAACTTACTGGTTCACTTTATAATTAAATATATAGTTTTATATGTGAATCTATGACTTGTCTGTCAGAGTTAAAATACTGTCGTTCTGTTTCAGGATCTGTGGATGGAGTATTTGAACATGGAGCGCATCTACCATGAGTTTCAGGAGACTGTTGGTCTGTGGACACAGGCCAAGCTTGAGTCCCATTCCACACCCTGTAGTTCGTCCGTGCAGCTGGACTTCACTGATCCTTTGCTGGGTGGGTCCTGGGAGCATCCACCGCTTCGAATGAGTGAATGAATAATTGAATCAGAGCCATTGAAGGTTGAGGCTGACATACTTTATTCCTCCAGTGTTCATTTTTCCTCCGATGCTTTAAAAAGAGATTTCAGTTTACTTACACAGTGGTGTAAAGTGCAACTGTAAATGTAATTACTTTGCAGTTTTAAAAATCGGAAGTCTGTTTTTTTCTTTTATAAACTCTTTTCCTCTGTACCTGGAACTCTTACCTTACAAATGAATCAGATGCCTGAAGTTTCTAAGTTACTTGTTTCTCCCAGCACATTTTTCTAGAGAAAGAGTGGTATAAATTACCAGTTAGTTTTCTATCAGGCCACAAAAACCCATTTAAAGTTGCTGATATTTGGGGTAACCTGTTTTAATTACTGACTATATTTCAAAAATATAGGACATATAAATTCAATTGTCGACCAAAATATTACAATATATAGTGTAATAAGACACTGAGGTGATCCAGAGAAATGGAAAATACCTTCTTATTCCAGCTTGCCACCAACCAAAATGCGTTAGTTGTATGAAGAGAGAGAAATAAGAACTTCTCTGGACTTCACGCCATTCATCTGTAAAATGGTGCTGGCTGGTCTCTTCAAAGGCTCTAAAATTTTTCCTTCCAACATTTCCTCTCCCTGCATTTTTTTCTTGAAGCAATAATATGTTTTTCTGATTATAAAAGTTATATATATTAATTTGAAAAATTAAATGATATAGAAAGGTATATATAGAGGAAGGGATGAAAATTGCCCTCAAGCCAGCAACATAGATTCTCATTTTTCTATTCCTGAAAGTTTGTTAAAGAAGAGGAAGAAATATGTGAATAGATCTGGAAACTATTAAATGATTTCTGTTCGTGCCCTTCCATTTGTAGTGTTGCTGTGTTGCCTGAACACTGCCCTAAAAGACGAATTGTTTTCGCTGGAGTTAGTAATTTATGAAGCCCTTAGTTTGTTCCAAGCAGTGTCTCAGTGCTTTATATGCACTAACTCAGTCCTCACAAAAACCCTATGTTGTGAGGTTATCCCTATTGAGCAGATAAGAAACCCAATTTGTAAGCTGGTTAGGTGACCTGCCCGCATGGGCCACTAACCACCAATAGCTGGTTATTGGGCAGAGCCGTCTGATTCCAGAGACCTGTTGTTCACCACTCAGTATTCTACCTCTTGTGTCTGGTGATCACTATACCTTGTACTTCTAAACAAAATTAGGGCCTAGACTTCTAAATAGTGAGTTTCAGGTTTTTCTCAGATGTAAGAGGTTAGTTGATGATTATATCAAATGATTGAATTTGTGGTATGATTGGTTGTAGGAAAAATTTCACTAGCACCCTTTTTCTTAAACTAAATTTGTTTTATTGGCTTCAATATTTTTGTCAGTCATGGTCCAGAGTGGTGATTCCTATTAAATATGAATTTAGATATTTTTGTTTGTTTATTTTTAAAATATCCCTGGTTTTTCTTTTACGGTAACTTATATTGGGTTTGAAAGAGCCCCCAGTTTTCCTTTAGCATCGTGGCCTCTTATGTTGCTTGAAAGGAACTTTAACATACATAGTCACAAGTCTTATCCAGTGATGAATACCTAACTTGGTTACATCTGTGCAAACAGTGATTAGTTCTAGTGGAAAAACACCAGCTATAAGGGATAGTGCTGTACTTGACCTATTTGAAATGTTGAATTCCATCTGTTTGGGGTACAAACAATACAAGTCTCCTTATGCCAAGTAAAGTCATGGCTATTAATTTTTCTTTAATTTTTCTCAACAAGAATAGAAAATGGAATGTTACATCTGGAATGTAATCGGAAATTCATAGTAGTCCCTTAAGTACTTGTTGACTTGACTTATTGACTTGAAATTCCCTTGACCACTGCCCTCCTCTGTTTCTTGCTATTGAAAAGAATTGGGTAGGTAGCAGCATTTTTCTTCATGTTATTCAGTCCCCACCTGCTGTGTGGTATGTGTATAGTGTGGTAAAGGGAGAGGAAGGGAAGATAGGAATCTATTGGATATCTACTGTGTATTCAGCTCTGTACTAAGTTTAGAAGTATCAAACATTTGAATTTGATTAAACAGTATGAGATCATGTGTAATCTAGGGCAAAGTTGCATGGTAGAGGTTCACTTTTGTGTGTGTGTGTGGCAGTGGATTGCTTATTTGGACTCCGTAAATCATTTATTGAGTGAATGAATAAGTAAATGACTGATGGACTATATGACTGCATAAATAGAAGTGCTGAAGGAACTTATGCATATGTCTTCATTCATTTTATCTCTTACTGCATCCAGTCCTCCTGTTCAAACCTTGACCTGATTTCAGATTTTTAACTCAGCTATATTCCATAATGCTTATTCCTTTTTCTTCAGTTCCTCTGAACTCTGGATGATGGCATTAAAACCTTAACTAGGCCGGGCGCGGTGGCTCAAGCCTGTAATCCCAGCACTTTGGGAGGCCGAGACGGGCGGATCACGAGGTCAGGAGATCGAGACCATCCTGGCTAACACGGTGAAACCTCGTCTCTACTAAAAAATACAAAAAACTAGCCGGGCACCTGTAGTCCCAGCTACTCAGGAGGCTGAGGCAGGAGAATGGTGTAAACCCGGGAGGCAGAGCTTGCAGTGAGCTGAGATCCGGCCACTGCACTCCAGCCTGGGTGACAGAGCGAGACTCCGTCTCAAAAAAAACAAAAAAACAAAAAAACCTTAACTAGGTTACCTGCCTCCAGACCTACTCCATTCACTTAAACCATTATTCAGATGATAGCTACCATCTGACTCAAGCTTGCATAGAGCTGTTCACAAGATCCACCTGATATTAGTGTAAGGCACTAGATAGTAGCTTTACACTAATATCAAGTTCAAACTTCTTAGCGTGTCATGCAAGGCCTGTCTAGGGTAATAATTTAAGGTCATGAGCTTTAACTCTTTAACTATCGTAAGACTGTAAACTTTTTGAGGGTAGGAATGCTGCTGAATTGTACCACATGCTTCTGATCTCCTGCTAATTCACCTGATTGCTCAGTATATATGACTTAATTTTCTTTCAGCTAAAGAAAGAGTTTTAAGTAACTTGCGGAAGCATGAGGCTCCCCAGCCTCCCCTTGTTCTGCACCCAGTGAAGCCTCCTGTGCCAGTTATTTCCTCCGCTGTGCTATTGAGTCAGAAGGACGCCACCCAGCTGGTGTGCACAGACCTGAATCTGTTGCAACAGCAGGCCAGGTAAGACTGTGCAGCCTCAAGGATCATGTTCCCATGCTGGTGGCTTTGACAGTCTGGATGATTTGCTACCTGGAGTGGCTTCCTCGTCAGCATTTTTACCATGAGGATAGTTTGCCCAGGCTGGCCCAGATGGTTCACTTGGTTAACCAAGTTGTGACAAGTCTTATAATTTCACATCAAAATTATGTGGTACTCTCACCAACTATCAATTTCTCGTTTCCTGTGGTCGCATTTCTGAGCATCAGCAGTGCCAGCTAAGATTTTCTTATGCTTCTCATGAAGAGATCTTCTGATATTGGAAAGATGGTGTTGGAAAGGTGCGAAGTGAGAGTTCCTTTCTTTTCTCATTGCTGTACTCTTTACCTCTCCATATTCTTTAAGAAATTGACATAAACATTGATTGAAGTGTGGAAAAGTTATTAAGTATTTTGAGTTCACATGGTGGATACAAAATGATCAACAGTTTAAGGTTTTGATCTAACTTGAGATCTTGTGAGAAGGAGCATATGTGGAGTAAGTCTGTTTCATTAACAGTAAGTGAGCCTCACTTTTACAAATCCTATGTGAATCAGTTTCTTATTGGTATTTTTTTCCTTGGCTGTTTTTGGTCCAGGCATTTGTTGAGTGTGTGTTGAGTGCACATATAAGCACCTGCCCATTAATGTAATGATACATACGGTTAGACCAGTTTTGACACCCCATGTATGCCATTAGCTGCTTTCTTGGTCTTTGACATTTCATTTTGAGTTGCTAATACCTAAGAAGTCATTGGTACTTACAGTTAAGGCACCCCTTGGGGATGATTAAGCTAGGATAGAATTCTCATTTGTTCTTGTAGGGTCTGTTGGTATAACATGGATTCTAAATGAAGCTTTGTTTGTGGCTATAAAGTTGTCTCACTTTTCTATAGGCTTTTCTTTCATTTCTTAGCTTTCTCTTTAGCCTCTCTGCCAGGGGAATGATTTGGGTAAGTCTTGGCTCACAACCTTTGGTCCTCTGTTACTATGGTATATGCGTATTTTGCTGCACTATAATGCTGGCTGTGGGTAACTGGAAGCCTTTATCACTTATCATATAACTTTTCCTAAGACTTTCTTTTACCTCCTGATGATGTTTTTCAGAAACGCAGCTCTTCGGGAATCTCAGCAGGTTGCTCTGGATGGTGAGCTGTTGGACACAATGCCAAAGCAGTATGTGAATCGTGAAGAACAGACCACATTGCATTTGGAGTGCAGAGGCAGCAGTGGTAAGAAATGCCAAGGAGCTGCAGTTGTCACAGTTCAAGTAAGTGTTTACATTTCTTCAGAATTTAGAGAATTTTAATTGAGTCCGTAATGTTGGCATATCACTGAGGAAGATTGAAAGACATATATGGCACACTGTCGGTGTCCCAAACATTTACTAGTTTTGGTGCGTATGAAAACACTCATAGAGTTAATCACATATTTCTGTAGATACCAGATGAGTCCTATAAGACAGATATTCAAATAGGAATTCAAAAAAAATCAGAATCATCGAGAAGATTCCTAGAGAGAGGGGCTTCAACTGATTCCTTTTATTGTTTGTTTTTTTTTTTGAAATGCAGTCCCCAGGCTGGAGTGCAGTGGCGCGATCTTGGCTCGCTGCAACCTCTGCTTCCTGGGTTCAAGTGATTCTCCTGCCCCAGCCTCCCGAGTAGCTGGGATTACAGGCACATGCCACGAGGCCGGGCTAGTTTTTGTATTTTTAGTAGAGATGGGGTTTTACTACATTGGTTGGGCTGGTCTCAAACTCCTGACCTGGTGATCCGCCCGCATCGGCCTCCCAAAGTGCTGGGATTACAGGCATGAGCCACCGTGCCTGGCCTCAACTGATTCTTAAAAGACTTTGGTGATGATGCAGTTAGAAGGAATGTGGAAGTGGGGTGGCCCTGATGTCATTTAGGGGTCAGTGGCTAGGTCAGCCTGTTCCAAGTGTTTTGAGGTGGTGGTGGGAATTCACGTTGGAAAGGTTGGTGTGCACCATCATTGGGAGCTCTGGCTGTCTGCTGCACATGGCAGGGAACCCATGAAGATGAATGTGGGAAGCAAATTAGTCGGGTGGAGCTTGCTGACAGGCAAGAGGAGAGACATGCAACAACGTGACTGAAACTTGAACTGCCTCTCAGAGTTACCTTCTTGCACTGGAACATAGGCAGAATTTGGATCTGCGATATCGTATGGACTTCATGATGGAAGCTTAGCTGAAGTTAGCATGTCATAGCATTTACTTTATGCCAGGCCCTGTCTAAACACTTTAAATAAGTTATTTTATCCTTACAACAACTCTGTGAGGTGGCCATTATCATATTATCTTCTTTTCTCAGGTAAGGAAGTAGAGTCACAGACAAGTTAATTAAGTTGTGCACCTAAAGTGCCATAGCCGGTAAGTGGCAGAGCCAGAAAGGCCCAGACAGTCCGGCTCCAGAGCCAGTGCTCTTTTTAAAGTAGAGATGGAGTTTTTTAGTAGAGATGGGATTTTGCCATATTGCCCAGGCTGGGCTGGTCTCAAACTACTGGGCTCAAGCAATCTGCCTGTCTCGGACTCCCAAAGTCCTGGCATTGCAGGTCTGAGCCACCGCACCTGGCCAGCCTGTGTTCATTAATCACCGCTCTGTATTCCTCCTTCGAATGAAGTCAGTATTCCCTAAGCTGAAAGATAAATGCTTGGAGATGAGCACTGCCTATGGTCTAAATCTAAGTCTACACACGAATGATTCTTTTTTGTTAGCTTTTGGAAATTGGAGAAAATTTATTTTATTCTCTCTTGTTTGTCTTTCAGAAATTTCCCTTCATTTTTTGCTAATTTTCATTGTAACTATTCCAATGTCTCCATCAATTTCCTTGGGAGACTCTTTTCTACAAAATGTCTTCTCTGAAATAATCTTTTGTATGTATTGTATTTTTCATTACTTTCAAAATGTATCTCTGATTTTTCAACATAGTTGTATGTGTCTAAAGTTCAGAAATTTGACCTAAAAGTTAGGATGTGTCCAACTTATTTTCCTGTATATTATTGTAAATATGTGCGACTCCTAAACATTGAGTTATCTTTGGCCAGGTGCTTTATACAGTTAGTTTTCTTTTGGTGTATTTTTTTCCCAGTTACTAATGCTGTTGTAGTAAGACCAAGGTAGAAATATTTAAGAAACAATCACTTGCTGAAGTAGTAAAACTGGGAGAAAAGTTTGCCAATTTACGGTGGAGTTTGAGTTAGTGAGGAAAAAACTGAAAATGTATCCAGTTTTAATAAAAAAAGGGATGTCTTCACCAATTTGTGTTTTTCTGTATTTTAAAACTACATATCTTTACCAGACTGTTAATTTTATATAGAGAAGAGAGTTCTAAAATGCATTTTTTTTTTTTTTTTTTGAGACGGAGTCTCGCTGTGTCGCCCAGGCTGGAGTGCAGTGGCGCGATCTCAGCTCACTGCAAGCTCCGCCTCCCGGGTTCACGCCATTCTCCTGCCTCAGCCTCCGAGTAGCTGGAACTACAGGCGCCCGCCACCGCGCCCGGCTAATTTTTTTTGTATTTTTAGTAGAGACGGGGTTTCACCGTGTTAGCCAGGATGGTCTCGATCTCCTGACCTCGTGATCCACCCGCCTCGGCCTCCCAAAGTGCTGGGATTACAGGCTTGAGCCACCGCGCCCGGCCTAAAATGCATTTGTATAAGTGACAAGTGAGATAACGATAAAGAAATGTTTTTCCAGTTCTGGCTGATGGCTTGCTCTGTGAAGAACTGTAAATATTTACTGCCTCAGCTAAAGAACAGGTCTCTTGTCCTAACCTCCTGTTAGCTCTCTGGGTCTTGCAGTGGAAAATACCACCAGGCAAGCCAGGGAGCTGAAACTCTAAACCTACCAGTGAATTGTCTTTTCCTTTACAGAAAAAGGGATCATAGTATTATATTATTTGTCTGAACCCTTAAATTGAGATTTTAAACATAATCTTTTGCTTTGTTAATTCTGAAATAAAAAGACACACCTTTTCTAAAATGTCTTCTAGGTGATTTTGATTGGAGGGAGGTCAGAGAAAAGATGATTTATGATAAGGACTGATGTGAACATGGCTTAGATGTTTTTACAAACATACCAAAGTTCTTGTGCTTTCTTTCCTTAAAAAAAAAATTTGGGCTGAGTGTGGTGGCTCACACCTGTAATCCTAGCACTTTGGGTGGTCAAGGTGGGGAAATTGCTTGAGCTCAGGAGTTCAGCAGCCTGGGCAACATGGAGAAACTCTGTCTCTACAAAAAATATTATACAAAAATTAGCCAGGCATGGTGGCGCACACCTGTGGTCCAAGCTACTTGGGTGGCTGAGGCAGGAGGATCACTTAACCACAGGAGGTCAAGGCTGCAGTGAGCTGTGATTGTGCCACTGCACTCCAACCTGGGCAACAGAGTGAGACCTTATCTCAAGAAAAGAAAGAAAAATTGGTAATTGCTAATATAGCTTGAAGAAAGAAAGGGGAAAAGTAATGAAGGACAGAGGGAAAAAAGGAGATTTTGCAGAAGCTTAAAGAATTTGAAAAAATAGCTGTATTTTGTGGGCCTAACCTCATTGGAAATATTTAAGTTTTCTTAAAGCAGGTTTTAATTTTCTGCTGGCCTCACTTGTTTGGTTAGTGCCCTGACTTTTAGCCTCACTTGGGAAGTTCTCCAAGCTTGAAATCCCCCACTGATGGCTCCTAGAAGTTCAGTATCAATAATAGTATCGACTGCAGTCAATGTTTTGCCTGACATGCAGATGTGCCAGGGCAATTAAAAACGTGAAGACAGTGAGCAACTTTTATAGGCTGAGACTTAAATAAGCTTGAAAGTTATATAATACTGTCGTTGCTAGTTGAGGCTATCCCAGGCAGTATTTGCCGGTTGATACTTAGAGGACTTGAAGATAAAAATCTGTTTTGTTACGCATTAATGGCAAAGGGCAAGACAGAGGAAAGCTGAAACTACCTGCTATGAAGTTGGAGCATTATCTATGCAAGTTGATTGTTTTGCTCTGATTTTTGGCCAAAGATTATACTTAAATATGAAGCCATCCATTACCCAAATGGATAATTTTGGTTATAGATGACTTTAGTTTTGGAAAAAGAGGTGTTAATGGAGCATAGAGAGGGTGAGTTCTCAGTGTTTATGACTCATCATGAAACTGTCATTGGGAGAGATTATGTCCTGCAAAAAGTAGATTGTGTTATTTTTATACATAAAACTGTAGCCCTCTATATAGATGTGTCCAGTGACCACCTCATGGCTATGTCCAGTAGTTTTGATTCCTTTTAACATTTTCCTATTGTGATACTGAACTTTATGTAGTCTCATCTCTTCCCTCTGAATCTCTAACCACTTCTCAGTTTCCAGGGTTTCTTCTTCCTCAACTCAAACTCTTAGATTGCTAGTTATCCTGATTCTCTTCTTCATATGACATCATCTTTTGCCTACTGTTTGTGCTGGAGTTGTTAATCTGGGGTCTGTGAATGGTCTTTAGAGAATTGGTGAAGTTCGTGAAAGTGTATGTAAATTTTTTTTCTGGAGAGTTTTTAACTCCAGTAGATCTCAGAATAGTTCGAAAAAGAACAAAAGAACCATTTACTCATATGTTGATAATCCTGTTCTGTTTCTCTAGTCCAGAATTCTCTCTTGAGTTCCAAATCTAGATTTCCACCTGCCTCATTCTAACCGAATGTCCCACAAATACCTCAAACTCCATATTTCTCAAATTAATCTCATCTTTACCTTCCAAATCTCTTCCTATAATTTCACATAGCTGATCTCCCCAGATAGAAACTTAGGCATCAATATCATCTCTTCCAGTTACTCTACCCTGCTTCATTCCCGTATTTTCCGTAGTTGCTTCCATATTGGTTCCGCCTCTGAAATAGCTTTCTGAAGCCTCTGACATTCCCTTCTCTGTGTTTCTGTTGCCATTTCTCCATGGTAGGCATACCTCGCTTCTCCCTTGACCTATTGCATTAATTAGATTTCCCCTCTATATCTCTCTCCCTGCCTAGTCTGTTTTCCATTCTCTCATTACTCATCTTTTGAAACAGATCTGATCACATTTCCAGGCTAAAAACCCGTACTTACTTGGCAGTATCAAAAGGAATATGGCCCTTAGCGCCCTTAATAATCTGTTGTTGGTCTTCTTCTAGCAGCATCATTTATCCTGTCCCCCACTTCGCAGACATTTTACTTTTCAGTCATTTAGACTTTCTCCATTTTCTAAACACAACATACACATGAATACCTTTGTTCTTCGCATATGCTGCTTTTGTTCTTCTCTCACCTGTTTCTGACCTCTTTCTGGCTCAGCCTTCAGTACTTAGTTCAGGCCAAACCTCTTCTTGAGGTCTTTGCGGACTCTTCCAGTCAAATTGAGATGTTCTTTCCTTCGTTGCAGCTTTTGGCTAAATGCTGTTGCAGTCACTTGCTGTTTTGTCCTGCCAGACTGAACTCTTTGGGAATAGGGTTTCCATCTTTATTTGTTTTTAATATTATTATTATTATTATTATTATTTTGAGATGGAGTTTTGCTCTTGTCACCCAGGCTGGAGTGCAGTGGCATTCACTGCAACCTCTGCCTCCTGAGTTCTAGCAATTCTCCTGCCTCAGCCTCCCGAGTAGCTGGGATTACAGGCAGGTGCCACCGTGCCCAGCTAATTTTTTTATTTTTAGTGGCGATGAGGTTTCACCATGTTGGCCAGGCTGGTCTTGAACAGCTGACCTCAGGTGATCCACCCATCTCGGCCTCCCAAATTGCTAGGATTACAGGCGTAAGCCACCGTGCCCAGCCTATTTTAATTTTTTTAGTACACCTCTGCTGAAAGGAAGCATCCTTATTTGTAACAAACCACTCATTAGGTTGTGTTACAACCTAATTGTTTTTGTTTTGTGTTATGTGTTATGATTAGTTCTATGTTTTGTGTTATGATTTAGTTCTATGCTGTTACTAGATTTTGAGTTACATAAGGTCAGGGACTTTGTCTTATTCATGTTTATGTCATCAGTGCCTCATACAGTCAGTGCTGCAAAATGGATGTGTTTGAAGGAATGAATAGCTCTAGATTTATGCCCTTCATAAGTAAGTTCCCTGATTTTAACTATGTTGGAATTTTGTGGATATTATTTGGCCATGACAGACATCATGGAAATTGGAACTTTTTCTTATTAAAAATTAACAGTTCATTCTTTGATTGTGCTTACCTTTGCTTTTAAACAGCTTAATACTTTCCGTACTTAAATACTCAACTTAAATACTATACACTGCTTACTGTACATTTTTACTCTAATATAAATGTCTCCCAAATATTCAGTCTTGGGAAGCAGTGAGGATGGTTGCACTGTTTTCCCAGCCATGTTCACAGTACTTTTGGTCACTTGCTTGGGCACTCCCATGTCCCAGGTATTTAAGCTAGGTGTTTTGCTTTTATTATCCAACTTAATCTTTTTTTTTTTTTTAGGTAAAGTCTCACTCTGTCGCCCAGGCTGGAGTGCAGGGGTGCCGTCTTGGCTCACTGCAACCTCTACCTGCCAGGTTCAAGTGATTCTCTCCGAGTAGCTGGGACTACAGGGGCACACCACCATGCCCAGCTAATTTTTGTATTTTTAGTAGAGATGGACTTTTACCATGTTGACCATGCTGGTCTTGACCTCCTGACCTCAAGTGATCCGCCCACCTTGGCCTCCCAAAGTGCTGGGATTACAGACGTGAGGCACTGTACCTAGCTTATCCAACTTAATCTTCATAGAATGAGGATGAGTTCAGAGAAACAGGTTCAGAGACACTGTGAGACTTGCCAAAGTCACATAGCTAGTGAGTAGCTCCATCAGGATTCAAGCCTGCATGTGTCTAAATTCAAGACCCCTACTTTTCCCATTCAGTATTGCCAGGTCATTTTGCTTCAGCTGTTTCATACTTGCAGTGTGATTCTGAGTAAGCTGATCATGACAGTTAAATCTCACGTAAATGAACATAGGTACCATTTCATTTTCTCTCTGAGTCTATATAATAGTATTGCCTTCTTTTTTCAGTGATTAGAGAATTTGTGATCTTAACATTCTAGATTAGATCAGTTTTTAAAAATTAGCTTTATGGGAAATGACTTCAGATTTTAAATATAATTTTTAATGACTCCTTTATTAAGAGTTCAAATTATATCATGAAAATATTTTATTCCTTAATAGAATTTTTCTGGGAAAGAATGTCCTGGAAATTTCCAGCTATCTGCAAGCGTTTGAGCTATGTATAGCTTGTTTTGGGTATACAGAGGCAAATATATTTTATGAGAAGTGAAACGTGCTTCTTTCTGTGTTCTCTCTTCCCAGTAGTAGCCTCTACCAATTCATTGATGTTCCTTGGGGAAATGGGGTGATTTATAACTGGGTTCCTTTTGATGTACTTTTGTATTGTGGGTATGCTTGCTGGCCCCAGGATTGATTTATTATCATGTGAAAAATTCGGTCATTCCTAGAAATGAATGATGGAAAAGACCCACTGAGGGCCCCACATTATTGTAAAAACTGACTGAAGGACATGCTTTGTCCAACTTTTAAATTTAGACAAGGAAACTTTTAAATTTCTGTGTCCACTTAAAATGACTCAAGTGGAGGGGCTTCTACCATGCTACTTTGTTCTATTGTCTACGACTTCTTGTAATTATGAACTGATAGTCATTCCATTGCTCTCACCTTCACTGCAGTGAAAAAAGAAAACTTTCAACAGTAGTGGGAACAATAAACAAAAATAAGTAGACTAGAAAATAATAATTTGGGGAATTTTTTTTTTTTTTTGTGAGAGAGTCTAAACTTTCCTAAACCAGCTGGTTTTATTTTAGTAGTTTCTACAACATGGAATGGCAATTGTAAAGTTTGGGTAACAAAGTAGGTTTAGTCCTGTCTCTGCATTTTTCCAACCAAGTGGACTTTGGATCCTTTTCCTTTGCACCTCCCTTCATTCTGTGTCTTCCCTTCTCATCTCAGATTCTCTCTTTTCCTGTCTGGCTGCTTTCTGTCCAGGCCAGCCAGGGGATTCTGTGACACGCGTAGTCCCAGTCTAACTGTATTGGTGACGTATTGAACAAAAAGGCTGACTGCAGATAGTCCTACTTACATTTTAGGATATTAAACATGGGTCTGTTATTTGAAATATTTCAAATTTAATTCAGATACCTGTATTGATTTATTATCTAGCTAAATGCAAGTAATTTCTTTTTTAATCTTTCATTTCTCCAATAGTAAAAATTATTGTTAGCATTATATGTTCTTGAGTATTCACTTTCATGCATTTTGATGTCATAGAGCTTTTTTTTTCTTGCTTTTTTTTTCCTCTCTTTTTTTTATTAAGTTCTAGGGTCCATGTGCACAATGTGCAGGTTTGTTACATATGTATACAATGTGCCATGTTAGTGTGCTGCACCCATTAGCTCATCATTTACATTAGGTATATCTCCTAATGCTATCCCTCCCCCTTACCCCCTCCCCACAATAGGACCTGGTGTGTGATGTTCCCCTTCCTGTGTCCAAGTGATCTCATCGTTCAATTCCCACCTATGAGTGAGAACATGTGGTGTTTGGTTTTCTGTTCTTGTGATAGTTTGCTGAGAATGATGGTTTCCAGCTGCATCCATGTCCCTACAAAGGACACGAACTCATCCTTTTTTATGGCTGCATAGTATTCCATGGTGTATATGTGCCACATTTTCTTAATCCAGTCTGTCACTGATGGACATTTGGGTTGATTCCAAGTCTTTGCTATTGTGAATAGTGCCGCAGTAAGCATACGTGTGCATGTGTCTTTATAGCAGCATGACTTATAATCCTTTGGGTATATCCCCAGTAATGGGATGGCTGGGTCAAATGGTATTTCTAGTTCTAGATCCTTGAGGAATCGCCACACTGTTTTCCACAATGGTTGAACTAGTTTACAGTCCCACCAACAGTGTAAAAGTGTTCCTATTTCTCCACTCCTCTTCAGCACCTGTTGTTTCCTGATTTTTTAATATTGCCATTCTAACTGTTGTGAGATGATATCTCATTGTGGTTTTGATTTGCATTTCTCTGATGGCCGAGATGATGAGCATTTTTTCATGTGTCTGTTGGCTGTATGAATGTCTTCTTTTGAGAAGTGTCTGTTCATATCCTTTGCCCACATTTTGATGGGGTTGTTTTTTTCTTGTAAATTTGTTTGAGTTCTTTGTAGGTTCTGTATATTAGCCCTTTGTCAGATGAGTAGATTGCAAAAATTTTCTCCCATTCTATAGGTTGCCTGTTCACTCTGATGGTAGTTTCTTTTGCTGTGCAGAAGCTCTTTAGTTTAATTAGATCCCATTTGTCAATTTTGGCTTTTGTTGCCATTGCTTGTGGTGTTTTGGACATGAAGTTGTTGCCCATGCCTATGTCCTGAATGGTATTACCTAGGTTTTCTTCTAGGGTTTTTATGGTTTTAGGTCTAACGTTTAAGTCTGTAATCCATCTTGAATTAATTTTCGTATAAAGAGTAAGGAAAGAAGTTTTGTAAAGATTTTTAATACAACATTGGTGAGTTTTACACAAGGAAGTTACTATTGTCACAGTCATAAAAAGTAGGTGCTTAGTGTATTGTCAGATTTATGCTGTGCTGGGGTTCTGGGTAAGTAAAACAAATAGGAAGGACCATTGCCCTTCCTATTTTTTTTTTTTTTTTTTTGAGACGGAGTCCCACGCTGTCGCCCTGGAGTGCAGTGGCGTGATGTCAGCTCACTGGAACCTCTGCCTCCTAGATTCAAGCAATTCTCCTGTCGCAGCTTCCTGAGTAGTTGGGATTACAGGTGCCTGCCACCACACCCAGCTAATTTTTGTATTTTTAGTAGAGACGGGGTTTCACCATGTTGGCCAGGCTTGTCTCAAACTCCTGACCTCAAGTGATCCACCTGTTTCGGCCTCCCAAAGTGCTGGGATTACAGGCGTGAACAACCATGCCCAGCTGCTCTTCAGGAACTTTTATACAGAATTTATGATAATAACCCTGGGCCTCATAAGTGACCTAAGAGCCTCAGGTAATAAGTTTGTGAATTAAGTATTTACATTATTTATAAAGGATACGTTTAATCATTGCAGCAATGGCTGAAGACTGGGTTTGGGCAGGTGCACGTAAAGGAAAAATGTAGACCCTACTGCTCCCCCATGTGATTGGGGAAGAATGTAGAATTTGGAACTCTTGCCTTCTAAATGGAAGTCTTGCCTTCTAAATGTTCTGGTCTCTTCAGTAAGTCCAGACTTCCTGGCCTGCATTTCTTTTTTTTTTTTTTTTTTTTTGAGACGGAGTCTCAGTCTGTCCCCCAGGCTGGAGTACAGTGGCACAATCTTGGCTCACTGCAAGCTCCGCCTCCCGGGTTCACGCCATTCTCCTGCCTCAGCCTCCTGAGTAGCTGGGACTACAGGCGCCCACCACAGCGCCCGGTTAATTTTTTGTAATTTTAGTAGAGACGGGGTTTCACCGTGGTCTCGATCTCCTGACCTTGTGATCCGCCCGCCTCGGCCTCCCAAAGTGCTGGGATTACAGGCGTGAGCCACTGCGCCTGGCCCCTGGCCTGCATTTCAAAGCCTCCCTAAGAGGGCTCTCTCAGCTCCCCAGTCTGAGTTTACTGCACCCTGCAACCCTGGCCGGGCCCCTCCTTCCTGTCTCTCTGTCCCACATCCCCCACAGCTGTCATGTCAGTTCTGTGTGTGTGTTGCAATCTGGGCCCAGGATGTCTTCTCTTTTCTTCTGCCTCTATCCACATCCAAAAAATGACGTTAAAGTTGCATAAACAAACCAGTTATGTATGTCACTATCAGTCAGAGAAAGGGTTTGTTGATGGCTTCTCAAATAAGAAAGGCTAATCTTAAAAAAGGATAGTCTTTTGAGTTGAAAAAAATTCAGCTCAATAAATTCTCCTTTTCACACCTTTACTGAAAACCAATAAAAATTTCATAAAAGACCAGCTTCTAGGAACCTATTTGATGAATTTAGGAATTAGCCAATTGCTCTTTCCTTGGCATGCAGTTGGTTTGGGCGTTTCCCCATATATTATCTTATTTTGTTGTTTGTTTTATGATTATATTTTCTTCCTTTCCAAATGACATTTGTGAGCAGCATCTGTGTCATCTTTTTTTAATGCTAGGCACACATGTGTATGCAGCCCGAATGTTTGGAGTTGTGTTTTGTGTGTTGGATTGAGAGCACACAGAAGGGCTATGGCTGGGGAGCCATGATCAGCAGAGGAGGGCTTCCTGTGCTTCAAGGAAAGCCTCAGTGGTAGAAGACATGCAGTCTCTTTTTGATGAGGACTTCAGGGGTTGAAACATAAGTGAAATAGTATCCTACAAAAGGCTTTGAACTATTGATAAATTAATTCAAGATCTTATCAGTTTATAAGGCCGTCATATAAAGAGATACAAATTTTGGTATTTTTATAAGACACTAATTCTGTTTAATTTAAGCTTGAGTCTTCATGGAAAACCTGAGATTCTTTACAGGCATGAGCCACTGTGCCCAGCCTTGAAAACCTGAGATTCTTGAACAGTGTTTTGACAAAGTTTTTCGATCACCTTGAAGTTCAACTGAGAGTTTTAAGTTAAATTATAATATTAGTTGTAATACTCTTCTCTTTGTCATATGCCTATTGTGTTTGTAATAAAATAGCTATTCTAGAAACATGGGGGGGAAATGTCTTTTGATAACTTTAATTTTTGTTAGTTTGAAGGCATGCATAAGAATGAAGCCATAAGCCAACAGCTTCATGTTTTACGGAAAGAAGTGAAGCAGTTGCAAGCAGAAGCTGCTAAACCACCATCACTTAATATTGTGGAAGCTGCTGTACATGCAGAAAACTTGATCACGTAAGTTTTATGGGCATTATAATTTGAAATACTGTTTTGTTATCATGAATAGTAATCATACATGCTACTATACCACCACCACCCCTGTAGCACCCACAGATTAATTTAGTACGGACATCAGCAAACTATGGCCTTTGAATTAAATCTGGCCTGCTACTTATTTTTATAAATAAAGTTTTATTGGAACACAGCCATTCCCATTTATTTATAATTTCTATGGCTTTTATGCTGCAACAGCAGGATTGAGTGGTTGTAACAGAGATATAAAGCAGAAAATATTAACTATCTGGCCCTATATAGAAAAAATTTGCTGACCCCTGAATTGTGACATGATACAGTGCATTGAAATTAAGTTGAGGAGAGATTTAGTGCTTATGTTTTATATCAAAGTCACATTTACCCAGGAACTTATCATTGTCAACTCAGATGACTGAACAAAGTTCATAGCACAATTATTTAGGGGAATCAGGGCTCTCAAGTGTGGTTGTGAACTTGCATTTGACCATTGTGGTTTTCTTTTGCCTTTCGTTGTGGCTTACTCTTACTGTCCTCTTTCTTTCCAAAGCCACCACGACATGACTTGGGAGGTGGGCTTGACTCTGCCCTTACTTTAAGGTGACTGACTCCACATTCTCATTCCAGCAGCTGATCCCCTCAGTAGAGTAGGATGGTGTATGGAGGGGAGCATTGAGTCCTTTTGTGTGTTGGGCTGGGGCACCTGGGAAGGAGAAGGAGACCAGGCAAACAAGAAGTTGATGTTTCTTTTACTGGGAAAGGGACACAAAAAGGTGTGAGAATTGGAAGGGATATCTTTATTCTAGGATCTTATTCTATACAGAAATCTTTATCTCAACTTTAGTCAGTGTTTTGGATTTTAAAATGTAGAGAAGTCAGGGTTTTGTGTTCAAAAAAATTATATAAAGATTGTAGAAAAAGTTAAATAACAAATTATGAATTACATGCAAACTATGAACATTTTTAATAAGGATGAGAATGTTAATTAGTCCTTATAGCTGATTTTTTTTCCCCTAGGAGAATATGAAATCATTACTAAGTATTGGAAATTGGCCAGATGCAGTGGCTCATGCCTGTAATCCCAGCACTTTGGGAGGCCAAAGCGGGCGGATCACTTGAGGTCAGGAGTTTGACACAAGCCTGGCCAACATGGTGAAACCCCGTCTCTACTAAAAATACAAAAATTGGCCGGGTGCAGTCGCTCATGCCTGTAATCCCAGCACTTTGGGAGGCTGAGGCAGGCAGATCACTTGAGGTCAGGAGTTCAAGACTAGCCTGGCCAACATGGCGAAACCCCATCTCTACAAAAATACAAAAAAATTAGCCGGGCATGATGGCGAGTTCCTGTAATCCCAGCTCCTTGGGAGGCTGAGGTATTAGAATTGCTCGAACCCAGGAAGTGGATGTTGCAGTGAGCTGAGATTGTGCCGTTGCACTCCAGCCTGGGTGACAGAGTGAGACTCCGTCGAAAATAAATAAAGAAAGAAAATAAATAAATAATTAAAAAAAAAATAAAAATAAAAATACAAAAATTAGCCAGGTGTGGTGGCGTGTGCCTGTGATCCCAGCTACGCAGGAGAATCACTCAAACCCAGGAGGCAGAGGTTGCAGTGAGCCGTGATCACGCCACTGCATTCCAGCCTGGGCGACAGAATGGGACTCTGTCTCCAAAAAAAAAAAAAAGAAAAAAAAAGAAAAAGAAAAAGAAAAAAAATATCGGTTGTCAATAAAATTAGAAGATAATATATTTACTCCATGAAATCATGATTTTTAAAGTGACGTTTTCGTGGGTGCTCTGAGGATTCTTAAGAATATTGCCTGAGAAACGTAGGGTATCAAAGAAGGCCTTGTGAGTATGGAATCTTTTACTGTAGGCCGCAGTCTTACCCACATTTTCCCACAGGGCCTTAGTGAATGCTTACAAGTTGCAGCCTACACCTGGGATTCAGAAAGTTGGCATTAGCCTTTTCTTTACTATTGTGGATTATGTCAGCGATGAGACGCAGCGTCATCCCCCAACAAGGCAGTTCTTTACTTCATGCATTGAGATCTTGGGACAGGTAAGGCTATTTGTACCTTTTGCCTTGATCAGATAATGAGTCTCTGCAGTGTCTTCATTAGAGATAGTCAGCATTGACTTCAGACTTACATTACAGGTTCAGAGTCTTACCCAAGTCAGAAGCCTCTTGGAGTTGTAGGCTTCTCAAGATATGATTAGAACTGTTGGTATAGAATTTTGCTTCTCATACAAGGGAGATTAAATTATTCGTATTTGAAAGTCTAGGAAGACATCAGAATTTGTCATGTATCTTTGGTGTTCTTAACAATAACATTACTAAAGCTCTTCATTGTTTATAAAAATACTTTCCAGTTTGTTTATTTCATCCTCATGGGGAATCTGTGTGATTGAGTTCCATCTTAAAGATGAGAAAACTAGGTTCTAGAAGATTAAGTGACTGGCCTAAAGAATTCAGTTGGTGAGTGTGGAGCTGAGACTGAATCCCAGGGCTTCTGACCAGTGCTTGCCCCACCTCCCCACTGCTGTGTCCCGGTTGCTAGCCTTGGTCAACATTTATTTGTTTATTTATTTATTTGGCTTACAGTTACATAGATGGATATTTAACAAGGGCAAGGGTAATCATGCAGATTTATGAAATGTTTCATAAAAGAAAGGAAAATCTCTTGTTTGAAATATATAAACACTAATTAACCATGTACTGTCACCCAAATTCAACTGAATGAGTACTTATTTATTGGATGTTTATAAGGAAGTAATGCTGAACAGGTATTATCATCGATTTTTTTGTAGGAAGTTTTTTATCCTGATCATAAAATTAATGTGTGCTGGCCAGGCACAGTGGCTCACACTTGTAATCCCAGCACTTTGGGAGGCCGAGGCAGGCAGATCACCTGAGGTTGGGAGTTCGAGACCAGCCTGACCAACATGGAGAAACCCTGCCTCTACTAAAAATACAAAATTAACTGGGTGTGGTGGTGCATGCCTATAATCCCAGCTACTTAGGAGACTGAGGCAGGAGAATCTCTTGAACTCGGGAGGCGGAGGTTGCAGTGAGCCAAGATCATGCTGTTGCACTCCAGCCTGGGCAACGAGCAAAACTCCATCTCAAGAAAAAAAAATTAATGTGTGCTTATTATAAGCAATGCAGACAGTATAGAAAGTATGAAGAAGAAAAATTTCTTATAATCCTAACTACCTGGAGATACTGATTACACAGTTAACATTTCATTATAGTTTGTCTTGTATATGTGTTTCTATTTGTAAACATGATATTTCATTTCTACATATATAGAGATATATAGATATAGATAGGCACTTAAAATGGGCTTATGCTATTTTGTAACCTCTTTTTTCATATAAACACATCTTTTAGACAGTATTTCATGTTAATAAATACAGACTTATATCATGACGTTGCGTGTCTGTAGTGTTCCTTGATACAGATTTATTACAGTGTGTTGAGCTAGTGTTTGATGGTTGGATATTTAGGTAGATTGCTTTGCTACAATAAGACTGAGGTAAATATTCTCGTATGTCTTTGTGAACTTGTCAGACTATTTTCTTTAGGATAATTTCTTAGAAGTATGATTGCTGTGTCAGAGGAATTTGATACACATTGTATATTTGACGTTTTACATCATACTTGATACAGTTACACTGCCTTCCCTGGGAAGTTTGCACCTATTTATGCTATCATTGCACTGTTTGAGTTTGTTATTCTTCGTACCATAACCAACATTAGGAATTCTCCTTTTTAAGTTTTGCTAATCTGATAAGGGAGTGGTATTTCATTATTATTTTAATTTGTTCTTCTTTAAGTACTTGTTAAGTTATATGCCTTTTCATATGTTTATTGGCCATTTATATATACTTTTGTGAATTGCTGATTATGGTCCTTTGTAGATTTTCCGTTGGAGTTTCTTGTTTTTTGAGTTGGAGTTTCTTGTTTTTTGATTGCTTTGAAAGAGCTCCTCACACTATTAACCTGGCATCTGGAATGTGTTATAAATACATTTTTTTAGTTTGTCATTTTTTTCTTTAATTTTATGATTATTTTTTATCTTATAGAAGTTAAAATTTTAATATATTCGAGCCTATCAGTCTTGTTCTTTTATTATTTTTGCCTTTGGTCAACCATATGAAAGCCTTCCTGCCGGTGAAATTGTTTCAATTTTTGCTTATATTCTAGTACTTTTAAATATTAGAACCAAGTTAAAACAAGTTGATGTCATCTTGATTATATATTATTATGAAAGTTGGTTTTTGAGAGGTATTAAATACACCTCTCACTAAAATCTATAACCTGGAAGTTTTGTTTTCCTGACGTAATGCAGCACCACGTTGGGGACATTGCACGTTTGTGGATTCAAAGTACCGCAATATTTTAATCTCTTAAAAATCTTGTAGTACGGTTAACTCATTTTATTTTATTTTATTTTATTTTATTTTATTTTATTTTATTTGAGACGGAGTCTCGCTTTGCGCCCAGGCTGGAGTGCAGTGGCCAGATCTCAGCTCAGTGCAAGCTCCGCCTCCCGGGTTTACGCCATTCTCCTGCCTCAGCCTCCCGAGTAGCTGGGACTACAGGCGCCCGCCACCTCGCCCGGCTAGTTTTTTGTATTTTTAGTAGAGATGGGGTTTCACCGTGTTAGCCAGGATGGTCTCGATCTCCTGACCTCATGATCCGCCTGTCTCGGCCTCCCAAAGTGCTGGGATTACAGGCTTGAGCCACCGCGCCCGGCCTATTTTATTTTATTTATTTTATTTTATTTTTTATTGAGATGGAGTCTGGCTCTGGAGTCGCCCAGGCTGGAGTGTGATGGCACGATGTCAGCTCACTGCAACCACCACCTCCCGGGTTCAAGCAATTCTCCTGCCTCAGCCCCCCAAGTAGCTGGGATTACAGGTGCCCACCACCACACCTGGCTAATTTTTGTAGTTTTAGTAGAGATGGGGTTTCACTGTGTTGGTCAGGCTGGTCTGGAGCTCCTGCCCTCAGGTGATCCACCCGCCTCAGCCTCCCAAAGTGTTGGGATTACAGGCATGAGCCACTGCACCCGCCCTAACTCAGCATTTTCTATATGTGGCTTGTCCAAATCAGATTTATGGATTCTTCAGAATTTCTAATATTACCGACATTGGAAGCAATAGGCTTATCTATGTTGATTTTAGCTGTCTTTTGATTGTTTCAGACTTTCATTTAGAAAAAAATTCAATTCACCTTATTTGGTGCCCCTTAAAAATTTGCTTGCTTAAATAAAGGTTGTAAGGGAAGAATCTGGTGACATTTTTCCTTTTTATTTTTCCAAGGTGTTTATCAGTGGCACTAAATCAGAGTGCAGAAAAGTACTTGAGACCATTCTGAAGAACAGCAGGCTCTGCTCCCTGCTGTCTCCTTTCTTTACTCCCAATGCTGCACCCGCAGAGTTCATACAGCTGTATGAGAAAGTGGTCAAGTTTCTAAGTGAGGACAACAGTGATATGATTTTCATGCTGCTAACCAAGGTAAGATGTAATTCCATCCTCACCATATTGTTGAAACATAGCAATGATTGTCGCTTCCTACTTCACAGAAATAAAAGGACCTCTGAAGTTTTGTTTCCAGGTACAGCAGAGGCTGAGAGGCCTTTTTCACAGTTTGCATAAGCTTCAAGCAGTCTGACCCCACAGCTGCTTCTTAGCGGGGTGGAGCGTTGGTTGTGTTGTATAGCAGTGGTCTCCAACCTTTTTGGCACCAGGGACCTATTTTATGGAATACAGTTTTTCCAGGGACTGGAGTAGGGGGGGTGGTTTTGGGATGAAACGGTTCCACCTCAGATCATCAGGCATTAGATGGAGCGTGCAACCTATATCCTTCACATGCACAGGTCACAATAGAGTTCGTGCTTCTATGAGGATCTAATGCCATGGCTCATCTGACAGGAGGTGGGGCTTGGGGACCCCTGTTGTATAGGGTAGTCTTATTCCATTTAGTGTAAAGAGGACCTAATTCCCATCCCTTTTTAAAACTTAATATAGTTTTGAAAATATTCATATTAGTTTAGTATATCCTTTTTTAAAATTTATCTTGAATTTATGCCTAAATTGTGTTTGACAAAAGTTTTATTAGTCTCATATTTAGAATAAGCTGGATCTAAGCAAATTGCCTTTGATCTCATTCTGAATATTAACTCTGTTAATATTATTAGATTTCATATTAATATATAACATTAGAATATTAACTTTTAGACCTAGGTAATGAGTTTACTTAACCAGTTGAGAATTTCAGAGTCTTAACTACTTTACCTCCACTTGTATTTCTCTTACATCTATGAATCAACAAAACCTTGGCAGTTTTGCTCAGGTACGGTGGCTCATGTGTGTAATCCCAGCACTTTGGGAGGCCAAGGCATGAAGATTGCTTGAGTGTAGGAGTTTGAGACCAGTCTTGCCAAAACAGAGACCCTGTCTCTACAAAAAAAAAAAAACAAAACAAAAAACCAAGCTAGTGGTACTCCCAGCTACTTGGGAGGCTGAGGTGGGAGAATTGCTTATGCCCTGGAGGTTGAGGCTGCAGTCAGCGGTGACTGCACCACTGCACTCCAGCCTGGGTGATGGAGTGAGATCTGTTGTGAAAAAAAAAGACAAAAAACCTTGACAATTTTAGGGCCTAGAGATTGATCTCAGCCTATAATGGAGGAGAACATGTGTTATAGTTTGGGATTTGGGAAGGGAATATCAACAGTCTGAATTTTATTAACTGAGACAGGTAACTGATGCAGACCCAGAAACAAGGCTGTTAAATTGAGACAGTTTCATAAAGTGGCTGCTCATTTGTGGCATTGTCACCAGTGAAGGAGAGCTACGAAGTTCTGATCCAGGTCTTGGAGAGGAAACTTATTATAAGACAGAAATATATGAGTCTCTGAGGAACAGTATAAAATTATAAGCCAATAATGAATCATCAGTAAGATTTTTAAATTGCAAGAAAAGCACACAGAGCTAAGAAAACTGCCTCTGAGATTCTAGATAGTAACATAGAAATAGATGCATAATGGCACCAATTAGTGAACTACTCTTTTTTTTTTTTTTTTTTTTTTTGAGACGGAGTTCTGCTTTTGTTGCCCAGGCTGGAGTGCAATGGCGCGATCTCGGCTCACTGCAACCTCCGCTTCCCAGGTTCAAGCAATTCTCCTGTCTTAGCCTCCTGAATAGCCAGGATTACAGGCATGCACCACCATGCCTGGCTAATTTTGTGTTTTTGGTAGAGACGAGGTTTCTCCATGTTGGTCAGGCTGGTCTTGATTTCCTGATATCAGGTGATCTGCCTGCCTCGGCCTCCCAAAGTGCTGGGATTATAGGTGTGAGCCACTGCACCTGGCTCAATTAATGAACTTTTTGTATTTTTTTATGTACTTCTTTTTTTATTATTTATTTATTTATTTTGCAATTAGCTTCCTCTGGTTGAATCTTTTATGTACCTGTTTATACATTTTAGTTTCAATTTTTATAAAATGCTGGGTAATTTTTGGCCTTTAAACTAAATTTACACAGATTTCTCTCCTCTTAAACTATTTTTCTAGTGTAAATAAAATGACTTTTTGTTTCTTTTTCTTTTTAGTTCGATCTTAAACAATGGTTAAGCACCACTAAACCTCCTCTGTCTGATCGTACCAGGCTTCTGGAGTCCATTCACTTGGCACTTACTGCCTGGGGCCTTGAACCAGATGAGGATATTTTGATGCCATTTAATCTTTTCTGTAAGCACTGGACTTATCTTCTTCTCTACCAGTTTCCTGACCAGTACAGTGACATTCTCAGGCTGCTGATGCAAAGTAAGTGTCTTCATTTAATTGTAACTAACTAGATCTTAGTGAATATTCAATATCACATTTTTTCATTTTGCAGATGTCATTCAAAGGTATGAAAGTAATACCAGTATAGGAGTTGAGAATCACTGATTGTCATCTAAAGGGCTTGATGAACAAGGCCCAAAAAATTGTTACTCTAAATATGGCCAGTTATTGTTCTAAAGGTGAGAATGGGCTCTAATTTGGGCAAGGCAGCACCTAGAATTTGGTGGAGTCCACAGTCATGTAACTACTTCTTTGCCTTGACTTTTCAGCTTTCTTGAAGTGGGGTGGGGAAGGACCAGCTTACTCTGCAGATGACAGATCTGGCAAAGCAGGGAGGTTGTGCCTTACAACATTTTGGGAGTTTTTCCTTTCTAATTTTTTTACTCTTGTTTTTGGCAAATTAATTTTATCCATATAGAATGATAGACTTTATTTATATTTACCAAGGGAAAGAGCAGCATTACAATCTCCACATTCCTGCCACTTCTGTTGTCCTCTTCTTACAATTTTCCATGGCAGTTTTAGAGCTTAGAGGAGAAATAAATAGGGTAGGCTTTTTTATTTTTGGAGTTTTACTAGGCAGTAATTTTATTAAAATTTGATAAATGAGATAGTATTTACTTTTTTCATGCAAACTTCATACCGTTTATATTTGTAGTAGAAAAAGAAATTTTGCTTTATACCAAATTTTTGTGTTACATAATAGAAATTGTTTGATGGATAAGTTAATGATCCAGTGTATTGGGTTACCCAAAGGGCCCTGAAATGTGTAGTCTCTCATTTTCAGAACACTTCAAGCTTTCATTGTTTCTTACAGAGGCAGGTTGCAGGGTGAGTGGAGAATGTTGGAAGGGAAATTCATTTCTACAAATTTCAATGAATATGTGCATAGCTAATTTTTGCTCTAAGCTTTTAAAGTTTGATATAGTGTGTGTTGTGGATTTTTCCCTGAAATCTTTTAAAGAGATTGTAAACCATTTATACTAGACCACTATTGACTTGAATTTAGCAGGAAATTTATTCTTCCCAAGATAAGTAATTCAGACTTAAGAATACCAATACGATACCTCTCAGATGCCATGAGCTGCTGCCTCCTGGTTTCTTTCTCCTCCCTGGCTACCATGTTGATGTTGCCTTGGGAGCATCCTTTGCTCTTCTGCTGCATTCATTCCCTCTGGGTGAGCCCATTGTTTTCCCTGATGTCACTGCCGTCTTCTAGGCATGTGTGATTTCTACAGTGCTAGCTTAATTTCGGGGCGCTGTCCTAAGATCCAGACCCCAGTGGCCACTGGGCACAGACTGGTCACTGTCCCCCAGGTACCTCACACTGGACATAATGCAGCTGGTCTCACCATCATTCTCCTCAGACCTGCTCTGTGAACCTGTTATCTTACTTGATTCTCATGTTCACTCTGGATGGAAAGTACTTTAGGAGATGTTACTCCTGTCCTGTGGGATGCGAAATTATTAAGTACCAGAATTGGAACTAGTTCAGAATACGGGCTGCTAGACTTGCCCAGCTCTTCCATGCTGCTTCTGAGTCTTGGTTTTGGGGAATTTGGGGGCTGGTAGGAGACCCCTTGCGGAGAGCCCAGGCCCTGAGTTGTCTTCAGCACGTAGTCTCCATTGTCCTGTCACTGTTGTTTCTGTCACACTCATAGATAGCTGTGGTCCCCCAGCCAGGAGAGGGGCACTGGCACCATTCCCCAGCCAGGGTCGGAGGGTCAGGTCTCCCACCCCTCTGAGTGTAGCTTCAGCAGCGCTCACTCCCAGCAGCGTCACCAGGAACCAGGAAAACCATATGTGCGGGCAGCCAGTTCTTCTCTTAGGTTCTCTTTACTTGGGCCTCCTCACTCTAGATACCCCTGTGAGTTTGTTTTGGATTTTGGTTTAATTTTTATTACTTTGTAAGGTACTCGTATTCTTTGTTACAAGTTAAAACATTTCTTTTGGGAAAGCCGCTGACTTGCTCTTCCTGTCCCTGCTGGCAGGCTCCGCGGAGCAGCTGCTGAGCCCCGAGTGTTGGAAAGCGACTCTGAGAGCCCTGGGCTGCTGCGCCCCCAGCTGCCAGCAGGGGGCAGCGTCCGCCGAGGGCGCCGTGCTTCCCAACTCTTCCGATGCTCTCTTGTCAGACAAGCAGGTGTGTAGCTTTTGGTCTCTGACGGGTTTGTGCATTTCTTTTTTATTTCCCTTGCTATTTATTTTTTAAACAGTTGGAAAACTTTTGTGCGTTATTTTTAAGAGCCATGTGTTTTTCTTGTTAAGTGCTTTGCTTCCCTCATGTCCCCTTTGTCCAGGTGGCTCACTCCATTCCCCAGAGTCTAATTCTTGCCCATGTGTCTGAGACAAGGGCAGGCACTCCCCTGTAGACCTTTCCTGCCCACCCTAGCCCGTTGGCCTCCACCCTGAGACCACTGCTCGGGTTTCTATGATGCAGTGTCCCATGGAGTTCTCGGTTTTATCCATTCTGTTTGATATGGGTTTGCATGAGAATTTATTTGAAATAATGGTTCCACTGCTTTAGAAAAGGTTTGATTGAAACCCATTGTTGGCCGGGTGTGGTGGCTCATGCCTGTAACCCCAGCACTTTGGGAGGCCAAGGTGGGCGGATCACTTGAGGCCAAGGATTCAAGACCAGCCTGAGAAACATGGTGAAACCGTGTCTCTGCTAAAGAATACAAAAATGAGCTGGGCATGGTCAGGAGGCTGAGGCAGGAGAATCGCTTGAACCCAGGAGGCAGAGGTTGTGTTGAGCCAAGATCATGCCACTGCACTCCAGTCTAGGTGACAGGGCAAGACTCCACCTCAAAAAAAAAAAAAACAAAAAAAAAAACCCATTGATTTATTTCTCATATGCTTTATATTTTTGCAACTCTCTTATAAAGTCAAAGATCTACTACATACACTCTCATCACAATGTGTTGTAACACTTTACTAAAAGTACACATTTAGTAAGCGTTTTTTGACTAGTTGTCTCTTCCAGGTAATGGAGACTATACAGTGGCTTTCAGACTTTTTCTATAAGCTTCGGTTATCCAAGATGGACTTTAAAAGCTTTGGTTTATTCTCAAAATGGAGTCCTTATATGGCTGATGTGAAGACATTCTTGGGCTACCTCGTGAAAAGGCTGTTTGACTCGGAAATGGCCTGTTTGGCCCAAGACCCAACTGCCAGCAGGAAAACAGGTACTTTTAGTGCAATGTGGAGCTAGGTGTTTGGACTTTCCATTAAAAGAGATTTAAATAGGCACATTAAGAGGTTTATATTGAGTGTCAAGGAGAAAAAGTAGAAATATATAGAACAGGCATGAGCCCATGTATGTGTCATATATGTGTCATGATATATGAATGGATATATTCATTACATAGTGAATGTAGGGTGCTTGCTATGGCTTGTCTCCGCCCCTCCTTTGCAGGGTGGGGTACAAAGAGATAGGTTTCAGTTTCCTACCTTTTCTGTCATTTGTTTTACTAAGGAAAGGGTTCTGAATATTTATACATTTATCTTTTTTAAAAGTATGTTATAAAATTATCCATGATATTATATTGTAATACAAATTCTTCAATTCGGAGAAATTCCAGTGTAGCCAATGAAAACATAAACATACTTAGTTATACTAAGCCTGTTGTTTGTATATTAACATAGGTTTATGAGTCTATAGATAATAAGCGGTAGATTTTTCTGTATAATGTGAGCAGTGATATTGACAAATGACAAATGATGACCTTGTTTGTTTTTTTGTCTCTAAAACTTTTTAGTGCTGAAATGCCTACATTCAGTAATCATTCAGCTCTTTAAGCCATGGATCCTGGTTTTAGAGGACAATGAAAGGTAAATAGGTTTTCAGATATTCAAATTCCTTTGATATTTATAGACTTAAAATTCTGAATGGTATTCGGTAGAAGTGATGAGTTCACAGATTTAATTTTTTAGTGTAAGGCCATATTTAAATTTAGAAAAGGCTTCTTTTCAAAACTTAAGACCTTTTCTATTTATGGAATTGCTAGTCTGGGTCATCAGAGATATTATCTTGATATTAATTTTGGAACAAAACTGGGCATTCATTTCCAGTTTTCCACAATAAAGAGGTTGAACAAACTTTAGTGTTTAATTTCAGAAAAACAGATGCTGTTCTCCTGAGGGTTCTCTTAGATTTTTATGAGACTGATTTTTCTCTACTGTATCAGTTGTGTTTTGGAACTAAGTTGGCTATAAAATTATTGGGTGGGAATTACCTTTAATTCTGGAACTCTGCAATTAAAGCATTATTTCACAAGCATTTGCAATACGTAGAGGTAGATAGCTGTCCAAATTCAGTGAGTTGCCTTCTGAGTCTTTTTTTTCCCTGAAAGTATACAAGCAGAAGCTAGTTGAACTTGTCAAGGTTTTATAGAAATTACGACAGTGGTAAACATCACATTATAAGAGGTATTTTCAAAAACTTGAACTTGATTCTGAGACTCAGAGAACATGAATGTCATACTCAAGTCTCATAACTGGTTGGTTAGTGCCGAAGCTGGGACTAGAGCTCAGGTCTTAGACTTCTGTTTCTAGACTCTTTGCATTAACCCATGTTGCTTTACGAGCCACTTAAGGAAAGTGTAAAAGGTTCTGAATGTTTGCTTTTGCTAGAGGGCTATCTGAATAATCTGCAAGCTTCAAGATTTTATAGTGACTGTGTATATATAGACTGCTTACCATAATGTTGGCTGCTTGTTTATTTCCAGTAAGAATTAATGGAACTTATTTGGATATTGAGTTTTCTAGACCAGATTCAGAAAATAATTTTTTTTTTTTTTTTTTTTTTAAAGACAGAGTCTCACTCTGTTGCTCAGGCTGGAGTGCAGTGACGTGATCTTGCCTCAGTACAACCTGTGCTTCCCAGGTTCAAGCAATTCTCCTGCGTCAGCCCCCTGAGTAGCTGGGATTACAAATGTGTGCTACCATGCCCAGCAAATTTTTTTTTTTTTTTTTTTTTTGTATTTTTAGTAGAGACAGTGTTTTGCTATGTTGGCCAGGATGGTCTTGAACTCCTGACCTTAAGCAATCTGCCCACTTCTGCCTCCCAAAGTGCTGGGATTATAGGCAGGAGCTATTGTGCCTGGCCAATTAAAATTTTCATATAAAGAATTTCTTTGGGCCAGGCGTGGTGGCTCACGCCTGTAATTTCAGTACTTTGGGAGGCCAAGGCAGGTGTATCACTTGAGGTCAGAAGTTTGAGACAAGTGTGGCCAACATGGTAAAACCCTGTCTCTACTAAAAATACAAAAAAGGCTGGGCATGGTGGTCGGCCCCTGCAACCCCTTACTCGGGAGGCTGATGCAGAAGAGTTCCTTTAACACCGGAGGTGAAGATTGCCGTGACACAAGATTGCACCACTGCACTCCAGCCTGGGTGGCAGAGACACTCTCTTCCTTAAAAAAAAAAAAAAAAAAAAAATTTCTTTTGTCATTTTCTATTTGTTAATTTTTGGCCGTCTCTTTGTTATGTGAATTTGATTTTTTTTTTTTTTTTTTTTAATGCTTTGAGTAGAGAAAACTGTTGAAGCTGCCTTAGGGTGTTTTTCTATGGCATTTGAAATGTAATAACCAAGATATCAAAGGGTCTAAATTAGATGTAAAAAGATGTTAATTTAAGGGTTATTTGTATAGCACATTTTAGAAATATAATTGCATTGGAATAAAGGGGTAGGAAGGAGAGGAAAGAAAATTATATGGCTGGTGTTACAAGCTACAGTTTGCCTGCAGGTATTTACAGCCTTTGAAGTATTCTAAATGTGTGTCAGGCCTACATAATGGACAGGCTTCCAGGACTTAGGCCAGCCCCAGACACTGACACTTACAGTAATTTAATCATGGTTGCATTCCTAAGTGTGTGTTTCTTTTCTTTAAAGCAGCCAACAGCGCCATTACCCCTGGCTAGAGAGTGATACTGTGGTGGCCTCAAGCATTGTGCAGCTGTTCACTGACTGTATTGACTCACTGCATGAGAGTTTTAAAGGTAGGAAGATGTCAGGCTGTCTCTGCTTAGTTTTCATTTTTCCCTAAGTCATTCAGTCAGTCTTTTCTTTCTGCTTTTCTCTACTGAATTTTTATTTAATAGGCAGTTATCTGTGACTGAAGAAAGGTCACTGATACAATTATTTAGTATTAAGTGTGTAATCTCTTCTTCTTCTTTTTTTTTTTTTTCCTTTTGGAGATGGAGTCTCGCTCTGTCGCTCACGCTGGAGTGCAGTGGCGCGATCTGGGCTCACTGCAGCCTCTGCCTCCCAGATTCAAGCAATTCTCCTGCCTCAGCCTCCCGAGTAGCTGGGACTACAGGTGCATGCTGCCACACCTGGCTAATTTTTTGTATTTTTAGTAGAGACAGGGTTTCACCATGTTACCCAGACTGGTCTCGAACTCCTGAGCTCAGGCTATCTGCCCGCCTCTCCTCCCAAAGTGCTAGGATTACAGGCATGAGCTACCACGCCCGGCCTTTAAGTGTGTAACTTCTTACCTTTTTTTGTTAGGTTGCTCTGAGTTTCTCAGTTATGGTAAATCTGCAGTCTTTCTCTCTTCCAGTATTGCCTATCCTGCATGTTGAGTTTCTTTCTGTCCTCCCTAACTCTTAACCTCTTTTTCATATTTTCTGTCTTTTTTTTTGCTTTATTCTGGGTAATTTCTAGAGGTCTTCCTTCCAGTTCTTTAGTCTCTCTCCAGCTGTGTTTCATCTGCTTAAAATATATCAATTCAATTTTTCATTTCAGTGATTATTTTTTCCATTTCTACATCTATTTGTTTGTTTTTCAAATCTACCCTGATCCTTTTTGGTAGTATCTTTTCTTTCATTAAAAATTCTATTTTTTATTTCCTTAAAATGTTTAAACAGGCTTACTTTATGATGTATATACAATAATTCTATTATCTGAAATTCCTGTTGGGGATTGCCTTATGCTGCTGTTTAATTTTCCTTTGGATTCTTGTTCTTGGAGGCTTGTGTCCTTGTGCATTTTTAAATTTTGTATTGTGAGCCCATATTTAGAGAGACTGATGGGAATCTCATAAGGCCTAGTCTGAGGGTATGTAAGGCCTCCAGAGAGGATTTACATTTGTTGTCAGTTGGAACTGCTCAACTTCTTGGTTTGGGGTTCCCCATGCTACAAGTTACATGAAATTAAACCGCAAACTCACTTGCAGACTGGCCTCAATTCTCAGAGTAAACTTTTTTATCTCTCCTGACTCACAATCCAGGGTAAGGCAGAGAAGTTTCCTCTTTTGCCCCATTCTGCCCTTTCAGTAAGAATATAGTCCTTAGAAAACCTCATGTTCTGTCCTCTTGTGCTGTTAAAACTCAGCAGGCAAATAGTCCTGGTTGGCTGGTTTCAACATCTGTTTAACACTCTGGCTTCCTCTTTGCTTCTGGCCCATGGTGTTTTCTTCCACTGAGCGTACCTAGTGCCTCTGTGGCTGCCATGTGTTTGTGTGGCATTTAGTTATAGAGTGATATGGTTTGGCCGTGTCACCACCCAAATGTCATCTTGAATTGTAGCTACCATGATTCCCATGTGTTGTGGGAGGGAGCCGGTGGGAGATAGTTGAATCATGGGGGCGGTTTCCCTCATACTGTTCTCGTGATGGGGAATGAGCTTCATGAGATCTGGTGGTTTGATAAGGGGTTTCCCCTATCGCCTAGTTCTCATTCTGTCTTTTGCCTACTGCCATGTAAGACGTGCCTTTCGCCTTCCACCGTGATTGTGAGGCCTCCTCAGCCACGTGGAACTGTGAGTCTGTTAAACCTCTTTTTCTTTATAAATTACCCAGTCTCGGGTATGTCTTTATCCGCAGTGTAAAAAGGAGCTAATACATAATTAACCATATGTCATCCAATTTTGGTTTTTTTTCCATAATAGATTTTATTTTTTGTTTAACAGACTTTATTTTTTAGAGCAGTTTTAGGTTTACAGCAAAATTAAGTGGAAAGTACAAGAATTCTTTTATACCCTCTGCCCCGACACATGCACAAACCTTCCCCACTCTGGACATTCCACACCAGGGTGATACATTTGTTATAATTGATGAACCTACATTAAGGCATCATTATCAACTAAAGTCCGTGGTTTACGTTAGCATTTTCTCTTGGTGAACACATTCAGTGGGTTTTGACAACTGACAAATAACATGTGCCCACCATTGTAGTATCATACAGAGCAGTTTCACTGCCCTAAAAATTCTCTGTGCTCTCCCTGTTCATCCCTTCCCTCCCCTCAACCCCTGATCCTTTTACTATCTCCATAGTGTTACCTTCTCTAGAATATCCTATGGTTGGAATCATAGCATTTCAGATTAACTTCTTTTACTTAGTAATAGGCATTGAAGTCTCTTTATGCCTTTTCATGGCTGGATAGCTCATTTCATTTTGTCTGGCTGTACCTTATTTGTATTTCTGATTTATCTTTTACGTATCTGATCTTGTCTTGAAGAGGTGAAAACTCTTCATAGAATAACAAATGTTATTCATTGCTTCTTTTTGCTCCCTACAAAACGGATTATGCCATATTCTCAGTTTGTGTTTGATAAATAGTAGTTCAGTGAGTAACACATGAAATCCTAGTAGTACTCTTTTTTTTTTTTTTTTGGAAAGACGGACTTCTAGCTGCTTTTTACCATCCAGAATATGTTGATTACTGAGAAAAAGATTTGAGCACCAAATGATAGTCATAAAGGCTATATATTTAATTTCTTTTTTTTTCTTTTGAGACAGAGTCTTGCTCTGTTGCCCAGACTGGAGTGCAGTGGCGAGATCTTGGCTCACTGCAACCTCCGCCTCCTGGGTTCAGGCGATTCTCCTGCCTCAGCCTCCCGAGTAGCTGGGACTACAGGTGCCTGCCACCACGCCCAGCTAATTTTTGTATTTTTAGTAGAAACGGGGTTTCACCATATTGGTCAGGCTGGTTTTGAACTCCTGACCTTGTGATCCGCCTGTCTTGGCCTCCCAGAGTGCTGGGATTACAGGTGTGAGCCACCGTACCCGGCCGTATTTAATTTCTTCGTATAGGGGAAAGAACCCCAAGGCTCTCTTGCCTGTGTATATAAATAAAATGAGAAAGTGGCATAGGGACAGGGGGGCACACAAACTTGAATCAAGACTTGGTAGCTGGGTTCAAAGAAAGGAAACAGGAGAGCTTTGCAAGGTAGGATGAAGAAGTATTGTAGCTTTTTAGTGATATTATCTGATCCACTAGCTCCTTCTATGGATGAGGAAAGTGGGAACCTGAAAATGGAAAGAATTTATCTGACGTCATAGAATTTGTGTCTTGACTGGAACTATCGGCTTAGTCTTATCCTAAGACATCCTCCTGGATATCTTCTACATACTTACCCAACTTTATCTAAACAAAACTGTCTTTTATGCATATTTAAACAAACGCTATCGTTAACCTCTATCTTAAAGGTTGTTAAAAATATGCATTCCTGTTTCATGCTGGGTTGTGGAATTGAGAGCACAAGCATATTAGAAATGAGAGTTTTCTGGTACAGTGTGTTGATGCTCATTGGCTTTTTTTTTTTTTTTTTTTTGAGAAGGAATCTCACTCTGTCACCCAGATTGGAGTGCAGTGGTGTGATCTTGGCTCACTGCAACCTCTGCCTCCCTGGTTCAAGCAATTCTCCCACCTAAGCCTCCTGAGTAGGTGGGATTACAGGCGCCTGCCATCACACCTGGCTAATTTTTGTATTTTTGGTAGAGACAGAGTTTCACCATGTTGGCCAGGTTAGTCTCGAACTCCTGACCTCAAGTGATCTGCCTGCCTCGGCCTCCCAAAGTGCTGGAACTGCAAGCGTGAGCCACTGCATACAGCCTTGTTGGCCATTTCTTAAAAGATTTGTGTTGAGAAACACCGTCAGGTTTTTGTTTTTGCTGTGTGTGGCTCGCTCTTCTTTGACTGCTTTCCATTTGCGTGGAACCAGAAAGTTTGAAACCACTTGTTTTAGACTAAATGTCCATTATATAGTCATTAGCCTTTGAAGACATTAATGGAATTGATACTTGTGAGGATAATATTGAGTAATAATCCAGGTCTCAGAAAAGCGTGAGATTTATTTTAGAATGACTTACATGAATGACAGTTAATAGGCTAGTTTCATTGCACCAAGGGTTAATTAAGTGTTAGTCATTTGGAACATTTCCACTGTTTCTTAAATTAAAAAATTATTATTAATGTTATCTTTGATTAACAAATCATAATTATATACATTGATGGGGTACAGTGTGATTTACAGTGTGGCGTGATTAAATCAAGCTAATTAAGGTATCCATCACCTTGCTTACCTATCATTGTTTATGATGAGACATTTGAAGTTTGTTCTCTTCTTATTTTGAAATATGTAATGCATTGTTGTGGATGGTAGTCACCCTGCTGTACAATAGATCCTGAAACCTATTCCTCCTGCCCTCTGAAACTTTGTGCCCTTTTGATCAGCAACTCCTCATTCCCTCCCTTTCCCCCTGACACCCCACAGCTTCTGGTAACCGTCATTCTATTCTCTACTTCAGTGAGTTCAACTTATTAGATTCCACATATGAGTAAGATCATGTGGCATTTGTCTTTCTGTGCCTGGTTTTCTTCACTTAGCATGATGTCCTCCAGATTCATTCGTGTTGTTGCAAATGACAGGATTTCCTCCTCTTCTAAGGCAGACTGGTATTCCATTGTGTGTATACACAACATTTAGAAAAATCCATTCATCTTTTGAAGGATGCTTAGGTTGTTTCCATATCTGGGCTATTGTGAATAATGCTGCAGTGAAAGTGGGAGTGCAGTTATTCCTTCAGCCTATCGATTTCCTTTCTTTTGGATGTATACCCAGAAGTGCGATTACTGGATCATATGGTATTCTATTTTTAGTTTTTTGAGGAACCTCCATGCCTTTTTCCATAATGGTTGTACTAATTTACACTCCCACCAACGGTGTTTAAGAGTTTCTTTCTCTCCAGATCCTCTCTAACACTGGTTATCGTTCATCTTTTTGATAACAGCTATCCTAACAGCTGTGCATTGATATCTTGTTGTGGTTTGGGTTTGCATTTCCCTAATGATCAGTGACGCTGAGCATTTCTTCATGCACCTATTGGCCATTTGTATGTCTTCTTTTAAAAAATGGAACATTTCTTTTTGGGGAATATTGGATTTCTCCTGAGTGCCAAATGAATGAAGCACTAAATGTGTAAAGCTGAATACATACTGAGGGCAGCAGGCTGTAGGAGTATATTTCAGTTAAAAAGCCATATATTTAGAAATTTTAAAGAAAAGCTTAAAATGAGCGTCTGCTCACTCCAGTTACCCAAGTGGGTAAATGAAGTGCCATTCTTTATTACTAATCTACCAGTAGTCCCCTTAAGCACTCTTCCCACATGAAAATCTGAAATTGGGTCAATAACGAGAACCTTCGGTTTTAGATTTTTAGTTCAAATTTGCATTTTTTTTAAAAAAGGTAAACCAAAGGTCTTCAGCTCTGTTTTCTTTTTTAAATTCTAGATAAGCTGTTGCCAGGTGATGAAGGAGCCCTTTGGTTGCACCTGATGCATTATTGCGAAGCATGTACAGCACCCAAAATGCCAGAGTTCATTCTGTACACTTTCCATAGCGCGTACCGGAAACTGCCGTGGAAGGACCTGCACCCTGACCAGATGCTCATGGAGGCCTTCTTCAAAGTAAGCCCTTCACTCCCCGGGTTGCAGCCCAGAGAGATCTGGTTTCCAGGGAGCAGCCTGGTCACTGTGGTTGTTAGGCATAGTGGCAGTGTGTGCCAGTGTGGACCATGAATACATTCTGTGTTGCCTCGGTGGTGCTTGTGGAAAACAGTGTCCCATGGAAGTCATTTCATTGTATTAACACATCTACAGGACCATTTTTAAAACCCAGAGAAAGATTTGATCTATAATATGTCAGTCATCCCCTAGGCTTTGTCATGTGTGAGTACATAGTTTAATGCCTCCATTATGCTTAATCTTGGTGGTTGTTGATGTGTTTGTGTCATTACAGTTTGTGTCATCAACTGTGTATTGTTAAATGTTCTATTAAAGCAAAATGTAAATTGGTACTGAAGCTATTAGTTTCTTTTAGCAGTCATGCAAGTGAATAATTTGATTATATGAGATAAAATGCATTGTGACAACCGACGAATGCATCATAATCGTGTACAGACCTGAAATGACCTGAAAAAAGAGAGTATGTGCGAGTCTTTGCAGTAGAAGCAATGGTTACAAAAACCAGAAAACAGACAGTGTAGTGTAACTTACATACCAGTCAGGCATTTGGAGCTGTTATCGCTTTTCTTTTTTCTTTTTTTTTTAAATTACACTCTTATCTTAGGTTTCTATGGTAGTTTCAGTTCATTTGCTCATAGTCTCATCAGTTAGTGTTTACTCTTACTATCACATTTATTACTGAGACACCTTAAGTGCTTTGATACAGATGTACACTTATTTATGACAGTTAGCAAAATGTACTTAACTTTTTTAGTGCCCTTAATGGAAGCCTATCTGTGCTGTCTTGTCAGCCACTCCTCAGTAGCTGAAATGCAAGAAAAGCTGAGGGCAGTTGTTCTAGAGAAATTCAAGACTTAAGAATGATTTTATAGCTAGATTTAGTATATGAGACAGGCATTAAGTAAATATTTATCACCATTATGACCATACTAGAGAAAGGTGGTTTAAAGAACTATAAGATGGAGTTTTAACTAAGTAAAAGGATGACCTTAGCTATAAGACAGATTAAATAGTAGCACAGCCTGTTAAGGGACGCTGTAGACTCTGTCTCTAGGAGTTTTATTCTAATGGCAGATGACCCTGACCACCCCAGAAGCTGGGGATGTTTTAATTCTTTGTGTCTTCTTGGCATAATAAACTATATTTTTTTTGGTGGGGTTGAGGGTGAGGATAGAGAACTGATTATAATGGACAATGAAGAATCATTTTCTAAAAGGAAGAGAATTAGTAGTTAGCATAATATAATAACAGTAATGAGAAGAAATGAATCATCACCAAATTCAGTTGATCATGATTTTATAAATAGACTAGAGCTTTTAATCTTCATATTGAAAGGAAAAATTCATGATTAGCCATGTTTTATTTTAAACAAATTAGAAGTATTGAAATAGCTTGTAAGAGATCTTTGAGGTTTCTTATATACTTTATAGTACATCTGTTCCTCATTCTCTTATTTTTTTTTGAGATGGAGTCTCGCTGTGTCACCCAGTCTGGAGTGCGGTGGCGCGATCTTGGCTCACTGCAAGCTCCGCCTTCCGGGTTCACGCCATTCTTCTGCCTCAGCCTCCCAAGTAGCTGGGACTACAGGCACCTGCCACCAGGCCCAGCTAATTTTTTGTGTTTTTAGTAGAGATGGGGTTTCACCATGTTAGCCAGGATGTTCTCGATTGCCTGACCTTGTGATCCGCCCGCCTTGGCCTCCCAAAGTGCTGGGATTACAGGCGTGAGCCACTGCACCCGGCCTCTCTAATATATTTTAAGTAGAATTTAAACATGCAGTCATCAAAAATTGTAAAGACTAATAATGGGGAGACATTGTTATAATACAACATTACATTAGAACGGGAATATAGGCCGGGCACAGTGGCTGACACCTGTAATCCCAGCACTTTGGGAGGCCGAGGTGGGCAGATCACCTGAGGCTGGGGGTTCAAGACCAGCCTGACCAACATGGAGAAACCCGGTCTCTACTAAAAATAAAATAAAAAATAAGCAATAAAATAATAAAATAAAAAATTAGCTGGGTGTGGGAGTGGGCGCCCAGCTACTCGGGAGGCTGAGGCGGGAGAATTGCTTGAACCCGGGAGGCAGAGGTTGTGGTGAGCCGATTGTGCCATTGCACTCCAGTCTGGGCAACGAGAGTGAAACTCCATCTCAAAAAAAAAGGCAATATAAATAATATACACTAGTGTAGTAGATCTCAAAGTAATGTGGTCCCTGGGACAGAAGCATCAGCATTACCTGGGAACTTACACAGTCGAGCTCCCAACCCATACGTGCAAAATTAAAAGCTCTAGGGGTAGGCCCAGCAATCTGTTTTAATACACTTTCCATTTAGTTCTGATGCGCACTTAAGTTTGGGAACTACTGACTAGTAAATCTCAACTTTGCCCTGTCCTGGCACACCCGAGGATTCTGATACACTCCCTGCAGCTCCAGTGACTTACTGTGGCAGCGATTCTCCACCCAGGTTGGGGTTAGGGAAGGTCATTCCTCACTTGTTAAGAATGATTGGAATAAATGCTGAAATCTGAACAGACAAACTAAAATATACACACATACATTGTGGAAGGAGAGATATTGCAAATATTAAGTCTAAATCTCTAGGAGGTGGGATTATAAGTGATATAATCTGGGGAAAAAGTGTTTTTTAAAAACGTAATTATGAAATAATTTACATACATTTTCCAGATACATAGATAGCACAAGGCAACACATTGATTTTAATTCATTTCCTTCTAGGTGGAACGAGGAAGCCCCAAGAGCTGTTTCTTATTTTTGGGGTCTGTACTCTGTGAAGTCAATTGGGTTAGTGTGCTCTCTGATGCCTGGAATCCCAGTCCCCACCCAGAAACCCGCAGCATGATTGTCTGCCTCCTTTTCATGATGATTTTATTGGCAAAGGAAGTTCAACTGGTAGACCAAACAGTAAGTTTGGGAAGCTTATGGCAAACATTTGGCAAGGCTGCTTAGATCTTTGCTTTCTACTAGGTCATAGTTTTTCATTTGTTTTTCCAGTGCCCCTATCAGTGTGAACAGGTGCTTGGCATATGAGATGTACCTTTAACCAGATGCCTGATTTTCTTGGATAGCTCATTATCTGATTCTAAATTATACAAAGAACCACACTGAGTTAGAATATATTAATCAGCTTTATTTTACATCTCATTAATATCTAGTTCAATCTCTTGTATGCTTCTTGAAGTCAATTTTGGCATGTCCCACCAGAACAGAGAGTTCATTTGAAAGAAAAGAACCTGGGTTCCAGATACTCAATACATCTTAATATGAATGTGTTTTTGCCAAGACTTTGGTTATTGCTTTCACTAGTACCCCTAACTCGAGTAGATACTTACTTGATATTGTAACTGTTCTGTGCTTACCATAGGCCACCTTAGTGGTTATTCGACAGACTAGTTAGCAACACATATTTCTGGAAAAGTTGGGGCTCTGGAACTAAAGGAATATGTGTTTTATTTTTAGGATTCACCTTTACTTAGTCTTCTTGGACAGACAAGCTCACTTTCATGGCATCTCGTGGATATTGTGTCGTACCAGAGTGTGCTAGGTTATTTCAGCAGCCATTACCCGCCATCCATCATCCTGGCAAAAGAATCTTATGCTGAATTAATCATGAAGCTCCTAAAAGTGTCTGCGGGCCTTTCTATTCCTACTGACAGCCAGAAGCATCTGGTAAGTTGAGAGGTAGTTTAAAAGGCAGGGACTGTTCTTGGAGATTGGTAGTAGCATAAGTGCTACAAAGGACAGTCTTGAACCTAGGAAGTGCTCAGCAGAGGAAGTTGGAGGATGTGTATTATCATATACTCATCTTTTGGCCTTGTAGATCTTTTGGGTTGAGTTCTCCTTTTGGGAGAGCCTTTACTTACTAGCAATGTCACATGTTGACGAAAGGTCAAAAGGATTGAGGGCTGCCAGCAAGCTGCTGGTTTCATGATCTGAATGTCATTGGCAGCAGAATGGGAGGGAGGGAGGGTAGTAATATGAGCTTGAGGTCTGACAGGACAAGTCCTTCAGTTTTCTCATCTGATTAGAAATAGTGCCTTGCAAAGGCTGGGCGCGGTGGCTCACGCCTGTAATCCCAGCACTTCAGGAGGCCAAGGCAGGCGGATCACCTGAGGTCAGGAGTTCAAGACCAGCCTCGTTAACATGGTGAAACCCCATCTCTACTAAAAATACAAAAGTTTGCTGGGTGTGGTGGCATGTGCCTGTAGTCCCAGCTACTCGGGAGACTGAGGTAGGAGAATCGCTTGAACCCAGGAGGTGGAGGTTGCAGTGAGCAACCTGTACTCAGCCTGGGCAACAGAGTGAGACTCTGTCTTAAAAAAAAAAAAGTACCTTGCCTCAAAGCGGTGTTGTGAGGGTTGAATTAGATAATGAACATAAAAGTTTTTGGAAAAGTGTCTGGCAAGTAGTTAGTGTTTGGTTGTTATTCTTGTAGTAAAAAAAGGAAGAGTATTCTGCCAGAATTTGGGAAAACATGGGCCCTGGTCAAAGTGTTACCATAGATTTGCCTTTTACTAGACTCAGGGCCCTTGGGCCACGTGGGACTAAGTCTTCATGTGGCTTCCTGTTCTGTCTCCTCTACTCCCTACCCAAGCATTCATTGCAGTGCCATGCTCCCAGGAAATATGCAATTAACACTCCTTGCTTGGATTCATTTGAATGATTTTTTTTTTTTTTTTGTCAGGATGCAGTTCCAAAATGCCAAGCTTTTACTCATCAGATGGTTCAATTCCTCAGCACCCTGGAACAAAATGGAAAAATCACCTTAGCAGTCCTAGAACAGGAAATGTCTAAGCTCTTAGATGATATCATTATCTTTAACCCACCCGGTAAGTGACTAGTCAGAAGTCCTGTATTCATTCAGTCAATGCATTCCTGCTGTGCGTGAGGCCCTGTGAGATCAGGAGGGTGTTCAGGACACTGGCACTCCTCTTTCCAGAGAAGCAATGATCAGAGAGGTGTTTGGACACCAGGGACTGAGCAGTGGGGAAGGATTGACACTGGCAGATGCTGGTGGGTGATGGGTGAGACTGACCGTTAAGCTGGACAATGGGATCTAATGATTAGGAGATACCAGAGACCTTTTATGGAGCGGTATTTCTAGGGATTTTGGCTTTTAACTGGGAGTGCACTTCAGAATCACCTGTAGACTTGTCAAGAAACTGTGTATGGAGAACTTCTGCTCCTGGCAGTTTGGTGGACTAGACATACTGACTGCCTCTCCTGCTGAAGACAAACTAGGTGCTGGATGAAATGTTTTCAAGAAACTGGAAATTAAATTTATCAGTGGAGTGGCCAAAAGGTAAGGAAACCTCAGAGGCCAAAACCTAAGTGAAAGGAGAAACCCATCAAGGCAGATGGAGTTCTGAGGCTGCTGTCACCCTGAAGAGTTTTGCTGAATATGTTGGATATTAGGGGGAGGCGGTAAAGCCCAGGGCCTGCCGAAGATGGGAGCCTAAAAGGAAATCCAATGCATAATCCACAGGGTGACATTTTTACTGTAAAGATGATCTAGAAGTAAACCTCCTCTTGTGAAAAGAAGGCAAAGACAGTTATCCGTTTTGGCCTTGCTGTTAGGTTAAATGTTTATGTAGGAAATGTTGTTAGGTTAAATGTTTATGCAGGAAAAGAGATATCTGTTTTGAGAATTGATAAGCTGACCCTCATGTGGTTTTGAAGCAAGAATTCAGACTACCTAGATCGTTAAAAACAGCAATAATAACAACAACCTCAGTCTAAGAATTTAGAGTAGTTCTGGGTTGGCAGTGCCACTGCAAAAAGCAACCATAGATCCTGTTTGGAGAAACCCATCTTTAACTCAAGCCTCAAAGTTCCAAGAAAGTCACAGTAAAAAAAGTCACAAAACACATAAGGACACAAGACACCATGAGCAAAGTAATAGAAAACAACAGCAGTGTCAGAAATGAAAAGATTGAAGGTAGTGGATTAATTACTACAGTAAGCAAAAAGACATTTTTATTATATGCTGAAATAAGAGAGGATTGAAGATATCAGTAAGAAGCAAGAGATTGTAGAAATATGCAGATTTGAGAGATTTATATATTTTAGAAATGAAAAATATGAAGATTATAATAAAGTTAATGGATAAGTTCAACAGTAGATTAAACCCATGTGAAGAGAAAATTGGTAAACTGGAAAATAAAACTGAAGAAAATACTCAGATTGCAGCACAGAGAAACAGAGAAGGAATGTAAAAGTGAGCTGGGCATGGAGGTCGAGGAGGAGGATTGCTTAAGGCCAGGAATTCGAGGCCACAGTGTGCAATGACTGTGTCTGAATACTGCACTCCAGCCTGGGCAACATACTGAGAACCCATCTCTACAACAAACAAAAAGAATGTGAAAGTAAGGTTAAAAGGCATAGAGGATAGGCTGAGAAGGTATAATATACATCCAATTATCTAAGTAGAATTCCAGAAGGAGAGGAGATACTTAACTGGGGAGAAGCAATATCTGAAGAGACAGTAAGGCTGAAAATTTTCAGGACTCATGAAGACAACAATCCTCAAATTCAGTAAACCCAGCAAATCCCAAGCAGGATATATGGAAAGAAATTCAAACCTGTATACACTATAGTGAACCTGCAGAAGCACCAGTGGCAAAATTTAAAAAATAGAACAAAACAAAACCCTTTACATCCAGGAAGGAAAGGCAGATTACCTACCAAGGAGCAACATTTAGACTGACAGCTGACTTCTCAATATCAATCAAAGAATCTTCTTACAGGAGACAGTGGGATAACAACTTCAATGTGCTATGAGAAAATGACTCATAACCTAGAATTGTAAACTAAGAAAAGCCACCCTTTAATGAAGAAGAGGAGGTAAAGAACCATACTTTCATTGAGCCCTGAGAGTGTTTGTCCCAGTAGATGTCACTAAAGAAAATACTAAAGCATGCTAGGAAGGAGGTTGAGTTAAAAGTGTTCTAAGGTTCAACTACTGTTTAGTGGGTCAAGAGATTATACCTTGATAAAGTATGAATATCAACAACTTTAAGAAATTAACCAAAAGAATAGAAATTAAAATGTACAATTTCCAAGTCAGTAGAGGGAGATTAAAAGGAATGGCCAAAGTATGTTCAGTCCAAAGAAGGCAAGAAAGGAAGCATGGAGAAAGTGAGAAAAATAACCAAAATAAGATGATAAAATTCAAATGTGTTGGTAAAGGGACTAATGCTCAAGTTAAAAGACAAAGATTGTTAAGGTAGATTAATAACCAAAAACATCTAGCTTTAAGCTGTTTGTAAGAAATACATCAAAAGCATAAAGATATAGAAAGCGTTCCATAAGATGATTATATCAGGCAAATATTAAAATAGAGAGCTGGCATAGCTATATTAATATCAGATAAATAGAACTGTAAGGCAGAAAACTTTGTAAAAGCCAGATGTTCATGTCTGTGTATTTCTGCCCTGAAGTTGCATGACATAGAAAAAAAAAAAATCAGTAACTAAATAGAACTAGAGGGAGAAACACTGTGGAAATTAAGAAGCAAACTTTTAAATAACTGATGGCCAAAGGAACAATCATAATAGAAATTTAAAATACTTAGAACTGAATAGTAAAATACAGTGCATCAAAATTTGTGGGATACAGATTTAGCCTGTTCTCACACTGCTATAAAGAAAAACCCAACACTGGGTGATTTATAAGGAAAACAGGTTCAGTTGACTCATGGTTCTAGAGGCTGTACAGGAAGCATGATGCTGCCATCTGCTTGGCTTCTGGAGAGGCCTCAGGAAACTTACAATCACAGCAGAACACAGAATGGGAGTAACACTCCACATGGCCAGAGAAGGAGCAGGAGAGAGAATGAGTGAGAAGGAGATGTTGCACACTTTTAAACTACCACATCTCTGAGAACTCTAGTATGAGAACAGCACCAAGAGGATGGTGCTAAACCATTCATGAAGGACCCAACCCCACATTCAGCCACCTCCCACTAAACTCTGCTCCAACACTGGGGACTGCGGTTCAACATGAGATTTGGTGAGGACACAGATCCAAACTGTATCAGTTACTTTTAGGGCCATAAATGCTCATCATAGACTTTTTTAAAAGGTAAAAATTAAAAAACATTAAACAGTTATTTAAAAAGACAGCAAAATAACAATCAAAGGCAGTAGAAGGGAGGAAATAATAAAGAGAAAATAAATAGTAAGAAACTAAGAATGAAGAACAATGAAACTGGTAAATGTGTGGGTAAATCTAAATGAAATATGACTGTATGCAACAATAATAATAGAAATGGCTTATTGGGTTATGGCAACAGTGGAGAAATGAAATTAGAATGTTCCAAAGCCATTACATCATCTGGGAACCAATTAACATCAGACTTCAAAAAATCAGGAATGCATGTTTTCATTTATAGGATAACCACTATGAGAATTTTAAGAGAGGATTTCGTTTTCAAGCTGAAACAGGGAAAAAATAGAATAATAATCTAAAAGAGGCAAAAGAGAGAAAAAGGAATGTAGAATAGGAGGGACAAATAGGATACATACAGGAAGACAGTAGACTTAGACCCAGCTACGTCAGTAATTAATTATAGTAACTGTGAATGATTAAGATTGTCACACCAGATAAAACAAGGAAGAAAAAGACAACTTAGTAGAAAAAAATGGACGAGACCCTTGAAACGACATTCTGTAAAAGAAAATATCCTGCTGACCAATAAACATGAAACAGTGCTAGATGTTGTTAATAATCATACTTATTTCATGTAGATATTGTAAGTATCAGGTGAGATAGTATCTAAAATTTTAGCATCAGCCTGGCAAGTCAGCCACATTCAGTGAATCTTATGGAAAAGAAGTATCAGCAAGCAATGCTGGAGAAACTGTTCTAGAGTTGGTCAGATGTGATTGAACCAGAAGGATTGAATAATAGCTGGCCATGGAAAGGGGAGAAGGGTATTCTGGAAAGATCTTCGTCAGAAGAGTGATAGGATCAGATATGGTATTTAGGAAAAGATTTGAGAGCCCTGTTGATGATGAACAGAAATGGGAGAGACTGGGGTCTGTTGTAGTAATCTATTCCTATTAGTCATAATTAAGAGATAAAATTTAAATTGCTATTCAGTTGAAATTCAGAGATGAGCCTTTATTTCCAAGAATATTTGTACCCGTGGAAATACATGAAGAAATAGACAGACATACTGTTATTATCTCTCTCAAACTTGTTTTTTAAGTCCTTGCTTGACAGTAAGTAGGTCGTACAGAAAGATTAAGTGAGGTTTATTTAACCCTGCTTAAGTAGATGAATTTGCTTTGATAGATGCGATGAATAAGATCTCTCAACTTTTTACCCTTCCTGTTGACATAAATACTGAATCCTTGTGGTGTGAAAGCTACAGTTCTACTTCTTAAAAAAAAATGTACCCAGCTTAGGGAGAGCTAGAAGAGTTGTCATAATTATTCCAGTTAACTCTCAGTAAAATATATTTTCTGTTTTTGAATGTGAAGAAGGAATCTACCTCAGTGAACTTCTCTTATTTGCAGTTCTCTTGTAAAATGAATTTGTTCTTTTTCTTGAATTCCTCTCTTTTTACCTCCAACTTTTTTGAAAAATTACCAGTCGGCTTACTTTCCTTATTTAAAAAACAAGGAAATAAAAGAGCTGCTGTTAGGACGCTTTGCTAAGATTTTTCCTTACATTTATATTTAGTTTTAAGTAATAACCTTTAATGTGTGGAAATCACCCTAGAATATTGACAGTGATGGCAGTGATAGTGGGTACTGTTGCTCTTGGTTTACTGAATGACTGGTGAGATCTACGTATTTGGTTTTCCATGAACAAAGGTTGGAAAATAAAGACTGACTAGGCATGTTCTGGTAAGTTACTCTTTCACACCAGCTTCAGATTTGTCTATTTATTAAGGTATTGCTCTGCTATGCTGCTGTACCCAGGGAACTCACAGTAGTTCCTGCTTTTACTCTTAGAAACTGTGTGCCGCATACTATCTGTACAAACTCAACACCATCCAGAGCCTTCCTTCTGGTCCCTTGCAGTCAGCTACTAGCACTGGAGAGTATCTCCCTGGAGAGCAGCTAAGATTGAAGTACTGTTATTCTCCTGATCACGTGGATAGCACCTTTCTGGCAGCCATTCTTGAGTGTCTCTATGTTCCTTTCAGATATGGAAAGCCAGACCCGCCACATGGCCCTCAGCAGCCTCTTTATGGAAGTCCTGATGATGATGAACAACGCGACTATTCCAACGGCAGAGTTCCTTCGGGGCAGTATCCGGACCTGGATTGGCCAAAAAATGCATGGACTGGTGGTGCTGCCCCTTTTAACAGCAGCCTGCCAGAGCCTGGCGTCCGTCCGCCACATGGCTGAGACTACAGAAGCCTGCATCACTGCCTACTTCAAAGAAAGTAAGAGGAGGTCATCTTACGCTCCATTGTATTGGTCTTTTCCAGAAAGATGAAAGCATTGTCATCAGGAGATATCTTTCTAGACTCTTCCCAGTGAGGGATGTGTCATTCTAATTTTCTGCTCTGCAAATGTTGTGGATGTTTCTGAATATATGTATTTTTCATAAAGATCTGCAGTTAGCATGAGAACCTGTGGCCATGTCTGTTAGTACAATCACGTTTCAAGGGAGAGAAGCTCTAATCCACTTCACGTTGGTTTTGGAGGGTCAGACCAACCTGTTATGACATGCAAATTGTGTTGTGTCACAGGCCAAGTCATAGTCCTCAAAACAAATGCTATATACCATGGTTCATGAGGTTAATTTTCCCTGTGTTTGTCACTTTTGGTAAAAGGAGTTTTCATAGAAGTTTTTAAAATTGCTGCTTATCAGATCTTTTAAAGCATTATGAAGGGCTCATTCATTGTCACCCCTCCTTTTTAAAAATATGTTTTACTGTCTACTTCTAAACTCTCAGACTCTGGAAGTGGCTTAGTCTGATTAAGAATTGCTGAGAACAGCATTTCTCACCTCTGATATCCAGATAACACATCACACTGCAGTCAGTGGGAGAGAAAGAGGGGTGAGAAGGAGGGTATCGGAGCAAGGATTCAGGAGGTGCCCACAACCTGCCATCTGCCCTGTCCTGACTCCCCATGAACAGCACATGCCCAACATGGAGGTGGTGTGCATGTCACCATGCTAGTCCACCCTCCCTTCCCCAAAGAGTGGAGAACCATTAGAATAACACTGCTATTCCAAACTTATCTGTGTTCCTAAAAATCAAACAGTTTCAATACATGAGGCAAACTAAGCTTTGATAACTAAAACTTCTCACAGATTGAGTGATAAGAGTTTCCCGTGGGAAAGCGTAAGTGTCCATATGTTCTTAAAAAGGGTATTAAAGTTAAACCTCTTAGCTGATCAGGACAGGCAGTGTCTACATGTGGTTTTAAGGATCATAATGTGATAGAAAGGTGATTTATACGTATGCAACCCTGAATTCTGATTTCTTAAACCTTTCTGGTGGCTACGCTGGAGACAAGCATCTGGCCCAAGGGCTTCCCAGTCTGAGACCTGAGGTGTATTTGACTTTTGTAGCCTCCAGGGTCACTGTAAGAAATGTTGTCTTGACACGAAGCTTATCTCATAGGTTGCTATGTCAAAAAAAAAAAAAAAAAAAAAACATGAAGCTTAAAGTGAAAGTATTTGCTAGAGTTGTCAAGTAATTGTATTCTTGCCTATATCTTAATGTCTCTTCTTCATGTTCTTAGGCCCTCTCAATCAGAATTCAGGATGGGGGCCCATTCTGGTATCCCTTCAGGTTCCCGAGCTCACCATGGAAGAGTTCCTGCAGGAGTGCCTCACCCTGGGCAGTTACTTGACTCTTTACGTCTACCTGCTTCAGTGTTTAAACAGCGAACAGACTCTAAGGAACGAAATGAAAGTGCTGCTCATCTTAAGCAAGTGGCTGGAACAGGTGTACCCGAGGTACGTTGGCCCTCAGGCTGTTACATCAAACTTGCTGTATTTGGTTAACTTGGAATTTAGAGCTTAAGTGTAGCTTTAAGTACACAGAACCAAGTGGTGCATACAAAATCAGGTTTTAAGGTATGGTGACAGTGGTTTTGGAAAGATTCTTAATTAATGGGCTAATCTTCTGAGGAAATTTTTTGTTTCCTAAAACTGGCACGTTGAAACGCCAAGCATCAGTTTCCTTACCGGTTCAGTGGAGATAGTAACCCCTACCTGATAGGGCTGTCATGAGGATGAAGTGGAAGAACACGAAGTTCATCATGGTGGCATGTAGTAGATGTTCCACAGATGGCGGCAGTTGCAATCCCATTGCTCTATTTACATCAGCCGTTAGCCTATGCTTTTGAAGTATTGAATGTCTTCTATCCTTAAAACTCTGATGTGGACTTGCAGTTAAATCGGAGTGGAAAAAATTTACTTCTAATTTTATTTTCCTCTGGTGCCTTCCCTAGCTCCGTGGAGGAAGAGGCAAAGCTGTTTTTGTGGTGGCACCAAGTCCTTCAGCTCTCCCTCATTCAGACAGAGCAGAATGACTCCGTCCTGACAGAATCTGTCATTCGAATTCTGCTCATGGTTCAGAGCAGGCAGAACCTCGTGGCTGAGGAGAGACTCAGCTCTGGGATCCTGGGAGCGATTGGGTTGGGCCGGAAGTCGCCCTTGTCTAACAGGTAAGGAAGCGCCTTTCTAACACTGTTCTTCTAAACAGGCCTCAGACATCTGTACCTACTTACAGGTTGTGATACTTTAGTAGATTTTTCGACTTAGGATCTAGGTTCTCCAGGGAGATTAATGGAAAAAAAAGAAAACACAGCCTGATTACATCTTTATATTCTAAAAAGCATTTTTAATTTTTTCTTACCTTTTAAGAAAATTTTCAGTTCAAACAGTACTTTTAATAGTATCTCCTGTTGTGTTTGGATTTTGTAACGTAACTGCACTACTGATTTCTTTTTGGTTTGGAACCAGTCATGGATGGTATGCGAGCTTAGTTTAAAAGCCAAGTCAGGTGGGTACTTGATGGGTTCAGGGAAACCCAGAACCTGTGAGGGACTCAGTCTAGTGAACTGTTCAGTAGTCAAGCTGGGTTAAGATCTGTTGGTGGCCGGGCGTGGTGGCTGATACTTGTAATCCCAGCACTTTGGGAGGCCAAGGCAGGCAGATCACTTGAGGTCAGGAGTTCGAGACCAGCCTGGCCAACATGGTAAAACCCCGTTTCTACCAAAAAATACAGGAATTAGCCGGGCATGGTGATACATGCCTGTAGTCCCAGGTACTCTGGAGACTGAGGTGGGAGAATCGCTTGAACCCAGGAGACAGAGGTTGCAGTGAGCTGAAATTATGCCGCTGCACTCCAGCCTAGGTGACAGAGTCAGACCCTGTCTCAAAAATAAATAAATAAATAAAAATACAAACACAAATACAAAAATTAGCTGGGTGTGGTGGCAAGCACCTGTAGTCCCAGCTACTCAGGAGGCTGAAGCAGAATTGCTTAAACCCAGCAGGCAGAGGTTGTAGTGAGCCAAGATCATACCACTGCACTCCAGCCTGGCCAACAGAGCAAGACTGTCTCCAAAAAAAAAAAAAAGAAAAAACAAATAAAAGGCCTGTTGGTAAGAAGGATAAGTAATGAGAAACAAGTCTGGATTTTTGTTGCAAAAAATCCCAAGGCATGGAAGAATTTGCCATTAGCTTCCCATTTTCTCTCATCATACTTGCTTACGTCATGGTTTTCTTTTTAAGCCCTTGTCAGTGTTGAAAATAATTTGCAAACTTGATGATGTCAGCATTCTTGTGGAATAGCCCATTGTGGTGTTGTACTGGGACTTACTCATTCCAAACCAGTTAACATCTTGTTTCTTGGTTTGAGGTAGAAGATAGCAGGACTGCATGATTTTGTTTTACTTAAATTTGGCTTGTGTCTTTTATTCTTTTTTTTTTTAAATTGTGATAAAATACACATAACTTAAAACTTTCCACGGTAACCATTTTCATATGCACAATTCAGTGACATTTAAAACATTCACAATATTGTTGCAGCCATCACCACAATCTAGCTTCAGAACATTTTTATCACTCCAAAAGGAAGTCCTACACTCATTAAGTAGTCACCTCCATTCCCTTCAACCCCCGTGTCTCTGGCAACCACTAATTGACATTATGACTTTATATAGTCAGTCCTATTTTGGACATTTCACATAAATGGAATCATATAATGTGTGGCCGCTTATGTTGGACTTTTTTCACTTAACATAAAGTTTTCAAGGTTCATCCATGTTGTAGTATGTATCTGTACTTCATTTGTTTTTATGGCTGAATAATATTCTTTTGTATTCCACATTTTGTTTATCCATTCATTAGCTGATGGACATTTGGATTGTTTCAGCCTTTTGGCTATTGCAGATAATGCTACTATGAGCATTCGTGTACCAGTTTTTGTTAGAACATCTGTTTTTAGCTTTTTGGTGTATACCCAGGAGCGGAATTGCTGGGTCCTATGGTAACTCTATGCTTCACTTGTTGAGGAACTGCCAGACTGTTTTCCCTAGTGCCTGCACCATTTACATTCCCACCAGCAATGTGCAAGGGTTCCAGTTATTCCACATCTTTGCCAACACTTTCATTCTTGAATCTGATTTATACATGTATTGTTTGGATGGTGATAATGGATAAAACTTCTTCTTGATCATATTTTAAGATTTTCCTGAGAAGGTGAACAACACAGTCGATCTGGAAATGTGTTAGTGTTGTTTTGTCATAGAGAATATGGTGTTTATTTCAAAATGCTTACTTTAATAGCCATTTACTTCTTCTGACCTCTCCCTAATGCCTAAGGTTCCGAGTGGTTGCCCGAAGCATGGCTGCCTTCCTTTCAGTTCAGGTTCCTATGGAAGATCAGATCCGTTTGAAGCCTGGCTCTGAATTACATCTGACTCCCAAAGCTCAGCAGGTCAGTATTTACAATGAAGGGTTAGAAGTTTGCCTGCACATCTTCCCTAGAAGGCAGTGAGGTGGCAGCCGTAGCCTGTGCCCATCATGACATGATGCTCTGTGGTGGTAGCACACTGTTCCCTTTCATGTGCCCTACTTATTGGAAAATGGTTTCACGTGCCCACCTCCAAATTTTTGTAGGCAGTTGTCTAGATCACTGTTACTGTCACTGTAGAAAAGTAAGGCCAAATGAAAGTCTGTCTAAGATTAAATTTGGTTCTGATAAGTGTGAATATGCACTTATCTGCCACCTGCTTGGGCTGGAGCAGGGGCTGGAGCTGGGGACTGGGATCTTGCACAGAAGATGAGGCTACAGTTGGAATGGATGGAAATTAGCTGAGCTTTAGCTTGGAACCGAGAAAGTAGTTCCTGTTTTGTGAGTCTGAAGGTTGACTATTGTTGACTGATGCTAGAATAACCTAACATGGGCAGAATGGTAGCTAGAAATGACAGCTTCTTCTACACACATGGAAGGCCACATTCCTATGGACATGCTGGCCAGGTACAAAGGTGCACAGTAAAAAATGATGGTCAGCATTCATGAGTCCTTCCTCTGTGCCAGGTACTGTTACAAGTTTTAACTTGACCAATATTAATGAGTTAAAGCGTTAACTCATTTAATCCTCATAGCAATGCTATAGCACAGAAACTATTTTATTTTTTAAGACAGGGTTTTATTCTGTTGCCCAGGCAGGAGTGCAATGGTGTGATCATATCTCACTGCAGCCTTGAACTCCTGTGCTCAAGCAGTCCTCCCACCTCAGCCTCCCAAGTAGTTAGGACTACAGGCATGCATTGCCACTCCTGGCTAATTAAAAATTTTTTTTTGTAGAGACTAGGTCTCGCTTTGTTGCTGAGGTTGTTCTCAAACTCCTGGCTTCAAGTGATCCTCTTACCCTCAGCCTCCCAAGTGGCATAAGCCACTGCATCCAGCTAGGAAATATTATTATCCTGGTTTTTTGGATGAGGAAAGATAGAGAAAGGCTAAGTAATTTGTCCCAAATCAGACACCTAGTAAGTGTTGGGGCTGGAATTCATACTGGCCAGTCTGGCTCCAGGCCTCTCCCATTCCCCACTCTGCAGGGCTGTCTCTGTAAGTGGTCAGAGCTTAAACACCTGAGCTCCTCTGCTGGGGCAGCTTTTTCATGTTTAAGCCAGCCACGTGCAATGTCAGATCTTGGTTATTAAGAGCAAGGATCAGACAGAATAATTAACAGGTTCTTCACAGGGATCTGGGCTTATTAAACAGCTGATAGTTGTCACTCATTGCCTAGACAGCTGCTGTTTGAATCCCCTGTTGTCTTACATGAAACATCCCGGTGGGCAGATGAAAATCCTGAGGGCAGGTTGTGCAGTCAGTGAGATGCAGGGTGTATTTGAGAAGGCTACGTCTCCTGTGGCCACCAGTACCTGGAGCATCAGTTTCTTGCTTTAACTGGGGTTCTGGGCTGTCCAGGCCTGGCCTCTTTGTCTTCATTTCTTTAGACTTAGAGTGATGACTCCCTGCATGTCCCATACATATTTGTCATCAGGATATTCAGATTTGAAGAAAGTTGTCTTTTTAGAAAATGGTTATTCTTAGGCAAACTGTCAAAGTAGACTGTTTGGGGGACTAAATTTAAAGAAGGAAAGGAGAGGGAGAGAGACAGAGAGACACTGTGGTTCATGGGAAATGCCTGTCCCAATTGATTCCTATTCTTAAATTGAACTCTGTTTACATAGCTCCTAATTTGGTGCCCAGATACCTTCAGTTTATTTTCAACCTAAAGACTTCCATCTACAGCCCTCCTGGTAGTTAATTTCTAAAATTCCGGTTTATTTATCATCCTCAAAAAAATCACTTCTTTTTGTTTTTGAATCAACCACATTCCATCTTTTAATACATATTTTCTAGTGCAATGGTTTCTGTAAAAGGGACAAGGAGGGAGTGGGGCACTCCATGGTGGGGGATGTCCCCCAGTGAGGAGGGGAACACCATCAGAATCCTGGGGTGGATGAGTTTGTCACGTTGGAAAATGAAACTCCCCACCTAAAAATCAAGGGCCACTGTTGATTTTTTGTTTTCTCTATATACAGTCTCTTCCCCTTCTCTTCTCCTACTATGAAGAAAGGAATAATCAAAACTCTGGAGTCAAAGAATGTTTTTCTTTCCTTCTTCCTCTGAAGAGAGGAATGGAAACAGTTTCTGCCATGATTTTGTGTCATTTGTCAGAAGGATTCGGGAGGAACCTATGTACTTCATGCTTGTTGGCAGATTTAACAACCTCACTTACTCTTGGCAGCACTTAGCAACTGGTTCCTCTAGAATTCCTTTCCGTTAGACAGTTTCATATAACATTATCTCATAATCTAGGAACATATCCAACAGCAGATTGAACAGATTTCACCTTAGCAAGATGAGGCTGGTGCTTGGGATTTCCGGTTGGGCCCTAGGAACGGAGGGAGTGGACATTCTGGTGGGGAGGACCCCACAGGTGGGACTGGGGAGAATGAGGACAGGGCAGGCTTTAGAAATGGGTGTGGCAGGTGAGGTGCCCAGCAACAAGAGCAGCCTGCCACAGCAGTGGCTCTTGGTAAGGCAAGTTTGGGAAACAGCACAGAACAGAAACGGAAGGCTGGGTGTGGGATGCTGCAAAGCCACAGAGGCTTTGGCTGCTGGCCTCCTTCTGGTTGTGGTTAAATTAATCAATGCCTGCCTTTCGGACTCCTGACCTCAGTTCTGTAGGGCTCCTTCCCACAAGGCTCACAGTTGAAGTACATAGTAATAATGGGTGTGCTGCACCTCTGGCAGTCACATTATGTGCCTCTATGGAGTTAACCCTCTCGTCTTCCATGTCTTTTAGGCTCTGAATGCTCTTGAATCCATGTCATCAAGTAAGCAGTATGTTGAATACCAGGATCAAATATTGCAAGCCACTCAATTTATAAGGCATCCTGGCCATTGCCTTCAAGATGGGAAAAGCTTCTTGGCTCTTCTCGTTAACTGTCTGTATCCAGAAGTGCATTATTTGGACCACATACGATAGTAGCACTGAGGCTCTTGAAAAACCCATTGCTGTTTATGTTTACATTTAACTTTCCTGTTGCACAAGTAACTTTGCTCAATTTCACTGTAGAGCTCAGTTCGGCCCGTGTGTAGTTGACTGAGATGCAAGTTGGGAGGCATTAGATATTAGATAATTCTGAGGGGTGTGTGTGTCTGTGTCTGTGTGTGTGTGTGTGTGTGTGTGCGCGCGCGCGCTTGCGCTTTCTTAGCTCTTAAGACCTTCTGGAGACTCTTTCAGTTTTTATATTTATCCACAAGAGAAACTTACTAAGTTCCACTTGGGTACAGAGCCACTCACAGTTGCGGAATGTCCCAGTCATCTCACAAGACCTCCAGATGGAGTTCTTTGTATGTTTCCACTTCTGTCTCCGTTTTATGTAAGTGTTCCAGATCTGACAACCTTGGAAGTCACATAGTACCCTTACTTTTAAACCCCATTTGTGCTCCTCCAAAGTAAAAAAGTCGATTTCGAAAATTTCTGCATTTCTCAAATGTGGGGAGATACAATAGTTTTAAAGTATCGTTTTTCTCAGAAGGGAGATAAAAATGCTGAGTTCATTAAAATGGGTCATGTGTAAAATATGACCATTGATCATGATTATAGTGGGCAGTAGAGATGATGACAAGTCCATTTCCATCCAGCCACGTGTCGTCATGGAAAAGGAGCTGCCTGTCTGAATCAGGGTGGCAAGCTGGCAGTCTGGGAGGAGCATGTTTCACACAGGTGTTTTGTTTGGTCCACTTGGTGAGGCGTACAGACAGGGCTGCCTCTCTCCAGTCAGGAGAGTCCGGGCATTCCCTCGGGCCCTGACCCTAGCCTCATTCACATCACTTGCCCCTGTCGACACCTAAGTTTGCACCCTTTGATAGACACCACGTTTGGTATCTGAAAGGCTCACTGTCAGGAGACAGAGACTGAGGGAGACTGAAGACCTCATTCTCTGTTCCCTGCTTGTTTTTTAACTTCATATTTAAACTCAGATGAAGCCACTTGTCTGCTGAAACACTTGTCTGTGGAAACTGGGTCAGGTCAGGAGATCTACTGAAATTTGGCTTTTTTTCAATAGCCACGTGCCTTCTGTTGCTGACAGTTCATTCATTACCAAAGCCTGTGTGTAACTCTGCCTTGTTCTGTGGCCATCTTCTTGCTCATGTTATTTCTCCTGGGAATGAGCAGTTTGACTTCTGTTATCACGTTACTCATTCTGTCAGCTCTACCTGGATTTTGCCTGCACAGCTGGCTTAATATGTCTTTGTGTATGGGTAGTTTGTAGCCCGAGAATATTTGCCTAAAAATGTCTAAAAAGCCACCAAGAACGTTTATGGGGTATAGGGATGTAGTTAACAGAGTGCTAATCTCTCCTCAAATGTCCTTGTGGAATGCTTCCCCCCAGATTGGGAAGTTGGTAGGAGCTTTTCTTTACTTTGAATTTCTTTAGTTGGACGGAACGATTCTTCCTCACAGACAGCGCTTTGCAGCTTTGATAGAGAACATCCTGTCCAGTCTCTTGAGTTTTGCAGGCCACCAAATGTCCATCTCAGAGGGACCTGTCTCAGCTTTTCTTGTTTTTGCTTCTCTCTATTTTCAAAATTAGTCATCTTGTTCTGTGTATAAGAAAATTTGACAAGCTGTGGACAGTTTAATAGTCTGATCTGGCAACACTGATTTTTGTTTGGAAATATTTTGTGTTTTCTTTGAGGAGGATATAATTATTGCTATCCTAGGATGTGAAATTTTTGAGTGACAGTATGCATATTTTAAAGAAAATTATGATTAATCTGTATAATGTTTTTGGTCTGTAAATATTATAAAAAATAAAATCAATCTTTGGTTGTAACTGGTTAAAAACCAAATTATAGGGATATCACACTATCTTATAAAGTGTTTCAGCTGCTAAAGTTGCTGTAGGTTGTTACGCCTGATGTCATTTAATTTATTTGACATTGAACTTCATTAATCATCAGAGATGGTCAGTGAAAGCGCTTCCTCTTTAACTCTTTCTTGCTTAACCTTGGAAGGTTGACTCAACTCCTAGGTTTCTATGGGAAACTCTGGGCTAGGAACGTGCTATAAAGACACTGAGATGGTTCAGACATGGCCATGCTGCTGTAGCCTCCTGGGAAAGAAGGGCAGCAGAGAGACCAGCCCGCCCATTGGCTTGCAGGGGTAGGGAGCCTCTGCTTGAAAAAATTGTTGGCCTCCAGAGAGCGTGAGGCTGTGGTTTCAGAATCAGTGATGGGTGCTGCACATCAATATTGGAATCAAGCAAGACCAAGACCTTGTGGACTGAGCAGCGTGGAGGGTGAACGGCTGCGGGCTCCAGACTTCACCGCAGGGTGGCCGACAGTGGCATTGGGACCAAATGAGGATGTCTAACTGCTTCCTGGGTTCGGGAGGAGGCAGCATTCTGGTTGCCATGAAAACCATCTCTCTCCCTCTCCATCACTCCCCATGCTGCAGCGCACAGGTGGGTGGCAGAGGCAGGCTGCATCCCTGAATCATGTTGCCCCATTGCCTATTAATAGAACAAGTGAAGGGCAGGATGCTGGAACACACCAGACATAGAGGGAGGGAGGTCCTGCCAGATGTGTCTACACAGTTGTCTACACAGCATGACAGTAGCAGTGGAGTTGGGACCCACCTGTACATGTTTGCAAAGCTCCTGCACACTTGGGACCTCAGCTTCAAGGCAGGACTCGTTTCTTAGTCTCACCACCCTTTGTTGGCTCAGCCATCGCATGCCTCTGCCCCACAGGTGTTGTGTGCCTGAGTCTCTCACTTCTTTGAGGTTGGGGGAAGCCTAGTCCAGAAAATGAAAACCCATAGACCAGCCTAACTTCCTTTCAACCAAGTGACAGCCTCCTTGTTCCTCCCAGTTCATCAAAATCAGCACGTACATGTCATACAAGCCGAGAGTGTTCATGTCCTTGTTCCTTTCAAATGAAGGTGATATATACTTTTTCACTGAGTTTTTATTCCTAAAATTCTTTCTTCTGGAGCAGGAAGCAAATGTCCTGGAATCGTAGACTTTCAAAGTCAGAAGGGTCATTCAGGTTCATCTAGTGCCCTTCTCACTCTGCAGGGATCCTCCTCCGCCCCTGTCCGGTGCCTGGTGGTCCAGCCTGTGATGGGCAGGCCCAGGCTGCCGTTGACAGGCTCTGGAGTTCTGTTTTCTATTGAACCGAGATGTTTCTACATTGCCTATTGGTCGTAGTTCTGCCTAGAGCAGTTCAGGCTGGGGCTGTTCTCTTGCCCCTCCTTGAGGCAGACTTTTAGATATTTTCAGTTGTTATCACATGTCTGACACCACTTCCACCCCATCCCTCACCTCTTAGTCCTCTCCAGGCTAAATCCCCCAGTGTCTTTTTTTTTTTTTTTTTTTTTTTTTGAGACGGAGTCTTGTCTGTCATCCAGGCTCTGGAGTGCAATGGCATGGTCTCGGCTCACTGCAACCTCTGCCTCCTGGGTTCAAGCTATTCTTCTGCCTCAGCCTCCCAAGTAGCCAGGACTACAGACGCACGCCACCACGCCTGGCTAATTTTTGTATTTTTTAATAGAGATGGGGTTTCACCCAGCCGTTGAGACAAGCTGGTCTCAAACTCCTGACCTTGTGATCCACCCACCCTGGCCTCCCAAAGTGCTGGGATTACAGGCGTGAGCCACGGCACCCTGTCTCCCCCGCAATGTCTTTAGTTAGACCTTTTCCACCATCATGTCTAACTGGGCTGCAATTTGGGGAAAGTGTCCAAATTAGTCCATGTTATCCTAAAAGGGGTGTGCCCCGGGTTAGCAGGGCCAGGGCTAGGGTGAGACAAACGAGGCACACATCTAAGTTGGTGCTTGCCTACAGGTGCCAAGAGAGTGCTTCCTTGGGTTTACACCCGTGGTGGCTTCTTTACCTCATTCTGGCCCCAGCCCTGGGGTTAGAGTCGCGCCAGTGTGGTCCAAGTGGTGTAATTCCCTAGATGCTTAGGCAGCATCAACTTTCAGTAGCTGTGCCCCATGCAGGGCACATTAAGCTAGCGGCAAGTTGAGACTGCAGACCTCAGCTTAACATCAGTTGTTGCCCGAGACAGATTTCATCCCACATCTTCATGACAGGCCTAACAACAAGGCACTTTGCCCTTAATCCTCTACTGCTGCCTGCTCTTCATTTTGGGCCAACTGTACAGCTCATTTTGACATAGTAGCTGATCATTTTTCTGATCAGTTAACTTTGTCTTATTAAGCAAAGTGAAGAATATAATGTTGGAAAATAAGTGTGTTGCTTAAAAAAGAAGTATCCCCTTCTACCATCTTGCATTTATGTCTGGGTTGTGCTGGGTAAAGTTCTAGACTTACTAATGCAGACTTCATTTTGGTCCGGTTTCCACAGCATGCCTCAGGCATCAGTGTCCAGGAGTAGCTGTATTTGAGGTTTCCTTCACTCTGGTAGGTTCCTGATTCCTGATGAAAATAACTTGAAAAAAAATAATTATACTACTGATCCTCTTTTGGGATAATGCAATTGCTAAGGAATGTTGTCGATTATAATTTTTATTTTTTAATGTACAGATGTACTACCTCTCATTGAGCACTGAGAGTTAGAATTCATTTTTCTTTCAATAGTTTAAAATCACTTATGTGGCGACACATACTTCTTAAGTGTGTTCAACTCTTTTTCTTCCCACATATGTAGTGTGACCTTTAAAAACGACAACTTTATTTTGGACATTAAATGTGCAATATTCACTACTTATTCATTGTTCAGCATTTTTCATACCTGTACAAAGGGTAAGTTTTTATATAGTGGTGAGAAACAGGAAGAAATGACAATTGGTTAAGTAAAATTCTGCAAATAAACTAGATTCAAATTTAATTTACACATGGCGGGCCGGTCTCATTGTTTCCTGCAAGTTGGTTGATAGTCTTTTCACACATAAACCACAATAAGAAAAATTTTATATGAGAAACTTTGTAATGGATAGAATCTTTACTCCGTGACCTTTCACCACGATGGGTGAGGCCTCTAATTTCAAAGGGAAGTTTTAACTTGAGAATGTAAGAATTGGCAGGGACAGGAGGCCACCTGCTGATCCCAGAGAAGTCAGGAGGGTCTGTGATGTGGCCTTGAGCTTGGTAAGAGCAGGGCCATAAAAATTGCACAAATGAGATGCGAGTGGGGGTGCTTCTGGCAGTGTAACCCCAGCTTGGTCATGGTCTGCTGGGGAAATCCACCTTCAGTGATGGGATGCCCAGGGAGTTCTCTTTAGTGTTATTTTTCACTCACATTTGTAAGATGCACTTTGAATGGGCCAAGGTGTGGAGAAGGGTCTGCACATTCCATTTGAGAATTACACCAATTTGGGATTCCTTGGGGACAGGCCTTTCTGGGAGTGGAGTATGTCTCCCTCACCCATGTCTAAGCTTGGCAGCTTTTTAAATCAGACGGAACCACAGGATTTAAGGGTTGGAAAGTGGCCTAGAGGCAGGTTGTCTCACCCCCTTCTATTGCAGGAGCCAAGTTAACTGCCTCCAGACCAGTGGGCATCTTTGTGGGGACACTGTGAAAGAAACGATCTTTCTCCGAAAATGCTGCTTTTCTGAAGACAGCCGTTTTCCCTCTTGGTCTTTCTTTGCCACCTCTTGTTTAACGTATAATCAAGAAATAACAAAAAAAAAAATGGGCAACCAGCAGCCCTCGGGGCTGCTCTGCCTGTGGAGTAGCCATTTTCTTACTCTTTTTTTTTTTTTTTTGAGATGGAGTCACACTCTGTTGCCCAGGCTGGAGTGCAATGGCGTGATCTCGGCTCACTGCAAGCTCCGCCTCCTGGGTTCACGCCATTCTCCTGCCTCAGCCTCCCAAGTAGCTGGGACTACAGGTGCCTGCCACCACGCCTGGCTAATTTTTTTGTATTTTTAGTAGAGACGGGGTTTCACCGTGTTAGCCAGGATGGTCTCCATCTCCTGACCTCGTGATCCGCCCGCGTTGGCCTCCCAAAGTGCTGGAATTACAAGCGTGAGCCACCATGCCCAGTCTTTTTCTTACTCTTTTTACTTTCTTAATCTTGATTTTGCCTTGCACTGTGGACTCACCCTGAATTCTTTCTTGCTCGAGGTCCAAGAACCCTCTCTTGGGGTCTGGATTGGGACCCCTTTCTGGTAACAAGATCTCTTTCCTCCTCTCATTTTAAAATGAGAATAATTCCAGTCTTACCTCCTGGGCTCTTAGAACCCCCTGAGAATTTTTTTTTTTTTTTTTTTTTGAGACGGAGTTTTGCTCTTGTTGCCTAGGCTGGAGTGCAGTGGCGTGATCTCGGCTCACTGCAGCCTCCGCCTCCTGGGTTTAAGCAATTTTTGTGCCTCAGCCTCCTGAGTAGCTGGGATTACAGGCACCTACCACCATGCCTGGCTAGTTTTTATATTTTTAGTAGAGACGGGGTTTCACCTTGTGGGCTGGTCTTGAACTCCTAACCTCAGGTGATCCACCCACCTTGGCTTCCCAAAGTGACACAGGCATGAGCCACCATGCCTGGCCCCCACTGGGATCTTATAGGGCTTTGGGGATCACAGGGGGCCCAGAAATGTGAGGGGCTGTTATTGAAGAAGGAGTGGGGCTGGACTTAAGTGGCCAGCACTGGAACCGGGGACAAAACCCAGGACGCTTGACTCTTGGCTAAGGAGCCTTCCAGCCTGAGGCTTCTGTGACTGGTGGGGGACCAAGCACCCCCTGACCCTGGCTCTCTTGTCCTGTCTGACCAGTGAGGTACAAGTGAAAGCTCAGCCCATGGTGCCTCCAGCCAAGTCATTTCCATCTCAAAGCAGGGCCTACTTTCACCATAGATTATCCCCTGGGCGGTTTCTTCTCATGTAGCTACATCTAGTTTTAAACCTCAGTTGGCAGCAGGCAAAGTGTGTTGGGCTCTTGGTGGACCCAGGAGATCACCAAGGTGGTTGCCGGTCACTTCCTCTCACTGCTGTCTTCAAAGTCTGGTGGGCATTGACCACAGAGGGAAGCCTGCAGGCTGCAGCCTGCCCGTCAGAAGCCCCTGGGAAGAGTATGTTCATGGAACGCTGTGCCCTGCATTATCACAGGAAGTCCAGTCTTGAAAACACCGAGTCTTCCAGGTCATTTCTCTCCTTGACTCCGTGCTGCAGCACACCGAGCTGACTCAGCCTGTCTCTGGTCTTTGTTGCCAGTGACAGAGCCTGAGTACTCTGAGAGGGCAGGTGGGGGAAGATAGGCAGCTCTGCTCCACCCAGACCTCTTACAGGGACAGTGCCAGGCTCCAAGGGCAGCTCAGAGGGTTTGGGGAGGGCCGAGTGCTGTCCCCTCACCACCCTCCCCTCTGACCCTAGGAGCAGTGGCTTTATCAGGAGGCCAATCTGGGGGCTGCCTGTGCACTGTGCATTTGTTAAAGGGGGTGCCAGCCGGCCGGCCCTCCTCAACGTGCTTCCCACAGCCCATCACTGCATCTGCAACCACGCCAACAGAGGAAGTGTCCCTCTGAGGAATGGCACTTCTTCCGGTCCCAAGAAGCCCTCTTCAAAATGCAAGTACCGCAGGAGGGTATGTATCAGCTAGCACCAGCTGATTACTTGGCACCCTTATACATCACCATCATGCCAACACCAGGCGCACCCAGAGCTGCAGTCTCAACCATTAGCTTAAGAATCACCTGGAGTCAACTGCTTTCTGCTTAGAAATAACAAACTCAAAAGGACATTTCGAGGACAGTCGCGGAAATCTGAATATGGACTATAAAATGATATTGAATTCATGTTAATGAATCAATCTCCAATGTGGTAATAGTATTGAGGTAATAGAGCACAAAGCAGTTACTTAAGAAATAATTCCTATTGCAATTCTTCTTGGCTGTGAAACTGGCCTCAAAGACCAGGCAGATGTTCCAATACATACCACTCCTGTGTCCTTAACTTCCCTGGTTATGCAAGACTCTCCATAGAGGTGCCTCAAAGCATCCCCATACAAGGAGGTATGTAAGCCCGCTCCTGTGACCTCTTAACAGCTCAGACAGGCTCCTGGATGAATCCCAAGGTTAATCAGGAGCCACCTCTTGCCCTGGTGAAGGCTCTGGTGAGGAGTGGAGCTTTGCAACCCACTGGCCTGCATAATAACTTGTGAAGATCTTGTGAAGATCCCTTGACCGTCAGACCATCTCCCTGGAAAAAGCATCACTACCTCTTTTTTTAAAAATGTATATTTTTAATTAGTATGGATATATGTATTTATATATTTATAGGGTACATGTGATGTTTTGGTACAGGCATACAATGTGCAATGATCAAATCGGGGATTGGCATATCCATCACCTCAAGTACTTATTGTTAAGAACATTCCAGTTCCACTCTTAGTTATTTTAAAATATACAATAAGTTGTTAACTATAGTCGCCCTCTTGTGCTAGCAAATACTAGATCTTATTCATTCTCTCTAACTGTATTATGCTCTCATTAAGTATCCCCACATTATCCCCCGCTCCCTGCTATCCTTCTCAGCCCCTGGTAATTATTCTATTAACTCCACGAGTTCAATTTCAACCTTTTTTTAGTTTCCACATATGAGTGCGAACATGTGATATTTATCTTTCTGTTCTTGACTTATTTCCCTTAACATAATGGCTGCCAGTTCCATCCATGTTGTTGCAAGTGACAGGATTTCATTGTCTTTTATGGCTGAATAATATTTCATTGTGTGTTCATTTTCTTTCTTCATTCATTCGTTGATGGACACTTAGGGTGATTCCATATCTTGGCTATTGCAAATAGTGTTGCAGTACACGTGGGAGTGCTGGTATCTTTTCAATATACTGATTTCCTTGCTGACAGATACCCAGCAGTGGGATTGCTGTTGCTGGATCATATGGTAGTTCTATTTTTTTTTTTTTTTGGAAGAGAGTCTCTCTGTTGCCCAGGCTGGAGGACAGTGGCGTGATCTCAGCTCACTGCAACCTCCGCCTCCTGGATTCAAGCAATTCTCCTGCCTCAGCCTCCCAAGTAGCTGGGACTGTAGGCATGCGCCAGCATGCCTGGCTAATTTTTGTATTTTTAGGAGAGACGGAGTTTTACCATGTTGGCTAGGCTGGTCTCGAACTCCTGACCTTAAGTGATCCACCCGCCTCGGCCTCCCAGAATGCTGGGATTATAGGCATGAGCCACCCCACCTGGCCTATTTTTAGTTTTTTGAGGAAACTCTGTACTGTTCTCCATAGTGACTGTACTAATTTACATTCCCACCAATGGTGTATGGGGATTCCTCTTTCTCCGAAATCTCACCAGCATTTGTCATTGCCTGTCTTTTGGATAAAAGTCATTGTAACGGGTGAGATGTCTCATTCATGGCCTCATTAGTGCCCTAGCCTACGGCCCTTTCCTCTTGCCAGCTCACCTGGGACCCAGGCATGCCTCCCACCTCTCCCTAAGCCCCAAGGACCACAGGAGCTAAGGTGGTCAACAAATTCACCCTGAGGTGTAAATAGGGAAGCACCCCTCCAAGTCAGCCTGGCCATGTTAGGGCAAAGGGGGTGAAGTTGCCAGTGCATTTGGACTTTGCATGCCCTGAGAGGTTGCAGGTCAGAGAGAGGTCAGAGCTGTAGCTGCTTTACCCACAGGGACCCTCCAGCCAGACCTCCCCTCAGGTCTCCAGGCTTCAGCCCCTGAGACAGTGGTTCCCAAATGCCTTGAGAGAGGGGAGCCTGGTTTCCATTTCCTAGCGGTCCCAGCTCCCTAGGCAATGTAGGGCAGCTGATGGGGCAAGAGTTAGGCAGAGGGTGTGGGACAATCACAGTGGAGATCCCAGGGGGCATGGGGTAAAGGCCCCAGGCCTCTTCCTGCCACCAAGTTTCCAGGATTTAATGTTCCTCTGACCACAGGTTTGCACAGCCCCTGCCCCAGCCTTGCTCTCTGGAACTCTGTGTTCTCCGTGACACTGCTGCAGGGGCCACACTTCTCCAAGAACTCTCTGCATGTCCAAAGGTCACTCTGCAAAGAGGGTCCTGTCATGCCCCTCATGAGTAGATGGCTTTGTATTTTCCAAAGCCCCTTCACATCCATTATTTCCTCAGATCTTGGTAGTCCTCCCAGCCAGGAGGGAAGAATATGATTGTCCGTGTTCAACAGTAAATGAACTGAGACCCAGAGAAGTGAACAAAGTGTCCTAGGTCCACACAGCAAGTCGGTGACAGAGGAGGACAAGACTGGGCCTCCAGGCCCTGTAAACAGTTTCCTGTCTGCTTTACTATAGCAGGTGTTCTAGGTAAGAAAGGGCAAGGGAGCATTTCTGGAAGTTTCATGCTCAAGTTAATGCATGTACACACACACACACACACACATGCACACTTACAAAATGCTGGCATAAATATCAGGGAGCTCCGAAATGGTTGTCCACATAGGAGGCCAGATGAGCCTCCTTGAGCAGGGTCTTGACCCCGAGTAGGGGAGGAGTCAGCCGGCTGGGGGCTGCCAAGGTGCCTGGGAATCGGGACGGGCCGTACCAGCCAAGCCTTGCACTGGCTTCATTATTTACAGTGCAGAAATGGATATTGGTGGCTGAGGGACTCTTCACGGTGAGCACATGGCGGCTGGTGGGCTCCGGGGATTCATCTGGCTTAAATTTTCATAATTGGACTCCTGGGCCTGGGACCTGTGGACAGGAGAAAGTTGAATGGCCACCCAAGACAGGTCAGAGGTCCCCAACTGCCCAAACTATATGCCAGCAGTGGGCCAAGAAGAGGAGACATTCTGGGGAGCAGTGTGGCTGGAACTGGCAGGGCTTAGAGATGAATGGCATCGGAGGCTGGGCAGAGTCAGGAATAGGGAGGGGCTCCCAAAGGCCAGGGCAGCCCAGACCATAGAGTGGCTATCTCTGTCTGAGGCCTCAAGACTGGCTGCATGTCCCTGACCTACAAATCAGAATCTGCAGGCCTGGCTTCCTCGTTTCCCCTAGGACATCTCAGTGGTTTCCCCTAGGACATCTCAGTGGGAATCTCAAATCTCAATGTCCACTGTCAATGTGTGCTACGCATGACCCTCACACCCACCCCACTCTCTTCTCCTCTTGTCTTTATCTCAGGAAGTGGGACCCAGGGCCCAGGCTCCCAACCCGGGCTGCCTGGCTCCCTCCCACACTGTGTGCTGCCCATTGGGCCCTTGGGCAAGCCCTGACCTACAAATCAGAATCTGCAGGCCTGGCTTCCTGGTCACCAACTGCTTTCCTGATTTCCCCTAGGACATCTCAGTGGGAATCTCAAATCTCAATGTCCACTGTGCTACGCATGACCCTCACACCCACCCCACTCTCTTCTCCTCTTGTCTTTATCTCAGGAAGTGGGACCCAGGGCCCAGGCTTCCAACCCGGGCTGCCTGGCTCCCTCCCACACTGTGTGCTGCCCATTGGGCCCTTGGGCAAGCCCTGCCTCCCATCTACCCACCTCCCCACTGCCACCCCTGCACCTTTGTCCAAGCAGCCAAACCAGCTTCAGCCTTGCCAACGACCTGCACCCAAGTCTCCTGGGCCAGCTTGTTCTGTTGGGGCCACTCGTCTGCTTAAAAGCATTCAGTGACTTCCCATTGCACCCACAATAACCCCCACGCCTTTCCTGCCTTCCTCCTGCCCACCCTCCGGAAATGCCTGTCTCCTTTCTGGGCCTTGCCTGAGCCTTTCTACTTGCCTTTTCCTCTCCCGGGCTGCCCCCACTGCCCCGTCTGACATCCACACTCTAGTGGGGCTTGCTCTCTGGAACTCCACCCCCTCACCTGCCCAGGCCTCAGCCTCCGTCCTCAGGTCCCCTCAACGTCATGTCCTCCAAGAGAACTTGATCTAAAGCAGCCTCAGCCCAGCAGCGGGCCCCCTCCCCAGGGGATCTGCTGCATCGTGTGTCCATTTCCTTCACAGCTCTTACTTTACAATGTCAGGTGGCCTGTTTCTGTATTTATTAAAATTCTTCACAATAGGATGTGAGTTCTGTGAGGTCAGAGATATTGCTGTGTCTTTAGTACTAGTGCCTGGTACACAGTAGGTACTCAGTTAAATAACTGAACAACAGTTGGCTTTCAGATTCGGGGCATTGGTGCGACAGTAAATCAGCAAACAGGGACACAGGACAGGTTGTGGGGCTGTGGAGAGATTGGCAGGAGTGGGGCCACCAGCAGTGTGGCACCTCCAGCCTTCAGGGCACAGGTGGGTGGAGTTATGGGAGTGCCTGGGCTCCTTCTCCCACTCCTACCCTCCGCCAGGATCAGGCACAGCCTGTCCAGGGTCTATGAATTGAGTTCTTTCTCCTTCAACACCAGCTTTCACATGGGTGGATGCCACAGAAGAGGAGAGTAATGACCCAAGTAAAGACCCAATGACTCAGTGATTTCCTAGGGGTCCCTGGGCCCCTCACCTAGGCTCTCAGAAACTCTAGAAATTTTGTTTGCGGAGTGCTGGGAGGGAACAGGGATGAGTGTCCCCAATGTGGCTTTTGTGTGAATCTGCCAGTTCAAGAATGTGGAGGGGAAACTACAGGAAGAAACAGCCTGGAGTTGTGGGAGAAGAGCAGGTCAGCAAGGCCTGGTCTGTCCAGGGAAGACCTTGGAAGGCTGCAAGAGGGGTGCCTTGGTGGGCTGCAAGGAGGGCCCAGCCCCAGCCCTTTGCCATTTCTTCCTCCTCCTGCCTGGACCCCCTGGCTGATGGGGACTAGGTGGGTGGGGTGGGGTGGGGTGGAGGCGGGGAGCTCACTTACCGTGGTGGAGTGTCTGGGGTGTTCAGATGCTCTGTGGGAGGGACAGCAAGAGAGCAGGCATGAATCTCCACTGCAGTCTGCAACCTGTGCACCCACCCCCACCCACGCCATGTGGAAGGGGTCTCGGGGAAACCACTGTTTGTGAAGCAAACAGCAGACTAGCATGGTGTGAAGCTGCACCATGGAATCCTGCTGGGGAGTGAGTTAGGAGAGGGATGGACTGAGGAGAAATCTGGTAAAAAGTCTGTTCTTCTGAGCACCCTGAGCACAAAACACTTGATGAGTTCCAAGAAAGCGGCAAGAAAGCCATTGTGGCCACGGCAGCAGCCAGGGCCACTGTGACAAAGTCTGATCTCCTCACTAGAGTGTGAGGCTAGTGCTATGGACCTGGGAGTTCTGAGGGGCTCCGAGAAGCTCCCTCCCTCTCTGGGGCACAGGGCAGATTTCTGATGCAGAACAGCGACAGCAGTGGTGGCACTCTCAGGACACCCTGCTAGTCAAGCCACCACGATCTCTGCTAGGAAGAGCGTTTCCTTGTGTTCCTAGCTCATGCCTACTTACATATTTTTATTTAGCTCTCTCAGCACTGCTTGTGTGAAACCTCCAGATGCCCCACCAGAGGGAGGCATACCATCCTCTGGCTTCTGCACACCGCCCCTGGAGGAGAGCCCTTCTCATGGCACATTGCAATGATCTGCCTACCGCTCAGCGCCCACTGCAGGGCAGGGGACCATGCCTTGTTCATCAGTGTATTCCTAGCACCCACACAGCACATAGTAGGTCTTCAGAAACGGTGCTATTTAGGAAGGTCTGTAGTCAGAGCCCCTCCAGAGGAATCGTTTGCCGGATGGTGGTAAAGGGGTAAGCCCTGTGTGGGTCTCTCTGTCTCTGTGCCACTATCAAAAGGCAGCTTATTTAACCTCCTGAGTCTCAGCTTCCTTATTGCAAAATGGGATTTTTTCACGCTGGTTACACCTGCTGGGCTTCATGCAGAGAGGAAAGCGCCAGGATGTATAGGGCAAAAAATCGACGTTCTGGTAGTGCCAGGTGGTCAGCCAGGTGGTCTTATTTAAGAGGAGAACCCTGGCCCGGCCCCTCGCTGCCACCTGGGTCTGGGGCGCACCCACCTGGGCGGTGGCGGGCGACGCCAGCGGCCAGGACCCCGAGCAGCAGCAGCGCCTTGAGGCCGAGCGCGCCGAGCAGGAGGGCGACCGTCGAGGCCCCGCTGGCGCCATGGAAGCGGAACAGGTAGACGCTGGCCTCGGAGCGGCCCAGGCTGTTGGCGGCCGTACACGTGTAGCGGCCGTCGTGGTTCAGTGCGGGCAGTTCGGCGGTCACCAGGTGGCCGTGACCCTGACCCGAGCTCGGCACGGCGGCCGAGCCATTGCCCAGGGCCGGGCCGGACCAGGCGAGGGCGGGCGGCGGCTCCCCTTCGGCAGTGCAGAGCGCACGGAAGGCGTGCGCGGGGCCGGGCAGCACCGAGATGTTGATGATCCGCGGCGCGGCTGCAGGGGAGAAGGCGGGTGACTGTCACTAGCCGCGATCAAGGCGGGGTTGGGGTAGGGTGAGAAAGCGGGTTGCAGTGCGCCAGCGGCGGGCAAAGGCAAGGGCACCCCTCCCCTTAGCCCTTTGGATGCCAGAGCCGGAGGAGTGGGGGCGGGTCAGAAGGGAGGAATGGGCACTTGGGTGCCAGGCTGCCCCAGTCCCAATACAGGTGTGGCCTTGGGCGAACGATTCTATCATCCCTGCTTGTTTCTCCATGTGTAAAGTGAGGATCATGATAGCAGTTGTCTTAAGGGGTTGCTGAAAAGATTTGGCAAATTCGTGCTTGTGGGGGTGCTTGGACTAGGTCCTGGCCCCCTAGCAAATGCTAAGTGGCCATTACGTCGCAGAGCAGAGTGGAGAGCCACTGCTCCAGGGACGGGACCCTGGTTCAGGCATCTTTGCATCGCAGGGTCTGGCAAGTGCTAGGCACTACCGGGTGGGCTCTCTGTGCACCGCTGGGTAGAGGGGCTGCAAGTGTCTTTCAGGGCTGGTAGCACACATCACAATGCACCTCTTGGCATATTTAGGATTGCCATTCACTTGTCTTTCTCGCCCCTTCGTCTGAGAGCCACTGGGGACAGTCACTCTACGACAGTCACTGCAATGCCTATTCCCAGGCCCACCTCAGCCCTTCTTGGGACCTGTATTCTGCATCTGTGTCAAGTTCCCAGGTGGTCCTAAACTACCCCCAGGTGTGAGATCCCTGGGGTAGAGGAGAGGGCTGCGTCTCGTTGCCCTTCCTGGTGCAGCACAGCTCCTGTCACCCAGGTAGCCCTCAGGGCTGGGCAGGCGGGCGGCGGAAAGGGAGGCCGGGGACCCTTTCCCGCGCCTCCTCACCGGTCACGTGCAGCCGGACGCCGTGGCGGCTCTCGTAGCGGTCGTGGACGTCGCCGGCGAACTCGACACGGCAGAAGTAGCGGCGGTCGTCGGCCAGGGCGAGGCGCTCGACGCGCAGCGAGAGGTCGTTGCGGCGCGGGTTGCCCAGCAGCCGGAAGCGGCCGTGCAGGCTCAGCGCCGTCTGGCAGAGCTCGCTGCCCCGCGCCGCAGCGCAGCGGAACACCTGCGGGCCCGCGTAGGGCTCGCCCGCGCGCCAGATGGCAGTCAGCGGCCCGTCGTAGTGGCGGTGCGGGTGAGTGAAGGTGCAGGGCAGCACTGCTGCGTCGCCTGCCGCCGCGCTCACCTCGGCTGGCACCTGCATGGACCAGCGCTGCACTGGCGAGCCTGAGAGCCGGGCGGGCTGTGTCAGGCTCGGGGCCCGGGGGTCCAGGCTCCCGCACCCGCGGCCTGGAAACCCCACGACCCAGGAAGCGCTCCCCCAACCCCCAGCCTGGAAACCCCAGGACTCAGGGATCATCCCCCACTTCCAGGGGAGCAGGAACCCCCTCTTGTGACTTGAGGGGCAATTCCTGGTGCCTGCACTCCCAGGGCCTGCACTCCCTTGACTTGGGAGGTGCCTGGATTCCCCTCTTTGTTTCCTAACTCACCTGCAGGCCCCTTGTCCCCATATTCTTACCCTTAGTTTTTCCCCATCAAAACCTGCCCTGTGGAAAAACCCTGGGATCCCGTGGTTAAAACAGACTCCCAAGATCTCCGAGATGGTGATAATAATAAAAGCACTTACTGTGCACCTCTGTGTTGAGTAAGTTCTCCGTAGTATCTATTTTAGTTCTCACAAATGAGCCTACAGATAAACACAGTTATCCCCGGGTTACACGTGAATAAACTGAGGCTCAGTTGAGTAACTGAAGTCACACTGCCAGCATGAGGCCAAGCCAGCGATCAGGATCGCCTCACTCCACAGCCTGCGTTCTAGTGCGCTAGAGGCTGGGAACTTTGGGGCTCCTCGGAGGACGACAGCACTTCCACTTACAGAGAGGAAACAGCCCCTGCGAGGGGGCAGTGTGTTTGGAAGCGAATGCGTTGAGTTGGTGCATGTGATTCCTCTAGAATCCAGGTATACCCCAGTGGACTGTGCCCTGACTGGCTTCCCTAGTGCCTGGGCAGGGAGGGAGCTGAGAGACAAGAGAGGTGGGCTATTTCACTGCCTCCTTGCTCTGTGCAAGCACCTCTGGACACAGTTTCCGCATTCCCCACCTTGTGAACCATGGATGTGTGGTTGAGCCAAGGTCTGGAAGCAGACGTCTGCCTCCAGCTCACAGAGGGCTGGTGAACTGCAGGGTGTGTGTGGTTGCCTCTGTGTGCTGCTTTGGGGGACAGGGGAGCGTGCCTCAGAGGATCAGGCCAGGGGTGGTGCCTCCCAAGGAGAGAGGGCAGGCTTCTAAGCCTGCCCAACCGGTGCCCCAGGGTGCAGTTCACAAAAGGATCTTTAGAGGAAAGAATACAGCAGCCCTTGTATTTCCAAAGGGCTTTGCAATTTACACAGCTTTCATAGATACCATGTCATGTGACCCTCAAAACACCCAGTGGAGAAAGGCAGGGCAGACATTATTAAAGGTGAGAAAATGAAGGCTCAGAGTCACGCAGGTTGAAGATGGGAGAAATATAGCTTTTCTGACTCCAAGCCCAGTGCTCTTTGCTTTTTGAGGTAATTTAGCCCAATTTGTTCCTTGGGCAGGAGTCCTCTTAGCCCTAGCGCACGGCTGGCAGACCATCCTCCATGGGAACCATCCATCTATGAATAATCACAGGTCCGGACGTTCCTTCTGCACGGAACCAAAATCTTCCGCTGCCCACAGGACCGCCATTGTTCTCTGGTGTGTGTACAGCGCCTTCCCATGATGACCCTATGCAGGGTCTTGTCATGACTATCCTGGACCCATCGAGCCTTCTCTTTTCTGGTGGAAAAATCCCAGTCCCTCCCCTGGCCCTCCTCATCCTCACTGTCCTGTTCCTTCATTGTAGTGTCCTGAGCCTGGGGGGCTCCAGGTGTGTGCTCTAGGTGTGCTGGACCTGCAGTGTCCTGAGTCCCATCGTGCTGCCCTGGGCTGTGGGAGCTGTACCTGGAAAAAATCCCACTGTGTGTTCATGCCCAGCTTGCCATCAAGTAAAAGTGTTACCCGATGGTTCAGTTCCAGGTTCTTGGTGCCACAAACAATTGGACGTGACAGAAATAGCAAAGCAAAGCAGCAAGAGTGTATGAAGTACAGTATCACACCCTTGGAGTGGGAGAGTGACTGACCTCTATGAAATGAGATTAGCACCAGTTTGTTACGTTTCATGGCCTTTTATGTTCTTTTCCCTTCTCTTCCCGAGCTGCCTGATCTCTAGCCAGCATCTGCCTTTTGATTGATAGGCTGCTTAATTACTCTGGCCCTTGTGTGCTTGTGCGTCACCTCCATCCCATAATTTTAAGTACATGCATGAGATGCAGTCCATATGCATGAACCTTAAATAGCTAATTACCATACAGGGTCATTTTAAGTATACCTTTTCTCTCTAATGCGCATGCCTATCTCTGAGAAGCTTACCTTTACTGGTCTGGTCTGGATCTTGCCGGCCATGGGGCTCTTACTTGCTTATTTCCCTTTTGTTTTGGCTGCTCAACTTCTGCTTCTTCTCTTGCTTCTTGCTCACCTGCCCCTTCACATTGCTTCTGCTCCTACTCATTCCACCCTGTATCCAACCTCCAATTCCCTCTACTATTCTCCTGCCTCAAAACTACAAGTTCTTTTTTCATACAACCTGCTTTTAAGCCTAATCTCTCTCTCTTTTTTTTTCTGGACAAATGTAATTACATTTTTGAACCCGACTGGAGGACCTAACATTTTATCTCTAGAAAAAGCTTGTTTATTCAGTCATTAATCATCAAAGAACCTTGTTCCAAATTTGAGAGACCCTGTCTGAAGGATTGGCTGGTTCAGTCACTGCTTCTAGCTGCAGAAAGCACCTATCCAATCTTGAGGCTGAGCCCCAGCCTTAGTTCCCTGCTATTTCCCACTTTCTGTGACCTCAGCCTCCTCTGGCCTCATACATCTTGTGGGCATCACAGAGCCAGGCACAGATTCCCCACATATTATTTGCTATTGTGCATTCATCAATTCAGGAAACATGTATTGGACACTTCTCCCCTTTATGCCAGGCACTGGGGTATGAGCTGTGGTGACAAAGGTGGACAGAATATCTTATCAGCCTGCTGGGGCTCATGGCTTAGAAAGGGAGACAGATTTGTAGGGACATAATTACACTACAGTTTGCCGGGTGCCGTAAAGATGGGCATGAACAATATCCCTTCTGTCTGAACATGGCTTCTGGCCCATGTCACTCACCAGCTCCTCCTCTTCATCCTCAGGGCTCCACTGACTCTTTCCTACAGCAGGGGGACTTCCCAGAGCCCCAACCCTAGGGCTGGCCTCCCTCCCCTGTGCCCCAGAGCTGGCATAGGTACTTCCTCAGTATGAGCATTGCCTTTGAACTGTGTGTCTTGCCCAGACACACAGAAGCTCCGGCAGGCCAGGGACCACATCTATCCGGTTCTATTTGTGTTGCTGTTGCCCATCATGGTACCTGCCTCCTAGTCACTGACATTGGATTGATTTGCTATGTGAGAGCAGAAGGGTGGGTGTCCAGGCTGACAGGAGAGGGTAGGGGTGGTTAGAGTAGGGGTGGATTAGGCAGGCAGGATTGGAGAACCCTTGAGAGAGGCGATGTCACTTCAGCAGAGCCTTGAGAAAGGGAGGGGACTGCATGATGCCTTGAGGTAGCATTGTAGACAAAGGGAACAGCAGAGCAAAGCCACAAGGCATGGACATCAATCAGCATAGAGGTTGCCAGGCATGAAGGCATAATGAGGCCAGAGCACACAGTGCTTTGGGGAGTCTTCATCTCATTAAAAAACAATACTCTGTCATGTGTCATGTTTCCATGGATTCACGGGTTTTTTCTATATCTCTGCTTATCTTGGTTAATTTGTTCACCTCTGTATCAATACAGCATGCCATGTTCTTCATTACTACAGTGTTCTAATGAATCTGGATGGTTCCCCACCTTTTCCCTCTTATTCAGTCCTATATATCTATATCTCGGTTTTTGCCCTTTTATAGAAATTTTAGTTTATGAACTAACAGCAACAATAACGACAGCAGTAAACTCTTTTTGAGAATTTGCTTGGTTTGCATTAAATCTGTACGTTAGGATATCATTCTCAATGATATCCTCATCTCATTTAAAACGCACAAGAGGCTGGGTGCAGTGGCTCATGCCTGTAATTCCAGCACTTTGGGAGACCAAGGCAGGCAGATCACTAGAGGTCAGGAGTTCCAGACCAGCCTGGCTAACATGGTGAAACCCCGTCTCTACTAAAAATACAAAACTTAGCCAGGCATGGTGATGGTCACCTGTAATCCCTATGCGGGAGGTTGAGGCATGAGAATTGCTTGAGCCCAGGAGGCAGAGGTTGCAGTGAGCTGAGATTGCACCACTGTACTCCAGCCTGGGCAACAGAGCAAGACTCTGTCTCAAATAATAATAATAATAATAATAAATAAAAATAAAATGCACAACAACCCCATCAGGTGCTATCATTAGCTCCCTCTTAGAGAAGGGGAAACTGGGGCTTGCAGAACCATAGCAACTTGGTGAAGTCACAGAGCCAAGGCTTAACCCTGGGTAGTTTTGCCTCCTTTGTTCAAAGGATTTTTACCTTTACCTGTAGGCTCCAGTGACCAAGGACAACAGCCAGTTTTGAAAATGTCCTGAAGTGTGCTACAAATGGCAGGTCTGGGCCCCTCACTCCCTGGGTGGGCTTTGCTCTAGGAGCAGAATGGGAACACAGGGGCTCTTTCACCAAGGGTTACGATCTTGGCTGCCATTAGGAAGAGATTTATGCTTCCTGTTTACCTGCTGAATGGGATTCAAAGAAGCGGGCACTTGGACTCCCACTTACACAGGGACCTTTGGATGAGGCTGCCCAGAGGACTCAGGGCGAGGGTAGGAAATTTGCCCAGGGAAATTTGCCCAGGGAAAAAAGTGCATTTGCTTTGGCTGGAATTCAAGCTCCCCAGCATCCTGTGACATTTACAGTTCCCTCTGGCAGCTTATGCCTGTCTGCTAAGACAGGGGAGGGAGGATTCCTGAGCTGGAATCATGGCTCCTTACTGTAGGGTCTCTAATCTCTCTGCTTTATATCCATCAACCTTCAGGGGTCATCAGGAGACCCACATTCTTCCTGTTGTCCCAAACACCCTCCCTCAATGGTGGGCCATAGTGTATGGTAGGAAGCATGCTAGCTTTGGCATAGCCGGACCTAGGTGGCAATTCCACCTCTGGCCATTCTTCATCAGAATTTTATCAAGCACCCAATCTGTGCCTGGCATGTCCTAGGCTCCTTCACTTACTGGGTGATCTTTGGGCAAGTTACATAATATCCCGGGTCTCAGGGTCCTCTGCTGCAAAATGGGGAACGTAGTACCTTCCACATAGGATTGAGGATTGAATGAAACCACGTATGTAGAGCACCGAAAACAGTGCCTCACACACAGCAAATGCTCCATATGTGTTAGTTCCCTTCCCTCACTAGTCCTGTACAGGGAGTGTGAACAGAAGGTGGTAGAGAAATGTTCAGGGTGATGCCACAGGGGGTTAAGATGTTGAGCTGGGCGCGGTGGCTCAGGCCTGTAATCCCAGCACTTTGGGAGGCCGAGGCAGGTGGATCTCCTGAGGTCAGGAGTTCAAGACCAGCCTGGTGGTGAATCCCCGCCTCGACTAAAAATACAAAAATTAGCCAGGCACGATGGTGCACACCTATAATCCCAGCCACTCGGGAGGCTAAGGCAGGAGAATTGCTTGAACCCGGGAGGTGGAGGCTACAGTGAGCTGAGATTGCTCTGGAGTCCACTGTACTCCAGCTTGGGCAACAAGAGTGAAACTCTGCCAAAAAAAAAGAAAAAAAAGAAAAAGAAAAAGATGTTAGTACCTGGACACTACACCATTTGCAGCTCAGTTCAGCATGTTGGACCAACTGAAGTATAATTGCCCAGTCCTTGTCCTTAACTCACCTGGAATTTCTTCATTTATTCATTCATGTATTCACTCAATAGGTATTTATTGAGAGTTTACCATGTGCTAGAGACTCTGCTGGGTGCTGGGGATACACTTGCAGTGGCAATTAGCAGCCTCCTCCTTATGTTGACAGTCTGGCCATTGCTCAGCCACTATTTGTTTTTTAATTTAGGCACAATTCTAACACACTTATTTGGTTTCCCAGCCCAGGGGCATGAAAATTGAAAAGCTAGAACGTGGTTTCTGTTTGTAGACTCTTGGAAAGCAGCAAGAAATGAGAGTTGACATTCATGAGGGAGGAAAGTTTCAGTAAAAAATAATGGAAAGACAGTTTAGGCAGAAATGATAAATGTACAGTGTCAAAGGGACTATTTGGAGAAGGAGTGAACCCAGAAGGCTTTGAACCATCACAACACTGCAGCAGGCGAGTGTAGTAGGTGCACACAGAGATGACCCGAGGCACCATGGAGGGGTTCACTGCCCCAAGAGGCATCCTGCTTTAGTGGCATGCCCTTCAGAGTGGGTGTCAGGGTCTGTCCGGGGCTCCAGCCCTAGCTCTGATGCTGACTTTGGGACCTTAGGCAAGTCGCCATAACTCTCTGGCATCAGTGTCTCATCCATGAGTTGATAACTCTAGATGTTTACTAAGGTGACATTAAATTCTAAAAATCTGTGTCTGAAAATGATACTTGGATAAAAATGACAAGAAAGCACATAAAACATTTTAGAAAAATGTCTAGCTGGCCAGGCATGGTGGCTCACACCTGTAATCCCAGCATTTTGGGAGGCCGAGGCAGGCAGATCACAAGGTCAGGAGTTCAAGACCAGCCTGGCCAGTATGGTGAAACCCCATCTCTACTAAAAGTACAAAAAAAAAAAAAATTTGCCTGGCACGGCAGTGGGTGCCTGTAGTTCCACCTATTTGGGAGGCTGAGGCAGGAGAATCGCTTGAACCTGGGAGGTGGAGGTTGCAGTGAGCTGAGATGGTGCCACTGCACTCCAGCCTGGGCAACAGAGTGAGACTCAGTCTCAAAAAAAAAGAAAGAAAGAAAGAAAGAAAAATATCTAGCTTAAATCAAAGGACTTTTAGGTATTCAGAAAACCGACTTGGAAAAGTTACTTGGAAAGAAGCATCCATGCCTTGATGGTCTTTCATAGCGAAATTCCCCCTGTAGCTCCCTTCATGCCTCCTGGCAGTGACGGATCTAAAGGAGGAAGGATTGGGGTTGCAGCATCGGGCATTAGCTCTCACATCATTGTAATCATGATTTCACTAGGGAGTAGTTGACTGATGCCAAACTTACTCTCCCAAAGCCCCTATACCTGTGGTGACAGAATAGGCAGACAGCTCCAGGGAGACAGAAACAGAGCTGGGGAGCCTACACCAGGAGAAGCTGCAATTGGATAGGGGCAGAAACAGAAACCTTGGTTTTGCCACAGCTGACCAAAGATTTCCACCAGTTTCTTGGTAAGGAAGAAAGCAAAGCAGGAATTTGCACGGGAACCTCTGTGTAGATCTTTTGTGGGCGTTGTCACACACTTCTGTTAACTAGAGAGAAAGCTGCTTGTCGGTTTCATGGCGGAGCACGGGTCACTTGCTGTCTGTGGAGGTTTTACTAATGCCTGGAATTAAAGACCCTCTCCAGGGTGTCACAGACAGGAAAGTGAGTCCTGTGGTAGACGTGGTGGAATAATGGCCAGAGGGGGTACCCTTACAGAATGGCACTTTAACAAGAATTAGGTCTGCTGGGGTGGGCTTTATGTGACATGGATTTTGAGGGGGTAAGAGAAGGATGGAGCCAAGGGGGCCAGTCACTGTAGGAAGACCACGCCTCCAGGAGGGACAGCGTTGTGGCCCTCAGAGCTGGAGTGCCTCAGATGTCTGTTGTGCCCCTGCCCCCACCACATGGCTGACATTACCAGCTGACAAGTGGCCAATTTGAGGAGCCCAACAATCTGGGAGGGGCTACGCTCCTTGAGGGCACCTGGTCATGCTAACGGGTGCTCCCGGAGAGTGGCTCCGGGGGTGGAACTTCCAGCATTGTGGCACCTGGAGGGCCAGGAGAGGGCATTTTGGGGGCAAGGAGAGACACTGCCGTTGGCTGTCAACCTCACCCGCAGGTATGTAGGTGGAGCTGAGGCTTTTTGCAGCTCAGCCCTTCCCCTCCCACCCCTCGGTTTGCTCCCTACAAATCTTTCTCTGGGCTTGCAGGTTGTCAACATAGGTTATCAGCAGAGAAAGGGCAAGAATGGGGTGGAGATCAGAGAGCGGAGGAGGGAGAGGAAGCAGAAATTCCAACCGTCAGCACAAACCAGACCCTGAAGGTTCCCGGGAAGGGGTGAGGTGTGAGTAGTTAGTGAAAGGCCAGCTGGTCTCCATCTGCCTCAGGGTTATCTGGCTTCCCCTTTAACCCATGCCTCTGCCGCAGGCTGACTGTGGTGTGGGTGTGGCCCTGCTTACCTGAGCTGATGGAGAGGCAGGGCCACAGGCTGACCCTGCCGTGGGGCCTGTGCCTACCCCAGGGTGCTGCTCTTCAGAGGCCCGATATAGCCTGTCCCTGCTGGTGCCCCCACCCCCTGCCCAGCCTCCATAGTGGGCCCTGCTCCTTCACTCCTCCCCTTCCCGCCCTAGATAGGACATCCTGAGTCCAAGCAAACTGCTCACAATAACTACTGGGAGAGAAGGGCCCCAGCTCATTAAAGCCCCCCGTTTCCTCCTGGGCTGTGACACCAGCCCATCTCCTCTGGTTCCGACCTTTCCCTGCGTCCCGAATGAACACCCCTGCATCTTTAGGTGACCGTTGCTATTTGTCTTGCCATTTGGGTTTGTTTTTCTGCAGCAGTTCAGAACTAGTGAAGTAAATCGCTCTCCACACCAGGCTTCGCCCAGGCTCCCTGCCCACTGCAGGAGGGTGTGGGCAAAGTGGACACCCACTCAGAAGCCTCTGGTTCCCATTTAGGCTCCAGCAGTCACTGAAACCCCAATGAGCCTCACTTGCAAGGCTGTGCTGAAGAGTAAATGAACTGTTTGTCACAGGCCTGGCACAAGGGGTCCTGAAGATGACAGCGGTTGTGGTTGTGACACCTGCCTGTCACAGGCTTGAGGACCACCTGAGGCCTTGTCCAAGGTTACCTGGGTGGTTGGAGCTCCCAGGCCAGTGTTATTCCCGCTGCCCCACATTCCCTGGCATCTCCAGCTTCTTAAAAGCAGATATGGGGGGAGATGAGGGAGGACAAGGGAGGCTATGTGGGGAGCCCCTGGGAGATTAGGGGCTGCTGGGCACTGGGTGTCGAGTACGGGAGTCTCCTGCCTGCAGGGGAGGACATGGAAAGTGGAAGGGGCCTTTCTGGGACGAATGCTTCTCACTTTTCTCTCACCAAGGGGCTGTTCTGGGCCAGGGAAGGGACCATGACTTGCGGGCCCGCGTTGGCACAGGCGTCTGCTTATAGAGCCTCTGGTGCACACACGGTGGTGGGGCAGAGCCTGCTCCTCGGGCCTCCTACCCAGGCCGTGGCCTGGACGTCTTCTGGCTGAGCCACGAGGAGAGGCTCCCAGGAGAAGAGCAGCCAGAAGAGCGTCAGGAAGTGGGGGGCCTGGACCACCCTGGTTCTAACTGTGAAGCAGCTGCTGTTTGTAAAGAAAACGACTTTCTGCAGCCGAGTTGGCTCACGTGAGTGTCTTGGCTGCACTCAGTAATCTCAACAGAGCAGGTGTGCGGTTTGGCTTTTGTTTTTGAACATGTGACTCCACAGCCCGAGCTTCCTCTAAATCCTTTGTCTCTTGCTGATTCATAGCAGCTGACCCGTAGCAGGAGAAAAAAAAAAAAAAAACTCCCTAAAATCCCCAAAGCCTCGGCTCTCTTGTAACAGTGTGACTTTGGCAAGGTTTCATGGCCATTTATCGAGCAGCCACTGAGGGCCAGGAGCTGTGCTGGGGGCCTTTGATGTAGTGTCTCATGAACCTCCCCAGTACCTCTTCAAGGTGGCAAGGACCCCAGTTTACAGGGACTCAAGAAAGGTAGGCAGCCTGCCCAAGGCCGTGCAGCCAGTAAAAAGCAGAGGCGAGCTTCAGACCTTCCCTGCTGCCAACATCTACACCCTCAACCCCTCTCCCATCAGCCACTCAGGTCTGACCACTGTCTCAGTGGGACCCAACCCTAAATCATCCCAAAAAGATGGCTAAGTTAGGTCAACTTGGGAAAAGATAGCTCCTTCCCTGTCAGTGCCCACCAAGAGTCCATGGCTGTGTGGGGTGGGGTAGTAGGGGGCCCAGCCAAAAGCCCCACACACCTGGGTTCAAATCCCAGCTCCACCCCTGCCACTTGCCAAGCCTCTCTGGGCCCCATGTTCTTCATCTGTGAAAAAGGAATGTTTCGTAGGGAAGAGTTCCTTTCTCTGCTGGGCGCAGTGGCTCACGTCTGTAATCTCAGCACTTTGGGAGGCCAAGGCGGGCTGATCACTTGAGGTCAGAAATTCGAGACCAGGCTGGACAACATGGCGAAATTCTGTCTCTATTAAAAGTGTAAAAAATTAGCCGGGCGTGGTGGCACACACTTGTAATCCCAGCTACTTGGGAGGCTGAGGCACAAGAATCACTTGAACCTGGGAGGCAGAGTTTGCAACAAGCTGAGATTGCGCCACTGCACTGCAGCCTGGGTGACAGTGAGACTCTGTCTCCAAAACAAACAAAAAGTTCCTTTCTCATAGGGTTATGAGGCTTACGTGAGTTACTAAAGTGCCCAGGACGTGGTGAGAGCTGTGCAGAGGTTTGCTGTTACTGCCCAAACCAGCCCCGAGCTGGACTCCAGTCTGAGTGCAACGCTGGAGGAGAGGGCAAAGGGGTCTAAGGTATGGGAGTTTATCATCCAGTTGTGGAGCCAGGACCCCATACAGGGAATGTTGACTTACAGCTCTGGACCCCATGATGTCAGCGTGTGGCCTGTGATGGCCGAGCATACAGTGGCATGGATGCTGAGTCCTAGGATGGGGATGGAGGAAGGACTGGGATATGGAGACAGGGGCTCTGAGGATTGCCTTTGCCATTAATCCCAGGTGCCCTCAACTGCATCGAGCATGAGAATCACCCAAGGTGGTGAAAATTCAGATTCCTGGCCTTGCTGCCTGATACTCTGATTCTGCAGGTCTGAGGTGGAGCCAAAGAACCTGCATTTTAGCAAATGCCCTCCCCTAACCCCGGGGATTCTGACGCAGATGGCCCCTGTGCCCTTTGAAACACTGTTCCCAGGATACCAAGTCACTGAGCTAAGTGACTGATGACATTGTTGCTTAAACCTCCCAGAGTTCCCACTCACCCTTTGGGATTCCTGCTGGGAGGGCCTCTATCCCTCAATATATCCCCCACATGAAATCACCCCCTCCCATGCACCAGCACCATCCCCAAACGCCCCTGTGCTCCCCTCCCTTCTTCCTCAGGATGTGCCCATCAAAACACACGGCACTTGGGTGACAGCAGCACATGAAGCTTGTTCAGAGCCTGTCATGTCCTCTCTGTACCTGGCCTATTGTCCTCTGGATCCGCGAAGGAATGAGTGGGGTAAGTGGCCTTTATATAGGCGGCCACCCTGAGGCCAGAGACATGGGGTGCCTGCCTCAAGTCACCTGAAATCCAAGACACAGCACTGATTTGAACTTCTGGCTTCTGGCACCACAGGCCCCAAGCTCAGTTCTTCCTCCTCTACAGGCCTGGAGGCCCTGTGCACACGCACTTCCTGCTTTCCAGGGGAGACTGTACCTGACGCCGTCAGCATCTATTCAGTCCTGAGCATGGGCCAGAGAGAGTAGCAGACACTTACCTGTCAGGAGGACACACGCCAAGCAGGCCAGCAGCCGGATGGAGCTTTCCATGCTGTGAGCATCTGAACATCCCAGGTCAGACCCACTCTTGGCCCCCTCCCCAGTGAGGGCCCTCCCAGGTGTGGTGGGGGAAAGAAGGGGATGGGCAGGGCGCCCAGATCTGCAGGTCCCTGTGGGCTCTGTGGGAGCTGGAGGAACTGGGGAGAGGCAGCCTGGCAGCCTGATCATTCAAGCCCCGTGGAGTTTAGTCATGTGGAAAACCAAGAGGGGAACCACTGAGATGATTTTCCAGGACAGGAAACAGGAAAGAGGATGGGAAAGAAACAGGGCCGTTTCCTGTGACTGCCCTCCCCTCACAGAAAACTGTTGTTATATGCTTTATATGTCGCTCACCTTTTCTTCCTTCCTTCCTTCCTTCCTTCCTTCCTTCCTTCCTTCCTTCCTTCCTTCCTGCCTGCCTGCCTGCCTGCCTGCCTGCCTGCCTGCCTCTCCCTCCCTCGTTTCCTTCCTCCCTCTCTTCCTTCCTTTCTCCCTTCCTTCTTTCTTCCATCCCTTCCTCCCTTCTCCTCTCCCTTTTTTCCTTCCCTTATCCCTCCCTCCCTCCCTCCCTTCTCAAAGCTTAGGCTGGGTCTCCGGGCCTGGTTAAGAATGCACAGGGCAGATACACAGATGTTTGCTCTTTGAGCAGTTGACCCAACTGTGGAGCAGTTTCTCCCTTAGACAGTGACTTGACACCCCCTGCTAGCCACCTCCCTGTCCTTCTGCCCCCTTTCCTCCGTACTTGGGGGTCTTCCTAGTCTCTTGAACCTGCATCTCCAACTCAGCTGCGAGTCTCCAGAGCCAGACCCATTTCTTCAGCTGCCTGCAGACTTCTCCACCTCAACATGCCCACAGAGCCTGTTACCATACTCTGTCTGCCTTCTCTTGTCCCCAAGCTTCTGGGTTCTGTGATTCACTGGATGGCAGCATTATCCTTCCAGGAAAGCTGAGCCAGAAATGCACAAGTCCCCCATGACACCATCTCCTCTTCACCACACACAGCCAGTCCCGTGTTCCATTCCTCCTCCTTCCTTCGGCCGTCCCTGCTTTGCCTCAGGCTGTATCCCTTCTCATGAGACACCTTCAACTTCTTGGTCACCCTCTGCAAGCACAGTGACTTTTGAAAACAATGAAATTGGTAATTTCTCTTCCCTACTTAAAACACTTTCATGATGTTTCATTGTTCTCTCTTAAAGTTTCAACTGTCACACCTGTAATCCCAGCACTTTGGGAGGCCGACGTGGGCGGATCACGAGGTCAGGAAATCGAGACCATCCTGGTTAACATGGTGAAACCCCATCTCTACTAAAATACAAAATATTAGCCAGGCGTGGTGGCGGGCGCCTGTAGTCCCGGCTACTCGGGAGGCTGAGGCAGGAGAATGGCATGAAGCCGGGAGGCAGAGCTTTCAGTGAGCTGAGATCACATCACTGCACTCTAGCCTGGGCAACAGAGCGAGACTCTGTCTCAAAAATTTAAAAAAAAGTTCCGACTGGAGATTGACACAGGAAGCCCTTCAGGTTCAGGACCCAGGCCAGGGGCTGGTCTACTGTCTGTGCCTCCCTCTCCCTCACCTGCCCCCACCCAACCACAGTTCCCAAGCCATCTTTGCACCTGTGGTCTTCCCAACCCTTTCTCATCCTCTGAGTCATCTCCTTCTTAACCCTTAGTCCTCAGTATCATCTCTGCCTGCAATTACATTATGCACTTACTTGTTTTCTTGTTTATTGTTCCTCTCCTCCCCCAGACATAAGGTCCAGGTGCTCAGCACTAGTTGCCATGTGATTCTTACCTAGAGCGCCACTTGGCATCCCATAGGTGCTGGAGAGGTATTTGAAAGAATGCAGGGGCATTTGCTCCCTGTGTGCAGACCTCCTTCCTTGCACGCTCTGTGCTGTGTTATCATCTGTTTGCTGGTCTGCTCCATCGCCTTTCCTACCTACCCTCCTTTTCCTGGGCTGTAATTATGGAGGAGATAACCTTGTTTCTGATCTGTATCGCAGGACTTTATGCAGACTAGCAATTAGAAAAATCAATTAGATGAATAAAATAAAATAATAAAATAACAAAATAAAAATAATATTCTCAGGAAGATACTTGAAACTCGCTCACGCTCAGTGTAAATGGCTGAGGGTTGCCAGGAGTATGACTTCATTCTCCCAGGGTGATGCAGTGGTCAAGGGTTCACAGTTGTATATTGGGGTTAAGGAAATACAGCTTTACCGATGGAATGCCAAGTGTCATTGAACTGGTGAGAGAGGTAATTTAGGGACAAAGGGTCCCAATTCTTCTAGGAAAGCTCAAGTTGCCTCTTAGATCTTCCAATACCACCTCCGCACTGTGGCTGTCAGGATGAATCTGCTAAAGTGAAAATCTGATCATGCCCCCCTCACCCTCATCTCAGGTGTCTCCAGAGGTTCCTTAAAACCTCAGCATCAAGCTCAAATTCCTAAATTTGTTGTTAAAGCTACTCCCATCCACCTTCTGTACTGTTCCTTCTGCCTGGAGTATCCCCACTCCCACCCCATTGAATCTCAGTAACCCCTAGCTTGTTGTTCAAAACTCATTCCCATCGTTGCCTCTCCTAGGAAGTCTTCCTTGGAAGCCCAGTCTCATCTGGCTTCCCACCTGTGTGTTTTTCTACAGTTCTCTGTGCAACCTCTACCCCTGGGTATATCCCTTGCCCTAGGATCTTTGATATTTTTGTCTATCTTTTCTCTAGACTTTAGGGAACTTGGGGATGTGGCTGTGACTTTACCTCTCCCTCACCAAGCACAGGGCCAAACCATAGGGGGTACCTAATAACTAGTCCTGGAAAGCATGAATGCATCAGTGAAAGGACACCCCACTTGCAGCCTGATTATATTCTGTCTCGATTTATTTTCTGGTTGTTTCTTGGGCTAATCTGTTTTCTCTGATTGGATTATAAATTCTTCAAGGAGAGATATAGATAATATATATTCTTTTTAAAATCTTTAATTTTTAATTGTTTTTAATTAAAAACATTTTAATTGACACATAATATTTGTTCATATTTATGGGGTACATAGTGATTTTTTTGATATGTACAATGTCTAGTGACCACATCAGGGCTATTAGCATATCCATCATCTTAAACATTTATCATTTCTTTGTGTTGGGAACCTTCAATATCCTTCTTCTAGCTATTTGAAACTATATATGCATATTTTGTTAACTATAGTCATCCTACAGTGCTATAGAACACTAGAATTTATTCCTCCTATCTAGCTGTAAATTTGTATCTTTTAACAAATCTCTCTCTATCCTCTCCTTTCCCTACCCTTCCCAAACTCTAGTATCCTCTGTTCTACTTTTTATTTCTATGAGATCAACATTTTTTAGCTTCTGCATATGAGTGAGAACATGCAGTATTTAACTTTTTGTTTCTGGCTTATTTCACTTAATGTCCTCCAGGTCTATCTATGTTGCCACGAATGACAGGATTTCATTCTTTTTTTTTAAATGGCTGAATAGTATTACGTTGTGTATAATACATATTCTTTCTCCATTCCTCCGATGTTGGACACCCAGGTTGATTCTATGTCTTGGCTCTTGTGAATAGTGCTGCCGGAAACATGGGAGTGAAGATGTCTTTTTCATATACTGAGTTTCTTTTCTTTGGATAAATGCCCCCTACTGGGATTGCTGAATCATATAGTAGTTCTATCTGTAGTTTTTTTGAGGAACCTCCATATTCTTCTCTATAGTGGCTTCACTATATTTTATTTTTTTTTTTGTACCTTTGGTAATAGCTATTCTAACAAGGGTGAAATGATATCTCATTGTGGTTTTGATTTGCATTTCCCTCATGATTAGTGATGTCAAGCATTTGTTCATATAACTGTCGGCCATTTGTATGTCTTCTTTTGAGAAATATCTGTTCAGATCATTTGCCTATTTTAAATTGCATTGTTTGTTTTGTTGCTGTTGAGGTGTTTGAGTTCCTTATATATTCTGGATATTAACCCCTTGTAGAGGATGAAAAGTTTGCAAATATTTACTCCCATTCTACAGGTTGTCTTTTCACTATGCTGATTACTTCCTTTGCTATGCAGAAGGTTTTTAGTTTGATATAATTTCCCTTGCTTATTTTTGCTTTTGTTGCCTGTGTTTTTGAGGTCTTACTCATTAAATCTTTCCCTAGATGTATGCCCTGACGTGTTTCCCCTATGTTTTCTTCTAGTGTTTTATAGTTTCGGGTTTTACATTTAGGTTAGATGTTCTCATATAAAATGCCTTCTCTTTTTTGTCTTAGGCACCCTGTGGTAAATTAGTGTATATTCATTCATTAATTTGATTCCTAATCTTACTGATTTTAAAACAATTCCACATATAGCAACTTGGCATAAGGAGGATAAAGCTAGTTTGTTTTAGATATCCTCAGCACTGCCCCACATTGCTGCATTATAGTGCATGCATGGATTGCTCACAGTGCTGCAGAGAGCACAGGAAACACATGTTTACAGGTTCTCAGAAAACATAAAGTCTATTCTCCATAGATACTGCTTAGCTGATAGTCATCAACAGGAAAATTGCTCTCATTCCTTGATGCTTTTTTCTTCACAATGTATTTTGACATCCATGAGTGTGTCCTACCCTAATAATATTTCTGGGAAGTGAGCAGAATAGAAATTATTTATCTGCGTTTGACAAATGTATACAATGAAATACTGTGGAAGCTGTCTCTGAACTTTATGAGATGATCCCTGGTTTTCACTGGTTCTTTTCTTGACTCTCATGTACCTCATATACGTTGTCCCAGGGGACTACTATTTAGGGACTTGGTAACGAGTCTTTCCCAAACAGATTCTCAAACAGGTAAGAATATGTGGATCAGGAGCCATTGTGATTTGTATTCCCCATGAGATCGTGCAGTATACAGCCTGCACAAGGGTATGTGACAATCCTGTGTGAATGTTGGGGAAAAGGTAAGGAAGGGTTGCAACATGAAACCAGGATTGTTTCTGGGGAGCTTAAGGGCCTGTCTCAGCCACCTGCCACTTGTAACCAGGTTTGATTTGATGAAGATGAGCCCCCAGCTGGCCCAGGTCAGTGGAACAGGGGCATCAACCTCAGCAGCAGCAGGTGGCCGTGTAGCAGCAAGAAGGAATGGCAGAAGAAGCCTGCAGGAATCTCCATTGGGAGGGTGCAGGGATTCAGGCTGAACTGAATTTCTCATTCCTCAGCACCTGCCAACTCCATGCTGGCCCCCAGGCAGGTAAGGTGATGCTCCAATTCAGTGGGCCCCAGAACCAGGGCCAGCTACAAGGCTTGAGTGGTTAGGAAGCCAGGGAGGTCAAATCAGGTTTCTGCCTAGAGGCTGCCAGAGAGCAGAACATTTCCTAGTACATGACATGGGGAACTTGAGTGAGGTCCGTGGAACACCAGCTTATATCACACTTAGGTTGGGAAGAAGGACAGAATGCTTGGAGTTTTCTAAGTTATTCTCTATTAGAGTCCATGAGGCCATGTCCTCTTACTCATTCTGGATGAAGATAGTCATTCTTCTACATGCCTTCTGTTCTCTGGAAAACCCAGTTATTTTCAGCTTCCCATGCTGTTTTTTTCCTCTACTCTATCCATCACATGGGAAAGGTCATATTGTGTCCTGGCAAGAGCACAGTTTCTGCACCAGATGGGGGTGGAACTGGGTCCCAGCTTTCTCACTAACAACAGGATGACTTTGGGCAAGTACATATTTTATTTCCTGTGCAAAATGAGGATGATAATGGCCTCCTTCTGGTATTGCTACAAGAATGACGGGGTGATATAAAAAGGGATGATGCCCAGTGCCTGGCTCACAGTAAGTCCTCAAGTAATCATCAGGAAAATGCAGCATGATCTTTTTATTTTGGATCCCACCTGTGTGGAATACACGTCGATTCAGGTTCATCCTGAAAACAACATATTTCAGAGAAAACAACATGAGTTCAAGATTTAGACAGGAGATAGTAGTGGAAAATAGATACCTATGAGAGGCTGATTCAAGCATTTTAGAAACATTTGGTGAAATTAACACACCTATCTTCTATTAATTAATGTGCATCCTCTGAGGGCCTGGGCAAGTCTTCATTGTTGGTTTAGTTGTTTTGAGAAGCAACACAATTGCTTTTTAAAATACAATTATATAATTTAGATATCGATATATTCTCTGCATTCCCAATGCTCCCTAAATCCTCACCCCGACTCCTTCTCACGCCCCAGCTGTGTTTCCTTGCTGGCCTTGAACTCCTCAGCTGCTGAACTTTTTTCCTCCTCTCAGGACTTCAAAAATTTCCCTTAAAGGGCCACTTCAGATCAATGAAACAAAGCAAAGAGAGGGAAACATAGCATAAGATATTTCAAATTATTGGAGAGAAGTGGATTATTTAATAATTGGTACTGGGAAAACTATTTGAATAAAAACAAAGCTACATATTCTTCTCAATTCTTAATCCATATTGCAGATGGGCAATTACTTAAAGGTAAAAATTGAAACCATAGAAATGCAAGAAGAAAACATGGGTGATATTTAAATGAGTCATGAAATGGAGATATTTCTAAGTTTTGGGGAAAAAAACCCAGAAACAATAAAGTTTTGATAAATTTGACCTCTTAAAAATTTTGCTTTAAACTTGACTATTTCAAAGTTTAGGCCAGGTATGGTGGCTCGTGCCTGTAATCTCAACACTTTGGGAGGCCAAGACGGGTGGATCATTTGTGGTCAGGAGTTTGAGACCAGCCTGGCCAACATGATGAAACCCCATCCCTACTAAAAATACAAAAATTAGCTGGGCATGGTGCAGGGTGCCTGTAATCCAAATTATTCAGGAGGCAGAGGCACGAGAATCGCTTGAACCCAGGAGGCAGAGGTTGCAGAGAGCTGAGATCATGCCACTGCACTCCAGCCTGAGTGACAGAACAAGACTCCATCTCAAAAAAAAAAAAAAAGGCCGGGCGCGGTGGCTCACGCCTGTAATCCCAGCACTTGGGGAGGCCGAGGTGGGTGGATCACAAGGTCAGGAGATCGAGACCACGGTGAAACCCCGTCTCTACTAAAAATACAAAAAATTAGCCGGGCGCGGTGGCGGGCGCCTGTAGTCCCAGCTACTCAGGAGGCTGAGACAGGAGAATGGCGTAAACCCAGGAGGCGGAGCTTGCAGTGAGCCGAGATCGCGCCACTGCACTCCAGCCTGGGCGACAGAGCGAGACTCCGTCTCAAAAAAACAAAAAACAAAAAAAAAAACAAAAAAAAAACAACAAAAAAAAAGGTTATGCAAAAAAAACCCAATTAAAGTTAAAAGGCAAATGACAAAGTAGGGGAAAACATTTGCAGCATGTATGGTAGATAAGGACTAGTTTCTTTTGTTTTACACACTAACATAATACAGGATAGTTCACAGAAAAGTAACAAAATTGACTGATAAATGTACTTAATGGTAATGAAAGAATTGCGAATTCAATGGACAATGAAATACCATGTTTCACCTATCAGACTGGCAAACATTTCAAAGATAGGTGAAAACCTTACAAGAGTAGGAAAAGGAACTCTTAACGATACAGGTGAATGTATCAACCAGTCATGTCTTTAGAAACAATTAGGCATAATCAATCAAGGGTGCAAATGTGTGTATCCCCTTACCCAGCAATTCTACTCCAAGGGCTTGATTCTCTAGATGTTCTCACAGAAGTTGACAAAAATATACTTATTAAAATCTTCCTTACAGTATTGTTTTGCTATAGTAGACAACTGTAAACAACCTGTATTATCATTAGCAGGGGCTGGTGTGCTAAAGAACTGAGCCTTCTCACCAATAGCAGTGAGGGCCTGAGACCACCTGTCAATAGTCACATGAATAAAACAACTTGGAAGCAGATCCTCCAGCTTCAGTCATGCCTTCAGATGATCGCAGCCCTGAAGATGCTGACATCTTAGCTGCAACCTCATGAGAGACCCTGGGCCCAACCACTCAGCTAAGTTGCTCATGAATTACTCACTCACAGAATTATAAAATAAATGTTTGTTGATTTAAGCCATTAAGTTTTGGTGTCCTTGTAATTAGCAGTAAATAACTAATATAGAAGTAGAAGTTGTCGTAGAGAAAAGAAAGGAAAGCAACTTTAAAAAAATTTTCTAAAAAAGGAAAGACAGACATTTTCATTTTCATATTCCTTCATTTTTTAAAACAATTTTTTATTCCCATAGGTTATTGAGGAACAGGTGGTGTTTGGTTACATGAGTAGGCTCTTTAGTCGTGATTTGTGAGATTTTGGTGCACCCATCACCTGAGAAGTATACAGTGCATGCTATTTGCAGCCTTTTGTCCCTCACCTCCTTCCCACCCATTCCCCCTGAGTCCGCAAAGTTCATTGTGTAATTATTATGCATTTGCATCCTCATAGCTTAGCTCTCCCTTATGAGTGAGAACATAAGATGTTTGGTTTTCCATTCCTGAGTTACTTCACTCAGAATAATAGTCTCCAATCTCATCCAGGTTGCTGTGAATGCCATTCATTCATTGCTTTTTATGGCTGAGTAGTATTCCATCATATTTATATACCACAGTTTCTTTATCCACTCGTTGATTGATGGGCATTTGGATTGGTTCCACGTTTTTGTAATTGCGAATTGTGCTGCTGTAAACATGCGTGTGCAAGTTATCTTTTTCGTATGTTGACTTCTTTTCCTCTGAGTAGATACCCAGTAGTGGGATTGCTGGCTCACATGGTAGTTCTACTTTTAGTTCTTTAAGGAATCACTACACTATTTTTCATAGTGGCTGTACTTACATTCCCAATTTGTAGTGTGGAAGTGTTTCCTCTTTGCTGCATCCACGCTAACATCTACTATTTTTTGATTATGGCCATTCTTGCAGGAGTAAGGTGGTATCGCATTGTGGTTTTGATTTGCATTTCCCTGATCATTAGTTATGTTGAGCATTTTTTCATGTTTTTTGGCCATTTGTATATCTTCTTTTGAGAATTGTCTATTTATGTCCTTAGCCCACTTTTTGATGGGATTGTTTGTTTTTTTCTTGCTGGTTTGAGTTTGTTGTAGATTCTGGATATTAGTTCTTTGTCAGATGTATGGATTGTGAAGATTTTCTCTCACTCTGTGGGTTGTCTGCTTACTCTGCTGATGATTCCTTTTGCTGAAGCTCTTTAGTTTAATGAAGTCCAAGCTGTTTTTTTATGCATTTACTTTTGGGTTCCTGGTCATGAAATCCTTGCCTAAGCCAATGTCTAGACGGGTTTTTCCAATGGTATCTTCTAGAATTTTTATAGTTTCAAGTCTTAGGTTTAAGTCCTTAATCTATCTTGAGTTGATTTTTGTATAAGGTGAGAGATGAGGATCCAGTTTCATTCTACTACACGTGGCTAGACAGTTATGCCAGCACCATTTGTTGAAAAGGGTGTCCTTTCTCTACTTTATGTGTTTGTTTGCTTTGTCGAGGATCAGTTGGCTGTAAGTATTTGGCTTTATTTCTGGGTTCTCTATTCTGTTCCATTAGTCTATGTGCCTATTTTTGTGCTAGTACTATGCTGTTTTTGTGACTATGGCCTTATAGAATAGTTTGAAATCAGGTAATGTGATGCTTTTAGGTTTGTTCTTTTTGCTTAGTCTTGCCTTGGCTATGCGAGCTCTTTTTTGGTTCTATATGAATTTTAGAATTGCTTTTTCTAATTCTGTGAAGAATGATGGTAGTATTTTGATGGGAATTGTGTTGAATTTGTAGATTGCTTTTGCCAGTATGGTCATTTTCACAATATTGATTCTACCCATCCATGAGCATGGGATGTGTTTCCATTTGTTTGTGTCACCTATGGTTTCTTTCAGCAATGTTTTGTAGTTTTCCTTGTAGAGGTCTTTCACCTCCTTGGTTAGGTAGTTTCGTAAGTATTTTATTTTATTTTTTGAAGCTATTGTGAAAGGGATTGAGTTCTTGATTTGATTCTCAGCTTGGTTGCTGTTAATGTATAGAAGAGCTACTAATTTGTATACATTAATTTTGAATCTGGAAACTGCTGAATTCTTTTATCAGCACTAGGAGTTTTCTGGAGGAGTCATTAGGGTTTTCTAGGTAAATAATCATATCATCGGCAAAGTGACAGTTTGACTTCCTCCTTACTGATTTGGATGTCCTTTGTTTCTTTCTCTTGTCTGACTGCTCTTTCTAGGACTTCTAATACTATGTTGAAAAGGAGTGGTGAGAGTGGGCATCCCCTTACCTTGTTCCAGTTCTCAGAGGGAATGCTTTCAACTTTTCTCCATTCAGTATTATATTGGCTGTGGGCTTGTCATAGATGGCCTTTATTACATTGAGGTATGTCCCTTGTATGCCAATATTGCTGAGAGTTTTAATTATAAAGAGATGCTGGATTTTGTCAAATGCTTTTTCTGCATCTATTGAGATGATTGATTTTTGTTTTTAATTCTGTTTATGTGGGGTATCACATTTATTGATTTGCATAAGTTAAACCATCCCTACATCCCTGCTATGAAACCCACTCAATCATGGATCATGGTGGATTATCTTTTTTTTTTTTCTTTTTTTTTAGACAGAGTCCCACTCTGTCACTTAGGCTGGAGTGCAGTGGCACTATTTCAGCTCACTGCAACCTCCGCCTCCTAGGTTCAAGTGATTCTCCTGCCTCAGCTTCCTGAGTAGCTGGGATTACAGGCGTGCGCCACAATGCCTGGCTAATTTTTGTATTTTTAGTAAAGAAGGGGTTTCGCCATGTTGGCCAGGCTCGTCTCGAACTCCTGACCTCAGGTGTTCTGCCCACCTGGGTTTCCCAAAGTGTTGGGATTACATGCATGAGCTTACCAAGCCCAGCCGGATTATCTTTTTGATGTGTTGTTGGCTTTGGTTAGCTAGTATTTTGTTAAAGATTTAAGCATCCATGTTCATTGGGGATACTGGTCTGTAGTTTTCTTTTTTGGTTATATCCTCTCCTGGTTGTGGTATTAGGATGATCCTGGCTTCATAGAATGACTTAGGAAGAGTTCCCTCTTTCTCCATCTTGTGGAATAGTGTCAATAGGATTGGTACCAATTCTTTTTTGAATGTCTGGTAGAATTCTGCTGTGAATCCATCTGGTCCTGGCCTTTATTTGTTGGTAATTTTTAAATTACCATTTTAATCTCACTGCTTGATATTCATCTGTTCAGGGTATCTAGTTCTTCCTGATTTAAGCTAGGAGAGTTGTATCTTTCTAAGAATTTATCCATTTCTTGTAGGTTTTCTAGTTTATGCACATAAAGATGTTCATAGTATCCTTGAATGATCTTTTATATTTCTGTGGTTTCAGTTATCATATCTCCCATTTCATTTCTTATTGAGCTTATTTGGATTTTCTCCTTTTCTTGGTTAATTTTACTAATGGTCTATTAATTTTATTTATCTTTTTAAAGAACCAGGCTTCTGGTTCATTTATCTTTTGTATTTTTTTTTTGTTTCAATTTCATTTGGTTCTGCTCTAATCTTGGTTATTTCCTTTCTTCTGTTGGGTTTGGGTTTGGTTTGTTCTTGTTTCTCTAACTCCTTGAGGTGTGACCTTAGATTATCTGTTTGTGCTCTTTCAGACTTTCTGATATAGGCATTTAGGCTATGAACTTTCCTCTTAGCACCACCTTTGCTGTATCCCAGAGGTTTTGATAGGTTGTGTCACTATTGTCATTTAGTTCGAAGAATTTTTTAATTTTCATCTTGATTTCATTTCTGACCCAATGATCATTCAGGAACAGGTTATTTAATTTCCATGTATTTGCATGGTTTTGGGGGTTCCTTTTGGAGTTGATTTCCAGTTTTATTCCACTGTGGTCTGAGAGATTGCTTGATATAATTTCCATTTTCTTAACTTTATTGAGGCTCATTTTGTGGCCTATCATATGGTCTATCTTGGAGAAAGTTCCATGTGCTGTTGAATAGAATGTATATCCTGTGGTTGTTAGATGGAATGTTCTGTATATATCTGTTAATTCCATTTGTTCTAGGGTATAGTTTAATTCCATTTTTTTGGTTGTTGTTGACTTTCTGCCTTGATGACCTCTCTAATGCTGTCAGTGTAGTGTTGAAGTCCCCCACTATTATTGTGTTGCTGTCTATCTCACTTTTTAGGTATATTAGTAATTGTTTTATACATTTGGGAACTCCAGTGTTAGATGCATATATGTTTAGGATTGTGATATTTTCCTGTTGGATGAGGCCTTTTATCATTAAATAATGTCCCTGTCTTTTTAAACTGCTGTCGCTTTAAAGTTTGTTTTGTCTGATGTAAGAATAGCTACTCCTGCTCACTTTTGGTGTCAGTTTGCATGAAATGTCTTTTTCCACCCCTTTACCTTAAGTTTATGTGAGTCCTTATGTGTTAGGTGAGTCTCCTGAAGGCAGCAGATAGTGGTTGGTGAATTCTTATCTACTCTGCAATTCTGTGTCTTTTAAGTGGAGCATTTAGGCCATTTATACTTAATGTTAGTATTGACATATGAGGTACCATTCCATTCATCGTGCTGTTTGTTGCCTGTATACCTTGTTTTTTTGTTTTTATTTTTTAAATTGTAGTTTTGTTTTATAGGTCCTGTGATGTTTATGCTTTAAAGAGGTTCTGTTTTGATGTGTTTCCAAGATTTGTTTCAAGATTTAGAACTCCTTTTAGCAGTGCTTATAGTGGTGGCTTGGTAATGGCAAATTCTCTCAGCATTTATTTGTTTGAAAAAGACTGTATCTTTTCTTTGCATATGAAGGTTAGTTTCACTGGATACAAAATTGTTGGTTGATAATTGTTTTGTTGGAGGAGGCTGAAGATAGGCCCCCAATCCCTTCTAGCTTGTAGGATTTCTGCTGAGAAATCTGCTGTTAATCTGATAGGTTTTCCTTTATAGGTTACCTGGTGCTTTTGTCTCACAGCTCTTACGATTATTTGTTTCATCTTAACTTTAGATAACCTGATGACAATGCATAGGTGATGATCTTTTTGTGATGAATTTCCCAGGTGTTCTTTGTGTTTCTTGTATTTGGATGTCTAGATCTTTAGCAAGTCTGGGGAAGTTTTCCTCGATAATTCCCCCAAATAGGTTTTCCAAACTTTCAAATGTCTGTTCTTCCTCAGGAACACTGATTATTCTAGGTTTGATCATTTAACATAATCCCAGACTGCTTTGAGGCTTTGTTCATATTTTCTTATTCTTTTTTCTTTGTCTTTGTTAGATTGGGTTAATTTGAAGACCTTGTCTTCGAACTCTGAATTTCCTTCTTCTACTTGTTCGATTCTATTGCGGAGACTTTCCAGAGCATTTTGCATTTCTATAAGTGTGTCAATTGTTTCCTGAAGTTTCTATTGTTTTTTATTTATGCTATCTATTTCATTGAATATTTCTCCCTTCACTTCTTATATCTTTTTTTGATTTCCTTACATTGGGCTTTGCATTTCTCTGGTGCCTCCCTGATTAGCTTAATAACTAACCTCCTGAATTCTTTTTCAGGTAAATCAGGGACTTCTTCTTGGTTTGAATCCATTGGTGGTGAGCTAGTGTGATTTTTTGGGGGTGTTAACCTTGTTTTGCCATATTACCAGAATTGGTTTTCTGGTTCCTTCTCATTTGGGTAGGTTCTGTCAGAGTGAAGGTCTACGGCTGAAGGCTGTTGTTCAGATTTTTTTTTTTCCCCACGGGGTGTTCCCTTGATGTAGAACTCTCCCCCTTTTCCTATGGATGTGGCTTCCTGAGAGACGAGCTGTAGTGATTGTTTTCTCTCTTTAGGATTTTGCAACCCAGTAAGTCTACCAGGCTCTGGGCTGGTGTTGGGGGTTTTCTGCACAGAGTCCAGTGATGTGAACCATCTGTGGGTCTCTCAGCCGTGGATACCAGCACCTGTTCTGGTGGAGGTGGCGAGGAGGTGAAATGGACTCTGTGAGGGTCCTTAGCTTTGGTGGTTTAATGTAGTATTTTTGTGCTACTTGGCCTCCTGCCAGGAGGTGGCGCTTTCCAGAGAGCATCAGCTGCAGTAGTATGGGGAAGGGCAGGTGGGCAGGGCCCTAGAACTCTCAAGAGTATATGCCCTTTGTCTTCAATTACCAGGGTGGGTAGGGAAGGATTATTGTGTGGGGGCAGGGCTAGGCATGTCTAAGCACAGACTCTCCTTGGGCAGGCCTTGCTGCTGCATCTACTGTGGGGGATGGGGATGAGGCTCCCAGGTCAATGGAGTTATGTTCCTTCAAGGATTATGGCTGTCTTTACTGTGTCATGCAGGTTGTCAGAGAAGTGGGGGAAAGCCGGCAGTCACAGGTCTCACCCAGCTCCCACAAAATCCGAAGGGCTGGTCTCATTTTTACTGTGCCCTCTGCCCCCCAACAGCACTGAGTCTGTTTCCAGGCAACTGGGGGAGCAGGGCTGAGGACTTGCCCCAGGATACCTGCCTCCCAGCTGCTGTAGCAAGTATGTCTTTCCTTCTTCCCCTGCCTGTGGAGTCTGCACACCAGATTCATGCCCTCCCCTGAGTTCTGACCAGGAAAGTTCTCCACCAGTTCAAATTGTTTCAGATTTCAACTGGAGATTTCCTTCTCCCTGTGGACTTTTCCCAGTGCTTATGGCTGCCCTCCAGAAGGATCCGTGTGAGGCCAGGCAGAAATGGCTTGCTAGGGGACCCAGCAAGCTCACAGGTCTTTTCCCACTGCTTCCTCTTCCCCTGTATTTTGCTCGGCTCTCTAAATTGACTTGGCTCCAGGTAGGGTCAGAGTCTTCTCCTGTATTCTAGACCTTCAGTTTCCCCAGTTGGTGGGCGAGGGGGTGTGTTCAGGGGCAGACAATGTCCCTTTCCCACTTCTACAGTTTGGGCACTCAGAGTATTTGGTGTGTCTCCTGGGTCCTGCAGGAACAATCTGCTTCCTTCAGAGGGTCTGGGGGTCCCGTGAGGTTTCCTGATTTATTCCTGCAGTCATTCTGGAGCAAAAATTAATGATGCGAGCCTCCACATGCGGCTCTGTCCGTCGGAGTCAGAACTGCAATCTAGTCCTGCCTCCCACCCACCATGATCCCCTTATCTTTCTATTCTTTTACACTGTTTTCATTTTTCTGTTATCAGAATATATTAATTTATGGTAAAAATAGTTTTCCTTTATATTCAGCTCTTGAAGTATCTGCTCTTCACTACACCCAAACTAGCTAATTTGGCAAACTAATCCCTGGCAATGGGATACTACTAGACTGATAAATTTTCCCTTCCCAGATAAGTAGCTAATAATAACCAATAATTATAGTGGATTTACAATGTGCCCAGACTGGACTAAACTATTTGCTGGTTTAATCCTTATAGCAATTTCAAACAGTGAGTTTATTTTTATTTCCATTTTATAAATAAAACAGGTAGTTTTTAAAAAGCATTATTCAGGCCATCTATGTTTCCTGAATTTTTATCTTAATTTTTCTATCAAATGCTGAGAGAAGATGCTAAAATCTTCAAAACTGTACAAAAATCTATGGTTGTAGAATTGTACATATCTTCCTTTAGTTCTATCAATTTTTGTTTCATGTATTTATTTTAAAGCTCTGTTATTAGGCACATGCACATACAAGATTGTTATGTTTTCCCGATGACATTTGAATCATTGTGAAATATCCCTCTTAATCTTTGGTAATACTTCTGTCTTGAATGATCTGGCTTTTTCTGGCATGGTATTGTATATACTTTTGCATCTATTTACTTCCAATCTATCTGTATAATTATATTAAAGGTGGGTCCCATTCACAGCATTTCTTTAAATCTTACTTTTGTTTTTAAGCCATTACAACAAGCTCTGCTTTTTCCTTTTTTTTTTTTTTTTTTTTTAGCTAATTGGAATTTTTGGCCAACTAATATTTAATATAATTATTATGATGATTATATTTGGATACACCATTTTATTTCTTTTCTTTTTTGCCCGCTCTGATTTTTGTTCTTCTGTTCCTTCTTTCTTGTCTTTTTTTTTTTTTTTTTTTTTTTTTTTTTTTTTTTACAAAAGAAGCTCTTTTTTAAAAAATATTTTAGATTTACGTAAAAGTTGCAAAAATAGTACAGAGAGTTCCTGTATACCTCTTACCCAGTTTCTGCTGAAGTTAACATCTTACCTTATCATGGTACATTCGTCACAACTAAGAAACCATCATTAGTACAGTACTATTAATTAAGGGTCAGACTTTATTCATTTCCTTGTTTCTTCACAAATAACCTTTTTTTCCTGTTCCAGGAGCCAATCTAGGGTACCATATTGCATTTAGTGCCTTTAAAAATTATTATTTGGACATGTTTTAGAATTTCAGTTTAATTTACATTAATGTTTTTTCTATATATTATTGTATTTTTTTACCCAGTGCCCACTGTAAGAATCATGATATACATTCTTAACTTTTTGTAATCTAATTTGAGTTTACATTGTCCCACTTTGCATAAAATATACTAACCTTGCAATCATGTAGGTCCTCTTATACCTGCCCCCAGCATTTCCTTTGTGTTATGATTGCCATATGACATTTGTATACATTACACATCCTACAATGCAAGATCATAATTTTTGCCTTGAATAGTGATATATATTGGAAATGAATTAGACTGGAAAAGCAGTCTTTTCTGTTTGCTAGTTTTGATGTTCTTTGTGTCTTTCTAAAGATCTATATTTTCATTTGATATCATTTATCTTCAGATAAAGAACTTTCTTTAGCATTTCTTATAATAAAGGTCTGCTAGTGATCAATTCTCTTCATTTTCTTTTATTTGGAAAGTCTTTATTCTGCTTTCATATTTGATAGATATTTTGGCCAGATATTAAATTCTGGGATGACAGATCTTTTTTGCTTTTAGTGCTTTGAGAATGTTGGTTCACTGTGTTGGCCTCCATTGTTTCTGATATGATAAATCAGCAGTCGTTTGACTCATTATTCCCCTCTGTGTAATGTGCTGTTTTTCTCTGCATGCTTTTGACACTTTATCATTCATTTGACTCTAATGTGCCTAGACATGGTTTTCTTTTATTTAACTTGATTGGGATTTGCTGAGCTTCTTAGATTTGTAAATTTATGTGTTTTGCCAAATTTGGGGACTTTTTGGCCATTATTTATTCAAATAATTTTTTCTACCCCATTTCCTCTGTTCTTCTAGGAGTTCAATTGTATGTATGTTAGACCTTTCAATACCATCCTTCAGGTACTATCATTTTTATCTCTGTCTTTCAGGTTGGATATTTTCTGTCGATATCTCTTTAGATTCACCTACTCTTTCATCTGTTTTAAAAAATTTTGTTAAGCCCCATCCAGTTAATTTTTTAAAATTAGATATTGTATTTTTTAATTATAGAATTTCCATTTAATTATATTTTAGGTGTCTCTATGTGATGATACTACGTTTTAATCATTATAAGCACATTTTCCTTATGTCATTTAGTATAGTAAGAATTGCCATTTTAAAATAAATTTCTACTAATTTCAATATCTGTGTCATCTTGAGCTTGACTTTTGCCTATTTTATTTACTCCTGAGAATGCATCACATTTTCCTGTCTATCAATATGTCAGGAAATTTTGGATTGTACTCTGGACATTGTGAATGTCATATTATGGAGACTGGATTCCGTTGTATTCTTTCAGAGTTTTGAATTTTTTGTTTTAATAAGAAATAAACTTGGTAGGGTTCAAACTGCAAATTCTGTTTTTTTGAGTGGCCCCTCATATCTGTTTTCTGTTCTTTCACCCTTAGATAGGGTGCTTACAATCTCTCCTGTACATGGGTGGTTGGGGGTCAGGCAAAAATTGGGGCAGACTTTATACATGGAATTTGGGATTTTCTGTCTCTGGCTCTTTCCTTTTGAGGATTCTCCCTCACTTTCTAGCAGCTGGGGTTGCCCTCAAACTCTGTCTGCCACTTCTTCAGACAACAAAGATGGTGAGTTTCCTCTCAGTTTTAGCTGCCCCTCAGAACAGTGACTGCAGCTGACCCTCAGGCCAAAAGTGGTAAAAACAGGAGAATAACCTCATACTAATCCTTTCTTCCAAGTGTTAACTTCCCTCTGGAGCCTGCTTGCTCTTATATACTCTCCAGGGCCTTCGGATAGATTTTGTCCTATCACAACCCCTGAGTTTATAGTTGTTATTGGCAGGAAGCTCAGTACAGTAAGCATTTACTCAGCCATACCAGAAGTGGAACTCGATCCAGATCCTGATTCCTAGCCACTGAGTTGTACTGACTGTCACATAGTAAAATGGCTCTTCTGGCCTCATCACATATTCTATAAAGGATCATTGCTCTGAGAAATGTCTCAAATGGTAAGTTTTCAGACACTATGTAAGGCTGATAATGTTTTTGGAGATCGGGACTTTTCTCAATGCTTTTCAAATTACAATGCCCAGTCCATCTATAGACAAGCACCCCCGCCACCACCTCCTTTTTTTCCTATAGAGAAAGTAATGACTGTGTACACAAACAGGAGATACTGACTCATGAAGGGCTAAGCTGGCCTTTGTTAGTGACTCACTATGCCTTAAGAAACTGGGGGAAGTGGCCATGTGGTCAGGCCACCTACTAATGTTTGGTTCTGACTTGAATAGATTTAGAGCAAATTGCCCCTGATTTGGGAAAGGAATAAACTTGATTTACCAGCTCATTAGAAGACATTTTCTGTTCACTTTTATTTACCATCAAGAGAGCATGAGATCTTAGGATGTGATTAGAAATGAGCAAATAAATGCAATTTGAATTAAGTCATTCAGTCATGTAGAGTGAGGGTGGGGTGGAAGGCGAGGGGAGGCACTAGGACAGAGTGGGGAAAGGTGTTGGGCACAATTGGGCCCTGCTGGGCTTAGTCCCTACCTCCTCCCTTCTCTGGGCACTGGGATGGAGTTGGATGTTTGGGCAGTAGCTGGAAAGGACCAGAAATTTTTTTTTTTTTGAAATGGAGTCTTGCTCTGTTGCCCAGCATGGAGTGCAGTGGTGTGGTCTCAGCTCACTGTAATCTCTGCCTCCCAGGTTCAAGAGAATCTCTTGCCTCAGCCACCTGAATAGCTGGAATAACAGGTCCACGCCACCATGCCTGGCTAATTTTTGTATTTTATTAGAGACAGGGTTTGGCCATGTTGGCCAGGCTTGTATTGAACTCTTGACCTCAAATGATCCACCTGCCTCGGCCTCCCAAAGTGCTGGGATTACAGACATGAGCCCCTGCGCCCAGCCTGGACCTGAGTCATAAAGATCAGTGCCAGCATTTGTTGTAGCTTCAGCTTTCCCTGACTGGAGAGTGTTGGGGACTTGGATTGTTCTGGGGAGTCTCCAAGGAAGGGCCACTCCACCACATCAGCACTCCACCAAGAGAGGATCACGGGGAACAGGAGGCAAGACGGGAGGGACTGCGGGTAGGAGGGAGTGGACACAGCAGGGTGAGGTGCCACAGGCCAAAACCAACCTTGCTGCCCCCTGTCAACCCTTCTGCCATCAGAGCTGATGAGGCAGGACCCAGAGAGCCCTCAGAGAGTGTAATAAAGCTCAGCCCTCCCTAGGGTGGGCACTGCTCCTGCCTTCCAGGAGAGCCCTGAAGATGGTGGATGCCAAAGCCGTCCCCTGGTGGCTGCAGCTGCCATCTGAACTCCCGCCAGTTGGCCTTCCTTCCTGTGGACTAAGTGGCTTCAGCTGCAGACAGCAAACTTCAGGAGGAGAAATGCACTTTCTTGTACCCCTTCCTCCTGCGAGTGGGACTCTAAGTGATTAAGGGAGTAGGAGAAGGGGAGGAGCAGGGGGATTAAAGGCAGGGAAAGGAATGGAAGGGAGGGAGGGGAATGAATAAAACTGACAGGAATGACAAGAGGATGTGTCATGGAATTGTCACAAATTCTGGGTTGCAGACTGAGCTCAGTGCCATCCCCTCTTCCCTGGCACCACCTCCTCCAAGTTTGGGCAGGTCTTTTTCCTGCTGGTTTCCTGTTTCATAACTGTTGAGTTTTGCTCACCAGCACCCTCCATCAAATGTTTAAAAGCCAGCTACTGGGGAGGCCATGGGAGGAGGATTGCTCGAGCTCAGGAGTTCAAGACCAGCCTGGACAACATAATGAGACCCTGTCTCAAAAAACAAACACACAGGACCAGATGCGGTGGTTCATGCCTGTAATCCTAGCACTTTGGGAGGCCGAAGCGGGCAGATCACTTGAGGTCAGGAGTTCAAGAACAGCCTGGCCAACATGGTGAAACCTTGTCTCTACTAAAAATACAAAAATTAGCCAGGTGTGGTAGCATGCACCTGTAATCCCAGCTACTCTGGAGGCTAAGGCACGAGGACTGCTTGAACCCGGGAGGCAGAGGTTGCAGTAAGCTGAGATTACACCACTGCACTCCAGCCTGGGTGACAGAGTGAGACTCCGTCTCAAAAACAAAAACAAAAACAAAAACAAAAAAAACCCAAAAAACAACCCCCCATTCAAAAAACAAAAGCCCAAACACAAAACAAAAAAACTTAAGAAAGTAGGGGGAGGATGCTTTGGAGTCTATACACCACCTCTTTTAAAAATGCTCACCTGAATTTCCCGCAAAAACTGTTCCCTCCTTCCAAACAGTTATCAAGACTCTCACCTTCTAAGAGACTTGCCCTAACTGGAGTGCTGGAGCCTGAACTTTCTTTGAACATCATTTGATCTCAGATGCAGCCAGTCCTGTGCACAGCCTGACGGGATGGAATGTTCAGGGTCCCCATGTGATTCCCTGGCTGGCCTAGCTGAGGGACACAGCTCTCCCTAGGCAGAGAAGGCAGCACAGGAGGAAGAAGCTCCAATATTGAGGGTGTGAGGACTGCAAATTCATTAAGAGCTGGCACCTCCAACCACAATGTGCAGTTATGGATCAACAAAACCAGCTTTTGTTTTAATTTTTGACTTTTTTATTTTTAGCTTTTTCCTCCCCAGCCATCATGGTGTTGCATGCCCATTGTAGAAATCTGAGAAAATGATAAAGAGGTTCATGAAAACTGTCTATGAACTTACTACCTACTGTATTTTTTCATCTATTTTTTTCTTTTATACCTGAGATAAAATAGTGTATACTACTTTTTTTTTCTTTTTGTGAGAGAGGGTCTTAGTCTGTTGCCCGGGCTAGTCTTGAACTCCTGGCTCAAGGGATCCTCCTGCCTCAGCCTCCTGAGTGGCTGAGATTATAGGTATGCACCACACATTCAGCTGTCCTGTTTATACTACTTTAAAAACTTAACTCCATGTCAATAGAACTTTCCCATGACATTAAAACTCTGTAAGCATCATTTTCAATGGCTGCATGACAACCTGCCAAAAGTATATGCTTATTTTGCTTAACAAATCTGCTTATTTTTTTATATTTGAGTTGTTTCCAACTCTACCTTACTTTTAAGTTATTATAAGTAAATCTGAAATGAACATTTTGGTGCACAAGTCCTTTAGGACAGACTTCCAGAAGTGTGATGACCAGGACAGGTTTCCCTTAAGCCTAGGAGGCTGAGTCTCAACCTCCATTCCTCTGCCCTGTATGTTCTTAAGCCAGTTACTGTCTTCCACCTCACTATTTCCCCAAAGTTTATATCAGCTTACATTCCCACCAGCCCTGGGTGGAAATTCAGGTTATTTTGAGAGGTGATTTGCAAGCTGGAAAAACCCTTCTGTTGCTGTAATCACAAGGAAAGTCACACATCTCCCTGACCTCCCATCACGCCCAGTTTCCTGAGCCTGTCCCCAAAACAATGACACGATTAACGATCACAAGAGAATCAACGAATCTGTAGTAAATTTCAACTTCATTCTGAGTGTTTTGCATGAGTAATCTTTGCGTGAGTAATGCAACCCTGACAGATTTCAATATTCCCCGTTTCAGTTGTATAGATGAAGAAGCAGAGGCTCAGAGATAGGAACTTGCCTAAGGGCACACAGGTGGTGAGAGTCAGAGATGTTAGCTGGCTCCTAAGACCTGTGCTCTTGCCACACACTACAGGATTTTAAAAAAGAGAGGCGAGGACTTGTGGCTGAATGCTGAGGATCGAATTGCTAAGAGTTTGAGAGTCATTTGCGAGTCAAGGGAGGTGGGACCTGGTGAGGTTTCCTGGATTTTGGTTTCCGTTGTGGTTTTGGTGCTAACATTTGGGTCACCTGCCACATAGATGGAGGCCAACAGGTGGTGGCTCAAGGCTGTGCCGCTGGAAGGACAGGTCTTGTTATGCTTCTGATGTAGGCAGAGACTTTCCAAAACTTCCCAAAATTTCTATCCCAATTACCTGGTCTAGGCTGCAGGGCCCTCAGGACTGGGTTTCCCTGAATTGAGATAGTGTAGCTGCTCTACTGCTCTGAAAAACAAGACACTTTCAACTTAATATCCTTGGATATCTAACTTCCTGCAAACACACATTTAATAGCTGCAAAAATATGACTGTATATATACTCGTCTGTGTACAATTTTCCCCCTTTTATTGTTTTTTTGATTTGCTCTTTATTCCTCCTTTTTTTCCCTTCCTCCTGTAACCGCCCAGTGGTTCCCTTCCTCTTGTAACAGCTGGGCTGTGTCTTGCCTGCTGCCTAGACAGAGCTGACTTATCAAGACAGGGGAATTGCAATAGAGAAAGAGTAATTCACACAGAGAGCAGGCTGTGGAGGAGATCAGAGTTTCATTACTACTCAAATCAATCTCCCCGAACATTTGGGAATCAGAGTTTTTAAGGATAATTTGGTGGGTGGGGGAAGTCCTGTGTGTCGAGAGTGCTGATTGGTTGGGTTGGAGATGAAATCATGGGAAATTGAAGCTATCCTCTTGTACTGAGTCAGTTCCTGGGTGGGGGCCACAAGATGAGACGAGCCAGTTTATTGATCCGGGCGGTAGTACCAGCTAATCCATCAAGTGCAGCGTCTGCAAAATATGTCAGGCACTGACTGATTTTGGGAGCAGTTTAGGGAGGGTCAGAATCTTGCAGCCTCCATCTTCATGACTCCTAAACCATTATTTCTTTCTTTCTTTCTTTCTTTTTTTAATTATGTTTTAACTTCTAGAATACATGTGTACAACATGCAGTTTTATTACATAGGTATACATGTGCCATGTTGGTTTGCTGCACCCATCAACTCGTCATTTACATTAGGTATTTCTCCTAATGCTATCCCTCCCCAAGTCCCCCACCCCGTGACAAGCCCTGGTGTGTGATGTTCCCCACCTTGTGTCCAAGTGATCTCATTGTTCAATTCCCGCCTATGAGTGAGAACATGCGGTGTTTGGTTTTCTCTCCCTGTGATAGTTTGCTGAGAATGATAGTTTCCAGCTTCATCCATGTCCCTGCAAAGGACATGAACTCAATCTTTTTTATGGCTGCATAATATTCCATGGTGTATGTGTGCCACATTTTCTTAATCCAGTCTATCACTGATGGACACTTGGGTTGGTTCCAAGTCTTTGCTATTGTGAATGGTGCCACAATAAACATATGTGTGCATATGTCTTTATAGTAGCAGGATTTATAATCCTTTAGGTATATACCCAGTAATGGGATTGCTAGGTCAAATGGTATTTCTAGTTCTAGATCCTTGAGGAATCACCACGCTGTCTTCCACAATGGTTGAACTAGTTTACAGTCCCACCAACAGTGTAAAAGTGTTCCTATTTCTCCACATCCTCTCCAGCATCTGTTTTTTCCTGACTTTTTAATGATTGTCATTATAACTGGCATGAGATGGTATCTCATTGTGGCTAAACCATAATTTCTAATCTTGTAGCTAATTTGTTAGTCCTACAAAGTCAGCCTAGCCCCCAGGCAAGAAGGGGGTTTGTTCTGGGAAAGGGTTGTTACTGTCTTTGTTTTAAACTTTAAACTATAAACTAAGTTATTCCCAAAGTTAGTTCAGCCTATGCCCAGGAATGAACAAGGACAGTTTGGAGGTGAGAAGCAAGATGGGGTTGGTTAGGTCAGATCTCTTTCACTGTCTCAGCTATAATTCTGCAATGGCAGTTTCACTCCTTCCACATCATCATCCTGCCCCCAACCTCAGGTAAACCACGTTTACAACTATTCACTCTGCCATATTTCTTCATGCCATATACGTGTGTATATATGTAATAGATATGTATACATATAATACAAGCATATATATGTACATATAAACATTTACATATACAGCATTTTGAAGTGATTAACTTATTAAAATGGATCGAGTTATGAACATTTGACTGTGGTTTGGTTTTCTTACTCAATGATGTTTGCTGAAGACTTCTTTAAGCCATTTGTTATGTCTTATTCATTCTTTTAAATAATGGCACAATATTTCATGGTGTGGGTATACCCACATTTATTTAGCTATGTTTCTATTAATGGCAATTTCATTTGTTTTCATTTTCCCCCACTATGAACAATCCTGTCAGAAACACCCTCACACATATATCCTCAAATACTGGCAATTTTATTTTTATAAGATGGATTCCCAGAAGTGTAATTGTTAGGCCAAAGGGCATATACAGTTTTTGTTTTTGTTTTTTTTTGTTGTTGTTGTTGTTTTGAGATGGAGTCTTGCTCTGTCACCCATGCTAGAGTGCAGTGGCGCAATCTTGGCTCACTGCAACTTCTGCCTCCTGAGTTTAAGCGATTCTCCCGCCTCAGCCTCTCCAGTAGCTGGGATTATAGGTGCCTGCCACCACGCCCTGCTAATTTTTGTATTTTTAGTAGAGATGGGTTTTCACCATGTTGGCCAGACTGGGCTCAAACTCTTGACCTCAGGTGATCCACTCATCTCGGCCTCCCAAAGTGCTGGGATTACAGGCATGAGCCACTACGCCTGGCCATATAGTTTTAATTTTAGTGAAAGCCCCAGTTGGCTATCTAAAATGATTCTAATATGTCACATTTCCACTATAATAGAGGAAAATACCACCTATTTCTCTACATCCACATCAGCAATAGGAGTTTTAAGTGTTAATTTTCTTTTCTCATCAGAAGGGCGTACGATGATGTTTTGTAACTATGTCACATTTATTTCCATGTCTGTGAGTGAATCTGAGCATGTTTGCTGGATTTTTGGGTTTGCTCCTCTATGGGTTTTTAAATAATTTGATTTGTCCACTTTTCTTTGTGATGATTGTCTTTTTCTTGTCACACTTGTAAGAGCTGTTTGCATGTTTTAAGAACTAACTTTATATCATCTGCATTATAAATATTTTCCTTTGGACAACTGCATTACTGTACAGTTGACCCTTGAATAATATGGGTTTTAACTGCATGAGTCCACTTATATGCAGATTTTTTTCAATCAAAAGTGGATCGACGGGCGGATCACGAGGTCAGGAGATCGAGACCATCCTGGCTAACACGGTGAAACCCCGTCTCTACTAAAAAAATACAAAAAACTAGCCGGGCGAGGTGGCGGGCGCCTGTAGTCCCAGCTACTCGGGAGGCTGAGGCAGGAGAATGGTCTAAACCCGGGAGGCAGAGCTTGCAGTGAGCTGAGATCCGGCCACTGCACCCCAGCCTGGGCGACAGAGCAAGACTCTGTCTCAAAAAAAACAAAAACAAAAAACAAAAAACAAAACGAAACAAAACAAAAAAAAAGTGGATCAAAAATACAGTACTTATGGGATGCAAAAATTCCATATACAAAGGGCCAACTTTTTATATATGCCAGTTCTGCAGGACTGACTTTTGGTATAAGAGGGGGTCCTGAAACCAATCCCCTGCATATACTAAGGGACAATTGTAGTTTGTTTATGGAACCTTTTACTGTACAAAAGTTCTTGTTTTCTTTGTAATTTTTAATGGTCAAAATATGCCCATTTTTTTTTTTCTTTCCCATCTTTTTTTTTTTTTAAATAGCTTCTAAGTTCTCAGTCTTGGTTATGAAGGCCTTCTCTGCTATTTCATATATATCATGTCTTAGTCTGCTTGGTTTGTCATTACAAAACACTGTAGACTGGGTGGATTAAACATCAGAAATTTATTTCTCACCATTCTGGAGGCTGGGATGTCCAAGATCAAGGTGCTGGCAATTTCAGTTTCTGGTGAGGACTCTCTTCTTGGTTTTCAGATGGCCACCTTCTTGCTGTGTCCTCACATAGCAGAGACAAAGTAAGAGAGAGAGAAAGAGGGAGAAAGTGAGTGAGGGAATGAGAGAGCTCATGAGTGCTCTGGTGTCTCTTCCTCTTCTTATAAAGACATTAATCTAATCATGAAGGCCTCACCCTCATAGCCTCATCTGACCCTAATCACCTCCCAAAGGCCCCACCTCCTGCTGCCATTACACTTGGGGTTTGTGCTTTAACATACGAATTCGGAGGTGGTACACAAACACTCAGTCAATGACATATTGTCTACCAGATTCTCCTTGTGAGATTTTTATTTCATTTCTGTAATACAGGAATGAGCACTACTTAAGATAAACAACTCCAAAGCCTCAGTGGCCAGCACAAGAGAGGCTTAGTTTTCAATCAGTCTTATCAGGTGTGGGACAGTCAACCCTGAGCAATGAGTTGGGGACCCAGATCCCTTCCATTTGTGATGGATCTTCAACATGTGACTCCCACAGTCACTGCAGAAGAGGAAGAGGGAGCAAGAGAAAGGACAACTACTCAAGGGACTTTTTTGTGTTCTCTGTTACTTCCTCCTATATTCCATTGCATGGAACCCAGCCCCATGGTCTCAACCAAACTGGAAGAGAGGCTGGGAAATGTCTTTCTCAGTGCTCAGAAAGAGGAAAAGTCAGAAGCTAGCCAGCCTATACCATATTTACTTTTAATAGTCAACATTTTAATTCAAGTGGGGTTAAAAATATATAGTATAAGAGATATGTGTTCATTTTTATTTTCTTCCAGATAGTTGCAGCAGCAGCAGCACCACTACCATCATATATTAGCTTATTCTCTTTCTGCTGAATTGGATTACTGCTTTAAATTTTTTAAATTTTTTTTTATTTTCCACATGAAAGCTTTTAGTTTATTAATCTGCTCATCAAAAATCCACACGATGTCTGCAGATGATGTCACTGTAGCATCTTTACTCCTTTGGCTTTTTTGCCAGCACCAATATTGGTCTTTGCAGTGTCCCTGACTTTCTTCATTCTGTTCTTGTGCTTCTTTCGCTGCTTTCGTGAGGTCTTTTTCTTCTCATACAGGCCATGTCTTGCAAGTCTATGTTTGTACCCAGGCTGGCGTGCGGTAGCTATTCACAGGTGTGATCATAGTTCATGCCAGCTTTGATCTCCTGAGCTCAATCCATCCTGTCACCTTGGCCTCTCCAGTATCTGGGACTATAGGTATGTCTCATGCTCTCGACTTCCAGTGTGTTCTTAACCTACTGGATTGCATTTTTAAAATCTTTCTAGCCTCTGTGGAATTCTCTTCCTTTCCCACTGGCTCATATGCCTCTTTTAAAAATCCAACATTTATTTATTTATTTATTTATTTATTTATTTGAGACAGGGTCTTGCTCTGCCGCCCAGGCTGGAGTGCAATGGTGCCATCTCTGCTCACTGCAACCTCCGCCTCCTGGTTTCAAGCGATTTTCCTGCCTCAGCCTCCTGAGTAGCAGGGATTACAGGTGCGCACCACCACACCCAGCTAATTTTTGTATTTTTAGTAGAGAAGGGGTTTCAACATGTTGGTCAGGCTGGTCTCAAACTCCTGACCTCATGATCTGCCAGCCTTGGCCTCCCAATCACGCTGGGATTACAGGCGTGAGCCACCGTGCCTGGCAACATTTTTAGTTGTGCTGTATGGAAGGTCTTTTGCTGAGCATCTTGCCAGATACATGATTGGAAAATCTGACCTGCCATCATGTAGCATATTTTTATGTGCTGCTTATTTTTATGTGGCCAACTTTTGTTCAGTTTCTCTCAGTGTAGCATCCTCTGCTACACACTGTGGGACACAAAAATAAATAAACGTTGGTCCTCTCTCTCAGGGAAGCTTATGCTCTAACAAGGAGATACAAGAAGAGATGGGGTTTGAAGGCCTTGCTGAGTGCAAGAAACTCTGTTCTGAACTGTGTCAGCAAGTTGAGGTGCAGATGGGCTGCCCTTCAGGAACTATCTCCAGGCAGTTCTCAGCCTGAGGGAGTTTTTCCTTCATCTGAATTGAAATCTCCTCCCCCCAATCTCAGCTCTGCCCTTAGGAACTCTGCCGAAGCAATCCAGCCCTGCAGATTTTGAAGACACACATAGTTTGCCTGTGGTGTTTTGTTTTGTTTTCAGCTGCCTCTTAGTCTCATCTCTATTTGGGAGAATTCCCCAGTTTGTGCAACTTAGTGGGAGGTGTCCCTTCCCAATATGGCATCTGCAAAGGGCCAGCTTCTCTCTGTGCCTTTGGCAGCTTAGTGTGGGTTCATGACTAAGTCTGGGCTGTTGGAGGATCCCACCTGGACTCTGAACCTAGAAGGAAAATGCAATTTGCAGGGACAAGTTATAGGTTACTGATCATTAAAGGTAGAGACGAGTCCAGAGACAGTGGCGGCAACAGTCCAGTGGAACCAACAGTGCCAGCAGCGCCCTCCCAACTAGGCTGCCCCTCGTGGCTATACCGGTTGTATGACTTTCTGCCCAGCCTCCCTGGTTTGCCTTCCAAGCCTAGTTCCCCAGCATTCCAGTCATTTCTATGATCTACTAATATGTTTTTTTTTTTTTGATACAGGGTCTCACTCTGTTGCCCAGGCTGGAGTGCAATGGCATGATATCACCTCACTGCGACCTCTGCCTCCTGGGTTCAAGTGATTCTCCTGCCTCAGCCTCCTGAGTAGCCAGGATTACAAGGCACCCACCATCATGCCTGGCTAATTTTTGTATTTTTAGTACAGATGGGGTTTCACCATGTTAGCCAGGCTGGTCTCAAACTCCTGGCCTCAAGTGATCTGCCTGCCTCGGTCTTGCAAAGTGCTGGGATTACAGGCATGAGCCACCGCACCTGGCTGATCTACCAATATGTTCTTTTTTTGCCTAAGTTAGCCAGAGTTGATTTTTATTATTGGCAAGAGCTACAACTGGTACAAAAGCTCATATGCCCTGTATCACCCCCTCTTTCCATTATAATACCAAATATTGCTGCCGTGACCTCTGCCCTTGCGTGAGGGTTGCCAGCCATTAGAATGTTCTCAGATATCAAAGGAGCTCACTCCATCATAGCGTAGGCAGTAGAGGCTTGTCCAGGACCTTACCTAAGGCCAGCACTGCCCCTCTACTAACTGTTCCTGGGGGCACATATGCAACCAATTCCATGGAAGGTATACAAAGACCTTGGTGTGCCTTATTTAAGTACAATAAACAGTTACTACCATTAATCCAAATTTGCTTCCATTGAGAAGGAAAAAAGATTTGCATAGAAGCGTCTGGGTACTCAGGTCTATGTTGGGGATTTTTCAGAGGGTCTTTCAAAACACTCCTTGTCCCCTTTAAATAAATGTATGTTTCCTTTTCAAATATGTCCTATTTTCCATAATTTACCAAATATTACTGTTGATAAATCTGACGATGCTTAAGACATTTATTTTAAAATGATAGGGTGCAAAATATTTGAGCCTGGAGACAAACTGAGAGTACCTAGGGGCTCTCTGGTTCTTTCTGCTGAGTATGGATATTAGTCCCAGTACATGGCCAAAGGGAGAGGCTTGGCTAATTGTGGAACCCAAATTCTAGGCAATAGTGATTGGTTCTAACTGTGAAAACTGAAGTATGGTCAGACCCCTTTCCTGGGATTGGTCTAGAGACACTGGAAGAGAGAAATTCTTTCTCTCCTGGGTTTGCTGGGCTGCAGGTGGTCATCTTCCCGCCCTGAAGATGGAAGCCTAGGGAGACAAGCAGAGATAAGAAAGATTGAGAGAAAGCAAATGGGAGGGAAAGGACAAAACAGTGCAATAGTGACATAGGAAGATGGAGAGAGACAGGCAGTGTCCTAACTGTGCCGAGACTCACCGAGGCTCTTTCTGGCCAGGAGCCCACATCCTGCAGTTCTTCTGATTCAGAGAGTGACACCAACCACTCTTCTTTCCAGAACCCCCTCCCTCCTCTCTGTCAGCTGATAGCAGTTGGGTTTATGTTACTTGCATCCAAGAGTCCTCATTAAAATCCATATTAGGCTGGAATTCATAGTGGTGTCTGTTGGGCCCTTTCCAACTTGAGGACAGTTTCCTGTGGTGGAGACAAGGTGTTCAGAGAGAGATGTTGCTGAGTTCTGATTTCTCTTTGTCAGTCCTCAACATTGGAGCCTGCTTTTCAGGCCACAGGCCTTCCTCTTCCTTGATTTTCTGCTCTGAGCACAACTTTACTGGCCTCTCTGGGGTCTTTAGCAGTTTTCATAAGTCCTGTTCACTCTGGACTTTGGATATGTCTATGCTATTCTTAGAATTTTCTATCTAAACTTTCAAAGCTCTTTCATTTTATGGATTTGTTCATGTATTATTAATTTTGAAGCATACATATATATGTAATCATAAAAGCAATCTCTGTTTATTATTAACAACAACAACAAAAAAACCCATGAAAATCCAGAAATGACCAAAAGAGGGCTGGTCCTGGTGGTGTGTGCCTTGTAGTCCTAGCTACTTGGGAGGCCAAGGCAGGAGGATTGCTTGAGCCCAGGAATTTGAGGCTGCAGTGAGCTATGATCATGTCACTGCACTCCAGGATGGTGACAGAGCCAGATTCTGCCTCTAAATAAAGATAAAAATAAATGAACAAAGAGAAAAAATGTAAAATAATAATATAATCTCTACACTCAAAGGAAAATATTGTTAATATTTTTATATGTAGTTTTCTCTTTTTTTTCTATACATATCTGGTCTATGGTATTTTAAAATCCACCTCCAGGCTGGATATAGTGGCTCATGCCTGTAATCCCAGCACTTTGGGAGGCTGACTCACTTGAGGTCAGGAGTTCGAGACCAGCCTGGCCAATATGGTAAAACCCCTGTCTCTACTAAAATTACAAAAATTAACTAGGCATCATGGCACATCCCTGTAATCCCAGCTACTTGGAAGGCTGAGGCAAGGAAATCACTTGAACCCGGGAGGCAGAGGTTGCAATGAGCTGAGAACATGCCACTGCACTCCAGCCTGGGCGACAGAGTGGGACTCTATCTCAAATAAATAAATACATAAAATCTACTTTCAACAGTAGGTGAGAAATCACTGCCTCCCAAGGATGTCACTTTCATGGCTCTGGTTGGTTATTTCTTTTTACTCAGATATAAACACCGAGAAACCATACCACTTCCTCTTGTTATTGCCTCTGTTTTCCAACTTAAATGATAGAGAGACAAGATAATACCTTATTAGGCACTACAACTTTAGCAGAACTTGACTTCTTGGGGAGGCCCCTTTCCCATCTCTATCTGCCAGCTTGATGCATCTTCATTTACTTTAGGAGGTCTGTTAAGGGAGAATCCCATGCTTTTGATCTGGCTGTGGATGTGTTTGTGTGTGCATTTCTAGCATGAGTGCATATCTGTTTTTACTCGTACCCTCACTGAAATAACAGCCTTTTCAGGTTAATAGATTTTCATACATGGGCACACTTTTGTGCCCTTTGGTGCTGCTTCCCATTCTTCTAGTTTAGGAGCATTACAGTCTCAGTCTCTTGGGGGGGAGCAGGTCTGGATTGAACTACTGTTTTGGGCACTTAGTTCCTTGACCCAGAACAAGGTATTTAGCCTCTCAGATCTGATACTGCTCGGATCTGAGGAATGGGAGTAAGACGATCTGAAAGAGTCAGGGTTCCGCTTCCATGAAGAAGGCAGTAATACTCAGGAATCTCAGGAATCCAGGGAAGAATTCCCTCAAGTAAGCATTGTCATAAGCACTAAACAAAGTCCCAACCTCTCCTGTGACCCAGAGCCTAAAACTCATTTTAGGAAGGATGAACTTTTTCTCTAGAACCAGAGATAGGACAATATAGTCCCCTTGGAGCTGTACTAGACTGAGGGGTCAGTGACTGATAGGACATCTTACAGAAGTATTTGGATAAGAGGTAAAGGAACAGGGCTGAGTGAGGAGTAGGAGTGGGGATCATAAGGAATTGGGGTGCAGCAGGGCACAGACAGAGAGTCCTGCCTATGGATGCCCTGGTGGTTGTTTAATCCTTTGCTGTCTCCTGAACACACTGTTTACTGAGCCAGATGCCTTGAGGTACGGGCTTGCCCATGTTCACATTTGCTGTCCTGAGCATTCTTTGTACACAATAAAATGGATGGTATTAAGGTCTTGGAAGCAATTAGATTTCAAGGAACCATCTCCTACCAGGATATGCATTAACAACCTTCAGTGGATCTGGGCCCACAGGGCACCTATTATTTACCTGAAAGAGCCCCCCAGAAGAGGGTGGGGCCTTAAGTTTTGTCTTGGAAACATACTGGCACCAGGAGGACCACAAACCCCACTCTCCCTCCCTTCCTCCACTTACAAGTGTGGGAGCTGGGAGGTTGGGCTATGAGGCTGGAAGTCCCCTAAAGCTGTTATGAGTACAAAAGAACATACAGTTCCCTGGCACCTGTCATCTGCCTGCTCAGTAAGGGTGAGGGCTGGTACCTTCTCTTGCTCCTGAGACCCAGGTAGCAAAGGGGTTTGGTGAGTATTGAGAGAAACCTGGGTGTAAGAATGTAAATGAATTTAGAAGGATGAATAAGAGGTACTCCCTTCCTTTCTTTTTTTTTTTTTTTTTAAATTTATTTATTATTATTATACTTTAAGTTGTAGGGTACATGTGCATAACGTGCAGGTTTGTTACATATGTATACTTGTGCCATGTTGGTGTGCTGCACCCATCAACTCGTCATTTACATCAGGTATAACTCCCAATGCAATCCCTCCCCCCTCCCCCCACCCCATGATAGGCCCCGGTGTGTGATGTTCCCCTTCCTGAGTCCAAGTGATCTCATTGTTCAGTTCCCACCTATGAGTGAGAACATGTGGTGTTTGGTTTTCTGTTCTTGTGATAGTTTGCTAAGAATGATGGTTTCCAGCTGCATCCATGTCCCTACAAAGGACACAAACTCATCCTTTTTGATGGCTGCATAGTATTCCATGGTGTATATGTGCCACATTTTCTTAATCCAATCTGTCACTGATGGACATTTGGGTTGATTCCAAGTCTTTGCTATTGTGAATAGTGCTGCAATAAACATACGTGTGCATGTGTCTTTATAGCAGCATAATTTATAATCCTTTGGGTATATACCCAGTAATGGGATGGCTGGGTCATATGGTACATCTAGTTCTAGATCCTTGAGGAATCGCCATACTGTTTTCCATAATGGTTGAACTAGTTTACAATCCCACCAACAGTGTAAAAGTGTTCCTATTTCTCCACATCCTCTCCAGCACCTGTTGTTTCCTGACTTTTTAATGATTGCCATTCTAACTGGTGTGAGGTGGTATCTCATTGTGGTTTTGATTTGCATTTCTCTGATGGCCAGTGATGATAAGCATTTTTTCATGTGTCTGTTGGCTGTATGAATGTCTTCTTTTGAGAAATGTCTGTTCATATCCTTTGCCCACTTTTTGATGGGGTTGTTTGTTTTTTTCTTGTAAATTTGTTTGAGTTCTTTGTAGGTTCTGGATATTAGCCCTTTGTCAGATGAGTAGATTGCAAAAATTTTTTCCCATTCTGTAGGTTGCCTGTTCACTCTGATGGTAGTTTCTTTTGCTGTGCAGAAGCTCTTTAGTTTAATTAGATCCCATTTGTCAATTTTGGCTTTTGCTGCCGTTGCTTTTGGTGTTTTAGACATGAAGTCTTTGCCCATGCCTATGTCCTGAATGGTACTTCCTAGGTTTTCCTCTAGGATTTTTATGGTATTAGGTCTAACATTTAAGTCTCTAATCCATCTTGAATTAATTTTCGTATAAGGAGTAAGGAAAGGATCCAGTTTCAGCTTTCTACTTATGGCTAGCCAATTTTCCCAGCACCATTTATTAAATAGGGAATCCTTTCCCCATTTCTTGTTTTTCTCAGGTTTGTCAAAGATCAGATGGCTGTAGATGTGTGCTATTATTTCTGAGGACTCTGTTCTGTTCCATTGGTCTATATCTCTGTTTTGGTACCAGTACCATGCTGTTTTGGTTACTGTAGCCTTGTAGTATAGTTTGAAGTCAGGTAGCGTGATGCCTCCAGCTTTGTTCTTTTGACTTAGGATTGTCTTGGAGATGCGGGCTCTTTTTTGGTTCCATATGAACTTTAAAGCAGTTTTTTCCAATTCTGTGAAGAAACTCATTGGTAGCTTGATGGGGATGGCATTGAATCTATAAATTACCTTGGGCAGTATGGCCATTTTCACGATATTGATTCTTCCTATCCATGAGCATGGTATGTTCTTCCATTTGTTTGTGTCCTCTTTTATTTCACTGAGCAGTGGTTTGTAGTTCTCCTTGAAGAGGTCCTTTACATCCCTTGTAAGTTGGATTGAACAGCTCCAGTCTCCAACTCCCTTCCTTTCTTAAAGACTTGGGATGAGGAACAGATGAGGCAGGGGAAATCAGGAAAATAAGTATTGATGAGGCTGACTGCTTTTCTTATTCTGAGCAAAGTTCTTTGCTGCCAAAGTACTAGGGTAGAATTCAAAGACGAACAGTGTTTATTCATCCATCCAGCAAATAACTACCCACCAGGCAGCCACTGATGTGTGTTGGGATACACAGTCTCTGTTCTCAAGGAACTCATTGCTTATGTACACCTCTGCATTTGTATACCATTCCCTCTGCCTGGCCTTCTTTCCATGTATTCCAGGGTTTCTCAACTTGGACACCATTGGGACATTTTGGGCTGGATAATGCTTTGTTGTGGGGAACTTTTCTGCACATTGTAGGACTTTAAGCAGCATCACTGGCTTCTGCCCACTAAATGCTACCCCCCATCCCAGGTTGTGACATCCAAAAACGTTTCTAGACATTGCCAAATGTCCCCTGGGGGCCAATGGAACCACTGATCCAATGAGTTTATCCAACCTTCATGACTTCATTTAAGTCCCACCTCTTCCATGAAGCTTGCTTTGGTTAATTCTGGTCATGCTAATTTCTCCTTTCTTTGGTCTCCTGTACCAATTATTGCTGCTGCTTTCCAGTTTACCACGTAATAATCCACTCCCTTCTTTTGATCACTGTTTGGAAGGAAACAACCTTGAAAATCGTCCTAGAGATGTAGATTTCATTCAGCACCATGGCAAACCTGTTACATCTCCTAGAATAAGTTACTTCCATTCTGCCATGGAGACCCCAGTTTTCTCAGCTGTCAAATCAATGGCAGTGCTACTCAGAAATTTTCAGCCACAAATCATCAAAGATATGGAGGGGCCAATTGCACAGGTTTCTTAAAATGAAGCAGATTTTATGTTGTACACATTGAGTCTCTGTATGGTGTTGGGATGGTATCATGGCCAACACCTGTCCAAAACCACTAGATCATCTTAAAGACTTTTCTAGCATTTGATCATGATCATGAGATTTCATTTGTATTAAATTCTACCTCTTAATTAGGCTGTGAATGCCTTCAGTGCCTGCTACCTCGGTGATTTTCATAGTGCCACCTAGCTCAGTGCTGGCTTTACAAGAAGTTTGGTTAATATTTGCTGTTTGATCAAGTTTTTAATCCTAAAGCCAAAGATGATTTTCAGGTGCTGGGTCCTGACATTAGGAATCTCCCTGCGTCAGTTAGGAGTGTTTTTATTTGCAAATTATAGAAAGCCTACCCACAGTAGCTTGAAACAAGAGTGGTTTCTTTTTCTCACATAAGAGAAAAGCAATGTTAGGGCTGGTGTCTTGGAGATTTTCTGGGCCTTTCCCTCCTGCATGTCTCCTCATGGTCATGAAAAGGCTGCTTTAACTCTAAGTGTCACATCTGCATTCAAGTCTAGGATCAATACCAGGATTAGTGCCAGCCCCATCTGTCTCTTATTAGCAAAGCTAAAACTTTCCCAGAACTTTCCTGCCAAACAACTGATTACATCTCATTGGCCAGAACTGTATCACATGACCACTCTATGATACAGGGATATTGGGAGAGTGAATATTTAGCTACTGCAGCCTCTCTAATGGAAAGAAGTAAAGGTAAAGGAGGTAGAGGATGGGTACTATGCTGCCCAATCAGCAGGGTCTGCCGTCATCCCTATTCACAAGCTCCAGCACCTATAGCCCTGACCACAGCAGAGGGCAATGCACCTTGACTGGTGTTTGTCTCAGCAGTGCAGCCTTGATTCTCTGAATTCAGCCACTGCCCCGGCATGGCTCCAGGCAGTTCTCTGAGAGCAGGGACAATGGTTCAGTGCTCCTAGAGTAGGGGTTAATCCATCTGTGGTTTAGGTTTCTCTTTTCTCTTGGCAGAGTTTGCAGTTGGAATCAAAGGCCTCCCAACAAGGAAACAACTAAGTAAGTTAAACAATACTGCCTGTTTTTGAAATTCCGTGGGTTTAACTGGGATTAGAAGTACCAATTTGAGCATTAGCGCAATAAATTATTTGATCATTTATGCTGGTTGAAGCCAGGGAACCAATAAAAAGAATCTTATTCTGTTCTTATCTCTCTACTGACCCCTGCAACAGCCCCCTCAAATTATCATACACACCACTTTCTGATTCATTTATCTGCTTATGTCCCTCTATTCTTTTTTTTTTTCTCTTTTGAGGCAGAGTCTCCCTCTGTCACCCAGGCTGGAGTGCAGTGGTGTGATCTTAGCTCACTGCAAGCTCTGCCTTCCGGGTTCACGCCATTCTCCTGCCTCAGCCTCCCGAGTAGCTGGGACTATAGGCACCTGCCACGACGCCCCGCTAATTTTGTTGTTATTGTTGTATTTTTAGTAGAGACATGGTTTCACCACGTTAGCCAGGATGGTCTTGATCTCCTGAACTCGTGATCTGCCTGCCTCGGCCTCCCAAAGTGCTGGGATGACAGGTGTAAGCCACTGTGCCCGGCCATGTCCCTCTATTCTTAAAAATTGCTGATTCTCATTTCTATCCAAAGTCCATATCAGACTTCTGCTTCTAATAGAGGCAGACTAGCTAATATGGGCCAACCTTCCCTCTGAAAACAACTAACAAATTCAGAGAAAACATTTAAAAAATTTTCCCTAAAATATCAAAAACTAATAGGATAGTGAGGAAGCAAGCCAAGATCTAGGAGAAGATGAAGCTCTAGAGGGACAAGCTTGGCATTTAGGGCTACTTTTGCCCAGAGGGCATTGGCTCATCTAAAAAGAAGGCTGAGAGATGAGCCATGTTTTTGAAAACTGTTGGTGGCTAGGTGCCCATAAGTTCGAATCTACTGCTTCCTTTCTTTTCCATGGTGGAGACCCTGGTAAACTACTTGGTACTCAGAGTTGGGGCCCCAAAGAGCTGCACTGTCAGACTAAGGTAAACTGGAATTAAACTTCACATAGATTCTAGCCTTAGTCATCTGAGTGGCTCAAAAAATTTGAAGCTTTGACTTTGAATTGAAGCAATCTTGGTTGGATTACTAGTGCCCCTAAATGCCTTGCATAGAAACTGAAAATCAAAAATCATGTCCAGAAGATATCATCCTAAGTCTCACATTATTTCTAAAGATACTTTTTCAAACATAATGTTCAACACATAGTAATAAATGACCAAGCAAATAAGAAATGAAGACAACATTCAAAGATCAGCACAAACAAGAAGTAACAGAAAGATATTCATGGTCGTTCTTGACAGTGGGATTACCATGCACAGAATCTAAAGCAACATTATAATATACTCAAGAAAACAAGGCCTGGCCGAGTGTGGTGGCTCACACCTGTAATCCCAGCACTTTGGGAGGCTGAGGTGGGCGGATCACCTGAGGTCGGGAGTTCGAGACCAACCTGGTCAGTATGGTGAAACCCCTGTCTCTACTAAAAATACAAAAATTAGCCAGGTGTGGTGGCAGGTGCCTGTAATCCCGGTTACTGAGGAAGCTGAGGCAGGAGAACCGCTTGAACCCGGGAGGCAAAGGTTGCAGTGATGCGAGATTGTGCCATTGCACTGCAGCCTGGGCAACATAGCGAGACTCTGTCTCAAAAAACAAAAACAAAACAAAACAAACAAACAAACAAACAAAAAACAAAAAAAAGGAAAGGCCAAACTTGAAATTTGTTGACAAGAATTGGAAATTGGAAGTTATAAAAAGTAATTGTCCACATTTGATAGAGAACCTCCAGAAACACTCTAATTAAAAATATAATAATCAAAATCAACATCTCAATGATGTATTTAGCAGCAAATAAATACAGTTAATGAAATAACTAGGAGAAAGGTCAAAAGCAACTATCCAGACTTAGCTCAGGAAAAAGTATGAAAAATTCAGAAGAGTCAGAGACATATGCAGTTTGATCAGAATATATACTAAATGTGTGCATATTCAAATGGGGTCCCCAAAGGAGAGAAGAGAGAGAACATTTGAAAAGATAATGTTTGAGAATTCTCCCAAACAGATAAAAGTCCTATGAATCCCAAGCAACATAAATAAAATGTACTCATACCTAGACATATCATAGTCCAATTTCAGAAGACCAAAATCTAAGAGAAAAATTTTAAAAGCAAAGTGACAATAGACAGAAGCAACAGTTAGAATGGTGGTAAACCAGGTACAGTGGTGCCTGCCTGTAGTTCTAGCTACTCAAGAGGCTGAGGCGGGTGGGAGGATTGCTTGAGGCCAGGAGTTCGAGGCTGCAGTGAGCTATGATTGCACCTGTGACTAGCCATGGCACTCTAACCTGGGCAACACAGTGAGACCCTCATCTCTGAGAGCGAAAAGAATGACAGCAGACTTCTCAAAAATGATAACTCATATAAGAATATAGTAGAACGATATTTTCAATTTGGCCAATCTAGAATTCTACACATAGTAAAAATATTCTCCAGTAATGATGATTTTAAAAGTCAGTGAAATAAAAACTGAAAGATGCTGCCACCAAGAGACCTGCACTAAAGGAAATTCTGACAGATATTCTTTGGGTAAAGAGAAAATGATTCCAGATGAAAGCTTGGAGATGAAGGAAAAATTGAAGAGGAATGAAAAATGGAAACAACACAGGTAAATATAAATGAATACTGATTATGCAAAATGAAAATAATGACTAGAGGGGTTTAAAATACTCAAGATCCATGATAACAATAGCAAGTCAGGAGGTGGGTAATGGAGTTAAAGTGTTCTAAGGTCCTTGCATTGTCTGGGAGGATGGAAAAGTTAAGAGTTAACATTAATGTTTAATAAATCAACGATGTATGTTGTAATTTCAAGAGTGGCCACTAATAGCAAAATAAAAGTGGGAAAAATCCTCTCAGCAAGCCCACTTTCAGTGGCATATGTAGTGCCACCACCAGTTCTATTTTTGACTTTCACAGGTCCCCTTCACAGCATCTCTGCTATCTGCTACAGCTATTAGACCTATTCACTGCCCCTGTGTAGATTGTTCCAGTCTCTGTTCATTTATTAGTCTGTTCTCTGCTCCTGGGAGGCTTTCTTATATCTATTCACATCCTTTTCTGTCCAGTCATCATGCAATTTCCACCTCTGCCCCAGTCATGTTTCCCCTCACTACTCTGCCACCCACAGTTCCTCTGTCCACCAAACTCCTAGATCCTTGATGGAATGACTCACTCAAGACTGGATTTATTATACACTTATTATATTGTGGCTATTTGGAGAATATGATTTATTTTTCCTAAAATAGAGGTTCCTTGAGGATAAGGATAATGTCTTTAAGAACTTTTTTATCTCCTATGTGTCTATCACTATGCGTTGCCAAGAAGACACTTTGTGTTTTATTTGTACTCTGTGTAAATATTTTTTACAGAAATAGGTAACCATGGAAAGCCATTTAATATCTGTGAGTTGTTTTGCAGCTGTTAAAATGATTAAAACAATACCTACTCTAACTCATGAGGTTGATGAGAAGCTGAAATGGGCTAATAGATATGAAATAATTTGTATTATGTAATGTACTATAAAGAATTACTAACATGCGCTGGGCATAGTGACTAATCCCAGCACTTTGGGAGATTGAGGTGGGTGGATCATTTGAGGTCAGGAGTTCGAAACCAGCCTGGCCAACACGGTGAAACCCCATCTCTACTAAAAATATAAAAATTTAGCTGAGCATGGTGGTGGATGCCTGTAATCCCAGCTACTTGGGAGGCTGAGGCAGGAGAATTGCTTGAACCCGGGAGGTGGAGGTTACAGTGATCCGAGATCAGGCCATCATACTCCAGTCTGGGCGACAAGAGTGAAACTCCATCCCAAAAAAAAAAAAAAAAGAATTACTAACAGTAATAAGCATTGATCAATCATTGGCGTAACATGAAAAGCATTAAATTATCAATGATTAGAGATCAAAAAGAACCAGCAAGCCATTATCTGAGCCCTCCGTTGACAAAAGGATTCAAGTCATCCATTCATTTACTCATGCATTGATGATTACTGAGGACATACTGTAGTGGCTAACATTGTGTCAGACACTGAATGTGCAGAAGTACAAGTTTCTGCCCACACCTCACTCAGTCTGGTGCGTGACTTGATAAAGGTGGTAAACGGATATAACAGATTCATAAGGTGCTACAGGAACACAGAAGGGAGACACCTGACCTTGGGAGGTGTGAGGTGGCCTTCCTGGAAGGGGTAATCACAAAACAAGTCTTGAAGGACAAATAGGAGATAGTAATGGAAGAAAAAGGCTATGTCAGGAAGAGCAGCATATGTAAGGCTGGATTTCAAAGAGGAAATCTCTTTAGAGAAAGTTTTATCAGTCTTATGTCGATGAGATAGACTGTTGCCGTAAGAGACTGGACAGTTACACGAGGACCGGGTCAGTGAGGGCCTTGTATGGCCTCATGAGCCACATTAAAAAGTATCAGCTCTCTTCTCTGCAAGGGACTCGCCAGATCATTTAGTCGTTTGTCACTAAACTAGAGCATGAATCAGAAACACCTGGAGGGCTGTTGAAAGACATTCCTGGGCTCTCCGCTGAGTTTCTGATTCAGTAGATCTAGGACTGGCCTATAGTTTTCATCTCCAACGAGGTTCCAGGTGATGCTGATGTTGCTGGTCTGGGGACCACTTTGATAACCACTGCTCTAGTCCAGCCTTTTCTTTCAGATAAACCACTGAGCCCTAGAGGTGAAATTCATTAACAAAAGTCGTCAGTTGAAATAGGGTAAACTCACCAAGCAACTAGAGCTGACACCCTCCTTCCCCTAAGCCCCTCGCAGTGGAGCTGTCCCTTCCAGAATCATCAGTAGCCTTACCTCCCTCACCTTCAAGAATCCCACCCCTTCAGTGCTCTGCTTTCAGCGTCTGTAAGGGAAGGAAATTGGTTGCACCAACTTATATTAGGATTTACTTTTAAAGAAGGTCCTTAAGAAAGGCAGCGTTTTAACCTAAGGGAGTGCATTTTCAAGAGTGGATTTTCAGGCAGGGAGCGCAGCAGGCGTTTCCCGATATGCCCGCGGGCAAGACCCGATCACGGCCCAGAAAGCCTGCTTTGCAGAGGTGACCACCCCAGCCCGGGAGAACGGGGCCCGAGCTGCTGCGCCGCCACGGTGACTCAGCCATAAGACCCGCCAGGCGGGTAAGTTTGCTGGTCCGAGGCCGCCCCTTCCGCTTCGCACAGCTTCCTTGTACCGCCCCGCCCCGCCGCTGATCCCACGCTGCGAAGTGTGGGCCCAAGCACTGCAGCAGTTGAGTCATAGCTTCATAAGCGACTTTCCTGAGAAGGCTGGGGCTTGGGGTGATGTTAGGGACGGTGGCCTAACGTCCCTTTACAAGGAACCCAGCTTCCGGCAGCCCAGTGCGCCGCTCTTCTCCTTCCCCTGTTTCTTCCTGCCCAGTTAAGAGTGTCCGGCAAACCCTTCCCGGCTGCCCACAACCCAACAGTTCCGCCCTCCTGAGGGTTCTCAAGCTCAGAGTCTTCCAACCTTCCAAACAAATACAGCATTCTGCCCAGGAGGTATTTCTTAAGGTTGTTGAATTATCCGAGTCTTGAAGCTTGTAGGTCATCCCTGGGTCTGTCTTGTTCTCTGCAGTTTAACACAGGCTTAAAATAGCAACTAATTTTATTAGTTATTATTCTTAACAGCTGCCTGAACAATGTCATGCCCTGTTTCTTTAATTGATTGAGTGTATTGATCATGGGTCTTTCATCCACATTGTCCTTTATTAGGTATGTGGGGCAATCAAACATGGACAGCACACACTTTCTGCACTCCAGGAACTTAAAGATAGTGTTGAGAAAACAAATAGCATAGGAAGAGTTAACACACCATTCTCCAGCATTTTAGGCAGGAATGATACACACATGTTACCATCTGTGAATGGTAGAAGAAAGTCACCTGAGCGGGCAGTGGAGGCTTCAGAGAGGAGGTGGGGCTTGAAGTGTACTTTGGTGGGCGAGGTAGCCATTAGTTGGGTGGACAGGAGAAGAGGGGCCTTTCCAGATTGGAAGTGCAGTAGGAGGGAAGTGAGGTGAGGAATGACATGATCAAGGTTGAGGGTGGGAAGACTCACATAGGTGGGAAGTGTATGTTGACATGTGAACCTTCATCTCCAAGAGATACAGGAACCAGATAATTCAACAACCTTAAGAAATACCTCCTGGGCAGAATGCTGTATTTGTTTGGAAGGTTGGAAGACTCTGAGCTTGAGAACCCTCAGGAGGGCGGAACTGTTGGGTTGTGGGCAGCCGGGAAGGGTTTGCTGGACACTCTTGGCTGAGCAGGAAGAAACAGGGGAAGGAGAAGGGCGGCGCACTGAGCTGCTGGAAGCTGGGTTCCTTGGTATTTTGGGTGACCAGCAGCCTTAGTAATGCAACAAGATGTGACACTCCTCTCCCTATCTGGCCCCACCTGAGACCTAAGACAAAGACCGAGTAACACAATCCTGTGGGCTCTGACTTTTATGCCTCCCTCAAAGCCACTGGGAAATGGTGCATACCCTTGGCAGGCACATGAGGTCCAAACACAGAAACAGGAAGCTGTCTAGGTTTTACAGGCAGCCACGTAATAGAAGAGTGATGTTTGTCTTCTACGGTGATGTTTATGATTAAGAAGACCTGTTTAAACATGGTTAGTGGGTTATTCAAACCCCATTTAGGAAGAGCTAAAGGAAACCTTAGTTTCTATGGGTTATAACATTCTGTATGAATTTTGGTTGTGCTTGAAATGATACAAACAGATTCTAACTTAAGTACCAATTGAGTTTATTGGAAAGATATGGGGCTGGGTGTTAGTTGATGTTGTTATTGCATCAAGGTAATGGTAACCTGGGCTTGGGAGGGAAAGAAACCAGGATGGTTCTGGGTATCTCGTGGCCTTTCTCTTAGAGCACTATTGTCAGACCCAGCCTCAATTTCCCTTCATCCTGGATGTCTGTGTACTTAGATTTCAAATTCCTGCAAGGAAGAATCTTATTGGCTCAGTTTGGGTTAAGTGGCTGACCCTTGGGTCCATCCCCATGGCCAGGGGATTGAGGTACCATGATTGATTACACCTGAGTCACTGACTCCACTGTGTTTGGGAGTATGGTACTGAGGCCAGCAGCCTCAAAGGACCCCCATGGATGGGGAAGGAGCAGATCCCTTAAGGAAGGGGAGGCGCTGTTACTAGAAGAAGGTGGGAAGCATGCAGGGAAGACAAAAACAACAAATGGCCATTAGAGCAGGCAAGCCAGGATTTGAAGATTATGAGAGGAAGTAACCACATTGTAAATGGCATGGAGGAGGGAAGCCTAGGCTCACACCTCATTTGACTAAAGAGTCAAATCTTTGCTAACTGGCTTGTCTCTTCACTGCAGTATGTTCAGGGGAATACGGCTTTAATGATGCATTGTCCTGGGTTTCCTCTTGTACACCCCTATTACGCCTCATTCCTTTCCTTCGCTTGATACGGCCCTAGTCCTGGATGGCTACCTTCCTTGGATTTCCCATGAAAACTAATCTTTCTAGAGTCTTTTTCCTATAGGACTTTCTTTCTCTCTCTCTCTCTCTCTTTTTTTTTTTTTTTTGAGACAGAGTCTCGCTCTGTCGCCCAGGCTAAAGTGCAGTGGTGCGATCTTGGCTCACTGCAGCCTCCGCCTCCCAGGTTCAAGCGATTCTCCTGCTTGAGCCTCCTGAGTAGCTGGGATTACAGGTGCCCACCACCGTGCCCGGCTAATTATGTATTTTTAGGAGAGACGGGGTTTTGCTGTGTTGGCCAGGCTGGTCTCAAACTCCTGACCTCAAGTGATCCATCCCAGCATTCAAGTGCTGAGATTACAGGCATGAGCCACCGCACCGGCCAGGACTTTCTCTTGCTATTAGGTGGGAAGAGACCAGGTAAAACTAATTCAATTGGGGTGTTGATATCTGAGATCTTGCTGTGTTGCTTCTCTCCCTGAAAATTCAGGGAATGAGAGGAGAAATGTTAGGCTCCATGGTGGGCTGCTGGTGAAGGCATCTTAGGGGACCAGTTTTGCTGCCTTTCAGTTGCATTATGCAGATGTTGGCTTGATGTGGGTGTGACTGTATGATCCTGATGCCAGGTGTTCGCATGCCCTCATGCACCTTACGCTGAGTCCGGAGTCCTTCGATCCCCTTCTTGCAGCCTCAAAAGAAATGATGATTTGCATTAAATTACAACCAGCATTAGGCATACAAAATCTGTCTGCCATGCGGTGCCAGGGTGACATTTAAAACCTTAATCACCTTGTAAGGCAAGGGAACCGATCAGTCAGAACTATTGCTGGAGCTCTTAGCTGTGCTTTGTGTTAACCCTTTAGTTGCTGGATTGTGGAGAAATTCCTGAAGGTTATAGAGAGACTCAGGGGACAGGGCTCAGGGCAGTGACTACTTACCACAAAGTGCACAAAATAACTCAATAGTTTAATAATTTGAATGTCTGCACGGGTGTGAATCAGCAGTGGGTCATTCCTAGATGTGGGTATAGGGAAGAATAATCTGGAGTCCTGAGGGTCGAAAGGGTCTGAATTTGGAGGTTCCTAGGATGAGCAGACAGTGGTGGTCGATTTGAGGTGCGGAGGAAGGGGGTCCTTAGGCTATCATTGGCCCTGTGGCTCAGAGTTTGCAGGGCCCTGTGACTGGCAGTGAGAGGCAGAGCTGTAGGTGATGGGCGCTGTCCATGAGGAATGTTGGTGTTGGTCAGAGGTAGGGCAAGTGGGACTGGCGTGGCAGTGAAAGGAGGTCCCCAGGAGAAGGGAAGAGAAGCATAAGCTTTCCTCACATGGTGGGTGGGGGGTTGGAGGCAGGAAGTGGTGGGGGCAGGGCCAGAGGAATCACAATATTAGCTGCTTCTTTAGGCAGTTCTGTATTTATGTAAAATATGGTTATATATTTCTAGGTTATCCTTACAGTTGAAAAGGAGTAAGCACACAGCAGACCATGAGGGTGATTAAGAGAAATGCCATGACATTGCCTTGGCTGTGTCAGTGTGGGGTGCGAGCAAAATGGGAAGAGATGGCTGTTATGGGCTGACTTGACATACATAAGCTTTGAGCATTTAAAGAAAATAGATTCTGTGCCATGGCCACTCCCTTCTTCTCTGGCTGCCTTCTGTATACACTGCCTGAACTATGGATCTTAGGCCCCACCACAACATGGCCCCTTGGTAAGAGCATCATTTCCTTGGACTCTAGCAGTGGTTCTGGAAAGGGCGTGGTTGGGGGTCCAGGGGGAGCCCAGATGAGCTCCTAAAGCCAAGTCTAGGTGAGCCAGGGAGGGAATGTGTCAGAATGAGGCCAGAGTCACACCTCCTCCAGGAAGCCATCCTCATTTACTCCAGCCTCCAGGGGATTCTGAATTTTCTGAATGTACAGTGGCTTTTATGTAGGAGGGCCCATTATGTCAATCGAGAAAAATGATGAGACAAGTCTCCATCATTTTAGGAGGTTTATTTGCCAAAGTTAAGGATGCACACCTGGGTGACGGGTCTATGCTTTTCTCCAAAGATGATTTTGAGGGCTCCAAATTTAAAGGGGAAAGGGCAGGATATTGAGAAGCACACAATTTTTGAGCAAGAGGAGGGTATGGAGAAAATATTCATGCCTTTGTCTAGCTCAGTAAATCTGGATTTTTACATAAGATAAGATGGCCAAATGGGAAAGGGGAAATCAGGGAATCTGCACTTTTACATAAGATAACAGACAACTGGGGCGGGGGTGATGGGGAGGGGGGAACAATCAGATATGCATTTGTATCATGTGGGAAGAGGGGTTGTTGCACCTATAAAGATAAGTTACCATTTACATTGCCATGGTTAATTTTTTTTTTTTTTTTTTTTTTGAGATGGAGTCTCGCTCTGTTGTCCAGGTTTCCAGGTTGGAGTGCAGTGGCGCAATCTTGGCTCACTGCAACCTCCGCCTCCCAGGTTCAATTCTCCTGTCTTAGCCTCCCGAGTAGCTGGGACTACAGGTGCGTGCCACCACACCCGGCTAATTTTTTGTATTTTCAGTAGAGAAGGGGTTTCACTGTGTTAGCCAGGATGGTCTTGATCTCCTGATCTTGTGATCCGCTCGCCTTGGCCTCCCAAAGTGCTGGGATTACAGGCATGAGCCACTGCGCGTGGCTGCCATGGTGAATTTTAACAGAAACACTTCAGAGTAAAGATCTTGGAGTTCATTAGGAATTTCCCTGTGGGCAAAATATGAGGGTGGTGTGTAGCTTTTCATCTTATAGCCATCTGATTTAGGAACCAAACAGGAGGCAGTTTTGCATGACCCAGTTCCCAGCTTAACTTTTCCCTTTGGCTTAATGATTTTGGGGTCTTGAGATTTATTTTCCTTTCACATTTCGAATCATCTGTAGTACCTTTAGAAATTCAGATTCAAGAGGTCTAAGAAGAGATGGGAATAACTGAATTTTTTTCAAAGGCCCTTAGGCCTGATAAATGCCCCTGGTTGTGAAGCATTGTAGAGCATTCATAAGAGCTGCCTGGAAATAGAACTTGCAAAATGGAACCCACGAAAGAAATCCATCTCCCAAATGTGCTTTGTTTGGTTAGCATAGTATGTGAATGCTTTTAGGTGAAGGCATGCAGTCTTCAGTTGGCTCCCGTCCCCACTATTCCCTATTGCCTTATATCCAGGTACTTCACTTTTTTCATAGCTTATGACTGATGAGCACTTGTACATTCAGGTTAGAGTTATCCTGCACATGGACACATGGAGAGGCAGCCTGTTTGTCCCAGTGGTACTGTCTGAGGGCCAAGTGTTTCTGAGGCTGTTCTTTAGGTACTGCCTTCAGAATAACTTAATATCACATGCAGGAAAACCAGTCTCCTCACTCTGTAGCCATGATATGATTATTTTAAGAAATGACTTAAGAAATGATTATTTTAAGATAATCCTCAGAGCGCACAGCACTTAGCCCTCCTGGAAAAGTATACAATTTTACCTGAAATTGACCTTAAGAATCTTTGAACTGATGAATTTGAGATAGAGACCCCAGAATCAGTAAGCTCTGTCTCCACAACATGACAGAAGAAGGGCTTCTTTTGCATGCATTATTTCTGGAGGAGGAATGAATGAATTCTCCAGAAGTTTAAGTTCCAACAGCTCAGTGCCATCTAAGTTGCTATGGAGACTTTGTAAACCACTAAGAACCCAGGGCTGGGGCACTGTCTAGCCCAGTGCTGTTGAATAGAAGTACAATGTGAGCCACAAATGCAAGTTATTTGTATAATTTTAGATTTTCAAAAGTGGCCATCTTAAAAATGTATTTAAAAAGCTAAAATTAATTTTAACAATATATTTTATTTCATGTCAAAATTTCATATAGACAATTATTGAGATATTTTTTCCTCTTTTGTTTTAAGTGTTTGGAACCCAGTGTGCAATTTACATGTAGAACACATCTCAGTTTGGACCAGCTTCACTGCAAGTGCTACACCGTGGATAGTGGCTACTATATTTAATAGTACAGATCTACCCTCTCGTTGAGAGGCCAACAGTTGGGGGGGTCTCAGAATGTGGAAAGACCTTCTTGTTGGGTTGGCCAGTTCCATGGCCTGCTTGTGTGTGCTCTTGTAGCCCCCAAATGCACTTGCACTTCGATCATTGACTCATGTCCTAGCTGCCATTGTTTCCTTTGGACTGAGGGACTTAATTTTAGCCAGGTTTCCTAGCACTGTGCCCACTTTCCTCTGTGCTTCAGTTCTTCCCCCTCTAGTCCTTGCATGTCATTGCAATATAATTCAAAGCTTTGATGGGCTAGGATCCAATGGACCCAACCCAAACAGGAAACTGGCTTCCTCATTGTTTATTTGAAATCTATTTGAAACCATGAACCAGAAAATGTTAGACACTTGTTTTCAGTACTTCATTGAGCTGTAACTGAATTGACCCTCAACTATTTCCAGTGGGGCTTCTGACATGGAATGATTTAGAAGCCTTAACTGTTAGATCAAGAGAACTAATTAGAACATTAATTGACCCTGTTTTCCTTGCCTGAGCATGATCACGTCTCATCCTTTGCTTAGAATCTTGTTAGTTAGAGATTATACAACCTTGTATGAGTCTGGGGTATCCCAAAATACTCTGGGAATATTCCAGCAAGTATTCCACAAAGAATCTCTTGTGCAAAAGGTCTTGGTCTAGATTTCTGTTCCAAACCCCTTTGTGAATCCCACAATAGACAGTTTAACCTGTCACTGTGTTTCTCTCATGGGGGCACATAGGAACTACACGCTATATGGTGGTACTATATACCACCATAGCAGCCATGTTGGCTGCCTGTCCAATTGCCATTCCTCTTGCTTTTGTTCCAATATGGCAGAGTTCACCTGTTACAAGAGAAGCTGCATACCAGATGCATACTTTCTCAGACTTTTAGGCAGCCATGAATGGCCATACAACCCAGTTCTCCCAAAAAGATACAAGTGTAATTATTTTGGAGGCGCTTCTAAGAAAGATTTCCATCCATGATAAAGAAGAGAAACATGAGAGGATGGCCCTCTTGCAAATCTATTTGCCCCTCTTCTTCTTGATGTGGTTGTGATGTTTGTAACCCGGGCAGCCATGTTGTAACTATGAGGCTACAAGCTCTAGGATGAAAGTGGAGCCTTCTGAGGATGCTGAGAATGATGAGGAAGATGGAAAGACATTGCACTCTTTGTGACATCATCGAGCACCAAATCTGGAACTTCCTACTTTTAGGAATGAAATTCCTGCTGTTTTAACCACTTTTTGTCAGGTATTTTGTTACTTGCAGGCAAAGGCATCCTAACTAGTATGGATGCCTGATAATTAATGATATATTCTTGTCTTTGCTTTTTAGAAGAAAGAGGTCACTGGCATACCCTTCCCTCAACCTTGTCACCTGGCTGTCTCTTACTCATCATCATCACTGCACTATATTATATTACTCCTTTACTCGTCATTTCACCTCATAAAGTTTTTGTGAGGGAAGAGACCATGGCTGTCTGATTCACTATTGTAGTTACAGTTCCTGTTATGTAGTAAACAGCCATTCAATAAATGAATGAATGGCGGCTATCAAGGAGGTGGAACCCTCAGCACTTGGCTATCTATTTCCTGGAGGTGAGAGAATGAGGTCAAGGATGGCATCCTGTTTCTGGCTTTCCCAGTTGGGTGGAGGGTGCTACCTTTCTCCATGAGTCAACATGGGAGGGAGAGAAGAATAGTTGAAGAAGATGAGTTTTGTCTAGATATGTTGAGTTTGAGGAAGTGCTTTTGGAACAGTCCCTATAGGGAGTTGAAGATAAGGTCTCGATTGAAGCATGAGAAGGATGGGATTGGCGAGGAAGAGTGTGCAGTATGAGAGGAGAAGTGACCCCTCAGTGCTCCATCGACGGTGTGGCACCACCATTCACCTTGTGGCCCAGTCTAGAAATCAGGAAGCCGTCCTTGACACCTCCCTCTCCCTCACCCTGCAAATCAACTCATCACAGAGTTCTGGTGATTCTGCCTCCTGTCTCTCATATCCATGAACGTCTCTCCATCACCACTGGAGTCCAAGCCACCATTACTTCTCTCCTGCACTATTGCAATGGCCTCCCAGTTGGTTTGCTCAATTCACTCCAGTGCCCTTTCATTCACCATAATCCAGCCACAGCAATCTTTTCACTCCTTGAAAGCACCAATCTCCTTTTCTTAAGGCCTTTATCCACAAGGTTGCCTTTGCCAAGGGTACCGCTCCCTTCACGTTCCACCTTCCTCCACCTCCTGCCTATTCCTTAGATTTCTGCCTAAACCTCCCTTCCTCAGGGAGGCCTTCCCTAACTACCCACCCGTCACCCTTTTGACCTTTGGGGCCTCAGAAACTTAACTTTTTTGGAGCACCATGGGGAGGGTGTGTGATTGGTGACATATAAAGTTTGGTAAATAAAATTTTAGAAGATTTATGTATAAAAATTAGAATTATCAACTAAAATGAGAAATGTAACTATCAAGGATCAGAGAAGCTCATCAGTGTGGATACATGTGTTTTTACCCTGTAAGACAAGTCTACATAGGAAGCCAAATAGCTTGTGAGTACAGGATTGGACAAGGAGCATTAATTGCTTGGTCTATATAGTTCAGTTTACTAAACCATAATACCCCAGTGCCATTTCCACCACAGAGCTCACCCTTGACACCTGTGGCTGTCCCATCCCAAGTTCCAATACTGAAGACCCCCTTCCTAGGTTTTCTTCTTCTCCTGAGCCTCAGTGGTTGACTTTCTACCCCATTAGGTGGACCTAAGCTTGCTTTAGATAAGTTCATACCTACCAGGTTAATATTAAATAAAGTTAGGTCAGCCCTGGGAGCAATTTTCTCTTTTAGGTGACTTTGCACATGTCTGGTCTGATCTACAGCATCTACTTTATAGTTTAATGAAGAGCTGTGAAAGCAGACTATATTTATATATCATTCTCTAAAAGTCTATTATTTACCATATTCATTTATTAAGCCTCAAATTCCTTCAGGATCTGCATTGTTGACTGTTTTAGCAAGTGGAACTCTACAGCCTGGAAGCTATCAGCCCTCCTAATAGTCTGGGGCTTGTCAATGCAGATTCAAGAAGATGAAACTAAAGAGTGAAGCCTTTTGGAAGGAACTAGTTAGATAAGGAGAAAGGCTGAAAACAGTCTTGTGCATGAAATGTTATGTTTACTAACCACAAAAATATTCTTGCAAAGTTGTTTATAAGAAGCTTCCTTAGAAATTCCTGGTTTCTTGTAAAACTTGGCTTTGATCTTGACATAATATCCATGCTAATCATGTATCATGGATAACAGGCAAGTTGGCCCCTGTAGCTCCTAAAGGATAGAGTGTCTTTAGCATAAGAACCTCACAGCCTGTCGTTTCTCCCCCAGATAAAAGAAGACATAGAATGCCCAGATCACTCTGGAAAATTTATTTGAATTTACCTTGAAACCATAGGTGGGAGAATGTTATGACAGAGGGCACTTCAATAGGGAGACCCCATTGTGCCTTTTTTTAGTTTCCTTTTAGGGCTGCTTTGAAACTTATCATTCAAACTTGTTGAAGTAAATTTCCCTTCTTACCGTATTTTCTTTCAAATCTGCCAACCATGGTGAAAGGAGGTAGAAGAGAAGTGCTTCTGTGGCGGAGACAAGCATGGCTGTGGCTTTGGCCTCAGGGGATAAAATTCTGACAAGTGGCTTATTCTAGAGAGCTGACCCCTGAGGCATGCCGTGGCCCAGGGTCAGCCCTGATGGGGGTGCCCAGGACCTGTCTGGGAATGCATGGAAGTGGCTCTCGGGATATCGATCTCAAAGTGTTAGGAGCATGTTCTTAACAACTGTCCTCAGTTATTCATTCTCATCCCCGAGTTGAAAGAACAATGGATAGTTGAGAGGATACCCAAGGGGATGGGCCTGTCAATCTGAAACTGAAAAGGGTTTACTCAACTATGCATCTGGTGCTATTACCAAGTGTAAGGAAGGAATAAGGATCCTAGCACATGCAACATAAGCAATACTGACTTATGCTTGTGATTGTTCATATACATGATGGCTATCAATGGCACATTATACAAAACTGAGCTGTGAGCATAATTTATTCATGTACTTGCATAGAAATTTGTTATACAGACATTAGGAAAAAGTATAAGTGCTCCTGCAAATACTTATTTTTAGGATAATAGTAACAAAAATAGCTTGAGAAAATTAATATCATTTAAATTCGACAACGTACAATGTTCCTATTTACAGATTTGTGTGAGCACAAGAAGATCCTACACGGTAGATCTCCGTTCTGAAGATCGACTTGGGTGCATTTTAGAGGCCTCTGGTTCACTCAGCCACAGCCTAGATTCTTCACTGCTGATGATCTTTGGTTATGCTTGTTTTCTTTTTTTTTTTTTTTCCCCACAATTCTTCTTTCACACATTCCCTAACAAGAAAGGGTTCAGTTCAAACACTGAAAATTGAGCTTCTCCACAGCAATATCCATAAACCCATGCCAGTTGCAAATTCATAGTTTCAAAGGCTTTGGTCACAGGATTTTAAAATTGGAACAATGTTTGCTTGCTTGGTTTCCTGAGAAAAGGAAGAAGTGAGCTTCTCCCTAAAATATTTGTAGGTTTACTTCCCTATTTCTGTTTATTCATTCAGCAAGCTGTGTATTGTGCACTGAGCACTGCAAACTGGAAGTGGAAAAAATCTTCAGGATTCCGACGTTTCACTTTCCAACCTCCAAACTATTGCACCATACATACTGAAGTGGAAGGTAAATGAACAGGACTTCTTTTTAAAATTAATTAATTAATTAATTATTATTATTTATTTTAGAGATAGGGTCTTGCTCTGTCACACAGGCTGGAGTGCAGTGACATGATCGTAGCTCACCGCAGCCTCGAACTTCTGTGTACAAGCGATTTTTCCACCTCAGCCTCCTGAGTAACTGGTGTAGATGTGTGCTGCCACACCTGGCTAATGTTATTATTTTTATTTTTTAAGAGATGGAGTCTTGATATGTTGCCCAAGCTGGTCTTGAACTCCTGGGCTCAAGAAATCTTTTTGCCTCCATCTCCCAAAGTGCTGGGATTACAGGTGTGAGCCACTGTGCCCAGTCCCTGAATGTGACTTCTGTTGCTGTCTTCAGCATGTTTGGTGACAGAGCCTTTACGGAACTGGTAACTTTTAAATTAAAGAGAGGAAAACGGTAATCCTTACCTGTTTTTTTTTGTTTTTGTTTTTTTTTTTGAGAGACACGGTCTCACTCTGTCGCCCAGGGTGGAGTGCAGTGGTGCGATCTCAGCTCACTGCAGCCTCGGCCTCCTGGGCTTAAGCCATTTTCCCACCTCAGCCTCCCAAGTAGCTGAAACTACAGGTGCCCACTACCATGCCTGGCTAATTCTTGTATTTTTTGTAGATGTGGGGTTTCGTCATGCTGCCCAGGCTGGTCTTGAACTCCTGGGTTCAAGCGATCTGCCCGTCTGGGCTCCCCAAAGTGCTGGGATTACAGGCGTGAGCCACCACACTCAGCCCTTTATTTCTTTTTGGTGGTTCAAATGCCACTGGTTTCTGAGAGAGTGTGAGTGTGCAGAAAATAATGAGCTTTTTTAAATTAAGAAATTCAACAAGTTATAAAAATAACACCCGTAAGCAATCTGACCTTTGCCTTCAGTCTTTATAAGACATCCTCAAATGATTTTAAAGAGCCCTTTGGAGGTTGGCAACAATTCTATGCATTTGTGTCATTTACAAAATCAATTTAGGGATTAAAGTAAAAATACCTAAGCTGAGTATTTCATAAATCCAGTATGTAACTTTTCTTTAATATGTAAGAACAGGTTAAGCCAGGAACTTCTCCTATTTTATCCCATTTAAAACAGATCATTTTTCATAAGGAAAAGTAATCTCTACTTAAAAAATCCTTTGCAATCTCTGAGAAAAGTTGCAATACAGAATAATTTTAATTGACAAAATTGCTTTCTTCCTCTTGCAGTCCTGTCAGTCTGAAAAACCCCAACTATGTCCCATGAGAGAACGTCACACACACAAGGCATAGGGTGCAGACCATTGTTTGCAGGAAGTGGGGACCGAGCTCAGCTGTCAACTTGCCCCTCTGTGATATTGACTCTGGCTATAATGTGTAACTTGCATTGATTCAACAAAAGCCAAACTGCTTATCACAGAATTCTAGATTAACTTCAATTTTGTGACTGTGAGTTCCATAAGGCTTAGTTGGTTTATGGGGTTTAATTTTTAATACTGTTAATGTCATCGAGCCAGCTAAACACCAACAATATCAATAAATACTAATAGTTTGTATTCACTCCCTCCTTCTGTTGGAGCACTTTGACTTTATATACATTCCAGTCTTAGTGCTGAGGCCCCATTCGGGTTTCACATTCCATACCAGAGCACATCACCTGGATGTGGCTCTCATATGCTTGAGGATATTCCTGGAGTCGAAAGGAAAATACAAAATGAGCCTAAGAACAGATCATAGATGCGTTCGTATGAAAGTTGATACTCATGAAAAACAGCAGTTTGCTGAGACCCTGGAAGTTAGCTGGAGCAGTCAGGCAGAAAGGACTCGTGACCATGGCTACAGAGGGGGCTTGTTCTCACAAAGGACTTTCCACCATTCTTTTCCTGGCTTGCAGGTAGTAGATGCGGTTTTCTTCAGGATAAGTAACTTTACTGAGGGGCATCTTGTAGATGCTGGAATTTTTTGTGGTCATCATGAGGAACAATAGCGTGGCCAAACAAAAGGGCCAGGTACAAGCTGGCAATCCAATCTGGGGAAGAAGAGAAAGTCACAAGCTCCTTTCAGATCCCATCTGACAGCTGAGCTACACAAAGCATCCCCCTCTACTTGCACTCAGCCCAAGGGGATGAACCACTGGGGGCATTGCTCTGGATTCTGTGCATGCTCGTGGAGACTGAGTTTATAATCTCAGGGCATTGAGCTGTTGGAATGTTGACATCTATTCTTTAGGGCAGCCACTTATGTCTCTATCTTGTATGTATGTCTTTCTCTCCTTCTCATATATTCAGACTTCCTGCACCAGATGTGCCAAGAGGACATTTGACAAACAGATGACACTTGCAAACTGCAAATGGCCCCTGACCACTCTTCACATCCACAAGGCCTTCTCTGATTAGTCCAACCCACAGTGACCTCTCTGACCTTGACTTATGCCTGGTCTAGGTCTTAGACTTGACTTGCTTTATTTCTTTCCATTCTGTCTCCCAAATAGACTCTAAGTTCCTTGAGGGTAGGTCCTCTTTGTGCTGCCCATGGAAACTCACACAATTCTGAGCGTATGCCATTGGTTAGCTCTGGCCTGATGCATGGACCTTCCTGGGGTGTGATGGAGTATAGGGGTACCCTAACCTGACTGCACATCAGAATCATCTGGGGGAGTTAAAAAAAAAACATGGATGTTCAAGCATCGTACAAAATCTACTCTATCAGAAATACCAAGGACACAAGGCCTAAGGCTCCATATTTTCCCGTCTTCCTAGCTGACTCTGGTATGCAGCTTGCCCATTTGGGTCCATGAACTGATGCCTGTGAACCTTCTTTGTTGACATGTGGAGGGTCCCGTGTGCTCTGATGTACTCTCCATCATGCATGCCTGTAATGGGACTTTGGCTTTCTACCAGAAAGATACTGTGTCTCCTTAAGGACCCTCCCAGATAAAATCTCTATGCTGTTGCCAAGAGGGCTAGATATTGCCTTGACTCCTTAGCAGCCATGACGACATCAACATGGACTGAGCTATCAGAAACTGGCCCTGCAATGGAATATCTGGCTTTCTGTTTAAGTAAAAGGTATCCTAAAGTAAAAGGTATCACCTGCAATGGAATATCTGGCTTTCTGTTTAAGTAAAAGGTATCCTAAAGTCAACTTCTTATCACTCAGAGTTAGACTCTGAACTTGACAATATGTTATACAACCTAAGTTTCATTTTTTTAAACCAAGCAATCTGATATTTGTAACATACTGGGTGATTGTGATTTGGACTAAAGTTTGCTGTGATGCTGAAAGAAAGGCCAGGGAGTTCCAGCAGAAGGTAGGGCAGTGCTTCTCACGGTCGTGGATCCTGCCACTGGATGCCAGCCCAGTGGACTTCAGGAGCATTTCCCATATAGTCGTAAGCTGGTCAATTACGCGAATGAAAAGTGAGACTAAACCACACTCACCCTAGCCATAACGTTTGCCATGCCGACTCCAAGATAGGCCGTGAACAGGGCTACAGAAAAAAAAAGGAGAGAGAGAGAAAGAACAATGCTTGGTAGATGCACTTTTAATCACAGGAAAGGCTGCCTTCCAATATAAATCACCTGGAATGCACAGTGCGCTGATTACAAGCATGAGTCTAAAGTCAGCAGTCCTGGATTCAAATCCTGGCTCCACCACTTAGGAGCTCCATGGGCTCTGTTTTAAGCCTCCATTTCCTCACCTGTACAATGGAAGTAAAAGGAATATCTCTTTCATGGTGTTGGTGTGAGGATGAAAGGAAATAATGCATGTGTTTAGCACACAGTAAGTGTTCAATAAAGGTAGTTGTTTTATGGTTACTATTTTGTTGTTATTGCTAATACTTAAGGGAAAGGCCTTCTATGGAAAATAAATTTCTCTGATGTTTTATCCAAGCATAGCTGGATTAAATGAAATTATCCAAGCATAGCTGAATTAAATGAAACCTATTAATGTTTCTTGAGATAGCATCTAGGATTCTCATATTAATGAATAGGATTCAAAGCTACAAAAAATCATAGTGCTTGCTTTGGCAGCGTGTGTACTAAAAACCAAAACAAAACCATGTTTATAAAATAAGAAGGAAAGAAAGAAGGAAAGAACTCAGAGAACAGCAGGAACTGAACACAAACTTGGGATTCCTCCCCTTGATAACATCTTCTCCAATACCATTAAAATCAATGAATAAATGTCTTATGTTTTTATTTACTTTGAGTGGCCAAAAAAATTGTAGAGTCAGTAATTTGAGTATATGGGTGACTTTCAATGTAAAACAACCAATGCAAAGATCTCAACCAGATAATTATCTATTCCTCAGTTTTGGTTGAAGAGAAGGCTCACGGAGGCTCAGGGAAGCCCTCAGGTTTCATGGGGATAGCCTGAAGAATGACCTTCATATAATGGCCACCTAGCCACTTGGGCCACCAGAGCTCACCGTTAGACACACTCACCATCTTGTCTCCATGTCTGGTGAGAAATCACATCAGCTATCTTGGTGTGTGGGGATGTGGCAGGACATGGTCGCCAGCGGTGGGGGAGCTCTGTGATCCTCATTTACTTTACCATAGACTTCTGTCCTTTTACCAATATTTTGTCTTTTTATCCTGGTGTTTCTTATTCAATAGCATATCAAATTCTTTCATGTATGAATTGTCTCACGCTAGTGGGAAGGGCTGGTCTTTGGAAACAGTACTGGTTTAAAATCCCAGCTCTGCCATTTTATTTGTTGTATAACAAATCACTGAATGTCTTGGAATCTAGTTTCATCATCTGTAAAAAGGCATCTTGAAGATCTGCCTTACTGGGAGGCGATGAATCTCAAATGAGAGATTTATTTCCGTAAATACAGCTGTAAATGCATCTCTTTCACCATGGGACTGCTCTGAGCAGAAGGGTGCTCACGGCTTGGCTTAGAAGGGTTTCTCTCCTCGGTTACACCAATTTCATTCATTGTTAAAGTTTAATCAATTAATTCAACAACTATTCACTGGCCCTCTGCTAAGCACTGGGGTCCTCTGTCCCTGATCTCTTGAGTGCCCCCTTTGCTACAACACCACCCCTGAGCACATGAGGCCTTATTGCCTTCTCTCTTTTTAAAATATCCATTACACTTCTAAGGCTCACTTTTGGCACGTTTACGTCTCATACTGTTATGTTGCTTTGAAGTGATCTCCAATTCAAAGTTGCTTTTCTCTCCATAGTAAAAGTGATAGATTATTTAATGGTAGGCATGTCAATTAAGACTCGCCAAGTAGGACTGGGAAAGCCTTACAGTAGAGGGGCAATTCTGCACAACATCATCAGTTTGTAGGCAATGACCCTGACAACGTTCTTGGTAGCTGAGGGAAGAAAAGGCCCTTGAGTACTGAAGGGGAAACTGGATTTTAGCTCCTCCTGGATAGTGTCCCTTCCAATGGGTGAGTCCCACTGTGATAACCCAACCATTTGGAAGAGATACACAATGTGTTTACAGTCTCCACTGATAAAACAACAACATTGAGATATTCTCTGGCCATGCAGTTGCTCTGGCTTAGAGGCCAGAAAGACAGCAGTGCCAGGTTCTGTCAGAGTTTCCTGAGTCCACTTCCTTATAAAAGCCATCGGGGACTAATAAATAACAGCTCTATAATAAATGTCTGTCACTTATTTACCTTGGCTGACAGGGTTGGTCTTTTGTTTGGCAGTATCAGGGTGATGTGGACAAGCTGAAACTTGGTGTGGCATTTTACATGTGAGTTTCGCTTTCCAAGGGGGGCTGGAGATCTGTCTCAAAAATCCATGCACAGAGATTTAAAAGTCTGATTGTACCCTGTGGGAGCCCAGTGGGCACTCTCACACACTGCTGGCAGCAGTGGAAACTGGTATGGCTTTTTTGGAGATAAAGTTGGCATCCATTGAAATAAAAATTGGCATTCCCTTTAACCCATCAATTTAGCTTCTTGAAAAGAAGGTGAATCTTCTTACAGAAATGCTTGTACAAAGTACACAAGGACATTTGTGCCAAAAATATTCATTGCAGAACTGTTTGTAATGGTTTCAAACTAGAAGCAATCTGAACTTTCCCCAGCAAGAGGGCACTTATCATATAAAGTGTCTACACAGTCACCATCTCCATGGCCTTGAGCAGTGGAGGTTCTATACCCTGCAGCATGGGCCCCCTTTTTCATTAAATACACCAGGAAAAATGCAGCTCCAGCCTGGGCTTCCATCTCTGCCCAGAGACTCACCCAAACAGCTGATATCCTGAGGGAAACATGAGCTCCCAGGACAGGGAAAGGGGACATCCCAGGAGAGCAATACCATAAAAGAAGGACGACAAACTGAACAACTTACAGTTGAGATATATATATATATTTTGAGACAGAGTCTCGCTCTGTCACCCAGGCTGGAGTACAGTGGCGCGATCTCGGCTTACTGAAACCTCCACCTCCTGGTTTCAAGAGATTCTCCTGCCTCAGCCTCCTGAGTAGCTGGGACTACAGGTGTGTGCCACCACACCCAGCTAATTTTTGTATTTTTAGTAGAGATGGGGTTTCACCATGTTAGCCAGGATGGTCTCAATCTCTTGACCTTGTGATCTGCCCCCCTTGGCCTCCCAAAGTACTGGGATTACAGGTGTGAGCCACTGCTCCCAGCCAATAAAATTTAATTAATAACCCAGAAATGAAGAACTCAATGAATGATGTGATCAGCACAATGGACAGAGCCAAAGAATGATCAGGCCAATCAACTGAACTGAAGGGCCTCATGAAAAGATAAAGAGATGGAAAATATTAAGAAAAAGTCAAGAGTTATGAAAAAATAGCATAAAGTATTACGCTGAAATACTAGAAATCACAGAAGGAGAGGGGAAAAATGGAAAAGATTTGACAAAGTGAAAAATGATGATGTTCCTAGAATTAAAGGAAGAGATGAGGGCTCACATTGAGAGGATTTGAGTACCTAGTAGGAAAAAAAAAAAAAAAAAAAAAAAGCTACATCTAGACAGATAATAGTGAAATAAAACCATATATATATCTCATACGCAAAGAGAAAATTCAGAGAGTCCAGAGAGGAAAAATAAAATCAACTTTAACAAGAATTAGTTTCTTTTCAGACACCTTAATAGCAATTTTGGGTATAAGAAGACAATGGAGCAGTCTTTGAAGACAATTTCCAAAATATTGAGAAAAAAATGTTAAATCTTGAGTTTGTAGCTAGCTAAACTAAAATTTAAATGAAGGTGAAATGAAGATGTTCTCCAGCATACAAGGTCTCTTTGCAGACCCTCTTTAAAGAAAACAAAACTCTCTTTGCAAACCATCTCTGAAGAAGTAATCCAGCAGTAATCCCAGCACTTTGGGAGGCCGAGGTAGGCGGATCACTTGAGGTCAGGAGTTCGAAACCAGCCTGGCCAATATTGCAAAAACCTGTCACTACAAAAAATACAAAAAATCAGCTGGGCATGGTGGCGCATGTCTGTAATCCCAACTACTTCGGAGTCTGAGGCATAGGAATCGTTTGAACCCAGGAGGTGGGGCTGCAGTGGGCTGAGATTGTGCCACTGCACTCCAGTCTGGGAACAGAGTGAGACTTTTTTCTTAAAAAAAAAAAAAAAGTACAGAAGGTTAATATGAACTAAGTCAGAGTGAATAAGCAGTTAATAAAGTTTACAGTTGCCTAAATAAGCAAGTACCCAAAACAAAAACTTACACTTAACAACGAATCCAAAATAAAAATTCTATACAGTATCAATGGTTTTACTAGTTGTTAGGGGTGGGCCTTCTCAGAGGAAGTAAAGGCAGGTTCATGTATCAGTCATATTTGGGGAGAAGATACAGGTGTTAATAAACTTAAGAAATTGACAGGAGAAAATAAACAAGCTTGATTCTTAATAAGTTATGCAAAGCCACCAGAAAAACTTTTTTCCAGACTTTTAAATAGCGCTTACCGAGTCCTAGACACTATTTGTTCTATGAGTTTCGGACATGCATTAACTAATTTAATCATCAGAACAATTGTATGAATTAAATATGGTAACTTCCATTTTCTAAGATGGGGAAACTGAGGCATAGAAAAGCAAATTACTTATAATTTGCTTACATTCATAAGCAAATATGCTAGTAAGTAGCAGAGCTGCTGGAATTGAATCCAGGCTGTCTGGCACCAGAGTCTGAGCTCCATAACCAGCTCAGTAGACTGCCTCAACCATTATGCTACACCAGTGGAAAAAAAAGAGTATCTATCCAAAGGAAGGTGAGTGTGGTAGGAAGAATAATGGTCTCCAAAGATGTCCACATTTTAAACCTCAGAACTTGAGAATATGTGACCTCACATGGCAAAAGGGAATTAGTAGCAGCTGTGATTAAGTTAAAGACCTTGAGATGGAGAGAGTTTCCTAGACTACTGAATGGACCCAGTGAAATCACAAGGGTCCTTATGAGAAGCGGGCAAAAAAGCCCTCTCTGGGGAGTAAAATGGAGTATTTCCACTTCCTGGTTCAGACATTTCTATACAGATTACATTTTTGTTTTGTTTTATACAATAAACCTGTGCTGCTTCTATAATTGAGAAAATATCAAAGATATTCCCACTTTGGGGAAACACATGTCGAGAGCTTTGGCTTCATCCTTCTCCATGGTCAGTCAAAACCTCATCACCAGCCGGGCTCGGTGGCTCACGCCTGTAATCCCAGCACTTTGGGAGGCCAAGGCAGGCAGATCATGAGGTCAGGAGTTCAAGACCAGCCTGGTGAAACCCCATCTCTACTAAAAATACAAAAAAATTTAACTAGGCATGGTGGTGCGTGCCTGTAATCCCAGCTACTTGGGAGGCTGAGGCAGGAGAATTGCTTGAACCAGGACCTGGGAGGCAGAGGTTGCAGTGAGCTGAGATCATGCCATTGCATGCCAGCCTGGGCTACAGAGCAAGAATCCATCTCAAACAACAACAACAACATAAAACAAAAAAAAACTCAGCACCCACCAGGTGCGGTGGCTCACGCCTGTAATCCCAGCACTTTGGGAGGCCGAGGTGGACAAATCACGAGGTCAGAAGATCGAGATCAGCCTGGCCAACATGGTGAAACCCCATCTCTACCAAAAATACAAAAATTAGCTGGGCATAGTGGTGCGTGCGTATAAGCCCAGCTACTTGGGAGGCTGAGACAGGAGAATCGCTTGAACTAGGGTGTTGGAGGTTGCAGTGGGCCAAGATTGTGCCACTGCATTCCAGCCTGGTGACAGAGCGAGACTGTGTCTAAAAAAAAAAAAAAAAAAAAAAAAAACACAAAAAACAAGACAACAAAAACAAAAACAACGGAAAAACAAAAACCTCATTGCCATCTCCTGTGCTCTCAAAATGCCTTCTCCTTGATCTTGAAGGACATGCTCAGGCTGTCCCCATGCTGGCCTGCACCACCCTTTCCACCAAACAGAATTCCTCCTCTTATTTTCTAGCATTTATGGAAAAGCCCCCTTCTCCAGGAGGCACTTGGTGATAATTCTGAATGGAAATGGGCCCCTGGAGAATCCTGTACTGTGGACTTCTCCTTCTTCTTCCACAAAGATTGCACGGTCCTCTTGGGCTCCCTCTCTTGCCTGGCTTCTGCCCTCTACTGTAACACTCTGTGTGCAGGAACTGCATGGATCCTAAAGCTCCTAAACTCCTTGCTCTTCCTGGTACTGTCTTAATTGTATCATGTGTGTTTAATACATATTTATGGCTACTGCCTCCAGAAAAGTAAAGGTACGCATCCCAAATAAAGGTTTGAAACCCCTAACCAATCTCAGAGTAAAGTTGAAAGGTTGTAGGGTAAACATTCGAACCCAGCTGAACTCAGGTGGAAACCCCTAACCATTCTCAGAATAAAGCTGAAAGGTTGTAAGATAAACATTCTAACACAGCTGAACTCAGGTGGCTACAGCACCTGTCTGTAACCCTCTCCTTTATCCTAAGCTCGTGAACAAATTTGGAGAAAGAGCACAACATTTCAACAGAACTGTTAGGTTAAACAGCTGAGTAATAGTAAATAACTTGACAAAAATGACATCTACATGGCTACACCCAGCAACCTGAGTTATGTATATACTCTTGCTATAGCATCACATCAAAATGGAATGGGTCTTTAGAAACCCTTGGTACCATCCCATTTTCTAGTGCAGAAATCTATTCTAAACCCTGCCTTATACGTGGCCCACCGTTTTCATAACGGTTTAAATATTTTGGCTTGATTAATCTGGTGATAAACTGACTCTAGACATATATTTCCACTAGATCAGAAATAATTTCTCCACATTACACTGTCCCGCCTCCTTTTTGTTCCCAAGTGAATCTCATTCTCTCCACTCTAGAACATTATCTTAAATGCTTACACTTTGATTGCATTAGGGATGCCAGAGGCTATGGGTGAATGAGCTGCCACTCACAATCCACCTGGGACTTCTATTAGCTTTTCAGATTCAAATCACATGCAATCTGTTTTCACCTAAGAGGTTGCCATGAGGGCCTGAATGCTACAAAAGGGAAGCAGAGGAGTGCGGTGGGATAACTCTGGAAGTGGATGGTAAGTGTGGGTTCTGGGTGTGGATTTACCCATCACTGTCCAGATTCCCTGCGGCACATTCCTTAGTCTCTCTGGCCTCAGGACCCCAACAGTAAAGTAAGAAGGATGGAGTGGAGGTCTCAGGGTGCCTTCTTCCTCTGACAGGCTGAGTCTGGCTAGAACACTGGGAGTCAGAAAGGATTAATACAGCAGTTCTTGAAATGTGGTCTCGAAAGCAACAGCATTAGTGCCTCCTGAGAACTTGTTAGAAGTGGAAATTCTGCCGGAGTGGTGGCTCACTCCTGTAATCCCATCACTTTGGAAGGTGGAGGTGGGAGGATTGCTTGAGCCTAGGAATTCGGGATCAGCCTGGGCAACATAGGGAGACCCGGTCTCTGTAAAAAACAAAAAATTAACCAGGCATGGTGGCATGCCTGTGGTCCTAGCGACTTTATTTGGGAGGCTGAGGCTGCAGTGAGCTGTGTTCACACCACTGCACTCCAGCCTGGGCAACATAATGAGACCCGTTTTTGTTTTTGAGATGAAGTTTTTCTCTGTTGCCCAGGCTGAAGTGCAGTGGCACTATCTTGGCTCAGAATGAGACTGTTTTTCAGAAAAATTAAAAAAAAAATCTTTCCCCCACCTCTAAACGAATCAGACTGGGGGGGGGGCAGCGATTTGTGTTTTAACAAGTCTTTCAGGTGATTCTGATGCATTCTCAAGTCTTAGAATGGCTGGGTTACTGTGACGCTCAAAGGGGTAAATGTCATCAACCCTGATTCACCAGGGGACATTGCTTTGTATTTAGCTGGAGTTATTTCCCTTTAGTTTCTTGGGTCAAACAACTAGTTTGAAGAACGTAGGACAAGTCAGTTGAAAGCAAAAGTAGTGTCAGCTGTGGTCCCTGCCATCCCCACTGGGAGGCATGGCAGATCCTCACAGCCAGAAGCAGTGAGTGGCACGACGCTGGGAGCTTCTTGGTGGCCAAGGCCAAGTGTCAGCATAAGCAGGAGAGCCCATGAGCACGGGGGAGCTTTGAGAAGGCATGTGTGGCATACATCAGGGAAGGGCTGGTGTATCTCTAGGGATAAAGCTGAAGAATAACTGGGATTTTTTTTCTATCCTCCCAAACATCCATATTTTAGGATGTTAATATGACTCAATAGGCTCCTGCCTTCACAGTCATCAGAGAGGTAGGCAGAGGTGACTTTAATGCTCTCAGGGGACGTCACTTGTCCTGTTCACACATTTAGCAAGTGGGCTCAAGCCAGAACCCTGGCCCTGATTTTTCACACAGTCCGTTTTTACTGCTTGTCCTTGATTGAGATCCTGTAGTCATGGGCAGCCCTCCCCCAGGGGTGTGGGAGACTCACCGCAGCCAAGAGCCAGGAGGTGGGTTTGCCAGGTGAGCGCCACAAACATTCCTCCCATTGCAATGCAGGCCAGAGAGCTGTTGAAACCCCAGAGTCCAAAGTAGATGTCCTCAAATGGGGCTGAAAGACTGAGTCCTGTTAGACAAGACAGGAGGGGTCAGAGCTCAGGACTAAAGGCAGGATGTTTGGAAGGAGACTGAGGATGGGATTGAAGGTTAGCAGCAAGCATCCCAGGAATTCCCACTGGTCCCTAGGAAGCCATGATCTCAAAGATCTGGAGCACAGAAGATGCCTGAGGCAACGCACGGGATGGAGGAGGTGCTCAATATTTGGTAAGGGCTCTTGTGCTCACCTGCTGCTGTGCCCAGCAATGATCCGATTGCAGCATGCAGGCACATGAGTGGGGAGGAGAGTAGGATGGCTCCCAGGAAAATGCCCCCTGTCCATGGATTATCACAGCCATATATCTGACCAACTCCCACTGGTATAGATTTCAATAACTGCAAAAGAAATTTTTTAAAAAAATGCCACTGAAACAACTGAACAGAAACCCACAGGACACCCACAAACTCCTACAATATAATTTTACACTGGATATACCTTATCTCTTTCAAGAACAGTGTTACTACCTTTTAAAATTCCCTCTCCTTGATTACAGAAAAATCCCAGTCATTCTTCAGCTTTATCCCCAGAGACACACCAGCCCTTCCCTGGTGCATGCCACACATGCCTTCTTAAAGTTCCCCCTGTGCTCACGGGCTCTCCTGCTTGCACTGACACTTGGCCTGGGTCACTGATAAGGTCTCAGTGTGGTGCCACTCACTGCTCCCGGCTGTGAGGCTCTGCCATGCTCCCAGTGGGGATGGCAGGAACCACAGCTGACACTTCTTTTGCTTTCAAATGTCCGTCAGTGCTGAGGGTGATCTATCCGTGCATCCCTTTGTTCAATAGAGAGATTATTATCACCATACAATTTGGATGCTTATGCTAAAGCCAGAGACCCAATACCAGGTTATCTTATCCACAATTTAGAAGCAATTATTAGCAAGTTTGTGAATTTTCTTTTCTGTCATTAAGTGGAACATGTATTCATTTAAACCAAGATATCTTTAGCTTATTCTAGTTACGAACAACTGTCAAGCAGGTCTAAAAACACAAAAATACATGGAAATGTCACAATTCTGCTTTCTGGCTGAGGCCTGAATTTAGTTATTCTGTTCACAGAATTGCAGTTCTCAGGAGTGAACAAGGTTTGACTGAACCTAACAAATGATCATTCTTTACAGCTGAACTTCTGGTTGGGCACCAGACCATAGTGTGAGTTTGACTCTACCCTAACATGGACTCAATTCTTCTAGCCCATGCTGGGTCTTCATGTCTAAACATTTTGGTATTTCTAGACCAGGGAACTTGGCAAAGACAGCATACCCTTTTTATTTTTATTTTTTTTCCGGATTTGACTGCAGAACTCTGTCTCAGGTAGCCATAGGGTTGGGGTTGGTGCTGATGATGGACTGGTCATTCGGAGTGAGGAGAAGGACAAAGCTTCTCCTGCCCCAGATCAGCACTGTGTAGGAGAACTTTCTGAGATGATGGAATAGTCTGTATCTGTGATGTTTAACACAGTGGGTCCTAGCCACATGTGGCTATCAACCACTTGAGATGTAGCTAGAGAGGTTGAGGAACTCAATTTTTAACAATACTACATCTAAATTTATACAGCCACGCTCTAGCGAGGAGCTAGTGGCTCCTGTATTCGTGCAGTTCTAGATAGATTAATGCTATTTTATACTGTTATTTTTCGTGGGTAGTTCTAATGAATCTTTGATTTTTCCTTCTGAATTATTTCCAGGTGCTTCATTTAATTTTCTGGCAAGAAGCTAAAGAGAAGGTGACTTGAGCTCCTCATGTGTTTTGATCACTCAACAAAGAAGACAGAAAAGGGCGTTTCATAACCTGACAGTGGGAGAGCACATTAAAAAGGTAATGTGCTTTGGTTTTTTTGTTTGTTTTTTTGGTTTTCTTCTAATTTCAGGTATTCTCTTGTTCTTGATAGTCCAGAAACCTTAAACATATTTATTACACACCAACAGGAAGAGCTGGAATTTGATTTGGGTTAGCCAGGTTTTAAAAAGTACGAGATCTCTTTATGGTCATCTTTAAAGAGATACATAGGATTCATCCGTTAATACAGAGGTTCTCAAACTCTGGCCCGCATCACAATTTGGGGAGTTTGTTAAAACAGGTTCCAGTCCCCACACTTAGAGATTATGATTTAGAGGGTCTGAGATGAAGCCTGTTTGGGTATTGAAAACTCCCCAGGTGATTCTGATGCCTACCAAAGCTTGGGAACCCTAAATTATTGTAGATGTTCTATGAGCTATGCCATAAGGAAAAGCAGAATAGAGAGGTTCTGTCATAAACTCTAAGCATCCAGTTTTTTGATTGGAGGGAGTAGACTGTGGAAGATTTAAAACCAGGCTGGAGGCCACATGCCCTAAGGGCTGGCTCCCATCACCCACCCCCAAGCTTATGATGGAGTGACTCCCAGGGGAACTGTACTCTGGGGTTAGCACTGTAGATGTTTAGGGGAAAAGGCAGAAAAATTAGCTTGGCTAAATAGTAATTTTTAAAAATCCCTTAGACCCTAATGTTCTGGAGTAGAACAAATGCTTTAAATGGCAAGATGAAGGCAGAAAGGCCACCATAGTCCTGAGCATCTAGGGGACTCTGACATCTGTGGACAATTGACCAGAGGCCATTGCGTATCTTGCAGAGCCAGGGGGAATGTGAGAAGCCAGTGTCTTACCTCCAGGGCACTGAGGTCAGACCAGGAGATATTTGGAGCTGTAGTTACAGGTGTGACCAATTTGCCTGGAAAGAACGGATTGTAATGTCCTGTGGCTGAAAGGTACATTGACAGCGCCATGTTGAAAGGGAGGGTGAAGACAGGGAGGTCCCATTTGCTGAGCACGGAATTCAATGCGCTTGAGAAAATTGGGCTAAAAAAAGAACAGAGCAGAAGAATGTGTATGTGACAAACCAGGCTGACACATGGAATCTCGCTATACTCTGGAGGGCCTTTATTTCACCTGCCAATAGGCCCCTTACATGTTGTGTTGGCAAATTTGCCACAGAAAGAAAACTTGGGATAAATTCTATTATAGAGGCAGTAAATACTACATAAAGTAAAAAAAAATCAACTCTCAGCTTATTTGGCTTTTGAAAAATTCTACTCTGGGGTTGCTCAGAGTGAGCTATATATTGAGATTTAAAAAATATTTTTGAAGTACTTATGACATACAAAATAAAATAATGTCTACATAGTTAAAGTCCCCTTCATCCCTCTGCTTGCTCTTATGTCACTCCCTCCCCACTAGAGGCAACTGTGATCCTGATTTGGCATATATCATTTCTTTAATATACCTATTTTTGGAAAAAAACAATTGTTCAAGGATGCAGGTAGTGTGAGCTGGAGGAAAAGGATCTCACAGTCGGAGGGGCAGAGTGTGCGTCCTTGAGCTGTTGATAAATTGCATGACCTAGGCAAGGTGCATCTCCTCAGGCTCTGAACCTATAAACTGGTGGGCTGGGCTGCATGGTCTCCAGGTCCCTTGTAGGTTCTCACTTGACCCAATCAAAGAGCCATCACTTAAAGACCAGAACTCCCATTTTCCTGGATTGTGGAAGGGAGCGTGGTGAGCACTTGCAGGCGAGGCCTCCTTCCCATGAACCTGTTCTTCAAAGCAGGTCCCAAATTACCTCCTGAAGAGGTTGGCTCTACAGGTAGGTCCTCTACACACCTGTGGGTGCAGCAAGGGTGGGTGGCCCTTCTGCAGACATTGCCCACAACAGGCTGTGCTTCTTATTTATGTGCATATTAGTATTGTATATTTAACTGCAATATAGAAAGAAGGAAATCTCTATTTCCAGGAAAAGGATTTAAGATATTGTCAACATAAAAACTAGTTTGAAGGGAATTCAGTAAACAAAAATTTTCTAAGGGAGACCTGGGGGGCAGGTGGGTAAGAATTCACGTAGGCACAGTGGTTCTCCCAGCATCATCTGGGAATGCATTAGAAATGCAAATTATCAGGCTCTACCTCAGGCAGACTGCATCAAAAACCCTGGGACCTGGGAGCAGGTGCCTGTGTTGTAACAAGCCCTGCAGGTGATTCTCATAGCGCTCAAGTTTGAGAGGCAATGATGGAGGAAGTGGGTCTCAACTTTGGCTATACATTAGAGCCACCTGGGAAGCTTTAGCACTCTCAATGCCCAGGTGCTACTGCAGACCAATGACAGTAGAGTCTTGGGAGGGAGGAGTCAGGTGTATGGGGGCCACGTGCATCAGTGTGTGTCTACCAAAAAGACACCTGCATTTTTATGTCCATTGCAGCACTGTTTTCCGCTCCCCACGGAAGTGTCAATGTGCAGCCAGAGTTGAGAACCTCTGGTTGAGAGATATTGGTGGATATGTAGCCAGATCAGACAAAAGGCCAAATAACTGGTTGTAAGGAAATATACATCTTTTAAAATGGTTGTTTCTGTTTCCAATAACAGAATCTACTGGAATCCAATTTTAAATTTACAGTTTTAACTGTTTATCCTCCTCCTGCTCTTCTTCCTTCTCTTCCTCCTCCTCCTCCTCCTCCTGCTATTCCTCCTCCCCCTGCTCCTCCTCCCCTCCCCCTCCCCCTGCCCCTCCTCCCCTCCCCCTCCCCCGCCCCTCCTCCCCTCCCCCTCCCCCTGCCCCTCCTCCCCTCCACCCTGCCCCTCCTCCCCTCCACCCTGCCCCTCCTCCCCTCCACCCTGCCCCTCCTCCCCTCTCCTCCCCCTCCCCTTCCTCCCCTGCCCCTCTTCCCTTCCCCCCTCCCCCACCCCTCCTGCCAAGGCCCCCCTCCCCCTTCCCCCTCCCCCTTCCCTTCCTCCCCCCTCCCCTGCCCCATCCGCCTTCCCCTCCTCCCCCTCCCGCTCTCCCTCCTGCTCCTCCTCCTCCTCCTCCTCCTCTTTCTTTTTACTTAGCCCAAGCAAGGAGGTTCTAGGAACTGGAGTGCATGATATAATCATAGCTCACTGCAGCACCTAACTCCTGGGTTCAAGTGATCCTTCCCCCTCAGCCTTCTGAATAGTTTGGATGACAAGCAAGAACCACTGCACCTGGCTAACCATTTTTAAGTGTGCAGCTCAGTGACATTAAGGACAATCACATTGTTGTGCAACCATCACCACTATCCATTCAAAGAATATTGTTCATCTTGCAAAACTGAAACTCTATGCCCATATAACAACTCCCATTCCTTCCTCCTGCCATGTTTTTTTAAAAAGGCATTTTGAAAACCAATGGTAACTTACCAAGTCATGGACATAGCACATACAGGGAGTAACAGCCACCAGAAATAGTCTCCCTTGTCCGAAAAGACAGCCATGAGTATTCCCACCAGGGTGGCATTGTAGCCATAGAGCCCAGATGCTGTTAATGACCTGCGGGGCAAGAGACACAGCATGGACATTTCCTGGGTGGGCTTCGGTTGCACTTGCACATAAATAACACTAGTAACTTCCAGATCATATTCATATTAAAACATGAAATTATATTTGGAAATGTATCTCAAAGTCTATGTAAGCATCGTACAAAAACTAATAAAGACATTAAGTGAAATATACATAGATAAAAATATAAATGTGCATTTAGATCAGCAGTCCCCAACCTTATTGGCCCCAGGGACAGGTTTCATGGAAGACAATTTTCCATGAAAAGGGAATGGGGGATGATTTCAGAATGAAACTGTTCCACCTCAGATTATCAGGCATTAGATTCTCATAAGGAGTGAGCAACCTAGATCCCTCGCATGCGCAGTTCATAATGGGGTTCACACTCCTATGAGAATCTAATGCTGCTGCTGATCTGACAGTGGGCGGAGCTCAGGTGGTAATGCTCCTCGCCCACCGCTCACCTGCTGTGCAGCCCAGTTCCCACAGACAGGCCACAGACTGGTACCTGTCTCCAGTGCAGGGGTTGGGGACCCCTGATAGAGAACGACTCCCTCTACAGGTGTCACAGTTAAACACAGGTCTACAGTGGCTGAGAGGAAAGGGGAGTTTAGCAAGGCAATCTGCTCTATTTTAGCCTTTCCTTTGGAAAGTTATTCTTTTAAATCAAGAGCCTCTGACTTGAATAGCACTTTTAGCATATGAAACTGTTGTCTAAGTTTGATTTCTTGGTGAGAGAGATTCCTGAAATGTAAATTCACTTTCTAGTGTCTTTGATCTTATCAACATTAATCTTCCAGTTTAGTATACATTTTTGTGTTCTGATACTTCTATTTTGTTGTCTCCAAACATACATTTCAAAGTTATTGCAAAGAAGGATTGCTTTTCTCTTACTTGGAGAAGTACCCCATTTAATTATGTGCTTGTTGAGCACCCAATTCTTTCTGAGGTTACTTTTTGCTTAGTATTCAATCTCATTTCTTCCCCATCTTCTCCTTCTTTAGATTGAAGGGGTACATGTGCAGGTTTGTTACATAGATATATTGCATGATGCTGACTGAGGTTTGGGCTTCTATTGAATCCGTCACTCAAATAGTGAACAAAGTACCCGATAGGTAGCTTTTCAACCCTTGTTTCCCTTCCTCTCCTCTGTTGGAGTCCCAGTTGTCTACTATTTCTGTGTCCATGTTTACCCAATGTTTAGCTCCTAATTATAAGTGAAAACGTGCAGTATTTGATTTTCTGTTACTACCTTAATTCACTTAGGATATAGGCCTCCAGGTGCATCCACGTTGCTGATTTCAATCGTTTTTATGGCTATGTAGTAGTTCATGGTGTATATGTACTACATATTCTTTCTATAATCCACTGTGGATGGGTACCTACATTGATTGACCTGACACGCCAGGACTCCCACAACTCAGAGTTGGCAGTGTCTGGCACCATGAAAGGCACAGGATCCACTTCCCAAGGGCCTGTCACTCAAGGGTGATGTCTATAGGGGGACAGGGGAGTAAAGATGGTGAAGCGAGTAGGTGAGGCCTAATGCTGGGCTCGAACAGGAGGTGCTACAGCCAATGAGCCACACCGCAGGGGCTGGTAAAAGAAGTCCTGCTTCTTGACTTGTTTCTAACTGGGCCAGGAGGCACCATTGCAACAGGCAAGAGGATGTCACGTACATTAATCGGATGAACATTAGAGGTGGGATTCCCTATTCAAAAGTTCTTTGTCTCCCTTAAATAATCCTTGAGGGCAAATGGGAGGTGATGCAATTTGCAATGGTGCAAGCCAGAAACTGGGACTACACATGACAATGGAGAACTCTGCAGACTTGTCCTCTCAACAACTGACTTGGAGATGTTAATGCTTGAGTTTGATCAGTGGAAAATTAATGGCCACATCTACAAGTTGTGGAGTGCCATAGTTAAAGCCACAGGAAGACATATATTTACTTAAAACAGAAGATTGCCATTTTAATGCAGTCTTTTCAGACCAAGGAAAGTAAAACATCTGAAACTAACACATATGACTTGTCTTCTAAATGATATCTGATAAAATATGAGTTGATCATATTTCATTGGAGCAAAATAATAAAGGAATATTCAATATAGCACAATTCTAGACTCTATCCCCAAACTGAGAAGACTTTCTTGGCATGCATTGGAATAGAGTTTAACCTAGGCTATAAAATCCTCTTCTACGGGGAGCAAATCAGACTCTTTGAAATTGATGGAAAAGTGGAGCATTTGCTAACTCTCTCCCCATGGACCTCTTTAGGCAATTTGCAGCGAGTGTTACAAGAGCTTAGTTGTGTAATGACCACACTTGGGAGTATGCATTGATCCCAGACACCTAGAATACTGGTTCCCTCCCTGAAGGAACTGGCCAGTGGGGAGCTGTCTACTACCCTGGTGAGAGTCAGCTCATCACTTCTTCAATGACAGATCAATTAATAAAGTGCATGCTATTTCTAATCTAATGAATATATCGGAACACCCACTAAAGCTTCTTAAGTCAGAATCCACTTAATTGGAATTTATGGTAAGTCTTTCCTCCAGGAGCTGAGGTGACCTTTGGTAATTCTTTTCTCCAGGAGCTGAGCTGACCTTTGCACTGTCTATGAAGAATGAGTTTGCTAAACTCATCATGGCAGCAAGATATAAAGGGTGTTATTAAGCCACTAAAACTTTTCCTGAATTCATATGCACTTTTTTCCCAAGTAGAATGCTGATGACAAATAATTTTGTCAATCATTAAAGAAGATCCCTTCAGAACCTCTCCAGGGAATTACTTACAGCTTAGTCCTGGTTAGGATATAATGCCACAAGAATCTGGCATCATTTAGACCAGCCACTTATTCAGATATCAAGAGCAAGAGACTGGAACTGATTCCCTGACCTCTGACTAAAAACAAATATAAAGAGTTCTGTGGACTAAAGGTTGTTTCTTCTGGGAAGGATGTGATTTTATCACTGTTGCCCATAGTAACTTGTCAGCCCCTGTGTCTTAGAAGGGAGCTGAGAAGGCTTGAAAGGGTACACCTACCTGTCCTGGCTGAGCAAGAGGGCCGTCAGAGTGGAGACCACTGTTCCCAGCCAGCCAGTGAGAGCCCACCAGGGGTTCTGAAAAAGAAGTCCCACCAGAATCAGGATTCCACTGATGGGGTTGTTGACGAACACCACTTGGGATATGCCCCGGAGAATCCAGTCAATGAACTGGAGCACCGCAGGTTTGTCTGGAAGGGATGAGGTAAAGCAGAGCTAAGGAAGCAGCCAAGTGAGACTCCTCAACCACAGGCCCACCCTGAGCAAAATCGGCAAAACCTCCTGGAAGTGAAACATTTTTGATATTTCTTTAATATTTCTTTCTGAACCCATTGTCGCTTTAGTGGCACCCAGATTCCTGAAAGCATCTGTCTACAGTATGCTCAACCCACACTGCCCCTCCTAGAATCTAAGCTCCTGAAAGCATCTAATGCGCTTATTTATCATGCTTATAGGCACAAACTCTGAAGCCAAAGGAATGAATTACCAATAGTAAAATTTAAGTTTTAAGTACTGAAACTACAAGATGAAGCCAGGTGTCTTCTCATAGGAGCTGGGCCCTGGCTACTGTCTCCATAAGAAAAAAAAAATGGTGGAGAGGTTTGCAGGTTAAAAGATAAAAAGTAAAAAAAAAATATGGTGAGTAAAGAGATTTATAAAAAGTTGGAGAATAGGACTAAAGATATAAGTAGAAGTACCAGGAAACCATTTCCCCCAAAGCTACTTCTCCTGCCTCTCCAAAAAGATGAAAGGATAAATACCTTTAAGCCAGTTGGCAAGTTCTTTCATATCGCCGGTGACGTAGCCAAGAGCTTTGGGGAAGCACCTTCTCCCTTTACATGGTGAAACCTGGTTTTCACCCATGTCCACTCTAACCATAGTGGGGCTGTCCTCCATGGCCGTCTCTTCCTCTGGCTCCTTAAGGGAAGGACAGAGCTTATAAGTATCCCTAAGGCAGAGCCCTCCGGATCAGCCAGCCTTGGGCCTGGTTACAGTAGAAGATCTGGACCACTGTGTTCCATAGAACTAAGAGAGCACCGTTTTCCTCCTGAAACACCACCACAGAGCTTATTACCCAAACTCAAATCCCACTGTACCTTTGCCATCAGTGTCTCTAATGCTACCATGGAAAGGTTCTGGTCTTTAATTTCATAAGGTTCAGTGTCTGGTCCAACAAACATTTACTGAGCACGTATTTCCTGCACTTAAGGAGCTCAGTCTAGTTGAGAAGACTGAAAAACAGTTAATGTCAACAGAATGAGTCAAATCATGTAGAAAGAGCTAAAATTAAGTGCGTTAGCTCCATGCTGTCATTTAAGGAGTAAGAAATCGGGTTATGGAATGGCCTGCTCACCAATGCGGGCTGAGCAGCTACTTGCCAAGACAGGTAGCCTTTTTAAATTTTCATTTTACAAAATTTTGTTTTTAAAATATTGAGAGGGAAGAATGTTTAAAAATTGTGTGAGTTGACATGGCCTCCCCACCCTCTGGAAGTCTAAGATTGCTTGAATTTGTCCTTATGTCATGTGACTGTCTCAGATACTCTTTACTTTTGGAATTTGTTATTTAAATGTGTAAAACCAGGCAAGAAGGATATTTCACCAAGATAGAGAAACTGGGAAAGATGGAATTGGACAAAGCTGTTGAAAACCAAAGAGTTGTAATCTAAGGATTGTATGATAGAAAAATGTACAGGGCAAAATTATAGGAAACATGTCTCTGGAACATATGAACACTATAACCATGACTGTGTTCACTATGGGACCATTCACTTGTCATGATAAGTATCTGCAAGAAAGCACCAATATCACCAGAATTTGGTACCTTGAAGACAAAAATGATTTCATTGTGCTGATAGTAGATGCAAAAGAATACCAGTGGCATAATCCCAGAGGCAGGCTGAGGGAGGAAGCCAATGGCAAAACCACCTTGAGTGTGCAAGAACAGTCAACAGCACAGCCAGGTCAATTGGGAAGCAGAGAAACGCCAAAATCATCAGACCCTGGAAGGCATAATTGTGAAATGTTGAAGCCACAGCCACATAAGACATGACCAAAGAAACACTGCATGCCTCTGCTGCAGTGACCCATTTTCAAAGCCATACCAACTTATGGGAGGCATCAGGCTTCAGCTCAGGCAAGGACAAGCAGCCCAAAGACATAACTGCCTTGAGTTTCTGGAACTGAATCTATAAAACCCTAAGGTGGCAGCATCAAATGAAAACACTCAAGCAGCATTTTCCATCAACTCCCAAAGCAGGAACATGGGCTATTTCAGAATAAACAAATTCATGTTCTCAAAATTCTCAGCATATATTTGTTCTAGAGGGCTTGAAATAGCCCATCACCTCAGATTTTGGAGATGCAGATTTGAAACCTGATAATATAACTGGCCAGACGTGATTGAGAACCTGAATGGCCTGAGTCTCCCGTTGAGCCACCCAGAGTTAAGTAAAGATTAAACTAGTTTTCTCCAAATCAACAGCCCAACATATAGGAGACTTATTGCCATTTGTGAATCTAATTTCAACATAATTGGGATGGGTCGTAGGGCTAGGATGTTCTGCAGAGAGGGGTCTTCTCATGACCTGAGCAGACAGTTGCTGCTATTTTGGAGTTCCCAGGAACCATTTATTCTGAACTGCTTAACCCTTCCGGAGCCCCTAGGAACCCTGACTACTCGCTCTAGAAGTCAGGAATGAGAACTACTTAGGAGAAATCCATCACTTACAGTTGTAGTTTGCCCTAGAATTTTGCCATGCTAGAATATTTGCATTTCTTAGGGAACTTTAAGAATCCACACATCCTAACTGGGAAGACAAGGCAAGGTTATGGAGCCAGGACCTTCTGCTGATATTCAAACATCTTAGCCCCAGTGAAGTAGGCCATTAATTTCAACTAAGAAGAAGGGACAATAAATAAAAGGCACTCTAATAAAATAGACGCAGGGTAAATGTAAAACTCCAGGTGACTTCTCCCCCAGCTTTTCCTTGGCTGTCAAAACTTGGCTCAATGGTCCAGTCTCTAAACCAAGGTGAGCACTGTCGGACTTTTTGGACCAAGATCCCTGTGCCTTTGACTCAGCTCACAGCCAACCCCCACTTCCCAGGATCTGCCCAGAAAAGATACACCTGAGTTTGGAGCAGGCTCCCAGGTCCCCCGAGCCAGAGGCTGCACGAGGGAAGCATACCTGTTCCTGCGACCCATCTGCCAGGGCCAAGTTTAGCCGGGTGATGCCTCTGCGCGCTGCTTCACCAGCTCTAGTTCCAAAAGGGTCCTTCCAAACGGGACCATGACAGGCGTCACCAGCGCCGCCAATCAAAGACCGTCCATTCATCCTTACTTTTTCTCAATACATGACAAAGGGCAAAAATATGTGAATCAGTATGACATGTGCCCTAGCTCTAATGACCACGCAAAAGGCAAGCTGAGCAGGGCTGGAGCGTGCCCAGTGGGTTCCTGGTGAGGGAAGATGTGACCCCACACGGGAGACCTCTAACAGAGGGGGAGGACTTTGCCTTCACCAAAGTGCTCTCAGTGGGCGGAGCACAACCAGCTGTCTATGGAAATTAAATGTTCATTTACTTTGCTTAAAAAAACAAAATGGGAAGTCATCCTACACAGGGACCAATGACCAGATTTCGTTCTGCTGCGTGTCTCTGCTGTTGGATCTGAAGCCGCCTCTTCCAGAGGGGGAGGAGGGGGTTCACATTCTGATATGTTTGGGGGCAGATTGTGAGGGCTGCATCTTGAGGACCAACGCCAAAGCAACAGGTTGCCCCACAGCAGGTTCCCCTGGCCTTGTTTATGAAATGTGAGCAGGATACATGATGTGGGCTCTGTTTTCTATAGTAAGATAATAGCCACGCTTTGTATGCATTCACAAGCCTGCTTTAAGAGACTCTTAAATGGTGTTTTTGTTTGTTTGTTTTCTGTGCTACCACATCCAATTTATTTTATTTTATTTTTATTTTTCCTTTTTGCAGAGACAAAGTCTCATTGTATTGTCCAGGCTGGTTTTGAATTCCTGGCCTGAAGCGATCCTCCCACCTCAGCCTCCCAAAGCACTAGGATTATAGGCATAAGTCATCATGCCAGGCCAGGAACTCTTAAATTTTGAACATCACTTTGTTAATAATAAACAGTTTTTAGTTGAATTCCACAAGTGTGGCAGCTTTTTGTAAATTTTCTTTTTCCTTTTTAAAACTTCCATTGCATCCAAGAATATCACTCCTTTTCCAGAAGTTCTGAAACAGTTGTGTGTGTGGTATTTCTCTTTTTCTCCCCCTGTTGTTTATTCTATTTTTACTTTTTTCTACTGGCTTGGCCTGAAACCTGAAAACCTACCCTTTACCAGAGTGACTTGGAAAAATCCAGTGTTGGGAAATACTTCTGACATGTCTCAGGTAAAAACTGTGTATGTGCATTCATGTGTGTGTATTTACCTGTGTATGTGCATGCATGTGTATTTACCTGTGTATGTGCATGCATGTGTGTGTATTTACCTGTGTATGTGCATATGCATGTGTGTGTATTTACCTGTGGTGAACTAGCTGGCTAGTTCTGTACCACACTGATGTGCCTGCGTGTTGCATTATGAATATTTTTATTTGATAAAGAACAAATGGTTAAGAAACCCAGTGGTAGGGATCTCATGTTATATAAAGCTAAAAACAAAGAAGAAAGAGTGAAGAATGACAAAAGAGACAAGCAGGGGTTGTCACATTCTCTCAGTGTGGACGCCTTCCCCTTCTGCCCCTGCCTGGCGCCCGCCTTTCCCCTACCACCAATATCACACACCTTGGAGAACCCCTTCCTTGAGCTCAACATCAATATTTTCCTAGAACCAAGAGATAGGGAAATTTGAGAGCTAGGTAGGATTTTAGAGACCACATAGTTCAAGCCTTCATTTTATATAAGAGAAAACCGAGGTTCAGAGTGGGCACCATCCAAATTCACTCAGCATGTGGCAGGCAGAGTGGGTCTTATGGAATAGGTCAGCTCTGGTTCTCAATTTTTCAGTCGAGCCAGGCACATTAATGCCACCCAAGGTTCTGTTCAAGTCGACAAACAAGTGAAGCAGCAGTTTCGGTGTGCTGGAGTAGGCAGTGGGGGCTAGGACTCAGCGATGCGGTGGGCACAGACTGTCTTCACGGTCACTTTGAACTAATCTTCAGGTGGGGGTTGAACAACCACAAAGAAAGAGCTCTGCGATCCCCACTTTCACTCTATGCTCTTGTCAGAAGCAGTTACTCTCTGACAAATGTCTCCCTGTGCCTCAAAGCTGACACATCTACAGCAAGACTTGTGTGTGCTGAAGTTAACATCCCAAGAATATCCCGGAAGCTGCACCTGAAGAGCTTTCCAGCAGAAGTGAAAAAGCGCTTTTCATATCCCAGGTCACTAGTAAAATGAAGCAGTGCTTAGCATTTTTAATACAAGGCAATATCAAGATTTCGATTCAACTAATATCCTCTATTTTATTACACAAAATGAAATACATTCTATTGCCAGCATGTACTAGAAGTTTGTGCAATTGGAGAGACCTGAAGTCTTCAATTTTCCATGCTTCAGCTATTACTTTTAAAAATAATATGAAGTGTTGGATATGGATATAGAAGAAAGCATTTAAACACTCATGCTCTAGCATAATAAAGAGACTTTCAGCATTGACACTTATTTGGTACTTACTATAATCTTTATTTTATGTAGTTTTTGATTTTAAGTAGCAGGAGATGCCCAGTTTTCTTTAAAGCTGTAATTGGAGACAAAGAAAATGCTGTCAGATATTCCTGTATCCTGGTTAAAACTCTTCCCTCCTCAGAAAACGTTACTCCCAGAAGTCTTGATTGCAGACACCAGAGAGTGCAGCTGCAAGGAAGCTGCCAAATTCGTGGCTTCAGTTGTGACTGACTCGTTCTCCCGATGGGTGCACAAGAACATTCCCCTCAGCATGACAGCACATGCAGAGGAGTACATAAATCCATCACTGGAAAGGGCCATTCCCAGTGGCCCACTTTTTTCTTTTGAGTCACGTAGACACTTGTCTCAAACTTATTTCAAGAACACAGCCTGAATTATGATTTCAAGAACACAGCCTGAAACTCCTAATGGTGTTGATTCACTCGGACTCATTGAGCGCACTGGGTGGACACCTCCCTGCAAACCTGCTTCCACATCAACTCAGGTGCTGCATGCACCTTGCTTCAGAAATCACGAATAAAGGCCTGCCTTTGAGCTTCCAGGAGGAAGCTGTGGCTTTGGTAAATTGCTTTCTAGTCTACCAGAACTCTGATTTTGCTGCTTCTCATCAATTCTGGTGATATAAAACATTCTCTTCTGAAGAAAAAGAGAAAAAGAGCAAGACTTAGAACTGTGAAGACAAGCCCCAAATGATGACTAGTTGGAAATGAATAGAAATGAGGATGGGTACTTACACCACTCTAGCAGGCTTCCCGGCAGCAGAAGGCAGTGGCTGATAAAGATTTGCCTGGCTCCACGACAAGGGAGAGTGCTTCTCAGGAGATGGTGCTGAAGGGAGGCACCTAACAGTTATATACCCAGAGCCCCGCTCTGCTCTGTGTGTTTGTGGGCTCGGCTTTCTCCTCCCACTTCAGGCATCAATGCCAAAGCAACACTAAGGAACTGGTCCCCTGGCTTCAGTAACTGAGGTCTCTCTCTCTGTTCTTGACATGGTGCCAACTGCTTTGCCACTGTTTCCACAGCATTCCAGGGTCTTTGACCAGCAATAATCCTACAAAAATATATCTTTTTCTTCTCCTGTTTCCTCTGGCCCCTACTCATATTTTTGGAAATATTTACAACTGGAAAGGATCAACACAGTGTCAAACTAAAAACCATGGGGCAGGTTGCTGCTGTGTGGACTCGGAAGCTAAGCGACTGCTCCTGGGGTGAAATTGTCTTAGATTTGACACAACTTCCACACAGATGTAAGACTCCAGCAAGGGCCTGAGGGGCTGTTGGGAGGGTGGGGAAGACAAGGTACGTGCAAGTTGTTTTCTGAAAGTCAGCTGCCCTTTTTCCCAGTGAGGAGAAAACAAAAATGTGTTTCCCTGGAATATCCTTCTTCCCAGGTGAGAATTCTTGGACATACTCTGCTGCCTTTTTAAAAGTCGGGAAGCAAACATTCCATAGCAGGGAAATTTAAAACTGAATTAAAATATCTCCTCCTTACCCCTTCTTTTTAAATTTCAATTTTGTGGCTTGTTCTGTTATGGCAAAAATCTAACTCATATGTACTTTTATGAGCACAGAATTTAAAATGTATGTATATATGTATGATCCCACAACCAGTCATGCAGATGTCATAGGTCTTCTTTTTTCTGGGTCTCCCGCCTGCTTGGATGTGCAGATAATACTTATCAGCCTTCGGCAAGGTGGCCCGTGGCTGGGAGCTCTCTGGCTCCACCCGCTGGACACCCGCCAGACCGCAGGGTTCTTGTCTGCTTGGGACATCCTTCCTCCCAAGTGCCTCCTGAGCAGCTCAGGCAGAGTGTGTATAGGTCTAGGTTTATAATAAGAGTTTTGAGGTTCAGGCAAGTCTCCTTCCAACTTTTTTTCCTTGGTAAAATAAGGAGAAAATAAGCTGCTAGGGTTTCCCTGAAGGAGGAAAATGAATCACCAGGAGACAGTGTGAGTGGCCTGCTTTGGGAATGAAAGGAATCATACTAGTGTCTCCATGACTTCCTTATGCGAATGGGCCACTGTCCCTGATAGAAATAATCGTGATAATGATAGTAATGAGAATAATAACTGCCACAAATGGTTGAGCATTCGCAAAAATCCTATATTATACTATTGTCCCCATTTTGTAGATGAGCAAACTGAGGCTCAGAGTTTAAATAACTTGCTCAAAGTCTGACTCAAATTTTATACTTTTTTTTTTTTTCAAATTTTGTACTTTTAACCACTCTAGTGCTGTCCAATATTTCCAGCTTCTGCCTGTATGTTTGCTTTTCATTAATGCCTTCACTCAACTTGGCCATGATGCATATTTATGAACCTCGTCCTGAAGCTGCCTCGACATGACACCTATGCAGCCTTCTGCCTCAGTGGCCCTGGTCAGGGCTGAGGGTGTGTAGTGAGTCTCAGGTCTTCTTGGAAAAACCACCTCCTTCTGTACCCACCCTCCCTCCCTGGCCTTTTTCCTGGTCCCTGTAAAGCCACACCTTAAGCGGGGGTCACAAAATATAGCCTTGCCATATTGTATGCACAAGGCAGCGCAAGTCACATGGAATTCCAAGTCAGATAAACCTGAGTTTGAATACTGGCTTTTCTCTGTCAAGCTGTATGACCTCAGGCATGTTACTCACTGTTTGTGAGCCTCAGATTCCTCAGTGTAAAGTGGGGTAACTTTACTTCCTTTATAATGTTGTGATGAGGGATGACATCTTTAACGCACCATGCTGAACATGTAGAGGTGCCACCATTCTGATGTCTGCCCCTCTCAGTCAGCACTGGTTACCTTGCGGATTTCCAAATGGAACCTTCCTCCTGGCTTGAATAAGGGGACACGCTGCTCTCTGCTTTGATATTAGAAGGAGTGCAGTTATGAGTACAGAGGAAACCATTCACTTCATTCAAGAACTGTGAACTAGGTAACTTTCTGATGCAAGACGTGCATATCTGTGTTCTCGGTGCTTTTAAGCAGCCTAATTTTTCATACAATGACCTTTTCCCTGTTCTTTCTACAGCAGCTCCTTTATTATTTCCAGAGAGTCGTTTGCTGAGTGTTCATGCCCTAACATTGTCTTTCCTTGGTCTTTCCTTTGCATCTCCTCTTTGGGTGCCCCTCTCTGTTCCCATACCACGTGAATGCACCTTCCATCTCTCTGCCTGGAACAATCACAAATGAACATACATAAAGCTGCTCTCCTCTACGACTTTCTCCTTGGAGTTTCTGCCCCTAGGATGTTTTCTCTCTCCTCCCCCTCCCCATGCTCTGCCCAAATCTATTTGGATTTCCCAGTGGGCTTCTGTGCACTTAAAGCAGTTTCCATCTCTATTCCTCACTGGGCATGAAATCATGCCCCCCAGCTCTGCAACAGTTCTGGTACTGTCTTTTATTATTATTTTTAAATATATCTTACGATGCACAGTCCCATCCGAGCCAGAAAGTACAGGATGATGAAGTCAGGATCCAATAGCTCTCTTTGTTCATAATGGACCTCTCTCTTTCCAGAAAGATTTTGAGGCAGTTCATCAAATATATGTAAGAGGACATAAGGACTAGGTGACAAAATGGAGAAAGGAAAATGCAACTATGGATAAAACACAATTTTTTTTTTTTTTTTTTTTTTGAGACGGAGTCTCACTCCGTCGCCCAGGCTGGAGTGCAGTGGCCGGATCTCAGCTCACTGCAAGCTCCACCTCCTGGGTTCACGCCATTCTCCTGCCTCAGCCTCCCGAGTAACTGGGACTACAGGTGCCCGCCACCTCGCCCGGCTAGTTTTTTTTGTATTTTTTTAGTAGAGACGAGGTTTCACCGGGTTAGCCAGGATGGTCTCGATCTCCTGACCTCGTGATCCGCCCGTCTCGGCCTCCCAAAGTGCTGGGATTACAGGATAAAACACAATTTTCATATTTTTTCTACAATACCTTGCATTTGTAGGTGTTTCTAAATTTGTGTTGTTTTAATCTGAAATTATAGCACTGTTTCACTAGATTGCTGCTTGATACTGATCTACGCATAGGCAATTTAATGTTACAAATAATTGGCACCTCAAGAGTATGTAATTGGGCAGTGCCCACACTGAGGAATTCTACAAGACATTCTCATGCTTTTATGTCCCCTCACCCCCGCCAAGGAGAGTGGCAAGGACTGCAAGTCTGGAACAGAATGTTCCTTTGCAGTGTGTTCTGAGCCCACTGACTTCTTTGGTTTGGCAAACAGTCAGACAAAAAGGCGCCAGACGAGAGCCAAAACTTCCAGAATGACACTTGGAGGGGATGTTTTGTGGTAGGCATACCCTAGAGTGAAGCCAAGGGCCAAGCCAGCGCAGAGTACAAAAGTCTCACTCAAACCTCCACCGCCTGCCGTTGCTGGGGGAACACGATGGGTGATGAAAGGAGGCACTGAGGTCCCTAAGTTTTTAGCTCCCTTTAAATGCAGTCCTGAAATTATTTCATCCATTTTAGAAGTAAAAGGGGTTCAATAGCTGGGAGCATCCAAAGATGTTGTTCCTCCTTCACAAAGCAGAGGGTCCAGGTAGTCTCCATCCCTACCTACAACTTTCATCAGATGCCCACCTGTCACCTTTCCATCTTTTAAATTAAAATCATACTAGTGTAAGGCTCATAATGTGGTCTCTGGTGTCATGGGCCAATGTGTAAGGGTGTGCAGGTTGTGCACTGTACAAATGCACCACGCCTAAGGGGGTCACTATTAGTGTTCTAGACATTTATGTGTTTATTGCAACAAAGTTCTTGCAGATGGCACTAAAATGTCTTGAGAAAAGGGGTGCTAGTGTGTCTGTGCAAGGAGCCATATTGTCTAGCAATACCTTTAGCTTTTAACAATTTTCATTTTTGTTTTTTTTTTTTGAACACTGAGAAGCTAGCTTTTGTTTCTTCTTCTTCTTTTTTTTTTTTTTAAAGAGATAGAGTCTTGCTCTGTTGCCCAGGCTGGAGTGCAGTGGTGTAATCTTAGCTCACTGCAACCTCCACCTCCCAGGTTCAAGGGATTCTCCTGCCTCAGCCTCCTGAGTAGCTGAGATTACAGGCATGTACCACCATGCCTGGCTAATTTTATATTTTTAGTAGAGACAGGGTTTCACCATGTTGGCCAGGCTGGTCTCAAACTCCTGACCTCAAATGATCCGTCCGCCTCAGCCTCCCAAAGTGCTGGGATTACAGGCATGAGCCACCACTCCTGGCAAGAAGAAAGGCTTCCCTGACCAGGAATCAGACCAGGGCCATGGTGGTGAGAGTGCCAAATCCCATCCACTAAACTACCTGGGGCATCATCCAGCCTCCCACGCTTGCGCCTTTTGCTTCTTCAAGATTTAAAAAAAAAGTCATTTTCCAATGAGGAACGATAGGAAAAGAGGTAGGAGAATCTTTTCAATCTTTTTAGGCTCAGATGAGAAAGAGAATAAAGTGTTGGGAAAAATGAGGGGTGGGGACTGGCATGGCCGCGTTTCCTTAGGCCCTCTGCGGAGGGTAAACCACACGCATCGGATTGTTCTCTCACTGTGAAAGATATGGGGAAGCTGGCCGCAAGCTCAGGAAGTTGAGCTCGATGTGATAATTGGGCCAGGAAGAGGAGGTGGGATGGCCTGGCATCACCGTTGCGAATGGGACTCGCTGGGCACCCAGATCGATCTACTACCTTTTTGTCTGAAGATTTACCAAACCAAAACACCAGTGGGCTCAAAACACACTGCAAAGGAATGTTCTGTTCCAGACCTGCAGTCCTTGCCATTCTCTTTGTTGAGGGTGAGGGGACAGAGAAGCTTGAGAATGTCTTGTAGAATTCCTGAGTGTGGGCGCTTTCCAATTACATACCCTTGAGGTGAAAATTATGTGTAACATTAAACTGCCCATGCGTAGATCAGGATCTGAGTTACTCACCAGGGGCCTGGCTGGGATGGGGCAGGTGTGTTAAAGTGCATCTGCTCTCTGCAACTGGGGAGATGGCAGCTGGCTCAGGCCCCTTCCTCATCATTTGTCTCAACTGGAGACTGAGTATCTGCCAGCTGCACAGTTTTGTCTGCTCAGCCTGATTTAAGGACCTTTGGGGGTTATTAGGAATCCTCCCTGTTACTGTTCCCCTGCCTTACACCAATTGGCGGCCAAGAGCTGGAGAGTGATTCAAAGTCCCTTGGCCCTGACACCTCCTCCCATTCCCCTGGCCTCTACTTTATTTTCTCTTGGTATCACTGAGGCTGGGATGCGGGGCAAAGGCAGAAGAAATTTAAGGGCAAACTGGGCAAACTATTCAATGATCTGTCCCATCAGTTGACTTGAAACTAGACCACGCTGCATCCTCAACTTCTTGAGCTGGTAAACTGAAGTATTATGATTTAACTGAGCACAGCCTTAGCAACTCTCACTATAATAGCATTGGCCTAAGAAATGTAGTTTGTAGGGATGCTACAGACATAGAGGGGAATCCCCGTACCTCTAACATGGTATCCCATTGTTAAAGAATAAACCTGACTCCAAGTTTTCTTCAAAAACAAGATTAAAACCCAGTAGAGAAGACTTTATTTATTTATTTTGGATGCGACATCTCTTATTAGTACTTAAAAAAAAAATCAGCTAGGCATTACAGCACCATTATCCTTTCTGTACAGCATTGGAAAAATACAACATTTTCCATTTCTCATTCAAAATTCAGATGAATAAATGGTGATAGAACTAAAAGCATGGTTCCTGATTAATCACAAACCCCTGCTTTTAAACAAAAGATGGCAACTCTAAACACTGTTGTAACTCTTAGTTGGAGAAGTGTTTGCATTGACTTTGTTTCTGTTGCTGCTACTGCAAGAAGCCAGGTTTTAATTCAGCTTCTTGGGACCAGTGGAGCCTTCTCCCAACTGAGGTGTCAATTCTGGGTCCTGGAGAAATAGCAATGTGGGAAGCAATAGGGCATAGACAGAGAGATGGGTTTCCCATTGTTTATCCATTTTCCCTACCTGCTGTCTTTTTCTCACTCAGCTGAGGTTGCTGATTATTTTCTCCCAACACCTGGACCAAGGGACATATTTAAATTGGGGGCTAATATTTAGTTTTGTTCTGTGGCCCATTGTGGCTGGGATGTGCTGATGTGAGTGAAGTCAAAGAGTTTATTCCTGGGTAGGTCACTTAGCTCTCTAGCCCCCAGCAGCATGACACACTGGCACATCGGCCAGCCAGTCCCAAAGTGTCAGTGGAGGTCTGAAAGTGGGCCAGGGGAGCAAGGATGGGTGAGGAAATGTCCTTCCTGCACACAGAAGCATGCCTAAGGCATGGTTCAGGAGATGTCATCTTTGAAGTGTCTGTGATCTCATAATCAAACCCACATCGACACGGACAATGAATTAAACATTGCTGAGTGAGATGGAAAATCCCAGGCAGAAACTTAAACACACATCGTGATATGATGTGTAAAACAATATCCCTGTGTGGACTTCTAATGCCCAACGTCACTTAGCATTTTGGCTCCTTCTGACTCACATTTTTATAAAACCTGGGGTCAAAAGAACCTCCGAGAGACTTGACTGCCATGTAAGTCTCACAACCAATTGCTCAATAGCTTTATTTTTATTTTTTGCAATCAAGGGGTCTTGCTAGGTTGCCCAGGCTGATCTTGAACTCCTGGCCTCAAGCAACTCTCCCATCTCAGCCTCCAAAAATGCTGGGATTATGGGCGAGGACCACACTTGATCCTCAATAGCTTTTTATCCTCAATGTTTAAAAAGGAGAGATTCATGTGACTCACGCCTGTAATCCCAGCACTTTGGGAGGCCAAGGTGGGTGGATCACAAGGTCAGGAGATCGAGACCATCCTGGCTAACGTGGTGAAACCCCGTCTCTACTAAAAATACAAAAAAAATTAGCTGGGCATGGTGGCGGGCACTTGTAGTCCCAGCTACTCGGGAGGCTGAGGCAGGAGAATGGCATGAACCTGGGAGGCGGAGGTTGCAGTGAGTTGAGATCCCACCACTGCACCCCAGCCTGGGCGACAGAGCAAGACTCCATCTCAAAAAAAAAAAAAAAAAAAAAAAAGGAGAAATTCACTTTAAATTAACATTCATGACAGTCTTGAAGGATGAAAAGTTACCCAGGGGCATCCCAGTGGTCGGTCAGTGTAGTACTCAGAGCTTTGTTCTGTTTATCTGAGATTTCTCTTTGAGGAGATGGTAGGGGCCTCTGACCTTTTCTCTTGATTATGGCAAGAGATGGTGTATTATGGTCCCTAGAGTAGCCCGAAGCTTTTTTTTTTTTTTTTTTTTTTTGCTTCAAACAGATTGTTCCATTTATTTCTCTACTTGGTGTATTCCATCCTATTATTTAAAAATCCTCAAGCCTGTAATCCCAGCACTTTGGGAGGCCAAGACAGGCGGATCACGAGGTCAGGAGATCGAGACCATCCTGGCTAACACGGTGAAACCCCGTCTCTATTAAAAAAAAATACAAAAAACTAGCTGGGCGAGGTGGCGGGCACTTGTAGTCCCAGCTACTCGGGAGGCTGAGGCAGGAGAATGGCGTAAACCCAGGAGGCGGAGCTTGCAGTGAGCCGAGATCTGGCCACTGCACTCCAGCCTGGGCGACAGAGCGAGACGCCATCTCAAAAAAAAAAAAAAAAAAAAATCATCCTAATCAGAAAACCTTACAATATGGCTTCCTCACGGAGGCCATTGACTTTTGTACTCCTTACTTTGGTAGATTCACACTGGGTAAAGCCATCTCTCCTGTTATTATCCCTTTCCTGAATCCCAGTGTGACACCCGTTTCCTACTCAACTTGGCTTCTGAACTTTCTTGTCCATTAGAGCCACACCACCTTTCTCATTCCCTCCATTCACTCATCCATCCGTTGCGTAAGAGATGCCAAGCACAGGAGGACTCCTAAATGAAGAAGTGTTGCTCTTGATGTTAAGGATTTTAGTTTGGTGAAATTCTCTATCTTTTGGAATCTTCTCCTCAGCTCCTAAATGTGTGTTGCCTCCAGTGTTGGCTTGGATTCTCGGCTCCTTATGTATTTTCCCTTGGCATATTCCTGCATCCTACTTTCTTTCCCATTCTGCTTCATCTCACTACAGCATGTTATGTTCAGCCAGTTTATTGGAAAGAGTCCTGGAGGAAGGAATGGAGAGATACTAGTTCTGACAAAGTTGCCATTTCATTTATTGGCTTCTCAATTGCTCACTTCTTAGGAGAAGAGTTGGGCTAACTCAGTGATTCTTAGGCTTGTCTGCACATTGGAACTATCTGGAGAGCTATAAAAAATGTGGATAGAGCATCTCTCCCCTAGGAGTCTATTGTAATGAGTTTGGGGTGTGGGGGGTTTTAAATTTTTCTTGGTGGTTCTAATGTGCAGGCAGGGTTGCGAACCACTATGTTGAATCTACTTAACCCTAATTCCCCACTCTCCAAAACAAGGAACAGCTTCACAGTGGGATCAGATAGATTTTGGAGTTTAATAGACCAGGTTCAATTTCCAGCCAGCAGTAACACCTCAGGGAAAATCACTTCACCTTTTTGAACCTAATTCCACTATGAAATTAATGAAGATTAATAATACCTACCTTCCAAATGTAAGTATCAAACAAGATCATAGAACAGGTCAGGCATTCAAGCAAAGGTAATTATTATTATTATTTCTCCTAAAACAGTTCCTGTATCTAACTTCACGATTTCCTTCAATGGTGTTACCATTATCTCAGTTCCTGGGCTCAACAACTGCTTGCTGAGTGAGCACCAGATGGTGGAGCCAATCATCCTCCCTTGGGAAGGAGAAGTGCAGGTTAAATTTCACTCACTTTGGTGAATGTTTTCAGGTCTTGCCACTCAGAATGTGGTCCCCAGATTGGCAGCATTGACATCCCCTGGAACTTGTTTAGAAATGAGACATCTCAGCCCCACCTAGACCTTCAGAATCAGAATTTGCATTCAGTAGGTCCCCAGGGGATTTGTGTGCACATTACTGTTTGGAAAGCACTGCTCTAAAGCATCCCTGTCCTTGAGACTAGGTGAAAAGGCATGAATTCAGCCCCTGGAGTGGGGACAGTTTACAAATTCCAATGTCTTGTTTGGAGATGCCATGGTGAGCCCAAGTGAGTCATGGTGGCATTCCAGCTGGCAGCAGGGAGGGTGCTGTTGCATGCTGGGCCACACCAAAGGAAGGCAACACTCTAGGCCAAGCCTTGTCATCCCATTAAACTCCATCAAGTCTCCATCAGGTCCTGCCTTCTGCGTGGTGCTGGTTGCTTCACATAGGTTTGGTGGGTGCCTTGAGGCCATCAGTTAACATGAGAGATCATCACATGTCATGGGAGGGTGATGCTCGCACGCACAGGAGCAGGACTTCCTCCAGCCCAGGGAGCCTGGCAGCACCTCCAGTGGTCTAGCCAGAGGCCTCTGCATCCTGCCCACCCACAGGACTGACACCCACTGCATTGCAGGAGCAATCCCCATCCCAGGGTCTCAGGGAACTTCTTGAAGCATTTTCTTGGTGGGCCCCATGCCCCGGTTTTTCCACCTTGGATTCCTTGACCTTTGTAAATTCCAGGACCCTGCAATAATTCTCTCCCATGCCACCCCAGTATACGTAAAACTTCTTTGTCTAAAAGGCCAAAAATAAAACACTGTGTGGAACTATACTTTCTATAGCCTACATTATAACAATAGACATATTGAAGGCAATTTTCTAAATGACACTGCCATCCCATCTGCTATCCTTCCTATCTCAGCACAAGGGTGGGTAAGCATCTTCCATCATGACTCCCTGTTGGAGGAAAGGTCAAACTTCAGGCCACAGCCATTGGCATGCATCTCCCAAAATATTTCTCTTTCCTCTCACCGTAATTACAGGATTTTGCAAGTGTCTGCTTTATAGAGCTTCCGCACTCACTGGCTAGCTTCCTGAGGGCAGAGTCTGGGATGGTCTTGTTTACTACTGTAGCCCCAGGTTCAGTGTCTGGCTCATGGAGATTCACAATAGTTATTTGCTGAGTATATGGATGAATAAATGGGTGAATGACTCTGACACTTTTGAAGACTAGGATGAGTTCCTGTGAGGTCCTGAGATAGGGTGTGTGTGTCTCTAGGTTGGCAGGGAAGTCGGGGCAGAATTCCTCTAAATATAGCCCTCAGATCAGGGCTCCAGAATGATGACTGGGACAGGTAGCCCAGGGTTAGTGCCCTTGCTACTGGGGACACACATGGATCTTAAAGCTCCTGTGGCTGGTGAATCAGCCTTATGCATGAAGCTCTCAAGATGCCAGCCTTGCAGATCTACCCCGAGGGGAGAGGCTTTTGCTTGCTTCTAGGACTGCCCTGAACCTGGCGTGTGTCAAGTCTCAGCTCTAAGTGCATAGATTGGTCAGTTCCAGGGATACCCGAGGCGTTCTGAGGATGGCAAGCAGGAAGGAAGCCTGTGTCTTCAGGGCCTCTTTGGCAGAGATCATTGTGGATGACACAGGACAATCCCAATCCCAGCTGCCAAACCCAGGGGCCTGAGGTCCCTAAGGATCAGGTGCGGAATGGGACCGGTCCTCCTTTACATTGTGGTCACAGGCTGTAAATTCATGATCTCTTGGTTGGCCAGTTCACCACCTTCCTACTCTCCAAACTCAGCACCTTCTCTCAGGCTGCAGGCCATGCCCTTCCAATTAACTGTCATTTGTTCACCCCCAGTTTCTCATCCTGCTGAGTGTCTGGGTAAGTCCTCTGGACTCCAGGGAATGGTGTGAAGTGTGAGATAGTTCTCGCACCTGGGGCAGCAATAAGGCACAAGGAGCATCAGTGAAAGTCAAGGCTGCATAAGATCAGTGGTGACCTTGGGGCAGAATAATGCTTCTTCCTTAGCACACAAGGGGTTTGTAATATCATGAGCTAAAAGGGAACTCATTATGTGGTCTTCCAGGGAGGGACAGGATGACCATCAAGTTCAATCAAGAACTGCCAGATTTTAAGTCTCCCCTAAATGATACTATGTGACACGCAATTAAGTGCTAAATTGTGGGCAGACACGATTTAGGATTAAGAGAGTTTGGGTAATATCAGTAGAGTCTAAGCACAAGGAACTTTACTAAAGAGATCAGCCTAACAAGGCCCTTAATATTTGAGTAGCATTTAACGAAGGCAGGAAAAGAGAGAAAAGCCTTCAGGGGAGAGACTTAAGGATAAGCCGAGAGAAGCATGGCTTGTTTTAGGGGCTGCAAACAGATTGTGATCAGACTAGAAGGTGTGTGCTGTCAGTCATGGCCTACAAATCTAGCCCCCACTTATGTCCACAAGAAAAGCACTGCTCCTTTTTGTTTGCATAAGGCATCAGAACTGATAGCATCTTCTGACATTCCCTTCCTCATGTTGTATGACATAATGACCAGGCATGGAGCCCCTACTGCCCCTACCAAAGGACTCAGCATCAAATAAAGTACAGGTAAGAAAAATACTACATTATCAAAGACAAGATGCAACTATGAACCCCTATGCCGTTTAAAATAGCGAAATTATGCTCTATGTTCTATAATATGGGCAATATGAACTAGAATGCATTGGGGTTTCCTATATAAAGCAGGAGTCAAGTAATAACTATAACAACATTCTATGTTGTTATAACATTCAATATATAACACGTTATATATAACTACATAACATTCTAATAACTATATAACATTCAAGTAATAACTACAATAAACTGTAAGCAAATATTAAACAGAGCAGTCTCATTTTTCTTCTTAACGTGGGAGAAATAAGCACCATTTCCCTGCTCTCTATTTTCCATGCATTTCTATGATTCTCTGTAATGATGGAAGGTTTCAAACACTTTCTGCTGGTCTAAAACCCCTCTTGGCCAGGCATGGTAGCTCACGTCTGTAATCCCAGCACTTTGGGAGACCGAGACAGGTGGATCACCTGAGGTCCGGAGTTCGAGACCAGCCTGGCCAATATGGTGAAACCCCATTTCTACTAAAAATACAAAAATTAGCCAGGCGTGGTGGTGGGCACCTGTAATCCCAGCTACTCGGGGGGCTGACGCAGGAGAATTGCTTGAACCCAGGAAGTGGAGGTTGCAGTGAGCCGAGATTGTGCCATTGCATTCCAGCTTGGGCAATAGAGTGAGACTCCATCTCAAAATAAATAAATGAAAATATAACCTCCCTAAATGCGGCAGATGCTTGATAACTGTAGCTCCAAAGTTCTGCCTGCTTTCGGATCAAATAAAGAATACCAACAAATAAGAAGTGGTGGTTGCCACTTTAAGAAAGTTATGAAAACCTGCCAAGTCATTAGGATTTTTTAAAAAGTTCTTTACAACTTGGGGCTTCTCTGAAAACAAGGGTGTTGGAACAAGTTCTCTGAGGCTTTGCCGCCACTACCCTCTCCAGCTAGGGGGGAGGGGGTGTTCCTTACAGAACTGCTAACAAAGAAGACAGTTTTCCTGCCAAGCAAGCTGATGCTGGAGACTTACTGGAAGAGAGATGATGACGTTGGAAAATGATATGTGGGAATTATGAAGCCCAAAGGAAAGATGAGGTCTTCCTGATCATTGACCGGGTTTGTAGAGTGTCAAAAACCAGACGAACAGATATAGCTCTGAAGTAATTGGAGATCAGGAGGGATTGAAGTTCTGTGGACAGAACAGTATGAGGATGAAAGCAGCATTTAGGGAGCTTATCTGGGAGCAGTCCATGGGGTGGCCTGAGGGCCAGTGCCAGGGAGCCTCACTGTGAGCTCTCCTGAAGCAGGACAGTACTGAGAGGAAAGGGCTGAAAATATGAGATCATTCTGGAGGAAAAAGAAATACCTTAGGCATGGGGGTGATGGAAGGGTGAATCAAAAATGGCATCAAGTGTTGGCAGGGAAGTGGAGTTGCCAAATCTTACCCACACTGCTAGTAGAAATGTACATTGATACGGTCACTTTGAAACTGCTGGCACTGGCTAGGCGTGGTGGCTCATCCCTGTAATCCCAGCACTTTGGGAGGCTGAGGCAGGCGGATCACCTGAGGTCAGGTGTTTGAGACCAGCCCAGCCAACATGGTGAAACTCCGTCTCTACTAAAAATAAAAAAAAGTAGCCGGGTGTGGTGGTGGGTGCCTGTAATCCCAGCTACCTGGGAAGCGGAGGCGGGACAGTCACTTGAACCAGGGAGGTGGAGGTTGCAGTAAGCCAATATCACGCCACTGAACTCCAGCCTGGGTGACAGAGTGAGACTCCATCTCAAAAAAAGAAACAAACAAAAAATGCTGCTGGCAGCATCTATGAGAGCAGATACGCATACCCCATGGCCCTGCAGTTCCTTCTTGGGACTATACACAAAAGAAATGCGTATGTATAGTCACAAGAAAAGACATGCACCATCAAGTTCAATACAGCAGGACTTCTCATAATCCCCAAAGGGAAACAATCTGATTGCCATCAGCAGTAGATTGGGTAAGTAATACTGTACTTGCACAGCAAGCGAATGGGTTGTTTACACCTCCATGCAATGGTATGAGTGAATCTCAAATGTTGACCAAAAGAAGCCAGACATGGAAGAGAACAGACTGTATAATTTCATTTATACAAAGTTCAAAAACAGACAGAAGTCAGGCCATTGGTCACCCCGTAAGAGGGCCCTGGGGGACTTCTGGGATGCTGATACTGTTCTGCTGCTTGATCTGGTGCTTGTTACCTGGGTGTGTCCATTCATGAAGGTTCATCAAGCTGTTCACTTGTGATGTGTGCACTTTAAATCTATCACGCTTTAATAACAATGTTAAAATGAAATTAGGAAGTGGAGCAAAGGGACCTGGGAGTCCATTCTGTGACAAAGTCTGAGATGTCTGGGCAGGCAGGTGGACATGGCCAGGATGCAGTTGGAGATGTGGGACTCTGGTCTGGGCAAGAATCCAGGGCTGGAGACACTGAATTTGGGGATCATTTACACAGAAGTGACAGGGAAGGTGAGAGCACGGGCATAGGGGAGCAGTTAGAACCAGCTAGAAGCAGTTGGAGCCAGCTAGAAGCAACTAGATCCAGTTAGCTGTTAAAGGCAGGAGGATGAGGAGTGCGCAGAGCCGTTCATCAGGGGCATGTTCAGCATTTTCCCCCCGTAGGTCCCTGCGCTTGGTTCTGCCAGCTGTGATTTCTGTCCTTTAGGACTTACGTTTTAATGGGGTGGGGCAGATGCTTCGTCATCGTTTCATGTGGCATCATCTTTTACAAGCTGAGGAAACAGAGGGTTGGCGAGGTGAGCTGTCCAGGGCTGGTGAGGACCGGAGTGATGGAACCTGTTCAGCTTCCCGCACACTTCACGGTATGCGGTGCCTCTGACCCTGCAGCTCTCAACAGCAGAGGGCGGACCCTGGGCAGGTCAGCTGGCCTCACAGAAGGGCCCTGAAGCTCAGCCGAGGGGGTGGTGAGCAACATGCTGCTCTGCACTACTGCCTGGAGTACAGGACCTCTCGGGATAAAGGAGGAATGTGTTGGAATCCACGTGCACACACAGCAGTGACACAGGCTTGTTTTCCCACTGCCTTGTGTGAGCGGCTGGGCTTGTGCTTTTCCTGTAAGCACATCAGGCCAGGAGGTCAGGGTGCCATTCCAAACTCCTGTGTACTGCCAGGAGCCAGGGTGATGTGTCAATAGCAGAGCCAGCACGTTTTCTCTCATAGAAAATCCCAGGGCTGTGGGGACTACCAAACACACCCACATGAAACATCAAGACATCTGCAGAAGAAATGCAGAAGAAAAACTACACTCAAGATCTCACATACGCGCGCAAAGTCTTCTCAACCATCACACATGGAGGGGTGAAGTAGCAGGTTGGGGCCAGTGAGAGATGCCCTTCATCAAGCTCCTCTACCTGTTTTCAGGACCCTCCCTATGTAATGGGGCATTACTTCGCCCCTCCATCCTTAACTCTCATTACTCCTCAATGGGATGTTGCATGAGGGTGTCAGTTCCTTCACAGGGGAAGTGCCCCAGGACAAATTGTCCTTATTCCCATCCCAGGCCTTTGCCTGTGCTGTTCTTTCTAGGAAGATGCACTGGGAGCCAAATGGATTGAGATCCTGGTTTGGGGGCTTCTGAGTATCATAATATGTAGATTTGGGACAAGTCCTGTTATGTCTCTCTTTTCTTTAAAAGGGGGACGACCCTCTCAGTGGTATCAGTGAGATGGTATACGTGAAGTTCTTAGTAGAGAGACCAGTATAGAGTTGGCAGGCAGGCAATCACAGTTGTTCTCCACCCCACTTCCCTTATCCCTTGCTTGGAATGTCCTCATAGTTGAAGTCATCTTGTTCTCCAGACATCTCTGGTTGTTTTGAAACTGACCCAGCTGTCACACAGATGTTATTTTTAAATTTTTATTTTTTGGATAAACAGAAATGGACGCTTGTCTGAAAAATTGAAACTTACATTTGTTTTATCTGAGTTCCTCTTTTAGGAAATGACCTTCAGGTCTCTCAAAAAAGTATAAAAAACTGAAACTCTGGAACAGATTGCTGCATCCAGACAATGAGATGTCAAATCCCTTGTTTATCATAATTGCTTCCTCGCCGCTCCCTAGTTCCTGTTTTCTTACACATTGTTAAATTTCTTTTCTGCTATGTAAATCCCTACTTTTAGTCAGTGTGGGAGATGGATTTGAGATGGAGCTCCCATCGCCTTGGCTGCAGCACCTGATTAAAACCTTCTTCCTTGGCAACATCATCTCAGTCATTAGCTTTCTGTGGGGTGAGCAGTAGGACCTAGACTGAACCCCTGGTGTTTCAGTAACAGCTTCACTCACTTAGATAATGTACCTGCTGCTCCTGCACCTGGCTCAGCTCCAAAGCTCAGGTGACTTGAGGGCTTGAGTGTTTCTTTGGAATGGAACACAGTATCTCCAGACCCTTAGAGTGACTTCCTCAGTGGCATTTTGGCTTCTGTAACTTCTAAAATGTCTTCAAAAAGCTAGTAACTGCTTGCATATTTGAAATTTGATAACTTTTAACAGTAAGTTTAAACATTTAAAATGCATTTTTATGTACAATTGTTGAGAATCTTGTGGATGGTGGTAATATTCTGTTTCTTGACCTGCATGCTGGTTACATTGGTGTGTTCATTTATGGGAAATTCATTAAGTGGTACATTTATGATTTGCTCACTTCTCTGGATAGATGTTATACTTTAAGAAAAACATAAAAAAACAAAAAACTTGTCACAGGCTTTCTGAGCCCAGAGCACATCCTGCCCTGCTGCTCGACCTCATAGTATGTGTGCGATCCTGTAGTGGAGTGACTGGTGGCTTACCCTGGGGGCAGCAGGTCAGAGTTCTCACATCAGTCTAGAGGGGTCAGTGGAGAGGTCAATCAAAAGGCCACCTATGGTGAGAAGGGAGACCCCACCAGTGTCTTAAAAGCCAGATCAGAAATATTAGAGATGAAGTGTACATAAGTGTTGAGGAAGAAAACTTAACTTTGCCTTGAGGATCAGAGAAGTCCCTACAAAAGATGCTGGTGACATTTGAACTGGGTATTAAGGACTGAAAAGTGTGTTTCTGGTGGAAAACGGAAGAAAGGGATGACAAGAATAGCATGAACAAAGACAATAAAATTAAGATGCATTGGGTCTGAGGCTCAGAGAGTAATTTAATGTGGAAGAGCTTAGTGAGTAAGTGTGAGTGAGATTGAGTGTGTGTGTATGGGGAGAAGTGAGTCTAAAGAGATAAGCAACAGCTGTGGCATGAAATACCTTGTCTGTCAAGCTCAGGAGTTTGGGCTTTATCCTTCGGACAGGTAGAACCTCTAAGGGATGCTAAGTAGGAAAATCTGTCACCTCTACCACCACCAATACCACTACCAGTGCCACCACCAGCTTCACCACCACAAATGCCACCACCAACTCCATCATCACCAACAATTCCACCACCAGCTCCACCTCCAGCATCATCACCAGAGTACCTATTACAATAATTGTCTTCACAGAATAAATTTTCATAATGCTAATTACAGCACAATTAATTAGGGAACACGTTTGTTTATTTATTTATTGAGACACAGTCTCACTCTCTTGCCCAGGCTGGAGTGAAGTGTTGCGATCTCGGCTCACTGCAACCCCTACCTTCCAGGTTCAAGTCATTCTTGTGCCTCAGCCTCCCGAGTAGCTGGGATTACAGGCGCCCGCTACCATACCTGGCTACTTTTTTTTTTTTTTTCTGAGACGGAGTCTAGCTCTGTCACCCAGGCTGGAGTGCAGTGGTGCAATCTCCACTCACTGCAAGCTCCGCCTGCCGGGTTCATGCCATTCTCCTGCCTCAGCCCCCTGAGTAGCTGGGACTACAGGCGCCCGCCACCACGCCCAGCTAATTTTTTGTATTTTTAGTAGAGACGGGGTTTACCATGTTGGCCAGGCTGGTCTCAAACTCCTGACCTCAGGTGATCACCTGCCTTGGCCTCCCAAAGTGCTGGGATTACAGGCATGAGCCATCATGCCTGGCCAGGGAACAAAATTTTAACTATACATCTTTAAAAATTGATGAGCATAACGTAAAGAAAGAAAGCCGAGTGAGTGGAGTGTAAAGCATGAGAATGGAGCTGATCTGTTGGAGGGAGACCTCTCTTTTGTAACCTGCGCTCTTCTGCTCACCATTAGTGCTGCCAGCAAAATTACAAGGTTAAGACCAAAAATTATGGAGGAAATGGAAGGATTCTGAGTATATGGATGAAAGACAGCCATGACTGAACTTAGACTTGTTAATAATTTGTTAATGATAAAATTTAAAATTTATTTTAAATTACAAAATTACAACATCATTTTTGTAATTCAAGGTTTCTGATTTTCTAGAAATGCAAATAATTGCCTCATGGTAAAGTAACAGGAACTGATCAAAGAGCTTCACCTCTGTTATCTCATTTTTAAAAAAATTCTAATTTATTTCAGGTTCAGGGATACATGTACAGGTTACACAGGTAAATTGTGTGTCACAGGGGTTTGGTGTACAGATTATCTTGTCACCCAGGTAATAAGCATAGTACTTGGTAGGTAGTTTTTTGATCTTCTCTCTTCTCCCACTCTCCACCTTCAAGAAGGCCCCATTGTCTGTTCCCTTCTTTATGTCTATGTGTACTCAATGGTTAGCTCCCACTTATAAGTGAGAACATGCAGCATTTGGTTTTCTGTTCCTGTGTTGGTTTGCTTAAGATAATGGCCTCTAGTGGCCGGGCACGGTGGCTCACACCTGTAATCCCAGCACTCTGGGAGGCCGAGGCCACCCGAGGTTGGGAGTTCGAGACCAGCCTGACCAACATGGAGAAAACCCTGTCTCTACTAAAAATACAAAAATTAGCCAGGCGTGGTAGCACATGCCTGTAATCCCAGCTACTAGGGAGGCTGAGGCAGTAGAATTGCTTGAACCTGGGAGGTGGAGGTTGCCGTGAGCCAAGACTGTGCCATTGCACTCCAGCCTAGGCAAAAAGAGTGAAACTCCATCTCAAAATAAAAAAAGAGAAAGATAAAGGCCTCTAACTTCATACATGTTGCTGCAAAGGATATGATCTTATTTCTTTTTATGACTGCATAGTATTCCATTGTATATATGTATCACATTATCTTTATCCAGTCAACTATTGATGGGCATTTAGATTGATTCCATGTGTTTGCTATTGTGTATAGTACAGTGATGAACGTATTTGTGCACATGTCTTTTTGGTAGAATAATTTATATTCTTTTGGGTATATAATAATGGAATTTCTGGGTCCAATGGTAATTCTTTTTTAAGTTTTTTGAGAAATTGCCTTGTTGCTTTCCACAGTGGCTGAGCTAATTTATATTCCCATCAGCAGTGTATAGGTGTTCCCTTTTTCCTGCAACCCTGCCTGCCTCTGTTACTTTTTGACTTAATAATAGCCATTGTGACTGGTGGGAGATAGCATTTTCTTGTAGTTTTGATGTGCATTTCTCTAATGATTAGTGATGTTGCACATTTTTTCATACGCTTGTTGGTCATGTGTAGGTCGTCTTTTGAAAATTGTCTCTTCATGTCCTTTGCCCACTTTTTATTAGAGTTGTTTTTTGCTTGTTAATTTAAGTTTCTTATGTATTCTGGATATTAGACCTTTGTCTGATGTATAGTTTGCAAATATTTTCTCCCATTCTGTGGGTTGTCTGTTTATTCTTTTGGTCATTTCTTTTGCTGTGCAGAAGATCTTTAGTTTAATTAGGTCCTACTTGTCAACTTTTGTTTTTGTTGCAATTGCTTTTGACAACTTTTTCATAAAACCTTTGCTAGGGCCTACTTCCAGAAGGGTATTTCCTAGGTTATCTTCTAGGGTTTTTATAGTTTTAGGTTTTACGTTTAAGTCTTTGATCCATCTTGAATTGATTTTTGTACACGGTAAAGGAAGGGACCCAGTTTCAATCTTCTGCATGTAGCTAGTTATCCTAGTACCATTTATTTAATAGGGAGTCCTTTCTCCATTTCGTGTTTTTGTCAACTTTTGGCTTTTGTCAAAGACCAGATGGTGTATGTGTGAAGCATTATTTCTGAGCTCTCTATTCTGTTCCACCAATCTATGTATCTGTTTTTGTACCAGTACCATGCCGTTTTGGTTACTGTAGCCTTGTAACCAAAGGCTAGTTGGTCAAAGTATTTGAAGTGGGATAATGCGATGTCTCCAGCTTTGTTCTTTTTGCTTAGGATTGTCTTGGCTATTTGGGCTCTTTTTTGTTCCTTACGAATTTTAGAATAGTTTCTTTTTTTTCTAATTCTATGAAGAATGTCATTGGTAGTTTGATAGGGATAACATTCATATGGTTTGGATCTGTGTCCCCATCTAAACATTTTACATGTTAAAATGTAATCCCCAATGTTGGCGGTGGGGCCTTGTGGGAGATGATTGCATCATAGGAGCAGTTTCTTATGATTTAACACCATCCCCTCCTGGTGCTATCATCATGAGAATGAGTTCTCATGAGATCTGGTTGTTTATGTGGCACCTCCCCTTCTCTCTCTCGGTCCTGCTACTACCATGTAAGACACCTGCTCCCATTTGCCTTCTGCCATGAGTAAAAGCTCCCCGAGGCCTCCTCAGAAGGAGATGCCACCATGCTTCCTTTACAGCCTGTAGGATCATGAGCCAATTAATCTTCTTTTCTTATAAATTAACCAGTCTCAAGTATTTCTTTATTGCAATGTGAAAATAAACTAATCCAGAAAATTGATACCAAGGACTGGGGCATTGCTATAAAGATATCTCAAAATGTGGAAGTGACTTTGGAACTGGGTAATGGGCAGAGGTTGGAAGAGTGTGTAGGGCTCAAAAGAAGACAGGAAGGCAAGGGAAAATTTGAAATTTTCTAGAGACTTGTTAAATTGTTGTGACTGAAATGCTAAGAGTGATATGGACAATGAACTCCAGGCTGCGGAGGTCTCAGATGGAAATGAGGAACTTATTGGCAACTGGAGTAAAGGTCACTTTTGCTATGCTTTAGCAAACAGCCTGGGTGCATTTTGATCCTTCTCTAGGGATCTATGAAATTTGAACTTGAGAGTGATGATGAGTTATCTGGGGGAAGATATTTCCAAGTAGTAAAGCATTCAAGAAGTAGCCTGGCTTCTTCTAAAAACCCTATGCTCAATGTGTGAGCAAATAAACGACCTGAAACTGAAACTTATATTTAGAAGGGAAGCTGAGTGTAAAAGTTCAGAAAATTTTCAGCCTGGCCATGTGGTAGGAAAGAAAAACCCATTTTGATGGGGAAGAATTCAAACAGCCTGCGGAAGTTTGCATAAGTAAAATGGAACCAAATGATAACAGCCAAGACGATGGGGGAAAAGGCCTCAAAGGCATTTCAGAGAATTTTGCAGCAGACTCTCCCATCACAGGCCCAGAAGCCTAGGAGGAAAGAATGGTTTCATGGGCCAGTCCCAGGGCCCTGCTGCCCTGCACAGTCTTGGGACACTGGACCCTGTATCCCAGCTACTCCAACTGTGTCTAAAAAGGACCCAGGTGCACCTTGGGCCACTGCTTCAGAGGGTGCAAGCCAGAAGCCTTGGTGACTTCCATGTGGTGTTAAGCCTGCAGGTGCACAGAGAGCAAGAACTGAGGCTTGAGAGCCTCCACCTAGATTTCAGAAGATGTATGGAAAAGCCTGTTGCAGGGGCAGAGACCTCATGGAGAACCTATGCTAGGGCAGTGTGGAATGGAAATGTGGGGCCGGACCCCCCTCAACATAGACCCTCCTGGGGCACTGCCTAGTCAAGCTGTGAGAAGAGAGTCCTCCAGATCCCAGAATGGTAGACCCACCAAAGGCTTGCACTGTGTACCTGGAAAAGCTGCAAACACTCAACAACAGCCCTTATGAGCAGTCTTGCAGGCTGAACCCTGCAAATCCACAGGGATAAACCTGCCTCGTGAGCCCACAGGGATGAATCTTCCCATGACTGCCCTGCTGGGTTTTAGAATTGCATGAGGCCTATTCCCTCTTTCTTTTGACTGATCTCCCTCTTTTGGAATGGGAGTATTTACCCAATGCCTATAATATCCATTATATCTTGGAAGTAACTAATTTGTTTTTCATTTCCAGGCTAATAGGCAGAAGGGACTAGCCTTGTCTCAGATGAGACTTTGGACTTTGGACTTTTGAGTTAATGCTGGAATGACTTAAGACTTTGCAGGAATGTTGGGAAGGCATGATGGGATTTTGCAATGTGAGAAAGATATGAGGTTTGGGAGGGGCCAGGGATGGAATGATATGATTTGGATCTGCATCCCTGTCCAAATCTCATGATTCAACATGTAATCCCCGGTGTTGGAGGTGGGGCCTGGTGGAAGGTGATTGGATCATGAAGGTGGTTTCTCATGGTTTAATACCATCCTCCTTGGAGCTGTCATCACAATAGTGAGTTCTCATGAGATCTGATTGTTTAAAAGTGCATGGCACCTCCCCGCTCTCTCTCTCTCGGTCCTTATTCTGCCATGTAAGATGTCTGCTCCTGCTTTGCCTTCTGCCATGAGTAAAATCTCCTTGATACCTACCCAGAAGCTGATGCTGCCATGCCTCCTGTATAGCCTGCAGAACTGTGAGCCAGTTAAACCCTTTTATCTTTAGAAATTACCCAGTCTTAGGTATTTCTTTATAGCAAATGTGAGAATAGATAAATACAAGCACTGAGTCTATACATTGCTTTGAACAGTATGGTAATTCTAACAATATTGATTCTTCCTATCCATGAGCACGGAAAATTTTTCCATTTGTTTGTGTCATCTCTGCTTTCTTTGAGGAGTGTTTTTGATTCTCACTGTAGGATCTTTCACCTCCTTTGTTAACTGTATTCCTAGATATTTTATTCTTTTTGTGGTTATTGTAAATGGGATTGCATTCTTGATTTGGCTTTCAGCTTGGACATTGTTGGTGTATAGAAATGCTACTTTTGTACATAAATTTTGTATCCTGAAACTTTGCTGAAGTTTTTTTTTTTTTTTAATCAAATCTAGGAGCTTTTGGGCGGCAACCATGGAGTTTTCTAGGTATAAAATCATACCATCTGCAAACAGAGATAGTTTGAATTCTTCTCTTTTTCTATTAACGCCTTTTCTTTTTCTTGCCTATTTGCTCTGGCTAGGACTTCCAGTACTATGTTGAATAGGAGTAGTGAGAAGCATCCCTGTCTTGCTCTGTTTCTCAACGGGAATTATTCCAGCTTTTGCTTATTTAGTATGATGTTGGCTGTGGGTTTGTCATAGATGGCTCTTATTATTTTGAGGTAAGTTTCTTAATGCTTAGTTTGTTGAGGATTTTAAACATGAAGAGATAATGGATTTTATTGAAAGACTTCTGCGTCTATTGCGATGATCATTTTGTTTTTAGTTCTGTTTATGTGATGAATCACATTTATTGATTTGCATATATTGAACCAACTTTGCATCTCAGGGATAAAGCCTACTTGATCATGGTGGATTAGCCTTTTGATGTGCTGGTGGATTCAGTTTGCTAGTATTTTGTTGCGTATTTTTGCATTTATGTTCATCAAAGATATTGGCTGGAAGTTTCCTCTTTTTATTGTGTCTCTGCCAGGTTTTGCTATCAGGAAGATGCTGGCCTCATTGAATGAGTTGTGGAGGAGTCCCTCCTCCTTATTTTTGTGGAATAGTTTCAGTAGGAATGGTACCACCTCTTTTTTACGTACATCTGGTAGAATTCAGCAGTGAATCCTTCTGTTCCTGGGCTTTTTCTGGTTGGCAGGCTTCTTATTACTGATTCAATTTCAGAACTTGCTATTGTTCTCTTCAGAGATTCAGTTTCTTCTTGGTTCAATCTCGGGAGGTTGTATGTTTCCAGGGATTTATCCATTTCTTTTATGTTTTATAGTTTGTGTGCATAGAAATGTTTATAACCCTCCATTGCTGGAGGGTTTTATTTTTGCATTTCTGTGGGGTCAATGGTAATCTCCCTTTGTTATTTCTTATTGTGTTTATTTGGATCTTCTCTCTTTTTTTTAATTCATCTAGCTAACAGGCTATTAATCTTATTTATTCTTTCAAATAACTAACTCCTGGATTTGTTGACCTTTTGTATGGTTTTTCACATCTCAGTTTACTTCAGTTCAGCTCTAATTTTAGTTATTTCTTGTCTTCTGTAAATTTGGGGTTGGTTTGCTCTTGTTTCTCTAGTTCTTCTAGATGTGAATTAGGTTGTTAATTTGAGATCTAACTTTTTGATGTAGGATAATGCTAGAAAATTTCCTCTTAACACTGTTTTAGGTGTGTCCCAGAAATTCTGGTATGTTGTATCTTTGTTCTTGTTAATTTCAAATAATTTCTTGATTTCTGCCTCAATTTTATTGTGTACTCTAGTCATTTAGGAGCAGGTTGTTTAATTTTCATGTAATTGTATGGTTTTGAGCAATTTCCTTAGTAGGTTTATTTTATTTATTTATTTTTTATTTTTTTTTGAAATGGAGTCTTGCTCTCTCACCCAGGCTGGAATGCAGTGGCACGATCTCAGCTCACTGCAACCTCTGCCTCCTGGGTTCAAGTGATTCTCCTGCTTCAGCCTCCTGAGTAGCTGGGACTACAGGCATGTGCCACCATACACAGCTAATTTTTGTATTTGTAGTAGAGACAGGGTTTCACCATGTTGGCCAGGCTGGTATTGAACTCCTGACCTCCGGTGATCCACCTGCCTCAGCCTTCCAAAGTGCTGGCATTACAGGTGTAAGCCACTGCACCCGGCCCCTTACTATTGACTTTTATTTTATTGCTCTGTGATCTCAGGATGTGTTTGGTATGATTTTGGATTTTTTTGAATTTGATGAGGATTGTTTCATGGTTGGTTGTGTGATTGATTTTAGAGTATGTGCCATGTGCAGATGAGAAGAATGCATATTCTGTTATTTTGGGGTGGAGAGTTCTGTAGATGTCTGTTAGGCCCATTTGGTCAAGTATCGAGATTGGGTCCTGAATGTCTTTGTTCATTTTCTGCCTTGATGATATGTCTAATACTTTCAGTGGGATGTTGAAGTCTCCCACTATTATTGTGTAGCTATTTAAGTCTCTTCCTAGGTCTCTAAAAACTTGCTTTATGAATCTAGGTGGTTCTGTTGGGTTCATGTCTATTTAGGATAGTTAGGTCTTCTTGTTGAATTAAACCCCTTTACTATCATGTAATGTTTTTTGTCTTTTTAAAATTGGTTTTGATTTTAAGACTATTTTATCTGAAATTAGAATAGCAACCTCTGCTTTTTTCTATTTTCTGTTTGCTTGGTAGATTTTTATCTATCCCTTTACTTTGAACCTATGAATGCCATTGCATGTGAGATGGGTCTCTTGAAGACAGCATATATTTGGGTCTTACTTCTTTATCCAGCTTGCCACTCTATGCCTTTAAATTGGGACATTTAGCCTATTTACATTCAAGATTAATATTGATGTATGTGGATTTGATCCTGGCATTCTGTTATTAGCTGGTTATTATGCAGACTTGATTGTGTGGTTGCTTTATGGTGTCAATGGTCTAAGTACCTAAGTGTGTTTTTGCAGTTGCCAGTAATGGCCTTTCCACATTCAGCATTCCCTTAAGGATCTCTTGTGAGGCAGGTCTGGTGTTAATGAATTCCAAGAGCATTTGCCTGTCTAAAAGGATATTATTTTTCCTTTGCTTATAAAGTTTAGTTCGACTGCATGTAAAATTCTTGATTGGAATTTATTTTCTTTAAGAATGCTGAATACAGGCTCCCCAGTTGCTTCTGGCTTGTAGAGCTTCTGCTGAAAGAGCCACTGTTAGCCTAGTGGGATTCCCTTTGTAGGTGACCTGCCCCTTCTTTCTAGCTGCCTTTAACATTTTGTTTTTTATTTTGACCTTGAAGAATCTGATGACTATTGTATCTTAGGGATGGTCATCTTGTATAGTATCTTGCAAGGGTTCTCTGCATTTCCTGAATTTGAATGTTGGCCTCTCTACTGAGGTTGGGGAAATATTCATGGATGATATCCTCAAATGTTTTCCAAGTTGCTTGTGCTCTGTGCTCGCTCTCACTCTCTCGCTGTCTCTCTCTCTCTTTCAGGGATGCCAGGGAGTTGTATATTTGGTCTCTTTACATAATCCCATATTTCTTGGAGGTTTTATTTATTCTCTTTATTGTTTTTTATTTTTGTCCATTTTGTAGAACTGGTCTTCAAGCTCTGAGATTCTTTCCTTAGCTTGGTTGATTCTGTTGTTAATATTTGTGATTATATTATGAAATTCTTGAAGTGAGTTTTTCATGTCTATCAGATCAGTTTGGTTCCTCCTCAAAATGCCATTTCATATGTTAACTCCTGTATTGTTTTATTATATTCCTTAGATTCTTTGGATTGGGTTTCAACTTTCTCCTGGATGTCAGTGACCTCTGTTCCTATCCATAATCTGAATTCTTTTTCTGTTATTTCAGCCATTTCAGCCCAGTTAGGCCCCATTGCTGGGGAACTTGTGTGGTCATTTGGAGGTAAGAAGACATTCTGGCATTTTGAGTTGCCAGAGTTCTTGTGCTGATTCCTTCTTATCTGTGTGGGCTGATGTCCCTTCAACCTCTGAAGTTGCTGTCTGTTCAGTCTGTTTTTGTTTTTTTGTTTTTGTCTCTCTCTCTTTTTTTTTTTTTTTTGCTTTTCTCTTCTTTTATGAAACCCTTGGGGGTTTCGTTGTGGTATAAGGTGGGTTCAGTTGACTGGGTTCATTTCTGGAAGATTTTAGGGGCACGGCTCAGCTCAGCACTCCTGGTGGACTCTAACTCTGGGGAGCTGGTACCAGGACCCCAGCTTTGTTATCTGGCCCCATGAGATTGGGAACCTGCTGCATCAGAGGGGTCAAGGTGTTCCCGGTCCACTGGCCACAACCCTCTGATGGGTGGTGCCAGACAAAGTGCTTCTTTGGGGCGGTGGCAGCAGGATCTGTGCTCACTCATGTGTTCTAGCACCTGTGGCAGCATGGCAGGGTGCTTATGGGGTACCAGCAGAAGTAGAGCTGCTGCATTCCTGTGTGCCCTTGTACCTGTGGCAGGGTGCAGGTGGGAGCAGGGTTACCAGTGTCTATGCTTACACTTGCACCATTGGTCGCAGGGGAGGGTGCTGGCAGTCACAGGGCTGCTGACCTTCGTGGGCACATTCACCTGTTACCTCACTTAACCATTAAAAGAACTACAATTACAATAACAGGCTAATAAATTAGTTCCTTGTTAGGATGCGAAATTTGGGCTCAGAGGCAGTAAATAAATTTCCAGGCCCCATAATCAGTGCGTTTCTTAGCAGCTGTGCACTCTCCTGAGATCCAATGTCCCTTTGAAAATCAGTGAGGCAGGAGACAGGCCTAAGCCTGGAAAATTAGATGCCTAGAATAGAATGCAAAAGCCTGGAATGCCAAAGGAGGGCAACGAGCAAATGGAACCTTCCATGGCTTTTGGAGGGGCTCTGGCGCCCTCTGCTGACACCGTGAAGGTTTCATAAGCCAAGGAGTGAGCAGTGTGCTCAAGTCCGTTGATGATAAGGGAGGATGTGTGAGCATGCAAAAGGGCACAGAAGGTGGGCAGTGCAGATGAAGAAGGGAAGGGACAAAGGTACAGAAAGAGCCATCTTGGTCCTAGGTGCATGTCAGTCTCTGTCCCCTATCTCTTTGCAGATAACTGGGTTCACTGTCTCTTAATTTCAAGGAAAAGCATGCTTTTCAAACTTCGATGTGCACAGGAATCACCAGGGATCCTGGGGTGGGGGGGTGCGGTCTGGGCTCCAGCCCCAGTGTTTCTGAGTATTAGGTCTGAAGGGGCCTTAGGGATCTGCGCTTTTTAACTACACCCGAGTGATTCTGATTGAGGTGGTTCTTGGACCACACTTTCAAAAAGTAAAACAAAACAACAACACACTCATTAATATTTCAGTTTAAGAAAAATGGCAATTCAGAAACAAACTAAAATTGTGGCTTCTACATTCAGTTTCTAAAGAAAACCCCAGAGGAATTCATAGTTTATTGTGTTATTTCTGCTTTGCCCTGGTTAAGTTAAAGATAAAAGCTACAACTCTACAAAACACACACACCCCAACCATCCTGTTAGCCTAACTCTCCAAGATGAAATTAAAACAACCCAATAGTGTTCAAGTCAGTAAGTCTATTCTTGCAAAAGAAAGATTCCAAAACTTGAGGTGTTTGGAAGTATACTCCTAGAGATGTTACTATGTGGACATACACACACACACACACACACACACACAGCCTTCTCTGGTAAAAGAAGGATAAGTGATTCATTAAAAGCACACTGGCATTAAAGTCTTTGAGAAGCCAATGGTATGAAAGATGTTTAACTTTATTTGGCTTAATGTACCTGGATCTCCTTGGATCATATGACTTTTTCTTATTTAAAATTTTTTCTTTTGGATATGTATTTATTAAGATCCTTGACTGATGAGTTACAGAAATGCTACCTTAGAGCAAGAGGAATGAGAACTAAAGATTTTTCTAGATTCTGAAAAACAATCCCATATGCAAAAAAGAATAGTATTTTCAATAAATAGTGCTGGGACAACTGAATATCCACTTGCAGAAGATTGAGGACTCTACTACCATACACAAAAATTAACTCAAAGTGGATCAGAGACCTAAATATAAGAACTAAAGCTATGAAACTTTTAGAAGAAGAGTTTTGTCTCCTCCCTAGCCTTAGCCCTTAGAAAACTCAGACAGTTTTGTCTTTCCATGGAAGCACATCCAGCATCCTTTTATTCTTCTCAGATAACAATCTCAGAACCAGGAGTTCAAATAGTAAGTGAATCAAGCAGCAAGGATATCCTGTGCTCAGTAATGTGTTTGGTCTCCAAAGTATGTTGTGTTCAAGTAATTATAAGATGAGGTCTTTGACCTTAGAGTTTCCCACCTTGCTGAGCAAATAAAACCCTTCACCCAGGTGACAGGTGATACCAGATAACATAAAATTAAATGTTGAGGTATATGGTCAAGATTAAATTTTATGTAAAAACTAGAGTTTTCTTAAAGAATACAGAAGCTACTAAGACATTCATAAGGGATGTAAACTGAGGTTTTTCGGGTGTGAAAGGCACAAACTATATGTCCTTCAAGTTATGCCAAATCATATTTCCATTCTTTTCTCCCAGTGTCAACAGTAAGTGTGGTTCCCACGAGCTCCTCTCTGGGCCATTTGGGCGACTGCTGTGATGGTAAGGAGGGAGGGTGGGCATGGACCACAGAGGCCATGGAGCCAGCCGCAAGTCTGCTGCTGCTCTTGGCAGATGGTAGCCACCTGCCTTGACCCTACACCCCCATCCGCAGTCCCCGTCAGGGCCTTCCTAGGATAAGGCCTTACAATGACTGGATTTGCAAGCTGCCCACTGACCCACGGCCACTCATGCAATCACGTCCTGGGCTTCTACGTGAATTCTACTCAAATTCCTGTGCTGAGGCCCCCTCTCTCTACCTGCCTCCTTCAGTTCTTCAGACAGTCAGGAGAATTGGCCTTAAGTCACTTGCGATGCAGGTAAAAATGCAGATACCCCATCACTTACTGAATCCCATTATCTTGGGGTTCAGGGGAGGTGCTAGAATCTGCATTTTGGTTAAACATTACCTCGCTTAGTACACACCTCCTGGAATCAATTCCAGGTTTACAGGGATGCTGAAGGAGGGATCCATCTGTCAGTCAATATGTATCAAGCATTTGCCGCGTGCCAGGCCTGGAGATGGGGGCCATGAAGATACATAATCTGTCCCCTCAGAGGTTATAACGTGGTGGGGAAGATGGGTTACTCAACAGGTTGTGGTGTGATGTGTTGGGCAGGAAGCCAAGTCATGGTGGTACTCCGTGCTCACACACGCTTGTGATTGGGTGAAATCCAGCTAAACGCTGATTCAAAGAGCCCCCAGGGCGGTATGCAGGGATGGAGAAAAGTCTGGCTGCTCTTTCTGCCTTGCTCCTGTAGGGCATCTCACGAGCTGATTATGAGTAGGGGTCTGTCTCGGTCTTTCCTTTGCTCCAGCTGGAAAATCCACAAGTATTTTGGTTGCTGGGTGCCATCCTGGTTTGTTCCAGTCCCTGCACCATGGAGCCTGGGTGTGCTGGGTCTTCAGGGTGGAAGGTGCACTTCCTTTGCTCCCTGGGATGCTTGTCAAGTGAGTACCTCACAAGTGAGGCTCTGTGTATATTGCGGCTCTGCGTTGCTCTCTCATGCTGTCATGAGTGAGGAAGGAGCTTGAAAGCAGAGAACTAGCCCAGAGGGATCTTTGATGCTGCAGCCATGGGAGAGCAGGCTCCAGTTGCCACCAGGAGCTCAGCGCAGGACCAGCTACGTAATTCATGGGGCCCAGTACAAAATGTAAATATGGGTCCACTTGTTCAAAAGCTATTAAGACTTGTGAGACACTGATGGGAGGACAGATAACAACAGAGAAGGCAATGCCTCTTTTTTGCTGGACATAATTTGGAGGACCTACTGTAGGATAACTGTGTCTGTCACTCACTCACTCATTCACTGTCCCTGGGGAGAGAGGCCCCAGTTAGGGGAATGTACAAAATTCATCCCTGTTCACAAGGAGCTCACAGTCTGTTCATGCTGAGAACCTGCGGCTAAGGCCAAGGAGCCACGGTGGGGCCTGGGAGAACAGGAAGTCAGCCCCTGAAGGCGGCTTGTGGCCCAGCTCCAGCCACAGCCCAGAGTCCCTGTCCTGCCCTCCAGATTGTCACTTTAATCTCGTGTCCTGAGCTTTCCATCTTGCTGTATGCTAGGGTTAGAAACTAGCTAAGCATCAGTGTCTCTCTGGAAGCTTAAAAACAAGAATGACACACAGATGAGCAGAACAGGATTCACAGGTCTTTAGAGGGGCCAAGAGCAAAGCTTACATTTGTCCAGATCCAGAGGTTAAGAACTGCATGGTTGCAGGTCTCCTCTGACCCCAGGGACAGAGACAATCTCCACTTGACAAAATCATGCTGCCTGGGGCTCCTCCCACTTGAGAGCTCTTTAGAGAATCTTCTCCCTGCAGCCCTGCATAGCGCAGCACAGCACCGAGTGCCCCCCACAGCTTCTACTGAGGGGGCCCCCTGAGGAGCTTTGGAAACCACCCAGGCATGGGCCACCCCTAAGATTCTGATAGAGCTGGTCTGGGCTGTTGCCTGGGCACCAGGATTTGTAATGCTCTGCTGTAATTTGTAGTGCCTGACTTGCCCATCTCCCCACCCCATGACACCCTTTGTAACTACTGCTCAGGCCATGCTGTAAGTGACACGTGGCTCCTAGTGACCCAGACTGACCCCTCCAGAAGCAAGTACTGGGGAAAGGATTGAAAGCTACCCCATCCCTGTCCCAGCCCAGCGCTGGCCCCACCGGGCAGTTCACAGAGGGGTGGAGCCTCACCCCACCTCCAAAACTGCTAATTTTTTTTTTTTTTTGCCCTCTTCCTGTTACAGTGCCAGCTGGCCACTAGTACCTGCTCTCTACATGACTCCATGTTCTGCTTTTCTCCACCTCCTTCACCCCTGACCGCAGATGTCTGCCTGCACAGGGCTCCCTGCATGCCTGTCTCAATGGAGCTGCTTTTCTACACCCACTGCCTGCCTACCGGCTTGCCCTCTTGCAACAACTGCTGTCATCACCATTCCCCCCACCTTCCACCTTCTGCCCTCATTCCAGGCCAGCCCTTAACCCCATCCTACCTGCTCATAGGGCACACCTGCTGCTTCTCACTGGGGCCACACCTCTGACCTCTAGCCAGCTCTGCGGGTGCCTGTGCTGCCTGAGAGCAGCATGGTTGGAGGAACTCCGGACAATCCCCTGCTCCTCTTTTCTAGTGCCGAGGCACTCACTCAGCAGGCTTCTAGGGCCAAAGCAAAACCTTGTTTTTGTGCTCAGCGAACTGAGCCGGATGTTACTGGTTAGTGGTTTTTTTTTTTCATCTAGTCTTCTTTGGGGTGCAGGGTGAGCCCCCAACAACAGTGAGAAAGAGACAAACTTCACTTTAGAGGATTCTCTGTGCTGTCTGTGCTCCTCCTGCCTCAGTGCCCAGCGCTTCTCCCTGCATCCCATGGCAGGTCCAAACCCACCTGGGGACTGAGGATGGGGACTGGGGGTTAACGAAGGGCTGAAGAGTGACTCAAATTAGAAACAGCTGGGGGCCAAGAAATAGGCAGCACAGTTGTTTTCCCGCCCCAGCTGCATGTTAGAATCACCCCAGGAGCTTTAAAAAATTACCTGTGCCCAGGCCCATTGCTGGCTTAATTGGCCTGAGGTAGGGCCTGGCATCAGAATCAGAGGATCCTTATCTAGCCGAGAGTAAGAACCTGTGCAATGATCTCTGAACTTGGATCCCGCCACATCTGTATAATCTGAGAGTTTGTTAGAAGCACAGATTTTTGGTTCCACCCAGATCTAGTGAATCCAAATCTTTGAGGTTGAGGCCCAGGGATTTGTGTTTTAATAAGCCTTGCAGATGATTCGTAGATGCACAACCAGTGTGTCTATTCTTAGATTTGCAACCAGTGAATTACAATATGCAATGAAAGGAAAATAAATCAGTGGAGGCAGCATCCTATTTCTAAGTCTATCTCATAAAGTATGGGTTCCTAGACCCACAGCATCAACATCTGTGGAGAATTTGTTAGAAAAGGAAATTCTCAGGCCCTGCCTCAGGTCCACTGACTGACAGTCTTGGAATAGGGCCCACTAACGTGTGTTAAATAAGGTCTCCAGGTGATTCCGATACATACTCGAGTTTGAGAACCAATCTACCATCGATCTACCTGCTCCTCACCTGAGAACATTACATAGTTTAAATGTCTGAATATAACAAAGGCTCTGTAAGGAAAGGATGGTTGCAGAAGACTGTTTGCAAAAGGGGCTTGAAGTTATTGCTCATAAAATGATGGAATGCTGAGGGCTAGATACCATGCACCACTCTGAAAAGTTCTTTTCCTGAACCCTACACATGTGTTTTGGGAGGAGGCTACAGGCAGTAAGTTCTGGAGGCAAGTCAGTTGGCCTAGTTGAGAGCCCGTGTATCTGTTATAAGTACGTTGTTGTGTGCGTGAAACGGTTTTCAAATTCCAGCCAATAGAGTCTACAGAATTTATTCTGTAGAGAGAATAGAAAAGCAGCTCCATTGAGACAGAGGGGTAGGAGGGTGTTTCAGTCAATTACTCAGTTGCTATTTCTCAGGGCTATTATGTGCCATCAATGGGCTAGTTCAATGAAGGAAAAAAAACTTGTGCATGTGTGCGTGTGCATGTATGTGTTCATATATGTGTCACACACTCTGCCCCACTCATTTAAAAAATTTCCCTGACAGTTGAGTTAATCATGTGCCTTGGTCCCCAGCGTATCTTCATGGGCCCATGTAAGGCCCTTATCTGGGATATATAGGTGTGTATATTCTTTTATTTATTTTATTTATTCATTCATTCATTCTGAGATGAAGTTTCACTCTTGTCTGGGCTGGAGTCCAGTGGCATGATCTCTGCTCACCGCAATCTCTGCCTCCCGGGTTCAAGCGATTCTCCTGCCTCAGCCTCTTGAGTAGCTGGGATTAGAGGCACATGCCACCACACCTGGCTAATTTTGTGTTTTTAGTAGAGATGGGTTTTCTCCATGTTGGTCAGGCTGGTCTTGAACTCCTGACCTCAGGTGATCCACCTGCCTTGGCCTCCCAAAGTGCTAGGATTACGGGTGTGAGCCACCCCGCCCAGCCCTGTCCTTTTATTTTTATACCCCACTCCCTTTTCCCTCTCACATTCCTGTATACCTTTTTGTCTTGTTGTTTGTATGTGTGCTTGTAAAGCACGTGTTGGTGTCTTGTGTTCATGCCAAGATTTATAGAGTTTGCTGATTTCTGTGATGTAAATATTCCCACTGTGGCCGGTTTCAAGCTATCAATGTGATGTCACTGAATGGCGTGGGAAGAAATGTGCTCACGTAGTGGGTTCGCAGGAGCTGGTGGAACCGGCTGCAGCTCTCCACTGTTGGTGCTTAATTGAAGTGCTGGACTAGACTGGCTACTTTGGTATTCTGTAGACCTTGTATGTTTTCATAGGTCAAATTCTTCTACCCCATCTATTTCTACTTTGCTTAGTATCGTGGGCCAACTAAGCTTGCTTTATAGCCGAGGATATTGGAATACTTAGAACAGCTGAAGGGCTTTATTAGCGGTCAATAACCAGAACAGCATGCACGTGAAGGGTTTCCTGCTCTTAATAAAACCAGATTATAACACTTTGGTGGAAAATGCATGAAAACTGGTGCTTTAATAGTTGTATGTCATCATTTGGAGGTTCTGGGGCAACTGAGTGAGCTGTGAGCATAAACAGCCTTCTGGTGAAATTCCTGGATGCTTAATCCTCAGAGAGCACTAATTCCATGGTCATTAAAATACAGCCTGAGACCTTCTTGGCCTCAAGGTGTGATTGCAAACTCAGAGGTAGCCTCTGGAGTGTGACTCGCTTTTTCTATGTGGAGGATTTGTTTCTACCCTTAAGTGCTGCATTTTCCTGGAGAAGTCATATGGGCTAGATATGATGTGGAAGAGAAATATGCCACCCAGTGCTCTTGGGCTGCTAAAAGATGGCCAGAATCTTGGGGGCAGACTGAGAAAAGGTAAACATAGAAATTAACTTTTTCTAAATGAATTACATTTGGTAAAATGTAATTCTTTCTTTAAAGCTGTGGTTATAGAGGGTCTGTTCCTGCCTCTCCTCCCCCACATTCCCTCTTATGTCCTCATCTCCATGACATTAAACTGGGAGTGCATGTGTGCTTGGGGGGTGGTGGGAGGCCCCACTGTGGCACTATGAGAGGTTCATTCCCCCTGGAGAAGGGGTGGGAAGGTCCGGCCACATGGAGTTCCACAAAGAAGGTTTGTGGCTCAGGAGCTTGAAACTATAACCAGAGTGACTAAACAAGAGTTACTAGCCACTCAAGACTGGCTTGATTTGTAATTTGGGGGCACAAAGCTAACAGACTCTACCCTAAATAGTGAGATGGGTTATTAACAATCTGTGCTTCAACTCAAACAGAAAACCATATCCAAGGTCATTTCTGTGTAATTCACTCCATAAGCAAATCAAACCCTGTTCTGATGATTTTGAGCCCATCCTTGTCTCTTTTCAGGCACATGCTTGACCGTGGAAAACCCCTCAAGTAAGCAATGTGTGAACCTCTAGGTGAGCCCCATTTTAAGAAAACCCTGATGCTGACTTGCAAATTTAAACAGTTTAATGAGAGTACGATTATGAATATTACAAAGGGAAACACATTTGTTTATAACATGATTTGAGTGTTGATACAGATCAGTTTTCATCTGACACCTCCAGAAATATTTCTGTAATGTAAAGGAAAGCACATTGGCATTTTCAGTGAATTTAGATTCCTAACCCCAAGTCTGGAGAGCATCTTCCCATAACCCAAAAATAAAACTTTATAGAACGTTAACATTCTCCTGCCTCTTCTCGGGTAACCCTTCCATCCTTGACTTAAAGTAATTACTTGTTGTCATGCTGATTTCATCAGACTATAGAAGAGAGAGAATAATCAACACTTCTGAGGTGGAAAGGACTTTCACATCCCTCCCTGTCATGAAACTGATTAAGAAATTGAGGCGGAGAGTGGGGAAGGACTTGCTCAACATGGTAGGGGCTCGTTAGCAGCAGAGCTGGGGCAGAACCAGCCCTCTTGCCTTCCGGGCTAACACACAGCTCCTGGTATTGTGCTTTCCATATTAAATGACCGAGTTGTGTGACCATGTCGCTGACCTCTATCCCTTTCTTGGTGACTTCTCTTTAAGGATGAGGCTTATTTCACAGAAGAGGGCAAGTTCCCCTCAAAGGGAGCTCTTATGGAACAAACTATGGGTATAAAGTTTCAACTAAACATATCTTTGAACAGCGTTGTGCATCTTAGAAAAGAGAGGTTCTGGAATGGTGACTACATACATGTTTCTTTGTGTTTGGGGAGAGAATCCCAGAGCAGACCGAAGGGAAGGCTAAGTGGTCTCTTATCCTGGGGACCTGGACTGCCTGCTGAAGGCTGAATTTACAGTGATGTGTTTTAGAGAGGGAAACTTAGGAGATGTCGTAGGCCTGGTACTTTGTTATGATTGATGCCCTTCTGTTTCTCTCCTGGGACAGGTAGTAGATGCGGTTGGCCTCTGGGTAGGTGACTTTGCTGAGCGGGAGCTTGTAGATGGCGGGGTTGTTGGTCGTCAGGAGCAGGAAGGTGAGAGCTGAGAGACAGAAGGGCCAAGTGCAGGGTGGCAATCCAAACTGGGGGGAAAGAACACAGATAAGCCTTGGTTATATCAGGTGCTTGTGCTGTTTTAATCAGCCCTTATCAATCACCTACAGCCCTGGGGACAGGAGGGGCTGCTTTATGGGCATTGATGAAGATACTTCATTGATGACCAATATAAATAAAATCATGCCAGTGCTATTCATCTGCATTATAACAGGTGAACACATAATCTTCAAAATGCAACCACTGGGAACCCTAATAGTTGGGCTAATATGCCCTCATGTAGAAGTCATCAAAGCATAATATGCCTTTTGTAGAAGCTGTGTTTTGTCAGAAGCTGTGTTTCTGGCCAGGTTAGACTTCTAACTCTAGGAACTATGGTCATCCTGTGTCTTCTCCCATCAGCCCCTGTTGGAGAAGTGTCTTTTGCATCTAGTACAATGAGTACTAGACTCATCACAAAACTGTACAACATCAAGTGTTTAGCTGAGGTGTGCACAAATACAATGAGGCCCAGAAAAGAGATTTAGTTCACTGGGAAAGACAGGATAGTATCAGGGAAGGCAAATTCTACTGCTTAGAAAAATTCCTTCCTATGCTAAGTCCAAACCACCCATTTTCACTAAAGGTAAGGGAGAGATTTAGGCAGGTGTGACTAGAATGCCCACCCCCTCCTTATCCACAGGATCACCTGGACTCCTCCTGGTTGTCCGCGCAAAGTGTGCCCTTGTACCCTTATCTGAGAAGGGGAGGCACCAGCTGCAAGTGGGGCCCTGAGCCCTCTGCACTGGGGTTGGGGGCCAGCATGGGCTCCTCCTGACCTCACACATCACCCTACTGGAGCCCAGATGAGGAAGGGGTTCCCAGACTGGCCCGTGATCTTAAGCTTCAGCTCTGGTTTCTCTCTGGCCTGGCTGGGGCTTGACTCCCCTTCTTCTATGGAGAGGAGCTGGTTAGTTGCCATGGGGCAAGGATATATGCTGGCTCACAAGCTAGCTGGGCAGACACACACAAATTAAATAATAAATATTTAAAAATATTTACAGAAGACGATAGAGAGGAATTTGATTTACAAGATAATGCTCCTCAAATTGTCCTCTAAGGAGCTCCTGGCCTACTGATGATAGGAATGGATTGGCCCATAGTTGAAATGTAAACTTTTGGGGCCTGGCTCCCTCTGCCTAGCAGGTGCTAAAGTGAGTAGCGTGACTTGAAATGAGGGAGATGAACTGGGGAATGGTTCTTAGAGGAGAGAGGTTTTCTGCAGGTTTGGGGGAAACCAAGAGGACACCAGGAAGGATGTTGTAGGCACGTTCTGAACCTGTGTCGACTCACCACAGATAACATGTTATCCAGGGCAGCGCCCAGATAGGCAGCAAACAGTGCTAGAAAAAAAAAAAAAAACAAAAAACAAGAAATAGACCAGTAACTATTTAATAGCACCTCGAGATTGGTCTACATATTCTCTTCCCATCAATTTTATGCCACAAATGCTATCTCTAAGATTTTTTAAAAATTTGAGTTATGTTTCCGTTTCTTGGCAGCTTTAAAAGTGTTAAATTCCATGCAAATGCCGGCGCAGCGAAGACAGCAGATGAACTTGTTAAAAAGGGCCAGAATTGAGCTGTTACAGTTCTCTTGGGTCCCACCACCTTGCATTCCAGTAAAGGAACATTTAACAGCATAAACCATAAATGAAAATTTTACTATACGGTGAAGGCAAGTGAATCCCAGAACTCCCTACTGGAATATTTCATCACAAGTTATTAACATAATATGGGTTTCTAGGGAAGAGCAGCATTCTGAAAGCTTGAGGAAGACTCGACATGCCCAGTGCCTTGTCGTGTAGCCCCTATGGAAGGTACGATGAGGCTGACCACTGGGAATGAGCCCGGTGTCAGCAACAGGGGAGAAGCTATTAAAATGTGCTAGTGTAATTGGCCTTTGCTTCCAAACCCTTCGTTTCTCACTGAGAGCATTCCAGTTGTCCTTAGGATTATATTAACAAGAGCTGACCTTTATTAGTGTGTTATTGTATGCCCAGCTAGTAGCAATACTACCATAGCTTTCAGCATTCCTACAGTGTAAGCACTATTATTGTCATCATTTCACACATGAGAAAACTGAGACTCAGAGAGGTGAAATAACATGACTGTTTGGCCTATATTTCAGTTAGAGAAGTCTCTTTTGTTTTGGAGGTGGAGATTCAAGGTGGAAGAGTAGATGAGGTTAAAGAATGAGTTACACAGCCGGGAGCAGTGGTGCATGTCTGTAATCCCAGCACTTTGGGAGGCTGAGACTTGAGGATCTGTCCTCAAGTTTGGGAGGATCACTTGAGACCAGTCTGGGCAACAAAGCAAGATATAATCTCTACAAAAACCAAAAACATTAACTGGGTGTGGTGGCATGTGCCTGTAATCTCAGCTACTTGGGAGGCTGAGGCAGGAGGATGGCTTGAGCCCAAAAGTTTGAGGCTGCAGTGAACTATGATCATGCTAGTTACTGTGCTCTAGCCTGGGTGACAGAGCAAGACCTGGTCTCAAAAAACAGCAAACAAACAAACGAAAGAGAATGAGTTCCATGAGTTATATGAAGTGGAGTGTGCGGCTGTCAATGGGCATCATGGGTCACATGAGGCAGCTTATTCTCTGAGAGCAAACAGGAGCCCATGCCATCCTTTGTGTTTGCTGAATCCTCATTAATTAACATACATCACTTAACTAGAGATAATAGAGCTTAGCGCTTACTGGATATTCCCTATGTGTCAGCATTATTCTCATCATGTTCACAAATGATCTAATTTGATCCTGACAACAGCTGTAGGAGTTGGGCACTGTGAGTATCAGGCATTGAGAGTTCAAGCAACTTGCCCAGGATTACATGGCTAACCAGTGGCAGAGCCCCAGCCATCTGGCTCTGCGAGTGGGCTCTTAACCCGCCTCTCAGATCTGAGGTTGAAAAGACAGAGGCAAACCAAGCACCACCAAGGCCCCAGGATAAAGGGGAGCCAGATGGCCCGAGAGGGACTCTGGTGTTGGTCTGTGAAGAATGGAAGATTCCAACTCCATCCATCTTCCCTGGAATCCAGAGCCAAAGGATTCATTCTCTCTCCCTCTTCCCCCACTGATATTTGCTATTTAATCAAATTTGGTGGTGTTACTAGCAGGAAAATCCTCTGAAAACCCCGCGTGGACTCCTGTGTGGCTGTAGGGCTTGCAGAGTTGGGAGAGAGGAGGAAGGCTAGAAGAAGGAAGACGAAATGAGACATGCAGCCTGCCTGGGCTGGAGGGAGAACTGTCCGTCTCAGATGATGTGCAGAGCAGGCTGTGGTGGAAGGAACCTTTGTGACAGGATGCCTGGCCACCTGGCCTGTCTTATCCATCACTGACTGTGTGATGTTGGAAAAGGGCCTAACCGTTCTGGGCTTGAATTTTTTCACTGGTAGAGAAAGCACTGGCTTTAGGAAACAGTGTGGTGTCCTGAAAAGAGCACAGTCTTTTACAGTCAGGCAGACCTGACTTCAAGCAATGTATTTAGCTTCTCCATCTGTGAAATGGGGGTATTAATATCATCCACACACTTTACAGGGCTGGAGGGAAGATTAAATGAGATGGCCTGTGCCAAGGTTTCACAGCTCCAGCTCCGTGGACACCTTGGACGGAGAAATTCCTTATTGTAGGGGGCTGTCCTGTGTATTGTAGGGTGTCTAAGAGCATCTCTGGCTTTTACCCATTAGATGCCAGTAGCACTTCCCCCAGCCTCAGGTATGACACACAAAAATGTCATCAGACATTGCCAAATGTTCCTGGGGAAGGGGAAAATCACCCCTGGTTGAGAACCACCAGGGCAATATCTGACTTAATTTGGGCATTTAAGATTTGTTTGTTGAACATGAATATTCCTTAGTGAATAAGCAGAACTTGGAGTTGGTATCCAGGGATATCCTGTAATGTCCTTTCCCAGCTGGTATCCTAGATATCCTTGTCCTCTGAGACTCTGGACAGAAGTTACAGCTCCAGGCTCCAGATGCAGCCACCTGCCCACCCCGCTATGCCCCCCACCGACTCCCCAACCGGGCCACCCGCTCTGATCTTACGTGGAGTTCGTGGGCCACTAAGAGAGCCTAGAGTGGCACAGTCTTGACTCTGAATCTAAAAATTTCAGGACTCCTTGACTTTTCATTTCTAGCATTCAAACTTTTAATTTTTAATGGGATGAGGCCCAAACCAATTTAATAATATAAACGATGACTGATTTTAAAGATAGCTGAGCATTTAGAATTTTTGTCATTGGGACATTTTTATGGAAGGAAGGAACTTAGGCATAGGTCTAGTTTCAGATCATGTAAAAATGCCAGCCTATTAAGAAGTTAAAGTTAATTTAAATTAAAATATTAACAGTGACATTTATTTCCAGTGGGGCTGTTCTGCCTGTGAAGGAGCTATCATTCCCTCCTGCTCTCACTGCCTCCTGGTTGCCTATCAATGGGCCCTACACACAAGTAAGCTTGACTACACGTTCCAGATTTTCTAGATGGCCTCAACTTCTTTTTTTCATTGAACCTATAAAAACATTTGTTTGTGAGGCTGAGTGGGCAGATCACTTGAGCCCAGGACCAGCCTGGGAAACAGTGCAGCCCTGTCTCTACAAAATATATATATAAAAATTAGCTGGGCATGGTGGTGCATGCCTATAGCTCCAGCTACTCAGGAGGCTGAGGTGGGAGGATCACTTGAGCCCGGGAGGTTGGGGCTGCAGTGAGCCGTGATCATGCCACTGCACTCCAGTCTGGGCAACAGAGTAAGACCCTGTCTCAAAACAACACCAACAATGAAATGCCCCCCAAACTCTACTTGTATATGTTATAGACTGCTTTCCCATTTTTGGTCTATAAGTATATCACTGGATGCTTCCAGATCTTTCTTTAACTTGTAGAAGGAGGGTTGACTCTACCTCTGCCCACAGGCAAGTCCCTTTACCTCCCTTAGCCTCAGGCACCATGGCTACGAAATAGAGCGGCAGTTTTCAGCTTCTTAAAATGATATAATGAAGTAATATTTGGAAAAGTGTTTTGGTGAAAACCAATAAATGTCAGATATTATTACTGTGTAGTCTGTCTGAAAGTTCAAGGATCCACCTAAAAGGGCTTAAAATTCACTTTAGTGTATTTTCATGTTTCCTGAAGTCATCAGGCCCGTTGGCACTTTTGGAAGATGATGTGACTCGGTTTCATTGAAGCCAATGAGTGCGCCTTGGTTTATGAGAGGCTTCAGAGAGAGGTGCCATGCTGGGAAAGGGGGCGGGGAGTTTGAGTTTGGACTGAGGAAGACCTATCTTCATGTCTCAGCTTTGTCTTTTACTACGCAGTTGAGCCGCTTCACCTCTTTGACAAGGCTGGGACTTGGGGAGGTGAGTGAAGCACCTGGGGTGCAAAATTTCAGGTGGCCTTCACTCTCAGGGTCACGGGGATATGTCAGGGTCATCACTTGCTTGACTCTGAGAGTAAGCACCTCCTTAAATTTTGCATCCCAGCTGTCTCCCTTGTCTCACCTTAGTCTTGCTCTTTGACACAACTTTTCCTCGTTTGTAAAATACGAATAGTAATACCAACCTTGGAGAATTAGTGTTAAAGGTAGAGACGAGGTATTTAAAATCCCTACTTCATGGTGGGTGTTAGGTGAATGGCTACCCTTTATTTCGGCAATATGACAGCTACTATTTTTTTTTAAAGTAACTACAGTGTGCTGGCCTTAGGTTGGGGTAGCAAAAAGTAATTTTAAGAAGAGCAAATGAAAAAGACAGCAGCTTTACCCTTCGTATCTTGTTTAGAGTTTGTGGTGACTGTCATAAAATGCAAAAGAAAATATATCTACAAATTATCTTAAGGAAACAAATATATGGCCATAGCTGATCCAGAATATCTTCCCTAGCAAGAATATTTGGAAAATTTTTATTATAAATGTATTTTTAAAAATAAGTTTATAGGCTGGGTGCGGTGGCTCACGCCTGTATTCCCAGCACTTTGGGAGGCCGAGGTGGGCGGATCATGAGGTCAGGAGATCAAGACCATTCTGGCTAACACAGCGAAACCCCGTCTCTACTAAAAATACAAAAACATTAGCCAGGAGTGGTGGCAGCGCCTGTAGTCCCAGCTTCTCAGGAGGCTGAGGCAGGAGAATGGTGTGAACCTGGGAGGCTGAGCTTGCAGTGAGCCGAGATCGCACCACTGTACTCCAGCCTGGGTGACAGAGCGAGACTCCATCTCAAAAAAATAAAATAAGTTTATATAGATAATGTTCACAGAGTCTACGGATGTACTGAAATAGAACTTCAGTTTTAAATGTTCTGCTCAAAAGGAGTTTTGTTTGGTTTCTGTTCATATAACATCAAGAAATAAAGGATGGTCAAGGATGAGGACATATAAATCTAACAACTTGTTAGAGTTGATCTAATTTCCTGGGACTCTGAACCAATACATAACAAACAGGGGTCATTTGAAGGGCCACAGCTAATGTTTGAGTGCTTAAGGTGAAACGCTGTAGATGATGTAAATCACCCAATTCCATATGTAAGGAGTAACCTGCATAAGAGTTGCTCGGTCAGTTTGCTCCAACCCCCTCCAGGAGAGTAGCAATCATGGGAGACAGCCCAGGAACAACACCCAAACCTCCACCACTGTCTTCATGTGACTGAACATTGTGTATTCGGTGAAAATAGCATTTAATCTATTAATTACTAAATAACCATGGAAGACAGTTTTATGTAAAAACCCTTTTATAAAGGAAACAAGTCCTCCCATCCATATTTGGGGGAGTAGCAGAATTTTCTCAGGGTGGTTTTCTCTGCCAGGATAGAGAAAGGTCTCATCTGAGGTCATCAGGGAATTCTGTGGGCAGTACCTACCGCAGGCGATGGCGAGGAGGTGCGTCTGCCAGGTGATGACGTAGAACATGCCTCCTATCGCTATGCATGCAAGGGTGCTGTTGAAGCCACACAGGCCGAAGTAGATGGAGTCAAAGGGCGTCGCAATACTGAGCGCTGTGAGAGAAGGCAGGCATCAGGGTTGAGTCTAGGGTCTTATGGGGCCCATCTGCTGGCCCTGAAACCTACCACAGTCCTCAAAGCCCAGAGCCAGTTATCTTCTTAGGTAGTTATACAAAAAGGACTTTTGGCTTTATTCTGTGAAAAAAACATCTAAAGGAAACAAATGGCCATAGAGTCCCATGAATACTAGCAGTTAAGCTGGCATGGGTTGAAGAGCTTCTCTGAGTAAGGACAGAAGTCTGATTTAAACAGCCCAGAGAATATCCTTCCCCTGCCAAGAAAGAGAACCTCTCCTTCATTGATACCTTAATTCTCTAATGGAGAACAAATCTTTCTTGTTGTCACTGGAGATGACTTAACATGTAAATATGCCTGGAAGAAACTTCTCCCAAACTTTAAATTTATACTAAGGTGTAAATGACTAACACCAAAGCCTTTCTTGAGGGCAGCTGTAGCTCAGAGGAGGATAAAGGGACTAGACCAAAAATAGAGAAACAGGGTACAACAGAAGGAGGGAAAGTTCACAGGAATCAGCAGGTGTAGTGTTGAAGATGAAAGTCACCATTTTATTTGGAGCCAGCCCCAGGCTCTAACCCCCTCACAGCCCAGGGAAGTGAGGACACAGACCTGCTAGCATCCCCACGGTGGATCCAATTGCTGCATGCAAGCAAATGAGAGGTGAGGATATGAACAGAGCTGTGAGAAAGATGCCTCCAGTCCAGGGGTTATCACAGCCATACACTTGGCCAATTCCAACGGGGATGGCTCTCAAAAGCTGTAGGCACAACAGGATTACATGCTTATTATGGAGGCAAAAGAGACAACTTGACCTTCGCTGCAAGAGACTTGGCACCGAACCCTCCCTGCTAACATTTTGCAACAGATGTCCAAGATTTTTATTTCTATTCAAATAGGTTAACTTTTAACAGGAACAAAAGCTTTATTATCTTAATATTGAGTTCTTAGAACACTGATGGGTTAGGATGTTGAGTTTCCTTTATTTAGAAATATGAGTGTAAGACATTTATTCCCCAGGGAAGAGAACCTGAAAACTTTTCAAAGTAGGGTACTATTCTTTAGAAAAGTAATATATGTCTGATCAAAGTTGGGGTTTAAAAACCCTTTGCGATTTTTTTTTTTTTTTTTTTTTTGAGATGGAGTTTCACTCTTGTTGTCCAGGCTGGAGTGCAATGGCACAATCTTGGCTCACCGCAACCTCCGCCTCCCAGGTTCAAGAGATTCTCTTGCTTCAGCCTCCCAAGTAGCTGGGATTACAGGCATGTGCCACCATGCCCGGCTAATGTTGTATTTTTAGTAGAGATGAGGTTTTTTCCATGTTGATCAGGCTGGTCTTGAACTCCTGACCTCAGGTGATTCGCCCGCCTCGGCCTCCCAAAGTGCTGGGATTACAGGCGTGAGCCACCACGCCTGGCTGTGATTTTTTTTGAAAAGCTAAAAAGATGATGAGAAGGCGAAATATTAGACAAAAAAATGGCCCTGTGTGTTTTCAAGAACAACATGTTTGGGGTGTGATTGTGTTAGTAAGGTCTGGAGGAGGAATTGGACTAGTATCTATAGGAGGGGCCAGGAGAAGGTAGTATCGCCCAGCATCTGCTGTTTTGATTAGTAAACCCCCGGGGCACCCTGCTTGATTCCATCCTCCACCTATCTCCGGGGCTGGTGGGACCTGTCTGAATGGAAAAGCACTTGAAAAAGTCTGGTGCCATGTGGGCACCTGCACAAGGGTCCTAGAGTTCCTGGAAATGCCAGCTTCCCCAGCCACAGGGACTGTCTTTTGGAGGGTCTGGCCAAGGCCCTTGGGCAGGAAGCTGAGGAGAGGCAGTGTCCTGGGGCGAGTCTGTGTATAGGTTATGGCAAGGATGATCTTCTCTAGAGAGCTCTTCCCGCTCGGCATGGCGGGGGAGGGAGATCCTGCCGCTTGGGGGCCCTCACACCACAGTGAGTGTGTGTACAGGAGACCAGCTGAGTGAGTTAGGCTTTGGGCTCAGTCTCCTGTTACCCAGGGCAGAGAACAGAATGAGGGCTCTGGCCTCACTATGCAGGGTAAAGGGGACAGGCGAGAGAGAGTTGTATATACAGAGGCAGCAGCATGGGCAGTTTTGTTCCCAGCCAGTTGTACCCTTCAGGGGGCTCTCAGTGGTCACAAGAGCAGAGGAACCTGTGGGGACTCAACATTACTGGGAAGCTTAGACTCTCCCTCTGAAATTCACCGCTTATTTATCAGAAACTCATGGCTCTAATTTGTCAAAAAGACAAAACATATGAATCATTGTTATAATCTATTCAGTTGGCCAGAAAGTTACTTCTTAAAGAACAATGCCACAAAATTGAATTTTTCTTTCCTGGAACGCTGGTGGAGTGGTGATGGCGGTGGGGGTTCTCAAGTGTTTGTACAGGATTATTCATTGTTTTTCCATTTCTATAAAATTTCAAAATATCTTCTCAACCGAAACTGTGACATAGAGAATGCAATATCTAAAATCTGCATTTTCTAACATCATTTCCCCATAGCATACCACTTAGAGCAAGTTTGTCTCCAAAAGATATTAATTGGGTAGACTAAGAATGGGCAGCTTAAGAAGCTGAACTGCCAGCACAGCACCTTTTCTTGTTTCTGGTCCAAGAAGGTCCTCTCACACCCAAAATGATCAACAAGGATGCAACTAACACAAATAGTTCTCAGCCAGGTGCAATGGTTCACACCTGTAATCCCAGCACTTTGGGAGGCTGAGGTGGCATGATCGCTTGAGGCCAGAGGTTTGAGACCAGCTTGGGCAACATGACAAGAGCCGATCTCTACAAAAAAATATAAAGAATTAGCTGGGTCTGGTGGCACATGCCTGTAGTCCCAGCTACTCAGAAGGCTGAGGCGAGAGGATCGCTTGAGCCCAGGAGTTTGAGGCTGTAGTGAGCTGTGATTGTGTCGCTACACTCCAGCCAGGGTGACAGAATGAGACTCTATCTCCAAAACAAACAAAAAAAACCCCAAAATCGAATAGTTTTCTTGCTAAATACTGGTGCTTCTCAGTGTAAATTCAGGGCTCTTTCTACTACACCACACTGTTGCTTACTGTGGAAGGCTAAGAGAAATGAGGCATCATTATTTCAGAGAAAGTTCCTTCAACAAGCCCAAGTGACTTTGTGGTCAGATGATGAGTTGCCAATAACGAAGTCTCAGAGTGAGCGCCAGACTGTGGGGCCGTTTCGTGTAACGGAAAGTAGGAGGGCCTCGGAGAAAACATGCCTAGTTAGATAAGGCGGCTGGCTAATGGGCACATTTCTCCAGGCTGACTTAATGCTGTGAGTGCAGCTTCTTCTTAATCACCTTGGCTGACTTCCAGAGGTCAGGATTATATACAGAATACTTACTAAAAAAAAAACTTTAAAAGCTCTGTTATATGCTTCTTAATGAAAGAACACCTGTGCTTTAAAACCAACGGCGTGGTGTAGTAGAAAGGGCCCTGAGTTTACACTGAGAAGCACCAGTATTTAGCAAGCAAACTATTTGATTCTGGGGTTTTTGTTTTTGTTTTGGAGATAGAGTCTCATGGAGTGCAGTGACACAATCACAGCTCACTGCAGCCTCAAACTCCTGGGCTCAAGAGATCCTCCCACCTCAGCCTTCTGAGTAGCTGGGACTACAGGCATGTGCCACCAGGCCCAGCTTTGGGGAGTGAAGGGAATAAACTCTGGAGGTTGGAACAATGACTTCTTAAGCCAATAGATGGTAGCATGGTGTGTATGACTTGAGTGATTCCGTGTACTTGAATGAAAGAAAATACACAATGTAAGCTGTAAGCCTCAAAAAGACTTTTTAAACATCCACAAAGAGCCCAGGCCTGGAAGTCAGGAGGCTGAAGTTCTAGTCTTGACTTTGCTCCTCCCTAATTGGTTGTAAGACCTAAGGCAGGTCTCTTAACTCAGCCTCAGTTTCCTTCTCTGTGCTATCATAAGGTGGGACCAAAACTAGCCCTTTTTGCTCTCAGAAGTAGAAAAGGGTGGCAGCTCATGAGATATGTATGTAGCATGCCTGGTACCATGTAATTGTTAAGAATTATTACTTGCGGATGTTTCTGATGTGCAAAATATGCAAATGCCATTAATATCCAGTGTGGATAGACACTGCCCTTCCTCCTTCCGTGATACATACCAAGGGTACTTGGACCTCTGACCAGGTGATGTTGGGTGTGGCGGATGCAGGCTGCAGCAGCGTTGTGGGGAAGAAAAGGTTGTAGTGACCCGTGGCTGCCAGGTACAAAGTCACTGTGATATTGAAGGGCAGTGTGAAGACTGGGAGGTCCCACTTGCTGAAGATGGTACCCAGGGCGCTGGAGAGGATGGGGCTGACGGCAGAAGAGATGCTGGTCAGGAAACCGCCTGGTCATAACACTAGACTGCTGCAGTGGGGGCTCCCTGTGCCTTCCTAGAGAAAAGCAGCCTGCTGGGTATTCTCTGGAGCCTGACTGGCTGTGAGCAGGTCTTTCCCCGGGCCTCTTCCTCCCTGCACAGTGACAGGGTGGGGCACCCAGACTCAACTTCAGAAGGGGATACAAGGCAGGCGGTCTTAGAACTTCCTTCAGGAGTCCTACAGCTCCATCTCCAGGCATCAGGAGAGAGGGCAGGTTGGGGAGGCAGAGGAGAGGGAATCACATTCATTCAACAGATGCTTTTTGAGTGGCCGTGTGCATTGGCTTTGTGGCCAGGGTGCCCTGTGTTTTCTCAACATGGGGTAGAGCAGGCACCGAGGGCTTACCTGTGGCTGGGCCTTCAGCCTACCCTGGGAGATGGTTTTGGTCTGCACAGGAGTGCCAAGGATTTAGAAAAGCCGGGCTGGGGGAGGGTTGAAAAGATTTCGAGAAACTGACAGGACCCTATAGTGCAGCTCTTAACCAATGTGGGCCTCGGTTTCTTTCTCTGTGCTCTCGCAGGGTGAGACCAAAAACCCTTTAGATTAAAAAAAAAAATACTGAAGAGTGGTCACTAATGGGATACTGTGTATAGACCTAGCATGGGGCTGCCATGGTATAAACTTAGTCATTATTTTCAGTGGGCATTTCTGATGTGCAAGCTAAATACATCCCACTTTAGCGTCACATTTAGACAGACGGTCATGGGGTTGGGATGAAAAGGTTGGTGGCCTTTGATATGAACCCACAACCCCTCAAAAGCAAACTTACCAAGACATGGACATGATGATGACGGGGAGCAACAGCCACCAGTAGTAGTCACCTTTGTCTGAGAACACGGCCATCAGCAGCCCCACCAGCACCCCATTGTAGCCGTGAAGTCCTGCCGCGATGGCCGACCTGGCAGGAGAGGGAGGGGCAGGTGGAGCAGGGGCTTCCCCAGGGCCTTTTACATTTTCCTATTGAGGCAGATTCTTTTTACCTGGGACCTGACTACATACACCTTCAAACAGACCAAGCTTCTGGGAGTGGGGAGGGAAGACAACCCTATGAATCTTTCATCTTTCTCTAGACCATGTGTTGCTATGACAAAACCAGGCAACAGTCATTTTTAGTTATCAGTGTCCTTATTTTGAGGGTTTCTGAGCTGGGAAGAGGGAGAATGGTCCCCATGGGGAGTGACTTCTTGGCCGCATGCTTGGACCCTGAGCCTCTGGGACTTACTTGTCTTGATTCAGGATGAGGGCTGTCAAGGTGGACATGATGGTACCCAGGCAGCCTGAGATGGCCCACCAGGGGTTCTGGATGAAGAGGCCGAGGATGATGAGGATGCCGCTGAGGGGGTTGTTCACAAACATCACTTGAGATGTGCCTCGGAGGACCCAGTCAACGAACTGGAACACTGGGGACTTGTCTGAAATGGAAGCAGGGCAGGAAGTAGGCGAGTGCTCTGTGTGGGCGGCTGTAAGTGGGCAGGCAGAGGGTGCGAGGGCATCTGGATGTCCGAAGTGGGTTTGCAGAGAGCCCGCCACCTGCTGTCACCTGCCACCAAAGACGGTAAATAAAGAACCCAAGAGAGCATCTGACTGCCAAGGAAACTCTCGAGGCCCGTCTCAGCCGGATGTGACCTTCAGGCTGGTTTTCTGGCAGGGGCGATTAGGTGCCCTGAGCTGTCTCTGTCCCCTATGGTGGTACTATGAATTTTCAAGAAAATGTTCTTGCTGCATAGAGGGCATTAAACCCATGGGCTGAGCTCTGGAAGGAGTGCTAAAGAGAACCTATTGGCATGGTAGACACAGTTCTCCCACGAGCCATCCAGATGGTGTTTTTCTAGAATGCTGGCTCTAGAATCCCAATGCGAAAAACACCCGTCTGCAATATTTAGATGGGATATTTGAGATACCAGAAGTGTTATGTTCAGAAATGAGAGCTCATGAGCTCACACTCTTACATGTATTGCTATTTATATTCCAAGAGGCTGTATGTCTGTTATAACAGCAGAACTCCCAGCTTTCAGGAAAGACCACAGTAACCGAGCGCAGTCTAGTCTACAGGGAACCCCCATGGCAATAGGTTTCCTGGCGATGGGTGGAGGTGACTTTTTAGGGTCAGGGTCCGTGTTGCTCTCATAAAATTTTACCTTTGAGTCCCTCTCCACACTCCTTCATCTCTCCTGTGATGTAGCTGAGGGCTTTGCTAACCCTTTTCCCACCAGCAACCATAGAACTCCGAATCCAGGATGTCTCGGAAATGTTTGTTTCCACTTTTATCTCAGCGCTCTCCTCCATGGTGTCCAGATCCTGTCCAGGACAGAGATAGGCAAGAGTCTCCCACATTTGGTGGTTCTTACACTGAGAATTCATGCTCGTGGTCAGTCAGGGACCAAATAAGATTGTCATTTGGTATTTCATTAAATTACAATTTAACATTCTCCCTGCTTCTGTAGATTAGACTGTCTTTTGTTTGACACGTTACCTCATCTAATAGGTTAACTACTGTGAGGCACAATAAGATAACATCTTGACTCTCATTCTGTAGATGAGGACTCTGGCATGTGCAGGTTCTCATTTTTGAAGGTCGAGGTCAAACAGCAGAACTGAGTTAACCATATATTTTTAGTCTTTTTTTTTTTTTTTAAAAATAAAACATTAATAGTCTTTCCAGAAGAAATGCCTTTCTCCCTGGCATGTCCAGTCTTTAAGATATAACTGTTCATAAACATAAGGGTATGAAATTGAACATGGGAAGATTCTGTTTTTTTTTTTTTTTTTGAGACGGAGTCTAGCTCTGTCGCCCAGACTGGAGTGCAGTGGCGCGATCTCGGCTCACTGCAAGTTCCGCCTCCCGGGTTCACGCCATTCTCCTGCCTCAGCCTCCGGAGTAGCTGGGACTACAGGCGCCCGCCACCACGCCCGGCTAATTTCTTTTTGTATTTTTAGTAGAGACGGGGTTTCACCGTGTTAGCCAGGACGGTCTCGATCTCCTGACCTCGTGATCCGCCCGTCTCGGCCTCCCAAAGTGCTGGGATTACAGGCTTGAGCCACCGCGCCCGGCCGGAAGATTCTGTTTTTGAAAACAGGCACCAGCTTATTTCCTAAATGCTTGAATACTGGGTTTAAAGGAAGCCTGATAATAATTCAAATAAAAGGAATATGAAAAGTCACAAAGTAAACTGTGAAAGAGACATTTTTGTCCCAGGTAATTACATTTCAGAAAATATGAAGGCAAGAAAAGTTTGCCTAAATCAGAGAACCTTGTTTATAGCTCTCAGCTCCCTCATCTGCTGTGGGCTCTGTGACTGCAGGGCGCTGTCCCTGATCCAGGACACTCAGTACTCACAAGCAGCTCCACTGTGGGCTTCTGGTGTTGATAGGGAAATGGGTCTTTGGTTTGTCTCTCCTGGTGTTCGCCTTTTCCAAACACTGGAGTTAGAAGGAAAGAGGACCATCAATTAGGACACCTGTACTCTGGCACCTCAGAAGCTAATGTCCTGCAAGGCTCAGGTGTTAGACTAAGCAGTATTTCCTGTTTCTCCTGAGGAAGCACAGCATCATGGAGCCTTGCAGCAGCTTGAAGCCTCTTTTGTTCTTTTACTGGTCATGGATCCATCCGGGCCCTCGCTTTGGGGAAAAAAGTATACATCTTCATATAAACAGGGCATGTTACAAGGAATTTAGGGAGCTCAGAGATTCCACTATTAATTAAGAAGCCCTCATTTAGCTCAACCTTGATATTTTTTTAGATGAGAAAACAGCAGCCTGGAGAGACAGTGACTTGTGCTTGATCCCGGAATCCAGGGTTCTTTCTCCTGTTCCACATGGGGAACTTGCAGGTGAACAAACAAAACAAAACAAACAAAAACTTGGATATTGTTGAAGCCCTTCACTTCCTGTTCATAAAGTATTAAGCTGCCTGAGCCATAAGCCATGAGCCATGCATGATCTGTGTTTGAATTTGCCCATGATTCTCCTCACCTGGATGACCTCAGGCTGTTCTGTTTTTTTTTGTTGTTGTTGTTGTTGTTGTTTGTTTGTTTTGTTTTTTAAGGTATTGTAGTAGCAATGGCTGGTGGGATTAGGACAAGAGACATCCATGTAATCTCTTGAAGCAGATTTTGGCAAGCCTTTGTAATTCTAGAAAACTCTTGTAATGTGGATCTAAACATTTTTTATTATTACAGGTTATTTACTTTTAGAGACGACCAGTTTCAGTAGAGTATTGTGCATCATGAAAGATGTTCAGGCCCTTGGAAGTTTCCGTCTTGATGCTTTGGTTCCCTCCTGTGGTCAAGTGGGAGAATAGCAGGCTGGGCTCTGACCCTGTGTTTTCAGTCTGAATTGCCTGTTGCCCCGTTCTGCACTCATGAGTCATCAGGGTGTCACTAGAAGGGATATATCAAAGGCACTGTGTTCCCACTTCTGAAGGGGCAGGGACTGCAGATACCAGTATGGTTAGGAGGTGACCCTATTCAGGAGAAACAAATTCACTTTGAAAGCTTTGAAAGGAAGAGTAGGAAGCAGAGAGGATCACTTGAACTTGGAGGCCTGTGTGTGTGATATCCCCACTGACCCGCTGCTTCTGTCTGAAGCTCCTCTCTGCCTGCCAGTGCTGTGGGGCTCTCTACTATGCTCTCCCCAATCCCAGCCCCTGTCCTAAGACGATGTTAGGAGGAAGTTATGAAGCCTTTGAGGCAAACCATGGTCTCTTCCACACTCTGCTGGGGAACCCTTGTCAAAGACAAACTCCTGAGCTACAGGGGCCCTTGAGATATGCAATGTCCTTGGCAATCCCCACTCCACCTCAGGTATTTTCCCATAGTCATTCCAGGTCCAGTTCTCTGGGCTGGCTGACTTGTGGTATGAAATGATGAGACTTGGAGGAACTGGAGAAAGAAGGTCACTCAGGCATCTTCTGGGGAGCATGAGATGTTGCACTAATTCGGGAGTCACTTTTATTCCAACAGTGGGCTTAGTCTGCTGTGTGACTCTGGGCAATGCTGCCCCCGTATCTGGAGATTGGGGGTAGGATTAGCTTGTCCCTGTGTCCTGGATCTTCACGAGGCTGCTCCAACCTTGCAGCTGGTTGAGGAAATCTCCCCAGACTCCTCCCTGTTTGCTGCCACATGTTCTCAGCTTCCAAGTCCAAGTTTCTGGCCTCCACTTATTTAGCTTTAGCGGTCCTTGGATACCCTCTTCCTGGCCTTTGGCAGCCCTTTCCCCACCATGGGTCTCTACCTGTGCCCTTGGCCTCCCCACCATTGCCATAGGTGAGAACTTTTCATCTATAGCCTCCTAGACCAGTGGTTTTGGATTTGCTGGCGAATTGGAATCTCCTGGAGAGCTTTAAAAGCTCCTAATGCCCACCCAGGCTGCTCCCCAGATGAATTAAATGGATGAGATGCAGGTAGTTCCAATGTGCAGCTGAGTTGAGACCCCAGAAGCTAACTGCCTGTCCCAGCTTCAACTTCTCGGAGACCCAGCAGGCATCCAGACACATCCGAGGAACTGTGGCCTTGGTCAGAGGTCAGGTATGAGAGGTCAAGTCTGACTCCAGCCAGTCTCCCCACCACCCTGTGAAGTAGGTATTGCCATTGTCCCTGTTTTTTTTTTTTTTTGAGGCGGAGTCTCGCTCTGTCGCCCAGGCTGGAGTGCAGTGGCCGGATCTCAGCTCACTGCAAGCTCCGCCTCCCGGGTTTACGCCATTCTCCTGCCTCAGCCTCCGGAGTAGGTGGGACTACAGGCGCCCGCCACCTCACCCGGCTAGTTTTTTGTATTTCTTAGTAGAGACGGGGTTTCACAGTGTTAGCCAGGATGGTCTCGATCTCCTGACCTCGTGATCCGCCCCTCTTGGCCTCCCAAAGTGCTGGGATTACAGGCTTGAGCCACCGCGCCCGGCCGTCCCTGTTTTATTAGAGACTAGGAAGGCAGGGATCCAAGCGCGAGGGGGAGGAAATGCACACCTTTGCTCCTCCTCCGAATAGATGACCGCTCGATGTGAAATACACTCCTGTGCTCCGACAGCACAGCCTCCGAGGCCTCCTGCACCTTTGGGCCCGCTGTGCGTGGCTGCTCCCCGCTGCCTCCTAGCCAGGGGCAAAATAAGACAGGTCAGTGTCCCACCTGGTCCACGCCTGAGAGCGCCAAGCAGCGAGCCAGGAAAAATCACACAGATGCTGGAAAGGAGAGAGCGATGAAGTCTGAAGCTGGAGTAGTAATTGTATCAGTCTCCGCATAAAACACTTAGCTCTCTATTTCTCCCATTGAAACTTCTGCTTCCTCTCCCCACAGTAACCCAAGTTATAGCCCATCAAGAGATGGATGAGCAGCTTGCCTTATTTCTCCAGCAAGGAAGCACTCTAAGACCCACTTAACTGCAACTTGCACTGGCACGAGCAGGTGGTAGCCAGCGTCCTGGACTTCATCTGTGGCAGGGAGTCCCAAAGCTGCCTGCATGTTAGAGTCACCCAGGTGCTTTAAAAAAATGCCTGAACTCCACCCCAGACCAGTTTTTCAAAATTAACGTTTTGAATGCCCATGGTATTTAAAAGATGGTTCCAATATGCAGCTTGGGCTGAGAACTGACATCGGCTCTTGCTACTCAAAGTGTGGTCCCTGGACCAGCAGCATTAGCATCATCTGCCTGGGAGCTTGCTAGAAGTGCGGAATCTGAGGCTTTAACCAAGACTGATGGAATCAGAATCTGTATTTTAACAACATCCACTGGGAGAATTCTGTGCTTATTAAAGTTTGACCAATACCAATTTATGGGGAGCTAGGAGTCCTGAGTCTGTGATCACCTACAAGAAGCTCTCTGCTGTACCTTGTTATCTTCAATTTTCACACTATCAGGAAAGCAGAGCACTCTTACCACTTGGGCTAGGGTTTCTCAGTGTGTGGATCAAGAACTGACAGCATTGAATTACCTTGGTGTCTTGTTAAAGTGCATGCTCCTAGCCTCACCCCCAGGTCTCGTAATTGGAGAATCTGGTGATCCTGGGGAGTATGCAGTTTTAACTTGCTCTGCTTCGGGCTCCAGTACACACTAGAGTTAGATGGTCCAGCAGCTGCTTGGAACAGTAGAAAACATTCACACTGTTACATCTGTACACTTTCTGGGTTGACGCACTTGGCCCTTTCAGTAGTGCCTTGAACAGAAGGGGCACTATACATTATCACTAAAAGGAGGAAAATGGAGGCTCAGAGTGATTTCTTTAGCATCCTATAAATGGAGAGTCACGTGACTCAGCTCCTAATCCTTTTCTCTGCATTTTTGCTTCTCAGAGTCTGGTTTGTGGACCAGGGAGCTTGCTTGGAATTCAGAGTCTCAGGCCCCACCCCAGAACTACTCAATTTGAATTGGCTTTTAACAAGATCTCCAGCTGATTCATGGGCATACGAAAGCTGGAAAGCACTGGGGTAGCTCCCACTGCTTATGTAGAAACAACTTTGGCAAAGCTCAGAACAGAGCAGGGCCAACAACTAGAGAGTCTGTGGTGCATGCATGATTAAGGAAAGCAGGTCTTGTCTACACTTTTTTTTTTTTTCCTAAGACAGAGTCTTGTCACCTAGGCTGGAGTGCAGTGGCACAATGTCAGCTCACTGCAACCTCTGCCTGCCGGGTTCAGGCAATTCCCTGCCTCAGCCTTCCAAGTAGCTGGGATTACAGGTGCCCGCCACCACGCCTGGCTAATTTTTGTATTTTTAGTAGAGACAGGGTTTCACCGTCTTGGCCAGGCTGGTCTTGAACTCCTGACCTCGTGATCTACCTGTCTGGGGTTCCCAAAGTGCTGGGAGTACAGGCGTGAGCTACAGCGCCCGGCCTTGTCTATATTTTCATGCTGAAAGTTAACACACCTGATCACGTCCCTTCCCTCTGGCTCAGGATAGAGAAGCAGCTACTGTTTCAGCATCCTGTCCAGGGGTCAGTGTCGAGCTATAACTCCTGAGGCTGAGAAGTGCCCCTCTACTCTGCACTTCAGAGACACCTGGAGTGTCAACTTGTCCTGGGATGCCTGTGCAGGCAGGGTTCATGCAGGATGAGAACTGAGGGGTATCATTGTATCACCTGACCAAGCAGGGCATTCTCCCATAGTGCCATTCCCCAGAGCACATCTGCCAGACTGGGAAGGCACCTCTGCCTTTCCACTGCTTCTTGTTCCTCATATGCCAAGTGTCTGCTACCCCAGTTATCCCCTTGGTAATCCTAGTTTGACCTTAGAATCATAAACTCAGAACTGAATGGGAGTTTCAAGATCACAGTTCACCTTCCTAGTTCAGAGAAATTAACTCGCCCAAATCATACAGTTCATAATCATGGCAAAGCTAGGAATTGCACTTGGGTCTCTCAGTTCCTAATTCACTGCTCTTTCCACCCTGAGGCTGCATTATATTGAATGGCACAGACCTGTTTGGTGCAAGAAAGGAGTTTTCCTTTTAGTCTAGGGCCTGAACCTGGATATCGGAGGGCACGACAGACATCATTTACTAACCAGTAATATTCTTCATATATCCAAAGAGGTACTGCAGTTTAACGAAATAAGGCAACATCTACCTGGAAAGTTATTGGTTGTTAAGATACTCCAGATTTGTCCACTGAGGAGTCAGCCATAGTAACACAGGTGGAGAGTGCTGAGCTTGCTGGTGGAAGATCTTTGGGTGGGTGGGTGGGTGGGTAGGTGATTGCCCTGGCAGAGCTGACAGATGGCTACAGAAGGCCAGTGGCTGAGCCTCCACTCCCTGATTCTTCACAGTTAGCAGCCCAGATTCTGCGCTATGTGTTCCCAGAGTTGATGGCCCAGTTGCAAAAATCAAAAAAAAAAGTACCTTTCTCACGTGGCCAAGACTGGAGTGCTGGGCTATAGACCAGCTAGGGAGGGCAGCAGCTCCTCACGATGTGGCAGCCAAGAGTTGAGAATGGGAGAGGGGAACAGATGCCACAAAGAAGATTGGAGATAAAATAGCAAACTTCTCAAGGCTGTGCAAACACTTACAGTGAAGGTGACAGCAATTTACCACTGGCCTCTGGGACAAATTCTTAGGACTTTCATCATGGATAAAGACACTTTCAAGAATATTATGAACATGTCTATCACATGTTTAGAAATGAGATGTGCCATTGGTGAGGTGGGGAGAAAAGAAAACAATAACGCTGGCTGGGAACCAAAGTCACTAATGTCTGCATGGTGTTTTGCAAGTCACATAATCTCATTCACAGTTTCCTCAATGGCAGGCATGAAATTCTCCCAGAAAGAAATATACAGACCCTGTAGGGTTGACCTTGCAAACCCAAACTGTAAATGATGACAGATATCTCAGGGGTACCTACCATTTCTTTCTCATATTGTTATGGAGATGAGATAATGCTTACAAAATGCTCTGGAAAATAACTTTGCAGTGTTCACACATTAGGCATCTCCTGAGGGAGGACACATTCCTCTGATGGAACTAGGCCCCTCTGCTCCAGGCAAGATAGTTCCTTATCCTTAGGTCACACCTGGCATTTTACACCTACCTGCACTGCCTCTTACCTTGCTAAGAGTTAATTACGTGTTCTTGACTATCACCTTTATATTATGGTGAGATCTTTGACAGCCAGGATTATGCCATTTTACCTTGGTCCCCCACTAACTATCATGAATCTGGTATACTGTTGGTACTCAGAAGTGTTTGTTGAACACATTAGCGAGCGATAATTATCCTATGACATTTTAATAGTTTTTTGAGACAGGGTCTTGCTTTGTTGTCCAGGCTGGAGTGCAATGGTCCAATCATAACTCACTGCAGCCTAAAACTCCTGAACTTGAGTGATCCTCCCACCTTAGCCTCCTGAATAGTTGGGACTACAAGCATGCCTCACCATGCATAGCTAATTATTATTATTATTATTGTTGTTGTTAGTTTTTGGTAGAGCCAGGGTCTCATCATGTTGACCAGTCTGGTCTCAAACTCCTGGGCTCAAGTGATCCTCCTGCCTCGGCCTCCCAAAGTGCCAGGATTACAGGCATGAGCCACAACATCCAGCCTGCATTTTAATTTCTGAATAGCATAATGGACAAAGTCATTAGATATTTCAGGGTATAAACAAATTAAAAAAAATGTATCTTAGGGTAAATGTTAAATGTTTGATAGACGTTGAAATACAGATGAGAGTCCTTCATAGGCTGAAAAAAGTTATAGCTGAATTGTGTACGATTTTGGAAATTGCAGGGCAAGGACTGATTATTTCTAGTGTTATTTGGATAAAAGAGTAGAAGTTTATAGATGGTGATATAATGGTTGGTCATTTATGATCAACTAACCAGAAACCTAGGAGCTCTGAAAGAGTCGCTAGAAGAACTCAATTAATGAAAGACAAGAAAATAGGCTATTGAAGATGGGGATCTGGCTCCCTGTGATTTATTTTGGTTGCTAAGATATTACATAGGTCCATTCCATCTGGCTGTGAAACCCTAAGCTCTTTGAGGTGGGACTGGGCATTCTATAGCTCAAGAGTAAATTTTGTTTACAGTAAGCACTCAATAATTGCCTTAATCACTTTTTTCACTCCCCTCCCCACCTCCAATACCATGGCGCACATAGAAAATAGTATTTGTACAGCATGGTGCAGTGAACAGATGATGTTTATGGCCAGAGGGCCTGGGCCCAGGAACTCTGCCACAGTACCTGGCTGCTTGGAGGTCAGGGGTAGCTCTCTTGAGCAGTTACACACATGTCCTGGAAAAGCTGTTGGGTGAGCCTCGGCAGCTGAGTTAACTCCTCGGCATGCCTGCCTGGTGTAGGGGCTGCTGCTCTCCTCTCCTCTAACTAGCCTTATTAAGTGTCCAGGTGCATGTAGCTCCACCCTGGGGGCCATTCAGGACTGTTCCAGGGGCACGGTCCCTGCCCTCGAGGATTGCCATCATCCTGTGTTTTAACAGGCAGGAGGCCAATGGTGCTTTCTTCTCATTGACTCAGGGAAGGAAAGAACAGTTATGAGCCATGATGGTTTGCTCAGGAACACTTTCCTTGGGAGAAGTGATCCTGAAGTACTCGTGCCTCTGACTCATGCCAACTGTTCAAATATTTATCAGTGGTTAAAAAAAAAAAAAGATTTCATAGAAGCGCCCACTGGTGAAATAAAGTTATAACACTTATTACAATTTCTTTGAGAGGAACAAAATAAACCTAAATCATATGTGACTTCTTTCAGAGGGGAAATAATAATCTACCCTTTTTCTGAAAAATCGACCTTTACCCAAACAGGTCCATGCCTCTACACTTTCTGTGAGTTGTCTTTCTCAGGTTTTTTTTTTTTTTTTTGAGTTGGAGTTTCGCTGTGTCACCCAGGCTGGAGTGCAGTGGCACGATCTCGGCTCACTGCAACTTCCACCTTCCGGGTTCAAGCAATTCTCCTGTCTCAGCCTCCCAAGTAGCTGGGACTACAGCTGTGTGCCACCACACCGGCTAATTTTTACATTTTTAGTAGAGACAGGGTTTCACCATATTGGTTAGGCTGGTCTCGAACTCCTGACCTCAGGTGATCTGCCCACCTCTGCCTCCCAAAGTGCTAGGATTACAGGTGTGAGCCACTGCACCCAGCCCTTTCTCAGGTTTTGAACAGGATTTACTCTCTCCTGGGGGCGAATCGATGTTGTCTATTTTTCAGTAGCAATGTCCAACATAAGGAGCATAAGAAGCTACCATCAAGACCTACTTGCCATCCCTCCCCAGCTTTCTGGGCCTTCCAGCTTCCTGATCTGTTGTTTGTGGACAAACCCACACATCGCAAGGCAATTTCCTGGCTGCAATACCAGAACCACTTTCTTTGAAGTGACACATCATATATAATTTGATCTTTTTTTTTCTCTACAACCAGTTCTATGCTTTGACTGACTATGCTTTGGCCACAGTTCGGATAAATGTTTCCCCACATGGAAGTTGAGCTTTGCACTAAGACTTGTAATTTCTCTGGCTATTCTCTGTGTGTGTGATATGGATACTTGTGGGTGGTAAGTGGGGTGGTACCTTTTTCTGTGAAGTTGTATTTAGTAGAAATTTTCAAAGATCATTCTCTAAACTCTCTAAGGCATTGGATGTTAGAATTGGAAAAGGCTTTGAGATGATCTTGTCCAGCTCTCTCATTTTACAGATTTGGAAACTGAGGCCACAAGAAATGGGATGACTTCCCCTAGGCTACACAGCTATTGGCAGAGCTGAGCATAGATAAGACATAGGTCTCTCTTCTCTCGTATCTTGTAGTCTAAGATTTATTTCCCTAAACCTTACTCCCCATTAGGGGTTTAGTTTGAATTTCTTTCTTTCTTTTGTTTTTTTGAGACAGAGTCTCGCTCTGTCACCCAGGCTGGAGTGCAGTGGCATGTTCTCGGCTCACTGTAACCTCTGCCTCCTGAGTTCAAGCAATTCTGCTGTCTCACCCTCCTGAGTAGCTGGGACTACAGGTGCATGCCACCACTCCCGGCTTTTTTTTTTTTTTTTTTTTTTGTATTTTTAGTAGAGACGGGGTTTCATGGTGTTAGCTAGGATGGTCTTGATCTCCTGACCTCAGGTGGTCCACCTGCCTCTGCCTCCCAAGGTGCTGGGATTACAGGCGTGAGCCATCATGCCCAGCCTAGTTAAAATCTTTCAATTCAACTCTGCTTTGGAATGTAATGGCCAAAGTAGGTATTCTAGAATCAATTTCTCTTTAAACCGTGGCTTCCTTTCCTCAAGAAAAACCCCAGTCTTCCTGAGACTTCCTATCTGGACCGGGAGGTGGGATGAGAGATGCATGTAAGGAAGAGGAAGACCAGGTCCATGGGGACACTTGGAGATAAATTACTTGGAAGCCTCAACTTCTTACTCCATTAGCCAATTTTTTATTTTTAAGAAGGTGGGGGTATAAGTCACTGTTACCTTGAAAGAAGTGAGACTCATCCTTATAGCAAATGCTTTAAACTTTCTCTTCTCCTTCCCACGCAGCTCACTTGTTGGCCAACGGACTAGCCTAAATTTCGTTTCTTTCAGTGTCTTTGGCTCATTCCGTGGGGAAGATGTTAATTAGCATAAATGAGTTGATGCCTTATTGAACCTCGTGATACCTGATGATAAAGCCTCATAAATGAAGTTAAAGAGAGTACAAAGGTCAGAGCACCCCATCTCTAACTGCGGGACACCTGACTGATTTTTCTTCAGAATGTCTTTGCACTCTTCTCACTGTTCCTACCCTGGCCCACACCCTCAGAATGGCATGTCTATATCATCAGTTTCCCTAATCTTCCCTCTTTCAATCCATTCTAAACTTCAGCAGCTAGACCATATTATTATGTCACTCTCTTACTCAGTAACCTACATGGCTCCCTATTGCCAAAAGTATTATGCTCAAATTCCTCTGCCTGGCTTTCCTGATGTTCTTACAACAACTTCATCCTCAAGCCTCACCCGTTTCTTTCCCAATGCACACCGTGCCAAGGTGTTCTGGCCTTATCACTGGCCCTCTGTGCTCCCTCCATGCCTCTTCTTGCCTAAGTTCTATCCATCTTTCAAGGTCTGCTTTGTGTTCTACTTCCTCCATGAAGCCATCCTTGGCTTATTTGGTCATATGGGTGATTCCAGCCCTTGAATTCCCATTGTACTTGCAGAGGGTACTCTACGCTACATCTTTTGAAGTTGGGGCTGCAGTGGAGTTTCCTATTGATAGTTACAATGCACATAACCAGTATTCAATACATACATTCCAATCTAATGAAACTATTTGGAATTAGCAATTCCATGTAACCAAGTGTCCTTTGAGTTTGAGCACTGGCAGAAGGAAACTGAGGCCCAGAGATAAGTAGCATACCTGAGGCCGCACCTGGTCAGTTAGGAAGCAAGGTTTCGACCTCCTGGTTTTGGATTCTTTACTCCTGCAATGTAGGTGTTTTACAGACAGTTGGAGCCTTCTCAAATGATATCAATGGATTTTCAACTTTTTAAATTAAAAAAATTAAGAATTATTTTGTATCTCAAAAGGAGTTACAAAAATTACCAAAAATAATGAACACTGGTGTGTCATCACAATCGCAATACCCCCTGAAAGGCCATAGAAAGTTCAAAGTTCTTCTCTTTCATACTCCCTTTCTCCACATGCTCTTCTATGCCTTCTTCTTCACCACCTATGGCAGACATAGCTATGCAGAAGGTATGGCAACCTATGGCAGACATAGCTAATTGACCCCAGCACTCTTTCCCTATAAGTCTAGATACAGCCTCAGAATCCTTCTCAACACAATGATCTTGAAAGCCAGTACCAATCAGGCACTTTAGAGTAAATGTATTTTTCCCTTTAGCCACACAGACAGGTGTGGACATTGCATACATTTGAGAGAAGGGGTCCAACGAGGCCAGGGTGGTGATAGTAGGTAGAGGCCTGGCACTACCTACCGCATCTGGGCACATCCACACCTCACAGGATTGCTTTCCCTCACCAAGTTCACCAAGGCTTATATTCTTTGGTGCTGGTTTTGGAGGATATCACATACTTTACAAGGCTGTCCATTCTCTGCCATTCTCTGATAAGAGAACTTCAATATCCTGGAATGTTGTTCCTTATGGCATGGCTATTTGTCTTCCAGACACATCCGCTGTCAGTGGCTGCACAGAATAGGTCTACAGTAATCTGAGTATGTAGAAGAGGGACAGGAGACAGGTTGTTAGGAGCTGGGATGTTAAGATGTTTGTGGACACTGGAGAACCCAGTTCTATTGGTGTTTCTGAGGAAGGGGTACAGGACCTGAGGAGAGAGGCCAAGGAGCCTGGATCAGAAGCATCTTCCCTGGAAGCTGCAGGTAATGAATCGTGGGCAGAAGGTATTCACTTCTATCTCATTAGCCAGAGGTGATATCCCAGAGGCCCAACTTGGCACAGTGCTGCCCTGGAAATCAAACCGATGTCACAGCCATGGGTCATAGAGTCATGGAAAGGATGACAAATAATGAGATGGCTCATCCAGTGGGCGTGTGTGGTGGTGAGGGATTTGAGGGCTGATGGATGAGGCTGGTTTCAGCAGCAGGTGAGCAGGTGAGCAGGAAGTACTCAGGGTTATGAGTTAGGACACTTGGACTTTTGTCCAGCCTCATTTACCACCTGGACAAGTGTCTGGACAAGCCGTGGTTTCCTCAACTATAAAATAAGAGGTTTGAACTAGAAATATTTAAAGGCCTATCCAGCTTGAAGCTTCCAATATATACATTGTCTCTGGCATTCTTAGTAAGGTTCCCACCCCAGGACTGTCTTCCCCAGATGCAGTTCAACAGAAGGAAGAAACAGAACAAGACCAGCCTTTCTTTCTTCTCTTCCTTTGAAGAGTTAAGTGGTCTTGTTGGCTAGGACGTGTGCCTGGTTCAGCTCTCCCTCCCAGGACCTCTTACCTGGGCTCCTTTTGATTTCCTGCATGCAGTGGGAGGAATCTAGACCACTGGGACTAGAAAGCAGCAGCTTCCTTCTGATTGGGCGGCGTCTCTGGTCCTCAACTCCAGGTGCTGTGACTTCTCCTAAACACCAACCTCTTCACCTCCCTGAGCCCTCCAGCTCATCCTCTGGCTGACTTGCTATAAATTCACTAGCTTGCATTCCTTGAACCTGTGCCTGGCGCACGTCTGCCAGTTGAGGAAGGGTACCATGGAGGACCGGGGAGAAGACAGACAAATGCCCCTTCTCACAAATGCTCACCCATGTCCCCCCAGCCTTCCTGCCAAAAGACTATTTCCTAAACTCCCTGGGGAGGACTAGCTTCAGCTACCATAGTTCCCCCAACCTGGTTGGATCAGGTAGGTTCTCTTTAAAGAGGCAGAGCTGGGGACTGTCTGGTAGCTTCTCTCTTGTCCCATAGGTTACCTCCCAGTTGCACCTCTCATTAGAATTCTCGCTCCAGCATTTGCCTTTAAAGCAATTATTTAAGTGTTATCTCCTCAGGGGGCCAATTTGCCTTCCCACCTCAATAAACTCCCTTAATTCCCCATAGGGGCAGGGCACAGGGGAACAGTATTGCCATCAGCATCTGAATGGAAATTTCTGCACAGCCCGATACTAGATGCTGCCTTTCTAGTTCTATGGAAATTTTCAGACCTTTCTTCCTTCTGATTCCTGCTGACTGGGGTCCTGGGGACCTGGAGGCTTACTGCAGGACCCTCTCAGAGCAAGAAGGGTGTGATGAACCCCCACCAGCAGGAAGAACTCTGAGATCTGTATATTAGGGAGCTGGCCATTGCAAGTCCCATGAGGCCATAGGGTCTGGGGGCCTGGAGTTTGGGGAGGGGGCCCAATCCAAACATGTTTTGTTTGGCTTTGTGAGTATGATGGGTCATGCATCAACCCCCAAGCTTTTGCCCTCCCCACTCCACATACACACACTCAGTGGTGGGGTGTGAGGCAGTCTACCCAGGTTCCTAACACTGAGGAAATTAGCTACACCTGAGTAGACAAACTCCGCCGCTGACGTCAAAGGCCCCCTTCCCACCATGCCAGGCGTTTTGGAACTGTTAAAGAGGGGTCCTAATCACGGAGGGCCTTCTGAGGAAGGAAAGCAAACAAAGGGGGTGGGAGGAGCCCAGCAGGCCCCGACATTCCAGGGAGAGGTGGGGAATGGTGTGGAGGGGAGGTCGGTCCCCTGCATAGGGGCCTGTCCTTGTGTTGCTAGTTCAGGGCCCATGGCTATCTGCTGGCAACACGGAGCCTTCATGTTTTTCTTGTCCCTGCTGGCTGGCCTGTTGGCTCAGCCCTCACTGCTGTCCCTTGTTCTCTTGCCCTGGCTTCTCCTAAGGGCTCCTGAACTTCTTGAGATGAGCTCACTCCAGCTACCTAAGCATCCACCTACTCCAGACATAACAGGGAGCCACCTGTGAACAATATATCATTAATTTGAAAAGACAGAAAATGATGACCTTAAGAAGGCTTTCAGGAAGTTCATACACATTCCATTAGCCAAATGGAACTGTGGTTCTTCAAGATGTACTGAGTATCTGTCACACGCACTAGACTCAGGATGGGGCAATAAAGTGCTATCTTGGAAAGCAGAAGGCCGAGATGGAATCTTGTCCCCAACAGGTCCTACTAAAGACTGGAGCTCAGATACCAAGGGCTCTTCAAGAGATCAGTTTATGCCTACAGACTCTTTATTTGAAGGCTCAACTGGAATTCACTTGAGAACGAGGTTTTCTTCACAATGCTAGTGGCTTCCTTCAATTCTACGTTTTCAACCTTACAGAGGGAGGAGGCCTGCATTGACCACCAGGAGCTAAACTTGGGGAGGTCAGATCCTCCAAGGGAAAGGGCCCAAGTCCGTGTGGAATAAATGCAAGCTGGAGCTGGAAGTTCTCCAAAGGGCTACTTACTTTGCTTCATTCTGCTCCAGCAGCCTGTGCAGCGGTAGAAGGGGGCTGGGAGGTCCTTGTTATCAATTTGCAGAGGATTAAAAAGGACTTGTCATTTTCTCGCTTGTCCCCTTCTTGGGGTCTTGGAATTTCTAGTTCCACTTGGGGTAGAAGGGCTCCCTGTGGATTCTTTCGTTTTTCTCTGAATGACTAGAGACAGGAAAAACCAGGCAAGTAAAAAAAGTCTCATATAAAATGTGAATGCCTTTAAAGTTACCAGATGAGACCATGGTTTATCGAGTAGAAATCATACCCATACTGAAACTGCCAGTCCCTGCCTGGTTTTAGATTAGAGCTGTCCTCAGGCCATCACAACCTTCATGACCCAAGAAAACTAAGCTCAGGCTCATACAGGAAAGCATGAACAAATGTTCCATGATGTTTGCACGCTGGTCTGATATAACCACAAACTCAGGCTGTGAAGACATAGTTTTCTGACAGGCAGATCTTAGAGGGTTGGCCAGAAAGAGAGTCCCTTCAGAGGGGAGAGTGATGGGAAGGAGAAAGTCAATGTGCGGTTGAAGAATGTTGGTCTCCAGCTTTTGTCCATGTAAGCAACCATGTTGAGCATTTTGGTAAAGTGGCCAAAGGGCTAACTGGTCAAGCTCTAGAAAAGTAGTAAAGGCACTTGTGGTATATTTTTGGTACACATGGTCCTCATGTTCTTACCCTTTTACCACCTCAGTGATAACTCCTCTTTATTCCTCCTTGGGAATTCAGGGTCATAGAATCACAGAAAGTTGGGAATTGGAAAAGAGAGGCTGCAGTGGTCATCTGGTCTGGTTAACCACCCGAAACAAGCATCTCCAACTGGCCTCCACACCCTGCTCCTGCACTATGAGGGCAGGAATCCTAGGACCTCACAGGACATTATCTCTCAAGCAACTTCCACTGTTAAAAAGCGCCCTTCTCCACTGATTCAAAGTCTGTTTGCTTATCACTCCCACCTAGTGCACTCCCTCTGTGCTCTGAAGAAACATTGAACACGTTGACTTCTCCCACAATCATTACCTAATACTGCAGACACACATAGCCCTAGCTCTTTCATCTCTTCTCCAAGCCAAACACAACCAGCTTCATCATCATCCTCCCCTGTGAGATGAGGGTGCTCCAGACCCCCATCCATCCAGCTTGGCCTCATCTTGCCATGCCCTCCTTTGCCAAAGATTCTCTCGAAATGTGCCACCCATTTTTCTTTGTACTCTTTCTTCCCTTTTCATCGAATCTGTTCTCAGAAATGGCTCCTTTGGCCTAAGATACAAATGATTGATCATGCTTACTGTGGTACCTTCTCAGGACTATTTACAGCTGAACAGATTCAAAGCCTTAAGTTGAAGGAATGGCTGGGAATACTTGGGCAGCAGGTAATGGAAAGATAGGGGATACAAGGGGACAGGGCACTGAAATCTTCCTGGAACCCTTAAAATCATGCCTAAAACACTTTTTAAGCAGAAGATTAGCCTGACAAGGTCAGGAACTCAAGACCAGCCTGGCCAACGTGCTGAAACCCCGTCTTTACTAAAAAGTACAAAAAAAAAAAAAAATAGCTGGGCATGGTGGTGGGTGCCTGTAATGCTAGCTACTTGAGAGGCTGAGGCAGGAGAATCGCTTGAACCTGGGAGGTGGAGGCTGCAGTGAGCTGAGATCGCACCATTGCACTCCAGCCTGGGCAACAAGAACAAAGCTCTGTCTCAAAAAAAAAAAAAAAAAAAAAAAAAAAAAAAAAAAAAAAAAGAGGTGGTGCTGTGACCTTCAGTGGGCTCAGGCAGTCGGCATCCTCATCTTCACCCTAGGTGAGACTACTCACCTGGACGGGTATATTCCCATAAAATGAATTCCTTGCAGGCAGGAGCTGTTCTGATTCTTTCCTAATTTGTCGTCAATCCTGGGGCCTGAGTAACACATTAATAGTTCCTCACGCAATGTCTTCTGGGTGAATGAGTGAATAAGGTTAGGCCATGAGGCAGACAGAACTTCTCAGCTCATGAAAGTTGGCAAATGGCCCTGGGCAGGCTACACAGGGGCCCATCTGTGATGGATTAAGGGGAATGGGCAGAAGCTTGGGGCCAGGAGTTGTGAGAAGCTGTATCTGATTTCTGGAGCAAGAGGAGATAGAAAATTAAAAAAAAAATCATAAGCACACATGGAGATTCTATTTTAGCCCTCATCTCAAAGATTTTCTGAAACTAAAAACATGATTTTTAAACTAAAAAAGTTCAACTTATCTGTTGAATTGAAGAAAAGAAAGGTTATTGTTGGGACCTAAATCAGTGGTCTGGAAGGTCAAATGGAAGGCATATCTCAAAGCAGAGCAAAAATACACATGATAAAAATTGTGAGGAAGAACACAAGCAACTTGAAATAGAGATCAAGGAGGCCTATCACATGGATATAGGAGTTCCAGAAACAGAAAAAAGGAAGAGATAGAGGGAAACCGATAATGAAATCTTAGAAGAAAAGTCGCTAAGCTGAAGAAAGACTTGAGTTTGCAGATTTAAAGGCAGGATTGATGAGAAAAGACACCCCGGGCTTAGCTTCATAAAATCCCCGAACTCCGTAGACAAAAAAGACACCTAACAGTCATCTAGAAAGAAAGAACGGGTTATTTACAAAGGAAAAAGAATGAGATTGGCACCACATTTCTCATGTGTAGCACCCAAAAGCCAGAAAATGAAGGAACAACATCTAGAGACCACTGAGGGGAGAGACTGCGGGGCAGGAGCCCCACGCCTCCAAAATGTCACCATCTGCCAGGGTAAGAAACTCTGTCAACATGCAAAGAGTCAAAGAATATGTCACCATATTCTCTCATAGATTACTTGAAGAAAATACAAAGAGTTGTAAACAAGTAATAAATGAATTGGAACAGAGATAGCAAGACAGGGGAAGAAGAACAGATGAAAGAGTAATAAAAGGTAACATGTTCAATACAAATGGTAAACTCCAAATGGACGATAGAATGGCTGGGAATGTGTGATGTATGGGCTCAGTAAGAACTCTTGTGAAAAGAAGAGGCATATTGCAAGGGGAAAATAATTAAAAATGATAAATGATCTTAGCACAATTTAGGAGTGGGAGATGGCTGGAGAAGTAAACACATTTTAGGGACTGGGGCGCTGGGGAGGGGAATAGTGAAATTATTTCAAAGGCGATAGTTTCTCAGGGTAGGGAAAGGTCATTGGAGAAATGGGGTATCTTGTCAGGGAAAATTATTTTTCATCTTGTTTTTATAAGAGAGAAATATGCTTTTGATTATGAGTGTTGGGAAAGGAGCAGTAACCACTAGCAGAATGTAAAACAACAGTGGACCAAATTAACGAAGGGAAGAAAGAAAGAAAGGGAGTACCATGATCAAACTTGTGAAATGAGAAAAATGAAATAACAAAAAAGCAAAGAAAAATGAATAGTAAAAAAATAAAGTGAAAGAAAAAAACTAGTATATTAGTTATTACATAAGATGTGAAGAGGTTAACTTATTAAATTATAGAAACATTGAGATTAGGTAAAAACATGAAACATTGCCATATGTTATTTTTAAGAAATAGTTAAAAGTAAACAAAGTTAAAAATTAAAAATGATAAAGGTTAAAACAAAGGGATAAGAAAATATCAGAAAGAAGGAAGGTACAACAACATTAATATTGGTTAAGTTGGAGTGATGGTTAAAAACGTTAACTAGAATAAAGAGGGTAACTTATAATAGACAAAATTTATGAAGAATCAATGATTGTATAAATTAATAGGCATCAAACAATGTGGTAACTTATATGAGATAAATGCTTTAGAAACGCAAAATAAATTAATGAAACTGTACAATTATAGTTGATTTTTAACAAACTCTTTTCAGAATTAAGACCCCATATACAAAAAAATAAGAACATAGAGGAATTGAATAATACAATTAACAAATCAATTTAATATGTATTTCTTCAAAGTAAAATTTCATTTTATATGTCCAAAATCAGGTACTTGGCAGCTAAGAAAAATTCACACAATTTTAAAATAAAGATTTCACAGGCCATATTTTCTGCTCATAATCCAATAAAACTAGATATACAAAGTTAAAAAATATCAAAAGATTCCTAAATGCTAGAAATTAAGAAACCCATTATTAAATAATCCTCAAACAACCAAAGAGGAATAGAAATTAAAATTACAAACTATTTAAAAAATGATAAATGTAGACTCCTTTATTCTAAAACCTATAGTACCCAGCTAAAGCCGTACTCAGGAGAAAATTAATAGCTGTAAATGACTTTGTTGTTAAAAGAGAAAGACCTAAAATGAAAGAATTCTATATCAATTTTAAAACATTAGAAAATAACATTTAAACCCTAAGGAAACAGGAAAAATAAATCAATAGAATACAAACCAAAACAAGTAGAAAGGACAAATAAATCCAAAATTGCTTCTTTGAAAAAGTCAATAAAATGAATGCACCCCTTGCAAACCTGATTAAAGAAAAGAGATAACAAAATTATGTAAGATTAGAAATGAGAAGGGGATAAAACCATGCATACAGGAGAGATTGAAATTATTCTATGAGAACATTGTAAGTAACTCTATGGCAACAAACCTCAAGATGAAGCAGAAAACTTGACTATGTCAATTATGGAAGAAATTGGAAAGATGATTTAAGATCTGCCATTTTAAAGTGCAGCAGGACAAGACTGTCGTGGCTGATAGTAGAATTCATCAGTGTTGTATGAGAGGAGATAAAGACGGGAGAAAGCGTTGGGGAGGGCAGAAACTGGGAGAGGGGAAGTGGAAGATGGGTGCCATAGGGAAAGAGTTTGAGACACAGCCTCCTCTGAAGTCCCTTTCTCTCCAAACAGACGCACCTTTAATGATTGCATATTTGTGTTCAACATAGACACTATCATTTGTATAGCCAAGAGCTTTTGCTTGTAGTTTGGGGTGATGGTAGAAAAACTGCCAGAATATGGGTCCCCAAACCCTTCTTCTCTCATCATGTCCATGCAACCTCATGTTGGTGCTGTGAATCTGTAAGTTTAGAGATCTTTTACCTACCCATTCAGCAGGTGGCTGAGGCGAGGAAGCCCTGGGGAAGGTGGGACAAGATCACTCCAGGAGCTCTCCAGTCCCATGAGATGAGGTGAAGAGTTGGCAGGGGTTGGGGGAGATGGGGGGAGTTGGTGGGAACAGAAAGCAATAATCTCATCCAAATCAGCTGAAATAATTTTTTATATCCAAATAGTTTTCCTCTCCTGGAGATCCAGTAAGCATGACTAAAAGACAGTTCCCAATCAGACCCAATGCTTTGGGTGGACAGTCTCAAAGGGCTTAATGAAGACAGGAGGGGATTTTCTAGGACAATGAATGGGGTCTCTGGTTCTGGTTATCTGTTGTTAAAATACTTTGGGAGCTTTGCCTCCATTTTGGGTAATTGAACCCCTTCTGGAAACGCAGCAGAGAACTGAAGCCCTTATCCTAATAATATAGAGGTTTTCCTGCATCATGGGATGGGACCACCTGATCTTCACACTCCCTTCCAACCTTGGGATTCTCTGAACCTCCCTGTCCTTCCTGCCTGGAAAACTCCAGCACTGAAGGGTCATCATTTTTTTTCCTTGTCCAAGAATGGTGTGCTTTCTGGCAGATGAGAGAACAGGGCGAGAGGTTGGAGAAGAGTGAGCCTTAGAAATAGTTCCCAGACAATGTGGAACTATTGGTTTAAAACTGCACCCCTTAGTGCACATCACTGTGCACTAAGTTCTCCAGTAGCCCCAGAGCAGGGCCTCCTGATTCCAGTTATGCTACTCTCACTTTTCTGAGCGTCCTCCATTTCCTGAGGGTCTTCATGCCGTCACCCAGCATGTCAAACTCCTTTGCTATGTCTGTTGCAAGGGACTTGGTGGTGTCTATCTGGGCCTGTGCACTGCCCACCAGTTTGTAAGCATTAATATGTTGACTGTCTCTATCAGGGATCTGCAAAATACAACTTGGGGACCAAATCTAGCTTACTGCCTGTTTAATAAAATTTTATTGACACATAGCCATAATCATTCATTTACGTGTTGTCTATGGCTGCTTTTATGCTATAATGACAGGGTTAAGACTTTGCCAAAGAGAATATATGGCCTCCCATCAGAAAATATTTACTATCTGGCTCTTTACAGAAAAAGTTTGCTGACCCCTGATCTATATATACATTTAAAGACCAAATGAAAGCTATTGACTATAGTTGGGAAACCAAATTATGAAATTCATAGATAATTGTCTTTCCACCGTCAGGGCTACCTATTTGTCTTAAATATCATACACTTCATAAAGCTTCCCATGCTCACAAGCAAATAGAAGAATGAAGTAGATTTCCCAAGCTTTTTACACATGGAAATCGGGTACTTTCCTTACCTGAAATCTCTGCTTAAAGATGCTGGTTTGATTTGTCCCAGCAATCCCATTATTGGGTATATACCCAAAGGATTATAAATCATTCTATTGTAAAGACACATACACACATATGCTCATTGCAGCACTATATACGATAGCAAAGTCTTGGAATCAACCCAAATACCCATCAGTGATAGACTGGATAAAGAAAATGTGGCACATATACACCACGGAATATTATGCAGCCATAAAAAAGAATGAGTTCATGTCCTTTGCAGGGACATGGATGAAGCTGAAAGCCATCATTCTAAGCAAACTAACACAGGAACAGAAAACCAAACACTGCACGTTCTCACTCATAAGTGGGAGTTGAACAACGAACACATGGACAAAGGGAGGGGAACATCACACACTGGGCCCTGTTGGGGGATGGGAGGCAAGGGGAAGGAGAGCACTAGGACAAATACCTAATGCATGTGGGGCTTAAAACCTAGATGACAGGAACTAGGAAATGCTTATCATGCATAATAAAGTCATATATAGGATTCTAATTTATTAATTCCTCCCTGCTATGGAATATCGCCTTGCCCCTTACAAAGACCACTGAATGGTCAAGACTCCTTTAGATAATTCCATGCCCCAGTTGTCCCTGTTTTGACTTTAAAATCCCATCAGTGTAAAATTCTTCTCTCTGTGGTCATTAACCTCTGGCTCAGCCACTAGAGAGCCTTCCCTTCCTAGCCTGTGTCCCCTGACTTACCCCCCTACTCTGTGTCTGCTTAGGACACTCAACAAGTTTAATTTTATAGCATCTATTATTTAGTCTAACATGCCAAGAAGATCATCTGTTAATTACCTTTCCAAAGGACTACTGTTTTTGTTTTAAGTCAACAACATTTAAAACACACTCCTTATTGCTAACTCCAGAAATCTTACTGTAATACCAATTTCCCTTAATGCCGCACAGTAGGTAGTTATGGAGATTCAGGCAGAGAATGAAAATCAGCTTAGGGAAAGAAAGTTACAGGTGTGCTTGGTTCTACACAGGTGCAAGGAGAGGCAAAGAAAGTGAGTGCTGCAACTGATTGAACCAGAGCTGAGAACACAGGGAGCAGACATCAGGTCAGGCAAAGAGCATTTCTTCCCGGAACGTGGCTAGTCACCACTGGGGGCCTTCTCTTCTTCACCGCTTTTCACCGTCAGGTAGTAGATGCGGTTGGCCTCGGGGTAGGTGACTTTGCTGAGTGGGAGCCTGAAGATGGCCGGGTTGTTGGTCGTCAGGAGCAGGAAGATGATGGTGGCAAGGCAGAAGGCCCAGGTGCCTGGTGGCACGCCCACCTGGAAACAAAAGCATTGGGGGCTGAAGAAGTTTCCTAGTTTGCTATGTTGGACTGGGGACCCTGGGGGAAAAGAATGTGATGGGCATTGAGGATGGAGATCCTCCCTCCAGTGAAGGCACTGATATTCCCAGATTTGCAATGTCACAGTAGTTGGTCAAGGAATTTGGGGCTGGATGCAGTGGCTCATGCCTGTAATCCCAGCATTTTGGAAGGCCAAGGTGGGAGGATCACTTGAGCCCAGACCAGCCTTGGCAACAAAGTGAGATCCCGTCTCTACAAAAAAATACAAGAGACAGCTGGGCATGGTGATGCATGCTTGTAGTCTCAGCTACTCAGGAGGTGGAACTGGGAGGATGGCTTGAATCCTGGGAGGTTGGAGCTGCAGTGAGCCAAGTTTGCACCACTGCACTCCAGCCTGGGCAACGGTGCGAGACCCTGTCTTGCAAAGAAAACAAAAACAAAACAGATAATTTGAGGCACAATCAGAATCTTTCAATGATGGAGCTGCAAATTGGTCCCCCACATCCAGTCACACAGTGCCATCTGTCCGTCCGTGTTTTCTGCTGCTAGTTACATTGCAATCTTTCTACACACACACACCTCACTCCCCTAGAGATACATGTATGCAATTGTCAATTCTCCTCTGGACAACCTTAGACAAACCTTGACAGAGATGTTGTGTGAGCACCAGCTACCATTATCCCCTCAATGTTCCTTTACCAGACCCCACAACCCCGTATGTCCGGAAGCTCTGGGAAGAGCACTTTGGGGTAGTGTTCAGGAGAATCCACACTTACCACTGACAAGATGTTGGAGATGGCTGCTTCCATGTATGCACAGAACAGGGCTGTGGAGGAACAAGGATCACCAGAGTGAGCTTCCCAGGGCCTTCCCACTAAGCCACTGCCATTGCGGCCTAGGGAGCCCAGACCAAGAACAGAAGCCCCACCCTCTCTCCTGCAGCCTCAGATTCTGCACCATGCCCTGACATCTGGCATGCTTGCCTGGCATTATTTGTTATCTCTGTAGATAGGTGAGGCCTGTCTCCCACCAGACTGTTCATTCTTCAGGTAGAGATTAAAATTTATATTTCTTTTTGTCCCCTCCCTGCTTCTATAGTGGCCTTGCATAGAGTCAGGGGTCAATAAACATCATTTGCTTGTCTACGCTGATGGTAGTGAAGAGCTAGTACAGGCTGGATGATTGTCTGTTGTGGGGGAAGAGTGGTCAGACTATATGAGCTCCTGCCAAAGTCCCTCCTATTCAAAACTCTGAGCAGCTGTGATGCTGCTTGATGTTCACCAGGTCTCACCGGGGCTGAACCTTACCGGACCCCTGAACCAGTCCCCAGGAGCCAGGCAGCTGGGTTCCCCCATGGGAGCTGAGTCCTGAGGACAGCCAGGAAAGCTTGTCCATGTAGCTGGTGCCTCTGGACAAACTCCTTCTGCCCTGCAGCTTTGCTCTTTCTCCTTCTCTATCCAGAGCACCTCTTCCCTCTCTGTTTGTCAACTCTAATCCTACCAGAAGTGTTGTGATAAACCCTAGCCTCCCCCTGTAGGCTTCCCAGACGATTCCAGCCACTGGAATCTGCCACTTCTCTGAAGGCCAACGGCAGTTACAGTCTGAACCTCAAAATAGCGGGCACTTCTGACTTGACAAATATTTACTGGGCCCACTATCTACATGCCCAGCCTCATGCTGGCTGCTGAGGGGGGCTACAAGGAATATGAAAGTCATTCTCAGTCTCCATGCATAAGTGAGAAAAAACAAAAGAGAAGCTGTTCCAGATGCTATTCTTCTGTTTCCTTGACTCCAGTCTTATTTATTAATGTCCTGTCCTGCTTCCAGAGAACAATGCCAGGAGAGGAGAGCTGGTGGGAAGCTGGGGCTGGGATTGACTCTCCCTTTTGCCATTAATAGCTATCTTCTAGGGCAAGTTAATTAGCCCCTCTGAGCCTCATTTCCTCATCTGTAAAATGGGCCAGGCAGGCTATGCCTGGTGGTATTCTGGGGGGGATTAAATGAGTTCATATATTTATATAACAGGGTATGGTGCTGGGATACAGGTATATGAGAAGGACTATGGCTGATTTCCCTTCTGGCAGCGTATTCTGTATTTACTCTATGGAAATCGAGCTTGCATAATGTTGTTATGATTTTTAGTGCTCCTAGTACATCACCTCACTGGATCATTCCAACAACCTTTGTGGATGCTGCAGTCTTAGTAATTATTTGTGCAATTACTTCTCTTCTGCTAGGCTGTGGCTTCATGAGGATGTAGTCACCATGGTAACTTCTGTGCCTAGACTAGGTCCTGGCACTGGATGGTGCTGTATAAACAGTTGTTGAATGAGGAGTTATAGAGAGCAGGAATGCTGTCATTAGCACACAGGGAAATGTGTATGTGATTCCCTTGTAAACTTTACAACACTGTGTACGTGTAACACTATTAGGTGGTTGTGATCCCATTTGACAGAAAGGAACCTGAAATCCCAGCTGTTACGGGCAGCACTGGCATTAGGACGCCAGCCATTGGCCTTTCTGTCACTGCTGAACAGTATTGATTAGTGGTTCCCATGGGTTTCACAGAGACAGGAAGGGAAGGAGTAGCCAGAGTAACCTGGTTGTCAGCTTTTCTGAACACCTACCACAGATGAGGGCCAGCAGGTGAGTCTGCCAGGTGAGGGCATAGAACATGCCCCCGATGGCGATGCAGGAGAGGACGCAGTTGTAGCTCCAGAGGCCTGTGTAGATGGTCTTGAAGGGCGTGGCCACGGACAGGGCTGTGGGACAAGGTGTGGTGTTTCTGTCTGATTCTGGGCCACAGAACAAAGACCACCCTGGGGCTGGTGCCAGGTCTCAGGGTGGCCTCCATACTGTTGTTCACCCCACATCTCCAAACCTGCCCATCAAAAGAGCCTCTACAAATGGCATCTGGTCTTAGGAAACCTTCAATGAGAAGAGAACAGTGGTTTCCAAATCAGTTATCCAAGCCACAGGCTTTACTTGGAGGTCTGACTATTTCCTCCTAGGTGAGAAGAGGCAAGGAGGTGGGATTCTAGGCCCCTTCTTACTCCTTTGACTACAGCAACTACAGTCTTAGCAAGAAAGATTCCAAAAAGCTTTAGAAGATTTAAACAAATATTTTTAAAACGTTGTTTCAAATGGCCCAGAAAAATATTTCTTTACCCTTATGGATATATGTAGATAAAGGAATGATACAGCAGAAGGAGTAAGATGTGGGTATATCTGGGGAAAGAATTTACAGATGCCTCATATTTTTATTTTTACCATTTTTTGATGAGTTTAAAATTATTTCCGAATAAAAAAATACTTTTAACAATTTTGCTTCCAAAAAATCTTTGAAAAATATTGGAAGAAGTCTAAAACAGGTTCCTACTCCCAATGCTACCACCCCAGTCTCTGACTCTGCTGTCAGAAAGAGCAAGTACCTATCTAAATGTGTGTACACACATATACACAGGTAACAATATCAAAGCACATTTGTCAAATGGCAATCCAATGTTTGAGAACAATTTTCTTTGTATCTTACCAAAAATTTCAAAGTGCTGGGACATTTATTATATCACAGTTGGTCTTGGTTACTGCTCCCGCCCCCATCCCTGTGTCCCTCCAGCACCCTCAGCTCTAGGGGCTCAGTTTGCAGGCCAGCTTTGTTCTTACCCCTTTGCATCTCTCCATGTTGTTGTTTGTTTGTTTGTTTGCTTGCTTGTTTGGTTTTTTTCTTTTTTTTTTCTTTTTTGAGACGGAGTCTCACTCTATTGCCCAGGCTGGAGTGAAGTGGTACGATCTTGGCTCATTGTAATCCCTGCCTCCTGGGTTCAAGCGATTCTCCTGCCTTAGCTTCCTGAGTAGCTGGGATTACAGGTGCCCACCACCATGCCCAGCTAATTTTTGTACTTTTAAACTTTAATTTAATTTTATTTTTTAGTAGAGATGGGTTTTCACCTTGAGCTCAGGTCATCTGTCTGCCTCGACCTCCCAAAGTGCTGGGATTACAGGCGTGAGCCACCATGCCTGGCTCCCTGAAAGTATTTAAAACTTCAGGGAAGAGAATGTCTGGAAGATTTGCTGTATGTAGGGAAGAAGTGACCTCAAGTGAATTATCCTGAGGACCTGAAGAAAGGGAGCTCTGTCCTACCTGCTAGCAGCCCCACGATTGAGCCAATGGCTGCATGCAAGCAGATGAGTGGCGAGGAGATGAACAGAGCCACCAGGAACACACCGCCTGTCCAGGGATTGTCACAGCCGTACACCTGACCGACCCCAACAGGGATGGCTTGTAAGAGCTGCAAAGTTAACAGAATACAGGTCACTGGAGCATGGACCAGTAATGTAAAACCAGACTCAGGACCAGATTTGATCCATTCCTTGGGGGAGTAATCGAGTGGAACAGGAGGATGACTGCACCTTCCAGTGTGTGAGAGAACACGGGAGGAATGAGCTGGAACAAACAGCTCCTCACTCCACCACCCAGCAGGCATCTGAGCATCCCTCATGCAAAGCCAGGGCCCCCAACACGGGCTGGGCATGGATGCTTCTGAGGAACATATGGCTTCTGCTTTGAGGGGACCAGAATGCACCTCCTCCCTAGAATGCCAATGGGAGTTTCAGGGCTCTTGGGGATTTCCTCTAGACCTTCTGAAATCCATACAAATATTCTAGGAATATTGGAAATACAATAGGCCATTTTGATATATGATTTGACTAAAAGTCACCCAGCCTGTTGGTAGCCAAGTGCAGACTAGAGGCTCTGAGCTTGACCCCTCGCTCAGGTCTGAGGTCTTTGTCACCCTTGCTGTCTCTTTGTCAGGCCACTGCTGACACATCCTCTTTGCTGGCCCCTGGCCATTCACAGCTACCCTGGGGGTTGTGAGCCCTTGGAAAGGAGGAGTAGGTGTGTCCCCTGCTCACAGAGACTGCATAGCATTGTGGAAAGGTAGTATGTGGAACATCTGGAGAATGGCCTGAAGTCCAAACATCCCTGAGCCTGAGAGTAACTTGGTGGTGCTGGAATTCGGGAGGATTTATTTGGCAATGCTGTCAGATGGCTTTTCTTCGGCCAGGCTGAATTGTGGATATTTTGGAGTCCTTTGAGGGCAGAAAAAGAAAGGAGGGAGAATGGCAGGGCAGGCAGAGCACTGGCCTGGGAGTAGAGGGCTCCAGCTTCCATCAGGGCTCTGCACAGTTCATTGTATGGCTGTGAGCATGTCACATCCTCATCTATAGCATGAGGAGGCCGGCTTGGCAGATGATCTTCCAGCTTTGAGACTCTGTAGTTCTTTTCATAATTGCCAGGTCACATGACCTCTGTGAGGACAGGGCCCTTTATGCCCAGGTACATCATAGGTGCTTAACAAATAGGAATTGATTAGGTCAGTGGTTCCCAAACTTTGCTGTACAGTAGAATCCTCTGGGAATCTTTAAACAAACACTGATGGCCAGCTCTTCCCTAGACATTCTGATTTAATTGATATGGGGCATGGTGGGGCTTAGGTGAGTCTGGCATGCACTGGAGATGAGTTACGGATGATCCACTGTCGATGTTGCTACAGACGCTGGGAATCATTTAGTTTCTCCCTTTGGACCAGATTTTGTACTTTTTTGACAATTTGATTTAATTCTGGAATAAGTATGATTTCTTCAGGGAGTAGTATTTGAAGAGCCTAGAGGGCTCTTAAGCTTTGCCCACTCTTGTATCTGAATGAATGGCCTTTTAATAACCAAATGCTATTTGGACCAGAGTCTATAATCTTGTGAAAGGAATGGCAAGGGTGGGGTGCTCAATCATATTTATAGAAACCCAGAAAACACTTTGTACCAGACCAGGGAACTCAGTTTAAATGTTGGGAACAGGCTGGAAGTCTACTTAATAAATACCCCATGATTGCCAAGATCTGAGGAATGCAGGATGCTGAGGGGAGTTCACATCCACCTTTCCATGTGGGAATGCAGATTTTAAACTCAAGGGCTCAAGAATGAGAGGGATGAGGGAATGAGGGGTCTTGCAATGGAGCCTGGGTTTAGAATGAAGCTTCCTCCACTGGGATCCACATTTCAGCCTGGTGAGCTGTTCCCCAGGTGGCCTTCCCTCCCAGCACACTGCTCCCAGGCCGCAGCTGACACCCTGGGTGAAGGGCAGTCAGGTGTGCCATGGAAATTTACTGAGCACCAGGCCTTCTCCACACTCCTCATAATTCTTATGTAGCAACAACAAGCTGATTAAACAAATACGAAGGCCTTTCTCTGTTGTTTCAAAGAGAAAGAGGGAAGTGGCATTGATTCTTCAAAACTCAGATCCAGAAGGTGGGAAGAGAAGGAAGGTGGTTGTCAGAGTGGTGGGCTGGTGGGGTGTTAAGGGGGTGGGTGTGGGTCTCGGGATGCCTGGGTTTGGCTCCTACCACTTTCTAATTGCTTATTTTGAAGGTGAACAAGAGGCATCTTTTCTCTGTGACCCATACCACACTGTCGATGTTGCTACAGACGCTGGGAATCATTTAGTTTCTCCCTTTGGACCAGATTTTGTACTTTTTTGACAATTTGATTTAATTCTGGAATAAGTATGATTTCTTCAGGGAGTAGTATTTGAAGAGCCTAGAGGGCTCTTAAGCTTTGCCCACTCTTGTATCTGAATGAATGGCCTTTTAATAACCAAATGCTATTTGGACCAGAGTCTATAATCTTGTGAAAGGAATGGCAAGGGTGGACCATACCACACTGGTCCCCTCGGTGTTGGGTTGTCCGGCTAGCAGTGTGGAGTCGGGGCTCGGAGAGACTTTCTTCCTGCTGGTGCCACATGTGCCTTTGGCCATTACTTGGGCAATACCTCATGCATAGGGATCAGGGACAGCCTGTGGCCTGATTGTCAGACGGCCTGTCACCGATGCTCCTGGCGGAATTTTGAGTGTCATGCCTGCTCCTGCTCTGCCTGTTTTCCACCTGAGAAGGTGGGCTTTCCCTTAAATGCAGAGCTCTGTCTTTTCCATGTTCTTGGGTTTATGCCCTAACACTGCCACTCGTGCCCCAGCCCCAGCCTCAGACACAACTTGAAAAGGTTTTGCATTGTTTGCTGCAGTGTTAACAACCACGGCTGGGGAAGCATTTCCTATTCTGCTGGGTTTAGGTTTAGAGTGTGGCTGTCCCTGGAGGACCCTGGAGTGGTAGCTCCAGAGCTGAGCACAGCAGCAGGCTACACTGAGGTTGCAGCACACCTAGACGGGCAGGACTCAAGCATCGTATCACACAAACAATATTTGAGGACTTAGGTTATGATAGCAAATATTCAAAAGACTGTTGCAGAAACAATAGCCTGAATTGCTCTAGAAAGCAGACTGGAACCAATGGGTGAAAGATAAAGGGAGATGGATTTCTGATGAAGGTAAAGAACACTGCAACATGACAGGGTGGATTGCACCAATAAGTAGGGGATTTTGCCTCACTGGGATTGTTCAAGCTGCATGTACATGTCCTGCCTTGGACTAGGCGGGTGATGGTTCAAAGCTTAGGCTTTGTGTCAGGCTGCCTGGGGTTTAAGAACAGGCACTATCTGCAGTTGGACTTTGGGCAACTAACCCTCTCTGTGTCTTAGTTTTCTCACCTATAAAATAGTGATAATGATGGTACCTACAGTATTAGGTTATATTATGAGGGCTAAATGAGTTAATATGTCAAGGGCTTGGAACAGTATCTGATACATAGTAAGCTTGCTAAGTATTAGCTATTAGCTATCTCTGTTCATTAACAAGGCCAAAGTTTTACAATTCTATATATTTAATCTTATGTTAGATCTTTACTACATTCTTATATCTTCAATGTCTAGAGATCAGCAGATTAATGAATATGTACATTTACCACAAAAGGACAGAAAGCAGGGTTTCTCCCCTTTGGCCCTATTGACACTTTGTTCTGTATTACTCTCTGCAGGGGCAGGGGGAAGCTGTCTTGTGCATCGTAGGATGTTTGGCAGCGTCCCTGGCCTTTACTCATTAGATGTCAGTGGCACCTCTCTAGTCTTGACAATAAAAATGTCTCCAGACATTGCCTAATGTCTCCAAGGGGCAAAATTATCCCTGCCTGAGAACCACTAAGAGAGAGAGTATATAAAAATTAACCCTCTGCCTTCTATGCTAATGCCTTTAAAATCCTAATTTTAAATGTTTATTTTAGTATCTTGCCCCTTTATCTGACTATACATTTTATCTAATATCTTTTACTCAACCACCATGATTCTGTACTGTCAACGCTTATCTGTTCACTTGTGTGTTGGAGTTTCCCTGTATAGAATGCAGGCTTCACAAGAGCAGGATGTCATCTTTGTGTGTTCTCAGTATCTGAAAAAGTATCCAGGCCGCGTTACTTGTTCAATAAGTACTTGTTGAAAGGATCTATGGACATGGCAGCAACCTTTTCTGATACCCTGCTGAGGCCCATCATCTGGCAGAGATGTTTCTAGAGAAGCTGAGAGCATGGGTAATCCACAAATTGGTTGGCAAGAAGGCCTGCAGTGGAATATGGGGGTCTCAACTCATCACCACTGGGTAACTTACCAGGGGCATTTCCATCTCTGTCCAGGTGATATTGGGCACTGAAGACACAGGCTCTACCAGTGTTGTGGGGAAGAAGAGGTTGTAGTGGCCTGTGGCTGCAAGGTACAAGGTGACTGCAATGTTGAAGGGCAGTGTGAAGACTGGGAGGTCCCACTTGCTGAAGATGGAATTCAAGGCACTAGAAAGAACTGGGCTGCAGATGGAAGAGACAAAGGGTTAATCCCTGTGACATCCTGAGGTCTACATTGTCTCAGCAGCTCTGGCCACTGTATCATCCACTGACTCCTCTCCTAGGCACAGCGTTTCTGGCCCCCTTGAGACTCCAGTGTTCCACTGATCTGGGATAGGGAATAAGGTATTCAATTTCAGCTCTTACCTTTTTTTCTTTTCTTTTCTTTTTTTTGGCCAATTTATTGTCATCTGCTTCATAAGCTTACACCACTGAGAAACACATTTTAAAAATATCGTAACTTATTTTGAGTAAAACACTTTATAAAATAATGGAAATATTTCCTTGTTTTTTAAACCGAGAAAACTAAACAAAATGTGACCCTTACAAAATGTAACGTGTTGCCTTTGAATCACCAAAGTGTACAATGACTATTGTTCAGGGCTGTGATAACATTTTAGAAGACTGACCTTCTAGGAGGAGGCTGCAATGGCATATGGGCAAGTTGCAGGTCTAATTTCAGCAAAAATACTTGGAGCTACTCTGGAAACTGCCAGGGGAAAAATAGGACCTTCAGTTGTTTTACCCTCTGTCTTCTTCACCTTTTCCTTGGAAAGAGAATGGATGTTGGCGACAGACAAAGCTTAGCGCAAATCCTAACTCACTCCTATGGGTACAGGCTGAAGGAACATTGTTAGGTAATTAATCTCCCTTAGCTTCAGTTTCCTCTGGAAGGCACCAGCCACCCTAGACACCGAATACCCCACATCACCCACACTCAGTGACCTGCTGAGCAAAACCTGAAGTTGCATGATTTGTTTAAATGGTCTGCTTTTAATGAATGACCACGAATTTCAAAAAGGCATTTAAGACTTCCTGAAAACCCTCCTACACATCCCTTGCCAATTAACTCTCCAACTTACTGAGACAAGTATTTCACATTTTCACCTTTCTCCTCAAATCTTTACTGTCTGCTTCCCTTTAGCCTCAGCCAACCACCTGGCTTTACTTCATTAAGAAAATAGAAGTGACAAGATGAGAAAGGCTTGTTTTCCCAGCCATAAAATCCACACCCTGTCTGCTTTCTTCCCACATACTCTGCCTCTCCGCCTTTTTCACATAATTGAAGCGTCCCTGCTCCTTCATCAGGACAATTCTTTTCCCTTTTCTTTGGATCTAATCTGCCTCAGGGACTTCATTCCTGTAATTTTCTCCTTTCTCTCCTACAGCTTTAATCCCTTCTTTTTCTTCAGATCATTCTCATCAGGATATAACATGCTCTAGTGTCTTCTACCTTTAAACATCTTCCCCCTTTAACCTGATGGCCACTCCAGCTGTGGCTCCATTTCTCTGCTCCCTTCAGGGCAATATCCTTCGAAATGTTTGGCTTTCTGTGCTGTCCCCAATCTTTTCCTCCTAGTCTTTCCCAAACCCACTTCAATCAGGTGTGTGCCCTCATTACACCATGGAAATGGCTCTTGTCCATTTCACCAATGGCATCTATCTTGCCAAGTCCATGGTCATTCCCCATTGCTTTGATTTGACAGTTGGACCTGCCCACCATATTGAAATACTTTCTGTCTGGGCTACCGTGACACTGGATTTTCTTAGTTTTCTTCTTGCCTGCTCCTTCTTAGTCTTTTTTGATGGTTTTTCCCCTTTCTTGCCAGACTTCTAAATGATGGAAAAGCATATGATTCTGTCTTGAATCTTTTCTCTCTCTCTCTTAAAAAAATCTTCTCTGTTGGGTGATTGCCTTTAGTACCATAGATGAAAGCTTCTGTGTGCTTCCGCCTCCCGAATCTTGATCATATCACTGTGTTCCAGATTTGTATATCCAATTACCTTTACAACATCTCCACTTGGAAGTCCATAGTATAATGTGTCCAAACAGAATTCTTAATTTGTATCCTGTCTCCTGCCACCAACTGTCAGGCCTCTGAACCCAAGCTCAGCCATCATATCCCCAGTGACCTGCATGTATACATCCAGATGGCCTGAAGCAACTGAAGATCCACAGAAGTGAAAATAGCCTTAACTGATGACATTCCACCATTGTGATTTTTTCTGCCCCACCCTAACTGATCAAAGTTCTTTATAATCTCCCCCACCCTTAAGAAGTTTCTTTGTAATTCTCCCCAGTCTTGAGAATGTACTTTGTGAGATCCACTGCCTATCCCAAAACCTATAAGAACTAATGATAATCCCACCACCCTTTGCTGACTCCTTTTACGGACTCAGCCTGCCTGCACCCAGGTAAAATAAACAGCCATGTTGCTCACACAAAGCCTGTTTGGTGATCTTTTCACACGGACGCGTGAAACAACAACCAGTTCTTCTCTTGGTCTTTTGTATTAACCCAGGTACTCGGGCACATTATAGGAGTGTATTCGATTTTCTTTTCTTTTCCTTTTCTTGGTATTCCACAACATCCCAACAAGTTGTGTTGCCTCTGTTGTCCTTAAAATATACCCCAGACCCACTCACTTCTTACCATGTTCATGGATATTACTCTAATCTAAACACTGTCATCTCTGTGGGGTTTTGTAGCAGATAATTGTGGATTATTGTAGCAGATGCTTCCAGTATCTAGTCTTACTCCAGTTAAAATCCGTTTCCATCCTGCAAGCAGAGTGATTTGTTTAGATTTAAACCATATCCCATTACACCTCTGCCTAAAACTCTCCAACTGCTTTCTATCACAGCTGATAAGCTGATATAGAAATCAGTCTTACTGGGTCTTCAGGGTGTACCTGGTCTGACTCTCATCGAGTCTCTGCCCTCCCCTCCTGCCACTCCTCCATCCTTCACTGGGCTTCTGCCACACCTGTCTTGTCTGTCTTCCTAGAATACATCATCACACTTCCCCATTTGGGGGCTGCTTCTGCCTGCAACATCCTTCACCCACGTCTTCAGATGACAGATGCCTTCTTATCATTTAGGCGACAGCTCAAATGTCCCCTCTGCAAAGTTGTCTTCTCTGATCACACATGTCTGGAATCATTTGCTGTCCCATTTAGCCTCTCTTGCTTTCCTCAAAGCACTTATCACATCTTGAAATGATCCCTTTTATTAACTAGTTTATAAGTTTATTTCTGTCTTAGCTGAGAAGAATGTTAGCTCCAAGGGAATAGAGACTTTTCCTTGTTTACAAATATTCCCAGCATCTGGGATCGACCTTTCACTCAACAAATAGTTTCAGGCACTCAACAGATACTTGTTTACTGAACGAACCTGGAAAATGGCACTACTAATACCTGCCCTATGACTTGAATTTCAGGGACCCCATAAATGGATTGATGAATGCACTGGAGTAGTAGCACAGAGCCCAGGGTGGGGTGCTTAGTGTTTTTTGTCCTTTAAATTGGGAAGTGGGATGGAGGGCACTGAAGTCTAATTGCCAGCCAGTGCAATGTGGCTGAAGAGCTGTGCTGAGGGGCTTAATCTATGTAGTTTTAAACCAAATATATGCAAATGAAGGCAAGTTCTCCTTTTCACAGGCGGGAATGTGGGGGGCATTAAGAAAATCCCCATAGAAATGACTGTCTTAGCTTTTTGTCCCAATGGATTAAGAAAGAAACCCTAAGAAGAAAACTAAATTGCCCAGAATGCTTAATGTAGTAATTTATTTGCAAGCACTACTAAAAAGCAATAAAACAGTACTTAAGCTAAATTAAACTAACTGGTTTTAGTAACTGCAGACTTTGAAACCAAAGAAAGGCATTTACTTCTCAGAGATGTTAAAAATAAATCATTCTGTCTGATTTATTGCTGAGAATAGGAATAAATCACCCTGTTTGAGGGAAGTGGAGAACAGGGTGGTATACACATGTGAAGTCAGGGTCTGGGGGACAAAGGTTCACCATGACAGCGAGCACACAGCAGAGACCCTGAGATGCTCGACAGACCTGCTGTAAATTCATGTGAACTAAGGATCACACGTGTGAATGGCCCAGCAACCCCTCACTCGGTGAATATTTGTTCCTAACCGCCCTTTCATCCTGACCTTCTTATTTCATCTACAATATGAGGTGATTGCCCAGCAAGATCTCAACCGATACTTCCAGTTCAAAGATTCTATGCTTTACATATAAATACTCTGTTCCAAGAAAGCTCTCTGCTTCTATCACAAGCAGGTTTTCAGCTTTTAGGTCTTGGTTAGGCCACATAATAGACAATTCCCATGCAACCTGCGGTTTAATAGTGCATACTGGATTTGGAATGCCAGCATCAAAAACTTCCAAAAAGTACAACCTGCGGCAAGTGACTTAATCTCTGCATGCCTTGGTCTTCCCTTCTGTAAACTGTGGGCAAATGTAGCCGTGCTTAGCACTGCATAAGCCCTGCTTAGCACTATGTCAAGCAAGCAGGAATAACTTAGGAAATGCTGACCTTTATTACTAAGAATGTCATTCAGGAAGATTACCATTGCAATAAAACACAAGTTGTCTTGTTGATTTAAAGAATTCTCCTGGCCAGGTGCGGTGGCTCATGCCTGTAATCCCACCATTTTGGGAGGCTGAGGCAGGCGGATCACGAGGTCAGGAGATCGAGACCATCTTGGCCAACATGGTGAAACCCTGTCTCTACTAAAAATACAAAAAATTAGCCGGGCATGGTGGCGGGTGCCTGTAGTCCCAGCTACTTGGGAGGCTGAGGCAGGAGAAGGGTGTGAACCCGGGAGATGGAGCTTGCAGTGAGCCGAGATTGTACCACAGCACTCCAGCCTGGGTGACACAGCGAGACTCTGTGTCAAACAAACAAAATAGTCCTCCTTATTCCATATCTCCAAATGACCCCCTTGTGTTACAAGAGAACTCATGGGCTTTCACAGTGTCAGACAAGCTAGCCTGGCTGTGAAGGGGCTGGGCCCCACATGTGTATGTCCTGTCTCTGGCCAGTGTAAGACACACAAATGTCTTGGGGCCCCATGGAGCTGTGAGCAGAAAAAATGAGGTGCCTCACCAGGCCATGGCTGTGAAGGTCACAGGAAACAGAAGCCACCAGTAGTAGTCTAACTTCTCTGAGAACACGGAAATCAGCAGTCCCACCAGCATCCCGTTGTACCCATGGAGTCCTGAGGCAATGGCAGACCTGGTGGGGAAACAGAGTAACTTTGCATTTGAAGTTGGTGGTGTTAATGGGCCCCTCCCTCCTGGTGCTTTGAGGATATGCTTCATTTAGGTGATTCCTTTAATAATAATGCTTAGAAAAAAGTGAGTTCGCTCAGTGAATATTGGGCAGTCACATAGCTGCCAGCACCTTTCCTGATAAAACACACACCTGCACCCCCTCCTTGTCTTGCTGATCAACAATTAAAATTATGCACTTTTTCTGTGGCGAAGCTCTTCTTTGCTTATCAGGGGAGACTTAGACTGCTAAGTATAGGGGGAAATATAATAGAAACCTGAGGTGTGACACATGGAAGTTGTGTGTGGGAGTTGGGGAGAGAAAGGGAGAGAGAAGAGAGGGAAGGAGAAAGAGTGTTATGGTTACATTGTGTAAAATTCTCTGTAGTTGGCCAGGCACACTGGCTCATGCCTGTAATCCCTGCGCTTTGGGAGTCCAAGGCGGGAGGATGACTCGAGCCCAGGAGTTCAACCAGCCTGGGCAACATGGTGAAACCCCATCTCTGCTAAAATACAAAAAGTAGCCAGGTGTGGTAGTGCATGCCTGTAGTCCCAGCTACTTGGGAGGCTAAGGTGGGAGGATCACTTGAGCCCAGGAGGTTGAGGCTGCAGTGAGCCAAGATCTCACCATTGCACTCCAGTGACAAAGGAAGACACTGTCTCAAAAAAAAAAAAAAAAAAAAAAAAAAAAAAAAAAAAAAATTATCTGTAGCTGGAATCTGGGTACTTTCTCTCTCTGCATGTCTGCACCAGAGTGAATAAGCTGGTTTAGCTCCGGGTTCCCAGGTGCTCCTTGGTGAGGAATGGCCCAGAAGTGTGGTATAGTATCCATGCACGAGTCTGGCACCTCCTTCTTTATCAGAGGAGAAGCTGGGGTGAGCACCTACAATTCTCCTCTTGATCCTAATAAACACTGTCCTTGACCTTTCTAATTGCTCTGCCGGGTGAGGGGCATGGGTTGTGGGTGAGAGAGGGGTGTGGGCAGCTTGCACTGCAAGACCCCTGCCAAGGAATGACCTGTGTGTGCTTGTGGTCAGTCCCTCTGCACTCACTTTAGTTCTATGAGGGCTGAAGTGTGTCTCTGTGTCTGTTGCTGTGGCCCAGTAACCAAGCAATGTCAAGGAGGCTGTGCATGGAGGCTGCTCAGCCAGTATTTGTTGACTGAACATGTGGGCATGCTAAACCTTACCATGTCTTGGCTGTTCTTGCATGGCAGAAGCTTCTGGAAGCTTAGGGCTCCCTGAGATGCAGGAAGGGAATTCTGGCTAGAGGAGGGCTCCAACCCAGCAGGGGCTGTGGCTTAGGTCTGGAAGGGGGAGGACCTTTCACCTCTGTAGTGACCAGGAGGTCTAGTAACCTAGATAAGAGGAGAGCAGGAGGATGGGAAAGGGGCAGGAGAGCGCATATCTAGGCAGCTTCCTGCAAGAAAGCTGTAGCACAAGGCACATGTGTGGACACTTGTACTAGACACAGGACAAGCTGTGTCATCAGCTGCTCTTGAGGCCAGGAAGATACGGGGGCAGCTGGAGACAGGCAGCAGGTGGGATGGAGGGAGGTGGCAGAGAAGACCACTGGGGAGCACTTCAAGAGCAGAAATCCACGTTTTGGGAGAATCATTATTTTTAGTGTGTTTGCATTTTCTCTACAGTTTCCCTTTTGTGTTTGGTGATATAATTTAGTGCTTTTTTTTGTTTTAATACCAATAGCTGCCCCACTCTGTGGAGAGTGTCCCTCCAGAATTCTTGTTTTTACTAAAACATTGCTGGCTTCTGGATTTCCCTCCCTGACTATAAAATATACAAAATTAGGTTCAACACCAATGCCAAAAAGGTCTCCATTCAGACCACATTCCATCAGGGAACTGCAGCGTTGGTGTTGTTGACCTTCAGTTACCATCTGTAAAGTACAGTCTTAGGCTAGTGGGGAACTGGGGGTGGGGACAGCGGGGGTGATTAAAGGGTAGCAGGGGTGGCAGAGGTCATGCTTAGAATATGCAACTGTGTCAGTAGTTCATTGTGGACAGCAGTGAGCTCGTGGCTCCTTAGAAGACACGTGTATGGATGTTGTGTCCAGTGGCTACAGCTTTGAGCCTATGGCGTAGAACAAGGCACCAACCTGTCAGCAACAAAGCCTAGATCTTTTCTAGGCACTGTGGGTGTATATGGCATATTGGAAACCAACTTCTTCTCCTGAACATGCTTAGAATATAGCCAGAGAAAGAAGAATAAAAAAACTTACAGAACAATTCAGTCTAGTGCTGGGATGTGTTCTGTGGTTGTTCAGAGAGAAAGAAAGGTTCAGAAAGCACAGAGGGAATCAGGAGTGGCTCCCTGTGGGAGGAAGGATTCCAGGGAATGGTAGAATTAGATAGACAGGTACAGCTGGTGTCAGGGATCACAGAAGCAAAAGTACTTAACTAGGGACAAGTGTGATGTTGATTGAGCACTAGGTAGCATAAGACCCATCAAATGACTCTTGGGGAGCCAAGCTGAGGGGCTGGGTTTTTATCTGATGCAATTTGTCTTAAATTCTTAATCAGGATGTTTGTGAGGATTAGGCATGCCTGGTGTGCATCCCCCCTTGTAAAACTGAAGTCTGTGAAGCGACTCTCTGAATGGCTTGGCAAGTTTACCAGTAGATTAATGGTGGGGAGGATAATCAAAGAATCAGAGTGTCAGTGCAGGGAGGGTCTTGGGCTCGTCTCAGCTGGACAGTAGATTCTACAGACAGGATAATGGGGCTGGAGGGGGAAGTGCTTGCCTGAGACACACAGCTAAGAAGGCAGTGGGCTGCACAGAGTTCACCCCAGGTAAATTTCAGCACACAGTGATGAAGCAGTGAGGCATGGGCTGATCTGCCAGGGTCCCAGTTCTATGCCAGCTGCCCATGGTTGACAGGTACTTGGGAACAAGGAATAGGAGGCCCACTAACCAAAGCAGACACAAGATCCTGGCTGGAGCCCATTTTTAATCTCACCCACCAGATCTGCACTCAGAAGAATTCAGCCCCTCATCCATCTGACCTCGAATGGCCTCCTAGCATGCTAGAATCGGAGTGGTCCTCCAAGGCCACCCTAGAGGTGCATGAGCAACTTCTCCTCAGGGCCAGGCGGACTCACGGGTTTGTCTCAGTGGAATGAGGAACGTCAGCTGGGCCTGACGTTGGTTACAACACATCCAGCTCTGATTACTTTGGGTTTACCAATGGGCCTCTGGCCATGTTGTCCTCACAGGTACCATGATGGGGACAGCATGACCTTGAGCCCAGAAGATGCAGGTCATGCCTCCAAGCCTAAGTCCTGCCACCCATTGGCTGTGGCACCTTTGGTAGGTATCTCTCCGCTTCCAGTCTCCTTTTCCCCACGTGCAAGATGTGGACTCTGTTGCCTTCACTGTGCCTTGTGAATGGTGGTAAGAGTCACAGCTAACAAGATATGACAGTGCTTCTTAGTTTTTTTTTTTTTTGAGAGAAACCCACTGTAAGAAATGCATTTTATATTATGACTTAGCTTTCACTTTCTTTCTTTCTCTCCCTCCCTCCCACACACACATCCCCAACATAAACAAAAATTTCACCAAATAATATTTACCATTACCATATATAGACTACTCTCATCAGTTTTATTTTATGCTATTGTTTTAACTTTAAAAGATGCTGCTGACAATTAATTCATGATCTGGAAATGGGTTGGTGATCCCCAAATTGAAAAACACTAAGATAGGGGATAATCCAGTGTTTCCCAAGCATCAGAAGCATCCAGGAGGACCTTGTTTAAAAGTACACACTCCCTGATCCACTGAATTGGCATAGCTATGAGAGGAAGGGGAGGGGTGGACTGAAACTATTTCTTTCTTTTTTTTTTTTTTTTGAGACAGAGTCTCGCTCTGTCACCAGGCTGGAGTGTTGTGGCGCAATCTCGGCTCACTGCAAACTCAGCCTCCTGGGTTCAAGCGATTCTCCTGCCTCAGCCTCCCAAGTAGCTGGGACTACAGGCATGTGCCACCATGCCCAGCTAATTTTTGTACTTTTAGTAGAGACGGGGTTTCACCATGTTGGCCAGAATGGTCTCAATCTCTTGACCTTGTGATCCTCCCGCCTAGGTCTCCCAAAGTGCTGGGGTTACAGGTGTGAACCACTGTGCCCAGCCTGAAACTATTTAACAACCACCTTAAGTGATTCTGACCATCAGGAAAGTTTGGGAACCACTGGAATAATATACGGCAAAGTCTGAGGAAGTGGTCAAGTTCTACAAAATGTGAATTGTTATTGTTCTTTTTTATTTTTTCTTTTCTTTTCTTACTTTTTTTTTTTTTTTTGAAAAAGAGTCTTGCTCTGTCACCCAGGCTGGAGTGCAGTGGCACGATGTTGGCTCACTGCAACCTCCACCTCCCAGGTTCAAGAGATCCTCAGCCTTCTGCATAGCTAGGAATACAGGCATGTGCCACCACACACAGCTAATTTTTGTATTTGTAGTAGAGATGGGGTTTCACTATGTTGGCCAGGCTGGCCTCAAACTCCTGGCCTCAAGTGATCTGCCTGCTTTAAGCTTCCCAAAGTGCTAAGATTATAGGCATGAGCCACCGTGCCTGGCCCTTGTTGTTGTTACTTGACTTTGCACAGCCAGTGCGAGGCCAGCTTCTTCCACATCTGTATCTATGCCTCCTGCTGGCCCTGTTTGCTTCCCTTCCTCAGAGCCCCTTCCCACACTGTCCTCCCCTCTCCTTGCCTTCTCTCCAGTCCCCCATATCAAACCTTTATAGCTAGGAAGTAGCCTCTCTAATCTCCCCAGCACTTGGTGATGTCTGTCTTCTCTGAACTCAATCACATACTGTACCGTATTATTCTGAGACATTCATTGCCTATTAATCCTGTCTCCTTCAACTAGATGGTAGGCTCTGTGAGGGAAGAACAGCTTAGCTATTCCTCTGCACCTCCCTCTGAGACAGTGTTTGCAGAAGTCTCCACAGTCAAGTGAATGTTGACACTGTCACATGCTGTGAGCAGGAGCAGTGTAATTCTGCAAGGACCATCAGTGACCTGCTTAAAGTTGATACTCAGGAGACTTTGGCTGTCTGGGAGGGTCAGGTTGGCTGATTACTCAAGTAAACACCTCTCTACTTTCTGTCCCACGCATCTTGCTAAAATCCCTATAGAGAGGGACCCACCTGTCTTGGCCCAAGGCGAGAGCTGTTAAGGTTGAGACCACTGTCCCCAGGGCCCCAGTGATTGTCCACCAGGGATTCTGGATCAGTAGCCCTATGAAGATGATGAGGCCGCTGAGAGGATTGTTGACGAACATCACCTGAGCAGTCCCTCTCAGGACCCAGTCTATGAACTGGAGGGCAGGGTGCTTGTCTGAAAGAGAGAGAGCGAGCCATCAGCAGGTCCAGCTTGGGCTGCTGTGCTGAGCTGCTGGTTGGCGTGGCAACAAAGGAAAACAGGGATGTGTAAGCCAGGACACTTCCCATTCAGCCAGGCCAGGCGTGGGGATGGAGGGGTGGGGGTAGAGGGGAGCCTGGTGCCCAGCCCACATCTCTCAGTGGCCCAGCAATCATTCTGCAGTGGGTGGTAGGTTTTGCCATATAGCCAGAGGCACCGTGCTGAGACTAATTTAACGCTGTTCCAGCCATTGGCTTGGTTGGAAAAGAAGCTCTGGGAGGTTCTTTTTTTTTCAAGGGAAATTTATTGGTCCAAAAGAAAGGGTTTTGGAAGGTTGGGGGTGGGGGGTAGGAAATTCTTTTTTCTGTAGTGCTGGATGACTCAGTTGAGGGCTGGTATCTGAGAAGCAAAAAAAGTAGCCTGAAGAAAAGACACTGGGGAAGAAATTGTCGCAGCCCAACTGTGAAAATCAGTACTGAGTCAGGGCCTGGAGGAGGCCAGGTATAGGAGAGGGGCATACATTCTGCCTCGTTTGCTGGTTTGGTTTCCAGGACAACTTGTGCAGGTGTCGGGGCTAGTGGGAGTGGAAGAGTGTGGTGTTCCTTTCAGTGTTTAGTTCGAGAAGAAGTTAAAAGGAAACAATCCTGAAGCTTTGGGAAGGATGAAGCCAACATTTTCTTGGCACATAATAGGCACCTAATAAATGGCTGTGCAACAAGTGAATCGAGTGAAGGAATGATCAGTTAACTAGCTTGGGAAATGGCTTATCTGTTGCTAATATGGTTGTCCTGTATCTATTTCACATAGGAACGAGCAATTTGCAAAGAACTAAGATCAATGCATTTAATTCTGAAACCATGAGAATTCCACGCCAGTAGGGTATATCATATCCCCTTGGAGTCAGCTTAGGGCTGAAGTACCCCCAGCTGTGGACTCCAGCCCTGGGTGAGGTCCAGTCCTGGGTGAATCCACCCAGGGTGAGGGTGAATGAGTGAGGGACCAGCTTTGGACTAAACCGGAGAGAGGGTTGTCTCCCCGGCCTGGCCTGGTCTGGCTGCCTCTGCCCAGGGTATTTTCCTACCTTTCAGCCAGATCCTGTACTCCTTCATGTCACCCGTGAGGTAGCCCACTGCTTTGCAGAGCCTGATGCCCCTTTGGCCTGCTGAGTCCCGATGGGCCACCCCGTCTTCTTTCCTTTTACTCCTTTCATTGGGCTTTTCAATCTTCACAATGTGGCTATCTTCATTGGAAGACCGGAGATCCTTTTAGGAGAAACCAACAAGACATCAAATGATACAGCTTTCTGAGACCAGAGACATTTGGGGATAGAGGGTAGTGGCAGTTTTTTTGATAAAAATAAAGGATCATGAGACAAAGGGTGAAACACATGCCCATTGTCGGCGGCTGCATAGAGCACCCTGTACAAGCCTGCTCTTCCCGGGACCATGCACCTTCTTCACAGCAGGATTTCTTCACTTCGTGCCATGGGTCCCTTTTGGCAGTTTAATGAAGCCCATGAGCTTCTTTTCAGAATAATGTTTGTAATTGCAAATATCAGATAATAGGACTGCAAACCAAACCAATTATACTGAAATACAGTGATGATCATACTAAAAATTATGATATACATGTATGCACAGCAGATCCAATAGTGATAATTTCAAAGTAGTGATTTCAAAGTAGTGAGGAGTAAAGACATGGGACCTCCTTACTGCACATCAGGACAGCTCTGGAAGGCCATCCCAGCAGTCTTGAGTCCCTCTCCACTGCAGCAGTGGCCAGCCAGTCTACCTCTGTGCTACCACCGAGGATGCTAATGGCCTGCGTTTCAACAAAGGCCTTCCATTTGGAGACAGTAGGGTAGTTCAGGGAGCAGGTTTAAGGGGAAAGATTTTGGAGACTGGTTGGAAGACTGGTGAGTGAGTGCCTGTATTCTGTACTTGTCCTTAAAATCATGTCTCACAAAACCACACTATCTAAGGCCAGGTAGGACCCACCATGGGTGTCACCATGTACTGACAGTGGCACTTTCTCAGTGTGCTAAGTTCTTTGGGAAGGCAGGAAAGCGGCATCTTTTAATGCCCTTTTCCTATCCCCTCCCTCCCAGGAAACATGCTAGGAGGAACCCTCCTCACCTTTTCTTCAGGCATTTCCAGGAGGGGCAGAGCTGGGTGAGTATCCGGGGATGTCGAGGGCCAGCTCGGGCTGGTAAACTCTGCCTCGTAGAGTTTGTATCTGCTGGAAAGTGGCTCTGGCAGGAGAGGGCTGCTGTGGGGGTCAGACATTCCTTCAGGGCACAGCTGCTTTTTTATCAATGGACTAGACGGAAGGAAAGGGAAAGAGCTAGTGAGTCAGGACGGGGCCCAGAGGGACTTGGCTGAGGCTGGTCTCAGACCTCAGGTCTGTCCTGGGGGTTGGACGGTGACACATGTGGGATCTGCAGCTTTGCTGCCAGAAAGAGTTGAGGCCATTTTTCTACCTCATTACCTTTCAAAATCCTCCCATTCTTCCGAGTCCAGAAGAATGTCCATTTGGTCGATGAAGATATCCCTGACCACTGAGTTAGAATGGAAGTCTCTCTTTTTCTCTCGATCACTGAGTGTTTTTTCTCCGCCTCTCATATTGCCTGTTGTGCCATCCTATTGTGGTAGTTAGTGGTACATGTATTTTCCCCTTGATACGTATACACAGATCCAGTACTGATTGGAGGTGGGGAGTGTCTAAGAGAAACTACTTCTGAATTGCCATGGAGGCTACACTGCTTACAATTGATCTCCTGTCTTCCTTTTCTTCTCTCTACCATTTCCAGTCCCTTCCCTATTTCCTTTCCCCAGGAACAGTAGGAAACACTGGTCTATTCTTCTGCAAGCTGTGTGCATCCCAGCTGAAGGAGCTTCCCTTCATGGGGCTCCTGTCCCTGTACCACCAGGGTTAGGGCTTATGCCATGACTTGCTTTTGGAACATCCTTTGCCTAAGGTCCTCAGTTTCCTGGTTTTGTCTGGCTTCCCCTTGGTAGTGCTGTACTCTCTCCTTCCCATCCAGCCATTTGTGCCATTCTTCTTTAGCCTCCTCCAGCTCAGTTATATCTTATTTATTTATTTATTTGAGAGGTGGTTTTGGACCTGCATGCAGTCTCCTCTCCTCTAGAGCTTTCCCCATTGCTCCGTGCTCCATGCTGCATCCCTTGAGTGTAGGACAGTCTCTCTTAGGACAGGGATCACAGATCCCTAACATGGGTACTACCATTCCATATACTTATCATTCCAGACACTGCTCAAAGATTGCAGGGTTCCCTTCAAAAGGGGATAAAGTCCCTTTTCTAATTTTGCATTAGTTCCATTTCGCTGGGCTTTTACCTCTTCTGCTCCTAACGAGAGGAATTCTTACTCTCCACAATTTCTTCTGAGCACCACTCACCTTGCTTGTGCAGAAACCCTTCTTCTTTGAGGCTTATCCCAAATGGCCATACCATCCTCTCCAACTGCTCACTGCTGTGTTATTGACTCTCTGGTCACTGTCTCATTCAATGAAGACTTGAGGTGCTCCTACCAATCATCTTCATCCCCCTTCCAGGAACTTTAAGCAGCTTCAATATCTAGGCAGATAACTCATCATCCTATTCTCTGGTTTCTTAGATCCTTGTCCTTCTCATCTCCAGTGGACCTTTTCACCTCGCCTTTTCAACAGCCGATTTCCACAGTCCCAGCATGGGCTTAATATCACACACACTGGAAATCTCAAAAGTCAGATCTCTCCTCTGGCCACTTCCTCTTGTACCTTTGGCTCACCTGCTCAGATGACCCCTCTGACAGCCCTTCAGCTCCCACAGCCCCTTGTCTTCCCTTCCCTCCTTGACCAACTTAACTTCATGCCCCCTTATGTTACTTCCTCCAACTCTCTTGCTCCTGTCTCCCTCCTTCATGCTTGTATGGTAAAATTCCAGCCAGGATAAACCCAAATGTCTAACTTTTCCATACTTTCACCAAACAACTGAACATGGCTAGAGAACAAGGGTAATAACTGAGTAGATTGCTTTCACTGTAAGTTGGATTGCTGTCCTCAGGTGAACACTGGGTGCTTCCCTTTTCTCTCTATAGTCCAGCTCAGTCTGCTTTCTGCTATGGCTGCCTTTGCTGTGGTCTCTAGGGCCTCCATGGCAAGTCCACTTTCAGTCCCCATCCCACCAGGCTGCTCGGCGGTGTTCTGAGAGTTGTTCACCCTCTTTGACACACTCTTTGGCCTTTATTCCTGATCCCCTCTCTGGTTGCTCCTTCACACTGTCTTTGGAGGCTCTTCTTCATGTAACAGGAGCATTTTGCAGACCCCTGTTCCGGGCCCTCTTCTCAGCCCTGGTGCTCCTACCCAGGTGATGTCAGCCCTCAGCATGGCTTCGTATTCCATCTCCATGCCGATGACCCTCAAATCTCACATTTCCAGCCCAGTTTTGAGCACTGGATTAATAGATTTAGTTGTCTACTTTACACTTGCATATAGATGCTCCAAGTACCTTAATTTGCCAAAACAACTCATAATGTTGCCTTCCCAAATCCTATCCTCCCTCACAGGTGACCACCCTAGGAAAAGCTGTCTCCCCCTTCCAAGCTGTTCCTTCAGAAAACTCAGGAGTCACACTTAATGCTCCCTTCTCCTTACTTTCTAAAGTCAACAATTCTGTCTCTAAAAAATATACCTTCACGTTCATGGTCACCAGTTAGCCACTGTCACCTCTAACCACATCTTCAATGACTTTCATTTGGATATCCCTACTTTTTCCCAGGTTTCTCCTCCAAGCCATGCCCTGCAGGGAAGAGGTGCCATATTAATATTCAAATCCACTCATGTTGGATCTCTGCTTAAAGCCCATCATGGTTTCAGATGGAAAACCACCTCTTTGACAGGGTGTGCAAGGCTCTGAGCTCCCACTGTGCTTTAGTGAGTCCCTTGCTTTCCAGCTCCATGACTCCTGGCCCCATGCTGGCCTCCTTTTAGTGCTTGTAAGGTGTTGAACACTTTTCACCTCAGGGTCTCTGCAAGTGCTGGTTCATTGGCTTGAAGACCTTTCCCTCACTCTTCCTGATCAACCCCTACACTTCTGCCAGACTTTGTCTCAATGATCACTTGCTAAACAAACCCTCGCAGATCCACCCACCATGTTCTCCTGTCACATACTCTCATGGGAGGTTTGTATATTTGTATGGTTTCTATCTCCCCATCAGAACTTAAATTTCATGAGGATGGTGGCCTCCTCTGTTCTGTCTATTGCTGCATCCCCAGCTCCTAGCACAGTGCCTGGCATGTAGTAAGGGTTCAATAAATAAATATGGAAGGAAGAGAGGGAGTGGGGAGGAAGGGATTGTGAGCAAGGCTACTGGTGACTGCTAGATAGGGAACACTTCTCTGGATAACTTTACAAATCCCTGTGGATCTCAGGAGTCTCCAGTGGTTTCAGAACAGTGCGGGGCCACCCACCAGCCATGCATTTTCTGCAGGCAGAACCCCCTGTCATGTCTAGCACCGTTCTCATTCCTAGGAGGAGCTCATTAGACCATTGTGAATTTTTGTGTAGGTCTGCAAATGTCATTCAGGTCTAACTAACCCTGATGCTGCCATCACTCCGGAATGGAGGCCTTTCGTTGTATTCTGACCCTGTAGGTAGGGTTTCCGTAAGGGGTGGGCACACTGCCATAGAGGGGGCATGCCAGAAAGGTTTAGGAGACGTTGAAATCCGACAAGCCCGAGAACTTGTTCCTCTCCAATGCGCTCTCTCCCTCTGGTGGCCAAGAGGTGATACAGCATCCCTGGCCCTTGGTAAAAATTTCCCTCCAAGCCAACCATAGAAAAAGTAAGCAGGGGCAATCAGATATCTAGACACAGAATCTGCATGACACCATACAACTGGATAAACTAGAAATGTTCCGGAAAGGCCTTGTGTTAAATTCAGTGGCTATGAAATCTATTAAAAGTCTAGCCGAAAAGTGGTAATGATAAAGGTTTTTCCTAAACATATTTCATGGAATCTAAGATGTTATCAGCTGTCAGATTGATCACTAATTAGGTATCATAAAGAAGAAAATGCTTCCATTCATAATTGCAAGATGCATCTTGATTTTAGAAATGTTAAAATATGACAATAATATACATCATATAATCAAGGAAATATAATGTTCTTTTAAGTGGTGGGGCTGAAGTGTCCAGGTAGGAGTTGAGAATGGGTATACTCAGAAATTATTTTCTAACCATAAGAATTTAAAGATTTTTATACTTCTTTTGATGAAAAAATGTGTCTACTTTATAACCCCTTTAAGATCAGGGGCGATTACCTTAATTTCTGCATTTATACCACCCAGCAGAAAGCCTTACACCTAAAAATCCCTTTATTATTACTATTGCACAAGGGAAGTTCTTTCTAGGGTACTCTCCAAAAAGGTACTTCACCTTTGAGTCCCTTCTGCATGCAGACAATATTCTCATTTACAGATAAATCAAGTCCTCGAAAAGCAAAATAGGAATTGTTTCTCATGTGTATGTTGCTGTCTGCATTTTCCAGAGTAAGCTCACCTCATTGTGACATTTGCAGGACCCAGAAAATGAGCAGCTTGCTGCAGAGTCAAGGTTAGACCCAATTCCCCGCCGCACTCTCCATTACTCTGTCTGCCTGGCTGGGCCTTGCACAGCCGAGTGGCTGGCCCTCGAGCGCCTGGGTCTAGGGCCTCAGCCCAGTGTTGTGTTTATCAAGCCTACGTATCCTCTACAGGAACAGGGCCTTGCATCTCCTGTAGGGAATACAGCATTCCTTTGCCACGGGAATGTTTATCCTGTTACAATGGGGAATTTTGGCTTTGGGGTAGGGGCGAGACATGCAGCACCAATGGCCCTGTGGAGAGCAGGTCGCCGCACGCGGAAGGAGCACGGGCTGTGAGGGGGGTCTGCTCCTGCCTCCCTGCTCTGCCACTCCGGGTTGCATGGGCCTCCATGTCTCCGAAGGTCAACGTAGGCTTCTCAGGACAGTGAAATTGCTGATTTGGTTCCTGGCACATAGTAGGAGCTTAGTGATTTTACTTTCCCCTCTTCTCGTGCTCCCAAATTGAAGGGAGAGAGGGTGAGAGCAGCCAGATGAAGTACAAGCTGGCTGGTCTGAAACAGAATAGCTTTCAAAAGTTTCCATAAGGCGTCGCCACTTGTTAGAACTGGATGTGAAATCCCTGCCCGAGCCACGTCCCGGCTGAGGGCCTCAGCCCGTTCCCAACTCAGCTCAGCGCCAGTCCATTAAACCTGCTTCCAAGAACACATAATGATCTGCTTGGCGCGCTCGGACTCTCCTTGGCTGCCCACACCTCCTCTTTTCCTTCAGAAATATGGACAGAGAGGGCTGTTTGGATCAGTCTCACGTCTCTCCAAAAATCAGGCCTCAAATGTCTGGCAAGGGGCTCCCAAAACAGACCGGCTCCTCCATCCTCTTTGTAAGAACCCTCCTTGTTGAATATCTACCGTACGCCTGTGAGCTACCTTGGAGGGATCACAGCTGGAAGGTCCAGGCCTTGCCTGCAAAGGGCTCACATTCGAGTGGCCAGGAGGAGCAGTGAGCAGGCACTGTGTCCTGAGCGGGAGGCACAAGGGAGGGCAGAGGGCAAGGGGGCGGTGCAGAGAGCACAGAGCGGCTGCCCTGCCCTCCCAGCCCTGGGGAGACTGGGCTCAGTTTCCATGTCAGGACTTGGCTGAGCAGGCAAGAAAGAGGAGCACACTCCAGAGAAATGCCTGAGAAAATACATGGTTTGGGCCAGCAAGTTCCAGCACGGACCCTACTGCAGCTTGGGAGAGATGTCAGCAGGCAATGAAAGACAAAACTAGGGTGTCAGAATCAGACTGTGAGGAGTCCTTAGTGTCTAGGTTTGGACCCAAATTCTTCCAATGGTTACAAAAAATGTGGCTCCTGCTCTGTTATACTAATTTTGAAATTCTTCTCCTGATTATTTTCTCCTAAAGACCATCCGTCTCCAGTGGAATTGCAGAAACACGCGCATGCCCAGTGAAAAGGGGCTGTGGCTGTTTCTCATGCTTCTGCTGCCCTGGGAGGGAAGGGGCCCATGCTCAAAGGGATTTCTTCAATTGTTGGTGTGAATTAGTGCAGAGTCGAAGCTCTCTCCCTATCCCTGGTCTCTTGGGTTTAAGTATACCAGTCCCCTGGTCATCTGGGGATGAATCTCAAATGGCCCCATTTACTTCTTTTTTTCTTTTTGAGACAGACTTTCGCTCTTGTTACTCAGCCTGGAGTGCAATGGTGTGATCTCGGCTCACTGCAACCTCCTCCTCCCAGGTTCAAGCAATTCTCCTGTCTCAGCCTCCCAAGTAGCTGGGATTACAGGTGCCCACCACCAGCCTGGCTAATTTTTGTATTTTTTTGTAGAGACAAGGTTTTATCATGTTGGCCAGGCTGGTCCTGAACTACTGACCTCAGGTAATCCACCGGCCTTGGCCTCCCAAAGTGCTGGGCCACCGTGCCTGGCCTTACTTCGTCTTCTAACCAACTGAGTTATTGAGGCCACGGCAGCTCTGGAGAAGTAAAAGTGATTAGCAAGTTCTCCAGAATATTAGTTGGATTGATATATTTTGCCTAAGACCTTGCAGTTGATGCAAGGAGAGTTTCCATAAATTTCTACGACCTTAGAACCAAGAGGGATGTTCTTTGCCCTCTCTCAAATGATGAAGGAATCCATTCTCTAACACCTCTGGATACCTAGCTTCTCCCGGCTGGGGTCCCTTTCCCCTGAGGCAGGTTGTTCTTGTTGAGAACGGCCCTGCTTACTAGAAACCCTTGTATCTGTGGAGCTGACATCAAGTGCCTGGGACTTTTTCTCCTTGCTGTTTCCAGTTCTGTCCATGACGCCTGCACAGGATTTAGGGACTCCTTTTCCCACTTACGAGCACTTCAGAGGTTGATCCTAAGCCTTCATTTTTCTAGGGCAGTCTACTTGATTGTTCTTCAGTCTGGCTCACCAAACACAGCCCCCAGACTCTCTGCCATCTTGCCACCAGGATCTCAGTGACAGCATCATTCTGAAAGGACTTTGCTGAGTGAGTCAGGCTGGGTCCCCGGGAGCACTGGCTTCATTCATCCCTGAGTTGGTAGACTCTGAAGGTGAAAAATCAGGTGTGTGGGGCTAGGTGGATGTTTGGTCAGGTTGCCAGAATGGGAACAGATGAGGCCCCTGGACTGGTGCATCACACCCCAGGGAGATCAGGGAGGGGAGGAATCCAGGAGACACCTGGGCACTAGGAGTACAGGGCAGGTAAACAGTCCAGTAGCTGGCTGAGAGGTGCCTTGCTCAGGGCTGGGTTGTATAAGAGACTGGCTGAGTGCCGGCTTTTATTAGGGGTGGCTTAGAGTTTTCTTGGCAGCTCCAACTTAGTAAGTCTGATCTGGGCTGAGAGGAGACTGACTCACTGGGGCCAGCGGGTCAGGCTGGGTGGGGCAGAAGTCAGAGGCAGCACCACCTCCTCTGGGTCTTCTGAGGACTGGCTGGGGTTAGAGATGGCTGGTGGCCAGTGGGCCAGGGGCTTTATCTTTCTGGTTTCTGCTGCAGGGCCAGGGCTGGGGTTCTGCAGCTGAGAATCCAACCAGAGCCTGGCAGGGGAATTCTGGCCTCCAGCAGAAAAGCTCTGAGGAGCCTGCAGTGACTGTGAGATGAGGTGGGGGAGAGGCGACCACTTGACCTCTTTTGACGCTCCTCCCTAGCTTGTGTTTGGAAGAATCTTATAGATCACCACACTCTTCTTATGTGACTGTTTTTTTTTTTTTTTTTTTTTTTTTTTTTTTTTTTTTGGGGAAATGGAGTCTCCACTGTTGCGTGGGCTAGAGTGCAGTGGCGCAATCTCAACCTCCATCTCCTGGGTTCAAGTAATTCTCCTGCCTCAGCCTCCTGAGTAGCTGGGACTACAGGTGCACGCTGCCATGCCTGGCTAATTTTTTGTATTTTAGTAGAGATGGTTGCCCAGGCTGGTCTCAAACTCCTGAGCTCAGGCAATCTGCCCACCTTGGCCTTCCAAAGTGCTAGGATTACAGATGTGAGCCACTGTGCCTGGCCCTTATGTGACACTTCTAAAGTGGGGTGACCCTTCAGTGTTCCACATATTGAGCCCTCTCATCCCATGAATAAATGGCAATTTATTGCCTCTTGCATTCCATCAATTGCAATTACTCAGCCATCAAGTTCTCCTTCAGAGCTCTCAGTCTGGATCAGCCCATTATCTCCCTTTGAGCCAGGCCCTCCCCAATGCAGGTCACCTTCTAGCTGACTTCCCTCACTTCGGGCTCCCCAGTTTTTCTCCAGCTTGCCACTGGAGATGGGTAAATTATCTTAAAACATGACTTGGTCGTGCCACTGCTCAAAAACCTTCTGAGGTGCTCCATGTCTGAGTCCTTCGCTCCTGGAACTGGGCATGAAACTCTGAGCCAGGGTAGTCAATGCTCAGGGCACAGAGAAGCACGGTTTTCTGGAATGCTGATTGGGCTTGATATGAACTAATATAGAATAATAGTTGCATATTTAAGCAAACATGGCTTATAAAAGAGTCAAATGCAACTCTTTATATTATTAAAATAAAATATAAAGGGAAGAAATGTAGAGTCTGCAGGTGGCTGCTGCAGGCTGTGCCCTCCTACTACCTAGGGGTAATGTGTCAATTCTCCCCATCAGTTGAGGCTACTTAGGGGGAGAAGTTAAGAAGCTCTGAAGATAGCAACATTCTCAATCTCCCACAGTTCTACCCAGGAATGCTCCACCTGTGCCCGAGACAATTTTCAGCTTCTCTGCAGCATGTGCCACTGTTCTGGGCAGGCGGCCTCCTCAGGTCCCACAGCTACCTCCAGTTCAGTTCTGCATGCATGAATATTGATCTGCTTTACTCACACACATCCTGCTCACACACCCAGCCCTACCATGGCCATGGCGCCTTCCTGGCCTCTTATGAGCATGGTGATCTCTGCTCTGGCTTGTGTGGCGGACTAATTCACAATGCAGTAGTCTCTCTCCCTTTCTTACACACACACACATATATACCCCTACACAGACACACACACACACATGCACACATACTTACATACACATGAGCTGCCCCGAGGTTGCTCTGGGTAGTTAATTTTAGTGTTATTAGATAGTGGTGGTACAGTAGAGACAGAATACCCGGATTCAAATCTTGGCTCCCCCACTGTAATAGTCCATTCTCATACTGCTATAAAGAACTACCTGAGACTGGGTGATTTATTTAAAAAAAAAAAAAAAAGAAAGAAATTTAATTGACTTACACTTCCACATTGCTGAGGAGGCCTCAAGAAACTTACAGTCATGGCGGAAGGCGAAGGGGAAGCAAACTTGGACCTTCTCAAATGGCGGCAGGAGAGAGAGATTGTGTGGAGCAGGAACTTGCCAAACACTTATAAAACCATCAGATCTTGTGAGAACTCACTCACTGTCACGAGAACAGCATGGGGGAAACCGCTCCCATGATCCAGTCACCTTGCCCTGGGTCCTGCCCTCAACATGTGGGGATTATTGGAATTACAATTTGAGATGATATTCAGGTGCGGACACAGAGCCAAACCATATCATTCTGCCCCGGCCCCTCCCAGATCTCATGTTCTTTATACATTTCAAAACACAATCGTGCCTTAGCAACAGTCCCCCAAAGTCTTAACTCATTCCAGCATTAACTTGAAAGTCAAAGTCCAAAGTTTCGTCTGAGGCAAGGCAAGTCCCTTCCACCTATGAGCCTGTACAATCAAAAGCAAATGGCCGGGTGCGGTGGCCCACGCCTGTAATCCCAGCACTTTGGGAGGCCGAGTTGGGTGGATCACTTGACGTCAGAAGTTCGAGACCAGCCTGGTCAATGTGGTGAAACCCTGTCTCTGCTAAAAATACAAAAATTAGCAGGGTGTGGTGGCACACACCTGTAGTCCCAGCTACTGGAAGGCTGAGGCAGAAGAATCTCTTGAACCCGGGAGGTGGAGGTTACAGTGAGCCAAGATAGTGCCAATGTACTCCAGTCTGGGTGACAGAGCAAACTCTGTCTCAAAAAAAAAAAAAAAAAAAAGAAAAAGCAAGTTAGTTACTTCCAAGATACAATGGGGGTGCAGGAGGCATTGGATAAATGCTCCCATTTCAAATGGGAGAAATTGGACAAAACAAAGGGCTACAGGCCCCATGCAAGTCCAAAATCCAGTGGTGCAGTCATTAAATCTTAAATCTCAAAAATAATCTCCTTTGACTCCATGTCTCACATCCAGGTCATGCTGATGCAAGAGGTAGGCTCCCATAGACTCAGGCAGCTCTGCTTCTGTGGCTTTGCAGGGTACAGCTCCCCTCCTGCTGCTTTCACAGGCTGGTGTTGGGTGTGTGTGGCTTTTCCAGGTGCACGGGGCAAGCTGTCAGTGGATTTACCATTCTGGGGTCTGGAAGACGATGGTCCTCTTCTCACAGCTCCACTAGGCAGTGCTCCAGTGGGCACTCTGTGTGGGGGCTCCAACCTCACATTTCCTTTCTGCACTGCCATAGCAGAGGTTCTCTATGAGGTCTCTACCCCTGCAGCAAACTTTTGCCTGGTCCTCCTGGAGTTTCATACATCCTCTGAAATCTAAGTGGAGGTTTCCAAACCTCAATTCTTGACTTCTGTGCAGCTGCAGACTCAACACCACATGGAAGCCGCCAAGGGTTGGGGCTTGCACCCTCTGAAGCAATGGCCTGAACTGTACACTGGCCCCTTTTAGCCGTGGCTGGAATGCACAGGGCAGCAGCGGGGCCCTGGGCCAGCCCATTTTTTTCCTCCTAGACCTCTGGGCCCAGGATGGTAGGGGCTGCTGCAAAGGTCTCTGACATGCCCTGGAGTAATTTTCCCCATTGTCTTGGCAATTAACATTTGGCTTCTGGTTACTTAGACAAATATCTGCAGCCGGCTTCAATTTCTCCCCAGAAAATGGGTTTTTCTTTCTCATCACATCGTCAGGCTGCAAATTTTCCAAACTTTTATGCTCTGCTTCTCTTTTAAATGTAAGTTCCAATTTCAAACCATCTCTTTGTGAATGCATAAAATTGAATCCTTTTAAGAGCACCAAGGTCACCTCTTGAATGCTTTGCTCCTTAGAAATTTCTTCTGCCAGATACCCTAAATCATCTCTCTCAAGTTCAAAATTTCACAGATCTCTAGGGAAATGGCAAAATGCCACCAGTTTCTTTGCTAAAGCATAGCAAGAGTGACCTTTACTCTAGTTCCCAACAAGTTCCTCATCTCCAGTTGAGACCACCTCTGCCTGGACTTCATTGTCCATATCACTATCAGCATTTTGGTCAAAATCATTCAACAAGTCTTTAGGAAGTTCCAAACTTTCCCACATCTTTCTATGTTCTGAGCTCTCCAAACTGTTCCAATCTCTGCCTGTTACTCAGTTCCCAACTTGCTTCCACATTTTCAAATGTCTTTATAGCAGTGTTCCTCTACCTTGGTACCAATTTACTGTATTAGTATGTTTTCATACTGCTATAAAAAACTGCCAAAGACTGCATAATTTATAAATGAAAGAGGTTTAATTGACTCACAGTTCCACATGGCTGGGGAGGCCTCAGGAAACTTACAGTCATGGCAGAAGGAGAAGGGGAAGGAAACTTGGACCTTGTCACATAGCGACAGGAGAGAGAGAGTGTGTGAGAAGGAGGAACTTGCCAAACACTTATAAAACTATCAGATCTTGTGAAAACTCACTCACTATCATGAGAACAGCATAGGGAAACTGCCCCCATGATCCAATCACCTCCCACTGGGTCCGCCTTTGACACATGGGGAATATGAAGATTAAAATTCCAAATGATATTTGGGTGGGGACACAGAGCCAAACCATGCCACCCACCTACTTAGCTGTGCATCCTTGGGGAAGCCCCACAACCTCTCTGTGTCTTGGTTTTCTCATCCCATCTGTGAGGTAAGGACAATAATAGTGCCTACCTCATAAGATTGTTTTAGAAGAAATAATGCATGCAAGTTGCTTAGTGCAGTGCCTAGCACATATTAAGTAGCTAATAAACGTTAGTGATTTTAATTGTTCATGCTTGTGCTGTGAGTGATGTATTCATGTGGCTGAGCATCTTCAGGGCTAATGTCCAAGAAGCCCAACCAAAAGTGGATTCAGGCAGTAGAGAGATGGGTAAGGAGTTTAAATGCTATTCTGCATGGTCTGAGAAGTTAAACTTGCCATATTGGAATGTCATGGGCACATAATATTCTGACCAGCTGATTTGCTTGACTTGCCAGCCCACAGAGTGTGAGCCATCCTTGCTCTTTCCCACTGAGCTCTGGGCAGTTTTCTCTGATGACCTTGGGCTGGAAGATCTCTGAGTAAACACCTGTAAATGGAGGCTGGGAGCAGCAACAACTACTTGAGAGCTCTTCATCTTTCCTTTTCCAGGCCTCAGCTATCTGTCATTGCTGTTTATGTATATGTCTCATCTCTAGGAGACAGATGGGAGCCCCTTATGGACAATTTCCTTGTTTTCTTGAAGTATAGCATCTTGCACACAATAGGTGCTCAATAAATATTTGATGAATGAGTGAAGTATTCACTGAAGATTGCAGACTATGAACTTTACAAATTCTGTACTGTTTGAAGTCACCATGCACATGGTATTTTATATGTTACAAAACACTTTCCTTCCTCAAACTGCATTTATTTCCTCAATCAATCTCATGATAGGGGGTAAGCTATAGATGGTGCTGTTCTTCTTGTTTTGCAGGGTCAGAGATGTGAGGGTACCTGCCACATGGGCCACACAGTGAGTTGACACAGGAGCTAAGACTGTCTCAGCCTGCTTTGCTCAACAGCATTCCCAACCTACTTGTGTTGGGCCCCGGACTCTTCCCTAAGGTTCTCTCCCTCATCCAGTGACTGTGGGCATGTGAGTCCTTGATTCTTCTCCCTGGAGCTGGGCCTTATGTAGCTTAAGCTTTTTGTCTTTGGATTCAATGTGTACAAACACACATCTCCTTTCAGGTGCTGGGCCATGGTGTGAAGCTGGGTCTTCCTGTGTGCAAGCTGGGCTGGCATGTAGACCTTCTCCTTCCTTTTGGTGAGGATGCACTTCTGCACTTGACCTCTGTAAGGGCTCAGTGTGGCATGTCCTTTAGGCCCTTGAGCTACCTTCTTCCTTTTCAACAGAACCTTGATCCCCTTTTCCTGCACAGATGTTTATTTTCTAAGAACAACATGGCTTTGGAGTCAAGAGGAAGGGCTGTCCCTGGGAGGGGGTGGAAATCAGGATGGATCCCATCAGGTGCTGTCCCAAGAGCTTCTTATTCAGGTAAAGCTCAGAGTCAGATGACTATTAAAGGTATTCCTGGTGCGGAAAAGGATAACTTGCAGTCAGAATGGGGGTGTTTGGAATGGGAGGAGGCTGGTGTTTGGTGAGGGCAGGGAAAATGCTTAATGGGCTGGTGTTGAATCTCAGGTCTTCTTAAGCACCAGCTGATGGGCCCGCCATGGCTGAGTTCTTCTCGTGCAGCACCTGGGTGTGCCCATCCTCTGTGCCTTACGTGGTGTTTCTCATCATGGCAAAATGTGTTTTAGGGTCATCGCAGGCAGTAAACCAACAGTCCTTTAAAACTGGCTTTCAGCACACATTTTCTGTACAAGAAGACCCTAAGTCATGCTTTTATCCTGAGTTGGTGGAAAACTGACAAGGTAGTAGGTGATGATGCTGTCACCTCATTGGTGATCTATGGGTGTTGGGGAAGACCAGGGTTAGAGCAAAACAAACCTCTAGGTGAAAGAAGACCATCAATGGATGTGTGTGGCCACACTAGGCCAGTCTGGAATTCCATGCAGTGATGGAATTACAGAGCTTTGCAAAGTGTACCATTTCCAACATATGCCTCCTGCTGGTCTATTGACAAGAGCTGAAACCTACCATGAGACACGGGTTCCTTTTAGTTCAGTTACAGCCTTGTTTCTAGAATGCCTTCCCCCTCCCTTTCAGCTGGATGTGAACACTCTTTCCTTGAAGCCCTGAGAGCTGAGATCCTCAACCTTGACAGCACACAGTCATCTTTATCTAGGGAGCTTTAAAAAATGCTGATGACTGGGTCGCTTCCCCAGAGATTCTGACTTAATTGGTGTAACCCGGGCACTGGAATTTTTAAAAGCTCCCTAGGTAATGGTAATGTTCAGCCAGGATTGAGAACCCCTGACCTAGATCTTTGTGTCTATGCTCTTTCTGCATATATTTTATGCCTTTGCTACTCCAGGTGAGTGGGGGTTCAGCATCAGCTTCACTTGGGAGCTTGTTAGAAATGCAGGCTCTCAGCCCCACCCCCATAACAGAATCTGTATTTTGAATAATACCTTAGGTGATTCCTGTGCTCAGGTCTGCACACAGGCTTCTCAGGGGTGTAATGGGGCAGTACTGGGGTGCAGACAGCTATAAGAAGGGAGAAGGGATGGTGGGGGAGGGACTGGAAACTATCTTCATTTCTTTTACAATTTTTGCTTAGTGGTCAAAGCATTCAGTAAGCAAGCAAAATCAGATTAGATTTAGCAACAGCAAAACCAACTCAACAAAAACTAGATTTATGACTTTAATTAAATGCCATTTGCATCCTGCATCTCCAGATGAAAGGAAGTGGCAAGCACCCCAGTCTTTTTCAGCTTGTGTCTTGGCCAGTGGAATTTAAATCGCTGCTTCCTATGCAACCTGCTCAGGGTCGTAGCAATGGCATGCTCCTGAGGAATCTAGTTATAGGTGGTATACAATTTCAGAAATAAAAGTGTATCACCTTTGGAAATGGAGTCTTACTCAGCTATTGAAATAGCTAAATGAAATGCTCACCTTTGCTTTGTAAACCCACACAAGAGGATAGAGAGGAGAGACGGACGGGTTATTGATTTGCCCAACCGTGACGGGAACAGAAGCATGGGCCCTCTGGACTTAGGTTGAGGTGAACCAAACTTAGGAGGCTTTACTTGTGGCACCCTCATGGAGTCTTGCTATAAACTCCAATGAGGAATGCTGGCAGTGAGTGGTGGATGCCTTAGTGGAGAGCTCTAGTAAAAACCATAAGTAGTTGAATAATGATTCTGCATTACCAAAGAAGAAAAGACATAAAAAGCCCCACCTGGAGTGGAAAGGGACATTTTGTGGAGTTAGTGAGAAGAGAAACATAGTTGTGATTGGCACAAAGGAAGGAAAGAGTGAAAGGACTGTAAAATTTTAGATAGATGCAAGAAAAAAAGGAAGGAGAATAAGGAGAAAATGGGGTAAAGGAGGAGAGAAGAGAAAATGAAGCCACAGTGAAGGAGCAGTGGGTGTGATGGCGGGAAGGGATGTGCCAAGAAGGAAGCCAAACAAGCCTAAAGAGGAGATGGAGCAGGGAGACAGGGAGAAAAATGGATGCTCCTGAGCCATTTGTCCCTACTCTGAAAGGGGCAACAGCCTGCGAGCTGCCAAAGACTCCCTGATGGGGCTTCTTCCCCTCCTCCCTTCCTTCCTCCACGAATCTTGTGTAGGATGAAGCAACAATCTTCCTTGAGAAGCAACATTGGGGCTCTTCTTTTCCATTTGCCTTGTGGCTCCTGGAAAACCAGCTGGACTTTGAAATAGACATCCTGTGGACCAGCTACCCAAGGAGGAAGTGCAGAGGGGACCTGGCATGAAGAAACAACTTTGCAAATTCTAGTTTTATTCCATGCCCCCCTCACGCCTAACCAAATGAGCTTTCATTATATTCCCAAAGAAGCTACTTCCCAAAGAAGCTACTTAGAGTTGCATTAGTTGAGCGTTAAGGGATATGAGCATGCTGGAAGTGGCTGGAAGGCATTTGCCAAGATGCTTGTTGTCTGACTCCTCTGAAGCTTGACTGAGGTAATGGGACAGATAAGTTGGCTATATTTAAACAGCCAAAACTCTGAAAAGATGGAATTTGTCTGGACATCACTGGAAAGTAAATTGAGCTTGTTGTGAAATCTCTGAAGATATGTTTTCTAAAAGGAGGGTGAGTGTTGATGAGCAAAACCCACTGGGACAGTCACAGCGGGTGGAACAAAAAGAGCATGGACCCAGGAGCACAGCCAAATTGCAGCTCTTCTACTTACTCCAGAGCCATGTTGGACACAGAATCCTCCTTATCCATGAGGCAGGGATGGTGAGAACTGCCTTGTGAGGCAACACACAGAGGGCCCAGTGTACTGCGTGGTATATAGTAGGTGTTAACAAGTGTCAGTTTTCACCTCCTTCCCATCTTTTCTGGGGTTGTTCACAAGTGCTAAAGACTCCAACCATCAGGGATTTAATGAGAGTGGATCTGCTGAAGTAAATAGGAAGGTTAATCTTTCTAAAGCACCAATTTCTCTATAGCACATCCTGTACCAGATAGTATTCATTCAAAAGTGTTTGGTGAGCACCTATTATGTACCAGTCACAGGGGATTCAACAGTGAACAAGAAAAAACTCATCATGCTCTAACAGAAACCAGAAAGTAACTGTTAATGCCCAGGAATAGGGTCGTAGCCGTTCCCACTGTAGGGTAGGAATAGAGAATGGAGGCATTGGAGAGAATCTTTCGGTTGTTTCAAGGACTGAGAGGCACTCTTGGGTCACTTGCTCTGGGGAAAACTGCTGCCATGTTATGACAACACACAAGCAGCCTTATGGAGTTCCTTACAGGGGAACTGAGAGCTCTTGTCATCAACTTGCCCGTCATGTAAGGGAGCAACTTTGAGAGTGGATCCTCCAGCCCCAGTCAAGCCTTCAGGTGACAGCAGCCCTGACTGACATCCTGACAGCAGTCTCATTAGAGAGCCTCAGCCAGAAAAACCCAGTTATGCTCCTCCTGATTCCTTAATTCCAGAGACATTAAGAAGATAATACATATTTATCATTTTATGTTGCTAAGTTTGGGCAACTTGTCACACCTTGATAGATAACTAATACATTAGCCATTAACGGCTCTTTAAGAATCAGAATTAGCTGGTCTTCTAGCAGGAACCCAAAAAAGGTATGCTTTTTATGGAGGAAAAGGTTCTTGGTGAAAGGAAGTAACTAATATTTGCTGAGTACCTACTATGTGGTAGGTACTGGTACCTGTGTTATTTAATCCTCCTAGCAACCATGTAGAATAGTGTAGAGGGCACTTGCCTATAAATCTGGAGGTAGTCTGCTGACAAAATGGGATGACAGACCATGTTAGAAAGATGTGCAAAAAAATTGCACAGTTGGTTTCACAATTTTGCAGGAAATTAGTTTCCCATTGGTTGAGTCTCATGGGGCATAAACGTCTCTTGGGGATAAAACCCTGACTGGGGATTGGTTTTGAAGACACAACCCATTAATTGAAGAATTGTACATACCAAGCCCTCTGGCTACCCCTTGGGGACATACCCAAGAAGTACTTAACCAACATTGCCTTCAGAGAGATTGAATGCAGAGACAACACTCAAATGCATGAAAAAAAAAATCAGAAAGCAAAGTAAGAAAATATTAAAACAGTCGAAGTGCTCCATCATTTAATTATTTGTCCAACCTTAGCAAGAACCTCTCATTCGCAATGTCTGTAGTCTTGAGGATGGGAAATACATGATTCCTGCCCTCCAGGAACTGAGGGATGATCAGACACATAAAAACAACATAGGATGTATTATGTGGAAAATTCCTGTGGTAGAACCTGAGTCTGGCTTGCTCAATCCTCCTCACAGTGTACCTTACTATACCCAAGAGGCTAGATAACTAAAAATTAGATTTCTTAGCATTCCTTGCAGCCAGTTTTTTTTTTTTTTTTTTTAAATTTGTCAATTTTAGGCATTTAGGTAAAATTTAGAAGGTGAGAGTGAAACAAAAGATTCTTTCCTGCTCTTTTTGGCTATTTTCTGATGAAAGTAAGTAAGATCATGGGCATATGAGGTTATCTTGCCATTCAGTGCTCAGCCACCAGCTTTATGGGGTTTGAGAAGCAATAGCTACAGTGGCGTCGTGATTGTGACTGACTGATTCCTGGAATACAGTGGTTCCTATGCTGAACTGTGACTGATAGATTCCATAAGAAAGGAACCAGATAGTGTTATATGAGATTGGGGCAGTGGAGAGGAGGGGAGGGATGGAATAATTAGAAAGGAATCTTTGGAGGAGGTAACTTTTTAGCATAAAGGAGTAAGGATTTCAAACAGCCCAGGAGAGATGAGGGTTCCCTGGTGGGAGTGATTGAAAGGGGCTGTTTCTCCTTTCCCCAACTTGATACTTCCTCATCACCTTCCCCCCTCCAGCTGGATGGTTATGGTTTTTATTAAAGCCTGGACTTGAATAGTTACTTGGAGTTTCTGTTTGTTGTCAGTGGGAAATGTGTTATTTCAATATGGAACTCAATACCCAGAAAACAGATTTTCATGTAGTGGTCTCATGGATCCTGCAAAGATAAATGTATCTGGAAAAGGCGGTGCATTTCCTCTCCTGTAGCCTTCCTTCATCACCCTTCTGGAGACTGCAGGCTGCTGTTCCATGCTACGCTCCTGATAACTTATCTTTCTGGGAGAGGATAAAATGGAGGGACCAGGTGTTCTCTGACATGGCAAATCAGAAGAAAAATCATTGCGTTGGGAGTGAGGAGACCTGGGATCTAAATTTAGCTCTGCTGCCTACCAGCTGTTTAACCTTGGTCAAGTTTAATTAATAACCAAATCTTTAAAATTTTGTGATTCTGCCCACTTCTCTCCAGTTTCAAGGCTGCAACCTTAACTCAGACCATTATTATTTCTTCTGTTATCTGTGCATCCTCCACAGTCCATTCTTCTTACAGCAACCAGAATAATCATCTTATCACTGAATCCCATCACCTCTCATTTAAGACTCTTTAATGCTTCCTGGTGCCCCTGGGAGGTCAAAACTCCTGGCAGAACTTAAAGTCTTATTTGTCTCAGTGGGCATCTTCACCCTCTTCTCCAGAGGGGGTTGTATTTTAAGGTGAACTAAAACCAGTGGTCCCCAAAGTGGGGAGTTTGCCCTGAGGGGTACATGAGACAGTCCATCAGGGCATGGGTAGAAAATATTAGAACTTTTATGTATATTTTTATTCAAAGGTTAAGAAGGAAATTAAGCTTTACTAGCCTGGTTAGGATTGTCTTTCAAGTTGTTACCTGTCACATGTGGTCCTTGTCTACTGTGCGTGAAGATCAGCATTGCAAAGTGAAGATGTTGGTGGTTGCTCGTGCAGGCTCTGGAGCCAGATTGCCTGGATTAGTGCTTCCTATTGGTTATCAATATTGTATTATGATGATGATCACTGTGGGGAAGAGTGGAAGCCTCATTGTGCAGAAGGATGTACACAAAATTGATACTCAGATTAATCAGACTCTTGCAAAGAAGACTAATGGAAGCCCAAATAATTCATACAAAAGTGGTAGGGCTATTGCTTCCTTCGTTCTGATTATGAGCTCATCACCATCTATGTTGTAAAGTAAAGACAATGATAATCTAATCAACCACGATGAGAACAGGCCCTCCAAAACTGTGAAGTCTACTTTAAACAAGGATTTACATTCATTGTCATTAAAGATGACCCACACCTAAGTGTGTATTTTGCCTTGACATATTAGCTGATGTAGATGTAATTTATATTTAAACAAACATATTGGGGGTGACTGCCCAAAAATATATTTTTAATGGAATTGCACAGTAAAGAAATTTCGAGACCACTGAAGTAGGCACATGCTTGGTTATGACTATGCAGAGTTTCACTAGACCCCATACGTATCTTCTGATGTAACATAAGAATGTGGACCCGTTGGTTACCGATGTTCCTGATGCATTTATAAAGCAGGGTTGTTTCTCTGCACTGTGTTTTCAATGGGTTTTAAAGGAGTAGACTGCATGATTTGGAGTATTTTAACTGCAAAATCATTTGATCTAGATATTGTCAGATATTTACTTAGAATTTTAAAATGGTAAATATTATGTACCATACAAAGTTATGTTGCTGCTAGGATGGGCTATGGTAACATGCCTCCACATGATGGTGAATGGCTTCCTGACATTAGGATTAATTGGATCTCACACCAATTTCATCATTTAGAACCCAGTGAGAAATGACTTTTTTGCATCATATTCATTCTTGAAGTAATTTGTTTACCCCAGCCATCAAAACTCAGTTAATAAACCATGGGGATTGACACAATGGCACTGTATAGGCAACAGAGAAATATTGGAAAAGTGAATTATAGGTGCGAGTGACTAGTAATAAATAATCAACTTATTCCTGCTGCAGAAGTGTCTATGACCAGGAGAAAATCTGACTGATGGAAAATTTGAATCCAACAAAAGTGAGCCACCTAATTATGCATGAAGACATTTGAAAGCAAACATGTTCTGGTTCTCTAAGTAAGATTGTTCTTCAAATACATGGTTTTGTTAAAAGCATGTCTTCTGACTCTTAGACCCTCTCCAGTTACCTGGCATCTGAAATTATACCATTAGTGGCTCACTCCTTTGGGGTAAGCATAGACCACTTCAGGTATCTTCTTTTCAAAAACAAGCACCCCTAGTAAGAGTTAGCACATCAAGTCAATGACTCTTTAGGGTGACTTAGTCTTTTAGATGATTCCACCACTGGGAGAGCTCTGGCACAGTGTTCGGGTTCTGGGCATCCTGGAGGGGCTGTATGAGAGAGGATGAGAGCTGAGGGTTGAAAAAGAGTAAAGGTAGAGGGAGGAGAGTGGAAAAGGCTAGTTATAATGGTTTCAGTTTTGACAAATAAATACCCTGATTGTAACCCTAGAAACTACATCACTGAATTTATCATCACCCTCTGGTCTTGGGTAGAACTCACATCTTTCAGAATAATTCAATGTAATACACTATTCAAGAGACCCCAATAAATACAGCGAACTCCCAGTTTTCAGTGACTCTGTCATCTGCTTGTTGACTGTCAGTGGTTAATCTAGGACAAAGATCAGACCATTCTCTCGGAAATCACACCCATGTTCTTATCAATTATGGACCAACAAGAGACAGGAAGAACAAATTTCTAGAAAGAATAGAAAAATTTTCTTCAAAGCACAAAACTGCTGTGATTGGGGATCACCTGTTATACACTTATCAGGATTCCATTTCTCACTGTTTTGAATGATTGAGCAGTGGTCATTCTGATTGAATCTTTGTGATGACTCATTTGTGATGTTCCCCTCCCTGCTTGTTCAGCAAGCTGACACATCTGCTCAATACCACCCCATCCCAACAACTGATTGACTCAGTAGATTCAGTGAAAAAAAAAAAATCAAAGTTGTTTGACAAAATATACTTTTTTGATAGAATCTATCAGTCAGTTGCTAACTAAATTGATGGGTTATTTTTATCTTGATTTTTTATTTTTGTTTTTGGAAATAACAAGTTAGCTAACTAAAAAGACCAGGTGTCTAATCGACTTGGCTGGTTGTGCTGACAGATATTTGAGATGACATCAATTGGCTAAACTGATGGGAATTTGAATGAGTTCAGTCAAAATGTTTGAATCCATCAGTGGGGAGTGTCAACCAATTTTTGCTTTGGAGAAAGCACACAAGTGTCTGCATTTTACCATGAGGAAGCAGAAGGCGTTTGGCCTTAAGACACAAAAAGAGGAGAATTCTTCGAAAGAGTCTGAGTGAAATTTTGTGTCTTCTGATCTCTTGCAAGGGCCTGAGTTTCTCAAGGAAAGACCAACTTCTCTGCCCCATCATGGTCATGTTTTAAGTCTCTGCAGAGGATAGAGCAGCTGAAATGAGTGTGGGGTGAAAGTATTTTTCACATCACATCAAAGACCCCTATGTTACCTCTATCCTTGGGGTGAGGCCAGAGCTCATCCATGGAAAAGCCACACAGGTCAAGTGGCTTTTCAGTTTTCTATAATCCTTGCTCCTGCCTCCTTGCCCTGCTTCAAATTCCTTTTTAGATCTTCCTCCACCTTCACAGGGTATCCAATGCCCTCATACTCTCCCTCTCCAGGGCAGATATCCTCCAATCTCTGTAAGGAATGAGTGGCAAATCACCCTGCTCACTAATCCTCTTCAAGAGAGATGAAATTTTCATTAAGGACTGACATTAGTTGAACACCTATTGTGTACTAAATACTGTGCTGGGCACTTCACACACACTGTCTCCTTTAACTTTCATATCTATTTACCATTGTATGGCTCATCCATGGCCTTTTGATATTTTATGAAATAAGCTTCTTTGAGGTTTAGAACTGAAGGTCTGGGTGGAGTTTGCATATTTTTGGCTTAATCTGGGCAGTGAATGAGTACTCCTAGAGTGGGACTTGGATCCCAGAAAGAAGGAGACCCCTGGGCATCATGTATAGCTGCACATGCCCTCACCAGACAGAATGGCCAATGCCAAAGGCTCTGACCATTTAGATCTTTCAGCCAGTCCTGCCTAAGCAGATGCTTCCTGGATAAGACCAAAGAAAATGCTTGCAATCTTGTCCAAGGAAGTGTAAGTCACCACAGTTCAGCTGAAAAGACTTAAAGACTGAAGATCATCATGGTGTTGCTTCATCATGCTACAGACTTGGAGTCCCTTCAAGTCAATGTTTATTAATGGGCCAGTCTGATCACTTGCTTTCAGAAAAAAGCATTGTCAGAATTTTTCTCAATGATGTTCATTTAGAAAACATTGGTTAGGCTCAGTTGGGGATTCCTTCTGGATCATGAATGGAGAGCACTATCCAGTTGGACTGAAAAGATAGAGGGGAAAGAAAAACCCCATTGGAATTAAGACAACAAAGTCAAAGTAGTTGTATACAGACCCAGAAAATATTATAGCCCTGAGTGGTGAATGGATCCAACCTTGTCCCTTTCTTACTATGTGGCCGCAGAACAATTCAATGGTAGAACATGCATGCTCTCCTCTTGGACATTCAGTTGCCCAGAGGAGTGGGGAAAAGCCTGGGAAAGGAGGAGATGGCAGAGAGATCTGGGCTCTGGCTAGGGCTCTCCCACTAGACACTAAAGGCTTTGCTTTTTATTGAAGAATTTGAGGAAAATTCTGACAATTGTACCTTTATGACCCCATGGGTTTTTTTCTCTGCAGCGCCTCCATGTGGTAGGTTAGGATAAAGCTCAGAAAAGTAAAGTGACTTGCCAAGGTCATGAAGCCAGTTGGTAGCCAGTTAGCATGAAGCTGCAGGTTGGGCCGTGCATTCTCTTTTGTTTTTCCACCATACCATGTGGTGCAGCACTGATCATCCTGAGGGGTGGCAGTCAGGTTTGGTGGAATAAGGGACAGCCTAGGGAAGTGGTAAAGAATGAGGTTCTGGAGGCAGATGACTGAGTTTAAGTCTTGGTCTCACCTCCCATCCCACCCTACTTCATTGCATTATGACTCTGGGCACAATACAGCGCATGAGTTCCTTCAGATGAGGATGGTCGTAAAATTGACTCAGAGTTGGCTTCATGGACCTGCAACCAGCAGCAACCAGTACAAGTTGCATATGGCCCTGTATAAAAAGGGCTCTACAGTCACCATCTTGAAATTCACAATAATTCAAATATTTTCCATTATTTAAAAGCTTGAATTTGCGTTTTGTAAGGGAAGTCTAGTGGGACAATGGAGCATGAGCCACTAGATCTTCTGCTCACACTCAGTCCTACCTCTTGCTGCCTCCCTTGGTTCACAGTTCTTGAGTGCCTATTACCCACTTTTTGGAGCCCAAGGACCTGCCCAGCCTCTTCCTCCTTGCTCCCTACCCAGTGACTGCTGCTGCTGTCCGTGCAGAGGTATGCACAGGTCAGAGTTGAGTGCATGTACCCTGCAGCATCTTAGCCTAATCCTGGTGCCAAGTGTATCCTGGCATCGAGATTACCATACCCTGAGGCTGCCTGTTCACTGTGTGTTGTGGTGCAGGTGGAAGGCCTGCGAGAAGAAGGGATGCCTGATTCAATTTCTCCACTCCTGGTTGCGCACAGCAGGTCAGTCTGATGGCTGCTGTGTTTGTTGGGGGAACCTGGTGGCCAGTGGGCCATTTGGGAGTACACTGAGTTGCAGGATGGAACCCCTGGGTTCCGGTGATGGTCTTCACTCATCTAGCAAGATTTTTTTGTATCCCAAGCAGTGTGACAATAAGTAGCAAATAAAAACCACCATGAGAGGGAGGGAGAGAGAAAAAGAGCGCTCACAGGAGAAAGAAACAAGTTTTATATTTTAGTATATTTAACTGCCTCTTATTTTCTCTGCTTTTTAACAAGCGCCCTACATTTTCATTTTGCACCTATAAATCCTGTAGCTGGGTCTATATCTACCTCATGGGCTGTTGTGGGGATTAGATGAGCAAGTACCCGAGAAGGGCTCTGATATGGTTTGCCTGTGTCCCCACCCAAATCTCATCCTGAATTCCCATGTGTTGTGGGAGGGAGCTGGTGACTCATGGGGGCAAGTCTTTCCCATGCTGTTCTTGTGGTAGTGAATAAGGCTCACGAGATCTGATGGTTTTACAAGGGGGAGTTTCTCTGCATGAGCTCTCTGCCTGCTGACATCCACGTAAGATGTGTCTTGCTCCTCCTTGTCTTCTGCCATGATTGTGAGGCTCCCCCAGCCACATGGAACTGTAAGTCCATTAAACCTCTTTCTTTTGTAAATTGCCCAGTCTCAGGTATATCTTTATCAGCAGTGTGAGAACAGACTCAGAACAGTGCCTGTTGCTCAGGTAGTGCTCAGTGTCCTCCTCACCTGTGTCCCTGCTGGAGATGCAGAATGGCTGGGTCATGCTCTCTGCACTCTGGGGAGGGAGGGACACAGTCATGTTCCATGGGAGAGTGTCCCTCCATTCAACAAGCCCATCACAAAACAGAATTGTCTGCTCATTTCCTAAGTCCTGACTGACTTCTTTGAATTGGGCCAGGTAACAGAAAGGTAACTACTTTTGCAACAGTCAGAGCAGGTCGGGGCCAGGACCGTATCAGGCATCTCGCTGAACCTAACTGGAAGAAGAGCAAGGGGGGTTGTCATATGGCCACATCCGCTGTGATTCAACTCATTGCCAGCACGATAATGAATTCAAGAATGAGCTTCTGAAATGAACCCTTGATCAGGAGGGAAGCAGTAATTGTGCTGGTTATTAGCGATTACTCCTGGATGGGGGTTAGGGGCGTGAGCAATAGAATTAAATGAATTTCCTTTGAAAGTTCTGCTGTGCAAAGTAAGAGATATAAATGCTACATTATGTGTTTAAAATGCCTCCAGGGTTTGGTTTATAGACTTGTTTATATTTATATATTTATTTGAATGTTTATGACTTTCTGTCATTTTCACATTGGTATCTTCATACTCATTATGGTTTTATGGCCGCTTTTTGGAAACTAGTGGCTGCATATACCAGCACATGATTTGATGAGAGAAGAAGATCCAGAAAGGGAAAATGAGTTTAATGTTATACTTGGGAGGAAAAGCCTTCCCTTGGGGTAAGAAAGTTAAAAATCAAGCAAGCGGTCTGCATGCTTTAGTTAGAATATTGAGGAATTATTGCCCGAAGGCAGCTGAGAGAGGCTTCTTAGAAAGATAAGGAAAGAGGAACCTTGAGTGGTGGAGGGACTGATCGGAGGTCTCAGAGCGAATTGTTAGAAAGTCAGGACAGGCCGGGCGCGGTGGCTCAAGCCTGTAATCCCAGCACTTTGGGAGGCGGAGACGGGCGGATCACGAGGTCAGGAGATCGAGACCATCCTGGCTAACACAATGAAACCCCGTCTCCACTAAAAATACAAAAAAATTAGCAGGGCGTGGTGGCGGCGCCTGTAGTCCCAGCTACTCGGGAGGCTGAGGCAGGAGAATGGCGGGAACCCGGGAGGCGGAGCTTGCAGTGAGCCGAGATCGCGCCACTGCACTCCAGCCTGGGCGACAGAGCGAGACTCCGCCTCAAAAAAAAAAAAAAAAAAAAAAAAGTCAGGACAAGAGCCCAGGTCCCTAATGCCCATGCCAATGCAGACCCACCTCTTCTCCTTCCTAGACAGAAAGCCAACTTATCCACTGGGTACAGGAGGCACAATGCCTACAGCCCATGATATTTTTAGGGGCCCATAAAAATGCCTTAATTTTTTTTTTTTTTGAGACGGATTCTCGCTCTGTCGCCCAGGCTGGAGTGCAGTGGCGCAATCTTGGTTCGCTGCAAGCTCCACCTCCCAGGTTCACACCATTCTTCTGCCTCAGCCTCCTGAATAGCTGGGACTGCAGGCGCCCGCCACCACGCTCTGCTAATTTTTTGTATTTTTAGTAGAGATGGGGTTTCACCGTGTTAGCCAGGATGGTCTCCATCTCCTGACCTTATGATCCGTCCACCTTGGCCTCCTAAAGTGCTAGGATTACAGGCGTGAGCCACTGCGCCCAGCCAAAATGCCTTAATTTTTAAAATCAGGAGAAAAAAAAGCATAGTATCATGCTTGCATTTGTCTCAATACCAACACAGCCATAAAATACAAGTTTTGTTTATATTTTTATGGAGGAAGGGAGTTACAAAGGAAAGCACCTAGGACCAATCTCCTGAGCAGACCCAAGCTACAGTGCTGCATCATTCCTCCCTCCCCTTCTCCATTGCTTTGAAGCCCTTGGATCTTAAATATCTTTTTGTCTCTACAGAGAGATCATTTCAAACAGGGAACTGGAGCTTCTGGGTAATCTATTCTGATTGGTAAAATTAGACAGATAACCTACATGGGCACAGACACACTAACAGTAGGGGCTGGCTGGCTTCATTTTGACTAGAAGGCCCTTGAGGTATTGGGTCTTCGGTCTCTACAGTACAGTACGTGTGAGCCATTAACTGCCATGTGAATGTTTGATTGCCCGTTTGTAGAGAGTCCCATTTAGTAAAATGCAAAATGTGTTGGGAACCTCTGATTGGGTGTGCATGACTGGCCTGCACCTCTCCACAACCCATTCTCCCATGAGGCTCCCCGGTCTCAGTGCAAGGTACTGTTACTTGCCTGGTGGCTCAGGCCTCTCGTTCACACACCACACCTTAATGCAACAGCAATTCCTATTAGTGCCACCTCTAAATTATATCTGGAATGTACTTTTTTCATCATCATTCCTGCAAAGTGACTAAGTCTAAGGCACCACCATCCCTCTCCTGGTTTAGGTGAATAGGCTCCAGACTAGTCTCTCTGCGTCCTCCTGTGCCTGCCCTCAGTCCATTTTCCACACAGCAGCCTGAGCGTTCCTTTGAATATGTAGCAGTGTCCCTGTCCTGCTCAAAACCTCTGCAGGGACCTCCTAGCTCACTCAGACACAAGCCAAAGTCCTTCCATGTCCCACTGGTCTCCATGACCTGGCCTCTGGCCACTTCTCTGACATCATCTTTTACCTCCTGCCTTCATCCCCCAAACTTTCCAATCCTTTTAGCTACCATTTTCCCCAAAATACTCACCATTACCTGGCATTCTTGGGGAACCACCAGGTAGTCACTGGCTGAGGCCTTCACTAGATCAGGGTCTATAACAAGTGCCATAATCAAATATTTACTGAATAGATGGGTAAAATACTGTCACTGTAAACTCGATTTCTTTTCTTTCTTTCTTTTTCTTTTTTCTTTTTTTTTGAGATGGAGTTTCACTCTTGTTGCCCAGGCTGGAGTACAGTGGCAGAATCTCGGCTCACTGCAACCTTTGCCTCCTGGGTTCAAGCGATTCTTTTGCCTCAGCTTCCCAAGTAGCTGGGACTACAGACACACACCACCATGCCTGGCTAACTTGTATTTTTGGTAGAGACGGTGTTTACCGTGTTTTACCATGTTTGCCAGGCTGGTCTCGAACTCCTGACCTCAAGTAATCCACCCGCCTCAGCCTCCCAAAGTGCTGGCATGAGCCACCGTGCCCGGCTGCAACCAACCTTCTTTGGAGACTTGTCTGAGGTTTTGATGGGATTGGTTAATAGATGGCTCAAAGGCCATTTCTAGGGGATGGGACATCCTAGAGGAGGCAGAAAAGGGGTCCAACAGTAGAGGAGGTAGGTGGGGTCTGAGTGGTGAGGAGTGCAGAGCAGCTGTGAAGGCAGTTTTTATGTCATCTGGGTGAGACCACTGTCCCCAGTTGATCAATTAAACACTGATCCAGGTGTTGGTATGGGAAGGTACTTTGTAGCTGTATTAAGGTTCATAATCCGTTGACTTTAAGAGCGATTATCTTCGATGACCTGGATGGGCCTGATGTAATCAGTTGAAAGGCCTGAAAGGTAGCACCGAAGCTTTCTTGGGAAAATAGAAATTCTGCATGTGAACAGTAGCTTCAGCTTTTGCCCGAGAGTTCCAGCCGCCCTTCCTGATGGGAACACGCGCACATGCCATGGTAGGAAGATTCTTGTCTCCCAGAGATACCCAAACCAACACGGCCCTACAGACCTCACTTTGTAAGTTACCCCCTTCTCTTGTTCAACTCCTGGGTAATTCCCATTGGGTTTCATATATCACAGGAAATGCCCATTCTGGCCATCTTCCTTCCCTTTTAATTCTAATATCTCCCTGTTCCCCAATAAGAGTTTGAAATATACCCGCAGTGCTTTGAATGAAGATTCTGTTCTAGCTGCGCATGCCTCCATTAACCAAAATCAAGCTCAGGAGTCCTGGGGGTGAGATTAATTTTGTTCTAGGTAGCTGTGCCAATTTCCACTGCTTCCAATAGTATTTCAAACTTACTGAGAGCACTTGGCAAGCGAGGCCTTTCCACATGGTTTACCCACATTAATTAATTTAGCCTTATGCCACTGTGGCGAGATAGGAGAGGGCAACTGGGGTGCACAGGCAGAGTTTACAGGGAGACTAGAGAGGAGAGGTGCCTTGTGAACAGAGGGAGGGGAGGGTCTTTACGGAACAGATGCTTTCCTCCAGTCTGTACTGGGTGGTTTTCTTTTTCTTAGATGAAGTCTGTGCCACTCAGCAGGAGGGCTCTAGGAAGCGTGAGCAACGTGGGCCCCATGACCTCATTTCTGCACTGCATCTTCATGATTCGAGAGGGGGACCCTCCTCAATGAACACCCTGGGGGCAGCCAGCTCAGTCTGATGTTGGCTCCAAACATCAGAGATTGAGTTGAACAAGGACATTCAAGGCTTCAGAGTGTGTGGAAGGGAGGAAGGTGGTGAGCAGGGAAGAGGACAAAGGCTGCCACTAACTGAGTACCTAGCACCTGCCAGGCCATATCTGAGAGTGTTTCTTAGTCCTAATCCTCACAGCAACCCTGCTAGGAAACAGAGGCTCTGCCTGGCATTACAGTCTTTGCTGTTTCAGGCACACGTGGAAAGGAGAATCTAATTGCAAAGCTTGAAAGAGGCCATGAGACCTGGTGGAGAGTACACAATTTCTAGCCCCAACCATGTGACTTCAAGTAATTCATTTAATGCCTGGGTACCCCAGTTTACTTAATGGTTAAGTGGAAAGACATTCTAAGTGCAGTGGCAAAAGTGTGGGGTTTGAAGTAAGATTGCCCAGCATCAGGCCGGGCGCGGTGGCTCAAGCCTGTAATCCCAGCACTCTGGAAGGCCAAGGCGGGTGGATCACGAGGTCAGGAGATGGAGACTGTCCTGGCTAACATGGTGAGACCCCGTCTCTACTAAAAATACAAAAAAATTAGCCAGGCATGGTGGCAGGCGCCTGTAGTCCCAGCTACTCGGGAGGCTGAGGTAGGAGAATGGCACGAACCCGGGAGACGGAGCTTGCAGTGAGCCAAGATCGCGCCACTGCACTCCAGCCTGGGCGACAGAGCAAGACTCCGTCTCAAAAAAAAAAAAAAAAAAAAAAGATTGCCCAGCATCTTATATGCTTCAGCCTTAAAAAAAACCCCAGCAAAATGGGGGATATAAATCATACCTACCTTACAGGGTTATTGATGAAATGAGATACTGCATATAAAGTGCTTAGCACAGGAGTGCAAAATAAATGTTAACTATCATTAATTCCTCACACAGACGTTGTGAAGATCGTTTTTCTAGCCCAGTTTTACTGAGACCCTGGTTTTTGCATAACATTAAGCTTAGTATTCTAACATGTATGCAAACACATAGAAAGGGTGTAAAGCATACTATTATTTTTTATAATACAAGAAAATGGTTTAAAAAGGCGGTTGTGCAAGCAGGTGAAAATGCTGAGATGGTTGAGTAAATGAGATGGTCGGATTTCCGGGTGGTTAATGTGGAAAGGATTCACGGCAGAGTGAATGTCTGGGTAGGGTTTGGAAAGAGGAGAGGATTACATTCTGGAGAAGGAAGCAGTTATTTCTGAAGGGGATGAAGTCTTGCAGGGGTTGGGGGTCGGTGGGGAAGTTGTGCAGGTGTGGCATGCGTAGTTGCCTGGTGGAATTCTGTTCTGACCAGGGTGTGACGGCTGCTGGGAGTGGTGGAGCCAGGTTAGTGATGAACCGTGAAGTCTGTGTGGGAGAACCTCACTTTGGTGACAAGACTTAGGCTCCAGAGTTCTGACTTGTTTCCAAGAGTTCCAGAGTTTAGAGCTAGAAGACATTTGGTTCAGCCTCCCATCTCTCAGGCTAGAAAACAGTATCCCAATTTTTACAAGGAAGAGAGAAGTAAGGTGCCGTGAGCTGCGATGGATCTAATTTCTGGATGGTTGGAAGGCTGTGCCCACTCTGCCTGGGTCCGCCCTGCTGTCCAGATGCCTTTTGTTCACAGAGGCAATGACTGGTCCAGGAGAGAAAGGAGAGGAGGGGATGAGAGAGGGAGGGACAAGCTGAACCTTTCAATCCTAACAGTCAAATGAAGATCAAAGAAAGCTTGGCAGGTGATCATTGAAGTTCATGGAGAAAACCTGCAGTACCGTTTTCTGACCAAATGAGTCTATGGGTTGTTCAAATTCTGCTTTCCCCAGACTCCATGCCCTGATTCCTTTGAACCTCATATCTAACCTCATATCTAATGTCCAAGCATTCTTTTATGTGTCTTACACTTAAACATCCCATTGCTATAGTGCATTTCCTAATACTCTGCATCCTGGTCCCGTGTGCTTGTGGTCCTTCTCAAATCCTCTGCTGTCACAGTGACTAGTGTGTGCCATACAAATTGACCCCTCCCTCTTGTCTCCCAAGGCCCTATGTCCCAAACCTTGCACTCATGCAAGCACCCGTGCTCTAGTAATCAAGGTCTTCTCATTCAAATCAAATTTTTAAAAAGTAAATAGCACTAACCACCTCACTGGTTGAGAAACTCTGGTAGGTGCTATTTTGGGTTGCCCACTGGCCTCTCCACTGGTCAGTTATAATTATGGAAATTTTTACTGAAGGAGCTTAGGGGCACCGGTCTGGCCAGGAGTGGGGGAACATGCTAGTGTCTTAAGAGTCTTATTGTATAGTTTTTGCTTAGGTCAAATACTAAAGGTCAATAAAAATAGCATAGTTTTCTAAAAATCCTTTTATTTACCCTTTACATAAGATTCAGGAAATGCGGCCAGGTGTGGTGGCTCATGCCTGTAATCCCGGCACTTTGGGAGGCTGAGGTGGGCAGATCATGAGGTCAGGAGATTGAGACCATTCTGGCTAACATAGTGAAACCCCATTTCTACTAAAAATGCAAAGAATTAGCTGGGCGTGGTGGTGGGCGCCTGTAGTCCCAGCAATTTGGGAGGCTGAGGCAGGAGAATGACATGAACCCAGGAGGTGGAGCTTGCAGTGAGCTGAGATCACACCACTGCACTCCAGTCTGGGCAACAGAGCAAGGCTCCGTTTCAAAAAAAAAAAGATTAAGGAAATGCTTAGTTATCATATCTCAGAATGTCATTCTTGGGATTTCACTATTATTAATATTATTATTGTTTGGGGGGTTGTAGGAGATGATGGGAGAGCTCTCGCCTACGTCCCTCCCCACCAGCTCACACTGCCTCACATGGGTGGCTCACATGTTATTTCTATTGGACAGCTCTGGTTTAAAACTTTGGACCTTTAGTTGTTTGACAACGCAGGTTCCAAGGGATCCCCTAATCCAGAGAGTATCTGATTTATTGCCAACAGTAACTCAAAGGAATAGTTTCACATTATTGCCCACCTACTCTTTGCCTTAAAGAGTTAACAGAGGTTACAATTACATAACCCAGACATGAAAGAGCAAGGATTTGGGCTCAGCTCTGCTGGACTTGAACTGTCTACTGGGCCTCCCAGGCCCTCATTAGGCCATGGTGCTTGGCTTCCCATTGCCAGAGACAGCCAGACAGAACAGGCCAGAGGTCAAGTGCTGCCCCTTGCTGCTCTCAAATGCCTGTATCTTTTCGCTGTGCAAGGCATTGAGAGCTGGTGGGAATATAATACAGTGTGCTTTGGCTGTGGAGCAGAGTTCTGGGGACTAGACCGCTACCTTCTAGTCTTGAGTCTCAGGCAGCATGCTTGGCCACTATGGGAAACCAACTTTCCTGCATCTGCTTCCCAAGATGAGACTGGGAATGGGGTGCTTAGGGTTGTGTGGAAGCTATGCTTTTATGGCACTCAACCTCCAGATGGAAATGAAACTGGTTCCGTCTGATATCCTGATGCATGATATTGGCAACAATGACATCGGAATACTGAGACATCCAGAGAGTTGGTGGATTTTTATTTATTATATAGGCTTCTGTAGACTCATAGATTAGGGGTAAGGAGGGGAGATAGGTTGAAAAATCATCTAGTGTAATTTTCTCATTTTACATTTCAAAAAAAACCCTGAAATCAGAAAGGTTAAATATCTGCCCTAACTCTCCCAGCAAGAAAATGGAAACTGCCATCACTGGGCCAATTCCTCTTGGTAAGCAACCTTTCCCCAGAATGGATGGGAGGGATTGGGTGCTGACTGTTCTTGGCCCCAGTGATTATTATATATTTATTACTGCCCTGCCATGGGTGTAGAGGTATTGGACTCTCTGTTCCTGTGTCATCTGGCTGTTGCATGCTGCTGAAGAGATTAAAATCAAAGGGCTTCTCAGGGCTCCAAAGACTCTGCACTCTTCCCCATGTCTACCAGTGCCTGGCACTTGAGGTTTGGAAATCTAGTGGCTCTACTGATGGGTGGCAAACGGGCTGGCCTGGACCACAGCTGTGAAACTGATGAAATGTCTTTGGCCCTCCCAGGTACCTTCTTCTGCGTGTGTCTTCATTCCATGTACCCACAACTCTTAGTGTATAGTGGGGTCTCTTTTGGTGCAGAGAAGCAATCCGGGTAAATAGCCTAGAGCCTTGCTACTCGAAAGTGTGCCCTATGACCCAGCAGCAGCACTGGGGGCTTGTTAGAAACATGGTTATCTCATCTGGGCGTGTGGCTCATGCCTATAATCCCAACACTTTGGGAGGCCGAGGCGGGTGGGTCACAAGGTCAGGAGTTCAAGACCAGTCTGGCCAAGGTAGTGAAACCCTGACTGTACTAAAAATACAAAAACATTAGCCAGGCGTGGTGGTGGGCACCTGTAATCCCAGCCACTTGGGAGGCTGAGGCAGAGAACTGCTTGAACCTGGGAGGCGGAAGTTGCAGTGAGCTGAGATCACACCACCGCACTCCAGCCTGGGCGACAGAGCGAGACTCTGTCTCAAAAAACAAAACAAAACAAGAAATATTGTTATCTCAGACTCCCCCACAGACCTACTGAATGAGAACCTGTATTTGAATAGGACTGCTGGGGGTATGTGTGTGCCCATTACAGTTGGAGAAGCATTGGCTTAGATTATTAGTGACTTAAGCTATTACCACCCTCAGGGATATTTGCATTTCAGAAGAGTAAGGAGAGGGCAGGAAAAGTTTAACTAAAAAAATGCACCTCCAATGCGGGTGAGAAGGGGGAGAGTTAAGACCTCAGTGACTGACATGTGGTATTTAGGTCTGTGTGTTGGGGTGGGATTGGGAGTGGGGAGGGTAGTGGCAATTTGAGAGCTCAGACTCTGGAGCACACATGCTGAAGTTCAAATACTGGCTCAGTCACTTATGTTGGTTATGTGATCTTAGTCTGTTGTGAGACCTTGGGCGACTTGCCTCAATTTTGTCACCTGCAAGATGGGGATAATGTCACTACATTGTAGGGTTTTTAGGATGAAGTGATTTAATCCATGTCTAGAGCAGTGCCTTAGAACAGTGCCTTAGCACACTGTAAGCACTCAGTCAATGTCAGCTTTTACTCTAATATTCTAGGCATGAAGCTGTTCCTGGCAGCTGGGTCAGAGATGCTGCCAACTGCAGGGTGTGACATTCCTACTTCAGGGTCTTTGCATGAATGGCAGGTGGGTCCTGATGTTCCTGTCTGCCCTTACATTCCAGGACTTTAGATCCTGGACTTTAGATCCCTAGGGTGCCAAGACCTGGGAAAGGAGAGCCCCGCTTGGCTTTCTGCAAGACAAACTCTGTACACACATGTGAGCTCCTGCAATTGCCTGTGTCCTGTGGTGGTTTCCAGAAAACAAAACCAATTCACCTCCAGAGACTCCTCACCCTGTTCTGTTTGAAAATAAACAAGCAATAGTTTTATGATGTGAATTACAGTCCACTGGGAAATGAACTAAGACTGTCCAACTTCTTTAGGATGGACCATTTCATAGCTGGGGGGAGTATGGGCCTGTGAGTTTATGCAAAAAACAATGTTGTCAGCAGCTCTGATCAGAGGCAAGGACAGCCAGCACCGGCAGTGAAGCTCTACATCTCATCCTGTGAAGGGACATGCTTTGATGGAAAGAACCAAATTGGGATTCAGGAACTCTGGGTTTTCAAATGGTTGGATCTTGGGCAAGTAATTCCCTCTCTCTCTCTCTCTCTGCCGTTGGCTCCTCAGCTAGAAGACAAGGGGGAGCAGAACCTAAATGTCTGCCAAGGAATTGCTGGAGTCTCATGTGCTCTGAAGCAAATCATCCCAGCGGCTAGACTGGTCAAAGTGAGATGTTCACCCACTTGGGAGAGGAATCATGGCGCCCACCTCATTTTCTGAGAAGAGCCAAACCTCAAGAAAGCCCAGTTCTGCTGGGGTCCTAAGGAGCTCTCACACTCAGACACAGAAATTTGCAAGCTCCTCAGAATTCCCTACCTTTCTTTGCATTCTTTCTTCAATAGCACCTCCCTCCTCCCCTCCCTGCCCCAGCCTTGCCACTTCCTTCTTCTTCAGCAAGTTAACCAAATTCTCTCTTCATGGACAGTTCAATGGAAAGTTAGTCTGAAACGACAGTATATCATATTTCATGAATTTAATAGGGTTTTCATGATTTTACAAAGTGCCTCCACCAGACACTCGCAGCTGGAGGCGGCTCAGCGGGAGGCTGAAGCCCTGCATCTGGGTTTTTCAACTCTTGCCAAAATCCATTGAATTTGATCCGGAATGACTATGAATCTTTGGAATGTACAGTCCCTTTTCTCTTGCCTTATCCAAATAAAAAAAAGGGGAGTGGGGAGGGTGGTGCGGGGAAATGTCCTATGAGAATTCCATATGGAAACACTAAACGTGCATTATAAAGGATTTCCTATAAACAAAATCACAGTCAGGGATGTTGGCCCCTCACCATGCTGAAAACAAAGGACCCTTGTGTGTGTGTTTGTGCACACTTTAAGACATACATGTATATCCATTTGGGGTACCTTGCAGTCCCCCTTTCTCTAACTTTTTTCCAGCTCCCCACCCCGCAAACTAGCCCCCAACTCTTAACAAGAACAAACTTTAATCGTTCTGCGCAGTAAATCCCCTACAAATAAATATCCAGGGCAACTTCAAACAGGCTTAATTGGAAGCACATGGGAAGAACTCCACAGTCCTGGCCGAGGCTGCGGAGTTGTAATTTAATGTTATGATCTGCCATAAATATGCGCCATAATGAGTGGAGTTTGGGTTTCCCTTCTGTGTATCAGAAAACTGCAGGTTTGACTTTTTTCACATTCTTTTTTCTCCTTTGCTCTCTTTGTTCAGTCATCAAACTTCACATTTAACACCCCCCACCCACCAACCCCAAACAAAAAAAGACAACCACAAACTAAACAAACCTTCCTCTCCCTTTCACCTCTCCCTGTAACTCCCTTGCTCGAAACTGTGCATGACTGTACCGTCTTTCCCTTTGCTGTAAAAGAATTATGGTTTAGGGTTTATAGGGTTTTAGAAAAAATGTCTTCAATCACCAGAATGGGAGAAGTGAGGCTAAACCACCTCTGGGCCCTCTAATGGTTTTATCGTAGAGTTGTAGCTGGAACAGGCTGGAGGAAACTGGGAAAGGTCATGAAATCCATCCCCCTGCCTGCACACTGCTTTATCCAAAGCCGTGAGGGCCATTGGTATCCCCATTCTCCTCAGAGATCACCAGAGTGGAGTTTTAGTAACACCCTCTGGCAGCTGCACCCTACGTCTAAGCTCACAACATAGGAAGTCTTTCACAGGGCCAATGGATGTCACATGACTTAAGGCCATTTCTCCTCATCCCATCTTTAGGGGATGGAGGACATTCAGCTGCAATCCTTTGGGATGACTTCATTAGGGAGAATGCCTCCAGCCATGTGGGTGGGAGAAACACTTTTTTTGAGACAGAATCCAATGCCAAGTCCCCGTAAACAGAACTGTTACATATCAGGCCTGAAGGAGGCTTCAGAGGCCATTCAGTCCAATTGCCCCTGGAGCTGGAGTCCTCTCAGCAGTGCCCCTGACTCACTGACCTCCAGCCTCGGCCCAGGACATCTCAGAAATTGGGAGCCCACCATTTCCCCAGCCTGCTCCTTCTATTTTCAGAGAGCCCTAGTGATCAGACAACTCTCCTTCCTGTTGGGCCCAAGTCCTCATTCTGGCTCTTTGCTCTGCTGGTCCTCATTCTGCCTCTGGAGCTACATAGAAGAATTTGAATTTTTCTCTGAATAACAGTCTTTCCATGATCATACTCACCTCAGCATTCCCCTTTTCAAGGATTAAAAAAAGGATCAATCCAGAGCTTTCAATCATCTCCCTGCCACCCCAGTCCCTGCTGCAACATACGGTCCAAACCACTAGGCAGAATCTTGGGCTTCGTTTGTTCTAGTTATGAAACAGGGATAGCTGTGGCATCTGTTCCTGCCTTCTAGGATGGCTATGAAGATTGCAATGAAATGAAGAGGTTTGTGCCTTCTGCATTTTTTTTCAACACCGACATAGCAGACCATGGACTGGTGAGGGTGGGAGATTCCATACATAGCTTCTCGACCTCACTATCTTCACCTGCCTTTCCTACCTGTCCTGGGCCAGTCACTTCACCTTCCTGGGCATCAGTGTCTTTCTCTGGGAAATCAGAGAGCTGGATTAAGTAACTTGCAACATCCCTTCTGGCTCAACAGCCCCATAAGGGCAGGTTTTGATGCCAACTGGTGCCTTGAAAGGTTCTGTATCTCAGATCCTGCTGCCCTCTGCTCATCTATCCACTGGTGCTGACAGTGAACTAGACCAGAGGAGGAGAAAGTGCAGTTCTTGCCTCCTGGGAACCAACCTTTAGGTTCATTGGATAAAAAATAGACAAGAGGACAGAATTGAAGGGCTGAATAAGACATTTTATAACCATATGCCCCAAAAGGAATCCTGGAATGCAGTTTTCAACCCTGGTGTTGATGTAGTGGTGAAAGCAACTGATTCCGTATTGGTACCTTGCAAGCCGTTACTGTGTTATTAGTATAGTTAAGATACTGAGTTTGTGAGGGCATAATTTAAAAATTAAAGAATGTGGCTCATGTTTGTAATCCCAGCACTTTGGGAGGCTGAGGCAGGCAGTCACTTGAGGCCAGGAGTTCAAAACCAGCCTGGCCAATATGGTAAAATCCTGTCTCTACTAAAAATACAAAAAATAGCAAGGCGTGGTGGTGAGTGCCTGTGATCTCAGCTACTCAGTAGGCTGAGGCAGGAGAATTGCTTGAACCTGAGAGTGAGCTGAGATCATGCAACTACACTCCAGCCTGGGTGATTGAGTGAGACTGTGTCTCAAAAACAAAACAAAACAAAAAAATAACATTTTTTTTCTAGTAAGGACAGTTATTCTCACTCATGCATATTCTATAAGTTCTTAAATTGATAGGGAAAGGGACAAAGTTATAGTTGGCATTTTATCTCCACTTCTTCTTATACCCCCAAGGCTCCCCCTCTAATCCCTGCCAGTGTCCCTTGCCTGGAAGGGTGTGGTCTGTGGGACCCTCATTCAGCTTGAAGGTAGGGTAACCAAAGGCTGCAAACCACTGACACACCTGATTGTAGATTGGGAGATGGAGAAAAGGGACCTGTGGACTCTGATGGAAGAGTAGGGACTCAAAACGTGGACCAGCTTGCGGTACACTGGGGCATGGGGAAGGGCAAGCAGTCATGGCCTGTAGGTCACCACTGTGTGTCACCTGGATGGTGCAATGGCCTGCCATTCTGCCTCCACTCTTGTTCCCCTGCAGAATATTCTCCATTCAGCAGCCAGAAGGATCCTTTGCAAACCTAAGTCATATCATGGCACTTCCCTGCTCTGGACCCTTTAATCTCTTTCTAGCACACTATGAACAAAATCCCAATCAGTGGCAAGGCCTTCACAGTTTATGAGCATCAGCTTCTAGCGATTTCTTCTACTTCCTCTCCTCTCCTCCCCCACTCCTCACTACACTGACATCTGAGGCTCCTTGGACAAGGCAGGTGCACTCCTGCCTCAGGGCCTTTGTACTGAATTGGTTCCAGGTGTAGGACTTGCTCCCTCACTTCACTGAGGTCTCTCAGGGCAGCCTTCTCTGACCACCTCACCTAGAGTGGCACTCCCTGCCATTCTCTCGCCTAACCCACCTCACTTTAAAAATATTGAAAGCAATGGCAAAGCCCCTATTACTTTTGCACCAACCTAATGGTATTTATCACTAGCTGACGGTGTATTATATATTAACGTATTTGTCATAGGAGGGCAGAGGGCACTTTGTCTTGTTGGCTTCCATATTCCCCATTACACCCAATTAATCCATGTAGACTGAATAAGTGAGTGAATAAAGCCTTACTTTTCCTACTGAAAGGTGGCATCACAGGAACCCTTGAGCCTGCTCTAAGTGCAAGATAGGGTGTAACCAGTCCTGCTCAGGAACAGGTACTCAAGGACTCTTGTAGAGCCATTGCTCAGAGCAGGCCATCAGAGCATCTCTGAAAATGGCTCATGCAGAGGGAGAAGGGGGCAGGTGGGCACTAGGGTATCTGCAGTAGGGAGGGAGTGGAGTTGAGGATTGGAGGAGCAGGCAGCGTGAATGGGAGGCTGTGGCTTATCAGACAAAGGAAGCCATCCTGTTAGTTTCACTTCTCTGGGCTCAGGGCTCTAGGGAACTAAGCTGGATCTACCTTGCAGGGTGGGTAATTCAGGTATGCCTATGATACATTTCTAGAATTTTGGCTCTCAACTTCTCTGGTAGAATGCTAATTTATATTAATAGGAAACCATAATCTTGGAATGTGAGAGCCAGGATGGTTCCCATTTATTCATTCATTGATTCAACTAATATTTGTTGAGGACCTATTGTGTGCTGTTTTAGATACTGGAAATATACCAGGTTAAAACACTGACAACAATTTCTGACTTTATAGAGATTATATTCTAGAGGGGAGGCAATAATCAAAATATATCAGTAAATGATATGCTAGGGAGGTGATAATTTCTATGAAGGAAATATGATAGAGGAAGGAGTTACAGTTTAAAATAGAGCAGTCAGGGAACACCTCACTGAAAGGTGTCCTGTGAATGAGATGTGAGGGTCAAATGAACAGCAAGAAGGCCAGAATGTCTGAAGCCCAGGGAGGAGGAGGAGGAGGTCATCATGGTGTTAGAGAGGTGGGGTGTGGGAATCTGACGCTGAGGGACATGGGAAGCCACTGGAAGGTGTTAGGAGAGGGTGTCATGATCTAATTTCCACTAGTCACCTAGACTGGCCCTTTCCTTCTAGTGATCAGGAAAAGGCCCAGAGAGATTAAATGACTTGCCCACAGACTATTTTTGATGTAGCCAAGAAAAGAACTCGGGTTTTCCTATTCATATTCTGTGAATCTCCCACTAAGATCTGCTGCGTTTCATCTCAAGATTCCAGTACTTAACATTTTTTTCAGAGCATTTTCATAAACATCACTTTGTTATATATTCAGAAACCTGCTACCAGAGTCTTAAAGTCAGATTACAGAAGCATAGGCCAAGTGACAGAAATGAAGGAATTTTCTGGCTCACACAGAGCTAGAGCTGGGTTCCACGACTTCTGATGCCTGGGCCTCTGCTTCGAAGTTGCAAACACTCTTTTCAAAAAAGAAGGCCCCTACATTCGCTATCTTGAGGCTCCTAAGGGACATCTCAACTCCTTGGCTAATCAACAGGTGCATTTCTGAACACTGTGCATTCATATCTAACTTCTGAAAAATCATCGTTCTGTGATAGAAGGAGCAGTCTTGGAAGGAGGACCATTTCTGATGCCGAATTGACACATAATGCAGAGAAAAAAACTTCTACAGGTTGTTCATTAGCTGCCTTCAACTCCACATAAAAAGCTGGAAAGAGTATGTGGTAATTAATAAGTGTAGGCATGTGGTGTAGGATCCTGATGGAGCAGGCATATGGCTGAGATGAGGCATGAGTTCCTGTTAAACTGTAACAGATCTGGAATCCTCCTATATTAATCTAGCCCACAAGACAAGTACTGTTTCTGCCTGAAGTTGTAAAAACGCAACACCATCTAAAAAATCACCCTATATACAAAATCTTAAAAAAACGTGGTGGCCAGGTTATTCTGTCACTGTGTGGCTCTGATTCTGTGATTCTAGCCTTGCACAGTTTTAACACAGTGGCCACTAGCCAAATACGGCAAGTTCAAGTTCAGATGTACTGCAGTATAAATACATACAGCATTCAAAGACTTTATATGAAACCAAGAATGTAAACTCAGTAATAATTTAAGAAATATTTTGGGTCTATTGGGCTAAATAAACACATTATTAAATTTTTCTTTTTACAATTTTTAATGTGATTACTGGGAAATTAAAATTACACATATGGCTTGCATGCAATGGTGTACTAGAGCCAGCTCACCAGTTCATGAGAGCCATTTGTGTGTCTTTCCTCTCAATTTCTGTGTTTAGTGAGGTCATAATGGTAGTGTGAAATCAACCACAGTGGGTATTTTTATACCATGGAAATTGGGGCTTTTTTTTGTTTTTGTTTTTGAGAGCTGGTTTACCAGCACATCACTCCTTACATTATATTTCACAGTCATTGCTATTCTATATGTTTTATTTCCCAAGATTTCTTATCTGGGTGTGCAGGTTGAGCGTGGGAGTTCTGAATGCTTTCTTTTGTTTCTTTCCCCTAGTGCTTGTATTATCACATTCATTTATTCATTCATCCACAATCACTGAATAAATACCATGTATACGGTACTATTTTAGACCATGTAGATTTAAGATGAATAAATCACAATCCTGCTTTTAGGCACTCTGGAGTTAGTGAGAGTAATGATCTAGAACAGGACAGAAATTGGAGCAGATTTCCAAGGCAAAGATAAAAGTGAAACCCAGTGAATAGGACAGACTGTAGTGCTTGGACAAGGGTGAGAAGCAGGGGCAGAAAAAGCTTCAGGGAGGAAGGGCTGTTTAAGCTGGATCTTTAAGGATGAATAAGAGTTTGTCAAGAGAGAAGCTGGGGGAGATCATTTCAGGTGTAATGGGGTTGCCAAGTGGCTTGGAGTTGCCATGGCCTGGGAGGTAGGAACAGGGCGTCCTGTTAAATGAGACTGAAAGAGGATTTAGGGCACAAGGAGGAAAGCTGTGTACAACATGCTGAAAAGTCACACAAATGTATTTACTCTACTCCTTCCTGCTTCCCTTCTCCAATGTCTCCTTCCAGGAAAGGATAATCAGAATGTACAGCATCTAACCTTGAAGCCTCATGTCCCAGGGATCAGCATTCCATGCAGGAAACAAAGCTTTGATACCAGACTCTGGTGGGTGGGTGGTGAGGAGATTAGACTGTACCTGGAGACCCCTCCACAAGGGCCAGGAGGAAGATGAGACTCCATGAGTGGTGGTTGGGCAGGGGGTGGTTCCATTTTGTCATCTGGAGTGTTCTTAAGGGGGTGGGTAACTTTGAAATTCCCAGGGGTGTGTCACATTGACGATGCCATGTGAAGATGCCCATCGGTGACAGCGTCAGTGTGAGAATGACAGGGAAGAGCCAGCAGGAGTAAGTCACAGATAGTGACACTGCAGTAAATGGTGGTGGGAGAGCACATGGTCAGAAAGTTCTCTGTGTGACCCGGGAATATCATCCCCTCACTGGACCTCAGTTTCCTCATCTCTAAAATCAGCAAGTTGGACTAAAGTTTATGTGTTTTAATGTTTATTGTATTTATTGATTATTTTACATTCCCTTTTCCTATGTTTTAAGCATGGTGGTATTTCTCATAAAATAAACTTGATTTTATTTTTTATAGATATGGCTTTTGTCAGTATTACAAATGGTCAATGGCACATAATAGAAAAAATCCTTTCTTATCTCTGCATGTTATACCACCTGCTCTGGTATGTCTGGATACTAAGTCCTAAAGTGCAGAATTTCTAACCTAGAAGCAGAGGATTTTGCACATTTCCTAGCATCCCTAGCCCAGTATCATTTTCTTAATTTGTAAGGGGCCATCTCAATCCCTTCTTAGGTCAGGAATTATATTATTTAGATGCTAGAGGTGGAGGCTTGGGTACCTGGACTGTGTGCCGATGGTGAACCCTTCTTGTTCATCATCTCCTGGTATCTGAGAGATTCTTGCTGCTCTGGAAGTCAGTAGGTCAGAGCAAAGGTATTCTGAGCTGAATGGTGTCTTGTATGTTCGTTTAGACCTTTTCTCTTTTCATCTGTATCTCACTGTTCAGGCCACTCACCAGATGCTGGCACCATGCTCTTGGACTTCCCAGCCTCTAGAGCTGTGAGCTGAATAAACTTCCATTCGTTATAAATTACCCAGTCTATGGTATTCTGGTATAGCAACAGAAAATGAACTAAGAGAGCTTATTCACCAGGCTGAGCATACAATGGGGAAATGAGGGCAGCTTCTCTGGAGGACTAGAAACAGATCAGGCTGTGATTCTCTTTGGGCATCTTAGAGGTAGTGCTACTCAGAAACTAGATCAAGGCTAGTCTTCTAGACAGTCTTCTGACTGTCCTCTAGGCTCATTCAGGACTCAGAGTCTGCTTGATAACAATACAGCAACATCAACAACAACACAGCTAACACTGACTGCTTATGTGTCAAGCACTTCTCCCCACAACTGTGTGAGCAGAATTATTATTATATCCATTCTGAGGACAAGAAAACTGAGGCTCAGAGGAGAAACACCGCTTATCTTGGGTGAATGGCAGAGTCAGGATTAAAACTCAGTCTGTATGACTCAGGGCCCTTGATGTTGGTGTTGTTTTTTGCCCCATCTAATGCACTTGGTGTGGTGAGTTTCTCTTCTCCATCGACTTCTAGCTTTCCTTTACTCTTAGAAGGACTCTTGAGCTTGCTACTTCTCAACTCCCTCGCCCACTGCTCTGGGCTCTCCTGGCTCCGCGGCCTCTCTCCTTAGTTTGGATACTGAGCCTGGACATCCCAAAGGGTCACTCTCTAGGACCCTGGGTCCCTTGCTTCTCTGTCTGTCCCACACCTGTCCTTTGTCCCTGCAGCCCTGTGCAAGGCACACAGGTGGTCCATGCCCATGAGATGCCCTCATCACTGGGCCCACACCCCACTACCCTCTGTTCTCATCTCCCTTTCTCATTCCCAAAATGCCCACTCTAGACAATCACTGCTCTTTTCGTTCCCATATACCCTCACTCCACCCTCCCTGCACAGTGAAAGAAGATGATAATTCATGGAGAAAGCAGGAAATTCCCTCCACATTCGCTCCCTTCCCCATGGCCCTGGTCTCCCTGCCTCTCTGCCATGTCTCCTCTCAAGGACTTTCTTCCTTCCAGCTGTCCTGCAGAACAACTGTGCCTCCTGCTCAGCCTGGCTTTGCCTGAGTATCTCCCTCTTCTGCCTTCAATCCTTTTCTAGCACAGTTTCCTCTTCACTTGTAAATGTGCCTGCTTCTCTCATCCTAAAGATCAGTCTCTTGCCCACTGTCCCCTTTAAATTACAATCTTATCTCTCCTGTCACCATAGCTTCAGTATGAATCTCAGCTTTGCCCCTTACCTATTCTGTGACCTTGAGCAGGTTATATGACCTCCCTGTGCCTCCATTTTTTCATCTTTAAAATGGGACTCATCGCATTACCTACAATATATGGCTGCTATGATTTAAAAAAGTTTAATACATGCAAAACAGTGAGAATGAGGGCTGGCACATGGTAAGCCATCACTGAGAACTAGCTACAATTATTCTCCTCCCATGCTCCCTAGACTGTCTTCTTCTGTGACGGCTAGGCACCATTTTCCTTCAGGCTTCCCTCTCTCCTAAGATTGAGACTTCTAAGGCTCCTCTGAAGTAACCACCTCCTCCCCACACTCTCTCTAAAGGCTGGTGCTCCTCAGGACTGTCCTCCCCTAACCTTCCTTGCCTCAGCCTTGCTGTATGTTCTTCCCCAGTGATCCCATCCACTCCCACGACTTTAGCTAAGACAGATCTGCTGACGATGACCACATCCCTTTTTTTCAAATTCTGACACTTTTATTGTACATGCAATCATGTTCATCATACAAAAATGCAAAATGTAGATAAGTGCTACCTCCTTCCTGTCACCACTGGCCTAGCTATAGTTCTGGTTTACATTGTCTCATTTCCTACACAATCAAAACCTTCCCTGCTGTCCACAGACATCTTCTGAAACACAAAGTCTGATCCTGTGGCTTTGCGTAAGGATTGAGGTATTGTAGCTCTTACAATCTGCCCCAATCTATTTCCCCAACATCAATATCCCATCTCTCCCTCCTATGTCTCATACTTGTTTCAAGGCAACCTCAAGGCTTCCCAAGTCCCCCATTCCCTTTCACAACTCCATGCTTTTGCACATCGTGTTTCTTCCACGTGGTGTTCTTTCTTCTTGACTCTCTGCATGGTGCACACTCCCTCTCTTTGTTTTGAACCCAGTTTACTTTTGCTGCAAAGACTTTCCCGACACCCCCAAGTAAAATTTGCTGCCGTTCTTTCTGTTTTCCACAAGTTTTGGTTCATACTTCCAATACTTTGCACTAATCTATGAGCATCTTGAGGGCAGGGATGAGGTTTTATTTGTCACTGCAGCTCCAGTGCCTGTTGTGGGCCTGGTGCAGCTGGTGTCTGGCCCATGCCTAGTGAATGAATGAGTGTACTCTTGATTTCATGCTGCTGACATGAAAGCTTAGAAAGGCATGACATTAACATATACCTAAAAAAGACAGAGGTTTGAACCATAAATGCAGATTTCTTTTTCTTTAGAAGGAAATATAATTTTGAAACATTTGAAAATAACTAGCTTATAAAGCCACTTAAAGAGGGAAAAGCAAGTTCCCCATTTATGCAAATGTATCTGAGAGTATCACTACCACCCCAAACCCTATTGATGAGAAAAAAATCTTCCATGATAATATTTATGCCTTGCATGAAGTTGTGTGTTTCTTCAAAGATCTCTACATTGGTAATCTCATCTGATCTTCATAACCTCCCTGTGACAGACTGCAAAAATGGTCTCAATTCTCCATTCCCCCTTGCATCCAAGCCCATACAAAGAACCTTTGTAGCATTTCTCATCAAGAGGTGTAATCTATTTTCCCATCCCTTGGATCTGAGCTGACCTTGTGATTTGCTGTGACCAGTAGAATATGGCATTTTCTTTTCTAGTCCTGAGTCTAGTCCTCCAAAGGCCTTGCAGCTTCTGTGTTCTCTGTTGGACACCTGTGACTACCATGTAAATAAGTTTGGGCCAGCCTACTGAAGAATGAAAGACCACATGGAGCAGAGCTGAGTCAGCTGATTCATCCCAGCCAAGACCTCTGATGCTTGAGCAAGCTGAGCAAAGCCAACTGGTAGCTGAACTTCTAGCTGCCCACAGACACATGAGCAAGGCCATCCTAGACCAGCCAGCCCCTAGAAACCTTCGGTTCCTAAGCTAAATAAACTGTAGTTTTAAGCCAATATGTTTGAGGTGATTTGTTATACACCTCGAGCTAACTGATAGACGCTATAAGAGAAAAGGATAGGAGTAACAATTATCTCCATTGTTGGAATGAGGAATCAGAGGCTCGAGGAGGCAAAGCTTCAGTTCCTAATTCAGTGCTGTGTCTAACAGTGGTGGTTTTCAATAATTGGTTGGACACAGAGTTCTACCTACAGGCAAAATTGTATGTATTCCAATATGGAAAGCCAGTCAAAAGAGTACCTATTCTGTTGAAGCTGGCATAGGGCCCTAGAACCCTATACCTTTCTTACTCCTTGGCTCTTTTCTGCAGGGTGGTCCCTGGGGGGCCCTGGATCAACACAGTTCGACAACACTACATTTATACCACCAGTCAACCACTCCCAAAATATACATGGAGTAGCTACTGGGTGCTTAGGCTTGACCTTGAGACAGTGGGTGGCATTAAGGGTAAGCAGAATGTGTGGTTTATAGTCTGCAACAACCTAAATCAAGATGGAGAAAAACAAGTCAACAATTATGAAGTAATAACGAACCACATGCAAATGGTGACATGTAAGTGAGTGGTGAAATTTGTGGTAGAAGGTCTAGGCCCTAAAGGCGTGGTAGAGATGGTGATGGTTGTTTGGGAGATGTCAGAAAGGGACTCATGGAGAAAGTGAACCCCGAACAGGACAGGACTTGAATGGTCAAAGGAGAAAGAGGAGAGCCTTTCAGACAGGAAAATGGTAGGGTCTAGGGGAAGGGGGTGTGTATTTTGTTTGTGGGACAGATCAGGAAATATGGCCCACAGGGCTAAAGAAATTTCAGGGCCTTGGAATGGAGTGAGCTATCCATGGAAGTAGATTGTGAGCTGCCTCTATGTCCTTTAAGGTCCACCTTTTCCATGAAGCCTTCTCTCATTACTCCCCAAAGAATAATTTATTATTGTTCTGAATGCCATGTCCTTCATTAAGTAATTAATGACTTTTCCTCTCCACCACAGTGTAAATTCCTGTAGGGCAGAGCTAGTTTTCTCCTTTCTTGATATTATTCATGGAGTTGGACTTGGGAGATTTTGGCCTGCGTACTTTGACTAATGATAAACTTCACTATGGACATGTTGCTGTACTTCACAGCAAAGGGATCACAACTTCTCAGTCTCAACCCCCGTCATTTTACAGTCAGAACAGTGTCACCCTGTCTAGCATTTTGGCCTGGGAAATGGGGTGCTAACAGATGGGCAATTGGATTTAGCACCTTTTGAGTCAAAGGCTTCTGGATTCTAAGGGATGGGGAAAGGGGCCCATTAATCACAAATGACATTTTGTGAATACTCCGTTATGAAAGATTGCTGGTTTTAAAACAGGTTCACAAATTCTTTGATGCTTCTTCTATCAACAGGTGGAGTCCAATTCTCTTGATTATGGGCTGGCCTTAGTGACTCTCCTCTTACAAACAGAAAGTAGCAGAAGTGATACTGTATGACTTTGAAGCTAGCTCATAAAAGGCAAGATAGCTCCTGCCTGGCTTTCTGTAGCTTTGGAGAAGCTTTTGAATCCCTGATCTACCATGTGTATTAAGTATGTTTTTATTCTCGGTATTTTGATGCTTTGATGTCTGAGGCCTTGCTGACCCTGGAGGTTAGCTAATTAATCCTCTCAGGGTTAGCTAATTCCTAGAGATAAGAAACAACTCCTCTGGGAGGGTGCCCTTCATATGCACACCAAATAACCAGAGCCTGTGCCCCAACCACCTCTTTTGTGGAGTTCTCTCACTCCAGACCTCTCTGTTTCAGGCCTAATCACCCCAGGGCCATGTACCAGACAACTAAGAACAGCTGCTATACCCTAGAGCCCACTGAAATTATTCAAACTAGACAATCCTAAACCTACTTGCCCTGCCTCCCTTGCCCATTCCTTTCCACAGGAACACAATAAAGGCTCTTGCCCAAATTCCAGCCCTGCAACCCTGGTGCCTGTGTTTCCCATGCGGCTCCCCTCGGCGTGCCATGCCCCTCCCCTTGGCATCTCTGAGTATAACAAACTGTCCTTGCAATGGCAGTTGTCTCTTGATCCGTTGGCCTCATCACATCTGAATAATGCGGGCTACATTTTAAAACACAATGTAGGAAGTCTGCCAAGCTGGAGGGACCACATGGATAGACCACAGAGAGAGGGAGGGAGAGGCAAGGAGCCCCTGCTGTTCCAGCCTTCTCAGCCCAGGAGCCAGACACTGAAGAAGCCTTTAAGAAGACCCCTGCTCCAGTGGTTTCTGTAATCCCAGCACTTTGGGAGGCCGAGGTAGGCAGATCACGAGGTCAGGAGTTCGAGACCAGTCTGGCAAATATGGTGAAACCGATCTCTACTAAAAATACAAACAAATTAGCCGGGCGTGGTGGTGCGCACCTGTAGTCCCAGCTACTCAGGAGGCTGAGGCAGGAGAATCGCTTAAACCCGGGAGGCGGAGGTTACAGTGAGCCGAGATTGTACCACTGCAGTCCAGCCTGGGCAACAGAGTGAGACTCCATCTCAAAAAATAAAATAAAATAAAATATAAAATACAGTAAAATACAATAAAATAAAAGAAGACCCCTGCTCCAGCCACCTTCGGACTGAAACTGCCTGCATGTTTCCAAGCAGGAGCTGCCCATCAGCTCCCAGAACCAGGAGAGACAATCATAATAAATGACTATTGTTGTTTTATAACACTAAGCTGGGACAGTTTGTTACAGTCATAGGTATCTGAAACAGGAGAGATGATTAGAGTTACAGTTCTGCAGGTTTCATTTTTATTCCCCTTGACTGCCAAATCACTATTTATGACTCTTCAAGATCATTTAATTCTTAAAATTTGAAATCCTTCAAGTTAGAGCAAGATGCTGTTGATGGCCTCTACTCCCCACCCGGGGCACCAGGAACGTCTCTCTTGTATTGCTTGGTACGATATCTCAAAGAGAACATCAAAAACTACTCAGAAGTATTTCTAGGGGCACCAGGAGGAAATTCAGAGCTCAGCATGGCCAACAAGAAAAACAAAAAAAGTGGGAAGGAAAAAAAAAAAAAAAAAAGAAAAGACAAACTAGGCTTTCAAAGAAAATTGAGGATCTGGAGAGCCTTCAACTATTTTTGATTTATATTTAAACGTTTCTTGAGATTGAAGTCTTGATTAGCCCAGTTCTCTCAAGTTCTGCCTTAGCCCTGATTTATGGGAAGGCCAGGCCAGAGCAAAATGAAAGCAAAATGCGGTGTTCTTTAAAATTACCTTGGAGCACTTGAAGGAGAGCACAAGTGCTCACATGGGGATTGAAAAGGAAGTGATGAGATGAGCTTCTGAAGCCCTAGATCTGCGGGTGCCTCGTGTGTGGGGAGGGAGACTGTGAAGGATGAACTATAATCTCTGCAGGTGAAACCCCCGTAGGATGCTTTGTTTGGCTTGGTTCCCCATAGACTGAGTTCTCCATCAAAAGGGGGATCTGAGAGCCCAGGCTGGCAGCTTTGATTTAGTGACCCTTCCATCACCAGCTAGAAAGGAGAAACTTACAACATGCAGAGAATGACAGGGGCATGGAGGGAGGGGGCTACCTGGCAGTGGGTGGTGGTAGTGGAATCCAGACTCACTGTGGCTCAGGGACTGAATCACCCTCTGTCCCAGGCAAGAGAGCTCCCTGATTCAGATTCCCCACTCTGACCTTCCTTTTACCATGCCTTTTCATGGTCAAGAAACCCACAGGGCTCAGAAGATATGCCCACGTGGAACTCACTGCCCTCTTTTTGGCCTCACTAGGGGTACCTGGGATCAATAATTTCCTGAATAAATGGATCCAGACCCACTTCCATGGTCGGTGGGGACAGAGCTCCTCCTTGCTTCATCTTTCTGAGGATAGATATCACTGGTGATATGTACAATTCAGGACTTGAAGGCGGCTAAGTGGTGGCCATTTATAGGAGGCTGTAGAAAAGCCTGGACATACAGCCTAGGATGTTCATATGCATATGCCCAGGTCTCATAAAATGTAGGATGGAGCCAAGGGTGGGAAGAGAGGAGAGGTATAGGCCAGAGTCCTCCAGCTTTGCTACAGAAAGCTGAGAATTCTGAGAATTTGAAATTCAAACTTGGCTTTTCAGGTTGATGAACAGGTATATTTGTCAATGAAGAAGGAAGAAATATATTGCATTTGACATTTGTTGTCTTGATTTATAACTCTTGCATAGTTAGCCATATGGTATATGTGAGCTTCCATATGTACTTGTGCCCTAGGCATGCAAATGTTAGGACAGGGTCTGTGCAAAGGACAGAGGCAGTGTGTGTCATTGGTCTATTGTGTCAACCTGCGGAGAGCTCAGTCTTTCTTCAGCCCTCTCCCTTGAGGGTGGGACAGTTTTTGTGGTGTGGTATTGCTTTCAATTTTAACTCCACTCCCAAACCACTTCAGCTCAAGAGTCAGCAATGGCTGCTCCCGTCTATAGGAAGAACCTGAAGACCTATGGAATATTCTGGACCTAATCTACTGTTCTTTAACCTATCTCTCACCACTATCCTCTTCTCCTCCACAAACCTTCTGTCTGGTAGCACAAGCCCCTTCACTACTTCTCCATGCGCCTCTCCCCATAACTCCCTACATTACACACACATGCATACACACACAAGCACACATGCACATAGGTGCACATACACGTACGTGCAGGTAAGTAGGTTCCTTCCCGTCAATTGATTCATGACACTAATTCTGTCTCAAATACCATTTGCTCGTCTCTCCATCCCATCCAAATCCTACCCATTTAAAAACATCTAGTTTAACTTCCTAGATAAACTTTGTTTATTCATTAATTCATACGATAGTAATCGACACTGTACTAAGCCCTAGCTTACAGCCATGTGAATACATATTTTCTTCTAATCCAGTTTGCCTTGATGTCTGTTTTCTGAACATCTGTATATGTCATTTCTACTACATTTTAATAAAGTTTCAACGCTGTTGTCTAAATTTTCCCAGTTATATATTTTGTCTTAAACTAGATGATATATATATATATATATATATATTTTTTTTTTTTTGAGACGGAGTGTTGCTCTGTGCCCCAGGCTGGAGTGCAGTGGCGCGATCTCGGCTCACTGCAAGCTCCGCCCCCCGGGTTCACGCCATTCTCCTGCCTCAGCCTCCCAATTAGCTGGGACTACAGGCGCCCACCACCACGCCCGGCTAGTTTTTTGTATTTTTATTTTTTTAGTAGAGACGGGGTTTCACGGTGTTAGCCAGGATGGTCTCGATCTCCTGACCTTGTGATCCGCCTGCCTCGGCCTCCCAAAGTGCTGGGATTACAGGCTTGAGCCACCGCGCCCGGCCACTAGATGATATATTTTTGATGAGCAGGAACTCTGTGCTGGGCCGTGTTTACATTTTACTCATTGGCCTACAGAATTTAATGGCATAAAGTTGATATGCAGAAAAGGGCCATTGATTAAGTGATAGGCAGATTGATGGAGGGATCAACTGATTTGCTGCCAAGCCACATCCCATGTAAGGGAATTTTCAGAGTACGGGTGGTCTGGCTTCCATTCTTTCTCTGCCATTTTAAATGAATTGTTTCTGATGTATTATGGACGTATAATGCCTGAATTCATTTCAGCCCCTTTGAACATATTGATATTTTGGCCTGAAGTCTTAATAAGAATGATTTCTGTATTACGACTTTGAGTTTTTATTTGTAACTTATAACAAATTACTCTTGTAGAAAATCTTTTGTTGAAATAAATAAATTCAGTTATTTATTATTTCTTATTATTTCCATATGACATTTGGTTTGCTTTTCTAACATCTTCTCTAGTGGGCTGGAATCCCTGTTTCTATTTCTCTTCTTTCAAGAAAGAAGCTTATATTGAAGCAGTATTTCTCAAAATTATGAAGCCTGGGTCAGTGCCATAAGCATCATCTAGAAACCTGCTAGAAATGCAGTTATCAGGACCCAGTCCAGACCTATCAGTTGAACAAGGCTTCTAGGTGATTCTGATGCATGCTAAAATTTGTGAATCACTCTATTAGTTAAAAGAACACTGAGCTGGCAGTGTAGACCCTGAATTTTGGCTCTGGCTATGTTACTAAAGGCTGTGTGACTCACTCTGAGTCTTGGTTTCCTTGTGCCCATTTTTCTGTCTGTCTTGGTGTTTTGGAGGATAAAGGTGGACTATTCTGCTCTTAGTTTTTTTAACTGCTGACACGGTGACAATAATAATGATGCTTCATAAGGTTGTATTAAAGATCAAATAATTTATTACATACCCATCCTTATGGATTTTTTTTAAAACCTCTCAGAATAAAGGGAGCCCAGGCTTTCATTATTTTACATTGGGTTGCACAATCGAGAAATGTTGATTTCCACCATATGTGTTACAGCCCAGTGGGGAAGCACACACACACACTTGCCCATAGAATGAGTATACCTGAAGTGCCCCGATAAGTGGTATATATGATGACAATAACCTCAGAAGAGGAAGCAGCTTCTGAGAGCTGGAGTGGTCACACTGAGAAGGTTGCATCTCAAAGATGAGTTCTGGATTGAGACTTAAAGATAGGTTACAGATAGATGAATAGTGAGGAGGGGCACTCCTGGTCAGCTCAGGCAAGTGAATGCCAGGGTTAAATATGGCAGTCTAAAATGGGGGTGCAAAGTGGAGACAATGAGTAGATCAATTGCCAGAAATGGGGTGTGTGTTGAGAGATTTAGTGGAAGACAACTTGGAAAAGATATTGGGACCAGGTGTTGAGGGTCTTGATAGAAGGCAAAAGAACCTGGAAACTCCAAGAGAGAACACTAACATAAGAGGTCAATGGTTATGTTTTAGATATCTTCAGGGTCAGAAGGATATTTACTAGGTGATTTGTTGTGGGCATCTTATTACAGGCTTTTAGGAAAGAAGACAGAAGTTAGTTCTGAACCCTTGAATTCTGTTTTGGGAATTGCCTTGGCTGGCTCAATGGAGCTAGTCTAAATGCATACGTGTTAATTAACTCCGAACAGCTTTAAAGACTGACCTAACCACAAAGTTTCAGATACCCCAGAGGAAAGGAAACAAGTTCATCATAGCGTTAGCTCTCAGTTCTGGCTATATATTAGAATCACTGGGGAGCTTTAAAAAAAAAAATCCATATCTGGACCCTACCCCAGAGATTTTGGTTTAATTGGTCCAGGAGGGGGTCTATGCACTGTTTTTTTTTTTTTTTTTTTTTTTTTTTTTTTTTTTTTGAGACGGAGTCTCGCTCTGTCGCCCAGGCTGGAGTGCAGTGGCCGGATCTCAGCTCACTGCAAGCTCCGCCTCCCGGGTTTACGCCATTCTCCTGCCTCAGCCTCCCGAGTAGCTGGGACTACAGGCGCCCGCCACCTCGCCCGGCTAGTTTTTTTTTGTATTTTTTAGTAGAGACAGGGTTTCACCGTGTTAGCCAGGATAGTCTCGATCTCCTGACCTCGTGATCCACCCGTCTCGGCCTCCCAAAGTGCTGGGATTACAGGCTTGAGCCACCGCGCCCGGCCTATGCACTGTTTTAAAAGCTCCCCAGGTGGATCTAATGTGCAGCCAGGGAGTGAACCACTGCCCCTGGAGGAGCAAGCAGGTATAACTGTAGGTTCAGATAATGTTCAACCAACCCTATCATCAACCCATATTATATTCTGCTCAATGAGAAAATCTTTCTGTTGTTTCAGACATCAGTTGTCTCTGATTTTTGGTGACTCTTCAAGTAATGGATCAGACTGCCATTGTCTTGGCAGGCTGGGGAGTCTGGTAGATATGAGTGATCTTGGCTAGTGTAATAAAAAAATATGGACCCAGAGAAGAAAACGTAAGGTGTGGGCCCCGTTGAGTGGAGCAGTGGAAAGGCCATCTTAAGACTTCTGTGTAACACTCAGCAAGGAGTCAGGAGCTACAGATTAGGACCATTACTGTAAAGACATTGTCTGATTTCTTAGAATTTTATAATGATCACATGTTTATTTTTAATACTCCCTTCTGTAGCCTCAAAGCATCTACCAGTAAATCCTTGAAACTGAAAAAGTCCGGCCGGCTCATTGTCAGGAGGGGAGAACTGGAGGGCTTTGTGGCATAGCATCTTGGAGGGAAGAACCCCCAGGCAGAGCCTGGATGTGGACAGCTTTCCAGAGAAAAGAGCAGGCTGCCAGGAAGAAAGCCAGCTGGGAGCAACAGTCCCTCATGGCTCCATTGTGTTTAAAAGTACAACTAACCCAATACTCAGCACAAAGAATTTATTAAATAAATGTTTGTCAAATTGACATGTGTCCTGTCCTGGCCTCCATTATTTATGGACTGTGTGTCCTTGAGTGTGTTATTTATTCATCTACAGCACTGGCTTCCTCCTCCTTAAAGGGGAGTTAATCAGTCTTCAGGAAGTGCCCCAAAGGCACAGGAGAATCAACCAATAAACTCTGACGAGTCTAGAGTTAGAGCCTAAAGTGACACACCTTTGATGACATGTTATTTCTCCAAAGTCTCAAGTTTTACCTTAACAACTCATATACAGTGTTCTTTCATCCATTCATCATCATTTTACTGAGTGCCTACTACATGCATGACACTACTCTAAGCACTTAGGACTCAACACAGAGCAACAATAAAAAAGACCCTAGTTTTATGTTGTTCTATTCTAGTGGAGAGAGACACAATAAATTTCATGATTTATCTGTATTTGTTGAAAGTAGAAACAAGGAAACATTATTTGCAACTTCTAATTTCTAAACACTCTCCTTGTGTCATTTCACAATCTTGGTACCAAATGATACTCCAGGAGGAGGGGCATGGTCCTGGTGCCTGGCCTGCTGCCATGTATTAACAAAGGCATGTGGTCCTGGATGGGAGGACAGAGGATAAGGGGTTTGTTAGGATCAAGTAAAAGGACAGAAGTTATATTGCTTGATCAAAATCCTATGTAAATTGTAAGGGATGGCTACAGTTTTTAGGAATTTTATAATTCCAAGTGACTAATGTACCATATGCCAGAATGCAGTGGACTTCAGTGCCTCAGCTATGCTTTCTCTAAAGTGCTCTTATTCTCTTCTCACTCTCAGATTCTGGTATTTGGGTACATATAGGCATGTATGGATTTAGAGGAGGGTGCTTTAAGATCTACCATCTGGGCTAAATGCCAGCCATATAATCCAAGAGGAGTTTCATTTCAAGGTGAGATAGGTGAGTATGTAGGGAGTCTGGAGGCTGGGTCTTAAAGAACATATCAGATGTCATAGAATTTTGGAGCCAAAGGGTAGCCCAGGGTGGTTAAGTGACAGGTTTAAAGTCACATGGAAAATTAGGGATGGAGCTAAGATGAGGATAGAGGGCTATGTTCTTTCATCCTTCTTTGCTGTTAAGAGATGCTGACCACATACTAGTCCACATCGCTCTGTCTCCAGCTGGTGCCCCTCAATGGCACACACTTGCTCTAGGATGAAAGACACTTTTTCCTGTGTATCTGGAACCATTTGATATAGTTCCAATTTTTTCTTCAGTTTTGATGACTCTATAATTTAGCACAGAAAACAATGATGAGAGTCAAGGAATTTTGCAGTTTTAAAGGCCATTTAATCAAACTCTCTTGATTAAGAGTAGAGGGGTAGGCTGCAAACTGAAGCCTGGAGGAAGAATGTGACTAACCTAAGGTCACACAGCTGGTTAGTTGATGGCTGGAAAGGGGCCCAAGGACTCCTGGCTTCCTTCCCAGGGCTGTGTCTCCCACTGTCATTTGGAGTGGTTATCTGTGTGGACTCACACTCTTGGTAGACAGATTATTTAATGAGCCAGATAACTTTGCCGTAATGACATGAGCATTTGGTAGTAAATCAGGTCCATTGTCACTACAGCTTACCTAATTACCCACATGTAGTCAGCTAGGGTGAACTTTCTCCTTGAAATCCTTATTTCATAGAATATTGATTTCCCAGATATATTGTTGTGAGATGGCTAATGTTGGCCAGGGATGAGATATGAAGTCTGAATTAAATACACCTTGAGTTGCTTTTTATGGCATTGGATCTCTAAATCTTGAATTTTATTTTGTAAAGAGGAAACTCGTAGTAGATTCTAAGGCAGTAAGAAAGTGTAGCACTGGTATATTAATGAATTATTTAGAATAGAGTAAAGGGGTTAGTTCCAGGTTAAGAGATGAGTTTTATTTCAAACAGGGAGATAGTTGAGAGCATTCATAGGCTATTGGTAAGAAACCAGTAGAGAGAGAGAACTGGGTTTAGACAGGAGGAGGGCAACAGATTTTTTCAGACTGAAGGTAAGGATGGGTGAAGATAGAAATAAATAGAAGATTGAAGCTATGTGTTGAGAAGCAGTTGGGATAAGGACAGCGGGGCATGAGGGGAGCAATTGAAGGCCCATGCCCTGCTAACTAGTGAAATGTTAGAAGTGCAAGTTAGGCTAGAATCAGTACCTAATGTTTAGGGAGAAATGGGAGAGGCAGGCACTTCCTCCTACTTCCATCAATATAATTTAAATCCTACTCAGTCTCCTGGAAATGCTCTCAGTCCATACCAGCATACAACAAATTCCTGTTACTGCATCCAGAATTTACCATCAATTCCATAGTGTCCAAAACATACCTATCCACAGCCCTGTATTACTCTTGTTTTATTCCAGATTGATATGCCACACATTTCTGTATCAGTCAGGATAGGTTAGGTTGTACTGCAGTACAAGTCTCTGTGGATTGAGACAGCCAAGGGTTAGCTCTTGCTCATACTATAATACATGAGTGGGTGCTGGCCTCTACTCAGTATTGTCATTCAGGGACTTGGGCTGACAAAGGGCTGCTCATCAGGCAGGCTAGGTGACAAAGGAGCTCCCTTCTTGAATGTTGCTGGTACCTCATGCCAAGGATAAAAGAATACTTTCTGAAGTCTTGCCTCAGCAATTAATTCTGTGGCTCAGAAGAGACATGACATTTTTTGCTCACAACTCATTCTTCAGAACCACGCTTATGGCTCTGCCCATCATAATGAGGAGGAAGTACAGTCTTACCATGTGCCTCACATGGGGAGGGACCATAACATATTTAGCCAGCAGTACTCCTCCAGCTAGACAGCACGTTCCCTGAAGGCAAGGAGAGAGCAGCCCTCTGCTTCTCTGGTGGAGATGCTATATGGGGCAGCCATGGCTCCAATCACAAGGTAGGGACACACTGGCTGTGCCCATAGAGCTTATCACTTAGCCTGGTCCTGTAGGCCGTAGGCCATTTAGCTCATTAGACAGGTGAGGTGAGGCAGGGGTGAGGCACAAGCCTGCTGGGGATAGCAGTTGGAGTGAAGGATCCCTTAGGAAGACGCAGAAGGGAGGCTGCTCATGATGACTGGGACCTTGATGCTGCCATTTTGAGGGGTCTGGTGCCCCCACCGCCTCTCAGGATTGGGAGCTGGGCACTTTCATGAGTGTTTGAATGAAGGGATCAGGACAGCTGAACACCCATGTTGGTCTGATTGCAGTGAATCGAGTATAAGAGCACTGGAAAGACCTGCCCGGGTCAAGCCTGTGTCACCTCCCCTGACCCAGGAACTGAAGAACAGGTTGTAAGGGATGTGGCTGCCCTTCTGTACATCTTCACCATCTTCTCCTGAAAGATCCTGGGGTGGGTCTGTTATTCATGAATCACTTGCACTTGCCCTGTTAAAAAGCTGTTAACATCGTTTTATAGGCCCTCCTCTTGAAGTACTGACTGTTTTGACTTTGAACCCAGTAACTGTCCAATGAAGTGATCAGGAAAGGTAGAGGCCGAGAGAGGCGGAAACTGAGAGAGGCAGGCAGGGGGCTTGCTTGAGGCAAGATGGCTAAAGACCAGGAGTTCTGCCTTCCTCACACTCCCTGGGGTGGTCACACTCACCGGGCTAACCCCTGGACACAGGTTAGCTTTTTCAGAAACAGATTAAAATAGCCTCATGCTTCTGAATTTAAAGGACACTCTGACTCCTTCCCAGTTTTTAAAATATGCTAGGTATTGAATAAAACAGAGAAGCTTCCGTTTGTTCAAGGCTAACAGCCAGAAATCAGCAGACAGATCTGGGCTGTCCAGCCAGCTTGCTCTCTATCAGTCGGGGTCCCTTTAAGATGCAAAACTTGGAGGTAGGGAGGTCAAACGCAGGCCAGTGGAAGTTTCCACACTGTCTGGGCCAGCATCTCTGTCTATCTTGGCTTGGGAAGGGTGGACCCTTTTCCCACAAGGCTTGAGATTTATGACTTTAGTCTGGGATGGAGGGGGCGTGAGCCTTCCCTACAGGAGCAAGTGGGTCTCTTCAATTGTAAACAGTTACAAAGAAAATTCCAAACGGGTACCCCTCAATCTGTGTCAGGCTTGCTCCCTGGTCCTTTTCTCCTTGTTACACACACACACACACACACACACACACACACACACACACACACACACACACACACAATGTGCACATGTCCTCAGCTATAGAATGAGGCAGAGTGATAGTGATTTGTGTCTATATGTCCTCAAATCCTCGACGCAAATAAATCACCAGATTCCCATTGACCACATAAGGCAAAAACTTTTAGTTGTTAGTTGAAAATACATTAAATATATATAAGCACACATGCACACCCCCATTCTGAAAGCTTCTCACCTTGCCTTCTAGCCCTCACCAGTACTCCTGATAAATCTGCCCTTCTGAGCAAAGCTGGAAGTATTCTTGTCTGTACCGCCCTGCAGTTAACTGTTCACGGAGATATCACTTCCTGCCCCTGAGATTCTTCCTTTAATACACTGAAATATTGAGGGGCAAGAGTTGTTAAGTATTGAAGGTCCTTGTGGAGATTAAATGGGAGTCAGAGATTAGCAACTAGCTGGCTGAAACCTTAATTGTCAGTGGAGGGACAGTCACAAGGAAGGAATTCGGGCTGAGTTGGGAAGGCTGGGGTGAGCAGTGATGTGGACACAGTGTGTGTGTGTGTGTGTGTGTGTGTGTGTGTGTGCGCGCGCATGTACGTGCAACAGGGTGACAACGGGAGAGGTCTGCCATCACTTTTTATTAAGAGAGTTTTTAAGTGGTCCTGTGTTTTAGGGAATCTGAATAAAGTTTGTGCTTATGAGAGAATTCTCCCTACTTTCTTCCATTGAAGGCAGTATATCCTAATGAGAACACAGGCTCTGAAATCAGACTATCTGAATCTAAATCCTGGCCCCGTGATTTCTAGCTGTGTAACTTGGGCAAACTCCTAAACTTCTTTAAGCCTCAGTTTCCTTGTCTATAAAATGGGCATTATCAAAGCATTGACATTACAGAGTTGGGACTGCGGAACGCCTAGCCCAGGGAGGGAAATCTGACTATTCCTTGATTTTCTATCTGAGTTGACATTTGGGTTATTCCACATTTTTATTTCCTTACCTCTAACAACTCATAAACCAACCAAAGTTTTTACTTCCACAACAGAAATGCTTTGTTTCCTTAAGGAGGCTGTGCACAAACTGCCCACTACTCCGCCACTGAAACAAAACACACATGTCCCCACCTGACACTCTAGTGCCTTGTGACTTTATCTGGGGACAGAGCTGGAGCCAAGGTGTCAGGGTAAAAGGGCAAGGCAACTTTCTTCTCTCCCGAGTCAGGGCTGCCTAGAATGATTTATTGGAGTGAAGTGACCCCTGAGGCGGAGGGAGGATAGCCATCACAGGAGGAACTGGCATTCCTTCCTGTGCTTAGAAGGGCACTTTGCCAGTGGAGAAGCGGGTCAGGGCGCGCTGATTCAGGCCTGGCTGTATGTGGGTAGAAACTGATGCGTGTGGTGGGGAACATCCTGCACAAGCTGTCAGGAGGCCTGGGGATAGCTCGAGTTCTGCCACCGACCAGATGTGCCGTCTTGAGCAAGCTGCCTTGCTTTCCCGAGCCTCATTGTCCTCACGAGTCAGATGTCCACCATGATGCCAGCCCATTTCTCCTGCAGACTTCATGATAATCCCTTCATTCCCTCCCTACACATGCTCACACATGCACAAGTGCACACAACATATGCACATGCATGCTCACGTAGAAGCACATGCATGTGGCCAGGCACAGTGGCTCATGCCTGTAATCCCAGCACTTTGGGAGGCCAAGATGGGCGGATCACGAGGTCAGGAGATGGAGACCATCCTGGCTAACACGGTGAAACCCCATCTCTACTAAAAATACAAAATATTAGCCAGGTGTGGTGGCGGGCACCTGTAGTCCCAGCTACTCGGGAGGCAGAGTCAGGGTAATGGTGTGAACCCGGGAGGCAGAGCTTGCAGTGAGCCAAGATCGCATCACTGCACTCCAGCCTGGGTGACAGAATGAGACTGTCAAAAGAAAAAAAAAAAAAGCAGCAGCAGCACATGCATGCATACTCACAGTACACCACAGGTGCAGGCACTCATGTCCATAAACACAAACATGCACGAACACACACAGATACACCCACGTGTGTTCTTCCACAGTCATCTGAATCATATCCAGTTCATGTTCTACCCCCTGACTTCCTGGGCCTTCCCATCCTACCCTCATCACTTGCTTGTCTCAACTTCAAAGCCTCCCCTACAAAGTCTCATTTTAGTTGCCTTGTCATGTTTCAGTTGTTATACTTCTGTGCTGTCTTTGTCTCTTCAAATGCAGTTCATTCCCTGACAGCCTCAGGTTCAAAGATCTCTCCCTGAGAACTTCCATAGTGTGCACAAGTGAATTTCCTGTCATGCTAATGATGCTTAAACTCCAGGGCCCTTCATTGGCACAATGCATGTACATGGTCACACGTTTTTATGTAGCTGGCAAAAGTGAGATATTTCAACTATAATCTGTTAAAACCATTGTTTCTCCCTGGCATGTTTCCTCCTGGCACCCTTTCCTCATTTTGGGGGGCATTGGTGCTGCCACTTTGAAAACTACCTAAAGGACAGTTAAGTTGGGGCTGTGTTTGGTTTAGGTTCAGTGGGAGGCATTTGTGTAGTTTTAGCCACTTCTCTGTGTAACTCACTCATCAGTAGCTGTCACCATGTGGAAAAAGCTGCCAGGAACACTCCTGTTGCCCACTGTGCAGATCTCCTCTGTCTTGTGCCATGAAGGGGATGAAGTTGTACAGAGACCTGTGTATTTGTGTCCTGCAGGACCCAGCACTGGAAGCATATACATGGTGAAAGAGAAACAAGTTTTTAAACGCCCAGAGCCAGAAGCTACTTGGTGGGAAATTCCTTCAATCATTAGGTATATAAAATCACAAGAGCATTCTCATCACTGCCTCATTAAAATAAAAGTTCTCTCTTGTCAAGAATACACTCGATCATGCAAAGCAATACAATTATGTATGTACCGTTCATCTTGTTTCTTTTTTGATGGGAATTACTGACTTAGAATTTATCAGAATCCCCATGTTTAAATGTCTTGCTGATTTGACGGGAAATACTGACATTGATGGAGATAACATAAAACTCATTATACACCACTACAATGAGGGCATTGATGACAATCTGGTTAGTAAGTTTCATAAATTCAAAGAGCATTTTAGATTTGTTGCTGTGAAAGAAAAGTTGAAATGCGCTGAAATCTCATAGCTCATATGTGAAAGATATTTGATAGAGGTTTTCCCAAAGTTGATAACAATCCTGAAAATTCACATGGCATTGCCAGTGACGAATTGTGAGGCTGAAAGAAACCCTTCCAAATTGTGAATAATAAAGCACAAAATTTGATCAACTTGTTAGAAGATAGACGGAATTATCTTTGTATTCCCTCTATAAAGTGATATTGAAAAATTATAGTCATTTAAAGAGATGATCAAAGAGTTTGCAGTTTGGTAAAAGATAGACGGAATTATCTTTGTATTCTCTCTATAAAAATGATATTGAAAACTTATAGTCATTTAAAGAGATGATCAAAGAGATTGTAGCCAAAAAAAAAATGTAGGAAGAAAAGTATTACGAATGTGTCAGACAGTTATTTTAGATTTTGTGGTGCCTGTAGAATTTGTCAGCTTTTTAAAATGTGTAATTTGTTGTGACTTCACTCTTTCTCAATAAAATTGCACTTTCGAATGTAATTTTGCATTTGGGATTTTGAATTCTTTTTCTTCAAGGGCGCCTTCTAAATTGCGAAAGCTTCTGCCTCCACAACCTTGGTCTGCCCTTACATTTCCCCCAGTTCCTATGGAGAGCTCCCCGTCACAGCACTCTTTGACCTGTGGCTGCCAGCACAGACGTTGACCATGAGGACGGGGTCTGCGGTGGCACTGACAAGGCACCTATCCTGAGCCAGTGGGGGATGCAGGTCTGGCTGACCTCACACATCTTTAGAGACCACCTGCCTCTCATTCTACAGGGGGCAAAACTTTTGTCACACCGCCTCAGAGGGCCCAAACCTTCCCACTAACCATCTTGTCAGGGCCTGGCTGGGCCCTGCCAGCCCCCCTACATTTCCTTTTAATAAAATTTAATGTTTTCATTTTCAAAGACCTAGAAAATCCAAACACTTTTTAAAAGCCCCGAGGAACTATAAAAATTAATAGCACAGGGATAATTTCTTTTTCAGTGGCGACTCAATTAAACCTGCCAAAGTCAGACAGTGTGATTTAAATGCACCACTTGCAGAGGGAGCAGAGCAGAGCAGGCAAACATGGAATGAAACAATAATATTTACCAATTACCCTCTTGGTTGTTTCCCACCCGGCCCCTTCCCCCCAGGGAGAATTTTTTCCTGCCCTCCCTCCTCTCTGGGGGCCAGAGCTCAGCATCCCTAATTGTTTTCTCCTTGAATGGTCATATTGCCATCAACAAGTGACTGAACTTCTTCTCTGCTCGGAGTAATGGAAAAATACCACCCGGGCTGGCTGCCCGGGGCAACAAGCCACATGGACATCATCCTGAATGTGGGGCTAAGCTCAACTTTGAAAACAGAAGAATGGCTCCAAGTTCAATCCAGCCAGACACTCCAGCCAGACAAGACATCTCACATTCCACGCTTAGTCCTGCCCCAGGGCACTTGCTCCTGCTGTCCCCCTGCCAGGAATGTCCTCTTTCCTATTCATTGAACACTTACTACTAAGCGCCTAAAGCTTGTATTTTCTTTGAGGCCCCTATCAAGATCAAATTCTTATAGGAAAGCTTTCCTGATAAGACCCATATCCATGTAGATGTCACCCTTACTTGGTTTACCTTCAACTCTTCTGTATCAGGTCAACTCACATTATCTTTTAATTACTTATAGACTGGGCACTGTCCTAGAGCTTTTAACACTTAGATTCACAACACGCTTATCCGTTCTGCTAGACTGTAACCTCCTTAAAGGGAGGAACTCTTCTGAATGCATCTCTTAGAATGATTCAGTGTATTTAGTTTGGTGTTGTGCACCCGATGGAGGTGTACTAACTGCATTTGCACTGGAACAGGGAGTCTCAATATTTTCTCTACAACAGGAGAGAGAACTGGGTGCCTCAGGAAATAGGCACAAGAATTTCAATGCAGCATTGTTTGCTTAAAAAAAAAACATGCCTGAGCTAAATGTCCATCAATGGGCCATGGATAAAGAAATTAGGGAATGTGATGACTTGCCATAGAGCAGTTAAATAAAGAAAATGGAGTCAAATCATCAATCTATATAGATCCCCAAATAGAAATGTTGGGTGAAAAAGTTGCAGAATAATGTTAAGATACAATTTATGTAAATTCAGTGCCATATCGACAAATACTATATAGTGTTTTAAAGAATATGTGAATATATCCATTTGAGAACACATGGATGAAAAAGAAATATATGCAATTCATAGTAGGGTTGTTGCTGGAGAGGGAAGGAAGGGAGTGGGAATGGGACCTAAGGGTTTTTAATTTCTTCTGAATATTTTTCGTTTTTATTAAAAAATATGAAGCAAATAAGAGAAGGTTAACATTCATTGTTTCTGCTTGATTGGTACACAGGTGTTTGTGAAGTAGAGACAGGCATGATAGCCACCCAAGGGGCTGCCCCTCCTGCTGGCACAAGGCTAGACATCTGCAGTGAGCTGCAGCCAGGCCAGGAATGTGGCCTCTGGAACACCTGGCCTGGGGTCCGCAGCCCTAGCAGTTGGCAAACTGGTTGTTTTGCTGTCACTCTCTTGCAGAGAGCTTCCAAAGATTAAGTGGGACCATAGGGAACAAGAAGAGGGAAGCGTGACCACTGAGCAAAGTCCCAAGGCCTTCCTCTCCCTACAGGATGGATTTCCGGCTGGCCCCCTGACAGGCACATTGCCTTTTCATTCACCCTCCTACCCAGAACATCCTCCCTACAGCTGTTATGGCACAAACTCAACCATAAGACTCTTCTGCCTGGTCCAGGCCACTGTGGCTGGTGACAGTGGCCTCCCGTGGCCCATCCCTCACTCCTTACATCCTTCCTCCAGTCCTCAGAAATCTTATCTGTACTGCTTGTTTTGTCTTTCACCACACACTATCCTGTGCTGTTGCTTATATCTTGGTGACAGGGACAATGCCTTATCTTTGTATCTCTCTGTCAGGGAATGACCTAAGTTGACTTTTTCCGTGTTAAGCAGAAGAGAAGAGAATAGCAGTGTTTAATTTGGTCTTCCTCTAGGAGCCCAATGAGTTCATAGCACATCGGCCTCTTCAGAGGCTAGAATTTCTAGAGCTAGGGTAAAAGGGACCCTTCCTGGAGAGAGGTGGGGATAAGCAGGAATGCAACCCCAGGACATGAAAGAGGTGAGGGTATGGGGGCCCTGATAATGAGCTATTGGGGAAGGGGCTGACTTTTATTTTCATTTCAGAGAAGATCAAGGCTAACTCTAGCCAGGGTTTCTTGCGTTGCTTTAAGCTTTATGGCTTCTTGTATTTCTTATTTTTGTTATCACTTTTCATTCCTCCATCGGGGCTTCATATAAGTTCCCTTAGAATGCAACGGGATTGTTTGTCTCAGAGGCAGCTGGGCAGGTGGGGGAGATATCTGGAATCAGCTTCCTATTCCTCAGCCTATCCTAGAGGAGTAGAAGGCTCTGTTGAGAGGGTTGGAGACCATGGCTGAGAAGGAGGGCCAAAAAGGGGCTAAATCCCTGAGGTAGTGGATAAAAAGGAGGTGGCAGTGGGAAAGTCCAGGATGGAGAGGAGATCCTGGGGGCAGAGATGGGGTCTTCATCTGTGGTGGAGCAATGGTCAGTTACTGACCTTTTGGCCTCGGACAAAGCTATTTAGCCTGCCTAAGACTCAGGTTCCTTATTTTTAGAAAAGAGATGATACAACTTGGCTGGACTGCTAAGGTTTTAATGAATAAAATAGGTACGAGTATTTAACAACCACTGGCTGCTATCCAAATATATGCTATTGCCCTTGCTAATGCAGTAGATGCCAGACAAATGCAGGCCAGCCAGAATGAATAGGCAGATGATGATGAAGCAATGAGCTCCCTGGGAGGGGGCATGTGTTCACAGGTGGGTCCAGAGGTCCAGGGCAATGTGTAGGCAGAAGCAGTATCCAGGAAAGGACATTTAATAGGGACTTGGGCCACATCCAGGAAGCCTCTGCTCCATGACCTTGATGTGGTGGTCCCTTATTTCCTGAAGGCAAGGCAGCTTGGGTCAAACATTCTCTTCCCTAGGGAAGAGCCTTTGGGCCGAAACGTGGTACTTTCAGCTAATGGTGGATCCTGCAGGTTCTAGCACTCTAGCTGGAGGCCACAGTAGAGTGCACCCCAAGGAGGACAGGGAAAACAAAGCAGTCTCTTGGATGTTAGTAATCTAGTCTCTACTGAGTTTAGCCAATGGCACCAGAGCACCATAACCAAATGTTTAGAAAATAAGGTGACAACAATGAAGGTGATTAGAGAAGGCTTTGGTACAAATCCAAGTTGGAGATAATTTGGAGGAGAGTGGGAGGACCATACGGATTTTATAACACAGGGCTTTGTCCACCTGAGACACCTAATTTCCCATTTTTCTGGGAGACAAAGTCTGAACATACTATTTGGACACGGGACCCTTCCACAAAGTGGCCAGATGGCCTTTCTTGTGATCTCTCCTACTTCGGCTGTCTTGTGCAAGCCTCCTTTCTGCTGAGTGAGCAGAACACACTAACCCATTTTAATGTGCCATCTTGTTCCTTTCTTCCTAGCCAACTGTACCATCTCATCAGAGCCCAACTCAAATCTCACCTTCTTCCCACCGGATTAAGGGGTTCAACTTCAGTGACACCTCTTGGTCTTCACCACTCTTCCATTTCTAACCTCCCCAAATGCTCAGTGCCTCTTTCCTTCGTTTGACTTTTTAGCATTCTCTGCCTAACATTGTGGCTGCTTACGTATCTCATCTTTTCTTTTATACTATGAGCCCCCTGAGAGAACTGATTGTGTTTAGCCTATAACCCCCTGTAATCCACCTAGCACAATGCTGGACACATAAGAAACTCAAAGGCGCCAGGTGCGGTGGCTCACGCCTGTAATCCCAGCACTTTAGGAGCCCAAGGTGGGCAGACCATGAGGTCAGGAGATCGAGACCATCCTGGCCAACATGGTGAAGCCCCATCTCTACTAAAATACAAAAAATTAGCCAGGCATGGTGGTGGGCGCCTGAAGTCCCACCTACTCTGGAGGCTGAGGCAGGGGAATAGCTTGAATCTGGGAGGCAGAGATTGCAGTGAGCCGAGATTGCGTCACTGCACTCCAGCCTGGGTAACAGAGTGAGACTTCATCTCAGGAAAAAAAAAAAAAAAAAAAAAAAAAAAAAAAAAAAAAAAAAGAAAGAAAGAAAAAAAAGAGAAACTCGAAGGATTCTATCTCTGTCTCTCGGAAAGGTAGAACCTTACTGACCAAATAATCCTTTGTCCCTTGGTACCTATGGTCAAATGGACACTTGTGGGGAATTCAAACTCATACTCTCCAAAGTGCAAGCACTAACAGGTGACCCACACCTGGCTTTGACTCTCACTTCCATAGTTTCCAGTTCACCCCAGTGAGGCTAAAACTCATGATTATTTCCTACAGAAAACACAACACCTGTGGCAATGCTGCTTTTGTGGTTTCTTCTCTGCTCTATACTCAGTTTCTAACCACTTACTTGCCTTCCACTCCTGGGACACAAACTCATAGCCCAGTGTGAGCTCCCATGTGGCCCTCCTTACCAGTGCTATTCCTCTCTCATTTCCGTCTTCTCCGTACAGTGTCTACTGCTCCAGTGCTTAGCTGGAGTGAGTGGGATGAGCCAGACTCACAGATTAATACTGCACGAGGCAGGGTCATGCTAGTGACATAAGTGATGCTTTCCAGAGAGACTGAGCTTGCTTCAAGTAGGTGTCTTCAGGGGTCTACAAAGGAGACAGCATTTGAACTGAGCCTTAGAGGACAGGTGGGATTTGGAAGGGCAAAGGATAGAGAAAGGTATCAAACCAAGAGCCAAGGGTGTTAGGAGAAAGTGACTTGAGAGAGTAGCTGGAAAGGAGGGAATATAGGAGGTGGAGAAGAAAGGTAGATAAAGGGCAAGGAATGTGAATGATCTGAGAGGCTACCTGGCAAACAGCTTGGCAGGCCCTCAGTAATGCCAGGTATTTATACCTGAAGTGGTTTCTGAATGTCTTTGAGTGACCAGCCTGGGTGTGCCACTTATGGAAATGCCCCAATCCTGAGGCATGGGGTGAATTCACCAGGAGTCAAGGGGAAGACACCCTTATGGGTCTATACTGATGCCAGTCTAGGAAGGGTCTCTCCTAAGTGCCTAATCTGCATTAGGGTGTGAATGGTCTCTAGGTAGGATTAATTAAATGGGCAAGACGCTATGGCTAGGCTCCTTGCAAGGACAATGAAAAAGCACTTGCCAGGCAGAATAGGCAAAATAAGGGAGGAAGACCACACTAGGAGGGGTTGCCTAACTCACAAACTCCAGGCCAATATATGGGGCCTCTGACATTGTTTTAGGAAGGGAAAAACTTCTCATGGCCATCATCCAACTCCAGAGAAGCTAAGAATAGGGACCCTGAAAGAGGCAGCATTTGGGGACATTTTTGGGAGGTGAGAGGAGAATGTGAGTCAGACCCAGCTGCTCAAGGCTATTTCCAAATGCCTTTTCCTTGGGAAGTTCAAGAGTACATAGACACAGAACCTGAGCCTACAGTGTGACAGGATACCAGGAAAATAAATGCAACTTAGACACATTAATGGAGCCTGGCAGCCTGGCTTGAGCATGTTAGGCACTGCCTTCAAAGAGAGGCATTGGTGACTGAGGACATCCAGCCCAGCGTGGCAGGGACTAGAGGGAACCTATTGCAGAAACAGAGAAGGGGAAACAGGTAGCATGGCATGAGATGATGGGGTGAGAATGAGGCAGGTTATAAAACTGCAGTAGTCAAATGTCTATTAAACTGTTATTGGGCGAGGGTCAACACTGTGGGCAGTGCTTCCATGGCAGCAAAACTAAGACTGCAAAACTAAGGATATTAGCTTCCAAATATCTGAGAATTGTACAACAAGCAAAGGTGCTGGCTGCACTAGCATTGCCTACTCTTTCTTGAACACTTACCCTATGCAGGGACTGATTCTATATTTCACTGTAGCATAAACCTGGTTGGACTCAGGTTTGGAGATCTGTTACTTTGGGTTTATTTGGGACATGTGGGAATGCTTTGTTTTGGTGGGAATGTTAGTATTCTAAAGATTTCTTATATGCATAAAGTTTTTGGCAAATAACAGTGCAGGAGTGGTGTGTCTCAGGAGTGGGAAGGTCACAACCATGCACCCCTGTGGGTGCTCCATATTGGAATCGACTGCCTACATCATTTTTGGCAGGCACACTCAACGCATCCGTGGATTTAGCTATGTACAGACTGCATACAGTGTCATAGGTAGGTAAATATAAATTGTATTGCATAAATATAAATACAGAATTTTAAGCAGCAGGGAAATCACAATATATATTGCCTCATTTAATCTTCACATGAATCGCATGATTTAACTACTATTATCTTCATTTTACAGAAAGGGAAGTCAAGACATAGAGAGAGATTAAATAAATTGCTCATGGTCAATTAGCTGGTAAGTGTCTGAAGTAGGACCAGAACCCAGATCTGCTTGGAGGCCTTAGTTTCTATGTGCTACTGGAGGTGTCTACACAAGACATAAAGGATAACTTGTCAGGGATGCTGAAGAGAGAATTTTTGCCTTAGGGTTAGGGATTGATAAGGTTCCTTCCATGTCTTCAGGTCTGTGGCATGGCCTCTGGGGTTTTCAGGAGGCTACACCATAGATCTGCAGGGGCAAACACTCAAACATATGATAAAGTGGCTGCTATGGTCTGGATGTCATGTTTCCCCCAAATTTATATGTTGAAATCCCAACTCTCAAGGTGATAGTACTAGGAGGTGATTCAGGAACGAAGGAAAGCACTCATCAATGCAATGACTGTCCTTATAAGAGGGACTTCAGAAGCATCTTTGCCCCTTTCACCACATGAGAATGTAACGAGGAGAAAATGGCAGTCTGAAACCCAGAACAGGGCCCTCACTAGAACCTGACCATGCTGGCACCCCGATTGTGGACTTCCAGCTTTCGGAATTGTGAGAAACAAATGTCTGTTGTTTATAAGCCATCCCGTCTATGGTAATTTGTTATAGCAGCCCAAATGAACTAAGACCATGAACTGGACCCTGCATACTCCAATGCAATGCCAAGGATGTGGAACTGGGCAGGCAGTCTGGCACAAGGACAAGGTGGGTGAAGTCTGTTTACACCCCCAGAATCCCTGTTTTCTTTGTAATTTGTCCTTGCTGCTTCTTTAATGTAACCCAGCCCTTGGCGACCCAAGTAGCTGATCTGTCTCCACGAGGGAACATGAAGCAGCCAAATGGAGAAAACTCAAGCTGGAGGCCTCAAATCCATCCACTCAGAGATTCTAAGTCTTTTTTGACTCATAATAAAAAAAATCCCCCTTTTACCTTGGAGACCCAGAGATGCCCTGATTTCTGGTGGGATGGGAAGTGCCCATTTTGAATTCTAAGATCAGTTTATGTATGAATCCTCATCAGCCATGAAGAGTCTGTTGAGCTTTTTTTCTGTAGATTGTATTAAGGAAGTCACAGGTAGGCTCTTTGGTTTTCAAATACTGCTGCGCCCCAACTTACATTTTTGACTTTATGATATTTTCAATTTACCATTGGTTTATCCAATCTTAAGTCAAAGATTGTACTGAGTGTGTATCACTTTTACACCATCAGAAAGTTGAAAAATCACAAGTCAAACCATTGTAAGTCAGGGACCATGCGTATAAAACTGTATTATACCATTGAATGTTCTTATTAAAACCATGAATGCTCCCTTCTCCCCTCCCTCTGGAATTGTGATACACTCCTTATGAGGATATGCTACCTTGTGCTCTCTGCTCTCACTATTGAGAATCACTGGTCTCCTGGAACCCTTATAGCTGAGAAACCAGAGATAGGAATTAATTTGGTCACAGCCACAAAATAACTCATTCAATCTGGTTCTAGTCAACAAATATTTATTGAACAACTACTACGTGCCTGGTACCCTAAAGGCAACAGGTACATTTCCATCTCAAGCGAAGGAACTCTCTGACCAAAGGACTGAAGGGTAGAATTTTGGTACTGATAGGGAATAGCCTTACTAAAATCCCACATTACAGACAAATGTCTGCATAACTAACATAAAAAGGACCAGCCCTGCATGGATGCCCAGGTTTGAAGATGGTAAGAAATGAGGGGGTTTAGAGATCTCTCCCTAAAGTAGCAGCATATCTGCTGCCCTTCTCTTGTCAACACCCTCTTCTCCTTGGAATTGGTCTTATACCCCGCCTGCTGTTTCCTTTGTTGTCTTTTTATCCCCACCATGTTGGGCAGAAGGGCACCCCTCCTCATTCTCCACCCCCCTCCTTCCCAGCACAAGGTTCCATTCTTTATTAATGCTGTTTTAAAGCCAGCACGGAGCTGTTTTCCAGATGTGGCCATGCGCAGACAGTAATTGTGCTCTGTGATCCCTTCCAGCTGCTCCCGTTGCTTGCCAACAAACTCCCTCCACCCCCACCTTGCAGCCCCAGGAGTCCATGTTTGGGGGCTGCAAATTAGGGCAAACGTTGTAAAATGATCATGTGCTACCCATGGCCTTCCCCACAAGAATTATGGACTTTATAACTGAGCTAATTGGCATTAGGTCTTGCCTGAAAGGTCAACAGAGTGGCAGAGAAACAGGATCTTTGTAAATTGATCGGTTGGTTTCCCCCTTCTTCCCCCCAACTCCCTTTCCAGTTTTGAAATATGGCCTACCTGCCCCGTGGAATTGCTGACTCTTGTAAATTATGGCTTTGACTGTATGGGACTGTGACACATTGTCTCACATCACATGGAAGCCAGTGGGGATGTGGAAGGGGTGCATAATTATACCCTGCAAATTCTTCCACCATACCGCAAGCTTCGGCCTTCATGCACCTCTGTGAAGTGGGGCATTGTAATGCTCTTGACCTTCAAATCAGGCATGATTTATCCAAGAGTAGCATACAGCCTTTGGCTTTTTTATTTATTTAGTTTTGCTCTGAATACATGAGTTCCTTTGGAATGATCTTGCAGCACAGCATACACCATTGCCTTTCTGTTGTTTCTCAGATGGGAACCCTTGTATGGCGTTTTTTCATTCCACAAATTCTAATTGAGCGTATTATAGGCAGGGTCCAAGACTGACTTTAGGAGGGAAAGAAAGCTGTCGTCTGGAGTCAGAAATGTTATGTTCTAGCTATAGATTGTGTGGGTCCCTTTCTGCTTAGGGCCACCTGAAGCCTTATGGTTTTGAAATGTCTGTCCTTCCCCAACTGTCACTCTCCATTTGGGGTTAAGCACTGAAGGTCCTTGCTAAAACATATTTAATATTTGGGAGGAGTAACTCATTAAACTTGTGGTTCTTACCCCTCTCCCTTTTTTTCTTAGTAAGGGGCCCTTGAGAATCTAATGAAAGTTGACCTCATACAGCACACCCTCACTCCACTCATAGGCATTTTGTCTACAATTTCCGGCTGTTCTTGGCTCTTCAAATTTCAACTATGGATCAATGCTAAGTTAGGAATCCCTGCTCAGTTGTCATCCTCACCCATCAACACTATTGCCCACTTAAGCTGATTAAATCCCTTCTGGCAGAGAGGTTGGAGAAATCGGGGCTTAGGCTGGTCAAGGGAATGGGAAAAGTGAGGGAAGCAAAGTTTCAGTGGCCTACTTTGGGGCCACAATGACATAGGTGGCCTGAAAATCATCTATTTGTGCATACAATTCTTTGTCAAATGTATGGAAGGCCTGTTAGGCTATGAACATTGTGGATTTATTTAAAAATGTGGACATAAAGTGTTTGCCCAATCCACAAGTACCAGAATGGTAACTGTTACTAGGCTGGAAAGTGTTTGTAAGGTTATTAAATGACAAACAGGGTTTTTTGAGCTGGGAAATTTGGGAGCCCCTGATCTACCCTGTCACCTGGGTAGATCTGATGGCCCAGGTCACCATCATCTCTCACCTCATTGCCACCTTAGCCTGAGCACATTCTCCTTTCTTCTATCCCTAGCCAACACTGTAGCCAGGATGATCCTTTTAAAATATTAGGTCCTCCTAAATTGAACCCTCCCATGGTTGCTATCTACCCTGAGCTAAAGCCAAACCTTTGCCATGGCCTCATGCTCTGGGCTGATCTGCTGTTCTCCCCTTTGCTTGCTTTACCCCAGCTCTGCAGATCCCTGCTGTCCCTCAAACATGCTGGGCAAGTGCACAACTCACATCTTTTGCACTGGCTGCTGCCCTTTGCCCATCACACACTTGTCCTATGTCTTCAAATAGCTGGTGTCCTTACCCTTTCCAGGTCTCTGCTCCTCTTTTTCTAACCACTGCCTGCCATGGCACTCTTCCTCCCTCATCCCTGTTTTGTTTTTCCACACACACCCAGCACCACATAACTTCATAGTTATTTGTTTTTGTTTGTATCTTCCCACCAGGACATCAGCTCCATGAGAACAGGTACTTTGTCCAAGGTGTCTATGGCTGCATCGTAGTGTGGGCTATGTTGGTATTTGTGAAATGAATGAGTGTCCCAGCTTGAGGACATGGGGGTTGGGGATGGGAGAGCAAGAAAGGAGAAGGGAAGCTCTCACAAAGAAAATGCAGGGGGTGGGGTAGAGAAGGAGCCTGGGGTTGGCAGGGCCGAGCTGCATTCCCCTTCTGCCTGCTGCTATGGGGGTCATGGGAGTCAGAGGACTGAGGCTCAGTCACTCAAACTCATGGCACCTCATCTATCAAATGTCCCTCATTGTCCTTTCTGCCCTAATGCAAGCTGCATGGAGAGTTTGCTTGGGCCCATTTCGTTCTCCTGTGTCCCTTGTATCTTTCAATCCCAAGGAAGGGTGGGCTAATAAATAAGGACATATATGGACAAGAGCCCTGTATGGGTCACAGATCTGCTACTAACAAATAACTACTTCACTTCTCTGGGTCTTATTTCTAAAGCTACAAAATAGAAGGGTTTGTTAGGAAAATCTCAATATCTAAGTGATTCTATTATGAAAAGGGATGTGAGATGCAAATTAACTTTAAACTCTTAAGAATACTATGCAATAGTACTTATGGCAACATCAGCTGAGGATCAGTGTTTCAGAAGGTGGCATTCAGATGGACAAAGGGAGTTTCCACATAAGTCTCCCCTTCCAACTCTGGGATGTGGTATAGATGACAGTAAATGTGGATGAGACCAGCTTTCCACTGTGAAGCCAGTGTGGCAACATTTGTAGCCACTAGACACCCAGAAGTGCTACCTTTCATAGTCACTGCCCTGCCCTCCTCTGGGCCAACCTTCCCTCCCACAGCGTGCACTCACCACTCTTCCCTTCTGTACATTTCCTGCTCCCCATGCCTTCATCTTACAGCCTCCCTACTTGATAGCCATCATGTTGACATATCTCACTTCCCCTTTCTCCCAACATAGAGGAAGACATGCCAGAGAGCCTGGACTGACACCGAGGGCCAGCCCAGACAGAACCTGGTCAGAAGGGAGCCTCCCCAAATGGGCTGGGCTCTGTTGTCCCAACAGCGGTAACTGTTTTCTTATTGGTCAGCTCCAAGCCCTTGGCCCCCAGTCTGCTGCAGTTCTGTGCTTTGAGCATCACACTGCAGCTTTTCCTTAAAAGGTTTTCACAAGTTCAGAGCAGTCCTGGGTATTGGGGAGTTGGAATTATTTTTACCCATGTGCAGCTGAAATAGCCATCTGCCATCACACCGCCCAATTCCCCACTGTGTTTAAAATCCATCTGGAGTTCTTTTTTTTTTTTAATTCCCCATATTAAAAAAAAATAGTATCTTGGTACAAAGGAAGGTATTTCTTCGTGTCTTTCCTGCCTGTAGCAGAACTTGTCCTAGAGTACAGAATGAACTTAGGGCTACTCGTTGCTTGTTCTAAGCCATATTGATTAATTATTGGTTATAGGCCCATGTTTTTCCCTATTCTAGGGACATCCATCTTTCTGTATCTAAATGAAATTCACAGCCCAGCTCATATCACCTCCTCCATGAAGTCTTCCTGATTATTCTAGCCCTCCCTTCTCTGAAGTCACCACAGCAGAAATGGGCACTTCCATAGCTCTTACTCCTTAATTTTCTTCTATATGCCTCAACTGTGTTGGCGTTGTATCTCTCAGCTCTGTGACAACTGGGAATATGTTGATCTTGCAGTCATCACAGAACCCAGCCCAGAAGGAAGCTTTCTATAGTGTCCTGGAATGTTCTCTAATCCCTTATTTTCCTTCAAGGCTCCTCACATCCAGCCTTAAACAGCTCAGATTTTCACCACACTTGGATTCTTATGATGTCAATGAAATTGCCAGAATTCAGTATAGTGCACACTCTCTGTCAAGAGCCGTGAGGGGTTCAATAAATGAGTCTGATAAAAATAAGATGGTAATGGTGATTGAGCCATTCATTTATCTGCTAGGATCCTAATAAGTGTCAGGCATATGGGCAGGTTCTGGGGTTCAGGGATGACTATGCCACACTCCCTACCTTCAGAGAGCTCAGAGTCTAGTGGAGGAGATAGACTGGGCAAAACATGAGCATTTCCAAGTGATTTCAGACGAGGGAGCAATTGACTCAACATGGGATTTCCAAATTTTGATATTTGATCTTGAGGGTTCAGGAACAGGATGCACAAGGGCATGGAAGTGGGAAGAACTGGAGGGTTCAGGGAGCAGCCATTGTTCTGTGTGGCTAAGACAAAAGAGACATGGGAGATGCTGAGAATTCAGCCTGCAAATAGGAGGGTGAGGAAGGGAGCCCCAACTTGCTTGGCAAGGGATTCCCACTCCAGGCTTCCCCAGTCATTGTTCAAATTGTAATGGGTACATTTATTAATGAAAAGTTTTCTTTCGTAATGAGGTCTATGAGTTTTTCCTCTTCTACATGAAGAAGGACTTCCTTTGATTTATCTTATATTGTTCATTTCCACCTCTCTGTGCAGTTTGATGTAGTTGACACCTCTTAAGTTCCTCATTGCCTTTAGTCCAGTTACATTTTCTTTAAAGAAAAAACCCGTAAGACATGGAAAAACATTTGGAAACTAGGAATTGGGAGAGATACACATCTATTACCTTCATGACTTTGGATAAATTTTTAAACTCCTTTAGGCCTCAGTCTTGTCACCTAAAAAATAGGGAAAATGACACCAGAGCCACCTACTGTATTGGATGGTTATGAGGCTCAAAGTATAATAATAGGTGCAAGAAAACCTCAAAACACAAGAAACTCAGCACAAACACAAGGGCTTATTACTCTGATGGAAGGAGCCAGTCACTCCTTCCTCTTGCAGACTCCCTTGCCAGGCTGCAGAACTTCACTGAGTCCTTTGGTCTCCCATGGCAACTCGCGTTAGCATCCCACTGGCATTTTTGCCTCCACATAAGGTGGCATTTGCTCATTAGGCATAACAAATTACCCGCGCTCCACTGGGGCAGAGATGGAAAGCTGCAAGGTAGAATGGATTTCTTCCCCCCGTTTCCCTCCCTCTCCCTTTTCACGTTCACAAGTGTACTTGAACAAGCTGTCTCCTGTCTGGGGAAGGCAGAGCTGGGGCCACACTGAGGTGGGGCTCAGGATTTGAGAAGGCAGCTGCTACATCCTTCCTCCCAAATGCTTTCCACAGCTTGGCTGGCTCTGGCCCTGCCATGCTGGTAGCACATCTGAATATCAGTTGTTTGCATAAATCGTGAGCCCAGCACATCATAGCCCTTCTTTTGGGGCACCCAAGTTTATTGGTTCCAGGAATCCACTGAGGGCAGAGCATTGATGGACCAAAAGCCAAATTCCTACTTCATTAACTACTCCACTGTAGTGAATGGCGAAGCCCCTTATGATCACATTTCCAGTCCTTCGTCCATTTTACTTCTATTTGAGCAGCACTGCACATCCAAATCCTGACTGTGAAGAAAGGGGAACTGGCAGCATAGGAAGGAGGATGGAGAAGGGACCAGCCTTTGGCAATATTGTGAGACTAATTGTAAATGCCACTCTTGGTCTACTCTCTGGGGCCCCTTTTGCCTTCATCTAGGTGCACAGGATCTTTACAATACCTGCTGCAGATCCTCCAACATGCCATCCAGTCCTGTCCCCACAGTCCTACACTTGGCTGCATCTAGATTACCATCAAGGGGTCAAAAGATCACCAAAGGCTGGAGACCTGCCTTCCAGCTACAGGTTAAGTGGCATCACTTGTGTAAACTTCAGCTTGTGTACAGCAAGGGCAGTGAGTTGGGGAGGGATGAACTCCAATCCCGGGGAGCTGTAAACTATGTGATTCTTATTTTTTGTTTTCAGGATCTCATTCCATTGCCCAGGCTGGAGTGCAGTGGCACGATGATAGATCACAGCAGCCTCAAACACCTGGGCTCAAGCAATCGTCCCACGTCAGCCTCTGGAGTAGCTGGGACCACAGGTGCATGTCACCCATGCATGGCTAATTTTTTGATTTCTTGTAGAGACAGGGTCTCACTTTGTTGCCCAGCCTGGTCTCAAACTCCTGCGCTCAAGTGATCTACCTGCTTCAGCCTCCCAAGGTGTTGGGATTATAGGTGTGAAGCACCATGCCCTGCCAAATTTGTGATTATTTAACCAAGTTCCTCCACTACTCTTTTCTCCGAATCAAAAATCATTTTTTCTTGTGGTCCATCCTCTCAGGGTCTTCTTCCTCACAAGTCTTCTTCCTGTGCTAATGGAAAAGCTGATGCCACAGAGGGTCTTTCTGGTAGCCTCAGGCCCTCACTCCAAACTCCATTCTTAGCCTAAGCCCAGGATGACATCACAGGGCAGGCCTGCTTTCCTGTTTCCTTTTGAAGAACTTCCACTGGATGACAGTCCCTTCATTCACTGCTATCATGGGTCATTCTCTTGTTTTGACTCCTGCCTCCCACAAAAGATGATCCTGCCTCCCCTAAACAGATTCCTGAGTTTCTGAAATCAGAAATCAAGCTGGCACCAGGCTGGGCCCTTGGAATGTTTTGAGTAATTGATTTCTTGGAAAAGACTCCAAGTCCTGGGCTGCAAAGTCCTATCTGAACCCGTTCTCCTAGCCTACTCTGTCCACCTTTCAGTCTTACCCTCCTCTGAGCCCCAGGCCAACCCTTTTGCTCTTTGGGCCCTCATACACTTTTTCATTATCTGTCTGCTGTGCAGCCCTTCTGTTCTCCAAAGTCTCTTTCTATAAAAAAGTCTTCCTGGACCAGATCAATACACTGGGCTTCAACTTCATTTCTTAACTACGATTCCTCACAGTTATGTAAGTATTTTGCCAGCCACTTTCATGAAGATCATCTCATTTTATCATCTCCTAGACGTTATCATCCCCATTTTAAAGGTGAGCAGACCAAGGGTTAAGGAGACTAAATGAGCCCAAGATCACAAGGCAGTCATCAGAGGGCCCACAAGGGGCTGGGCCGGGACTCAGATACTGTTCTCAGGTCCTAAGCTAAGAGTTCTGTCAGTTGCAACGTAGGCAGTGAAGCTCATGCATTGGTGGGGCTGCGGGCACTCCTATGCTCTGGCTTAGTTTATTCCAGAGTGGCCTGCTCCCTGTTCTATGGCTCTCTTGGCTGAAGATAATCTAAGAGTCAGAGGAGGAACTGCTGCAGGGTGGGACAGACTGGAAGGGCATTGGAGGGAAAAGGCTTGGACACAGGGCATTTTACGGGCACAAAGTCAAGCTTTAAATGTCCCTGAAAAATTTTTCCTGAGAGGACTCATTAAAGGTGGGAATGAGGTTCTCTGGTGTTCAAAGTAATGGGTTTCTAAACATCATGATGCCTCTTAAGCCAAGATCAATAACAGTTTTTATTTTTATTTTTTCCTTTTGCTTAGCTCAGATAGCAAAATTCTTGGTTTCATAACTAAAAGAACTGGTTGGTCTGGTAGCTACTGCTACCCAGGACATGAAGGAGCTCTGGACCTATGCCCTAATCAGAAAGGAGTTTAGAAAGTGCCCTCTGCTCAGGTTGGCTCAAGAGGGTCCAGGGACCATAGATTAGTCCCTGGGTTGAGAAGGCTGGGCATGGTTTGATTATGTGTTTCCTATGCCTTCAAACAGCAGCAAGAGTAGCCAGCCCATAGGAAGGAATGAAAATCAAGGTGGACCTTGCTTTAGGGACATCTAAAAGCATCCAAGAGGACAAATAAAATGAATAGCTCCCATTGAGAACTTAGAATTTGCCTGGCAATGTGCAGTGTGTGTATATAATTCTTTTTCTGCATTACAACCTCATGAGGTAGGTCCTATTTTTATACCCATTTTACAGATGAGGAAATTGAGGCACTGAAGTAAAATGCCCAAGGTTAACAACTAGTGAGTGGTAGATTTGAAATCAATCTGGCTTCAAAACTAATCCTTTGACTATTAAGCTCTTTGACCCTGAAAAGGGCTCAGATACACTTTTTGTAAAAGAATTGCCCACAGGCTTCCTTTCCATAGCTAGGGCTCTCCTGCTCCAGTAATGCTGACCACTAAGTGTAGAGTCTGTGTTAGACACAGAGGCAGCTTCAGACAGAGAGAGGTAAAGGCATAGCTCATTGTCTTTAGAGATTCAATTTCATTTGCTTCGATTCGATTAAATTCAACTCAGTTCCACAATGAATTCAGCATCACTGTGTGTCAGGCAGATTGCTCTGTCTTTATGATTCTCAAATGAAGCTGAATCAATTCAGAAATAATTTTTGAAAGCCTTAAATGTTTGAATAACTTCTCTTAGCAATTCTTCTAGGAGTCTATTCTAAGGATATAAAATCTTGAATGTAGGGAATATTAGCTCTGAAGATGCTCCTCTTTGTTTATTAAATAGCAAAAGTAATAGGTATGTTGCTGGGATAGGGACAGACTGGTTATAATACATGTATCTAACACAGGTGTCATAAGCTGCAATGACACAGTGGCCATGTGGGCTGAGACTAGTGAGGCAGGAATGAGGACAGTCAGCAGTGTCTTTAGTTCCACTGGCAATATACAAAATATTCCCAAACTCTCTCAGTAATAGTTTTACAGCATTTCTAGGAAAAAATAAATGCTTCATAGTTAGGTTTATTAAGTATATGAGCACAAATAAACCAGGAAGTATTTATGTCCTAACAACTTAATAGCTGTTTAAAAATATTACACATAATTTGAAAGAAAAATATATAAATTTCATTCTTAAATATATTTTCTAATGGGATGTGTACCTATTGAGCATTGTACAATTAAACTAGAGTCAGATTGGACACCTCTACCCTTGTTTCCTGTTTGATGATTTTCTCATGGTACTTGCTTTTTAACATAATGACCAGTGAAAACCCAGCTTTCCAAAGATGTGATGATACCAAGTGTAGCATGATCTATTGTTAAAATGCTGAACTCACTCAAGCTGCTAGTTTGCATGGTGTCTGACAACACTGAATATTACGGCATGTTTCTCGATAATTATACAAATCCTAAACTGTCCTTGTGGTTTTCCTGTGGGAGCCTGGGGTTCCTTTGTGCACAGTTTGGGGGCTACAGAAATATGTTCTCTTCTATTTTGATAGACATATGAGGACAAGAACTATTTCACTTCCATCTTGACTGCAGCAAAAGAAAATCAGCCCAAGAGCATGATGAATAGCAACTGACCCTCAGCCTGAGTTTTATGGAGACCACAGGGAATGGGAGGGACTACAGCAAACAGAGAACACCTCCACCCAGCAGCTTCCACCTAGCTCCACCTATGTGGCCCGATAGGGATGTGCTGTTACCATCTTTAAAATAAAAGCTTAAAATATTGACTTTAATTCCAAAATATTATGTATAACCATTGGGCTAATGCTATGCTACACAAATAAAGCATGTCTGCAGATGATGTTTAGCTTGAAAGTTTGGGATATGTAATATAACAAATTTTCATGTAACCATTAAAATGACATTATTGGCCAGGCTTGGTGGCTCATGCTTTTAATCCCAGCACTTTGGGAGGCCAAGGCGGGTGGATCACCTGAGGTCGGGAGTTTGAGACCAGCCTGACCAACATGGAAAAACACCATCTATACTAAAAACACAAAATTAGCCTGGCATGGTGGCACACGCCTGTAATCCCAGTTACTTGGGAGCCTGAGGCAGGAGAATCACTGGAACCCGGGAGGCGGAGGTTGCAGTGAGCCGAGATCGTGTCATTGCACTTCAGCCCGGACAACAAGAGTGAAACTCCATCTCAAAAAAAAAAAAAAAAAAAAAAAAAGACATTATTGATATATAATCACATGAATACATATTTATAATATGTTAAATTTAAAAAGGCAACTAGTAAATATCATAATATCATTTTTATAAAAGCTATTTATGGATATCAAGATGACTAAAAGGATATATAACCAAGGGTAATGAAGATGGTTATTCCCGGGTAAGGCATCTTGGGTGATTTTAATTGTTTTTTTCTTTGGCTTCTTTGTATTTTCTAAATTTTTTAAATAACCACATATTGCATCCAAAAATTTTGATGTTTTTGTGTTGTTTTTTAATAAAGAAACTTAGAATGATTACTATGAACCAGGAGCAAACACAAATGCAATTGAAAGTTGTATAAGAAAAAGTCCCTAGTTTTACAGACACTTAATGAGTAGGAGAGAGCTACTGTGTATTACTAGGACTGTATATACACTAATTGACAAAACAGGAGAGTTTAATGAAGTTGCTGAAGGGATTCAGGATAGGAAGAAAATTGGAGGCTGGGATGATCACAGAAGAAGGCTGTGTGTGGGGTACCCAAGACCATCTTAAGTTCAGTGATTTACTAAAGAACTTACAGGACTCAGTATACTGTCATACTCATTGCTAAGATTTATTACAGCGAAAGGATATGAAGCAAAATTAGCTGAGGGGATGGTGCATTGGGTGAATTTCAGAGGAAAGCAGGCACAAGTGTCCAGAATCCTTTCCCAGGGGAGTCACATAAGATGTGCTTAATTTGTCCAGCATTGGGTTGTGGTAAGTGTAAAGTGCTATCCACCAGGGAAACCCATTAGAGACTCACTGCCCAGGGTTTTTACTTGGGGCTGGCCACATAGCCACCCTTTACCTCCACCTGCCAACATTTCAGAACATGGATGTTTAGCATAAACCACATGGTGTGTACAAACAGTTTAGGCACAATGAGCCACACTTATCAGTTAGACAATGGTGGGAACACTCTTAAAATCCAAGTTCCTTGACACCAGCCAAAGGTCAACAAAGCAACAGGCTTTTCTAGGGATAGCAGTCTCAAATCTGCCATGTTGGCTTTTTTTCTGTACCAATGCCTTCATGGAGGAGAGATGAGTTTGAGCTGAGCCATGTTTTAGGAAGGTAGAGAGAAAAATGGAAAGGGTTACAGGTGTGGTCAATGCTCACAAAATTGAAGCCCTTTTCAAATATCAGAGAATCTCAATACTGAAAGGAGTTCAGAGGTCGTTAGTCCAGTACTTTCCAAAGGACAAACTTATACCACTAGTGGTAGGCAAGACGATTTAGGCCATCTGTGGATGAACAGTTTGTATTTTAGTGTTCGTATATTTATTTTGACATGTATTTAAGAGTCTCATGCTCTACTAACTGAGTTAGCTGGCTTCTATTTTGATGTGTATTTAAATATATAAGATAATTTTATATATATGTGTGTGTATTTTTTTCCTTAAAACTCTGATACCACAGATATTATCTTGGGTAAGGTTATTATTTTTTAAAATGGGAGTCAATTTAAAGACACAGGCTGGGCACAGTGGCTCACACCTGTAATCCCAGCACTTTGGGAGGCTGGGCAGGAAGATCACTTGAGGTCAGGAGTTTGAAACCAGCCTGGCAGACATGGTGAAACCCCATCTCTACTAAAAATACAAAAATTAGCTGGGTATGGTGGTGTACACCTGTAATCCCAGCTACTTGGGAGGCTGAGGCAGGAGGATCATTTTAACCCAGAAAGCGGAGGTTACTGTGAGTTAAGATTGCGCCACTGCACTCCAGCCTGGGCAACAAAGTGAGACTCCATCTCAAAAAAAGAGACACATATTAAATAATATTAAATACTAAGTAAATAGTTAAAAATAAAATGATTTAATATATAAAAATATTACAGTAAATATTAAATAGCCCAGGGATAAGAGGCCACATCCAACTCCTTGAGGGCAGTGAGATGAGCAAATAGTGGATACTCGTCAGCTCCTGCTCCCTTCCACTGCAGAAACCTCACTGTCATGTTCTCCCTTTTGCTATAGACTCTCCCAGTTTCAGATGCTTCACCTGTAAAGTAAGAGATTTGAGCTAAGCCTCTAGGGTACCTTCCAGATCTACTAGACAGTACTTCACAGATCCTCTGAGACTCAGTAATGAAAGTCAGTGGGAAAATGAAATTCAATTTTTATTTAATATTTTTCAGGAATCCTTTTTTTCTTATATAAAACAAGGTACATCTTTATGGATGCTATCATTGTTTATCCACTGCAGGAGTTTCACGGAGGAAAGAGAATACACAAATCACCACAAAGCTTTCTGCTGCTCACCACTTTCAGTGTCTTAAATCTAACTTCTTCATTTCTCCATTCTTTTGCCAAATTCTACTCAAATACTTTTTATGCTCGAGACACTGGCATTGCTGAGTTAGCCTGATTCTGTCTTCCCCTTGCCCATTCCTTGAAATGGAGTCCTCGGCAGTAATCTTTTGCCCGTGACATCCACTTTGGGTTCCTCTGGGCCTTCCAAAGGCACTCATAGCAGTTCTCAGCCATGCCCTCTGAGAATTAGAAGCCCATTGAGATCAGAAAGTTATTATTGAGGAGGGAAACATACCTTTGTGATAGTGCTAGAGGCTATTTCAGGCAAGAGAACTGAAAACCGAAGCCAGACTTTCTGATTGTTGATGCCGAGGAAACTCAAAAGAAAAAAAAAAAACCCAAACCCTTTCTCTTTCATCTAACAAGCCCCTAGGAAAGATGTTCCTCGTAATGTCTGTCAAAGAAGTTAGCCTGCTGTCAGCGAGAGGTCTCTGTCTTTCGACATTACTAATTCCTTCACCACACAAGCACCTATTTTGTGCAAGACCCTGTTTTGTGCACTGGGAATACACAGTAAACAGGGTGTCCATTGACACCTGCCCATCTGGAAATTATATCTCATGAAGCCCCAGCCATACGCGAAAATAGACAATGCAGTGACCTCATAGGCTCTGACCTGCCTCTGCATCTCCTACCAATTCTCTCCCATTTGTTTAGATTTGAACATCTAGATCTTGCCTTATCCATAAGGCTTGAATGTCTAATGTCCAGCAGGAAGGGTTGGGTCTGGCTCTTAGTTCAGTCATTATCTCAGGCCTAGAATGATATCTTCCTAGTTACACTTGAACTAACTTTTAAGGCTCAACCCAAGTTAAGCCATTTCTGTGAACTACTCTATACTAGAAGCCCTAAGAAAGCCTGTTCTTCATTGATTACACAGACACAGGTCTGGCCTTTTACCTGAACAGCAAAGCTGATATCTGTCAGCCTGTTCTTTGGAGACAGATGAATGGACTAGGATGGGCACCAGATTCAAGGGCAGCCTGTCTCTAGGCTGGCCAGATGCCTAATGCGAGGGTCTTGGTTTGGGAGATTTGTCTAAAGGAGCAAAGGGGCCATGCGATTTCAGTGGGCCAGTCGAATCTTGATAATGAGCTCATCACGCTGTCAGTAGTGGCACCAGATGTGGGCACAGGTGCACATGTGTTCACACACACACACGGCTGAATCATTGGAGTGGCAGAACCACTGGCAAGAAGACAAAGAATCCTGTTGTTGAGAGGCGCAAATTATCTCTGACTCCTGAATGGCTTAGATCCCTAGACTCTGAGCTTCCCATTTGTCATGGAGCCCTGGGAGGAGGCCCCTGTGCTTAAGGCATCCTGAGCTTATGTTCTTCTCAAAGGGCTTAGATAAGACACTCCTCCTTGTGCTTCAGTCCCACCCTTTCCCTTCTCATCACCCTCTTTCACAGGCTATTTCTTGCCCTTCGGAGTTGGAACCCAGTGGAATCCTTGATTCTTAGCTTCTTAAGGGCAAGGGCAAGGCTTCATGGATTTTTACTGCAGGCTCAGCCCTCAGCCAGGTGGCAAGAGGGAAAAGAAAGGAGGGAAGATGTCCCACCCCAGCCCTCAGGGAGCTTCCACACTGGTAGATTATTATTATTGTTATTATTTTTGAGATGAAGTCTCACTCTGTTGTCCAGGCTGGAGTGCAGTGGCGTGATCTCAGCTCACTGTAAACTCCACCTCCTGGGTTCAAGTGATTCTCCTGCCTTAGCCTCCTGAGTAGCTGGGATTACAGGTGCCCTCCACCACACCTGGCTATTTTTTTTTGGGGTTTTAGTAGAGATGAGGTTTCCCAATGTAGGCCAGGTCGGTCTTCAACTCTTGACTTCAAGTAATCTGTCTGTCTTGGCCTCCCAAAGTGCTGGGATTACAGGTGTGAGTCACCGCACCCGACTCACTCTGGCAGATAAAGCCTGTGAGCAGCAGCTTGCTAACCCCTAAGCAGCGTGTGACTGCCCACAACAGGGTGACTTTGGAGTAAGGCTCAATGGCAGCCCCGGGCACTGGGGAGTGGGAATGTGGGGCTGGATGGAAAGGAGTGGGAAGGTCCTCCAGTAACTGAGAACAGCAGGAGCAGACCCGAGGAACAGATGAGGCTGGGCAAGGCGGCCGGGAGGAGAGTCTGAATGGGGTGTGGGGGCTGGGAGGTCCTGCCCGCTTCAGTCCTCACCCTGCCATTAAATCTGGGGCAGCAGCAAAATGGGTGTCCCAGCCACTCTGCCCTCTCAGTCACCTCATCAGGCACAAAGTGCCCAGGATTAAAAAAGAAAGAAAGAAAAAAAGAAAGGAAAGGAAGGCCTCATTATATGGTTGGAAATCCTCATACCAGAGATAAAATTTTACGAGTTGCCTATTGCTCAGCACCCCGTATTTTTGACATTCCCTGTTTCACATACAGTATTTTAAACACATGAGACGCAGACATTACTGTTGTTTTTTTAATTTTTTTTTTTTACTCTTTTCATTTTTTTTCTTTCTGTCATGGCTTAGTGGGTAGCTCTGAAGTTTTTAATACTGAAGGGCCCATTTCATGTTATTTATTACCCTGCTTGCGTGAAAGCTGAGGACTATAAATCGTCAACACGGGCCGTCTAATTCCAGCAACAGCAAGGTTTCGTCACATGTAATTAAAAGATCCCAAAGCCATTGGAATGTAATGGATTTGGAAATGACACCATGGGGGCAAGGGGAACAGGCCCAGGAAGAGGCAGCCGTATTTCAAAGGCTCTCCTGCATTGTCTGGGATCGATGGGGCTGCCTGACTGGGCTCCAGCAGGGCTGGCTGACATGGGGATAGAGGCAGGGTCTGGATTTGATCTGATCCCCAGCTCTGAGACCAGGCCCTTTCAAGACCCACCTGCATGGAGGCGCACCGAGCTTTTGAACTTACAAACTCCGTTGGCCTGGCCTGCTCAGGCAGCCACCTCTGATGGCAGTGAGCATCCTCTGTCCTGGCAGGCAGGTTTCTAGAAGCACGGAAATAACACGGTCTTATAGATAGACATAACCTAAGCCCAAGATAGGGGAAAAGGTCTTGGTGTTCATCTTCCCCACAAGTACCATAATCCTTTTATTCTTGCCCAACTTTCTTCCAGAAGCCGTCACTTCAGTGACCTCATGCTCTGTTTGAAGATTCCCTGAATCCCTGCATCCACCTAGAGTTCATTGCTCTTTCCTCTAGGCTCCCAGAGGACCTTGACTGTCCAGTTTTTGGAATATTATAGTGCTGGGTGTGGTTATCTGTTTACTTGACTGCTTCTCTATCCCTATGGGTGACTCATGAACAAGGACTGTGTTTAAGTCTTCTCTGACCTTTATAGACTTTACATAGGCCTGCCACATAGTATGTGATCCACAAAGCTGCGGCAGGAAGGAAGGGATGCAAAATAAATAGGGGAGAGGAAAGAAAGCAAAAAAGGACAAAAGAAAGGAAGAAAGGAAAGAAAGCAAAATAATAAAAATTAAATAAAAAAAAAAAAAAGGAAGGGGGAGAAGGACCTTTGGTTATTTCTTCTCATCTCATGGCTTTAAATAATATGACGACTGGAATCAGACTTCAAGATTGCCCTCAGTGGTCCCTGCTGGTATTCAGGTTCCTGTCCTTCCCATATTGTAGCAGAGTTGATGGGTGTGACTAATAGCATATGGCAGAGTGACACTATGTCAATTCTGAGATTAGGTTATAAAAAAGACTGTGGCTTCTGTCTTCTTCCCTCTTTCTCTGTTGACTCACTCACTCTGGAGGAAGCAGGCTGTTATGTTGTGTCAGCAGTCCTACAGGGAAGCCCACAGGGGGACTGAAGCCTGGGGCCAGCAGCCAGACAGGAACTGAGGCCTGCCAACAACCAGGTGATGAGATTAGGAGTGGATTCTCCAGTCCCAGTTGAGCCTTGAAACGACTGTGGCCTTGGATAATAGCTTAACTGAAACCTCATAAAAGACCCTAAGCCAGAGCCAGCAACAGCAAGGTTTTGTCCCACGTAATTAAAAGATCCCAAAGCCATTGGAATGTAATGGGTTTGGAAATGACACCATGGGGGCAAGGGGAACAGGCCCAGGAAGAGGCAACCATATTTCAAAGGATTGATGGGGCTGCCTGGCTGAGCTCCAGCAGGGCTGCCTGACATGGGGATAGAGGCAGGGTCTGGATTTGATCTGATCTTCAGCTCTGAGACCAGGCCCTTGGAAGTCCCACCTGCATGGAGGGGCACCGAGCTTTTGAACTCACAAGCTCCATTGGCAAACCCAACTAGGCTTCTCCCTCATTCCTGACCTCAGAAACTGTGTGAGCAAATGAGTGTTACTTTAGGTTTCTAAGTCTGGGAGTAATGTATTATGCAGTGATAAATGACTCCTACAAACACCATCTATATGTTGATGGCACCACATTTTTATTTCCAACCCAGACCTTTCTGCTGAACTCCAGAACTATATATCCCACTGTCTCCTTTACATTCCTTCCTTTACTCCAAAACTCAACTCCTGGTCATTCTCCCAACCTGCTGCTCCATAGATTTCCCCATTGCAATTGGGGGCAGCTCTTATATGGATGCCTCCTACCAACTTCTGTCTGCTTCTTGCTTCCTTCTGTGGCCAATGTGGTCTATTTTCTACCCAGCAGCCAATGATCCCAACCAAATGTAGGTCAAATCATGACACTCCTCTGAACAAAATTCACCAGTGGCTTCCTCATTTCACAGAACAAAGACTATGGTCCTTAAATATCCTACAAAGCTGTCTTCTGTTCCTCTCTGACCTCACCTCCCATCTCTCTCCCCACTTGCTCACTTCCCAGGGGCCACACTAGCCATTTTGCTGCTAACACACTGCCACTTTAGGGCTTTGTGCTGGCTCTGTTCCCTGTCCAGGACTCTCCTCCCCAGTTACCTGCATGGCTCACTCCCTAGCTTCCCAAACTGTGAAAGGATAAATTTCTGTTGTTTTAAGCCACCCAGTTTGTAGAACTTTGTTAATAGCAGAGTACCCAGGTACTAGGAAATAAATACACATTTTATGCTTTCTTGTCCAAGCCCACCCCACTCTTGTCTCAGAGCCTTCTCTCAACATTAACAGATTGCTGGTCACCACCTCAGGGCACCATGACCTCGCTCTCTAGAGTGTTTTCTCTCACATATACAATACAATAGCTCCTCCAAGAAGCCCTCCTGGACAATAAGAAGGATAAAGGAAGTCAATGTTCTTCATATCCCTGTATTTTTAGGTTAAAACTCTAGAACATCTGGCTTTTTTATTCATAGTTGATGTGCATTGGCTTAAGATGTCAACAGTCCATCTCATCTATTTATCTTTACTTGCTCACTCATTGGCATGTTGTTGCCTTGATTAAATGTCCTTAGGGCAAGAAACAGATCTGTCTCCTTCATTGTCTATAGTTCCAAGTCCAACTATGGCAGAGGAGAGGCACTTGGGCTAGGGGATAAAGACTGTTTAGTAAGTAGGGATCTGGTTCACTTCTTTCCTTTTCCTATTTTACAAATGAGGAAACTGAGGCTAGGCAGAAAAAGTGACCCCAAAAGATTAAGAACCATGAAACTTTTTCATTTTGTGTCCATGCAAGAGTGTAAACATCAGGCCTTTTGCTCACTCAAGCAGTTGGAAACATACTCCTAGTCACTTGCACAGTCTCTGCTAACTCTGGATTCAGAGCTAGGTTCAATCCCAGCCCCATTATTCCTTCTTTGCACAATCTTGGACAAGTTATTCAACCTCCCTGAGCCTCAGATTCCTCACCTGTAAGATATGGACGGGAATATATATCTCACGGTACAGTCGGAACAATTCAATAAGAATGCTATGGAGTAAAGGAGCCTGTGTACTGCAGAAGCTCAGTGAACCTTCATTCCTTAACTTTTATTCTGATCACATAAACTCCAGACAGAAAAAGGTAGAAACCAATTACGCTTTCAACAAACTCTTTCTATTTGTCACATTCAGCTCAAGTTGGAAAAGTTGTCAGAAATGATGGAAGTACGTAAAATAATCTCTTCCAGCTTTGTCATTAATAGTAAGTGTTATGTAGTGCTAACAAGCTCCTTCCCTGGCAAACAAAGGGCAGTGATACTCACCAGACTCAACTGACTAGAAAAAGACAATGGGAATCTGACATTTTGGAAAGATCTCCAAACACCAGAGCACAAACAGAAAGAGCTTTTTCGTTGCCTCTTCGCAAAGGGTCAGGTATCACAGCAGATGGGAAAGTGGGCAAGAATGACAGACATCCACCCGAGCTTGGGTCTCATTAACTAGCTAATTCATTTAACCAGAATGCCTCATTTCCTGAGAATTCCAGTAAATTGAGATTTTACAGTATGTTAATGTTTGCAGGTTGTACTTTTCTTCCCATCAGTGACTACAAAGATGCCCTGTGGTACAGTCAATGGCACATAGGGCTGAAAATAATCTACCATTAACTGACCCAAGAACTAGTTAGTTCTCCTCTGCGATCTCAGGGTCACCTTTCATCTAATGCATGGTTGGAAAAATGATCTCTGAGGTTCCTAATTTATAATTTTATATATTCTTGCTCTATTTTCAACCCTTTGCCTATGTCCTATATCCTCCATGAAGGCTCAATTTGTCCTTCGCTTGACCTTGAGTAAGCATCTGTAAAATGTGAGATTTGGACCAGATGAACTCTAAAGTTCCCGACATGCTATTGTTTCAAGGGTCTACATTATTATCATTATTATTCATTAGAAGATTAAATTTACGAGGCCTTGATCTCAAGTGTTTGTGGTGAAATAAAATGAAGAAGCTTAGAGGCCTGCTTACACCGTATAGTAGAAAAACCACTGGGATGGTTTTAGCTCTTTTTCAGCTGCTAACCAGCTTTGTTGTCCCAGGCATGTCCCATCTGTACCTCTCTGGGCTTTCTTCCCTTTTGATCATAAATGTAGGTGCTTGAGAGTTAGTCTTTGTGCCCTTCTAGCTCCCTGTTTCTAAGACTTGCCACTCCACTGTAGAATCATCCCTCCAACCTCAGTGAAGGCTTGTAAAGAAATGCTCTGCAGTGATGAGGAGGAGAAAGTGAAATTCGTGGAGGGAATGCATGTGAAATGAACCCTTTAGGTCTCTCCCAGCTCCAAAGTTGCAGCTTTGCTTCCTCACACTCAAAGCACCTTCCCAAGCAAAATCACAATTTTACCATACCTCTCTGTTCCCTAGATGGGAAGCACAAAAGCTTAAGAACTGGGACAACTCAAAAACCTAAACAAGGGTTTTTTTCTTGTTGTTGTTTTTTTCCTACATTCTTCCTGATTTGGGCTCTTGGACCTGGAATGTTTGGCTTTATTAAAACTGCTGAGCCAGATTTAGTCATTAGAAAAGGTGGTGGACAGAATTTTTTCAATAACTAAAGCTCATGTACCTTCTTCTCTTCTTAGGCTCTCAAGCAGCACTTTAATGGCCACTGTTCGACACACATTTCTAACATGTTGAGACATAGATGGTTGCCAAGACTTACAGAAGACTAGCTATCAAGAATCTGAATAGCAAGTGGGTTATGAGAGGCACTGGCATTAGGAAGAAACGAAGCTGACAGTATGAGATATAAAAGAAAACCTGTCTAGACTCAACACAAAAACACAGATATACAAGGACATTTCTATGTTTTTGTAGATTTAGTAGTCTGTGATATTTTTGTCCTATTTAATAATGAGTTATGGAGAAGAGCTTTCATTTCATTTTAGCCTTTGCTTTATAGGAAAGTAGGGAGGAAATAATCTCTGTCAGGAGAATTGACAACAAACATCAGCCAATTTTTTAAAACAGGTTATTGTTAATGAGATTCGCTTGAGCACAGGAACCCTGATTTGTATTCTGTGTCCCAAGTACCTAGCACAATGCTTGGCACACAGTGAATACTCAATAAACATTTTATGAATGAATGAAAAGAAGGGCTGTTTGAATGGCTGTGTTTTTTAATTTCTAGGAAATTCACTTATGTACCATGTTTCCTAATGAGTCCATGAACAAAAATTTGTATGGGACACCTATCAGCTAAGCAGGCAAGGTCCTCCTTCTCAGAGAATGATGCTGGTTCAACGACAGCTTCTTGTAATAGTAGATGTGAACCATCTTGGTGCCTGGCTTGGAAGCCTGGGAATATGTTAGGACTCTGGCACTGTTTTATGCCTATTTTGAAGAATTGAAGGCTGTAGGAAACTCCATGTCCAGATACTTTTACTTTAAACTGTCACATACAATATAGACCCCCACCAAAGGGCTTTAGAGATGGAATTTCATGCAGGAATGGTGTGCTAAAGAGAACATGCAAGGTGACCACGTTACCCCATTCTCCTAGGCCTTGGGTTCTTAAGTCGAAACTCCTTTTCTCTTGCTGACCAAGATACTCCAATTCAACCCTAAGTCTTGGGCTTCAATGTAACAGGACTAAAGATTCAAAGGCAGAGAGTGGAACAAACTGGGGATTTAAATTTGAGTTAAACTTTAGAAACTCAATCCATTTGTATTTATTGATGGCCCATATGTGCTCGGCATAATATGTAGAGCTCTTTAATAGAAGGGTGCCAAAGAAATGGAAGACATATTTTTTTTTTCTTATGGAAAACCATCTAGAGGTGGAGGAAGTACCAGGTTGTAGGAACCACAACTTCTCTCTCTTGGATTCCCTCCAGTCCACATGATTTTTCATATAGGGTTTCATATGCAATACCTGGGTCAGTATATGACCAGACAACCAATGAGAAAGTAGACTATAGTGAGATGTCTGCTTTTTAAAGCAGTACTTTTTTTGCACAACGTTAAATAGCTGTTTTGACTGTGTTAATTTTCTCACCAGTAATTTTGTTTCAGTTATTGCTGCCTAACCAACAGCCCCAAACTACGTTTTTCTCATGATTCTGCAGGTTAGGAATTTGAGCAGGGCTCTTGGCTGGGAGGCTGTTTTGTTCCCTCAGGTCACTTAGCTTCATTCAGCTGATGGTAGGGCTGGAAGAAGTCTTGATTCTCCTCTACGTGGCCTCTCTCTCTCCATGTGGTATCTGACCACTCAGAAGTCTAGCCTATACTTCTTTATAGCCACTAGCTTCCCCAGAAAGCACAAAAGTGGAAGCTTCTGTTCTAAACTTGAAATTGGCACAGTGCCATACATAGTTTACCATACATAGTTTGTTAGTCAAACAAAGTCATGAGGCCAGCCCCAGAGGCGGTGAACTAGCCTCTGCTTCTTGATGATAGGAGCACACAGGGAAAGGAAGAATTGATGGCAGTCATCCTTCGGTGCTATCTAGCACAGATTTGACTTTTTTTCAATTAATTGAATAGATTTTGAGACTCTAAGTAACTTGAGTGCCAGGATCAGGGTTTGTTCATCTGTGTATCTCGACCATCTTCCATGGTTCTGGTTCAGATGGAGCCTATCAGGGTTTGACTGATCCATGTGTGTGTGTGTGTGTGTGTGTGTGTGTGTGTCTCAGTGGGGGGGGGGGGTGGTGGAGAAATGGGGTTCCTACTGGCTGGATAATTAATTCATGAAGTAAACTGAAATAAAGAACAACTATTTGTGATTTATGATGCTGTGGGGTGAGTGCTACTGGACAACGTGGATGTTCGAAGGTCTTCAGTCCGGGGAAGGTAACTGGTAGGATCCCAAGACGTCAGGATGTCAGCGAATCTTTCTCTACATCAATTTTGAAGTCAGATTTGAAATTACAGGAATAATATTGAAAGCTTAATGGCAGCTTTAAATATCCACCTCCCTGTATAAATCTAGAACAATCTTATGCCTTCCAGATAAAAAGGGATACCTCTTGGGAGTAATTTCTGATATGTTTTTGAAATCTTTGCATATAGACACCCCCCCCCAAACCTATTGTGAGCAGTCGTACCCTTGGTCAAAAGAGTAAGTGTGGCCTGAAACCAAACCTGTTCCACAAGTTAGCATGGGGCTGCATCTACCTGGAGGGAGGAGGAGGTAATTCCCACAAGGATGTCATAAGGGCCTTTTAGCCTAATGGTGGCCCTATGGGCATACACATGCATTTACACACATGTACACACACAGTTTTCTGTCCTTGATTACAGGATGATGCTCCCAGGAGGCAGTGTCAAGACGTCACATCAATAAAATCTTTTTTTTCTTGGAAAGAGCTGTTGATTTGATCACAAGAATAGCTTTCTAGGAGAGAAATTGTGGGTAGTAGAGAAGAGTTATGAACTGTAATCATTCACATTTGTATGTCCATTTACAGGTTTGTAAAGCACTTAAAAATATATCATTACATTTAATCCTCACAATTCTATGACATAGATACTGAGCTTTACAGTTGAGAAAAATAGACTTAGAACAAATTATTTGCCTAAATGGACATGGCTGCTATAAGTATCCAGGCTAGAACTTAACCTGAGGCTTTGGACTCCAAATGCCACATCATTCCCATATCATGAGTCTGTAGAAAAGACTTAAATGTATTTATTTTCTCTAAATGTCTTTCTTCTTGCAAAAAAGTTGAATAGATTAAGGCATAAATTGAGTAATTTATGTAATTCTATTGCTATTGCTAACTTTAGGGGAAGCCTGTCTTGCTTTTATCTTAAGCTGTTTTCTCTAACACCATCAACATCATCTACAATAAATGAGACAGCTAAGGGGGTGTGAGTTAAGATATTTGAGATAAAAAAATGGGATCATAAAGGCAACTTTACTCCTAATCATCTCAAGCCTTGGAATTTTGAGTGTCATTCAGGAGCTGAGAGGTGCCACCTAAGGGCTCAGGATTCTATTGCTCAATAGAACCTTGATAAATCTGCTATCCCAACCTCTCTCATCAGAACAGGAAGCACCTAAATTCTCCAGGACAGACAGCCAAACTTCATTTTCTTGGAAGATTCTTGGGAACAGATACTGGAAGATCTTAGCTCTGTCATTCACCAACTCTGTGACTTTTGGGCAAGTCATGCCCCTCTCTGGGCCTTACTTTTCTGGTCTAAACAATGAAGGTTTTGGTAGATTACTTCTATGATCCTTGTAGGTCTGACAGTTTTTGTTTATAGCCTTCCATTAGTATCCATCCAGTGTCCCTTATTCTGATTTTCAAGAATCTTCTTCCTGTCTGATTCCTCCTTCCATGATTAAGTTTTCTCTATTCTTGCTCTATTTGGGGTCATGGTGAAGTTCTTAGCAACTTCCTCCTTGTCCGTAAGGTTCCTGATCCAGACTATTAGAAAAGAATCCACCGCACTTTGCCTGGCTCAGGCCTTACAATCTGGCTCTGTTTGGCTTGTCCACAGTGTATTTCCCCTTTCTCCTCCCCACGAACTTTCTGTTCCAGTGACGTCAGAATTCTACCCATCTTTCCCCTCTATATGACTCAGTTCTCTAATATTATACACCCTGTGATCCCTCACTGACCTCTCAAGTTCACTCCAAAATCACTTCTTATTAGAAGCAATAGCTTGGCCCTACTGTTTTCCATTTACTGGATATTCTGGTTATTTTTCTTTACTTTCTTTATTTTTCCAAGTAAATTACAAGCTACTTGACTCAGATATCCTGTGATTCTTTCTTCTGTATCCATCATGCTAAGCACACGTAGTCTGGTGTTACTGATTGGTGAGGATGTCTGAAAGCACCAGCCTATGGGTTAGTGCCTTCAGAAAAGCCTGCGTCTCAGGCACCAGAATTAGGAATGAACATTTTGCTGCAGCATCAAGGCATCCCAACAATGACTTCTGGCCATGCCACACAAGGTTCTCTCAGATCATAGCAGCTAAGAGGATTTTTTATTCCCTTCAGCTGGACAGGGAATTCCAGTGACTAAAAACCATGAGGGGTCACTGTTGGGAAGAGAATAGTTGTGCAGGCTAAGATACACTGCACTAAAGACCCTCCCTGCATAACCCAGATACGTATAGCCACAACGTGAATTCATTTTCTCTGAAGCTATCCCTTATGTGGAGAACGTTTCAATATCTTACTGCCTTCTTCCTTTATTTAACCAAGTAAAATGATGCTTTTATTTACCATTTAACACTTTTAAATTTTCTTGTCTTTTTGCTTACAAATACCCTTTGAGCTACTGAATTGATTTTGGTGAGATTTGTTACACTATGAAAGAGTCTGAAGATGCACCTGGAATTCCATCATGTCTCAGCAAACTCCTAGAAACAAAATGGCCACCACCAACTTCTTTAAAAATGGCACATCTCCCGCAAATTTGAATTTGTGCAATTGTAAATGGGGAATTGCTATTGCATTGTGACCCATTGTATGTTCATGGGTCATATGGACACAAACAGAAAATACACTCCTGCTCTTAGGCAGCATCATCTAAAATGTGATAACTCTTGGGCAGATCTACCAAATGCTAATTGGAATGCATTGCAAATAATTCAGTTAAGTTTGTGAGCATTTTGGAATGACCATGGGTGATACAAGCATATTTTTTTTTATGACTAGTGTTTAATAAAAGTCATTTCTGTGTCTGGGCCAAGGGCTTTGGCACATGTTCAGAACAAGTCAAAGGAGTTAATAACCAGTAATAAAGGGAAATGGAGCCAAGGCATATCTAAGCTGCATATCTCTAGGGATCTTGGAAGTGGTAGGAGACATTCCTCAAGACATGCAGGGTGGATGCACCAGCAGCACTATAGTCACTTACTTCAAGCCTAATCCATTCAACCTTTCCCAAGAGAGGAGTCAGGGAGACAGAAGTCCAGGGATGAGCCCATGAAGTCCTGTTTCATTTGCTTAGCTTTATGATTAACTGCAAGATACTGCATTTGATTCATTACCAATAGAAGCCACATTAAAAATATATCCTAGTTAGGTCAGAGGGAAAATTTTTATAGGATGGACAAGGAGCTGAAGGGAGGACAGCTATGTGTGTGTGTGTGTGTGTGTGTGTGTGTGTGTGCGTGCGTGTGTGTCTATATGCAAATATTTCAAAAACATCTTGGGAATTACCCCCAAGAGGTATCCTTTTTATCTGGAAGGCATAAGATTGGTTTAGATTTAAGCAGGGAGGTGGATATTAAAAGCTGCCCTTAAGCTCTCTGTATCATCCCTGTAGTTTCAAATTTGACTTCAACATTTCATCTTGATAATAAGGAGATGCTTTAAGTCTCCTGAATTAGTCCTACCAGAAATCTCACCAAAGTTGGGAGAAAACTTTCCTTCAAACTCCAAATGATAGGGTGAGGAGAAAAAGGCAGGAAAAAGGGCAGGGGCTGGTGGGGCCATGGTGTCTACATCTTATTTTTCATATGGAGCAGCTGAGGCCAGAGAAGGCAGGTGAGGCATTTAAGGGCTTAGCAGAGTTAGGTCTACACCTGTGTGTTTTCATATCCAGTCCTGTGCTCTTTCCATGAAGATGTCACTTACCCATTTCTCTAAATGAGCCCTGAACTAAGAAGAATGAAATGCCAAAGTTTCATGTGTATGCATCACCTGTTAGCCTTCTGATGTAGACACATAGGGCTGGATGGGAAACTAGGTTCAGTGTACCTTGCCTACTGTAGGTGATCAGGCTGCTCTGGGCTTCCTTGAGGGCTATGTCCAACACTTCCTGTCACCTCAGGTCTAGTTGGGCTGGTCCCACACCCTATCAGGGCACATTCCTCTCACTGCCTTTGTCTTTTCTTTCTCGCATTCTGTTCACACCCTGCTGGGTCTTCAAGTCCCTACTGAATTCAATGCAATGCAATGGGATTGAACAAGCATTTATTGAGGACCTCATCAGTACAAAACATTGGGTAGCCAGACACTTGTTGAGGTGTTGAGGGCACTAAGTGAATAAAATACTCTCCATTCAAGGTTCAAGAGGAAGACAGGTCTGTAAACAGTCAAGTCTCACAGCCTGAGGCTGAGAGTAATAAGTAATAAGGATCACTTATTGAGCACCTACTAAGGACCAGGCTCCATCCCAGGTGCTTTATACTTGTTACTGCCAATCCTTACAATAGCTAGGAAAGACAGGTATTAGAGGCAGCCCAGAGTATTCGGGTGAGCTCCAGTTTTGTGTCCAGTCCTGAGGTTCAATTCAACTCTATCCTTTACAAATTATGTGTCTTTGGGGCAACTTTCTTAATTTTTCTGTATCTCTCATTCTCTTATCTGAAAGATGATAACAAAATATTCTTCAAAGGACAGATGTGACGATTAAACAGTAAAAGGCACACAAACGGCCTGGTGTAGGGTAGGTTCTTGACAAATGTGGCCAGAGATCTGGATGACCTGGGAAAAGCAAAATAGTACCCTTAAAGGAAGCCCTCAGTGGAGATCCAGGCAGTCACTATGTCACAGCAGAGGCAGGTGTCAGGTGGGGAGGGTTACGGGCAGGATGCATCATTTGCACTGGGTCTCTAAAGACAGGGGAGATTTCATGGGGTTAAAGAATGATAATTAGTGGCCGGGCATGGTGGCTCACACCTGTAATCCCAGCACTTTGGGAAGCTGAGGCGGGCGGATCATGAGGTCAGGAAATCGAGATCATCTTGGCCAACATGGTGTAAACCCCGTATCTACTAAAAAATGTAAAAAAAAAAAAAAAAAAAAAAAAATTAGCTGGGCGTGGTGGTGGGTGCTTGGAATCCCAGCTACTCAGGAGGCAGAGGCATGAGAATTGCTTGAACCAGGGAGCCAGAGGTTACAGTGAGCTGAGATCATGCCACTGCACTCCAGCCTGGGTGACAGAGTGAGATTTCATCTCAAAAAACAAAACAAAACAAAACAAAACAAGACAAAACAAAACACTAGTGATGAGAGTACTCATTGCTGCTGCCCTGGGCAACCTGTCTTTGTGATACTTATCCACATCTCAAGGTATCTGGGTTGGGTTATTCAGACTCAGCACAGGGGCTGGGGCTGGAAGAACTTTCTTGGCATTTCCCTCCTTTATTTGATCCTTTTCTCAAATTGAGTGTAAAGTACAGTTCTCAGCAGCTGAGAAAGTGGAGAACCCCCACCCCACATCGCACCAGTGACTACTGTAGACCACAGCCGGCTGTAGACCACTTATGGGGTCATGATAAGACACTCTGCCCTCTCACCCATGACTTAGATAGATCAATTTTTGGCTGCATGTGTGCCAAGCCATAGCATGCTCTGCATTGGAACTTAGCAGCAATGGGAACCCCAAGCAACCCAGATACTTAAACCAGATGTCCTCAACAAAATGGCCTCTGACTTCTATTGACCAAGGCAACAGGGTATAGCTGTTTGGTGATATCATTTTCTAATGATCCACATGTTAATAAGAATTGGGAAATCCAATGAGAGCCTGAGTAAAGTGAGCAAGCAAGCGAACAGAAATCTTCACACAACAAATAACAACCACAACAACAAGCACGCTGTACAAAATTCATGAATATTTGTGGTCTAGAATAAATGAATGAACATGAATGGAATTTCCTGAAGAAAGTGCTATTACCAAAACCATCATCTATTTTAGAGGTCGATAGAGGACTAGGCCTGTTTCCCGGGAACTGTCAGTGCAGAATTAAATGTGCTTTGTGGCATTTCCATTCCGGGTAGTGAGTTATGTAGGATTGTTCCCGCCCTGAGCTTGGGGCCATCTCCAGCAGAATGAGAGTCAGGGACTGAGGGATGGTGCCGGGAAGCTGCCGCTCTGAGGATGGCAGGGCTCAAACTCTCCCAGGTCTGCAATGTCAAGGGCGCACCTTCCGGGGTTACCTTCTGGAGTTTATCATGGCAAGCTGGACATTTTCTCATGGGCTCATAGTGTTTATGCTTCTAGGGCTTAGCTGTTTTGGATAGCAAGGCTAAACATAAAAAAATGCCTCCTTTTCACAACACATCATACCCAGAACTTGATGCTGCCAACTTTCCTACAGCACTTACTATTTCTTAAGGTGCTTTAACATGCATGCTCCCATTTGAAATCCCCAGTAACCTCATATGAAGGATGGTGATCTCCACTCATACAATGTGCAAACTAAAGGTCAGAAAGGCACACAACTGCCTTACATTGCTCAAGGGGCAAATAGTCCAGGCAGGATTAGAACATGAGTCTGCTGACTCCCAGTCCAGCACACTTTCCTCCATGGCAAGCTGCCCTCAAATGAGACATAGCTCAAAGAATAATGATGTCTAAGGCCAGTTGCCTCATAGACCTCTGGGAAAATGCCTCTTACCTTCTGGATGGACTTGCCCACATAATCAGCCACACCCCCTCCTGCCTCCCTCAGCTTAAGTCCCAGAATCACTTGGCTGTTTGGTACAACTGCATTTATGAGGGCCAGCTCCAGAGATTCTGATTCTGTAGGAACCTGCATTTTTGTCACACTCACCAAGTGATTCTGACACACATTAAATCTCGCAACTTGCTGGTTTATGGAATACAATGGATTTTAAAGGTCAGTTGAGCCAGACATAGTCTCATATGTAAATCTGTTTCCTCGAAAGGTAATTTTATTTAAATAAGAAAGAAAAAGAAAAAAATGAAAAAGGAAACAAGGTTACTTTCTGGGAGGTCTTTTCCAAAGTTATTGCTCATATCTCAATGTCCTCTCTCTTCTTTCCGGCTTCTCTCAATTTTCCAAGTCTTTTTTGTACCTTTCTTGTGTTACTCTCTCTGGTCCCTGAGCTGTAGCCTGCTTACGGTACTATCCAGTTACTGAGGGTCTCTCTTGTGTAATTCTCTATCCCTAACCCTGTGCACTCGTAGAGAATTATGTATTCTGTATTCCCAGTAGTCTTTAGCACAATGCCAGAGACTGCAAATATGTTTTTGCTGTAATCTTGGAATGAGTCATTCAACCCTGTTGGACTCAGTGCCTAACACAACTCTCCATCAGTAAGGATAATCAAGATGTTGTAGAAGCAAAGCCCATCATCAAATTGGCATTGAGTCCCCAGCAGGTTAAAGCCTCAACTAAGCTCTCAAAAATTCCCTTAAAAAACATGGGTGTACTAAGCATGACAGTTGACAGGTCACTTGATGTAGAACTGGGGTGATGGGAGGTGCAGGTCATGGTTCCAGGACATAGGTAGACCTGTTGGATAGTTATAGACACTACTCTTGCCTGGGCCAGCTGTTAAGATTCTAGAGTACTTCAGAGGACCTGGTGGGAGGAGGAAGGCCCACCCATTCCCATTGCTGGGGAAGCACCCAGACACCAAGGCCCTGTTACCTGTGCAGACTTTCTGTCATAATAATAATCATGATCCTAACAGCTTTTATATGCCCTGGGCTTTGCCACTTACTAAGCCTTTCCCTTATCTTTGCACAGCAACCCACAAATTAGATAGATTGTTCTCTCTGGTCTAGAAAGGAAGAAATAGATGTTCTTAAAATTATCAGATAGGGCCGGGCGCAGTGGTTCACACCTGTAATCCCAGCACTTTGGGAGGCTGAGGTGGGTGGATCACAAGGTCAGGAGATCGAGGCCATCCTGGCTAACATGGTGAAACCCTGTCTCCACTAAAAAAATACAAAAAAATTAGCCGGGTGTGGTGACGGGCGCATGTAGTCCCAGCTACTTAGGAGGCTGAGGCAGGAGAATAGAGTGAACCCAGGAGGCGGAGCTTGCAGTGAGCTGAGATTGCACCACTGCACTCCAGCCTGGGCAACAGAGCGAGACTCCTTCTCAAAAAAAAAAAAAAAAAAAAAAAAAAAAAAAATCAGACAGGAGATATTTGGCTTAGCCCCTGTTTGATTGCAGAGTTCACAAGTTGGGGTTTATGAGCTCTCTCCTCCTCCTTCATGCTTATTCTGTCCCCTTATTCCGGTTAGTTCTCTGGCAGGGAATCTTCCCCAGCTAGCAGCTAACAGTAAATTATGTGTCTGGGATTCTCCCAGGGGTGAGTGAGGGGTGTGTGTGTGTGTGTGTGTGTGTGCTCGTGCTTATGCATGGCCATGGGGGTTCTGAAGTGGGAAAGGAGGATCCAAGTTCAAAACTAACATTCGAGACTCTGTGAATGGGCAGATAAAGAATAATTTCCCCTGAGGGTTGTGCCTGGCCTTGGAGCATTCCATCTCCTACAAGAAGCAATCAAATGGAACTATGCTTGATTCAGGGGTAGCTAATCTACAAGGGAGATTTTTTCCTTCCACACCCCACCTTGCCTTCTGTTGCCTTCATGGGTTTCAGTTCATTTATACATGGATTCAGTTGCTTGTTAGTGTGCTCCGCAGTGCTTCCCTAAGGATATAACTCTGCAGATGGACGACATTTTAAATTTTATTTTCTTAGTATTACTCTTGGCTTTTTGGAGGATTTTTTTTAAATGATTATTCCTCCTGATATTATTTCAGTTTCCAATTACAATGTGGGCATACTCTCGCACACTGCTATTTTGTAAATGGATGTATATGCTTATTATTAATTGACTCCCCAAACAGGCCACACACACTTGCATTAAATTGTGTATTATATTACTTGCATGCCACCAGGCTGGCCCCTTGCCAGTTGGGACTCTCAGCTTAACCAGAATCACAGTGGACACATCTCGGTTTCCCTGACACCTGTGCAAAACCACTTGCTTGCCCTGGGCTCTGCTCTCCAGGGAGAAGGAGCTAAGGTGGCCCTCTATTGAAGAGGTGTCAAAAAACCTGAGGTCCTCCTGCTCTTTTTTCCTAAGAAAAGAATTAGAAAAAAAATTCAATTTTAGTCACCTAGATTTTCCATCTTTTTCTGAAAACACAGAGGAAGGGCCAACTCTGGTCTTAATCCCTGACTATCAGTGGCCAAGTCCAGACACCAGCGGTTGGAGCCACTCCTCTGTAAAGCTTTTCCAGGGACCCCAGGCAAGTTAACAAGTCCCTTCCTCTGGGTTCTCTCTGACATGACTCAACTCCAACAGTTATAGGGCTGTATTACTTACTAATGTCTATTTCACCTCTGGACTGTGAACTTGGTTTGGGAGCTTTGCTTTCCACCAGTGTCCATGCTGTACTTGACAGTTGATAAATAGGCTGAATGAATGAATGAATGAAGGAAGGAAGGAAGGAAGGAAGGAAGACAAATGCTATCATAGGGGAGTTAGCTGGAGTTTGACACTGGGTACATGTAAACAATGAATGTGTAATTTTTGAAGAGAATCATTATTCATTCAAAAATCATAGTATTTAATAGTATGAAAGCTGAAGTGTGTCTCACGTGGGGAACAGGGACTCTGTTTGCATCAGCTGTGAAATGAGATGGACAATCTCAAAGATGTTTCAGAGGCCTTGGAGCAACCCAGAACTGTGTGATGTAAGCCTTGTTAGGTAACAGTTCTTTTACAGACTAGGATTGGAATTGGGAAATATGTATCCTATTCCATTCCATAAAATGGAGTAGAAAACAGACTGAATCTAGCTGTTGTGTTATTACTGCTATTATTATTATTATTATTATTATTTTGGAGTTAAGATATCTAATTTAAGATGTCAAAGTTAAGGTATGGCATTAATTTGTAAATTCCAGTTCAACAATCTTCTACAGCAGTTACAATAAAGCACATTATTCTTACATCCCTTGCCCACTTGAGCAAGCTGTTTGTTTTCTAATTGTTCTCTATAACCAGTGAACTTCTATTTTTTGTACCCCTATGAACTTAAGCTAATATTTTCTCCCAGGGAAAGAGAGATTAAAGTTTTCAGTAGAATGCCCTAAAGTCCCAAAGGTAGAATTCCAGGCATCAGTCAAAAGGAGAGAAAGTCCTGGGAGGGAAGTTCAGGGTATGCAGTTCCTCGAGTTCCAAGATTTACCACTTCCAGCTAAGCATTGGTGGCCGCCTTCACCTCTGGGTGAGACTGGACCTGGCCATGATAAAGTCTGTCAGAAGAAGCAAATTTGGCAAGCTGGATAGCAGCATGAATGTTGATGCAATTCCAGCCTGAGGTTTAATGCCACAATTAAAAGAATAACAAACCCTCCTGCTGAGAAGCCTTTTGGCCACTCCAGACCCTTTAATTCCCATCAGAAAACAGCATGTCACTTCCAAGGGTTACCCACGACAGGGCTTGCTTCGGAGACCTAGAGGCATAATTATCTATTGGGAGGTGGGAGGCTGAGGTCAGCCTGGCTGGGGCAAGGGCCTGCCCTTTGTGCAGATATTGGAATGTCTCGGAATTCCTGCCAAACCCAATCAGCCAGGGCCGTGTCTCATGAGAAGTTACTTCGGGAGGTTATTAGTCTGCCCTGATGCTGACTCAGGCAGCCTTCCCTAAGCTAACCAGAGGCAGATGAATCTGTGGGAAAAGCTCTGTCTTCATTATGAAGCCCACAAGATGGAGGTGGGCCCTGAGCCCTCTGTGTCCTTTGGTGAGTTGTGCACATTGTACCGAACTGTGTGCTCCAGGAGAGCGGGGACCCTGCCAGTCTCATTCACCTCTGTGTCCCTGTGCCTAGTTCACAGACAGCACACAGTGAGAGCCTGGGGATAGAAGAAATAGCTCTCTCTGTCTGCACAGTGCTTTCTCTTCTCTTTTAGATACCGTTCACCTTTCAAGGCTCAAGTTCCACCCCCATGTGAAGCTTTCTCTGCTCACAGCAGCCCATTCTGATCTATTTCTTCACCGAGCACTGTGTCTCCTGGTGCCCACAACACTAACTTAACCCCCACTGGTTAATCTTGAAGCCGAGTGAGCTCCTTGGAGCCAATGCTTGTATTTCTCCCATCTTTACTGATAGCATCAGATACAATGTCTTTCACATGACAGAAATCAATGAACAGGAGAAACCTACAACCCTGGAGTGGGGAAGTGCTGCCCAGATCAACTAGGCCAGTGAGTTTCTAATTTTTTTCCTATAAGCAGAAAAAAGAACCCTGTGTTCTTTTCAAATGAATGACTGTGGAATCTCCTCCCCTGCATATAAAAGGTAAGAAGTTTGCTTCTTTGGGTTGAGGAACACACAGAGATTTGGAAAGCCCATCTATCTTTCTCTCCCACTCTCGTCCCTGGGGCAGCACTTGAAAAATCACAGATCTGTCCAGGACCTTCCTTTTACAAATGAGAAAGTTGAAGGCCAGAGAAATAGAGTGACTTGGCCAGGTTCACACACTTATTTTAGTGGCAAATTTGGGAGGGGGACCAAGGTTTTCATACTGTTACCTAAGTGACATTTCCATTCTATGACATTGACTAACTTTTGGCTGAAAGAAAGAGAAAGGAAAGAAGGGAAGCAGGGAGGGAGGAAAGAAAGGAAGGGAGGAAGGAAGGGAAACAGTAGCAAGAGGGGGAGAGAAAGGAAATAAAGGAAAAAATATATATTCAATACATCATGGAGAGTTTACTTTCTTCTCTCTGACCTCAGCATCAACACAGCCTTATGCTTGGTATAGCAGAGCTCCTCTCCTGTTAAAAGTTCAAAGATTAAGTTTTGTATGGAGAATTTCAGAAAAGAAATTTAGGTACAGATATTAATGATTAACTCAAATAGTTATTAATACTAAAACTTCACATTGCCTATCAACTTGAATTCTGACAGTTAGTAATTCCTATAGTTACCACAATGGCTTGGGTATTTGAAGCTATGTTCCAGAGATAACTTCAAGGAGGGCATGCGGGCATGCAGAGCAGGCCCTGCTTCATTTATGAGAACAGCTTGTCTGAATCCTTCTTTCTATGGTTCTGTTTGTTGTGATGTGTGGTTTTCTGAAGTACAAACCCAATGATTGCACCAATTTGTGCCTTTGCCCAGGCCTGCTCTCCCAGGCCCCACGTGTCTACATCCACAGGGATGAGTTGCAGAGTTTGCCTGAGTGTCAGCTGGGCTATGCCTGCTTTTTTTCTTCCCTCCATGTCTGCAGAGTGGGGCCTCCTCTTCTTTTCTAGATCCTGCTCACCTTTCAAGGCTCAAGTTCCATCCCCATGTGAAGCTTTCTATGTTCACAGCAGCCCACGTGCTGATCTCTTCTTTCTCAGAGTATTGTGTCTCCTGGTGCCCCCAACCCAAACTTAACCCCCACTGGTTCTGTTGATTCCTTTGTGCTCCATTTCTCAGTCTACTTAATGAGAAAACGGAAGCTCAGAAAGATTAAAAGACCTGCCCAAGGCCAACCCGGCTAGTTAGTATTAATCAAGCTTAGAACCCATGTTTTTGATGCCAAATTGACACTCTGTCTACACTCTATAATCATTGCTCCTTAAAATTCATTTTAGCTAAGTGAGGCTACCGTCAGTATGAAAAAGCAGTTACTTTAAAATCATAATATCCAGATTTCATAGTTGCATTAAAAACACTTGAAATCTTCCATTTTTAATCATTCATTTGAACAAATATTTATCCACAAACTACTTAGTGTCAGACACTGTTGTCATGCCAGGTACATACTGCAGGCCTCTTTAACGTGTGTGAATGGTATGCTAATTCTGCTCAGTCAGCATGTTCTCCTCCACCTATTCCAGGAAAAATCAGCGCTGTCAGGATGCTTCATGGGGTTCTTGTTTTCTTATTGTGTTTCAAGAGAATCACTGAACTTGGTACTTGCATTTCTATTTGATAAAATGTGGAACAGGGGAAATAATATAGCCATGATAGGTATAAATAAATCAATATCATTAATATATTAATGATATATTAATAGCCACCCAGTGCAGTATAAGCAAAAGTGAGTTTGTGGTAGTTACTACATGGGTGTTTCCCCATCTACATTTTGAGGGTATAAGTTGGGCTTTACTCATCTTTGTATTCCTCAGAGCATGAAAACTTGCACATCATAGATGCTCAATAAAGTTTGCTGATTGCCAGGTATGCCTCTTAATATTACCTTATGCTTACCAAGGAATATAGGTCAGGTCTACATTAGGATGCTCACCTAATGTAGGCATCCACAGCATTGTCTAATAGATCCACAGCGTTTTCTGATACCTCAAGTTCATCGACAAGGCCAGTTTTAAGGGATTGTCTAGCTCTGATATGGTTTGGCTCTGTGTCCCCACTCAAATCTCATATTGAATTATAATTCCCAGTGTTGGAGATGGGGCCTTGTGGGAGGTGATTGGATCATGGGGGTGGTTTCTAATAGTTTAGCACCATTCCTGTAGTGTTGTCACATGATGGAGTTTTCACAAGATCTGGTTGTTTGAAAGTGTGTAGCATCTTCCCTTTTGCATGCTGTCTCTCTCCCATCAGCCATGTGAAGACGTGCCTGCTTCTCCTTCACCTTCCACCATTATTGTAAGTTTCCTGAGGTCTCCCCAGAAGCAGAAGCCTGTACAGCCTACAGAATCATGAGCCGATTAAACCTCTTTTCCTTATAAATTACCTAGTCTCAGACATGTCTTTATAGCAGTGTAAGAATGGCCTAATACAACTTCCATGTATCATCCTTGGAAAAAATGTTTTTTTCCATCTGCTGGCTGATGCTATTGGTTTGATTAGGACCAACATTTTAGTTCCAGAGATGAAACTAGCAACTGTAAATTAGAAAGGGTAGGATCCCTACCTGAAAATGAACATGAACGGCACAATTTTTCACTATTCCAGGCAGAACATTCTGTGTGTTGGGTGGAGAAGGAGGTGGAGATGTTTCCTTAATCTGTGGGGTCCCTGTGGAAACTGGGTCTATTTTTGGCTGATCAAGAGAGAAACTTCCTCCATTATGGGTCTGAGATGGTACAGTAAGAATGAAACAGATCATATAAGTATCTCATATCCTTAGGTCACCCCAGAGATATGTCTTTGTTTCCCAACTATTTGTGGGGCCACAGCCCTAACTCTTATTGAGAATGCTGGGACATCTGGAGCCAGGCAATAGAGGCACAATTCATCCACAAATTCTTTATGTATATATGGATAAAATCTAAACACTCTTACCCTTCAACCTTTACATTTGGGACTACATTCAAACTTCTATGTATCATAGTTAACTTCTGATTACAGTCCTATTGGCCTCAACTAATTTAGAAGGTGGTGTGACCAAAGAAAGGAAGTCCCATTACACAATGGAGTGTGTAGTGTCATTCCAATGTAAGTAACATTAAAAAATATGCTTTTTTCCTGATATATATTCCCTCTAGCTTCTCATCAATACAATGATGCTGGAAATTTCTTTATCATGTATTGGGCGATAAGGCTTAAAATGAATGTTTCTCTGAGAAAGGGAACATCATGCTTTATATTTACATAAGGTAAATGACAGGTTTGAAAGTTTTTCTACAGCAGATTTTGATCCAGAGACACGCAGAAAGAGTTAGAAGTAAAATCTGGGGAGAAGGTGGTATATAAGATCAAGATATCCTCCAGAAGGAATCTGAGTAGAGAGCAAGTGTTTGCTAAAAGGTGACCCTGCTAATCTTCATGGTAATCCCCATGATATAAACTCTCAGGATACCACTTCACTGAGGCTGTGGTGCAGCCATAGAGTAGTGTAGCCATTGTTGGTGACGACATAGGCTAATAGTAAGTTTCTGAGGCCCATCTACACAGAAGCTTGGTCAACAGAGACCCTCAAAGAATCACTTGCTTGATCACACCCTGAGTAGACAGAACCTTGGATTTACCTACAAGTTACTGACAGAAAGTACTTGAAAACATTCTGAACTAGCCATGGCCCTGGTTGTTGAGAAATGATGTCTGGGAATTCCACTCTGCCTTCCCACCCTTCCAGCTTCCCCCAGTCCAGTAATGGCCTTGTGATCTCATCCTCTAAGACAGATTTTGCAGGCAGAGTGAGTCTGATGTATGTAAATCTTGTGCCCTCGCCAGACTCTCCCAGGGAGGCTGCCTTGAAGAAAATCTATTGCCCTAATCAATTACCAAACTTCCAAATGAAATAGATTGTTCTCTCTTGCTGGAAGACCATCAGGCTGTCATTTTTCTTGGTAATGAGCAGCAGTGCAGGAGGGGAATTGCACTTTCTCTGTGGCACTGGATGAAGGGTTCCAGGAAGCAAGGGCTGACCAGGAAAGCGGGGAGTTACCTGCCAAAATGATGGAAAGGTATCTGGAAGCCTCTCTCTCCTTTAAATTGTACTCCAACAAATTTCTCTTGACTCTTTAGTATGCATCAGGCAATTTTCTGGGTATGGCGAATGTAAAATTGAGGAAGGACTCTTCTCCCTGGCCTAGGTATTACCCATTTGACCTTGATTTTTTTTTCCTCCACTCCTTCCGTGCTAGTCTGGTTCACTCCTAATTCCTGAGCTATACCTGAAGAGGACAAGAACTCATTTGGGAGCCTTACCTCCACCATCTGATGGGGACTGGAATTCATCTGTTGCCCAGGGATGCTCCATGGATATTGGTGTATAGTCCCCAGGCATTTCTCTTTCTGCTGAAACGTGCTCCTGTACATGCATCTGGGCTCCTGCCTTGGTTTACCCATATAGCGTCTTTATTCCTTTTTGGGCTTGGAATAGCACCTCAAACTTTAGTCTGTTTGCCTGGGCTCTACCTAGGTTCCTTCCCTGAGAGCTGAGAGTCCATTTTTCTACCTTCTTCTTTCTTCAGGGTCAATGTCTTGGTGCCACAGTCTACCTGTCTTCAAACACTGCTCCTCCTGTGAGTATTTTCTTGCCCTAGTGCTTTATCTCCCAAAGCGAACTCCCTGGTGTGCTGATGGAGGCTTGAACCCTGTGCAGTATCACCAAGTACCTTGGGATCTGTACTCTTCATCCAAAGTACTTTTTATAAGGACCCTTCCAGGGAGAATACTTGACACAAATGGAAGAACACGTATGGGTAGAAATTGGGACACTCAGGTTAGTTTCCTCTTCTCTTTGCATCTAGTTTTAACTTCCTTCTTTCTCAAGCATATACACCTGAGACCCTAGCTCATCCTGCAAGCTTTTCCTGGTTATGGCACTTACTCAACTTTCAAGGTGCTCACTTTCCAAATGGAGAGACAGCTAGACATTTAACAGGTAAATATGAACCACTGTGATAAGGTAATCTGTAAAGTGTGTACTAAGTGTGGTGGGAGTAAGCCCAGGGAAGGGATGCAATAAAGAACAGATTGCAAGGAGACCTTAAGGGAGGAGTAGGAGTCGACTTAGGGGACAAGGGTCTTCTAGTGGATCCTAAAAGGATCCACTACTGAGCGATGTCAGAGAGTCTGAAAAATTAATGTTTAAGCTACTATATAAATTCTAGAATTTCAGAGATCCACTGCCCCAAAATATAGAGGTGTATCAATATTCTCCCCATAGGAGCTATAACCTAGTTGGGGAGGAAATTTTCTCACTCTTTACAGAGTAAATAGTGAAACAATAATTTAAGGCTGTACATAATAAAGTGCTACTTTAAATAGAAACAAGTGCCAAGGATGTATCAAGTTCAAAGATGCCTGGGCCAGATAATGCCCCTTGCAGAAGGCTGGGAAAAAAAAAAAAAAAAACACAATAAAAGGGAAATTAACACAGGAGCTAGGAATGGGGACCTTTCTGCTGTCTGCAAATCATATGATGTGGATGGCTGCCCTCTTGGCCTCTGCCCTGTAGAGGACTCTCTTGGATTTTCAGGAGAGGAGGGGGAAAAAGAAGTCTTATTAAAAATAACAGCATTTCTGGTGTGCATGTGTGTGAGTGATGTGTGCAAAGACACATTTAACAGTGCAGCCTCTCTGAGCACTGGCTGGTGGGGAAGAGTCCTGAATGCAAAGTGAGGCAAGTGGCCTTTGCAAATGCCAGCTGGAAACACTGCTCTGCTGTGTAAGCAGGACAAGAACAAGCTAGGGAACTGTCACCACTCCAAACAAGTTCTCTCAATGACGGGATCAGCTGGCTGTTCTGAGAGGGGCTTTGGGCATCTCTATGCCTCTCTCTTGGTGAGTAGAAACCCAAGTATGGGGAGCATGGCTGAATGCCTTTTGATTCTGCCACTGGGTGGGACACTGGCCTAGGTCACTTTCGGGAGGCAGAACCCTGATCAGCAAGCAAAGGGGAAGGCAATATTGTGACATTCCATGAAAGAGTGGGCCAGGCTGTCCTCCTGTGGGCACCTCTCCACTGGTGGCAGGGTTGGACTGAGGGTACTCCCTGCCTCCACAGTAGGAGCCACATAGAGGGGCCCGGGAGTATAGAAGAGCCTGGTCTTTGGTTCTGCACTCCTTCTCATTTTCCGCCAAACCTACACTTAGTATGACTTGGGGGCACAGATAAATCACTCTATGAGTTGCATGACCTTAAGGAGCTTACTTTATCCCAGAGAGACTCATTTTTTTCCTCCTCTATCACAGGGGAATTGTAATGACTACTGTAAAACACAAATCTGTTGTCACATTTAAGTGTGAGAATAATTATAAAAAACAGCACCTGTAAGAAGCCATCACAAATGCTCACTTCCATGTCCTTAATTTTACAGATAGGAACTCGGAGCCTCAGAGAGATTAAGTGTCTCCCTTGAAGTTGCCCGTCAAAGATGAAACTGAGGTTGGAACCCGGGAAGGACAGTGAGGAGGTGAGGGAGAAATGCTTGGGGCTTGGCTCTGCCCCTAACAGGGGGTAGGATTATGGACAACCCCTCCACTCAGGTTTCAGGTTCCCTCTCTGTTAGGGGTCTCTTGGGTTCTAACATGGAACCAGCAATGCTCCTTTTTCTATGGAGCAGAGGCCCAGTCCGTGACCTACAGAACTCTGCATTCCATAGAGAAGTCACAGTGTGGACCCTGGATCAGACATCTCTACAAAAACAAAGTTCATCACAATGGAACTTCTCAAGGGCTTTGGCCCCTGGAACCTCCCTCGAGAACCATCCAAGGGAGGCAGGAATGGGGGCCCACAGGGTGCAGAGCGGCGGCCACTTGAGTGGCAGATTGCCGACACCATGTGACCTGGCTTCCTAGTCTCAACTTTTCCATTCTGTCTAGTTTATTTTTCCTTCCCTGTCCCCTCCATGACCTGAAATGCTGTCACAACCATATCTGGGCTTTTCTGTAAATGTCTTTTTTTTTCCTTTTAAACTTTGATTGCTTTCATGCTAATAAACTAGAACTGAGGCTCACTGAGACAAGAGAAGTAGGTTTCCCTGAAAAACATTTATGGGTATGTAACAGAAAGAGATAGAGACTGAGACAGAAAGACAGAGGTAGGGAAAGAGAAAACCACAGAAAGGACACTTATGGAGAATTTGAAAGAGAGAGAGACAAGCAGGTATTGATGGCCAGAAAGACATATATATATGGAGGAGATGACTGAGATAAATTTAGACAGAGACAGGGAGATTTGTTCCATCTCCTCTTGAGTTCCTATCTACAAAGAGAGATGTGATGGAAACAGTCGAATCCACAGATGAGCTGGGTAAGACTGGGCAAGGTATCCCATGAAGGGACACATAGAGTCTTCATTTTCCTTCTACTTCTTGGACTCTTCCAAAGCTTTGCAAGACCACTGGCTATACAGGTGGCTCCAGGACAGTCATGACCATCTGAAGTCCCTGAGTTCAGGGCCATGGGTCCTCTATGCTAACATTTTGCCTTAGATGGATCTGAAGGTTTGGGGGATGCTGGCATTGTTATCTATGAAATCAACTCAAAGGTCATCTGTCAGCCCCCAATATCTTGATAATTTGTAATTCTGTTTACATGTTTACATATTTTTGTCTCATTTGCAGGACCAGATTGTTAATTCCCTGGAGCAGGCATTTTTGTATGTGCAAGATGCCTTGAACCTAGTAGGCCTTTGATAAAGTCGAGTTGAGGGACTGGGCCAGTGTCAGACAACTTCCAATGGCCCATCAGAATGGAGGGATTCCAGAAGGTTGGAGGTGACCCATCTAAAGGATACTGGCCATCCTACAGAAACATCTTGTAGAGAGTTGAGCACCCACGAGTGGGCTGGCAAGCAAAGACAAGATGAGGCTGTATTAGTCCATTTTCACGCTGATGATAAAGACATTCCTGAGACTGGGTAATTTACATAAGAAAAAGGTTTAATGGACTTACAGTTCCACGTGGCTAAGGAAGCCTCATGATCATGGCAGAAGGTGAAAGGCACATCTCACATGGTGGCAGACAAGAGAAGAGAGCTTGCTCTGAGAAACTCCCCTTTTTAAAACCATCAGATCTTGTGAGACTTACTCACTATCACAAGAACAGCATGGGAAAGACCTGCTCTCATGATTCAGTCATCTCCCACTGGGTTCCCTCCCACAACACACAGGAATTCAAGATGAGATTTGGATGGGGACACAACCAAATCATATCAAAGGCCCTGTCCTCTTCCAAAGACTAAGAGAGGAAGAGAAGAGTCACATCAAGAACCCAAGTGAAGACCGGCCTGTAAACAAGTCAACACAGGGAAGACTCAGGAGGTCAGCCCCAGCTGGAACATGAGATCTACGCAAAGCAGTGTTTCAGAGTGCCGAGATGTCTCTGTTGAGCATGTTGGATGATAGTTTCTAAGTATTCCAGTCTTTCTTACCTTTGAGATAAGCAGAGTACATGGAATCTATTTTAAGCTTGCATTACAGGATTGGAGTGGTACCTGGCAGGCTCTTGTTTATGCAGGGATATTTGCCCCAGTGCCAGATTCCCCCAGATTGCCATGTTTTTCTAGTTGGTTCTTCTTACCTTTTTCTCACGGTTCCTATTTATTCTTGTTGTATGTTTCTGCTTCCTTATTTTACTTTGCAGTAAGCAAAGAGAGTCTGATGGGACTTACATGAGAGAGAGTTACAGGGACACTCTCACCATTCCTGTCAACTGGCCAATTTTATTCATTTCTCAAGTAGCTTAAAAGTCCCTTCCTCCAGGAAGATGTCCCAGCTCCCCAAACAGCAGCAGAAGCTCCTCTGTACATTTTTCTGCCTAAAATACCTATCTCGCTGAACACAGTTACATGCTCAATAGGCTGCTTCTACCATCAGATTGTATGCCCACTAAGGACAGAGTCTCCGTCCCCACAGACTCTTTAGTGCCCAGGACTGCAAGGTGACAGCGAGTTTTCGATCCGTATTTATTTAATGTGGATGTGTGTAACCTGAGGGTGAGCCTGGTCTCTTCTATGGAGGAAAGCACTTCCCTTGATGCTAGACCCTGGCTATGGGGCAGAGGTTACCAAAGACTGATTTCTGGGTGAGTATGGACATGGTGCTCCTGCAGTCCTCTCTGCTCCGGACTGACTAGTTTCCTCCTTGTCACTCTCTCATCTGACCTCTGCACATTGATTTCTCTGCCCGGCCATCAATGCTCTCCCAACTCCTCCTCTTTAGCAACCTGCCCTTGAGTTCAGAGACCACCTCCCCTAGGACCTTCCCTGACTCTACTTGAACCCTCCCCTCGTAGGGTCTGTAGTGCTCATTTCAGTGTGCATCTCACAGTGGGGACCCGGGGTTATGATGTCATCACCTTGTGTAGTTATAATCTCCCTTTCTTACACAAAAAAGACAACACTGGAGCTGCAGGGATTCATAGACCTTGTCCTGTCCATCTCCCTCAATGTATAGGAAAGGACAGTGAAACCAGGGAGCTCAAGTGACCCCCTCGAGGAGATATAGCTGTTGAGTGGTGATATCCCCTTGAGGAGGGGGTAAGTCAGGTTCCCCTCAGGGGAGGAAAGTCAGGTCCTCTCACTTTATGTCCAGACAGATTCCAGTTCCTGTTGATTCCTAGGATTTTGTACACCATGGTACCCTAGCCCAGGGCTTGAATATCAGTTTCTTAGGACTGCTGTGACAAATTACCAATAATCTCGGTGCTTCGGCACAAGAGAAATTCATTCTTTCACAGTTCTGAAGCTAGAAATCCACAATAAGGTGTTGGCAGGGCCATGCTCCCTCTGGAGGCACTAGAGAAAAAATATTCTGGCCACTTCTGGCTTCTGGTGGCTCCTGGCATTCCTTGGCTTGTGGTAGCATCACTCCAATCTCTGCCTCTGTCTTCACATGCCCTTTTTCTTTCTCTCTCATGTCTTTTTCTGTCTCTTCCATTATTGGATTTTTGGGTCCACCCTATCTAGGATGATTTCATTTGGAGAGCCTTAACTTGTCTGCAAAAATCCTTATTCCAAATAAATTCACATTCCAAGGTTCTGTGTAGAGCTATTTTTCTTTTGAAGGGGCACAATTCAACCCACTACAGCTCAGAATGCAGCAAACACCCAGTTGCCACTGGATTACTGATGGATAGTCGCTCTGCTGGTGTGTGATCAGGCTAACTGGACAACTAGAGGAAGGGTCTGTGGAGGCGGTTGGGTTTGATGGGAAGAAGAAGGATGGGTTTTCTAAGTGAGGATAAAGTGGAGGGCAGGTCTCAAAGGCTGCAGGGAGCAGGACTCCTGGGAGACTTAAGGACAGGACCTCAGTTAGTGTGTGAGTCAGAGCTGGGAGGGTACAGGACTGGACCTGACACCTTCGAGGTCCCCCTGCATCCTCAAAGCTGGCTGTAGCCTTGAAGCTGGAAGCAGAATCTCCTGCTGGGAGGCTAGCAGACACTTTGCAGGAAGCAGTGAGCCTCCCTCCCTCAGAACATCTTTTTCAAGAAGGTGCTTTTCTGTTTTCAGCTTGGCCCCTCCCCACCTTAATTCTGCAGAGAGAAATCCACATCAGAATGGACAGGGTGAAGGCAAGTGGCCCCATCACACATCCCAGTCAGCTACTTGAGAGGAAAATGAGAGAGGAGGCAAGGCTCGGCTTTGTGAAACATGTAGGCGGGTCTGTACACAAACATCGGCTCATACAAATAAACCAAACCTGGCCAAAAATAACAGAAAAGGCAACAGATGCTTCCAATTAAAATGTCAACGTCTCCTGAGAAGCCGAGTTCTCACGTGGTGTGGGTGCTCGGGGGGCCGAGGACTACTGGAAGGGACCACATATGGAAATCTGTTTGCATTATACCACGTCCCAGATGCCACGTAAGACACTGGCCTGACCTTGCAATTAGCACATTGGCTGTTTCTGGGGTGAGGTATGTGGATGCAGGGAAAACTCAGAAAGTTGTGAAAGAGAGTGATTGTTCCTACTGGGTCCTATAGGAAGCGAGGGACCTAGGAGTATTCTCAGGGAATATTACTCTGTGGGTTTCCTCACCCCCTCCATCTTCTCTTTTTTGCCTCCATTTTCCCATATTCTTCAATGTCGTTATGAAAGGAAAATGCATTTACATGGATAGCAGGCAGTCTTAGTGGAAAAAGGCTGTCAAAGGCTGTCACAAGGATGTGGCAGAGGGCATGGGGGACAGAGGGACAATCCCTGCCCCACCTCCCCGTCTGCCCTTGGTGGTGGTGGTGGTGGTGAGGCGTGTAAGACACTGGACACACCCTGGACTGTCCAAACAGCCTCTCCCTAGCCTGCTGTGCTTCTGAATCCCTCATAAAATTGTTTCTTTCTGATTTGCTTTGCTGTTTACTCATCATAGGTTCTCATTTCCCTTTGATCCTAGAGTCACTTCGCTTTTATTTTTCCTTTCCTAACTCTCTTTCTTTCTAGCCCCATTGGGTAACTGCTAAGGAAACCAACAAAAGCAGCAAGGAAACAGTGGATTCTTTCCCAAATCTCACCATCTCATCAAATCAAGAGGGAGTGTGTATTTGAAAGGGTGACTTGTTCTGATAAATGAATCTCCTTCTTCTCCTAATTATTTTTATTATCATCGCTATTATAATAAAATCCACATTTTATAGCTAGAGTTCCAACTAGAGTAATGTCCGCAGAAAGGAAGAACAATGGGGAAATTAATGAACTGAATCCTCATTTGTGTTTCTGTAGGGGAAGATGATAATTTGTTGGTTTTAATAAGTTCCTAGATTGAGTTGCTTCCACAGGCTAGTGCTGCTAGACCCGGGTACCCATTGGGTAATGCAAGATGTGTAACTCAAATATTTTTATGTGGATTCAAACACATTTTCATTTCTTAATGGTCACTATTACTGACCAGATAAGAGAAAGACTTATCTGCATAAGGCAAACAAATGACTTGTTTTGACAACAGAAGCTTAAACAGGATGTTAATTAGCAGCCATAGAGATGGGAAGGTTCTGGATGGGAACAGTTATGCAGAAAAACCCACAGTATGGCTACTATGTACCAGAGTCCCATCCCTTACCATATGGCTGTGGTCTGGCAAATGGCTCGCTGGCAATTCATTACCATATCACTTGGAACTCAGGAGCAAACCATTTATGATTAGCAAATTCATTATGCTATCTTTGGTACCTTAAGGGGACCCTGTGGGCTTTCCTCCCCTGTTGTGTTATTTTAAGGACATATGACAGGGAAGGAAGAGCCCTCCCTTTTCCAGCTGCCTCAAAGTACTGTTTGCTGGAAAGTTTGCTGGAATCTAGATAGAATCTTTCAAAAGAAAATAAACAAGCAAAAAATCCCCGCAGTCATGAACTGTAGCCACAGCTGGAACTATTGGAACATTCCAGGAGATGAAAACAAAGATTCCCTCCTCCTTCCCTTCCATCTTACTGAGGACACATCAGTCACCCTTGTGTGTGCACTTTAGCCACAGCAAGAGCAAGATCAGAGAGAAATAAGGACTTATGACCATTAGACCAGGAGACAGGAAGCGATGGTTCTGGAAGGGGCTCTGTTACTAACTTTGGGTAAGTCAGCTGAATCCTTGATCCTGAGCTTCAGAACCTGCAAAATAGGTAGACTTCTCTCTGTCTTACCTAATTCCAGTGGTGTGGGAAGCATCATGAGAACACGGTCTTTGATGGGGAAAATTACTCTGAATCTACTAGGCTGATTAAGCCACAGCAGATCAGCAGGTGAGGTACTGGAGAGATTTATTTTCAAGTCATTAGCAAAGGTAGGCAAGAAGAGAGGGGCACCAGTCTCTCTACTATCAATAGAGTCTGCCCACCTCTGTAATTTAGCATTTTAACTGCAGTTGCCAAGAAAGAGTATGTGGAGCTTTGCATAAGGTGAAAAAGTAGAGATTGTGTCTGAGAACTGACTAATAGGAATGTGTTTTGACGAGACTAAAGCTTAATGGAGTAGTCAAAATTCCTGAAGAGGCAGAAAATCATTAAGACAGGAGGGTTACAATGGCACACAGAAAAGGGAAGGAGGAAAAATAAGAAGCAGACATTGAGTTTGTCAGGTTGGTGTGATTTGTTAAGCATTTGGCTGGGGAGGGATGTGGCAGTGCTGAAGGGAAACTTGCTCAGTAAGTGCAGAGCGTGGGATGACCCCATTTTGGTTAATGTACATAACGTGGAGAGACCCCTTGTAGAGCTTGTTCCCTGAAGCCCACCATAGCCTGTTCCCTAATCTCACAAAGCCTGCCTCTAAGTAAAAATCCCAGGGCTTAGACAAGGGCCCTAAAATCCTAAAAACATACAACACTCACAAACACTAGCACTCCCCTGCATCATCAATCTGACCTAAAAGAACCATGCTTGCCACAATCAACATCAATTACACATTTAATTAACTCTCACTTTATTTCCTTTTTAGAATTCCAACGGGCTCTGGGAAAGACTTTCCATGGACCACATCTCTGGAAAGAGCTGCCCATGGAACTTTAAAATGATGCCTTCTTCTTGTGACAAATTTCCCTGTAGCAAGCAGTAGAAGCATTACTAAAGGAAAGATTTTATTGATCATTCTTTAAAAAAAATCCCAGAAATAGGACACATAGGACACACAGGTCCTTATCAGAATCTTATGGTTTGGAAGAAGCACCACCTAGAAAATCCAGGATCCTGGGTCTGAATTCTGGGTCTGATGTTGATTCATGATGCAACATTGAATGTGTCAGTTAACTCTTTATGTTTCAGTTCTCCTATCTACAAAGTGACTGTAAGGTAAACTTTATTACATTGACTAGATGCGCTCTCACAGAATGTTTCTTGGAGCATAATCTTACCATTCCCAGTGACTGCAGAGGTCCAGAGCTGTTCTTTTGCTTTATGAATGTTAAATAATGAATTAGGGTACTTTTCAGCTTGATCGCTCTAGCATCTCATGGTGCAATATTGTTACCCATATTTATGATATATGAGGATACAGTGACCCTTGTCCACAACACAAATCCTAGACATGGAACTGTTCCTATGGAAATGAGATGTATTTTATGATCTTCCAGTTCTGCTGAGTCCAACCAAACACCTACAGCATGCCAGGTGCTCTGCTAGGCTCTGGGGTACCGGGATGAGATGCATAGACCCTGACCTGGAGGAGCTTATGTTTTCACGGAGGCAGCTTAATCTCTAAACAACTAACTTTAGTACAAGATGATATGTAAAAAAATAGACTATCAGAGAGTTTCTCAAAGATTTTCCCCCAACGATCAACTGCATTTGGAAACAACTAGTGAGTTTGTTAAACAACCCCACCCCTAACCTTCCCATATCTGAATCTCTCATGGTGGAATTTGGGAATCTGCCTGTTTCACAAGTCTTCCAGCATCTTCTGCCCCACACTAAAGTCACTATGGGAAAAGTTAACTATGGGAACTCACAGACAGATGCCACGGAATCCCGCCTTTAGGGACCATTTATTTGAGTTCTATGCTCCTCTAAGCCCTGTGAAATATCCAATAACATTTACTATAGAATCCATTACCTCTAGGAGCTTATGCTTTTCTCAAGAGCCATAAAACCAGGATATCACATCCAAGGATAAGAGGAAGAAATCAGAGTTGGAGCTCATGTCCCATGATGTTCTTGTTCTAGCCAAGACTTGCAGGCTTCCTCCTTCATAATTTTTTTTCCCCCCAGTGCAGAGGTCACTTGCCCCACCATGGGATGATGGTAACTCTGCCCAAGACTCTTGGATCACTCTGATCCTGGGGAGGTGTTGAGCAACCTTTCAGGAATCCCTTGTCACCGCCAGTCCTGCTCTGACTGGGTAATTCATTATCGGACGTTGGCTGTGTTCTGGGTACTCTAAAACCAACTTTATCCTTGCCCAGTGTCCCGGCACCTCTATGGCCCTTGCTCTTCTGCATCTTTGCAGGGACATGCCCTTCACCTGCACCCCATTCAATAGAGACAATGACGCTTCTCTACCTGACAATGCAGCCTTATGTAGGTGGGAGATGAAACAATTACAAAAAACATTGCATTGGAACTACATAGCAACTTACACATTTTCCAGAGAGATACTATTATGTTCGCTTTATTGCTATGTTTTAAGGACTCAGTTCACAAAACTGGCAAGTGGGTGACTCAAGTCTCAGATTGGCTCTGACTCACTCATAGTTTGTGGCCCTCATCATAATCACAGGTCCCTTAAAGGGGAGTGTTCATGGACAGGACACAAGTAGAGAATCACTCTTTTCCTGGCTGTCCTCACCTTTGGTGAGCCAGTTTGCCAGAGTGAAAACAGTCTGGCATTTGAAGTCTTCTCTGTTCATTATTCTCTGTGTGACCTTGGGCAAGTTGTAGTCTTTTTGACCCTCAGGTTCTTTGCTGGTAAAACAGGACAATACACACATACTAGAGGTCACTGTTGAGTGAACTGAATGAAATAATATAGGTAATGTCCTTAGCTCAGTAATGCTAGCTTCTCTCCCATTTCCTTTTTTCCTGCCCTTGTAGGTGGAGCCCCAGACACTTGTCTTTTCTCACCCCTGCAAAGGAGGTCCTTTTGAGAAATACTTTTTGCTATGTTATCTGACAGTGACCAGGCTTGTTCTCACAAGACAAGAGTTGATCCCTTCCTTCTCATAGTGCTATGAAAATCCCATCTCTTCCCAAAACCAGATAGAACCTGCTGAAAAGGGAGAGATGGGTTGACTTTAACTTTGCTGGTCTGTTTGCATCTGCCCCTGACCTTTATATTCTGAACCTTGGTTGGGTGCAGTGAAGCAAAGAAGGGATTGGGAACAAGGAATGTGCAATGGTTCTGGCCACCATGCTCTTTCTTGAGGAACTGGAAACCTGCTAGAGGTTACTAACACTCATGCATCAGGATAAGGGCAGGATTTCAAGTCAGGGATTTCAAGAAAGCATTTTATAGCAACCCAGCATGCCAGAGAGACACCAGCACTCCTTGGGGTGGGTTCCAATATAGGCCAAGTGACCAGGAGGAGTGACTATTTCTACAAAGGATAATCTTTCTTGTACACTGTATTCTTTCTCTCCATGCCCTCTTTGAAAAAACAATAAGTAGCCAATTATTATCAATTTATTTGCTGCTTCTTATAATTACATTATCCATGATTAACTCACGGGAGTCTAATTTGACTCTAGAATTATTTTGTAGGAATGCTCCATCATCAGGCACGGTGGGACTCTTGTGAGAGCAGGCTCACTCTGTTTGGCTCACAGAGTTCAATTAATGCACATGGAGAGGGACAAAGAAGAGGATGAGAAATGGCAGGCGTCCCAGTCTTGCTGAGTTGTAAAGTCCCTCCACATTCATTATTTCATTTGATACTCAGACTAGCTCCACGAGGTAGCTAGGAGACCTGTGATCATCTCTGGTCTACAAACTGGAACATGGACCCAGGTCAAATCACAATATGGTGCCCAAGATGGGATTAAAACCCAATGTCGACAACCTCCTGGCTCCTCTTCCCCAACACACTGCAGCTCCAAGGATACTGATCAATGATTTTGATAGTGATCATTTCTGTAATACTTAGAAGTTTACAAAATATTTCAAATTCCTGATCTCATTTAATCTTTACAACAAACTCGGGAGGCAGAGAAGAAATTATAATACCCATTTTTATAGAGGAGATAACTTTGTTTTAGAGATGTGAATTGCCCAAGATCATACAGCCTTTAGGGTGTAAAAACTGCATGAGAATCCTGGGATCAGCCTTCTGATAAAATGTTTTACTCTAATATAGCACCTCTGAAAGTCAAGGACTCACCAGAAATGTGTGGTTTAAGTGTAGTATGGATCAGCCACATGATATCATAGTCACATTTTGTAAAAACAGCTATTTTCTGTGACGGAGGCTCTTCTTAATTTAGGGATCTTTTGAGATAATGTTTACATATGTATATACATATGTGTGTATATGAATATGTATCAATAAAATGACATTTTGGGGAGACTCTAAAATTGCCATCAGAGTCTCAAAGGGGTGTGTGACCCGAAAACAACCGGGGAGTTTGCTGATTCTCGTCTCTTCTCCACCAGTGAAAAATTAAGGTGGTGGTGTTGGTGTTTGGGACTGGGAAGAAGAAGAGAAGGCTTTAGAGAAGACAAGGGGGACAGAGTTATGTAGGCCAAATGAGGCAAAACTTTTAAGGGGCTGGGTCCAAGTAATGGTTACAGTGACAGAACTGCCGAGGCTGAAGGCTTAAACAAGTTGTCACATTCTCTAACTTCTCAGCAGTTAGAGAAGTTTCTGTGGAGTTGTGGGAACAGCAAGCTGACTGTGGGTGTTAAAGAAGGTGGAGAGGAGGAAGGAGAGACAGTGAGCGCGGAAACCTTTCTTTACAATCTGGCAATTAAGGAAAGTAGAGAGATGGAATGCCAGCTTGGAGGGGAAAGCAGGACCAAGGAAAGTTCTCTCTCTCTTTTTTTCTTTCCCTTAAAATGAGAGGAAGACTCTAATTGAAAGGGAGAGACCAGCTGAGGGAGAAGGAGCCTAATTAGGAGACAGGAGGAGATGAATCCCGAGCTGAGATGGAGGTTAACTTCAGAGCAGATCTGAGAGTCTCCAGGAGCAGAGTGGAGATGGGAGGGAGAGGTGAAGATACAGAGGAGTATGAGCTTCTTGCTTGATTCCTGCCAATTTCATCTATCGTAGAACTTACGGCGTTGCAGCAAACGGCAAGCGACACCAACCAACCAGGCTGCTTCCTGTCACCCTGGGCACAAAACTTCCTGGCTCCGGGCATCTGGCAGCTTCTCGCTGCCCTTCCCTGTCTGTTCTGCATTCTTATTTCCCAGCTTCAGGCACTGACCCTGTCAGGTACTTCTTCTTGAGCTCTCAGCCTCACATAACTCTTCTGGGGGTGATTTCAGTAGTAAAATACAGAAATATGTTCCTGGGAAGTATGTACCCGGGAAATTGTTTTCTTTGTTGTTGATTTATTTGATTGCTAAATCTTTTTTAAAAACTTACACTACACAATGTAAAGATATATTGCATTATAGTTATGAAATAGGTTATATTTGTCACTTTCTGTTTTTAAAGTTTTTTTTTTTTTTCTGGTCCTTAGATGGGAATGAACTTCCACATTGTTTCTAAGGCATGATCAGAGTCTTCCTCTTATTTTACTTTTAGTGGCTTTCCCAGAAACGTAACATCCTAAGTCTATGAACGAAACATTTTCAATGAAATCTTGAAGCATGTCTAAAGGCTTTCCCCTTGCTCTCCTCCTGCAATTATCCAGCTATTATATTTCTGATAGAAGGTATTCAGAAGGCATTCATAGGCAGAATCAGATAGCAAGGACAGCTTCCTTAAGCTCCTGAGTCATTGGGCCATTTTCGCTGGGGACAGATTTGTCACGAAAAAATCCTCTCTGCTTGCCAAGCTAGTTAGTGGCCACCCCATTCTACTTGTGAAATTGCCCCATGGCAAGACTGTGGCAGTTTTGGGGCTTACTTTTGAATCCTCCCTTCTCAATGGGAACACCATGCCTACTGGTTGTTCTTTGTCTCTAATGTGCTCATTGTCTGCCTCCTGCTGCAGTGTGGGTACAAGCAAGGCATACATCAAGGTTGGAATGGATTTTGTTGGAAAGTTCAAAGCCAGGTGTCAACAGAGAGGCCTTGTCTGGCCACCTTTGAAAAACAAAATCTATTCTCTTGTCCCACTGCTCTCTGTTTCCCTTGCCTTGTTTTATTATTTTGCAGAGGACATAGGGTGTATTGCCCTCTGCTTGAAAGATTGTATGTCTGTCTCTTCAATAGAATATGACCCCCACACAGGATAAGAAGCGTTTTCTGTTTTGAACCTGCTGTATCCTCACTGGTCTAACACAGTGCCTGGTGCCTGGGAGGGGATCAATACACAGTTATTGAATTAACTGTTGAATGACTGTGTCTATTAGGTTCATGCTTGCAAGAGTCCATGAAGCAGTATAGTGAGGAAAGAGCCAAATTGGGAACTAAGAAGTCCAGCAATCACTTTCTGCCTCTGTCATCAGCTAGTCTGTGTGTGTATTTATACACACACATATAGACACTCCCATATACATGGGAGTTTATTAGAGAGAATGGGCTTCACACTATTACAAGGCAAAGTCACACAATCGGCTCTCTACAAGCTGGGGAAGAGAGAAGCTGGTAGTGGCTCAGTCTGAGTCAGAAAGCCTCAATCCGGGGAACCTGACAGTGCAGACTTCAGTCTGTGACCAAAGGCCTGAGAGCCTCTGGCAAGCCACTAGTGCCAGTTCCAGGGTCCATAAGCCAAAGAACCTGGAGTCTAATGTCCAAGGGCAGAAGGAGTAGGAAGAAGTCTCCAGCATGGGCAGCCAGAAGACCCAGCAAGCAGTTATCCCACCTTCCTTTGTTTTTTTTTTTTTTTTTTTTTTTTTGAGACGGAGTCTTGATCTTGTCGCCCAGGCTGTAGAGCAGTGGCGTAATCTCGGCTCACTGCAACCTCTACCTCCTGGGTTCAAGCAATTCTCCTGCCTCAGCCTCTGGAGTAGCTGGGTTTACAGGCACCTGCCACCATGCCTGGCTAATTTTTGTATTTTTGCTAGAGATGGGGTTCCACCATGTTTGCCAGGTTGGCCTCGAACTCCTGACCTCAAGTGATTTGCCTGCCTCAGCCTCCCAAAGTGTTGGGATTACAGGAGCGAGCCACTGCACCCAGCCAAGGTTATCCTACCTTCTTCTGCTTGCTTTGTTCTAGCTATTCTGGCAGCCAATTGGATGGTGCCCACCCACACTGACAGTGGGTCTTCCTCTCCCGGTCCATTGACTCAGATGTCAATCTCCTCTGGCAGCATCCTCACAGACACACCCAGGAACAATACTTTACCAGCTATCCTTCAATCCAATCAAGTTGACACCTAATATTAACCATCACACTTGGAAATGTTACTTCTCTGAATTTCAGACCCTTTTGTATAATAAGGATAATACTTCTTTCATAGGAGGGTTGTGAGCACTGAATGAAATTAAGTGTGTTAAGAATTGTTCACATTTGCCACTACTATTAGGGATCAAGTTGCCATTGGTAATGGGAATCATCTCTTCTCATTCTTCTTTCTCACTTAAACTGTCTGGTTTAAAAACAGATTATCACATTAATAGGCATGAAGAATTGCCCCCAGGAAACTGGTGTTGCCACACGGAGCTTCATGAGGCCTTTGCTCACATGAATTGCTAAAGTGCCTTTGGGTGGTCTTCAAATTTCAGCAAGCAGGTCAGACCTGGGAGCTGGGACTTGTCAAGGTGCTGGGATAGCAGCACTTTGTCTCATGGCATAGGCATTCCATGTTCTTTCCACTCTTTTCTCTGTGCTCTGGGCTGCTACATTGCAGATACTAATTATTTAACCAGTTCAGCCCCAAATTTAACTGGCTTCTCTTAAGTGCCATCACATATTAAGTGACCTAAATCCCTCAAAAAATGGAGCCAAGTTATCAGTAAGTATACTTTTCCCAGGGTGTCATGGAGAGGACTAGGGAAGAAGGGGGCTAACACAGGCAATGACTCACTTCAGTAAGAAGGCAAGAGGACCCTGTCTCAGTAGAAATGCACATTGATATAATCCCAAGGTTGAAACAAGACTCAGTCTTGGATTTAATCACTACTCCTCTGATCTGTCCTCAAGGCTCAACCCCTCACCTTGCTTTGTAGGATCACCAGGTGGCTGGGTGGCATTTTGAGGTCTATAGGGCTGACTGGGGACCAGTGAAGTGAAATTTATGTCCTAGAGTTTAATTTAAAATAGAAATATGCCACCAGGATCTTATAAACAAGGCTTTGAGGCCCTGGCCATTGTGGGTTTTTTTTGTTTGTTTGCTTGTTTTTGTTTTGTTTTTATTTCCTATTTTTCTGCTTTGGACAAACTTTCTTCCTCCATCCACATGCCCAGGTTTTTTTTTGTTGTTGTTATTGTTACTTTTATCCCTCCTTCCTCTGTCTGTCCTTTCTTTCTTCTCCTTCTGCATCCAAATTCACTCATGCATTTGCCAAATATTGACTGAGAGGTAGGGACGAGAGAGAGAGAATCAGACAGGATGCAGCATATGCAGATATCCACCATTTAGGGGATCCAGTATCTCAGTGAGGAAATATGAAGCTGGGAGGAAAGCAGTGGCCAGACACTGAACAACTTGGCTTTCTATTTTATGAGTTTTGACTCTATCCCAAAACTTATATTAGGGAGATCCATTAAGAAAGGGTGTGTGTATAAGGTTTCCTTATACCAAGAATGGGCTGGAAGGTGCTGGCTCAAAACAAAGTGTAGACTAACAGAGGGGAGTGGACAGACTGAAGAGCGGTGAAAGAGATAGGAACAGCAGGGCATAGTGACTGTCTCAATGATGGTGTGGAGGGAGAAAGAGGAGTCAAAGATGACTACCAGGCTGGGCGCAGTGGCTCACGCCTGTAATCCCAGCACTTTGGGAGGCCGAGGCAGGCGGATCAACCTGAGGTCAGGAGTTTGAGATCAGCCTGGCCAACATGGTAAGACCCTGAACCTGAGGTCAGGAGTTTGAGATCAGCCTGGTCAACATGGTGAGACCCTGTCTCTACTGAAAAAAAAAAAATTTGCAGGCGGAGCTTGCAGTGAGCTGAGATCTGGTCACTGCACTCCAGCCTGGGCGACAGAGCGAGACTCCGTCTCAGAAAAAAAAAAAAAAAAAAAAAAAATTTGCTGGGCATGGTGGCATATGCCTGTGATCCCAGCTACTTGGGAGGCTGAGGCAGGAGAATCACTTGACCCCAGGAGGTAGAGGTTGCCATGAGTTGAGACTGCAACACTGCACTCCAGCCTGGGTGACAGAGTGAGAAAAAAATAAAAGATGACTACCAAGTTTTGGCTTGATCACAAGGGTGGATGGTGTTGCTGATAACAGAGAAGCAGCAGCAGCACTTCTTGTTTCTTGTCAGAGTTGATGATGAGTGACTATGGACATGATGAAGAATAACCTGAGTTGAGGAAGGGACCATGAATGTACAGTAGGCACTAATTTGGGGAATTTGTGATTTCTCCTCCAGAGTTCAACTGTCCAGATAGAAAGGTGGACATGGAAAAATTGGGCTTTGCAAACAGTCACCCAATTCTTGCCTTCCTGGTCCCTGGATCACCCTTCCTATACCACCATTGTGGAGAAAGAAGTACAGGACACTAACAAGGTACAACTACTTTCTACCCTGCCAGGACTTGACTTAAAAGATGACCATGCACAGAACATTGCCCAAGATGCTTGCCTTTCCTCTTTGCAGACATGATTTGTCAGGAATTTAGTCTTCCATTTAGGTGATTAAGGATGTGGTTTGAGGTTTCTATTTAATCTTTATGCAGCAGCCTTCATGAGCCAGGTCAAATCTCATCAAAGTTTCAAGTGAAAAGCAGTTGTTCTTTGCCCACTGAACTCAAATATTTTATCATAAGTCTTCACTAAATGCCTAATGTATGCAGCAAAAAAATAAATATAAGTCACAGAAAAACATTTAAAGAAACATGTTCAGAATCCATAACTAAAAAACTAATATAAAGCAAATCAAAGAAGGTAATTTAGGCCTAGGAGTTAGAGGACTAGAATTATTCAGGCCATGTGGCTTAAATGCTTATAGAATAGTGGTTTCTGGCACAGTCTCTCGAGTCAGAATGCCTCATTCAAATCCTGGGTCTTTCATTGACTACCTATGCAACTTTGGGTTATCACAAAGTTTAATTAATATACATAAAACACTCACACCAGTATTTCACACAGAGGGTAAGTGTTAGCTAATGCCGTTGTTATTATTGGTGTTGCTATTATGAGCTACAAAACATGAACAATTGAATTCTATCTTTGGGCAGCAATGTCTTTATTCATAAAATGAGGGCAAGATATTATCTTTTCTAACTATGTTCTGAAATGACTTGGGGCTCCTCTGCCCCATCCCATTCTACATTTTATTCATTTTATTCATCATCTTGGGGTTTCATATACTTTTTTACTTGCAGAAAGGACTCTAAAAAACAAGTTGCAAATCACTAGGCCAGATGGTATAAGGTCTGTCTTCAACGAAAGTTTTGATTCTCTGAGTGAAAAAAATGCTCTTGACAGGGGACAGTGGGATGAAGTGGTCTCAGAGGAGGTGGCATCATACCAGGGGGAGCTTCTTGGAAGAAGTGAGTTGGAAAGTTAAAATCTGGGTGTTTCTAGCAGTTGGTAAACCTGGAAGAGAAGTTGTAATTCCCAAAGAGAGGTGAGTGTGCAACATAGATATAGAACCAAAACTATGCAGGGAGAAAAAGTTTCAACGACCCAAATCCCTGCAGTCAGGGAGAGAGAATGAGTAGACAAAGGCTTCAAGATAATAGTCTCAAATTGAAGTTTGATTAAAGTTTGAAGCAATGAACAAGGTGAGAAAAGATGATTGGCTCTATTGAGGAAAGCAGCACCTCACCTATCCTCTTTTTTGCACGGACAGGAAAGCAATGTTTAGAGGAAGAAAGCTCTTGTCCGTGGGCACACAATTAGTCACCAACCCTGGTAGTCATTATTAGCTGCGAACCAACTAGCCATTCTCCCTTTTTCCTTAGCAATAGCTAACTTTTTAGCTAGGCACATTGCTGATTGAATTAAAGAAAACATGTCTGATATGGCTTGGCTCTGTGTCCCCACCCACATCTAATCTTGAATTGTAATCCCTACATGTGGAGTGAGGGAAGTGATTGGATTACGGGGGCAGTTTCTCCCATGCTGTTTTTGTGATAGTGAATTCTCATGAGATCTGATGGTTTTATAAATGGTAGTTTTCCCTGCACTGACACACGCTCTCTCTCACTTGCTGCCATGTACAACATACCTGCTTCCCCTTCCACCATGATTGTAAGTTTCCTGAGGCCTCACCAGCCATGCGGAACTGTGAGTCAATTAAACCTCCTTTGTTTATAAATTACGCAGCCTCAAGTATGTCTTTATAGCAGTGTGAAAACAAACTAATACAATTTTCTAGCCTCCCTTGGCATTAGGGATGATCCAAAAATGTCCATGCAAGTTAAGGGGCTCCAGGAAAGAAGTTTTAGAGGGGTATAGTCAGCCAGTAGGGACCATTTTGCCCTCCTCACCTTCACTTCTTCTTGTGTCTCACCAGGATGGCTTGGAGTTGCAGTGGTCACCTCAGATCTTAAGGTGACTTTGGAGATGGAACCCATGTGACTAGGAATGGCAGAACAGAAAGGTGGAAAGAGCTTGAGTCCTGGGGATGTGGCATAGCCACCATCTTAGCCCCTTACCGCCTACCTCTGGACTTCCTTTAAGTTGAGAGAAACATGTTCCTACCGTATTTAAGCCATTTGTTATTCTAAACCCCATTCCTAGTCCTGGAATGCCCTGGCAGAGCTGGTGCTGGCTGGGCCCCCAGTAGTCCATGGTGACTTTGCTCAGCATTGCTCTTTCCATGAATGATCCCACTACTATCGTGTGTGGAACTATCTTGGTGTGGGTGTGTGCATGAGCAGACATCCACAGCCAAGTAATTTTCAAAGCTGTCAGCTCTGCTCTCCTGCAGCCTCCTGCTCCCCACTGCCTTCTCATTTCCACCAGAGGAAAGTGAGGCTGCTGGTGAGGAGCTTTTTCTTTTCCTTTTCTCCTTTTCTGAATTGTTTACCATATTAAACTCTCAATATCCACTGCCCAGAATATTATTATGCTAATATTTCTGATTTATTTTTATTTTTATTTGTAATTAAAGAAATAAAACACTATAGGTACAATCGCATCCTTTTTATCCTCTGTGTGAGCCTATTCTACTCCTTCTTCCAAAAAAGCATTCTCTTGAACTTGCATGCATTCTGTGTTTTTATGCTTTTATTATGCATATGTCTGAATCCATATTTGATTGATAACATTGTTTTATATGTTTTAAATATGTGTGTAAATGGTATATTAATGTGGTTTGATTTTTTACACAGACCTTGGATTTTTTCAAGATCATCTTTCTTGATGCCTGCGTCTAGCTCACGGGAACTCACTGCTGTGCCTGTACAGTGTTTTCCCATTGCTCTATTGATGAACATTTAAATTGTTTTCCAATTTTCAATATTGTAAATAATGCAATAATAAACATCCTCTTACCTGTCCTATTACACACAGGAGTAAGAATTTTTCTAGGGATTATATTTAGACATAAAACTAGTTTGTCATAGGATACGTATATACTTACTTTTACAAGGTATTTCTAAATTGCCCTCTAAAGAGATAAAAACAATGTGCACTTCCTCTAGGATGGCAGTGCCCATTTCCCATAAAAACTTGGCATTACTGAACCTTTCAATTTTTGACAGTTGAATAGGTGTGAAATGCTATCTATTTGCTTTTTAATGGGCATTTCCCTGATTATTAATGAGGTAGGGCATCTTTTCATATTTTTGTAGATCATTTTGATTTCCATTTCTGTGAACTGTTTGCTTTTATATTTGTTTTTCTGTTGGGCTGTTTGTCTTTTACTTATAGTTGTCCCCATCTGACTCCCTATCCCATATACACACATTTTCAGAGATTAAACCTTCTTAGGTCACATGCATTGCAAACTTCTCCTCCAAATCTCTTACCTATCTTTTAGTTTTGTTTATGGTGACTTTGTTCCTACAAGACTATAAATTTGGTCTTAAATTTTAACATAGTCAAATGTATTGATCTTTTTCTTTACTTTTGTGTTCTTAAAAATTTTTCTTAATCAGATATTATAAAACTATCTTCCTGAGTATTCTTTGAATAGTTTAAAAGATAATTTTTTACTTTAACTTTTAATCTATCTGGAATTTATTTGCAATATTTTGTGTTATTTTGCATATGAAATTGAGCTCTGTTAATTTTCCAATATGAAGAGCCAATTTCTGTGACAATGTGTATCAAACAGTCCATTCCTTCCCTACTTAGTTGTAATCACCCCATCACGTAACGGTTTTCCAAAATGTCTGGGTCTTTTTCTAGACTTTCTAGTTTATTCCACTGGTCTCTCTATACCTATACTTCTCTTGCACAGTTTTATCCTGTGCTTTGATGTCTGCAGTGTAAATTCATCTTCTTCATAGTCTTTTTCAAATTTCTTTGGACTGTTCTTGGCCCTTTGGCTTTCAGATGAATTTTGATTAATCTTTTAATAAAATGCTTCCCTCCTACTTCATCTAACACATACTTCTCTCCCATCTCATTCCTATTCTGAAGGCTACTGCCCTCAAAGATCTAGGTTCCAGCCTTGAATCAGTCACCAAATGCCCGTCTATTCTTGTGCAAGTCCCCTAATCTCTCTGGGTTTCAGTTTCCTCACCTGTCAGATCTGCTTTGCCTATATCACAGGATTGCTGAGCTGATCAAATGAGATAAAGATGAGAGATGCTTTGAACAGTTCAAAACGCCAAGTTAAAGAGTTAAAAACAATAATCTCTAGATGTTCTGAGACAAAATGTGAAATTCAGATTATTTCTCCCCCAGCTTTTTCTACCCTTTGTGACACTCCTTTCTGTCAAACTTCCAGTGTTGTGAGATGCAAAGGTCTTCTGTTCAGGGTAGAATTATCATGATGATGTGCTGGGGACAGCTGGGATTTATATGTCCTGGATCCCATTTCGGACTCCCTCTTCGTGACTTAATGTAAGGCACTTAAACTCTTTGAATGCCAATTTCTTCACCTTTAAGAAGAGTATTAATAATTCTCTCCCAAGTAGTATTGTTTTTTGTTTGTTTATTTGTTTTGTTTGTTTTTTTGTTTTTGTTTTTTTCTTTTTTTGAGACAGAGTCTTGCTCTGTCGCCCAGGCGGGAGTGCAGTGGTATAATCTTGGCTCACTGCAATGTCCACCTCCTGGATTCAAGCAATTCTCATGCCTCGGCCTCCCAAATAGCTGAGACCACAGGAGCACACCATCACAACTAGATAATTTTTGTATTTTAAGTAGAGACAGGTTTTCCCCATGTTGGCCAGGCTGGTCTCGAACTCCTCACCTCGAATGATCTGCTGGCCTCAGCCTCCCAAAGTGCTGGGATTATAAGTAGCATTGTGAAATTCAAGAGATTTAGTATAGGTTAAGAGTTACGTAAAATGTGAAGCCCTATAAGAATCATGAGGCATTATTACGAATGTTCTTGCTGACATTTGCATGTAGAAAGGACTTACAGAAAGGCAATGATGTTTCTCACCACTTGAATTGAACCATGTAGGATAATCAAAACCATTTTTGTCTACAAGTATGGTTGGCCCAGTGCAACGTCTTCACAGTCTTCTAGAAGATGCAGGAAATCTTTTTTAAAAATACTATTTCCTTTAGGCTTTGCAGCCTGGATGTGTGGAAAAGTGGAGATGGCTGGGGAGTTTGTCTTGTCCATCTGGACAAACAGGAAGAACGATCCTTATGCAGTGCTGGCTCACCAGTGACCCGAGGGAATGAGAACTTGGGGACTAAAGGGTGGGAACAAATCAGTCTTTGTACCTTCCTTGCTGAGTGTGGATACCATTCAATTAGAATGAACACTGAGGTCAGCCCTGATGTAATGTGAGAGCATTTCCCCTGGAGTGAGCAGATGGTTTTGCCTTCCCAGCCCCTTAATGTTTTTAACCCTTGCTACTCAGGTGACCAGAGCATCTTCATTTCCTGCACCAGGATCAGACTTGGGCTTGAGCCAATGACATTCATGGGCCAGATGACGCAAAACTGTAGTACACCTGCTTACTGTAACACAGAATGCCCTTTTCCCCACGAAGTTCTTACCCTTTCCTCAGTTCTGTTGAAATAAGATTTCTTACCTGTTCTTCAGTCACTTCCATGGCTGACCATAAACTCTACTCTTTTGACCACCAGTACCTGCTGAAAGTTGCTGGAATCCTTCTAAGCCAGTATCAGGATGACATGACCTGCCCTGCCCTGCCCTGCCCTTAGCCTCTGCCAATGCCACTTCTTTGCTGTTGTTTGGGCAGAACCCTGGATTTGGATGTTGGTTTGGATCTTAGTCCCCAGACCTTACGATCTGCCTGTTTTTTTCCTCTGGGGTCCACTCCATATCCATATCCAACTCAATCTCATTCTGCCATGCTCACATTATCCCTGCCTGCTCTTTCTCCCATGTTCATACATCCTCCAAGATTCCACTCTCCTTCAAGGTCATACCTCATTTCTCCTTACACTGTAGATGAAACACATGATTCTTTTCCTTCTGATTCCTAAGTTCTGAGTCTAGGACCACTTTATAATCAGGTTTCATTCCAGACTACAACTGATGTTTTATTTTCTTCGCATGTAAAAGTGAAGCTTAGGTACAGGTATTCAAGTAGTAGTTGTGATTATTTGCTTAAATCATCTTTCATGACTGAAGGACATATTACCCTAGCTATTGGGAGCTGACCCTGTCAGAAGAAAGCTGACTTAGTTATACCAGCACTTCTCCCCAACACACATACACAGGGCAGCCCGTATCCTGTGACTGCTTGATGTGGTCATAGCAATCAGAGAAAGAGTTTAAAGTCTCAGCCCCTCTTGATAACTCTGAGAGGCCATCCCATTTTAGGGAACCCCATGGGGTCAGCCGGACCTTGTGATGAGCCGAAAGTCCAGCTCCTCCTTTTGCCTATTCTGCCTCTTTTAATTCCGCTCCTCTGCAGTGGCTGATCCCAAAAGCCCTCTTTTTTCCAACACACCCACCTTCATCTCAGAGTCTGATGCTTGGGGACCCCAACCTGCAACAGGTATCCACAACTATTTCCTTGTTTAACCAACCAACTCTCTACTGACTCGCCATCTTTCCTCCCCAGGGTAGGCAGAATAATGTCCACCTCCACTCAAAGATGCCTGTGCCCTAATCCCCAGGAACTTGCAAATATATTGCCTTATATGGCAAGAGGGACTTTGCGGATGTAATTAGAAGTCATTGAACTCAAGATAGGGAGATTATTCTGCATCATTCAGGTGGATCCAGCCTTATCATATGAGTCCTTAAAAGTGGAAAACCTTTCTTGGCTGTGGCCAGAGATGGACTACAGAAGAATGGTCAGGGAGATGCAATATTGCTGCCTTCGAAGATGGAGGAAGGAGCCATCAGCCAAGGAATGCAGGCAACCTCTAGAAGCTGGAAAGGGCAAGGAAATAGATTCTTTTTGGAGTCTCCAGAAAGGAACCTAGCATTGCTGATACCTTAATTTTAGTCCAGTGTGACCCTTGTCAGACCTCTGACCTACAGAACTGTATGTAAAACAATGAATTTGTATTGCTTTAAGCCACTAAAGTTTGCAGTAATTCATTATAGCAGCAATAGGAAACTGATACAGTCCCTTAGGAGTCATCTTAATACTTGCTGTTTTGCATGATCTTGGACATGCCCTTCACTGATCTGAGCCTTAATTTTCTCACCTGTAAAATGACAGTTTTAGACTACATGCTGCAAAGCCTTTTTCAACCTGACATTTTTCATTCTAACTGTATGGATTACCTACCTTGCAACATTTATTTTTTTCTTCTAGCAAGGCAGTGTTTACTTGTCTTTTTGATGATTATGCTGGGAAAACCTACTTGAGATGCTGCAGAAAGCAACAGAATGGCCATACACCAGGATGAGGAGTGAGATACTCCTCTTCTTTGTCTGTCTAACTCTTCTGGTCAGTCTTTATGTTGATATCTAAATTTTCTATTCCGTAACTCCCGATGGCCATGGGAGAAATGCTTCTCAGTTGGTGACCAATTTATGAAACAAAGCTGGATGGCTAATAGATTTTGTCACTTTTCTTTTTGCTAGTGGACCTGCAAATACATTTTTATTTTTTGGTTATGCTGAAAATAATTTGTGAAAAGTGGTAGCTACCATGCTTTATAAGTGGGATCAAAGGTAGCAGCATTCTGACTGCTGATGAAAGTTAAATCAGCCTCTAGGAAAATCCACCATTTTTCAGATTTAAAAAAAAAAGTCTCTAGCCTAAATTTTGTCAGGAGAAGGTATAATAAAATGCCACTATAATTAAAATACTTATAAACCCGCAAGACACAGCTGTTGTGAAAGGAAAACAGGATGCTAAAATGGGATAAAAGGAAACCCTCATCTGGCTCCTTTGCCTTCCCAGTGGGTATCTAATACAGTTGCCACTCCATTAACTGCTCTGTGTTAAGAAAAGCAGAGCTGACCCTAAAACAATAATGGCAGTAGCAGAATTCTAATGATGACTCTCTTCCACACTTATCTAGATGGTATGCTTTACAAAGCACTTTCTGTCTACTCACTGGTTTGAGCCCCAAGTTCTCAGTATTTCTCTGAGAAAGTGGGGGAAGTAGAGAGGGTGAACATCATTCACTTGATTTGACAGCTGAGAAAAACATGGCTTCCTCGGAGTCCGAATTAAACTTGTGTCATCACAGCAGCCAATGGCAGGTCTGGGGCTGGGGGCTGGTCTCCATGTTGAGGTCTATATTGACTATAGCTCATTGCTCCTGGTAGTTGGAGTCACCCAACACAGGGTCAAACACAGTCTCCAAAGACTTTACACTGCAAACCTAGAGCCACTGTAACAGTTCTTTTTGCACTCAGTAGGAAAAAATAAAGTCACTGGATAATTATTCACTAAAGTTAGCTAGGAAAAGGCCAAAGAGTTGAAGGGAAGAAAAAACTTTAAGAAACCAAGAAGTTGATTTCAGACTGTCACCTGCCTACTAGGGTTTGTGATGCTGGTCACACAGTGTTGTTTCCAAACATACCAAACTGGAGGGCACCCATTTTCTTCCCTCTTGGGGCCCCACTCACATTCCTTGGAGAAATTTCCAAGAACCCTCTACATTATGGCCTCTGTAAACTGACATCACCAACATTAACACTATTTGCTCCTCCTCACCAACCCAGGTGCAATTAGGCTGACCAGTCTTGAAAAAAGTAAGATGACCTGAGGTCAGTAGCATGTAGTGGAATAAAAAAGAATAATCTTCCCAGGTATCCCAAATCATCTGAACAATGAGGAATTGAGACTAAGTCTCTTCAAAGATTCCATTTATTTTGGTAAGATGCCATTTTACATTTGGTGTAGTAATACAATTTTGACTTAAAAGGCCAGGGTTTGAGAACCAAGTGGTCACTTTGACTGGGCTATCATGTGATCATCATGGTCATTATCCCTTGACCTCCCTGAGGGCCAGTTCTTTCATCTATGAAATAGATGTGATCACAGCGAGTCTCCTTTTCACTATACAAGGTTGTCATGAGAATCAAGTAAATAAATGCTGAAGCACTATAGAAGAGATATTATGATTTTATCTTTGGCAGTAGTGTTAATCATTATAATAGTAGCCTATTAATAACAATGATATTATAAGAAACAGCAATTGTGATAGTGTTGGTAAGGCACCTCTGGGCTTATTTACATATGTGGCTACTTGCTGGAAAAGCCACCTATGTGTTGAGATAATGTGTATTGTACTCTTTCTTAAATTATCTCCTTGGGACTTTAAAACAAGCCCAAGAGGCATACCTTATTATTGTCATTACACATATACACACACTCAAAAAAAGAAAAAAACAGCCAACCAGCCAAGAAATAAAAAAACTAAAGCAGAGAGAGAGAGAGAGAGAGATTGATTGATTGATTGATTGATTGATTGAAAGTTAGTATCTTGAGACCCCAGTGAGTTCTGCTGACTTCCAGCACTGGCAGGCACACCTACCACTTCCAGTGGAGAACAACCTTGAAACCTAGAATCTGTAGGACCTTGTTGCCAGTGGCTTATTGACTTAACCATGAGAAGGGCATATAGCTGGCATTAGAAGTTCCTCCATATAGGGAAGAACAATTGATCATTCAAAGAGTCATTGAAAAGTTAACTAATCCCTGCTCTGTGAGGCATATATGAACGCCAGTAAAAATTTCCTCAGCAAGAAGGTTCTAATGCTGTGATCTTTCCTGACGGCGCCCACGGTGTGTGCTACCCTTCTGCATGGTGGAATTGCGGGGAAGTAACTACCAGCCAGAGACTATCTCAAGGCCTCTTTCATCAAGGAGAGGCCCATATGATTAGTTTTCACCAGTGAGGTATGAATGAAAGTGATGTGTGCCAATTTTAGGCCAAGGTGGGTACGAAGTGGGGGTGTCATCTTCATTTTCTCCTTCCCAATCAACCCAGCTAGATACAGAGGACCAAACATGCAACTCAGAGGCCCTAGAAAATGGAGAAACCACAGACCTAGAAGATGGACAAACCACAGACCATCGCTTGGACAAAAACTCTTTTGGCTATTATATGAGTGAAAAATGATCTGTTTTGTGAAGCCACCAAAGTTTGAATATTATCTATTACAACAGCTATTCTATTATAGATCCCAGTGAAAAGAGATCCACCAGTATTTCAGACCTAATCCTAATTCTCTGCTATCTTTGAGGCTGTTACCCTCCTCTCCCACTGATGCCAGCGCATCCATCTTGAGCAGCTTTCTTTGTGTTCTATGTAGGTATAGAACAGCTGGTCTGCTTGTCAAACAACCAATAAATCGATGCCTGGCAAAACAGTAGTTTCTATCAGCAAGTGACCTTCAGATAAACTTTACATTGCTGGGGAAATCATTCCAACCCCAAATCAGTGGCATCCCAACTCAGACGCCCCTGATGGCATGAGGCAGGGAAACTAATGAAATATGGAGGCTATTAATGGCTTTATCTTTTCTCTCACCCATTCGCTCCATTTTCAAATTTGCAATTATGTTCAGCAGTGTCAGATCTGTTCATCTATTTTTGACATATAAATAGAACCTATCCCTTTTAAATTTTTAAGAGGAGATGGGCATGTGATTATTGTTACCACTTGTCTGGAAGCAACCAGAATGGAGTGGGGAAGACTTAAGGAGGAGCTCTTCACAGGACCCACCTCTCATCACAGCTCCCATGTGGTTATAATCACCCCAGAGGGAAAAACAATTTCAGTTTTTTATGGTTTAATTATTGCTGATAGCAGCTGTTTTGAAGACACAAACAAAGAAACAAGTTCTAAAACATACTCACAGTTTCCTTGGTCACAGTGGTATCAGTGGTTCTATAAAGGTCTTATGAACCTCTACTTAGTCGACTGCAAGTAGTAAGCAAGAAACAATCCTGTAAAGAGAGTGGAGGTCAGAATCAAGAAGTCTTTAGTGTTTAAATTGCTTTTTGAAAATGTAATAATATTTACTCTTTTAAAAATTATAAAAAACACATGTTCCTCTTACAAAAAAAAAAGAAAATAAAAATTAGGGAATAGGACATAAAACTCATCTGTTATCCCACCATCTAGATACAACTACTGTTAACCCAGTGTTTCATGAATATTTATGTATATTTGCATATATATTTTCTATTGGTTTTAGTTTACAAAACAGGGATCCTATTGTCCATGGTGTTTTTTGACCTTTTCTTTCATTGAATAAGATATTAATTAATATTCTTTGCCAGCAAATAAACTTCAACTCTGTGGTAGAAAGGTTCTAAGACGATTCCCTTTGATCACCACCCCCTTGTGTTCTCACCATTGTGTAACTATGTGATCCCCTCCACTCGAGTGTGGGCTGAACCTTTGACTTACATCTAACAAATAGAATATTGCAGCATTGTTGGGATATCATTTCTGAGATTAGGTTACAAAAATACTCTATCTTCTTGCTCACCCTCTCTTATTCTCTGGCTTGCTTTCTGCAATGGAGCCAACTGCCATGTCACAAACTGCCTGCCCTACAGAAATGCCCATGTCAAGGAGCTAAGGGAGACCAGCCCAGGAGGAGCTGAATCCTGCCAACAATCACTTGAATGAACTTGAGAGTGAATCCTCTCCATGTTAAGCCTTGAGGGGATTGTAGCTCCAGCAAATACCTTCAGTGTAGCCTTGTGAGAGATCTGAGTCAGAGGATCGAGTTAAGCCAAGCCCAGATTCCAGACCCTCAGAAACTGTGAGACAATAAATTTGTTGTTCTAAGCTGCTAAGTTTTGGTGTAAAACAGCCATAGATAACTGATACAAATCACGTAATTTTAAATAGCTGCTTCATATTTTAATATGTCTGTATGATAATTTACTCAATCTTTTGTTGCTGCACGTTTTGGTTATTTTGTTTTGCTATTATAAACAGGGCTGCAGGAATATTATTGTACTTAAACATTGGTACACATTCTTCTTTCCTGAGGATAAATTCCTTGAAGTAGAACAGCTGGCTTTCAATGGGTATGCAGTTTTTAAAGCTTTTGATATGCTATTCCCCAATCACTTTCTGGTAGGATTGTATTCATTTACACTCCTGCTGGCTGTAGTTTGAAGTGTGTTTTTGGTTAATTTTAACTACTTTATCTTGAGCTGTCTCCATGAAAACCAGTTAGAAATCAAAACCAAAGCTCCAAACAAGAACCCAGGAAAGAAAACTAAGTTTGAATCTTGAAAACTATGAGATAAATTTGAAACTAAATAATTTTCAAAGTACCATTGTTTTGAAATAAGTCTGATAAATTCAACCACCCTCAAATTGTTATTCTTCTCTTTCAATGGACACAGAAGTCCTGAAAATGTGGCGACACTCATAGTCTTCATGAACTTTGAAAGGGAAAACAACAATTTCCCTGGTCGAAGTCAACATAACAACAGGCTAGTTTGAAAATCCTAAGTTCTTTTTCAGTTGCACAAAGCATTATCAATAAATTCAACTTTTTAAATTACTAAGCTGGATAAACTGAATTTATCCAGTAGATTTTTTTGGAAGCATTTTGTATACATAGATACCACCACCATTTGCAAATTGCAACCCTTACTGTTGGGGAAGAGTAAATATTTTAATGAATGCTATATATTTTAACAAGCTCTGAACTCTTGGTTGGTTTAAGCTAAGGGTGCAATTTCAGGCATCTAAATAAGTAAATAAATGAGGAAGAAAATCCATGTTAATTGCAGTAATTTGCGGCACTTTCAAATTCTTAATTAAGAAATAAAATAGGATTCATTAGCCATGCCCAGTGTAGATGGCATACATAGATCACCATTATGACCAGACACAAGACCTGAAGTCATTGCCATAAATGAAATAACAGAGAAAAATCACTGGTGCATTATTGGCTAGAATATGCAGGCACAAAGAGGGAGGAGAGAGGGGAGAGAGACACATAAAATGCCTGTCCTCCAAAACCTGGCCTGGGGATTGTATTATTGCGAAACATTTCCCCTGATCCTGGAATCCTGCGTCCTCCTAATTTTGGGGATTGGTTCCTCCCTCAAGCCTCACACAAAACTTCTCTTAGCCCATCTGACAACTCTGCCAGTGCTTACTTTTTAAACTCTATCAATCATCTGCCCCAGGTCTTTTGTGTACCTGGACTTCAGGTCTCTCTGCCTGCCTCATTTTCTTAGTGAGTCCTAATATGTGTGTGTGTGTGTGTGTGTGTGTGTGTGTGTGTGTATATATATATATATATATAAAAACCTGGGAAGAAGAAAAGAACTTTTGTTATAACCGGAAGCATTCTGACTCATGCTGCTTTTTAAAAATTAAACATTAAATTAGAGAGAACACATAATTTACTATTAGAAAAATTACTTTTGACTGGGACAAATGTTTCTCTGGACAGGACACCAGACATTAGTTGGGACTGCTCCTGGCAAGCCAAGATGCTTGGTGCCCCTAATGAAAGCCCATGCAGACCCCCAGGGGAGGGGGAAGGTGGCAGTGGGCATGAGTTTTCAGGCATGTAAGGGCAGCTCTGCTCTGGTTATGTGGGCTGTGTAATCTCAATGTGTGTTTGTTTGGAAGAAAGAGCACTGATGTACCTGGCTGTGGGCAGAGATGACTGGTCATTGTATTCCTGGTGAGAACACTGATGTAGACTACAGGCATGCATCCCTTGGGCCTTCCCTTTCCTGCTGTCCTACCTATCTTAGTGTTGATATCCAGGTAGGCATGAACACTCTGAGGAGACAGGCATGGGCAGGTGTGGGCAGCCTATTGCCTTCAGCTCAGCAGTGAGAAAAGTACAGAGTATAGGACATGAGCATTTTGAAGAGGTCTGGAAACTCAAGGTGAAGAAAGAAAAGAAAGAAAAGAATCCATTGATGATCTCTAAAAGAAATGAAGAATCTTGTCTGGGATTAGACACTGAAATATTTTGGGCAGAGAGCAAAGTTTTTGGTGTTTGTTACTTGTAGACTCAAGCAAATCAGAAATGAGCACATATACTTCTCAAAACCTATCGTATCTTCATATGGAAGGCATAAGAATAGTCTGAGACATACTTTTTGTTTTGGGGGGACTTACGGGTAGCTTCCTTAAGTCAAAGGCTCCCTTTCTTTTGAAATGGAAACCAGAGAGAAACCTGGACTCCGCTAGCCCTGCTTACTGAACCATGCAGATCCTTTCTCGGAGAAAGCCATCCACTCTTCCACACCCATGATGAAGACCCCTATGGAATTTACGAGGGGTGCAATAAATGTTCATGTCTTGCAATGTTCCATTTCCCAAAGGATCCTTCCTCCCTGGCCACATCTGGACAGAGTCCAGACCTTTGGGGGCTCAGAGGCCTGGTGCTGTGGGTAATGTGATTATTTCCATTCCTTACCCAAACAGGGGTAAAACAGCATCATTAAGCCTTTGATTTTCTGAAGATTTATGGCAAAGCAGATATAGAGCTTTTCCAATTTTAGAAGTAAGCCAAAGAGAAACAAATTCAAAATGCATCCATAAAAATTGAGGCTAGATGCCAGACTAGGAAAAGAAAAACCGACTATATAGATTCTTCCTGTAGAATTCACTATTTCCTGTGTGCTAGGTGCTCTGACTTGGCACAGAGAGTGAGTGAGAACAGTATGCTGAGAAGACGTAACAAAGGTTGAGAAAAAAGTAGGCAGGAGATGTCAGAGCCATGACAAGCCCTGGGAAGTATGCTTTATTACGCTGTTGCAAGGAAGATCAAGGAGAATTTGTTGTTAAAGTTCTTTTGAAGACAGGCCTGAAATACAGTTATATCTCAATTATTACATTTGAGAATTGTTTGTTCATTCTTTTATTCACATTATTATTAGTTATTAATATTAACAAACATTAACTGAGCATTTTCTCTTTGTCAGATATAGCATTAGGTGCTAGAGATTTAGGGGAGGCAAAATTGGGATACATAACCTTTTAAAAAGAGCTTTACTTTTAAGACAGTGTTGTTAAGATAGCTCTGCTCACTTCCTTTTGAATTTGCTCCAAGACAAAAATAAGAAGAAGAAACAGAAATGCAAACCTCACCTTTGTTGAGGAAGGAGATGCTGAAAGATGTCTGCTGCCAAAGACCTCAAGCAAAGCTCGCAGAGCACAGAGTTTGCCAAAGAGGGCAGACCCAACACCGTCTTTTGTGGAGACAACTGGTCTAAGGTGAATGGGCTGCCTGTGAAAGCATCGCTGGACTCTTCCATTAAGAAAAGGGATGTGGTATAAATAAGAGAACACTTAAAAATTCTATTTAAGTTTGTCTGTTAGGAAGGAAGGTTAGAGAAGATAGGTTCCACATGAATTGGTCTTGGCAACTGCCAGTCTCTTTTTTTTTTTCTGGAAAAAGGTAAACGCTAAATCAACACATACACATATCCATACACACAACCTTGTGTGTTGTCAGGCACATCCCTATAAACTAGAGAGATGCTACTCGTTGACACTATAGGCTGGCCCTTCACGCCTTCCTTTTTCTGCAAAATAGCTGGTTAAGAAAGAGCTTATCTCAGCCAAATACGAGCCAGAATCAAACAGAAACCATCAGAAGAACTCTACAAAGATACTGCAAGAAAAGAAGGTAATGATCAAAGGAAACACAAAGAACACATAACAAATTGTGTTACAATCAGCTAAAGAAACTGTGCTAAGCAAAGTATCATAGACGGTGACTGGCAAGATGGCTAAATAGAGCTGCAGTCTGCAGCTCTCAGTGAGATCAATACAGAAGGCAGGTGATTTCTGCATTTCCAACTGAGGTACACGGCTCATCTCATTGGGACTGGTTAGACAGTGGGTGCAGCCCATTTAGGGTGAGCAGAAGCAGGGTGGGGCATTGCCTTACCCAGGAAGCACAAAGGGTTGAAGAACTCCCTCCTCTAATCAAGGGAAGCCGTGAGGGACTGTGCCTTGAGGAACAGTGAATTCCGCCCCAGATACTACGCTTTTCCCATGGTCTTTGCAACCCACAGACCGGGGGATTCCCTTGGGTGCCTACACCACCAGGGCCTTGGGTTTCAAGCACAAAACTGGTTGGTTGTTTGGGCAGACACCAAGCTAACTGCAGGAGTTTTTCTTCATACCCCAGTGGCACGTGGAATGCCAGTGAGACAGAACCGTTCACTCCCCTGGAAAGGGGACTGAAGCCAGGGAGCCAAGTGGTCTAGCTTAGTGGACCCCACCCCCATGGAGCCCAGCAAGCTAAGATCCACTGGCTTGAAATTCTTGCTGCCAGCACAGCAGTCTGAAGTCAGCCTGAGATGCTCGAGCTTGGTTGGGGGAGGGCGTCTGCCATTATTGAGGCTTGAGTAGGTGGTTTTCCCCTCACAGTGTAAACAAAGCCACCCGGAAGTTCAAACCCACTGGATACCACCGCAGCTCGACAAATCTGCAGTAGCCAGACTGCTCTCTAGGTTCCTCCTCCCTGGGCAGGGCATCTCTGAAAGAAAGGCAGCAGCCCCAGTCAGGGGATTATAGATAAAACTCCCATCTCTCTGGGACAAAGCACCTAGGGGAAAGGGGCAGCTGTGGGTACAGCTTCAGCAGACTTAAATGTTCCTGCCTGCCGGCTCTGAAGAGATCAGTGGATCTCCTAGCACAGCGCTTGAGCTCTGCTAAGGGACAGACTGCCTCCTAAAGTGGGTCCCTGACCCCCCATGCCTCCTTACTGGGAGACACCTTCCAGCAGGGGTCAGCAGACACCTAGACACCTCATACAGGAGAGCTCCGGCTGGCATCTGGTGGGTGCCCCCCTGGGACAAAGCATCCAGAGGAAGGAACGAGCAGCAATCTTTGCTGTTCTGCAGCTTCCACTGGTGATACCCAGGCAAACAGGGTCTGGAGTGGACCTCCAGCAAGCTCCAGCAGACCTGCTGGAGAGGGGCCTCGCTGTTAGAAGGAAAACTAACAAACAGAAAGGAATAGCATCAACATCAACAACAAGGATGTCCACACAAAAACCCCATCCGAAGGTCACCAACATCAAAGACCAAAAGTAGATAAATCCATGAAGATGAGGAAAAACCAGTGCAAAAACACTGAAAACTCCAAAAACCAGAACACCTCTTCTCCAAAGGATCACAACTCCCCACCAGCAAGGGAACAAAACTGGATGGAGAATGAGTTTGATGAACTGACAGAAGTAGGCTTCAGAAGGTGGGTAATGACAAACTCCTCCAAGTTAAAGAAGCATGTTCTAACCCAATGCAAGGAACCTAAGAACCTTGAAAAAAGCTTAGAGTAATTGCTAACTAGAATAACCAGTTTAGAGAAGAACATAAATGACCTGATGGAGCTGAAAAACACAGCACAAGAACTTTGTGAAGCATACACAAGTTATCAATAGCCAAACTGATCAAGTGGAAAAAAGGATATCAGAGACTGAAGACCAACTTAATGAAATAAAGCGTGAAGACAAGATTAGAGAAAAAAGAATGAAAAGGAACAAACAAAGCCTCCAAGAAATATGGGACTATGTGAAAAGACCAAACCTACGTTTGACTGGTGTACCTGAAAGTGATGGGGAGAATGGAACCAAATTGGAAAAAATTCTTCAGGGTATTATTCAGGAGAACGTCCCCAACCTAGCAAGACAGGCCAACATTCAAATTCAGGAAGTTACAGAGAACGCCACAAAGATACTTCTCGAGAAGAGTAACCCCAAGACACATAATCATCAGCTTGACCAAGGTTGAAATTAAGGAAAAAACGTTAAGGGCAGTCAGAGAGAAAGGTCGGGTTACCCACAAAGGGAAGCCCATCAGACTAAGAGTGGATCTCTCTGAAGAAACCTTACAAACCAGAAGAGAGTGGGGGCCAATATTCAACATTCTTAAAGCAAAGAATTTTCAACCCAGAATTTCATATCCAGCCAAACTAAGCTTCATAAGAGAAGCAGAAATAAAATCCTTTACAGACAAGCAAATGCTGAGAGATTTTGTCACCTCCAGGCCTGCCTTACAAAGCTCCTAAAGGAAACACTAAACATGGAAAGGAAAAACCGGGACCAGCCACTGCAAAAACATACCAAAGTGTAAAGACCATCAACACTATGAAGAAACTGCATCAACTAATGGGCAAAATAACCAGCTAACATCATAATGACAGGATCAAATTCACACATAATGATCTTAACCTTAAATGTAAATGGGCTAAATATTCCAATTAAAAGACACAGACCGGAAAATTGGATACAGAGTCAAGACCCATTAGTGTGCTGTATTCAGAAGACACATCTCACATACAAAGACACACATAGGCTTAAAATAAAGAGATGGAGGAAGATCTACCAAGCAAATGGAAAGCAAGAAACAGCAGGGGTTGCAATCCTATTCGCTGATAAAACAGACTTTAAACCAACAAAGATCAGGAAAGATAAAGAAAGGCATTACATAATGGTAAAGGGATCAACGCAACAAGAAGAGCTAACTATCATATATATATATATATATATCTCCTAAATATATCTCCTAAATATATATCTATATCTGAAATATATATCCTAAATATATGCACCCAATACAGGAGCACCCATATTCATAAAGCAAGTTCTTAGAGACCTATGAAGAGACGTTATAGGTCTCTATCCACACAATAATAGTATATTAACACCCCACTGTCAATATTTGACAGATCAACGAGACAGTAAATTAACAAGGATATTCAGGACTTGAACTTGGCTCTGAACCAAGCAGACTTCTAAAGAACTCCCCACACCAAGTCAATAGAATATACATTCTTCTCAACACCACATCACACTTATTCTAAAATTGACCATATAATTGGAAGTAAAACCCTCCGCAGCAAATGCAAAAGAACGGAAATCATAACAGTCTCTGAGACCGCAGTGCAGTCAAATTAGAACTCAGGATTAAGAAACTCACTCAAAGCTACACAACTACATGGAAACTGAACAACCTGCTCCTGAATGAATACTGGGTACATAAGGAAATTAAGGCAGAAAGAAATAAGTTCTTTTTAACCAATGAGAGAGACACAATATACCAGAATCTCTGGGACACAGATAAAGCAGTGTTTAAAGGGAAATTTATAGCATTAAATACCCACAGGAGAAAGTGGGAAAGATCTAAAATCGACACCTTAACATCACAATTAAAAAAACTAGAGAAGCAAGAGCAAAAGCTCACAGAAGGCAAGAAATAACTAAGATCAGAGCAGAACTGAAGGAGATAGAGACATGAAAAACCCTTCAAAAAATTAATGAATCTGGAAGCTGGTTTTTTGAAAAGATTAACAAAATAGATAGACTTCTAGCCAGACTAATAAAGAAGAAAAGAGAGAAGAATCAAATAGATACAATAAAAAATGATAGAGGATATCACCACTGATCCCACAGAAATACAAACTACTATCAGAGAATACTATAAGCACCTCTATACAAACAAACTAGGAAATCTAGAAGAAATGGATAAATTCCTGGACACATACACTCTCCCAAGACTAAAGCAAGAAGAAGTCAAATCCCTGAATAGACCAATAACAAGTTCTGAAATTGAGGCAATAATTAATAGCCTACCAACCAAAAAAAGCCCAGGACCAGATGGATTCACAGCTAAATTATACGAGAGGTACAAAGAGGAGCTGGTACCATTACTTCTGAAACTATTCCAAACAATAGGAAAAGAGGGAATCCTCCCTAACTCATTTTATTGAGCCAGCATCATCCTTATACCAAAACCTGGCAGACACACACAAAAAAAGAAAATTTCTGGCCAATATCCCTGATGAACATTGATCAAAAATCCTCGATAAAATACTGGCAAACCAAATCCAGCAGCACATCAAAAAGCTTATCCACCATGATCAAGTTGGCTTCATCCCCGGGATGCAAGATTGGTTCAACATACACAAATCATAAATGTAATCCATCACATAAACAGAACCAATGACAAAAACTACGTGATTATCTCAATAGATGCAGAAAAGGCCTTCAATAAAATTCAATACCCCTTCATGCTAAAAACTCTCAATAAACTAGGTATTGATGGAATGTATCTCAATATATTAAGAGCTAGTTACGAAAAACCCACAGCCAATATCATAATGAATGGGCAAAAATGGGAAGCATTTCCTTTGAAAACTGGCACAAGACAAGGATGCCCTCTTTCACCACTCCTATTCAACATAGTGTTGGAAGTTCTGGCCAGGGCAATCAGGCAGGAGAAAAAAAATAAAGGATATTCAAATAGGAAGAGAGGAAGTCAAATTGTCTCTATTTGCAGATGACATGATTGTATATTTAGAAAACCCCATTGTCTCAGCCCAAAATCTCCTTAAGCTGATCAGCAACTTCAGCAAAGTCTCAGGATACAAAATCAATGTGCAAAAATCACAAGCATTCCTATATACCAATCATAGATAAACAGAGAGCCAAATCATGAGTGAACTCCCATTCGCAACTGCTACAAGGAGAATAAAATATCTAGGAATACAACTTTCAAGGGATGTGAAGGACCTCTTCAAGGAGAACTACAAACCACTGCTCAAGGAAATAAGAGAGGACACAAACAAATGGAAAAACACTTCATGCTCATGGATAGGAAGAATCAATATTATGAAATGGCCATACTGCCCAAAGTAATTTATAGATTTAATGCTATCCCCATCAAGCTACTATTGGCTTTCTTCACAGAATTGGAAACAACTACTTTAAATTTCATATGGAACCAAGAAAGATCCTATGTAGCCAAGACAATCCTAAGCAAAAAGAACAAACTAGAGGCATCACGCTACCTGACTTCAAACTATACTACAAGGCTACAGTAACCAAAACAGCATGGTACTGGTACCAAAACAGATACATAGACCAATAGAACAGAACAGAGTCCTCAGAAATAATGCCACACATCTACAACCATCTCATCTTTGACAAACCTGACAAAAACAAGAAATAGGGAAAGGATTCCCTACTTAATAAATGGTGTTGGGAAAACTGGCTAGCCATATGCAGAAAACTGAACCTGGACCCCTTCCTTACACCTTATACAAAAATTAACTCAAGATGGATTAAAGACTTAAACGTAAGACCTAAAACCACAAAAACCCTAGAGAAAAACCAAGGCTATACCATTCAGGACATATGCATGGGCAAAGACTTCATGACTAAAACACCAAAAGCAATGGCAACAAAAGCCAGAAATGACAAATGGGATCTAATTAAACTAAAGAGCCTCTGTGCAGCAAAAGAAACTATCAACAGAGTGAACAGGCAACCTGCAGAATGGGAGAAAATTTTTGCAATCTATCCATCTGACAAAGGGCTAATATCCAGAATCTACAAGAAACTTAAACAAATTAAGAAGAAAAAAACAAACAACCCCATCAAAAAGTGGGTGAAGGATATGAACAGATGCTTCTCAAAAGAAGACATGTATGTGACCAACAAACATATGAAAAAAAGCTCATCATCACTGATCATTAGATAAATGCAAATCAAAACCACAATGAGATACCATCTCACACCAGTTAGAATGGCAATCATTAAGACGTCAGGAAACAACAGACACTGGAGAGGATGTGGAAAATAGGAATGCTTTTACACTGTTGGTGGGAGTGTAAATTAATTCAGCTACTGTGGAAGACAGTGTGGCGATTCCTCAAGGATCTAGAGCCAGAAATACCATTTGACCCAGCAATGCCATTACTGGGTATATACCCAAATAAATATAAATCATTCTACCATAAAGACACATGCACACGTGTATTTATTGGAGCACTATCCACAATAGCAAAGACTTGGAACCAACCCCAATGCCCATCAATGATAGACTGGATAAAGAAAATGTGGCACATATACACCATGGAATACTATGCGACCATAAAAAAAGAATGAGTTCATGTCCTTTGCAGGAACATGGATGAAGCTGGGAACCATCATTCTCAGCAAACTAACACAGGAACTGTAAACCAAACACTGCATGCTCTCACTCATAATTGGGAGTTGAACAATGAGAACACATGGACACAGAGAGGGGAACATCACACAGTGGGGCCTGTCATGGGGTCGGGGGCTAGGAGAAGGAGAGCATTAGGAGACATCTCTAATGTAGATGATGGGTTGATGGGTGCAGCAAACCACCACGGCATGTGTATACCTATGTAACAAACCTGCACGTTCTGCACATGTATCCGAGAACTTAAAGTATAATAAAAAAGAGATCATAGACAAACATACAAATAAAAAACAACAAGCCTTAATGAAACAAATCATTATATAAAATAAAATATCAAGAAAGAAATGTCAAGACAACTGAAAGAGCAAAAAATGAGCTAGCAGAGCTCAAGAAAGATGTGAAGGAGAAACAAAGAGTCATTACCAAAATTAGGGACTCATCAGCAGCAACAAGAAGATGAAAAGAAACTGCTCAAGATACAAAAACAGACTTAAGAACAGGATTGATCAAGAGAGCAGAACATAATGAAAATGGATAGTTAAAAAGGAATAAGAAGGAACATGATAGAAATGGAAGATAAAACATATACAATAGATCTATGGTTATGCATAAATGTAGTACTTGAAGAATACTAAAACATATAGAATAGAAAATGTATTTGGAGAAGTATAATTACAAAATAGTTTTCTAAAATAAAATATTGAAATCTGCCTACAAAGCAAGGCAAAACAAACAAAACATAAACCGTCTCAGGAAAAATTGATACAGAAACGATACCCAACGGTAAAGAAAGACTCTCTTGCCATCCCAACAAACAAAAAGCAAAACAAACAAAACAAAACCAAGATCAAAACCAGAATTTATTTTCTAAGAGGGAAAATCAGGTTGGTGTCAGAGTTTTCCAATAGCAACATGATGCTTATAAAACCTCACTAAGAACAAATAAGAAACAGTAAAATTTTGTTAAACTCAAGCTGTTGTTCAAGTACAAATGCTTCACCACACATTCTAATAATGCAGAAAATGTAGTTATCTGATCTCATCTTGAAGAAACTGGAGGCTGAAATTTAATCAGTAGAAAATGAAGAAACTATGGCAGAAGAACTGGTGGTGGGTTTTTAATGCCTTGAGGATTATAACACACACACACACACACACACACACACTGTGGCAATTATGATTTGAGAAAACAATGTAAGTATTAATGAACTAAAATAACATTTTAAAACACTGAAACTAAAAAATTTCAGAAGTTGAAGAGAAAGAGAAGGTAGTCAAAGGTCAAAGGTTACCACTTAGTGCTAATAAATCTAATAGAAGGAAATGTTTATTAAAAAGTATAAGGTTGAGATTAGCAGAAATATCATTATCATCATCATCATTATCATGATTAATTAAAATTCGGTAAGAGTAGAAAACTGAGAGGCTACAGAAGAGGAAATATATACATTTCGTTATCTTGCAGAGGTGACAGTCAATAGCTACTAAGGATACAGAGGATTAAATATACTATATAAATTATTGTAAAGATAAACAATAAAGAATGAAAAATATTAAAACCTTCCCAACTATCTCTATGAACCTACACACAAACCAAATTAAAATATAACAAACCATAACTGCTAGTGAAAGATAAAAAGAGGCAATAGAAAGTATGTGATGTCTAAACTGAGTCCAAGCACATCTATGACATCAAAAAATATAAAAGTAAAAATGTATCGGTCAAAATAAATAGATTCTCCATTTAAGTTACAGTGTAAAGAACAATTTTGTGTTGTAAGCAAAAGACACAATTAAAACAAAGTGACTGGAAAGTTGAAAATAAAAGGAAGGAAAAAGGCAAGCAAGCAAATAAAAACAAAAAACTAGAAATCTTAGTTTTCGTATCAGGCATGTATCAGACAGGTTGAGTTCAGGGCTCAAAACAGTAAATGACACAAAGATAGAAACTTTATTGAAACCTGCAATGATGGTCTAGGCATTATGAATATTTATGCACCAAAAAACATAGCAACAGCTTTTATTAAGCTAAAAGGCAGTACATATAAAGACAAAAGCCTGGAGATGTATAAAGAGTGGGAGAGAAATACAATTCCTTCAGTTAAAATAAATCAGAATACTTTTAGAGTCCCATTACACTTCATTTGGGGATTTTCTCTACTTTTCAACTCCCTGTATTTTTACAAACAGCTATAAAAGAATCTGACAGTATTGTTTCCCTGCTACCATTCCTTTCATAGCTCCCCATACCTGCTGCATAAGTCCAAGTTCTTTTATAAAGTGGCCCTTCCTACTTCTCCAGCCTTCTCCCACTCTTCAGGTGTTCACAGACATGCCCCAAACTGGGAGCTTTCCTTTTCACACCTTCTTGCCTTTGCCTTGGTCCATACTGTTTCCTTTCTCTGGATGCTCTTCACTCCCTCTAACAGCAGGTGGACATAATTTTTAAGACTTCACAAACACATCACTTCCTCTGGGGAGTACTAAGCCTTAACCTCTTTCACGGCTTCTTCCCTTCCAGGTTAGAGTGACCCAATTTCTAACCATCATTTTCTAATTATTCACCTAGGCTAATTAATTACGATGGAGTTGCCTCATATTTTAAAAACTGCTGCCCTTCCATTATCTCAGTGGGCCTTCACATGATACTGTGTTGTAGGCAATGCAGGGATTGTTGGCTTAATTTACAAACAGGAAAATAAAGTCAAGAGTCCAAGACCACACAGTATATCACTGGCACAAGAGAGGCCAGACTGCCCAACTTCTGCTTGTTGTCTAATATTCTTTATACCAGAACAAGCTCTGCCTCTTTTCTAAGTTTCTGGAACTCTTCTCTAGATGATTAAATGCATTTTGAAAGCACTGACTTTTGCTAAAATTTTTCCTTATTTTCCTTTTGATTTCTCCTTCCTAGTGAAGATATTTCCTTTTCCTTGATGGTAAGCATTCTTTTTCTTCCATGAATGATGGCTCCACTCTATCCTCTTGTTTTCTTTGCCTGAGTTTCCATTTAGCCCCGCCAGCCCCTGGAGAACCATTTTGGCTTAATGCCTCCTGCATCCTTTCAAATTGTTCTTGTTCCTTAGCTCGGGATTTCCTGCAGGGCTGGCCTTCTCAGCAAATGAAGAGCCTCCAGCGGAAGGCACTACTCCTGACCAAACTTCCTGATCCTGCTGGGAGGTGGGGGTGGTGGCTGGTAGAAGAGGGGGTGCAGCGCTGCCTTGATTCTCTGGGAATACAGGCAGGTGGCTGTGCCGATGCAGTTCTGGTGAGCCCTGGAACTTGCTTCTACCTGGTTTTGTTCTGAACAACCCCACTCTCCCCATACCTCCCACACTGTCTTTAGAATGATCTACCTCCCGCTCCTCCAGGATAGCTCATTCACAGTGTGTTTTTTCGTTCTCTACGTTATATGTATCATTTCTTAATTTGTGTGTGGGAGAGGGTGGAGTGGGTTGGTAACATTTACCAATGTCCTAGACTAACTGTGTAGGAATTACCTTATATTATGTATCTTGCTGGGGTTACCCTTAGCATAACTGTCCATTAGGTAAAGTGAGTTTTCAGTTGTCTCAATCCCAATAGTGTATATCTATTAGTTTTGTTTCCGTTCCTGTCCCTATGACCATGAAGGGGACCAGTTAACCCAGCCTGAGTACAGAATAGAACCTCACCTTCCTGGCTGTTGGATTGGCCTGAGAAGAGATGGGCATGTGACCCAAGCCAGGCCACTCAGAGTCCTTCTCTGTGAGTTTCAAGGGGAGCTGGACAGAGGAAGCCAACTTTTCTCTGTGGCTATTAAACTGTCAGGCTATGAAGTTGCAGGGGCTGATGCCAAATCTCAACAACAGCCAATATGGGGCAAATGACATAATATCCACAGAGAAACATAAATGGGGATTGAAGGATGGGTGGTATTAGAACTCCAATGCCAGTTATTTGTGAGGCCAGCTCCCATCGCTGGGTTTTAAGGAGCTTGGCTATATGAGCCTGTATATTACCTTCTGCTGCTGGAGCCTGTTTGATTTGTTAATTGCAATCAAGAGAATTCTGTCTAATATAATCTCTTCTGTTGGTGACTTCTCCCATCACAAGTCCCGGATGCTCTGTGCTGTCCCTGGCTACCCCAAACTGGGTATCCTTATACAGCATCACTGTGGGTTCCTTGGGGGTTGATTCCTGTCTGCTTAGGTACCCCAAAAGTGACACCCACATGGACGTTGTATCATCATCAGTAGATAAGAAATAAAATACACATATCCCTGCAAGACTTAGAGCTCCACGGGAGAAGGGTTCTCTACCTGCTTTGTTAACAGATGTGCCCATCTGTCTAGGTGGGGCCAGGCACACAGTGGGCATACAATGAATGTTTGCTGAATGGAAGAATCAGTGAATGTGGTCATTTATTCATTCACAGAGGTGTACAGGGTGCTGGGTTGCCTCTGTTTTTCTGCTCAGTCATCTCCAATCAGTGACCATTGCATTCTGAATTTAACTCTCCCTTTTATCCACCCTCAATCTACTTGGCTAACCTTCTCTCTTATGACTTCCCTATTAAAAGCCTCCTAGTGTGCAGCAGGACATTAGGTCACCTGACTTTTTGGTCTGTCTCTGCAGACTCTGTGCCTTGGCTTGGGCAATTCCATCTATCTAGGATGCATCTTCTCTCTGTATGTCACAATCCCACATTTTGAACTCATGCCTCAAGACCCAGCTCAGATGGAACCCATGCCCTGTTCCTCTCATTCAGAAAGAATCTCACATGCTGCTCAACTTTGCTAGCACATTCTTCACTTCATGCTCTCTAACTTGTACTGATATGAGTTATGATGCACATGCCCTCCCTCCTCTGGAAGACTCCATGTTCCCTGGGTGCAGGCCTCATTCTGCCTCTCTTTGTCTTTGTCCATCATCTTTTCCCTCTACCCACTTCTTTTCTACCACACCTCCCTGTACTCGCAGTCAACCACATCCCAGCACAGAGTCTCACACAAAGTGGATGTCCAGGTAATATAATACATTAGTAAATCTGTGTAAATTAGTGCAGAATGACAAACTCTGACCTGACTGAGATAAGCACATAGAATCCAGCTGCAGGGCTCTTTGCAAAGTGGGGATATACTACTACAGACCTTGTGGGGGCATGGCTGATAAAATCTATAGTTTAACCCAATGCCCAGAATTATTTAAAGCACTCAGTAAGTGTCAGTTGTCATCATTTTTGTTATTAACAGGTCTTGGGCTACCTAGAAAGTCAGGAGGACACTTTCTTTTTTTTTCCTGTCCAGCAGACATCTCTTATATTTGCAGTGTGACACTTTTCTCCATTTCGTACTTAGCAATGTGGCTTCCCACGCATCCATGCCCTTCCAGAGTCCTCCCCTATGGCTGTCTCTCAGTCAGCCAGGCAGCTGGCTGCTCCTCCCATCATAGTTTACACCTTGCTACAGCTGCTCCATCTCTAGGAAAGCATTTCCTGCGTCAGGTGGGCTCCTAGCTGACCGATTCTGGGAGCCCATTGTCCCAGGCATGCTTTCATGATTTTCTTGAGATAGGGCCCTGAGGAAGGGAGAGGGAGAAGGATGGATGGATGCATGCATGGATGGATGGATGAAGGGAGGGAGGGAGGGAAGAAAGGAGGGAGGGAGGCTTCGGGCCCAGGTCTGGGATGACAAGATACTTTCTGCTTTGGGAGGCCAGAGGAGGAGGGAAGAAAAGATCACCCCTGCCATGGACTGCTGGCTCATGCCCATCACTGCCCTGTCCTGGGCCTTGGAGAGATGATAGAAAATTGGGATGGGAGGCAAGCCTGGCTGCTTTCACAAAACCCTCTTTGTTACCACAACTGCTAACAGTGCAGCTCCATGAGGAAATGGAGCTGCTTGGGTTCTTTCTTTTATTTTCCCCTCTGCACACACAGGCAGTTGACTCTGGAGGCACTGCTTCTCTCGCTGAACCCCCAAATATCTCCAGAGGTTTGTGAGGGGATGACACTCTGTGACAGAGATAGTGTTCTCTTCTTCTCTCCGTTTGTTTCTGCATTTCTCTCTCTCTCTCTCTCTGACCCTCCTGTGTCTCCCTCTGTATGTTTTTTCTCTCTTTAGCTGGTACCTATGTGACCACCATCTCTTGTCTTCCTATTATTTCTTTAGTTGTCCCTTCTGTTGTCCATTTCTGTCTCTCTCCTTCTGAGGCTGCCCCTTTCCTTGTGCCCTTCCCTTCTTCTCTCCTGCCTGCCTGCATTTTGGCTTTCTTTCTCACTGCCATGATGCTGTCACAGTGAGCAGGAGACAATCTATCTGTCAGAGACAGGCTCCGCCAACCTCCACCATCTCTCTCCTGCTGCTGGCAATTATCTGGAGGTTGGCATTGGGCCCGGAAACTGCCGCTTGTACCACCCCACGGCTCGGGGTCTGCTACTCCACGCCAGCCCCCTTGGAGGATCACTTGGTGTTGCGCCCGGGATGCGACAACCTGCAAAGGTCACACGCACTCCCAAGAAGATGGACTGCTCTACGAGTGGAATTGACAGTGGGCAGATTTGCAAATGTCCCTCTAGACTTTCTAGCATTTCACAAAGCCGGGCGAAGAGCAGCAAAAGATAGAAATTACACACAGCACTGGCCCTCTCCACCTGAACATCTGCCACTCATGCCGGTTTTCTTTGTTTCTTTTTTTCAAAAGTGGCTTTCGAGTCTATCTTTTTTGACATATTATAACTAATTCATCCACAAGACTACATGGAACGTTGACAGTATGCTAGGTACCGGGTGGGAGCTGACCTTACATTTATAGGATGCTGTGCAGTTCTGTAAACAGAGTCACAGCTATGACCTGACACATACTCTCTCAGAGGTCCGTGGGGTTTCAGAGCTGACAGGGACTTGTGAGGTTATTTAATCCAAACCATTTATCTTGGAGGTGGGAAATGTGAGGTCCAGAGAGGCTAAGTTACCCTAAGTCAGTCAGTTAGTTGGTAGCAAAGACCAGACAAGAACTCAGATATTTAGGTTCCTGAGGAAATGTTCGTTTTACACTTCACCCCACTACTTCTGTTGGGTAGGCATGGTGGAATTATTATCCTTTAACAAGGGAGGAAACGGAGCTTTCAGGAAGACAAATGATTCTGCCCAGACCACTGGGGTGTCAGGCGTTAGAGTTCTTGTATCTGATTTATTTTAAAATATGTTCTTCTAACCAGTCAACTAACCTTGCAAAACATCCTGGTAATCACTGAAATTAGAAAGAGGCTGTGCAGGACTAATCCCCCTGGACTGATTTGAGCCTTTTCAGCTGGCTCTGAGCAGGAACACTGCGTTCATCAATATGGAGGCAAAGCCCTGTCATAAAGTGCTTACTCATGTTCAACGAGCCTTTTGCTGAGGGTCTGCCACGTGTCACGGATTTATTACATGGCAAGTTAGCCCATATCCACACACTCTCACTAGGAGACTTTCATGTCCATAGGGTTCAGTGACTAGCTCACCATCTGCCCACTAGGGATTCACCTCTGTGCACTGTGGTACTGCCTCATGCAACATTGGGGAAACCCCAGCCGGAAATGGAAGCATGCACACACACAAAAAGGTGACTGAAGGATTCTAGAATGTCCTACAAACCTGGCTACAACCAACTATGCTCTCTGCACATGTCAATTGTGAAGATATAGATGAATGGCCTTGCTTTTCGCAATGAGGTCTTTACTTAATAATGGCAGCTGTCATTTATTGAGCATCTATAGTGCACAAGTCACTATGTTAGAGGCTCCCCCTCATCATCTCCCTTAAATCCTTACCATCACCTCATTAAGTAGGGACCATCTTTGTCCTCTGTGTCCCTAACTGAACATTTGGGAGACCAACATCACACAGCAGGTGGGTGAAGCTGCTGGGTGTTGGGTTCAGGCTTTCTAGTGACAAAGCTTATTACTGCTCCACACCAGGCTAACCAACCGCCTCCCCCTTTGCCCAATTTACAGGGAACCCAGATTAAGGTAGCAAAGGGAGTACAGGCTTTCTACGGTGAACTCATTCTCCCTGGTTCATGGAAGAAAGGGGGAGCAGAGTCACCATGTGAGTAGGAGAAGATAGAACTACTTATTGGGTCGGGGGCTGGGGTGGGCTGAACCTGCCTGTATACTTCCTTGGCTTCCAAAGACATTCTGTATCAGAGCACATTATAAGAATGGACATTGATCACTCTAAGGAAAACAAAAAATTAACATACATTCAGCATATTTCGTTTTAAAAGGGGAGAAATCATCATAATGGTGTCATGATAAGAGAAGCCATATATTGACTGCTTAGCAGGTGACAAGCAGTTTGCTAAGTGCCTCACTTCTATTTTACAAAAATCTGCTAAGTAGGCATTCTCCCATTTTGCAGGTGAGGAGATTAAAATTCAAAGATGTTAACACAAAACAAACAACAAATAAAAAGGCAAAACCAGATTGATTCAGATTGTAACTGTAGAACTGGGATTCAAGTGTCAAGCTGCCTGTTTCTAAAGCTTCTCCAACTACCACGTGGCTCTCAAGGAAGTATACACTGCTGATTAGAAAGCTTTCCTACTAAATAATTAAAACTTCAGAATTATCCCAGTACTTAAAGGGATACGTTTCAATTACCTGGAACAGTCACTGAGGCAGAACAGCCTCCCTGACTACACTCTTTCTCGGCTCTGTTTCAAATCATATTATCTCAGAACCCTCAGACTCTAGTGGACAATATATACCTCCTGCCTGGCAGCATCACGAGGGGACCCTAAAGTTGGGGAATTTATGGGCCCTGCTAGACAGTGTACAAGTCCCTTGCCTGCTCGGAATGCAAGTCTCTGGCCCGTGGACTCTCCATGGAAACCAAGGCTTGGTTCCAGCAAGTTGGCTGGCTCTAAAAGTCTATGCCTTTTGTACTGAGGTTTTATTTTCCTTTTTGATGCTGTTATGGGGGACAGTTGAAGAAGAAATTCCCTATAGTTCAACAGAATCTAGATTTATGGAGTGGTATGAAAATATTTGCCCTGTGTTTGAAACTGCTGAAGAGGGAGAAAGAAACTTTGTTTTCTATGGATTTATGAAAACAGAAACATTGATTGGTTTTGTATGGGGTTTTTCACTCTTTTAATGATAACTTGATGTTTTCTGGTGCTTGGAGAGGGCCAGGTTTCTTCCAAGCAGCACTGGCAAGTAGGAAAACTGTGTAGTTTGTTTCTTACACTTTCTACTCCACCCTCTGCATCCCTCCTACCATGTCTTCCCTTTTCAATTCCCACCTGCAATAATCCCAGGCCCCACATCACCTCAGACTCTCCCAGGGAGGAAAACAATCTAGCATTAATTCACAGCAATTATGAAGAATTGATGAGTTGCAATCTTTTATAAATTGTTGTCTTTTTAAAAAACGCTGAAGATGAGTAATTCTCCTTAACCCAAATATATGATTACACTCAAATGATGTAATTTTAGGCACTTGTGAAAGAAGTAAGTTTGGGCAGAATTTCAAGGTCTTTTGGTTGCCCTTCATGTCGTATCACACAGGCAATGATGGGCTCTGTCTAAATATGAGGCTGATTCTGACTGTGCACATGGATTTTGCTTCTGAACGATCTCTTTACAGAGCTGAAACTATTCTAGGCACTTTGATCTCAAATATCTGTGGGAGCCTTTCTAGCAGACTGGAGGGACAGGTCCCAGAGCTTTGTTCCGTAAAATAGATGAGGTCCTAAGGAATGGATTGTAGTCTAGAGCTTCCAAAAGATGGTCAGGATGCTATCCTTTGTAGGGGAAGAAGAAAGAGAAATGCAATTCTCATTAATTAATTGCTCAATTACACTCAACGTAGGCAGCTCCTATCCACCTAGGTTCATCCTCACATGGTCCCATGTTCCCCAATGCAAAGGAGCATCTCTGAAAAGTAACCACAATGATGCTTTCCCCAATGCAAGTTTCCCCAATGCAATACAAGCTTCTAGTAGGCTTAGGTTTACCTCTGTTCGAGCCACTGTGACCTGCAATTTTCAGTATTGGGAGTAATAAGAAACTGAAGGACATGGGAAAGGTGGAGTAGAAAATAGAAAATAGAGGCAAATTGGGTGGAAGGGAGGAGTGCATTTTGGGGGAGCAATGAAGAGGAATTGTGGAAAATAATCTTGGCTTCAGATGGCCTTTGTGAGGGAGTGGTAGCTGAGATCTTGTAGGAAAGGTTGGGTCAGGTGTCTGGATTTAGGACACCAGGTATTGAGATGGGGTTCATGAAACACCTACTCGGCTTCACCAACAAGTGAAAGTCAAATAAAGGCGAGTCAAAGCCTTTTTTCTTTCCTGCTTCTAAGTCACACAGTGAGACCCAGGAAACAGAAGCCAATAAAATCTTGAAGGCCAAGGCCCACTCATTTGAGTGCTTCTTAGGGTGAATATTTTCTGCAACAAAGCAAAATGGATTTACATGTATCTCATTAAAACTGCAGGGGAGAAAGAACATGAAAAGTTGCCATGGACAGAGGGACTGTAAATGGAATTAATAGTACAGAACTCATTAGTGCCTAATATTATGAATTTAAGATACATGAAATGTTAGTGGTATTTTCTTTATTTAGTGCATAGCCTTTGTTGTTGGGTAGAGTGAACTTTATTAGGGCTTTCTTAGCTTCTCTTACAGTTCAGACCTGCCAACCCTATTTTCCCATAAGTTGGGAGTTTCACAAAGGAAAATTCTCCTATCATGAAGGCTTTCAGGAACAGTCAGGAAGGTCCCTTGAATCTCAAATTATGGGCTAACCCTTCTGCAAGGTGGACTGGGCAGCCCTAATGTGTACATGTGGGGACAGCACCTGAATAGGAAGACTTCACTGGGAGGGTGCAGCCTGGAGGTGGCGGTGGGTGGATTGGGTGAAGAGTCAGTCTGTGATTCATGGAGGACCATCGGTAAGGAGTCTCATCTTTTACCTCCTCTCCGTTACCTGGCTTTGGTGGCTGCCTGAAATGGTGCCATGGTAGAGCCATCACTGGGTGAAGGCAGCATTATTTCCTTTCGGGTGGGAATATGCTTGAGAATGGACTAGATCACTCACATCTCCATGCCAGTGGTAACTCAATCTCTCAGAACCCAAATGGCTCTGTCTTAGAGAACAGTTTAAGTATTAAAGGAAGCTAGAAGAGTCCAGGATATTGGGTGATGACCAAAAAGAGTGGACCTGAATGGGGCAACATGAGAGTCCCAGGTACCTGGTGGGAAATGGGCTAAGGTTTTGAGGAAGAAGATGTGGCAAAGGGAAGGTTGAAGAAGAATGGGCTGAATGCAGCCATCTCCAGGTCTCTGCTGTTTTTTCAAATTTGTTTTTCTTACAGCACAGTCAAGCCAAGCTTTCAACATGTTTATAGGTTCTTATAAATGGGGATGCTACCCTCAAAGGCATGATCAAAGCCACAAACTTAAATGAGAAAGGCCATAGCATGAGAGCTTTTAGTTTCCAAACCTAGTCTCTGAATGTCAGGCCAGGATGGGGCTGGAGATGCCCTGATTCTGTGTGTGCTTTCTGAGCAGCCTGGTGTACCAGGCACTGGGCGAGGCCCCGGGAATAGCAGGCTGCAGGTGGCACATGCTTTCAGTCTAGCTGCTCACCTTCCTTTCTTCTTGGTTAAGAGACCTAAGGCCCAGTCAAGGAGGTGATGTGTTGAAGGTCACACAGTTTCTTTGAGGCAGAGAAGACACACTGGACATTTGTGTGGCATCACAACAACCTCCTCCAGTGTGGCCAAGGGGGAAGCTCTCTGAAGGGTAAAGTCTCTTTGAAATAGGGAGGCGAGGGCACCATGAGCACAGACTTTTATCCTCCTCTAGAACACCTGGAAACAAGGTTGAATAAGCAAAGTCTGTAGAGATGAGCTCGGCAAATGCCCCAGTTGCCAGGGAACTCTCGCTTTGGGACTGACAAGAAGGCCGTCTATGTCTCCACCCAAAAACTCCCGTTTGCTTAGCGCTTGGCAAGGGGATCCCTGGAAGGGAGCAGTGAAGGGCAAATGGTGTCTCCAAGCTCGGCTGGTGCCCTTTCCATTGCTGGGGAGAGTTTGGATTCTAATATTACTCTTATGGAACCACTCAGCAGATGTGCTGCACTGACAAACTCAGGGATCTCCGAAAATTAGCCTTTATCCGGAATGGACTGCCACACATTGCGCCTCCATCTCAGGACTTCCCCTGGGTTTCTAGAGAGTACCTTAATATCATTGTCCTATTTTGCTGTCATTTGTACCCCCAAAGTATAGCTTTCTGTACATCAGTATATTCATTGCACCAAACCACTTGTAAATTCTCCAACTTTAGTGGAATTTGAAAAGTCTTAAGGAAGTTTCACCTGGACGTCTGTTGACATGTGACCACCCTCACTCTGTCTGTCACAGATCCACAAATGTATGAGGACACTGGGACTCGAAGGCTGTCATGTGGCTAGTAAATATGTCCTTGGGCAATTTTAAAATTCTCTCTGTGTCTTAGTTTCCCCTTCTGCAAAAAGAGGAGGCTGGACTAGATGTTTCAAAGCTTTCTTCCAGTTATAACTTAATCCACTGAAGTAGAAATGGCTGATCGACCAGGAGAGGCATTTATAAAATCAAATGCATCAGTAGCTAATCGTTTCAAGCATGATGTCAGGGAGAGAAAAAGGAGACTTTTAAGTGTGGGAGTGGAGAGATTTGGAAGTGTGGAACCCACACAGCCAGAAGGAAAGGGCTTCTTTTCCTGAGTGTTACCCCGAGTGTGGGGTACCTTGCCAAAAGCTGTAGGCCACTCTGGGTTTTCCTATGATGCCAATTTCCCTTTCCTAATATTTCAAGAAGAACATTTTCATGGAAGACAAATCACTGGTCCTTGACCCCTGTGACAGCAAATGGAGACTAATGAGAGGAGCCGGGACTTATGAGATGCTTTTATATTAATGCCCGTTGCTGCAAACTCTTTCCAGAAACTCCTTTGTGCTGCCCAGCTTTTGTTGGCTCCACTCTAGCGGCTGCAGATGGCAGGTGCTAGGCAGCAGTGCTTCCCTTGGGCAAGCATTTTTTCTCTGTCTATCTCCCTTCAGGGATGAGGCCTGAAATCCCCAGCCCAGGCTCTTTGCTATTACCACACATTCAGAACAAAATCCCAATGTCACATCAGCGTTTTTTGTTTTGTTTGTTTGTTTTTTTCCTGACACCATTCTTCAATGAAGGCTCACACTATGTGTTTGCAGCTTCCCTGCCACCTCTCCCAGAAACTTTCCTCCCTGATTCTTGATACTCGTCTCCCCATAAGACAGCATCTGACTCCAGGATGCTGCTTCTCCACCCACCGCCCCAGCCCCAGGGGTAGCTGCTCTCATGATCTCCATTTTATAGATGGTTAGACAGAGGCACAATGAGGTAGTGACCTGCCCAAGGACACACAGGTAGTAAGTGGTAAAGTCAGAATAGGAAAGCCGGGCAGTCCAGCTCCTGAACCTGTGCTCTTGGCCATGCAGATTTCTTTTTTTTTTTTTTTTACCTCCATAACCTTTCTGACTGCCAGTCACAATATCCTCATCCCCAAACAGGTCACCACCAGTGACCCTCTCTAACCTGTTGCTTTCAAACACTGCTCCTGGGATTTGAGAACTCTCAAATGCCTCTGAGCTTGAGAAATGTGGCCCAAATGCAATTCAAAGCAAGCCTGGCCACTTCCATGAAACTTCCTTTGCTACCTGAGCTACCAACATTGAGGCTCCATGGGGAAATGGAGCTGGTTTGGGTTCTTTTATTTGTTCCCCTCTGTACATATATGCAGTTGACTTTGGAGACCCCCTGCATGTTGCTTCTCTAAATCTACCACCAGGGACATGCCTCAAACCAGGGATGCTACACATCTGGGATGGTAGGGGGGCTTTCAGGAACCACTGTCCAACAAACTGGCTGAAAAAGGGCTACGGTTGTTTACCGTGCTCTATTGATTCAGTCTTAAATAAGATTTAGTCTTATTTGGTAGCTGAATCTGAGACTCAATGAGATTAAATATTTAAAAAACCTTTGTATACTGCAAAGTACTAGGCAAGATGTGCTTTGTTATAATTTATTAATATTCGACTTTCACCCAAAGTGGAATTGATGTTTTTAAAATTTATATTGCTGTGTGTTCCCTAATTTGGGGGAGATCCTGGCAGTCCTGAAGTCTCTAGGTCCCTGTATCTTGGGGGTCCTGCAGGGATGTCCTCTACAGACGCTCTGTCCCTCCTGGCACATCTTGGGTGGAATAATAAAGCATTTCCTCACATTTCCCAACTCCACTGCCCATCTTGCATTTATTCCAAAGGCTGTCTTTACCTCAGCTTTGAAAATCTGCAACAGCCCTGCAGCTGGGAAGAGAGTATATCATTTGGCTTTTTGCCCAGAAAATAAGATGCTTCAAAAAGGTCATCAAAAAAAAAAAAAAAAAAAGTCTCTTGGGGAAGAAAAGGAAAAAAACACCACTCTCTCAAGGTTAATTGAGTGGAAGGTGAACTTTCATCACAAGCCATCCCTTTGAGAAAGCTACACATCCTCCAGTACATGGAGAGGGTAATTCACTGGAGACTTGGGCTGGGCTGCCGTGTGAGAACACATTGCTCTCTCAGAGCTGGCCCCAGTCCCTGAGCACTTGGAGAGTGTCTTCACCATGGAGGAGCAGATGGGAGGTGCAGACATGCAGCCACCTTACTGAGGAGCCCAGGCCTCTACAGGAACAAAGGTGTAAGGCTGGACTCCTGCCTTCAGGAAGCTTTTGCTGTTGTAGATGGAAGGAGCCCAAAAGCTAGCATAAAATGGATCAGAGGACAAATAGCATCCCCTGGGGGCACTAACTCTGCAGAGCTCTAGGTGCTTAGAATGAGCTGGGATGAAGGGTTGCAGATGGTGCCGCACTGAGCTGTGAGAAGCCAGACTTATTTGGAGACTTTGCACTTCCTCTTCCTTTACCTAGCCCTGTGGTTCTGAACAGGGGATGATTTTAGTCCCCGGGGGCATTTGGCTATGTTTGGGGACACTTTTGATTGTCACAGCTGGGAGGGAGGTACTACCAGTGCCCATAGGTAGAGGCCAGGGAGCTGCTAAACATTCTACAATGCACAGGTCAGCCCCCAACAGTAAAAAGTTACCCAACCCAAAATGTTAATAGTGCCGAAGTGGGCACTATTAACTCCTAGCACCCTCATTCACATGGCTTCCTCTTTCCTTTACTTTAGGTGTGTGCTCAAAGCCCCCTTACCAGAAATCCCTAAGAAAATACCCACTTCTCACTCCATCACTCTTTCCCCCATATCTTGCTTCAAGTTTTTCATAGCTTTTCTTTGTCTAATATACATAAATGCATCTGTGTTCAACCGTTTATTAACTGCCTTCTCACACTAGAATGTAAGTTCCATGAGACTAGGGACATTGTCACTTTTGTTCATTACTCTAGTCCCAATGTCTAAAACAGAAGATGCAGCAAATGCTCAATAGATTTTTTTTAATACTTTATTATTATGCTTTAAGTTCTGGGGTACATGGGCAGAACGTGCGGTTTTGTTACATAGGTATACACGTACCATGGTGGTTTGCTGCACCCATCAACCAGTCACCTATATTAGGTATTTCTCCTAATGCTATCCTTCCCCTAGCCTCACATTCCCTGACAGGTCCTGGTGTGTGATGTTCCCTTCCCTGTGTTCATGTGTTCTCATTGTTCAACTCCCACTTATAAGTGAGAACATGCGGTGTTTGGTTTTCTGTTCCTGTGTTGTTTGCTGAGAACGATGGTTTCCAGCTTCATCCATGTCCCTGTGAAGGACATGAACTCATCCTACTTTATGGCTGCATAGTATTCCATGGTGTATATGTGCCACATTTTCTTTATCTAGTCTGTCGTGGATGGACATTTGGGCTGGTTCCAAGTCTTTGCTATTGTGAATAGTGCCGCAATAAACGTGTGTGCATGTGTCTTTATAGTAGAATGATTTATAATCCTTTGGGTATATACCCAGTAATGTGATTGCTGGGTCAAATGAATACTGTGAAAATGGCCATACTACCCATAGTAATTTATAGATTCAATTCTATCCCCCTCAAGCTATGACTGACTTTTTTTCACAGACTTGGAGAAAACTACTTTAAACTTCATATGGAACCAAAAAGGAGCCCACGTTGCCAAGACAATCCTAAGCAAAAAGATCAAAGCTGGAGGCATCATGCTACCTGACTTCAAACTATACTACAAGGTTACAGTAACCAAAACAGCATGGTACTGGTACCAAAACAGATATATAGACCAAGGGAACAGAACAGAGGCCTCAGAAATAACACCACACATCTATAATCATCTGATCTTTGACAAACCTGACAAAAACAAGCAATGGGGAAAGGATTCCCTATTTAATAAATGGCATTGGGAAAACTGGCTAGCCATATGCAGAAAACTGAAACTGGACCCCTTCCTTATACCTTATACAAAAATTAACTCAAGGTGGATTAAAGACTTAAACGTAAGACCTAAACCCATAAAAATCCTGGAAGAAAACCTAGGCAATACCATTCAGGACATAGGCATGGGAAAAGACTTCATGTCTAAAATTCCAAAAGCAATGAGAACAAAAGCCAAAACTGACAAATGGGATCTAATTAAACTAAAGAGCTTCTGCACAGCAAAAGAAACTATCAGCAGAGTGAACAGGCAACCTACAGAATAGGAGAAAATTTTTGCAATCTATCCATCTGACAAAGGGCTAATATCCAGAATCTACAAAGAACTTAAACAAATTTATAAGAAAAAGACATTTCTTAAGTTAGTCAATGAATGGATGCTAGCCCCAGATAACTTTGTGAACCTGGATCGGTCACTTAACTAGTCTAACATGCATTCAGATCCTCATTTAAAGAAAAGGAAGTTGAGGATTAGAATGTTTCATTGTGGGTTCCCCACCCGTCCCCAGCTCTAAGCTTCTTTGATTGTATAAGAAAGCAGAACTTGGGCTGGATGCAGTGGGTCACGCCTGTAATCCCAGCACTTTGGGAGGCCAAGGTGGGCGGATTATGAGGTCTGGAGTTTAAGATCAGCCTGGCCAACCTGGTGAAACTGCATCTCTACTAAAAATACAAAAATTAGCTGGGCATGGTGGCACACACCTGTAATCACAGCTACTCGGGAGGCTGAGGCAGAAGAATCACTTGAACCCAGGAGGCAGAGGTTGCAGTGAGCCGAGATCACGCCACTGCACTGCAGCCTGGGCAACAGAGTGAGACTCCGTCTCAAAAAAAAAAAAAAAAAGAAAGCGGAACTTGCTATGGGAATTTTGGTTGAGGGAGAGGGCAGGTTTCAGTAAGGGAGGTACTGTGAATGCAAGATGTGCATGTTTGAGTCCCTACCTTAAGTGGATACAGTGAATGGCAGCTATTGTTATCTATGCAGAATGACACTAGCCTTAGGCACAAAGTTTACAGGGTCACAAAAATACTCAAGAATTACAAATAGTATTTTAATGCAATATTTAAAAATGAAAATTAATGCAAAAATCTATAATAAATGAAACACCAAGATGTTTAAGATGTTAAAGACAGGATTGGTATTACTGGTTTTTCCTTTTGCTATGGGCTCCAATCTGGTTCAACATAGCACTGCTACTGATCTTGTCTTTATTTAAACATTTTGATATTTTGCTTATCATAAATTTTTGACATTAATTTTGATAGAAAAAATGCACTAAAAGCTGATTTGTCCTGATTACTGAGATTTTTGTCACATCTGTCAATTTTGTGCCCCGAGTGAGTGCCTCACTTGCTTTGCCCTAGTTCCTGCTCTCAGCCAGGGGATGCCGGAGAGCAATGGGCACAGCTAAAGGCAGAGGGGAGCCTCCTGCCATTCATCCCTAGAGAAGAAAAACGGTGAGAGAGAGCTTTGGGGACAGCCAGTGGGACCTTGGAATTTGAGGGCTGGGCTTCCCAGGCAGAATGAAGCTGAGTAGGTGGGTCTGAATTCCAAGTGAAAAAGAAGAAGACATCCTCAAGGCTAGAGGGGTCTAGGTCCTGGTTTGGCTGGGACATTCCTGGTTGCACCAGTTGTCTCAAGGCAGTTATTAACAGTGCCTCCTCTTGCTCTCTAAGATGTCCAGGGTTGAACGCTAAGTATATGGTCACCCTGGGTCAGGCTGTTGTCTGAGCAATTGTTGCAGTGGGCCACTCCTGAGCACTACAAAGGAGAAAGATACTGCCCTTCACTTGAGTTCTAATCTCTGTGGATCTCTGGTGCTGCTGAAGAATTCTTCAAACACCATTTTTGACCTTAGCTAAGCTTCATAGCTCTTACCCTTTGCCCTGTAGCTATTTTTTATGTGTTTGACCTTGCTCTTGTCTTACTAGAGTCTTAGCCCCTCATGGCTTTGACTTGTGACCTACTGCCAGCTCCACAGAGTGGCTGTCCCAGGAGTAACACTCACAAAGAAGCATTTTTGTGAGTGCATGGTGTTTTTCTAGTCCATGGTGTTGGAGGGAAAAATGTAAATTACAAGAAAAATAATAAACACGTAAAATTAATGTCAGACTTTTTAAAGGCCTAATTTCTATGGCATTCACCTAATGTTAGATTCCTAATGTTAGAACCTAAACTGTAGATATTGGTTAAAATGTCACATACCCAGTAAGAAATACTAAATTCCATCTCACTCACACACAAACAATGGATGAAGGATATAGTATGTAAAATCAAATGGTAATAAGTACTGAAACCAAAGGGATGTGCACCCTTGGATGATTGGCAATAATGCACTTTAAAAAAAATGCACTTGTGTTTCCTTGTATTTTGGGTTGTTAGTATCCCAAGCGCTGGGTTTCATATTTTACAGGCATTGTCCTGTCTGGTAAATGGCAGACCTGGGATTCAAACACAGGCATTTCTGAGTCCAAGCTTTTGGCTAAACTTCTACACTGTCTTGCCTCTCATCCAGGATCAAATTGGAACTTGAGAGTGTCTCTTAAACACACATCGAGTCCTCCATCAAAGGGACATGTGACCAGATATACCCCCAGCTGTCCCCACTCTTTATGAGTACCCCCCATATTTTTGATTTGAAAAATATTGTATTGCAAGATGATTTTTCTGGATTACTGAGCTTTTTGTCATCTCTGTCAATTTTGTGGTTTACTGAGGTTCTGATTAACTATGTTCTGGTTAAGTGAGGTTTGACTTGCAGAATGAGCAAACAGATAAATCGGGAAGCAATCATTCACCGAACCTGTAATATGATCTTTCAAAATAGAAAGTACTCGGTCTTTTGAATAGTTTGTTGCTGACCCATAGTTCTTAACATTCTCAGATAGGAAAGGAATTTAGGAGTCATCTGGTGTAAATATCTTTGACTATTGAGTTGAGATGCCAAGACATTTAAAGAAAAATGGTTTATTGGAGTGCAATTGCAGGCATAGATAAACTGTCTCTAAGATGTAATGTGAACATGAATAGGAGAAAAGAGAGCTTATTAGCCTCAATTTATTATTTTTTTATTTATTTTAAGTTGGGCTTTTATATTCAATTTTGGGAATAAGTAAATTTCATATGATGAAATTTCTTCCCCTTTTAAATAATCCAAATCATACCCATTCTTCAAATTCTAATTTAATTCTAAGCTTTTTCATGGAACTCTCCCAATGATCAGACAGTTATTTTTCCTTCCTTTGAATCTGTATTTTTCTTAGTCTTCACTATGGCACTTAGTATTTAATTATTGAATTGCTTTCTGATACTTTTATTCTTCCAAATTGAATGCATTAAGAACAGAGGAAGTATATCTTCAACTTCTTGCTCCCCCAGAACCCCCTCTCTTAGGGACAGGCTTTCAGCAGGTTCTTTCAGGGCCCTGCCTATTTTCAGCTGGGCATTCAGTTGAAAATCCCTGAAGGGGTCAGGGTTAGTTGACTGGACCATTCAACTAACTTACAGCTGCCAATGTTGACCTCTCTGTGCTTGAAGGCTCTTTTTCTTCAGCCTTAATTGTGGAAAGCTTGCTGTGTTTATATATGGCAGGCCAGAACTTCAAGGAATTATTACCCCTCAGGAGCAGTCCTCAAACCAATGGCTCTCGGGAGTTGGTGTATAAACACCCTGGCTCCCTCACCCCTTGAAGTGGTTGAGCCATGTGTTTTTCTCCATTTCCCAGAGCTTCCCCAAGAGTTAAGGCTCTGACGGCCCACAGTAGCAGCTGGTTAAATGATACACCCTTTATTCTCTGCCTTTTCTCCTCATACTACCTTTCCCATTTGTCTCCTGGTGTCACCTCCAATTCTTGACTAAGTGGTTTGCATTCAAATCCTTTATCTGCAGGGTTGGCTTCTGGGGGAACTCAAACTAAGACAAGCACAGAGGCTATAGTTAATATTGACTTGGTGATCAGATAATTCATAGACTATCAGTGTGTAACCTTGCAGATACGGGGACTGTGCATTCTCTATTCAGAGGGCATGATGCTATCCCCTACAGTGGTACTCATTTAATTCTAGTTGAATGGAACAAAAATGATGGGCAAGGGTCCCACCCTAAGTTCATCTGGTTCTGTTCACTAATCTGTATTTGTGATCTATTACTGGCTCTGGTAAGCAGTGGAGAGCCAAGGGGAATTATGTCAAACCCCTATAACCCCTCTCCCATCCCTGCTGCTACCAGCTGTATATAATTCTCAAGTTGTATTGTCTTCAGAGTGATTACCTCCTGACAAGGCCAAGAAGAAATGTTGACCCTGGGTTAAGACTAAACCAAAGGCCCCTTCCCTTTGGAAGTCCAAAGGGATGGGAAAATGAACACTAGCAAGATGTTTCCTAACAGGGCCATGTCAAATTTATAGATAAATAAAATATCAAAGATCAAATGAGGCTAGATCAGCAGTTTGGACCTCTCCCCAACCAAGCAGAGAATGTGCTGTCTGACTCTGTCTTGGACTGATTTCCAGCTTTGTGATTCACAGCTGCAGACAGGCAGAGCACGTCCAATAATGCTATTTGTTTTCCACTTTTTGAAAAAGACTGGGGAAATATATAAACGGTTCATAGAAGAAGCGGGCATTAGCAGACAGTCTGACCATAGTGAGACAGGCAGATGGTTCGTGGGACCGATGCCAGCTGGGTGTTTCTGTAAGTGATCGTGTATCTCCTCTCTGTGCCCCAGCTCTCGGCTTGATTAAGAGGTCAGAAGGAGGCTGCTGCAGCACGAGGCTGGAGCACACATGATCTATGACCAATCCGTCGGTCGCCTAGAAACAACTCTCTAAAAAGGCCCAAAGACAAGTCAATTTATAAGCCCACAAGTTTTGGGCCAAGTAGTGCTGGCTGCTATTAAAACTAAGTTTGATTCTTGGGGTTTGTTTTCCCGAATGCCACTCAGCCCTTTTAACTTTTACACCCCGTTAACTCCTTCCCTTCTTAATATGATGGTATTATTTGGCAAGTGACAATACCCTTCAGGTGGGATTCTGGGAAGTGAGTGAAGCAAGCAGGCAGTCAGGAGAAAGAGTCAGGGAAAACTGGGTGATGTCCGATTTTCCCTTTCTGCACTTGCTGAGTCCTGTGTGCCCAGCACTGGGGGAAGATGTAGGAAAAGGTGACTTCATGATCTTTCCCCAGAAGCAGGAAGTTTACGTGTATGAGGCAGAGCAATCCAAGGATGCCAAGGATGCAAATGAGAGGTATGAACAATGTGTTTTGGAAATGATCAGAGAGGCGGTCAGGAGAAGGCTTCAGAGAGGAGGTAGAATGTGGGATAGGTGAGATTCTTATAAATGAAGAATTGGGATTTGCAGAGATGCCCCTCACACTCCACTAACCTTAGGAAAGTCTCAATCTGTATGCTCTTGGATAGTCTTTATCCTTGTTTGCCTGAAGAGCACAGGATGGAGAACTGTCCAGACAAAGGACTCAAATAAAAAAGATGCTCAGGCAATATACTGCAGGGCAGATGAAGCACTGCCCTGCCTGAAGTGGGCTTTGAGGCTTTGCTCATTGATTTGCCAGTTAAATCCCACTCTTGAGTGATTCTCACAGCTGACCTGAACGGCCTTTGGGATGGCCACCTGCTGGCTGCACCTTCCTCTGCTTATGTCCACTCCACAGGCCCATCTGCTCTGTTACAGATTCCGGTCAGTGATCCTGGACTGAAATTTTACCCTCTCTCCTTATCAGAAATGAAAGTGATCGTGCTTTCCAACTGTAAATCTATTTAGTAAATATTTACTGGGTACCTACTTTAGCGAGACACCAGAGTAAAAATGTTTGAAGATCTAAAAATCTGCAAATACAGTCTGTCTCTTTCCTCAAAGAATTTGCAGCCTCTTCATGGAGTGGAGTTAAAAAAAATACATGACTGAAGATGCTGCAAGCGGTGAGATATGCACCCAGAGAGGAGGAAGCAATGAGGTGGGAGTTAGAGGGATGAGCTGTCACTTCTGGACGGAGGGACCAAGGCAGGTTTTTTTGGGGAAGAGTCTGTGCGGCACAACGGGACTTGCAATTGAGGGAAGGCAGAGCTCTAGGTTTTATCTAGAATTCTACATTTGGAGTGGCAGTCAGTAGAAGCTGATTCTCATGCCATTTCTTTGTCAAATCATTTCATATGTTTTCATTACTGAAAACAACCCATCTAGATAAAGGCCATGCTAACTTCTGGAAAAAGTCCATGCTATTTTCTGGTTTACCTGGAGCTCTCCCAGTTTACGTGTTATTAATAAACCTTCTTTCATCGTACAAACTGTCATGGTTTGAGAAATGAATTATATAGGCATCTTAATTCTAGATAATGCTTTCAGCAGCCTTTCAGAAATTCTAAGGTCACAATGTTGGATTAGCTGTTTGAGCTGAAAGCAACATGGTAGATTTTGGGAAGGGGTGTAAGCTTGAACCAAGAAATCCCCTTCATTTTGCTTCTAAATCAACAAATACAAATCAACAAAAAGAAAAAGCCAAGGTACCCTTTTCGCCTAGAATGGAAGCAGGTGGGTGTGCCAGTCATACACTCATTGCTGAGGTATGCTGGTAACACAGCAATGATCATGGATAATCTATTAACACACTCGAGCCATACTCAGTCTTGCTTTGCAGATAAACATAGTCTGTGATTATTTTACAACTCTGTTAAGGTGCTGGGGGTTGTCCCTCATTTATTACTTGACTAATAAATACTTTAATTACACTTAATAAATAATGTAAGCAGGGCTCACTGAAGTGGTAATTCTTTAAATTAATTATTAACTGCATGCAAAAGGCCGCACTGCCGGTACCACTAAAAGAAAATTCAGCCTTTAATCTAGTGATTATTCATTATCTGGTATAAAGGCTCCATTTGCATATCATTAGGGAAATAAACTTTGGCCTCTTTGGCAATACAGACAGATCTCAAAGTCCACGCATTATGAATCTCCAAATACTAAAGCAATGATAAACAATATGTAATAAAATCTTCAGTTTATAGCTTTATAGCAGCTGGTTTTTGATTTTTCAAATATATTACAATGATAAAGTGACCAGTTAATGTATAAGCTCTTTGTGAAAGGTGGTGCCTACAGATGGTCGACTGATAGGAAACAGTAAATGTGCAAACTGCTCATTTCCCTTGAGATTGGAGTCATAAAATGATCTCAGTAAGATATGAGAAGAAAATATCCATTTAACCCCTTTCTCTGCAGCAACCCAAACATCACGGTACTGCACTGAATTGTTTTGCGTGTGTCTGTTTCTCCTCTCCTCTCTGGCTTCCCATCTTCACTCTGGAGAAGTTAAAGTGGAATGCCTGGTTATCCTAAGGTCACTGTCTCCACACACGCTGGTGTCCTTAATGCTATCTTGGGGTAAAGAAGCCAGATAAGGTTCTCATCAAAAGAGAAAGATGATTTCTAAAACCAGCAAAAGGCTAGAATTCATGTGCCCTTGCATTTTCTAGCTTGATACTCCCTCCTTGAGCCTGGGAAGCTCCCAGGGGAGGTGACTGACTACTCCTAGCCACCATCCCCACCCGACCAGGAGCTATGGCCAAAGAACAAGCACACGAAGCAGCCTCCCAGTATCCCAAACTACAAAGTGCTGAGAGCAAATTAGTGAATCAAAAACAGGTTTCCAGAGGAGAATGAATTTCTCTTCCTCTGCTTCTTTTAGGACAAAGTGGAGGTGGGGATGAGAAGCAGGGTGGGGAGGGGGAGAGGGAAGGAGATAGGAAGCCGAGGGCTCATGAAAATGCTGACAGTCACAAGGAAGCGGGAATGAACTCTCTTCCCATTTCCTGTCCTGTCCTACTCATCTTGCTGAGCCCCATGTCGGTACTATTTCTTTCCAGTGGCCTTCCCTAATCCCCTGTTCATTCCAGTAGTCACCGACAGTGTGGGCCAGTCAATACTACACAGACTTGTGTGAGGTGGGGAAAGGGCTGCAAGAAGATGAGTTGTGTCCTTTAAAGCGGACATTTTGGGAGCTGAAGCTGTTTCAATAATGCTGATACTACTCCAAATAGTACAGATAGATAGATCTGCTTTTCATGTTTGTATTAGTCAGCTTGGGTGGTTATAACAAATATCATCAATTGGATGACTTAAACAAAAGACAGTTTTTCTCACAGTTCTGGTGGCTGGAGGTCTAAGACAAGGGTGTCAGCATGGTTGGGTCTTTGGTGAGGGCTTTCTTCCTGGCTTGCAGACAGCTGCTTTCTCACTGTGTTCTTACATGGCAGAAAGAGAGAGCTCTGGTCTTTTTCTCTTCTTATAGGGACACTAATCCCACCAGGGCTCCACTCTAATGACCACATCTTAACCTAATCACCTCCCAAGAGCCCCGACTCCAAAACCCATCATATATGGAGTTAGGGCTTCAACATATGAATGAGGGGGACACAAACATTCCATCCATAACAATGTTCTTCTGAACATCTTCAATGAGAGAACAATTATATTAACAATAATCACACTCTTTAACTGAGCATGAACCCTGTGTGCCAGGGATTTCACCTACATTATCTCATACTATCCCCATGTAACACCAAGAGATAAATATCATTAATCCTTTACAATGGAGAACACTAAGATTTTGGAGAAAATTATGTAGCCTAAGTTAGAACCCAGTGACTCCAAAGCCAAGGCTTTAATGTCTTTGCTTACTGCTCTGTCTTCTGAAGGTAGAATAATCAGTGGTTATTTCCCAAAAGAACCACTTTCCTGAAAGTGTTCCTTTTCACATGTCACTAATGTGGCTTCTCTGGACATTTTCTTTAGCTCAAAGAGAATTCTAAGAGTAGGAATTTTAGGTACACTACGGGTTAGTGGGATAATACTTGGGTGGGAAGGGCCTCATCTGCCTCTTGATATCATGCCATAAAGGCAACTGTCTACTCCATCTGTGATATCCGCATAGGGCCAACTCTATTCTCCTCTAACCTATCTGTAGCTTGTTGGGCCACTAACTTCAATTAATGTTTGTACATATTACTCATTCAATCTTTCAATCATTCCTATGAGCTAGGTTGGTATTCTTATTATTCTTGTTTTAAAGATGAGAAAACTGAAGCACAGAGAGATTGGGCAATCTCCCCAAGTTTACACAGCAAGTGAAGGAAAGACCACCATAAATTCAAATGTAGACATCTTTGCTTTTATCACTAAAGAATAAACAGTTGGATCTTCCATTACAAATATCTCTTATGTCCTATCAGAAATGATGTCAGGCCAGGCTCGGTGGCTCACACCTGTGATCCCAGCATTTTGGGAGGCTGAGGCAGGCAGATCATGAGGTCAGGAGTTTGAGACAAGCCTGGCCAATACAGTGAAACCCCGTCTCTACTAAAAATATATAAATTAGCCGGGCATGGTGGTGCATGCCTGTAGTCACAGCTACTTGGGAGGCTGAGGCAAGAGAATTGCTTGAACCTGGGAGGCAGAGGTTGCAGTGAGCCGAGGTTGTGCCACTGCACTCCAGCCTGGGGGACAGAGCAAGACTCCATCTTAACAAAAACAAAAACAAAAACAAAAAAGATGTCAATTTGCCACAAAGCATTAAACATCTGCACATTTACTCCCTTATCTACAATATTCCATTTATTTTGCATTCCCTCATAGTTCCATTCACTCATTAATTCATTTAACAAATATTTTCGAAGCACATTACTTGGTGCCAGTCATTGTACTAGATACTGGCTATCAAATCTAAATTTACAAAAGGAAATTGAACCAATGGGCTATTAACTGAATTGACAAAGTGATCCAATGACTTTGGTGTTGGTAGAGACCTCTCCATTTTCTCAACCTCTCATAGGCTCCAGGAGAGAAGTAGCTTTAAAAAGAGCTGTCGATGCACAACAACCTGTGTGGCTTGCCACTGGCTCCCGCTTTTAAAAAGATGATGGCATGATTTCTGATTACAGCCATTAGACAAAATAAAATAGAGAAAGCTGGCTCACCAGTTTCATCCTGCTTAATCAAATAGCCTAATTCATCATATTCACTCACATGATAGTGCCTTTCCACACTTCAAAGACAGGCATGCACAAGCCCAGTTCAGGCTTCCGTCCAATGGCAACTCATTCCTTTTTAAATACAGACAGATAATCTTTTCTTCTTTCCCCCCCACCCTCTTCTGAAAGCCTGTTTCAGATCCAGCCAGGAAGAAACCTATGCTGGGGATAGCATTATCCTTCATGACAGAATTCAGCAGAATTTCTTTCTTACTGACTTTGGGGCTGGAGTGGGGTCTGAGCCAGGATCAGAATATCAAAGTATGTCAGAACTGGCAGGGTCCACAGGGAGAAGGTAGTCCATCCACTCACTTTAGAGATAAGAAAACCTATGATATTGCCACAAAGCAGGAGCAGAGCCTCAGCCTCCAGACTCCACAGCCAGAGCTCTCAACTTGTCTTGTCTCTAGGATTGCTGTTAGCACCTCAGAAAACCTTGGAACAGGGCTTCCAGTTGGTTCTTCAGTACACGCACAAAAGCCTGCCTTCAGATATATTGCTGGCAGTTCCACAGAGGATCCAAACTTTCTTTGTTTATGATAGAAACAAATTTGCGAAGTTGGTGATGGTTACTCTACTGTGCTTCCATTTCCTCTCCCTGGTCCTCTTTACTTGTACTAGGGACCCACTCTCCAGGTGTGTTTCCAGGAATTTTGTTGCTAATTGCACCTGCTTTCTCTCCATAAGGCCTGGGTTATGGAAAAGACTACTCTGGAAAGACTTCTTTTTCCTTCCCTTTCAAAGCGCCTCTGCACCCACCTGCCTATCATTATTTCAAATGAAGAGAGGGAATGCCCTTATTCAAAATCAGATCTGAGTGACTGATATAGGGTATCAAAAAAAATACCCCAAAACAAATGCCTCAGAAGTAGCCTCAGAAGCAAAAGCCTTTCTCTGACCTTCTTCTGCCCTCCTGTCTCTACCTCTCATTCTTCCCAAGGCTAGCCATAGAAACTAGAACCCCTCTGCCCTACAGATCATCGAAACTAGGACTCCATTTCCCCCAATCCAGCCATAAAATCTTAAAAGATTACTCCAACTCTTCCCCCTACTCCCACTGCCCTTCTGTGTAAATCAAGATGGCCATCAAGAAATTATCTGACCTATCTTCTTTGACTCTAGGTCATAAGACCCCCATTCCAGAGATGGTTCTGCCACATATCCATGGAAAGAATGTGCGTTCAAAAAGGCCGAGAAGAATCTAGACAGACAGGCCTTACTGGGTATCCCCACTCAGTCCCTTAGTATTAGATGATGGCTTTTTTTGTCCAATCATATTTCTACACAGTTGTCCTTACTTTGCTGAACCTAAGCATAAAAATAGACAGTTTTCCCTGCATCTTTGGGTCTTCATTCTGAAAGCTCCCATGTCATGGAAAACTACAACCACACACATTTATATGTCTCTTCTGTTAATTTGCCTCTTGTCAGTGATTTTCAGTGAACCTTCAGAAAGTAAACTTTCACCTTTCCCTTCCCCTACAGTGAACCTACGTTGCCAACTAATATACCGGGGAAACTGTTAATTTGAAACAGGGATAAATCTCATGGTTAAATTTCAGTGGGTTTAGACTTTGGAACAAGGAAACTTTCCCAAATAGTTTTCAAAACATGCACATAGAACCATATGTATGTGCACAGCTGTCCCACATATTGACATTGTGTAGACACGGTCTAAAAGCTTCAACAACCTAGCATCTGCCAATCCCTATGCACACACACATCCTGGGTAACCTAGACAATATGGTTGATATATACGGAAGGGAATTTTTTTCTAGCCACCTGACTTAGTTAAAGATAAATCTTTGGCAAATGAAGGCTTAGCAAACAATAACAATGGTGATAGTAGCTTCCTTTATGGAACACTTAATTTGTAATTAAGCTTTATATACATCTCGCTTTTTACTTTTTCTAACAAGCCTTTTATGAGTTGATTGTATCTTCCCAAAATTCATATGTTGAAATCCTAACCCCTAATATATTAGAGTGTAATCTTATTTGGAAATAAGTTCATTGCAGATGTAATGAGTTAAGATAAGGTTATAATGGAGTAGGGTGGGCCCCTAATTCAACATATCCTGTGTCTTAATAAAAAGAGGAAATTTGGACATAGAGACATGCACAAAGGGAGAATGCTGAGTGAAGATGAAGGCAGAGATCTGAGTGATGCCTTGACATGCCAATGAAAGTCAAAGATTGCCAGTAAACCACCAGAAGCAAGAGGAGAGGCATGGAACAGAGTCTTCCTCACAGTCTCAGAAGGAATGAACTCTATCAACACCTTGATCTCTGACTTCTGGACATCAGAACTGTGAGACAATAAATTTCTGTTATTTAAGCCACCTGGTTTGTGGCACTTTGTTATGGCAGTGCTAGCATACTACTACAAAGCCTTTGAGTACTATTATCCTCATTTTATCAACAAGGAAACTGAGGATCAGACCACTTAAATAACCTGCCCAAGACCACATAGCACGTAGGGAGCAAAGCCAGTATTCAAACATGGATCTGCATGCTCTGCTGCTTCTCAGGTACTGGGAAGTTGTGCTGGTAAAGGCTAGGAAAGACTAGTTTTTCCTCCGTGGCAAGCCAGATATGATACATCTTCATTTTCAGCCTGGAATAGGGCAGCCAGGTCTCCCGGGTCACACTCCCATCACTAATAGCACTCTGGGGTCTGTTCTCTCCTTTTTTCATGTTTCTTCTCGTTCAGCAATTAACAGAATCCCAAATCAAATGCCAAGGGCTGACATTAGAAAATAAAGGTTCCCCCTTCAATCTTCTCATTTCTTTAGCCCTGGAAATGCACTGGAGGCCCCCAAATGCAGTGCATGCTTTCATATTGTTTCTGAGAGAGTGAATTCCTAAATTCATCAGGGGTGGGAAGGAAAGTCAAGTTTAAACCTAAAGTGCTTCCTCATTCCTGGTTTCTGTGGCCAGAGTACCTCCTTGCCCTCTGGTATCCATCCATGTAGACTTCACAAACACACACGTATGTGCATGCACGCACGTGTGTGCACACACACTCACAGAGAAAAGTTGAACTTGGCTCTCTCACTGAAGCCAAACAGACCAGATTCCTCTTGGGCCTCCTTGTCTTACTGCCTTTCCAGCACTAAGCACTGGTGGTCCCACCCTTAGGAGGGTTCTCCCACCCTCTCTCCTGAAACCAAGATCCATGGTGGCCCTATGTAATGGCTATGGCATTCTTCCTTCAGGGTTTTGACTGGGTGGAGAAAAGTGGAGTGTGAGGGCAGAGAGATGACAGCCCATTTGGATTTTATTCCATTTCCAAATCATTTGACTATAATGCCCCTCCACAAGAGGGCACATGTACACTTATCCTTGGCATCTCTGCTTGAAAGAGCCATTTTAGCATTTCCCAAGCTGAAAAATTATGTAAAACTACATTTTAAAAAGGCACCTCATTATTTTTCTGACCAGTGAGGCTGAAACATTGGCATGAGTAGAATGCAGTCAAAGACAGCCAAAGTGGAAAAGGAGAGGGCATGGCTGTCCAAGGGAAGGGACAGTTGGGAGCAGGCAGAAGCAATCCGATGGTTTCGAATCCACAGTTCAGCCCCAGAGACTGGGCAAAAACAGGAGACCAGAAATAGAGAAGTCAGTCAATGTCAGATCAAAACATAATGCAGCACCAACAAGGCAGCCTGGATGATCCTCAGGCAGGACGCTCTTTATTGTCTCTTTATTCTCCCAGCATTTGAGTCCTAGAGCAATGCTGGCCTGATACCTAAGGACTCAAAGTGTCTCAATTCCTAGTAGGTTCTCACCTATGACTTAAGTGACAATAGCAACAGCCATTTCCCTTTATTGCACAGTGTCTCTGTGTTCTGGGTTGCTCCAAGTGTTTTATTTTTAATGTAAGTTCCATTACTCCCCTCATTACAGATGACAAAATGGAAGCTTTGAGAGAAGTCATCTTTCCAGATGTCATGTACCTTGTAAGTGATAGTGCCAGGACTCCAGTTAGGCATGTCTCCTTCTTGGAATTCTATCTACCAAGTCAGGAACGCACTCAGCCCATGTCCTCTGGCAGGTTTGCCTCCCACTGACTAGGCTTACTGGGTTCACCTTCCACCTAATTGCTAAAGAGGACATGTGGTCTGGCACCCAGAGAAATGTTCTGATTTCCAACAAATTGGAACAGCTCTGCTGGTGAGGAGTGAAAGGAAACCCAGACTACCCAACTTCTCAGCTCTATGGTCTTGGAGTAAGTGTCTTTTGGCAAACCTGGCTGAGGTGGGGGTAGTGGTGAATGGAGTGTTAGAGGACAGCCACATGGGGTTCTCTGTATATGTTGGCAAAAGTCACAGAGCAACACTGCTGGATTTAGTCCAGATGTCATGAAGAATATAAAAAAAAAAAAAAAAACATGAAAAACGATTCATACTCCTTTGGAAGAGTCAGCCATCCATTTTCATTAGTTCATGATTTGATCAACCTACACAGGTCTCTTTTTAGCTTCCGGTGAACCACAATATTATGACTGGGCTTAAATAATGCCAGAGCAATTCATGCAAAAGGGAAACATTGAGTTAAACCAGTCACAGGGCACTGCAACTAGCTTTCCAATGCTAAATTACTCTCCTGCAAGGAAATGGTCTTACTTATGAGAAACAAAGCATAAAGTCTCCAAGGATTGATCTGTGCAGGGTAGAGCCTGAGGGAAGGCTCTCCAGGTGTAGAGGGCCAACTGGTGTCCAGTCTTTCCCTAGAGTGGTCTCTTCTCTGTTGGGTTCTCGCAAACAGGGATTCCTGTGTCTCCCTTACCCCCAACACTGTGCTGCTGTGGATATGGTGCCATTCCCTTCCAAACTCTCCACCAAATGTGGGCAAAACTCCTTTTCATGTTTTTCCTTAGTGCAGCAGAGCAGAGACCGGTGTATAATTATTTAGCTAATTATGTGTAATTATTTCATTGGCATTTCTTCCTCACTAGACTGGGAGCATCATAAGAGCAAGAAACAGGTTGGTTGTGTTCATCCATGAATCCTCAACACCTACCATGGTGCCAAACATACTGTAGATGTGCAATAAATAGCTGTTCATTGACAGTTTTTCAAAAAGAAAACAAAAAAAAATTCCAGAATATATACATAGCATGAGAATCAGTAATTTCTTTACTGAACACTTTTCTGAGAGCCAAATCCCTTAGCTAATCCTTTAGTAACCAGGTTAGTATCTAAGTTAACAACGTGGTGAAATCTGACAAGCAAACCAGGCAAATTTGTCTGGCCTTTTTTTTTAAGAGATAGAGTCTTGCTCTGTTGCCCAGGCTGGAGTATAGTGGTGCCTCCATAGTTCACTGCAACCTCAAACATCTGGGCTCAAGCAGTCCTCCATCCTCAGCCTCCCAAGTAGCTAGGTGTGTACCATGCCCAGCTAATTTTTTAATTTTTATTTTTGTAGAGATGGCACCTGGCTATATTGCCTAGGCTGGTCTCGAACTCCTGGTCTCAAGTGATCCTCCCTTCTTGGAACTCCCAAAGTTCTGGGATTACAGGCATAAGCTATCATGCCTAGCTTGTCTGGGTTTTAATACCAGGGCTGCCACTGTCTTCTCTTACTCTTGACAGGTTATAGGCCCTAGGTAACATTGGAGTTACAGAGGATCACTGGGAAAATTAAAGGAGTTATTGTTCAGAAAGTGCTTAATGCCTGATATGGGGAATAATGAACTATGTGTATGTCCCCCACAGCTCCTTGATGAATTCTTATATGGACAGGAATTCTTAAATGACAGGAAGACAGCCAGTATTCCTGTCCATTTTCCTATCATAGATATACATAAGCCTTAAATTTCAACTGTCTTGCTAGATCATTAGGATATTTTTATTCCTGGTTTCCATTCTGAGGGACACAATTCATTCCCAGTCTGTCTGAGTAGAAATGGTATTATTTAGCCTCCAGCAGGATAGGTTTGTTTTAAACAGTTGCTTTGGCTATTATAAATAATCTTAAACACAGTCTTAAACAAAGATCTCTCTCCTCCTCTGTTGCTTTTTTTGCACACACACACACGAACACCCAAACACACACGGAGCCTTTCTTTAACTTGCCCCTGAACCCTCTCGAACTAGTTTGTATGTGTAGATACAGATAACAGGAGGCAACTTCTGCTAGCTGTGGAATAAAAAATATTTGTGTTTTTCAGGCCAGCTTGTGGTTGCAATAGGAATAGAAGGGACTTCCCTACTCCCATCCCACCCTACCCCCTCATCCTGCCTCAACCAGTCATGCAGAGAGATGCTGAATGGCTGCCTGCTCTCAGGGGAATGATTTGTGGAGGTTTAATGAAAATAATTTGATCAATCGAATCCAACAAATATTCACTGAGTACCTACCATAGTAAAGAACTTACTACATTTTATACTTACTGAAAGTCTTTATTTTTGCCTCTCCGCGTCCTTGAGAGCATCATGCTGATGTTCCCTTCTACAGTTTCAGTCCTAGCACAGACCCTCATACATAGTAAGGGCCTAATAAATGTTTTATTGGATGTATGACTGTGCATAGAAGGGCAATAGGAAGTCAAGGGGGTAAGTATATTTATAACCCAAGATTTCTAGGCCTTTGGAAGACAGCAGGGTATCATATACATTAAGAGCATGTATTTTGCTTAGTATGAATATGAATCCTCATACTTGGAGTTATTATCTGCCAATAAGTTAATTATCCTCTTCAGGTTTCAATTTTCTTATCAACAAAATGGGAAACAACAGGTAACTTTTGAGGGCCAAGACATTGACGATGTGCTTAGCACAGCGTCCGACATAGTATCCAACACAACTGTCTGCTGCGGTTGCAGCTTAGTCAGTGCATAGTGAGCACACAACACAACAACTGCCGGTGCGGCTGGAGGGCGGTGACCAAGTTCTTGCATGGCCACCACTTAACCACCTCCAGTGCCGGTTGGTGTGCGTGGGGATGATAGACATGGGCCGCATGACATGAGGGTGGCCAGCAGCTGGAGCAGATGGGCCGCTCCCAGATGCGAGGCTTGAAGGAGGTGGGGCACTGTGCAGGGAACTGGTGCTGGTTGGGCACGCCTGGCTCCTGGAGAGAGGCTCATCAGACTCTCCACAGGCAGAGAAAACAGCTTAACTTCCTTGTCTGGCAGCGGCGTCCTGGGTGCATGACTGTCTCTACGAGACTGGTTTCCACTATCTGGAAACAAGGATGTGCCTGCACCATGGCCCTGCTTTCTTTCCTGCTCCCTTGGGTGTACAGACAGGAGGAGTGCCTTAGTGAATTCCCTCTCCGGTAGCTCTTTACAGATTTGGGAGTCCAGCTACAGGCTTCAAGTACTATGTTGAAAGGGCAATAAGAATGGGAGAGAAATGGAAAGATGAAAACAAAGGGCAAAGCAGAGGGACGCGCACTCATGCGTGCGTCCATTAGTGCGTACGTCTGTATGTGCCTGTGTGCGTAGGCAGTAGGGCGGGCCAGGCAGTGGGAAGAGCACTTATTCAGAAGCGTGGCTCGGTCTCTGCTCTCCTGTGTGGCCCAGCCTAGAATCCTGAGCGGAGGACCAACATGCTTTGGGAGACAAAGTTCAAATGTGTCCTTTGACATTTGCATCTCAGTTCAATGGAATTCTATTCCCTTTCCCTTGCACCCACCTTTTGATGTGAATATGCATTGTTTTATGGTTTTAACCTTCTCTACTGCCACAGCTTTGGTTTTGGCGTAAAAAAAAAAAAAAAGAAAAAGAAATCTCCAGCCATCCTTTTTCAGCTTCTGCTTTAATTATCCAATTACTGAAGCTATCCAATCTATTTATTCCTGCAATCAAGGCTTTAAATGCGTGGATTTATCATCACCTCAAATCGCCTGTCACTGTGATGGAACAAAAATAGAAAGGTAACCAGGATGCTGTAAGAGGTTTGAATCAACATACTTTTCCTGGTCAGTTCACTGTTTTCAAGACTCTTTTATGAGAAGAAAAAAATTGTGGGGGGAGGAGATAGGAGAGAAGAAAGAAGTAATAGAGGGAAAGGGAATGAAGACTGTTTGAAAGGGCTTTGTCTCTTCCTGTAAAGATTGACCTGCAATGTTCTTGGGTTTTTCTCTAAATTCCCTCCTTTCCAGCTCTCCCCTCTGTGGAGAAATGACCATCACTGCTGCCCTAGCTAAGAGATACAAACTTGGGAGTCATCAGAAGACAGAGAAGGTGGTGTGTAGATCCATGCTGTTACTGGAACTGCATCTGCTTTCTGGATTCACCCAGAATAAGTCCATTTGCACGTTGACCTGATTGCCCCTAACATATTTGAAAACAGACTGTTCTTTTTAACATAAACAACATAATTTTTTTCAGTCACTGCTCATTCACCATTCTGGACATTTTACTCTAATTTATCAAGTTCTTTATTAAAAGGTGGTGCCCCTAAATGTAACACAAAACTTGAAGTGTATTATGTTCAGTATCACCTCCCTCTGTCTGGTCATGGTCTTTGGGGCTCTATTAATAGTACTAGAGCTCCAAAGCTTTTAAACTCCTCTGGCATGTCATATGCTGCTGTTTAGTCACATCTTCCCTGTCCTGTACTCTTTGATTTGAGTTTTTGAGAAACCCAAATATAGGAATTTATATGTATCCATGTACATTTTAATAGGTTAAATCAGGCCCACTTTTGCCAGCCACGGAAACCAGTTTGGATTGCAACATACCTTCCTATATATTTATCACTTTACTTAAACTGTGGTTTTGTATACTCTGCTTTTTGTATGTTCACCCTAGTTATTAAGGTTCTTGACCAGAATAGATTGATACAGAGCCCTGGGAGAAGCCACTAGGCACTATACAATGGATTGCTATTTCTCTATTAATCAGTATTTTTTGGAGTTTATGTCCCAGCCAAAGGCAAACTCTTTAGCTGGAAGGTTAAAGGGACTCCATTGGTGCTGTTATTCTTGGTATAAAAATAAGAGCAACAGTGTTGCCAAAATTGTCTTAGTACCATGCCAATTTAAAAGAGAACTCAGTCCAGTATAGAGCCATCCTGCAACTTAACTTTTTGGTGTGTGTGATATTATAATACTAGCTGATGAATACTCATTTTTCATGCATAGATTTCTCAATAACACATGTGTAATAATAAATGTAATTGACCTATTCTATTCCTTTTCCCCAAAGTAATTTAAGCTCCTCTCTCATTTCCTTTGCCTTTGAGTTTGGCTAATATCTTCCTGCTAGCATGTTTCCATCTGTGAGTTTGGTCAAAGCAACTTTATCTGAGAAATTCTGAAGAATCAGCTTCATCTCCGCTTGGCAGCATGTGGTAAATGAAGGTATTTCTGGTAAGATTTATTGTATCATCTTCTGGGAAACTAACTCCAGAGAGGACCTGATTGCAGAGAACTGTATATTAAAGTTTCTCTTCCTATCCCCAGGCCCAGGTGGAGAGGACAAATGGATTCCTACCTGACTGCAAAATATGACATATTATTATAAACAGAGTCTTGAATTATAGAAAATACTAGTTAGCATAATTACATTACCATATTTTTATATGGAGATTATTATTCAAATACCAAACAGGCAATCTTCCATTGGAAGAAACCAATAAACACTCTCAATCCAGACTTCCATGGTTATGTATGTCAGAGTACAAAACAATTTTAAAGTTTAAAACCCATTACATTACAAGAGCTATTCACTTCAAGTAGGTGGCAATTTGCTTCATTTTTTCACCCCACGTTTTGATAGCTATTCACCTCTATCAATTCTTATCTTGCCCATTCTTTAGGAACCAATTGCAGTTTAAAAAGTGCCCATCTATTTCTGATTGAAATCTTCACGTGCTGGTTTTTTAAACTATTTTTCAATCTCTTAATAAAATAGATTGCCTTCAGGCTGCCAGTTAGTAAACCTGCTAACAATGCGGGGATTCCAAAGACTGCTGTGGCTCTTAGGTTTTCCCTGCTCTTGGTTCTGTGCAGGAAATCCACTGGTGCTATCCACATGTGCATAACAGTTTAATGGGTGGAGCTTATTTAAAATCACGCAAACAAAAACAACAACAAAGCTCTGCAAAATTTCCTGATGAAATTGAGTTAAACTACCAGCCTTTTTAGTGCACAAAACATAAAATAGGTCTTATAGCTTTTCCCTTTACTTGTTAACAGTTTTTATTGTTGACATCTCAGAGTCATCAGACCGACAGTGTCTCTATATCATTGAGGATAACCTCCATTTGTAAGTGGGACTCTCGACCCATCAGTCTTGGAACAAGTATTTCTTAAGGACCAGCTTTGTGGCTGGCCATGAATCAAGTAAAGGAAGGGAAAATATGGTGTCTGCCTCTGAGGGCTCATGCTTTAGAGAGACAACAATATGCGACAATCTACACAGTTAAGGGTAGGGAGATGTTCAGACAATAGGGTTCCCTGTGATTCAGAGATAGGAGAAATAAGGAGTCGAGGCAATGGTCTTCTAAACCCAGAAGAACCCTCAGATATGGGGATGAAGTTGTATTAGGTGTAAAGGACTATCTGCCGTTGAGGGAAGACACAGGAGCCCTGAGTAAGTATTACAAGCATGGGATGAACTGAAGGCAGTGAGAAATTGACCAGACTAACACTGGCCCTTCCTGTGTCTATGTGGCCACCATCCATCTTCCCCCTTCCAGGGGAAGAAAAGCCACACTTTCTTTTCTTTTTAAAACTATTGTCATCCTCAGTGTCTACTCAGGATCTCCATACCCATTCCCTAGCCTTGGTCTCATCAATACTGAGTGCTTAAATTCCCTGATCTTAAGCAACATTCATATCCTCTTAGCTTGAATCCGATTAAGCTAAATGTCATTGTAGCCCCAAATAATCAGGAAACTTTAAGATCATGCAGACCAAAACACACTTATAGATCTCATATAATGGCTGGATGTTATTTCCAGTTTTCTAGATCCTTTTAACCCAGTAGCAGGTACAAGGTGGAGAAGTGTGACAGAATAAGGTAAGTGCCACAAGAATAGTGTGGAGTCCCCTGGTGTTTCAGAATTAAAGAAAGCATGTCCATCTGGAGCACTGGAGAAAGTTGAATGCCTTTGAGATGCCTCTCAAATATGACTAAGGCTTTTTATATCCGTCATAGAAGAAGCCCTAGGAAGATAAGGGAAGAGTGGACATAGGCAAGCTGAGATTGCGTTCAAAGAAAAGTTCATGTTATTTGGTTAACAATATTGGTAATATAATATTAATTATAAAATAATATTTATTGCATTTACCTTTCACAATAGCATGTTGAGGGGGTACTATATTCTCTACTGTATGCATGGGAAAACTGACACTCAGGTAGGAAAAGGATCCTGCCTGCAGTCCCTTGGTAGTAAATGTTGGGGCCAGGACTCAAACCCATGTCTATCTAATCCATATTGAGAAGGTTATAGTTCAGAGGAGGTAAGTAATTGTTTTGAGGAAGCAAAAGAGAAAAGTTGATGGAGTTCATCTACAGAGAGTGAGGGAAGGATGAGGAGAATTTAGAGGAGGACAGAAAAAGTAGAGAACAGTTAGCAAATCTGTGGTGGCAAAATAGAGCCTTTGGGCTCTCATTTACCTATTTATCTGTTGCACAAAAAATGTACAAAAGGGATTTATTTGCTAATACATGGAAATCAAAATCCCAGACAAACTCTTGCCCATAAGGTTAGATTTAATGACTCAGGGTCAATGCAGTAGGCCTTTGGTGACTGAGGCTATGTCTATGTGGCCATCAAATCCTATCTTAGGATCACATGTCTACTAGACTGTCCTGGCATCCACAAGACCCTGTATTGGGAAGACTCAAATGCTGGATTGATACGGTCCAGGTCTGTGCAGGAATCATGAACATATCGCAATCTACTCACAAGGCCAAAGTCAGGGCAGAAGGTTAGTGGCTGGGTGTTAGGTTGATGCAAAGAAACTGCAGTTGGTGACTTCTCTTGGGCTCTGTCTCCCCTAGATCACTGGGTATTTTCCAGCAATGTGTTCAGAACTCCTGGCCTCCTGAGTTAGGATGCACATCCCCAGGGGACTCCCTGGGTTGCAGCAATCTGTGTATCATGGGCAAGGAGCTTATTAGGGACTGAAGTATTCCTAGCCAATTGTTAATCAATCACCTTGTATTTTTCTAGCTACAGTCTTTGGAGGATGGTTTCATAATGGCCATTTCCCAAAAGCTATACGAGAAGCTTTATTCAATCACCTGGGTCCCGCCTGCCCCTGTGGCCTTATCATTCTGCACAGGAGTGTCTGTCATTTTCATTCCTTCATTGCCATGCAGAACACTGTACTGGGAGGGTTCCGTGCTGGGAGTGTTGTTATCCTTTCCAACACTGCTATTTTTATTATAAAAGATGGAGAAATAGTAGGAGGTTAATGGCTGCTCAGAATAAAAACAAATAGTGACTAAGAACAAATATTCAAACGAGGCATTGTCTTGCTGGGGGAATGACATTCAACAGTGAAGCGCTGCGCTCAGTTTTCATCTCCCTCTTTGACTATATAAACCGGGGGTTGTGTGTACTCAGTTCTGCCATTGTACTGCCTTCCATTGTCAAATCACCTAACAAAAGAGACTGTTGGAAGCACAAGAACCCTCCAAAGGCCAAGGGTTCTAATCAGGGAAGTTTGTTTCTTCCTCTCCCCAATGTCACACTTCCGACTTCCTTCACTTTCACTAAAGTGGATTGTCACCTCCCATTGGCTACCATGGGCCCCTTGCAAAGCCCAGTTCTCTGCAAAGAGGAGTGAAAGGGTTGTGTGGACCAAGGCTCTGACCGTATTCACTGACCTGTGGGCACTGCTTGTTTCCTGTGCCTAAAGCACATTGCACACACATTATTGTGCCCATGACCTCCAGTTTCTAATTGAGCTGTCCCTTCAGGATGAAGTGGTGCCTTAACCTCCAGCTTTCTGTGTCCCCCTGCCTAGTGTCCCCTAAAGTGCTATTCTTTGCTAGGTGACCGTTGATAGAAAAGAGGAAAGAGAACTAACATGATTTGGGTATATACCATGTGCTAGGCACTGCACAAAGTAGTTTTTAAAAAAACAATGTTTATTTCTTTTGATAATCCTGCCAGGTAAGTGTCACTGTCTTTATTTCATGGGAAAGAAACTGAGACATAGAGAGGTTTAGTAAATTATACAACATTACTGAACTGGGTAGTGGGGCCAGGATTCATTCATTAATCAGAAAATGCACACACACACACAGACCATGTACAACACACTCATCTACTTGCTAGACATGTAATATGTTTTTAAAATATAACATCTTAATTCTTTCAAAATTAATTCTTTCAAAACTGACTCCAGAAATCCCTTGAAAAGAGAGTCTAATGGTCACTTAGGCTGTAGCAGAAAGAATACCATATAGAGAGCTATTCCCTCTACCTAATCAGCATTAAACCTTGTGTAATTACCACTCCAAATGAGACAGTCTATGATTGTTTCTAAATAAAGGGTAAATGATCTAAAGAAGATTATATAAGATCCAATACTTCTTATCTCATGCCTGGATCCTGAACTTCCTCTGCACTTTTCCTCCTCCTCTAAAAAGTCATCAGCATCCAACCAGGGGAGTCTCACTAAACCAGAACTCACGTTGGGCAAAGGCTAAAAGATCTCCCTGGGTGTCCATTCCACTTATCAGCTCCATGGATCCATAGATCTAGTTTTTGTGGGAAGTGAGCAGACACCCTTCTTCCCACCAAGTGAAGGCCACCATCTCTACAAGCTTTCTCTTTCTCTGTCTGGTTTCCATTCTGCTTCCAACCTGCCTTCTCAAGCTTTTCTCTTCATTGTCTTCCTGATATTAAAATCCCCTTCCAACTGGGCATGGTGGCTCATGCCTGTAATCCTAGCACTTTGGGAGGCCGAGGCAGGCGGATCATGAGGTTAGGAGATCAAGACCATCCTGGCTAACACAGTGAAACTCCGTCTCTACTAAAAATACAAAAAAAATTAGCCGGGCGTGGTGGCGGCCACCTGTAGCCCCAGCTACTCTGAAGGCTGAGGCAAGAGAATGGCATGAACCCAGGAGGCGGAGCTTGCAGTGAGCCAACATCACGCCACTGCACTCCACCTTGGGCCACAGAGTGAGACTCCATCTCAAAATAAAATAAAATAAACAAAATAAAATAAAAAATAAAATAAATAAATTCCCTTCCACTGAAAGAGCCAGTCCAATTATCCCAATCCACACAGATCTCTCCCTTTTCTGAAATCTTTAGTTAGTGCTACATGAGTTATTACAAGATCCCTCTGATTTCCCTTGTGTATGTTTTATTTATTCAACTTGATTTATAGCCTTGAAGGTAGGGGGTATGTCTTATACTTTTCTCTAACCATTCTTAGCAAATACCTAATAAATATAACTGCTAAAAGGAAGCTGTAGTAAGAAAGAGCACTGGGTTAGTAATTTGGAAACTCATTTTTTTTTTTTTTGTTTCAGCATTGCTACTAACCAACTATGTGATTTGGGGGAAGCTATCAAACTCTCAAAGCTTATTTTCCCATCTGCCAAAATGACCAGGCTTGAGCAATGGACTTCTAAGACCTTTCCCAAAGTTATAACTATATGCTAATGAATTGATTAAACATTTGAAGAAAAAGGAAGTTGCAAAGAAAAACCCACCCCAGACCTGAGTTGCTTAACATCCGAGTGTTCTGAGAATGGAGGCTGAGTGTGAAATCTATGAATGAGGATCAAGAGACAGCACAGTCAGTTAGGGCATATTATTGAGTTTCCATAAAGCCTTAAACATCACTGGGCCAGTGAATCCCTCTGATTCCTTAGGGAGGGACTGAAACAACTTTAGGAGCAAAGGGAACCAGGTTCTTTCTGTTCCTCAACTACAGACCTTTACTGGATCAGACTACAACAGCAGGTTTTCCCACTGCTAAGATCTGAACTCAGCTACCTCAGGGGAGTCACAGAAGGAGACTTCCAGGTGCCCCAGGAGGCAACTTAGCTTCAAGGATCAAACTCACACACTTCTGTCTTCCTTTCCCTCTGGACTCTTGTCAAAGACTAGACTCCATCAGTGAGGCTGAAATGTACACAAAAATATGATTTACGTTACTGTAAGACTGGTCAGGCTGGAAAGGCCTCTCTGACTCTAAATCAGGGTCTTAGGAGCTACTTGCTGTCCATATCACAGATACTTGACAACAGGGAATCTAGATGGGCTAGACTTCTTCCTCAAGGCTTTCCCTGTGCTCACTGTAGAATCCCTAAAGAGTGAGTGGGATAGATGGTCCAAACTGTGCCCTACCAGTTTGCTTCTGCTCAGAGAGGTCCATGCCTCTCAAATCATTTTGAATGAAGACCAACTTCCTCTGCTTAGCCATGGCCAACTTCGGTCACAGGCAGGTCTTCCACAGACTCTCCAGTCTCCTGGCTTGATGGATTTAGACTTAAAAAAATAACAGTATTTATTCATGTAATAAGTAGACTTTTTTCCTGCAAAGAATGAAAACATATAGTATATATTGTTTTATCTGGTAATTTAAAATTTAATCATATATTGTAACCATTTCTTTATGCCAGTAAATATGGAACTCTGGCATCAATGTCTTGTCTTCCATCCTCCGCTATAACTTTATTCTTGGTCAGGGACTATGTTCCTAGAAATATATGAAAAAGTAAATTCTGCTGTTGGCCCCTTTACTTTCTTCCTGTCCTCGTTCAGTAATGGACCACCTGGTACTCCATCCTCTCAACCAAGCACTGGTGGTGAGGTTTCATGCATTTAGGAAACGTGCATGGATTCTTCTGAGGAGAACAACAGATTCCCATCTCTTCCCAGAAATCTAGAACCAATAGTAGAGATTTATCAAAAACAATCAGAGAAGCTGAATGTGTATGTTCCCTGTACTTATTAAACAGAACTCAAATGAAAGTTTTCTTTAATGTTTCTTCTTTTGTCTTGGGTGGTAAGTGGGACAGGCTCTTTTGTAATGCAGTCTCAAGTGTTGGTCCATTCTGTCATTAAACTTGCTATTTCCTTCTGCTCACCTTTCTACCCAGATGCCCATGTCACTTTGACATAGTTCCCTCCTTTCTACTTTTTCAAGTACAGTTTATGTTTTAGGACCGACTTGTGGGGTATGTGCCCTGGGGGTGCCCATGACCTCCAGCCTATAGGGTGGCTCCTCTTCAGTCCTCAAGGATTTCCCTTCCTGAACTTCTCTGGTGCCTGCTGTCTGCTTTATGTTCATGTTAGCACCCTCTCTCCTCCACACTTCCAATATCGTGCACAGTGTTTTTTGTTACAATCCTGCAAAACAGGTTTTTAAAGTTATGGTCTGTAGTTGCCGTTTTATAGTTTCTTAAACATGGATCATTTCTATCCAATAATTCAAAGAAGTGACATCATGCCCTTGAAAGGTATTGTTTTATTTGAGTCAGATATAATATTACTAAAATATATGCTATCCCAAGAGACTGGCTGTATTGTGAATTTTCCCTGTAAATGTCTAGCTTCCATTCTTAATTCCCAGGCTAGGGCTCCTTGGGTTGAATGACAAAACTTCCAGAAGAAATGCTGGTGCAGTAGCTAGGTGATTTACCCACAATCTCTCCCTCTGGGATTCCCTCTCAGGAGGGTGAGTTTGTGAGTTTCTTACATGTAATGAGTGGCCTTCAGTCCAAGCAGACTTGCTAAAAACAGTGAACTCTTTCTTACTTGGATGATGTTGTGTATTTGCCAATGCTCTTTCATGCATATTGTTACAGATCTTCACTGCACCTTTGTGGGAAAGGCAGGGCAGTTATTTTAATCCCCATCTGATAGATGAGGAGAGTGAAGCTCTGAGAGATCCTATGGCTTTCCTAAGATGACATCATTGGCGGCCAAAGCTAGAACCTGATGCCAGGATCTCCCACTTGTCCTGTCCTCTTGGTAACACACACAAGGATGCTCTGATAGCCACCATTGTTTCCTCACATCCGTTTACTTCTCAAATGTAGTCACATTTCTAATCCCATTTAATTCTCACAAGAGCGCTGGGAGAAACCCCTGGGTGGGGGTTATCTGAGTCATTATCTCCAACCAATAGAAACAAACCCAGTGACTTAAGGGACTTTCCTGGTCACACATGGATCAGTGAGTGGGGTGGGACAGAACTCAGTTCCCAATCCCTCCAGGTAGAACTTTGACACCTCTGTGCACACACATACCATGTATCTCCGATGTTGGTCTCCCTGCAGCCAATAATTTTAAGGAGAAAGCATGACTGTCAGTAGGAACTTCAGGGTGGTCTTCAAGGGAAACGCTGGCATCCAAATGAACCCATTGCTTGGTACTTAGTGACAGGCAGGTGTGCAAGTGTGTTAGTGTGTGGTCCCATGGAAAGAACCAGGTGGGGAGGCCTTGGGCACAGAGCCAGGGTGAGAGCCAGGCCTTCTGATTTCCAGGAGAGTCCTTTTTTAATTTCCTTTCTTTTCTAACCCCATTAATAGAAGAAGTCAACAGCTTTCTTCATGAAGAAAAATTAAGTGAATGTCAGATCAGGAGTTTGATTTCCCTCATGACAAATACAAAGAATTATTCCACATTCTTCCACCAGTGAAAGGGGGTGAGGTGTCCATTTTCCTGCTACTTATGTTCCTCAGCAGGTATGTAGGAATGACTGGGTCACTGTTAGCTGGGTAAAATGACCCACAGTCTCAACTCAGCCAATACAAATATTTCCCCAACTGTATGTTGAGCAAAGATGAAAAAAATTGGCATCTGAAGAGGTGAAAGGAGGTGGTGGCAATGCAGTCATTCCCTGAGGGAAAAGAGCAGATTTCCTGCTGCTGCAATAGGTGGTCCAGAATTGGCCAAGAAGGGGCTTCCTCACACACACTCATATGACCAGTGAAGGTTCCCAGGGGCAGAACCAGGAACATGGGACAATACTCTGCTTCCCTTAGAAAATGCCCAATTTTGTTCAAGGGCTGTTTTTCCATTGAGTATGTACGTATGTATGTGTGTGTGTATATATATATATGTGTATGTGTGTGTGTGTGTATATATATATATATATATATATATATATATGCATGCTTAGCTCATTTGGCTCTGCTTTGTGTTATCAGGGATAAAACATACAAGGGCATGTTCTGCTTGGACATCACTTTTTAAACAAACAAACAAACAGGTACCATATGACTGGTTAATGTAAAGTACAGAGAGGACCACAATTGAAGGAGGTCTGTCTTCTGCCTTCAGAAAAACCACACTCTAGTTGAAAAATCATGATTACGCACTCGGTAAGTTAGATGATTACACGTTTTGTAAGTTAGCTCCAAATTCAAGGCTAACAATGACAATCAGTGGCACTCAGCAAGGAAAAGAAAGTTTGACTCTGGTAGTCCAGAACAGGGAGAGGCTAAACAGAGGGGGAATAGTTCAGGAAGAATCAGAGGCAGAGGTGGAACTCAAGTTGGGTCTTGACTGCTAGATAAGAGGGGTGGTCATGGATGCAGTGCCAGGGAGATGTGGAGGAGTGAGTGGGAGAGTTGGCTTGGCTCACTTTTCAGAACACAGACTTCCCCTTTGCTCCCAGGGACTTGCTGTCTTTTAATGACAAAGAAAGGATGTAAGAGAGTGTGAGTGGTTTAAACATGCCTCACTTCCAGAGGCTCAGAGAGCATCCCGGGTGATAATGGAGGAGAAGCACCTTTTCTGAAGTCCGGGACAGCACACAGCTTTTCACTCAAATGAAATCCACCCCCTCCCTTTAAAAAAAATACCCCAGGACTGTTTGCCTATCCATGGGAAAGTCTTAAAGGAAAATGCAGAAATGGGAATTGCTTTGAGAATCTGTAGAAGGTTGACAGAATATGTGTAAACTAGAAAGTGCTGGACAGCTTACCATTATAACTAGGGGCCTGGTTGACACTGAATTCCAGGAGAGACCACACGACTAGAAGGTATTTAAAGTACTTTCAGTGAGTCTATTTTGTGTACCCTTAGCAGCAGAGTGAATCTTGGCATAAGCTAGTCCGAATCCTCTCCCAGAGCAGACATATCTTCCACAGCCATCTCTAGGGCTTGCCATCCCATCTCTGTTTTTGTGACAGCCTGTTCCACTGACATACTGGCAATCCATTAGGGGGACTAACAGGGACAGAACCAAAGATTCAGTTCTTGGGTGGAGGAGCCTGCAGAATCATGGTGCTGAGGAGATGGAGAGGAGACAGCACTGGCATGGTGGATGGCATTCACACATGTTTTGCCTATTTCAAATTAAAGCCAAAGCCTGGGCCTGGTGCCCTCATCAACTGTTGTTATAGCCATGCCATATAGAATTAATAATCTTAGAATTGTTACATGTCTCTTACATTAATTCTAGGGTTGGAAGGCCATCTTAAAATAAGAGTGGGCTATGGAGGGTCAGCATTTGGATGGAATATTTATTACCATTTCCAGGACCATTTGTCCATGGCATATTTAGAAGCTTCTTTTGAAAACTTTTATTTGTGCCTCACAAATCTCAACTCCTAAAGGGAACTGGATGTGTGGTCAAGACACGTTGAGCTAGAAGTTAGCTTTGCCATTAGGCAGCCATGTCTGGGATGTGCTTGGTGAATCATGGGTGCTCTATGAGGGTTTGCTGAATGATTAGGAAACTCAGGAAAATCTCTTCAGTTTCTCCATCTCTAAACCAAGAGAAATAGCCCCCAACACTCCCAACTGACAGGCCTTCAGCAGGATAAAAATGAGGCAATGGTTTTTTAATATACTTTACAAGTAAAAATTTCTGTAGAAATAGTGGTTGCTATAGGAAACTGAGTTGGAAAAGGCCTGTGACTAGGACCTAGGAAACTTTGGGTCTTGTCCAGCTCAGCCCGTAAACAATAAATCTTGAAAAGTCTCTTACCTTCTTGGAGCTTCGTTGACCTCATTTGTAAACATGTTATAATAGAGTCTGTTTACTTCGCAGCGTGTTTGAAAGTCAATGGATGGCCGGGCGCGGTGGCTCAAGCCTGTAATCCCAGCACTTTGGGAGGCCGAGGCGGGTGGATCACGAGGTTAGGAGATCGAGACCATCCTGGCTAACATGGTGAACCCCGTCTCTACTAAAAATACAAAAAAAAACTAGCCGGGCGTGGTGGCGGGCGCCTGTAGTCCCAGCTACTCGGGAGGCTGAGGCAGGAGAATGGCGTGAACCCGGGAGGTGGAGCTTGCAGTGAGCCGAGATGGCGCCACTGCACCACTGCACTCCAGCCTGGGAGACACAGCAAGACTCCGTCTCAAAAAATAAAATAAAATAAAATAAAATAAAATAAAATAAAATAAAATAAAAATAAAAAAAAAGAAAGTCAATGGAGATGATAATAAATTCCTCCCCTTTGACGAGCAATAAAAAAGTAAGTGTGGGTGTCTACCTGCTCATGCCTGTGCACAGTTGTGATTTTAGAAACAGTTTGCTCCTGGAGAGGTGAAGCCTTGATGGGAAGCCCCTGGGCCTTCTGACCCTACCCTCTTTCTTCCTGCCTTCAGGCATCCACACCATGTGTTTCCCATTAGCCTTGCCTTAGCATTCGCCTTCAGTGTTCTTTGCAATCATTGCTCACCATCTCCCGCATGCACAGTCTCCATAGAACCCCAGAATATGAGCACTGGATGGGGTCTCACTCTACAGAACCAACCCCTTTAGACATGAGGATATGGAGGCTCTGAAAAGTCATGTAGCTATTTGATAGCAAAGTTAGCACTGGATCCCAGGTCCAAGTTCATAGTTCTTTTTACTGTCTCTGATCCCAGGCCTTTTAAACAGTGTACTTCCCAACCCCATTTTATTACAGGAAATCCCATCTCTCTGGAAACCAGTCCCAAGAGTGGCATTGGTTAGCGTATCTCAAATACGGTGGGAGAAGCCTCTTAGCTCAGCTCGTTATTTCTCTCTTGTAGAAAACCAAAAGAGAGATGAATAAGGGATGAAAACATACTCCACATGGACTCAATAAATCTTGGGTGAAATGATGCTCTCTGACAAGGTAAATAAAAAATGGAGCACTCAAGCACCAGCACTGGGGATGAGACGAGGACACGGCAATTACCAGGACTTCTGCCTGCTTTGCTTTGTCGACATAAAACATCAAGTTAGAATCACTGTATGTCATCATCTGTGGGTTTTTGTTCCTATTAGTATAGTTGACTAGATATGCTGGATGTCATATTTATGATGTATTTAACAAAATAATTTTTTTCAAAAAAAGATTTTTTGTGTGCGTGACTGTCAAAAAGCTTGACTTCCAGATCAGCGGTCATCTTTGTCTATGTCCCTTGTCAGTCACATTTCTCACCCAAGCTTCATTCTCTTCACCCATAAAATAGGTGGGATAGGCCAGATGCTCACTAAGGAATCCTCTGGTTAGGATGTTCTATTGCAACTCCTCTGTTTGTACATGTTGTCATTAAATAGGACAGCATTTTACAACATTAGTGGCTACTCTGAGCCACTGCAGAAGCTCCTCCACACAAGGGCTCCTGAGCAAAGGGCTCCCCCCAGGACAGGACTATGAACTCGCTGTCAAACTGTCGCAGAGATTTCTCTGTATTTCAGCTACTGCTTCCTGACAATTCATATAACCACCTTTCAGAAGGACATGATAATATAACATCTTGATTGTAAAACTGCTCATAAAACATTATGGGATTGTGGAAAGTTTGGGTCCTGTAAGGACGCTGCTGGAATACAACTTGAGCCTGAGTGGAAAATAAATAATGAGCTATTTGAAACCGTCATCATTCCCCAAATGGAGCAGAGAGTGAAAATAAATGGAAATACCATCAATTACTGTTTTTCCCAACGGCCAAGTGATAAAGATATTTAAATGATGTGTGACACAATGGAGTGTGAGTTCTAACGGAGGGGCTCCTGTCCTTAACGAGGTAGAAAAGTAAGGTAGTAGAAGAGGTGGAAAAGTTAGGAGGGAAGAGCAAAAAAAAAGCAGAAATGAGAACCGAGGGAGCCGGGCTGAGCCTACACGTGACAGCAGCGTACAAATCGCACTGGTGAGGTGTAATTGCCTGTCCTCTAAATGGAGACTCAGAAAGGAAAGACAGAGGACAAGGAGATGAGGAAATGAAAAGCAGGCAGGTGGCCTGTAAAAGCTTAGACAGGAACAGCTCTAGCTGCCTTTTCTGGGCCATGAAAAGTTCTGGCTCTATCGATGGAGCAGGGAGTCTGGCCGTGGCTCAGTCTTGACACTGGCCTTCTGACTCTCTGTAGGATCCTCCCCAGCTGCCTCACCTGCCTACGTTTGGGGCCTCTCACAGGCTGCTCTGTGGGTGATTCCTGAATCTGCCCCTCTCCCTGGCTCAGCCCTCTTCTGTCTCTAACCTTCCATTAGTCCTCTCCACGCCTCCCCTTCCACCTCACACTCAGCCTAAATCTGTGTTCCTCATTTCCTCATGCACCCTGGTTCCCTTTTCCATGTTTTCATACTGGAAGTGGCACCAACTATTTCTTCTAACTCCCTAGACTCAAGTTTGCCTTTCTTCTACTTACCTTCCCTGTCTTACAGCTCCCAAATCCGGTTATTTTTTTGCTAGTGAAATCTCTATATTCACAGACTGTACCTTTATTGGGACTTTCTCATACCTCATTTTCAAACCACTGTAATAGCCGCTGCAAACTGGCCTTGGCTCCAGCTTCTTCCCGCTTGAGTCTACCCAGTGTCCTCTTGCCAGATTGACAGTCCTCCAACACCTCATTAGTCATGCTACTCCCCTGCTCAGAAACCTGCCATAGCTCCCTATTTCTCACAGTCAAGACCCTCAGGGCTCTTTGACCCTACCTTCTCGGAGAGATCACATTTGCAGCTTCTCTTCTCCATGTTGTACTTGCTATTCAACAAATCCTCCTATCTTCCCCACTCATTCTCATTTCTGTGGTATAACCTCCTGTCCCATTGGATATGTCATATTCTATTCAAGTCCAAAGTCAAGACCTCCTCCTCCAGGTAGCCTACCCTGTCTCCTGAAAATGGTGCTGATGCACTTATGTCCGGGTATGATCATTCAGCACTGGATTAGTGGCTGATTCACATTGACATTGTAAGGTTTGGGTCCAAACATAATTAACTCTTAGGCATTCATCTCCCCATTCTTTGAGGTCTTCAAAGAATGTAGATCATCCTGCATGCTTGGTGAGGACAGCATTGTGGGTTCACTGGTAGTCTGTGACTGGTCAGCTGCATGACCGGTGCATTTATTGGCACAGATTTGATTTTTGAGAAAAGGATACAAAGATCACCCATTACAATGTAAATTTTTGAGGAAATTTAAATTAAGTAAAAATACTGACCAAAAACATCACCTTAACACTTGGCCACTTAGCTGATGCTGTTCATTCTATCTTCAAGACGTTCTGATGAACCCTTAGGGTTAGGACACTCCTCTCTGTTGTTACACGCCACTCATACCTGTTGAAATGTGTGCTTCCCAAGAATCAATTGTATTTGTTCCCAAACCTTTTTATGCTGGTTGTAGTTATAATTTATGTAATTTATTTAAATATTATGCAAAACTATGAACTATGAATTCAAAGAGGGTTGTTGATTTGACAAAAAAACACATTGATTGCTTTGGAAAGAGCCAGTAAATGGGAAATTGATTTAAAAAAAAAAAAAGGATCAATGTTAAATTGAATGTGGGTGGGACAACTCTTAAGAGATTAGTTGAAAATAATAAAATTCTGCATGTAGATAGCTCATAAAATACATTTGAGGTTCTTGATTTGCTTTAAAGAAGCCAAAGCTAGTTAATGTAAATAATGTATTCTTGGAGTGATTTGTGGAGAGAAAGGATGCAGAACTTTAATGAGAAGAACTTTATTTAAGAAAAAATCAGGCCAGGCGCAGTGTCTCACATCTGTAATCCTAGCACTTTGGGAGGCTGAAGTGGGTGGATCACGAGGTCAAGACATCCAGATCATTCTGGCCAACATGGTGAAGCCCCATCTCTATTAAAAATACAAAAGTTAGCTTGGTGTGGTGGCGCATGCCTGTAGTCCCAGCTACTCAGGAGGTTGAGGCAGGAGAATTTCTTGAACCCAGGAGGTGGAGGTTGTAGTGAGCCGAGATCACACAACTGTATTCCAGCCTGGTGACAGAGTGAGATTTCGTCTCGGGGAAAGAAAAAAATCCACCTATACCAAACAATTGGCAAATAAGTGCATATTTATAAGTTTAAAAACATGTTTAAAATAATTTGACCATCCTTTCCTATTATCAATCATTATTCCAGATTATATCAGATTAAAGGAATTCATTACTTAGTACTACTCAACCCCAGTTTGGGGGCAGAAACAGGGTAGTATCATCTTCTGAATACCAGAACCTGACACATCCACATTTGAGCTGCAAAGATACACGTCTGTGATACTTAACCTCTAAGACATGCCCCCATACCATCCTTGTGTGGATCTTTGGATCTTTATTTCCTGGAGTTCACGCCTTGTGAGAACTTTATTTCCTGGAGTTCACACTTTGTGAGTTCACACTCTCACTGAATCAGGCTGTCCTATGTGATCAATAGACTACACTAGAAGTTATGGCGTATGACTTCCAAGGCTGGTTCATAAAGACTTCTTGCTTAGTATCTTGAGTAACTAACTCTGAGAGAAGCCAGCCACCATGTTTTGAGGTCACTCGAGCAACCCTGCGGAGAGACTCAGGTGGGGAACTGAGGACTCTTGCCAACAGCCAGCACCAGCTTTCCAGCCATGTGAGTGAGCTGTCTTGGAAGTGCATCCTCTAGTCCCGGTCAAGTCCTCAGATGACTATAGCTGTAGCTCACATCTCAGGAGAGATCCCAAGCCAGAACTACCTGGCCAAGCTGTTTCCAGATTTGTGACCCACAGAAACGGTGAGAAATATTAAATGACTATTGTTGTTTTAAGCCATTATATTTTGGAACAATCTGTTATGCAGCCTTAAGTAACAGAGAATTTCCCAAACAGAGCAGCTATTTCTAAGCAGGGAGAACCTGAGGTGACTCATATTGAGTACTAGTAGCAAGAATGCCCACTCTACTGAAAGTACAAAGGACGCACTGCTTTTATCCTCCTGAATTACATAAAATAAAACTGGAGATTTTTTTTTTCTTTTTGAGATGGAGTCTTCCTCTGTCACCTAGGCTGGAGTGCAATGGCGTGATCTCGGCTCACTGCAACCTCTGCCTCCTGGGTTCAAGCAATTCTCCTGCCTCAGCCTCCAGAGTAGCCAGGATTACAGGTATGCACCACCACTCCTGACTAATTTTTGTGTTTTTAGTAGAGGTGTGGTTTCACCACATTGGCCAGGCTGGTCTCGATCTCCTGACCTCAGGTGATCTGCCTGCCTCGGCCTCCCAAAGTGCTGGGATTACAAGCATGAGCCACCACGCCCTACCTGAGAAAATGTTCTGAAGGTTCATTTTGAACTGCTTCTGGGACAGAATGACAACACAAAACAAGTTTGCTCAATAGTTTGATATTCAAGAGTAAGGAAGAGTAAAGGGGCATCAGAGAGAGAATCATTTTTTTCCTGTTCATACTTTAAACCTCACCTACACGCATCATACCCCTTACAGAATAAAAGGGGCCCTTGAGAAATTCTGGGGATCATCCCAATCAGGGTGTGCTTTAGGAACCCTGGGTTTCTGGCAAAATTCCATAAAGATTCTCCATCACATAGAGTGAATATGTTTCTCTTGTTAGTATCAAAGGATAGCACTCTTATAATAATAGCAGGCCTAATAGCAGCAATGCTCATTGGCAGGTTGGTCATAGCTTAGTGAGCTGGTAAAAAATATTTATCACTTTTTTCCTCTTCATAAAACACATGTTAAAGCTTGAGAAATCAAATGAAGAGACTCTAGCTGTATCTTTGGTGCTTCAGCCTGAACAGCCCAAATATAATCAATTGCATTTTCCTAACTGTCTTCCCCTCTGATTGCTAAGCCATGGATCTGATGCTTGCACCAGGAGTGGACCCTCTTCCCTCCTCTGACGCTGTACTTCAAAATCACTACCAAAAGGGAGATGCCTCTTTTTTTTCCCTCAGCAGGAAAATAAGAGAAAGCCAGCTGAACATGGATTGGAGGTAAATCCACCTCCTCAGACGATGAAACAACTTCTAGAATGTCTTCCTTCCTCCTTCTCACCCCAGTCTCATTTAAATTTGCTACCACTTTGATCACATCAGTATTCTGCTTAAGAACCTGAAATGACTTTCTGATGCCATCCAAATAAATGCCCAGGCATATTAGGAAGATATTCAAGACCTCTGGTAACCAAGCTTCAAATCTGACCTGAAGGTACCATTCTAGTTTTATTTTTGCTGACAACTCATGGATGTGAACCTGGGTCCTTGACAAATGCTGACTTTTCTCAGACTCTACCAAACACTCGTATGTCTCCTACTTCACTCCTGCTATCCTCTTTCCCTGGAATGCTCTCCTTCCAATCACCAGCCTTCTATACTTTCTTGTAGGTTAGTTGTTTCAACACCACATGCTACAGATCCCTCTTGTGACAATGCCAGAGATGGCCGCCACCTCTAGTGGCACTTCTGTGCCACTCACATTTGTTTCTTATTAAGAGTGCAGTAACTATCCAGGTTCTTTATGTCTCGTCTCCCCTCTAAGCTTGTAAGCACCCAGAGGATAAGAATCCGATTTCTTTTATTGCTGTTCCCCCCACACACTTAACAGTGTCCTTGGCATTTACAAGAAACATAATATCACGAATAAGTGAATATTCTTGCTTTTCTAGAACTTATTTTACAGACTCATCTATACATTTATTTCAAAGGAAAAACAACAAAAAGACAAGAGCAGAAATGTGACATGAGATGGATAGTGCTATTTCCCTGAATAGCTGCACCCAAATCTTCCCCACTTAGCTGTTTTCATCTTCACATCCAATCATTTAGCTTCATTTGACTGGAATGACTACAGGTTCCTTTTATAAAAGAGTGTTAAAAGTTGGCAATATTGGTGGCTTCCTAGAAGGTATGACTAGGTGGGAACTTAAAAATGTCCTTTCCTCCTTGAATAATTTCTTTAAAAATTATTATTTACTGATTTCTGAAATTCTTCCATTTGAGATTTTTTTAAAGTAACTATCTTCAGGAGAGGTCACATTTAAGGCAATGACAATTATTATCAAGAATAATGGTGATGAAAGGTGATATGGTCTGGCTGTGTCCCCACCTAAATCTCATCTTGAATTGCAATTCCCATAATCTTCACATGTCATGGGAGGAACCTAGTGGGAGGTAATTGAATTGGGGGCGGTTCCCCCCACACCGCTATTCTCATGATAGTCAGTGAGTTCTCACAAGATCTGATGGCTTTTTAAGGAGCATTTCCCTCTTTGCTTGGCAGTTCTCCTTTCTGCCATCATGTGAAGAAGAATGTGTTTGCTTCCCCTTCTGCCATGACTGTAAGTTTCCTGAGGCCTCCTGAGCCATGCAGAACTGAGTCTATTAAACCTCCTTCTTTTATAAATTACCCAGTCTTGGGCAGTTCTTTATAGCAGCGTGAGAATGGACTAATACAAATGGCCTGTAAGAAATGAGACCTAGGGACGAAGAAAGTAAAAACAAATAAACAACAACAACAACAACAACAAAATAAAGGTAAAAGAAAGGATCACCAAAAAGGGAGGTGCTAAGATGCTAAAAAAAATCCCATAATTAGTTGAATTTGCTGAAGCGTGGCCTTATCCCTAGTAGAATTTTGTAAGGCACCTTTTCACAGATCAGAAAACCTCTCTGCTGTAAATAACGAAAATCCTGACTTTTTTTTTTTACACCCACCAACCCCTAGCTCTAACATAATTGCCTGTGATAGAGAGCCAACTGTATCCTTGTGATGTAAGTATTTTCTTTCTAGGGTCCATCGTGCGGATTCGTGTGGATGTGCACAAGTACCACGTGTATGTACACACACGTGCTGTGTAGGCACCAGGACCTCGCTGATCCTTTACACCCCACTCATTTTCCCTCCTCAGATGCATCAGAAGCACGTTGTGATTTCTGGGTGTGTATTAAAACATGATCTATGGAAAATAAATTAACCTAATAAAATATATTCAAATGATCAAATGTCCTATAAAGGTAATTTGAGAGAGGAAAAAACCTGCTGGTTTTGATGGCCGCTTATTTCTCATAAATAATAGGGTAGTTAAATACCCATTTTACTTATGTCATGTTAATGAGTTCTAGATGCCATTCCCAAATGCTCATCCTTCTCTCATTAAGCTTTTCCAATAATAGTGACAATAACAATAACAACAATGATCATATACAACAAAGACCAAAGATCACTGGAAAGTTTTCTTCCCCCAAAGAGGAATTTTTGAATGGCTGCACACTGCACCTTGAATGCATTATGGTTAATTTCAGATTCCGAGGATGATTAACTCTGACTGGTGGAATAAAAGGCCACGACCAATTATTATTCAGAAAAATCCTGCTGTTTAGCCAAAGAGCGTACAGTGCAATCCAGTCCTTGATGTTCCTGTGATAAACGCTCACATGACAAGGTTATTTGGTGTAGAGCAGCCAGAGTGGTTGCTATGGCAACCTGTTCACAATGCTCATAAATCTGAGGTGTAGTTATCCTTGCTGTGTATGCAAAAAAAAAAAAAAAAAAAAAAAGGAAACAAAAAAGAAACCTACAAAGCCAACTCAAGCGGTTTAATTTACAGTGCTGCCTTAAAAAAAGAAAAAAATGGGCAAATGAATTCTAAGATAATAGACCTCTCCATATTATATTCTTTCACAATACAGGCACTTAGGACTCAAACGCTCTCTTCAATGCCAAAAAGACTTTTAAGATAATCATTATGGTAGAGAATATAGGTCATCATTAGCACCAGGAGTGACAAAAATAAAAGAGGTGGTTAGAAATTCGAGTTTGCCAGCATCAATTGTTTTCCCTTGGCGCAGTTAGCAATGCAAACAGCTGTTGACAGCACATCAGGACAGGTACATTCGATGGGGAACAAATGGCTTTTTTAGTCGCTGCTTCCCAGAAATGATGGGCTGTAGGTCTAACAGGCCAAAGGTCAAGCAGACAATGATGAAATATCCCCCACAGACCCAATGTCAGGTGGTTCGATGTTAAGATCGCTCTGATATGGTCTCTCAGCCTTGATTTCAGCTCCACTCAGCCCCATTAGAAATAAGGGCAGCCTATTAAACCAGCAGGTAGCAAGGCTTTTCTCATTTCGGGTATAAGCTCCCTGGCCACCTGGCTTTTTGACCTCCTGTGGCTTATTTCAACCATTATCAGTTTTCTAAATAAAAATTGGGGAACAGTTGAGCCCATTGAAGTGGCAATTCTTTAACACTTGGAAATGTGAGAGCCATTGGTTCTGCAGTCATCAAGAATGACAGAGAAGTCTAATATGATAATGGCCTGGTTCAAATTAAGACTAATATTTGACTTATGCCATCAAATAGTGAAGATGGCTCAGTTAGAGAGCTTTGATGGGGAAATTCATTGTCGTCAAGTCCCAGAGTATACACACATACTGGGACACTCCAAGAGTACAAGAAATGACACATTTGTTTGGGCAATACAGAAGTGCTCAGTTGTATAAAATTGGAGAGAATGAGGATAGAAACACACCCCTTGCCCCTAGGTCTCAATTCTGATCCAAAGCATAAGTTTTTTTACTAGTCTGTGATAAAGAGTGACTACAAGACGTGGGGCCTTCCAGAAACCTGCATGAAAGGCCAAGAAGTATCCTGAACAAGAAATTTTTGGTAGCTCATACCTGGCTCATTTTAGGGTTAGCAAGTATGTACACAGTTAATAAAAATTTGCTTCATTTAATTTTTCAAGCATGTCTAAAATTCTCAAAATAACCTTTTAGGTTTAAGATACAGCATCTCATTTAAAAAAGCAGAAACCCTTATAATTTGGAGAAGTTAAACATGTAGTCTTTCATGTTTAAAGAAGCTGATGAGACTCTTTGCTGAAAATAAATTAACACACTGGGCACTTAGTATGTGAAGAGCTCTGAAACGAGAGAAGGAAATGCTGGGGAATTACAAAAGTTACCTTACCTCTGAGACTACGAGATCCTTGAGGGCATGAACTGTATTTTTCTTTTTTTTTTTTTACCCTCAGTGCCTTGCACAGCACCTGGCATGTGAAAAGGCCCACTGTATCCTTGATGAACTGATGCAATTATATAATTATTTGAAAGAAGACTAACTTTCCTCTGGAAAAGTGGATTGCATGAATGCCCAAATATTCTTTTTAAAAAAATGTTTCTTTAAGTTCTGGGATGCATGTGCAGAATGTGCAGTTTTGTTACACAGGTATACATGTACCAAAATATTCTAATTCAGGTTCTGTTGGATACATGGATGGATAGGTAGGAAGAGAGAAGAGACTGATGAGAGAGACAAGAAGGACTTTTCTCCCTTTTAAATTGTTGGGTACTTCAGAAGAGTCCCCTGTGCCCAAACAGTTCATTATTCTAGAATTCCAAAAATCATGGAAAATTCTGAGTGTGCCATTATTATTTAGCTAGGGCCACTTTCCAGCTGAGAATCACCCAAGGTGGGGTATTAGTTGAAATTCGTGCAATGTGCCTCAGCTCAGTCCAGCAATTGTGCATGTTGAGTGCACATGTTGTGCATGTTGAGTGCACATGTTGAGGCTTGACATCCATGCCTGGAGTGGCACACTTTTCCCTTGGCCAGGTCAAAGCTCATTCACCACCCATGTGATAATAAATCCGAGTTTGCCAAGACTGACTTGCTCCATTTGCAGTAAATTATAAATCATGCAGATCCTTATTTTCACAATACTCCACAGCAGGGAATGATTCATGTCCCTATTTGGTAATACTGATGTTGACTTTCTTTAATTGAATACTTCTTTGTGCGAGGCACAGGTCTCATTCTTCAAATATAGTCCTCCACATGATCTTACTTTTTACACTCTGTTAGTATACCTGTGGGGTTTTTTACTCACATAATGTTTACCTGTATGATCTCATTTGATCTTCACAAAACACCTAACAAGCAGGCACTGTGGTTACCTTATTTTATACATGAGATAACTGTGGCTTAGCTACCAAGTTAAGTACTTTTCCTAAAGTCATACAGCGAATATGATAAGTTAGTAGAAATGGGATCCAAATTGTTGCTTCAGAACTCCACACATTAACTACCATGGCTCAGCATTGGCAGAAAGAGAATTTCTGATCAACTTGCCAAATGGCAATGCTGGAGCTCAAGCAGCCATGTTTTGTAAGGCAGTAGAATTTCAAATCTACAGTGTTGCCATTACCTTGTAATTCTGTCTGCTCCTTCTTAAGCAGGGAGAGGAAAGAGTGCCACACTGAAAGTCAGGCACTAGGGTCTGAGTTCAGATTAGGAGACAGAAAAAAGAAAAGGGAGCTATAGAATGCCAAAAATAGTATCACTGCTTGAATATATTAGTTTTAACTCAGGCACATCTTTGATGGAACCACCTTCATTGGCCTCCTCATCATATTGCAACACAACTCTACAAGTATCTCTATAACTTTTCTGTCTCAGCAGAGACAGAGCAGGAGGTTAAAAGAAAAAAGTCATTTTCTGGATGTAGAAACAATTGACTTTCTTCTTACTAAAGGGAGGAGATTCTCCCCAATAAATTTGCTTAAGAAAATCTCCCAATGCCCTTTCTCTGTAGATCTGTAGATAACATGATAGCATTAGATATCATAAGCTACTATGTGTACTTATCTTTTTATACAAAAGCATTAGCTCCCCTCCTGGACCATAAGCTTCTTTCGGATGGACCCTAGATTCTATTTATCTTTCTCTTCTCCCTAATGATTGACAAAAAGCATTTCAGAAAAACAACAGTAATGAAAAATGGGCAACCTTAAGATGGTTTCTGATTTCGAGAAACCAGATTCTTTGAAAACAAAGTTGGTTCCCACACTTCTGCTTTCTCTTGAAAAACCAGAAGATCTGGTGACAGCGGTCCCAAATTCTTGCATGGAGCTGAGCAGTAGCTATTCCCTTCAGTTAGGGCTTGCCACACTTCTACCCTGTTACCTCCACTTACTTAGACCACCTGCCTGGCCATCTGAGCGTTTGGTTGTGAGAACCCCACAACAGAGAGGTGAGACACAGGCAAGGGCAAGTCCCTATGGCTCAGCCTTACAGCATTCCTCCACCATCTCAGGGGTGTCTACTGTGATACAGCTCATCCAACATGATGTGTGCTAGTGACTTCTGTCCCACTTGAGTGTACTTTATCTGTCTTACTGCTCATCCCCGGAGAGAAGAGGTCCTCATGGCAAGAACATTGCAGGGGACTGAGGAGAAGCAGATGATTCCCCTTCAGGGTGAGGCTCTGGGTTGGATCTGGAAGTGATGATGAAGGCAGGCACATGAGCCCTTGCTCCTGTGAAAGTCCCCAGTTTGAGCCAAGAATATAGGCCAACATGCCAGGACCATAGGTTGCATTTAGGAATATAAGTTAGAAGACCTGAAATCTTCCTCTTTTCTCTCTTTTCAGTTCTAGTGACTGCTAATTTACTAGTTATTAGTTCAAAGAGTTAAACAATGAAAAGCATGGTGAAAAAAAATACCTATGTGGAAACAAAGTCCCCACAATATTATGACCTTATAAAATCTCCTAGCAAAGCTGTCACCTCACGAACAAGACCTTGGCCTTACTCTACAATCTTCATTCAGTTGTTCAGCAGCTTATGCCAGGCAAGTCTTGAGGCAGTGGGAGATGCAACAGCAAACTAACAACAACAAAATACTTGGCTCCTGCTTTTAGGGGCATATGCTTCATTTGGGGAGACAGATACTGATTAAATAAGTGCCAGGATGATAGGAGAAAGGAATCCTATGGACAGATTCAGACTTTTTCTTGGTTGGGAGTGCATGTGTTCATGGAGGAGAGGGTGTCTCCAGGGAAAGCTTCCTTGAAATACTGGACTTTGAGGATACTGGCTGATACTGACTCAATCACCCATGATGCCTGTTCTGGTGCTCTGCACAGAGTAAGTGCTGTGGGCCTTTGCACCAGGGGATCCCACCAAGACCACCATACTAACTGCTCCTCATCTCTAAGGTCAAGCATCTCATCTTCTGGTGGCTTTAACAGACATTCACTGTTCATCCCTGGCTGAGTGGTCCTCAGTGGACTTCCCATATTTTCCTCTCAGCTCATTACACATGTGGTCATTGTAAGCCAAGGACTTATCTTTATTACCTGTGTGTCGGAAACTGGGTGAATGCTTTGGGTGAATGTTGAGTGGACAGCGATCTAGAAGAGAATAGAGATGGCACGGTTTGCATTTTGGGTGGTTTGAGGGAGCTGAATCTGTGCTATATGGGGAAGATTCAAATCTGTTTTGTGCTCACAAGGGTGAGCAATGACATCCCCTTACTGTGCTTCTGTTGTATAATTTCCTTCATTAGAGTTTTTAACAAAATAAAGTTTTATTTCTAAGGCTAATTCCTTTGTGTCCTAAGACTGAGCTGGTGAGATTCCATTTATCTTAATAAAAGCAAAGGAACTAATTTAAATTAGCAATTTCTGGTGAGATTATCAGGCTAAATACAAAAGCACGGGATAAATTTACACATTAAGCTCCTGTGTAGTCCATGTCTAGTACTTAACTCAATTACACATACACACGTATAGCACAGAGAGTCAGTTCTCATTGTTTGCAATCGTTATGTTTTATAAAGTTGCTATAAACACTGAATTAGTGAATTCTGAACTATTGCTCTTAGGGGAATACAGGGTTAGGTTCCTGCAAACTTCTCATCACAACATTGTTGCCAATCAATACATAATCTTGCTTTATGTGTGTTTCTGTTTAAAGTATAAAAGTATACTTAATGGGTGCAGCACACCAACATGGCACATGTATACATATGTTACAAACCTGTACACATGTACCCTAGAATATGAAGTATAATAATAAAAAAAAGATTATACTTAAAGTATAAGATAAATAGAACCTAGAGTCCATCTGAAAGTAGTTTATGGTCCAGGAGGGGAACTAATCCTTATGTATAAAAAGATAACTATACACAGTAGCTTATGTTATCTAACGCTATCATGTTATCTACAGATCTACAGAGAAAGGGCATTGGGAGGTTTTCTCAAGTGAGGAAGTCTGCCGATGCAAGAAGGTAGAGCATAGCTTTATTTGATCTCAGCTGGAAATGTGCACATCAGGTGACCCAAAGTTTTCACCACTCTGCAGATGTCTGTGAAAACACTGGATTATTGATTTTGGGGTCACAAATACATTTTAGGGAGTAGGCTAATTTGTAAATGTAGAATCCACAAACAATGAGGATCAACTGTATATATAATATGGAGAAATATATCTGTATATTCCTAGTGCCGTAGCTGGCTATAGTGAATACCCAATAAACACTTTTTACATAAATAAGATTTGTTATGCAATATAGTAGAAAAATAAAACATTTTGCTTAAGAGAGAGTTTATATATATCATATGAGGTAACGCAGTAATGCATATTTAGTAGTAAATGCTACTAAACCTAATTTGATTTTTTGATAATGTACCTCATAGATTTATATTAAGACCACCCCAAAGGACCTGCCCATGAAAGTTTATAAAGTTTGCTTAAAGTAAAATAAGTTATCTAGAACAAGGGTCCCTGACCCCTGGGCCACAGACTGGTACTGGTCTGTGGCCAGTTAGAACCTGGGCCACACAGCAGAAGATGAGTGGTAGGTGAGTGAGTGAAGCTTCATCTGTATTGACAGCTACTCCCCATCACTTGCATTACCACCTGAGCTCTGCCTCCTGTCAGATCAGCAGCGGCATTAGATTCTCACAGGAGCGTGAGCCCTGTTGTGAACTGTGCATGCGAGGGCTCCAGCTTGTGTGCTCCTTATAAGAATCTAATTCCTGATGATCTGTCACTGTCTCCCATCACCACCCGCTCCTCCCGCATGGGACCAAATAGTTACAGGAAAACAAGCTTAGGGATCCCACTGATTCTACATTATGGTGAATTGTATAATTATTTCAATGTATATCACAATGTAATAATAATAGAAATAAAGTACACCACAAATGTAATGTGCTTGAGTCATCCTAATACCACCCCTCCAACCCTGGTCTGTGGAAAAATTATCTTCCACACAACCAGCCCCTGATGCCTATAAGGTGGACTGCTGCTCTAGAATATACTCCTCATGCTGATTTAGAATAAAACAAAAGCACAAATCATTTTTTACTTGTTCTTTTTGCTTCTTCATTTTCGTCTCAGGACCATCCTGAAAACTATCTTCTGGGAAAGGGTTGGGTGGGAGGAAAGCTCCCCAGGAGGCTCAGCGGTTGGGTTGATTTTGAGAGGGGCAATGTCGTCTTGTGAAACTTTATGGTTTTCTTTCTGTTTTATTTTCACTATCAAAGTCATAAAAGGGTTTAATAATAGTTTGGGGAGTGAAGAATTATGGCTACCAAAAGGTTTGCTAATAAATAGTTTGCTTTATATTTAGAAAAATACTGACTCAAGAATGAAGATTACAGCAGGCAGAGAAGAAGGGAAGGAAGATAGAGAGATGACAGAGTAGCTGTAGGCATTGACATGACCCCCAGAACCAATTTTCGGTGACCCAGGTGAAAATAATAAAAACAAGAATAGTAGCTCACACATATATCACACTCATTTGCTCTCATCTAAAATATCTTGCTTGGTCCTCATAACAGCTCCTTGCAGTGGATTATTATGTCTACATTTTAAGAATGAGAACCTAGAGACTGAGATGCATTTGTTGACTTCTAGGATCTCACTTCTAGCAGCAGAGTAGAAAGCAGGACTTGTCTTATCACTCCAAGTCCAGGGCTCTTCTGCTTCTCCTTGGGGGGCTGTAACTGGACAGCTGGAGCTCTCAGACAAATGTTTGATGTGCAGAAGTCAAAAGATATGTGAATGGTCCAAGTAACTGGGCCAATCCCAGATTCCATTTTGTTAAATTCACAGGCTCAGAGCATTGGTTAAATAAAATGTCTGTTGGGCTCAATGTACACCTCTCATTTTTCAGATAAGAAATCCAAGGCCCAGAGAGGTAAAGTAATATACACAAAGTCACACAGCTAGTTGGTTATAGAACCTAGTCTTGAACTAATGTATCCCATATTCTGGGTCACCTTTTTGTCAGCCTTACATTATTTCTACTCTTATCACATTCTTTTTCTCCCACTTTCAACAGCTTCAACAATTTTGAATTTTCACGATGGAGTTTCAAATACACGGTGTGGGGAAATCCTCTCTGTGGTCCACAGATAAGAATTGCAGACTTCCCCGCTGTATTAATTAATGGCCTCATTAATCCACATTTAACTGTTCAATTAAATGTTTAATGTAACGCTTAGAGGTGTCATCAATTACCATGTGAGAAGCAACTCTTGGAGATCCCAGGCTGGAAGCTGCTATGTACATGTGCAAAATTGCTGTCATTCAGACACACCATGTCATCTCATGGTACTCTATTCAGGGAAGATGTGTTACAGTTCCAGCTTCACTCAAGGTGGATTAAATCAGTGTGTTGGAGAAGAATTGAATTAAATGCTTTGCTGTAATGACTCACATCCTCACAAGTACCACTCATTAATTGTAGGTGCTACATGACATGAATGTTCTAGGGGATAGCAAATATAATATTTTGAATGCTTTTCTTTCCCAGAATTACCCCAGAGAGAGAGAAAAATGATCTCAGTGGTGGTTACCGAAAACATATGCCAGCTTGATTTCCCCAGCAATGACATGAACAGTGAAGAGCAAAGCATTTGTGCCTCAGCTCAAAGAAAGACAGCCCGATTTCCACCAAATGGATTTCAACCTGACTTAGATATTACAGGTAGACCTTGTTTGTCTGCACTTCACAGATATTACATTGTTTACAAATTGAAGGTTTGTGGCAACCCTGCCCTGAACAAGTCTGTTGGCACCATTTTTTTTCCAACAGCATGCGCTCACTTCATGTCTCTGTGTTACAGTTTGGTAATTATTACAATATTCCAGACTGTTTCATTACCATTATATCTATTATGGTGATCTATGATCAGTGATCTTTGATATTACTGTTGTAATTGTTTGGAAGTGCCATGAACAGCACCCAGATAGGATTGTGAACTGAATCGATAAATGTTGTGTGTGTTCTGGCTGCTCCACTGTAGCCATTTCCCCATCTCTCTCTCTGTCCTTAGCCTCCTTATTCCCTGAGACACAACAGTATTGCAATTAGGCCAATTAAGGACCCTACAATGGCCTCTAAGTGTTCAAGTAAAATAAAGAGTCATATGTCTCTCACTTTAAATAAATTGCTAGACATGATTAAGTTTTTGAGGATGGCGTGTCAAAGGCCAATACAGGCTGAAAGCTAGGATTGTTGAGCCAGTTAGCCAAGTTGTGAATGCAAAGGAAAAGTTCTTGAAGGACATTAAAGATGCTACTCCAGTGAACCCGTGAATGATAAGAAAGCAGAACAGCCTTATTGCTCTTATGAAGAAAGTTTAAGTGGTCTAGATAGAAGATCAACCCGGCCACAACATTCCCTTAAGCTGAAGCCTAATCCAGAGCAAAGCTCTAACACTTCAATTCTATGAAAGCTGAGAAAGGTGAGGAAACTTCAGAGGAAAAGTTTGAAGCTAGAAGAGGTTAGGTCATGAGGCTTAAAAAAAAACTGTCTCCATAGCATTAAAGTGGAAGGTAAAGCAGCAAGTGCTGATGTAGAAGCTGCAGCATGTTTTCCAGAAGATCTAGCCTAGATCATCGATGAAGGTGGATACACTAAACAACAGACTTTCATCATAGTGAAACAGCCTTATATTGGGAGAAGATGCCACCTAGGATTTTCACAGCTCAGGAGGAGAAGTCGATGTCTGGCTTCAAAGCTTCAACGGACAGGGTGACTCTCTTGTCAGGGGCTAATGCAGCTGATGAATTTAAATGGAAGCCAATGCCCATTTACCACTGTGAAAATCCCAGGGTCCTTAAGAGTTATGCTAAATCAACTATGCTCTATCAATGGAACTACAAAGCCTGAATGATAGCGCATCTGTTTATGCTATGGTTGAATGAATATTTTAAGCCCACTGTTGAGACTTATTGCTCAGAAAACAAGGATTACTTTCAAAATATTATTGCTTATTAACAATGTATCTAGTCACTCAAGAACTCTGATGGAGATGTACCAGGAGATTAATATTGTTTCCATGCCAAGAGTGGATGTTGTGTTAGTAGGCATGGATACAATGCTATGGATCAAGGAGTAATTTTGACTTTCAAATTTTATTATTAAGAAATATGTTTTGTAAAGCTATAGCTTCCACAGATAGTGGATTCCTCTGATGGATCTGGGCAAAGTAAAAAAAAAAACCTTCTGGAGAGGATTCACTGTTCTAGATGCCATTAAGAACATTTATGATTCATAGGAAGAGGTCAAAATTATAACATTAACAGGTATTTGGAGGACATTGATTCCAACTCTTAGGGATGACTTTGAGGAATTTAAGACTTTAGTGGAGGAAGTAACTGCAGATGTGGTAGAATTGTAACAGAACTAGAATTAGAAGTGGAGACTGAAGATGTGACTGAATTGCTGCAATCTCATGATCAAATTTTAACAAATGAGGTGTTGCTTCTTACGAATGAGTAAAGAAAAGAAAGCGGTTCCTTGCGGTGGAATCTACTCCTACTGGAGATACTGTGAACTTAGTTGAGATGACAGCAAAGAATTTATAATATTCCATAAACTTAGTTAATAAAGCAATGGGAGGGTTTTAGAGAATTGGCTCCAATTTTGAAAGAAGTTCTACTGTGAGTAAAATTCTATCAAATAGCATCACATGCTGTAGAGAATTTCTTATGACAGTAAGAGTCTATTGATACAGCAAAGTTCACTGTTGTCTTATTTTAAGAAATTTCCATGTCCACCTCAACCTTCAGCAACCATCAACAGTGAGGCAAGACCCTCTACCAGCAAAAAAATTACAACTTACTGAAGCTTAGATGATTGTTAGCATTTTTTTTTTTTTTTTTTTTGAGATGGAGTCTCACCCTGTCGCACAGGCAGTGGCGAGATCTCAGCTCACTGCAACTTCTGTCTTCCGGGTTCAAGTGATTCTCCTGCCTCAGCCTCCCCAGTAGCTTGGATTACAGGTGTGTGCCACAATGCCCAGCTAATTTTCTTTTGTATTTTTAGTAGAGACGCGGTTTCACCATGAGGCTGGTCTTGAACTCCTGACCTTAAATGATCCACCCGTTTCGGCCTCCCAAAGTGCTGGAATTACAGGCAAGAGCCACCACACCTGGCCAATTATTAGCATGTTTTAGCAATAAAGTATTTTGAAATTAAGGTATGTATATCTTTTTTTAAGACACAATGCTATTACACACTTAATAGACTACAGTATAGTGTAATATAACTTTTATATGCACTGGGGAACCAAGCACTTCATGTGACTTGCTTTAATGTGATACTCACTTTATTGTGGTCACCTGGAACCATTTTGGTTCCTCTGTTTCTCTTGCTGACTTCTGTTTCAGCACTAAGCACACAGAGACTCCTGACTGAGGTACATAGCTGCCCAGATTCTCCTTTTGTTGCAATCCTTTGCTACTTGAACCTCTCCTGGCTTAATTTGCCAACTTGCTCTGTTCTTTTCCCTGTACTTTTTGGATATCAGAACTCCAAAGATGGTCCCAAGTCTTCTTTTGTCTTTTGTTCTTGGAGCTGTTCCCTCCACATTCTCAGACTGCTCTCTTGCCCTGGGGAATGTTCTGCAACTTCCCAGACTCTGTCTAGAAAGTGACTGGAGGGCTTCTTTCCAGGTAAGCATGTTACCATGGAGTTCCAAAATGCCCCAACTAGTAGGGACATGGATCTTCTAGTTTAGAATTTTTCAAGTTACATGCTGGAGAGCCCTGGAAGTTCCATGTGGAAGTGCCTTGAGGACTTTGCACCTTAGGGCAGTGCTGGTTGCACTGAGAACAAGGCTGAATAAGGAGTCCTCTTCACCCTTAAACATTGCAATCCTGCTTTGTTCTGTTTTATATACTGGGCCTCTGTGCAAGATTTTGTTCCATTGCTAAGAAAACAAGATTGACAAACACCAATCCAGTTGTACCTTCTCCGTGCATAGAAGACTGGTTAAAGCCTAAAGAGGAAAGTGACCTTCCCAAGGACACTGCTCATCAGTGGCCAGATCAAGCGGAACTCCAGCTTCAGGCTTCTTTCCATTATATCGGTGGTTCCCACCCTGGAAGCACTGGAGAACATCACAGAAATATCTGGGGTCTGTCCTTGAGAGACTGATTCACTAGCAATGGGGTTATGTGCCTTGGGAAGATGTGATCGTATTTTGAATCATAAGTTCCTCAGGAGATTCTGACAGATTTGAGAATTATTGCATTATGCCTTCTAACCTTCAAGCTCCCTATTCTAGCAGGTATGAAGGAACATAAGGGAGACACTTCATTACTAATGGGAAGAAGGAAGGAAAGTGGGGAAGTCAGGAGTCATTCAAATTCCCTGAGCCCTCAAGACCATTAATTGTCTTACAAAGGTGGGTACTGCAGTGGCTTTTGATTTATAGATTAAAAATATAGCTTTACTACTACATAATACAAAAATTTCTATCATAGTACATTAGGTTCATTAATCCATAGTATACCTGGCATTGTGCTAGACAGTAAGAACCCAAGGATAAATGAGTTATCCCATAACTAAAGGAGGGAGACAGACAAGTTTATGGACACATATAACACTGAGGTAAGGTTCAGACAGAAAGCAGTGGGAGCCCAGAAAGTGGGAGAACCTCTCAAATTGGGAAGAGGTGAAAGAGTTTTAATGCCAAAATTCAGTTAACCAGCTACAGATGGGTTCCTTCCAGGCAGTGGGAACAGTGTAATAAGAGACACAAATGCATGGAAAAGCTTTAGGTATTCTGAAAGCTGCAAGATGCTTAGTGTGGACAGAGACATAGGGAAAGAAGTCATTGCCAAAATGGGAGGTGCTAGAAGGGTAGAATACAGTCAAGTCACAGAAATGCTTGTCCTTTATCTTATGGGTGATGGGGAGTCACTGAGGCATCTTAAGCAGGGGAGCTAGGTGATCAAATCTGACTTATAGAATGTGCACTCATTCATTTATTCGTTCAGTCATTCATTCATCGCTGATCAAATTGTCACTCTGTGCCAGAACCCGTTTCTGATACTGGGGATAGAAAGAAGAATAGATACAGCATTTTTTTTTTTTTTTCCCCCAGAGTACAGGGTGAATTAGGCCAAGACCATGAAGTAGGCTGTGGAGCATGCAGCTAAGTCCTGCCTGTTGCCATGCTCCATCTGTGCCACTGCACAAGCCCTCCAGCCAGCTCACATGAGGAGGAGTGGCCAGGCAGGCAGTGCATTCAGAGGCAACCCTAAGCAAAGGTCTGAGAGGCACCGCTGTGTCCATGGCCCACAGCCATGGAGAACCATTGTTGTCTCTAAGCAATTATTGCTATTACTAGCTTAAATTTTTAAAATTAGGTTCTATAATAGAATTAAATTATTATCCCATGTTATGGACTGAATTTTGTGCTCCTAAAATTCCTGCGTTGAAGCCCTAATCCCCAGTGTGACTGTATTTGAAGATAGAGCCTTTAAGGAGGTAATTAAGGAGGTAATTAATGAGGTCATAAGAGTGGACCCCTAATCTGATAGGACCGGTGTCTTCATAAGAAGAGGAAAAGACACCAGAGATCTATCTCTCCTCACGCACAGAAGAAAGAACATATGAGGACATGGTGAGAAGGCAACTGTTTGAAAGCCGAGAAGGGAGCCTTCACAAGAAACTAACCCTGTTGGAACCTTGATCTTGGATTTCTAGCCTCAGAACTGTGAGAAAACAAAATTTTGTTTTTTAAGCCACCCACTCTGTAATAATTTGTTAAGGCAGCTTTAACAGATCAATACATCCTGTTAGGTGATACTGAAGTGTCTTACTAATAATAAGATTGTATTTTACAACTAGAAGTTGAGGTAGAACATTCCTAGTAGTGTGCACAGGGATGACGAAGCTTTAGTCACCACTCTTTGAAATGATTCATGCCTGTGACAGAAACTGAATTTCATTTAAGATGATTAAGTCTTGCTACAACTTCACTATTCTAGATGCATCCAAGATATCTGATTCTGGTCTCAATTCTGTCACTAACAAGCTGTGTCAACTCCTCCCAGTAATTCAGATTCTTTTCTTATAAAACAAGATGGCAGGTGGGGTTGGGGTGGAGGGGAGTGGGTAAATTCTCGGAAAGTCCTTTAGAGTGCCAAGGCACAATGATTTTATGATTCTTTTCCTTCTAGGCTCCTGGATAGATATTTCAATGTTGACAACATCTACTGGGACATTCACCAGATAAACACACAAATGGTATAGTTATCTAGAAGTGGCCCACTTGCAATAAACATGATTAGGAAAAGAAATGGACAATTAATTTCAGGCAAACAATAAAAATGTATGAAAATTAAAGATGTAGAGAAACTAATAATGACAGCGATGAGGGCTGGCTCTGCCTTTATTAGCGTCTTTTGTGTTCTTTTATGAAACGTCTATTATCGGCGAACTGGCTGATTATTCTCTCATAATTACTTCATACGGAATAATTAAATAAAATGCAGACAATAATCTTTTATAGACAATTACAAAGAGAAACATTTTTTTTTGCGGGAGGAAAGGAAGGGAGGGGTGCTGGGTGAGAAGGCTGGAATGTGATTCCTCATTCCTGGACTTTCTGTGGGGCGTTTCCCTGACAGTGCCCAGTTCTCTATTAAGACCTCCAAAGGAACTGTGGGCCTCTGACTTATGTGCTCAGGACTCGTATCATTACTTCTTTGGCTAGAAGGGGATTTGGCTTCCTGGTAGGAGGGAAAGCTTCAGCAGATTTTACAAAGCAACTCTTAATCCAAATATTCACCTCTAAAGCCTTGTTCTTTGTCTTTGGCCGTCTGGGGATGTCAAGGCAGTCACCTTAACAGGGTTTGAAGCAGACAGATCCAGATTTAACTCCTTCTTATTTAAACTATAATCTGGGGATGATTACTGACATACCTCCTCCTCACCAAGCACATCTAATGTATCGCCAGTGGTCTTAGGGAGTCTATCTCCAAAATATTTCCTACATCTTCTACCATTACATTACTGCCACCACCATAGTTCACCCTTTCCCTCTCAGGTCACTGAAACAACTTTTGTATAAGTATTCCTACTAAATTTTTTGCCCCAAATAATTATTTCTCCATTTAGTAAACAGTGCAACCTTTAAAAAAAATGTAAGATGGATTAGGCCACTTCTGTATTTGAAATCATACCGGGACTTCCTGTTGCACTTATAATGAAATGAATCAAATTCTTTTGCTGAGCTGCAAAGCTCTGCCCTCATTTGCACCACTCTTCCATCCTCAGTCATCAGCTTCAGCCTCCTGACATTTCCTGGTGACTGTGGCATTCTTAATCTTAGGGCCATTATGCATACTCCTCCTTTGCTTTTTCTTGGGTACTTTCTATGTTATCTTTCACATTCTTTAATAATGACAAGGATTTTCATTTGTTTTGGTCACCTAAAATAGTGCCTACCCTCATGGCACCTGTTTTTTTTTTTGGATGGAGGAGTATAATAAAGTAAATATATAAAAATATTCATAACATTATAGGCTAATAGTGATAGAAACAAATTAAAGCTGGGAAGAGAGAGGTACTGTGGTGAGGGATGATGTCAGGGGTTGTAATTTTAAATAGGGTAAACAGGAAAGGACTCATAAGGTGATATTTTAATGAAGACCTAACAGAAATGAGGAGTGAGCTCAGTCAACTGAGATCTTCCAAGCAGCAACACCCTAGAAGATCTGAGTACATCTATCACCCTGATCTTAGCTTCTGAAGGCCCTTGTTCACTGAAAAGAACAAGGGATCCTTGGGAAATGGCTGACTACAGGGCTAGGGCAGAGAAAGTACAATTCAAATAAATTACTTAAAGAGTGAGACAGCCAGATGAAAAGGACACAGGAGGAAGTTCGAAGGGGCTCCTTCTGGCCAAATCTAGGACATATCTGAGCATCAAAACAAATAATGATAGAAATAAGTTATGATCCATTGAATAAAACACAAATCCGTGAGTAAGCATTGACATAAACAAACAAATGAATTAAAAACATGGGGAGAAAATAAACCTCTTCCCTATAGCAGAATGACAATAACTGTAGAAGGAATGATGGAATTAGAAAATTATCATTTGTCAACCATCATAACAATAATTAACTCAGGCAAGGAACATTGATGGATAATAAAACTGGTGGGTGGCAGTGGGGTTAATGGAAGAGATCTCAAAGTATCTCCACAGAAAATATTTATTAAGTGCAAAGGGGAAAAGTAACTTTAATGTAAGTGGAGAAACTGGAAGATGCCACCTAAATCAACCGATCAAAGATACTATCAACATGAATGGGACAAATTAGTATTTCTTGTCACCTTCGAGAATCCCAATGAGAAGAACACAGCATTACTTCTGGGATATTTCTGACTGAAATGCATAACCTGGGTCTAATCACGAGAAAAGGTTGGGTCAACCCAAGTTGAGGGGTATTCTACAAAATGACTGCCTTGTAATCGCAAAAAAACATCAAGAGTAGGAGACTCAAGTAAAGAGTGAAGGAATGTTTGAGATTGAGGGAAATCAGAGAGATGTGACAACTAACTATAATCCATGATTCTGAATTGGTCTCTTTTGCTATAAAAAAAAATCAGTGGGGCATTTGTTGTAATTTGATTGGGGTCTCTGTGTGAGGAGTGTAGGATATGTCCTTATCCTGTTCTTGAAACTGTTTTTCTAAGTTTGAACTTGCCTCAGATAATATTACATTAAAAAATTATGCTCTAACCTTCCATGCTTTAACAATTGCCAGTGACAAGCTCCTTGCAACACAAATTGCAGCTGCCTGTGATATGGCCATGAGTGGGGAGAAGACAGTTCATTGCCTCACGTCTGAAGGACCTTTGGGGCCACAGCCAATTGTGATGAGGATGAGGAAGAAGAAAAGAAGGTTGATGGGGTGGCTTTGCCCCTTGGCTCTTGGTACCAACTCTCATTTGCAAATTCCTCTCCAGGAATAGTAGCATGATCAGAACCCTTTTAACTCCAAATGTAATCTCACCAGTTGTCTTCCTGTGTGGTTGGCAGTGTGTGGGTGGCAGCAAATAGAAGAAAGATCTGAAAAAGTAGAAAGAAATGGATACGAATGGAAAAAAATTCCCACCATGGTATATATTCTTTCTTCTCTCCCTACAACCCTATCAAACAGAATAATGAAAGGGAAAAAGATCAGCCACTACCAGGAAATGTCCCAGGTTCTTGTGGGCCAAGGAGAAGGCAAGAAAGTAGCATTTCACCCACATGGCCTTCTTGTCAATGGACCCCAGCTAGACTACCTACATCTGGAATATTTATAAGGCTCTGGGGAGGCATTCAGAACTGGAGACAAACTCGAAACCCTGCCTCTTAGAGAAGTGTGGCAGTGGCTTCAAGGGCTGCATTCCTTCTGTGGGCTCAGGTACCCACAATCTCATGCTCAGGACTGCAAGCTTGCCTCTTGGAGCACCTCAACTAAGGCCCAGGGAATGTGCCCAGTTGCCTAAAGTCCAAGGTTTTCTTTAAAATCTGGAATGATAGTTTGCTTTACCAGGTGTAGCATAAACTCAGAAACCAGACTGGCTGGGTTCAAATTCTGACTCCAGCTCTTATCATCTGTGTGAACACATATTAGTTTCTTAACCTCTTTCGGCCTCAGTGTTCTCATCTCAAAATTGGGGGTAATCATAGAACTTCTTGAGATTGTTCTGAGGATGAAATGAGATGGAACTTATCACCCAATAAGTGTCATTATACTATTTCTTTTTGGGCTAAATATTTTTTATTTTGGTAAAAAACACATAATTTACCATTTTAATCATGTTTAAATGTTCGTTCAATGACATGAAGTATGTGTACGTTGTTGTGCAATCATTACTACCACCTATCTCCAGAACTTTTTCATCATCCTGAACTGATGGTCGACACATTGAACAATGACTGTTTATTCTCTCTCTCAACTTTCAGCTTCTGGCAACCACCATTCTACTTTCTGTCTCTATGAGTTTGAGTGCTCTAAGTGCCCTAAGCTGGTTGGGTGGAGAGACAATAAATCATATAGCACCTGTCCTTTCGGAATTGACTGGCTTATTTCACTTAGCATAGTGTCCTCAAGGTTAATCCAAGTTGTAGCGTGTGTCAGAGTTTCATTCCTTATTGTGGCTGAATACTATTATATTGTATATATATATATACCACAATTTGTTTATCCATTCATCTATCATTGAACATTTGGGTTGTTTCTATCCTTAAGCTATTATGAGTCATGCTGCCATAAACATTGGTGTACAAATATCTCTCTGAATCCCTGCTTTTAATTCTTTTGATTTTATTATTGTTTCTTGCAAAACCTCTGCCTGCCCAATCCCTGCTGTTTTCTGAAAACAACCTTGTCTGACTCCTGGAGATAGCCTGGAAATAGTGCTGCCATCTTGTTTCCCTCAGGAATCTCAGCTTTCATTGTTTGATTTCGGTAGGAAATTAACATCTATCCTTGATCTCAGCCACACACTTAATGCAGAGAAAAAGGAAGAAGAGAAGTTAATGAAAAGGACAAGAGCTTTAGACTCAGAAAGAACACCATGAGAACCGTGGTTCTTTTATTTTAAAGCTGTGTGGGCCTTGCCTCATTCATTTACTCCCTATGAGTCTCATTTTTCCTGTATATAAAGTAATTTCTATGCATAAATATCAACTTCACTTTTGTAAAAACTGAGATTACATGTGTAAATTCTTGGCTTATAGTTGGCCCTCAATAAATATTGCTTCCTAACCTCCTTGTTAGGATTAATGCAAAAAAGTGATGTAAACTGGCAGTTATGTGATTTATTTATATTATAATCACATCATTACTCATACTTGAGGGCTTGTCATGGGCTGGGCACTGAACTAAGTTTTTTGCATAATTTATTTAATTTTCTCAATATCTATTTGAAAAGGTAGGTACTATTGTTATCTCTAATGTGGAAACTATGACTTACAGAGATTCATTATTTTGCTCAAGGTTCCATAGCTAGTAAGTGGCAGAGCTAGTATTCAAATAAACCAGGTTAACTCCAAAAGCAATTGCAACAAAGGCAAAAATTGACAAGAGGGATCGAATTAAACTTAAGAGCCTCTGCTCAGCCAAAGAAACTATCAACAGTGTAAACAGACAACCTACAGAATGGGAGAAAATATTTGCAAACTATGCATCTGATAAAGGTCTAATATTCAACATCTATAAGGAACTAAACAAATTTACAAGAGAAAAACAAACAACCTCATTAAAAAGTGGGCAAAGAACATGAACAGACACTTTTCAAAGCAAGACATACATGCAGCCAACAAACATATGAAAAGAAAGCTCAACATCACTGAGCATTAGACAAATGCAGTCAAAACCACACTGAGAAACCATCTCATACCAGTTAGAATGGCTATTATTAAAAAGTCAATAAAACCACAGATGTGGTCAAAATTGTGGAGAAAAGAGAACACATGGTATTGGTGGAAGTGTAAATTACTTCAACCATTGTGGAAAGCAGTATGGCAATTCCTCAAAGAGCTACAAGCAGAACTACCATTCAACCCAGCAATCTCACTACTGGGTATATACCAGAGGAATACAAATCATTCTACCATAAAGTCACATGCACATAAATGTTCATTGCCGCACTATTCACAATAGCAAAGACACATAATCAACCTAAATGCCCGTCAATGACAGACTGGATAAAGAAAATGTGGTACATAAACACCAAGGAATACTATGTGACCATAAAAAGAATGAGATCATGTCTTTTGTGGAAACGTGGGTGGAGCTGGAGGCTACTATATTTAGCAAACTAAGGCAGGAACAGAAAACCAAATTCCACATTTATCACTTATAAGTCGGGGCTAAATGATGACAACTCATGAACACAAAGGGAGCAACAGACCCTGGGGTCTACTTGAGGGTGGAGGGTGGGAGGAAGGAGAGGAGCAGAAAAGGGAACTATTGGGTACTGGGCTTAATTGGGTAATGGAATAATCTATACAGCAAACTCCCATGACACAAGTTTACCTCACCTTCACATGTACCCCTGAACCTAAAATAAAAGTTAAAAAAAAGAGGGATAAAAGAAAAAAAAAAACACAGATTGACTCCCAAGCTGTATTCTTTACCTTCACACTCTGATACCTCTACAAATAAAGAAACAAATAAATGGAAAACCCCCCAAGATAAAAAATCATAGAAAGTGACAGAAAAGGGGAAGAATTTTGACATTTTTAAGTATGTGTTGACAAGCGGGGGAGCAATGTGGATGATAGTATAGTTGGGTGAATATGTATCTGAGTAAATGATTGACATCAGAGTATATGTTAATGGACCATTATAAAGATGAAGAAAAGTCTCTAACAGAGTTCCATTGAACTCTGCCCTGGACATGCTTAGCAGTTTTATTTTACCAATAGCTTGTATGAAGTCATAGAAAGGATTGTGGGATCACACAGATCTGGGAAGACTAGCTATTGGATGACAAATAAATTTCAGTATATGACTTAGACGAAGAATAAACAACATGCATTTTAATAAGGATAAACATAAAGATCTGAATTCAGGTAAAAAGAAAACTGCACAACTGGAATATGGATAAACTGATTTGCTAGAAGTTAAATGAAAAAAAGATTAAGAAAGATTCATTTGACCAAAAAGGTTTTATACTCCAGTTGTGGGATATGCTAGCCAAACACCATATATTCCCTTAGGCCCTGCAATTAGTAGTATTCAGGCAAAGATGAAGACCATTGCATTGATTTGATCACATCTAAAACAATGTGTTCAGTGCTAAGAGTCCTTCCCACAGAAGGGCCTGAACAAACCAGTGTTTATATGGATGAGGACAGAGAGAATAGTTAGGGTGAAAAGAAATCTGAAAAGCACGTCGCTCATGACCTGTTGTTGAGACGGCAAACCCAAAAGAAAAAATATTCAGCTTGGAGAGATTTATAGGGACATAATGGGATGGTAGTCCTGGCATACAGTAAGGGCAGGGCTCTGAGTGGATGGGTAAAGTCTGTTATTTTCCTCTAACTGGCTTTGTGATTTGAGAAAGCCACCTTCTCTTTCTAAGCCTCAATTTTCTCATCTGCAAAACAAAACAAAACAAAAGGCTGGATTAGATAATTGCTTTCTTTTTTATTATGTGGTAAGAACCCCACATATTAAAAAATCTACCTTCTTAACAAATCTGTCAGTGTACAGAACAGTTTTGTTAACTATATGCACCTTATTGTGCAGCAGATCTCTAGAACTTTTTCATCTTGCATGACTGACATTCCATATGCATTAAACAGCAACTTCCATTCTACTCAGCCTCCAAATGGAGGCTTCCTCCAGATGCTGACAACCACCATTCTTCTTTCTGCTTCTCAGAGCTTGACTACTTCAGATAACTCATATAAATGGAATTGCATAATGTTTGTCCTTCTGTGGCTGGCTTCTTTCATTTAGCATGTCTATAAAGCTCATCCATATTATAGCCTATGACAGGATTTTCTACTTTTTTAAGGTCAAGTAACATTCCATTGTTATGTATATATACATTTTCCAAAAATCCATTCATCCATTGATGGACATTTAGGTTGTTTCCAACTCTTGGCTATTGTGAATAATATTGCAGTAAACATGAAAGTAAAAATCTATTTTCAAGATCCTGATTTCAATTCTTTTTGGTTAATACCCACCTGATTTCAATTCTTCTTGGAAAGTACCCAGAAGTGTGATTACTGGATTATATGGTAGGACTATTTTAAATTCTTTGAGGAGTCTGCATACTGTTTTTCATAGTGACCACACCATTTTACATTCCTACCAACAGTGCACAAGAGTTCCAATTTCAGCAAAGTAAACAATCAAGAGTGAAAAAGCAACCTACAGAATGGGAGAAAATATTTGCAAACCATATATCTGATAAGAAGTTAATATCAAAAATACACAAGAAACTCCTACAACTCAACAACAAAAGCCCAAATAACTAGATTAAAAAATGGGCAAAAGCCTTGAATGGACATTTCTCTAAGGAAGACATAGAAATAGCCAACATGTATATGAAAATATACTCCATATATAATCATCAGGGAAATGCAAATCAAAACCACAGCAACTGACACCGTGTTAGGATGGATGGCCATCATTTTTAAAAATAGACAATTTCTTAAAAGTAATTTTTACTTTTATAGTCTGTGACTCCAAATTTAAAGTAGCCAAAACACTTTGAGTTTCAAAGAATGCTACAAATTTCATATATATTTAATTTGTTGTGAAGCCTGATGGCTGGATTCAGAGTCTTTTTATTTTCAATCTACATACAATTTTAAGGAGCATGATTCTGTGATTTCCAGTACCCTAACAGATTATATAAAGGCAATTAAAAGGGCATAAGGATGTCCAAAGTAGTGAACTGATGACAATTCAAAGTGACTGCTGACAGCTTGATATACAAAAGAACAATGAGAAAAACATAGAGATGAGGATTGAAAGAATTTAATTTTGCAAACAATTGATTGGTCCCATGTAATACTTGGGCTAACGTAAGTGTCATTGCATCACAGTACAGCAAAGAAATCAATGTTCATAATATTTCTGGTTTCTTTAAGAGGGCAAATAAAATCCTGAGTTGCCCTAAGAGGGTAAACCTGAATGGATTCAGATCATCTGAGGGACAGAGTGCAGAGGGGCTAGGACCTTAGAGCCATTTACACCTGAATCTGGATCCCATCTCCATGACTTACTAATGATGATGACTCAGGGGTCTGTTTCCTCTTCTGTAAAATAAGGATGATGATACCATACAGCGATTTAGGGAGGATTTCAGAGGATCAGAGGCCCATATGTGTGTCCCATAGTGAGAACTCAGTGAGCGTTGGCTGCTGCTCTGAAAAGGGTAAGTCACTGATAGAAAAATGGTAATTGTTGTGCATCCAGCCTGCAAAGCAGGCCAGAGCCATCCAAGAAAGAGTGGGGAAGATCAAGCAAGGTGCTCCCAGACCATCTGGAGAAGGCCGATCCAGACTGGATGAACCCAGACCACTCCTAGTGCTTGCATTACTCTCAAGAGCTTCCAGCTCCCTCCCACCTTCTTGGGTTAGTGATCTTTCAAAGGTTTTTGAGTTTTTCTCTGTGCCAGGCTTTGGGTTTCCATGATGCACAGGGATAATTTATGGTCACAGTCCTTTCTGTGAAGAAAAAAGAACTGGCACATGTTATCCTATTGAAACAACTGATGTGTCATGTCTCCCAGGAGTACATACACTTTATAAACTTGGGCTGGAGAGGACAAGGCTTTGATCAAGGGAATAAATCAACCACTGGCAAAAACTGAGGCATGGATTGACAGAGGCATATGAGGCATGTTTAGGTGTTTGGGTCTTCCTGGACTTTTTAAAGTCACATCACTTCCCTATTCACACCTCCCAACATTTTATATACATATATCCTATTTTATTCATGCATCTTTTATGTTTATCTCTCTTAGATAATAAAATGTAAGCTCCATCAGGATAAGCTTTTTGTCTTTCTGTTCACTACTATAACAAAGTCCGGAACTCTACTGGAGACTTTTCTCCATCTTTATAGTGGTCCACCAACTTATACTATGAGGCCAATCACTTACTCAGATATAAAGTGTATAGTCATCTGAAATATTGGTTGTGATCATATGCATAAAGTTAGCTCTAAAAACATATTAACAGATAAAACTGACATTAAGCAGTATGATCACATAAGGTATAAGGGGAGACATTGAGAGCGGACAGGGAGTCCAGTCAAATTTTTTTTGTAGAAAGAATGCTGAAGAAGCCTATGAAGAAAAACCTTTTCATGCTTTATCTTCATTTACTAAGAACTTACCACTTTGTTAAAAAGAACATAGATTAATTCACATTATTAGAAAGCAAATGTGCTCTTAAAAGAAAACAAGTTAATTCAAACAATTTAAAGATTGGACTTTCTAATTGTATGTGTATTTTTATTTCAAAGTGAGAATTTTAAATGACATATTTTTTGCACTAAATATAGGTACATATGTACAAATGTTCAGATATAAAGTGTATAGTTACACAAAATGATAGTTTATCTTACCATTTTAGATAGGTGAAATCTTTATGTAAGCATGGTACATGACATCTAAAGCAAATAGCCATTTTGGCTAAAAATCTTTTAAAAATATGTTATTATATTCTGACCTGTTTTAAACAGAGCTATGGTGAAGTCTGGGCGAGTATTATGCACACTGATTACCATGCTGCATTGTGAGGCAATGAGGTTTTCATTGGCCCAAGTATTCCATAAGCCCAGTTGACTATGTTTTTAAAATTCTCCTCCTTTCAAATATTTAGCAGTAAAAACTCATTAGATCAAACAAAATCAAACCCTTAGATACACAGTACAAAACCAGGCAAGCATAGGGGAGAAGCATGTGTGTTGGGGAGACCTCAGCAGCTGTCCTGAGGTTCCCTGGGGGCCACAGTAGCCTTGGGTAGTTTGAGTGTCTTTCACTTTGCCTACTCCAAGGAGATGATGCAGCACAGTGGTGAGGATTCTGAAGTGTTGATTCTGCTTTCACTACTTTCTGTGTGTCCCAGGACAAGTTATTAAACTTCTCTAGACATTGCTTACCTCATCTCTAAACTAGGCATAACAATATTGAGTGTCTCACCTGGTTATTGTGAGTATTATATGATCTGGGTGAAAGGTGCCCAGCTTGGTGTCTGGCTCCAGCAGTCATTGCATGACAGGTAGCAATTGCGATCATTTCCTTTAGATCTTTCAGACCTGACCGTCCCATCTGAAATTCTACCCCTTCCCTATTCACCCTCACCTCCTAACACTTTATATGTACCTTATCTTATGTGTGCATCTTTTACTATTCTCTCTCTCAGGTAATAAAATATAAGCTCCATTAGGATAAGATTCTTGTGTCTCTGTCCACTACCAGAACAATATCTAGTATTTATTAGGTGCTCAGTGAATATTTGTTTAGTGATAAATGAATAAATTCACCTACTAGGGTGTGGGGCAGACAGCTGGTGAACAGCACAGTAGAGCACCATTTCTACCATAAAGCTTAGCAGATGGGAAGATCACTCGGTTTACCCTGAGTGTCCCATTCTTGGACCCTACAAGCACTGAGGAAGTGATTAGATACTCCTGAGATTGTTCACTGGTTGCTTCATGAAGCCCAGTGACAAGATGGTGCTCAGGACCAGAGGAAGCAGGACAAATGAAGGTCTCCTGTTGGTACCACCTGGACATATCAGAGCCAGTCTCAGAACTTGGTTTTCTCCCAGTGCTCACGTTGATCTTTGTCCTGTCTGCAGCCTTGTGTGTAGACAGAATAAGCATTCCCTATATTATGCACTTCCAGGCCTATGGCAAAACTTTTTAGCCTCTCAAATTCTCCCCCAAACGCCAATGAGATTTTAACTTTATATTTTTAGAGCAGTTTTAAGTTCACTTTTCATTTTATTTATTTGGAGCAGTTTTAGTTTTCATTCTAGCAAAATTGAGAGGAAGGAGGAAGGTACGGAGATATCCCAATGGGACTTTTACGTGCTATAGTTACCTTCTCAAAGCTTAAAGTTTGGATATCCATCAAAATGCAAAGATCTTTTATCAGGGTCAACGTTTTTACTCCTTAGAGTGGGTGTGGGATTTAATTCACAGATATTTTGGAATGGGGGTAACTGTGGGACAAGAGGAGAGAAATATGGTGGAGAGACCCATTAGGTTCATGTCAAACTTTATTTTCTTATTTTGCCTGTATTGCCTCTGGCACCTGTAAGCAAATATTCTCAAATATAAAGCAATTTTTAGCTCTTTAGTTGAACAACTCTTTAAGAACCTTTGGTAGAAAATTCCTAAAAGGTCACACTTTTTAACCTATTAACTTAATCCAAGAAAGAGAGAAGGCTGGTCGAAATTGATTTGGGATCCTGAAGTAAGTGTAAGAATAATGCTTTTTGTACTGCAAGAATAGTCAGCCCTTGAAAACGAGAAAATAGTGCGATTTGATGAATAAAGAGACAATCCTTTTGGAAAAGCCTCATTTGACCACTGGATTGACCATTAGTTTTGGAGAGAGAGAGCTATGTTACATGGCTCCAAAAATGATGTAGATGAATTCTGTAGCCCATATTTATGAGATAGAAAAATTATAAAGCATCAAACCAATAAGCAAATTTAGTCAGGAAAACAAGTTGCAAACCTGTCTTGCAATTAGCATACATTCCATCGCATCACTCAAGCTGTGAGCTTCCATAGCCACCCCAATAGCTGGTCAGAAAGGTGCTTTTTATCACCAGCACATCATTTCAAAATGGTCAGTTTTCTCTACATTCCAGGGCTTGCACAGGTGTCATACATTTTATGTAAATTTCCATCAAAATGATTTGAAATCAAAAGGTTTTGCTTCTCAAAGGGTGAATGCTAATTCTCATCCATGCCAGATTACTGTCTCTATTTATATGCACATATTTATATATGAATATTTAACTTCTATTTTCCCTTAATTATTTATTCAATATTTTAAAATCTTCACTAGATGCTAGCACATCAACATGCCTTCTTTGAAGAAGCCAATCCACATTTGGAAGCATAGTAATTTCTTCACTTTATCGTCCTATCACTCACAAATACATATTTGTGTGCACCTGTGACCTTTAGTAACCTCCTGTCTTCATAGGTCACATTGAGGAGTTTATGAAGAGCTTGTACCTGTTCTTCATGCAAATGCCAATATGCCCTTCTTTCTAGTTGGTATCTGGGATGAGAAACATGGAGTGGAATTCCTATTCTTAAGTGTTCTCCTGGGGAATATAAAGGGAGTGGCAGAGAGAAAGGATTAGAGATTCTGCATCTCAATATATAAAAATTTTCAATCCCAGGTATTCACAATCTTGGGGCATTGAAGGGAATAGGCCAAAAATAGCCCTAGATCCCAGGAAGGAATGGAAGATGCTACCTAACCAGCCTATGCCCTGTCTTTTAGTATAACAGCTCTTGCTGTCAAGAGCTGAGGAGTGAAATTGTTTTCCAGCTACAGTAAAGCAAGACTTCATTTCAGGTGTGTAGTTTCTTTAAGATATGAACAAGGTGAGCTTAGACAATCCAGGACTTAGTCCTCCTTTGAGCTTTCCCAAGTTGTATACAGTCTTTAAAAAATGACCTCCTTTGCACATAACCTGACCTCAAAAATGACCTCCTTTGCACATAACCTGACCTCAAAAATGACCTCTTTGCACATAACCTGACCTCATGAGAGATTCCCCTACTTTTCAGTCTGTCCTATGGACAAAGCATATACCGGCTTTCACGCATTTTTGACAAATAGCCTCGGATTTTCTTCCAGCTGTTTCATGTGTAAATGCTGTTTAGTGTGTGAATCAGTTTCCTGAAGGCAAATAATCCTTCTCAGTTGATTGTCGTAATAGCTCATACAACTTTCTACATTCAAAACCACATGATGTGGACATGAGAGAAATAAAGTTCGACCCTGTCCCCAAAGCCATCCCTTCTGACTTGCCCTGAGGATACCTGAAATTTCTACTAGTAGTCATTAAGAAATTTTCGATCTGGATATGTATTTCAAAATGTGATATTGATTGAGAGAGATAACATAAATGTGAATTAATATATTCAATCAGTTATTCACCAAAGATTTATAGTGTGCATTTACTGCCTATGAAGCACACTGCTAGAGAGACTTAGAATTAGAGACTGCCCTTGCTTTCCAGAGTGTGGTAGCCATCAGTCATTCTCACCATTATCTGGTTCTCCTTACTTGTGGGAGCGACATGGTGATGTGGGAGGGTTACATTTGCTGCCTCCTTGTTTGGGGGGCAGGCATAGAACTAATTCTGGCTGAGGAGTTGTGGCAAGTTATGGGTTAAATACTTTGAAATATGGGTTTGCTTGATTCTGTAGCAGAACCTTGCCTATTTTGACTAAGTAGCTTACCCTTTTAAGAACAGAAAAAAGAGATGGGCATACATGGTTGTAACATACAGAAGTTGTAAGGGAGATACAGCAAAATTCTTATGGAGAGAGATTTCCACAATGAGTAGAATATCTGTGAGGGCCCAAAGGAAGCAGTAGCAACTGGGCTGAGCCCAGTTTAGAGAAAAATAGTAACTCAGAAAGGAATACTCCTGAAACAGTTAAAGCCAAGGTCTAGAGGGAGATAAAGTTAATATTCATAGAGTGTCATAGTGAGTAATTCAGACTGAATCACAATTATACTAATAATAACAAGCTGCCATTTACTGACTGTGCTCACCATGTGCCTGGTTACGTGCTAAGTGGTTTACACAAATCATCAACATCAATCTTCACAACGCCCCTGGGAGGTAGATACTATCAGCATCTCAATTCTACAGTTGAGGAAACTGAGGCTTTGGGAAGTTAAGTAACAGTTCGAGGTCCCACAGCCAGTTGATACTACTGCAGAGGCTCAAATTCCAGCCTGGCCCCAAAGTCTATGCTCTCAACCATGATGTTGTTCTAATTCTGAAAGCAGGGAACTTAGCAGCTGTTGAGTGGAGGAGGAGTCTGGGCTATGTGTTAGCAGGACTCAGTTTATCTGCTAATGCAGGTCTGCCCACAGCCATGGAGCAGGAAGCAAATCTTTTCAGGATGGTACCCAGCCAGGATGGTACCCAGTGGAGAACAGAGAGAATCCAGGTACAGAGGGAATGCTTGGGTCCATTAGGGGGCGCCGTGTGCCTTCAGACTACAAGCTTATGGTTGGCTTTGGTTTTGCAAGACCCTCCTGAGGTCTTTGAGTTCTAGAAGATACTGCAGAAATCAGAGTTCCAGCTCCCAAAGCCACAAAAACTGAGTTCCTTGTACTGGCCTGGCCTTCCCTATCTATGGATTTTAGAAATGAAATTTCCATGAGACATTTGACCCTTCAGTTTGGGTTTTAAAAGCCAGCCAGAAGCAGATTCCAGCCAGAACCAACTCCAGCTAGACAGATGTAGCTTCTCATCTGGGACTCCTCATTTACCCCAGAATAACTCACCACCATCCCTTTCGCCTCCATAACTTGGCTTATGCTCTTCTCTTTGCTGATTTGAATCATCTTTGTACGTCAAACATAGCCCTCGTCTCTGAACCCCACAGTATCTCTTATTTCTGGCCCAAATAACTTTCAAATAGACCCTATGCTCTTGTGTGGGCAGTCATTGTGCTTTCTGCTTCACCCACAGTCTTTTACCCTATCCTGGGGACATGGTGGGGGCTCAGTGAAAGCTTTAGCTGCTTCAAGCTCACTTTATTTCCATCTTTTCTGATACTATCAACTAACTTATGCTCTTTCTCTTACTTTTCTAAATAACCCCTGGAATACCCTAACATCTGTATTGCCTCATTTGATCCCCTATTCTTTCAGATCATGTACTTTGAAGGTTTTTCAGTCAGTCCTAATCAATGTCAGTCCAATTTAAATAATACAGTAATAATTTTTGAGCTGAGACATCTTGAGCAAGTCACTTACACCTCAGTTCTTTCATTTGCAGAATAGGAAGATAGTGGTGGCAACCATGTACTATAATGGCAGAATTAATGAGATACAAAATATTCAGCACCTGACATATATTGAATATTATATGGGTTTTACTAATTTCCCACTCTCTCTCTATTGTGTTTTCAATCCTAACTAGAAACAACTTGGTTCCTCCTCATTTACTAAATCCATCTCCTCTCTCCGCTGCTCAGTTCTATTTTTTGCTGATTTGAACCCCGTGTCTCAGACACTGGGAAGAAGGGCTGAGATGTGTTTCTTAGGAAGGTTGTGGCCCAGAGGGAAACACCTTGCTGTGGAGCTTGCAGCAGCCCAACTCCCTTAGTGTGGGGCCCTGTGATTCCTGCACACTCAACAGCGTTATCAACTCGCAGGGGATTTGGTAGTGCTAATCAAACATTTGCGGCGCGCCACCTGGAAGTGGTGTGTACTTTAAGATAGTGTCTGGCTTCAGATCGGATGCTGGTGATTAGCGCAGTAAATCAGCCCCACTTCGCGGTTGCAGGTTTTCTTGGCCCACTTAGTGCATCGGAGCAGATTTCAGTGTGCAGATGTTTTTCAGCTTCCCTTTTCATCTCTGAGGAGGAAAATTACAATACCCTGATGTTCCCCTAGCATCCAACTATTCCCGTTTTGTTTCCGCGTTTTAGCTCATTGATAATAAAAGGCAGGAGAAGCTTCAAAGCTCCCTGTTCATCTTCACTTGAAGATGCCATCATGCTGAAACCTGTCTGTGGTTTTCAGCTGAGTGGGACCTTGGTTAAGGTCTCACTGAAGTCATAAAGAAATTTTCACCTGATTGACAGCAATTGGCTATTTGGATTTACCTCACTTCCCATCTCCCTGCAACAATCACACATACACATAACCCTCCTGGGTCCTCAGTTGCTTTGTGGTTTTCCACTTACAACATGAGACGCAAGACAGGTCACCACTGTGGGGGCAACACGAGGGCAGCCCCTGGACAGCTGGGGTTGGGGGGTGAGAGGGACAGAACACCTTTTGTGGGGGGTAGTTGGCTACATACCACCCAGCAGAGGGCAGCAGTGCCTAACAGTCGATCATAAATCTCTTCCTTCACTCAGATTCAGGCTAAGGCAGGTTGGGGGTGACTTTGGGGTGTTCCCTGCAGCCCCAAGAAATTGAGAAATATTTCCCTTAGGAGGTGGGTGGGCTTATTCCTACTGAGAAACATAGAAAATCTTAGAGCCAGGAAGCTCTTTAGGGAGCCAAGTTCTGAACTTTTCATTTTACAGCAAGAAAATTTCTTCATGGATTCCCAGACTGGTCCAGGGAGGGTGCTTTCCACAATGCCATGCTGCTATTCACTTTGAAGGTGAACTCACCAACTGCGGGAGGTGAGCCCAGTGCATAGTAGCCAGAGGAGAGGGTCTGTGTGGCCCCCTCACTTGTTCTCACTCCTCCTTTTAATGCAGTGGGTTAGGTCCTAGTGGTTTAAGAGAAAGCGCAAAGGCTTCACTCCTAGCTCTCTCATTTTCACACAAATGCAATTGACCTCCAATCTCTATTTTCCTGTGTAGTGCCTATGCTAGCATGTCTTGCATCTAAAAGCAATTCTCTTCCCCTCTGCTCAACCCAGGGACCTTCCTTGACTCTCTAAACTTGTTCATTTTCTGGGGATTTACCCTTGATATTGGTCTTTCTCTTCAAATCCATCCTGCAAATGAATCTCAGATTAACCTCACTCATCCTTCTCACCTCACATGACTGTCAGGGGCTTCTTGGGGGTGCAGGGAGGAGAGAGGGGGGAACCAATGAATTCCGAAGTAGAGGAAATAAAGAAGCCCAGGCAAGCAGAGCCCAGGGCAGTCACGCAAAGTTATTTTTCAGATCGCTCTCCTAGCACATGCCGCTGGGATGGTAGTTTAGAAACTGTGACACATGGAACAACTTGGGGCAAGATTAAGCCTGGGTGGCAGGTCTAATTGGATCCAGAGTGTCATGAGGATATGAACACCTGGAGGCTTATAAGGGGAGCCCCAGGAGACAAGGGAGAAGTAGAGAAGGGAAGGGAGGTGAGAGCCTAACACATGTAAATCTTGCCTACATGAAAATGTTGTTGAGGGCTGTCAGAAAACCTGTAGACAAGACTTTGCACTGGTGAATGGTTGCTCTGGGTAATCTCTAACCATCTAAACAGCCTCTGGGATTCTATGGGCTGAGTGGGTTACTCTGGGTAATCTCTAAGACCATCTAAACTCAGCCTTTGGGATTCTATGAGCTTGGTGGAATTTTGAAATGCCTTAGGCTGAAGGATATTCCATAGGGTCACTAAGTTTGCCACCTGGAGTTGAGCTGTTTTAGTACACAGTAGGCCAGTTGCTTCCATTTTCTGCATATCAGCTGCATAGAATCTCCTTGGTGCTTCTGGGAGCTGCATGGGATTATGGGAAAAGCACTGTATATGAATTAGGAGACCTAGGTCTTGATCCTGCTTTTCTCGCTAACCCATTCTGTGATCTTGGGCAAGTCATTTTTCTTCTCTGGTTTTCAGTTTGCTTTTCTGTCAAATACAGCAGTTGAAATACCTCAGGGCAGGCAAATGTACAGCACAAATGAAGCCAAGCAGTCTGTTCCCATAGCACACATTGCTGTTAGATGGCAACATTCTTTCCCACTGAACACCACTCAGAATCTTTCTCAACATTGCATTGGAGACAACCAATATCAACCAAATAGAGCTTTTCTTTGAGATTAAAACTACTTACTATTATTGGACTAGATAATTTTAAACTTGATTTGCAGTTCTAAAGTAAACTCTTCCTCTCCCATACACTGCCCATGAATGGCATGGTCATAGAAAAAATAGACATCTACAGCTGTTTTCAAAAGAGCTACATGAAATAAAAAAGAGATATCTGAAGACATTGGTGCCAATAAGAAGTATTTAGTAAGTGCCTACCAAGTGTCTAGAAATTTTATAAGTTCTTTACAGAGAGATTCAGCCTAAGATACAACTATTTCAGGGACTAATAACAATAGCCTTAAACTTACTCTGATTCATAAGAGCATAGAATTCTTTTTTATAATTCAGGATAGGAAATCACTTATTCTCCAGGTAACAAAAGTAGGGTGGAGAAAGTTAAGTACTACAGAGAGTCAGAGAGACATAACATGGTGGCTAAGTGTATTGCAGACCAAGTCATGTAGACTAATGCTAACATACAGGTCTATTTTGCATGAAGTCTTCCCCTACATTTTCAAACAGAATAAAATCCCATTGTCCTTGACCCCCATTATACTACTCAATGGATTCTGCCATGTACTAACTTTCTGTAAAAGTCTAAGCTCTTTGAAACTAGAGCTTCTATTAAGGTCCTCCCTATATGTAGTCCCAACATCTAGCACAAGTATTTGTATGGCAAACACACCTGATAGCAATAACTTAAGCATTCTCTGAGAATGACCCTATATGGCAGATGCACCGAATGTGTGTATTCAAAGTTCAGAACTAGAGAATCTGGGAGTGGTCAACCAGAGATCCATCCCTTGTCTATGAGTATCATCTGAGCCCCTGGCCTGTCCTATAGAATGCAGTTGTACAGGAGATTGAGGCCCCATCCCAAATATTGGGTTGAATGATGGTTGCCAGGTAGAGGCTGTTAGGGGGAGGGTGCTAAGCGAAAAAGTTATATAAACTGCATGCCTTTTGCAAACAGTTGTGGTTTTCCAGCACAGCCCATTGTTCCCGGGTGGTGCAGTTCTCCCATCCAGCCTGCTACCACTGGACTGCATGTAAGATGGTTCTCCTGTCCAGCCCGCTACCACTGGACTCTCTCCCCTGACTGTAAGTCCCCCACAAAACCCCATGTCTCATTTGCAGGCTGTGGATCTCTTATTTGACCTCTCAAACCTGGTGCCACTCACCACCCCTCCCCCTAACCCCCAGAGTTGAAAGACATTTGGTACAACAAAAAAGTGTTATTCCCAAATATTACTTGAATTAAGATAAAAATTTTGTTTCCAGTCAGTCTATTCCTTTGAGGAGCTTATAGTCCATATAATTGGATCAACAAAAAACTATGCCCAAGACATACAGAAGAAAGAAAATATGGACTTAAGTGGAAAAGTCCTCAACTGGCTGAGGTCAGGATCTAGAAGCAAAGGAACTGTGTCAAACCCAGTCCTGCGTCTTTGTGGTTTATGCAGTTTGGGGTGACTGTGGTGAAGAGACCACAGAAAATAAGTTTAGAAGGTCGTCCCCTCTCTGATCCTTAATTTGCTCAACTATAAAATAAGAGGTTTGGTCAAGGATATGTTTGTTTTCCAAATCTAATATCCCATGATGTTTTAATTCGGAGTCTGTAATTGTTTATTAGCCAAATATAAGCCAGTCATCACTATCAGGCTACATTACGTGCAATGGTGGATTCAGACTTGCCAGATTCTGCCCTACCAGAGAGCTCAGCTCTAACTGGTGGGGGAGATAATTCACTAACAAGTACAGAGTACTGGCTGGCTCCATCTTTGGAGAGAGGTTTATCATAAACGTTCAAGAACAGCTTCCTTGGAGCACTCAAGCTAGGAAGCTATAGGTGAGATTTTTGTTCTGAGGGGTGACAGCCTAACAGTGCCCAGGAAAATTCAAGAAAGTCCACATATCTAGATCCTGGAGACTAGAGCTGGACATGGGAGCTACATATTTATCAGACAACTTCAGAGTTGACAAAGCATTTCATAAGTGTTGCCACTTTGATCTCTGACAACAAGGCTAAGAGTTGTTATTTATGTTTTCTACATGGGGTAGCTGAGATTCAAGGTCAACAAGTAGTTAAATAGATTTTTGAGGAAGAGAACAGAGCAGTTTCTGATATCCAAAAGCTGGTCTGGCACTCGCAGCTAGGCCATGTTATTCTCCTATTGGACATAAACAATCTCAAAGTATACAAACGCCCAACTAGGTTACTCTGAGACCAAGACAAAATGAGACAAAGCACAGCCAACTTCATAATTTTGTCTAAACACTGACAAAAACAAGGTCCCTGTGTCACCCTAAAACATCAAACACACCCTCTCTTGGGTAGAATGAATGCATTCCACTTTTTTTTTTACTAGCTGCAGATTCTCATTCTCACTACAGAAATAATTTATTGAGATTGCCAACCATAGATTTGTCTCTACTTCCTGATAGCATTCAATCTTAAGCAAACCTTTATTTCCTTAGACCCTTCCCCAAATCACCCACCCAGGGCCTAAATTCTATAATAGGCTCTTTCTAACATTCTCTTACTCAGATGCCCATAATTTCTCATGGTGTGTGCTCTCTATTGCTACAAACAGTAATAAACCCAACTGGGCCAACTATAGATGTGTTCCTGATGGTCTTTGGCTAGTGGGCATTGACAATTTCCATAAGGTTAACTGGGTTTTCATGGTCACACAATTAGTAACAGTTGGTCTTATGATATTTAGCCCATGGTTCTTTCCAGGACACCACACCACTGAAAGAAACAAGGCTCACTCTCACCATTATCATAAAAGCGAGGCCCAGAAAGTGCTGTGGTCCCAACAAGAGATAGTTAAAAGGCGCTAGGGTATAAGAAGAATGAATCATCTGAATAATTTCCATTTGAGTCATTATTTTGAGTTTTCAAATCCTTTTCAAATCATATGATTCCAGTTGAGCCTTACATTACTCTGGCAAGGAAGGTGGGGTGGGCATTACTGTGCCATTTGGCAGGTGGGATGGAAAGTGATTTACATAGTGTTCCTTAGCTACTTAGGGAAGAATTCCTTTCCTTATCAACCATATTTCTACAGGTCCATGTATGAAATAGAGTACATGCATGATATCCTTTTTGGTTATGGTCAAGTTCTGGGATAACAGCAAAATTAGAAGATGGAAGACTCAGTGGGGAGGATTTTATCTAAAAGGGTCATGAAGATTTAAAATAATCCCACACTTGGTGTGGGTTAACAGTGATTCAGCTTTGATAAAAGTTGATGTACTGTTAGGCTTCATTAAAAGGTAGACGAGGTTCATTCACACTGTAGAAAGTGACTATCCAGACTGAGCATTTTAAAGGTATTTCACCCAGATCTGGGAACCTTTTAGAGGATCATGGGTTTCTGGAGTGCATTCAGCTAAGAGTAATGACTCGGAAGGGTGGTTTTGAAACCAGGTCAAAGGAGGAATGGTTAAGGGAATTGGGGTGGGAGGAGGTAGCTTGGAGAATAGTTTCATGTGGTGCAGATCTGATAACTGTCTTCAGACATGGGAAAGGCCACCACACAGAAGAGAAAATAGACTTTCACTATGTTACATTGGAGGCAGAATTAGGACCAGTGGGCGGAATTTATAAGAAGCCAGCTTTTGGCCCAATATAGGAATTGCCTTTTTAACATAGAAAGCTGTCCAACAATGTAGATGGCAGTAAGCTTATTATTCCTGAGGGAATTTAAGTATAACCTGGAGGATGTTTTGTGAGGGATACTTGAGAGCAGATAGTGCACCAGATGAAGGTTTGTACTCTGTGACACTTGCAGTTGTTCCATCTCTAATGTGTCCTGTTAGGTCACCCCAGGCACTGTTAGGGGGTGGGTAAAAGTGAAAGTGGGGTGGAGAATTCGAGGATTAATAAGATTCAGTCACTTTTCTATGTTGTGTTTTTTATTTGTTCATTCACTACCTTGGATTTTAATTTAATTAGCTCTTTTGTCAGGTATCTTTTCACCATAAGGCTCATTTGGTCAAAATGCATTGAGCGACCAGGAGTGGTGGCTCATGCCTGTAATCCCAGCACTTTGGGAGGCCGAGGTGGGTGGATCGCCTGAGGTCAGGAGTTCTAGACCAGCCTGGCCAACATGGCGAAACTCAGTACTAAAAAACAAAACAAAACAACAACAACAGCAATGATCAGAAACAAAATGCATTGAGCATTTGTGTGTTCCAGGACCTGTGAATACCTTGGCAAATAAAACAGACATGGCCCCTCCTCTCATAGAGTTCCATTGAAACCTTAAACATGACAGCAGGAACGGTAATAAAAACTAATTTTTTAAGACTTATAGAGTATTAGCAAAATGTGACCCATTAACTTGATTGCATATGAAAGAATAAATTAGAATTCAGGACAATTGATGTCCAACCCCAAACACTTTCTGCTGAACCACTTGCCTCTATCATGTCATCTCAGAGTTGTAAAGAAAAGACTACTTCCAGAAATTTCTGAAGTCAGTTTTCAGTAGAGATAGGGGATGGCCATCCAAGCTCAATTCTAAATGTTAACTGTGCTATAACAGCTGATAGATTCTTCTCAAGAAGTAGTTCTCCTAAGATTTTACTCTGGAGACCTCAGTAAAAGGAGCTGTCTTCAGACATCTTTACCAGTAATTCAATTCAGTTCAGTTCAATTCAACTCAATTCAATTCTTAATAGGAGCCTTTAAGGCACTATGCTAAATACTCCAGAGAATTCAGAAATAAATAAGACCCAGTCCCAAGCCTTAGGAGCTTACTGTAGTTTGGAGCCCATAGATAAATAACTATAAATTCAAAGTAAAGTATCTAAGTGCCTTAGGGGAGAAATAAGGAGATAGAGATTACACTGGTTTCTGGGTTCAAGAAGGAAATGCAATTTCACAGGAATTTTGAAAGATGTGTGCATTTTTTTATGGTGATGGTTGGGGATAGGATTTTCAAGGAAGATAGATAAACAAGCCACAGAAGTGGGAATTTGTGAGATTTCCTTGGAGAGATCCCTGTAATTGGGTGGTTGGTAGTTAGTTAGCTGTAGGAAGTAAAGTGGGAAGATGGGACTGTAGAAGACAGAGGATTGGATATCTAGACCAAGGGTTCATTTTAAGTTTAGTAGGTAATAGAGAATCATGGAAGGCTCTCACCCAGAGAAGAGGAACAATTAGAGTTAAAGGACAGAAAATGTGCATCCGGAAGTTTGGGATGGGTTGGAAGTGGGAGTGATAATGCAGGTGTCTTAGAGGTGGAGAACACTCAAACCAAAGTGGCCAAGTGAAATGGAAAGAAGGGGATGAATCCAAGATGTTGAGAAGGAAGGACCTGTGATGCTTAATCTTTGAAATAAGTGTGGTTAGAAAAGGAGAGGGGGAAATGAGTGAAATGGGGAGGAGAAAGTGGTGGAGGTTAAATGGGAAGGACTAGGTTTTAGGCTTTGGTTCTGAGGTGCTGGTAGGACTCCAGGCTGAGAGTTTATTTGGCAGTTGGAAGCCAGTGTCTAAAGTTTCAGAGAAGAGTTGGGATTAGTACTGGGGATTTAAAAGTCACTGGAGTAGACGCCAATGTTATATGAAAAGGTGCAACCATCAAGGGATTGAGTTTGGGATCCTCAGGAGATTTGGGGGGAATATCTGTGTTTAGGGGAAAAGAAGAGAAGAAGGTAGTGAAAAAAAAAAAAAGTCACCACTGAGCAGACCATAGAAACCAGAAGAGACATAAGCTGAGGGTTAATATAGATTAAACAGCAGTAGAGGTCACACAGGACCAGGAATGAGAAATGGCTTCTGATTTTGGCAACTGCAGATGTTTGGATGACCTTTACAAAGCAGCATCAGTGCATGGTGGAAGAGGCAGTCAGATGGCAATTGGTTGTTCAGGCATGGAGGCAGTGATGTAAGCCACACTTTGAAGGAGATAGGAAGTAAAGGAACATTTTGAGAGGACAGCAAGGTTAACAATGTGTTTTATTAAGATAGCAGAGACAAGAATCTATTTTTAGGAGGAAATGGGTAGAAAGTAAGAGGTGAAAAGTATGAGCAAGAGAAAAGAACCAAAAATCTAGTCAAATCTCTATTATTATAAAGTCTCTATTGAATCAACCATCGGAAATCAAGACTGGCAGCTCCAGAGGTTGCCATTTCCCATGCCCGGATAGTTGGCTTACAAGCCTAGCTTCAAAGCATGCCTTGGCTCACAGAGTCATCTCTTTGTGGGATGTCCCCACCCTGTACCCATCTCAAAGCTGTCGAGAACCATCTCTAAATGTCATATCTGGCAGTGATCTCTCTTTTCTCTGAACCTTTGTTGCATCAACAGTTAGAACCACCCAGAGTAGCCTGAAATGATTTTCTTTCCTGAGTGTGTTTGTCTTTCCAACTAAACTCCTGGGGACTATGAGCAGTTTTTGTACTTCCCTTAATTCTCAGTAACCCTTAGCAGAATCTGAGCACACAGCAGGTGTTTAATATTATCTTAGTCATAGAATTAAGTTGACTAAGTCCATCATTTCCCTCATTCCCCTGGTGAAAATTGAAGTCTGGAGAGGCTTATGACATAATATACTGGTTCTGTCATTTCTCAAACACTTTGAGCATTTATTTGTGGAAGACACTGTGCAAGGTGCTCAGGACCTTCACAATTTAGCCTGCAAGAGAGATATAAACAGCTCAGCAAAATACAAATTGTACAAATAAAAATCATGGTGTGCACAAACTAGAGCAGGAGGAGATGCTATTAATTGAATTTGAGAAGTGAAGCTAACTCTAGAAAAGCATCAAGGAGAAGAAACTATGTGCCCTGTACCATAAAGAAAAATTAAGGATTTAGGGTTGGCTAGTTAATATCCATGCCAGGGCATGGCCCAACCTCCCAGATCCACATTTCTACTCTTCCAACTTGGGCAATGGTTAACTGCCTGGTTGAGTAACTGATTGCTCTGTACCCATCCAGAGTTTCCCAGCCTGTCCTTGCCAGCGGGTGTGTGGACATGCACTGTTGCTTGTTAGATATTTGGGTGACACAGGGAGCCCGTGTTCCCTCTAGGGAAGGGGAGAAGGAGCATAATGAAAGTGACGAGGCTGCCTAGGATTGGCTGGAGAGATAAGGATGAAAAGGAAAGCGTTGGGGAATGTAGTCATGGATTGCTCACACAGCCTGTCCTGCAATTCCTCAATGCTAGTGGTTCAGTAGTAGTAGTATTGTAACATTGTAACAGTCCAATGGGTTCACCTTGCCTGCTGCCTAGACCAAGCTGATTTATCAAGGCGGGGGAATTGCAACAGAGAAAGAATAATTCACGCAGAGCCGGCTGTACAGGAGACCAGAGTTTTATTATTACTCAAATCAGTCTCCCCTAGCATTCTGGAATCAGAGTTTTTAAGGACAGCTTGGTGGGTGGGGGGAAGCCAGTGAGTTGAGAATGCTAATTGGTTGGGTAGGAGATGAAATCATGGGAAATTGAAGCTGGCCTCTTGTGCTGAGTCGGGTCCTGGTTGGAGGCCACAAGATCAGATGAGCCCGTTTATCGATCTGGGTAGTGCCAACTGATCCATCCCATGCAGGGTCTGCAAAGTATTTCAAGCACTGATCTTAGGAGCAGTTTAGGGAGGGTGGGAATCTTTAAGCCTCCAGCTGCATGATTCCTAAACCAAAATTTTTAATCTTGTGGCTAACTTGTAAGTCCTACAAAGGCAGTCTAGTCCCCAGGCAAGAAGGAGGTTTGTTTTGGGAAAGGGCTGTTATTGTCTTTATTTTAAACTATAAACTATGAACTAAGTTCCTCCCAAAGTTAGTTCAGTTTACAGCCAGCAAGGAACAAGGACAGCTTAAAGGTTAGAAGCAAGATGGAGTTGGTTAGGTTAGATGTCTTTCATCATCTCTCAGTCATAATTTTGCAAAGGTGGTTTTAGTATTACCTTTGTAAATCTGAGGCTTTATTTATTCAAGTATGTGTGTGTGTTCAAGAGTCTCTCTACTTTCAGAGTAAAGGGGCTCAGCTCAACCCAGGGCTTGTGTCTTAGGTAAACTCACAAATGGCCACCTTGTTTGGGATCAGATGCTTTTTGTTTGAGTCCCGTAATCCTTCTGTCTTGCAGTCCTAGAATTTGGTTCCCTAGGTTAGAAGTCCAGATCTGCAAAAGGAGTTCAACTCTGAAGGATGGGAGGTAGAGGAGGGAGTAGAAGAGATAATCCCACATGGATGACTGAAGTTTTCAGCAGCTGAGGCTGGGAGTCTGTAACTGGCTTGTGATCTTAATTTTGCCTCTAATAGCACAGTAAACTTGGGAACCTCTATGCCTCTCTGGATTTCTGACTCCTTATCCTTAATCTGAGAGGTGGGGGTGGGAGTAGGATCGAACAGTTTCTGAGGTCCCTTCCAACTCTGGTGGTCTCCAGATATTTAATTGGAACCCCAGGAAGACAGCAGCTTGTCATTCTCTCTTCTCACCTCAAGAGGAGTCAGAAAATATTTGGCTCTGGCTCTGTAGCATGGGAAGTGGTGGCCCACAGACATCACAGTTGAGATATTAATAGTTTATTCCAAATGTTATATTTGCATAGATGCACCACTCATTATGTAGATTGCCAATTATGAATTATTTGTTCTTTCTTCCAGGAGAGAAGTTGTTTATTTGCAAACTGCACAAGGGTGACTTTGGACAGCATGGAGACAAGCCTGTCATTCAGCATATCTTTTTGTGGGCCTCTCTGCAATAACCTGTACTTTGACAGGTTCTTATAAACAGCCAGGTGAAGGTCATCTGTGGGTGCTGGGTAGGAAGGTGAGGAGAGGGAAGCAAGCAACAGGATCTGAAGAGACTAAAATGAGAAGGTCTTGAGGTTGTCATGATCAGATGGCTAATGTGAAATAGAGATAGTTTTGCTCTAAGTTAGGTACAACCCACAATGTGTTCACTCCTTTTTAGCCACAGTATTTCTTTGGGTTGAGCCATGCAATGAAAATCAGATCCCATCTTCACAATTCAAAAACCACCAACTTTAATAGTTGAGCACTGACTATGTAGGGGCACTGTCTTTTAGGTCCTTCACTTGGGTTGTCTCTTTCACCTACCTATTAGGAGAACTGAAGCATAGAGGATTTACATACTTGTTCTGTGCTGAGCTGGTATGTGATCACAGGCTATCTGATCCCAGGGACTGTGCACTTAACCACTACACTATACTCTCCCTCAGACACTTAATACTTTGACCATGGGCCATTTTTCTCAGGGCCATATATAAGCACAAGACTGAGTTCTGTGGGCATGTAGAAACAGGAGCATCTGATATAGTGCCCCCAGTTGTCCCCTATTAGACTCTGGTGTTCCACTTAAGCCTCTAAATCTGAGAGTAGCCTGAAGTTGGCTCCAGAGGGAGCATGTAGGTGATTAATGAGTTTTTAAAAGAGGAAATGAGGGAGGGCTGTAGGAACTATTTTCTGTGAAGAAAAAGAGGAAGCTGAGAAGGTATCTGGGGCAATAACTGCAGCTAGTGTTGGGATGGATAAAATCATTGACTTTTGGGAGAAGAAAGAAGCTTGGAAGTCAGCTAATCTAACATCACCCAATGCAGCAGCTATGCGAGAGAGAAAGCCTGGGGCCAAATAATATAAATGTGTGAAGAGAGTGGAGGAAAGGATATTTTTTCCTACTAAGAGAGAAGGAGAAGAGGAAATCAGTTAATGAGTTATAAGGAACTATCGCTCTGTATATGCCCACACTTAGTGTTGTGGGGCCTACATAGCAATAAGCCCTGTTCTTATGGAGGAGCTGGTCTAGTCAGGTTTCAAGACTTCAAAATGAAACAGACTCCATCAGATAGTCTACAAGTGACAGAAGTGTACTTTAGAGCTGTTCTGGCCAATCAGGTCACCACTAGCCAGGTGTGGCTATTGAGCATTCGAAATATGACTGGTCCAAATAGTGCTGAAAATTTAAAACTGCATACTGGATGTCAAACACATAGCATGAAAAAAGAATGTAAAATATCTAACTATATTTTATCTTCATTATATGTTGAAATAACATTATGTACATATTAGATTTAATACATGATATTCTTGAAATAATCTTTTTTAAACTTCAAAAAATGTGGCTGCTAGAAAATTTAAAATTCCATCTGTAGCTTGCATTATATTCCTATTAGATAGTGCTGGTTTAGATCCCGGCTATCTTAGGTGCAGTCCATGGATTATTGGCACAAGTATCCCCTGGGAGCTTATTAGGAATGCAGAATCTTAGGCCCTACCCCGCATCAGAATTTGCATGTTGACATTACCCCAGTTCATTTGTATGCACATGAAAGTTTGAGAAGCACTCGCCTCTACCAGTGACTCTGTTTCTCTTTTGTGGACTAGTCTTTTCTGTTGTTCACATTTTAAACAATGCCAGCTCTGGCAGTAAACTCCCTGAATGACAAGAACAAGGGCCATCCTCAGTCTGACCGTAGATTTCCCATCTAAGGAGCTATGCTAGATGTTTCCAGATCACCTCCAGCTCTATCCAGCATGCTACAACCCTATGATTATACTGTAGAAATTTTATCTAATAGAAAGTATTATTATTATTATTATGAGACAGGGTCTCACTCTGTTGTCCAGGCTGGAGTGCGGTGGCACGATCTTGGCTCACTGCAACTTCTGCCACCTGGGCTCAAGCAATTCTCCTGACTCAGGCTCCCGGGTAGCTGGGATTATAGGCAAGTGCCACCAGGCCTGGCTAATTTTTGTATTTTTAGTAGAGATGGGGTTTTGCCATGTTGGCCAGGTTGGTCTTGAACTCCCAGCCTCAGGTGATCTGCCCACCTCAGCCTCCCAAAGTGCTGAGATCACAGGGGTGAGCCACCATGTGTGGCCTAATAGAAATTAATTACTCATCATAACATTTAATTTTAGAAGCTCTAGTTCCCACCCAAGGTCTTATCTAAGTAGGTAATACTATCCCAGTTATTTTCAAGAACATTTGTTAACTCTGTATCAGATAACCCTGTTCTGTATGCTTTTAAAAACCTTATCCTGGTACGCATACTCATCAACAAATTTACTTGTAAAGCAAGTAGTAGAGAGTTTAGTATTTGGAAAACAGACTCTGAGTAAAGAAAACAATAGATATGAAGCCAACAAACATTTACGACTGGCTTTTTGAGCTTCTTCTCTGGGCTAGATTTGCACAATGGGCATTTATCAATTCCTCCTCAGGAGAGAGTCAGTAAGCAAACATTGAGGGGGACAGAAAAGCACAAGGGTTTAGAGAATAGGCTCTAGGGTCAGAAGGACCAAAGTTTGTATACAGGCTCTGCCTTTATATGTAGTCTTAGATACATGTGTAAACTTAGACTTAACTAGCTAAGTCTCAGTTTATTCCTCTGCAAAAGGATTGAATGATATCATTGTTTATTTATGCAATAGATTGTATAAGGATTGAATTTAGTTTAGTATGGTGTTAGGGTTCAATACATATCACCTATTTTTATTATTATTAATGTTATTAATGGAAATTAATATAGTATGGGGCTAGATATTATGTGGGTGAAAAGAATTACAGGACAGAGCCTACTAACCTTTCAACACTGCGTGGGGAGAGTGGAATTTGAAAAGGTCTTTGAGGTATAACAAGATTTGGAGAACAGGAGATAGTCCAGTTTGGTGAACAGAAGGAGATAGTGGGAATTATGGCTCAAAAGGCTGGTTGGGTTATTTTTGTGGAAACTGAGGTAGAGCGACGTTTCAGGGCTACAAGATTAAACATTTTTGACTCATGCTGAGAAAATGGGTGTCTGTACCACCAAGCCAGGGTACACAGCTCCTTCACCTTTGGGGGTGTTGTTTTGTTTTGCCTTGGGGGACAACAGATTATTCCATCTGCCCGTCTCTCTGGCCTGTCTTCTCCTAACTGAGCTATTGGCAATCGGATCTTGCTCCCACGCTGACATTACCCTGAGACTCATTTCATGCTATTTCTTCACGGGGGCATCTGGGCTGACAATGCAAAGAGACTTTTCCCACATAATTGAAAGGAATTTCTGATTATGCGCGGGGATGTCAGCCATGATGAGGTCTTGGACCGCTTCCAATTCCAGCCGCCCTGATGACAGTGTTCCAGTCGCTCTCTCTCTCCCACTCCCTGGCATTCTCCCTGTGAACTTTTTGCTCCCTTCTGGGAGTGATTTCTCGAGATAATATGCTGTTTCCAAGCTTCTCTTTCTCCCACCAGATTGATGGGTCCCGCGTGAAGTGCACTCTTTCTGGGCGCCCTGCTCCTAAGCACTGCTATTTTGCAAACCTGCAAAAATTTTCTCAGTGGTTACCCTGTCATGTCCGTATCTGGAACCCTGTGCCTGACAGGAAAAGGTTGAGTGAACACACATATATTTTGGGTCTTTCTTTAGAGAAGTTCTTTTGAATATGCAGAACAAAGTGAGGGCTGCATTTATCTCTGACCTTTTCCGGCTCTTTTCTTGCATCTGTTAAGGGAAAAACAGGCCTCTGAGCTCACCAGCCTGGTCTCCCACGGAGCAGATGATAGAGTTGCCTGGATTTACTTCTTCACCAGCCCTCATTCCGGAGGCCTGCCTCAATCTTCCCTTGGGGCTGATTCTCCTTCTGGGGTCTCTTGGGAGGAAAAAAATCTCTGAGGGGTGGTTGAAGTGGGGGCTCAACATTCGTGACCCTGGGTTCTCCCATGTGTTCAGCCTTTATATTCCTTTTCCAGGAAGTGGAGTAATCCTGTTTCTGCTCCTTTTGTGTTTTCTAGTAGGGTTGCCTCTGATATGAGGAAAGAATGTTTGGCAGGAACAGGGAAGGGAAAGGTAGAGAAATATCAAAATCAACCTGACTCCTCAGTGTTGATTAGAGAAGATGGCTTTGCCTAGAGCCACAACAGCTCTGGCTGTCAGTCCATAGAGTTTCATAAAGGACACAGTTTAGTCTAGGGATGCCTTTGGGAGGAAAAAAGTCTACCAATACACATTTCTCATAACTTCCCCTGGGAAACAACTATAACACAGTAGAAAGAATTCTGGACATGTTATGAGGATTTGATTCTGCTAGACAATTTTTAGAGGGTGTATTAGACTGTAAGCTCACCAAAGAGTCATCATGTTTGCTTGGTTTCCTGTTGTATTCTTAGAGCTTAGCACTGTGCCTGGTACACTGTAGATGTTCACTAATAAAAATATAACCTGGAGCAAGTTCATACGTAAAATATGTATTTGTGTAAATATACACACACACAAGCAAATACACCTTTCTCACAGCTTTGGTTTTACTATTAAAAGAAATTAAATGAAAGCACTATAGAACAATGATTTTAGCATAAAACATGTACATATATAAAATGAATCTTAGTTTATCCTCTGTTCGAACACTATTCTTCAGTCAACCCAACCATATATAACATACCCATCTTTGGTCCCTGGGATTTCACTACTAAGTATATGATATTTCCTTGAATTTCGCCCTACATTTTCCTACTAACCTCTTTTAAAATGCAAATGTACCTGGGTTGGGCATCACATTAAGTCAAATATGTGAATTAGTTGGAAAAATAACTTTCCTAACAAAAACAGAAGAGACCAAACACCCTTATTGTTTAACCCTAAAGGGAAGTGCATAGGTAGAAAGATACAGGAAAAGAAAGCTGGAAATGGAATTTCCTTCATCAGAGACTGAATTGCCCTCATCTTTCTGCTCTAGGGAGTCAAGTGGAATTTCCTTTTATATGGTGAGGATCAGGGTTAGTGAGGGGTGCATAAAGGGAAAGATGAGCAGTGTTAGTGTTTATTTGCCTTTCCCATGTTGAGTGAGACCCATGCAGAATGATCACTTTCACTTCATGCAGAATCAGCCTTTTCTAGGTGGACTGGTTACAACCACTCATTCATTTTTAGGTACCCCCATTACAACATCCTAACAACCTAAGTTGTTGCTCAAGCTTCTTCTTGGCTGAAGATGATGAGAATTCACGCTTTTTAAGGTCTGTCCTCCTACTGCTGAATGGCTGAAAAATTTTGAAAAGTCCAATTTAATTGGATTACTAAGATTTTTGGTCTTCATTGGCTATTACAATTACTCAGAACACTTCAGTGTCCAACAGGACCAATTTCTCACTGGTAGGAGAGAAGCAAACAGTTAAGCCAATCCAAAACAAAATTCAGAGCAGGTTGCCATTTGTCTTGAGCCCTTTTGTCTCCACTTGCTTTTTGTATTTCTCCCTTGCCTGCATGGCCTTTCCTCTCTGACCTCAACACTGGAGGCCCCAAACTTTTCTAGCTTTGACATTTGCGAAGTTTCATGGATTGTTAAACAGAGATGACAAATCTGACTTCCCAAATGCTTAACAAGGGAAACGACATTATAAAGTCATAAGCCCAATGTGGCAGGAAATAGCCTGTGGGTTCTTCCTTAAATCTTGCCACAGAAGCGATCGTCTACTCCACCCACATCTCAGTCTATGACTCCTGGTGGCTTATGCCCAGGGAAAAGCAACGAATGGATCTAAGGGACCAGAGTTTCTGAGTTCTTGGTATGCAAGGCTATGGCTGTTATCTTAAGTATTCTGCTTTCCCTCCTACACTCTCACCCTCAACTCATGCTTTTTCTATATGTTCTAATATCATGAAACTCAACAACAAGGCAAATTATACATTCAAAGGAAATTATAAGTGTGGGCATATCACTCTCTTGAGGGGCCTTGCTCATAAGCACTGCTCAGGAGAACTGCAGAAAGTTTCAGGTGCCCTTTATTTAGGTAAAGGGAAAACATCAGAGTGTGTCTTTCCATCTCTCCCAAATTAAATCTGCTTGGAGGATGCATCTGTTATCTTCTGTCCTCCTGGATCCCCACAGTAGGAATTCCCACCGTGCACAGAGCAGCAAAGAGACATGAAGGATCACAGCCACCCAGATGTTCCTGTTTGCAATCCAAGGTGTCAACCAGTGAGCTCAAGATTTGCCTTTGATTAATCAAAAAGAACATTAATCCTTCGGTGCCTCTTTCTCTAGATAAAGAGCTGCCACTTTGTTCTGATTACAGTTCCTGAACTCAAGAGCCGGAAGTAAGTTGAGCCAAGATAGGCTCTGACAGCAGAGTAAATAGAGCCTCTGGGAAGGAAGAAAACTTATAAATCAGCTCGACAACAACAAAACTTTGATTTGTAGCACTTGCTGATTTCTATGGTGTAAATACTTGCATCATGGCCCACATTAATCTACCAATGTGAGGTTACTGAAATTGGAGTTGGGGAATGATGTTCACCACTGGCTTGGTATGAGCCAGCCTTGGTACACTTCTGGACTTCTAAGAGAAAGTGACCTTTGCTAGGTCACGGGCCATTAAAATGTTGAGTGCACAGGTTGACGTGATGTTCTAGTCTGCTTGCTCACCGATTTGGTCAATGTACCATTTAAAATGGGAAGATGCAATTCTTTACATGCACTAATTTTTTTCTTTTTCTTTTCATTGTTCTTGGACATGACAGAGTCAGCTGGTTTCTGAGAACCTAAAAACCCAGGAGAAAGATACAAGGAGGCAAGGAAGCTCATTTTTCCATAACCTATAGGAAACCCAGTTCCATTATAAATATATGAAATCTTGGTAGTATCCTCCAAATCCGTAAGCTACCACCTTGCTTGGGACTTTGGTCAAGTCTTCTTCCCTTTCTGGCTTGCTGTTTTCACAATTATAAAATGAGAAGGGTGGATTACAAAATTTCTCTCATAGTTCTAACATTTCTCTTACTCCAAACTGAAAATACAAAAGCTACAGATCCAAAATATAAAACCAAAATGACAATTCCAGATCAAAGAAACACCTTTCTTCATTTACATGCTGCTATATAACTGGTTGCCCACCCCACAGCTACATGGAGCTGTGATTCTGACAGATTTTACTTCTCTCTCCATGTGTAAGGCCTCTGCATGTTGTGTGATTGAAAGGATACCAGTAAGTCCCAGCTCTGCCCTTAAACAACTCTCCCACAGGCCCATTACTTGGCCTGATATCCTACCTTTACACATACACTCTGTTCCATTCTGGAGGGGGTAGACTGCTCTGATGAAGCACATCCAGTCCATCAGCAGCCTGAATGCTTTTTTATCAGGAAGTACTCCACCAGATACCAACTGAGCCAGTTCTCTCAATCATGGGAGACACACTCCAGGTAAGCATGGAGGTAAGGAAGTGGGAGAGAGATTCACGCATAGTTCCTGGTGGGGCAGAGGTATGTCCTAGGCAGAAGGCTGTAGCTAGTTTTTCTAGGCAATTTGAAAGCAACTAGTCAGGAGCTTCTGGGTGGTGGGAGAGGAGAAGGCACTAAAGGAAGAGAAAAGATGTTGAAAAGGGAGGTAGAAGTGATAAACAGCTCTCTAATTCACAGTTTGCTGGGGATCCATCTTCCACATGGCAAACTGTCTTTTTGTAGGTAGGAGTGGCCACATGGGGGTCCCCAGCATGAGTACATTGGTGCCTTTGTCTGATTGTCACATGTCTTCCCCACCTGGTAGCACCTGGCTGGACAGAGTCAGAGTCTCTGTTTATCCCAAACCTTTCTTGAGGAGAGGAGAGCAGTTGTGGAGGAAGGCCAAGGAAGCCCCTGGGGTGAAGTGGGGGATTGAGCCCAGGAAGGATGGTGTGATCGTGGTGACAGCTGTGGCTAGCCAGCACAGGGAACTTAGAGGATTCTGCTGAGGAAGTCAAGGTGCTTGGGTCAGGCACCTGACCAGGGAGGCAGCTGTGTTGTGTTTTCTGCTCCAGGGCACACACTGCTTCATGGTAAGTCATTTGGAAAAGAAAAAATAAAAACTGTAGTGGTGCTCACTCTACTCATGCTAGAGGAATTTGTTGATTACAAAACTAAGTTTATTGAAGTTGACTTTTTTTTTTTTGGTCCTTTTGCTTTGCTTGGGTGTATGTGCTTAGTCTGTTTATGGGATAATCTAGCCCCAGCTGCAACCCTAAATGGGCTAATTGGACAATTTATGTGTGCTAAGTGTATAAGAGAGAGCTCATTCACAGTGCTGGAAAAACAATTAATAGTAACAATGCTATTAATAGTAACAGTAACAATAGCTAACACAGACAGTGCTTGCTCTAAGCCAGGTGGTAGCGCTGTGATTTGAACACAGCCCTCTCGGTTCTAAAGTCTGTGATCATAACCATCAAAAGACAGACCTCTTCGCCAAAAGTGTCGCCCAAATGACATAGGGGAAGAGCACTGAGTGGGGAGCAGAGGTTCTATATCTGGAACCTCTGCGATGCTGGGCATGATACAAAATCTCTCTAATCCTCAGTTTCTTCTCTAAATAAGAGTAGCAAGGAAGAAAACCAAGACCAAGAAGTCACAGAGTCTGAATGGATTATGCATTTTCTTTGTGTTTGGCATCCTGCAAGCTCCACAAGAGCAGGCACACATACCTGTTTTGTTCCTCTCCATGAAGCTCGTGCCTAGCACAAAGTAAGTGCTCAATAAATTATTGAGGGAACAAATTAATTGTCTAACAAGACACTTAACACACATGGTCCTACTGGATTCTGCAGGAACCCTACAGGCTAATAAAGAAGTTCCTATAATGACCATTGCCTGGGCAAGATTACAAAGATTACTATGGAAGAATGATCTCACAAGGTCACAGAGCTAGAAAAAGGCAGAATTGGGACCTGCACCCAGAATTTCTAACTCTAGCTCTGTAAAGCTGGGACACTGGAGAAGCAGAGGTTTTGCTGTAGCACTCCTCTGAGCTCGGGGTCTTAGAAGTCCACTTGGGGCTGCTGGAGAGGGGAGGGGAGATGGAGGTGGGAAGAGGACAGAAGACCCCTATTCCCCTATTCTCATTCAATCAGACAGGGTTCCTCGACTTACTTACCCGCCTGTGGTTTCATCTGAAGAGAATTCTATGACCCCCCAAAATTTGTGATTCACTCTGCCCCTGTTCTGTTACTCTTCATATCTGGAGCTAGAGCTGGGCTTCAGATCACTGTCACGAAAGGTGACCAGAGAATGGTGCTTGAGTTCTTTTTAAAAAAAGTTTTCTGGCAAGGTCCTATGAGTGAGTTCCTGTTCGTAAAAGAGAACCCATTCCTACTCCTGGAGGAAAAACTCAAGACAATATTGATACAAAAACAAGTACGACATACCATGCTTGCTAGGTGCCAAGCACTATTCTAAAAATTGTGCATTCCCCAATCCCTGCTGCTTGTAAAAACCTGTAGTTGTTTTTCTTTATAATGACAAATCATGGATATCTTTCAGAAGAAAACTTTTTTCTCTCTTGCTGCAATTGTTCTGTTCAGCCACATCTACTCCCATTTCATATATGTGTATACATACATTTTTGTGTATACACACATATATACGCACATATGTATACATAGGTGTACATATGTTTACGTATAAGTTAATTCTCATAATATGTCTACCTTCAACCTAGTACATACTACAGAGGAACAAATCCTTTCTCTTCTACCCTCACAGTGATCAAGAGAAGTAAACCAACCAAGCAGCAGAAACAGCCTTCACACCTAGTATAGTGAAATTTTGAGATATTTTAAGTTGTCAGAAGACATTGAATTTCAGTCTTAGTTTGGGCCAGTCATTTTTCTATTCAAACAATGGTTATTAATTACCTTTTAAGCATAGGAAATGACAGGGAATAGCAGAAGTATATGATGCAATCTAGCACCCCCTGCAAGTAGCCATCTAGAGCAGGGAATAAAATGTCCAAAAAGTGTGGTAGGAGGCAAGGGCTGATGAGTTGAGGGAGTGGCTCAGACAGCTACAGAGCACAGGGAAGAGCTGAGGGATGGGAGGGGGCTCAGGTGAGACGGGAAAGCTTTAAGGAGGCACTGGCATTTGAAATGGAAGGATGGGTACAGTTATTAGGTACACATGGCCTTTTTTGGCAAAGCGATTGAGGAGACTGCATTGTAATGCTGAGGCGGGCCATTCTGGGGAGTCAGGAGGCCCAGGTCAGGGGTACCTGCTGCAGCCCCTTCCTCCTCTGAGCCTCACCTCTCACCTGTTAAAGGAGAAGTGAGGCCTGAGAAGGTGACTTACCCCCATCCCCAGCGTGACACCCCAGGAAGTGGCTTATGCCCAGGTAGCTTCCATCCTCCACAGCTGCCCGAGGAGCACGGCCCCTCCCTGTCAGCACCACCTGGCAAAGACCCAATGTGTTACTTTTGTCCTAATCCATGTCATTCAGGAATAAACCTCTGAGTTTCTCCATCTTCCACTTCTAAGCACGGCCTCATTGATATTCAGCAAACTTTCCTGCCCTCTTCTTTTTTAATTCTGTGAGAAGACATTTCAATGAGTCTGAGCTGGGACAATTTAGGGCTGAGACTCCGATCTCTATTCACAGCCTGGGTACATTCTCACAAGATTTGAGTCAGGAGGCTAAGCTTTTTAGATCCCCCAGTGGCATTGTCTCCAAGTTTCTCGGGGCCAGGCTGCCAAGTTCATGCGAGGTGCTGATCTCCCTCCTTTCACAGACCTACTTATTAGCAGCTTTCTTTCTTTCTTTTTCTTTATTTTTCCCCCTTCCAGGCCCATAGATACAATTATTAGAAATTCCTGGTTTTGTGCCCATATTGAAAGAAGGCCTGAATGGGTATGCTAAGGACCCGAAAGTGAGCCACTCTCCCTAACTCCAGCTTCTGCGGTTAATTAGATTTGGATGGTTTCAGAGGAGCAGCTGGAGTTTTCAGAAAATGGAAGCGATAAAAAGGGACTATTCAAGGTATTTTGGAGGGGCCATATAAAACAATATCGCTGTGAAATGCGGTTTGGGAAATACAACGCTCTTGATTTGGCCGAGAGTTGGGGGTGGGGGGGTCATTGCGCAAGGGAGGGCAGACAGGGCCAGACAGGAATGGATGTGAGCAGGCAGAAAAGTGCCAGGCCCTGGTGGATTTCGTTATGCTGGAGGTTGTCAAGCTGGTACCCCCCAGTGAGCTCCAGTCTCATGGCACATCTGTCCCTAGCTTGGGGGAGCAGCTCCATCCAGCACACACCAGAGGCAGGTAAACTGGGAAAGATAAGAACCAAATATTTGTCTTGGAGTCCAAGGCCACTTACCTGTGGCTGAAACTATCAAATGTTTATCAGGAAAAAAGTTTCTGCAACACCAGCTATGCACCTGGGCAGTGTGAGTGATGATATACCAACTGCTTCTGGATATCTAGAAAAACCTACGCTTCCTGCTTTGGACGGAATGTGGCCCTACCTGGTAGCAGCTAATGTCCTAATTCCTCTGATTTCCCTGGTTTCTCTTAGTGTGATATTTTATATTTTAAACTTGTAAACATACAAAGACCCTGAAGAGAATGAGTCTTTACAGCCATCATCTAGTTGCGTGACTCTGGGCATGTCACTTTTTCTGTAATTTTTAGTAGATTTCTTCATCTCTAAGACCAGGGAGTTGGGCTGGATGTGAATAGCCCTGCTGACTCTCACACTGAGTTATTCACTCCTGGGAATGAAGAACATTTATGGAAAAGTTTGGAAGTGGGGTGGGGGCACCAGAGGGTTCCTGTCAGTGGAGGAGATCAACTGTCAGTCACATTTCCCAGCTCAAATTCTACTGCCCAGTTGTATTAGTTTGTTTTCACAGTCCTGAAAGAACTACCTGAGACTTCATAATTTATAAAGAAAACAGGTTTAATTGACTCACCATTCTGCATGGCTGAGGAGGCCTCAGGAAACTTACAATCGTGGTAGAAGGGGAAGGAGAAACAAGTACTTTCTTCATAAGGCGGCAGAAGAGAGGGCGAGTGAAGAAGTGCTACACTTTTAAACTATCGTGTCTTGTGAGAACCCATTCACTACCACAGGAACAGCATGGGGGGACTGTCCCCATAATCCAATCACCACGCCCCCCAGGTCCCTCCCTTGACACATGGAGATTATAATTCGAGATGAGATTTGGGTGGGGACACAGAGTCCAACAATATCACCAGTGATTCACAGTCTAAAGCGGTTCTTGGAAAAGTGGTCAAGAGGTGCTCCCGGGGAGAAGATGGGCCTGAGCTGTGTCATTTTGTTCCATGCAGCAATTATCAGAAAACTTTGTTTTAACCCAGTGGTTTTCAAAATTAAAAAAAAAAAAATTACTGCAAGACTTTCTTCAAGCAAAATCTTACCTGAAATCTCAGACTGTAAAACACGGAGAAGCTGAGCAGCCCTGGCCGAGAGGGAGAGGGCTGCCAGGACTGTGCTTGAGTCAGCCTATCTCTTACGCCCAACAGTGTCCCCTGGGTGCAGGCACAGAGTTCTGGGGCCACTTGGGGTTGCTTCAAGGCCTCTGCTTACAACAAAGTGGTTTTTGCCAAGCCCAGAAGTTTTAAACTGTCCCATCTGTTTTTGATATTAGGGTTCTGTCTGGGATTCTATTCAATAAAATTGTAGAGGTGCCCTTTTCCTTGATTCTTTATTCTAATCGAGTCAATGTGTGAGACTGTCTGGTTGTGTAGGTGGGAGCTGGGTAGGACCAAAATGTGGTGATTAATGTCAATGTGTCCATGGGTTGCCAAGCCCTGGAAAGAATCAAGGTTTCAAATGACAGCTCACTCACTCCTTTAGCAGAAGACCACCCCCTTATACCAAAAAACACTGCACTCTGTCCTGTGGCTACTGGGGGATGAATGAGACCCAGTCTCTTCTATTAAGGGTTTATACTCAAGGGATAAAAACCTTACACATGATGATTACAATCCAGGGTGACTTCATCTGTGCTGTATCAGAGGGACACAAAATGCTATCCGGTCTCAGATAGAGGAGAGGGGACTTCCAACTGGATAGTCTGACAGGAACGACACAATGTGCTACCCAGTTTCAGGCGAAGAGAACAGGAACTGATGGATACGGGTGCTGTCCATTGCATTTTATTTCAATGTTTTTTAAGACTTAAATATTGGAAGCGAGGGAGTGAGTAGAGAAAAAAGTGAATACATTAGGGGTGGCACAGAGGGACAAAGAGAGAGGAAAAGAGAGAGGGGGACTGTTTCAGACAAGCTTTCAATGTACACCACCACAAAATCTCCACTTCCTCTTCAGGGCCATGATGTTTTCTAAATACTGTCTGCTGTTAGTCCTTGTCGTTTCAATTGCCTTTTCTCTCTGTAGCGTATTTTTAAAATTGTTGGTTTCTAAAAGACAAAGATGATGGGCGCCTATTTTAATAAATCAGTTTACAATGCAAGTTATTTCCCTTCTTAGAAATCAGATCACCAGCCAGAGAGCCTTTAGGCAAACAAAACACACAATAAACACCTACTTTCTATGTTGCCTGGAGAAGTCCACATAAGACACGTCCCGGCCGGGTGCGGTGGCTCAAGCCTGTAATCCCAGCACTTTGGGAGGCTGAGGCGGGTGGATCATGAGGTCAGGAGATCGAGACCATTCTGGCTAACATGGTGAAACCCCGTCTCTACTAAAAAATACAAAAAACTAGCCAGGCGAGGTGGTGGGTGCCTGTAGTCCCAGCTACTCGGGAGGCTGAGGCAGGAGAATGGCGTAAACCCGGGAGGCAGAGCTTGCAGTGAGCTGAGATCTGGCCACTGCACTCCAGCCTGGGTGACAGAGCGAGACTCCGTCTCAAAAAAAAAAAAAAAAAAAAAAAGACACATCGCATCCTTTGACATGGACTGTTTGGAGAGAAAGGACTGGCTTACCAGAAGCCTTTAGAAAATGGGATGTTGCCTGTAACTGGCATTGAGGATTTGAGTGGCTGGAGGAGATTTTGACAAGTCAGGGGAGATCCTGGGCTCTGCAGAAGATTTAGGAGGTAGGAATTAAATGAGTAGTTATTGAGTGCCCAGACTTTGCTCTTAGATACTATGGGAACACAAAGAAATAGAAGACCCTTGAGTGTCTTTCTGTTTTTCTTTGGGGAGGGACGTGTCATAGGCCCAGGAAGTCATCATTGCCCATTGAAGAGTCCACAGGGATGCACGACTGGCTTCTGTGGTTCCCACAGTGCCTGGGCGGAAAAGGGAAACATCTTTGTGGGGCTGCGGCAGCAGTCAGGGGAGGAAGTATTTGTTGATGAAGACAGTGAATCTGGAGAAATAGAAAAACCAGTCAGAGGAGCTTTTACTGGGAAGCGAGGAGGTGAGGGTAGGTTGGACAGAAGTCGGAGCTGAGTACAGTTTGTCTGGGCTATAATGAAGACATCTCCTGACAGGAGTGCAGGGCCTAGGCTGGAAATGAACTTGAGAAGAATCTAGGCAAAGATTTTGAGCGGAGGTTACAGTGAGTCTGGAAATCAGGGGGACTTGAATTCCAAGCTAAGAAACGGGAACTCTACCATATAGGTGAGGGAAGCTCTGTTTCTGTCCAGAAAGCTGAGCCCCTATCATTTCATCAGTTGGAGAGAAGCCCTTGCCGGTGGCTGGGCAGCAGACCCGTGCCATGCCAGGACACTCTGCTCCATTTGGTGGCGGCACAGACATAATGGGCTGGAAGCAGCTTGCCATAATTGGTGCTCTCCAGGCTGCTGCCTGGTTTGAGAGGAGAGGCGATGCTCCCCCTCTGCACACAGTGATTACTGGCCCAAAATAGCCTGGCACCTGCTCTGAGATGCCTGTGAGATAATTTCAGCTTCCAAGGAAACTGCCCTGATTGGTGTTGATTTTTCATGACCTCCCTTTAGGCGAACACCTGGAGATAAGCACCTGATCACAGAGGTGTGCCCTTGAGAGCCCAGGGCACGGAGGAATGCAGCCTGGGCCTGTCTGGGGAGGCCTACTCCTTATCTCTTCCCTGGAGAAGGAGGCACCACAGGGTTAGACATTAACTGGCTGATGCAGAGAAGCAGGGGAGGAGGAGGGGTGCTGGAGCAGGAACCATTGCCCTGAGGAGCCACTCTGGAACAAACGCTAGACATGTGGGCCTGCTTCCCATCTCCTTTCACAGTCCGACCCCAAACTCTCTTCTCAGCTTATCTTCCACCTCAGCCCACTCTTCCATTTCAGCTCAAATCAGCCCTATAAAAAGGGGACCTGAGAGAAATCCAAAAAACTGGCTGGAAAATTGGGAAAAATCCTGGATGGAGCCGTGAGTCAGCATCACCTTTAAGGCATTGGATTGCTGCTTGGTATATTTCAGAGACTGTAAAAAGTGACATTATCTCATCTGACTCTCCCCAAAACTCTAGGTGGCAGGTGTAGGAATCCTCGCTTCCATTTTGCAGATGTTTATTAACTTGCCCAAGGCCATGCAGCTAGAAGTGTTAGAAATCAGGTTTGGATCTGATATTCAAAGTTCACCTTCCTTTTTCTGTGCTACACCGGTTTGGTCATACATTATACATTTAATTGTGGGGAAAGAGGCTGGGCATGGTGTCTCATGCCTGGAATACCAGCACTTTGTGGGAGATTGAGGTGGGAGAAATATTTGAAGTCAGGAGTTTGAGACCAGCAACATAGCAAGACCCCCATCTTTACAAAAAAATACAAAAAAGTTAGCTGGGTGCAGTAGTGTATGGCTGTAATCTCTGTACTCAGGAGGCTGAGGCAGGAGGATTGCTTGAGCCTAAGAGGTAGAGGCTGCAGTGAGCTGTAATTATGTCACTGCTCTTCATTCTGGGCAACACAGCAAGACCCTGTCTCTTAAAAAAATATTATGGGGAAAGAAAGGCTACTTGAAGTCAGTCAAGTTTTATGACAGTGTTTCATTATATTCCTCTAGTGGGCCAATGGGACTCTGTGGATTCTTATCAATATTCTCGTTTTACAGGATTTCATCTGAACCTAAGCAGGTACTGCTTCCAGAAGGAGAAGCCTGACAGAAGTGGTCTGTAGGAGCAGGGAGTGCTTTTGGGGGCTTTTCTTTGTTGTAGAAATGAAGCCCCAGTAGCGGGAATATAAAGTGGGCGAGGCATCATCTGTCACAACAAAGCAACCAGGCTGCTGTCCAAGCGTCATTAATCACTGGCCACCTAAGCACATTAGAGAGTGTGGCTGCAAAAGTAATCAATGCACGTGGTAAACAGGCTTCTGCCAGGGAAACCAAGTGGGTTTCTACTCTTTCTTCCCTTCCAAAGCATACCGTTCGCTGCAACTCAGTCCTTCTGGCACATTTTTGAAGATTTAATGTCGAGCCCTCATTTGGGCACTTCACCCAGCAAAAAGGGTAGACGATCAAACCTCTTTGCCTCTGCCTCTCTCTCTCTCTCTTCTTCAGAGAGTTCATTTTTAATTTTTTCTTAAACTGAAGATATGCACAATCAACTACCTTGATTGGGGAATTATATGGCCCTTGCCAGCTCATCTGTGCTGATTCACTAACTTTGTCATGTCTCCAAGGAGAGTGATTTGTGATTTATTTTTGAATTTGTGGTTACCAAAAACTCTATGCTTCAGAGCTGGGGGCTTTCTGGAAGTCTCCGAAGATGCGGCAGGGAATGAGCTTTTCTCAGCCTTTCTTCGACAGGGCTCCTGCAAGTCCACTGCCTGAATCTTCCTTGATGTTCCTGAGGTCATGAGCCCCGGAGGGATGGCTCATCTCAGGCCTATGCTTCTCCTCCCTCCTCTGCCTGAGGCTGTAGAGGGGCTCCACACCCTGCAGACCCACACACTGTGGGGTGGTCTTCTTTTTCCTTCTTCTCCTTCCTTCTTATTTCTTTATTTTTATTTATTTGAGACAGGGTCTTACTCTGTCACCAAGACTGGAACTCAGTGGTGTTATCATGGCTCACTGCAGCCTCAAACTCCTGGTCTCACACATGTGCCACCACACCAAGCTAACTTTTTGAAACACTTTTTTGGGAGATGGGGTCTGGCTGTGTTGTCCAGGCTGGTCTTGAACTCCTGGGTTCAAGCAATCCTCCTGCCTCAGTCTCCCACATTGCTAGGATTACAGGTGTGAGCCACCATGCCTGGCCTCCTTCTTCTAATTCCACATTTCCCCCTCAAGATCTATTTTTTCAACCTGTCCTGATAGTATTAATAGCAAAAAAAAAAAAAAAAAAAAAAAAAAAAAAAAAGTGTCCCAAGGCCACTGCCTCGGGAAAAAATGAGGGAAAGAATGGGAAGAGAAAAGTCGCTGTCTTGGTCTAACACTCAGTCACTCCTCCTGGTCCCCTCTCTTAGCACTGTAGCTTTCCCTCTCCTCATAGCTACAGACTCTGCCTCTCCAACATCCCCAACAAAAGTCCCTATCCTTCTGGAATGCATATAGCCCTAATTAAACAAATAGTCAAAATCCAGTGAAGATGAGGCCAGTGAAGCCTGCTGCATCATCCTTCCTGCTGTGTTCCAGCACCTGGTGTCCCCGTGGTGGTCCAGCTAAATATGCCCAGTCCCAGGTAACCTGGCTCTTGATTCTGAAGGGCTGATGGCTTCCTGTATGTGGCTCCAAGACCTGGTACAGGCCTCTCATTTCCAAAACTGGCTGACTGATCATGTCAATCATTTAGGAAACTTTTACAAACACTTGTCCCAGATACTACCCACACTTTCTGATTCAATAGGCCTATATTTTTGTAAAAGCTCCTGGGCTAATTCTAGTAACCGCCAGCCAGGTTTGAGCACCTCTTATACAGGCCACTAAATATTATGTTGTTCCTAACCCATATCTTGATGTTTGGATATCTAGACTGTTGGCCTACATTTTATTTATTTTCTTTCCTTCAGCTATGACCTTAAGGAAAGCCAGCTTTCTGGTCTCAGGTTCGATCACTTCCCACATCATTTCCCGTATCTCATTAGTCCAATTCGTCACTGTCTGTGCTGATGTGACAGGTTTCTTCCATGGCATCTGTAAGTGGGATACAGTCACACTCTGGGGAAATTCCCTAAATAAGATAAACGTCTGTTGAATGGGTTTTGCTGTTTAACCAGCAGTCCTATATGGTGATGATTATTGAAACTCTAATAGTCATAGTCATAATAGCAGCCTGTCATAGAAAACAAGGCTGTTCTCTATCCATGATTTCATTTGGTCCCACAAAAAGCTCTAAGACCCAGCAGTGTCAGTCCTGTTGTACAGATTTATAAACTGCGATTTGGAGAAGGTATTGAACATGCTCAAGGAGCCACAGAACCTATCCTTTTGAATTTTTGGAGCACCAGAGGTCACACTACACTGAGTGAAGTTTTGGTTTCAGTCAATGATAAGGTAGTCTGGAGATTGGCATGTCCACAAAGCCCTCACACACCCCATCAAAGCTATCACAAAGGCTGTCACAAAACCCCTGCAATGCTCTCAGCAATTCTGTACTGTTCCCCAACCCCTGCCCCAGTTGTGTTTCGGTCTCCGTCTTCTGATTTTCTCTATGCCTCCAGACTCCCCAGCTCCTGCATTCAGCTCCTGCCTTGCACCTTGGTTGAGATTTACCCCGCTAGGTCTCTTTAACTCTTGCTTACCGGAGTGCTAAGCTTGCCCTGACTGTCCTCTCAGAAACCAAATGTGACCCTGCTCCCTAGTCAGCCCACCCAGTGTTCTGAGATGAATGGGTGCATTCAGACAATAGTATTCAGAGCTTTCACATCCAGACATTCTGTGTGAAGCAATAGTAAGCCTAATGTAGCCTGACTGTGGGAGTGTGTGGCAGGGGTCTTTGTACTTCCTATCCAAAAATACCTTTCCTCCCCAACTGCCCTGGCATCTAAAAAAGAATCAGGTCCTTTTTTTTTTTTTTTTTTTTTCGAGAAAGAGTCCCACTCTGTCGCCCAGGCTGGAGTGCAAAGGTGCGATCTCGACTCACTGCAACTTCGGCTTCCTGGGTTCAAGTGATTCTCCTGAGTAGCCTCCTGAGTAGCTGGGATTACAGGCTGGCTAATTTTTTATGTATTTTTGGTAGAGATGGGGTTTCATCATGGTGGTCAGGCTGGTCTCGAACTCCTGACCTCATGATCCACCTGCCTCAGCGTCCCAAAGTGCTGGGATTATAGGTATGAGCCACCGCGCCCGGCCTAAGTCTCTTACATCTCTATGGGATTAGAGACATACCTCTATTAGCATCATAAAGGTTGTCATTCTTTGAGCACTTACTATGTGCTAGGCCCTGTGTATGGTATACACTGTCTCCTTGTGAAAGGTAGATTATGATCGTCCCCATTTCATAGACTGGGATATCTGGGCTCGAAGAGCATAGAAATCCATGAACATCTCTCTGCCCTAGGTTGTAGAACCAGGAGGTGAAGGAGCCCTGTTTCTTCATCTCAAAGGCAGGTCAGACTCAATTGTTTCTTCCATAATATTATCTTTCCTCAGTTCTATCAATATATGCTCCATTTAAGATATCTTACTTCTTAAAAAAAAAAAAACACATAGAATTATCAGTTATTGACATGTTTTAGTGAGTTCCCAGTCCACACAGCTGAAAGTCCTTTGGGATTTTAATAGGGGTAAACCAGAGGTCACTTGGAGGTTGAGCCACTTTGTGGAATAGTAGATCCAGTAGGCTACATGGAGAGTGAAGGATGGAGAAGTGCAGCATATACCATGAAATTCGGAAAACTTCATCTCCTTCCTAATTTTTCCTCATCTGGCCATTTCCACGGAAATTGTCCTTTACCAGAGTAGTGGCTTTGCCAAGACATTGACAAGCCGACCCCACCAGATAACCAAGCGTCACCAGCTCTGGTGTAGCTCCCTGACTCCACCAGACAGGGCTCCAGGTATGCCTCTGGGATCTGAGGACATGCTTGCAAGCTTGTCTGCTCCACTAAACTGGGAGCCTCCGCAAGTCAACACTGTCCCTGATATGGTTTTTCTCTTGTGTCACTCACATGGCAGACCTTACTCAAGATGGGTTGAAGTGGTGAGTGGAAGAATAGTTCACAGTCACCCCTGCTACCACCAATCACCCAGAAGCCAGTATATACCAGCTCTGCCTATTTCCCAAGGTCCCTCAGAAATCAGGCTCCTCCCAGTGTCTAGGAGCTCTGCTGACTGATTCACTGGGGACTCTTGAGGCTTATTGATCTGGTAAATAGAATGCTAACAAGTTGGACTGGTGATCCAGGGAACATCAATAGCTTAGATAAGCTTGAATCAGCGACTTCTACTGGTTATAGTGTAGGTAATTTGTCTTCATATTTACTTAGTATTGATGTTAAAGAGAACAATTATTCATTCGTCGTATAACTTATGTCAACCCTACCCCCTGCGAAAAATTACCTCCAGCACCTTCAATATTTTAGAGATGAAGGGAAGAATTTTGCCTCTTTCTCATGGTGGAAGGAGAGCACAAACACTTTCCATCATCTCCACCATTGTGCCTTTCTTGGAAGAGTCCCCATACGTCTTGCTAAAAATCTGTTTAACTTCAGGAAAAAGAAAACAATTAGCAACTAGTTTAATCTCCATTTAACATAAACCTCTAAGATTTTAGAGTAAAGCAGGCCTCAAGCAGCCATAGGTAGCCTAATATAAAAGGCTGGACAATCCAGGGGTGTATATTTAGTCTCGGAAGGTGCTGAGAAAAAAACCACGAGTCACAGCCTTCACGCATGGCTACCACACCCAGACTCTCTCAAATGCACCAGTCCTAGGGATCCTCCACACTTAGTATACATTCTTTTTTTTTTTTTTCATTTGGAATTTTTTTTTTTTTTAATTACACTTTAAGTTCTAGGGCACATGAGCACAACGTGTAGGTTTTTACATATGTATACATGTGATATGTTGGTGTACTGCACCCATTAACTCATCATTTACATTAGGTATATCTCCTAATGTCATCCCTCCCCACTCCCCCCTCCCCACAATAGGCCCCGGTGTGTGATGTTCCCCTTCCTGTGTCCAAGTGATCTCATTGTTCAATTCCCACCTATGAGTGAGAACATGCGGTGTTTGGTTTTCTGTTCTTGAGATAGTTTGTGGTGAATGATGGTTTCCAGCTGTATCCATGTCCCTACAAAGGACACGAACTCATCCTTTTTTATGGCTGCATAGTATTCCATGGTGTATATGTGCCACATTTTCTTAATCCAGTTCTGTCACTGATGGACATTGGGTTGATTCCAAGTCTTTGTTATTGTGAATAGGCCCACAATAAACATACGTGTACATATGTTTTTATAGCAGCATGGTTTATTGTGGCGATTCCTCAAGGATCTAGAACTAGAAATACCATTTGACCCAGCCATTCCATTACTGGGTTTATACCCAAAGGATTATAAATCATGCTGCTATAAAGTATGCATTCTTATTGTCCTGTTGAGGCTTAACGATGTGGTAGGAAAGAAAGCCACTTCTGGTCCCAGGTCACTAGGGATAATTTGTGCATGGATAACTAAGAGGTAACAACAATTTTAATCTGTAAGTTATAACTGGACCTTCAGGAGAACTGTGCTATACCAGGTCACATGGATCCAGCCATAAATATTTTCTGTAACACTATTGACCTGTAAGGACACTAACCTTCCCGTCTTCCCAAAGAACTGTACAAAATCAGAACTGTACCATTTATGGAAATCTCAGGTTCCCACAATTCACCAGTTTACCACCACTCTTTTCCTGTATCCCTAGTCATGAATTATGAACCTGTTTCAACTGTCTTCCACCACTGTGGATATGTATAATTGTTGGCATTCCCTAGAATTTTCTTTGAATTTCTACCATTTGTAGTCCTCCCTCTGTTAAAGCAAACTATGGCCTGAGAAGGACTCTGTACTTCTGTATTTGAGTCCTTGTGGACGAACTGTACCTAGCTTAATAGGCAGACAAGACTGAAAACCTAACTCAGGTGTATGCGCCTGTAACAATAGCTGAGTCTTGGCCAATCCCAGCAGCCACACCTCAACCACTCGTAGACTGCTGAATGTTCAAACTGTGTTCAAATAAAACAAAGGCCAACCTGTAACCAATCCAGCTGTTTCTGTACCTCACTTTTGATTTCTGTATGTCACTTTTTATTTGTCTATAAATTTGTTCTGACCATGCAGGAGGCATCCCTGGAGTCTCTAAATCTGCTGTGATTCTGGGTGCTGCTGTTTCCTCTTCCTGGAATACTATTTAATATTATTCCTTCTCTCCTGATCTCTTGACCCTCTTCACTGCCACCCCCTTTTACCCGGTTACTGTCCCTCAACTTTAGATCTCAGCCCAACTCTCCTTTCTTCAGAGAAGCTTATTCTGTCTCTACCACAGCCTCAATCTGGGTTTCCTCTTACCTGTTCTTACCACTTCTTTTATTTTCCTTTGGTGTCACTTGTAAACATGTATTTGTTCCAGTATTTGGCTAATGTCTATCTCTCTTGATGAGCTGTAAGCTCTATGGGGGCAAGGATCAAATTTGCACTTACACATCATTATATCTGTGGAACCTAACCCGAGTGTCTAGGGCCTCAATAAGTCATTTTGAAAGATAGAATAGGAAGAATGAGAAGACAGAAGAGAAATAAATAAATAAAAGTATCAAATTTTAAAGTTTAGTCTACTTATGTGCCTCTTCCTCCTCTTTGGGGGATGAATGACTATGTCATGAACAATTTATCTCTACCTAAAAGAGGAAAACTTGCTCTCTGGGCAGAGAATCATAAGGAAGAATGGGTGTGGGGTGTGGTACGGCGGTACAGGTTGTGTGTGTGTCATTCCCTTTCCAGAAGCCCCTTCTCCATGTCCTCTCTGAAAATTTACACAGGACTCAACTCAGTGTTTGCCTTTTCTTTGAAGTCTTCCCTGGTGACTGAAACCCTCATGAATGTGCACCTTCTGCAGGTTCCTAAAACACATCAAGAACCTGAGGTTTGCAGGGGCCACTGTCCCATGCCCTGTCTAGTGCAGCAAGCCCGCATCACAGCCCTGTCCACGAGTTCCTCATATACATCGCCTGCTGTTGTCAGATGACTCTTTTTCATGGATTGAGACGTTTTCTTTACATTGACCTAATATCTGTCTCCCTGATGGTCCTATGACTTGAGTCCATTTGTGTTCCCAAAGCTCTCCTGTTTATCTACTCCTTTCCCATTACAGTCCTTCTGATATTTGAATCCAGGTGTTCCACCTGCTCCCTTTCTTGCTTTTCCAGTCCCGTACTAACCCTGTAGTGTGCTTTGTAGTCCTCTGTTTCATGTCTCTCATCATCTCTCCAGGTAGATTGTAAGCTCTTAGAGGGGAACATCTCCCTTCTGCCTCTTTTATATACTTTTCAAACCCAGTAATTGGCTGGAAATATATTATATCGTAGGTAGTGAGAGTACATAAGTAGGCTGGGCATGGTGGCTCACGCCTGTAATACCGGCACTTTGGGAGGCTCAAGTGGGAGGATCACTTGAGTCCAGGAGTTCAAGACCAGCCTGCGCAACATAGTGAGACCTTGTCTTTACAAAAAATGAACAAAACTAGCTGGGCGTGGTGGTACATGCCTGTAGTCCCAGCTACTCCGGAGGCTGAGGCAGGAGGGTTGCTTGAGACTGGAAGGTCAAGGCTGTAGTGAGTCAGGATCACACCACTACACACCAGTCTGAGCAACAGAGAGAGACTCTGTCTCAAAAAAAAAAAAAAAAAAAAAAAAAAAAAAGTACGTAAGTAGAGTAAAGAAGGACTTGCATGGGAAAAAAAAAAAAAAAAAAAAAAAAAAAGGAGGCTATTTGCTCTTTGAGTTGGAGACCCAGGAAGGATAGGATTTTCTTCTTTTGCCATAGTGATAAAGTTAAATTGATCAATGTCAACATTTTTCTACCACCTCATAAGAGGCCCCTTTCCTTCAATAAAGAAATACAAAGAGGTGATTATGTTCACAGCAATTGGTACCAGAATAAAAGACCAAAGAACACCATCATTGGAAAGCATTGGAACTGAGAAGACAAAGACAATTACACACATAGAGAAAATGATCAAGAAGGAAGAAGAAAGCAAGAGACGGTGTGGCGTTAGGAACATCAGGCCAGGAGTGCTAAGATTTCTCCGGTATCCTCTGCCCCAGTCCCAGAGGATGCATTAGGTTTAATGCAGAAAATGACTGACAAATTACTAGGTCACTGAGTGTGAAATTTATATTTTTTGCTTCTTGCCTTCTCTCATCCTATAATTGTATCGACCTAAACAGTAAAAATATTGCTATTGTCTTCTTTATTATGGTGCCTCTGTAAGGGGAACTGCTGTGTCTCAGGGAATATATATTTTTTTTTCCTGGATAAATCTTTTCCTTGTGATAAATAAATCTCCTAATAGGGTCTTATTTAAATAACACTGTGCTGGGAGTGAGGCAGAAATCAAAAGATGAACCATTAAGCTTAGTAATAGGAAAGTGGTGTGCGTCAGCGGCATTACCACATCCCGAGAAGCCACATCAATTAGGTACCTAATGTGTGACCCGTCACATAAACCAGTCCAGCCACACGCCCCTCATGCTCTCACTATCGATTGTTGCCCAGATATTTGGAATTAAACTGAGCCTCCTAATTATCCAGCATGCAGAGCTGTGCTGGTCCTGCCATCAGGAGACTGAACTGTGGCCTCTTCCCAAGGAATTTCCCTCACTGTGATGAACATGCTGTCCCTGTGACCTTGAGCTATGAGTGTGTTTGTTTTATAATCAACCATATCTGAGCCATGGGGTTGTTCTCGGGAATCAGAGACATCAGAAATGGCGACTGTTTAGTGTATGTCAGTAACGCATTGTGATTTCTGAGGTGTTATCCAGAATGGTTTTTAACGACATTTATTCGCTTTGGAGAAAACACTCTAAATCTGTTTCTCACACGTTTCTCTGGCTACTTGGCTACCTCCGGTCATAGGAAATGCTCCATGCCCTGAACTCTTTTAGCAAGCTGTCAGTCTTACTCACTGGACTCTGCTCAAGGATCTGTGTTTTGTGTTTTTAGTTCTGTTGACCCAAACAGTGAGTGCAGTATAATTATTTCGCTTTTGTCTTAAATCCTCTTTGATGCCCAGCCTGGGGTTGGACAAATAGTAGAAGCTCAATAAAAAGTTGATAATATTGATTATTTTGACTACTTCTGATTTCTGATGCTACTTGAAGCAGTCAATGTTTCCTGCCATTGATGCATTTAGACATTGCCTTTTGCCAAATTACCTAAGCATGTAAAAACCTTGGAGATGGCTTTCAGGTTCCCTGGCATTTTCATTTAGCTAAGTTATGCCTAGTTAGTTCTCTTAATCTTCATCTATGTTCTACTTCTTGCCTTTTAATTTTTTATAACCTGGAGATGACAACACCTTGGATAACTCCAGGGAAACATCTGGGGAAATGCCCAGGAGAGGATAGTCCTGTAACCATGGGTTATATTTGTGCCATCTTCCCATTCCTGCTGCATTCACTGCACAACCTGTGAGAATTGAATTGCCCAGTGCAACCTGGGGACCACTGTTGCTGTCTGTCTCTGCTTGACCTTTGCTGTGTTCTGGAATGGATGTGCTGGTTTACTGCCTAGGAAGCCCATTGATATATATTCCATCTCTAGGAGAAGGTTGGAATGTGGCCAGCCAATCAAAACACAGGGCAGGGGAAAAGGGGATTGCTAGCAAACTTTTTAAAAGAACAGTATCTACTTCTGTCACTGCAACAGGGTCAATGGGCCCCAGCATGCCACTTTTGGTATACTGCAACATTCTCATGTGGCTACAAAGGAAAACAGATCTGCCCTGGAACATTTCTATGTATTCTCGATTATGTAACATTTCTCCTATTTGATATAATTCCCAGGCTGCATCATGTGTTTTTCATCAAGTGAAGCTTTTCAGTGAACTGAAAGTCCTTCCAAATATGAGCTGCTGTATCCAAATGGACAAGGAACAGGAAGCACCTTTAGGAACAAGAAAGCGAAATAAGCACAGAGAAACTGGGCAGAACATGGTGAAACTCCATTGCACACTGTCTCAGGCTATCATGGATCGTACTACACGTCCAGCACTTTCCTCAGAGTTAACAACAAGTTTATCACCGACACAAGAGACCAGCAGGAGCCTGAAGCAAGATGACACCTCTGACATGAGTATTCTGGTCAACTGCTGCTGATTTCAGAGTCTTTCTATGACTAGCCATGTAAAAGGAAGGCAGAGCCACACAATTGGTCAGCATGCAAAGGAAAGAATGATCCAGGAAACAAGACTGAGCTCGATCATTAGAGTCTGAACTATCAGTCTTTGCTTTTTTACTTTCTACAGTGTTGCCCTGGGCAAGCCACTCCAGCTCTCTGGGGCTCAGTTTCCTTATTTATTAAATAGAGAAAATCATTACTGTTCTACCCATCCAAGTTTGGCTATGGAGCATACAGAACTATAGCATGTTGGAACTGCAAATGATTTTGTTGAGTCCAACATTTGTCTGTTAAATAAGACTGTTCAGGTCCAGTGATGTCAAGGTCAAATAGTATAACTGGAGCTTTAGGAGGAACAGTAGGGACCGTGAGTATAATTCCAGCCATAGGATATTTGAGCTAGAAGTCACCTGGGGATGGATATGGTGCAATATCTTTACTTTACAGTGAAGGAGTTGAATCCCAGAGTAGCAGAGGAATTAGGGGATTAATGGGAAAACTGAGGAAGCCACAGGAGTATTTGGACCCCTTGTCACCTGGTCCAAGCGAGATGAGCTATATGCAAGGGTTTTCAGAAATCGAAACTTTTTTTTAACACATGCATAAATGATAAGAGGACTAAATACTGTCAAGGTCCATTCCAAATCTTGTAACTACTTTCCATAAACATCTCACAAACCGGAATTTCTCACTGAAGTACTACTACCCGCTCTGGGCTTCCTGCAGGCTTTGGGCCAGTACATCCAAGTCCTGCTAGAAGAGTTAAGCAAACTCCTGCAGGCAAAATGTCCCTGTGTTCTGGATGGTGCAGCAGTACAGAAATCACTGCCATCATGATGGCAAAGAGCTTCAACTGACGAATTCCACTTTGTGCTTATCATGTGCTGTCCATCTGGTATGAGGTGCCATGGGAATGCACAGATGACATTTCTGGCTTTTTTGGGAGCTCACAGATGTGTGGACATATATCAAGTGGGTTGGGACATCGAGGACCATGGGCTATGACCTAAGACAGACCTTGAAAGATGCTACCATAGAGGTATAAGTGCTAAAAAAGCATGGCAATTGAGTGCAATCATTCTGAGTGGTCTGTTCTGAACGTGTTTATGGCAGCATGGAAGTTTATACTAATTCTTGAAAATCCAGTAGATGGTGAGTGGGGACTAAAGGGAGATAAAAGGAAAAGAGAAACTACAGCTTCAAGATGACTGAAGGATCAGAATAAGGTAGGATGTACCTTCCAATATAAAGACTTAGTGTAAAGCTATAGTTACTATAACCACACGATATTAGTACCAGGAGAGATGGAAAACAGAATAGAAAGCCAGAAATCAACCCCTATCTTCCTGGGTTCCTGATCTGTGACAGAGGTGGCCCTGCAGATTCATAGAGGAAGGATGGAATGGCCCATTCTTGTGGAGATAACTGGTTTACTTTATGAAAAGAAAATAAAGTCAAATATTGAATCCCCACTTCATACTATGAACATGAATCAATGTCAGGTAGGTAAAAGACCTAAATATGGAAAACAACACTTTTTGTTTTTTGAGACAGTTTCTCTCTGTTGCCCAGGCTAGAGAGCAGTGGCGCGATCTTGGCTCACTGCAACTTCTGTCCCCTGGCTCAAGCCATCCTTTCACCTAAGCCTCCCAAGTAGCTGGGACTATAGGTGCATGCCACTGTGCCCAGCTAATTTTTGTATTTTTAGTAGAGATGGGTTTTTGCCATGTTGCCCAGGTTGGTCTCGAACCCCTGAGCTGAAGTGACTGGCCTGCCTTGACCTCTCAAAGTGCTGGGATTACAGGCATGAGCCACCACGCAGGGCCACAGAACTTTTTAAAAAAGAAAATATAATCATGAGTTAAAGTAGGCCTGATTTATTTATGTATTTTATTTATTTATTTATTTATTTATTTATTTATTTATTTATTTGTTTGTTTATTTTGTTTTTGAGTCTTGCTCTGTTGTTGCCCAGGTTGGAGTGCAGTGCAGTGGCATGATCTCGGCTCACTGCAACCTCCACCTCTTGGGTTCAAGTGACTTTCCTGCCTCAGCCTCCTGAGTAGCTTGGATTACAGGTGCCCGCCACCAGGCCAGGATAATTTTTGTGTTTTTAGTAGAGATGGGGTTTCACCATGTTGGCCAGGTCTCCAGCTCGTGACCTCATGTGATCCACCCTCCTTGGCCTCTCAAAACGTTAGGATTACAGGCGTGAGCCACTGTGCCCAGCCTAGGTCTGATGTTTTGATACCAATAAATTTATATTAAATTTCCAAACTCCTGCTTATCAGAAGATGCCATTAAAGAGGTGAAAGAATTCAGACTCAGAGAAAATATTCACATCTCACAACACCAACAAAGGATCAATATTCAGAATTTGTTTTCTAAACTAGTAAATGTGAGTAAGAAAAAGACAACCCAGGGACCGGGCTTGGTGGCTCATGCCTGTAATCCCAGCACTTTGGGAGGCCGAGGTGTGTAGATCCCCTGAGGTCAGGAGTTCAAGACCAGCGTGGCCAACATGGCAAACCCTGTCTCTACTAAAAATACCCAAAATTAGCCAGATGTGGTGGTGCATGCCTGTAATCCCAGCTATTCAGGAAGCTGAGGTGGGAGAATTGCTTGAACCAGGGAGGCAGAGGTTGCAGTGCACTGAGATTGTGCCACTGCACTCCAGCCTAGGCAACAGAGCAACTCCATCACAAAGAAAAAAAAAAAAAGACAACCCAGTAGAAAAGGAGACAAATCATATGAATAGACAATTCATAGAAGAGAAAATATAGATCATGAAAACATGTATGAATAGAAGTTCATCCTTCTATTATCAGAGAAACGCAGATTAAACTATGATGAGATACAGTTTCTCATCCATGATATTGGCAAACATTTTAAAATATGACAATTCCAAGTGTTGACAAGGATGCAGACTGATGGGAACTCTCATTTACTGTTAGTGGGAGTATAAATTGGTACCACCATTTTGGAGAGCAGCTGGCATTTTCTAGTAAATTTAAATATGCACATTTTCTATATTCCCTCAATTCTTCATGTAAGTATTTCCTCTAGAGTAAAACGCACAGGGAGTTCATGGAGGCAAATATATGAATTGTTGCATAGTATACAGTTGAAAATAACTCTCAGATCTATCAAAGGAGCTTGAGTAAATAAGAACTGGATAAATTTATCCAAATGTATTAAAAGAGATTGATAGATCTGGATAAATAAGCTTTGGAATGGTCTTCCAATGCAATGATATAGAGCAGTACCCATGATGCCCAAGGATCATGCTTATAAATAAAGTCCAGAAGACAGACCTGGTGGGAGAGGTTTGCCTGAGGACTAAAAAGAGCAGGGTAATAAACAAAAGGGATAAGACTCAGGGCTGTGCCTTTGTGGGGAAGCTTTTGCAGGACATCACGTGCATGACATGATCTGAGCAGGCTTCTCTCCTGAACACCTGTCCATCAGACATCTGAAGTGACATCATTAGAGAAAAGGGACTCTGCCTTTAAAAAATTTCCGTCTCTCTGGCACCTATCAGAGTTCCTAACATAAATTCTCAATAATGTATTTTAAAATGCATGAATAATGATTAGAACCAATCCTCCCCTTCTTTGTAGAAAGAAACACAGAGTAAATACAGGATGTTCTCTGAGACTATTCTCATGGCATTCACTTCCTGGCCAGACAGTGTTCTTTATTTCTCACTGCGGGTCTTCACAAAGTGAAAAGTATTGACATGAAGCACCTTTATAAACAGGAATGCAAATGAGCACAGAGAAATTGGGCAGAACATAGTGAAACTCCATTACACACTGTCTCAGGCTATCATGGATTGTACCGCATGTCCAACACTTTCTTCAGAGATACAGGGACAGCAGCACGTTCGTCACAGTGAGGGAAATTCCTTGGGAAGAGGCCGCAGTTCAGTCTCCTGATGGCAGGACCAGCATAACTCTGCATGCTGGATAATTAGGAGGCTCAGTTTAATTCCAAATATCTCGGCAACAATCGATAGTGAGAGCACGAGGGGCGTGTGCCTGGACGGGTTTATGTGACGGGTCACACATTAGGTACCTAATTGATGTGGCTTCTCGGGATGTGGTAATGCCAGTGACACATACCACTTTCCTATTACTAAGCTTAATGGTTCATCTTTTGATTTCTGCCTCACTCCCAGCACAGTGTTATTTAAATAAGACCCTCTTAGGAGATTTATTTATCATAAGGTACTTTACTGACTCCATCCTTTTGACAGCATTTCTGGGATTTGCTTCTTCCCCCTTGCATCCAAAATATCTGCCTGTCTGAACCCTTCTAGACCTTGCTCTAAGTATCTCTTCGTCTGGCTGTTTATTTGTATCATTTATAGTAAACTAGTAATTGTGAACATAGAAGTTTTCCGAGTTCTGTGAGTTGTTCTAGGTAATTATCAAAACTAAGGGTGTTACAGGAAGCTATGAATTTGTAGCCAGCCAGCCAGAGGAGCTTGGGGTTACCCTGACTTTTGGCTGGTGTCAGAAGTTGGGGCAGTCTTTCAGGATGGAGCCCTTTGCTTATGGGGTCATAGAGAACTTCAGGTAGTTAGTGTCAGAATTGAATTGAATTGTATGACATCTAAGTGGTACTGGAGGATTGGCATTTGAACACATAGAAATTAGGTAGTCCCCCAACGAATAGATCAGTGTATATTGATTTAGTGATGGAGATACGTGGGAGATTGTCAGGTACTATGGGGCATAGTAGGAGCGATAATAATATAATGACAATGATTGTGACAAATTCTGACTAGACAATTACACAGAGGTCTTTCACATACTTTGATGAAAGTCATTGGACCAGCAAATTGTAGCTGCTTTTATGCACAAATTGCATCACAAATGTTGCTTTCTTGGGAGAGGAGCCCTCATACAGTTTCCCTACTTCCCCTCCAGGGACTATAGTTTCAGGATGTCTGAGGTCTCACATAATCAGATATTGCTGTCACACAAAATCTAGTCTTGTCAACACTCCACAAATTGTCTCTTCGGGATCCTTCATGTATTTGGTACAGACGGTGATTTCCAATTTTTCTGATCTCATGGTGCCTGCAATTTCTAAGGCCCTTTGATTACTCAAAGGAATCACAGGGCCACAATTTGATGGAGTCAGGGACTCAGGAATCCTTTCAAAGGCTTCATAAAGGCAAGAGAGAATCCTTTCAGCCACAATTAAATCATAGCATTTTATTTTTATCAGATATTACTATCATTTTCCCCCTCCTTTTGCTGCCATGAAAACTGAGAAACTGGGAATCCAATTACAAAGGTGAGATAAAAATGGAAGATAGTAAAACATTTTAATTGGATGGAGAGACGCCGAATCCTGTGGCCCTGAGAATGCTTCGAACTCTCCTTGTGTCACAGTAGCACCGCAGGGGGTCACAGGAGGGAGGAGCAGTGAGGTGAGAGGAGAGAAAGAGACTGCCGTGGGAGCATTCAACCAACAAGGGGACCATCATGCAGCACCCTGATGCCCTAGCATTGGTTACCTCTGATCACCTGAACCCACACACTGGCAGGCACAAGGCACCCCAAATAAAATAACACATCTCCTCTGTGGGACTCATTTCAGATGCAGTCTCAGAGCTGAGAGAGAGAGACTCAATGCAACCTTCAATAAATGAAGGTAGCTTTCAGGAGCTTCCCTTGGAGTTGGGTTAGAGTTTTGCTTATGAGAGTGGGGGGGCAAAAGGCAAAGAGAGAGAACACTTTCCAGCAGCAGCATGGATAGGACAAACTCAGGTAGGTTATGCCACCCAGATTTAGGTTCCTGTATCCAGTTTTCTGGCCTCCAGCTACTGCTAGTCTCGGCAACTCATCAGGGTTTTGGAGAACAGGGACAATCGTTGGGAGTTTGTAATCCAGATATCAAAGAAAGACTGATTAAAGGCCTGAATAATGGTTACACAGGGATTGGTAGACCTGGAGCTTCCTGCTCTAAAAATATTTTTTCTATAACTAGAAGTAGATCTGGAAGTTCTATATTTCTTCCAAGGACAGAGTTCAAGTTTCAGAGAATCACCAGTCACTAGAATGCATTGACATGGAAAGGTCTTGGACACTAGGAATAATTCATGATTATCTTTCCATATTTAGTTCAACACCAAGTCTGGCTCAATTTACCTCCTAAATATGTCTTGAATAGTTGAATTTCTCCATCCTAGTCATCAATATTGTGGTGCAAACAAACATTATCTTTCTGCAAGACACTGGCAATAACATTTTCTTGGGCTCCCTGTATTCATCTGGTTGCTCTGAGATATATTCTCCACATTTCAGCAAAAATGACCTGCTCAAAATATAAATCTGACCATAACCCTTTTGTTCTGAATTAAAATTCTCCAGGTCCCAGCATGGACTGGCCCTTGTTCATGACTCTGCCCTTGACTTTAAACTACACACCCTCCCTCACTCTCAAGTCCAGCTACACAGATTTGCTGTCTCTTCTTTCAAAGGAATCCCCCTGCTGTTCCTACCTCCCAGACACTCTTCTACTTCCCTCCTTCTTATCTGTCATATCTCAGCTCAAGTCCTTATCCAGCAATGTCTCATCTGGTCACCCTAACCTCATAGTGCCAGAAACTGTTCACAGCTGCATTCCTTTATTATTATTATTTTAGTTAACAGAGTTGATTCTCATTATTCACAGTTCTGTTCAACAATGTTGCCGTAAATCCTGAATTAGTGAATACTGAACCTCATTCCTAAGGGAAATGTACGGCTACTTCATTGCAAGCCTCTGGTCACAATATTTTTATCAACCAATCAATGCGTAACTTTGTCTTATGCATGTCTCTGTTTAAAGATGCTGTATTTAACACATATTTTAATTCACTAATATTAGATTTATGGTCAACAGCACTATAACTCCAGGCTGAACAAAGCTTGCCTAATACATATTTTCTTTGTAAGGCACATCACAGCCTTCTTGTGATTAGAAATACTAGACAGTGGGGTCAGGCGCGGTGGCTCACGCCTATAATCTCAGCACTTTGGGAGGCCAAGGGGGGCGGATCACTTGAAGTCAGGAGTTTGAGATCAGTCTGGCCAACATGGTGAAACCCGTCTTTATCAAAAATACAAAAATTAGCCAGGCATGGTGGCGCCTGTAGTTCCATCTACTTGGGAGGCTGAGGCAGGAGAATTGCTTGAACCCAGCAGGCAGAGGTTGCAGTGAGCCAAGACCACACCACTGGGTGGCCAAGTAAAAGCCCATCTCAAAAAAAAAAAAAAAAAAAGTAATACTAGACAGTGCTTCAACACTAGGCTTGGGGGCCATTTAAAAAAGTGAATTCACCAACAAAATGTGCAAAAATGAGAACATGTGTGGCACCAAATAGAATGTGAAAAAGACATTTGTTTATAGGAGGAGAGATTAAATATATCAGTGTCACTTTGGTAAACCTCAGCTGGGAACTTGCTTTTCGGGCCACTCTAATTTTTCACCATTCTGTGCATGACTGCAAATGAGGCTACCAATACATTTTAGTGAGCAGGCAAATTTGCAAATACGGAACTGGCAAATAATGAACATCAATTCTATTTTATCCTCCACCGATTATAAGGTCTTTGAGGGTTGTTAATTTTTTGCTTTACCCTTGACCCACAGGACCTAACAGTACCTAGGAAGTGGTAGATGCTTAATAAATACATGTTCAGAAAACGAATAAATACGAGAAATGCCTGAGCCTATGTATTGAAAAAATAAACCAACAATCTTGGTCAGTTGTCTATTCATGTAAAGAAATGATGCAAGCCTTACTACAGCCACCCTTGGGGCCTTGATCTGAGATGGACCTCCTGGCTGGCTGATAGGAGGATGGCTCAGAATTGTTTTTCTAATCTTCTCCAACTCAGCATCTCTATTGTTAAGGGACTGGCCAACCTGTGGTCTAATCCTTCATTGACTATGTGTGTTCTCAGCAGGGACCACCCTTTGGGGTTGCAGGTTGTGAAGGTTGGCTTCACCCTTACCCGTGCTGTGATTTGCCCAAAGTGACACATATAAAGGTCCATCGCTGGAACCAGAACTCAAGGTTTCTTCCACACCAATACTCTTTCCTCCACACTACAGAATCCCCTTTCTGACAAACACAGTGTTTGCGGTTACAGCTTATATTTCATTACTCTACCAATTATTGCAGAGAACGAATGCTTCCAATTCAGAATCTCTAGCCTACAAAAGACCAAGAAAGTTGTATTGTAATTTTTTACCACTAACTTGCTTTAGGATCCAGAGCAAATATACCTTGAATTACTTCAATTGGTAAGACTTTTCCATTAGGCATTCTATGGTGGACTCCAAATGAATATCAGAGATACTCTACCCTCATAATCAGGACAACCAATTCTCTGACTTTTCCAGGTATTTCTCACCTCCCTTTATCTTCACGAGCTCTGGAATAAAAGTATGGTGGCTATTTGTGTCCTCCTTTGACAGATGGGCAGGGCATGTACTTCTCAGGGAGATCAGGAGGAATGAGATAACATATAGAAAAGCCCTCCATCAGCACACAGTCATTTCTAAATCTTAGGCCCATAGAAGTAACTGCCCAAGGTTGCATAAGCAAAATGGTAAGGAAGGTACTTTTTTTTTCCTGTCGTGTAATTGCTTCTGGACAACACAAAATTTGCAGATGATGAACATGTTCAGAAATGCTGCTCTGAGAAAGGTAGGATTCCATGCTGGCCATAGATGAGTAAATGTGAGAGAATTAATTAAAGCATAGTCAAAGGGAGTTTCCTTTCCAGGTAGCCCATGTGACCTACCCAGCCACCCAGGACTCTTTTCTGTGCCCAGGTAAGCAGAGGCTATGCTCTAATATGGGACGGATGAGTCGTCTTCAAATGCAGCTTCATCAGCTTCATCATGTTTTCCTTACACTTTAATCCCATGACCACAGCTAAGCTGACCATATGCCTTATTTGCCTAGGACAGTACCAGTTTACATCTTTTGTCCTGGCACTACTAACAGTGCATCATTTTGCTCTCTGAAGTGTCTCCCTTTGGACAATAAATTATATGGTCACCCTACCCATGGACTATGCCATCAAACCTGCTTAGCCTGGAATCTAATGCATCACCAATCTGCCAAAAACCTGCCCACACAACCTGCTCTCTTTCTTCCCACCATCCATTGCTCAGCTGATGCTCTTTTCATTGTCCACAATCCAGGTCATTCTCTTCTCCATGTAGTTATATTGTTTGTAATTTACTTCAAAATGCAGACAGTATAATGAATGTGTGTGTGTGTGTGTGTGTGTGTGTGTGTGTGTGTGTGTGTTCATTTTAATCTACTACATAGAGATGATTGATGAGTATGTGTAGTTCCTTAATAAGGACTGCATACCTCAGAGGTGCATAGTTAGTATTTTAAAAACTCAGATCAGAAACTGTGGCTCCAGAAGCACCTACTGCAGGCATTCAGTTTCTTTATTTCTGGTTATGACCAGTGGCTTTGTTAATTAGAATAATGGACACTAGAAAGCGTGTTTTCATTGATGGCTAGAATATGGAATTGGCTTGCAGTGTTGTACAGGCAGTCTTGTCCTAGTACGAATAAGGTATAAGGAGGCCAGGTGCAGTGGCTCATGCCTGTAATCCCAGCACTTTGGGAGGCAGAGGTGGACAGATCACCTGAGGTTGGGAGTTTGAGACCAGCCTGGCCAAAATGGCAAAACCCTATCTCTACTAAAAACAAACAAAAACAAATGACAACAACAGAAACAGAAAAATTAGCCCATCATGGTGGCACACGCCTGTAATCCCAGCTACTTGGCAGGCTGAGGTGGGAGAATTGCTTGAACCCAGGAGGAGGAGGCTGCAGTGAGCCAAGATCGCACCACTGCACTCAGCCTGGGTGACAGAGCAAGACTCCATCTCAAGGAAAAAAAAATAAGGTGTCAGAATCTAGTGAGAGCAACTTTCTCGTCACTTTGGAATGGTGTCCCTGGGGTTAGGAACCCAGTGAGTCCCCTATCTGTCCTTATCAGATTAGGTCACCAGAACTGTGCCACAAGAATATTGCTGCATCTGCTTCAGTGCATGTTTTCACATAAGGACAAAGGGACAAGACCCATGTTACTGACAGGTTGTTGACAAAAATAAATAAATAAACTCTATAAATAAAGAGTTTTTTGTGTGTGTGTGTGTGTGTGTGTGTGTATGTGTGAGCCAGTGTGAGTTACTATGGCCTGGGGAACAGTCTCAAGAGACTGAGACTCTTGTCTCAGAAAAAGAAAGTGGGCCTGTGGTGGTGAGGTTACACATTGTTTTTATACACTTTAGGGAGGCAGAAATTATAGGTAAAATCATGAATCAATACATGAAAGGTATACATTGGTTCAGCCTAAAGAGGTAGGATAACTTGGCCGGGCTCAGTGGCTCACACCTGTAATCCCAGCACTTTGGGAGGCTGAGGTAGGTGGATCACGAAGTCAGGAGATTGAGACCATCATGGCTAACATGGTGAAACCCCATCGCTACTAAAAAATATAAAAAATTAGCTGGGCATGGTGGCAAGCGCCTGTAGTCCCAGCTAATCGGGAGTCTGAGTCAGGAGAATGGCATGAACCCGGGAGGCAGAGCTTGCAGTGAGCCAAGATCGCATCGCTGCACTCTAGCCTGGGCGACAGAGCGAGACTCTGTCTCACAAAAAAAAAAAAAAAAGAAAGAAAAAAAGAGGTGGATAACTTGAATCAGGGGCAGTGGTTAGCTTACAGGTCATAGGCGAATTCAAAGCTTTTCTGACTGGCAATTGGTTGAAACAGTTAAGCTTTGTCTAAACACTTTAAGTCAGTAGAAAAAATGCTTAAGTTAAGATATAAGGGAATTGTGGAGAACAGGGTTCTTATTATGTAGATGAAGCCTCCAGGTTACAGCCTTCAGGAAGAATAAGTGGCAAACGTCTGTTTCAGGACCTTAAAAGGTGTCATATTCTTAACCTCTCCGAGATCCAGGAAAAGCCTGGCTGCATTATTGGAGAATCTCTACAGATGCAAATTTTCCCCACTAAAGATGGCTTTGCAGGGCAGTTGCAAAATATACCAAAGAAATATATTGTGGGGTTAAATATTTCTATTTCTTTCAGGGTCAGCTATCTGTCATGTGATGCTATGCCAGAGTCAGGTTGGAATTTGGTATCTCATTGCCAAAAGGAATCTGTTGTCAGTCTTATGATTTCTAGTTTAAAGTTAATGCTGGTCAGCTCTGCCTAAACTCCAAAGGGAGGAGGGTATAATGAGGAATAATTAGGCATGTCCCACCTGCTTTCCTGTCATGGCAGGGAATTCAGTTTTTCAGGTTTCTCTGGGGTTCTCTTGGCCCAGAGTGTGTCTGGTCAGTTGGTTGAGGAAGCTTAGGATTTTCTTTTTGGCTTACAGGTTGTGTGACTGTTTTCATACTTGTCTAATAAACTTGTATGCATATGGCAGAATTAAGTACTACACGGAGGGCTAACTACTTGGTAAATTATTACCTGGAAGCAAGTTAGTAGGAAAACTGGCATTTATCCCTATTCTACCTTTTACTTTGGAGGCAACCATTACCTACAGATCATAACTAAACAATCAGCATGGGTCAGTTTGCAAGGAATTTCATGCCTCTTTGCATATTGGTCTCCTCTACCAGATTGACCCTCCTTCATATTCCCCATCCTAATTTGTTCTCATCCTTCCAATCCTAGTTCAAGTACTCCTCATAGCCAAAGAGTCTCCTGGCTACTCCAGGCCTTTTGAGTTCCTATTCTGAACTCCCATCTTGCTTAGAGCTGGAGGTATACAACCCAATACATGGTTATGTAATCTAAGGTTTTTTTTTTCCTAAATATTTTTGTATGCCTACTTGAAAAAAAAAAAACAAAAAACTAGGCTATAAACATCCTGAGTGTGGAAATGTATTCCCCTTCCATTGGAGCCACTTTAACAGCCTGACCCCAAGGTAAACGCATATTGTATACTCAGTATATACTTGTTGGTCAATCAACTGACTTAAGAACCTGAACCAATAGACCTTGAGCCTCCATGCATTTGGGCTGTGAGGAAAGACAGAGGCCAGTTGATGAAGGACGCTGAATTCCAGGCTGTAGATTTAGTTTTGGTGGTGGATGAAACTAGGAGCCATCATAGGCAGTTATTGTTACATTTCCATGTGAAATATGGGACCAGAGGAACAATCTCAGAACATCTGTCCAGGGCTGGAGGCCAATACATATCCTCCAGATGTGACTCAGGGATCTATGAATACTCTTCCTGCTCTGTTGGCAATGAGGTAACAGGGGGATGGAGGCAAGATCCAGGGGGAAAACTGATGAAATGAAAGAGACATTACAAGGTGTACCACCTGAGAGCAGTTGATTTCTAGGTTCTCAATATTGCTCTGTAAATATCAGCATCTTAGGATCTCAGTGTGAGAAACGGCCCTCTGAGATCACCTGGCCCAGCCTCCTGCCCAGTGCAGGATTATTAACTATGTCAGGCTGATGTTAATTAGGGTCCCCTGCTGCTTCCCCTGTAAAGCTCCTTTTCTCAAGGGTCTGTCCCTCAACTTTTATATCCGGTTAGGCTACTGCCCAGAGGACATTTTCCCAGTTCAAATACCCTTTTGTTTTCTTTTGGATTCACTTCTTTTAAATGTTTTCCTTACGAACAAGGCAACAGGAAAGCGGGTGTCCAGGTGGTACATGTTGTATCTCCTTTGCTACCCCTCATTTTTCTAATTAATTGGTCCATTTTCAAAGCAAAAGCTGGCAGGCGCTTGCTCCTTTAGGGTCTTTCTAAACCTGCCAAAAACAGCCATGTTAAAAAACCTATTTTATGACTAGGTTTTCCAAAGTTACAGCCTCTCTCATTCCAACCAGCTTGGCGAGAAGGAGGCCAAAACACAGATTAAGCCATTTTCTCCTCGTTATCGCCCCATTAAGCGTGCAAAGATGCTGAGGAAGCCCAGCGCTTCATCTACCTGTTCTGGCCAGGCAGCCAACAAGAATTTAGCACCTTCCCCTGAAAAGAGCCATTTATCCAATGAGTCAGGGAGAGGCTACTCCTTTCCTGGCTGGAAGAGGAAACCCTACAAGTAAAATGCAGTAAAACCTTGGCGGCTCAGAACCTCTGGGGAATGAATCATTCTGGCAAGGAAAGTTTTTCAGGTTTCTTAGGGTGACTTCCTTAGTCTTCAAAATTCAAAATAATTCTAGCTATTTTGGAAATTTCTATAGGATATATTCTGTATTTCCATGTCTTCTTAAATAGAGAATACTCACCACAAGTTGATCTTATCTTTATTGCTGAGAGCCATCTTTGTTGACATCTATTCTCATGGCTTAAATGAATGTCGTGAAGCATGAAAGACTGGTGGTTACACCCAGGATGCAAAACACTTTGCATTCTCATACCTGCATATAATAGTGTTTGTGGCTCCTTCCTCTACTGTAGTTGATGAATCTACCTTCAATATGATGTCCTCAAAAAAGCATCTAATTTACACACACAACTTGGATGTATCTCAAAGAAATCTTGCTAAGTGAAAGAAGCTAGACAAAAAGAAATAAAAGAAGAAAAGAATGAAAAAGATGCCACACTATGTTGATTCCATTTATACGAAACTCTAGCAAGGGCAAAGTCATCTGTTGTGACAAAAAGCTGATCAGAGGCTGCTTGGAGTGGGTGGCAGGGGAGGAAAAGGAGTAGGATGGAAAGGAGGGATGACAAAGGGGCATAAGGTAATTTGGGGGGACGATAGATACTTCATTATTTTGATTGTGGTGATGGTAGCAAATTGCATACTTTAATAAGTGCCATTTATTTTATATTAATTGTACTTCTGTAAAGCTGTTATGTAAATAACAACTGCACACTTATTCACCAAAATTCGTGTGGGAGCACTTGAGTACCAAGTCAGGAGGTGAACATTTAGTGAGAAGAGGGAGGTGGAAGAGACAGGCAGAACACAGGTCTTCCAAGTAGACCCCTCAGCCAGCAGGCATGGCGGGGGGGGGGCACCTGCTCTGTTGTGTGCAGATCCCAAAGAAAAGATGAAAGCCAGTAAGAGTCACCATTCACCTAGGGCTACCTCTGCCACAGGCTTGCTCCCAGCACTTCACAGCTATTGACTCATTTACTCCTCAGGGCAACTCCAGGACATAGAGGAGCAAAAATTTTTAACCTATTTTATGGATAAAAGAAAAGAAAGATCAAGGCAAAATGGGTTCTAAATGTGAGGGGTCATTTAGAATGTACATTCAAAAGATGGTTTCCAAAGTTCTGTGATTTTACAGACCAAGATAGACCCACAGAAGTAAATACATTTATACGTTATTGTGACTAAAGTGCTTAAGAACTTTCTTACTCTTCAGGTGGTGTAATGAGAATTTGGTAACATCCTTTACTACTGCCACTGTAGTACAGGAAGTTTCCGGAATTACAAAAAGAAGAGGAATATATGTGGCCGTCACATGAACTGAAACATGTGACTGCTGCACACACATCCCCAATGTCTCCAATGCTTCCTCGTGCTACTGGCTGGGGTCTAACGTGTTTGTAATGGACGGTTAACAGGAAATTCTTATTCAATAGACAAAGCAAAATGCAATTGTTCTTTGGGGTTCCAATATGCAGACTTTCACTTACAATAAAGAGCAATGACTATGATTCAATTTTTATATAGGTTCTTCTATTATGTCACTGATTACCTACAAATTCTGGAGCAAACCATTCAGCACTGACCACACCTCAAGGAGGTATGGATGCTGAACAAATAGGATGCCAGAAATAGTCCCTTTACCTTAAATTATTGGTTTCCGTAAGAAGAAACTGAGACTAATGTCAGAACCTGTTTGTATGGTATACCACCATGTACAGTAAACTATATATAGTTCTCATGATAAAATTGGGCTTCATCAATTTCAACAGACACTTTTTAAGTTAAAAAACATTTCAAATATTATTATTAATAGGTGTCAGTGCTGGGTGGGCTTAGTACAGAGCTCAGTGCCTGGCACCCAATAAACACTTATTAAATTAATGAATGGAGTCAGGATCCTCCTGCCCAGAATAAGCACAAACTTTAGCTTACCCTTGCCTTCTAATTTGACAAGGCGTGTTAAAGACTAGTTGGCTATTAGTGGCATAAGCTCCTTTAGACAGAGCAGGAGTTTACACCCCTTCAAACTTCTTGCCATGCCTAGCACAAAGGTGATGTTCTTCATGAGCCTTCAGTAAGGATTCATGAGTTAACTGATTGCAATTTACTGACTCTACAATTTTTCTCAAAACCAGTTCTGGTACAGATTGACTGTTATTTTCTAGGCATATTGTAGAATATAAATTATACTGTCAATACAAATTAAAGGGCATTAAACTATTCTTTTAAGAAAATACCCTTAAAAATGTCTGTTAGATAGCTCCTACCTGCATTATGACTCTTTCCCAAGTATCTCTTTTCTAGTATAATAACTCCTACAGATTTACTCTTAGAGTCAGTCACTGGCTTTATTGCATTCTGTAGCCACTATTACAAATAAGGATTTTTTTTTTTTGCCTCTATCTAAATATTTTCATCTCTTGGTTCCAGACTCCTCTGCTTGATCCTCTGAGAAGGCAAATAATTTCTTCTGTCAATGGATATGATTCCCCAGAAGATATTGATGCATTTGGGAGTATAATTTGGCTGAGGAAGGAGATAACCTGAAACCACAAACCACCCTAAACACTCTATTATTAGCAAAGAGAAAAAAGCCAAATTGAGTTGGAGAAAAGCCTTGCTGAATGATAAATTGCCAGAGCTATGTAGCTCAGGAGATTTCAGCCCATTTACCCCAGCTGCATTTTTATGAATTCTTCAGGAAAGAACTTTGAAATGGAAAGATCTGAATGGCTGCATTTGCTCCCAAAGGTGGTCTGAATCTTGAGAAACATGGCTGGGAAATTCACTGTGCAAATGTCACCAGGCCCAAGCCTTTATGTCGTTCTCCTCGTGCAAAATTGTGTCCCCTCAACGGTTGCCAGCACTTTTATTTCGATCTAAGCTCTGGACTTAGTTTAGGAACCATAATTCCAAAAATATCTCTGTAGGCCAGGATAGCAGTTGTCAACCTGGATTGAGACTTTGACTCAACTTTGTAATTTTTTATCTCTCTTTGGGTTTTTAATTCTCTTTGATGTACGGTTATGTGTGTATTTGTCTTATTTCCTCTCTTCTACTATTTTGGAAGTCTCTAAGTCTCTTGAGAGAAGTTTCTGCAGCATCCATCCAGGACCTGCTCCTTAATTATTAGTGGGCACTATAATATACAGTCATTCCTTAGTATTTGTGGGAGTTTGTACATGTTTAGCACAGGTGCAATTTTTTTCAAATATTTTGGATCCACAGTTGGTTGAATCTGCAGATGTATAACTCACACATACAGAGGGCCAACTGTATTTGAAACCAGAATTGATTGCCAAGGAGAAATCCAGCAGCATGAAAACAATGCAAATCCACCACATTAGTTGATTGGAATGTTACAGCTTCCCTTAACTTCAGAAAAGTTTTAGAAGAGAGGTAAGAGTAGACATGGATTTTGAAGGGGATAGGATTTATTGTTTACAAATAGCTAAGTTTTTTAGACCCACCCAGCTGCCATTCAAGAGCAGAGATGATGCTTCTCATTGTTAACCCCACCTGCTGTCTGCACAGAAGAAAGTCAAATATAGCCTGAACTCCAATGATAAGAAGAGATCACTTCATATTTAGGAGTAAAAATTATTTGCTTTCCTAGAATATTTCAGAGCAGGTCTGAGGGTTTTGTGTTTGTGTTTCTGGTGCAGGAAAGTAGATGGAACAAGAATGCTAGAATGTTGAGGATTGTTCAAGTAATGGTACATGAGGGCATATATACTATTCTGTGTATGTTTGAAGGATTAAATATTTTTAAAATTATGCAAAAACTAAAAAAGAGAGGGTTACTTCTTCACCATCCTTAGAAACTCACTGAAGGAAAAGCAGCTCCATGCTGCTTGTCAAAATTTTCATGCAGTTTTAAAATAAGTTTGTATTTGTATAAGGGGATATTACAGGAGACTTGGCTTTAGGTTTTACTTCACTGGGTTCCCAAATCTGAAGACAAAGGGAGTTAGCTGTCCATATATTCTAAAGACAGATGCCTGAATATGGATGCAGTACTTGTTAGGAATATGGCTGTTGTGGGTTGAATGGTGTCATATATGTCTCCAATTATTTTATCCAAAAGTCTTACAGAACTGGGGGCACAAAAATATTTATCAATAATTTTAGCTATGTATTTTCTTATGTTCCTTGGGTTTTATGTTATATCACCATTCGTATATTTTTTCAGTCACATATTTTTTGAAAATGCATGAAGCACTTCCATGTTGGTGTGGTATGTGTCATTTTATCCTCACAACCACCACATAAATTCAAGAAGGCAGAGATTATCCCGAACTTTTAGCTCAAGCATTGTAGACTCAGTGCAATGACTTCTTTAGCTAGTGAGTGGCAATGAAAAACTTGATCCAGCATCTTGATCTTCTTATTTCAAACCCAATATTCTCTTTCTCTAATACAAGACTTTCTGAATTGGAAACGGCCCGAGGGACAGCATGTTAAGGGTCTGAGGGTGATGACTCTGGCGGGAGAGTGAAGACTTGCCTGGGTACATCAAATTCATGACCTCATGTCTGTGTGCAGAGCTCGAAAAGGATCTGTGTATGCTAATTCATGAAGTCCATATTCCATGTTCCTGTGGCCTATTTAGGATGGCCAGGCATTCTGCCTTCTTTAGTATATCCTCTATCACTCAAAGATAGGGCATGGCTTACATACCACGTTCATCACTCCTCAGCCTCTGGCAAGGAGTGATTGCACCGTCTTGCCAGAGGCTGTGCAGATGCACTGTCATCACTTACACACAAAAATGTTTTCCCAGCCTCCCATCAGAAGGCCATGTGCTCTGAAATGCAGCCTCAAGCCTAATGATAAATTTTCCCCCAGCTACCCACACTCTTTTGCCTGTGACCAATTGTCTGTGACCAATTTCAAGTCCAGCTGGCCAGGCTTAGGGGTATAATTGGAAGCCAAAAAAAGAGCCTGTCTTGATGTAACACAAACACCAGAATCACAGTCATGGCCCCGGCCTCACTAGTTCCTTGCTTGACCCTACTGAATGAGCTGGCTGGGATATCAGTTCTACTTGCTTTCCAGGTCTCAGCTTACACCCAAAGACTCATCAACCAAGCTGGTTTGGACCCACCTTCAGTCACTGAAATCCAAAATTATTTAATTCTTTGAGCCTCAGTTTCCTCATCTGTAGAATGAGATACTTATTTTCTCTTTGCTGAATGGTTATTTGAAGGTTAAGTGAGATGATGTATATAAAGCACTTGTCACTGCACACAGTATAACCTCAATAAATGGTGTCCATGATCGCAAAGATGATAATAAGTTTACAAGTATTATTTATTATATTGCAAACCATGATGACTTGGAATTTAACCTGGGTGTCTGCTTAGTTGAGTTTACCTGTTTTTGTTTGTTTGTTTGTTTGTTTTGGCTCCATGTAAGTATAATATCTCCTTCTATGTTTTTCCTTCCCAAATAAACATCTGTTTCTGGTAAAGCACTGCACTGGGCACTGTGGGAGTTACAAAGAAGAGAAAGATGCACTTCCAGACTTGCAGGCGTTTAGAATCTCACAGCAGAGGCAAGGTACACACATATCAAACAATTGGATAACAATACAGCCTAGTGGCAATTGAGAAAAGTGGGAAAAAAAAAAAAAACCTTTCATTCTTACTCCACTGAGTCTTACCGCCTCCTTATAAATTACCTCAGGTGTCAATCACCAGCTTTGGCCCCAAATGCTCAAGTACATTTCTAAATGGAAGCTTCCCTGGGACACAGTCTTTTCTATTTGTAGAGCATGTTGTAGCCTGCAAATTGATGGTTATTTGAAGATATGCTAGGGAGGAGGATGGGGATCACTGTAGAGGTGGGGTGCTGCCAGCATGCACACATACACACTCATCATCCCTAAGGCTCCCCAAGTTCAGTCTCTTTGAAATGAACTTGCCTTACCATCTTGCAAGAAATATATAACTGTATGGCCATTTCCTCCATCATAATCTGCTCCATAATACAGAAGAAATGCTACCTTGCCAAAGGAAATAAGACATTGGCAATCAGCATGTCTCCCCAGACCTTGTCAAAGAGCCATAACTGTAACAAAATAAACAAATAGATCATCAAAACATTTCTTTTCCCTTTCCCCTCACTTGTCTCCTTTTTTTCTTTCACTTTGAATGCTCCATTAGAGTGTAGAAAATTTCACAGTTTTCTCCAGCTCTGGAAAAATCGTTAGGCCCTTCTGCTGGTCGGCTTTGGAAACATTTGGAACAAATTATCTCTACTTTTGGAATCTGAATAAAGGAATGTGAGCCTCACTGGAGAAATGTGAAATCTAGGGTGGGATTCGCAAAATGGTTTAAGGTTTGCTTTTGCACACATACTTTTTTTGAGTTTGTTTGGGTTTGGAACGTATTATAAGAAAAATAACAAGATTTGCAATGTGCTTTTCATAATTCCTTTGCTTTTCATAAAAACCAATTGGCTCCTCCTCCAGTGCTCCCCTATCACCTTGCAGGAGGAGCTCCCATCTTTAGTGTTAGGCATATGCTTCTTACATAACATGAAATCCACCAGGTAGGGTCAAGGAAGAGGAGGAAGATTTTCTGGGAAGTTGTTCTTTACCAAATCACAAATTTAATACTATTGTTATTCTATCAACTTCTTGATGTCCAAATACCCCTCCAAGAAGTTGACGCAGCCCCTGAGGGAGATACTGAGACTTCATGAATCTCAGGACTGAGTTGTCTTATCTGAGCTCAACAGCAGCTGTCTCAGGGCATAACCTCAGCACAACTGAAGTCCTGAAAAGGCTCTGACAGAGTTGGGTTTTGTCCTGCGCTGCTATCCAGGGCTTTGCCCATCATTCCTGCCTCTGGCCCAGTGGTTGATGTCCAGTGATAACAAGATAGAGGGCCTGTAAGGCTGAAAGATGACACAGACCTCCTACCTGAGCCACGAGCAACTTTCTCTGAGATGCTTTTGCTGGGGACTCCAGGGCCATACTTCCTTTTGGCTCTGCAGACACAAGCACCTTCAGGAGGAGAACGTACTTGCTTTCATATGAGAGGCATAAGTAAAGAGTCAGATAACCAGGCCTGGGAAAAGGGAGCATGAGGAGGACAGGGAACAGGCAGCTCTAAAGCCTTTGTTCCAGGAGGAAAATCCCTATGGAGCAACTTTTTTTTTTCTTCCACTTTGTTTTTTCAGTTGCTAAGAGGACTATGTTTACCAAACCTGCTTAATTCTTAATTGTCTAGCTAGTATACTTCCAACATTCTCTTCAGCTATTCCCATACAAACATGATATCTGTCAAGTCATGTCCTTCTCATTTTTAGTTCAGAGAAAGGTAGGCACCATAATCTTTCTACAGTTTATGAAGCCTCATTCAGAGGCTCTCTATAAATTTTCCAAGCCTTATCATTCCCTTCCCTTACCCCTACCCCTACAATTTAGGCAAATATACATCACAACCAACCAATGACATGATAAAAGTGCCTGGCCTAGTCCATCAATGGATAAATACATAAACAAAATGTTTTCAGCCTCAAAAAAGAAGAAAATTCTGACATATGCTACAACGTAGATGAACCTTGAAAACCTTATGCTATGTGAAAGAAGCCAGACACAAAAAGACAAATATGTATATGATTCCACTTATATGAAGTACCTAGAGTAGTCAAATTCATAGAGATGGAGGTAGAATAGAGGGTACCAAGAACTGTAATGCAGAGGAGAAGAGAGATTGAGGGTTTTTGAATGGGTAAAGTGTTCCTCTTTGAGTACAGTTTCTGTTTGGGATGATGAAAAATGTGTGGAGATGGATAGTGGTGATGGTTGCATGGCATTGTGAATATACTTAATGCCACTGAGCTGGACATTTAGCATGGTAAAAATGGTAAAATTTGTATGTAAATTTTACCAAAAAAAGCACCTGAGCTATTGATTTCCAGGCCCTTATTACTAGAAAAAGAGCCCAAATGTACATTCTTCGAGAGTAAAAAAATACACTAATTATATTATGGCTCCTACCAATGAGGTAGAATAGCTAGCTCGTAATAGGGAACTGTGGTGCTTAGAACCTTGCTTAAATCAGGAACACTTTGGGTTGAGCATATTTTACTAAGAAGAGAGCTGGGTAACTCTCTACTCCCTCCACTGCCAGGAATTTCCTAATGAGAAAGCTGGCTGGTTGGATGGATAGATGGATGGATGGATGGATGGATAGATAGATAGATAGATAGGTAGGTAGATAGATAGGATTGATTGATTGATATATAGAGATACCTCCAATAAAGGAGAAGGAAATTCTGGTTCTGTGAAGTCCTGGCTGTTATAGGAAAAGCTGATTTTCTGTGTTCCTGCTCTCCATCCTCACCCTCATGTAAGACCCTCTACTAAAATCTAAACTAAAAAATACAGTCTAGGCATGAGGCTTCAATGAGGCTTCCTACTCTTGGACAGGAATTGGGGGTAGGAAATTTGTAGAGCCTGCCCTAAGTCCACTTATCCAGCCTGCACGAGGAAAGAGGTGTGCCTGGAAAGGCCAGCCTCCGTGCCTTAGTACTTGGGTGCAGGAAGCACAAGGACAAGCATTCTGCCCTTTCACATAGTAACCCTGCTCACTAGTAAAATGTGTCTGCAAAAAGGACCTTACCTCTACCTAGTTCAATTAGCCTCTCCGAGTGCCAGGACCATAGGGTAGATGACTCAAAAGGAATGGTTGAAGGGGCAGAGAAGTTGGGGAGAAGGACTTTTGCTCCTGTCCTCAGCGTAATTTATATGCAGTCTGGAGTCCTTCCTCTTTTTCATTAGTGCTTTCCTATACCTTTTAGATATTGATACCATGATTCCCACATTCAATGGTATACTCCTGTAGTTTTGAGAAGATACAGAGAATCCAAAGGAGGTGCCACCAAGAGAAAAAGGGAATCATTATTTATGAGGATCTTAGACAAATTTTGGGACTGATAAGTAAAACCTGTGAAAAACATGCATTCAGGTGGAACATTGTGGCACTTGTAACTTTACTCATATGTATATTCTGGACAATCTCTTATTGTTTTTCTTCTGCCTAGGACGATGCAAGAAAAAAATAGTTTAAAACAAATGGCACCATCTTGGTAATCCCCTTTTTAATTCAGAAAGATGATAGGAAAGTGTGAAAGGGAGGCCACCCAGCTAGAAATCAGGAGGCCTGGGTGGGTGTGAATGCAAGCTCTGCCATTGTATGTGGCTCTGAGTAAATCACATCTCTGCTTGAATCATCAGCCTGAATCTAGAGTAGCGGTGTAAACCAGGATGTTCTTTGAAATCACTTGGAGTATTTGTCTCTAAAAAGTATTTATGTCTGGACTTCACCCTCACTCACTGATTCAGACTCTACATGTGTATTTCGGAGGGTACAGTAAGAATTGAGGAGTTTGTTGGGGAGGGGAACAGAGGCACACAGGTTTGGAAACATTTCCCTGGATAAATTAACATGCATCCCTGGTTAGCATCCGTTGATCAAGATTACAGCTTAGGTCACCTTTAGTTCTAGTATTCCTATGATTCTATAAAAAACAGACTGAATACCCACCAAGAACATTCAACCTGGCCATTACAAGGATTAAATAAGAAAATAATGCATATGGATGTCCTAGAAGGTAGTGCTATACAAATGTAAGCATTTTTTAGGACTCCCATAATTCTGTGCATTATCCAAGTGGTTCATCAAATATTAACCAAACCCTCTTAGATTAGAAATTCTGCAATGTAAGTCTGGAGAATAGGATTGACACTTGGCACTTTTGCTTGAGTTTCTCCTAGGGAGAGGATGCACCATTGTAATAATACCCTTGCTTGTTTTCTGGTCATGTGAATGCATGTAAGTCACAAGAGGACAGTCCTATGAATGTATCCATTTCCCAGCAAAGAGGGAGCCGTGGAAAACCTGTCACCTATCTAAAACCTGCCCATTTTCCCCAGCTCAGAAGCTGTGTATCCTGAAAGTTTCTGGACATCTGAGTGTGGGTCATTGACATTGACACCACCCATTCCTCAGAAGCCGAGACTCACCCATTGACTTCTAGGGGGAAGTCTTTGCCTAGAAACCTTCATTTCCATTGAGCTAATGAGAGTGCTGTCATCTAAATTTTCATTGTTTTAAGAGCAAGTGGAGGCTGACAGTCTCCCTTCAAGCTTGAATGATGAAGAGAAAACATCCCACGGCCTCATCTGGCTGGCTTGCTGCGAGGTAATGAGCCCTGCACAGCACCCATCTTTGCTAGACTGGGATGACCTTATGTCTGGTAATGCATCAGGGAGGAGTGAAAAACGCACCGCAGGTCCCGCCAACAATTCCCCCAGGATGTGCTGAATGTGCCAGTTTAGTAAATAGATCTCGAGTTACGGCGTTGGAACATATTCCAACATATTGCAACAGAGAATGTCTCAATCTAAAGGTCATACTTTACTTTGCAAAGACCCAGTGTGAAGGGGTTGTGTGTGTGTGTGTGGGGGGGGGGCGGTGGGGGCGGGGGGGCGGTGGCTGAAAGGGGAATGTTATGGAGGTGAGGGTTAGGAGATAAAATATTCATAGCATTTAAAAACAAATTTCACAACCTTCCCTGGCTAATTGCATTCTAGTCTCAGTCCAGACAGGGCATTACATGTGCTGCCAGTCTTTGTTCCAAGACTTGCTGGAATTTCTTGGGATAGGGTAACAGCCCCAGGGGGTGGGGTGAGGGGGAGGAAGGGGAGCTGAGCCTATCCTGCAGAAGCTAGGAGGGTGTGACGTGATGGAGTGAGGCCAGGATGGAGTTCAGAGGCTTCAACTTTCCTGACTTCTTGTTTTCTTTGCTTTTAGAGTCCTTGGGGGAGGAATAAAAAAGGACTTAGAGATGTGAATCTTGCTTAAAATAATTGTTGGAGATTGCCTTGGTGCAGAAAAGAGTAAAAAGATTGAAAAAACTTGGATCAAAGCTGGCTTCACAAGTACAAGGAAACAGTGGATGCCTCCATGGCGTGGTTTAAAAAAATGCCTGAAGAAAGGACATTCTGGATCCACTACCATGGGCTGACTACTGAGAATCCTTAACAAAGTGTTCTACTTTGACTCAGTAGATACTTATTGAACAGCTATTATGTTTCTACTAATATATGGGGCATGGAAAGTTCAATACCTATCTTTGAGAAGCTTACTCCAATTTAATAGATGGGCATATACCCCACAAACCACTAAAGAAAGTGTTTTTGTGCTTTCAAATTATAATGTCTCTTTCACACGTTCTTTTTTGCCTTCCTTTCCTATGGCCATTAAACTTGAACTCCCCAGTGCATGCATATTACATGGAGTACTAACTGTAGTTCAACAGTCATCTCTGAGAAGAGTGATGAAAACCCAAAGAAAAACCTCCAACTTCTCAATGTCTGTTAGTGCAAATGCCCCAGAAAACAGGATGTATTTTTGGTCTTGGGAGGTGGATGGCAGGGCTGAGACTACTTACTGGTGTTTGGAACCTACCTTGGCAAACAAGTCCACTGAGACAGGAACCTTAATTTAATCAGGTGGCACACAGTGCTTGGATGCTGTGGGACATCCCTGGTCTCCCCAGAACACATTGACTCAATGTCATTAGGCTGAATCCTATTAAACTGCTAATGTTTAACTGGTTTTGAACTACAAAAATGACCATTTTAGAGGCTTCAACCTAATATAAAGTAGAATTTGAAAGAGCCACAATGAAAGCAAACACAATCAAAAGAAGGAGAGAGAAAAAATATGGTAGATTTAGGAATTTGTACTTCTTAAACCTCCATTTCTCTTTCCTCTTCCCCTTGTCCATCCCAAACTTGTTAAATCTTTATGTGCAAATACTTTAAGGGAGGATATAGCTGGCTGAGGGAAAGACTCTGAAGGATGATGTTTAACACAATGGTGGTTTCTGAGGAGAGGCCTGACACAAGGAAGAGAGATAAATAATTGGGAAGAAGAGGGGACATTGCAAATGATGTATTTTGTTCTTTCATAGTTCTGTAAATAATAAGTTTACTGTTGTTATTTTTCCAACAGTCTCAATATGTTTGCATTAGTTAGAATGCATTAATGAACATACGTAGTATTTACACACCAAAAGCCTAGCTTGGTTCCCATCATAATTAGTTTACCCTGAAAAAATAGCCTTGTGAGGTCCATAAGGTCTGAATCACACACCTCAAGACCACTATTCATTAGTATGCGGCCAGGTAGTATTTTTGTTTGTTTTGTTTTTACATCAAACGGGACCAAAAGAATATAATTTCAACTTTGCATTCACCTCTGTTGTCTAATTTTGATTTCAAAATAATTATTAGAAAAAGTTTGTGTGATCTTCAGTTTATCAATTTAAGCATTGACAATAACAGGTTATGTTGGATGACTTCTCAGGTTCTTCCAACTCAAAGAACCTCAGTGTCTCTGATAAAGTGAAGAAAGTGCTGGGCTGGGAGTCACATATCTAGGTTTCAAGCTAACTGCAAATAGATTGCTGTGTGGGCTTGAGAAGGAGTCTTGATAAAGAGTATTTTGCTAATCCATATTAGGATAGAAATGGACCAGAAACCTCATGAGAGTTCAACACAAAATTCCTTGAGACGCTAAAAACAAAAAGAATTTCCTAATTGCAAATGGGAGAAAAGGAGGTGGTAGATCAGGAAATGACATTTGCTGACCTGATGTATTACGAATCTACCTGAAAGGTCAAACAAATGTGTAACATTTATCAAATCAATAGTGTTCACTTTGATGGGAAATTCCACATGTCAGAACATTATGTAAGTCCCATTCTATTCTTATGCACGGAGTTGATGTCATTAGCCAATTGTCAACGGGCCTGTCCTTGGAAATGCTTTTTTAAGCCCTCAATTAGTGTTCACTATTATTCCTTATTTGAAAATAAGAATTGATGCACTGAGTCTCAGAGCGTTTAGGTATTCTGTCTAAATGGCCACAACCTCCAGGCTCCAGGCTCTAATTAAGCTGACCTAACCAATATATGTCCAACACTAAGTTATATAATTTATTCTATCCACAAATGTAAGATGTGACAATCCCAACCAGGAGGACTTTTTGCAGCTGGATAAAATGAATAAGATGAAAGTATTTGCCATTTATTCCCGCTTTGGGCTGCTCCAGATTAAGCCCTGGAGAACAAACTGTTCTTCTATTTTCTAGGATCAAAATAATCTAAACTTTTAAATATGTGTTCTGCCATCAAAAGCGTCACTGATCGATCAGAATAATTCTCGTTGTCACCCCCTTGTTCCACACCATCCAGCATGTCTCCACCCCATTCTCAAACAAAAACCAAAGCACAACAAAAATGTCAGACTGCCCAAGTCTTCAATGACTCAGCTGACAGGGCACTGCAGAATCAGCCAGACAGAACATGCCAAAACCTCTCCACCTTCCTACTGACTGGTGCCCTTTAGGAGCCTCTCCAAATGTCCCTCTGCTCTTTGCAGCAGCTCTAAAAATAGTGATGACTGTTTGGTACAGGTGCTGTTTGTGCAAATGTTCTCTTTGCATTTAGCCTGCCTGCCTCCGTGATTAGTGCTCTGCAGACACACAGCATCCCCCGGACTCTGCTGTGTCAGCTCTTCTCTATAATAGCGCGGGCGCTGGAGGATAATTCCGGGACTGCTGTTTATAGGGACTCTGTCTTTCCCTCAGAACACAGAGCCGCTTTCTTCTCTCACCCCACCATTCAGGGCTCCATGCTCCAGAACAGCCTAGAGGGAACTTCAGGATGTGTCAGTGACTACAGTTTCCCACAGAATGGACAAGCTTTTGAAAATGCATCCACTTTCCACATAGAACTGGGGTGCATGGGTGAGGAATAAAAAATCAAGAGGTCAAAAGTATAGTTCTGTTCCTAGCTATTGTTTCTCGTGGGCCTTGCAGTAATGATATATTCATAAAATCGTATGATGATATTTCTGGATGGAAGCTCTGAGATCATATAGTTCCCCTGTTGTGGTTGTTGAACTTTAGTTTGCTTACCAATCCCATAGTAAGCTTGTATCACCTGCTGATTTCCATGACCTACCCCTTCATATTCCGAGTCAATAGATCTTGGAGAAGCCCAGGGATCTGTCTTTATAAACATGGATCCAGATGATTTGGATGCAGTCGATCCTTAGACCAAATAGTGAGAACCACTTCTCCCAACCAATTCTCCTGTGTAAACACAAGAAAACAGGCCCAGAATATGGAAGCAATTCTCTAACTAGGGCTGCAGCTAAGAATCCTGGTTCAATGTCTTGTTGCCCAGAATTTTCCCTATGGGAAATCACATAGCTTCCACTCAGTTCAAGCCCATAAGCACTGATGATGCAATCTTTATGCAGATTATTTGCTAGTCAGCGTTCAAAGGCACTTTTAGATGAGAAGTCAGCTTTCCTTCTGGAAAAGGAGTGGATGTTGTAGCGACGTATCCTGACCACTGAATTTTGGGGGGTTCTTGGGCCAGTCGCTATACCTCTCTAAGCACCATATTTCAAAAGCAGTATAGTAAAATAGCTGCCTTATCTTATGATGGCAAGCAATGGAATGTGGCTGAAAGTACTTGATTTGGGTCCTTAACTGAACCTCAGCTGCAAGTCCAGACCATCTCAGAGTTGACACTCTCACCATTCCTGCCAGGCTCAAAAAACCCAGCACCAGGATCACAAGGCAAGGTCAATGCAATGCACTGCAAGGTGTCAGCCCCAGTCTGGGATTTACAGGAAAGCAGGGAGACATTCTTGCCAAAAAAGACCATCATGACTGGGGGAAATTTCTCCACCAGGGAGTCATGTCTTTGGGGAATAAACCCGTCTGTATTTTCTTTCTTACCATTCCATGTAGACGAGTTTGGGTTTTGTGACTCATGTGATTGGAGTACATGAAAGTCATTAGCCTCACCTTGGGAAAGAGATCTCGCCTAGAGGTCAAAGGGTACAACGCTTTAAACTCAAACCTTTTAGAAAATGAAAGATGTGCCAAAAATGAGAGATCATCCAGTCTAGACTCCTTATTAAGAATAATTCCACTATCCTAGCTAGCTTACAGTTCTGGGAAACAAGAGATAAAGCACATGAATAAGCTTCATAAACATTTAAAAGGTGGTACTTGTGAGAGTACTTTTAAATTTTTGCGATAATTATTAAACAAACTGGAAAACTGAGGCAACTTCGGTGAATCTGCTAAGGTCTCACAGGAATTTAATGGTGGAGTCTGGTCTCCCGACTCCTGGGAAGAAAACTTTTTCTAAGACATCACTCACAGATTTCTCAATCTTTTAAAGTACCAAACCTACCACTGGATACACTATATTTATCTTCTCTCCTTGTATGTAATAGAAAAAAAGCTCATTAGTTGCTGATGTTCTGTTTGTACCAGAACGAAGGAGAAAACCCAGCTTTTTTTGAAAAAAACAATAATATACCCTACTGAAGCTATTTATCTACAGCTACTTCCCCCAGCACAGTGACGTGAGGTGAGCACAGTTTTATGATGTTGGGATTCTGGACAATGGCAGATCAAGTATGGTGGGAGGGGGCCTAGATTGAGAGAACAAGGTGTTTACTGGAATAAAACATCTAACCCAGGCAGTCTATAACCTGATTGGTCTTCAGAAGCCCAGACTGTCTTGTTCATTCACTCAACAGTATCTACTGAATACCTCCTCGATGCTAGACATGTGCTAGGCTAATGGAAAGATGACCATGGTCCCGGTTCTCCTGGTGCTCTGGCCTACTGGATGGTGCACACAAATATACAGACAGTCCCCATCATGTTATATGTGTGAATTGTGTAATGCAAGGGTACAGAGATTTTATAGCCAACCAAGATAGGCAGTATGGTAGAGGTCAGAGAATTCTTTCTACAAGAGCCCATTATATGCCTGACACTATGTGAGATGCTGGGAATATAACCAATGCCGCTTTTAAGAGGCTTCCCTTCTGAAGCAGAAGGCAGATATATATAACAAGGTGGTAGTGCTATCACAGGAGTGGGTAACAGAAGATGGAGGGTTGTAGGGTTATCCTCATCAACGAGGCTGTCTTTGAGCTGAACCTCAAAGCATGGAAGGGAATGGACAGTCAGTGGTCCTAAAGAGGAGCTGGGGCTCATGGAGAAACTGGAGGTGAGGGTCAAAGGTGGGCAGAAATCATATGAGTGAGAAGTCTTCACTTGGTAGCCAGCCTGAGGCTCACCTGGCAGGAACGAGGAACCTGCTGCAGAGATAGCACAGGGGTCTCTGTAGTGGGGTCTCTGTAGTGGGGTCTCTGAGTTGGATCTGATTCAACTCAGAATCAGATTCTCTAGTCCCTTTGACAATGTCCTCATCCCCATGAGCTCAGGGGTGGCTCCAAATCTGGTGGCACATTTGGCCTTTCCTGGCATTCACTGAGGCCTCCTTGGAAGCAAGCACGCTGACTGGGGCTGAGTGATGTCCCAGCCTGGGGAGGACCTGCGAAGTTTTATTTTTTTGAGACAGAGTTTTGCTTTTGTTGCCCAGGCTGGAGTGCAGTGGTGTGATCCTTGCTCACTGCAACCTCCACCTCCTAGGTTCAAGCAATTCTCCTGCCTCAGCCTCCTTAGTAACTGGGATTACAGGCACCTGCCACCATGCCCAGCTAATTTTGTATTTTTAGCAGAGATGGGGTTTCACCATGTTGTTCAGGCTGGTCTCGAACTCCTGACTTCAGGTGATTTGCCCAACTAGGCCTCCCAAAGTGTTGGGATTACAGGTGTGAGTCACCGCGCCTCGCTCGAGAGGTCTTCCTTAACAGTCATACCTAGCATATATGAAGAACTTTCACACGGACTCCCTCACTTGGGCTGTACAACAGTTGTCAGCTGCCCTGAGCCTGTGTCCCTTTCTCTCAGGAGAAGCTTGTTCCTCAGGAGGGCAGGACCTGGAGCACATGACCCAGTGCTGAGAAAAGCATCCCAAACCTGGGCCTCCTCTCACATGGAAGGGAAGGAGCAAGCCGCTTTCCCTAAGTGCTTCTGGCTGGTCCTCTCCAGGTCTAGGCTGGATCCCAAGCCTCCCCACAATGTGTCTGTCCCTTGGGCCTTTGTTGCTGTCTCCTCGGTGCTCACAGCCAGCTGCCTCCCACTCCTGGAAGCCTGCCAGCATCACCCTCCAAAGAGGCGCGTCTCAATCAAGTTATTTATTCACCTAATCAAAAAGGAAATAATATATACAGTTTACAGTCCTTCCCAGGTCCTAGCACCCGCCGAGGCTGGGAAGGGGTAGACACAAGGAAAGAGCTCTCGAGGTGGGGCTCCAAAGGAAAGGTGGGGCTCCAAAGCTCTCGAGGTGGGGCCCATGAACCATGAGCCTTGTCATCCATGTGACTCAGAAGCCCCCACTGCAATCCAAAGGAGGAAATGGACAAAGCCAGAGACTGAGCTCAGATTGAAGCTGTGGGTAACATCATCAGAAATAAACCAGCAGAGGTGACAGAAGGGGAACCATCTGCCAAGCCCAGGGCATTCAGAGTGTGGGGTCCTGGGGCTCCAGAAACCCAAAAAGGATGGCAAAAGCTGGGGACACACAGCTGGCTGCCTGGGCTAGAAGAGATTTTCTAGAGCTCCATGTTTCTTCCTGCCTCAGGGCTCTGACCAGAAATCATTCCTCCCCATATCACAACCTCCTTATATTTTGCCAACCCTTATTCATCTTTCAAATCTTAGCTAAAATGACACTTTAGAAGGGAGGCCTTCTCTGACCTTCCCGTCTAAAACAGGCTCCCGTTATTCTATCTCACGGATCTTTCTCTCCCTGCCTAACATTTTATACTGTAAATTATAGAGCTATTGGCTAACGTTTTCCTTAAGGACTATTTTCCACAGTGGACTACAAGCTTTACTGGGGCATAGACTGAGATCTCTCTTAAGATCTTTGAGAACCTAGCATGGTATGTGACACACAGTAGATACTCAATGACTATGGGCTGATATCATGATATAAAGTGTGCATCTGCACACCATGTCTTCATTATCTATTTCTATGCTTAATCTATCTATTAGACTCTAAGTTTCCTAAACAAAAGGGGATGTGTATCTTATAGTGCTTCATTTTCCCACTGAGCCTAGCAAGGTAAGTTATAATCTAAGGTTGTTTTAATATCAACACCACAATGCACACAGTCAGGGCTAGAGGAGGCATTAGAATGCAATGGTACAGAGCTGAGAATTTGGAATCAGCTGGACCTAGGTTCTAATGCCTTAGTTTTTTTGTGTCTCAGTTTTCCTATCAGTAAACAGAGGAATGCCCAGTTCATAGGTTTGCTGTGAAAATAAATGAGGAAAGCCATGATTACTGCAGGGCCTATGGAGTGAACACTCTTCAGCTGGGTGCTTTCACTAGCTCACCCTTGGGAGGAGAGCACAGAGATTAGTGTTGGCTATTTGCAGATGCCTTCATGGAGATGTGTCCTTGAACTGATTCCTGAAGGATGGAAAACATTTGGGAGCTGGAGGTGAAGGGAAGGGTAGTTCTGTCTTTGGAAGCTTCCTGTGCAAAGAGTCCTTCAGGTCGTGTGTGTAGTTGGTGACTGCAAAGGTCAGAGCACCCAGAGTACTGCTATACTCTCCTTGAAACCTCACTTCAGAATTCTCACACTTGTAAATTTTTGAAGCTCCAGGGAGGTCCATGCATCATGAGAAGTCTAAATGCAGGATCTCCAAACCTTTATATCGGGTCCTCAGATGCCCTCAAGCAGTCAGTTTCTTTGGAACTGAGGACAAATCCGATTTCCTATGTTAGATTTCAAATGCCAGACACACTGATGCATTTACTGAAACAAATGGCTATGTGCCTAGGGCAAACCCTTCACCTTCCCCTCTGGGTCACTTGACCTCTGAGATCCCACACTCTGACCTCCTCTTCTCTTTGTCTCAACCTTTGATGCACTGCAGTGCAGGCAGCCTCCTGGTGGCCGTCATTTGCTCTCCCTCCGAGGGTCTTTTCAGACTGAGACCTTAGGTCCTTCCTAGGGCTTTCTTAGGAAGGAAAGCTGGAGACAGAGCCCACATTAGCCTGCTGAGAGATTGTGAGGCTGCAGCAATTTCTGTGGGGACTCTGCTGGCCTCTGCTTTGTACTTTTCTCCTCTGGGCTCTCCTTTGGTTCAACAGCTTCCCAAGCCGGGAGGGAGGCAGATATGGCATAGAGTGTGGGGCACCTGCTCCATCTGGGGTCCCTGAGAATAGCTCCCATAAAAGTCAGCTCTCAGAGAGGAAGCACAGAGAAAAGTCTAATAAGCAAAATCTCTCCTAAATGCAGATGGAAATTCATAGGGACCCCCTCCCAGGGGTGCTTATGTTCTCACTGTGGTAACATCTAATTCAAAAGGAGCAATGGAATATGGCTTCGGAAGGCACTGTGTGCTACCTTTTCCACACCCACCTCTTCTCCTTTAGCTTGACATATTTCCATCTAGGGAAAATCAGCTACAAATGAACTTCAGGAGAACCTTGAAGGACAGAACTACCATGTGACGCCTGCTTGAGGATAGTGGAGGGTTTGTGGACCACTTGAATCTCACCTCATTCCCTTCTCTTCTTAAGGCCAACATACCAGCATTTAGGGAACCCTCAAGCCCCAGTCAGGAGTAATCATGCATTACTTGGCCATGGGATGGGATGGTTCTGAGACACGAAGATATAATTAGGGAGGGGGGTTGCTCAGGTTTCTTCAATCCAGGAAAATTCTCAGCCTCTTGTTTACCTATCTAATCAGGCTCCACTCGTTCATTGTCTAACCTCTGAGCACTGGCCAAACAGGGAAGTCATGTAGAATATTCAGATGGTAGTGTTTTTATCCCAAACGTTCGTTCTTCCCCCCACCCCCCTTCTGCTGTGCAAAGCACTAAACAATCATCTTCCCCATGCTAGAGTGTTAGAGTCTGCCTGTCATCACAGCCAAATGACCTTTCCAATTAGACTACAACTGGAATCAGATCTGATGCATCCTGCCTTTTCTGGTGTCTTTGATCTTGACACTCCTGTCTGAAATCACTTGTCCCACTACTCCAATGATTCAACTTCTCCCTTCTGGAGGTCCCTGTAGGTTCCCCTGCTTCCTGAGGCTTCCTCTGATGACTCCTACCTGCAGTGAGATACAGTTCCTCTTATTGTCAGGGAGCCATTGATGTGCCTTCTGGGGTCATCTCTTACCTAGTTCTGTTTTTATATGCTTAACTCTAGCCCAGCATTTGTAGACTAACCTCCTCTCAAACTGGAAGCCACATTCAGTCCATGCAACCCAGGTAGTCAGCTACCACATGCTAACATGAGGTTTGCTTCTGTGGACACTCATATTATCTTCTTAATTTGTGATACATCAGAAGGCAGGGACAGTATCTTCCTTATCTTTGCACCCCCTTTTATAACTCTACTCCAGTGTCTCACATGCAGTAAATGCTCCTTAGCTTGTGGTTGCTTTATTGCTAGTACCATTAAATTTCCCCAGACTTCGAAGGATATTACAACATTGTTGAAGGATTTTTGGTCTTTTACCTCCAGGTGACACAGTCCCACCTAGTACATCAAAAAATGTGCCTATTCTCTACAATTGCCAAGAGTCAGTGGAGCAAGTTTGTCAGAACAGATACTCCTTATTTCATGGAGGTATAGATCAGTGCAGGGGAGAGAGGAGAGGACCTCAAGGCAAGAGACATAGGGTCACATCCCAACTGTGTGACCTTGGGCAAGTCCCTCAACCCTTCATTATCCTGGTGTCCTGATCTGCAGTATAGAAACTGTCCACACAGTGCTTTACAAACTGCAGGGTGCTGTTTCCATGTGAGGTTACATTATCATGGTTAGGATGACTACTTATGAGGATTATGGCTTCCCTGAGGACAGTCACAATCTCTGTATCTTCAGTATTTCATATTTTAACCAGCAGGGGCTTACTACATATTTATGGAGATTCCACTGAGAACATATGCAGTGGTGTATCTTGGACAGGGGCAAGGTGCCTCTACCCTAAGGTTTAATGGATTAAAGTAAGACTGATATCGTTTCCCTGAAAAGAAATGCCAGTCATCCTCATGATCAAGGGCAAGGAGATTTTCTTTTCACTTTGTTCTTTGGCCTCTGTGGCCATGAAGACCACATCTGGCCTCTTCTGCTGTGCTGTCTGGTATTCTGGCACATATTCAAGACACACTGTGTCAGCCCTGTGCTGGTCACTGGAGAGACAGGGACAAATAAGGCAACCTTCCTGCCATTGCACGGATGGGCCTCCATGACTTTAAATCTGCTCTTCTCTCAATTAGAAAAGAACCCGAGGCCTTTCTGAAGACTGAAATTCCCCTCTTAGATTTTCAACAACAACAACAAAAAAAACAGGATGGATGGCATAGTGAAGGCAAGGGAACAGAAAGCCCTTTTCTAGGAGAACAGAAATATCTGATCACACACAGGCAAATAATCTTCTGATAAGAACAGGTAAGATGTTGAAACATCCCAAATAATAACACTAATAATAGTTAAAGTTTACTGAGCACTTTGTTATGCCAGGCACTGTTCTAAGCACTTTATGTGCATTAACTCATTTGATAGTCATAATAACCCTATGGACTATATGCTCTTTTTACAGGTAAGGAAACTGAGGCACGGTAGCTTGTGAAATATTACTGAGCTAGAACTAGGATTTGAATTCAGGCAGTCTTACTCCAGGATCCCTGCTCATAATTATCAAGGAGAAGATATTTAATTGTCTCATTAGGTCTATATAATTTTGCTTATTATATAGCAAAATTATATAGACCTAATGAGAGATGGTATAGCAGAAAGTACTGGGAGGGGAATGGGGTCTTTGTGGGTTTGAAGCTTAGTCAAGAATCTAGTTGCCTCTATGACTCTGAGCAAATGACTTCTCTTGGGTCTCAGGCCCTGCAGTCATGGAGAAAGAAGGTGGGGGTAACTTAGCTCCCATTCCTCATATTCCTAGTGTGGAGCAGGAAGGGAGGCCAGCCCAGCCTTCCTCCAATCCCATCCTAGAAGTGGGCATCTTGTCCCCCTCTTGATGAAGATATGTATTCTTCCCTCACCAGAGGAGAATCCCCTCAGCTCATCAAATTAGTCTGTTCAGTATGGATGCCATCCGGTTTGGTGGCTCTACATTTGCCCCAGTGAAAGCTCCACAGGGGACCAAGGACATCATCAAACTTGAGAGGATAAAGCCAGCTGCATTGCATCAGCAGGTGCCCATTTGTCTCAGAAGATCTGGAGCACCAACCCTGGGCGTGTGGTGGTGGAGGGTGTGCACCTTGCGTGTACTCCATCAGTATCACTGCCCAGGCCAACTGGCTTCCCTGAGCCTTTGGTCTTGGGGCAAGAACCCTGCACCTGCAATCAGCACATCCCCCGCCCCTCTGTGGTCTGCAACTCTGGGATGCGAAGCTAGGGAGGGGGTTGAGTGAGGCCTGAGAGGAGCCTGAGCTCTCTCTTTGGCTAAGTAGACTGGAAAACGTGAAATTAACACACATTGTTTATTTCACGCTCTCAGCCTTGCCTGCACAATAGCACAAATTAAATTCTGCACTAACCAGACGAGCAATTAGCCCACAGCGAAGATCAGGCTTTCAGCTGATTGCAGAGGCATTCCATTCACACTATTTATGAAGGGAACAAACTTACTGAAAATATTTTTGTAGCAATAATTTTTTCTGATCCACATTTTCCCCCCATTTGCTGCATTACCCCACACTTCCTGGTATTTGAGATGATTTGGCTAGGTTTTCTGAAGAGCACTATGGAGTTCATCAAAGAGAAATTCATCTTGGGTCAATACCCAGTAATTAGCATCATTTTCATTGAAAACGAAGCTGCTGTCGTTTTGAAAAAAGCAGGCTTTTTTTTCCCCCCTAGTCTGAAGGTAGCCTGTAGGAGGATCAGAGATCTTGCCACATCTAAGACCAAAATCTCGAAATCCTAGCTGTTTGTCTCTCATATTGCTCACATAACCATTTTACCTATCCTACCAATAAAAATAATAAGAGCTTACATTTACTATAGTGCATTGTGAGAAAAACAAAACACTACGTTAAGTGCTATGTATGTGTAATCACCCAATGATGGAGGGCCTATCATTATTTTCATTTTATAAATGAGCCAAACAAAGTCCAGAAAGGTTAGATAACTTCCCCCATAGTCACACAGCTTGTAAGGGATGGAGCAAGGATTTGAACCAGAGCCCATATGTCACTCACTGTGTTGGACTCAATGGCATAAGGACTTGGCCACTCGCTAAGCCTTCTTGACTTGAACGTATCCATGACTATTTTTAGATAGTCATAGTTGGTCTCCAGCATCAATGGCTTATTTCATTTCTGTTCTCCCATTCTGACGCAGCGCTCATCTCCCACGTCTTGGCCTCTGCACAATCTGCCACTCTCTCCCCATCTCTATTCCCCTGACTTCCTTAGTCCCTGTCAAGAAGCACAACTGCCAGATCAGTCCTCCTAAAACATTACTTTGGTTACAACACTCCCTTTCTCAACAACTTAACTTTGAGGATGTTGGCTTATCAGAACCCAAGTGGCTAACAACAGCTGACGCAGTGGCTGTCAATCAAGAATGCATGCACGTCAGAATTACCCAAGGAGTTTTTCCGTCCTTCAGAAATGTCAAATCTGAATGTCCAGTGGTGGGACCAGGCATTTGAATATTTTTTATATAAGTCATATGTCTTTAACTCACCTCTACTTAGGAGCTCCGAGATCTTACAGTGGGGGAGTAGAGTATTGTGATCAGGAACCCAGATCCTATAGTTACCCTGCCTTGGTCCAAAGATTGGCTCTGTCACTGGAAAACTGAGATTTTGGGCAAGGCTTTGAACCTTTCTGTGCCCAGTTCCCTCCTCTATAAATGTGGATAGGAGTATACCTATCTCATACAGTCCCTGAAAGGATTAAATGAGATTATGTGTTTAGAGTGTGTAGTGCCTAGACTATAGCAGGGGCTAAGTATGCTGATATAATTACTAAGTGATATTTCAGTGACTTCGCTCAGCATTCAAAGCTCCCTATCACAGCCTTCTGACTTTTCCCTTCAGCTTTAGTGCTGCTACTCCCTACCATAAACTCTTTCATCATGTTTATTTCTTTTTAGTATGTGCTGTGTATGCAAAGCCTAAAATGCTTTTTTCTTTCTTGTTCTTGTTGGCTGACTGGATACCAAGCCCGAGGCAAGAATTGGGTCTTATACCTATTATCTCAGTACCTGCCAGTGTCTGAAGCTGGCAGGCACACAGCAGAAGTTTGTAGAGGCCTCAGCTTCTGGATCTGATTAGTAGCCATTGCCCTGGGCCTCTCTAGGCCAACAAACAGTGCCAAGGGAATTGCCACTGCCATCTCTGTGCTATTTGTCTATAAACCCTCTTTAAGGAACTGCTCTCGTAACCCCACTAGCATTTGGCCTGCTGTACCCCGCCGTCCTGCTTGCTTCTTCCTGCAGTCACTGATCTGCTTTGGCTTTAATATCTGCCTGAGCCTTGCTGGCCAGTAAGTCATCATATCCTTGCCCTGGTCATCTGTGCCTTCTTGTCACCCACAGGCCAGCAGGACACATCTTTTTGAGCACATCTTTAAAGTAGGGTTGACTTTCTAGTTCTATAACTTCAACTTCAGCCACACTCTTTACCCTCCATCTGGGCTATGCTCATAGTTTTCACTTGCTTCTCTATTCAGTGACAGGCTCCTTGAGAGTGTGGGGTACATCCACATCAATAGAACCTCATGATTACATGTCTTGCTGTTACAGAGACTGACATAGTGCACATGTCACTTACATCTCTGAAAACAGCACAGGTCCAAACTGTAAATCCATTTTCCCTGTCCCTTGCCTCCACTAACACATGCAAATATATTTCCTAGCAATGCCCCATGGCACTTAGGTTAGTGTTCTTTTTAAGCCAATATCTAGGAAATATTGGTAATGGCTGATATCAGTGGACCAAATTCTAACTCCTGCCAAAGAGCTTGCATTCCCGTCTGGACTTTGTAGCTTGTTCAGGCCAGTTAACTTCAGTTAAGTTTAGTTTTCTACATGCTAATATAAATTAGCAATAATGATGCCTGTTTTGCCCAAAACACTGATGATCATACCTATCAGGCTGGCAAAGTATGATACAACTAAGTGTGGGTGAAGAGGTAGCACCATGGAGCCCTTCAGTGACTGCTGGTGGACATAACATGCAAAAGCAATATGGTGATATCTGATAAAATTGAAGATCCACATACCTTATGACCTAGCAGTTTTACTTTTAGGCAAACCCTAGAGAAACAAGAGCTTAGAAGACAAGTACAATGTTCATTGAAGCATCATTAAGATGACAAATATGAAAAATAACCTAAATGTCCATTGACAGTAAGTAGAGTAAATAAATACAATATCCATCGACAAGAATACCATAGGCCATAGAAAAGCATGAATTATAGTCCTATGTATCGATATGGATGAATCTCAAAACCAAACTGTTGAGTGAAAAAAAAAATCAGGATACCTACATTATAGATAGCTATGAAATTTAATAAACTGCAGACTGATATTATTGTGTAGGGCTATATATATATAAATGGAGAATGATGAACACCACATTTAGAATAATGATTACTTCTGAGGCAAAAGGAGGGACATGGGATAGGAGTTATTACACAAGGATATACAACCTGATCTCTGTAATGTTTTATTTCTGAAGTTGGGTAGTGGCTACAAAAGTGTTCCTTACACAATTAATCAAACTCTTGTAATGTATCTGAAGTATTTCACTTAAAAGTGCGCAACAAATTTTTTTTTAAAAAGAAAACTAATGCTCTGAGCACTTTTTATCACAAAGTCCTACACCATGAGCAGGTAATAGTCTACAGAGAAAAGAACAGTGGACAAGGAGTGACTTTCCACTGGACTGTAAAAAATCAGGGGTTGATTTTGAACACATTGTTTCATCCACCTTGGAGTCAGTTTTTTTTAATCTGTACAATGGGAATTATACATCTGTACAATGGGAATCAAGGCAGGAGGATTGCTTGAGCCCAGGAATTGGAGGCTGTAGTTAGCTATGATTGTGCCACTCCAGTCTAGCTGACAGAGAAAGATGCTTTCTGAAAGATAAAAAATAAAGTGCTTCTGAGAATTATAGTTACCCATATTAAGAGAAATCCTGGAGTCCAATGGGAGGGGAAAGATTAGGAAAGCGAGGACAAGAAATGAAAAAACCCTCCCTGTGGAATAAGGGTGTCTTCCAAATGACATGATGGTGGTTTTAAAATTTTGGAGCAGCTGCCCATGTGAAGCCCCTGATACTGTGTAGTTCCAGAGGATAGAGCCTTGGCATAGAGAAAGGAAGAACTTCTTTAAAAACAAATCTCTCAATGACTGGATCAGAAATCTCCAAAACTGAGGCTGAACTCTACCTGTTAGGTATTCTGTAGAAATAATGCTAGGAGAACAAGGAAGGGAGAAGTAGGGACGCCTGGGTCCCTCCTAAGTCTGAGTTCCTGTTCAGTAGTCCCAGTACTTTCTAAAATGACTCCTGTGCTATCCCAGTCATGGAAACCCCAAAATAAACAAGCCACTCAAATGATGTCAAGAACGGATAGGAAACAACCAGATGGCCACAGTGGCATTTTAAAGTATTGTGTTTTTGTTATGTTCAGACCAGGGGGAAAGAAAATCCTGAATCAAATAATAAATATTAGCATTAGTTAACCAATTATCTTTATAATGGAGTTATGATTTGGCCATCTGGATGGAATCACACTGCAAGGGATGGCAAGGCAACCTGAGAGGAAGGGAGGGAGGCGGCACTAACAGCTCCAAGGAAAATCACCTCCCAGATGCCAGGACAGAAGCACCCTCCCTCCGGGCAAATTGTGAATGAGGGGAGGAAATCGTGTGACTGGAGAGGTAAACTCATGCAGAAATAAAGGAGGGGCAGCTACACAGGATGTGTAATATGGTGGTTCAGGCGAGGTCTTAAAATATGTTTTTTCTACTTACTGATTCTCCAAATTTCACTATTCAGTATGATATGAGTGGGAGTCCTAGAGTTAGACCACGTGGGTTTAAATTCCAGCCCTGCCACTTAATAGGTGGTGACCTTGAACAAGTTACTTAGATTTCTTAGATCTTGACTTCTTCAGCTGCAAAATGAGGATTTTTAGGTGGAAAAATATGCACATACACACATAAACATGCATGCAGAGCTTAACACATAGTAAGAAACTTACATGGTTTGGGTGTGTGATCCCCAGTGTTAAAGGTGGGGCATACTGGGAGGTACTGGGTCATGGGGCAGATCCCTCATGAATGGCGTGGTGCCCTCCTCATGGTAATAAGCGATATTCTCGTTCTGAATTCACATGAGTTGTAGCTATTTAAAAGAGCGTGGCACCTTTCTCACCTCTCTCGGGCTCCCATTCTTGCCATGTGATGTGTCTGCTACCCCTTCATCTTCAGCTGTGATTGGAAGCTCCCTGAGGTCCTCACCAGAAGCACATGCCAGTGCCACGTTTCTTGTACAGCTTGCAGAACCATAAACCAATTCAACCCTTTTTCTTTATAAATTACTCAGTTGCAGGTATTTATGGCAACACAAACTGGCTAATATAGCATTCAATAAATGTTGGTTCTTATAGTTATCAAGGCCAAATTTCTCTTGCTTTCTCTAGTGTTACAAGTTTTCAACAATTGCTTTCATCTTGACATTAGTGAAGAAATTATGTCCTTATTATGAGGGTAGGTTTTTTATAGAAAGTATAAGAGTATGAAGGGAGAAGCCTGGCTGTGGAAGGATAGAGAGCCACGATGGAGTGCTGGAGGGGAGAGCAGCCTCATTTCAGTCTTAAAAACACAGCTGAGGGCCAGCCTTTGGGAGGAGATATATGTTCTCCGCTCCACAGCAGGCCATTTGCCTCTGAATTCTTTGTGCTTCCCCTAGAGGTTAGTCTTTTCTTTTCTTTCTTTTTTTTTTTTTTTTTTTTTTTTTGAGACAGAGTCTGTGTCACCCAGGTTGGAGTGCAATGGCGCGATCTTGGCTCACTGCAACCTCCACCTCCTGGGTTCAAGCAATTCTCCTGTCTCAGCTTCCTAAGTAGCTGGGATTACAGGCATCTGCCACCACACCCAGCTAATTTTTTGTACTTTTAGTAGAGACAAGGTTTCATCGTGTTGGCCAGGCTGGTTTCTAACTCCTGACTTCAAGCGATCTGCCCCCCTCGGCCTCCCAAAGTACTAGGATCACAGGTGTGAGCCACCGCACCTGGCCGAGGTTAGTCTTTCTAGGTGGGTTTTCTGAATGAAGACTGATGCTCTCAAGAAGATGGAGGTTCCAGAGAGCAGAGGAAGAAATGTTTCCTATGGCAGCCCAGGCAAGAGTGAAGCTCTTAACTCCTGCACTGCAGATCATGAGCCATGAGCATTCCTGAGCTCGCCTGGCTGCCTTTGTCCTAGTTCTAATTTGTCTTCTGATGGTGGAGGTGAGGGATTACTTTAAGAGGAGAGAAAGAAATGAGAACAGACAGTTCTTGCGCACCCCAGAAAGAGTACCTGAACAAGTGACTCATGCATAAGGAATCACTTGTCTTTAGAACAAGATCTTAGCTGCCACCCAGCTGAAACCTTTACCTTACAAATGAAGAAGCTTGTTCCCGAGATAATGCTGTGGCTTGCCTCAGTGACATCGTGGCAAAGCAGGAACGAGAACCCAGGTCTACTGACCTCGACTCTGGTCTCTTCTACTCAAGCTGCGGTTGGCAGATTATGACCGTTGGCCAAATCATGAAAATGGTTTTTACATTTTTAAATGGTTGAAAAGGATCAAATGAGGAATAGTATTTCATCATATGTGAAAATTACATGAAATTAAAATTTCAGTGCCCATGAAGTGTTCTTGGAGTACTATCAGTCTCATTCATTTCCGTATTAGCTATGGCTGCCTTCATGCTACGAGGGCAGGGTCCAGTAGCTATGACAGAGACTAAATGGCTTCTGCACCCTCAGATCTTTTTTTCTCTGGACCTTTGCACAAAAATGTTGAAGATACTTGCACTAAAGCATTTTACTCCTATGCATAGGGAAATAGATTTGAGGTGAAAAGATGATATGAGGTACCTTTAAGGCACTTAGTTTTAAAAATCTTTTCTGTGCTTTGAATGGACTTGTTCAGAAAATCTGAGCTATGCATCCTGCATACCCAGTGGCCCAACACTCCTTCTCACTGCAGTGGGGAATCTAATAATTAGAGTGTTAATTGTGTTCCTGCCCAATATCTCACAATGGGCTTCTACTCTACTGATAAGGGAGTGGACAGAAAGGAAGACGTGCCTGTTCCATCCATCAGTGAGAACTAAGGAACCTATGCCTCAGTCCCTCCCTCTCTGAAAGGATCCTGATCAAATGTTATTAGATATTAAATATGCATTACTGCAAGCATTAATTGAGGATTTAATATGCTCCCTAATTAAAGTTTGGTGGCGAGAAGTTCATCATATTTAGAAACACAGTATTAAAAATCCTCAGAAACTTAATAAAATTGTAAATCGAAATATCTTCTCTGAAATTAATGAGCCAAAATATTATAGCCAAGCAGGAGTCAGCCATGTCTGGAATTCTGAAGGTCATTTGGAGTCATAAAAATGCAGTTTTCAGTTTTATGGTTTCCGAACAATAATAAGGCTGAGAAGAAATCTGGCAGGGGAAAAAAAATCATCTTCACTACACACAGCAATTAATAAAAGAAGAAGCCATGCGTTAGTGACTTAGGCAGAGATGCCAGGTCTAATTGAGAGTTCACATGATGGGCGGAAGTGGAATGGGTGGTGGGTCAGGGAGGCCTGGGGAGGGTTGGTGATAAAGAGGAGAAGAGAAGCGTCAGAGAGGCAGAGGGAGAAAAGTCTAATATTAATACTAAAACCCATCCGAAAGGAGCAAGAACTTTCAGCAGAGGATTCCATCCAGGATCCTGGGGTGGAGAGTCCCACTCTAAGTGAATGCTGAACTAGATGGCATCCCAGTGCGCATCAGTAGTAAGACTTTGAAATCCAGTGACCACTGATGGACACATTCAGCCGGAAAGCGGTAATAACATTAAACAGTCATATTGGTTTGACTCACCCTTGGGTGCCCCCTAAATAGGCTCAGGGACCTCAGACTCCTTCCTTAACCCACAGGCCCACTTTGTGCCTTATCCTGTCTCCCAAACAACAGGCTGTCTGCCCTACCTCTCACCTAGACCTTGCTGTTGCTCCTGAAATGCTTTGGCCTCCCCAGCCCCATCCCATTAGCTTTCTACATCTGGATCAGCACTTTCCCAACCCAGGTCACAAGTCAGGCTAGAGGCACTCATTTGTATTTGACCACAAACACTGTGGAATGATTCTCAGGGGTTGTTTCTGCCTCTCCAACAGTCTTGTACAGGCCCTGCAAGGGCAAGGAAATGCGTATGTATTCTCTAACAAAACACTATTTGAGCTGTGTTAGACACGGTTCACATGCTAAGGAAGAGTTACCCCACATTCCTCAATGAAACAGGGAGCCAGGCTTTCACTCAGAGAGGGTTCATGAACTTCTTGGGCCTCTGAGTCCTCTTTTCTGGCTGTTGAATCCGGACTGGGGTTATATCCTGACTGTTGTCTACATCTCAGGGTCCTGGGGTAGAACTGTATAGTTAGGTTACTCTCTCCTCAGCACTCAGAGTCTCGTCTTGTCTTTTGCTTCCAATACCAGCTATAGATCTTCCGTTCATTTGTGATAAAGAATGATCACTCCCTTCCCAATACACAGACCACCCTTCATCTGGGCTTTGCATTTTAATAAGTCACAATGCCTTACACTAAGTTCTAACCATGAAAGTGGCAGAAAAGTCTGGAGGGCCTTAGAACTTTCTTTATACCACTCAAAATATCTCATTTCAGCATCTATTTAAGTGCAGACTTGCCTATCCCTTCTTGAAAACAGCTTAGAAACAGAGACAAAAACAAAACCGCATTGCTGGCCACAGCACAAAGCACAATCCTTGTCCATGAAGGAGAACCAGTGGGCTTGTGGCTCATTTAGTCTCATCATTTCCATCCCTTATGCCATGAGAAACCCACAAGGAATAGTCTCACACTGTTCTTACATTTTTCTACATTGATTCTTAATAATTTTAGTGGAAAAATCCTTTTAAAAAGTAAAATACATTTTTGCATACTCCCAGTTGACTTTTGTTATGTGTTTGTGAGGAAAATGTATACGTACGTGTGCAATTAAAATTCTCTTGCGATGGCTCCTTGGTCTTCCTGGAGAATGGTGGCCCACAGGTTAGAAAATTCTGCTCTACATCTTTAAGCTTCATTTGTAGAAAAATAATATAAACCCTGAATAATGTAATCTCTGAGTCATCTCTTCCATCAGTTGGGATGTCTAATAATTAGAAAAACCCTTCAGTTATTAATTCATCACCACATCTTGCTAAAGCTTCTGCTGTTTGCAAGACTCTGTGCTAGATGCTAGAGGAGTAGTGGGAGCATTGACTGGTGGGAAGGGGTGAACCTTACTCCAATATTAGTGTTCCACGGACCATCTTGATCTTTTAGCTGGAACCTTGATCTTTCGGTCAAATGGAAGGAGCAAAAACAAAAATAACATATTGATAATAGACACATTTACAAAAGTAACACTGTATGATCCACTGGTTCAACTGGCCTATCATGGATTTGCCAAGGTGTTTCTGTCATAAATATTATCAAGATATTCCAGACCCATGAATATTAAGAATATAAGTCATTGTGAGAGAAGCAGAGATGCCTCCCCTTATGGCACATCATGGACACATGTCAAGCCTGTGTATGTGCCACCAGGACAAGAGCAGCAGTCAGCATTGGTGACTATTCCCAGCAATGTCCACACGAGGCCCTGTCTTGCCTGAGCTCCCCAACCCTGGACACTTTAGTGCGTTAAAGCAAATTGAATATGGCCCGAGGACTCCGTATTTCTATATTTGAGTCCTTGTGGATGAACTGTAACCCAGCTTAATAGTCAGACAAGACTGAAAACCTAACTTAGCAGTATGCAGCTGTAACAATAACTGAGTCTTGGCCAATCCCAGCAGCCATACTTCAACCACTCATAGACTGCTAAGTGTTCAAACTATGTTCAAATAAGGCAAACGCCAGCTGGTAACCAAGCCAGCTGTTTCTGTGCCTCACTGTCGATTTCTGTACGTCATTTCCCTTTTGTCTATAAATCTTCCTCCACCATGTGGCTGCGCTGGAGTCTCTGTGAATCTGCTGTGATTATGGGGGCTGCCCAACTTGCAAATCGTTTCAATGCTCAATTAAACTCCTTTAAATTTAATTTGGCTGAAGTTTTCTTTTCTTTTTTTCTTTTTCTTCTTCTTTTTTTTTTAATCAAGTGAAATTTCCTTGATCAACCACAACCTAAGACCCTGGCTTTGTCATCTGTTATGCAAGACTGGCTTTTACCCACAGCTACCCAGCACTGCCTGCTACAGGAGAGCTCTTCCTGAGGAATTGTTTTGGTAGCTTGGCTGGTTAATGCAATTTGGATATTCATCACTTACTACTTTATATTTTTGTTAACATTTTATATAAACATGTCGTATCTCCTTACATATTATTCCACATGTATTTTATAAGAAAAGACGGCATCTAATATATTCTGAATTTCCCATAGTGGATTGCTGTACACCAGGCATATGAGACTACAATGAATATTATTTTTCTTTCAACCTGAGTGTCCGTTGGCTATAGAAAGAAGACCCTAACTCAGGATTGACAAATACAAAGAATAGACAAAATAAAGACCTCTGTTCCTAGAGAATGTCAGGAAGGCAGACATTGTGGAAAGATTAGATATTGAGATGGGAAAATAGACAAAGGGCCCAGACAAAGAATCTTGAAGCCTCTGTCCATAACTTTCTGAGAGAATTTGGACAAAGTTATTTTCCTTCTGGGCTTCAGTGACCACATCTACAGAATGAAGTCATTGGAAAAGCTATTCTGTAGGGCTCCTACTAGTGCTGACATCTGATAATTCTTATGGCTCCGACCTGCCTGCAAGCAGTAGTACAGACCAACTCTTATTCCACTTATTCCAACCCACAGCAGTCAGAGACATTGTCATCTAAAAAACTGACCCATTGAAGATCCAACCTCAAGCTATCTTTCATCAATTGTAACAAATATTGCCCGAGAGCCTTGAATGATGCTATATTTTTGAAAGGAGTACCAAGCATCAGGCATGGCCTCTTCCTCTATGAGGTTTCCAGTACAAATGATGAGACAGGAGACTTCAACACAGATGATGATGGTTATGGTGCAGAAAGGATAAATACCCAACAAGGTGGCCGTGCAAGACCTGCAGGAACCCAACAGAGGGAGTGAGACTTCAGGGCTGGCCCTGTAGAGAAAGTTTCAAAGACAGGTGACTCTGGGGTGGAATTTCAGAGAAGGGTCTGACCTGAAAAAGAGGAGGATGGACTTAGGAGAGAATCATAAGTAAAAGTATGATGGTGAGAATGTTTATGGCACAATCAAGGACAAATAAATGGGCCAGACTGGTTGGGACAAAGGTTTCCAGGGAGAAGTGACAGAAGACTGTTCAGGATACAAAATCATTCCAACAGACCATTTGATGTTATGGAGATAAAACAACCTGGTCAATGGATTGTATTTTCTTTTTTCAAAGCTGTTACTTTGGCTCATAGCTTCACCACACAAATCAGTTTGATTGAATTGTGCAAAAACAAATTTCTGATATCAGTCACAATTCTTTAAGCCAAATGCAGGCACAGATATGGGTGTCTGTGAGGCCAATAACCAATTTTCCTTAGTTTTTATCAGTTACACTATCTATGGCAAAAGGGTAAGACAGAGAGGTAGGGCCTCAGGACACAGGCCTGACAGGGTTCTGTGAATGGAGGTGGCCTCTGACTAGGGCGAGTGGGACTCCAGGGACTACTTCTGCTGCCTCTGAAAGTCTAAGTTGTCTTTTTCCACTGGAAGTGGTCACCTCCCATCCCAGTGTGGAAGCTCAGTGGGGCTGAGACAGAAGACTGATGCAGTAAATCATTCGCTTGAGATGGCAGAGTTGAGAACACAGCGTCGGGGTTCTAGTCCTGACTCAACTACTAACACCATTACATGATCTTTGGCGAGTTCCTCATCCTCACTGAGCCTCAGTTTCCTGATCTCTAAATTGGAATACTATTGCTCACCCTGCCCACATTACCACGAAGATGCTTTATAAAATGGCAAAGTGTGTTAAGAAGAGTGGTGAGCACTGTGCCTCTGGCCCAGCCATCAGGCAGACGACCTGCTTATATAGGAAGTCACATCATCATCTACTTGTTGTCGGCCCCAAATTCTTCCTATGCTTCAATGCCAAAGTCACAATCTCCCCCTCCTGTCAGTTAGGCAGCGTCTCCTGTGGTATAGCAGAGACGTTCATGCACACATCTGCCTCCTTTATCAGGCTGCCAGCTCCGGGGGAGAGGAGCCTGGAGGGTGCAGAGCATAGGTTCCCATCAGACATCATTGGGTTCAAATCCAGGGTCTAACTCACACTAGCTATGTGGTCTTAGGCAAGGAATGCACTTCCCATCTATGTTTCTACTTCTTCACCTGTAAAATGAGGATAATAGTAGAACCTACCTCAGAGATGCTCCAAGGATTAATCATATTCATATATATAAAATGCTTAAAAGAGTGCCTGGTTTATAAGATTAAAGTAGTCAACATTAGCTATCAATTATTTTTATTTATGAAAAAAGGTGCTTTTTAAAAAACTTCACATCCCCTGCATCATCTAGCCCAGTGACCTGCACATAATGTGTAATAAACTTTTTTTGATTAAGCAAATAACTGAATACAAGTCAGGATTGTCATTAGTTTCTCATGAAATGGAAAAGAAATTTTGCAACTTCTTAGGACTTTAATTTGGGAGGGTTCAGCAGACCAGCGTATTGGTTAATTACAAGAACTTGAGACAGACACAGCAGGTTCTGTCATTTAACTGGCTGTGCAAACTTGAGCCAGTTACTTAACCACTCTGAGCCTTAGTGCCTTCCACTGTAAAATGAAGATACAACAGTCCCTAACTCACTAGTCCTGTTGAAAAATGGGAAGAGATGGTAAACATACAACACATAGGAGCCTGCAGCCCCTCAGAGAGGGCTCAACCCTGACCAGAAGGATAACTGTGAGGAAGAACAAAGTGACGCCAGACTGGATGGTCAATCTTGTTTTTTTCCTTTCTCATGATAACCTTCTCTTTTCAAATGTACCCAGGTCAAACCTAGGCCTGACCCTGAGACAGACGCTTAAGGATGTCTGATTAAGATGTCTGAGAGGCTCCTTCTCTTGCTGCCCAAGATGCATAAGGTGAAACCACAAACCTAATTACCAGCCAAGTAACTAAAATATCACCCCCTTGCACGTCTTCACCCCAGCCACAAGTATCAGCACCTATGGGGACAGCCTCAGAGAACAGGCCAAGACACGACAAGTACTAGAAACTTTCTGCCTCTCTCAGGCCAGGACTTGAGACAAGACATGGGGGGTGGAGGGGACTTGGTGCTGCTGCCTTTTCCTCAACTGCATTTTAAAGTAAGAAGGATGTGCCAGGCACGGTGTCTCACACCTGTAATCCCAGTACTTTGGGATTTCAAGACTAGCATGGCCAACATGGCAAAACCCTAACAGTACTAAAAGTACAAAAATTAGACAGGTATGTTGATGTGTGCCTGTAATCCCAGCTACTTGGGAGACTGGGGCAGGAGAATCATTTGAATCCAGGAGGCAGAGGTTGCAGTAAGCTGAGATTGTGCCACTGCACTCCAGCCTGGGTGACAAAGCAAGACTCCATCTCAAAAAATACAAAAAACGAAAAAACAAAACAAAACAAAACAAAACAATAAAGTAAGAAGGATGTTTGTGTGTGTGCACATGTGCATGTGTGTGCGCGCCCCTGGCTTTTCCTGGGAGCTAATCTGTGTCAAAGGACAACGAAAAAGATGGCAAGAAGACAATAGGCAACCTGGCATGCAAAGCATTGCTCTCTAATTCCCAGTCTTTACATAGAACATTAGAAACTTGCTAATGTGCAGAATGCTGGAACTCTCTAAAAAGAAAGGGATTCTCATTCACCAGGGGCAGCTTGGCCTCGTCAGCAGTTACTGTGGAGCTTGAATGTACCCCACTGGTTTATATATTAGGAGCTGAGCTATCTTCCGGTGAACATTGCCTATTCAGAACCCAGGCTGAATGCTGTATCTCTTTTACCGAATTCCTAATGTGTCAAAGAATCTAATTTGCAAAGCAAAACTACCTTTTAGCCAGAAGGCTTGTGTTTGGCTTTATCAGTTATTCTGCATTTTTTTTTTTTTAACAACTAAATAATGGCTTTTCAACCAATGGGTCAAGTAACTCAACTCCAGACTGCGTCTTTGAAAACACAAAAACTTTTGAGAACTGTTTCTTCCTTGAGAAAGATGTCATTGTCGTATTTAAAAAGCAAGGAATAAAACCAGGTCTCTGGGGGCACAAGGTCCTCCCATTGAATTAGGTCAGAGAATCCTCTTTCCTTTTCTCCCAGAGAATCATAGAGAAGGCTGAGTGTAGGAGAGATTTAAATTGGGTATCTTTTTTAACTTTCCATTTTCATAATTAGAATGATGCTAATATACAATCAAACGTTAATCACATTCTGACGTGTGCTAACCTCAGTTGAAAGCCAGTAGACAGATGGTCTTTGATCAGGTTTACTAATCTAAACAGGAGGCAGGAAAATTAAGTGATTAGGGCCATGGGCTGGGGAATGGAAAGTGGGCTAAAGGGGCCTCAAGGAAAGAAAATTCTATGTTGAAATGATCTGATCAGAAGGGAGTAAACAGGTCTTCACACCACACTTCTTGCTATGCCCTTGGATTGGTGTAGCCTGGACTCCCAGTAGATTTTTGTATGCTACATGGTTATATTTGCATCAAAGGGGAAACAAGCAAGCAAACCGCTGAAAATAAATGGGTATTTCATGAGCCTTTTCTCCAAGTAACAGCAACAAGCCTGTTCCTGGATGACTGGCTTTTCCCATGTTACTCCACCAATTACTGGGATGTCTCCTCGAACAAATGATTCTGGAACACATTTTCCTAAATCTTAAATGATCTCTCTCGCCATTTTATAGGGAATGGTGTTAGGAATTTTTTTAAAATGGTGCTTATGTGTAGTTAAAGGTAATAAATATTCAGAAGATATTATATTATGATTATAGGTTTTCATGGCTCTAACTGTGGCTTGATGAAGTAAATTTGTCTTTGAAGGATTGTTCCATTTGCTTTTAAAACGGAGACACAGGCATAAAGTTCAAAATGCTTCTTTGTCTTTAAAGTGAACTTCTTTTGACCTTTTGAGTGAGTGGCTTGTCACATTTTATCTGTCTCCTAAATAGGATTGTAAAGTCTCTCATTCAGGGTGATGCCTATACCCAGCAGCCAAGCCATGTGGTCAGTTCTGTGGGTGCCTGCTCTATGCAGAAACACCTGACCTGGACCCTGAAAAAGACTGGTCAAGATATCTCTATTTGTCCAGCCGGGAATGGTGTCTCTGGTCATTCAGGAACTGACTCTAACATGTTTAACAATTTAAAGTTTAGAACATGCTGTTTCCTGACTTCTTAATGATCACACAGGTGCTGGAGAGGATGTGGAGAAATAGGAACACTTTTACATTGTTGGTCAGACTGTAAACTAGTTCAATCATTGTGGAAGACAGTGTGGCGATTCCTCAAGGATCTAGAACTAGAAATACCATTGGACTCAGCCATCCCATTACTGAGTATATACCCAGAGGATTATAAATCATGCTGCTATAAAGACACATGCACACGTATGTTTATTGCGGCACTATTGACAATAGTAAAGACTTGGAACCAACCCAAATGTCCATCAATGATAGACTGGATTAAGAAAATGTGGCACATATGCACCATGGAATACTATGCAGCCATAAAAAGGATGAGTTCATGTCCTTTGTGGGGACATGGATGAAGCTGGAAACCATCATTCTGAGCAAACTGTCGCAAGGATAGAAAACCAAACATGACATGTTCTCACTCATAGGTGGGAATTGAACAATGAGACTGCTTGGACACCGGGTGGGGAACATCACACACCAGGGCCTGTCATGGGGTGGTGGAGGGGAGGGATAGCATTCAGAGATATACGTAATGTAAATGACAAGTTAATGGGTGCAGCACACCAACATGGCACATGTATACATATGTAACAAACCTACACATTGTGCACATGTACCCTAGAACTTAAAGTATATTTTTTTAAAAAGTGGGCTTGATATACCTGAAAATAAAATAAAATAAAATAAAGTTTAGAACATGCACCTTCATGTATATTTTTTTCCAGTGAGCCATCCCAGCAATCCTGTTGGATCAACCAAGTGGATATATTTACTTCCATTTTGTAGATTAAGCATTGAGAACCAGGAAGATCAAGTGATTTGTCCTAAATCCATAGCTAGCAGGTAATAGAGTAGGGACTAGAACTGAGTAACTTCCAGCACAGAGCATCCAGGCTGATATGCTACCCATTCATCTTTACCAGCAAAACACTCTCATCCACATTAGTTCTTAGAAGACACAGTCTTCAAAATGCCATCCTGTTGAAGGATGCTAATCAAAACTGGCCTGATTTGATGCCAGCTCTGTCATTCATCTCCATTGTTAAACTAAACTGTAATTAATACATAAAAGATGATGATTACACTGAATTAGACAACATATCAAGAGAAACCACAGTTTTAGATTGTCTTTCAGTAGTTGCTGCACCTTCAAGAAATACCACCTTCTAACAAGGCATTACTGGGTGGATAGACTATCTACACATCACCCATGATCTCTTGTATTGATTGTTAATGTCCAATATTTTTCTTCTTTCATTTGCCAATGATACAGCTTCCTATTCATCTTCCAACCTTCTTTCCTTCTTCCAGCACTGAACTTTTATTGTTTTCTTCCATAGGGGAGCATGTAACTTTAAATCAAAATAAGAGGCAGAATAATAGAGGGTCTCACATCTGGCTTCCTGACTCAGTATCAAAATATCTTACAAGCCCTCAAAAAGAAGCTATCAAAGAGGCATAAAGGAAACAATAAACATGAAAATAACAATAGGTTATTTGAAAAGGAGAAAAATATCTCAGCCAGCAGAGACTGACATTTTTATGATGGTTACCCTGGGAAAAATACATTCAGAAAAAAAGTTGTCATACATTTCTCCCTAAAGTGGGGAAGTCGAGACCACAGCTCTTCAGAAACAAGCCTCCATCACTTTCCCTGAAAACAGAGCCTAGGGACTATCTTACCTGTACCAGTGGGTCTAGAGAGCTGTCTGGGGTGCCTAGCAGGGGAATACAGTTACTTATAATTAACGGGCCCAAGAACAACATTCCAGAGGGAAGACTGACTCCCTGATCCAGCATGTAGTTTGAGGTGGTCACCTGGAAGATGGAAAGGATCAGGAGACTGGCTTAGCTAATCCTTCATTAACTCCTGGGTGCCAGATGTTCTAACCAGGTTAGCTTCACATCTGGGTTCTCTATCTAATGCTAGAGAAACACTCCTGTCAATCTGGCATTCAATTATATCCCAACTTACTTACTACCTGAATAAAAAGCTGATGTCTCTGTACAGCAGAGAAGTTTTAGGGTCTTTGGAAGGCAAGAACAGTTGTTTCCTACATTCATACCTATCCCAACCCATGCCAGGACCCGGCACAGGAAGGAACTCGGAAGTTCCCCTCTCTTTTACTTCATTTTGGAGGCAGAGTTCTTAACCTGTTTACCTTTGTTTCCCCAGAGCCCTGTGCAAAGGCTTGCACATTATGGGTAGTTATCAAATATTTGCTGAATTGCATGTCTGGTGCTCAATTAAGCTTGTTTAATGCAAAGAGAAGGCGAGGCTTCAAAAATTACTTCCAAACCTGTCTCTGACAAAAACAGCTAAGAAATCATAAGAGTAAAAATATAGCTCATACTCACTACCTACTAGATTGAGTACTCACTATCCACTAGATTCCTCACTAAGTATCTTTCTTTAGTCATAGTATTTATGCTTACAACAGCCTCCTGAGGTCAGTATTAGTTATCATTCCCATTTTTCAGATGGGCACATTTAGTGGTTAATGCAGTCCTATAGCTAAAGTCGGGATCTAGAAACGTGTTTCTTTGATAAAAGAGACCAGAAAGGGCAAGTGTAAATCTAGTCTTTCACTCACTTCTGTGGTCCTTCAGATAGTTCCCACAGCCAATGTGATTGGTGGTGCAGAAATCAGTTATCAAGGTGAAAAGGCAGGCTTCAGATAGATAAGGCCTGTAAAAATGGACTGAACATGACATGCCTTGCTGGGAGGACTGATGGAAAGGATTGGGATTGCTTCCGAGAAATGTGCTGATTCTTATCTGGCAGTGACTGTGCCCTGACCTCTTCTAAGGAAAACACATCTAGGAAAATGTTTGTAATGGGCTCTTTACTAGTTCTCCTCTTCAGCGGTGGAAAGCTACAGACTGGGAAGAGAATGGACAGCTACTTAATGATGACCTTGGGCAGCCATATGACAAACCATAATAATGCTTGTCATGGTCACAGTCACAACTGCAACTGCCAGTGGAGGGCCCAGGGACTTAGAGGACAGTGAACAGCTGCATTTTCCATGAGTATTCCCCTATTCCTAGAAAACACGCTTTAAAAATGTATATTAATTACATGTTAAGGGGATGCTGTGTGAATGGACAATGGAGAACCAATTTGAGAAAATAACCCATCATTGGTCTATATCACAGTCTCCCAGTGGTCCAAAACAGAATGGAAAAGGCCTGTCCCTCTGTGCCAGGAGGGGCCCGGGGACTCAACTCCAGCACCACTTACTGCTTTGCTGTGCAAGAGCAGGTTTTCTTATTAGCTGCTGCCCTTGAAGTGTGGGCTTGTAGCACATTACCTGCCCACTGGAGGTTAATCGATGTATGTAAATGAGTAAAGGAATGAAACAATAAGTATCATGGTTCATTAAGGATTCACTTTAAAGAATGTTGTATGCTTTCAAAAAAGTGAAAAACAAATATACGTATTTCAAATGTTTTTTTAAAAAGCTTTAAAATGAACTGGGTTCCCCAGACTGCATTTCACAGATACTGCCATATGTTTGGTCAAAAATTGAGTGGGGATGGAGGAAGGTCCAAGATCAACCGAGCTTGAACATGTAGTTAAATCAAGACAAATCTGATCTTTAAAGTGGGTTTCCAAGTTTGTAAGATGCCAGTGTGCGGTGTGTTTCTTTATGAAGAGTTTGTATTGTGCAGCCAAATACATTTGATCGTGGAAAATCATCTTCAAGTTATACCTATTAACATTTGCAAAACTCCTCTGCAGAAGACAACATAGCTTAGGAAGCACTTAAAAAATGTATGGTGCCCAAGCAAGCCACGTTGCATATTAGTTATTTTTTATACATTCCTTCCAGAAATTCTACAATATCCTTATAGTTCTAGAAGATAACTGAGCGAAATGCAAAATGAATAACAGCTTGTTTTTGTCCTTAAATGTCTTACAATTGAACAGAAACAGGTAATCTAACATTAATACTGGCTAATATTCACCCCTTAAATTGACAAGGATACACAAAATACAGGATGTTTTCACTAGAAAGAAACTGTATTTAGAAGTTAAGAGAAGTAAATAAATTAGTCTAGGCCCTATGGCATAGCTGAGAAGTTACTTTCTTAAGTAAAAATCTAATACTTGCTTAATGACTCTCTCTCTATATACATATTCCCACACAAAAAGGCAGACATAAAAATATCTGGCTATTTGATATTTTAATACATATTTACATTTCTGAAAGGTGTGAAGACTCTCATTCTATGCGGAGGGCATCCTTTGATAACTCACCATTCACATGAATGGTAAAAGAAATGACCCTTTTAAGACAGTATCTATTTTTCCCCAAAGGTAAGGGATATGGTGAACTCTCCCCTTGATCCCACCTACTTTCTTTAAATTCTGTTTAAATTCTGCAAAACAAGCTATTGTTTTGCATCTCGCTCAGTTATCTTCTGGAACTATATGGATATTGTAGAATTTCTGGAAGGAATGTATAAAAGATAACTAATATGCAACGTGACTTGCTTGGACCCCATACATTTTTTAAGTGCTTCCTAAGCTATGTTGTCTTCTGCAGAGGAGTTTTGCAAATGTTAATAGGTATAACTTGAAAATAATTTTCCACGATCAAATATATTTGGCTGCACAATACAAGCTCTTCATAAAGAAACACACCACACACTGGCATCTTACAAACCTGGAATCCCACTTTAAAGATCAAACTTGTCTTGATTTAACTACATTTTCAAGCTCAGCAAACTTGTGTGGCCTGAATAGGACAAAGTTAATGTTGTGAAATATGATTCTCCTACTTTTCCCTCACTGCCCCTTCTTCTCCCAATTCTCAGCTTAAATAGCACTTCTTGGGGGGACCTTGACTGACACCTCTAATCGAAATAGGCATTTGCCTTTAGTCTCTCTCATTGTCTCTGGTTCTTATAATTACATACATATATTTTATTGTATGTCTTCCCCTATTAAATTGAACTTCATGAAGACACGTGTTGTGTCCATTACATTGACCACTTTCCCCCCAGTACCTGCAACTCTTCCTGGCATGTGCTTTATGGATACTCAATAAATATTTATGAATGAATACATGAATGAATGAATGAATGAATGAATGAATGAATGAATGAAATAACACCAGACTTAAAACTGAAATGTGGCTATAAACTCATACACCTAAGTACACACATTGGAGTGTTTTGCACATCAAAAAAGTTCTCCATGGGATATTTTCTGATGTATTTACTGCCTTAAATATGTTTAGAATTCTCCTTTTGGAAGGATCTTTAGAGCTTGATTCAGAGTGTTCTGATTTCATGAAACAGCAGAAATCATGCAGACCTGAATCTGGAAAGCATGGACGGAGTCGTATTTTTTTGGGGGGTGGGGGTCAAGCAACAAAGCTTGTCACTTAACTTGGAGCACAATTTTTGAACTGAAAATTCTTGCATATCACAGATAATCTTGAAGATCATTAAGGAGCCACTGGGAGTGTACATGAAAGAGGGCAACACTTACTTGAATATTGATTAAAAATGAGTGTCTTGACTTGAAAGTTTTATTTCCTAACTTACAAGGTTAATGAAACATCAGAACAAAAGTAACTAATGCATCCCAATCTTGTCAATGGTTTCTAATTGCTCAGGCAATATCTAGGCCAATGTAGCCTGTCCCACCACCAACAGGGTTTCAAAGTCATTGTTAGCAGGGAGTTATCAATTTCCCGTAAGACTTATTTGGGGGACCCTATTTAAAGAGAAAGAATAATAACTGAATGGTATAATGGAGATTCATCTGGTCTGGGTACAATTGCCCCCACATCCCACTCCTTTCTTGCACCATAATGAGATCATGTGTGAAAGCCTAAATTATGTAAATGAAAAGGCTCCACTAATACCACTGAAATATTCCCGGAGTGTTACACTTGACAACCTCAAAGTACATTTCACACTGCTAATGACTTCATCACTAACACAACTGCCATGAGTCAAGCAGTTTCCATGGTAACGCCCTAGTACAGCTGTTTACCCATATAAAGTATTGCACCTACTTAGTTACATATACAGACAGATCACTAGATTCCTAGGTACTGAAATTGAAATAATTCAATTTTCAATGTCTCTCTTTATGAAGTGATTCTGCCAGCTATAGGGATTAGCATATCAATGTGACTTTGACAGGGGTTGCTGCAAAAGACATATTTTGCAGGCACTTCATGTCAATTAGAGCCCTAACTGTTTCATGGAATAATCATTCCTGCCAGATTAAGGTCGGGCTGCAAGGTAATTTAATTGGTGCCATTATATGGAGGAAAAAAATGCTCTAATAGAGTGCATACACTGTCTCCGCCAGGAAAGGGGAGGGCTGCACAAAGCGAATGGCTGAAAAGAATTGCCTTCTTAGCCATTTAGAAAGGATTTAAAAACACCACACATGCCAAAATGGGAACCTCTGAGATGCTATTTCCTGAATTATCTGGGAGGAGAACTTTGAAGGAGAGAGAGGATGTTGGCCAGTTTGTGGTTTTCTCCAAAGCATGTCCACCCACCGCCCCCCGGAGAAACCCAGAATAGCGCAACGACAATTCGATTGATTCGTCACAGTGACTCCTGTGTAGGCTTGAAATGCTCTGGTTGATGTGCAGAGGGGGGATTCATTCTTGTGCGGTGGGGGAGGGACGTCCACAAAGCAGACGGGAAGATCCCTAACGTGCCAACGAGTGGTGTTCAACCACTACTTTCTTCTTCTCCTGAAGAGTGGCCGATACCTTTACTGTCCTTTGCTGTCAAGATTTTCTAATATCGTCCCCTCTTGCCTCTGAGGACACCGGCATGGTTCCTGGTTTCCCACACTTTCGAGGTGAGGAGAAAACGGCTGAGGTTCTGCGTAACTAGGGGCAATAAGTAGCACCACCCAAATTTCCTGATCTTGATGGGGAAAAAGTCGGGAAAATATTCTTGGAGGGACAGGTAATGGATCTGAAGGCATGTTCGTTACCAATAACACATTTAGTTCCTTCATGCTCACTCATCATTCTCCATTAATATCATACAATGTTTATAGGCGAGAAAGAAAGAATCATCTCATCTTTGTTTTTGTTCTCACTCTTACTCGATCTGAGTAGTCTCCCAATTTGAAGTGCTCTGAACCTGTTAAAGCCTTATGCATCCTATACTGTGAGAAAAACTATTTCGACAATTACTCACACATGACTATGTATCAGTAGTAATTGTTTTATATTTTCACATCTTATATCTTCACCCCTAGCATTTGTGACTTGAAGGCAGGAACTGTGTTTTTCATGTCTATATAGTGCCTGGTTGCCAACACTCAACCCACATGACAGTACTCTCTAACATTCAAAATTCTCTAACATTTATTGATGATGCTGGGAACCATTTTTAAAATATGAAAGAAAGCAATGAATCTTAGAGGACATAGTTCATGCAAGGAAATTACTGATTGTCAGAGATGGTCTCTAATGCCCCTAATTTTCCAAATTAGAGAAGCTGTACAGCTTTGTCTCAGGCAGCGCTGTGTTCTACTTTCCATAGAAATATAATGCAAGCCACATGTGAAATTATAAATTTTCTAGTAGCCACATTAGATAAGTCAAAATAAACAGATGAAATTAATATTTTGTTTAATCCAACATATCAAAAATATCATGACAACAAGTAGCCAATAAGAAAATCATTAGCGAGATAGTTTACATTCTTTTTCATGTGAAGTCTTCAAAACCCAGTGTGTGTTTCACACTTACACATCTCAGTTGGGAGTAGCCACATTTCAAGTTCTTAGTCACATGGGGCTGGTACCTACTGTGTTGAACAGCACAGGCCTAAAGTCTCATTGCCAGTTAGTAGCCAAGCCAGGAATAGAACCCAGATCTCCTAACCCTCCGGGCAATATTCTTTTCTCTCCCTGTTGCATGCCAACCTCAGCCATAAGCCCAACCCAGCAAATGCCTCTGAAAAGACCCTAGTCACACAAAGCCTCTAAGAAGTCTCAGGAAAAATCTAGTTTGTCTTGGTTTTAACAATGTGGGCATAAAAATTTTTGCAATGGCATGGGAATAAAGAATGGAACAAAAGACTTCTGGGGACCACTAGTGGGAGCAGGGAGGTGGGTGGGGTGGAAGTGTTGACAAATTACCTATTGGGTACCATGTTCATTACCTGGGGGACAGAATCAGTCATATCCCAAAACCTCAGTGCCACGCAAAATACCTGTGTAACAAACCTGCAAATATGCCCCCGAAATCCAAAATAAAAGTTGAAATTTTAAAAAAGAACTTCAAAACAATAAAGAAAATAGTGCAACAAAAACTTTTAAAGGCTGATGGGAGAGAGAAGATGAGCCACAGATGGAATCTTGGCAATTGAAGGCCTGTCAAAGTTATTATCAAGAACTCATTGAATCTGTCCATTTTGTCCTTGAGGGAGGCCTCACTCCAGGTACTATATTTCTCTTTCTCAGTGTAAACAACTCATCTATCAGGCCACTGAGCGATCTTCTAGAGTTGTTCAGGTCTTGCATCTGACTTTGACAGTAACCATTTAAGTGATGTTCAAAGGAAGCAAAACCCATCCTTGCACGACACTTTGGCACTTCTAAAAGGAGAGAGTCTTTGTGACTTAACGTTTCGTCCAGGGGAACAGACACCGCCTCCTTTCTGCTCAGCCCAGGGAGAAGGGTGCTTTTAGGGGAAACACACAGGCTTGGGATAGACAAGGGAACACACAGGATGCCAAAGGAGTTTTTCATTTGGGGACATATATTATATTCCAGAAATTTAGCCAAATTGTACCTAAAGCAAGACTCCTAGCTGCCCTGGCTAAAGGATGGGGAAACAGTCAGGAACGTTGACCTGTGGTTCATTAGGGTTTATCAGCTTTGTGAGCTTTTAAAAAAATAGGATTGTCTCCCTTTCATATTGATAGGTAGATTTTTGTTTCAGGGGAATCCCCAGAAGATTTAATTAAGGGATTTTCATTAAATTCTAGCTTCAAGGGGGTTCAAAGAACTACTATGGAGGTGACTGGAGGTGGGGGTAAGGTGCCAGTTCTCCTTTGCTTGAGTGCTTCAGCAGCCCCCTCACTACCTCCCACCTTGGGCTGGTGTGGATCATCTACCAGGCTAAAAGGAAAAGGTAAAAAAGAAGATTAAAAATGTGATCAGAAAATAAGCAATAAAATATAACGAAAGAGAGGTGGATATAATAATTAAAGCAAATGATGGGCAGCGTATCCAGCCCCTGCCAGCACTTGTCTACCTTTCCTGTAGAAAAGAAAGGTGGCTGTTCTTGTTGAGGTGGCTGAGAATGAACAGCAAGTGTCCAGGGCCCCAGTTTGCTCAGGGCTTGAGATTACTCTTGAAGGTTCCCAGCATCTGCTCAGGCAATGAGATCCTGGGTTAGTGAGCAGCAGGCAAAGAGCCCCGGGGCTCCTTCATTTACATTTAACATGAGTTTGTAGAGTATGATCTTACTGCATTAAGGTGGGATGAATCCCCACAGGAACTACAAGTAGGATTAGGGGCACCTCCAGCCCTGTCTCCATATATCCTCTTGGAGGTGAGAGCAGGGAGGCAGGTGGGGACCGGGAATGGCAAGATCCATTGTGTTGATCAAGAGGAAAAGTGCAGGTTGTCTGCACTTGCGGAATGACGCTCTGTGAGTCACTGAAGAATTATCTCAGTTGACCCTCAAAATTGGGATGAGGAAGGAACTATGATTCTTCCCATTTCTGCAGCTGCCTAATGGCCAAAGGTTGTAGCCTCCTCAATCTTCTGATCTGTTTTGGGGTGTCTGGCAACTTAGACCACATAGAGAAGCTAGAAATTATAGGAAAGACTATTCATGCTTGTTCCACTTCTATCCAGAAGCTGCCAGGGCACCAGAACAGATGTACTTGTAGGGGAAGGGCCTTTCCTCAGACAAGGAGAGTCAACTATACCCCAAAGTGCAAGACATTATTGTCACCATCGCTACTCCTGCCTCACTGAGAGTGCAGCGTGGAGCCTTGCATGACATCTGTTTGCTCGAGTCTAGGGTGAGACAGCTCACATGTCAACGTGTAGAACTGATCCTGAAGCACAGGGTTAATCACTGGGAGGATATGAGGTTTGCCTGAGTTTTTGGTGATGAACTCTTGTAAACCCATCAGAAACACAAGGAAGCATTCCTGAGGAGGAGGGTCTGTATCAACAAATGCTACCATTTGCCCTAGTGAAGAGCTTTGTAGCATTCACTTTCTTCATCTCATTTTAAGCTTGCAGAAGCCCTATGAAATAAAGATTTCTGTATCTAAGATGGTTACTCCCATATTGCTCCTGTGTAGGGAGGAGAAATGGAGGCACACAGAATTAAAGCAACTTGCTCAAAGCCACTGGGCAGGAGACAAAGGGAGCTAGGACTGCAAGCGAGTTACTCTGCTCTTAGGATGGCATATTAGGACTGTCCAGTATCCTTTGGGGTCAAGGATGGCCATGGCTGGCTGTGCTAGTGTAGGTCCTGTGGGGCTGGGGAAGACCATGCTTCATCCACAGCAGCTGGTATCAGCAGAGGGAGAAGACTTGGTGGTATCTGAAAGAAGGTCAATGCAGAGAATGCTGCCCACATGGCTCGAGAGGCAGGAAGCCCGGGCAAGGATCCAAAGGGCTTGGAAGCCAGCGAAGGTGGAAGTTCACAACAACCAGCAACATAGGCAGGCAGGAGGATAGGCAGAATGAGGAGGGATCGTTTAGTTTTCATGCCCACTCTGTGGCCTCTGCTTCCATCCTTGAATTGCACAGAATTTTCATAGCATCAGAACTTGAGAGAGGAAAGCCACAGGCAGCAAAGTCCAGTACAGCCCCCACTCCTACCCTGTCCCCATGAGCTCCACCGGTCTCACAATGCACCCCCTTGCTGTGGGCCACGAGTTGCCTCGCTTCACATGAAGGCCTGCCCTGCAGGGTCTTGACCAGCATGCTAGGTTCACAACACTTGCACTCCAAATCCAATCAGTCCATTTGTTTCTCTGAGCTGACGTGGGTAACAATCAATATACTGTTCTTGCAAGTTGTAGTAATTTCTCCCAAAAATGTTTACCAGATTCTACCTCTTTCTAATTAATGCTGGCAGGTAATCCCTCCTCCCACAAGGAAACAATTCCCTCTTCTAAGCAGGCGTGCAGCTATCCTTCATCCATGACAGCTTAGACACAGGCAAACAGGAACAACACACAATACCTTCCAGAGGCTATTTAGGAAAAGGTCTTTCTGTTTTGAGTCTCTGTGGGGTTGGTTGGTTTGTTTTAAATGAGACAATGTGCAAATGGCTCTCCTTAGGAGAAGGGAGCTCTAATGAACAAGGCTGGCCCATTTTCCACTGGGTAATGAGTGCACACAGGTAGCTGCTGGGAACAGTGATGTATTCAGTTGTCACCCTGATTTTACACTGGGGCTGGGTGGCCTGTTTAATATATGAACATAAATCTATCACCTGTTTTTACAGGTTCACATGTGGGGAGCCAAAGTCTTACAATAATGCATGCTTGGTGTTTGCAAGATTTGCATAGCCCTTCCGTCATTTCCATACCATCTATGAGCATTTAGAAGTACTATATATTATAGACCATAACACAAACACACACACACACACACACACACACACACACAAAGTTGGGGAGAGTGAGAGAGAGAGAGAGTGTGTTATGCATGCATTAAAACTGTGAATGTCAATTATAAAAGAGGAATTTGGGAACATTGGAAAACCCCCTCAGTTTCTCAACTTCTTAGAGAAAGAAGTAGGAGATGAGCAAAGGCAATATTTGATCTAAAATTAACGCAGCCACCTTTAGTCCTCTATAAAATGAAAGTAGATATCGTCTTAGTTTTATCCATCACCAACATTCTTGGATTCTAAGATTTGGAACTCGGTGTAAATGAGAAATTACAAATCAAGTTTTAGTAAAGGAGAGAAGAAAGGCCACCATAAAATGAGCTTTGGGCATGCGCAAACGTGGGATGTAACAAGTGGCACTGAGTGAGGAGGCTGGAGGTGCCAGAGACTACATTTGACACATTGCTGAATCCAAGCATCTCTGAGGATTGAATCAAGGCCATGTGATTATAGGAAGAAAGATGGAAATAATGAACATGGTAAAGAGGGTGCTAACAGTGATAAAGGTGGCTGGGCATTTCCCAGGTGAAAGCTTGAGTGTTTCCTAGGAAGTTTGGAAGACCTGTCTTGGAAGAGCACCTGGCCAATACACGGTGAAAATGAAGATTTTCACTCAGATCAGTATTCAGCTCCCCAGAATAGCTACAGAAATTGTTAAGCCAGAAAGTGTCAACTTCTAAAGCTACTGTACCCTCTAGGGAAGTGGTATGGAGCCTTTTAAAATTACCAGTGTTCAGGCTCCAAACCAGACCAATTAGGTGAGAAGCTGGGCCTGGGTGCAGGCATTTTGCAAACTTCCCAGGTGACTCTAATGGGAAGCCACGGCTGAGAACCGCTGTTCTGAGGAAATGTAGTGCAGAATCCTCCAATCAGTGGCCAAACTGTGCCCCAAAGAGGAGACCACACAGGCCCAGGCCCTGAGACATGTCATGCATGAAACTCTGACTGTGACTCCCTTTGTCAGTAGATAAATTCATCTGCTCCGGCTGGGAGCAGTGGCTCACGCCTGTAATTCCAGCACTTTGGGAGGCTGAGGCGGGCAGATCACTTGAGGTCAGGAGTTCGAGACCAGCCTGGCCAACACGAGGAAACCCCGTCTCTGCTAAAAATACAAAAATAAGCTGAGTGTGGTGATGCGTGCCTGCAATCCCAACTACTTGGAAGGCTGAGGCAAGAGAATTGCTTGAACCTGGGAGGCGGATGTTGCGGTGAGCCGAGATTGTGCCACTGCATTCCAGCCTGGGCAACAGAGTGAGACTCCATCTCAAAAAAAAAAAAAATTAATCTGCTCCAAGTACAGTACAGTGACTGATGGAACAATCCCTGGCGTGCAAACTGTTCTTCACTGTAGTCCAGTACTTGGATTGTAATTCATATCCAGTAAATGAATAAAAGTCACTTAGCTTCTTTGGGCATTAGCTTTTTTATATCAAAAAACAGATAAAATTTAAAGGATCAAACCATTCAATCTCCAAGACCCCTTCAAATTCTAAAATTTGGAAACCGATACAGATCCTCTATAATCTATCTCTATTCTACCAATAGAACATATCACCCTCCACATTTAAAATAAACCTTCCAAGGAATGAGTTACGTAAGGTGTTAATATTAGGGGAAGCTAGGTCAGATGAGTATGGGAAATCTCTATATTAATTTTGCAATTTTTTTGAAAACCTGGGATGCTCCAAGTTATTCCAGAATTAAAAGTTTATTTAAAAAAGAACCTTCCCATCCCACCGGGTGGTTTATTCCCTGTCTTCTGAACAGGTCATACAAATCAACATGTTTGAGTTTTTCCTGGGCTAGCCTCCTCTTCTGAATGTTTTTTTTCCTTTCCCTCTGTCTCTTCCCTCATCATTCCTATTTGCATTCCGTACTTCTAGTTCATAGATGCACTAACTAACCTTTGGATTCTTTCAGTCCCCAGACTCTTATTTTGTATTTCACCATCTCCTCCAGCCCTTTCTGTTCTCCCTCTTCATTCAGGTTTTCTCATCAGTCAACATCCAACTAGGGAAAAAGAAACAGGGAATCTGTGACAGAAGTAATGCAAAAGATGAAAAGTGAAATGGGGAGATGAGAGTGAGACTGCAATGGAAACAGCAGGAAATCACTCTCTGTAGGCTGGAAGGATGAAGGGAGAAGGTAGTGCTAGTAGAGCCTGGAGTCCAGCTGCCACTTTCCCTGGTGGGAGTTGGAGCCCAGGGCAGGGTGGGACAAGGCATGGAGTAGAGACCTAGAACATGAAGGAGACAGCGCCTGCCAAAACATTGCCCAAGACAGAGAGGGGGAGAAACACACTACACTTCCTCCTTTCTTCTTGCCCTCCTGTCTCCCAACAGTGCCTCCCATTGGCCAAAACAAGTCAAAAGCCAGATGTCATGGATATCTAGGACACAAGGTATTACAGGAGTCAGCCCCTGTGTGATACAAAGCGAAGTAAGGAGAATACAAGGACTGGTTCTGCAGGCAGAAGGCCAAGAACTTACAGTGTTCCATGTGTTAGCTGTATAACACACTATAATGCCTGACTGTATATTTTGTCCAATACAAATATAATGCAAGCCATGAAACATGAACCACAAATGCTACTTTAAATTTTTTATAGTCACATTTAAAAATAAAAGTACATGCAATAAATATTAATAATACATTTTATTTCATCCAGTATATCCAAAATATTGTCATTTGAATGTGTAATCAATATTACCAGGTTAAATGAGATCTTTTCCATTTTTTCATACTAAGTTTCTGAAATCCAGTATATGTTTTACACTGAAAGCACACTTCGATTTAGACATTCTCAGTAGTCACAGAGGGCTAGTGGCTTCCTACTAGAAAGCACAGCTTTAAGGGCTTCCAGTGATCTCTCATGGTTTCAGGCTCTGGGAGAGTATAAGATCCTTGAGGTAAGACAAGAACCCATGAGGGAGCATATTTCCATATTTTAAAAAAGACCTTGTCTAACTGAAAGTTTCAACAAATTCCTACTGAACTCAGAATTGAAAGAGGAAGAAGCAAACACAATGGAGACCTGTTGAATACGCATCGTAGAAGTCTGAGAAAAACAGTGCTATATATACCAGATTTAATAACATTTAAAACTGTTTCACACATCATATTAATGAGCTTCAACATTATAAGCTGTGCTAGTGACTGCAGCATTTTTTTTGGATGACGTTGGATGATGATATATTAGTTTCTAATAGCTTCCATTTTTATCAATTAGGAGACTCGACATGTTCAGAAACTTCTCTCATGTGCCCTTCTCAGAGTTGGAGGGAAATTTTCCTTAGAGTGGGTATTAAGTCAGTGTCTGGGCACTCTGGGCTTAGAGAAGTCTCGATAAGTCAGGAGGATCACAGTCAGATACACACAATGTGGGGTAATAATTTGTTCTCATGGAGCGGGGAAAAGAATGAGGCAGGGGCTTAAAGCTGTGACCATCTCACATGTCTTTAACTGGGCCATGGGTCCATCACTGTTGATTGTATTTCTAGTCTTCACGCCCTATGCATATTTTACAAATGTTTTTGCATTCTTTTGAAACTCAGTAAAATCACAAAGGGGACTTGCACAAATGCACAAGTTAATGAGAAAGATCCAAGGAAAGAAGGTAGAGAAGAAAGGAAGAAAAGAAAGGAAGGGAGGGAGGGAGGGAGGAAGGGAAGAAATAAATTAGAGGGAACCAAACAAAAGCAGAATATACAACTAGTATAAGTTGACCCCACACAGAGTACAATAACAAAATAGATGCCCTGCTGTATTTTTGAAATCCCGTCTTTATGGTTTGCCCACTGTCCAGCCTCACACAGCGAGGGTGGTGTCTCCTAGACATGCAGATGCGCTCCAGGGTAGATAAGCCTGGCCCCAGCATTGCTCTGTACCCTCTGGCACAGGATCTACTTTTGACAGTCCTGTGTCCTCCATGAGACCATTCTTTGAAGGCAGAACTTTGGGTTGGCTTTTGTAAGAGGGAAGGACAGGCACATAGTTTTAAAAGTATGGGGAAATGTTGGTGTGGTGGAAAAGTAGAACCTAGGCTCCAAGGCCAGATGAGCCCATCATAGATCAGGGACAGTTCCCCAATTCTTAGAATAACTCCAGGCTTGAGAAAAACAACCCACAGAACTAAGTTGGGTCCAAGTAGCTCTTGAGCACCCTATGACTTGTAACTGAAGCACCCCAGCTGCTGGTCTTCTCTCACTCACAGTTGACTCTTTAGGCCATTTCAAGCCAGCCTGGACTAAGAGGGGCCTGATGGCCTTCTCTTCTGAAGCTGTCACCAGCTCTCAAACCCTTCTCTGGACTCAGATCTGGGGTGCAATGGCTCAGCATGTCATTTTTGTCTGCATTAGCCCAGTGATGTCACCTCCAAGACCAAAGGCTCCCATTGCCACAGGGAAGTGAGCTGCACCAAGACTCAGCATTCCAGGCACAGATTTGGGAAAAAAGAAGTCAAGATAGGTAGGAGATCAGCTTCACGGGAAAGGAAGAGGCCGCAAGTAGGAACCAGGTCAGAGAGATGCCAGGGGAGGCAGCCAGGTGTCTGGGCTCAGGCAGGTGAGAGACTGAGCCATTGAACTCTGCTGAACAAGGCTGACCCCTGATCCTGTTTCCCCTACCTATTTTACACTCTCAGCTGCATGGCAGCGGTATGATTAGACCTAGAAGTGTTTCACATTAACAGAAAGCTGTCAGATTTGGTAAGAGACTCCTACTCCTGACCCAGGCAGGATGACCTCACCCTCCTTAGCCATTAAGTGGCCTTGTTTCTACTAAGTATAGAAAATGATAGGCATGTTTTATTTACCAAGATATACTTCTAAATTGCCCCCCCACCTCCAGCCCCCAAGAGAGGAGAGAGAGAATGATGACAACCGTTCTCAACATATTTCAACTGACAGTCACAAAATGAAATTTGGATTGGAAAGAGCCTGAAGAAACAAACAAAAAGTATCTAAACTTATTCCATATTTTGTTTTTCTTCCCAATAATTCAAATGGCCTTTGAAAGCAGGAATGATCTCAGACATTTTGTTGTTCATGTAACATGCAGACACCAACGATAATCCTGCCTGGTGCTTATGGCAGTGATGGTATGGCGGAGTCATTGCTGATGTGTCTGTGCATGTGCACGTGTGTGTGTATGGTATGCACGTGTGTGTGTAAGTGTGTGTATATATATGATATAGCAGCATACAAATAAGGTTGCTGAGTTGGAGATGTAGTGAGTAAACTCCAAGAATAGCAGGGACACTGTTAACCCCCAGAAAAATGATTTGGAATTTAAATAGCAAGTGTTCAGACGTGATAGGCAAAATAAACCTGGAAGACTGCTTGTGATACAGATGGGATCTGATGCTCTCCGAGCAGGGAGAAGCGCTGTCAGTATTTTGACAGACACAGAATGACTGTTTAGACTGATGTTCAAAGGACAGTGCCAAGGAGGGGCTGCTTGGTGGGGCTTGGCGCATTGGGAGGGGAGGAGGCTGGAGACCTCGGTGACAGATTGACAAGCCTGTACAGGAATTCTTTTCGAAGTGGAGGGAGGAGAGAGAACGGAAGGAAAGATAAAGGCGCAGTGATGGTGGGGTGATGGTGGGATGCTGGTGGCAGGGTTAGGTGAGAAGGGCAGAATTACATTTACCAGGTCTACCTTTTCAGAGATTATTCAAGAGGAAAAGGCAGGGGTCAAAAGCCAGACCACAGGGGGATAAACATCACTTCTCAGGGCTTTATTTCTCTTCAAAGCGTGTGGCACCTTGAGTTTAGCTTGCTTAGTGCTCCAGGAAGGGAAACCCCAATGACAAATGCCTCCAGGAGAGCTGAGAGTCAGGGAACAGAGCTCAACCAGAGGCAGCCATCCAGAAAGAAAGAATCCCTTTCCCAGGACTGTAGACACATCACCCAGAATGGAAACTAGAACCTGGACTGGTATCAAAACACTGCAATCTGTGGCCTTCAAGGCTGGAGACCCCGGTGTGGTGGTGGAAATATCACCCCGACAATTGTGTAACCTCAATCGACCAAAATCAAACGATTCCCTGCCGCTTCCAACCTGCTTGTGGCCCCCTTAACACCCTTACACGCCTTTGAAGCCAGGCTGTCTGCCTGTCTCCCTGATCCCTCCTGTCTGAACTGAGGCCCCTTTTCCTCCCACCATGCCAGGCCTCCACAGGTGGCTGTGGGGTCTTTGTTGTGATTTCTGTTGTGCATGCCAGCAGCGCCTTTAGCTCCTGGCAGGCAGTGGGGCTACAACCCCACTGAGGTCAGGAAGGCTCCTTTCAAATCTTACCTCTGCCTCTCATTAGTTGTGTGCTCTGGAACAAGGTTTTACCCTCTTGGAGCCTCAGTTTCCTGGTTTGAGGAGTGAACAGTACGCAGCACGAATAGCAGGTTTGTTAGAACTAGATCAGCACTTTCCCACCAGGGTACGTTTGCCAGTATGTAGGGGTGGAGGTGTGGATTCTGGCATCGAGTGAGTAGAGACCAGGGAAGCTGCTAAATATCCCAAAGGCACAGGACACCCTCCAACCTCCACATCAAAGAATGATGCAGCCTAGAATGTGAACAGTGCTGAGGTTCCTTATTAAATGTCTTGTGCAGAGTGGATTCTTCATTGATGGCAGCTTCTATTCTCAGGGGTCACTTTGTGTTTTTTATGTATGTGAGTCTTGGATAGTTGTAAGTTTCTTAAGGGTAGGCAGAGGCTCTGTCTAAAGCCTCTTTGTTTCTCATTTGGAGCTTTGCACAATAAAAAGCCTCGAAAGTCTGCTTGGCAAAAGTCTTGGTAAAAGTCACCTGCTTGGTAAAAGGAATCACAGAAGAGACTGACTCTCCTGGCAAAAAGATCATCTGCTTTGGTACCGCTGGTTCATCTGCTCAAGGCACGAGATGGAAGTAAACGACATACTCTGTGTCCCCACCCCCCAACAAAACCCAATAGTAGAAGATGATCACATGGAAACCACATTCAGATCACTTGAAAACAGTTCAAAAGAGAAAAATACAGCCAAGTCCCTGCTTTCCAACAGGTTGCCAACAAAGGAAAGGCTGTTTGACTCCAACCGTCTCTTTTTACTGCAAGCCCTCAAAATGATATATGAGGAAGGCCTGAGCAGTCTGAGGACACTTCACCTTTGCACGTAAATTCATCAGAAATGTTTCAAGTGACCTGTTTTTGCTAGAAAATATTGTAGGCAAATTTCAGAATCTTCCTATTGCTCCCTCATAATTATCCTAAAATATCTCAGACAACCTGTTACTGCTGTTGGCATGTTCCCTTTAATCCCTTGATGTCACGCATAGAACCTGGCCCACTGGACAGTCAGTAGATGTCTGCTGAGGAGGAGCTGAACCCTCCATGTGGCCTGCAGAACTGACCAGAACCAGGCCCTGGGCCAGTATGCCTGGGCAGGTTTCACCTCCCCAATTTACTGCATGTGGCCTTGGTCAAGTTACTTATTATGCCTCTTGTACTTGTTTCTATCTCTGGATAGATAGAACATTTTGGGACTGTTGTGAGATCATGTATGCAAAGTGTTTTACATCACGCTTCCCATACAGTGGCTGTTCTGTTGTAAGTACCAGTCAGCAACCATGCTATTTAGAAAAGTAAACCAAGTAATGATCTCCTTTCAGGTTTTGGGTGGAAAATTACAATCGATAATACAGCTGACCCTTGAACAACAGGGGTTTGAACTGTGCAGGTTCATTTATATATGGATTTTTTTCAACTAGACACTATGGAAAATATAGTATTTGTGGATGTGAAATCCAAGTATATACAGGTTCCACAGGGCTGACTATGGGACTAGAGTATGCATGGATGTTGGTATACTTAGGGGTTCTGGAACCACTCCCCTTTGTATACTGAGGAACGACTATATTGGCACAGCACTTCATAAGCTCCCTCCCTTTGGCCCATCACAGTGACCTGTGATATGGGTGAGCCAAGTTTATTGTTTCCTGCCCAACTCAGGTGCTTAACCAGGGTCAAAGTCAGAATTCCTGCATCTGATGCTCTAACACAGTGATTCTTAATTGGGCAAATTTTTCTCCCCTAGGGGATATTTGGCAACTGGTGGGTGCTATTGGCATCTAGTAGTCAGAGCCAACGATTCTGCTGAACATCATATAATGCACAGGACAGGCTCTCACAACAAAAACTTATCCGACCCCAAATATCACTAGTGTCAAGATTGAGAAACCCTGCCTTAACAGGGAATCTCAGATTCTTTCCACCAAAAGCACAAGAATGTCACAGTGAATAAATATCAGAAAACCCCACCCTCTACAAGGAAGTCATTGATTCATCTCGAGGGCTATGAGTTACAATGGAAAACTCCTGGAAATAGCTCTTTGTCAATTACCGTATGTTCACTAAACCTCAGAGTCACAATGGTTATTACAGAATTTAGGAGTGTTTGGGGAACGCCCTAACTATATATGAGTTTGACCTCATAGGTAAAGTCCTCTTGTGTGAGTTCAGTTATAAGGAGTCAGTCTGGCATGGGGTGGGAGGTGGAGTAAAAGCAGGGTGTACTTACTGGGAGAAATCCACAATGTGGGACTGTTCATATAAATGTTAAGTGTGTTCAGAAGGTAGGAAAAAGGAAATCCCTTTAGAACAGAAAAGAAGAAAGTACAGAAACTTTTTGTTCTCTGCATATTTTTGTGTCCCTCTTGTGTATCATATCCTGTGTTACATATGCTTTCTCATTTATCTTCAAAACAACCTTATTAGGTAGAAACTGAGGCTTAGACAAACTAGGTAGGCCGACCACGGTGACTCATGCCTGTAAGCCCAACACTTTGGGAAGCCAAGGCGGGTGGATTGCTTGAGCCCAGGAGTTTAAGACCAGCCTGGGCAACATGGCAAGACTCTGTCTCACAAAAAAATTAAAATACTAGTTGGGTATGGTGGCACATGCCTATAGTACCAGCTACTCAGGAGGCTGAGGTAGAAGGATCACTTGAGCCTAGGAGTTGGCAGATACAGTGAGCTATGATCGCACCACTGTGCTTCAGCCTTCAAGACCCTGTTTCTAAAAAAAGAAAAAAATAACAACTACTATGTATTTTTCAGATTTTAAACAAATACAGTTTCACATTTTAACATTCTGGAATAGATACGCATTATAAAGTTGTGGCATCTTATAATGTGTTGGGCTTTTCTTCTTTTATATTTTAATGTGTCTGAATTAAGGATGCATCTGACAATCTTTAGATTTTTAAATTAATAAAATATGGTTACTTGTCCAAAGTCATACAGCTAATATGTAGCAGAACTGGAAACCATAAGATGCTATATGTAGGTTATTTCTTTCTTTTCTACCAAGGAAATTCAAGTGGTAGGTGTCAATCCTCTGGGAAAGTTAGCTAAGAAGTATTTCTTCCTGAGATGATTGATTGGCTCCAATGACAGGCTAAGGAAAATGGTACATTTGTGTTATTCTCTGTTTTCAGGACAGTTTTAACTAATAGGAGAGAATGAAGAAGATAAAAGCCAAAGGTCCAGGATCATTATTATTAACATCAATAAAGAGAGACTGGATCTAAGTCTACCAGAGAAGACAAGCAATTAAAGCAAAGTGATATCACTGGTTGAAGCAGCCAGGGCTACAGTGGAAAGTCGGGTCTAAACATCAGACGCGACTTTCTGATAGCTTGTCCTGGGCACTGGTACAGTAATTCAGTTTTGCATTGGAGGTTGCAGAGCAACAAAATAAAATGTAACTTAAGAGTACTTGATGATAATTCACTTATTTCTAGGTCACCAATCTGTGCTTAGGAATACAATTTACTTTAAGCTTGTTCCAAACTGTATTCTAACTCAATGTTAACATAGGTAATGTCTAATAACTTTTTGTTCAATGTAACTTAAAAAAATTAAATCACATGCAGTATTGCAGGCTTTTTTTTTTTTTATCAGATATCAATTATGTTCCTGAACACACCACACTCCAATTTCTGACTGCTGTTTTCTGTAGTTTTATCCAAACTTCCTTGCTCCCCCTCTTTGTTTGCTTAGAAAACTCCTATTCAACATTCACTTCTCAAAGCTGATATTCTAAAAGTATTTCTTGACTTCCTTACACAGCCTCTTCTACATCCCCTTTACACTTTGTACACACCTGTGTTATAGTAACCAGGCACCTGCACTGAAGATTCTGTATTTCTGTTGGATCCCTATTAGCATAGCATCTGATTCACACATGAGGGAACTTGCTAAAGGAATAAATAAATGAAATATGCTTCCTGTGAAATATTTTCTTACCACAACCTACAAGGCTCTAGATGATCTGCCCCAGCTACCCCACAGACTACATTTACCTATACTCTCTGCCTCACACACTTCCATCCAAACCCACTGTCCACAAGCAGCCAGCCTCAGGGCCTTTGCACTTGCTGTTGCAGCTGTCTGGAGCACTTTTCCCTCAGTTATCTGCCATGGCTCATTTCCTCTCTTGACTTAGATCTCTGCCCAAATGCCATCTTCGCAAACGGGTTTTCCTGACCATATAGTCAAAAACAGCACCTTTATTTTTAAATTCTGTTTTAACCTGCTTTTTCTTCTTAGCATTTCTCAATTACCTGCACATTTTACATTGATCTATTTTTAAAAAGAGTTACCTATCTCCCTCATTGAAATGTGAGCTCAGTGAAGACAGGGATTTTGATCTCCAAATAGTAAACAACTGATCACTCTATTAGTAAAAAATAAATGAAATCTATTATTATCTTTAATGAGACTACTTCCACCTGGTGGTAGAGAACAGAACTGCAGGCATAGTACTTCAGGGGAAGTCACTTTTTTGGAGCACCTTAAATAAGCATGCACCATTTTAAGTTCCTTACATATACTGTCTAACTCATTGATCACAACAGCTTTGGCATATGGGTAATTTCATCCCCAATTTAAAAAGAGGAAACCGCTATCTTCCTTCCAAATCCCATGCACTTTCTTTTATACCCTGCTGTCTTTGCACCATCTCATTGTTGCAGGACAGAGAGAAGCAGTGTGTGGAATACATGAAGGTGAGTAACACTGGTTTGCAAAACTACTTCATCATCTTTAGTCAACAATTCATTTAGTACTTATTGAGTTTATCTTATATATTTTCTTTGTGAGAGATGAACACAACCATTGGTCTTACATGAATTGAACAAATATGACACTTTTTCCAATGTAGTGGAAATACATTTTTTCAAAACCCTATAAGAAAATTTCAAAGTATTTGTTTCATCTTTTTATTCTTTGCACATACTTTTTCATTATTACTCATTTTTGTTGAATAATAGTCACTGCAAATGTGGAACTACCACACGTTCTCTGAAATGTGAAAAACAGAGCTTTACTTGCCTCCACCCCCAACCCCTGCCCAAGCCCTATGTTCTATAATGTTTTGATTTAATAAAGTATTACAGAGAAATATAATCATACGTTTGAAAAAGGAAAAATCATAACTAAGGAGAAATCTTAAGAAAGATAATTCAGTCAATGCATCTCTGCAACTTCTCCCTGGAAGAGACCTTCCAATGCATCTATCAAACAGGGAATCAAGTCTAGAAAAACTGTTCTTGGAAGAACTCTGCTTGAGAAACACACACCAGAAATAACATTCTCAAGGGAGACTGGGATGTGTTCAATAAGGAGCAAATGATGTTCAAGAGGACAAATGAATTATCAAGGAAGTCACAGAGGATTAAGTGGGCCAGACTCCCTTGGGCAAGGCTCAAACTACTACTAGAGAATTAATTATAGATTTGGATCTGAGGACATTGCTGTATCTTGGGTTGTGGTAGTCCAACCCAGACATCTGTTGACTGGCAGTATCCTGCCCTGAGAAAGTAAGAATCTGTTAGAGCTTGGATTTCCTACCCTGTGAGTAACTCAAAGAACAAAGGCAGCTTAACAAAATGTTGCATTCATAACTGTGGAGTAATCAGAGATTTGGAAAACCTGGACCTTGTGAAAGCTTGGACTACAACTATAAGGAAAGATTATAAAAAGATCTATAGCTGAGTCTTGGCTTTGGCAAACAATGGTCAAGGCATCATTTAACCCCAAAGACTTCCAAAAATAAAGAAGAAAGAAAAACCCTTCAGCTTAGTAGATGGTTTAGATTTTGCTATTTAAGCAAGTAGCAGACTAAAATTTTCTTTCAGCCAGATGTTTAGCCTCATTAACAAGAACAACACACATCTTGCATGAATTGACCCAGGAAAGGTCTACATGGGTGAGAGAATCCAGCCAAATCACAGCTGATTCATGTACTTTGGCCTCCCCTGCCCCCACACACTAACAGAAGACCTCAGAGTTGTGGGTGTCATTGTTGGTCAAGTTAGGTTGTGCTATCACCAATACAGGGATTCCTGGCAAGCCTGTTATCACATAAATGGAATCAAAGATACGAGAAAGCAGTGCGCATTGTATTGCATTTTTTCTTGCACCTAATTCTCATTAGTCCTGTCTTAGAATTAAAACTCAAATTAAATAAAATGCATTAAATGCTAAATATAACAAATTTACAGCATAATGGAATCTTAGTATTCAGTTGATCTAAATTTTCTTCACCCTTTGATGCTGTTCTATAGATGCTCACACAGAGTCCAGAGAGGAAAAAATGCCTTGCAGATGTCACAGTTAAGCTTTAATTTCCAAACGAGAAGAGAATTTTGTGTCACCCATAGTACAATCTGTGCTAACACATTGGATTCAGCTTGTTTTTCAAGCTGTTGGCCTACATCTTGCCTCCTAGCTCCTGGTTAATGCTTTTTTAAGAAAGACTATTGGACTTTCTTTGCATACCCAATTACTCTGCTCACCTGTTTGTGCTTCCCCCTTCTCCTCTTGGCCACTCCTTTCCACAAATACGCACACATTATCAGAAAAAAAGTCAAGTCTAGAGCGTAGAAGTATTTGATGGTTGTATTGCACACTACCTGTTCCTTCTTCATCTGTAGGACAACCTTTTCTCCTGGGAAATTCTTCCCCTACCCATTTAAAGTCTCTGTGGTTTGAATGTTATCTTGATTTTACCTCCAGAGAAGATAACTCAAGCGTAATCAATCATAGCATCCAATTTCCCTGTCTACAGTGAATGGTTCAGGGATGAGAATGTGACCCAATCAGAGCCAACAAGGCAGTTACAAGACTTCCGGGACTACTTCGAGAAAATAATTCTCTCTTTGCTGCTGATCTTACAGCTATGAGGATGTAATCTCGGAACTGTCGGGTGGTCATTTTACTTCTGCAATGGATGAAACAACTGAAAATAAAACCAGTACATAGCAAAGCAAGAGTCGAGTGATGGAGGAAAAACCCCATTCTGATGATATTAGAACACCTCGATCCATCTGAGCTTGAAACTCTTAGACATTTCAGATAGATGAGTGAAAAAAAAATCACACTTTAGTTTAAGTCAGTCAAGTCCATTATTCTGATACTTGCAATTGCAAGATTCCTGATGAATATTGCAGTATAGAGTTCACTTAATGACTAGGCTCTCTACCAGGGATTCAGTTGCTGACTTAGGTGGCTTTTATTTTAAACAAATTTTTGTGGGTGCATAGTAGGTGTATATATTTGTGGGGTACATGAGATGTTTTGATACAGGCATGCAATATGAAATAAGCACAACAAGGAGAATGGGGTATCCATCCCCTCAAGCATTTATCCTTCCAATTACAAACAACCCAATTATATTCTTTAAGTTACTTTAAAATATACAACTAAGTTATTATTGACTATAGTCACCCTATTTGCAACAGCATGGATGGAATATATTGATCTCCAGTTCCATCCATGTTGATGTACCACATTTTCTTTACCCATTCATCTGTTGATGGACACTTAGGTTGCTTCCAAATCTTGGCTATTGTAAACAGTGCTGCAACAAAGAGGAGTACAGACATCTATCTCCTCAATATGCTGATTTCCTTTCTCTTGGGTATAGGCCCAGCAGTGGGATTGCTAGATGATATGGTAGCTGAATTTTCAGTTTTTTGAGGAACCTCCAAACTGTTCTTCATAGTGGTTGTACTAATTTACATACCTACCAAGAGTGTACAAGGGTTCCCTTTTCTCTACATCCTTATCAGCATATGGCTATTCAGTTTTCCCAGCACCATTTATTGAAGAGACTCTCTTTTCCCCAGTGTATGTTCTTGGTATCTTTGTCAAAAATGAGTTTACTATACATGTACAGATTTGTTTCTGGGTTCTCTATTCTGTTCCATTAGTCTATGTGTCTATTTTTATGCCAGTACCATGCTGTTCTGGATACTATAGCTCTGTAGTATAATTTGAAGTCAAGCAACGTGGTTCCTCCAGTTTTGTTCTGTTTAAGACAGCTTTGGCTATTCTGGGTCTTTTGCGGTTCAATATAAATTTTAGGATATTTTTATTCTATTTCTGTGAAGAATGTCATTGATATTTTGATAGGGATTGTATTGAATCTGTAGATTGCTTAGGGTAGTATGGACATTTTAACAATATTGATTCTTCCAATCCATGAATATGGAATATTTTTCCATTTTTTGGTGTTCTCCTCAATTTCTTTCATCAGTGTTTTATAGTTTTCATTATAGAATTCTTTCACTTCTTTGGTTAATTTCTACATATTTAATTTTATTTGTGGCTATTGTAAAGGGAATTACTTTTTGATTTTTCAGATTGTTCACTGTAGGTAGCTTTTTATCACTGCATGTTTGGCTGATACTTTTAAAGTTGCTTTCCAGCTGCTATCTTCTTTTGTATAATGCCATGAATTACAGTTAATCATCAGTCTGTATTTCCATTCAAGTCATAAATTTCCTGATTTTTCTACAATCTGTGCTAACATGGTCTTTTAGCTCCTAGAATCACCTCCCAAGGGAAAAGGAAAAAACAACCGTTGCTAGAGAGAACTAAAACAGGACTGGCCCAGCCACTAAGATGTCTACACAACAGAGGGCATTTCCCTTGGGGAAGGGCTGACAAGGACTACTTGCTCAGATAAGAATTACTTTTTCCTTTGCTCTTCTAACTTGGTTAGGCTCTGCAAATGTCACTTGATTTTCAAGCGGATACATCAATGTTCTTCATCTGAAAGTGAGATCTACCATCTAAGCTTCAGGGGAAGCAAGTGTGTGGGAAGCAGAGAAGGGAAGTTGCTGCAGAATTGTTTTACCTTACACACTCAAAGGAAGCCATTTTCCTGCTATATTTACTGTTACCCTGCTGAAAGCTAAATTTGTATTTGCTTAAAATCAACAAGGCTTTCTTTTGGGCTTTCTCACTTTTTTAGAGTATTTTTGCATTTGCTGATTTTGGTGAGTGAAGCCCAAGATCTAGTTGTAGACTTAGCTTGAGCTAGAGAGTCCAGTAACTCCATCTCTTAGCCAATTGCATTCCATTATTAGCTACATTTTTACCTGAATCTGATTTTTCTTGGCAGGCTCTGGACTTGAATACTTCTTAAGACCTCATAGAAATATCCAAAGATGGATGGAACGTAGACAAAACAAATATCAATTTTATTTATCAGTGTCAGTTATTGTTATGATAGAGATCCAATGAGCACAAACTTTTTGCCCAAGCTAACAGTTTATTGGAGGAACTAAGGACAACTGGGTTCTGGTCCAAGTTTTGCCACTAGCTGTCAAAGTAACCTAGAATGAGTTGTTTTGCCTCTCAGACTCAGTCTATAAAATAAAGTTTTAGAACCAAATGATTTATAGTTTTATGGCTCTCAGCAGAGTAGCATCCATGCAGCACCAGGAAGAAGTTGGGGCAGACCTCAATAACATTAGGAAGATAGCAGAAAGTGGCTTCTCTTCCCTCTAGTACTTTCTTCCCTTCCTGTCTTGGGTTGAGTTTTCCCAGGAGCATATCTTAATTCAAAAAACTGGGTGCAAATTTTTATTTGGGGTGTGAACAATAAAAGCACCAGTAGAAAAGTGGCAAAAGGTGATAAGAAGTAAAGGAAACCCCACATAGGGTACATTAGTGAGTAGCTGCTTGCTAAGGGCAAGTAGGGTCCAACTCTGCTGGGGACACTAGGAAGAGTGTATGGTTTATGCTCTGAGGTTGTCCTCTTAAACGACGAGGAAGCTCCATCCACCAACCCTCCATCATCAGTCAAAGGCAGTTTATTTAATGAAAATATCTGTTTAAGCCCTACATTAGGATCTAGGGAATGTAAATATGTTTTTTCCTCAAACTATAGGAGAAGTAGAAGAAAGGCCACAAGTAGTTAAATGTTCATATAAGAGTTAAATAGAAATGCTGAGAACTAATTCTCACATATAGCAAAAAAGAGACCAGAAACAGTCTGTAATATATGATAAATAAATAGTACAATATGATCTATGCAAGTGCCTTGAGTGCTTTGTTTCATAAACAGTTGGACTCAAACTGACAGAAGATTTTGTCTCAGCTGAAGTGAAAAATAATGATTTCCCCCCCTTTATCCTGGTGTCTCTTTGCGATAGCAACATGGTTACATGAAGTCTAAATGTGTGGCATGTGAGAGATTTGGAAGCACATAGTACACACAATTATGAGCAGCTATGGTCTTGACTCAAAGGTAGTGGAGAGGTGGTAAAAAGTCTGGACTGCAGGCATTTCATCTATTTCATCATCAGTCAAAGGCAGTTTGACTGATGATGGAGGGGTTGGTGGCTGGAGCTTGGCATGAACCTCTGGCAGTCTCAGGGAATTGCAGTAAGATGTCATATGGGGGACAGTGACACTGGGGGCTGTGGACACTAGCACTATTAGCTACACTCCCCATCTATCAATGCCTGCCCTCTACTTCTTGCCCTAAATGGAAGGATTTGAAGAACAGCCTCACTAATGTACAAATGACAGCTAAAACCTTATCATGTTTTTCTACATGGCATATCCTTACTTTAAAACAAAGTCTTATACCAGAGGAATGCCCTTTAGGCATCAGCCACAGTGAGAAGAATCTTCCTAGCACAACTGAAATCCTGCCCATCCACTCTGCTTTTGAGTGAAAAGGGCCCTAGCAGTGAAAATGAAAGGTGAGAGCCTTGACAATGAGGTCCAATCATTCTCATAGTTTTATCTTGATTTGGCCTGTAAAGCTTGGATCATTCAGGTCTCTTTTGGGAAGAAGGAATCCCCCTCAGGGTTTCCTTCCCTCTGTCAATGATCATTGTTAGTGACCCATGCCTCCTCCCATCCCATTTTGTACACACACACACACACACACACCCCAACAGCATAAAGGAGACAAAGTGATGCTGAAGACTCTTTCCACCCAAATCAGAACTCCCCTCGGTGCCTCCACTTCCATTCCTCTACCTTTGCTGCTCTAACCTACAATTACTATCATAGTTCATGCTTGACTGTCCAGCCTCATCTGTCATATGAGGCTCAATCTTTGGCCAATCTGAGCCATGGTGTATACCAACTCTCTACCCTTCTCCATTCAATAGATGAAATGCCTGAAGTCCAGCCTTTTTACCACCTGTCCACTACCTTTGAGTCAAGACCATAGCTGCTCATAATTGCTTGTACTAGGGGCTTCCAAATCTCTCACAAACCACATATTTAGACTTCATGTAACTGTGTTGCTATCACAAAGAGACACCAGGACAAAGCGTGAAAATATCAGAGCATTCTTTTTCACTTCAGTTGAGACAAAATCTTCTGTGAGTTTGAGTCCAACTGTTTATGAAACAAAGCACTCAAGGTGGTTGTGTAGATCATATCGTACCATTAATTTATCCTGTATTAGAGACTGTTTTGATCTTTTTGCTATATGTATTAGTTATCAGCATTTCTATTTAACTTTTACACGAACATTTAACTACTTGTAGCCTTCTACTTCTCCGTAGTTTGAGGAAGAAACATATTTAAATTATCCAGAGCCTAGTGTAGGGCTTAGACAGATATTTGTGTTAAATAAACCCACAGTTTATCAACACATATTTATCAGCACTTGGTATTTGCTTCAACTTTGTTCTAGTTACTGTGAGATTTAAAGAATAAAATTTTACGATGCTCTCCCTTCTCTGGAGATTACAATTTTTTGCAGGGGAGAGGGTGGACATGATTAATGAGCATGAAACAAATAGAGATGAATGCACGACATTTTATGGTCAAGTGCTGCATTGTGGGCATTGAACTATGTTTGCTATAGAGGCATAAAAACAAACCAAAATCCCTAAGAAAATAAAATTTTTACAGTCATGGACTTGAGATGAAAGAACACAAAACAGGCCCATCCTTTAGTCCATGCCAAACTGTTCTCTACAATTTATCTCTTTATAATTCTGTTTAGTCTAGTCTTGAATGCTGCTAAGGATCCGGTTTCCATCACAGTCATTGGGAAACACCTTTGCAATCTAAGTGTCCTCAGTGTCAGGCTGTTTGGTTTCTTGCCTTTATATTTCCCATAACAATAATGGTCATATTTCTGTCCAGGAATGTCCTCCACATTACATAAATGGCAAGTAAGGGTGTGATTCACAGGATCCAGAGAACTCTAGAAACAACAAGTCTGATGTTCACTGACATCTGAACATTTGCAGTTCATGAGATCTCAGTGTCTGGCACCGGCACATAGTAGACATTCAATAATAATTGCATTATTGATAATGATCAATGTTTGAAAATGATTGCCTACTGATGTGTAGCCTAGCTCATACTCCTAAAAATACCCAGTTTCCCCAACAATGGATGCCATGAGTCTAAAAGGATTGATAGCACAGTGGAATAGAGCGTGGTATCATCATGATGCTCAGACCAGGAAGAGTGTGGTGAGGATAACCAGAAGGGTGGGAGCTCAGAAAATGTTGTGGAGTTATCAAATGAGGTCGCAGAGCAAGGAGACTCAGAGGTCTGAACTGGGGGAGCAAAGTTAGGCTCTCAGCTCCATCTCCTATCAGCTGCATGAGGAAGATCAGATCTCAGTAGACCTGCTATGACACACCCACCTACCTCATGTTTGAAAACGTGACTCTACAGGACAGGCCTGTGTCCGGATGTGTTGTCAGAATTTTTTGAATTGAATAATTGGAATTTTTGGTAGAACACTGAACACTAAATGTTCCTAAACAAGCTGTCCATGAGGTGAATGCATTACTAGTACGATTGGAGAACCTGCCAGTACCCATAAAAGCTTCCACATTAATGTACGCACGGTTTGCCTGGTTTCCCTTCAGATCTATGTCATGTTTGAGGAGACTTGCCACTGCCCTGACTCCATTCTCTTGTTAACTCAAAAGGCTGTGTTCTCACATGTTATAAAAAATACAGCATGTTAGGCTGGTAGTTGTTTGATCACACACTATATTCCTTACCCTGACCGATAGCAAGAAGTACTCATATCACCCAGCTCAGCATTTGGCCAGACAGCCATAGTTATACAATTATGGGTCCTCAGTTGTAATGAAGGTATTGTACACGTAGTTGTATATAAGATTTGGGAATGTGTCTGCAAAGGGTGACTGGCACCCAGAGAACTGCCACATACCAACTGATAATCACTAGTTTGCAGTGAGATTTTCATAGCATTATGGCCATAAAAGGCTATGAGGAAAGTATCAACAACCTGATTTTTTTTTGAAGGAAGTTTAGGTTGAATTCTCTATGAAAATAAAGCCTTGGTTAATAATTATGAAGAGGCCCTATATTCAGTAAGTGTAGTTAACTCTGTCTGGATGGAAGTTTGGAGAACATAAATGAAAGGATCCCTGATCTGTGAATAAAACCGATGACTTGAAAGAGCCCTATAGTTAGCATGACATGGCCAAGACCTCCTCCCCTTCTCAGGCTTTAGTGCAATGTGAGTGGGAGATGAACCAGTCAGAACTGAAAACCCAAACTCCCCAAATTCAATGTCATTAGATGCACCAGCACAGGTGGAATATGCCCACTTCCTCTCTTAGCTCATTAGTTGGGACTGATGGCGTGGCCTTACTGAAGCAGTAGGGAACCAGGAAGTACAGTTCCAGTACACTCCTCAGGATGCACAGCAGGCAGCAATGACCTCCATCCTTCCTGTAGGTCTCAAGTCAAGGTCACTTCAGGAGATTCACCCTGAACTCCACTTCATTTTACACCACAACTTCCTACCCTGGTGAGCCTGATTCTCCTTACCTGCTTTTTGTTGTTGCTGTTGTTGTTGTTATTCAATTTTATGCATCAACTTTAACCTACCATATACTTTAATTAACTACTGTTTGTCTCTGCCTAGTGGAAGGCACATTCCATGATAGCAAGGATTTTTGTTTATTTTGATAACTGTTCTCTCCCTAGCATGTAAAATGATACCCAGCACACATTACGGGTGCTTAACAAATATTTGTTGACCTGAAATAAATTCTAAAAACAGTAACAACAGGGCAACTCATTCTCTGCTTATAAATTACCTTTGTCTCCACTTCTTTCCCAAATGATGGGCTTGCCCTCTCCTCAGGCTTATTCCTGAAGCACCTTTTACTCAGCCAGTGAATACTAAATGATGGCCAAATCATCCATTTTTAAATGTCCAGGTTATAATTTTCTCTCCCTCTTAATATGACAGAATCTGTTATTCATGTGCAGGTTTTGCAGTCTCTGATGGTGCTCTATCAAGCCAAGTGCCTTTGACAACAGTCCAAATAAAATGAAAGGGTAGGCAGACACAAAGCAAATGAATATCTGGCTATGAAGGGGTGTGTTATAGAACCAGAGAAAATCATATTTCAAAAGGATCTTAGAGGACCTTGTTTCCAACTTCCTAGCCTCTGACAGAGATTTCCAGTAATGAGGATCATAACTCTACAAGATGGCCCATTTAATTGTTGGACCATTCTAAGAATTATTCTTTCTTACCAAAATTTGTTTCACTCTAAATTCTGCCCATTGGTCTTGGTTTGGCTTTGTGGAGCTACTTAGGAAAAAGTCTAATTCCTATTCTACATGAGAGCTCTTCACAAGCTTGAAGAAAATTGTCATAGCCTTACTCTGACTCTGAGCCAACCTCAAAAATCCCACTATTTTGTTGCTAATAGAATATGGTGTGTTATATACCCCAAATAAATTATTTTTAATGGGTGAGTGGACCAGTGATAACTGAGTGGATGTACAAGTGCATACAAAGACATGGCCCACTCACTGGGTTAATGGATGTCTTGCTCCTGAACTTCTCACCATCTTAACCATCCTTTTCTGGATATTCTCTGCTTTGCTGGTGTCCCTCTTAAAGTGAAATCTCTAGAACATAACCCTCCATGAGAGATATGGCCAGCACAGAGAACAATACAGCTGAAAGCTCAAGGTATGTTTCTGTTTTACAAAACTCAGAAATCATATACTAAGTGAAATGGTTTGGCTGTGTACCCACCCAAATCTCACCTTGAACTGTAGCCCCCATAACTCTCATGTGTTATGGGAGGAACCTGGTGGGAGATAATTGAATCGTGGAGGTGGTTTCCTCCATGTTGTTCTCATGGTCGTGAATAAGTCTCACGAGATCTATTGATTTTATAAGGGGTTTCCTCTTCTGGTTGTCTCTCATTCTCCCCGGACTGCCACAATGTAAGACATGACTTTGCTCCTCCTTTGCCTTTCCCTGTGATTGTGAGGCCACTCCAGCCATGTGGAACTGTGAGTCCATTAAACCTCTTTTTATTAATTACCCAGACTCGGATATGTCTTTATCAGCAGTGAAAAAAACTGCCTAATACATTAAAGCTAAAGATAAAATGAACTACATAAAAATACTGTAATATAGTTAGTAAATTTATTTCTCAAAAGAGTAAGGATTAATAATTCTGAAAATACTTTATGTGCATTATAGTTTTGAGGAAGTAATATATTGTAGAAAATGAGAGTCAGGTTGGAAAAACCTAAAGTCCTGTTTGTAAAAACTGTTCCTTTTTACTGTTGGAAAATGAATGAATAAATAAATAAATAAAGAGCAATAAAAATAAAAAAGAAAAATAGGAAGGCTAAAATGAACTCTGTGGTATTGGGTTAGAATCAGAGGTGTCAGTATGAGCTCATATCCGATAATTAGATAGATGATAGATAGATTGATATGACACCTTTGATTCAATTACTGTTCACAATGACATCTTTGATTCGAATAGACAGACAGACAGACAGATATAGATAGACAGATAGAAAAGATAGTGCATATGCTTGTGTTAATAGCCATTAGTATATTTTTAAGCTCTGTCTGCTGAGGGGACTTAGGAGTAATGTCACAATAGTAGCAATGGGTATACCTAGTGCCCAGATCTTGGTTTCTAAATGCCATTCTCCAATAAAAGGAGTCCTGGTTCATTAGTGTCCTTGGAGACCTGGTTGATTCCAAAGCTGTGGTAAGGAAAATACAAAACGATCCTGGAACATAATGCAGTGGCCAAAAGCAAGAAAGTGCTTTAAATGAAATGTGGGCAGATTAAAAGGGTAGAAACACCAACCTGAAGGAGTTCTCAATGACCCGATCTGTAACAACAGAATACAATAAATATCCATGAGTCCAAATTGATATACATAAACACTTAAAAAACATAGAAGCAACAGCTCTTCCTTCCAGAAGAATTTTACTTAGTAAATGTAGAAAAATGAGGGAAATAAGGAATCATCATTAAAACTCTACATTAGAATTGGTACAGGCAAGATCTACCAATGTGTGCTAAAATTAGTTCAAACAAAAAAGTTTGAACAGAAACAGGATATCTGTATAATCTCAAAGTATCTCCTCTAAGATACCCATACATTTCAAAGAGAGAAGAAAAGATACTTTGCAGTGGAGCAACTCAGCAAACACCAATTTAACCAAGCGATAAAGTGATAAAGGTTAATATCGCCAGTAAAAGGCTCTATCAATAAGCCCCTGATCTTATACACTGAGAAGAATACATCACTTCCTTGGTAAATTTCTTAGTAAAAATGCATAACTAGAATCTAATCATGAGAAGACATCAGACACTCTCACATTGAGGGACATTCTACAAAATTAATGACCAAGACTCTTCAAAAGTATCAAGGTCATGAAAGATGAGGAAAGACCGAGGACTTGACACAGATTGGAGATTTAGGAACAATGAGATCTCAATGTGACATAGGTCCCTGGATTAGATTCTGAAACAGAAAGCAAAACCTGGAAAAACTGGTGAAATAAAGGCTTGAATTTGTGAATAATATTGTACCAACATCAATCTCTCAGTTTTGATATGTGTTATGTGTGTGTAAGATGTTAACAGTAGAAGCTGGAGGAAGCATGTGTATGAATTTGCTGTACTACTTTTCCAGCTTTTCTCTAAGTCTGAAAGTCTTTCAAAATATAAAGTTTAAAGCCATGATCAAGGTCTCAGGGGTCAGTCACTGTTTCTGTCTCATGCTGGAGTTGCCTTTGTTCCATCCTCTCCTTGATGTTCAGTCTGTAACAGTGTGCTCAATTAATGTTGTCGAATGAAGGAACGACAGTAAGACAGCAGGTACTCAGGACAGGGCCTTGTGCCTGGACTACAAAGTGGCTCCCCCATCCAGGGTGGGAAGTTCTGATTATCAGGAAGGGGATCTTATTTCTATCAGTTTCTGGCTTCACCAAATTGTTGTTTGGAGTGGTATGACCTTGAAAAAGTTGGTCAATCCTTTCAATTGTAGATGTGGGCATTAATTAATAGGGGCCTACCCACTCTACCTCGCAGGGCTATGGTTAGGCTCAAAGCATACAATGAAAGTCCGGACCAGAATGATGACCTTAGCATCCCCTTCCTCAGAATCCCTGCAGTATGATTGCCTGGCTAACTCCCCTTTTGCTGGACATCACAGTGTTTCACAAGGGGCAGCATGTACAGGTGGTGGACGGCCCAGGCTCTAGGTTTACGTTGCTGGTTCCCATCCCATTCCACTGCTGACCAGCTGTGTCATAATTTCCTAATCTATAAAATGAGGATAGTGACAGAATTGACCTCATAAGGTTGTCTTAAAGATAAAAGGAGGCAATTTGTAAAGTTTTTATATTTTATTATTAATTTTTAAAATTTATTTTATTTTGGATTCAGAGGGTACACGTGCAGGTTTGTTACATAGGTTTATTGCATGATGCTGAGGTTTGGGGTACGGATGGTCCTGTTACCCTGGTGGTGAGCATCATACCCAATGCAGAGTTTTTTAGCCCTTTCCCTACTCCCTTCCTCCCTACTTTAATAGTCCCCAGTATCTGTTGTTACCATCATTATGACCATGTGTATTCAATGTTTAGCTCCCAGTAAATGCCAGTACATTGTTGATTCTACAACAAATGCCAGTAAAAATACGTGGTATTTGGCTGTTTCTGCATTGTTAATTCACTTAGTATAATGGCCTCCAACTGCGTCCATGTTGCTGCAAAGGACATGATTTCATTATTTTTATGGCTGAGTAGTATGCCATGGTATATATGTACTATATTTTCTTTATCCAATCCACTCTTGATGAGCACCTAGATTGATTCCATGTCTTTTCTATTGTGAATAGCACTGCAGTGAACATATGAGTGCACATGTCTTTTGGCAGAACCATTTATTTTCCTTTGGGTATATATCCAGTAGTAGGGTTACTGGGTGTGAAGTTTTTAAAAGTTGACTTGAAACATGGTAAATGCTACATAGTGTTTGCTCTTCACATTTAAAGATCTCAGTAAGATCTTTCTTCCTGTTACTTCATGATGTGACTCAGAATACAATTTAATTCTTCTGGGTATAGCAACTTGTGCCTTCCTAACTAAACCATAGGTTGTTCAAGGGCAGGGACACATGTGCCTTGTGTTTTTGCCTTTCCTAGTATGAGGCATTGTGCAGAGGAGCTGCTCAATAAATATCTGATGATGGATTGATTCATAAGGTCCTAAAGCCAATGTTCTCCTATTTCACGATTTTGCTTCAGGCCAACTTGTCATCTGTATATTTTAACAAACTTGGAAAATAGAAAATTCTCTAGTGCTAGAACTGGTCTTTCCTGAACTCTGTCAGAGTTTGCTAAGGGAGTAGTTAGCTTTTTGACATCCCTCCCTCCCATTCCCCCTCTACCAAAAAATCATTCTATTAGCACCGTATCTGAGAAGACAAATTCAGAAATAGTGAGTTCAATGCTCAAGCTTTGTGCTCTACCCTTTTTTTTTCTATTGTCTGAGGGACGAAACAAATCCTGCCATACACTTCCCCAGATTATTCCTTTATGTTCTTTTCTTCCAAGAATATACCTTCAGACTAAACTTGAGCTTCAATGCTTGGCAATTACTAAAGAAATAAAATATCACCCTTCTCGTTAAGCATTTTGGCCACATTCTTCTTGGTTCCATTTTGAATACCTAAAGTGCAGTGCTCCTTCAGTGCCCTTGAAGTCATACTTGTTTCCTTACTGAATGCATTATTCCATAGGAAAAAAAAATCTTCATTCAATTTATGAATCACTCTTATCTTTACTCTTCACCTTTCTTTCTCTTTGTATTTCTCTCACTTACATACTTCTAAATTATTTCTGGCCAAACATAAGGCAGCCAACTTGGAATCCTGAGTCTGTAGCTATCTTTATGATCATTATTTTGGTGCCATTTATGTGAAATGAATTCCCGTAGATTTGGGGCACACTGCAAACTCCTTTCATTTTTTCCAGACAGCAGCAATTGTGCTGTGGTGAATTATCCAAATGCTGTTTCTCTCCCCTGCCCTGGGTTGTCATTTCTCTCCAACGTATTTCTTCCTGTTTTGCCTCTATGACTCTACAGTGGACATAATTCATGATTCCAAGGAACTTTATTGCTGTCCTAACCCTAAAAATTATTCCAGAGTGATAGGGATCCTTCCCCACCCTCTGAGCAGGAGAGAGGAGATAAGACTGTAGCTCTGAAGTCTTCCAAACCTCCTTTTCTTTTCTTTTCTGCCTGATGTCTTGCAGGTCAAAACGACTGCCTTCTATTTGAAGAGCAACTGTGCGGGTTAGAAGGCAGTGTAGCTCCAGAGCTCAGGGGAACCCACGTGTGAGTGTGCCAGTGCCAGCATGTGGGGACACACTCCAAGGAGAATGGTAGTTCCTGGATGAGATGCTGCACTTCTCTGAGGTGATGCAGAGATCAAGGCAGCTGAGAGAAGTGCAAGGCCTGGATGTGAAGAAACTACATTGAGTTCCAGTTCTTCCACTTTCAAATTCTCTAGGAGCCTGATCAAGTCACATCCCTAGTTATCTTTGGAAAGGGGAGAGACAGCTTCCATCTCCCTCACTGAGCTGTAATGGGGATCAATGATCTCAGTACTCAGGTCAAAGCATTTACAAACTGCAAAGGACCATGTGGATGACGCTACTGGAAAATAAGATTCTATAACAAAGAATAAAGGGATGGTTATTACAATGGTCATCCAAATCAACTGATCAATATAATTTGCACTTATTACACGTCAGGAAGAAGCATTAAGAAAGGTCCTTGCCCACAAGAAGCTTAAAGTTCAGTTGAGAGGACAAAAGTACCTAGCTTGTCCAGACTTGCACAGCTGGATCCATAAGAAAGCAAATCAACTCAGGTGCTAAATTGTGGGCTGTCGTATATTGCAATGGTTCTAAGATTTCAGAGGTTTAAATATTTCAGATAGGAAATAATAATATTGACCAAATGTTCCTACTCCTGATATTGGTAATGTTTTCACTATTGCAAGAGGGGTGGTCTGTGAGATGTGGGCAATTCTGGGCATCTGTGCTTCTGGCTTATGGTAGGCTCCTGGGCACTGTGTCCTACCATTGTCAACCTCCCATCACAGAAAGGAGGGATGGGAGCCCAATGTGAGAGTGCAGAGTCTGGGCTTTAGTGTCAGTCAGCCTCATTCAAATCACATCTCCAAAAGTAACAACAGGTGACCTTGGAAAAGTGATTTATGTCCTTTATGCCTTGGGGGTTATAACCATAGCTCTCTCATAGGATGGTGGTGAGGATGAAACGAGTGTCTAGGACATGCCAAGTATGAAGAACAGTGCTTGGCATATACTAAGTGCTCAGTAAATGCTCGTGACAGTTGTGACTACTGCTGTTGTTATTATTACAAGTGTTTTCCAAAGTGCTTCATTTGGGAGCAACAGTCCTTGTGTGCACTAGTTGTGCCTGATATTCCTCCCAGAGGGTGTTCTGTGGTTCAAATATGTAATAATTGCCACCTTTTACATGAAAAACAATGCACATAAGTATTGAAACTTGGGAGAAGTCCTTAAAGAAGGAGATTGAACTTTAGCCAACCTAGGTAATATAAACATACTTGCCTTTGGGGCCCTTGGGTCCTACTTAATACCAGTGATCTTATACCTTCTCACTTCGGGGAACCTCCTCTATGAGGTTGAAGAAATGGAGGAAATCTCCAATACACTGATATTTTAAGCTTGCCAAGAGTTACATAGAAATAAGGAAATCAATTGGAAATAATATTAACCATATTGTGAGTAATTTTTAAAACTCATGACTTGCATATTTTAATTATTAGCTCATTATTTGATTAAAACTGATTGAAATATTGACTTTTTTTCTCTCCTTGGCCAACAGATGACCTGCGATTTTATTAAGAGAGGAAGAGCTTAAGAACTGGCATACAAAATCTCAATAATGGCAGAAGGCCCATAAGGTATGCATTAGGATTACATGTGTCTCATGCACTGGTAAATAAAAAGTTAGGAATAACTTTCCTAGACAACTTAGTCTATTACGTGTGGATTTATCTAAAACTCCTCAGTGTCCATCATCCCTGGAACAATTAATTTCCAAAGTCAAATTGCCACTTTATAGAGTCAGTGGATCCAAATGCAGTGATCAGTTTAATGTTCACTTCTATCTCTTTGAAAATGTATCACCACAACCAGCTTCTGCTGATTTTGGTTATCAATTGGTGATATCAAGTTTCCTGTTGGATTTGAACCTTCTAGAATATGTCTTAATGATAGTTCTATCATTGGTAACTAACCCTTTGTTAAAATGAAATTATCACATCAGAGAAGCAACACAAAAGTATGATCCATTAAGATGCCTTCACTAAATTAAGTTTAACTGTTCCTTAGCACACGATTAGCTAAGAGGGAATGAAGCACTGGACTTGTAAGAATCACAGAGAAGGAGAGGCAGGACACAGAAGGCCATTCTTGGCCCTGCACAACACACCTATAAGGAGTTCTCCAGGCAGTTGGACTATCATAAAGAAGTGCCAGGTTTCAGTGGAATTCAAAGAGATGGAAAGGGGTGATTGAAATGAAGATGATGTCATCTTATTTTTTTCCCCACAGTTTAGTTTTGGGCTGGCCCTGCCAGTCACTGACACCTCATTCTTCTGTAGCAGCCATGGTTTATCTATTTCTGTCCCTTTAACTCCCAGTGAGACATCAACAATCCAAATACTTCAATAAGAGTTTTCTCCTCTCTCCTCTACAGTCTGAGATCTAACTAGGGAATATTAGATAAAAGGTACCACCAGTCTCCTCACCAGGAAAAATCAAGTACCCTGGGGATAGGGGTGGACATTTATTCTGGCACCTCCAGAATGCTGAGTCCCATAACCCAGCTTGTCAGTGGGCGAGACAAAGGCAGGTGTCAGGAATCAAAGGTACAATGACTGCCCCAATTATGAAAAGCTGAAGTCCATTCAAAAGGCTTAGTCTTTTAAGATCTCTAGAAAGCATACATCTGGGCCTTTCTATGCTCTCTGGGATCCCTCTGCCTGGAGGTTTCTGAGAGGTAAAGGGTGGAGGAGCTGCCCACAAAGCTCTGCCAAGGACACAATTGAAGGAGGTGCTGGGGCTGGTGGCTTATGCATTTCCTTTTTAAATATATATTTCCCCTGCTAGTTAAAACCACAAGTATTTGAAATAATCCCAGAGGAATGAAATCTCAGACCTGTGGAATGTCAGTCGTGGAAATTAAATGGACACCACGTGACCTAGCACATGCCACTGTGGAAAATAAACATGTGGTCCTGAGCAGACCTGCTGTTGACTCTAACATCTTGAGATGACAGGCAATCACTTTCTGAAACCATGGCCAGAGGTAGAGTTCTCCAAAGGTTTCAATCAAGAGTCTTTTAAAGCAAATTGACTATTTGTCTGTGATTCTCCGGCAAATTAGGGATCTGCTCTTGTGCTCTTGAATGCTGGACAATGGAGCCCCGGACAAAGCTGCTAAACACACACAAATGCACTCTCCCTTTTTGGCCACAAAAGACCATGTTGTAAAGAGCCGTCTTGCTCAATCCTGCTTGCAGCTGTGCAGAATCAAGATCTCTCTATTTAAAAGGAGCAATGAGGATGGCTTAACTCTGGTGTGATGCAGAGGTGATGTGAGCCAGCAGTAGGAACAGAAAACAGTGGGGTGCTACAGCAGCAACCCCCTGGGAGAGGGAGAAAGGCTGGGTGGATATAAAGGCAGAGCCAGAAAAGATGCAGAGAGAAAGAGAAAGGGTAGCACAGTGTGTTTGTGGGGAATGGGAAGGTGAAAAGTGGAGAGAGGGAATGGGAAAAGAAGAGAGAGAAGGAAAGAAGTAGGAAATGGAAGTGAGTATGGGGAGAGAATTGGCAAGATGGCCAGGTGGAGGTAAGGGGATGAGTAGGGGAGTGAGCGTGCTGTTATTCCTTTCCCTTCACACAGCATTACAAATGCAGAAGGCCAGGCCAGCCAGGCACCGTGCAGCTGGAATCAATCGGAGTAAATGTGGGCGGTTGCCCAGGCCTGCCCCAGGGAAGGGGTGGGAAGTCCTTCCCTCTGGTTTGGCAAAGCCCAGCTTGAGCCTGCCAGCATCACTGGCCTCCTTGGGGCAGCTGTGGGGCGCAGGAAGAACATGGCCCACTCCAGGATGCTGCAGATAGAAACCCAGGCCCCTGAGGATGGCTTAGGGTCCCCCACACCCCATTCCTCGGTGACCTCTTATTTTCACCAAGATTGCTGAAATAAAGAAGATTCAAGTAGAGGATTTCTCTCCTCAAACATAGACACAGGGGAGTGTGGATTCTTCCCAGAGAAAAAGCAAAATCTAGTCCGCTGCCTGCAGGCCTTCAAAGCATGAAAATTGAAGTTGTTTTACAGTCTATGGAAGCAAAATCTTCACCAAATTGTGTAATTGGATGGTTTATATTTACACTTCTCTCCTCTTCCCCTGAGTACCCCTTTCCAAATTTTCGGCATCTCAGCTCATGTGATGGAAATATGTGTGTGGCCTCTCATATGTTAGCTCACTTGCTCTGGGCTGGAGATGCCCAGTGGCTGACATGTGCCCAGGGCTTGTCTTCAGGCTGCTTTCAAGCTTCTCTAGGTTCCTGTGTCCCTCCCTAGGGTGCCTGGACTTGGAGTCAAAACCAAATACAGGACATGACAATTTACCCAGTTAACAGACAATTTACCCAATTAATACAGCTGGAGTTCTATTGGTTCTTTGAGGAGGCACACGACCAGCTGGCAAGAGTGTTCAGACTATGAATGAGACGAGCTGGTTGACAGTCCCAGGATGGACACTGCCTGACTGTGTGATGTTCGGCACAGGCATTGTCCCAAGACCTGGGATACCCCACCTTTATTTTATTGTAAAATAAAGCTATGTGCCTTAATGACCCCTAGGGCCCCTTCTAGCATTCGGTTCTTCGGTTCTGCTAAGAAACTTCCTCATGTCCCCCTCATGTCTGCTTTCACCAATTTCCAGCAAGCCTTGGATTCAAATAAGATATAATTTGCCCAGATTTCTTTCTAGATATAGAATAAAATCTCCTCACCCATTCAGGTACATGAGAACTCTATAGTAAAAAGAAAACAAACTATTATTTACTATAAAAATTAAATTTAGAAAATAGGAATTAAATATTTCTTAAAATCACTTTAATGAGTTTACAAAATTGAAGTAAATCTATTTGTTCTCTGAAGATAAGACTTGGAGCCAGAGGTTCAGTTCCATCTTTCAAATGGCTTGGGGTGGGGGTGAAGGAGAGGGAAGTAAATTCATATCTAAAAATGATTAAATGAAAATTTAATCCTTGATTATCCTCCTAACAGCTGCTGATGGAAAATCATGCACGCTCACCAAATTTTAAAGTGCCTGGGCTCTGTGCTTTCAAATTCACATTTTTTTTTTTCAGTCATTTGACTTTTAAAGTTGTAATGAATGTCTGTTTTCAAAGCATCCAGCATAATGCAGAGATCAACTATTTTAAGAAGTATTGTGTAGAAGTAATCTGCTCATATTCCCAAATCCCTGGATCTCTCTGCACTCTCTTGGAGCTGCTTCTTGGTCTGCATTCTGTCCTTCCTCCATTGTGTTTTCTATCTTCCCATTTGCTCTTTCCTGCCTCTCAGTACTGGGTGGTCAGGATGTTCCACTTCTCGGACTGTGTTGGAGCAAGGATTGTCAAAGTGTTGCCCTCCAGCCAACAGCAATAGCATCACCTGGGAAATCACTGCAGTGTGAAATATTGGGCCCTACTCTGACCTGTGGAATCAGAAACTCTGGATATACTTTGGGCAAACAATCTGGTTTTAACATGTCCTCTGGGTGATTCTGATGCAGAAGGGATTAAGAATTGGAGCAGGAAAAGACTGTAGGGTGGATGGATGCACCCTTTTATTATTTCATCAGTCATGGCTTTGTTTCCTGAGCTCCTCAACACCCATCTTTTCTGAATGACTGTCCTTGTGTTAGCTGATCTGTAGAAATGTTCAAATCTTATATTTAAAAACATGATGGGAGGAAACAGGCATCTTTTGTGACTTTTGTTCTATCCTAGCCTAATCATGCTTTTTAATTCCTATGATCTCTCTCCATTAGGCTCTCTCATTTGCAGAAAAAAAAAAAAAAAGGTCAATATTGCTCTGAGTATGTTGCACCAAGGTAAAATTCAAAGTGAAACATCTAACTTTGATTTTAATGTTTCTCAAATTGAGTTTGTAGACAGTCTGAGCTTTCTCAAGTTGGAACATCATTGATCTAGAACAGTGAGGGTTTCAAACGTGAGTCAGCAGACAGCTCCTGATCCACACTGAAGTTCTTGTCAGAGTAAGGCAAGATGTTTAAGTGAAGAGAGTTTTGTTTTTGTCTTGTTTGCATTTGTTTGCCTGCTTGTTAGGACAAATGACTCCATTTAAATATCTGTTTATGGTCTGGGTTAGATCCATCTAACTTTTTGTTAATATGTTCTTTACATTCATTGATGTCTATCTATATTTGACAAAGCAAAAATTGGTAGCTCTGAGGGACACTCCTCTTAAAAATTGCTAGTGGCAAAATGCAAGAAGTCCAGGAAACACAGATACAGGTAATTTCCAAGGTCTCTGTGTGCTTTCAAAATTCTATCATCTCATCCTCATCTTTCTACTTTCCCAATCTCAGGTGAAAATAGATTTCAAATCTTCTCATGATAGAATTGATTCCTGGGCTTTTTCATGAAGAAAATAAGTCTGTGGTTCTGATACGGATGTTCAGAGTGCAGGGTCTGTCCAGGCCAGAGCTCGACATGAAAATCAGCATACCCTTGATAGGATTCTCATTGCTGGTCACAGTGGAGACCAACGGCTTTCTACTGCAGAAATACCTTTCATCAGTAACACAGCCTCTGAGGCAAGCTGTTGCACTAAAGCAAAGACTTGAGGGATGTGTTTCCTCCATCATGATTTTAATATTTTACAAGCTAATGCTTCTCAGATTCTCCAGACTCTACACCAGGAGAGACTCTGTCATCATCATTAACTGGAGGCTGCTATATTTGCGTAGATACTCTATTCACTACATGTTATGGGCTTACTGTGTGCTCCCAAAATTCATATGTTGAAGCCTTACCCCAGTACCTTAGAATGTGGCTGCATTTGGAGATAGAGTCTTTACAGAAGTAATTAAGGTAAATCAAGGTCATTAGCATAGGCCTTAATCCAATACAACTGATGTCATTATAAGAGGAGGAAATTAGGACACAGATATATACATTACAGAGGGAAGGTCATGTGAAGACACAGGGAGATGGTCTTCGGCAAGCCGAGGAAACAGGCCTCAAAAGAAACAACCCTGCAGACAACTAGGTCTTGGACTTTTAGTTTCCAGGATTGGTACTTTAAATATCTGTTGTTTAAGCCATTCAGTATGTGTTTTTTTGTTATGGCAATCCTAGGAAACCGATACACTACCCAGATTGTGAATCATGATGCATGTCCAGGAGAAGAGTCCTTTTCTGAACAAGAGGGTAGTTTGGGCCTCTCAAGTATAGTGGAAAGTATTTCTGAGTAAGATTCTTTTCTAGGAATGAATAATGGCATTTGCAGCAACCTGGATGGGATTGAAGACTATTATTCTAAGTGAAGTAACTCAGGAACGAAAAAGCAAACATAGTATGTTCTCACTCATAAGTGAGAGCTAAACTGTGAGGATGTAAAGACATAAGAATGATACAGTGGACTTTGGGGACTCAGAGGAAAAGGGCAGGAGAGGGTGAGGGATAAAAGACAGCAAATTGGGTTCAGTGTATACTGCTTGGGTGATGGGTGTACCAAAATCTCACAAATAACTACTAAAGAACTTACGTAACCAAGTACTTTAACTGTTCCCCAAAACCTGTGGAAATCAAAAATTACAAAGATTCCTTTCTAATGTCTGTGGCTGAATTATGAAGTTTTCTCAACCTGATTTCTCTGCAGCCTTCTGCTAACTCTTTCAGAGGAGCAGTGAATATTATATCTGGTGGGGCCTACACATTTTTCCAGTTAACTTGCCTCAGGCATCTCATCTTCAAGTTTCCCATAATGTTCACAACTGGCTTTCAATTCAGGAAACCATTCCTATAAAGATAATACTTCTTTCTCACCCCAAGATGTCTCAAAGCCAAAAATAAATAAATAAATAAATAAAATAAAGCAGCCACGAAGCCACTAGTCAGAGGATTCAGTTGTAAGACAAGTACAGGAACATTCAGCCCTTTTGACCTCCTGGGCCTTTCTCAGTCCCGGGGCAGCACCATTCAGTGTGTTACCCATGGAAAATCCTTATCTAATATTACACATCCCCAGATACAGCTTTGGAGACAATGGAAATGGGAAGGATGTTTAGAAAGTAGGAAGAACAGGAAGTGAGTACAGCAAGGATGGATAGGAAAACTCAAAGTGAGAGAGAAAACAAGAGTCATAAAAATTAGTACAAAGGAAGGAGAGAAAAAAGAGAACAAAGAGGAGAAAATAAAAATAGAATTAATAAGGGGGGAAGAATTAGGCTAGATATGACAATCAAGTGTTTTAAAGTAGTCATGGAATAAAAATGAGATTAAAATACCAAAGAGGACTAGTTAAAAATATGGCCCCAAATGTGTGCGTGTGTGTGTGTTTGTAAATGGTACTCATGATCTAAAACCAAAGATCAAACTGGAGCTAATGCTCTGAGAAGAAAAACATGATATAGATGCTCAATAGTACTGCTTTAAGAACCTTGTGTTGATTTTAGTCACTTGTTTCTTTAAAGCGACCATATTTTCAATAGTGTTATCAATGCTTATTAGTAAATCATATTGTGTGAGTTTCCACATGTGGGTTTACATTCCACTTTCTTTTATTTCAAATCCAAGATCTGGCCTTAGTGAGGGTCCATCTTTTCTTCTGGTGGCTATTAGGTTGATAATTTAGTCAATGACTCTGATTCATAGAATGAATTCAACACTTTTTTCTTTTCTTTTTAGAGACAGAGTCTTGCTCTGTCACCCAGGCTGGAGTACAGCAGCACAATCATAGTTCACTGTACCCTTGAACTCCTAGGCACAAGGGATCCTCCCATCTCAGCCTCCTTAGTAGCTAGACCTACAGGTGTACACTACCATGCCCAGCTAATTTTTTTATTTTTAGTAGAGACAGAGTCTTGCTATGTTGCCCAAGCTGGTCTTGAACTCCTGGGCTCAAGCGATACTCCTGCCTTAGCCTCTCAAAGTGCTGGGATTACAGGTGTAAGCCACCATGCCTGGCCAAATAGATATTTTCTAAAGGAGTTATACCATTCATTGCTGTCAAGGTTTGTGCCTGGATGTAAGGAGAGAGACTAGTCATTGGACAGAAGAGGAGATAAAACCAGAGAGGACAGATGTTTCTTAAAAGACCACACATTCATTGAAATTCAGACCAGTTACTCAACCTCTCTGAGATCAGTTATGCCTTTCTCAAATGAATGTTATAATAGTTGTTTCAAGAATTTTTGAGAATATTAAAAAAAAAAAAACCAATGCTTATAAAGTAAATAGCACGAACCCAGAGCAGGTGCTCAACGCACGTTCAGCACATACACAGGCACATACACACATTTAGCAACACCCGACCCTTTGCATGTACATACAGGGCAGATAACAAAAAATAAGGCTGGAGCATTGACTATTACTATGCAAGAAAATTTCTATAAGAGTTCTTAATAAAGGAAACTTCTCCAAAAATGTACTTGTGTAAAATATTTCCTTCTCTATTGATACTGAAGCAAGCACACTGATAGACAGTTATCAGCTGCTCCCAAGTGAAGCTGCTTACACACATGAACAGACACATGTTTATATATAGTTCTGTGCTGTGCTTGCTATCTTAGAGGTAACCCCTAAAGGACACTGGCTCCTTTCTTCTATTTCCTTGAAAAGACACTAAAGGGAATTTAAAAGAGAAAAATTATGGAAAGTGGACAGCAATGAAAATATCATTTCACTCAGGTTCATAAATCATTTAAAAAATTCTTCTCTCATTTCCCGCCACCCTGCAGATTTATTGAAAATTTATCACCAGTCCTTTCAGGGAAGCTTTTCCCTGTTTAGAAGAGAGAGGAGAATTTTGACCTAAATTGCCTAAGAGCTGAGCCAGAATACCGTTGAAGTTCTGTGGCTCCATTTCAAAACTAGCCTGTGTTTTACAGAATTTCAAACATCCAAGTCACTTCCAGTCACAGGAGCTAAAATTGGCCGGGGTGGAACTTGTGGCTGTCAGAACTGATAAACATTTCCTGAATGCCAATTGGTTGGAGAGCCGTGTCTCTGCATGCCATTAAAATAGTCTGAAGTCTACCTCAATATGTAACCCCAAGTTCCAACCGCTTGTCGGGAAATTGAGACTTTGTTTGAACAAGCTCAACCAACATTTTTAGTACCATATTCTGTGGTCCAGGGGTCTTATGACGGCTGAGATTTTGGGGGGAACAGGCCAAGTCCTCCTGTTTCACGCTGGGATAAGAATAATCAAGCTTGAATCCCTTGAGCCCAGGGATCACGAACTGTCTGCATGGACTAGTGCCTTTCATGAACCTCAGGCACTTATGTCTCAAGAACAGAAGAAATAAAAATCAAATCAAAGCATCCAGTATTTGCTATGGGAGGACAAAATGGGTTTGACAATGACTATGACATTTTTCTGTGTTGGAGGGGCTTTCTTCTCTAAGGCAAAGTTTATCCTTGGCAAAACTGAGAGAGGATATTGTTTTTTTGCCACCTCCCTACAATTCCTTCCTTTTCCAAGCAGTGACTCTTGCCAGCTAAGCATTTACTGCACAAATCTAAATTGTCCTGCTACCATCTTCTCAATGAATTATTGATATGTGCTCTCAGAACCTCACTGATAGAAAGGGGTCTTTTGCTCCCTGTTAACAAATTCAACCAGAGCCAGTTTAGGCACAAAGAGAACCTAAGAGCTCAACTGGATGCTGGAAGGGCATGGATGTTATGGGCCCCAGGGACACCAGGAATCAGGACTTGTAATTCCAGCACCTTCCTCTCTCATGGATGCTTCTGTGTACGTCAGGTCCCTTCTCTCCTACCATAGATTAGCTTCTTTGGTCATGAGAGACATGGTTGCTTACAACTCCAGCGCCTCATATCACATCACCAGAGAATTTCTTTTGGAGCCTGAATTAAAAAATGCTGAAGAAGTGCTTTGACTGTGTTAATATGGGAAAAAAAAAAAAAAAAAAAAAAAAAACCGGCCCACATTACTAGAATAACCAACTGATGTCAGCAGGCTAAGGTTCTCTAATTGGTCCAGCTTGTTCAGCGGGTGAGATCTATTAGAGCATGCCAGATCCCACTGGAACTACTGAATGAGAAAGGAAGAGGAATACTCTATTTCTGGAAGAAGGAATAGACAAAGTTATGTATGTTTATCAGAGAAATCAACAAATGCTTGTAAAACAAATCTCTCTCCCACATTTAAATCTGAATACAGATAAGTAACTGAGGCCAGAACCCAAGGATGTTTAGGTCATGGGTTCCAGGCCTCCACAATCCATTGAAGGAAGCCACACACCATTACTCTCCTTATCAGCATCTCTTCAACATTACTTGCTCGATTCTCACAAACCTTATATAACTTTTTATACAATAGATATGTTTATGGAAAATGTGTGTAAATCAATTTTTCTAAAGAGAGAATCAAATTTTGACTATACCGGGGAGTTTGGTGTTGAAATGACCTTTAAAACAAAGTAGTAATTCTGCTAACAGTGCTGAAATAGCCTTAGAATTTACCTTGTGTTTGAATACACATTTTATATTGGGTGTGCTGAAATTCTAGAGGGTGTCAGAGTGGGAAGAACCTACACATTAAACTTGATGTACTGTTAATCTGATGCTCTGAAAAACATCTTTGGTTGTATCATGGGTGTTTTCCTGTTACTGCAGCTGAGGCAGTCCTTTGGGGTATATAGAGTTCAGTTTCCAGTTTCTTCTTTTTCAAACTGGATGGTCTGAACAAGGTATCTTATCTCTGCTAAGTCTTATTTCCCTCCTCTGCAAAGATGGGGATTACAACAATAGGTGTTTTGTTTGTTTGTTTGTTTGTTTTGTATTTTTAGTAGAGATGGGGTTTCACCATATTTGGCTAGGCTGGTCTTGAACTCCTGACCTTGTGATCCACCCACCTCAGCCTCCCTAAGTGCTGGGATTACAGGCGAGAGCCACTGCACCCAGCATGGTGGCGCACACCTGTAATCCCAGCTACTTGGGAGCCTGAGGCAAGAGAATTGCTGGAACCTGGGAGGCGGAGGTTGCAGTGAGCCAAGATGGCACCACTGCACTCCAGCTTGGGCGACAGAGTGTGAGTCTGTCTCAAAAACAACAACAACAAGAACAACAACAAAAACAGTTATTTCTACTCTGCAATGTTCGTGAGAAGTTTGAAATGAGATGAGCCTATGAAAAGACAGTTTAAATTTAACATCACTGTAAGATACTAACAATATGCTATATAAAATATGTATTATTTAATATAGTAAGTTTTTTGTTACCTAGGACCATGCTACATTATCCTTTCTTAACATCTGTATTAGTCTACTCAGGCTGTCCTAACAAAATACCGCAGATTGTGTGGCTTAGACTACAGAAATTTACTTCCTCACAGTTCTGAAGGTTGAAGTCCAGGACTAAGGTGTTTGTAAGTTTCGTTTGTCCTGAGGCCTCCTTTCTTGGCTTGCAGATAGCCACCTTCTCATTGTGTCCTCACATGGCCTTTCCTCTCTATATGAACGTATTCCTGGTGTCTCTTCCTCTTTTTGTAAGCATACAAGTCCTACTAGATTAGGACCCCTCCTTTATGACCTCATTGAACTTTGTCTCCTTAAAGACTCCACCAAATAAAATCACACTGGGGATTATGGGTTTAACGTGAATTTTGTGACCGGGAGGAAACACAATTCAGTTCATAACCCCATTTCAGTAAGAATCTACGCAGAAACTGCTCTAGAAACATGACTTATTTTTCAAAGAATCTTTTAAAAGAGCAAAACAATAGTACATGCTCATGAAGAAAATATACCAAAACTGGGAACTTGAAAATTCCACCAGCTTGTAGTCTGAAGAGGTGTTCCATAGAACTCAATACATGAATACAGGGATGAATGAATAATTAGAAATGGATGATTAATGACTGAATGAGTGGATAGTATTTTATGAAGGAATGATGAATTAAATTGTGTGGAAATGATCTCTTCTCCATACTGTTTCCACAGAGCAAACTGGCAGCACTTACTGAAAACACCTTCCCTTCATCTACACTCTACTTGGCCACTTGGTGGCCAGTTGTGACCAGCAAGTAAAGGCCAAGTCAAAGTGTGCACAGCAATCAAGAGGCATGAAGACAGGTTGCTCAGAAAGCTTCAGGAATTCCCAAATGGCCAATAGGTTTTGTTTTTCTGACACTGCCTCTGATGAAATTATATGGCCTAGAGCTCTGGTAAATTCAAGAGATTAGATGGTTATGAGGTCTGAGGGAGAAATGGTAAGGCAAGGGTCACAGCGATGGTGATAAGGGATAAGAATGAGCAGTTGCTACAGCACAGAGAACACAGTGGAGACCTCACAGACTCCAGCTACCGTGAAGTCCTAGGGAAAATCTCCAGCTACATTCTTAAAAGTATTCACACATAAGGCAAGCCAGGGTTATAAAATGATTCAAGGGCTACAGAAATTCCCAGGGCCTAAACCTCAAACCCCTTTCCCACTTCTAACTGCAAACCTCAATTAGAAGTTTGTTCCATTGCCTGTTATATACTCCTTGATCCTCCTGCAGAAAGGAGGTGCAGGAAAAGGTTAGGATAGAAGGAGTCACAGGAACTTGAGAGAGGCACCCTTCATGCCGTTGTGTGATGAGTATGTCTGAGTATAGCACATGGCATAGAGCATTTAGCCAGAAGAGTTGGATTGCCCGGCCGACAGAATCACCACCTTCCACTTACATTCCTAGGCTCAACAGTGTTTGGCACATGACTCCTTACTGGTAGGTATTGGTTGGAATGAAAGAATGGATGGATGAGTAGACAGATGGATGAATGAATAGATGTGAGACAATTTGGGTCTTCCTTTGGCAAAAATTTTAGAGAGTTTAAAACTTTCTTATTTTATTTTTTTTTTGCCTCTTTGTACCGAAACTTCCCTGTATCTTATTCCTTCAGTACCCTGATCAGAGCAGGATGCCATATAATCTTTCTTGCTGATTTGGGCTTTCCTCATACAGGCATGTCTATTTCAAAGCACCGCCTGCCCCCCGCCCCCACCATCCGCCCACTCCTCTGTCTTTTGAGACAGAGTCTTGCTCTGTCGCTTAGGCTGGAGTGCAGTGGGATGATTTTGGCTCATTGCAACCTCTGCCTCCTGGGTTCCAGTGATTCTCCTGCCTCAGCCTCCCAAGTAACTGGGATTACAGGGTGTGCCACCACGCCTGGCTAATTTTTGCATTTTTAGCAGAGATGGGGTTTCACCATGTTGGTCAGGTTGTTCTCAAACGCCTGATCTCACGTGATCCGCCCACCTTGGCCTCCCAAAGTGCTGGGATTACAGGCATGAACCACTGTGCCCAGCACCACCTACCCCTTTTTTTAAAGAGTCTGAAATAACTATTCATAGACGTGTCTAAAACTGAACAAATAAAATAGTGTCCCGCAGACTCAGAATCATTGTTAAAGAAAGCGGAGCATAATAACTTATAAAGTAATCTGTAAACATTTGAATAAATGTGAAGTTATATATTGAGGAAGGGCTAGATTGGCGGGCTGCCCAGGGGACTCGGAGACTTGCCTTCTAAGCTTCCGGAACTTGGCAGTCCAGGATTTGACTCTCAGTCTTGCAGTCTCAGAAACCCGGTTTGGTAAGCTCCCATGAATGAGCAGGCTGGCCAGGAATGGTCTCTAATTAACCCCAGAGACATTATATAAATCAGATACTTCATTAATTAATTTACCCCAAATACTATAACTCTTGTGCCAATCAGATTGGGTATAGCCAGTACATGTCTGCCTGTAGACTGACATACCTGGACGCCAAAACCAAACCAGAAGGCTTCTTGGTGATCACAGTAACAGAACAGGGGAATTCTGGCAATTAATGAATGTATATTCAGATGCCAACAGAACTGTGATGTGCAAGGCCCAGTTATGACACCTGGTCTCTCAGCCACAACTGGGTGCCTACTTCCCACACCAGCCTCCTTGATTTCCAGTGCATCTGTGCTTCTCTGGCTGAACAACATTCCTTCTTGATCCATTTTTCCTAAAGATGACTCAAAACTCCGAATACATTTATAGTCAAAACCTTCTTGTTTGGAAACTTTTCTCTCTACAAGGAACAGCTCATCTCTGTTCGGATATGCCATGTTTTTCTAAATAACGCTCAGGGCAACCCTAGTTTCCTCATTTCAAGTCCTTGTGAAGCACCCATGTTATCTATCATTCCTTGGGGTGGGAGCTGAGACTGCTGGTTCTGGGGTCATAGAGATCCGATTTCAAATCCAAGCTGGGTGAACATGGATCAGTCTCTTAACTTCTACAAGCCTGCTTCTTCATCTGTAAAATGGTCATGAAAATGGCTGAGGAGACTATTGTTAGGATTAATTACGGTAACGTTTGTGAAGCACTTGGCACACTTGCAAGCTCTCACTCACAGTAAGCAATAATAATCGTGACTATTATTCATTATCTCTCATGCTTCTATTCAGCCTTCCCTCACTGAGCACCCAATGAATGTGCCTGGCCTCATGGTAGGCCAGGAATCCATTGCAGGGTAATTACTACAACTGAATATTAAATTTAGCTCTTAGCTTCCCGGCTGCCAAGGCCCAAAGGGCCAGATTAATTATTGCTAAGGTTTTTTCTGAGTCCCAGTTTTTTCAATCCTATGATACTTACACAAGGAACTCAGTACAAAAAGGTTTAAACTTTAAAGGAAGGCTATCTCATTATGGAGTTTCAGATACTGAGATAATCAGATGAGGCTGACATCTCAATACCTAGCTCAATAGGCCAAACCTGGGAGTAGCACAAACCAGCTCATGTAAACAATACCCCTTGCTTCCCCGCACTTCCAACATAGCCTAAAAATATATAAACTAAATATACAGGTGATTTGTTGCAACATCTCACTCTTTGAAAATAAGGTTTGTATTCCTGGCAGAGAAGAACATGCAGGTTTAGGCTAATAGAGATGTGACCCTAAGTATAAATTATTTCTTTACAATTTTAGATACAGTGCTTAAGAAATGAATTCACATGGCTAAGACGCATGTATGCATGCATTTAGCCCCATCTTGAGTAATTCACATTAATACGAAAGACACAGGGCCCCATCTCACCATATGCCGGCAGTCACTTTACTGGACTCAAGATAGAATCAAAGTAATTGCTCCATAAAGTAAAGCAGTTAGTAATAACCTAAACTCCAAAAGCCCTTTAATTTTCTGATTCATATCTTTAATCAATTTGCAACATGGAGCAATTGAGTTTTCCCTCTAGTTTCCCAATTGTTTGCTCAAAAGGCTGCTCCGCCGCCTTTGACTGACGTGACATTATTGCATTTATATTGACTTTTACGGCAGTTTTTACAACATTTGAGGTGCATAAGTTACATGAAAATGTAGCACGGGAACATTTCAAGATAAAAGTAAGCCATAAAGAGAGTGCCCGGCTATAATGTCTACAATCTACAATGTGAGGAAATTACAACTGGAGTAGAGCAAACTGGGCCTGGGCTTAGTGTCATCTGTTCCCAAACCCCCAGGAATTATTCAAGCCACCTCCCCCAGGAGCTGGACCAGAAAAAGCCAAAATCATGCCAGCTGCTTTTGGCTTTGTTGTGCAGTAAAGTGCTCTGAAACACTGTCCTAGGCGTGTAGAATGCAGAAGTTTTTAGTTTCAAGGTTGGGAAAAGGAGAGTTTTAGGAGAAGATGCTGGTGGAGGAAGATTGTTTTGAAAATCAAGTAAGTTGCTGGGCACTGTGGCTCACACCTGTAATCTTAGCACTTTGGGAGGCTGAGGCAGGCAGATTACCTGAGGTCGGGAGTTCGAGACCAGTCTGACCAACATGGGGAAACCCCATCTCTACTAAAAATACAAAATTAGCTGGGCATGGTGGTGCATGCCTGTAATCCCAGCTACTCGGGAAGCTGAGGCAGGAGAGTCGCTTGAATCTGGGAGGCAGAGGTTGCTGTGAGCTGAGATTGTGCCATTGCACTCCAGCCTGGGCAATAAGAGTGAAACTCTGTCTCAAAACAAACAAACAAACAAACAAACAAACAGAAAACAAAAAAGAAAACCAAATAAGTCAGTGAAGGCTGAGAAGAGGCCAGAAGATTGCTTGGAGATGGTAGCCATTGCTGGCTGTTGCCTCTTTTCAGGCTGCACCTCTGTGCTCACCATTCACTTCCTACCAGGGACCCAATGGCAAAGCGGAAGCAGATAGAAGGTGATTTCTCATCTACAGAGGGCCTTTTGTTTCCATTGTCTTCTGTCACTCAGATAATGCTACCTGATTCAGGCCCTCAGCATCTCTTACCTAATTGGCCTCTAAGTCTTCATTCTCTCTCCTCTCACGTTCAGCCTTCCTGTCCTCAGCAGAGGCATTTTCCTAAGACAGCAGCCAGAGCACGTCACTCCTTTTCTGAAAACATGTCCAGTGGCTTCCTGATTCTTCAAATAAAGTTCCTAGCTGTTTACTCAGTGGCTGAGGACCACCCCATTGCAGTGCCAGCTCATCACCCAAAGGCTGCTGCCTCTATTGCAGCCATGCCAGGGGAGTAGCCACTCTGCACTTTTTACCTTTGGTGCTCTATGCCGTTCCTTTTCCTGTCTCACTCATTATTCCTCCTGGAGCTCATTATTCTTCCACTTAAAGGTTCTCAGAGGGTAGGAGCAAGTCTCTAGAGCCAGGTTCCCTGGGCTGAAGTTTAGTGTTACCACTTTCTTCCTCCAAGACCCTAGGAAAACTGCTGAACTTTTCTGTGCCTCAGTTTCCTCATCTGTAAAATGGGTATAATAGCAGTATTTAGATCATAGACGATCTAAAAAGGGATGTTTCAGTATAGAGGTTTCTCAAAAAACTAAAGATAGAATTACCATGTGATCCAGCTATCACAGATATACTGGGCATCCTATCCAAAGGAAAGGAAATCAGTATATTAAAGAGATATTTGCACTCTCATGTTTATTGAAGCACTATTCACAATACCCAAGACATGAAATCAACCTAATTGTCCACTGATGAATGAGTAAAGAAAATGTGGTATAGATACACAATTAAACATTATTCAGCCATAAATAAGAATCAAATTCTGTCATTTGTGACACTGATGAGCCTGGAGGACATGATGGTAAGTATAATAATCCTCATTGGATTGTTACAAGGATTCATTCATTCACTCTATGTGAAGATCCTTGGTTAGTACCTGCAGGGTAAGGGCTATTTAAATGTTAGCTCCTATTTGAGTGTTAAATTTTGCATTTCGTTTTTCTAGAATACCCTTCCCATATTCGCTACTAATTAAAATTCAGTCCTTCAATGATTAGCACAAGAGTTTTCTCCCCACTGAAGCCATCGCAGATTTTTCAGTCAGAATGAGGCACCATTCTTTGCCCTCTCCACCCTCCACATGTGCTTTTGTCTATGAACTTTTACTGTTGCTGTACAACATGTGTCTGTGCCCTGATGGGCATGATTTTCAGCAGCATCAGGAGCGTAGCAGGCACCTTGCATGGAACATCAGCCTAGCTTGCCGTCCTTACCCTCAACGTGTGCCACCTCTGGGATCCTGCCCTGGGTTGCATACACACATGGTAAAAAGTTCATTTATGTTACCTTATCTCTAGTTAGCCTTGACACATGGTAAGCAAAGCTCAACATCCCTGGGAAAACTCACATCAACAAAGCTACCAAAATCTTTCCCTAGATCAGCCCTAATACACCTACGGTCTCTGTTCCAACAGACAGACAGTGGTAGTGGGATTGGAATGGGAGCCTAGAAAGAGTTGGTTCATCTTTGACGCTTTACCTGGTGCATATGGGACTGGCTTGTAGTTTCCTCCTTAGGTGAGTGGATCTGGGAGGAGCCACCCTAGAACCTAAAGAGTGGATTTACTAGCAGGTATTACTCTAGAAAGGGAAGAAAGAAGTCATTGGTCAACATTCCTAGTAGGAAACTTTCTTTCAATATGTGCACATTTTTTTTATATACACCTTTTCTTTTTATCTTATATACACTTATTGAAGACATCCTTCATATGCTAATAGTATCTTTGCTTTATTCTTTCTGATAGTGTAGTTAATGCTTCTTTGTCTTCTGTCCTAGGCTATAAGGTCCTTGAGGGGACAATGCCTTCTTAATTTTTGAGTATTTTATTTTTAAAATAAAAAAATAAAAAAATAAAAATGTTTAATTTAATATTAAAAATTTAATAATTTAATATTAAAATAAAATTTTTAATATTAAATTAAATTTTATTTTATTTGTTTTTAAAAATTATTTTATTATTTTAAAATTAAATTTGTTTAATTTTAAAAATTAAAATTAAAAACAAGCAAAATTAAAATACAATGTGAAATTAGAAACAAGAATGTGCCTCTATTCCTGCCAACATTGCCGTTAGTTGTATGTATATGCTTCCTGAAATTCCTTAATTTTTCTAGTTACCTCTCTTTTGCTTATCTTTTATTATCTACCTACCTACCTACCTATCTATTCCCATCTATTTATCTACATGCATAATATATGCATACAATCCCAAACATGTACATATGCAGTTTATAAAAATCAAATCATTGGTCTGAAGATTTTTTCCCCATTGAATGCTACATAAAGGTCATTTTTTACAAGTCACCTGTGTCTAACTCATTTTTGTTCCTGGCTATATTCCTAGAAGTAGAGTATTGGGTCAAGGAACATGAGCACGTGGAAGTAGCAATCCCTCAAAGTCTTCAACAGTGTGCTGCCATCTTACCTTTTGGATCTTGCTTTCTACACTCTAACCGCTCTCTCAGGTTTGCAGAGACTGAACTGTTTCTTAAAGAGTCTATCCTTTCATTTTGTGCCTTATTAGTCTTGTATTTACCTTCCTTCACACTCAGTATCCTATATAGTGCTGTGCACATGGCAAGTGCTCAATAAAAGCCTGTTATAAGAATGAATGGACATGCCGGAAGCCTGATATAATACTACCCAATCAAGACCATAACCATCTGCTAGGCAGACAACACATGTAGCTCAGGGACTTTCTGTGTTGCTTTCAGGAAGTTACTGAGCTTTTTTTGTTTCCTCAGTTTCCAATTAATCCAATAAGTCTAGAGATATTGGCTTGTCTCCCCGGAGACCTTGGGTGGAATCTGGTATTTCAAAGTGCTTAATGGTGCTGCTCAGTAAATAAAAGATGTCATTAATATGCATGAAGCTATTTCATCAAGAGGCCAACAGAGCACATTTAAAAGCTATCTTCAAGGGAAAAGAACTAAACTACCATTATCATGCATACTACCAACCACAATGGAAGTCTGTGGGATCCAGGACAATGCACTCCCAGGGGCCCTGCAGACTCTGCTGAAACCTTAAGGTGCCCCTGGTCTTACTGTCAGCCTCTCAGGAAGCGTCTGGAGAAGGAGAATCATCTTTTACCTCCAGACTCCCACAAACAAGACAAGAGTTCTCAGCATTTCAGAACTGTGCCTAAGGGCCCTTAGATGATACATCTAATGGTTTCCGAGAACTGTCCCTAACAATATGAAAAATTAGATGGGAAACAGCCAACGCTTGGGCAGGAGAAAGGCTCAGGAGGATTTATGATTCGCCACCACTCCAAGGTCACATTTCCACTCAGAGGCATGAGAAATGGGGAGCGTAGTTAAGGCAGAGTCATTAGGAGTGAATCAAGCATGCTGTGCCAACTAGAGAACTAGCAAGGGGCTGGAAAGGAAGGCTGAGTGCTGGGATCTGCTTAGCCATGTGATCTTGGGCACAGTCCTTCAACTCTTTACCTAGAACCTATACCTCACCTCATCTATAGGTAGCCAGAAACACCCTCCTGGGGATCCTGGATGTTCATAAAAGCAAGGGGTCTAGTGTTTTCCTCTTGAGGCTTCTTTAATTATCCCAGAACTTCTGCCAAATAGGCTAATTTTCATTTCAAATGTCAGAAGAGAGAGAATTTGGGGCCCTCGTGTATTTATTGGTGAGCCTCCAGTTGAGCTGCCTTTGTTTCTATTGCCACCAGATGAAAATAGCCGTATACCACACAGTCCTCTATGTTCGTTCTGTGGCTGAGCTGGTGTCTTTTTCTGGTCTCCATTCTGCTGTTGGCTGTAGTGGGTCTCCTCACTTGTGACCTCCTACTTATAGCTGTCAGTGGTTAAACTCATATGCCCAGCAGCGCAAGTTCTGGGCTTTCCCCCAAGCCTTCCAGGCCCCAGGGTTGAGACCAGACCAACAGTTTCAGATGTTTAAAGTGATTTCCCACCAACAGACATTGTTTGACTCTGCTAAGCTATCACAGAAGATCTAAAAGGGAATGTTTCAGCATAGAGCTTCCTCAGAAAACTAAAATTAAAGCTGCCGTGTAATCCAGCAATCCCACTACTGGGTATATAGCCAAAGGAAAGGAAATCACTGTGTTTAAGAGAGATATGTACTCCTATGTTTATTGTAGCACTATTCATAATAGCTAAGATATGGAATCAAGATAAGTGCCCATTAATGAATGAAGGATGAAGAAAAAGTGTGTATATATATATACATACACACACATATACACACACACATATATATATACACACACACATATATACTTCTTTCCCTTGTGTCTGTGTGTACACACACACACACACACACACACACACACACACACACACAGGAATACTATTTATCCGTAAAAATGAATGCAGCAACACGGATGAGGCTGAAGAACATTATATTAAGTGAAATAAGCCAGGGACAGAAACACAAATATCACATGTTCTCAGTCATATAATGGGGACCAAACAAACTGATCTCATAGAAAGTAGAGAGTAGAATAGTAGCTACTAGAGGCTAAGAAAGGTAGAGAGGCAAAGGGAATATACAGAGGTTGGTTAAAAGATACAAAATTACAGTTAGATAAGGAGGAATAAATTCTAGTGTTCTATAGTACTGTAGGGTGACTATAGTAACAACAATTTATTATATATTTTCTAAAAGCTAGAAAAGATGATTTTTAATTTTTCCAACACTAAGAAATAAATGTTTGAAGTGATGGATATTCTAATTACTTTGATTTGATCATTACACATAATATATATATTTTAAAATATCACACTGGATCCCATAAATATGCACAATTATTATGTGTCAATTAAAATAATACAAGCAAAGCATTTTAATGAAAAGAAAAGGAGAATCTGTTTAGAATCTGAGTGTCCCTTGTCTGCCAGGGGACCCCTTGGCACGTATGCACATTTCCTCATCTCTTTTCCAGATAAGCATACTATAAGATGCTGAAAGCATATAAAGGCTTAGCCCCTCACATCTTACATTTGCCTGATTAGAAGAATTGCTTGTTTGTTCAGAAAAGAGGCAGATTTGAAGAGTTCCAAAGTGACTTTCTATGCCCATCTACACAATGAAACAGAAGACAATGTCTCTTGTTTAAAAAAACAAAACAAAAAAAACCACACACACACACCAAAAGTTCTACCTCCACAGACACTTTGCTATTTGAGTGATGTTCTTTACTAACACTTGCTTCATCTGTCTCACTGGGATGTTGTGAGGACTAAGTAAGGTATTGGATAAAGAAACAAGTATTTTGAAAAGCAAAAAAAAAAAAAAAAAAAAAAGAAAAAAATCACTAAATAATAAAAACAAAATGCTGCTATATAAATAATTCATCCCAGTAGAAATAGAGTTTGGTTCTAGAAACTCCAGGGAAACTTCCAGGCAGAGAGCGTTTCCCAACAGGCAGTAGAGAATTAAAATGGGTTCCCCACGAAAGGTTAAAGATAAAGCATGCTTGATTTGTGGTGTGAACACAGAAGGGAAGCCAAAAGAATGGAATGACTGAAATGAAAACATTTAGAAGGAAAGTGTTACTAATTTACACCTAGTCTATGCATCTCCACTTAAATAACTGCTGGTCTCTAGCTTTACCTCCAAAATTTTGACTGATATTTTAGAAGTCTCTTAGCCACTTTGGGATCTCTTTCCTAAATGTGAACTAAAGGAGTTAGACTAAAATCAGTAGTTTTAAAATGTTCTTAGTCACAGAATGCTTTGTGTAAGTAAAGATTGAACAGATGCCCAATAAGTAAATCCACTGAAATGGAGTATTTGAACACTCTAAGACTATATGCATTCAAAGATAAATAGTAATTTTCCAAAATGAGTTCACACCTTGCAGATCACCTAACAACCCCTACATGAGCCCTCTGGAGATATCTTAGGGCAATCATCTTTGGTAGCCAAGGCTCCATATTCTTAGCCCAGGATTGTATCTACAATTCCAGTGAGCTTCATGAATGATCTGATGGTGCTGGGCAGATTAAGGAATTTAGTTACCAGCACTTAATTTTTCCTAATTTTTCAAACAGTAAGAATAATTGATTCTGGCTGGAGGTATAGTGTGCAGAAATTACCTCTGATAATACCTGGAAGGCTGTAAGTAGTCTAGACAATGAATAGTCTTGGTGGTCTTTCTTTATCTATTATTAAGCTTGCATTCTGCTAATGAGCTAATTTCTCACTTTTCTCATAGGTAGCTCTAAACTCACTCGTTGCCCAAAAACACACAGAGGCAAATGTGTGGAAGTGAGAAGGTGAGAAGCAACTCCACTTTTCTACATAAAGGCCCCGTGACCACTGAAAAATGCTTTTAGATGGGGGCACTGGGTGGGGAAAAAAATGATGAGTACTTTGAAATAGACCCAGAAACATAGAGACCACCTTGGGAGGCAATAAGGCTAAGAGACAATTAGAAAGATCAACCCAACAAGCCTAAGGAAACTAGGAACTTAATGAGGGTGTTAAACACTTGTCCAATCACAACTTAACTTTTTCTTCAGAGCCACAGAGATTGCTTTTTCTGCCTAAACATTTTCATGATACACCGGAGGGAGCCCAGGCAAGACCATGAAATAGGGGACTTCTTTGTTCGGTTTCTTCCAGTGCTTCTAGGTGTCCAATACTCCTATGATACACTTTCACCCATATGAAGAGAAAAAGACAACACATTCATCAGGGGCAAAGAGTCACATAAATTGTATAACCAGAGCTGATTTTGGGGAGGGGATAGTTTATCTTGAACAAGTAGCATTCCAACAATACATTTTTGTTCGTTACATGAGCACAGATTAGGAGAATGCTGACCTTAAGAGGTCAACTTGTGAAATCTCCTAAACAACACAGAAATCCCTTCTTCAATGTTGCAGGAAGATGTTCACTCAGGTTCTGTGTGAGCCTCTCCAGCGACAGGAACTCACTACCACTCTGAAGTGTGGATTCCATTGTGGAACCATTCTCAGTGTTAGAAAGTTGTTCCCTAGAGTGAAACTAAAGGAATCTAACACTTCTCTCAGGTTCAAAGACAACTGCAAGAGGGGGAAATTGTTTCACCCAAAAGGAATGTGTTTCAAGTGGTAAAAATCTCCTACAGACAATTAACGTAGAGAAAAATTGGGGTGCAAGAAGTCAACCTATACCTTTTCATCTCATGGCCCTCCTGAACCAACACAGCACTGGTAGCCAGTTACACACAGCCTGGAACTTGAGTCTATGTTTTCAGTCACATTACCCTTTTGTGGTTTCATGAATGTGCCTCAAAATGGGCCTATAAGCTGCTTAATAGCATCTCCCATGATATTTAGCCTTGAGCTGGCTACACAGGAGGAGCTCTTAAAGCCCTTTTGACTTAACCAATTAAGCTGAAGTTATGACAGACTTATTAAAAGTAACAATCCAAAATGTACATAGTATCTTGAGTTGGTTCACAAAGAGATTGTCTATGGTGACAGCCTGGTGTACCCTGGTTTGACAAATGAATCTTCAAAGTTGGAACCAAGTTGGTTAATTCTTCCATATGTCTAAATGATTGCTAGAATGCCGGAGAATTAGAACAATTGGTATAGACAATTTACTATTTTCACCTAGTTGATTCTTCCTGATACGGCTTGTCTTTGTGTCCCCACTGAAATCTCATGTTGAATGGTAATTCCCAATGTTGGGGGCAGGACCTGGTGGGAGGAGATTGGATCATGGGGATGGACTTCCTCTTCGTTGTTCTCATGATAGTGAGTTCTCACGAGATCTGATTGGCTGAAAGTGTGTGGCACTTCTCCCTTCACTATCTCTCTCCTGATCTGCCATGTAAGACATGCTTGCTTCCCCTTTGCCTTCCACCATGATTGTAAGTTTCCTGAGGTCTCACAGCCATGCTTCCTGTACAGCCTGTGGAACTGTAAGTCAATTAAACCTCTTTTTTCGTAAATGACCCAGTCTCAGGTAGTTCTTGCTAGCAGTGTGAGAATAAACAATACACTTCCCTTTCTACTCCCATAGCTTCAACTCTGGTTCACTCACTCATCATTTTGCTTTTTTCACTATTGCAATGGACTCCGAGTTGATATCCTTTAGCTTGGTTCTCAAGGCATCATATGAAAGGCTTCCAGCTTCATCAGTTGCTTCTTCCCAGAGAAGCCTGTGTTTCTTCTTTGTTAATACTTTTCACACACATATTTATTTATTTGAAGGATTGCTTTCATCACCACACTATAAACACTCCACAAGGACAGCAGGGGAACTCATAACACTTACAGATGCTCAGTAACTACTCACTGAATGAACTACCAAATTCCTCACACACACCCCATAGCACAGAATAACTGAAATGTGTGTCATTCTCCAAACATGCCTCCCACTTGCCTGCACTATTATTGATCATGCCATTTGCATATGGCCATATTAGGAGAATACGTCATGGATGGCATGAAGACAATGAATTGGGCATAATTCAAGTGTTTAATGATGAGAAAGGAACGGTCACAGTACCCTGACTGGAGACAAAGAAGAGTTTTTAGTGTCACAAGCTGTGAGAAAGGACTAGCTTAATCATCAGGATACCATGATTGGAGGGGTGTAGTGGCTCACACCTGTAATCACAGCACTTCCCACTTGGGAGGCCAAGACAGAAAGATTGCTTGAGGCCAGGGGTTCAAGACCTGTCTGGACTACATAGCAAGAGCCTGTCTCTACAAAAAAAATAAAATAAAAAATTAGCCAGGCATGGTGATGCATGCTAGTAATCTCAGGGACTCAGGAGGCTGAGGTGGGAGGATAGCTTGAGCCCAGGAGGTCAAGGCTGCGGTGAGCTATGATTGCACCACTACACTCTAGCCTGGGTGACACAACAAGACTCCACCTCAAAATAAATAAATACATACATACATAAATAAATAAATATAAAAATTAAAAAAGGTACCAAGATGTTAATATTTCAGCTTTTGCCTCTGGGTTGTCCACTGTGACTTTGGAAAAGTTACTTAACTTCTCTGTGCATCAATTTCTTACCCTGCAAAGCATGGATAGTAATGCCCTTCTATTCCTTGATGTTTCCAGGAGGCTGGTAGGATAATGTAAAACACCCTAGCCTTTGGCACTCTTGCCAATACACCTTTTTTGTTGTTGTTCTTTTTAAACATTTAACATAATTGAAACCTGGGCTCAAAAAATATTTTTCCTGCCTGAGGTATTAACTCAAAAGAGCATAATTATTCATTCCAATAATTTGTACAAATAATATTAAGAAACTATGTTCTGGAAGACAACCACCAGCTCTTTGGAACTCTCCTGGAGTCTTCCTTCCCTGACACTCTGAGAACCAGATTCAGTTCAACATTTCTTAAAAGCATTTTTATGCCAACCCTTACAAGGAATACTTAGGGGGAAAAAGAAGATCTGCCTTCAAGGACCTTGTGGTAGGCAGACTAATGGCCCCTGAAGATATCCACGTTTCAATCTCCAGAACCTATTAATATGTTGCATTACATGGATACAGAAACTTGCAGATGTGATTAAATTAAGGGCCTTGAGTTGGGGGGATTTTTCTGGATTAACCTGTCTGGGTGGGTACAATCTGATCCCACAACTCCTTCACAAAAACCCTTCCTGGCTGTGACCAGAGAGGGAGGAATGACAGTGGAAGAATAGACAGACGCAATGTCATTGTCCTTGAAAATGAAAGACAGGGTCCACAGGCCAAGAAATGTAGGTAGTGTAGAACCTGGAAAAGCAAGATAATGGATTATTCCCTAGAAGGTCCCCAGAATGCTGCCATTACCTTGATTTTAGCCCAGCAAGCCCCATGTTTGACTTCCGCCTTACAGAACTTTACAATAATACATTTGGGGTGTTTAAGTCACCAAACTTGTCGTTATTTTTTATTGTCAGCAATAGAAAACTAATACAGACCTCACGAAGTAACAAAGGAGGAACAAGGAGAGAAATCACAACAATGAAAGGCACCTGGGATTAATTCTGCAAGAGTGGGATCAGCCAATAATATTAATGACAATGATGATGATTACAATAACCCTCAAATAGTGTTTACCACATGTCAGGCCCCATCATAAGCAATATACAGATTAATTTATGTAATGTTTGAGATATGTTTTATTGTTGACCCTATTTACAGGTGGAAACTGAGGTGTGAGAATATTAACTGACTTGCCCAAGGCTACGTAGCAAGCATGTGCCAATCCAAGATCTGAATCTAAGCGTTCTGGCTTCAGAACTTATACTTTTAATCATGTTCATTCCACAGGGTGAAGAGTTGCACCTGGGAACCCAGAAGCAACCTCCCAGATTAAATAAGGTTGCTTGACCTTGAACTGGTAAGTAGGATTTTGAGTAAACAGACCATTGAGGCCACTATGTAGCTCAAGTAACATGAACAATGTCATAGGAACACCTCTGTGCTTGGGGAAAGATGAAGAGTTTGAGCTGGCACCATGTAGAGTGCAGGAGGGTATACCAGTATATACAAGCAGGAAAAGTAGCTTCAAAACAATCATGTAGGTATGGCCATGCTAGGCACTCAGGTTCTAATCTATAGATAGATGGAAGCTATAGATGGTTTCAGAGTGAAGGAGTGACACTGCAGAACTTGTTTAGCCCTCGCCTGACCTATCAAGAAAGCAAGAGTGGGAAGGCAGTGGGAGAGGACTTAAGAAAACAAACAACAAACAAACAAAAACCTAAAGGGATCATTGCTGTCTTAACTCCCAGGTGATCTATATCTAGTATCTACTTTTCAAATTCCGATTCTTTTCCTTAACATTTAACCTCTTAGTTATTGGCCTCTGACTTCTGGTCCTCCGGAAGGCAGGACCTGGCTTCAATCTGCATGTATCCCCAGCATCTACTACAGAGCCTAAATCAGCACAGGAGCTTCCAAGAAAAGAATTCAGTAACATGACTTGAGTCATGTGTTCTTGAACGTATTTTATTGAGGATGTGTGCCTTGTCTACTTTCTGAAAAGACTACAGGCCAATAATTCCCAGTGCAAAAGTAGGGAAACATACACATGGTAAATGGTCTTTCTAAAAGTTGGAGAGGGTCTTTGGATACAGGATTTGGGCAGTTTCCATGATTTCTGGGACAGATGGTGACGGTTATGGGGGATGTGTGTGCTGGGGACGGCCCTGGAAAACACTGGAACCAAGCCAATGCTTAGGAATATGGATGTTAGAGAGGGGCTTGAGAAGCATGAGGTTCAGGCGAGACAGCCAAAGCCTTCGCCATATGCACTGGGGCCTCTCAAAGCCTCTGTCAAGGTCCTAAGCTTACAGAGTGTTGAACACAATTAGCTTTCTTAAGGAAAATGGTGACCAGTGGCATTTTACATCCGGATATGATGAGGGTGAAAGACAATCTGATGCCAAGGAAGAGTTCAAGAGAGGGCCTTCTGGAGATACCCTCAACTTTTGGTTTCCCTGCAGATTAGTAAAGGATGTCTTCCCCACCCTCTCACTGAGAAGAGAAGAGGGAAGGCCCAGAAATCCCTCTGAAGAAATCTCCTACAAAGAGGGACACTGAGGACCTGTGTCCTGAGATCATGGCAGTCACCTGGGCATGAACTCTGTGTCACCCAGAGATTACAATTGCCTTAGAGTCCAGTCTGGAAGAACCCAAGAGCCAAAGCAGGCCTCCCATGGTGGCAGTGGGCTCACCTGGGGAGAAGGGCATCCACACATCAAGGCACAGCTAAGAGAGGACTCCCAGAGTCCACCCCTAAGCCTGTGGTAACAGCTCCCCTTCCAGAAAAGTTTCTGACCATTATATTTATTAAGACTCATCCTTCTCTTCTAGAATCACTGTCACAGTAATTTGACCAAATATTCTTTTCCAATGATCTTAAATATTTCCTTCTTGTTTTAAACAAAATAAAATTCAACTTTCATGAAAACGTTGTAATACTACTAAATCAACCCATATCCTGTCACCTAACACAACCACTATTGTCATTGTCTCTTAATCCCTTTAATCAATGGCAGATTCTCTCTTGTCTTATAGAATGAACATTGCCAATGGCAATGAGAAAATGGAAGTAGAAAAGGAAGAATTAATCTATTATTGATTTAAAGTGATACAATCCACTTTAAATGAAACACAAAGGATCTCTTTATATATGAATTTAGAACTTTTTTCCTGCAATGAAGTCCAGCTCCAAGCCTTGGGATAAGTACTTTGAAATTTAACAAATTAAAATAACTAACACATGTATCTTGTTAAAGACAGGAGCAAGAGAATAGGGCTGACAGGAGTGTGGAAACAGTACATGCTTGTAAAGATGAAGCTTGGCTTTCTGGATTGGTACTTACATTGCACCACAGCCTAAGCCCCAGTTGGTTTTCCAATTTTTTCTCCCACCAGTTCTCCATATTAACCCCAGATCCAGACCTAGAAGTGCTTCACCATCTGCCACAGCTTCAATGTGGCCTCTCCAAAAGTCAGGCATTGCTAATATGATGGTACTAAAATGTGGGGCCTTTAAGAGGTGATCAGGCCAGAAGGGCTCCTCCCTCATTAATGGGATTAAGGCCCAAATAAAAGAGGCTTCTTTTGGCTAGCTTGCCTTCTGCCTTTTGCTATGTGATAATGAAGCAAGAAGGATCTAACCAGACCAAATGCTGGTGCCTTGATCTTGGACTTCCCAGCCTTCAGAACCGTGAGAAATAATTCCTGTTCTTTATAAAGTACCCAGTCTGTGGTATTCTGTTATAGTAGCACAAATGGACTGAGATACTGTCATCATACTTGCAACTTTCTCCTTTAGCATTCCGTCCTTCTTTTTGACCATCCAATGCCCGGCTCACATTTTTGCTGGAAAGTAGTTGCAAAAAGCCATTCCTGTCCTTCCACTGCAGGGCATGGAAAGACAAATTCCTGCATTCCTCAGCCTGCCTTTCAGCTGGGGAGGCTAGTGTGACTCTCACCAATAACACATAGAAGTCTGCTTTTGCTGGGGAGAGAAAGGCATTTTCTTTCCTGCTAGAAGACGACAGATAGTGCTGGCATCAGCCTTTTCTCCTTTCCTTCTTCCTGCCTTGAATACTGATGTAACGTCTGGAGGTGCACAGCCTTCTTGTGACAAGAAGGTGCTGAGCATGAGAGAAAGAGCACAAGAATAGCCTCTGTCACTGAGCTGTTGAGTGTGTGCCAGCTGCTGCCCACCTCCGGACTCTTATTAGGAGAGGAAAATAAACTTCTATTTATTTAAGTGACAGTTAGTCCAGTTTTCATTACTTGCAATCAAAACTATTCATTATTATTATTATTATTATACTTTAAGTTCTAGGGTACATATGCACAACATGCAGGTTTATTACATATGTATACATGTGCCATGTTGGTGTGCTGCACCCATTAACTCGTCATTTACATGAGGTATATCTCCTAATGCTATCTCTCCACCCTCCCCCCACCCCATGGCAGGCCCCGGTGTGTGATGTTCCCTACCCTATGTCCAAGCATTCTCATTGTTCAATTCCCACCTGTGAGTGAGAACATGTGGTGTTTGGTTTTCTGTCCTTGTGATAGTTTGCTCAGAATGATGGTTTCCAGCTTTATCCATGTCCCTACAAAGGACATGAACTCATCCTTTCTTATGGCTGCATAGCATTCCATGGTGTATATGTGCCACATTTTCTTAATCCAGTCTGTCATTGATAGACATTTGGGTTGGTTCCAAGTCTTTGCTATTGTGAATAGTGACGCAATAAACACACGTGTGCATGTGTCTTTACAGCAGTATGAGTTATAATCCTTTGGGTATATACCCAGTAATGGGATGGCTGGGTCAAATGGTATTTCTAGTTCTAGATCCTTGAGGAATCTCCACACTGTCTTCCACAATGGTTGAACTAGTTTATAGTCCCACCAACAGTGTAAAAGTGTTCCTATTTCTTCACATCCTCTCCAGCACCTGTTGTTTCCTGACTTTTTAATGATTGCCATTCTAACTGGTGTGAGGTGGTATCTCATTGTGGTTTTGATTTGCATTTCTCTGATGGCCGAGATGATGAGCATTTTTTCATGTGTCTGTTGACTGCATAAATGTCTTCCTTTGAGAAGTGTCTGTTCATATACTTTGCCCACTTTTTGATGGGGTTGTTTGATTTTTTTTCTTGTAAATTTGTTTAAGTTCTTTGTAGATTCTGGATGTTTGCAGATGACATGATTGTATGTTTAGAAAACCCCATTGTCTCAGCCCAAAATCGCCTTAAGCTGATAAGCAACTTCAGCAAAGTCTCAGAATACAAAATCAATAGGCAAAAATCACAAGCATTCCTATACACCATTAACAGACAAACAGAGAGCCAAATTATGAGTGAACTCCCATTCCCAGTTGCTTCAAAGAGAATAAAATACCTTGGAATCCAACTTACAAGGACCTCTTCAAGGAGAACTACAAACCACTGCTCAACGAAATAAAAGAGGACACAAACAAATGGAAGAACATTCCATGCTCATGGATAGGAAGAATCAATACCATGAGAATGGGCATACTGCCCAAGGTAATTTATAGATTCAATGCCATCCCCATCAAGCTACCAATGACTTTCTTCACAGAATTGGAAAAAACTACTTTAAAGTCCATATGGAACTAAAAAAGAGCCCGCATTGCTAAGACAATCCTAAGCCAAAAGAACAAAGCTGGAGGCATCACATTACTGACTTCAAACTATACTACAAGGCTACAGTAACCAAAGAAGCATGGTACTGGTACCAAAACAGATATACAGACCAATGGAACAGAACACAGCCCTCAGAAATAACACCACACATCTACAACCATCTGATCTTTGACAAATCTGACAAAAATAAGCAATGGGGAAAGGATTCCCTATTTAATAAATGGTGCTGGGAAAACTGGCTAGCCATCTATAGAAAGCTGAAACTGGAACCCTTCCTTACACCTTATACAAAAATTAATTCAAGATGGATTAAAGACTTAAGTGTTAGACCTAAAACCATAAACCCTAGAAGAAAACCTAGGCAATACCACTCAGGACATAGGCATGGGCAAGGACTTCATGTCTAAAACACCAAAAACAATGGCAACAAAAGCCAAAATTGACAAATGGGATCTAATTAAACTAAAGAGCTTCTGCACAGCAAAACAAACTACCATCAGAGTGAACAGGCAACCTACAGAATGGGAGAAAATTTTTATAATCTACCCATCTGACGAAACTATTCTTAACTGATAGAACGACCCTCATCAGCCTTCCCTAACCAGTTCAAACCAAGAGGCAATGTCCGTAATGGATACAAAATTGAGTTCTATAGGCCAGTCAGGTTTGAATCCCAGGTCTGTCACTTACTAGCTGTATGAACTTGGACAAGCTACCTAATTTCCACAACTTTGTTTTACTTATCCAAAATATAGGAATAACAGTGTTATATGCTCATATAAATACTAAATGAGATAATGAACATACAATGCTTAAAACACTGGCTGGCAGATAAGTGTCAAATAGCACTGGTTTTCCTGGTAGAGGTGGTTCTATCATCCCACAGCACTCACTGAAGACCAAGATTTCTGAAGGTTTCCTGTCTCCCATATTTGGGCCCACTCACCCAGCCCTCAGAGCCCCATGTTCTGACTCCATAGTGTGAATGTGAATTCAGAGCCATCATCCCACCCATCTGTCCTGACCTGCTTCTTGTGGGCCTCCAACCTGGTGCCTGATCGGTTGTAATAAGCTTTCAGGGTTGCTGTTCTTACTCCCACAGCTGATCCAGGGCTTCATCCATTCTGTCCATCAGTTTCCTAAAGAGAGGACTTGTAGCAGAGAGAGGGGAAGAAGAGCATTACGAGATCACTTCCCATCTCTCTGCCTCCCAGCAGCCTACGGCTGGGCAGTCAAGAGGCTTTGGCTGTTGCCATGGTAGTGGGCTCTAGGACACCGCACAGCAGCCTCTTGGTCTCCTTTGCACTTCAAGAATGGGAAAAATAAATTGTTCAAAGAGTCTCTTTACCCCTTGGGAACTGAGGATTATGCTGAAACTTTATTATTACTTTGAATAAATAAATTACTCTCTTGAGGCCAGATGAAAACATGCTCTTATTAAATTTTTTAAAGAAGGAAAGGAATTGGAGGGGAAAAAAAATCAAAGGTGCCCAAATGGATTGAAGTGGCTTCTCAGAAGCTGACATAATAGCAATTTGTATGTATATTATGCTTCTCATCAAAGGAGCATTTCACAAAGGGCCTGTTTCCCTGGAGTTGCCCCACAGAGATCAACTTCAGCTCCGATGAGTCTAGAGCCTTGAAGGTCTCCCTGCTTCCAAAGCCCCACCTCAGGGCTCTGGCCAAGGCAATTGATCTCCTGCCCCTGGACCTTAGGGCTGGCTGAGTCTTAGAGTCCTTAAGGGAGCTAGGAGAGGGCATCTGTGTTCCCATTGGTCAGTGGGAAAGAGTGCTTCCTCCCACATAAGTACTCCTTGGGGAGACTGGCCATGGAAGCCTAGCCAGGGGAGGGGGTGTGTGTACCTCCCACCAACACACACACCGTGAAAACTAACCATTGGAAAGAAGAGCCTGAGATTGAGTTTCTTCCTTGACTATCCATTAGCAGAGACCAGGATTTCTGACTGTATTTGGTTTTCCCTAATTATTTCTGACATTCAGGCCAGTAATAAAGAAATGTTTTTTCCCTTGTGTTCTAGGTGGGAGACCACACACACAGAGACACACACACACATCTATCAAAGGATCCTCTTTTGTCTTTCTCTCCTTTTCTCCATGGTGCTTAATACATGACCCTTGGTGGGCTGTTTCCCTTCCCGAACTTCCGTCATTGTGACCTCCTCCACGCAGTGATTGTGAGCTCCCAGCCATCAGAGACAAGAGCCTAAGTCCCAGTTCCATTGGTTACCATCTTGTTACCTTGGGTGGGTCACTGAACCTCTCTAAGCAATATTCTCCTCATTTGAGATAATACAGACCCCATCTTATAGGGCTGCTGGAAGGATTAAATGAAATAGTAACTATAACGCCTTAGCATGTAGTCCTGTTGGCCATGATGGTCCATGGTGATAAGCATGAAGGCCAAGATGGCAGTCCTTACACCCTCCTCGTGTAGTGTTAGTCTTGATGGGCTGGCTGAGGCCCTGCACAGGACTGAGTGGGAAGTAAAGGGTTTTCTGTGGCCTCAGCTGAGTATCACTGGGGAATGCAGGCACTGAGAAAGGGAGAGACCATCTTACACTATCCAAGCCCCATAAATGGCTGCTTTATATGAGTAGGACCAACTTCTAGGGAAGTTGATCCAAGCAGGTGAATAAGAAGTATTAAATAAAGGAATAAAAATGCCCTGGAATATTTAAAATAGATAGCGTGCAGTGATATCAGAAGGGCAGTTGGTGATCTTTGCAGGCCTGAATGCCTCTTCCTTGAATAAGCTTTTCTCTTTCTCACCTCTGCCTTCTTGTTCACACTGCTACCCAACCCCCATTCTCTATGACCTCTCTCCTTATCTTTGTGTTAATCACAATCGTCCTCAAAGCCCAGTTGAAATCCCACTTCTCGTCAAGCTTTTCTCACCACTGTTCTCCAAATGCCCCCTCCTTCCTCTGAGCCCTTAAAACAGAACTGTCTGTACTTCTCACATGTCAGTCTCAGTATGGTGACCTAGCACTAATATGCCATTGTTCACATTTAAGACCCAATGATTAGTCTGCAGTTCTTCATGGACAGGACTCATGCCAAATGCAGATTTTTGCATTCCACAAAACCAGGTCAGTACTGAGGCCAGATGGAGCTGATAACCAGCATTCAAGCAACATACTAATACATTTTTGGACAGAAAGATAAGTAGCAACTAATTGACCTGGCAGGATCCTAAACATTCATACAGTCCAAATTTTATTTGAAATAAACAAGTAAACTGAGAACCAAAGAAAAGAAGTTTCTAGCCCAAAGTCACAGTTAATGTCAAATCCCAGACTGGTAGTTCTGTACTCAAGCTATGGGAAATGTTAAACTCCATGAGAGAACCAAACCAAATTATGTTCTCTGTCTTCTCTTTTTGTATCTTAATGGACTTCTGACCTTTGTTGTTTCATTGAGAAAATAGCCAGAAATGTATGCTCATTTTTGATCCACCGTGGGTCTTCCAACATTTGCTTATTTTGAGGATGTGTACCCTCCCCATCCTCAACTTTTATATTTCATGCCACTATTGTGAAATTCCTAGAGTTCCCCTAAAGCTCCTACATAAGCCTTTGCCTATCTTTCCCATGCCTTACTTTATGTGGCTAGCTTTCTTCTCCTTGGGCTAGATTGAAGACCCTTTCCTATGCGAAGTCTTTGCTGACCTCTACACACTCTAAGACACTGTTGGCTCCCACCAAGTGCTGTTGTAAAATCCTTTGCATGTTTTCTGTTGAAGGTTACATGAGATCCCTATTCAGGGTACTTCTCATGTTGCATTGAAACTTTCCTGCTGACCTGACAGTTTTTGACCCCCAAATGACACATTGAGTATCTGTATGGGTCACACTTTTTCTGGTGGTAAGCTTCTCTGGGAGAACTCCTCCTCCTCCCATCCCACTCATTCTTGAAATATGTTCCAGATGAGGGCTGCTATTTTGATTACACTCTGCCTCCCTGGCTGCAGTGACTGATCTGGTAGTGAGCACTGGCTGATTCTGGACCAGTAAAAGTGTCTCACTCCCATGCCACACTGGCCCGTAGGAGACCACAGGATGCAAGATAGACCAATCAGAGTCTTTCCCCTGGATTTTTCAAACACAAACTGGGAGGAGGGCACTTCTTTTTATCTTTAACAATGCAATAAGGATATGAGGCCAGAGGTGCTAGAAGCCATGAGCTATTCCGGAACAACGAAGCAGACTGAAAGGAAAGAGCAAAGACAACATTTAGAAGAAAAGAATCTTGACCATGTATGATTTCTCATTTTCCTGGTCCAGCTATACCCCTGGCAGTTAGATGGTTTGATCAAACGACCCTGTTATGGGCTGAACTGTGCCCTCATCTTACAAATTCATATACTGAACCCTGAACCCCCAAAATCTCAGAATGTGACTGTAGTTGAAGATAGGGCTCTTAAAGAGGTGATTCAATTGAAATGAGACTCTTAGGATGGTCCCTAATCCAGTATGACTGGTGTCCTTAACAGAAGAAGTCTGGGCACAGAAAAGAGACACCAGGAATGTACATACACAGAGAAAAGGCCATGTGAAGACATTGTGAGGGGGTAGCCCTCTGTAAACCAAAAAGAGAGAAACCAATTTTGCCAACATCTTAATTTTGGCCTTCCAGCCTCCAGAACCACAAGAAAATAAATTTCTGTTGCTTAAGCCCCCTAGTCTATGGTACTTCGTTATGGCAGCTCTAACAAATTAATACATATGCGAACATTTCCCTTTTTAGTTCAAATTAGTTCATGATCAGTCTCTAAGTCTCGCAATTAAAGGACACGAGTGCAGGATGTCAAATGCCTTCAGCAAATATAATGGTGACTTATATCCCAAATGGCTTCTTATCCTGTCCCAAGGTCCAATGCCTGTGATAACAGAAAGATAGACAGGCTCACTGTAGACTCATTTAGGGACACAGGTCAAGCTTAAAACAGGCAAGTTCAAAACCCTGCCTCAGTTTGATGAATTAGTGGCTGCCCCCAATTTTTTGTTTGCTAAACACCTTTTCCCCTTAAAAGAATCCAGAAACCTGGGACTAAGTAATGACAAAACTGACTTTAAGTCTGTGCATAGTAAGGGCCTGATAACTGATTGCAAAAACCACTTGGCATTTCCTTCTAGATGGTGTTTACCTCACACAGACTCTCCTGCAAGATAAACCCAGTGAAGGTGGTCACTTGGCTAAGACCAGGTGATCCTTCCAGGGACATTTTTCCAACTTCCAAATCAGCTACTTGCTTACTATCAGGAATGGGTACTTCCTAGCTCTATTAGGATGACTTTAGCTGATAGAGAGCAAGATCATTTTTTTAAAATCTAATAATGTGATCTAAGTCTAGGTTAGACTCTCATTCATTTACCAGATAGCTACTGCAAGCCTACTGGCTGTCAGAAAACAAAGTAGCATGGCCACCTTAACTTCCGACAGAAAATCTATCATTGAGCTAAGATTCAAAGTCTTAACCCTCTGCAAGTTTTAACCCTCTGCCATGTGGACTAATTCTTCAACCTTAAATAGCTTTGTGGTCTATTTACATTTGATTTTGTTTGTTGGTTGTTTTTCCTTCTCTGCAGTCTTTTCCTATCACTGCCCACTCATCCATTCTATTGCAGGGATTCTCCCCTTCCTAAAACATAGTTTCCACATGTATTTTCCTGCCTCCCTGTCCCTCAATAACCCTGATGCTTGTTTAAAAGTAAACTAAAGATATTTACTTAGGAAAGTTTGAAATGCAGGTTAGAAACAAACAATAGGAAATTTACTAAGTTGTGAAAAGTCCTTTGTAACTGGTATTTCAGGTTTTCAGAGGCACGAAAACAAGGAACTATTTTTCTTTCAGCTGTCTTTGCTATTTGGCAAATGCATCTTTCTCCATGAGTCTCATATAGCCCCCACTGAATATTTCACCCATGGCTTTGATAACCCTTTGCCTTTCACCTCCTCTTACTCTCTAGATTCTACCACATGAGGACCGACCCCATGGTTAATAATCAGTTTCCTTTGTTGTGAATATGCTTCTAACAAAGGACTTAACTGCCTTCACTTACTACTTTCTCCATAGAGCAAAAGACTATAGAAAAAACTTTATTTACACAGCATTTTATTTAAACAAATTTATATAAATACCATTGCTATATGTCTTTCACAAAAATGCAGACAAGGGTATTAAAAGGGTTTACTGCATTGGTTTTTCCATGTTCTTTATGCAGGCAAGAAAAATTCTTCAGGTTAGGTAAAGGATTTTAAAATGAATAATATGAATTATCTGGCTATGAATCTAAGTAACTTTGTCCTAACGATGGGAAAATTGAGGCAAATTTGTCTATGGATCACAGTCCACTCAGGTCAGCGCTTTGAGAGGACTCACTTATACATTTTTGTTTTTCAGATGCCCCGACTTTTGTTGTCTTCTTAAAGATTTTATCCTGTTTTAATCCAGCATATTTCAAAGTATTACCAAAATAACAACTAAAACTTAATTCTGAATTCAGATGTGTTTGGAAATCACTGAGTAAAATCAATGAAGCTTTAAAAAAAAAAAAAAAAAAAAAAAAAGCAGCAAGACTTCTCAGAGATTTAGTACATGTGGACCAAGAGGACCTGCAAGGGATGCTACTGAAAGCTACACTCGCAAATCGATTTGACCTTCCATACTGCTTTCGTGCAGGGCATCTTTTTAGGATGAGTAGTCTGAGGAACTAGTGTTCTTCCAGTTAGTGGTTGATGTCTCTAGCCACTTCAAAGACTTGCAGAAGAAAGAAAGCTTAAAGACATAAAATTTAAAAAGTTTTGTTTTTCTTTTAAAAATCCAAGCTATTACTCGACTTGACCTCAGAATTACTATTTACTGCCCCAGAGGAAATGCTATTTCTGGTTGGTACCACATGGCATATATTTTTAGGAAGGTCTGTATTCAAGCTTTTAAGTCAAACAGTCATATATTTCACAATATAAAGGGAATCAGGTTACCAAAAATACTAGCATGCATATAGATGCCGATTGGATGGTAAGAAGCATTTTATCTTCTTCATGAACTTGAGATGAGAGAGAAACAAAATGTGGCCTCTGCATACAATAGAATATTATTCAGCCTTGAAAAGGAAGTAAATGCTGATATATGCTACAACGTGGATGAAATTTAAAGATGTTTTGCTAAGCCAAATAAGCTAGAACAAAAGAACAACTATTTTATGATTCTACTTATATAAGGTACTTAGAATGAAATTTATAAAGACATAAATAATGGTGGTTGCCAGGGGCTAAGGAAGGGGTGAGGAGTTATTAAATGTAATGATTAAAGAGTTCCACTTCGGGGAGATGAAGTTCTGGACATAGATGGGCAATGGCTGTACAACAATGTGAATGTACTTAATGCTCATGTACAGTACACTTAAAGAAATGGTAAATTTTATGTTATTTATGTTTTACTACAATAAAAAAAGTAACTGGAGGTGATCACCTTATGGAAATCCCACAGATCAGAAGGATGAAGAGAAAGGAGACTCTGAATAACTGGTATTTGAAGAACATTTAAGGCAAATCTCTCCCTGGATATTTTTTTTGAAAATATTCTTCTGTGATATAGGAGGTAAAACAACACAGCAACTTTGAAATGGAGAGCTAAGAGAAAAATAATTTTAACATCCTAAGTTTTTAGCATGTTAACTTTTGAATATATAGAAGGACCAACCATATACAAGCACAGAGCCAGAAAATATTACAGACAGAAATACAAAATACAAAATGCTGTTATCCCAATCCTCAGGTAATTTATAATGTTACAGGAAAACATGTCTGTGAGTAACTTGGTGATAACAAAGACTGTGCTAAATGTGCATGAGTTATAAATACAGAGCTCTAGGCATGTGGGGGAGGAAGACATGAAGGCTGAGAACCCTTTCCCTCTTCTTCTCACCTACGCTATTTCTTCCTTCTTTGAGGTCCAGATCAAGACCCACTGCCTAAAAGAAGCCATTCCTCATTGTTCTAACCCACTGTGGCTACTATAATCACACTCATAACTATGTGGAGACTTGTCCTTCTTATTCAATGGTTTTTGATAGATGTTGTAACTTGGCATATATATATATTACATATTACACAATATGTAATATATGTACATTATATATGTATATACGATGATATATATACATATAATATACATATATGTAATATATGTATATTATATATTAGATATGTAACTTGGCTTATATATAAAAACATATATAAATATTTATATTTATGTAGTTTAATGTGCTCTCCATATTTGGTTAGAAACATCTGTTGCTTTGGGGATGATAAGGATTATTAAAACAGGAGTGCAAGGAAAAGGAGGAAAATTGGGTTTTGAATCCATAGAGACATAAGGGTTATGAAAATCAAGCTTGGCCAAGAGAGAAGGGCTTTTTGAAATTCCAAAATCTCCTCTTTCCAGATCAGCAGCCAATCCCGGCAACTCAATGTTAGACTATTACCCTAACTTAGAGTGTAGAGAATAGACAAGAAGGGAAGTTCTCACCAGATAGGAAGAGGAGAGTTCTTTTCCAGATAAGGAGGAGGAGGATTTTGTGTGGATGTCCCCAGGATAAGAATATAGTTTGCTTCTCTGAGAATCAAAGGCTCTACCCTTCTTGGGCCTTGGCTAAAGGTGGGAAGTAAGTTGATTGAAACATCGGACTAGACAAAATGAGGTCTTCCAGAACACCCAGGACTGCTGCTCGGCCCCTCTATGTCCAAAATGGAGGGAAGTCTCAAATAGGTGGGTCTCAGAGAGAGCTCTGAGTACACATGATGTGTGCATTGCATGCAGGGGTACTGTGAGTTCCCATATACCGCATATTGTGGGGTGGGGGACAGAGGGGTGCTGAGAGTAACAGTGAGTTAGATGAGAAGAATAAAAAGTCCACGGCCTCTCTGACACTGATATATTTCAATGACTATGGGCTTCAGCTGTGAGCACCAACACATCACCCCCAAAAAACCGATGAGATTAGCCACAGCAAGCAGATGCCAGCACAAAATATTCAGGAATCAGACCAGACCAGCCTCACTCTGGTGGCCAGCAGTGAGGACAGCCCACAGGCACCCCCTTGTCCCAGAAGACATAGCTTTCCCTGCACACATTGACGTCTTGGGAAGGGACACAGAGGTGCTTCTTGCAAAAGGGAAAATAAACCTGATTGAGCATTTATACTTGAAATTCCCTAAATATTTGCCCAAATTAGACCAAATCACACTAAAAAAAAAAAAAACTATTTTAAAATACAAAAGATTGAAATGGCTTTAATTGGAATACTTAAATCTACCCCACTACTATTGGTAGAAGTGAGGATAGCGGTTATGGGGGAAAAAAAAAGTTTATTCTTTTATTTTTTGACCCATTAACTCAGAGTGTGTGAATGTTCACTCCTTTTTACATGTTTGGCACAACAAACAGGCTAGAGTTTCCTGGAGATCTGTGGAATGCTTCATGTTATGTACTCAATAGGTGTCCCTAAATATATGCTGTATGAAGAAACAAAAAGAAGAAAATATGGATTTCGTTTCTTCCCTGCCTCTCATTCCACCAAAGCCAAAATAAATTATAAAACAGAGAGACAAAAAAAAAAATACCATTATAGAAATCACGGAGAGAGTTCTGTAAAAAGAACTGGTACTGGGAAAGTCATAGAGCTTAGTCCTTAGAATACGAATAATCATAGTCACAGACAGTCTTCCTGCAAAGCTTTCTGTCAATAAGCTGAGGCAAATATCTATCTAGACCAGTGAAGTCCCACAGAAGTAATAAGCGAAGTTTTCAATCTTCAAAAATGTTTAAGCATCTCTCCCCTATGGAAGAAAACCCCTAGAACTTCTCATAAATGGATATTTCCCTTGGGGGACTAATATCCTCTCTAGGGTCAAACTTGACTTCTTATGATGCGATGAAGCAGCATTCACAAGGAAGTCACACTTTTTTTTTCCCTTTCCTATTTTCTTATCTTAAAATTCATTTAACCTTAAGAAGTCATTGAACATCCATTTCTTTTTTTTTTTTTTTTTTTTTTTTTTTTTTTTTTTTCTGACTAAGGCTTTCAATAAGGGAAAAACTAGGACAAATTTTAGACAAAGCAAAAGACAATCTTAAAAGTTGACTAGGCTACAGAAATTTAAATGACAAACTTAACAGGGCTGACTTTTCCTTGGTGTGCAAGACAGGCGTGCAAGGCTACTAACAATAGAACTCAGCACAAAGCCCTGTGGAAAGCAGGTGAATATTGATTCTTAGTCTTAAACTCATGAATAATGTATAAGGCAATTTTAGTTTAAAGATACAGGCATTGCTTTTTTTTTTCCCTGGCACGACGGTTTTTAGAAACTCAATATATTCAGTATCCCATAAAAAGAGTCTTCTCATCTTTTAAGAAGCCTCTCAAATTTCGTCTCATTCCTACAGCCTTCCCTGACCATCCAGTCCTCACCAATCACTGCCTTCTCTAAACTCCAAGAGTACTTATTGCCTGTAGCACTCACTGGACATAAGCTGTTAGGTATCTTTTTTTCCTTTTCTTTTCTTTTTTTTTTTTTTTTTTTTTTTTTAACAGACACGGTCCAATAGATAATAAAACCCCCCAGGGTAGGGGTCACATTTTATTTCTCTTATTATTCCCAGTACCTAGCCTGGAGCCTGATCCACAGACCGTAAGTGTTCAATAAATGTTTGTTGTTAATGATGATATGTTATAGACACATCTGAAACATAATCTGGATAAACACAATACTGGAAAAGTGCAAATCATCATTTAACAAACATGCAAGCCAAGAAATCAATGTGAGAGAGCTGTCTGAGCACCAAGTGAAAGACAAAGTAATACCCTCTTCCCTGCCCCAACATCTAACATGGTGATGGATTATACTACATAAAATTATCGATAAAGACCAATGTAGTCACAGTGATTTCTAAGCAGTAGCAAGAAATATTAGATACAAAATGTAACATTACAACAAAGGCAGCAGAACTGAGAGGCCATTGTGGAATAACAGATACATTCATCTGATGAAGAACCTCTTTGCAAATAAGTAACTTCAAGCATAATGAAAGCACAGGGCTTTCCTTTCCTCCCTATCTCCCCAACCCAGAGACTGAGATTCTGATTTCCCTCAAGATACACAGAATGCACATCACTTGCCCCTTAAACAAAGGAGCAGGAAGGCAAACCTGAGCATTCGACTGTTGCCAAAACGAACCCAACCCTTTCAAATGAGTTAAGTTCTCATGATATGAGTCAGGTTGAGTAAATTTATGCAATTCTCATTTACGTACACACAAAGAGTAAAATAATCTACTTATTTCTTGTCTGAATTCCTATCTTCTTCAATAAGGTTTGGCATAGTAATGTAGCAGAAGTTTGGGTCAAATCTATCCAGCAATGAACTTCATCTCACCTATCTCTGCCACTCTTATACCCTTTCCCTACCTATACCCTTCCTTTCATCCTGGCAGGTGGGGCATGCTTAGGCAGAAAGCTCGGCCATTTCTATTGATCGTATTATAGGTAACATCTTCAGCACTACGATTGGTCTGACGAATGTGAAACAATAATAAAAGTAGTCAGTCCAAACTTCCCTGGGCCCTGGCAGAGATCTGGGGCAGATGATGGGAAAGCAAGAATCATGGGTTGATACTTTCCCCCCAAACTGTGTATGCATTACTGTTACTTAAGCAGCCTGAACAGGATTATTCATTTAACTGGTCACTTCACTGGAACACTGATAAGGATTTGACTGGTTTTTAATAACATTTACTAGTTATGTGGACTAATTAACCAATCAATAAGATTTAAACTAGTACATTTACTCCTCACCTCATCCTCTTCCATGTTGCCGAGTCACCTTTAACATTTTGAATGGGATGAAGAACTTACAAAACTAATTAGCTGTATAGACAGAGCCATAATGGCCTGCATTTTCTCCGCTATTATTAATGCTTTTGGTATATAAAATCTAGTAGTTAAAAAAATGAAAATTGAATAACATGGGTTAATCTAGGTATAGTAGTAACAATTCCTATAACCACCTTGGCTTCCTTCATAGCTAAAGGATGACCAGTTCCATCTCATCTCTTTGAAACAATTGACTGGTGGCATCTTTTTGTGGGTCAATATTCTTATTGAAAGAAAGAATATATTTTTTCCTGAAAAAAATATATAAAATATTCCTAAATTTAGTGAATTCAGAAAGTCATATAATTACAGCATACAGAGTTTTCCTTCTAGATCCTGAAGACATGGACTTATAAATGATGCAGGTCAACTCACGGTCATTCAGGTCCTGTTGGCACAATGAATGGAGGTGCTCCAAGCCTTTTCCTTGTCTGTAGGTAGAGGTGCAAATATTTCAATGAGATATAATCCTGTTCAGAAACACCCAGGATGAAAACTGGAAAGGGTCTGCAAAGAAATACAGAGGAGCTCTTTCAGCTTGGTCGCTTTTTAGGATGATGGAGGCAGCCTACAAAATGGTGAGTGGGAGCAATGGCTGGAGCAAGCCTAAGGAGGCACTATGGGGCAGAAAGTTGGATTCCCCCACTAGATGGCGCCAGGACACATCGATGGCAAACGTGGGTACTGTTACCACGGCAGAACAGAGGGATGGGATCAGTTTTCACAACTCTGTATAGGCCAGGTCCTAATGGAGTACCAACGGACTAAAGTGGGTGTATGTGGGTGTTTTATACCTACTTAGGTTTGACCTTACATTGTAGGGCACACCTGGGGTAGCATATGTGTGTGTTCTTTGGAGTATGATTGTGGTTGTGAGTGTATCTCTACACATGTGCACACATATACAATATAACACACATGCACATTAGATTATGTAGATATGGGATCAATATAGGTGTAGCTACAGATTGGGGGCCATTATTACAATAAATAAGAATCACGTTGGAGGAAGGGGATTAGATTCTGTTGCATGTACTGTGTGCCAGGCCTTTTCATGTGCTTTCTCATGTAACCTTCACAACAGCTGCAAGAGGTGCCTACTATTGCCCCATTTTCACCAAAGGAAATTTGATGGACTTTATATAGGTTAAGGAACTTGTCCAAGGTCACATAGCTAAGGAGTTACAGGGCTTGGATTAAAATCCAGTTCCGCTAAGCTTCAAAACCATAATACAGTCATGCTTCATACCACATTGACTCGCTACAGTTTCTTACAATGTGCAAATTAACTCCAGGGAATATGGTTTGTGGTATGTTTGCACAAATAGTACTCGCATGTGCATTATACAAAATGAAAATAACTTCAATGCAAAAGTTGATCTATGTTGGACTACAAATATACATAAAAAGTTGAATAAATAAGGCATTCCACTTTCCCCTCTTCACCCCAGGATAATTATTAAAGACCCCTATAACAGAAAAATACGTAAGTATTAATTCCAATATGTGATTCAATTAAAATGAGAGTCATTTAAAAGAATATTAACTAATTTTAAAGTGGATATATCAAATCCACATGTATACCTAAATGAAGCCATTCACTACTTTCCTAAAAATACATTAGCATTAAGGTAACAATACAAGTTCCATTTGTGATGTAGGAAAAACCTTTTCTATTGAGATGGCTGGCTCTCATCTTAACTCAGCCCACTCGGCTTTGGTTTATTGTCACTGGAGACTTGGTAGCCTTTGGGCATCAGCCTTTTAACTTTCTTTTTGTCCAGAAAATGCATTATTCTGTACATTGTGTTTTTGTGAGACAGACTAAAGAATGTAGTGTACATTGAGTGTTTAGCACAGTGTCTGGCAAAGAGTAAGTGCTGAATAAAAGTCAACACTAGTGATTATGATGGCTATAAGGAAGGAGAAAAAAGAGGCAGAGGAGGGAGAGAGCAGAGAGGAGAAGGAGAGTAACGAGGAAAGAGAAGGTAAGAAGAAAGACGATGATGAGGACAAGAGGGTAGAATTGTGGAGAGATCAACAAGACAATAAATTTGAATTAATTTGCAATTTTTTTCTTCTCCCCAAATGTTAAATAAGTCATTTCAAACAATGTGGAATTTGAAATATCTGCCTTGCACACTGCAGATCATTCTATTTTTCACCTTAAACTTCGTGCAGTTTTCTGTTTGGTCTAAGATTGGTTAGTTTTCCTATAGGCTAAAGACTAATGTGCTAAGAACTGAGCCCCCGGCTGAGACTGTGGGATTGAAAAGGGGGAGAAAGGCAAACAGCATTCCATCAAGTTGTACTTTGGGCACTGGGAAATATGTTGGTTGTGCTGTTAAGAAATTGACTTTTTGGCTGCATGATAAAGGGTGAACTCTGGCACTCCAAAACTGGATGGAAGTCATGATAGCTCCCTCTAGAAAAGTCAAAGCAAAATAGAGATATTTTCTCTGGTGCTTCAGATCTGAAAGTACATTATCTGAAATGAGAGACCACAACTCAGGAAAAGGGGATATAGGAAAATATTCTCTGTTGCCTTTAATAATAAAATTCCACTTAGCAAATTTCCTAAGTAGATTTTTGTCGTTCTGGGCCCCAGTCTTTGTTTCTTTCATTTGTGTTAGAGAATATTTGAAGTTACATTGAGAGAAAAATAGTAGTAGTGTTAATAAAGCCTAACATGAATGAATCACTTACAGAATGCACAGCACCACATTCCATATTTTATATCACATTATGCTCAATACAGCCCTATACATTGGTACCATATTACAGATGAGAAATTTAAATGGTTTGGTTAAAGTTACACTAGTAGATGGCAGAGCAAAAACTCAAGACCAAGGGTAAGCTGAAGCCACTACCAATTTTGTGGTCCATGATACTGCACTTAGATGACATTCAAAATGCCTGTGGCAGTGCCTGGCACACCGTAGGCATATGACAATACTCAGCTTTACTTTCTTTCAAAACAGCATCTCGCTCTGTTGCCTAGGTTGGAGTGCAGTGGAGAAATCATCCCTCACTGCAGCCTCGAACTCCTGGATTCAAGCAATCCTCCTGCCTCAGCCTACTGAATAGCTAGAACTACAGGTGCACACCACCATGCCCATCTAATTTTTAAATATTCATAGAGGCAGCGTCTCACTATACTGTCCAGGCCGCTCTCAAACCCTTGGCTTCAGGCTGTCCTCCCAAAGTGCTGGGATTATAGGAATGAGTCAACATGCCAGGCCACCTTTGTTTTATTTAAAGTAGTACTGTTCTTGGAGTGTTATCTCTTTCAGTAAAGCTCCATTTCAATCTGTATACAGTTTTGGAGAATATCAGGTGCAGAAAGTGATACCAACTTCAATCTATGGGTATGAAATATTCATTCTATCCTGGATGTTTCTGTTTTGCAGACCCTAGATCTTGGCATAAAAGCCTAGCATCCTTCCCTGGGCTCAAGCGACCATGATCTGGAGACAACAGTAGGGGTTGCCTGCATGGATATTTGAGGAGGTAAGACATGCGTTGGTGAGAAGGAACACTTCTGATGCTATGGGGTTTTCTTTTCCTATCCCATTTGGGGGCATTTATACTGACATGGTATGCATAAAGTTGTAAAACTAGAGGAAAATTCTAAAGCTTGTCCTTGTTTCCAGTAGATAATTTCCTGAGGTATTAGAGGACTATAGCAAGTGGAATCAGGAGCGCTGGGCATAGTTGCAACCAATTAATTATTGCCTCAATAAGAGAACATGTCCATCAGCTATACTCGCTGTTGAATCAAATAGCTTGATTCTTTCCCTGCAGTCTCTTTTTATCTTCTTAATCTTGAAAAATAGGTTAGCAAGATGAATGAAGAAATCAAGGTCCATAGCAGTCCAAGGTTACACCATTAGATTCTAACTAACTTGAAACCTAGGTTTCTGATTTCCCAGTCAAGAATAATCTTTAAGACATTTCTACAAATTCTAAAAGATTCTTTACTGGGAAAAAAAAAGCGGGGGGTGGGGGGAGATTCTAATTACTTTAAAATGTTCAGAAAATGCAGCATTCTCTATCATCCTTTCAGAAATGAAAAATGTACATTTTACATAGTAAAGTCTCTCATAAATCCTGCTTTAAATTTGTAAAACCTGATTTTACCTGTAATTTCTATACATTTTGACCACAGTTTTTGTTTTGTTTTGTTTTTTGTTTTTGAGACGGGGTCTCGCTCTGTCGCCCAGGCTGGAATGCAGTGGCGTGATCTTGGCTCACTGCAAGCTCTGCCTCCTGGGTTCACGCCATTCTCCTGCCTCAGCCTCCCAAGTAGCTGGGACTACAGGTGCCCACCACCATGCCCGGCTAATTTTTTTTTTTTTTTTTTGTATTTTTAATGGATACGAGGTCTCACCATGTTGGCCAGTATGGTCTCGATCTCCTGACCTCGTGATCCACCTGCCTCGGTCTCCCAAAGTGCTGGGATTACAGGCATGAGCCACCACGCCCGGCCACAGTGTTTTTTTTTTTTTTTTTTTTTTTTAATGTCTGTTAGTTTCCAGAGGCACCAGTATTCCTCAAAATGCATTTTTGATCATACATCTCAAAATGATTCAAAGCCAGTTCTGACAATGTGGCTTATTAATAATAGAAATAATAATTTCTTTTTACCGGTATTTCTACGTTCAGACTACCTCATTCCATAATACTACCATATCTTTGCAACAGGTCCCCCAAACCCCCAACTTTTTATATCTGATTGATTCTCCATGCTCCTACTAGATTTGTCTTCCCTAAGTACACTCACTCTGCCCTCTTTCTACTCTGTCATCCATCATGACACCCCTCTCTTCTCAGTATAAAACCCAACTTCTCAGTCTGCCATTTCAGTCTCTCTCTCTCTCTCGGTTCTCACTCCGATGCTCTGTAAGGTGGGCCCTTCAGTTTAACTAATGAGGCTTACTCTGATCCCTAACCAGGGCACACACGTTCCTGAGTCCCCTGCCTTTAACGTCTCTTATTGCAGGTTCCTCTGAAAGCAGAGGTGGACCCAGGGATGTTGTAACCACTGTAGTTGGCCACCTGTGTTAACTCATAAGCCTGTCATTAGCTCTTATGTCTCTCAAAAATGAGTGTCCACAAGCAGGGTCACTGTTGATGACTCAGCAACCCATATGATTTTATTTCTTTATCACAACAAAGTTTATTATTATAGAAGTTAGGCATACTTCAAAGAATTGCATTTGAGAAAAAAATATATACATTTTAGTTCTGTATTTTAAACAATTTTATTGCAATGCTAGATCTCCAAGCCCAAGTTTTTGTGTTGGTTATAGAAGTAGCTTTAGGTGGCCATGGACTTGTGAGAAGTGCATATCTGTTCTCTAGGTGGTTACAGCTTTGTCATAGAGAGGTAACTGCAGAAGCCTCAATGGATGTGAAGGCAGAGAGGCTGAGAGGGCAATTCATAGTGAAAAGGTCTGGCTTTGGGTCCCAGTTTTATGGCCGACTCCTGAATGATTTTGAGAAAAGCCCCTTAACCTCCTGAGTAGTAGTTCCTTCAGCTGTAAAATAGGAAGTCTAATATTTAAACTCATAGGGTAACTGTGGGAATTCACTTTGATAATTGTTGTAAATGCCTTGTCAACTATAAGAGGCTCTGCAAATGTTATTATTAAGAAAACATTCTAGGCATCTCTAGCTTTTTTAAAAAACATGCAATACTACAAGTATTTCTAACCACCCTAAACTAATTTCTACCATGAAACATGATTCCCCTATGTCTGTGTAATTGCTCTATGACCCATCTCTAACTCTCTTCACATTACATTTGGCAGAGTCAACTTCTTAACAAAAAATTATTCTCTTTATTGTTTGAAGGCTGATGGTCAAGCTGTTGTTAGCAACCCAGTTAAGTATTATGACTGAAATTTCCATTTTAGATTCTGATTCCAACCTTAGATTTTCAACTACTCACGTGCCACACACACATATGCACACACATTATTAGGTTTATTTTTCCCCTCCCCTTCTCTTCACTTTCCTTCCCCTCTTCCATCCTCTACACTTATTTTTTTTGTTTCTTTCTTTTCTTTCCTTTCTCTCTCTCTCTATTCCTCCCTCCCTCCCTTTCCTTCCTTTCTTTTCCCCTCCCTCTCTCCCTTATCCTTCCTTTTCTCCCTTTTTGTCTTCCTTCCTTCTCTCTCTCCTACTTTTCTCTTCTTTCCTTCATGTCACCATCTCTCCCTTTCCTCCAACAAGAATCTATACACATTCAAATAAGAAAATGCCACATGAATCTTTGACTAAAGTGGGATATTTTACCTCTACCTTGCCCCTGTCTACTTAAAATGCTTACAAAGCCTCACCATTTTTTCTAGAGCACACAGATATGCTCTAGTAGTTGAAAAATATACCTAACTGTATGCTATTTACCATTAGGTGCCAGAGTAAATGATATAGTTAATATGCTATTTACTACGCAGATTACTTGAATACTGAAGAACATTCCCAGGCATTCCATGTCCTATTAGGGCAATACATTTTCTATGATATGATGAGAATTATTGCCTCACTGGACCAGAATACTCTTGGAGTCCATATAAAGGCCCTTATTTCCACAATGGATTGAAAGACAACAGGTTCTGATTTTTGGATATTCAGTTTGTAGACTGCTGATCTGTTAATGGATCAAGTCAGCATCCTGTGGGTATCCTTAGCTCTTGGTGTGTGTAACCCCCCGTCCAGAGGCCTGAGTTGCAGAACTCCACAAACTAGTACCTGCCTACCAGCTCTTTATGGCACTCAACTGCTCAGATTATTTTTGTCTTTAAAATGTAGTGTTTCAGCTTTCCTTAAAACCTACACAGGGAAAGTAATATACACTAGGAAATAAAAGATTTGCAATAGATGCTCAATTATAAAGGAGAAAGGCATATAAAAATGTAATCATAGAATTTTCAAACCGGATGAAATATAATAAAGTTATTTGCAAGTTATTGCACAGTAAGGCTAACCTTGCTGAATAGTCTTAGGCAGGACTCATTTTTAGGCCAAATCTCTCTCTCTCTCTCTCTCTCTGTGTTTACTGATATTTCTGGAGGATCATTGTTAGGGCTTCTTTAATCGAATACCCTCATGTCACAAATGAAAAAGGGACCAGGAGAGATGGGAAAGGTGAGCCAAGAATCTGATCTTTCAGATTTCCAGGATTACAGCCTTTCCATTGCACCAACAGTCTCTCAGGAAAGTATGTTCTCCAGTGACTGAGCTGCAGTAGCTACATGGGACACTACATGAAAAGGTCAAAAACTTGATTTCATCACCATCTGGTCTACTAGAACAATTATCTTTTAAATTTCAGTGTAAAGATCAACTCTGTTTTCCATGACCACCCTCTCACATATGCAGATGAAACAACACATTTTGCTCCTATATTTTCATGGCCTATCCATCTCCACTGGCCTCTTCAAATCATCTTTTGGATTCACAGTAAATGGAGAGTCTTCTGATTAATGCAGAGCTCTAGGCTGGAACTGGTGGACTAAGTCATTACTTTCCTCTTTTCTTTGGGATTCCCCTCCCTCTTTCCATGATGCTGTCCTCCTGCACTAGCATGGAAGGGGAGAGCAACAGATTCCTTTGTTGAAATCACAGGGATTCACATAGGGTAAGTGCTCACTCTGTTTGTTCAATAAAAGAATGAATGGATTCCTGGATTGGTCCAGCCAGGGACCATTCTCTAAGGCCTTGTTCTCTGAAGGATCCACGGAATCTTCAAGTTTATAATATGTGAAACACAGAAAAGATTTCTAAAACCCACTATGTTGGTTCGCTAGTGACAGGATTTTAGCTTCAATGCAAGAAGTGAAGTCTTAAGTGGTGTGTCTTTGAATTGCATCTACCCAATCTATTTTTCCATCAAGGGCTCTTAAGCACCACCACCACAATGACCTTTTCCCTACTACTGTGTTTAACCCCCAGTGGTCCTCATTATATGGCTCAGTTCAACAAATGCTGATGTACATCTTTGTCTGCTCCTTCCATCCCCAGATAATTTAGAGTTGATGCTAATAAAATGTTTTGCAACTTACAGCATGAAGTCATTAAAGATCCTCTGTCAGGTAATTGATAAAATAACAGTCCAGCCCATCCTTCGCATTCACTGGCTTAAAGTTCATGCAACCTGTACTTGTATAAATTATACCTAAACCACCTTTGGCCTGCTGATTTGAGAATATCATCCATCATCCCTCAGTGGATGAATGGTGATACTAATCCCTGGCCCTTTATGCTGCCTGAAAGCTGGTGCTGCTAGGGGAAGGTCTAGGCCCCCATGCCATTAGGATGTCGGCATGCTGGGGAAAAGAATCTCGACACAGAGAGGTCCCTATGTCCAGTACCAAGTGGAAATTCCCAGTTCTCACCTAGTTCCATACCATGGCCAAGGACATAATTGTGCCTTAATACTTACATCTTCTATTGAGGTCTTCTGATCAAAGCTGAGGGAGCTGATACCCAAGGGAGGTATTTCCTCACTCAGCCAACTCTCCTCCTCCCTTTTTCTTCATGCAAACTTCTCTCTTTATGCAACATTAGCATAGGTGGAGTGTGAGGCAGAAAGTTTCTGGCAAGCAATGAGGTAAGTACCTTCTCTGGGAAAGGTGTTTTGTTTCTTTTTTTAAACCTCAATGATAGGTTTAAAATTGGAAGCTGCTTTTAATTCGTGAAAATGCATTGGTTGAATTTGGCTCACTGATATAAAATCATGGCTTATATGTCCAATAAATTTTCCCTTGACATCAGCCAGTTAACCTGAATATCAGGCAATAAATTGTTGACCACCACTCTTTTATTGCTAATGCCAATGAGCACTTGGCTTTTTAGCCACAATAAATTTACAATGTATGCATTACTCTTGAGAGTGTTATTTATAAGACAAAATAAGAATACATGGTCACTATCATTGACTTTAAACCCACACTTATACCGAATCTAAACGCACTGATAAGCAATGTTCTCAGAGGTCATCAAATGCCAACTCTCCGTCAGACCAGTCAAAAGTTTCCACAGCCTACAGGGACTGCACAAGCCAGCTCTACAATCACACATGGTGACGGTGGAACAGACAATCAGGTAGGCCCAAAGGTTTCCATTTAATGGCCATTCAGTACACCTAAAGAGCTGGAATAGATGTTTGAGCTTTCTCCCATGTGCACAGATGGAGCTGTAAATATGTCCTCTTGTTCTCCTGACAGGAGCCTCAAGAGGTTGATTTTCATCTGTCCCAAATAAACTTGTTGGAACTCTTGGGGGATTCCTTTTAGATTTTCTTATTACCACTCTGGAATAATGTGCAAATAATTATGTAACAGTCAACCCTTTGTTTGAATGAACATTATTAAACATACAACAATTATCACATGTAGTATATTCTATGTGCATACAAGCCCCTCAGGATAATGCCTATTCCCAACCCCTACAGAAAAAAAATGTGAATTACGAATATTCACTCTTCAAGCTCTGTAAAACTAACTCTCAGATCGTGGCACTAAACACTCACTGCTCTGGCACCTACACATACTGGTTGGAGAATTCATGCACTATAGTGTTTGACACACTCATTCTCTCAGGTGAAATACTGCAGGCAAGACCGCATAATTCATTAGGCTGATACAGCAAGGCTGAATAATTAGATCATCTCTTTGCATAAGGCTACATTTTATGATGATATTTTTAACATTATAATCTAAATTGGTGTTGGATTAGGGTATGGGGGGCTGTTGAAAGTAAACGAATTAGAAATTGAAAGATGCCATATGTGAAATCACAACTGTATTACTCCATGCCACCAAAAGTAGTATCCCATCTTCAAAAGGCTTGCAAATTATCTATACTATTGACTGACAAGCACGTCAGATATTTTAATAATAGGAAAGTGATGATGTACATACATACACACAGTGTTGTATTTTTATTTTGGTAGGTGGGAAGGGAAATGAAAAGAAACTTAGAAATCAATAATGTCTCCCATGTGGAGGTAGAAAAGAAGGATTTCTAAACGTTAGTAAGAAGAGACAACATTAAAGAAAGAGCTATGCCTTACCCCACAGTTCCGCCTGAACCTTGAAGTGATGGTTTTGAGAAGAGTAGTCAATGTCACCTAAGAGACCACACTGGGTAAGAATGTGGAGTCCTTCTCAGGTGATCAAGGCAAAGAAGACAGCCGTCTTGGAAGGCACGTAGGTGTCCAGGGGCTTGCTCTCCTGGGTTGCTCTCCTGGTTCACTCAGTCCTTCCCCACTCCTTAGTCCCTCAGCACTAATGTGGGCCTGTCATTTCAGGAGATTTGCTTTTGAAGTACCTCTCCTTGGACTATTCTCATTAGCATCCTGTTCTCCTTCAATGGCCAAGTGATATGTAAGGACTTGATTGTTTTCCCATTGGAGAATTTGCTTCTTAAGTAGCCAGACAAACCATCTCAGCGGCCCCTCCAGAACCACTGGAACGGTGATTCTTCCTCTGGCCACTCTGGTTCTGCTTGGTCTCCCCTCTACCATATGGTTTCCTCCTTTTTTTTTTTTTTTTCTTTACACATTACTGAGAGGTTAAATTTTTACAAATCTTACTGTCTTTGAGCTGATGGAAGATAAGGAGGACTTGTACACCTGGTCTTCTCCGGGTGGAAAACTCCATTTGAGAAACTAATTGGCTATGTTGAATGTTGGTACATGAGCATACTTTATGATGAAACTCAGGTGGGAGAGGCAGGTTCAAAGAAGAGATCAAGAGAAACTCTTCCCATAGAATCAGATTCCCTTCTCTTTGAGAGAGGACCAGACTGAAGTCCAGTTACACCACTGCAGTAATTTCCAAACTGAGTAACTTAAAACTGGGAGACTAGAACCCCAGACTTCATCATCCTCATTTCATTCTCCTCCTCTTTGTTGTAATTATCACAAAAAGAAACAAAAATAATATTTTACTCCCCAGTGTTATGTTTCATAACAGTGAGCAGAACAACTTGCATATATTTGCCTCAAGTGTTGGGTAAAAACTCAGGCTCACTTGTATTCACTGTTTCCTTTGAACATCACATAATTGGTCCCTAGATTTCTCTGAAATATTAGATTTTATTCTGAAAATCTTACATTAGCTATGACTTCATCCTAAGGATCAACTCTCTTTAAGCCTCAATATCTATTCCTTGCCTTTGGAAATGAAACTGTTTTTCCAAAGGCTCAGCATGCTGTCCCTTGGGCTTTTACTATATCTATAGCAACCACTCTGTTGGGGAACCTTACAAATAAAATCAGGCTTTGGAGTCTGGGCACACATAAAAGATACATTGCAACAATAAACATTTAAGTTGTTTTGTTTAAAACAGCAACAATAGCTTATTAATACCTGCTGAAGTATTGCCCTTAGTTCTGATTAAAGAAAAAGGATTTTGTTTCTTGAAATTTAGTATATCTCCAAGTTAATTTGTTCTTGCATTTAAGAAATGTTCATTTGATAATTCATTATTATACCCATTCTTAGAAGAGATGGGTGGTCTGAATTGCCAATTAAGGGTGAAATTCTCTGTTATCTTGGCTGAATTTCTTAATTTTCTCCAGGAGTTACATTTCTCCATTTTGAAAGTCTCCCCTTTCAAATAAATTTAATGATTTCATAAGGCCATTCACCCTATTCCTGTGAAACTGACAGGAGAAAAAGTACCAAATATTTTGTGAGAGTGAATAAAGAAAATAATGTCCAGTCATGTTGGATTCAATGCCATATTTCCTTTTAGTCAATAATCTACTCACTAAAACAAAGATTCCTTGGAGAAGTCGCTGATTCTAAGGCTGAAACAGGAAATATACAAAATGAGCATAGAGAATCTTTCAATACCAGAAAGCAAGAAGTATTTAATCACACACACACACACACACAAAATACACACATATATACATGGAGGTGTTAGATATGTCAAAGGAACACAAGAGCCAAGAGTTTCCAATGGCTCAAGTTGAAACAACTTGAAAAACAAATAAAGAAGTGAAGTAAAATAAATATCCATGAGCCCATACTGATATAAATGAATTACTAAATAGATAAATGAGTAGAATAGTCAAATCTCCCATTCAGAACCGTTCCAAATAATTGATGTGGATACTCAGCCCTCAAGAAGATAGAACATAACTCCTTATTCTTTAAGTGGGCTGGCCAAAATGATTACCTTCCAAACAGTGCATACAGCATGCTCAGGGGAAAGGGGAGATTTCCTGACTAACACTACCTCACATCACAAATGATATCATCTTTTTGTATCCTTGATAGGAAGTGATGACAATAGCACCTTTCTCTGTGGTATTCCTCTAAAAAACCATACCACCACTCTAATCAGAATTAAAACATGAGACAAATCTACAGAATACCTCACCCATAGTCCTAAAAACTGTTATGGTCATGGTCATCAAAAATGGAAAGTCTGAGAAACTGTCATAGCCAAGAGAAGCCTAAAGAGACATAATGACTAAATGTAATGTGGTACCCTGGATAGGATCCTAGAAAAGAAGAGGTAAACACTAATAAAAGTATAATAATTAATCAATATTGGTTTGTTAATTGTGATAAATATACCATAATGATAGAAGCTGTTAATAGAGGCAAGAAGGCATTGGGTATTTGGGAGGTCTAACTTTGCAATATTTCTGTAAGTATAAAACTACTCTTTAAGTTTCTTTTTAAAAAAGAAATCTACATATTGCATCCCATGCAAAGCCTAAGTGCATGAGAACAATGGCATTCAACAGGTGTTACTGAATGTGAAAAACTAAAATTTGTTCCTTAGTCTCTGTGAGTTTACCCAAAGTAACTTTCTACCCAAGAGTTTTTTAATACTAAAAATGACTTTGAGGGTAGAAATGGCATATGAAAAAAGTAAATTCTATGGTAGAAAAATCAGAAATAATTTCTCAGCAATGAAAATATTGCCATTACTTATACACACAGCAGAACTTTAAAATGATGATGCTCATAAGAGACTAAATTTTACTTCAAAACACTTTCACATTTATTTGCAATTTCAAATTACTGCACTAATGTATTGATAAAGGTAAGGCAGGCATTAGTTTCTCCATTTTGAACATCCAAATCTTGGGGCAAAGAGACACATGCTGAATGTATTTAAGGCAGAGAAGTGTTTCCTAATCTACATATTGACCACAATCAGGTTGTGGCTTAGGCAAGCTGATTCCATTTTCCTGGGTTTAGTTTTCCTGTCTGAAAAATGAAGGATACTTCCATAGCAGAGAAAAGTTCATGTATAATCTTTTCCCCAACTCCAAACACGAAGAATACAATAAATATATTTATATTTTAAAATAAAAAACTGTACTAAATATTAAGAAAAAAATTCAAGGATCCCAAAAGAAAGAAAATCTATAGGTATAGGCAGAGGTTAAAGCCCCGTGGCCACCAGGGAGTTGAAAGTAGCTCCATATGATGGCCCAGCTGGGGTCCTTTAATGGGGACATGTGGGCTGCTGATCAGACACAGACTGCACTTCATAGAGATTGGAACATCCCCTCTTGTCTGCCCAGGGTGGCTTCTAGAAACATGGCGTTTTTCCAAAACCTACTGCCAAAGTCAAGATTCTCACATGATCATGGTTCCCAGGCTACTGTAGGTATGAGCATTAAGAATGGAATTGCCAGCTTTTTGTGAAAGGAAAATTTCAGCTTAGCTGCTAATATAAGGAGCCCTATGAATCCAGACAACCCATACAACCAAGAGGTTTGAGGGGACATCAAATGGCTTTACAGGAAGGAGTACAAGAGAAAAATTCCTGAGAGATGAGTGAAACCAAAGAAATGGGAGGTTCTAATTCAAGGAAATAGAAATAATGGGAAAATCTGAAAATAAGTTTTAAAATGAGTGTCTATGAAATCCTTAAAGAAATTATGGATGGAGGTGAGAAACTCAACAATGAGTTAAATACTAGGCTGACACAATTAATGAAATTGTAAAATGAAAGAAAGAACTGAACAAATTTTTCAAGATGAAGAGAGACAACATGATTTTTAAAAGTGAAAGTGAAATTAACAGACTTGGAGGCTAAGAAGCACCAATATCTGTCTGGTAAGAATTTTAGAAGAAAGGAAAATACAAATAATTGGGAAGCGGTCTAAAAGAGTTAGGTAATAACTAAAATTTTCTAAAATTAAAGACATAGGAGCCTCCGGATTAGAAAAGCCCAGTATGTGCACACAGCAGGAGGAATAAAAATAAACCTACACATGGGCATTGCAACAAAGAGACCATAAAATCTACCAATCTGGTTGGCAGCTTATTTTTCATTAATAAAAGAACCTGGTGAAAGTGTTATGTGAAAATAATTGTGTATGTACAATTTTACTCCTTCAAGAGTAATTGTAAAATGGGAAGACATCTTCAGACATTTAAGGACTAAGTTTAATACTATCAAATCAGATGGTGCAAAAACTACTACAGGACATAATTCATCAGAAAAAAATTAAATCCAGAAGAAGTGGGAATCAAGAAAATTGGTGCACAAAGAAACTAAGTATTGTGATGATAAAAATACATAGGTGTTTACTGTAAATAACTGAGAAAATATGCTTCTCTTTATCTTTAAAACATGTTGGAATTACAATTCCAGACAGTAGTAGCAGGAAAATTGGGAGTGAGGCGATCTAAGGGATATGAAGTATACTAAGGTCCTCTTTGGTGCATTTTGTTAAAAAAAATTGTAATGGCACAGATACGTTAAAAATTTGAGGGCAACCACTAATACAATAGAAATAAAATGTATAACTTACAAAGCCGTGTAAGAGAGAAAAGAACAAAGAGAGGAAATTATGTTGTATCAATTCAAAAAAGACTGTTAATGAGGGAAATAGAGAAGTAAAGCAAAAGTATATAGAGAACAGAAAATAAAGTGGTAGAAATAAATCCAAAGGTACATGGGGGAAGCAATTACAGAATAAGACTTTGTATATAGCATTGATGTAAAATTATATATAGCATTATGTAAAATTTTAAAATCCTTAATAATTATAATATGCATGCAGCATATATGTGATCAACTAGATACAATGTTTTAAATAGACTGAAAGAATCAAATTCATCAAACTCATGATAGTGTTTGAGTATTGGGTGAGGGGTTCAGGTAAACTTTATATGTTTATGATTTGTGTATTAAAAAAGAGACAACATAAATATAGCAAAATATTCATGATTATTAATTAGGGGTGAAAGAAACCCAGGTATTATTCAACTTTCCTTTGCATACCTTATGTTTTTCTGTTTTTAACAAAAAATATTTGGACTGGATTATCATTCTATGTCTAATAATTTATTAACTCCAAAGCACCCAGGTAGCTATAGGCAGAACCAGGGCTAAGACCAACACTTCCTAATTTCACATTCATGTTTTATTTTCATTCATTATACCAACATTCTAGATGTTCTAGTTATAATCAGTATAACTTATATTCAGTATAACTTGGTCTGTATGTTATCTACTCCCTAGGGGCCTTAGAAATGACTTTTGAAAGTTCCTATGAGCTTTAGATTTTCATTTTTTCTTCTACTCTCAATGTCTAGATGGGCACCAATTTACCCTGGAGAGGTTCTTGTGAGCCTTAATTGAGAACCACAAAAGATAGCAAGATCTTTAAGTGAGTAGCTCGGAATAATTTCCCCAAACAGATCACTCTGCGGAATTTCATTTTCAACATGAATGGTCTCACTTCAAGCAATGAATGAGATGCATTGTTCAGGGGGAAATGACGCACTCAGTTCTGTAGTGCTGCTCAAGAGTCCTGGTTTGACTTAGGAATGCGTCAGCATTTTCATTATAAAACCATCAGTGGGATGTAAGTGCTCAGAGGCTGCCTCTGAAATCAATTTGCTGAGTCACTGCTGAGAAGAGTTGGTCGGATAGAACCCACAAGACTGTCACAAACACAAACTCAACTTCTTCCAGGATGTCTTCTCTGATTATACTGCTCTTCACCGTGACCTATTTTTGACCCTGAATGTCTTCCTTGTTTATAGAGCTGGACAGCTTGAATATTATTGACTGATACTGATAGGCTCTCACTTCTCTTACTGGGTCACATTTTTTCCTCATCAGTTGGACAAAATCTGAGCATAGAGGTCTTTTATGTATCATGCAGCTCTCTAAAGAGCCAAGTTAATGTCTCACACCACAGGTTTTTGAGATAGAACAAGTGAATGAGAAAGGTAACCAGTAATCTAAAATATAATTATGCATTTAGATACAAGGAAAATTCTCTCTTCATGGTCCTAGACTAACTCCCAGCTTAGTGACTTAGTTGGAATGCACAATAGGCTGTTTTTTTCTGGAGTGTGGACATGATGGAAGATAAATGTGTGTGGCACATCAAAATCTATGTCTAATGTCTTTTGACTCTGAAATGCCCCTACCTTTTTCCTCTGGATTCCTGAAGCCAGCACACCCTTGTAATTATTCCAACATTAGTCCAAGTCTACCTTAGAGATGTCTTCCCCATTGGCTCATTCGTTTTCTGTGCTGCTAAACTCCTTTTGTACTTATATTATGCTGCATGCAGCTTAGCTCTTGTTTGTATGTTGTCTTGGTGTGTGAGTTATTTCAAGGATATTAGTTCTTTTTGCCAAGTAAATGGAAAAGCCCCTTGAGAACAGCCCCTAGCTCCAGGTATGAAACACAGTTTGAGAAGTTTGCTGACAACCTACAAGGCACTAGAGAATTAACTTTGTGTTGATTGACTGCTGTTGAGAGAAGACACAACATTCACTCTTCTGGCTTGGGCTTCCTTCAAAGTCACACTTGGTGGGTTAAGTTGGGGCACAGAGCACCCTCAGATGGTCTGTAATCATGCTTCCCCACTGTCCTACAAAGGCAGCTGTCTGTTTTAAGAAATATTCCTCAATATCACCGTAAGGTTGGCAAACTCAAAGCCGATTTTGACTTAGAGAAAGAACCTCAGCAATAGCTGTAAACCTTACCTTACTGCATAATTTCTTTGGCCACTTCAGAGAAACACAGCTTCACAGAGGGAAAGTCCTTTAGCTGAGTAGCTTCAAAAATCTTCAACTATGATCCACAATAAGAAACACCTTTTACATTGTGACCTAGTACATACATGTGATTGAATGAGAGAGAAAGAGAATGATAATGAAAAAAAGTCTCAGCAAACTCTTAACTACCGTGTGTGGTGCATTTGATATTGTTAAATCAACTTTAGCATAAAACTGCCCCTTTACCTCTTTTAACTCTAGTCTAAACATTTCTGGGTACATAGTGAACTATAATCTAAATGGAAGTGTAAACAAACTGTAACCTATTTTTGTGCCAGTCATTGAGTTTTGGACAATGAAAGGGGGCCAGTTGTTCAAACAGTGTTCAAGTAAGGCAAAAGCTGAGCTGTAACCAATCTGGCTGTTTCTGTACTTCACTTCCATCTTCTGTATGTCACTCTCCTTTTTCTGTCCATAAATCTTCTTCCACCAGGTGACTGTGCTGGAGTCTCCCTGAGTTTATTCTGGCTTGGGAGGCTGCCCAATTCACAAATTGTTCTTTGCTCAGTTAAACTCTGTTCAATTTAATTTGTCTAATATTTTTTAACAATATTATATTACTAGATCCTGTCCTGCCCTATCCTATCCCGTCTCATCCCATTTCATCCTATCCTATCCCATTGTATGCTATTCTATTATATTTTAAGAGATGTTGAATGTGAGCAGCTACTTTGAATTCATGACTCTGATATAGAAATTACTTTCCCCACATTCCAGATAAGAATTTATTGTTCCTGGCCGGGCACGGTGGCTCATGCCTGCAATCCCAGCACTTTGGGAGGCTAAGGCGGATGGTTCACGAGGTCAGGAGTTCAAGACCAGCCTGGTCAACATAAAGAAACCCCATCTCTACTAAAAATACAAAAATTAGCTGGGCATGGTAGCATGTGCCTGTAGTCCCAGCTACTCTGGAGGCTGAGGCAGAAGAATCACTTGAACCCAGGAGGTGGAGGTTTTGGTGAGCCAAGATTATGCCACTGTACTCCAGCCTGGGCAACAGAGCAAGACTCTGTCTCAAAGAAAAAAAAAAAAATTCTTATTCCCCAATCATTTGGTATCTGCTTCAACCTTTTTAGCAATCTTCTAACTGGTAAGAAGTTCTTTAGCACATTTGATAAGGAACTCTTTCTCTGTAACTTCTGTAACCAGGTGCTTTTTGAGCATCTCCTATTGTCCTGGATTGTGGCTAAGGCCAAAGTCTACACTCCTTATGAAACACTGTGGCCAGACACTCCCTTCAGGACTTTCTGAGAGGCCACAGATAGTTCCTCCCTCATTATGCTACTAGCTCTTCTTTCTCCAGATCTAAATAGGAAGAGGCCAGAATCACTAGTCTCAGTAAGGAGAGGACTGCAGGAAAAAACTGAGACATTTGCCTTTATGGAATGCAGTGTTAGTGAAAGAAGTTTCTTCTTTCTCTGCCCATTCACACCTGAAGCCAGGTAAGGGAGATCTCCAAGAGTATTATTTATGAAGATTTGGGAAAGTCTGCAAGGTTGATATTAAAAGAAAAGAATCCCAGCACTTTGGGAGCCTGAGGCAGGCGGATCACGAGGTCAGAAGATTGAAACCATCCTGGCTAACACGATGAAACCCCATCTCTACTAAAAATACAAAAAATTAGCTGGGTGTGGTGGTGGGTGCCTGTAGTCCCAGCTACTCGGGAGGCTGAGGCAGGAGAATGGCATGAACCCAGGAGGCAGAGTTTTCAGCAAGCTGAGATTGCACCACTGCACTCTAGCCTGGGCAACAGTACGAGACTCCATCTCAAAAAACAAACAAAGAAAAAAACAAACAAAAACTACGACCAATATCCCTCATAGAGATGTAAAGACAATAAGACAAATTTGCCAAATTAGATCTCATGATACATATAAAGGAGACTATTTCATGACCAAGTAGAGTTTACCCTTAGAATACAAAGTTAAATTAACACTGGAAAATAAATGTAATTTACCTTATCAAGAAAAAGTAAAATCTAAACAAGCGAGCAAAAATAAACCACATGATCATTTCCATGGCATTTGACGAAATCTAACATCTATTTCTGATAACTGTCATGAATTAGGAATAGAAGCGGACTTTCTCAACCTGATGGTGACCCTACAAAAAAATGGACAACTAACCTTATACTTGCTGGTAAAAGATTTCAAGGCTTTCTCCCTAGGATCAGGAACAAGGCAAGGTTTTTGCTTTCATCACTTCTAGCCAACATTGTACTGGAGATTCTAGTTAGTGTAATATAGAAAGAAAGGAAATAAAGGCATTCATTCATATAGGAAAGAAAGAATGGAAAATATCTTTATTCACTGATGATATGATCATTTATGGAGAAAATCCAATGGAAGCTACAAAAAAGTTTACTATGAGGGAGTTGATCAAGGTTGCAGAATATAAAATCAATATACATAAATCAACATTATTTCTTTCTATTAGCAAATAACAGTTGTGAATTGGAGCTTAGGAAATGCCATTTATAACATCAAAAATATGCAATATTTGGGAAAAATCAGACAAAATATGGGCAAGATGTATCACTGAAAAATACAAAATGTTACTGAGAGAAATTGAAGAAGGCCTAAAGAAATAGACAGAGATACTGTAGTCGTGGAATAGAAAACTCAATATTGTCAAAGTGTTATTCTCCTCAGATTACTCTCTAGAATCAATGTAATTCCAATAAAAACTCCTCTAGGAATTTTTGTAGAAATTGAATAACTGGTGCTAAAATTCCTCTGGAAATACAAAGAACCTAAAAGAACCAAAACGACTTTGAAAAAGAAGAATAAAGGTCAATGGCTAACACTACCTGATTTCAAGGCATATTATAAAGCTACAGTAATTAAAACAGTGTGCTAAAAACCCTAGAAGAAAACCTAGGTAATACCATTCAGGACATAGGCATAGGCAAGGACTTCATGTCTAAAACACCAAAAACAACGGCAACAAAAGCCAAAATTGACAAATGGGATCTAATTAAACTAAAGAGCTTCTGCACAGCAAAAGAAACTACCATGAGAGTGAACAGGCAACCTACAGAATGGGAGAAAATGTTTGCAATCTACTCATCTGACAAAGGGCTAATATCCAGAACCTATAAAGAACTCAAACAAATTTACAAGAAAAAAAACAACCCCATCAAAAAGTGGGCAAAGGATATGAACAGACACTTCTCAAGAGAAGACATTCATATAGCCAACAGACACATGAAAAAATGCTCATCATCACTCGTCATCAGAGAAATGCAAATCAAAACCACAATGAGATACCATCTCACACCAGTTAGAATGGCAATCATTAACAAATCAGGAAACAACAGGTGCTGGAGAGGATGTGGAGAAATAGGAACACTTTTACACTGTTGGTGGGACTGTAAACTAGTTCAACGATTGTGGAAGACAGTGTGGAGATTCCTCAAGGATCTAGAACTAGAAATACCGTTTGACCCAGCCATCCCATTACTGGGGATATACCCAAAAGATTATAAGTCATGCTGCTATAAAGACACATGCACATGTATGCTTATTGCGGCACTATTCACGATAGCAAAGACTTGGAATCAACCCAATTGTCCATCAGTGACAGATTGGATTAAGAAAATGTGGCACATATACACCATGGAATACTATGCAGCCATAAAAAAGGATGAGTTCGTGTCCTTTGTAGGGACATGGATGAAGCTGGAAACCATCATTCTCAGCAAACTATCACAAAAACTGAGAACCAAATACCGCCTGTTCTCACTCATAGGTGGGAATTGAACAATGAGATCACTTGGACACGGGAAGGGGAACATCACACACCGGGGCCTATTGTGGGGAGGGGGGAGGGGAGAGGGATAGCATTAGGAGATATACCTAATGTAAATGACGAGTTAATGGGTGCAGCACACCAACATGGCTCATGTATACATATGTAACAAACCTGCACGTTGTGCACATGTACCTTAGAACTTAAAGTATAATAATAATTAAAAAAACAGTGTGCTAGTCACAGAAAGATAGACAAATATATCAATGAACAGAATGGAGAGTCCAGAAATAGATTGCTACACATATGACCAACTTATTTTCTGCAAACGTACAAAATTTGGTGTGGAAAGATGATCTTTCCTAGAAAAGGTGCTGGAATAATTAGATAAAGACATGCCAAAAAAAAAAAGTGAACTTGATTATTTGTCCTATGTGCAAGTCAAAAAGGGTTATACATGTAAACCTTAAAACAATAAAACTTCTAGGAGACAACAGATGAAAAACTTTATGTCCCTAGCTTAGGCAATAATTTCTTATGTATAACATCAAAAGCACCATCCATAAAAGAAAAATTTAACAAACTGGATTTCATAACAATTACAGATGTTGCTCTTTGAAAGAGACTCTTAAGAGAATGAAAAGACAAGTTACAGATTGGGAGAAAATATTGGCAAACACGTGTCTGCTAAAGGACTTGTATTCAGAATGTATAAGGAACTCTTGAAACATAATAATAAAATAGCCAACTCAATACAAATATGAGCAAAAGATTTCAGCACACATTTTACCAAAGAAGACAAAAGGTTTAAAATAAGTATATGAAAAGATACTCATTAGGGAAAGGAAAATAAAAACCACAATAAGATACCATTACCTGCCAGCCAGGCGTGGTGGCTCACGCCTGTAATCCCAGCACTTTGGGGGGCCAGGGTGACGGATCACAAGGCCAGGAGATCGAGACCATCCTGGCTAACACAGTGAAACCCTGTCTCTACTAAAAATACAAAAAATTTTCTGGGCCTGGTGCCACATGCCTGTAGTCTCAGCTAGTTGGGAAGCTGAGGTAGGAGAATTGCTTGAACCCGGGAGGTGAGGTTGCAGTGAGCTGAGGTTGCACCACTGTACTCTAGCCTGGGTGACAGATCGAGACTCCACCTCAAACAAACACCACTACCTATTAGAATGGTGAAAAAGATTTAGCATACCAAGTATTGGCAAGGATGCGAAGGAAACAGAACACTGCTGTGGGGATGTAAAATGATACAAGCACTTTTGAAAACCATGTAGCATTTCTTAAAACGTTAAACAACACCTACCACCATTCTAATCCTAGGTACTCCAATCCTTATTACTCAAGACAAATAAAAACATACATTTACACAAGGATTTGCACATGGATGCTCACAGCAGCTTTATTGGTAATAGCCAAGAAGTGGAAACAACCGTATATACATATGTCAAAACTTATCCAATTGCATTCTTTAAGTGTAGGCAGTTTGTAATATGTCAATTAGGCTTCAATAAAACTGAAAAATAATGTTTGGAACATGTGCCGGATACCACACCTCCAAGTACACTAAAAAGAAAATGAAAAGGGACTAGAGTAAATTTCACTATTTTAGAATCAGGACAAGATGTCTGTTGCTACTCTGCAGGGAAGAGGGGTTCAATGAAGCACAGTTGAAAGCTGAGACAAGAAAAATAAAAAGCCATAGCATATGGATATTCTCATGAGTTGGGATTCCTCAATAGGCAAGTTTTATTTACACACACAGATTGTAATTCCTCTTTTGGGGCTATTCCTTCTTCCTCCTAACAGTTCATCAAATATACCAAGGCAGCTGTCCTAACTCCTCTTAGGATACCTCTTGTCCAGAATAAACATTCCCAATTTCTGCAGAGGCAAGATATCCTTTCCAGATCTACTCATGGTTTTTTCCTCTTGTTTCTACCTGGTTTCTCCCACTCACTACATAAATTACCCAGTGGGTGGGTGGACACCCAGCGGTGTCTGCTTGACACCCCGAGGTCTCATGCCACAAGTGAGGACAAGCTCCCAGAGTCTCAGTGTTAAGATGAGAGGGCAGGTTTATTTGGAGAAAGCCCTAGAATTTCCCTCCAAGGGACCTAGTTTGTGGAGACAAAAGAGGGCCCTGGCTGAAGTCCCTGAGAAACAGCCCGAACTGGACTTGACAACCAAGATACATCATTTAATTGGTTACTTAAAATGTCATTTCCTTTGGGACATGACTTAGAAGTTGTTCCATAATTGAAGGTATTCTGAAACAATTGTTATATGGATGTATACATTTGTGTAATTTCTACCTTGGACATTCCTGTTCTTCTGGGACCCCAGGAAGAACTGACAGTTCAGGAGATATGTTGAATCATGTCTCTCTGATTTAGACATATCTGGGACTCCTTAATTCATATGCTTCCATTTTATTTATTCTCTTACACAATCCACTGCATATAATGTGTGAATGAGACTATGGATCAGGCAGCATTGCTGGGCTAACAGAGGGGAATTGGGATGAACATGACCTCAACATGGCACAGCCTCTGCCTTCAAGGAGCTTAGTCTATTGGGGGAGAGGACTGGGGTCAGAATCTAGTATAGAATGTGACTTGGGGAGAGATGAACCCAGAGGAGGAAAGCTGGGAGGGCATGGAGCTGGATGCCAGCTGGGACACCATGGGGGCTGTCCTCCTGTCTCCCCATTGAGCTATAGGTACTTCAGCTCAAGAAGCACGTTTTCCCCCTCTGTAACATGCCAAAATGCCCTTCCTGGAACAAGGGAAACATGATTCATTTTCCTTCTAATAAAAGGCCACATGGAGTAGCAGAAAATTGACCTGGTTTATAATCCTGGCCCTGGAGTTCTTAGCTGTGAGGCCTTGGACAAATTATTGCCCACCTCTGAGTGCTAGTTTTCTCATCTGTAATACCAGGATAATAATTATACCTTCATTTCTGGTTGATCAATTAAATGATATCCCTTAGGATAAAAGTGCCTGACTCTTAGTGGATGCTTTGCACAAACTAAGCTGGCAGGGTAGACTTCATGTCATGGGATTGGTAGAAACGTGTCTGGTTCTCACTGAACTGAATGCGATGAAAAGATGCTGGCCTGGGGATCAGGAGATGTGGATTCTGGTGAACTTTTTATCACTGCCATGGCCCATCTCTATTACAAACCAGGAGGTGAACCAGTTGACCAATTTGGTTTTTGATTCAGTAGCAGAAATTCCACTTGGAGTGACCTGAAATACTAATCCTCAAACCCAACTGCTCACACTCATAATCTAGGACATCTGTTTAAAATGTAGACTATTAGAACCACCCAGAGGCTCTATTTCATTCAGCCTAGGATGGGAGGAGGGAAACTATGTTTTTCACATCTACTCCAGGAATCTAAAGCAGGATTTGTAAATGTGTCGTCCTTTGAGATCTGTCAGTTTAAACACAAAGTGCCAATACTCATTTATTTGTCTATCCCCAGAAAAGGATTTGGAGAACTTTTATAGTTTAATATGCTGCTTCTCCAAGCAATATCTAAAGGAAGAGTTTATAGACATAATTATTATATGAACAGGAAAATATTTAGCCTACTAAAGAAGAAAGGTCAACAAATGGTTCCCAAGTAATTATAAAAATCACTTTGTATGCAAATAATTCTGCTAAACAGAGAATGTGCTAATTACAAATTATTCTTATCTCACCTGCAAAGCCTTCCCCTATGTTCAAATGTGGCTTACAGACTTGTGTCCTGTTCAGGACCCAGGTATCAGCTGTATCTTATGGAAAACCAGGACCATCATCTCAGCTTTTGTGCTTTGGGGAATCTTCTGTGGCCAAGAGGTGACATTTCCCAGGGAACTCTGAGAGCTGGGGCTCATCTAAATGTAAACTAGGATGGGGCTGCCCTAGGGATGGGACTGCCTGCCTACTGACACACATACCCCGGCTCTTTATTACTTTGTCAGTTTGTGATTTTGCATCCATTGTCACCCAAGCAAAGGTCCTAAACTCCCCCCACATGGATGACTGATTTCATCATCTGTCACTGAGCACTTACTAAGCACTAGGCACTGCTTTAAGCATTTGGCATGCTTCGTCTTAACAGTTATGTGAAACATACATGATTATCACACCTAATGGATGTATGAAGTCAGACTCTGAGAGGTTAAATAATTTTGCCAATGTAACACAACTAATGAGACCACTGAAGTCCAAGTATAAGACCCAAGGTCTCGATCATTCTACTCTACTTTTACATACTTTTACAATATCTACATTTTATCTATTGATGACAGTTTTTCCATAGGCTATATCCTCTTACATTTGGCTGCCAGATTTATTTTCTATCAACAAGAAAGACAACACTTATTGGTGTATTGTAACATGCCAGGGACACTTCCAAGTGCTTTTGTGCCTTATCCCATTCAACCCTTATAAGAACATTATAAAGCAGGTTGTATTGTTATCCCCATTTAACTGAAATAACCTGATTCTGAGAGAATTTTGCTCTCAGGGTTACAGAGCTCATAATTATTGAGTCTGGATTTGAACTCAAGTCTTCTGACTACAAAGCTCAAGCATGTAATCTTTGAGCATAATTCCAGTCCTCTATAATATTTGTCAGTATCTTTCATCACACATCACATCCAGTTTGCCACTTACTAGCTTTTCACATAAATCAATTGTTTCCACATCAGGATTATAGGTTGGCTTTTGCCCGGAAAACAGTTACAAAACCCAAACCTAGGAAAAGGCATATACCAAACTAGCATACTACATTGCATGTAACAGAGCTCAAAAAATATTTGTGGAATCATTCAACAGGAGGTCTGCAAGCAGAGGTATTCCCACTTTCAGCTGTTCTTGGAACGTTGTCAGATAACTCATACTTTATTTCCAACCTTGCCTTTGTATTGCCTTCTGACACCACAGGGTGTCCTGAACTCTCAATTGTCCAAATAGCTTTTGATTTTTGGCTCATACTTAATCTCTCTTTTTGGAAATTTCCTAGGTCTGGCTGCCTTCATACTCCATCGAAGGCAGAATTGGTTGGGCAAGGAAAGAAAGTTTCAAGTCTGGGAGGGACAAGGAAAACCCTCACTGCAGAATTTGACTTACAGTTCTTAGGAGCAGGAAAATCTGGGAGAAGGTGAAAGAAAAGATGTTCAGGCAGGGACTTGAAATCTGGGATCCTGGAGGTCCTGTGATGGGCAATACTAATGCCGTTAAGCAGTACCCTGAACCTATGAAGACAGGTAGCTGGAAAACAGATAAGGGTAGAAAATTCTAGGAGCATCTCAATTGGAGTCCCAGAGCACCCTGGCTTGCAGGTACGTTACCAAAACCGGGAATTATACATAAAAGAAAAGATGGTAACCTACTTACAAGACACAGGATATCAACAAGATCAGGATCAATGGCCAGGATGAATTAGTGATGATCATCACTGAGGAGGTGCCCAAAGATTCTTTAAGTTCTTACCTGAGAGCATTGGCAGAATAGGAGATAGGTAATGGGGCAAGATACAGCACTACTTTCAGTTGCCCACAAAGTTTTACCTCTCTTATACTTCCTTCAAACTATATTTTTGGTTTACCAACACTAACTCTTCATCTTCTACCATCTTGAATTCAAATGTCCACGTCTGATTTATAAGGGCCCTTGAATTATAGACATACTCAATTGTTTAATTTCTAACACCCTTTAAATTACACCCTCCCAACACGGAAATCTGGTGACCCAGGATATGTAAACATTCTGTGTAGCCTAATCTAAGTCTCACTTTGCCCATGGAGACTGCTCTGAAGGTTCACTTGGCTTAAAAATAAAAGAACCTGCAGTGAAGTGACTTGCTATAGCATAGACTGGTCTGATAAATTAGGTAATACCCTCCATTTCCACTGACAGGACACTTCCTAAGTAGCCACAGAAGTCCTGAAGTCCCAATATAATGTAGGAAAAAACCGGAACCTACTATTTCATAGACTCTTTAAGAAACTTTTCTGAATTTGTAACACCCACTGGCATAAGATGACTCAATCTCACCTCAAAAGATATATTTTCACAAAGATAAACATTTTCCACAATATTCTCCAAAAACAGAATTCTCTTATTACCAAACAACTATTTTTTTTTTTTTTTTTAATCAGAAGCAGAAATCAGGAAAGGGAGTAATTAGCAGAACACAGAGAAGAAGTGATCTGGAAGTTATGCCTTTGGCCCAAGTCATAGATAATTTTCTGGATGGGCATCAGGAGGCTTCATCTTCTCGGGGGCTCTTGGCAACCACACGTTAACGCCATAAAAGTGCTAGATGATCAAAGCATCACTCAACACCGTGGTGCCAAGATTATTTCCTTCTCAGCCTCCAGTAAACAATGATAGTTATTCATCCTAAGAGGAGTATCCTAGGGGATATATCATAGTTCACAATTTTAGTTCCCCCAGATTAAAACCTTTATTGTTCCACAATTTAATTCTAATCGGGAGTCCTATTATGTTGGAGTTGGTGGCAGAGATTTCACTTTATTCAGTTTGGCATTCTTTCCACCTCAATCTCAAAAGCTGTCTTTAAAATTGGGCTGCATACATGGCCCCTGGCAATGTGAAGGCTCCATCTAAACTTTTGAGGTTGTCTGTCTACCCAGTCAACCACAGAACTCATCCAAATCTCCTTTGGTTCTCTGTGATTGATCCATACAGGACATTGCTTAGGTTTTTGTGTTTCTGCCACAGTTACCAAAGTATACTAAACACTCTGAGATAAAAGGAAATGCAGAATATTCCTGGGTGGTGATTTAACTTTTTGAGTAATTCATGCTTTCTAAAAGCACCCAGGCTGTGCTGTGGTGGGCAACAGTAATTTCTGAAAACCATCGAATGGCTTCCCCGCAGTGACTGCAGGGGATTATCCTGGCAGAGAAAGTGATTCATATCAAGGAATCTCGTGGTGAAGGAGTGTCTTGGAGTGATGTGATGTTTCAGCTACAGGAGACAGAGCCACGAGAGGATCTTCACCATAAAAACATGGTAGAATCCCTGGATGGAAAGTTCACAGAAATTTGGGGGCTCTCCCTAAGATGGCAGCCTCTGGGAGTTTCTTCCTCTCATAGTAGGTTACACCCAGTCTTCAACAATTCTTCACAACCACCTTGTAAGTATTCTTACTAGTTTATGACTGTAACGGTGTATGCTCCAGTTAAGCGAATCTTGGCTATGACTCTCTGGATGCTTCTGTCTCTCCAGATCTGGGAGTGGCAGTTTGTCCTGCAACTGCAGTCCTCTGATGGGTCCAGAAAAATTCTTGATATTCTGTTTGTCCAGCTATTCTTGTAAGGAAGGAAATGAGGACTTCCTGGCTGTCTACATGCATGGTTAAAACTGGAAGTCTCCAGAGTTTCCCCCTATGTTTTCTTCTATGAGTTTTATAGTTCAGGTTTTACATTTAAATCTGAGTTAATTTTTGTAGATGATGTGAAATACTGTTTGCCTATAAATATCCAATTGTTTCACACTATATATGGAAAAAAAGCCTATCCTTTCCCATTTAGTTTGCTTTTGCACCAACCAATTGGTCATATATAAAAGTGGCCCTCTGTCCTATTAACCTTATGTCTATCTTTAAACCAGTATTATATAGTCTTTATTATTGCAGATTTATACAAAGCATTGACATCACATAATATTATTACTCCAAATTTGTGTTTTTCAAAGTTGTTTTGGGTTGTAGGTATTTTGCATTTTCAGAGGAATTTTAGAGTCATTTTGCCAATTTCAACAGCAAAAAAGACTGCTGGCATCTCTATTGAGATTGTATTGAATTTAGAGACTAATATGAAAATAACTGACAACAATACTGAATTTGCCTACTTATCAACAATGTATACTGCTCCACTTATTTAGATCTTTATTTTCTCATAGCAATATTTGTGGTTTTCTTTGTATTGGTCTTATTTGGGTCAAACTTATGCCTAAATATTTTACACATTTTGATGCTTTTATAAGTGGAATTTAAAAACAAATTTTAAGCTGGGTGTGGTGGCTCACGCCTGTAATCCCAGCACTTTGGGAAGCCGAGGCAGGCAGATCACGAGGTCAGGAGATCGAGACCATCCTGGCTAACACGGTGAAACCCCGTCTCTACTGAAAATATAAAAAATTAGCCGGGCGTGGTGGTGGGCGCCTGTAGTCCTAGCTGCTCGGGAGGCTGAGGCAGGAGAATGGTGTGAACCTGGGAGGCGGAGCTTGCAGTGAGCTGAGATCGCACCACTGCACTCCCGCCTGGGCGACAGAGGGAGACTCTGTCTCAAAGTAAAATAAAATAAATAAAAACAAATTTCAGTTTATGGCTGTTGCTTGTATATAGAAATGATTTTTGTATATATATTTTTTAATCCTGATACCTTGTTAAATTCACTTATTAGTTCTAGTAGCTTTTTCATAGACTTCATTAGTTTTTTTACATGAATAACTATATTTTCTGCAAGTAAAGATAGTTTTATATTTTTCTTTCAAAATTGGATGCATTTCTTTCTTGCCATATTTCACTGGCTAGAACTTTTAGCACCATGTTGAATAGAAGTGATAGGGTAGACATCCTTGTCTTCTTCCCAACCTTAGAGAGATAACATTCTGTGTCTCACCATTAAGCATGACATTTGCTGTAGGTTTATTGTAGATGCCCTTCATCAGATTGAGGACGTTTCCTTCTATTCCTCCCGATTCTGGGGCAAAGGTCGCTTATTCTTATACCAGGCTCCTTGGAGGTAACCATGTCTGTGTAGACTCTGGCCAGCCTCAGGTGGCCACAATCTGAGAGGTTCACACTGCATGCCTTTTGCCTCAAGCTTTAGATCTTCCCTGTGGATATGAAGCATGAGAGACCATGAACCATTCAAAGTGTGCACAACCTGCAAGTTCAAGAAAAATACCCCCGTGCAGAACAATCCTTTGACCCTTGAGACAAGTGACAAATACATTCTTTTTTCTCCCTTCCTAGGAAGGACTGTTAGGAGACACAAATATTTCTGGAGCACTAAGTGGATCCAGTGTGAGACGCAGTGAAACAATCCATGTTGCCCGATTCAAAGCAGAGGCCAGCTAGGGAACTGGCTCTCCACTCGTTGCTACTCCATTCTCATTTTTCCTCACTCCTACTTCCCTTCAATTATACTTTCCAATAAAATACATGCACATACGTCCTTCCTTCTGGGAAATTCAAGCTAAGAAGGTGTGCAGATGTGAAACCTGAACCTACTATATTTATTTTCCCAACATGAGAGGAACTTGTTGAAGGATAAAGCCAACCCACAGGCATGGGTGAAGCTGAAGTGATCACAAAGAGAAGGAACTGAGCCCACTGGACAAAGTCAATGCTCTGAAACCTGCTCTATGTCTGGATTCGGATGTTGTAAAACAATACTATTTTTTATTGTTTAAGCCATTCAAAAGTTAGATTTTCTGTGAATTGCAGCTGAAAGTTTACTACTTATGCCTTGTTTAATATTTCAGTTACGATATGTGATTTTTTTCCCTTTACTTTTATACTTAAAAAGTGGTTTTCTATTGCAAGATTAAATAAGTCAGTAGTTACGTTTTCTTCCTTGGCATCTCAATGTTTTAAATTTAGATGTTTCATCCATGTGGAATTGTTTTGTATGCATGGTGTGAGGCAAGGATCTAACTTTACCCCATTCTGAATAATTAAGTACTGTGTCTGCACAAACAACTTCTTCATTTTTTATTTCTCCTGATTGGTGATGACATTATTATAGAATCTCCTCTCCTTATGAACTTAAATAGGAATCAAGCTATGTTCCAGAGTAAGAGTATTTTGACTACACTTGCCACCAAAGAGTGGCATTAGTGGTTACCTGTGGTCATTTTAGTTCATTTACTATATGTATTTGCTTTTTTCATTGCTAAATTTGAGTTTTCTAACATCATTAACCCTATTATATCAGAAAAACACAATAGCAGTGTGAATATAGTAAGATAATGACAGAAACAAAAGTAAAGACCATTTTTAAGCAGAGTTTTAAAAATAGAACATTACTAATGATTGCAAGCACTCAGAAACTGGTAAATATTGCACACATGTGTACAATGAAGAGTTCCACAGTCAGAAATGATTCTGATGGCTGGGCATGGTGGCTCATGCCTGTAATCTCAGCACTTTGGGAGCCCAAAATTGAAGTATTGCTTGAGGCCAGGAGTTTGAGACTAGCCTGGGAAACATACTGAGACCCCATGTCTACAAAAAAAAAAAAAAATTAGAAAATTAGCCAGGTGAGGTGGTGCTGCCTACAGTTCCAGCTTGTTGGGAGGCTGAGAGGCAGATAGCTGGAGCCCAGGAGTTGGATGCTGCAGTGGGCTATGATCACACCACTGCACTCCAGCTGAACCACAAAGCAAGGCCCTGTCTCAAAAGAGAGAGAGAGAGAGAGAAGAAAGAAAAAAAAAAAGAAAAAAGAAAAGAAAAGAAAAAGAAGAAAAGGAAAAGAAAAGAAAAGAAAGAAAAGACTCAGATGGACAAAAGCAAATTGTGCAGCCTAGGAAAGTGTCAGACTCTTCTGTAATAAAAAATAATCTACACTAACAAACAAAGCTGATGGGAAATATTTTGGATGTGGGCTAAAGAAACATGATGAACATCAGAGGCTTGTTTGGTAAATGTTCTGAGAGGATAGGAGTTTGAGAAAATAAAAGCTCTATATGGTGCTAGTAGGCTGCTGATCCATCCCAGTTCAAGGCTTATTCAAATCAGCACATCAAAGTGTGCAGCAAGATAAAAGTTGAGGTTATTTTAACTGCTGAGGGTCTCCAAGCACATACAGAGATGTTCAAGGAGGGAGCGGCCTACCCTGAGAGGTGTTATCAGCCTTCACGGAACTGACATGGTTTCCTAAAGGATAAGCCATTGCAGGAGGATCAGCAAGAAGCTGAAGGGTGTGCCTGGGTTTAAAGCACTGAAAGACGACCTCTCAATCTGGTTCAGTGGGAACGCACTGGGGGAAGCCAGCGTAAACAGTACCCTCATCATCACTTGGGCTTATGAACAGATGGACCCAGGAACTACATTTCCAAATCTAACTGTTCATAATTCTAATCTATACCAGTCTCTGTTTTTGGCCATTTATACTGTTCTAGTCACCAATCTGTCAAGTCTAGCACCAATACGGTACTGTTTTAATTATTCCCTCATGATTTTTATTTAAAAAAAAATTTCTTGGCAATCCGTAGCCTTTATTCTTCCAGATAAATTCTAGAATCACTTCAGATTGAATTAACCTATAAATTACAATGAGAAGAACTGTCATATTTATATGAATTTTCCTATGTACAAATGTAGCATATTTCTCATGTATTAAGTCATATTTCATGCTTTTCAGACAGCTGTGTGATTTTCTTAATGAAACTATAGCATATTTTATACTCTTCTACTTAATATATTTTTTGTTGTTGCTTCATATATTTTTATTTTTTAAAAGGATTTTTAATAATATTTTCTGTTTTTTTGTGAAATATAGGAAAGCTTCTGATGTTTATATATCTTTTATATTATAAAATACTCTTGTTGGCCTTAGGAGTTTTAAAGTCAATTTTTTTACTAATTACTTTTTATCTTTTTCTATGCCCTGGTAAAACATAAGAATTATTTATCTTTTCAAAGTTTGAATAACACATTTTTCAAATCATCTGCAGTCTTTAAGAAATTCTTTTCAGTTATTTTTTCCTTTTAAATCAATGTTGAAAAGTCGTTTTCAAGAAAACGATCAATTTCTTTGAATTTATCACTATAGTGTTTTATACAATATTGTGTTACTTTAAAAGTACTGTGTCTCTTATCCTCTCTTTTTTCCTGATTCAATTTTCCTAAGGTCATTTATTGTGATTATTTTTTCTAATGTACCAAATATTATTTTTAAAAGTCTGTTTATCTAATTTTCCTATTTCATAATTCACTAATTTTTATTTTACACATACTCTTTTACTCTGTTTTTTAGGTTAGCGTGGTAATCCTCTGAAACTTACTTGGCTGCTTAATTACTTTCATTTCTTATTGCTTAATAAACAAAAACATATAATGGTGTGATTTTGCCAGTTGCCCATAAATCATATATTTTGATAAATACTCTCTCGTTTTTGGAACTTTTTAACCAGTTTGTAATTATACTTTTGATTTCCTCTTATCCCAAGTTTTTAAAGAGAAACTGTACAGGTTAAAAAATAAACTCTTGTTTACTACATATTAATGGAACCTCATTATTATATTCAAATTATCTTAATCTACTTAATAAAGAGTTGCACAGATATATTAAAGTAACCTGTTTTTCTGTAAATTTCTTTTTATATTGCTTATGGGTTTCAAATACATTTTGATGTTATTAATTGGTACATAAATCTGTTTCAGAACACATCATTTATCAATTACAATGACCCCTTGTCTTATTTTGTGCAATTTTTCTTTTAATTTTGGTTTATCTGAAATTTATATTGTCATTTGTTCTTTTTAATGCTTGAATTTGCTTGATTCTGTTACATATGTACCTGGGAATTTTATAAACCGAGAGTCTGATAAAAGCAGGTTTGGGAGAATTTACATTCCCTCTTGCCATCTTTTATTTGGCCCTCCGTGGGGGTAATTGAAAAGACCATGCGGTGATCCAGTGCGTGAAACTACCTCCCTCTGTGAGGCCACAGTGCCTGCCCCACCCACACCGCCTTCCTGAGGCTTTATACCTCTGCCACCCTGAGCAGGGAGTAGCGCTTGATCCAAAGAGAGCCTCTGAAATGGTTGCACCCAAGATCTCAACAGGTTACCCCATAGAGTGTTGAGTGGGCAAACTCAATTATTCCCTCACCCGAAGGAGTTTGAAAGCAAGGCAAAGAGAGTCCTTTTGCGAGAGTGATGTACAAAGTCCTGTGGACATACAGACTTTGTGTGCAAGTCCTATGGAGGGGAGGAGATGAGAGAGCAATCAGTTGATGGCATCTGGGGACATTAAATGGTGACATGGACACAGTGATGGCCTGCAGTGGTGAACCAGTGAGGGAACAAGTGCTCTGGTTGGGGAGCTACCTGAGGCTGGGGAGCAGAGTACAACCAGGCCCACAGTGGTGCAGCATACCAGCTCTCCATCCAGTCAGCTGGGACAGCGTCCTGTGCCCCTTCTTCCCTGAATCCCCTTCTCACCCTAGATGGCCCAAGAGTGTCTCTGAATAACACATTGCTTCCCATTTTCTATTCATGAGGCTTCAGTAAACTATTTTCTTATTTTGCTGTGTAAAATATATTATTTGATTTTATATGTCCCAGAGACTTGAAAGGATTATACCATGTTCTGAATTCTTCAGTTTTTCAAAAATATCATTTTACTAAGTTTTAGTTGATATTTCTATAACTATTAAAGTAAAAACATGGAATGGAATCTGTTGAATCCTAGCTGAACAAGGGAAGGGATTTAGCATGGTTTTGTTATACTTCCTTGACATCCCTTTTTCCTTTAAAATATAAACTGAGGTTTTTACAAAGCCTGTTAATAAATCACTATTCTTTTTACAATTCTTTTTTTTTTTTTTTTTTGAGGCGGAGTCTCGCTCTGTGGCCCAGGCTGGAGTGCAGTAGCCGGATCTCAGCTCACTGCAAGCTCCGCCTCCCGGGTTTACGCCATTCTCCTGCCTCAGCCTCCCGAGTAGCTGGGACTACAGGTGCCCCCCACCACGCCCGGTTAGTTTTTTGTATTTTTTAGTAGAGACAGGGTTTCACCGGGTTAGCCAGGATGGTCTCGATCTCCTGACCTCATGATCCGCCCATCTCAACCTCCCAAATTCTTTTTACAATTCTTAACTCATGTTTCAAATTCTGTAACATTGATATTTTTAAGCTACTATGTTTACAAGAATTATTCAGTTTTAATTCTATGTTTAAGTGAATAATTTCAATGCTTATTTTCCCATTTTTTTAATACTTCAACTTCCACATTTCTTATAATTAACAAATACCTGCATAGTCATTTCTAGGTACTAAGAATTTTAAGCACATTAGAATAATAACTCAGTTAATCCTCACAACAGTCCTATGAGATGAGTGCTAATATTGTCCTCATTTTACAGTTGAACAGAGGCACAGAGATAATAACTTGCTCCAGTCACATGGCTAGTTGGCAACAGAGACAGCATTTAAAACCCAGCAGTGAATCAGGCTCCAGGCCCATGTTTTCTTTGTTTCATTTTCTCTTTTTCAGACAGGGTCTCACGCTGTGGCCAAGGCTGGAGTGCAGTGGCACTATCATGTCTCGCCGCAGCCTCAACCTCCCAGGCTCAAGCTATCTTCCCACCTCAGCCTCCTAAGTAGCTGGAACTATGGGTGTGTTTCACCATACCTGGCTAATGTTTTGTTTATTTCTTATAGAGTCGAGATCTCACTAGGTTGTCCAGGCTGGCCTCGAACTCCTGGGCTCAAGCAATCCACCTGCCTTGGCCTCTTAAAGTGCAGGAATTATAGGCATGAGGCATTGTGTTCAGCCCTTGTTTTTTTGTTTTTTGTTTTTTGTTTTTTGTTTTTTTTTTTTTTTCCAGATCTGCTCTGCTTCCTATCATTTGTAAGTTCTTAATTTTAATTAATCTTTCTATAGGTTGTCAGGTTTTTTTCAAAAACAATATTTTTGTAGTATATTTTCTGAACCCTTATATTCCAGAGAATGGTTTTTAATTTCTTTCATTTATGAAATCCAGACTGTGTTTAAGTTCACCTGCACAATATTCTTTAAACAAAAAGAAATTCTGCGATAACCTTGCTGTGTTCTCCTTCAGCATTCAGTGATACTGAGGAAAGGTCTGATGTCAGCTGGATGTTTAGGAGAATTTAAAAAATCTTTACTCTTCTTACAATGTGGCAGAAGCATTATTCACAGAATAACTTTTAGGAAGAACCCTGTGTTTTGTTTTCTCTTTTTTTTTCTTCCTTCTTCAAAAGAGTGCATTGAGAAACTGCCAGAACTTGAAGGTGAGACTCTGAAGGCATGTTCCTATGGCAAAGGAAGCTGGTTAGACTTGCAGCCTGAGGCCATGGTGGGAGACAGGAGAGAAATGGGCTGATGGGAGAGAGGAAAGCCACTGTGATGACAAAAGGCCACATCATGCTCTGCAATGGCCTCTCCGACCTTTCCCAAGTCTCTAAACTCATAGATGCAAATAGATTGGTGTGCTGTGATACAGGATCCATGGAAACTGATGAAGGGCCTGAGTCTACCAAGCAAATTGATAAGAGTGTAATGAGCAGTGTCTGGGAAGAGACTAAAGAGTAAGTAAGCTCCCTGGGAATTTTCAGAAGTCACTTGAGAAGACTTCAGTTTGTCGCAGGCAACAGACTTGGGGATTAAAGACTGTTTACCTGTATCTGTCAGAGGCAAGGAGGCTCCAGGTGACATTTCCAGCAACCATCTATTTTACAAATTTCTCTGTAGACTTGTAGCAGTATTCTAATGACCGATTTTACTGAGAAAGTGATTAACACCTTCCATCTACATGATCAGATGTTTCCTTCAGCTCAAAAATATTTTATTAAATAATCATAGTAAATAGGATCACAGGCACTAGAGTCAAATAGCTAGGGTATGCATCAAGGATTTCTCATGTGTAAGTTGAAGATCCTTTTGCAAATTACTTTGCCTGTTGGTGCCTCGGTTTTCTTATTTGTAGAGATAAAACTTTGCTTCTACTTGTACTGTTCCATGTGGCAGTAATTATGTGCTTATGATGATGCTTTAGCACAGACCTGGCACAACACAAGGGTTTGATAAAATTTGATATTATTGTTGCATATTTGACTAGTGATTCTATTCCAATTATTCTAGCTCCTTCCTCGGGAATGCCTATAATTCTTTTGCTATTTCTCTACTCGGAAGCATTAAAACTTTTCTCTTTTTTCATAATTTACTTTGCTTTCATTTCATATTAATGTAAAACTTCTCAGGTTTGTTCTCTAATTTACTGGTTTGATTTATTATATTTTCCTTGTTCTTTAATGCCAATAATGTGTGCTTTTATTCTGCTATGTTTTCTTGCAGTTTTTTTAGTCTTACCCATCTCTCATTTCATCCACTCATGTTTTTATTTCATTACTTTCCTTCCTAATATGACTGTCACTCTTATGTAGACTGAATTTTAGTGCTTCTTAAGAATGCAAAACTGTTTTCAGATTTTCATCTTGTTTCTATACTAAATGGTTTTTCATAGCCGTTCACTTTTCTTATATTTTGATATGCAATTTTACTATTGTTTTAAGTGTTTTGTGTGTTTGTGGATTCTAATAGAAAACAAATTGCTTCTTCTTCCTGGAAGAGACATGGAGCCCAATCTTCTAGTTACCCACAAGCAGGCTGTGTTGTTTACTTGTGGTTCTTCTCTCTACCCTCCTGGGTGTGAGTAGAATCTTGGGTTGGCAGCTGAAGCATAGGCTGAAGAAGACATTTTTCTGATAGGGAACTTCTCCATCTTCTATAATTTCATCTTTGAAATACATGAAAAACCAGGGGATATCGTGGTACTAGTGTCCTTACTCTGCCTTCCTCTCAAAATCTTTACTTTGGCTTACCTTTTCATTTTTATTCATTTATTCATTCAAAACAAATGGCTATTTAGTAACTATGAATTGCATGTCTACTCTATGCCAAGCACCAGTAATAACCTACTAATAAAAATATATTTGATCGCATGTCTCAGGAAGGACCCACAAATAATCCCACAAATATATAGTTGTGAATTATTGTACACTGTAAGGATACAATAGAGTAATGGAATGAATATATATTCCAGAACAAAAACAAATCCAATCTTGGAAGTGATCAAGGAAGACTCCTCTGGCACTAACATTTAATCTGATAATTGAAGGGTGAATGGGAGCTAATCAAAAGAATGGGAGGGAGAGCATTCCAGGTGGGGGAAACAGTACGTGCAACACACACTGGGGTAGGACTAAAAGAAAATCTGCAGCTGGAACACGATGTATAAAAGGGAGGATATAATACAATGCTTTGGAAAAGTAGCCTAGGCCAGCTCAGGTAGGACCCTGCCAGCTCTTTTTAAGGACACTGATCTTCATTCTAAAACCAATGAAATGCCACTAACCAGGTTTTAAGCAGTGTAGTGATTGATATGCTAGAATTAGTCTTTAGACGATCAACCTGATTGGAGAGAAGAACATGAATTAGGGTGTCAACCATGGACACAGACCAGCCAGGAGCTGGTAGTTGGGTAGGAATGGCAGGAAGTGGGCAGAATGGAGAGATTTTGTGAAGAGCAACATAACAAAATGTGCTGGAAGAATGGAGACAAAGAAGAGTGAGGAGTCAAGGATGCCCCTTAGGTTCTGGTTTGTGCAGCTTTGCTGGCAGAGTTTTTCATTGAGATAAATTTTAAAAATAGTTTTGGAAAGAGAAAGCATGAGGTTATTCTTAGTAAGATTGCAATTAGAGGAGCCTTGAAGACATCCAAGTAGAAATGTCAAAAGGCAGTTAAAATACAGATCTGGAGCTCAAAATAAAGGTTTGGGCTTCATTTGGGAGATTTGTGAGTCTTTGGCAAATGGACCTGTGCTTTGGATGTCCTTGAGATCTCCAAGAAAGAGGAATTAACTTCCATAGAGAAGTGGGTTAGGACCAAGCCATGTAGAACTCCACATTCATTGGCTAGGGAGGAGAATGAGCCAGCAAATCAGATTAGGCGAGAGAGGTCCACAATTCTGAGAGAAAATCAGGAGAGGGTGGGTGAATGCAGCCACAGGAAGAGGGGGCTTCTGGAAGGAGTAATGGTCAACAAGTCAAATAAGACATTTTGTCACCTTTAGCCTTTCTTTCCTATTTTTCTAGCCAGGACTGTAAAAAATATTATTCTGGGGGGTTTCCATCTGTGAGTAGCCATAGAAAGCCATAGAAATGGAAGTATTAGTTGGCAATGGGAGGAAGTGAAAAAAAAAATTCAGGCTGGACAATGAGTACTAATGGTATGGAAATTTTCTGTATGGTGCAAATCCTGTTTCTCAACCAGAAAAAGGGGCTAAGATTGGGGTCAAGATTACACAGACTCTGGAATTAGACTGCCTGGGTTCAAATCCTGCTTCTGCTTCTTCGCTAGCTAAGGAGACTTGAGCAAGTTTTCTGTGCAGTTTCCTCAAATATAAAATGGAAATATAAATATTACTTATCACATATTACGGTTGTGAGAATTCAGTGAATCAGCATTTGCAAAGTATTCCTGCCGATGCCTGGTGCTTAGCAACCTTTAGGGATTATTAGCTGTGCTTACAACTTCAAGTGGGCAAGCTCATTCTCTTCCTAGGGGTTGGCAGAGGCAGACAGCCAGTGTAGACCTCAGTGGAGCCTCCCTGGCAGTCTGCTCATTGGCATCCTTTTACCTGGTTGCAAGGATATATTCTCTATTCTGTTTCTTCACATGAATTTTACAGGGCAGTAATAGAAAGTTATTAGCCAGAGAATTGTCGTATGGTATAGTTTTAAAATTTTATTTATTTGACCAGATACTTGAAGAAGTAATCAGCCCCTTATAATAGACAGAGCTACTTGTCAAATAGAATGCCAATTAAGGGCTCAGCAAGCTGATAAAACCCTTATGTTTTACTCCCCTGAACAAATAATATAACCTCGTTCAAAAGTATGCTGTCAGCACCCTTTACAGCAGGCTCTTCAAGGTTGCTCACCTCATGGCCCAGTAATAAGTCAGCACCACAGAATATTCCACAGTGTTGTAACCCGTCACAATGAACAGCTTGTGGTGTGACTTACTGAACCTGAGTCTTATTTTTTTTCCCTCCTGTCACCTTAGAAAACAGCTTATTCAAGACCTTAGGCCTGTGGTCCTATTTTCCATGGAACATGATCCATTCATAAAGTCACAAAAGTTCAACAGTATGAAGAGTGAAGAGACCCATTCCTTTTTCCCCACCTGCCCAGTTAACACACAAAGACCTCGGCATTGCCACACACAACTAATGGTATTGGCCACACCTGAATCTTCCAGAGAATTTTTTTTAATGTTTTCTTACCCCTACATTTCAAATCACTAAATACAGTATATTATGACACTGACTTCTTTTCACCTTTTAAAAAAATATCTTGGGGAGCTTTTTAAATCAGTATACAAAGAACTCCTTTCTTTTTTAAAGCTACATATTATTTCACTGTGTGGATATATGATTTATTTTAAAGCCCTTATTGACAGACTCCTGGTGTGTTTCCAGTCCTTTGCTATTATGAACAAGGCTGCAATTAACAACCTTGTAGGTGTATCATTTTGCACCTGTGCAAGTATATCTGTGGGATAAATTCCCAGGACCGGAATTACAGGTCAAAGGGTATTTACATTTGTAATTTTGACAGATATCACCAAATTGCCCTCCATAGGGGTTGTACTTATTTAAATTCCCACCAGTAATGTCTAAAAAGGGTCTGTTTCCCCACAGCCTTGACAACAGGGTATGCTTGTGATCTTGTGGATTTTTGCCAATCTGATAAGTAAAAAATGGGATTGCAGTGTGATTTTAATTTCCATTTATCTTATTATGTATGAGCTCATGCATCTTTTCATTTAAGAGCCTTTTGCATTTCCTTTTCTGTTAGCTCTCTGTTCATATGCATGATCCATCCATCCACTGGGTTGTTCCTTTTCTCACATATTTTAAACATGTCCAGTCCTTCTCCTGCCCCCTGCTACCCTGCCTAATTTTCAATGCACCATCCTAGGATCCAATTCTTGTGTTTTGGTCAAGACCCATTCTTTCCTGAATTCTCTGTTAATAAGCACATGAGCGTGTGTGTGCAGAAGGGTACATGAGACTATTATTAGAAGTGGAACGAAGCAGGGACGGATGGCAATTTAGGACTGACATTCAAACTCTGCCTTTTTTTTAAGTGGTGATTCTGGCAGACTCTCTCCACTTTAGCAGGGTTTTATTTCTTCCCAGTTCTGAGAGAAATGTGCAAATTAGAGAATATGTGTAACCTTGCTAGAGTGGTCCCCCTAGAACAATTATTCTCAAGATAGTAGTTAGGAAAATGGTGGGGCAAAGAATAGAATTTGGGGGAAATTGTTGAGGAGGAAATACCCTTACAACCACCTGTCAGTCACCTGGAAATCCATCGGTAAAGAAGAAAAACGGCCAGGACTCTGTCATCACTGGGGGAAGGCAGAGTGAGTGTCATTCTTAATAGAGATGCTGACATGGTGGGAGAGATCTTCTGTGACACACTCCCTGCCAGGAAGAAAACTCATTTCCTAGGTGTACATATCTGATCTGCCCTGTGCTTTAAAATAGAAATGATGAGCCCAGGTCAGGGGCTGCCCTGGGGTGGGAGGGAAACATAATCAATGCAAAAATTGACCTAGTAACATACACTCACATGAGGTAATGGCTTACTCCATAATACCCTTTAAAGTGAAACTCAGGAAATGGTTTAATATATGACCACCAATTCAATCAAAATAAAACCAGGCAACTTTGATCTTAATCTAAGCTCTGTCACTTATTAGCTATGTGTCCTGAGACAGGTTGTTGAACTACTTTTGGGCTCAGTTTCCTCTTCTGCAAAATGGGGAGGGGTGTGTTGCAGCATCTCAGGCCCCTCTTTCAGCTTCATGCATTAAGATTCTCTGTAGTACCACAGCCAGCTTGCTAGCAAACAGAGCCATACATTTCATTTCTAAGCATCTAAAGGAAATTTACTTTTAACTAGTAGTTATTACTAGTGGAAAAATAATTGAAAATTATTTGTGGTCATCCATTCATGCTTCAAGTTCCAAGTCAGGTTCTAAAACCTTCCCAGTTGCCACTGACAAGTTATTGGCCTCTTCATTAGCCCATCAGCACCCAAACACCTGGGTTCACAGCAGACCTGACTTCTCTCAGGTTATTTTGCTGAGTCATCTTCCCACTTCCATCCAGTAAGTTTTTCCTTTTTTTTTTTTTTTTCCTTTTTGTAAAAAGAGAAATTCTCGGGCAATCTCCTTTACTCTTGACACTTTGACTCTTACTTGCATGAGGATGAAAGGAAAAACATGATTATATAGATACTGGATTTCCATATTTGAGCCAGTACTATGATTAGGCGTCCTATATGATGCCTCATTCATGTTGTTATTGTCATTGCTTCTAGATTTAAATGATCAGATGTGGGTTTTCCTTTAGTGTTTTGTATTTCCGATCACAGAATCTTAGAGATGGAAGAAACATTAAATACATCTTCCAGCTCCATCTCCCACCCATTTCAAAATGTCTTATACAGTATCCCTGCCAAAGGGTCATGTAGTTGCTGAATACTCCAGCTGACAAGAAACTCACTACTGTACAGGCAGCTAATCACATTGGTATCTTAATAATGGTAGTATGTGGCTTCCCATTTTATCCCTTTAAAAGCAGTGTGACATTGACCCATTGTTCTTATGCCTTTTCTCATCCTAAACTATTAGGAATATGAAACTCAAAAAGAAGAGTGACTTTCCCTAAAATCACCACTTTCTCCAAACTAGCAGAAAGCATTTGGCAGTTGGTAGTGTCAATTTAGTGTTTATTTAACAGTAAAAGTGCCAAACATCAGCTGTAATCTTTAGTAGCTATTTTGTGTTGGGGATGCAATTCCAATTGTTACATTTTATGAACTGATTTCCATCAAGGTTGAGACAATCTATGGATGAGTCTGGATTGGAGGACAGGAGAAGTAGGATTTTGCCATAAGATTTGTTCATAAGATGTGACTTTAGGAAATTCACTTCCCTGAGTTTTGGTTTCCTAATAGTATGTAAAATAGAGAGAAGACTAGACAATTTCTAAACAGCACCTCTCCCCAGCTGTAGCTTTTAATGAGGCAATGACAGTGCAATACAAATGGAAGATACCCAAACCACTGATAAATGAATGAATGAATTGATTTTTTTGACCCAACAAACATATAAACAAGGTAGATAACTATCCACAAGACATGGGCTTGGGGTTGCCAGAAAATGTTCGGTTACCACCAATACCCATGAACATTCAGCTCAAACATGACTTTCAATCCTTGGTGACTTCTGAGATGACATTTCCATTTTAGACTCTTCAGTATTCTATGGCATTAATGATGCTGGCTCATTATAAGTGTTATCACACCTGGAAGGGGAGCACTGACTTAACCTTATGAATTACTGGGTTCTTTTCAAGAAATTGTTTTGATGATAGTTGAATGTATTGGTAGGCCTAGGAAAGGGTGTCACATGAGCTACTCCTAGGTCAGTGCAAGGGTTCCTGCGGGGAGTGCAAAGAGGAGTTAAGTAACTAAGGGAATAATTATTTGAGTGAAGCCAAATCTTATTTGCATGCTCAGCCCAGGCCAGTTGCTGCTTACGACATTGATACACATGGAAGATTATTTTCTGGCACAAATCTGTGTGTGGAGAATTTAGTTGTCTGTGGAAAATAACAACTACCAGAACTCAGGAGAAAAACTGCCTCCCTAAACTTTATATCAGTAGTAATTTGACCCACTGAGGGCTAACGAAAGAAGTAGGGCCTTATGGAATAATCTGAACACCCAAGAAAGATTTCCAAATTTGAGAAGATTTGAGTGATTCATGACAGAATTTAGCAAAGACTTTCACTACTTAGCTTTCACCACCGTGTCCTAAAAAATTGTTGGTTTGGCCCATTGTTTATCTGGTATTACTCATTTGGGAAATAAGAAGAATGTAACTAGCATGGAGAAGAGGAAGAACATTGGCCTGAGAATTAGGAGGTCAGAATTCTGGTTCTGGCTCCATGACGTAGGGCTGTGCTTTTTCCATCTGTAAACGAGGGGAGAGATGACTGCCAGTGTTTCTTCCACATTAATAGTCCATACATTTATTTATAAAACAAAAGAATCATATCTACCTAAATTTCACATCTTCAATCCAGAAGTCATTGAACCTATCAGTTGAAAATTTCCATGTAATTCAGGTGGTAAATTCCTGCCAGCCCACATTTCTCTTCAAGATAAATTCTTAATTCTAGACTATATATTTTACTTACCCTCCCTTTGCAAATGGGAGTCACCTTTTAAACATTATACACCTTCCTTTTTCCACTAAAGATCTGATTTTTTTTCTAAAGGTTTTTATATCCACAAAGCCCTAGGATAAACTAGACTTTTTCTCTAAAATCTCCCCTGACTAGAGTTGTCAGAGAAAATGCAGGACACCCACTTACATTTGAATTTCAGATAAACAATAATGTTTTAGTGCAAGTATGTTTCATGAACATATGTGTGATAAAAATTATCTGTTATTTATCTGAAATTCAAATGTAAGTGGCATCCTGTATTTTGATTTGCCAACTCTAACTACCCTATCTTTGACCAGACTTCTCTCTTCTATTCCCCAGATCCTATAGATCTCTGCTTGACTCATTCCATGTGTACTTACGTTATTATTCATCATTTTGAGTGTCTGTGTCTGTCTGATTTCCCTAACTAGATTAGAAATCCTGTGAGAGACACAACTGGGTGTTCCACATTTTGCATCTTCTCCTACCCCCAATGGCACCTTTTATCATTTTGTAATTGGTAGACTCCTGTGGGACTCCTTCACAACCAATGGACTTGCTCCCAGTTATCAAAACATGGGCTGCCTCTTCCTCAAGCAGACTCAGACAACATAATCATGTCACATTTGCCTAGACCCATAGGAAAATAGAATGAGACTCAACGAAAATTAACACTGGGTCCAGAGCAGTTGATCAGTATTACAGTGAGAAATAGAAGGTACTAGCGCATTAAAAAGTTCTATGAGGTCATTGCAGAGCTGCATTTTTGGCTTGCCAATTTTGTCCTAGCTACCCTTTAACCTACAATTTCTGTCTTGTAGGACACTGAACCAACCTCCTCACATATCTGAAATGTCTTGTAAGGTCCTGAGTTCCTTTTTGTGTCCATGTGCAAACACTCAATGTTGTATATCCCTGCTCCCAGAAATCCAAGGGCACCAACCTGCTTTTCTCCTCAAAATAAAGTTCTTTACTTTAACTTCCTTTCAATACTGAATCTATTTTTTTCCCTTTTGAGTCTTACCTCCTTCCACAGATTACTCAACATTTCCCAAACACACCTTGAACCTTTGCCCGCCCTTCTGCTTCTGTCTCCAATGCTCCTCATCTCTGCCTCTCCAAATCCCACCATTCATAGAGTCACTGGTCTGTGAAGTTGTAGAGCAAAAGGATCCCTAGGATTCTGGTTTAACTACGAAGAATGATGAACCTCAGATCTATACAACAACTCTTGGCAACAGAGTGATAGAGCCATGACTCAAAAGTGACCCCAAAGTCTTTGATTTGTTCCCTTTCCATGTTCCTTCTTCAAGAATCATCTTTAGCTACCATACCATCTCTTTCTGAAAGATTTGACCCATCATTGCAGCCAGAAATTTCTTCTCTGTCTCTTCTAACCTCAGGTGACATTTTGGTTGTAGCCCTCTTGAGATACTTAGTCCTTTTTAGGTTGTGTTTTTGTTATTGGCCAGGTTCTGAGAGAAAGCTAATCCCTGTTTTAAGAGCAAGGATACTGGGTGGTCCCTGTGGTGCTGTTTTCCTAATGGCCTGATGGTGCAACTGAAAAGAATAATGAGTAGATGGTATCACCCAATAGCTAGGAAATATGACGAAGGCTTGCGTAAGCAAGGGCTATGACTATCCTTAACCTTCTGGGCAGTGTTCAGGGTAAAGAAGCCACTGTGGGAAAAGGGAGCAGGGTTTTCTGGATGATTCCAGGGTTACAGGTTAAGTATGGTGGAGAAGAAATGGTCTTGGGCAGAACGTCATCTTATCTCATTATATTCAACCTAAGCCCAGGATAACTTGTCATAAGAGAGATACATAAAATGCTAAAACCTAATGTAACTCTGACTCTGTGATTAGAGCCTTATCCAAAAGCTCTAGAGGTAACACCTTCGGGAGCAACCTTAGAAGAGGAATGAGTTGGCAAGAGGCAGGAAAGCGCCAAGTGAGAGCTGGCAGTGTCAATATCAGCATCAGAACAATTATGGAGTGAACTGTATAAGTGCACATGGGGCAGCCTCAGCTCTCAATGGCAGAATGAACTGGCTCACCAAAGAGCAACAACAAAAATTCCACACAACAGCAGATCACACTTAGTCAAATTTCAGAAAAAATTATACTTCATATGGGAAGTTTTGCATCAACAATCTACCTTGTGGCTATTAACTGACTTTAAAGAACATGGCTTTTTATCAACATCATTTTCTTTCCAATTTTTTCCCCCAAAATGTTGAAATAAGAGGAATGTATTTAGAGTCAACGACCACATATGACTAATCTCTCAGTGAGTCAAACTCTCAAATCCTTGCCTTCCATGGTTGTGTATCTAGTCAACAAACATCCAAGTGTCAGACATGGATCCAGGTACCATATGCAGCAGAGAGTGAAACAGGCATGACCCCTATCATCACTGAATTTGGTCTCATGATGCAAAACTATAAAAACACCCTTTATAAACCATTTGACACGAGAATTTAAATATACAAAAAGGTTTAACATATAGAGAGCAGGAGATTTTATAATGAAAACCTTTTTTTCATTTTTAGAATGTTTCATCATCAGATGTGAGCATCATGTTCAGGGCACTGAGTGCTTCATAAAAAAAGTTCCTTTTCCACTAAAACAAGGCCCTGATTTCAGTGCTTCATCAAAAGAGAAAGATTTCTCATGATAAACCATATTCTAAGCACTTAGATCGCAACATAGTAAATTTTCAAAAGGAAGTCACTTTTGCCAAGATATAAAGGCTCATGTACATAAATTCTATGCTTCAAATATAAGTACATTTCAAAAATATTATTAAACACTATTATTTACTGAGTGCTTCTTATATGCCTCCTATTCTCACTCTTTTTGTGGTTGAATTTAATCTACACACAACTCTAAGGAATAGGCATGACTCGTTATTTTCATTTTACACTTGAGGAAACTGAGGCACTCAGTGTTTTACATATATAAAAACGAGTATGACGTTCAGCCAAAATTCAAATACCGAATGTCTGGCTCCAAAGCCCACATGGTATTCACCATAAATAGAAATTTCATACTAGAAATCATATTGTTTTCTCTCCCTCTGGAGCAATTTAGGAAATAAATTTAAAACTTTAAAGTGGTGATTTAAAGCAACTTACCTTTTTGCCAGTTATGTATTACCTTAAGAGAAAATTGCAAGAAATGGGAAAGATAAAGCTTGATAAGGATGACACTATCATGAATCACATGAAAAGAAAAGAGGATTATTTAGCATATTGAATATGAAGTTGTAGATTCAGGGCAACATCAAGACGGATGAACTCCCCCACCAAGCTGTTTAACAAACTGGCTCTCTGTTGAGCTGGCCATGCCTAGTAGTAGCAGATCTGCAACGATGCCTCTACCAAGCTCACAGTTACACAAATGGCGAAGCAGCAGGAAAGCATATAGAAGAGGGCTACACAGAAGATATGAGCTCCAGTCAGGTCATGACACAAAGCCATAGAACTTAACTGGGAAATGAGCAATGCTTATGTGTCCAGCATTGTCTCAAGTGGTTTCCCATACAGAGAGCTCAAAGAACATCCTGTCTGAGACAAACCAGGCAACAACTGAGAACAAAGAGCAGCCAAAGTCATCAGAAGGGTAGCACAGTTGCTGCTAGCAGGTAGGTGGATTACATGGGATGCTTGAGTGCAAGGTGAGACTCAGAGGTGGCTGGTCTAAGTTCCCAAGTTTCAATGGGGAGTTCCCAAGCCAGAAACCACCCATTGATTGTTCATGCCCAGACATCCATATCCTGGGAAACAGAGATTACAGATTTATTTATAAATGTGTCTCACCATCTCTATAAAAGCCTTGATAAGAAAACCACACAACTCAAGTTGGTTTGTAGCCCTGATGCTTCACACACTGAGTGCAATAATTGTTTGTCGATTCTGTTGCAGATGTGTATTCTTAAACTTTGAGTTTATAGGAGGAACACATTAGCCCCAAATGCTTGGTTTGCCTTCCTTTTGGTTGTGTTCAGTTGTTGTTTAGAGATGTACTCAATGGCTTGTGGTAAAGATCTGACATCCAGGGTTGCACCGAGGCTTGGTGTTGACTCAGCTGAACATAAAAATCAACAAGAATAGTGATATCACTCAGTAGTATATGGTGTGTAGTAAAAAATAAACTGTCAATATGTTTGAAAGTCATTACATCCCACACTGTCAACATAAAATATATCAAGAGGTTGATTGAGGCAATAACCTCTCTTTATTGAGCAGTAGGAAGCAGAGATAAGGATGTTCTCTGAGCAGTTGTCACAATGCAGGGCCAGATGTTGCTAGCTGACTTTCCCTCCATTGACCATAACATCTCCCTAGGAATCCCGATGGGCAGCCCCAGGTTCCTGACAGTAGCCTAATTCACCACATCAAGAGAGTTATTAGGCCTGACCAGAGAGCCACTGAACCTCACCGAGTCAGCCAGGCTGGTGCTGCCCTCTTTGGGCCTCTTGCCAAACCAGCCCAGGGACGGGGCAAGGCTTGAGGCCTCGGGAGAACAGGATAAGTAACCACATCTACTTTAGCTGGCATGAGAATAACCTTTAATGATCTTGCATTGGGAGTGAGTTTTGGTATTGGGAGCCACCTCTGTATTTGCTGCTTCATTCTTCCCGGCTGTTACAAGATGCTGGCATTGCTGTTTCTGCAGCAACTATGGCACATATGGGGCTTATGTGAACTGCGCTGATGCCACAAGTCTGGTGAGTCCTGAGATTGGAATTTGGCCTCAGTCTGTGGATATCAGAGCAGATCAGCATCTTTACTGGGTTCAGCCAATTAAACTCAAGAACAGAATCTGAGTCAGGGCCAAGAAAGATATTGAGGACAATGTGCCTATGTTGTGTAATGTTTGTGTTATATCACATTTTAAAATACAGTTTACAAAAAGAAAGAAAACAATTATAAAAGACCTGAGCATACACTGTGAGTCAGATCGTAAGTTCTATTACCATCCTATCCTGGAGAACCTTATCCTCAGACATGAGCCCTGTCACAAGTTTGACATTCTTGAGAGCAGGTTCCAATGTTGGTGAGAGGAATCCACCCAAGCTGGAACTGTCATGCCAAATTCACTTTTAGATTAGTCTGTACAGTATTTTAAACTTCTTAGGCAAGGCCACTAGAGACCTTCCAAAACATATATTCGCTCCTGCTTGAAGAAACATGTGAAGTTAGTCAGACAACTCATTTATCTTGACTCCCACGATAATGTTTAGATGCTTCCTAGACATGTCTATCATCAAATGCTCTGTATTCCATAAAAAATTTTTCCAGCTGACCCAACTCATGACTGTAGACAGTAACTGTTCAACACACTTTGTGGTTTCAAGAATTTCGAGGACGGTGTGGTCAGGAGCAAACCCTTTGATGGTCTATTGTACCCTCCATGCAACTCACTAACAAAAGTCAGTTTCCCTCTCAAATTTCCAGATGTGGCTCAGTCCTGTTTTACCTCTCGAATCTTTCTGAAAATAGAGCAGAGACAGAATGAGAAACACCTAGACTCAGAGAAGGAGGATGAGCCAGTGTTGAAACAATCCTGCTGACGAGCCTTCTGTAACACTTTCAACCCTTTCTTTACACAATTGGTTCCCATTTTAATTAATTTTCATTCTCTTTACGAAAATGTATTCCCAAGTGGCTTGGCATAAACTACTAATTCTTCAGGTGCAGACTTCCCTGCAATACTGTCCAGGTGTTTTATCTTCACTATGCATCTGCTTGGTTCCCTCTGGCTTTGAGTTCTACCCCTGTATATGCGTGCTGCTGCTGAGGAGGGATGTGAAGAGAGAAGTGAAAATCTGATTGGTCCTCAGTTTGTAACTTCTCACAGAAGTTATGGGGTGAGATTGTGGGTCAGGGAGGAGTAAAGGGGTTTGTGTGTGCGATGTATAGGCTGGACAGAACTCCAGAAGCCTCTGTCCAACCCTATTGCATAAGGGATGCTGGCCTTGGTTGTGTCCGCCAGGACCTCAGCAGCTTGTCTCAAAAGTTAGGCAAGATTATTCTTTACTTGAAAGCACTAAGAGCGATTGTTTATAAAACATCATGATTTAACCCAAAAGAATGATTAAAAATGAACTAGTAATGATAACTATATTTCATTACAAAATAAAGTTTATGAATAATTAGCTATCAATAATGTACAGTGGCGTTCTAATATCATCTCCTAGTTTTGCCTCATAAAGAGATATGCTGGTTGTTCTCACTCATAAGTGGGAATTGAACAATGAGAACACATGGACACAGGGAGAGGAACATCACACAACAGGGTCTGTTGGGGAGGTAGGGAGCTAGGGGAGGGATAGCATTAGGAGAAATACCTAACGTAGATAACGGGTTGATGGGTGCAGCAAACTACCATGGCACATGTATACCTATGTAACAAACCTGCACTTTCTGCACACGTATCCAAGGGCATAAAGTATAATTTAAAAAAATAAAAAAAGCAAAACAGACATGTTGGTAACTTTTTCCTAAGGTCACCAACAACATTATTGTTTGTTCTGGATCAGACAGCAGTGCCCCTTCTCCTACATCCCATTTCTGCTGATTCATCACAGTCTTTCCTCACTGGACTGATTGTTTTCCATTCCAGGGCTCTTATTAATAATTTTAATTTTTTCCATCTGCAGATGCCCAAACTTCAATGGGAGCTTATGCTCCTGGAGGGAACGCTGACTTTCCTTCCTCTGTTGTGGAAAAGGCTAGCTGCCTGCTCTTCTTAATTCTAGAAATGACTTTGATGTGCCTGCAGTTCCCTTCCACTCCAGCTTCAGAATTCTGCCCTGCCTATATTCTCTCTGCTGAACTTTTTCTCTCCTCTTCGCTGTGATGAAGTCAGAGACAGACTTCCTAATTGTTCTAATTTGGAACAGAGCTCAGGCCATAAAGCATCCTCCCTGAAGCCATCGATGCAGCAAGCATCTCCATCTCATCACATCCAATATTATGAGCTGAATAACGATAGAATCATAAGATTTCCTCAAGCCACATGTTAGTATTAATAATGGTCTTCCTTAAATATATTTTGTTAAAACATTTCAGCATTTTCTAATTATTTTCACACATATTTCATTGCTTAAAGATGCTGGTCAGGACCCATACTCTCATTTTTCAGAAAAGAAAATGAAGTCTCAGAGAGGTACACTATGTGTTTAAGTTCGAAACCGGTGTCAGAAACACAAGAATTATTGTCTTCTAAAACTTAGTTCATGATTCTTCTTGCCAGATGTGCTTATGGAAAACCATCGTGTGCAATGAGTTCTGGCAAATAAAATCAGTTGGCCCAGGGGAAACAGGCTATTTAAAGGAGTCCCACTGTGAATCATTTTGTGGAGTAAATATTCTCTAATGCATCCATTTTACAAATCTGGATTTTCAAACACTGTGTATCTGCTGAAAGTGGGGTACCTGTGAGCCTCCACTTTTCAGACATTAAATCATCCTTCATGTCCCTCCTAATTAGAGGTGTCTGTAGGCTGGCTGAGTCTGTGATGTGTATAAACGGCAGCAGCAGAGGGGCAGACAGAGCCTCTGACAGACACTTGAGCAAGTCTAGCTCCTGGATTTGGCCATTGACCAGCTGCTTTCTATTATCTGCCAGTAAATGATTCCTCCCAGGTCTGAAGGGCTGAAGAGCAGGGCCCAGGTCAGCACATAGCTTCTGTTCACTACCTCTTTGCTTGACCCTGTCTCACCTTCCTCTGTCCCCTCACCTCCTGGTGCCACACTCCCAATCCCAATGGGGGATTTTGCTATAAATACAAACCCTTGATCATACTTTTCCCTTCTAGGTTTTTGTCTAACACTTTCCCTCCACCTTGTTTCTTCTGATCCCGCTAGTTGCAGGGTCCTCAGCTCAAATAGATTCTCAGCCCTGGATGTATATTAAACTAATCTGGGGAGCTTTCACAATTTTTCCAACACTGGGGCTCCATGATCAAAATTCCAACTTAATTGGTCAGGTATGGGGCTTGAATGCAATGCTTTCTGTTGTTTGATTTGTATGCTATGTAGGTGAATTGAACATACAGCAAAACGGAAGACTTAAGATATACTTGATGGCCTGACCTTGACCCTGACTCCTGATTATCAAATGGTCCTTGCATTGGGTTGAATTTTGTCTCCCAAACTTCATATGGTGAAGGTCTAACCCCCTGAGAATGTGACCTTATTGGAGATAAAGTCTTCACAGAGATCATCAAATTAAAATGAAGACATTAGGGTAGGCCTTAATCTAGTATGACTGGCATTCTTAAAAACAGGGGAAATTTGGAGACAGACCCATATGCAGAGGGAATGCCATGTGAACATGAAGAAAGCCATCTATAAGCCAAGGGGAGAAGCCTGGAACAGATCCCTCCCTCACAGCCCTCAGAAAGAACTAACTTTGCCTATAGGTTGATTTTAGAGCTCAGGCCTCTAGAACTCTGAAACAACAACTTCCTGTTCTATAAGCCAGCCAGTTTGTAATACTTTTTACAGGAGCCCTAGCAAACAAATATTTCCCTCAAGACCTCATGCAGTTGCCCTGATCCTGGAGCACAACTGGATGACCAACTGGTTTCAGTTTGCCTACGACGTTCCTGCTTTTAGCAATGAACATTCTAGGTAACAGGAACCTGTTTAATTCTAGGGAAACCAGGACAGGTGATTACCCTAAACAAAGCATAATGATTATGTGTGTAGGTTGCAGGACCAGACAATCTGGGTTTAAAATCCATCTCTGCTCATTCTTGGCTATGTTGCTTTCAACCTTAGCTCCTATAGCTGCAAAACAACCTATCTTATAGTGACATTGTGTGGATCACATGGACCAATGTGTGTAAAACTCAGAACATTTCCTGGTACAGAGTGAGTACTCAATAATATTAAGGAAGTTAATATCTTATATACAATTAAAATCAGAAAATAGTCATACAAAGATATTTCCTTTTGTGATAGTAAGATAATTAAATGGCCTTGCTTTAAGAGCTGAATGTAGTCAAAGTTACTTGACTTCCATTCACTCATTCCAATCCTGGTTTTTCTTCATGTATGACTGTAGTATGGTCTTGGCATTTCTCAGTACTTCTGCTCTTTCTTATATGATGCATATTTACCATAAGACTGACTCTAGAAATCAAAACAAACAGAAAAAGGAATTGTCTTAACCATTCAGTATGTTTATTTCCCATCTCCCTGCAATACCATGAGGGAAACCACCCATGGGCAACAGGTAACAGGCATGACCTGGTCTGAGGGTGAAACTTCTAACCAGTCAGAACCAAAAAGGTTCACTCCTGAAAGAAGACAGGCTTGCAAACGAGGAAGTGTCAGTTCTCTGAGGACAGATAGAGGTCAGGAAGAGAATTAACGGAGGGATGTTACTGAGTTAGAATTGCTCAGGAATTAAAGGCATTGCTGGGCAGCTATGGAAGTTTGGGGCCAGTTCAGACAGAGGGAGCCGCACCAGTAAAGACAGGAAGATGTGAAACTGCCTGGCATGTTAGGAGACTAGAAGTAGAAGATCACTTGTAAAGGGAAGAAGAAAAGTCATGTTTCTACATTCTGGCTTCTCTGAGTGTAGGAACATGGGGAAACAGCAAGAGATGAATTTAACCAATCCTAACTTTTCCCTCTTTGCCATAAGGCTAAATCACATAATCAACACTTTGTGAGAATTGCCTCCAAAACCAGATTTTTAATTCACTGAGGATAGTGCAGTAATTTTTACTTTTAAAAAATACTCCTAGTAAAATTTTGGTATAAGTCACTCACAAGTAAAAGTAGTTAATTGTGTCAATAACTTTCAAGATGGACAGATGTTGAACATATATATATATAAAAATTCTAAAATTACTCTATTTGGAATCTGTGTGTTACCTTGTAGAATTTATTGTGCCAACCCCCTTTCACCACCCTTCCCACCCTTGGGCTTCTTCTGGAATCTGAATCTGTCCAAATCTGCATCACTATATTCCAGCTACAACTCCAAATTGACTTCTGTGAGCCCTGGTAGAATATAAAACTAGGGCTTTGGGGAAAAAGGTCGTATTTAGAATAAAGGTTGCACTGTGTTCACATCTAAAGCCATTCTTATAATCTTCCTTATTTCAGTTTTCTGTTTATTGCTTGATTTTAAATTTTACTTTCATTCCTAGCAATTTTTTACTGTCTTTGATTTCTCTTTTCTGGACCTCTTTGCTTTTCTCCATATTAACTGGTCCCTGATCTGAACTTATGGATTTTTCTGGATGTGTAGTCACCACTAAAGCCTTTCTATTCAAAAGGTATCAGGGATTCTTGCCTCTGGCTATGCATGAGAGTAGCATGTGAATCACATGTGCAGTTTGTTGTATAGCCTCTGTCCAGGAAATTTTAATTCAGTAGAAATAGAAGGAGTACAGGAACATGTAAAACAAACAAAATATCGAACAAAAAACATCAAAAAACAACAGGAAAAACCCCACAAATCATTCTCGTGTGCAGACTGGGATGAGAAGCATTTAATTGGACATAACATCTTAATTTCCATGGGCCGGCCATTTTCTATTGCTGCATAAATCCCAAATTGTATTGCTCATCACAATGTAGCAAAGAGAAAGACAGAGGAGTCCATATGTCCCCAGGTACCAGTTTATGGGACCACTACAAATTCACTATCCTTTGCAAATGTTAGTACAGAGACAACATCTGTAAGGAGAGAAGATGCAAACATCTTCTATTTCTATCTGGCCCACTAATTACGCCTTGGGTAAATATTAGGAGATTTGGGGGTAAGGGGAGGGTCAGAACATAACCCTAAAAATAATATAAAACCTGTTTGGAAAACCAGGTAAATTTTTAGTCTTGTGAGTTATTGTAAGTGTCATTGAACATGAACATTCTTGGAAATCAGGTGCTTTCAATGAAATCTTGAGATTCAAAGCTGTAGACTTTTAGAAAAGAAAAACTGGAGGGTGGTTTGGTTATCATGATGCCTTCAGCGGGGAAAATGGTCCAAGCATGAGAGGCCATGGTGACCTTCACTAAGCACAGCTCATCTCTTCTGCTGCCACTTCCCCTTGGTGTGGCTCTTTAATCTTCGAAGTGTGCTGACATTGTTCATTATCCCAGACACCAACAATATTCAATTGGTTTCTACAGGGACGTCCATTTTATGAAGCTGAATGTGAATGAAAGACCTTGGTGTAAGTGGTGCACTTATCAAACCAAGACTTTACCATGTTATTCATTAGGCAAATGAATTAAACGTCAGGCCTCCTTATCTATTGGGCCATCAAGGGACAGGCCAGCTCCTTGACAGGATTCTTTTATGAACAGTTATTTGTGTGAGAGAGAAGATCTTAGTGAAAGCCTGAAGGGAAGTGCCAATGAATTAAAGTATTTTCTGCAGAGCAGATGCTCTATGAACAGGGAAGGAAAGCTGCATTGTAAGACTTAATATTTCATGTGCTGCCTTGACATCTTTGAGCCTCTTAGGACCACAAGGCTCTTACTGTGAGTTCCTCTGCTCTCTCCAGAGATGTCCCCAACCCAACAGAAAGGTTTCCCACCTGGCTATTTCTACTATCAACTAGACAATCTGCACCCCTCCCAGTCCTTAACCTAATGGGTTTCACCTCCCTTCCAGCCAGCAGTTATACAAACAAGCCAATCGCATCCTCCTGTGGGAACCAGAGGTCACCTTACCCTCTTGTTATTACAAAGCCTACCTCCCACATCTCCTGCTGGTTCCCTCTGTCCTGAGTGCAACCCCTAGGTGGACTTATATGATGTGTGGTGTCCTCTCCCCCGTTCATCCCCTAGACTGTGAGTACACATGACTAATAAACTGCTGCCAGCCTCATCTGCATGGTGTCAGTGTAGGTGTGCAGCCATCTAGTATTAACATAGGGTGGGGATGTCCTCCATCACCAAAGGGGCAAATAGGAGGCTCAAGTTCTCTCTGTCTGTGAAAGCACTTTGCCCTTGGTGATCACAAAATAGGTAGTCAGGGCCCTGGTTTCCAAGGCAAGCATTTCCAATTAGGTCTGTAACATAAACCCCTTTAGACTCAGTTTTTCTGTCTGATACATAGTCATCATAACATTGGTATCCACCTGCTGCAGAGGTTTTTATGACATCTAATAATGGTGCTTTTGAACATTATAGGCACAAAAGTCTGTAGAGCTATTCTATAATTACTGAGTTGTGTTTTTAGAATCATTTTCTTCACTTAGTCTAGGATGGAATGGGGTTACCAAAAGCAACTGAACAGTGCCTTCTGAGTGATCTAGAACATTCTTTCTTAGCTTTCCTATGCCTTCCCCTGACAAGTACCTGAAGAAGGAAGAGTGACAGTAAGAGGGAAAGGAGGAGGAGAAAGGAGAGAGGACAGTCTGCAGCCAAACTGACAGAGTAGTGTTATTTTTCTTTGCAATATTCTAAGACAAATATGCCTAATTGTACCACCTCACCCCTGCATATAGAGCACGGTTTGGGCATAAGGTACAGGGATGAGCAAGAGTCGAGAATTAGGCATGCACTCTGGCTGTAAAGGACATTATAACATAACTTGGGTGACAGCTTTAAGTGTCTTATAAAACATTATATGAACAAGCAAATATTGATATATCTTTTTCTGTCGGCTTTTTTCAAACTCCTTTATCTTTCAAATTTCTATGGCTACATCAAAAGTCTTCCCCAAAGCTCCATTCCTCAATGATTGCACAAATTGATAGAAGTTTGGAATTCACACAGACCTTAAAGTTCAGTTATGCCAACCCTGATCTCCCCTTCCCAACTTGCAAGGTGTGCAGATGTAAAAATAAGCAGGTGTGTGGGGTGAGAATAAAGTACCTATGACTAGAGGCTTGGGAGTGGGGAGAGAAGGTTGCATAATGGGCGACTGGGGGGAAATTTGCTACATAACGGAGTGGGTAAAGAAGACTTGAGGGAGAGAGAAGATCACTAGTAAAGGGAAGAAGAGAAAGCATGCCAGGCAAATGGCAAGGTCAGGAGACCCAGAGGGTCAAGTCCATTGAAAGAGAGCCTAAAAGTAAGATGGAAGGGTGGCTGCTCCTAGCATGGCTTATTCCCTTTACTTAAAAAATAATAATTTTATATTGAAGATAGTGGAGAAGCTTTAAAATGTGTGTGTGTGTGTGTGTGTGTGTGTGTGTGTGTGTGTGTTGTGATCAGACACGTGCCTTAAGAAGCTCAATGTGGCAGTAAGTAAAATGAGATGGCACTGGCAAACTGAAAACTAGGGAGGACTATTTTGAGACTCAAAGTCCAAAAGGGGGAGGGATCAATCCATAGCTATAGCTGCTATGAAAGGACGAAGTGGGTTTGGTTTATGTACACTTCGTGTAAAAGTAGAATTCAGTGTGTTCACTATGTACGGCTGTGTGCTCCTACACTAACTTTTCTATTTTGTACCTGGGTGACCTAGGGCAAGTTCTTCTCTTTCTTTAGGACTCTTCTTTCTCCTCTGTAAAATGAGAGGGTTAGATGTATTATGATTGCTTCTAGCTCTTAACACTCTGTAACACTATGATACTGGTCCAATTTGAATGGCATCCAAGGAAATTTGGTTAGAGGAATTCCCAAAAGAGCTCATTATAAAGTGTCCCATAGATTAGAGTCCCAGGGCAACTATGGCAAGACTTAAGAAGACTATTACTAGAGATAATAATAGTGTTTTGTTTTTATACACTTTCACAACTATAATCACCTATAATCTGCATTAATCTTCACCCCATCATTGTGAGGTAAAGTGGTATAATGGTCATTATCCACATTTTAAAGAGGAGGTATTGAGTCCTTGAAAGCTCAACAGACCCGCCTGAGGTCTCAAACAAGTCACGTTTGAGTCTGGACTAGTATCCATGTCTCTGAGGCTGTAACACAGCTCTTCACATGCCCTGGAGCTGCCTCTGAGCCCTCCTAAGCCTTCCAGGTGCCTGCCTAATGAAAACTTCACCCAGTCCCCTCCAATAAGCCCTGAGGTCAACAGTTACTGGGGTCCACTTAAGCTTGGTTTGTTAGATTGGCAGGAATGGCCCTGAGTATTTATGATTACTCATGGTAGAGAAATATTACTGTGAAGAGGTTCCAAGTAACTTCAGTTTGAGAAGAAGGGAACCCTCAATACAGTTACATGCAAACAAAATCTGAAATGCTCTCATTTTCTATCTGAATTACAAGTCAAAATGCAACTTCTTGGCATTTTTCCAAGTGGCTCAGAGAGCTTCACAGTTTATTTTCAGCCAAGTGTCCTGGCCTAGGAAATGAGATTTTGTAGGAGGGCGGTAGTAGAAACTTTTAAGATCAAGAATCCTTCCTTGTCCTTTCTTCTGCTTCTCCACCATATTGCAGGGAAGACCCATCAGAGGTCTGTGATGGGAGGTGAGAATAAATTTCTTACAGAATTCCTATTCCTTAACAGATGGGCAAGATCATGGTAGACTGTTTTACTGTCCTGCAGACTCTCTGGCTCCAGCTGAATCTATTGCTCACTCTATCCTCTGTCTCCTCTATTCCCTATCACAAGTTCCACATTGACTGATCAGAGATTAGGTGATTTTTATGGAAGGAAGAAAAAGAGGGAGGGGAAGAGGCGTTTACATATTTATAATATTTAATGAGTATCTAATGGGTGCCAGGCATTATGCAACTATTTTAGATATATATTATCTATTTTAATCTCACAATAATCCTATGAAGTAAATATTATTTTAAAGATTAAATGAAAGAAGTGGAGTTACTTAAGGATACATGGGCAAGTAAAGTGAGAATTTGAACCCAGGAATGTATGACTGCCATTTGTTTCCATCTCACTATGCTATTGTTCAGTCCCATTGGTCAACTTGCTGCTGACTTTGAAAATTTATCCGAGCAAACCACTTCAATTTTGCACAGTATGACTAAAATCTTGGAGTCATAAAGGACAGAAGAAAGAAGTCAGTGAAGTTTAGGTAAGAATCTAATATTTATACAGATTTTTCCATAGTCTTCAAATAACCTTATCTGGATTCCTCTTTTGTTACTTCTGATGAGAAAATGGAGGCAGGTAGGAGCTATATGCAACAAAGCCAGTCAATTTCAGCACTGGGATTTGACCACAAATATTATTTTCCCATTGTGGGGCTAATTTCCCTTCACTGTGGTCTCATCTCATGTAATTCTTTATCCATCCATGGTCAAGAGACAGTAATGGTGGTAAATACAGCTTCTTTGACATTTTAATGATTCCAATGATAGTGGTATTCTTCTTTTATTAAGACCTCTGTAAATGCTGTCCTTGAAATTCCCCATGATAAAGATAATAACTTCACAGACCAAGCTGCAGTAGTGCATTCTTTGGCATTTTTACCAGTTTTCTTCTTGTTCCAGAATGGTTCAAATAGTATAGGATTAAGAAATGTGTTTTTAGGGTAATTTGGTCCAGAAAGTTCCAAAGGCAATTATAAGAAATTGTTTCCACACTCCAAAATCAGAAATATCCATCTTACTCACTTTAAAAGGAAGTGAGGAAATGGCAGGAGCAGTTCTAACAGAGTCTTCATGAAAAAGACTCAATCCCTTGTAATTAATGGGAACCTCTAAAATCAGAAGCCAAGACCATTAATCATTCAACCAGCTCTCCATAAAGTTGGCATCATCCACTCACCCACACACCTGTAATGACTCAATTCACAACAGGCAAATTTGAACTGCAGGAATGATTCTCAGAACAGCATTTTAAAACTGTTCCTCGCAAAACGTGGATGATCTCATTAAATCAATGAGTTTGTTCTCTTTATAGTCCATAAACTTGGCTTAAAGGCCATTTTTAAGGCTGGGCTTAGGGGAATTGCAATTGCTTCCAGGACTGAAAGTGATAGACAGGGATATTTTTATCTCAATGTGTGGTAGGAATTCTTGGGGTATGTTGTCAGATGGTGAGTTTGATATGCCTAAGTGCCCATGATGCTGGAGGAAAGGAGTGTAGGAGAAAGGGCACCTATATTGGATGGGAGATAGGATTAGATTTCCTTCCAATTCAAAAGTATTGGTGTCTTAGTTATTTCTTGGCATGATATAATTAATTGAGAGACACATAATGGAGCAAGCTCCTCCAGGGACTTCCAGATGGATTGTAAGCGCACCATGGCTCTCCCTGGAGAAAACTTACAGGAATAGAGGTTGTTTCAAACTAGATGACTCCCCTAGCCCAAGGTATTCTGTGCAAGGGTGGCCAGTAATCTTCTGGTGGAGAAAAAAAATCTTATATCTATTGCATCTGAATACTTCTGAGTTCTTCACTAAATCTTAGTAAGCTAGAATTCTTTTGACTGGAGTGCTTAATTACATGGACCTTACTGCATTGGCTGAGCATTCAAATTTGCCAGTAAAGGGGAAGAAAATTCTAGCCAAAGAAATTTTTTAAAATATAGGTTTTCTGGAAGTAGTACAGACTTAGTCTCCTCTTTTTCCAAAAGACATTTATAAAGCATGAACTACGAAATTGGATTTGTGATAGATGCTTTGTAGACAATAACTCTGAAAACAGCATTATAAGACAGTTGTGATTATTTCCATGTTACAGTGGAGGATACAGAGATACAAAGAAGTTGAATGACAATCCCAAGATGACTCTTCAACCTTCTTCATGATTTTAGAAGAAATATTCACTCCCAGGTCCCAAGCACCCTCATTAGTGAGGAAAAATAAATACCGATAACCAGCAGACTAATTACATGGAACTAACATGGTGGAACCACTGGGATTTTCTACATGATCTGCAATTATACAAAAAATTAAATTCATCAGGGGAACTCATAGCCTTCTAAGTATATCATGAGTTGGTTATATTTTCTTCAGTTCTAAGGACACTATCTATTAGGAGGTAAACTGTGTTCCCTTAAAACTCATATGTTGAATCCCTAACCCCTTAGTACTTTTAAATGTGACTGTATTTGGTGATCAGGCCTTTAAATAGCTGATTAAGTTAAAATGAGGACATTAGGGTGGGCCTTAATTCAATCTGACTGGTGTCCTTATAAGAAAAGAAAATATGGACAGGCATAAGAAACGGCAAGGAAGAACCCACGCTGAGCAAAGACCATGTGAAGAGGCAGCATAAGAATGGCCATCTGCAAGTTAAGCAGAAAGGAAGCCTCAGAGGATACGAACCCTGCTGGGTTCTTGATCCTGGAGAGGGAGGTACAGGGCACAGACAGCAGTAGAGTTGAGACCACTCCAAATGGACTTGCGTCAGTAAAGAACTCACAGCCCATTCATATGGTCTTAGCTAAAGGATCTAAACAAATACAGTCAATATATTAAAAAACTATGTTCTTGGTTTTTTGCTAGTCATATTCCATATTGTTTACTGAAGAAGTTCTGCATTATACATGAAATCACACATGCACACACACACATACACACGAATACATATATTAGGAGAGATTCTGCTTATATCTCTGGAATCTCAATGATCCAAATAACTATCCATCCAACAGAAATTTCTGTGATGATAAAAATGTTCTATATCTGTGCTGTCCTTTGTGATAACAGCCATCCACTGGCTACCAAACCCTTGAAATGTGGCGAGTGTTACTAAGAAACTCAATTTTCAGTTTTAGTTTCATTAAGTTAAATTTGAGTAGCCCTGGGTGGCTAGTGGCTATTGTATTGGATACAGCAGTTCTAAACCATGTGGAAAAATTAAACGTGGCATTGGTTTTATTTGGAAATGAATAACAAATAAGGCTAAACACAAACCTCAAAAAAAAAAAAATCAGTGTCCAGTAATATTTTAGTACAGACTCCATTCTGTTTTGCAAACACCAATTTGACCTTTTTAAGAACTAGAAAGCAAAAAGAAGATTTAAAACCTAGAAAATGTGCCTTAACATGTACTTATATGCCTAAGGAAACAAAGAATTATAACATTTTAGACATATAGGACATGTTAGAAAGAGATAATTTTGGATTTCTCATTTCTAAAAAGTGGACTGGGTACTTCTTGAAATCTTCACTTCTTGCACAAAATCATTGCATATGTAAGAAAGAAATCAATTACTACGAAGTCATACTTTGTATTATAAACAAAAAAATGAAGAAACTTCCTCAAAAGAGAAACAGACAGGAGAAAGCATGGTGGTGATATGAGGACAGAACAGCATTACTTTGCCACTTGACAGGAAGACTTCCACAGATAATGAAAATTTGAGTGGGAAAGTTATGTGGAAAAATTTTCTTGAAGCTAAACATTTAACCAACAGCTACCAATAATATGAAGAAAGCTAACACCATAAAAGGAAACAGAGATAACAGAGTTATTTGAAAAGCTCTTAAGATATTTAAATATCCTCAGAAAGATAATGGATGAAATATTCTTGAAAAACAGCCTACGAAACAAAAACAGGAGATTAAAATAAAAGTAGGTACCTGAGTGCCCATCAGTCAATGAGTGAATAAAGAAAACATTTTATACGTGTGTGTGTGTGTGTGTGTGTGTGTGTGTGTGTATGTCTATATGTATCTCAAGGAATATTACTCAGCCATAAAAAGGAATGAAATGTTGACATTTGCAGCAACCTGGATGGAATTGAAGAGCATTATTCGAAGTGAAGTAACTCAGGAATGGAAAACCAAACATCGTACGTTCTCACTCATAAGTGGGGAGCTAAGCTTTAAGGATGCAAAGAATGATACAATGGACTTTGTGGACTAGGGGAAGGATGTGAGGGATGAAAGACTACAAATTGGGTACAGTGTATACTGTTCGGGTGATGGGTACACCAAAATCTCAGAAATCACCATTGAAGAACTTATTCATGTAACGAAATACCACCTGTTTCCCAAAAACTAATAGGAAAAAAAAGAGCAGGTACCTATGACAAAAAAAAGAGTTTTAAAAATATAAATAAAAAATATATATAATTAAAAAATCCAGACACAGCTGAAGGGCAAACCAGTAAGGCAGATGTTAGGTTGTATTCACACAGAGGATAGGTAAACAGAAACTTGAGACCAAAACTAAGTGTTATGGAAACTTGATCTAGAAATTCCAAATGCATTTAATAGGAGTTCTACAAGTAATTTCTTTAGCAATCATTATCCCTCCCATAGTTCTTTTTCATATCTAAATATCCTCGGAAGCATCTGAATACCCATGCCCTCTTTTTGACATTCCTGATATCAAGTTTCTATTCCAAGAAAGCGGATTTGCTCACTCACTCTGTCACACACTACACTTACCCTGATCTCGATGAAGATTCCCATGCCTTAAATACGTGATCCCAAGTAGATGCTAATCAGAACTCCACCATCCTGCAAGGACCACCTGCAGGCACATCTCCTGCACGAAGTCACATCTAGCTCATACTGATCCTCTCCTTGGCTTTCAAAAATGTGATACTTATTTAATACTCATGGTATTTTCCACATTGTCTCAATGATTTCACTCATAACTGACACTAAATGCTTAGTTTGTGCCTAACATTTTATATTGGCTATTAAACTTTATACTCAAAACAATGCTGCTAAGTAGACATAAATTCTCCCATTTTTCAGGTACAGTATCAGAGCCAGGATAGACCAAAGACTGCAGTATACAGTTGTGCAGGTTAGGCACTGTGCAAAGCGGGGGTAAGAAGAGGAAAAGTGAGACCTGATAACCTATTCTCTGCTCAACAAGCCAACAATGTGCCCTGCCTGGGGAAAAGGATGTCCTATTCTAATTTGTCAAAGGCACACTTGGGATTTTTACTGCAAGAGATCTAAGTCTATCTGCCTCTTATCTGTACATACACCCCTTATTTAAAAGATGGCAAAATGAATCCCAGAGAAATAAAGTGATTTTCTGAAGCTTACAGAGCTAGTGGAATCCGAGCTGGCATTTCAGACATTCCATTGCTCTGTCACCCTACTTGGATTGCATTTCACTTACATTTTGTTATCCACCTTGTTTTGTTTATCATTGCTTTATGATTGTCTCTTTGGTCTATATCTTACACCTACAGTAAACTGTGAACTCCTAGAGGTCAAGGACCATTTCTTATACTATCCCAGCACCATATAGCCTACACTGAGGCATAGAGAAGATTCAAGCAGACATTCCTCAACTCAAATAGAATGCTTCTTAGAATGAAGTTGCCCTGTGGGCCTGTAGGTACCTCTGCAACAGCACTTGGTCATAGGCTCTTGAGAATACACCAATCTGTACTCATTCCTCTGGGAGGAAGATGGCACCAGCTCCTAGCCAAGAAGTTGTTCTGCCATTTTAGGGTGTTTACTGTTATCACTGGCTTCCAAACAGAGGCAGACTTATCTGGAAGAAATTCTTTGAAATTTCCTTTATCCTTTTCTTTTTGTTCATGCCTAATTCCGTCTTTAAAGCAGTATAAAAAGGTATAAAGAATCACTGTGGAATCAGATCTTACAGACTCCAAGAATAATAAGTTACATATGTCTTGAAAGGTTTAGGTGTAAGATGAATGACATAAATTCCAGGCATAGTTATGGAGTCAAGAAAAGCAATATTATTTTATATAAATATATGTGTATATATATATGTATATATATATATATATATATATATATATATATATATCTCCACATATATATGTATTTTATGTAAGAATAAATGGGAGCTTTTAGTAGTTCTCATGCCTGAGGTTATGTGCCAATAAGTGGAAGATCTTGGAAGGAACTCCTAGTCTGTCTAACTCTTAATCCACTGTTTCCTTCTCTCTTCACAGCTGCTGTGCCCTGGGGGATGAGGGAAACGTGGTCCCCTAAAACACTATCAAAGGTTACTGCTTAAACATTTCCCTCAGCCATATATGAAGGCTAAATCAGATAAAGACTCCAGGAAGTGTGCAACAGGTAAGGCATCTTGAAGAATTAAAAATAAATTCTTCTAATCATCCTTTAGAACATTAAAGGAAGAGATCATATCAGAGCCAGGTAAAAATTCAATAATATCTTCCCCACTAGTGAAGCAAAATGATCAAGAAATTCAACTCTGATCCAACCCACAGGCAAATGCAGCCATTCTCAAAAGGATCCTGTCTTCCCAAAATAAATGTCTGCTCCACTTGAGTTAAGATTAGACATACGTCCATTCCGGCTGTTGACACAGAAGCCTCTGGCAAGCAGGGTGGAATCTAGAATCTTCTACAGAAATGGCCAATCTCTATAGACATCCCCTAAAATACCTGAGGCTGAAGAAATAAAGTGTCTCACTATTTCTTCCACATCAGTATCCCCTATCCCTGCCCCACCACCAGCTACACTTAAACAAGCAGCGCAGTGTGAGAAAAAAACTGCCTCTCTCTTCGTGACTGATTTCTAACATGAAATGGCACAAATATTAGATAGCTTTATTTTTTATAATGGCATTAATTTATGAGATCTGTAGACTTGTCTCAGCAATATAATATTCATTGTCTCCTTTATCCATTCTTCGGACAGATATACACTGATTGTCTAGTACTACATTGTGCTAAGTAGTCAGACATAAGACAAGGTCTCAGTTCTCAGTAGCTCCATAACTAAGCTATGGAAAATATTATTATCCTTTCTTTGATGAATAAAGAAGTAGACACCAGGAGAGGGTAAGTGACTTTCTAATGTTAGTGTTGTAGGAGAAGAAAAGCCCAAGCCCAAGCCCAAGCCCAACTCTTTCAGAGATGTGAGTTCCCTTTAATCCTCATTCCCTTCAAGGCAGAAAAGCCTTAGGGCAGTTCATTACTGACTTATTCATACTGCTATTGTGATTTTTCTCCAAGGGTATTAAAGATATATGAATAATCATGGGAGGGACATTTATTTTTGGACTTGGGGCAATAATTTTTCGTGTGATAGGAAAGAAAGAAGTAGAATTTAACCAAAACTTCTTTTTTTTTTTTTTAAGATGGAGTCTCACCCGTCACCCAAGCTGGAGTGAAATGGCACTATCTTGGCTCACTGCAACCTTCACCTTCCAGGTTCAAGCGATTCTTCTGCCTCAGCCTCCCGAGTAGCTGGGATTACAGACGCACGCCACCACACCCAGCTAATTTTTTGTATCTTTAGTAGAGATGGGGTTTCACCATGTTGGCCAGACTGGTCTCAAACTCCTGACCTCATGATCCACCTACCTTTGCCTCCCAAGGTTCTGGGATTACAGGCGTGAGCCACTGCGCCTGGCCCAAAACTTCATTTTAAACTTTTTTTTCCCCCCTGCATGAGCTATTTTGATATGAAAAACAACCTGCTGAGACAACTGTTTTTGTTTTCTACCTGTTTGCTATAATTCTGCTTCCTGTCATTCCAGACCTGTGTTCTTACAACAGGTCTCATTTCTAATAACTTCTTATGCAAACCTAGACATAAAAGCATTCATATTCCTAGAAAAGAATATTTATTTAATTCATTTGCTCAAGGAACTTAATTTTTTTTCTGTAGAACAAAGTCTTTGTAAAGGATGGAGATCAAACTCCTTCAAAATTATTCCAATAATCAGGCCCAATCTTCCTACACATTCAGTCAATATTCATTAAGAATTTAGGCTTGGGATGCAACAGTATAAAACTCTGAGTCTTTGTATCCAAGGAACTCCTGGGTTGGCAGGTGGGGAGAGTAAACGGGAGCAGAATGGTAAGCAAATAATTATAACACTGTCTGAAAATTCCCTAGTAGGAGCCCCTGGTAGGCAGAGAAATAAGTCTTCAGGAGAAGTGGCATCTATTATCTAGTTGACCAAATAATCTTTAGGCTGAGTGAATAAGAAAGGCCTCCTGCATATTGCCAAGGCAAATCAACAGATTCAATTCTATTCCTATTAAACTACCAATGACATTCATCACAGAACTAGAAAACTTTTAAAATTCATATGGAACCAAAAGAGCCCAACATAAGAATGATACAATGGACTTTGGGGACTCAGGGAAAGGGGAGGAGGGTGAGGGATTACACACTGGGTACAGTGCACACTGCTCAGGTGATGGGTGCACTAAAATCTCAGAAACCACCACTAAAGAATTTATTCATGTAACCAAACACCACCTGTTCCCCAAAAATCCATTGAAATAAAAAATAAAATAAAATAAAATAAAAATAAAAAATAAAACTGAAAAAAAGAGCCCAAATAACCAAGGCAATTCTAAGCAAAAAGAATAAACCTGGAGGCATTATGTTACCTGACTTCAAACTATACTACAAAGCTAAGTAACACAAACAGCATGACACTGGTACAAAAACAGGCACATTGACCAATGGAACAGAATAGTGAGCCCAGCAATATTGCTGCACACCTACAACCATCTGATCTTTAACAAAAATAACCAATGGGGAAAGGAGTTTCTATTCAATAAATGGTGTTGGGATCACTGGCTAGCCATACACAGAAGATGGAAACCGGACCCTTTTCTTATACCATATACGAAAAATCAACTCAAGGTGGTTTCAAGACTTAAACATAAAACCTAAAACTATAAAAACTGTGGGAAGACAACCTAGGAAATACCATTCTGGACATAGGCCTTGCCAAAGATTTCATGATGAAGATGCTAAAAGCAATTGCAACAAAAACAGAAACTAATAAATGGGGCCTAATTAAACTAAAGAGCTTCTGCAAAGCAAAAGAAACTATCAACAGAGTAGACAGACAACCAACAGAATGGGAGAAAATATTTGCCAACTGTGCATCCATCAAAGGTCTAATATCCAGAAATCTACAAGGAACTTAAATAAATTTACAAGCAAAAAAAGAAACAATCCATTAAAAAGTAAGCAAAGGGCATGAACAGTTTTCAAAAGAAGACATACACATGGCCAAGAAGCATATGAAAAATGCTTACATCACTAATCAGTAGAAACATGCAAATCACCACCACAATGAGATACCATCTCACACCAGTCAGAATGGTTACTATTAAAAAGTCAAACAATCACAGATGCTGGTGAGGTTGTGGAAAAAAGGAAACATTGGAAAAAAGGAAACATTTATACACTTCTGGTGGGAAAGTAATTTAGTTCAGTCGTTGTGAAAAGCAGTTTGGCAATTTCTCAAAGAACTTAAAACAGAATTACTATTCAAGCCAACAATCCCATTATGGGGTATATACCCTAAGGAATAGAAATTGTTCTACCACAAAGACACATGTACAAGTATGTTCATTGCAGCACTATTTACAATAACAAAGACAGGGAATCAACCTAAATGCCCATCAGTGGTAGAGTAAAATGAAAAAATGTGGTACATATACACAATGGAATACTATGTAGCCATAAAAAATAATAAGATATGTCCTTTGCGGCAACATGGATGGAGCTGAAGGCCATTATCCTGAGCAAACTACCACAGGAACAGAAAGCCAAATACCACATGTTCTCACTTATGATTGGGAGCTAAACTTTGAGTACATGTGAACACAAAGAAGGGAACAATAGCCACCACAACCTACTTGAGGGTGAAGGGTGGGAGGAGGGTGAGAATTTGAAAACTACCTATCAGGTACTATGTTTATTATCTAGTTGACCAAATAATCTGTACACCAACTCCCACAATACACAATAACAAACCTGCACATGTACCCCTGAACCTAAAATAAATGTTTAGACAAATTAAGTATACAAAAAATCAATTTTTAAAAAAGAAAAGCTTCCTGGAAGAGGAAATATTTGAATTCCTCTCCACCTAGTCTTCCTTTTCAGTCAGGCCAGTCTTCTTACTATTCAATGTGCCAGTTGTGTATATTTTTGCCTTTTATTTTGGCTTAATTCAATGACTACTATTTATTGAACATTTACTATATCCTAGACACTGTGTTATGGATACAAAGTTTTATCACATCATCCCTCAAAACACTTGACGTCACTGGGAAAACTAACTTTCCATATTCCTCATGTATTTACTCAATACATTTAAAAGACTTAAAATAGATACAAAACATTGATGTCTGACATCATCATTTCCTTTGTCCAAATATCCATCTTCAAGGACAGGTCCTCCATGAGTTTATTCTATTATCTCCCAGGACTCGGAAATACCCCTGCATGTCTGGGGCCCCATTATATACTGTTTTATTCTCCTGTGGTGTTACCTATATAGATTGTATTTCTGTGTGGTGTCATTGGTCAATGCTCAGGGATCTCATAAGAAAAGCTTCCAAGGAGTGTGTGCTGTGTTGCTACCCAAATGATTTTGTAAAGGGGGTTGTTAATTCTTTTACCCAGAGTCCTCTTTATGATGGTTAGTAGTCCTCTTAAGAGACATTCCTAGCTACTGTTAATGTTAGGAGAGTTCTGGGTCTCCTGAACAAGTCATCTTTTTGAACCTGGTAAGACAATATATAATTTGCATGATTCATCAGTTTTTTTTTTCAAGGGAAACTAAATTATATCTTATAACCAAATTTGTGGCCAACGCATAGGAAGTATTTGTGAAATGTTTGGTTCCCTTTACTTCTTTCCTCTCTCTCTCCCTTCTCTTCCTTTCCTCCTTAATTCCTTCTTTCCTTTATTTACCATTTTGCTATTTTTTTTTTTAACATATCCTGGTAAGGTACCTGAAAGTCTCTTCTAGACCAAAAAAAAAAAAAAAAAAAAAATCCCTCCTAAATAAATAAAAATAATATTTGCATTGTTCTTTAGTTATCTAATTCTATAACATAAGGCTAGTATGGGACTAGGGATTCACCCTAACTTTAAGGGTTAGATTTTCTGGGAAATGTCTGGCAGTTTTCCTGTATTATGAATGCCAGAAAATGTAAGCAGAGTTCTTTGTAGAAAAGCAGGAGCAAAGTTCTTCTTTTGCTTCATAATAGGAGCAAACTGAAACAAAGCTGAGGTATAAATTTCAAAGAACAATCCTGAAGTCGTTGAGTCTGAGGAGCAAAAAGATAAATTCAGGCCTTGAAGTTCACACCTACTGGGAGAAGGTAGGAAATGGGGAAAACTGACCCTTTTTAAGGTTCCTGATTTGCCAAGCTTTAATGATATTCCTTTCCTTAAACTTTATTGATTTTGATAAACTCTTAACTCTGTCTTGCTTTAGGGAAAGCCATAGAAGTATATATTTTTATGTAAAAAATGTGTAGAATCAACATTTATTCTTTGCTGAAGATCTGCAGAAGATATGGAAAACACATTTATTGAAAAAAGATTCAGTAACCAACATTCAGAGAAGCACAGGGAACCAATGATTAGCTTCATGCAGCTGGAATCAGGCCAGATCTCAGTGACCTCTGTAGAGTGCATTCCATCTCATTGAAACTACCAGCCTAGCCACTGAATAAAGTAATAATGCTGCCCACACACAGGTTTCTACTCTCCGGGTGTAGACTATCCAGCAAGTTGTTGATCCAGCATCCAGTTCTCTTCTGTCTATAGTTGACATTAAAGTTGGCCTTCTAGGCCAACAGTTACCTGGCTTTGTAAGAGAGATAGGTAATAAGATGATGGAGGGTTCCATGGAAGAGTCTCTCTTTGTCTCCCTTTTTTTCCATAGACTACTCCATTTAATAATTTCTGTGGGGATACATTTTACCATAAAGGATTGCTTCTTTGGATTCAAATATTTCTGTCCTTCTAAGTCTCCATATATCTGTATAAATGAGTTTCTCTAGTGTTTTATCCTGAAGGCTTTCCTTTCTGAAAGTAGGGGACAATTGCCTTGCTATTAAAGAGAAGAAGGGAAAGGGGCAGGGGAGGGAAGGAAGGGGGAGACAGAAAAAAGAGAGTAAGAGAGTTTAATTCCAAGAGGACATACTTATGTATGGATATATGTCCCATCTTTTAATCCCTGGGATGATCACAGAAACCACAAACCATGCGAGAATAGATTTAAAGTGATTCTGAGCTTATGGCGCCCTGGGGATCCAGAAAAAAAGTAAACTTTTTCTAGAGGAAAATATATTCATCCTAAGATTTTGGGAACCTACACAGATATGTTTTCGAGAGAGAGGACTAGCCCACCATCAAAATAAACGGGGACACAAAATAAGTGAATACATCCACAAAGCAGCAGAAACATCAGAAAGAAAAAAATACACTCACAAAGAATTTACAGTTAAAGGCTGGGTGCGGTGGCTCAAGCCTGTAATCCCAGCACTTTGGGAGGCTGAGACGGGCGGATCACAAGGTCAGGAGATCGAGACCATCCTGGCTAACACGGTGAAACCCCGTCTATACTAAAAAATACAAAAAACCAGCCAGACGAGGTGGTGGGAGCCTGTAGTCCCAGCTACTCGGGAGGCTGAGGCAGGAGAATGGCGTGAACCCGGGAGGCAGAGCTTGCAGTGAGCTGAGATCTGGCCACTGCACTCCAGCCTGGGCGACAGAGCAAGACTCCGTCTCAAAAAAAAAAAAAAAAAAAAAAAGAATTTACAGTTACATAAAATCACATAAATACTACAAAATAACCATGTTTACTACATCTATGTATAAAAAATATTAAAAGCTTTAGAAAATATATTTAGGGAATAGGAGACCCCCCCAAAAAAGGCTGGCAAATTAAACAACAACAACTTACAGATAGCTGGCTTCTGCTTAGGATGCAGAAAACTGAAAAATGTATCCTCACTCTTAGAATGAAGAAAAGTGGATAATCTATGAAAACATTATTTTTCTCGAAGACCTCAGAGAGCTGAGTTTGCAGGACAACTGAGTAGCCTGAAATCCAAAGGAAGGGAGAAGTCTCCAAGGAAAGACAGGACACAGCACTTGCTCATCAGGGGTAGGTGCCAGGCATCCTGCAATCTGGTAAAAAAAAAAACACTCAACTAAAATTTGTAACAACTGCTAAAGAATAATCATTACTAAAGGATAATGTGAAAATATGGAAACACTCGGAGACACAGACATAAAAAAAAATGAGTACAAACTCTAAAGATCTTTTCCACAGACCATACTGTTGACTCACAAGAAAGATGGGGGCAAGGTGAGAAAGATTAGAGAAAGCCTCCTATGTGTTGCATGCCTGGAGGAGGGAAGAAGCAGTAACTTTAGGAAAGGCAACAAGTCCCACCTGGATTCTACTCTTCTAGCTGCCCCGCGGAACAAAAGGCTTAAGCTGCTGCAGGAAGTACAGAAAACCTCGCACTGCTCAGGGCACAAGTGGAAACACATCATAGCTGGGGGAATAGAAGAGAAAAAAAATCTTAATCCCTGGGGAAGGGAAGAGGTCAGAAAAACATCACTTGATTAGTGTAAAAGAACTTGTACTATTGAGGGAGAGGCAGGATCATGGAGAAGGACCTGTACATAAGACGCAGGGGCAAAGAATTTTCTTTTCCTAAGACTAAGGCTGAATAAGGACAACAGAGAATTTCCACCTGCTCTTCCCTCCCCAACCAGCCTAGCAAATACTGAGGAAGAAATAACAGCAGTTTAAGGGGAGGGGAGAGGCAAGAACAACTACAGTGAGTCTCTCTGGGCCTTAGGCACAAATAGAAGACCCAATGCTAATGGTGAATCTGACATTGTCTTAGTCCATTTATGTTGCTATAAAGAAATACCTGAGACTGGGTAATTAATAATAAGAAAAAAGGTGTATTTGGGTAACAATTCTGATGTCTGAAAAAGTTTAAGATTGGACATCTGAGGAGGGCCACAGGCTGCTAATCCCATCTCTACTAAAAATTAAAAATTCACGGCCAGGCATGATAGCTCATGCCTGTAATCCCAGCACTTTGGGAGGCCAAGGCGGGTGGATCACCTGCGGTCAGGAGTTTGAGTTTTATGGCAGTAGGTAAGAGGGGTGCCAGCTGCGCAGAGATTACACGGCAAGAAAAGAAGTAAGAGATAGAGGTGCCAGGTTCTTTTTAACAACCAGCTCTTGTGGAAATGAATAGAGAGATAGAGCTCATTCATTACCATGAGGACAGCATAGAGGGAAACAAGTCATTCATGGGGGATCCACCCCCATGACCTAAACGTTTTCCATTAGGCCACACCTCCAACATGAGACATCAAATTTTAGCATAAGATTTGGAGCAGTCAGACAAACCAAATTATAGCAGACATTAAGAAAATAACCCTGACAAAACCAGTTCTTTTTTCATGTGCAAGGTAATGCCAGAGGAATTTGAAGCCTGTGGTAAACAGAAGGTAAATATAGCAATAACAAAATCCAAACCCAGATCAACTCCAAACTAGATTGACTCAACATCTCCACCACCACAGCTAAAGGCATAGGCATGATAAAGTAAAAAGCATATCAATTTCTAACAAAAATAGTATTTGTCTTAGCCTTTATAGTCCTACACAAATGCTCATCTTCCAAAAAATATTATAAAGCAAAAATTCAAACAGCACACTATCAAGAAAAAAAATCAATAAAAACAGACTCAGCTATGCCCCATATGCTTCAACTACCTGATAAGAAATTTAAAGTAACCATAATTAATAGGCTAAAGGCTTTAGTAGAAAAGGCAGGGATGTATGAACATATAGAAAAATTTTAGAGAACAGAAAGATGGAAATTATATGACTGAATCAAATGAAAATGCCAAAAATTAATAAAAGAGAAACAAAATATACAAAAATGTCTTTGATGAACTCATAAAAATAGCAGAGAATAGAAAAAAAATCAGTGAACTTGAAGATAGATCAACAAAAAGCACCTAAACTAAAACAGAAAGAAATAAGAATAGAAAAAGCAAGCAAGCAAGCAAGCAAGCAAGAAAAAGAAAAGAAAAGCAGAGAGACAGAAGAGTATCCAAGGACTGTGGGACAATGTCAAACAGTCTAATGTATATATGACTGAAATTTCAGAAAAATAATAGGAAGAAAAAGGAGAAAAATATGTGAAAGATATAATGACCAAAAATTTTTCAAAATTAATGAAAACATCCAAATCACAATTCCAAGAAGTACAGTATAGAGAACATCAATCAATATATTTATCTATATCCCCAAAATACACCTACAAAAATCATATTTGGACTGTTGAAAATTGAAGATAAGGAGAAAACTCTAGAGGGAGCTGGGGGAAAGTAGATGGGGGATACATTACCTATATTGAAAGAGAGAGAAGAATTACAGAAGACTACTCATCAGAAATTATGCAAGCCGCAAGAGAATGGAGAGTAATTTCAAACTGCTAAATTTTTAAGATGTCAATAGAGAGTTCTCTACCAAGTGAAAATATCTTTTAAAAATAAAACTAAAATAAAGCTAAAATATATTTCATATACAAGCAAAAATTGACAAAATTCACTACCAACAACACCGCAAGAAATGTTAAAAGAAGTTTTGTTGGCAGATGGAATATAATACCAGAGAATAAACTGAATCTGTGAAAAGAAATAAAAAGCAATGGAAATAACATAGGGTAAATATAAAATTTATTTTATTCTAATTTTTATTGCTGTGGATATAACTTTCTAAGGCAAAATAGTAACAAAGTATTTTGTGTTTGTTGCATGTAGTAATAGCATAATGTATAATAACTATAGCATAAAAGACAGATGGAAAAAAGTGGGAGTATGGTGTCATAATGTGCTTACACTACACATGAAGTGGCATACTATCTTTTGAAGGCGGTCTGTGACTAATTAAAGATGTGTACTGTAAATCCTGGGGCAACTGCTGAAAAGAAAATTTTAAAAGAGATATTAATAATGAGCCAATAATAAAGATAAAATAGTATACAACAGAAACATAAACAAATGAAACACCATGGAGAACCCTAGAAATTAATCTATTATGTACAGCCAACTGATTTTTGACAAAGGCACCAAGAACATACATTGGAGAAAGAATAATCTCTTCACTAAATGGTGCTGGAAAAGCTGGATATTCATGTGCAGAAGAATAAAACTAGACCCCCCACTTCTCCCCCTATAAAAAAATCAACTCAAAATGAATCAAAGACTTCAGTAAGACCTGAAACTGTAAAACTACTAGAAGAAAACATATAGAAAGCACTTTGGGGCATTCGTGTGAGAAAATATTTTATGAATAAGGCCTCAAAATCACAGGCAACAAAAGCAAAAGTGAACAAATGAATTATATGAATCCAAAAAGTGTCTGTATAGCAAAGGAAGCAACCAATACAGTTAGAAGACAACCTACATAATGGGGGAAAATATTTGCAAAGTATACATCTGACAGGGAATTAATATCTAGCATATACAAGGAACTCAAGTATCTCAACAGCAAAAAAAAAAAAAAAAAAAAAAGGGCAAATGATCTGAATGGACATTCCTCAGAAGGAGATATACAAATGGCCAACAAATATATTAGAAACGCTCAGTGTCACTAATCATCAGGGAAATGCAAATCGAAACCACAGTGAGGTATCATCTCACCCCAGTTAGCCTGGCTATCATCAAAAAGACAAGAAAGAACAGATGCTGGTGAGGATGTGAAGAGTGAACTCTTACACATTGTTGATGGAAATGTAAACTAGTACGGCCACTATGAAGAACAGTATGGATGTTCCTCAAAAAACTGCAAATAGAACTACCGTGGAATTCAGATACTGAGCATTTATCTCAAGGAAAAGAAATAAGTATCTTGAAGAGACCTCTGCACCCGCATGTTTATCACAGCACTATTCACAATAGCCAAAATATGGAATCAACCTAGGTGTCCAACAACAGATGAGTGAATAAAGAAAATTTAGTATACACAATGGGATACTATTCAGCCATAAAAAAAGGGAAATCTTTTAATTCAAAGCATCATGGATGGAACTAAAGGACATCATGTTAAGTGAAATAAGCCAGGAACAGAAAGTTGAACATTACATATTCTCACTCATATGTGGAAGCTAAAAAAATTTGACCTTTCACCAGTAAAAAGTAGAACAGAGGATATTAGAAGTTGAAAAGGGTGGGGGAAAGGGGAATAAAGAGAGATGTGCTAAAGGATTCAAAATTACCACATGATAAGGGGAATAAGTTCTAGTGTTGTACAGCACTGTAGGATAGCTATAGTTAACAATAACACATAGTTTCAAAGAGCTAGAAGGAGGATATCCAGGGCTGGGTGTGGTAGCTCACACTTGTAATCCTAGCAATTTGGGAGGTTGCGGTGGGAGAATTGCTTGAGCCCCTGAGTTCAAGTCCAGCCTGGGCAACACAACGACTAAAGCTAAGGCTGAATAAGGACAACAGAGAGTTCTGGCCTGCTCTTCCCTTCCCAACCAGTCTAGCAAATATTGAGGAAGAAATAACATCAGTTTAAGTGGAAGGGAGAGGCAAGAACAACCAGAGTGAGGCACAAAGAGAAGACCCAGAGCTAATGGTGAATCTGACACTGTCTTAGTCCATTTATGTTGCTATAAAGGAATACTTGAGACTGGGTAATTAAAAATAAAGAAAAAAATATTTATTTGGGTAACAATTCTGATGTCTGAAAAAGTTTAAGACTGGACATCTGAGAAGGGCCACAGGCTGCTCATCCCATCTCTACTAAAAATTAGCAGCCGAGGCCGGGTGCGGTGGCTCACGCCTGTAATCCCAGCACTTTGAGGGGCCGAGACGGGCAGATCACGAGGTCAAGAGATTGAGACCATCCCGGCTAACACGGTGAAACCCCATCTCTACTAAAAACACAAAAAAATTAGCCCGGTGTGGTGGCAGGCACCTGTAGTCCCAGCTACTCGGGAGGCTGAGGCAGGAGGATGGCCTGAACCCGGGAGGTGGAGCTTGCAGTGAGCCGAGATCGTGCCACTGCACTCCAGCCTGGGTGACAGAGTGAGACTCCATCTCAAAAAAAAAAAAAAAAAATTAGCAGCCGGGCGCAGTGGCTCACACCTGTAATCCCAGCACTTTTGGAGGCCAAGGCAGGTGGATCACCTGAGGTCAGGAGTTCAAGACCAGCCTGGCCAACATGGTGAAACTCTGTTTCTACTAAAAATGCAAAAATTAGCTGGGCATGGTGGCGGGTGCCTGTAATCCCAGTTACTTGGGAGGCTGAGGCAGGAGAATCACTTGAACTGGGGAGGCAGAAGTTGCAGTGAGCCAAGATCGTATCACTGCACTCCAGCCTGGGCAACAGAGTGCGACTCCATCTCAAAAAAAAAATTAGCTCGGCATGATGGCACATGCCTGTAGCTCCAGCTACTCAGGAGGCTGAGGCAATCCACATTCCTAGGCACCCTGGTCCTAGTATGAAAGAGAAACGCATTAGCCAACATTTTTCAGCCTTCTAGAAATGCTACATAAAACTGGGGAGTACTAAATGGGCAGATGGCACTGATCCCAGTGTCCTAGTATTAACATTTTAACATGTCATACCTTAGCAAGACTTTGGTACTTATTCCATTCTCTCTGAACCATCTTTTGTCTTGTACTAGCTCTGAGGTCTAGATTTAAATCTCAAAAGCTCTAAAGCCTCTTGGGCATCTGTTCTTTTGACTATTTGACTGTTTCTCTAGATGCTGAGCCTGGTGATCTACTCTCTTCCTGTTCATTCCCATCATGTGTAGGAATCAGTTTCTGCTCTCCTGCTGCCTCCACATTACTTGATATCCTCCCGAGGAGCCAACCTTTCCTCCTCACCTAACTTAACTGTGTTGTCCTGCCTGAGCACATTCCTTCATATCTTACCAACATTGTAGAATCCAATTATGTTGGTCCTTTTTGGCTAACATCATCATTACACCACAGTAACCCAGTTCTATTTGAATCTTAAACCACAAGAACGTACTAAGGAGACCAACAAAAAATCTTAGGGGAATATAACATCCCAGTAATTTTTAATTATGATGAATTAATAAGAAGTATAACATTGGGCAGACAGTAATTCTCCTATTCATTTTTTCCAGGCTGTATCTGTAGCAGGCAGTGAAGCCTGTCTTTTTTTTTTTTTTTTTTTTAAAATAATTGGTATGTGCTGTTGTTCAAGGGTGGACAGTTGCATTCCCACAATATATCACACTGCAAGTCCCTGACATGCCTTTCTTTCTGGCTGCTCTAAACTGGAAGGAACTCATGTATTGCTATTATTATTGTGATTATTATTGATATTGTTTCTGACTTTTCTGTTTCATTAGCATTAACTAAAGGGTCCTGGGCTTTATCTAGGCAGAAATCTAACAAGGTAGGCGTGATGCATGCCCCAGGCCCTCTGACAGCACAAAAGCAGAAATTCAAATGAGAAGACATCAAACATAATTTTTCTAATTTGTAAGGACATGAGAATGCTTTGTGATTGCCCGGCTTCCAAAAACAGGTGGGGAAGTCACTTGAGGACCCACCAGGACCAGGCATAATGGGGTTCTCAGCCCAGATCAAGACACTCATCTATAATCAAGGAAGCTTGTGATATAATTAGCAGGTAAAGGAAGGGTGACAAGTTCAGTTTGGCAACAGACAGGATGTGGGTGGTCCTGTGTTTCAGAGACATGTAAGAGTGACAATAACACCCTATTAACCAGATGAGAGGAAGAGTTCTTATAGGATGTGTGAAGGTAAAGAAATAAGACTAAACATGCAGAAAACAGATCAGAATATATGACCAATATTGTTCTTCACAAGAGATACCTTGGCATCTTGAAGTAGTGGAAAGAATATTTTTTCTAGGAATGAGTTCATCGGGGTTCTAATCCAGGCTTTGTGGTTCCATAACTATATGTCATGGAACAATCTACCTCTGCCCCTCTTTTGGTGGGTGTTTCTTCATTTGCAAAATTAAGAGTTTGTACCACATGGTTTATCAGTTCTCAATCCCCTTTTGCATGCTGCCATGCTACTCTCCTGACTCAATACAGTTCTAGAATGCCCCTTTTCAGTGCCTTCAGAGTTTATTTACATGCATGGCCATATGCACCCATGTACACATGGACACACACACACACACACACACACACAGTTGAGGCCATCATTTCAGGGATACATCTTGCTTATTCATAACCCAAATTGTATCTCTAAGTCTGACCAGTCACCTTATTTCCATCTTGGCTCCAAGTGGCTCTTAATTTTCCTAAAAATTAAATCAGATATGGACTCAAATAGCTTTTGTTTAAATGCTTACTATATGTAAACATTCTGCCAGGAAGTTTATGTCCATTTTGACCATTCTCATATTATTAAAGATACATGAAACCAACAATACTAGCCCCACTTAATAAAGGAGGAAAAAACAAGGTTTAATACTTTGCAAAATTGTACAACTGCAAGGGATAAGTATATTTTAAATATTTTCTAACTACAAATTAAAGAATAAAGACTTACTTACTGATATTTATCAACATCTTTGAAATATTTTAGTGCCTACTGACCATGTCATCTCTAGTATGACATTCTCCCTGTCTATTTCAACTCTCTCTTCAGAAGTGATTGTTTGACCCATTGAGATTGTCTCCTATGTCTCCTACCATCTCATCATCTGGTACATAATTCCTTTAGAAAAAACAAACAAACAAACAAAAACCAAAAAAAAACAAAACAAAAAAACAGAGTCTCACTTTGTTACCCAGGCTGGATTATGAAAGCACCATCTCTGCTAACTGCAACCTCTGCCTCCTGGGCTTACGTGATCCACCCACCTCAGCCATCCGAATAGCTAGGAGCAGGTACATGCCAGCAGGCCTTGCTATGTTTTTGTTTTTTGGAGCTGGGGGAGTAGAGACAGGGTTTTGCCATGTTGCCCATGCTGGTCTTGAACTACTGGCTCAAGTGATCTGCCCAGCTTCCCAAAGTTCTGGAATTACAAGTGTGACCCACCTCGCCTGGCTGTTACAGGATTCTTAATCAAATGTGAGCTCCCTGAAGACAGAAATTACATCTTACAACTTATTCTGGAATCTCTAGTACAAATCACAAAACCAAGAAAATTATAGATGCCCAATAAAGAAGAGATGAATAACTATAACTCTTTCAAGAGCCTAGTTGTATTCACAGGTATATAAAGTTAAATTCCATCGTTTCTCGTATGTGCTTAACATCTTTCAATGAAAGCTATAAGAGAAAGCAGAAGTCCCAACATATTCATTGCAGAGACACGAAAGAAGGTATGAAGGAGAAGATTCTGATCATCTTTTTCTTTCTCTCTGTTAATGGGGTGGTGAAGGACAGAGCACAACATACTGTACTTAATGCAGATTCTGTTCAGTGAAACAATGATTACAATCAATTTGACTACTAATGTGACTTATCTTGTAAATTGCTGGGTCATTAACTTCAACAACATCAATGTGCTGTCACTATCCAATTCCACCAAATTAGTGTCCGAGGTAATAGGAGGACGAATGTATTAGTGCATTATTGGTGGCTAATAGAGATGGCAAGTCTTTAACGTGCTGCAGAGAGCAGCTGAGGCACCAGGAACCAAGAAAACAAGGCTAAGAGAATGTATGAAGAGATGAGAATCTATGACATGGTGGTGCATCAGGGCTGCTGCAGGGACTTACCTGCCCTCTTTTCCTTGCTGCCTGAGATGGCAGAAGAGCTGGGTACTGGGGAGATCTCAATCTATGGCAGAAAGAAGGAACATTCTCACTTGGGGCAAAAGTGCTAAAAGGCGTAGCACTGGATCATCCAAGAATAATGGGCCTGTCTTAAGGTCAGGTTCTGAAAGCAGGATGTTTTCCTGCCAGCCCTGCAGTCTACAGAATGCAGGGGAGCACGTACTCATGCTGCACACTCAGGCACATTCCTCATAACCTTTAGATTCATAACCTGAATCTAAAGTCGTCATAGCAATACCGAGCCCTATCCTGGAAGTTACTTAGCAAATTGCATTCATACGCAACTTGAGGATTCTTTGACACTTATTTCTGGAGAAAATAAAATATTTGCATTCATGTTCTAGAGGTAGCCATTTTGCCCTTCCTGCTCACCCTTTCTTATGCAGAAGCTACTCTACTCATAGCCCAACAAGGACAGCATCCAACCACATGATCCTGCCCCTTTGCCACAGTTCTTTGAACCAGAAATGAAAACTTCATTGAAGCAGGTCGGGCATATTCTCTCTCTCAGGAGAGTGGAATGAAGTATGGAGACTGAGGCAGTCTAAAGTTTCAGGCACCAGAACTGATAAGGTGGAACTGGGCCAGGATACGAGAGCCACTTTCATGCCAACATTATAGGGGAGCAGAATCTAACAGCCTTGCAGATGTCCTAATGGAGAAAGGAGAATGAAAAGCTCCAGCAGAAGTACAGAGAGAAGCTGAGTCTCGATGATGGAGAAAGAAAGGCTTTTTTTTTTTTTTTTTTTTTTTTTTTTTTTGAAACAGTTTCACTCTTGTCACCCAGACTGGAGTGCAGTGGCATGATCTCGGCTCACTTCAACCTCCATCTCCCAGATTCAAGCGATTCTACTGCCTCAGCCTCCTGAGTAGCTGGGATTACAGATGCCCTCCACCACACCTAGCTAATTTCTGTATTTTTAGTAGAGATGGGGCTTCACCATGTTGGCTAGCCTGGTCTTGAGCTCCTGACCTCAGGTAATCCACCCACCTCGGCCTCTCAAAGTGCTAGGTTTACAGGTGTGAGCCACTGTGCCCGGCCAAGAATGGCCTTTTGACAACTTTCAGGTGGTGAGCATAATAACCACTGTATAAGTACAAATGGGTTCTGTGCACTTCTCCCATATCTTTTTGCTAATTGGCTTTAGTGGGTTTCTGTTTCATGGACCTAGCCAGCCCCTATAATAATCCCTTCATGATTGTCAACAAACATTTATTGGTCACTTGCTGTGAGTAGCAGACTAAACCCTGCTGAAGACATAAAACACGGAACAAGAAAGTGATTGCTTTTCAGGGAATTATAATTGAGTTGGAGAGTTTTTCTTATTGAGCAGAATTCTATATTTCTTAGTTGAAAGTGGAACTTGTGGGAGACCAGGGTTTGTGATCTGTATTGTCCTTTCTATGGCGTAGAGCCAAGGTGGAAAATGTGAAAAAGAGTACATGCAAGACATACTGTGTTGGGTTGGATTCAACAGTCCTGAAACCATCATCACCACCACCATTGCTGGCTACCTTTGACTGTGGGCCCCTTAGGAAGCTGGCCCTGGACTTCTGTACTCTTACAGCTTCCATGTGAGGTAGTTACTGTGAATATATCTGTTTTAAAAGGTGTCACAAGGACCAAGCTAGCCCAACTATCAAGCAACAAACTGGGATTGAAACCCAACTAGGATATCCGCAGAGTCTTCTGTCAGCCATTTCCTCCATCTTTCATCTCCATGTTTACCTCTCTTCGGAGGCCATGACCCTATTCTCTAGCCCCTTTTCAGGTGGCCCTTGGCCTTCTTAATCACACCTCTAATCATTAATGCGCCTTATATTAGTATTTTTTAACTCAAGAAAAAATTAAGGTATCATTTATCCTCCCTCTAGGGGGATTTGTAGTGCATCTGATTTCTCCATCTGAAAGGAAGAATATTTTCTCCCAGTTATAAAAGTTTTGGCATCAAGAAAAAGATGTATAAAAACCAGCATCTTTGATGACAATCCTGAAACCTCGCCCTTCTCTACCTGCAAACAAAGGTTTCTCTAAAAGTGTGAACTCTTTAGGAATGGTATTAGAATTCTACTGAATTCATGTGTTTCTTTTTTTATCTTCATTAATATATAGGGCAGAAAACCATCTTTGAGATCATGTTTAGGTTTCAGTTACTTTATTTTGGAATGTGCTCTTGTCCCTTACCTAAGGAAAAGATCCAATAGTATGTTGAGATTGAACATTGGCAGATGTCAGTATAATCAATGCATATGTATCACGAGCAATTATCTATATCCAAGACCTATTCTATACAAGGTATGTAGCATGTGGTGAAGCCAGCTGTCACAAAGTCTATCGCTTATAGTCATTGAGGGTGATAGATACAACCATTACATGTATTGTGGCTTAGGGCTTAAGGTTGATCCTGAATAGATTTTCCACATCCTAACAAAGAATTACCACCACAGAGGTTGCCACAAGGTGACAGATATGGCTCAGCATAGCGACTTGCCACAATGGATTAGACATATATAAATTATAACATGTAGATGCAAAGTTTTATAAAATCATTTTTTGGGAAATAGCTATATATTCACAGAGGGCTGCAAAAAAAAAAAAAAAAAATGTACAGTGAAGGTCCAGTGCACCATTTTCCACAGCCTCTTCCAATATTAACATCTTATACAACTCAAGCACCCTAGTAAAGCCAGAAACTTGATATTAGTATAATCCATAGTTCATTCAAATTTTACCAGTTACAGATGCACTCATTTGTGTATGTTGAGGGATGCAAATTTATAGTTCTGTGAAATATTATCACACGTGTAGCTTTGCATAACCACCACCACAATCAAGACACTCGACCATACCATCACCATGAAGATTTCTCTTGTGCTATCCTGTATAGCCACACTCACTCTTTCCTTACCTTTCCCAATATCCCTAATCCCTTCAAACCACTAATTTATTCTCCATCTCTATAAGTATGTTATTGCATGAAAGTTACATAATGGAACCAATACGTATCCTTCTGAGATTGGCTTGTTTTCACTTAGCATAATTTTCTTGAGGTTTGTCCCAAGTTTTATTTGTCAACAATTTGTTCCTTTTTCCTGCTGAATGGTATTCCATGGTATGGGTAACCACAGTTTATTTAACTATGCACCCATTGAAGGATATATGGGTAGTTTCCAGTTTGAGATTATTATAAATAAATCTGCTATGAACATTTGTGTGCATGAAAATAAGACTTTATTTCTCTGGAATAAATACCCAAGACTGAAAATTCTGGGTGTATGTTAAGTAGATTTTCAGTGTTGAAAGAAACTGCCAAACTGTTCTGAAGTAGCTATATCAGTTTACATTTCCACCAGCAATGTATGAGTGATTTGGCTTCTATGCATCCTTGCCAACATTTTCCCTTGCCATTATTTTTCATTTTAGCCATTCTGATAGGTGTGTAGTGATATCTTGTTGTAGTTTAAATTTACATTTCACTAATGGCTAATGATGCTTACTATCTTTTCATGTGTTTACTTGGCATCTGCGTATCCTCTTTAACGAAATGTCTGTGCAAGTTTTTTGCCCATTTTCTAGTTGGATTTTTAAAAATATTCAGTTTTGGGACATACAGTGTTTTTGCTTTTACTTCAAGCCTTCTATTTGGAAGATAATTTTAAAAAATATTTGTATATTACATTCTTGATAAAATTTAATCTTGACCTGGTCATTCTTTAAAAAGTGATGTACACTAATAGGCACTCAACTGTTTTCCTTTGCATTCACTTAGTAAATACCTAATGAGTACCCTGCCTACTTTAATAATTAATCATGTATCTACATTTTGAATCTCTAATTAATTGATAGGTCCCTCTACAATCTACTGCATCCTACTTCTCCAACTTCATCTTTTGCTACTCTATCCATTGACTATTGTGCTTAATTACCTTCAACTTCCAACTTCACCTCAAACATTCTATATCTTTCTTGACTCTGCATTTAAACAAGCTGCTTTCTCCAGCTGGGATAACTTTTGCTCCTTTCTTCATGAAGAAAACTCCTACTCAAACTTGAAGATCCAGTTCATATATCATCACCTCTATGAAACCTTCTCCAAACCACCCCCCCCGTCCTTTAGTCACTCTTACTCCATTTTGCTGGACCCTAGGTTACAGCATTTACTGCTCTATCAAGCTTTTTGATGTCTCAAATGACAAAATTTTCACATTAACTTCTGGATTTCTTCCCCTGTAAAATAGCTGACACGGCACACTGAAAGTAGGAGGCTGGTACCCTCTGCCTAGTGCCTTGGTCCTGAGAACCGACTGTGTGTTCCCAGGTTTGGTAGTTGAACTTTTCATTGTGATTATGTAATTAAATCATGTATTAAACTGATGATATGAGTGTCAAAAATAAAGGTTGTTGTTTTTCTGAAAATTAAGTTAATTGGTCTGGAAAGACTTGATAAAAGCAAGTCAAATTAGGTATGAGTGAAAAGTTATAAAACAGTGGGGTTAAAAATAAAACGTTCTAGAGGTATTCAGCATTCAGATTGTTTTGATGCAAATATCTTTAACTTTTCACTCTTCCTCAAAGCAAAAACACTAAAATTAGAAATTGAACATAATGCATTATAGACATGGTTTATGTAAAAACCATGTAAAACACCAGCTATTGAACCCATACACAAAAGGCATTGATGTTACATTATAATTGATTAATGATCATTTTAAGCTAAACATACAGTATTTATAGCATTAGCAATTTTACAATTCTTTTTAACTTTCTCAATACACAAAATACTGGTTCAGATTATATCAGTTGACATGGCTTCTATTATGTTTTCCATTGAAGCTTATCATTCGAAAAGCCTTTTTGTTTACATGGTTCTCACTAGATTGAGAGCTCCTTAATGTCAGGAACCTGGCATTTTGCCTGACACATCATGAGTACTCAATAAATTATTGTTGAATGAATTAAAAGAAATCTGTAAAACAAATTTATAAAAATCAAAAGAAAATTGTATCTTAAGATCTTCATGCAATGATTTAATCCAATTCATTCAAAGAAGTTATCAGTTTCAATTATCAATAGTCAGTTCAGAGGAGTTCATTCTCTTTCTTCCTTGCACAGCTCCACATGCCCAACAGAATTTGGACCTCTTTGATGGTGTGAGCTAGTCTTGCTAACTCTGTGTGTGTGTGTGTGTGTGTGTGTGTGTATAAAATATGGACCTATAAATTTAACTATATCTTACTATAAAAAAATCAGCCTTTCAGCATAAAGATGTTCTGTTTCTTAACTATTATTATTTTTCTACATACCTTCTGTAAGATGGTCGTGATGTAGCTTAAAATAACCTGGATATCTAAAATGAAACATTTTAAAAGGCAAGCCTAAATCCAACCCTGTGAATTTCATCCAGAGTGTAGTGTGTTACTCATAGCCAATTTTTAATCTAGATAGTTGCTCCAGGCAGCATCCATAATATCCAAGTGCAATCCAACTAGCTATGTGAGGTGTTTTGCATCAGCTTTTTGCTAAGTGACAGAGACTCCTTCAAGCTCTGAGGAGTCTCCTTAGCCCCACCTTTGGTCCAATTAACACAGGACAGAAAAACTGAGGGTGCACTTTTTTTTAAATCTCTATCTCTGTCCAAATGATTTGATTGGCCAAAGATTTTTAGGATCTCATTGTGCAATTACAAAAAGCAATTAAAAAATAAATGGGGCCATGTAATTTTTATTGTCTTGACTCAGCTCCTGTTCTTACTTTCTCACGCTGGAGAACCAGTGACACAATCCACCTTGGTAGGAGTGTCAGCCATCTTGTCTTTCAACTGGAAAGCTAGAAGTGACAGCATGGTATATTAAGAGGTCTCTGCTTGAATAAATTGATGTCAAGTTTTATTACATATAGACCAAGCTAGAAGGCACAAGACAACCACTCAACAACTATATACTAAACAATGAAATCAACGAAATGGCATACAGCAGTATTTCAAATTCTTGAAATAGAGATAGGAACAGACAAAAACTGTATTCTCTAGAAGGCTGAAGTCCGCCAAAGAAAATGCACAGTAAACACAAATCGAGATATTTATAAGATCCTTATGGTGTTCAAAGCAACCACTCTCTCGTCTTTATGGGTTGGAGCATGGGCGATATTCTTCAAAGAGACATCTCCTAGAAGCACTAAGACTTTCTAGACATTTAAAGAAACATAGAGCTGAAATAGAGTAAGCCTGAGGGAAATGGCTCATACTCATGACTTAGCTTAAGAAAGAAATAAATGAAATAAAAATATTTTCAAGTAAAACCATTTCTCAGAATGGCATAACAGAAAGATAAAAATCAATACCACTAGCTTTAAAAAAAACAACAACTATGTAACTCTTGCTATATTCTGGAGAGTATATTTTCAGACTAAGGGTTGCAATCCAACAGAGAATTGCAAGATCACTATTTAAAAACAAATATGAAACAAAATAGAATAGAAAACATCAGAATATCTCACATATAATAAAAGTAGATACTTCTTTGTTTCAATTATGGGTGTGTGGGGCACTGGGTCAGAGTATAAAAATATATTCCTATGCACTGTAGCAGAAGAAATTTAAAATATTGCTCTAGGAAGTTCTTTGCAAACTTGGTTAATAATCAAAACTATCTACGAGCTATAAAAATATACAGTTTTTCAGGTCTCCTTGTAAGAAGAGGGTCCAGAGATCTGTGGAGAATGCCTCAGAAAATGCTACAAACCATGAGTCATTTACTCTAATTAGAATGAGCAGTGAAAAAATTAACAGTAGTGAGAAAACGTGATACAACCTAAGCATCAGGACCCACAAGCAGCGTTAAAGAGTCATGAATGTGGGGAGAAGTTCATCATAGAAGACCATTAGAAGAGATTCAATGAACACCTGCCACAAGCAGTATATGAAGATACTGAAGGCACTGCAATTTGAGGAGGAAAAGATAAAACACTTACGTACAAAAAGCTTGATGCTTCAAGATATTGTTAATGTTATAAGTACCAATAAGGGAGGAAAAATAGGATTTCAGGACAGAATCCACCACCAGGGATAAACACATGAAGGAGGTAAGACTTGCCTTGGCTGAGCCTTGAAGAATGATTCAGACAAAGGTTTCTTGGGGGAAGGGAATCTCTTCCTTAAACTGTACCCCAATTGCTGAAAACAAAATAACATGATAAGTGGTGGTGAAGTAGGGAAAGCTACCAGAGGAAAAATAAGAAAATGAGTCAGAAAGGTAGATCTGGATGGAAAATTCAAACTTTTTATATTTGAGAGATGTAAGATGAGAAAAATAAATACAGGCAGGACAATTAAGTTTTCTATTGCTTCTCTTGGATTCTATAGCAAAATTATACAGAATTTTTTTTAAAAAAAAGAATCCAAATATATTTTCTAAAATACTTGGCTGGAAGAGGCTGGGAGCTCAGGTTTAACTAATGGGTTTGGAAAGGAGATTTTGTTTTAAGGCTATAAGAAAAGTCATACATATGGTGTTCCAGTACCAGTTTTAATATCATCCATTAAAACAATTGTTCTCAACCTAGAAGAAGCTGTGAGCTTTTAAAATTCTCAATGCTTTTTGCACATTGCTTCTGTATCCTGAGACTTTGCTGAAGTTGCTTATCAGCTTAAGGCGATTTTGGGCTGAGACAATGGGGTTTTCTAAATATACAATCATGTCATCTGCAAACAGAGACAATTCGACTTCCTGTCTTTCTATTTGAATGCACTTTATTTCTTTCTCTTGCCTAATTACCCTGGCTAGATCTTCCAATACTATGTTGGATAGGAGTGGGGAGAGAGGGCATGCTTGTCTTGTGCCCATTTTCAAAGGGAATGCTTCCAGCTTTTGCCCATTTAGAAGGATACGAACAGAATCTCAAAAGAAGACATTTATGCGGCCAATAAACATATGAAAACAAGCTCATCGGCACTGGTCATTAGAGAAATGTAAATCAAAACCACAACGAAATACCATCTCACGCCAGTTAGAATGACAATCATTAAAAAGTCAGGAAACAGATGCTGGAGAGGATGTGGAGAAATAGAAACACTTTTATGCTGTTGGTGGGAGTGTAAATTAGCTCAGCCATTGTGGAAGACAGTGTGGCGATTCCTCAACGATCTAGAACCAGAAATACCATTTGACCCAGTAATCCCATTACTGGGCATATACTCAAAGGATTATAAATCATTCTACTATAAAGACACACACACACGTATGTGTATTGCAGCATTGTTCACAATAGCAAAGAATTGGAACCAACCCAAATGTCCATCAATGATAGACTGGATCAAGAAAATGTGGCACATATAAACCATGCAATACTATGCAGCCATAAAAAAGGATGAGTTCATGTCCTTTGCAGGGACATGGATGAAGCTGGAAAACATCAATCTCAGCAAACTAACACAGGAAGAGAAAACCAAATACCACACGTTCTCACTCATAAGTGGGAGTTGAAAAATGAGAACACATGGACACGGGAAGGGGAACATCACACACAGGGTCCTGCCATGGGGTGGGGGACTAGGGAAGGGATAGCATTAGGAGAGATACCTAATGTAGATGACGGGTTAATGGGTGCAGGAAACCACCATGGCACATGTATACCTATGTAACAAACCTACACATTCTGTACTTGTATCCAAGAATATATAGTGTGTGTGTGTGTGTGTGTGTGTGTGTGTGTGTGTGTATATAAAATTCCCAGTGCTTAGGCTCCTCCCTAAGGAAACTAAATCACAGTATCTGAGGATAGGTCAGGAGCATACATGCTTTTGAAAACTGCCCTAGGTAACTCAACATGTAACCAGGCTTGAGAACCATTGAAAAGTGATTCCTAAAATTCACACTGCTAACACAGAGCAGAGTTTATGCTCTCTTCCTTGCTTTTCAACAGAATAAATCAGACTGACATTTATTTTTTTTTTCAACCTTGCCCCAGGGCATAGTCACAATAGAACCATGGACAGCAATGATTCTTTTCCTTAACTCTGTAGGCAAAACCAAAGATGAGCTTTTAAGCTGAAGCTCCTGACAGCTGCTCCTGCTCAATGCCAATTACACTAACCTAGACATCCTCCTCCTTCCAGCTTTATGGCACACCATTGTCAGACTTTCATATTTAGAAATATTTGATGGCCCTGAACTGTTTAAAGGCAAAGCCCAAACTCTTCATCCAGGCACTCCTGGCCCTTCGCAATCTGGCTCCAAACATTTGCTCATGCTGTGGTCTCAGAATTCTGTCTATAGAGTTGCCTTACTGTTTCCATAAATACCATGTCCTATCTGTCTCTTGTTCTTGTCTGCATCTGCAATGACAACAGTTCTATTCTTACACTCAATTCATCCATGTGTTTTTATTCAATGTCAAAATTGAGTTTAAGTCCCTTCTTGACTCTCAATAGTCCAACACTCTACAATTTCTATGAAGCTTCTTTCTACTACTCCCAGCATCAGGAAAGATGTCAGATTTAATGGCAAAAAACAGAACTTCAGTTTTTCAGCAAAGAAAGTTCATCATATTTGGATTATTATTCAGCTTTATGATTCTGTGATATGACTGCTTGGGACCAAACCCTATTTCTTTTACTAGTTTATTGCATGATCTCTCAATTTCTTTGCATGTAAAGTGAATAAGTTCATCTTATTAATAAGAGTTCCTACCTTAGAAGTGAGGATTAAATTAGATAATAAAAGAAAATTATTTAGCATAGTACTTGGTCCCTAGTGAATCTTCAGTAAATTGTAGCTATTTTTGTTTGCCTGTGTGTTCATGTAGTCTGACGAATATATTTTGTCTGCATTAGTTCATTCTTACACTGCTATAAAGATACTACCTGAGACTGGGTAATTTATAAGTGAAAGAGATTTAATTGACTCACAGTTCCACATGGCTGGGGAGGCCTCAGGAAACTTACAATCATGGTGGAGGGGAGGAGGCACATTTTACATTGCAGCAGGCAAGAGTAAGATCGGGGAAAACTGCTTTATGAAACCATCAGATCTTGTGAGAACTCACTCTCTATCACAAGAACAGCATGAGAGAAATTGCCCCCACGATCCAATCACTTCCCACCTGGTTCCTCCTTCGATATGTGGGGATTATGGGGATTACATTTCTATATGAGATTTGGGTGGGGACACAGCCAAACCATACCATTGTCCCTTCAGCAAAACTGGAAGAATGCTTAATGGCAGAACATATTTTGTAAACTTTAGCACCTGGATCAAAATACTATCCAAAAACAAGGTTTTGAAATCAGAGCATTGAACTTCAAGTTTCAGCTCAGCTATCTAGTTCTTACTTGATTTTGGTGTGTTGTTTCACTGAACCGAACCTCGATTACCTAATACCCAAAATTAAAATTATAGTAATAATGGTATTTACTATATTCTGGAGATTAAAGAAGTTAACATACCAAAACATTATTTATCTCTCAAGTATTACTCAAAGAAGTATAGTTGTACTCATAGTAGTCTATATGTTTATTGAATCACTCCACAACATCTGAATTTGATATTATAACATCAATATATATATTCGCTTACTAAAATACTGGCTCTTTGTGTGTTTGTTAATTTAAAAATCAAAAAGTGGATGTGAATTTCATGTCTTAATTTCTTCATCGGTAATATAATAGCGCTAAACAAGAGGAAAGATCTTTATTTTCTAAGTCTAAGTTCTACATTTTTGGAAAGCACTTATGCCTTTATCTGAGTTTAAAAATGCAAATAAATGTACATACATATACACAAATAAATATTCATCTTATAAAAATTGCCCAAGCTATTTATATGTATGTTATACATGAAAAAATAGAAAATTAATAGGTATATGCTATTAGTGGTTACCGCTGGATGGACTTATAGGTAGAAAATGTTTAAATCACCTTATTTCAAATGTTCTACAATGAGATTATAGTTACTTGAGATTTTTTAAAATCTTATTTTTAAAAATAGTCATTGAGACATAAAAGTCCATCCTAAATATTAACATATATGTGTCTATGCATGCGCATACAGAAAGATCTTTTAGGACAAGCAACTGGCAGCATCCTATGACTGTGCCTCCTCAAACATTTATTTTCATTAATTGCTCATTATATTTAGAAAACTGAAGGGACAAAATGAATAGAGTGGGGCATACACAATAAGTCTTACTTGATGTGTTGTGATGAGGTTATTACAAACTCATGGTTGGAAATTTAACATCATACAAAAAATATAAAGCATAAGAACTGTTCCCAGAGAAGCCCAGCATATTACAGTGATTGGCAGGATGTGCTATAGTCACCAGGCTTCCTCAGAGATTACAACTTATAGGTCCGTTGACTTTATAACTTGGTATCAAGGAGGCCAAAAGGAGTTCAAAGACAAAAGACTTAGGGTTATATTTGAAAGTACTGAAAAAGCATGAATCTATTTCAAAAGTAATTACTATGCTCTTATAAATAGAACAATATCTAACAATTTTCCCCTAAATGGGAACATGTCTCCCTCTTTAAAATGCTGCAGAAAATAGGTTTTTATTTTCCATAGAAATAAACTTCACAGACATCTTAGTTGGTAGCATACATCAAGCACAGCAAACAGTACCTATGTATTGTTCAGCTGGTTTTATTTTGGGGCCTTTGAAGATCATATTAATTCTTTAGTGTGGATGTGTGAGTTTACTGTGTGAGCAACACACTTAAATGGACGTGAGGTAATCTGGGTCAAAGATTTTTAAGCAGTGATTTTGAATAGGCTATGGTGGTGCCTAATATCCTAAAACATAAGTTAAATTATTTCTGGAAAAAGTAACTATAACTTTCATCCTTTTGCAAGGAGAATTTGCAAAAAGGCAGGATAGCCCTGGTTTATGTCTATTTATCTGGTTTTTTTGTTTGTTTGTTTGTTTGTTTGTTTTGAGACAGGGTCTCACTCTGTCACCCAGGCTGGAGTACAGTGGCACAATCTCAGCTCACTGCAGCCTTGGCCTCCCTACTCAGCCTCCTGAGTAGCTAGGAACACAAATGTGTGCCACCATGCCAAAGTAATGTCTGAGATAATTTTTGTTAGCATATTCTTTCGCTCTCAAAACTGTCCCAACCTAGATTATAAATTATAAGATTAGTCTACGTAAGGCCCATGGGTTAAGGCATTGCTTTTTTGTGAATGACAGTAACAACAAGTCAGTCACGATTTAACTGGTAAAAGACAGGGCAGCTTTGAGATAGGTTTCATGAAATTCTCAGAACGCAAATGACACACACCAACTCTGGGTTTAAACTCTTTCATGTTATATTCTGTTTAAATATGGAAAATATGACAGCTCAATACCTTAGCAATGGTGCATCCACCGCCCCAGAATAAGTCTGTTCATTATCTTCCTAGTTACATTTCCATACTAGAAATGGCAGGTAAAGAAATGTTTAAGTTTTTGTGCATTCATTCAAGAAGCATTATTAAATACCCATTTAATAATAGTTCTGTAATAGTGAACAGGGAAAAAATGTAAAACAAGGTTTCATTTCTCCCATCGCTTATAATCTGTGTGAAGAGATAAAGCACACTTGTTAAAAGACAAAACATCTAATGAATGATCGACAGGTAATTAGTGATCTAAGAGTTTGAAGGCGGAGCTCACTATAAATTAGAATGGTTAGAAGGACTGAGTGGGATGAGTTTTTGAAAGACCTCCAGTGACAGTCAGTGTTCTGGGGGAAAGATTATCCTCCAGAAAATGGAACACCCTTGGACATTTCTAAGCAAAAGCTAGAATGTACTAACATAATTTGAGAAATGACTTTGAGGCATGGCTTCCTGAAAATAAATTAATTCTTCAGGTTTCCAATGCAGAGTCACAATAATTTTCAGGCATTATAATGCCTTCCCAGCTCCATAGCACTTGTCTAATTGCTAAGTCTCTCCATTTTGGTTTTCCGTAGTCAGTTATTTAAGTATATTTTGATCTACATCCACTTGGGATTTTTCTGTCTTTCTAGAGAAGGCACTTAAGGCCAGGGACAGTGTGTAGTTCTATTGTGCTTCTCTACAAAACTTGTCTGTCTCTCTGTATCTCTCTATCTCTCTTTCTCTCAGGCACCACCACCGCCTCCCTGACACACACATACATCCCCATCCACACACTAATTGATCCCAAACAGAAGCCACTCGTGAGCCTTCATGCAAGTGGTGGATGGCAGTGGACCAGAGCCTTTGTTTCATTTTGGTGGTCATTTCTTATATTCAAATGAGCAGGAAAGGCTATTGGTTGGAACCACAATTGCATATGAGGGAAAAGAAAAGTTACCTGTGTCACAATGGGTATTCTAAATAAAATCCCTTATCCTGCTAGACTTACCAGAATCTGAATCATTTGACTGAGATGATCACTCTCTCATCATCCTTCTCACCTTTAAGTGTCAGAGAGTTCTAGGGCTTAGTTTTTGGTCATCCTCCTCATCTGTTTTATCTGGTGAATTTATTCAGTCTCATGGCTGAAATACTAGCTATATGCTAGTGATGCCCAAATTTATATCTCTACCTTTGACCTCTTTCTGATCCCCAGATGCATGACTATGATGTCCTTCTCCACACTCCTACTTGGAGGTCTGAAAGGTAACTCAAGCTTTACGTGTTTGACACAGGACTCCTGATTTGAAGCCTTAAACCAAAACCCTCATGCTCTCACTCTATTTCCTATAACACAAATGGCATCTTCATTCTACCAGCTACTTGCTCAAAGAAAAAAACTTTAAGTCTCCTTAATATGAGTCATCTTTAACATCTGTCTCTCTCTGATGCCACACATATAATTCATCAGCACTGTTTGTCAGCTCAACCTTGGAAATGTATTTAGATTCCAGAACATGTCTCCCCATTTCCATTGCTGTGCCCTTAATCTGAAGCCATCCATTCTCTCCCAAATTATTTAAATTGTCTCCCAACTGGTCTCTCTGCTTCCATCTCTCTGCTTCCCACTTTGCCTTCACAGTGTTCACCACAGTGCAGCAGAGGGAACCTTGTAAAACCTAAGTAAGATTGTGGCACTCTTCTACTCCAAACCCTGCAATGGTTTCCATCTCACTCAGAATAAACGCCCAAACACACACCTGCCTTCCTATAAGATGCTATAATACTTGTCCCTGCCACTGCCCTGATCTCATTTCCTACCTTTTCTTATTGTACTCTCCACACACTGTGTTTTTAGTTGTCCCTCAAACACATCAAGTATGTCTAGCACCTTTCCTATTCCTCACTGTATATCCTTTTCCTATTCTTTTTCAGATTTCTTAAGCTTAGCTCATGTATTATCTATTTATTATCTGTCACCACTGGAATATTGGAATATAAGTCCTATGAAAGCCAGGATTATCTATTTTGTGTGCAGCTATAGCCCCAGTGCAACAGTTCATGCTCAATAGATATCTGTTGAACAATGAAGTAAATATGTAAATGATGGATGAATAAATGCACATGTACTCACAAGCAAACATGCAAATAAATAAACTTCCTGTCATGCTCATCCATGGAATCTCCCTATTTGCCCAAGTAGAGTTCTGAAGTTTGCTGCACCAGAGACTTAATTCTGCTGACATATAAATAACTACACAGTTTTTTGTTTGTTTCTTTTTTCCAGAAAAGAGTTCAAGAGTTAGCACGTTTCCCATCACCACTCCCTGCATACCCTCTTATAACTTGCTATCTGTGATTTTTCCATTTGGAATCATTACATGGTAGAATGGAAAGGGTCATTAGAGACCATCTAGTTCAAATAATCATTTCAGAAGCAAGGAAACTGAGGCTCAAGTTCATGAAATGACTTGCTTAAGCTTACAGAGCTGGTTAAAAGCAGAACTATAATTTGATTTGAGGTCTCTAAATTTTTATGCCTTTTTTTTTTTTTTTTTTTTTATCACCACAAGGATAAGGAATCAGTGTCTTTCTCTCTCTTTCCCCATCTTTTTCTCTATCTTTCTCATATGTTGTCCTTGCTACCACTGTTGGTGATCAAAATTCAATAACAACAGTCTTTAAAGAGAGAGCCAGATTTGCAAGAGCTTTTGGAGCTCAATGATGACTTTCTCTGAGTGGGAGAAGCTGGTTATAGGGTCCCCCTCACTTTCACAGAACAGAAGAGGCAGGGACTCATCTGTGGGCATTGGCAGCACTGGTGCTTACTGACAATCCCTGAGAATGGAAATATCCTGCTTGTCCTTTTAACAGGATTTCAGCCAGAGATTTGAGGGAAAAGTACCGCAGTCTAGTGGGCTGTGAATATGAGTGGAAATGTCAGAGCTATGAATCAGTTAACACATTTTTATTTAGCATCTTCCTGTGAAAGAGGATGAAAAGACATGGCTCCTGTGCTCAAATTCCTTATCATTTCAGGGTACAGTCCAGAATAGTACAAGTCCCGGTTAGATCTTAGAGGTCCTAGCACTTCAGACATAAGAGGCATGACCTGCGTGGTAAGAATGGGGGTGGTTCAGACTGGTGTAGTGGCTCACTCCTGTAATCCCAGCACTTTGGGAGGCCGAGGGGGGTGGGTCACCCGAGGTCGAGTTCAAAACCAGCCTGGCCGACGTGGCGAAACCCTGTCTCTGCTAAAAATACAAAAATTATCTGGGCATGGTGGTGTGTGCCTGTAATCCCAGCTACTAGTGGGGCTGGGCTGGAGGATTGCTTGAACCTGGGAGGTAGGGGTTGCAGTGAGCTGAGATCGTGCCACTGCACTGCAGCCTAGGCAACAGAGTGAGACTCCATCTCAAAAAAAAAAAAAAAAAAGAAAAAGAAAAAGAAAGAAAAAGAAAGAATGGGGGTAGTTTTCATGGAGAACATAATGCTTAATCTTGTCATGGAGTGGCTGTGATTTAAGTAGGTGAAGCGTATTGTGGAGCAATACTTGCTCCTGTTCTCTCTGGACTTAAGCACTACATTAATATACTCTTCAGCTTATGGGATCCTCCAATCCTCCCTGGAAGGCAGAAAAACCAAAGAGCATATGTTCCATCTTGCACAGAAAAACTGAGACTCCAAACTATATAACAGCCCAAGTTCTCCCTTCCGGTTAGAGCCAGAGTTCCCCACACTCCTTCCCAGGATACCTTTGAGAATGTCCTGCTGGAAGATTGCTTCTCTGTGCCGTTCTCTGCATTCTGGAGATGCAGACACTAACCCAGTCTTAACAACTCTCAAGGAGATCAAACTTGACTTCTGCCCTAAGTTCTGTGACATAATTTTTAAAAGAAAAAAAAGTTCAAGGCATCCCAAGGTGTCAGTTTCCTCTTTGCTGTTCGTAACCAAAATGTTTTAACAGCCCTGAGGAGCCGTCCACCCATGGGGCTCTGACTCTTTGAGGCCTATCTGCGGAGGGTGCACAGTTGACCTGGCCCGGCTGATGAGAAAAGCACAGATGTCTACCATCTGGTCAGGGGTCCTTGTACTTGTGCCAATTTCCTGTCACTGACAGCCAACACTTGATTGATGGAATTTGGTACTCCACCATTTTTTTCCTTAGTACAATATAACCTCATGAATTCAGATGGCACTTAGCCAAACTGAGAGAATTTGAACTTGGGCAGGGTAAAGTTTACCATCAATGAAATGAGGGTCTGTTAAATAAATTACCGATGTAAACAGGATTGTAAAAGGGACAATTTAATCTACTTACAAGAATGAATTGTTTTCAAGCACTTAAGTTGCATAAATTTACATACAGTGTGCTAATTACAAATGATTGATATCCAGTGATTCAAACACATCTGGTAGGAGCCCTGTTCTCTAACAATTTGTTAGACACTAGATTGCATTACTTGAAATATTTGAAAATTGCATAAATATATCTTTTATATATGTGTATTCACACACATTTATATAAAAGACAGTTCTTGCTTTTCATGGAGTCATGCCATTGGAAACCACATCACAAAGATTATCAAACACAGATCACTGAGAACCAAGTAATACTTTTAGATAGAAACAATGTTATAATTGGGACTGGTGTGCCTGACTCAGGAAACACACCAAGTAAATCACAGAATCAATCAGCCTTATGTTATAACAACTTAACCTACAACAACCATGACTAGAGAAGACAACTAATATTTATTGAGCAGTTGCTACATCTGCGTACTTTATGTACGTTATCTCAGTCACCAGGACTTGCCCGTTAGGGAGTTACTGCTTCCATTTTATGGGACACCACATTGAAACTCCCAAGACATTAAGTAATTTGCCATCAATCACATAGTTGTAATCAGTAGAGTTAGAAGTTAAGTCTAGCTCTGATTCCAAATTCCATGTCTTCTTTTAGAACTATAGATCTATAAACTTTCCAAAACTGTTAGATTGTACATAGCTATGGGAAGTTTTATAATTTACAAAATGGGAATTAATATGCTGCCATCTTCTATGACCTGGATGAAATGTTAGCCCTCAATGAAGATGTGATGTTAAAACAAATCCTCCTTTTATGCAAGTATGTTTTCCAAACTGTGAAACTATTCATTACAATATATTAATTTAAATACAGCTGCAGTATCTTCAACATATATTAACTTCTATTTTTTTCAATTGTTGACATACATGTCTTATTTTCCGATAGATATTAGGCTCATTAAAAGTAGAGACTAATATCACCAATTTTTATATATACCACCCTCATTTAATTTACTACCTAGAATAAAGTCTTCACCAACAGGTGCTAAAATGTGTTTGTTGCTTGAATTAGTAAATGAATACATTTTATCTTACCACAAATTATAATATGCTATAAATTTAAAATCAATACATGGTTAATAATAAATATTAGCATTTAATCTTAAAGATTAATTTAAATTTTAGAAAGTTATTGCTAGTGGTAATAGGGAAACGAGGTATTAAGAAATGATTCGGATGTCTAGGGAGTGTGAAAACCGTCTTCTCTTGAAAAAATTTCCTATAGCTAGCAATTCAGTTATACTTAATCCCTTGACTTCAGATTTAACATTCAAAAATTTAAGAAAAACTTTATTAAAACTGTGTTAACACAGACATAATATAAAATTCACCACTTTAACTATTTTTAAGTACACGGTTTAGTGGTATTAAGTACATTCTCATGATACAATCATCATCACCGCCATTTATCTCCAGAACTTTTTCATCATCTCAAATAGAAACTCTGTACCCATTAAGCAATAACTCCTAGCGCCCTCTCCACTGCTTCTGCTAACCTCTATTACACTTTGTGTCTCTGTGAGTTTGCCTATTTTGGATACTTCATATAAATGGAATCCTACAATATTTTTTAAACTGCATTGGCATCATCTAAATATTTTATTTTATTTATTTATTTTTCATCATCTAAATATTTTAAAGCATCGTTATCAAATTCAAAATTGATATATTGGAGGACATAAATATCCCAACTCTGGGATATTTGTTTCTTCTCTTCTTGTATTTAATATAAAAGGCAGGCTTGCTGATAAAGACTCAACAAAGGGAACCAGAAAGAAGTATATATTTACAAATAGAAACAGTTGCCTGTGTGCTAGTTGTTCAGGGTGATATTGAATATTTATCAATGATTGCATGTGTATGACAGCTGGTTTCATATTCACCTTTCTCTTCCGGCCCCTGCCTCTAGTCTTTTCCTTTTCTTATTCAGTCATCATTAAAAAGCATCAAGGAAACAGGCAATCTTGGTAACATGGGGTATAGTCAATAGGCAGTGTTGAATAAGAAAAACAGCAAAAGTGGATGTCGATGTGCTACAAAGCATCAATATTTCTACTCATTCTGACTCTTCTTCCTTCATACTAGTTCACCTAAATCCAAACTAAAAGGTGTCGAGTGAACCATTAAAAAATCCCTCCATGAACTCTGAGCAGGTGACCAGCCACAGGAACTGAAAATGGGACTCAGCCATCAGGTCTAGTCATAAAGTGCCATATTGCTTCAACTCTTCGAAGTCACAGAGTCTCCATTTTAAGCAAAGCCTTTAAGTTATCGGTTCCCCTCCACTGAGGAAATGTTCTCTTTGTTAATGTCATCCCATTACTCCTCATCACCTCTCCTTGTACTAGGTTGAGTAATTCCTTTGCCTCCTTAGAAGTTAAACACTTCAAATATTTATAGGCTGTAACTTGAAAAGTTTGGGGCTAATGGATCATGTTTCTACCTGAGGGACTCCTTCATTTTCCAAAATTACTGTAGGCACATAATCTTTAATCCTCCATTATTTCTGATTTCTCCAGGTTAAGCATCTGTGGGAGGCAGCAAATTTAAATGATATCTCCAAGCTGCCTTTTAAAGGTAAAGACTTTTCTTCCCTACCTTTAACATTTGAACTTTCAAGAGAACAAATTGGCTCTGTACTTTCTGGCATAGGAGGTCTGATTCAGCCAAACTAAACATTAAGACTGAAGAGATGCAGCTGTTTCTTGAACCAGAATACAGGTAACTTTTATTCCAAATATTGCTAGAGCTTTACATTATTCAGTGAATGAGCAGCTGTGAATCATCAAATGAGAGAATATCTATGAAAGGGGTTTATAAAATATAAAATTTATAAAAATAAAACATATTAGTATTAACATGACTTGTGTCAGGTCATTTTGGTGTTTGAAGTTTTATTTATTTTATACTAAAACCTAAAAAGTAATAGCACTAGGTATATGTAAAATTTACTGCACAGAATTTATCCTTTTATCTATAATATAAGGCCATCAAAATGAACATTATTGTAATAAGAGTAGTTCACATTTATTGAAGGTTTACTTCATGGCAGTACAGAAGGCCAAGTATTGTACAAAGGTTCTATCACCCCTTACAGTATCTCTCAGGAAAAGACTTATTTCTCTAATGTACAAGGGAACAATTGGGGGCTTGTAAACTTTGTTATCTGAAGCCACTTTATTAATGTGGACTTGAACCCAAATCAGTTCAGTGACAATGTCTAGGTTCTTATAGTACTCTCCTCATTTATATTATGATGCTTTTCAGTTACTAAATGCACTTACAACTATTTCCTTAACTAAATGGGTGCAGCTTCCAGGTTATGAGTTCTTCAGAGAGTTTTGTCTTTCTCTTCCACTGTCAACTATGAGATGTCTCATCTTCCTCCTATCTCAGTGACAGTCCCCTCCTTCTCCTATTCTGGTGCTGTAGGTCTCCTAAGGACTTGGAAACCAGAAGAACATGTTAAAACTGTTCAGTAAATGAAAGTCAACACACAGTGAGTGTGGGACTAAGAAGGCTGTCTGAGCAAGATGAGCTGTTGCATAAAGCTGTGGTTTTAAGCAGAAGCAGCTATCAAAATGATGAAGGAGGTGTAGGAGCTGCATTAAGTGAAAAGTACATGAGAGCCTTTCTGTGGGCTTCTCAGTTTAGGCATTTTATGACTCCATGAATGCAATTCTTGTAAGCCTATCGGAATGAACTATTTGTTCACTGGTTCATTAATTCCTTCATTTCACACACTAAACTAAAAACCTGCTCCAAGCCAGTAACTGTTCTGCCAATCAAACATATACTTGAGACGAGAAAAAAATGGGACCCCACCCCCAAAACGAGCGTTCTCATGGGGAAGAAAGGGCTTAGACCACGACTGCACAAAAATCCAGAGTTGCTGAAGAAAAATGCAATCTGAGAACGTAATGGAGCGTGAAGGGTTATGGAAACCACTCTAAGATGACATTGGAAGTGAATCTTGAATGACAAGGAGGAGGAAAGATCTGAGGGAAGAGCTGTTCAGGCTCTTTCTTCAAATGAAAACAAAAAGTGAGATTTCCAAGGCAGAAACAAGCTGGGCTTCCAAACAGAGAGGTCAGCATGATTGGAGCTTGGAAATGGAGAGGAAGAAGACAGAGCCCAGATCACCGGGTGCTGCTAGTCCAGTCTTCATGCAACAGGAAGACATTGGAGGTTTTTAAGCTGTGATGAGGCATGATATGATTCACATTTTTAAAAGACAAATTTGACTGCTGTAAGAATTAAATACATTAATTTTTTCTTACCATATAGCTTTCTAGGATGTATAAACACTTCCTAGGATGTATAAACAATTTTGTTAAACTTAGATGAGACTAATCATTTTATCGGCTTTTGAATTAAAAAAAAAACAAAAAAAAAAACAAAGAATGAGCACCTCAGGGAGTTTCTTTTTCTCTTCATTTCACAAAGTCTCTTTATGTAATCCTCCCTCCCTCTGGGACTGAAAATAGCCTCCTCTCCAATGGACCTAGACTCAGAGTAGAATGTTAGGATTTTAGCAATCTTATATTATTAGTCCCCAGGGATTCTACTGTGGAGAATGACTTCCGGGATGCACAAAGACTTTTCTGCCTCCCACTAAGCTCTGGCCCAATCCTCCCTCACTTACTCTCTAATGCTAGAAATACTGCCTTTGGAATTTTGTTTCTTTAGCTCAAGGAGAAGATCCTTTGTTGAGATGCAAGTGTCTTCAAGGGGAACAGATTTCAGCTTAATATTACTGGTTATTATCACTTCAAATTGAAGTTTTATAGGAAACTGAGGGTTAGAAGAGAATGGGAAGAATACTGAGAAGGCTTGAATGCTACCATGACTGGGACAAGATCAGATGTAGAGAACAGGGAGGATAAGAAATAAAAGCCTCTGAACTGAAAAGCCACTCAGGGCTGTGGTTCCTTTTCTGCTTAATTCCAGCCTTTCCTTCTGGCTAAATGTTAGTTTTTCTTTTTATTCTTCACCCTGCTTGAGTGAATAAGAGCCTCTTTTGTTGTGAGAAAGAATTAAAGGAAAATTTGCTAAAGCTTATTCCTGAAATTAGTTTCAGGCAGAGGGACAGAGTGGAATCTCCAGAGTGCTGCCTAGAACATCTCCATTAGTAGTCAATTCTCAGTGCAGCAAAGAACTATGTATCTGTGGAGTGAAGAATAGTAGAAAAAACCAATTCCTTCTTGAGACACACAATTTCACACAGCAGGAGGAACACTGGAAGTGGAATGCTGAGACCTGTTTTGGAACGCCAGTTCTAGCCTTTACCCTTATGGGACCTTGCTAGAAAGGGAGAGTATTTCAAGGAATTCACAGTAAGGAGTCAATGGCTGGTGAACTAATCCTCAAGAAAATCCTCAATTAACCAAATAAGTCTCCAATAGACTACCCGGCAGTGGGGAGAAAAATCTCTACCTTCTAACCACACAAAGCTAACTCTGCCTGCATGAATTAACCCTCAATTGCGTTCATGTTTGTGTGTGCATAGTTATCCTCATACATGTGTATATTTATAATTAAACCTGTATGCATGTAGATATATAGATACCTGTTCATTTATATGTATGTGCATATCTACACACATAAGAAAACCTGCATGTATATATGCACATGCAAACACATATGTATGTGAGAATACAACTAAACATGCATATTATGCATGTGTATAAATGAGTTTGAACTTCTCTTTAGTAGGGAGACTCTGGCCATGATGGAGGAACTGGTACTACATTCTTCTGTTCATCAGAAAACTATAAAACCTGTATAAATTGTATCAAATCATTTGTTTGCAGATATCAGAGAACAAACAAATTAAACGGTGTATTCTTTAAGAGAAGCAGGCATAGGAGATAATAGCCAGATTCACTCAGACTTTCTCCCAATGACTCTTTTGGGATTTGATGCATTAAAGAGGAGCCCAATAAATGAATAAGTGATCTTAACGGCCAAAGGACGCAAAATTAGAATTTGTGCCTGCTAAGGTAACTGGACTTTCGAAGGCATGTTGCCAGAGAAGGAGCATCTCAAAAGTCTGTATGGAAATATGCATCACACCCTAGACCAACTCCTTGCTTGTGCAAGTACAGCATGAGACTATAGGAAGTCTAGAGATAGCAGGTGCTGAGAGGTTGAGAGCTAACCAGTGATTCCAGAAATCTCGCAGATGGCAGCCAGTATAGCAGTACCTTGAGCAACACTCTCACCAGTTAGAGATTCTGAAATGGCCATTCTATAAAAGGACTGTGCCTGAGAATATTAATTTTTTTAAAAAAAACAGAAATATCTCTGTTCTAACAAAACTTTTACTAGGCTTGAAAAGAATCAAAGGAGTTCACCAGCAATTAACGACCTGCCAGAATAAAATTCAATGTCTTAGAAAATGATAACATAATCTAAAACCTCTGCACTGCATTATAGACAATGTCCACTATACCATCAAAATTTGCTAGACATAAAATGAAACAGAAAAAGTGACTCACAATAAAGAGATAAGACAAGTTAGCAGAATAAAATGCAGAGATAACCTATAAAACTATGTTGAAGAAAATAGAGCGAAAAATGGGTGGGATAAACACATAAAATATTTCAGTAACAAGTAAGAATCTATTAAGAAGTCATTAAATGAACATTCTAGGAGTACTAATATAATATCAGACACTGCATGTGTTTAACAGCAGAGTGGACACGACAGAGGACAGGATTATTGAATCTCAAGAGAGGTTATAGGAAAATACCTGAACCAAAACATGGGAAGAACAAAAGAATGAAAAGAACAAAACAGAAGGGAATATGTGAGATGAATTAAGCCATCGAATATACATGTAATTGTATTACTAAGAGAATAGGAAAGAAATAGTATTTGAGGGGGAAAAGCTCAAGAACTTTCCAATACTGATGAAAGACACTAACCCACATATTTAAGAAGCTCAGTAAGTCATAAGTGGTAAAAACACAAAAGTGTTATATCCAGGCACTATAGAGTCAAACTTCTGGAAACACAACTGAAGATAAAATTTCCATAGAGAGAAATACTGGCTGAGAGAGGAAGTTTGATTTCTTTAAATAGCCTTTAGATACTGCTTTACTGAGAATCCTTGGCAAATCCTTTGACAATCTTTAAATGCTTGTTACGATAAAATGGGAGAGCATATTATATGCCCCTTTGGAAGTTACTCAATACCTGCCTTAATTTCACTTCTTCCATAGTAATCTTATCTCACCATTCCAGCTCCCCTGAGAGCTGCAACAGAGCCAAGTCTCTCTTTTTCTTATTCTCACAGTGTTTTATGTCTGTATAGGTCATGCCTCTTCATCTCAATGCCCCCCTCCTTAAGGATACAGACTCTCTCATGAACATTTCACGTAGCTCCTTCAAAGCTTGGCACAATGCTAGAACAAATTACACTCCCTATGACATTTTGTCACATTGAATTAATTAAAGTGTATTAGTTCTCATAACACAAGACATCATAAAGTTTGCAGATTTTTTTACTCATACAATCTGTGCATTCTTTCAAATCAATATTTATTATGCCTTTTCTATGTGTGAAGCACTTGTATCTAAAAAACAATTAGCATTGTTCCATAAATTTTCAAAATGTACCTAAAATAGATCAGATAAATACCAAATTCAGTGTCCTGTTAAACATTATTATCCATTTGCAATATCTATTACCCTTTTAAAATTTCAGTCCCTAAGTCTTTTATAATCAATTGTGATTGCATAAATACACAATAACTTTTTTATTAAATCTGAGTTTAAATATTTGTTGTACAGCCTTAATTTAAAATCTGACCCTCTTTTGAATGGAATGCCTTTATGAAATTTAATAAAACATGAAGGTCATAAAACGTATTAAAATATTGTACTTTCCATTTTTAATTCTGAACAGGCGCAAGATTCAAAGGGAGCAGGCTGCTTTCTTGTAGCAAGACAAGGCAAATTGGAAGAGAGGATGATTTTTCTTCTTCAAAGCTCTCACCCTCAGGAAGATTCCTATCAACTAGTTTGGGAAAGAGTGAGTACAAAAAGACAGGGGACATACCAGATGACCTCTCTGGGACCTTTAAGCCTGAAGATTTCATTACACATTCTCTTCTTGTGCAAATGTGCCCAGAGAAATTTTAATGAATAGTGAGATCCCATCTGCTTGTTGTTAAAAGACCATCAACACCATATGAAAGGTTTGTCAGAAACAAATACTCCAAGTAGAGCAAAACAACCTCCTCAGAGCATAACTGTCCAGTTTTTGAGACATAGATTTTTGGGAAGGGTTTTGAGAAGAAAAAATGTTCTTAGTTGGAGCTTTTAAACTAGTGTCTATTCATTCCTTAATGTTCTCTCTAGCTGATTGTTTATGGTACTAGAGAACTTGACAGACAGTAGGTACTAATTGAAGAAACAGATATACAGCTCTCTTCTGCAACATTTTATCATGAATATGATTCAACCTGAAGTGCTTCTACAACAATTTTGATCCCTTGAAAATAGCGTTATTTTTTTTTCTCCAACATCTTGTAAAGAAGTTCGCTGAATAGCTTGGTTCTCAAACTTTGGTCTTGACCCAAATTAAAGTTGCTGATGCTCTACAAAATGGCTTGGAAGCATCCCCAGAAAAAGAAACACTTACCCTCCCTGTTCCCAGCCTCCAGGCCAACTGCAAAAGGGCAAGGAACATGGAGTCTTTACCAGAGGGAATCCCATTCTAGCATGTTCTCCACTAGCGCCACGCAAACTGTGGTGGGGGCGGAGAGGAACACAACACTTTCTCTTATTAGACAACCACAAGCAGCCCACAGTTGGCTGTTAATACCATATTTTGCTTTTGGCCTCTCATCTTGGAGACAGAACAGAAAGGGAAAGAAAGACAGGGTATTATTGCATTCTTAAATTGTTAGTTTATAATATGACAGACATTGTTCTGTGAAATATAAAGATGAGGAAAACGCCGCTATCGCTCACTTGAAGGAATGACTTACTATCTGGCAGAGAACTGTGCTGGATAGCTTCCACTCACCGCTCCTGACTCACCATGCACCCTCTTCAGTGTCCCAGAAGGTTGGCAGCACAGACTATATCAAAAGCCATTTTTTGCCCTCTGCTTCCTGACGGGTTCAGTTAATGAGGAACCTTGCAGAGACAGAGAGAGGAGACAGAGAATGGAAAGAAGTTGGAGAATATTTATTCCCCTGGCTCCCTCCCTGCCTGGTCACCTGAGTTATCTGCATCCCTCAAGGGAAACATGGTCCCAATCAGTGGTGCTCTGCACATTCTCCTTATGACTCCCTTCTCTTCTTCAGGCTTACTGGGGTAACACCAGGATATTGCACTATCTGCTGTAGTTCACTACACCCTGCACACACTTTGAAAATACTTTTGTTAGACTATCCTAAACTTATCCAATTTTATTTTGCCATCTGGGACTAATAACAAAGACTTTGACTTGCTTGCAGTGTGACCCTGGCCAAGTTATCTAACCTCTCGATGCCTCACCATCTTGACTTATAAAATGAAGCTAATGATGTATATCTTGTATATGAATTTTAAAGATTAGAAAAGTATACAAAGCATCCGACCCATAGTAACACCCTGTTGTCTTCTTCAGGCACTGGACATCATCCCAACTACGTGGGCTTAGCCAAAATAGGGAAAGATCAACATTAAGCTACAAAATATGGTGATTCTGTAGCTCATTCTCCTTCATGAGTGTCTGGTCTGAGATAGTCTCAGTTTGCATGTGACCCTTGTTCTGTGGAAATCTTCCCACATTGACCAGGATTTTGCTGTCTGAGGGTTTCTTTTTTTATTTTTCTTTTTATTTTTTTCATGTTTTCATTTTGGTTTTGTTTTGTATTCTCAAGGCCCCTAAACAAAAGCCAATCATTTCATTGGTGCTCAGCCAGGAAAGAGCTCTCTGGTGGAAAAACTGGCTGAGATAGACTTACTAAAAAGTTTTAAGTTGGTTCTCACTGTGGTATTTCCTAAGATATTTCAAGCTAATGTTGACTTCAAATCGTATTTTCTGGCTTTAGAAACTATTCCTCAGATGGGATGGCTCTCCGACGTCAGTGTTCATCCACAGGGGGCTGTCCCTCTGCCTTTACTTCTTTACAGGTTGGACTCTGTCACCAGAGTCCTGTCTCTCTTTTGTTCTTGTAGATCCAATTCCTAGCTTAGGTCTTTGCACGAAGCAGATAGATACTCAATACATATGTACTCCACAGATAAGACAGGAAATAGTGGAGCCAGATCATAAAATGCTTTACAAGATCATCACAATTCCTAGGGAATGATTCTTCTCTCTTATCCCACAAGTGGAGAGCTGAAATGCATGGTGAGTCAAGGAAAGCCAGTAGTTTACTGGATGCTCACTTAAAATAAGAAAGCTTCAGTTCATTCGAACTTATGAATGTCAGTAAGGAGTGTAGGGAATTCACAGATGTGATGAGAGATTTTCTGTGGCTGCTCTACTACATGCACTAAGCAGATTTTATACATCAAAAACTAGTTGGCCTCTCTGAACCCTTGATTTATTATTTTAAAATGGAAGACACCATGCCACTTTCACTCCCTTTATTGTTGGTATTGTTGAAGTAGCCTGAAGCTAAGTATTGCATTTTGGCACAACTGAGGTGACAGGAAAACTAGTGATGCAGCTATGGGTCCAGGCTGCCTTTCCTCCATTTCTTGAAGTGACCTTTCATTTATTGAGGTGTTTGCATCTCCACTCTCCTTCTCCTGACCTTGTGATCAGCTGGCCTTGGCCTCCCAAAGTGCTGGAATTACAGGCATGAGCCACCACGCCCGGCCCCCTTTTGTTACTTTCTGGCCCCATCTCCTAGGGTGGCAAGCAGCTGTGAAGAGCCTGCAGTTTATAAACAATGCTAACAAGAAAATCCTGACTGAGGAGATTTTTAATTCACTTTCTTGACTTATTTACAAAGATCTCCTCCTCCCTGTGTTTGTCATTGACCGATGGGCATACTGTGTTAGCCAAGTTGTTCTGATGATCTTTCAGTGTTAAGTGCCAATGGTGAAGGAGAATATTCTGCTCTGAAAAATGAGTAGTTGAGCCAATCAACTTGGACTCTCAGTGGACTCAATACTTTGGTACAGAAGTTGATCCTTTAGCATCCTGTTCAATTGATGACACTTCCATCTATGTAGAACACAAAGTCACTTTATCAGGAAAATTATCTCATTAGCTATTTAAATTAGTTAAGTTAAATTTCTGGCTATGTGCCACTCATTCATTCATTCAGCAAAGATGAGTTGAATTCTGCTATGAGTCAGGCCTTATTATAGGAACTATAGCAGTGAATAGAACAAATAAGTTAGTAAAAGTCCCTGTCCTTATAGAGTTTATGTTCTATGAGAAGCAGATGAGGAATGAACAACACAATTTAAAAATTATGTAATATATTAAAAGATTTTAAGTGCTAGAGTGAAAAAATAAAGTGGGAAGAGAATAGGAGTGGCTTGGGCAGAGACTTCTAGTTTTTAAAGGCAGTGCTGTAAAAGTCACCAAGATGGGGTGTGCTTGGCATCTTACTAGCACAAGGATACCAGTGTGGTGTAAGAAGTGAGCAGAAGAAAGCATGGTTACAGGTGAGATCAGAGAGGTGATGGGGTCAATGGTGTAGGACTTGTGGGTCTTTCTAAATGAACTTTGGGTTTTACTCTGAGTAAAATAAAGGCACTGTAGGGTTTTGGATAAAGAAGTAGCATAATTTGATTTATGTTTTAACAGAATCATGCTGTTGAGCTAGAATGAAGAGTCCAAGGTTAGAAGTAGGAGAAGTTAAGAGAGCCCTACCATAATCTGGGCACTAGATGAAGATATTTTAGTGGTTTAGTTGAGATGGTAGCAGTGCAGGTAGTCAGAAGTGGTCGTTGAAGCCAAAATTTGCTGATGGATAGGATGTGGGATAAGTGAGGAGTCAAGGATGACAGAGGTGTTTGGCTTGAATCAGTACCAGAATGATGCTATCACTAATCAAGACAGAGAGAACTGCAGAGGAGTCAGTTTTTGGGGGAAGGTCGGAGCTCAGTTTTTGATATATCAGTACCTTCCTGGTGGATCCAGTGCTGTGTGAGAAGAAGTCCTTGCAAGGGCCTCAGCCAAGGGTTCCAAACTATGAATGAGTGACTCAGTCCATCCATCAGAAAATATTTGTTGAGTGCTTACTGTATTCCAGGCAGTGCTCTAGGCTCTCAGGCTACAATAGTGACTAAGACAGACAAATCCTCTTTTGTTATGGGCTTACCTTTTTGTGAAGGGATACAGAGGTAAAAGGTGGATAGTAAAAGACAAGATGGATGGTAAAAAATAACCTAGACCTTTATTCTCCTTATATTAGTCAGCTATCCTCTGGTTATGAGCACTGGAAGATAGATGGATGGATGGATGGATGGATGGATGAGTAGATGGATAAGTGGTTAGAGATATAGTAGTATGGTAGATATATATATATATAAGATGATTTCAGAAAGTGCTAAGTCCTATGAAGAAAATGAAACAGGATGAAAATAAATAAATGTTAACAGAAAGGATCCACTGTGGAAGCTTCTTTAGGCAGGGTGGCCAGGAAAGAATTATCTTAGAAACTGAGATCTAAATGACAAGAAAGAGCCAGCCACAGTGAGATCTGGGAGAATATTCTAAGCATAAAGAGGCTAAATCAAAGTCCTGAGCTTATGGTGTCCTTGGTGTGTCCAGGGCACAAAAACGAAGGCCAGTGACCCCGGAGTGTGGTGAATATGGGATGGAGTGGTAGGAGGGTTGGAAGGAGATACAACAAAACAGGTAGGCAAGCGTCAGACCAGGTAGGACCTTCAGGCTGTGGAAGAAGTTTAGATTTTATTACAAATTTAAAGATAAAGCATAGGAAGGATTTCAACAGGAGGGTTTCCTAAGCTGATTTGTATTTTTGAAGCTCTCTCCCATAGCTTTATGAAGAATGGCCATATAATGAAGTAACAGAGAGAAGAGAGGAACTTCTGGGCTGCTGTTGAAGTGGGTTGTAGCATTGAGATAACAGTGTTGGGATTTGACAGAGTATTTCAGAGCCACTCTAGCCAATACAGTAGCTACAAGAGTGCCACATGTGACTCTATTTACATTTATATTAATTAAAAGTAAATTACATGTTCGGTTTCTTAGTCACATTGCAAGTGCTCCACAGCCACATGTGACTTGTGACTTTCATGTTGGACAGACACAGAACATTTTTGTCATCACAGGAAGTTCTACTGGGCAGTGCTGCTGCAGTGGTAAAGCCACAGTGTCTCCATACCAACTAGCTGGAACAGCTATAGATAAAGACAGTGTAAGATTTCATACCAGATAGATCATCAGGAAAGCAGAAATAGACCAAATGCTTCAGTTTTTAAATCTAAAACAGGTAAAAGCTGATGTTGGTTTGATGTCTTCTCCTGTTTCTGTAAGATTATTGGATTATCACAGACTGGTTCTTTCTGACCTCCACAGTTCATATTCCTTCTGTATCTAGCCTTTCATCTTGATAAATTCCTAATAAGAACCAAGACCTTTATTCTCCTTAGTCAGCTATCCTTTGGTTATGGGCACTAGAAGTCTATTCAAACTAGCTTAAATTTTAGAAAGAAGCTATACATGTAAAGATATATCTCATAGAACCCAATGGCTACATAAATGGGGCATCACAGGACCTGCAGAGTTGGGAGGCAGTAAGAATTTGTCATCTCTGCTTCATTATTTTGTCACAGATGAGCTTCTCTACTCATGCATTTATCATGTAAATCAGAGCAGTACCCAAAAGTGGCCACACCCTTTGAGTCTATATAGGCTTCTAGTTAAAGCACAGACACTGATTAATTTAATCTACTTAATCTAGGCGTTCCTTTTTAATTCTGAGAAGAGACATGGATTTCCTCAGCTTCATCGGGTGTAGTTAGCCATGGCAGGGCTTGGGGAGCTTCTGGTACTTGGGGTTACATTTCAAAAAGGAGGTTCTCTAGAAGGTGGTGTGAATGAAGAAGAAACAGCAGGTAAAGAAATGACTGCCATTTTTGCCAGTGTCCTGTTCTTACTCAGTATTCATGGAACCTAATGAAGATTATACCAAAGCTACAATAGGCCAGACAGGCACCTATTAGTTATACATGTATTTAGCAATAAGCTTGGCATTCTAGAAGACATGAGTCTTATGCTCTAGGTGTTCACTAATTGCTAGACATTCCTTAAGCAGAATCCTTACCTTCAGAGGTAGGAACCAAAAGGAATAAATCAGGCAATCAATCTTTAACTAGTGTTATTACCAGTAAAGGGAGAGGACTCAGAAAACTGGTCATTTCACAAAAGTATTGAGGGAGATAGATGTTCTTCTATCCATGACTACTCAGGCCTTCTCTGGTTTCATCCCTAATTCCTTGCTCTGAATTCAGATGACTTCTTGTCATCTGACAAGATTACCTATGTTAACTTCTTGGTGGATGCTCATAACTAGAAGCTTGAAAACAGAGACTGGTTTCTTCATCCTTTTTCTAAAGCACAGTTTCTGGCATAGTAGAAGCCCCATAGTTGTTAAATGCATGGGTGGATGGATGGATAATGATTAAAACCTCAGTCGAAAAGTTTGGCATTCTTAGGAATTCTGCTTAGTCCCCCTGGAGAGGCCAGATCCTCTTCTTCACATCTTTATCCTTTTTTACCAGTCTTTTTCAAGAGCAGGGGATTTGTATTGGTATTGAGGACTTTGACATTTGTGTTACATGGGAAAAGCAAAAGACTAACAAGGGGATCATGTTCACATTAGCTGAGGGGCTGACTAGTTTTCAGTATTCAAGTTAAAACAAAACACCTTTCTCTAAGGGTGTAAATGCAGCTTTAATTTCAAAAATGTGCTTTTTCTTAGAGGCAGAGGCAGTTAAATAGTTTATAACAAAAGGTGAGGATTCCTAGTATTGAGTTCTAATGGTAATGACCATTACACAGGTTTTGATTTGTGCTGGATTGTTGCTGAGCATTAAGGACATCCTACCAAAGTCCAGGAAACTGCTAATTAATCCTGCAGGAGACTGCAAAGACACACTTGTCATTCATCCAGCAAGTGCTATTTAAAAGCCTGTTGTGAGCATCTGAGTGCATTTGGGCTAAGGAGCTCATGGACTAGATGCAACAGGAGCTACACAGCCTGCCAGTGCACCACCAGCCCGCACCAGAATGCATGTCCCAGCAAACAACTCTCAATTGACCAGTTTGCAACAGAGCACCCTTTAGCCCCTTTGGCTCTTTAGCCCTGGTCATTTCCTTCCCACCCTGCCCTTTTGGAGGCATCAACATTGAGCTCAAAACATGTTCAGTGCATTCTGTGCGGTGCACCATTTGTACATTCAACAGTTAAGCTGACATTTCTTAAGGTAATATAAGAATGCAGCAAATAGTCAGGAAGCATGAACTTCAGGTCATTGAATCCAAAACGCTCACTCCAGTCTGTTTTCTACATAGCAGGCTTTGGCTCTAATGACTGTTTCTCATTGAACTCCTAGAAGAGCAGCAGTCTCCCTTTCCTTCAGTATCTTGCCTGTTTCTCCTTGGGGGAAAATCAGCCTCTTGTGCTTTTTTTTCATTCTAATGCAATGAGCCTCTAAGAGTTGGCCTCCCAAGCTCTTTGGGAGTAAATGAATCTGAAGATCTGAGGTCACAATGCAGCCACCTTGATAGGGAAGAGATACAGAAATGTACTGTGAAGTTTCATGTGACCAGATTCAGTTTAGTGAGCATTTACAAAGCATCTGGGCAGGTGTTCCAGGTAGTGAGGGGGCAAAACCTTTTGAGAGCTTACTACAACCTGCACACCAGCACTGGAGCGTTACATGAGCCAGCTTAATTCATACTTCCCCTCTCTGTGAGGACACACTACAGTCTGCATTTTAGACACAAGAAATGGAGAGGTGCAACAACTGGCCCAAGTCCCACAGGTAGAGAAGGCTTTAAAGCCAGGACCTTGCATCTATATCAGAGCCTAAACTCGCTCCACTTTTCCACTGTGTCTTCCTGAAGCTGAAAAAGCACAGGAGATAAGGAAGGAGACCACCCCTCATATTGTCTTATGCCCAATTTCTGCCTCCAAAGAAAAAAGAAGTAAAAACTAAAAGGCAGAACTAAAACCCACAGGTAGACAGCCCAGCTCTGCACCCTGGGCCTAGTAATGATAGACCCCTGACCTAATCATTTATGTTATCTATAGGTTACAGACATTGTATGGAAAAGCACTGTGAAAATCCCTGTCCTGTTCTGTTCCATTCTAATTACCGGTGCATGTGCATGCAGCCCCCAGTCACATACACCCTGCTTCCTCAATCGATCACGACCCTGTCACACGGACCCCCTTAGAGTTGTAAGTCCTTAAAAGGGACAGGAATCACTCACTCAGGGAGCTCGGTTTTTGGAGACATGAGTCTGCTGATGCTCCCAGCTGAATAAAGCCCTTTCCTTCTACAATTCAGTGTCTGCAGCTCGTCCTGCTACAGAGAGATGTAAGTCCAGTCAACAAGTAATGGGTGTGCACATGTAGTTTAACAAAAAGAAAGGAGCAGAGCATCCCAGGAGTCTGAAGAGGGAGGAAGTTGAGATAGGAGGGGCCTGAGTTTGAGGCTCAGTCCTCCTAATCTCTTGCCTTCCTACAAGGCAGTGTAGAGGTAAACCTGAGTGCTCTGTGAGCTGTCCCCCACTTCATAAAATCTCTACCCTATGAGGCCGAATTCTCCCTGCACTTAAGACTCCACAGATTATCTGCTCATCTCTCCTCAAAAGCTTCACCAATTTTTGCATTTTTAACTTAACAAGCATTCATTAAACAATTACTATGCATATCAAATGCATGCTTCCTGCTTTAAAACACAACTGTTCAATGTCAAACATTTTATTTGCATGTGTGAAATAAAATACTTCCAATTATTCATTAAGGAGTATTTTAATAACAAAACAGAGAATTGGCTAAAATATAGAACCTCTGTACAAGTGGTTATTCTGCAGCTATTTTAAAAGTTTCAAACAAAATCTTCAAGACATATTGCTAAATGAAAAAAGCAAAAGCAAGATACAGAACATTTAATAAGCTAGTGTGTGTGTGTGTGTGTATAAAACACAGGAGACCAATACCATTGATTGCCTCCAGGAAGGAAGTGGATAGCTGAGGAATAAGAACAAGACTTTCACCATACAGAAGTGCTTTCCAAGCTACCTGTGTGGGAGAAGAACAAGTATTTCCCCCCTCATTTATTACAGACCAGTGCATGGTTCTATTATGTATGTTTCTATGCAGCTTGCTTTATGTACCACTTACCACATGACTTTGACAATGTTCAAACCCATTTTTTCCCTTTTCCTGGGCCAACATTCACTTGTTTCATGCTTGGATGTAGAGGCAATGTCATATTGCTACAGAAGTTTCTAACTCTTTAATTTATACTCTGAATTTCTGTTGTGTACAACAAGTAATGAATGTGTACAATGTAATTTAACAAAAAAGGAAGGACCTCACGTTGGAAAAAAAAAAAAAAAAAAAAAACAGTTCCCAGACAGGCACTGCCATACATCCTTCTGTACTTTTGACTTTGAATATATGATCTTTCTGGAGGAATTTGCTTTTAAAAAAAATTGCCAGGGACCCACCCTTAGCAGAAGTGAGGATAGACTTGAGGATCTTCAATTCCCTCGGATGCTCTCTTACAGCATCAGCTATCAGCAAAAGTGTGAGATTGTTCAAGTCTGTCTGTGGCTCTTTCACCACCTTCTGTAGTAAACGAGATGCTCTGTCCAGTCCTTTCACCTCCTCTCTGGAGGAATCTTCTTATGGTTCTTTTCTGTCCTCTCTGACACTTAATGTGAAGGCCAACTCACTCTTATGTAGGTATATAGTCCTAATACAAAAATAAACTATTTCCCTTCCATGTAAACAGAAGAATTGAAAATAGAGTTTTCCAGACTGAAGGAAACAAAGCCTCAGGATTGGATATCAGACTTGAGTATTTTCAGTTGGCCACCACTTACAGCTGGTCAGCTCTCAGGAAGGGTACATGAAAAATCCTGGGAGTGGGGTCAGGAGACAGGGGTTCTGTAGAATGTTCATGGTAGGGGTGGCACGAAGTTCACAGGAAGGAGACACTAAAATTGGAGATTAAGGTAAATGAGGCTGGCCTTTGCAGGTTCGTGTAATTCAATCAAGTAGCGATTAGAACTAAACTGTGCTAAGTCATCTTAAAGATCCAAATAGTCACCAGGTCAAACATAACCAGGCTGAACATTTTAACAGGTCTAAAGAGGGAGAACGTGTCTATCAGAAGCATAACACTGTGGAGTTCCAGGGTCATCTAAACCATGACCCAGGGTGATGTGTCCAGACCTGAGGACAGAACCTACCGGGTCCTGGTGGCAGAGCTATTCCTACTGCAGAGATAGTAGTTTCAACCTTGAACTACTGCTCACCAGCACAGAGCTCATCCACCCTGTTCTCACAGCATATGGATGAAGCAATCTGTTAATACAGGTTGCACCACCATGTGTCTTTGCCTACAGGGAGAGAATGTGTTGGCTCTTCTGTTATATGTCTCATTATAAATTACTAAGCTGGCTCTGTAGTTTATATTCCAGGCTCTTGTAAACCTAGATAATGTGAATCTATTCTGGTGATACAGATCTACTTTTGGTCAAGAGGAAAACAAAAGTGAATGAGCATTATGAGGCCAAAGAACTGACCATGGGCAGGGGTTATTCCAACCTGACAAAACTACGTGAGGCCTTGTGGCAGTCGGGTGGCTAAAGACTGGGAAGCTGGCCTCACAATGCCTTTCTCTCAAAGTCCTCATGTACTTTTGGTAAAAGCAGAAGCTCTGGACATAATCTTTAGGCTTCTGTACTGGTTTTGATTTGGCATGGCTCAGCGATGCATAATTGCAGTGTGTCTGACGCGCAATTATACAGTTACAGTAGTTGTATATTAATGACCAGGTTAAAAATGCCCCATGTCAAAATGGCCAAGACAAAAAGCCATATACTCTGTACACCCTGTTTTAAATTTAAAAAAATTGAGATAATCCATGTGTATGTTTCAAATTTTATTTTTAACTTGTATTTTTAAAGTACTATGAGAAGTCTCCCACTCTTGCCTTATTTGCCAAGTTTCCAAAGTAATCCCTATGATTAATTTACTTTCCATTCTTGTAAATAGTTTGGCATGTTCAATCCAACGAAATACATGTTTTTATATATTTCTTTTTTTACACAAAGTCCCATGCCCTGTACTGTCTTTTGCATATCTTGATGATCTTTTGTTAGTATATCTTGGGTGATTTTTCCATATCAATACAAAAAGAAAGTTTCTTTCAGGAAGTCATATCATTCTTGCAGTAAACGACGTAAGAACACAGGATTTGGCATCAGACAAACGCAGCTTCAACAGTTACTGTTTAAGTGCCTTAAGTGGGTTTTTTAACTGTAGTAAATTTTAAATTTCTAAATCTACAGAACGAGGGGGAAAAATACCCTGTTTACACGGTTTTTAATAGGTCTAACTATATAGGTGGAACCCTTCCCATGTTTTCATGCACACGATCATAGGAAAGAAGAGGAAGGAAGCAAGAAAGTGGAAGAAGAGGGAGAAGGAAGAGAATTTCATAGTAGCCTGATTTTCAGGTTCCTGCAAATCAACCAACTGGGCACTGGATAGATCAGTTTCCTCCAGTGAACTTCAGTGTCCTCGTTTTTTTGTTGTTGTTGTTGTTTGTTTGTTTGTTTTCTGAGATGGAAACTTACTCTGTCTCCCAGGCTGGAGTACAGTGACGCAATCTCGGCTCACTGCAACCTCTGCCTCGTTGGTTCAAGCTATTCTCCTGCCTCAGCCTCCAAAGTAGCTGGGATTACAGGCACGCGCCACCACGCCCGGCTAATTTTTTTGTGTTTTTAGTAGAGATGGGGTTTCACCATGTTGGTCAGGTTGTTCTCAAACTCCTGACCTGATGATCCGCCTGCCCCAGCCTCCCAAAGTGCTGGGATTACAGGTGTTAGCCACAGCGCCCAGCCTTCAGTGTCTTCATTTCTTAGCAAGGAGAATTAGACTAGACAGTTTACAAAGTGTTGTTGGTACAATTGTTGCAATTTAATGCCCTCAAGGAATTCATTAAGCTTGCCACTTTAAAAATATTAAAATATTTAAAATCTTTATATATTTCTTTAATGTGCATTTATGTGCCTGCTATATAAATATTTAAGATATTTAACGTGCATTTATTATTATGTGCCTACTATATAAAAAGGAGTTAGGAAAAAAGATAAATGGAACATATCACTGCTCTTTGGAAAAATTTACAGGTTAGATTTGGGCAGCGAAAATGCAAAGGAGGGGGCCAAGAAAAAGGGGAGAAAAGAAAACCTCTTAAAGGCTTCACTTGAACGAGATGGACAGAATGTTCCATTGGGAACAATGAAGTTGACTGAGAAACCTGTCCCAGTGGGTTTTCTGGCAGCAGAGAGGGCCTGGTGAATGACTTTGTTTTTAACCTTTATCTCAGAAATATGATGGGGGGAAGGGAACACCCTCATGGATCTAAGGCACTATAAACAGCAACACAGATACTGAGAAAAACTGACTCAGTTCATCTTTGAACTCACAATTTAATCCCAATTGATTTACATGTATTAAGCACTTGCACATACTAGTTTTGTAAACTTGGGTGAATCGCCTTCTTGATACTTCAATTTCCTGTAAAATACGAATAGCAATAGAAGTCTACCTCCTGGGACTGTTGATAAGATTAAATATGTGGAAAACACTTGGAATCGTATTTGGCCCCTAATTAATTCTGCATAAATACTTGCTATCCTTGTCATTGTTATTTGGAGCCGGGAACAGAGCTAAGTGCTAGAGGAGATATGAAGATCCATTAGATCGCGTCCTTGCTCTCAAAGAGAAGGATCCACATGATGGCTGAAGCTGCTGCTTTCTAGACTTACCTTAGTTACATAGGGTTGGGTTCACTACGGTCTCTAAGACAAAGTCTTCTTAACTGGACAACCTGGGTGATTAGTCTCTGTAGGGGGACTTTAGCCTAACTTAAATCTTTAACATTGCTAATCAATCAGCTATTGCCCACAAGGTAGGGAAAGCTAGTTAGTACTTTCTAAAGAGACTGGAGAACTAGAAGACAAAATGACTAGAGATTCCTGGATTCAATGCCAAAATGCTATGATTGCATTTTCACTGGGGAGCCCATGAGGATAAAATACTCAGTGCATTCCTTTCAATATCATATAAGCCATACCAAGATGGCACTAACCCACAACTACAGTTTTAGGTCATTTATAAATATTACTCCAGAAAATTGAATAGTATGGTGGTGGCATTGTTCTGGGGGGAACCCTTCATGGAGCTTTCCTTGTGGTTGAAATAACTTTTTGAACAACTCCAAGACAAATGGCCAATATCTCAATATACGGAGGTGGGTTTTTTCTATACTCGTACATTTTTTTAAAGGGAATTAACAAGAAAAAAGGATAATTATGCATGTTATCCCTCCTCTGGCCTCCTCCAATCTCTGTGCCTCTGCCTTCCCCAAACCATCAGAAACACAAAAATGATCAGGAGTCAATTGCTGCAAAATCGGCTGAAAGTGGGTGATTTGCAGTTGGGTATATGGGACCAATTGCTGTGCTAAATGTTCTTTTAAGTAGCCAGTTCTGCAAAGGATATAGACTGTTTACGTATGATTAATTAAGAAATAATTATCTTTGACTGGAGGAATATGAGACAATAAATGGACCATAAAATCTAAATAAACACTCAGGCTGCTGCCTTTACTTTCAATTGGTGCCAAGGAGATTTATGATTTGTATAAAACGACATGATAAACTCCCCCCACCAATCCATCCACCATTTCCAAAATCCAAAGGCATTGTGAAATCACACTTGACACAATTCTTGCTTTATTCCATAGTCACTGCCTGCTGGTGCATCACATCAAAAGAGCATAGTAATGCACAATCGCTATGATGCTCTCATTTTCCATTTGTTGAATAACTGTGTCTTAGAGGTCATTATCAGTGTCTTCCTCCACCACATTTCTATCCGCTTATTGGTCTATAGAAGTGGTCTAGTAATGTGTTCCCAGGATCTAGTGCCCCCCATGTCAGTCCACCTTGCATACTGCTGCTAGTTACATCCACCTTGAACATGGTACTCTCATGTGCAAAAGCAAGCCAAAAACCTCTCCAAAAGTTCAATGACTGTTTTTTTCTTTCCCTTTTTTTTTTTTTTTTTTTTAATCTAGGGAATAAAATCCAGACTGTTTAGTCTTGCCTTCAAGTCTCTGTCTTTCATGAATTCATGCATTTAATAATTATTGAATCCTCACATGTGACAAGCATGTAGTAGGAATGTAAATACAAGCAATATGTGTTCCTTGACTCTTGGACCTTATACTTCTAATAGAAGGAAGAAGAAAGGTAAACAAACATAAGTGAACCAAAGTTGAGTTCAACAAGAGAAAAATGCACGGGCATGGTGCATGCATACACACGAAAACAGTGTGTCATTGCATTTTTCTTGGAAAAACCTAGAAAGCTTTCTACTAGGAGGTTGATAGTTTCAATGAGGAAGCTGAGCTGATTAATTTTGAATGACAGAGGTTCTCCAGAACACAAGTTAGAAAAGGGAATCCCAAGTGGAGGTTGCAGTGAGAAATACGGAAGTGAGTATAGGAGTGGCTAGGAGCTTGATGTGGGGAGCAGATAGGAGTAAAACAAGAAAATAAGCTGGAGGCAAAAGCAAATCAAACAAAAACGAGGTTTAAAGAGGTAAGAATGATCTCAGTGTGGCATAGGAGATTTTTTTTTAAGCCAGGTAGTAACATGGACAGGTTTTAAGCTAAGCAGTAATATCCTTGAATTTTTGTTTTATAAAAATTATTCTGATTCCATGTGTTGAGGAGAGATTAACAGAACAAGAAGGGCTGTAGGGAGACCGTTTAGCGGCCGGGCGCGGTGGCTCACGCGAGCCGAGATCGCGCCACTGCACTCCAGCCTGGGTGACAGAGCGAGACTCCATCTCAAAAAAAAAAAAAAAAAAAAAAAAAAAAGAAAACATCGCAGGAGTCCATAGGAAGGATGCTAAGATCTCAAATGCCATATTGCAATAGTGCTTTGGAAAGAGCATTTACTTAAGAACTAGATAAATCTGGGATGCTACTTAGAAACAATTTGATCCATGCTAAATCACTTAACCTAACTATGCCTACATTTTGTCAGCTGTAAAATAGAACTAATATTGCTTACCTCCCCAGATTGTTGTGAAGATAAACTAAAATAATCTTCAAAGAGAGTCTAGCTGGGTGTAGTGGCACATGACTGTAATCCCACACTTTGGGAGGCTGAGGCGGGCAGATCACCTGAGGTCAGGAGTTTGAGACCAGCCTGGCTAACATGGTGAAACTCCGTTTCTACTAAAAATACAAAAAATTAGCCAGGCTTGGTGGCGGGCACCTGTAATCCCAGCTACTCGGGAGGCTGAGGCAGGAGAATCACTTGAACCTGGGAGGTGGAGGTTACAGTGAGCTGAGATGGCGCCATTGCACTCCAGCTTGGGCACCAAGAGCAAAATTCCATCTCAAAGGGAAAAAAAAAAAAAAAAAGGTATAAAGGCCAGGCACGGTGGCTCATGCTGTAATCCTAGCACTTTGGGAGGCTGACGGTGGGGCAGATTACAAGGTCAGGAGATCGAGATCATCCTGGCCAACATGGTGAAACCCTGTCTCTACTAAAATATAAAAAATTAGCTGGGCGTGGTGGCATGCAGCTATAGCCCCAGCTACTTGGGAGGCTGAGGCAGGGGAATCACTTGAACCCGGGAGGCAGTGGTTACAGTGAGCCGAGATTGTACCACTGCACTCCAGCCTGGTGACAGCGAGACTCCGTCTCAAACAAAAAACAAAGGGCCTAACAATATCGCACAATATCTCATATATATAGGGACTCCACAAATAGTAGCTCCTATAAAGACACAGCAGTGGGGATGGAGGATGTAAAGATGTAAAAGGTGCCAAAGAAATAGAGTATACTGGGTAGGACTTGGTCCCTGTCGTAGGCCATTTTCCTACTGCTATAAAGAACTGCCCAAGACTAGGTAACTTATAAAGGAAAGAAGATTAATTGACTTACAGTTCAGCATGGTTGTGGAGGCCTCAGGAAACTTAGTCATGGTGGAAGGCAAAGGGAAAGCAAGACACGCTCTTCACAAGGTAGCAGGAAGAAGTGCCAAGCAAAGAAGTAAAAACCCCTTTATAAAAGCATCAGATCTCGTGAGAACTCTCTCACTATCATGAGAGTTAGCATGAGGGAACTGCCCCCATGATTCAATTACCTCCACCTGGTCTCTCCCTTGACACGTGGGGATTACGGTGATTACATTCCAGTTAGAAACCTAGGAAGTCATTGGTGATATGTGCTCAAGCTGTTTCCTTGGATTTCTAGAGGCCAAAGTCTTGTTATGGGGACAGAGAAATGAGCAGATGAGGGAATGGCAAAGACAAGTGAAAAATGTTATCTGAAACAGGGTATAGAAAAAGAGAAAAGCATATGTAAGAGGGGATAAGGACTGATAGAGGGTTTTAAGAGCTGGAGAGAAACCAGTAGATGTTTACAGTCTTGGAGTAAGGAGCCCTAGGGAAACAGTTTATAAATATATGCAAAAGAGAAAATAACAGATGAGGGAAGGAGAAGAAGAATCTAGACTACAGGTGAAGGGATTAGAAGGAGCAGGTGATGAAACAGGTCTTTCGTGTTGATAAAATAGTCCTATAAGCATGCCAGCTGTGACGGGCAGAGTGAGTTCCCCAAGGGTGTCCACACTTGTATCCCTGGAATCCTGTGCATATGTCATGTTACATGGCAAAAGAAACTCTGCAGGTGCATGTAAGGTTTTGAGCTTTTGAATAGGAGACGCGCCTGGATTCTCCCAGTGAGTGCAATCTAATCACTTGAGTCCTTAAAGCAGTGAACTTTCTCTGGCTGAAGTCAGACAGGTACAATAGAGAAAAGGTGTTTCCAAAATTTGAAGTGTGAGAGGAACTTCACTCACTGTTACTGGAAGAAGCCACATTGAAAGCAAAAGAAATGCAGGCAGGTTGTAAGAGAAAAGATTGGCCCCTGGATGACAGCCACCAAGGAAACAGGGACCTCAGTCCCCAGATTGCAAGGATCTGAATTTGGCCAATGATCTGAATGAACTTGGATTCAGATTTATTCCCAGGGCCTTAGAAACACAGCCTTGCTGACACTTTAATTTCAGCCTTGCGAGACTAAACAGAGGATCCAGCTGAGCCACATTGTACCCAGACTTTCCCCACACAGGACTGATTACTAAGTTGCTTGTGGTAATTTGTTATGGCAGCAATAGAAAACTAATACAACAACTGGCAGTCTGTGGGGCAATGAATGCCAGAGACAACCAGACCCTTATACCTTTTTTTTTTTTTTTTTTTTTGAGACAAAGTTTTGCTCTTGTCGCCTAGGTTAGAGTGCAGTGGTGTGATCTTGGCTCACTGCAACCTCCGCCTCCCAGGTTCAAGCGATTCTCCTGCCTCAGCCCCTCAAGTAGCTGGGATTATAGGCGCCTGCCACCATGCCCAGCTAATTTTTTGTATGTTCAGTAGAGACAGGGTTTCACCATGTTGGCCAGGCTGGTCTCGAACTCCTGACCTCAGGTGATCCGCCCACCTCAGCCTCCCAAAGTGCTAGGATTACATGCGTGAACCACCATACCTGGTCCCTTGTACCCATTTTTCAGTTTCTCGTCCAGTAAAGCTTTTGACCTGCCCTGGTGGTCTGGGTTCTTGCTGCAGACTTATGGTACAAAATTCAGGCAATGATTGTCCCAAAGGAATGTTACTGGTGGAACAGGCGAGAGCTAAATGTAATCTTTTTTTAAAAAAACTTTTATTTTAGATTCAGGGTACACGTGCATGTGTGTTATATAGGTAAACTTGTGTCATGAGGGTTTGCTGTACAGATTATTTTATTACCCAGGTACTAAGCCTACTACCCAATAGTTATTTTTTCTAATCATCTCCTTCCTCCAACCCTCTACCCTCAAGTAAGCCTTAGTGTCTGTTGTTTCCCTCTTTGCGCCCATGTGTTCTTATTATTTAGCTCCTACTTGTAAGTGAGAATATGCAGTATTTGGTTTTCTGTCACTGCATTAGTTTGCTGAGGATAATGGCCTACAGCTTCATCCATGTTCCTGCAAAAGACATGATCTCGTTCTTTTTCTATGGCTGCATAGTATTCCATGGTGTATATGTGCCACATTTCCTTTATTCAATCTGTCATGGGTGGACATCAGGTTGATTCCATGCTTTGCTATTGTGAATAGTGCTGAACTGAACATTTTTCTTCAGTTTTACCTCTAGCTGCACCCTGTAACCACATACCTCTCTACATTAGTCTCCCAGATATTCTTCACTTGTGGTTCTTATTATTTCCTGAAATCCATATTAACCTCTTGCTCCTACAGTTTTTCAAGAGTTCATCTGGGAGAGGAAACCAAAGACTGCCCAATTTCTCCATCTGGGCAGAATGGAACCGGTGAATTCACTTGATGTGCCAGGCTCTCACAATCTCATTTAACCAATTACCAGCCCCACACGATAGGTGATGTACTACTGTTTAACAAAGAAGTAAACCAGATTACAGTATGTAATAATTGTTGTAGGGTACACAGCTAGTAGGTGACAAGCCAGTTGATCCTGGGTGTTTCTAAATATGAAAACTGTTCTCTTAATCATGGTAGCACGCTACCACATGAAGATCTGCATTTCCAGGTCTAGCACTTACTGAAGAAAGAAAGGTGTTGACCCTGGTAAAGGTATTTTGGGGGCTGGAGGCCCTGGCGGGCTGTGAAGTTATTCATACTCTGTTGATAGCTTCCTATTTTGCCAACTCATGAGGTTGGCTCATTGAGGGAGGAGAAAACACCAACAGTTATGATACAAAACACACCAGGTGACTGACCTTTTTCTACATCTATCTCAAGCCTGGGGTAAAGGATATTTCACTGTTCCCTGCAACAGTAGTCCAGGATACTTATGGATAAAAGTTAGAGGCTGCTTTCCACCTGGGATAGAGCTCTGGGTTTGAGCCTGTCACCCAGCCTTTGTCAGTTGCATGATTATAGCTGGCTCACTTACGCTATTGTGCCTTAGTTTGCTTATCAGGAAATTGGGGACAATAATGGCAGTTTTTCAGCAGCAGAAGTCTGAAAAAGGTGATCCCTCAGGATCCTTCTACCCTTAATACATGGAGCCCTATAATTAATAATTTAGCCTTGTGAAGGCTCTGCTACCGACAACTGGATTGGGAATGATGCCACAGGAGAAAGTCATCCCAACTAAAAAGTAAACTAATCCTTTGCATTTAAGCAAATCTAAGTTCTTAAACCTTTCCCTATACTTACTTCAGTTTGACAAGCAGCAATGAACTTCCAAGTTACCGCTCTGTGAATAATGTTCTATCACATATCTGCATCATCATTGCATGTCACAGAGGAACTCCATAAAACTAACATATGACCCAGGTGTCAAAATACCATTTCAGTAAATAACTCAGAAATGAATTTTGATCACCACGACACAGTCCATCCATTCAGCACAGGGAGTCTCAGTGCTTCCTGTGGCTCACTCGCCTCTTAAAATAGCATCTTAACAGCAAATGTGGAGGAAGCAATTAATTGTGTAAAATAACACAAAGATTTTACCCTGAATTGCAGGACCACGTTTACTCAAATCCTCCTGGGACTTTTATAAGGACTTTCTTTCTCCATATTGAGGAAGTCTAAGCCAGCCAAGAAAATGACCACTGGACAAACTCTTCTTGGCCTACAGAAGTGGAGGAGGGAGGCCCTGATGAAACCTTAAACATAGCCTCTCTTTCTTTTTTCTCCATGAGATTCTAAGTCCTAGAGAATGCTTTTCTTCTCTTTTTTTGCCCCTCTCTTTCTTTCTTTTTCACTTTTGTCCTCTTTAGGCTTAGGATTTTTATTCTACCACAGCTACCCTTTTTGTTTTGTTGACTGAGATCAAATCCTTTCCCAAGAGCAAGTTTGAATAGGAGAGACATGGAAGAGAATAGAAAGACATCAGTTGTGCTTAAGAGAATGCCATAGAAAAAATAAAATGAGAGATGCATATAAAATAGTAATTATGGTAATAAGGTTAGTAGTTGATACAGCGTTAGACTGGGAAGATGTTGGTTCTTTCTGATATTTAGAAGACTGCTACTACTAATGCTACTCCTATGGCTACTCCCAATACAAATATTTTTACTAATAAAAACCCATCAAAAGTACTGTAACTTTCCATTTTTCACAGTGTCCTTCCATTATTAGTTTCGTCTGACTCTCACACTTGCATGAAGTAAGAGAGAAGCTCTGGTTATATTATCCCTTTCTTGGCTGATACTGGAGGCAGTTGGGCTTAGAGATGGCAATGATGTCACTCCAGTGCACAGTGGAAGACTAAAGACTAAACCCAAGTCCTTTGATTCAATGTTTGGCTCACTGCTTTGCATGTCACTCTAAGGCTTCATTAATAATATCAGACTCTCAGGAAAGCAAACTTTGAGGAAGCATAAGGGGAAAAACAACGTTTAGAGGCAGAAGAGAGCAAAGGCATAAATTCATGGGCTTGGGGGTCCAATTTTGTCTTCTTGGCCATTTTGACTCTTGGTTAACTTATAATCATACTGCAGTTGAGCTTCCCTGACCAGAGGCTGCTTCTGCCAGTGGATGTTTATATGACTGGGTGTCAGGGAGACCACAGGGTAAACTTTGCAACTGATTTCTCCTGGCTCAGCATACCTCCTGTGTGCTGTCAGCAAAAAAGGAACAGACAGAGGTGATGTTTTTATTGAAAATCAATTCACCCAATGAGCACAAAATCCCAACTACATGGCACCCAAATGGGCCAATTCCCTGCAATTTTCCGCAGAATTACCCTCCATTTGTCTTCACGGTCAACTAAGCTTATCTCTTGGAGAAAACGGAGTCCAGGGTGGCTGGGTTATACTCCCATGCCAACTCTAAAATTTCCTGTTGTCCTGACAGCTTGTGAGACAAGGAAAATGCTGCCCATGCTGGAGTCGCCAAGCAAAGCATCTGACATCAAAGCACCTGAAATCCCATGCCAAGCAAAGGAAAGGAGGAGCATGCAGGCCTGGATCAGGCCAGCCACCAATTTCCCAGGTGTAACTTAAAAATTTGAGGGAGGCAAATAAAACAAACCCAACCCAACAAAATTCAGTCTTTCCTTGGAAAGAAATTGAACAATTTTAGGATAGTGCTTGGTGGTGCCCTAAGTAATAGTTACAAACCTAGTTGTCCTACTGTTGACTTATAAGTATAAGCGACATGTCTGAATAGTGCTTTTATGTTTCCAAAGGACATGTACCTGCAGGATCTCACTTGGATCCCACAATAAACACAGGAGCAAGTTATAGGGCATTTCATCCCTATCTTCTTGGTGGGCAAACTAAAACACAAAAAGTGTAGATGGTTGTCCAAGACCACACATAAATTGGTTGTGGAGCCAGGCTCTGAACCAGAACTCCTGACAACCGTCCAGTGGCTTTTCTCTCCTGCCTATGCCTGGCTATTTCATCATTCAGGAACCAGGTTTTTTTTTTTCCTGTTTCTGTAGTGAGTGGACTTCAGTGGCATCTCTAAGGGTACAGAACAGGACATTAGCATAAAGCCAGAATTCTTGATTTTCAGGCATTCATTGCCAGACTACAATACATAGTGCTGTTTTAAGAATACATTCTGACAAAAATAGGGCCAGGTTCTACGAATATAAATCCTACAGATCTGGAGGCAACTTGCCCGTCTGTGTGCCCCAGGGCCTATGTCTACTTGTCTCCATTCCTATTCCCAGGGCTGAATATTCTTCTATTTTTCAGACTTAAGCATCCTCCTAAATTTCTGAATCTTGAGTTTGTACTCTCCGTAGCACTGAATTCCCTTCTGTCAACCCAGAACCTATTACCCAATTTTACTTTTTCAGCCTCCCTGTGTCTACCTTTTAACTTTAATAGTCACTCCTATGAGTTTAGACTTCTTGACTTTGTTTGAGTTCCTTCCCTGGACAAATATTTTTGGCTCTGCACTAGACCCACCACACAGTTTCTTTTCCTCTATTCTCCCTAGTTCTTCCCTGCCCTTTTTAACTGGCTAGACCCATGGACTCTTAATTCATTCTGCAAATTCTCACGGGACACCTACTAGGCCATGCTGCACAAGCCAGTGCTGTCTCAGCAATGTTTGAAGGGACTAGTGTCTTTATTCTTGGTCTGGTGGAGAGAGAAGCCACTGAGGCATTTTATCTTAACATCTTGTCCTTATTTCAGCAGTTCCAAGGCAGAATAAATGGAGCTGGATAGCATTCCCCATTTGGAAGGCTGTTGGTATGACTGCTTAATAGATTTGGGAGGAGGCTCTATTGCAATTCTTCATTTCCTTTGTCTATTGTTGCAGGTTTTCATTAACCTTTCAGGTTGTCTTCATTTTGTGGTTTGCATTTTAAGCATTTTCTGATTTTGAAACTGCCTAGCGAATAATTTATTTTGATCTAACTGCTTCTGTCAATTACTATTATATTTAGCTCTTTTGTAAAATTGCAAACTCCACACTCCCTGCATATCTCAGGCCATCATCCCACCTATTGGTGGCCCCTGAAGTTCAGGGTTTCATTTAGGAACTGAGCTTTGTGCGCTTGAGGAAATGATCTCCTAATGTTAGATTCCTACTTCTCAGTGGCGCTGTTCTCTTTCTTCTTGTAGTCCTAATAGAAAGGAAGAAAGAAACAAAGAAATATGGAGAAAGGAAGAAAGGAAGGAAGGGGAAAAATAAGGGAGGAAGGAAAGGAGGAACAAAAGAAGGTAGGAAGGGAGGGAGAGGATGAAGAGAGGAAAGGAGAAAGGGAGAAAAAAAATAGATGAAGAGATGAATAGATGGGTACATTGAATATTTGGCATGTGATTGGTTAGAAGTGCATATTTGTCTTTTGCTGGTTGCTCCTACGTTGGAAACAGGGTCAAAAATTAGGGAAATGTCCATTATTACTAGAGTCCTGGCCATTTTGGACTAATTGTTACAGAAGTTATTGTTTAGCATCCCAAGTTGTCACTAGAGAAAGTGATCTGGCTTCCTGTAAGTCTTAGACTAGGTGTGTTTTTCCTGGGTTGTCATCAAGGGGTTGGTTTCTGGGCAGGTTACTGTTGGTCATGGGTTAAAGTTTCCCCCCCCTTTTTTTTTTTTTTTTTTTGAGACGGCATCTCGTTCTGTTGCCCAGGCTGGAGTGCAGAGGCACAATCTCAGCTCACTGCAATCTCTACCTCCTGGGTTCAAGCAATTTTCCCTGCCTCAGCCTTCTGAGTAGGTGGGGTTACAGGTGCTCACCACCATGCACAACTATTTTTTTTTGTATTTTTAATAGAGGTGGGATTTCACCATGTTGGCCAGTCTGGTCTCAAACTTTTGACCTCAGATGATCCACCCCCCTCGGCCTCCCAAAGTGCTCAGATTACAGGTGTGAGCCACCGCACCCGGCCAAGTTTTCTCTTTTTATATATGGTCTGACCATTGTCCATTTGTATATTCAGTCTCTCGCAGGGGAGTGGCCAAAATGTGGCTGAAGCATAGAATGAATGTGGAAAGGGAAGGACTGGAGGCTAAGAAAGTGTCTAGAAGAACAGCCTTGAGAGTTTGGACTTAACCCTCTAGGCCAGTCATTACCAAATATTTGTGTCTTCACACAACTCTCTATAAAACAATTTTGAGTAGGCATCTCAAATATATTGATCTTTAGGTATTTCTAAATTTTATACATGTTCCACTGTATTCATATTTTTAAGAAAATATAAACAAGGATTCTATACATTGTTATTAATTTTAGTGACATTTTGCAAATAACTGGATTATTACATGACTCTAAATTTTGCTAAAGATTCATAGTTCGACATGGTGTTGTCAAAGCTTTTTTCACTTAATATTTTGAATAGTTAATAGTCATATTGTTCCAAAGTCACTGTGATTTCGGAAGGTATGAAATGAGAAGTCTCTCTCACCCCAGCCCCATCCATTCATCCTCTTTGCCCACACGGTGAACAACCTTTATTACCTTTTAATATTTATTTATACAAATAAACCCTTTCTACTATTTATTTATGCAAATAGAGCAAATGCATATATACAAATATATGCATATTATTATTTATCTCTTTTTCTTTTATGAAATGGTGACTCCTAAGGTTTTAAATGTCCTGCTAATTATCATATAATTATTTGATTATGTTTCAAGGCAGTTCATATGCTCAGGATGTGATCTTAAGAAGTAGTCTAGTGTTAATTGTGGTAGATGTAAACACGGGTCTGGAGCAGACTTCTTAGGGACTTAAAACATGTTTTAGCCTCCTTATCAGATGTCTTTAGGTTCTTGTAACTTACGCTATTGTTATTGTTTAGGTTATTGTTATTACTTTGTACTGGAGCTGATGAAGGTCATACAGTGGATAAAACCTGGGGAAACCACGATTCTATTTTATCTTGTTTACTCATACGTTTCCTCATAACTGCACAATGAGGCAAACGACAATTCTATTTTATCTTGTTGTTTACTCACACATTTCCTCATCTCTTCAACTAGCAGGAGTTTTTGAAGTAGCAAATTGTTTAAACCAGTTATTCATGTGTGGAGGCTGGTTTAGATAGTTTAAATAGTATAACGTCAAATCCACTTAACTGCACTATGTCTCAGGGTCCTAATGCCAATAGACACCTGAAGGGGGCCATCATCTGGTATGCGCTACCTCCTTTCCTTGTAAAGACTTCACCTGCCCTCATCTATATGTTAGCTCTATCGGTAAAGATTAATTTTTCTTACTTTTTAGGAAAACATATTCGGAGAAGTTCTAGTATTTCTTTCCCAGAGTCCTGGGGCATGTATACTCCCTCTTGAGCCACTGAAAGTTACTCAGAAAGTGGCAGGCTATTGAGGAGCTCCAGTGTTACAAAGATTTGCTGCTCGGGCAGGCATAAGTTTTAGTAGGAGGCAAGAGGACTGGTGAGAGGTTGTTAGAACACATTGGGCAAGATGTGGCCAGGCAGTGGTGGTGCAGGGGAGGAGAGAGAGCCAGGTGAAGTTTTAGGAGGGTGAACCTTCAGGAATTACCAGGCTTGGATTTGGGCAATAAGGAGGATTCCTGTCAGGAATGTTTGCATTTTAAGAGAGGTTGCCTGGGAGAATTGTGGACTACCTTCTGGGCAAGAGAAGATGTATTCTAGGCAGAGTAGGGTTACACCATCCTGTTTGCAGTCACCTGTGCCTGTGTGCAGGAACCCTGCTCTTCCCCTTGCAGGAGCTTCCTAGATGTCTTGGGGGCTTAGGGCTTTTCGTCTTTCAGGAACTCTCCTTGGAGGACTGTCCTGGAAGTCCAGCTCTCAGGATAGCCATTACCTGAAACTCACTGGGGGAGGGCAGGCCATTTTCATCAAGGGAGAGCCACTGAGTAAAAAGAAAGGGTTCCTGGGGAATTGGAGGATTATTTCACTACTCATTCCCTACTGCCAGGACCATTCTCTACCAGGTAGAGAGAGGGAGAATCAACGTACAAAGCAAGAAACCAAGATATGAGTCAATCGTTTCCTTCTTCCCATTTAATCATATACCTGTGAAATTGTAGTGTTCTAAAAGAGAAATGATAGGAGTGATAAAAAATGGCTATAGTGATGCAGGATCGCCCTCCCACCCAGGGCCCTATGTAATGGACCATCTATGAGTGCAAGAATCGGTTTTGTTCACTGTGGTGTTCTCAGTACCCAAAGCACTGCCTGACATTCAGAAGGCCATCAATAGACATTGTCATAGAAGTAAATCAGTGGCTGAACGACTGAAGTCTGTCTGTATAGATGTTCATCTCTCTCCTTTGGCATTTCCCAAGACAACGTCTTCACTGTGTCCCATGATGGTATTTTGCGCTGTTTGACATTATATTAAGAGCAAGTTCTCCTTGTCCTGTAATAAAATAGTTTTTGTTTACTTGCCAGTGAAAAATTCTAATCCTAATCCTGCTCTGTGGTCTTGAGTTTTTACTGGAGGCTCTTGGGACGAGGCCACCTCCTATTCCACATGACAAAGCTTTGCATCTTTGAAGATAGTTATTTTCCCACTGAGATGTTTGTACAGTCCAGTGCCAGCTGGGTTATTCAGCCATTCCTCTGAGATATGATGTGGTTTCCAGATTCTTCACTTTGTCATCTGTCCCTTTGATTGGCATGTCTAGTAATATTTGCAGGGCTAGTGGCCCTAGTCATAGTAGGTGTATCTGTAGCCACATACTTAGTACTCCAGGCTTCTTAGTAACGTTTTCTGCTTGAATAGTGGTGAATAAAGTACTTTCACAGACAGTGTCTGACTTAACTCTCAAGGTAACACCAGGAGGTAGATACTATGGTCTCTCATTTTATAGAAGAAGGAACTGAACATAATGCTTTGCTAAGGTCTCACACCAGAGAACCTGCTGTTCAGCACCTTCCTGGCACAACGTTTGTGTGTGTGTGTGTGTGTGTGTGTGTGTGTGTGTGTGTGTGTGTGTGTGTTTTAAATGCGTTGCCAAACCAGAACTCGGTACCTTGCTGGCATAATGTTTTTTTTGTATGTGTTTTAAAAATGGGTCACCAAACATCAAATACTCTATGTGTGGCCAGAAACACCACAAATATTGATGAGAAAAGAAGTAGAAAAGGGGGCAGTACCAAGATACCATTGCTGTGGGTGTGGGAGTCTGTGAAGGGGCCTGGGCTAGGTGTCTGGCTTATGAGTGTCCCCGCTTCTCTCTTTCCTCTTCCCTTCCTCTTCCTCCATGCCGGGCCCCAGACTTTTCTTCCTCTTGCCAGTGACCTGATACGAATTCCTGACCCCTTCCCTGGGCCCTGGTTTCATCCCAGTTCCATTCTGCAAGCAGCCACTCTGTGTTAACCCCTGGGCCACACATCTCTGGGTCTCCTCCTGGAAAATTCAAGACATGAATTTATAATACATATTTCAGTTCACTCAAACATAGCACTGTGCAGTGTTGGGCAGCTTATATTTTCTTGCAAAATTCTGAAAGGCAAGAGCTTTAGAAGCATAAAGCACATCTGACCTCACTGGCTGGCCCATGCTACCTGCACTGGGAGAAGTCAACCCCCAGTGGCACCGGATGTTCAGAACACAATGTTCTCTTATGATGGGGGTTTCAAAGCATCCCTTTCCTGGAATGGGGGCAGGTGACCTGAACGGGGAGGCTGGAAAAGGCCCTCAGGATTTATGAGGCTGCCGAGACTCAGCGCGCTTGCTTGTGTAACAAGAGGAAGACAGAACGTCCTGTCACCATGTCAGGTTCTTATGCACCAGGCCTTCGGGAAATGTTTTCTCAGCCTTCGAATCGAAGGCAGATGGAGTTAAGTTGCTTTGGTTCACTTGCACCACCTTCTCCCCTTCTCAAACGCAATTCAAATCCAGTGAACCCAGAAGGGGCATGAAGGAGAAAGAGCACGAAACTAATGGACACTTACCAAGGCACAGCCCACATAAAGGTCTTTCTGATCACTCCTCCTTTACCCCAGGCTGCTCCTCCACTAGCCCAGCCGCTCCATCAGTCCACCAATGAATCAATCAACAAATGCATGTTGATCGAGTACTAATGGGCATGGTGGCCGTAGGTAGGAGGGACAGAAAAAAGTGCTCAGGAGAGGCTCTTTCCTGGAGGCGCTCCCCTCAGACTTCAGCAGACACTCAACACAGCTGACAGCAATGAGAAACAGTTCATTATTAATCAGGGCTAGATGATCTGACCTCACAGCCTAAATGCTCCAGCAGGGCAGAAGGGCAACTGCTTCCATCTGGCAGAACACAGGTTAGGGTGGGATTCTGGAGGCCAGGAGACTTTCATGGGACTGGAAGCCTGGACACAATTGAAACATTAAGGGGTTAGTGAGACCAGTCTAAATAAATACCAGCTTATGCAAGGAACGAGAAGCCCACATGATTGAGGAATGCTGAAGAATGGTGTCCTGGCTTGGAAGAAAAGTGACTGGGTTGGAAGGTTATATTGTTTCCTCTCAGGAGCTGAGTAAAATGCTGTAAGGCAAATTTCATACTGAGCTGAATTACATTAATACAATCTGTGTTTCAACTTTCTGGTGACCAACGATTTGTGGTAGCCTACAGGTCAGCACGCTTTTTGTGCAAAGGGCCAGAGAGTAAATGTTTGAGGCTTTCTCGGGTATATGTTCTCTTGTGGAACTATTCAGGTCTGTCACGTCAGAAATGCAGCTGCAGATAATATGTAAATGAATACGTAAGCCTGTGTTCAAATAAACCTTTATTGATGGACACTGAAATTTGAATTTCATATAACTTTCATGTGACATAAAAATATTATTCTTCTTTTGATTTTTTTTCCCTCAACCTTTTGAAAATATAAAAACCATTGGCTTCTGTACCACACAAAATAGAGAGCAGACTGGATTTGACCCAGGGGTCAATGTTTATCAGCCTCTGGTCTGGTAGGAACAGTGTCACATTCATGTCGGAAAAAGGGAGAAGGACAGGAAGAGGGGGAAAAATATCATTTATTAAGTGCTGTCATCTTCTATCTGAGTTTAAACTCATTTGCTCTTTGTTTGCTTCACATATTTAAGTGATTCTTGAAAATAACGATTCTTAAACATGTGTTTAAAAGGTGTACTTTTTTTGGTTTTTACATTAAGCCATGCTGATGGTCATTCACAGCCACACTGATTTGTGAAGTTTTTATCTCAACTGTCTTAGACATCATTGGCTATATTTTCCTTGAGGGCTAGCACCTGTTTTATCACCAGTGTATTTATATTGGTTTGCTAAGACTTTTTTTTTTCTTTGAATATACCTACAGTAATTTACTGTTGTGTAGAATCAGCAAATTTCAGAGCATTGTATGTGGAAGGTACTAGGTATAAAACGGAGCACATAATCAAAATATAAGACTTGGTCCATAAACCATAAACCAAACTCTCTGGAATTTTGAATCCTAGTTTATTGTTTTTAAAATGTATCATAAATGCTAAGCAATTTTAGCCCAATTTTATTTCTTTTTAACTTTGTGATCCCCTACTATTTATTCACTTACATTCCCCATTGACCCCTCTCCTTCTTCCTTCTGTGGCACTTTACCTCACTAGCCAATCGCATCTCGTCTCTGTTCCATAATTCTGTGAGGATAACTCCTTTTTTTTTTTTTTTTTTTTGAGACAAGGTTTCTGTCACCCAGGCTGGAATAGTGCAGTGAGTAGTTCCATCTTGGCTCACTGCAACCTCCTCCTCCTGGGTTCAAGCAATTCTCGTGCCTCAGTCTCCCAAGTAGCTGAGATTACAGGCACCCACCACCGCACTGGGCTAATTTTTGTATTTTTAGTAGAGACGAGGTTTCACTATGTTGGCCAGGCTGGTCTCGAACTCCTGGCCTCAAGTGATCTGCCAGCCTCAGCCTCCCAAAGTGCTGGGATTACAGGCATGAGCCACCATGCGTGTCTCTGTGCATAAATCTCAACCACGTATTTGCTTGTATTTTCATCCCCCGCCCCAACCACCTCCCTGCATTTTTGGCACATGCCAGGGAATACCTCACCTTTGCAAAGGTTCTTAAGCTCAGTGAGATAGAACAGTCACATCACATGTCAAGCAAAGCAAACATTTTACTCAAAGATAAGAGCAAATAGAAGCCGAGGATCCCTGGGGAGCCAAACTCAAGTCTCTGGCAAGTTGCCCCAGGCGAATGGAGTTCCATCTGCACGTGCTCTATTTCGCTGCAGCTGAGGGCCCCGGAAAGCACTCTGCTCTTGGGTTTTATACCCCTGGTGTCTCTTGGTTTGCTGAGCCCAAGTGTTGCAGAGTATCCTGTTTCACGAGGGATGAGGGCATAGACTGGGTTGCCCTGGACACTTCCTCTTTATTGCAGGATGTCACATTGTTAGAACGTTCTACAGTTATTCTGATAAATAAGAGCTGGAGGAAGGAGAGCTGGATTGGCCAGGGCCATCTGCAGACCTGTCTGCCTACATTCTTTACTTTTTCAGGCAGTCCATATCTACTCTTTAACGTCAAACTCAGTTCGTATCTACATCTAGATATATATTTTTTTTCTCTCCTTAACTGCAAATGTGGGCAGTTTGGCCCATTTATTTTGTGTGACATATCCACAATTAGACTTGGAATAACCCTTAACTTGTGATCAGAGATGGGCTGTAGGCCCTCTTAACATCTACCAGCATGTAGCACATGGTCAAGCCTTGAGAATATGCTCAGTCGTCAAATCCTCATGTCATTTAAAATGACATAAGAGAAGTTAGGAACCATAGAGAGGATGGAAAGAGAAGGTTCAAATAAAAGTGGGTGAAGGAAACAGAACCAAGAAATCCTAGAAAGCAAACCAACATTTTTCACACCATAGGGAAATGACAGAAGATGGAGTGCTGCAAAATTAGAAAAACTATCTTGGACATTGTCTCTTACTAAAAGTTTAGGAAAACTAATTTCAAATAAAAATTAGAAAAACTATCAACTTCTAAATCCTATAAAAGTTATTAAAAGGAAAAGAGGAAAAGAGACAGAATTAAAAACATATCAGTAACTTATACCCACAGAACAAATCAAAACTCTAATTCACTGTTTCAAAATGAACCAAAAGATATAAGTACATAATAAAAGACATGAAATAATAGCATAATTTATAATTAGGAAAACTCAGAAATGAAGTGACAGAAGACAGGAGAAATTGAAAATACAGGTGGCTCTTGAACAACACAGGGGTTGGGGTGCTGAGAGCCTCACAGTAAGACATCTGTGTATAACTTTTGACTCCCCCCAGAAGTTAACTGCTAATAGCCTACTGTTGACTGGAAGCCTTACCAATAATATAAACAATTAACACATATTTTGTATGTTATATGTATTATATACTGTATTCTTATGATAAAGTTAGAGAAAAAAATGTTACTGAGAAAACTGTAGGGAAGAAAAAAATCTATTTACTATTCCCTGAGTGGAAGTGAATCATCATAAAGTTCTTTATCTTCATCATCTTCATGTTGAGGATCCTGAGGAGAGATAACTTTTTACTGCGATATGCAATTTACTGGAGAGATGAACTGTTCATACGGTGATGATTAGTGTCACACGATATTTTAAGTGGATACTTGCAACACTCAAGCTCACTACAATAGCAATAGGAGGTGGCTATGAAATTATTACAGTAGGCTATCTTGCACTATAGTCAATTTTATGCAGTTATGATTTAATGCTGCATCTTTACATTTGTTTACATTTCCCTTGACTGTGAATAGTGTCATGTATGGTCTATAAGTGTGCATAAGATTTGATGAGTTTTAATTTCTTACAATGGATTTGTGTATATTTTATGAGAGCAAATGATAAAATAGACTAGTATCTACGTATATTTTATGCATTCGTAATATATATTTTTGTATTTTTTGATATTTCTAGGCTACTTGGTTCACCTGTCGGTTTTTGCAAATTGTTGCAAATCTCCAAAAAAGTTTCCAATATACTTATTGAAAAACATCTGCATATAAGTAAACTGGCACAGTTCAAGTTCATGTGGTTTAAGGGTCAACTGTATATAAAAATATAATGTCAAAGATGAAGATGAAACCAGTAGGAACACAAGAGTGAATAAACTCAACAGAAAATACCTGAAGAGAAATAGAAGGTTAAGTGGAAGAGGATATTTAAAATAAAAAAGAAATGCAGGGAGAAGGGTGAAAAGAACTTAAGAAATAGTTACTAAAACTGAAGCTACACAAAGAAGATCCCTGAGGGTAACAGAAATCCCTGAAGAAGAAAACCAACACAAGAAAAGGGAATAAATACTAAAAAATATGATTCAGGAAAATGTTCCTTAACAAATATTGAATTAGTTATCTAAAGAGACAATTAACCAAACCAAAATATATTCCAGTAAAAGTATTGGATTTTAAGAAAAAAGAAAATATTCTTTGTGTATCTAAACAGAAAGAACAAGTGACATAAGGGAAAGAAAATTAGATTATAATTAGGTTTTTCAAAAGCAGCATTTCATGCCAAATGAGAATGGAGGAACCTATTTAAAATACTTAAGGAAAGAAGTTGTGAGCCAAGGATTTTATATTCAGCCAATGGACTTTCAAGTATAAAGGGTACAACTCTTATTAACATGCAGGAACTCAGGAAGCTTTATTCCCATGAGCCTTTTCTTAGGGATTTGCTTGAGCATGAGTTTCAGGCAACCAACATGACTTGAGGCATTGACATAAGTCTGGTTGTGAGCACTAAATAGTTACTTTTAGAACTAAGATTAAATGTGTGTTGAAAGGGACCAGATAGATATGCTCATTATGTTCTGAAAATGTAGATACAGAACAAGTATAAAAATGGGAGAAGGAGGAAACATATGCTATTTTTCTATGTTTTTAGTAATCATATTGATAATTGTATTATGGCTGTTTCACTTTTTTATGGTTGTTTTTAAGTTGTGGTTGTTTATAACTTGTGTATATGATGTGGAGTAAATAAACCAAAATAGTATGTTTTTCTTTTCATTCTTTTAGAAGATACAGATGTAAGTTTTAGTAAAAGCTTTTACAATTCAAATACAAACATTTAAAACGAATTTGAATTAGAAATATCAGTATGAATATACACATACACACATTCATACTGATACTTACAATTCAAATTTGTTTCAGATTATCTATCTATCTATCTATCTATCTATCTATCCATTTCTAGGGTCCAAATTGTGGTCTTGAAATACCATTTCCCAGTTAAAAAATGAAAGAAGTATTCTCGAAGAGATGGCTCATTTCAGGTCTAACAGAAAAATTATAAGATGAGCTTAGAGCATCTTGTAATATCATATGTCCAAGAAGCCACCAAAGCTTACTAGATTATAGAAAACAGCTGGGGTTATGGAAAAACGACTCAGGAACCAACTTGAAGAGACTCCAATGTGCCACACATGGACCAATTTAAGCTTCAATAATGACAGTAATTACAATGATTGAAACCCTGCAAATATGACTAAGTCCATGAGTTCAAGATGAGATTAAAATGAAAAGTCTAGTTGGTCATCTTTAGAGGCCCATAGGGAATACATGATCTTGAAAATTAAAGAAAGAATCAAATATTTATCCTGCTCTTCCTGTGAGTTGTACCAAGAGGTAACCAAAGAGTTGACAAGGGGAAGCATCTCTTTATAAAAAGCATGCCAATTAATGAAAAAGTAATAATGTTAAAACATCACCACTTTGCAATCTCTCATAAATTAATAAACCTAGGCGTTAAAACATCAATGGCTGTGAACGTCACAGAGAAGGAACCAGACATGTGTACTTCTTGATGTAAGAACACAATGCCACCTATAATCGTACTAAAGGGATCAAACCTGTGTTTGATTCTATCTCTAGATCCAGGCAATTTTCAAGGAATTCTGAGGACAGAGGAGGGAGCATATTGAACTGCGTCTTGAGTATGCATTCAGCAGCAGCTACACTGGGGGCAACCCTACAAGTCAAATAGTCTAGGTTCTTCAACAGGTCAGGAAAAGTAAGGAATATGGGGGAGACATAGATTCAGAGACTTAAAAGACATAACACGTTTTAAAAGTGAGCAAGACTAACCATTGATGTCCAGGAATTACCTTGGATGATAAGACAACAATCATAAAAAACACATGAAAGCAAGTAACGAGAGTGCCTACCTTTGAAGGGAGGGCTGGGCTGGGATAGGATGAGGTACATGGAGGGGTTTCTGGGGTAGTTTGATACGTTCTATTTCTTGACTTGAACGGTGCTTATTAAAGGTTTACCTTATGATAATTCATAAAACCACACTTTGCATGGTTTGTACATTGATATTTTATTTTACAATGTAAGGATTTTAAAATAAAATATATTCCCAAAGATGCAGAGAGTTCAGAGAGCCCTTGAGGGCTTCGTGATTATTTCTAAACACGCACATTTCCCCAGTCACCATGGACAGAAACTTATAGCTTCCTCAGCCAAAGGCTTTGGCTCTGGCAGAATGAGAACTTTTCCTTAGCTGTGTGGCATCCCTACTCTACCCCAGCCTGGATCTAGATGTGTGTTCGCCTGGATGTGTGTGGGAAGGTGAGCGAAATGGTGGTGGTGATAAAGGGTACAACGGAAAGTATGGGCATAAATTGCTGAACTGAGGAATAAGTATATTTTACAAGTTTGAGTCAAGGTGACAGTAAACTATTAGGCCTGAAAATACAGGCTCTATTATGATTGTCACAGATATTTCAGGGAAATAAATAACGAATCTGTCTTGGGGTACATTGATGACATTCACAAGGCATTGGCAGTCCCCTTGCATTCTTACTAAAGAAACCTCTAAGGTTCTCCTGGTGACCACATGCCCGTATCACTTCTTTTGGTGCCATTTGCTTTCTGCTGCACTTCTTCACTTTCCTTCACCCTCTCCAAGGTAAAGAGCTCCTTTCTGATCTAACTCATTATCGTTTTCCTTCTCTAACCTCTCAGGACATGGGCATGCTGGACAAAGTGGGATTTGGGGAATGCTGAGAATTGTGGTAAGTAGGGAAAGAATCAGATGGGGAGTCCAGGCCTCAGACTCCAGGCTGGGAGCCACTGATAATTGATAAGCCATGTGAGTAGTGCAGGTTCACTTTATCTCCTTGTGCTTCAATTTTTCCCATTGTAAACTGAGGGACTTCAGCTATAAGCTTTCTAATGTTCCTTCCAAAATCACAGTCTGTTATTAGTTGAAAGATGCTTTGGCATCAAGAAAAGGAAGTGCATGACCGAATGTGATGTTACCAAGATACTTTGCATTGTAGAAAAGCATTTGACTACGAATGTACTGAGTCCTAATCCCAGCTATGCCCTTTATAGGTGTGTATTTCAAAAACAATTCACTTTATTGTGATAACCCTGTTCTCTCTCACACACTAAAATGTGAGTAACATCAATGTTTCAGGGGGTACTTTTTGACTTAAAATGTAAATGGAAAGACAAATTACAGACTGAAAAAAAATTTGCAAGTCACATGTACAACAAAAGCTTTATATTTAGCTTATATAAAAAATTATCATTACAGACTGAAAAAAACATTTGCAAGTCACATATACAACAAAAGCTTTATATTTAGCATATATAAAATATTATCAAAAGCAGTATTTCAAAATCAAACAATCCTATTAGAAAATGAGTGAAATATATGCCAAAACATTTTACTGTAGAGGTTGTACAAATGGTAAAAAACAAAACAAATAAACAAAAAAACTGCATGAGAACTTGCTCAGCATCGTTGACCATTATAGAAATGCAAATTTAAACTATGTGAGTTATTACTCCTACTATGGTCCAAATGGTTGTGTTTCCCCTGCAAATTTGTATGTTAAAATCATAATCCCCAAGATGATGGCATTAGGAGGTGGGGACTTTTGGAAGAGATTAGGTCATAAGGGTGGAGCCCTTGTGAATAGAATGAGTGTCCTTATAAAGGAGGCCCATTTCCCCCTTCCACCACATGAGGATGCAGCACGAAGGCGCCATCTATGAACCGGAAAGTGGGGCCCTCACCAGACAATGAATCGGCTAGTGTCTTGAACTTGGACTTACCAAGCCCAAGAACTGTGAGAAGTGAATGTGTTATTTATAAATCATCCAGTTTGTGCTATTTTGTAATAGTCACCTGAATGGACTAAGGCAGCTACATATCTATCAGAATGATTAAAATAAAAATAGTATTAACATCAAATACTGATGAGGATGCAGAGAAGCTGAATCATTCATACATTGCTGGTGGGAATGTAAGATGGTATAACTACTCTGGAGAATAGTTTGGCAGTTCCCTCCAAAACTAAAAATGAACTTAACATATAGCCCAGAAATTGCAGTTTGGGGAAATTTTCCAGGGAAATAAAATTTTAATTTCCCATAAGTCCTTGTGTATGAATGTTCATAGGAGCTTTATTTAAAATAGCTCCAAAATCAATACTACCCAAATGTCCTTGAATGAATGAAGAGTCAGAAAAACCCTGGTACATCCATGGTATGGAATACTACTCAGTAATAAAAAGAAACCAACTATGGGTACCCACAACAACTTGGGTGAACCTCAGTAAATTATGCTAAGTAAGAAAAGGATAGATATGTGTCAACTGTTCTGATACTGCCATACTGGAATTAAACACTTAAGTAAATAAATGGCAGATGGTAAGATTTGAGTTTTTCATTATCAGGTGGGAGATTGTAGCTAAGGAAAGGGAGGAGGTTAGAATGATCCACGGGGTAATAGATTAGAGTTAGAAGTAGCAGTTTAGACTCATGCTTATAACATAGATGGAAATGAATACATATAGAAATATTCATAGATTTGTGGTGAATATACATGAGTTAGTATACCCACATGTATTTCCCTGCTGTATCAACTGAGAGGGCCTAGAAGCAACAATACCCCAGTAGCAACAAGCATACCTGGCTCTCAGGACTTGGTTTCTAACACCCTTCTCCCATAAAAGGAACCAGAGCTCTTAGAGAAATGACTAATTCTAGGACTGTCCCAGCATACATACAAAATGATGCTCCTTTGGTATGAGAAAGTAAAACAAAGCAAATAAAACTAAAAACCCCACCACAGTGATGGGAGTATGTCAAAGGCACACAGGAATCCACAGAAAGAGCTGTCAATGGCCATAGCTCTACTAAGTTGAGCAACAAAATAAAGTGGTGTTGGAATATAACCTAAAATATGAAACAGGTGTTCATGAGTCTATACCAATATAAATAAATCATCAAGTAAATGAATAAATAAAGGATAAAAGACAAGCCTCCTAAAGGACAAATACTGTATGATTCTACTTATCTGAGGTATCCAGAGTAGTCAAACTCATGGAGACAGAAGAAGAAAATTGTGGTTTCTAGGGGCTGGGGAGATGGGGAAATGGGAAGTTGTTTCATGGGTATAGAGTTTCAGTTTTGCAAGATGAAAAAGTTCATTGTGTAACCAATCTCCAGTGAATATAATTAACACTGCTGAACTATACACTTAAAATGGCTAAGATGATAAATTTTGTGTTATGTGTATTTTTAATAACTTAATATTTCTCAAAATGTTTTCAAAACGGCATAATTTGAAAAACTGGTGAAATGCAGTCTGCAGTGAGGCTAATAGTATTGTATTGCAGTTAATTTCTTAGTTTTGATCATTGTACTATGGTTATATAAGATGTTAACATCAGAGGAAGCTGGGTGAGGCATTAAATAGAATTCTGTACTGTTTTTGCATCTTCTCTGTAAGTCTAAAATTATTTCAAAATCAAAAGTGTTAAAAACCCAAATCTCCTGTGCATAAGAATTCCAAATAATTTATGTATAAATGCAGACCTTGAGGAGGTGGTGCATAACTCTACATTTCTTAAGTGTGGGCTCCATAAAGTGAATTCCTTCCAAAGAATACAGTTTGGAAATGGAGAGGGCTGGGTGCAATGGCACATACCTGTAGTCTCAGTGATTTGGGAGGCCGAAGTGGGAGGATTTCTTGAGGCCAGAAATTCAAGACCAGCCTGGGCAACATAGCCAGCTCCTGTTTCTACAAAAACTAAAAAAATTGAGCCAGGTGTGTTGGTACATACCTGTAATCCCAGCTACTTGGGAGACTGAGGCAGAAGCATCACTTGAGCACAGGAGTTTGAGGCTGCAGTGAGCTATGATTGTACCACTGCCCTCTACCCAGGGCAACAGAGTAACACCCCAACTCTTAAAAAAAAGAAAAAAGAGAAAAGAAGAGTAATTTTACAGTGGATAAACTGAGCAGATACTACCTCAGCCAGGGATCAAGGTGAGCATCAACAATGATGCATCATGTTGATAGTAGGTACCCCTGATAGGAAGTGAGGACAATCACATTTTACTTTTGTGGTCTTCCTCCCCAAAGCATATGATCCCATTCTAATTGTGAGAAAATCATCAGACAAACCCAATGGAGGGATATTTAACAAAATATCTGACCAGTGTTCCTCAAAACTGTCAAGGACATCACAAATAAGGAAAGTCTGAAAAACTGATATGGCGGAGAGAAGCCTAAGGAGGCATGAAGATTAAATGTAATATGGTATCCTGGGTGGAAATCTGGAACAAAAAGGGACATTAGCTAAAAACTAAGGGCATCTGAATATAGTGTGGATGTTATTAATAATGATGTATTGATGTTGTTTCATTAATTGTAACAAATGTACCATACTATTGTACAAAGTTTAATACTAAGGGAAAGTAGGTGCAGGGTTCATGGGAACTCTCTGTACTATCTTCATAACTTTTTCTAAATCTAAATCTTTTCTAAAAATAGACTTTATTTTTAAAAGGATACATATTGCATGATTCCATTATGCAATATGCAAGATCTTGAAATAACAAAATTGTAGAGATAGAGCAGGAATTCGTGGTTGCTAGGGGTTAAGGATAGTGAGGGGAACTCAAAGGAGAATTGCCGCAGGGAAAGCTCTGTGGCTACGGTGTAATTGAATATCTTGACTGTGGTGGTTGTTTCACAAGGCTATACATGTGACAAAATTGCACAGATCTCTACACATACAACCACACTCACAAATACACACACATAAATGAAATCATGTATATCTGGTGAAATCTGAATAAGCTCTATGGATTGTGCCAATGTCAATGTTTTGATTTTTACATTGTTCTGTGGTTGTGTGGGACGTCGGCATGGGATGGGGAGAGTTGGGAGACACTTGCATAGGACTCAGTATATTCTTTAGCAACCTCCTGTGACTCTGCAGTTACGTAAAAATAAAAATTTTAAAAGTCTTTGAAAAATTGAAGACTTTGTGAGATGTCAGATGCCAGCATCTTAGTAAACTTTACTTATTAAGATGTGCCATTGAACCTAGCTGATTCATTTGTGCAAGGTTGTTTTCTGGTGTCATTTTCTTCCCACTTCTGGCAGACAGCTGAGGCAATTGTGAAGTTTGGAAATGGATTCCGGAGTCTTCTAGAGTACGGAGTATTGCTGACTATAATGGTGGTGGTTGGATCTCCTGGATTTATGAGTGGCTATGGAGGTCTTGAGGCGAGGGCAGCATGGATGGTTTGAGTGGGAAGAGGAGGCAGATACCATTCTGCTAGGAGTTTATTCTGCTTTACAAAGACACATGGTAAATCTTGAATTTTTTAAGAGTTCTGTTCTCACAAAAGAAATTTTGTGAAAATGAGAAAAAGATGCCCACTCAGGGTGGACACCACACCAAGAGAGCAGATCTTGGAAAGAGAAGTACAGGCTGGATTTCAGCCCTGAATTTTTCAGCCAAGTCCCCTCGTGCAGGCAGCAACTGGTGCAACCTTATATGATAGCCCTGGTGTACGATTATATTCTGTCTTATGTAGAATTATTAAGGGCAGTTACCAAATGAGTGGTGCAAGAGATAAGAGGTGTTTTTGGACTGTGGTCATAAGATTTCCTGGAGAAGGTGAAGTTGGAATTGAACCTTAAAAATAGGTAGAATTTGGATAGGCAGAGAATGTATAGAGGATATTCATGATCTAGGAATGTTTGCTTGAATACAATTCAACGAGGCCTTGTCTTTCTTGCTTATTCTTCCACCTTTGGTACCTGGTAATGTGCAAGCAGGGAAGGAAAGAAGGGAGGATGGAATGAAGGGAGGGAAGAAGGAAGGAAAGATTTAACTGTATGTCCTCATTCTATTTTTTTCATTAACTTCTTCCATGCTACCACATTGTATTAGGATAGGATAGACTGCTAAGATAACAATCCCAGAGTGTTTCTGGCTTTACACAATGGTGGGAATAAAGTTGGAAATCAAAGGTAGGTTCTGTTGGGAAGGTACAAAGATGAGAGGATCAGAGATTTTTTGACTTGGAGAACATTGGAGACACCGTTGAGAGTTTAACCTCCCATCTTATAAAGTAGGCAGATGAGACTCAAATAACTTTTGCTCTTGGATACAGAGTTCTTTAGTGACCAAGCAGGAACATATTCCATGTCACTTGACCCTTATTCCAGTACTCGGTGCCCTAAAAAGTAGAGAATTAAGCTTTAAAATATCAAGCTTTATAATGAGAGGATGTATAGTTTCCAACTCTTTTGAGGTTTTAACACTTATCATTTGTTACTTCCTAATCTTCCCATATGTGAATGTAACACTTTGGAACTAGTTTTTTCTTTAATTAATCCAAAATGAAAGCCCTTATGACACTTTAGAAAAGTGTATTACCACAGCTTTATAACGATTTAAAACTGGGCATTGGCATGTCCATAAAAGTGAAAGTGTTAGTAATAAGGAATGGAAATGAACACACCACTGTTTTCCACTTACCCACTCCCTTTCATTGCCATTCATTATTTCATCTGACCTGTAAAGGGCCTTTTTACGACCGTGGGCAAATCCTTCAGCCCTGTGCATCCCATCGTCCTCACTCCCTATTGCATATGTGACAGGTTAAATTTTTCCATGTAGCAACTGATTTCCAACATCCTCACTATTCTGGTAATCGCCTCTCCCCAGTACAGGCAGCGAGGCTGGTTTGTGCTTATCCCCTCAGGGCATGTTTCTGACAGCAGAATGCAGGGAAAACATGAAAAATACTTTATTTCTGGCTTCAAATGTCTAGAAACTTGGGAAATTGAAAGGAATTGGGCACAGAGAAACAATGTGGAAGAAAGTTGGAGCCAGGCTTTCCAGGATCCCTTCTTCCTTCCCCTTCAGATTAGAAAAATGATTCCCTGGCTCTGCAAGTAAGATTCTGCTATATGCTGGTGGCATGGGGCCTTAAAAATTACTAAAAATAGAGCTGGAGAAAAATTAAAAAGTGTATATTCCTCCCACCCATCAATTTGTAGACTGAGATTTGGGCCAGCCGCATGTGTGGACACATCCAACTTTCCTGAGAATCTTTGTCAGCATATTTCTCCACTATGGACTGATTAAAAACTTTAGAGTTGAGCCAATCCATTCCTAGGCAACAGCTTTGTCCCTGCATGAGAAGCTGGTAGGAAGGGATTAGGGCCACTCTTGGAAGTCATTGCTGATTTCAGAAATATCAATGGAACTAATGAGTCCAAGTTAGAATGAGGATTATAGAATGCTTTAAATTGTCCCAGTTCAGTGCAAGACAGTGAGAGGAGGAGAGGAAAAAGAAGGCAAGTCCTATTCTACTAGAGGTTGCTGACCAAATTCTCTGAGTCTCAGGAGACGAGCTGAGGTAGCAGTGCTTCACTCCTCCTGCAACGGCTCCCTAATACTCTACTCCTGAAGACTTCCATTGACTGCTATAATTCTACCGCAGGTGCTGCAAATACCGAAAGTCACAGTGGATGTTATGCTGGGTCAATTGATGGCTAGGAATGGGGAGTGAGCAGGAAATGTTATGACTATAACATTTCCTGACTATCTTGTTGGCTTTTGGAAGACGCACGTCCAAAGGTAAGACAAAGAAAGAAGGCAACAAATATATAAATGCCTGTATGTTCACATACAATTAAAGTATAATGTGCAAAGTCCTTAAGACAGGCTTTTAAACCCTACTTGTAAATACAGACTAAAAACTGGAACAGAACGGGTAGAAAAAACAGGCAGGGAAGCAGTGAAGACTCCGCCTTTCTTTTGAGACCCCATCACTCTTTCACAGCTGGCCATATTCTGCTTTAAACTGCTAGCTTTGTTTTTCAAATGCAGGCCTAGTAAGTCCCTTTAGGGCAAGGATGCTCAGCATAGGCACTGGGTAGGTAATCAGTAACTGTCTGTCATTTATTAAGTAGTCCCTCCTGTCACTCCAGTAAAACCTTAAGTGCAGCCAGGGATTCTTCCTTCAGATGTTTGACATCATGGGATATTTAGTAAGAAAGCTTAATCCCTATCTGTAATGCTCTTCTAAAAATTTAGGACAGGGTGGGTCTTCAACATCCTACAGTCCCCTTTGATCACTTTCAGCAGAGGCCTGACTGGTTCTATGAATCAGCCCTGGCTTAGTGGCCAGTTAGTGCAATACTGTATGAACAGTAACCCAGTAAATCAGACTCAACTCTTACCCAGAATGTACTTCCCAGTATCATACAAAAGAGATACGTTTGTTAAAATGTTCTCAATGATTCTGTATCCAGTTGGTGTGAGCAAAGACCCCCAAATGCTATTAAACTCCTTAGTGATGTGAACCAGATGGAAAATAAAACAAAAGAATTCACAACTCATGTTAGACTGAATTGAATGTCTTTAATTTCACACAATGAATAACATATGAATAGGATTAACTTTTTTTTTTTTTTTTTAATAGTTAAGTGCTCTATACTGTGCTAACCTGATCTGGTAGCGAAAAAGACTGAGCTTTCTTTTAGAAAAAAATGTTTAAAACCCAACATCTAAGACCATGGAGGAGCATGACAGTAAGCATGCTAGATGTATCTACGCCTCAAATAACAGCAAGTCCATGTTCATTTTAAATGTACAAAAATGCTTTATGAATAAAAACTGTTACAAAAAGAACATTTCAAACAATGTACAATTTTCTTGCCTCTATATTCAATAAAATACAAATACATTTTTTGTTCTAAAATATGTTTACATACAATCAAAGTAGAACATGCAAATTACACTTTAAAAAAGGCTTTTAAAAACCACTTATGAATACAAACTAAAAATTAGCCAGCACGACTTGTAAGACAATCTTGTGCCCCATTTTTTTCTTTTGAAATATATATGTACATATTTAACACATCATGTGCATTTATTATTATTTAAGAAATAGATTTTTTTTTTTTTTTTTTAAAAAAAGGAAGAAAAAGAAAGACACCAATCTAGGGTGGAACTGCCCTTCCACGTTGACCAGTTGGCAGCTCCTTTCAATTTCCCCCCTTTAGTGTTTATCAGACCTGGGCAAGTGGGCAATAGATATCCAGGAAGTTTCTTCCTTGGTTGATATGTGCTTCTAAGACTGTTCCCCAAATGACTGAGTCCAACAGGGAAGGAAGACTCATCAGTGGGGTGAACTCTCCAAGAAACAAGAGGCAGAGAGGACCTTGTATTGTGGAAAGAAACTTTAAGAAACACCAAGAAAATGCTACGGTATATTACAGTTCGAGTTTCTAGGCACTGTGATGACATTATCTGTAAGCTCTGGCATTTGGACCACTGTGATACTATAGGGTAGAGTTGAGAATAACGTCTATATTTATCTACTTTTACATAACAAGAAGGACTGAAAATCCTGCAACGTAACACTTAAATGGCTTTTGAGGCATTTCAGCTTCTGCCACCCCTCTCTCTCCATGCTGCAGTTGGTATTTAAAGGCTTTGGAAATATGTGTATAGACTTTAGACAGTTCCCAGGTAAATCTTTCTAGTGATAGGAAAAAAATATTCTCCAAAAGCTCATTATCTGAATATTGTTGGGTAATAAGCTACAAGAGGGATTTTCTACTTAAGTCTTAAAACCAAATCCTTTATGATCTGCATGTAGTACATCACCTTATACTATAATTCTGTCACCACTTGCTTATCATATTTATAGACCCAGCAATGTGCAGAACACAAATTCTGACTGCCATTGAACATGGCCTCCTACTCCGGACAGCAGCCAAATTAACATGCTAATCTTCTGCCAGCCCTTAGTCACCTTCTCTGGGTTGTTAGTGGCTGCTGATTCCTGGTCCTGCCAAGTCACAAACCAGCCCCTGACATGCTTTCCTTTCCTTTGACCTTTCTTCCTTGGGTTTTCGCCAGAGCTGGGCTATTTGAAGAAGTTAAACTTCTGTTCCTCTCATTTGAGATGAGGGGTGGAAGAGTAAGTAGCTCTTCCAGACACTTAGCCAAGTGGATTAAAGATCCATCATCACCTTCAAGGAGGCTTTTGTATCTAGATTTCATCCTTTTCTCATCACCAACCAGACTCCTTACAAGTGGGTCCGCATCTGCTTACTGAAGTCAGGTCATCCAGAAAACAAAAACTAAAACCAAAACCAAAACAAACAAACAAACAAACAAAAAAACCAGAGAAATAAAAATCAAGGGGTTTCTTTTATAATGAAATATTTTGTGAAGCTGTATATGGAGTACCATGTATCCCAAATGACCTCTTCTCAAAAAAAAAAAAAAAAAAAAAAAGCAGCCCCACCCAGAAGACAGTGTTGGGGGGCCCAGAGACCTCCACCATCAGGGTCAGGAGAGTTGGGTTTTCTTCCCAGCTCTGCAACCAACTGCCAACTGTCTGTAAGCTGCATTGGCCCACGGCTGAGCTGAGTTTGGACAGGTGGGGAGAGGCTAAAGGAATTGGGGGTAGTTAGAGAATAAGGAAATGGTTGTACTGATGAGTTAGGTAAGTGAAAAGCAGAATAACATAATGTGATACTGAGAGAGGAACTGGGTGGTGGAGAGAGGAAGCTGTGTAGGTGACCGAACTTGCTTCCGCCTCCAAGCGGCTGTTTCGCATGCCTCAGCTTTGGTCCTCTGCAGTATTCCAGTCTATTCCTAGGGTCATACATGTAGGGGATTCGAATTTAACTCACATGACCACTATAGACCAGAATTCACGTGTAAGTTGCAACTCTGCTGTTAAATCTCCTGAAATATCTTTCAGGGCTTTGGAAATTCTAATGTACCCCAAAGCTTTTTTGGAATTTCTCACCTACTAGAGGTTAATGTCAATTAAACTTTGGGTCCTTATTAAAGAAGTTTGCAGAGTGCCAGCTCATCTTCCTCTGCAAGAAGGTTGAGTCTGCTTATAGACGTGGCTGGAGAGACAGTACAACACAGGAAGGAGGAAGGGCAAACGAAAGAAAGAAGGAAATGATTTCAAAACCCAGGAAGAGAAACCTCTTTATGGCTGAATTGGAATGAAAATGGTTGCTGTTTCTTAGCAATGGTGGGGTGAGAGGGGCTAATTTAAACCTTCCTCTCAGGTGACTTTGGAACCACTCAGACAGGGCTTGGGAATGACGAATTAAAAATGGCTGCTTTGATTTTGCTGTTTAACTTGTGTGAAATGCCAAAGGTCAACCAAGGTCACAAACTGAGTATCTAGAATATAAGCTTTAAAGTAGAGGGGAATGCCGTCCTTTAAACTTACATATTGCTAGTATTAAATGCGACTGACCTAGCGGGCAGCAAATGATGTGAAGTCCATGGTGACAGAGCACAATAGTATGACTATGTGGGTAATTTCAACCAACTCTTGGTGCCATAACGGAGCAGTAATGTTTGCAAGCACATTAACTTGGAATTTAAAAATTTACTCACATAGATACCCCATCACTTATTCTCTTATGTTGCCAACAAAAATCCCTCTCTCTCTCTCTAAGGAAATAATATTGTGTTCTGAAATGATAATACAATTTCCAGCTGGTCCCAACTTCCCGTAAAGAAACTTAATTTGGAGGTAAACCAGATATTCTAATTCCCATTAGAAAATTTAATTCTCTCTCTCAGTGTCTCTTTCTATAATCTACCATGCCAGGTGTTTGATGTCTTGGGGAAGGTAAGGGGGAGTGAGGGAGGAAATTGAAAATACTTATTTGAAATTTCCACAATCTGACTTTTAGAAAACATCTACGGAAATGGAATTCTTCGTATTCATTCTGAGCCTGCTTAACATATTTTATTCGGGCTGTGGAAATGGATAATAGAGATGGAATATCTGTCCACGCTAAACCAATGGTTAGAGTACAACTTGGATGAGAAATGTACAGCTGAAATTGACCATTTAAAAGACGATTTGTCACACACAGTTTGCATCCATGCAGACTGATAGATTTATAATTACATTATGTACAATAATGTTTTAGTTTATTTAAGGCAACCACAATTTGGATACTTTGTCCAAGGTGGCTTGATATAATTGAAGTGGTGATACCCTTTGAGCATTTTATTTATTTATTTTTCCAGATAAGAACACTTACTCCCATTTGCTTTTAAGAAATAATTATCCAGGGATAATGGACTTCTTCTATTGTCTTTTTGTTTCCTCTTTTTTTTGAACAACCTATGACAATTATTCGTATGAAAAAGATCAGGTACCAGGGCATTGCTAGACACTTGTCTTTCTGGTGGGTCTGGGGTGTCAGTTTTTGGTGGCTTGTCAAGTTATTCTATTTGCTGTGGGGTATTAAAACCATTTTATTCTGCCTCTGCTCTGCTGACATGTTTTAAGTATAAAAATAGCCTGGTTGACATCTGGGTCAACATATCCTTGGCTGCTCTGCGTAACTTATTAAAAAGGTTTTATCAATACTGAGTATGTTTCACAATGATTGGGATTCAAAGCCAGGTTCTTGGAACAGCATGCCAAGGTTGAACTTTACAGCACAGGTTAAGAATTGTATTATTTAAATGTGTACCAAGATTAAAAAAAAAAAAAAAGCAGCAAGTACGTCAATGAAAAGATATATGGAAGTACAACGGGCAAAGGAAAAGTAGGAATAGACAACGCTAAAAATCAGTGTATGTGCGACAGAAGAGGCACACAGAACATGAATGCGGGTCTAAGGTCGCCTATCACTAGAACTCCACCTTCTGATCACACAATTCCATCTGAGAAACTGTACGGTTAAGGGAAAGATTCAGGTCACCTGAAGATGACGTTGGTACCCCAAAGCTTAGCAGAGCTTGAAAATCAAAAGAAATAAAAACCAATTAAATGGAACGGGTTACAGCAATGCCAGTTGAGCAATTTGCAGCTTTTCTCCCCTTGGAATGTTTCCTAATTGAGGGTGTTTCTCTTTCGATTTTCCTGGCCAGCAAATGAAATCGGAGTCGAGGGCGCACTTTGGCAGCGGGAGGTCAGGAGAGCGCCACCATCCTGCTCCTCCTGGGGGCCTTCCGCTCGCCTGCGGACGATCCAGCCGTACTGAAGCGCCGCGTGGTGGGAGCTGCGGTGAAGCTGACAAGCTTCTTCTGAAGGTGTCTCCCTGCTTTGCTTTCCTTAGAGCTCCTGATGGCTCAGCCCGTCGTCTGGCCGGATTCTGCCTGCCCGGCTTCTGGAGAGAAGGGCGTGGGTGTCCCTGCAGCCGGGGATTCCGCCCCCGCCCACTGCGCTTTCCACGTATCAGTTCCCTAGGCCCCAGGTGCAGACGCCCAGACCCGCCCTAGGGAAGGACCTCGCTCTCACTCCCTCGGGACTTCCTCTGCCTTTTGGCTTTCACCTCCTCTTCCTGGGGAAGGGGCTGCTGCGGGGGCGGCTGCTGCGGGGGCTGAGCGGGGGCCTGCGGTTTGTGTTTCCTCTTTCCGCCTCGGGGGGTCTTGGGTAGAGGGGGTGGTGGGGGTAGGGGCGGTGGCGGCGGTGGCGGTAGGGGCGGTGGGGGTGGCGGGGGCAGGGGCGGCGCCTCCCGGGCCATGTGGATGACCGCTTCGATGGTGGCCATGATGGTGTCTTGGCTGGCGGCGGGCTCCAGCACCAGCGGGCTCAGGCTGGGCTTCTGGCCCCTTTTGCTGGGCAGGTCGATGCATTTTTCCAGCACCGGCATTTGGTCTCTGGAGTCCTCATCGAACTGGGTGGGTTGCTTCCTCGGACGCCCGCGCCTCTTCTTCACGAAGTTGTTGCCTGTTTTTGATTGTCTCTGCAGCCGCTTGGCCTTCAGGATCTTGTTCACGTGGTCCAAGTTCTTCTTGGTGGATAGGATCTTGGTGTAGTTGCACATTTTCCGCACTTCGCACTGGATGGCTTCGATCTCCCGCCGCTTGAACCTCTTCTTCAGGGAGGAGCCAACTGCAGGAGGGGAAGAGAGAAGAAATTGAGCACAGGATGCAAGGTTGCCTTCAACCCAGCCTCTTCACTGACAGCTAGCATTCTACTTGGCTATAAAGATTATGGAGAATTAATGCTATGGGTATTAAAATAAAAATAAACATTTCTCAAATATTCATTGTGCATGCAAAGTACTTCTATTTACATTATTTCAGTCCTCCCAACAATTATGTGAAATATTGTTCCCTTTTTAAAGATGTGGAAACTGAGGCTCACACTGTTGAGGTAAACTGGCCTAGAGCCGTGGGACTCAATGGCAGAATCACAATATAAATCTTCCCATTGTTTATCTTATTATACAGGTAATTTTTTATTCACCCTTTTGACATTTGATCTGATTCAATTTAGCACAGGATTAGACTTTCTCTTTTTGTAGGTGTTGGATGAATGAAAAGGCACATGGGCCTCCATATCAAGCAACTGGGATCATGCAGATATACTATCGATCTCATAGAAGAGATGCCTTGGCTTGATCAAGAATAAGAAAATGTAAGTGAACCATTTTATTCCTAACCCTTCTCCACTGACACAGGGAGGCCTATTTCCTGGAGCACTCTCGTTATCATGGCATCATCTCTCTGTGCTTTTCCCCCAGCGTTCTGGACTACTCAGCTTGCCTGATGGCATTCAGTTAACCAGGTCCTTCATAACCAGTTCATCCTCTGGGAACCTCAAGGGAAGTATCAGCCAGGTGTTTCTGAATCATTTACACTACCCCTACCAGGCTGGCGTTTGCAAAGAGCTCTTTTCATGTCCTGTTGGCCAGCTGCAGCTGCACCTCTATTTTATGAGCCGAACTTCTTGTCTCAGGAAGTCCTGCACTGCTGCCACTAAATGGCCTTCAGAACTGCTTAGTTTTGAAGTTCAGACAGCATAAAGTGTGAATGGCTTCAAAACATAGCCAGCCATTCCTCCTGCAGATCGTTCTTTCTCCTTGTGTTGTTCATGAGCAAGCGCATGTGTGATACCTGTCTGCGCGCGCACACACACACACACAAACGGGCACGTACACTCACACAGACTCCATGGCTCCACCTTCAAGGTGGCCACTCCCCCTGGCTGTTTATAAACATAATAAGTGTGTCTTCACCGAGTTCTTTGCTGCTATGATTTACGCTGCATGTTCAGCCCGAAAGGAGCCCACGTGGAAGACCTACGCATAGAGGGGAGTGTGGTGCATTTTATCATTTTGGTTTGTTGTTTCCTCCCATAATTTTTTTTGTACCTACTAATAGAGAAGCAGAATAAATATCTTAAGAGAGAGGAGGAAAAAAGATGCTTAAAACATGGATACCATTCTCACTTATTCTTGGGTACTCCCACTTGATTCTTTCCTCTGCTTTGTCCCATTTCTCTCTCATGCTGTGCCCAGCACAGATTGCCAGGAGGGTTTTATTTGAAGTTATTTACACCCCCAGCTTCATGGAGTGGGGAGAGCTGAGTCCCACAGGCCAGGTCAAAATGTTACTGCTTTTGGCCAAAGGTCAGTAAGACTGACCGAGCAATGAATAACTACTGAATGATCTTTAAAATAAGTTATAAAGATCAAAATAGAACAAAGCCAGAGTGAGCTTCCGACTATAAAAATAAAATTTTTGTAGTTAGTTTTGTAAAAGAAAAAGGTTGCCTGGTTGTAAGTTATCAGAGGCAAGAACCAATGCTTGTCTGTCTTTATGGCCCTCAAAGGGCCTAGCAGGGTACCTGGTATGTAAAAGAGATTTAAGAATTGTTTCTGGACTGACAAATCAATCTAATCAGGCCTTGTAGTCATATTCCCTAGAAGAGTTCTAGTTTGAATTTTTAAAGTGACCATTGCAAATATAGTTATACTAAAACTTAGCCCACCTCCATGTCAGTGACAGATAATTTACTTTGTCCACATAGTCCATGAGTCAATGGCAACTAGTCAGTAGTAATACTCCACAAACTTGACACTATTCCAAGCAAAGGTTTCATTTACAGTTTGCCCTCTCTTTAGTTTATATCAGCCATAGAGGAAGCAAATGCTATGTGATATGTTATATAATATAGCATGAAAGTATAAGGAAATCGCCTTGCTGACATGTAATATAGCATAGAAGTATAAAGTAAATCAATTAATTGGCAATACTGTATTTGACTGAGTTAAGCTTGACGGAAATACTCCATGAGCTGCAGGTCATTTGGGGAAAATACAACCAATGGATTGTCGCTCTATGTGTTGTCTTTTTAATGTGAAATGCCAAAATAAATAAGTAAATAAACAAACCCCCAAAACAAAATCTCCAAACCAAAATAAAGAAATAAACAGAAACATAGCAGATAGCAGCTAATTCCATATTCAAAAACATGTGCTGAATAACTTATTAAGTCTTTGCATTAAAAAAGGATTATGAAATAAAAATTAATTCTGATAGTGTAAATCTACCAAACAATCCTAAAAAATGTCAAAACAACTCTTTTGTGCCCACCATTCACATTTAGCAAATGTTAACTTTTTGTCATATTTTTTTTTTAGTAAGAAAGAAAACATTACAGATTGAGCGAAGTCATGGCTCCCTTCTCCATTCCTTTCCCTTTCTTTTTTATGCTTGTTTTAATCCTTTTGTTGCATATAGATGAGCTCATATTGGTAAAAATTAAAAATCTGAATCTACCTAGTGTTGGTAATGATGTAAGAAACTGGGAACACTCACATACTGTTGGCGGGAGTATAAACTGCTATAATCATTTTGGAGAGTGATTGGGCAATAACTGTTAGAGTTGAAGATGTACACATTCAATGTCCCAGCAATTTCATGTCAAGCTTGCCTCCTTTACTTATATATAACAGGAGGCAAAAGTTATATAAGGATGTTCCTTGAAGCTCAGTGTATGATACAGAAAACTGAAAACAATCTAATTAATCAACTGTGATACATAAAACAATGCAATATTATACATCGATTAAAATGAATAAACTACACATAAATATATCAACATGGTTAAATCTTATTTAAAGAGTTGAGTAGAAAAGGAAATCACAAAAACATGTTTAAGTATACTACTTACATAACTTTAAAAACACACATACTTCTTGAACTTTTATTTTATCTTCAGAGTCCAGTTGTGGAGGTTTAAAGTGACTGCTGTGTAGGAGATCAGCTGTGAGTCAAATACTTGGTGGATGACTCACCTACTACTCAACATCTACTTCTCCCCAAGGCAACCTCACAGAGTTTTATTAAGCCTCTAGAGTAGGGTTGTCCAACAGTTTTCTGAGATGGTGAAAATGTTCTCTATGTGTGTGCTGCTCCATAGGTAGCCACTAGCCACTTGTGGCTACTGAGCACTTGAAATGTGGCTGGTGTGACTGAGACACTGAATTTTTAATATCACCTAATTTTCATTTAAATAGCTACAGTGTGGCTAGTGGCTACCCTATGGGGCAGCACAACTCTAGAACTACCTACCTTGAAATACAGAGGACAGAAGACACACAGGGATTCATTCAGTAAATTGTGGACTGTGGGAGACTCTAGGCAAACAACCTGGTGTCTTCAACAAATAAATCGCCGGGCAGGGGGAAGATGAAACTGTGCATCAAAAGAGACTAAAGAGATAAAGTGACCTTATTTGGATGACAGTTGGAACAAACTGTTAAGAGAGATCATGAAATAAATGGAAATGTGAACTATGGGCATTTCATGATATTATGTAATTACTGTTAATTTTCATAGGTGTGATATTTGCATTGTGATTATGCTTTTTGAGTTCCTATCTTTTAGAAATGCCTATGAAAATATTGATAGATGAAATCACATACTATCATCTGGGATTGACTTTAAAATACTAAGGAAGGGAGGAGGTAAGTGGAAGTATTGATGAAACAAGATTGACTGTAAGTTGATATTGTTGAAGCTGAAGTTGATATTGATGGGTACATGAGGTTTGTTAATGCTATTCTGCTTACTTTGATGTATGTCTGACATTTTCCATAACACAATGTTAAAAAACTATAAATAAGTGGCAATAAAGCATCTTAAAATCTTAGGGCTGGACAGTGCTCTAATTTTCACTCTCTTGGGGCTTTATTTTACCTAAATACTTTTTGAAGAATAAGAGATGTCCTCAATGAAGGTCATGCATCCACCATCTCCCTAGAAGGCTTAGCTTGTAGCTGCCCTCCTGTTTTAATGGCATAGAAACATGAATGAGTTCTCTGTGTTTTATGCTTTCACCACCTGCATAAATAAATATATGTCATGAGCCAATCTCCATTGATGGCATCAGGTATTATGACAGTATCCCTCTGTCTTTTGCACATTATAATCTTTGGGGTTTTTCATATCTACTGAACATCTGAATTTCATTTATTTTTCCTTTATGTTTGTTATCCAAACTTTCAGTTCAGATTTGTTATCCCTCTGTGTGAACAATAGCAGAGTATGGTATAGTAGAAATGACTGTGTGTAGAAGAAGCTGGAAAACAAGGTGAACTGAGATAAGTCCCTTAACTCCTCCATCTCTGTTTCTTCATCTGTTACACTGGATGGTGGAACCAGATGCTCTTGGAAGTTCCCTTCTATATTTAGTTTGCCATAATTCTTTTCTATACTCATTAGCAGTTGCATCCCCAAATGTGGGGCGGCTTTCTAAAACATTTATTCATTGAATAATTCTAAAATATTAGTGTGTGGGGAGAACTTCGGACTTGGCAGCGTTTGATATTCACAGATCTTTCTCCTTATTGCTTATGATTTCACTGTCCCTCTAAATGTTTACAGATTTTTCTCTCTTCAAATCGTTTCATTATTGGACAGTCATTTCTGGGCTCTTGCTGCAAGATTGATTCCATATTTGCTCTCCTTCCTATAATTGTCCTATATCTTGCCTGCTCTTTGTTAGTTTTAAAGAATAATTATTGAGTGGCCCAGGCAAAATGCAAATTCATTTCTTCATAACTCAGCAATACAAATTTTCTTTCAGACCCTATCTATATTTGAAATTGCCATGCAAATGGTTGAGCTGGTTTTGGTCCAGATCTAGACATTCTATCTTTTCACTCCCATTATCAGAAGATTGGCTCATCAGCATTCTGTTGATTTTGTCAAGTCGGTTATGGTAACTAGAGAATGGACTTAGCACTGCTTTTTGGATGCAGAATTTGTACGTATAGTAGGCCCCCTGAGACAAAGGCTAACAAGGCTTAGTTATATAGAAGATTCCCAAGAAATAGATACCCATGTTTGTAGACTGTACTTTGCCCATGTACAAGACACACCCTATTTTACAAGAAAGCTTTGGGTGGATTGTGGAGGGAGGCAAATTTACCTCTAGACTCCTTAGAGTTTTTCTTGCTGTTTGAATGTTCCTAAGGGGAGGTGGAAAGATGTTGAGGAAGGCTGAACTGCCTGGAGTTGGGGTGCATTTCAGGGCAGATAGAGCTGGAATATCCTGTGCTTTAATCAAGGCGGAGAGTTGCAGTGTGAATTGCTTTGTGTGCTGATACATGTCAGAAGATTCTCTGAAGGCAAAGGCCACACCTTTTTTTCTCTACTTTCAGAGTTCCCAGCACAGGCCCATCGATACAGCAGTACCTGATCTGGTGCATACTATGTGGTCAGCAAACACAAGCTCAATGGCATTCAATTGTCTCATGTTCTCCAATATAAATTCTGCATTTTATTTATTTATTTTACTTTGTACTTGTGCTTGCCTTGGTAATGGTCTCTTATTTTCCTAATGCTGCTTTTTATTTTTAATGGGGAGAATGAGGTAACCTGCCTTGGCATGCAAACTTTCTTCTTCCATCCTTAGAATTTAAATTAACCTTCTATAGTACTGGCCTTAAAAGCTCTTTTGAAAAAGATGGCAAGTTGCCTCTGCTGGTGAGGCCTCTGCAAGGTAGGGGGCATCCGAGTTGCTGCTTGTTATCAACACAAGTGCTAGAGGACTGCTAAGTTTAAAGCAGCAATTTAGAATTAAGAGTTAGCAGATGTGGGGGATTTGTCATAATATGATGGTGTTTTCATTCTGTTCTTAATATCATCTTAACATACTTTGGGGTTTCTTTGAAAACATGAGTAGCTTGTTTGAAGTATAGTAACTGCTTGACTATTCAACAACTTATTCTTAGGGGTTTATTGTGAAAGAACTTTTTATCTCAGTTGCAATGGCTTGAAGGACTCTGGTCTGTGTTCTATTCCTATTTCACATTTTTTCTTGGGACAAGGTAGGAGGAGAGGTGGGCAGACTGGCTGATGGACAGGTGAAGCAGTGGGGTATGTAGGTGTGAGCATGTTTATGTGTGTGAGCTCTGAAGTGGGCTAGGCCACCAAATAGTTAGTGTCCCAGAGCAGCTCCCTAATCTTCTCAGGAATGGTGTTGGATTTAGAAATCGGCCTAGTGCTCTCCTGCCCCTGCCACCTTGCCCACACTGTTCACCTCCTCTCTGCCTCTCTAAATTAAACCAGCAGCTTCCCAAGTGCACATTCCCTCCAGAGGAAGCCAGACAATTTACTGGGCTGCAGAAAGAACACATTCATAATTTGTATTTACATTATTTATATTTTACCTAAATAATCCTCATGCTTAATAAACGGAACTGCAGCCATGCCCTGACTTGCGCTGCCCATCAGATGACAGGTCACCTGTCACACTTGGGCATGAGATTCCTGGGAGAAGAGGAGGCCATGTGCATTCAAGAGGTTGACAGGGGATCTTACTGGTTAGTTGCTTTCAGGGTGCTGTCAGCGTCCTATATTTTAAATTTGTAGCAGGCCAGCTCACGTGGTAATTTTAGAAAAGCAAGACTTTTCAACAGAAAAAAATTTCAAAATACTTTGTAATGAGATGAAGAAGACCCATACAATATTTTATATACCACACAGAGTTCTGTTGGTTATTTCACACCAAACTGTATACACGAGTGGCCACTTTCAAAGATGAATTTGGCCGTTTTCTTGTACAAAAAGACAAGGGTTCCAAATTTTCTTAACTCTTCTAGGCTGTCAGTAATGTTGCCCTGCAGATGATAAACAACAAAACACTTAATGTCCCTTTACAGTAAACTGGGTCAGAAAGTAACCGCGTTTGGAAAGAAACTCATGCTATAGAAAGAGCAGCTTTGGAAATTTATTGCAAATGTTTCCACCATTTGGCAATTTTGTTGCTGAAAACAATATAGCCTATAAATCCCTTTAATCTGCAAATCTGAATACCTTGTAAACAGAACTGACTTTCAAATGAAGAGTTGGACTAAAAAATATGGACCATCTAATTGTTAATAAAGAGGATGGTTTGCCAAGTTTCAACAAAAATCTTGTTTAACTGATAGATGAGATTGGAAAAAAATAGTACTGATTTAAGCACAGTCAACAATCTACTTTATTCTTTTGAATCTATGTGTATGTGAAATATTCTTTATCCTACAACATCTGCTAACAACAAGTATTGAAACAAACTGAATTCAGAACGAGAACTTTAAATTACTTATCACAAGTGCTTAAAAAAAACCCCAAGATTTTTGAAAACAAGTATACAAACTCAATTGCTTGGCCCTCCTTAAAACACTACTAAAAACACTTAAATCAGTATAACATTTTGATAGCAACAAAAATATTTTTGTTCTGTTAATAATAGGTAAAATGAAATTTAAAATTATTTTAAGAATATATTTCAAGTTGATCTCATCCTGTTAAAGTTTGTATTTAAGAAAAAGAGGGCACGTATTTTTCGTATGTATTTAAATGGTGTGACTATTCAAAATTATGTTACTAATATCACTGCATGATCAATAATCTGGAGCCCACTGCTTTAAAGTTATCCTTTCTGTTTTAAAAAACTCCTCAAGAGTTTATTCACTCACTTGGTATTTAATCCTCAAAGATCTTAACTAAAGCTTCTTGAAGACAGCATGTGTTGTCCTTTTTCATACCTTTCAAAACAAAGAACACAGTTCCTGTGTCATAGTAGATGTTTGATTAGTATTTCCTGCTAGACTGTTTCAGACTGTAAACTCCCGGAGCCCAGATTCTGGAGATCATTTATCTTTATATTCCCCAGAACACCTTTAACTGAGTGGCATGCCATTCCATGGCAGTGAGGGGTGCCCTATCCATGGAGAGCTCCTCGAATGGGATTTAATGCTGACATCCTTTATTTGATTAGGCAATTCACAGGTCCTGGTCTGTAGGCTTTCAGGGTCCTTGACTTCTCTGACCACGAGGAAATAATGCCAGTTATTTCATGGGCCCATGGGTTAGACAAACCACCTGGGACTTTGGACAGATAATGACAATGGTGACTCATTCCAGAGAGAATCCAAGCTGAGTAAAAACATTACTAGGTTGCTCAAGGGACTTCTAAGGAGGGCAAGCCGGATTTTGGCAGTCCTGAAAAAACTGGGCAAAAGAGAGACCTCAGAGATAAGAGAACCAGAAAAAGATGAGATTATAGCTCCCTGTAAGGTGCATCATGAATATTCATCACAAGGGGTTGCCCACCACGGATGAACAGAGGAGTCTTTTAAGTTTGGGGGATTTTCTGGAGGTGCTATTTATTTATAAGTTACTTGTAAATAGTCAGCCGGGAGTGGTGGCTCACGCCTGTAATCCCAGCACTTTGGGAGGCTGAGGTGGTGGATTATGAGGTCAGGAGTTTGAGACCAGTCTGGCCAACATGGTGAAACCCTTTCTCTACTAAAAATACAAAAAGTAGCCAGGTGTGGTGGTGCACACCTGCAATCCCAGCTACTCAGGAGGCTGAGGCCGATAAATTGCTTGAACCCAGGAGGTGGAGGGTGCAGTGAGCCAAGATTGCGCCAATGCACTCTAGCCTGGGCAACAGAGTGAGACTCCATCTCAAAAAAAAACAAAAAAAAAAACAAAAAAAAAACTAGGCTTTTGGTAAGGAGTGAATTGGGAATGGCAGCACTGGTAAACTGAGAAATACGAGGGCATTTAGCCCTCCTCTGTTTCATTCAACTTTGGCTTTTGTTTGTTGTAATGTGGATCAAGTCCCAACACACTGATGAGACAACATGGAAGGCTGGATAGAAATGTAGTTAACGCCAAAAAGTTTGAAGCTACATCTGTTGAGTCTCACAGCATGCCAGTTGGTCACACAGCGGGGGTGGTTGCACCCTCTCAAAGGGCTCTTTATATTTCTTTTTTCTTTCCTCTCAAATGTGGTATCACTTTATCCTTAACCATAAATACCATCTCTTATATAATACCCCAACTATTATGCATGCATGTTCTTACCTGATTGTGAGACACTTTCTTTGTCTCTTTAAAACTTTGAAAAAAAAATACAGGGAAGAACAAAGAAACATATAACAAACATGAACACGGGCTCAGATAAAATAAGTCCTGTTGACCATGCTAGAACTTCAAGAATTACATATAGCGGTAAGTATCTCTGTTTTGTTTTTTTCCTGGTCTTAATAGTAACTGCATTTGTTTACGTATTAGCTAGCATACTTGGCAATCTGATGGAAAACATATTGACCAGGACCAGGACATTAGAAGAATGAGGTTTGGATCTTAGCTCATCACCCCTCAGTTCTGTGTCTCCAGACAAATCTCTCCATTTCTTGAAACGACCGACCCTTGATTCTCAATAAATATAATTCTATAAAAGTCATATACCTCCAAGTTTTCTGTGCCCTAGGTAAGACATCCTCAAATCCTTCATCTGTGTTTCCTATCAGATGAATTCTAGATCAAAGCAAATTCTTCATTTTTATCACTCTCTGGAGATTATGTCATCTGCTAAAGTTGATCTGAAATTTTAGTGCCTAGAATTGAACTGATTTTCTAGATACGAAGGATTAGTACAGAAAAATGGGTTTGATTAATTTCTGTGATCAAGGCACCATGCTTATATTAATAGAAGCTACATTTTTAAAAAACTGCATTTTTTTTTTCCCAACAACATCCTACTGTTGGCTCATGTTAAATGGAGGCTCAATTAACTCCCTTAAACACTTTCATATAAACAGCTATCAACACTGGCCACTGCTATGTGGAATTGGGTGTTAAGCTTAAATGCAGGCCTTCTATTTAAATCTGCAAAGTTTAATTTTATTAACTTTGTGAATTAATATTCTAGTCTGTTGTGAAAATTTTGAAACTTAATTTTGTTTTCTCAAAGAGTTCTCACATTTTTAGGAATATTCAGAGGGCTCGAATACCCTAAAAGTTAATGTCTCTCCTTTTAACTACCTCTGGGCTGGATTCAAGTAACTAAAAGCCATGCTATCATTTTTTCTTTATTGAAGTTTCTAAAGAAAAAGATGTCAATTTACAAATTAACTATCTTTGTATTCTCCCTAAAAACAATAAGAAATTTACACAAATTGTTTTCGACTTTCTCATGTCTGTTTGGTTAGTGGAAGATGGATGAACCACAGAAACAATAACTTTGCATAGCCTACAGGTGTGTGTGCCCAACTCTATTATTTCTGTAAGTGTCAGAGAGGATATTACATCTGATGTTGAACAGGGAAAAAAGTCTTGCATTTTTCTTTTATCCAGAGGCAACTCTTCTGCCCTAGTGAGAAAAAAAAAAAAAGATACAAAACAAAGCAATACCAGGCATTGTTCCAGTGCGCACAAATTTCCACTGGAATTCAGTTTATAATTCAGTCTTAAAGCTTTTTATGAACACTTCATGTCTTTGTATATTCCACCCATTCTTTAAAAGTCCAATTAAGTTCTCTTCCTAAAAGCCATCCATGGACTCTCATTTCAGCATTCATCTGTTTGCTCCTCTCTATATTGCCTGTATCTCTCTGATGGCACTTCACTTAGTCCGTCCTCTATTATGATTATGGGATTAATCTGTATTAACACTCTTCTTAAATTTTAGTTTTCCTAAGGGACAAGGACCTTGTCTTAGCAATTTGTATTCATGCTTGGAATAAACATTGATTCAGGCCCAGTTTGTGCCAGGCACTATAAGGGGCATGGAATGTTGTGCCTTCCCCCTAGTGAGCAGCACAGAGTCTAGCTGACTTACTTGAATTGAAATCAATCTGTGTGACCTGACTTGAACAGCACTTACCATCTATTTCATAAAGTCTGTGTTTGAGGCATGAAAGGATGTTTTTGGAGATTCAAATCACTGTCAATTAAATTAGGTCCTCACATATTTCAGCTGTTCTCTACTCTGTTCAGAGCACCGTTAACTGAAGTCTCTCAGTTAGAACCAAAAGTACTGTGAAATATAGACAATATCTAAACTTCATTCCATAAGAGAAGTGGAGTTTCAATGACGAAAACATGGACTAAAGCAAGTTTGGAATTTATTAAGAGTCACTAAGAAGACCAGCTTGAACACTTAAGGACATTAAGGATGTTTAAGAACGTGAAGATTGACTGAAATGACGAGTCCCCTGGAAAAGGAACACATGTACATATTATACATTAGAGGGAGAGAGAGAAGCAGGGGAAGGAATGGTCTTTTTTGTTGTTTTTAAATAGACTTTTTTAGAACAGTTTTAGATTCATAGCCAAATTAAACTAAAGGTACAGAGACAGAGGTTTCCCATATATTCCCTTGTCCCAGCACATGTATAGCCTCTACCATGAATGGTCTTTTCATTGCCAAGCATGTGAATCAGAATCATAATGGTTTATTATGGGAGAAGGGTCATATGCTCTCTTGGCAAATATATATACATTCACATTCTGAGTGCTATACAAGGAGTTTTTTGAAAAAAAAAATTGCTTTAACTTTTTTCTTTTTTTCAAGTATAAGCTTGAACAGACTCAAGACGGCAAACACTCCCTCCTCAATTTAAGATTTGACAATTTAAGAAGAAAAAGCTCATTCATCATCTTTCCCTTTTAGAGACCATAAATTATTGGCTCATACGCCATGTGGCTTGGATTCTAGGAAAAGTTAGTGTAAACAAATCCAAGTTACAATGCGTGGAGTAGGAGAGTGAGTCATAAACAAAACACAGACATATGCTCTCATATAAATAAGGGCCTGGATCATCAGCTTCCCAGAGTCTGCTTCCCATTAATTACACAACAAAATGAACTTTCCATATGTAAAGCCCAAATCACTTAACTCTGGCAACTTGTATAAGACAAAGACCAGGATTGTGACTATGTAGGCACTAACAAAACTAGATTTCAAAATAAAAAATGTCCTTTCAAAATATCTTCAAGAAGATCCCCTGGAGGAGAATTTTTGAGTAACAAAACTATCCCCAGGCACTCTGGGAAGACTGCTTGGAGGCTGATAAGGATCCCTGCTGAATTTATAGGTAATATTAGGCACATTCTCTTTTGTTCTGTGTCCTGTCATTTTTCTGATGCTGGCTAGCCCTGGATCCCGGCCACACAGAGTTTTCACACACATTGCTGGGACCATTGAAAAGTTTCAGTTCCTTTGCTCAGTTCCTTCTCGCTGTCTTTTGAAACTATCCATTGGTAGCACTAACTTATATTTCCTGATTGTCTCATGAAGACTATCTGGTCTCTTTTAGTTTAAAGAGGTATCAAGGAAAACATAACTCCTGGGGAAGAGTATTCTTCAATAGGTCAGACACTCCAAGAGAGGTGGAAGTGAGGTCTTTCCTTACGTCCCTTTCAAAAGCTGATTCCATAAAATAAACTAACAGAGTTAGTTCCAATGGACATTAAAACAACAGATCTTAAACTTTAGGTGTCCTGGATGGGGGAAAGAGGAGGAAAAGGACTTTCAGCTCTTTCCTAGTTGTGGGGGTGAGGAGGTAGCTTTCAACCATTCATACACTCGGGGACTATTTTTGTAACATCTATGCTTTGTGTCATACCTTACACCATAAAAGGCAAGTAGAATGCATTGCTCTTGCCCTCAAATGAAGGTGACGGGGAAGGAACTAACATTTCTGGAAAACCTACAGTGTATGTTGCAGTATTTCACATATTTCCTCATTTACCTGTGATAACAACCACTTGAGGACCTTGATTAGTATCCCTTAGTTTCTTTACAGTACAGAGATGAAAACCAAGTATTTTTTTCCTAAGGGCACACATCTCAGAAGTTGTGAATGCAATAATTCAAGCAATGGCTGTCTCATGTCAAAGCTAGTTTCATGCTATATTTCCTTAAGAAAGCAAAGAAGACAAGGAGCTAGAAAAAGACTGATAAAACCCGAGTTTCCTCATTAATTTTATACTCTTGTCTGTACTGGAGTGCCAAATTTCTCTGAATTTCACCATCTCGAAGGCCTTTTCCAACCCCCTAAATTCCATAATTAAATAACAGAAGATATTACTGCAGATGACACATCATCGCTGCTAGATTAACTGTTCCTGCACATTGTTTTGATCCTGCTCCAGTTCAATGCCTTCAATTGCTCCTTGTAGGGAGCCAGACATTCAAGATACTGAGAGAAGCTGGTCAGGGTTACGAAGAAAGGTGGGAGGCAGGGCATGGTAAACACAAGAGACTATGGCACATTTAATGGACAAAATTTATCCTATTCCAATCAATTGCTGCCAGTTAAAAAATCTGAGCCCAAAGATGATAGTTTCATAAAGTCAGAAAGCTTGATTATTATGTAAATCTTCTGATGTTCATAAACTGCTAATTAATTTTTTAAAATTTACAACCTTCTGTAGGCCAACCAAAACACAAGTGTAGACAGCAGCTGGGCCATGGCTGTCATTTTGCTATCATTGCGGGTCAGAATAGTGACCCTGTCTTATTCTAGACTTTTGGGTACTCCATCTTCTGATCTCAAATTTCCCTTCCAGACTCATCTGCCATTATTTCCATATGAGTGCTGTATCCCTATCTCCTAGCTTCTGTCTGCTTACCTAATTCAGTTTATCTTTAGAAGTCCATCTTAACTCTTCTCTTCCCAAAAGAGAAATCTCTTAGTACCATTCAGTTGAAATCAACTGCTGAATAATAGTTCTGTTAGTATCTCAGATTGTTATTCGATCTATTCATTTAAAAATACTATTTGGTCATCTCATGTTTTGGAGGCAGGCCTTCCCATGTAGTGTTAAAGCTCCTCTGGGGCAGGGGCTAATCTTCTATTTGTATATATCATTCATAGAATTGAGTGCAGTGTGGCAGGCTCTTAAAAAAAAGGTTGACAATTTTTAACAAAGTCTTACAGATGTTTGAGTAAGATGAGATTGATATAGTCACTAATGCCTTCAAGAGTAGGGGGCTTGGACTGTGTCCTGAGATAAGAGTATTTGGAAGGGAGAGTGAGGATACATATCAGTTTCTAAAGGATAGTTAATGGATATTATGATCTAAGTCATCACATGGCTAAATTGTGACTTCACATGATTAAATCCTGACATGAGATAACTTCAGTTCTGACATGAGAGGGTTTCATAAAACACTTACATGTTAAGTTTTGAATATGTGATTGGTGTTTTCATCTGATATTTCATTTCTTTCTTGCTACTGCCTAGAAGGCAGAAATTATTTTTCTCATTTCATTGATGAGAAAACTAGAACTCAGAAATCTCAGTGAGACTTTGTGACTAACCTAAGGGGATGGATTAAAAAGTATGGCAGTACTGTAATGAGGACTCTGCAATAACCCTGACCCTTGAATTTCAAATCCAGTTTCACTCTGCCTCAATGTGGTGGCCAGAAAGAGTCCAAGTTTCCTAGTTCCCAGTTAGGCAATATTTGTAACCCTTCTGGCCTCAATCTTCTCATCTGCAACATGAAGTGTTTGGCAAAGGTCCCTTCTAGTTTACTGTAATCCAGGTTAGTCTAGTCTGTTCTATTTGAAGCAGCAGGAGGAGAGTCCTTGGGAGGATATGTTGGGATGACTCCAGTGTCTCCCAGGGAGAGAATGGAGAGAGCAGACAGGTGAGTGCTCTCTCTCTCTCTCTGTCTTTGTCACACCTGTCTCACAATCCTTAGTCTATTCTCTCTCCCTGCCTCCTTTCTCTCCATGCCTCTTCTCTGTCTCTCTGCCGTCTTAGACTGACTACAGCCTGCCTGGACCACTCAAGATCATTCTTAATGACAGTCATTACATAGTTCTGCGTTGCCTGAGGCCATTTCTGCAGCAATAGCAGGAAAGATTTTGCCCTGCCACTCCCTACTCCTGTAGTTGGGCTCACTATGCCAACTTTATTGGAACCAAGAAGTTTTTCAAAAACTCTCCATTAATTACAGGAACCCCAACGCACAGTGCCCCCCTCTCATTAACACAGTTGCTTTCAGTTGCCACTAAATTATCTCGCCATCATGACCCCCACAATCTAATTAGACTTCTGGAAATGGAAAGTGCCAGTGAACAAGGCAGGCGCCGCACTTTCATCTTAAAACTGATCATAAAATATTTGTGCCCTTTTGTTCTTTGCCACATAAACTCTGCCCCTATAAGAGTCTCCTTCCATTCTCTCCCATTTATAAAGAGGAGCTTGAATATTTGATATAAAATGAGTATCTTAATAGAAATCGCTTCACGTATGGGAGGTTCTCTTTTCCGAGTGTGAGGTCATTACAATAATCGCACCTGACTCCCCAGGCATCTGATGCCTCACAGCCAAACCTCCCACTGGGCTTCAATGGAGGTGTGAATGATACTATCACTGGGAGGAAGATAAAATGTGTTATTATCCTTACTCTGTTTTTAAGAGGGTCTGACTGTGGCATGAGGTGTTGGGAGCATAATCTGTATGAAGCATTCAGAGAAGATAAATTGAGTTAAACTTCTTAAGACACAGCACTTTCAAACCTGTCATTAAACCTCTGTATTTCCTAAAATCTCAGCTCTAGAGAGAAAATAATTAGCTAAGTGAAGTCCAGACATGTCTATTGAGTATCTACTATGCACTCAGCATCGTGCAAGGTTCCTGACATTCAAATAAGATTATGAGTTGCTTAACAGCAAGACTCCTGGCTTTTGCTTCTCTTATTTTCATTCCGTACATTCCAAGGTTCTGGGAATTGAGATGCCCAATACTTATTGAGTGAGACAAAACCTAAATAGGAAATGGTTGCTGTCCTAGTGAAACCAATACTCTGGCCACAATGCAAGACTAACACATACAAAATAATTAAAGTACTGCATAGGCTGATGCACTCTCCTGTTTTCCATTGAGTGGCCTATCCTGAAACTCTCACAGAACTTCTGAGTGAAGGAAGACACATATGTGTGCATATTCCTCCTTCTCTGAATAAATACATGCTTTTGTAGTGCAAGTACAACGCCATATAGGCTGAATCCTTAACTCAAGAATAATCATTCTCAATACGCTGGGAGACTAACCAAGGGCTGGGCTGCTATTAATGAACAAAGGAGGCTGGAGGGCTCCCAAGTTGCTCCAGGTTGCTCTATCTGGTGAACTTTCTTAGGGTGGTTTGCTGCTTCTGGATCTGATATAGAAACTGAAGGAAAATCACTGCCCCTTAACTCTAATGAATATTAGAGTTCATACACTCTAGAATGTATCTTTTCATGAATGAAACACTTTTGTGCAGGAAACAGTTGTTCAATACACTTTGACCAATATTTAGTGATTACCTATTGTTTGCCCACCTCAGTGCTAGGTAAAGTTGAATAAGATCTGGCCACAGGGACTATGCGATCCTCTGGTCCACTGTGGGGCATAGGTGGAGCACAGACACTGTATTAAATGTAGGAATCTATGATCAATGAGCTTATAGGGAGCCAGTGAGGCACAGAGAATGTGGCATTCAACTTGACCTTGGCGTGGTTCTCAGTATGAGTGTCAGGGAAGGCTTGTTAGAGCTGAAGGCACCTATGCTGAGGCTTGAAGAAGCATCATGAATTAGCCATTCAAAGGGCATGACAGGTGGGCAAGTGGAACAAAAATAAAAACAATCCAGGGAAGAAAACAGACAACAACATCAACAATAGCAGCAGCAAAAACAGCACCCACTTGTTGAACTCTTACTATGTATCAGGTACTTTGCTAAACATTTCCCGAGGATTATCTCCATTATTCCTCACCACAATCCTTGACTCTAGGTGATACTCTTTTCCCCATTTTACGGATGTGACCACTGAAGTCTTGAGATCACCCAGTTGGTGAGTGGAGCACTGAGATTTCAACACAGGCAATATAAAGTCAGAACACATGCATTCAACCAGAGCATTTCATGGCCCATGTGTGGTATATAGAAAAAATGAGCCAAAACTTAGAAACAAGGCAAATGGAAGGAGACAAGTCCTTTTGGGTCTCCCCAAGGATTATTAACAGTACAGGAACATGTGCCTCTGTTAGGCTTGCTGTCCACTACTGATTAAAGGCTTGGAACCTGCCAGCTTCTTTTTGGCAGGGAGGATGGATCTTGCTCTGTCGCCCAGGCTGGAGTGCAGTGGCACGATTTTGGCTCACTGCAACCTCCGCCTCCCAGGTCCAGCAGGTTCAAGTGATTCTCCTGCCTCAGCCTCCTGAGTAGCTGGGATTATAGGTGCCCACCACCATGCCTGGCTAATTTTTGTATTTTTAATAGAGATGAGGTTTCACCATGTTGGCCAGGCTGGTCTCAAACTCCTGACCTCGTGATCCACCCGCCTCGGCCTCCCAAGTGCTGGGATTATAGGCGTGAGCCACCGCGCCCAGCCTGTATTGTTATTATTATTATTATTTTTAGTAGAGATGGCGTTTCACCATGTTGGTCCGGCTGGTTTTGGACTCCTGACCTCAGGGGATCCACTCCCAAAGTGCTGGGATCACAGGTATAAGCCACTATACCTGGCCAATCTGCCAGCTTTTATGTTAACTTGTGGACTTTTGCCTACCAAAGAAGCAAATGATTTTTCTTTGGTAGAAGAGATAAACTATGAGGTTATGATTTTATTGCCTGTTACGACACTAACTGAACAACTTGCTCTACACGCTTTCTCCAGTGCCTGCATTCTCATAATGCCCCGTTCTCTAATTCTCCTTTGGGCTGGCTTTACCACCATGCTGTCTTTTGCATTAAAGAGTTGAATGAGCCTTTGAAATAACTTTTTTAGTTTTTTGAAAATAATACCGTGGCAGTGGAAATCCCAAAGGAGTGGAAATTTGGTTGAGATTTCTAAGGAGATGAGGCTGGGGCAGAAGGCAGCGCCAGATTCTGGAAGATCTGGTGCTTCCCCGGGCTTCCCTTGGCCATAGGAATGGCTCAGCTGCTCTAGGAGGTTCAGATTAAATCAGAAAAGAACTTATGTCTCCTTTAACAGTGAAAATGACAACAGGTTTTGGAGGCTTTTCAGAAGGCTTTTGGTGTGTGATGGGAAAACACAGAAGCTTCCAACCCTGCCGAGTCCCTTGTCCCTTGGTGGCCCAGAGCTGCAGGAGGGGGCGCCTTTCATGGGCCTGTCATATTCAGCACAGCTTTCAGGGCAAACCGGCTCATTTTGTGATGCTTCAGCATGAGCCCATAGGTAGCGCTTTTCAGTCAACTTGAACAATTACTTTAAATTTAAGCTTTGTTTGCTCTGGATCTTCTTTGGGAGGTTTTCTACTGAATATTTTAAGTGATTAGACTGGGCACATAGGAATATATTTTACAATTTGGTGACTTCTTCAGTGTATATATTTGTGGTCCCTGGATGTTCCAAATCCTATTAAATTGCACCTTTATTTCTTCTATTTTCGTTCTTCTAAAGATAAGATTTTGGCTGACTTGACCTGTTATTTTGGTTAGGGGCTTCAGATCATGACTCCACATAACAAAGAAAGAAGTAAAATAAATAATTGCATCATTCTTAAATTCCTATTCATTGCTCTTTTTTGTAGCTGGATATTACTTCATTATTCTGGGCCCCTTTCCATAGATGGCAGGTGGCTAAGAGAAAACTCAGGTATCCTAGAATTTGGGAGCTGAAAGCAATTTTCACAATCATTTTGTTTTAGCTACTAGTATATTAAATTTCATTCTGATTTCACTAGTATTAAGAATTCCCACTATTATTTGTAAAGATAAATAATTTTTCAAGATTAAGGTTTTGCATCTTGACTACAGGTATCAGTTAGTTCTGATTGGACTGATGGTTTGGCTAATAACAAAATGATTTCCCTAATATTAGTCCCTGCCATGAGAAACAAAATGCCTAAAAATTTAAAAGACTTATGAAATGTAAATATTTTTACTTATTCATTGGCTCTGGTAGTTTTAAACATGGTATATAATATAGTTTGAAATAATAATGGATTAGCCTTGATACAAAACAGATATAAGCTAAGAGCTGTGCTCACTCTACTTCCTTGTTATCTTGAACTGAGCTACACCTCGAGCAGTTGAGATCTGATGATAGCATGGCTGATACATGTTTGCGCTTTTTTTTCTCCTTGGACTTAAGATGAGAGAATATTGATGTGTGTGTGTGTGTGTGTGTGTGTGTGTGTGTGAGAGAGAGAGAGAGAGAGAGAGAGAGAAAGGATATACTTGTTTTCCCGTTATTGCTAGTCTAGTCTTTCAAGTGCAAAACCATTCAGATTTTGTTGCCTTGATGTTTTACTGAGTTCTTACCACCATTTGGAATCTACTTATTCATATAGACTCATCTTAAATAAGGGGAGAAAACATGTTTCTGAAATGAAATTACAAATTCTCTATACATTACATGATCTCCCTGAGAAGTTAGTTCAACATCTAGAAAATCAGAAAAATCAGCCTGGCTTATTCAGGTATGGATTATCTGATATGATTGTTAAATCATTATTGGGCTAGTGTAATAGAAGTTGTTTCAAGTTATGCCTCACTTTGAGCAAACTTTAGTGGCGCTTTTACTGCATTAGCCCTAATTACTCACAAAAATGATGCAGTGCTCCCTTGAATCAGACCTCCATGGCTGCACCAGGGAACTGCAGCTGATCAATAGCTATTGAGCAGTTTGATCACCAAGGCTGATCTGTTTGAGCACCTCTGGCAGCCACCGCCATCCTCCCTCCCAGTAGCTCACAAACTGACATGTTCCCAGCTCGCCACTCCCTCCTGCATCTCCTCGATGGCCCCCTTTTACAAATCAATAATGTCATAATCAGTATGCTTCTGAGACTCTGAGAAAGTAAAAAAATTGCCTGAAACAAAAACCTGGGGGACCCATATAGCACATGCATATAGGCATACAAGCTAGAAAACACGTATTTGTAAACCCTTGACCCATATTCATTTCTCCCATACTGTATTGTTTATAACATAAGGTGGGAATGTTCCTTTATTGTACTTTTATCAAAGATCACCTATTTGAAAACAGTACTGTTCTTACTAGAGACTGAGAAATTATTTGGCGAGTATTTTCCAGCAGCCTACAAAGTGCCTGTCAAATGTTTTTCATTTAATTGTTATTATGCCTGTAATCCCAGCACTTTGGGAGGCTGAGGCGGGCATATCACCTTAGGTCAGAAGTTCGAGACCAGCCTGGCCAACACAGTGAAACTCCCGCCTCTACTAAAAATACAAAAATTAGTCGGGCATGGTGGCATGTGCCTGTAATCCCAGCCACTCAGGAGGCTGAGGCAGGAGAATTGCTTGAACCTAGGAGGCGGAGGTTGCAGTGAGCCAAGATTGCGCCACTGCACTCCAGCCTGGGTGACAGAGCAAGACTCCATCTTTAAAAAAAACAAAAACAAAAAAAAAGGCAGTTTCAAGATTATGTTTTTCTCAGATGTCTCTCATCATATTTAATGCTGTAAAAGCACACAGCTACTGCCTCTCAATCATTTGTTTCACTCAGTGATTATTTACTGAGCATGTAACATGTGTCAGGAACTGTACTAGGTATTTTTGCATCCATTCTTTTTAAATTTTTTTTTGTTTTATTTTTTTGAGATGGAGTTTCGCTTTGTCACCCAGGCTGGAGTGCAGTGGCGCGATCTCAGCTTACTGCAGCCTCCACCTCCCGGGTTCAAGTAATTCTCCTGCAGAAGACTCCCGAGTAGCTGGGATTACAGGGGGATGCCACCACATCTGGTTAATTTTTGTACTTTTAGTAGAGGCTTCGCCATGTTGGCCAGGCTGGTCTTGAACTCCTGACCTCAGGTGATTTACCCACCTCGGCCTCTCAAAGTGCTGGGATTACAGGCGTGAGCCACCATGCCTGGCCTGCATCCATTATTTCTAAATAAAATTTCTAATTAATTGAATTACTTCAGCACCTTATTATGTCTATACATGATTTCTTAAATTTGTTTTATAAGCCACCTAGTTTAACTCTTCTTCCCTTTTTCTTTTCTCCCTGTAATTGTCTGTGTTTCCAAAACCATTCTGTAGAAATGATAACCTATTAAAAAATAAGCTGATCCCTGCCTAAAGCCAGAAGTAATTCTACCTTGTTTATAGTGAAAGATGAAGAAAGGCGCTTGAAAGAAAACAAAAATTAAGTGAGTTGTTTCGTCAGAAATATATATTACTGTACTATATATGTTACTATATATTTCAAGCACCTAATTAAATAAGATCAAATCCAGAAACTATTAACTACCTACTATGTGCTTGGCTTTGGCTAAAGCTCTCTATCTACCTCATCAAATTATGAGCTTCATTCACTGTTCTCCAAAAGAAGTAGAAGTCCATATTTATGGAAAAAAAAATCTGCCTTTGCTCATGTTGGGACTATGACAGAAGTGGGAATCCACTGGAAATCGGGCAGTAAATCAGGAAATTTGGGTTCCAATCCAACTGTATGACCTCAGGCAAATCTCTGAATCTCAAGAGGCCTCAGTTTCTTCACGTGTAAAACAGAGCATTGGCCACAAGCCCAGCCTGTGTGTTTCTAGCTCTCCCAGGTTTGCGGGAAGCTTTTTATCTGTGGGGAGTGAAATCTCAGGAAGGTCTGTCTTCCAGCACCTGGGGTAGATATCTGGCCTGTTTCCCCTCAAAAGTCCAGCTCAGCAGCCAGAGACCCGGAAATGGACCAAATCTGTGAAATTCTCATGAGGGTCTCGTTTAAGTACTGCCAAAAATAAACAGCCCGTTCTTGCATCCTGCAACAGGGGCGTCTGGGCTCAGCTCTGATTACCAGGGAGTCAAGTATAAAAGTGTAATACCCACCTGTTTCTACTGCCCATTTGGCATATTTGTAAATTATTTACTGGATGCACTAGAGGAGGCAGGCCCATATAAGCATGTGATCCCAAGAATAAGTTCTCTCACAATGAAGGGAAAGAGTGCAGGGGAGGAAAATAGGGGGGCACCTGTCTTTTGCCTCAGAGGAATATCTGTGCATGGCAGGCAAAGGTGGAAACACAAAGGCTAATTTCTCAATCCATAAAGGGAGGTCTCCAGTGCTTAATCGACAAGGTTGAATAACCACTGATCTGGGTGGGTGCAGAGCATAGCCCAAATCTTTTGCTTAAGCCAAATGATGTCTTCCTTGAAGTCAGCCATAGCACCAGTTCCCACTTCCAAGACTCTGCCCAACTTGGCTCCCTTTGTTTGGACACCCTCCCTCCAAGGTGCTACTAATCCATCAAATCTCAGGGGCAACTTCCTCTGCATTTCTCTGTGACTTTCCCTCCTTTGTCTTCTTCTTGTACTCCTCACTGTCACCATTTACCTGGCAATTCCACCAAAACCTTTTTGTTTCACACCAAGTAAAGGCTCATGATCATATTTGAGAGATGACCCCATTCCTTCAGAGCAAGAGTTTTCAAATGGCTGGAGAGAACACCAGTTCCAAGAGATGTTAAGAGAGAGTCCCAGAAAAAAGGGTTGTGTGTTCAGATATGATCCTGCAACCTCACAATGCACATTGGTCAATGCAAGGCCCTGAAAAGCCCTGCAAGAAAGAACCACGGGTAAGGAAGCAGCTTTTCCTACACCTACTTTTCCATGAAAACATCCTTTATCACAAAACACCTACTAGTATTTTGCTGAATTCAACTGGGGGAAGTGTCATTCCAAGTGTTTCTTTCTGTTATTTCAATTGGGCTCATTTTCTAATTACCAGTGCTTTCCATGAAGGAGGTAGTTATATAGACAAGTTGAGTTCTTTACTCAAAGCAAACTGCTAAATTGAAAAATGAATTTGGACTAAATATTAAGAATGAGTATCTTCTTGGGTTTCTAATCATAACAGGCCTTTCTAAATACTGTAATGTGCTTGCCACATTTATATTAATATGTTAATTCAAGAAATATGTATGTAACATTGTCATGCTGCATGTCAGGGAGATAGCAAGAATCTAAATAGTTGACTCTGCCTCTGAGGTATGTGCAATTTTGTTACATGGGAGAAGTTGCAGTCTGTGAAATGATGGGAACTGCATGGTAGACATTCTGGGTATCCTGGAGGAGCTGTGACTAGCTGTGTTTTAAGGACTTGTAGGATGTGATTAGGAATTGAGTAAGGCTGTCTCCAAGTTCCGGTGTTAAGTCAAACCCAAGGCCTCTCTTCCTGGAGGCAGGGATGAGCTTGACACAGTGGAGGTGGGCACAGGGGCTGGTGGGAGGCACTGTGGGGAACAGAGGTGGAAAGGACCAGGCTGTGGAGAACTTGAGATATCTAAATAAGGAGTTTATATTTTATCCACTGTTGGCGAGGACTCTGGGAACTACTGAGAAATTCATCAATTCATGGGTAGGAGGTATCGATGCATCAATAAATCAGTGATTACTGTCTTTCAACCCTGATGAGCAAGGGACAGTGAAATGCACTGGTTGAGAGCATGGGCTTTGGAATCCTGACTGTCCACAGGTTCTTGGGGCAGGCTTCTTTACTCTTAGCTTCCTCTTCTGAAAATGAGGATACAAGTGTTTATTTTATGAGCTACAAGAAATAACATATATAAGGCCCTTGATGTAGAGATTAGTAATTCCTAAGGCTTGACAAAGAGTGATTAATAATGTTAGCATTTAGTTGCTACTCAGTGGACCCATGTTAGAATAAAGTGAAGAATATTCCAGAGTACCCACCCTCCACATTCCCAGGAGATCTCCTTCTTTTCTCAGATCTCCTCCCACTTCAAAGAGCCAGTGCTGAAACAGCTCCCATGTTCAGAGTCTATGGGACGATGGCAAAACAGAGTACTCTTACCTGTATTCGACAGGCCATTCTCAGTGGGCTTTCTCCACATTCGTCTTGCTTGGGGTGAACCCAAAGCATCTGAAAAGTGCTCACCTGCGTCCGATGTTGCTGCGGATGCAGCAAGGAGAGATAACACTGGGGCTGGTGGAATTGCAACACTGTCAACTGCGGCTGGCTTCTTCCTGGTCATCATGGTGGGCACTGAGCCTTCGTTCTTACTATGCACTGCTGTCTGGTCCACTTTTAAGTGGGGACTTGGCATCCCTAAAAAATAACAACCCCAAAGCTTTCAGTCACTTTAAGGGAACAGGAAGATAGACAACATATAACCTGGACATGATCTGAGGAAATGGTCAAATGATTTGAACACCTCCCTCTGGTACAACAAGAATGAAATTTAAAAATGCTTAAAGAGGAAAAATAGCTATGACTGGTTTTGCTTTTGTGGCTGAGGTTAGGAGTGATGCCATTCTAGGCTGGCTGTCTGGAAGTGGTGGGGTCACAGCATAGGCCTAGTGAAGCAGAATAATCCATCAGGTGACCCTTTGCCTTCTGATGATGTACATTCCTATCTTTACAGAGGCTGTGCTGTGTGCAGCATGATGGGGAGTTCAGAGTGGAAGAGACATGGCTCCTACCCTAGTAAGACTTCTCATCTCATCCAGCTGGGGAAACAAGACTGAGTGAGAAGGAAAAATTGGACAGCAAGCTTGTGCAGGCTTGTGTGTTACTTATCCTAGGTGTTTGGGGAGTTCTAAGGACGTAGAGATCAGTGTTGAAAGAAGTGGGGAAAGGCTCATGCTGAAGCTTCAAGGATGAGGGAAAGGCACTTTCGGTAAGAGCATAGGCTAAGGCATGGGAGGGGAGTAAACATGATGCAGATGAGGCCAGCATACTGGAGGTGGCAGATGAACTGTGGGGATTAGTGTGTCATCAGCCTGTAGGGTAAGGAGAGCTGGTTTGGGGGCCTTTGAGTGTCTGGTCATAACAGGCATCATATGTCATGTCAGATGATGCTGAAAAGCCTGAGGAGTCAGGAGGTGCCCCTGTAAGGGCCTAGAAATTTCCTATGTAACAAACAGTAAGAGCTATTCTGCAGTTCCATTTCCTGAGCTTGAATCCAGGCTCCGCCACTTTCCAACTCTGTGATGAAGAGCAAGTTACTTAATCTCTCCAAGTTTTAAACTTCTTTACTTGTAAAAATGGGGTGGTGATGATACTACCTTGTAGGGGATGTTGTGAGCATCCAACAAGTCGATCGATGTAAAGTGCTTAGAACAGTGCCTAGTGCATAGTCCGTGCTATGAAAGTGCTTAACATTATTATTATCCCTATTATTGCAACTATCATTACTATGACCTGCTGCTTCCTCAGAACCAATTGTAACCAGCAAGCAAAGGGTCAGTTCTTCTCCCTGACATGACTAAGAATATATGGGCACCTTCCTCCCCACCCCAATGCAAAAACAAGGCTCTCTAACTCATCCAAATGTAAGTCCAGAGGCTGAGGGCATGTGAATCCATTTCAAATGGTTACCTATTCAGTTTCTCCATCTGTCAGCTACATAACACTGACAGCAACAACAACAAATTGGGCCTTACCATATTGGTTCTTGACTCTTTTTTTTTTTTATCCTAACTAACCTGAGTGATACAGTCCCCTCCCAGAGTAACATTATCTCACTGCCATTTTGAGATCAGCTTCTCTTGGGCTTCGTGGCAACCCTGTGAAGCATGTAGTGTGGATATTACAATTTTCTCAATTTTACAGATGAAGAGAACACATTTCTAAAAGGTTAAAAGAGAACTGAACTCACTCATACAGCTCTTAATGTCAAAGCTGGAAGTTTCCAGGTAGCTGGACGCTAAACCCAGGGATCATATTGGTCCATCTGACCATACTCTAATACCTGACCATGACCCCAGTCTGCCGACAGCATGTTTCATGCAGAGGATGAAGAGGCCCCAGTATCACACCTGGATAAGGCATCTGTAACTATCTAAGGAAGACAGTCATGCTGACATTTACCTCCTTCCTTCCTCCTATTCTCCATTTCGGTCCCTGAAACTCCCAGTTGTGATGCCATGAATAAAAATGCCACTTATGCTTTTCTTGGAGTTTATATTTCACAGCCCTTTGAAGGTGGAGATAGGCAAACATCAAATTCTGTGACAGACAGATTGCAAGGCACAACCATCAAGAAACTAGAAGGTGTAGCAAGTATGTATAGTATGCCTTGCTTGTAAAATTTGCAGGTGTGCTCATCATGGGCTAGGTACAGACATATTTAAAATGCATTCAAAATCATCTGTAAAGCAACACATCAAAATAGGTAACAGTGGTTATTCTGAGGAAGGAGAGCTCAGAGACTGGTAAGGAAAAGGCAGTGTTTTTACTTCTTTTTATTTTTTTGAGACGGAGTCTCACTGTGTTGCCCAGGCTGAAGTACAGTGGCACAATCTCGGCTGACTGCAACCTCCACCTCCTGGGTTCAAGCGATTCTCCTGCCTCAGCCTCCCAAGTAGCTGGGACTACAGGCATCTGCCACCACACCCGGCTAATTGTTTGTATTTTTAGTAGAGATGGGTTTTCACCATGTTGGCCAGGATGGTCTCGATCTCCTGACCTCGTGATCCACCAGCCTCAGCCTCCCAAAGTGTTGGGATTACAGCCATGAGCCACCGCGCCTGGCCACTTCTTAGCCTTCTTTATTGTTAATATTTAAAAAACCCACAAACATGTATTAAACTTTTCATTCCTTTCAGAAAACAAACACAGTTTGGAAACTATCCAGAAGCCTGTGGGCACAGGGGCAGAATGACTGAGGTGTTTTCACAACGTGGCTGCTAAAAAGTCTGATAATGGGCAAAGCAGGCATGAGTCTGATGAAAATTTCCCATTTTAGTACACTGCACCACCATGGCATTCCCACCGAATGGATGGAGGCAGAATTTCCATGGAACACCTCAGGAAATCTAAGCTGTCAGATTTCTATTGCATAACAGCTCCTCTGGAAAAACTCACTGATATGTCATCTTTATACCATGGACACAAGTTGGGAAGGTAATTCTTTGTTCAAATTATGATATGCTTGGGGCATGAAGGCCATAAACAGGATTAGCAGTCAGATATTTAGCTCTCACTTGGGAATAAATGGAGTTAAGTCACTTTAGTTGTACCCATTTTTATGCAAATGCTCACAATCCAAATTAGTCTCAGTCCACATCAATTCATTAGAGTTGATCCAGTCAGATCTCTCATGGGTGTACTTTGCTACTCAAGTGTTTATGTTACATAATATACTAATAGTAATAAAATGATACTTAAAACATTCTATAATTTAGATGGTTACTATTAGCTCTCTTGAAAACCCTAGATCCTTTAGAATTTTCTAGATTAGAGTACAGCTTTCTAGTTACCACCCAATGATTTGGAAAACAAATTAAAAAAGAAAGAAAAAAAAAAGCCCTGACATTTTTCTCAGCCATTTTTGAATTTTGAAAGGATAATGGAAACAATCCCAGAAATAATACAAGCAAGAATATTAAGTAAACTTTAAACAAAGGCTAAGCTATGAACACTTATTAATCCACAAAATCTGTCTGAGGGCAGAGGTGTCAGGAGATGGTGATGGGGTACTGGTCCTTGGGAGAGTGCATTGGGTGGGCTGACCACTGGAAGTCTCTTCATTACCCTTCATTCCAGGTGGTGACTGATATTCTATGATGAGCAAAAGCAAAGTGGTTGGGGGTGGGGCGGCATTTGAAACGTTTATTCTCAGCATGAACCAGGCTTCTATCAATGGGAGGGAGATTTTTGATGCTAGAGGGTGATCATATAGAAACCCAGATTTAACCTTGTACTGACGGGACCATTGAGATGTAGCACCACTGCTTACACAGAGACAATTGTAATGCCACTGGTGTGCTCTGGGAAGGGATCACTGTCTCAAACTCAGAATGTAGACTGTATGGAGAGCACTCTTGGTAGGCGTGTTCAGAGCATCCCTAAACCCCAACATGAGACAAATTGCACTGAGGATTGCCTATTTGGAGGCCAGTAAGTTTTTAGAGAGGAAAATAACAATGCTAGTAACTTTGTGGATCCAACATCTGTTCTTAATTAAAAGACACAGTCAGGAGGAAATACAAAAAAGTTAAACCTATAAGAAAAACATTCCGCTATAACCTATTGACCTCTATTGATAATTTTTTTTTTTTAAGTCTTTGAAACTGTGCTGTAGCCTATGTGGAAATAGTCACTCATTTTCAAAGGTAATTTCTCATAGACCACTTATCCCCTCAAACCTCTACCTGCACACCGTGTTTGCATTAGGGACTTGATTTATGGATTCCTGCTCCTTCGATGCAGAAGCTGACTTCCTGTTGCCTTGGTTACTTGGAGCTCAGTTCAAGGTTAAACTACTCCCAAATCAAAATCAGTGGCAGGCGCTGCATCTAGTGGCCAGGTTATTGACTGCCCCAGGATGCGAAAAGGTCAGAGACCAAAGCATTGTTTACTACCTTAAGGGTGAGTCAATAGCTTCAATATTTCGATTCTGTTTCTTCCGAAGTAGTAGTTGCTGCTCAATTACCTCCTCCCCAGGTTGCTGAAGGTCACAGAGGTCATGAAGGAAAAGTAGGGTCTATGGTGGCTGACTTTCGCAGGATCCCTTTAATGAGCTCTGCAACCTTGGATAATAAAAACCAGCCTCACCTTAGAGAAGCTGTATGTTGTTCTATGGTTTATAAAGCTAGTTATCTACTTTATATCATTTCTCTATCTGAAGAAAAACAAACAAAAATCTTTGTGGGATGGCTATCATTTACTACCCTTTCTTAGATAAGAAAGTCAAGGGGTTCAGAGAGGTCATCTGATCTATCTAAAATCACACAGCTGTAAGAGGTGGGACGATCTAGATTCTCTGATTCCCAGTTGGTTCTTCGTTCTGCAGTTTCTTGAAAATAAAAGAGGTGATGGAGTCATCACCAAGGGATCCATACATAATTCATTTTGTAACATCCGCTGCAGAGCACAGTATATCTGGCAGATAGTATGTGATTAATATAGGCTTGTTGAACAGTTTAATTAATTTTGTAATTCTAAGATTTGCAAATGTAGATATTTCATGGTGACAAAGCCCAGGCTGGCATGGTGGAAGAGGCTGACACCACTGGGATGGTTGGTCCCTTTAGTCATCTTTCTGGCTCCCTTTACACTGCAGAAGGCAGATTTTGGCATAGACTGGGAGTTATATTGAGCAGTTAGTGGTTTTTAAACTTGCAAGGAGCTTTGATATGCATTATGCTATTTGTCCCTTGCAGCATCCCTGTGCTGCAAATGGTGAAATCCCTAATTTGCGAACAAGGAAATAAAGGCACAGAAGACCAAGTGATTTGCCCAAGTTTACATATCATATGTGTGGATGAAGCGATGCTGAAATCCATGTTTCTTGACTTAATTCAATGTTCTTTCTTTCCCTATAACAAATAGACTTTTGGGTAAACCAGTAAATGACATATTTTTCACAAGAAAAAAACTACTCTTGAAAACTTGATAATAATTCCCTCGCCAATATATTGGTTGTCTATTCAGATTATTCTATTGTTCTTTTTTCTTGTTTGCAAATGAACTTCATTCATGGCAATAAGGGGAATCGACATTACAGAAGAAAGTGAATCAAGTAATAGATACCTGTAGGTTTTGGGAAATAATATTTTTCTGTGCCAAAGTCAATACATATTTTATTTTTGTTGAACTGGCTTATTCATTAATTCAACAAATATGTACTGAACATCTACCATACAAGAGATATGGCACTGGTCAAAACAATTAAAGGCCCTTTTTTCCAAGATTTACATTCTAATAATTTTTGTGTAGCATAAGAGTAGCTGTGGCTTTTTGTAAGGAAGGGCAATGAAAGAGCCTAAAGCACTTTTTAATCATCAGAAGACAGAGCCTCTGCTACTATTCATATGGCATCTTTGGGTGAATTAGAAAAAGGCAAAATTCCAGGTGAATATAGCTCCATGGACTCAGAGCTTAGCAAAGAGAGGGCACCTTTGGGCAAATTAGAAAAAGACACAGCTTTCTGTGTGCACATGAACCCCAGGGGCTCATAGCTTGGGGAGAGGAGCGCAGGATGGATTTTATCCCCATTCTCCCCCTAAGCTAGGCACCTGTGAATAGCAAACAACCTGCTTAATCAGAGGTGATGACCCTATCAGCATTAGTTTTATGTCAAATGAGTTTTACTTCATTCTAGGATGAGTGAAGAGATGAATTAAGGAAATTTATCATCATCACCTTCATTCTAGGATAAATTTCACCTTTTAGGATGAAGGTTACTCTGGGGCAGAATACTATTCACTGATTCTAGAATAAATCATTTGGAATTTAACAATTGTTTGAGAGTTGACTAGCAAAACTTGGAAGTTGTGATCTCTGTCTTCACAGAGATGGTTTAGAAGTGGAGAGGAGGGTAAGACAGAAACACCTATAAAATTGATAAACCAAACAACAAAGGAAGCCCAATGAGTCCTTCACAAATTAGGAGGCAAATGAGATCTCAATGGGATCTGAGGTGACCTCCTGCTCATCCATTTATTATTTCAACATTCACGAAGAACCCATAAGTGACAAGCACCATCAGGCCTCAGGAACTTGAGTCCTTCCTGAATGGAGTCAACCACCCACTCAGGAAGATACACACAGGTACAAAACTGCCAATCTTGAAAGTTGGGTAGAATTCCACAACTAGAAGCAGAAAGAGGGCCTGCCAGGGCTGGAAAATGACCAGAGCAAAAGCAGAAATTACATTTCTTTGTGCAGCTGCAAAAAGAGTGCTTTGGATGAGTTGTAAAAAAAACAAACACTGAGCGCTGCCTGGAAAGGCAGCTGGGAAAAATTAAAACCATATCTTCTTGTCAGGTAGAGTTTAGGCCTCCTTCCCGTTTGTCATCTCACTATCCTGAACAGACTTCTGTAACAGAATACACCTCCTGTTTCACACTTACTTGTTCATTTCTCTGCCAATTCTTCTAGGCAACTGCAAAAGTTTTGGGGTTAGAAACCATGTCTCACTTCCTGTTGGTTCCCCAGCACCTAGCTTGGTAGGTACTAGGTACTTACAAATGGTAGATGGACACATCTATCTTTCTAGGCTCAAACCTTTTAGGAAACTGCACTAACTACTTTAGCCCACATATCGCTCTATTCTAAAACTCCTTTTTCCCATTAAAGTATATACAGTGTACATGCTATGAAATATAGCAAATGGGTAAAAAATATATTCTCTAGAGAGAGACTACTGGCCTTACTAGCTGTGTGATCTTGGGAAAGTTATATTAACTTTCCATGCCTTAATTTTCTCATCTGTTAATGAGGTGGTTGTGTCGATTAAAGGAGTTTACATATTGAGGTAAACGGAAAATAATGTTATCCCTCCAAAGTTGTCCACATCCTAATTCCTAGAACCTGTGAATATGACAAAGGTAAATTAAGATTGCAAATAAAACTTAATGCTGCTAATCAGCTGACCTTAAGATAGAGTGAGTACTCTTCATTATCTAGATGGTCACAGTACAATCACAAAAGCCAATTCAAATGAAAGAAGGCAGAAGAGAAGAGTTAGTGAAAGAGAGATTTATGATGATGGAAACAGGGTGAGAGAGCTGCAATGTTGCTGGCCCTGAAGACTGAGGAGGAAGCTATGATCAGGGAATGCAGATGGCCTCTAGAAGCTGGAAAATAAGGAAATGGATTCTCCCCTACAGTTTCCAGAAAGAAATGGAGCTTTCCTTGATTTTAGCTCAACGAGACCCATTTCAGACTTCCGACCTCTAATACTGAAAGATGATGCATTTGTGTTGTTTAAGCCACTAAGTGTGTGGAAATGTGTTATGGCAGCAAGAGAAAACTAATGCACATGTAAGAACACTTCCTTTGGTGCCTAGTTATAGTAAACACTCAATTGTGTTAACCATGATAACTTCTTAGCACTACACTTAGTGATTGTCTCATTTTAAACTTATGTCTTATGTATGTTAAAGTGTGTCCCCTACAAGATTTTAATTCCTGAGAAAGCAGAGAGTTTATATTCTTTTCCTGTATCTTGCTAGCATAAGACTGATCTAAAGAAATTATTCAATGGATATTTATGGTTAATATCTTACATGAGAGAGAAATAATTTGCTAATATGAAAGTTAAGAGATAGAAATTATGAGACATTGGGTTATTGCAAGCTCTTCCCCATGACTGTTAGATGAACTTGGACAAGACTTGGAATCTCATTCTGCTTTAGTTTCCTCCTGGTCAGAATAAATCACTATTCTGATTCTGAGTTTTCTAGATTGAGAGAAACCGCTATACACAGTCTGGCTAGTTCTTGCCTTCTTAATTCAGAAGTGCAGAAATGGACTGAGAAGATAACATTTTTGTTCATTAGAAAATAACAGATATACACTAAAGAGTATTTTACTCGATGCAGTAAATTCTAATGATGCAGAAATCACTCTCTCTCAATTCTATAGTGGAAAGATTATGCCAGCTCAAAGATGTTTTCTAGAAGTATCCAATGACATCACTTAGAATGGAGAGGTATTAGACATAAAAATTGCAAAGAGGAGCCATCCCAAGTTAAATTAGGAGGCAAATGAGATCTCAATGGGATCTGAGGTGACCTCCTGCTCATCCATTTATTATTTCAACATTCACGAAGAACCCATAAGTGACAAGCACCATCAGGCCTCAGGAACTTGAGTCCTTCCTGAATGGAGTCAACCACCCACTCAGGAAGATACACACAGGTACAAAACTGCCAATCTTAAAAGTTGGGTAGAATTCCACAACTAGAAGCAGAAAGAGGGCCTGCCAGGGCTGGAAAATGACCAGAGCAAAAGCAGAAATTACATTTCTTTGTGCAGCTGCAAAGAGAGTGCTTTGGATGAGTTGTAAAAAAAACAAACACTGAATTAAATTAAAATTAAATGTTTTAATTTTTCTGCATCTCCAACAGCAGATTCTATTCTTCCCAGGTCACTGGTGGTGGGAGGGGGAGAAGCACATATACACATAGAACCCAGTTTACAGTTCACAGATTTTTTTTTTTTTTTTTTTTTTTTTTTTTTTTTGAGACGGAGTCTCGCTCTGTCACCTAGGCTGGAGTGCAGTGGCCGGATCTCAGCTCACTGCAAGCTCCGCCTCCCGGGTTCACGCCATTCTCTTGCCTCAGCCTCCCGAGTAGCTGGGACTACAGGCGCCCGCCACCTCGCCCGGCTAGTTTTTTGTATTTTTTAGTAGAGACGGGGTTTCACTGTGTTAACCAGGATGGTCTCGATCTCCCGACCTCGTGATCCGCCCGTCTCGGCCTCCCAAAGTGCTGGGATTACAGGCTTGAGCCACCGCGCCCGGCCAGTTCACAGATATTTTTAAGCTCAGGTTAGAATTCTTGCCTAAGTTGGTTTGTACACACACATGAACACACACATACAGGCACACACACACACATACACACACACTACAGAAGGACAAAGCACAGATAGACAGAACCAAACAAAATGCTGATGTAATTGCGACCACGCTTTAAAAAGTGCAGAGACAATAGAGTGGTAACTATTCTTTGAAAAGTATAACAAACGGAGTTGCAAAAGGTACTAATGAGGAAAAAAACAATGCATACATGTAATTAAGACCAATTCATTAGTACAATGTACCAAGTATGCACATTACATCCTTGTCAATTAGGTAGGTTAAGAATTTGCTATAGTAATAGACATAAAGCATGTTACAGGCTATTGCTGAACATATTGGAGCTTCAGTAGAGTAAAATCAAGGTAGGTTAACGTTGGAAGAAAGCTAGTCCAATCCTTCCTGGGTATCTGAGTCCCAGAAAGGGGATGTGACTTGCTGTGCCTAGTGTCACATACAGAGGGTGGCAGAGGCATGATTCTGACACTAGTCATGTCCTTGGATCGTCTCAGGCCAGCATGCTGGCTTGGTGCTCAAAGGTCATATTCTGAGACTTCAAGAAACCAGTCTTCTTTTACTCCTGGTGCATGCTTGTTAGCCATACTCACAGGATGGCTTAGAAACAGACCAAGCCAAAAATGCCAGATGTGATATAAGCTGTAGGATCATTGTCTCTAGAAGATTCTTCTCTAGAGTCTTCCAAATGTGAAGGACTTAGTAATCAATGCCAGTTAATATAAGCATCTTTCGTAGTGTCTTTCTTTTTACCTCTAGAGCACACAGTCGCAGAGCACATCTGCATGGTAATACAGATCTCAATGCTAACTGGGTCACCTTATTTGCATTTTGATTACTGCTTATTTAGAAGCCACATTGAAAAAAGAGCTTGGTATCAGGAGCTTAGTGCATGTGTGCACATAAATATATGTATAAACAGATAAATGCACATTTACTAGCTTGTGAAAGATTAGCCCAAAATGTCCTCACCTTTTATGGACATATCTATAGAAGTTTGGCTGTGTATTGATGTTGGAATTATAAATAAGGTTAGGGAATATAATTAGTCTTCTCAGCAAAAGATCACCCACTGTATATGGCTTGAGAAATCAGTTCAGCATACATTCCCCTTGTTAAGTAGTCATGTCTTTTGATATGAGAAAGTTGCATTGTTTTAAGTGCTTTGTTGGGTGTCCTTTCTTCAAACCACCTACTTTATTTCACTGTTTGAATTCCTCCTGTAGAATAGAAATACATCCTGATTGTGTGCAGGCATGCACATGTAGACACAGAATGTGTGCTAGAAAAGCTCTCCTCTTTGCAATAGAAGTGAAAAAAAAAATCAGAGAAACTCAGACCCGTCATTAGATAGATCTCCTAATCTTTATCTCTAGTAGTTCAGTCAGACGAGCTAATACCATGATGATGGCTTTGAAATCTCTTAGGAATTGGATGAGGAGAAGCGATAGTGATGAACTCCCAGCTAATAAACACAGAGTGCTTATTTCGGCAGAATGATCAATTTCTAGATGTCCTGAGGCTTGTCTGATACAGTTGATTTACTCATCCTCGCTTACCTCACTAATAAAGCCAAAGTCCACCATCAGATTACAGAGGGGCCTGGGATTTCTTAAAGGGGCAGGAGAAAGCCAAGGTAGTATTCATCACCTCCCTTTAAGCATCTCTGAGCATCTGCAGCCCTTGAAACCCCAGCTGCCTTCCTCGGCTGATACTCTGTACTCAATAGACTTTGGGCTAGTACAGTAATACAGACAATTAATTTGTTACCTTGTTAGTGGAAATTTAATGCAATGATCTAAAAGAACTCTTACATATTGTGATAAACTTTAGTGCCTCCAGGCGGTTCCCCTCACATTGGGCTCATTTCACATCTCATCCATTATGTAAATGAGATTTGGAAATAGTTGAGTTTCACTAATGTAGCTCAACCCTGATGGATTGGAGAGAGCCAGTCCTACTGAAACTAATGAGGTTAAATGCATCTCAACATTTCTTTCTACTTGGTTGATTCTGTAAGCTCTTGTTTAAGAAATGGATCCAGTGCATTTCTTTCAACCCTCCTCTAAAGTAATGTCACTGTTGCCTGGTCCCAGAGTGGTCCAAAGGAAGTTTGATTTGGATGATGCCTGTGTTGGTTCCAACCACTGCATTGTGCACAGAGCTAATGGACAGTCTGCCATTACACTGTAGCAAGACTGACGAGTTAAGATAAAAGGGAAGCATTTTAATAGTAACTGTATCTGAGGAGGTCTTTAGGTCATCCAGAAAAGAGGAGTGGGAAGTTTACGTAAGTGGACAATGAGGATGAAGGGCCCTTGGTGGGGCTTGAGCCAGGAGAGGAAACTGTCATTGGGGAGGTTTGGAACTGGTAGAGAGACTATTGCCTCTGAGTCAAAGATTCACAGACTGCTATGGAGGCAGAATGCTATTAAAAAAGAAAGAAGCATTTCAGGAAAAGCAGCCTCACACTATTATTCAGCATTATGGAACCAGAGAGGTGAGTATAGAATGCTAGTTTAGAATCAAAAATCTTATTTTTTGATTCTGAACTGGTATCTTGTCTCCAGTCTTTGAAATTCCCATTTCTCAGCCTTCCAAATGAAACCCCCAGTACAGAAGTCCTTACTTTTTATCCCTGTCTCAAGACATAAGAAACAGCCTGTGAAATTGTTTAGTCTTTATTTTAAAGGGGAGTGAGGTTAAGAGGAGGAGAGCAAAGCAAAGACATGGAGACAGAAGCATTCTGTGTAAGGATCAAAATACAAATACGTTAGTTAGTAATTGGGAAATATGCCACTTATAAGAAAAGGAGTTTTCAGCTGGTGGATAAGGCCATGACCCTGGAGCCAGACGCTCCTTGGTTTAATCCCAGCTTTGTCACTTAACTAGGTATTTGACCTTGTTTAAATGATTTAACCTCTCAAAGCTTCAGTTTCCTTATTTTTTTAAAGTGTAATAAACCTCCCACCTCAGAGGGCTATCATAGGGATTAAATGAGATAATGCCAATAAAATGCTTAGCAAAGTGACTGGCACAGAGAATATGCTCAGAATAGGCCAGCCAGGAACAAATCCAAAGAACTTTGAATATTTAAAAGGTATTTAGAGTGGACGCTACCAAATGCCTGACTGGAGGGCTTGCAATTTGGATGACAGGTTGCTGGCAAACTAATTTCTCCATCTCTGCCATCCTTACTAACTTTGAATTCTCTGAACGCTGGAACCCCAACAGGCCAACTTTTGTCAACTTCTAAATATTCAATTTGATGCCACATTCTCAATAAACTGCTGGTGGTCGGCTATAAGAAAGCAGTTTTGTGCATGCGTTAATTTATTCAGCAAAAGTTTCAGTACCTACTGCGAATACAGCAACTCTGTGCCCTTTAGGGGACTGTAAAATATAAGAAACAGTCTAGTCTTTGGGTAGCTGAATATCTAGTTGATGAAACAAGATGCTGGAACAAGAAATTTAAATAAAAATAACAACGTCCCCTGAGCTGAAAAGATCACCCATATTACCTTCCATTGTACCTGGGACCACACTAGAGATTTATGGAGGTGATTTGAACTAGCATATTCTAGCACAATCATTAAAAATGGAATTTATTTACTATATAACTTAGATACAAACATAAATAATTGATCTTGTTGATTAAGAATCAGAATTTATGTTAATATAGATACCACAGTAAAAGTAACAAGGGAACCAGTATGATAATTTTTATGAAAAAGCAGCATTTCAAAGTGGTTAAGAGGATAAGCTCTGAGCCCACATTCTCAGTGCTCAAATCACTGTTCTACAAGCTACTGGTTATCCAGGCCTGGGTAAGTCATTTAATCTCTGTTGCTTCAGTTTACTCATCAATAATAGAACTAATAGTAGTACCTATCCCCCAGGCTTAAATGGGAGGCTACGAAGATACAAAGATCCATTTCTGTCTTCAAAGTGCCAGAGGCAAACATATAAATGCTAACTTTATTTGTTTTTATGTTTTGAGATGAAGTCTCGCTCTGTTGCCCAGCCTGGAGTGCAGTGGTGCAATCTCGGCTCACTGCAACCTCTGCCTCCTGGGTTCTAGTGATGCTCCTGCCTCAGCCTCCCAAGTAGCTGGGATTACAGGTGCCCGCTACCATGTCTGGGTAATTTTTGTATTTTTAATAGAGATGGGGTTTCACCATGTTGGCCAGGCTGGTCTCAAACTCCTGACCTCATGTGATCTGCCCACCTTGGCCTCCCAAAGTGCTGGGATTACAGGCGTGGGCCACTGTGCCTGGCCTGTAAATGTAATTTTAATACTCTGTGAGAAGGATCACAGGCTCAGGTACAAGAGCCATGACTACCTGAAGAATGAGGGACTTCACTGTTGAGGAGGAAGGACATCACCGAGAAGGTGATTGTACTCAGGTCTTATTTGGAAGCATTCACTGAAAGGAGATGAAAGACTTTCCAGGAAGAAAGGCCAGCCAGCATAAAGGCATGAAACACACAACAGTACCGCATGTTTGGGAAAACGCAAGAATTCTTGTGTGGCCAGAGTATGGGTTTCTGGGGTGGCCAGGTGAAGCATAACAGATGTCTGGGCTCAGGATCAGGCAGGGAATAGTGCCTGGAGTTTGAATTTCACCTGTGAGTCATATGGAGTCATGAAGGATGTCTATGTAGAGCCATAAACACTCAGCCATGGAGAAGAGATGGTTTGTTCTCTATGTGTCCAATTTGGATTACAAGGGGCAAAATCTGCTCCTAGTAGGTTTTGAGAAGGTGGCCAAGCAATTATAAGACACTTTCGAATCAAGGGTAGAAACTGAACCTTTGATATGGCATGGTTAACTTATGCACCCTATTGTACATAATTCCTACTTGCCTTCCCTTGGTTTCCTTTTCTCTTCTTCAACCTTTATTGGACAAATTCTACATTCAAAGTTTATTTCTAGACACTATGAGGGAAACACTAAGGAATAAGTTATGTCTTTTGCTCAGAAGACACCTAAACCCATGCTCAAATGATTATTTTTCCAAATCAAATTTTATTTGATTCATTGGTACAGCTCATGTTTACAGAAAGCTGGAGAGGAGGACTTAGAGAGAGTTATGTTTTCAAGAGAATAAGACCCTCCCTCTCTAGTGTATGTATTCTGCAAATGTGAATTTTTATATATTTGCTCTGGGGTTTTCAATTTTTCTTCTTCTCTTTATAAGTTCTGTATTTGACATAGTTTTGAAGGACTTCATTCCTAGCACAAAATTTCCTATTAATGCTCCTTCTCCAATTATGAAAAAGCTTTGAACACATGAAAGAAAATGGGAGGTTTGGGAAGAGAAGAGAAACAACTGAATAATAATGACAGGGAGTGAACATTTCATCGGTGGTCTAAGAGGACAGATATGCAGATAGAAACCACACAGGCAGTTTAGCCAGGAAAGTGAGATGGGGAGGCCATTAGACCAGGCCAGGGGATTAATGTTAGCTCCTAAAGAAGAAGATGTATTATAGATTTAAACCATGGCATCCTAATAACTGATTAAAACTAGTCAAAATAGTTGAGAGTTGGCATACCGACTCCAAACTAAATTCAAATTTCATGCGTTGTTTAATTTGCAAACTCAAGTCAGTCCAGTAAGTCATAGATACCATTGAATTGATATGTGTTGGGATATTCAGGTATTTATTCATTTACCTATTTATTTGTTCAACAGACATCTATTGAGCATCTATATTGAGGAAGGATGTCTGGCAGACCTTAGTAACAATGCCATTGCAAAATGAGATAAAGACGAAAAGAATTGGTATAATAATCAAGAAAGGGCAGTGATGATTATCACTCTAACTAAAGACAAACCACACATATTGAATTTCTGACTGCTATAGAAAGAAGACTATTGAACACTGAGATTAGTTCAATACACAAACACCCCACATTTGTGGATGGATATGCAATAGAGAACAAAGCACATTGCACTGATGTCTGGAATGTTTTGCACACCAGCCCAGTGATTCATTTATAGACCATGCTGGACAGAAGCATCTCCATACAGAGGTGACTTCAGGTGCTCAGTGTATGGTTTATGGCCATCAAAGAAAACTGCATGGTGAGAGGACAGAGATTCAGGACACAGGATTTCCAGACTCACTTATCTTTAGCTCTATGACTTTGAGCTCTATGACTTATTATTTTTTGTCCTGAGTTTCTTTATGGCCTCTAATTCCTTCTGATTCTGCATTTTGGGTAGATAGAAGAGTTTCCTTTGATCCTAAACTGTAGGAAATTCACCTGGCCCCCTTAAGGAAAAATCTGAGAGCCAAATGTGGGAAACATTCCTATTTTTTTAGAAGATAACAAAGATCTCATTTTTTCTTTAGATAAACCAAATAAAGTGTAATGGGTTTTGGGCATGGAAAGGCCTGGAAAACCCAGTTAGGTCCAGGCTTGTCTGGGTGTTTCTATGATGTAAGTGTGGGTGCCTCATAGTAAAAGTGACTCAGAAGGAAAAGGACATGCCCTAGTGTTGCCTTCGAGGAGAAGCCACATTTTTTTTGTTTGTTTTTAAGACAGAGTCTCGCTCTGTCACCAGGCTGGAGTGCAGTGGCGTGATCTCGGCTCACTGCAACCTCTGCCTCCCGGGTTCAAGCGATCGAGGAGAAGCCACTTTTTAACAAAGTCCCTTTGGTTATTTCAGGACCAACTGACTGTCCACGGCTGAAGAACAAACAATTATATGAGTAACTTTAAATCTAAACCTGCCACAACCCTGGGAGGTAGACAATACCAACCATATTTTATATAAAAGGAAAACGAGGCCGAAATGTTCAGAAGCATTCAAAGGTCTCACAACTAAATGTTACCAGCAATCTGAACCCAAGTCTCTATGGTAGGTGCTTTTTCTTAAGCAGCTTTCCTTTCCCATGGCCACTGGACATACAAATTGACAATTTAGTGTGTGGACTCCAAAAACCGGCAGAGAGAATGAGAGGTGCTTTTTATTCATGTCCTTGAGGCAAAGGTGTAGAAAAAGAGTCCTTGTCAACAAATGGCTTGCTTCTTAATTCTGTTCAGTTAGCCCTGGGTTCAAGCAGGTAATGGCCTAATGTGGGATTAAGAAGTTGCAGAACCTGTTGAAAAAAAAATACTAATTCTGACTGAATGTGCAATTAGGCCACAACTATGGAACATCTCCATGCACTCAGAAATAAAAAAATAACTGTCAGGTTTGACCGAAACCTGAGAATTCAACTTCCCAAAGAGAAGAAAGGAAGCTGAAACCAGGATTCAGAGAGCAAATGAAATAGTCAAGAATTGCCAATGAAGCAAATGCCAGACTTTTAAACAGATTTTAAAAAATTACTCACAAAAAATGATAAATACATGAGTCAATGTATGTTAATTAGCTCAATTTAGCCATTCCACAATATATACATGTTTCACAACAACATGTTGTACAGGATAAATATATATAATTTTTATTTTTCAAGTAAAAAGAAATTCCCTGACTGTATTCCCCAAACCTGGAAATTATTACATTTCCCAACTAACAAACCTGACAGTAAAACATTATTTTTTCCAGCCTTGATTATGTAAGATGTGGAATGTGTTTGTTTTTAAAAGTACCATTTTTAAAATAATCACGAAGTTATCTGAGGGCAGCCCTGTTGTTGAGCCAAAAATGTGCTTGAAGGACATCCAGCCTAGAGAGTTCCTGGGTTCTAGGCTTGAGCAGGTGGAGGCTTCCTGTCTCCAATGGTGTCATCAAAGGCTTGTCTGTTATTGAAGACATGGTGGGGTGGCAAGGCAATGGTTTTCCAGTGATTGTCTGAACATCTCTCATTAGGAGTCTATACTTTCCTTCTCACCTCTGGATCAGTGCCTCCTCTCCATTGTCCTAGGTTCCTTCCTGCTTATTCCTATCAGCAGCAGGTAACCTCACTTACTCAGAACTTCCACATCCTTGAGCTTGCAGGCAGCACCAGCCTACACCATAGCTCCGTAGAATTTGCTTGTATTCAGTTTAATACTTAGCTACATGACATTTCGAATTCATAGAATCAATCAGATACATCTTTAACCACTGCTCTGTTTTGAGCAGAAAAATTAACTCAAGCCTTAGATTCCTTGTCTGTAAAATGGGAATAAAATAAGACAGCTTAAGGAATTTGTTGTGAGGCTTAAATGAAGTAAAAATCTATTCAGTACATAATATATCACCTGGCTCCTAACTAGCATGCTGTTATTTTAACATTATTACTATTACACATAACAATCTTGACTTCCCAATAAGATAATTAGCCGAGGAAAGAGACGATGCCATATATTTCTCATATGTTTCCAAGAACATCCACCCAGCAGAGGGCTAGTGAGAGGTCACGTGATCAACACATATGTGTTTAATGGAAGTACACCGTGTTTGGTAAAGGGCACAGACAAGAACAGCTCAACACATACAAAACCACACAACTAACACTACCATTTGAAATGGAAAAAAGATGGTAATTTTTCTCAGTCTGCATGAGAAATGTTTTACAAGTCTATAAATATTATAAATAAGATAATTCAATTTTTATGATTTGAGGAGTCACAGTAGAAATAACAGCTATTTATTATTCTATTTCCCATTTAAAGAAAGTGAAAAACAGAGAACGTGTTTAACTGTAAGTGTCTTTACTTCTGAAATGGAGGGTCAGATATGGTAATGGAGAATCACAAAAAGTCTGTAGCCCAGAGGTTAGAATCCCAGACTATCAGGACTGGGAAGGATCATTAAGTGGATTCCAACATTCCACTGATAAGGAAGCTGAGGCTCCCAGAAGTTACACTATGTTGTTGGTGACACTGTCCCAACCCAGACCTCTGCACCTTGGTCCTCTTACCAGCTCACTGAGAGCAGCCAGGCCTTTCATGTGATTTTCCTGCCCAGGTTCCTAACTTTGCAGTTTCTTTGCTTATTTTGCCTAATGACTGTGAAGGCCCCATTACGGAATGTGCTAAAGTGAGGTAGGGATGCAGTGTGGTGGGGAGACTCCTGCAGAGCAATGTGTGATTTGCCTTTGAGAGTAATCTGAAGACAGGAGACACATATAGGGGCTTCTGACATCAATAAAAGTCACTGGTCATAATGGAAAAGATCAGACCATGGTTTGCACTTTAAAAGAAAAAAATTAGGTGGTGGTGTGGTGGTGTTCATTAGCAACGAGGCAGCATTTGCCAAAACATTGATAGATGGGGTCTTTACAGCCACCCCTTTGTCTCTGTCACCAGTGGAAAACCATATCCCAGTCCCGAAAATTGCCCTTCCCTGCAATGGTCCCTTCCTTCAGAGGGGTTTCTCAGATGCTAATCCATAATGCAGCTAAGTGTTCACAGTGGGCAAAGGACTTTGGAGTTGCAGGTTCTTAGAGCTGCTGGGGGTCTTAGTGATCATTTTCCTGCCAAAAGAGGCTGGGGCTACCCAAGGGGACACATTTTGCAGAGTCCGCAGTTTTGCCCTATGTTGGTCATATTTACTGGAGGGTGGGGTCTGGAGGTGTGCGCCTCAGGTCTGCTGTCAGCCAGTGTCATCCTCCTTCCACTCCTTCTGAGAAAGTGTGTCGTGCCCAGACCACCTTGGACTGGGTCCCTCTTCCTGTTTTTTCCTAGCTCTCCAAAGCCTGGAGCACTGGCTGTGCGGTTGTGGTGAAAATCAATTCAGAGTCCTTTTATCTCCACATTAAGCCTCCATGGCCAGCTGTTTTTATATGGAAGTCCCCACAGGCTGGGCCTGGTCTAGTGACCATTTGCAAGAAAACAAAGGAAGAAACAAAAAGGCTGATGATGGCAGTTTTTAGAGGTGGGTACAGCAATTCCAACAGAGGGGGAAAAATTAAAAGATGGCACTTCCACGCAGCCGTGAAAGGAGATGGAGGAGTCCTTCCTCTCCTTGAACAATAAAAGGCTCCTGCTAATTTTTACCAGAGTCGGCTCTGAAAACCTGCTGTTGACTGTGAGTCACTGGCCCTCTGGGGAATAGGAGGTGGGGAGGTGGGGGTGGGGGTGGGGTGAGAGCTCTGTGTGTGTGTGTGTGCACACCAGTGTGTATAATCTCACAGTGCCCAGAGCCCTGGAGATCCTGGAACACTTCAGTAGCACAGGCCAGATTCATTAAAAACCCTGGCTACAGGCCAGTAGTTAAAATTGAAGCAGCATATTTATTGCATTTTGTTCAAATAAATCTGAAAACGTGTGAATCATATTCCTTGGAGAGATTGGGAGAAGAAGTAAACAACATCAGGCTAATACTTACAAGCCGTGGCGGAGAGAGAACAAAGATACAGAAGGTTCCGCCGCGACAGGAACTCTGCGGGATGCTTGCCCTTCCTAGGTGGGGGCTGGAGGGGTTCACACTCTCCCCCACCACTTTCTCTATGGCCTGGGTCCTGACCTTGGTGTCACTTTAGGGCATGGGCTCTGCTCTCTTCCCTGAGCTTCTCAGTTGCACCCTGGCTTATCCCGCCCTGCTGTTCTCCTAGACGCTGTGGCTGCCATCCTGCTTTCTAATGGCAGCTGCAGAAATTACATTCAATTATGAGTTTTCCTAAAATAGTGTATAAGGGAAAACCTCCCCCACCCTCAGATCCTCCAGCCCAGTTCATATGAAATTCGGCAACAGCTCAAACTAATTGTTTGCCTCTAGAAAACAAAATAAAGTAGCTGGTCAGTTCTATCATGCATGGGCTGTATTTTCTTTTGTTGTTTGGTTTCTTTCAGTGATGCTAGGATGGATTGTCTGTTTAAGAAGGAACCTCCTTGTGGGTGGAGGCTGCATGTAGGACTTTTGGCCTCAGTTTTCTTAAGTGTAAAATGGTAATAATTCTTCTCATATGGTACTTACGAGGACTGCATACATGTGATATCTTGTAAGAGTACGTAACTCAAGAACAGAATATCCCCATGACTAAATGTCAAATCCCTTATCTTTCTCCCTGTAAAAGAAATGATTTATGGGCATAAGTATGTCATACTTATGATCTGTTTTTCTCTGTTCACCCCAAGATAGTTTCTATGGCACAATTTCGCCACTGACTCCCTCCCTCATTGCCTTTTATTACACATGTGCTTGTTGGTGTGAAACATTGATAAAGGTAGATGCACAGGCAGAAAGTGCAATCTAATATTCTTCTCTTACTTCTCACAAACACAACTGTTTAGACATCTTCAGAAACCCTCTGACCTTCTGCCAGTTTTATCAGGCTTGGGGCATGAACGGATGTTTGGAGGCATGCTGAGGATCACCCAAGAATGGCAGGTGCATGTCTGTTATATTTTAAGGCCCTGCGAAAGGTAAATGTGCTTCTAAGCACCTTACACCTGTTCAGTGTGGTTAGGATCTTAGGTGAAGATTTCATGGTGATGGAGGTAAAGGTAGATCAAGACCTAGGCAGCAGTTGCCAATCCAAAGATCTGGCAGAGGGGGCAGGTTTCTGAATTGGGGCCAAAATGTGAGATGGCCTGACATGCCTGATGGAACAACCCAGCTTGCCCAGACCCCTAAGAGTAGGGAGTGAAAACATGACTTTCGAGAAGTTGATTTTATTCTAGTACCGTCACACCTGCTCCATCTCAGTGTTGAGGCTCCCCCTCTTCTGCTCTGGCCAGGTTTGGGGTCATTCCTTTCTACTCACTGTGCCTTGGACCCTGAAAAACCTGGGGCAAGTTGATCTACCTCCAAGAACATCCTCCCCAAGCCCTGGTATGCTCAGCACTGATCAGGAAACCCCTGATGATGAGGCACAGAGTCCAGAGCAGGCACCCCACTGGCTGTTTGAAACATGCATTCCAGTTCCTGAAACTCTTTCTCTCACAGCTGTGCTGGTAATAAGACTAGCCAATACTTCAATTGCAGGTACTCCATGCTAAGGCACTCTCTAAGACCTTTTCATGTATTATTTAATTATTATTGTTTAATTATTGAAATATCATTTAATATTTACAACAAGCCTATTTGTTGGAGCATCATATTCATTCCCATTTTACGGAGGAGGAAAGAGGCACAGAGAAGGTAAGTGATTCGCCCTTTATTACCACAACTAGTAGGTGGTAGGGTCAGATTTTGAATGCATGCAACCTGGCTACAAAGTCTTAACCACCAAACAATGCCATACGGTCCTTGTTTCTTGACCCTGTCAAGAATTAGACATTGAGTTCCCTCGATGTTTTCGTCTCCTGAGTGTGTGTCAGGAGGAAATTCAGCAAGCTGTCCCTAGGCCAGAGCACTTTCCCAGTTAAACAACAGCATATTTATTAATTTATTCCATTCTACATGAACCTGTCTCTGGCTGTATGGGCTTAAATTGAAATGTGCTGCCCTGATCCAACAGCAGGAGGATGTAATCTGAATTATTTCTCCCTTGCGGGGGAAGGTGCCCTGGGTCACCAGGACAGATTCCTCCTCCTTTGCTTCTTTTCTGCAGGGTGGCAGGTCAGAGCCAGGGGAAGTCCGTGGCCCACAAAGTAAAACAGACCTAACTAGATGGCATGGGCTGAAACCATTTCCTCTGATCTCCACCTCTTTGCTATGGACAAGCTTTCCCTATGAAGCTCAGCTGTTTCTTAATGGATGGGCACAGGCTGTTTTACTACCTCCCTCAGCCTACATTCTGGCTGCTGATTGTACAGCAGGCACTGGCTTTCCACAGCCCTCCCACCTTGGAGAATTTGAGTCCCAATGCTCAATGATTCATTTGCTGTACTGTCTCAGAATTCAGAATTTTTTTTTTTTTCTGCCGAACATCCTTTGCTTGTTGAATGAAAGGGTGAATGGATTATTGAATTAAGGCCGAACCTGAGAAGAAACCAAGTTGTTTAAACACATCTGTGTATTCCCAAGTGTCTTGGAAGCCACATGCATTTTCCTGAAAGTAAATTTAAAAACAGAGCAGAAAGAAACATGGTGGGTGAGTTTTGTCTGTCAATCGCAACCATCAGAGCTTCAGACTTCACAGCAGGATTGGGGATGCCTGGGAACTGACATGGGGCACAGCCGCTCAGTGGCTGCTGCTCAGAAACAGTCAGGGCTGGGTGCTGGCTCATGCCTTTAATCCCAGCACTTTGGGAGACCAAGGCAGGCGGATCGCAAGGTCAGGAGTTCGAGACTAGCCTGGTCAATATGGTGAAACCCCATCTCTACTAAAAATACAATAATAAGTTGGTGGCAGGTGCCTGTAGTCCCAGCTACTTGGGAGGGTGAGGCAGGAGAATCGCTTGAACCCGGGAGGTGGAGGTCGAGGTGAGCCGAGATCATGCCACTGCACTCCAGCCTGGGTGACAAAGCAAGACTCCATTAAAAAAAAAAGCAAGCAAGCAAGCAAGCAAGCAAGCAAGCAAGAAAGAGTCAGATATAGTCCTAAGTGGTCTGTGTCTAAGTGGACTCCAGCTCTAGAAACAGTCCTTTGTTTGAGAACAAAATTCCCACTGGCTGAGGCAACCGGATTTTCCTAGCATCCCCTGTGGTGTGTTATCAAAGCTAGAGCAGGTAGGCAGGGTGGGGGCCAAGGAGGTGAGCTCTGGGCTCCCCCCATGTTATCTCAGCCTCCAGGAATGGCAGGAGGCTGTAGGGCCTGCGGCTGGCACAGACCCAGCATCCTGCTGTCTACTGTGCAGACACCCACGGGACTCAACCTGGAGTTCATATGAGGTGGTTGTGAGCTTGACATAGTCATCACCTTGCCTTTCCTAAGTACTGACTCTACTCCTGTCACTTTCCAGGACTGCAGTGCCAAGTATATTATTCATGTTTTTTAAAACATTTGAATAAATCTAGCAGTTACAAAGTATAGCTTTATTACATGGCTATCCTGTGTAATGGTGAAGTCTAGGCTTTTAGTGGTAATTTTTCATCCCTCATCCCCCTCCCATTCACCTACCCTTTCAAGTCCTCAGTGTCTATCAGTCCACACTCTATGTCCATGTGTACATATTATTTAGCTCTTGCTTATCAGTGAGAACATGCAGTATTTGACTTTCTGATTCTGAGTTATTTTACTTAAGATAATGGCCGGTAGTTCCATCCATTTTGCTGCAAAATACATGATTTTATTTTTTTTTATGGCTGAGTAGTGTTCCATTGTATGTGTGAATACATACCACATTTTCTTTTATTTTCTGTATTTTATGATGATTTGACAAATCCTGCTGATCCTGGAGAGATTGCTCCTCCCAGGGTTAGTGAATTCCTAGAGCTAGCAAAGGACTCCCCTGGGAATGCATCTTTCACATACAAAACAACCAATCCAGAGCCCACATTACCAACCACTTCCTTTATGAGGCTCTCACAGGATGAGTCACTATTCCCCACACTAACGTCACCCCAGGGCAAGGTACCAGACAATTAGGGGCAATCTCTACACCCTGGAGTCCCCTGAAATTATTCCAACTAGTCAATCTTAAATCTGCTTCCCCAGCCTCCCCGATTCCATCCCATGATAACCACAGTAAAAGTTTTTGCCCACACTTTCCCTTCATCCTTTTGCCTCTTGATTGACCTAGTTCTTCCCCCAGTGGCCCTGCCTGGTGTGCCATGCCTCCTGTTCCCAGGGATCTGCGAGTATAAAAACCTCTTCCTTCATGACAGTCATTCCATATCTGCATCTCTTACCATACATGATTCAAACAAATCCTGAATGCATTGTATCACACCAGGATTCTGTCTGTCTCTCTTCAGCTCCCCTGGGTCAAGCCCGGCGAATTATGAAGAAGTCACTCTTCTAACATTTCTTGAGCCCTCAGTATAAGGTAAGATCTTTATTTTACTAGGATCTTTATTTTTATTTTTTTAAAGAAACTTCTCTAGAGTTTCTAACCACATCATCGACAACCACAGCAATAAGAGCTACCAGGTACAAAGTCTTACTATGAGTTGGGCATTTTCTATGGATTATTTTCTTTAATTCAGATTATCTCCATCTTTCACCTTCTTAGACTGATTGCCCAAGATCACACAGCTGGACAGAGGTGGCATTCAGACCTAAGTGGTCTGACTCATGGGGCAGCACAAAAAGCCAATGCACATGCAGGGGCAGCCACGCCGGGGGAGTAGGTTTTAGAATAGCACAAAGCCTGGTTAGCAAATTGGCTGTTGGTCAGCAGACAATTACCTGGCCCCTGAGAGAAAGAGAGGCTACACCTGTGTGTAAATCAAGTATTATGCTGAGCAGGCTGTTCAGCGCAGCATTTGTATTTTTTCCTAGTGAGACTGTGGGTGAAGGAAGCAGTGTGGTGATTTCCACTGAGGCACGCTTTCCTTATCTTGCTGTCTTGGATCAGCACTTTGAATGCACCCTTGCAATAAGATGGCACAGGCTGCCCTAGCTCTCTGAAGCCCTGCGGCTGCTGCTTTGAGAATTCCTGCACCAGATAGGAGATTTATTTAGATTATCCTGCTGGTTTATTTAATCATTGACCAGATCTTTATCGGGGGGCCATCTCAGGTCTGATAGGTGGTGCATGTTAGTGACACAACATACATCCCTGGAGTACAAGTTTCTTGTATCCTGGGACTCTATGATTCTAACAACGTAGTCCTGTTCCAATCAAATCAGAATCATCATTTGTGATTTATGTTTTCACGTGTTTATATCTTATTTACCCTTAACAGATTGTAGACTCTTTAATCCTAGAACTGTGCTGCATATTTCCTTGGCATCCCCACAGCATCCATATCAGTAAATTGTTTGATTTCACTTGATCACATGAATTATGTCTTCTTACTGAATATCATATGTAATCCTATCAACATCCAGTTATAAAATTATCATTTGCTTTTTAAAATTAGAATTCTGCTTTCCTTTAGACTCCAGAATAAGTCCACACCAGCTATGACAGCCATGACCTCGAGAAATTACTTAACCCCCTTAAGCCTGAATTTTCTCATCTGTAAATATGAGTAGTACCCAACTTTATAGAGTTGTTGTAAGGAATGAATAAAACATGAGTATTTATTTATAAATGCATAGTATTAAGCACAATGTCTGGCTCATGGTAAATGTCCAATTAGTATTTGCTAGTGTTACTGTCACTGTTTTCAGTTAGTTGTAAATTAAGAGGAGAAATTCTAGAAATCATTTTCATAGCAACACCAATGAGAACCATCAAAGATACATGTTGTCTCAGCACTATGTTTTGGAAAAACGTCTGCGATGCCTTTATATGTGCTTATTTATTTAAGGAATGTAAACACATTTTAACACCTGCTTAATCCAAAAAATGTCATGACACATATCACTGTCAAGTTCCTAAGAAGTTACAGAAAAACACTATAGGAAGCATTTGTGTATGTGGGTGCACATATGTAATTTCTATAAGTAACTGGAGATTATCAGCTTTTAGGAATTTCCCAGGCCTACGCTTCCTCCTAAATTGAGAAGAATTAAAAGTTAACCATCTACTAGAGTGTGAGTTTACCAATATGATGGAGGCAAAGGCATCAGACGATGTTTAATCAACGTGCTTTTGGGTCCAGGAGTTAAGCCACCCTTGATGTCTCACTTAGCCTGAATCTCCAAGAGCTGCAGCAGTTCATGTCAAAACAAGCTTTGTGGGGTGGGCTAGAAGCAGATGGAGATGGGGCCCGCAGTGCAGGAGAGCGCATGGGGTAAAGGGGCATAGTGCACAGGTGGAGATGCTTTTATAACTCAGGGTTTTTCCTTTCTTTTTCCTCCAGTCGTGCTCAGTAACAGAACCTCCCAGGCGAGGAACTGTGGTTAACAGGCATTGATCTGTGTACCAAAGGCAAGACCACAACCGATCAGAGGAAAGGACATGTGATTAAACAGTTCACTGCCAACTGGAAACAAAAACACAGGGCTAGCAGGGAGGCATGAGCAGCATGGTAGATTGGAAAGAATAAGATAGTGAGACTCAGAAGACCTTATCTGGGGTCCTAGCTCCAGAACAGGCATGGTATGAAACAAGGCAGGTCACACTCTGAGCCTCAGTCTACACATCAAACAGAACAGGTTAGCAATTCCTAATCTCTCTCTCTCTTTCTATTTCAGAGAGAGGCCCAAATTAAGATCCTAGATATGAAACTTTCTGCAAAACATACAAATGTAGACTTGAGTTATCATGTGGCCGGAAGCAATGTCCTCCTGGAGTCATAAACCTATTAGCCAAGGGCCTGAGAAAACCCATGAATGATAATGAATCAGACTGAATGATGACAACAAAAGTGAAAAAAATCCCTCGAACAAAAAACAACTAGCATGTTATAATCTTCCATACCCTCTAAAAGCCACTGCTACTGCTGAACCACCCGCTGAGGTTATATAATGCCCCATAAAAACCAGCGCAGTCATTATCTTCCCACCACGGGGAAACACAGCTCCACTCCATGCTTTGGGCCACAGGCATCCGAGATGGAGGCCATTTCTCCAAGGCTGAGCTGCTAACCTGGCGTACACTGGGTTGCCACAGGGAACCTGGCAGCCAGCACCTGCTGCTGCAGCTGCAGCCCGAGCTTCCCTGTTGGCAAATGCCAAAAAGCATTTTGTGAGGTTGGCTACAGGGCCCAGTGCTGAGATTGAAACTCCTTCCGGTGTCCTGTAGATATGGTTGGCGGCTGGGAGGGAACACACTTCTTCCTGTGTCCTCCCATGTGAGAACACGACTTCTGAGGAGCCGTCATTACAAGGCATGTTGCCACCACAGTGCACGGTGGCAATCGCCTCCCCAGTCTCCTGTTCTTTCATCTGTGGAAGCCAGCTCCAGGTGAGGCACCATGTCCTGCTCCACAGCTAAGGGGACACTAGCTGCTCTGCTGTTTGTCTTCACTCCTCCACTGCTAGAGCACTGTCCTAAACACTCATCAGCTCCAAACCCAACCTTGACAGCGGATTAGCTCCAAACCCAACCTTGACAGTGGAGAGACTGCAGGGCTGGGCTTCCTCCTCCCCACCTGGCTGGCTCAGTACTGACCACTAATCCCACACCAGGAGTTGGGGTCTGCTTTTATTAGCTTATAGGGCAGTCACAACCTTGCCTTTACCTAGAAGAATGAGAACCACGGAGTTCTGGGATTTATTTTTGCTCCCTGCTTCATATGATTGTTTCCATTTCTCTGAAGAGGATCTTGAGGCTTAGATATCTGAACGATTTTGCCTGAGGTCAGAGCTAGTAAAAAGTTGGAACCCAAAGTAGAAATCTGGTCTGTCAAACTGCAAAGTCCTTTTTCTTTCCATCTCTGCAAACTGCTTTTTCTTTTGAGAGAGCAACAGGATGAAATCTTCAGCATCATTACTTCTGCAAGGGCAGACCCTGGGCTTGCATTCTTGGAAGTACATCTGGGTTTAACCCTAATACATTCATGAAAGAAGAGACACAAATCTCAGGGTAAAATTTCCGTCAGATTCATAATGGACATACATGGTTTCCGATAAAGACTACACATCATTTCAAAACTCAGCTTCTGGCCAGACCCCTCAGGATCCCTGGGAGTTATCGCTACGACTTTATACTTATTAATATATACTCAACATCCATGAGATTGATGAAGAAAACCTCTTGTCCCCTAGGGACAAGATAGAACTTGGTTTCTGCTGCTCATACCACAAGAAAAAAGGGGCAAATCAAATAAGGATATCTAGAGAAGTGTCTTGAACTCTTTCTGAACCCTCATTACATTAGCATATACCGGACGGCTGATGATTTCTTAGGAAGTCCTGGGAGTCTTCAGAGACTCACAGAGATAATGTAAAGCCAGCTTTTGGTAGCTCAGGAGCTCTGAGAAGAAGCCCTTGCCAAACCTCAGGAAGCTCTGGAGGCATTACTAGATCATTCCTTCAGGAGGCTTGGGGCAAAAACCTGCCTTTTATATGACTTCTGGGCTCTGGATGGATAGATCCACTCTGACCTGAGGTGGGTCAGCCCTGGTTCAACTGGATGCATTCTTCATCCTCAGAATAGCTTCAAAGGTTACTGCATCATGTTAGATTCATGAAATGCTTTGGCCTTCACAAAGAGACAAAATATGGCCAGCTGACTCAATTTTGAAGAGGAAATTACTCATTTCTGAGTGTTCTTAAGTATTAACATCTCCAGGTTAAATGTGAGAATTAATCCCAATGATGGTAGGAAAACTGGGAAATGGAAAAAAATTCATAGCTGTGAGATGGGAAAGACCAGATGGGAAAGATCAGGAGACCTCGTCCTGGTGCAGAGGATTTATGTGGGTACATCATGGAAGATGGTAGGCAAGGAACACAGAGCATGGCCTGGAGGCCTCATAGGCTTTATCTAGTAGGATCTTGGGAGCCCATGTAAATTTTCACACTGGAGAATAATAATCAAAGTGAGGCTTTAAGCCTCACTGGATATCTTTTGTTCCATTTCATCAACAAACCCTCAAGATGTGTATTGTTTTCTAGCAAGTACATTTAGAAGAAGACAGAGCAAGACAAATGAAAAAACACCCATCTAATACAGTATGTGACTGCACAGGAGAAATGAAAGAGATAAAAGTAACAATTGCATAGAACAAATATGATCCATTGACTAGGAGTGGCTGGAACTGGAAACTGATTCAGGAAGAGATGTTGTGGGTCAGGCAAGTCGTTAGCTCAGGAGTGAAAGGACTGAGGGTGGAATCTTAACTTTTCCAATAGCGACATGGTTGAGTCAACTTTCTCAACTTCACAGTTTATACTGAGGAGGTTTATAACTGGGGGAAGTGGGGCATATTTTGACAGAACTTCTTAAATGATAATCTCTTGAAAACCAGCCCTCTGCAGCTCGATGGGAGATGAGAGCCTGAGCTGAACAGACCACATGTTTGTGGCTCCACATTGTACTTCTGATCAACCAAGAAACTTGCTGTGTGCTGTAGAGTTCACTTGGTGCAATAGAGGATGTGCGAATGTAAGGCAATTCCTCTTCTTGAGACCTTAAGGTTTAGTTGCTATTGTGGGTTGAACTGTGTCCCCCAAAGAAAGATGTATGGTCTTTTAACCCCTATTACCTCAGAATGTGACCTTATGTGGAGAGAGTCTTTATTGAGTAATCAAAGTAAAATGAGGTCTTTAGGGTGGGCCCTAATCTGATATGACTGTTGTTCTTATAAGAAGAGAAAATTTTGACACAGACCTGTACACAGGGCAAATGCCATAAGAAATGAAGGCAGAGTTAGGGGCGATACATACTAAGCCAAAGAATGCCAGAGGTTGCCAGCAAACCACCAAATGCAAGGAGAGAAGCATGGAACAGCCTTTCTCAATGTCCTAAAAAGGAATCAATTCTGCCGACACCTTGATCTTGGACTTCCAGCCTCCAGAACTATGAGACAATACATTTCAGTTGTTTAAGCCCCCAGCTTGTGGAACTTGGTTATGGCAGCCCAAGCTGATACAGTTGCAAAGACTCTGAACAAACCTACAAGGAACAATTAAAGAACAAGCTAGTAGGAACAGACATATATGAAGTAGGGGTGCTGAGTAAAAGGGGTAAATATGCTGGTTAAGAAAGATTTTAGGTTGGGCGCGGTGGCTTATGCCTGTAATCTCAGCACTTTGGGAGGCCAAGGCGGGCGGATCACTAGGTCAGGAGATTGAGACCATCCTGGCCAAAATGGTAAAACCCTGTCTCTACTAAAAATACAAAACTTAGCGGGGCATGGTGGTGCATGCCTGTAGTCCCAGCTATTCGGGAGGCTGAGGCAGGAGAATTGCTTGAACCCGGGAGGCGGAGGCTGCAGTGAGCTGAGATCATGCCATTGCACTCCAGCCTGGGCAACAGAGCTAGACTCTGTCTCAAAAAAAAAAAAAAAAAAAGGCCAGGTGCGGTAGTTCACGCCAGTAATCCCAGCACTTTGGGAGGCCGAGGCAGGTGGATCACGAGGTCAGGAGTGGATCACAAGGTCAGGAGATCGAGACCATCCTGGCTAACACGGTGAAACCCCATCTCTACTAAAAAATACAAAAAATTAGTTGGGGCGTGGTGGTGGGTGCCTGTAGTCCCAGCTACTTGGGAGGCTGAGGCAGGAGAATGGTGTGAACCCGGGAAATGGAGCTTGCTGTGAGCCAAGATCATGCCACTGTACTCCAGCCTGGGTGACAGAGCACGACTCCATCTCAAAAAAAGAAAAAAAAAAAAGAAAAAAGATTTTAGGGTTTCAAGGAGGCAGGAGGGCTTGAGTCAGGCCTGGAGTACCTTTGAAGGCTTATTCCCTGATTTGGTGAATCTGCAGGTGGTTTTGCATTCTGTTCCCTCTGAACACTTTTATGGAGTCTGCAGCTCTTTCCCTAAGTCATATTTCGCAACTCCTCTTTTATCCAGTGCATACCTTCTGGGTGCACTTAGAAATTCTTTCCCAGTTTTAAGAATCTGTTGACCCATGGTCTTATGACCCTATTACAGGCATCATCCTACACCAAACCCACCTTCTGGCTGATGGGCTGAATATTCTTCTGTTCAGTTTTCCCACCAGAAAAATGACGACTGTATCTCCTTTCATTTACTTTGTGGTGAGTCTAAGAATGGCTTGAAAAGCACCTTAATTTGGGAGACTTTTAAGGGTTAACCATCAAGACTCTTGTTTTAGTAAATGCCCAGGGAACACAATGTGACTATGTAGTATATAAGGTTGTATTTTCTTCCTATATATTATTTTTCTTGTGTAATGATGATGGTTGGCGTCTCTCTTGTCATAATATTAGTTTCATTCCTTCACTGAGATGCTGTGCCAAAGCCCTTATAGGTCTTTGCAGATCACTTGGCTTCTTCTACTATTTACTTTTAAAATAACAATCACATCCCATGAAATTCCTTTGTCCCACACCAGCTGTATTTCTGCTATGTTCCCTGACTGTGATGATGGAGAAGCTTATCAGGATCACTCCCAATGTCAATTAATGATGTTTTAAAAAATGACATTGGGAGTGAAGTGAAGAAAGCAAACCATTCTCTAATCTTGGCAGAAAAGTCAGGGATTGAGCTTTACCCTTCAGAGACTCTGCAGGGTCCAGCAGCAGAGGGAAATAAGCTCTCACCCTTGAGTGAAGCCTGTGATTCACTGCCTAGGCCTGTAAAGAGATATGTTATGAGCCAGAAACACTGGGCCTGGGGCCGCCATGCTCTCTGCCTAAAAGACAGAGGAGTGGTGGAAAGGCTGTGAGGTGGGCACCAGGTTCGATCTCAGGACACCCGGTCCTAACCCTGTTTCTTTTTCATCTACCTGAAGAGTTACCCACATTCTTATAATTCTTGTTTCCTCACAGGTAAGATAACCAGAAGAGACTCTTCTACTCTGATATTCTTTGATTCTGTAAAAGGCAGCTGGTTACACAACAGAAATTGAAATTTACATAAACTTGGACAGTAGAGATGCTGTTTCTTCTACACAGTGCATGTGAAAGGATCCATCGCACCCGAGGTACAATGAGGTCAATCATCACGCCAAACGTCGGTGTAGAAAAGATGAATTTGGGATGCCAAGGACAACATCTACCTGGAGTATTCCTGTTTTTATGGCATGAATGGAAAAAAACCACAATAATTGGTCTCCATACTAAGTCATGCTCAAAGAAGGCAGGAATGCATACATTTTGGCCGGGCTATGTTCACGCCTATGCCATATGCTACCTTGGTATTTATCGGGTGAGACTGATTCTGGTGCAGGATTTCTCTACTTCAGCACTCCTGACATTTAGATGAGATAATTCTTTGTTAGGGGGGTGGGGGTGGGGGGGGGTTAAAGGCTGTTCCATGCCTTGTAGGGTATTTAGCAGCATCCCTGGCTTCTACTCACTAGATGCCAGCAGAAGCCCCCACTGAGCTGTAATAAATATATCTCTAGACATTGCCAAAACTCTCCTGGGGGGTTAAATAAACCCAGGCAAGAATCACTGGTGCAGTGGGATACTATCTTATGAAAGGACTACCCACATCCAAGTCATAAAGCACAGTGGTAAGAAATGTCACCCTTCCTGGAATTTAAGAGTGTCACCACATTTAGATTACGAAGGTCAACAGACATTTGGGTGCCTATGCAACTAGATCTTATAAAGATTTGGGAAAAGAAAAAAAGGCTTTCAGATTACAGCTGTTTTTTTTTTCCCCCCCATGACATTACTATTCTTCCAGCATCTAACGTGGAAAGAGGAGTGGAGTCTTTTATTGGATTCATATTAGGATGGTTTGACTGTGGAGATATGGACAGGCTACTCGTTTGTTCACATGTTTACAGTGGGAAGCACCTCCTGTCCTCAAGGCCATGCCCAGAGTAAACAATGCCCATGTAGCTGGTTCATGATGGCATTGGGTGGCAAAGACTGCTGTCTAATCATGCTCCTTGAATAGGACAAAGGCCCCCTGAGTAGGCTTGAGCTCGCATACATACATTACTTGTAATGGAAGAGAGTAGTCATGAAAGGCAAACTACTCATTGCAACGATATTGCCATTGTTCAGATGTTACTTGGAGTTTGAAACCAATAAAACCAGACTGTGAGCCAATCAATAAAGCCCAGGGTCCTGTATGATCATGGATGAGGAACTAAAAAATACACAGATTCCCTAGTATTGTGCACACGTGATTTTTGAAAGTTTGCATACTTTTGTTTTCTCAGAGGGTGAGGGTTTTTTCTGATGAATGATTTTAAAAGAAAATATACCAAAATCTCTGGAGATAATTTCAGAAATATTCCAAAGTATTTTGAGCAATGGCAGCTTTGTGGAATGTGATGTATCCTTTTGAGAAAAAGACCTGTTTATTGAGTTTGGCACATATCAGTGTATTTCTTAAATGGATCAATCTAATTACTAAATACTAATTTCCCACATATACCAAAGTGCTCAGCTCCCACCTCCACCCCAACAATCCAAGTTCTTAACTATCAATCCTCAAAGAGGCAGTAAGTAGTTAAGAGGACCTACTGTTTCAATTTTTAGCCAAATCTACACTGTGCCTTCTCAGATTACATTTTCAACTGAGCCCTTAAAACTCGCCTGAAAGGGTAAAACAAACGAACACCTTTCTATATAAAGAAGAGAATCTCAATAATGTCTCTTCAGATGAAAGAGTTGCTGAAGTTTGATCACCTTGGAGAAGGAACTGCAACATGCCAGCAAAAGTGGAAGCTACAGGTATGAGGGCAAAGCCACCCACCAAAGGCAGTAACAAGCAGTGCTTAGAATTCGGCATTGCTGTTGGAAACATTTATGTGCTTAAAAATATAATTATAAAAGATTGAGGGTATGGAGGGAGAGAAGAAGGAAAAGAGAAGAAGAATGAAAGAACTGTTCCATTTCTGGCCACCATTAATACTACCAAATTCAAATAAATCCCAAATGAATAGGATGAACAGTATTGAAGCAAACACTGAATTCCAGAGGGGACCAGGCCTGTGTTGTAAAAACAGGACCACGTGCTTTAGGAGGAATGCTGTGTGCTCAGCCTTGTTTATAACACGGCAAAGGATTCAAGAATGGAATCTGTTCCTCTTGACAAAGAAAAAAAACAAAAACGATTTTTCTCAACCCTTGCCCTCTACCACCTTCTACTCTTTGCCTTCTTCAGATCCCAGGTCTGAAAGCTGGGGTTCTAGGGTGAATTACTGAAGTGCTCTGTTTTGGCCTGTTTTCATCAGTGTAGCTAGAAGGTGGAGAGGGATGGGTGGGAGGGCAAGGAGCCAGGGACCTGAACCATGGGGGAGAAGGCTTTGTTTTTTCCAAAAGAGATCAGTGTACGGAAGTGAAGCTTTTCTGAAGGAGCTTTCCAGACTTTTCGGATCTGTGGTATTTTCAGGCAGGTTATTATTATGATTATTATTTTGGTGGGGGAGCCTTGGATAATGCATGAGATCTGGAGAGTCAAAAAAGAACAGCTCCCTCTCACTCTGTGGGATAAAATGCCACCCTGACTTTATTCTGTCTTAAGTAAGTTTCCTGAGGATCCTTTAGTCTCAGTGTGAGTTAACTGAGCATGACGATAGTGCAGTGGAAGAAGCATGGATTTAGGGGTCTAAGGTCTTTTCTACCTCTTCCTGGTTGTGGCATCTCGGTATGTTACCTGTCCCTGCAAAGCCCAAAGGAGAATGGTACTATCTTCATTGCAGGAGTTTTGCAAGGCTCAAATTAGAACACATCTATTAAGTAATGAGCAGCAGGCCCAGCACAAAGGGTACAAGAGAAATGGTAGGGTCCTTCCTGCTGCTCCTTCTCAAAGATGAACCTCTTCTACAGTATCCCTAATACTGGAAATCTAAGTTCTGCTTGAACCCAGGCAGAGATGAACAGCTCCCCACCTCTTCGGGCAGCCTACTCTGTATAGGTAGCTCTACCTGTTGTCAAGCTCTTACTGGGAGCCAGTATTGGGTTTCCTCTACTTTCTACTTTAACTGCAACAACACAAACAACTAATATTTATTTTGCATTTACTTTGCATACTGACCTAAGAGCTTTTCAGGCATTATAGAATTTAATCCTTACGATACTCAATAAAGTAGGAGTTAATATTGCCCTCATTTAAGATGGGGAAACAGGCTTTGAGTGGTGACATGACTTACCAAAAATGTCTTACTCAACAAGTGAAAGAGCTGAGACTTGAACCCAAGTCACTGTCAGTCCCAATTCATGCTGCAATTTCAGACTACACTGCTGTCCTTGGTAGGGCAAGCATTTAGTGTAGTATCGAATTCAGAGGAGTTATTCAGCAAATGGAGAATGAATGAATCAATGAGTGAATGAAGAAATGAATGAATCACACATACTAAGGAAGCAATCTATTTGCAAAGTAGTCAGGACCTGGCTGTTTCAACCTCGATTTTGTTAGGGTCCCACTTTCAATACATCCTGGCCTCATCTTTATTGCTTAGGCTATCTTCGTAACTCAGTACTGCTTTTAAGGCGACAAAAATGTAAAGCATGCACTCTGTCTAGTGTAGAGCTTCCTAGGAGTGTGTGTGTGTGTGTGTGTGTGTGTGTGTGTGTTGTGTGCATTCCTGTTGATGTACTGCTCTAGTCACACAGATTTTTAGCAGCATCTTATTTACTGTTTAAGGTTTTCATCATATTCCCTTACAACTTCTCTACTTTTTCTTCCATTTTTTTTCCAATGAAAAAATTATAAGATGAAAAGCTATGGAATTTTGGGAGGTTTCCTTATCAAGCCTAAAATATACATGTATATTTTTTATTTTAAGAGTATATTTAGTACAATTTAGACAGACACATTTTCAACAGATTTGGTGGTGGTGATGGAGGAGTGGGGCTTTGCAATGATCCACAGAGCTACAACTGCAGTCTCCAACCTCCCCCTACACTTACCATGCCCTGTTTCCAGGCAGGAACGTGTTCAGAAGACCTCAGGGCAATACATGGGCTGCCCAACATCCTGGCTGCTCGCTGTAGCCCCTGCTCTGTCCTTGGGCCTACTTCTCACCACTGGGCTCTTGGTTTTTCCTTGTGACCCTATCTCTGCCTAATGACTTGATTCTACTAACATAAGCGTGTTTTTGTCTATCCAAGTTCAAATGTCTTAGTACCTAATAATGAAGACCAGCTTCCTCTTTCATCCTCTACTAGGGACGGGTGTCTTGGTTCAAAAGTCCCGTCTAGACAGCTTATCCCTCCTACTTAAACATCACCTGATTTCCTTTGTTGGCATTCATACCAAAGAGGAGGCTAGAGCGCAGTACTACTAGGACGGGCTGGTGTGCCAACAGTTCACTGTCATATAACGTAACATTGGACTATGGATGAGAAAATTTTGGAAAGAATAATCTCTCGTTAAAACAAGAAAGACTAACATGAATTTTGTGTTTTGCTTTTTCTCTTTCTTTTGATTAAACATCTTAATTTGGCTGTATTTAATTTCACTATGATCAGTCACGAGCTTTCTTAGACTGTAAACTACTAGTGGCAGGGCATAACTATTATCTTATTAGTTTCATTGTCAATTATCCAGCATTACATGATGCAGAATTACATCCTTAAAAATAATTATGTGTGCTGTTGGGGGCTGAGCATACACAGAAAAATGGAATCAACTGGTATAAAATGGATTCACCAGGTGTAGCTGACTTTAGCAATGCAGACAACCTGATTAACTATTACTGTCCTTTTTTGCTATGAACATTAGTAAGAAGGGTTGTCATGAGTTATCTCTGAGGTGGTTCTGACTTTATCTTATTGTGCCTATGTAGCCAAAGCACCAACTTCATGACCTATGCCAGTGACATGGGTGTACACTGAACATATCCCAGAGTTTTTTCTTCAGGTATCTCTCAGTAGACAATGTTAAGACCACAGACTTTTCACCTTCTCACTCATGCACATTGCATAATATATAAAATGTTAAGAACAAAACAGGAGTGATTACAATGAGATTTTTCTACTTTCAAAGGGTCACTCTTATGCTGGGTTCTGGAGGCTCTTCAATGCTTCACTGTCAAAAAATCATAACTTCCTGGAAACTTTTTGTTCGTATCCTGGGTCAGCCATTCTAGGGCTGAAAAGGGATGTGACACATGAGGACTTCAGACTCTAAATAACTAATAACCTGCCTAGGGAGGCCAGACTATTACCCCTAAGATTATCATCTGATAACTTGGAATCACACATACATGAGTCTCATAGTGGTAACCAGAGCATTAGGAGTAAAAGAAAAAAAAAATTCTGTGAGCTCAAACAGTAGGACCTGCTTTACAGAAGAATGAGGCATTAGTTGAGGCCAGAAGGATGCTCAGGATTGTTTTCTGTTGTAACATAAGAACCAGAAGATTCTATATCCAAATAAGTAAAGTTAACATTAGTAGCTTAAGACATCAGTAGCTCTGATTCTGCTGGGTGTCTAGAAAGCTCTGGCCATGTCTTTTTTCTTGTCAAGCCATCAAACCTGACGTGTCAAAATGGTAGAGTAACAAGTGTTTTCTGTTAGGGCTATTTTAGAACTGCTTCTCATAAAACAGCAGTGAATAATATTGTTTATGGAGTTCTAGTACCGTAGGTGGGTACACCATAAACCAACATCCCTGTGGATTTACTTCCCCATATGCAACCTTGCCCATCATCATCCCGAGTGCTTAACTTCAGACTGCTCCACAGTACAGACAGGAGGGCAGAAGACACATTGGTGGGTGAGCATATTTCTACTGCATCTTCCAATTGCGGCCTAGAGCGCTATCTACAGATCTAGCTGTATATGAAAAAGGAACGGCAGTCGTTGAGATCAGCGCTGGAAGCTGTGAATACAGCCAATATGTCTACTGAACGGTACATATGTTTGACTAGAAACAGACACATGGGTTTATGTGTATACAATTTTATTCTGTGCAGGGCAAGTGAAATCTCTGGGGTCTTTAATGCTCACCACTCAACCTTGAAGAGAAAAGCTCTGTAACTGGCCCAAGGTTGGGAAGAGGTCGCCATAGAGTCAAGTATGGGGCAAGTGCCTGGTGTGAGGAGAGACTCCCCGGAAATGGGGCTACCACCCCACTCAGGTGTTTTCCATACACAACTGTGACAGCTAGAAATGCTCCTGTCAAGGGTTAGCTTGGCCCTGGATTCCATGTTGTCCTCTCTGCCCCGAACCATCACTGTATTATAATAAGAACTTTCTCACCACAGTACCCACCCACCACTGGCCTGGCTTATTAAAAGCCCCAAAGAACTGTAACGGTCCCAATCTCCCTTCTCTTTAACTAGAACAGGGGCTGCTAAACGGCCTCTTGCTGCCTTTTGCGTGTGGTGCTAATTAACATGATCCAAGTTACAATATGTGCTAAAGATTCCAGTTTTGTTACTTATTTAATGAGCTTCGTGGGATTTGAACATGAGGCTCAAAGTAGCAGGGGAAACCTCATAATTAGTTTCAATTACAAGAAGTTCCTACGCATTAAGACTATTTGATGAACAGCAAAGTGAAGGAACTACCGACCAGATACAAATCACTAATTTTGTTTCATTTATTATTATACTTATTTTCTTCCTAATTAGTGCTGATTGGCTTATGATCCTAATTAATGCAAAGGAATTTGGAATGGTATACAATGGTATGGCTTAGAAGATGCCAGCATGTACAACTGCTAAATTATTGCTAATTGTTATTTACATGAGGCCTGGAAGACTAAGTAATGCAATGCCTAATTAGCATTAAAGATATGGTATCCATTTCCAATTTACACTAACGCAATGGATATCAAATCATTAGTCTAAAAACCTCGATCTTTAGATCTCAAGAATTGCTCCACTGTATAGTGACCTCTACCTAAGGGGAAACTCCTTTGTCTTCAGTTGCATCTTGCCAGGGCTTGGCTAGAACTTTGCAGAAAAGTTACACAGGAATACTCAGCAGAACACTGGCAATGGGCTGCAGTATTTAAGGATTAGAGCTGGGAGCCACCGGGCAAATAGGCCAAGCATAAGGCCTGGGTTTCTTCCAACACTGGAAGGTGTGTGTGCTTGCTGGAGAGTGCAGTCCCGAGATGGCAGATTTCTGGGAAGGCCTAAGGCCATCCTGACATTATGGTGTCTATGAATGATATCTATAGAGGACTAGGGAGGCCTATTTTGAAGGGCTGGTGGCTCAGCTAGTATCACAGGGGCAGATGCTGCCAGCCTGATGGGGGTTGCAGTGACACAAAGAACAAAGAGATGCTCCTGGAACTGGGAGACCTACACTTCAACTCTCTTAGTCCAAAACTCCCCCAAGATGTCTTCCTCATCTCTGATTACACCACCTGTGTTATGGCAAGTGTTTCCCCTCTTTCTAATCTGATCTTCCCTAGCCAATAAAGAGTCTTAAAGGAAACACTCTGGGATACCCCCTTCAGCTGAGACCTGCCTGTACCCCCTCTCACTGCTTTTTGCACAGGAGTGTCCATCATTTTGCCTTTTTCCTATCCTTTTTCTTCCACCAGCCCCATATAGTTTCCCTCTTTCCCTTTGTCTTCTCCCTTGCCTCTGCCTTAACCCAGTGCTCTGTGGGCTGGAAAAGAAGAGTATAGGAGTAGCAGCCAGAAGGTCTGCCTGACTTGATGTTACAAGACTCATTTCACCTCTCAGGACTTGAGGTTCTCCATCTTGTAAAACGGAAATGCTAGTATCTACTGTTCTATCCCTTTCTCACAGAGTGTGTTGAAGCACAAATGGGATAACATATGGGAAAGCCCTTTGGAAATCAGAAAGTTGGATATGAATGGGGAGGATTCTGAGAGTCAGTTTAGCAGTTTTATCTTCATGGGTAGTTTTTCAGGGCCTGACAGAGTTAAAATCCAGTCTGTAAATACTTCCCCTTTTACTGTCAGGCCTACATGTGGACAGAGAAGCACTCCTAGAGGTGACTCCACACAGCTGAATGGAACCAAGCAGAGAAAGCTGGCTCTGCCCAGAACCCTGCACTCCACCCCACAAGTTCCTCTTCTCCTAAATACCTTGTAGATACAGAGCATTGCTTTACTGACAATCTGGCCCGGGGCCAGCAGGCTCTAGTCTCTGTAATTCTCGGAGACATTCTTTGGAGAAGACTTTTCATGTGCCCAGGCAAATAATGCTCCTGGCTATCAGGCTTCATTGAAACATGCATTCTCTTCAGCCTCATAAGTATTTTATACTTTTTGAGAGAGAAGGAGAGAAAAGAGGGAGGGAGAGAGGAAGAAACAAGAACAGTAGCTACTTGATGTTTAATATACATAAACCCTGTATTGGGTTTTTGGGGTAGCTTCATTCGAATTTCACTGCGGACCTGTTGAAATTTGATTTCTCAAAGTTGGTAAAAATATTTTCCTGAAAAATATCAGTTCAAATCATTTGATAGGTGTTATGGCCAACATGTGTACCATAAAATTCAGATGTAGGAAACAATCCCCAATGTAACAGTGTTGGGAGATGGGGCCTAATGGGAAGTGTTTAGGGCCCTGCCCTCATGAATGGATTAATGCTGCTATATAATATAACAAGGTCATTTGGGAGTCGGTTTGCTCTCTTCTGCTATTCTGTCCTATGAGGAGAGAGTGTTTATCTTTTTTACCTTCCACCATGTGAGGATGAACCAAGAAGGTCCTTGGCAGACACTGATCCCAGCATCTTAATTTTGGACTTCCCAGCCTCCAGAACCATGATAAATAAATTTCTGTTCTTTACAAATTACTAGAAGCATAAATGGATGAAGACAGAAAGGTTAAATTATCTATGTATGTTTTAAACAAACACACACACACACACACACAAGTCTGCACATGTACATTTTAAAAATGTGGCCTTCGTATTAAGACTGCATATTTACATATACATGTCTGCATATTTACATTTAAAATGTACATTGAAAATGTAAATAACGACCAGGCGCAGTGGCTCACGCCTGTAATCCCAGCACTTTGGGAGGCCGAGGCGGGTGGATCACGAAATCAGGAGATCAAGACCATCCTGGCTAACACGGTGAAACCCCGTCTCTACTAAAAATACAAAAAATTAGCTGGACATGGTGGCGGATGCCTGTAGTCCCAGCTACTTGGGAGGCTGAGGCAGGAGAATGGCGTGAACCCGGGAGGTGGAGCTTGCAGTGAGCTGAGATCGTGCCACTGCACTCCAGCCTGGGCGACAGAGCAAGACTCTGTCTCAAAAAAAAAAAAATGTAAATAACGTGGTCAGTTGTCTACTATCACTCAGTTGAAGACACATAATATTGCCAATACCTTTGACACTCACATGTATGTCACTCCCAACCCGCACCAGGTGCCTTTGGGTAAACTTAAGAAAAGTACCCTTTTCTTTTTTGTGAGGTGAATTCCTACACCTGGGCAAAAGGCTTGGGAGTATCTTGAAGGGCTAGTATTTAGCTCTAATTACTCCCTTGGCTGGAAATTCTTGTGCAATGTACAACCATACATGGCAACCCGGCCCAATCTCCCTTATTTGCAGTTTCATCATACATGTGGATCTCTGAACAGTATGTTATTTTTTCATATTTTTGAATTTTGTAGATATTGGGCCACATATTCTCTTGCTCAACATGCTATTTCTAAGATTCAGCTGATATGTGTAGATGTGACTCATTCATCTTCTTGGTAATAATCTTCTTTTGTATGGATATTCCACCATGTATATATCTACATTATTGTCAATGGGCAACCAAGTTGTGTCTAGTGTTTAGCTATCACAAAAAAATTTTTCCCTGTGAGCACATTGGTATTTATCTTCTACACATGTGGGCAAGAGTTTTGTGAGAACAGACATGGAGGAATGAAACTGTTGAGTAAGATGTAGGAAATGTGTCTTTAATTTTAATATATAATGCCAAATTGTTTTTCAAAACTTTTGTGTCAACTCCTAGCAGAATAAAAAGGAATTATTATTACTCACATAATTCTTTAATCCTTAGTATTCACAGATTTCAATTTTTGCCAGTGTGGGTGACTGTGGCTTTAATTTGGATTTTCTTGATTATAATTTTCCTGGATTACAAGAGTAATCCTATAATTTAATTTGGATTTTCCTGATTATAATTTTCCTGGATTATAATCAGGAAAATTACTGAATTTTTGTGTGTGTGTCCTCTCATCTAAAACACCTTTTCATTTCTTTTACCCAGGTTGTTTATTTTAAAAAGTAAGGTTGAAAGTCTTTTCTTTATTTAGCAGTTCTTTAAATATTCCGAATTCTCCTTTTTTGGTAATATAAAATGCAAATATTTTCACAGTTGATAGGTTATCATTATCTTTTTTATGTCTTTTGATAAACATTTTTCATTGATAGATTTATTAATTTGTGTGATTTGCCTTTTTGTCTTAAGAATACCTTCCTATTCTGGGGCCATAAAGTGTTGCTCTATATTTTCTAAAAGGACAAAGTTTCAACGATCACAGTTAATAATGTAATCCATCTAAAAGTGGGTTTTGTATATTTTAATATCTGGTAGGGTAAGTCCTCCACCTTTTCTTCTTCTTTAAGAGTATCTTAGTTATTCCTATAACTTTCATGTAGGCTTTTTATATGAGTATAGAATTATCTTATAACGTTCCAAATCTGCTTGTTGAAATTTTGACTGACATTTCATTAAAATCTATAGATAAATTTGAGGAAAATTGATACTTTCGTAATGCGTCTTTCTATTCATCAACATATTTTTCTCAATTGTATTTTTTAATAAACTTCAGTAAGACTCATTTTTTAAAACGAAATCCTATATGTATTTTGTTAGATGTATTTCTAGGTATCATATTACTTTTTGTTCTTATAAATATTCATTTCTATACAACAGCAATAAGTAGAAAAATATATCAAAAGGATTTTCTGTATTTAATCACTTTTAGTCTTATACTTTTATTAATTTTGATAACTTATTTATATATTCTTTCTGGATGTCATTGTAGTCATATCATAAGAAAACAATCAGAGTTTTATTTTTACTTTTCCAAACCTTCTAATTTTAATTTGTTTTACTTTCCTTAGCTTACTGGCTGAGACCTGTAATGTAACTTTGAATAGACTTGAGAACATTGGGCCTCTTTGCCTTGTTTTTGATAGTAAAACGAAGCCTTTTAATGTCTCATTGTTAGGTCCGATGTCTACTGCAGGGTTTTTACTTGGTATCTCTTGTCAGGATAAAGAAGTTTATTTTTATGCTTAGTTTGCTGAGAACATTTCTCATAAATGAATGTTGGCTGTTAGTGAATGACTTCTGCATCAATTGACATAATCATTTGTCTTTTTTTCCTTTGTTCTGTTAATATGGGGAAATATATTTATCTATTTTCTAATGTTAGATCAAAATTGCATTCCTGAGGTAAATCAAACATAGTTGAAATGTTGTATCTTTAAAATATATTTCTAGATTATGTTTATTTTTATTTTGTTTGGAATTTTTATATCTATGTTTATAGGTAAACTTGGCCCACTATTACTTCTTTTTTCTCATTCTGTGTTTGAGAGTGATCTATGTTCCATCCTGGGAAAGTTCTTTCTTCTGTAATCTAAATAAGTTTGTGTAATAATGGAATTCTTGGCAGAACTAACTGTAAAACCTTTGGACCATTTTTATTTAAACGATTTTAAACTATTGATTCAATGTATTTAATGATTAAAGGGAAATGTGGGTTTTCTATTTCTTCCTGAATTGATATTTTTAAGTTACATTCTCTTCCCAAGCTATGTCTGTGCCATGTAAGTGTTCAAATATGTTGACATACAGTTGCTCATAATACATTAGTCTTTTCATCTCAATTGCATTTGCAATTATATACTCTCCATAACACTATCTTTTTCTTTTTACTTCTCTCCCTAATATTTTTCTTTGCATTCTATCCTTCCCTTGCCCCTCAACTATTATTGTCATAACTTTTTCTCAGTCTTGATCTTAATCATAATTTTAATCTTGATCATAATTTTTTATCACTTGATCTTAGCCAAAAGGCTGAGAAGCATTTTTTTACATCAATCACTATTTTAAAAAATTGTTGGCTTTATTGATCCTCTCTATAGCATCTGTTTTGCACTTTATTGATTTATGTTTTTATCTTTATACATTTCTTTCTTCTACTTTCTTTGAGTAAATTCATTTAAAAAATAATTTCCAATTTCTTAAGTCATATGGTAAGCCTTTCTTGTTTTAGCCTTTTTTTTTTTTTGAGACGGAGTCTCGCTCTCTCACCCAGGCTGGAGTGCAGTGGCCAGATCTCAGCTCACTGCAAGCTTCGCCTCCTGGGTTTACACCATTCTCCTTCCTCAGCCTCCCGAGTAGCTGGGACCACAGGCGCCTGCCACCTCGCCTGGCTAGTTTTTTTTTGGTATATTTTGTAGAGACGGGGTTTCACCGTGTTAGCCAGGATGGTCTCGATCTCCTGACCTCGTGATCCGCCTGTCTCGGCCTCCCAAAGTGCTGGGATTACAGGTTTGAACCACTGTGTTTTAGCCTTTCTTATTTCCTAATGTAAATCTTTAAACTTCTAAACTTCTCTCCAAGAACCAACCTAGCTGCAGCCTATGTGTTTTGACATGTAGTATTTTCACTATTATTCAGTTCTAAATTTTTTGACCCATGAATTAAATAGAAGTGTTTTCTAACTTCCAATGATTTGGGGCTTTTAATGTTATATTTTTATTACTGAGTTTAATCTAATTGCCTTTTGTTAGAGAATACAATCGCTATGACATTGACTCTTTGAAATGTGTTAGGCATGCTCTATGGCGCAGTATGTCATCAATTTTTATTATTGTTCTACATGTGCTTTGTTGTATTTTCTATTAGTTGGATGTAGCACTTATGTGTGCTTATTACAATTAGATTTGGAAATTGTTTTTCTCTGATTTGTTATATTCTTACTCATCTGTGTTTTGTTTGTTTGATCCATTACTAACAAAGATTTGTTAAAATGTTCCGTTCTGAAATCAAGTTTGTGAATTTCTTTGTCATCTTTATTTAGTTGTAAACTACATTATTATGTCCATATAAGTAGAAATTTTAAAATATTATTGGTTTTAACTGAACATTCTATCATTTCAGCTGCACTATGACCCTTTTTACCGTCAATAACTTTGTTTTAAGGAAAAAGACATTAAGGACTACTTTGGATGGTATTTATATAAGTATACAGGCTTTCTATTCCTATTTATTTATCTTTTTCATACCTTTCTTTTCAGTCATATATTTCCATATATTTTAGGTATATGTTTTATAACAAGCATATTCTAGATTATAAATTTGAAGATCCAATCTGGCCTTTTTAAAGCTTTTATGTTTGCTGTTATTATTATTTTGTTTGGATTACTTCATGATTTATATTGTCCAATTTTCCATTTCTTATGTTTCTTCCCTTTTTTTTTTTTTTTTTTTTTTTGAGATGGAGTCTCGCTGTGTCACCCAGGCTGGAGTGCAGTGGCGTGACCTTGGTTCACTGCAACTTCCACCTCCCGGGTTCAAGCAATTTTCTTGCCTTAGTCTCCTGAGTAGCTGGGACTACGGGCGCATGCTACCACTCCCAGCTAATTTTTGTATTTTTAGTGGAGACATGGTTTCACTATGTTGGTTTCAAATTCCTGACCTAAGGTATCCGCCTGCCTCGGCCTCCCAAAGTGCTGGGATTACCCGCGTGAGCCACCGTGCCCGTCCCGTTTCTTCCTTTTTGGTTTCTTTTTTTTTTTTCCTCTCTCTCTAATGGTTTGTAAGTTATACCTTTAGTTCTATCTGTTTAGTGGCTAACCTAAATATTATAAAACCCAAATTTAATGTAACAATATGGAAATTTAATACCTTTACACTTTTCTAAAACAATAAGACAACTTTTGAGTATTTTAGCCTGATTACTCCTATTTACATTATTATTTAGTACTTCTATGCTTTTCCTAGTACTACAAATTGAACACTATTTAGTGTTTTGTAGAGCCAATGTGTGTGTGTGTGTATTTTTTTTTTTTTTGAGACAAGGTCTTTCTCTGTTGCCCAGGTTGGAGTGCAGTGATTATAACTCATGATTATAAGTCATTGCAACCCTGAAATTCGGAGCTCCAGCAATCCTACCACCTCAGCCTCCTGAGTAGCTGGGACTACAGGCATGTACCACCATGCTCAGCTAATTTTTTATTTTTGTAAAGACAGGGTCTGATTATGTTGCCCAGGCTGGTCTTAAACTCCTGGCTTCAACTGATTCTCCCCCTTCCCATCCTAAAGTGCCGGGATTTCAGGCATGAGCTCCTGTTCCTGGCCAGCGTTCAGATATTTAAATATAAGTTTATCCACATTTTTTCTATTATTTTTTTCACTATACCTTCTCACATCTCCAGCCTTCTTTCTGGAAAATATTTTGTCTTTCTGCAGTATACATGTTGGAAAACTCTCTTTAGGGAGAGCCTTTTGGTAGAAAATACTCTGTTTTGTTAGACTGAAAACATCTTTACTCTTGCTTTTGAAAGACGATATTGCTCTGGATGTTTCTCTGGCTTCACAAGTTATTTTTCTCTATATACTTTGAAGATAGTTTTTAACCATGTACCGGATTTCATTGTTACTGTTGAGATGTTGGCTAAAAGCCTAATGATTGTTTGTTTTGAATGTTATCTATCTTTTCCTCCTGGCTTTTGTTTGATTACAGTGTGTCTACTTAGATAATTTTTTTTAATCCTGTTTGGAATTTCTTGGGCTTTCAGCTTCTGAGGATTGATGCCTTTCATCAATTCTAGAAATTCTTAAGGACTACGTATTCAAATATCCTGTTCACTCTACTCCTTTTACTATCTCTTTTCTGGAGTTTCAATAAAATGTATGCAAAATCTGTTCTTTAACTTATGATTCTCTTAACCTTTGTTTCTACTGTTTTCTGTCTATATTACATATGATTTCTTTGGATCTTTCTTCCAGTTCAGCAAGTCTTTCTTTAGCTATTCTTAATTTGCTACATCATCCATCATTGTGTTTCTAATTTATATTATTATGTATTTCATTTTTAGATTTTCTATTTGGGTAGTTTTCAAATCTACCTTGCTATATTTCATAATCTATTATACTTATTCTTTTGATGTTCTTCTTTACTTTTTAAAACATATTGAGCTTACTTAGCTTGTAGTTGAGGGGATTCATATTTTTTCCAGATATAGTGGGTCTAATTTTACTCCTTGTTGCTTCTGCTGAGTCTTATAAAAACTTGTTTCCTCATGTATTTTGCATTATCATATTTTATCATGATTTATGTTTTTGGCATTTCTTCTATGAGAACTATTTGAGTCATGGTTACTAAGTGCATTTTTCCAGAGATTACAAGCACTTCCATTTGCTAGGTGCCCAGGGGTTCCGTCAAACCAGGAGAACTTCAAACTAAAATTTTCATTTGGTCATTTGTAGTCACAAAGCAAGTATCTATTTTGACCCCCCTCCCCGACACCCCCATTCATACGAAAACTGCCTTGAGATTAAGATTTCTCAGAGGTTACTGGTCCCCTGCAACTATAGTGAAGACTATGATGGGCTATATGCTATTTCAGTCTTTTGCTGAGGGTTTTGCCTTATAAAATATACTCTCTGAAAGGAATTTTTGGTCATACATCCTAGATTGCATGGGAATTACATTTGTTTTCTCTTCCCTATAAGTAACCAAATAAACCAAACAGTCTGAACTATCCAGAACTACTGCCTATCCAGAAACAGGCAGAGAGCTGCAGAAAAAGCCCACCAACTTTAAGGCTAGCTACCTCTTTGTATCAGAGCTTTCTTGTCAATTTTAGCATCTCAGAACCCCTACCCACATTTCTCACCTGAAAATACATACACACAGATCTCTTATACCTCATTCAGTTTTTAAACATTTTATATCAGAAGGGTTTTGAAGTATATCTTGCCTGCTGTATCTTGAAAACAGAAACCTTTTATATGATTTTAATCCCAATGTCAATACACAGTGACCCACTGACTTCTGTCCGTCTCCATTATCATCACTTATTTGTTCTTAGCCTTATTCAGACACCTGAAATTCAACTAATTAACTAGAGATGCTATATAATAAATAATGTACGGTGTCTACTAAAAAGTCATTTTTAAGTTAGTTTTGTAAATATATTCTATGATGTGAATTTTATGCCGCTTTTCTTTTCAAATCCTAGGTCAAAAGTTCTAAACATGATATTCATGTCTCCTCTTTTCTAAATCGTATGCATGTGTATATATTTTTATTTTTCTACAAAAGGGTACATGCTTTTCAGCAGATTCTAAAAGAAGTATGTAGCCTTTTTTAAAAAGGTTAAGAATTGCTTATCTTAGAATATCAGCAATTAAACAGGTTCACATTTATAGGAGAATTCTGGAAACTATGCCTGGGAAAAGGGAATGAAAAAATATCCCATGAGAATCGGTATATATAGTTATATCTATATATGTCTGTCCAGCTGTAGATTGATCTGCCTATTTACATATAATCAAACACATATGGCCACACTCTCATACATACAGGCACATGCTGCTGTGCTACAACGTAATAGGAAATAGGGTGAGAGACTGGGATTATTATCAATATTAAATTTGTTTTAATTATGTGTATTTTTCCACAGCAAGCTTAAGCTTAAAGATAATAAACTGCCTTATCTTCACGGAGAACCAAACCAGTCATTGCTGAGAAAACTCTGACAGCACTCCTATCTAAAATGGGTAATTCTAAACTAACATTACCCATCTTGACCTCCCGGCCAGACTTGGCTCCAAGTGATTTGGCGGTTTCCATAAATCACATCTTCCTTTCAAAGGCAAAGACATTTCAGATATTTAGAAGAATGTGGCAGGGCTTGAAAGAATTTCCAAGAGAGCTCCAAAGCATTTTGAGCAGAGGCAGCTGAACCAGAATCTGCGTTGTCTAGTGATTGTTACTGATGGACAGGCAATAATCCTAATTGGGGGTTTGAGTACCACTGACTTCATGAGTCTCTGTGTTTTATGCTATCTTATTGCTGTCTGTCTCAAACATGTGTGACTAGAGAGTGGTCAGCAGGAAAACTCTGGGGGCTCTTCTGGAGAAGGAGCTTGAAATACAGTCATATATGGCATAACATCGTTTTGGTCAGTGATGGACCACATATATGACAGTGGTCCCATAAAATTGTGGTGAAACTGAAAAATTCCTAAAATGCCTGGTGATGTTGTAAGCCACTGTAATATCATAGAGGCTATTACACAGTGCTTTACACAAGTGTTTGTGGTGATGGTGGTATAAACATTTATTGCACTGCTAGTCATGTATAAGTTAGCACAGGATTATGTACAGTACATACTACTTAATAATGATAATAAATGACTATGTTACTGGTTTTAGTTACTATACTATACTATACTATACTATACTATACTATACTATCTATTGTTAATTTAGAGTACACTCCTACCTATAAAAAAATGTTAACAGCCTCAGACAGGTCCTTTAGGAGGCATTCCAGAACAAGCAAGGCATTGTTATTATAGGAGATGACAGCACCATACGTGTTATTGCCCTGAAGACCTTCCAGTGGGATAAGCTATGGAGGTGGAAGTCGGTGATACTGATGATCCCGACCCTGTGTATCTGTTTGTGCCTCAGTTTTTAACCAAAAAGTTTAAAAGTAAAAAAAAAAAAAAAAAAAAAAAAATCAAAATAAGAAAAGGCTTATAGAATCAGAATATAAGAAATATTTTGTACAACTGTAGAATGTGTTTTAATATAAGTATCACAAAAGTGAAAAAGTTAAAAAAACTTAAGCTACTTAAGCTTATAAAGTAAAAAGTCACAGTAAGCTATATTTCATTTATTAATGAAGAAAATTTTTTTAAACATTTAGTGTAGAGCATTTATAAAATCTATAGTAGTATACATTAATGTCCTAGGCCTTCCAAATGACTCACCACTCACTCACTGACTCACTCAGAGCAACTTCCAGTCCTGTAATCTCCATTCACAATAAGTGCCCTAGACAGGTGTGCCATTATTTATCCTTGACACCATATTTTCGCTGTACCTTTTCTATGTTTAGATGCTCAAATGCTTACCATTGTGTTACAATTATCTACAGTATCCAGTACAGTAACATGCGGGGCAGGTTTGTATCCTAGGAGTACAAGGCTACACCATATAGCTTAGGTGTGTACCAGGCTATCCTATCTAGGTTTGACTAAGTACACTATGATGTTTGCACTGGGATGGAGAGGTCTGGTGGCACACACTAGCAGAAGCAACATCATTTTACAGTTGTTCCTCAGCTACTCTCTGTCATAATTAATGTATATTTTTCTAACTCACTTTAAAACTCAAAATCTATAAATTGGTTGCCCTTTCCCTCTGGGAACAAGACTCTAGTGGAGTATTGAATACTCTGGTTCTTGGCTCCAGATATTGTTTCAAAATCAAAAAGTCTTATACTAGCTTCCCCTGCAGGATCTCTGTGGCCTTCATTGTAAATCTGTGAGGAAATCATGGTACTTTTGGCAATGTAGCTGGCTAAAGGTTGAACAGTGAAAATGAACAATGGAGAATTCATAGCCCTAAAAGCTGATTACAAGTAATCCTGCAGATACTAAATGGTGGATTACAGAGTGATTATTGACAAATTGATGGACTGGCACCTAGACGCTGTCAAAACTAAACAGTTGTACTGTAGATTTAAGTTAAGAACATTTAAAAGAAGAAAAGGAATCATCACGCAAGTAACTGTGCCCTTGCATGAGATTCATATGAAATAAATAAGGCTGTGCTCCTTGATTGATTCCACAGATTAAAATAGTTCAACATTAATAAGTGTATTAAGCCTAAGCCAGAATTATTATTACTATTATATTATCACATGTACAGTTGTCTGGGCCACTTAAGACAGAGAGAGAGGAATAGCATAGCTCTAGAGAAATAAAATCTGAACAAAACTAGACTCTGAACAAGTTACAAGTTATCTGAAAATGGAAACAATAGTACCTACTGCTTAGCTCTGGGGCATTGCCCATTTTTGGCAAATTAATCAAGTAAACTTTTTTTTAATCTTTTTAATACAGAGTCTTGCTCTGTCGTCCAGGCTGGAGTTCCATGGCGTGATCTCTGCTCACTGCAACCTCCACCTCCTGGGTTCAAGTGATTCTCCTGCCTCAGCCTCTGGAGTAGCTGGGATTACAGGTGCACGCCATCATGACGGGCTAGTTTTTGTATTTTTAGTAGAGACAGGGTTTCACCACGTTGGCCAGGCTGGTCTCGAACTCCTGACCTCAGGTGATCTGCCCGCCTTGGCCTCCCAAAGTGCTGAGATTACAGACGTAAGCCACTGCGTCTGGCCTAAGCATGTAAACTTTAAATCATGTAAACTTAAAATTCGTGCCTTCTCTGCAAATTAAGCATGTAAACTTTAAGTCACTGCAAGGTACATTAGCAACGATAACAATTAGTAACATGATAACCAACCAACTCATAGTGTCTCTTATGTGTCAGACATCATGAGAGAAAAATGGTTGAGATGCGTGACCTCATTTAATCCACACCACATCCTGATGACACATAACAATAATGCCAACATCACTTGATCATTGTACATCATTCTGCAGTTATAGCATATATGGCAGGGGTCCTCAAACCCAAGGCAATGGAGTGGTAAGTTGTTGGGACCTGGGCTGGACAGCAGGAGGTAAGCGGCAGGCAAGTGGAGCAAGCATTACTGCCTGAGCTCCGCCTCCTGTCCGATCAGCAGTGGCATTAGATTCTCATAGGAGCCTGAACCCTATTGTGAACTGCACATGTGAGGGATCTAGCTTGCATGTTCCTAATCAGAATCTAATGTCTGATGATCTGAGATGGAACCGTTTCTTCCTGAAATTATCCTCCCTTCTCCGCACCCCACTCCCCTCCCCTGCCCGTCTGTGAAGAAATTGTCTTCTACAAAACCAGTCCGTAGCACTAAAAAAGCTGAGGACCACTGATACATGGTTTTTGTTTTTGTTTTTTCCAAGATGGAATCTTGCTCTGTCTCCCAGGCTGGAGTGCAACCTCGGCTCACTGCAGCCTCCGCCTCCCAGGTGCAAGCAATTCTCCTGCCTCAGCCTCCTGAGTAGCTGGGATTACAGGCTTGTGCAACCATGCCGGATTAATTTTTGTAGTTTTAGTAGAGACGGGGTTTCACCATGTTGGCCAGGGTGGCCTTGAACTTCTGACCTGTGATCCGCCTGCCTCAGCCTCCCAAAGTGCTGGGATTACAGGCGTGAGCCACTGCGCCCGGTCTATACAGTATTTTGATTGTGTACCTTTTCTAAGACGGCCAGGTCAGGAACAACAATGTTTTGACAAATGGCAAAATTGAAGTTGAGAAATGGTGAGTCACTTGTTCAATGGCAGACAGCAAACAGGTATTTAGTCTCTGGGTTCTTCCCAAAGTTTCATACCATCACAGACCAAAGGAATGGAGCGGCAGGCAGGGGGCTATTTAACCAGGTGGATGGCTTACGGCTGTCGCCAAGCCTAGAAGAAAACACTCAGCTGGCTTGAGCTGATTACCATTTCTGGTGTTACTTGGCAAGAAAACTAAGGCGTGCTGCTGCAGCAGGAGGGACTGAAAATTAGACTTGAAAATCTGCTCAGACAAGGAGGGCAATGGGACAGTGTTTAGGAGTATGGGCTCTGGAATTGGGCTGGCTTGGGGCAAATCTTGACTCTACTCCTTGTGGGCTCTATGACCTTGGAAAGCTACTTCCTCACTCCATGCCTCATGTCCCTGACTTGTATAATGGGGATAAAGGTAGTGCCTAGTTATTAGAGCTGGCTGGTGGAAAAATAAAGTTATGCATACAAAACACTTAGAATGGCACCTGACATTTCATGAGCCCTCAAATTAATTATACTGGAATGAACTTGACCAGAACAGAAAATGCATCTGAAGAAGGCTCTGTGTACCTGTTTTGCCCCAATCATGTTTTGATACACACAAAAGCTTTCGGAATGCAGGAATGCACCCAACCCTATGATTCTATAAACTAAAATGCTTCTGTTCACGTTCTCCCTCCTCTCATTTTTCAATGCTCATAATCATGATTTACTCAACTGGCCTGGCTTCCACTGAGTAACTTCCCTACAAGGCCTTGTGGTCTGGAGGTTGAGGGTCCACAGGAAATATTAGACAAGGGTTTTCAGTGACTTCTCAGGGGGCCCACATACCACAATTGCAATTATAGTCACGGCTGAAGTTAAGCATCCTGTGACCTTGTCAAGTCCCTTAATTGTTCTAGGCCTTGGTGTCATCATCTATAAAATCAGCATAGAAACACAGCTGCCCTCAGGCCATGGACTGGGTTTAGCAGAGGAAACTAGTACTGAAACCCATGACTCCTCACTAAGGCTTGGAGTGTCCCCCATGATGTCATACTCACTTCCAAGCTTTTAAAAGTAGAAGTCAAAAAGGGTTTTAAGATTAGCCTTCATAAACCAGCTGAGATTATATGACCCACTGGGAACAGAAATAAAACAAGAGGAAACATCATATATTCTGCTGCAGAAGAAATACATAAATGATAGAGCTTTCAGTCTCTATATTTATCTACGTTGATGACTACTTTGCTTATCACTCACCAAATCTGTTACTGTATGGATAAACTCAAAGAGTTACGCTCTTGCTTGGTTGAATATGCTTTTCAACAACTCATGACAAACTCAGAAGAGGAGGGAAAAAAAATGCAAGTCGAACCAGAGCCATAAATTTAAAAAGCGTTTAGGCAGGGAATACCCTAAATAATAAATAATCACAGAATCATCCAAATTAGATGTGGAAGCATGGAGTTCTGGCTCTGGCCCCCTGAGGGGACTGCTCTAGGAAGCCAAGGTGTGTGGATCTTCCAGCCTGCGGCCCCTGCCTCCCCAGCCCGGCACTCTGCCATATGCTTGCTTCCCAGGCTTTTTGCTTGTGCGCATTTCAATGATGCTACCATTTTCCTCACCCAATTTGTATATTTTACACCTGTATAGGAGAATGTTATTGGAAGTGTCATTTATTCCAGAGCTGTGAAACCACAAATGGTGATTTACTCAACAGCAACTTCAGTTCACACAATCAAGCAATTGAGAAGCTTTTACTACCTTCAATTCCACCCTACCTTCCCCAAACTTTCACTTTATGGGGTGTTTTTTAATGTTTCCTACAATAAGCTTGCTCTGAATATAAATGCACATTTCCAACGTATATGGCACTTTTGAACAGCATGAATAGAAAATCTTGGAAAGATGCTACAGTGAAGCAACTACAAACATAATACCCTGTTGTTTTTATTGCTAATTAGAAACAAAACACAAGTTCGACCTTATTGTAGGCTAATCAGCTATTAAAACTAAGTGCTTCTTAAAAAACTCAAATCTGGTTGCCTTCTTTAGACATATGAAAAAGGAAAAAAAAAAAAAAAGGCAACCAAAAGGGAGCACATGCTTTAAAATTCTTCCCTGAATCTTCTCTATGCTGATGGAGATTCACTGAGTGGTTCTGATGTAAAATGTAAACATGGGCAAGGCAGCCAGTAGTCTCAAGGCAAAGAGGTGGCTGCCATGATAACCCCGGATGCTCTTCTCTTGCAAAGTCCTGTTATTGTCAGAAAGATGAATTCTAAAACAACTCTATATTGTGCAATCTGCAGATTTTATTGACAAAGGTGTCAAGTTCCACAGAACTGAAAGTTGTTTCCCTTGTCATGAAATAAATAAGCAGGTTTGCTGGTGCTTCCAGCTTTATTCAGTTTGCTTAGATACAAGGTGACTGTAAGCATTGATTCCATGTAAGACCGGATATAGATTTTTTAAGGGAGGTACATGTTCTGGGAGTTAGAGTCACCTCCTGAAGCCAACTGGCTCTGTAGCTTGGCTCTGGGATCCAAGGAGAGACAGAAAGAAACTGCTGGAACCTGAGAGATTATGGTGAGGGTGGGGGGAAGTGAGGCGGCTGCAGTTTTTGGGGCTCTGCCTCAGGGATTCACAGGATGTTACAGCTGGAATTGAGGGCCTTGAAGATCATGCAGAACTATGTTTCTCAAACTTGAGGGTACATCAGTTTTCAACAGATTATTGTTCTCCTGCTTCAGAGGTTCTGATTTAATAGGTCTGAGATGAGGCCTGAGAATTTCCATTTCAAACAAGTTCCCAAGTGAGGCAGATGCTATTGGTCTGGGGACCACTTTAACTTTGGGAACCACTGATTTAATGCAATTCTTTCTTTTCACAGATGCATAAACTGAGGCCCAGACAGAAGTACTGATCTGCGAAGGCCACAAGCAATAGCCTGTCCATGAGAGCTAGGTCTAGAAGACCCATATTTCTTGCTTTTAAACCTGGGCTCCTACTGCTTCCCTAGGACCATGCTTTGCAACCTCTTACCCTGCTACACATGACCATAACCTTAACCTAGAGCTGCGGAAACTGTTTCTGAAACTGCCGTCCGGGATGGGCTCTCATCTTCCTGCCGAAGGCCTGCACCTTCTGTGCCTTCAGTGAAGGTGAGCAGCCCCAGTGCTTGAGAAAAAAGAAAAAGCCTTTCGAGGCTCCTCAACCTCCCTGCCTCTCCCGCCTCTGACAAGGTTTCCGTTTGTCAGAGAAGGGAGAGGCAGGGGAGGTTGGGGCTATTCAGAACTGAACTTGGTTGTCTTATAAAGCAATGGGTTTCTAGAGACTAGTTTTTTTTTTTTTTTTTAAAAGAAAAAGAATGTGCGAATCAGAGAAACTACTTGGGGCTGGATGGCCTCTAAGCTTTCCTCTAACTTTGAGATTCTATGATCTATGAAATTGGCTCTTCTAATACATATTGTAGTAAAATTTCCTCCTTTCCAACCCTACGAAATGGTTTGTGACGAGATGTAAGTTGTAATCAAATAATGCTGAGCCCTGAAAACAGTTTACCGTGCAAACTAGCTATTTCCACTCTTATTTCAGCAATCAATTTGTAAGAAACATGTCCTGACACCACTATCAAAATATTCCCAGCTCACCCAATCACTCTACATCTTCTCAATCTGCTTCATTGTATACTCAGTACTCATCAATATCTGAGATCATATTATAGACTCCTGGCTTTGCTTATTGTCTGGTTCCACAGAAACAAGAATAGAGAACAAAGCATCACTTCTCGTGGTCACTGCTCTAACCACAACATTCAGACAGTGCTGGGCACACAGTGGCACTGGGTCAACATTTGCTGAGTTGACTCCGAAATTTCCATACCTCCAAATTTACATCCACAGAGGTTTTCAAACACATGAACTTAGTTATTAAGAAGGAACTGCTGTTTGTAAATGTATTAAATTAGGAACATGAATGAAGAACCAAGACAGTCACATATTTCTGCCCTGTGAGCCAATATGTGCAATAGATGGCGGTAAGAAAAAAAATAAGGAATATTCAATTGCATAGAGTGAGTTTTCTTGAGCCTTGAAAATATTTTGTTTCTCTGAGAGCCTCCATATGTAAGAGGTATTTGTGATTTTTATATCAGTGTGGACCATTGGTTAGCATTTAGGTCTGGAATACTTTCTTCGCAAATTCTTAAAGCAAAATGACAAGCTCAATCAATGACTCAAAATTTCGGATTCATTCAACACACAAATATATTACCCCTCTATCCCTAGTAGAATCATATAGCTCTGTGATCACTTTCATGAGCCAAGCTTTACTAAATTATCTTTGAACTTACAGAGGATAATATTCTTCAGAAAATTTCATTGACTACCATTTTATTTCAAGACTGTGGATTGAGCATCGAACTGAACCAAATGTTGTATGGATATGGCCAGTAGTACCCTGAATTTCATTAAAATAAGGCAGCTCCTTTGAAGTTATCCTAGAACAAAGGGCCAGGCAAATATGAAAGGCTTAGGGGCAAAGTTAAAAACAGACTGTTTCCAGGAATACAGTTTTAAAGCACAAAACTTTTAAACATACTGGAGTTGACCTCTCAGATTGCAAACGGAAGCAAATGCAGATTCGGTGTTGCTGGGTCCCTAATGGCCAAAAAGTCCATGGAAGTCCTCTCATGGTGCTGTGGTGGCAGTCACCGGACAGGAGAGGAAAAGCCTCCTTGGGCTCTCAGAGGTATCTTACTCAATATCTGTAAAATAAGTGAGTTGTTTAAATCAGTAGCTTGGTAGAGGAGAAAAAGCACCAACTCTGAAGTCAGCCAGATTTGAGTTCGAATCCTAGGTCAGCCCCTTATGAGACACATGATTTTAGACAATTTATTCACTTCTTGAGGCTCAATATCCTCATCTTAAAATCAGGATAATTGTGTCTGCACAATCTTTAAGACATCCGGGATAATTAAAGATCTTTTTAAAATGTCAAATGGCATCACGTCCTGTAGCTTTTAAAACTTAGCCAGTAGCTCTAACTCACTGCAGGCCATCATGGGCAGCCACCCTATGTCTGCAGTGCAGGAAACAGAACAGGGCTCGGGAAACATACGTGCCTATGTTCATCTATAAAGGACTCACTATGGCTGGTGTTGCTGACTTTGTTAAGAATGACAGCAATGCAAGCTTCCATTTTGACATTCAGTAAGAGCCCTCGTTTGAAATGTTGTCTCCTCATCTGTTAAATCTGTTAAATGGAGCTAATCACATTTAACCCAGTCCACCTTGGGCAGAGGCAGATATCATTAGAATCATGGCAGATAAAGCAGTTGAGTATAAATTAATACTAGGTAGTGTAATACTATCAGGATTGGATTCCTATTGCTCACTCATTTGGGCTTCAGTTTATTTGTGCTTTGTGATTAATGTCACAAGATACCATGTAAAATGTTACGGTTTCCCCTGCACAGGTAGACAACTTATTCCTGGGCCCGGCTTCCAGTTTCTCTCCTTGTTCACTCTGCAGTGGGAACAAAAAAAGCAACTGGCATGAAATAAACGTGGTGAGGGGCCTCTTGGAAATTGGGGCCTGTGATGATGAACTCTGTATTGACACTCTTAAAATATGAGCCTGTCCTAGTGTTTTATGTCATCAATTGTGACTGTCAGCTTCCTTTGCAAGTTGAGGAATAATGGAGCTATGTTTTTTCCTTGCTCTTCCCCACCTAATGTTGGCCCGTGGGCTGGTTGCAGCCCTGGCTGACTGAGGTGGGAGGATGGATCTGTTTTCAGAATAAGGAAGGTTTTATGATGCTGTGTAGTCATCTCAGATTCAAGAATAGGAAGAGCACAGGCCCCAGAGCTGAAAAATGCACCATGCTGCTAAACTTTCTGATAGATGAAAACTGTTGGGGAAGTTGGGAAAGATTTTACTAATTCCCCAGCTCTGCTTGTATCAGTAGCAAGAAAAGATCAGTCATTCCTGAATAGATATAAGGGGGAGATGAAAAGGCTGGAGGGCAAAGTGAAAGGTGTTCTCTCCTCTCAGCTGGGTCAGACTCTGGGCAGCAACTTCAAGAACGCCCATGTTTATCGGCCACTTTGGCCTCTGTGAATTGAGCCTGTCATCCCTAAAATCTGTTCCAGGCTATGGGATTATTCTGGGAAACAAGGTTGTAACTTCTACCAAGGAAATATAAGAAGCACAGCGATCTACTAATAAATCAGAAGACAATTAAGGTTAGAAAGTCAATGTTCAGCAAACATTGATTTCTGAATTAAATCAACATATCAGGGTAATTCCAAGGCTAGTGCCTGGAAGGCAGCATTTTATTCACAATCCAATTCATCCATCAAAAAGCATTTCCCCACTCGTGGGCCCTCATTCTACAGAATAATTTGGGACATTTACCAGCCACATCCAGCTTTTCTGGTAGGTGATCCTTCTTGATTATACATTGGCCAGGGTTTATAACCAAAGTTAGATCAGGCTTATTTGCCCTCTCTCCCTTCTTTGCTCCTTCCCCAGGCCCTTTCCCTAGAATATATCAGTTGTCCACACATACTTTCTCCATTTCTTTTTTGATATCTATCCAAAGGAGACCACAGCATGCCCAAAAGACATTTCCATGGGCTCTATCTGGGATCAGAAAGAACACATCTAGTGAGTACAGAAGGAAAGCTTTTCAGTGCCATAGGGGTTGGCCTCATAGTGAAGGAGAAGGAATCATTTCAGAGCTGGAGATGGAGGAATCCTCAGATGTAGTAAGAGTTGCCATGTATTGATGATTTACTATAGGTTAGAAATGTTATATGTTCTTTACATATATCAACTCTTTCAATCTTGACAAGAAGTCCCAGAATAGACACAAATTTCCCCCATTTTAGAGATACAGAAACTGAAGCTCATAGTCCTTAAATTATGACTCTATGACTTACCAACAATAATAAAATATAAATACATGAATACCTTTTGAGCACTTCCTATACGCCAGGCTAAGTTCTAAGTATCTTCTATGAAGTCACTCCTTTAATTCTCACAACACATCTATGCCTCTCTATATAATTATTCACATATTACAAACAAAAGGGCTGGGATGCAGAGAAGTAAATAATGCACCCATATCATCCAGCTAGTGAGTGACAGAGCTGGGATCCAAGTCTGGGCATTTGGGAGCCTGTGACTCTAATAGCTACTAACTATAACCACGATCAATTATTTCTCTCCTTGCCCTGAGCAGTATCTTTGCCCTGAGGACATGTACGTGGGTCACCATTCTAAGGCCTCAAACACGGGATGGTTCAGTCATGTGCTTCTGGTTTCTGGTGCCCAGACTAGGCACAGCAGGGTGGATGAGGACCAGTTTACTTCCCAGCAGCCTGCCTTTCCTGAGTTTACACCAGACCATGCAAATCTTTTTCCATACTGGCTTTTTCTTTGTGGTTTATTTATTTACTCACTCAGGTTCATTTGCTTTGGAGCTTCTTGAATGTCAGAGCTTCATATCTCAAATGCGAGCCAAGCTTTGGCCTTTGCAACAGCCCAGGGTTAATACGGACTGTAAACAAGGAGCCTCCAAAACCCACGGTGGCTCTCCTCTGCTGTTCCTCAGCACCTGCCGCCTGCTTCCTGCTCCAGCACATTTCCTGGGCCTTGTGCAAAAGGGGCCTTAATACCCCCGAGGAGCTCTGGTGTCTATATGCATAGGAGTGTGTGAGTGAGTGTCTGAGAATGTATGTGTGTGTATATCCCTCCCCAAAAGCTCAACTTACTAAACACTGAATACACATGCACAGTCTACTGAAGGTGGCGGTAGGTATTTTGAGAAATAATTCCTTAAGGTAGACAAAGTGGAAAAAGCCTCCGACTTGCAGACCTGTATTCTGTTCCAGGTTTGGCCACTACTGCTTCACATCAGCAAGGACACTTAACCCCCTGAGCCTTGATTTTGGCATTTTTAATTTTAGGGGATTAAACTAGCTTAGTATTTCCCAAACCGTCTTCTGCAGAATGTTAGTATTCTTTGATAGATTAATGGGTGGATTTGGAGAAACAAGAGTTGTGCAGTCAGATAAACTGGGAAAAGATGACTTTTCCTTTATAGATAGATCCATATCACTCATCATTATGTTGAAAGCTATGTGATGTTATATAGTAATCATATATTTTTGCTTATTCTAGTATTTAATAAATTTATTTGATAATCAAACTCTTTTTATTCACAGAACACCTAACAATGCTTCTTGGGGTGCTGCATAATGCTGAATTAGTTTTAGGATATCAAGCTGTCCCAGGTACAGTACCTTTACATTCGAACCTCAGTAACTCAATGGTTACTACACTTGTTAAATGATGGAATTGCTAACGTGAGAAAACCTATAACTGGCATTAAAAGTGAATTTATTTTAGTGTAGGGCAATTAATAAGACAGTAGAATTGAAGCCTAAATTCCATCTCTATGTAAGTAGTGAAAGGTAAACGGTCAGTGAATGTTCCCCACAGTAAGACTGTTAACTGTGCCCTGCGTCTAGCAGAACTGCAGATGCAGACAGGATTTGTTATAACCTATTCACAGGTTCTTAATGATAAATTTCTTTTTCAGTGCAGAAAGACTCTTAAGGCCAGAGAAGTGCAAATATCAAAATGGAAGAGAGCCTCTCTTCTTGGATCTGAAATTTCCAATCATATCTTTGTACCCCTTACTGATCTTTACACACCTTGTGTGGCATTGATAAGAAGGCCACATGTATAGAAGTTAATAAACAGGTGTTGGTCAAATCAGATCTCAAAAAGTGCCTTTGTGAGGTCTACATGTTCACAAAGGGCAAAAAGACAATAACCCAGTGTTTAAAAAGAGTCACTCACAGGCCAATTTGGTAAAAATGTATCCTATTTTTTACTTAGGTGTCTTTGTTTTCCTGCTTTCCCTTTTCTTAATGTAGCATATTTTATATATAAATGGAAAGTGAAATTCATACAGTGACTATGTTTTTCTAGGTAAAACTGGTCTGCTTTTGACTCGTCTTACTCTTGATATCCTAAGAGTTTGGGATGTTCCTATTTTGTTTTAAAAAGATGGACTGCCTTTCTCCTCTTTTAAATATATGCAAATAAATATTTGTGGTTGGTTGGGGTGTGGTTTTACCAGGCTTTGGTAAATCTAGTCACCCACCTGTGCACATGAGTCCACATCAGTCATTTGGGGAGGTCTACTGGATCTGAAGCCAGAAGCCTCTCTGGCTTTTAGTTCAGAACCTCAAATCCTTTTATGTAGTGAAAACACCATAGCAGGCGAGGGTGAATCATCCTAGACTCCTCCCTCCAACTCCCTCCTCTCTGCCTTTCTGCAGTCCTGCTGTCTCTTTCCTCAGCTAGTCTCCTCTCCCTCCCCTCCTTGCCAACCTTACTTAGCTACCTTAGTTTTGAGCTTCTGAATCTCTCACCTGGATTATTGTAGTTGCTTCCCAGGTGGTCTTCCTGCCTCCCTCTTCCCTCTGAGATATATTCTTTATTCTTCTGGCAGAGCCATGGTTCTAAAGCAATGCCACTTAAATGGGGCCCATGACCAGGGCCCATACACAGGCTGTTATCGGCCTATGATGATTATGGAAATTGAGTGGAAACGTTTGGAAACTTTCATAACAACGTGATCAAATACTTTTATATTCATACAACCTAATAATAAGCGAATTTGAATTGTATTTTGTAAGCCACTGCACTTTATTTTTACTTCATTTTAAAAAAAAATTTCCTTTTAATTAAATTTTACATAGGTATTGACCAGCAATTAATTAGGGAATGGAAGAAGTAGAACAACAACAAAATGGTTCTGGACTACAGTCTGACAAGCCCTGTCCTAAGGCATGACTCGGAGAATATTATCCCCCACTCCCCACTCTGCCAGCTTAAAACCTTTGTGTGGTATCCCAAAGTGCAGTCTTAACAGTACCAACTCCTCTGTGTGGTGTGTCTGCCCCTCCTCTGTCTGCCTCTCCACTTACCATGGCCATCCCTGTGCATCACGCCCCATGGGGCAGCCCTATCAGCATTTTCTTGCCTCTTCCAGAGCTGTTTGCCTCAGGGTTCCTGTCTTTATTCTCACTGCTCCTCTGCCTCTATCTGCTCTTTTTCTATGTCTAGCCATTGGGCCCTCAAAACTTAATGGAATGCTGCCTTTTTTAGCCCTCCAAGAAGCATTAACGACTCTATCCATTTGCCCCCAATGGCCCCATACTGTCTCAGCACCAAAGACTTCACAGTGCCCTTCTCTGTCTCCAAGAGCATCTCCCTCACTTAGAATGGCAGCCTCCAGAGGGCAGCAACTGCATCATTTGAGTCTCCATGTATAAGATTCCTTGACACAAAATAAGTAGCTGCTTAACACACATTTGTTTGAAAACAAGCCCGGCTAGGTGTGGTGGGTCACGCCTGTAATCCCAGCACTTTGGGAGGCCGAGGCAGGTGGATCACCTGAGATCAGGAGTTCGAGACCAGCCTGACCAACATGGTGAAACCCCTGTCTCTACTAAAAATACAAAATTAGCTGGGTGTGGTGGCACATGCCTGTAATCCCAGCTACTTGGGAGGCTGAGGCAGGAGAATCGTTTGAACCCAGGAGGTGGAGGTTGCAGTGAGCCGAGATCGCCCCATTTCACTCCAGCCTGGGGAACAAGAGCAAAACTCCATTTCAAAAAATAAATAAATAAATAAAGGCCCATGCATTTGTAATTATACCAACATTGATGTATTCTACTATTGAAGACCAACTAGAATCATTGTAAACAAAATATGAAATAAAGGTTGGTATACTATAGGTGTTCAATACATCATTAATAATAATCATTAATAACCACTAATATTTATGGTACATTTCCTATGAGGCAGGCATTATGCTACAACTTTATAAGCAGACACACCCTGTGAGGTGCTAACTACTGTTATCCCTACTTTGGATTTGCAAACACAGGCAGAGGTTGTTTAAATCACTTGCCCAAGGCTGCCTGGCTGGATCTCTTTGGTCAGTCTCTTTCTTTTCCCATTTCCTTTCAGTGATAACTCACTGTCCTAAGTCAGAGCCCATCATCACCTTTTTGGCTTGAGTCCCTGAGCAAAGCCACTGGGGATGTTCCCCAAGGACTCTTGGGAACAAGAGTGTTCAGCTCATGGGGCTATCATGGTCAAAAGAAAGAATGCACATGAATGTATTTTGAAAAATATGTCACTATCACGGAGCAGCCAAAATAACCAGACATGGAGAATTAGGATTCTTTGACTCAAGGGCAGCAATGGGTTCAGGACATCTGCTTGCCTGTGTGACCTCAAGTGGACATTATCTGGGGTTTTTCCAGGTGCAGCTACACCTAAGGCCACACTGCTCTGCCTGCTGCCACAAAGTCTAAAGGGAGTGTTGTGTAGGTGGAATGAGGAGGTCAGCTATAAACAGAAGAGGAGGCAGTGCAAGAAGCGGTAGAGTTTGATCTTCAGAATCATTTCACTTTCCAAACAATCAGGAGGATGTTGTGAGGGGTTGGGTAAAACTTCCTCTAGGCACAGAGCTATTAAATCACAGCTTCCCGGAGTTGGTACTTGGTGTAGGAGGGACAAATGGGGTTTCACAAATAAAGTCAAACCTAGAACCTAGCCATGCAAGTGCGCCTGCTTTCCTTGGGGCTGTTTCTCTAGCATGCCCTCAGCAGAATCAACAGGAAAGGGCCCAACCTGAAGTCCCTCCTTTATTTGCATAAGAACCTCTCTAAATGCTGAGATTTATAACTTCACAGGAAAGGCTTGGGAAGGAGGGAAAAGCTTAAAAGAACATTCTGTGTAGAGTTATGATGCTGCCAACAGTTCGCGGGTTGGACAGGGCACTGCGTTCCTAAAGATTAGACATAACTGAGGGCTTTTTCTTCTTTTTTAATAACAAGGAAATACAAATCCTCCCCTCTTGTCAAGAGTCTCAATTCTTCAGACGTTTTGTATCATTTTCTCCATTCAAGAGTAGCACTGAAGGGAAATTAGAAAAACTGCAGCTTTCTTCCCCCCTTGAAACCAAAAAGAATGTAAAGATATCGAGTTTAGCTTTCTAATTACATTTCTGAGACTTCTATTTTCTAATGAGAGAAAGAATTTCAGTGGATATGAGGAGAAAGCACATGTTTTTGTGATTACTCGAATTTTGGTGGTTGGTATTTTATGAAAATGCCACAGAGCTGTAGCAGGAGGTATAGTAAGCATTCAGAGTGAACCCCCACCCCTGACTCCCACCAAAAAGAAATGTCAGCAAGAAATCCGAGCAAAGGAGTTATTTTACTTTTCACATGGAATAGAACAGAGATTCTGAACTGTGAAAAGAAATTAACAGTGAGAAATGTTTTGATTTTACACATGTTCCAAGCCACCTCCTCCCAGCATGCAGGCTATTCCTGGATGACAAACAGGTTTTGGTTGCTGGTGTGTCTCGCCAGTGTACTCTCAAGGAGCAAGTCATTGAAACTCAATCATTCAGGCAGGGATTTGAGAAAAATTGTTGCCTACTTGGGAAGAAAGAATTTATGAAGCCATTGAGACATACATCAAAATTGAAAGATGGTCTGGAACTATTTAACCCATCAAGGTAAGTAACAGTATGTTAATCTGTTAAGTAATATACTAATCTGCATAAGACACAATGATCACTATGCCATTCCTTTGCTCCTAGTGGTCTCCTCTTGCTGGCAGCGCCCTATCAATGGCTATCTGATAAGGCAGTCCAGGCTGTCTGATAAGGCCACGCCTTACTTAGCTGGCTTCCCCCCAGCTAAGATGAATTTACCACTGAAGTACAGCAAATCATGCCCACTCTCCAGTTTCCGAAACTTATCACACTGAACTATTTAATTATTATATTTGCTTTTTCTTCTTCTTGCACATCTACTAATAGACTATAAACTCCATGAGTACAGGAGCCCTATCTTTTATCTTTCTTGTTCATTCTTGTATTCCCAGGAATTTTGTGTGTGTGTATGATGAATGAATAATTGCAATCTTTTCTCAAAGAACACTATACATATATATTCATATTTTCCCTCAGTGGTTCCTCTTTTTTCCCAGTGTACCTAAATCCAACCAATTCTTTAGGACCAGGTATGGTACCACCTCCTTCATGGAGCATTCCATATGCCAGTCTAAACATGAACTGCCTTCTTTACCATCCTGCTGAGCAATTTGCAGTTCTAGAATTGATGTTTTTTTTCACTGCATTTTCAAACTTATCCACAAGGTAGACCTGCATCTGCCAGGTCACAAGGAGAAATATACAAAGAACACAGGTACTTAGTCATGAGGCAAAATGCTAGGATCTTCCTCCCTGCAAGGTGTTCTGAGAGAGAAATGGCATGGACAAAGCCAGAAGGTGTGGGAGAATGTGGTACTTGCATTCACAGAAGAGCAAGAAGTTCCCAGGGGCCACAGCATGGTGGGGGAGGAGTGTCTAAGACTCATAGTGATTTGACTCTGTTGCTGGATGGGCCACATGGAAAGAATTAGAAGTAATGTGGGCAGCCCCTAGAAGCAAAGGCCAGCAAAAGGCCTGAGACCTAAAACCACAGGGAACTGAGTGGATCAATGATCAGATTGACCTCTGAGGTGGGTCCTTCTCCAGGGCCCCTAGTGAGGAACACAACCCTGACCACACCTGATTTCAGCCCCTGTAAGACCTTAAACAGAGGAGCCACCTGTGCCCACTTGACTTCTGACATAAGAAATGGTGAAATAACACATGTGCATTGTTTTAAGCTGCTAAATCTGTGGTTTGTTGCAACGATAGAGTACCAATCCACATTTCATTATTTTTATTATCACTGCATTTTTATGGCTGGGGTGAGCAGATACACTGGTGTACAAAACAGGTGCTACTGAATAGTCGTATGTATTCTTGCCATGACAGTCCCAATGCCAAGGGATGGTGATGACTGCCCTTTCCAGAGAATTCCCAAGTTCTACGGATAATGTCTACTCAGTGAGCTTTCCGTTATCTTTGGGTGAAATGTGTATTTTGTTACTTAGCCACCATAACAGTATAATCCTGACATCTTATCTTCATTGTGAACTACAACTGTGGTCAAGCTCATTTCCACCTTTCCCTGTGAGAATGTGTGTTCAGAGTTGGATTTAACTTCATCACAGTAAGAGTGTAATTGGGCAGGAAAGCCTGCTGTTTAAAGAAGACTTCTATAGCAATCTGTTGTTTTGTATTTTCTGTTTGAATATATTATCTAAAGTGGAAGTGAAAGGAAATGAACATTATTGACAACTATATGGTAAGTGGTGTGCTGGATGCCCCTGTGTGTATTTTACCCTTCTTTGGCTCTCATAAAACTCTGTGTGGCGGGTATTAAGAGCTTCATTTTTCGGGCTAGGAAAGGGATATCTAAGATCCTAAGTTGCCCAAGGTTGCACTACGAGCAAGTGGGATATTTAGCATCCAAATCTAGATCTGAGTCTTTAACTCCCGGGCTTTCTTTGCTCTACTAAGTTGCATTAGAAATTGTTGAATTTGTTCTTAAGTTAGTGCATCTTAAAGCATGAGTCAGGAAACGACAGTGGTCTGCAAGGATCAACACAGTCAGTTGGTCAGTAATATCTGCTCAGCACCATCCTAAGGATCATATAAGCTATGAAAAGCGTATGACATGACTGTGATTCTCCTACAACTCAAATATGATTTGGGTGAATAATATCTCCCTACCTAATATAAAGGTAAACAATGCAAGGCCATATAAAAATAAACACTGAAATGAAAGTGAAAATATTAGTTATATCAGAGAAGCAGTGGATGCCGCAATGGCCAAGAAAATTAGTAGGTGAGATTTGCAAGCCAGATGGAAAAGGAGAGGAAGTTCTACATGAAGAAGCCATGTGGTGATTGCACACTCAGGTAAGGGGCTCATTATGACATTTTCTCTAGGATAAGGAGGAGATTTAGCAGGACTCATAGTGAGGAAATACCTGAAAATGATCAGGAAACAAGGTGAGACCTGCAAGAGTGGACAATGGAGGGTCTTTTAAGCCAGAGAGTTTTAGACTTAATGCAATAGGAATTGATATTTCTGCATCTGACATCAATTATTCATTTACTTATGGCTACCTTCATAGGTGTTCCATGAAAAAATATTACATTCTTCTTTTCCTGTTCTAATAATTCATGTATTTATTTTGTTAGAGCTGTAAGCAGAGACAGATACAATCGAGCTTTGTTTAATTATTGCCCAAAGGATCACTGAAATGAAAAATAAGCACAGAATCATTGCTCTGGACCAAGAAGTTGCAACCCTGGCATAGTGGAAGGTAAACTCATGTGAATGAAGTGTTTCTGGGGTCCCAGGGACACTGTAGGTGGAGGTGACATTCCAAGCTGTGGACTCACTTGAGGGAGCCACTATTAGAGATCTCATCACCAGGAAAGACATTCAGAAACATGATTCTCCTCTATCAGACAGATACTGCAGTAGACTTACCTCTATCACAGTTGAAATTCAAAAATAATGGAGGAAGAGGGAAAGAGAAAAGCTGTTACAGTGATCTGAGCAAACCCTCTGTGATGCTTGCATTGTCCATGGATATTTAAGAAGTCTCCTGGAAAATTTTGTTTTCTCCTTTGCCTGATACCTTGTGCAAAAGTCCAACTTGGAGGATATATAGATGTGGACTTACTGGTTGAGGAGCAATGGAAGAAAAAACAAACAGGGGAGCTGCATTTTGAAATGGAAACTATTAGCTTTACAATTTTATGTTAGGAATTTCCATAGACGTACTAGGATATTTATATAATAAGCAAGCATTAGGAAGTTCTCTGGTGATAAGCCTAAAATTAATAGCAAGTGCTTTCTCTCTACATGCTCTTGGTATGAGTGATGGCAACACTGACCAATGAGAGTATCCACAACTTGATTTGTTCTGAGTGATCTGTGTGTGTGTGTCTAATGTGTGCGAGGTGAGAGTGGTAACTGTAACAGAAACTGACTGATTACATTTTACATTGCTGAGGCGAAGTTGGAATTTCAAACTTCAGAAAATTTATTACCTTTCCCCTTGTCCAATTCTGATCTGAGAAGAAACATTCAACACTCAGTGACACTCAAGGAAGATATTTGGCAATTGTCTTCAGCCCTAATTTGTCTCCTTCTCAGTCGATGTCCTGACACTGGAAATCTGGTGGAGATTTTAGTTAAATGGGACAATCTAGAAATCTGTACAGTTTTCATGCCCAATTCCTCCTGCATTTACTTTTAAAATGTATTCCCCTGTTTGGGTAATGACACAACATGCAGAAGGAAAGGTTATCATGAGCAAATCTGGGAAAACACTTATGAGAAAACTGAAAAGACCTGGCAACCATGGTGGTGGTGGAGAAAGAGGAGGCAAAGGATGGGGTGTGGCTTGGGGGGAGCATGAGTTGGTTTTCCTAGGTTAGGTTGGAGAAAGGGCAGATTGGAAGAGGAAGCAAGGTGAGTGCTTTCCATCAGCTGGGGACCTGTGTGTTTACATTACCATGGTGGCTATTTCTGGGCAGTGGGATTGTAGGTGATTTTAGTTGTTTTTGAATTTTTCAAATTTTCTTTATTAACAGGGTTTTTTTTTAAAGATAATAAAAATGTTTTCAAATAATCCCATGCTATAGGTTTATAGGTGGCGAATCCATTTTTATTGTCCCTGTCATTGGGACCTCAAATAGAAAAACAGTATTTAGCACTAAAAAGGTGAATTATTTAGTGGTAGATAAACTGACACAGACTTGTAGGACTATGACACATCTACTAAAGGATGACAAGGTGTCCCTTACATATTTAGAGCTGCCCAGGCTGGTTTCAAACTCCTATTGCCCAGGTTGGTTTCGAACTCCTGGGCCCAGGCAATTCTCCTGCTTTCGTCTCCCAAAGTGCTGGGATTACCGGTGTGAGCCACTTTGCCCAGGACTATGTTTTACAAATATTAGGCACCCAATAATTTTAAAACTGTGATTGGAATAAAGTAAAAATATAACAGCCCAAAGAAGCATATCCTATAAGAGAAACCTTTTTGGCCTATTGAGTCTTACTTGCAATATAAGACATGACAGACAGGCTTCAGATAGGCTTTGCACTACAGTTTCTCCAGCCTACATCCCATTTCCTTGTGGACATTCAAACTGAGATGAGGCATCCACTCTAACAACTTCCCAAACTTCTGAGGTGTAGCCCGAACTCATGGATCTCTCTCTCTCTCTCTCTCTCTTTTTTTTCCCAGGGATTTCTTAATGACTTGATTCATTCCAGTTTTACTTTTAGTGTATATCACTCTTTGTTTTTTCTTTTTTCTTTTTTTTTTTTTTTTTTTTTTTTTTTTTTTGAGATGGGGTCTTGCTCTGTTACCCAGGCTGGAGTAAAGTGTCATGCAGTGGCACAATTGTGGTTTCCTGCAGCCTTGAACTCCTGGGCTTAAGCAGGCCTCCCACCTCAGCCTCCCAAGTAGCTGGGACTACAGGCATGCACCACCATACCTGGATAATTTTTGTATTTTTTTTTTTTTGTAGAGACGGAGGTCTCCCTGTGTTGCCCAGGCTGGTTTCAAACTCCTGGGCCCAGGCAATTTACCTGCTTTGGTCTCCCAAAGTGCTGGGGTTACAGGTGTGAGCCACTATGCCCAGTCAGCATATAGCATTTTTAAAGTGTAAGTTTTTGTATGTTTACTAGAAGGTGGGTAAAGATCCTTAAATTTTAATTTTAAAAAACAAAGATTTAAATGTTAGTTTTAGTGCTTTGTAATTTAGCAAATAAGAATATTCTTGTGCACCATTTGTGTCTTCCTTGTGATTTTCAGGAGATTCATGCTCCATTCAAGTTCTCTTTCCCCAAGTGAGCTAAAGGCTTTGCAGACAGAATTGGCATCAGACCCTGGGCTTGGCTAACCCCGGTTCCAAAGAACTCCCTTTGTATGTAAAAAAAATCCTATTTTCAGCAAAGACTAAATTGCCTATTAGTTAGTGTCTTATTCTGGGCTCCTCTATTTAACCCACTGGCAAGGGTTCTTTAGGGATAACTTGGAAGGTAAGTCATACTACTGGCCTGATCAAATACTTAAGAAATACAGTGGGAAAAATGGCAGTGGGGGTTGGGGGGATGCTGGGAAAATTCCAGGAGACTTGCGATCTAGCACTTTTTCTAAACAAAAAATGGCTTGATCACTTTGGGTTTTGATTTCCTTGTCTGTCAAGTGGAAAAGTAACACCTATTTGCAGACCCCACTGGATTTTGAAGATCAAATGAAAGTAAGGAAGTGCGCTTTGAAAAGCATAACACCCTGTTCAGATGTATGGGATGACTGTGATGTAGCCTCAGGGAAAGCTTTTTATCTCTGGGTCCTCAGATCCTCCATCAACAAGGTGAGCCCCATCTTCTTATTGACTCACTGCCCATCTTTCTCCCCAGTCCCCACACTGAAGAGCATGGAAACAATAGCAGAAGCAGCTCTTGGGACTTGCCTGCTCTACTCTGTTGACCTCGCTTAATGCCTCCTTCTTCTTATCCAGCTTGTTCTGAATCTCTCTGTAACAGGACAAATACCAATATCAACTTGCTTTTACAACATGCAGCTTATTTCACTGATACTTAGTTTTCAGGGTTTTTTTTTTTTGTAGAATGGGTTTTTATTTCTAGTCATTAAGTGCATAACTCCCATTATTCTTGCTAATTGCTTTGTGTGTATATCTATATCCATCTCTTATCTCCTGATGGCTGTATAAGGTCTTTGAGGACAGGCATGTTTCTTGGTACTTCATCATTCCACTCAGTACCTAGCACCAAGCTCAAAGCATTTCACACTCAGCACCCCTGAACATCATTGTGTCTTCCCTTCCTCTGGGAGGCAGTTCAACCCCTCTTCATGGCAGTTGTGCCTCTTAAAAATCCATCCCCACTCAACTGCTAACTTCCATCTAGCCAAATGACTTCCTGTACCCCCTCAAATATCTTCACTCATGCTTCTGTAGCACTCACAGTGAACCTACTCTCCGAGCTTCTGCCACAGGACCTTGTCTTTCACTGAACACTGTTATCCTTCCTGATCCTGGGTCCCCACAGCTCCCATTGTTGGCCAGTGAGTTAGCATGGATTAAACTTGGTCTGCATTTATTCTCTGGTTGTTTTACGAATGCTAACTTAGTTTCTGTCTTGCTTTTTCTTTCCTTCTGGTCTCCCTAATTGTCTCTGGCACTATGCTATATGTTGGGTGACCAAAGACCTCTCAATCATTTTTAAGAGTGCAAGCTTTTTATGTACCAGCATATATATTTTATTCCACAAACTAGTAAAAAGCTCTGTAAGACTGACAGTTAGGCTTTCATCTATAATCCTTTGTACATGGCAAGAGTTCAGTAACAGAACCATTTATTAGAACTTGTGATAACTTGTTCATTCTTCCATACATTCACAGATGCACAGCAAACACCCAAGGTACCACAGAAAGGAATTTTCAAATAGTCATCATATGATCAAAAGTTATGTGCCTGTGTGTCTGTGAGGCAGGGAAAGGGAAGCTGACCTGAAATCTCTTACCTCTTTTCAAATATTATAACCTTTACCTTTTCTACACATGGCCTTTTTGGCCTTATACTATGACATGTGGAATGACATAGTATAAGGGAATCTGGCATTGCATTTCTGCTCCCAGAATTGGAGAAACTTAGACTTAAGGCCTATTGACAATGGGAGTATCACTTCTCATCAAGCGCTGACTTCACAAACATAGTCTTCTTGGAAGCTGGGGCACTGCTAGAAACACAGCAACGTTTTCATTATCTGCACCTGCAGCCTCCATTCTCTCATCATCCACTTATTCATTAACTCCTTGCCATTCGGCCGAGGCACACAGTCTATGAGGCTCCAAACAGATGAGATATCAAATACATAATGTTTAACATTTCTGTTGTCTTCAGGGTCACCAATATGTTCATGCATATTTTCATTTGTTTCCATTCTCCATAAACTCTGCATCTTCTGGCTTGCTGATCACTTCTTTCTTCTTAAATTTAGTCTCCGACATTTCTGGCATTCCTTCTCTGCAACCTTCCTGGTCCCCACTTCCTCTGTGTCTCTGTTTAAGGTGGGTTGCCAGGTCATCTCTTCCACCCTCCTTCCTTCATTCCCTCTGACTCTCTCCTTGCTGAATCTCTAGGTCTAGCTCTGCACAGCGCTGGCAACTGCTGCCTAAACCCCTCATCAGTCTGGACACCAGCCAGGTTTCTGCTCTGTTCATGTGCTCCCACCCTCTCAGTGCCTGGAGGCCACACATTGGATTCACCTTTGACTTTAGCTAGAGAGGGAAAGAGATGAAATTAAGGATGGCTCCTTTTAAATATAATTTTTGCTTGAGCATCTGTGTAGATAGTGATTCCTTTATGTAGTTATAATCTGGGGGTGGAGGGTGGAGGAGGAAGGGCAGGTGGGTACAACCTAAACAAGTAAGTGAATAATTGCAACACAGCATGAAGAGTACAGAGATGAGGTAAGTTTGCCCAATTGAGGTTAGGGAGAGGGAGTGGTCAGGAAAGAAAGATAAAGTATAATCTGGTCATTTTATGACTTTCGCTTGTTTAAAAAGTAGTTTCTGGCCAGGCACGGTGGCTCACAGCTATAATCCCAGTGCTTTGGGAGGTGGAGGAGGGAGGATCACTTGAGCCCAGGAGTTCAAGACCAGTCTGGGGAACAGAGTGAGACCCTGTCTCTACAAAATTAAAAATTAAAACAAAAATTAACCAGGTATGGTGGCATACACCTGTAGTCCTTGCTACTTGGGGTCCTGAGGTGGGAGGATTGCTTGAGCCCAGAAGTTGGAGGTTTTAGTAAGCTAGGATCCTGGGTGACAGAGATTCTGCCTCTAAAAACAAAATGAAATACAATAAAATAAAAAGTGGCTTGCCACTGCTTGCTTGATCAAGCATAAGCCTCAGAGTATGGGAAAAAGACCCTCTAGCCCCTGACTACAACATTCTTCCCTCACTTTATCTGCCAATGTTCCCCAACAACAGATCCAAACCCCAGTAAAATGGGACTATGGGCTGGTCACGCTGGTTCATGCCTGTAAACCCAGCACTTTGGGAGGCCGAGGAGGGTGGATCACTTGAGGTCACGAGTTCAAGACCAGCCTGGCCAACATGGTGAGACCCTGTCTCTACTGAAAATACAAAAATTAGCTGGGCGTGCACTTGTAGTCCCAGTTACTTGGGAGGCTGAGGCAAGAGAATCACTTGAACCCGGGAGGTGAAGGTTGCAGTGAGGTGAGATCGCACCACGGCATTCTAGCCAGGGTGATGGAGTGAGACTCTGTCTCAAAAAAACAAAAAACAAAAAACAAAAAAACCAGAAACAAAAAAACTGCACTATACAGGTTTTCCCAAATATTTCTTGGTGTTTCTATCTACATACCTTTGTTTGCATGGCTCCTGTTCTAGGTCACACTTCCTACCCCATGTCCCATCACCAACCTTACCATCTCCACTCTCCGAAAGTGTCTTGCATCATTCAAGACCCATCTTACATGGTGACTGCTATGAAGAGTATTTCCAGGTCCCACCTCTCCTCCCCCACTGAGAACACAGAGGTGGCTCACAAGTCAGTTGGACAGCCCTTGCTCTTTCTCTATGGCTTTCTGATGGCTCTTGCAGTCGGCTTTTAACATGAGGAGGTGCTGCTGGTTTCTTCCCCTAAATTATAGTGGTCCTCCTGGATTGTAGCCTCTTTGAAGGCAAAAGCATTGAGTTACTCATCTTTGATTTCTTCCTGGGACTGCAATAAGCCTTATACATTAAAAAATGTTGTCTTGTCCTCATCGCTTCCCCTTGAATTCAGTCAACTTGGATTAAGTGCTATACTGGCTGAAGCCTAGGCCGCAATTTTAAAAGTATTCATCACTTGTTGTTTTATAGAGTGAAGAGATGGTTTTCTGGAGTTTCCTTCCAAAGGTGCCTTGCTTATCTCTGCCCAGTGACAGCCTTTTGAAGGCATGCTTCCTGATTTCTCCAGCCAAGAAGGATCCATATTATAGCAAAGCCAAGTCTGTCAAAACTGTAACTTCTCTGCACCCACACCTGAATCTGCATAATTTCCCAATCCCACAGAGGTATAAATAAAAACTTTCACCAGGACAGGATAACATTTGCCAACTGTGGGAAGATAAATGGCTTGGAGACTTCAAGCTCCAAAGGCAGAATTGCTCCATTTCTGATTTCAATGTAGCAAAGGAGATGCTGTGAGTCTGTTATTTTTTTTTGTTTCATTGCTACAAAGTTACGGGTTATATCATTTAATTTGATTAATTCTTGGTTTCCAAAAGGAAACCTTAGGAGGAACCTTGGGAGGCTCAATAAAATAAGTATGTGCAATTGTTAAGACAAGAGAGGAAAAAAAAAATGACTTCCATCAGAGCCCACAAAGATCGTTTCCAGTCCCAAACATGGGTCCCCAGAGATAGCCTGGAAACCAAATTATTGTCAAAGAGATGCTTACCTTTTACAACAGCTCACAGCAAAAGAAAATATACAGCTTAACATCTCTCCCATGACTCACCTTTCTGTTTTTTTCTTGTATTCGCTCTCTCTCTCTCCCTTCCCGTGCCTCTCTCCTTGATGTGAAGCTTCCCAGTCTGAGCTCTTCACCCAATTAAATATGTATCATTAGATGAGTCACTTGACCTTCTTAAGCCTCAGTGTGCTCATCAGCAAAATGAGGTGTTTGTACTACATTATTAAGATTCATTTAATGCTGAGTCTAAATACAAATCCAAGTGTGCTCTGTCTGTTCCCATAAAAATGTTCACATTTGTGTTCTCACCTATTTGTGTCTCAGATGGTGACTATGGTTTCAGCCTGTACAAGGAACAAGCTAATTTGTTGGTGGGACTCAAGTACTAGGGGTTCCACCTTTTGCAAAGGAGAAATCCAATGGCTAAGTGAAGTGGCTGGAGCTAAAGATGAATGGGGGTAAGTCTCATAGATTAATATACAACCACTGGTACCTGTTTTCAAACTTGATTGAACAACTAATTATTTGGTCAACATGGTCAATAACTTGGATATTTACTTTGTAGCTTCTGCCTGTACATGTGTGTGGGGGAGCTGTGTACATATTGAAATTCCATTGTATAAATTTGAGTCTTTTAGAATCCTAGACTATTAGGTCTGGTCAGAACCTTTATGGTCATAATCCCATTCTGGAAAACTGAAAGTCAAAAAACAGAAGAGGTACTTCAGTTGGTTAGTATGAGAGATAAGACTTGGACAGGTCTTCCTAACCCTACTTGAACTGCACAGCAGCCATTAGTTAACTAATCTTTCATTTCCTCCCACAAGAGGACTCAAAATTGGACTTGGATTAAGGTTAAAAAGACTATATTTCATCTGCTTCCCAGATTTTCCTCTCTTTATTCCTGGTCTTAATTTTCTCCTCACATTAGTCCTCTTCTTCCTTTTATTCCATTTTAAGGAAATGATACTCAAACGCTTCTTTTGTATAGTTTTCATGACGTTTCATCCATGTGGCTAATTCCCTCAACTGGATAACTGCTTGGAGGAGGTTTTTGTATTATTTTTGGCTTGGGCATCCATATCCTGCCAGTGAGTGACAGCAGAGACTGCCTCCTCAAATTTCCACAGTGCTGATAAGAGGAGTTGGCAAAGGGCAAGAAGGAAGCTATAAGGAGAGATGGAGGGGGCCAGGTGCCAGGGAATCCAGCTACATACATGGCAGGATTTGCATATATGAGATGTGCACTCAGAATCAGTTCTCAGCATCCACTCATCATGAGGAAAGTACTTTACATTTGGGGACTTGGGATGGCTACCTTCTTAACAATGGCACTAAACTAAGAGGTAACACATGTAGATTCACTCTTCTCATTTTTTTTTTTTTAAGTTATCTGATTGGAGCTTGAACAGCAGTTGTCATGAGGTCTCAGTGTCTGGTGTAAGTTTAGGTCAAAGTACGCAAAGATTGTTTCCAAGTGATCTGAATAGAAAATGTCACTCATCACTCTTCCACCACCATGTGAAAACTTGGCTTTGAGGGCACATGGCATCATTCTGACTAAGCATTGTTACCCCGGAGTATGCAATCGCTTTTCCGGCCCTCTGCTGCATGTTAGTGTGCAAGAGATGTCAATGCCTGCCGACAGACAGGCCCAAATAGGAGCTGATAAGGCTTATACCAATTCTGAGATTGCACCTTCTCACTATTTATCCATTTTGTGGTCCCAAGCAAGCATTTTTATAAATGGACATTTAGCAGATGGTATGCATTTAGAAAACAGGCCAAAAGAGCTACTGCATTCTGAAACCGAAAAAGGGAGGCGTAAAATACAGAAAAACGGTCAGGAGTCTGTACTGCATCCTAGGCCCAGGTATGTTAGAAGTGGGCTAACAAGACAATGCAACCATCTGCTGGGCCATGGAGACAAAGAATGAAAGATTTCCCAGCAAGAAAAAGGAAATAGAGTGTGCAACTGCTGCTATTGCTAAATAGGGTCTCTAATCCCTCTCTCCATAATGGTAATGACTTACATTTATATGGTATCTTTCATCAGCTCTGATCTCAGGGAGCACTGAAAGCCTTCTCTTGACTCTACTCCTAAATCTGGTCCTTAACAGGCTAAAGGATGACATCTATATTTATACTGTATCTATTTTAGAGAAGAATAGCTCATGTGAAATAGGACATTCGGATGCTAAGGAAATGAATCAAGTGTGACGAAGGAAAAGGTGGAGGGAGAGAAGTTGTAGAAAGTGCAGATGCTTATTTCCAATCATGACCCTCAGTATCATCCAGCTGAATAGACACCTCCACTCAGATAAAGTCACTGAAAGCTCTTAATGCATCTAGTAAGCTCAGCTTCATCTCATCTGCCTCCTGTCTTTTCATGGAACTTGGCACTCTTCAGAGTCTATCACATTAAGGTGAATATTCTTCAGGGAGTCTTGACAAACTCTGACATTGGATTCTATGTGATGCTAAAGATATTTTTCTTTCATGCTTTGGAGGCATAGCAATGAAGGAGACATTTGAGATATAGGCAATGAGAGGCTAAGGCTTGGAAGGGAGGGGAATAAGAGGGAATCTGGCCTGTCTCAGTAAGAAGCTCAATGAGATATGCAGGAACATCAGGCATAGCTCATATCGATGTAGCAGCCACCAACAATTATGATTCATTAAAGTTCTGGGAAAAAATAAGCTCATAGAAGACAGAGATAGACACAAAGCAGTGGCAAAAATAACTCAGAGTGCTGGATTTCAGTAAGGACAGAGGTGGAAGCTCTGTCCATGGTGTTTCCAGGCTGATAATATCAATTCAGGAAAGGTAAGGCCACAAGGATTCCTTCTACATTGGCCGGGAATTGAATAAATGGGTGTCTTCTTCCCTTAACTATTCTTTTCAGTAATGATCACATAATCACTGTGCAGACACCTTAGGGAATGGCATATGATCTGAGGATGAATGGGATTTTGAAGGCAAGAACAGAGGTGACATAGAGGAACACTGGACTGGGCACCAAGAGCTGTGTTCTAAACACAGCTTTCACCAGCTTCGTGGCAGGTAGTCAAGGTTCAATGCAGCAGGCAAATTTCTGGGCTTAAAATCAAAACCAAATGCTTTTTGAACCTTGACAGTTCACTTGATCTCTTTGAGCCTCAGTATCCTGATCTGTAATATAGGAATAAAAATACCTGTCTTATAAGATTGCACAAAGGGCATTACACAGAAATTTATGTGAAATGGCTTTAAGAATGGAAGCACACTATACACAAAAGGTCTGGCCCAACCCTGTGAGTTACAGATGGGAAGACAGTACCCCAAAGAAGTGGAACCCCATGCCTAAGGCCACACGGAGAAGTAGTAACAGTTGGGCCTTGTATCCAGTTCTTCAGGTTGAATCTAGCTTTCTTTCGTGACATTGTCATGATACCTATTTCTTCCCATCTCAAGTGGCTGGCTGAAGATCCCATGAGATGGGACAGAGATGGGGAGGAGTTTTAATAAAGTGATGAACATGATATAAATGCAAGCACATGAAAAGCAATATAACTAGAGTAGGGGCACACAGTGACTGGACATGAACCCCAGCTGGGAAACTTGATGAAGTCCACCAGCACTCAGCAATACAGCCTGGCCACAGACAAATCCTGGTAAAATCACTGAGAAAACTAATACGCAACAACGTCCGGCTTTAGCTTCTTGAGATCTTGCTCCTTGGGTCTGTTAAGTCAGGATTTTTGCTTGTAGGTTCTTAACAATTACCCCTCATCATTATTTTCTAGCTAAATAAGGCTCATAAAATTACAAAAATAAGAACATCTTCTGTCCACAGCTAGTGTAGGTCCCATGAATCAGTTTCATCATGCTGAAAGAGATCAGTTTCTCACATGTCATGCAAGGTCAAGGCAGTACCTCCTGCCCAGGTGGGCTTAGCCTGCACTCTGCATAAAACCAAGCACCTTCAACAAAGTCTGATGATGAAAAATGATGACGCCCAGATGAGCACATCCACTTTGGGCAGACACAAAGTGTAGGTCATTTATTACCTTTAGCAAATGCAGGAGATGTGACTGCTAATTGGTCTCTTCATTAACCAAGGAGAACATCTACCACTACAACTCACAAGCTAGTGGCAATCTGGGGCGATCTTTAAGTGGTTTCCACCTCATAATCATATTTCTTCCTGAAATCTGCTGGCCTAAAAAATGTCTCTAATTCTTCATGAATAGACTATTCCTGCCTTCAGGAAATATGGGCTTCCTGGGAAGGGAGAGGACAAGTGAGTGGTACACATCATAAACAGAAGTGAAATGCTACACCAAACCTTAAACATGGATGATTGGTTTTTTTTTTTTTTTTTTTTTTTTAGCTTCTGCAACTCCTAGGTAAGAAGTTTCTACTATTTTCCTAATAACGAATGGCTCTAGTCTTCTATAGGAGTTTTATCATATATGATGTAAGGCCAGGGTCAAAGGGATACTTTTTCAGAAATGTGAGGCCCTAACAGCAGGGAAGGATTTGTGTGGTTGGGGAGGTTAGCAAGGGAATTCTGCCAGCAACTGACAAGGAATACGGTCCTTCTAGTAGCAACCAGCATTTCAGTTTCAATTAGTGAACAAAATCCCTTTCTAGTGGGCATGCAAAGAGACACAGTTATAAGGTCTCCTGGGAGCAGGAGGCACACACCACCTTCTAGCCTCCCTCCTTCCACTGAGTGCACAAAAATGACAAGTATCTGAATGTAGTCAAGTTTTCATTTTAGGGACCTGCCCAGGACAACTTATCAAATGCCCATGGAAAAAAAGGGAAACAATATGGCTCAAAGCTGTGGCTACCTGATCAGTTAGACTTCAGGATTCACTGGTCATCAGCTTCTAATGGCTCTGCAGCGGACTTCTCACATTACATGTGTGACTTCTGGACCTGGCATGCCAGATAAACTAGCTAGTCATTTCCTTCGAGGCTTGGCATTCTTGGATCTTATTGGTATTCCTAATGAGTTTTAGAGGCTGTATCCAAACAGCAAACTGTACTGTTAGATCAGATGAGGACTTAAGAATAGCATCTTTAATAAAAAGCATAAACATAGTGGGCATGACTGCAGCGTAGGCAGTTATTAGGGTTATGGTTTCAAAGTTTCTCAAACAATGGCTCCAGGAGAGAAGGAAGATAGTAAATACCAAGTAAACAACGTACAAAATGTGCAGCAAACTCAAATGTGCAAGGACACCCATTTTAATTTGATTCCCACCTCTGTGCAAACTAATGAACACAATGTGCCACAGATGTGTCTGAGGTGCAAAGTCCAGCAATTAAATAACTAGACAATCCAAGTCTGAAGAAAAACTTAGCCTTACCTGGAGACATGGAGGAGTCATAAGAACTTCTCTCCTTGCGGTTCATCTTGAAGGCTTGGATGTCCTTTTCCCTGTACGTTCCAAAGCCTTCATAGCTCCTCCTTTTACTCCCACTCACGTCACTGTCCCACTTGTCATTCGAAGGGTTCATTTCACTGAACACGTCCAGGTTCTCCGATCTCGTGCTGCCACCATCCCCGCCACTGCCAGAGTATCTTTTTGTGCAGGAGTCCACAGGCTCACTGCTCAAGTCTCCTTTTTCCTTGGCCTGTGTCCAATGCTGGGCGTCGGAAAGTGACAGTGTAGACAAGGTGTCCACCTCGAAGTTGTTCTTAGAAGCTTTGTGGCCGGCTTCACTGTGCTGGTGCTTCTGTTTCTCCTTATGCTTGTTCTTCTCACTCACCAGCGGGAGCTCTTTGTCTGCGCTACTCAGCCGCTCGCTCAGGATGTGGCTGGAGAAGCCTGTGGCTTTGCCTGCAAAGAGACCACTCAGGTTGTCGTGGGTCCCTAGGATCCGGTCTTCCTTGTGCTTATGCTTGTGTTTGTGTTTCCTCTTATGGAGCCGACCGCTGGACAGACTGGCACTGCCTACCTTGGGAGGATTCAGAGAAGGCTGCATGTCACCAAGGCCCATGCTAACAGGTCCCTGCAGGTGTACTCCATGCTTGGCTTTATGCTTAGCTGCACCGGACATCTTTACGTGGGAGTTTGTGTGGAACTGAGGTGGTGGCACTGTTGGCCTCATGAATGGGGAAGCTGCTCCAAGCGTGTGCGATAGGTACAAAGGAGCTGGGTACTGACCGTAATAACCAAGGTTCATCATAGGCATTGATGTGTAAGGCATTCCATAGGGTGCATAGTAACTTCCACTGGGAATAGGGTAGCTGAACCCTTGTAAAAAAGGCACCTTTGTCATGGTGTCATTGGTTTTTGCAGGCCTACCACGCTTCTTCTTTGACTTCAAGTCTGAAGTCCTACGAAGATAGAGCAACGGGTCATACTGGATATATGGCACCGGGTAATAGTGATCAAAATTAATCCGAAAAATGCTGGGATATGGATTCTCGTGGTAGAAGGTGTAACTCCGGTGGGAGATTCTGAACACTTGGAACTTGGTGATGAGCTCCTCCAGGTCTGCCAGAAACTGGAGGTCATCACGGTTTTGCAGGCTTTTCCGTTTCCTCTTGTGCTTTGGCTTCTTGAGGCTTTCGTGGGCCAGAAAGTTGTCCACAATGAGATGCTTTTGCCGGTGGCCATGCCGGTTCTTTGTGCTGGTGTCGGACGGAATGGCCTCCGGGTTGTCCAGGGAGCAGAAATCAAAAGAGTACCTCCTTCGGGATTCTGAGCTCTTCTCCGCTTGGTCAGAAGTGCTGTTGTTGTCTGTCCCAATGCCGCTGTCGCTGGGGATCGTCTCCTCACTGTGGGACTCACTCACAGGGGACAGCGTGATTTCCTTTAGGGAGCCAATCTCGCACAGGTGTGAAGGGGAGTTGGCCATCAGTCTGGGTGGAGACAGCTTCCAGGTTCCACTGTGTATTCCCTTTTGGGTTTTGGTTGGAAGAGCACTGATGGGCTGGAGATTTGGCATAGTTTTCAACTCTGAAAAATTGGTTTCAGTGCTGGCAGGGCTCAGGTTGCCATTGGACCCACCTAACTGTGTTGAAAGTGGGTGCATAGCTGCTGGTGAAGACGCCACAAGTGACTGAAAGTTGGAAGGCACGGCTGGAACATCCGGCTGGCTAGAAACAGGCCTGGGGTGCTTGATGGCTGTTTTGGGTTCTTCGGATGGGGGTGGCAGCTCTGCTCTTGGCTTCCTGCCCCGCTTCTTGCCAATGTAGATGGTTCCCCTCTTGCTGACATTAATCTGCTTGCCCAGTTTGCTTTCAATGGCTGCTGCCCCAGGGCTGGTCTCTGGGGGAGCTTTTGCCTTCAGAGCAACGCTGCTGGAACAGGACAAGATCTGGTTCAAGATGTTTTTCCTCTTGAGTGTCTTCATCTTATTGATAGTTTTGATGGTCTTCTTATCCAACACGCCGAGCTTTCCAACTTTCTTGTGAAATTTCATCTCGCTCATGGGTTTGTCCTCTCCCGGCACTAGCTGGGCTAACTTCGCTAAATTGCGTCGTCGCTTTCTTTTCTTAGTGCCAGGAAACTCTCGGCTGATGGGACTGACGGGGCTGGTGGAAGTTCCCTCATGAATCGTCTCGACTGTGAGCAAAGGCTGCTTCTTTGGTCGTCCCCGCTTCTTTTTGACTGGAGTGATCACAGTAAGACTGTCTGTGTTGGTGTAGAGAGGGCTGGATGGGGTGATGGGATACGCAGATGGGGGCTCCAGCATCAGTTTATCAGAGGTGGCCATAACTGCCTCTCGAAGCATGGTGCTGGGTTTTGGTTTGCTGCAAGTCCACCTTCGTTTTGCAGCAAATTTTGGATGTTGGATTTCCGGCAGCTTTCTGGATGGAGAGTGATCTGTGCACGTTGGAGGTGTCATGACCATGGGTGGCTTCCGCGGCTTAGACACACCTCCTGGGATAACTTTCTCAGCATTTCCACCAGTTTCAAGGCCAACTGAGGGGGACTCATTCTCTATCATTTTACCCAACTTAGGGACACGGGGATCCTTCTTACTCCCCTCAGAGTTGGAAAGTATCCTGTTAACTACTTCACTGCTCATAGTGATTCCAGAAGCCAGGGCTTTCTCTGGCATGATCTTTTCCACCACCGCTTTAATGGACTGTCTCTTTTTCCTCTTATAGTTGGTTGGATCCAGAGAGGGTGCCTTGATGGGGATAGTAATCCGGACATGACTTGAGTCATTTTCAGGATTACTGGCAGAACTCACGTTCTGCCTGGCTGGTGATGCCTCCTGGACACTATCTGTGGAATAACTTTCCCTTTTCCCTTCTGTATTGTCAAATGCTTTCTGGGCATTCTTGACCCAATCCAGGTCTGGGTTTGGTATGGTCTGACTTATCACATCCTTCTTACTGGACTTTTTCTTGCTGCCCACAGTAGGTGGTTCTGGGGGCTCCTTTGTACCTCCTCCATCTTGATCCACCAAGGGCTGAAGCCCGCTGCACTCAGCAGAGCTGCTGGGTGGGGCTGGTGAGCTGTGGCTGTTTGGGGATGGTGCCACACCTCCCAAAAGCAGATCTTTGTTATTGTTAGACAACTGACTCCACGTGTTCCCTGCACTGCCTTTCTTACCCTGGGCCTTTGCAAAGGAAGCCACGGGCTCAAGAGCTGGGATCTTGCTGGTGCTTGCAGTTTCTCTGCCAGACTCTGGACTGATGAAGCAATTCTGAGTGACAGGTCCGCTGTCAGAGTTGGTGGACCAGTCCATGTGGTTCTGGCTGCTGCTTTTTTGCTGGTGCTTTGGTTTTAAGGTGTCACCGGTGAAGTCCTGTGGGAGGCCTGTGTCATAATGGAGAGTTGAATGTTTCTGGGGCCTCTCGTAAGCCTAAGGGTGGGCGGAGTGGAGAAGGAGAGAGAGAGAGAGAGAAACAAAGATGAGCATGTTGAAGCTACTTAAGATTTGACATCAAAAGTCTCAATGATCTGAAAGTTGGAAATGAATACCTAAATGAACAGCCACCTTTAATTTTAGAATGTTTTACAGAGGTTTTCTCAATTGCAGCAGTAAAGATGTATTGCACTGGTTTTGAACATCAGTAAGCATGCTTTAATTGCAGTCTTTTCTCCCTAAATAACAGGAATCTTGACCTACCTTGGTTTAATGCAATCTTTAGAGACAGGAGGAAGGGGACATAAAGGTCACTTAGCCCAGTGACTTTTTACATTTTTACATGCTATTTTACAAATGAAGAAGCTGAGACCTGAACAATGGGGAGTCCTGCCAAAGATGGCAAATCCCAGGAGAGAATCTGAAATTCCTGACTCCCAGAGTTCTTTCACCTAACTCGAGCAGCCTCTTATTTCTGTCCCTGCTTCTCTTCAAATGAATGTCTTTCCTCACTTCCTCCTGTTCCAGCTCATTTCAGTTTGTACTTTGTCTTAAAGCTCAACATCTCTGTACAAGTAGCTCATAAAGAACCACTGTAACCAGTAAAAACAGCCCAGGTTGAGGAATTAAGGGGGCATGGAGAAGAAATGGAAGAAGAAAAGAAACACACAAGAATTGTCCTAAGCCTTCAAATCCTTGTGGACTCTAGGATTGTTGCTGTGTTTGGGGCTTAGCATGCAAAGAAATCCTTAAACTTTATATTATGCACTTATTGCTTTCTTGAGGAAACTTTTGGACAGTCTCAAAAGGAACCTTGAGTCCGCTAGACAAATGTGTCAGGAAAAAAAAAAAATAGTTGTCATTCAAGATCACTCCTTTGAACTTTGTCAACTGTGTTTCCCCTACATTGATTCTAAAGGAATGTCTCCAGCATGTTTCTCAGGACTGACTCTCTCCAGCTAAAATAAAAAGCTGAACCTGTTGCTGGAGGCACAACATAATCAGTGTCTACAAAACCATAATGGAATGGACAATGAACACATTGTTTGGAGACATTAAAGCTATTTTTAATAAAAATATGCTTTCACTGTTCCAGATGAATTTTAAGCCATGACACTAGTTCAAAGAAGCATTCCTTAAGGTTTATTATAAGCCCAATTTATACATAGAGTAGTAAACTTACAGGATGCATTAGCCTAAGAACTGTTAAAAAAGAGAAAATATTAGTAAATTGAAGAACTCCTCCAGGAAGTGTATGATGACTGGCTTCATGAATTTAGAAAATGTTAGCTGGTAATATCTATCTATCTATCTATCTATCTATCTATCTATCTATCTATCTATCTATCTATCTATCTATCTATCCATCCTCTATCTTTTTATATCTCATTTTATCTCTATTTTTCATTGAAGCTATAGAACTTATGCTTTATAGGAAAACACGTCTTACAGCCCCTGTTAAGAGTCAAAACACAGATGGCATAAAGCATTACAGGGACAGTTCAATGTAGTCATGAAACTAGGATTTCCTTCATACTAATTTCTGGAATCCCTAGGGTTATTTCCTGCCTCCCTGATTTTGTGAAATCCTGTTTATACTTACAATATTTTGTAAGCATCATGAGATAGTTTCCTCAAGGGAAGCCTGTAAATACCCAGGAGAAAACAATTTAATTTTTTAATTCATCTTGCAACTTAAACTTCTACTGAAACGCCACCATCAACATACAGAGAATTAATCCTACCACTTGAGGGTGTTCACTGGCATTACTGCTGTGAACATAGGCTGCTATTCCATTTTCAGCAAAAACATAGAAATCTTATTTGTGGCATAAAGTATTAAGTGCTGCTTACTTATCTTTTATGGATCAGGGCATTGCTAGTTTCTACTTCTGCTTTGGAAATTAGCTGGCACTCTGTGTTCACTCACAGGATCACAGGTCTAGAGGAGCTCTTGGAGGTTAAGTTTTCTGCTCCTTAGGTCCTCATACTGGGGCATCTTGAGGGTTAGTGGGGGCGATTATTAAAAATAACAGTGAGATGGCCAGGCGTGCTGGCTCACGCCTGTAGTCCCAGTACTTTGGGAGGCCGAGGCAGGTGGATCACCTGAGGTTGGGAGTTTGAGACCAGCCTGACCAACATGGAGAAACCCCATCCCTACTAAAAATACAAAATTAGCCAGGTGTGGTGGTGCATGCCTGTAATCCCAGCTACTCGGGAGGCTGAGGCAGGAGAATCACTTGAACCTGGGAAGTAGAAGTTGTGGTGAGCTGAGATTGTGCCACTGCACTCAAGCCTGGGCAACAGGAGTGAAACTCCATTCAAAAAAGAAAAAAAGTGGGACAAACAGTGTGACTGTTTTGGACCTGGGTAAAACAGGACTTGTAGTGGCCTTCTACCCACCTCTACCCCCATTTGTTTTCTAGTTCTAGGCACCAAAGTCCACAGAGAGGCTCCATGGTGACACTAGGCCAGGATCTTGGGCCCCAACTCGTACCATTTTTTCTCTGTTGTTCCATTATCATATTCTTGGTACCTAGCAGAGTCTCTAATTAATGTTTCTTTCATATTCTGGCTTCAGCTCAATCCTGGGGAGACACCCCTCCCTTATAGATATACCCCTACTGTAAGTTTTCATGAAACCATGTAACTTATCTTTGTTGCATTTACCATAGTTTTAGTTTTGATTTAGTTTTGATTTGTGTGCTAACTGAATTAAATGTCTGTCTCCCCTTCTTGCTTGTACACATCATCACAGAGGTACTACGCAGAGCACCTGGCACACAGTAGGCACTCAATAAACATCTACTGAATGAATAAGCATACATTTTACTACAGGCATTTCATTTTGTCAATAGTGAGATCAATAATCTGTATATTGCAACACGTTGTCTGCAAACACAGTCACTGCCTTCAGCCTAATTTCTTATTCTCTGTATACCTCCTGGATGTGCCACTGCCTCCCATAAAGACATCTATCACAGTCTTTATACTGCTAGGTGGCATTTATTTGTGTACTTTTCTGTCTCCTTTTCCTAGACTATAAGTACTTTGAGGTCAGAGACTTATCGTCTTATCCCCAAGGCCTACTACAAAGCCAAGCACCCAGAAAGCTCTTGATAAATGCTTGTTAAATAAATAAATGGATGAGGTGCCTATTACCATGGCAAAATATACAGCTGCACACAAAAGACAATACACTACTAATCTGTCATTTGATGATGGCTCCTAATGAAACTGGAACACTGAAATGCCTTACGTGCTAAGCAAGAAATCCTTCCCAAATACTTAAAGATGAAAGGAGCTTATAAGGTAACTCCCCTTCAATGTAATTTTTACTGTTAGTTCTCCCCATCTCCTAATTGTTTCACTTTTCAATTAACTCTGCCTTTGGAGAAGGCCATGAGACTGTCAGAAGGGTGGATTTCACCCTGGCAGTTGAAAGGTAGAGCTTGCTCACTTACACCCAGGGCAGACCAGCTGAGAGTAATACAGTTAAGCATGCCCGGTCCCTAGTGCTTCCCTGGACCACTGCCTGATCCCATTGTTCCTACCATTTCAGCTGCAGTCTGCCCTGCTGGGAGTGCTCAGCAATCAAAGTGCAGGGTGGACAAAAGGGAAGCACAACAAAGGATCAGGAGTAATGGAGGGAATGGTGCTTTAAGATCTTCACTCAGCTGGGCTGCAGAGAAGGGGCAGGGAGGACCCAGAAGGAGTGCTTTCTAAGAGGTCCAGAGAACAAGGCCTCCTCCAGCCTTGGCTGATGGCTATATCCCATTGCAATGCGCTTCATCTGTCAGCCATGACATATTATATACACAATAGTGAGGCTGTCAGTTCCAATATGTCCTTTGCTGAGAACTGAGCACTTACTCCACCCAGACAGAGATGGACAAGGCAAGCTGCAAGACGGGGGAAGCACACACCGCAGCCTCTGCCTCCCATCCTAGTGGTCTGGGGAGATGATACCTTATTGGGTTCTTGGACTCAGGTCTTTATTGACCTATGCACCACATCTCCTTTTTCTCTTTAGATTGAGAGTTTTGGGGTTTGATTTTTTCTTTTTGATGAGGTCTGAATCTTTTACAGCCTTTATACCATCCTCAGCCCTCAGCAGAACTATTAACAGTTAACATGTGAGGGAACAGTCAATGATATTCCATATTGGGCATACAATTCTGGTGGAAAACTTTCAATACCAAACTAAGCTTAGCATGCTTCATGGCTGCCGGCTGCCTCCCACCTCTCTCCCCATTCCCAAGAGTTGATTGATTGTGAAATTCATGGCAGTTTTGAAGGTGTGGCTCACTTTTATAAGAAAAATGTTTTCCATGCACATTGAGCCTAGGTCGAATGCTTCAGTGAAACTCTGAAAACACTAGGCAGATTTGTGCTTACAGTATTTCTTCATGGAAGCAAGTTCTTCTGTAATGTAAAGAATCGTTTTGTAAAGTAGATAGTTATTCTCTCCCCTATAAGTTGACTAAATAATATACATTTAAAGTGTGTGCAAGTCAGGTTTCTTTTTAAAAAGTATTTTTTAGTTTATTTTTCAAAACAAAATTAGATCATTGAGTAAAATCTTAAAAATCCAAAAAATGGGAAGCAAATGAGTGACCTAGCCTTATCTCAGGCTTATCTAATGCAAAATTTATTGCAAAGAGATGAGAAGATGGTGATTTGAATCTAATAAAAATCACATAACTCATTTAAAAAAGAAAAAAAGAATCAAGCTTGACTTTGTGAGAGATAAACTACTCTTTTGGGTTAGCTATGTCTGTGCTATTTTCTGCTGACACCAATAATTTAAATTTACTGTTTGTAAGATATTTTGGGTTACATGAGCAGGAAAATATGCCTGGGTATGAAGCAACGAGGGAGGCCTCATCTCTTAATTTGGAACTTGGCACTTCTCAAGATGTGGTCCTAGATTACTGTATCAGAATTGCTTAAGGTGCTGGTTATAAATACAGATACCGGGGCCCACTGTAGACCTACAAACTCACAGTCTCTCAGGGAGAGAATGAGGCATATGCATTTTCACATGCTCCTCAGGAGAATTCTGATGGGCAACCAAGTCTTAAAACCACAATCTAACGTTTTAACACCACATTTCTTCTCTGGGGTAGGGTCCTTCTGTGTTTGCTATAACATTCACAGCAATTTTTGGTAATAAATATGCGGAACCAACCACCATAGGCCTGTTAGGATATGTAAGTTAGCAACACGGAGCATTACTGTTTTAATCTCTGAACTCTATGCAATTTACATACTATGAAACTCTAACATGGTTCCCTGTGTAGGTATTCCAAGTGAAGCTGAGGTGGACTGAAGAACCAATGATTTGAGTGGATAAGAAAGGACCAGAGAGGCCGGGTGCGGTGGCTCATGCCTGTAATCCCAGCACTTTGGGAGGCTGAGGCGAGTGGATCACTTGAGGTCAGGAGTTCAAGACCAGCCTGGTCAACACAGCAAAACCCTGTCTCTACTAAAAATACAAAAATTAGATGGGTATCATGGTGTGCACCTGTAATTCCAGCTACTCAGGAGGCTGAGGCAGGAGAATCACTTGAACCCAGGAAGTGGAGGTTGCCATGAGCTGAGATTGTACCACTGTATTGCAGCCTGGGCAACAGACAGAAACTGTCTAAAAAAAAAAAAAAAAAAAGAAGAAGAAGAAGAGGAGGAAAAAGAAAAAGAAAGAAAGGACCAGGAATGTGGGTGTTGATGACCTCCCACTGTGGGATTTCAAACCTCTGGGGAATCCTGGCAGGCCATCTCTGAAGCTAGAAGCAAGTGTTCAGGCCTCAGCAGGAACTGAGTGTGGGAGACAAAGAATGCAACCACAAACGGTGTGACTGGATTAAAGGTTCTCAACTCTGGCTGTATGTTAGAATCACCTAGGAAGTTTTGTAAAGATCAACATACCTGAGACCTGACCCAGCGTGATTAAATCAACAGTCTGGAAGTGGAACCTGAACAGCAGTACTTTTTCAAAGCTCTCAGGTGATCCCAATGAGCAGACAGAGTTGAGAACCACTGGATTATATCAAAGACAGGGTCTGGGTTAAGGACTAGAGAGGCTCTGATATTATCAAGAGATGTTCCAGCTCAGTGGTTTTCAAATGTGTTTCACAAAGTCCTAGGATTTTGCAAAGACATTTCTGAACTGCAGCCAGTGGATGGGGCAAGAAAAACGTTTCAGACCTTCCTTTTAACCCCCAAACCCCCAATGGAACAGACCAGCCTACCAAGGGATTTCATTTAAGAGAGAGAGATAGAGAGAGTGAAGCAGTTCTGTCACTTAATTTAAAACAAAACTGGAAAATTACTATTTAGGCTCATGAACAGTAGGAATGCACATTCCAACTTCCACTGAAATTGTCCCAAAGCTTATCTCTCCTTAGCCCAGTTCATTCCTGCATTTGCTACTGGTAGCTGTAGAAGAATGTCACCAAGTATCTTTTTAGTACCATGGTCTTATGATTCTTTGATTCCAATGGACACAGAGAAGCTATGCAGCTCCTAAATGAATATGAAGTTTCCAATTAAATACGTAAACTGAACCCATTCTCATATCCTATCACCCTGGGAATTCACCTGGATGTTATTCCCATAAAATTCGTTCTTATTTGCTATTTAAGGGCTGTGGATCATACTACAGCACTTCTTTTACTTAAGGTGGTAACAGCTCATATACGACACAGGGCCCTATCATATGCCTCTTTTACTAGTCAATAATTCTGCAGAACTCAAAATAATCACTGACTTGGTTTCAGCTGTGATAGAGTAATAGGAAGTAGACATAACCTTTCCTTGGAGATAAATATAAAACTAACTAAACAAAATATATGAAATAATTGTTTTCAGGCACTAGACAATAGACAACACAGGCTGAGATTCTAGAGAAGAGAAACTCACGATGTTCCAGTTTTCTGCCTGGGAGTACTTTCTAAATCTGGGCAAGAAGAAAAGCTGAGATAGGGAAGAAAAGCTGAGATAGCTGTGACTTCACTGGGAAGAAAAATCCAAGATCAGAGTTTGGGGCTCCCGAGGGAAATGGAATTTGCAGGTTAGGATACCTGAGAAGAGGGAGCTATGCAGAAAGGAACTCTAGAAACCTTCATAGGGATTATCTTAAGTCTCTGGAAAAATTCTAGTCTTCACTTGAAGGGAAGACTTCACAAAGCCTAGCAGAGATTAGCTACCAGGGGCTATCAGCTATGAGTCCTTAGGTCATGTAGTATTGGGCAAGGTTGGATTTCTCCCCATACAGAGCAGGGAGGCATCAATGAATATCCCAGGCATTCAGCTGACATCTCAGAAATGGTACTCCTTAAGAGCAGAATTATTCCAGCTCTAGAATAAAAGCTACTCGAGCTCCTCACTAACAAATTCTGAAAAGAACTCTTGGCATAAAGCTGATCTGCCAATAAATTAACTGCTGATCAGAACGAAAGTCAAGACTCTTTAAAGAAAAACAAGAAAATCAGTTTATATAGCATCCACAACATCCAGAACACAATAAAAAGCTTACTAGACAGGCAAAGAAGCAGGCAAATGGGACCCACAGTCAGGACAGTAAAACCCAATCCAAGGCTCTCAAAACAGCTACTATGAAAATATGCAAGCATTTAAAAGAAAATATACACATAATTGATGAACATATGGGAAGTCTCAGGATAGCAATGACTACACTAAAATAATAAAATGAAAATTCTAAATCTGAAAAATACAATATCTAAAACAAACAAAACTCACTGGAGGGACTCAACAGCTTCTAGGACATTGCAAAGGAGAAGTTCGGTAAACATGAAGAGAAAGCAGTAGAAACTATCCAAACTGAAATACGTAAGGGAAAATAATAATAATAAGAATTAACTATAAAAATGGAAAACCAATACCTCACTGATCTATGGAGCAATATCAAGAGGTCTAACATACTGATAATGAGAATACCAGAAGGAAGGGAAAGGAAGATTAGTGTATACATATTCTCATAGCTAAGAAGCTCAGCGAATCCCAAGCAGAATAAAAACACCCACGAAAACCACATCTAAGCACACTGTAGACAAATTGATAAAAACCAAAAATAAAGAGAAAAAATTCAAAAGCCATCAGAGAAGGAAGAGATTATTTATAGGGGTGCAAAAATAATGTCTGATCACACCTGTAATCCCGGCACTTTGAGAAGCCGAGGGATGGATCGCTTGAGGTGGTCAGTAGTTCAAGACCAGCCTGACCCAACATGGCAAAACCCCGTCTCTACTAAAAATAATAATAATAAAAAATTAGCAGGGTGTTGTGGCACATGCCTGTAATCCCAGCTACTTTGGAGGGTGAGGCAGGAGAATTGCTTGAAATTAGAAGTGGAGGTTGCAGTGATGTGAGATAGCGCCACTACACTCCAGCCTGGCAACAAAATAAGACTCCATCTCAAAAACAAAAACAAAAACAAAGTCTGACTTCTCATTAATTAGAATATAAACCAGAAGACAATGAGCCAACATCTTTAAAGTACTGAAATGAAAACAAAACAGTCAGATTTCTATATCCAGTGAAAATATTCTTTAAAAAATGATAACAAAATAAAGATATCTTCAGATAAATAAAAACTGAGGGAATTCATTTCTGGCAGACCTGAATTACAAGATATGTAAAAGAAAGTTCTTTAGGCCAAAAGGAAATGATACCAGATGGAAACTGAGTTCTACATGAATGAACGAAATGTGCTGAAAATGGTAAATATATTGGTGTATACAAAATATTCTATTCTTGTTAAGATTGTTAAAAGGCAAGTGACTTCTTAAAGCAGAAATAATAATAATGCATTTTAGAATTTATGACATTTGTAGAAACAAACTCTACAACAACAATAAAACAAAGAATAAGAGCATAGATATAGAAGTATACACTTGTAATGTTCTTATATGTGAAGGGATGTAATATTAGTTCAAAGTAAACTGTAATGTTTTAAGGGTGTGCATTGTAATCTCAAAAGCAACCAGTATTTTTAAAAGTTGCATATCTAAAATGCTAATAAAAGGAAACATATGGATTACTAAAAAAATGCTTGATGACTCTAAAAGAGAGCAGAAAAAAAAGAAAGAATGAAAATGGGAAAAACAAAATACAAGCAACATAGTAAACTTAAACTCAACAATATCAGTAATTACATTAACTCTAGAGATACCAAAAAGTATACACTGCAAGAAAATAAAAAGCAGCTTATCAGAGTGAATAAAAAAGAAAAACTGAACTATATGCTGCTTATAGGAGATACACCTTAAATATAAAGACAGCTTAAAAGTAAGAGGAGGGAACAAGACATACTACACAAACACTAAACATAAAAGTGCTGGAGTGATTATATTAATATAAGGAAAAATAGGCTTCAGAATAAAAAGCATTCCCAGAGATAATTATGGACATTTCTAAATGATATTTTTGAGTCAATTTATGAAGAAGAGATAATCATACTAAATTTGTTTGTACCTCGCCACAGAACTTCAAATATATAAAACAAAAAATGAGAGAATTGAAGAAATAGATGATTCCACAATTAAAGATATTTTAACACTCCTCTCTCAGTAATTGCTGAACAAATTTCCTAAAAAATCAGAAAAATCCACCGGAGGTTACATCTATACTATCAACCAACTTACCCTCACCCAACAAATGCAAAATACCTTTGTCAAAACATGCTGTGCCACAAGTAGAAATGGCCAGTGAACACTTATCAATGTTTTCAAACATTATTTGCCATCAAAGAAATGTCAATTAAAACCATAATGAGATACCACTGCACATTCACTGGGATGGCTAAAATGAAAAAGACTGAAAATAACAAACGTTGACAAGGATCTGGAGCAACTGGCACTCTCATACATTGTTGGAGGGACTATAAAACAGTAAACATCACTTTGGAAGATCTCTCCACATGTCTTTTACAGTTAATCCCGAGAGCCAGCAATTCCACTTTTATATATTTACCCAAGAGAAGAAAACATATATCCACAATTAGACTTTTATAAAGACTTCACAGCAGCGTATTCAGAGTCGTTAGCACCTAGAAGCAGTTCAGGTGCTGATCAAAGGGAGAACAGACTAACTTATCTATATGAGGAACAAAGCATGGACACACCCCACCACATGGATAAGCCACACACATACACATAATCATGCTGAGCCAAAGAAACCAGACCCCAAGATCCATACTGTACCATTCTTTTTATATAAAGTTGTAGATCAGGCAAAACAAATCTGATAGGTGTCAGAACGGTGGTTGCTTCCAGGGTAGAGAGTGGTGGGATGGGGGCTGGGAAGGGTTGGCATGGGCATGAGGGAGCTTCCAGGGAGTTATGGATGTAATTTGTGTCTTGATAGGAGTGTGAGTTACACAGCTGTGTACATTTGTTGATAGTCTTTGAACTGCATACTTAAGATCTGTACATTTCAGTATATGTACATTTAACCTCAATCATATTTTAAAAAAATCAAAAACGAGAAACCCATTCAAAAATGATGACTATGAACTCCCTATATCACAGACACAGACACACACACACACACACACGCACACACCCTAAAGCCAAGCAGCAGAAAGCAGGGGCCTTTTCTTTCCAGTGAAACGTAGGGCGGCCCGCAAGCCACTCACTGTTCCCCCTTCCCAGGTCCTCACTCTCCCCTCTGCACAGAGACAGCTGACTGAGTTGATCTCAAAACAATAGAGCCTGAATCAAGAAGACAGGTGCTGGAGGCTTCCGTAAACAGCGTTGTTCTCTCCTCTCATCCTGGTGGTGTCCCTAACCTGGGCCATGAGGTAGAAAGCTGAAGCCCATGTCTCCACCCCAGCCACAAATTCACCTTCCTCCGAGGTAAGGAGGGAAGCTTGACAAGAACCTGGCTCACAAATCAAAGTTAACAGTGCCCCGCCTCCTCTGTAAATCATGTGAGATCCATCTGGGTAATGGCTCCTCCAGTGTAATTCCCTATTAAGAGGCTTTATCTGGAGAGATAAGCAGCTGGTTTCCGTGTCACTAATTGCTGTCTGCTGTGATTTTAAAACATCTGCACCATTGTGCTCTTCATTTTCATATTCTAATCACCCTGAAACTTGAAAAAGGTACATCATTGATTGTTTCTATGGGTTAATTAGTACACAGTCTCCTTGTAGAGACAATTTAGAGGCAGCCAGAACCTCAATCAGGAAGTTTGTTTTAAAAATTAATAACATCGGCAGTGGCTGGAGGGATTGTCACGTTCAGGGACGTCTCGGGACGCTCCTGGTGGGGGAGTCAGCCTTTGTTATCCTCCCCAGAGGAGGGAAGCCAACAGGGGTGTGGGGCCAGACAGCAGGGAGTGGTGGCACAGAGGAACACAGGGACCCAGGACCTGGCTTGCTCCAGAGTGGTCCTGACCATGGTATTTGCCCCCTCACCTCCCTGCCCTGCTCCCCAGCTCCCCGCTTCCAATTAGTGGAGTCCCTTTCCCTGTTAGCACAGATCAGGACTTTGCTGAGGACGAACCAGAATATCTGGAGGTGAGAGGAATGTGTTGAAATGATAAGAACATGAGAGATCATTTTATATTTTAAAGTCTGTTCATTGTTCTCTTCCCTCTCCACAGTTCAACTATGGGATGGGGAAGAAAGAGAGGAAGATTGGAGTGTAGAGGAAAGAGTCACACCAAACCGTGGAGTGCGAATTGGAACCCAGCACTGCTCACATTCAAAGCGCACAAGAGTCACCTGGGGATTCTGCTGAAACGCAGATTGATTTTGGAAGTCTGAGACGCGGTTGCAAGCGTGCATTTCTAACAAGCTCCCAGGTGCAGCCCAAGGACTAGCATCTGAGATGTGCCGGGCTTCTCCTAAGACCTTGACCAGACTCACTGTTCCTGGGCTCTAAGGAGTAGCTGAAAGGCTGCAGGGTGGTGGGGAGGCTCGGGTTCTGTGCCTGGGATGGAATATACCATTCACTGGACACATCACCTGACCTCTTATACCTGAGCTTCCTTGTCTAGAAACTAGCAGTAGTGCCTACCTTAAAGGGGGAGTTGAAAGCATTAGAAGTTGGAGTGTCAAGTATTTAACACAGTGCTTGGCCCATAGTAGGCATTATAAAAATATAGCTATTTTATTCCCATACTTTTCAGTGAACTGCTTTTCTGAAAACAACATCCAGCAGAAATAGGGTCTAGGGTGGAGACATTAACCAGGGAGTGACTCTAAACTCAGATGGTCATTTCTTACAGTCATTCATTCTGGTCACCCTCTTGGCTGCTGTCTCCCACCACTTTCTGCTTTCAACCTAGCCTAATGCTCAGAGCTCGAGATCTTCCTGCACAGCTTTCTTCGGGGCTACCTGACAATACGCAGTCACAGAGAGCTGACTTGTGCACAGATTACCTTGTTCTACCTCTTAGATATCAGCTTCCTGTTCAGAGCTGGAGTCTATCTGCCTGTCCTTGGATAGCTCTGGCAAGCAGAGAAGACAGGCGTCCCTTTCTGTGTTGGCTGGCATCCGAGGACCAGGTCACTGCAACTGAGAGCAAATGTGCCCCTAGAAGAGACTTCCCAGCACCCTCTCCTATGGCTGTTTTTAGCTGGCTTCAAGGGGCTTCCCCGTGGTCGAGAAATGTGTACTGGTAGGGGAAAAAATTATAAAAACTGGACTTTCAATTATGTGACTTACAAAAAAAAAAAAAAAAGCCTCTCAGCAGTAGAGGTGGAAGCCAACTTCAGAAAACTTACAGAAAGAGGTAAATTAGTGTGGAGCTGGAAGGCGACCACTTCAGAGACAGCCATGGGGCAGGCTTGGAGGGGCTAATTGGAATGCAATGGCACCGCTGCATCCTTCCAGAAGGGACCTGGAGGCCTCCAGATTGCACTGTTCAGGTATCGAGGATCGGCTGCCCTGGGATCCCACCACAACACCATGGCTCTGTGTTTTCCAGCAGCAGCCTCTGCCCTCCCTGCTCAGGCGTCTGAATGCCTCCAGTGGGGTCCTGGGAGCCCTGCGCTGGGCTTCTAGTGATGAAGCAGAAATTAGGATGCAGTCCTGATTCAGATACATTCTGCAGTAGGAAGGCATTGAGTGACAACTGCAGACTCATCCTGATGGAGAAGAATTACACGGAGCAACATTTCAGTTTTAAAAATGTTTTAGCTATTCTTCACTGAGGCTTTGTTCTCCATCCTACTCCTCCCAAAAAAGAAAGAAACATAACACATTCTTGTCTCCTCTTTGAGAATTGGTAGCTTACAATGAAGGGGCAAAATTAGTGTGGTGGAACAGTCACATGTGAATGGCCTAGCTGTAAAAACCTGTAGCAGGGCATGCATGGCAAGGGATTTGAGAAGCCTGCCTCCTGGAGAAAGTTAAATGAATGAGGAGAGAGGGTCATTAATGTGGCCAAAAGTCATTTCCCAGGCTTGTTTATGGTTAAGAATCACCAGTGGCCTCTGCTAAATACACAGCTCACAAGGCCCCCCTTCTGCACATGTGGAGTCATGCTTCTGGGTTGGGGCCCAGGACTCTGGTGTTTTTAACAGGTACTTCTAGAGAGCCTCTTCAGTCAAGTTGGGTCAACACTGTAATGCAAGGGTTTCTACATGGGAGAAGGTTTGGAATTGTTCAGCTTTGTCTCGGGGTGGAGTGGGTGCAGGGAGACCAGTGAGAGACAGTCATGAAGGCAGAAGCAGGAGAGGGTTCCAAGATTATGCACCAAGATTATACCTAGCCTGTGGGTATTAGAGGAAAAAGAAAAAAATAGATAAGAAAGAACAGAGGAAAATAAGCATCCTTCTCCTCTTTACCTCATGTTTCCTTTTTTTCCTTTATATAAATGCTTTTTACTGCCAAACCGGTGTTTTTTTGCCATTAGGGCTAAAATAACCGTTGATTATAAATCAAGTCTAAAATGTCAAGAAAATGGTGAATTCATCTAAAATTCCAGCTTTTAAGCTTCCCATGAACACTGCAAACTGCGAGCATTTGGTGACTCACTCATTTAGCGTGAGTCCCCTCCGAAACAAGTGACCTCGCAGAGGCCGGTGGGCAGAGCCAGGATGAGAGGCTGGCCTTGTGGGTGAAGTCTGAGCCTTGGATTCATTCCTGCTCCTCTCTCTAGTGCTGCAAGAACACGTTCATGTCCTAATGGGTTCCCATCACAATGCCTCAGGTGCAGTGGTCATGTGGGTCCCCATGTCAACCCAGGGCCACTGCCTTTGGAATCTCCTATATTTGCTCCAGAACTTTCTCTAGGCTTCCTGTTGAAGATAGAGTGGCATCTGCAACTTCTGGACTGTCTTCTATCTTTATTCTGAGAGGATGGGGCAGGAGTGTATAGCAATTAGGAGCACAGACTCTTGAGTCAGCACAAATGGGGTCAATTCTGAGCTGAGTCCAAATATGACTAGCTGTGTGACCTTGGGCAAGTTGCTTTACCTCTCTGTGTCCCACTTTCCCTGTCTGTAAAATGGGAAACATAATATAGTTACCCTTAAGGTGAGGTCAACAAGTGAATCAAATAATCTATGTAAAGCACTTTGACTAGTGCCTGGTGCCCAGACAGGATTACCCTAGAGCTTCCTACACAGTGGGAAATCTTGGGACTGCATTGAAACTCTGGAATCAGAAAAGCAAGTCTGAATCCCAACTTTGCCTCTTACCACCTGTGAGAACTGAGACTCGTCACTTATCTTCTCCACTTCAAAAATAGGGAAAACAGGCTGGGCGTGGCAGCTCACACCTGTAATCCTAGCACTTCGGCATGCCGAGGAGGGCAGATCACTTGAGGTCAGGAGTTTGAGACCAGCCTGGCCAACATGGCAAAACCCTGTCTCTATTAAAAATACAAAAATTAGCTGGGCTTGGTGGTGTGCACCTGTAATCTCAGCTACTTGGGAGGCTGAGGCAGGAGAATCACTTGAACCCGGGAGGCGGAGGTTGCAGTGAGCTGAGATAGCAGCACTGCACTCCACCTTGGGCAACAGAGCAAGACTCAGTGTAAAAAATGAAAAGAAAAAAAAAAGGGAAAACAACAGCGCCTACATGATGGGGTTGTGTTAAGAATTAAACAAGACAAAGTTGGCAAAAGTATTATCACAGGAGGTTCCGAGATGGCTGAATAGGAACAGCTCCAGTCTGCAGCTCCCAATGTGAGCCATGCAGAAGATGGGTGATTTCTGCATTTCCAACTGAGGTACGGGGTTCATCTCACTGGGGCTTGTCAGACAGGGGGTGCAGCCCATGGAGCAGGGTGGGGCATCGCCTCACCTGGGAAGTGCAAGGGGTCGGGGAATTCCCTTTCCTAGCAAAGGGAAGTCATGACAGATGGCACCTGGAAAATCGAGACACTCCCACCCTAATACTGCACTTTTCCAACGGCCTTAGCAAAAGGCACACCAGGAGATTATATCCCACGCCTGGCTCGGAGGGTCCCACGCCCACGGAGCCTCACTCACTGCTAGCACAGCAGTCTGAGATCGAACTGCAAGGCGGCAGCAAGGATGAAGGAGGGGCGTCCACCATTGCTGAGGCTTGAGTAGGTAAACAAAGCGGCCAGGAAGCTCGAACTGGGTGGAGCCCACCACAGCTCAAGGAGGCCTGCCTGCCTCTGTAGACTCCACCTCTCAGGGCAGGGCATAGCTGAACAAAAGGCAGCAGAAACTTCTGCAGACTTAAACGTTCCTGTATGACAGCTTTGAAAAGAGTAGTGGTTCTTCCAGCACAGAGTCTGAGATCTTAGAACACACAGACTTCCTCCGTAAGTGGGTCCCTGATCCCCGAGTAGCCTAACTGGGAGACACTTCCCAGCAGGGGCCGACTGACACCTCATACAGTGGGTGCCCCTCTGAGACGAAGCTTCCAGAGGAACAATCAGGTAGCAACATCTGCCCTTGTGCAATATTTGCTGTTCTGCAGCCTCTGGTGGTGATACCCAGGCAAACAGGGTCTAGAGTGGACCTCCAGCAAACTCCAACAGACCTGCAGCTGAGGGTCCTGACTGTTAGAAGGAAAACTAACAGAAAGGACACCCACACCAAAACCCCATCTGTGCATCACCATCATCAAAGACCAAAGGTAGATAAAACCACAAAGACGGGGAGAAACCAGAGCAGAAAAGCTGATAATTCTAAAAATCAGAGAGCCTCTTCTCCTCCAAAGGAACGCAGCTCCTTACCAGCAATGGAACAAAACTGGATGGAGAATAACTTTGACAAGTTGAGAGAAGAAAGCTTCAAACAATCGGTAATAACAAACTTCTCTGAGCTAAAGGAGGATGTTGAAACCCATTGCAAAGAAGCTAAAAACCTTGAAAAAAGGTTAGACGAATGACTAACTAGAATAAACAGTATAGAGAAGTCCTTAAATGACCTGATGGAGCTGAAAACCATGGCACGAGAACTACGTGATGCATGCACAAGCCTCAGTAGCCGATTAGATGAAGTAGAAGAAAGGGTATCAATGATTGAATATCAAATGAATGAAATGAAGTGAGAAGAGAAGTTTAGAGAAAAAAGAGTAAAAAGAAACGAACAAAGCCTCCAAGAAATATGGGGCTATGTGAAAAGACCAAATCTATGTCTGATTGGTGTACCTGAAAGTGACAGGGAGAATGGAACCAAGTTGGAAAACACTCTTCAGGATATTATCCAGGAGAACTTCCCCAACCTAGCGAGCCAGGCCAACATTCAAATTCAGGAAATACAGAGAACACCACAAAGATACTCCTTGAGAAGACCAACTCAAAGACACATAATTGTCAGATTCACCAAGTTGAAATGAAGGAAAAAGCGTTAAGGGCAGCCAGAGAGAAAGCTTGGGTTACCCGCAAAGGGAAGCCCATCAGACCGACAGCGGATCTCTCGGCAGAAACTCTACAAGCCAGAAGAGAGTGGGGCAATATTCAACATTCTTAAAGAAAAGAATTTTCAACCCAGAATTTCATATCCAGTCAAACTAAGTTTCATGAATGAAGGAGAAATAAAATCTGTCAAGCAAATGCGGAGAGATTTTGTCACCACCAGGCCTGCCTTACAAGAGCTCCTGAAGGAAGCACTAAACATGGAAAGGAACAACTGGTATCAGCCACTGCAAAAACATGCCACATTGTAAAGACCATCAATGCTAGGAAGAAACTGCATCAACTAACGTGCAAAATAGCCAACTAACATCATAATGACAGGATCAAATTCACACATAACAATATTAACCTTAAATGTAAATGGGCTAAATGCTCCAGTTAAAAGACACAGACTGGCAAATTGGATAAAGAGTCAAGACTCATCAGTGTACTGTAATCAGGAGACCCATCTCATGTGCAAAGATTCACATAATATCAAAATAAAGATATTTTGATATACACATAATATCAAAAATAAAGGGATGGAGGAAGATTTACCAGGCAAATGGAAAACAAACAAACAAACAAAAAGCAGGGGTTGCAATCCTAGTCTCTGATAAAACAGACTTTAAACCAACAAAGATCAAAAGAGACAAAGAAGACCATTACATAATGGTAAAGGGATCAATTCATCAGGAAGAGCTAACTATCCTAAATATATATGCACCCAATACAGGAGCACCCAGATTCATAAAGCAAGTCCTTAGAAACCTACAAAGAGACTTAGACTCCCACACAATAATAATGGGAGACTTTAACACCCCACTGTCAACATTAGACAGATCAACAAGACAGAAAGTTAACAAGGATAGCCAGGAATTGAACTCAGCTCTGCACCAAGCAGACCTAATAGACATCTACAGAACTCTCCAATCCAAATCAATAGAATTTACATTCTTCTCAGCACCACATCGCACTTATTCCAAAATTGACCACATAGATGGACGTAAAGCACCCTCAGCAAATGTAAAAGAACAGAAATTATAAGAAACTGTCTCTCAGATCACAGTGCAATCAAACTAGAACTCAGGATTAAGAAACTCCCTCAAAACCGCTCAACTACATGGAAACTGAACAACCTGCTCCTGAATGACTACTGGGTACATAACAAAATGAAGGCAGAAATAAAGATGTTCTTTGAAACCAATGAGAAAAAAGATACAACATACCAGAATCTCTGGGATACATTTAAAGCAGTGTGTAGAGGGAAATTTATAGCACTGAATGCCCAGAAGAGAAAACAGGAAAGATCTAAAATTGACACTCTAACATCACAATTAAAAGAACTAGAGAAGCAAGAGCAAACACATTCAAAAGCTAGCAGAAGGCAAGAAATAACTAAGATCAGAGCAGAATTGAAGGAGACAGAGACACAAAAAACCCTTCAAAAAAATCAATGAATCCAGGAGCTGTTTTTTTGAAAAGATCAATAAAATAGATAGACAGCTAGCAAGACTAATAAAGAAGAAAAGAGAGAAGAATCAAATAGACACAATAAAAAATGATAAAGGGGATATCACCACCGACCCCACAGAAATAAAAACTACCATCAGAGAATACTGTAAACACCTCTATGCAAATAAACTACAAAATCTAGAGGAAATGGATAAATTCCTGGACACATACACCCTTCTAAGACTAAACCAGGAAGAAGTTAAATCCCTGAATAGACCAATAACAGGTTCTGAAATTGAGGTAATAATTAATAGCCTACCAACCATAAAAAAAAGTCCAGGACCAGACAGATTCACGGCCGAATTCTACCAGAGGTACAAAGAGGAGCTGGTACCATTCTTTCTGAAACTATTCTCATCAACAGAAAAAGAGGGAATCCTCCCTAATTCATTTTATGAGGCCAACAGCATCCTGATTCCAAAGCCTGGCAGAGACACAGCAAAAAAAGAGAATTTTAGAGGAATATCCCTGATGAACATCGATGCAAAAATCCTCAATAAAATACTGGCAAATCAAATCTAGCAGCACATCAAAAAGCTTATCCATCACGATCAAGTTGGCTTCATGCCTGGGATGCAAGGCTGGTTCAACATACGCAAATCAATAAATGTAATCCATCATATAAACAGAACCAAAGAAAAAGCCACGTGATTATCTCAATAGATTCAGAAAAGGCCTTTGACAAAATTCAACAGCCCTTCATGCTAAAAACTCTCAATAAACTAGGTATTGTTTGGATGTATCTCAAAATAATAAGAGCTATTTATGACACACCCACAGCCAATACCAGACTGAATGGGTAAAAACTGGAAGCATTCCCTTTGAAAACTGGCACAAGACAGGGATGCCCTCTCTCACTACCCCTATTCAACATAGCGTTGGAAGTTCTGGCCAGGGCAATCAGGCAGGAGAAAGAAATAAAAGATATTCGATTAGGAAAAGAGGAAGTCAAATTGTCCCTGTTTGCAGATGACATGATTGTGTATTTAGAAAACCCCATCGTCTTAGCCCAAAACCTCCTTAAGCTGATAAGTAACTTCAGCAGTCTCAGGATACAAAATCAGTGTGCAAAAATCACAAGCATTCCTATACACCAATGACAGACAAACAGAGAGCCAAATCATGAGTGAACTCCCATTCACAATCGCTTCAAAGAGAATAAAATACTTAGGAATCCAACTTACAAGGGATGTGAAGGACCTCTTCAAGGAGAACTACAAACCACTGCTCAACGAAATAAAAGAGGGCACAAACAAATGGAAGAACATTCCATGCTCATGGATAGGAAGAATCAACATTGTGAAAATGGCCAAATTATTGCCCAAGGTTATTTATAGATTCAATGCCATCTCCATCAAGCTACCAATGACTTTCTTCACAGAGTTGGAAAAAAACTACTTTAATGTTCATATGGAATCAAAAAAGAGCCTGCATTGCCAAGACAATCCTAAGACAAAAGAACAAAGCTGCAGGCATCACGCTACCTGACTTCAAACTGTACTACAAGGCTACAGTAACCAAAACAGCATGGTACTGGTGCCAAAACAGAGATACAGACCAATGGAACAGAGTAGAGCCCTTGGAAATAATACCACACATCTACAACCATCTGATGTTTGATAAACCTGACAAAAAAAAGAAATGGGGAAAGGATTCCCTATTTAATAAGTGGTGTTGGGAAAACTGGCTAGCCATATGTAGAAAGCTGAAACTGGATCCCTTCCTTATACCTTATACAAAAATTAATTCAAGATGGATTAAAGACATAAATGTTAAAGCTAAAACCACAAAAATCCTAGAAAAATCCTAGGGAATACCATTCAGGCCACAGGCATGGGCAAGGATTTCATGACTAAAACACCAAAAGCAATGGCAACAAAAGCCAAAATTGACAAATGGGATCTAATTAAACTAAAGAGCTTCTGCACAGCAAAAGAAACTACCATCAGAGTGAACAGGCAAACTATAGAATGGGAGAAAATTTTTACAATCTACCCATCTGACAAAGGGCTAATATCCAGAATCTACAAAGAATTTAAGCAAATTTACAAGAAAAAAATCAAACAATCCCATCAAAAAGTGGGCAAAGGCTATGAACAGACACTTCTCAAAAAAAGACATTCATGCAGCCAACAGACACATGAAAAAATGCTCACCATTACTGGCAATCAGAGAAATGGAAATCAAAACCACAATGAGATACCATCTCACACCAGTTGGAATGGCGATCATTAAACAGTCAGGAAACAACAGGTGCTGGAGAGGATGTGGAGAAATAGGAATGCTTTTATACTGTTGGTGGGACTGTAAACTAGTCCAACCATTGTGGAAGACAGTGTGGCGATTCAAGGATCTAGAACTAGAAATACCATTTGACCCAGCCATCCCATTACTGGGCATATACCCAAAGGATTATAAATTATGCTGCTATAAAGACACATGCACAAGTATGTTTATTGCGGCACTATTCACAACAGCAAAGACTTGGAACCAACCCAAATATTCATTAATGATAGACTGGATTAAGAAAATGTGGCACATATACATCATGGAATACTATGCAGCCATAAAAAAGGATGAGTTCATGTGCTTTGTAGGGAGATGGATGAAGCTGGAAACCATCATTCTGAGCAAACTATTGCAAGGAGAGTAAACCAAACACTGCATGTTCTCACTCATAGGTGGGAGCTGAACAATGAGAACACTTGGACACAGGGTGAGGAACATCATACACCGGGGCCTGTCATGAGGTGAGGTAAGGGGGAAGGGATAGCATTAGGAGATAAACCTAAAGTAAATGACGAGTTAATGGGTGCAACACACCAACATGGCACATGTATACATACATAACAAACCTGCACGTTGTGCACATGTACTCTAGAACTTAAAGTATAGTAATAATAAAATATATGTGTGTGTGTGTGTGTGTATATATATATATAAAATACATAAATGTTATCACAGAACACATTGGAAATGCTCAGCAAATGTCAACTATTACTAGACTCCTTTTAAAAATTAATTACTAGTATCAACACCCATCATAAATGCAGTTACGCACTAACAAGGGTACAGGATGCCACACCATTTAACCCTACTCATCCCCACATCCCTTTTGACAACAGTTCCATTTCAAACTCCTGACCGGTGATGCCAGGTCTGGGAGAGGTCGCTGTTAACCACAGTGACAATAACTAGTCTGAAGGGGAGACCAGCCCAGACCTGGCTCTGGTTACCGCCACGTTTTGATTGGGCACACTCACTGGCTGTGATCCTGCAGTTATTCTGGGCCAAATGGCTCAGTCTCAATCTTCTCTGCCTTCCTACACTATAGATACTTTAAGATTATTCATCAGTTATCCAGGAGTTGTGAAATGGTCACACCTTATACCCCTTGTCTTAGAGAGTTTTGTCTTTTCCTCTATCAAAATATAAAAAGCTAGACATTGTATAGTTCTTGAAGCGGAGCTTTGGGGTGAGGGTGCTGACATGTTATAAAGTCATGGGGACAAGACGAATCACATATTTTCAATGATGAGTGCTGGCACCTGTCTGTGGGCAGCTGCTGTCATGGAATGGTGACAGTGAAGGTTGAATGTGGGCTGCAGAGCTACATTAGGCCATAGCCTGAGGCATCTGACTCTCTTCATCCGAGAATCATTCATTAAACAAACATATACATTCGGTGGCACTATAGACAAGGCATGGTGCTTTTGTAAATATATGAAATCTTAGTTATGAAGGACATTGAAGACCCTATTTTACGGATGAAGAGATCAAGTCTTAAAAGACTAATGGATTGCTTAAACTCACATGGATAATCAGGGCCAGAACTTGAGCCACAGTCTCCTGTCTCCAGGCTCAAGCTACACCTCCTACTTTCCCTGACAGTAGCCCTCCCATCAGGAGACACGTGAAAAGCACTGTCATAAAGCCTCTGGGTACCCTGCAAGCCCATACACTTTGCTGAATCTTTCTTACCTATAGAACCTCTCCCAATAGCTCTGGGTTCTTGAACCAGCCTCCAAGGAAAGCCTGACATGAACCTGAAGCTTTTGCTTATCTTGATGGCTGGACTATCTCTTGCAGAATTTCTGTCTGTTTTTTTTTTTTTTTTTTTTTTTTTTTCAATCAGTTCCTTGACCATTTCTGGTTAGACCAGCTTGGCGTGGATCATTTTGGTTGCTTCTTAAGCAGGCCCCTTCTCAGACACCTGCCCTTCTAATCACTGCTCTACTGGCAGTTGCTCTGAGGATCTCCTTCCTTGACCCACTAGCTTAACCATGTTTTGGGATAGGCACTTCTGGGAATGGCATTCAGAAATTTCCTGCATCTAAGAAGAGATGGGGCACAAGGAAGCTGGGAGGGCCCCTGAGGGACCACTGTGTCATACCATGAGGTCACTGCATCCCCAGTCAGGGAAACATCTTCTGCAGCACTTCCTGATGATGCAGCACTAACCATCGGACAAAATCACGTGGGGAAAAGCTTTCTTCTGTGGCCTTTATGGAAGCTTTAGATGTATTAGGCCTTTTTTTTCCCAGCCTTTGAACATTATGCACTGGGCATAAGGCTTTTAAAGACAAAGGCATGTTGCAGCTGCAGGTCAACAGAAACCACCTTCTATAGCATCGACATTCGGGCCAGGAACAGTGGCTCATGCCTGTAATCCCAGCACTTTTGGAGGCCAAGGTGGGGCGATCACTTGAAGCCAGGAGTTCAAGGCTGCAGTGAGCTATGACAGTGCCACTGCATTCTGGCCTCGGTGACAGAGTGAGACCCCCTTCTCAAACACAAAAATAAATAAAATGTAATATCTATATTCAGAATGGTGCCTCAGCCTTGCCTTACTCTCACTGTAATGTCCCCAACAACTTCCCCCTTCCCAGTTGAGGGTCTTAATTTTATTTGCTCTTTATTTAATTTATCTGCTTTTTATTTTTCACTCACCCCTTAATTAGTGGCATGACCTTGGGCAAGTGACCTAACCTCTCTGGGTATCACTCCTTCTTTCTATAATAAGGAATTGATCACCCTGCTTCTCCAGGTTGCCCTGAAGTCCTAATGGATGTGAAAACATTTTGGAAACCATAAAAAACTATATAAATGGAGGTTATTGTTGTTGTTTATTATTACTTGGTTGAGAGAACTCTTCTAACGATTTCGGAAAGCCAAGAATGTTGAATGTACTCCCTGTAAAGTCAGCATGAGATGCAGGGATAAATTAGGACAATGTTTAGTATAATCTTTAAAATCATATTATTTCTATGGACTTTCTAAGGACTCCTGAAAACTCATTACCTTCCTTTCCTGTCTCGCTGAAAAGGAGGGTTTGGGAGAAAGGGAGGAGAACAGAAAACAAAAACAACAGCCCTCCCCATTCTGGCAGTAAACTTCCAGCTCCAAAAGCAGGTTTTATTTAGTGTGCTATGAAAACAGTCATTTCTCCTGTCATAAAAGTAGCCTGACTATCCAGCCTGGTTTTTCTGCAGTGAGTCTGCGAGTTGAGTGGGTCCCAGTTCTGGTGCAGGCTATAGTCTGTCCTCTCCTCTTCGATCCAATCTCCTTCCACTGCAGCCCTGTATTTATATGGGGAAGTGAAAGGCCATTCTTAAGTATTTTATTATGTGTGAATTTTCAGGGTGAAAAAAAAAACATACATTTTTGGAGATGGAACTAAGATTTAGTTGTCTCTCTGCTTTCTGGTTACAGCCTCATGGGTACGTTCCCAACAGCTTGAGTGCTGTGGTTAAAAAAAAAAAAAAAAAAAAAAAAAAAATCCAGGCAGGACTGTAGCAACTTTCCCAGCCATGAAATGAGCTCTGGAAAATTTAGCTCATTCTCATGAAAAAAAAAAAAAACAAAAAAAAACCTCACACAGGCTCAAGAAGGAAAAGAGCACGGTTGGAACATGGAGAGAGGTTGCCTAAGCTGGATACACCTATCCTGAACTGCTGCCCTGCTCTGCTCTCCCTGGTCTTGAAAGGTGACTATGCTCTTCTGAACCTCCTGGGAACACATTTGATGCCACACAGGAGGTGATTTGCTAAAAGGGTATCTAGATGAATCAATTATCCCCAAGGTTGGGGGCGGGGGATGAGCAATGTACTTTGGGAGTCTATTTCTTACTAAATAATCAGGCAAGTTGGCATGGAAACAACCCTAGGGTCTATGGTGTATTTCTAGATTTCTTCTGAATAAATCCATCCTCTGCCATGTTAGCAAATTTGGCTCCTAGAATGCAAAGGCAACTCAAAGCACAGGGGGCATGGTAGGAAAAGCATATTAACAAACCTGGTTTCTGGTGCATTCACTGTTCCTCTGAACCTCACTTTCCTCATTCATATAATAAATAATAAAGTGGCTAATATGATAAAGAGTGTACACAGTTCTACTCAGCTCTACCATTATAAATTCTAAAATGCAACTATTCTTAATTTTGGATTAAAGTTGGAGTAAAAACTTCAATCTTCAAAGCCCTAAATACAGTACAGGTCATTTTCCCTCTCTAGCCATTTCTTCTAGAGCTCCCCTGCACTGATTCTACACTAAGCCCTAGGCTGTGGATGACATCTGACTCACTGATCCCAAAGCCTGTTTATCAGTGGGAAGGACAGAGTGACAGGAGCCTGGGGAACTAGAATCACAAAAGTGCCTAACCCCCAACCTGGCATCATTTATTAACTAGATGGCAGTTGCCCTCTTAGTGCAAGCTGAACAGAAGCCACAGTCTCAAGGGTCCCACATATACAACTGGGCCATCTTGATGTTTTCCTGTTTGTGTCTGTCTACAACCAAATAAAAAGCTGGCTGTAGGGATTTTTCTGAAAAGCAGAAAATTTGGCAAGAGAAGGAAAAAAAAATGGACTGGAGTGTGGGTCTCACTGACAGCCATGGGACTTCTGCAAATGCACCTCAACACCTCATTCTCTTTACCCTCAAGCCACCACCATGCGGGCTCATTTTCTCATGGGCATCTGTTATCTTGTGTCTTCTAGATTGTACACACTCCTCCAGGTAGCATTAGGGCACCGTCAGGAGGACTGCTATGAAAGTTGTGGGTTTCAATGTACTTCATAGCTCATTTTCCATCACAACCAATTCTCAAAGTTTTGACCAGTCATAAGGGGAGACTAAGTAATCAATCATGTCCGTAGATGGAAGAGAAGCAAAGGGTATCAAGATAACTGTTTAATGTTCAATGCTGAAGCTTCTATGCTCAATGGTGTATTAACTGCTTAATTCTACTTAATTTTTCCCCCAAAAGGAATAACCCTGACTTGTCAGCTGGCTCACAAATGCATACACTCTTGGCCATGGAGAGAATTAATTTAAAGAGCATAGCTGGTGTAGGACAAAGTTTTCCCAAGTAAATGGCCAAATGCTCGTGAATCAATGCCCTACAAAGACTCAACAACATCAGAAGACTTGCCTGCTTGTCCAGGCAATACAATGTTAGATCTCTGGGTGATCCTGGACATAATGTCTACACTCCCTGACTTCAGTTTGTTCATTAGTTAAACAGAAATTCTGTCCCCTGCCTACAGAATACTCAGTCATGTTGCTCAGGAGGAAAGGAGTTCAATTTACACAAATGGAATTGAGCTGAATGAAACTCACACCTTTTATGCAAGGGAAGTTCCATGTTCTTCAAATGCCCAGAAGGTCATATTTTTTTGACCTTCAGTGAGTCACTTCATTTCTCTTTGTTTCCTCAAATATAAAACCATATGGTCAGATGAGGTGATCTCTGAAGCTGTCAGTACGGATCTAGAGATCTGTAATATCATGACACCATCCTTCTTTGCTATGTAGTAACCAACATGGCAGCTGGCCGATGCAATTAGCCAAGTGTCTCTTTTCAAGGCTAGGTTAATCCATGGTTTGAGAACCAACCTGTGGAATCTCTGAGCTCTGGGTTAATTATCTCCCAGAGTGGTCCCTGACTCTCTTCTTCTCGTCACTTAGAGGATACAGTGGTCTCTGTAAGTGCCTATCCTAATGCTTCTGCTTCTCCAGCATTTTACAACTGACACCACCTTAAGTTAGAACATGCGCCACGTAATTAGATTTCCTGGCTTCGGATGCTGTGCCCCTTCAGCTTGAAAGGAGAGAGACACTTCACCCAGGGATGAGAGGTTAGCAAATGCTGTGTGTCGCTCACTAGTGATCACTTCAGCTAGGCAAGAAAAACTCTGTCATTAAAATGAGGCCTTTGTCCTTTCAACAGCTGCTCCAAAGAACTGGAGAAAAGAGATTTTTAACTGGGCCACACAAAGCTAAGATTCTAACCCCAGGGACTTGGGAGAGCAGGAAACAGGAGATAATTACTCCAGTTCTTTATAAAGGTAATTTGCAACATCAACACTTTACATTCCAACAATGGCTGTAGCTCACATGGTAACATCGGATGCAGCAGAACACATCTCCCTTCCTAGAACCTCAGTGAAGTTCATAGACATGACCAGAATATAGTTTATTAGAAGGACCATCCGTTTTGCAATTTTGCAGGTGCAACTTCTTGTTCTGGCTCCATGGTTACTACATGTGAGATTTGGGGCAACTTACTTACCAAAGTCTCTATTCCTCTGTTTGCCTATATATAAAATGAGCATGAGAATGGCATACACGGTGAGAAAGAAATGAGATACTGGGAGAGCTAACTCATATTTTTTCCATCTCTTCCTGTGCATGCGCTCCTTACTATCCTAATCTATAAGCACTTGGAGAATAAGGAAACCACTTCAAGCCACTTTATTTTAGTTTTATATACAAAGTAACTGAAATGGAATGTTTGGGTATCTCTTATGCTTATAAGTCTTTGTGGCCACTCTGACTCACGAATAGAGTTCAAATTCCTCAGCTTGGCCAATTGGTCCTCCTAATCTGACATCTGGAAATACATGGGTCATCGTAACCACTCTCATCACAAAAGATCCTACATGCCTGTGACATGAATTGTGTAGTTCCTTGTGCCCTGGAAAGCCATTTGCTATATTACCCTTGCTTGCCTTGTTTCCATCTGGGAAAAGCCATCTCTAATGCCCCCTCCTTCATAAGGCTTCATGCTGACATTTATCCCTCTGTCCCCTGGGCCCCCATGATACTCATTCTGTATATCCTATACGGCTTAGCACAGTCAGGCTTACAGTACAGTTACTTGCTGCTGCCCTCACTTCTGGACTGTAAATCTTTTGAGAAGATCCCTTACAACATTTAGCGCAGATCCCAGCAATGACATCTGCACTGACTATGATGATAAAAAAAATTGCAGAGGCATTTCCAAAGGTATAAAGCACTACTGAAAGCAAAGTATTTTTGTTCTTTTGATTATGGGTCTCCCCCAGCGCGCTAACCTTCGTTTGGGAGAACTCCATGCTTCCCTTCTGCTCTGCCTTTAGCCCCTCTAACATGGATGATCTAAGACCCACTGCCACTGGAACCTCAACCCGGTTCCAACAGGCAGTGTCCAGCCCCCTGCTCAGGGCTCATAAGGCTAAGCTCAGAGAAATTCAGCACTTGACACCCACTAGTCAGTGATTCTGGAGACTGCTGGACTATCAGAATGAGAGTTCAACTACCTTATGCTTCAAATAGTCTTTGTAAGTTGTACTAGCTGGCCTGGGAGTTTAAGCATCATTTATTACACTGTAGTTAGGTTCTTCACAACTGAACTGCCAATAGACAGGAACTGCCTCCATTTATAAATCAATGGTTGACTTTATGAAGAACAAAATGATTGTAGAATTTGAAGATTAATTTGAGAATTAAAGTGCTTACAATTGATGTAAACTGATTACCTCCTTTTATGAATAAAGAAACTGAGAACCAGAGAGGTCATCCAGGTAGTTAATGATAGAGGAAAGACTGAAACCCAGGCCTCAGACTTGTCAGTTCAGCTCTATTCTAATTACACCATATTCCTGTGATTATTACTAATATTTTAGTAGACGTGAGAACAAAGGCGAAAACTGAAGAATGATGGCAGGGCAAGCAAGTCATTTGCAAAGAAGTAAGGTGACTATGCCGATGCTAGTAGCTAGTTTTTAATTAATCTATCATTATATTCTTAAAGCATAAATTGTGGGGAAGTCTGAGTGGAGGAGCTTTCCATAGACTCCCAGTAAGTAGCTGTTGTCCTTGAGGGCTCTAACTTATGTGATAGGGACTGTTGTGGCCACTACTGGCAGAGGCTGAAACCACAGGGGACAACCACTGATGATTGACAGTCACCCTTATGACGATGGATAAGCACAGAGATTATTTTTAAACCCCTGGGCTCTTGCTCTTCTCCCTTTTACTAACTCGTCTGATCTTCCTGCACCCCTTGCTTGCAGGATTCTCACACTCTTGCTGGGTTTAGCCGAATTACAATCAGTCTGTAAGTTCTCATACCCAACTCAAGTCCATTTTCTCTAGTAAACATTCTTTTATTTAGTCGTCCATTCAACAAATATTTTTTGAGTAAAAGCTGGATGCCAGATCCCATTCTAGGATACAGGGATGAGTAGTGCAGTGGTTTAAATGCTTTTGTTCCCTTCCAAACCCAGATGTTGGAAATTTAATCCCCAATGCAATAGTATCTAGAGATGGGACTAATTCATTTCGCCCTCATAAATGGATTCATACCACTATGGATAACAGGCATGCAAGAATGGGTTCGCTCTCTCCTACTCTTCTGCCATGTGAGGACATAGTGTTCCTATCTGAGGGCTGCAGCATTCAAGACACCACACTGGCAGAAGAGAGATCAGGTAACTTTCTTGCATCTTGACCTTGGAGTTTCCAGTTTGAAGAACTATGAGAAATAAATTTTTGTTCCTTATAAATTACCCAGTCTGAAGTATACTCTTATAAAAGTACAAAATGACTGAAGACAATTAGTGAACAAAATAGCCTGCCTGCCCTCATGAATCTTACATTCCAGTGGGGAGAAAGGAGATAGGAAAACAAACAACCCAAAAACTATGTTTATATTTATATTGTGACTGTTTACACAGACACACATATATCTGACATACATATAAACATATACGTAATATTTAGATACAAATCCATGTATGTATATGCATACGTGTGTATATGTACATGTAAGTGTGTATATGTACATACAATACACATATGTGTATATATTATATATAATAAATATCTATTAATCAAATGGCACTAATTATTAAGGAAAAACCAGACAGGATATGGGGACAAAGGTTAAAGATGAGGGATTTGATTTAGACAGGCTGGCTATGGATACCCTTTCTGATAGGGTAACATGCAAGTGGAGACCTAGGTGAAATGAGCTCTCACATTTCTAAATAGTTTCTACCTGCAGAGTCAGAACCCTATGGTTAATTCCTTAATTCTCTTAATGTATTATATTTTTATTCAACAAATATTTACTGAGCACAAACTGTGTACCAGACACTGTGGGCTAGATGATGACTACATGGCAGAGAATGGAATGGACATGGCTATGCTTTCGTGCAGCTCAAGGTCTAGTACAGGAACCGGCATCCTTAACCACATGAGTGTGAAAAGGGCACTGGGCTGAGCTACGCTGGCTTTGCTACTTCTTTATCTCTAGCAGAATCCAAAGTAGAGGACTGGTACAGATATTAAGCCCTAAGAGAAGAGTCTGCTGGAAGTTGACATATCTCAGCAAAATGCTCCAGGGAAAGGGGAGTTGCCCCTACAGTTCTGTTGAGGTCATTTGTGGGGTCCATCCCAGTGGCAGTGCACATAAGATCATCACCTCAGATTTAAAGTTGATAACTACAACACAAATTCTCACATTCTCTTGCCATATTATATAGTCAAATGTTTTTATGTACATCTTCTTTTGTAAACATTCTAGCAATTTTGTGCACTAGGTAGAACTGCACAAGAAGGCTAGAATTGGAAACATTCACAGTCGGAAAGGACCTTTGAGGATATCTGATCCAACTTTTTACTTACTGTTGGGTTCCTGTCCTCATCATTTCAGAGCAAGGGCCACCCATCTCTGCCTCAACATCTCTAACGACAAGAAACCCATGATTATGAGGATAATCTCTTCTATTTCTTGATAGTCCAAGAAAGTTAGTGGCCAGGTGGGATAAATTTCATGTTTTTTAGCTCAAAGTGAAGTGGTCTTTTCAATGGGATCCTCTCCTGGAAGGCCACTGCCAAGGAAGCCTTTCATGGAGAAGGCCTGGCCTGGGGGAACCTGAGCTCCAGTTCACTCCAGCTGAGCCTGGGCCCCTATTCTTCAGGATGAGGTGATGGCTCCACCCCAGCGACCCTTGCCCCATAAGTGCATGTTGCCAGAAAGTATAACCAGAGCATTGTGACCAGATCCAAATGTAAACACAGATAATGCAGAGGAACAGGCTGTCCTGTGGATTATTATTTTGAAGTAGACTATATGCGGGCGTTCATTTAATCAAATTGTCTGACAACTGTTTATTGAGAAGAAAGTATGAATGGCTCAGCAGCACCGGGAAGGATTTTGGATTTCAAACATCTAATCTACTAAGCCCTCCAAAATACAAAATGAGGGCAGCATGCTCTGGGAGGGCCATGGTGAACAAGTCCATTTAAGGGCACATGAGCACTGGGAGGCTTTATTAGGTGAGACACAAGTTCACTGCAGTGGGGGCTGACATGCTCAGGGCTTTCTTTCCCCTTCTATTTCCTTCTCTAAACCTGGCTCCTGGGAGTCCTAAAAGTCATGATGAGTGGTAGAGTCATCCCCTTGAAGCCCAGTACGCCAGAGCCCCGCCATGCACGGGTTTTGAGTGCTGAAGCCAAGGACACAGAGCTCCAGGGCACCTCACAGCAGCCTCTGCTGCATGAAACAGACACTGGCAGGCTTGAGGACAAGCTGGAGAGGGTGAGGGGAATGCTGAGGACTCAGAAATCAACAACTCGAGGAGGCAGAGCTCCAACCCTCCTGCTGGGGGTGGATGGGGAGGGATCAGAGCATTGAACCCCTTGCACATAGACAAGGGAAGAAGATGAAAGAAAGACAACTCGCTCAGTAACTGTATCAGAGAACCACAAAGTCGGGCATTTAGATATGACTTGGTCCTGGGTTAAAAAAATTTTAAAGCTTTGTAACCCTCGGTTGAAATAAAATCACAGCTGGAGCATAAACAAATAAAGAAAGTAAAAGCTGAGTAACTCTGGGATCAGAGAGCTGGAAACACTCCCAAATATCCTGCACCAAATTGCCTCTCCCCAGGCAGTGACCCTAGAGTGGGCCCCACACAGCACTTGGAAAGCACCGTTCAAAAACCACCAAGTAAGACTGACCACCTTTTCATTTTACAAATAAGGAAACTGACATCCAGCAAGTAAGGGCTTCCAGCTCACCTGTCTCACAGGCTTCCTGGTGCACGCTCTTCCTATCCCACACAGAAGCTTGAGAAGGGTGTCCTTCCCCTGATATCTACTCAGAGGGACATTCAGGAGGTTCTCTGGAGAATAGGGCTATCTCCAAACAGTTACACCTATTAATTTCTTTCCCTGATGGGGTTCCCTAGAATCAATTAACAGGGCATGCTGAAGTCAATGAGTTGGCAGGTTGGACAGCAGCCATGTACTGATGAGGTCTGGGAAACCAGGGTAGTGGCTTATTTGGCGAAATCTGAGTCACCAGGTTCGGGGAGGTGGGGGCCTTCACTTTCTGGTACCATTTTCATTTATGTTATCCCTCATACCACCCAACATCCCTTTAAAGTTCATAAGAGAGGAAACTATGAGTCCAATTTTATATTTGAAGACACTGTAGCAGAAAGAGTTCAGATGACTTGTCTGAGGTTGACACAATGAATAGCAACGTCGGGAGTTAAATATAGATTTTCTGACATAGTTTAGGACTCATTCAACCTCATTATGCTGACTGCTCAGAAAATATGCTCTCCTTGTCTGGGCTGTTTCTTGGATACTTTATCCCATATTCGCCAAAGAGGGTAACATCAATTCACGCTGCTGTGTAAACAGAAGGTGCTGTCTCAGTCTAAGATTCCATTGTGACGTGGGCTGTAGCAATATTTACACAAATTAAGTTTAGGATATTTGAGAGCTTGAGAAGAACTTAATAAATATTTGTGGAATGAAGGAAAGAAAGAAAAAAAGGAAAGACAGAAACATTCATGGGTAGCAGGCAAAAGATTGTTCTCTATGGGAAAATTCCAAGGAACCTTTCATTAGACAGCATTCCTAGTCCCACAAACTCCAGTCAGCCTGAAAATCGGAAATCAGAAAAGAAACAGATGTTTGTTTGGACTAAGAGTAGCATCAATAAGAAGGATGATTTGGAAAGATAAAGAGATTAGTTAAGAGAAAACTTTTTTTGAGACAGAGTCTAGCTCTGTCACCCAGGCTGGAACGCAGTGCTGTGATCTTGGCTCACTGCAATCTCCTCCTTCCAGGTTCAAGTGATTCTTGTGCCTCAGCCTCCTGAGTAGGTGGGACTACAGGTGCGTGCCACCATGACTGGCTAATTTTTGCATTTTTAGTAGAGACGGGATTTCACCATGTTGGCCAGGCTGGTCTCAAACTTCTTACCTCAAGTGATCCACCTGACTCGGCCTCCCAAAGTACTAGGATTACACGCCTAAGTCACTATGCCCAGCCAAGAGAAAACTTTTTGGAAGAGTCTAGTCTTAGATTTGGAGCTTAACCGACATCTTCTAGTGTGTGATATGGAACAAACATCTAGTGCCTTTGCCCGCTGCTCTGTTTCCTCATCTGTAAAATGAGGATCATATTATAACAGCCATCTCATGGGGACAGAATAAGATTAGAGAAGCGGAATGCTTTGCCTAGGGCACACAGTAAGTCGTAGCAGGTGCCTGTGCTTGCTTCTTCCCAAGCATTTCATTTCACTGCTTTAACCACATTCTGTTCAAGTAAAGCCCTGCTCTGGTCCCGCCTGGAACCTTCTCTGAATTCTTTATTGCTCAGCCATCTCCCATCTTGCCCGTCTGACATGTGATTACTATTAACAGTCAATAGTGAGTCCTTAGTTATTAGCTATTATTTTTATGTGTTCTTGTCTTTTTTCTTCTAAACAGTGCTCTGAGCTCCTTGAAGGCTGAGATCATGTTTGCTCTTATATTCCCATGGTGTTTAGCATAGGGCTGCACACATTGTTAAGTGCCCTGTGTATACTTATTAATTGACTCACTGATTAGTTGAATGACTTGTACCCTCCATTTGCTGCCAAGGTCCTTTAGCCTGGAAGAAAAGATTCATAATTCTTCCCTGAGCCACCAAATAAAACCCCATACTTCCTTGGGGGATCACTCCTTAATGACATTTCTGAAGTCAGAAGAATGGCTTGGAGAGCTGACGTCCTGGAGCATAATGAAGTGAGAGGAAATGCAGTGAGGAAAGGTTTCCCTGTGATTTCTTCCAAGGATTCCCTATTATATCAGGGATCTTTGATCACCAAGTTGGGCATGCAGTAGGTAAAATTTCTCCATCATGAATTTCCACAGTTATATTCAAATCAATATAAAACACATATTTATGATGCAATGACATCAGTTGCAACCTGAACCATTAACTTAGTAAATTTTAGCATTTTTAAATAGACTCTTCTGCTTGTCTATGATCTGCAAAAGCATTAAAGTAAGTGTTGATTTTAAAAGCCAGAGCTTACTCCAGCAGCCAGCTGCAAAGCACCTGTCCTCAGGACGTTTGCTTGGGCGGAGTCTTGGGGTTGATAGAGCTCCAGGAAAGTTTGCTGTCAAAAGCACTGGTCTGGGAATTGGAGTCCTGGGTTCAAGTCCTATTTCTGTTCTTATAGTACTTCGTCTATAACATGAGGGGGTGGGTCACCTTGAACTTTTAGGCTCCTTCCAGATATTAACCTTCTAAAAAATCTCACCTCAGTTCAAAGGCTGTGCAACCAGCAGTATCCATTCTCACCTCTTCCTCCCACCTCCCACCATCATTTGATTACGTAGACTATTGCATGAAATGTCTCTCCTTCCATTAGAATCTAAAAGGTGATAGTCACTCAAAAAGTGAATAGAATGCCAAATCCATTCGTTTACTTCCAGTCTTTGCCTGATATACAGAGAAACTGTGACTTTGATCCTGATCAGTGAAAACCACCAAACAAGACTAAAAATAAAACTTCAATCCTTGATGTTGACATAGCAAACCAAAATACAATGCATGATTTCTCCAACAGCTCAAGTATGCTCTCTGTTGCCTAAGAGTAGAGTATTTCGAGAGGGCAGGACATAGCCTCATTAGTCAAGCCCTGTCTTAGGCCAGTGTGTTCATAATTAACAGCTAATGGGATCCCCACATTCTGAATGACACATATTCCCATCCCAGGTAACTCGTGGCACTGCAGTTTACTTTGGGTTGACACCCGTGCAAAGCATATACAAATTGCAAAAGGAAAACACACACAAAGAATATGAAAGAAAGGCATGTCTGGGAGTAGAGATGATGGGAGTGCCATCTGTAGTTCCAGATATTCTACACTGAGTCTAGGGCCTGTCCCCTAGCTAAGGACAAAGGCTGTGGACCCTGAGATACCAGGTCTGAGCCTCAGCCTGAACCCCGCATTTTTATTATTATGATTATTTGGCTCACCAGAATGGCAGTCATGTTCTGTATTGCAAAAGTCTGAGAAAGGAATGGAGGAATAGTGAAAACAAAAAATAAATCAATGAACCAAGCCTTTTCAGTAACTAAAAATGGAATGAACCCAGCCTATGGCATCAGCCTGATCTTTCCACAGTTGGCTATAGTCACTGTGGGCCATTCAAAGATGCCTGAGAGACCACATTGAAAGGCCAACATACATACAGCTCTGGGCTGCCCAAGGCAGAGCTGAACACTCTTCTTACTACTCCACCAACACAAGGAGGCTCCAGTTTGGACATGTAATGATAGCCAGTGTGATCTCCTGATTAGAGTGCATGGAAACTACTTTTTTTTTTTTTAACCACTCTAGCCCTTTCCAAAGACATCTCCTTCTGTTTTCCAGGCCCTTCCTGCCGTACATGTTCAAGTTGTACCCAGCTTGAAGTCTTGACTCACCTCTAGTCTCTGCTTTGTGTGAAGCTGGCCCTGCACCCCCTATGCATGTGTCTGATTTCTCAGGACTCTCACTGCACATATAGTCTGAACCAGAGAGTTTACATTTGAATCTAACCATGAGAGGTAGCCAGGAGGGCAGAAGCATTGATCTAAGGATGGCAGAGCAGAAGGACAGACAGGAGAAGACTCAGTCCCTGGTGATGTAATGAAACTGCCTCACCAGTCCTGACATGCTTGCCCCTGGACTTCCATAATCAAAAGAAAACTCAACGTCTGTCTTGCCCAAGACTTGTTCTGTGGGCGTATGGGAAGCTGAACTTAAACTTCATTGATATAGAAGCCCATCAATGTGAATTTATGAAGGAAAACTCCTCTGGTGACCTGCTGGATCAGAAAAGGCAGATCTTAGAGCTGAGTCAAAATGGGCTTAGAGCAGTGGGTTTCTCAAAGGATATTGTCTACCTCTTTTAAAACACTCAGTTTCCTAGCTCTAGAACTTGTGGTTCCTCTGGGATAAAAGCCAAAGCCAGAGGGAGGAAACCTTTTGTTTCATGGTTGCTGACACTGAAGAGAAGTGCCAGAGCGAGACCTCAAGAGCACCAGGATGACACAAGCACCACCTGTCCCCACTGCATCCTTGGTTATTTTTGAGAGACAAGGCCAGTAACCATGACAGAAGAAGAAAGAAGGAAGGGAGACAGCGGAAAAGGGAGCAGCTAACTGACTGCTTGTGTACAAGAAGGTGCGTAGAGGAGAGGTAAACATTCTCTGCACATAGAAAAGTTACTGTAAAGAAGTTTCCAGCCGGGCACGGTGGCTCACGCCTGTAATCCCAGCACTTTGGGAGGCCGAGGCGGGTGGATCACGAGGTCAGGAGATGGAGACCATCCTGACAAACACAATGAAACCCCATCTCTACTAAAAATACAAAAAGTTAGCCGGGTGTGGTGGTGGGCGCCTGTAGTCCCAGCTACTCGGAGGCTGAGGCAGCGAGACTCCGTCTCAAATAAAAAAAAAAAAAAAAGAAAAGTTTCCTTAAAATATGTAGATAGGTGTGCTCAGTGAACATCAAGAAATAAGGTGGGCTTTGAGAAGGAAGGCAATCAGCAGCATTTATTTCGCAACATATACGGTCCTCTGCAGACTCAACTTAATTAAATTTCATCATTCCTTGGATGATATTGCTACAAATTCTACGAGAATCAAGTAAAATTCAGCACTTCCAAAACAAACATCAACTGAGCTATCATTATATGCCTTGAACATGGTTTTTCTCCTTGAAAAGCTTCACGTTTAGTTGAGTCAAAAACCAACATTTATCAAACAATAAACATATCATCTAGAAAAAGACTCTTACGATAAACGTGAGCTATACTTAAAAGGGAAGCTCAATGCCACTTCCTTCAGGAACAGCCTCCATCTTCTCACCCCTGCTGGAGGTTCTTACTTCTCCTCCAAAACCAGTAGCATTTTCTTTATATCTGTTATATATCAATTGTCACCTATTGCCTTGAAGTTTATGCCTGTGTGTGTGTGTGCGCGCGCACACATGTTTGTACCTTCTCTCTTCCACTATTGTTGAAGTTCCTTAATGATAAATACAAAGGCTTACACATCTGTGCCTCCTCCACAATGTCTGCCCCTGTCCCTGGCACGTAGTCAAGCTCTGGTAAATATGGGTTGAATGTCTATTGGGGAACAGGTATGGGGTGCTGAATAGCATATATAGCAGGCCCTTTCTGATGAACAGTTTCACTGGAGAGCTCAGAGGGCTCCATGGGTGAGGTTTGGCAGGGTTAGACCTGTAGTAGAATTTAAGCAGGTGAAGCAGAGTGAGGAGAACATTATCACCTAATGGCGAGAGACCCAGAGGGTCGCATCTTTTGTATAACTTGGATAAAATGCTATTGAACTGGAGACAGGTGGCTGGTAGGCAGCAGAATCATGGCATCAGGATTTTGGCATTCTGGGTTCTAACGTGAACTCTGTTGAGTGACTTTAGAGGTCATTTCAGTTCCTCTTATTGGAGAATATAATTTGGAGGATGAAGAGCCAGAGTAGTGGATTTCTAAGGACCTTTTCAATTATAGGTTGGTGCAAAAGTAATCGCTGTTTTTGCAATTAAAAGTAATGACAAACCCCACAATTACATTTGCATCAACCTAATACAAATTCTCTGTCAGTTATATACTCTAAATCAGGTTCCACTTACGGTGCTAGTAGTATTTCAGTAATAGAAGCCTCAAAGAGCTAAAGATACACCATAGAAAATGAGGATAATCATATGAGACCAAAATGACTCATCACAGATACAACATTTTCAGGTAAGGGATCCTCCCTCTCCCACTCCAAATCTGAGCCAGATCCAATGGCCCTTTTATTTTATGGAAACTGTTTCTCACTTTTCATTTCTTTCCCAAAGAAATTACAGCCTGTGTTACATAGCCCTAAAGCATGTACGTACACAGGAGTGTATGAAAATCAAAGTGCTGTATTGATACCCACAATTTCCCTGGCCTTCACCTTCCATAACTTCAGACAGTGGCAACTTAGAATAATGTAGGGTGGGTGAAAAGGGCGTCAGGGACAGGGGGCAACCAGAGGCCTGTACACTTGAACACATGGAGGGACCAGAGGCTGATTTCCCTGTGGTGAGGCACTAGAAGAGATCTAGAAGTAGGAAGAACCCTACCCACTATTAACAACATAAAATGAAATCAGGAGTTCTTATGTATGCTTACAAAACAAAGTAAAATAGACAAAACCCCCTCTAGTTTCTTAGTACAACAGGGCAAGAAATTTAGTTTCCTCTGGGTGAAAAAAAAAGGTTGCTCATGAAGATGTTAAGGCCTTCCAATAATGGAGACCCAGGATGCTGACCATGGGCAGGACACTGGCCCTTATCACTGACATCAGGACATTGCTTATATCTTGGCCTGATCTTTGATAAACATGAAGCAGTTTCAATTCACTTCAACTCACAGAAGGGGAAATAGTTGTCCTGACAACAGCTTATTTCATCTTCTTGACTCCATCAAAGACAAAGGTTTGGAAAAGCAGGTCAATCCAGGTTTGGTTTCAATAGAGCTCTGAGGTAAGGAAAAATGCTAAAGAACGCCTTGCTTTACCTAGTCATCCCTCCCATCACCCCTTCACCATCTCTTGAATGAGTCAGTCACTGCTGTTTGTCCCTGAATGGCATCCTATTATTACGGAACAGCAGCAATGTGTATGATGATTACATCATGAAGGCCCTAGGAGGGAATCAGCCATGTTTTTAGTGAGAACTTCCTGCTCCAGTTAACAACAATCTCAGAGGAAGAGGCAAGTCTTGGCATTGTCAGTGATGCCCGCAACCCAGAAGGAGGGCAGTTCTCAGCCTTCAGAAACACCCATCGCATGGTTATGGACTCAGGTGCTGACTTCTTAAAAGAATGCGATAGGAATTCATAGACAATAAACCATAGTGTCACCTATGGAATCTTGGAAGGCGCTTCCTTGAAGAAATGAAATTAGGTCACTGCTCTAAGAGTCTCAATTCCTGAGGGTTGTAAGCTAATTCTGTGATTCTCCAAGTATAGACAAATTGAGAAAATGCTATTTGAGCGAAAGACACAAGAAACAGAAGAAAAGAGGGTTGACATGGTACAGCATGGTACCTCTCAGATCAATCCTGGAGAGACCCCCCCTTTAAATCTTTATAATTTTGACAAAGTATATAACCTGTTTGTGCCTTGGTTTTGTCATCTGTAGAATCAGGATAATAATAACTGTGCTGACTTCATATGAAGGTAACACATAGCACAAGGTCTTACCTTCAGGGAATGTGAGGTAAGATAACTGTGATAGTAGAATTGGTTACTATAAATAGTTGGGAGATGAGAAGAGAAAAAGCTGCGGTTTGATTGCTTTCTGCTTTAGGTCACTCTGAGCCTAGCTGAAGGATTGGTACCATACTCCCTCCAAGTTCAGAGGACAGACTGAATGAGAAACCCTCACAGCCTTGGACCTTGGCCAAGACACTCTTCCTTGTATCTTCATCACTCTGAGTTATATTTGGAGTCAGCCAGGAGAACAAATGACAGCCGAGCAGACACCTACAAACTGGATCACTGGATTCTGGTCCATCCAAATAATGGGGCTTTTCAGCTACAGGAGGTGTAGCAAGCAGGAACACATTTTCTCCTCGGCCTTGCCCTCCAGATACCAGTCTCTGAAGACAAACCACTTTCAGTCTAATTCTCTACACACTGCCAGCAGTCAAAGAAGTTCACCATTTCTCCTTACTTGTCCTTCCTTTCAATTGCTCCTTCCTTCTCACCTTTCTGACAGTAACCACATCCCACCTTAGGGTAGGTGAGGCCATTGTCCTTTACACATCTGGAATTCTCCAATTCTAATACAGGTACCCGGCAGTAGCACCAATCTGGTCCTTGGGTAAAGTGGGAGATGTCACAGTTTTCAGTGAGTCCAAAGGTGTGATGATGACTATGCTAGGTGAATAAATATGGCAGAAACATATTTTTCTGAAAATGAAGATTAAAATTGGTTGAATTTTATAAAATGAGATAAACAATATAAAATGTGGATTTGAAATTAGTATTTTAAACATTTAAAGCAGAGTTATATTTTGGGGGGCTTCACAAGTACTCTATAGGACATGAATTACCAATCTTTTTAAATACATGAGAAAATTGAGGCTTAGTAAATCTAGGAGAGCATTAACAAATCTAGGAGAGCCTTTCTACAGATATTGACAGGTTGAGCCTAAAATTCATATTGAAATGCCATGGACCTAGAATAGCCAAAACAATCTTGAAAAAGAACAAGGTTGGAGGACTCGCACTTCTCAATTTTAAAATTTCTACAAAGCTACTGCAGTCAAGAGTGTGACACTGGCATAAGAAAAGACATATAAATCAACAGAATAGAACTGATTGTCCAGAAATAAACCCTGATACTTATTGCTCATTGACTTTTAACATGGGTGCTAATATAATATAATGGTGAATAAGTCTTTTCAATAAACAGTGCTGGGAAAACCTGATATACACATGCAAAAGAAGAAGGTGGAGAAGGAGAAAGAAGAAAAGGAGGAGGGGCCGGGTGTGGTGGTTCACTCCTGTAATCCCAGCACTTTGGGAGTCTGAGGTGGGTGGATCACGAAGTCAGGAGTTCAAGACCAGCCTGGCCGAGATGGTGAAATGCTGTCTCCACTAAAAATACAAAAATTAGACAGGCATGGTGGCAGGCACCTGTAATCCCAGCTACTCAAGAAGCTGAGGCAGGAGAATCACTTGAACCCGGGAGGCGGAGGTTGCAGTGAGCTGAGATCGCGCCATTGCACTCCAGCTCGAGAGTCAGAGCAAGACTCCGTCTCAAAAAAAAAAAAAAAAAAAGGAGAAGGAGGAAGAAGAAGAAAGAAGAAGAGCTGGAGCCCTGCTTTCTACAATATGCCAAATAAATTCAAAGTGGATCATGAACCTAAAGGCAAGAGCTAAAGCTATCAATTTCTTAGAAGAAAACATGAGTATATTTTTTGACCTTTGGTTAGGCAAACCCTTCCCAAATATGACACCAAAGCATGAGGAACAAGAAAAATAATACATTAAACTTAATAAAAAGTTATGCTTCAAAGGTCACTGGCATGAAAGTGAAAAGACACCTCATACAATAAAAGGAAAAATTTGCAAGTCACACATCTGATAAGAGACTTCTATCCAGAACATATAAGGAAGTCCTATACAACAATAAAAAGACAATCCAATTGAAAAATGGGCAAAAATTTGGATAGACATTTCTTTTCCAAAAAATATACATGTGGCCAGAAGCACAGGAAATGATGATCAACATCAGCAGCAATTAGAAAAATGCAAATCAAAACCGCAATGTGATGCCACTTCATGCCTTCTAGGGTGGCCGTAATAAAACAGATGGACAGCAGAGAATGTTGGTAGGAACACAGAGAAATCTGAATCCTCATATATTATTACTGAGAATATACAATGGTGCAACTGCTTTGGAAAACAGTTTGGAAGTTTTTTCAAAAAGTTAAGTGTAAAATTACCACATATCCCAAAAATTCTGCTCCTAAGTATATACCCAAGAGAACGGAAAACATATGTTCATGTAAAAACTTCTACATAAATGTTCATAGAAGCATTAGTTACAATAGCCAAAAGCAGAACTATCCAGAATGTCTATCAGCTATTGAATGGATAAACAAAATAGAGCATATCCATAGGATGGAATATTATTCAGCCATAAAAAGAACAACATATCAATACATCCTACAGCATGGCTAAACCTTGAAAATACAATGCTAAGTGAAAGAAGCCAAACAAAAGAGGCCACCTATTGTTTGATTACATCCAGAAAAGGCAAATGTACGGGAACAGAAACTAAGTTAGTAGTTGCCAGGAACTATAGAAAGAAAATGGGGGGTAACTGCTAATGGGTACAGGATTTACTCTGTGGGGTGATGAAAATGATCTGGAATTAGAAAGTAATACTGATTGCACAAATCTGCAAACATACTAGAAATCACTATTTTGCACCTTTTTAAAAGATGAATATTATGGCACGTAGTCATACTTTTTTAAAGCTGTTGGTAAAAACAAACCAACAAAAAAGGGTTTAAGAGCGTTATCAAGGTCATACAATTATGAGCAAGACCACCAAAACAAGATTACTTAAACTAGTCTAGTCCCCTTCTTGAGTTCATGTATATCACCACCTTTGATTTTTTCTGTTGTGTTTTCTTTATTTCTCCTCCCTTGTTGAGTTTTGCCTTTTAAGCTGTTTTAATATACCTTCCAGAACAAGGGAGGGCTATAAACAAATAAACACATAAAATTAATCTAGTCAAATTGTAGTTACTGACTCAATTTTGGACAGTTCCTATTACTGAATATCGAATGTTTTTCTTCTTAGAAGAGGAAGACATTTCTTTCTGTGCCTTGTCAGTTTCTCTCCTGACGAAAGTGAGCTATGGGGAATGGTTTGTCTAAAATTTTATCTTTGCTGGATATTTTCTTCCTTTGATTCTCACTGGAACTAGCTACACCAAAAGGCACTAAGAATGCACAAACACTAAGGACAAACAGAGTAGGTGCTAGTCACTTTAGTGGCTGCTAGGACTACTATCAGAAAGGAAAAAGGATAGCCCCTAGTTACTTTCCTGGAGCTTTCTCCAGAGTTGTCCACAATGCTGCAATTCTGGTGTTTCAGGCTCCTCTTAATCACTTAAGTTCCAAGAATCACACCAGTTTCTGGACTTAGCTGAAAATGCAAAGATTTCCAGCGTCCCCTCGAGTCTTTACTTGGGACTAGTGACCCTATCCACATAACACCTGGCTATCTGTAAAATAGGACTGAGGAGCTTTATCACGAAGCGACTGACCTTTCTAATCAGAACTGCTGCTGGGCCATGGGAAATGAAAGGGTGCCCAATAGGTGATTCTGATGATTGGCTGTGAGGACACCTATGGTAAGGGATGAGTGGCTAAAAGGCTGTGGAGGTAAAATCCTGAGCCAAAGTTCATGGTAGCACCAAAACTTTCTGGCAAGGAAGCAAGGGACTGGAAAGAGTTTTCCAAAGGTGGCTTCCTCCAATTATGAGGAAACAACTCCTCTGACAGTTCTCCCGGTCAATTAATTTTTGTGTGACGCCTGTTGATGTTAGCCTCGTTGCTGAAATCTGCTGTGACACGGTCACTTCTGAAAAGTTTGCTGTGCAATGAGGAGTCTTTGAATCAGAGGTGGAAGGGCCCTTAGCTTAGAGGACTGAACGTTGTGCATGTTGTGGCTTGTTGCAACATCCCCATTTCTGTCACGGCTGCAGTATTCCTGGCACGTTCAGCCAATTCTTCAGTGCGTTTAGTGTCAGAACACTTTTATTTCTCAGGAAATTATCGTAGGACCCATAACTGAAATCTGGGTACTGATAATTAATGTACTAATTAATTCCATCCAGACATAGTTACTGAGTATCTGAGATGTGTTAGACATGGTGCTAGGAGCCATGGATAAATTTATGTGGATTTGAAATTAGTATTTTAAACATTTAAAGCAGAGTTATATTTTGGGGGGCTTCATAAGTACTCTATAGGACATGAATTACCAATCTTTTTAAATACATGAGAAAATTGAGGCTTAGTAAATCTAGGAGAGCATTAACAAATCTAGGAGAGCCTTTCTACAGATATTGACAGGTTGAGCCTAAAATTCATACTGAAATGCCATGGACCTAGAATAGCCAAAACAATCTTGAAAAAGAACAAGGTTGGAGGACTCGCACTTCTCAATTTTAAAATTTCTACAAAGCTATTGCAGTCAAGAGTGTGACACTGGCATAAGAAAAGACATATAAATCAACAGAATAGAATTGATTGTCCAGTTCTATTCTGATATATACATATTCCCTATCCTTCCAATATATACATATATATACAATATATACATATTCCCTATCCTTCCAAACTCTGAGTGTCACCATTCAGGCTTCTGTAACCCTCCAGAAAAAGTCAGCTTCATCTTTTAAAAGGCTTTTAGCAATCACTGCATATTCCCGTATCTTTTTTGCCCAGGACAAACATCTCCAATTCTAGTCATCCTTTCTCCCTGAACATGCTTCTTGAACTCCAGTCATCTTGGTCTGTTCTTTTCTGTTCCAGCTCTGTTTTATTGAGGTTCCCTTTAATATGTAGTACCCAGACACTTGCTCCAGCTGGGTTGTACCAGTATGTTATCCTAAAGCGACTCACCTCTCTAATTGTGGACTCTCATACTTTTATTCATGGTCTACATTTTTCTTTGATCTGTTGCATTTTGAGGTCACCTAAAACTTCCTGTCAGAGGTTGCTAGCCCTTCATGAAAAAATCCATTTCTTTCTGGAGTATACCATTAGATTATATTTGTCAACTCCCACTAGTTAGATGTGGCCACCAGAGACAGTTTTAGTGGCATGTGAGCAGAAGAGATGTGCCTTTTTTCAACCAAGTCCTAAGTCTTTAGAGGAATGAATGTGCTCTATCATGCTCCCATTTTCCTATTTTGCCAACTTGATGCAAGAAGAAAAGACCTAGCAGATGGCAGAACCACGAGGTAGAAGGAGCCTGGATCCCTGCATCACTGCATGGAGAAGTATTGCTTACTAGCCAGAAACATCAGGCCCTGAACCATCACATAGTTGTTAAGTCAGTCTAGCCTACCCTAACTACAGATGACCAGGTCTTTTTAAGATAAGCTGTTATCAAGTCAGATTCATTACAACCTGTGCTCTGCAATTAGCTAGTTTCAATGCAATCACAGGATTTTGCATTGCTAAGTCTGTGAAAATGAGTTTCCATTTTGGGAGATTTCTTTTTTTCTTATTGGTAATACCAACTTTATTGACATCTTTGACCATGAGAAAAACACTATAAAGAGGACATTTAAACCCACTGCATTATACTTACAAGATTAGGGGAATTCAAAGCAAAATGAACAGAGGTTACATATGCCCAGGAAACAAAAAAGAATATGCACTCACTCCCAGGTATGTAGCAACAAATAGCTTTGTATTTATGTTATGTTTTGTGTGTATGTATTCTAAGAAACCTAGAAATCTTATGCATAAACAAAAAAAGTTAGTCACAGAGGAGTAATTCATTTTGCCCTTATTTTTGAAAAAGTGATAGTGTCATTGATTTTATAGCATGGATCCACACTACACCTAGTCTCCAAAGTAACTGTATTTCCAGTTTGCAAAATTCAATTCTGTTTAATTCATTCATTTATTCATCTATGTGTCCATTCATCGAGCAAATATGTATGAGTTGCCTGCTGTGGACTCAGTATCCTAGAAGATTTTAGGTATGATAATAAGAATTAGAAGATATAGCTCCTGGCCTAAAAGACCTTTAATTTAATGCGGAGACAAGCTATATATAAGGAAAAAAAAATATAATGTCAATTATTAAATAACATCAGACTATCAAATGAGTAATACAGGTATTAGGTGTCAAAGAGTTCCCAGAAAGGAGATGAATAAATCAGTTCAATTTAACCACTATAGTATTTATTGAGCACCTACTCTGTGAAATTAGATGAACTGGGTCTGATTACTGTGTTGTGATGAATTTCAATAAACATTTATTTTTGTCCCTAGTTTGTGCTATACCCTGGGGATGAAGATACCTGCAAGAAGTTCACTGTAGAGAAAAAGAGATTGTGTGATGGGTGTTACAATAATAATGACAGTTGTATTTGTCCAGCTCAAAAGTCCTGACTGCTTTATCAAGTTTTTGAGGGCAAGAACTGTGCCTTCCGTTTCTTTGTTTCTTTCTCTCTCATCATCTTTGTCATCCCCATGGAGTCCCCTTGGACTCTCTGTAGATTGGTTTATAAGCTGTTTCACAGGGTGGCTAGGCATTGTTCAAAAAGAGACTTCTCTTAGTTAGCTGATAAGCGAAAGGGATCTAAGTTGTCAATAACATCAGATAATTATCTATTTATCTACCTTTTCCCTGACATCTCAGGGCCAGCAAGGGAAGACAAATGCTCTGAACTCCTTGTGTTGGCAGCAGGTGTATGCATGTCGGAGAGGCACTGCCCAGAGTAGGTGGGGAAAAAGAGATTTATTTTATACCTAAAACCTATTTTTTTATGTGGAATAGAATGGAAACAGGTGGGTGTGTTTCGTGTCAGTAAATGCTTAACTGATGTGGAATCAGTGTTTATTTTGTGTGTGTGCGAAAAATGGTGACGTGGTTAAGTAAGGGAATTAAGAAGTACTCACTGAAGTAGGTAGCAGTAGATGGTCATGCTTCCTGAAATCTGCCTTTCAAATGGGTCAGCAAATTTGATAAATGTGGCCAATTTCAGCTATATTTGAATCTAGGTAGAGGTCATATAGATGTTCATTGTATTCTTTTTAAAAAAAAATATTATGTGGTATTTAATAGCCGTGTTTGGCAATACAACATATATAAACAACATGAAAACTTTATCACATATGTATGAAATAACTTTTTATTGCCAATTTTTGAGATCCATATTTTCATTTACTGCTGAATTAATGAGGCAGTAATAATCTCAATAACATAAGTCAGAATTCATCCTGAAAATACCTCAAAGAGGCAAAAAGAGTTAGTCAAGTATTCTTGCCTGCTAGAGACAGAATATCAATAGCATCTTTTTTTATAAAAAGGCATGGACATTTATAAAACTGCAAAACGTATCCTATATATTCACATATAAAATCATGAACCAATAATAATCTGGTATTCTTTCAAATTTTCTGAATCTTTTTACATTTTCATAGTAAACATTGGCTAGAAAATGCTTATCTACTGTGTATGATTTGGGAAGGGCCTGGTTGAATGCCATTCCCAGCCTACCCACCGCTGGCTCCACTTTCTCTTGTACTAGCTAATTTCTGAAATTCCACCATCAAGAGCCCCAACCCAATTTAGCTGGTAAGCTTTACTATTATTAAAAGGTACATACATGAAACAATATTAGCAATTAAACTATATAATGTAGAAATAAATATTTAATACAGGTGCTGATTAAGATAGGTTTGATAGGAGCAAAGGACATGAGAAGACACTATAAATTGTGTGTGTGTGTGTGTGTGAGAGAGAGAGAGAGAGAGAAAGAGAGAGAGAGAGAAAGAGAGAGAGAGAGAAAGAGAGGTATACGTAGTGAGTGGGAACAGAGTTCTAGGGCAGTGCTGTTCAAATGATAGGACTATTACACACTTGCACTGTCCAGCCAGTAGCCACACTGAACTACTGAGTACTTGAAATGTGGCTAGTGTGACCCAAGAACTGAATTTTAAATTGTACTTAATTTTAATTAATTCAAACTTAAATAGCCACATGTGGCTAGTGGCTACCACACGAAAGCACGCAGCTCCAGACAGACAGAAGCCTAGATAGGCAGAATAACTAGATTCTAAAGGAAGTTGGTAACCGGGGAATTAGCACTTTCTATGGACATTTAAAAGATGTGTTAAAATATATACTGGTGGGAAAGAAATTTAAGACAAAGTGGTGGTTCTTAATGGTTTAAGAACCTTAATGGTTAAACATTTCTAAGAATGCTTGTCCCTGGGTAATATTTCTAACTGGTCAAGTCACAATTATTACAGAGTGGATCTCCCCAGTATCAATTGTTTCCCTATAGCTTCTATGTGCAGCATATGTATGCCCTGAGTGTATAATGCCTGGCAGTAATGACAGGAAAGGTTGGATTCTAGGGGTGGGATACATCAAACCACTAGGATGTCACCAAGCCCACTGTGTGGGTTAAATGCTACAGGCAGAGGGTTGCGCCACCCATTCCCCACCTTCTCTACCTCCCATCCTACCCAAAGCTTCAGCCAAAAGGAAGAAAATGCCTCCCACATGGCCACAGGCTGAAGTGCTGCCCCTTGGTGGCCAGAAGTCACTCACATGCAGGCAAAGATGATGTTAAGAATACAAAGAATCAGAAAAAGGCTGAATTCATTAGATGAATCTGTTTGGCTTCAAAAGCTAGAATCTCAAAAGTCTATCTCCTGCTGACTTTATTTTTCTTTCAACTTTTCAATGCCATTGCTCCTGCCTGAACAAAGGACAAGAAAGTCTAGTCTCATCCCAGAATAGATAGAAGGGCACAGAACAGACAGAGCTACACACCACTGCAGGACTAGGGACTATTCCTCATGCTGGGCAGGGTAGGGTAGAAAGAAGAGAACCCATCAAAGCAAGAGGGGGCTAATTCCCTCAACAAAACTAAATTAACAATATTAGCCCAAGTGAGGAAGCTGAATCTTCTCCAGGTGTTAAATTAAACAGTTTGTTCTGTTTTATATATTAAAGACCCATGTGTAGTTTATTGTTTTTGTGGCGTTAAATGAATTCACATGTTAAATTAAGACGGTCGGGGGAGACAGGAGATTTTATTTGTTTCTAATATCATTTGGCAGAGTATAAAAGTCCCCGGGCTTAGAATTGGAAGGCTTGGACTCAAATCCACACCCTTCCTCGTACCAGTCAAGTGCCCTTGGGCCATCACTCAACCCATTTCCTTCACTGGTGGTTATGACAGCCCTTCTCAAGCAGAGTTGAGAGGCCTTAGTTCCCCAACCCAGTGGTTCTCCAACTAGCGTGAGATCAGAATCACCTGGAGGGCTGGTTAAACTAGTACTGGGACCAATCCCCAGAGTAACCCTGGAGTACAGCCTGAGAATCTGCCTTTCCACCAAGTCCCCAGGGGATGCTGATGCTGCTGGTCTGGGGGGCACACTTTGAAAACTCATGTCCTGTGGCATTCATTGTGAATAAATTTTTCTCCTATGAATCTAGAAAGGTACTAGCTATGTATCATCCTTGGGAGAACAGAGAAAATAAATCACTCAAATCATTTTCTGTAAGACTATTTTCTTATGAAACACAGACTGGTTATGAGGATCAATGGAAAGAAAAGCAGAAAAGATTCGAGGTGTGTTCACGACTATAAGGCAGCATAAAGATCACTATAATGATCAACAGTCATTTGATGGATTCTTCTTAAGTTTGTTCTCCAATTTACAGTTTGACATTCTTGAATTTCTTTGTTTTAGGAGCAGTGATTTCCAAACTTGGGCCATGCATGAGAATCACTGGCAGGATGTATTAAACACAGGTTGCTGGGGCCCAACCCTGGAATCTCTGAGATGGCAAGTCAGGGGAAAGACCTGAGAACCTGCAATTCCAACAGGTACAAATGATGCTGTTGTCCTAAGACCACACTTTGAAACCACTGATCTATTCACCTCAGCTTTCTTTCTCTTCGGCTTTGGCACTTTCTAGTCCAGGAGTTGGCAAATTGTATCACCTGTTTTTTTAAATAAAGTTTTATTGCAACACAGCTGCACCCATTCATTTCTGTATGATCTATGATTGCTTTCAAGCTACAATGGCAGAGTTGTGTCATTGCAACAATACTGTATGGCTTGCAAATCCTAAAATATTTACTATTCAGCCCACTGTAGAAAACGCTGGCCAATTTCAGCTCTAGTCTTTCTCCTTTCCTTTAAGCATAATATTTATTAAATATCTTATATTTTAAAAAGGACTTAATATATATTTTTGTATTTTGTCCTCACAGTCATATAAATGAATTTTGGGTCTCTTCTACCTTAGAGGGATGAGTAATTTGTACAAGGGCACATAGAATCTGAGTCAGGACCAGTTACATAGTTTGTGGAGATCAGCGCATAATAAAGTTGTGAGGCCCCTTGTTCAAAGATTAAGAATTTCAGATAGCAAAAACCAAGCACTAAACCAAGTGTGAGATCTTTTAAGTGCGGGCCCTTCATGAATGCCAGGGTGGAATGACCATGAACCCAGCCTTGAGCTGAGTGGTGAGTCCAGTCCTGAGCTGTCTGGTCCCAAGGCTTGGAGCAGTTTCCTACATGGCTGACCACATAGCATGGCCAACATACACTGGCATGGGGAACTATTGCAGTTTTATTTTGGAGACAGAATCGCCTTCCTTTCTTGTGAAACCACTATGACCTTGCAATCCCCGGTTATGATCTCCTTTGGGGAGGAATGCCTCTCTCTATTCCCCCAAAAAGTTTGGCATCTGGAAATTACTTGACAAATGTGACTGTTTATTTAAAAATTTACTTCCTTTGTTCTAGAGAATATTCAAAATAGCTTTTCAATAAATCATTGGTGGATTAGTGGATATTAATAAAGGCAGAAGTGTAGAAAGACATTGAAGGGATTATTGTTTTAACTCTACAAAAGGAAAAAAAACCCCGAGCAATAAAAACATTATACCTTATTTCACTGTCACTAAAAAATTCATGGAGGAGCCTAGACTAGAACCCAGTACCTCCTGATACGAGATCCAGGGCTGTTTTCCAAACTCAGCAGAGAGTATTTCCATTAGGGCAATCCCTCAGTGTTGAGGTGTAAGTGACAGCAGTTAAAAAACACATGGAAAGCCAAGTCAGGGATCATTTTAAAGAATGCAGCATCTTATGTTATTTGATCACTATATTCTCTGAGCATTTAATCCTCTCAAATATTTTGCAATCACTTCCTTTAATTACAGAGAAAACACATTGGAGTGATGTGGGTGCTCAGGTGTGTCCCCTCCTGTTTCCTTCTTTCTGTTTAATCAAGAATTTGAATCACCTTTCAGCTTCCTAATCCTCTAATCCTAAAAGGAATTTACTCTGCTCCAAACTCTGCTTGGCAAGACTACGGTAGAACTCGAAGCCCTTTCATGAAGACTGTGAGAAGGGAGAGAAAATCCTGGAGGCAGCCTTCCTGGCTTCCTTCCCCAAACTCAGGAAATTGGGGCCCTTTGAGAGAATTGTCTTCCAGCTAGTATTTTGAAGATACACATCTGGAAGCCCTCCATCAGATTTACCTGCAGGGCTTATTAAAATTCTAACTTTCTAAGTAGGTTCTACTCTGGCCATGCTAAATTAGAAGTTAGAGACAGAAAATTTATCTATCCATCTATATCTATCTACATTTAAATTTTCCTAAGTGATTCTCCTATGTACCATAAATTGAGATGTGGCTAGCCATTCACATCCTCAATGTACATTCACTGTATAAATATATTACTTCTAGGAAACCCATTGGTGCTTAATAGTGTAACTCAGTTTAAAGGTCATGAGTTATAAATATATAGAATCAAGTAGTGGTGTGGCTAAAAAGACCTTTGATCAATACGGGTCACTGCTGTGGGATCCAGAAAGAATGTGAAGGAACAATGAAACAGGCATCTCTCTATGGAAAGGTATGCCAAGTTACAAGCAAAGAGCCCTGAATGAATTTAGAGTCAGGGTTTCCATTCCTCACAGGTCTGGGCACTATCATCGCAATTACCATACACACCTACCTTTTTAGGACAGCTGATACTTCCAATATTCTGATTTACTGTCTCCACTGAACACGCTCATATACTGGAAGTCTCAATACTTCAGTACCCAAGGTTTACCAACTCAACACTCTCAAAAGTGCACTAAAAATCCTTTATCAGACCACAGGTCTGTATTTCTGGCTTGATGAATGTGGTCACCATAACTAAGAGAACAGCCCAAAGCTCACATTGCCTTCCCCCATTAGCACTAGAGCTGTCTTCCTCCATCTAAAAAGATGGCCTCGTTTTGCCCCTGCACAGCTGCTCTTGTTCATATGCTGTCAGTTACATGGCTGCTCACTCTTCTATTTACCTATTCTCTGAGAGCTGGAACAGCATTTCCTAGTTTTCTCTCCTCTCACAGACGCACCTGCAGTGTTTCCCACGCAACTCAATTAATGCTATAAACTGGTAAAAGATGATGGCCTCTGCTTGATTCAAGGAACTCATCAGTAAAATGAGCCCGATGTGTCCCAGACCACATGCTGGGAGGAATACGAATTTGTAACACACCTTCTCATCAGCCCTGGGTCGCTAAATAGGGCAGACTTTTTTTTCGCAGAGCCTCCATATGTTCGACTCACATGGATCAATAGAAGCACCATATTGTCTTCACAAAAGCTTCAGATCTTCACCCTTTCTAATATACAGAAGGTCCAGATTGTTTTTTTTCTCAAACATAGGGATGCCCCGAAGCTTCGGCTGACAGCGTGGGATAGGGAAGCAGCCCACAGTAAGTTATGTGGCCACAGACTGTGGGCCACACCTCACCAATTTGGGTTTCAAATAGCCCCCAAAGGACTCTGCAGAACTTAAAAGCAGAGAGATTCAGCAACTCTAGAGTGCAAACGCAATCTTAACCTCTAACGTGCTTTTCTGTAACAAGGCAGAAAATCAAAAGTGAGGAGTGCACAGCTGCCCCACCAGAAGTGAAGCAAAGTCTCAACAGGAGTGAGTCAACACGCTCTGGGCGACAGCTGGGTAAACATTTCCGATCAAGCCTTGCAGTTTTGATAGAACCCTGTGTGTATGTGTGATGGCACAGTTGGGTGGATTTGATGGCTGCTTAAATATCTGTAACCAAAGAGTATAAAGTAAGAAGGACATTGACAAACTGGAGAAGATAAAGAGAAACACAAATAATGGTGGTGATCAAAGCAGAAAGATATCACAGGAGGAAAAATGAGGATATTTAGCCTGAAGAGTCAAAACTTGGATGTAGATCTGGGCATGGTGGCTCACGCCTATAATCCCAGCAATTTGGGAGGCCAAGGCAGGTGGATCATGGGGTCAGGAGATCGAGACCATACTGACCAACATGGTGAAACCCCATCTCTACTAAAAATACAAAAATTACCTGGGTGTGGTGGTGTGCACCTGTAGTCCCAGCTACTCAGGAGGCTGAGGCAGGAGAATTGCTTGAACCCGGGAGGCAGAGGTTGCAGTTAGCTTAGATGGCACCACTGCACTCCAGCCTGGAGACAGAGCAAGACTCCATCTCAGGAAAAGAAAAAAAAAAAAAAAAAAAAACCCGACAAACAAACAAACAAAACAAAACAAAAAAACTTGGATGTAGAGTGGGGAGGATCAGGGATGATGTCTGTCTTCAAATATACCAAGGGCCAAGGCACGGAAGAAGAATGGGACTTGTACCATATGCATAATTCCAGGAAGAGACTAATGGTGAAAGTAGCTGGGAAATAGATTTCTACAAAATATAAAATGTTTTCTGAAAATCAAAAATGTTCAGAAATAGAGAAGCTGCTGGAAATTTAAGATGAGACAGAATGTTCTTTTGTCAGAGTCCTTTATGATATGGGAAGTTAGAACAGTTAACCTCCAAGCTACTTTCCAATACCAATTCAAAGATTGTGTGCTAAGACACTGTCCCTCATCATTTCCCAATACCATCCCTTTCAGCCCACCTGTCAGGGGTAGGCAATGTTAAGAGGATCAAATGTTACAGGTATGCAATACCCAGGAAGCGCTGCTGTGGCTCTGGGTTCCTCTCCAACACTTTCACTGAGGGAGTGATCATGCTCATCAGGGAGTGTGTGTAAGGAGGATGGGGTGAGCATGCAGGCATGAGGAAATGATTTTTACTTGGCCATTGCACTGTTTCACCAAATCCCCTTTAAGAAGGTTTTTAGATTTGCCTCTTGATGTTAATAAATAGCTCATAATGCAAAAAAAAGTGTTATTTTTTTCTTTGGTTGAAATAAACAAAACTAAATATTTAATTTTTTCTGAAGAGAAGTCATTTAGTTCTCAAATTGTATGCTAAACCCAACATTGTTAAGTTGGTAAGTCATCCTAAAATTCTGAGCCACCTGTCCAGTGGGAAGAAAAGATAGTAACTTATGAGATTACATCCTAACACCATTGCCACCTTCCCACTGGGAGGCAGCATGGGGTAATGGAAAGAGCACTTGTCTGGGAGTCCAACTTCCTGCTCCAACAACTTGCTATGGTACCTCGAGCAGCCATGTCACTTCTGCTGCCAAAGGTCACTGCCATTTTCTAACTCAACCATAATCACTCAACAGAGAAGACTGAATACCACTTGACTACACAATTATACCTGAGGACACACACTCAGGGAAAATGGGTTCAAAATGCATAGTACTCTCTACAGCTCTTAGATTTTCTCAATTCTCAATAACTTGAGTAAAGACTTTTATCCACAGCATTTGATGTGAACTCATACTTTTTCAAATCCTTCCTTCCCTCCTTCCTTCCTTCCTTCCTTCCCTCCCTCCCTCCCTCCCTCCCTCCCTCCCTCCCTTCCTCCCTCCCTCCCTCCCTTCCTTCCTTCTTTCCTTCTTCTCTCTTTTCTCTGCTTTTCCTTTTCTTTTCTGAGACAGGGTTTTCCTCAGTTGCCCAGGCTGGAGTGCAGGGGCATGATCATACCTCACTGTAACCTTGAACTCCTGGGCTCAAGTGATCCTCCCACCTCAGCCTCCCTAGTACCTGGGACTACAGGCACATGTGACTGGCTACTTTTTTTTTTTTATGTTTTGCAGAGATAGGGTCATGCTATGTTGCCCAGGCTGCTTTGAACTCCTGGCCTTGAGCAATCCTGCGTCAGCCTCCCAAAGCACTAGGATTACAGGTGTGAGCCACAGTGCCCAGCCTCAATTATGTTTTCAACAGTGAAATGGACTTAAATTGCCTTCTGTTTACAATGGCTGAAATCCATTTAAATTCTCTTGGTGGTCCTTTGTTGATTCCTGGAGACTTTTGTACTGTACTTGCCTCATTCCTACACATACTTTAATTGAATAAAATGAGAGAATGCATTTTCCCAAGTGCCTAAAGTGACTCTGGAAATAAACATGGAGAGTTACTATTTTTCAATCTACAACATATCATATTCGGATACATATCATTGTGGACATAATGAATGGGATTCTATATATCTATAATTAGTCAACATAATTTTCTTTTCCTCCTTATATAATGATTTTTATCTGAGCACCAAGGGTGTCCTTTAACATTCAAATTAAACTTCATGACAATCCAACAAGCCCAATATTACTACCTCAATTAAAGACATTGCTACACAGAAGGGTGAAAAAAAAATGATCCAAGTAAGATGACCAGGGATACACATCCCTGTTTACCAGGGAGGCAAACTGCAAGTCTCCTCTGGGAGGAGTATATAAAACAAATTCATATTTATGGTTGCTTCCTGCACTGCTGGCTAAATTGAAGTCATTTTGCCAAGATTCACACAAAAAAAGAGAGTACCATTTCCTGCATTCTCTGGCTGGTTCTGGCGAACAACTTGGAGAGAGGGGAAGTGACCTGCTTGAGGTGATGAGTTAGGAATCTATGAGGCTGCTGAATGGAAACTCAAGTGAAATTGGAACAGCTTTTTGTTTTTTATTTCAGCCCTCAATCATCTCTTTTCACTCTAAGGTTCTTTGCTTAAACTTTCTGCTTAGTTGCAAGTTGTGCTCTTACTGGCTGCAGATCAAGAGTGGAGATTTAAAACTAAAGTGTCCCCTCCAATCCCTGTTTAACCCTAGCATGAAGAAATGGACAAAGTTTGGTATAAACAATAGGTAAGGCAGCAACTCTCAAACTGTTTTGACCGTATGAGAGAGATAAGAAATACACTTTTCATTATATTCTGTACACACACATACAAATAGGTATTTTTGTGTGCATTTTACACATGTTAAAATAAGAATTTAAAGAAACAAAATTTGCACTTACTATATATGACGTCTTTTGATATTTCTCTCTCTCTCCCTCCCTCCTTTCTTTTTTCCTTTCTCTTTCTTGTATTGACCCACTAAATTGAATTCATAATGGGTCATGAATCTCGGTTTGTATAAAAGCAAAACAAAACAGCTTAAAGTTCAAAAGTGAAAGACTTGTTACTGCTTCAGGAAGGTCATACTGGGGTGAGGAGAGAACATTGATCTAGCAGCCGGGAGACTGAGGTTCGATTCCTGTTGACTACTAACTATGTGTACCAGCTAGAAAGCAGGGTAAATGGTATGGGCTGAAGAGCCTGTGTTTGCATCTCACCTCTGTCAGTTACAAATTGTGTGAATTTAAGCAAGTTACCAAACATCTCCACGCTTCCATATTCACATCTTTCAAATGGAGCATTCATAGAACCTACCCCCAAGGGTTATTATGAGCATTTAGTGAGTTATTGTAGGAAAATTACTCAGAACGGTTCTAATGACTGGCATTTAGTCAGTGGTCAGTAAATGTTATCTAGTATTATTTTAAATTGAGGTGACAGGATCTGTTCTAACCCTTGAAATTTTTCACATAGGTTGCTCATTCTTAAGAAGATGAGAAGGAATTAAATGAGGAGAAATGAGTCAAAGTTGTTATGGAAAATGGACTGTTAATGTCATTTGACCACAAGCTTTTTTTGAGCTAGCAATAGTTGCTAAAATAGTCATCATAATCCTAGATGGCAGTAAGTGAAATAAAAAATGTCAGTAGAGGCTGCTAATAATCACACTATATTGGTCAGGAAACATTTAATACACTGTACTTAAAGTCATGGAGCTACCGGAAGGGTTGATCACTTACGGTCATGGAGCTGCGAGAAATCTATTCTAGGAGAAGGTGAACAGAGCTGGGAGGAGATGAAGACCATGTTAATAAAGGCTTGGTTGAGAAAATGAGAGGTGTTTAGCTTGGAGATGGTAAGATTTAAGGGAGTTCTGATAACTGCTTTCAAATGGTTGAAAAGTTATTGTGTGGATGAGGAAGAAAAATTATTGTGTAGCAGTTATAATAAAACCAGTAGATAGAAGTTTCAATAAAATACATTTGAACTCTATATAGAGAATAATTTCCAAACAATAAAAGCTGTCCAGCAACAAAATACATTACCTGGCCAACAGAAAGCTCTCCATCACTGGAAACTTTCAAGCAGAGACAAGATGACCTACTAGGAATGCCTAACTGATTTTTTAAATTGGTAACAAGATCAAATCACAACCTATTTCAGAGCTAAAATTCAACACAATAGCACAGGTAAATGGGCTTTAAAAGGCCTAAGCCGTGCACATATGTGGGTGACATTATGTCAATGTGTCTGCACCTGTCTGCACCACCTGGAGTGTCTGTTTAAGTCCTCAAAAACACATTTTGCTTCCCATCCTTAATTCCCATATAAGGCCATTCCCTAAGTTCTATTGCAGAACTTGGGCAGCCATGTAGCTCTCCACCAATGAAACAGCTAGGACTTTGTGCAACTTCTCATCCACAGTGGAGAGCCAGTGGAGTTTTATTTTTGTTTTGCTTACTTCTCTTTCAGCCCTTTAATAGCAAACAAACAATTTGGTGATAATTTAGGCTCCAAATAAACTCCTCACTCCCCCTCTCATGCCTAAAAACTGTCAAAATGTTTGAATGTAGAAGGATTATTCAGGATTCATTTTATAAGACATTTGAGTTTAATTTCTGTTGTTTCTTCTCAAAGTAGAACACTTCTCCTCCCCTCAACTTTGAGTCTGGGTTTCTCATCTCGTAGGTGGGTTTGATGAATATATCTGTTGATCATGTGCAAACTCCTTTGAGAAAATAAAAAGCAATGTTCAAACGTTCAAAAATAATGTCTTTTATAGTTCCTATCTCAAGACATCTATGATAAAAATCTCTGTGAAAGACATGTGACCTAAAAAGGAAAAAAAATACCTCCATTATACAGAAAGCAAAATGGTTTGGCATTTGTGAAGTAGGACTCTGAATTGGTCAGATAAAGACGGAAAGGAAAAACAGAAGACTAAGCAATAGTCCAGGAAATATGAAAAGTATTTACAGCCAGTTGAGATCAAGCAGACCTCAAATATATATATATTTTTTTTCAGGAATAGAACATTTGCAGCCTGAGTTAACAGCATAGTTACAGTAGTCTTGGCTCACTTTTGTGGAACAGACCCACCCATAATGACTTTAGAAGCTGTGGCTGGTGCAAAGTCCATTATAAGACTTTCACTGAAGCCAAGCTTGGGTTATAATGAGGCCCAATATATCCCATCTCTGTCCTGTACTCAGAGGTAAAATCTAAGCACTGCAATGCCTTACAAACAATAGGTACTTAATAATATTTGCTGACTGAATGTGTATAATAAAATGTAGATCAAACCTAGATGATCAAATATATTAGTGCCTCTGTTTCATTTCATTTTGTATTGATGTGCCCCTCTGATATGGTTTGGCTGTGTCCCCACCCAAATTTCATCTTGAATTCCCATGTGTTGTGGGAGGGACCTGCTGGGAGGTAATTGAATCATGGGGGCAGGCCTTTCTCATGCTGGTGTCATGAAAGTAATAAGTCTTACAAGATCTGATGGTTCTATTAGAGAGAGTTTCTCTGCACATGCACTCTCTCTTTATCTGCTGCTATCCATGTAAGATGGGACTTGCTCCTTCTGCCATGATTGTGAGGCCTCCTCAGCCATGTGAAACTGTAAATCCATTAAAACTTTCTTTCTTTTGTAAATTGCCCAGTCTTCAGTATGTCTTTATCAGTAGCACGGAAACAGATGAATACACCTTCCTTGTCAAATGTTTTAACATTTGGTATTTGCTGAGAACCCTAGACTTGGAATCAGAAGATCTATGTAAATTCCAATCCAGTTTGGTCACTTACTAACACTGTGAGCTTGGGCAATTCTTTTAATCTCTCCATCCTCAGTTCCTTAGAGTTAAAACTTGGATGACAGTAATTGCCTTCATGAGGTTGCAGGTTTTATGCAAAAATAAAATGCAAAAATCATTAGGAAATTACTTTTTAAGCAACAAAGCACTCTCAAGTGTAAGATTAGGTGAAAAAATTATAGTCCACAGGTCACCCTCTTATTTTCCTTCTTCCAGGTGTAGGCTGAGGCTACTTTGAGGGATCCTCAAAATTAAATAGAGAAAATGGGCATATTTGTTTTAATAATAACTTGATGATATATCGTGTGTCCAAAGGATCTACACAAACATCTCCAAATACTCCGTCTTTGACCTCTAAAAAGACTCCCGTGGAAGAGGCTTCCCCATCTGCTAGAGTCTCCTAATCAGGTTAAGAGAAACAGGACAGTATCTTAGATGGAGAAAAATCCTGGACACAGAATAATCCAGTGTTATACAGAACTAATAGCCCCTTTTATGTTTTACAATGTTGTTCTTGCCCTGCTTTTCACATAAAGATTTGGCGATACTGCAGTAAGAAAACATAAAACAAAAAATCCTTGGGAGTCGAGTAACGGGTTTGGGGAGATGCTGGTCAAAGAGTTCAAAGTTTCAGTTAGGAGGAATAAATCCAGGAAATCTATTGTACAACATGGTGACTACAGTTAATAACAAGGCATGGTATACTTGAAAATTGCAAAGTATTGTATACCTGGAAATTAAAAATAGATTTTAAATATTCTCACCACAAAAAAATGAAAAAAATGTGTGAGGTGATATAAATGTTAATTAGCTTGATTCATCCTTACCACGGATGCATATATCAAAACATGTCATACATCATAAATATGTACAATTTTAATTTGTTAATTAAGTAAACAAGTAAACAAATGCTGACTGAATTTTAAAATCCTTCATAAATGTTGGGAAAATATGCTATCCAACAAAAAGGGAGAACATTTTTAGAGAAATAGGGATTGTAGTAGAATTTCTATTGGCCAATTATTTGTAAAAGTTGTTCATTGGGGCTTCTCCACATAGATGGCAAGGGTTACCAACATTCAAATTTATCTGTTCTTTCTATATATATACAGACATATATCTATGAAAACTGTCTTGGGTTAATTGTATATCAACAGGCCTCATCTCAATAGTTTAATTTAACTCTCTGTTAAGACTTCTGCAGCAGAACGCAACAATTGTGGACCTTAGTGTCAGCACTTTTAGGTGGAGAGTCAGTGCAACTCACAGCTAGAAGACACCATCACCACTCCCTTAGCAATGCTCTGAGCTCTCTAGAACAGAAGATGACTTGAGCATCCAAAGACAGTATTTCTTATGACGCCAGTCTACACTCCCCACATGACTGGGTCCAAACTGAACTCCGCAGGGAATCAAAACAGTCTAAGCTAACTGATCCAAGTCTTTTAGTTGTTTATGGTTCATAGAACAGGCTTTAGTAGAGATGATAAATAAGGCTCTGATGGTAGCTCTCAAACTTTTAGAGGAAGAGTGGGCAACTTAGTACAAAGATAACTAACTTCCTCTTTTGATTCTTCTCCTGGTTTGGCAAGAGAAATGGAATGTTTTTAAAGCCACGGAGGCTTATGGTTGTCCCCGGAGATTAATGAAGGAATCAGAGAAATACTAAAAGCATCAGCAAAATTATTTATCTCTGTTTTGAAATACTGAAGAAAAAGAAACGTTGGAGGGGAGTGACTTTATAAAAATAGAAAGAAAAACCAAGTGTTTGTTAGGAAAGATATTCAACTTTCAAGTCAATTAAGGCCTACAAGCAAATAAAATTTATTTGCTGCTATTTTTCCAGAATAAAGCAGAATGAGAGAGAAGCTTCCACTTGCTGGAGTGGTCAGGTGTGTTGTTATTTGATACTACACTTTACATGCTTGGGAAAAAACAGGTGGGCACCATTTCAAACATAAATCAAGACAACTCTCTAGGCCTCAAGAAGGTATTAAAACTAAAGCAGTCAGTTGACTTGACTCCCAAGAAAGACTGGTTGTCAACTTCTTCTAGGCCCTCTTTCTTTGCACTTTTTCTTAGACCTCCAATTTACTAGCAATCAGTTTCCATTCTTTAAAGCCCTGGGTAAGCTGTCAGTAGCATCAATGTTATTAATCTCAGTGGCCATGTCAATGACAGTCACTGCTCATATAAGGCCACACAGAGGCTTCACATAATAGAGAGGTATTAGGCCTTAGTAGACAAGGTAAGTCTGGGGAAATGAACAGGCTGATTGTGACAGTTTTAATAAAAGCACAAAGCTTTCTTATCTGCTATATAACTTTTTGCTTTGCACCAAATGGGAAGTGCATCCTTTTGGTAACAATTCAATTCATAAGGCTTGAGGGAAGATAAATCTTTAAAGAACTGAGTGAACAGCATCAGCTTTGAAATACTACTTCTTGGGATCCTGAAAAAAGGCTCCTCCAAGCACCGACCTGAGCAAAACCCCTAGGTGTGTGTGCTCTAAAAGTGGCCTGTAAGTGACATTTGACTAGCTGCTAAGAAGGGACCCTCAGGCAGGAGAAGGTAACTAACTCACAAGGGAAAAATTCCATGGTTTGAGTTTTATTAGCTCTATTTCTCACCAATTGAGGTGCATGGCTTTAGGCTCAACTTATATAAGTTGACTCACTGGGAACCTGGTGTAGAAACTGATCACCCCTGATGGCAGAGACGAGGACCAGCACCGTGGAATACACCATCCAGGCAAGAACTTGGAATGCCTATCATCTGAGATGGAGATTGACTGCTCTTCTAATGTTTCAGCTCCTTATCTGAGCCTAGAAAATGATTTTCTTGCTTGTTCCAGATCTTCTTTAGCTTGGCTCTACTGTCTTGCTCCCCAGTGTTCTCTCTGCCTTCCACTGAGCCCTTGTATTTTGGAATCTGGGTTCCAGGTATTTACAATTGGATAACCTACTGTCGCTCCTCGACATGATCTTTGTTTGACCATCTCTGCCTAGGCTTTTTTGACTCCTCCTGGCCTTCCCCTGCTCTAATAAGCCCTGGACATCCAGGACACAGTTGGCCACTTGCTCACTACTTTCTGCCTGCCTTTTCCTGTTGTCTGTGGCCTGAGGATTTTCCTCACTCTGAGTGGGTATCACTGATCCTAGCTTCTCCTTGCCCCTGTACTCTTATTCTGAAGATCTTATGTGGCCCTTGGCCTCAGCCTGTGCACACTACAGTCTGTTTTCCTGCCTCTCAGGGCTTAGTTGAGAACAGAGAAAAGCCCTCTGTTTTGTCATCTCATTATCAGAGCTGCCTTCTCTGATCTAAGGACAGGAGTCTCTAGTCCTATCAAGAGGGAAATTCCCAGGTAATCTTGTTCATGCTCAGAATAGCCAGAGATAGCGGTAAATACCTGGTTGGCTGGAACAATGTGCCAACCAGGCGACTGGGGACTTCCCCAGTGAAAACAGCAGCCCAGTAAATAAAGGAGGTGTAATTTCTGGGTGTGAATGACTCATGGTCTCCAAATGCATGGTGCTCAGCTCTCTTCAGTCATCAAACATGTCCCAAAGGCCCACTAGGAGCCAGATGCTGCATGAGGAATGAGAGGAAAAGGAAACCTCCTTTTATTGGGCACCTATGTTGTATCATGCACTTTACACCGATCATCTTTAATCCTTCCAATAACACTGAAAGGGAGTTCATGTCCCCACTTGACAAATGAGAAAACAGAAGTTTAGTAATTTTCTGAAGGTCATACACCCACTAAGAGGAAGCACACGATTTTAGAACCAATTCTATCTGACCCCAAAGTCGAAATTCTTCTTAGATACCACACAGGGACACTACTCACTAATTTACTAATTCATTCACTCCTTCAATTCAGCCAACAAGTGTTCCTGAGACACTGCTGCAATCAACGTCTCTGATAAGCTGAGTGTGAGAAGACCCTTTGCTAGGAATTAGAAGGTCACTTTGGAGGAACTCAGTGGGAAACTCTTTGGGACTTTACAATGCTGTCATCTATGTGTGGTATCAAATGAAACAGTTGGCTTCCCTTTAAATTAATAATAATAATAATAACAACAACAACAATAATAATAATAAAATGTATAGTCCACCAGCCCTTCAACAGAAGTGACTGCCAAACTAATGAAAATCCCAAGGGTGAGTTTTTTCATTATTTCTGATAGGTGTTCATGTTTAAGAGGAACTGGATATATCTAAAAAGTGACAGGGCCCTTTCTACACAAATCACCTGTGCTGACCTAAGGGCTAGAAATTTTAAACATTGCTTTTTTACTTTAAATGAAAACCACTTCTACATATAAATATAAAAGTACACTATCCAACTAGGAAAAACATATGCTAATCAAAAAAATAAGAAGACAAGAAAGAAGAAGACTTTGATCCAAGTAAACTGAGGAACATCTTCGACAAAGTGAAGATTTAAGTAGTTAATCAAGAAGGCTCACTGTCCCAAGTAGTAAGCTCTGGAAGGGCTACACCTATTCTGAAAATCTTTCATTTGTACTTTTTATGGCTTCTGGAGGTCTCATCTCTACAGAAATGGAATGGACAAGAGTAAAACGCTAGAGGCTGGAAGGCTTCTGAGGCATCATTCAAGTATGTACCTCCCATGTGCTACATAAAGAAACCGAGACATAGCTTAGCAAAGACACACTGGCCACATGGCTTAGTCCTTTTCTTGATCCCCCTGAATTTTTATTATTAACTTTAGAACATACTTTTGGACATGGTCATGTTGCTTTCTAATTTTCCCACGCATGAGACTTTTGTCCTTCTTAAACCATCCACCTATATGTTGCAGCCAAGTTTTCCAGTAGAGCAGGTATGCAGCATAGTTTGTGGCACACCACTACAGTTCATTGAGAACTTAGGAAAATAAACTGCATTGAATATAAGACTCAAACACGGAGGATACAAGGAATAGCAGAATTGAGGCGACTCTCACAGGGTAAGTCACCTTGTTTTGTTTTGTTTTTTTTTTAATCAAATGGGCACATGTGAAGCTTCAGGACATAGCCTGGGAGCATGTTTTTCCCTGTCTACACACGGTCCAGGGCTGGTATCCACAAAATCTCAGCCAACATCTCCAGTCCCCCTGCACTCAGGTTGTCAGTGACCTTGATATCAGTTGTGAAATGTTTACTTTCCGAGGTCTAAGGTTACAGCTGTTCAACAATTTTTAACTCCTCGGTTTCTCCAAATAAATGGGAGTCAATGCCACATGGATTAGCTTTTTAATCCTATCAGGTTCACATTCCAGGGATCAGTTTCAATGTTCATGTGTTACCAAAAAGTGGGAATCCAGCACACATTGAATTAGAAACGCCTCAGTGATTGCGGTACAGTGTGCTTCCCAAGATGTTCTGAAGAATATCACTGCTACAACATCCTAACAGGTGTGCCATGAAAAACGGATTCTGTGGCCTATTAAGTCCCTTTCTTGGAATTCATGTGCTCATTTACTTGTTAAGAGCTCTGAGAATATTGATAATATTCAGTGTTGCTTTTTCTTTAACTCTGCCTTTGCCAAATCTATTTGATTACAGATTCTTTCAAGAAACATCCATAACATTCCAGGAAATATGCTTTTCAAAATGTGGATCAAGGCCATTTCACAGATAAGAAAACTGAGGGCTAAGGTTGCAAAGGGAATTTCTGAGAGTCAGCCAGGTAATGACAACTTCCCGTCTAGATGCCATTCTGATATCATGAAAATCTAAGGTGGTGAGCTTTGCCTGGCTTTAGCTCAAAGTGACAAGGTCCCATCTATTTATGTGTGTCCACGTAAAATAAAATCTAGAGACTATATTCTAAAAGTGTTATTGGTGGTCATTCCTGGGTAGGATTTAAGGTGATTTTTAAATTCTTTTCTTTAATTTTAATTTTCCAAATTTTCTATAATACTTCTGTATTACCATAGTAATCAGACATATGTAATAAGAGATATGTATTTTATGTTTGTAGTAATATACCTAGGCACTGAACTTATGACATACTGAGAGACCCAGTTACCCATGCCATTTATTTTTAGGGGGGGGGGGACTCTTCAAGGTGCCAGCAGGGGTACAGTAGAACAGACTCAAAGAAGTTTTATTCAAACAAGAGTATTTTCACTGACACATTTTCCATGTATCATCTTTTGGCAACCATCAAAACTATTCCCTTGATGGCATACTTGTGAATTACTCAGTTGCTAGGGATTCCAGTTCCATTTTGCCTAATGACCTTCTTCTGGCTTCTGAATCCAAAGTCAGTTTACGAAAGTTCTGGACCCAAAACTGGGAGTGGGAATCATGGCCTCTGGGCTCCCAATGCTGCCATGGGAAGGTTCTGCTGGGGCCAACTTTCCTCATCCATGCAAAGGGTGGCAAAAGCCTTGGGAAGACTGGCAGAGAAAGAGGGGACATATGGGATGCAATGACTTGGAGAAAGGCCAGGCTGGAGAGGATTTTACAATTGTATTTATTGAAAAAGGCCTCTATTACAGGCAAAGCGCTAGATCTCTTACATGTATACTTAATCCTTCTTACACCAAATGAGGTGAATATCGTTCCCTCCATTGTATGTATGAGAACACTGAGGATCAGAAGACTAATCCACGTTGAACAAGGTCATTGAGCTAGCCAGTGTTGAAGCTGTGATTCAACCTCAGTTCTCGCTGATTGTGTACCTGTAGAAAATCCTCTAGTCTACTGCTTTGCCTTTGGATGCTACTTAAAGCATCCAGAGATGGGGTGCTAACTAGGCACATGGGAGTGAGTTCATTTTGTTGCTGGGAAATTTCTCCTAAATAAACTGAAAATCTGCCTCTTTCAACCAACTCCCATTGGTTCTAGTTTTCCTTTGGGGAGCAATTAGTTTAGCAGAAATGCTAAATCTCTTGTATACATAAAAGAGAAATGTATAAAGATGCCATCGGTACATAATATATACTTCCTGGTTGTCTCATGACTGAACAAAAGGGGAAAGAGATCTTAGAGTGTGAGGGCTTTGGTTTTAACTCCAGTTCTGCCATTTCACCATTTAACAGCTGAGAATTTTGGGAAAAAAAAAAAATCCCTTAATCTGCCTCAGTGTCTACTTTTTCTTTTGTAAAATGGAGTTAATTATTCTTGCCTATTGCACATTTCTAGTGCTTACCAAGTATAAGAAAACACTTAAAATTGCTTCATAAACATAGGCTGTTTGTTTTATTTACCATTTTTATTTATTTATTTATTTATTTATTTATTTATTTATTTATTTATTTTTCCGAGACAGAGTCTCACTCTGTCGCCTAGGCTGGAGTGCAGTGGCGCAATCTCGGCTCACTGCAAGCTCCGCCTCCTGGGTTCATGCCATTCTCCTGCCTCAGCCTATCAAGTAGCTGGGACTACAGGCACCCGCCACCACACCCAGGTATTTTTTTTTTTTTTTTTTTGTATTTTTCGTAGAGGTGGGGTTTCACTGTGTTAGCCAGGATGTTTATTGTTTTATGTCCTGTAAATAAGTTTAGTGAATGACCCTAATTGTTCCATGTATGTAAGGAAAGGCTCTCTGGCCATAAGTTTTAGTAGAGAGTCCTATATCTAGGGGAGATGAATTAATATGGTGACAGACAACCTGATTAGCTGATACATATTTAAGGAAAGTGGAGTTACGAAGATTAGCACAAGGGCCAAGTTTCTCAAAATGGCATGCTTATATACTTATTTCAAAGACATTGTGGAGAAAGATGGAGGAAGAATACTAGCTGCAAGAAGAGAATTTCTTTTCATGGCTGAGCTACATTAGTAGCCTCTAAGACTGGCCTAGCCTCAAGAGGGGAGACACAGGATCACACCCCACTGAGATTGCTTTTGATGAATTGCATCTCAGAACATCTTTCTCATGGTGGAGGCTATGTTATCAAGTCAGAGATGTCCTCTGAGTTCACATGTGAACAAATGAATCTCCTTACAGACAAAGAGATCAATCACTGAATATTTTCCATTCCATGCGAATGAGAAGGCAGCATCTCTGCCACAGGCGGTGAAGTTACTGATGCCAAGTACATGTGACAAGACTTGATGCCCTCACCTCCATTTACTGCTTCATATATTATCTCATGATTTCTAAGGGTCTTTCCTGTCCCCAGTGTGTGCAGGAAACAAGCTCTGCCTCTTATCTGAGAGCCAGGAACATTATCTGAACAGGAGGTGGCTGCAGAAACACTGGTGTCAAACCAAATGCACTGGCTGAAGCACCTCTTTTTAGGGAAAACATACACGTGAATGCACACGCACACACCCCTAGAATAAATGATCTGCAAGGCTGCTGAAGCCTATAGCATGAGCCCAGCCTAATCTGATATCCTATGACCTATTCTTCCTGTCTGCTCCCATGTCTGCCTTCCCATCTAAAATAGGACCTGACCCATCCTTGTGAACAGGGAGCCCTCAGCAACAGCTGAGGGAGGGAGGGCTTGAGGAGTCCAAGAGTCACTCACTATGAGGCAATGGCAACTGCTTTTCAATTTGGAGAATTCTTTCTTTGCAAGCAAAGGGACCTTTATCATAGGTGTAAAGGAGAAAGAGGCAGGTTAAAAAAAAAAAAAAAAAAAAAAGACACAAAGGTTGCTTGTCACACAGCAGAGGGAAGAGAATAGCTTCCCATTCTCCTTCAGGCTCTGGCCCCAGATGACAGCTGAGCACAAGTGGAATCAAATCAGCCTTTAGCGCTTCGTCCGCACCCCCAGCAGTCACAGATACAGCTTCCACTTGAGCTGTCAGCCTGACCAAAGTGTTCATGATTAGCACCTTCCTGGACTGAGGGTATAAATGGAGAATCGCAGCTCACTTCTGAAAGTAGCGGCAGTCACATACCCATTCATTTCTATGGAGCCAAACGTAAACAAAAAATGAATGTTCCTGTATACTCTCCAAATTTTGTTTTCTCCGCTAAAATATTGGGGAGGGCAGTAGATATCTTCCTTTCTACTGGTCTCTTTCCATATGCGAAATGATCTGTATGTTTGACATTCCACCAAATGATTCTCAAAGGGAGACAATGAAAACCCCCGCACCCCCATTTGTCAGTATTTAATGCTTAATGAACTCTTGGCAAGTCTGTCCTCCCAGAGCTACGTGTTTGTTATTGCTGCTTAATGGTTATCTGTCCGACACTCCAACATGCCAAGAAGCCTTGCTCGTAATCAGAAATATATATTGATTAACTGGTTGGTTAATCTACAGAGAGGTTTTCTGGAGATTGCCACATTTACTAAGAACCACCAAACCCAGCTGTGCTCTTTATATTTAAATCCCAGGCATTCTCTAGTGAGGGGCGGGGGCACTGGGTCCAGCCTGCCCCTGCCTCTATCTCAACGATAATCTCCCTCAGCTGTGTATGAATCTGGATCGAGCGAAGGACATTCAGAGCTCTAAGCCTTTAGGTGCAAAAGATTCTCTACAAATGTACATTCAGAGTAAACAAAACCCATCAGGCCCCTGCAAGAGTCCGACGCCTGATTGCACTAAACACATCACGATGGAATCTGCAATTGGCAAAGTAATTGGCGTTATTACAGCTGATGGGGAATTTCTGATGCTGCCTGAGCTCTCCTTTGAAATAATACTCAGCCATTTAATTTGTCCAGCTCTTGTTTAGCTGATTGCTCTTTTCTGCTGGAGTTTATCAGAATGAAATGTGCTGTCTCTCTAGATGCCTGCAGGCTGAGATTTCTTTTTGCCAACACCCTCCCGCCTCTCCTCTTACCCACCCCTGCCTTAGGCCACTGTTCACCAGATGCCAATAAACCAAAAATGCAATGGGTTTGAGGTGGGTGAATCAAGCTGATTTAACTCAAAGCTGTCCACTTTTGGTCCCACCTCCAGAGGTACCTGAACATTCCTGTTATACCATAAAATCATGGTGAGTGACAAATAAACCTCCAAAATTTGATGGTCCTAAAATAGGCTCACAAAACTTGTTAACTCCGAAAATAAGATGTGTAATAGAAGACATTTTTTGATATGATCCCAAGGCCAGAAAGCATTACAGAAATGTCAGAATTTGTATCCCTGAATTTTTGTTAAGGGATTTGCTTTGACCCCTGGGTATATAAACAGCCTTAGAACTGGTCCCACAAATATTTATTGAGCATCTACTTTTGGCTGGAAGCACATAGAGTGGATTTACACCCATGGTTGATATAGTTTGGATATTTGTCCCCGCCCAAATCTCATGTTGAAATGTACTTCTCAATCTTGGAGGTGGGGCCTTGTGGGAGGAGTTTGGACTATGGGGGCAGATCCCTCATGAAGGACTTGGGTTGTCCTCTTGGTGATAAGAGTACCCAAGCTCTAAGTTCGCACATGATCTGGTCATTTAAAACATGTGGCACCTCTGCCCCTACTCGCTCTCTTGCTCCTGCTCTGGCCATGTGATGTGCCTGCTTCCCTTTCACCTTCTGCCATGATTGTAAACTCCCTGAGGCCTCCCCAGAAGCCAAGCAGATTCCAGCACCACGCTTCCTGAAAAATCTGCAGAACCATTAGCCAACTAAACCTTTTCTTTAAATAAATTACTCAGTCGCGGGTATTTGTTTATAATGATACAAGAACAGCCTAATACAATGCTCACTCCATGTTCTCTACTTTGGTAATTCTGTTCTTACACATATCAAAGGCGGGAAGCCAAATTTAGCCAGCTGCATTTTCTCACAATACAATTAAGCCTGGCACAGACCTCTCTTTTTTCCATCAGCAAACTACTTGCCCTATCACCAAGTCAACAATGGACTATTTGCTGGAAACAAGAGTTCTGCAGCCTGGATGGCTCTTTTTTGCAGATGCCCTCTCACTCCCCTGATGCCTCATTAAATCCAAAACCTACGTGCTTCTTGAATCATCTCTTATTTTTCATATGGAAGCAACTGAATTTAGCGGTGTGAAAGTCATCATATAAAATCCTAAAAAATTCCCAAGTCCTAGTGCAGTCTCTCCAAACATCTAAATGTCCTTTGGTCTGGTTCCTCACTGATGTTTCTGGGCAATCAATCACTGCACCTGTGAATCTTCCACAGGGTAGGAGCCAAAGTGGACCTCCAGAAATACGTGGAGGATCACTGGGCCTGAGAAAGTTGCTTAAATGAGGCAATACCCTATGGTTGAATGACCTACTGATACATTTATTAAAAATCATTTTTAGTGCCTTATGGTTATTCCTCCTCCATGAGTGAAAGATAAAATGTTAGTTCAGAAAGTGCTGTAGGTGGGAAGAGAAGGAAGCAGTCAATGAAGGCACATGTGGGGTGTTCCCTCCTCCTGGTGAAATGGTCGCTACGCATCCCTCAGCCTGTTCTCATCAGTCGCTGTCCTCCTGCTTCCTCTCCTAGGGCCATTCTCCCAGGACTACAGTGTTTATCTCTGCTCATTTAAAATGGCAAGCATCATAAACAGCCTAGTGAAAGGTTAGGTGAATCTAGGTTTTGTGGGTTTGGTTTATTATGTTTGTTTGTTTTTCCTGTTGGATAATCCCAAACTCTAGTCATATGGTCTTGGGAAGCTAAAATTTGTGCTCTAACCCTGACTTCAGCAGTCCAAGATCAATTTCAGTTATGTAATTTATAAGAGTAATAAGAATTATAGTGCACATTTGTGGAGTGTTTACTAGATGCCAGACACTTTTCTATGGGCCTATCTTTTCAATCCTGTTCAAAACCCCATGGGGTAGGTATCCTTCCTCTACTAAGGATGACTCTAGCCACAAAAGTCAAATAACTTACAGAAGTCACACAGCTAGTACAGGGCAAACCTGTCATTCAAACTTATCAGTTTGGTTCCAAAATCATTGCTCTTAACTACCAAACTATAAAGTAATGGAAAATGTTCTCTGCGCTTGATACTGGATACAGCAAGTTGGGAAAGTTGGGAGAGATTTATGCTTTGTTGCTAAACAAGCACCAATTTTTACTATTTATAGCTGTAAAGATTACAACAACATCACACAAAGTTTTTCCCTCCATGCATCATTGGCTTGGGTCACCCATTAGAAACATGAGGTCTGCCAATAACTCTGGTGCATATTTTTAGGAAGGTGAGAGGCGTACAAAGGAAATCATGGCAGAGCTGGAGGGCGGTGGAAGAGGATGGCCACTATCAGGGAAATATCCAAAAAATGAAGGGGAGGCTGTCTGCAGTCTTAACCCAGCCTCACAACACAAGCAAGCAGACGTCTGGAAGAAGCCACGTGAGAGCTGCAAGCTGTTCCACTACGAGGGCCCCTCTCTTGTGGAGGTCTCTTGACACCTCTCAATGGATGTCTTTTGTCTGGTACAACACGGTAGGAAACGGGGTGGGTAGATAGGTGGAAGGACAAAAAGGTGAGAGTGGGAGCCAGGTAGTGGGGTTGGAAGGAACTAAAAAAGTGAGCTTGCTTATTTGTTGTGGAGATGGGCCTATTCCATCCTCAAGAGGGAGATTTGGAACTACCCTGATAAAGGAATTAAGAAAAAGAAATCTCTCAAGCCCTAAAGGTGGTTTGTGAATTTGCATTTACTATGCAGGAGTCATTCCTAGACCTAAAAATGTATAGAGCACAGTCATGTATCATACTAACATTTTAGACACAGGAAAATATGATGCTGTAACTAAATCTAGTAATAAACACAGACATTAGAGATACAGTACAAAACATCAATAACCCCAGGTCTCAAGTGAGCAGAATTACAGGAGAAGTTTGAAGAAGCTCAACTTTAGGCCACTTTACCAAAAGGATTGAAGAGGAAAAAAAAAAAAACAAAACAAAAACAAAAACAAAAACAAAAAAAACCGGATGAAAAACTGAAGATGTAAAGACAGTGGAAGGATTCACAGAATAAGTAAATCTTTGGGGTCTCAAGGGATCACAGACATCATCTACTCCTACTCCCTTGTTGCTAAGGGCATCATTCAAAGTTAATTCAACCAGTTGGCCTCACTTTGTTTATATTTCTGTTCTGAAAAAATTGAGTGTAAATCAGATTTTGAAATATGACATCATATTTGAATATACTAGCAGGGATGACTTATACTGATTTCCTTGATCAAGTGGAAACAATTTTCTGCATAAGAATAACCACCTCCCCGCCAATACCCACCTGTCGTCTCTCAATTTTCTCACACGTGACCTTCTGCATGTTAGGTTTGTTTTAAGTCAGGCCCACCTGCACACAGCCCTCAGATGGTCAGAACGTCTTGGAATTAAAAAACAAAATATTCACTGAGGTCTAGAGATTTAGTATCCCAAGAGAACTTATTAAGACTTCAGAATATTCCACGGAAATGCCAGACTTTCTGGAAAACACCTGGAGAACTTCTTTCTCCAGGACCAAATGCCAATACTGGTTAAAAAAAAAATCAACTAAAAACACTATCAAGGCAAGCAGTGCAAAAAATGTATACTTGTGGGAGGAAACTGTTGATTTCATGTAAGAAGAGTAAAAGTGTCCGTTTGGGCTTCAGTGTGAGGTGCATGTATGCACGTGGGCAAATATTTTTGTTAAAAATGCCCTGTTATTGTCACACATGTTTGATAAGAAAAATAATTAAATGGGTTTCCTTAGGAATTACGAGAAAAGATACACGTTGCGTGCAGTTATCCTAAAAATAGCAAGAAAGATAGTGTTACGAGCGGAACCACTTTTTTTGGAGGGTGAACATTATTCCTATTACAAATATTCACATATAGGCTTGTAGAAGAAGAAAAAACAAACGAGGAGTCCAAATCCTACTCTTTTATTAATACTAGGAAAGCTCAGTGTGGGTTAACTAGAACAGAGCTTGTCAAACAATCTTTGATGAAGGACCAGATGTTTTGTCCTTAATCCATGTTTTTTGTATGGAAACTTTGGTAAAATACTATAAAGACAAATCAGTCGGAAAACAATCACATGCTTGGATATCACAAAAACGTCAAATTGCTATAAAAGTTTCTAAATGTATCCCATGGTGGACCAGCGACACACACTCAACAGGCCAGCAGTGGCTTGGAGCCCACAGTCTGCATAGCGTGGGGTCAGAGAGCAAAGATCCATGGCACAGGTGATACAAGGCAAGCTAGAAAAAAGGCCTAGAGAGTAAAGGCATGTGTTTACTAAGCGATCGTCTGAGCAGGCAAACTCTTGGGATCAAGCCTGCCCCGGAAGACAGTGAACGCTGCATCGGGGCCGCCTAATGCATTATCTCTTCAGGGCAGCATTGTGAAGCTGGATCTTTTTGGATTATCTTTTAGACCCAGAGAGAATGTCTAGCTAAGCAGGCAGAGAAGACCATAAGCCCAAACGCTGTCACTCACTTGTTTACTATCCTGGGCAAGTCTCAGTTGTTGAATGGAAAGAACAGGGAATGACCACAGGTGTGGGCTTTACAGAATCCATGCTAACTTATACTTCTTGTGCTCAGACTGCAGGTTCACTGTGAAAAGGGAAGAGTAAGAGAGAGAACCGGGTTTTGTGGGGAATGGGTTCTGCGGGCATGAGAAGCACACGGCACGTTCCTGGGACAGGAATTGCTTTTTGAATGTGACGCCTTGGCCTCCTCTTCTCTTCCAGACTTCCTCCTTACTGGAGTCTTTAATCTAGAAAATGAGGAGGCTGACTTAGATTTTGGAGAGCTTCTGAAAATACCAACATCCAGACCCCACCCAGACCAATTCAATCCACACTACAGGGGTTAGGACTGGATTCCCGTATTTTTCAAACTGCCCTGATAATTCCTGTCTGCAGCCAAGGCTGGGGATGGCAGCTTTTCGTGGTCTCTAGTGTCTCATTCCATTTTAAAATAGGGGTGTGGGGATGTGGGAGGGTGTAAGGAAGCAGCAGCTGAAGTATTTCCTTATACACGGCTTTGCTTTGGGATGGCTCTTCCCTAAACAGCAAAGTAAATATTATGTGGTGAAGTCAAAACAAGCAACCCGTATCCTCACTGCTGGCCCAGGCTACCTCTGTCTCATATCAGTTTCCTCCTCTGTGGGAGGGACAAACACCACTGTGGTTGTCCCTTTGAGAGTTTGGGGAAGGACAGGAACAAGAACAATACGAAAGTATTTGCCAAGGTAGAAGGATTCAAAATGCTATGCAGCAATTCCCTCTATTACTCAGATGAAGAAATTGCTTTTTCATGGACCTTGTCAAAGATCAAGGAAACTCAACACAATCTTCGAAAATGAAGGTGCAGCCACTTGTCCTGCGCTTACCAGTGGTCACGCTGGTCTGTGTTCACTGTAGAGATAAATCTAATTCAAGATGGCATAGCATAAGTGGTTAAGAATACAGATGTTGGAGCCAGATCACCTGAGTTCAAATCTCACTTCTGGCACATACAGGCTTGGTGACCTTAACTTCTCTGTGCCTGTGTGCTGACTTGTAAAATGGGGATAATGTTCCTATTGATTTCACAGAGTGTTGTGAGGATTAAATGACAAAATACATGTAAAGTTCAAAGAACACCTTCTGGCATCTATATATGCTCAGTAAGTCCTTGGCATATGTGTACTGAGCCAAAAGCAGGGTGAACATGCATTACCACAAACTCCAGTTGAGAGTCTAATGAGGCTCAGTGCCCTGGAAAATCCAGAGCTTCAATTTTACTCCTTTTTTTCTTCCTTTTTTCTTTTGAGACGGAGTCTCGCTCTGTCACCAGGCTGGAGTGCAGTGGCACGTTCTTGGCTCACTGCAACCTCTGCCTCTTGGGTTCAAGCTATTCTTCTGCCTCAGCCTCCCGAGTAGCTGAGACTACAGGCATGCACCACCAGGCCGAGCTAGTTTTTGTATTTTTAGTAGAGACGAAGTTTCACCATGTTGGCCAGGCTGGTCTCGATCTCTTTACCTCATGATCCCCCCACCTCGGCCTCCCAAAGTGTTGGTATTACAGTTGAGAGCCACCGCACCCTGCCCAATTTTACTCTTTCTAAGTGTTGATGCTGACCTTGTAGACAGCTGATGTCCATTTAGAGTTGAGTCAGATAGTGGTGGTTTTGTTCTGAAAAACATGATCAACTCTAGAAGAACAAGCAACCTGGGAACTCAGACATTCCCTTCTACAAAATAAAAGAGCTGTCGGAGACTCTAACTCCCCACTTGCCTCCCATTTCCCAGTGTAGGAATGCCCAAATGTAGCAATCCAATACACAGACCCTCGTTGAAACGTCAGCTGCTGTCACAGCCCCTGCCCTGCTTCAGCCTTCCTTTTCTGTTGAGAGATAAGCACAGCCAGGATTTCTCTCTATGCAGAAACTCCACAGTCACACCTTCCTAAAAAGTAGCTTCTCCTCACAGAATACTTGGGGATTTTGCGTTAAAACTTCTAGGTGAGGACCCATGGAACCCAGGATTGTTCTGCAGATGGTTGTGTCCTCTGATGATCTCCAAGTAGGACTAATCTCCAAGTAGGACTAATTGATGATCTCCAAGTAGGCTAAGGAAAGTGGAGTAAAGGTTCATTTGAGGAGGACTGAGCCTTCCTCCTCTGAACACTTAATCATTCTTACTCCAAGAATGAACACTGCACTTCTCGTGGGCCCTCATTTTGATTAACAGCATCCCAAATTCTCCAGCTACTGAGCAGCTGCCGGTCCACTAATTCTGCCACCAAACTTTTTGGCATTCATCTCCTCTGTGATACCCCCACGGTCCTCAGTCCACCTTCATTCCCCACTACTCCTCGTATGGATCAACAGCACAGGCTGAGTGCCGGATGCCCTCTTGGTTTCATCACGCCTTCTACCCACTGAGGAACCTTCGTCCATCACGGTTCTGACTCTTCTCTGCCCTCAAACCTTCAGTGCCTGCCATTGTCTTAGGATGGATTCCAAAAATCCAAATTCCGTTTCCTGATTCAGACAAATCAACTAAAACATGATATATTAAAAATGATCAGAAAAGTCTGAATATGGACTGGGTATTTGAAAACATTTAAAAATTACTGGTAATTTTGATAGATGTGATAATGGCATTCTGATTGTTCTTAAAAAGCCCTTATTTGTTAGATAAGTTAATTAAATTATTTATCAGTGAAATAACATAATGACTGGGATTTGTTTTAAAGTATAGCCCCAAATAATTAAAATTAAAAACCAAAGTAGATGAGAGTATAGACAAGTTTGGAAAATGGTAACAATTGTGACAGCTCTTCCAGTGGCATGCTGGGGAGCAGAGCTGACTGTCAAAGACTTTGCCAACAGGTGGCTAAACCACTGATAGCTTAAAATTGGTCATGATGGAGGTATTTACACAACAGAACTTACCAAATGCTACAAATGTGGGCTTTGTTAGCAGCATATCATTGAAACTGGGTAACAGGTACACGGGTTTATTACACCATTATGCTAACTTTTGTGTAAGTTTGAAAACTTAAATAGTTAATTTTTAAGTCCAATTTATTTTTTGGACTTTTAAAAAAAAACTATTATTTCATTTTCAAGACATTTAAGACCTGAAATTTGGCCCTATTTTAATTTGCGTATAATTTCCCACCATGGTCTCCTCTGAGGCTCCGCAATTAAATCACTCCAAGCCTTCACACATACCCAAGCACCGCATTGTGGTCTCAGCCTTCATCCACACATCACCTGCTCTGGAACAAGTCCACCGCCTCACTTTCTTCTCACCCACCCTGGCAGGTACAACAAGACCTCGGCCGGGAAGACTTCCCTGCTTGTTCCATAGACATAGAATTTCTTCTACATCTGAATTTTTAATTAATTTATTCTGCACTTCTCTAGTGGAAGAAAACAATACCTCACTGTGCATTTCAGGCATACAAGGCTACCTTCACATGCATTGTCTCATCGATGCCCATACTCTCTGTGAAATAAGCTGCACAACTCCTTTGCTTAATAAAGTTAATCAAGATGAAAGACATTAGATAACTTCGTTAGGGTCACAAAGCTAACAATGGTGGCAGAACATTCCAGAACTGTCAACATCTGGGGAAGGGTCTGTGCATAGCTGGGAGCACCACAGAAAGGTCTTCCATGGATGCCTGTTGAATGAAATGGCAAATGAGTGACTGAAAGTTCTGTTTTCTCTGCACTAAAACATGTCTTCCTGTGTGTTCTGGTTTACTGTCTTCTCACCTTCCACCACAGTGTGCCCTTGACTATAGTAGCAACTGACATTTTAGAAACTCATTAAAAATAGCCACCCTTCATAGGCAGCCACTACATTTGCCCCGCACTTGAAATAATACTCCATTTTTCCTAAAGGAAGTACCCTATTCTCTGAGACAACAGAGAGTTTATGTAGCAGGTGAGGACCCAATCCTTTAGTCTGTGCTTTCCTCTGTGGGGGGCGTTCTTTGTCACATCACTGTTCTGACACGGTGGCTGGGCATGCAGGACATGCATCTGAATTTGGTGCCCATGCTATGGCTATCTCCTTACCACATCCCCCACCTCGTAAGCATGTGCACAAGTATGTGGGCATCACCCACGGGCACTTTACTGCGAAGTTTAAGCAGCCTGCACATTCTTGTAGGAACTGAGAAATAAAAGTAAATAAATAAATAAATGCCAAGAAGCCTTGGATGCTCTTTGTATCCTGGATGAAGGCACTGGATCTCAGCATTTGCCTTGGATTGCTCCTGGAGATCTCAGCCTGCAAAAGGAATGGGATGTCCAGCAAGAGGGGACTAGTAAATGAATGACAGTACTAACAACTAGTGCAAGCATGGCTAGCTGCTAGATTTTCCAGTGTTGTGGAAAGCATGCAAACCAACAAAAAATAAGGTAACAAAAAAGCATATAAAATATGACCATTTAAAAAAAATAGATGTGTGTGCCTATGTAGAACAAAGATTGGAAGACTATACGCCAAAACGTCATTGTGTATGTTTCAGAGGTGAAATAATAGGGTATTTTCTTTCTTATGGTTTTCTGTATATTCCAAATTTCTACAACAGACACTTACAACTTTTATATTAGAGGAAAAAACGAATAAAAGAAAAATGCAGAGGAAAGCATATAGTTATTGGGCTTTTACTAAAGAGAATTAAATGTCAGCTCTTATTCCTCTTAGGAATGGAGGGGACTGGTCCGACAAAAAGAAGTGAGGGTTCTCATTTCCAATAACGCACAGGCTTAGAAAGGAGGGTACTCAAGTGTGTCTGTTGCTTCAAAAGGCAAGAACAGGATGTTAGAAAGTAAAAGGAGATGTGTTTGGAGGTAGAAGAGTCAGGGTGGGTTAGGTGTGAATTTGAGAAGCTTTTCCATCTGTGCCTTTAAAACTTGCTGAGAATAGTACCCGCCTACCAGCACCAGGCCTGACTCTAGCAGAAGCTCTACCCTGTGGCCCAGAGGCCAGGCTCACCAGTCTCTGGGGAGATCGCCCCCCGCTAAAACATAATACCTTAGAAAAACGGGCTTTCAGGCTCATCTTGAAAAGTTATGTGTTTATTTCCAGGAATGAGCGTGGCATTTTTAGTAACCAATAACCATGAGGAGAAAGGCAGCTACTCACTTCCTTACCTTCCTCTTCTCCATCTGGATGCGGAGAGAAGACAGAGACAAATGAACAGAAAAGCCAGCTCAATACAGACTCGACTCTACACACATTCAAAATCATCGAAGATTTTGTAACTATCTTCCTTAAGAGTCTAAAGCAGGAACAAGCATCAAGAAAAACAAACAGAAAACCTCTACATTCAAGTGGTAAGTGGGCACTATGCAAAAGCTGAGAGGACAGACAGTTATCCCTGGGAGGGGTCCTCAGGGAGTCCCCTCCTGCCAGTCAATGATGGGTCCTGGAGGGGAACACACCCATGAATTATGGTGTGAGACTCAGTTTCATCTAAAACCCAAAGAGAGAAGGGGAAACATAACAACAGAAGCCAGCAGTTTGGTGCAGTGGGGCTAGAGGGGACAGTGCAAAGCCTGTGGACAGCTTTCTGATTCTGTTTTAAAAAGCACCCAAAAGGGTGGTGTTGACCAGAGACACATCTGAACCTTTCACTAGAGAATTAACTTTGATCTGGGCATTACACCCTGGCCACAAGTTTCCCAGGACTTCCTGGCCTCAAGAACAGGCATCCTGAGGAGTGAAAAATATGTATTTATGCTTCTAGCCTCAGGGGGATGACACACAAATGGAATAACATGGAAGGGCTGAACAGAACCAGAGGAGCAAGCCATCTGCACTGGAAGCTGTGGGGCTGGCTGTGGGGGAGCCTGGGAGCTGCCTTTCTAGGATCATGCTCTCAAATGTTATGCATGAACCTTAAATATATCTAAATTCTCCTTCACTGGAAAGTTCGCTCTATTAGTTTAAATCTAATATCTAAAAGTGTAGGTCAACAAACATGGACAGAACGTGTTCAGCTCAGAAGGAAACCATGCCAAAACCACGCACACACACACAACTCCAATAAACTCAGTCTCTACCGGGTGTCCTTTTCAAGCAGTAAAATGGCACCACACAATTTTCTTTAATGTTATAAATTTTCAGATTAAAACAAAATAATTAGCTGGCATTGCCACCATGTATGAGCGTAGGTGCAGAGGTGAGTGGGGTAGGTGGTAAATGTGGATTTTCTTTTGTTTTTGTTTCACATTCCCTTAGCCAAACTGGAAGTTTGCGTAAACATGTGAATAAGTAATTAATTAACAGTTTTCGATGGTTGACAAAAAAGGCTTACTGGCCACGTCTGTCTAAAAACTCACTACTTTCCAGACAGGAGGATCAACAAGACGAGATGACAACACCCCACACTGGTGTGTGAATCCATCTTTGATTCCCACCAATGAAGCCCTTGATTCTGTGAATTCTCTTCCTCCGGCCTCCCACTGTCGCCTGTTCCTAGCTCTCTGTGTGATCTGGGGCCACTGTGCATCAGGACTGGGTCCTCAGGTTCCTCAGCAGTGAGAGGGTACACACAGGATGTGGCTCACCTGGGAGAAGGGTAGGGAGGATGCAGTGGGCTCCTGGATGTGAAACACCTTTAAAGAAGAACACGTTCCAAATATATGAAACTCCTGCAATTAGAAAAGTATTTGCTGACCCCTGGAAGTTCACTGCCATTAGCTATAATGTATTTTCCCACAAAGGTACAGCACTGAGACCTTGAGGCAGGCACTGAGCTGAAGGGTGACAGAAAGTTTCATTTTGCAAGGGGGACAGGGCAAGGGCCAAGTCCCCTAATGATCACCGTTGGATTTATCTTTCTTTATGTATACGTTCTACCTATACTGGGCTCTGTGTGAGCAAACAAGGGCTTTTGTATAGCTGGGATTTGTATGTGTCTTGGTATTTATATGTTTGTGTATAGACTCCTTTTCCAGAGACAGGGAGGAAGATGTCCATCTTCACCCCTGCAAAAAAGTCTCCAGAAAGCCCTTGCCTACACCCTCACACAGTTTGCCCATAGTAACCTCCAAACACCACTCTGGCCAGAGATAACAGCGGCCCATTTCCTGACCAAGATCAGCCAACCTCAACTGTCTGCCTCTGCAGGAGTCTGAGATTAACTTGGCTGTCAGGCCTTGACTGTGAGGCATTTGCCGCAAAGATTACAGAAATGTGAGTGTCCTGTCCAAAAAGAGAGAAATACAGGGGAGAACCCCAACCCCATCCCACCCTCTGCCGTCTTTGGTTTAACCCTTTCCTAAGCTGAATCCCCAACACTTAACATTCCGAGCATCTTGATCTCTATATATTTTTCCACTATACAATATTAGGAATGAAAGAGCCAAAAGAGGTGGTTTTGTCCATGCTGGAATGAGAGGAGCTGGAGGAGGAGAGAAAGCTACCAGGTCATTCTCACAGTTAGCATTTCGAGGGAAAGAAGCTAGAAATCCAAGGTTGGGATTTCTGTCCTGGCCCCAAGGGTGCTTGTTGACCACCAAACTGTGGAGCATTTCACTCTTCCAAACTTCATAAGAGCATCAGTGGAACTTACCTGTGGCTGAAATCCTTTGAGGTCACTGGCTGCAAGGTCACTGGCTGTGAGGAGCTGGAAAAAAATAAAGAAATTTTCTCAGTGACACTTTTCAGTTTGCATGCAGTATCCCCATGACAACTGACCAGCAATGGACTTACCATAGCCTGGATGAGAGCTACAGAAGTGGGATTGCAGAAGACAAATGTGAGATTTCTGGACCGGGAATCTAGGCTCAGTGGCCTTCCCACTTTGTGCTCCATCTCTGACTTCACCACCTCTCTCTTGCTGCTCTCTCTAAATTATTTCTATGTGCTATCAGTTCTTCAGAGGCTCTTAAATTAGGAACCATGGGCTATGGATGGAGTTCATCAGGTCCATGGCTCCCTGAAATTGTATGTGTGAATCTGTAGATGTATATATTTCCTTAGAGAGAGGGGCCCTGGCTTTCTTCCTGCTATCAAAGTGGTCTGTGATACAAGACTTACTGCTTCAGAAACAAAGGTCCATCTCCTCTACGAGGGTTTTTCCTTCCTTCTTTCCTTCCTTCCTTCCTTCCTTCCTTCCTTCCTTCCTTCCTTCCTTCCTTCCTTCCTTCCTTCCTTCCTTCCTTCCCTCCCTCCCTCCCTCCCTCCCTCCCTCCCTCTCTTTCTTAGATGGAGTTTCACTCTTGTTGCCCAGGCTGGAGTGCAGTGGCATGATCTCAGCTCACGGCAACCTCTGCCTCCCAGGTTCAAGCGATTCTCCTGCCTCAGCCTCCCAAGTAGCTGGGATTACAGGTGCCCGCAACCATGCCCAGCTAATTTTTGTATTTTTAGTAGAGACGGGGTTTCTCCATGTTGGTCAGGTTGGTCTCGAACTCTCGACCTCAGGTGATATGCCTGCCCTGGCTTCCCAAAGTGTTGGGATTACAGGCATGAGCCACTGTGCCCGACCGTTTTTTCTTTATTAAAACAAACAAAAAAATGAGCTCAGTAAAAATGACCCTCTCCTCTTCACAGCTACATGTGACTCAGTTTCCCTTTGTCATAGGCTGCCTATGATTTTATACACTATTTAGGTTTTTATCATTTATGCTTCAAACAATCATACACAACATAAAAAGAGTAAGAGTCAGTTATATGGACTTTCTGCACCTCTGTGTTTAATCAATATTAAAGACTAAAGTTAAGGTTTTAAATATTTTTGCAACCTTTCCAGGGTTTTGCACCAAAAAAGTTAAATAAAAATATAAGACTAATTAGTAAAATAATCGCATTCTTATAATACATGCTGGGAAAGTGTAAGATAAAGAGAAAAAGGGCAGATGCTTATTTTGATTCAAGGAGGGTGACTGCTAGCTTTGTTAGGCCTGGAGAGCATTTGTGAAAAATAGAAAAGACTTCATGTTTGCTGTAACAATGTTTTGTTTGGGTCAAGAAAGAGAAGAAGTCATGCTGAGCCCCAGGGCCTCCAGCCTTCGCAAAAGCTCAACTGGATTTTTTAGCTTCCTTAAATGACTGCCATAAATGGTGCTGAAGTGATGTTGAAGCTAGGATCCAGCAGAAGAGAGGTGGAGAAGGTGAACACTTTGCTGTTCCCCAACCCCACATTCCCCATCCTGCAGGCTAGATTCCCCCATGTGGAAGGTGTCTTGGTGGCAGGCAGCACCATCCTGGTGGAGAGCTGGTTTGACCCCTCCGATTGTAATGAAACAGCCAAGCCACAACCCATTAGGCCACATGCTAGGAATTAAGGGTGAAATGTAATGATAGACTTAGTCCCTGCCTTCAAGGAACCTATAGTTTGGTGGAAGAATCAGACATGCAGACATGTGTTCATCAGTGGGAGCAGAGTGTAGTCGAGTGTGAGCATCAAACTGGGGAAATGAAGCAAGAGCAGTCAGGGTGGGCTTGTTGAAATAAGATGGAGCTTGCATTTGGCCTTGAATTCACTGGAAAGGTGGTAGGGCAAGGCACTTCAGGTGGGAGCAGGTGCAAGAGCAAAGATGTGAAAAAGGAAATGGCCAATCCTAACACACCTCCATTTGCATCTGTTAAGTGCCAGCCATAGCCTACCTTAAGGAGAAAGGTAGGGAATTAGGATACATCGAGGATCACCTGGGTGGCTGGCATTCTGGGTGCTGCTTTATGTAATTTTTCATTTTTAATATTCACAACTCCTCCATGAGACAGAAGGTATCTCCTCTTTTCTGATGGGAAAATTGAGACTTATGGAAGCTAAGTAACATTTTCTAGGTTTCACAGCCAGTACATGTATTTGGGATTTAAATCCCCAACTATATTTTCCCAAAGCTCATGCTTTTTCTTCTATAATAAAATGCCTCTGAATTATAGCGCACCGGAGACCATTTGTTGAGATGTGGCACAGGAAAAAAGCTGAGTGCCAGAATATTAGTCAAATGAGCCACAGAAAGTAACATAAAACATGCATCCCCACGAACAACCCTTAACTAACTCTTCCTTGCAGAAATGCTTGTATTTAATTGATAATGACCATTTACTCATCTGAGTTTATCAGTAAACCTTTACCTTTAGCTTGAGCTGGGCACAACATTGGGATGGAGCTGGAAAGGAGGGAAAATAAAATGCTGGGATGAGGTACGGGCATGAGAGTGACCTGTGCAGGAACACGCCCACCAACTTGTGTTAGCATATTAGATTCAGAGCTCGAATTCTTCAGACCCTGGGCGTGCAGAAGGCAGAGATCTTCCTAGTTTTGTTTCATGCTGTTGCATGTATTTTTACTCGTCTATTTTTCACCTAACAAGAACATGCCCAACAAGACCCTGTCTAAAAAGACTATGGCTTCTATCTTATGTAAATTTTGCATATCTCAACGTGTTGAGAAGAGTCTGGATATACAATTAGTCACTAAATAACCTGTTTGCCGAATGACTTAAAAGGAAAGTGGAAATATTGTCAGCCCAGAGGTGAGGACCAGAATACCTAAATTGCTGAGCCTAGAGAACAGAAGTGTGAGAGGCAGGCTAAAGATATCTTCCAAGCCAAGAAAAGGAAACAGCACTCAGTGCCTAGCACATTTGCTGTGTGAAGCAGGCACTCAAATAATTGAATGAGTTAATCAACTCAGGCACTGGGGACAAGCTCTTCTCCAGCCGCTACAGGTTTTACTAGAAGAATATTGGGTGCTGCTTCAGTGTAGAAATTGGAGGTTAAATTTAAGGAAGAACAGTATAAAAGGGAAAGAAGCTGAAGGGTGAATAAATCCATCACCAGGGAGAGATCAGGGTCTCACCCCTTGCTCTGGTTGAAACAGTAAAATGTTAAATGGGCCCATCCCAGTTCAGATGTGTTAGCGCATCTGATGATGTGTGGGAGGATACAGGGATATAATGTCAGGGATGGAACTCAAATAACTTCTATCTGGATTCCTTTACTTGGGAGATTCGGAAAGTTTAACTCACAAACTAGCATGCATTGAAGGTGTTATCTGACCTGGGAAACAACCAGAGGCAAGGTTTGTGACATCTCCTCACAATGAGTCCTGAAAACGGTATGTACAACAGTGTGTCTTTCCTCACCATTACGCCATGACCCCTTGCTTTTCTGGCTTTTCTGGCCTTCTGCCTTCTTGGTCTTTCTGAGTTCTAACCACGCTCTAACCAAATGCATGGACTGTTGGGTCAAACATAGGCCCTGCATCTTGAGCACTCCCCTTTTCAAAGCAGATTACTTCCCGTAAGTCTACAAATTCCACACCAAGGGATGGAGAAACAGCTGAACGTCAGGCACTAATATATGGTGCTCAAGTGTGGATTAGAAATAAAGGAAAAGATCACAGACCACCTACATCAGGATATTGCAGAAGAGTTCCATTCTTAGTGTAAGGGTCTTGGGGAGGCAGTTGGAGGCCCCTGGAGAAGAGGAGAAAATCAGTGTGTCCCCAGTGGGCTCAGGAGCCACCTCTGCTGGGAAACTGGGGTGAGAAAACGTGTAGACAAAGGGCTCACACTGTGCCTGTCTCTCTACCTTCACTCAGAGTGGCTCTGCTTTTCCCTGGTTCTTGTATGTGACTTCAGTTGAAAACCAATGTTTGGTACTAAAACATACCTTAAAACTCCAGACTAAGTCCTTATTTTGCAGAAGAAGCTGGTAAGTGACATTTTCAAGATCACACTGCTAATTAACAATGGGATTGGTTGAGTCTGCTAACCCGAGCACCTCTGCAGAAACCTCCACTAGAGATTATATCTGTCCAGTCCATCACTGACAACCAGACATAACCGGCTGCTGATTTCTACCCTAAAGCTGGGATAGATTTGCTCAGAAATCCAGGGGAAATTGAAGCATGGGGAGGAAGTATACATGTCCCTCCTCAAAGTCACTGCCTTGAAAAGTGCACGTCCCAGACCCTTCTCTACTGCCTCCCCTGCTTGAACCCTATCTCCACTCCATCCCATTGGGAAACAGTTCACTGCTCATGGTAGCCTTGCTGTGTCGGGGGTTGGGGGGGATCCAAGACAGGGAGGCAGAGAGGGAGGAAAATGAAATCTGCCACGGCCCTAGGGACCCCAATCAGGCTGAAGTTAATGAAAAGGATCCTGTCTTTTCCCAGAATGGCTAAATGTCTGCACTGCTCTCACCTAGAGGGTCGACAGGGTGTGCGGGGTGGAGAGGGCAGACAGAATTACATTTAAAAGGCAAAGGAAGGAGAAAATTCTTTCATCTCCCTGGTGGAGCCCGGCAGTGTTCCTGAGGCCCTGCTCAGAACAATCTCATTCCTGACACGTCTTGCTGCTCTCTGGAACAGTCCACTTTCAAAATATTAGGAGGATGACCCTGCCTTCCATTTTTGAGAAGCTGTAGTTTCTTTCTTGGCATAAATTCATGTTGCTTTCTTATTTTCTCTCTCTTTCTCTGAGCTTGAGGGGAGGGTTGGAGAACAAGGAGAATTGAAGGGAGATGAAGGATGCTGTGGGGCCCTAAGGAGGCGAGAGTGGAAATCCCTTCAGCTTCCTAAGCAGTGACATTCTGCTCCCTTGTCTTTTTCAAACTCTGTTCTCTGAATGGGATTCTCTCTTTGCATCTCCCACCCAAAATTACCTATGGTACAGCTGCATCTAGCATTCCCTTGTGACCTCTGCAAGTCTAAAGCTGTCCCTTTAAACAGCTGCCCTGCTCCCTATAAACGTCTATAGCTTCTAAACTTTCACACAGAATGGGAGGAGGTGACTCCATTTTTTCCTCTCTGTCCTCCTGCCCCAGCAACAACCGTCATGTCCCCTCTCCTGGCCCTTTATCAAAAATGCATACTCCATCTGGATAGAGTGGGGCCTCACATATCTGCACCAATTGCTCTGGCTGAATGCAGATGCTTGCATCGGGAAGGGGGACACTGACACAAAAGGCAGGGTGTGGGTCATGCTGAACATCTGGCCAGAAGGATCTTATGCAGCTGGACAAGCTGAAGACTGGTGGCCCTGGGGATACTCCAAGTCATTTGCTCTTCCCAGATATCTCCTTTCTTATGGGCCAAAGCAAAGGATGCTGGCACATGAATAGATAGATGGATTGATGCATAGGTAGCTAGGTAGGTAGGTAAAGAAACAGAGTGAAGCTGGCCTTGAGGACGGCAAATGACCCATTTTCAAATTTACCCTCAAATGTACCATCCTTGCATTTAGTAAGCCTTCTACTTCACCTCTACTCTTTTCAATCTGCCTTCACTTCTATTTCCAATGTAGGAAATGAACCTTTTTTCTCCCTCTTTATTTTGTAAAGTGTCACTCACTTCTTACTTTGGCTCTAGAATGGAAGTTGAACTCAGGCCCACCCCAACCCTTCAACCCATAAAAAAAGTTCAAAACAGCCTACGGGTAAGGAAAATTGTTCCAGCAAGCTGAGGCAAACATCTAATCATATGTGTGCTGGGGGCTGCTTGAGATGAACTAGCCCCACACTCTCCATTGTAAAAGGCAACTGAAGCACAGAAAGAAAAAGTGACTTACCCAGTGGAAAATCAGAAACAAAAAATCTAACTGTATGTATGCAACCCAAAGAAAGTTTCTAATATCCAGCCATACTGGGTACTGGGGATTCTGAAACAGGCAGGAAGAATTGTCAAATATGTCGGGGGTCAAGACAGAGAAAAGGAAAGGGGTCTACGGAGGGCTTCTACCAAGCAAAACGTTCTGAAACGACCAACCATGAAGGAGACCACAAATCCATTGGGATCACAGAAGGAAATCTGGAAACTGGAAAATAAGGTAGGTAAAATGGAACCAATAGGTTGCCACTCTTTCCAAGGATAAGTGAAACACTGTCATACAAAAGAGCACTGGACTCGGAGGGAAAAAAAAAAAGACTTGAGTCATAGCCCTGGTTCTGCAGCAACTCAATATGGGATCTGTCATGGGATCATTTGCCTATGCAGGTCTCATTTTACCACCTATGAAATGAATGCCATTTTCCCTTTGGCTCTACCCTGCCAGCACCCTAAAGCATCCCTGTCACCTCAAGGCTGAAGAAAAGACGGAAGGACACTATCTCCTCTGTCCCTTCAAAATACACACCTCTAAGAACTTGTTTACACTTTGTGGAAGAATTTCTATTAATAATCAGAGGGTCAGAGGGGAGGACAATGAGACAGTCTTGTACTATGGATCTGTTATTGGCTTACAAATAGGAATTTGGACAGATGACCACTCAGACTGCTACGTGAGTTCCCCATTCCAGTGAGGCTGAAGTCAAATCCACACCCTAACTAATAGTAAACAATCTTCCAATTCAAAAGGCATTAGTTCTAATGGCCAAGGCATTGGGGTGGGGGTGGCAGTGGATGGGTAGTGTAGAGACCGAGGGGCTGGTTTCCTACCAGCCTAAGAAGCAAGTTATATACTCAAAATTGCCATCCTAGCTGAACTGTGTCCTTTTGCTAAATGCTCTCAGCCTCATGAAATTTTAAAGGTTAAACCTGAAATCACTGACACCCACAGTCTTAATTTTAGGCTCCCTTCCTAAAGAGCAACAAGGATGACTAACAATAACTTTCCACATAACTCCAAGCAAGCCTGGTCTTGATTGCCTATATTTTTCTTTTATTGCTTCTTTAAATGACGGGGTTCTAATATTTACAGGTGAGATCTTTAACAAAATCCCCCAGATATGGAGCCAAAAGAGCTTTTATATATATTTTTAAAGACTCCATGTGTAATCTTGGCACATACAACCCATGCTCTTACAGTGGGGTGTACATTTGCTTGCTGTCCAAGTCATAGATATTTCAACTTCTGGGTGGAAATGTCTTTTATCCTCCACCTTTCAGATTGGAGCAATAACTAGAGACCACATGAAAGACGAGACCTCCAAATGCCCTGATCTAGACTCACTAAGATGATGAGTCTTGTTTTATGTTGAACTTAATAAACCCAAAGAAACTTATTTGAACTTAATGAACCTACAGAAGTTTGTTCCACCCTTTTAAAACTTGACAGAATTTTTTTTTAGATTCAAGAAAACTGGATTTTATGTGGGGCATCTTCTGTGGCTATGGGTGAGAAGTTTACATAGGGTAAATCTGGTAGAAACTGGTGACATGGACATTAATATCAGCATTTATTAATCATTTCAGTCAAAAGTGGCTCAAGAGACTAAAGTAGCCTCTGGGGTTCATTCAGGATTAGCAGGTGATAGAATGTATTTGAGCCTGGCTTGGCTAAATCATGCTCTTTTTCACTACATCATAATATCTTATGAGCTTCTGGCTATCTTGGGTATGTATGCTGTTGGGAGCTTTATCAGGTTGTCCATGATGTGTCTAACATTCTGAATTGAATGATGAATAAGAAATTCACTTTGGGAGGCTGAGGCGGGCAGATCATGAAGTCAGGAGATCAAGACCATCCTGGCTAACACGGTGAAACCCCATTTCTACTAAAAATAAAAAAATAAAAAAAAATTAGCCGGGCATAGCGGCAGGTTCTTGTAGTGCCAGCTACTTGGGAGGCTGAGACAGGAGAATGGCGTGAATCTGGGAGGCGGAGCTTGCAGTGAGCCGAGATCATGCCACTGCACTCCAGCCTGGGTGACAGAGCAAGACTCTGTCTCAAAAAAAAAAAAAAAAAAAGAAATCCACAAGACAGTGGTTTTCAAACTATACCCTAAGAAGCCCTGGATTTCACAGAAGGGCCTTGGGGATTGCGAGGTGAGTGAGAGGCACTGAGGTGGGAGTTCCAGGCTCTTAACCCCTCTTTATTCAGAATAACATAACTTTTATTGGTATATTATATTGGACTTCCATGTTAAGACCTATTTAAATTAAAGCTTTGTAAAAAAGAAATTTGGCAAATCCATATTTTAACAGAGAAGGATACTACATACATGAGCAAGCCATTCTCAGTGTTAACAGAATTTACCTGGGGAAAGAGAATTAAGCAGCTTATCTCTTTAAAGATGCTAAGATAGTCTTCTCCTACTGGGAGTGGATTGAACACATGACCAGACCTCATTTTAAGACCACACTGCCTTTAATATGTGCATGAGTTACTCATGGGGAGAATGCCTTCCCTTCCTTTCTTTACACTTTTTTTTTTTTTTTTTGAGATGAAGTTTCACTCTTGTCACCCACGCTGGAGTGCAGTGGCACGGTCTTGGCTCACTGCAACCTCCGCCTCCAGGGTTCAAGCGATTCTCATGCCTCAGCCTCCCAAGTAGCTGGGATTACAGGCACGCGCCAACACGCCTGGCTAATTTTACATTTTTAGTAGAGATGGGGTTTTGCCATGTTGGCCAGGCTGGTCTTGAACTCCTGACCTCAGGTGATCTGCCCACCTTGACCTCCCAAAGTGCTGGGATTACAGGCATGAGTCACCCCGCCTGGCCAACCTTTCTGTATACTTTTTGCAGGCAGTATGCCTGCTCTCTTCATCTGAAGTTCTGCAAGCTACACACTTTGGAAAGAACAACTAATGTAAGAAGAGGAAAGAGCTAAAGATATGTTGCTTCTCAGGAACACAATCTGGGTTGTAGGTCCTTTCCTTCCAACAAAATTAAGAAATCACATTGCAAGCATCTGTGAGCTGTTTCCAAAGTCCGTAAAAAGCCAATAAAGGAGAATTCCCTCCTTGAACGTATGCCAAGCAAAGCTGGGTGCTGAGGGAATATCCACCCTCGCCTCCCTCTTCTCATCATTTACAGAATTTCTGCTTAGAACTGACCAGATGATCTGCTCACTTGGCCCAAGATAAGTATCAAAGCTTTCTAATTCATCACCTTGGTGAATCCCAGGAAACTGATTTAACCCCCTGGGCTCACTCAGTGGCAGAGAATGGGAAAGTCAGAAGGTGCTTGTTTCAGAGAGTATCTGAGCACCAAAGTCAAAAGCTCTGCTCCTCAGCTTAGTGGAGCCAATTTGGCAGAGAATCTGGGTCCCTGGGCCAAAACTGGAGCAATTAATCATGATTACAGGTAGATATCTGAAAGGGATAAAGCCAGGCAGGACTCAATGAACTGAATCTTGTAGTTGCAGGTAGCCATAACTTCTATAATTGTAAACGTTGCAGGTAAAATAGGAGAATCTTCTCCAGAAAGCCCACCTTGAACTCTTGGCTATTATAATATGAAAAGTCACTATGATTTTTCAGGATCTTCATTTTTCCTGTTCTTCTGTCAGGACCTACTTTAGCCTGTTCTTGTACCAGGTAAGTGCTTTACCTTCATTATCCATCTTAAACTTCACACTGTCAGTGCAAGACAGTATTATTTTCTCCATTTACTGCTTAAATAACTCACCTGAGGTTATGACAGCAAAAAGTGGCAGAACTGGAATTTGAACATAGCTCTGAATCATGGAAAGTCCAGTTCTCTGTCTTAGCTATCCATGATCCCCTCGGGAATCCCTTCATGAAAGGTTGCTATCTCCCTCCCTACTCTGCCAGGGAGGCAGCCTGGTCCCCAGGGACATTGGTACCACTGCCAGCCACGCCTCAAGTGACTCACCATGCAGGTAAAAGTCAGACTTTCCATTAGCCCTATGCAGCCCCACGACGTAGGCATTGTCTCTGCCATCTTGATCTTCCCTTCAAATTTTTCTGAACTCAAGCTGACTTTGTTCAAAGGAGTTTCATTCCTAAATCTGGGTGACCAAAGGATTTTGTACTGTACACTGCTATGAACATTGTTAATTATCAATGAAAACTGCGCAATCAATTCGCAAGTCCCTCCACAGATGGCCCTGCTCTTGCATTAGTGTTACTGGCATTGCAAATGCCAGGATTTGGTCCTGCCACTCCTTAGCACTGGGAACTCTTTGAGGACTGAGACAGCTGGCTGTTTTCAAAATGATTCTTCACCATTGAAGATACTCTGCAGAATCTGCCACAGCTTCTAAAGATGCTCTCAGTGCATTAGGCAAACAAAACATCCTTGGAAAACAGGACTAGATTCTTCTCATAACAACTTCCAAGGAAGTCTGGATCCTTGGCATGTATCTTCTCTCCCTAAGCAAGTTTACCCTCTGTCCCATCCCCCTCCTTCCCTCATCCTTCTTTCCTTCCTTCTTTCCTCCTTCCCTCTCTTCCTTCCCTCCTCCCTCCCTTTTTTCCTTCCTTCCTTCCTTCCTTCCTTCCTTCCTTCCTTCCTTCCTTCCTTCCTTCCCTCCTTCCCTCCCTCCGTCCCTCCCTCCCTCCCTCCTTCCTTCTTTCCAGCAATGGCATGCCAAGTTCCAGACACCATCACAGATGGTAACCAATAATGGGAAAGAGATAGCTGCATCCCAAGAAAGAGTGATATCATAATCATATAAGTGGGCAATTATTACTTTTAATAATATTAGTGTATTATTACTTTTAATAATACAGAGAAGTGAAAAATCCCAAATAAGCCATCTCTATTACTACAGGTGTGAAACATGCTATTGTTTCATCTTCAAATCCAATACAGCATGAGATCTAGAAAGAGTACAGGTGGCAAGAACAGTCTTGTGCCTGACAGAATAAAGGAGCTGGACAGCAGGAGGCAGGACCTTCAAGGAAGACAACCATCTTCACCAAAGAGAAGAGAGGTGAAAAGCAAGTTCTTCCTTTCCTTTGCAAAAAACAACCTTCACAAAATAAAAAATGTAAAATATAGTCTTTGTCTACCAAATACTTCTGCTAACAGTTTTTACCAGAAATATAACTGAGTATTTTCAAAGTCATTAAATCAGGTTATTTGCTTGTTTATTTTAATTAGTCAGCCAGAACTTGCTTGCTTGTATGCTTTGACATTGGTTGAAATGCAAATATCTTTGAACTGCTATTTGAAAACTGCGCAATCAGTTTGCAATTCCTTCCACAGATGGCCTTGCTCTTGCATTAATGCTACTGGCATTGCAAATGCCAGGATTTGGTCCTGCCACTCCTTAGCATTGGGAACTCTTTGAGGACTGAGACAGCTGGCTGTTTTCAAAATGATTCTTCACCATTGAAGATACTCTGCAGAATCTGCCACAGCTTCTAAAGATGCTCTCAGTGCATTAGGCAAACAAAACATCCTTGGAAAACAGGACCAGATTCTTCTCATGACAACTTCCAAGGAAGTCTGGCTCCTTGGCATGTACACTTCCTGGTCCTTTGTTGAAAATCTCCCTCTTGTGTTTCATACCTTCTGGAAACAGCTGTGTCACCAGTAACTCTCCTCTTCTGGGCTATGTATGTGTGTATTTGTGTCTCATACAATCCTGCCTCAACCAATCCATTTGTTAAAAATGATCTCTATGATTTCACTCTCAAGAACTCTGTGCTCATCTCACAGAGGTACCTGGAAATGAAGGTTTTCTTTATGCCAAAACATCTCAGTCAAATGTGGATTAGATCTCCCCAGACCTCTTCTCCAAACAAGATATCCTTTCATTGTTCTCCCTGGACTCACACGTATGCTTGACTCACAGTCCACCCATTTTTGGCCAAACCTGTCCAGAATTTCTGGCTGATTCAGTTGGGGGATATCTCTCTATATATTGCCCACTGAGACTGAGCAAAATGAATGTAACACACAGATGCTACATCAGCAGGACTGGAAGTAGCTGCGAAGTTAGTCTGAAAGCCCTTTAGTAATCACATGCCCAAACCCTTTATTTATAGCACAAATGAAGGGCCCACAGCAGGAACTGGCAATGTTCACTTTTGCAGACACACTCAGCAATTCACCAATAGTGCAACCTTGGGTAAGTCACATCCCTGCAGACCCTTAATATTCCCCACCCCTAACATGAAGAACTCTGTACAATCCCTTCTGATCTGACAGCCTTTGAAACTGGACAGGCACGGATGGCCCTGACACTCACCCAAGGCATTATTAAGCTTCATACACCTTGTCTATTACCACAGGGTGAGATTACCTAGAGTCCACTTGAGGAACGGATAACACAGCAAAAGTGGTGAAGTGGTAGGGCTCTTGACACAACAGGAGTTGGTAAAGCCTATCTGTATCTCTAGGAAGAGCCATGCCCTCATCTCTCACTGGTCTTTCAGAGAATAAGAGATTTCATGTTTTCTCCACAACCCTTTCTACTTAACTCTGGTTTTAATAAAGAACCCAGTATTCGTCAATTACACCACAATCGCTATGCAACTATTCTCAGGATTACTGTTTTGTGCTTCACTTATAACTAGATAAGAAAAATTGGAGAACTCAGCTCTTTTGATAAAGAGAAATTCCAGATCTAGAAAGTAGAGGTAAGAAAGGCTCATAATTTGGAGAGCATAAGAACCGTTGCTACACGGGGAGTTATACAAAGCAAGGGTGGCTCCAGGGCAAAAGAACATCAAGAAAGTGGAAAACAATACCAACTTCTTTCCCCTCTCTTATGTTTGCCATATCGCAATGAAAGACGTGTATGTTAACAGCAGTGGTCATTCTCTCTATTCACTCTAAGGCTTTCCTCAACCTCATAGGATATTAATAAGCATTCCAATTATAACTTATACAGCTATTTCCACATAAAATTTACAAGAGTTTAGAAATAGGGCTGCTTTTAATAAAGTATTTACCCTTTCAATCTATTGAGTGCAAAATGGCAGGTATTCCTGATAATCAAGTAACAGGGAGTCTTGTCCTATTTCAAGATATAAAGCATTTTTAATATAACAAGAGTAGTAAGATATGAGATTGATAAAATTGCTTTACTCCCTCAACCTAGAAACATTTCGAAGGATGATCTCACTTAATCATCCCAACAACAATGAAAAACAGGAAGGGCTGGAAACTTCCCTGCTGGTTTGACAGATGGAGGAAATGAGGCAAAAAATCGGGCAGTGACTTGCCCAGGGACATGCTCTTGGCTTTCAAAGTCTTAGCATGGAAGGGATAATCCAGACCAGCCTTCCTCCAATGCAGGAATCCCCTTTTCCACCTTTTCTGACAGATGGGAGCCCAGCTTGAGCACTTTGGGGAAGTGGCACTTGCTATTTTAGTGACACAGCAATAGTCTTTAACAAGTTCTACCTTTACGCATTTGAAATATGCCTTGCTGAAACTTGTCTCCCTAGTTCTGGGGAGCAGGAACTAACTGCTTGTCTTTTAACCTTCATGATCTTCCTGCGAAATAGGAAATGTGAACCTCATTCTACAGATTGAACAACAACAACAAAAAAAGATGAATTAAGCACAGCTTCTAGGACCCATGACTGAAGTTATATCCAAACACCAAAACTAGAAGACTCATCCTCTCCCGCTGCTCCCCAGCCCTGCCCATAGGCACACACTACAGCCTGTTTATTCCAGTAGCCAGCCTCTGATCTATTTGATGACATGCCCAGGCAAAATATCCCAAGTGCTTTCAATTTTGTCTTCTTGAACATGGATCCCAATGCCATCACTCATCATCTAGCTTATAAAAGCCTTCTCCTCAATGTGGCAGGCAGATCTGAGCACACATTGCCAGTGGGAGTAACTGTAACTAACCATTCATGTGCTGGAAAATCTTCAACAATTGACTCTCTGGGTGGGGGAACCGCCATTGTGAGGCATTTGCCAATTTCCATAGTGTAAATACTCCCAATATGTCAAGCTACTAGCTGAAGTCACTGATTGCAGAGTTGGAAAGAGATGTGCCCATCTGGCTCGTGCCACCTAGCATGAGTTGGCTCCAATGCACCACTGGTGTGTTCATCAGCCTTCCCACTTAAGACATCAACAACTAGTCTGCAACTCGGTCTGGGTAACTTGTATGGAACAGGGCATCCCAACAACTTCAGGAATTACCATGTCCTCAGTGCCAATCCAGGTGTGAGGGTAGTAAGACTTTTGTATGGAGTTCATGTGAAAGATGCCAATGAATTTATTCCATAAATATTTATTTTTCTGGGATGCGAGGAAATAGCAAAAAACAACAACAACAACAACAACAAAAAACCCAAAGTCCTTATTCTTAATGAGACAAACAATGAAGTAAAATAATAACAATAAACAATAACCATCATAATATAAGCTGTCAATTGTAATAAAAGAAGAGAGAAATAAAGCAGAAAGAAAAAGCAGAGTGGGGGATATGCTACTTTAAATGAGCTGATCAAGGAAGGCCTCTCTAAGGAGGGAATATTAGAGTGAAACCCAAAAGAATGAAAGAAGGGAGTGAGCCATGTGGTATTTGGGAGAAGAGCAATCCAAAAGAGGAAACAGAATATGCAAAGTTACTGACATGAACTGTACTCAAAATGCTGGTGGAACAGCAAAGAGATTGGCACCCTAGAGCAAAGAAAAACAGCAAGGGCAGTGGTAGGAGGTGACAGCAGAGTGAAGCCACATCACATAAGAACCTTTAGGTCAGAGCTAAGAGGTATAGGTCATAGTGCATGAATGAATCTGAGAGATATGGGGGGTAATGGAGGACAAAAACTGATGTGGGGCACAATCTGAGATACACTGAAAAAAGTGCCCGCTGGCTGTTGTCTTAACAGCCCACAGTATTTGCTGATGGATTAGCGATGGCATGAGAGGTTAAGACAAGAGTGAAGGATGATGCCAAGGGTTTTTGCCTAAGAATGGTGGGAGAATGATTTTTGTTGACATTGGGAAGATTGTAGTGGGTAGGTGGTAGTGTAGGCATGGTCAATAACCCATGAGTATCTTGGTTTGACTCAGTGCTGTTAGCATCAATATAGAACACTAACACACAGTGGGTTTGTGGGCTGATGCATAGCTTATCTTGGCTGCAGCACTAGATACATTGAGGATGTCTTAGGGAAGGAGACTTAAAAGGTGTTTGGGATTTACCGACTTTGTAGAACACATTGAGAAATCTATGTTATTAGGAATTCAAGATGTAACTGAATAAATCTCAGATAAATGCAATGAGTCTGCTATACCTGGACCTATTCCAGTGGGTCTACAGGTCTGTGAGTTTCTTCAGAACTGAAGACCCATTTCCCCCTCTCATCTGCTTGCTACATTCATTCTGAATTTTAAATTTCTCTTAGGGAGCCCCTCCAAGTCCTAGGCCTTGTGATGCATTCTGGGGATACACCAATGAACAAATAATGTATAAGCCCTGCTCTCAGAGAACCCAAGAGTCTATTAGGGGAGACAGCATTTATTTTGAATATGAAAACCAAATATAATTTAGAGCTGTGATAAGTTCAAGAAAAAGTAATGAGAAGAAAGGTATGGGTAGGACAAAAGAATTAATGAAGACAGGTCTGATGTAGAATTTGGGAGTGGTTAAGGAAGGCTTTCCTGAGGAAGTGACAATAAAGCCATGCCCCAAAGGATGAGTAGAAGCTGCTAACTGAAGAGCTGTGGGACAGGCACTTCAGGTAGATGAAACATCATGGTGAAGGCTTCTAGCAGGAAAAAGTAATTTGCACATTGGAAGCAGCCCTGCAGTTTATAGTGTAAAAAGAGGACTAGACTGAGGCTAGGACTCCTGTATTCTAATCCAAATCCTGTCAATACCTAGCACTATGACCTTATTCCAGTTACTTATCATTTCATGTATTCAGCTCAATTTATTCACCTGTGCAGTTAGAATGCAGATGGGGCAGTGTGTTCTGCAAAGTAACACATGCTTAGTAAGCCAATCAGACTCAAATTCAGATATGAGCTCTTCTTAGAAGCTGAATCTCGAGTTTCTGTTTATCATCCATAAAAGGTGGATAACATTAGATACTTCATAGCGATGTTTGGATGGGGATGTTTAGATGTCTGTAATGAGACGCAGGAGTCAGTGCCTCATAAATATGAGTTAGTCTTCCCTCCATCTGTGATATCTTTAAAGGGTATGGTGAGGCTCAACTCAGACCACTAATCTCTTCACATGGGAGAGCTGTGGGCAACGTGGAGGGGCTTTGGCTATTGCCATGAGCAAGTTGTAAGTAGCCACCTCAGCATAAAGTTGGCAACTTGCCTTCCTGGACTTAGGGCAAGGGTGGGCGGGAGGTGACTGGAAATGTTGGCTCTTCTATGAAGCTTTTATTAGAAACAGGGAATTCCTCATTGCTCTTTCATACTCTTTTGGCCAAACATGAAATGCCCCAAGGTCAAATTTGTTAGTGCATCCACCAGCCCAGAGGACTCTTGGCTTTGGGGTTGAATCCCACTTATCTCCCTTCCCTCCCTTAAGCCTTGCAATTTAGCCAAGGCAGCTGCTCATACCTCATCAGCCCTTGAGTGGTTCAGTCTGTATACAAAAATAGACACACATGGCGATCACTGCTTTCATGGGGCCACCATCAGAAATCAGATATACTCAGGACACTCTCCAATGAGGGGAAGGAGAAGCTGGTAGATGCTTACATGGCAGAATGACAGAGCTTGGGCTGGTCCCCAAAGAACCAGAATGGGTATCAAAGGCACCCAGGAAAAGCCAATTTCCTTATTTCTGAAAATAAGGTCCTCCAAATCCCGGCTAGCTCACAGGATTTGGGGAAAAATAAAGTGGGATGGAGGCATGAATGTGCTTTATACCTATTATACCAATAAATGATATTAATGAGAATATTATTATCCCTACCAGCCTTGATAGATCACATGGCCATATATGGGGCATAGCTAGAGGAGGGGAAGAGCCCCTGGACCCTCCGGGGATTCATTTAAGCAGAACAGCTGCTGTTTGACCCATGGCTGCACACCTAACCTCATGGGAATACAGAGGGCCAAGCTGCATGTTTGCAGCGATGGTGCAGATTGTAGGGGCACAACTGGCAGAGTATAGCATGTAGGTGGGCCATGAGGAGATCTCAAAGGAGGCTGAGGGCACTGAGGTTACTGATTTCAGGGCTCATGCAAGTTGCCTTAGTTTCCCCTGTGTCTCTGATCACTGCCTACCACTTAGAGGAGCCCCTGAAGGTGGTGGGCTGAGGGCTGGGCGGGGCTGATAGCTGCAGCCTCCCAGCCTGTGCCTGTGCATCTCATTATTGAGCGGGCCTGAATCAAAGCAGCTCTGTGCAGCTGCTGTCCCATTTAATCCATTTGTAATCAAAAGTGATTAGGATGGATGCCTCGGTGCTGAGGTTATTGTGTGTGTGATCAAAGCTGAGGCTCCTATTCGCTTCCTAGAGCCGCCTGCATCTGGGAGGGCATGGAAGGCCATGAGCCTGGGGTATGGGGCAGGCAGCTGTTGGCACTCAGAAAGAGGGTGGGCTCCAGGAGCAGAGCCAGGGAATGGCAAGTGTAGCCTCGCCTGTGTGAGGCTTGGCAATCTTGAGGAGGTCCCCGGAGAGGCCCACGGCCCAGGTTTCACCTCTGGAGGCTGGCATTCCCAACCTAGAGAATGGAGCAGATGGCAGACTGAAAGCAAGCAGGACTCATTCAATGTTAGACTCATGAAGGATTCTAACACTCTCTCATCTTATTGAAGAGGACAATGAGATCCAGAAAAAAAAAAAAAAAGAAAAGCATATTATATGCCTGGCTGGCACTTGTGTATGTAAAAGGAAGGAAGGAGAGAGGGGAAAAGGAAGAGACCAGGAGAGAGGAAGGGACAAAAGAAGTCGCCTGAAGTGATGCACAGCTGGTACAGAGACCGTGTAGGCTCATGCTGGGAGAAGAAATAACACTAAAGATGCAAAGGTGGCCAGAAGAGCTGAGTCCAGGTGTTTCAACAGTTTATATGTTTCTTTTGATCACCACTTCTGGTAGTTTTCTGAGTTGCATCTCCCTAAAACAGAAGATCTCAGCCCAGATCTTATCCTCTATTTATAAACTCTGCCTGAGTAAAGTTTGAGATCCCACTTCTCTGTGCCAATCCAAATCATAAACATCACTACCATCCAAATGAAGACTCACCTCCTACAGGAAGCTTTCCTGGACCCTCCTTCTCTGAAATAGTCTACCATGTTCTATCTATGCCACTTATCTGCCACTTAGCATATACTGTCCTTCAGGTGGCTCTTGGGTTGAAGGGTAAATAATTCTTTAAACTTTTGATGATGATAATGATGATGATGATGATGACAATATGTGCCTTGGAAGGTCCAGAGGACAGCTGTTACATAGTGCACTTCAGAACCCCCTCCACAACTAATAGAATAGATTCCAAGGTTGAATAGATCCTGAGTCTTTGATAGGAGACTGGGAGCTTCTTGAAGGCAGGAGATAAGCGTTTATGAGTATGCACCTATCTCTAGAAACAAGCACTCTCCTTGGATAGAGTAGACAAGTGTCTACCAAATGCTGAATGAAAAACACAAAGGGTTTGGAATGAACATTTACTGTGATTTAATTGTGACATGGTCAGTGAGGCTGTCTAGAGGTCTGGGAAGTAGGAGAAGTCGGGGAACCAAGAAGCCAGGAAAGCTGCTTCTTTATAAAAAGGTTTTTCAGAGCAAAGAAGTTGGGGGCTCTTCCGCCTACTCCTGATACAAGAAGTCATCTGGTGCCGGGTGCAGTGGCTCACGCTGGTAATTCCAGCACTTTGGGAGGCTGAGCCGGGCAGATTACCTGAGGTTAGGAGTTCGAGACCAGCCTGACCAATATGGTGAAACCCTGCCTTTACTAAAAATACAAAAATTAGCCAGGCATGGTGGCCTTCGCCTGTAGTACCAGCTACTTGGGAGGCTAAGACAGGAGAATTGCTTGAACCCAGGAGGCGGAGGTTGTAGTGAGCTGAGATCGTGCCACTGCACTCCAGTCTGGGCAACAGAGCAAGACTCCGTCTCAAAAAAATAATAATAATAAATAAAAATTAAAAGAAAGAAAGAAAAGAAGAGAAGAAAAGTGAGAAGAGAAGAGAAAAGAAAAAAGAAAAGAAAAGAAAAGAAAAGAAAAAAGAAAAGAAAAGAAAAGGAACCCATCTGGGCCTAATTAAAGCTTTGTACACATGACCTGGGTGCATGTCAATGCTGGGTGGGACTGACCACCCCTTTGAGTGAAGGCAAAGTCTAACCTCTCCGCATGGACAATAGTCCTTTGTGAGTTGTATGCATTTTTAAAGATCCCAATGGGTGACTGGAATGCAAATTCCATGGTATGTCATGAGTTAATGTTATAGTTTTTACCATTGATTTAGTGCTAAAGAAACACTCCAGATCCAATTTTTGGACAACATTGTGGGGTCCTCTGCACCAAGAATGATCAAGTTTTGGAGGTGAGAGCCAAGTGGGAAGATTCAGGAGCAATTTAGAAACATTTGCAATAGAAGCATATAGTAAAATAACTAATCTTTCTCTTGCTGAGTTCTATGTCATGTTGGAAGATAACCAAATACCCCAAAAGAATAAATAATAAATAATTACTCAGTATGGAATAGGTGACTGATGATAATAACAAACTTTTAATAAACTCTCACGTGTGCCAGGTGCATCATATAAATCTTGTTTATTTCTCACTTTTTTTTGTGAGTAGACACAGCAGTTCCATTTTGAAGGTATGGGTTCTGAGGCTCAGTGAGGTTACGTCATTTGCTCAAGACCACACAGTTAGAAAGTGATGAAGATGAGACCTGAACTCCTCTCTCTCTCTCTCTCTCACCCCAGTGCTTGTGGACTCTTCCCCACGGCCTTCATCACCTGTGGCTCAGTCACGTTTCAGAGAGGGGATCACTGATGTGTTGTTACTGTCACACAGCATGAACAGGGCTGACACACTCCGCATCCACCTCACTTCTTGCTCACTCACACTTCAGTGCCCTGCCAAATAGGGAAACCATCCCGGGCTCATACTGCTAGAGGAACCATTAGGGCATATTCACATCGAGTCTTCTTGTTTTTCAGATTAGTGCACTGGAGCTCTAAAAGGTTAATCAACTGTTCAAGACTATAAGGCTAGTTAGTGATAGGACCAGCCTTAAAACCTAAGTCTCTGACTCCCAGTTCAGTGCCATTTTTATTGAATCATGGGATCTGGGAATAGAACAGAGGTCGAGAAGTGGAGGTGTGGAGGTGTCTGTCTTTTGGGCATGTCGTTAGATGGAAAAGGCTGTACCTAAAAGGTCCAGAGGTATTTTACTAATATGTTGTCCACAGGAGCATGTGGGCTCTGTGCCAATCTCATCCTCCCAGCAGCAGATGGGGGAGGTTCTGGCACAGACATCCAGTCAGTACACAGCATGTTGCATCCCCACAGCCTTAACACAGCTATGGTATTAGGGACTTGTAATCAATGCATGAGAATGGGGAGAGCAGGTGGAGATTTTCTTCCTTGATTTTTGGAAATCCACAATTTCAGCTTAATTTCTAATAGATAGTGAGTGTAAGGAAACTGACAACAGGGTCATCAGCTATTCTGTTAGTAATACTTGAGGCCATAGCACTTCAATATGACTAGAACCAGCTGTCCAATGCACAGAGTGACCTCTGGCCCCATCCTTGGAGAAATGTAATTCTCTTCATGCCTCTTTCTGTCCATGGGGAGCTAGAAGCCAGACCTGCCAGAATCATCAGGAGGCTTCCGAATGACAATGCTCAAATAAACAGAGATTATGCATTGTCAGAAATGTAATCCACAACTCTTCTCATCTGTTTCATTGTGTTTGCATTGTTTAAGTTACCTCTCCAGGAAGAAATGAGACAGTTGGGGGACTTGCACCTATCGACGAATTTATCTTCTTCATCTAAAATGCCAGAGGAGAAATTAAAATGTGGTGACTTCAGAGATCTTCTAGTTTTGTGACTTCTAGCCCATGATATGTGTATACATGTCTCTTCTCAACACATATAACCAAACATGGCTTAGCCATGTGTATTTCTATATGAGCAAAGATAGCTTTTCTGCAGGCCACTTCCCAGCCTTTGATGACACTTCCATAGGGAGGGCACAGACCCAAGTGTGCTAATCTGCTCATTTCACCCCCTCTCCCAGAACTCTCTAGTGGCCTTCCGCCAATTGTAATAATATCTGTAATCCTTACCGAGAGCTTTAAGGCCTTCCACGAACTAGCTAAGCCCTGCTTACCTCATCTTTCCCACCCTTCCATCACTAGCTTACTGTGCTTCAGTCACAATGGACTCTTTGCCGTTCTTCTTACCCAGTAGTTTACAATCTTAGTTACTTGTACTATAGAATCACCTGGTGATTTACACATTACACATACACAGATACACACACACACCCCCCCACACACACAGAGAAGAGATGTTAATTTAACCGATCTAGGGTGAGGTCTGGCCCTGGAGTGTTTCTGAGGGTTTCCAGGGTCATTATGATGTTGAGCCAGGGTTGAGTTTTCAGGCTCTTGCACTTGCTGTTCTCTCTGCCCAGAATGCTCTTTCCTGGGATGCCTGCCTGCTCCCTCCCTAACTTCATGCAGGTCATGACATGGCTCAGAAAGGCCTTTCCTGGCTAGACTTTCCAAATCAGCTTGTGTTCCTCTCCTCTAGCAAGGTCTATCCTCTGGACCTAGTTTATCTTTGTAGCATGATCTCTAACCAGCATTTTATTCTACATTTGTTACTCAATTATTGTGTATCTCTCTTCTCCTACCCCAGTCCCATTCCACTTCAGTGGAAACTCCAGAAGTACAGGGATTTGTCTTGTTTTAATCAGTGCTCTATCCCCACAGTGCCTGACACATTGTAGGGGCTCAAAAAGTACCTGTTGCACAAAGCAATGCATGAGTGTCTCTGTATCAGGGAGCTCTGCTTTGTGTTTCTAGCCCTGGAGATGGGCTTGCTTCGAGCCATTCCCACTTCCTCACACAACTGTCAAGTTTGGATGCTCAGCCAATGACCCCCCACGTACTTCTGAAGGTTCTTTCTTTGCAGGTACTGACCAAGAGCTGACCCTGGACTCCTTCGCTCATCCCAGAAGGCACGGAGGAAAGGATGGAGATGTTAATGTAATAAATAACCATCCAGGCACCGTGGCAGAACTGTGCAAGGCACTAGGCAGACAGGCATGACCTGAGTGTCTTCTGGCTGAGACTGGCTCCTTTGGAAAACAGAAGGCCTCAGAAGTGAAGAAGCAAGAATTGGACTGCTAAACAGACCCTATGGTGAGAGTGCGGATTGGTCCTAAACCATATTCTAATCACTGCAGTGTTATGCCTATTCTTAACCTTCCTTCAGTTGGAAGGTTCCAACTCTAACATAGTTATAGGCTGTGTTTCTTCTCCTCTAATGTCAGTCTAGTTTTCATCCTGGTGCATTCAGGAGGCCCCAGTCTGGCCATTTCAGTTAAGTTCCTTTGCGTGACCAGGACCACCCCTGCCGTTAAAGAGCTCTCTGCAAGGGACAACACCTTTCATGCACTCCCAGCCTCAGCCCCATGTGGAAAAGTTCTAGACAAGTTTGGGAGATGGTAACAGCCCTTGAGACTCATTCAATTTATTGATTTGGAAAAGGACAGACTAAAACTCATTTTGACTGGGATTTCTATAAAATATTGATGAAACAGTTATTGAAGAAGTTAGGGCTAATTGGTATCTTTGGAGGGAGACATCCTAATGCCACTAGGCTTTGGAAGATTACTCTAGAATGTGGACTTGGACATTCAACAAACACTTTCTGAGTACTGGCTGTTTACTAGAGCAAATTGGTCATCCGTGTGCAGGGCACTTCCCTATTTCTAGCTCAGGAAACTCAAACTCTGGCTGTGCCTAATCACTTGAGATCCTTTCTCAACATATAAGGCTCAGATATTTCAATTCACAGATTCAAAATGGAACTGGGCACATGCTGTATGACTCCATGTATAGGAAATGTCCAGGATAGGCAAATCCATAGAAACAGAAAGTAGATTAGTGGTATTCTGGGGCTGAGGAGAGAGGGAATGGAAATGATGCTAAGGGGTATGAGTTTCTTTTGGGCAGTTGAAAGTTTCTGGAATTAAATAGTGGAGATGTTTGCACAACTTTGTAATACAGTAAAAACTACTGAATTGAACACTTTTAAGAGTGAATTTTGCAGTATGTGAATTATATCTCAAGACAAGATACTATGGGAGCATTAAACTTTAAAAATAAAGGAGCAAAACTAGATATCCGGATTATTTTTAAAAAATTCACAGTTGAGAAGCGTGGCCTGGGCTAAGAACCACTGTTGTTACTTCCGAAGTCAACACCTGGCTTCTCTGAGAGGAGAGACTGCATTAAGGATTGAGCGATGGGCAGCAGGTAAGAATGTGGTTTACATACATCTTCAACATAAGGAGACTTGAGTTTCCAGGCTGAGGTTCAGAGGCTTCTGCTGTCAGGCATCACCAGCCTTCCCCTCTGCTAGGCACATAAGGAAAGCCAAATTCAGACACAGCTTTGCACAAAGTCAGGGCCCTCTTCTTATGTACCCTGAGAAGAGGTATTGCTTCCAACAACAGGGTTCACAACCTGAAGACCCTGATAGAATTTCTACATCGATTACCTCCCACTGTCCCCCAGGCAGGTTTCCCTCTTGAGTGCAGGGTAGGTAGTAATTAATTAGAAGTGGGCTCCCTGGATAATTTAGATAAATGAGAAAGTAGCAGTTGGGGGTCTGGCCTTGCATGGAACAAGCCCTAGAGGGAGCAGTGAGCCAGTTACCCATGGGGAAGGGCCCGAACTGCAGGGCAGAGAGCATCACGGCCCCTGGCAGTGCTGGATGCATGGAAATGAGCCAACCAGATGGGGGCCTATGACCCTAGAGACCCCCAGCAGCACTCTTCCTCCTCTGAATTCAGTACACTGTGCAAACCAACAAGGAAATTAATCACCCAGAGACCAGAGACTGAGTGCAGAAGGGCATCAGGCAAAACATCTTGGTGCCCTAAATGGGAATTCAACTCTCTGGCACCATGTAGGTTAATGAGATGAAGTGTGAAGCCTCCTGCTTCCTGGAAAGTTCTCTGTGTGTAAATGACTGCAGTCAGGCAGTTCCAAAGGGGCCAAGGGAAACGAGGAGAGTGGAAGGGGGTTGGATGGTTCCTGAGATTCCAGGAGATGTCACTGTGGAAGAACCATGATACAGGAATGTCATTTAACTGAGAGCACGGAAACCAACTTAGGGAGAAGCAGCATCATGCGGCCCAATAACCACACTCAATAAAACCTCTTCTGCTCTGAGTTTTAAAGAAAATTAGATCTCTGTCTCTTTTCTAATCACTGCGAGAGAATTCTCTGGCAATCACCCCATAGTGAAAGGGAATAGCCACGTATCACTCTTTTGTGCCACTCAAAACAACCACAAAGAAAGCTCTTCCTCAGGTGATCACACTTGGTCTGTCACCGATTCCCATCAAGACCCTCCTCTCCATCAAGCCATTCTCACTCCTGGCCCCAAGCGTGAATGTGAATAGCACACTGTGTTTGAAAGCAAACTTTTCCTAGGCTCTTGTCTACCAGCCTGATGCCAAGGTCAGCCCTCTTCATTGTCTGGTGCAGGAGGCTTGTGTGTGCCTTGAAAAGCCTCCCTGGCCAGCAAGAACTGCCAGCAATCTCCACTTCTGAACTTGGAAGCTTCAGTCACCGAGAACCCTTGTGGAGGCACTTAGCACATGCTGCCTTGCTGAGCTGTCCACCTAATTCATGTTCTGAGCCTGTCCCTCCAACTTGTTGGTAAGAGCCTGCAGGACAAATCACATGATTTATCATGATCGTGGGTGGAGGCATGATGAGTGGAAGCTTTGGAGCAGTCCAACCTGGCCTCCAATCCCAGCTCTGGCCTTATTAACTGTACCTCTCTGAGCAGACTGCAGAATTTCTCTAAGCTTCTGCTTTAACCTCCTGTAACACACTCAAGCTCCACACACCTCCATGCATGGCCTCCAGAGCACACACCACTGCATAAGACAGTACGAAGCAGGACGTATGCCTCTCTAGTTGAAGTCAGAGCAGTGCAGTAGGATTTTAATACTGTGTGTGTGTGTGTGTCTGTGTGTGTGTTTGTGTGTGTGTGTGTGTGTATGTGTGAGAGAGAGAGAAAGAGAGAGAGAGAGAGAGAGAGAGAGAGAGAGAGAGAAGGTGGGAGGAGAGACCCAGGAGAGAGAAGGAGGAGTTACACGGGGGAAGGGGGCTGATATTCCTCACAGCACTTGTACAAACAATAAATCAAACAGCACACAGCTGCTGATATCAGATATATTCTCCTTTTGCACTACATCAAAAAGCTTTAATTAACAACCAATTTATTTGAGGGAGAAAATACATTCCCTCATCCCAAATAACTGTATTATAAGGCAAAGAATAGACCCCATTTTCCATACACACGTAAAAAAAAAAATGACAGGAGTGAAAATTGAGCCTTTGGTAAAAAGATAAATAAAAATCTGGATCAAAGACAAAAAGAGTTTGTGAACCTGAGAGGGCAACTTGGCCCAAATGGAAATCTAATTTGTGGAAAATAACATCCTCTGTCTGTCTGTCGGGAGGACACTCTGATAAAGATGCCTGTGGAGATGAATTATGGTGGTTTGGTCCTGGATTTATAGAAAATAGTCAGCGCAGATGCACTGAGACCCTCCCAAGCCCGACTGTGTGCCCAGCCTCACATGAGAAACTGATGGATAAACCATGAATCACCTTCCCCGCTCCCGGGAAGCTGTACTCCCTATTGCCTCCATGTGCCTGCACTTCAAGGGTGGCCCCTTTGACTGGAGGGGCATGTGACCCACCAAGAGCCACCTGGGAGGGGTGCATGACCACTGCAGGGACCCTGAGGACTGCGGCTGGCCTGGATGGGCAGGGCTTTCAAGCAGGACCTGAGAAATGGGTGTCAGGAGAACTCTGCTTAGCCACTAACTTCACCTGGCTCTCTGGAGGAGCAACTGAGGAGACTCGGTTTTCCCACCTGTGAAAGGAGAGAGGCTGCACGTTCACACAAGTCCTTTGAGGGCAGTGGGTCATCTGGGGAGCAGCAGGAACTCCCCAGCCGATGGTTGCCAGAAGCCAAAAATCTAGCAGGGGTGTGGTGTGCATGAGTATGTAGGTGAGAAATCTCTTTATGTTCAAATGTTGGCAAATTTTGGTAAAACACTGGGAGGGTGAAAGGAGACATGTTTGTGGGATGACTGTGGCCCTCAGGCCCTCAGTGTGAGGCCTCTGTTCAAGTTGCGGCCAGAGGTGCTGTGCGCCTCTTACAGTGTGGCTGCCTGGGGAGCTGTCCGCTTGTCATCCTCCTTCCCACGTCCCTCCACTACAGCTACTGCTTCTGAGTAAAAGAGCGGACAGGCTACAAAAGGCCTGGCTCACTAGGGCCCGCATGGCATAGGAGCAGCTCTGGGCTGAGTGACCTGGCTGCTATCGGTCTCTTTGGTTGACCAGCTGTCTGATCCTGGCTTTCTGTCTGACCCTAGCTTTCCTCATGTGTAGAATGAAGGGGCAGCCCCAAGAGTCCTCCCAGGTCTCTGACAGCTCAAGGGTCACGGCTGATGACCTCAGCATCTTCCAGTGGTTGTGACTAAACAGCAATGGAAATCCATGTGAGGGATGAGGGCTGCATCTGTAACAGTTGGCTCCTCAGATGGAAATCGAGGGCGATAGGTAAGCAGGGTGTCCAAATGGAAGTCCACCCACAAAACTAGAGAAGTGTGTATTGTGTGGTCCCTCCTTTCAGCTTCCTCCCACACACCTCCTGTCTCTGCCACCCTTGGGTCTAACCTTCACAATCCATGCATTCATTGGTAGGCTGTAGCGGGTTCCCTTTTGGAAATCTGTAGACCGTGCAGGACTCCCAACCAAAACCAGTTGGCTCATACATGATGAAATTGCCCATTCCCTGTGGGGCACTGCGGGATATTCTTTGGGAAAGGCACCAGATTGATGCCCTTCAGATTCTACGCCCAGGGTAGTCACCTGTTCCACCTTGTAGTAACGCTGTCCCCAGGGAGTAGGGCTGGGAAGAGTGAAGCTATAGGGCTTTCCTGTTTCAATAAAAATTGACAATTTACTGTAATTTGGTTGTGATTTAACAATGCTTTTAAAAGAGGAAGTAAATGGCTCATAAAGTCTGGTGACCTATTTGCTCCTGTGTGCTTCACCGGGCCCTCCCCCTGAGCTGGCGCCCTTCACGTATCCCAGCCCTCCTGGCGAAAGGCTAGAGATGAGCCTGAAGCAAGCACAGGAAGCCTGATGCCCACCGTCTGAGTGGCAACCTGCAATGTGCCTCATTTCTCCCTCTGTCTTTCTCAGTGCCTCCTGGACACTCTTTTCCCATTTCCTACTTCCTTGCTCTTTTCTTTCCTTTTCTTTTTACTGAACAATAAAAGTTGAATGGCAATGCAAATCTCAATCTCTTCTTAAAAACCCCAGCCAGGGAGGCAGCATGTCACCCATATTTATGAGCTTTAAATGGCTTTTATCAAAGTGAGGTCGCACTAAATCACGCCCAAGCTGTCATAAATACAAATGACTCGACATAGGCTGCAACAAGCCTTCGGGGAAAATTATATGATGTGCTGCGGCAGTTATGGTATATCACACAGGGAGCTCATATATTTCCACTGGCAAGGTAATCTGATCCTTCAGAGAACTCTAATAGGTGCAAAGAGGCGGTAAGTCAGAGAGAATCACAAAAGGGGTGAGACGGTCACATGCCTAAGGAACGAGGGGCCCTTCCTTGGAGGCTGATGAGCCAGCTTAATCATAGGAAGAAGGTAATAGATGGGATCTTAAATATTTCATGGGGATTTCCTTATTTAGAGTCAATCAATTAATTATGAGACTAGTTGATGAGGCACTGAACTAGCAGACTTGTAGCTCGGATACTACATGGAGTCACATGACTTTGGCTATGGATGGTTTTCAAGTAAGTCCACAAATTCTTTGGTACTCTTCCTCTCAAAAGGTGGAGCCTAATCCCTCTCCCCTTGAGTGTGGCTGGCTTTAGTGACTCATGTCTAGTGAATAGATCGTGGTGAAAGTGAGGGGTGTGATTTCCAAGGCAAGGTCATAAAGGCATCATTACTTTCTCCGTGGATCATTCACTCTAAAAAAAGCCAGCTGCCTTGTTGTGAGAACCCAACAGCTCCATGGAGAGTCCATGTGCTGAAGAACTGGAGGCCTCCTGCCAAGAGCCAGGAGGAACTTGCCAGTGTGTGAATGAGCCACCCTGGAAAGGGATCCCATAGACCTATCACACAATCAGATGACTACAGCCATGGCCAACATCTTCCTTGACTGCAACCTCATGAGACCGTGAGCCACAATGACCTAGCTAGGCTGCTCCTAGATTCTTAACCCACAGAATACCTGAGAAGTAATAAATGCTTATCATTTTAAGCTACTAAGTTTTGGGGTAATGTTAATGCAGCAATAGATAGCTAATACAAGGTGATTAACTTAAACTCTCTAGGTATCAGTTTCCTTACTTTCATGTTAAGGATGGACAAGTCATAAGTTTCCAACCCTGGCTACATATTAGAATCACTTAGAAGCTATTAAAAGCATTTAATACTCAGGACCTATTCCAGACCAACTGAAAGTGAGTCCCTGGGCATGGAGAGGTCCCAGCACTGACATTTCTAAAAACCTCCCCAGGTGATTCTAGATGTACTGCCAGAATTGAGTACCAATGAACTAGATAGGTTTTTTGTGTTCTAAAATACTTCTTACAATTTTACAAAACCCTTGGCAGTTTCAGGAACTGGGAACGTGCGAGTTGGACTATTTCTTCATTCCCATCTCCCTCTCATTACTCCAGATGCCTGGACACTGTCCAGGAGAGCCAAAGACAGTTCCTTTACTCCAGCTGGTGAAACCTGGCCCAAGACAAAAAAGTGTATTTTAAGATGTAAAATGTCATTACAATAAGGATGAATCTTGGGAAATAGGAAAACAGCCCAGACCTGAGGTGAGCTGGCAATTGATCAATTCCCTTATCCCACTGCATGAAGAGAGTTAAAAGTGGGCCATGCTTGGCTTAGCAGAGTCCTTTTGCAAAAGAAGTGTGTTATGCTACTAAGCATGAGCCCCATGCAGAGGTAGCACCATGTCACTGCTGGGATCTAGCAAGGGTATTCATGCTGGTGAATTTGAGCCAAAAGGCACGCTGGCTCATTGGCTGTGAGAAACTAAACAAGTCAGTTCATGTCTCCAACTCAGGGTCCACATCTGTTAAAGATGGAAATTATATATTTGCCATGTTGACCTTGCCAAATGGAGGAATGAGACAATAAAGGTTGTAAGCCTCATAAAGAGAAATGTACACATGTCAGGGTGCAGGGTGCTCTGTCCCTAAACCACGAACAGCCATGGAGAGAATTCGACCATGCACAGGTCTCTTATGGGAAAACAGTAAACACTAAATGCATAAGTAAAATAAAATAAAAAGCAATATGGATCAAGCGGACAACTTTTTCTCAGAGTGACCTCCTTCTCACGTTTTCCTGCTCCTGCTGCAATCAAAAATTACATATAAATATAATTGTTCTCCACCTGCTCTTCCTAAGGAGGTGCAATCACATCCCTCTGTGCTATTAATGGGCATTCAGCAAACATCAAGTCTGAGCCCTCCCTTATCTGTCCATCTACTCATTCCACAAGTGTTTATCCTGTGTGTACTGTACACAGGTACCCTTAAAACCCATAAGGGGAAGGAGAATGCTTATCCCATCTATCTTTCATCTCAGACCTCCACTTATCTGGATGCCCCTGTTTGGTCCTCTACCTGTTGTTACGCTGTTATAGCCTAAGTACTCTGGACACTTTGTAATACTGCACATTTGCCTCAACCTTGGTGTTATTTCCAGTGCTGGCTACTCATTCTGCACAGTATACAACTGGACTGCCAAGAGAATGGAAGATTCATAGCAGAGGGCACGTCCCATGGTTCTCCATTACATCTGTAATAACAGCTGAGAGTCCGGGAGATGCTCAAAGAGCCAGTGTGGGCTAAGGGCAGCCCCGCAGTAGCAGCAGCGGCAGCAGCAACACCCAGGTTTGCCAAGCATGCTGACTCATTCTTCTTCCTTCCCCATTCACACACCAGGCTGCCCATCCCCTGGGGTGACGGAAGTGGAGAGACAGATTAGACTTTCTATTTTGGCAGAATGTCTGCTACTTCCCTGGTGGCCTCTTCACCCTGATCCCACCAAGGAGCACAATTTCTGGGGTTCATCTACACTCGTAAACTGTTTAAGATGCTGCCAGCTGAGCATTTCAGGCCCTCCAGAAGCAGTGCTTCCCAGCTCTCTCATCTGTCTACCCTGTAATACTTAATTCTTTGCAAAGAAGCAATGAGAAGGCTGGGTTTTTTTTTTTTTTTTTTTTTTGTAAGATATTAAGAGAATCATTCATTGCTGAGAAGTCACATCAGGGTCTCATCCTTCAAACCGACAGCTGAGTGTGTGTCAGCCTGAGAGAGAGCCTGATTATTAGTTTTAAAGAGCTTATTTCATTCTCTTAAAAATGGGATCAGTTCATCTTTGTCACATCTGTCTCTGCGTGGCTCCTGCATGCCACAACAACTGTCAGCTCCAGGCATTATGTTATTAAGGTGTAGTGTGGGGTGGGGGCTGTCGGGGGGGGGGGGTCATTCTGGGTATTCCTGTTTTCCGAAAAAGTGAGCAATGAGATTCAGAACATAAGTAATTAAAAGGGTTGATTTGCTTATGTGCATTCAGGAAAGCTGAGAAGACAGTTTCCATCCAGCCTACCCCACACCCCATTGGTTGGAGAAGAGATGAGCTGGGGCTGCAGCACTCTTCTCTAAGCAGCTCTAAGCAGGGCCTTGGAGTAAACCACCCTAGTAAGGAATGCTGTAAACGATACACCTGTCAAAAGCATTTGTCATCTTCACTCCTCAAGGGCTGCCTAGCTTTGGCCAGGTGACAGATGTACAACTGCAGCAGGGGACCCAGATGTTCCCAGTATCTGGATAAAGAGCCTCTTCATGGTGTCCCAGCTCCTTCCCATTCTGTCATGAATGAAAGTAAGGGCTAAGCTAAAGTATCAGACCAGAAAAAGGGTAGAATCTTCCGCTGCTCTGGCATATATTGAAGGCTGTCATTCATATCCATAAGAAGACACTGTACAGGGTCTGAAGCGAATGCAACTCAATACTAAACATCAATACAAAAGGAGTAGATAAGCAGTGAGAGACTCCTACTCTGAAATACAGGATGGATAACATGGAGTAGATAATAAAATGCTAAACTGAATATAGCTGGGTGTCAAATGTGGCTCACAAAATGTTTTAGAAATGACTGAAGAAGCAAAAGGGCAGAGCCAGGCATGGGACTTAGAAGAATCCTTAATCCTGGGAGCATCTTCATTACAGAAAGGAGGAGGGAAAGTCCACCAAGCACGGGTCAGCAAGAGAAAACAAGCTACAGTGGGAATGAGCCCTAAGAATTGTGGAAACATGGCCCACCCAGCCAGTTCAAGAGAATGGTAGGCAATTCAGCTGAATTCCTCTAGTGTGACTAGAGGAGATTTGTTTGCATATGTCTCTGTATACACCCACGGCTGTAGGGCAGATAATCTGAAATGACAGATAATCAAAACATCCTTTAGTATATATCTATGCCCTGGAATTGATATGGATGGGTCAGAAAATGTAAAGCTTGCAGCACTTTCCAAGAAATAATGAAACGCCTCTAAAGACCTGAGTCAGGAAGAGCTGGGCAGCTGTCATGCTCATCCTAGAAATGCGTGTGTCCCTCCCAGCTCCTTCCTGCAGCAAATGGACCGCATCGCCTCTCAGGCTGAGGCAAAACACCTGCATTTTCCAGTGTGCTGAGGCTGGGCCTTTCTCCCACCCCACCCATGTGATGCAAAGACAGCACTTACGTGATGACTATGTACAAGGACACATACTCTTAGTTTTTGCAGGACTAGAACATTCAATAGTCCTGTATCCATTATCAAATAAAAACTATTTCATTAAATTTATTTTAATGCATTTAACATACTTAATACATTTATAAAGGTATTTAAATAAATGATTTAGAAAGAACAAGACTTGCTAGAGATGAAACCACAATGTTGACTATTTACCAGCAAATAACTGAGTGTTGATACAGGGACCAGCCTCCTCCAGGAAGCCTGACTGACCCTCTTCCAGCCAGAATGAAGCACTCTTGCTCTATCCTCAGTTAACACTTTCTATTTGCCTTATATGGACAATGTCAGCTGAAAAAAAGGAGTGCATAGCAAAGACTGCGCGCCTTGAACAGGGACCTGTATCCTTGGCTCTTACGTGGTAGGGTGACCACCAGCACTGCTGGTTATCAAGATGTCAAACAAAGTCCTTAGTCCATGGAGCAGAGCCCTTCCTGCCCTTTGCAATCCTTTGTGGGGGCTGGAGAGTACAAAGAACTCAAAACATTAGCATGAAAAGTTTCTTAAAGAAGAAGTGGAAAGAAGTGGAGATAAAATCATGGCCCCATACAGTTGCAAAGAAAAAAAAAAAAGGAATGTAAGTGATGGGGCCCCAAAACTGCAGTGGCTCAAACAGAAACACAACAAGAAGTCCTTGTTCCTCACAGGCTGGAACATGACCAGAGAAGCTGCTAAGAACAGATCACAGCAAAACCAAACTGTTACTGGAGCTGGAAGAACCAAGGACAAACACCTGTCCCATACTGCCTCAGTCAGTCCTTTTTCTCAGCTGCCAAATAGACAATTATATACCTGTGTAAGCCTAGAATTTCCCAGACTAATATCGAGTAGCATCAAAAACCACGACAAAGAATTAATTTGAAAAAGTGGGCAAGCCATGGTTGTCCAGAAACTTCACAGCATTCTTCTAGACTAGGGAAGAATCAGAACTCAGAATCCTAAGGAAAGAGTGGAATGGAGTGGAGTGGCCCCTGGACGCTGCAGCTCTGAGCTCTAGCACTAGCTTGGCCTGGCTGGGCCTAAGGGCACTTCCAGTTTTTCCATTCTATGGTTTTAACAATCTGAAATTTTTTCTTGGGCAGCAATAACGTTGAATCAGAGGTATGCAAGACAGAACCTAACTGGGGAAAAGGCATGAGACTAATAAAATGAAGGCAGCAGGGAAAGAAAAGAAAAGAATGGAAATTTGAGTGCAGCGTGTTTATAAAAAGCTGGTATGCAATTCAGTGTTTGTGGATCAAACTTTTCTGATTTGCTTGGTGGTAGAAACCAAATTGGAACTATGGAAAGCATGTAAATATAATTTACAATAAAAAAAAGCTTATAGAGATTAAGGAAATGATGTTTCTGAATGCACTTTGAAAAGTTCAAAGTATCATTCCAATGGACAGGATCGTCGTCCGTGGCCAAATGCTTCACGTGATTAGTTGCTGGATCAGAAGGCCAGGCAGGCTCCCCTGGCTGCAGAAGGAGGCCTTAATTCCAAGAAAGCTCCAGGACAGACTGCCTTTCTTCTTGAATAGGACTTGAATTTTCATTCTTAGACGTTCTTACTCTAGGAGTTTTTGCCCTCAGGCCTTCTTTTTAAAATGCAAATGCTTCTAGGAAGTCTGCCACATTTAACTAATTCATTCCTAGGTACAGAGAACAGGTTGCCAAGTGGACACAGACTTGGTCTGGAAGTCACAGCTTTGCTCCGGCTTGGCTGTGTGAACTTTACAAACAAACCACTTGACCTTCAGGGGCTTCAGCATCTTCCTATGGGAAAGAAATGTTGAGCAGCCAGACAAGGTGGATCCCTAAACTCTAAAATGAGATTCTTGGATGTATTAAATACAGGGTTGCCAGATAAAATACAAGACAATCATTAAATTTGAATTTAAAATACTTACCAGTTCTTTTTTAGAAGTATTCATGGGACAAAAAAAGTATTAGTTGGAGTCCTGTGTTTTTACCTGCTAAACTTTTGCTTAAATCTTAATCAGACGAGCTTTTATCTGGAGAGAGATTTCAGGATGAGCACAGGCAGGGAATGGGAAAAAGCTGAGGGCAGGGAGCAAAGAGGACACAGTAGAGAGACTGTCAAACACGATGCTGCCTCCTTCACAATCCTTTGAGGGCTGGCTTAGTGGGATGATATTGATAAAACGCACCTCACCCAAGGGACTCTTCGAGATGCAAGAGCTGCAGAGCCCCTCCCTTGCAGGGCAGTGACCCCAGGGAGAGCTGTCCTGAGCACTGCATGGCTACTCCTCTGCGACCTGACCCTGTGCCTGCTTCTCCCAACCCAGGGACCTTCCTAAAACATGACTTCCATTACCTCCCCTCATCCTTAATACTCTTCAATGGCTCTCTCTAGCTGCTCTGTAAAATCCAAGCTCCCTATAAACTCCAAGAAGGCCAGTGGGCTCTGAAATAGATCCCTTCCCCAGCCTAGTCTCCTGCCTCTCCCACCTCATACTTCATAAGCCAGCCATACCCTTTCCTCCTTCCTCTGCTTAGAAAACTGTTCCTGTTTCCAAGTACCTACAACTGCACCCTTTCCAGAGAACTGCCCTTGTCTCCTCTCTCCCTCCTTTTGATTTAACTCATATCCTTTCTTTTCCCTACCATGTTCATGTGGGCCTATGTTGAACAAAGGTATCTGGTTGTAATTTTAGTTTATGTCTTGCCCCTATCGGTCACTTTCTACACAACTCCTTGAGGGCAAGTAATTCCATCTTAATTCATTTCTGAATCCCTAGTCCTTGCCACATCTCCTGGCATTTGATGAGTGTACAGTAATTATTTGATTGATTAATCATTATATTTACTGGTCCCTGCTGATCGAGGACATTTGGAGAACAATTGATTGGTCCCTTCTTCTGCTCTGTGCCTCTTCTATAGCTTCCAGGGGTCACAAATCATCTCTGGGATTAGCCACCTTCTACCCATCCACATACACTCTTCCTGCTTGACAAACACTCAGGAAGCCCTCCTTTGGACTCACAGCTCTGAATTGGCTATTACCATTTTATAATCTACACTGTCAGTCTAGTTCATACGTACTTAGTAATTACCCATACATTCCCAGGTGCTATGTCTTGACTTAGTCACTGTATTGTCATTCCCATAAAGAGGTATCTCATTAGTACTCTCTCTGTGCAAGGCTTAGCACCATGCTCTTGCTGAGGAATGAAGCCAGTAAATGAGGCCCCAGCTGTCTTGGGAGCTTCTGTGTTCAAGGTAAAACTGAAGGTAACCCATAGCATAGCTGATCCATCCTTGGAAATCTATATACAATGGATCCACACCCATTATCTCAAGCTAAATGAGAAGTTTAATGCCTTGCCTGAGTTTCTACAAATTTCTGAAGTCCAATTCTATGTTCTTATTTTTGATTTTCTATTCTGATGGAAATAAGATCTTCCCCCTTCCACAGACCTTCTTTTTCAGTTTTCCACTCTGCCCACTCCTGCATTAAAATTTTCAATCATTTCTTATGCAGAACAATTTATTTTCTTTCATGCCATGCCTTGCAGGCCTCACCTTTTATACCCAAAACCAGGTATCTGTTTAGTAAAAGACCACACATGGTCCAAGAAGCAGAATCAAGGGCAAATTTTGTAATTTAAAAGATCCTTTATCTTTTCCCCTCTCCACTATAATAACTATTGCATGAATTGCTATGAGCCAGGGGAACTTGGAGTAAAAAGTGGCCATTTCTGAGCCAGGAAATGCAGCATTTGCAGACCGTGTTCTCTGGGTTTAAGGAAGCTGACCCACCTTTGCATGTCCACTTTGTGGGCAGGAACCACTGGGCACACTTCTAGCTCTCCCCTTGAAGGCATTGCTCTCCATCTTGACCATTGTTTCCTGGGTTGTAATTAATAATCAGCCCGATTTTTCTGCCACTTCTGGTCCAGTTCCCAGGCCCATGTAATGCAGGAAGGCCAAAGGACAGACATGGGCTTTGGTACCCACGCCTGTACTTCCCAGTCTTCCAGACTCTAACACCCTCCTCCCACTCCCAGGGACTCTCCTCATTCTTCCAACCCTCTGGTCACAGCAAATCATCACACTCCTATTTCTCGGAACACTGGAGGAAAACCAAGCTCTGCTAGGCTCTCAGAAGCCTCTCTTTCTCCAGAAAGATCTTTCCACCTTAAACACAACTGCTGCTTCCAACATTCTAAAAGTAAACTTGAACATGTGTCAGAAATACCTGGAGAGCTGAGCCCCATCTCCAGCATAAATCAGAAGATCCCAGGTGAGGCCTGAGATTTTGTATTTCTATCAAACTCCAAGGTGATGGTGACATGTAAGTGCTAGCCTAGGCACTTAGTTTACATCATGCCCAGCTTGTGGGCTCTTAGACTTACTGTCCAGTATCTTAGGTCCCTAATCAGAGCAGACACTTCCCATCCACCTCCACTGTCCCCAGTAAGACACAGTGGCACAGTGGCAGGTCTTGGACCCGGTAGTGATGGGTCTAGGGTGACACATCCACCTCCACTGTCCTCAGTAAGACACAGTGGCACAGTGGCAGGTCTTGGACCCAGTAGTGACGGGTCTAGGGTGACACATCCACCTCCACTGTCCCCAGTAAGACACAGTGGCACAGTGGCAGGTCTTCGACCCGGTAGTGACGGGTCTAGGGTGACACCGTGCTCTAAGGCGCAGCCCTGGCCTGCTGCAGGCATTTGTCCAATGTAATTAAAAATCGAATATGAAATGCTTCAGGGGCCAGAAGACTGGGAGAGCTGGGACCCGACTTGCAGAACAGCACGCATTTTGTGTAACTAGTCTAGATGGAGTAGGGTGTGAGCAGACAGCTGTTTCTCATTCAGGGACCAGCAGGGCCCAAGGAATGGGAAGCTAAGAACAGTGTTGCCCAGCCAGACTCCTGTAATGAGAACCTGGTGGGCACATCAGCCATGCTACTCAGAGGGGCAGGAAGAGATGAGGGAGGTTGGGGAGGGGGACCCAAAGGGCACTGAGTTTGGGGATGTCAGCTTTACCTAGCAAATATCCTGATGCTAAGTGAAAAGAATAACTATGGATATCTAGTTCTGCCATGACTAGTTTGCATCCTGGGATTTGGAGGAAACTCAGCTGGACCAAACAAAGGACTAGAGGGGCTTGCTCTGACTGCCGTGTTTCTCTGATGATGTGTTCCTGAGAGAGTGATCAGAGAGCCGGGGCATCAGCATTTCCTGAGCACATAGTGAACATGCAGATTCTCAGGCCCTGCCAGGTCTTCAGAATCAGAACCTCTGGGGGTAGCCCCGGGCTTGGCCTGGGACACCGCATGCTACAAAATCTCCCTGAATGATGGTTATGTTCACTGATGTTTGACCAGGGTAACTGGTCAGTGGCTTGAACCTGACCTGTGCTGGAAGCCTACACCCTTTTCAACTCCGTTTTCAAATTTATAAATGATGTGTAGCATCACCTGATGGGCCTGGCAGTCGAAAACCATAAGAAAGGGCTCATTCCTGTCTGCTGTATCCAAAGGCCGCCTGTTCTCCAGAGCCAAGGGAGGCATGTTGCTTCTCATTCTTTGCATTTTAAAAATCAACCAATTTAATAATCAACAAATATTTATTGAATACCAATTTTGTGTTTATCAGCCTGTCAGGAAAATGAAAAAATTATGAGTCATGATCCTTGACAGCCAGAGTGAAAACATGGCAGGATAAACACAACTCAGTCCCACACAAGGTCAAGGACACCCTGAGGCAGAAAGCACAGCAAGTGAATGGGAGGGCAGGGTCATGGGGGGATTTAAAATCTGTTACAATCAGTGTCACAATCACCTGAATAATATTGATTTTAATTCACGAAGTCTATATGCCTTGTGTAACCCAGAACTAATAGTAACAATAGCCTTCATTTATTAGAATATGTATACGGCGCCAGACATGAAGAGTGTTCACCTTATATTACCTCACTTACTCCTCTTCATAACCTGAGGCGATAAGTACAATTATTCTTTAATTATAAATGAGGATTCTCATTCATTTGGCTCTTAACTATTTGTCCAAGTTCACACAGCTAGTAAGAGATGGAGTCAGAACATAGTATTTTCATTGTTAGTCTTATGTTTGAAAATCATGAATGTAATTAAATGCCAAACCTTAGCAAGATCATTGAAAGGCACAATGGTACCCCAAAGGAAGAAAAGGTCAGCGATGTTTTCAAGAGTTAGGAATAAACCTCATGGAAGAGATGGACTGTTGGAGGGGAAATTCTGAAACTTGCTGACCTTAGATACCCCTTAATCACATGCCTTGTTTTATACAGTATAGAGGCAGAAAAATCTCTGGGAATATCTAGGTAAAGTATTATGTCTAAAATAATCCATGAAAACAAGTCAAACTGAGTTCACTGTCCATGCTACACTACTCCACGTCGGTTGAGGCCAACATAAGAACAGTTCATCATAGGCAATGTTCACAAACAGGTCTCTACTGGATTTACAAAATTTATAACTGCGCTTATTTGTCCTTTTTTTTTAAAAAAAAAAGAGGGTTGGGAATAAAAACAGAAAAGAAAAGACAGCTCTATACAAGGCCTTAAGCGCTCTGGGAAGTCACTGAGCAGAAAATTGAATTTAAGTTTCTCCAAATGATACATATTCCCCATCCTCCCAATGCTTTGTGGAATGATCCACTCCCTCTAGAAAGCAGTCATGAAACCAAGGAAACACTTCAAACTGGAGAAAACACAATGTACTGTTCTGTGAATCCAGACTTTTGGAATCAATTCAAATTCTCAATGTATAGGGTTTCTACCCCTCCCCTCCCCCAAATAGTACACAGTAACCTTCAGTCTTCGTGCAACAGAATGTTTAAAACTTGTGTGTGGTTTTCCTGTATTCACTGTTTACAGAGGATGAGAATAAAATTGTATTCTGGCCAAGGAAGCAGAACAGTATCCCTAGTAACTCTGCTCTCTGAGAGCTGTCCCACCCAGCCTCCATCTGATCAAATCCCAAAAGTTTGCACTGCACAATCAAATAAGCAGAAACACCCTTCGTATAGGCAAAAAAAAGATGGGAAACTCTTCGGTGCAATTAGAGGACTTCCAAACATCTCCCCTACACATCTTCCCTTAGCCTGAAATTCTCCCCTCAGAGATGCCGCCAAGATTTTATAATAAAGATATGTAAAATTACCATCTGGAAAGCGCCTTTGAGATCTTCTAGGCCAGTCCTCAAATTGTATGGTTGAGTAAAATACCACCTTATATAAGGTCACTGTTTTGCATTTTAAACTGCAGCAGTACTTCCCAAAGAGAATGTGTTCAGTAAAATGCTGGTCCTTTCTGACTTTGGGTCAAAATAAATGTCCCATGGTCAAATTAGTTTGGAAAATGCTGTGTGGATTACATCACCTCCCCTCTTCTCCCTTTTGTGGATTCTCAATGAAAATTAGTACATGATTAAAGATTCCAGTAAGTTCTACCATCAAGAACCCAATTATTTAGGCTTTTTCCCCCAAACTTATTTACTTACTTACATTTTTTACAATATAATTTTTACTAACATGCAGAGGAATGAGTGCCTCTGTGTAAGCCATTTGGAAAGTATGACATTATATCATAGTGTGTTCTCTTCTTTATGAGAAAAAAAAACTCAAGGATAGTATTTTATACTGATTCACATTCAGTTATTTAGAACTCATCAAGTCTCAGTTTCCCCGATAAGAAGGGTTAGGTAATGGTAAATCATTTGGATACTCAGAAGGATCTGAGACATGCAAAATATATTTTGACAACAATCTGGCCCTGAGCATGGCCAGATTTTATAAGTGGGACTGTGCCATGTCAAAGAAATTAAAGACAAGGACTCAATCAACTGACCACTTTGTCCCTATGTTGCAGAATTTCATCCTGATTTGAATTTTAGAACTCTTCTATGCCCCAAACCACTACTTTCTACTATAAGGTTCCTTTCCCACATCTTTTATGAGCAAAATAGCAGACACACAGTAGGTGCCTAATGATGAGTTGAGATTAAAAATGTCATGTCACCAAAACAGAACTGATCACGGATAGCCTTCTTTCCGCAAGATGGAAACCAGGATATAACTAGACTCAGGATTTCATTTTACTAATTTTTATTCATCTTAAGCAGTTTATTTTTTCAAAAAATGTTTAAATATTTTCAGTTGTTCAGCTGACTTATGAGTTTAAACAAACTCAGTTTAGATACACTTTATCAGCAAAATTTAGTCTTTTCAACAGAATTATTCTTGACCAAAAAAAAATTATTCACAGGCGTAAATACAACAGGGCGGATCAGTAACATGTATATGATGTTCTGAGCTTGCACTCTTGAGAAAGGAGAAGGTGCACCGACAACCAAGTTTATAGTAACACCTTAACATCTAATCTGCAGATTCAGAAAACCCACATGGACCCAAACAGGGCTTGTAGTGGGAACCATTTCTCTTCACTCTCTAAGTGGCTCCCACCATTAAATGGAGATTGGCCTTAGGGAGTTGGGATGGAAACTTTCACTATTTTTCACTCTTTTCCACTTATCCAGTAGATGTAACCGGAAAAATGTCTTGTCTTAGCATGAGCTACCTAACAAAATACCACAGACTGGGTGGCTAAAACAACAGAAATTTATTTTCTCCTAGTTTTAAAGGCTGGAAGGTCCAAGATCAAGATTATAGCACGGTGTAGTTGCTGGTGAGAGCTCTTTTCCTAGCTTGCAGACAGCTGCCTTCTCCCTGTGTCCTCACATGGTGGAGAGAAAGCAAATGAGCTCTGTAGTGTCTCTTCTAATAAATGCACTAATCCTATCAGCTCAGGGTTCCACCCTTATAACCTTACTTAACTGCAATTACTTTTTCACTCTGAATACAGTCACATTGGGAGTTAGGGCTTCAATGTATGCATTTGGGTGGAAGGGAACACAATTTTCTCCACAGCAGCCATGTAGATACAAAGCACAAGTCAGTGGAAGCTTCTTCTCTTTTTCTCTCTCCTTCCATCATCCACCCCCTTTCTGTCCAACCCTTCATATTATACAGCATAGGAAAAACAGTCAATGTTCAAGAAATAATTTTCAAAATAATTTAAAACAGATTGGAATAGATAAAAAAAACTCATTCCCTCAGCTGCCCCTCAAATCACCATATTCAAAGAGACACCAAGTTCAGTAGTATCTGGATTTTCATCTACTACATTGAATAATGACTGATGGTTCAAGAACCATTGCCAGAGCTGTTAAGTCAGCACATGTGGCAGTTCACAGATCCTGAGTCCCTTTGTTTTCACTGCCATGTGACAAGGCCATGGATAACCTGTTCCACCACATTTCAACATAAGGGAACTTCCTAACTGGAGATCCCTGGGGCCCTGTCGAGAACAATCAGCTACATAAATTAGAGACCACTGTGCTGGTCTCTTTTTTTAAAACCAATGACTTGAAGACAACAAAGGGACATTTCAACCATAGTTTGAACAATGGCAATATTAAGTGCATAGTGTCACAAGAACACTTTGATAAGTGAGTACACTTATGTGAATGTATAATAAAGTCAAGTTTGTGTTTTGCAAAGCTAGTCTCTTAATCTCTCTTGCTTTGGACAGGAGCGTGCCCACCCTTCTTAATTTCAGGTCATCAATAAAAGGTTCTGAGCATGACTAGGTTTGAATAGGCACTGTCTGCCATTTCGCTTCTCTTACTTTTCTTCATTTCCAACCTAGGGAACTATAGGGAAAGTGTGTGTACCCATGACAGAGCTGGTTCAAGGCTTAACAGGGTCAACAAATGTGGCATGTGCAGATTGTACAATGCTAAACCTGTGCCATTTTCAGAGACTATATTTTGACTATAATGCTTTGGTCTCCTAATGTTTCTATAAATTATGCAGTTTCTCTTTTGGTATGAACTTCCTCACCCAGGAAGAATATGGTTTGTTAACTCTTGCTGAAAATGAAAATACCTGCGTCTTCCCAAACCCTAGCATAGGGGCAAACCATGAAAGACCGTCAATGATATCCATTCGATAGTGAAGACGTATATGTTGTAATGAAGAAATGAATGAATGAGCTATCATGGGGGCTGTCTGACATGTCAGCTCAATATTCAGAACCGACCTATTCCAAAGTCTAAGAACAACCATCAATATAATTTCTATTAGGAAATTTAGAGCAAAGAGAATTAATTGAATAACACAAGTGTGTCTCTAATGACACATCTATGGGCAATTCTAGTCTAGTGAGGAAGGGGACGCAGTTAGAATCCAACTGTCCCACCATCGTCACAAGCTTTTGTTTTGTTTTGCTTATTTTTCTTTCAGAAACTATGTTGGGAAGTTCCTTAATTAGAAGCTCCCTGATTTCCTACCATAGAATCTAGGAGAGCATTTTTTTTTACAAGTTTCTTTTCTTTAAAAAGAAAAAGACATTTGTCATCAAATAGAATGTGTCACCACTACCAGTGAGCCCTATACTTATGCTACCACACTGATTGCATCATGAAGTGAGGTCCTTCAGTAAGCATTTCTGAGGCCAATCAAGTGAGGGAGAGAAGCTCTCCCATGGCATTCTTAGCCTGCATTGGATATAAAGGGGAAAGCTCAAGAAACTGTAGTTTCCCTCTGTGGCCCTTTTGTGGGCCCAAAGCAGCTATTAAAGATCCTTGGTGTTCCTGGATTATGTGCTAAACAAACCAATGTTTGAACCACAGAACGGCCAGGCTGAGGCTGGTCTGGTCTGCAGGGGCCTCCTTTGTTTGGGGGTTGGAATCATTCCTTGGTTCCTTTTCACTACTCCTCCCCACCCCCAGCTCCTTCCCCTCTCCCAATTCATTCTTTAAGAATTTATCCTGCTGCTTCTTTAACTCAGCATGTGTCTGGGCAGATGTCCAAGAACTCTCCCTTCAACAACGACAACAACAGGAACAGGAAAAAAAAATCCTCCACTTCAATTCAGTCCTCCCTGCTCTTGCTAGCTCTCCCGTCTCTCTCCTGGCTTTTAGCAGCTCATGATTGATATCGCCCCCAACTCTCTCACCCTGGGACTCCACATGCCTTTCTACTGAACAACACCTTCTCTGTGAGGCGACCTGGGAGCCCAGCCACTAGGCCCTGGAACCCCCTTGGGGTCTTTTGAGAGAGAAAAAAAGAAAGGCCAAAAAGGGGCCCTAGATGGGGGCAGACCCAACAGGTACAAAGCAACCAAAGAGCTGAATGCAATGAGCTTTTGTGCGAGGGCCAGGGACTAACCGAGGTGGAGAGAGGGAGGAGAGGCGAAAAAGGGGTGAAGGGGCAAGAGGGTCTTTCCATACCTCTTTGCCACCCGTTTCTTTGCCCCAATGAGAAAGGCAACCACAGTGAACCTCCAAAGGACCAAGTATATTTTGAAACAATGAAAATCATTATACCAGAACTTTCCTTTGAACTCTATTGGCCTCTCTTGACTTTCCTTGAGAGATAACATGATATTTTCAATCACATTTAGTTACAAAAAGATTCATCTAATATTTATTGAGTACCTACTAAATTCCAGGTATTATGCAAGTCGTGTGCTTATGCGTTTAACTCATGAAACATCAAGGTACTAGTCACTCTTTATTAGCAGATGAGAAAACTAAGGTGTAGAGAGATTAGTTCACTTATCCTGTATCACACAGTTAGTAGCTGACAGTGTTGGGAACTGAACTCAGGTCTTGCAATATCAAGGACCATACTTATTCTGCACTACTCTGCTGCTACAGTAAACTTTGAGAAATGAAAGAATGATTGAATGAAGGGCTCCTGGCAAAGACAAGAACACTATTGTTATTTCTAGTATTTGTATTTGTACTCCCACTAATTCTGCATCAAGAAATCTGCATCATCCATAAAATTATTCTTCTCCTTTCTCATCATAACTAACTTGGAATACAAAGGTCGGGTGAAGATTGTCCCGAAGTCGATAAACCATATTATCTAATTTTACTTTATAAATGTTTTCTTGGATATCCAATTTAACATGATAGCCTCTATATTTCAAGAGGGGCAGTTTGAAAGCCTTTGTCTTTTTTAAAACTGCTCTAAAAAATATTGTCTACTATATAAGAGATAATTCTTTTTTAAAGATACTTTCAGAAAAATTGTGTCTTTTTCATTGGGTGAAAAAATATTCTGACAGATAAACCTGTGCTCTTGGTTAAACAAAAACTGTCTGTCATATAAGGTGGGTCCCTTTTCTTCCTGGCTTCCAGCAAACACAGCCCACATCAGTCCTCAACGTAAAAGATCAGAGCCTTGAAGGAGCCAGGTAGCTCCCAATCCTTTTAGATAATCTCTGCTTTGCTTTCCCCCTAATTGCTGAATTTTTATTACACTTGTGAACCTCTGAAATTCCTTTGGAAACAGGCAAGACATAATTCCAAGATCTATCCCAGTCTAACTCCAAGTCTAGCACCATAACTTGAAACATTAACCTTAATGCCCCCAGGTGGGGATAGAGCAGAATAAGATAAAGCAAGTTCCTAAGTGGAAGTGAAAAAAGTAACTCTATCTGCTTAGGTGAACAATGTGCAGGAGAATCTGCACTCCACTCTACTGGGAGCAGAACTGGGAAGCAGCTATCCCAAGTAAGAGCAGGAGAGGAGCAGTCACCATGGCTGCAGCAAGACCAAGACTTTGCTCCTTTATCTTCCTGCTTCAGGATTTCCCTCCCTTACCTACTTTCTATAATGGCCCACCCCCTTTCTTCATCTGCTTTCCTAGGCAATCACCACTTCCTTCCCTTCCTATTGCTCTTTCTTCTGCCCCCCACTTTCCTTCTCTTCCTATCCCCTTCTTTTTTCCAATTGCATTAAAAGGGCAATTCCCTGGGGAAAAGAAAGAGGAGACAGCCAAAAGGTTGTAACTTGTCATTTAGAAAATTATTCTGCTAATGTTGAATATTAATGGGCCTTCTAAAATGAAAGATACACACCTCTGGCAGCGTTATGTTACACCCTCAGAAATACAGAACAGCAATCAGGAAATCCCTCAGCAAATACCTTCGGAGCATTTACTTTATGCAAGAACTGGGTTAGTGAGGTGATACTGTTAAAATTATGAATAAATTTCAATGTGGACCCTTACCACAGACAGAATAGAATCGAGTGAGATATACACATATGCCACATTCAATAACCCAAGTGAATCATACAAAACCCTACAAAGATCCCATGTTATGTGCAGTAAATGAGCAGGTATCAGGGCAGATACCTAGATATTAGATGGGCACCCCCGAACTCTCAGAGGCAGGGTGCACTGTTGGATGGGCTCAAGAAAGGGTAGCTTGAGATGAGCTTTGAAGGATGGTTGAACTTTACAGAGAAGCAGCAGAAGAGAGCTGCGGCCTTAAGATTTATGCCCCTGCCCCCCCAAACACAGACACATACACCGACGCATGTGTGTGCACACACACACAGTCAGCCACTTCTCAAGTCAAGGTAACTGGTCTTAAGATTCGGGCAGGAGTGAAAAGAAGTTTGAATGGAGGTTGGGGTGAGAATGAATGAGTAATGTCTCCTGTCAAGACACTGAAGAGTCATCCTCACAGCAACCTGGGATTGCTGCCATGGTTGGTATGAAACCAAAGTGCTGCTATATGAAGGATTCATCAACTATTGTTTTCTCTTAAATTCAACTAATCCCATAACCAAATGCTTTTAACCTCACTGCTCACCTCAAGAACTTACCACAACTAAGCAGAACAATGAGAGCGGGAATGAGAGGAGTAAAATCATTTCTTATTTGTGAATCAAGGGGACTGATCTCACAGATCTTTGGCTCTCCTATATATGTCATCCCCCTTTCTAATGCTTTGCCACTTTAGCTAATAAAGATTATTTCTATTTCTTTATTTCTTTATTGCACAAAAGCCCCAGGTCTCATAAACAAGGGGTCTGCTCTGCATCAAAGTTTGAACTTCCTTGACCTGAGCATGAGTCCTGTTCTAGAATATTTTCCTCCCGGTATGTGGTACCTAAGTCCCTAAGTTGGCAGCTCATGAGCCTGAATAGATGTGAGTCCTCATCACAGAGCAAGTGTTTTCAGCACCAAATGATAGAGCTAGGCATAAGAAATAAATGCCACCTATTTCCTGCTGAATCATTGATTTGCTTTCTGAAAATATAACTGCTTATTGTTAGAGCAGGGAGAGAGAAGCTATCATTGGTTTTTGTTTCATTTGGTATTCTCCTTCAGATGGATGAAAGCGTGGATTTTTTCATTAGTAACACCTGTAAGAAAACAAACCCAGGGATATCTATTTCTTTTTATTCTGTTAAATGCTAATAGCTTGCAAGTAACCAGTATCCAGTCTAAGATTTTTGACTCTGCTGGATATTTTGTGTAAGCAGTAGTCTATTTTAATTAATAAGACATGAAAAGCTAGGCAAAGATAAATTCTCTCTTATTCCTTTTTTTTTTTTTTTTTTTTGATAAGAAGTCTCACTCTATCACCCAGGCTGGAGTGCAGTGGCATGATCTAGGCTCACTGCAACCTCCGCCTCCTGAGTTCAAGTGATTCTCCTGCCTCAGCCTCCCAAGTAGCTAGGATTACAAGCTAACATCACCACATCTGGCTAATTTTTGTATTTTTTGTAGAGATGGGGTTTCACCATGTTGGCCAGGCTGGTCTCGAACTCCTGACCTTCAGGTGATCCGCCCACCTCAGCCTCCCAAAGTACAGGCATAAGCCACCATGCCCAGCTAATTCTCTCTTATTTCTATACCCCATGGAAAACAACTATAATTGTTAACTTTCAACTACATGTATATGTGTACTAGAGGGGAAGGGAGATTGGGGGCACCTAAGTCAGAGGCCCAGGTTTTCAATAGTGGAATAGCCATTGTCATATGCTACCTGTCAAAATTATATCTTCTCCATGTAGCTGCGATAGGGAGCAAGTTTCAGTTCAGTATCTTTAGTGGAGGCAGTTGAAGAGTGAGGCTAATTGGTGAGTAGGGTTAGCAAAGTAGGTTAGCTGCAAAGAGTTGCAGTCTAACTTCTAACCTAATCACCTATGTATCTTCCCTATGGCAGGTGGTTAATTTCTAAAGGAAACTTTGGGGTGAACAGCTAAAGAATTTAAATACCCTTTACTCCATGACATTTTGATTGGAACTTCTTTGCTAGTCAGTGGTTAAATGTCAACTATCAATAATTTTAGAAGACAAATTTAAATTGATGAATATTTATGTGCAAGACAGCACTAGATGGTATGAAAAATAGAGAAGGGGATGAGACACGGTCACCCTCAGAAACTTATAACTTCCCAAATACTGCCTGGATTGCTGATGATGAAGGACTTAGGGATAGACCGCACTGACCTTAAGTAACTCTCTTCTCACAATGGGAGTGCTTGGTCAAACTAAAGGACTACAAAGGAGGACAGTAAACTTTCTCCCTAAATCAGACGTGGAATTCATGTTCCAGACTGGATTATTCCATTCTGCAGAACAAAAGTCACTGTTGTACAAATAAACACAGTCACTCAGTCAACAAATGCTGATTGAACACTAGCAGGAAATCAAAGAAGTAAAGGGAGAGACAAGTGAGAATTTATTCAGTAGAGAAGAATATCCTTTAAATAATGGCTTCAGAGAATCCTAGCCCCTTCTGTCTTCCTGCTCCCACAGCACCACACAAGAGGGGCTGTGCTGTCACAGATGTGAGGTACAGCTCTTGACAGCAGGTGTTCCTAGCTACGGACAGTGCACAAGTCCTCAGGTACACCAAGGGGACCCAGGTCTTTGCTAAACAGCTCTGATTCTGAGGAAATTCTTTTGAATACTCAACTGAAACCTGCTTCTTTGTAACTTCCACCCATGGGTCTTTCTTGCCCGCTGCATTAACAGGTATTAAGGAATCAGTGTATGTTGATACATTCAACTACAATACAATTACTTATTTAACACTCAGCTGTGTGTCAGGAACAGGGGATAGGCAGGGGGATATAAAGTCTTTGAGAAACCAGGGGGAGAAGAAAGGTACATAAACAAGACAATAATGGAACTAATACTCTGTTAGAAGGATGCCTAAAGAGGCATGGGTCCAGCCATGGGTGACGTAGTGACCATTCTGCACAGAGGAGAAACTTCCATTTAAGTTTAGAAAGTCATTGGACGAGCCAATTCTGAAAGAGCATTCGAGGCAGAGGTAGCGCCCCACAAGGATGTATACGGATACAGAAAGACAAAGAATGCCTGAGGAAATCCAGGGGACTGATGTGATCATAATGACAAACGCAAAAGGAAAGAGACATACCATCAAGAGCCTCAATTCCACCTTTCAGGGTTTGGATTTAATTCTGTAGAGGACAGGGAGCCAGTAGGGCCTGTTAAGCAATGCCTTTGCGGGAAGGTGGGCAGAGAAGGAGTTAATGTCCTGATTTCATGTATGAAAACAATTGTGGCACAAAGAGATTATGCCTGAGGCCACTCAGCAAGAGAGGTCTGGAACACAGTTCTTCCTACCCCCAACCCAGACTGCTTTCCACTAACCCATGCTGTTTCCAGAGTCAATACCTCTTTGTGGGAAGCAATATATTTCTTTGGATATCCTGTGGGGAGCAAGATCCTTACCTGCCAATAAGGAACTGTAATCCTCTTACTTCAATGAAAGGAAATGTTACTTTGATGGCTCCCAAGCTACCAAGTATACATTTCTATCAAATCACTTACCACAATGTCATTGGGACTCTATCCATCTTCCTTTTCCCACTAAATTGTGAGTTCCTTGAAATCAGAGACTACATCTTCAATCAGTCCATAAGACAAGTGTTAACTAAGCAATTTCCATGTGCCAGGCACTGTGCTAGACATGCAGTATTTCCACCATAAGTGATCAAGACATGGTCTCTGCCCATTGTGGAACTGCAATCATTCCAACCCTGCATTCCCAGGAAGTGAGCACAGGATTGACATTTCAGAAAATTGTGTGGATGACAAAATGAGGGAGCTGGTAGTGTTGCACTATTTTCCTCTAGTATGGAGGGGTCTCTGAAGCTGTGACCTGTGCCTGCACAGCTTGTAAAGGAGAAAAGAAGCCCAAGTCTCAATCTTGGTCCCCATCCCCCACCCACCACCACTCAGAAATATAAGGCTTAGGACAGAGACACGCATCAGGCTGGACCTCACAGTTTCCGCCCACACAGAGGACCAGCAGGTGCTAGATCTCTCAGCATTTGATGGCCAGGAAAGCACCCAGTCAAAAGCTACAGGAGTTAGGAAACTGAGATGATGCCTTCACTGCATTCTAGTGTCCTCCCCCAGAACATTTACAACTGTCAGTTACCTGGTGTGACTGAAAAAACAAATGCCCTGAAACAGGGAGATGAGTAGGCTGTAGGTTCAGCACTGTGGTCCCAAACCCAAATCCCAGCCATGTGACTGCCTGCCCGCCACGTGGCGCTCAGCTGGGTGGCTCCAAGCCCAGCCTAGGCTGCCCTGGTGAGGAATGTCCCCCTGCTGAGCTGGCCAGAAAGGGCCACCAGCAAGCACTGCCACTCCCCATAACCAGCCAACCTCCCAAAGCTTCCAGGACAGGCAAGCCTAGTACAACTTCCAGTTGTCTGCTCCTTCCACCATCAGCAATGATGACGTGTACAGCAAGGCAACTTGTTTGTGTTTTGTTTTGTTTTGTTTTTTTTTTTTTGTAAAGAATAATCCTTCTTTGCCCTAACCTGGTCGTTGAGTCCTTACTTTTTGCTGCTGGTTTGGAGATCATTACAATTTGCCTTGTCTTCAAGAGGTGTCCATGTGATTTACACACAGTCCTAGTTCATACTGAAACAACCTTTCTCAATGGAAATTGTTAGGGTCCAATTATTGTCTGATTTTAACCTGAGGACAGGATTATCATGTAAGCCAAAGCAGACCAAGATAGTCAAGCCATGTGTGATTTCAGTGGAGGCACACAATTACACTTCCTTGTGGCGCTGCGAAAAGATGCCAAATATGCAGTCACAGGGCCTGGGTGGGAGTCTCCTTCCTCTGCCCTGCATGGGACCATGAGCAGACTGTTGACCTGAGGATCTAGTGTCCTCTGCTGTAATACAGGGGTACCCTCTGCCACCAATTGGGATCTTATGAAGATGAAGTGAGAGAAAAAGCTTCCATTTCCATGTGCACCTCCACCTACTTTCAAAAATGTTTTTGTGATAGTCTGCAAATGAAGGAAACATACACAGTAAGACTTACCAGAGAAAGAAAACATCCAGTGATATGCAGAGGGAGGATGAAAAGGATAGAATTATACCCACACTCTCTCGGCTGACAGAGTGGCAGGTAAACATTCAGAAGTTCTGACGAGAGAGAAAATGAATTTTGTGTGTATCTGGTGTCTGGTACTGCTGCTCAAAAGGAAACCAGGTGATGGATTGCCCATCTCCAACCAAAGGTTGCATTTTGAATCCTATATCTCTTTTGAAAAACAGCGTGACACATGTATCAAGAGGAAAAAGGGAAGTCTACTCCCACTCTCAAGTATCTGTCTGAATGAAACAATCTCAGAGAATAAAAAGCTACATAAAAAGCTGTGCAACTGCTTCCAAAAGCAGTCCAATAATAGTAAAACATTAAAGTAAATGTATATGTATACACACACACACAGACACACACACACACACACACACACACACACTCAATGAAATATTGTCTGGTAATTAGAATCACCAAGAAAACATGGGGAAATATTTGTAACCATGGTAAGTGAAAGCAAACGCAAAAGGATATGTAAGATGATGAGTGTACGGTAGCATGTTTTCACAGTGGGAGATGGTGGAAGGGCACTGGTTAACCGCTAAACATAATCCTGTTATGCTGGTGAGAAGAGTGTGTGTGTGTGTGTGTGTGTGTGTGTATGTATGTCTTTTCATAAAAAGAAATCTCAAATTGTTTTTATAAACTCTTTTGTGAAGATAAGTATCACAAATAGTAGCTCATGCCTTTTAGATCTCTGTAGACCTTTAACTTTGCATGAGGTAGGCAGGCATGATTTCAATCTTTTCAAAAGGTAGTTAATATCGATGGGGGATGGGAGTGGGAGTTAAGACATTAAACAAAGCCCAAAAAAGACTCTGGTGACCCTGGCAGCCTTTGGCCACTATCCCACTGGCCATGGTCACTGGTTTTAAACCCAAGGAGTTCCCGTGTCAGAGTGGAACGCACACTCCGCTGGGAGTCTTGGGTTCAATGCAGCCTGACCTTGACCAATGTCATTGCCCAGCTGGGCCTCACGTCCTCATCTGCAAAACAAGTTGGTTGAGATCAACGAACTCTGAAGTCCTTCTTTCTTTAAGGTTCGGTGATTTTATGATCCTCTAAATCTCGACATGAATAAATTCCTTTTTGTATGTGAAAAACTCTGCAATGAAACATCTCTCCAATAAAAAAAGAAAGAAAAAAGGCTTCTCAAAAGGCAGCACAGACCAACAGAGAGTGCAGAATGTGGGGTTAGGCAGACAAAGGTTCGAATCCTGACTTGCTGCTTCCTGGATGTTTACTTTTTCAGGAAATTATTTAATCTCGCTGTAATAGAAGATTAAATGTGTTGATTTATGAAACTCAAGAGTGGTGCTGAGTGAGTAAAAACACCTGGTTAAAACGGTGTTCAAGCCATAAGTCAATTACATAGCAAAACAGGTAAGTCTGAAAGCTTATATGTGTCCAAAGACAGTAAGTTCCAGACTTTTTGAGACAGCTCTAATTTCCCATACTCTGGTTGTTCCCGTAAGCACACAAATGTGTTGATCTCTGTCTGGCAAGTGCAGTCATGGTGCACCTCATCGTTCAACAGAAATCCATGTTCCTCCTCAACCAAGAAGACTTTCTGATTTTGAAGAGCGTTCGTAGTCTTTGCATTTTCCGTCCATGAGACAACACTCACGTGCAAAGTTTTTTGTTTGTTTGTTTGTTTTGTTTTGGTTTGGTTTTTTGAGATGGAGTCTCACACTGTCGCCTGGGCTGGAGTGCAATGGCGGGATCTCGGATCGCTGCAAGCTCCGCCTCCCGGGTTCAAGAGATTCTCCTGTCTCAGTCTCCCGATTAGCTGGGATTACAGACTCCTCCTACCACGCCCAGATAATTCTTTGTATTTTTAGTAGAGATGGGGTTTCACCGTGTTGGCCAGGCTGGTCTCAAACTTCTGACCTGGTGATTTGCCTGCCTCGGCCTCGCAAAGTGCTGGGATTACAGATGTGAGCCACCTCTTGAAGCTCTTTACTGGGCTAGATTCTTGCCTGAGTTCTGCGTGGAGGTGGTCTGGCAAAGACAGAGACTGGGTGTTCCATTTCTGAGACCTCAATTATTTAACTGTGAGACCCTATAGGAAAGTCACACGCCCAGTTTGGGCTGTGGTTGCCTGGTGAGCCAGCTGGTTTGGAATGTAATGAAGCCTGCAGCTTTCAAAAGTAATGCTCTTCTGTTAGCTACCTGCACTCTTTGTAAATTCTCTTATTAAATGCTCTTCGTTCTACCCTAATCACTACATAAAGTCATTTGGATCCAAGCTTTCTAGGTTTAGGAGCAGCAGGGCTATGCCGCTGTGCAGATCTGCCTCCTGTCGATTGAGGGTATACACAGTACCAGCTTGGAGATCCCTCAGTGCTGTCTGGATTTCACCCAAGGGGCAATATTATCATCTGACCCCAAACAGAACAAGCCCCAGAAGATCGTCAATTTCCCTAAATCGCTGGCTGGATACATGTTTAATGCGTTCTTGTCAACTCAGAGTAAGACACACAGAATCCTGGGTCAGGAAAAGGCAAGAGGACCCACGGGGGAGGAAGGGAGGTGCAGAAAGTGACAAATTTGAAAGGTGTTTTTTAAAAAATCCTAACTGCTTCTTTGTTAGAACTGGATCCAGAAGAATAAAAATTTAGGGGAGGGGATGATGTGGGGGTGATGAACTGCAGTGTTCTATTTCGTTGAACACAGGCCTCTGACAGGTTGTAAAAGCAGCATTTATTTCAGCAGGCAGCTGAGGACTCATTCATGGAGAGGCTACGCCCCTTCTTTTGCTGATGCTCTGGTGTGCACAGAAAGGGCTCCCGTCCTGGCTTGATAACTGGACATTGATGGGAAATTTCCCTTCTAGTAAAGGCAGAGGTAGATGAATCACAGAGGTACAAAAAACTTACCACTTGCCTTTCCCAGAGTCTGGCCAACCCCTCCCCGGAGGGCTCCCTCCCTTCCCCTCTTGCACCCGCTCCCCTCAGCCAGCTGCTGACCCCTCTCTGTCTTTTCCCAGTATATGCTGCACAACTGCCCCTCTAGCCTGGCCCCTCAGGCTTTCCTGAGAATTTGCATTGTAGCCTTTGCTTGCACCTGCTACACAGCCCCTCCCCTTCGCTCTCCTCTCAGGGGTCTGCCCTAGCCCCCCTCCCACCCATGAGTAGATTCCCAGGCAGATGACTGCAGCACAGAATGAAAAAGGCTCATGGAAGCTGCTGTCCCCCTGCCCACCTGCCTTGCACTGGCTTTTATGGGACGCTCCCTTGGAGCCCCTCCCTCACCTCCCCTTCTCTCTCCCAGGCCTCCTTCTTTCATCTGTTATCCCTGGTTCCCAGGGTCTCTCTACTGTTTCTCTAATTTGTTTATTGATTTGGGGAATCAAATCACTATTGTTCAGCCAAAGAAACAGTGTGGTGTCACAGAGGACACATTCACGTGGCCTCAGAAAAGCTATATTATAGACTCTGGACACTGAAGATGGGAGGGTCTTCCAACATCATCTCTTTCAAGCTTGTCACTTCCAAGATGAAACAGAGGCCAACAGAAGCTGCAGGCCCCTATTCCTGGGCATCCGTATGTCCTCAGGCTGTTGTTTTGCCTTTCTGAGTCTCAGTTTCCTCATCTGCCTGGCAACAGAAACAATGTGTTGGAATTTCAAAGAAAATCTTGACAATCCCAATTGTGTTGGTTGACCAGAGCAGCGAATGGGTAATCCTGGCTGCAGCCTCATTGTTAATACATGAGTCCTATCAACTGCCCTGCATCCTCCATGGGAGACAAACTGGAAGGCACTATTTGCATGAATAGCACAGGTAGCAGTAGCATGTCCAGAAAAGATTCAGGTTTCTGCCACTTGTATATCTCCAGCCCTAAGAAAATGACTAAAGTAAATACTAGCCAAAGAGGAGTCTAACAGACTATGTCTCATTTGATAATTCAAATATCTATTGCCCATTTCTCCCTTCCTCGCCCCTGAAAAGTAGATACAGTCTGCCCCGTACAACCTCTTCTTGAAATCCAACTCACACTTTAAAGTTCAGTTGAAAACTCCTGCTGATAACTCACATCTCAAAGTCCTAAAGCCCAGATGGGTTTTACCACACATTTTAATGTAAGATTGTGTGCAGTCTAACTTTGTTTCCTCATCGAGAGAGTTCAGCTCCTAATGGTGGGAACAATACTTTCCTCTATTACTCCCTAGTGCTCAACATGCACTGGAAATATGATAAAAGCTTATCAGGTGCTTGATTTCTGAATCAAAGAGAGAACAGGAATCCAAGTCTTCACTTGGTTCCTGGCACAGGATATGCCAAGGCCAGCAGCTATATATCTTCTCACCTCACCATCAGGGTCTGTCATGAGAGGCAGTCCTCCATGACCAACAATATGCTTGTGATATTAGAGGGAGGGTACATAGCCAATGTTATGAGATTTCAATTGACACTAAGTACAGCTAAACAGGATTCAAGGACCCCGAATTCCACACACTTTATCTTCATAGCCACCTCTACACACCTGTTGATATGCTATTTCACCTACCAGAAAATGTTCGTCACCAAATGTGATTATCAGTGCAAGCCAATTTTTAAAAAACTGTTCAGATTCTGACATTCTGGAATACTATGAATAGGTGCACAAGTTGCGCACTGCCCAACATCAGAGGTTACAGCTCAGAGTGCAGCCAGCCTGCATCTATCTCTTCTCTGAAGCCTTAAAGATCAATGTTCATATGGATCCCTGATTCTTAAAAACACTTGTCCTTGTCATGTGAGGTTTTAATCAAACATTTGGTTACATAGAGAGGGAATTTTATTTAGTCTTGGCTTATCACTAGAAGCTCCTACTTCCTAGGCCACCTAAAATTTGCCATCATTTAGACTAACAGACAGTATGTTTGCTTTGCCAATTCTAGATGTGTAAGAAGCCATATCTAATTTTTGCCCAATTTATTGTAATTAATTCAATTTTTAAAAAATCAGCAGCACTCAACCTGGCCCTTGGATCTGGCCTTCTGTTTAATTTGCTATCTGTTTTCTTTGGGCCAAAACTCCTCCTAACCCCACCCAGCAACCTCCATTTCTATCACAACTATCTTGCATCTAGTGCAAGTTTTGCATGAGGCAAGTTCTTGATACATTTTTATATAACTGTGCAAATTCAATAAGCTAGAGGTAGTTTCTAGAAGATTCTACTCTCTGTTCATGAGTGTGGTTCCCTGTACCAACTTTCCCCCATCGTCCTACTCCCACTGGTCTAGGTGACTTTTTTCTACTCCTTCAGGCCTTGCCTCAGCTATAGATCACATTCTCAGGTTATCTTTTTGCCTGACTACCCCATTAGATTGGGGGTTTCTGGAGGGCAAGGGCCCTCATCTTCATTTATCATTATTTCCAGCCTATAGGACTTGGACTCTATCATGGAACAGAACCAAAGGACCTGCAGATTCAACCTGGCAGACAGGGCTGCCAGTACTCTCTTACAGCTCCAGGATATTTGAGGGTTCCAGCATTATTTAACAACAGAAACCCCATCAGGGTTCCCATGTCCAGAAACAGATGTGGTCCATTAGTGTGTGAGCATTCAGAGGAACCTGAGTGTCTGACTCAAATCTTACATCTGCAGCACTCAGGACAGTGCGTGGCACGTTCTGCAGAATTACTATGTGTTTCTTGCATAAATTAATTACTGAATACAAGCTGGATCCATCACCACATTCTCTGTCTTTCCTCAGAAGGCAAAGCTGTGTAACTTTCCCTTTTTAATGATGGCAAAATCATAGAAATGTAGAGTCTAGATGGAATTGGGGAGCTGGTTCCAGCTTCTCATTTGCAGATGGCAACTCTGAGGTCCAAGATCTCACAGAAGGCACCCTGCTCCCAGGCGAGCACACACTCATCTCCGTCACACTGTCACATTTTGCAGGAAATCCAAGCCTCAAGAGCTTGCAAGGCCAATGGCTGAGTGGGGTATTGGCTTCTTTCTTTCCACCCCTGTCCAGCACTTGTCTCCCCATAATGAAGAAGAGTTTCCTTTAGGAAAGAGAAAACATAAAAAAGCCCTTCTTCTTCCCAGGAAACAGCCAGAAGTTTTTACATCTTCTGCCATGTAAAAACATGGGGAGGAGCCATCATCACAGGGTATTTTCCAAAGGCAATGCCTCCATTTCAAAGAGAGCCTGAAAGGACATGGCCACAGAATGGAGTGTTCAACTTCAATTTTGTTTGAGTGTAGGACATCAGTGGGAAAGACTCTCAGAGAAACACTTGTGGACAGTGTCACAAAGAAACTGCATCAGCTTCTTTCTTTTTTTTTAAGTGGACTAATACCTTTTTACCTTTTTACAGCGTGTCCCCTCTCTCTTCTATGGACAACTGATCCTCAGAATGAACATGTCACTGATGTGGCCCCAAAGAGACCTCTGAAGTCACCCATGGCTAATGCCATGGAAGGGACAATCTTGGCAACACTTCTGGCCCGTGAGGTTTTCACATCAACGAAAATAATCTTGAAATAAGAGAAATCCCAGGCCTGCTGAAGTGCAGCATTTTCTCACACTTCAGCCCTCCTCAAATTATAAATGCTAAGAAAATGCTGCCCCATAAAGTATCGTCTTCCAGCTTACATATTGGCTCCATCCCAGTTCACATATAGAAACTTGATTTTCAAGGTGTTGGCAGGACGCAATACAAAGTGCAACTGGGGCACAGACATCAGTGCTGCCACAGAACAGGCAATTATCCTGCAGTCCACAGGAGACAGGCAGAGATACCCAGCCAGGGCACCAACAGATCCCTTTTGCACTGCCCACATGGACAGCACTCCCTGCCAAACCAATGAGCAAAAATATCTCACGTGCAATCATGAGGAGAATAATTAATTACTGTTCATTTAATAAAATAGTGCAACCCACAAGTGCTTGAGAAAACATTTTTTCTTGCTCTCTTAAGGCTATTTTATGGCCCTGAAACTATTTTCTAGAGGAATCCAGGAGCACTAAAAATCAATCAGAATTACAAGCAAATCATAGATGGTCAGGGAAACTGCGTATCAAGAAAAAATGATTGAATTTGCAAAAACATAAATTTATTCAAGTATTTTAGGAATGACATCATTATCACTGTGGTATAGTCTTAACCTCTGCAGGTGTGTGTGTTATGGGGGGAAGGAGGAAGGGCAGCGGGTGTGCATGTGCCACGGGATAGGAGGACTGGGAGAAGGGAGGCAGAGAGCCATGTCTGCAGAGACTTACGTGCAGGTCTCCTCATGACAGTCTCCTCATGAGAGCCCCACACCAGCACTGCCTCCACTTCTCTGCAGGCCCCTAATTCTACAAGTCCTGGGTATGCTGATGGGGCAGCTGCTCAGGCCACCCAGTCAGATGCTTCTGGGCCTCCTACAGCTCATTTCTATGGGGAACGGGATCAAGCTGTTATTCTCTGGTGAATCAGCCAGCTGTCCTGCTCAGAAAAGCTGCCACACAGGTCTTCAAAGCATGAAAAGCCAACTGCCTCCTTTCCTGTGTCAGCATTCAGACCAGCCACCTCAAGAATTCTGATCTCTATGGGTGATCCCCAGCAACAGGCCTTGACTTGGGGCCTTTTGCATACCCAGAGCCATGGCAGGCTTGTACTCCTCACAGGGACATGAGCAGCTGTGTAGCTTAACTCCGCCTCATGGTAGGGGAGGAAAGACAGATGTTGACATTCAATGTGAACTCAAAGGTTTAACTGCAACTTTAAACAGAATTGCTTTCTAACCCCTTCATTCCTTAGCTCTGTTGGTATCTTCAGCAGTCATCGTTCTACTTACTAAAGTATACTTCATACCCAGGCAGGTACAGGTTACAGAGTCATAGGACTGCACAGCAGCAGAAGGGCAGGTTTCCTTCCAGGAAACCCATTCTCTTTATTGCAGTCGGCATAATTTGCCAACCTGTAATTACTTTCATTGATATCTCCCTCCTTTGGCAAAGCATGTGGAGCAGTATGGAAGAGACACACATGACAAACAGTGTGTGTATACACAGGTGTGAGTGAGCACATGCATATGTGTGAGCACGTGTGTATGTGTATTCATTTAAACATCTCTGCCTGGATGAATGTTCAGAGAGGGATGGGTGGATGGATCAAGGTTGCAGCCTGGAAAATGTTTTGCAAGGCTACATTTGTCTCTTCATGAGTAAATAAAGTATGTTATGTTTTCAAAGAATTTCATATTTAAGGTCTGGTCTAATACCTTAGGGCAAGTTGTCTGAAAAAGACTCAAGGAGAATAAGCAATAGAATTGTTCTCAAGAAGTCTGTGTTCAAGTCCGGACTCTGAGATCAACAGGAGGTCTTGAGCACCTCCCCTCTTAGAGTTTCAGCATTCTAATCTGGAAAATGAGGAAAGTGAATCTTTACTGAGTCACGAGCCCCCTTCAGAAACTTTTGAAATTTACATGGTTCTTCCCAGAAAATGCACATGTTCATATGCGGATATAATTCTGCATGACATTCAAAGGAATTAATCACCTGAAGCCAATTTCTGGGTGAGGCACCATCCAGTGTCCCTTCAGGCTTGAGAAAATCTCTTTTTTAATATTTCTGAGCAAGAAAATTGGAGCCTGTGGGCTTCCATTTCAACTTCTCTTTTCCTCATTCCCTCAACCCAATGATCCACATGGAAATCTACATCAAGCTCTGAAGCTCTCAAGTTCTAGAAAACTACTTCCCAAACCCAAGTGGACATGACATGATAAGGAACAAAAGATACTACAATTAGGATCTCCAGACCCTAAATCAAACATCATTCACTCAGCTGTGGCAATGATCATCTGGAAAGCTTTGGGAATGGAATTCTCCTATGCTGCTTTGGGGGTTCCATTATTCAAATGCTACTTGAATCTGACTGTGAATGGACACCAGGAAACCATGAGGAAAGAGGTATTCTGCTTTCAGCCAATATTGTAAAGTTACCATCCCTCCATCTGTATTAAGGGGTTCTAGAGCACTTTTCATTGTCTTCCTTAAAAAGGACATAATGTTAGAGCTTAGAAGGCACCTTATACATTGTCTAGTTCAATTTTCCCAATGTTAGATGGGTGTTCAGGAAGGAGGGCCTGTGCCAGGTAGAATTGAGACCCAGATCCAGTTCTATCGATTCTCAAATCTTGATTTTTTTTTCTTGTCCTTTGCTGCCTGTTTTGGAGACCCGATATGAGAGAATACAGCAGACTGAATATGTGGGGAAGAGAGGAAAGGTAGGAATATTTTGTGATATGAAGAAAAGAGTACCCAGGATAAGAGCTCCCCACTGCTTTACTTTCTAATAAATGCAGTGATAAAATCCATTAAATCTACAAGAACCTGTAAAAATGAGGCAGAAAATAGTCCTTGCCGAGAGGCCCTAAGGACACTTTGCCTTTTGCAGGGCAGATGGGATAAGCCTGGAGAATGTGGTGGTCTCAACAGTAGCTATGCCAGTGGGCATAGGGACCCTTGCTTTCTGCATTAGATTCTTTCCTAGAAAGGGTTATTCTGGGTGTTTTGACTTCCTAACCTTCCTAGCCTCTTATTTTCCACTGACTCACAGGCTTCAGAGCTTCTCATATATATTCTGGACTGATCTCCCATGAATCAGCCTTCCTAACACTTGGGTTTGAGTTTTCTCTGCTCCTTTCACCCCTCACCTCCTTCCCCAACCCGAAGGTAATGAGCTGTGGCCACTGAGACCAGAGCTCTTATTTAAAAGAACAACATCATCTGCACTGAGACTGCATTAGGGACAAATTACTTGATAGAGCCTCTTCCTTGGATCCAGAAAAATACTAAAGGCCATGGGTAACTTTTCAACTTGATTTTTATGGCCTGGTTCCCCATACATCCCTTCCCCTCACAGTTCCAAGGAGTCTTTCGGGATTTCAGATGAATTTTCCTTATAAATCCTAAGGTCAGGAATCAAATATGCACATTACTCTTCTCTGAGACATGTATGCCCAGACTGGGGGAATGGGAGTAATTTCTTGTTTTGAATTTTTTTTTTTTTTCGTTTTGAAATAGGTTCTTCCTTGGTCAGTTTCTGAAATCTCTTCCCAGTCCTATTACAGAGAATGCTTGGGGTCAGCTTATTCACAGAATTTTTTAAACTTTCAGTTTTGCTGGATTTGCCTTTATAGGAGAGTAAAGGGAAACCTCATGTTTCTAGGATCATCTAATTGTGGTTTGAAAGATTCATCCAACTGTTTCTTACATATTCCTCTTTCAAAAAATCAGGTTCCCAGAACTTCTGCTCTGTTTTCTCTGTTGACCACACCTGAACCTTCCAGTAGTTGAATAGAAAAAGGCAATATTCTCACTGGGACAAGAAAAAGTATCCATGCCAAGAATTACCTTTCAGGATTCTGCTGCCAATGATTAAAATACAGAAGCAATCTGCACTGTTGGATGTTATATACTGCTGCAGGAACCTAATCCTGCTTTGCGTGGGATTTGTATGCTATTGGTGGTTAGGATGAGGGAAAGAAAGGATTTGTAGCAACTCCTAGTTACTCATAAGTAGCTGGTTAATGGTATTTTTGTTTGTTTGTTTTGTAATTCTTCCTTGATCAATTTCTGAAGTCTCTTCCCCAGCCCTACTACAGCAAATGCTTAGGGTCAGCAAGAATCATGTTAGCCTGGATCAAATGTAATTAGAAGGGGAAACAAGCTCTGGAAGGGAAATTTGGTTTCTCAAATGTACTTTCTGCTGGTTCCTCCTGCAGCTCACATGTGTTCCAGGAAAGGTGGTCTCCTCAGTGGCCCCAATGAGGGTCCTGACCGCTTTTCTGTCGACGCATGCACTGTGTTCTCACAATGACTCTCCTTTCACTCTGTACATCCCACCCAGCAGAGGCTTCTCAGCCCACCTCAGGTCTCCCCTCTGAAGCCTTCCTGAGCTACTCTGGTTGGCTCTGACCTTTCCCAACTCTGAAATTATGGCCTCAAATGAAGCTTAATTGGTAGACGGTTAATATCAGTTGAACAAGTGAAGACTTGAAAATGAACCACACATAGATGGCCTCTGCTGTGGATGCTCATGGACTAGTGGAGCGGCAAACAAAGAAACAAAGAGTTACAAAGACGTGTGAAGGCGGGTAGACCAGTCAGGGTCTTCACAGGAAAGAGATGGCACACCCAAATCATGATTGCTAAGGAGAACTAATTTACCATCGTGTGGATAAATGAAAGGGACGCACAGGAAGTTATGAACAGAAAAGCTGTTACTGCGTCTTGGCTTAAAGCACAAAGAGGCAGGTACTGCAACGATAGGAGACTCCAGAGTGCTGGTGGGGTTTTGATGTCTTTCACCTCCAATCTAGTTTCCATTCTGTCACCAGAAAAAACCTTTCTAAAGGCCAGATATGAAGATTCCACTGCCTGTTTCTAGGTTCTGATGGCTTTGTTGACCCTGAGGGTAAAGTCCAAATGCCTTGGTTTGATCCTCCAGGCTGTGCAGCCTCAGGACTCAGCCCACATGTCCAGCTTGTCACTTCCCCCACCCTGAAGCTGCCATCATCTATACCACCATGCCTTTGTGAGTTCCATTTTCCCCCCTAACTGGAACACTGTCTTTGACTAGCCAAGCCCTACTTGTCCTTCAAGATCCAACCTGAATATTTCTTTCCTTGTTGGTCTTGCCTAACCCCTGAATGGAGGTATTTTACTTTAGCATGCAAGCTCTGTATCACCTGTATCTCTTATGGCTCCCAAAAAGATGAGTGTTGAAGAGGTTCTCGGTTTAAGCAGGGCCAGAAAGACAGTGACCAATGAGACATGTATCCTGGTCTAAATCTTGGACTCCCTTTCCAAAACCATGTGGTCACATCCCAAAGGACCCATTTCTTCTTTTTGTGGTCAGAAGGTCAGGATAATTCAAAGACAATTCAAAAAATAACATTTGTGGCTACTAAAATTGGCTATATCCATATATTCACATAACAAAAAATATGGAAAACAACATTATGAGGATAACTCAAGGAGAACAAATGATAATGGTAGCAATGATAGTTATTTCGAGTCTCTTCTTCTGAAGTGCTCCCATGACCTCATGCCCTTCAGTACAATGGTCTCCTCTGAGGCTGGAAAAGGTGTTGGGTTCCAGCAATAGCACTGTGCAGGACACCCTAAATTAGCAATATAAATCTTTCTACAAATGAACTATCCTACTAGTTTCCTCACATCAGGAATAATTGAAAAATTAATCAAGGAGGCATAAATGGCCTTCAGCAAATAAATCCAAATTGGTAAGATGATGATTGGTCCAGGACGGAATTCTATATCATTACCATTTGGGAGCTTCTGTTGGCTCTCAAAATCAAAGTGAAACTGCTAAGTACTCTTGACCAGAAACATCTCAAAGCAAAACAAACAAACGAACAAAAAAACCAGCATCAAATATGAATGGAAATGTCTCTGCAATGGCACATGGATAATTTAAAATAGGATAGAAAAAGTCTTGTGATTCCGAATGGAGTAAAATAAATTTGAAATGCTTCTTGAAAGAGTAGTTACTAATACCTTAGCAGAAGATGAAAAAACAAAAACAAAAACAAAAAACAACAACAAAAAAAAACAAGAAACAAACAACTCTTAAGATGGAAAAATGAAATCAGTGGCCATAAACTTTAGATTTACAGTGCAAATATACAATCCAGAAATAAACTATATGTACTACCTATAAAATGTGGATTTAATGTATACTGTTCCCTGTGCCCTGAGCCTTAATCAGTCTGAGCTCACATTATAATGCCAAGATTGTGCTATGCAAAATGGTTGCCACAGAAAAAAATATAAGATTCCCACTGTTACCTTCCAGAGCTTACAGTGTAGTTAGGGGGTGAACATTAACACACTCAATGCAGTTTTGAACCCAGTTCTATATCAGCTCTCTAGAGCTTACTGCAAACAATAATGGAATCCTGAAATAGAGGCTGCCGGTTCAGGCTGGGTAAATCTACATGTAAAGTTAGACATTAAAAGATGAGAAGACAATGGCTAGGTGGCATGCAGGAGGGAAACTGAGTCCTAAACATAAGGACACTATGTTAAAGCACCATTACCAAGCCAGGTGCAATGGCACATACCTGTACTTCCAGCTACTTAAAAGGCCGAGGTTGGAGGATTGCTTGAGCCCAGGAATTGAATAAACTATGATCACACCTGTGAATAGTCACTGCACTCCAGCCTGGGCAATATAACAAGACCCATATCTCTTAAAGAAAAAGCACCATTACCAGGAAAAAAAAAAAAAAAAAAAAAAAAAAGGAGCTCATTATGAGCCAAAGTCTACTACGGAAAAAGAAAGTTCAGTCAGAAAATGTAGGCTAGTTTTCAGCATGTTAAGAGTTTAAGTGTTACTAGTAGTCACATAAGTGAGAAAATCAAAACAAACTGGTACATAAATATATAGATATCTTTGTGATAGCAGAAAGACATGCACATACAGTGAGAGAAAAAGAGAGAGAGAGAGAGAGAAAGAGAGAGAGAGAAAAACTTAGAATGAACCTTTCCTGAAAGATATGAGAAGTGGAAAATATTACATGGAAGATCCAAACATGATGCATTAGCAGGGGACAAGATTTTGTGACTGCTCCTGCTAAAATATGCCAGTGGCAGAAGACAGATTCACAGGCTTTAAGAAAAGCCAAAAACAGAGTTTGAAAGTTATCCATAAGGGAAAACAGATTTTTAAAAAATAAACAAAGACCTCTTTTTCTACTTTCTCCTAGGTAGATTAACTTTTCTTCCACATTTTTCTATTTATTCTCAGCTTCTTAATGTGGCATTTCCTTCATTTAATGGTAGGCAGGTGCATGTGTGCATACATGGTACTTCAGGATAACAGAAATATCAAGAAGTGTGTGACAGAGGCAAAGAAGGTCTGAGGCATGACTTCTAGACCCTCCAGCACACTTTCCTGCCAAGCATGGGGGATCTACCAGACTTCTCCCCTGAAATCTAGTTCAGACACTTATAATTTAGCATGGAGCAATGAGGCTGGATGAGCTAGTGCTCCCCCCAGTCCTACCAAAGCCTTATCTGATTAACCTTAGCTGAGTCAAGTGTTATTTCCTTTGCTGAAAAAATGAGTTGGGCCAGTCAAGCTCTCTTTGGATGCCCAAAGCAAAGGTGCTCTAGCTCTACAAGCTCAGCGCTGAGCTCAAGGCTATGCTCAGGCTACAGTGAAATCAAGAAAAAGTTGACACTCTCTGCCATCAAGGAAATCAAGATCTAGCTCAGAAGAAAAAGCAAATGCCTGAAATAAAGAAAGAACAGTTCAACAGACCACGGAAATGCATATGAAGTTATAAGGACAACAGAACATAATCAAAGTTAAAAAGGAGATGTCCAGGGTAAAAATACCTTTGGAGAAGTACAAAGTGGCTTTGTGAAGGGGTTGAGATTTGAGCACAGAATTGAAGAACTGGTAGGTTTTGAGACGGTGAAGGAAGAGAAGTACACATACACACACACACACACACACACACACACACACACGCTTACTTACATGTGCATATACATGGACCCACAGCTATCCCCATGGGTGCCTGGCAGTTGCTGGACACACAGAATAAGTTAATCCTTCAGACATATGGCTGAGCAGCAAATAAGCAGGTTCCCAATGTCACCTTTCAACATGCTAGAAATACTTTTATTATTTTATTATTTCATTACTTGGAGTCTTAAAGAGTTTCTCATCTTCAAAGCCTTCTGATACATTTAAATCCCTAGAGAGAGAAACTTCCTCTATCAGCTCTCCTTAGACTTCAGTTGCATGGACAAAATGTAGGGACTTCAAACAGCTGAGGTCTTGGGAGAAGCTTGAGTCCAGGAGTTGAAGCACACACAGCGCTTATTCCAGGCGAGGCTGGGATCCTGCAGCAGCCTTGTGTCTAAGGCTTACAGAGGAATTTCCCATCATCGTTTATGTCTCAATGTGTGTTCTGTGAAACACATGTCACACAGACTGATAGGTGACATGGCCTGGAGGAGTGCAGGCCTTTGCACAGGCCCCTTAAGAATGCTCCCCTACACCTGGAGAAAAAAACTACGAGAGTGTAAGAAACGATGCAAGCTCTATCAGAAATCACCATCCCACGATGAGCTCAGTCTTCTTACTAATAAGAAGAGGGCTGGATTTAAAGGTCCCCAAAGCCCTTTATAATACTCAAGTTCTCTGTGTGTTTGGGGCAAGTTGAACCATATTTATGGGCTTTTGCCTTCCTCAGAGTGGATAGAACTGCATGTTCTCTCATAGACCATGAGAATTATGAAAATACTGTGAGATCCTTTAGTGAAAGCATTCATTCTTTTTAAGGTACCCATTAAAACGGAGGGGAAAACCCAGATCCCAAAACCAAACCTTGCAAAATAAGTTAGCCACAGAATTACGTTCGAACAGCTCTCTAACCCTATTCTACCTGTCATATTCTGCCAAAATGCTGTCCACAGACTCTACAGTTTAATTTACAAAAACTCATATCTCTTCAGGAAAATATCTGCTGCTTGAAATGAGGTTCGCCTGATTTGAAGCAGACTAGAACATTCCATGATGAAGAATACATAACATTTCGGTTGAAAAAGCCAGCCTAAGCCAATCTACATATTCTCCTCTTTCATCCTCAAAACCTGAATGGAAATAAATGTCACACACTGACTCACAGACTTGTAAAACCATGCACACACTATACCCTCCTCTTTAAGACATGTGAGATTAACTTGTTCAATGTTATAACCTCTTGGTTTCCTTTCTTTGTTTCAAGTGTCTTTCTGTTTTCAAAATCGTGTGTATTAGGGCAACTGGTTTGCCAAAAGGTGTGGATAGCTCAAAACAATTTATTTATTGCAGACACAACTTCTTACCTTGTCCTGATAACTAATTAGCCAAAAGAGTCAGGGATGAAAAAAGAGAAAACAAATAGTTCCCATAATATGCCATTTTACCTCATACTTCTCTGTCATTTTGCAACAGACCATGAGAAGACATCGCTACTTAATGAAAAAATGTTCAATTGTCTAAATCTGAGTTTTCTCCCTGAAAACAGTTAATTTTAACTAGATATGAGAAAGCTTATTTTAAAGAATATACCCTGTTTAGGGGTAGATAAAATGAAAAAGTTATAGAGAAAAATTAAGAAATGTAAAGAATGGGAAAAATAATGCAAAAAGAGGTGAAGAGAAAATAACACAGAGAGAAAAGATAAATGTAAGAATTTAAGAATGTTAGTTAAAAGATGCCCAACTCCTTGTTTTCACTATTGAGGAAGTGAGACCTAAAGTATGGAGAGCGGAAGAACGGGAAAGCTGGAAGAGGAAAAGTGATAAGAAAGAGTAATCAAGAGAGAAAATAATGGAGGAAAGGGAAAGGATAGGAATCTCGAAGCAGCTTCTGGGAGACTCAGTCTAAGAAGTGCACGTCTCTAAGAAGCACATTCTGTCCTGGCTATCAGATGCAATCCTGTGGACATGACTGCACCAGCTATATTTAGCTCCGATGTAACTCAAGTCAATAGTGTTCCATTAGGGCAGCTGCTGCAGTGTCCTGAAGAAACGTTTTACCACCTACCCTGGAATAGTCATGTCAAGGGCCTGCGCCTTCACAGCTACAGAACTCCACTGTGTTTATATACAAAGGAGCAGCATTTTGAACATAACTGATATGACTGTTAACATAGTTTAATGACCTGCTGTATAACAGAACAGCACTTTCAGAACACCAAAGTCATTACTCTCGGTTCCTAAGGATGTCCCTTCCCCCAATCCCTGCAAGCAAATATTGCCCCTTACCTTATACGGTGTGTTCTCTTCTGAGACCTCCTCTGGTTTTCTGATCTTTGCTTTAACTCCACATGGGGCTCTATGCTTTGGAAGAATACTTTTCAATGTCTACTCAAGGACACCCAGGCCCAAATGACCCACAGAAATACCTACAGGTTTCCTCCGATGCCAGGGGAACATAGCTGACTCCTACTGAAAACAAAACAAAACAAAACAAAAACTTGGATCTTGGAGATTGGCAGGTTACCAACGTGCATACCCCATGGCCAGAAATGAAGACCTGCTACCACTAAGGAGAAGTGAGAAGTCTAGGAGTAGTTGAGAAACCCATGCTTGACCTGAATAATTCATTAAGTAATTGTGTCATCATTCTGGATATGGCATCTGATTAGATTTTGTGAGACAAACCACACATAGGCGTTCCCTTCTCTCTCAGGGAGATTCGGTTGTGACGTGGGCATAAAGCAATCACACAGGTGGGACAGGGAATAGATACATGGGCTCAAGACGAATGCTGAGGAAGAGACAGCTGGAATCTAAGAAGTCTGGGAAGATTTTTCAGAGGAAGACACCTCTTTCTTGAAGAATGAATGAGGTATTGACAAGCAAGGAGAGCATTCCAGTTGAATGAGATAAAATAAGCAAAGATGCCCCTTATTATTTGGTTGTATATAGTCAGATGCTTTTGCAAAGCTAAAGTCCCCAATCCTGTACCTTGACAAGTATCAGTGGGTTCTTCATGATTCCTGGAACAAAAGCCATCTGCACAAAGGTTCTTGCCAAGAATCAACCTACTTATCTATGAACCTCTCTTCTGTGAAACCAGACTAGGAAAGGTGAGCAGAAACTATCATAGAAAATGTTTGGATCCTCAGAAGAATGATTGTGTCTGTTTCAGAAAAAGATTCAGGACCAGTGACATTAATGCAAAAAAAAAAAAAAAAAAAATGATGGAAGCACCAGCCCTGATCTGAACCTTGAAAAGGAGATTCCCTGGAGGATGGTGTATGCCAATTATTTCTGCCTGGCAGAGGAGAGCAAGAAAGGAGGCAAGTGCCAGGTGGGGTGAGAAGTTTACTGTAGCCAGAGTTCACCTACAGGCTGTCTAATTCCTTTAACCTGGGCTGGACTGAAGGGCTGAGAAGAACATTCTCATTAGGGTATGAAATGGATCATTTCCAGTGGCCAGATGGTTCCCCATAAATACATTAATGACTTTATAGGCATGTCTGCTTGGAAAAGGAACAATTTAACTACCACAATGTGGGAAGTGCTGCTTTTGGATTCTGGGTAAACTAAATCAAAGACCAAGAAATTACCACAAAAAAAAAAAAAGCTTTGTGAAATCACTCCCTTTCCTACATCTCATTCTTTTTATATGACAAGCTCAATAAGCAAGTGTAATATTTGTTTTCAAATTAAAAAAATAAATTCATCTCAAGCTTCAAAAGTCATTCAAACATGAATGGTCCCAATGTTGAGAAACACACACACAAATCCACACACATATGCAAACCCGTGCACACGCACACACACACACTCCTCATTGGGAACGAAGTCAAGGCTTCCACTGCTGAGCGTGACTGTGTAGTGACAGTCCTCACATCACACTTCAACTGGATGACATTCCAAAGGCAGTCATGTCCCTGTCAAGAAGTTCCTTTCTTCTACCTCGAAACGGATCCCAAACCTGTCTCATTCTCTGTCTAATCCCCCATCCTCATCCGTCACCCAAGCTACAAGAGTAGCTTCCTAGAACTTCCAGAAGGATCTCTTTACAAGCAAATCTGATCTTGTCCTGCCCTTACTTAACCTTTTAATGGCTCCCGTTGCTTTTAAGCTAGGGACAGGAAATTCTTCTTCTGGTCAACAAGGATGGGACAGGTACTCACTCCAGATTCATTTCCCACTGTTTCTCATCAGTTCATTGGCCCTACATTGATCTTCCAGGTCCTCAAAATTTCCTAAGCCATACCTACCCCCTCTTGGGGTCTTGTGGAAAAACGTCCTCATTGCTGGGCTGCGCTCGCCTTCTCCATTCACTGGCTCACTCCTGCTCACCCCTCTGCACAGATGCATCAGGAAAGCTTCCTGTCCTTCCCAGCACCACAGGTTTTCTTCAGTGTTCTTGCCATTTTGAAACTGTTTATTTACATTTTGATTGTTTGATCCGTGCTTGGAAGGCCACCAGGGTTGGTGTGAAGATCAAATCTGAGAATGGGTATAGATACCCTTCAAGAATTATAAGCAGAATCCCAACGTAAATCCCTGCTTTTTTCACTGCTGCTTCTAAAGGACTCTGAGCCCCCAAAAGAAAGTGAAAGCAGAATCATCACTTTCCCCAAACATCAAAAGGAAATGACATCCAAAGCAGGCATTTTCAAAATTTATGTTGGGCTAACACAGTAGCCACCACAACTGGGTGAATAATTAGCCTTGAGGTCTCCTGGCATAAAATAAAAATCCACTTCCCTCAGGCCAGAGAAACCACTGACAACCACCGGCCTGAGTTTTGACAATTTCCCTGCCCATCACACACCTGGTTCCTAAGGTCCCAGTAGCCAAAGGGGAGTAAATATTAACTATGGTAGGGAATGATTTGTCAGTCATGAACAGCTGTCCACAGTTTCCAAGGTACTGACCTGAAAAGGAGATGAAAGGAACAAAGACTGGGGTAGCTTCCACACTGAGCAGGACATCTTGCCCTTGCCTCTTGGTCTGCTATCTAGCCAGTGATGCTGATTTCTGTACCTACACATTCAAGTTCCTTTACCCTTTGGTTTTAGCCAAGAAGGGGCACCAGCAGGAGATCACAAAAGGGAGGTGAGTGAGGTCAGAAGTATTGTTCTCCCAGCTTCCTCCCTGCTGGGTCACCCCAGGCTAGCTGTGTCCTTAACCAAAGGCCACAGCTCCTATCAAGTATGCTTCCAACAGAGCTTGCTTGTGCCCTCTTTCTAGCTCCCTATCTCCAGCAAACCTACACATTCTGAAACTGACCCTCCTTCTTCAAGCCTACGGTGATCATGTTTTTCCTGGGCTATTATCCCTGTAATGCTGCAGCAATCTTTGTGGTTTCCCTACACCCAGGTCACAACCTGGAGGTAGAGAGACATCATTTCAATAAGTACACACATGAGCAAGAGTGCAGTTTTAGGAGATGAGTTTTAAGAAGTAAGGAATGTGTTTCTATGCATGCCTGCATTTCTGTGATCTGGGGTGGTTGCAGGATCTAATGGGCAAGGATTCTCGGAAAAAATCTATACTTGATTTGACATCAGAACAAGGTCAAATTTAGGTGGGGCATAGGTAGGAGGCTAGTAGAGGGAACAGGAAAAATCCCAGAGAGAACAACCTATGCAAAGGCCCTGCCCACTCTTATACAAAGGTTCTCACCTGTCTATTAAAGCTATTATGGGGAACACACAGCCATTTTAAATGTCTACACAAATATAAGATGTTAATGACAGGCATAATTCTGTTCATAAAAATCCTCTAGCTTTGATTTTACTTCTCCAACACATGAAAGTTTCTTGTAGGCCAGATCTTGTCCACAGTGCCCAGCGCAATGGCTAATATACAGTTTAAGTCCAATAAACACCTGCAAATAATTGATTGATTGAGGAACCAAAGGATGGAAGAAATCCAGCAGAGACCTAGCACTGCCTATCAGTGGAGGCAGTTGCATGAAATGTGAATGAGTTGACTTCAGGCTAAGTATGGGGCTGACCTTGAGCAAGTTACACTTACCTCTCAATAATGTTTGTTCAGGTCTCAGGCCCCAAGATAGGAGATAAGCAAGAGTTATTTTGGTCTTTTGAATGCTTAGGAAAAGAGGTGAGCTACACATCGTGACCTCCATTCCTAGGGCAATATGTAAGTTCAGTCTCAGTGTGAGGTTTCCAGGTCCCCACAAATTAAAAACACAGCATCAGAGGAGGGTAGAGGTTTCCCTATAACCCAGAGATACCATTGTGGAAAGCCCCTGTTGCCTGAAAAATGATGCCTTTCCTCATAAAGGGGAAGTGCTAGGTTCAGCAGCTTTGTTTTTTCTTTCCACCCTGGGGTGTATAAGTTTGATTCCTGGGTATCTTCCTATACCTCAAGGAGTTATAAAGAACCCAAGAAATAGCAAAATAAGTCCACCTTCACTCAGGTGGAAGGCATTTCATTGTACCAGAAAGAAAAGGTGGTCAGGGAGACATTTTCATTTCTGTAATTAACAACCTCAGTGTGGCCTTAGGGAGGCACGTTCCTTCTCTGGGGCCCAATTTTCTCATCAGTAAAATGAATGGCTTATACTAAATGATCTACGAGATCTTCAGATTTTATGATTTTGAACACCATGATTTTTTGTTACTATTTCAGCAACTATGTCTCGAAAGTCCACATGTTCTCAACATTATCTTATTTCTTGGGAGGGAACAGTCCATCCCCGCACCCAAGGATTCTTATTTTGTGATTGCGGTCCTCCTAAGAGGGTCTATGAAACTCCAGATATTGCATATAACATTTTGTGTCTATGTGTAATTTTCCCTGGCCTAAAAGCATCCATAGCTTTTGGGTCCATATATGGACCCTATATGCTTTTAGCAGAACAGCATAAATGTGACTGCTTAGATGTCAAGGAACGTGTTCATAAGACACCAGCATCAAGAGCAAGTCCAACATGAATCCACCTGCCAAGCACTATGACAACCTGGGTTATCTTCCAGAACAGGATGGCTCTGGATTTGAGATGAGATCAGAGAGGTGGACTGCTAAAGAGAAAGAGAGTTTGGAAAGTCAATGCAAAAGTATAACTCTGGGCAAAATATGCTGTGTTCTCAAGAAAAGAAAAAAAATGTTCAATTGCTGCGGGAATTAGCTCTCTCCATGGCGCACCTGGAGGTTCATGCACTTTCTCTTTTCTACCTGTCCTCCATTAACATCAGCCCCCAGAGTACTGGGTTCAAGGAAAGAGCAGGACTCTGTTTTGCAGCTGGGAGGTGGCACGAGAGAGAGCTGCCATTTTTGCTAAGAGAATTCTAAGAGATCCTGAACCTGCATCTGTGACTCAGCCAGGATGGGGCCACATACCAACAGGCTATACCAGGGGCAGAGACAGAGTAGTGGCCTGGTGCTTTTCATCATGGTTAACAGAGAATAAATCATGACAGCTAACAGTATCATATTGCTCTGAGATTAATGCAAAATAGATGGCATTCATTGATTTTAAGGTAAATTTAAAACATATAATGACAGAGTGAAAGCTATGCCATACACAGTTATACATGCATGTGAGGAAAACATGTATAAATTGAAGCTTAGGAGTTATAACTTACACAGAAAGTGCTATTATTCAAAAATTTAAACATATGTGAGACAACATATAGCAAATATGCTGACATATGGCATTGAAACCAATACGTCAACACTTACAAGTAAGAAAACATCTATAAAAATACAATAAGTACAGTTCTCTCTTTACACTGAGGCCACAAATGAGACCACTGCTAAACATCTCTGGTTAAGCATTAACACACACTGGGATCCGCCTGTAACCTGTTCGTTAAGGTGCAGTGCCCCAGCTAATTAATACATCACTGGCAGATCAAGTTTAGGGAACAATACTGAGCAAGTGTATTCCCGAGGCCTCACTTACCCCCCTTCAGGTAGGAGGAAGTCCAGGAGGGAAAGGGGAATAAGGGAGAAGAGAGAGAGATAAAACAAAGGAGAGATTATTATTTTGCTATAGTAGAGCATCCCACAGTTGATAAAAGTGGTGTGTGTGTGTGTGTGTGTGTATGCATGTGTGTGTGTGTGTGTGTGTGTGTGTGTGTATGTAGCAGGCTTGCATGTGTTGGCCAAGTTCTGAAATCATGTCACTTGAGAAAAAGCTGAAGGAGTAGGAGCTGTTTAGACAGGGAAACCCTACATTGAAAGAAGGCTATCATAACAGTATTCTGCCATGTGCAGGGATTGCTGCTGACTGTGGGCATAGACAATGCTGTATTGCCTGTCACTTGCACTCCCTGGGCCTCCGACTATTCATCTGTAATGTGAGAGACTTGTATGAGATGCCTAATTCTCAACTCTTGCTGCAATTGGAATCACATAAAGAGTTTTTAACAAGTACAGATTGTGGGGCTCCACCCCCAGAGAAGCATCTCTTTAGGAGGGAAACAGGCACCGGTATTTTAATAGTTCCCCAGGCCATTCTTACATGGATTCAGTGAGGATGGACAAGCACTGGTCTAGATTACCACTGGATAATTCTAGATGATCCTAGAGGTCTCTCCTAGTGTGATAGGCAGGAACCCTTCTAGCTCTAAAACTTTACTTAATTCATTCATATATATAATTCTCTTCCCATTTCCTCTGTGACTCTGGAAGGAATCATAATCCTAAGGGAAATTCAATACATAAAATATTGATGTTCATTTTGCAAATACCCGATAAATAAATTCACTGAGCTGACTGAAAATGAAAAATCTGTGGAAAGAGAACTCCATTATAGAAGATCTACTTGAGTCTTAATTCGGGATCAGTTTGCTCCAACATTCAGCACATTTTTCACCAGCTTGATTATGTCGTATCCCATCCACAGCAGATTAGAAGCACAAATTGGAAGGTTACTTTGGTGAAGGAGCTGGTTATGTTTATTAACAGTAGAAAAGGAGAAGAACTAGCATCTTCACAGTGAGAAAGAAAACTCAAATGATATAAAAAGACAGCACAGGAACCAATGTAAAATCAAAGTCTAGGGATGTTTAGTGTAGGGGCAAACTGCTCTACTCATTTTTTTTTTTTTTTTTTTTTTTTTGAGATGGAGTCTCACGCTGTTGCCCAGGCTGGAGTGCAGTGGCGCGATCTCGGCTCACTGCAAGCTCCGCCTCCCGGGTTCCCGCCATTCTCCTGCCTCAGCCTCCTGAGTAGCTGGGACTACAGGCGCCCGCCACCGCGCCCGGCTAATTTTTTGTATTTTTAGTAGAGACGGGGTTTCACTGTGGTCTCGATCTCCTGACCTTGTGATCCGCCCGCCTCGGCCTCCCAAAGTGCTGGGATTACAGGCTTGAGCCACCGCGCCCGGCCTTGCTCTACTCATTTTTAAAGACTGATCATATCTCTGTGTTACTCTCTAACAATTAGGGAGAGAAGAGCTGATGTTGACTGAGTTATATTTAACAAGGCAAGCCCACGTGTGTATGTGTGTATGCTTCTGTATCTGTTTGGTGATTTTCTGAGCAATGATTTTAAATGTTCAAAACTTGAGGGTTAGCATAAAACACTGTTGTATTCTTGTCAGGCTTTTAAAAACAGACCTGGTATCTATAGCCTTTTCCACCTCAAAAACATTCTTCAGGTTTTCATCAGATAATGTTCACCCTGGATGTAACCAGTAGATGAGTTTAGAAACCCCAGAATCTATAGGTGGGCAGAATGAGACACAGTTTCCCCTGCCACTCTTAGTCAGTAAACCTGATCAAAAACCGCTCAATCACTCCCACTCTCCTTCTAATAACAGCTACAGTTACAGAAGCAGACTCAGGCCATGAGGAAGAAGACTTGGTGTTCGATGTGCCAAGTAGCAATGAGTGAATTATAAACCTGTTAGGGTTCCTGACACTATGAGGATCTAAAAGGAAGCTGAGACTGAACAACTAAGAGACCACCCATGCTATTTCAGGGCTCATCACCATCAGTTGTGGCATTTTAATAAGTCATGGTATTCCAAGAAAAGAGAAAGAGATGAGTGAGAAAATATCCATGGAACTGGTAGACGGTTGACTCTGAATAAATACCATGGCAAACAGTGGACCTTATTCAAAGGTACAGGGACCTTATTCACAATAACATCCCCTCATAAGACACTGCTATTTTGTACTAGATCTATTGCACTTACGTAGAAGCAGCACTTTATCAACTTACTTTTCTGGAGCACAGGAATCATATTTTCCTTGAAACTAGAGGGGAGGGCCTCTGCCACATTTTCAAATCTGGGTAAGCCTTGATCCTCCACTGCATCTGAGCCTTGTCTATAATATTAGGTAGAATGTCTTGCACTCATAAATGTTTCCTGCTTGATAACCCAAGGAAGAATTATCACATATAAATCTCAGATCCTAAGACACATTTTGCCACCAATAGTCATCCCTAAAGAAACCGAATCAGGATCCCAAGTCACATCCCTACCCAACACCATTTACTTAAGAGCCTGCAGTGATATGTGAAGGTAGGAGGTCCAGCAAATCTTCCTGTTATTTGAGTGACTTTAGACAATGAGGTAATATTTTAGGGACAGCACTGGATAAGAAGGACACCAAGAGGGCTGGGGTCATTGCAACCCTTTGTGACCTCCCAGCAGGTTACTTTCCTCATCCAAACTTCAATATCCTCTTCTATAAAATGAGAGATGTGCTGGGCAATGTCTACAACTCCTTCTTTCAGCCCTGTGAGCCTCTGAATTCCAATCTCATTGCCTCCAATAACCTCCCAAGTTTTGTGCACGACCATATCTTCCTGGAGGTTCCCTCTGCTCTTTCTGACTCCAGTATCTCAGCCTGGGTATGAAAAGAGCAAGCTTCTAGTCCCAGTTCCACCTCTTGGTGTGGGGGTACAGCATTTATCTCTAGGACAACTAAATAAAATGATCTCTTAATGCATCAAAAATTCAGCCCTAAAACTCATTCCTGTTTAAGAATATTTTTTCAAACAGCTGTATCCATCACAGACAGTGAATTTTACAAAATGCCGTACGATGGCTGCAATCCTAGCTATTTTAGAAGAGCTAAAAGAATTACAGTTGTGTCCCAAGGGAAAGGTGCTGCTGGCGTCCCCATTCCCCCTCTCATTTCGCTCTCCTCTGTTCATACTCAGCAGGCTGTTATTATCTTTACATTTACCTGCCAACCAACCTCCAAAAAATCTGTTCAGTCACAGTAGTTACAGAAACCAAAGAAGTGGCCAATAGTCCAACTCTGACTAACCCCTTGTTACATGGCTAAGAATTAAAAAACAATTTCTTTTTGCAATTAACATACCCTGTACTGTAAGTATACCATGAACTAAAAATAACATGTCCTCCACAATCCTTTGGCCCACAAGAAGCTCAACAGAGGGAGGGAGTGAGGGAGGGGAAGAGAGAGAAAGAGAGAGTGGAATGACTTGCCATGAATCCTAAACATCTTCCTAATTGGATAATTAAAAGAGTTCTGGATGGCAGTTCAAAAGACCTGGATTCTGGTAAGGGCTCCCCTACATATTCAGCCATCTGTGTGGCCTTGGCTTGATCTTGTACCCTATCTAGGCTATTTATAGGATTATCGGTTTTGAAACCTAGTAGGTACCCCTTAACAAGTTATCCAATCTATTGTTCTTTTCAAACTTTCTCATGCATAAGAACCACCTGGAGAGCTTAACAGAACACACAGGGGGTCCCCACCACCCAAGTCTCTAATTCAGTATGTCTGGGGTGGGGTCCAAGAATAGGCATTGCTAACAAGTTCCCAGGTAATGCTGCTGCTTCTGGTCCTGAGACCACACTTCGAGAAGCACTGATCTGGCCCAGTGATGTCAACCAGGACTGGAAATTAGAATTGCCCTGAGGAGGGGCACTGGTAATATGCTGGTGCTCAGTGTACACCAGGCCTTTTCAAAGAGAATCTCTGGTTATGTGGCCCCAGCATCTCTATTATTAACAAATTCCCCAGATAATCTTAATGTGCAGCAAAGGTTTAGAACACTGATTCCACCCAGCTGCCTCATTTTACAGATAACAAAACTGAGGTTCAGCAGACCAATGACAGCTCATTCAGCACATGCATCTGCAAAAGGGGAGGTTTGGACAAAATAATTTGGAGACCCCAGGTTTTAATTCTACGGCTATCACATTCTATAGCTGCATTTCTCCTTTTTCTCTTATCCCATCATTCCCAAATAATAACAGTCAGGGAGACTTTCTTCATCTGGCCACTCCATGCAACCAGAAGGAGAATCCAACAGGACCACTCGTAGTTGGAAGGCTCTTGCATTCTCAAAGCTCTCCTCCGGGTAGTTTCTAAATATAACAGGCAGTCAGACACTCTGAATAACTCTCGGCTGACTTGGCTTCCCTGGGATAAACTTTTTTTTTTTTTTCCTCCTAGATTATGCTATACCAGGAATAGAGCCCTAAGGGGAGAAAATCCTCTTCAAAGTCAGAGCTAGATAACACTGTGTGTGGTATTCAGGTTGTTCTCCTTTGGAAAGAGAAAAAAAGGTGGGAGGCAAACTTCTAAAAGCAGCCAACATCAAAAAGCATATTCCTACTTTGTCTGTGTGGTGTGCATAAAGGGGAGGCAGAGGAAAGGGGGAAGTGGCCAGGCAAAAGACAATTAACACATCCTGCTCAGCAGGGGGAGGAGCGTGGGCATCCGGTCCAGGTACTCCAGGCGGTGGTGGGCAACAGGAAAAGTACACATGCCAGCTCTGGCAACTGCCCTGTGCTGGCTCTACCACCAAAGACCCGGAACCCAAGTTGGGTGCACAGTTTGCTCCCTGAATGGTGGGCTCAGGCACAGTTCTGACTTCATTTCTCAGGCAGGCAACAGACATGTTTACCTTGTGCTCCAGTTCTTGCTGTTCCTTGCAGCAAGGGGGAATTTGATGTGACCTAAAAATCATCTGAAACATATACAGACATGGATATCTTCTCTCTTACATAAACACAAAGTCCTTTTCCCATATTTCAGAGCATGCCAAGCCTCTGTATTTTCCAGCATGACAATGTATTTGAGTATTGTAGTTGGATGGGATATTGGGGATCTCCTAGTCCTGTACTCCCCCTTTGCTGATAGTAACATTTTAAATGCTGCTATTTATTAAACACCTATTATATATCAGGTACTTTATACAAATTAAATCTAATCCTCACCCAAAGCCGAAAATCAGTAGAATTGTTAGATCACAGAAAATGGAGCAGAGGCAGACAGAAATGAAATGATGAGCCCGAAACTGCATAGCCAACAGTGTCAGAACTAGGACTTAAATGCATGGTTCTGGCTCCAGATGGATGCCTTCCCCACAGTTGGGTAGGAGGTCTTGAAGAAGAAGAGATGATTCCTGCCTCACCCCTACCCAAGAAGTTAGGGCAATTAAGCGGCCGCCTCAGCTGACATCACTCTGTGCTTTTCAAGACTTGAGCCAAAATTCTATTTAGAAATTCTAAATGTCCAGGGAGGCGTTTGTAAGCTCGCTCTAGCTCTCTCTCGCTCTCTCTCTCTCGCCCCCACAGGAAAATACAGCCTTTTAGTTTCAACCTTAGACAGTGAGAAGCCCAGCTGCTATTAAAACTGAGCAGGAAATTGCACGGATGACCAAAGAGCAATTCTTCTTCTCCATGGAAATTTCTCCTAAGTGCTGAAAATTCAGGGAAAGTGAGTGGTTTGGGGAAAGTCTAGAAAACCTGAATGTGTCCCCCACCACTGGGAGATGCAAGTCTCCTCAGAGGCTGATGTGAGGACTACAAAGCAATGCACTGATTTGTCTGTCTTATCTGTGTGAGCATGCATGTATATATGTATGTGTATGTGTTTTGTGTTGGAGTAAGAAACATTACAGTAAGAGAACTTTGCTGCAAAAAGTCCTTCTTCCATCTTCTTTTTCTACCTCTAGGACAGGTTTCCCAAATGCAGTGCTTTTGACATTTGGGACTGAATCATTCTTTGTCGTGGGAGCTGACCTGTGCATTTTAGGGTGTTTAGTGGCATCCCTGACCTCTACCCATTGGATACAATAGCGCCTCCGATCCAATTGTGACATCAAAAATGACACCAGACATTACCAAATATCCCCTGGAATCAAGGGCAGGACAAAACCCTGTCTTCAGTACACCTCTTTCCCAAAGTAGCTCTAGTCCATTGTCAACTTAACTGTCCTTGAACTTCTCTAAACTCCAGGCAGGCAGACTCCTCACCAGCTCAGCCTGTGTAATCTCAGGGTCTACAATAGTATTGGTCACAGTAGGTATTCAATTGACATTTCTGAAAAAGCACATTTTTAATAAATTTTTTTAAATAGACAAATGCTGTCATAGTTTATCTAGGTTTTGTGTTTGTTCAGGGTAGACTCTTAAGGAATGCACATTTTTATCTCCCCAAACAAACCATAGACTTCTCTAAAGCAAGAAGGTTGGCCAAGCAATTCATGAGCCCCTAGGACAGTGCTTCTCAACTTGGGTCACACAACTCTTAAAAATCCCAACACCCAGGCAGCACCTCCTAAACCAAATAAACAGAATCTCTGGGGGTCAGACCAAGGCATTTTGGTCTTCAAAAAGTTCCCCATGTGGTTCTGTTATGCAGTCAGTGCTGAGATCCCATGCCTTACAGGCCTGTGAATGAATCCTGGGAATATACCTGAAAAAGTAGAGTGAAGTTTTACATTTTCTAGGGATGAGGCTGCCCATGTTAACGAAAAGAATAAGGTTCTCAGCTTGTGAGGGTTTGCAGCACCTCAGTGTGACGACACTAGCTATCATGGATCAGAAGGTCTGGCTGGTTTTAGCTCATGAGAAAATTAATGTATGATTGTCTAATAAATACCTTTTGCTCAGGCAACAAAATCTTTGTAAACAGGAGTCCATGTGGTGCTAATACATTGGAAGCAGTATCTTAGAGTTGCCTTTTATTTTTCAAGGTGCCCAGCAGAGGAAAAAACTGAATAATACTTATTGACAAACAGTTTGATTTGGTTGAGATATATATATTTTTTTAATTGTTGTTTTGTTATTTTTTTAAGTTGAGCCAAATGTATCCAAATTCTCCTTTCTGGAGCAAAAGTAATCACAAGAAAAACTGACAGTGGGGCATGTGGCTATTTTTTCCACATAAAACACAGCCTGTTCTTCCTGCAGGGATCACAGAACTGTAATCTGTGCAGCAGCTACCAGGATTCAAACGAGAAGTGAGAAAAATCTTATGATGGGTGGGGATTTGGTTTAAAGAATAGATCTGGGTAAATGACATCATTCCTGGGTTTGTCCAGTGAATTGGATCACACAGCTTGTCACACAATGACTTCTGAATCTCCTGGGGCCAGCAAAGCAGCCCCGGGCAGGCCTTATCGGGAGGAATCAGTGTGGAAAAGTACTTTCTAAAATAAAACTAACATAAACCAGGCGTGTCATGGTTGGTTTTGCTAAATTTCAGGAATGTGGGAGGAGTGAGTTTACTATGCACACAGGTTGGGACAGACTCCGTTTACTAAAAGCACAATATCCATCCTACTCCCTTCTCCGTTCATAGATAACGACAGAAAAAATCATCAGAAAATAAAATCTTTTACTGTTTGTTTTTTAAGAAGAGAAGCAGAGTAAAACGGGAGCGAAAGAGTAGGGAGGTGATGGACTGCCACCCAAATAGGAATATAAATTTCAATAGTATTTAAGTTAAATGGACATGGCCTGGAAATAAATTCTACTGAGTGATCCTCCACGTACTGCCTGGATGATCACTTAGATCCTGTCCTCTATTTTTTTCTATATTCTTCAATAAACTGAACGAAGTCAGATTCGAGAGGGCATGTTTGTACTTGCTGAAACACAGGGATTTATTTCAATAAATCAATTTTATGCAACTTTAAAGTTTAGAACCTTAGAGATGTTGAGCTAGAAAGTACACCAACAACCATTTTGTCTTTCATTTTACAGAGGGAAAAGTTGAGAACTGGAGAAGTTAAATGGTTAATCTCAGGTCACAAAGCTATTTTGGTAAAGGGTCAAATCTCATGTTTTCTTCTGCATGATCCTTTTCTCCTCTTATCCACTGTCACTAAAATGAAATTTGTCAAAGAGTCCATTAGATCTAAAAGAAATAAGACATTTTAAATCATGTTTTAAAACATGAGGAAGCCGGGTACGGTGGCTCACACTTGTAATCCCCACACTTTGGGAGGTCAAGGTGGGTGGATTACTTGAGCCCAGGGATTCAAGACCAACTTGGACAACATGTTAAAACCCTGTCTCTATAAAAAATCAGAAAATTAGCCAGGAGTAGTGGTGTGCGCTTGTAGCCCCAGCTAAGCTACTCAAGGGGCTAATATGGGAGGATGACCTGAGCCGAGGAGATCGAGGCTGCAGTAAGCAGTGATCATGCCAGTTCACTCTAGCCTCGGCAACAGAGTAAGATCCTGTCTCCAAAAAAAAAAAAAAAAAAAAAAATTAAAAAGGAAAAGAAATCAGTTTCTCTGAGTGGGGAGTTGTTCTTACATTTAAATGATCACTTTCATGACTGATAGTTTTACTAATTAAAACAGTACTAAAACAGTACTCCGTGCTTGCCTTTCCATAAACAATTCTGCTCCCTTCTTAGGAGTGTTTCTAGCAGAATAAACAACATAAGTGAGTGGAAATACTGCAAAGATAAGGTCTTGAGCCTCCACAGAATACTATATGAGCAAGGCCAGGCTTTCAGGCACCTATTCTCTTCACTCTGCTAATGTCCTCAGCCATCTAAAGTTAACACAATGAGAACCTTCCACAGGGTCCCCATCAAGAAAAAACACAGAGACAAAGCTTAGGAGGTTGTGCATAAATTAAAGATTCAACAGGGAACAAGCCAGCTGCTGTCAGGTGACATATTAATTTGCAAATGTGTCAGAAGTGATATCCTGTCTCCTGAAGTCATTGGACAAGCCCCCCCAAATATACATTCCCTCTCTACCTCTGCCTCCTGCTGCTGGAGGAGTTCAGGAAGCAGTTCAGAAAGGAGGCAGCCTTCCCTCCTATCTGCCCAAGAGAAGTGGGCAGAATGGCTTTTCCCAGGAGCCAGTGGAAACTAAGATTCTACACTCTGAGGATGAATGTCTTTCAATCACTTGAGAAATTTTTCGACCTAACATCTTCTGGGACATTACCCTCGGGGGCCACAATTTATCTTTGATCTCTAAAGCATAGCTCTACTCCTGTTGTGAAAAACAAAACAAAACAAAACTCCAATAAACTAATGTATACAAGTCCAAATAAAGAAAACTAAACAAATCAGAAGGTCTTTATTTGTGTTACATGAAGTCTTTTGTTTCTTATTTCCTTTTTCTCCTTAGAGAACAATTTTCTTTTAAATGACCAACTACTACAGTACTGGGATTTTGTTTTCAATTGACTTCCCCAAGAAACTCCATGTCTATGTATTTTTTTTCAGTAATTCATCTATCTCATAAAATGAAGAGTGCCTGCTCCCATTTTTTTCTGCCACAACAGTTCATTCAGTTTTGTATTTAGTTGGGGTTCCTGGAGCCTGCCTCAGTTCCATCTTCAACTTAGCAGCATTTTTTTCTGAGAAGGAAAGCAGTTCCTGTTTGTGAAGACTCTGAAAGTACTTCAGGCTGACAGATGCTATATAAATGAAATATCCTTTCAATTACTGCTACTGTGTGATATTGAATTAAGCTATATCACCATAAACAAGGAAAGAAGCCTGCCTACACATCGGCACCCTTTCTCATCCTAGTTCCACTCATGCTCAGCTCCTCATAAATAAAATTATTCCTAAAGAGAGAAATCTAAATTACCTTTGAAAGCATTATTGTCCCTTCTATGTTACTACACACCATCAGAATTAAACTGACAGGGCATCAAAGTCTGTAAATGGATTCCCAGGTAACTGCTCAAAATGTTCTCCCTTCTTGATACCCAAAGCATCTTTCGTCTCCTCTTCAAATAGCAAATTTGAGAGAAAGATCAGAAAGCGAAAGCTACTGACAGCCTGATAGGAGCAACCTCAGCATGACAGCTGATGGAGACGATCACATTTCCCCTGACAAACTCAATTGCTTGAGTAAATCAAGTGAAAGTCAATACAGCCCCTCCCTCCTTAGGTCCCATGTGGCTCTCTAAACCCAGGCCACTAAAACTTGTTCTTGGAGGAGGAGAGAAAAAAGCAAACTCCAAATATTCAGGGAATGTTTAACCAATACCCAAAAATGTTTCTTTCTGTCAGGGGCAGTTGCTCTTTGACCAAAGGAGCTGATGTTGTCTTAGAGAGAGCTTCAAATGCATTCTCCCCTCCCCATAGTCCTACACGGGATCTTTCCCTTCCCTGTTACCCTTGGTCTTTACCAAGAAGGCATATTTATCCAAAAGTAAAACCTCCAAGTTCCATACAACATATCTGCATCTTTGCTTTGGCCAGTGACTTCTGCTTATGACTACACAACAAGTACACAGTAGTGCCATAATTAGGTGATATAGAAAAGATGTAATTCTTGGGGAAAAAAAATCAAAGACCTCTCGAATCACATATTTGCATTTCTATATGTGCTAGAGCTTAGGTCTAAATCTGGGCTGTTGTCAATATTAAACCAAAAAGCCTGGGGGGCGGGGTGTGTTCTTTATACAAATCAATAAGCATGTACACAGGAAAAAATCTAGAATGTCAACGCTGTAGCTTTCAAAAACTTTAGAAAAGGTATCAGCCATAAATAACTAAAATATTGCATTTCCAAGGGAAAAGGAGATGCTCTGTCATAGACAGGAAGTTGACTTAGAGGCCAGCAATAAAAGGTGGGAGAAATGGACATATCTCTGCTAGTGTCATCAATGGCCTTTCTGAAAAATCAATACTGAGATTGATAAAAATGAACTAGAGGAAGAAGCACCCCATGAAACAGAGAAGGTCATATGTAAAAACAGAGGGGAACAGCAGGAAATTCTTGGGTGACAGAGTGAGAAAAATGAAAAAGTCGAATTAGAGCTTTTTTGCACAAGATAATACTTTGATTTATGGTGGGGGGGTTACTAAAATGTACTTATAAGGCAGTGATACCATCCGTTCAGGTCTGAGCAGGTCCCATCGGCAAAATCGCAAAGTGGCAACACATAAGAGAGAAGCCAGTGCTTTTACAAAATCATCCTTAGCCCTAACCCGAAACGCCATGTGCCGTTGAGCATGTTGTGTCTCAATCAAGAGATAACGAAGGGGAAGAACCAAAGCTAAAATCAGCAAGGAGAAGGAACAATGGTCTTAAAATGACAGATTAATAACACTTGTTCTCTAATGGGGAGATGAGGGCTGACAAGTCTAGGGACTGGAAAAATCAATAAACATAGTCTTCTTCACCAGCACTCAAACATTTGTATCCAGAGAAAATTTCCTTAATGCTCAAAAGAGAAAACATAGAGCAAATGAAAGGCAATTTGTTTCACACAAGAATAAAAAAAAGAAAAACTATACAATTAAGAGGTAATCTAGGTGACATCCACTACTTCATCACCCTAAAAGTTCCAATAACTGAGAGATTCATGACTGGTAATTGAGAGAAAGTAGGCCATCTAGAAAATACCTGCAATGCAACTTCTGGGGCTGAACTTAGAAGGAATACCCATGTCCCCTGGCAACTTCACATGCTCAACAGTTTCACCCATAAAACCCTTTCAGCCTCTGTCAGAGAGAAAACATCTGCAGTTTGACCAAGAATCTAACTTGCCTGTCACCTGTCACTGTTTATACTCTCTCCCGAGTGTGTGTACATGATGTGTTTATTTGTTAAAATCCAAGCATCATCAATACAAAATATTGAAAATGCTCCTAAAATAAGCTCCCTTTAAGAATGAGTTAAACAAATATAGGATGATTGATGCCCAATATACAAAGTACATAGATTATAAATTCTGTTATCACAAGCTGAATAGTGTGAGCCTTGGGGAGTTCCTTATTTCCCTTAATAAATGCATTCAGTTTCACATAAATGTCTCACAATCACTCCAAATTTTATCAGTAATCATCAGGAACTCCCATGTATAAATACATATACATTTTGGCAGCATCATATCAAGTGAAAGGAACAATAAACTAAGAGTTGAGAGACTGAATTCTGGCCCTAGTTCAGTCCTTCATTGACTATGTAACCTTGAGCAAGCTGTCAAATTTCTCATAAGATGTTTATTTCAGTCAACATGTATTAACCTCCTACTATGTGCAAAGCACTCTTCTGGGTGTTTGGTGTACAATGTAGAGCAAGAAAAATAGCTCTATTGGAGCTTAACTTCCAGCAGGAGAGACAGACCACGATAACATAAACAAATCAATAATATTCACAATTAAGATGATGAAAAATTATATTAAGGAAATAAAACAGGTCAGTGTGATAGAAAATGACATGGCCTGGGGACCTTAACTGCAAGAATCTGCAAAGGCCCTCTGACGAAGTGACATGTGATCCAAACCTAAGTGACAAGAAGGGGCAGGTCATGTGAAGGCAGAGAACAGATCATAGCAAGTGCAGACACCTTGAGGAGGCACTGGGCTAGGCTTGTCTAAAGAACAGAAAGGCAAGAATAGCCACAGGAAGTAAAGAAAGAAAAAAAATGCTTTGTCCAACCTTGCTAAAGAATGTTATAAGAATGAATGAAAAAAGACGGGGACGTCCTTAAAAGTAAGGTGAAGCAGTCCACAAAGTAAAATGAATTAATAGAACCTGCTCATGTTACACGAAAGAACTCCTGTTTTCTGCACTGTATCTTTAGGAAAGCCCACAATTAGAACATCTTTCATCCATGTATCTCAAAACATAATTTTTAGTGCAAAAGAGAATTGTCTAACCCGTTCATCTTCCCGATCGGAGGACAAAGGCACTAACTTACCCAAGTCCCTGTCAGTGACCTTCCAGGACCCAGCCTATCAGGTGAGGGTGGCCTTCTACATTAGCTGCTTGGAAGCAAGGCTTCCCACTTTTCTTGAGATGACTTATTTCACTACAAGAAATTTGCAATATAGGCATAATGAACCATTTGCCCAAGGCTTAATATAAAGAATTAGTGTCAGCACCATGGAGATAAGAATTTGAAGTCTCAACATCCAGGCCTGACTCTAGACTCACCTCTTACAGGTTTTTCAACCTTGGACAAGTCATGTTAACTCTCCAGGCCTCATGTTCTGCATTTAAAATTTAAGGATAATAAAAACTCCTTCCATCCTTATATTATAGGATTGCTGAAAGGATCAAATATGCTGATATACACGAAAATCTGTGGAAACTGTAAAGCACAAAACAAATATCATTACCCTTGTCATTTGTTTTTGTGCATAGGTTCTGTTTAGGTCTTTGACTCTGCACTACTGCCAGCATTCTACCATGTTGCACAATTACCATTACCTTGGATAAGCCTTGGGGTATCCTTCTATTTTGTGAGTTAAAGAAATTGCATCTAAGGAGCTCTATGGACACTTGATGATTTATGAAATTTGCCTCATGAATATACTTCTCATTGATTTCCTTCCTTTTCTTCTGATTTCCTGCAGTGGAAGAAGCAACCGCAGATTATAATGGAAATACCTCCTGGATAAAGATCCACGAGAAAGATTCTGCTAAAGGCAAGCTGTGGCACTTTGAGCAAGTCTCTAACCGTTCCGCTACCACAGTATGTTTTCAATCCCAAAATGTGCAGGGCACTTCTTATCTGTCCCCCAAAACATGCAGGATATCTCATAAATGTTGATATCCTTGAGTTCTTGGAGCAATTTCAAATCCGTTAGTTTATTTGATACCTTTAATAACCTTGGGAAAAGTGAGAACAGGGATAAGAAAAGCAAATTTATATAGAAGAAAATAAATCTTTCTGTGGTTATGTGTCTAGTCCAAACTCCCAGAAATCTAGATATTCAGATTTCACTTCAGTGATCCCTGAAGTTTACTAAGCCTCTTCCAGTCAGGATCTAGTGATGATAAATATACACAACTACTATGTACCCACAAAAATTAATTTTTAAAAAAATGGGGTCATGGATATAAATACTATAAGGGCTTCCCAGTGGTAAGACACAATTATCACAAGAACAAGATCGCCCCGGCATGCTATCTTCCTTTGCCCGTTCCTATTCCTTGACCAGTGAGCGGTGTATGCCCACCTCAAATACAAGCTGGGGGAAGTTCCAGGCTGACCTAGACATGTTTGCAACCCCCAGGATTCCTGGAAAAGCAGATAATGGGCTTCTATCAATCTCTGTGGGTTGACCGAGGTTAGCCTGAAAGATTATCTAGTTCTCTCCATTAGAACCATCCCAGGTTTTTTAAAGAGAGGAGCCCTGCTCTGGAGTCCCAGCAGACCCCACCTAGATGATTTCCATACAGCCAGGAAACTTCACTTGCTGGAGCACTCTTGACAGGGCTTTTGTCGTCTTTCCTCCTGGCTTTTCTTTCCTTCCTCTACGAGGCAAATAAATACTTTAAGAAGAAAGTTGTGAGCTTTTTTGTTCTGTCTAATCTACATATTAGAACTAAAAGACTATATTTTTCCCCAAAACCAGTCATGTTGGCCACGTAGCAAAAAATATATTTCTTTTTGGGGAAAAAAAAAAGTTTATTTTACATGTAAATACCAGGAAATTCTTATCAGGGTGTGAAAGTTTAGGTTTTGTTTTTCCTTGCATTCCCTTTCTCTCTCCTTAACGTGGAGAAAGAAGAAAACAAATCTACAAATATCTCTCTTTATAGTGGAATCCCTTTTTTCTACCCATGCCCTGCTGGAAGCGGTGTGCCTCTAAGTGGCTTCTGATGCTCTGGTTGAGGTCGTTCTGCATTCATAACAGCTACTTCATTTTCCCTAATCCCCAGACCAGAAGGGAATAATGTAACACCCAAGATAAAGTAGGCCTGGTTTTCTGACATCCCTCTAGCAAAGGACATTTTCTAACAAACTCAAAACACTCAGGGTTGCAAATAGTGAGAGTTGTGTTTAATTTAAACAGTATTACAGTATTACAGTATTACAGTCCCTTATGTCATAGAATCACAAAAACCAGTGATTAAGAGGCTTTCTCCAGCCTGACTCCTTCATTTTACACTTGAAGTAACAAGGTATCAAGAAACTGCAGCTTGGCTCCATTTGCTCAGCTTCTCAAGGGCAGACATGGGAAGAGAACCCAGGCTCCTAGTCCAGATTTTTGTATTGTGGTACCATCCTCTCTAACACATGGGTTCAAAATCTAGGGAAACTTTACTGGGAAAATTCTTTCAAGAGGGGAATCTATGAGAGATTACACATTTCATCATTCATTCATTCCTCAAATATGGATTAGGCATCTTTTATGCCTGGAACTGTGTTAGGCAACAGGGATGCATAAATGAAAATGATGTAGACCTCTCCCTGAGAGAGAGAGAGAGAGAGAGAGAGATAGAGAGACAGAGAGACAGAGAGGTGGCAGAGAGAGAGAGAGAGGTGCAAAGAAGCACAACCGCTTTATACCATTGCTTTGGTGATGAGGTTACATTTAAAAATATCATGGTGCGAGTTATGCCAATCAGAACACCAGGTGTGAAATCTTCCCGGTCTCTAAGAATTTTAGTTAAGTGAGCATATCCTTGCATAGCCACCCTCAATGGCCTACAATCCATTCTCTGCACAGCAGCCAGAACAATCCTTCTAAGGAATGACAAAGGTCATTTGATTCCCTCACTTAAATTCTTCAATGATTATCCATTGTTCATGGGATAAATTCCAGAGTTCCTCAGAGGGTTGGGAAAACCCCTATCTAACATGCACTCCTTCATACCCTGTATCCTGTTCCTATCTGCCTCGCCAGTCCGGGCTGCCTACTCCCCTTGCTTGCACCCGGCCTGACATATTGGTCCTTGTCAGTTTCCCCAAAGCACTGGATTTACCCTTGCCTTAGAGTCATTTGAACAAGCTGCTCCCCTTCTCTGAACTCTTTCCCCCGCCAGCTGGATTTCTCATCACTCTGTTCTAACTTCTGCTCACCTAGCTGACTCATCGTCATTCTTCAGCTCTGAGCTTGGACACCACATCTTTAGGGAGCTCCATGACCCCCAATATCAAGTGACAGCCCTTCTGTGTGCTGCCATAGTATGCTGGTTCCTCTGCCTTACATTCAACAGCTTTATTATACTGCCTTGTTAAGGTCTCTATTCCTCAGTAGACCATCACTGTGAGGGCAACTATTGTTTTTGCTTTGTTCCCTGTAAGGCCGGGGTCTAGTACAGAGCTTGGCAATCAGCCAGTTTTCCAAAAACATTCGTTGATTGCCTGGATAAATGAATGTATGAAGGTGTGTCTATGGGCATCTCAAATGGGGAATGCCCCACAAAACCATGACTGGGATGAAAAAGTTCCAGCATGAACTTGATCTGTCTTGAGTTCTGGAATTCAAGAACAAATGAGCATGTCCTAAAGTAAGGAAAAGCTGACCGTTGATGGAAACAAATATTTAAGATTCATTATCCTAAAAAGTGGCTCAAGTAAATTAAAATCTTAGGTACCCAAGGGATGAAAGAGATACAGAAACGATAGCTCCAAAATGAGAACTTTGTTATTCAGAGGGGCAGGCTCAGGAAGAGGAATCAGGACTCAGGGCTCCTCAAAGCCCAGCTGTATGCTTCCTTCATTTGTAAAATATTAGGAAAAGGCAGGGGAAGAGAGGCTGGTCTCTGGAACCTTGGGGATTTGGGGCACAGGAGAGTCTCCTACAACACATGCCTCCTTGCAAGAGTTGGAGGAACAGGGCTTGTCTGTTTCTTGTCTCTGAACACCCAGATGACTGCACAGTTGGGCACAGGTTGTGCTGGGAGCAGGCAAGCTGTGAGTTCCCACTCCCAAACAAGGAGGGAACTCTCTTAAGTAGTCCCAAAGTGTTGGCGGGAAAGTGCGGAGTATGCGTGTGTGCGCGCATGCATGTGTGTGTGTATGTGTGTGTGGGGCTGCAATTTAAACTTTATTAGACTAGTAAGACAAGGGAAGAAAACACAACCACAGAGGAAAACAGAAGGCAGTAGGCAGGAGGGAAATGTGACTGCTGAGATTGATGCAGCAGAGTAGAGGGATAAGAAGCTAGAAAAGGAAGATGATTAAGGAGCCTCCCCTTACAGAGGGCGGATCAGCTCACAAGCGGACTCCAAGTGTGTCAGAGTTTTCTCAAGGTCCGCCTTTGCACAAAGTCTTCGAGAGCTAGCTAGAGGCAGCCTAGGTAAGCCACCTTTCTCTCTCCCTCTCCTCTCTTTTTCCCTCTCGCTGTCCCTTTCTCTCTTCCTCATCCTCTCCTGCCAACTGCTTGTTCCCAGTGCAACCACCGACAGGCCATTATAGTTATAAAAGAAAAAGAAACTGCAAGACTCGCCCTAGCCACAAAAGGAAACTCATATATGCTGAGGCAGTTTATATATTTTGACATCTGTACTGCATGACATGTGTTTCTTGCGCTCCTAAAACCTCTACTCCTGGTTTGGGGAGAGTACTATGCTCTATCAGAGGCGAGTATTCTCTAGCTCTAAGCACTTTGTGGGGGCTCAATGCATGGTCCTCAGCCTTCCAATACCCCCACCAAGTGCAAGGCTCCAAAGATGATGATACAGTGTACATGAGAAGAGAACAGAAGCATCACATATACCCTGCCTCTCTGACAAGGCTGTGATTTTCTCCTGGTGGAAATCTGGAAACCCAGCCTCCTCTAACCTATCTAGTGACTCTCTGAAGTTACAAAAGCAACATTGTCCAGTCCTGTCTTAAGGAAGATTAAACTGCATTTAACAACCCAGGAAAGGTAATGATCTCACTACAAAATCAACACACGGCGGTGGCCAGAGGCTGCTCCAACCATTGCTCAGTGACCACCCAACACCTCAGGCTTTAACCAGCCATTCATCCTTCTCCTTCCACCCGGCTGCTCAGCTCGAAGGCTCTGACCCAGTGACACCACCCCACACTGCGCAGGATTAAATGCTCTGGGGCTGAGTAAATAGACCTTGGCAGGCAGTTTCCTGCAGGGGCTGAAGGGGAGAGATCCCCGGTCTGCCCCAGCCCTTGGGCTAAAATGACAAGTTCCATAATTCCTCACTCCATGGAAGCCCTCCACAGGCTCCTCACTCCTCCTCTGAGCTAGGCTGAAAGAGACAAGAACAGAGGGAAAAAAGGAAGGGGCCAAACACTGAAGTAGAATCTTTGGAGAGTACTAGGAAATAAGTCACTTAATGGAAAAGTCTAGTGCCTTACTACTGAATTGGCCAACTTAAGAAAATTACATTTTGACCCCAGTAAAGGTAGAACAGAGGCTTTTTGTTAGTTTGTTTGTTTTCTTAGTAAAAACCATAATGAGATAAAGAAAATCAGATGATAAAAATAAACAATATGTAGGATTTGGTACCTGAGAGTTCTTTATGAAAATATTATGCAAGTGACATCAAAGCCTCACTGATAAAGCTTTTAATGAATTTAACACTAAGTCCAAGTTTACAAAATACCCTGAATAAAACTCGGAGAAAAAAATGGTGAGTGATTAGGTGACCCTCCTCTAGTTCCAGGTTTTTGAGAATAGGCCCCCCCTAGGCTGAGAATGAGAGGAGAATGGCAGGGAGGGACTGTCTCTACTCCAGAGGGTCTTACATTTTTGACTCTCAGACGAAGAGGACCAGCAAGTGGGTTTCATACAAGGCCAGCTCGGTATCAATGCCTCCAGACTTGAGCCAAATGAAACAACTCAAGTCTTGGCACTGAGTTGGGAGAACTCAGGGAGTTCTCTTTCAGGGAGAAGAGAGGGAGGGGGTCCGGGCAGATAAAGACGCTTTAGAGAAGACGCCAGCCCATCCTGCAGCCCATCCACACACACAAGAAGCTTGATTTTCATGCCCCAGGGAATCTGTCAGTGAAATTCCAGAAATTTGCTTAGAGATTGTAAATAGAACAGTCGGGTTCAGAAATGGGAAGGCGGCTCCCCGTCTCTGCTTCTGCACAGAAAGTACTAATCAGTGCCATTCTGATCCAATAGACAAATAAAGTGCTTGAGAAATCAGACTTTTATCATTGGCCCCAAAATGGGCCTATTTCAGCTTGTCAGAAGTTGTGTGAAAGTCAGATTTTGAATTTGGATTTCCTCTTTTGGCCTGTTTTTATCAGACTACAGAGGCAGTGCCAAATATGAACTGATACGGAGCCCAGAGCAACATGCATCCCTGCCTTCCTCCTTGACGGGTGTCCAGGAACCTCCTGTGTCCTCAGTTTGCCTGCATAGAAGCCTGGGGAAAGGGTGGTGATGTCTGCTCTGAAGTGGCAAGTGGAACAGCCAGAGACATACAGGTGCAACTCTATCCACCAGATGAGGGGATGGCAGCCCCAGGACACACGTGAAATGATGCAGGACCCGGAACCAGTCAGGTCCACACAGGAGCATGCATAACTGTGACAAAATCACAGCCACAACCTAACAGTTAATGCTGATGGAGAGATTACTAAGTGTTAGGGAGTGACTCTGAGTTTCAGAGAGAGACTGAGTTGAGTGTATAACCCAGTTCTGCCACTTAGAATGGTGGGATAGTGGCCAAGTAATTTAACTTTTACTTTTTTGAGATGGAGTTATGTTGTGTTGCCCAGGCTGGATTTAAATTCCTGGGCTCAAGGGATCCTCCTGCCTCAGCCTCCCGAGTAGGTGGGACCACAGATATGCACCACCCATGCCCAGCTTACTTTTTAATTATTTGTAGACAACGGGGGTCTCACTACGTTGTGCAGGTTGGTCTCAAACTCCTGGCTTCAAGTGATCCTCCTGTCTCGGCCTCCCAAAATGCTGGGGTTACAGGCATGAGCCACCATACCTGGCCTACTTTACTTTATTGTCCACATGTTGGCCTCTAAAGCATCTCTGCCTTCCTCATCTCAGTTGATCCTCTCCACCTCCTGGGAGGTAGCCTAAAGGAAAACTCTTCTCCCTATTCTCCCAGTGTGGAAACTGAGTCACACAGAGACAAAGCAGGAGCAGAATGCCCAGGACAAGACCTCAAGCCCTGCTGATCCTACACAAAGTATTAACCTCTATTAAACTGATCAGCATCAGAGATGGGCATCTGTGAACACATGTGTGCTCCACAGGAACACGTAAGCCCTAAATTTCCCAGGATATTATCTCCCTGGGGCATTATTATTTAAGGTGTTTTATATCTCTTTACTTTTTTTTTCTGGCTAAAAGATTAAAAGGCAAGACTTCTTTAGCCATAAAGGATAAGCCCAAATGGCACAGCTCAAGTGATGAATACGGGGAATTAGAGGGAAAGAGGAAAGCTTCTTAACACACACTTTCCAATTGCCCTGGAGCCCAGGAGCTTAAATATTTACCATGAAATTTCCTGTGCCTATGCTTTTGGGGAGTTTCTAACTTGCTAGATGGAGTCTTATCCTGACAGTTCCACCTCACAGTGTCACTAAATGAAATGAGAGAAGATTCTGTCTGGTTTTGAAATCAAATTTTCTTTGGCCTTTTAGAAAAAAAAAACAATCTAGCCTGGGTTTAAATCGTCACCCATATGGAAAACATGGGCTGTGCTATGGAGCAAAGAGAGGGCTCTATAGCCTGATGTCAATCAGGAACAGTTAAATATGAGCCCTAGGGGTTGGGTGCCTAGTGGAACCCTAGAAGAAGGTGGGGGGAAGAAAATATCCTAAAGAAAAGTGCTTCTTGCTTGACGTCCAGGCCTCAACCGCCTGTCCACAGTACTTTCAGGATGGGTACCTGTTCATATACCCTCCCTCTCACCTGCCAGGGCAGCTACACACAGATAGCCACACCTCCGGATTTCACAGGAGATGAAAGAGAAATACAAGTCAATTACAACTACACTAAAATGGCTCTGTTCATTGAATATTGAAGGGCAATTAAGGGATAGAGGCAGGATAGGGCCATTCAGAAAAGAAAACGTGATCCCATTTGTACAGTTTATGTAGAGATCAAAGTGCAAAGAAAGTGGCTTGAGCAGGGATCTTCTTCTCTGGAACACAGATCCATCATGTATCTATGATCTATGTAGGCAATGAGTGAGACGGCCTTTAAGGTCCCTTCCAGCTCAGGTAGTCTTTAATCTTGTTATTCTAAATCCAGTCTGTAAGACTCACTGTTTTTTAGTCTTGGACAATTAAAAAAAAAAAAAATGGTGCTGTCTACACTTGGAAATTCCTAAACTGACCTAAACATGAAAAGTATGCTCCATCCTAATCACTTGAATTGAGTGAAGGAATTAAGTGGTAAAACAATAAACTATAGAAAAAAGCAAATTAGAAAGTAAGGTAGACAAAACTATATTTTATTCAGCTGTTGAAAACAACGCTATGGAGGAAGTGATGGCAGGGAAAAAAAAAAAAAAAGTAGCCAGAACTCAAGTACTGAATTCTTACAGGCACTCAGTGAGAAAGAGAAAAGATTCTAGACTTCATAAACCTTATGTTACTTCCCTGGAAACTTTCCTGCCTTCCCAGGCTATATTACTGTAGCATCTTCTACATCCTGCTAACTGCAGGTATCACAGAGAAATATCCATGTTGACTGAGTTATCTGTCTCTCCCAGAAGATGGTGAATACCTTGAGGACAAGGAGAACGTCTTATTCAACTTTGTCAGTGTAGGACCTTGCACAGAGCCTCTATAAAGTAATTGACCAAAAAATATTTTGAATCAGTGAGCCATGAAACTATATCCCCAATAGCAATTTAAAGAAAAAAGGATCCAGGGCACAGGCTAAAGGTTTTGATTTCTGGTGAGACCTTTAGCAGCAACGCAAGGTGCACTGATTTGAAGGTATCAGCATTTTCATAGTTTTCATCAGCATTTTCAAGAAAGTTAAAAAAAATTCTAAATTTACCTCTAGGAACCTTTCCATTAGCCTCGCTCCAAAGCATTATATCAAATTTGAAGTGATCTGACTCAGGAAAAAGAAAAAGAAAAAAAAAAAAAAACGCCAAGTAAAATCATAGAATCTCAGGAATCTATTGTTAAACTCCTAGAGACCTGTAACTCACTCAAATTGAGAGGCTACAGTCATTTGTCTTGATGAGGGTCAAGAGTATGTGCTCTGGGATCAGGTGACCCAGGTTCAAATCCTGGCCAGGACCCTTCCAGACTGTATAACTATTTTCAAGCTGAGGTTGACGAATATTTTCCAGAGCATCTGTAGAAGAGTTAGATTAGATGACTCCCAAGTGTCCTCCAACTCTGAGTTTTCATAATCCCATGTGTTTGCACCCTATCCACAAATCATCTACTGCCAAGTCACATTCTACATGACAACTCTTGCCAGTCTCCTCTCCACGTCCTACTTGTGATCACCACCTATAACAGTGATCCATCAGAGGATGCTCATGCTAGGAGAGATAAAGATGCAAGATGGGTCATCAGCATGTCTTTGCAGTTATTTTATAAGATGCATATATCTAAGCTTCCTACATCCACACACCCCCACACTCACACCCACACACACACTTACACACCCACCCACACACACACACTGAAACACATATACTTTCTCCTGAAGCGTACTTCCAAGGATCAAGGTCAGAAATGTATATTTCAATAAAGTTTCTCAGGTGGAACAATTTTCTACGGCTTCGCCCCTCACTCTGACTGAGACTCCCCTGACTGTGCTGCGATCCATGCCTACATCAAAAGAGGCAGTAAAACCTGTCCTAATTTTAAGATTAAAAACTTCAAAGTGACAGCCTCAGCTCATAGTAAACCAAACAAATTTCTAGGAGGAATTGGTGTATAAATCTTGGGCCTCCCTTCCTCTTTCTCACATTGTCCTTCAATAACTATGATCTACCACTGGCTCAAACTTTTGTTTTCAATCTGATTGAATGGCCATGTTGTCCCCAGGCACCTATAAGTGGTTGTGGTAGGAAACTAGAAGTATGTTAACATGTCACCTAGGAGCTCTGCCTTTTACCTCACCATGCCATGCCAAGAAAGGACATACACTCAGAAAGGCGGAGGAAAGACACACACACACACATACACACACACACACACAAATACAGAGAGAGAGAGAGAGACTCGTTGAGATTAATACTTGGAACCTAAGGTATGAACCTACTTTCATCACATTCTCTTCAGCTAGCCTGAGATATTCTGCAGTCCCCCAGCGGTTGGACTGGGTTTTTGTTTACTTGTTTGTTTTGGTTTGGATTTTACTTTCCATCAATTGGGAATAAACACCTAGACAGTGGAACTCTAATATCTCACTATCACTTCTCTATATTCTGGGAGCAAGAAGAAAGTTTGTTTCTATTGACATTGCAAAAACGTGTTAAAAACATAACTTCAGTGCTCTGCTGTGAAGGGGGAGGGAGGTGCCCAGCAGACCCCACAGTTCTCTGGAGTCAGCTCTGCAGTGTCTCCTGGGGTTTCCTCTTTACCTGCTTTCCTTGTGCTTGTCTGTGAGCAAAGCTTGCTATGATTCCTTTGGGGCCATATCTGTAACTAAGGCCCACTAGTAGGTAGGTGTCAAAGCCACAGAGCCCTCCCTCCATGGCCATCCCTCAGTTACAGGAAGATCACTCACAGCACAAGTAACATCAGGAGAGCAAAACTGTGCATGCCCACTAACAGATAGTGCAGAGGTCTAGGGCACCTTAGTGTATATGCTATGCTTCCTCTATGGACGGTCTCTACATTTATTTTTTTAAGTTACTGTAGGTTTTAGATGGATAATTATGAACCCTTATTCAATAGGAGTAGGTGGGAGAGGAAGATAAGGTACAGCAGCAACAATCCATTCAAGGATCCACATGAACAAAGTGTCTTTGGTCTTCAATGAATATCAAGAAAGTAAAAGGAATTTAAAGAACAAATTACCTCTGTTAGACATTTCTATACAAAAGGGCATAGTTCATACCTCCAAAAATCCAACTGAGTTATGAAAATATGAATAGAATAAAAGATTCTTTCAGGTAGAAGATGCTTAAGGAGGAATCATCATATTAAGATCCAACATGTTTTGAGGGTCTACGCTCTGCCAGGCATTATTCTGGGAATTTCTGTATCGATCACTATATTTAATTCTCAAAATGTTCCCCATGAATCCCACTAAACAGACGAGAAAACTGAGGTGCAGAAACATGAAGAAACCTGGGTAAGGTTATCTGGTAGTATCTAGTGGAGCTAGATTCAAACCCAGTTTAGTCCAAGTGCAAAGCTCAAAGCTTAAGCACAGCACATAATTACTTGGGAGGATGACCAAGAACAGATGCATCACACTGCTGAAGAGTGGAATTTTCCTTTATCCCTGGGGGTTACGCTCTTATGAAAATACCCCCAGGATCTGAAGAAGCCTCAGAGCCAAGAATGTTCCTCTCCCTGACAGGCACCAGCATTCCCAGGGATGCAGTTCCCAGTCCCTGCTGGGCCAGGGCAGGACTCCAAAGGAGAGGAGGAGGCCCAGCCCTGTGCTCTCCAGGCAGATGTGGGTCCTCGAGGTGTTTTCTTTCCTTTTTCTTATTTAAAGAAAAAACAAAACTCTACACACTCCCCACATGTGAAATGGCACCAGCACTGCTGCCAGACAATAATTTTACAGTCACACGATGACCCTTGAGCAAAGAAAAGAGGAAAAGCCTGCACCCCGCCCAATCCAAACCCAGGAGAGTCAACCTTTGGAAAAGCCCAGGTCACAGAAGATCAAACTCACATGCTGAGGAACAACAGGAGGTGGGGAGGCTGGGGCGGGGGAGAGGACCGGGAAGGAGGAAGCATAAAGTTTAAAGGTCAAAACAAATGTCAACCTAACACCAGTACTGTATGAACAGCACACAGCCTCACTGCTAGACAAATAAATGCTGCCGGGGAGGCAAGGTATCAAGAGGTTTTATTAACTCTCTTCCTGGAATCGTACACATAGGAAGTCTGTTCCATCATATAAGCTGCAAAGCACAATATTTATCCCTTGCGGGGGGAAATCATGGAGCTGATATTGAATCCACAATACAGAGTTTCTCCTCCATTCCCTTCCCAGCCAGCCTCTGTTCTTGCTGCACCTCCAGGGGCCTGTGAGCAGGAAATACCCACGTTGATTTTGATAAGAGTGGAAAGGGCTGCATGCTGATGAGAATTCAGGGCACAACCCTGCCTCCACCTTCTGCTCTTTCCCAGGCATGACGTGGTCCCTCTGAGCCCAAGGGAGGCCTGAGATGAATGGCATCCACATGTCCTCCTCACTGTGGGTGTCTCTGACCCTGTGTCCAGTTCTGTGGGTATCCCAACTCTGTCTTAGGGCCTTACATGAAAAATGCCCTTTTGCAGAGCCCAAAGCAGTTAAAGAGAAACCACCGGTTGGATGGTCTGGGCCTGGCCCCTTTGCAGGGTCTCTTGGATGAGCTCTCTGCCTATTCTCATTGTGCTTGTTATGTTAGCTGCTCACCTAACAGTTTCACCCTCAGAAACTCTGGTGAGGGTCCTCTTTCAGTATCGGGACCTGACACCACCTGTGCACCCAAGCACCATCTAGACCAGGTACACGAAACCACACCAGCCTCTGTGCGGGCTCACAAAGACACTTAATTGCAGAAGTCCCAGAATTCTCACTCTCAACCCAACCATCCAAAGAATGCTCTAGACTGTCCCTAACTCCTAGTGGATCCTGAAGTTTCACCTTCAGAAGTTCTGAATCAGTAGATCTGGAGCGGCTCCTGGGAATCTGTATTTATGAAAAATTCCCAGGTAATTCTGGTGCAGCCAGCAACCCCAACAGCAGGCTGAAAATGGGTGACATAGGCTATCAGAGATAACGGTATTGGCCTCCTACAAGGTGAAATCAATGGTCTAGAGTGGGCAGCTCAACATGCAGCAGGCCACTGTGATGGCCATGATGAACCTCACATGACTCGGAACCCTCATTCTAAGGGCCACACAGTTCTCTACATTGCCTTCCGGTGACAATCCTGGGTCTGGAATCGCACCTCCACCTTCTGTTCTCAGGCCTTCTCTGATTCCAAGAATGCCTTCTCGAATGCAACTTTTCTTGCTACCACTGTACTGTCAGGATATATTTGACTCCACATTCTAGTGTATAATACCTCCCACACTTTCTGATAAGATTGGGTTTACTGAGCTCCCTGACATCTGTATAGTTATCACCTACAATTGAAGACTTTTATAGGAATGACACTGAATCTTCTGTGGGCTGTTCCTGAACAATTAAGGCTGAAAAATGTTTTGCTCTGGCAAGTGCGAAAACAAAAACAAAAGTAGTGTGAGATGTTTGTCATGAAACATCCAAGTGCAATAGATGAAAACATGAATCCACTGTATATCCCAAGGACACTTCAAAAATACCAAAATTCTAGACTAAAAGGATAAATCAAAGGCAAAAATAGATAAAGAAATAAGTTAAAAATAAACCAAATAAAGGAGGTGAACTTGGAAGATGTTTGATGTCTAACTGATCAAGAGCCAAGGAATTCACTGTAGATGAGAGTTCCTTTTTTGGACCAACCACCAAACCAAACGCAAGCCCCAGCACCCTCTCCAGCCTCCTTGACTCAGCTCTGAGCAGTTGGCTGACCCTTCAGCTTGTTTTTCCCTCTTCTCTTCCCTGCCATTTTAGTGTACCTCCTGCCTCTGTCACTGAAGAAAAACCACAAGCAGGTGTATTATACCCCACAGGTCCCACTGTCAAGCTCTCTTCACAGGACTGTTGCAGAGGTAAAAGAGTCTATCTGCCCATCTTCCACTCTATCACCCACTGTGGGTATATGGAAAACAACTGCAGAGCAAGCAGTCTTTGTCTTCTTATGAGGGTTTCCAGGAGGTTTTCTTCAACAACCAAGGGCAACTGTCAAAACAACAAAGTCTTTAGTGAAATAGATCTCCCTATATGCTTTATGAGGTTTGCAACAATTCAGGAACTGTAGGTTTCTTGTGTAATTCATTGTCTGATATGGTTAAGCAATGATCAGTATAAATCCACTAATGGGAAGCTCAAATCCTTTTAGAAGGAAAAGAACAAAACACCCGGTAATCACCAAAACTCTTGGTGAATATGAACAAAATCCTCCGCTAGTCTTGACAGATCCTTAATGGAACAACCTGTATTGTAACCAACCCAATTCCTCCAAAGTAGAGAAACATTAATTGAATAATTAAACTGAATAAAGAAATCTGAAAACATTTACACCTTATCCTAAGCTCTGCCACACACAACATACATACCAGACACATACCACACACACACACAAACACCAAGAAAGCATTTACTAAGGTTTTAAGTATCTGTGTATGTGTATATGTGTCTTTCAAAATATTTTTAGAGAAAACTTCACTGGAGATCCCAATATGTAACATAAATGAAAAGCAGAGCTTGCATGGTTAGAGTGGGGTCAGAAGAACAGATTCCTCTCACTTAACAATCTCTTGGCAATCAACATTGGACTTTGAAGCATCAAAACCTCTCAAATCACCCCTTAAAGACCACCAGCCCAGACTCTACAAGACTATACATTACTAACAACAGGTGTGGGTCTTCTTTATAAAAGGATTTATGTGCTTTCACCATTCATTCTAGAGTTCATTTACCAAGTCCCTACTGTGCTCCTATACAGAGACACCAAAGTGAAAGAGACATGAATCTTGATTCCAAGGAGCTCAGTCTATTATGGGAAAGAGAAGTCATCAGAATTTTCCAACCATTAGAACAAGTAACGTGATAGAGGCAGTCAAAGGATGCTATGGGCTTCCAATTTTCATCCTACCAATAGTTTTCAGGACACTATTTCAAAATGGACTATCTTTCAATTTATCAGCTTGCTAACACTGGGGCAGAAGATTGGGCACTGAGAAAATGAGTATATCAAAGGCTTGTTTAAGAAAGACTCTATGAAATGTCTATTTCATTTCATTCCCACTTACCATCTACACTGTAAATAAGTTATGATGTCAAACATTTAAAGACACAAGAATAACATAATTTTCACAAGATATCAAACAGCATACATATCCCCCAGGATTATAATGCTGCAGATGGTATGGTGGCCTACGTTGACCCTAAACACAAACATGAAGCTGATAACGCATATCACATTTAATGCAATTGACTAACCCATTTAATCTTTTTTTTACAAATATTTCATATAACCATCTTAAGGAGGTAAGGAGTTCCTAAGCTGAATACCGATTTGGTGAGTTGAATTTGCTGACATCCTTTCCTTTGCTGAACTGGAAACCTTTAAGTTCAAGACCCAAGTCACAGGTGGTGACTCCTCTGAGAATAGTTTTCTAATAAGTTGATCTGTGCCCAGATAACTCAATTTACTCCCACGTAAACCGTGGAGTCCTTAATAGCTGCAGGATTGTGGGGGTTTTTTTGTACCAATGGATGCCATTATTTTGGGGAATGAAAAAACACTCATACTAGTAAGAAGGGAAAGGAATAAAGGACTGTAGAACCTTGGGAAGGAGGACAATGGCCATGCAGATGACCGCATCATCTTTGCTTGGACATCCCCAGCAGAGGGAGATGACAACTTCCTGTGGGAGCACATTCCTCTCAGGCAGACTTTTTAGATTTTTATTTACAAAGACAAATTTTCTTAAGTTGATACGAAGTTTTTCTTCCTGTCACTCCTACCCATTGTTTCTAAATCTGCTCTGTGAAACGACAATGAAACGAAATTCTCCCCCTTCCATGGGACAGGCCTTCATGGGGTCTTACAGATTGCCCTCCGGTGATCTCATCACTTCATTCCCCAGTACTCTGAGGGACTATAATAGAACAATGCTCAAAGATATGTTTTTAGAGATCATTACCATTTCATTTTACATTTTTTAAATTGCATAAAATACACATAACATAAAATTTATCATCTTAATCACTTTTTTTTTTTTTTCCAGAGACAGGGTCTTGCTATGTTGCCTTGGCTGGCCCTGAACTTTGAGCTCAAGTAATCCTCTTGTCTCAGCCTCACAAGTAGCTGTTACTACAGGCACCCACTACCATGCCTGGCTCATTTTCAACCACTTTTAAGTGTATAATAGGTAGTATTAAGTACATTCACATTGCCATGCAACCATCACCACCATCCATCCACAGATCTCTTTTCATTGTGCAAAACTGGAAGTCTATACACATTAAAAGAAGAACCCCTCCTTCCCTTCTATCACCCAGCCCATGAAACCACTATTCTATTCTGTCTCTATAAATTTGACTACTCTAGATACTCATATAGATGGAATTGTACAGTGTTTGTTCTTTTGTTCTCATTTCACTTCATATAATGTCCTCAAGTCTCATCTATGTTGTAGCATGCATTCAAATTTCCTTCCTTTTTAAGGCTAAATAATGTTCCATATCATCATTCCAATTTACAGACATGAAAAATCAAGACTTCAAGAAGTTAAGAGCTTTCCTAAGGTCACACAATCAGAACTGAAGACAAGCCCCATGACCCCGTATCCACTGCCTGACCATGTATCATGCTCTATTTTCCAAATGTCCTGTATTTCAATGTGGACTGAAACTGAACAGTAAGCCTCCTTTACCAACTTTCCCTAGGCAAAGAACTTATCTTGTTCTTGGAAGCAATTCCACACACATACCCCAGCATGGGAAGTACCTTTCAGATAGAAGTGAGCTTAAAAAGCTTAGAGATTGCAATTCCGAAGATCCGAGCACTGGTATAGGAACTAGGCAAGGAAGCCTGTGGATTTAGTCCTACTATAGGCTGGCTAATAAACACCACTTCCTTAAGTGTAACTCTAATTACTATTATAATCATTTACTCTGTTCCTTTTGAGGGGCAGCATACTGCAAAGCCCCTTTTCTTTGCTTATGCTGGAACTTGAGCTCTTGTCGTAGGTAGCAGGAAGAGGGAGATGCTTCATGGGTGCTTGTTTGTTTTTAATTCTTCCTTTTTTTTCTCTTTAGATGTGTATTGCTCTCCCTCCTGTTGAGAAATAGGGAAAGGCATAGTAGAGTGTAACCAGAGTAGAGCACAGTCATTCCTCACAGCTATTACTGCTTAATAAAGAATAGCACTTCTGCAAGGGATGAGGTTACTGTCATTGGGGCATGATTAATAATGATTAATTTGATCTGTGCCGACATAAACTAGATCTGCCATTCACTAAATAATTATTCCGTAGCCTGGATACCATTTCCACAGGGCTCAGAGAAGTTGCTGGCCATTTATCACATTAAAACAAAACAAAAAACCTACATAAACAAGAGAAGATAAAATTAGAAACCATCACCAAAATAAAACCAAATGCCTTCATATCCACCCACAAAATGCATGCTTAAAGCTGAAAACGACAATAACAACAAAACCCTTGTGTCGCTATCTTGTTCCAAAGAGAGAGAAACAAAATCAACAAGACAACTTCTTTCCTTCTCCAAGGAAAGAAGAGGAACCAAATCTGTCTTTTTGGTTTTTTTTGTTTGTTTGTTTGTTTGTTTGTTTTTTCCTACAGAGGGAAAGGTACATCTACCTACTCAACTGATCTTTACTTCTATCTTATAGGTAAGATGTCAACACCTGTTCAACACATAAGGAAAGTGTGGTTTGTGAGCTCTAGGTGAATTTCATAACACAGAGCATGTTTGTGGCAAAACTTGGTCTCAACCCAAGGCTTCCACCTTAAGGGCTTTCCTTTGCTGTGGCCTTTAACAAACTTCATCCTGGGCTAGATTCTAACCCTGACTGTCTCTTCTGAATTCTATTTTTAGAGGGGATTACTTCACAAATCATTTTACAAATATTTGTTGAACATGCACTCTGTGCCAGGCACTATGTTCTAGGCACAAGGACACAACATGAGCAGAACAAAGTCCCTGCCCTCAAAAAGCTTCCACTCTAGCACAGAATGGCAGGTAATAAACAAATAAGCAAGTAAAATATGTAGTATGCATTCACAGATAATGCTAAAAATAAGGCAGGTTAAAAAGAACAGAGATGGCCAGGTACGGTGGCTCACGCCTGTAATCCCAGTACTTTGGGAGGCTGAGGCGGTCAGATCACGAGGTCAGGAGAGCGAGACCATCCTCACTAACACAGTGAAACCCCATATCTACTAAAAATACAAAAAATTAGCCAGGCATGATGGCACACGCCTGTAGTCCCGCGAACAGGAGGCTGAGGCAGGAGAATTGCTTGAACCCGGGAGGCAGAGTTTGCAACGAGCCGAGATTGCGCCATTTCACTCTAGCCTCGGTGACAAAGCAAGGCTCCAGAAGACAAAGATGAAGAAGAAAAAGGAGAAAAGGAAGAGGAGGAGAAGGAGGAAGAAGGAGAGGAAGAAGAAGGAGGAGGAGAGGAAGAGGAGAGGAAGAAGGAGAAGGAGAAGAAAAGAAGGAGGAGGAGGAGAAGGAGGAGAAGGAGGAGAAGAAGAGGAGGACAAAGAAGAAGAAGAACCACAACAACAACAACAAAGGTAGTTATAAGGGGAGAGATCTGTGACTATTTACAGCGTAGTCAGGAGAAACATCATGGATAATGAATGGATATTTAAGCAGAGGAATCAGGGCAAGTACTGCAGGTTTCTGGGGCAGAATCTTACAGGTAGAATAAATGGCAAAAGCCAAGTGCCTGAGATAGATTTTGGTTTAGAGTATTCAGCAGGGTGGAACAGAGTGAAACAAAGCCAACAGCTAACAGGGGACAGGTCACATAGGACTCTGTAGGCCATTACAAAGAGTTCACTTTTGCAAGAAATGAAATGGGGAGCCATGGGAGGGTTTGGAGCACAGGCGCATCCTAATTTGACTGATGTTGTAAATGATTACTCTAGCTACTATGTGGAAAATAGAATGGATATTAGTTTGGAGTTCAGCTGTTAGGTCCAGGGTATAGATAAACGTTTGGTGTTTTATGTGTGTAAATGATATTTAATGCCATGAGAAAGGACAGAGAAGAGGATGGAGAACTGAGTCCTGAGGCACTCCAATGTTTAGAGGTCAGGGAGATAAAGAGAGACCAGCAAAGGATTCAGAAAAGGAACAACTAGTGAGCTATGGAAAGAATAAAGGGTGGTGTCCCAGAAGCCAAGGGGAACATATTTTAAGAAGGAGGAAAGGATTAATATGTCAAATGAGACTGAGAGGTCAGTCAGTAATTAATGTTATCAGAAGCATAGGGATATCTCTCCAAAGATTAAATTTTGGCTTTCAGCATAATTAGAAGAGTACTGGAGAAAGTGTTTCATAGCTTAAAATGCCATTTACCATCTCTCTTGAGTTTCCAAATGTTCACAGTGGGAGTTTAGAGAGTCAATACAGTAAACATCAACTTCAAACAACCCAGCTCCGTGCTGCAGCTGGTGATGCTTCCTTTCACCAGAGATGCAAACACCTTCATGTCAATTGCCTCCCTGTTCCTCACCACATGCCAGGAAGCCTAGAGGGAGTGATCAGTTTACCTTTTCTTATTGTAGAAGTGAAGACACCGGGACACGAATTTGAATTATTTCTTTCGATTCTATGCCACTACGGCACAGTTTGTACCATTAATATATCCCCTCTGTCCATCAAAGTTTGACTTCCATGACCTTGCATTTAACATCTTCTGTGACCTACTATTTCATAACTTCAACTATTTACTTCAACCGCTGTAGTTACTCACTGTTCCCTCAACACCTGGAATGATGTTTTACTTATGGACTGGCATGCTTCCCTCCCCATCTCTATTTAATTTTAAGGTCCAGTTAAATTCATCAGTGAAGACTTCTGTAAATGAGGCCTCTTCAAAGTCTAGAGTAATTTCTCCCTTGTCTTTGTGACACTCACATAGCACTTATTATATACATATTAGTGTTTGCCTCTTGCTAATGATATCTTTTGGTTGACAGGCACTAAATCTTTATGAAGTATTTATTCTATGTAATATTTGACACTATGCCTTATACCAAATAAATACTGTTACTATTTAGAGAATGAATGAAAAACTCATAACAAAGAATGATAGAACTTAAGAGCTAAAAGCAAGTCAATAGTTGAGTCCAGTTCAGGACCTTTAAATTCTGACACTTAGATTCACTTTAGAAACGGCTGTTTCTTTTTCTGCCAATGCTAATCATTGATGGTGACAGAACTGTTAAATATGCTTTGAAGGACTTGGCTTTTTCACCCCAGACATGGGGTTGCATTGCCTTTCCTTCCCTGGGTACCACTCCCACATTCCCAGCCTCAATGGGAAACTCTTAACCCATCTCTGTTTGAAAAATAATTACATCTTCCCTTTCTGCTTCACAATATACCCTGTCAACCATTGAGATAATACTATATAGTAAACAAGAGACAAGTCAATGGTTATCTGTTCTAAGCACTGTGTGCTTAGAACTATGCTAGCACCCCTCCCACTTCTACCTCCATACCTGGCACACAGAAGAGAATGGACAAATATCTCTAGCTTTACATGTACTTGAAGATATGAACAAAATGTAAATCTATATGTGCTACTTGCTTAATGAGTTGTACAGTCCAGATAACAATATCTTAAGAACTCAGGGCCTAGGGTAATACCAAGAACAGACTGCTATGAAGAAGAGCTCCTGAAGAGGTGTGTTCTGGGCTGGGCCTAAAGAACTGGAAGAATTTGCTAGAGTGATAACTCCAGGGAGAGCACTCCAGAAGTGGGAAAAGAAGTCAGGAAAGCCTGAAGCAGCGGGAAAAATAAAGTGTTCAGAAGCTTGGTAGAACTGTGAATTGGCCAAGGTGAGAGGTAAAGCTTGAAAGACCAGTCTGGCCAGCTGGCCCAGTTCATTACATAATGGTCCTAATATAGCACCCTCTGTGAGTTTAGATGGCCAGGGTCAGCCAGGGTATAACGATGGGGCCAGGTCATGCACAAAGACCTACCATTAGTCACAAGTCATGGAAGGACCACTGGAGCAGGAGACAGAAGGCCTGAGTCCAAGGCCCTGGCTCAGACATCAAAAAACCGATAAACAAGGCAACTTATTTCTCCTTGCCTTGATTTTCTCCCCTTAGCAGGAAAAAGGAAAGAAAAACAATTGTTCTGCCTACTTCCTTTGGTTATCACGAGGCTCATATACAACAATGATTACCAAAGGTCAATTCAAAAGCAGTATGTGTACGGCATAAATATCTAACAAAAATATGGTAGTTGTCTTAAAAAATACACTGACATAACAACATAGATCCAATGAGAACACTGTAATCTATGGCTGCCCTTACTCAAGAGGACATTCTTTTGATAAGAAACTATAGTCAATTCTTCAGGATTAGTGGAGTGCTGGAAAGAATGTTAGGATCGACATGGACTGATCTAGCTCTGCTATGATCTATCACGTATGACTTTGGGCAAGCTTTGTAAGCTTGCTAAACCTCAGTTTTTGTTTAGTTTATTTTCAGTAAAATTAAAATGTGGGAGAGTGGACCAGTAAAGGTTGGCCAATGGGTGCAAAGTTATAGTCAGAGAGAAAGAGTAAGTTGTGCTGTTCTATTACACTGTAGGGTGATTATAGCAAATAACAATGAAGTGTATAGTTCAAGATGGCTAGAAAAGAAAATTTTGAATGTTGTCACCAGAAAGAAATGATAAATGTTTAATGTAATGTATATGGTAATTACTCCAATTTGATCATTATGCTACATATATATGCATTGAAAACCCGCATTATACCCTAGAAATATGTAAAATTATTATCTGTCAATTATAATTTTTTTAAAAAATAAATAAAAGATGCTTTAAAAATAAATAAAGTAACATGGCTGATTTTGTGGTGAGAATTAAAGATGACCTCAATTGGAAAAGTTCTAAGTCAATCTCTGGTACACAGTAGCTACAAATGTTGTAACCATTTTTATAATTATTTCAATATGAAAGACACTACGGGCAATAGATACCACATCACATTAATCAGCCATATGCAAGGGATTGAAATGTCTTCGATATCATAAACATAACAAATCTTACTGGAGATTCCTCCCTTCTTTATGTATTCCTTTATTTCTCAAACTGAAGATGGCATGGTGGAAATCACCATTCAACGCTATTTAAACATATTACACCGTGAGTTAAAAAACAGTATATACACCTCCCCCTATTTCCATACCCATCTAAAAAAAAAAAAAATCAAATTCTAGGTCTAGTGATTGCAAAATAACTGAAAAATGTATTGTTATCGCATACTACACTTGAAATTTGAATTTGATTTTGTGCTTCTGTCATGTTTGGATTGGTAGGGGCTAGAGAGAAGGGAGAAGGAAAAGGAAAGAGGAGGTGTGTAAACCAGAATGGCTCTGAATAAGCATTTAAACTTAAAGGTAATAAAAATGCACTGGGCTTCAGTCAAAGCCTCACTGCTTCCTTAGATGACAGAAATTAGGTCAGTTGACCAAGATTTCAGATTTGGCTTTTGCTGGCCACTGCTGCATTGAGATCTTGGGTAACCAAGGCAGAACTGGGCTTCTAAACAGGTCCTGGCTGATAATTTATAGGTTAAGCTGAGCATCTTCAAGTACAGACACATTTCAGGCCTCTAGAGTGCACCCACGTAAACCAGCTTCCTCCCTTCCCCATCCAGAGAGAGATGTCTGAGACCTGATGAGAGGAGGCCTCTATTTCAACAAGAAAGTAGTGAGAAGTTAAAGGTGAAAATATTCTATATGGCCACCTTTAAAATAAGGCCTGTTTCAGAAACAGTGTTTACCAAGCAAAGCAAAGGTCTGATAGGAAACGGAACCACCAGTCTGGGACATGTGTTAACCCGGTATTGTTACTGCTATTATAACAAGAGCCTCCACCACCACAACTCCTGGCAATGCTCAGCTGAGAAGTAGCCCAGGTTCTCTGCAAGCATGCAGGCCACAAGTTCCCAACCTGGCCACACAGACAAATCATCTGGGGAGCTTGAAAGAAATATCAATGCCTAAAAATCATCTCTTGATTTTCTGGTTTAAGTGGTATAGGATAGGTTGCAGACGTCGGTTTTTTGGAGTTTTTTGGTTGCTGCTTTTAAAATTTCCTAGTGATTCCAACATGCAGTCAGAATTGAGAACCAAAATCCAGTTTAAAACCATTGCATATAGCACAGGAACGCAAGGCTCAAAGATTTGCCATGAGTGACTTGCCTAACATAAAATGTGCTAGATTCGTTCTTCAATCAAATTGCCTTTCTCTCATTGTCCAATATTTTTGTGATATTTCAGGGAAATCTTTTTATTTTAGACTGAATTATGAAGCTTCTCGTCCCACCTCACCCTACACACACACTGTTTGGGGAACTGAAACTCTATAAGGCTAAGATGGAGGAGGGAACTGAAAGGTGAAACTAACTTTAAATAGGAACGAAACTGACAAGAGTCAGCTCAAAGGCCAAAAGAGGAGAAATGAAGCAAATGAAAACACTCCACCTCACTGAGAAAAGCCAGTTAGACCCGGAAAGTTCTTTCAGTTTAGATAATTTAAGGTTTCAGGGAGGGATTATGCTTTACATGTTGAATGTATCCCCTTCGCAGGAAAGCTTCGCAGACACCACAATTCTTGGGGGCAACTGCAGAGCCATAAAGGTCTGCTGATTGAAAACATACCTCCTGATACAAAACAGGAAGACAGTGCTCACGGCTCATGGACCACTATGGGTAAAATCGAGAGGCTGCCACCATCCCATGCCCCTGTAAAAACACACCTAACCCCCACAGCAGCACATTTTGATAACTGAAATATTGTCCCCTTGCCACATCACAAAAAAACTGACTCACCAATTATGAACTAAGGGAAGAAAAATGATGGTTCTCCAATTTGGAAGAGCCCACATTTAGATTTTCTGATGGAGAAAGGTGTTATTTAGAGAGAATAATTTTGAAAAGAGTTTGGGTGTAGACCATGGGCCAGCATCACACACATACAGCATCTGTGGTGGGCCCTGCAGGCGTCCCAGGGACACATGGGGGACTTTTCTGTCAGTGGGCAATGGAAGAAATGCTCCTTAATCTAAGTTGGTATTTTCTGATGTGGAAAACAGCTGGGAATCCAGGTCCATCATTTCTCATAAGACCATCCTAATGATCAAACCAGGAAAGAAAAAGAGGCAGTCAGGAGAACTAGACTGTCAAGGACATGCAATTCTTCACTGATGTGATTTATGAAATCAGCAGCAAGATCTTTTTAAAAATCTTTCAGGCCCAGCTTGGTGGTTCATGCCTGTAATCCCAGCACTTTGGGAGGCTGAGGCAGGCGGATCACGAGGTCAGGAGATCGAGACCATCCTGGCTAACACAGTGAAACCCCCTCTCTACTAAAAATACAAAAAATTAGCCAGGCGTGGTGGTGGGCGCCTGTAGTCTTAGCTGCTCAGGAGGCTGAGGCAGGAGAATAGCATCAACCTGGCAGGAGGAGCTTGCAGTAAGCCAAGATCGTGCCACTGCACTCCAGCCTGGGCAATAGAGCGAGACTCCATCCCAAAAAAAAAAAAAAAAAAAAATCCTTTCAGCTCTGTGACTTCTGGCATCTCAAGATTTAGGTCCTGAGATCTATTCTCAGCTGTTTTATTTGTTCCAAGGAAAGTGCCAATTAGTAAAGAGAACGATCTAAGAACAGAATTATTTGATCAACCTTCTTAACTTGGCTAAAGTTCAGGAGTGTGTGCTCTCGGTCCGAGCTCTGTGGTGTCCTGACATCAGCGGCTGCCTCAGTAGTCTATGCCCGGACTAACCTCTCCCTGCATTGGTGGCAAAATAAGAGCTGGACTCTACATGGGTAATAGATGGGAGGGATGGAAGCTGGGATTTTTCCCTGTTCTCTCTCCTGATAGAGTCCTCCACCCCTCCTCAATCTTAGTACTCTCTGAGACAATGCATAACAGACTCATCTCCAACCAGAAATGGAATGGTCAGAAACACATCTCTCTAACAAACATAAATGATGTGCCTGGGATGTCTTGGGACTTAGACTTTCCTCATTATCCTCTGACATATTTTGAATTGTGATAGGTTTAGCAACAAATTAATGTTACCTGATCTACACCACACTGTGTTATTTATGCATTGCTTCCTATAATACTTTCAAACAGAGTTCTTAAGAGTCTGGACTCAGGAGTCAGGATTAAATCTCAGTGGTGTGAAATTGAGACAAGTCGTTTAATCTCTCTAAATCTCCAATTTCATTATCTGCTAAATATTTCCCTCAGATTTGTTAGGAAGATTAAATAAGATAGTACAGATGAAGCACACAGTAGAGAGGCACATAGTAAGTGTTGAGTAAATGTTCACTATTGCTATTGCTACTAACATAATGTTCTTCAGATCTCACAATAATGCAATCCAGTTAACTGTAGTGGAGGCTGGCAGGGGATACAGAGCACTCAAATTCAGACATATATATGTGTATGTGTGTGTTCTTGCATCCTTGGCGATAGGTGGCTAATGTGGATGGATCCTGTCTAGTGAGTTGGCATTAGCAGTGAGGCAGGATCTACACAATGCCATGCTTGCTATTCCCCGCAGGGGTAGAGCTATATATGGACCACACAGATAGTTGGTAAGCCACTAATGGAGACTAAGAGTATTTAATTCAGATCATACATTTTTCATTGACAAAAATGATCAGGGAGACTGATCTTGGCCTTTAAGCCAAACTCAGGGCATAGGGAGAGGGGCCACTGAAGGGATTTTGGAAATAATCTCCAACCTTCCCCACTGCCCTAAATCACCTGATGCTGTTAACAGTATCACAGGGGCTCATCCTAACAACTGTATCTTATCTTGGATGGCTCAGGAGTCAGATGCGTGAACTAAATTTTAGAGCCATTCTCCCCCACAAAAAAAAAAAAAAAAAGAATTTAAAATGCTAAATCTGCCTTTTGTCAAATAAATTTAGAGTATCCATCTGCAGGGCACCAAAATGCCACATTTGTGAACCAGTAATGTCATTTTGAAAAATCAAGAAATCCACAAAACTGTTCCCTGGTGCTCTCCTAAGCATGTCCTCACCCCAGAGACAGCATGCCATTTATTCTCCTCACATAGAGAGGAGCCAAGTTCCAATTCACAGAGCAGCCCAGGAGAGCAAGCTCTCCTCCTGGGAAGCACTGAGAATGCTGAATTTTAAGGACAGAGGTTTATATGGAAAAAAGATACTGCATCATTAAGGAGGTTAATGAGCTTAGCGAGGCAGATGCCCTGAATGCTGAGGAGGGGAGGGAAGAGAAGGGAAAGGGTTGGTTTGAGAGACACGCCCAGGGAATTGCTCCCATTCTTCAATGTCTGGGGTGGTCAGGAGGCGCCCTCCTAATGGTGGTCATGACAGCAGAAGGACAAGCGCTCCCCATGGACCCTGGAGCCTGGTTTTGGCTGGACAGCAACCTGCCCTTTGCATCCGGCCCTGGGCTCTCTGAGTGAAGGATGCTCTTGTCAGCACTGTGATCCCAGAAGGCTCTATGAGAAACCAACTAGTTCAGTGTTTCTCAAAAGGGGTGCCAGGGAAAATGTGTCCCACTTGAAAGTGTTCCATGATCAAATAAAGTTTGGGAAAAACTGCATAGCACTTCTCACTATGGAGAGTCACAAGGCACATTAGCAACATTAGCATGTGGAAGGCTCTGAGAAATGCTTTATAAAGAAAATTGTTTAACTTTGTTTTTCCTTTTTCATTTTTTGCTTTTTTTGAGATGGAGTCTCGCTCTGCCACCCAGACTGGAGTACACTGGCATGATTTCAGCTCACTGCAACCTCCGCCTCCCGGGTTCAAGCGATTCCGCCTCCTCAGCCTCCCAAGTAGCTGGGACTACGGGCTTGTGCCACCATGGCCAGCTAAGTTTTTTTGTATTTTTAGTAGAGATGGGGTTTCACTGTGTTAGCCAAGATGGTCTTGATCTCCTGACCTCCTGATCCACCCACCTAGGGCTCCCTAAGTGCTGGGTACAGGCGTGAGCCATCGTGCCGGGCCAACTTTGTTGTTTAATTGGAGAAAAGGTATACAAATTTTATTAACATGTACACAGAAGAACCACAGAGTGATTACCCTGTTTAACTTTTTTTTAACTAAGCTGTATTGGTTAGGATCTTCCAGAGAGACAGGACAAACGGGATATATATAAAATGGAACTTATTAAGGGGGAATTGGCTCACACGATTACAAAAACAAAGTCCCAGGCAAGATTGTCTGCAAGCTGGAAAACCAGAGGAGCCAGAAGCATGTCTCCCAGGGAACTAGTAGTGTGGCTCCCAAAGAGGCCAGTAGTATGGCTCACTCAGTCCAAGTCCAAAAGCCTCAGAACCAGAGAAGCTTAACAGTGTGTCCCCTAGTCTGAAGCCTAAGGCCTGGGAACGCTCAGGAGGCTGCTGTTTAAGTTCCAGAGTCCAAAAGCCTACGAACCTGGAGTTTGATGTCCAAGGGCAGGAGGAAGAAAAAAGAAGAAAGTCGCCCCACTGTGAAGAGAGAAAGCAAGAGGGAGCTGAGAATCCCTCTTCCTCCTCCTACTTTGCCCTAGCCCACTCCCAGCTGATTGGATGATGCCTCACATTTACAGTGAGTCTTCCTCTCAGTCCACGGACTCATGTCTCAATATCCTCTAGAAACACCCTCAGACATGCCCAGAAACCATGTTTCACCAGCCTTCTGGGCATCCCTCAATCCAATCAAGTTGACACCTAATATTAACCATCACACAAGCATTTGTAAAACTTTTTTAATCACTGAATTTCCTCCCTTCTCGTGTTTTATTCTAACAACATTTCATTTTGGAAAACATTTTCTGAAAAGCTGTTTTGTCCAAAATCCTTCATTTTACAACCTGTGAAAAGGGTCTGAAGTTTTAGTAACCTACAAAGGGTCAGACACAAGTTAGTAGTTCATATTTTTCAGTGAGTTAAGGGCATAAGATAGTTTGGAGAGAGATTCCAGAAATTTGGTAAAGATGTCAGGACAGAATAATGATCAGCAGATCAATACTAACCTATTGATTATTCTCTCCCAAGAGCACTAGGCTGAAGGAATGTCTTTGATCCACTATGCTGGGGCTTTGGGTGTACTAAATTCCACACTCATTCCTGAGAGAGGATTTTAAGTTTAAACAGAAATTCGGCATCAAGCCCAGCAACAGATGCATGAAGCTGAGATGCAAGTCCAGTAGAGAGAGAGCCAAAGAGAACCAGAGTGACAAGGTTCACATTGGTGTGGTTGACGGAGTCTAAATAATTTATTAAGTAGCTTAGATAAATTCTTGAGATGAAGCTCCATTCTCTTGACTGGGTATTTTTTTTTTTTTGAGACGGAGTCTCGCTCTGTCGCCCAGGCTGGAGTGTAGTGGCCGGATCTCAGCTCACTGCAAGCTCCGCCTCCCGGGTTCGGGCCATTCTCCTGTCTCAGCCTCCTGAGTAGCTGGGACTACAGGTGCCCGCCACCTCGCCCGGCTAGTTTTTTGTATTTTTTAGTAGAGACGGGGTTTCACCGTGTTAGCCAGGATGGTCTCGATATCCTGACCTAGTGATCCACCCGTCTCGGCCTCCCAAAGTGCTGGGATTACAGGCTTGAGCCACCGCGCCCGGCCTTGACTGGGTATTTATATGGTCTCATGTGTTACTATGAATGTGTGGTACTTATTTTAAGAGGCCAAGACCACAGACATAAAGGGACTTCTCTATAAGAATGCTCCTGACTTTTACACTTAACCCTGGCCTATTCTATGATTTCATCTAAGACTTTTTAAAAAAATTCAGCTCCACTGATGATACAAAATAGAAACAACCAAAATGATGGACAAAATACATCAAATTTGAAATAATCTCCACATTCTGGGATGCCAACCCAAAATCAACTTAGCATTAATAAAACTACTGAGGCTTAAGTTCTCATAAACACAACCTAAGGAGACTAGGACCCTACATAAAGTACCCTACAGAAGTCTCACTGTGTTCTACATCTAGAAGAATAGATTCTATTTTATTCATATTTAAGGTATATTTAAATACGACATGCATAAAGAGAGTAGTTCTCACTTAAGAAGGGTTACTAGGAATAACCTGCAGAGTGACTGGGAAACAGTTAAGATAGAGAGGCCTAAGGCACTGCATTCAAGTCATTTTCAAATACTGGGGAAGCTGTCTCATGGAACAGAGGATAAAACTGGTTTGTGGGGTTTTTAAGAAACTGAACAGAGGCGATCTATGGTGAATGCAAGGAGAGGGTATTACAGTGCAATATTAGAAATAACTCTGCATGAGTTTGAGCTGTCCACAAATGGTAGGTAGCCAGATGTCAAGCTACCTTTGAACAGCCAGCTCTAACCAGACTTTGCCAGAGTTAGGTGAGATGGCTTCCACTATGCCCCAAGAGTTATGCCATCCGTCTTCACCTTGTATCTTTCAGATTCCTGACTTCCTTCCCATTCATGACTATGATTCAGTCTTTTTCCTTCCTCCCTCACCCCGCTGTCACTGATCCACCACACACCACCTTTAGTGTTCCACTATTCTTTCTCTAGACCCTGGACTTGACTTCCACCCATGTCAATATCCTGTACCTCCAACATGAAGCTCATGCGCACCTAAAGCATTTCTGTCTGGGTCATTCATGGTCACAGCAGGCATGGGATAGGGTGGCCAATGCCCATATGGCGGGAACTTGAGAAATGAATTTTCTTGGGTGTGGTAGACTGAAGCCATGGCCTAGAAAGGCTCCATAATGGTGTACTTCTATTATTTGTTTAGGTAGCACTAGTTCTAATACACAAGTCTGTCAAAGGTTAGGCAAAGTCATTTCTATGACATTAAGTAACCCAGGCTCTGTCTCTGTTTCCTATGCTTAGGACACCTCAGGGTCAGGCTCCTTAAAATGATGTTTCCCACAGATGAAGGAGTATTCTCACACCAGCCTCCTAGGATCTATCCAGATTATCATTCTGGGGTTCTACGATTCATTGCACAAAATTCCCATTCTTCTGTGATGAACCCATGGTGGGTTCAAATTGGTCCCAACACAGGGCAGCCTCAGTGGATTAGGGGCTCTGGCAGGAAACTGATCTATAATCTCTTTAGTACCTTATCCTTCTCAGTAGGGTTTTGGAAATAATCTACAAGCAAAGTGACTTCTTGATCCTTCAGAGAAGAACAGTAGAGAGAATGCAGTGACGTAACATTAAAAAAACCCATAACTGTCCCAGCTTTCCGTAGCTTTGAAAAAGTTACTAACCCTCTCTAAGCCTTGGTTTCCTCATCTGTAGATTTGAGAAGTTGGAATCAGTAGTAATTTCTAATTTTTCTGGGTCACAGACCATCTTGAGAATTTGAAGAATGTTGTAGGTTCTTCCAAGAAAATACTTAAATGCACATACACACAAAATTGGGCATCCAATTCCAGAACGTTAGAGGAGAACCTGAAGGCCACTTATGACTATTGACAATGATCTTGGAACCTGGGTCAAAGGCTTCATGGACCTGTCAGTTATAACTCTCTATGCTGCCTCCACTTCTCCATCTTATTTACTACAAACCTTCTTTGTAAATGTGAGATTTTATTAAGTATTTTTCTGTTTTTGAGCCCCCAGTCAGTTACACAAGAATTCTCATCACACCGCATGTCCCTTAAAGTAACATATAAAATATATAAAATTTGTCCAGTATACTCATTTCTTTAGATGACATAGAGACAGCAACTGATAATCACTCAAGTCCACTGCTAGAGTGCAAAAATATGCTGCACATTTCCCTACCAACTAAAGATTTCAATACCCACCAGCACTTCATTTAGGTCATTCCCCAAGAGCTGCCACTTTCCTCGAAGCGTTCCTGTTGCTTGCCTATGTCTCTAACCGTGACATATACACTTTCTACCTCAAGAACCACAGACAGCTATCTAGGTTCTCTGTTCATGAAGAAGATAGTCTGGGGCTCATCCCAGCACTGACCACCAATCAATGTAATGATTAATCATTCAAGAACCACTGGGGTCCTGTAGTGTCTCACACTATAATTGGTAAATCAGCTGGATTGGGAGGGTAATTCATTGAATACATAAAAATCAAATATACAAACATGGATTGTTCTTTCATTTCTTCCATATTTTTTCCCCCTGTATTTAAATGTTGCATCCTGCTTCTATGGACTTCATTGTGTTCTTCCAGAATCCATATGTTGAAATCCATATGTTGAAAGGAGATGGTTCCTTTGGGAGGTAGTCAAGGTGAGATGGGTAATAAAGGTTAGTGAAGCCTTCAGAGAAAGAATTAGTGGCTTTATAAGTCAAGGAAGAGAGAGTCTCCACCATGTGAGGACACAATGAGAAGGCAGCTGCCTGTAAACCAGGAGGAGAGCCCTCACCAAGAAGTGAATTGGCCAGCACCTTGATCTTGGACTTCCTAGCTACCAGAACTGTGAAAAATGTATGTCTATTTTTTAAGCTGCCCAGTCTATGCTATATTGTTATAGCAGCCTGAGAAGACTAATATGCCTGCCTAGTTTCCAAATGTATTGAAGTTAACTTTATTAAGGATTTACTAAGAAAAAGAAAACTGTTTACACTTTGAGAAATATAAAAAAGCATAGTTCCTCCTTTCAAGTTTCTGGCATTGTAACTAAAGAGAGAAGATATAAATGAAATTTCAAGAAACAAAATGACAAATAAAGGATAAATCAAATAACTACAAAACCTGCAAATAACTATAAATAGTAATAAAAATAGAAACCATAAGTTCCATATGATTCATTGACAAATAGTGGTAGAAAAAGAGAAAGGGGCATGGAAAGCAAAGAATGGACGCAAATCAAATTAGGAACTCCTTGCCCTTGCTGATCTGATAACCTCTCTCATCTACTTTCGTGCCTTCCAGCTCTCTACTCTCTCGCTCAAACTCTCTCAAACTCTTGTCACTAGGTAAGCTGCGAAGGTCTTCCAGTTAAAGAGTGTGAGTTTGTGAATTGTTTTCCTAGACGAGCAGTGGCTAGCTGTGAGGAACAGAAGGGTGAGGCTGATGTGGAAAGCATGTTTAACTCTCCCTTACCTTCCTGCTTCTTTCTCCTCCCATGCCTACCCTTTTCACTGTCTACACTCTGTAAAAGCAAACAAACAAACAAACAACTTTGCTTTGCCATATTCTGCAGGAGATAGGTAAGTGCTAAATTAAGTCCATACCTCTCCCTGATCCCCAAATACCAAGCTCACCCTTGTGCACTTATGTTTGCCCATACTGCTTCCACTCCATCAGCCTCATCATTACCACAGCTCCCACCATCCTCAAGGCCCAGCACAAATGTCACTTGCCCCAAAAAGCCATGTCCTACTCAACTGGCCCACAGTGGTCTCCTATCTTTTTATATTTATAACACAGACTGTCAGTACCCTACACACTTTGCATCCTACCTAGTTTTGTTCTTAAAATCTTTCATAACTTTATATTTTTTAGGACCTAGGTAAGCTTATTGAGAGCAGGGGTCATGCCTTCCCTTCCCTTATATTCTCTACAAAGCAGAACTCTGAAAGATCAATGAAACTGAGATAGGAAACCCGGAAGAAGTCCAGTGGTGTCTGGCATAATTAAACACCAACTCAGGTGGCCATATCCCTTCAAAACATCGAACGGATGACTGCCATACTTGGACCCTAAAACATCTCACAGGTTTGTCCAATGATTTAAGTTCCAGGACCCAAATCCAATTTAAATTGGTTCCCAATTGTTATGGACTGAATGTTTGTGTCTCCCCAAAATTCACGTTAACACCCTAACCCCCAGTGTGAAGGTATTAGGAGGTGGGGTCTTTGGGAGGTAACTGGGTATAGATGAGGTCAGGAGGGTAGAGCCCTCATAACAGGATTAGTGTTTTTATAAGAAAATGAAGAAACAGCAGAGCTTCCCCTCTGTGCCATGTGAGGCTACAGCTAGAAGGTAGTCATCCACAAACCAGAAAGAGGGTCCTCACCAGGAACTGAATCTATCTACTGCCACCTTTAATGTAGACTTCCCAACCTCCAGAACTGTGGGAAACACATGTCTGTTGTTAAAGCCAGCCAGTCTATGATATTTTGTTACAGCAGCCCAAGTTGACTAATACACCAGTATTTTACTTCTCCTATGAATAAATCAGTTTCTCAGAAATCCTCTTTGGCAGTTAAGCCCAGAGCTAGACATTTCCCATCACACCTCCCTCCTGCCTTCCCACTTGAAATCTTTCCTGTTCTTTAAGACCTAACTGAATCTTGCATCATTTATGAGTCCTTCATTTTCTATCCCACCCTGCTCCCACCCAGGCATCCTTCTTCATTGTGAGCTCAAAGCAACAACTGTCAGTACCACTCATTGGATACTTCACCATGCATTGGCATATCAGAGAAGTCAGAAAACAAAAAGTGAATCAACACATATGGCTGTAACAACTCTGGATAATAAACTTGTATTTTTATTTACCTTTTCTATTACTACCATATCCCATTGATTATAGGATGCACAATTTTTTACTTCTAACTTATTTGAAATCGGCTTGTAGTTTATGACATCTTAGATTCGGTGAGAGATGGTATTTTAATTTTCATATGTATGTCTGTATGCAACAAACTGCAAGCTCTTTTAGAAAAGGACCCACATGTTGCAGATCAATTTTCTCTCACTTGCCTAGCAAAGATGCTGTGCACAGTATCAGTCCTTCATACTTTCTTGCTAAAAGAAGAAATTGTTTCCCTGGAATCCAGTGAAAAGCTCCATCTCCCAGCGTCTGGGTTTCCTAATTGTTGCTTTTCTCCTGAAAAAGAATGACAAGGCAGAAAGCAGCCAGAGACTTGAGTGTGTCCAGTGATGAGGGAGCTTCCTCCTTGGTCCCTTCTCTCCTACAATATTCTAGAATTTTACAATTGGAGGCACACTCTGGTTCCACTGTAATTTTTCTCTCTGAAGGCCAGAGTATCACTTGCATCTCTGCACCTCACTTTCTCTTTTATAAAATGGGTCCAATTATTAACTACCCAGCGAGGGGTAATGAATGTAACAGAACTAGGGATGATATCTCGTAAGTGCTGCAGAGGAGGTCATAAGTATGATTATGCATCTGCCTTGGGAGAGTGTTGCTTTGAATGATGGAAAGGGGGAAGAAGGCTTGGAGATCCTAAGTTGCTGCTCTTTGTAGACACTGTGCACTAACACCTCCCCTTAAGCTTGCCCCTCTCATAACGACCACAGAAATCACTCTGCTGACAAGCAGGCAAGCTTCTGTGGTCATGGAGATTATGACAGAATAGAAGTGATGGAGACAGCCAGCAGAGTGTTCTGCAGCAGCCCCTGGGAGCCTTTTGCTTACCACCTCTCTTCACCTGTCTGTGAGTCGACTTGTGTGTCCTGCCACATCCCCACAAAGAATGTGCAAATATGTCTTGCTGCATGATCCATCCTGCATTTTCCAATAAATAACAGACACAATCTAAGTTGCCAAAAGCCGCTTATCTGAGACTGATCTTTATGTCTGGATCTGAGGTCCAGAAATACCAAGGCAATGAGACAGAAGCTAAGTGGACACTATTCCTTTTCCCTGCATTGCTCCTGGGATGTGCATGCACAAGCATGCACATGGTGCCTGCACACGCACAACTCTCTTTCCAAGGGGCATCTCAAGCAGTCTTGGATTGAGTTCATGATATCAACTGACCCACTGCAAAAGCATGACCTCTTGAGCTACTTGAGGTTTGACCACAATCAGGAATCATCCTAAAGTTTTGTTAGGAAAAGCGGTGAAACTGAAGTTGATAAAACTATCATGTTCTGCTCTTCCCCATGCTTGTGTGCTCTCCTCTTCCTCCTCTGGAAAAGTAAACAAATGTTCTTGTTTGCTCTCCTTATTTTCTTTGCCTCTCTAGGCCTACATGTCTAAACATTTCTTCCTAATTAAATAGGAAACAGAGAGATCATCTTTTATACCAACTCTGAGAAATGTATTTGCAACCCTTCTTCTTGTTAGGGCATGAGAATCCTTGAGAGCAGTGAAATGGTTCCTTCCTTCCTTCCTTCCTTCCTTCCTTCCTTCCATCCATCCATCCTTCCTTCCTTTCTTCTATCTTTCCCTCCCCCGTTTCTTCCTCTAGTGGGAGGGGAGCAGGAGGAGTGACACTCAATGGAGGTGGTGTTTCAGGATGCTTCCTTCTCCAGAGTCCTGTACTCCAGTGCATTCAGGATACTGTCAGCCTCCCCACCCAACTCAGCCTCCCAAGGCAGAAGCAAAGATCCATGTAGCATCTTTACAAATGCAACCCAATCTATGCTCTCCACCAGGGAGGTTGACTCTACACAAGAATCAGACCTAGGAGTGCAGTCTAGGGATAGCTGGTCTCCTAGATATCAACTTGTGACCTAATAAATTTGTGAGAGACCAAAAACTCAATCACACTTGAAGATCTGTGATGCTTATTAACATTAAAGGCTTTGAGACATCCTACTGCAAAGACATCTGTTTAGCTTTGGTAAACCAGTTGTTTCCCAATGTTTCTTGCTCGGAGAATGTTTTTGGCCTCTAACACCTCTTAACATTCTGAGTAACTGAGTTACACAGACTGCATATTGTAAAACACTGACTTTCATATTTCTCATGGGAAATGTAGGAAACAGAGGGAGGCATCAGTATACTTAATCTCACACATGCACAGCAATGTGGAGCAGTGCTTAAAAAGTAGAGCAAGCTCTGGACTGGGAGGCCAGGATGTCTGGGTCAAAGCTCCTCCCTGCCATTATTGAGTTGTGTGGCTTGGGCCAGCACCTCTCCTTTCTAGAGTTATTTTCACTCTTAATAAAAGGAGAATTTTTATTTTCTTCTGAGGATTTCTAATGCTCTTTTCGGTTCCCTTTTCCTGGGACGCTGAATGACTCTAGTACTTACTTCCTGGAGCAGGTCCCAGAAGTGTGAGCCTATAGTCGTTCTAAATATAAACTTTAAAAAGCTCATGAGATTGTCAACCCACATGAAGGAGAACCAAGAGCAAAACCCCTGGGGGCCATGAAGGTATCCCTGAAAGGATACATGGGGAAGAAGCAGGACCTTGGAGACCTGGTCATCACCTGTAGAAGCCTCAGAGTAGATCTGATTGATGCTGGAGTCACCAGGAACCTGGGCAGCTCCACCCACATGCAGCTTCCCTAAGCACCTGCAGCACAGCATTAAACAGCAGCCAAGGCTGGGACTGGCATGTGACTAACTGTTGGGCCAAGGTCTGTCTCTGGCCATCAGATACTATATAAAAACATGAGGCTGGTTCAATATAACTTAGATGCCATATGCATCCATACCACGCCCTACTGTTCCTCACCTTTGCCAGAAGACAATGTTTACACACTCAGAAACAATATGCAGAATCCTCTCCAATCACATGTGCATGTAGCTTTCCTATCGTCCTCACAGCCACACCAGACCACAGACTCCATCTTGGCACAGACCGCACCTGCTTGTTCCTTCCTGTGTCCCGTGTATGATATTAATTGCCACTCCCTTAATATGTGAGGAATAAATGATTATTTCTAAACTGATAGTTCCTGATTGTTAAGAGTCAGAATATACATTAATCCATAAGTTCATCAAGCATCTATTAAATGCCTTGCATGTTCTGAGCACTAAGCTAAACATTATGGGGGAATAAAGAGATAATTCCAACTCAGACCCCACTCCCCAAATATCACATTTGATAACTCCTGTGTGGACTTGATTATGTTAAAAACATATCTTCCTACTTTTCTTACCACCTCCCCCTTTAAAAATCTGTCCTTTTTCCTGAATTCCCCATTTTGGAACATGGTCTGAAGGCAACCACTCACTAGATCACCTAAAAAACACAATAATAATCATCATGATTATTTATCACCATCATTTATTGAGTGCTTATTATGTGCCAGGCTAGCAACGCTATGACCATTATATTATTATGTGTCCTATTTTACCTAAATGTGGGCATCGTAACAGATCCGCTCCTTTCTCTCCAACTCCTTACATCCAATGATTCTCAAAGGCAGTCCCACTACATCAATGTCTTCCCTTTCCACCTCTGTCATCTCTCCTATGCCACCCCATATTTTAATCACTATTCGTGCTTGAACTATTACAGCTACCTTCTAAATGGTTATCTGCCTGAATGACAACATAGACACCCTCAAGACATTCCAACAGAAATGACAGAGTGGCAGAGTAACCCCCCTACCCTGCATATTTGACCACATCTCCCTGCCCCGATTCAAGCTCTCTCTTCACTCCTGGGTGCATGTGTGCCTTCTAGATCAAGGAAGGGTGCCAGAGATGGGATGGTCACCACTACACTGGACACTCAAGTTCCATGGAATAACTTCGCTCACTCCGCCTCTTACCAACTACCTTGAACATCAAAACAATCCTGCACCACATCCTCCAGGAGCCTTCCCTGAAGGCCCCTTCTCCCTCCAAGGCTTTCTCCTGGCTCCCTCCTTTGATGCTCACTTAGCACTTCCAAGGCTCCATGGCCCTAGTCTCCTTTTTGACCGCACACTTTGAGATCCTCAGGACAAGGCAGAGTCTGAACCCTGCCTCCCCAGTGCCTGGCAAGGTTGAGCACAACCTTGTTTCCTGTTGTGGCTTTTTCACTGAATAATGCTTTACAAAATTGTTAGAGTAATAGGACACTCTCTTTTCTATTTTTGTCATAGCTTTGAAATCCTGTAATATTTCAAGAAATACAGGCATGCCTTCCTTTTATCAAAAATAATGCTCTTATTTTTTTCTGGTGAAGAAACTGGGTCTTTGAGACATCAAGTGACTGACCCAAGGTCACACAATGACTCAAGGACAGAACTGAGGCTGCGATCTTGGTCATCAGCCCCTAGCCCAGCAGCGTTTTTCCACCTGCTCCCTACCTCAGCTCAGGGCCCTCTATTAAAAAGAAACACACCAAAAGAATATATATATATGTGTGTGTGTGTGTGTGTGTGTATACATATGTAGGTGTACATACACAAGTATATAGTATGAATATACACGAATGATTATGAATCTACCTTAAGCATTTAAAGAAAGGGGTGGGGGCTCTGAGAGCTTCACAAGGAGAAGAGATTCTACCCAAAAGGGGGCCGGGCAGGGCGTCGCAGCAGCCGCAGCACAACAGACAGCTGGTGTTTGGGTGGTAGTAAATCACGCTGAAATGAGCCTCTTCCGTGGGCTCAATGAGGCCCCCACAACAAAGGGAGGCCCAGCTTGCAGCCGGACAGCCTGCCCGCCAGCCCCAGACGCGCATAACAGCTTCATTCAGGAGCCCCACGTCCACACAAAGGCCCCGAAATCAATCCGACATCCCGCCACCCTGGACAATGCCCTGAATCTTCTCAGAATCGAAGCCTCAAATGAGGGGACAGCATTCAGGGGAGATCAAACCGCCGGCCTGCCACTGAAAGCAAGCACGAAGAAAGCATTTTTTTTTTTTTTTAAGAGGAGGGTTGGACGATGCAGGCGACTCTCCCTGCGCTCCGGGCGCCCGTGGTGGCTGTGCTTCGGCTCCCACAGCCAGGGCCACACTCATGCAAAGACTGCGTTTGGCCCGGCTTCCAGCAGTTGTCGCGCCAGGCGCTGCTGCGAGAGACTGGGTGCGCGACATTCGCCAGCCAGGGCCACCGTGCAGCTTGGCCTTGGGGCTTTGTGCAGCAGTGCCCCGTGTGAACTGCCACCGCCGGCATTTCCCACTGGCTCTTGGGCGCGTACAGTAGGGCGCACACACATGCAAATGCCTCGCAGGAGGCAGCGGCTTAGGGTGTTGACAGTGGCAGCCCCCACGCCAGGCCAGGGAGCCCCTGTTCCCAGGCAGGGCCCCTCAGGGTACTCATCTGCCCCATTCTGCTGCCTAATCCGGTTATCAGCTGCAGAACAACGGGTTGCCTGGTGGAGCTGGGGAGGCCCCTGCAGGGAAGCGGGGAGCAGGCGTGCAGCTCCAGCAGATGAGCCTGGATTGTAGTCTCCTTTCCTAAGGTAATTGTTAAGGCTTCTGGTCTCTTCCAGTCCCCAGAGACCCAGGAGCCTGAGATTCAACTCTGCACTGGGTCACAGCTTTTCCTGGATGTCAGAAATCCACCTGCTCTCTAAGAGTGGGGGTTCGCCAGCAATGGCAGAGTGGAAATGTTCAGGGGTGTAGCAGGCAGTATTTCGTTAATCTGTGGGAATGGCACACCAGTGAGACCAAGGCATGTGCCATTATATGTGGCCAGAATATCTCTAGAAACTGGTCCAGCTAATGTAGCCTTAAATTTGACATTCTTGGCAGTCACCATGAAGGTTAAATACATTTTGGTTGAAAACAAAAGGCTTCTGCTAGAGGGTCATTCAGTGACATCTTTATACTCATTTCTCCGAGATCCTGCCTGCACTTTTCCAAGTATGCAAAGGGAGCAGACAATGGCAGCAGGGTGAGGTGTGGCTATGTGGGCAGCTGCCCATGGGTAGAGCAGAATAAAATTGAAACAAAAGGTGCATCAAACCAAGCGAGACAACTAGTACAAAAAAAGAGCTAGGTTAAATGGGGGCTAGTCTTTCCTTGATCCTTTATTTTAGCCACAGAGCTATTTTCTTTTTCCTCTCTCTCTCCTAGAATTGATCCAACAGACAGCCATATCCCATCCTGTATAAGAAACTCTGCCCATGCCCACTGCCCCTGGCAGACCCTTCTCCCAAAGCCAGATCCTTAGGCAATATGGAGTTGGTACAAGTGAGGTCTGCTGTAGGTTGGGGGTTGGGGGGGTGCTGTACCTTTGAAATTCAAAAAGGGCACTTTCTGCTTTTGATTCAGTTCATTCTCAACTGCTTACTGACCAACAATAGTAAATTGAATCCAATTTCCCCCTTGGAAGGGTCAGTTGTTGTTGTTGTTTTTCTTTTTTTTTTTTTTTTCTTACCCTTCCCCTTTCCATTTTCTGCTTTTGTAGCTCACCTCCTCCAATCTACTTCCCTACAGGAGCCGAAATTAAACAAGCTCCCCATATGCCATGCCTCACTTGTTGTCTGTTCCCCTCACCACCATCTGGCCTATTTGCTCAGCCAAAAAGAGAAAGAGAGAGAGAGAGAAAGAGCAAAAAGAGGGAGGGGGAAGGGAAGGCAGGGAAGCAGGGCTAGGAGAGGGAAGAGGGGAGAGAGAGAAAGGGAGGAAGGAGGAGAATAAGAAAAGGAGGGAGGAAAGGAGGCGGGCAGGAAGGGAAGGAGGAAGGGAGTGAGACAGAAAGGGGTAAGGGGACAGGGGGAGACAGAGAGAGAGAGAGAGACAGAGAGAGAGAGAGAGAGAGAAGGAAGGAGGGAGAGCCAGACACAATGAGGAGGCAGGGGTGATGATGCAGCCTCTCCCATCTGCTCCTTGGCCAGAGTCCCGGATGGAGCAGTAATGGAGAGCAACAGAACCAGTGATAATTAACCCAAACACAGACCTGTTTATTTAACCTGTTCAGATAGATCAACTCGGAGGCAGAGCTCTAGCAGAGGGCCCTGGGACATACTTAGGGAGACACTCTGGAGGTTGCTAAGGACACAGAGGCAGGCTGGCCCTCCCAACAGACATCCTGGGGCTAATGTGTACTTGGTGAGCAGGAAAAAAAGAGGAGAAAGAACACTTTCTGAAAGAAGTCAGCAACAACCTCCCGAATCTTCTGGTAGGGATTCTTTTGTCATCTTGCCTTTTCTCCTGCCATTATCTTCTTTCATGGCAATAGCTGCTTCCAGATGATCAAATAATGAAAAGCAAAGCCAGTCAATGAGCTACAGCTTTATGCTCTGCACCCTCCTGCCCCAGCATCCTCTCTGTCACCCCATCTTGGCATAAGGACCAGGGCCAGGAGACAAAAAAAGGGGCTAACTAGAGGACATGAGACCAGAGCAAAATCTCCCAGAAGACCTCAGACTGAGATGGTCGGTAGCCAAGGAGCAAAGCCAATGGCACTGATAAGGGCTGAGTGTGAAAGTCAGGAGACTAGGGTATGAGGCTGAGATCACCCGCTTTTGCTGCATTGCTTTGTCTGCATAACCCTCCTCTCTTGGCTTCAGTTTACCTATTTAATGGAGACAGCAAGGTTGACCCCCTAAGATGTTTCAATCTTCAAAAATTAAAATAATAATGGTTATTGTCATCTGCCTACAGTTCTCCAAGTTAGAAAGAAGACAAGACTTGAGCAAGACCACCAAGGATGATGCTCTGTTTGAAATGGGTAATGTGCACTGCCCAGACAGGGGAGTCTACAGACACATCTGTGTGTGCTGCACCCGGCTCCACCTCCGCCCTTGGAGGCCAGAAATACAGGGCAAGAACATTTCCAGGGCTGAGTAGCAGCAGACAGAATAGGAGTAGTGAGTCTGGGAACTGGAACCCAAGAAAGCTCTCCGCTGAGCACTGAGGGTTAGTGAGGGAGTGCACTGGCTGGGTTGAAAATAGGAAGCGTCAGGGGTGGGTGAGGAGTTGGCAGGCACCGGATTCCAAGTGGCTTCACGCTCCTCAGTGGAAGAAATGCAGAGATAATTTGAACATGGCTATTTTCAAGCTCCACAGCTGAGCTCCCTTGCTCTCCCACCCCACACCTCCCACCCAGCCCTGCAATTTGGCAAACCCTTTCTGCTGGCTGCTCTTATACCCAATATGTTGGGTTGCCTTAGCAACTAAGGCAATTATCTCCTTGGAGCAGTTAAAACAATGACCGTCATAAATAATAACAGTAAGAAAGATGATGGTAAAAAATAGATCTTAGGCAACTAGGGTCATGGGTTTGCATGGAACTGAAAAGGAAAAGGGGTCCTGATGGCACAGGCAATGAAAGGTGATCTCTTAGAGCTCTAGTTGTATTTTATTTTTCTAGAGGAAGAGATAGGAAATAGCCTTTCCTCACAGCCCCGCCCCCACCCCCAGGCAATCTTAGGACAGTTCCTATTTGCTGTTGATCATCCCTCTTATCCTCCCATCAGCCAGACCTAGCAAGGAGCACAGTGAACACTAATTGTTTAATGCCTATCTCCTCTCCGGACCATGACCTCCTTACAGGCAGGCACTGGGTCTTTGATCTTGGTGCCCTTAGCAACTAGCTCAAGGCTTGGGACAGAATAGGTACTCAAAAATATACACTGAATGAATGAAAATATATTACACTGAATGAATGCCCAATCTTTGCCTTAAAGTTTTTTGTTTGTTCATTTCCTTCCTCTAGCCCCCTGGGCTAGTTAATTATAAAGTCACTTTTAGTTCCTGTATTTGATGATCTTATAATCTACTAGTCTACAGTGCAAGATATAGTAGGCCTCCATACTTCCGAGAAAATTGAGAAATAAAGATGTACATTCAAATTTATCCAAGTGCAGTTTCCTTTTTCCCTAAAGAGCCATCCATAAAATTTTGTGAATGTAGATCATCACTTCAGACAAAACACTAAATTAAAATCAATTAAAAATGAGAATTAAACTAACAATGGATCATACAACTTGTACTCACCCTACCCCAAACATACACACCCTCCATTCTATACTCTACAAACTCATCCCACGAATGCTTTTCAACCAGTAAACTCCAATTAATGCACAGGATTTGTGATTCAAAGCAAAAGGCAGCAGATCCTTTTCCCAGTGTCCACAAGAAATGTATGGAAAAGCACAGGGTCAGAGTTGAATCGCATCATTTCACCTTAACATAGAAAGACTTTCTACCCCGTCTTTCTGTTTCTTTTTCTTTTAAAGTATTGGGAACTCAATAGCCACTAGACAGTTTCAAAGTGCATTTATATCACATGTTGTCTTCATAATAATTCTTGAGGCAAGTTGGGCAGGAATCATTATTCCTATTCCGAACACGAAGAAAGGAAATAACTGATCACAAGTGTTAACGAGTGCCAGCCCTCAGCTGTCCTGATAACCACTTTCTTGCTGTCTCCTCCCCTGGTGTACACATTGTAATGACCACAATGTGTAATAGGTAATATCGTCATTAGTATAAAGGTAAGATGGGCAACCTTCCCAAGCTGTCAGCAGAGTAGTAGGCATATACCTATGCTCACTTTGCAATGCCCAAAGGAGGTGATGTAACTCTATCAATGAATCTTTGGAGCCCTATGACTCACAATGCCCACTCTAGAATAATAACCCAAACCTTAGCACCTGCAGACTAAAGGCCAAATCTATCAGTGCTTCACCTTGGCAGGTCTGATTCCTTACCAGGATTGGGGAGGTGAGGCGAGGGGAATTGTGACAACCCTTAGTAAACAGGACAATCTCATCCTCTGGCATTCCAAAGACACTCCAGGCAGACTTTCTATTCTTCCAACCAAAATCTATTCTTCAGGTTTGCTATTCTTCTGATCTGAATGGAAGGTGACATGGGAACCCCTCCACTTCCCACGTGTGATCCCGCAACTCCATGAGAGTCAAGTCTTCGCACAGTAACCATAATCACTCCTACTCGGACATCAGACATCTGCCAAGACATAGTTAGCACTTGCTGGATGATAACCCAGTATACCGGTTTTTGAATTTAATGAGCACATTGCCAAACTCTTCTGTATCTGTCATTCATTTGATTCCAAGTCAAATAACCCAAATTATCCTTTTCAGAGTATTTTAAATGTGAAAGACCTGAATCCAAATTCAGATATCACTGACAATTAAAATCAGATTTCCCAGAACCTCAGATGAATCAAAATATTTAGTCAGACTCTTTTACAAATATACAAGTATCTTTTTATTAAAACATATCTTGAAAGCATTATGACTCCAACAGTCCTACAAATTATAGCAAATTGCTTTTTGTTTAAAAAGCAATTATTTCATTCCCCAGTATAAAGAATTTTGCTTGGGGGAGTAGTCACAGATCAAGGAGATAAAGGCAAGGTAAGGTTGTTTGTTAATGTTGTATTAATCCAAGTTATTAGCACTACTAAAATAAGATGTGATAGGCAGAATAATGGCCCCACAAAGATGTCCTATGTCCTAAACCCTGAAACCTGTGAATATACTAGATGGCAAAGGGCAATAAAAGCGGAACAGAATTAAGGTCGCTAATCAGCTGACCCTGAAATAGACTGTCTTGGATCAACCAGATAGGCCCAAATGTTTTCACAAGAGTCCTTAAAAGTGGAAAAGCAAATAGAATAGGTAGAACCACAGAGATGGCGGTGTGAAAATGATTGAACCTGAGTTACCATGTTTAAGATGGAAGGACAGAGCCAAGAAATGACAGTGGCTTCTAGAAGCTGAAAAAGAAAAGGAAACATTCTCTCCTAGAGTCTTCTAAATGAATACAGCTCTGTCAACACCTTGATTTGAGCCCAGTGAGGTCCATTTCTGACTTTGACCCCCACAAATATAAAATAATAAAATTTTTGTTGCTTTAAGCCACTAAGTTTGTGGTCAACTGTTACACATAAAGGGAGACTGTGTGTGTATGTGTGTGTGTTCATGTATACCTTCTTCCTTTTTTTTTTTTTTTTTTGAGACAGAGTCTCACTCTGTCACCCAGGCTGGAGTGCAATGGCGCGATGTCAGCTCACTGCAGCCTCCGCCTCCCGGGTTCAAGTGATTCTCCTGCCTCAGCCTCCTGAGTAGCTGGCATTACAGGCATGTGCCACCACACCCAGCTAATTTTTGTATTTTTAGTAGAGATGGGGTTTCACCATGTTGGGCAGGTTAGTCTTGAACTCCTAACCTCAGATGATCTGCCTGCCTCGGCCTCCCAAAGTTCTGGGATTACAGGCATGAGCCACCGTGCTCAGTCTTTCCTTCTTTTAAACTGCAAATAAAGTTATGGAAAATGTGAACACTCATTTTCTAATGCTTCCAGAAAAACGAAATTGAGTAAAATGGAGGTGATGGCATAATTCTTCTTTCAGGCTATGGAGCTCTTGAAGCATTTTGCTGCTAATAAAGATCGCTAGCAGCATGGACACCAGAAGAGAACTGCGAAGAGCAAGTGGAAAGAGATGTCAACATAGGTACGTATGACTACAGGGTAGATGTCGCTCTTCAAACAATGGCAATTGGAGCATTAGGTGCCACTGGAGACCTCGGCATCTGAGTCTCTCACAGAGGGACACAGTCAGCACAGGGCACTCAGTCTTTGGCTTTAATAGCAGTTTATATAGGCAAGTCACAAAAGACACCACATGCTAGGTTCTCAAAGGAGGAGACACAGAGAATGAGCATGTGACCATGTGGATCTGCACATGCCCTAGGATATGCAGATGTCCAACCAATTGACAAGTCCCAAAAAGATAATTCATCAACGGTAGACAATGAGGGTGATGTTGTTGCTATCAAAATAGTGACATGGCAGGTCATTAATTCATGCGTAGGTCGTACAGAGTAAACAACGTAATGCTGTCTGTCTCCCTGCTGACGTCAATTTGGCCCATGCTGATAGGATTCCAAATCAGATGAAAGTTACTCAACTGGGTTGGAAAGGCCCAATAGAACTACACTTCTAAGGCTAAGAATCCCTTTTCTGGAACTTCCAGCCAGCTATTGGAAACTCACTGCCTTCAAAGGCAGCTCTTCCAGCTTTGGAAATTTCTAGCTTTAAACTCTGAGATTATGTAGCCTAATGCCTTCATCCTACAGACAGAAGTCAGGCCTAGTGAAGTGACCCTTCTAAGGTTACACACTCAGGGCAAACCAGAGTTGGAAGTAGAATTTGTGTCTTCTAAATTCAAATCTAGTGGATTTTACACTCTACATCACGTGGCTTCTCATAAGGTAATCTGGTCACCAGCTTATACAATATTAAGTAAGCACAGTGTACTCCCAAGGCAAATCAGTAGTTGGGTGTGTATGTGTGTGTGTCTGTGTATGTATGCATATATATATATATATATATACACACACACACACACACATATATATATGTCTGTAACCAGCCTATGAGTCTATACACCAGGAAGAAAGCAGTCCCCTCCCCAGGGCAGGTACCAAATACTGAGCATCTGTATCCAAGTGGGCTATACTCACCTCAGACACCAGTTCACTCCACTTCTAGAGACCAACACATTGCTCTTTCAGTCAGCCAAGAAGTTTGTGCCTGACAGTGGCATGAAAGCTGTTACCGCTGGATCATAGAAGTGACTCTTCACAGGAGGCCTGTCCCAGACAAACTCAACACAGGCCTCTAGCAAGCCAGGCCTGCTGAGGAGTTCCAACTGAGCCACTTGCCAGACTTGCAACTGTATTTGCCTCTCTTTCTCATCCTGAGCTTTTAGACCTCAATATCATTCATTCATCATTTATTATTTTACAAAGGTGTACCAAGCATCTACTGTGTACCAGGCCCTGTGCTCAACATTGGAGGTATACTGAGGAAAAAAGACTGAAAGAAGGAGGGCAATGAAGTGTGTAAGAGAGAGAGAGTGAGCACAGAGGACAGAGTGGCTAAGTTTGCCTGGGGCACAATGGAGATAAGAGTAGGCTTTATGAAATAGTTCCAGATAAAACTCCCTTCCCAGCAATACCTCTTTTTCACAGAACTGCAAAGCCATGCAAACTGTATGAGCAAGTCAGTTAACAAATAACACATTAAGTGTTCTAAGTGCACTGTGGGTTATGAGAGGACTGTATGTAGAAACTTCTGCTTTGATCCATTTTCAGTTATTAAAGTGATAAAATATATATACAACATATTGTATAAAATTGAAATATATGCTGATTTCAAAGGAGTATGAAAAGTGGAAAGAGTGAAGTAGGATAGAATCTACATCAACAACCATGTGGCACAAAAAAGGGAAATATCACAGTGGGTTGATGTTATCAAGGTAAGTTTTCTAGATGAGAAGACAGTATCTTCCCAACTTAGGACAATGACATCCATCCTTATGTCTATAAAATTGATCTCTCCAATAACAGTGTCAATTTTAAAGACTTGTCTTGTGTTCTTTTGCATACTCTACAAAGCCTAAGTAAACAGACATGATCTCACTCTGTTGCCCAGTATAGAGTGCAGTAGTATACGATCATGACTTGCTGCAGCCTCGACCTCCCAGGCTCAAATGATCCTTCTTCCTCAGCATCCTGAGTAGCTGGGACCACAGACATGCACCACCATGCCTGAGTAACTTTTTTATAGAGAAGGGGGTCTCTCTGTGTTGCCCAGGCTGGTCTCAAACTCCTGGGTTCAAGCGATTCTCCTGCCTCGGCCTCCCAAAGTGCTGGGATTACAGGCATGAGCTACTGTGCCCAACCTGACCTTCTTAATGATATGGCATTTCCCTTTGTGACTATTCCAAAAGACCAGTAGCGTGATCTGCATTTGGAGGTAAAAATGTTCTTCATGATTCTAAGGCAGCAGCAGCTGACAGTTACTAAAACAAGCCCCACAAAATGTTATCTTTCCCTCCCACCACAGCAGCTGAAGATAGCAGTATATGTTCCTCAGGCTGAAACTGCCCAGATGTTTTATGAAAAAAGACCCACCGGAAGCCAACCTGGAGCATCTTTCTGATGAGTTTCCTTGAACACAGGAGCAGCAGGTAAGAAATATCTTATACCATTCTGTCCCTTGCAGAACTTACATTAAGTCATGGACTACTAGTAGGCGTAGCTGAGAAAGGAAGGGCCATGCATCTTACAGTTTTGATCTAGAATCTTTTCTAAAAGTGTTCCTGATCCTTTTCATTTTTATCCCAGGAAGACTGGGCCACTCCAGCATTTGACCCACCCTGTGCCCAGGAGCACCTATCATAGGCCCCCCACCTAAGCCATTGTCTGTCTCTCTTCTTAATGTTTAGTCTTGCAGATGTTTGGGTGTTTGTTACTGTCATGTCTGTTCAGTTGAACTTTTATTTGCTAAAATGTATTGTGCAATGGCAAGCAGAATTAATCTCATTAAATAATAGAATCAAAGAACTTAGAGATAGATAGGAGATTTAATACATCATCTGGTTCAGACCTCTAACTACAAGCAATTGTTGCAACCTTAGTTGTAAGGAAAAAACAGCTGAGCCCAGGAAATTATGTGACTTACTCAAGGCTAAACTGCCAGCAACTGAAAAAAGAGGAACTAGAATTCAGGTCTCCTACCTCCTAATGCAGAGCCAAGCTGGGTCTGCATCAATTGATTTCAGCACACATGACCACAGATGAATCTTCAAGCACATTTTCAACAGGATGTAGCAACTTGGACTAAATCCTCTGCACCTATAGCAACACTCTTTCTTGGGATTAATGAATATTGAGAAACTTCATTGAGGTGTGGCTTTCCAACTTCACAATATTGTATTAGTGAATATCTCTAAGTAGAATTCTATGTAGACTTATATACAACTCTCTTCTTACTTATTGGACAGCAAAACTCCTTAGGAGCAGAAACGGAATATAATACACTTCGATACTGCCTAAAATTTAATCATATAGAGTCAATTTGTATTTATTGAGTACTTGCTAGGTGATATGCTAGGGAAATGCCAATAAATGAAACCCTTTATCCCCAAGATAATCTCTAATCTAAATAAGGGAAAGCAACATAAAATGTAATAAAATAAATAAATTGTAAATAGTCCAAAAGAAGAAACGTAACAATAGAGGGACACATTTTGCCAGGAAATGACTGTTACTGGGGGGAGGTGCTCTACGAGTTTAGAGGCAAGGAAGGTATAAGCTGAGGAAACCAGGAAGGAAGGGGATTCTTCATGGAGAGGTAAGTATTGACTAGTTTCTGAGTTCCGTGAATTCCCCGACCACACTTCCAATTCCCACTTCCATACTTCTGTTTACATTGCTCTGACCTTAAATGCCTCCTCTCTCTCCGTCTAGTAAATAACAGTTTGGGTGAAACTGGAAGATCTTAGAATGTCAAACTAAGTTTTTTCACTTTCTTTTTATGTCTTGTAAGAACAATGGTATTGACAAGGGCCTAAGTCGATCCATACACACTCCCAGAATATACAGGAGAGCTGGAATAGCAGACAGCTAGGACACATGCAGTCTTCAGGAAGGCCCAGGGAAGAAACTAAGACTAGCAGAGAGTACGAATTTCATTAATAGCTCACAAATGACAAATCCAGATACACTGAAGGGCAAAGAAATTCTCTCAAGCAATAAGCAACGCATCTTACTCACCCTTATAGCACATTTACCATTTACAAATTCTTATACTGCCTATCTGAGATTTTGTTCTGTTATTTCCTTTTAGAAATGATCTCAACTAGTGTACTAGAAAGCCCCTGGACCAGGCCTCAAGAGGCCCTGATTTTCAGGGCTTGTCCTCATTTGCTTCAGTGTGTGACTTTTGTCCCCACCGTCACTCACTCCCCCAGCTCTGTGAAGGCCATGGATTGTGATGGGGGAAGGGAACTTTCGGAGTGGGCAGATCCTGTGGTCTCAGCCACACATCTGTGGATTCACAGATCATTCATAGGCTGATCAATTCCTCATCTACACATGAAGTTGGCAGCCTGGTCAGAAGGAATAGAAGTGGAGACCTGCTACTCCCCAGTGGACAGGAATAGGGCCTCTACCAGCCACTCCCCCCAAAAGCTGATTAATCTTTAAAATTTCTCGGGGACACCGCGCAATTCAAAGGCCACAGTCCCCTTGATGGAACACTGAAAGAGGGTTTTTGTTTTCCACAAAAAGGGAAATTGAGGTTTTTGTGGTGAAAGAGAAGGATGTAAAATCAGCCGTGTAGTGGTTTATTCACAGCCTGACCCCTCCCCAAACCCACAGGGATACTGGGCTGCGACTCATCTCTTCTCATGAGTCATGTGGACTTGCATGGGCCTGGTGGATTTAGGAAAGAAAAACACCAGACTCCAGAGTGTGCACAAGAATTTGGGGACAGAGATGTGATCCGAAGATGGAGAGATACAGTTCCTTGACTTTAATGTGGAGAGACAGTCCGGAAGACAGGACTGTCCAGGTCTAATAGAACCGATAGGTCGTCTCTCAAAGGGCCAGAGCGTGGCTATCACATTTGGGGCCTGTTATTTGAGCCGTCATAGCCGACTTTTCCACTGACATCCCCAACTTCCAAATTAATTATTTACTTACCAGAGATTCAGCTTGGCCATGTCAGACGGAAATAGCAGGGGGTGTTGTGTAGCTCAGATGAGCTGGCATTCAAACAGTAAGAGAGGACATCACTCAGGCCACATGCCCCTCTCTGGTTCAGAGGGAGCCACCTGTGAAATTTAGATGTCCCTAAGATCCCTACACCTTCCCTCATCTAGGTCTGGAGCTAGAAACAGATCACTGCGTTGATCCCAGGACTTCTTACGGGAGTTGTTTTTCTGATTTTTTTTTTTTTTTTCCTGGCCCAAACCAGAATCCTGGGGGGGAATTGATTCTCTGACTCTGGTTTTTCAGAGTTTGAAATCCTAGGTGAAAGGTGCGAGCTGCTAGTAGGGCCAGGGCAGGAGGGGGCTCAGCCATCACTGTAAGCTCTGTTTGCCGCAGAAGGACAGGTGTTGAGTTACACACTCGGGGAATGTGAGCGCCAGGAAGGGACCCGGTGGGTGCCAGCCAAAGTAGCGAGGTCAATACCTCCTTCTGTACTGGCTCTTCCTGGAGACCAAAAAAACAAACCATCCCTTGGCTTCAGGTTCCTGAAAAGACCTGAACTGTTCTTGTTTACTGTTCTAAGGGGCTGCATAGCACTTCTTTTTAGAATAATTTATTTCATTGACTTCAAGACTTCAGAAAGGCAGCAGTATATGCATTGAGGGCTAAATAGGGCATGTTTACAGAGCACTTATTCTCCGCAGAAGGGTCTAAATAAATGCAACATACAATATGGCTGCTCCTGTCTATTGCCACGGTGAGAAATAGCACTAACATCTTGTTTTGACTAACGTCTTCACTTATATATTCGTGAGGACACAGGCTTTGGGTTTCCTCCTTCACTGGATGTCTGCTCAGCACAGCAAGTTCCCAGAGCTAGGAATTTGTGATCGTACATGCAGAAGACATCAGGGGTTTAGAGCGTCTGCAGTCAAGTTGTAGCATGTTAAAGAAAACAGAATTGCATAGCCCTGCTCAGCTTCAAGGAGCAGTAAGCTAAATTCCAAGAATATCATATTTAGTCATAAAGTTCAACCAATTCAGGACTCATAACGAGGGTATGTGATCGTCTATCTGAGTGGTAATCAACTTTCTTAGGTCAGCTTCTATTTTTAATCCTTCATGCAAAGAGTCCAGCATATTTGCATACTCACACAGACACATTGCTCATCAAATAGAACTAGACAGCCTCAACACAAAAACTGAGAACATGTACCTCACACATACCAGCCACTGGGTATTTCGTAATAAAGAAAAATGGGATCAAACAAGGCATTAGGAAGAGAAAAACAGGTTCAGCCAGATACTATGGAAATCCTGATTCTTATCAGGGCAAACAATCGGAATTACTATGATGCTTCTTAGGGAGAGTCTACTCTGAACAGACACAGAATATTGTATGTCATACTGTCTTCACGTGGACCAGGTAATTAGAATTATGCCCGTTTGATAGATAAGGAAAGTCAGATTGAGAGAGCACATGTTTGTCGGGTGGCAGAAACAGGAACTAGACCAAGGTCTGTTTAATTGCAGTCAGTCACTCAACTTCGGGTTATGGAGCATATGAGGATGTATGTGTGTGTGCACGCATGTGTGTGTGTGTAAAGAACCATTTTCCTCCCTTTTAAAATCAGAATAATTCCATTAGCCCCAGGGTCTAGTAGAATAAAATATAAAACTATCATGACCAAGATTTTTATCCACAGATCAAAACAATTCTAGGTTTGGTTAGATTGAGATGAAGCCACAGTCACAACCCAGGTCTCTTGGCTGCTAACTCAGGGCTCTTCCAGACAGTAGATAAAAACCCACATGGATTCAGGGAGTCTCATAAACTTCTCGGCAGACCCTGTTTTCTGTCAGTTTAGCAAGTGGTGCCTCTCCCACCTATGGCCATGTGGAAAAAGCACAGCTTCTGCAAAGCCTGATCATCTGCTGGCCTTAGTGACGTGCTTAGTCAACAGAATGTGACGGAAGGGACATTTGGAAATGCTGAGGGTCATACATAAGGGGACTTGCAGCTCCCACTTGATTCTCTCTGAATGATACCATGTGAGAAGTCCAACTACTCCGAGACCTGCCATGCTGGGTGGAAAGTACAAGTCAGCCATGTCAAGAGGTCAGAGTGGAACCCAGGCAGCCCCAGCTGTTCAATCCATCTCAGCCCAATCACCAGTGTCATCCAGCAGACAAGACAAGGAGAAGAGCTGAGAGATCCCGCCCACAGCCAGAGCCAGTCACAAATGGGGCAATGTCTCACTATCGCAGCCACACCAACTGAGTTCCTGATTATGGAGGAACAGAGACCAGCTAGCCTCACTGGGCCGATCCACAACACTGACAACATGACAAAATGGCTCTAGTTTCAATGCCACTGAGTTTTGGGGTAGTTTGTTACACAGCAGTAGATAATTAGAACATCTTGTGTCTCATCTATAAAGGGCTCCCAGGACGATCTCATCATCCAGAACCCCTGATACCATTTAAGCTTCCTCTTTCTCCCTCCCCCACCGTAACTCCTCTAGCTGCTCCTTTTGATGTCTCTCTTAGACCAGTGGGGAATGATGAAAGCAAGAAGGATCTGTTGAGGGCCTGAAAAAGAGGACAGGCACAACAGGGAGCATGTGTCAAAATGCTTTCTTCTTGGTAGGCAAAAATGGTACATGAGAGCCTCTTGGATGGAGAGATGAAGCAACACAGGAAAGTTCCTGAAAAAAGAGGCTAGAAAAAGGCATAGGATCAAGAAAAGAGCCAGGTTCCTCACTGCCTTCTTTCCCTGACCCCTGCATGCCACCCCATCTACATATCTGTACAACAGATCGCATGTTCTCCAAATCCTCCGTGGTTCCATCCTTCAGGATAGAGTTTACTCAATGCATCCCAAGGACTCCAGCAAACTCTTACCTCCCCACTCTCTGACAGCTGAATTATTGACCATTTAGCTCATATTGACTCTTAGTTTTCCATGTTTGACTTATCTAGAACAGACAGAATAAAACTCGTTTGAGGGCAAAACCTATATTACATAATTTTTCTTCATATTCCATAGTAAAATGCACAGAACCAAACACAATAAAACAAGTCGTATTCAATATGTATCCAAGGGAATTTAGTGCTACCCATATAACAAGGGCAGATAAGGTCTCAGCCTCACCACTCTAGGCTTCTGCAGATGTTCCATGCTGAGTTTTCAAGAAGTTGACTCACACAGATGCATAGCTAGACCTCACATCACACTCAGGCTTCTGGAAAGATTAGTTTACATGACAGTTTCTGCATCTCCTTCTTCACTGGCTTCTGATCTCATAGCTCCACAGAAAACACTCTCTCAAAAGTCACAGTGACCCTGCGGTGCCAAAGCCTGTGTGACATAAACCACAGCCTCCCAGGGACCTCTTGGGGTTTCTCCTGCTCTAGCCAGACCACTTGTTGCAAACACTTTTTTTTTCCCCTTCTGCTTATCTTTTAAATGCTTGTAATCTCCAAAGATCTCTCCACGGCTCTAAGGCTTTACAAGCTACCCCAGGCAAATTAAGCCACACCCATGGTTTTAACCATTAACAGATTCCAAAGCCCACAGTAATCTGCAGAACCCAAATATTCAGCTGCCTAACAAGTATCGCCACATGAGTGTCCCCATAGGCCCCTTTAAACTCAACAGGAATCACACTGACTTGCTGCAGCATCCTCTTTTCAAGGCCTCCCTTCTTTATGAATAGTGATATCCGTTTGCCTCGGAGATATCTTAAATTCCACCTTCTCATTCAACAACTAAATCCCATTAGCCACTGAGTCACACAGATGCTACCTGCTTAATGCCTTTTATATCAATTCACTTCTGATGCTGTCTCTGTCACCAATGTGTTTTAGGTTTTTCTCACTTCTCACCTGCATTACGTCAAAGGCCTCTAGCTGGCCTCTCTTGCTCCAGTCTCTCTCCCCTATGATCTGCTCACCGCATGGTTCTCCACGTGACCTTTCCAGAACATAACTCTGCTCATGTCCTTCTTTGTCTAAAATAAATCAGAGTTTTGGGGATAATGTATAACCTCCTAGGACACAGGGTCCAAAGAACAGTGATTCAAAGTGAACCGTAGAGCCAGATTTCATGGGTTTCAATCCAAACTCTGCCTCTTCCTAGCTCTGTAACAGGCAGATGACCTACTGTGTCTGTGCCTCAGTTCCCTGATTTGTAAGGTAAGGATAATAGTAGTAGCTACTGCCTAGGGTTTTATGAAGACTACTTGAAATATACATGTAAAGAGCTTAGAACTCTATCTGGCACACAGTAAGGATTCAATAAACACTAGTTAGTTCCTAGCTGCGTTCTTCCCACTGCCTAGTTCTCACCTCTGCTCCCAACCACCCGTGGCATCATTCATTCAAATGGATCTACTTGCATTTCTTCTAGTCAAATCTATCATTTCATCACCCATGCCTTTGCATATGCCGTTATTTCTTCCTGGAATGCCCGTTCTCCTTCTTCCTCTAGCTGACTCCTCTGGTTCCTCAAAACTTGCTCCAAGACTACCTTCCCTCCATCCCAGAGCTTTCTCTCCCTGCTCCCAATCTGATTTGGAGGGTTATGCTTTCTCTTCATTGAATTTGGTACACTATTTTATAATTACCATTTTATTTGCCTATCTGACTCAAGCTTGTCTGATTCTTAAAGGCAAATGACATGTCTTATTTGATTTTATATTCTTAATGATGAGTACAATGACTACCTTAGAATCCACACTCATCCACTGTTAACTGAATGAACAAATGGTCCCTATGGAATATTAATAACAGGTACCCAAACACGCTTAAATTTGATTACCTGCACTTGAAACAAAACAGTGACTTTTTCCCAAGACCCGCATGCCTTGTGTAGTTTTATAGATTGCAAATAAACTTAGCACAGGGAGACGTGATCATGTCCAGGGAAATGATCAGCTCTGAGAACCACCAGTCTCTGACAGTAAATAACTGCTAAATCTCCAGAAGGTTTCTACTTCTGCCTGTCTCTTGATTGTCCTGCTCTCTGGAATAAATCAGACAGTACAACACAGGAATTTGAATAAAGTAGCCAAACTGTGCAAAAGTGATCACAATGGAGTAGAAGTGCATTATTCTGTCTCTCAGAATTAGCATATTTCTAAGTAATGAGTCTTAAATGAGAGAAGACTTTGCTTTTCTTCCTGAGATAGTCTTCCTTAATTCTTCAGAGTGAAACTAGTAAGTGACGGCAGAGCAAACAAGGGATAAATGGTACGTGTAAGGACCTCCCCTCAAATTCAGTCTCTTTTTTTTATTGGATACAATTGCGCTTGGTTTAGTTTGGGTTCTGAGGAAACTGTCACTAACTCTCTAGGATAGCTTCTGTGTTTGAGGGTTAGATAAGACCAAGAAGTGGAGGCTATAGGAAGAATGACTTGTTGGATTACTTTGACCCAACAACGGAAGCAGCATCTCAGCCCGGAAGTGTTCAACAATAGGAAGATCACCCACAAAGCACCAAGGAAATTGGCTAAATGTCTGTCAGGAATGCCAGGATAATTCTCTTTCACCTTCGAGAATCTGATTTTATGATGGTGGTAGAGATTTCATATTTAAGGTATTTTGAGAGCTTGGTGAAGACACAGTAGGGGATGCATAAATGATTGTTGTTCCTGTGAGGTTGAAAGGAACATTCTGGACATCTCAAACCATTCAGTTGGCAACTTCCTACAGTGCTCATACATAGACAGTGTCCACCTACTCTCCACCCCACTGCACTGAAAAGTGATGCTGGCCACTCACTGAAAAGGCTGCCAGGAAAGCAGGAAGTTTAGAATGTCATCTGAATGCGTTTTTGTGAACACATTCACAAAATGCTGAAGATAGACATTCAGCAACACATCCTTAAGATGCTTTCAAATGAGAAGGAAAGCCCTGCCTCAAGACAGGAACCTCTGCAGATATCACTCATCCTAATCTCTCACCCCAAAGTGAGAGGCAGAAATAAGGAAACTGACAGTAAAACCTTAACAGTTTGTTTTTGTTTGGGTATCAATACACACACACACAGTGACCAAATATGTGAGTCGAATGCACGCAACTCTTCCAGAGAGCTCAAACACTGAGTTATCCAATGTTCCAATGCTAGTTACCCAAACAAACATTATGGAAAAGGACTTCAAAGAGAAGAGTCTGAACAGCAAAACTGAAGTATGTTTATAGTGTTAAAAAAAATAAAAAGCCGTCCACCTCTTTTATTTCGCATTTGGGTAATGCTTTAAACTTTCCAGGATCCTCCGATAACCACTCCACCCTCAAGATGGTAAGATCAATGGCAAAGGGATTTATCTCCCCAGTTGACCCCAGAATGAAAAACAGAAACAGTGTGTGTGCACAACTGACACACAATAATTTAGCCCGCCCTTTCATCTTGGGCTCTTCTCCACGTATTATTACAAAAACAAGTTATGTAACAAAGCATACAGTTGTGTGGCTTGAGGCATTTATTAAAAACAGGGCCTTTATGAAGTCTTTGTGTACTTTACATATTTAATAAACTTCAAGTTCATGTCACTTAGAATCAAACATGAAATTTAAAAGCAATATTATTACAGTTTATGACCTCTAATCTGCAAATGGGAGGAGGTCCTAGATAGTTTTGTGTTTAAGAATATGAACTTTGAAATCAGACTAACTGGACTTCAAACACTACCTCTTTTATATACTCTCTAGATGCCATTTGGCAAGTTATTTGACCTCCCCATGCCAGTTAACTCATCAGCAAAATGAGAACAATAAGATTTACCTCTTAGAGTTTTTGGGGAGGATTACATATGCATTTGCAGGTAACAGGCTTAGATTGGTGCCTCCCATACAGAACTCAAGAGATAAGTATTATTATTTGATTACTCATAATCTTGTTCAATGATTGCCAGCTTTAGTTACTACAAGAAAACAAAGTCCCTACCTTCCTTGAAAAGAATGTATTATGTATCTAGAACTGTTGGAATGAAAATCAAGACGCCTTGAAATGTCACTTACAAACTATGTGTAACAACTCACATGAGTTAGTTGTTAAAGTTTAAAAATTATGTAAAGGTTTCATGAAGCTTCAGGAATGGTCCCTGAATTGGTGGAAAGGAAATTCCCTTCTGAACTTAAAAGTCAAAAAACTTCAGAGGGGAAGGAATCTTTTAGAGATCTACTCAAGGTCATATGAAGGTTCTTGGTTCTAATTCCATCCGGGCCACCAGAGAGCCAGGAGATGCCCATCCCCTTTGAAGCTTCTCATGCCTCCCTCCCCACCCCCAGCCACCATTACCACCCTACACCCTTTTCTAACCATAGATTTCTAAGTAAAAAAGGAAATTGTCTAAAATTGAAACTGTCTTAGTCTATTATTGGCTTTGGTGGCTGTGGGAAGAAAATGGAGTTGGGCGGGGGGGAGGTATGTTGATGAAAATAATCTGAGTCATCACTTCCTGGAAGAGGTGACAGCACACCCAGAGCCGCTGGGAAGTCAGGGGGCTGAGGAGGAGGTCCCAGCTCTGCCACAACCTCACGTAGCACGGGAGGATGTCACTTAACTTCTGTGGGTTCCCATTGGCAAAATGATCCTAAAGGCCTTCCCAGCTATATGCCCCTATAATGCAGGAAAGGTCCTGGTGAATAAACCATCAGTGCTATTCACTGTACGCCTAGAAAACAAAATGAACCTGTGCTCCTAAAATATGAAAGCCATATCTTTCAAGCAAGGGCAGGCTGGTTATGGTTGAATCAAGACCTAACTGCTTTACTTCCTAACCACTTCCCCAAACCCAGACTCTGCCCCTCCACATACTGCCCGCCCCCCCACCAAACCCAGTTTTGCTACACAATTCCTTGGGCAGTGCAGGGTAACCCCATTAAGAACAGAGGCCCTGGGAGAGCCAGACCTAGTGCAGGAATCACTTTATAGTCTCTCTTAGATGTGAAATTATATGAAATTATTCCCCAAACTGTGAGCAGATACAGATGATTATAAGATTTAGGTGTTGAAAAGACCAATAACAGCATCAAGATAGGAGTCTCACCTGTTGCAATCACCTGCTTATGTGTCTCCCTAGCCTTGAGAGAGAAAACTGGCCCCCTTTTCATTTATCTAATGGTAACTCTATGGACAGCTACTAAACCCTCCTTTGAAAGTAAACCCCCATTGCCAGTGACCATTTGCTGAATGAGTGAGTGAAGAAATGAATGCTGTGCATCCCAAATCAGGAAGCAAGGAAGGGGGGCACATTCATACAATTCCTTGAACTCTGCAGACACTTTGGCTTCTTGCAGTAATTTCATAATATTCTCGCGCATTCATATTCTCTCTTTCCTCTTCCAGCCCCACCCCCACTCATTATGTAGTCTGACTGAATACCACTCAAAATATTTTCTCAATTAGAGGAGAAAACAGGAATTTGCCACTTGTCTGCCTCTATTCTGCTGCCTGTCAGCCTTCAGCAAATATTTCAATCCTGGGCCTTTGCCTGCTGCTAACCCCTGTCCTTTAACCTTTGACCCTGTCCTCTTCAAATCCTCTAGCCTTTACCTTCTCATCCGCCCAGCCCAGACACTCCACTCCAGGGATGGTGTCACCGACGACTGTGTTTAACCACAAGAGGTACAGTGATGCCCCTAAAGCAATCAGAACAAGGGACATGCTGCTGAGATTTGCTTATCTGATCAAAAGATGCTCAGAAAAATTAGCATATCACAGTGGATGAGAGACAACCTGTAAATAGACTCCCACTCTCACTTGCCTACCTTTGGTCTTCAGAGCCTCTTCTCTGGTCTAGGCCTGCTCCCCTCCCCCACCCTATATCCTAACTCCCTCAAATGGGCATGTCACTGGGATTAGAGGCTCAAGGGTTGGCTGTAAGATGTAGAAACAAAATGGAAATCATGTCCGCTATAGCTATAAGATGCGGAGCTCCTGTTTGACTTTTCCCGATATTCACATTCAGCCAAACCACAAGATAATTTGCTTCTAAACCGCTGTCCCAACTTCCTGTAACCACTGCAACTTCCCTGGCTCTAGCTAAACCCCCAGCCCTGTGACATCCAACATTAGAACCACTGGGACTCATCATTTCCCCATCCTTGCCTGTGTCCACCAACCTGTGAGCTGTGCCACTTCTGGGTGTTTCTGTGAGTATTTGAGAAAGGTGTGGAATATTTCAGGACTTTTTCCTTGGCAAAGACTAGGTTGCTCTCTGATAGCATTGCTTCCCATGTAATTAATTGTGCTGTCTCTTGGCTCGTTAAAAACGAGACCCTCAGGTCCCAGGCAGCATTATGTAGGGTAAATCATGTTTAAGTAACTGCATAACTAGTGGGTCAGTTTTATCTTTTGTCTTGGCTGCGACCATTATTTAGCTGGGTTCTCAAAACGCCCGGCAGTGAAGCTTTCATGTCAGGCCAGTATTGAAAGACAAATGTTTTCTCCCCTCCCCACCCCCACTGCCAGCCCCTCTTCTCTGAATGCTGCATGCACAGGGCAGCTGGGAAATAAAAGACCCCTTTATCTGATTATCCTGGGCAAAGGCGTGGTGAGTTCAGGAGGGTTCAACAGAGAAGTGCCAAACTGGAATAAGATGGGCCAAGCAAATAGTTGGGGCAGACTCCCATGCAGTGGCAATGGCCGGCCACAGCAATTCAGTCTCCTGTCTCATTTTTAGCACTCAGCTTTGTGATGACTAAAAAGGGTGTTGTTTTCTTTTCCCCCCGACTGTCGCTGATTGCCATGTGATCTTGAACAAATCACGAGACATCACTGATCTGGGCTGTATGTCCTCATCTGTGAAGGGAAGACAGCTCTGATGATCTTCAAGGTCTCTTTCTGCTTTAACATTCTTTGTGTGTATCCATCAAGCAATAAAAAACAGTGTGACCCTCTCAAATAGCTATGGAGAATACCGCCTGACAGTATAAAAAGAGGACTTCTGAAGAGATGAAAGCAGCAACTTTCTTTATAGGCAGAGTTTGTCTCATATAAAAGGAAGTGAGAGGAAGAGAAGGAGAAGGAAAAGGCAAGATTGCCCATTTCACAAAGGAGAAATTAAGGGGTAGGGAAATTTTGGCCAATTAATCCAGTTATGCCTAGTGTTCCATTATTGGAACGCTAAGCTTGTGGGAGTAATTTATAGCCTACTGCTCAAGGTCATCACCAAGGTCTGATTTTGCACACACACAAAATTTGCAACCTCCAGTATAAATGGGTTAAATTACCAATGTCATACAATTAGTTATTGGTGCTGTTAAAAATAAAACTCAGAAGGACTCCCATTTTTGTCCTAGATTCTAATCCTATTATATTATCCTTCCAATAGGATATTGTGATGATGAAAAGAAATAGTATTTGTGCTGTTTAATTTTTGCAGATTTGCATTTACCATTTTCTTTGGCCAATCTGGAATCCTAGAAGCCTACTAGAGAACCATCCTGACTACATGCCCTTCACAGTCATCTGCCTTCTAGGAGCAGTCAGATGGGAAGCCTTCAGTGACTATCAGAACCCAGCCACCAGTCCCTCCACGCCCGAATTTTGTTCATCCCGTCCACATAGCACATGATGCTCATCACTGGAAGACAGAAATCATGGTGGCCATGCAGCCTTTAGACAGCTGCAGCAACCGAATACTGCTGATCTGCAGGAGGGTCTACAATAGGCACCCATAAACATTGTAGAATTAATAGAGACAAAACAACAGTGTCTTTGACATAGAATGATCCATTGGTAGCAAATACTACTCTAACACATCTCTCTTAGCTTATAACAAGCTACCCTAAATATGTTCTGCCTCTTGCTCACAAACACCACAGATTAAGCACTTAGAAATTGAGGCTAAAATGTGTGAGAAGGCAGGGCAGCAGGGGACTCATGGGACAAGCAAGGGAGGGGGCACAAAAAGGCAACTGGAGATGGTGGCTAGGAATATCCCAAAATAATATAAACAGGTTCTCCCAGGATTCCTTCCTCTCCTCCTGAGCTTAGAGCCCAGTCAAAGTCAGCCCCCCAAACATCTATGTCAATGTCACACCAACGCTGGACTCTTTTCGGTACACACATGCATGTCCACGCAGATGCCCTCTCACATACACATGTCCAGACACCCTCTAGTTGGCAAACAAGTGACAATATGCAAATTATCAGAAGCCACAAAGATTTGCTTCGGTGGGGAGCCTGAACAAACAGGGAACAACTTTGCAAGTGGCCACAGATGGCTTAGTTAGCTTCTCCGCTTACAATGGACACTAACAAGATTTGCCAGAACTAATTCATTCTTTCACACCATTGCCCTGTTCCCCCACCTTCTGAGGGTAAGGAAAATTCCCCATCCTGGCCATATGCATTTTTGTTCCTTTCCAACACAGAAAAAGTGCAACTGCTTCATCCATAGTGTGGATGGGTCATATTTAAAGTGGGTAACACAGATTTAAAAGGAGACATGGTGGAAGCAAACATATGCTGATTTCTCCCCACTGACCCACCTACACCATTTCCCTAAACTCCTTATTTGGAGAAAGGGGTAGAAAAGAAAAGATTTTATGGAGTCCCGTGTCAAGCTGGAGAACTCAGTAGCAGAAAAGAAATGAGTGGCAAAGAATAAATAAAACAAAATGGACTAGAAACAGACAGTGAACCTATCAGATGAAATTCAAACCTTCCCATGTGATGGGTTACAACTGGCCTCATATACAGGAAGTAAACTTTGACTTTATGCAGCAAAAGAAGAAACACTTGATGAAGTCTTTCCTCCATGAATTCCTACATGAGGCACAACTCCTGGAAACAAAACTTCAAGACAGAGGCTGGATTCAGGACCTTTGTGCATATCTGGAGCTCTTCTTCATGCAAGGCCCTTTTCTTTTGCATAAGTGTCAGTAAGATGCTTTTGAATCCTTAAGAAAAGAAATCAATTACTTCTTCAAAAAAACACCTGAACTTCTCTAGGTCACAAGAATAGAGACCTTAGAGGTGGCTCCTTTCCACATCCCAGAAGGCTCTCTCAGCCTCTTCTCTGTATGTGATGGCAGAACTCAAGGGTACTCATGCCCTTCGCCGGGTGCTGCCATCAATTTCTAGCCAGTCTCTAGGCTCACTCCCCACCAATGCTGGCTGCAGTACGATGTCCTAAAGCAGCTCTCTGCACATTCCTTCATTCTCTTCTCCCCAAGGGGTGGGGATTTGGAGGGCTCCATTGCTTTCTTAGTGCACTTAGGAAAAAGTCAGATCTATCTGATCTGGCCTACTGAAGCTTCCACTCCAGATTTTCCAGGTCAACTCTGCAGTCCAGCAAGTCAAGGCTGCCCACCATGAGCACTTTGCCCTCTGCACAATGGTTCAAGCACATTCCCTATCCCTCTTTCCCTCCTGCCTAAATCCTATGCTTTCTTCAAGGCCCATTCAAGCTTCTTCCTCCATCCTTCCCTGTACTCTCTCACATGTTCCAGCATCCAGTACACCATGAGTACCATGCGTGGATGTAACCTCCCTAACAAGGCAGACACTGGGAAGCTTCCCCGAAAGCCAGACAAGTCAGTCTAAACTGGGAGCGATGGCTCTGCATCCTGTCACCTGCCCAGATGCCCACGTGGTTCCTCTCTTTCTTCATTCACAGGCATCATTCATACTAGCTGAAGATGAATATGTCTACTTTTTTTCTCAAATATGTATGTTGGATAGCTATAGCAGCAGCTATTGAGAAAACGATACTGTTGATTAGATAAAATTTGTTTACGTATGTCTCCATAATCATGTACATGTGAATACCTAGTTATAGGAATAGGTATTTCTATGGTGATGTCCTGGAATATCAGAGTTGGAAAGGACTTCAGTGTCTTCTGCTTCATGGCCTTCATTTCAAGATGTCACCTCTGAGAACAAGAGGCAGGTGAGAAAACACAGGTGGTTAGGGACAGAGACTAAAATTCTTGCTTCTTGAGCCAGGGTTCTATCAGATCACATGCAATATCTATCATCCCAGAGGCTATACATGCACACACATACATGTATGTGCACACAACAGTGCACTCTCTCTAACATGCAAACCAATGCGCGCCACCCTCTTCAGCTGAGGTCCTCAGAGAATCCTGAGGATAGAATGACACAAATGCCTGAGGATCCCCCGGATGCTCTCCAGATTTGACATCTTCTCATATGCTTGTCCTCCCATCCAGATCTTTGCCTCCACTGCCAGCAGGCTGTGTGCTCTGACCCCTGACCCCCACAGCTGGACTGTCTTCTGAGGATGACAAGCTCCAAGGACCAACAATTATCTCCCAGTGTTAAATAAGATGAGCAGAAGTGGCTACGGCTGCTCCCGCAATCAGGGCCCAGCCAGAGAGGAATCTGCTGCAAGTCTAAAATTGGGAGCAAAGGTCAGCTGTCAATTAGAAATGAAGCCAGAAGGAAAGGCAGGTATCCAGAATTGCAGCACCTGCTCCTCCCTGGAGGTGGAGAGGGGCACAGCTGGCCAGCCTGGAGCAGCCCCTCTCTGCTTATAGGGTATCTGCAGCAGTTCTGGTACCAGTGGGAAGATGCTGGTACCTTGGGTGGAGGAGCAACAAGCATTTTTGAAAAGGTCCCAGAATCACAGACCAGGCTTCTCCAAGGTACTCTCCATTCCTTCTCTGCAAAGCTCTTCTGAACTAATGGAGACTTTCAAAGGCAGTCCTTCCCTTCAGACCTTGAAATACTGGTGCCGCCCATAAGCAGGTACCATTCCCCTGCCCTCCACCCCTTGCACACATTCTCTCTCGGATGCAGTTTTTCCCTTCCTCCATGAAGTGACCAGTGCTCACGTGGCCTCCAGTCCTGCACCTGATTTGCCCCAATACACCGGGCCTTTCAGGTGTTTTGATCTTCCCCTGATTTATCAGATTTCTGCTTCTATTTCCTCTGCTGCTTTTTCTGGATTCTGTTCCATCTTCCAAAATGTGTGACGCATGATTTTTCAGGTTTCTTGTCAAGCTTACTATTCTACCTTCCTCTTCCTATGCTGGGACTTTCAAGGACATCCCACAGATTAAATACATCAGTACCATAAAACCCCGTGTGTCTTCACATAGACAACAGAATGGAAGCCTTCAACTGACATCTCACTTTGTTCTGCTCGAAGGTGTTTCTTGACTTTCTTTCCAATTAGGCACAGGCTGTCCCTATCACTCAATCAAATTAATCAGTCAATTACAAGTTAGTATTTGAGAATCTCTGACATCCTCTGTCCTAGTTGAGATACTATGGAGGAACTTTCTGCTTATAGAGTATCTGCAGCAGCTCTGATACCAGCGGGAAGCTTATGAGTCAAATAGACAACAGTACGCCACTTGCATCATCTGAGGGACAATACTCACTTACACCTCCATAGTACTGCCTGCCATGCAATAAATAGTTATTGAAGAAAATATATTTGGTTGAATGAGTGAATAAATGAATGAATAACTCAGTTACACTACGGAAGAGACCAGTTTAAGTGAGATAAGCAGCATCAGCAGGAGCATCCTGGTTCCATTCAGCTTAGCGCTCTCTCTCTCTCTCTTTCTCTCTGTCTGCTACTAGGACATCTTTCTCAGGCTCAGTAGAGCCCACTGTTCTGAAATCAAATTTTGTTTTTGACACTTATCCTGCTCCTCCTGCTCTCACAACTCTGGGATCTGCAGCTTTTGGTGACCCTGGGCTCTGAAGAGGGACCCTGGCTAACGCAAGGTGCAGCATGAATCAGCTGGCAGAGCTGAGCATGAGGGCCATTCTTGACTCCAGGTCCAGGGTCTGCCCTGCACCTGCTGCTACCCAATCTGTGGCATCCATCACTTTCAACCTCCCTCACCTAGTCCAGTGTGTCTATATCCTATCTGCTATTTCTCCCTCATGGCTTCAGGCAAGATTTCTTTTCATATCTGGATTATATTCAAAAATGAAGAGAAGGAGAGAGCATTTACTAAAAACCAGATCATTCCATATGGTAAAGTGTTGAGCAAAAACTCTATTAGTTTCAGGAGCAAAGTTGAGTTCATTACTCAGTAAAGTTGCTACATTTCTTATAATCCACACTATTATAAACCTATGATATATTTTAAGAAGTTAAAATGCACACACAAACACACACCCACAGATGCACATATGCATTTTAAGTCATCTAGAAAAATTCTATGTCCTTAGGAGGAAGAAACAGAGAAACCTTCAACCTCTCTGACCTTCTATCTCTGTCTTTTCTTTCTCTTATCTTTGTTTTATTTTATATTCTATTCTAAGGGAGTCCTCAGGTCTTTTAATGCCCTGGGTCACAGGCTTAGTCCACCAGCAAGAGGAGGGAGAAAATGGTGTGTTTAAGAACAGTTTTTTGGATTTCACGTATTTTTACCAATTTAGTGCATTCATCATGTGTTCATTCCCTGACCCTTTCTCTCATCACCATAAAGGATCAAAATACACCCTTTTGTTGGTAAAGGGCCAATCCCTTGCAATGGGCCCAAAGTAGAGATGGGAGTGTGTGCAGTGAGGGCAGACCCTGCAGAGCCAGAGGCCAGCAGAGCCCTGTGCCTGCAAAGTCAGAAGACAACCTGAGAGAATGCGCTCGAGCATCCTAAATCTGTTGAGACAAGTTTCATCAATTTTGTGGAACATGACAGAAAAAGAGGACAAAAGCATGAAGTTTGGGAGCAAATCTCATACAGCTTTGACAAGATTCAACCCAACTGTCTCTCTGGTTTCCCTGGCACCAGGCCATTGTGGTTCTCATTTTACAGAGAGATTAATGGAAGGACCGGAAAAACACTTCTCTGCCGGTTTTCCAGAAGGCAGAGTCAGAGGTGAGAAACTCTGGTTCCCACCTTGTGTTCAGCTGCCTGAGTACTGCATGAGGAGCCTCAGTGGCTGCCACGGAGCTCGGAGGGTGTGGCACCGGTATCACAACATCCTGGCTGCTTCTGAGACCCAGGGCAAGTTCCTGGAGCTCTCTATGCCACATTTGAGTCATCTGTAAAGGGGGATAATAACATCACATTGTGGTTGTGGGGAAGATTCAGTAGCAATGTGTGTCAAGTGCTTGGCAAAGTTCTCAGCTCCTCTAAGGAGCAAAATGGCAGCTGTTGCTATGTCCAGAAAAGCAACCTGCATAGCCAATTGGCTTTCTCTGTGATTCGGGTTTTCCACAAAAGAACAACTCACCTGGATAAGGGCGATGGTTAATGCCATAATCCCAGCACTTTGGGAGGCCAAGGTGGGTAGATCACTTGAGTTCAGGAGTTCGAGACCAGCCTGGCTAACATGGCGAAACGCTGTCTCTACTAAAAATACAAAAATGAGCCGGGCATGGTGGCAAAGGACTGTAATCCCAGCTATTCGGGAGGCTGAGGTGAGAGAATCGCTTGAACCCGGGAGGTGGAGGTTGCAGAGAGCTGAGATCGCACCACTGCACTCCAGCCTGGCAACAGAGTGAGACTAAGTCTCAAAAACAAACAAACAAACAAAAAGAATGATTTGCCTACGCTTCTGATACACAGTTCCCATTTCTCAGAAAGAAATAAGAAAACGTAAAGAGCCTGGACACCAAAGAACCTTCAAGAAAACCTCCAAGGACAGCAAGGCCTCGCCTTTAGCAAGCGGTAGGATCTGGGTGTGACTTATGGGGCAGGTTGGACACAGAAAGAGAAACTTCTGTCACTGGTGGATTTAATATTTTCCCTAGTTTGTTTTTTTGTTTTTCTCCCCCTGCCAAGGGATTAACGTATAGGTTCTTAAACAAGGGGGTCCCCCACTTACAGCTGACAGCAGCAGCTGCAACCTCTGACTCTCCTGCAGAATGGCAGGGAATCGAATCAAAAAGAAAAGCAAGTGGACAACCTTTCCTCCGGGAGCATGAAACACAATACCAGCCTTTCGCCAAACCCGGCAGACACCAGCCCTGATTGGAGGTTGCCTCGGAACAAAGGGAAATTGGTATTTAAAAAAAAAAATCTTCTGAAAGCCAACTCAGCAGATGGTTTTTTCCTGGGCTCCAGGAGAAGGGGGGGAAGGTGGGGGTAGGGGAAGGATGCTGGGATAACACAACTGCCACCAGGATACAGATGACTGAGAAGTGACAAAGATGGGCAAAGAGGACTGACCTCTCACCCCAGAATTTCACAAAGGGCAATTACACCATGTGGTGGGTATCTGGACGCGCCCACTTCCAACCTGCAGCTGCTGTCCATCACAGCCACGTCTGGGGGCTTTATTAAGAACAGAGGAGGAGAGAGGCCAGGGAATAAAAGGATATCAAAGGAAGTGATGAAAAAGTTCAATTAGCAACCATAGTTTGTTGGAAATCTACTATATAGTAGTTTTAAAGAACACCTTCTATTTCCATTGCACTGTTAACATTTCAGAACTGTTTTATAGCCATTCGCTCAGATTATCTTCAGAATAATGTGGAAAGAAGAGTGACATTATTACTCCCTTATTAAATATGAGCAAACACAGATTGACTTGTTAAAGGCAGAACAGAGACTTGGACCCAGAACCCTTGATTGGAGAAACTGTTCCCCTCAGGCCTCAGGCTAGTCAGCGCTCATGGAATCTTATTTTGCAAGGGCCTCAGCTGAATCCCACATTCTCAGTCCAAACCAGGACACTTTAGAATACCCTGTAAATAACTTCTGGATTAAGTCACAGCGAGCCTATTATCCCACAGCCCTGTGCCGCTGCCAGCCCATCACTTCGTACCACGCCTCACTGCCGCTGTGACCTGCCCAGTGTTTTCTAGCAGGAATCTGGCTGTGGGCAGTCAAGAAAGGCGCTATGTGTCTCCAGGATGAAGCTGCAGTGCTGGAGTTTACCCACAGCCGGGGCCAAGCAGCAGAAACAATCAGGTGAGTTTCAAGAGACTCAACTATTCTCTTCTTAAAGATGTTTCAGCAGGGCAAGGCAACGTGGAATGTATTGAAGATAGCTTCCTACTGCCGGAAACCAGGAGACCTGAGGGTTTGAGTCCCAAACACCCCCCATCCCTCAGTAATTAGCTGTAAGCCCAGGCAAGCCATTTAAAACCCTCAGAGTCCTTTCCCCAGTCTATAAAACAGGGAGAAATAACAACAACTTTGCCTAACTATACGAAGAGCAAACCCAAAAGAAGGAACAGCTGGGCAGATGTGAATATACTTTGTCAAGGTGCTGGGCAGATGTGATTGTCCACACCATGTACTATCATCTGGAACACATATTTTGACAGTTACCTATTAAACACAATGCCCTGGGTTTTTCCCTAAATGTCCTGAGATCAATACTTCTTGGCAACATCTTTCTATACCCCACATAGCACTTAGGCTGAACACCCCATAAAACTCTGCAGGTACTTCTAGAATTAAGATGCTTCAGCTCTGTTACAGTATATCTGGATAGGAGAGCACTCACACGTGCACGTGCACACACACACACACACCGACACAAAATTTCAGATGTTTCTAACTACCAATGCAAAATACACAGAGCTGACTAAGCAGGAGCTGTTTTGATATTAATAGAACAGAAGAGCTAAGGCCAGGCGCAGTGGTTCACGCCTGTAATCCCAGCACTTTGGGAGGCCGAGGTGGGTGGATCATCTGAGGTCAGGAGCTTGAGACCAGCCTGGCCAACGTGGCAAAATGCCATCTCTACTAAAAATACAAAACAAATTAGCCCGGTGTTGGGGCACGCACCTGTAGTCCCAGCTACTTGGGGGGCTGAGGCAGGAGAATTGCTTGAACCTGGGAGGCGGAGGTTACAGTGAGTGGAGATCGTGCCACTGCACACCAGCCTGAGTGACAGAGCAAGACTCTTTCTCAAAAAAGAAAAGAAAAAGAAGAGCTAAGAAGAACTTGTTTAACATCTAGGCTGGAAAAATAAAAATAAGTGAATATTACATTAAAAGATATAACTCCTGTCCTCAGGGAGCTTACACCACAATTGAGAAGAATAGACTTTATCATTAACACCACACACTTAACAGCCCTTTCATTTAGATAAAGGAGGTCATTATATAAATGAGAAACCAGGTTCGGAGAAGGCAGATGGCTATCTAGAGATGTATCTCTACAGAATACACAGAAATGGAATTCTGACTGAGTTGGGCACTACATTTAAAAGTGTCTTGTTTCTGTGCCTTCCATGTAGTCCTTAGACCCAAACCAGACCATCTGTATAACATTCGATTCACATCTCTGCCCAGAACTGTGCACAAAGAGATGATAATAATGCAAACACCTGAATTTTAGCCTGGAGAATCCACTGACTATAGGATGTGATAATTTGTACAGCAAAAGTAGCATAAGACAACATTAATTTGGCAGGTTTCCTTATCTTGAGTTCAGTGTATATGAACAATGACATAGCTTCTAGAAAGCTGGTACAGCTTGGGGTCATGTTAATAGAGGTACTGTGTCTAGAACAGAGGAGGTTACAATTCCCTGACATAATGCAAGGCCAGACCACCTCCCAGTATTGTACTCTGTTCTGTGAGCTCTCCCACTTATACCTTTTAGAAGGGACACTGAAAAACTAGTATTCCCAGCAAAAGAACCAGGGTGGTTTGGCACCAGGAAACCATGGAATACAAGGAACACTTTCAGGAACTGGAAATATCTAGGCTTTAAAAGGGATGCCTACTGCAATATAAGAAAGAGCTTTCTAAAACGAGGGCTGCCGCAAAAGGTGGCACATCCCCTCCCTGAAGGCCTTTGAGCAGCAGCCAAATAACCATGCCTTAGGGGTTTGGAAAGGTGTGTTTTGTTCCTTTAAGGGGATGCTGAGGCTGGGCGCGGTAGCTCACACCTGTAATCCTAGCACTTTGGGAGGCCGAGGCGGGAGGATCACGAGGTCAGGAGATCGAGACCATCCTGGCTGACATGGTGAAATCCCATCTCTACTAAAAACACAAACAATTAGCCAGGTGTGGTGGCAGGCGCCGGTAGTACCAGCTACTCGGGAGGCTGAGGCAGGAGAATGGCGTGAACTCGGGAGGCAGAGCTTGCAGTGAGTGGAGACCGCGCCACTGCACTCCAGCCTGGGCGACAGAACGAGACTCCATCTTAAAAAAAAAAAATACAAAACATTAGCCGGGCATGGTGCCGGGCACCTGTAGTCCCAGCTACTCAGGAGGCTGAGGTAGGAAAATGGACTGAACCTGGGAGGCGGAGCTTGCAGTGAGCAGAGATCACACCACTGCACTCCCCAGTCTGGGCGACAGAGCAAGACTCCGTCTCAAAAAAAAAAAAAAAAAAAAAAAAAAAAAAAAAGAGGGATGCTGAAAAAGAAATGCTCAGAGGCCCTTCTAATTTCTAGCAATATCCACGATTCTGGAAGCGTGACTCAGTTGTGGACCTATGCCTTTCTTCTGACACAGAGCTTCTGTTGTCAGTCTTCTCCTGCCTAATGACCAGATGCCTGATTCTCACCTGTGTCCTCAATGAATTTAACTTCTCATTCGAGGACCCTTTCTGGATCTCCCAATCTTGCCTTCCTTCATGATCCAGTAGCACACAAGCCCAATCAGAAACACTGCCCTGCCATTTATCTAAATGGTAGGAATCAAGCAGGAAGACTGGGTTAGTTCAGGAACCTGATGACACAGGAAGAATCACACACCCTAATAAGTTAGTTTATACATAATGCTGCCCCCAAATAATAAGAATGGAGAAATCATGGAGAGTCCCATTGTACACTACAAAACCCATGATCCACCATGAGGAGCTACTGCTTTAAGTTGGTTCTGCAGGGGTACTATGTGTTGTAAAAAATGCTGAAATTCCTGAGCTGAGTTCTCATGAACAACACTAAACAAATGAACTAACTGGCCTGGCATAAAAGGCTGTCCACACTCCTGGGCAAATTTATATTTGCAAATGATTGCTTCTTATTGGCAAGACATGGTGTGTGGCCCACCTGGAGGGACAGAGCTGCTCTCTATCTCCTCTTAAGAATTTCCTACCCACCCCCATCCTCCTATCCCCCACTGTGAAACTGGCTAGAAACTCGTGGGAGGCAAAGAAGACCATCTGGTGGGGGATGGGGGGAAACCACAATAAACAAGGTCTAGAAAACACACCAAAGTAACCTGCATTTCATACTAATGATGATTATCGAATGGCCTCACAGGCTGGATACTGAGGTGGGAACTGCTCAGACTTCTCAGAGTAAATAAAAGTCTCAATTGTTTCCCGTGTGAGGTCACAGGTTGGTGGGGAGGTGAGGGAAGTTGGCCCAGGGAAGAAGGGGCAGGCAGGGAGAAAAATACAACAACCTGGGAATTCAGAGAGAAATGCAAACTCAAGATACACAGGGAGGCCCTTGCCTTCATAGGGCAAGATCCACTGGGGTACTATGGAAAATGGGGAAGTGCCCTAGAGGTGGTGTAGTCAGGCCAGGCCAGTGACCTGTAATCCCAACTCTTTGGGAGGCCAAAGCAGGAGGATCGCTTGAGGCCAGTTCAGGACCAGCCTGGGCAACATACCAAGACCTATCTCTACCAAAAAAAAAATTTTTAAAGATAAATCAGCTAGATGTGGTGGTGCACACCTGCAGTCCTAGCTGCTCAGTAGGCTGAGCTGAGAAGATCATTTGAGCCCAGGAGTTTGAGGCTGCAGTGAGCTATGGTTGCACAACTGCACTCCAGCCTGGGCAACAGAGCAAGACCCTGTTTTAAAAAAAGATAAAAAAAGGAAAAAAAAGGCAACAAAGAAAGAAAAGAAGGAAGGGAGGGAAGGAGGGAGGGAAGCAGGGAAGGAGGGAGGAAGGGAGGGAGGGAGGAAGGAAGGAAGGAAGGGAGGAAGTAAGGAAGGAAGGCAGGCAGGAAGGAAGGAAGGGAGGGATGGAGGGTGGGAGCTGGGGGTCTCCAGGATGAAATTGCAGTGCTAGAGTTTACCCACAGCCAGGGCCAAGCAGCAGAAACAATCAGGAGGGAGGGAGGGAGGAGGGAGGAGTAGGGGAGGGGGGAGGAGTGGGGAAGCGATGTGGGGGAGGGAGGGAAAGAAAAGAAAAGAGAAAAAAGTTGCATAGTTCAAACCTCTCGCAATGTAGGGCCCTGGGTGTTCCCGTTCAACACACTCAGGTGTGCACTCCCCCAGCAGCGGGGGCTCACTGATCCACCAGTCAATATATAATTCAGCCTCAGGCCGACTCGATATGACATGGTATGGCTAAAAATCAGTGAAGGTGTTGTGTCTGTCTGTACACCTCTTGAGGATGTGGGTCTACTTAACTCCTGCCCTCCTCTCTGGCAGCCTCTTCCTCTGACCACTGATGGCTCCATAGGGGAGTGACCAGAGCCTTAATGTCAACCTTCCAAGTCAAGTCACTCTAAGGACCATGCATGTTGAAACACTTTCCCCAAAGCAGTGTGGCTGTGTGCAAATTTTTAGTTTATTGTGGATATTAAAAACTTCCTGGCTGAGTGTGGTGGTTCACGCCTGTAATCCCAGTACTTTGATAGGTTGAGGTGGTCAGATCACGAGGTCAGGAGTTTGAGACCAGCCTGGCCAGCACAGTGAAACCCCATCTCTACTAAAAACACAAAAGTTAGCTGCGTGTGGTGGCATGGGCCTGTAGTCCCAGCTACTTGGGAGGCTGAGGCAGGAGAACTGCTTGAACCTCGGAGGCAAAGGTTGTAGTGTGCCGAAAACCTGCCATTGAACCCCAGCCTGGGTGACAGAGTGAGACTCCATCTCAAAAAAAAAAAAAAAAAAAAAAAACTCCTAAAATGCATGGCTTCAAGGCCTTGTGCTGTTTATTTTCTACATTTAATGCTGTCAGGAACCCGAACCAAGGCCTCAGTTCGGACTCTGAGACCCCACCCCGTGTTCTCTACCTTGACTATCTTTAGCGGCTCCCAGTAACTTCCTGAACAAAGCCACTTGTGTCTAATAAACAAGCAAGGCAGGTGGGGGATGTCCTGGGATATGCTGCATTTTGTAGCTTGAAGGTGGGATGTTTTTAACTTAAACTTGCAGGAATCAGAAGAGTCAAAATGTGGTAGGAAAAGGCAAAAAGGGATTGTTTCTCTTGCCTTTTATTAAAAAGAAAAAAAGGAAATATAACTGCGGGTCAACTAGCAATGTAGCAATGAGAGGACTTTTTGAGGATGTAAAATTGCAACGATGAGGAAGAGGGGCCGACTTTGCAAATGCTGGAAGAGTAGCAGCCGCCAGCTAAACCCCACTTGGTGGTTCCTTTGACACTGCTTTGAAAGTTTCATTTTGAGTCATCCTTTGTGCTCAGCAGTCATCCCCGTTTGGCAGATAAATGACCACAGAGATAAAAGACCTTTGAACTATCTCTAAATAAATCCCTATAGCAATTCCTACCACCAACACCAAAAAAAAAAAAAAAAAATTCATTAGTGATATGCTCAACTAATAGATGTTTCTCCAGGCATCAGAGATTAGGCCCTGGTACTGCCCCCCCAGCTAACATATAATTCAACACAGTCCAGGCCTTCTAAGTGCCCAGCACCACTGCAGATCACTGTGTGCCCACTCTGTGCCTCAACTAAGGAAGTTCCTGTGGGTGGTCAGCCGGGAGAGATGCCAAACAGCAATGAGAGCAGGACATACTGAGCAAAGTGCTGTCCTAAGTGCCCAACAGACAATTTCAACCTCACTACAGTGACATCAACAAGGAGGGGCTGCTGTTATCCCTGATTTTCCAACTGTCAGGAAACATTTCAAGAGGTTAAGTCTTGCCTAAGGTTATGCAGCCTGTCTCTGTTCAGAGGCAGAGAGACCACGTTCCTGGAATCAGAGTATCTGAGTTCTAATCCACTCCCAGAGTGGAGGCTTTTTCTAACAGACCCTGCACTCCTCACCTAGAATTTCACATACAGAGCACACTAGCCATGCTTCAGAGAATAAATGACTTCCTGTCTGAACAGAACACAGTTTTCTGCTGGCTATTCTGCCAGATGCATTTTCAATGGCATAGAATTCACCAAAAAACCTTCCTTGAGGGAGTCCAAAGAGAAAAAACAAACCAGAGAACACCAAACCAGGAGGAAACAGCCAAGCTACATATTTTAAACCCCCAGAGAATCCCAAACACAGGAAGAAAAAAAGGGAAAAATGGAAGACAGGGTTGAGGGATAACCAAATATTCCCAGAATATACTTATGGACCATAAGTTTGGTAAATCACCACATTTTAAGCTCAACTCTGACCCTTGCTCCCATGATTTTAGATCATTTGACATTTGGTGCTAAAAGGAAACAATCTGATGACGGAACAGTGGTTCCAAACAGAGGTCAAAAATCTGTTTATAGTAATGAGCGTTCTTAAAGAGAAACACTTGCCCTGCTGATGAAACAGAATGGCCCTTAAAGTTTCTAGATTATAGAACAGAAACAAGACCTCAGAGGGAAAATGCTGCTTTGTTTTCTTCTTCATCTTTTTTTTTTTTTTTTTTTTTTGAATATGTAGAAGCTGAGAAGCAGGGAGGTAAAGTATGCTGGCCGAATGTGATTGTGAGTCACAGAGGCAGAGCCGGTGCCCAGGGCTCCCATCTCCAAGGCCAAGGTTCTTTCCCTCACACTTTCAGTTGACATGTCCAATGCTCCCTGCTGCCATGCAGAAAAGGTCGTTCCCCGCCTTCCCTGCGGCTTTAGCTATAACATAATCAGAGAGAAATCTATCAGGAGACAAAATTTCCAGGCATTCTCATGAATATATAGAAATGTGGTACTTAAAACAAAAACGTTTTTAAATCTCAGGAGATAAAAACTAAAATGAAACAAGAGGAGAAATTCGACCTCTTGTGTAGAAATGCTAGGGAGACCTGATCTCCAAGTCAGGATGAGGACGTTGTGGAGGAAGAAGCTCATACTCCCAGGAGTTTGAAACACCACATTCCCACCCCCAGAAGAAGAGAGGCCAAGTCTTCTGTAAAGCAGAATACTTGGGAATGACCAGAGAAAGTGCTGACAAAAGAGGATGGCAAGGGAGGGACACTTGAACCACCAGGAGAGTAGAAGTCTCTCTGAGCCCCCCACTAGGGTGGAGGAGGAGAAAACCATGGGTGCAGCAGCCAGAGTTCAGGCAACCTGCACCCTTGGCAAAGCAAGCCACCCTTCACCCTCTGCCAAACACCTCTTCTCATAGCCCCCTCCGCACCCACCTGTAAACAAAATTGCTACGACCATTAAAGGTCAAGAGAGAAATGTGCTTCTCAGGACATGCCAGGAAAAGGGAAGAACCCTAGAGCAATCTCTCCTTGCTGACAATTGTGTTACCAAAAGGCTCCGCTTTCATGTCTCGACCCATTTTAAGCTCCTCTGCACAAAGTCACTCTCACCAAGTTCCCCAGCACCCCTGTAACAGTTCCTTCTCTCTGATTCAAAGCTCTCTGAGCACTCCTGCTACTTACAGAATTAAATCCAAACCCATTTATTTGACATTCATTGATCTCTGCATTCTGATGCCAACCTCTCTTCCCATCAACAACACCTAAGAAACATTTTTCCCATCCATACTTTGTGTGTTTGCTCTTTGTGTAAGGAGGAAATTAGTGCATGACTTATTTGGCTTCACAAAAGCAGACTGTGAATGCTCAGGACAGAATACAAGAGTCTTTCCCTACGCATATGATGATGGTCTAGACCAAGACAAATCCTGAATGCGTTTTTAGGACCATGGCAGGCACTTGATGGGTATAAGGTTGAAGTCCTTGCTACAGGAGGAAATAAGATCTCCCAATGGAACTGGAGAGGAGGAAAAAATAAATCCAAAGAAATGAAACAGAAGTTGTATTTTTGTCAAAAGCAAATAAAATTTGTAAATACAATAAATGAAAAAAAAATAGGGCTTTAACTAGTGAGATTTGAATGCTCTCTCAAAACCATGGAAAACTTAGAATTAAGGAAAATGTGCCAGATTAGGCTTGTGCCACCCCAGCTATATGAGAAAGTATGGAAGAAACACTCTAGTGATCTCAGCTTCCAGAAATCCTTTACTTTTATAGGGTGTGGCAGCTTAGGGACTGGAATATACATTTGATTGGAGTCTAATAGAATTGGCTTCATAGGAAAACCTTGCCCCTTCCAGCTCCTCCTCCTTTGAAGCAATCTGAGCCTCAAGTTCCTATAAATAAATAAGATCTGCCTGGCAGGATTGTTATGAAGACTAACAGATAAGGTGAGTAATGTAAAACAGCTAGCAGAGGGTCTGCCATGTAGCTCAAGAAATCAGAGTTATTATGATGATGTGTACTCTGTAAATTATCCATTTCCTTCTAAAATCTTCCTCTGAGTTATATCATGTAGATATCATCACCTGTATTTGGCAGATGAGGAAACTAGGGTTTCAGCAAATTCATACTGCAGATCCAGATTCACAAAGCTGCTTGGTGTCAGACTATCACACCACATCTCCTACCCTGAGTCACTGGATGGCATCCATCTGGAACTCCCATGCCCTTATCTTGCTGTTGAATCTAGGCAGGTGTCCCTGACTCCTAACATCCTCAGGAAAGAGAAGAGCTGCTAAGCCCTGCCCAGCTTGGAAACTCTTCAAAACCCTGTCACTAATGGAATTTTTTTTTTTTAGATTGAGTCTCATTCTGTCATCCAAAAGGGCTGGAGGGCAGTGGCGCCATCTCAGCTCACTGCAACCTCTGCCTCTTGGGTTCAAGCAATTCTCTTGCCTCAGCCTCCCAAGATGCTAGGATTATAGGCATGCACCACCATGGCTGGCTAATTTTTGTATTTTTAGTAGAGATAGGGTTTCTCCATGTTGGGCAGGCTGATCTTGAACTCCTGATTTCAAGTGATCCACCCACCTCAGCCTCCCAAAGTGCTGAGATTACAGGTACGAGCCACCGTGTCCCACTACTGGAACATTCTTCCAGAGACTCATCTTCATGTTCTCTGTTGTTTTAATCTAATCACCTAGAAGGGAACCTGAGGAAGTGTAAGTTATTAAGTCACTTACCTGAGTAAGTTTAAGATGCAACCATGTTGGTCCCATGATAAAGAACAAGTTATACATGTAGTGTCCATCTGCAAAATTACACCTGTCCAAAGGAGAGTTCAGAGGCCCCGAAGTAGGTTCTGAGCTCTCCCCTCAGCCCCTACTTCTACCAAATGCTGCTTTCACACCTCATGTAAATCCACTCATCATAGACCCTCTCCCAAATAGCATCTCAATTCCTACCCTAGTTTTATATGGAAGAAAAAAGACTGTTATCCTGGTTAGAAGAGTCCGTGCATCCTTGAGCCAGGGAGGTAGTACATGGGCTCCTCCTCACAACTCACCACTTAAGTGGCGATGTTCCCTGACCATTTATAATCCCTTTCCAGTTTAGAGAGTTAGCCCTAGGTTTAAAATTTGGAACAAGGCTGTTAACAATACTAGACATAAATGCCTTCATCCCAAAGCAGTGGAACATGTATAACTAGAGTTAACGTCACAGAGAACTAGCCTATAATATGTAAGTCATGCTACCCTTATCACACAGAGCTTTCTTTTCCAACACCAGTGAAAAAGAAAATCATTTGGGATCCCATATAAGTTGTCTTTGCCTGAGGCTGTCAAGCAATGACTTCAACAAAATTAACTGGTTCACTTAAACAACAACAAAAAGCAGCACATAAGATAACACCTAATTCCCCCCCGGCCTCCAAACTCGGAGGCTGAATTACGAAAAGCAAAACAAAATAAAACAAAACTTTTATTATCCTGAAACTCTATGTCCTTACCCTAAGTTAAGGATCAATGTACATTTTTTGTAAGGATCAGAGAGTAAATAGTCAAATCTTTGAAGGTCATAGTACCTCTGTCACAACTACTCAACTCTGCCACTATAATAAAAAGCAGTCAGAGACAAAACATAAACAAATGAACTTGGCTGTGTTCCAATAAAACTTTATTTATAAACACTGAAATTTAAATTTCATATGCCTCACATATTACAAAATATTATTCTTTTGATGTTCTTCCAACCTTTTAAAAATGTAAAAAAATATTATTCCCTTGGGGGCAATACAAAAACGGGCAGCAGGGGGCTGGATTTGGCCCAGGGGCTATAGTTTGCCAACCCCGGCTCAAAGTCAGCACATATATTCAGATGACTCCCTAGCAGGAATCACTACCAGCTCAAAGATCAGCTTAACAGGGCTTCCTTTCTAGCTCCTAGTGTAGGACCTGCTTCCCAGAGGCCACTCCATGTCCACTTATTCAAAAAGTGGTACAACTTATAAAAATAGATCCAGAAGGTGACTTCAGGATTAGATGCTGGTGGGTTGCTTACAAAACCTCATCCTCATCCATTCTGTGCCAAATTACTGATCACATACTTCTCATTCATAAAAGTAAGTAAATTCTGCAAGTTTATGCCACTAAACTTTCCCACACACACAGTAGTCAAGGTTTCCACATCTCACCCTCAGCTTTAGCCTTTGCTTACTCTCTGGTTGCAAAACAGCAGGAATTTGAAGGGTAATAAAGTTAACATTCTCATCCCATAGAGATCAGAGAATGTTCCTGTCATCTATCAAGTAATTGAGACTCAGTGATGATAGCTTTATTAATTCATTTCTGGAAAGTAACAGTGTTAGGCATAAATAAACGTAAGAAGGGTGGAGAAGTACCACATGAAGCAAGTTTCTAACAATTAAAAAGTTTTGAAGGGTATTCCCATCACAGCGTCATCATAAAGAGCACTGTGCATTGCATTTCAGTCCTTCTCCTTCCTCTCTGTCCCCTTCAATTGCTGAGGCATAAAAATGCTTATAACAAAAAGGCAAATCACATATTCAAATAAGCAATTTTATTGCTTTCCCATAAAGTCCACAAAGAGCATCCAGCTTTTTGGATGAAAACGACCAGCCTGAGAATTTCAGATATGAGCACTAAGGTCCACCGCGCATTTCAGCTTTGAAATCATCTCGATGGTACAGATTCCAAAGCTTATTCTGGTGTGTTCCAATGGGGAGAAAGCTATATTTGGGAACAGTCAGTGGCTTTAGGAAAAGTGGTACCTAATCAGGACAAGGTATTCTCTTTTTAGGGCAGCGAATTTGGGTTTGAACTCCCAAAACTGTGGGTTGCTGCTTAAATCCTGGCAGTGAAAGTGATGGAGACAAAGGGTAACCATTTTTCAAGACAATCCACCCACCCAAAAATACAACAACACACAAAGAACTGGCCAACTCAATGGCCAGAAACAAAGATATTCATTTTCGTATCTGAAGAGACCCAACTCCAACGCAAAGTCTCACTTTCAGAGCCTGATTTGAACTGTTGCATTTTCTTGCCCGAATCTCAGAAGTTTCTGTATGTGCGGAGATTAAACCTTTGGTTTCACAACAGAGTACCCAGAAATCACTGCAAAGTTGTAATGGGGGAGGAGAGAGCACGACCTCTATGTTCTGGCAAAACAAACCAATTTCTAAAAGTTATTTTGTCTTCCAAAATGTTAAACTAAGGTGACCAATTGTCCCAGTTTGCTAGGAACTGGGACAATTTCTGGATGCAGAATTTTCAGTCTTGAAACCAGGAGAGATTTTTTGGGCAAACTGTGATGAGTCAGTCACCCAGAAAGTCTCTTCTAGCCCATTCTTTGGATTTTAAATGCAACAAGATCAGCCACAACACCCAGTATAAGGATGGACACAAGCCCCCTGTGCTAAAGAAATAATATGATTCCTAGTGGTTTTAATGAAAATAACTACCCCAAAGCTTAAAAACAAAACAAAACAAAACCTAATGGTAACAGAAATGCTATGGATTATCCTTGCGCTATAAAGAAGAGAAGTTCATTCATTTGTGCCATATTTAGCTAATCCACATAGCTAGAGCCCAAATAAATGATCAAATGTCAGGGAGAGAGTGACAAAGACTATGATTAACACCTACAACCTAGAACCCCAAAACTCTGTCAGTAAAAGGGCTTCCTCCAGGGCCATCCCCAAGTCCCAAAGATTCTCAAAGACAAAAACTTACTATACTAAGGCAGTCCTCTGCTATCACAGCTGAGTGCCACACACAGGAAGGGAGGTCACTGTAAGTCACTGTAACTCCCTAATATACAAAATAAATTCAATGAAATATGAACTCATTCATTCCCAACCAACTGACACCACCAACCACCTGTCTAGCTATTTTGCACATCCATGTTTGACTTTTAGGAGGAAAGTAACAACCAACCAAGTTAAGTCAATGCCCAATCTTAGAAGTCCATGATGTATTGGACAGAGATTCAGGCCAATCACTTGCCCCTTTTTTCGGTTTTCTACAGTTCCAGTTCTAATGCGCATCGCTGGCTTTCACAATGATGAGTTCTCAGCTCTGTGAGAGTCTTAGTTACTACAAAGACAGGGCTTCCATAGTCAGGCGAGTGATTCATCTTAGGAAGATTTACAGTAGTAATGACTGAAATCAAAAGGAGAGTTTAACAATTCTTGACTGTTCTGATTAACCCAAGTTTTTTAATATCTCACTCCTAACTATGAAAACTAATGCAAACAAAGAAAAAAATACTAAAAATTTTGTTATGGCTTAGCTGACCCAGACAATTGGCTGTTATACAATAAACAGGAACTCTCCAAAATTACAATTCTATAGCTATTGCTGTCAGACATGCAGAAGATATGATACTATACCAAGATTATAGCAGAGGTGTTTCTTCTTGAGTCCTTAAATATTCCATCAAGGAGATTGGTAATTAATGAGTAGGTAAGTACAGTCGACCCTTGAACAACACGGGCTTGAACTTCAAGAGTCCCCTTACATGAAGATTTTTTTTCTTCTACCTCTGCCACCCCTGAGATAGCAAGACTTTCAACCCTCCCTCTTCTTCCTCATCCTCAGCCTACCCACCATAAAGACGATAAGGATGAAGACCTTTATGATGGTGTACTTCCACTTAATAAATAGCAAATATATTTTTTCTTCTTTTTGATTTTCTTAAGATCATTTTCTTTTCTCTAGCTTACTTTTTGAAAGAATACAGTATATAATACATATAATATATATAATATAATATATTAAATCAGTGTTAATCAACTGATAATATTACCAGTAAGGCTTCCAGTCAACAGTAAGCTATTAGTAGTTAAGTTTTTGGGGAAGTCAAAAGTTACACACAGATTTAACTGTGCAGGGGTCTGAGTCCCCAACCCCATGTTGTTCTAGAGTCAAATATAATATATAAATAGACCCTAAGAAGTTGAGGATAAAATGGCAAAAACAGAGAAACAAACAAAAACGACTATAAGACAGTGCTTCCTACCTTCTTTTTGGAGTGGCTTCTTTCTTCCTCCTTCGTGGCTTTGCTGTTTTTTCCAGCACGGGACACCTTCTGGTCCCCAGACTGCTTGATGGTGATCTTGATCTCAGGTGGACATATATAGTTCTCCAAATTCTTTGGGGGTTTCTTAGCCCGCTTTGTGGTCTGAATCTTTAGCTTCAGACTTCCCTCTGTGAAGTTTGCCTCCTTGATAGAAAATTCCTGCTCTTCCAAACCATCTCCTGCCACCCATTTCTCACTGTCCGCGTTGGAGTTGGAATCCACATCCCGCCCTGAGCCTAGTTCATCCTCCTCCTCTGGCTCCATGCGTTCTCCGCCCACCGGGATCCCCTTCCCAGGTCCTGGAGTGGAGAGCAAAGGTTCTCCTGCACAGCCAGGAGCAGCTGGGGGCTTGGCTGAGGAGACCGGCAGGAAGTCTGACTCGCCCCCTCTTTGCCGGGAGCTGCTTAAGGTTTCCCTGGACTCCATGACAATCTCTACAGTCTTCAGGAGTTCTCAGGAGGGGGAAGGGGAAAAGGGAAAAGGGAAAGGTGAGAAGAGAGGACACCCAAAATTCCAAGAACAAAATGGTCCAGTTGCTAGGGTCAGATTCCCAGGGATGGAGACACGATGAGGTGTTCAGAAGAGATCAGATCTGCAACTGAGAAGCAAAGAGACAGTTAGGCATGGCAGAAAGGAAAATGACCTCAAAGGTTACTCAATCTAAGTTCTAGAGGCCCCTTTCCACTTGTCTATGGCATCCAGAAAAAAAAAAAGTGATGGAAAAACATCTAACCAGAATAAGCACCATCCCCAAATTAGATTTTACTAGAGCAGAGGGAAAAACACATTCACACATGCCTTCATAATGGATTGCTATTAATTTTATGGCTGTAGGCCCAAGAAAAAAGATAAGAGGTGCGAGTTCTCCAGCCCGGTAGCAAGCTAGAGGTTTCTTTATACTGAAGCTTCAGCCGTGAGTCACTGTTAAAACCAATCATGACAAAAGGGAAGTCTGAAGTATTGAGGCTCAGGTCTACTGGAACTGTATTTGGTTGGTTTTTTGCACCACTTCTCTCTCACATGTGAAGAACAGTTTGCAAAGCTGAGCACAACCCCCATGCTGCCTGGGCCAAACTCTCCACCCACTTGGAGGATGGGCATTCAGCCTATCTCTTAACTGTTTTACCTTTATCATTTTTCACTATGCATTATTTCAATTATGCAAAGACCTCTCTATTTCTTCAAGCAAATGCAAAGCTTAGGTGTGAGGCTCACAAAAATAAAATAAAAAGAGTTCAGTGGCAAATCACTTATAACACTGTGATTAATGGAAAACAACCTCAACAAATGTTTCTACTGACATAAAAAGGAGGTATTTAATCATTATCAATTATTTAGATAAAAATAGCCTTTCTAGACAGTTGTAATTCCCTTTTGGTTTCTTAAATGAAGTAGTATTGTGTATCCACAGCAGCAAAAGAGAAAAAGGAAGAGAAGGAGCATTTTATAGGCCTGTGGAAGTGTCAGGAGTCCCCCCAAGATCTTCCTCTCTACCTTCTTCCAAGATGAGAAGAGAAAAATCAGTTAGGCTCTCTCCGAACTATCACAGGATCAGCTAAACTTGCCTTCATGCTTCTTCACCCCACGTTCCATTATTCCCAATTTCATACTCATAATTTTCAAAGCCCAAAAGGAAGCCCAAATGCTCACTCTCAAGAGAAAACCAAGAGCCCTGGGGCTACAAACATCACATCCTCCTTAGGCTGTAGGCTGGATCACACTCAAGCCTTCTCAGCTGCTGAACACTTAAGTTTCCCAGCAGAAGACATAACTGTTCATCTTGTTTCTACCTCTGAGCCCATCAATTTAAAGAAGTGGCTGGCAAATGTGCCCACCAGAAAATGCTCAATGCTGCCTGCAAAAACACATTCAGAATAACCAAGAACTGGAAGTCTGAAGACCAGACGTTTGTCTTCTCTCTCCAGAATCAGCACATTTTTAGCTGACGCCCCATGAGGAAGCCAGCCAGGAAGGCAGCCCAGGCTCCAACATGGACCCTGCTCCCCAGAGAAGCCCAGGAGCATCAGCTACCGGAAAATGCTCAGCTTTGCAGAAAGACACATTTACAACTGCTTCCACTTCAGGGAAGATTCAATGAATACAGCTTTTCTAAAAAAGAAGAAGCTGCCTAGTGAGAGCATGAGCATCTTCACTGACACTGTTGAGCCAAAACTGAAAACAGCCACCTGTGACCCACGCTACAGGACGGACAAAGTCTCCACTTTGGGAGGTGGGGAGAAGTTAGACCAGATGACACTTGATGTTTCTTTTAGTGACAAGATCTTTGGTCTCATCTAGATTTATCTGCCCAATAACACACATCATTTTTTAAAAAGTTATACTCAAGTTGACTTTACGGAGGCCTCTCTTACTAGTGTCAGACACCACCCCAGCTGTTGGAGACATCAATGTACCTTAGGGCATTTCCCCATTTGTCAAGTGGTAAGAATCCAATAGGTCTTTCTCAGTGTGTATCCCAGATCCATGTAAATTGCAAGCCATGTTTTCTTATGGCAGTAATGTTCAGAGTCTATTCCCTTTGGCAGGAATCTCCAACGACATTTTAATTCTCTAATACCTACCTATAAAATCTCCCCAGGTCAGGAGAAAAGGCAAGGCATATATATACAAAGTTCCTAAATGAAATCCATTTGGACCTTTGAACCAGAGTAGGGAAATGTATGTTACAGATTCTGTGATATAATAAAAGAAGGTGAACTCTAAACTTTAGATGAATTGATGGGCTTATACAGCGAATATATTATTAATATTAAGAAAATACCTTCCATTAAAAAAAGGTTCACTTCAGAGTGAAATAAATGAAACAATCATCTCTTACATTTAACTACGTGTACAACACAAAGTTCCAAAACTTAAAATTCAAGTCATAAGAGATCCATAAAAAAAAAAAAATTCAATTCAAAAATTTTTTTTCAGTTCTCCTCAAATCAAAATACTAAGATACAAGGAAAATACAATCTCTTTCCTCCAGGAAGTTATGCTTTTGATGGGAGATTTGACAAATCACTCTAAAACAAAGCAGAACTTTATATGTACTGTAAGAAAGGACAGAATCAAAAGGAAGAAACAGTTTTTTCCACTTGGGCAAGGTGTAGATAGCTAGGAAACTACATAGAAAGGCTTCAAGGAGAATACAAGACAGATCTTTGATCTTGATGGAGGTTTCCTAGGTAGAGCAGGAAGAAGGAAGACGTGGCAGATAAAGGGAAGGCATGATGCCACGTCCCAGGCAGGCATGTGCAGGGTTATGCAGAAGAAAGAGGGAATTGATGTTTGGCTAGGAAGTATGGTAGAAACTGGAAACCTGTGAGAGATACAGCTAGAAATAAAAGGTCATGGCAAAGTCATGAACATCCTTGAATGTTGCGCTAACAAGTTTGGATTTTATCTTACAGGTAATGTGAAGCCATTTAAGGAATGGCAGCGGGGAAGGAATAATATCAAAGCTATGCTTTAGTAAGATAATTCCGATACATGGTGTGAGGGTGGGATTAAGAGAAACTGATGTTAGAGGCAGGGGGCCATAAGAAGGTTCAGCTGAAATTTCATTCATGTTGCTTGAAGACCCAAACCAGGGCAATGTGAGTATGTCATAATAAATACTGTAGGTAAAACAGTAATGCAGTCTCAAATAGCCTTAATCTTTAGGAATTCATCTATTCCAGACTTTTCATACTTGTCTCACCTTAAAAGACCAAAGCAAATTAGCCACCAACTTGCACTCACTACTCAAGTCAAACTAGTCTCCACAGCAATGTTATACGTAGTTCTTTCGGTATTTTTCAAAATATACAGAATCTGTTCTTATATCCACTTCCTCTCATCCTTGCAATGCCGGCCATGCAATTGGTGTTCGCTGAATGTTTGTTGCATGAAGGAATGAATAAACAAATGAATAAAAAGATCCCAAGCCTTTCCATATTTCCAGGTCATCCCCAAGTCTTCACTTCTCCATGGCAACATTCTGTAAACTCCAGACCATGGTGCTCACTCCTTGGGTGGACTGACATTGCACCCAGCTGTATAGTTCGTCACTAAATACCAGCCTTGTATTGTCTTCTAGTTGTTTTGAGCATATAAATCTTATTTTTCTTACATGATTGCAGCTCAGCCTCAGGCTGAGACTAACTGTGGTTGTATAATGCTGACATTACCTATAGCACCCATTGCAGGACTAGGTGCTTGGAGGACATCAAGGTTTTTTTCTGAATGAAAATGGCTTCGCCCCCTGACAGCTATTCAAAGTCTTATAGTTCAAATTACTCCCACTGCAGCTCCACCCACCCAGGCAGCAGCCCTGGCCAAATTTGCTGCCTATCCTGGGGATTATAATCCAGCCCCTGGTGTCCATATGTGACCCTCATCTTAGAAAAATAAAATAAAATAAGCTTTCAAAAGAAACAGCAAAGAAACCTAACCTGTCTGTTTACTTCATCAGCACACAAAGCTGTTGTTCTCTTTTAGCTTTCTTCCCAGCACGTACCTGCCTCCCCAAATTCACAGTTCAGTTTTTTGGTGAGTCTGGGTGTCAACTGCGAGTCCTCTTGTGATTCACCCCTGCCAAAACACGCGTGTGAGTACACGCACAGGCTCACGCACTCACGGAGTTGGGGAAGCCAAGGCAAGGTAAAAATGTTTTGCCTTGTCACATTCCAGCAGTCAGTGACTCCTCCTGAGGGGGCGGGCACACAATGGACACTCTGTACTTGGCTCAGGCCTTCAGTCCAACAAAAGTTAACCCTTCTATGACTGCCTGCAGGACTTGGGCAGGGCGGCAGTGGGGGCTGGGAGTGGAGGAGGATAGGAAAGATAAAATTGCTTAAGAGATAACAGCCTTGTCAGCCCCAAGCAAACAAAAGGGCAAGGAAAGGAAATAGATGTATTTGGAAAGAATACTGAGATAGGAGTCCAACACTCAGTCTTTATTCCTAGCTCTGCTGTTCACAGGCAGTCAGATGCTAGACAAGCCACTCTGAGTCTTTTACCCACACTTTGTGGATCTCTTATGACCCACACTTGCCTTAGCAATGAATGGGTTGGGACTAAAGTCTCTTTCACACTCAACACTTTGTAATTTTGCCCTGCAGAGCCATAGACCTATGGGTACACTCCAAAATGAACAGCATAAACCTAGAGAATTATTTCTCCGAATGGCCAGGGGAATCCTGCTTGGCTAGATGTGTCTTATACCCAAATAAGTTCCAGAATACTTCCTCCCTCCCCTCCAAAACTGCCAGATGGAATATTTTTTCCTAGTCTAAAATACATTCTCCAACTGGGGAACTCTTACTTATTCTGAAGCTTGGTGGAAATGCAAGTTATTGAGCTCCACTTACTGAATCAGGGCTCCAGAGCTGCGGCCCAACACGCCGGCTTTTACCAAGCCCTCTCGGTGGTTCTGAAGGCCTAGAGTCAGAACCAATGTCTTACACTGTGCCTGGTCTATATGATTACCCCTGTCAAGTTGCTAGATCATAGGCATTATTATCGAGTACATGAGGGTATTTCTCCCTTACGGCAGTACCGTGAGTCTCTTGGGAACAGGCAGGACTTGTGTTGTATTCATCCACATAATCCTAACACCTAGCACCATGCCCAACACATAATGAACATTCAAGAAATGCTGGATGGCTGAATTAACAAATGAACAAAGCAACTCAAGCTGGGCTTCCCAGCATCATTCATTCACCTCGCTTTTCTGCTTTGCCCAGGTGCCATGTACATACAGGCCACTGTCATCCTGACTGTTACTTTCCAAAAGGACAAGGTGGTAGAGATAGGGCCCTTAGTATATTCAACAGGAGTCAAAAGAAGTGAATTCCTGGCCTAGTTCTGCCACTTAGGAGCCCTCATAAGCCTCTTTCAGCCTCAGTGTCTCATCAACAAAGTAGAAAAAAAAAAAAAAAATGATGGTTACCTGGCCTACTTCACTAGTTTATGGTTTTTACTTTTTAAAAATGTTTTACCGTATTTCCTGGTAGTAGAACTCCATGCTCCTTATTACAAAATAAACATGAACAACACATGCACCTCTCAGGTCTTAAAGGCAAACAATCCCAAATACAGGAAGAGTGCTCTGCTTCATTCCTGAAGTTTTGCAAACTTCCCCAAGCTCTTCATCCTCAGTCCTCCCTCGGCTCTGGACTCTGCAAATTCCCATACCACAAGGCATTTCTTTCATCTTCACACGTAAAAGACACTGGGTTGACTAGATAATTCTCAGGCTAGAAAATTTTTTGCCTCAAAACTTCGTAGAATGTCTTTCAGCATTTAAAGTAATGAAGAGAAAACAGAGGCTGGCCTGGTTTGGTTTCCTCTATAGGCAACTTGCTTTATGCGTTTATAATTGAAAACTTTCTTTTTCATTACGTTAGAATTTTATTAATGACAAAATGAGTGTAGTGTGGAGCTCTCTCCCTTTAATTTTCCTGGAACATAATGAGTCTTTTGGATCTGTAGATACAGGTTCTTTCTAGTTCAGGAATGTTCCCTTCAATTATTCCTTTGGTAATTTCTTCCATTAAATGGTTCTTCTTTCAAAGTTTTTCCTATAATTCTGAGTTTAGAGCTCTCATCTCTGTTCTCCATTTCTATCGTTTTCTCTCTCACTGCTTTTCTTTCCTTCTTTTGCCTTGTGGGAAAGCATACCCCAATCTGTTCTCCATAATACCAATTTGATTTGATTCTATTTTCCATGCCCCCTTTGCCTTTATTGACTTCACTGTGGATTCTTTAAATTCTGCAACTGCACATTTTGTATCCCTGCAATCTTTTACTTTATGCACCAACTTTTCAGTTGGCTCTAATGTCTTTTCATCACAGCATGCTCCCCCCCTTGTTTCTTAATGCTCCTTTTCTACGGGTCATACTTCTTGTTGAAGATGCCAGGTAGCTTTCTGAAACTCTAATGTTGCTGTTGGATTAACTAATTCTCCTGATATTGTTCCTTTAACTCGTTTTAAGTGTTTCTTCTACCTCAGGAGGCCTTGTGTTGGGTTCTGTTTCTTTGCTCCATGCTCTCATGAGGAGAGAGTCTAGCCTACAGAGGAAGTACTGGACTACAGAGGAAGAAGTGGACTACCTTCTACCCATTGTGAAGCCAGTCACATCCTCCTCTTCAAGTTACTCCTCTTATCAGAGACCATATCAAGTTCTAGTGAACAGCAACGAGGATGCGCTGAAGCTAGTGCCTACGGGCTCGTAAGAGCCCACTGTGTGTATCTCTCCCCAGCTCCACATTCAGTGGCATTAAGTTGGTAGCTTAAAACTCAGCCATGGGGCATGGTGGCTCATGTCTGTAATCCCAGCACTTTGAGAGGCTGAAGCGGGTGCATCACCTGAGGTCAGGAGTTCGAGACCAGCCTGGCCAACATGGCGAAACCGCATCTCTACTAAAAACACAAAAATTAGTCAGGCGTGGTGGCACGCACCTATAATCCCAGCTACTCAGGAGGCGGAGGCAGAAGAATCACTTGAACCCGGGAGGCTCAGGGTGCAGAGAGCCAAGATTGCACCACTGCACTCCAACCTGAGCAAGGGAGCGAGACTCTGTCTCCAAAAACAAACAAACAAACAAACAAACAAACTCAGCCATGGTGGGAGTGTTTACACCACAAGAACGAGCAAACTTTACAAGTCAGTGCTTTTAAAAAATCTGGAGTATTAAGCATATACTAGAATACCACTGAGAGTACACATCCATCCACTATTGTGTTGCTGAACTAAGAGTCTTTTCTGTTGGATTCACAAAACCAGCTGAACAGCTAGACTTCACAATATGCCCTGTGACAAAGACTCCATGCTCACCTCAGAGCTTTACTCGAAGCAACATCTCTTCCCAGAAGTCAATGCCCTACTTCCACTCCTCCCAGAACTCCCCTTCCCACTCTTGCCCATTTGCTTTCTGAAAGCTATAGTCTTTGAGAATATGCATAATGACGTCAGGGAGGGAAGTCTTTAACTGGCTTTGTTCAAGCTGCCCATACAGTAGACTTGATGACTGCCTGCTTTTCTGGTTGACAGAAACCGTGAATCTTCTGATTACGAAGGCAAATGGTGTAAAAAGATGGAGTGTGATCCTACCTAATTACAGATGAGGAAGAGATTGTATTTTCCACCTAGACTCATTGGCCTATAGTTATAAGAATCTCTTGTCAGATTCTGGCAAGAGACTGACTGTCTGACTTTGGCTTTGGGAGTGGTTGATTATTCATCCTTCTTTATGTCTTCTAAGGTATTTTGGTGGGGAGTCACAACTGACTTCATGGGACTTTGCATGCACCTGGAATCTTCCTCTTGCTCCCCTGGAGTTAGCACTTCTTCATTACTCAGGCTGAGGTTAAATGCCTCTTCCCTGAGCATCACAAACCAGATCATAACTCACCATTTTGTGCCTTTGTAGGCTAGGACTTGTCTTTCCTAACATTTATTATATAATTAAATATTTGTGCCATGCTTGGTTTCAAACTCTGCCTTCTCCACTAGATAAGCACTTGAAGGTAAGATCTGTGCCTATTTGGCTCACCAAGGTCATCCCCAGGGCCTGGCACAGTTCCTGATACAGACAGACACTCCAAATTATTCGTTCAGTGAATGCTGAATGAGAGGTCAGACAGACACTACTTGACTCAGGTGCCTATTACTGAGTAATCTTTCCGGAATTCCTTCCTGCTGCAGAAACACCCAGAGTAAATGCTCCATCAACACTGGTAAATCCAGCAAGTGTCCCAGCTCTTACCTAGCTCTCAATCGGCAAAGACAAGAGCAGCTCTACACCACGGTTCTCTGACCCTGCAGATACATCACCTGTCTACAGCAAAGGACAAAGCTCCTGCTTAGTGGTGTTTTTATACTCTGCACTTGTGTGGTATGTTCCTGATCACATTTTACCTCTTCCAAGCAGCATTTCCAGAGTACTTCACATACCACATGCTCTAGCAGCATCTCATAAGCTGCAGATCTCCGGAGTCCCACTGATGGGCATTACTGTGTGTGATTCCCTGATAGGTCCTCTGGTTGGCTGGTCATTTCTCTCTTCTCTACATGGTTAACTCTTGTTATCCTGCAACAATTGGGTCACGTTTCACCTCCTTCAAGGAGACTGGCTGGAACCTCCTTTTCTACCTCTTCCTGCATACACATGTGCACAGACATACACACAGACAGACAGAAAGACACAAACACATGGTCTTGCTCTCACTTCCCTGGTCATTCTGCTATCACAAAGCATTTGGCAAGCTCCGTTTCAGCATTTTATTTACCTGTCTATCTCTCTCACTAGACCACGAGCTCCAGGAGGACAGGGCTATATTTTAAATGCATCTCTGCACAGCTCGTAGCATAGAGAACACTGGGAGTAACCATCCAACAGTAAATGTTCAAGCCATGTTTCTCCTTAAAAAGAAGAATGGAAGCAGTTCTGATCTGATGTCATAGGTTTAGATTTCTTAGCCTCTCTTTCCCACTTAGTAATTGTGTTCTTAGGAAACATTTTTAATCTTTTCAAGTCTCATTTGGAAATGGGGTAATAATTCTACCTGAAGGGTTGTTTCAAGAAGTAATTAAAGATTAAATGAGATAATAATCATGAAAGAACATACTGGGATCACCTTAGTAAGTGTGCAAATTTTTTTGTTACATTTGATTTACTTCTATAGTCAGTCACCACGCTAGCATTTGGCTAAGTGCTGCCATCTCTTCTAAGACTCCAAGTCAAGCCCTGAGGGACAGGAGTTGAAGACCAACCTCCTCCATCTTCCTACGCAGTGAGAAGCACAGACAACTAGTTTCCTTTGTATCTGCTAACCTGATCATTTAGCTGTTGTTTGATTATTGCTCTTCTCTTGTTTCCAGTTTGTCTCATGGAGGAAATAATACTGGGTACAGTCAGGAATTCCACATTCCAATCCCTCCTCCACCATTTAGAGCTGGTGGCCTTGGGCAAGTTCCTTTTTCTCCCTAAGTCTTCCCATCATTACATGTAGAATTGAGATCAGAGAACAAGAGTTCAGCTCTGTGGCCCCTTCCAGCTCTGACATTCCCAGGTACTGAGCCTTGTCTCCTCAACCAGAAGCCCTCCAAAGCCAGGACTGGTAGCTTCCACCTCTTTTTCAGATTCTGCTGACTCTGCAGCTCAGCCTGGCTGGACTGGCTGAGCCTAAGACAAAACTAAGCATATGCCATTGTTCTCTGTACTCAGGGATCTCTATGATAAGGAAAGGAGATTAAACTTCTGAGACCTGAGGTCTGACATACTATCCATTAAACAATAATTCCAGCTCTAGCTGCAAAAAACCGTGTCTCCTCTGGGAACCAATAACACAACACAACAGCATGACCCTTGTGTCTTTGCTCCCTGGGGAAAAATCTCTACAGTCCTGCCTGGGCCAATCAAGTTTGCAGGTTGAGCTCTGGCTTTGATGACTTACTTGTGCCTGCGTTCCTCTGAGCAGTCAAGGAAAAGTGTTCTCCTGTAGTGAAAGGGTGGGGAGGGGGGTGGTTAAACATTACCACTAACTTGTGCTGAGCTCTTTACAGTCATTGTCAATTTAATTCACACAACAGCACTGTGATGCAGAAGATCTTGTCCTCATTTTACAGACCTGGAAATTAAGGTCCAGAAAGGTTAATGATTTACTCAAGAGCACACACTTTCTGTGCCAGATTCACAATCAAATCGAGGTATATATGATTACAAAGCCTCTTACTCTGACATCATGAGGTATCTAAAACACAAAGTGATGCCAACTTTTGACCAAAAGTTGTTAGTTGCTTCTACATATATGAGTTCTGAAACCAGTGTGCCATCTGAATTGCCACGTCACTTAAACTGTCTTAGGCATCAGTTTTCTCATCTCCCTTTCCTAATGCTCTTCACAGAATCTTGCAGGAAAAAAAAAAAGGTAAATAATATGTGCAGCACAATGCCAAAATAGGTTAAATATAGTAGATTTGAAAGAAGTAATTGTGACCAAAATATTTCCTGTCCACATAGGGTGGAGAGATTCACATGGTAAAGAAAATAATCTGAATTGTTAACATACATCAGGTATTCTCTAAGTTTATTTACGTTTTTCATCTGATTTAAGTTTATTATACTATTTAACCCTGATTTATCCTCTGATTTTAACCCAGAGACATATCCATTTTACAGATAAGAAAATTAAAGTTGAGGGATTTGTTGAAATCACAGAAGTTGTGTCTGACTCCAAATGTTATTTTAACCATAGAGCCACCAGTCTTCAAATACTCGATATTACTGGTCCCTGAAAACTCTGGTCCTCCACCACACCATTTGCAAATTGAGAATGGAAATGGTAGACGTACTTGGAGGCAATGAGGATAAACTGAACAATCTAACAGATATTAATAAAGTATTTCAAAGCCTTCTAACTTTCACCTCACTACCTGTTCAGTTTTAATTCAAATTCCTTGACTTCTCAACCATCTGATTCAGCCATTGCTATGTTCATCGTCATTTCAACATAAAGCATAATCTGGCACATATATGTTTGTGCTTCTGCTGCAAAGGAGATGCTAAGCGTACCAGAGAACTAAACAAATACCAGCTCCGCTTCCCTTTCTCTATGATATACCTCTTCTAGCTATCTTGTACTGTCATTAAACATTGCCTTGTTACTGAATCTTCTATATTTCCTTCTCCAATTATACATTAAACACTTGGAAATAAGTACCAGTATCATAGAGTTTTATGTTCCCCAGAGTGGCCCATCCCCATTCCAAATGCTTATATATAATTTCATTTCTTGTTCTAAAGATACCTCTTTTGAACCCCAGGCTGAAGAGCTGGTAGCGGACAGGACCTAGCAGCGGGAGGCAGAGTCAGCTGTCAGCATTCTTTCATGTGTGGTATGTGTGGAAGTCTCTGCTCTGACAGGCACACCCACCTGCTCCCCAAGACTGCTCTTCCTGCACTTGGAAAGCTGTGGGCATGCCTCCCAATTTCAGCTTAGGGGAGATGAATCCTTGGCCTGTTTCTCACAGCACACCATCCCATCTGTCTTGCTGCCTTACACTCCACAGAGCCCTATGCTGAACTGTCCTCCTTTCTCCCTCTACATTCCCAAGTGGATGATCTTCCCTGGTGCTCCATACCTACCCAAGACTATTCCATTGTCGATGACTCAGCTCAAGTTCCACCTACTCCTGGAAGCTTTCTCTGATCTGACTAACCCTTGGAGATACTAACTCCCTCGGGCTCCTACTACAATTCAGCACTTAGGCGTACAGGGCTGGCTGCTGCTGCTGCTCCTCCTCCCCTGGTTTTCATGAGCTCTTAGAGTATCTTTCACTCTATCTCTTGGGATCCCCACAGCACCTATCAGAGTCTGGTCACAATCAATAATAATGTCAATGAACAAACCAATTTTTGCTAAATCAGAGAGTTGGAAACTTGATTAGTTTGAATTATAACAGGCATATTGAGTCCAACATAGAGGGCGCTGGGTTTTATCCTTCTCTTTGTGGACAGAAGACCTCAGACCATAAAGGTGTCTGCTATAGGGGTGTCTGCCCCTCAATGTCAGCCATCTTCAGGGCTGTGCTGCTTCTGCAAGATGCAGTACATGTTCAAAATTAGTATGTGTTTCCTTGAGGCAATTCTCAAATCACATTTGAACTCTGTCCCCCTGCTGACCCTATGCCAAAGCTATTCTACCCGCCAAGAATGTCCCCTTGTTCTACATCTTCCATCAAATCCTAAACGCATACTCTGAAATCTTCCCTGACTATACCTTCAGCCTGATCACACAAATAGCAAAATTCCATTTTGGATCATGCTCCTACTTTGGCTGCAGAAGAATGCTTTCCATTTCAGCAAAGCACATATCTGCAGATACACTGCCCACTCTGCCAGGACAAAAGCCACATCTCATAGCAGGTCTTTCCCAACCAAGTGTACCAGGCACAATGGCTCACACAATCTGCAATGCTGATATTTTAATAAATATTTGTGGATCAAAACACCAATCGCAATAGAGCTCTAAAGTGTAATGAGTAGAAAGGTTCACAGAGTTTCACATCAAATCATCCCTTTTAGTCACTACTATTAATCAATACTTTTTTAAAAATCAAAGGTCTTCATCAGGCATGGTGGCTCACGCCTGTAATCCCAGCACTTTGGGAGGCCGAGGCAGGCAGATCACGAGGTCAGGAGTTCGAGATCAGCCAGGCCAATGTGGTGAAACCCTGTCTCTACAACAAATACAAAAAATTAGCTGGGCATGGTAGCGCGCACCTGTGATCCCATACTTGGGAGGCTGAGGCAGGGGAATCGCTTGAACCCAGAAGGTGGAGGTTGCAGTGAGCAGAAATCATGACAGTGCATGACTCCGTCTCAAAAAAAAAAAAAAAAGAAAGAAAAAAAATCAAAGGTCTCATTGCTCAAATAACAATAGGTCATAGAAAGAGACACCAACAACTGTACAGGACCTGCCATGCAGATTTCATTATTCTGCTACAAGCTTATTGGTGCCCCCATGGCTTCTGATGAGCTACTATGTTGGTTCCATCAAATTCAGCTTCTCCATCTCAACCATTCTCCAAGCCACAAATTCAAACTCCAAGAAGCTCCTTTCCACTGACAGAACTGAAAATCATTGGCAGATAAAGGGAATATTGAAGAAATTGCTTTTTACTAAATTTGGCTAACAATATTACAAGCTCCTTTTTCATCCCTAATCCTTTACTAGATCCTGGGGTAAAAGCAACTGTAGCATTTCAGTGGCTTGAAGAGGCTTCCTCTTTCTAAATATCCAACCAGTATGCTCCCAGGTACTTCATCAATCCCCCAGAACTTTTACAGTACCTTAGGCCAAAGCCCAATTTCCTTGATCCTACTCCAACCCAAATCAAAGGCGGCTCTGGTTTTGCAGACTGTAGGTCACTGTATCTGATCTCAAAATGCACACAAAGCAACCTATTAGCTATTATTGAACACAGGCTGCAATGTGGCAGGGCAGACCAGGTGCTGTGGGGAGGGAGAGGACATCCCAGGAACCCAGGAATGGCCCAAGACTTCATGCTCTTTAGAATCTACATGGAGAAATGACATCCAGCCCCCTAGATCCATGACATGAGTAAAGTATCCATAGCAGGGTTTCCCGATGCCACCTGACAGGAAGCAGCAGCAAAGCCCAACTACAGAATATTTTCTGGACTTCTAGAAACTGTCTTTGTCTGTTCCGTCTCCCTTGATTCAAGTCAGTTATTTTACCAAAGAGAACCAGTTCAAAAGTGGATAATGTAATCCCTTTCTTCCTTCCACATTACTTTTAGTGGTATGTTCTCACATTCAGCTCACCATTGCCTCCTCTCCCCTTCCCGGTCCTCCAAGACTGACTCCAGTGTTCTAATGAGTGCTCACCCCAATTCTACTTACCCCAGCGCACCACCTTCCCTTTCTGTAACTCTTTCAGCGCATCAAACATTTAGCAAAGTGCACAAATCCTCGGTGGGATTGGTTTGGACAGTTGTTGGGGGTGCCTTTAAGGGGGTTTGAGGAGCTCTGACCTTTAAGAAATCCTTAACATTCCTAGGACACCTCTAGCTATAGAATCACAGAATTTTAGAAGGGACACTCTATACCAATCCAAACTTTTTTACTGTACAACAGTAGAAAGGCAATGTAGCTTGTCCCACATCATATGCTAATAGGTGTGAGCCCAGGCTGCTTTCTGCCTCAGCCTTCTTGACCTCTTAGGCCAACCAGTTGCACCCAACCTCCTCAGCCTTCTCTGTTTTCCACTGTGGCCAGGCTCACACCATCACTGAAGAGCGGAAAAGCACTTGGACTTAAGCAACAAAGATGACTGCATGGTTAAGTGCCAAAATGAGCAAGATGGACAAAAAATACAATTGGAATTTTCAGAGAAAGTCAAGAGCTATGTGTGTTAGAGTCACAATGAGACTCTGGTAGGCACTATTATTATTAATAAATATTTGATGACTGAATGAGTGAATCGGTGACTGAAAGGATGCACATGTGGTAAAATATGCTTAACTCTTAAACTTTAAGGGAGAAACTTTGGGTTGATTGCCCCTGAAAGGCAGCTGAAAATATAAAAAGCCATTATCATTGGCTTAAAGTAGTTACTATTCACACTGTCTACGGGGCCCTCACTGTGTTGCTTCATAACGCAGAGCATTAATACACCTTAAACAACATTGACTTTCAATATTCTATCTCTTCATAAATGCTGTGATTCATTCAGGAAACAAAAAAAAAATCATTAATAAATAAGGTTCAACGCTGTGTAGGAAAACCTGTCCCCTTCTTCAAGGGCTCAGAGCTTGGGGGTGTAAGTGACAACAAACAGCAAGGCAGCATAAGCTGGGTGCCTTGCTCTGGGAACTTGGGATGAGGAGCTGAGAGCTGGGAGGAAGGAACTAGTTAGCCCCCAGGGAGGAGGCTGGGTGCAACTAGTTGGCCTAAGAGGTCAAGGCTCTGGTTATAAGGGACCAGTCAGGGCACTTTCCACCTGGAGGTGACAACACAGAGACAGCTGAGGTGCGGAGGCAGAAAGATGTTCAGAATGCCCAGAGTCAGTGAAGAAACCAGTCTGACAACAGAGCCTCGGGCATATTGCATAAAATCGGGGTTCAATCTAGAACGCTGCAAAGTGCCTGCTGCTGGCTGCCAGACAGGGCAAACCAGCTCTCATGAGAAAGGGTAAAAGGAGGGACACAGAAGAGTCAGGGAACAAATGGGCTGTGAAGAACTTTCCTGATTCTGGAGAACTTACTGGAATTGCTGGGACGGCGGCAACCCTGCTATTAGTTCTTTTCTTTAGAGAGGCTAGAAATTCTGTCCTGAGTGCCATTGCTTAAGTATTGCGGTTTCCTGATGGAAAACCTCCCCCTCATTCTCTCCACCTCGCCTCCCCTCCTTGTGTGTTTGCACATCTTTTTCCTTTTCTCTGGCTGATCCTTAACTCAAAGAGCATTTCCCGAATACTGGGACATCTTTGAGTCCAACTGGATATCACCTGAGACTTTGAGTCTCAAAAAGCACATGGCATAGTAGGCATCTAATAATTCAACAGTTATATGGACATCGGTTGAATTATTAGAACACCAGGAGCCCTTGTGGGCATTTCTGATCATTCCAAGGGGTTATTAATTACTGGGCTATGGCAACAATAATCCCAGGCACCAGTTTCCAGGAGGCAGCATGAAAATCCTCCCAGAGTTCAATTACAGAAATTAGCTGGTATTATTTAATCCTCGTAACCCCCATGAAGTAGGCAAGGTAAGCATCTTTATCTTTATTTTACTGATTAGTTTCCGGAGGCTCAGAGAGGTTAACTGACTTGACGGGGGTCATTTAACTGGGAAGTACAGGGACACGATCCAAAGCGGATCTTGTCACTTCAGATGTGAGGCTCTTCACACTTTGCCACAGCCGTCTGGCCCCAGGTTGGCCACCAACTTGTGTCATTTCAGGCAACCCAGTGTATCAGTTGCCTCATTCTCTGAACGGAGATAAAATGCTTATCTGGCCTTCCTCCTTAGGAGAATCAAGGGGGCGGAAGCCATATAAAGATATTTTTGAAAAGAACAAAATGCCATGCATATGAAAGGGGGTATTTTTGGTGGGAAAAGATAAGTTGGATCAGAGAAGCATTTTTCCAAGCTGACAAAGTTCTAAAACTCTTATCTGCTCACCATTCATCCCCTATTCCTCCTCAGCACTTGGAGTGGCAGAGCCTCTGCCTACCTCAGGGTTAGCTCAGCTGGCTTTGCCTACAATTGTTTTACCGGGGTCTGCTGATCATTAACCATCATGGGCTCCTGGGAGGGGGTGGCGGCTACCTCCCAGAGGACTCTGTGGACTTCAGGGCTGCTCACATTCTTTACCTGGTATCATTTGCTGTGAACAGGGTAGGAAGTCAACTGCTGGTTTCTAAGCTAAGGGCCATTAAAAAAAAAATAGTTGCTCAGTCAGGCGCGGTGGCCCACGCCTATAATCCCAGCACTATGGGAGGCCAAGACAGGTGTATTACCTGACGTCAGGAGCTCAAGAGCAGCCTGGCCAACATGGCGAAACCCCGTCTCTACTAAAAATACAAAAATTAGCCAGGCGTGGTGGTGGATGCCTGTAATCCCAGCTACTTGGTAGGTTGAGGCAGGAGAATCGCTTGAACCCAGGAGGCAGAAGTTGCAGTGAGCCAAGATCACGCCACTGCACTCCAGCCTGAGTAACAAGAGAAAGACTCTGTCACAAAAATTAATTCATTAATTAATGGTTCCTCAACCTTAGATGGTACCCTCTAATGGGGGGGGAAAACCCTCTAAAAAAAGAGCTATTCCGGACTGAACCTACGAAACTTCTAAATCAGAACAGCAAGGACCAGAAGCTTCGACTCAGTCATCTATGATCACAGTCCCCCAAAACCTTCTGCAGCCCCGACATGATGTATCTCAGGGGGGCATAAAAATCTAATAGAAAGTTCAGTAAAAAGGAAAAATGAAAACTCAGAGCTAAGTAAAAATGCAGATTGGCATCATCTTTCTGCGTTCATGAATTGTAGTCTGTGGACATCCTGGTGTGTTTTCTTTCCTGCACTTCTCAGGTATATGGCAGGCCAAAGCATGTGCAACTTCATGAAGAGTTTGTAAAACACCAGGGTTGCCTTTAAAAACCACTCTAAAAGAAGCCCAAACTTATGGCAATAGGCATGATGGTAGCACTCCTTATTCCTGGCCCAAAACACTTTGGAAAACTCACTAGGTTTCAACACATGCCACAGGATAGGAATGGAATTGGATTGTTTTGCTCCCCTCACAGGAACCCCAGGACCAGATAAAATGATGTGCATCAAGACCTCTGTGAGGCTTCCTTTCTTCAGCCCAGTGCTGCTAACTCTCCAGGGCAGCCTCCTGTGCTCCCACTACCAGCCCCTGATAGGACTCTCCCATACACTGAGTGCCTGAATAAACTCAATAACACCATCCCATTTTTAAAGCACTGCAACTCCTCCTTACAATACTAATGTGCTCATAATAATTTACCCCATTCTTCTGGCAGAAGCAAAACTGAAGCAACTTGAAATGCCATCAGCAAAAAGTTATTTATTTCCCATTCCTGAGCATCAGAGAAAACAAGGTTTCATTGGCTGGATCTGCCTTCAATAGCTTTCTGGTTTCAATTTAAACTTCAAGTCTCCAAGGAAAAAAAACTGGCATTCTGGGAGGTCCAGGCCCAGCCAAGTTTCAGTGTCTCCACAGGAACCCAGAAAGGATGCCCTAACCAGCTAGCTATTTCTCATCTGCTTCCTTTTGCATACTATATAGAAGCTTTGGAGCAGAGATTGAAGTACAACTAAAAATAATGACCACATTGAGAGAACTCTCCTCTCCCAGAGGTACACTTTTGTGCCAGATAAGTATCGATTCATCCCATAGAGGAATTCAAAGTTAACAGGAGAAATGAACAGGGAATCCAGGGGAAAGTACCTACCTATTTATTTCTTCTTCAGCAAAATCCTGCCTCCTGCCTCTCCCCACTCACCATTTTCAACTAAATCCTAAGACACTCCCAAGCACTGTTTCCTTTTTCCCCAACCCTTATTTAGATCAGGTGATTTACAAAGTAGCTCACTCTGAGTAAGGCAAGTCCATGACCAGAAGCCCTTATGGCAGCAGGGCCTGTCGGGTTAACTTAAAGATACCTCTAAGTTCCCCTATGTGATGTCCAGAACTGGGCCTTCCAGCAGCGCCTTCCTATGTAACATTCTGATGTTAACATACAAAAGATCAAATTACAGCCCTTCACTTGCCTAGCCCTCTCATGAACATATAAGGCAGTTGATATTTTCCCCCAAGCTAGAACCCCTTCTTAACCGACACTTCTGCCTCTCAGACACTCCACCTTATGTTCGCTGCAAGCCATCCCCTCCCCCACCTCCAGTTTGTTTATTCCAGAGACACATCTATTTTCCCAGCTAAAAGAGACGAGTCCCTTTCCCTCCTCTGGCTCCCGAAGGCGCATTCGCTCACCACCTCCTCCCCCAGCTCAGCTCAGGTTACTGTAGTGGCTAGCAACTCCCACAGCCCAGGTCTAACACCAACTCAACTTCCCAAGACCAATAGTTTGTTTTGGTTTTGGTTTTGTCACCTTAATGGGGGAGGAGAGATCTTGTGCCAAGCAACACTCTGGGTACCTGGTCTCCATATCTTTTGGGGCTACATTCCCTGCAGTTTGCAAATACTCTGTTTAACCACACTTGATTTCTTCTTCCTCTTCCGACTTTCCCCCAAACACTCTGTCTTAATACCCTTTTCTGGGAACAGGCAATGAGACTAAGCACAGCGGAAAACAGCACCTCACCTTCACTCTGAAACCTGGGAATCCCACGTCAGAGCAAAAGAGCTCATGCCTCCCTCAGGGTTAAGGATGGTAGAAGCCACAGAAATCATGAAAAAGGGGAGGGAGTAACCTGGGATTGTAAACTAGCTACATCTTAAAAGTGCTACAAACTTTCTCCTCCCTCACACGCCCCTGGCTGGTTGGCTCCGCCTTCCCATCCCAGCTGGGGTGTGCAAAGGAAACTGTCCCAGGAATGCCCAGGTCTGGTCCAGTGTTGCAGATGTGGCCTGCACACAACACCGCCCGTCCTCTCCAAATACCTCTGCTCTACCCCATCCCCTTTCTCCCACAGCACACACTTACATGCTTTGCACATGAAGATGAGTTTGGATGGGGCACAGGAGATATACCTATTTACTAAAGGAAGGTAAGAGATGGTGCCAAATTGGCAGATAGTTTTGGTGACAGTACAGAGACTTCAAGAAATTAGTTTTTAGTATAAATCTACAGAAAAAGAAGAAAAACAGGATGAAGAGTGAAGGAATGAAAAGAAAAAGAAGGAAAAAGAAGAGAAAAACAAGCAATGCCAGTGGACTCCAACTAAACTTTAAGAGGAAAGGTGTGGATATTTGGCAAGAGGTGGGGGGAGTGTAGGGGCTGGAAGGGAAAGGTATCTGCTGTAGAATTCCAGAATAAACTGCCCTTTTTGGAGGAGAGTTTCTGCAGGGATAAAGAGACACACAAATTGCCCTTTTAGCGTTAGATGTCAACCGTGAGATTATCAGGACAGTTTATTTGAAACGGAAACGAATCGGAAATCCTTCCCACAACAGTCCTTTTAGACAGATACACACCCTGAGAATCCAACACAGACACACATAAAGAATAAATGCAGCATCAGGGGGCAATAAGAACTCCCTTTCCACACTCCCAATACCTCTAGCCTCATCTATTTCCAATTGCACAACTTTCAATCTCCAATGAAAATATTTCCAGTTGGATCCGATTTCAGACTTGTAGTAAGTGGTCTGGATGGGGGGGCGGGGGGAATAGGTGCTGTACTGTGCAGGGGAGGGGGGCTGGAAGACAGTATTTCGGCAGTTAACTTATTTTTTTAGAACCAGCATGCTCTACCGATCAGAAATTGCTATTACCCAACAATGCTTCCATCACAAACAGACACTGAAAACAGCATCCCCGTTATCACCATCTTGCTAAAGATCTGCCCGGTCCAGTTTACCTGACTTTGTCCCTGCGGAACTTCTCAGACAGTATTTCGGTCAAAGAGAAAATGGTTTGGAAGACAAAAACAATAAATCGATACCGAAGGGTTCCCTTTCCGGAGTGATTTCCCACTGGAAACCACCGAACGGGGAAGCCTGCCGTTCATTCCCAAGCCCACGGCTCCTCTAGAAACGCACACAATGCGTGCTTTCAAAACGGCATTCGTCTGCTTTTAAGGGAATTCCTATCTTTTCAGAGTCCCAAAACCAGAGAGCATAAGAAAGAGACTCAAATCCATTGATTAAGATTTTTAAGAAAAAGACTAACACACAGCCACAACACAAGCACACACCAACCTTCGCCGGCTGGACCACTTCTTGCCTGTTCTTCTTTCTATTAACGACACGTTAGATTCTGATACATTCCCCCCCCAAAAAAATCCAACTAGGTTACAATGTAGCTCTCTAGCTCCACTTAACCTGCAAGTTACAAAGAGAGAAAAAAAAAAAAAAATCCTGCCTTCCCACCCCTTTCCTTACCCCCTCCCCCTCCCGAGTCCACTCCACCAACGCCAAACCCGCCAGCCCCGCCAGCCGGCGGCAGGACCGAGGGAGGGTGCAAAAGGCGGGGGGCGGGGGGGGAAGATCAGATTAGGCGAAACTCAATAAGCTCCCAGCCCTCCAGCCCAAAGCTTCCACCATCGCCGCCACCAACGAGCCACTCCAATTGAGCCAGCATCGCCGCCCACCCGCCGGCCCGCCGGAATCGCGCCCATCTCCTGCAACCTCGCCCGGACCGGCATCCCGCCCCCTCGGCCCGGTCTCCCCCTTCCCGCCGGGTGCAAAGTCAAAGACCCAGCAAGGCGACGTGAACTTTTGCATGCAGGGCACACACGTCGCCCCCGGTTCCGGGCGTGCGGGGGCCCGCGGCGCAGAGGGAGGCTGGGCGCCCGGGCTCCCGGGCCAAGGTCGCCGCGCGTGCTCACCCATGTCCCGGCGGCTCCGGCTCCGCTGGCCCCGGCGCTCGCTCAGATCCCGGCTCCGGTCGCTCGCCCGAGCCCCCAAAGGTGCTGCTGCGGCAACTCCATGGCGATGAGCATCTGTCAAACGGCGAGCCGCGGGCTGGCCGCCCTAGCTCGGGGGGCGCCGGGGCCCCCGGGCGCGCGGAGGCGGCGGCGAGCGGCGGGCGCCCCGGCCGGCCCCGCGCTTCCCGCCCGACTCGGCCGCCTCCGCCGCGCCACCGATTTATGGAGAGAGATATCAAGGGGGAAAATGGCGTCTCCGGAGCCCGAGGAGTCCTGGAGTAATCACATTCACACACACACGCCCGCACGCACACACACTCGCACACACTCGCACACAGGCGCGCGGCGAGCCCTGCTAATTTTAGCAGGAGCCAAAAAAAAATTTTTATATATATATATATATATCCCCGTCTCTCCGATCAATGCTTTTTTTTTTTTTTTTTGCTTTTTTTTTTTTTTTTTTTTTTTTGCTTTTCTTCAAAGGATGGGTTGGAGCGTTAAAAATGTTGCTGGGTTTGGGCTCGCAGGAGGCGGCGCGCGGAGGGCGAGGGCGCTTTTGCTGAGCTGTGCAGTTCGGTCCGCGGCGCCCAGCGGCCCTGCCCGCCCGCTTGTCCGCCCGCGGTCGCTAGTGTTGCCGCCGCCGCCGCCGCCGCCGCCGCTGCTCCATGGCCGCGCCCGCCCCGCGCCCCCGCCGCGTCCCGTCGCCGCCCGCCCGCGTCCCTGGCTAGCGCTGGACTGGGGTCGGGCCCGTGTGCCTGCCTCCCGCGCCCTCTCCGAGTCCCGGACTCCTAGTGAAAGGAAAGGGGAGGGCGCGGGCGCGGGAGGGAGAAGGATCGGAGCGGCAGCGCGGCCCAGCCGAGCGGGTACCGACCGTCACCCCGCGATCTTCCTCGCAGGGGGCGCCGGCGCCCAAGCTGCTCGCCCGAAGGGCCCAGGGCCGCTTCCCAGACCGGAGCCGGGGGAGGCGCAGCCAGTAGCGAGCCGCGAGCGATCTCTCCCCCACCCGCCCCCCTGCCCCAGTGAATTTCTGTCAATTGAAGGGAGCGGGTCTCTTGCCCGGGGAAAAGGAAAACAGTTCGTGGACGGGCATCCGGGACCCCTCGCCGCCCCCAGCGCCCCTCCCGCTCCCCGGAGCCCTTGCGGCCCAGTGGCTCCTGCGCGCCGGAGTCCGCCGCGAAGACTGAGCGGCCGCGGGGAGCGCCGCGGGCTAGGCGCGTATTCCTGGGCTCAACACTGCCACTATCTGACACAACAGGAGCAGTGTCGGGGGGGTCCTGCGCGCCCAGACGTGAGCTGTGATAGGCTCTCGAAACTGGGCGCATTTTTTTTTAACCTGGTAATTACATTTCACTTTCAGGGGTTTTTTTGGGTTTTTTTGTTTGTTTGTTTTTTTGTTGTTGTTAAGCGACTTGTATGCATTCAGATCTCGTGCATTTTCTCGTTATTCACGAGAATTGGACACTTGATGAAGGGAAGGACCTGGAGAGACGGCAAACGCGCACTGGCATGCAGTTGTCTTCAGGGTGGTGGGAATGAACAAAGTGGAATGTCTGTCTTCAGTTCTTACAAAATATGGTGGCATTTTTAATCTCTGAGTGTATTTGGCCTACAAAGGGGGTCTTTTCAGGGAAACCGAGGAATGGAACCCTTCAGAGACATGTCTACATTATAAAACAATATAGGATAGATACGGATTCGGGAAGGTCTGCAAATGGTTCCGCTTAAAGACCTTGAAGTAAAGTTGACTGAGAACTCAGATTCTGAGACGAATCCTTTCACGTTCTTCATGAGAGTTTTGGGCTATTTGGACTGAGGAATGATTTGGAGGTGAGTCAGGGGCATTCCCTCACTGAGGCCATCAGTGGCTGCCTCCTTGCAGTGGCTGCTGGTTTGAGTTCCTTCACAGAACTTCTTCGTCAAGTTTTTCATAGGAAAGCTGCAGTGAAGTGGAGTGAAAGAGACTGTGGACTGAAGGGTGAACCCCTTCCAGCCCCAATCCCATCCCGATTCCTGTCTGGATGCAGGTTCAGTCTGACTCAGAACGGACAGTTCACCCTTTTACTGATCCAAGTGCTCTGTCCTCTTTTATTCAGAGGAATGTTGTGACTGGCCACAAACTTTTCCTCTGTCACTGCAAGACCTCCCGTGGAGCCATGTTTCAATAGGTCTTCTACTAGGCTTTATTACTGCGTCATTGTTATTGCTGGGAAAATAATGCTTGATTAGGAAAAAAAATAGCAGGCCATATGAGCTGATGATAGAAGTAGAGATCAAGGCACAGAATACAATATCAAACAACTATTCTCTGTAATCAAATGACCTTTCTCATTTGCTTGTACACCCAGATTTCTGAAATCCTATACCAAAAATAGAGAACTAAAATAGCATGTAACCTATTCCCCACACTTTTCCAGTGGAGAAAGTAGCCCCAGAAATCAGAAGGGTTTGTCCACAAGCATTTGACTGTCTGATGCCATCCAAAACAGAACTAAAGCCTATTGCCCTAGTCCTTTCCCTTCTATAACCTAGGCATATTTACAGGGTCTTCCTTCCTGTGGTGGTGTGTGGATTACAAGAGTAGCTAAGAAAAGCACATACCTTATTAAAATTCACTACAATAGATGATAAGTCTGTAGAATTATAATGCAGTAGAAGTTTACCTGTGAAATCACCTATTAGAATCCCATCTTTTTAAAACTGGGGAAACGATGCACTACCCCAAGCCACTAAGTTAATTCAAAGCCAGGAATAGATGCCGTGTTCCTTGACGTCTTATCCAAAGTTCCTTCCTTATATGTAGCCCATCTTTGAATCATGAGAGGGGAGAGGAGAGAAAGGAAAGGAGGGATATTCTCACTCTCTTACATATATATGAAAAAATATATATGCCTATGTGTGTGTGACGGGGCGTACAGTCACGCACCCATAATAATGTTTCTGTGAACAACAGACCACATATATGACTGTGGTCCCATATAATATAATACTTTACTTTTGCTATACATTTTCTATGTATAGATACACAAATACTTACGACTGTGTTACATTTGCCCACGTTATTTAGTACAGTAATATTCTGTACAGGTTTGCAGCCTAGAAGCAATCGGCTACCCCATATAGCCTGGGTGTGCAGTAGCCTACATCATCTAGATTTATGTAACTGCACTCCATGATGTTTGCACAATGTCACCCACCGATGTATTTCTCAGCACACATCCCCATGGTTAATTGAAGCATGATTGGAGATATATAGATATATATATATACACACACATATAAATATATACACATATAAATACATATACATATATGAAATAGATGCCATAAATATTTTATACATATTAATATTTTTAGTATATAACAATATATTACAAATATAAAAATTTTCATATATAATAATAAAGGATTTCTAAAAACTAAAACCCCATCACTGAACTATACATCTGTTAATAGAATAGGACCTATGTTCAAATCCTAGGTGAATGTCACAGGAATTCTTCTCATCTTATTTCTCAATTCGACCACTTTGTGATCTTCTGAGAAACAAACCTTGACACACAGAAAGTCTGAATTTCATCTAGCCTGAAAATAGAGTCGGACAATTTTAAGATACCCATTTTCAGGGCCCAGGAACCCTTGAAAAAAATCAAAAGGCCATCCGAGCACTTGATGGGAATGCACAGGACATACATCTCTTAGTACCACACAGTCTCCAATATCTGAATCATGCAGGCACTCAGCAAATAATTATGGAGCATGGTGATGTGCCAGATACTTTGATAGCAACTAGAGATATAAATGTGACCAAGACATAGTCCCCATCCTCACAGAATTCATGACCTAGTGGGAAAGATTGTCATGAGAACTTCTGACTACAACTAATTCCCAAAAATATCAGAAAGGAGAGGCTTACAAAGTGCATGGAGTACAGTTGCTGAATTGGTGGGAGGAGAGTGGGGTCTGAAATCACGTCTTCTTAAAAATTGCTGCACATTTATTTTCTATGTGTATTTAATACACACTTTTCATTTTCCCCTTTGCACACACATATATTTTTTTCCATTATCTGTTTTCCAACCAAATTTAAAACTTATGAGGACTAGGCTGTGCCTTGCATGGACAATGTCAATAAATGTAGTTGAGAATAATTGTTCCTCTGATATCACCAAATATCTGAATTGCTGCCAACTGGACTATGGCTCTGTGCTCTGGGCATCCATGTGCCTAACCTATAAAATTACCATAATGATAACTCCTTTTTGTCCAAGGCCCTATGCCAGATGTACTCCAAGGATCTGCAGAATGATCATTTGCAGCAGGATTTGAGGACTAGAGGGATATATACAACTCAAGGTTTGCCTCAAAGCACAAGAGGAAGTCATGTCATTTTCTTTCTTTCTTTTTGTTTTTCTTGAGACGGAGTCTTGCTCAGTCCCCAGGCAATGGTGCAATGGCGCGATCTCAGCTCACTGCAACCTTCGCCTCCTGGGTTGAAGCGATTCTCCTGCCTCAGCCTCCTGAGTAGCTGGGACTACAGATGTGCACCACCATGCCCTGCCAAAGTTTGTATTTTTAGTAGAGACCATGTTTCAACATGTTGGCCAGGATGATCTCGATCTCTTCACCTCATGATTCGCCTGCCTCACCTCCCAAAGTGGTGGGATTACAGGCATGAACCACCATGCCCGGCCTAGGTCATGTCATTTTCATATCTCTGAAGCTAAAGGTAAAAAGAAATGAGACAAACCCATCCTTTTTTCCTTTATAAGAAGCTGAGATCAAGCAGTGTAATCAAATACTCAGAGCCAGTCACGTTCTACAGTGTTGATTCTCGCCTTTCTGGGAAATGGGTTAGTAATATCTAATGTAGTGCTTCTCAATACTGATTATGAATCAAAATTACCTGGAGGAATTACTGATGCTTGGGATCCATCTTTATTTAACTGGTCTTGCATAGACCCAATGTCAGTACTTTTAACAAAATCCTAGGTGCTTCTGATATGTAACAAGCATTGAGAATCACGAATCCAATCGAAAGCTCATGCTCCCACAGTGTGATCAGGATACTTACAAAACTCCTACTCTCTTAGCTAACATAGCATGCGTAGGTTTCCCTAAACAAAGGAGGTGGTAGCCACAAGGAACTATACAGTGAATAAGTCACATTTGGAGTTTAGGGGCCATTCTGGAAATGTAGAAATTCAGAGTATGTTCTATGCTGGAATAAAAAAAGGCCATAGACCAGACCATAAAAGAGACTCAGTTATAAACTTATTTGATAAGTCCCATCATCTCTCTGCCCCGCCAATTTCACTTCCGAAAAAAAGAGGAGTATTTGAAAGCCTCTAAGGACCAAACCAGCCCTACAATTTTCTCAATTTTTGATTCTAGGTCACAAGAGAGTCCCAGAAGAACAGTGAGAGCATATTGGGAACAGTCAGATTGGGATGTGAAAGCTTTTCTTAAATGTAAGAAAAGCGTCAGGGAAAATACAAACGAGATTACTTGACTCTGCTTGAGGGTGGAGGGGGTGGGTGATAACAAGCCCTGGTCAGCTGAGGTTATGAGGAGGCAGACCTCAGCTCAATAGAATGAAAAATACTGTTATTGAACCTACACTGAGAACAAATCACTACTTAAATAATATTGAGCTCGCTGTCTTGAGAAGTATTCCAGAAAAAAATTTGGGTCTTTATTTTTTCATTTCCTCCCAACTGCAGATTGAGGGGAAATTTTTTTAAAAGTCCTTGAGATCAAAGACTTTCCATTGTACTTCTGTATCTTCACTGGTTAAGATTGTACCTGGAGCCCACTATATGCCCAGTAAGGGCTGGTGGAATGTCAAAAATATTTGACAACCAACATGATACGGAATCAGTCCATAGAATGGATGCTGACCCATGGCTCCGCTCAGTCAAGGGATTTCCTTTCGGTTATATGATCCTGTGGAGTTCAGGAGAGACAGAATGTCAGAATGAGAGGCATGGGGGTGAGTTTAGAGCAGTAATTCTTTTAAAATTCAAATATTTTAAGATCAGCATGCCTATCTATGCATATGAGATGAACGTCAGTCCTGCCTCATGAATGCATGAATGAATCAACCAAAGATATTGTGAGAGAAAGAAAATGAGTCTTGGAATGTAGTCCTGCTCTGCCATTAACTGTCTGGGTGAAGCTAAGCCAATTTCAGACCTCTCTACCTCAGTTCTCTATAAACTGAGAACTTAAAATCTTGCCCTAAGATATTAATGATTATGAGGCTCACAGGAAAATCAGATGTACAGTTACATTACAAACTTAAATAATTCTGTTCAAATACTAGTTTTGATTATTAAAATATCATGTGGGCATGACTCCTCCCTGATGCAGTCTTAGTTTGCCACCTGTGGGGTCCACATCATATCTTTTTCTCTCTAGGAAAAGAGAAGGTAATTTCCATTCCTGATTCCTTCCACTCCAGCCCCACTTTGGAAAAGACTCATCTCTCCAGTTCCTTCCCCTGATACTACTGTGGTTGCTAAGCAACAAGGCGCTAAGCAGGAGCACGATGTAATTGTCCCAGGAAGGGAATCCCAGGTCCAACAATGACTAGATTTTAGTTTTGGAACCTTTGCCTTCCTGGCTGCAAGAAATTCACTAAAGGAAGCTTTCTTGGCACACTTATCCTTGGGAGCATCCTCCAAGAGACCAGCTTTCACTACTTGAAAGGCAACAAGGTGGGGAAGAGCATTCTTCTGGGTTTTCATTTTCTGGCTCTTCAGTAAATTTGTCACTGTGACTTCAGACTGCTCCAAATATGAAGCAATATTTGAAATGTTCCCAATTCCTAGCAGGGCCTTAGGAGCCCTGCTGTAAAGAGTTTATGTTTATATCACTCTGGATGGCATAGGAGCCAAAAGGAGATCTCAGAGGAATACCACGGAATTGTGGAGGTTCTTCTTTCTCCCTAAAAATCCCACCCACATGGGCTGTAACAGAAAAAGGGATGCACAGAAAGGTCATTGTAGAGATGACTTGTTTACTTTAAAAGGGAGTTTATTGAAAAGATACAAGTGAACCTGCTGGAAGGCAGATATAGAAAGTATAGTCAGGCCTCGTGGGAATTGGGAAGTTGCCAGGCAGCTCCTCTCTTTTCCTCTCCAGGGTCACACTGACTCTTGCCTCCCTGTGTTTCCTTTTATCCATCTGGAGACAAATTTTCTTTGCAAGATTCTTGGTTTTGCTCCTATATAACTTTAGCTTACATCTGACTTTGGTTTTCCTAACCCTTCATGATACCTCCAACTGTTTTGGCAATCTTTTATGGGATACAGCTTCCTCATAGGAAAATATCTGATTGCCTTCAGTGCATCAAGGCACATTCCTGGTACCTGTGGCTGAGGCCAAGAAGATGGTACCCGCGTGGCCCAGTAGCCCCAAGCACTTCTTCAGCAGGACTACAGGGAATGTGTCTAAGATGGGGCTGGTCCTCCAGGTCAATTTAGAATGAAGATTAAAGACTCTCAGTGAATTTATATACTTGCAATACAAGGTCATCTTGTAACAGGAGAAGAATTTGGGTTTGAAGTTAGACAGGTTTGAAGTTGACTCACCCTGAGGAAAACTAGTCAAGCTACCTCTCTGAGTTTTAGCTTCTTCATTTGAAAAATATGAACTTATAGTGGTAGAACCAACTCTTTAGAGTTTTAATGAGGATTAAATGCAGTTAAATGAAATAATGTATGAAAAGCACCTATGTGGCCAAGGTTATGCTAGGGGCTGTAAGAGTACAGGAGATACATAGCATACGTATTTGTCAATAAACGTTCATTAGAACTTACTATATTTGACCTGAACTTGGTACTACAAATACAAAAACTATAATGAAATGTTTTTCACCTTGATAACTTTCAGTCTTGAAAAAGAGACTCATGCAATGTATGTGAACCCAATCTGTCGTTCTACTGCTTTCATCTCTTAGTGTTTGAATCTGAAGAACAGAGATTACTGCTTATTCTTAACCTCATACCCAAGGCCAGCTCTAGCTGTTAGTAGCAGAAGAGATCTCCATACACAGCCCTTTCCTACTGATACAGTTTGGCTGTTCTCCCACCAAAATCTCATCTTGAATTGTATTCATAGTTCCCATAATCCCCATGTGTTGTAGGAGGGACCATGTGGGAGGTGATAGATTATAGGGGCAGTTCCCCCATGCTGTTCTTTTGATGGTGAGTTCTCAGGAGATCTGATGGTTTTATAAGGGGCTTTCCCCCTCTTCACTCTGCACTTCTCTTTCCTGCCATGTGAAGAAGGATGTGTTTGCTTCCCCTTCTGCCATGATTATTGTAAGTTTGCTGAGGCATCCCCAGCAGTGAGGAACTCTGAGTCAATTAAACCTCTTTTCTTTATAAATTACCCAGTCTCAGCTATTTCTTCGTAGCAGTGTGAAAATGGACTAATATACCTATCTCATGCAGCTTGCAAATTTGTCACACAAGACTACATGTAAACCAGTAAGAAAAAAATACAAGACATGGTATGGAACTGTATCTACTATTGACTAATGTGAGCAGATAGAAAGGATTATCTTACAGGAAAGCGCTTAGGTGAGATGACCTGTAAAGTGTTCTCTATCCATATGATACTATGAAGCTAAGAGATGGAAAGAAGAGAGAGACCCAAGTAAGCCACAGTTAAGATACAAGCTTTTATGGACAACTTGAACTGCCCTGAAAAGAAGCAGAGGATGTAGGTAGCAACGGACCTGGCTAGTCCTATCTGGATCATTCAGTTTTACCGTGGAGTATTTTAGAAGCATGTGAAATTGTCAGCCTATTATTGCTAAAAAGAGTTATTCTTAGTTTAGTGAGCATCATAGGAACATTAGAGAGATCTGGGTAGAGGACAGTTTTTTTAATAATAGGAGGATAGCCATGGGAAAACATTAATATGAGCTCTGCTTCCTGAACATTGGGTTCATTCTAAACTCTGAAGTTGAAATCCACAGAGTCACTCTTTGTTCCTTGATAGTTATTTGCATCAGTGCACGTATCAAATACAGTACTGTGGATCTTGACACTAGATAGACCTTTGGAAATGTCATTTGGTTCAACCCCAGTTCCTAGTGATTCAACACAAGATCCATGGAACTGAACCAGCTAGGTATGCTGAAACAAATTGAGGAAAGTTATACAGCCAGTAGTTATTGGAACTGGGATTTAAAGCCCAGTAATTTGACTCCAGAGCCCGCCCTCTTATCCATTGCTTCATATAGCCGTTCTATTGCACGACTGCCTTGCCAGAGAGCAGCAACCAGATACCTGGATGCTCGTTACATGGCCTCTTTAGTATGTATTGAATAGGCTTGTTGATTTCAGCCTTCTAAACTAAACAAATCATTGAAACTTCAAATTATACAGCTGGCAGTTTGTTAGAGATCATTTGGACCAAAATAATTCATTTTTGTGATGAGAAGAAACTGAGAACCAGAAAGATAAGCATGAAGGTAATAAAGTCAGATTTAAAACTAGCACATTGGACTGTAGTTTCAGAGTCCTTCCCATTATATTCAGATGTCAGGGCTTGGTTACGCTTTCTGCAGACCAATGCACACCAGGAAAAAGAGAACGAGGAACTAGGAGGTTCCACAAATGGCCATCTCAGTGAGCCTTCAAAGCAGAGATATCTGGGCATGTTCTCTTTGAGAAAATAATTTGACATACACTTTGCAATTGTTCATTTTCCATGTAAATGGTGGTCCAAAGAAAACAAAATTGGGTTTAATGTTCCATTTAGACCAATATTCTCTCAGCCAATTACTTAAATTTTCGTCTTGTAATAATTGAAAGTAAGAAAATGTTTCAAGGTAAAAGTAAAAGAAACAATATTTTGAGAGGTTAAAAATAAGCCATAAGTATGAAATATGTATAAGGTATTTCTGAAAATGGTTGGCACATTTTTGCAAAGAAAAACTGATAATTACAATGTCATATATTCATAGTGAAAAATGTAGGATATATCCAACCTTAGTATTATAAGTCACTGGACACAATGGTAGGGACTGTAGAATATACTATGAAAGGTAAGATTCCAACCTAGCCTGGGAGATACTTTTAATCCAGATAGTTGCTTAAATCACTTAGTTTCAGGTCAGCAGAGAAGTTTATTGAAGATCCTTCTGAGTTCAATAAAAAAATGATGATTGAGTGCACTAACTCACAACTTTGCTTATCCAGATCCCCAGTCAATTTTACCAAAATCATATACACCTCGACATCTCCCATAGTATTACAAATGAATACATTTCCTTGTGGACAATATTGTGGATACTCATAATATATGTCTCTAATCAATCTGTATCATCCATTATTTAAAACTGGGGAAAAAAACTTATATCTAAAAATAATGTTCATCAAGCCCTGTCTGAATTTTTTTTCAATCAATTAAATTATATGTGTGTGTATGTTCATTTTCATTTTATTCCTCAACTTCTCCACAGTCAATTCCTTCTGTCTAAACAATGAGATGATGTGTATAAAATGCTAAAGCAAAGTGTCTGACACATAAGATGGCAAGCAAATGGGAGTGGTTTCCACATCACCTGGATTGTATGTATTTCCTGTATCATTTTTTCAAGTCATTTAAAATTCTGTTTATGGGCTAGGTGCTTTGGATCACTCTTATAATCCCAGCACTTTGGGAGGCTGAAGAAGCAGGATCATTTGAGCCCAGAAGTTCAAGACCAACCTGGACAACACAGGGAGACCCCATCTCCATAAAACATTTTTTTTTTTTTTAATAGCTAGGCATGGTGGTACACACCTATGGTGCTAGCTACTCGGGAGTGTGGAGTGAGAGGATTGCTTGAGCCTGGGAGGTATAGGCTGCTCTAAGTTGTGACTGTGCCACTGCACTCCAGTCTGGGTGGCAGAGTGAGATATTGTCTCAAAAATAATAATAATAATAATAAAAATTCTATTTATGGTGATGTAACAACTTTTAGATATTATTACTATCTGTATCTAATGTTTTAACCACTGCAGCAACCTGTATATGGTTGCAGCATTGTGATGTATAATGCAATTACCTCCAACCAATATTCTCAAGTTTGAGAACAGAAAGGAAAAATAAAATGAACAAGTTAATAAAATTTAATTTTCTTAAACCTTCATGCGTAAGATAAAATGGTGACTTGTTTATGTATGTTAATCTTTAAATAAGAACGCCTCTTTAATGAAAGTAGTGACTATACCTTTTCTCTAGCATAATAAAACACAAGGCTGATAGAAGGCAATTCTATTTCTTATCTTAGGATTTATATATTTATTCTTAGGATTATATATTTATTAATTGTACCAGGGCAGGTGTGAAAAGGGTTGGAATTTAATTCTGTGTCTGTGAAGAAGGTGTGACAGACTTTGGGTAAAAGTCATAGCTGAAAGTCATGGATCAGTGAGATAAGCAGGGCAAGTCTTCCCCAAGTGACACTAAATTTAGACACAATGGAGATAAAGAGTCAAAGATAAAGTTGTGGGTGTACCAGTAAGCAGACACCCAGTCTCACCCAGACTGTGAGAGTAAATCTAGGGTGGCAACACTCTGCCACCAGCCTCTGGAGCTCATGGCCCTGGGAGAAGGAAGGAGATTGCAAGACTAAGGCAGGGACCTACATCTGGCAATGGAGATACAAGGCAAATCAGACCAATGAGAAATTATGGTCATAATAGAGACTAAAGCAAAAGGGGAGTTCTATAAATCCACAGAGGGGATGTCCAAGAAGGTATCTCCGTTTCTGAAACTTCAGCGGAGGGATCCTAGTGGTCAGAATGGAACGACTGTAGGGCAGTGAGTCACGTCCAATGATCAGTACAGAAATAGGCTATCCTGGCAGGAAATTAAATATTCAGCACCAGGTCATGTTAGGCTGCTCCAACAAGACTTGTACAATGACCAGTTTCTTCGTATCAGCCTATTGGTTAAAAGGGAGATGAAAAGATTACTTAAAATTCTTCCTTAAATCAGATTTGTTTGATACCTGGAATGGGATTTAAATTTCTGTGGAAATCAGTCTGTCTATTGTGAAGAGGGAGGGAAGACATCAGCAGGAGAACCGAGGAGGCAGCCTGAGAGATGCTGCTGAAAATGTCCTCATACATTGTAAAAACAGTTTCACTTGTTTACTCAGCAGCTTCTACTCAAGGTCTAGTTTTCAGTTAGCTAAATCTGTTAGCTTGGAAAAAAATTAGAAATATTGTATCTCCAGTATAAATACAAGTGTTCTGTCTTGCCCAGGGGATTTTAAGTGAAGGAGGGAAAGAAGCACTCTGCTTCAGTGATTTCAAAATATTTCTTGGATACTAACTACTACTAGGGATTCTAGGGATTTTCCTTGCCATAGATTTCTCCATGCCACAACTCATCCCTAACCATTGATACCTCCCCACAAACAAACAACTGCATAAAGTATTTTCTGTATTTATCACCAAGCTTTCCCTATAGCGCCTAGAACAGATACTTATCTGCCTAGCCCTTGTGATTCTGAAGAGGCACTGCAAGGAAGTCAAAATGTAAAGTGCCAACATTCTCTCAAAAAGGAAAATGCACTGAGGAAAACCTGATATTCTACACTATTTCTTTCCTTAAGGCATTTGTTGATTCAGAAAACCTACAGGGAGCAAGAGCCTGAAACAGCAAATAGAAGGTAGAAGCTAAGAGGTAGAAAAGCTGAGCGGAGTTTGACAATATCAGAAACTGAGAAGGAAAAAAAAAGAATGCTCCTTAGGGCTTTCAAGGGAACTAGGACTTGAAGGGCCAAAGTCACAGAGAAGAAAAACACAAATGGGGTCCTACCTGGCCATACACACTAACATTCAGGAGACTCTGGCCTTGCGGGGAAAGAGGCCTAGAGAAGGGAAGTAGTTCAGCTGAAGATATACAGGAGTCCTGGCCAGAGGAGGCAACAACTGATTGGATCACCTTCTCAGGAATAGTTACCAGATTATTTGCAACCTCCAACCAGATCCTTCTCTACCGTGATCTCCCTCTACTCTGTTATTGAAACTCCCCAGCTCTCTGTATCACTCTACATAACTTTGCTGGCTAAGCAGAACTTGAGGTTAAGATTAAGGGTAACTTATAGTAGGATTTTAGTTATATGGAGAAATAAATAGATTTCTGTTTCTGGCTATCACAGAGTAATTTGCATTGTACCTACTCACCTACTTAGAATAAAGCACATCTGTTCTAAGGCATTTGAGAACAACCAAGGAAGTCCAAACGTTAGGTGCCAGGATTCTCTCAAAAAGGAAAATGCATTGAGGAAAACCTGGTATTCTGCACTATTTCTTTCCTCAAAGCATTTGCTGTTTCAGAAAACTCACATAGAGCAAGAGTCTGAAAAACCAAGTAGAAAGTAGAAGCAAAAAGGTAGAAGAACTGAGTAGAGTCTGATAATATCAGAAACTGAGAAGAAAAAAAAAAATGCAGCTTAGGGCTTCCAAGGCAGCTAGGACTTGAAGGGCCAAAGACACTGAGAAGAAAAACACAAATAATTAAACTCTTATACCGTTTTTCCTAGTGAGGAGTGTGATGGCTCCTAAACAGGAGACTGAGAGGTCAAAGAGAATACACACTCATAGGCTAAAAATCTAAACAGAGTTTTTTTTGCAGACAAAATATGTGAAAAAAAATGTACAGTTCAGGCTCCACCAAGAAAGAGGAGTTCTGATAAGTACTCCCAGGCTTTCATCTAAAATTCCTGAAGCCTTCATCTTAAAGGTAAGGGTAAACTAGAAACACAATGATCTCTGATCAAAATGGAATAGGCCTTACAGTGATAGAAGTCCAGTTCCAAATTAGTTCAATATCTGATTAAATTAAGGTAAACTGCCCATAGAGATCAAAAACACATTTTTTTCTGGAGGAATGTGACATTGACCAGAACTTCTGTGATTTTTGTACATAATGTCTAGCATTCAAGCAATAGTACTGGGCATTATGAGTTCCCCAAGGTTGAGACTCATAGGGGAGGAATGAAAAGAGGTTTATTAATATATACAGATACACAGTTAGATAAAAGAAAAAAGACCTAGTGTTCATTAGGTCAGTAGAATCACTATAGTTTACAACAATCTATTGTACATTTTAAAATAGCTAGAAGAGAATAATTTGCATAAAGAAAAGACATATATTTGAATATATTAAATCATCACATGTATAAAATCATCACAGATGTACTCTGAAAAGATGTTTATTCTGTGTCAAATTAAAAAAATTAAAAAGTTACTAAGCATTTAAAAAGATGAATAAAAGAAAAAAAGAATGAAGCAGTATAATGTTATCCAGATTTCGGAGTTATCAGTTATGGATTATAAAATGCCTGCTATTTACATATTTAGAAAAAAGAGAAGTTGCAAAATTCAACCAGATGCATATCTCTTATTAAAAAGAAAAGAAATAGAAAATCTAGAAGAAAAAACTCAGTGGCAGAAAGTAAGGGTTTTATAAATGGGTTTATTGGCAGATTAAATACAATGAAAGAGAGGATTGGTAAACTGGCAGTTAGGGCAATAAAATATATCCAGCCCCAAGCATAGACAAATGTAAATACTGGAAAGATGTGCATGGTTCATGAACTATAAAGCATGATTTAACGTGTTTCAAAGGATTAAAACATTTTAAAAGTCACAGAATGATCTCTGATCAAAATAAAATTAACTTGCTGGGCACGGTGGCTCACACCTGTAATCCCAACATTTTGGGAGGCTGAGATAAGAGGATCACTTGAGCCCAGGAATTCAAGACCAGCCTGGGCAACATAGGGAGACCCTGTTTTTACAAAAAAAAAAAAAGAATAAATAAAATTAAATGTGCCTACTATGTACCCACAAAAATTAAAATTAAAAAATGGCATTAGCTATAAATTAATATCAAAGAGATAATCCATTAAAATCATAAAATCCCTATCTGTTTGGAATTAAGCAATGTACTTCAAAATAGTTTATGAGTCAAAGAAGAAATCACAACAGAAATCACGATGATAGATTATAAGTAAATGATAACTGAAATACAATATAATGAAACTTTTGTAATGCAGCAAAAGTCATGATTTGAATAAAACTTATAGCCCTAACATATATAATGGAAAATTGTAGAAGCTAAAAAATCAATCAATCAATGATCTCATTATCAATTTACAGAAGTTAGGAAAAAGAATAGCAAAAAAATCTATACAAGCAGAAGAAAGGAAATAATAAATATTTTTAAATAATAGCAGAAATTAATTAAATCCAAATAAATAAAATTTGGATAAATAAATCCAAATAAATTAAATAAATCCAAAGATGATATTTTGGAAAAGGTTAAATAGTTTCTTAAACACTCATATGTAGGTCCATGATTCACAAGTTAAAAATGACTTTACCAGTAAAATATAACTGTGGTGTCCTTATCATTGACCTGCATACAGGCATACATTTCTGAGCTGTTTCAAGTCATTGTTTAAATAAATACAAAAAAATTTTAAAATTTGGTGTTCTGCAATAAAATTTGTTTATGAGCCTATTTTTAATTATATATGTTTTGGTTTGCATTTATATGTGCTACATGAATAATATTCTTAAATGCACACATGTACGTATTTGTGATTAAGATTTCGATTAGGTTCAGCAAATATTTTTGCATTTTCAATTTGCTAGGCACTGGTAGTAGAGCAGCAAAGAAGATAGATGTAGTCCTGGCATTCCCCAAGCTTATAGTCTAATGGGAATGTCTACACTGAGAAAGAAAAAACGAAAAGAAGGAAAGAAGAAAAGTAGAAATCCTTCTCTCACACTTCATAGACAAAAACAAGAGGAGATGATTAGTTAAGTTAATCAGGTTTTTGTCTTTTATTTTTAACCTTATAATCCTCTCCTTTCTATTACCTGGTTAATTCAGATTAATTATTGATTTTGATTCTGTTTGGTCTACATGTCTCAGCTCTTTTCTACCATTATTTCACCTGATTTTGTAAACTAAGCCTTACATAATTTTATACATTTCCCTAAAATATTTATTTGAATAATTTATGTGACTCTCAGGGAAAGGGTTCTGAATGGAGTCATGGCTCTTAGCATGGTATTAGGTGCAGACTGGGCATTAAAGAAGTATTTGCAGCCAGGCATGGTGGCTCACGCCTGTAATCCCAGCACTTTGGGAGGCTGAGGCGGGAGATCATGAGGTCAAGAGATCAAGATCATGCTGGCCAGCATGGCGAAACTCTGTCTCTACTAAAAATATAAAAATTAGCTGGGCGTGGTGGTGTGTGCCTGTAGTCCCAGTTACTCAGGAGGCTGAGGCAGGAGAATCACTTGAACCCGGGAGGCGGAGGTTGTAGTGAGATGAGATCGCGCCACTGCACTCCAGCCTGGCAACAGAGCGAGATTCTATCTAAAAGAAAAGAAAAGGAAAGGAAAGGAAAGGAAAGAAAAGAAAAGAAAAGAAAAGAAAAGAAAAGAAAAGAAAAGAAAAGAAAAGAAAAGAAAAGAAAAGAAAAGAAAAGAAAAGAAATATTTGTATTAAATAAATATTTGAAATGACAGAAACTAAAAATGAAAAATGTTTGTCTTACACTGTGCAGCAGGGATATTGGAGCCTGATTAGACTTAATCTCCTTTTTATGCCATTGCTTAATATTCTATGTCCCTTCTCTGGTCTTTTCTTCCTCTTCTCTGCCTACTTATGAATGTCAGCATTTTCGGGGGTCTTCCTCAACCCTCAACTCCTCCCAGAAGCCTACTACTGAAGACTGTAGTAAAACCTGTATCCTCTGAAGAACCACTGCACATTCCATTTCTATCTCTCATTGGCTCTTCTGGTTCCTCACCTGTGTCTCTCGATATCTTTCCCCACATGCATGTCTTGGGTCTGAGTAGAAACCCATCAGCAAGGAGATGTCTGTTATAGATGCTATGAAAAATACAAACAAAATGCCCACCCTCTCACTCATCCACATGCACACATTGAGCTCTGATGGCTTCTCTTCCAGTTTTTGCCTAATTCTTAACAGAGCTTGTGGTAAATAACCAGATATCAATTCACTCATTCTTCCCCCAAAATAATAGAATTTCCACATTTTTTATGAATACTGGGAATAAAGATTACACTTCCAGCCTCCTCTGCACCAAGCCATGGCCGAATGATACCGGCCAATGTCATGATAGTAAAAGTGGTATATACAATTTCAGGAAATGTCTTTCCTAACATTTCTTTTCTCCATACTAACACAGTACCTAGAATGTAGTAGCTGCCACTTGAACCAAGAGATTGAGACCATGCCCTAAAGAAGCATGATATCTCAGAGTACTATGTCAGGCCAGGATCATCTACCTGTATTTTACATAAAAGCCAACTCTCTTGTAGTTTCTAACTGTTAGGTTAGAATTTTCTTCGCTTACTTTCACTCTCTGACCTAGTCCTAACTGATCAAGGCTCTTCAACAGGATATCATGTTAATATTCCTGTAGCTCAATAAACTCATAGTGTAGTAATAATGACCACATTATGCAGAGTAAGTAAGGTTCCATTGTGCTTGAATTCCAAAGTCAATACACATTACGTACTTTTGATTGGTTCTTAAGAAGAATTTATATTACTATATGGCCCTTCCTAGCCAAAATTATCTGCCTCATTAAGTGAAATGACTATCCATAGACTGATTTCATTGTGTTATGATATTGTTACCAGAGGTTTCCTGTTAAAATATTAGTTTGTACCTGAAATGAAAATCTGAAACTTACACATTTACGATTAACATCTCAAAGGGTGTAAAACTGGCAAATAGGGAACACCGATTTTAGTTTTTGTTCTACATTAAAGTTTTAGTTCTAGAGCAAAGATAATCAACAGCTGAAAATTTTTTCCTTCAATGATTATTCTATGTGCAAATCATCAGTTAATCTTCAGTGTTCTAGGCAAAACCAGGTTAAATCATTTTTTTCAGGCAACATGAGATCCACTCCTGAGCCCTCCAAGATCTGCCAGGAGTTACAGCAGTTTCCAAGGCTCCATACTTTTAAATAGCCTCTTTCTTCAGCTAATATTTTTCTACTTTCTGGTTTTTTCCCTTGAATTTAAAGTATTCTGCTTTTTAGGGGAAAACTAGTAATTGCCTTAATTAATTCATCCTAGACTCTTAATGGACTGCTCTGTATATATGTAAGGGTGTTAATTTCTTCCTCTCATTGCATGTACCCTACAGTGGGAGTGACACCTGCCCTGTCCTACTCTGGTTACTAGGGAAGTAACAGACTCCTTGGAAAAACCAATGTTGAGATGGAGACGGAAGGGGGTGAAACTGGGAAATGCTAAATCTGAATTCAGAATATCTGGTCTCATCATTCAGGTAATACATTGATCTTTGTGAATCCTTAGGAAGGGGAAAATAATTGGAAGTCATCTAACTGTAGTCCTGAACAGGGCAAAAAGGCCTCTGGAGACCCCTGACTGACTTGGATTTATCATTTAACAAACTCAGAAGGTCTTAGGCGGAGGTTAAGTAGTCTTTGAAAGTGATGGAGAAGATGGATTTGTGCTGAACCTCTTCTACCATTTTCATTTTGTGCTTTAAGCTCACAGGTGTTTTAAGGAAAAAAGTTGAAGGAAGGAAATCTGAAGGTGAAATAAATAATTGGAAGTAATGATGAATTGTCATTCCATCTGTGTATTGCCTTTAATCTTTGGGTGAGTATCATACAACCTTTATGGAGACTGACTTAAATAAAAGCATTTTTGGCCAGGTGCGGTGGCTCACGCCTGCAATCCCATCACTTTGGGAGGCTGAGGCAGGTGGATCACCTGAGGTCAGGAGATCGAGTCCAGCCTGGCCAACATGGTGAAACCTTGTCTTGACTAAAATTACAAAAACAATAGTTGGGCATGGTGGTGGATGCCTGTAATCCCAGCTACTTGGGAGGCTGAGGCAGGAGAATCGCTTGAACCCTGGAGGCAGAGGTTTCAGTCAGCCAAGATCATGCCACTGCCCTCCACCCTGGGCAACAGCGTGAGAAAAAAAAAAAGCATCTTTTGAATTTCCACAGACTCATTTGCATCTTAGAAATAACTTGGCATAATAAAAAGAAGTTCCTCAGGGCCATGTAGAACCAAATGTCAATATTAGCTTTGACCCTTTACTAACAGCACGACCACGAGCCCATTAAGTAAAAATCTGGGGAGTCAATTTCTCTTTCTATGAATACATTTCTGCCTTCATTATTGTTATAAAGTTTAAATAATATAGACAAAACATTTCTAGCACATTGTTAATTTCCAATCCTATTATAATGTTCGAATCTCAGCCAAAAGCCATTTGGAGCAGGTATAGAGCTCTCCCTTTATTTTATCACCAACCCAATAGCCAGGGATATGCAAAGATACTGGTATGATGTTAGGAGTTTTCACCACAGTTCTGAGGCTGGAACATCCAACATCATTATCTTGAAACCCAGAATTGTGGTGAAGGCAGACGTCTCTCTGGGTACATCTAAGGCTCGCCTTGGTGAATAATAGCATAGATAGTCTCATGGGGTTTCATGTGTCCTATAATTCTTTGCATAGCAAGCTTTGGTCTTTGTTATTTTATTCCAGCCACTGCAGCAGATCTGACCCAATTTAGCTGTTACTATATCCTCTCTGCAAAAAAATGAAGCTCAGAGAAGGCCAGGGCTGTTGTATGACTTCCATAACTCGTCTCTTGTTTGCCTGCCATTTCCTAGCTCATGAGCATTTGCAGAGTCAAGTTTTGTCCGGGCCCTTTCAGTAACTAGTTTGGGTTGGATTTCTGGGTTCTTTTATCGATGGCTTTCACCATCTGGCAAAAGAAGCTGACTCAGTGTTAGTTGCAACAAGTGGTTGCCTATTTAGTGTGATATGCAGGTACTACTGAAGAGTTCTCTGTTGGATTCCACAACGGCTATTTCCACTTGAGTCAAGCCTTAGAGCTCCAGAAGGCATCTCACGGTTAAAATATACAGATTACCCAGGAGAGAAGAAAGGTTGGTGTGATTTGCACATTTGTATCCATTAATCAACATGTTGGCACAGACTGGTTACCAGGGTAGCTGGCTGTATTCTTGGAAATCTGGACACCAAGCCTGGAGGGGAAAGAACAGAACACAAGGCTTGAATGGTTAGATGAGGACAGACAGTGAGGAAGGCTTTTGGGTTTTAGAGTACAGTCCTGGGTGAGTCTGCCGTAGGACACATGGAGGAACCAGTATCAGCATCAGGCCACTGATTTGTGGAGGATAGGACCCTAAAGACACCAAGATGGCTAATTATGGGTAGAATTTGGATGAATGTTCCTTTATTCTTTGTACTTTTCAAATTCTTTAAATATATGTGATGTGACAAATGTCATGAGAAAAATATTAACCATACAGGAATTTTAAAGGTTGAAATTCTACGATTCCAAGCCTGACCTTTCATGGTTGAAAGGAGCAACTAAGTGATCATTACAAGTATGGTTATAGCCCATGTAGGGTTTGATGCCTTCTTCATGGTTTTCTTGTTACAATTACTTTATTTTATTGCCTCTCTGACTCATTGTGTATGTCCATCATGCCACTTTTCACCCCTAAGATCCCATTTTAGCATGACTCCTTCACTCTACCTTCTCTAGTGGCATTCATTATACAACTGTGGCTAATTAAAAGACTATTCACAGAACATTTCTTGTTCCAAGGAGAAAATGCCTAATCTATTAATGGAAGCCAATCCTTGACCAAATGTTAGTGAGTCAATGCAGTTAGGACCCTCAGTCAGAAATTTATAGGTAACTGATTTAGTTCCCCAGTATCTTTTTACTCTGTATAGACACAAGTTGTCTGAACCACCTTGATCCGATAATTCTGGGAATAAATAAGTTTGATCAAACTTGACTAGTGTAGCTGTCTACATAGATCCAAAGCTCCTTTTTCCTTTCTGCAGCAGTTGCCTGAGGCTGAGTTTCTGACCGGCAGTGGTTTGGTCAACCATGTCATTTCAGCCAGCTTCAAGTTGAATTCAGGTAGCACAAGCCAAAACGATCAATTAAGTCAGGATACCCAAGACATGAACTAGACTTTTAGCTTGGACACCATAAATCTAGACCTCTCAGGTCCTTAGTTATATCATCTAGAAAATGAGGATAAAGGTTTTAGCCTAGTTAATTAACTCAAGCTACTATCAGGATAAAATTAGGTTGTAAATATTGCAACCCTCTGAAAGTTAAAGTGCTGTATACATGAGCACTACTTTCATTAAGACTGACCACTGCATAATTCAATTAGCTCAATCAAGATCTTACCAGGCCTCAGAAGGAGACAACGTGTTACCATGTGAGAACAGCCTGCTTAAGGGCCATCCCTGGTGTCCAATTTGCCACTTTTTCCTGTTTTTACTCTCGTTTAGCCCTAGAAACATTGCAAGTGATTTCCATGTGATTTAGGAAAGTAATGGAGCAGAGAGACTATCTGTAAACATAAAGAATACAATGGGAGACATTATGTGTGTGTATAAAGAAAGAGAAATAAAACAAGGCAAAAAAACTTTATCACTTGTCTCAAAAGAATTATAAAATTAGTGGATGAAGGGCATGTTGTTACTTTTTTATATTTGCATTTTGCCAGTGAAAGTCCTCATGATATTTTTACTGTACTTGTAGTCTTGGCTCTTCTGCCTGCCACAAGAATTGAAAACTGAGTTTTTGGAGCTGGAGATTTCTGGAAGTTGTGGAATGGGAGAAAGTCTGGGGTGGTGATAAGCCAGCAGCTTTCCCTGGTGCAAAGCGGAGCGCAGGTGCACAGCATCAGTTCTGATTTGGGCTGCTCACATCCAAGCTTCGATCAGACTCTCTTAAAATGCTTTTCTGGGGAACACATTCTTCACTCTCCACTCTCCTCATCTGTAATTCATTATAAAAAAGGAAGTTAAACCAGAACAAAATAAATGTTAAGATAGAACCTCACGATTCTAACCATGATATTTTTGCTTTACTGCTCTGATGTGATTATTCTAATGCTTTCGAAAGATTAATGTATTGATGATTGATCTATATTTGAAGGACTTTGCTTCTATATTGCAAAGTTGGTTAATTTGTTTATCCAGTTTGCTATGGATGGAATTAAGCCCTCCCTTACAATACCCACATTGAAGCCCTAATCCCTATTGTTACCTTATCTGGGCATAGGGCTTTCAGGAGGTAATTGAGGTTATACGAGGTCATAATGGTGGAGTCCTAATCTGATAGGGTTGGTGGACTTACACGAAGAGTAACAGCCAGAGATGTCTTCTTCCCTCTCTTTCCGCCACCTGAGGACACAGTGAGAAGCTGGCTGCCTGCAAGTCAGGATGAGAGCCCTCATGAGACATGCAATCCACCACCACACTGATCTCGGATTTACCAGCCTCTAAAACTGTGAGAAAATAAATTTCTGTTGGTAAAACCATCCAGTCTTGTTTTGGCATCCCAGGTTTACTAATATATAATTTCCTGGGACCATTTATTCTCAATTTAGGATGAATTTGGCTATTTAGTTTTGAAGCCACCTCTGTTTCTCTCTTTTTTTTTTTTTTTGAGATGGAGTCTTGCTCTGTCGCCCAGGCTGGAGTGCAGTGGCCGGATCTCAGCTCACTGCAAGCTCCACCTCCCGGGTCTACGCCATTCTCCTGCCTCAGCCTCCCAAGTAGCTGGGACTACAGGCGCCTGCCACCTCGCCCGGCTAGTTTTTTGTATTTTTTTGGTAGAGACAGGGTTTCAACGTGTTAGCCAGGCTGGTCTCGATCTCCTGACCTCGTGATCCGCCCGTCTCGGCCTCCCGAAGTGCTGGGATTACAGGCTTGAGCCACCGCGCCCGGCCGAAGCCACCTCTGTTTCTCTAATGAGCTAACTGCTTATACTATTCAGAAAACAATGGTTGATTCTGTAGTTGGGTATCCACCAGAGTCATCATTTGACAAAGTTTGTCTAGTGATAAGTGTGGACATAGGCCTAACACTCTAGCCTGCTGAGTCCTATCTAGTATGCTTGACACTATGCTACAAACTTAGACATCATCATATCCAGAGCCTTGTCCAATGTGTGAAAAATAATCTATCAAACCATGATTCAGAATCCAGAGAGGAGAAATAATTATGATTGTGCTAAAAAATGATTTCTGCCTGTAAAGACAAAACAAAGCCCTATCATAAGCAGAGTCAAAAGGCAAACGACAGATTAAAAAAGTATGTGGCCTCTTAGACTAATAACCTGATAGGAAAAAGGGCAAAGCAAATGAATAGGCAGTTCACAGTTAAAGAAATGTGAATATCTTAAATATATTAACAGATTATCTGTATCCTTCATAATAAGAGAAGTAAGTACAAATTTAAATTTTACTGAGATGTTAGGTTTTACTTGACAGATAAGCAAAAATCAAAACATTTGATCCATTTTACCGCAAGGTTGTGGGGCAATGGGCACTCTCACTCATGGCAAATTGGCACAACTCTTTTGGAGAGCAATTGAAAAGTATCCAAAATTACAAATGTATGTCCTTCTGACCCAGAGTTTTATTTGTGAGAATTGATCCTATGGCTTGCACAAGTCCAGAATCACTTTTGTTCAGAGTAATTCATTTAATGAATCAACCCAAAGTTCCATCAGTGAGAGACTATTCAAATAAATCATGGTATCATCATAAAATAGAATACACTGAAACCAGATAGAAAAGAATGAAGATCCTCTCTATTTAGTGATATGGAAAAGCCTCCAAGGTATATTGCTAGTGAAATAAACAAAGGATATATATTATGCTATCTTTCAAAAACACAATGCTTATATTGACCTACATAAATACTGGAAAGATACACAAGCTTGTCAGTGACCTATGAAGGTTGGTGGATGTGGGGCCAAAAGAAAATAGGGAAGGGAAGGAAACTTTTAACTCTATATATTTTCTCAAAATATTTTTTGTTTTTTGAACCATGTAAACATATTACCTATTGACAATTAAATAAACAATAAATAAAACACTTACACACAGGGCAAAATCCATGAGGGGATTCCAGAATTTCCTCAGTAACCTGTGCTACTCCTGTTCTATTTCCTGATATGAAGAATTTCTTCTATTTCTGATATAAAGAATTATTCTTCAGGAGCTTCAGAATAATAAGTTCACTTGGCAGTTAAAAAATACATATAAAATTTTTCCGACATAAGGAAATGACAAATGTTTGAGGTGATGGATAACCCAATTACCCTGATTTGATCATTATACATCATATACATGTGTTAGAATTTTATAGATACTCCATCAATATGTACTGTTATTATATATAAACTAAAAATAAAATCTATATATGACAGTTACTGCAGATTCTGAAAGTATAGTATTTAAAAGAGGTTTGGCCAAGAAACTGGAAAATACAATCCCAAATCTTGTCACAGTTTAAAACGTTTTCAATTACTATGTGTGGCATGGTATAATGGAAATAACACAGGCCTTAGACACAGCCACATTTGGGTTCAAATCTCATTTCTGCCCCAACAAGTTTTGTGATCTTCCGTGAATACCTTCACTTCCAAGAACTTCAGTTCCCACTCTTAAAAATGTATTACCCACAGGAGCAGTACTATCTATCGAAATCATTCAGGTTGAAGAGCTGGCATTGGCAGATGTGTCATGGATGGTAACTGTTATTAGATGATTTCTTTCTTTATTGTCATTGTGAAAATTCAACTAAATCAGCAGGTGCATGAAAAATAAAGATAGTTTACAGAGATCGGCTGCATCTTACCTATCTGGAATTTTACCGTCTCTAATCTCAATGTCAGAACACAGAACATAGAAACAGAAAGAAGCACACAATTGTTGTTCGTAACAAAATGGATTGCACAAATACTTATATGAAAGTTTGAGCACTTGACTTTTTAGAGAGCCCCTCGAAAGCCCTCAAATAGCTGGTTAGGCTTGGATTTCACAGAAAATGTAAGAGTAGAGTTACAGAAGGGAATGAGTTCGTTAGATATGCTACTTAGTGAAAGCGATAGATCAGGGCCTGAGAAAAGAACCACATAAAGCAAACACAAGAATGTAGAGCATGGTAGCTGAGTGCTTTTCTCCAGAAATACACACCTACATACCCAATAAACTGTGATGACTTTGCTGTACCAGGCTGCATCCTTAAAAAGTACTTACCCAATAGGTTAGAAAAGGTAGGGAAGAATAAAGATTTTCATTAAAAAATGGCAAAAATAAAAATAAATGACGTTTAAATGCCTAGTTATGTATAAGATTCAACTCTCTTGAACTATTCACTCCTTTCATTTTTTCATAAATAGCTAAAATTTCACTGTATTCAGTATCCAAAGACTCATTAGAAACAGAAACTCTAACAGAAAAGTATGGGCTGAGATGAATAAAAACATTTAAACATAGCTTGAAACAAGAAAGCTGCACAATAAATGGGATATTGTTCCTATGTGCTCATGGAAACCCTGGTAAACAAACAACGAAGTTACCTGTCTTGCCTTTGATTTAAGGCTTATGTACGCACGGAGTATAGCCTGTAATGTTTTCCACCAGGATCTCTACTCAAGTTATTCCAACTTGTTTAGATTTAGTGAAATCCAAGAGCTAAACAATGATTTTTGCAAGTTGCAAATTGCTTTTAGGAGGAAACTCTTCAGTTGTTGTATGTATAGCTTGGTAAAGGGTACCCTCTTTTGAAGCTGGGGAACAGAGGTCCTAATTCCTATTATGCTTTTGTTTGCAGAGACACAGGCGTGACGAGTGGACTTGCCCTCTAAAACTTCACTGCCCTGTACTTGGGATAAGTACAATTCTCCTCAGCAACAGAACCACAAGGTACTCTGTCACATTTCCCAAACAAGCAGCAATCAAACTTTCCATGCACCCTCTGCATCACATATTTTGTGGATGACATAGGTAGCTGTGCTCTTTTGGGTCAACATTCCTTCTTTATTATATAGCATGCCCTAGTCTTTCTGCAGTCATGCCACTACTGTGGCTACAAGTCAGAGAAATTACAGAACCATATCTAAGAAACTTGTTTATACTGGAAAGCGATCAGTCATTTTTATTATCATCATACTAACAAAATAATAACAAAGAATCAAATTATGCTTGATTAAATTCTACTTAAAGAACTGAGTATGGTTTGCCCTCTGTATTTGTAGGGAATTGATTCTAGAAACCCCAGCAGACACCAGAATCAATGGCATAGTGCAGTGGGACCTCTGTATCCGCGAGTTTCCATCTGCAGTTGGATGTGAAACCTGTGAATATGAAGGGCCAACTGTACTGGCCCATATTCTTGGGGGTTCTTGATTTGATGGTAGGGGTTATATGTGTGTCAGAGGACTGATGGGCAGGAAAAGGGAGATGCATCTGAATCATCTGGAGACTTATTCAATTCAAAGTATTTTTGCACATTTCTATGTCTTTCCTTTTATTTTTGATTTATTCAAATATACCCTTGAAGGAAAGATTTGTGGATTTTGGAAAAAAAGCTTCTCAGATGATTCTGATATAATAAATGTATAATAAAAATAATGAGTAACATGTAATGGAAAATACTTCTTTGTTTGTTTGTTTGTTTGTTTTTGAGATGGAGTTTCGCTCTTTTTGACCAGGCTGGAGTGCAATGGTGCAATCTCGGCTCACTGCAACCTCTGCCTCCAGGGTTCAAGTGATTCTCCTGCCTCAGCCTCCCAAGTAGCTGGGATTACAGGCGCCTGCCACCACGCCTGGCTAATTTTTTTTTTTTTTTTTGTATTTTTAGTAGAGATGGGGTTTCACCATGTTGGCCAGGATGGTCTCGATTTCTTAACCTCGTGATCCACCCGCCTCAGTCTCCCAAAGTGCTGGGATTACAGGCCTGAGCCACCAAGTCCGGCCAGAAAACATTTCTTGAATGCTTTCCATGTGCTGGACACTGTCCTAAGCCCTACTCTTTCCTGTGGTTGAGACCTTTTCTCTCTGATATGCATGCAAGTTGATACTATAGTCTAGAAATTAGCTACATGAGGTCATCCACATTCACTTTCGTGTTCCCTTATAATGTTGTATATTTTCATGAGAAAAATTGGTGCACTGAAAGAACAATTTCCTATGTGCCATCATATGTGACTTGGACAAAATATATTATTCTGAGCCTCAGTTTCCTTATCTGTGGCAAATGGGGAGAATAAAAACTTCTTTGTCTATATTGATATATTAATGTTTACTATAATGAGATGGCTAATTCAGAGTGTGGTTAAGAAAGAAACTTAGGATATCAAATTTTACAATCCAAGAAAGTTTAGCTGAATCTAATTTGGGCTAAACGCCATGAGGTGCAAAGAAATGTCCAGTACTTCCTTGCTTTTATATGTGTTCAGTGACAAACTGCATGAAATAATCAGTGAACAAGACACCTTCGTGTAACCAATAAGATGCTAAAATATGGGCCAAAAATTAGGGAATAGGCAAATCTAAGAGACTATTAGCAAAAATGTTTTAAGAAAAGGCAGATAGTAACATGGACTAGATTCATGAAAGAGGTATGATGTGAGTTAGGTCTTGAAGGTAGCAAGGTGGAAAGAAAGAAAACACATTTTTAGTAGCTGCATTGGTGGAGGCAGGAGGGCAAATCTGGAGTCCTAAGTAATCCCAGTATTATGCTACAACTCTCAGAGCCAACTCCGTACACAAAAATAGAGAACATAAATTCATTGTGACATTATGCAGTGAGCATCATCTTGTGAGGGTTACAGTGTAAGTAAAGTATGTGCCTCTGTGTGATTTGTGTCTCTGGAGGAAGTCTCACTGGAGGCAAAAGGTCAGAATTCTGTCTTGTCATTCCTGTGTCCTCATAACATCCAGTATAATTCCAAGTATATTGGGAGAAACTCCGTTCACATTTTAAGTGGGTTGGAGACATAAGGAGGTTTCATAGGGTTGGCAGGTGGGATAAGGTGATAGACTTGGAACCAGAAGTTGGAAAAACAGGGCTGTGCAGAAGGGGAGTGAGAACCATCACAGAAAATTAGCTCTCCTAAGCTATTTTCCCAAGGCAAGGCCTCTGTCGCATATCCCTAAAATACCCACCTCAAAAACTGGAAAGTCTGTGTCTTTTCTACCCACCCATCCCCCAACCCCAGATGCCTTTCTTTAAATGTAGACAAAAGTTGAGGCTGAGCTGGTGTGATTAATACCAGCCTGTCTTGAGTGCACCTCCATCACCCCCACGGTCTTCCCATTTTTCTTAGATGCTGAGAAAATGCTTTTCACAGCTATGATGACACAGCCAGAAATATCACCTTTTGAAGACATCATAACCGTGAGATATGACACTCTTTCGGCCGTTAGAAGGTTATTTGCTGTAGCCATTAAATACAGCCCTGTCATTCCCACTCACCTGAGCCATATTTCCTCCTTCAATAGATTATCCATAAATATAGGCTCAGGTACAAATAGAAATAATGAACATTCACAGCTAAAGAAGACATGCACAGCCAAATCCTGCCTGAAGGTAAGAGAACAGTCCTCCCTAGAGCAGGTTCAGGCAGGGCCCAGAGGCCAGGTCTCCTGGAGGGGTCCCAGGGACTCAGGTCAATGTGGCTACAATATCCCGGCAAAGCAGAGTCCATGCCCGCTAAATTCCAAAGATGTTGCAGACCGCCCACTTGGTATCCCTGCCTACTTTGTTGACATTTATTAATTAGAATTAATTATTAGTAGCAGCTTGCCCAGAATTTAGCTTCAGTTAATATTAATATTTTTAACAAGACATTGTGTTGTTTATATAGATTCTGTAATTTCCAAAGGACTAAACAGGTATACTCACTTCATCTAAGTAATTTTACATATTCCAGTCCAGATGCCTTATCTTCTGTGCATTCAGCACTTTCTTAAGAACCTGATGAAATAAAATAAAAAATGTAAAAAAAGTGGCAATTTAGCATTAAACTGTGCCAAAACTTTTGGCCTTATGCAAGAATGAGAGAACAACACTAAAACTCAATCTGGCATTAGATTAAGTAGCACAGGTGACTAATTCTGCACGCATTTGTAGAGAAAGACGACAAACGGTCCCCTGGGACTGATAGGACTTTAGCTGGGCCTTGGGAGTGGTAGGTATGCAAAGGACCTTTATCTGGGTTCTCAAAACCGGGAACCCTGTAGTGAGTTTGGCAGATTACCGGTAGGAGTGAGTGGAAATTTGAGAAGGGAGGAATATCCCTGAAATGAATGGGAATATTTGCTGCAAAGCAATATAAGACCGAAATTGCTCACGAGACTTCTAGCATTGAGGAAGATAACCCTGGGCAAATTAAGCCTTGGAAATAATTTGTAGATTTGTGTAATATTGTGATATAGCAATTCCCAAGGATGATCTACAAACACAGAAACAACTTCTTCAGAAGTGTTCGTGTCCCCCATCATTTAAAAAATATGTTTCCCCCAATGAGCGAAAACCCAGGTGAATGCCACGACAGGTATGGGATTAGTGTCATTTCATACTTCCGGATAGATTTGTCTACCACAGAGTAAAAACAAAGTGGCCTGTCTACAAGTTGTATTTTTGTCTATCGGGCTATGCACAAAGTTGATGCATTTGATTGGCCAAGAGGACTCGCCTCATGCAGAGGCTCCCAGTCAATAAAAGAAGGTTGTTTTTCATAAACATGCATTCATTTCACAAGTTCATACCTTCAATTAGTGAAATATTTTCATGTGCTAATGCCTCTGTTTTTAGAATAAAGGGTAATTAGTTTTTTAGCCCTCAAAGTACATGACACACTTATATGTAGGTTAAGTGTTTTATGCACTTTCAACAGCTTCGAGATGTTTAGCGTATCATCTGAAGCTGTAATATACACATAAAATACATATACATATGTTTTTAAAAGTTCTTGCAAGGACAGAGAGAGAGAGAGAGAGAGAGAGAGGGACAGACATTTGTTCATACACATATTGAAAGCAATTTTCGTTTGAGATCTGGCCATAGGCTACCGGGATTGGAAGAGAGCTTCATACAACAGTGCGTGAAGAGACTGGGTTGGCCTGATTTTGACCTTCAACAGTCTGTTTGCACACGGTAGCTGGGAAGGTCCTTTTGAAAAGTAAGGCAGTTTTGTTAGTTGCCTGCTCAAGGCCCTCCAATGGCTTCCTATTACGGTTAGAAAACAACCTAAAGTCCTCATTTCAGTCTATCAGACCCTCCTCCATCTGGCCCTGGTTACCTCTTATTTATTTACGATCATTTTTGTTCACTCCACCCTCGCTGACCTTCTCACTATTCTTTCAAAGATGTTTAGCGGGTTTCTGGCCCAGAGTCTTTTTCCTTGATGCTCTCTCTGCCTGGAACACGCTTCTCTCAGACACACACATGGCTGACTTCCTCCCTCCACTCAGGTCTCTGCTCAAAGGCCACCTCTACAGGGAGTCCTTCCCTGATCACCCCATTTAAGATTGCCCCCATGTCCTCTCTGGCCTGTTGTCTTGCTTCCTTTTGCATCACAGGAGTTAGCACGACCTGACATTTTATAATACATCTATTTGTTATTCCTTTAGTTTATGTTTCCTAAATGAGGATGGCAGCCCCACAAAGGATGGCTTATGTCTCATTTTCAGCTGTATCTCTGGTACATAGTAGATACCTATTAAAAGCTTGCTGAGGCTGGGCGCGGTGGCTCACCCTTGTAATCCCAGCACTTTGGGAGGCTGAGGTGGGAGGATGACCTGAGGTCAGGATTTTGTAGACCAGCCTGGACAACATGGTGAAAACCCGTCTCTACTAAAAATACGAAAATTCACCAGGCATGGTGGCATGTGCCTGTAGTTCCAGCTACTCAGGAGGCTGAGGCAGGAGAATCACTTGAATCCGGGAGGCAGAGGTTCCAGTGAGCCGAGATTGCGCCACTGCACTCCAGCCTGGGTGACCGAGTGAGACTCTGTCTCAGAAAATAAAAAACAAAAACCAAAAAGCTTGTTGAATGAAAAAATAGGCCGGGCGCGGTGGCTCAAGCCTGTAATCCCAGCACTTTGGGAGGCCGAGATGGGCGGATCACGAGGTCAGGAGATCGAGACCATCCTGGCTAACACATTGAAACCCCGTGTCTACTCAAAGAAATACAAAAAACTAGCCAGGCGATGTGGCGGGCGCCTGTAGTACCAGCTACTCGGGAGGCTGAGGCAGGAGAATGGCGTAAATCCGGGAGACGGAGCTTGCAGTGAGCTGAGATCCGGCCACCGCACTCCAGCCTGGGCGACAGAGCCAGACTCGGTCTCAAAAAAAAAAAAAAAAAGAAAAAAGAAAAATAGCAGAATAGTATTTCTTGGCTTATTTACTTGTTTATTTACTTATTAATTCATTTATTATGACCACCATAGGCCTACAACCCAATCCGAGAACTGGAAGATGATTAAATGTATCAGAGAATGTCACACAACTATGTCAGCCCTTCCTCCCTCACTTGGTCTTTCCCATCCAAGGTAATATTTATTTTAGGTTTCGTGTTATAATTTTCTTCCTTTTAAAACATAGTTTTATATATATATTATACATATATATATATTTACATTGTATTTTGCTTTGAATGCATTTTTCGTTTTATTTGATTTTGAATTTCATTTAAAAAGAATATCGTTCTACATGTTAATCTCCTGAGACTTTTTTCCCACTCAATATTTTTGATTCCTCAGTATTGTTTTGCTATTATATCACTTTGATATTATTTTATTTTGCTATTTCGATATATGGCTGTAGTCCATTCATTTTGTGTAGCTGTAATCTATTTTGTGACTGTATCATGATTTATTTTCACCGTGCTGTCAAACAAGTGTCCTAGGATGGGGCTCCCATTCAAGACTGGAAGAAATTCAGGCGGAGCACAATAGCTCACATCTATAATCCCAGCTTTTTTGGAGGCTGAAGCAGGAGGATCACTTGAAGCCAGGAATTTGAGAACAGCCTGGGCAACATACAAAGGCCCTGTCTCAAATTTTAGAAAAATTAGCCAGGCATGATGGCACATGTCTGTAATTCCAGCTACTTGGGAGGCTGAGGAAGGAGGAGAATTGCTTGAGCCCAAGAGTTCGGGGTTGTAGTGAGCTGATTGCACCAGTGGAAAAGAAATTTGTCAGAGTTCTTAAGTAGTGTGTCCAAGGTCCCTGAAGTAGTTGGTGGGGATCTGGCTCAAATTCTCTAATGAGGATTTTTTCCAGTTTGTAAAAACTTGTTTGGGGGCATTTTGAGTGTAATGTTTCATATTCAGTCAAAAGCAGGCCCTGTTCTGCAATCTCTTTCCTTTTATTCCTCTAAAGCGGCCTCTCCTAGTTTTTTAGAGCTGGGCTCACTTTCACACTTCCATCTGTAGGCTTAGCCCCATGTACACTCCCAAAGCAAATATGGTGGAAAGATGAAGTATCTTAATGGCACTGGTGTGGACTTTCAAATCGAGTCCCCTCAGAGCCCAATGTAAGAGTTTGTTGCCAGAAGGCTCAGGAGCAGTGCCCTGCCACCCAGTTCCAGCACTGGCATTGCTGGCTTGCTATTCTTCCATGTTGGCTCTACTCCATTTTCATATTTCTGTGAGTGCTATACTGCTATCCTGTCCAGGATTTTAGTTTTCTTTCTAGAAATAGTCCTCTTCCATGAAATGCAGCCCAGCTTTGTAACCTTGCCTTGCCTTTCCCAGTCTTATTCCTTAAATTCTAGAAGGCAATCTTTTCCCAATATGGCTGCCAAGACCCGAAAGTATCTGAGTCCTCCACTGTGGAGCCATGCTAGCTTGACCAGACTTCTAGTGTCGGTCACCCTTGGACCTGTGCCGGAAGCCACTGTGTTTATGGAGACAGGCTTTTCCTTTCAGCTGCACACCAGGAATTTGTCTTTTGTATAGCTAGGATGGATTCTTTGAATTTGTGAAATAAATGGCTGAAATCAGAAGTGGGATATGTGACCAAAAACCAGAGAGCCTATAACTAGTCTAGCTGGGGAATAAAACCCAAGGGATATAATTTGAGGCAAAGATGAGCATATGTGATATTGACATAACTTTGTGATGCAGGATCACACATTGTTGGAGAGAGTGTAGATTTGTGTAATATTTTCGAGAACAACTTTATAGCATGTATCCTTCAAATAGCCATGGATTTTGGCCCTACATATCCACTTCAGAAAACATACGCTAAGGAGATAATTTTAAATACAGAAAAACGTTATGCATAAGGATGTTCTCCAGCATTACATAGCCACAAAAATGTAATAACCAAAATGTCCATTAGAATAATGAATAATTTTAGTACTTCCATCAGAAGAATGGTATTAATGTTAAAGCTTTCATGCTACCTTTGAAAAATATCAGCATTATAATATTAGAATGTTACACAAAAAATGAAAATTCCACGTATGGCATAATTACAAGTGTGCAAAACAGTCCTCTCCCCCCATTAACTATGCCAGGAAATAAAGGTAATGAAGATCCTCCAAAAATGTAAAAGTGGTGGAATTATAGCTGTCCTCTAGCTTTCAAGGTTTTGTTTGTCTTCCTTGGAAATATGTATCACTTTTATAGGGAGAAAAAAAAATAACCAAACTAAGACAAATTAAACATGCCACCTTGTCAATTCTGGACACAAATAAAAGATATAAAGAGTGAGAAAACTAGCCTCAAAGAGCTTTAAACTGCCTCCTTCCCGCATATATCTCTCACCCCATTGAGATCAGAGGATGGAAGCCTTTTTGAGGTGCTGGTGAAACACCTGCTTTAGTGATCAAATTCAGGAGTAGAAATAGACCCAAGACATCAAATAATTTACTCCATGGTAAAGGTAGCCTTTGGAATCCGGGAATCAGATAATTTGTGTAAATGCATTTAGAACAATATCTTGGCACATAGTAAATGCTTTAAAAAAGGTGAGGTATTATTACTGTTGTCATTATTCAGTACACGGTATTGAACAGGTACTGTCAATTTAGGAAAATACATAACAGTACAACTCCAAATATTAGATTGTATATGAAAACAAACTTCAAACAGATGAGAAATTCAAATACCAAGAAGTAAATCAATAAGCCAACCAGAAGAACATTCAGAGTACAGAAGTCCCTTCTCAATATAAACACGAAAGGTAGGGTCTTTTAGGGATTAGAAAGATAATCACTTTAACCATAAGTCATTAAAATTGTCTGTAGAAAAGGAAATTGAGAAAATGATTATTTAGGATAAATATTTGCAAAACAGCTATTTTATTTGGTTTCATAATTTTTAGAATATTATGCTTATTTTTCTTTTTTTCCCATTACAAAAGAGTTAATAACCTTATGGAAAAGTTCTCTCAAATCAATAAGAAAAGAGACAGGTATTCCAATAAAAACGATGGAGCAAAGGATAAAAACAGTAAAACAAAGTGTGTATGTGTATACACACCCATCGCATAGATATAGATTTACATACATATATATTTTATATATTTTACCTTCATTAATAATTACAGAAATGTGAATTAAAATACCATGAAATACTAGGCATTTTTTCCTCAAGTAAATTGGCAAAAATAAAAATAATATCTGATATTTTTGAGATAAGAGTTTGCGGGTTGTTTCCGTGGAACTTAATAGAATACCTTTCTGCGAAAAGTATTGTTATTGTGCAAAATATAATGGAAACCACCCTGGTTTACTTCGTGCCCATGAGAAATGTATTATTTCTTTTACATTAGGAAGTGGGGAACCAGGAATATGGACTCCAAGGAGAAGATGACACAGAATTTCTGGTAATATTTTTCCATTTCATTTTATAAGAAAAAAAGATATTCTTTAAAAAATAGTTTACCTATTAGAATCTTCATTAATAGACATGAAATTATTCAATTAATTAAATGCTAATAAATCAGCTAGTTCTAAAAATTAAACATCAAATTAAATTAAAATCAAATAATTAAGTCGAATAGAAATATAGAAAGGTTGTAGTAGGCTCCAGAATTCTTCCTTCCCTCTCTCTTTCTCTCTCTCTCTCCAAAAGAACATTGAAGTGCTGCTCATGATTAAGGGGAAACACGCACTCTCATAGGAATGTAAATTAGTAAAAGCTTGTGGCAGAATGTTTGGCAATATGTAAAGTACTTAAAATTGTAAATATGCTTTGACAGAGAAGTCTCATTTTTATGAATTTATCCTAAAGAAATAATCAGACAAGTGTTCAAAGATGTTTATACAAGGGTGTTCATTGAAGTGTTGTTAATAGTATTGAGAAATTGGAAATAAACTAAATATTCAACAGTGGGGAATTAGTTTAAAATTTATGCTACGTGGAGTAGAATATGCTAAGCAGAGCGAACCTTTGAGTATTTGAATTTAGATGTATATTTACTGAGTTTATTAAAAAATAAGATGTTTATAATATATTAAGTGAAAATCACCTACAATATAGTATGCTTAATATTATTCTTTTAACATAAAAATTATGCAAACGCACATGTACAAACATACCCAATCAGTATCAACAGCCAGGAAAAAAATATATCAAGAGGCTAACAGTGTCTGCCTCTAAATGTAGAATTCAGATAATTCTTTTCCTCTTTTGTTTTTTATGTTTCTACAACTCATGGATATTATTTATTCAGCTTCAAAATAATTTGAGAACTTTTCATCTGGGCTATCACCCTTGTTCAAGCCCCTGTCGCCTTTCACCTGACATCATCGCTTAGATCTCCCTGAAAACAGACTGCGAGATGAGACGTGAAGGGCCAGTAATTGGTCTGGAAAGTCATCCCAGGAAGCAGGAAGTCCAGAAAGAGAGAGAAGGCGGTAAGGTATATTAATGAGCAGGCCACCCCTGTGTGCAGTTGGGGCTCAACCCCACTGTGGTCCATGTGAATGAACCTGAGAACAGTCACACTGAGGGATTGGAAGAGGCATTTATCCATCTCAGCTCTCCCTGGTAGAGGGTTGCACCAGGGTGTTAAATTTTTGGTAGCTGGCAATTTTAAACTGCCCTGCACGTGGCCTGAGCAGACCGCCCTAGCTCTGGAGGAAACTCCTCAGGCAGAGAAGCATAGAAGTGAGCGTGCTTGAGACAGGAGGCTGGTGGAGGGTCATCCTTTGGGGCTGCAGCCGCACTTCTGTGGGGGTCCTGGAATGTGACACAGCATCAACAGCGTGGTATGCTTGCCACCCCTGGATTTCTATCACAGCACCTTAACAGGCTTACCTGTGTCCAGTTTGATATAGTTTGGGTCTTTGTCTCCTCCAAATCTCCTGCTGAAATTTGACCCCTAAAGTTGAAGGTGGAGCCTAGTGGGAGATGGTCAGGAGGGCAGATCTCTCATGAACAGCTTGGTGCCATCTTCATGGTAATGACCCAGTTCTCACTGTATTAGTTCCCATGACAGCCAGTTGTTGAAAAGAGCCTGGCCCCTCCCTCCCCTCTCTCACCATGTGATGCTGGCTCCCCTTAGCTTTCTGCCATGAGTGAAAGCTTCCTGAGGCCCTCATCAGAAGCAGATGCTGGCACCATGCTTCTTGTACAGCCTGCAAAGCTGTGAGCCAAATAAACCTGTTTTCTTTATAAGTTACTCAGCCTCAGGTATTACAAACAGCCTACCACCCACCCTTAGAGCATATTCTCAGCACATCACCAGAGTGCTTATTTAAAAATGGAAATCATATCATACCACACCTTTGCTCAAAACCTTTTCATATTACTCACGAACACAAACAAGCCATCAATCAATCAAACGAACAAACAAAAAAGCTGAAATAGTCCATTAGGCAATACGTGATCCAGCCCCATAGCCCTATCTCTCACAATTCTCCTTACTGGCCTCACTGCAGCCTCTTTGCCCCGCTAAGGACGCATGCACCCAGGCCCTTAGTGTCAGCTTCGTCTGCCTGGAAGCCTTCTCTCTCCAGCCATGCAGTCACCTCTCTCTCACTTCCTTGTGATTTCTGCCCAGATGTTCCTTTCCCAAAGCAGCTTTTCCGGACTACCTTTTATAAAATAGTAATTCTCCACTCTACTGCCTTGTCTCTTATGTTTTTTTCCATTGAGCTAATCATCATCTGACAAATCATATCTTTTTCTTTATATTTTAAAAATGTATTTATGTCTGTTTTCTTACCAACAGTAGACTGTAAGCTCTGCTAGGACAGAGCTGTGTATTTTTTTATCATTATTTCATTATTTCCCCCGTGTCCAGAGTATTGTAGACATCTAACCAGTGCTTAATTAATGTTGGATGACAAATGAATGATCAAAGGTGTGCTCAGCTTCCAAAGGAAGTATAGAACAAGGAAGAGAACGTTTCCCCAAGTCATACTCCTTCTTTGGTGTTTCCTGCTCAGTAGACCTCCTTTTCCTAACCCTCCATGACTGTGACTATTCTGCGGAATCCTCCTGGCTGCTTTGCAGCTGACATTCTGAAATGCATCCTTTGGGTTGCCTAGGTGTGTAGTATCTGCCAGTATTCACCTGGTTAATCAGATACCAATGTCTCCAGGCTGTCTGCTCCTAAGGCTGTCTATGATCTGAAGTATAGGAGGACTGGAGCTCCAGGCAAGATGACCTGACCTTGAGGATCAGTTCCCAGAGGCCAAAACCAGTGTTCTCAGTACATTCTTGGAGCAAGTTCTGATTGAATCTGTGCTTGTCTCTTTGTCAGGCCAAGGGAAAGAACCTGCCATGCTGGCACTTAGCCTTGTAGCCCAGACTTCTTGACAACACACCCTCCCATAAGCCAAAATCGAATCATCCTTCCATCAGCACCTTTCCCAGTTTTGCCGGTCCTGGATCCCTGCCCCAACCTCCACCCTGCCTTACTGCTGTGGTTGCTTATGAAATACAGGATCCACCCACAACTCTCTCCTCCTGTGATTCACCTGCACTAATAACAAGGCTTCCACTGAGAAGCGATAGCATCTTCCCCTCAAAGAATGTGAAGTGTTTGGAAACGTGCCTGGGCAATCCATCCTCAACACCCAAAGGCACCAGAGGTCACTCATTCATCTAGGAGAGGAAAATGAGGTTGGGGTTGGAAGTCCCCAGTGTGCCTCATGGAAGGGAATTGCAGAGCTGAAATTTCTGTGTAAACCAGTGGCATTTAATCCCATTTGGTGACATGCACTTCTATTTGGATCTGTTCCATTGCATCTCATCTCATTCCATAGGTAATGAGTGCACACCTAAGAATACATAGCATTGGTGCCAAGATGCATTTTCAAATATGTTGTGTTATATTTTAGTTTTAGTCTGAAGGTACGAGACTGAATTTGCAAGAGATTGCTAGTATGATTTGTTTCTTTCTCTACATTTTATAGCTGGATTATGCTTTTAACATAAATTATATGAAAACATTGTAAAAAAAATTTTCTATACTTGTTACTTAACTACACCTAAATGCCTGAAGGAAGTCTTCTATTGTGCTCCATGTCTTCCTAATATACACAAGTAGAGAGTGATCAGTGGATTTCTACATAGGGCTGTCCTGAAATAATTTAGTGTTTGTACAAAAGTCATTTCATGCATTTTATTATATCTTGGCTCCTAAGTAGATTCCATTTAGGGAATATTCTAACATTTCGCCATTCTATGCCAAGTTTGTGACAATGAATAAAAAATGAATGTGTATGTATGAGAATAAACATTCTCTCAACATAGATTCAAAACCACAAACACTATATCTGTCAGAAATAATACATCACAATGGAATTATTTATTGGCATTATCTACATTTTTACTTCTGTTTTATTCTTAATATTATTCAAATAAGTTTTCTTCTTCCCTATCCTTCCACACTTTCCACAGAATGCAATTCACTCCTCCCTACCACTATGTGCGTAAGACTGTGCTTGAGCATTTGAGGCATAGACCATGAATCAGATTGTTTTCAGAGACATGGTTTGTTGTATCCACTAAAGCAATTTTGTGTAGCATTCACAGTTAACAATGAAACAACCCACCAACTATTAAATGCTTATTTTGCACTAAGCATTTTGCTAAGTATTTTGTATGTGTTCTATAATTCAGTTCTCATAACGTCTCTGTGAAATGAGCAATATCCTTCTTCAGCCCATGAAACAAGTAGGGATCCTCCTTATTTCATTTGATCAGGGGAATTCAAATTCTATCCTTCCACATTTTGATATGGCTGTGTAGGCCTGGTCTGAATTCATTTGTTTATTTATTGAAAAAAATTTATTTTGTCTTTTACACTCTGCAAGATGAATCAGGAGCTGTGCTGGGAGCTGCAAGAATCACAGAGAGAAATAAGATTTAAGTCCTTCTCCTAGGATTCAAAACATAGTTTTATTAGGTGATACAAACTTCCAAAAGAGTGACATCTTAAAATCTTAATGACTTAATTCAACAGAAGCCCATTTTTATCTCACCAGTGTTCAGTAGGCTGTCTTCCACCTCATGTTACAGAATCCAAACTCCTTTCATCTTGTGGTTTTTGCCAGTCTTCAAAAAAAAAAAAAAAAAAAAAATCCTTCTTTTCTGGATGTTCAGTGGGGAAAAGGGATATGAAATGGGCCAGCCCAGGCTGTGTTGCACATATTCTCTTACAGTGGCCAGAACATGATGCTGTGTAATTCCAAAGGTGGCTGGACAGTATAGTCTCACTACGTACACAGAAAGAAACAGAAATTGGTAATAGTGAGCATGCCGCCGTCTCTGAATGGGCTTGCACTTGGTGCATCAAATAGCCATGCACTTCTGCATAGAACACTTGTCCCCATTCCCATTCCATGGAAGACGAATCTAAAGATCCATCTATTCAGTGCATCCACATCAGTGTTCAGGATTTCCAGGTGATGCAAGTTCTCTTCATGAGGTCCCCATGTGACTCCTGCTGGTCTGGTGACCAATAAACTCAAGGATAAGTTTTCCGTCCTCCCACCTCTGTCTCCCACACTTCTCTGCCCCACATCTCACTGCCCTGCTATACTTTACAAAGCAGGGACAGGATAACAGCTGTAAAAACTCCCATCTACAAAGTTCTCCAGCAGTTGTGGAATCCCTCTGGGCAGTCCTTATGAAGAATCCTTGTACCAGGGATTGGGAAGTTCTAAATGAGGCCCTGAATATGCCTCTGGAAGAAAGTCCTTTGTGTGCTGTTTTTGGTGGCTCTTCTTTGAACATTTTCTCTATGGCTACAGCTAAAGCAGGTGTGAGATAATTTGCCCTACTAGAAGACTACTCAGTATTTGTTGCTTCTTTTCCACTGGTGCACATTTGGTGGGTCAAAGGTTGTACTAACTCTTAAGTAGTCACCATTTTCTTTCCATCAAAAATGTGATGAGCTTTGCTTTCAGTAACTTCCATGTGCTAGAAGCCAGTCTCTAATCTCTTTTTTTAGTGATGATTTTCAAACCTGATTTATTTCTACTCCGCTAACTCCTACATAACTTCCTCTCTCAATGGACTAAATTGACAGTAAACTTGAGAGTAGGGTGGGAGGGAGGATCTAACACGTTTAATCTGATATTTAGCGGTTGTCTGAGTTACTTTGAGTTACAAATAAAAAGACTTATCGGTCCTTATAAATCAGTAAGTCTTTCTCTACAAACAAAGCACAACAGGCCAGAACAACACAAACTAACACAAAAGAGGTAGTGGCAAAGTTTAAAACCAGGGTGTTCTCCAATAGATGAAGTAACCACTTTCAAAGAAACATGTGTTAATGTTGCTCCAAATCTTCTTTCTTACCTGCAGTGGGAAGGGTGAAGCCTACCTTATTCATTATCACACTGCAGCATTTTGCAAGGCCAAAAGTAGAAGGAAGCACTCATTGTAGGAAAGAGTGAATGAACAACTCCTTATTGAAAGCATCTGGAAAATTCAATTCTTACGTTAGTAATTTACAAATAGGAGTCTACTGTTTCTTAATCTGGCCTCTGTGCAGCCAAATTGTTTTCCCTGCTAAATCCTCTGAATTGCTCCATTAGTCATTTGTTTGCATTTAGGCAGACAACAGGCTTTTGGAAGGTAAAACCTGGACATATTGTCATCTAAAAATGGATTATTAAAGAGAAAGGACTCTACTAGATGAGCTCTTAATCACAGACACTTGCTTTGGAAGCGAATGTGATTAAGTTCATACTTTGCATATGACCAGCTGACAATTCCATTGAGCCCCTGGTTGGGAGCCTGGGGAAGTTTGGGTGGTAGGGCATGGGCTCAGAAGGTGTAGGCAGTGGTGATGGAGAATTTGATTTTTCTCTGGAAATGGTCCTAGAGATGAGTTTCTGAGTTTTGGAAGACAACACAATGCAACAGAAGGAACACTCATTTTGAAGCTGGTAGGTTTTATTTACAGAACTTATCTGCTGTTTATGAGAGATATAAAACCCTGAGCAAGTTACCTACCTCCCTCTAGCTCATTTTGCTCATCTGTAAAATGTGGGATAATGAGGACACATTCTCCATAGCATTATTAGAAGGATCAAATGGACTAATGAATGGGAAAGTGCTTTTCAAATGGCAAAGCAGTTGCAAATGTAAACTGTTATGATAATTGGCCCTCAAGAAATGCTCTTTGATAGTAACAGTCAGTGTCTAATCCCAGTCTTCTTCCGTGAAGGACTTCACAGGAACAGGGCTTTCTGTTGGCATCTTCTCTACCCATCTTAGAAGATTACTGGAGAAGTGGATGCAGGACTCACCTCACCCTGGCACTGTTTCTCTGGGCAGTATTTCAGCAGGTTAGAATTTTTTTCTGACACAGAAAATGGTATCAGTGTGGCTAAGTGGAAAACACACTGCACTGAGTTTCAACACACGCTTTCATTACTTCATTATTTTGTTCACTCATTCACTTACACATTCAGCAGATAGTATTGAGAGCCTATGATGTATTAGACACTGTGCTAACCTGCTGTACTTGTGAAGTTGAGGATTTCAGTCTCCTTGCTCATTTTAATGGGAACTGAGAGAGTCACTTAACTTCTGTTTGTTTGTTTGTTTTTGAGACAGAGTCTCATTCTGTTGCCCAGACTGCAGTGCAATGGCACAATCTCGGCTCACTGCAACCTCCACCACCCGGGTTCACGTGATTCTCCTGCCTCAGCCTCCCAAGTAGCTGGGACTACAGGTGTGTGCCACCATACCTGGCTAATTTTTGTATTTTTAGTAGAGATGGGGTTTCACTATGTTGGCCAGGCTGGTCTCAAACTCCTGACCTTGTGATTTAACCACCTTGGCCTCCCAAAGTGCTGGGATTATAGGCGTGAGTCACTGCGCCCAACCCACTTAACTTCTTATTGCACTAGTTTACTCAACTGTCCATAGTGACCATCCCTGTCTGGTCTTTCTTGTACAGTTTTTATGAGAGAAAGGCTTGAAGAGTGCCTTGTAGAAATAAAAGGGCTGGACAATTATGAGGCGCAATGCATTTATTGGCATTTTTTGAACACCTATTGGCATATGACATGGCTACTGTGCTCAGATAGGATGACCACTAAGGAAAGCTGACCATAATAAAGCAAGAGGAATATGGTTCTGGTTTAACGGCATTTTGTGGAATGCCAATCACTGAAGCAAAGATTCTTTCATGATTGTGTATGAAGTGAAGTGAAGCCATAAAGAAAGATGAAAAAGTGAATAAAGAAGACCAGGAGGAGTAGGTGTGGGAAAAATAGGTGTCATGGCTGGTCAAAGTTTTTAACATGCTACCTTGCAGGTGTGGGCAGGCAGGGCAGGGCACGTCCAAGGAATTCTCTGGGAACCTTGATATGAGATAGTAACACAGAATTAGTTTTGGTAATAATGTGAGTTAGCATTTATAACACAATTGTTTTCAAAGTACTTTACAATGGTGAATTGGGTAATTATATTCCTGTGAATTAGGTCAGCATTGTTATTTCTCTTTCACTCCATTAATCCCTTCTCCTCAGCCAGCAGAGGCTCTTAGTCACAAAGTTAAACATTCAGCCATCAGTTACATGTGTCCTCATGGAACAATGTGTTGGCCTTAAAGGGCAGACAAAGGAATGGTTAAGTGTCACCCTAGTGTTTTCTCCTTAATGCTAAATACAATATTTTTTTAAAATCAGATCTTAGCTTGTAGAGAAGCTGGTTATAATACTTTTAAAGTCACTGTCATACCTCCCCTCTGCTTCTCATAAGAGGTACGCCAGTTATTCTCAAACTACGTGAACTATCAGAGAAACCCTAGGATGTGTGACTCAGACAGGTGTGTTCTGGTGTGGCTTCTGCCACTTCCAACTTACTGGGTGAGATCATTTCTACAAGCCATCTGAGATTTCTAAGCTTCTGAGTTCACCTTTGTAAAATGTGAAGAATAATACTTGGCCTGCTTTCCTGTTTAGTGGTTTTTGAAAGTGACACAACAATAATAATTTAGGAAAGAATGTATGGCTGAATTTACTAAGATATGTTAGACTTATTGGTTGCCAAGGTTTGCATGACATGAATCAAAAGATGTCAAGTGCACAGTGCCATCATCTTTGCTCTTTTGCTTGTGGTGATCACAGCATTCTTCCCCGCACCTCCCCACCTCAACCTGAGCTGGGTCTTATCATCGGACTCCTCAACACAGCTCTCTCAGCCACCACTACTGATTGATTGGAGTTGTTGCAGACAAGGAAAACTTTTGGTAAGCTCAAATCTAAGTGTCTTCTACTGTTTATATTTATTTTAGGTTATCTTGAATAGGCTATATGTATACACTGAGCAAAATATTTTCTAGAAAGTGAGCAGTCTCCCCCTTAGTCCTCTTACCTTCTGCTATTTCTAAAGCGAAAATCTTCTCTGGTTTATTTACATGCTCTGATAAATATTCTCTCAGGAAAAAGAATTAAAGGACATCTTAAAGTAATGTCAGACGGATTAGGAGGTATGAAATTATGAAAAAAGAAAATTGACTTCATTGTAATTCTTGGCAATATGTTGGCTGATGATCTAATCTTTTTGCTTCTATCCCATGCCAGGTGAACTTTATATAATCGGAAAATGCTCTTGAGTCTAGTTGAATTGAATGTAGGTGCTCATGTGACTTAACTGTGTTCCAAATATTAGCTCCTGTTTTAAGCCTCTGGATGCTTTTCCATTTTGAACTGAACAATGAAGATTCATTGAAATACTATCATCATCACCACACCTGGGATGACTGAATAACTTTTTTTCCCCACAGTGTCTTTCTTTTTTCAGTGTTTCTCAGGGTGAGTGGCTGAGAAAAATTCCCATTTTTAGTGGGAGTGCCTGGGTAAGGTTTAGGCAGATGAAACAAAGTCAGTGGAAACTATAGGATCTAGTGTCCATTTTCTAACTCATGGTTTAAAGGTCTATCACATAAAAGTGCTAGATCATTACATTGGAGTATCCATAGCAAATTTGATACTACTACTTTCATCTTTGGTGTCTTCTGTATTGTAAAGGGGAAGTGAGAGACTCCTTTTTTCAGAACCTTCTTCTCTATATGGTGTCAGGTTTGAGTCTGTCAGTGAGAGGCATTTGCCTGTCATCTGGAAACAGGGAAAAGGAAGAGAAGTCACTATTCTTTGGAGGGAACTGCAGCCAGATTCATGAACAGAAGAGTGGCTCACAGTAACTTCTTGGTGAGTCCTAGAGAATTACTTGGTTCACTGCTGACAACAAAGAGATACAAACTTCTCAGGAATTTTTAAGAATAGAAACAGGGTTCCAGAGAGCTCTCCAAACTTTCTGCTCCTCAGGTAAGATCTTTAGTGTCAACTTCCCAAACCTGTACTTCCAAGTTCTTCCAGTAGTTAAGCTACTATTTCCTGATTTAAGTCCTTTACACTTGAAATAGAGTGGCTTCTATTGCTTAACTGAACTTTAACATAGATAGTTTTTTGTTTGTTTGTTTGTTTCTGATTTTTAACTGTAAGTGGTTTGGGGCTATTAGAATGTTAGGGATGAAACTGACAAATTAATTCTTTGATGTGATTACAGTTTCAACAACAGAGCAAAATGGGTCACTGATAGTACAGGCATGGCATGCAGTAGCAAAACAGCTATTTACGTTATCGCTTCTGATTTCCTGGAGTTATGCAGCTGTAGAAGGCAACACTTCAGAAGGCAAAGTAGCAATAGTAGTAACTGAACTTTGTGATAGAAATAAAGAGTACAAGGAATGTTCAATGGGGTTGGCTATTTCTGAATATAATGTAGAACTTGGAAAAAGAAAGACAATGTCAAGGTTTTAAATTAGTTATTCAAGGAATGCATTAAGTACGATAGACTATGACTTCAGTTACTGTGTTGAAAGAGTTATATTTCTTGTAGCCATTGGGCAAATATTCCCAAAAATAAACTAAAAGTATAATCCTGAGAGTGGTAAATTTATATTCAAAATGAATGTACAGACTTATTAAGTCTCTTATATCAAAGATAGAGAATTAATCAAGAAAGACTGGCATATTGGAAATATACAGGAGAAACTTGGGCAGATTTCAATGAATCCAAACCTTGAACACCCCAAACCTGCCAGGCCTCTGTTGCCAGAAGAAGCTGTATGTAGTGCTTCCTTTCTTGCCTGACTACCCTGTAAAAATATCAACTCAGGCATTGACCTTGCAAACGAATCATGATTCTCTTGAAGGCCCACCCATCACCTTTCTTTGCTTCCAAACCCATAATCATACTCAAATCCTGATAAAACCTGGGACAATAAGATAAAATTTAACTTCTCATTAGGGCCAAAGTTCCACTCATATGAGAAGAATCAAAATATTTTGTCAACGTACAGTGGCTTATGTGTGGAAATGGACTGTAGGTGTTAGACCAGAGAGTAAAGCATGTAATGTTGAAGATGAGTAACTATAATAGAAATCATGGACTCTCACAATTCTTAGACTTCACTTCACAGATGCCAAGATTCCTAAGTAAAGTGAAAGATGTGGTATCTTGAAGGAGGACTCTGCTCCACTGTCAATATTTATAACATGACTCTTCTACCTACTTTTCTTCAAATTGACTGTAGTCATTAATAAAAAGTTCTCCGCCTTGGGGAATACCAGGAATTCTGAGTGATTACTGAACATCTGAATTTATGCTAATTCTAGGGGATTCAAAATGCCAATTTATTCTATAAATTTAGAGTAGAAGCTAGCAAAAATTAAGCAATGAATGCCATTTTGGCTTAAGTTCCATCTCAAAATGTGTTCAGTGATTCCCTAAAACACCATTAGTTATTTTCCCAGTTCCTGAATAAATAGTTGGAATAGACATAGTTGGAAAATGACAAAATTTTCCATATTGGTTTCCTGACCTGTGAAAAGACAGCTACAGTGATAAGAAGAACCAAGTAAGAGTTTATCCCTAAGAAAGCAGAAAACCAAAATCATATACTGTACTAGGGGAAATTTCAGATGAGTAGTATTATCAAAGATTTGAAATATGCCTACTTGGCCTGTCTAAAAGACAGATGAAATTTAGAGAATAAAACTATATATTTCTGAACTTGGGTGGTAGCTCTAAATATAGCTGCTATTTCAGATGTAGTATTTTGTTGTTTGTTTTGATTTTTGTTTTTTTTTTTTTACTTGAACAAACCATCTAAATTCCTGATGCCTGGTATTAAGCTATTGCTCTGGTGATTGTTTTTCTTCTGTACCTGTTAGCAAACATTTTTACAGTTTACTTTTGCTTGTCATGGATAGCAATATACATTCACTGACTTCCTTCAGGCTGTATTAACTCTTTATCATGATTTAGGTTCCAGGGATCTTGATTGTCTCACCATCACACAGGGCGTGATGCTAATCTGTAAGATTAATTACATCATGCTGCTTGGAAATGATGATCATGACATAGACAATGCCCTAGATATCTTGGTAGGTAATAAGCATGCCAGAAGTTGTTAGAAAAATCAAACCCAGAAAAATTCAGATATCGTCCATCTTGAGGAAGTTTCTAGTCATCCAATGGTCTGGACTACACAGCCTTCCCTCTCTTTCCCTGCCATGATGAAGAACAAATTTCTGAATCTTGTACGTACTATCTTTAAGAAAGGAGCAGAGGGCCGGGTGTGTTGGCTCATGCCTGTAATCCCAGCGCTTTGGAAGGCCACGGTGGGCATATCACGAGGTGAAAAGATGGAGACCATTCTGGCCAACATGGTGAAGCCTCATCTCTATAAAAATCCACAAATATTAGCTGGGCGTGTAGTCCCAGCTACTCGGGATGCTGAGGCAGGAGAATCGCTTGAACTTGTGAGGCGGAGGTTGCAGTGAGCTGAGATCACACCACTGCACTTCAGCCTGGTGACAGAGCGAGACTCCATAAAAAAAAAGAAATAAAGAAAAGAAAGAAAGAGAGAAAGAAAAAGAAAGAAAGCAAGAAAGCAAGCAAGCAAGCAAGAAATAAAGAAAGAAAGAAGGGAAGAAAGAAAGAAAGAAAGAAAGAAGGGAAGAAAGAAAGAAAGAAAGAAGGAAAGAAAGAAAGAAGGAAAGAAAGAAAGAAAAGAAAGAAGCACAATATAGTGTGGCAGGGGGGCCTCTTTGGATCCTAGAAACATCATATGCTAGATGAGTGCACACTGTGCTGACCCATTTATTTGATGCCAGTTTTGAGTTGGGTCCCAATAAAAAGGCTCTGTGGCAGACACCAGGTTTTCTGATTCTTGAGATATAGGATCAAGCAGATCCAAAGTGCTCACAGTACCTTTGAAAGCTAGGGAAGGCTGCGTGATTCCAACAAAAGAATTACAACTCAAATATGTACAGGTTTGGAGCAAAGCTATGCTGTGTGTGTGTTTTTGTTTTTGTTTGTTTTTTTTTTTTTATGTAGCTATAGTTCTTTTGAAAGCAGCTTCTGATTTCTACAGGGCCCTGATAGAGATGAATACTTAATTATAGGACACAAAATTGCTATGTGACATGAACTATTCATCTTTAAGTGGTTACTATATGACCCACAAAGTCATGAATTTGGGCATACACAGCAGCATTCTGTCATTCCATGGAAGTAGGATATACAAGTTTAGGCTTGAGAAGGTTTCTGGATACATAATTGAGGTGTATGAGCACATGGCTGACTCTATATCAGTTACCTAACCTGAACAGCATTCCATTCCAAATGTAATGGCTTAAAATGCAACCATTAATTTATATTATGATTTCCACAATTTGTCAATCAGTTGGATCATTCTTCTGGTCTGTGGCAACTTATCTCTGCTAGCTTTGCTCATATGTCTACTGTTACCTGGAAGGTCAGTTTACAGCTGGCATGTTTAGGGTGATCTCACTCACATGTGTGGCTGTTGACAGGCTATCAGCTGAGGCAATGGAGGTGACTGGACTATGTTTCTACTGTCATGCAGAAGGCTAGCCCAGGCTTTTTTCACATGGACACTTCAGAGTTCCAAGAAATATAAATGTAGAAGCCGCAAGGATTCTTAAGGCCTAAGTTCAGAATTCAAAGTTATCTCTGCCAAATTCTATTTAATAGCAAGGGTAATAAGAAGAGCTCAGATTCAAGAGATTGAAAAATAGATTCCATTTCTTGGTGGCAAGAGCTTCAATGTGTCTTTGCCAAATTTAATAATATATATACACTTCCATGGCACTTACTATTGCTGACTCAACCAACACATGGCTGTAGGGGAAGATTTCTATTACCATTGACTAAAGAAAAGAAATGGACCCATTCTCCTGATAATTCTGCCCAATATGGTGGCACCACACCCAAAATGAATGGCTGAGTGGAATGGCCCCATTCAGGACAGCATTGAAGGATAGTGGTGAAAATAAATTCTCCAAGGGGTGCAGAATTTTCAGCATTGAACTTTTTTGTTCATTTTTGCTGAAGAAAAGATGGCTAAGGGCACATAGGGATGATTAGGCTAGGTGGTCATGGACTTAGTAGAAAAAAAAGATTAGCACGTTAGTGATAACAAAGTCTGGGAAGAAATTTGTGAAAAGATCTCACAGAATAAGTAGAAAATATAGGGATAGATATGTACCACTTAAATGTTCAGTAAAGAGATGAAATGGTTCTTAAAGTTGAGGTGGAGAAGAAGACATGTGCCATGTATGTCAGTTAGCCTCCTTCCCCAGATACTCCAGCCATAGCTCAATGGTATAATGGGCCCATGATGACAGGGTTGGGGTTTTGCACAAGCATGACAACATGGGCTTTCATTAAGACTGATCTGGCCATGATGCAGCTGAATGCCAAACTTGCTTGTAGAAAAGACCAACAATGCCCAACAATCCCATTACTAAGTATACGCACAAAGGAATACAAATTGTTCTATTATAAAGACATATGCATGTGTATATTCATTACAGCACTATTCACAATGGCAAAGATGTGAAATCAGCCTAAATGCCCATCAATGGACAACTGGATAAAGAAAATGTGATACATAAATAGCATGGAATACTATGCAGCCATAAAAAGAATGAGGACATGTATGTCTTTTGCAGGAGCATGGATGGAGCTGGAGGCCATTAGCCTTAGCAAACTACCAGAACAGATAACCAAATATCACATGTTCTCACGTATGAGTGGGAGCTTAATGATGAGAACACATGGACACATAGAAAACAACAGACACTGAGGCCTACTGAAAGATGGAGGGTGTGAGGAGGGAGAGAATCAGGAAAAATAACTAATGGGTACTTGGCTTAATACCTGAGTGATGAAATAATCTGTACAACAGACCTCCATGACATGAATTTAACTATATAACAAACAAGCACATGTACCCCTGAACTTAAAAGGTAAAAAAAGACAAAGAAAAGAAAAGACCAACAATGAAACTTATATGGCTCCATTCCCTGGGAGAAAAATATGTCACTTTGTGGCAGGCGATTAGATTGAATCTTTTCCAACATAGAAAGGGCAATAATTTATCTTCACTGCAATAGATAGAGCCTAGGTTTGTATTTGCTTTCCATGCGTTCAATAGCATTTGAATAACCACCATTCTTTTACTTATCATCATGGAATACCCTGCCAGGTAAAGATTCATGACCAACTAAATTGCTGAGGGCAGAGGAAACATAGAATGTGTGGTAGAAGAAGGAAATTATTAAACTAACTCTGGCTAAATGATCAGTTGCAAAAATAAGAACTTTCTGGTTATGCATGTTTTTCTCCATGGCTTTTATGTGCTTTACATGTCCGTCAGTTCTTCCTCCCACCTCCCCATCTCCTATTTTGTAATAAAAGATGTGTTCATTATAAATGATCCTATAATTAAGGGCTTAAATTATAGTACACCAAAGAAAATTTGGTGTGCCCTTCGAAATGAAGGACATTGCCAAAAGATAAAATAATACACAGGACTTTGTGTCTACTCTTTGGGTAGAAAGAAAGCAGGTCTTTGGTTGTATGAGATACAGTTGTGCCATGTTAGGTCAAAATGATGGTAATATCCTATTGAAGGTTAAAAATGGGTAAAATGGGCGTGTGGAGATGCTGAGTTGACAAAAGAAGTAGTCCATGCCACTGGCTACTGTAAAGTTCACATCAGTACAACACCCCTCTAATGTCTCTTCTGCAATGTAGTAAGAGAAGTCAAAGTTGGGGTTTCAGTATTCTTTTTCACATATAGTTTTAGTTTAGCGTCACCACTTACATAAGATTGGGAAGACAAAAGAGAAGGGGAAGTCACTATTCTTTGAAGGCAATTGCAGCCAGGTCTGTGAGTAAATGTGAGGTTCACAGGAGTTTTGTGGTTAGCTCTTGAGAAACACTCTTCACTGTTGCAGACCAGGGCTGGTTGGTGGGAGCTTCATGCAGATTCTTGGGGATCAAAGGTACTTTGTGGCAAGTTCTTTTCAACTTTGGGGGTTTAGGCTGAAATCTTTAGCATTTGCTCTCATGAACTTTGCCCTCCAAGCTCTTTTAAAAGTGTGATAAGGGCCTACTTCTTACATAAAACCCTATATATCTAGAGTAAATTCTATTTTTTGGCTAAAAACAACTGAAATGATCTAGAGGGATTTATTTTAGACTGACAATTCTCAATATTGATAAATATGGGTGTGTCTGTACAGTTAACATCATATAAAGAAGAAAATGAATAATGGCAAATACTCTAAATTTGGTAAGGCTTTCCTAAAGTGATTTTGTATTTAGTTAATCATAATAGAATCTATATATATTAAAATAGCTTGTATGAGATGTTATGCATTCAGCTAATTGGCACATGTGAATTTAAAGACTCCTTGTAGTTAACCCTGTAGCTGTCCCTGTTCCACCCCATTTCACAAAAAGAAAAGAAAGACTGTAAATTTGAAAACTGCTCCTTTGGCTCAATGGCATCTGTTTTTCAATAAAAAGTTTGACATCTCGGAAAAGCAATTGCCTTTGATTATGCAGCTGGGACCAAAACAAGGCCTTCCTCATAATAGAAGTCCTTTTCCAATAAAAAGCATCTTTAGCCAAAAATATCTGACATTCTTTACTACTATTTGTTCCATCTCTTAAAATTTCTTCGGGGCTAAGAAATTTTGTTTTGTTTTGTTTTTTTAATGCGGACACTTTATAAAATTAAGTATAGGCCTGTTAGTTATACAGGCTTCTGTGTTAATTATTTTATTTCCAAAACTTAGCTGAGCTAATAAAAGAATATAATGGCCCTCACTGGCTGCAAGAAAGCAAGCATCTTTTTGGAGCAGTGATCTTTCACTCAAAGTCATACTTTATAGGGTAAGGTCAGTCTCATACAGGGAATTTGTTTATGTAGCCAGATTTAAAGCCAGAAATACCAGATACTGGACTGTTAAGAAAAAGTACAGAAAGAAAAATTGGAGAACCTTTCCAAAGGTTTCTGTAACCTAAGCTGGAAGTTTGTCAATTGGCTTTGAGAAGAAATATGAATCAATGTAAATTATCAAGTCAGGAATATTATAGACATTCAATAATAAGACTATATCCCTATGCTACTACGTTTATACGACAAATGTTTGTCTAGCACCTGTCACATTTCAGAAAGTGTTCTAAGTGCTGTGACAAGCCTGAGAAGACTTTGAAATGAACAGAACAAAGTCCTTGCTCTCATGGAGTTTATATTTTAGTGAAAGACATTGTCCCCGCCTTCAAGAGCTTATACTTTTGGGAAGAGACAAGAATAACATAACAGAGCAAAAGAAAATACAAGATCAGATGGAAATAGTTACTAAATTTAATGATTCAGATGACATGAGAAAGACAAACGCATATTTTCCCACAAGAAATGTTGTTCAATAATTCATTAAAAAAAAAAAAAAAAGCCTGCATAGGGCACATCTGACATTTCTAAAACTGCTACTGGTGGGGATGCCTTGGTTTTCATATTAACCATCTCGATACTGTACATACTGGGGGCAAACTGTTTTAAAGTGGAAACTGAAGTGCCTTTCTATGAATAAAGTATAGTTTCAGTACACTCCATATAACTGTCAAAGATGAACTATATATCAGGGCAGAGGCGGCAGCTTTGAGGTTCTGCCTGATCTGGAGCTCTTGCCTAGATTCTAATTTGGCAGCTAGGTATAAGGTCTATTAGGTAAGAGAGTGCACCCTGAGGAACTGGGAAGGCCAAGATTCCCTTTCCATTTCATAGGTGGACACAGAAGAGAGATCAAGTTCGTTGAGGACAGAAGAGACATAAGAGGCCAAGAAGGTATCATCTGGCTATCTAGGCAAAAAGTAGAGTCCAAGAGGCCAGATAATTCTTGAGAACATCTCCAGGATGCAGGAAATACTGGAACTGAGTTGATATCCTTGACTGAATTTATTTCATTCATTTGTTCATTTATTCAGTGACTCAAAATGTACTGGGCACTGTGCTTACTGCTGTGAATACAACTTGGAGTAAGTCACAGTGCCTGCTACACCATCTGTTGGGAGAAACTGAAGTGAAACATACACATTACCCTGCACTCCATAGCACCTACAGTGGATGTCTGGGCAGGGAGCTGTGGGAGCTCACTGGTGCATGCTATCATTCCTCCTGCTGTGTGGGTGGGCAAGGAGGCACAAGTGTGAGCATTTGCCAGCAGATGCACAGATAGAGCCCCCAGGTGTTCATCCTCCTGCTTAAGGCTGAGGCCAACGGAAGGCCTTTTGGGGTTTTCTTTTGGTAAGTAATTAATATATGTTTCATATATTAATGCCAAGTTAAATGCCAACAACATGAAAAGACCTCGCAGGTGCTAAGTGTTATTATAACATATTAAAATAATGAGAGTCTTGGCCATCTTGCTCTGCCTACCTTAGTGGTTATTCTCAACACTGCCTGTGGGTTAGAATCACCTGGAGGAGCTTTGGAAAATGCTGATGCCCAGGCCCCATCTCCTGAGACTGAATTTAATTGACTTGGGATGAAGTCTGAGCAGCAGGAAGTTAAAAAGCTCCCCAGGTGATTCTAATATACTGCCAGGGTTGAGAACCAATACGAGCAGCTCAAATCATTCTTTTTCCTTTATCCTGATCCTAATAGGTCCCCGAGACTCAGCTGAATTCCCATATCGTCTATGAAGTCCTTCCTGCAAGCTTCAGCTCATTCCATCACACCATGACTAATCACTTTTCTCTGATCCTTTTTTTTTTTTTAATTAGACTTTATGTTCTAGGGTACATGTGCACAATGTGCGGGTTTGTTACATATGTATACATGTGGCATGTTGTTGTGCTGCACCCATTAACTCGTCATTTACATTAGGTATATCCCCTAATGCTATCTCTCCCCCTTCCCCACCCTGCAACAAGCCCCCGTGTGTGATGTTCCCCTTCCTGTGTCCAAGAGGAAAGGATTCCCTATTTAATAAATGGTGCTGGGAAAACTGGCTAGTCATAAGTAGAAAGCTGAACCTGGATCCCTTCCTTACACCTTATACAAAAATTAATTCGAGATGGATTAGAAACTTAAATGTTAGATCCCTGATCCCTTTTTGATGTTTACTTCTCCAGTGACTTTCTCAATTACGTAAGGTCTAATTCTTTAAGTTCTTTATTCCATGATACTGATGGTAGTAGTGCTTCTGTTATGCCCAGACCGTTTATTCCCCGAAGAAGACCACCAGAGTCCAGAGTCAAAGCTAAGCAGCAAGGATCTTTATTACAGGTTCGAACCTGGAACTCTCCCTCGCTCGTGAAACGAGACGGGCAGGAGAGCTCCGAGCAGTGTTATATAGTCTAAGAAAAGTGGGCATAGAGTTATTATACAAATCAGATATATGATTGGCTAGTGTTTGAACAAGGCGATTTGGCTAACTATGATTGGTTCCCGCCATTTCTGATATTTTGGTTCAAACTTTGAGGCGGGAGAGCAGGTTTATGGCAACAAGAGTTTATCTTACTTAAACACGTCTTGTGACCTTGCCTCAGAACTTACAAAATCTCTGGTATGTGCAAAACAAAATCTCTGGTACGTGCAGAAAACCAGGTACTCACAGAACTTACGAAATCTCTGGTATGTGCAAAGATTAGAGAGCAGAACAAGGGTGTAGCGGGTGGGGGGCGGGTACACATCTAGCTTTGTGTCCTTTCATTTCCCCCTTCTCATAAGTAACTGGATGTCCAATCTTGGATTTCCAGAGTCTTATAATATAGCCTCACTTTCTGGGTGCAGGAGAGGCTGGTGATGGCTACGGAGGACCATTAGTTGGATGGTATCAAACCTTTCTCTGACAAATTGTAAAATTTTATTTACCACACAGGGGCCTATAGTGAATAGAAGTAGTAAAGACATTAGGGGGCCTAAAAGGGGTGCCAGAAGGGAAAACATTGAAGAGCTCCACCAATTGTTAGCGGCTGTAGTGAATTGTTGCTTTTTCATTTCTAAGCTTAGTTCGTGTAGGCGTTGGACTCTTTCCTCAACTAACCCTGACTCATTTATATAGAAACAGCATTCTTCTTTGAGGAACATACAGGTACCTCCTTTCTCAGCCGTGAGTAAGTCTAAGGCTCTGCGGTTTTGAAGGGTGACCTGTGCTAGGGAGGTGAGCTGCCGCTGAAGGGAGGCTAGGGAATAGGCGGAGTCTTCCATAGCAACAGAGAACTGTTGTAACAGCTTGTCGTTTTCTATCATGGAGTGTTGTAGGGCCCCTCCTCCTAACCCCGCTGCGACGACAGAGGTGGTTAAGGATATTCCGGTAATTAGTGGTAGAAAAACTGCTCGTCTATGTCGCGCAGTTTCAGATGGGGCAGTCCCTGCCCAGCCTATGAACTTTGCCGGGGTCAGCAGGGTCAGTTGGGGAACTAGTGTAACAGGGATGCACAACTGTCCGTCAGAGATGCTTTTGGACAGAGTTTTTAACAGAGTCATATTACACCAGAAGAACACACCAGGGGGAGCACGTATGGGGCTATTAGGGTATGTAGCCGTCTGGTTGCAGAGGCTGCTACTAAATGCTGAATAACAGTAGGGGTATTTCTCTTGGTATGGGTCACGGTACAGGGCTACATCAGGTATTGCAACTGTTGATGAATTAGAATCTGGCATATAGTTTGTGGGTGGGGAGGAAAGGGGAACAGTGGTTAATGGTGGTCTTCCTAAGGTTGCACACATAAAGCAAGAGGACAGGTCGCCTAAACCGGTGAGGTTGGCGAATGCTAGCCCTTCTTGTAATAGGGTTAGCCAGGAGAAGGGCTGCAAGTCTTGTGATAGCTTGGTTTCCTGTCTGTGGATTTGTGTATGGATTAAGGGTCGAATCTGGACTAGACTCCGCCACAAGTACAGGTGGCTACTAGGCCAGCTACTACTGGCATCATAGTAGACTGCCCCATGTTGGGGCGATGTCCACCGGGAGTGCCCTGGATCTGTTATTATCCAAGTGAATATGTTGGGAGTCCCTGTCGGGTAGCGAGTCCTGAGGAGGTTAGACTTTCTTGGGTATTCGTCCCATACCCTGGCTGAGTGCATTTTACAATAGTGGTATGGGCAACCTGCATTCTGGTGCCACCAATAATTCTTACAATTATATTCAGTCTGATCATATTCAAAACAAATCATGGGTATCCCTGGTTGGGCAATTTGGAAATTAGTGAAATTGAGGTAAATTGGAGTATTGCACCCAGAGGGGGGGCAGTCTGCACTAGCTAGCAGTTTACCCGCTTGGGGGGTTTCCCCGGGGTGAGTTTTGTTCTCATAGAGCCAGAACCTCCAGACATAGGGATTAGACGGCGCAGCAGTTAGGAGAGTCAGATGTATAAGGCATAAAAGCATAGGCAAGCTAGACATGGTTACGGCTATGTGGGTGACGGCGCAGGGTTAGCTTTAAGGGATTGTTCTTAGCTTTGTCTACAGTCCATGTAACCGGTGCTCCAGACGGCTCGAGAAGGTCGGATGTTGGGTCCACTGGTTTGACGTGTGTGTAGTGGATCCACGAAGCGATGCCTTCTACTTTGAGAGCGGTGGGAGTAGTCAGGAGTACTTGCAGTGGTCCTTTCCACCTGGGTTGAAGAGTTTCTTGCCGGTGGCGCTTGACTAGGACCTAGTCTCCCGGCTGGAACGGATGAGGCGTCGGCGGAGGTCCTGACTCGTACAGTTCTCGTAGTCTGGGCCAAATTTCCTGGTGAATTTTCTGTAAGGCTTGTAAGGAGAACAGGAGCTCAGAGACATTTTCAGTTTCAGGTTTGAGTAAGTCATCTTTTAGACTGGGGACCAGGGGTGGGGGTCTGCCATACATGATTTCATATGGTGTGAGGCCTAGTCTGTAAGGGGTATTTCGGGCCCGGAACAGAGCGTAGGGGAGAAGTACTACCCAATTAGCGCCAGTCTCCATGGTCAATTTAGTTAAGGTCTCCTTCAGAGTCCGATTCATCCTTTCTACCTGTCCTGAGCTTTGGGGCCTATAAGCACAATGTAATTTCCAATTTGCCCCAAGAATGGAAGCCAAATCCTGACTTACCTTAGCAAAGAAGGCTGGTCCATTGTCTGACCCTATTTGGATGGGAAAGCCATACCTGGGGAGGATTTCTTCCAAAATTTTCTTTGCTACAACCTGAGCAGTTTCTCTCTTAGTTGGGAACGCTTCTGTCCATCCTGAAAAAGTATCTACAAAGACAAGTAAGTTCTGATACCCATATTTTCCAGGCTTTATCTCAGTAAAGTCTATTTCCCAATAGATACCAGGCCTAGTTCCTCCACACCTAATTCCTGCGGTGGTCTGGGTTTGGGGGCAAGCGTTGTTTAGTTGGCAGGCTTTGCAATTTGTTGTGACATCGCTGGCCAGTTCAGCTATGCGCCTGATTCTAAACTTGGTGTGCCTGATTAAGTCCATCATTCGCCGGGCACCCAGGTGGGTTGTCCGGTGGATGTGTTCCAACACCTGCCGTCCTAATTTTTCTGGTAGGATGGTTTGGTCATTTATATCAGTCCACCACCCATTTTTAACCTGTTTTAGGGGAAGCATGTTCATCCATTCACGATCCTGTTTGGTATAGTCGGGAAAACATGGCAAATTTCGTGGGCCAGGATTGGGGAGCTGGAGCGTGAGGAGCTGACTGGGAGCTTTTGCTATGCTCCTTGCGGTTTGGTCGGCTAAGAAGTTGCCTCAAGCAATTGGCGTAGTTGGTTTCTGATGCCCAGGGCAATGTACGATAGCCAATTTCTTTGGTTTCCACAAAGCAGTTAATAGAGCTAGGATCTCTTGCTTGTTTTTTATTTCTTTGCCTTCGGCTGTTAATAGTTCCCTTTCTCTGTAGATGGCCCCATGTATGTGCGCAGTAGCGAAAGCATAGTGGCTATCCGTGTATACTGTTAGTTTTTTCTTTGCCCCTAGGGTGAGGGCCTGTGTGAGGGCTATCAGTTCGGCTCTTTGGGCCGATGTCCCTGGAGGCAAGGGTTCCACCCAGATTACCTCAGTCTCTGACGTTACAGCCACTCCTGCATACCACTGGCCTTGGTGGACGTAGCTGCTGCCATCAGTGAACCAGGTGAGTTCTGTGTCGGGGAGCGGACGATCTTGCAGGTCCTCCCGCACCCCATGCACCTGAGCCAGTATCTCAGTGCACTAATGGAACGGGGCGTCCAAGTCTGGATTTGGCAGCAGTGAAGCAGGGTTTAAAGAGGTTGGGGGCAGAAAAGTTATTCTGAGGGGGTTTAACAGCAGTCCTTGATAGTGGGTGAGCCGGGCGTTACTTATCCATCGGTCCGGCGGCTGCCGGAGGACGCCTTCAATGGCATGCGGGGTTATAACGCGCAACTCTTGCCCCATGATAAGTTTATCAGCGTCTCGGACCATTAGGGCGGTCGCTGCGATTATCCACAGGCAGGGTGGCCAGCCAGCAGCCACTGAATCTAATTTTTTTGACAAATAGGCAACTGGCCTCTGCCAGGGGCCTAGGTACTGTGTTAACACGGCTTTTGCAACACCCTTACTTTCATCTACGTATAAGTGGAAGGGCTTGGAGACATCAGGGAGCCCCAGCGCGGGGGCTGATAACAAGGCATTTTTGATTTGTTGAAAGGCCAGCTCAGCCTCTTCCATCCAATTGAAGGGCGGCCGTTCCTTTGTTGCCTGGTATAGGGGCTTGGCTAACTCAGCAAATCCGGGTATCCATAACCTACAGAACCCTGCCGACCCCAGGAATTCTCTCACTTGCCGTGTCGACTGGGGTCTAGGGATGCGTAGGGCTGTTTCCTTTCGGGCTTTGGTTAGCCAGCGTTGCCCCCCTTTTAATAGGTACCCCAGATAAGTTACCTCCGACTTGCAGATCTGAGCCTTTGTTGCTGAGGCTCGGTAGCCTAGCTCCCCCAGAGTCTTCAAGAGGTCCTCAGTCCCTTGAACACAAGTTTCCGGGGATCTGGCTGCTATTAAGAGATCATCAACATATTGCAAAAGAGTTATTTCAGGGTGTTGCCGCCGGTACTCACCCAGATCTTCATGAAGGGCTTCATCGAACAGGGTTGGCGAGTTCTTGAACCCTTGTGGCAGCCTGGTCCATGTTAGCTGACCGTTGATGCCCCTCTCAGGATCCGTCCATTGAAATGCAAAGAGTCCTAGACTTTTGGGAGCCAGAGGAAGGCTGAAGAAAGCATCTTTTAGATCAAGAACGGTATACCACTGTTTTTCGGGATGTAAAGCACTCAGAAGGGTGTATGGATTGGGCACAGTGGGATGTATGTCCATGACCCTTTTATTAACTTCTCTTAAATCCTGTACTGGCCTGTAGTCCGTACTGTTGGGTTTACGAACAGGTAACAGTGGAGTATTCCAGGATGAGTGGCAAGTCCGTAGGACTCCCTGGTCTAGGAGTCAGCAGATATGGGGCGTAATTCCTTCTCTTGCCTCCAGGGGCATAGGATATTGCCGAACCCGAACCAGGTCCGTCCCTGGCTTAACTTCCACAAATATGGCAGGTCGATGTTTAGCTAGCCCCAAGCCCCCAGTTTCTGCCCACGCTTCAGGGAAACGCTGGAGCCAAGAGTCAATTTCCTGATCGGGGGGCTTTTGCTCTTGATGGAGTCTGTACTCATCTTCTAAGGTGACAGTCAGGATAGATATTGGCCTGTTTTGGGAATCAGTTATCTTGGGCCCTTCTGGCTCAAAGTGGATTTGGGCCCCCATTTTTGTCAGCAAGTCCCTCCCTAGTAGAGGGCAGGGGCTCTCTGGGATGACTAGGAAGGAATGGGAGACTTTTCCCGTTCCTAAGTCTACAGTCCTCTGGGTTGTCCAGGGGTATTTTTTGATGCCTGTGGCCCCGTGCACCCAGGATGTTTTCTTAGACATTTTTCCAATTGGTTTGGTTAGGACTGAGCGTTCCGCCCCAGTATCGACCAAGAAGCGAACTGGGGAACCCTCCACTTGCAAAGTTACCCTGGGTTCGGGGAGGGGGTCCGAACCCCGTCTTCCCTAGTCAGAGTCCTGGGTAACGAGTACGGAGGTAGGGTTAGCTGGTCTCCGTTTCTTTGGGCAGTCTTTAATCCAGTAACCACGTTCCTTGCAATAAGCACACTGATCCTTTTCTAATCCTTGCCTAGAGCCTTGCTTTGTCTGCTTTCTGCTTTGGCCATTCCCTGCCTGGGGGAAAGCTGCTACTAAAACTTTGGTCATTTCTTTGGTTACCTTGAACTGTTTTTCTTCTGGAGTATCCCTATTATTATAAACTCGCTGGGCCATCTGAAGGAGGTCCTGAATCTGCTTTCCCTCTAAACCTTCTAATTTCTGGAGTTTTCTTCTAATATCTGATGCTGCCTGGTTTACAAAGGACATTACTACCGCAGCCTGATTTTCCGGTGCTTCCGGGTCCATAGGGGTATACTGTCTGAAAGCTTCCATTAATCTCTCTAAATACACAGCGGGGCTTTCTGTCTTACCTTGTAACACAGAATATACTTTAGCCAAATTGGTGGGCTTGCGAGCTGCAGCCCGGAGACCCGCCATTAGAGTCTGGCGATAAATGAGCAGTCGTCCCCTACTTTCTGCCGTGTTGTAGTCCCATCTGGGCCGGGTCAAAGGAAAAGCCGCGTTAATGAGGTCAGGATTTGCAGTTGGCTGGCCGTCATCTCCTGGAACCAGCTTTCTGGCCTCAACTTGGATTCTTTCCCGCTCCTCCGTTGTGAACAGGATTCGGAGGAGCTGTTGACAGTCATCCCAGGTTGGCTGGTGAGTAAACATGACACTGTCTAACAACGAGGTTAGATCTTTGGGATTATCAGAGAACCGAGCATTTTGGGACTTCCAATTGTATAAATCACTAGTGGAAAAAGGCCAGTACATGAGACGGGAGAGCCCGGTATCATCGAGCGATCCTATTTCTCTGAGAGGCAGGGCTACGGTGGAGTCACGGAGTCGGGAAGCTTGGTCCCGCAGTACGCGGCCTTGCGTTCGGCCGGCCGGCCCCCCCGGGTTACTTTCGTTCTCGGCTGCTTCCGCTTCTCGGTTTCCCTCTACGGAAGCACCACCCTGGGGGACTGGGTCCTGCGGGATAAGGTGCGGATATGGTGGGGGAAGTGTGGGTTCTAACGTTAGGGGGTCCTGGCTGTCTGGCAGCACAGGGGCCGAGGGAGCAGAGGGAGTCCTTTGTCTTGTAGGTCCCATTACTAGGACCTTGCAAGGCTCAAGGATGAATGGAGTTATCCAGGGCGGTGGGTCTTCCACAAGATTTTGCCACACTAGAATATAAGGAATTTGATCAGGATGTCCTGACTGCCCTGGCAGGAAAATCTTAGTTTTTACCTTAGTAATAATAGAGAGACAGAAAGTTCCTTCGGAGGGCCACCCTACGCCGAAAGAGGGCCACTCCGAACGGCAGAAAGTAACTAGCTTTCCCTTCTTTAGTTCTACGCTTAAGTTACGCCCCTGAGCCTTCACATCCTTAAAATTGGTAACAAGGAGTGAGAGCGGCGTGCTCTGGTTGTTGCCCATTTTTGGACTGCTCCTACAAAGAGAAGGAGGGACGAAAATGAGTGTGAAGCAGAGGGGAGTATCCGACAGGTCCGGTCCTGGAAGGGGAAGAAAAGGTTTTATGTTTCGTTTTGGACTTACACTTAACACTTAACAATAACGGACAGACAGTGAGAAACGATGAGCCTTCGCAAGCGCGTGTCGGACTTCCGACCTGAGTCAGACGGGGCAACCAAGAATGGAGGCCCCCAGATGGGCACTGGGGGACGTCTCCCACCAGTCCCGAGTGGCTGTCTTTTAGCGCGTCCGCCAAGACCATGCCACTTATAAAACAGACCAATACAGATTACAGATTACGGATTTCGCGAAATTTCAGGGAGACAGACAGAGACAAAGACAGAGACAGTGACAAAGCCGGCTTACCTACAGATTAAGATCCATTGACTTGGGGGTCTGGTGGGCTTGGGGGAAATCCCGGACGAGCCCCCATTTGTTATGACCAGACCGTTTATTCCCCGAAGAAGACCACCAGAGTCCAGAGTCAAAGCTAAGCAGCAAGGATCTTTATTACAGGTTCGAACCTGGAACTCTCCCTCGCTCGTGAAACGAGACGGGCAGGAGAGCTCCGAGCAGTGTTATATAGTCTAAGAAAAGTGGGCATAGAGTTATTATACAAATCAGATATATGATTGGCTAGTGTTTGAACAAGGCGATTTGGCTAACTATGATTGGTTCCCGCCATTTCTGATATTTTGGTTCAAACTTTGAGGCGGGAGAGCAGGTTTATGGCAGCAAGAGTTTATCTTACTTAAACACGTCTTGTGACCTTGCCTCAGAACTTACAAAATCTCTGGTATGTGCAAAACAAAATCTCTGGTACGTGCAGAAAACCAGGTACTCACAGAACTTACGAAATCTCTGGTATGTGCAAAGATTAGAGAGCAGAACAAGGGTGTAGCGGGTGGGGGGTGGGTACACATCTATCTTTGTGTCCTTTCACTTCCATGACCGAACCCTGATTACTACAGCCCCATGTCACCTCCCTTCCAAAATCCCCCCAATGGAAAGGGTCCATTGAGGTGGCCACAATTCTCCACAGAAAGAAAGCAATTTCTGTAATTATTGGTGTCCAGATCTGAGAACTATCTCTCAGTGAGTGCCAGAGAGGGGTAAGTAGAAATATTGTTTTCAACAATAAGGACTTGGAGGCATCTCTTCATTTATAGAGGGCTTAGACTGAGACACTCAGGCTGCAAGTTGATTGTAAAAGCTGTTGAGTCATGTGACTATCAGTCACCCTAGGCCTGGATATAGGCTTGGAACACTAGACGAGGAAATCAAGTGACAGGTAAGTGACTGTGTTACCAACAAGCCACCCAGACAGAGAAAGTCACTTTAGAGGAGTGATTGCAAACACAAAAGTCAAAGAGACTTTACTTGTAAAAGTGGTGACTTAAAAAATAATTCAAGATGCTCCAAAGCCATAAGGAGACCCTCTTAAGGCAGATAACATATTTATTTTCTTTTCCAGGGGACCGGAGATTTTAAATGTATCCTGCTCATGGCTAGAGGAGACCTTGGAAAATTTATATTCTGAACTGACAATGTCAATAGTTGAGGTTCTGGGAGAGTCAAGAGTCCCACCATAGTCAGTGGCAGTGCCAACCAAAGTGAGCTTTTGCAGAGCTCAAGGCCATTCAGCATTCCACCCAGATAGAGGTCAGATGAACAAAGAGAGTAGAAACAGTCACACCTGAAACTGGTGTCTCAGTCTGTTCAGGCTGTTATAATAACATACCTTAGACTTGGTAATTTATAAACAACAGAAATTTTTTGCTTACAGTTATAGAGGCTTTCATGTTCAAGATCAAAGAGCCAGCAGATCCCACATCTGGTGAGGGCTCACTCTTTATCACAAAGATAGCGCTTTCTTGCTTCATCCTCATGAGATAGATAGAAGACATACACAAACTCTCTCAGGCCTCTTTTATAAGGGCACTAATGTCACCTCCCAAAGATCCACTTCTTAAAACCATCACTTTAGAAGTAAATTTCAATGTACGAATTTTGGTGAGGACACAAATATTCAGACCATAGCAACTGGACTTTAGGTTATTTCATAAAATACCTGTTTTTTTTTTTCATTAAGGTGTTTGCATGCTTTTCATTTTTGATTTGTTTCATAGAAAAGTTCTATGTGAGGGTTTTTAACCTTACTCAGGCTAAAACAATGAGGAAATTTATTTTGCCAGCTTCAGACCCATGGGTATATGGAAACTGGTTCCTCCATGAAATTCTGGGGAACAAACAGCATCATCTCTTCCTCCTAAGACTAGCAGGTAGTCTGGCAGCAGAGCCCTGCATGCAAAGGGATGGACATTCAGACTCAGCAAAGGAAAGCTGAGGGTTCCTGCTCCTTCCTACCTTGTGAGAACCTCACAGCTTCCCTTTCTCCACTTCCTTTCAGAGACTCCCCAAGGGCAACCTCTCTCCCCAACCTCTTCCAGCAAGAAAAAGAACCATTGTCATTGTCATTTCACAGAATCGGAGGGATTCACTTGAGGCCTCATACTATGTGTGGACCCTTTTGTTTAATTGCAGTTACCTCCCACCCTGCTGCCTCACCAAATTATCCCCAAACCTGGAACATATCTCCAAACCCCAAAGGCAACAGTCCTCTAAGCAGCTGGTTAGCTGAGGGCAGCAGCTGGCTAAGCCTGGCAGCCGCACCTGGAGGGATATGATTACCCTGTGATAATCACACCTTCCTCTCCCAGGGGCACTGCAACTTGTAACTGTTGTGCTTCTTTCTGCTTTACATGTAAATAAAGGGAGGGAAATGACTTGATGCCCTTAAGCTGTCAGTTGAAATTATATTTTAACTGGGAGGTTGAAGCTTCCAGGTCTCCTTAAAATGCTAATGAGCTTCCTAAGCATTGTGACCATAGAGTCTTCCCAGGTGAGTTCTTCTGGAAACCCACTGTCTATGGCTGCTGTGTATGGTAGAGAACTCTGTTGCTACATTAAGGTGTCTTCTTCCTTAGCCCTTTTGATTTATCCTGAAAATGGTAGGACTCTTCATCTTATTCAAGCATTCTGGTGCCACCACGAGCAGGCACACTACTGTAGCCTACCAGGTCCCTAGATAATCTCATGGAATTCTTTTTGGCATGAAAACCGTGAGGCCAGCAGTGTTGATTTCTGGTGCATTTCCATCTGAGCTCATGGAGAGAAATTATTCACAGAGAATGGGTCTTGCAAAACCAAAACTGGGAAGTGGTTAAAAAAAAGCATTGAAAAGTGGAACCTGGGCAAGATAGCAAAACTTACTTTAGAAACAAAACAAAACAAACAAACAAACAAACAAAACAAGGATGGAAGCTCAGGTAAGATCAGACTCTGACGAGCACAATGAGACCGTGATTTCAATGAGTACTGACATTTCTGGAACCACAAGGGCCAGAAGTAAACTTGAATTTACAAGTAGAAAGTCATGGAAATTTGGGCTGGTGATCTCCTAAAAACAGGTCTCTTGGCAACTTTTCCCTGGGGCAGGGCTTCCCTCCTGAATAAATCTCCACCAGTCTTAAAGGGCCAGTTCTCAAAATTCTTCACAATCTTCTCAGAGATTTCTTTTCTTTTTTTTTTTTTGCATGTTATCTCCTACTCATTTTTTTTTCCTCAAATATTGAAGCACTAAGACTGCTTTTGCTTTCTTTCACACAGCTGTGATTTTCTTTGAAGATGGTTTTCACACTCTCTCTCCCCTTTCACCAGTTAATATTTACCTTGGGCTTGTCACTTTGTCCTTAGTGCGCCAATTAGCCCAAGGCTCAGAGCTGACTTATTCACTAAAAAGTGTTGAGGGCAGGTAGTGAGTTGCTATTTCTCCTATATTTGTATTTCAATAGAAAATTTACTTTCCCACAAATCCTCTTTAATGAAGGGAAAAACCGGATCATTTACCACCTCTCTGACAGTGTCCTTTGGGTGTCATCTATCCACCTACTAGCCCAAGGACAAAAGTGACAAACAGAACCTCACACGCAGCTTACAGAACTTTTCCCAGGCCAATGGAATCAAGGCAGTTGGCAACTCCCAAATCTGTTTGCAGACAGTGATGAAAGTTGAGATTAGCCTAGCTGCAGGATTGGATTCAGCCTTTGGATTGCTTTGCCAAATATGGGGTAAAATGACTTTGGCTGCTGTAAACTCCTGCTTCAATGGAGACAGAAGAAACCTCTCTTTTTCTGATCTTTTCTGAACTCCTGGGGCCTAACAGTTGGTGTTTGGTTTAGAATGGGATTCAGTATCTGTTTATTATAGTTTTAATGTCAACCCCAATGCCACATGGGAGGGCTTCTTATGTGCAAGGGGCAGCCACAAGCAGAGAGCAGCAATATGTATGTTTTTCTGTTTATTTTTTCTTTTTGGCCCCTGGGATAATTTTGAAGGAGGTAATATCTGTGTTTCCAACTTATCCCTCCACTTTTCGATTTCTTTTCCCTTTCTAAGTGCTTCATCTATCATTTTTGTGGCCCTGTGGTCTTAGGCTGTCCTTCTTTATTAAAGAAAGTAATCTGATAATCAAACCTGTATTAAGTATTCAGAACTTTGATATTCTTTAAAGGCTATTTAGATTTTAAAAGAGGTTACAGGAAGAGGGCAATACTTAAACCGTATTTGTCTTACATGCAAGAACATTCTTTGACCCAGAATATAAGTATTATTTCCCATAAGCCAAGAAAACTTAGACCTCTATAAAAAGTCAGTGCTCTCTTCATTGAAGCATTAGTTCACTATAGCTTCAATTTATTTAGCTGATATTACTGCTAATGCAATAATGGCTTCTGTGGATTATCTTTTTTTCTTGATAATACAGAGGATCATAGAACTTGGGTGGGATATTAGAATGGGAGACGGAGAGTTTGTAGAGCACTAAAGCAGAATTCCGGGAAGCCCAGAAGATGAGCGGTCATTGTTTATATGATCATTGGTCACAACTGCTGCTTGGTGGTAAAGGTCTCCACTAACACCTTGAAGTCTTTAATCACTTTTAGACATCTATGCTATTTAAAAGATAAACGTAGAGGCTGGGCGCGGTGGCTCACGCCCGTAATCTCAGCACTTTGGGAGGCCGAGGCGGGTGGATCACAAAGTCAGGAGTTCGAGACCATCCTGACTATCATGGTGAAACCCTGTCTCTATTAAAAATACAAAAAAATTAGCCGGGCGTGGTGGCGGGCGCCTGTGGTCCCAGCTACTTGGGAGGGTGAGGCAGGAGAATGGCGTGAACCTGGGAGGCGGAGCTTGCAGTGAGCTGAGATTGCACCACTGCACTCCAGTCTGGGCAACAGAGCAAGACTCCATCTCAAAAAAAAAAAAAAAAAAAAAAAAGATAAACGTAGAAAGATAATAACCATGACATTCTAGTTGGTTAGATAATGAAGTATAATCATTTTATTGGAATTTCAATATGACTAAGAGCATTTATGGCAATTTCGTAAGATATGATTGTTTTAGCTGTGCATGACAGAACACACACTGGTGAGATATATGGCCCCAAGTTGAAATGCTGTGTTCAATTTTAAAAAGCAAAAATGTTTCCACTGCAAACATTTATTCCTGACACAGAAATGTTTGTTGAGATAATTTTTTCTGTAACGCATATCACAATGGTGGTTGACATTTTGAGCAGGAAGAGAGAACCCACCCTAGGTGTGTGTGGCATGAGACATAAACACATGAATACTAAGAATACATCTTTTTTTGCTCAACTGGCATTAAAAAAAACTTGATTTGTACATCTACAAATATTTGGATTGTTTTAGGTGATCGTGTGCTAAGGCAGCAAAGTTGTAATAATGTCTTATGTTAAAATAAAACAAATCATTTAAAATATATGAATTTACTTTTTTAACAACCAACGTTCTTTCTCTGAACTCATTTCCAAATTTATCTTTGGTGAACTTCCTTGACATAGCTCATATTTGTTCTCTAAGTAAAATTTTATTGAAAAATATACATGTAGAAAGGTACACAAATCACAAAGTGAACATTCCCCTGTCACCAGCATTCAGTTCAAATAACAATATTATGAGCACAAGAGAAGTTCTCGCATGTCACCAGTCATGGCCCAGTGATGACTGTGATCTTCTAACATCACAGAGATTAGTCTAGCTAAAGAATTGGATTCAACTTTTGGATTGCTTTGCCAAATATGGGATAAAATGACTTTGGCTGATTTTACTTGGTTTTGGAAGCTATATAAATAGCATCATTGTTTTATTATATGTTTATAAATTTATATTTAAATTTATACAAAATATCTATTTTTCCTTCATTCAGTGTTATAAGATTCATCCATATAGATGTGTGTCTTATAAGTTGAACCATTTTCATTGCTGTATATGAATAGTTTATTATTAAATGGACATACACATACTCATTCATATACATATATCATACATATATATATACTCTGATTTTTTGGTGGTTTACAATTTTTGGTTGTTATGAATAGTACTGATATAGACATTATTGTACATGTGTTTTTATAAACATAATGTTCACATTTCAATGAGTATGTTTTTTGGGGTGAAAACACTGGGTTACATGGTTTAGCTCTAGCAAATACAATTTTTTCAAGCTGCTGTTAATAACTCACATGTCCATCACATGTGAGAGTTTCAGTCATCATCAATCTGCAACTGGTATTATTATCTGCACTGACTCATTTTAGCCATTATGTTTTGTTTTATTTTGGTTTTAATTTGCATTATTCTGATAACTAATAATTGAGCACCTTTTATATGTTAATTTGACATTCTGGCATTTAGATTTAATGAAGCTTCTCTTCAAAATTTTTGCTTATTTCCATGTTGTCTTTCTTCTTGATGCAAATGAGGTTTGTTTCTTTTTTCTTTTGTAAGACGAAGGTCTTAGTATTTCACCCAGCTGGCCTCAGACTCCTGACCTCAAGCCATCCTCTCGCCTCAGCCTCCTGAGTAGCTGGGATTACATACACAAGCCATCCCGCCCAGCAGCCTAGGTGTGAGTCTGTTTTTGGACTCTAGTATTGCCAATATCTTCTTACTCTTCTTGAGTTTCCTTTGAATTCTTACTGTCTTCTTTTTATAAAAAAAGTCTTTAATAAAAAACAATTTATCAGTGGTTTTTTTAAAAGTACTTGTTGCATCATGTTTAAGCAAACTTTGCTTACTTCAAGATCATAAAGATATTCCCCTATGATTCCATCTGAAATAATTACTGGTTTTCTTTCAAAATGTAGGTACAAGGTCCATCTGGAATTGATTTTTTATGTATGGTATACTTTTGTTCATAGCACCATTGATTGAAATGCCTATCTCTTTCGCAAGGTGCTATAATGTTATCCTTCTCATAAATTAAATGACCTTATAGGAATAGGTCAGTTTCTGGATTCTCCATTCTGTTCTTTCTGTCTGTTTTTCTACCATTTTTTCAATAGCATAGTTTTTAAAGTACTATAACATTATACCAAATTTTGTCATCTGGAAGTATAAATCCTTCAGCTCAAGTCCAAGAAGAGGATTTACACTTCTTTAAGATTGCCTAAGCTATTTTTAGCTCTTTGCATGACCATATAAATGGTAGAATAGGCTTGTCAGTTTACACACACACACACACACACACACACACACACACACACCCCACACATACTTTGAGATTTATATTAAGATTAAGTTGAATCTCTAATTAATTTTGAAGAATAAATATCTTTACAATATTGAGTATTCCAATTAATGGTAATGGTATTTATTATCTTTTTTAGGTTTTCTTTTATGTCAGTAATATATCATAGTTTTCAATGTTTGTGTCTTACATATGCTTTGTTAGATTTATTCCTAGGTATTTGATGTTTTTGATGCTATTATATAATTTAAATATTACATTTAAAACATTTTTATTTGTTTGCTGCTAGTCTGTAGAAGTACAGTCGATGACTCCTTCAAATATTGTTTTGTCCATCCTCTTCTTTCACCTGTTCTGAGTCTCCAATTATATTTGTTATTAATATGTTTATATGCTTCTTATGCATTTTTCTGTATGTTTTATTCTTTTTATTTTCTGTGCTTCAGTTTGGATGATATCTATTTATATCATCTGTATCTATAGCCATTTGCATCTAATCTACCGCTGTTTTATTGGTGTTTTAAGTTTTTGGTACTTATTTTCAGGTAATTTATTTTTAAGTTCTAAAATTCCTATTGATTCTTTGTTTTTTCCTATAGGTTCTCAGGAGATTTTCTATTTTAACCCATTTTATCTATATCTTTGACTATTTAAAACATCAAAAAATAAAAAATGTTGTTGTTTTAATGTCAAAGTTTTTGCTGTTTCCAAAGGCATTCTCTAGATTATCTGCCACTCTATTATTATTGTATGTTTTTCTCTTTGTTTTCAAATATATTTATTCTTTTTTTAATTTTAATTTTTGTGGGTACAATGTAGATGTAAATATTGATGTGGCACATGTGATATTTTGATAGAGGCATGCAGTACATAATAATCACATCATGGGAAATTGGGTATCCATCCTCCCAAGCATTTATCCTTTGTGTTACAAACAATCCAGTTGTGCTCTTTTAGTTATGTTTAAATGTACAATTAAATTATTTTGACTGTAGTCACCCTTTTGTGTTATCAAATACTAGGTCTTATTCATTCTATTTTTTTTGTACCCATTAACCATTCCTACCTCCCCCTCACCCCAAACCACTACCCTTCCCAGCCTCTGGTATCTATTCTTCTGCTCTCTATCTCCAGGTGTTCAATTGTTTTGATCTTTAGATGGTACAGATAAGTGAGAACATGTGATGTTTGTCTTTCTGTGCCTGGCTTATTTCATGTAACATAATGACTTCCAGTTCTACCCATGTTGTGGCAAATGACAAGATCTCATTCCTTTTTTATGGCTGAATAGTACTCCATTGTGTAAGTACCACATTTCTTTATCCACTGATCCATTAATGGAGACTTAGGTTGCTTCCAAATCTTGGTTATTGTGGACAGCACTGTAACAAACATGGGAGTGCAGATATCTCCTCAATAAACTGATTTGCTTTCTTTTGGGAATATACCTAGCAGTGGGATTGTTGGATCATGTGCTAGGTCTATTTTTACTTTTGTTGAGGAACCTCCAAAATGTTATTTGTAGTGGTTGTACTAATTTACATTTCCATCAAGAGTGTACAAAGGGGATAGCATTAGGAGAAATACCTGATGTAAATGATGGGTTGATGTGTGCAGCATACCACCATGACATGTGCATGCCTGTGTAACAAACCTGCACGTCCTGCTCATGTATCCTAGAACTTAAAGTATTAAAAAAAAAAAGAGTGTACAAATGTACAAGGGTTCCCTTTTTGCCACATCCTCACCAGAATTTGCTATTGCCTGTGTTTTGGATAAAAGCCATTTTAATTGGGGTGGGATGGCATCTCATTGTAGTTTTTACTTGCATTTCTTTGATGATCAATGATGTTGAGCACATTTTGATATGTCTGTTTGCCATTTGTATGTCTTCTTTTGAGAAATGTCTATTCGAATCTTTTGCCCATTTTTTAATTGAATTGTTAGATTTTTTCTTATAGAGTTGTTTGAGCTCATTGCATATTTTGGTTGTTAATTCCTGTCACTTAGATAGTTTGTAAATATTTTCTCCCATTCTGTGTGTTATCTCTTCACTTCATTGATTGTTTCTTTTGCTGTGCAGAAGTTTTTTTTAACTTGATGTGATCCCATTTGTCCATTTTTCCTTTGGTTGTCTGTGCTTGTGGAGAATTACTCAAGAAAGTTTTTCCCAGAACAATATCCTGGAGAGGTTTTCCACTGTTTTTCTTTAGTAGTTTTATAGTTTAAGATATTAGATTTAAGCTTTTAATGAATTTTGATTCCATTTTTGTACCAAGAGATAGGGGTCTAGTTTTATTTTTTTACATATGGATATCCGGTTTTCCCAGCCTCATTTATTGAAGACATACCTCTCTTTTCCCCAGCGTATGTTCCTGGCAACTTTGTTGAAAATGAGTTAATTGTAGGTGTGTGAATTTTTTCGGGGTTCTCTATTCTGTTCCATTGGTCTATGTGTCTGGTTTTGGTATCAGGGTAATACTGGTCTCATAAAATGAGTTTGGAAGTATTCTCTCCTATTCTATTTGTTGGAATGGTTTGAGTAGGATTGTTATTAGTTCTTTAAATGTGTGGTAGAATTCAGCAGTGATGCCATTGGGTCCTGGGGTTTTCTTTGCTGGGAGACTTGTTATTATGGCTTTAAGCTCATTACTTGTTATTGGAGACTGTTCAGGTTTTGTATTTCTTCATGGTTCAATCTTGGTAGGTTTTATGGGTCTACACATTTATTCTTTTCCTCTAGATTTTCCAATTTATTGACATATAGTTGCTCATAGTAGCTACTAATGATCCTTTAGATTTCTGCAGTATCACTTGTAATGTCTCCTTTTTTATCTCTGATTTTATTTATTTGTGTCTTCTCCCTTTTTTTCTTCATTAGTCTGGCTAACAATCTGTCCACCTTGTTTATATTTTTGAAAACCACCTGTTTGTATCATTGATCTTTTGTATTGTTTTCTTCATTTCAAATTTATTTATTTTTAATTTATCTTTATTATTTCTTTTCTTCTAATTTTAAGATCAGTTTACTCTTTCTTTATAGTTTGTTGAGATGCATTATTAGATTATTTATTTGTAGTTTTTCTTCTTTTTGATGTAGGCACTTATAGCTATGAATTTCCCTCTTAGTACTACTTTTGCTGCATTTCATAGGTTTTTGATATGTTGAGTTTCCATTATCATTTGTTTCAAGACATTTTTAAATTTCCGTCTTAATTTCTTCATTGACCCACTGGCCATTCAGGGGCATATTGTTTAATTTCCATGTGTTTTATAGTTTCTAAGATTCCTCTTGCTGTTGATTTCTAGTTTCATTCCATTGTGGTCAGAGAAGATGCTTGATATTATTTCAATTCTTTTCAAATGTTTTCAGACTTGTTTTGTGACCTATATATTCTTTTTATCATGTCTAATAATTTTTAATTGAATGCCTAATATTGTGTATAATATTGTGTATAAAATTTGTTGGTTACCCCAGATAATTTCTTCCAAGATTCACTCTTTCCTCTGCCAGGCAAATTCAGTGGTGACTGGTCATCTTTATTTCAACCAAGCACTGAATTCAATTGAGTCTGGGTTCTAGTTTTTGGAAAGTTCAGTCAGCCCCGTGTCATTTTTCTCCTAAGATGTATCCTTGGAGAATTTTTAACTAAGTGGTGTTTTCTGGACTCTAATCTTTCTGTCCTTAGGATTGCCATACTATTAAAAGCTCTGCTATCTTTGCAGCGGCATCTGCTTCTCCTTTAACTTTTGCTCCTATGTAGCTTCAGAATTTGGCAAATATCTTGAGGAAAAGAGCAAACACGTTTATACATTGAAAAAAAAATCTTCAATATAACCCTTCAATCCTATGAGGCCACCAAATCTGCTGACTGCCTAGGCCCCAAAAATGATCTTATCAACAGGCAAAGCCTGGTCTGAATGTTCCTCCTCATCTGTTTCCAAAATGAGCCAGCTCTCTTAGAGAAAGGCAGTGGCAGATCATCAGCTCATCTCTCTGTAGTTCTCTCTCTATAATCTTGGTTCATCTAATCATATTGCTTCAGCAGCTTTCTGATGTCTTTAAATATATGCTTTTGATATTTTATAGCCATTTCTAGTTCTATGAGAAATTCCACATGCTACTCTATCCTGCTTGGAAGAAGTCCCTCCACTGGTTCTTAACTGAGAACATTTACTTACGTTGCTTATTCAATAGGCGTTCCATTTTTCTTTCATTTCTTAACTTCTTCTTCTGTTGGCATAAAACTCATGTTTCAAGATGTACAGGTCACAACCCACCTTTTTCACAGTTTCTCCTTGAATGCTTCAGTAGTCATTCAGGGTAATCTTATATTTTCTGAACTTCTTGTTTTGTTGTTGTTGTTTATACTATATAACCTCACTCTTGATTTTCTCCATCTATTATTTAAATTATAAATTCATGTGTGGAAGCTTCCTGAGCGTCAGAGTATGCTGGACATATTTTGGGTACGTTCTCTATATTTCACAACATATAACATGATTCTGATAAGCAGTGCATCTTTTAGTCATATGTAAAAAAAGGACATTTTATATTTGTGGAATCTCCCAGATCTGAGACTCTATCCTTCATCTGAAAGTGGCAAAGAGAGTTAGTGATTGCAAATTTTCTCCCTTAAAAAGGTATTGCATTTAGAACAACGAAAAAGAGAATGAACACAAGGAAATCTAAATATATCGTGTGTGTTTTACAAATAAGTGGGAAGAGGCTGTTTGTTAGTTATAACGTCTATGATTTTATGTCATACTTGTTCTGTTTTTATTGCACTCACGAGAACTTCTCTGGTATCTTTGAACTGCAATGGCAGTTTTTCTCTAAAATGAAACACAGGCTGAGAAAGGGGCCCTATACATGATCCAATATTATCTATTCCAAGAAGGATAGAGTAGCTTGTGGAATTTCTTGGAATAACTAGAAATGCCTATAAAATATTAAAATCATATATTTAAACCATCGGAAGGTTGCTGAAGCAATGATGATTAGATGAACCAAGATTACAGAGAGTGATTTATAGGTGACAAAACTTCGTGAGCAAAACTCACTTCCCCCATCCTCAAAATGGCACATTGAGAGAAATTGAGTTAAAATGCATTCTCTTCTATACATTTATTTTACATTTCAGTATTTTCAGACTGTGTATTCTTGGTTTTATGAAAGTGATACCAAAAATCTAGGATTAGATAAAACTTAGCAGTTATATAGAAGCACAAACTTGAGTCTTGGACATTACCAGTGCTGGGAGTGAAGTTATCCCATTGTCAAGCCTTGCTTCTCAGAGTCTTTTGTTTTACATTTGTCCTTGTTTCTTCACTGGTTCTTATTAATTATATACATTATCATGTGTATAAAATAATGTCTGCATGGAAAGTAATTTTGCTAATTTTATTAGAATTAAAGAGAAGGAGATCCAATATTGTAATGATTTTTAGAAAAGAACAATTTGAATGCATTTAAGAGTTGAATGTCTTAGAATTATGGGATCATTAGTGATCTGAAGAGTATAATTTGCCATTTTCAGTTATGTTGAAGAGGAAATTATATTCTATCCTGGTACTGTAGAGTTAGGGGTTTCATATTCCTTCTGACTGTAAATGGTCTTCAATAAAAGTAAACTCTTGCTGTTTTTTCTGGATGTTCTGTTTCTTCCAAAAGATTACCAGGTCTTTGAGGGCAAAGATTAGATTGTATTCTCCTCCCACTCTTATGCCCTTGGTGTTAAGTTCAAGTTTATAATAAGACTTTTGTTCATCTTTTCTGAGTGAGAAAGTCCTTAGTGATGTTCATTACTATTTTAATCTCTTGGCGTTGATTAAATGTGCTATCCACTCATGGTTGGATGGGGACATGTGACAAAATCTAACTAATGGGTTATTAGAAAAATTGTATGTCACTTCCAGGCTAAAGCATTTAATTACCAATGAGACCCACAAGAGCACTCTTTCCCAATGCTACAATGACTGCCAACATCCAGGTAGTGACTATTCTATTAACCTGGGCCCTGAAATGACCACACAATGTAGCAAAACCCTCAGCCCAGTCAACATGGAAATGCGATATGAACAATAAATAAATATTTGTTGCTGTAAGACACTGAAATGTTTTAAGTGTTTGTTATCATAGCATTACTGATCCATTCTTATTGATTTCTACTGAGGTTTCAGTGGCCAAACTGCTTCAGAGAAAAACTGGACATGCGGGGACAGCATCACTGGTTCATTTTCCTGGCATTGGTTAACCAGACAGAAGAGACATTTGGTACCTTCCTCTTCTGACCAGAGATGGAGGGATTGTGGGTCTACCAGCAGCACATGCATCTAGAAAGATGTGGTCATGACACATGCAGAATCAGAATTCATCACTGGGGCCTTCAAGAGTGTGTGCTTTGGGATAACAGAGTATCTTTACTATGGACTGAATGGCCTATAGTATTAGTGATATAAGACCTGATTAAGTATTCCATACAGGAATATATCCCAAATCACTTCCTGGCTTCAGATATGCTTTCCAGAGGCTGTTTATGAACTTCATATTTCTCCTATATGCATTTGAAAAATACCTTCCCTAAGTCCATTGTGTGATCTCACATCCTGTGGAGTAGGTACATTTTCAAGAAAAGAAATAACCGATTTTCAAGGAGCATATTGCAATGTTGAATATCTTTGTCATATCTTCTTAGCTGTTTCTTCTGGTGTGATTAATATTCCTATACTTTACAATGTCTTCACCTTTTCAGTTACTCTCAGCTGGGTACTGGGGGATCTCTGGGGCTCTGTTTAAGCCCAAAGGTTTCCTGGTTATTACATCTTTTTAGGTTTAGGCCACATGATAGGGTCTGTTCAGGTCTAAAGGAGATTCCTCACATGGTGATGGGCTGTTCGGGTCTAAAAGGCTTTTTCTGTAGATTCTCCTGGAAGTTCTTTGATGTATAAGAACATGTTGGAGGAATACAGGCAACTCTAGAGAGAAGTCAGGCAACAAAAGCATCTAAAAATTGCATAGGAGAGAAGGGAATATGCCATTTTTCAGATTTGTATTATCAGTTGTTATTTTTCTTGGTTAAAGTCATGGAAATCTGAGGCTAACCAAGATAAATATATAAGTTGGCTGCTTGGCAGGTATTCTCTTTTGTTGTATTGATTTCTCAATTATTGAGAAGAATAAAATACTTGCCACATGGTGAGGCCCTGTGGAGAACACATAAGTTAGAAGCTGTTTTAATATTCGCAGCATATACAATTCATTCATTCACTCATTCTTTCTTTTAGTTATTTCTTAATTTATCCATTAAACAAATAAATATGGAGGACAACACATGGCATTTGATTAAAACCATGAGAGTAGAAAATTAAAAATAATAACAATAATAATTACTAATGCTAACATTTATTAGGTGATTTTATGTGAAAGATAACTCTGTTCAAAGCATCTTATAAGAACTAGCTCGGTGAATTCTCAGTGCCTCAGTTTCCTTTTCATTTCAGAGAGGAGGAATTTGAGGACAGAAAGGCTTTGTCAATTGCCCCAAATCAACACAGCAGATCAGCGATAGGATTGTGAGGATCCCAGACCATTTGACCCCAAGCTGGTGCCCCAGACATCTACACTATGCTGTTTTTCCTTGCCCTCAATGGAACTTGTCATGGAGAAAATGAGAAGAACCATGTAACTGTCCCATTCCTTGAAAGAGTTTGGAGTTTATGGGATATTGATGGAGAGGCTAAGAGTCTGGCTTCCTCTAAGCTTCCCACTTTCATTTGTGTCTTAAATACTGGCATAGAAGGCAGCATCTTCTTGACAATTTTTAATTCATGAAATTATGAAAAAGCAGCTAAGACTCCTGGCAAAGGAATTAGGAGTCTTACAGCTTTCCTTTGAGTTCATAGTTATTAAAATATGTCTGATGGTCTAGGGTAGCCTGAGCGTAGCCTGGGGAAGGGACAGGACATACAAGGTCCCAAGAGAGAAAATAGATCAGAGCTAAGGAAGCAGTGGTGGTGGGGAGAGATCATGAATTTTTGACATTATGAAGGACAGGGCTAATCACTGGAGAGAATTTCCGGTTCTAGGCTTTCTTGAGGCTTTCTGAGCTTACTGTTCTAGGATTATATGGGGAAAAAAATGACTGTTAGGTAAACGTGTTGTACTTGTAAAATTCTGCAGCATTTGAGGCCTGGTAGATTTTCTATCAGATGTTTGTGACTGAGAACTGTACCGGTAGCAGCAGTGGTGTTGAGAAAGTGCTGGAGCCCAGTGGGCAGCACTGTGTTACATCGTCAGCCTGTGTCTCTTGGCCACCAGGGATGTGGCACTATCATCAGCAATAGCTCCTCTCCACCAATGAGCATCCAGAGCCTGTGGCCGGGAAATCAAGCCTCTAGGGCAGTGGCCTCTGAATTATGTCATTGTTCATCCCTATTGGAAAAAGAAACAAACAAAATGAAAAACACCTGTATAAATATTTATTTATTTATGCATTATAAAGACTGTACAGTACAGATAATGAACAATAGAAACATAACCAAAATATAATTTTCAAATGATTCAAGATACAATATACAATGTTATAAAATGTCTCCCTGCATATTGATGGCTTCATAACTACCAATAGCTATAATCTAAGTCTTCACCTATGCTAAGATGAGGTTAAAAGTCTATCCTGCAATAGGTCTAATTACAGAATCCATTGTTTTTGCCCTATAATGTTTTTGATGAAGAACTTATACTCTTCATAACTATTTAAGTTCTACCATTTTCTGGCTATTCATTTGTGTTTACATTATTATTTTTAACTTTAACTCATGTGTTATTCAAGGAGGAAATATTTTAAGCAGCTTTACCTTATTGTGGTGGTAATGTAGTCAATAATAGACAACATGAACCATAAATATTCTTAATAAGACAGAAATGAACTGCAGTGCACAACCTTACTTGGAAAGCAAAGCAAAGAATGAGGCTTCCACTTTCTACTTTTTTCTTTGAGAAATACATGTTTTTCTGAGGATTCTTATGTGCTACATGAGACGTGAGACCTTTTCACACAAGGTTTAATGCAGGCCATTTGTTTACTAAATAGGAATAAAGTTAATTTTCTAAGTTTAAGTTAAATTTAATGGAAACCAAATAGTGTGTGTGTATGTGTGTGTGTGCATCTCACTAGATCTCATCTTGCCCCACTCACTTTGGAAACAGCTCTCCTTAAGCTCCTTTATCATTTGCAAAATGGAAGCAAAATAGCTCACAAAAGGCATTTATGTTGACATTGCACACATCATTGGTTTAGATACTTGGGTAACAATTAGAATTACAATATGTTTTAGGAGTTGGAAAGATACTTGGATAACATTTAGAATTACAATATGTTTTAGAAGTTTGAAAGAAGCTGGAGTCACTTTTTAGATAAAGGGATCACGAGTCTGCACTGAGGAGATGAGATTGAAGCAGATCATTGAAAGTAGAAGGGATATTTGCAGAAGTGTAGGTATTCTGGGGGAAGACAGAATGAGTCAAGTAAGTACTGATGGACAATATAAGGAAGGAGAGTTTAGGAACCATAATCATGAATGTAATTTTAGATAGAATGAGTTTGAAGTGCTGGTCAGATATACAGGTAGCAGTAGTTTTAGGGCTGGTCTTTTTAAACAGACTTGGGGCTAGAGATGTTGACTATAGAATTATCTTCATAAGGATATCTTCTGAAGTCATGAAAATGATTCATTGAGAGAGTGATGAGGACATAAGGCGTGCTTTGGTGCAAAATGAATACACTGAATATCCTTTGGAAAGCCTTTTCGTCTACTCTTTGGGTTCCCTTCGCTTTCTGGAAGGTTGAGGTTACTGAAAGAGTGATTATCAGATTTGTGGGTCTTTGGAACAAAATGAAGGTTGTCAAAATCCCAGAACTGGATGTAGACACTCACAGAAATTTCCCCCATTGGAAGCGGCAAGCTGGTCATGAGGGTGGTAGAGCTGGAACAAGATTGAAACTTGAATTTGAGAAGATGGGTTAGCACCTCTTAGCAGCAATGAATAATTAAAGATATGCAATCATGAAAGGAATGGCTTATGTATTACTACTGAGGCACAAGATCAAGAGGGCATGCCTTAAAGCATTAAGGAAGTAATTAAAAATTAAAGCAAGTCCTACTTAATTGACAAATTAAATACTGACAGCATTTCCAACTTTAGCTAGAATAAAAATAACAGATGACAACACAGTTCTTTCCCTAAAGTAATTTATACTTTTTGTAGAGAAAGAAGAGATAGAGTAACTTTTTTATAAAATGACAAACATAAGATGGCATAATTAATTGTCTATGTAATAGAAGGGACAACTGTGGCCACAGGTATTTTTGAAATGATTTGTTCTCAATTTTTGTGATTCTCAAACACAGTTGAGAAGGGACATAGGTCTAGTCTTGGTGCATTCCAGTTTCTATATCAAATCTAAAACATTTATAATCACTTTAAATGTGCACAAGTTATCTTTATTGTTCAGTTTGAATATTTATAGTATTGAAATATATAGTATTTTGTATTTCAATGCTTTTGAAGAAATGTTTCTTATGATGCTTTAAAAATGCATACATGTTATAGAAATAACCTGCATGTATATACTCAGAGGAATGTCACTATGATATAGTGCAGGAAGTGCTGGATGTAGAATCAAACTTCTGTTTATGTCCATTTCCAGATTGTGTAATTATAACCTCACATCATGAAAAAGAATCTTCATTTTCAAAGTAGAGGTCCTAGCATCTGCTCTAATTGCTTCTCAAAGTTCTTGAGAAGATCCAGTGAGATCAAGCGCATAACACTAAGAAAATCGAAAGGTGTTAAACCAACACCAGGCAAGATGTCGACTTTTTGGCATCTTCTCTTATATAGAAACTAATATGTATATATTTTTTTCTCTCTTAAGAATTTTTTTTCCCATTAAACTAAATATTGTTTCTAGCAAAAGAAGCCTTTCAAGTGAGATTGGCATTATTATTCCTTACAAGTTTCATCTTGATTCATAAACATTTTATGCCAAGAATAATGCTGTTTTAAAGACAATAAATGCCTGTTTTTGCCTGGGGTCACTGGAGGCCCTGCAAAAGAGACAGGAGGAATTAAAGGCCCTTAATCATATTTCCCCATTTTTAACTGTTACTTTTTACACTCTTGAGCCATTTCTCTTCTCTCACTGGGCCCTACCGAGGGCCATAAATCTTAATTAAAGATGCATTTTTTTTTTCCTATGAAATCTGAGCTGCAAGAAACCTTTCATTTTTTTATTTTATTTTTAAGACTAACTCCATGTGTTGGCTCATAAAACAAATAAGACTTTTACACTCAAAGGATTTTGAAAGCTGTTATTGCTGCTTTCATGTGGAGCTGGTCCCATAATTATTATTATTGTTATTTTATTTTTTATACACAAGCTTCTGATTTTCTTGTACAGAGCACAGTGAAAAAAATGAAACTTACACCAGGCTTATCTTGGTTCAGAAAATGAAGGTATGGCTTATAAAACATGAAAGAAACACGAGTCTAAGGCTCCAGTGGAGAAAGGAAGACTCTGAGTGCATCCAGGTGTGAGGGCTTCCCAATGAGGTCTCTACTAAGGAATTATTTCCTTTTTTTTTTTTTTAAGATGGAGTCTTGCTCTGTCACCCAGGCTGGAGTACAGTGGCGGGATCTCGGCTCACTGCAAGCTCTGCCTCCCGGCTTCACACCGTTCTCCTGCCTCAGCCTCCCAAATAGCTGGGACTACAGGTGCCCACCACCACGCCTGGCTAATTTTTTTTTTTTTTTTTTTTTTTTGTATTTTCAGTAGAGACAGGGTTTCACCATGTTAGCCAGGATGGTCTCGATTTCCTGACCTCGTAATCCGCCTGCCTCGGGCTCCCAAAGTGCTGGGATTATGGGCGTGAGTCACCGTGCCCGGCCAGGAATATTTCTTTAAAAGGAATAATCTATTAGCTGCAGTCTGATTGGTAAGACAAGCAAATGTGTCTGCAACTGCATTCCTTACCCCTTTAGACTGGGGAATGGGCCTGACATCTTTAGACCTCTGGACCTAATATCCTAATGGCAGGTGGCAAAGGGATTTAATCACAGATAACAGGTAGTTTGGAAGTCCTGATCCCATTCTAGATACTGTTGCTAATAAAAATTAATGATTTTGAAAATATTATATAAATATCTAAGGAGGGTCAGGCATGGTAGCTTATGTCTGTAATTCCAGCACTTTGGGAGGCTGAAGTGGGTGGATCCTTTGAGGCCAGGAGTTTGAGAGCAGCCTGGCCAACATGGTGAAACCCTGTATCTACTAAAAATACAAAAATTAGTCTAGCATGGTGGTGTGCACCTGTAGTCCCAGCTGCTAGGGAGGCTGAGGCAGGAGAATCGCTTGAACCCAGGAGGTGGAGGTTGCAGTGAGCCAAGATTGCACTCCTGCCTAGGTGACAGAGTAAGACATTGTCTAAAAAGAAAAAAAAAAAATCTAATGAGGCATGAGGCAGTCACAGAGATTCCTGTGATACAAACCACCAGACTTCTTAGGTGTCAATTTGCCTGTCTTCCACAATCCCTTCAAAAATTCAGTGGTCTTCTATCATCCATAAGATGACATGAACACTCCCAAGATCACTTTCAATCTAGCGTCAACCTGTCGTTTGAAGCACATCAGCAACTGTTACCATCCCAGCCAGCCACACCTCTTCTCCTGTTCATACAGAGAAAGCATAGACAATGCTTTCCAAAGAAATCTTATTCCTTTGCAACTCTGTGACTTGGCATGTATTGAGAGTTTTGGTGGAAAAAGAACAATCATGTAATGTACTTGGTGTAGGCTTTTTCCTAGCTGAGTAACTATGGACAAATTATTTAAATTCTCTGAGCCTCTTTTTCCTCATCTGTAAAATGGAGATAATAATCACGTCTTTGTAGCGATGTGAGGATTATATACAATATATGCAACGCACCCAGAACAACAGTATTATATGCAACAGGATTATATGCAATTATATGCAATGCACTCAGAATGACATCAATAAAGTAGATGCTGTTTATCCTTCTTTTGTTTTAAGTACAAGAGCTTCACCTTGGTTGAGTTTCTGCCCATCTCTTAAAATGCTATCAAGTTAAACCTCATTTGTGAAACCTTGCATAAGATCCCCCAGACACATTAGGAAATTCTGAATTAGGATGAATAATTTGGCAACAGTGGCAAGATAGTTGGTAGGAAGGAAGGACTTAGGATAAGCAGGCCAGCCAAAACCCTTTTGTTGTGGCCAAAGCACATTTTTCTGAAGAAGGGGCCTCCTGGTCCTTTGCCTAGTTAAGTTTTTTCAAGCAACTCTTAAGTTTCTTTAAATGTTTTCTTGCCTCTGCCTTCCTCTCCCATGCTCTCTGCCTCACTCCTTATCACAAATCTACCAGTGTCATCTAGGACTTCTTCCAATGGTCTTGTTGGCTTGTTGACAAGTCTTTCAGACTCTGCTTCACACCTTGACAAATAACAGATGTCATTATTCCTTTTGCCTCCTTCAATTACCCAAGTCGTTTTTGCTCTTGTATTGGATTTTGTATGATTCTGTACTTCAACACTGTTAGAGCAAACACTGCAAATCCCCTTTGCATCATAAACTCACAGTGTTGGAAAGAGGGGTTCAATATTTCTTTACCCGCTTTGTTTTATACATGAAGAACAGAAGGTTCAGAGAGGTGAAAATGCTTTATTGAGTCAACACTTAGAGGCTGATTAAGGCTCTGACCCGGGTCTCCTGTGCCTTGGCCAGTGCTTTATACTGCAGTACACTGATTCTTTGACTTCTTTGACCATACGGCATTTTGAAATATCCAGAAGGCTCTCAATGCTGGAAATCAGAGTGCCAAAATAATGCTATCTAGCTGTGTAGGGTTCAGCTCAAAGCCAAATAATTTCCTTTCTGCACTGATAAGCCGCAGGGTATTTTCAATCAAGTCAACTAGGATGAGGCATCAATGACCAGGTGGATGGAGGGAGGTGAATTTTTGAAGAGAGGCTGCTCCTGGGGAAATCTGCATATAAAGCTGGCTGTCCCATGGAGTTGGGCAGGACGGGGTTCAGAGAAATGTCAGGAGTATTCAGTAGACAATCCTACCCCACTGAATTTCCTACTTAATATGATTTTCCGATTTAATCTTTTCCTAGTTCCAGATGGATATTTAATACTTTTTAGAGATTCATACTCAAGGGGACTATGATAGTGTGACTGAGACTTTCTTGAAATAACAAAGGGGAGAAGGAAAAAAAATGAATATTTATTAAGCACTTACACAAGATTTGGCAATTTTACATAAACATTCTTATGCGAATCTTCACCAAAAAAAACCTTAATGAGGTTGTGAGAAATATTCCTGTTTTATGGATGAGGAGGCTAACACTTAGGAAAGATAACTAACTTACCACAGGTTACCCAGGAAGCTGGACCCAGATTCAAAGTTTAGCTTATCTGACATAGAGAAGGTGAGTAATATGAAGAGCTTGACTGACATTTTGTAGAACAGTTTCTTAGATTTTAATTTTCTGTTTGTGTTGATTTCAACAAGACTCTTGGCTCTTACCTATACCTCTTTTCCCTTGTCTTAAAACCAGGCATTAATTCGGCTTTACTTTCTCATGGAGATGTTGAAAAATCAAATGAGACAATGCATTTGACAGTATTTTAAAACTTATGGAGTACTATGCAAATGTAAATTTCATGACAATGTAGATATTAACTAGATTTTTGAAAACCTAAGGAGTGGACAAATTTCTACATCGTTTTTTCAAGTCCTTTGGAAACTAATCAAAACCCATAAGGTCTTTTATAATATATTCTATTCCACTGGTTTATTAATAAATGCTCCGGCACAATGAACTGTTCTTCAACTATAAATTTAAATAAGATTACAAAATCCAAAACCTATATTTTATAGTATTCACAATAATCTGACCTCTCGATGTTCTGTGCTATTTTGTGTAAGGTGAATGAAATTCTAACATAAGTTGCCTTGTCATTGACACTTTTTTATACCCTGTTTAAATCTTTTTTCTTCAGAAATTAAAAAATAAAACTAGCAGTATCAGTAGTATCAATTTATAAATTGGCCGTTTATATGGGCAAGGTAAATTATTGGTGGTTAGAATACCATAATGATGTATATAAAGCAAATTTTCTATTTATTAAGACAGAAGAATAAACAATACGTTCATAACAATGAACAAACTTGGAAGAATAACTTCTTTTCTGACTTATTTTTCCACTTTTCCACTTGGGTGATTTCTTCTTCAGCAAATGGGGCCTAACTGATATGCTTTAGCATAGCCACATACATGTATTCCTGAGAGTAACAATATGAAGGACAATAAAAACATAAAATTCATTTTTGTGGGAAGCTTGAAGAAGTTTTCGTTATTGTAAAACCAATTCACGTCTACTGTTTATTATTACATAAGTGTAAAATGAAGTACTTAACAAAGTACCTTAGCTGCATTCACGGAGTCGGGTAATGAGAAAAGAGGTAAGTGACACTCCTCTCTTAAGTGTTCGTTTGCATGTACGAGTAGACACAGGGGTTGAAGAATCTCCTGAGAAAAAGTCTCAGGGAATGAGTATTCTGGATCCAGTGTGGTAGCTGAGGCTGGGGTTTCCTGCCACCCGCTCCTCTGGGAAATGGTGGTGGGATGTGCGGATGGGTTGCGAGTTGTGTCACTAAAAGTCACTGCACTTTAGCATTCATGCCTCTTGCTTTGGGATCTACTGCTTCCCCACCCCTATCTTTAGAAGTGCTATAAAGTAAAAAGGGTGATCTTTTGTTAGAGGAGTTGCCACATGGGTTTTTGGCTGGAAGGTGCCGCAGGTCTGTACTAGGTCCAGAGGAAGTGGGACTGACTGGGCACATTCCCGCATGTCCTCCGGCAGCATCAGGCGCCAGAGCTTCATCCGACTCAGAGAGGTCGCTCTGGGGAGCCACTGGGGCCTGGAGGCTGTGGATGATCTTGATTTGACTGGCGGATTCTCGATATAGATAAGCCTCTTTAGTGATTCAAAGAACGACTTGAGGGAGGGGAAGTCTGGAAAAGTCTGGGCTCCTAGCCATGACGATTGAGTTCCAACTGTCAGGTTGTCAGTAGAGCCCCATAGCATTTGCAGGTTAAGAAAGCCTCTCAGATTGCCGGTAAATAATTAAATTATTCATAAACAAGCATATATAGAAGTAAACACAGATTCATTTCTACAAATCATTTAAATAAAATTATACATTGGGAAAATTTCAAGACCGCATCCTACAAATCTCTTTTAAAACTGCAGCCAAATGTATGCCATTGCTAGTAATAATAGTTTTACTACCAGGTGCCATTATTAACTGGAGGCGCCAGGGGAACAAGAGAAATGGCAACACAAACATTAATGGTAATACAAGCTGGGTGAAGTGTGGGGAAGGGAAAGCGGTGTAAGGGCGAGTACGGCTACAACTAGCATCAATGTTGGAGCCTGGTTGTAATAGGAGTGGTAAGAGCGTGGTGACTTTTTAGTTGTTTCTCCATATCAGGTACTTCCTAAAAACCATACATGTCTAGAAACATAAAAGAAGGACAGATAAAGGAACTATATTGAAAGTGATGTTTTATTGGTATGGTTGAAGTTAGAAAATCTCATTGGTTAAAATTCCTAGTTCATAGCTACCCTCAGTCCTGAAGAGCCAGTGCAATACCAACAGCTCAGTCGGTTTCTTCCAGGGGAAGGAAATAGTTTCTGCATTACTCGACTCCCCGGGCACCTAGGACTGCTGCCTACTATGCTTCACTCACTTGTTCATGTTTTTCTGAAAATTGTGGACCAAAAGGTAACATGGATTTCAAATTATTTAGGGTCTAATAAGAGGAAAACTACCAAATCAATCACTATACTGTGATTATATGCCTAAAATAAAAAATACTCAAAATAAAGCTTGTGGTAGTGGAAGAATTTCAAAGCACTGCTGGAGATAGATGGGACCTGCGTGTTGACACTGGCTATAGGATTTCTCCTCACAAAAAATGTCATGAGGTTCACAGCTGGGCTTCTAGAATCTGCACACCAGCTTTTGTATGTATGGACAAATTTATATTGTTCTGTAATGAGCAAACATGTCTTTTATTATTTGTTCAAAGAAGTGTGTATTAACCTTTCTAGCTGCTGTAAAAAACAACTCCCAAAATCCCTGGCTTAAAGATGTGCTTTTCACTCATGATCAGCTCAGTTGAATTGGGGAGGTTCTACCTTTTACCATGGACTCCACGTTCTTCATTTGGGCTGGGCATGGTGGATCATGCCTGTAATCCAGCACTTTGGGAGGCGAAGACAGGCAGATCACTCCAGCCCAGGAGTTCAAGGCCAGCTTAGGCAACGTGGTGAAACCTCCTCTCTACAAAAAATACAAAAATTAGCCTGGAGTGGTGGCATGCGCCTGTAGTGTCAGCTATTGGGAGGCTGAGGTGGGAGGATAGCTTGAACGCAGGAGGTCAAGATTTCAGTGAGCCGTGATCACGCTATAATATTTCAGCCTGGGTGACAAAGTGATACTTTGTCTCGATAAATAAATAAATAAATAAATAAATAAATAAATAAAGTCCTTTCTTTGATACTCTGCATCCAGACAGCTAATAATAACAGACATAGAGTGGGGATGATTCTGTAGAATGCTTTAAGGGCATGGCCTGGAAGTGGCTGATATGAATTTTGCCCACATTTTATTGGGCAGAACTCATCACACAGCCTCATATAGATTAGAAAAAGTAAAAAAATAAAATAAAATAAAATAAAATAGTTTTCCTGGCCCAGAGGGAAAATTGAAATGTCTTGGTGAACATGTAGAATGATTTCTGCCATAGGTTTTATGACTCATGAATGGTTAGGAAACATTGCCTTGGGCATTCATGTGTGAAAGGGTATGTTTTGCAGAGTATTGTGATTTAGTTTGTCAGGCCAGCTGGGTCACAGAGGAATTGTTAGAACGGAGTCAGAGTGGTAGCGTATTTCTCTAAAACAATCTTGAAAGATTCTGATTTCTCTAGGAGATCTCTCCAGCAAGATTTGTGGGGCTTAGCATTCTATGTTCTCCCAACATCTTTCATCACTAAAGCTCTGGAGGAGAAAAAAATATCAGGAACATTCCAAGTACTTGCCACTCTCTGGGTGAGATTAACTACCTTGAGGAACATGAAGAAGACATCTTTCGCAATATTTTTTTTCCTACAGTTTTGAAGGGCAGGGTGTGGATCTAGAGTTACCTCAAACTTGAAAGTGAGAATTGAACCATGCTTCTGACAGCACTGCCTAAAGGAAGTGAGGTGTTGTAACTTGGTTACTTGGCATTTGGTATTTGTCTCTGTTTGTTCCATAAAAACTTTTGAAACTGTTGGCGGATATAGCTAACATTTGGTCTACTGCTATGAAGGATGTCAAGACCTCCAGTCAGATTTGTGGTTTTCCATTAGCCCTTAGGAATGTTTCTTTTGAATGCTGGCAGCATATTCCACCCATTCTCTTTACACTGATCATAGTAAATACGAATTTGCTTTTATAAAGAGAGAGTAGAGACTTAGGAAACTGAATTAATTTTAGCAAAATCAAATTAATTTTAGCAAAATCAATTAGGAAATGAGGAAAATAACTATTAATTTCTAAATGGGTATATATTTTCTATTTTTCACATGTATAGTGGTAAAGATTGTTACATAGTTACTGTTTTAAACACCTTCTGATCTTAGGATTAATATAAACTAATGATTTGAAAACCTTGATCACATACCTTAGCTGTAAAAATTGTGATCATAGATCTCAAATATATGCACATTTATTCATAAACCATATTCATGTGCAACTTTAATGATATATTTTGTGCATTAGAAACCTATATAAAAGGTGGGTGTAGTGGTACACACCTGTAATCCTAGCACTTTGGGAAGCTGAGGCAGAAGAAACACTTGAGCCCAGGAGTTTGAAACCAATCTGGGCAGCATAGTGAGACCCAAACTCAAACAACAACAAACAAACAACAAAAACTCTATATAGAGATAAAAATTCAAATGGAAAAGATTACATTACTATATAAGTTGAAATTCCAGTAATTTCTTTCTACATTTCAGTGAGTGGTCTTGCCCACAATCTGGGTGTTTCTCACTTAAGAAGTTTGTTAACATAAACAAGACACTTTATGTAGTATTCTTTGAATCAGAGCTTCCTAAGCAATGAGCTAGTTGTTACTGTAAAACTTTGTTTTATGGGAATTCCATCTACATTTGTAGGATGCTGGATGCCACACAGTCATGCTGTTGAGATGGCAGGTTGCCAAATAGGCTCCTTTCAAGTCCTGGAAGAAAAAAATCTTTCTTCCCCAGAAGGCTTTGTCTTTGACTCAGCTGCTGTCAATTCATCATATCTCTAAGTCTCTACGATACGGAGAAAAATTAAGACCAACAATTTCTACTCCACCAAGGATAATTTCAAGAATCATAAAACAGATTTCCCCCTATTCACCTGAAACACTGTTGGAGTCTGAAGCAAAAAGATCTGAGAGGTTGGAGAGGCTCTGTAAAACAAAACAAAACAAAACAAAAAACAGAAAACACAAGAAGAGACTAATAAAAATTGTAAGAGCTAGCACTTATTGAATACCCACTATGTGCTGGTAATTGTCCTTGCTAAGTAGTTCATACACATCATGTATTTTCATCCTTAAAAAAAAAAACCAAGAAATATGTGCTAATTATTATCCTCTTTTTACAATAAGTAAACTGCCTCTAAGATGAGTGGATAATGGAAAAATGTTTTGTTTCTGGAAAATAAAGAATGTTTAAATGACATGTTAGTTGTTAGGTGTGCCCCTTTGTCAGAAGGGTTTCCTGTGCTATGTAGGAAGTTGGACTTGTTTATCTTTTAGATCCTTTTTGGCACTTCATTTCTGTAAATATTTTTGGATATTTACTTTGTTCTTAGATCTTTCAAGATGCTTACCAAGCTCAATCTTGATCAAGTCACTTAATCTCAATGATTTTTAGTTTGACCATCTAAATTGGGGTTGCCCTAGCTTATTGGCCTGTCAGAAGTTCTCCTAAGAGTCCAACATGAGTGTATGTTTTGAGGACCATCAATGATCTTCCATTTGTCTAAAGCATCATCATCATTATTTTTTAAATGTGATATAATTTCTGTGTTTCAGGAATTTTCAGTTCATGAAGATATTTTACGTACAAGATAAAGACGTGTTCATAAACAGGGAACAGATAATCCTTTTCAATTTTTTCCTATTTGAGTCATACAATCTCAGATTTGGGACAGGGAAATAAACCACGAATTGATGAAAGGAAGTGGTCCTAATTCCTTTATAATGATTGTAATAATACATATTGTAATAATACAATAATAAACAGAAATTGTAATAATCCCTTGTATTTATGGACACCTTAAACTTTCATATTACTTATATATTAGTGATCTCACCTGATCCTCCTTTTGCTTCTCAGTTCCAGGATTATTTTTTTCCTTCAACTGACTGGATTGACTATTCAGACACCTGCGTCTGCTGTTAGCACAGTTTTTGGGGACTTTGATAGCGCACTTAGGTGTCCCATTTTACTTCCTCAGCTTTCACTCTCATCACAGTAGTCCCTTCAGCCTATCCTCCTTCTTTCATTCCTTCCTCTTACTTTTATTCCCTCCCTCTTTTCCTCCATAAACATTTAAGAATTCAAGGGTGTTTCATATGCCAAGCACTATGTTAGATGCTAGAGATGAATAGTTAACAAGGGTCTTCAGTCTGAAGAGATCAGTCTTATTGAGGAGATGGAGAAGAAAACAGATAAGTATGCTGTGATGGTGATATAATAGTGGTAAACAAAGGAGGTTCTGAAGAAGGTCAAGGCAGGGACCTGATTCCAACATAAAGAGGGAGGTCAGGGAAAACTTCCTGGAGGAAGCACATCCTGGGTTAAGTTGATCAGGAAGATTGGCAGAGGGGACAGTGTGAGTAAAGCCCGAAAAATCTGCTTCTTAGCTGCTCTTGGTTTCACTGAGGGCAAAGGAAAGAGTGCCGTGCTCTTGAGTTACAATGTTTCTGTCCTCAAGATCAGGGATTATTTAGAGTTTTGGCTTTAAAAGTCAAGCCATAGATCCTGTGAATTCTCAGAGACTGATGCCTTGAGCTTTCTAGACCACCCTTCCCTTTTGGTCAGACCTGAGGTGCTGATGGAGCCACTGGCTCCTGCTACATCTCTGGGTTTGCCAGTGATTAAGGGCATTTTTGTCTGAGTGCCTAAGTGCTGGGGCAGACTGCCCAGCTTCAATGAATCGATGGACTAAAAATTGTCTTCCCAGCAGGCACTGCCAAGCAGCCTCCAGCCAACACTACAAGCAACTGAGAAAAGATCCATTGAGCTCAGCAGGAGGCTCTGTTTCGGCTGACTCAGCTCCCTGGAAGCACTTCTCCAGTCATTTATATCTCTACTTTTCCTCTCTGAGCTCTGCTCTGTATCTCTGCTCTTTGTGCCAAGCTGGGAGGCACTGGGGTTTCAAATGGCTATGCATTATCAATATCTCAGTGGGCTTCTGACAGGGCGTAAAGTAGACCTGACCCAATAGTCCATTCTTATTCTCTATTAGTTTAATTCACATTGGGTTTGGCCCAAGTCATAAAGATTTTAGTTCAAGAAAAACATTTTACAAGGTGATGAATGAGATTAATCTTGCAAAGATCGTGGAAAATAAAATATTTGCATTTGAAACCCAGAGTTTAAGAAACACGTGAAAGGTCATACAGCCAGTTGGTGGAGGAACTAGGTCTAGAACATGAAATTAGGCAGGGCTTTTGGCTAACTTCGCTCTTCTACAAATTACTATGTTTTCCTTTTTTTCTAGAGAGTATTTTTGAAAATAATATTCTATTATAACTGCAACCCTATGAAGTCATTAGGGCACACGGCAATGCTAAAACTTTGTTGATGAGGAAAATTGGGCAGACTTACCAAAGGTCACTCAAAGATAAGCCACAGACCTGGGATAGAATTATTTTTCTTTTTTTTTCTGGTGAGCCACATTGTAGAATTCCCTAGTTCAATGAGTCAGGAGATGTAGTTTGAGAGATTATTAAGTTGGGGCCATTTCGGCCTCTAGTAAGCCATCAGTTTTGAGCAAGTCTCTTGTCACTCTGGTTTCCAGGATCCTTGCCTGTGAAATGTGTAGATTGGCCCTACTGTGGGCCTGTAAATAGCAGAATACTTATAGCAGCCAGACCTGTGGTGCCTTCTTCAAGGGGGCACCTGTGAGTCGGTTTAGCTGATGGCAGACACTCTGGAATGCCAGTCCACAACAGGGAAACCTTCTGATTGTTTCTGAGGACTTAGAAATAGATATTTTTGTGTAAAATCTCTTTATTTTTAATTGTCGATGAGACACACAAAATCAAAACAAACAGTGTTTGAGCCAAAAAAGAAATACATGAGGGCTAGAAGTAGCTTATAGATTGTCTGTTTGCAAAGTCTAAATGGCAAGTTCTGCAGTCTTGGTGAGTGTTAACACTCCATGACTCCATACACCTTGGAATTCCTTCTAAGTTGTGTTCCTTTGAGTAACACAAGAAGATTACTTCATTATGTAAATGCATGGTAAATTTCCTTAGAGCTCATTTTCAACAAAATACGTCTTAAATATCTAGTAAATAGCTTTGAAAGAGTTTAAGTATTAGGTCTTAAAGATATGTAATGAAAAGAGAAACCTTAAAGTACTCCTTTTAGTTTTTTTCTTTCTTTGGTTGGTTCCAATTAATAGATTTATTTTGGCTTTGAAATAACATTGCTCCTGCATTCCTTACAGTTGTCCTATGCCCTAGTCTCAACTGGAGGATAGATTTTTTAAAGACCAGAAACTGTTCTCTATATCTTTTCCTTTTCTCCTTGGCCAACATCTTATGTGAACACAGTTTGAGACTTGATAGTCACTCCTTTCCTTCCGGCCCTCTTTCATCCATTGGTGATTGTTCCTGAATTATACAATGGTTCTCTTGAGACAGGAATAATACAGGGTGGTCACAGGAGAATAAAAATTCTAGGCAATAGTTTAACATGACTAGAGGCTATGAGCTGATAAGATTCTGAAAAACAGGGTGTGGACCAAGTTGGCTAAGACTGACTGGACCCAACATGGCCCTGGATTCTACCTAGATTTCACCTGGGACCTCATTATATGCCCATTAACATACTAAATTACACACCCACCAGTGACATGAGAGTTCTGAGATCACACATATTTGGTGTAAAAGTGGGTGGCACCATGTTCTGAGAAACCTCCACCTTTTTCCAGGGATTTTCATAAATATTCAGCTCCTTGGTTAAAGAAACCAAGGTAGCAGTCCTAAACCCCACTGTGGGACTCTCTCTTGAGTATACCCTCACTCCCCATTCTTGAATATGTACTTTCTTGAGTGTATTTGTTTTGCAATAAATCGCCATACTTTCACTATTTTCTGACTCATCCTTGCATTCCTTCTCACGATCTTGTCAAGAGCCTGGATGCTGGCTGGGGTCTCTCCCAGCCCCCTGGTATCAGTCTTTATGTGATTGATTTCCTGACTCTTTTGATAGAGTCCCTCTTTCTCATACTGCTAGGCATATTCTCCCAAACTCTCTTCTTGACTTTCTTTTATGCTACCTCAAATATCACTTTCATGCAGATAATATCAATATCTTCCTCCTTTATTCTACTCCTATATCTACCTAAATGCCCATCAGAAAAACTATCATTTTACTCAGCGAAATCGGGACCACATCCTGCCTTCCTTACTTCAATTAGCTATACCACCATGGAAAAGAGACAGCAGGTGTGAGATACACTGTTTGGTCAAATGTACACAATTTTTTTTTTTTTTTTTGAGATGGCGTCTCACTCTGTTGCCAGGTTGGAGTGCAGTGATACAATCTCAGCTCACTGCAACTTCTACCTCCAGCGTTCAAGTGATTCTCCTGTCTCAGCCTCCTGAGTAGCTGGGACTACAGGCACCCGCAACCATGCCCGGCTAATTTTTGTATTTTTACTAGAGATGGAGTTTCGCCGTGTTGGCCAGGATGGTCTCGATCTCTTGACCTTGTAATCCACCCGCCTCAGCCTCCCACAGTGCTGGGATTACAGGCATGAGCCACCGTGCCCGACCAATGTACACAACTTAATGCCTGAAGTGAATGTGAAGAGTAAGACAGAAGGAAGAGGCAAAAATGATTCTAAGTTACAAGTCTAGGTGATTTGGTATTTGTGCATACTGGCAATAGACATGAATAACATATCAAACCAGGGTCAGACAGGGGTAGTGAGTTTAAATCTGAATCATTAGTATTCAGAAAAAAACTAAAGATACCTTGAAATTTAGGCTAATTTGGAAGCTGAGGCCAGAGTTAAGAAGGTTTGCGTTTGAGCTACTATAAATTATTAATATTATTATTATGTATTTATTTATTTTTTGAAACGGAGTCTCGCTCTGTTGCCAGGCTGGAGTGCAGTGGCGCGATCTCGGCTCACTGCAACCTCTGCCTCCTGGGTTCAAGCGATTCTCCTGTCTCAGCCTCCTGAGTAGCTGGGACTATGGGTAGATGCCACCACGCCCAGCTAATTTTTTTTTTTTTTTTGTATTTTTAGTGGGGATGGAGTTTCACCATGTTGACCAGGCTGGTCTCAAACTCCTGACTTCAGGTAATCCACCCACCTCAGCCTCCCAAAGTGCTGGGATTACAGGTGTGAGCCACCACGCCCGGCTGCCCATCGTTTTTAATGCAAATAATTTCTTCGTGTCCTTATCCCAATCCAGTCTCAGTCTACCATGCCAGTGGATTCAATCCATTTGTCCCCAACTCCTCAACCGGTTCTCCAAATGAAAGTCTGTGGAAATGTGCAAAGCAGAAAACTAGTAAATAAGAAGCTGCTTTGCTAAAGTGGAGGTGGAGGTTTTCAAGGTTTCCACTCCAAGTCTCAAAGTCCCTAAAGGGACACCTTTGTGACTATGAAATAGGTTACCCTTCTGAGTGACTATCTAAGGAATGGGGCAAAAGTTCTCCGTATTTTTTTTTTTTTTTTTTGGCTCTTGGTACCCCGTATGTCTCAGAAATTTTTTCATGGAGGGCCCAGGCGAAAAGAAATACTTAAGCCTTATGTTTATTTTTAAAAAAGAGAAGTATTAAATATTCAGTATCTTAAGTATTAAAATTCAAATGATTTAATATTTGTCCTCACAGCTTACAAGCCATTTGAAAAACTAATATGTGTTTATGGAGAGAAATCATATTTTACTTTTATTCTTAAATAAGTACAATTACCTGCTAATGTAGGATATATGTGCTTGCTGGGCTCCACATATACTCTCAAATCTTGGAATTAGATTGTATACCATCATCTTTACTTCTTGTTTCACATTGATTTCTTTGCTGTACTTACTTTTCATTGCATGGAAAGATGAAAACCCAGCTTCATAAAGATAGTACATCATCAAAAGGAATGTAATGCAATCTAATTTTAAAACTGTGAACTATCTTGAGCTAGTAGTTGGTGTGGTGTCTGCCAAATGTCAACTATTACGGTTTTCCTAGAAAATTTAAAATATCTGACAGCAACCTTGTGTGAGCACTGTGGCACTTTGAGGCGCCTCTGCTAATACAATTGGGAAACCATGGGAACAGGGCCAAGAATCAGCTCTCTGAGTCATGGGCCTGGCTCAGTTAACTAGATCGGTATCATAGGGTGGCCATGTCAGCACACTCTACCACAGTACCTTTATCACAGTGGAGGAGAGCTGAACTTGTTAATTCCTCATGCTTCTTTCTAGCTTTCATTCTTATGATAGAAGGAGTTTTAATTCTATCAGTGTTTCGAAGAAAGCTTGGAAAGAATTTGCTACCTTAAATAACAAATAGTCATTTTCCTGGATCCTTGTTTCGAAAGTGAGTATGGAGCTGGTTTTGAATTCAGGCATCTCATCCCTGCTACTCACCCCAACCTGTTAGTCCTGCAAACTCAGGATTCTCTTAGAAGAACTATGTAAGGAATTCTGTGTATGCTTAGTGTGAGACCTGGCAGAGAGTGAGAATAAATGTTTGTATGATTTAATGCTTTCAGAAGAGCAAAATATCTCTATGAACACAGTTTTGCTTAATACACCAGGAAGCACTTGTAAGATTCTCTTTTCCTTTTGGGGAATACTAGTTTGGGGTAGATTGAAAAAAAAAAGTAAGGTCTTTCCATTCAATATTTATAAAACCATGCAGGGCTTAGATAGAATGAAAACTGATTTGTTCATTAATTTTGACCAGAAAGAATGAATGAGTATTATTTGGAATTTGGAGCAGTTCAAGTGAAAAGAAGCCATATGAAACAATTTTCTATTCACTATCCAGGTGTGGAAAGAGAAAATAACGTTTTATATCTCTGGTTTTCATTGAACAGGAATTCTCACTTAATTATACATCACCAAATTTTTCTTGTCTTACATTTGTATTGTGAAGTTTTCTTTTAAAAGTGTTTTCCTGTTCCCAGGTAAACATTTTTAAGTAATAATATTACTTAAATATTATTAATAATAAAATAAGTAAAATATTTACTTATATTTTCTTTTAATAACTTTATAGTTTTACCTTTCACAGGTGGGTCTTTAATTCATCTATGACCCATCTTTGAATGTAACATTAGAGTTCTAGGTGTTTCTACAGATATAGTGAACCAGGTTTCCCACCACTACCTATCAAACCATCCTCCTTTCCCCATTGTTTATGGTACTCTTCTTATGTGTTATAGTAAATCTCTATATATGCAGTAATTTGTCCCTTGGCTCTATATTGATATATTTTTTCTATTCTTGACCATTAAATGCACTGTTTCTATTATTATGCCTCAGTAATATGTATTAGTACTTGATAGGGCAAATCCTCTGTCTTTAGTTTTCTTTTGGAAAGTTTATTCAGTTACTCCTGGACTTAGGGACTGTCTTCATTTATTTTGTGCTATAACAGAATACCTGAGACTGAGTATTTTATAATAAACAGTAATGTATTGGCTTATAGTTCTGGAGGCTTGGAAGTTCATGATCAAGGGGCTGGCATCTGGTGAGGGTCTTCTTATTGAATCATCTCATGGCAGAAGGTAGAAGGGCAAGGGAGGGTGACGGAGAGGGGTTGGTGGCAGTGGAGAAGAGGGAGAGAATAAAAAGGGAGCTGAGCTCCCCCTTTTATAACAAATCCACTTCTGAGATAATGACGTTAATTCATTGACTCCACCCTCATGACTTAATCAGCTCTCATTAGGCCCCACCTCCCAACCCTGTTGCATTGGGGATTCAGTTTATAGCACATGTTTTTCAGGGGATACACTTAAACCATAGCAGGGGGCAACACAGAGCATTGGAGAGGTAAAATGGAGTAGACGGACACTGTAGCGTTCAGATAGTAGCAGTAGATTAGATGTGCACTAAGTGTGATGAAGGGATCTTTAAAAATTAGTGAGAACAAAACCAAGAAACAGAATAGATGTACAATGTCATAACTTCTATAGAAATTTAAAAATATATATTTATATAAAATATACCTAATCTTAAGAACACATAAAAACAACAACAACAACAAAACCTTATTAAACACATTAGAATAGTTACCCTTATCGGGGGGGTAATGGTTGTGGATTTTGAGGATAGAATGGAAAAATTATTTTTAATAGTGTATAAAATAAAAATGAATTTATAATAAAGATAATAAAGTGAGCCTCATTTGAGATAAAAATACAATGATAATTAAAAAAAAAACCACTTATAAATTTCTAAAAAAAAAAATCTAACTTTTCAGATTAGAGTTGGGGAAAAGCCACTTCCTTCCATAGCCTCCTTCCTTTTCCGGTGCACAGAAAAAAATAAAAACTAGGGGCAGAGCTGGGTTTCACTCGAAAAATCAGTTCCCCTAAACCAACACATCAGGGATTAAAGTTAGAAATTCTCACCAGGAGGGGCTGGGCTCATTTGATCTCGTCTTTTATGAGTTATTGGTATTATCTGGGACCAGCTGGTTGAGAAATCTGTCCCAGAAAGCTCCTTGACTCTGGTAGGCCCTAAATATAAACATGCACATATCCCTGCCTGAGTCACTCAGCAATCCACTCTGCTTCAAAGAAAAGAGCACTTTGTTCAGGAGCACAGTGCCCTGAGCAAGAGCTAAAAGCGTCCTCTTTTCTAATTGTCAATTATCTCTACACTCCAAGATAAACATTTCTCTTTTAACATCAGACTGGCCTGGAAGGTTCATTTAGGACATGGCTATTTGAAGGACTGCAGAAGGGGGGATGTGGGGGAATACACAGAAAGCAAAGAGACAAAGTTTAAAATCAAAACACACAGTCTGCTTCTTCCGATATATTTCAAATATATTCCTAATTAGAGAATGCCAATTCAATAGCCTGAGATTCTAGAGAAGGAAGAGGTAGGTAGGTGACACAGTTAAGTAAGTCTCTATTTTAAATAACTGCGGTTGGGATGGGTGGAGGGTATTCCTAGAGGATATTTTTTTCTCTAAAAAAATTTCCTTTATTTGAAGAAGGACTGGAAGCATTTCATACATATACATGCAGATGCTCTTCGACTTACAATGGTATTATGTCCTGATAAACTCATCATAAAGCCAAAAATTCTAAGTCTAACCATTGCAATTTGGGGACCATCTGTATATGTGTATATGTATATCCATGTATACATATGTATATGTGTATATGCACACACATATGTATACTTTTAAAAGATGGTTTGGTGTTTCTTGCTATGAAAGCAAAGCTTAGCTCAGGAACTTTCCAAAGACCCATTTTCTCTAGTTCATTTACGTAATTGATGGATTGCAATTGACTTGACCTCACTTGGAAGCCAGGCCAGAGATAATTTAATTCAGTACCTTCTGAAATCTGTTGTATTACCATGATTCAAAATAAGAGAAGAGGATCTAGTAAGAAAGAACAGGAATATTTGTTTCTGTGTAACAAATAAGTAAGGCTAATACTGAAGGATTTTTTCCTGAAGTTAATCCTCCAGCAAGTATCTGCTTTGGAGGATAAAATAAAGTCAAATTCCTTCTGCCCATGTTCCCTCCCTTCCATTTTCTCCCCTGAGTGACCCTTTCCTCTTTCTCCTATCCCCTCCTTTACATCTCCCTTTGCCTGGCATACTTAAAATCCAGAAATCCATGTGCTAATTAGTGTGGTTATGATTTGCAACCTGTCCAATGATGCCAGGAAGTGAGACGCAACCTTTTCAAGTTTAGTAGCAACCATGTAACTCGAGTCAAAACAGAGAGATGTGTTCAGTTAATTTGGAAGGAGAAGGTGATTGGGATTTGTATATTCAAAGTTCAATGATGACAGGTCACATTCAAGGGGGACAGTCTGCGTGTTAAAATGCGCCAATAAAGTCAGGAACTTTCTAGGCCAAGCAGAAGGAAGAGAGATTGTTTCTGTGGAATGAGCTGTTAAATGTGGAAGCACAAGAGAATCAGGAAACCTGTTTTCAATCAGACACAAAGATTATTTCTGCTTCTTTCCAGTCCCAGTAATGAGATTTTTAAAAAGAGTAGCGGGGAGTAGTGGATACTTGGTTGTCCAATTATTAACCTAGATAGATTGTTAGTTTTGAGATGGTTTTTTTTGTTGGTAAAGGAAAAAAGAAAATATATGGATTTTTGTTCTGGGAGCCACTGGGTGAATTTTGCCTCCAGAACTTCAGCCTTTTTGGCATGATGCTTTGCCCACTAGTGCCCAGTTAGCATTCCATATGACTCTTTGGAGTCTGGACTGTTGCTTTAGCCAAAATATGGATGTAAATAAGGGGAAAGTTCTGCTTATTCTGGCTTGGGAAGACAGAAGAACAGATTTGTGTGGCTGGCAAGGACTCATTCTAGGGTTAACACCCAAACGACAATGGCATTTGAAGAATCAGAATCTTCCATCTTAAAACTCCAGTAACCATTAAGTTTCTGGGCTGTCACAGAGAAACTTATTAGGATTGATGATTCTTAATTAGAGTATTCCTTTAATTAGTGCTTGAGCCATGGTTATTTACTAGAAGGCAATGTTTGCAAATATTTTCTGTATAATATAGATAATATTTCTGAACAGTTCCATCTATATTCTTAATAAAGAAGTAGTCCAGTTTTTCTAATATTATCTCTGAATATTGGGTAAATTGTTCAGACTGTCTGAGCGTCAGTGGAATACTGATACCCACAATGTAGAAGTGTTAAGGAGTTTGAATAAAATATCACGTGTAATACAGCTAGCACACAGTGAGTCTTAATTACTGTTCTTTCAAATTCCATATCCATAGACTGAAAGTTCTTTAAAGAGATAGACCTTGTCTTAATATATTTTTATTCCCAATTTATAATACAACATCTAGTTCAGAGAAGGGGCTCAAGAAATGTTTACAGATTACCGAAAACATTTGCCATATAATTCTGCAGGCTTTGAGTTCAAAGTTTTCCATGGGCTTTGACTCTTTTGCATGATCCATTCAGCTTTTGAATTTTTTGTTGTTATATCAAGTGGACATCTAATTAGTGTTTTTTTAAGGGGCTTTGGGTTCTGGTCATACTGTCTGTTAAACTAATGGCCAAGCTCTGGACTGATCTTGATTTTGTTTCTACCAACCCATTCTGAGAGCCCACAGTGACCCTGTATTCTGGTGATTACTTAAAAGGGCAATGGCCATTGGCCAACATGCAAATGTGATTGATGTTGATGTAATAAAAGCAGAAGAATAAAGGACATCTTCACTTTGTCTCTATTTAAGGGCGGCCTTCTGGAAGCAGCTCACTGCTTCACTGTGCTGTAATGTCATTACTGGGAGATCTACTTCTGCCAGTCAGAAATGGAAGTGATTGAGGGATGCAAGACTTTTTTTATGCTTCTCCACCTCAGTCCACCAACACACACACACACACACACACAAATACACACACACTCTCATATACCCACATGCACATACACATACACATAAAGTAGACCTTCACTGCTAATTATGGCATAGTTTTCATCTGGTGGAACAAAAAATGCCAGCCAAGTGAGTCATATTCTGATTTATTGAATAAACACTTTCCATGTGAGAAGCAGAGAGAAAAATGAAACCATTGCCTGTTAGAGCTGGAAAAGGCTAGTGTTTCCAACACACTGAATGGCAGTTCTAAGTTGGGCTGGCTGCCGCAGGATCACCTGGGGGAACTTTATAAAGAAACTGGCTTCCAGGTCCACCCTTGGAAGTTTTCAGCCAAAGCTCTCTTAATGATGCTGAGTTTGACCAGTTTAGGCAATAACTGTTTTTTCCAATCCTTTACTTTTACAGCAAAAAACATGAAAGCCCCGGAAGAAGTGACTTGTCAAAGTTTCTTTGGGAGTAAGATGAAGAGCTGAGAGAAGGGAAAGCAATGAATACTTAGTAAATGTGAGAGTTTAATGGATGCCTTATGCAGAGCCCTACATATTTGGTTTTATTAGCTCGTTACCATGGCCTTGGGAGAGAGGCATTAGAGAAGAGAGATAACTGAACTGCTCTAAGTTGATAGTATATTGACATGCTATACTTTAGTTCCTGAGCCTGGATTCTGTTCTGTTCAAAACCTTTGCTGGTTATGTTTGACTCCGGAATTCAATGTTGCGAACATTTGGCCTCTGAGTTGATAGAACAAGTGGTTAGTTGCAGGTCAGTCCCCTACAACTAACTTTATTTCAAAATATTTCAATAAATAATTATTGAGAAAATACTATGTGTAAAGTGCAATGTTAGGAACTTGGAAGTGAACATGAAGGACACAGTTTTTGTATTTATAGAGACTACATTCTTGAGGGTGCTATGATAAAAGAAGCTATGCAAATAAAATGTGATGAGAGTTATGCTAGGGGAAGTAACAAGTGCTTTGAGGATAAGTAGCAGGAAAACTTAAGCCAGACTCAGGGCCAAGGGAAGCCTTCCCAAATCTGACTGCTAGAAGATGAACAGAAGTTAGCTAGGTAAAACATGGTGGAGCAGGAACATGGGCTCAGAGGGGGAGATGTTTCACAAGACGAAACAGCATTTGTGAATTCCAGGAGTCTAGACATTGTGTGAAGAGTTCGCATTTGACCAGTTCAAGGAACTGAAAGAACCTTATTATTTTTGGAAAGAGAGGAAGAGAGGCTAGATGTGAAGAGGTAGGAAGCCTCCAGATGGAGAAAAGCCACGAAAACCCCATTAAGGTCTTTGGATTTTATCCCAAAGCATTGCTAAGCCACTGAAGTTTCCCAATCTTGTAAAAATGATCTGGGGATTAAAACCTGGGTGTAATATAAACAGGCTTATAGTTTGGAAGATGCTTTGATGGCAGTGCTAGTGATGGATAGTGGTAGATTGAGCTTGGAGGCAGCGATGCCAGTTAGGAGACTATTTCATTAGGAGACCAAAGCTGTGTTTATTATTCATCCTTGGAGTTTCAGCACCTAGCACACTGCCAGGTAGCTAATACATACCAAGTAAATATTATTTGAATGAACAGATGTGGAAATAAACATTCGTTGGTAAAACCATCCACCAAATATTTCTTGCTTATTCTGGCTTCTCTTTGTTCAATCTTCCCCTTCCCTCAGGCACACATAGGCTTTTATTGTCACCCAGGCATACATAGGCATTTATTTTCAATCTACCTGATTAAATACTTACCGCACATTCATGTTCAACTTAAGACTAGCTGCTTCTTGAAGCCTTTCAATTTTATTTATTTCCCACCCCTCCCAATTCCAATAGGACTTTCAGCCTGTTTAAAGCTTCAGGACATTTTACAATGTATGATATCGCTCCATGTGGGTGAATTTACAGCTGCTTCTTAATGCAATACTTTTTCATATATGAAGGCAAATATTATCTATCTATCTATGGTCTATCTTTAAGACTAGGAGGCTTGGATGAGCTAGACTCTTTCATGTATGGTTATGGAAGTATATAATCCCTTCCTGAAAAACAAATATGGTTATATACTCACACACACATATATATTTCCATATATATATATATATAAATACACACACATATATAATTTATATCACAATTTGCTTATACCATTTGACTCAGAAATTTTTCTACCAGGAATCTATGCAAAGTAAATTGGTAAAAATGACAACAAAAATGTATGGTCAAGTGTATTTATCTCTGCCTTTTGTGATTTTCAGAAATTAGAGACAACCTAATTATTGAAGCATGGGAAGAGGAGAGGTTAAATAAATCATGCTATATTCATGTGTGAAATATGTAGAAATATGATTTTTGGGAAAAGTTAACAAGGAATGATATTTTAAACAGTGAAGTTATAAGCCAATAATATGGATTTTTTCAATATATTCTAATATTTCTACTATTATAGTTAAACTACCAATACAAATATTATGTCAAACAACTATTTTCTGTTCTTTTCTACTGCAAATTGCCCATAGTTGGCAAATAGGATTACCATTCACCATTTAGAGAACTCCTCACACGCCTTCCTGGCAGCCGCTGCAGAAAAAGAAGCAAGCTTCCAAGCCAGGCCCTTTGAAAAGAGGGGAGATGGCTCTCTCTTCCTCTTTCCTACTCCAGGCCAGCCTTTGGAGGGCTGCCATCCTCACATTTGCCTGAGCCAAATCTTCAACCCACCTGTCCAAGCATCAGGCTGCTCACTTCTGATTTACCTCCTCTGGATGTTCTGGGGAGTGAAACGCTGACAGGCTGTGGCTATGGCACTGGATGACACAGCAACCCGGGAGTATCTCCGCACAGGATTCCAGAGCTGAGATTTGCCAAACTGTTCATCTTTTTCATCTTGGCAATTGTTTATGCTCTAAAAGCAATTACTGCAGGCCAAATGCGCATCTTCTCTTCCTCTGAAGAATTATATTAGACCTGGTTCTTGTCTTATTCGACTGCATTGGAACATTCCTATTCCCACAAAGCTCAATCCAGTGATGGCCTGGCCTACTTTGGTGGGAAACAAATGCTAGGAGAGTTGTTATCACATCCCATAAATGCCTGGGATGAAAGGCCCTGAAGTGCAAAGTATATTGTGGTTATCTCTTGGGTGGGGGAAAAAAAACTCTCTAATGCAAAACAGTAGCAGCAACACAGCCAGATGGCAGGAACTTCTGTCAGGAACAAATTTCCTCATCCCTCTGGAGGACAATGACTGATTCCTCATAGGTCTCCCCTGACATGATACTAAGAGTGAAGATATTTGTTTTAGCATCTCCCATCTGCAGTGTTCCATAGGTCCCGAGTATATATTCTGACTGGCTCCCTAAAAGAAAACCAGGCAGCACATGCAGAGCTTGGACACTGTGTTGGACTGAGTTTTCATGTTGTCTCAGAGACAGAGTCTTGCTATGTTGCCCAGGCTGGACACAAACTCCTGGCCTCAAGTGATCCTCCCACCTCAGCCTCCTGAGCAGCTATGATTATAGGCATAGGCCACCATGCCTGGCTCTAAACTGTTTTAAGATCTGAGAATATGTTACTTCCTTTAAGTCTTACAACAATCCTGTGTGGTAGGTACTATCATGATAATTACTTTATTTTGACTTAATTTGTTTAAGAGATGGGGTCTCGCTGTACTGCCCAGGCTGGTATCAAACCCCTAGCTTCAAGCAATCCTCCTATGTCAGCCTTCCACAGTGCTGGGATTTACAGGCATGAACCACTGTGTCCAATCACCTCATTTTACAAATAAAAAAAACTAAGGCACAGAGAGGTGGACTGCCCAAGGTCACACAGGCCATAATGAAACAGCAAGGATTCAAGTTCTGGCAGTCTGACCCGGGTCTCCACGCTAACCACCATGTCATATTAAATTAACACATGCAAAATGCTTAGAGCAATACCTGGCACACTGTGAGTACAAAATAAGTATTAGCTACTATCAGCTCTTTTTATAATTCAGGGCAGTCACCAATTTTATGTTTCAACTTAATATGCCCATGGAAGTGATTCTATCCTTTGAGGGGAATTGAAAAAATCCCATCAACCCAGAAATAAAAGCATGTTTAGCATCCTTGGGCTGGATACTCAGGGGCTATATATGAAAAGGAACTTAAAAGTTGATACAGTCTTGAACTTCACAGACAACAGAAGTGCAAGATATGTCAAGCTGAGGTCCTCATCCTCAGCTCTACATTTTAGTGGACCTTCAAAACTCTTGTTTTCTTCTTGAGTCAAGGAGGTTACAGATAGGGGAGGATGAGGAGGCCAATGATGAATGAGAAATATCTACACATAGCCTTTGGGGCACTTGGTTTTCTCACCCATCACACACATCTTTAATTCTTAGGCTGTACGTTTTTTAATGAGATAATCTCTCTTTCTCTCTCTCTCTCTTTTTTGAGATGGAGTCTCACTGTGTCGCCTGGGCTGGAGTGCAGTGACGTGATCTCAGCTCACTGCAACCTCCGCCTCCCAGGTTCAAGCGATTCTCCTGCCTCAGCCTTCCTAGTAGCTGGGACTACGGGCGCCTGCCACTACACCCGGCTAATGTTTTGTATTTTTAGTAGAGACAGGGTTTCACCATGTTGGCCAGGCTAGTCTCGAACTCCTGACCTCATGATTCGCCTACCTTGGTCTCTCAAAGTGTTGGGATTACAGGTGTGAGCCACTGTGCCTGGCCATGAGGTAATCTTTCTTTTGACAACCTCCTGATAGTAATTTAACCGAATTTTATGTGGAATATTAATAAATATATTAGCTTTGAGGTGGGACTGGGAGAGAAGCACACAGTGTTATACTCCCTCCACTCTGATACCCAGTAGGGAATAATCAAGGTGAAGTTTATGGTTTTTATGAAAAACAGGTAAGCAGATACATCTATTACTTAACAATATGGGACAGACTATCGATTTAAATGCCATGAACATAAGTAATAAGTGTTTTGGCATTCTATAGAATGACTACTTGATATGCCACAGATATCATTTATGAGAAATATTTTACCTTGGTGGTAGTAGCAGGTTTGGTGTACATAATAAAATGATTTATTGTTTTTTAAAAGAGTTGCCTTGAGAAGAATTTTATCCCATCCTTGAAGAAGGATTGTGTATTGCTTAGGAAAGTTTACAGTAACACAACAAAATCTCAAAATCTTAGTGACTTTTAAGCACAGACATTTGGTTCTCACTCACTCTATCTACTTGAAGTCTCTGCTCTGTCTCAGGCTCGGTCTGGACTGAGTCTAATAGTGCGACCATTATCTGGAGTGTAGATATGAAGCACCAGAGAGAAAGATAGACATTGGAGGGTCTGCAACTGGCAATTCATTTTGTTCTCTGTAAGGGACACAAATCACTTTCACTCAAAAGTCATTGGCCAGAATTATACACAAGATCCTAGGAAATGTAATCTGCTCTTGTACCAGAAGAATAGAGAAGTAGACATATTTGATGAATAATAGAACTATTGACTTCCACAGATGGCCAGCATTTAGGTAGGAGACAATGAGTGGGGAGGGTGAGAGCACCTAAGACCTACTGGAAAAAAACTAATGAGAAAACTCTACTTTAAGAGACATAAAATGAACTAATTTGTAAAGATGTGTGAGGCTAGATTGGGAAAGTTTTAAATAGCAGGCTATGGAGGTTTGCCTTTTACACACGTACCAATGATTCCCAAACTCATTTCTGCCAATAGACAATTTTAAAGCAAATTTGTGTAGATCCCTATTTGTAAAATAGAGGAAAACAACAATCATCTCTGGAGGAAGACGAGATGAAAGAGCCTTGAAAGTTCCCCTTAGCTTCCTCCCTCTATGGGACTCCCATGGATCTTTGCAACACAGATTAAAACTTACAGCTCTAGGATCTTAAAATACTGCCTGGCACATTTCACTACTGAAGAAATGGGAAGTCCTGAATCAAAGTCATAGTTGGTAACTACCGATTAATTAAAAAAATAGATTAGAATGAGGGAGAAAGTGAGAATAATGAATTTAATAAAAAGGTGATAAAATAATAAGATCCTTGAATCTGGGTATTGACAAGGGTGCATGTGTGTCAAGTAAATATTTGACAAACTGGTGATTAATTGAACTTGAGGGTTCATGGAAAGGGCGGAGTCAAAGACTGGAATGTATTCAAGACTTGTAAATGGAGGGAATAATGGAGCAATGGATGCTACTATCAAGATGAACAGAAGAGTTTTATGGGTTTAGCCAACAAGTATTTATTTAGTGGCTATTTTATAAAATGAAGTGCTTTGGAAAAAATATAAATGTAATGTTAAATATATTAGCTTTAGGGGGCGGCAAGTTATCCTCAAATGCCTAATACACAGTTGAAAAAATGACACTGGCACAATGGAGAATCCAGGGCTGAAGGTGTGTCTTGGGACAGTCACAGGGAAATGAAGTGGGATTCATTGGGATTGATAATTATAAGCATAGGCTCATTATACATTTGATTCAAAAAGAGGCTCAATGAATGGGATGCATTTTGTCTTTAGTGTCACTAAAAAGATGCTAATCTCTGTAAAGTTCGGTAGGAATGCTGAAAATGAGGACAAACTCACAAAGCTGAGGTATACTGAAAAATTTATTCCTCTGGTGGCTTGGATGGCAAGTTCATCTTTATGGTTCTGAATAAGTAATTCAGAATTCAGATGACTTAATTTTTCCTCTTATTTGTGGTCCAAGATAGTTCCCCACATTGGAGCAAAGTGTCCTAGCTTGAAGCAGAAGACTGGGTCTGCCTTATAAGAGCCAGTATAGCCCTTGGACTTGCAAGGCATAATAAGTGAGCAAACAAATTAGGAAAAAGAACTCATTCATATGTTTCCAGCGATGAAATTATCAAAGATCCTTCAGAAGTTGGACCTTCTTTTCCTCGAGAGTTAAGACTGTGCTCCTTTCTCCACCTGCTCAGCTTCTTAGCTGAGCTTGGGGTATAGTTTTTTTTTTTTGGCAGCCTAGTCTTCTGGTCTCATGAAGATGGAGAGTAGAGGAACAAACCCAGGGACCCCTCGCACTAAAAATTTCTTACTCTTTGGTTGTAACCCAAAAACTTCTACTGACCTGCCCAAGGTCAAGATATCTCATTATAAAAATGAGAAAATGAGGCCTCAAAGAGATTAAATAACTAACATAAGGTTGTGTAGCTAATATGGGATAAAACTGGAATCTAACTCAGTTTTGACTCCAAGTTCCATGCTCTTAATTCTTAATAGAGATTTCCCAATGAGAGTTCATGAATCTTTAAAAACCACAACCCTAAGCAGTATATTCCTAGGTTCCCGTCCCAGTCAGAGATTGGCTTGAGAAATTCTGTTCTTTTGGAGAAGAATGTTCTTAACGGTGGCAAGTGTGAATTTTGAATCTATGCCTATTCCTTGGTTCATCAAAATTTAGAATCCTTGTTGATAAATAGACTCTTAGATTATCATGCCACTGTGCCTTATTTTCAAAATTTCTCAGAGTGAACATTCTAGCCACAGAAAGGCCATCATCCCATCAGCTCTAAAATTACTCCAGGCCTGTATTCAACTTCTGCTCAGGGCCTGCAGGGAAGGTCAGGGAAGGCTGTTGCTGCCTCTCCCTAAGTGCCCCCTAATGAGAAGGGAGTGGTGTCATCTAAGGACCAAATCATCTCTCAAAAACTTATTAGCTTTCCAGCTGTGACTGCCTCTACAACCTTTGCGTATATCTATCTGCCTCTTACAAACTGGGGCTTAGAGAATGCTTTGCGGATTCACATAAAATGGTTTGCGAACCTGCTATTTCTTTGTCGTATGAACTATTTTCCTTAATGAAAAGACAGCACTATTTGATTCCTTGAGCTGTAGACCAGGCCCACCGTAATCTGCTTTTCAAAGTCATCAGTTGGAGGTTAGACATCTGGCTTCCACCCATATTCTGCCTATGATGTTTGTCACATTTCATGAGCCACTCATTAATTCTCCCAGCATAATGGGATCTGGGATTGGAAAGAGCTTTGAAGGTCTTCTACTCCAACTTTCTGTCTATTGATTGAATATCCTCTACTTTAGAGATGCTCTTTTTTCATCTTGCTATAAATGGAATGCAACCGCCCCAGCCCTTCCCCAGGGGAGCTTTTGGGCTTCGAGTTGGGCTGCTGTTGAGTATTGGTGGCAGTGCCCAGGAGTATCCGATTTGGAAGGAAATGAATATGATTCAGCTGTGAAAATTACAAATTAGATTTTGGCTTTCAGGCCATTGTGTATTTTTAGAACCAGAAGAGAATAAAATAAACATTATTTTAGGCCTAGTACAGATTATTAATATTATGTTCAGGAAAAAAAAATGCCTTCCTGGTGATTGGTTGGAGTAATTTTCTCCTAAATATAAATTTTCCCAACTGTGCTAATTTTCTCCAAGATAATACTACACATCGTTTTGATTAATGCCCACCCCCTTTTTGTAACAATTTCTTTGAGATTGGGAGCAGGGAACTGAATGAGCTCACTTTATTATAGCTATAGAACCTAGCTTTGCCAACCAAAAACCGCTTGAGAGTAGGGACATTTGTCTTCATTGTTACGTCATCTCCTGTGTAGTGGCTGGCACCAGGTAGGAGGACAAATCATGCTTGTGGAGTGAGTGAATAATCAGAGTGAGTGAATAATCAGAAAGCATAGGTCCTGATAATGGAAGATAATAGAAGTTAATGATTGAAGGATCTACACTTATTTATTCCCTAACATCCCTTGGGCAGATACTGTTTAAAACACTTAAAAAGTATTACCTCACAATTACTCTGTCCTAAGGTAGTAACTTATGATCCCAGTTTTATCATTGTGCCACGGGCTTAGGAGGGAGGTGGGGTTGAACAAAAATGCAAGAAAAAGTAACCTCTGTTCTCCAAGCCAAGTCTAGTTGCAAAGATGCAGCATATCTCTCAGAAATTTAAGTTAATAGAAACAAATGCTACATGCTAATGTACATGGAATGTGTGACTAACAGAGAAAAAGTGATATTCTGAGGATGTAAAAAGTGAGCTAACTCGAAAAGTCCTCAAGAAGTAGTGTAAATGGTGAGATGTCTATGTGATAGCTCCTTCTGGACTTGCTGCACAAACAAAAAGGTATAATGATTTTGGTCCAGGTGGCTTTTTGGTGACTCTCTAATCTCATCATGCAGACTGACAGCCAAATCACCATTCATCCACCTTCTGCTGAGCTGGGAATGCTGGTGAGGTTGAGTGAGGTTTCTCAAAACGTTTCCCACACTATTGCAAATGAGAAAGCAGCCAGGAAGGCGGCAACAGGCAAGGAAGTAAATGGCATCGATTAGCGTCGGAACACAAAGGGAACCCCTAGTGGGCTAAGTGAGTTAATGCATTTTCCTGACTTGGCTGTTAGTAAAATCTAATTAAATCAGATGCTACTAATTTGAAACTCTTGCTTATTTGGACCAGCCTGAGCTAAATGTTGCTTCTACTCTAGCTAGGAAGGAAAAGGTTTTCTTAGCAAATTACTGGGGTAAACAAGATTGCAGATAATTAAAGTGCCTAATAGAATAGTAGAGAATCAAATTTGCAAGAAAACAATCATTGTGCTATTTTTAAACTGTTTTTACCTGTTCATTAAAGCAGGCCATTAAAGGACCTCTGCTTCTTAACACTTTGTTAAGCTGATTTGAGTTGTTATGTTTACTAGAGAGTGAAGAGAAAGGAATTCTCTAATTCCTACTGGCCTCTTCATAGCCCAGTTAAGTCCGAATTAATGACGTTTGTTTATGGGCAATCTAAGAGAGTCATTTTAGAGAGATTGTTAGATTTGTCCCTTTCTTACTGTAGGTTAAACTGGGAGTCTGCAGAAGCCAAAGTACCGTACACAAATTTCTACACAGAGTCTTATGAAGGAAACATTCATGGCCATGATTTCCCGTATCAGTGGTTAGGACTCATGGTGGAGCATCATCTTCATGAGTATGATTGACTCCTTGGTTCCTGGGAAGAGAATGGAAGAAAAGAGATGAGCTAGCCTCTGTAGGGGAATTTCAAGTTCATGTGGGAGAACTACAAGCATCTGTAGTTAGCACTTTTAAAACGGGCTCTGAAAAATTAAAGGTTAAAGAGATTTGCCAACTATCTCTTATTTTTACACTTGTTTTAAAGTGTCTTATTTTAGTCTAATGATCACGTGAATCTAAAGCAAAGACATTCTGGATATTTTGGACGGCTACTAAATTACCTACTCACAATATTCATACCTTTTTTCTATTTGTGTTTATTATTACAGTAATACAAAGAACTATCTAATGTTTACCTGTAATAAAAAAATCCACAGAGGTATAAAAAAAATATATAAATGGTGTGCTCCCACCATAAGAAGGCAAATGGTATCCGTAAGAGCTGTACAAATAAAGCTTTCCTGGAATTTGAATAGAAAAAAAAATTATGGGGCAATCGAGTCACCTGTGGCATATTGTAATAGATTTGTTGAACTGCGTTGGAACAGAGTATACCATATGCACATTGTGAGCAATGATATAATTCCAACAAAATACTATCACATTAAATTAATGTTGTTAATTTTAATTTTATTGGTTTTCTTTTAATTTGTTTGCACATTTGTTTGGTTTTTATAGTTCTGTAAGAGTCAGAAGCATAAGGGATTTATAGGTAGTTTTATGTTTATTCATATTTAAATAACATTTTAATAAATGTAATTTAAACCAATACTGGGAGTTCAAGAGTACTTTATTTTTTAAAAGGAAGTTGGAAAACTAATGATCTATAGAACCACAGATTATTGGAAATTGACAACTCCTTGGAGATCACTGACCTAGTCCAGTATTTCTGAAACTGGGTTCTAGGGAACTCTGCATTGAGAGGTGTTCATAGGCATGCCGAGAAAAACAGAGAGGAGTTTCTATGATCAAATAAGCTCTGAAAAAACAGAGCAGTATCTTCCTCTTGAAGATTCGCAGTACTTCTTTATGAAATAAAGTCTCAGCAAGGGCCAGTGATAAAGAATCCTGGCCAATTTTGTTCAAAGCAGCATTTCCCAATCTTATCAGCACCCAAAACCCCTTGTTAATAGAGGACCTGCCCCCATCCCGCAGGTCCAGGCCCTCATTTCACAGAGAAGGCAATGGAGAGGGTATAGAGGGTTGAAGAGTGCCTCGCCCTCCAAAATTCATGTTTACCTGGAATCTCAGGTGTGACCTTATTTGGAAGTAGGATCCTTGCAGATACAATTAGTTAAGATAAGGTTGTAATAATTAATTTTATGTGTCAACTTCCCTGGGCTTCAGGGTGCCCAGAAATTTGGTCGAACATTATTCTGGGTATTTCTGTGAGGATGTTTTTGGATGAGCTTAACATTTAAATGAATAGACTGAGTACAGCAAATTGCCCTGCCTAATGTGAATGGGCCTCATCTATTCAGCTGAAGGCTGAACTAGAACAAAAAGGCTGACCATCCCTGAAAATGGGTGAGTTCCTCTTGCCTGACTGCTTTCCAGCTGAAGCATTGGTTTTTCCCCTTTCTTTGGACTCAAACTGAAACATTGGCTTTTCCTGGCTCTGGAGCCTCTTGCCCTTTGGACTAGAACTACATTACCACCTCTCCTGCTTCTTCAGCTTGCCCACTGCACATCTCGGGATTTGTCAGCCCTCATAATCAAGTAAGCCAATTCCTTAAACCCCTTTCTATATGTAGATACATACATCCTAATAGATCTATTCTTCTGGAGAGCCCTGACTGATAGATGGGTCATATTGGATTAAGGCAGGCCCTAAATCCAATGCTTAGTGTCTTTATAAGAAGAGAAAACAGACACAGAAAAGACAATCAGGCAAGAGGTCCCATTTGATGATAGTCAAGGATTGGAGTAATGAACTTACAAGCAAACGAATGCTGCGAACTGGACTGCTGCAGCCACCAGAAGCTGAGAGGAGGCATAAATTCCCCTTCTGAGGTTCCAGAAGGAACTAATGCTACTGATACCTTAATCCTGTACTTCTGGCTTCCTGAACTGTGAGATAATTTCTGTTGTTTGAAGCCACTCAGTTTGTGGTAATTTGTTATGGCAGCACCAGGAAACTCTCTCTCTCTCTCTCTCTCTCTCTCACACACACACACACACACACACACACACAAGCACACACATACAGAGAGGGAAAGACAGAGAGACAGAGAGGTGAAGTGGCCTACCCACTAGCAAAGGCAGGAGTAGAGACCAAGTCTCTCCATTTGCAGCCAGTACGCCTCTCGTTGCATTTATTCGTTTATTTTTATCCCTATTTTCTTCCAGAAAAAAATACACGTATCTTTTTTTTTTTTTTTCCTTTCAGGCAAATAAATACAAGAACTAAACCCAAAATACAAACAACTTACAACAGAGAATCTCATTTCTAGAAGCAACAGAGCCCTAGTTATCTATATAAAATCCAACTATAATGCCACACAAGAAACTAGATTTTCCCAAGAGTAAGACTATCTATAGGCTATAAAAGTAGCCTTATAAGGTATCTAACATCACAACTGATGTTAGATGTGTAGATGTTTATGACAATTATTTTATTTTAGAGAGATGAATATTTTTATAAATCTAGTATATTAGTTTCTGGTTGTTGTTTTAGCAAATTACCACACACTTAGCATCTTAAAACAACATGAATTCGTTCATTCATGCATTCATTCATTTAAATTCTAAAGGCCAGGAGTCAAAAATCAGGCTCTGTGTGCTAAAATCAAGGTGTCAGCAGGGCTGGCTGTTTCTTCTGGAGGCTCTAGGGAAAATCTGTCTTTGCCTTTTCGGCTGTCCGCATTCCTTCACTCACGACCCTGCATCGCTATGACCACCACTTCTGGCAGCAACACTTCCTTTACACCTGTGACTCGTCTGTCTCCCTCTTATAAGGATCCCAATGATTACTCAGATGATTCTTATAAGGATCCCAATGATTACTCAGATGATTCCTATAAGGAGCCCAATGATTACTCAGATGATTCTGGATAATAGCTCTATATCAAGATCCTTAACCACAGCTGCATACTCCCATTTGCCATGTAGAGTCACATATAGAATGCATAGGTTCTGGGGATTAAACTGTGAGTAACTTTAGTGGTAGGACTGTGATTAGAATTCAGAGTGGTATGAGCCCCATGCATTATGCCATTATGAAATCATCATAAAAGTAGACCTATAAGGTATAATAAAAGTAGGCCTACAATTCAAGGTCCTTCTCAGATTTCCAGGGTGTACAAAGTCCACATAGGCTTCAATTATACTTTGAGCTATACATAGTGACAAAAAAATACAGAAAGCAAAAGTTTAGGAAATACATGATTGTAAGTTGGTTTTGTTATTGCTTTAGTTCCACAAGAAAACAAAATATCCATCAATGGATCTCAATTGCACCCCCATCTCTCTGTGATGATCCTAGCCACTCTGCAGTCACAGCAATGGTTTTGTCTATAGAGATCGTGTGAATTTGAGAAGGAACCCAATCCCAGGTTGCTCCTTGAGAATGAAATAGGGACATTTTTGTGTGCTCATAAACTTGTGAAGGACAAATATGTCTATGCTATTTAAAAGTCTTTGCAGGCTGGGTGCGGTGGCTCATGCCTGTAATCCCAGCACTTTGGGAGGCCGAGGTGGGCAGATCACCTGAGGCCAGGAGTTCAAGACCAGCCTGGCCAACATGGCAAAAGCCCGTCTCTACTAAAAATACAAAAAATTAGCCAGGTGTGGTGGTGGGCGCCTGTAGTCCTAGCTACACGGGAGGCTGAGGCAGGAGAATGGGGTCAACCTGGGAGGCAGGCAGAGGTTGCAGTGAGCCGAGATTGTTCCACTGCACTCCAGCCTGGGTGACAAGAGGGAAACTCCTTCTCAAAAAAAAAAAGTCTTTACAGATTACTAAAGCGTGTTCATATAGGATATCTCAGACAATTTTGCAATAAGCCAAAAAAGGCAAAACGGGGTAATAATTTTATCTCCTTTTACATCTGAGAAAATTGGGGCTCAGAAGAGCTATGGGAATTGCCCAAGGCCACACGTTTACGAAATAGTGGATATGGGACTAATACCCAGATTTCGTGATTTCCAACTCTCAGGTTGTTCTTTAGATCATACTAAAGGATATGTCAGAAATCAGGTCCATCAGGGTCAACTGAAAGGGATGACGCATAGTTAAGGCATATTACCAAGGTGAATTAAGTGACTGTTACAGAATGGCCGTTTCGTGTTTTTTATTTTTATTTTTTTTGTCGTTAAAATCTGAAAAAACAAGTCGATGCTATGAAACTCTTTTAAATGTAACAGGAATTTCTGATTAGACTCAGGACTTGACTATATGAAATCTCTAAGCATGAACAAACAAATTTTACTCAACAAAGATATATTGAATATTGGACTTTAAGGTTTAAGAAAATATGGTTCTATTAAAAATTGTTGTGTGTCCTTCACCCATCTTCCCTTATTATGACCAAATTTTATTCCACAATGGTTTATATATATCTATATATTTTGCTGGCAGATGCTGAAACTGCGCTATGTCTAACATTTACAATAGAAAATAATAAAAAATGTATGTGAGAAATTTCAAGATTTTTTTTTTCCAGTTAGGAAAAAGAACACTTTTGTCTGGCCCTGCCTTTCAGAGTTAGGTTAAATTCGAAGTGGAATTTCGCGTGAAAGAGTCTGTATAAAGCAAATTTGGACCAGGTGGTGATTGAGGAAACTTTCTGGGAAAGGGCAGGTGATGTGGTTTTAATAAGAAATCCTGATCTAGTTAGGGAAAAAGGGCTGGCTCCAGCTGTGAGTTGAGAGGGCAACTTCCTCCTTTCTCCCCTCCTACTTTCTTCCCTCCTTGTACCCTCCATTCTTCTTTCCCTCCTTCCTTCTTCCCCTCCCTCTCTTCTTCCTTTCTTCCTTGTTCTACCCTTTCTTCTTCCTTTCTTCCTTGTTCTACCATGAGTCAAGAACTGCACTAGGCTTTGAAGTTGCAGAAAACAGTAAGTTATTTCTTTGTGAAATAGACCCTTCTATTTTTGTGTAGCTCTACTTACTCGAAAGCCCTTTCTTATATGCAGCAAAATAGACGTGTTCATAGTTCCTAACAAGTTGTCTTAATTCTGTCCTTTAGAGTAACCTCTCTTTTTTCTCTTTCTTGTTTTTGAGGCAGAGCCTTGCTCTGTCACCCAGGCTGGAATGCATTGGCTCAATCTTGGCTCACTGCAACCTCGGCCTCCCAGGTTCAAGCAATTCTCTGCGTCAGTCTCCCGAGTAGCTGTGATTACAGGTGCCTGCCACCAGCGGCTAATTTTTGTATTTTTAGTAGAGACAGAGTGTCACCATCTTGGCCAGGCTGGCTTGAACTCCTGACCTCGTGATCCACCCACCTCGGCCTCCCAAAGTGCTGAGATTATAGGCATGAGCCACTATGCCCAGCTTTTTTCTCTTTCTTATAAGAGTCTCTTAATTATTTGTATTTTCTTTTAATCTTCTAGTCTTCTGGGGGAGGCGGGGGGTGGGGAGAGAAAGAGAGAGAGAGAGAGAGAGAGAGAGGGAAGCCTATTTGCCTCAGGTGAATCTCATTTGACATGCTATTTAGACCTTTCATTGTCTTCTTTTGGCAGCGTGTCTTAAAATAGGTTATCTTGAGTTTTACCTATAGTCCAGCCATCACAGTAGAACCAGCTTGGATTGTCTCGTGATATTGATTTGATGTATAAATGTGACTGATCTTATTTTGTGTAAGCCTTTTGAACACCCCCAACTTGTAGTCAAATAATACTGTCACATTTTTGCATGTGAGTATTGCTAAAATAAGCACCATCTTCTATTTGTCAAGTGGATGTTTTGAATCTAAATGTAGGGCTTTGTGTTTATTCTACTGAAATGCATTTTGTTGGCTTTGGTTCAGTTACAAGCTCATGATTAACCTACCACATAGTCACGTATGCAGAAGAAATTTTTAAAAATGTAAAGTTATCCCCAAGCAATTAAACCCCGACTTTCTCTCTTAATGGCTTTCTATCAGCATAGATTTATCAATTTAATAATGTTTAATAATATTAAGATTAAAATCTATCAGGGGTAAGATATCCCAGAATTTTCTAGTTAAAAATGAGAATACTCCATCACAAAGAAGTGTTCTATTAGCACATTAGTCTGAAAAGGTACCTTACTAGTCAAATGCTGGGCCCTAAGAGGATGTCAAAGAGAAAGTTATGTCTTAATCGGAGAAAGGAATAAGTTTTAGGACAATAGTCTTTGCTGTGAAAAGCAGGTCTGTTTCCCTAGGAAAAAAAATTATCAGATTAAATTTTGTTAATATTTACATAAAAATATACATGCATGTATATATTTTATATATTATATGTACATTATATACATCTATATCTTATATGTGTATATATGTATACATGTATAAAACTGATGTGCAAAAATGTTGTTACTGTAATGTACAAAAATGTAGTAGGCATTGGTATAATTTTACAGATTAAGAAACTGAGACCTAGAGAAGGTAAGTTTTTCAGGATTAGTAAGTAGTAGAGACAGTGTTTCAGGTCAGGACTCTCTGGCCAAGTCCTCTTCCTTTCTACCTCTTTCTACTCTTCTACAAAACTCAATTTTAATTGAACATCTTCTGAAGGATGAATTACAGTTGATTTAAAGATATTCTAGTCAGAAAAAAAGGGGCTGAAACACTTTCAATAAAGTGTTTTCCAGGGATTGGGTGCAGTTTAAAAGTCTCTCTTACTAAGTTTTCTGTTCAGTTCACTTTCAAGAGCATGACTGGGAATTGGAAATTGGCTACTAGTGTAGACTGGGAGTTTCTGAATAGCACTGGAAAGGTGAGATTGATTTAATGATAAATACCATCTTTAGAAGAAAGTTCATTAAATGTCACTTTGTAGTGTCCAAGTTGAAGAAATGGTCACATTTCTTTGGCTCTTCTATGTGTGAGAGAGTCCAACATTGTGGCATGCACCAGAATGTTGGCAAAGTGCGAAAAATCAATTCATCTCTGGGATGACTAGGCAGAGACTGGTTTATTCATTTATTTATTTATTTTTCTATCAAGTATTATACATAACTAAACCAGCTGAGGATACCAAGAAGAATAAGCTGAGACCCATATTCTTACATGACTTGCAGTCTAATAAAGAAGCCACAAAAATTGTCGACGCTATTCAGAATGCTATAAATCTCTCTACAGCCAGCCTCAAATTCTCATCCAGACTTTCTGGGCTCTTCTTAATCGGAGCCTACACTGCTCATTTTTCCCGATAGCCACTGCGTTGAACACAGATACACATTGCTCTCACTAGTTTGGTCTCCTCAGTATTACACAAACATGCCTGGACCACTTTGGTTTCCTTTCTCCTCTTCCTCTCTCCCCTCCCCCACCTGTTCTTCCTTTCCTTCCTCTCTTTTTCCTTTGATAGATTCTTTTAGCATCTATAATGTGCTAGCCACTGTGCTGACTGCTAAGGTTCCATCAGAAGATCAGATATATTTTTCACCCTCCTGAGCTGACAGTCAATGTTTTAGGATTTAGCTGCAGGTCACATTTTTCTTTCAAAGTCTTTTCTTGAGTATCCTTGTTCTGAATGGTCATTGACTCTTCTGCAGCCTGACAGCTCCTACAGTGCTTTTTTTGCAAGTAGGACAGTACTGTATTGATTTTTGGAGAAGAGAAAGTGTTGCAAGAGTTTGAGGAGAGAGTAGTGTCAAGGCCTGGGATGGCCTAGAGAAACTCTTTGTGGAGGTGGTGAGACTTGAAATGGCCATGAAGAAGGAATAAATTTGGTAATTGAAATAGAGAAAAGTTTTCAGACAGAGACTAGCATTATGGCTTTAAAATAGATCAAACCCAGGATAAGTATTCCCTTTCTCAATATGCAGAATTAGTTTCTTGACTCTCATTTTAGGAGATTGTTCAGATTATCCTTGGTGTAAAATCATCACAGAAGGCCATGCTTGACAAGATGTTACTTATTCTTTATTGAGACATGCTGGTCATAGACTTGTAAGATTTCAGAGTAGCCATGACTTTAGGAGCTTGCAAATGGAAATCCCCCCTCAGCATGGCAGCAGTCCTTAACAGGTGGTCTCTGACAATCTCTTCTTAAACAGTAATTTCTGCTTGCCACACTCACAAAATAGCTGTTTCCATTCATTGGACTACTTCCATGAAAACACAAGTCTTTTTAACAGTAAGCAGAAATTGGGCTAGGTTTTTTCAGCCATTGAGTCTCATTTTAACTTCTAAAGCTATATAGAATAAGGTTAATTTTTCATCAATGTGAGAGCCTCTTAAATATCTGTAAAAACAAAAAGTGCTTGGAAAGTAATGCAAGAGATTCATTCCCTGGCACAACTGGGTTGAAGTTATAGCTCAAGACAATGAAACAACCAAGATAGCAAAATTGCAGGGTGTTAAAAGTGCAAACCCTAGGTTTAGATGGTCTTGGTTTCAGACTTGGCTCCTCCACTTGCTGGTTCCTTTCTGGGCCTCAGGATATTTGCTTGGTAAATGAGGATTACGTTAGCATCTCAAAAGCATTCAGTGACTTACTTCATTGTACTTTTGGGAGAATTAAATAAGAGAATACACACAAAGCACTGGGTGCAGGCTTGGGCTCATAATAAGCATTGGATAATAGCTTAGCAAAAAGTAGTTGCACAGTAAATGAGAGCACCTGGGCCAAGATGCACCATTATTTAAAAGTTGGCTGACTAAAGCGATCAGGGAAGTCCAGGCCATGTGGGACAATTCTGTCCAGGCTGAAGGAGGAGACAGGACACATTAGCATAAAGTCTGTGTGCTGAAAAACAGAAAACCCAACTTAGGATACCTTTGCTTGCTTCCTTGCTTATGGCAGATCACCCACCTGGTGCATCCTAAAGTGCTGTGTCTGGTGTGAGCTTAAAGGTTGCAAGCGCTAGAGTGATCAGTTTGTCTCTGCAGAGAAACTTTTGTGGTTTGCCAAATTACTTTTTATGAGTTTCTTTTTCACCATCTCCTTAAAATTTCCCATACCTCCATTCTATTCCTCTTAGTTCTAACTCATCGGTTGACCTTAAATGATGTTTGTCTTCTTTTGAACTCCAAGTCTGTTTCTGGAGACCCTTAGGGCATTCTTGCTACAGTCTGTAGAAATGAGTTATCCAGTGAGAAGAAAAATGTTACATTCCAAACCCCTCAGACCAGTGGCATTTGAATGGTGTGCACTTTTAAAAACAATCTCATATATTACCTCATTTAGTCTTGTGTAATCACCTATAGCAGATGGTTAGAGTGTCAGGCTATTCCCATTATACAGATGAGAAAACTGATGCTCAGAATAATGAATAGCCTTAGACCAGTAAAATGGTATAGTGTGGACAGAAAGAAGGCCTGGGGATTCTGAATAGTTCAGCTGAGGTTTGGCTGCACTTTGTTGGACCTCCACTTTCTCATCTGCAAAATCTGGAATTTCAAACTGATGATTCCTTTAATACTAATATCCAGTGGAGATTATAACATGTACAATGTTGGGTAGTAGTTTAGAGTCAGAGGCAGGACTAGAGCTTGAGTGTCCCGCATCTAGGCCAGTGCCTTCCCATGAGTCCATGCCATTCTGCGACGCCCTGTAAGCCCCAGCTTTCCCACCCACCATCACCTTCTTTTCTGCTTTGGCAAACATTTATGACGTATTCTCCCAGAATGATCAGTCGTGTAGATAGAAAACTATTTCTTTTCCTCTCTCCTGTGCTTTGGCACAAATAGATATGTTTGGGCAAGTTGTCCCTGTTGTGATCATTATGCACTTTGTTATTTTTGTTCTAGTGCCCAGAAGCCTGTAGGGCATGGATGCCTGGTAAAAGAATTTACAGCCAATTTAGTCCACCTGAGTTAAGTTACACAATCAGCCCACTTGCAGAAAGCTGGTTTCTGTTTCCCTAAAATTGGTCATTTCTGGAGATCAGGCTGGGCCATTTTGAGACTTAAAACTGCAGACATTGAAACTGTGATTAAACGGGCTTCATCTATGACTTAGTGGCATTAAGTGTGTAGATTTAAGACCCTGGACTACCACTTAGAAACTGTTGAAGCTTGGATGGATTATTAAATTCTCAGTGTTTCAGTTGTCTCATCTGCAAGATGATTTAATAATAGGACACAAGTCATAAGAGGATTGGATGAGGTGACAAGATGTGTTTAAAACAGTACTTGGTACATTGTAGGTGCTCAATAAATACCACCTGTTATTCTTTTTTAAGTTATTTTGTTATTCTCACTTTATAATTACAAAAGATGAGGTCCCAAAAGAAGCCTCTTGCCCATGGTCATGACAAAATCCATAGTGTAGTCATGACTAAAAGTTAGTTGTCCTTCCTCATTTCTTTCCACTCAGGTCTCCTTACACTTACACTTTTTTTTTTTTTAAGAATAATGACTTCACAATTGAAATTCAAGAAATGCTTATAAGCACTGAAAGATATACAAATGCTCTTCAACTTATGATGAGGTTATGTCCCAATAAACCCATCCTAAGTTGAAAATGTATTTATACACCTTACCTACCAAACATCATAGCTTAGCATAGCCTACCGCAAATGTGCTCAGAACACTTACGTTAGCTTACGGTTTGCCACAATCACCTAACGCAAGGCCTATTTTATAAAGTGTTGAATATGTTATGTAATTTATTGAATATTGTACTGAAAGTGAAAAACAAATGGTTGTATAGGTAACTTGAAGTACGGTTTCTACTGAATGTGTATAGCATTTCTATCATCGCAATGTGTAAAAAGTTTAAATGAAACCATTGTATGTCAGGGACCATCTGTAGGTAAGCACTGCTACTATATGGTGTCTATTTCTGAGGAAAGCATGATCAATTAGTAATCTCCAGTGATCCATCTGAATTCTGTGTGCCACGCTCTGGATGCCACTCTGTTTTTCCTGCCTGTCACAGTTGTGCCTACCTTGTCTACTGCTATGTGGAGCTTGCCTCTTTGGGATCCCATCATTCCAACTGAACTTAGGGAGCACACATCAATGGCAACGCCTTCTACCATCACACCTGGCCTACAAAGGACAAAGATCATGTAGCTTTTCAACAGTGTCAGTGTCTCTCTCCCTGATACGTTCCTCTGTCTCCTCTGAACCCTTCTCAGCACACCATTAGTGAGGGATTGATATTTAGGTAGCATATGATGCAAAACTTTTACTGTCTGGTCCCTTACCTTTTGATTATACTGATTTGAAGGTCTTGGTTCTCACTGGAGGTATGCTTTCACCAGATAAACAACAATAAGTTAATGAAACTGAAAGTTAAGGCTGACACCTGGTATTTATGCCACAAAACCAACAGGTAGTGAAAGAATCAAGTCACTTTCTGGTTAAGTTGATTGATCCTGACTATCAAAAGGAAAAATAATTGCTTTGCCACAGCATCACAGAGGAAAATACATCTGAAGCTCATGGGTTTCTGAGGGTATCTCAGTCGATATTCACCCATCTATACTCTGTGTTTCCATGCCCCAACTCAGTGGATACATCAACAACCAAATACAGATAAGATTTACCCCCTTCAGAAATGACAGCTTGGTTTACTCCCAAATAGGAATTCTAACAAATTATGGTAATGGTTCAGGATAAGAAAAACACGGAATAGGGAGTGAGAGATGAAAGTTGTAATGGCTGCATATCTAGTTACAGTTACATACAATTTTTTCTTGTTTGTTAAGTATACCTTACATGTTTTTTCTTCTCCTTTCTCACTGTTCAATGTAAGAGACACGGATTGTGCTTATTTTTAAAATTTAGTCTTTAGGTTACAGAATAATTTGGGATTGTGACTTAACTACCAATAAAATAACATTACCTGAAGATAGAAACAATTTCTGAGACATTGTCATCTTTGGGAAAAGAGGTTGAGAGCATCAGTTGCATAAAAGATGGTTGAATCTTATATGAGGTAAACACATCATTGTTATTGTCCCTGTTTAGAAGCTTAAATAAGTGTAGAAAGGCATGAGTAGCCAAAAGGGTATACTGTTCTGGTATTAATTTGTTGTTTCTCAGTCCACATTTACCCATCTGTACTCTGTTCTGTACTATTGTGGTTAAAAGTCTACAAACTCCATTTTCCAGTCTCCCTAGCCAGTCAGCTCCCTGTTAGTTTCTTGAGTAGCAGAGATTGGTGAGGGGATCAGGCAGTAGAGAAATAAGAAATGTCACACAGCAATTATTGACATTAATAGTTAGATTTACCTTGCTCGTTTTTGACTTGGGGCTTACCTTTGCATTAGCTATTCTTCTTATTTAAAATGTTATTCCCCTTAAACTTCAGGTGGCTGCTGTCTTCTTGTCATTAGGATCTCAGCTTTAATATCATCCTCTTAGAAAGCCTCTTCCGACTCCCTATCCTCTTAATCTAAAGTAGTCATTTCACAGTCTCTACCTTATTTTAATTCTCTCAATAGCAGTTATCATTATCTTGTAAATTTTTACTTACCTACAATCTATTTGAATGTACTAGAAAAAAAGATTCATGGGAGCAGACGTGTTTTCCTTCCTACTTCCTCTTTCTCTCTTCCTTCTTTCCCTACCTCCCTTCCTTCCTTCCTTTTATTTTTTTCTCTTTTACTAAACAATGCCTGTTACAAATTGATTACTCAATGAAGATTTGACAAGTAACTTTCGGAATCAGTTATTAACTTTCTTCTTTTACTAATTTTCCTTTCTCCAGGTTAAATTAACTTTAGATCTTCCCATGGGGTAAGCAAGGCAGAAATTACCATCTCCGTTTTTACAGAATTCAGTAAAAACAGGAAACACTTCTGTTTCTGGCTATGATATTATTGCTGGTATTAGCCAAAACCTTCCACCAGGAAATTTATGAATTAGGTGTAGGGGTTAGGGGAGAGAAGCAAAGTGATTATTCAAAAGCATTAGAAATAAACTAAAGCAACCAGACATTAAGGTCCAAGATCCTGAAGACAAGCGAATTGCATTGAACTGAGCTTGGCACTTATGGCTGCTTTTTCCCTCAGGTCCTTGACTGATTCACATATCATGGCAGCAAAGCCAAACAGAAAGTGGCAGCCTAGAGCCTTTGGCAGACTCACCAGGGCTAGGGAGACAAAACTTGGAGTTCAGAGCTGTCAAGACAGCCATCATTTGAGGTGAGGAAGAAAGATCCCAAAGAAAAGGAAACCACAGAGAGGTGAACCTGAATCTCTGTTGCACAATTTCCCCTAGAGACATTTTTACTCCAAAGCAATGCATGTGGCAGGCAGTACTCTCAGAAATAATGCAAAAAGCTGCTGCTTAGAGGCCAAAAATTTCTCAGAGACTTTGGCAGTCTCCTGGTACTAGAGAGTCAAGGATTAGCATTCAGAGCACATCAAGAGAGAGGAGCCCAAGTGAATACCCCAGGCTTTATAATTAGAAACCTGAAAGGGCTGCACTCAAGAAGTAAAAGCTAACCTTAAATAGACCAGTCCCAACTTCATCAAGCTTATATGCCAATACTCTACCTGTCTATCTGAAGAAAGACAACATTATATCATGTCACTATAATTTTTTTGTAAGAATATCCAGGATTCAATCAAAAGTTTCCAGGGAAGGTAGGAAACAAGACTGAATGACTGAAAACCAACAGGAAAAATAGACAATAGAAAGTGAATCATGAGTCAGAATTTTAAGATATAGATAAGGTATGGACTTGAATATAAAATAATAATATATTCAAAATAAAATTCTAGTTTAGCCAGGTTACTGGAATCTATAAAGTAGAGTAGTATGGAAATCTGGAACTAAAAATTATAATAACTAAAATTAAGAATTTAATAGATGGATATATTTTAATTGACATAACAGATAAGATAATTAATTAGAAATAGATTATTAGAAAATATCCAGATTGAAGCACACAGAGAACTAAAAAGAATGGAAAACACAGAAGAAAGTATGAGAGACATACAGGTCATGGTGAGGAGGTCTAAATCACACCAGCTTCTTAGAATGAGAGAAAAGAGAGAATAGAATAGAGGGACTATGTGAAGAGATAATGTCTGAAAACTTCCTCAAATTTGCCAGACATCAAGTTCTAAATCCCAAAATGCTATAGTCCCCAAGTAAGATAACTACCTAGCACTGATGGTACACTGGCAATCCTGGCCCTTGTAATAGGCAAGAAAGATGTAAAGAAATCTATACCTTTGTGGGTGAATTTCCTTGGGCTGCTGTAACAGTACCTCAAACTGGGTGGCTTTAACCATTATAAATTTCTTGTCTTAAAGTTCTGAAGGCCAACAATGTGAAATTAAGACGATGGCAGAGTCATGCTCCCTCTGTAGGCACCAGGGAAAACGTCCTTCCTAGCTTCTGGTAGCCTCAACTGCTTCTTTACTTGTGATACATCACTCTAATCTTTCATCTTTGCATGGCATTCTCTCTGTGTGTCTTTATATCATCTTCCTTGTGTGTGTCTGTTTCTGTGTTCAAATTTCCCCGTATAAGGACACAAATCATCCTAATCACCCTTGTCCTAATCACCTCACTTTTTAAAAAAACTTAATTTTAGATTCAGGGTTATGTGTGCAGGTTTATTATATAGGTAAATTTGTGTCATGGGGGTTTGGTGTACAGATTATTTAATCACCCAGGTACTAAGCATAGTATCTGATAGTTATCTTTTTTCTGATCTTCTGCCTCCTCTTACCCTCCTGCCTCAAGCAGGTCTCTGTGCCTATGTTCCCTCCTTTGTGTCCATTTGTTCTCATTATTTAGCTCCTACTTACAAATGAGAACGTGCGGTATCTGGTTTTCTGCTCCTGTGTTAGTTTGCTAAGGGTAATGGTCTCTAGCTCCAACCATGTTCCTCAAAGGACACAATCTCATTCTTTTTATGGCTACATAGTATTCCATGGTATATATGTACCATATTTTCTTTTTCCAGTCTACAACTGGTGAACATTTACATTGATTCCATGTCTTTGCTGCTGTGAATAGCATTGTGATTAACATACGTGTGGCTGTGTCTTTATGGTAGAACAATTTATATTCCTTTGGAGATATGTATATATATATATATATATATATATATATATATTACTGGATATATATATATCCAGTAATGGGATTGCTGGGTCAAATGGTAGTTCCGTTTTAAACTCTTTGAGGGATCATCACACTGCTTTCCATAATGGTTAAACTAATTTACACTCCCACCAACATTGTGTAAGCATTCCCTTTTCTCTGCAACCATGCCAGCATCTGTTATTTCTTGACTTTTTGAAAATAGCCATTCTGACTGATGTGAGATGATATTTCATTATAGTTTTCATTAGCATTTCTCTAATGATTAGTAATATTGAGTATTTTTTCATTTGCTTGTTGGCTGCATGTATGTCTTTTGAAAGCTGTCTGTTCATGTGCTTTCACCACTTTTAAATGGAGTTGTTTTTTGGTTGTAAATTTAAGTTCCTTATAGATTCTGGATATTAGATGCATAGTTTGCAAGTATTTTTCCCCATTCTGTAGGCTGTCTGTTTATTCTGTTGATAGTTTCTTTTGCTATGCAGAAGCTCTTTAGTTTAATTAGAACTCATTTGTCAATTTTTGCTTTTGTTGCAATTGCTTTTGGCATCTTCATCATGAAATCTTTGCCAGTTTCTATGTCCAGAATGATATTTTCTAGGTTATTTTCCAGGATTTTAATAGTTTTGGGTTATATATTTAACTCTTTAATCCAATTTAAGTTGATTTTTTATATGGCATAAGGAAGGGGTCTAGTATCTGTCTTCTGTATGTGGCTAGCCAGTTATCCCAGCACCATTTATTGGATAGGGAATAATGGCCTCATTTTGACTTTATTAATTCAGAAAAGATCATATTTACAAGTGAGGTCACATTTTGATGTGCTGGGGGTTAGGTCTTTGCCATATATTTTTATGGGGGTACAATTAATAGTTGGTTTATCACAATAAAACTGCAGAAAACTAAAGATAAGGAAAAGATACTCAAAGTAGGCAAAGATTGAACACAGATTACCATCAAAGTAGTAATGATAAAACAGAAAACAGATTTCCAAAAACCCGTTGAATTGTATCTGAAAAAAAAAAAAAAACAAACAAAACTCTAAACCTAGAATTCTGTACCCCCCCCAAATTCTTCAAAAATAAATGTGAAATTAAAAAATTTTAGTCAAACAAAACTTTACACAATTTATGGCCAGCAGACCTTTACTAAAAGAAAAACTAAAGGGAGATTTTCAGGCAGAAAAAAATATGCTTATAACGAGCACTGAAAAGAGTAAGCAGAAAAATCTAAATAGTTACTATTATAATAATATCTCATGAGGTGTGAAATATCTGTGGAGTGAAACATGAAAACCATAAAACAGGAGGGGGAAGGAGTACATTATAGTTTTGCAAGGTCTTTTTATTTTATAGACTAATCAGGGAGTAGTATGTATGGCCATCTCTAGAATAACCACTAACATAATAAAAAAAATAATAACTAGATAAGAGAAGGGTATATGGAATAATTTAAATATGAATTCAAAGAAAGCAAGAAAGAAGTAGAAGAAAAGAACAAAACAAAAAGGGAACAAATTGAGATGTCAATAATAACATTTAATGCAAGTGTAACAAATATTTTAACAAAAGACTAAGATATTTGAACTAGGTAAAAATGAATAATTAAACAAAAATTAACAATAACCATACTGAAGAACAGATTTTAGTATCTAATACCATTCTTAACTAAAGGGAACTAGGATTCCTTGAAAAATGATAGATTCCAAGACTGGAAAAGAAAAGTGTAAAATAAACTTGAAACATCTTGCTGCGCCAGAAAACAAATGCTTAAAGAATGATGGTGACATATCAAACAAAACACAAGAAAGGATCATAGGAGCCATTTTAAAGGAACTCTCACTGTTCAAATCTGGGACAATTCAAACTCAAAATTAATAATGATAATACAAAATTATTTCCAATTGAATGAAATAAAAATCTATGTGTCATATTGTCATACAAATAAACAAATGATAAATAAAATGATAAAACCTTTACAGTAGAACACCAATGATTAAATGTATAAAAAAATGGGAAATTACTATTTGACAACCATTATTATAATAATTTATGGAGGCCAGAATCATCAATGAATGATAAAGCTGATGGGTTAAACTTTGAGGATTAACAAGATTTTTACATAATCTCAAAATTTGTTAAGATATTTATTAATCACAAATATACATATAGTAACTTTTCAGTACGAAAACCTGGCAGACACCATCTTGGTTTAAATTGACATCACTAGTTGCATTTTTGTGCCTCCTAGTATGATGCATTAAAAAGATCACAATGTCATTTCTGTAGTATTCCTCCCAAAAAGTATAACCCAAACTTAATAAAATAGAAACCTTAGCCAACTCAAATTGAGGGGTGTTTTGTTCTGTAGTTCTGTAGTTATAAAAATGTCATGGAAAAGCAAAGAAACACTAGTGAAGAGATAAGGATATTTTCTGTACATGTTTTGACTCAATGCATGGAACACATAGCAAGTATAGAGTTTTGCTGGTAGTTCTAGCCTGTGCAATAAGGCAAGAAAAAGAAATAAAGATGTAAAAACTGAAAAGGAGACATAAAACTGTCCTTATTGGCAAGTGCTATGATATTGTATATTTAAAAAATCTGTTATCTGCCGTGCTGAAACTCTGCTAGTACTGTAGCCCTGATAGTTATTGGGGGTTCTGATTAAAAGCCTCCTCCCCATTTTTGGCCTAAAATGAAATCATGTCAGCTAGTATTGACTGGCCACATAGGATGCTCAAAGCTCGTTGAATTTAAGAGAATTTATCTTCCCTGGTTACTATGAATAGCATGAAGAAATAATCATAATTTTAATGATGGTACCTGAAGACAAATAATTTAAATAGTACATTCTGTATTTATTAAAAAAGATTCCTATATATCAACTTAGTTGAGTCTCATGGAAACTTTGTAAAGCATATATGAAAGATACTACTAGTCCACTTTCCAGACAAGAAACTGCCACTTAGCTTGAGAGACTTAAAAAATCATACAGTTAATAAGGGGTAAAACTGAGATCGGAATTCAGTATCATTTGTCAAGCGCTTTTATTTTTCTGAAATCTTCACTTATTTGAGGTATGAATCGGTACCAATTCCCCTCCATCCTAAAATATAAAATTTAGATACTAAATACAAAGAAAGACTTTTGCTGAAATTGTTCTATGTCTAGTTAAATTGGATTATCTGGGATCCAACATAATGTTGTTTATGGAGACATGAAGGTCTAGGAATAAAATATGAAATTATAAAATTACCCAAAGATTATTTGGCCTTCTTTTTTTCCTAGACTCAGTATTCTCCATTCCCTTTTAAAAATAATTTCATTTTCCTAAAGCTATCTGAGGGGCCATTCTGTCATTCAATAAACCAAAATTGAAAATTTTACATGTATTTTAAATAGTACATTATCAATTTTACATGAACCAAGTGTCTTTATATCTACCAGACATATGAAAATTAAAAAAATTTGCTATTTGTCATTTTTTCCCCCAGATTTCAAGTTTTTACAATTTTATTTCCTTCACATTCTTGCAATTTTCAAAAGCTTTATATATTTAGGCATGCTTTGTGTGTAAGATGCTCAGCAACTGCTTGAACATGCCCTTTGATCAAAAGTTCAGCTGGGAGAATCTGGCTCAGGGGAGAAACATTATGATACGTGTTATGAGGACACAGCAGTTCAACACTGGATCAAGCCTCAAATCCTGCTTCACCACCTTAAGAGTCTGCTGCTGTTGGATACAGACATGAAGGTGCCTTGTTTGGGTGATGGGATAGGAAAGATCTTCATTTGTGAAATGAGATGGGCTGCTAAGGAAGAACTGAGCTGCTTCAAAGCAAAAGCTCAAGGCATGCTGGAGGGACCCAGAGGTTACTACCTCTGTTGTGTCAGATTCTGACCTTGATTTCGGATTGCCTCTGGTCTTACAGTTTGTGTGCTCTGACTTCTATTTTCCATTTATTTGGGTCATTTTGAAAGAGTGAGGATTTTTAAATATTGACTGATATAAAACCACTTTTCATATGTTAACCCCAAATCACTAAATACTCTTGAATATTTACACAAAGAGAATTGAGGTTCTATCACAACTTTGTGTGCATTCAGTAAATCTTTAACTAGGCTTAAACTGTATAGATGATGGTTGTTATTGTAACTGTAGACAGCACAGCTGGAGCTAGGCAGCTGACATTAAGTTAACCAGGTTTTTTTTTTTTTTTTTTTTTTTTTTTTTTTTTGTCTTTTATGGCTCCTGGATCAAGAGTAAGATATTTTGAGGAATATCGTATTTGCACCTCTGCTGTGAGATATGTGCTGTATTTTCTGGCACTGATGTGTACTATTAAGGCTTGAAGAGTAATACAGAAATGAATTTAGTGATAAAGGAAATACTAAATTGGAATTCACCAACTCTCTAGATTATTGTAAACTCTGAGGACATGCATGAATCCAATAAATAAATGAAATAAAGAACATTTGGCAAACAGAATAAGGAACTAACATGACAGGGAGATTTCTGTTCTCAATTACTTCAGGAAGGAAGGGAACTAGCATGAGAAGCCAAGAAGGAGAGAAAAGGTGAATGAATGTGTGAGAAATTCAGAAAACCATCAAGAATACTTTTGCTGGCAATGTGAATGGACACAATGATACCTGATTATTTTGTACTTGTGATAGAAAGCATTATAAACAAACACTTTAATTGTATATGCAATTGAACTAGGCCAATGTTTTTAGGCTGAGATAAGGTTAAAATGTGGATAGCCTGAGGATACTAAGAAGGTATTCAGTCAGACTCTTGGAAAAATAGATATTTTGGATTAAAATATGACAAGAAGAAATGTGAAGGTAATACAGAAATTTCTGCCTCTTTTCCCCCCTGTGTTTACGTGTGTGGATAAACTGGTTTCCAACAAGAAATATAAAATACAGGTTGCTTTCTCTGAAGTGTAAAGGAGATTATTTAGGACAAATTAAAGGAAAGCCCTTGGTATGAGTTACTATCTTTTTCATGCAAAGAACAACGTTCATCCTTTCTTCTGTAATAAGGTAATATGGAGCCATCCACTGGAAGGCATTTGTGGGCTGAGATCAGGTGTTTAAATCTCTGGCAAAATAATCTTTTCTACATCCCGTCACTGAACTCATGAGTTTGCCGTGTAAGGTCACTGCCAGCTACTCAGGATGTGACAGATAAGGTTAGGAGAAATAAACAACATATCTGAAATCCGTTGGAGAATTTGTCCTTGCTGTTGAGGGGAATAGAAGGCAAGATGTTGCCCTTAAGGATGTTAGAAAGGATGGTAAAATGGCAAATAAGCCTGAAAGGGCAGTGCATGCTAATATTTAACTGACACTGACTCCAACACTATGCCAGGCACTTAGATTACAAACAAGAAAAACATAATTTTCCTTCCAAGAGACATAGGATCTGCTGAAGAATATAATCAAGAATTTGGAAATTCATGATGATATGGGAAAATACACAAGCTTAGGTTTTGGAGTTAGACACGGCTTGGGCTGATTCCCAGTTCTGCTCTTGATTATGAAGTTAGCCAAATAACTTAACCTCTTTTAGTCTCATTTATCTCATCTGTACACTTGAGTGTACATGTTTGAAAACCAAAGATGATCCCTATAAAGTGCTTTAAAAAGTATCTAGCACAAAGAAGATTCTTAACAAATGGTAGTTCTAAGTGAGAAAAGGGTTCAGGTGCTTGTGAAAACATGAGGCCTATTAAGGAAGGAAGCCTCATTTTTTTTATGTTGAACAGGCATTGTCATTAAAGAGGGAAAAGAACTTCTTGAGGGTAGAACTCAAGATTGGTAGGCTCTGATACGTATGTATTGAGAATGGAAATGCTTCATTAATGGCACTGAAATCAAGTGAGTGGAAAAGAGACAGGATGTCTGTTTCTGTAGCCTTCCTCAACATGAGGTGCTTCACATGTCTCAAAAGCTAGTAAGATGTCCACCAAGGGGAGGAAAAAGATGAGTAAAAAGAAATCTCATGTCACAAATTTGCATCATCGTTTATTAGAATAACAAAAAATATAACTTTAGCAACTTTAGCTAGTATTTTATTTTTTTAAGCATTCTTCTTTGATTGCTTTGGTTTCTCACAGATCTCTGAGGGAATGAAGGTAGCCCAGAAATTATTAATCCCATTTTACAGGTGAGGACACTGAGGCAGTTGTTGGAGAGAACACTAGACTAAGACTCAGAAGGTGTGAGTCCCTGCCAATTGTCACCACCTGATGCTGCGTAATCTGGGAAAACACATTGAACTTTACACGACCTCAGTTCTCCTACCTTTCAGTATAGAAATCAGATAATCTCCCAGAATTGTCTTAGACTGAAGATTCTATGAACTTTTTAAAATTTTTGTTTTAAGATCCTATGATCTTTATTAATCGTTGTGAGAAGCTGCTGCTACTGGCCTGCAGTGATTGTGATTCCCGCCTCCAGATGTTCATGCCTTTCTAGTCCTCTCCTGTCATGAATATAGCACATGGGATGGAAAGCTATTTCTGAGATTAGGTCATAGCTACTCTGATTTGCCCCTTGCTTGCTGTGTTTCTGGCTCTTCTTTTTTTTTGTTTTAGTTTTACTTGAAGTTCTGGGATACATGTGTAGAACGTGCGGGTTTGTTACATAGGTATACATGTGCCATGATGGTTTGCTGCACCTCTCTGGCTCTTCTAATGTGCTTGCTATGATTGACCAAGCTGCAGAGGCCCACATGGAGAAGAACTGAGGGCAGCTTTCAACCACCAACTGGTGAGACACTGAGGTTCTCAGTTCAACCTTCCAAAAGGAATTGAATCTGCTCATGCTCATGGCAGTGAACTTAGAAGCAGATGTTTCTCCAGTGGAGTGTTGAGATGACTGTAACTCTAGCCAGTACCTTGACTGCAGCCTTGCAAGAGACCTGAGCTGTCAGACCTGTGTTTATGAATTCCCCCAGGCCTGAACCAGGCCCCTACTCCTCCTCATTTCTGCAGCAGCAAGAAAAGGTCTGCTCTAATCCAGATCCTTAAGATAGCGGGAGGAAGGGAAAGGTGAGAAATTAGTTGTTTTCCTGCCCAAGTGGATCTCTTTCCTGCCAAGTCCATCTCTTTCTTGAGGGATTCCAGAGTGTGGGGAACCAGTTACTGTAAAGTGCTGTGGTAAGGTATTCCAAGATCAGGAGTATTTCTGGGGTGAGGTTTGGGAAGTAAGTTAGAGGAGCTTCCACAATGGTTTGAACAGGGTCTGGACCCCTGATGAGCAGGAGTCAGTTTACAAGCCAGCCTGAATCTGTGGCCAGGTTGTGACCACAAGACAGTTGGTCTCAAGGCTCTCTGACTTGCTGTTCAGATTTTCTCCTCACTTCTGCTCCACCAGCCACTTCTGAACTACTTCATATCCTGCATCCTCTCCTGTGTTTTATTTTTTAGCATTATAAATCTTTTTATATCAAGGATTTGACTAGGATAAAACCTGACATCTTATCTGTAGAAAGATACATGTGTGAGTTTAATCTCCTATCACTCCCCACAGAGATAGGCATGAGGAGTCTGGTGTTGAAACTGAAACTTCACATGTATTTTCAGGGTTCCTATGTCCCTGGAAATGTATCATCAGCTTATTAAATGTCCAAAAGTCCCTGAGTTACAAATTTTCGCTGTAGAGCCCTGTTCTTAGCTGAGGATTTGTCTAGAACGTGGCCTGTTAATGGTGTAGACCAGAAATAACCTCAGGTTTCACCTGTAGCCTCTGAAATTTAGCATGTCAATAGAAAAATTGCAGATTTTAAAACTCAAGGGAATGAATCTTAACTGGCAGGGTTGCAGGCTTTGAGGCATGTAGCTGGGGGAGGAAATCTTAGGTGAAGGGACCTGTTTGATACCCCCTAAATCCCAGCCTAAAATTCCCTCTGCAGATAAGGCTGGCTGGCTCTTAGAATATTCAGCTTCTTACCTGGAGAGCTAGTATGTGACCAAGTCCATGGTGAGGGATCCTGAGTCAGGCTTAAATTGTGTAGCACTGAGTCTGAACTAAGTGGCCCTTTACCTGATGCATGGAAATCTTTGGTTAGCTGAGTTTTCATTATAACGGGGGTTGACTGACATCAATATTGACAGTAAAATTTTTTAGCTTTTACCAAAAAATAATTCTGCTTATACAAGATGCTTTTCTTGCATAAATATCACACACCATTAAAAATATTTATCTTTGTGCTCGAAGAATATAAGTCAAAGTGTTGTCCTCTATAATATCTTCCATCCTACTTGCAATGATGCTCCCATCTCTGTACCTATCATTCTTTAATGGAAAGCTTCGAAGACTGCTAATGAACAGACAAATGCTGTTGGAGGAGGTTAGTTTCCTAAAGCTATTTTCTCCTAGGACTTCTTCATTTAGATTAGTGTATTAGGTTAGACAGGGATAGGAGACACAGGCAAGAAAGCTAGGAGGCCAGAAGAAAAAGAACAATAAAACTCACACATGTATCATTTTTTCTGATATTGTGAAGTGTGGGAGGTTGGGGCTGAAAGGGCTTGAAAAGATGTTTACATTTAGTCTAGAGCACTTGATCAACAATGTGCATTCAGGGGAAGGTGGTGGGCGGTAAAGAGTAATGGAAGTTCTCAGTGGATGGAGGGAGTAGGCTTAGGGGCAGATGCCATGCTAATATCCCAGGCAGAGTGTGGAAAATCAGTTTGGCAATTGTCTTATGGCCATATCAAGGATCCTTCTGGGAATGGCAAGCAGGAGAAGTTTATTTTCACCACTTTATGTAAAAATTCCTCTGTAGCCATTATTGTCTTAAGTTTTAGTGTGAAACTTCAGGCTTGGGGAATTTTGATGCCTTTGACTAGTTCTGATATTAGTTTTTAGTAGTGTCAAAAATGGAAACAAGTCCATTGTATTGAGTGTTCTTTTTTATTTATGTTAAAAAATATTCCCGGGTAAGGCATACAAAATGCTAATCTAGGACTTTGGGATTTCTGGAAGGAGTGGTGGAGAAGGCTTATAGTCTGGGTGTTTGTAGATATGACAATCAGAAGACAAAATAAGTTTTTGTTTTGTTTTGCTTTTGAGACAGAGTCTCACTCTGTTGTCCAGGCTGGACTGCAGTGGCACGATCTTGACTCACTGCAACCTCCACCTCCCAGGTTCAAGCAATTCTCCTGCCTCAGCCTCCTGAGTAGCTGGGATTACAGGTGCCTGCCAGCTTGCCTGGCTAATTTTTTGTATTTTTAATAGAGACAGGGTTTCACCATGTTGGTCAGGCTGGTCTTGAACTCCTGATCTCAGGTGATCCACCCACCTCGGCCTCCCAAAGTGCGGGGATTACAGGCATGAGCCACTGTGCCAAGCTGAAATAAGATCTTAAAATAAAATGCAAGGCCTAGACCTTAATTCCTCCTGAGTTGTATGTTTGGTCTTGGCCAGAGAGGAAATTCTTGACCATATTTTAATTTTTATTTTATTCATATGTGATAGATTATTTCCAAATCTGCCATCACAAGGCAGAGCATATTTTCCCTCTGTCTTGAACCTGGGCTGACCTTGTGATTTTCTTTGACCAAAAAAAAAAAAAAAAAAAAAAAAAAAAAAAAAAAAATACAGTACAGCAAAGCTATATGACTTCTGGGGTTAGACCTTAGGGAAATGTCCTATCATTTGCTTTCAGTCTTGAAACTCTTAGGTCTCCATGTTCCAAATAAGTCTAGTCTAGTCTAGTCCACCAAAGGATGATAAGTCTCATGAAAGAGGCACAACTTCTGTTAGCTGGAACCAACTTCTGGATAAGCCATTGGGTATCCATAGCCATGACTGACCAGTAAAAATAACACCACTCAGATTAACCCACAGAATTGAGAGAAAGGCTAAACCTTTGTTAGTTTAAACATCTGAATGTTGGAGTAGTTTGTTGTACAACAATAGGTACTTAAGACAGCATAAGGTACTCATATAACAATGACATACGTGAGTACATGTATAGTGTTTTATAGCTTACAAGGATTTTTCACATGCAATTTTATTTCCTTGGATCCACAGGATGACCTTGCTTTCCAACTCTGTAGAGTAGCTGTGGGGGTTTTCTGTTTTGTTTGGGGATTTAATCTTTATTATATAAAATGAATGTTTTATTCACCTTTATTACAAATGAAGCTGAGATGTTGAAAGTTTCCAGGGTTCACTTACAATCACAGGGCTGGTAAGTGAGCAGGAAAGGGCTCCCAAAGAAGTTTTTCCTCTAGAAAGCCTATAAGGCTCTGCCTTAGGCCATGTTGTTGAAAAAGCCAGAGGTATAAGCCTGCTGTTGGAACACACAACTGTGAGATGGGTGCCTTCAGGGAAGGGAGGCAGCTTTATCACGGACCTAGGCCACTGCAGAATCCACTGTGGGGCTCCGAGGAAGCTTCCCTTTGGTTGTCAGGCCAACAGACCCCCTATAGTCTCCAGCAAAACGTCAGCCCAGCCTGCAGGAGTTTGTTAATTTGTGTGTACTTCTCACATGTTTTGTAACTGTTAGGATGTATTTTACTGTATTTGTTTTTTAAACTAACTTACCACACTCCCAAATTAACCCAGGAGAACAGGACTGCTCTGTGAAAATAGGGGTGGAGGCTCGTGTGCATGGTTTCTCAGGTAATGTCCATGCCAAATAAAATAATTTCTTTTCCATACCCACCTCACTGCCTTCAGGTTAGGCCCTCGTCACTTCTCTCCAGGGTTGCTGTGACAGCTTCCTAACTGGTACTCCAGGTACCACAACTCCAGTACCACAATTGGTACTCCTACTGTAACACTAGCCTCTTTTCCTGTTCAACCAAATGGCACATTGGCACCAATTCCATGTCCTCGAGCCACCAGGAGGGTTTAGGTTTAGGAATATAAGCTACATTTCAGGAGTCTTTGTCATCATTTAAAACCAGTGTTGGGAAATAATAGAACTGTCATTGATTAAATAACTGTGAGAGCCACCATGTCAAAGTCATCACCTAATTATCCCATTCTAACTATTGCCACATCTCTTCTCAGGGTAAATTGAGCAACATCTACTTCTTTGGAGGCATTATGACTATGACTTTCCTGTCTCATAATTGTGGTTGTGTTTAAACTCTCCCCTTTATTCTCTACTTCTTCACCAGTTTAACTTTGACCCACAGTCTAAAATGAGGCCCAAGTATCGACCCTATTTAGAAGCCTTGCAATTTCTCTGAGATATAATATATACATAATAGGAATGAGTCACAAGCACTTAGGTACTTGAAGCCTACATAAACAAGGATTCTATAATGAGGAAATCCAGTACAGTCATGGCATCAGAAGTTCGTAAAACACAAACTTGAGAGCTACTGGTTTAAACTTTTTATTTACAAGTGATACCATTGAGGCTGGGAGTGAGAAGTAATGTAGAACATAGTGGTGGGGAGAGAAGGTGAGGTGTAAGGTTTATTTCCCAAGGTCAAGTAATTAGGCAATAGGAGAGGGAGGACTAGAAATAATACAGATCTCTTGGCTCCTAAACCAATGTTCTTTATATTTGCCTAGGCTGGAGTAACGAATTTAGTTGTGTGGCCGGGCGCGGTGGCTCACACTTGTAATCCCAGCACTTTGAGAGGCCGAGGCAGGTGTGGATCACAAGGTCAAGAGATCGAGACCATTGTGGCCAACATGATGAAACCGTGTCTCTACTAAAAATACAAAAAGTAGCTGGGCGTGGTGGCGGATGCCTGTAGTCCCAGCTCAGGAGGCTGAGGCAGGAGAATCGCTTGAACCTGGGAGGTGGGGGTTGCAGTGAGCTGAGATCGCGCCACTGCACTCCAGCCTGGTGACTGAGTGAGACTGTGTTTCAAAAAAAAATATTGTGTGAAGGTGATTAAAACTAATCATTAGTGTTTCAAGTAAAGAAATACATATTTTTCTTTAAAAAAGAGTTGGTCTCCATAGCAGTATTGGATTAACCAATCGAAGTTAATCAACTATTCAATTTCATTAAACAACCAGAAATTCAGCCAAGCAATTGACACTTGCCACTGAGTCAATGAATTGTTTGGGTACACAGCCTAAACAGCTGCGTAGTGTAGGTGTTGTATAGACAGACACAGTCTGGCTGTCTCTGAAGTGGGAATCCAGTAAACAAGCCCAAGAGAACTATGTACACACAGACTGGTTCCCCCACATTGCCTACCAACTGAAGCAGATTAAATTAATAACTTTGCTCTGTTTATGGACATGCTAGTTATAAGCAATGTAGGCGTCTCGACTGACAATCAGCCAGGCAGAGAAACCAATTAACTAGTGGATCTAAATCACAAGAAAGAGGAACCATTTTCTAAATGACCTGGATATATCCTTGGTATAAATTACTAAATTAATTAATAAATAAATCCCAAGTCTTTGTTGGTTTGCAACTTTACTCATTCATCAAATTTTATGAAACATCTCCTCTTTCTGTATGAGACATTGAAAAACAATGAGGATTAAAATACATTTCTTACAACATTAAAGAGAGACAATGTAGTTGCAAGGAAATAATTTCAAGTTAATTTTGCCAAGCGTTCCTTGGACCCAAAATACTGGAAGGTGAAAGAGAAAGGAAGGGGAGGAGAACCATCTTTCATGAAGCCTGATTACACCTGCCTGGTGCTTTCTCATAAAGAAGCTTTGGCCCTGGGTAAAAGATAGTTGAAAGCAAATGATTCACGTAGATACCATACCCATCTTCAGACAACTATGTTCTCTTCCCCTGTCAGCAGCTAAATTAGATGATAATTCCTTATAATTGCCCTAGTACTTTTCACAGTATTTTACGTATACTATCTCATATAATCTTCATCTTCATCCTAGGGAGACAGGACAAACAACACTATTTTCATTTTAAAGATGAGGAAACAAAGGCCTAGAAAATTTAATTGATTTCCCAAAGCCACTCTGCTTTCTTTCAAAGGCGTGGTAATCTGTAACTTGAAACTCTTACCAAATGGAGGCAATTTCTTGACTGAACAATTTTGATAGAATCACTGAAACTATGTAGGGCAGTGATGATGAAATATGCCTCAATATTCTTGTTGATGTCTAATAGACAATGCAACAATATTTTTGCTGCATGCTTCTCCCCTCCTCCTTCCTCCACCTATGTTTTACTATCTGTTAAGGTGTACATCTGGTCTCTGGTAAGCCATGAAATCTTACTGGGCTTCTCAAATCCACACTGTTTAGTGTCTTCCCTGAATTTCTTTAGCAATGCAAAGAGAACAAGCTTTTTTTTTTTTTTTTTTTTTTTTTTTTAAATAGTTAATGGTTGATTCTTGGATGTGTTAATTAAGATACTATGTGAGGGCTTGAGGCAAAGACAGAAGAGCAATGCCTGTTTACTGCTCCACCAGATCTCATGGTGTGGTGGGGCAGCAAGAGTCAGGGCAGCAGCCCACTACTGCATATATCAGGGATGTGCTCTGTTGGAGTTCCCAATGCTATGGGGGCTCTAAAGAGGAAAGATCTGTTCTGCATAGGGCATGAAGAATGTAAAGACACGCAACAATTGGTTAAATACATATTTGAGCTGTTCTCTAACATTTCATTTGCCTTATCTTTTTAATCTCAACTAGAGTGCTTCAAGTTGGAAAAAATTTTCAACTGCAGAAATGTGCCCAGTCTATTGGTGGAGAGCAAGCATAGGAGAGTCAAATTATTCAACATAGAATAAAGTAAGCATCAGCTACCTACCCTCTAACAGATGAACCTACTTGAGAGAGGAGAGAACATCAAAGGCTGCAATATGCTGAGCTTTCTAAGAAAACTGCTTTGAAGGGAACAGCTTTTCCTTGGATGGGTAAGTCCCAACATATTTATAAAAATCATTCACATTGTCATTTTTCATATGACCTCAATTCTGCGCCGGATACTCATACTAGTTGAGGGTAGGAGTGGGTGACAAGGTAAGTGAGTGGGGCAGAACTACAAGAAATAAAATGCACAGTCCCTGAACTTTTATTTTAATTGAGGAGACGTAATTATCAGTGAAAGGCAGGCTATGACTTGGGGCTATAAAGGATTCATCAATAGCTTGGGGGCTTCTATTAAAGTGGGAAATCAACTTGCATATTCAGGGAAAGCTTCATGGAGAAGGTGGAGTTAATTGGATCTTGAAGAACAGGTTGAATTTTGACTGTTAAGAAGTCAGGGAAAGATATCATGGAGAGTCTACACTTGGCCAGTTGTGCTTATAAACAAGAATTCTGGGAAGATTCCAATACAGCACTGAGATGGGATCCCTGTGCCCCGCCCCACCTCTGAAGCCCCAAGAGACACCCTGGTGCTCGTTATCACCAACTAAGCCAAGCAGTCTAGTTATATGGGACATAGAAGATCCTGTCCCTGCCCTCAAAGTGTTTACCATACAATTGGTCAGAAAATATGAGGGTAAGAGAAGGAAGGAAATGCTTCTAAAGACGAAGTGATTTGACGGGTTTAGGAAAAGTGGCTATCTACAGGGATCAACATAATAGGTAATTATGCAATCCTCTCTTCTATTTATTACAACAGATGGAAGCCTGGCCTCAAGTTGTAAATTGCCTGAAAGATGCTTCCTGTTGTCATTCTCTGCGGTTGTGCTTTTGCTTCTCTTTAGGGTTAAGAGCAGCTGCTCACTAACCCACCCACACATTTGGAAAAACAGCTGTAGTTAATGTGGATTACTTTAATCCAGAAAAATGTTAGTCCAGTCTCAGAGGCTGCTGTTCAGGAGAAAGAGGAGGGCAGGATGTCTAGAGACCTGATTTGCCAATATCCAGTTTTGTGATTTTAGGCAACGTTCTTGAACTTGGAACATCTGTGTGCACAATGGGAATAGTAATACTTGCCTACTTATCCACTGGGGCTACTGTAAGGGCAAAATGTGGCATTAGATAAGAAAACATAGACACAAAGAAACCACTGTATGTGCTTCAGGGACATTTAATCACTGTTGGACATAACAGGGAAAAACTAGAAACATTTGTTTTCTTCCTTGGCCATGGGCTTAAGAAAGAAAGGTACATTAAGGGATGGGTGGATGGGAATAAAATATCAAGAATTTGTTCCCATTACCTGCATATCTGAGATACCATGAGGAGTGCTTCTATTTTCAACCGTACCATAAGAATTTTGACATTTTCCATTTGTAAAATGACTAACCCTTATTGAGAAGAAAGGGATATTGCATTTATAAATTGATTTATAAAATGATTTTCCAAAAGCAACAATGTATTAAGCCTTTATGCTATAAACTTAAATGTATACAAAAAGTTTTTAAAAATAAGAAACAAAAATGAACTACAATTTAGTCTCTAAATTTGCAAACACTCTGCAAAACAATAGAAACAGCAACAATAATCTTACAAACTCTGCAGGATGCCTCTTATTCTTTTTGTTCCCTGTGCTATATGTACTAAAATGTAACTTAGGTTTGCTAGCCAAACTTTCCACAAATATTCTACTAGACAAGAAAACTACAACAATCTTTTACATTCAGTGGTGGAAAATTGTTTTGGGAAGATGCACAGAATATTTACAAACAAAGTTAATTTAGAGACAAATATGGTAAAATTGAGTTTGCTGAGAAGGCGTATTATTAGAATGATAGTTATCCAGAAAATTAACCTAAGATACATAGTAAATAAATGGAGAATAGACTGTTTTATTAGCTTCATCTCTCACCCCCATGAATAGCAACTCCCATTTTCTAGTGCCACAGGATTAAAAGCTTGCAAAGATGTTGAGCTTCTTCTCTTCTACCCTCATATTTAAACATCAATTCCTACATATGACTTTGAATTATTACTATTATTAATTTATACCACTTTGATCCTACTTCTATGATATTAGATATCACATAAGCTCTCTGAGATTCAAGTTCTCTGCCACTACCATTGAAATAATGATTCGCTTACTATTTTTTGCAAGAATTAATATGAGATTATGTCTATAAAGTCTTCAGCAATACCTGCCACTTTCATAAGCATATGTAGGCATTAAAAAATATAAGTTACCTTTAATTCTTCCTTATATGAAGATGATTATTTGGAAATAGTTTCTTCCTGGCCTGTCTGGTTTCAAAGTCTTCCATAGTCAGTGAAGCCTGAACCCTTCCTCCAAGCTAACACTTTGCTCAAGTGATTTGCCTATTAAGAAAAGCTCTCTGCATTGCCTGCAGGATGAAGGCCAATATTTTTTGAATACCTTCATAACATAGCCTCAGATTATTTAGCCAACCTTATCGTTGATAAATTCTTCAGAAAAACTGCACCTTTAGAAAGCCTGAATTATCTGCTTCTGCAAAGTACACTGCTATTCTGCCACATTTAAAACATATTTAACACATCACACTTAGCCTTTAGCCTGTGGAGGAGTCTATAATAGTCAATCTATATTTGCTGAATTGAATAGTGGACACATCAGTGCTACTTTTTCGTTATGAATTACTTTAAAAAATTCAAAATGTAAAAAATATATATGTCAAGCCATATACCTAGTCCTGTAAAGACCCCCCTGCTACAAGAAAAATAAAAAAATAAAATATAAAGGACAAGTTCTATCCTTAGAGGGGATTACAAGTCTACTAGGGTGATGGATTAGGGCATTCTTGCACTGCTATAAAGAAATACTCAAGACTGGGTAATTTACAAAGAAAAGGAGTTTAATAGGTTCATGGTTCTACAGGCTGTACAGGAAACAGTGCTGGCATCAGCTTGTCATTGGGGAGGCCTCAGGAAGTTTTTACTCATAGCAGAAGGTGAAGCAGAAGCAGACACATCACATGGCCAAAGCAGGAGCAAGAAAGAGAGAGCAGGAGGTCCCACACACTTTTAAACAACCGTATCTTGCAAGAATTCACTCACTATCCTGGGAACAGCACCAAAAGGATGGTGCTAAACCATTCATGAGAAATTTATGCCGTGATCCAATCACCTCCCATCAGGCCCCACCTCCAACCTTGAGCATTATGTTTCAACATGAGATTGGGATGAGGACGCTTCCAAACTGTGTCAGGGGATAAGCCTAAGGCAACTTCAGCACATGTGAAACTAGAAAATCATAAAAATTAGAATTCATGTATGCATTTACACATCAGATATTGTTGAAGGCCTACTGTGGTAATGTATTAGGTTGGTACAAAAGTAATCACCGTTTTTGCCATGACTTTTTAATGACAAAAACCGCAATTACTTTTGCACCAACCTAATATGTACATCAGCGCTCACTACATTGGGCAATTATACACTGAAGTAATCTCTGAGGATTAGAAGGAAAAGCCTGGAAGAAGATTCAAAACTTCAATACAGTTTGTAACATACATAGATTTAAACTTAATATAATTTGGAAGTAAAAAAGAAGAGTGAAGGACATATGTTCCAAACACCCACCATTATTTCCATCTTCACAAACATAACTCTAGACCACATAATAAAAATGTCTCCCCGGACCACTGCATAGACTACCTGTCTCCTGTCTTCCACTGTCGTTGCATCTGCAGTCTATTCTCTATACAACAGCCAGAGTGTACTCTTAAAAAATGGAAAACCTGGCTCACCATCTCATTTTGCTTGCCACCTCACCGAGGACCCAGCCAGGATCTTTACCTTAACTTTTAGGCTCCAGATATTCTAGGTCCAGCCGTAACTCCAACCTCATTTTTTCCCCTTTACTCCCTACCCTCAGCCACATTCACCTGCTGGCTATAGTGGGGCCACAAGGAACGTATTCTCACCCTGGGACACAGCTGTTCTCTCTGCCTGAAATCTTTCTTTTCAAGCCTCTGCATGGCTGGCTCTTTCATTATTTAGTCCTTAGTGCCAATGGTACAGTTTCAGGTAGTCCATTCCTAATCACCCAGGCTAGAATAATCCCCTCCTTGCCGATGACACTTTCTATTGGGTTATCCTGTTTTATCTTCTTCATAGCACTTTTCATTTTTCAAATTTCTCATTTGCTTGTTCACAAATTGTCAGTCTCTGCTACCAGAATGGAAACTCCTTAAGGGTAGGAACTTTTTCTGTTTTGCTCACAGCTGTTTCCCTGAAACCTAGAAGAGCCCCTGCCTCACAGGTGAGAAGCATTAAATAAATATTTGTAGACTCTTGTGGGCAAGTACATATGTGTGTATCTGAACTACGAGTAGAAAGAAAAAGAAGGAAGTTGCCAAGACAGAAGAGAAAGGGTTTTTGGAGAAAAAGATCACAGAGTGATCAAAGAGATATAAGGGAAAAGAAATATGTATTGTGTGTATATATAATATAATATTAATTATAATATTATATATATAAAATACCTCATATACATACACACAGAAAAAAGTTTGGTTGCAATGACTACTTAGTAGAGCCAAAAAGATGATAGAGTAATAGCTGAGGGAGATGCTATGAACAAGTTTGAATTTCACTGGAAAGTGAGACTATGTTTCAACATAGAAGACCATTTTGAATTATCTGAGATAGAAAAGGATTGAATTGAGAGAGGGGTTTGTACTTAAAAACCAACAAATGGATTAAGGGACATTTTTTATTATTATTATTATTATTATTATTATTATTATTCTAAAGGCAATATAATATAATGATAAAAATTTCAAGTTCTTAAGTCAGACAAGCCAGGTAGGGAATTTTATCCCTATCACTAAAGACTGCCAAACAAGTTACTTAACCTCTCTAAGGATTAGTGTCCTCAAGCATTATATGGGGAGAAAAATGAGATCTACTATGTAGTGATTGCAGGAATAAAATCAGATAATAAATGTAGAGTATTTAGCATAGAGTGCAGCACTTAGTATTCAGTAAAAGGTAACTATTCTTATTTTATATGATGCACCAATATTTTAAGGCATCTGCTATGGCAGAGGAACTAAAGAGACAGTGTTTGAGCTAACAGTAATTAGGAGTATTTTTTAGGAATTCAGATATGGGGTTTAAAGTTTAACTAGGATGTTGGATATTGAAATGGAACATAAATAATAAAACTCAGAGATAGTGTGAAGCCAGAAACAACTGGGTTCTATGTCAAGATTCAAATTAAAATTTGAAAACCTGATGGTAATACTATCGACTGAAATGGAAACTTTGACAGTATTCTTTGAGCTACGAGTTACCGTAAAAGTGTTAGTTGTTATTATGTTGCCTACTAAATTATGATCTTCTGGAAATAAGGAAGGGCTTGATTCTGGAATGTGTCCCGATTTCCTAGTAAGAGTACATACCAGAAAATTATTGACAGGTCTCATTTCATGCACAGTTCTGCTCTGAGGAACTAAGAAGCAATTCTGTCTCCTTTGTCAAGGTCTGGAGGCTATAGAGACAGGTCACAATTCCTTGATGATCCTGTATGAAAGTCTTTGATTACATCTTCAAGTTCTGGTTCTTTCTTTTGACCAAGATTTACACTATCCAAACAGAATAAAGACTGGAGATATTGTTTATGTAATTTTTGCTTCAAATCTGATTTATTCCTAATGTGACTTCATCACTAAAAAAAAGACTGAAGGAATTTTATTTGCATTACCTGAAAGCTTCCAGATTAAAAGATACTATATTCTTATTTATCAGGAATATAGTAATATTTTATTACTAGTAATTTTATAGTAATGTGAACACAGAAATATGTGGGTATTTCTTTTTCCCTGTAAAAATCATGCAATTAGGGGGAAAGGACAATATATATGCAATTAACAAATTATCCCCCTTTCAATTTATATCATATTTATATAATTTTAAAAGAAAAATTTGGACTTTGCAGCAGTCTTGTAACATGGAAATTTTTTTTTGTTGTTGTTGGTTAGAATATGTTAAGCTACAGTAAAAAAAAGTCACTAAAATTTCACTGGGTTAAATAATAACTGTCTAGGACTGGTGCTTATGTTGACAGGGTAGCTCTTTTCTGGGGCTCAGATTGATGGCAACTCTGGCATTTTCCACCTGTGGCTGCTAAGACTGTTCTAGTGTTGCCATCAGTTGAAAGGTGGAAGAACACTGGGGAGAACATGTAGGCGGTTTTCACTGACCAGGTGTTAAGGTGTAGGTGGCACAGATATCTCTATTTCCATTCCATTGGCTTAGATTTCAGTCAAATGACCACAGGTAACTGCAAGGGAAGTTTGAAAATGAAATTTCCCTGTGTTTCCAGGAAGGATAGGGAATGGAGAGTGATGAATCGCCAATAGGCACTACTATAGTCTTTTCTGTATTTATCAGAAACATAAAATTCATGAATGCTAAGACAATTGTAAGATTACTTACCTAACCAGTTTGACATGTAGCTGGGTTTAGGTCCTTGGCAAACAGTCTTATAATTTGGCATTTTTTTGGGGGGGGGGGGGGATGACATGTACTGAGGAGGGCAGGAGCTCACATGTCTTTTATGATATATTTCTCCAGAAGCAGATGGTTAGATAATATGGTCAGTAAATGTTTTTGAAGGTTTCCTTTCAATCTCATAAAATGACACCCCTTTTTCCATACCATACTATTTTTCCAGGTTCTTATTATAATACTTCAGTCACATTTTGTAGAAAGCACTGATGAATAGAAACAGTTTCCCAGGAGAACTATTGATTCTGAGTGGCTGTTGATTTGTTACAGCTTGTAAGACATTTAATAGCTACCCAGATGTTTTTGTTGGTTTAAGACAAATCACTGCAGATCTAAAGTGACTTTAATTTTTCATTAAACATGAAACAAAGACAAAATTTAACAACTTTAAAAATTATTCAGCATTGATTTTACATTGTTCTTTAGACTTCACAATTTTAAATCTGGGAACAAATATGCCAATGAACAATATTTATCAAACATCAGGATGGAATCTCTTCTGTGCCTGTGGAGGAATTGACAGACACTTAACAAGCTTTCAAGGAATGAATGACAGCCTCCTGGTGCAGACAAGACCAAGTTATGACAGAGCTGGGGTTGTGCAAAACCCCACGTCTGGTTCTAGTCTTGGTTGTGATGTATTATGTAAACTTGGACAAGTGATGTATTTTCTTTGGCTGCAGACTTCTTATTTATAAAAAGTGGAGTGTCGGCCAAGATGAACTTTAAGTATTTTTAAAGTTCTAACATTTTCCAAGTCAAGAATTAAAGAGACATGAGTTCTAGAACATAATTGGACTTTGATGAAAATAGGTCAATATAATCAAGAATGGCCTAGGAAAATCTGTCAGGAGGATTTAGTATTTAAGCAGGGCCTTGAAAATTAAGAAAATACAGAGAAGGGAAAGAGCATTAATTTTAGAGCAAGAAGCATACATAACAAATTAATTTATAGTTGCAAGAAATATTATGTATATACTAGATGCTAGATGCTGTGGATATAGGGTAACTGTGACGAACTTTGGTGCCTGCTTTATGGAGATTATAGTCTCGCAAATAAAGTGATAAGACAGTGACCATAATGCACATTTAATAGTGATCCACTTTGCTCTTTAAATAGAATGTTAACGTGGGAACAGTGAGAGATGGGGTTGGACGTATGGAGGGTACTAGTGATGAAAGTCTTGAATCTCAGGTGAAAGAGAGGTTTGGTCTTTTAGTACAGCCTGCCATAGAAGATTTCTGAATTGAGATGAGATATGATAACAGGAATATTAAGGTAAAATCAACATGTGAGATGAGATGGAACACCTTTTCCTTGAATTTTTGTTTAACATTTTGACCTGATATATGCAGGTCAAATTGTTGCATTAGAGCTTACATATGCAGAGTTACTCAGAGATATATGCAGTGCCTCTAATGGTCTCAAATCACCTCTTGTGTTCCCTCTTTACCCATCATCACTTAATCACCAACCCATGACTGATAATTTACAACTTGGTCAGTATTAGGCCTGCTGTTTGCAATCTATGGATATGGCCCAGTAGGCAATTGCAATTGGCTAACACAAGCAGATTGATCCGTTTCACTGAGTGGGACTGCACGTGTTTCATGGCAAAGATTAGAGAGTGATTCAGCATTCATGAGAAAATGTAGCAACAAAAGGTTAGTGGAACAGTCCTAGGAGTGGAGCCATATTGGGAGCAATTGCAGAAGGAAATGGTCTGGATTTATTATCTACATTAAAGATATTGTGGGTCCCATGGATACCAGGAGTGTCATGGAGACCCAGCTAATAGGTTTTTTATTGGATGATTGTCAGGCTGCTGCACCTGCTTTGAGAAGGAACGTTTGCTTCATTTTCTGGCAGAGGCTACAAGCTGCGAAGCAGAGAACAATCACTGGGGTTGGAAATGGAACTGATTGTTTTTTAGAACTTTTGCAAGGATTGCTGGGCTGATCTCCCAACTGTGGAAGTAGATGAGAAAACTAAAAATCCAGAAAATAGAAAATTTAGTTTGGGAGCTCACATTTTATTTTGGATTCATGATATTCATATTAAAGAAGATTGTCTGGATAAGACCCTGAGACACTAACTGTAGTCAGCCAACCAATTATGAGTCCACAAGGTTCTTCTCCAGGCCTCTTCATCTAACTCACTCACAGGCTGACTTTTTTTTTTTTTTCCTCTGACTAAATTTGGTCACTGTTTTCACGTTTTATAGACAGTCAAGGTGCAGTGTAGGCATGATTTATTCTTGGAATTTTGGGGTTAATATGAATAGAGGTTCTGTGCAGTTGGAAGTCTGAAGCATGTTTGGTAATTCTTGCTTTGATCTAGAACAATTACAAAAGTAATTCTAGTTTTTGGTCTACTTTAGTAATTCTAAGCAGTAATCATCTAAATTATGTAATCACCTAAGTGAAGAATTATTATTACAATCCATTGACGGAATGAATGAATAAGAAAGGCTGTGATAAGCCACAGTGCAACGAAGATTGGCAACTCCAGATCATTACAATGTAAAATATATCTATATAGTAATGATAAACAGACACTGATTTCTTTTTTAATCATTTCGATGCCTAGCCACAAACCAGTGACTTGTGCTTGAAAGTGACTAATTTTGAATAAGGCATTAATACACTCATATTCATGGCTTCCATGGTTTATCACGTAGCAGTAAGTAGTCTCTCAGATATCAAGCTCCTGTGGCTCTTTTTGCTTTTGGGGAAGGCTTCAGATAACTTGTGCATGAAAGATATGTACTCTTGGAATTACTGTTTTATTGAATGTTCTGTTGTTCATGCAGGTGATTCTGCCTCACTTTGCTCTTTGCTCTAAATATCCCAAGACATTTAGAACGATGGAGCTATTGAGCTTGAAATTATACCAGAGCTTCCTTGCCCAAGTATTCATTAGAAAAGTGATTCCAAGAAGGCTCCTTGTAATGACAAAGCCAAGTTCAACCTCAGGGCTTCTAACTCCTGATTCAGTATGGTTTTTACTATGCAATTTGCTTTGCTACTTTTTCCCAAACATAAACATCTTTCTCCTCATGGCCATCTATGGGGTGACCATCTCAGTTTACCTGGGACTTTCCCGGTTTTAGCATTAAAAGTCCCATGCCCCAGGACTCACCTTAGACTAAGGCAAACTGGAATGGCTAGTCACCCTAAAAATGGGTGTGTGATGTCACCATTACATTTATTCCAAATTGCTTGTTATTCCTGAGGGCAAAGTATCTATTTTGTTTTTGTGCCTTTGTGCATGTTGCTTCTTCAGCTTCAAATGACCTCTTTGTTTTGTGATGAGCTTCTTCTTATTTATAAACAATCTGAGCATTACTTCCTCAGCAAATATAATCTATTTTTTGGATGTTTTCAGGTAGCCCTCATCTCTATTTTCATAATTAAAACACTTTTAATATCACCATTAAAACACTTTATTGCATAATGTTGCGATTATTCACATTTCTTTCCTTTGTTTGTCTAAGAGACTCTTGAACTTGAGAACAGAGACCATGCCTTATTCATCTTTGTTCCCCCAGCACCTAGCTCAGGCCTGATATATATTAAGTGCTCAGAAAAAGTCAATGACAGATGAAGCATATTAATTTGAATTCTGATACTTCCATATTCCCCTTTTTCTTTCTCATGTTTCTTAGTAGCAAGTGCTCTCTTAAGTTCACCTAATTTCCCTTCTCCAAAGATTTACATTTTATCATTTACATTTTATTAAATGTAAATAAGGTGGTTCTTAAAATACAAAAGGGCTTTTAAGAATCAAAGTAATATATATATTTTTTAAATTTAAAATTTTACAAACTTTGATTTGACACTAGTGGGAATATCTTGGAGCAAGTTACCTACTGCTCAGGTCGCTCTAGGATAGGCAATTACCTAACCCGACTTCTAAAGCAGGTACAGGTGAGTAGAAGGAACATATATATATAAAAAATATAATATAAATCACTCATGACAGGTAACCACTTTCAGCATCTCCAGACAAGCATACAGGAGCAGGTTTTCTGGCTTATGGTCTGCATGGAGCCAGTCTGTCTGCTTATTTGGAATTGCTCCTACAAATACAGTGAAATGCCCAGGGGGCCAGCATTGCAATGTGACTCATTGGAATGGCTGTGACTCAGAACTTGGGACCACAGGCTCCTAGACTGGCAGATCGGCTTTGGAGTGGTGCCTTGAGGGTTGTTTCCAATTTGTTATTTGTTAAACCTGAGTTTTCCTGCCGACGTGACTAGTGAGAAATTAACGCAGTTACTTTGGTGTATTCTTTGCAACTATATGCTATTCAATGTGTAGAAACATTATTGGACTGGGAGTTAAAGGTTTGCATTCTTCTACCAAACCTGCTACTGATTAGTTCTGTGGCTTGTGGCAAGTGGCTTCATTTTCCTAGGTCTAAGTTTACTTATAAATGTAAGTGATTGACACTACTTTACCTCTGTCCCTAGTATCTTCATACACACACACACACACACACACACACACACACACACACAAATTGTAGTAAGATTACTTAACAGAAGATCTACTCCTTTGACAAAATTTTAAGTGCACAGTACAGTATTGTTAACTTTAGTCACAATATTGTACAGCAGATCTCTACAACTTCTTCATCTTCCATAAACTGTATATGGAAATTATATATCCATTGAGCAACAACTCCCATTTCTCCCTACTTCTAATTCCTGGAAACTACCATTTAACTCTGTTTCTATGAGTTTGATTTTAGATATCTCATATGAGGAGAACCATGTAGTATTTGTCCTTCCGTGGCTGGCTTATTTCACTTAGCCTTATGTCCTCCAGTTTCATGTTGTCGCATACGAGCAGGATGCAAAACCTCTTTCATTTCATCACTTGATATATCTCTGGGTCACAGACACTTTTAGAAGATGAGTATGATGAACACAAAGCTTCAGTGCTCCAAGAGGTCACCTCACATCCTTGAGCATGTTACTCTATCAAATTGAAAAAACTCTAAGAGGAAGGAAAGAGACTGCACCTGATTATTGCTCTGCTAAGCTCTCCAGCCACATGTCGACTACTGACCTTTGTAATCAGTGCTGCCTGAGCTGTTCAGTATATTCTCTGGACAAGTGAGCAGGTGGATGTTAAGAACTTCCTCACTGATTGCACTGCCTGTTAGCATGGTCTATGCTCTGGTGAGAGCCTGCTTTTAGGGAAGGGATGGTTCCCAGCAAACTCTTGGGAGAGATTCATGGGAAGGAGACTGCACTAAGGGTCAAGAGCACCAGTGTCTAATTCCTTTGAACCTGTGCAATTGTTGTGTGCCCTTGGAGAAATCATCCAGCGTCGGGGGCACTCCGTTCCAAATAAAGCATGTAATGCTTGTGGCATAAGCTTATCAGGAGATTAAAGAGATATAAAATTCATCAGGAGAAAAGTTAGAATGCACAGGGAAACATTTGTTTCTATTATAAGAAATCCAGAAATCTTTTAACTTCCCCCCCAAATTCCCCAGCTGAAATTTAAACAGGCAGATGTTGTGAGATCTGAAATACATCATAAGTAAGAAAAAAATTACTCTTTGGGCTTAGAAACAGTTCCAATTCAACTCCTCCATTCTTTATGATTCATCACTGTGTGTGGAGTGCTGAGATTGGACTGGACTCTGTAAGCCACAGAAGGATTCAGGTCCTTCTGACTAGTTTTAGGGGACTTGGAAACTGTCTATCCCAGAAACCCCAGGTGTTCAGGGGGAAATACTTTCCAGGCATTAAAAATTCCTTGAGGGCTTGTTCATTGTTGCTGTTCTAATTGCTTCCTCTCTTTCCTTTTGAAAATACTTTAGTAGGGACATCCTCAGATGGGAGGTTTTCACAGGGATTTAAATAAAGAGAACATGCCTTAGGAAGTACAGTGTGAATAAAGGATTTGAAGAAAAGAGTAAGCTAGTTTATATCAGAGCAGGTCAGAAGACTTGATACCCATTGAGAGTCCAAAACTCAGTACCCCAGAACAAAAACTCCTGCTCTGGCCGTTCGGGTCACACATACACTGTCAAGGCATGGGAAGGCCAGTGCCAGCAGTTCCACCACCCGTGGAATGTCTTCTGCTACTCAAACCCAACACAAAACCGTAATTGACATAGTTAACCCTCGACATCACCAAACCAAACACTTCCTCTTTCCCTCAAAACCCACCTTTCCCATCTTGAAGAATAATGCCATTATCTACCTAATCTCTTACATCAGACACCTGGTAAGGTCTTAAAACTCTTTCTTTATACTTCATAACTACCTGTTCACCTTAATGCCTCTCTTCTTTTTGCTGCATTCTATTCTCAGTGCAGTCAACTTAGGTCAGGAACCATTTGTAATTATTTTGACTTAGATTACTGCATGAATGGGAACGGAAGTAGGAAACAAATTAGAAACATTCTACTTTACACCATCCCCTTCACATCCCTGATTTCATGGAGTTCTCAGACAAGCCTACAAAGGAAGAAGGTACTTATGTCTCTCCTATGATTATAATGATAATGAAATTAATGCTTATTAAGCATTAATCACGTGCTAAGCATTGTGCACCATTCTACACTTAGAACCTCACTGCCTGATGATGTGCCCCTTTACACTGCTGCCACACTGAGTCTTGTCTTCCATTTTTCTGTGTTTCCCTTGTCATCTTTCACACACCCTTGCCCTTCCATCGGTTCCTTCTATAATCTGGCTCCTACTCCTTCCCCACTTCGGTGCCATGTCCCAAAGCATCTCTATTATCCTCAGGACTTGCTCCCTGCTTTTGTCTCTGCTGTTCAAATGCCTGGAGCACCTTCCTTTTTCTTCCCCTATCTCTTACACTCACACCACAAATTCCTGCTTTTTGCTAACATTTTTGCTCTTGTTCATTTCCTCTCAGGAGTCTTCCCCATCCTCTCTCTCTGTCTCTGTCTCTCTCTCTCTGTCTATAGATACACACACACACATATATATACACATATATACACATATATGTACACACCCACACGTATATACACATGTAAATTTTTTTTTTTTGTTTTTTGAGATGGAGTCTTGGTCTGTTGCCTAGGCTGGAGTGCAGTGGCACAATCTCAGAGTGCAACCTCCATCTCCCCAATTCAAACAATTCTTGTGCCTCAGCCTCCCAAGTAGCTGGGATTACAGGAACGCACCTTCATGCCCAGTTAATTTTTGTGCTTTTAGTAGAGATGAGCTTTTATCATGCTGCCCAGGCTGGTCTCAGACTCCTGGGCTCAAGCAATCCACCCATCTTGGCCTTCCAAAGTGCTGGAATTACAGGCATAAGCCACAACATCCAGCCTCCTCCCTCTATATTCTAGTTGTTGTTATAGACATCTGTTATTTGCTCTACCTGACAGCCACCTTCATTTAGTGCCATCACCTTGATGTTTTTGTTTTTGAGGAACTGCCTATTCCCCCCACAGAAGCAGTCTGAACAAGGTATCTGTAAGGTGAGCTGGTCTTCTTGGAAAAGGAGTCAGCCTAGGACTGAGGTTGAGCAGCCAGGGCCCTCTCTTTGGTATTTTTCTTGAAATGGCACATGGAACCAGAAATGATTGGAGCTGGTTCTTCTAGGTAATTCCTGCTTTTTGAATCCCAGAAACAGACTTTGCTCCTAGTTTTCTGAGGCCTGTTTTGGATCTCCTGAGTCTTCTTTCAGCCATTCAAATATTCCAACCTCTCCCTCTTTGTGTCTAAGTAAGCCAGAACTTACTTATGCTGTTTGCAAAGAACTCTGATCAACACAGGGGCCCTCTTGTGAGCAAAACCCATGTGTTCTGCTTGTTCTATCATAGCCCACATTACATTCTGGTCAGCTGAGCTTAGTCCAACTCACTCTCCCACTCGACTGAAATTCTGCCCCTAGAACGTGAACTCTGTGAGAACATGAACAGTGCTTTGTTCATCTTTGTGTCACTGGTAATTGGTCAGCAAGTTGCATAAAGAAAATGCTTAAAATTTGATTGGTGAGAGAACCCATGGAAAAGAAAGACTATGTGACTATGATATTGAATGGGAGTTTGAAGAGGAAGACTTTGGAGAAACCGGATACAAATCATAAACTCATTTAGGCGATGGAGAAGGAGGTCTTTTCCATGCCATGTGGAATATAAGGAGTAGAGGAATCACTTTGAGATCGTGAGACAGAGTGAGGCAGGTTTAGGATAATTCAGTAAGCATTCCATTAATAGAGTGGGAAGTAAGCTTACCTTCTTATATCTAGAGAGGAAATGCATTGAATATATGAAAGATTTTTGAAAGATTGGATAAATACTCAGGTGATGAATCAATAAGGAATTTTGAAGGAAGATTGGAGAAGCTGGAAGATTTTCTGCCTTTTGAGGTTGCAGTGATGCAATCAATCACTCATTTGCAGAGGTTTAACCCTGGGCTGCTGCCATCAGATGGTAGGTTAGAGGCTTGTGTGCAGAGGCTGTGGCCACATAGTCCCAGGAGCTCTGCCTGGGGAGACCAATGCCAGCAGGCCTGGTGTGGCCCTCTCTTGAGTTTATTCATGTAATACTAGATCCAGAGGGCACATTGGAAGCTCTGTTCTACTGCCTTTCAAACCAGGGAGTCCTTGTATTCCTCAGGGGTTTTCTGGTCATTCATTCCACCATTCCTTCCCAGGACACATTCCTAGATGTGCTTGCATCAATCATGCAGCAAGGGTTCAGAACCCTCAGGAATTTAATGAAATTTAATGTCTCCTTGTTTACTTTTGTAACTATGTTCTTATATAAATTCTCCATGGAAAGCATTTTCTTCAAGCATGGTTTCCTAGAAAGAGCATTGGCCTAGCTGTGGCCTGAGTTGATTGAATAATTCATTTTACTTCTTAGAGTCTCAGCTTCCCTTTCTGCAAAAAGGGACAATAATAGGTGGGCTACTATCTCATATATTTGAAGGTAAAGTTCAAAGAGATAGATAATGAGAAAATGTTCTGGAAGCAAAGATGTTATTAATATTGTTATAACATCATTGTTATTTCTACTGCCACACTCCCACTCGGATCTGAGTTTATAGCACCCATCTCCTTCAGCATTTTATTGTTGTTGAAGATGCGTTGCTAACCTGGTGAAACTGACAGGAGAGAACAGAGACTATCTAGGAGTCGTAGTCATCTTCTCCTTTCCGGTTCTTTTCCCCAATATAGGCCAGGGATTAATGTCACAGAATCTGCAGAAAGTCAGTTCTGAAACACCTTTCTAGCCTCAGCTTTTTTTACTGCCTTTTGAATGTAAACTGAGAATAAGTCTCGTCACTTCCATCAGCTCATTTAAAACAAAAATCTCTGCCCTATGTCTTGACTTGGGGAAGTAATCTTGAAAGAGCTCTATGATATGTGCTCATGTTATTAGAGGTTTATGGTTTTAATTAGTATCTTTATTTATCTGTATTAGGGCCGCTATAACAAAAGCACCACAAATTGGATGGCATGAGCAACAGGAATGTGTTCTAGGATTCAGAAGTCCAACATCAAAGTGCCAGCAGGGTTGGTTCCTTCTGAAGCTGTGAGGGAGAATCTGTTTCATCCCTCTCTTAGCTTTTGATGGTTTGCTGGTAATCTTTGGCATTCCTTGGCCTATAGATCTTTGCCTTCACCTTCACCTGCATTCTCCCTGTGTGCATGTTTGTGTTCCCATTTCCAATTATATAAGGACATCAGTCATATTGGATTAGGACCCACCCTAGTTCAGTATGACTTCCTTTGAACTAGTTATATCTGCAATGGCCCTATTTCCAAATAATATCATATTATGAGATCCTGGGGCTGAACTTCAATATATGAAGCTTGGAGGGACACAAATCGACCGATAACATTACCTACCATCATAATTATCATGTTTGTCAGAAGTGGATTTGCAGAGGTGCTTGGACTCCCAGGGTCTAGCTTTGATATTGCCTCTCTAGTGTTCAGAGGAAAGAGAATCAAAGCTGCTCCATTGTGACATCACAATGCACTTTTCTTTGTGCATTCACACAATGCATTTTCTTTTCTTATCACTGAACTGTTTTGAAAGATAAAAGCTACTTCCTGAATATGTGGATGGTGAGCCACGTGAATGGAAGACATGGAGATACAGACTGTTAACACCTTGTCAAACATTTATTGTCCCTTCCACCTCTAAACTTCTATGATAATAGGTGAACAGGACCCACATGGTGCAGAATACTGCGATACACACTGCGGAATAATTCAGGTGAAGTTTACAAGCCATGTTTAAACTGGCTTCCATAACCCCTAAAATAAGGACTATAAAGAGTACTGTTGTGTTTTTATGCTAACATGCATCGGGGAGCTGTGAGAGTTAATCTCCTTTTTCCCCTTCCTTGTTAGAATATTGTAGTTATCTCCTACTTGGAAGTCTCTTTAGCCCCAAGATGCCAGAGATTGAATGTGTAGAAAGGAAAAGTGAAATCGACACGCCCAGTGGGTCCAGAACCTGACAGCCTGACAGCAAATTGTAGCCTGTAGCTTTTGCCTTTGAGTTATTGTAGGCAGGAACATCAGCGGGAGAGCGTGTGTGTTTTCTCTTTCACAACACAGTTTATGGAGGTGGTGTGATTGCCACAATGAGCATGTTTGAATGGGTGATTTAAACAATTTTCCATATGAGAATGATGCCTATGAGTGTTAAGCATGTTTATGATTGCATATTTTGTTTGCTTTCATCAAAAGTTCTTTACAAATCCACTAGAGAAGGAGCATCCACAGGATGCAGGATAGGAAACAGATTGTATATATTATCAAGGTAATGATTACTAACACATACTTCAGAAAATAAAAGTGTAAAAAGCACTAAATATGTCATAAATAACTCTTGCCTAAGTGTTTTGTGGAATGGGTCTGAGTAAAAATAAAGCAAAAGAACAAATACATGAACAAATAAATAAAATGAAACATGACAAATACTTGCAAAACATACCCACAGATTCATAGTCATGTTCGCTTCTCCCTTTCTCCTATTTCACATCTATCATACCCTTCCCTGTGTAATCTTTGGTCTAACATTGGCTAGAGCAGTCTGGAAACCCAGGACATTGCTAAACCTTAGACAGTTCCATTACTCTGTAAATCATTCTGATGTTCCATTAAGAAAACAATTTCTAGTACCTCACACTATGGGATTTTCTTAGACCATTCAAATTCTGTGGGGAAGGCATTTTTGTCCCGCTATTGTCTAAAAGCAGCCTCCAGGATGCTCTGTGTTTTCTTGGCACCTAATGTTTCTGTGCATTTCTGCTGCATTACACTGGCACTGGCCCCTGTGGCCCTGGCTGACAAGCAAGGCAGGCACTGTATCCAATGGCTCAATCCCATGTTTCCTGTTTGTGGCAATGTCCAAAACATGTACACAGACAATTTGAATTCATCTAAACTGTTATGGAACTGCTTTCCAAGGAATCTTTCTGTTTCCAGCGATCGTGTTTGAAGCTCTCTCCTCCTAACAGGGTGCTGCCTGCTTCCAAAGGCTTCCTGATAATTCAGGTTACTCAGGGCTTCTGTGCTCAAGTCCCAGGGTGTGTGTTTATTCATATTTGCTTGTTGCTTTGTGGATACACTGAAGTTTTTCAATCCTGTTTGGGCTCTGCTTCCCTCTTGTCATACTGCCTATTTCAATTTCTCCATAAGGCAAGAAAATGTCTTCTCTTTCCCTTTCAGGCTCTATCCTCTTCTTATTTTCCTTACTTTTTCTTTCTTGTGTGTCCACCACTGTTCCAGTCCCTCAGGTTCAAATCCAGAAATAGTTATTTATCTCCCACAGTTCAATTTGAAAGAACAGAACCTACTCTGGCTAATTTAAGCAATAAGGAGTCAAATATGAGAATATTAAATGACTTATAAAATCTCTCAGAGGGTGGAAGAAACAAAATTGTGTTAAACGTTTGGAAATAACTCCCAAGTCTACCATACTGTATCTTGCCACCAAGGAAGGTGCAGATTCTTCATGGTAGCCAATGCTACCAAACAGAAAGTGGTCAACACCAGCAAAGTGCTATAATTAAGAAGCCCTTATTGTTGTCAGTCCTAGGCCTGGGTCTGCAACTGAACCTGCTATAATCTGCATCAGCAAAATGGGAGACTGCTTTCTGACTTTTTCTTTCTTTCTTTCTTTCTTTCTTTCTTTCTTTCTTTCTTTCTTTCTTTCTTTCTTTCTTTCTTTCTTTCTTTCTTTCTTTCTTTCTTTCTTTCTTTCTTTCTTTCTTTCTTTCTTTCTTTTTTTTTTTGAGATGGAGTCTTGTTCTGTCTCCCAGACTAGAGTGCAGTGGCGCGATCTTGGCTCACTGTATGCTCCGTCTCCCGGGTTCATGCCATTCTCCTGCCTCCGCCTCCCAAGTAGCTGGGACTACAGGTGCTCGCCACCTCGCCCAGCTAATTTTTTGTATTTTTAGTAGAGATGAGGTTTCACCATGTTAGCCAGGATGGTCTCGATCACCTCACCTCGTGATCTGCCCACCTCAGCCTCCCAAAATGCTGGGATTACAGGTTTGAGCCACCGTGCTGGCCTGACTGGACCCTCGCATCTGCTAAATGCTACCATTAAAAACCCAACATCTCAATGGCCATGCTTGCCAGCAAAATAGCAGTGGCAGGTAGTGCAGTCTCCACTTCAATTCTTCCTTTAAATATCATGCAAATAGATTGGGCATGGGGTTCACACCTGTAATCTCAGTACTTTGGGAGGCCTAGGCAGGTTGATCACTTGAGGTCAGAAGTTGGAGACCAATCTGGCCAACATGATGAAACCCGGTCTGTACTACAAAAATACAAAAATTAGACAGGCATGGTGGTACACACCTATAAGCCCAGCTACTTGGGAGGCTGAGGCAGGAGAATCGCTTGAGCCAGGGAGACGGAGGTTGCAGTGAGCTGAGATGGTGCCACTGCACTCCAGCCTGGGCAACAGAGTGAGACTCTGTCTCAAAAATAAAATAATAAAATAAAATATCATGCATATGCATAAAATTGTCCAAACCTATATCACATCAAGAATCCTAACTACAAGAGTCCCTGGGAAATGTGTTTTTCATTTTTCCCAACTTTGCAGATGAGGTTAGCACACTGGACAGGAGATGCGAGTTGAGGGTGAAATAGATGTGACATGCTAATCTATCATATTTTATTCCTCAATGTTATCCTTTACGATCACTAGGCCACCACTATTACCACATTCTATTGATTTCCTTAAAAATGCAGATTTCATTTCTCTTTCCTTCTTTCCTTAGTACAGTCTCTTAACTTCAAATCTGTATTATTGTAGCAACTTCATTGCTTGTTATTCTTCTAATATCTTTCCATTAAATCTTATTTATTTCATCGAATACATTGTTCTTCCACTTATATGCTCATTACATTCATTAGTCACTTACTGAGCATACTATATGCTAACAACTGTGTTCAAAGTGAAATTAGCATGGTGCTTGCCTTCAGGATGCTTAATTGTCTTGTGGTGATGGTAGTAAAGTTGATGGGGTCCTGAAGAATAAGACCAAATTCCTCATGAAATTTACGGAGAAAAACAGGTGATAAGCAACTAAGCAAATAAATTATTCTTATACTGTCACATCAGTCCTATGGTCAGGAATCTCAGTGCTCTCTTTAAAAATTGGATTAATTTGCCTCCAACTTTCAAAATACTGTGTTTCATGGTCCTTTCTTCTTTATCAGCTTCAGCACTGGGAGCAACTCAGCACTGCTAAATACCACCTGAGACCCACTTTAATCTCTTGTCTGCTCTATTGCATTCACTTTTTTTTTTTTTTTTTTTTTTTGAGACAGAGTCTTGCTCTGTTGCCCAGGCCGGAGTGCAGTGGTGCGATCTTAGCTCACTGCAATTTCTGCCTCCCAGGTTCCCAGGTTCAAGCAATTCTCCTGCCTCAGCCTCCCGAGTAGCTGGAATTACAGGCATGCACCACCACGCCCGGCTAATTTTTTTTGTATTTTTAGTAGAGACTGGGTTTCACCATATTGGCCAGGTTGGTCTCAAACTCCTGACCTTGTGATCTGCCTGACTTAGACTCCCAAAGTGCTGGGATTACAGGCATGAGCCACCGTACCCGGCTTGCATTCACTTTCTAGAGGGTCTATGACCTTCTATTCTTTGTCCTTAAAGTCTCTTTTTCACATAATGGCCAGTGTGGTCTTTAAAGGTACTGTCCATATCATATTATTCTTCTCCTGCCTAAAACACTTCAATGGCTGCACATTAAAAATACAACAAAATTGAAATCTTTTCCCTGTGTCTAGAATCTGCAAGACCCTTGCCAACTGTCTCTCATCTCATGGCACTAACTGCATCTAGCCTCTTTCTTGAACACACTAGGCTCATTGCCACCAGTTACCTCTTATTCTCTTGAACACACTAGGCTCATTACCACCGTATGCCTCTTATTGTCTCTGCCTGAGATGCTTTCTCCTGACACCTTTATCTGTTTGACTCCTTTCTGTCTATCAGGATATAGATCAGGTGCCACCTCTGAAGAGATGCCCAACTCCTAACCACACTAGTCTTCATGTCCTATTTCCCTCTTTCATTTTCTAACTAGCAGAAATGATTTGTCAACCAGAATAAGCTCCATCAAGGTCATTGTTTTCTTTTCTGTTGTATCCCCAATGCCAATGTTTAGAATCATGCCTAACATCCTATAAACCTTTGTTGAATTAATGAAGTAATAAAAACTTTATCAATCTATTCTATTCTTCATCTCATGTCCTGCCTTCTCTCTAAACCCTTTTTTGATAATACCTACTCTCTCTCTTCCTCTCTGAGATTCTGAACTTCCTCTTTGCTGGTTGAATATGCCTCTGATCTGGGGTTTGCTTCAGGTACTCTTTAGTTTATTATCTCCAACTGAATTAAGTCTATGTCTTATTTCACCAATGCTACAGGTTACTTTTGGGAATAATCACCAAGAAGTATACTTTTGCACCCCACTCAGTAAGGCTATGCTCTCTGTGAACCACAAGCCCACTCAGACCTCTGAAGAGATGGATGTTGTTTTGAGCATTTAGCCAATAGTATGTTCTTACTCTTTCTGCATTCTGTTGCCTCTTCACATAAATATAGAAGATGAAATTGTCTTGTTAGAGACCATACATGGTAAGACAATCTTATAAGCTTGTCTTGTTGCTTCAGAAAGTTACTGAGGCATCAGTAGCTCTATGGACCTCTCTGCTGTGGTTACATAGTGTGGGTTCTAGTGAGCTCTCCTGTCTTAATCTCTTATCCTGTCTTTGAGGCCCCTCTTTAGATTGCCCAGATATAAGTTTAGCCCTTTGATCTGGCCATTTGCTTCTCGTAACACTCATTACATTTGCTGCAATTTTAACCCCCACGTCAGCAATCATGAGATAACTTTATCTGACACCAATTCTAGACCGGCATTAGCCGGTCCTCTGGGACACGGCTAATGCCTCTGGGACACGGCTAATGGCAGTCTAGAATTGGTGTCAGATAAAGTTATCAGACAGAACACTTACGCAGATACATTTTGCTTAGCATGAACTATATTTTATAAATTTGATCCAACATTTAAAATTAGATTTCACATAAAATTTAGATATCCAGGTTGTGTTGAAAAATTAATTCTAGCAATGATGGGTTAATAATTTCACATGGCAACACATTACAGGAGGAAGCAGCAACAGTGTTCTTTAAATTCACACATACTTGCATTCTGAGAGGCCACTCCAATCTGATAATGCATGTTTAACACTTATAATCTAGTCCCTCTAGACATCTGAGTTTGAGACCTCTGCACTACAATAATCATAGAGTTATACTATGGGGAGCCACTGGGGAGTTTTACACAGGAGAATGATACAATCTGAATTGTGTTTAAAAATATCACTCTGGATGTTTTATGCATAATAGTCTCTACTGTGGCAAGAAAGGAAAAAGATAAACAATATTTAACACTTATTAAAATCATCTAGGATGATTGCCCAAAAGCCCCAGCCTGGTATTTGATCTGCAGTGATTGCCTGCTCCATGCTGGCCCCTAGGTGGTATTAGGGACAGTAAATTGGTCAAGCAAGAAGCTTTCATAAATGCTTTCTCCACTTGTGCATATGAAAAAGCTGTAAGTGTTCTAACCTCTGTTCTCCTTTTCTCCTCCTCAACTCTTACCTTCTCTTCACTTCTGCTCCATCACTGGGCATAGATTTGCTGCGGAAAATGATGCTACCTCCTCTGCATTGGAGTTCACTGCTCTCCAGACTTCTCCTGGCCCAAGAGTCATGAATTCATTTTACCCTTTATTCAGTTGAGGTGAGATTGGCCTTTTACAACCTGGGGCAGTTTGATCATTGATGATCTGCCTGGCAGAGATGCTCATACATACAGGTGTGTTTCTACTATTCACCCTGTTGGGTCCATGGGTCTGAAGCACACTCATCAGTTGCTATGGCTAGTCATAGTTTCCTCCCTGGATTCCATCATCAAGTCAGGAACCCATATATTTTTTGCCACACTTGTTGGAAGACCTCTTTCTGATTTTATTCCTCCCCCTGCTATGTGAGAAACTCTTCACTGGATTCCCAATTCCTTCTAGGGAATTCCCTATATTTCCCAACATCGTGAGTCCTCTCCAGCATTCTTCCAGGTGTAATCTCTTGATAAATGTCATTCTAGAATTCTGCTTCAGGTTCATATAGACAGTGTCACAAAATCATTTACTAGAAGTAAGAACAGGATTATTCTCTGATACTACTATTTGCCTTAGGGCTAGAAACTTAGGAAGCCAGAGCGTTTAACAATGAACCACATTGCTATCTAAGAAATGCATTTAATGATGATTAAAGCAATAGTAATTAAAGTGAAAAGAGGGCTCTACCCATGCATATGGAACATGAGTGCCCTCAATTAATCAGCTCGTTATTATTAAATATTTATTTGAACACCCACCGTGCAGGAGGCATGAAGTTCTGAGAGAACACACCAAAGACATGGACCTTACCCTTTGGGAACCTGTGATCTAAAGCAATTTAGACTTCAACTTGTGACAATATGCTCTGGCTGTGACTCTCTGTAGATAAAACAAAGGTTGAAATTCAAAGCATCTCTAAGCTCCAATTTAATCTACTGCTCCCTACACTACTCATATTTCAAATCCTCTGCTTTACTCTCTGCTAGCTAAAGAATGAGTCCTCCCACTATCCTTTAAGATTCAGCAAAGAGCTCATCTCCTCTGTGAAGCCTGCCCTGACCCTCCCAGCAGTGTTGATGCCTCCTTTCATGCTTTTGACAGCACCATATGTGTCTATTAAACTCTTCATAACATTACCTTGTCATTCCTTTTATTCAAGCCTTTTCTTATGAACGCTAGGTCCTGAATGGAGAGCTTGAACCATGTTATTTCATCTTGTATTAGTAATGTTACTCCTTGAAGCCAGATCTCATTCTCAAGAATCTGATAATCATTTAATTAATTTAAAATTTCCTCTGTGCTAGGCATTGTTTAGGATATATGCCTATAGAAATGGCAGCTGTAAGGTTTAGCATAAGGTTTAGGACAGATTTTTTAAGTGAATTTTGGAGGAGTATATGATGACTATTATATGCAAGTATAAAAGGGCCATCCTAGTTTAAGTATTCTGGGAAGCCTCCCTGCCAGCATGACGTGGATATGGGAGTGAGAGAGAACAAGACAAGAGGGAAAGGAGTCAGAAGGCTGGAGTCCAGAAATCAGAGACTGTACCCCAAAAGATTATACCCTGAAAGAAAGGAGATCATTTTGGCTACTACCCTCCAGCAAACATGAAACTCATTCCATCTTTACAGCTTTGCTTAAGCTGGAAAACTGTTCTCCTTACTGGAAATGTCCTTATACATGCTCTCAATGTATTATACTCTTTCTCATCCTTCAAAACTGCATTTTAGTCTCTCTCTTTTCCTCTATGGAACTTTATCTTTTGATTCTAGATCGTGTCACTATTGCATTTTTGGGACACGTTTGAACATGCATTATTTAGTCTTCTCTTTGAACACTTAATCATATTCTGTCATTCATGTAATAATATTCAGATAACAACCTCCTTTAATTGCCTTTGTTTGCTTTTTGTTGTTGTTTTGTTAATCATCATGAAAATCCCTAATCAACCATGCTTGGTTTCTTTCCCATATCATCCACCCTATTCAGGAAGGTTCTTTGCTCTCACAACCAGCAGAGTAAAAAGAGGGAGGAAATGGAGACACCAAAGGCCATGAGGATAGAAAAAATGAGGCTATTCTTGTCCAAAGCATAGAGGTTGAGCATGGTGGGAGGGTCAACTACAGTGGATTCTTATTGGTCTGCCCTTTGAGATCAGACCCTTCAGCACAATCTGTCCTCTTTCTTTTTTCTTTTTTCTCCAATCCTGGAGAATGATCATTCATCATCCCTGCCATGGTGTAGATTGTACAGGGTTTTGGACTACTATAGTGCTCTGTTCATAAACCTGAAGTAGAGTTCCTCAGTGACAGAGAACACCTGCCCATTTCTTTTCTGATGCTCATTGGGATGATATCATTATGGGCTGTGCTGTATCTGAGTAACATTAAAGATATTAAGTCTTTCACCATGATGTAGCAATTCAGTTACACATTAAACAATTGACATTGTGAAAAGGAGACATCAGAAACTTTCAAAAACAGTGAGAAATCCTCTTGATGGGTACTTCATAGCAAGGACCCCTTGTGGTAACTCTCCGTCAGGCCTTCTCTGATCTGGAGCACAAGACTGAAGCCTGGGATTGCAGATCAAGCCATGGTCCGTGGCTTGGCTCACCTGAACTTCCAATGCTTTCTTGAGGAAATGAGTCCCTGTACATGTCTAAATCTACTTTACTACCTGCCTGACATCCCAAGTGATGCTCTTTGGTAGCCTTGCCCTTAGCACAATACCAGCGTGCCACCACCCAGGAGCTATCATTGCCCTTTCCTGACAGGTCACCCTGGACTCAGGAAAGTAACATCACAGGTCTGTCCCAGCTACAGGGGAAATGAAGCTCTCAGGTCTCCTTCCAAATGCTGCTTATATTTTTATTTACATATTTTATTTGTGTTAACTTTTTCTCTTCTTACCATATCCTGACTGTATTATAAATTGCCATATATACAGAGATTGTGTCCCATCATTTTCTTACATTTTATTGAACATCAAACACTGTTTTTTTTGCACACTTTAGATGTCTGGTAAATATGTTTTGTTGAGTTAATACATACAAATTTAACAGGAGACAGAATAAATCTAATCACAGATAAAGACTCTTGTTCAATCTCTTAATAGGGAAGTACTTTTGAGATAACATATTTCATGAAATGTCTGTATCTTTTCAACACCATCTAGTCACACAGAATAGACCAAGCATGTTGCAACCCTAAGGTGAGGTCATTCATGAAGCAATCTTAAAATTGTGATCTAGTTTCTAAGAGAAGGCATATACCCCATTTTGTTGAGACAAATGCTTCTGGTCTCCTGGCTCAGATTGCAGAAATATTTTTTCTAAAGGAGTCAGGACTTATTTGGATCTGTCCTTGTAGGATGGAGGCCTGAAGAGATATAAACAACCCAAGTGACAAGATTTTTATTTCCTATGTATGACTAGTTATGGTGTGCTTCATAATATGGGTAGCATATCCACTTCAAATTGAGAAAGACAAAGTTCAAAAAGGTTAAATGACTTGCTTAAAGTCACACAGCAATACATGGCCAGGCTTTGCCAATTCTCCAGGTTTGATCAGTCCTGTGCATGGATGCCAACTGCTAGACAAAAGGAATCTATGCTCCCCAGAGGGCTTGGGGGAAGAATTTCTCTCTTGTCTGGGTCATACTTGGGGCTGCATGCATTGTTCCATCTTGCCTTGGAAGGTGATTGTTAGTGAAGCCCCTTCCAAACTATTCTTGTAATAATTTCCATCCTGAATCCCAGAAAAATTGAGAACACCGGGTGGGGTTCTGTCCCTCCTGTAAATCTCCTGGCTTGTTGCTATTTATTTAATGATTAATCCTTCAGCACTGCCTTGTTAAATAGAAGGGTAATATTTTCCTTCTGACTGGACTGGATGGGCTCCCAGTTCCAGTCAGGTACCTTTGGGCCATGTAGCTGAAGATATATAATGTGCCTTTTGTTTTGGACTCTGGAAACTGAGCTTGTGTGGTGGTGAAGGATGTTCCTAGTAGTGGATTTTCTTCTGTTTCTCAAGTTTATGGTTAAGAGGAGAACTTGTTATAAAGGTTAAGCTTTTATACCTGAGAGAACCAAGAAAGAATTAGAGTATCTACACCCTCATCTGCATGTATTGTTCCCTTAAATACCTGAGATCACTAAAAACATGAAATCTCCCTAATTAATACTTTTGTAGCTCTGAAATTTGCAAAAAATGGGTGAATTGTCAATATCTATAGTGTGTTTGCATTTGTTCAAAATAATTCAAATGTAACTTAATATTTTCTATTTTATAGTTAATTGACTGCTAATAGGAAGAGGGGGAAGAATAAAAAAAAGATGCCACAAATAATTGGAGAAATGACTTTAAGCTGAGACCCTTAGTGACCTTAGAGACAAAAATCTGAAACTAGGTTGAAGTGAGATAAGAGATTTTCTAATGAGGAACGTTAACTTTTTAGTGGATATTGCAGTTTCCCACCTCTCACAAGAATGGCAAACAGGTTGGCTTTGGAGTATTTATATGCATGCATTGGTTTGTGTGTGAGAGTTGTGTGTCTGGATGCCATGGGTTTGTGTAGTTTTTGTGTGAATGTGTGATAGGCTTTCTTGAAATTTGTGTCACTGTGGCCCTCCGAATCACTTTCTGTGGTCACTCTCACCTTGACAGGCTTGGGTGCTGTTAATTAAATCATCATATTTTTAAAATCATTTCCTTTTTATATGTTGATTATCAGACTCAGATCGTGATGTTGATGGAGGATTTTCACAAAACAAAAATGCAAACAAAAGCAGAAGTTTACCACCAAATAAGAAATCTAAAGATGGAGCTATGTTGTGCCAAACAATTCTACCTGCCATCAAATGAGTCCAGGCTTATCACCTCAATCAGGGAATGTATACCTCCAGGCTGCAGATGGCTCATAAGGAATGTAGCTTGAGGTCAATAGCCTTGATGTAGCATCCTTTTTGATGAGTCTGAAGCTTCACCTTTTCAATGAAGACCTTACTACTGTACTATGTGAATTTTTTTCCCCTGAACTCCTATAATATTTTTAAGTCATATTTTTACTTATTTTTTCATCTTTTATTTTTTAACATGATTTAACAAGTAAGCACACTGAGAGAAAATACTTTGTATAAAGATCTTGTATCTGATATCGAACCCAGTGCAAAACGATGCTAATTTTCTTTGCCCAGAAATTATTTATAGTTTTATGATTTGATTGAATTCTATGTCATTAAGAGAATAGTGTTTAGAATCCCAAATACAGTTGCCTAAAACTTCTTTTGTTTGTGCAATGTGTTGAGATACAGAAAGAAGTAGATGACATGATTCCTATTCTTGGGGAAATCTGTAAAGGGAATATATTCTGTGTATTTTACCCATCCTTAGAGAAATAGTTGTAGACTTAGGGAATGAATAAGTTTTTGAAATAAAGTTACCTATTATTACTGTTGGGTCAATATTTCTCTTGGTAGCCCTTGGGTTTATATAATACAGTGAAATTGAGTCTGTTCATTTCAGCAAAGGTGAGGATAACAAGAACAGCTCAAGGAAGCAGAAAATAAATTACTTTATTCTGTTTAGTTTGATATATTTAGATATTTAGATATTTGATATCTCATTGAGTGAGTATCCCATGCCAGGTATTGGGTTAGATGCTGAGAATACAGAGATTATTTGGTTATAATCCCTGCCTGCATGGTTATCAAGATATTTTGGTAGGTAGTGAATTTCCCTGTTTTGTTTTGCTTTGTAGAAGTAGAAACTGAGTTCACAGGGATTGTGATAAAGCATGATGGAAATCATGGGAGGATTTAGTGACGAGTTTCTGTGCCTCAGTTATTTATTTATAAAATGGGGCTTATGATATCTATCTCTCCCAACCAGCTGGATTATTGTTAGAAGGAAATGAGATAGAGAGATGCCAAAGCTAGCTAAGAGGTTGTAAGTTTTCTCATTCATTAGGCACTGTTTTTAGTGTTTTCGGATTTCCACCATTTCAGCAGCCCCTCTCTACAGAAGAATGAGTGGTGACTGAGACACTGACTTTGGGAACTGAATTGGTCCGAGGACCCACAGAAGACTTGAGTCTAACTTGTGGACTAGGAATGAACAAGAGGAAACAGCACCCCTCCTTTAAAGGCCCATGGCCTGTCTGCTTCTTAGAAGTTTCTTGGCATGGTTCCCTGGTGGGAAAGGTAAAAGCACAGATGGCCCCAGAGCAGACAAAGTATACATCTGTGTGTAATGTGACGTAATTCTCCAACATACATACCTATCAGGGATGCATAAATATTTCCAAACCACATTGAGGAAAGCCCCATAGGTTTTAAACAAAAATTATATGAGACCTTTTCTAGAAAGTAAAGCCATGTAAATGTATGTTTAAAACCCGTTATCCTCTCCCTCTGTTAACTATGTACTACACATTTGACAAAAAGGGGCAAGTGTCAAGTTATGGCAGCTCATTTTCTGGATCTGATGAGTTGGCATAACTATTGCATTTATGGATCGGGAGGACCTAAACGCTGAACAGATGGCTGGTCCAGGAGTAAGATCATCAGCTAAGACTTTCTTACTTGGGATGAGACCAAAATGGTTACTACACATCCCAGCAAAGTTCGTAAAAATCCTTCTCTTTGCAGTTCAGCCCCTAGACAGTCCCCTACTCCCTCTCCTATTGCAGAACAGCATGTGGATTGCTCAGTACAACCTGTTCATCACATCCTCCTGTTCACTGCAAAATTATGGAAATATTCTCTGAGCTGCTTTCCTCCCTGCCCAACGAGTCATCTCTGTGTGAAAGGCCGACCTTATAAATCCTGGTTTGTATTGTCCTCTCCGTGTCTCACAGATCTACCTCTGCTAAATTTTCTTCTCTCTTTTCTGTTTTAAAACTTATCTTCTTATTTAAAAACATATGTCTTAAAATAACCTTTTGTCTTTCATAATGTGGAAAAAAGAAAGAAATTACCCTTTGGAACTAATGCTTGCTGATGTCTTACTGATTTACTGGCTCTCTCAGAAGTGCTTTAGATGTATAGATTCATTTAATCGTCACTGGGACAGATACTATTAGCTCCATTTTAGAGACGAAGAAATGGAGGCAGGGGAGGTAATATTTGAGTGCCTAAGGTCGGGGAGCTGGTAGGATATAATGACTCTGAGATGTAAATCTAGGCCGTTTGGTTCTAATCGTCATGTTTTATGATAACTACATATGTACAGCTTTCTCTCACACCTATTTCCCCTTCCTGCTATTGTTTTCTCTTCAAATTCTCAAGAAACCATCTGCTTTTATGGTCCCGACTTTCATCCCACCCTTTTGCAAACACTTACTGTCTCATATTCATTACCACAACTCTACTGAGATCTCTTTTTCAAGGTCATCTTTGAAATTCAAGTTGTCTCTTCTCATGGTGAGTTCTAATCCTTCTTGATAGATGTGCAATATTAGCCTAAATCCTTCTCTTTAGTTACTTTTGCTTTCACCTAATCACTTCTGGACACCCCCCTAGGGCAACCTAGAGAGAATAATTGCCAGAAGAGTATACGAATTGTAAAGTCAAGGAGACTAATATTCCAACCTAGGATTTTAGTGATATTAATAAGTTCCTGGGCCGGGCGCGGTGGCTCAAGCCTGTAATCCCAGCACTTTGGGAGGCCGAGACGGGCGGATCACGAGGTCAGGAGATCGAGACCATCCTGGCTAACACGGTGAAACCCCGTCTCTACTAAAAAAAAACGAAAAACTAGCCGGGCGAGGTGGCGGCGCCTGTAGTCCCAGCTACTCGGGAGGCTGAGGCAGGAGAATGGCATAAACCCGGGAGGCGGAGCTTGCAGTGAGCCAAGATCGTGCCACTGCACTCCAGCCTGGGCGACAGAGCGAGACTCTGTCTCAAAAAAAAAAAAAAAAAAAAAAAAAATAAGTTCCTGAACTATAATTTAGTTGGAATAGGTGAGAGGCCACGAGGAGAAAAAGAGGTCAAAGTATGTATGTAGGGAGGGGTGGGGGTGGGTGGGTAGGTGTGTGTGGGGATATCCAAGGCTGTGGACCTTGTCGTAAAGTTAATAAAAATAAGAAAGTTTAAAAAAGGAGCTGATTTGGGATATAAATTAAAAATTTTAATTTTTAAATGATATGCTTGAAGTGCTGGCAGTGTATCCAAATGAAAATATTCATTGGGAAGTTGAAACGTGAACTGTAACCTTAGAACTCATGGAAATAGGTGAGATTTTAAGAGGGAGAATAATACTGAGAATGACATTAACAAAATGTTTTTCATACCAGTCCTTTGCATAAAAGACAAAATAGCCAACTTAAAACTTAAAGCCTTTCAGAATCTGGCAACGGACATTTCAATTCCATTCAGGCCAACAATTGAGTGCTTATTATGTCAATAAAAGAGAACAAGAAAAAAAGACACATTTTTTTAGTCAGTGTCCTTGGTCGCAAACAACAGAGACAAAGCCTGAATAAATTAAGCAGAAAAGGAATTTATTGGAAGAACACTGGATAACTCCAAGAATAATTGGGAAGAGTAAAGAACTGGCCTCAGAAAATGAGCAGAAGCTGAAGTAGGCTAGTGTGTGTGCCTGAATTACATCTAAGAAGATGCCACAAAAAGAATCTGACCTAAAGTACTAGGTCTGGGTATTAGAAGTCGCCACTGACATGGTTGCTGGGAGATGCATGCCGTCACCACAGTTAGAGGCATTCCAATTTGCTTCCTGTGTCTTTGCTTTATTTGCTCCCAATTAAAGTCCCAGGGAAAATATGCAATTGATTGAGTTTCAATGAAGTGCCTGTTGTCTAGCTGCCAGGAGCTAGGGAAAACATATCTGTTCTCCAAGGGAGTGAGTTCCAATACTGAGTAGCCCAAAAAGGCAAATGCCCAATTCAGTTGCTGTCTTCTTAACAACTTATAGATCAATTGAATCAGACAGACATATAGTAAAATGTACTAAATTAAATACATTCCATATAGTACAAGTAAAGAAAACTTAAAAAAAAATCTGGCACCTTTACAATTTGATCAATTGATTATAGTTAGACTTCGTTCAGTAAATATGAAGAAATTTATCCCTTACTTCTGCCTGTTAGAAATCCATCCATCTCTCTCTTAAGTTACAACACATATATCATGCCCTGTTTGAAAACTTTCCAGACAGTCCCAGTGACCAATGATTTCCTTCTCTGGTGAAATTTTTGTTTCACTTTTGTGGCACTCATCCCGAAGAGAATATCTGCCTCCTGTCTCTTAGATACTTTGAGCTAACACAGTGTATGCATAACACAAGAAATATTCAATAGACATTAGTTAGGTGACAGAAGGATGCAAAATTTTTGAATTGTCAAAAACCAATTAATTGCACAATATTAATCCTCCCACACATGCAAAAATTACAAAAGACTTGGGAGTTGATGATTTGAGGGTAAATTTTTTGAGATAGGTATTTGTGTCTCTCCACTTGAGCTAAGTGAGAAGAGGTTTGAGGAGACCCACAGCAAAGCTAAAGAAGGTGATCACATCTGCTTCCTCAGCTTCAAGATTCATGTCTACAGCACTCTGAAATGGAAGGGAAAGTTTTCATTTGAAAGCCAGTTTTGAGTTGTTTTTTTTTTAAATATGAGATTGGGGATGTTAATTAGTAAATGAAGATGATTTTGTGTTGTATAATTTTTATAACGTAAGAATTATCAGTAAAGCCCCTTCCCCTAGACAGATTTAGAGAGACTGGATGAAAGTGGTGGAGTGAGGGTGGGACCGGGGAAGGGAGAGACAAAAGTACAGTGACTTCTGATTACACTTTGTACATCTTGTTTCCTTAATGTAATGGTTACCTTTGTCATAAAGAACTTAATATTCGTGGTTGCAGAACTGTAGTTGAAGCTTGAATGGAAAATAGCCTTTCTGGGGTTATATCCATTATGATTCTTCTCCCTCACCAGCTCCATCCCATGTAACTCTCACTGTCACTATCATACTGTTCATGGGGAACACCACAGCGGATTCTTTTATCTAGGGGCATATTGTATCACTCTTTTGTGCTTTACCATGTTGGACAAAGAGACAGCTTAGTCTGGTAGCCTTCATTTCTCTGTGCTGTGATCCTAGCCCGAGAGATCTTATCTACAAAGAGGGACTTCTAAGATTCCGGCAATCTTTTTGTTTCCTCTCTTGATTCCAATTTCTGTTTTCGTTTTGCTACCAAGAAATTCTTCAATTTTCAAATGCCTTCATGAGCTAATGAACGCTGAATTCTAAAAGGCAATAGTGAAGTCTGTCTCAACTATTCTCTATATAAATAACTTTACATGGCATGTTCATAGAATCAAGCATCTAATCAACGTCTGATCAAGGATTTAGGGAATGCTCAAAGTAGAATTGTTAGAGGTCATTGGGCCAGCTGTTCTTAACCAGTGTTGCGGCAGGTGGAAGAACTATGAGGTGTGTCATAAGTCAACTGTCACTGAAAAGAGTTAAATGCTTAAGTATATGGATGATATTTCTTTTACACTATAGAGCATTTCAGGGTTGCTTCTGTAAAAACAACTGTAGTACTTTTGTACAATTTGTTGTGTGCTTTTTTGACTAGCAGAAAAAGGGATAAATGGCAGCCCAACTTTCTGTAATATGTGTGGGTTACACCTCATCTTTTCTGTTTCAGGCATAATGACGACTGCTGCTGATGAACTATTCAATATTGTGGTGCCAAATCTACTGTGAAATGTTTCCAAGCCACATTGCACCTGCTTTCTCCTCATTTCTAGCTCTCCTTGCATGTATAACACATTTAATTTACTGTATACTTCCAGGTGATAACTGTTACTTATTTTCCTATGCTCTTTAATATGAGTAAGCATTTAACTTTTCTGTATCAGGTCCATTGGACTGAAAGCCTTTTAGTGGTAAGGTCTATAAATTACAGTATTTCCAGCCTTATAAGTATATAATCGGTTCTTGATAAAATTAGGCATTGGCTAAGTCCTTTGGAAATCTAGTGTAAATATATTTTTTTCCTCTTCAATTATCTTAATAAGTCAGGCTAGCATCAATGTCTTGAACTAATTATAGAAGTAAATATCTAAGGAATGATGAGACAGAAAACAGTCTTTTTAATCCCTGGCATGCATGACCTAGCCCAATGGAGAAGACAAGATGTATTATGTTCTAAAAAAATTAATCCTTCAAGAGAGGGGTTTGTTTTAAAGAATTTGATTTACATTAATCACTTAAATGTTTCTCTTTTCTCGTCCTTTCCTTCAGCTACATCTTTCCTGTTGGCTTCTTATTCTCATGACAATAGTACTCAGTCCCTTTTTTGAACACACTGTCCACACAGACGGAATGCCAATGCAGCTACCTGTTTAGTGACCTGGAATCAGCTAACTGGATACCTAAGTAATATAACACTGGTTTTTCCAACTTTAAGTTTTAAGAAAATTGAAAAAGTTCCAATAAAGTAAGCTATGAGTTACTTTCCTACTCTTACATTCAGTCATGGAGACCTAAGTTTGATATACTGACTCTGCCACTTAGATGTTTGACCCAAGACATTGCTAATTCTCTAATCCTCAGAGTCTTCATTTGTCAAAAGGTTTCAGCAACATTTACCTTATTGGGTTATTATAAGAATTAAATAAAATAACAATCGTATTTAAAACCCTTATATACCCAAATAGCAAGTACACAGGTGTACTCAATGCAGAGTGATTACAAATAATAATAGCAAAAACACATTATAGTAAAGGAAAACTGTGTTCTTGTTTTAACAACACTACTAATTAGCTGTCACTTTTGTTGTATATTTCATTTATGTATTTAAATGTATGTTCACATTTAATCCATTCTATGTATGTTCATATTTCTCTTCTCTTCTCTCTTCTCCTTTTTCTTTTTCCTTTTCCTTTTCTTTTCTTTTCTTTTCTCCTTCCTCCCTCCCTCCCTCCCTCCCTCCCTCCCTCCCTCCCTCCCTCCCTCCCTCCCTCCCTCCCTCCCTTCCTTCCTTCCTTCCTTCCTTCCTTCCTTCCTTCCTTCCTTCCTTCCTTCCTTCCTTCCTTCCTTCTCTCCCTCCCTCCCTTTCTCTCTCTTTCTTCCTTTCCTTTCCTTCCTTTTTCTTTTTCTTTCATGACAGGGTCTCGCTGTATCACCAAGGCTAGAGTGCAGTGGCATGAACACATCTTACTACAGTGTCAACCGCCTGGGTTCAATTGATCCTTTCACCTCAGCCTCCTGAGTAGCTGAGACCACTGGTACAAGACATCACACCTGGCTAATTTTTAAATTTTTGATAGAGATGGGGTCTTGCCATGCTGCACAGGCTAGTCTTGATCTGCTAGGCTGAAGCAATCCTCCTGTTTTGACCTCCTAAAATGTTGGGATTACAGACATGAGCCACAATATCCAGTCTGATGTGTTTCTTCACAAATCATTTTGGACCCAGAGAATTTATGTTTAAAATGGTAATCGGGGATTTTGGTTCTGGTAATGGTGGAATAGTTTACAGTGAACTAATCCTTCAACAGATGATAAGTAGAACTTTTGGGGAAAGTATTTTTAAAAATCTTGGTAATAATGGGCTCAGATAAGAATCATCAATAAATGTTAAAATAACGTATGTAAGTTTGAGAGTAAAAGGGTATTACTCATATTTTAACTTTGTCGTTATTTGTACTTTGTAGTTATTTGCACTTTAGAATGTATACTCTGAATATATTTTGATTCCTTTGTGCTTTAGAAAATGAATTCTAAATAAAGTAGCACTGAAGGGGCATCATATCAGCAAATTACTCTCATAAGATTTAGAAAAAAATTATATATGTGTATGTATATATATATGCACACATATAACAATTTATAAATAAATACATACATAGTCAGGATTATATATAATAAAAGGAATGTAAGATGTCTACACTGAAGCCTATAAGATATGCCTTAGATGAGTTAAAGAACTAAAGTAATGATGAGATATGCCATGTTCATCGATTGGAAGAGTCAATATTGTAGATATTTCCTGAGGTTGATTTATAGATGCAACAAAATTCTAATAGATTTTTAAAATTTTTTTAGAAAATGAAAAAATGATTATACAATTTATATGGGATTGCAAAGATCTAGAATAACTCTTAACACATATTGAGAAAGAATAACTGTATTTAAACTACCTGATTTAAAATGTTACTACAAAGCTACTGTAATTAAGAACATGTGGTATTTGTGTAAGAACAGATATATATAACAAAGAAACAAAATGGAGAATCTAGATGCAAATCCACATATCAATTGACCCATAGTCAATTGGGTACAAGTGGTTTGTTACATAGATAAATTATACAGTGGTGAACTTTGAAGTTTTAGTAGATCTGTCACCAGAGTGGTGTACATTGTATCTAATGTGTAGTGTTTTTTTTGTTTTTTGTTTTTTTTTTTAATCACTAGCCTCCCGGGCCATACTCCCCCTTCTGAGTCTCTAAGAACAGTTGGATAAACTTATAGGAAAAAGGTGGACATTGACCCCTATCTCACACCACACACAAAAATTAATTAGAGCTGGACCATAGATTGAGACATAAAACTGTTTTTAAAATTAAAAATAAAATATATTTTGAAAATCAAACATATTTGAAAAACATCAAACACATTTAAAAAACACATTGAAAAATCAAACATCTTTATGACCTTGAAGTAGATAACTTTTTAGCAATGAAACCAAGCAAACAAAACATAAAATTAAAAAATGATCAACTGAACTTCACCAAACTGAAGATCTTACACTCCCAAGGAATAATAATGGTTCATTTCAGAGAGAATGTAAAGGTAGAGAGTTGATTCCTTTGATACTGTGTTATAAACTGAAAGAGACTAGTTCTACTCAAGTTGCTCAGTTTTCCACAATTATTGGAAATGAGAATTGAGGTTTAGGTTATTTTCAATTGTAAAGGAATAAAGTTATAGTTTTACACACTTTTCCTTAGATTTCAAATCCATTATATGAGTTGGAAATAAGCATATTAAGGGGAATATTGTTCAAGAAATACTGCTTTTGGGTTCAAGATGCATAGTTGTTGTATATTGCTAGAGAAACACCTATTCCTCTGTAGCTGTTTTCTTGTCCAGTATTCTGCATTTATTGGCCAGTTTACCTAAATACTTGTTCCTTCTATGTTGATATGAGTCCCATTTCTACCATTTATCTGGTAATAGATGTGTGCTAAAATGGTCCAAGAAATCCATTTCTTATGGCTAAAATTTTCATATGACAGTCCATAATCAGTTGCAGTAGCATTATTTTCATAAGTTCTTTTTCAACTATTCATGTTTTTGCAGCAATGTAATAATTTAAATTTAAGTCTTTTCCATGGAGCTCAGCTGAAGACTGTGATTATAAGAACTGTTTTAAAGAAAGTTTCTCTCGGTCATATTCCTGTGATCTGTGGAAAAATTGCTTAAACTTTTTGAAATGTTTTTTTCCTTACAGTGTGTGTGTGTGTGTGTGTGTGTGTCTGTGTGTGTGTGTGTGTTTTACCTGGGCTGACACATTCATAGGGTTTTGGGGAGATTAACATAAAATGTAACTGTCAAGTTATTTTATAAAAGTCTGAATCATATCACTAACATCGACTGTTTGTTACATTTTGCTGTGGTTGATGTTTCTCCACCCATTCTACCTGACCCTGGTCCTGGGACCTACCTGATTCTTTTAGACTTGACTTCTTCCCCACATACCTCCTCCGACTAGTTGAAAGGATTGACTAGTTCTTAATTCTTATTACCATTATGCTTTCCAGAACTGGAAAGAACTTGTTCCATAGTCATCGTTTCCCATTGTTTGGTCATCTGTGTGGATTTTTAAATTTTTTTTCCCCTCTCACACAAATCTGAAGTGTTTTATTTTAGGGACATAAAGCTTCCTCTGAATCTTTGCTTTTGGTTACGTCCTTTAAGATTATTTTTCAGATACAAACTGCTTTGTGATGGGTGTAATTACCTATTCCCTTAAAGACTAAATATCACACTGATTTGTAGGACAATTAATTGAGACAATTATGTGAACTGCTTATCTTTATGTGATGTAGTCACAGCTCATGTGTCCTCCAGTCTTGGGATGTAAGCAGTGAATTAGGTTTCAGAAGAGTTCAATGATTTTGCTATTTCAGGTGGCAAAACAAAACATACCATCCATTTCTGAGGGAATGGACAGCCCTTTTACATCTCCCCTTTATCCCACACTGTATCTTCCTTTTTCTCCAGGTATCAATGTGATTTCAATAGTGTGTGGTGCATATTGAGACACTGCCAGCCTTGGGAAGACCAGGCAATCCTCATGCAATGTGCTCTCTGATTAATTCTCTCATTTGATATACACAATCTTCTGTAGAGTTATCAATATAGATATTATTCTTCCAAATTTCAGGTAATAAAACTGAGGCTCCAAAGAATAAAGTAATTTATTAAATGGTAATGAATGAGGAAAATAAACATGCCGGATATTTCATTCCTGGTCTAGGACTGGTTTCTCCATAATCAACAGATTCCAGTCATGTAGCAAAACAACAAATATAAGTAAATTAAAAAAACCCACGAAATGGTAATACCTTAATTTGAATGCAAAGGCAAACAACAACATTTACAACAATGAAGTTAAGACTCTTAAAGCTGTTCCAGTAAATTGCCTGATTATATTTGATAACTTCTTTCATATAAGTACATTTTATTTTTACCCTCTACTTAAGTGTCTTTCTAGCTTAATCTCACAAATAGCATATTCAGTTCATACATACATAGCTAGAAACACTTCTTGTGATTTTCTCCCTCCTTGCTCATGTTTTTTTTTTTTTTTTCTCTCTCTCTCCCTTTTTTTATGATTATGGCAACATTGACAGCTGTGTTCATTGCGATCTATGGCTGCCTATACCTTTAAGTACCTAGCTTGGAAATCATTTTGTCCCTCTAGATTTGAAAAATTACACCCCGTCTTCCAATTCAAGATACACTGAGACAGAGCTGTGCTGTCTGCAAGAATATTAGTTCTGAGAATAGGATTGCTGTTTGCACCACACACTCTGCTCTCTTGCCAGCAATAATCAAAGCGAGCTTGTATTTCTTTAATGACAAAGCCTCCCGGTGTGTTAATTTGGTTCTCAGTGACACTACATCTTGTCAGAGGAGTGAGAGAAATGGGAAAACATACACTAATATCACTGTCAGCCAAGTGGCACATTTTTCTATGTAATCCATCTCTGGAAAGCAAGGGTCTTTGGCTCCCACCTCTTGGTGAATCTCTAGGCTCTGTAAGTGCTGCAGACTCAAACTTCTCATTATGTCCAAGGGTAGGACTTTTCCCCTGTGACTGCTCACTCTGGCCCAAAGAAAATTCAGTTTGTTTGCCATGAGAAATGATGATGCAGGGGCATCATCTCTCTACTGTCTCCTAAATGTGTTTTATCCCATGGTACAGAAGAAAGAGGGGGTATATTATCTGATGGACTTAGCTGTAACTGACTCTCTGATGGTGAACAATTATCCTAGTGTCAGTACCCTCGTTTGTAAGATGATGACATTGACGCTTAATGCTTAGCCCATGGTAAGGATTAAGAATAATACCTGAATTGCTTTGTGGTCACAATATTTGTCCACTTCTTTTCTCAGAACTGAGATTGATTTGTGAAGCAACAAAATAACAACTTAGCTCAGAGGCTATCTTGAGATATAGTTCTAGGTATTTCAAATGTGGCTAAAATGGGGAACTGAGACCAAGAGTGTCATCCCGCACAGTTCCTGGAATATCTGTCCACTCATATCAAATATTTCAAAACTGGGGACTCATTGACCCTAACCTGTAAACTTTTAAAGTTCCAATGATGATCATTCTTTGGCCACTACAGTCACTTGTGTTGTCAATTAATTTTAAGTACCACCATTCTTCTGGGTTTTGTAGACAACTTTCTTCTACCTCCTATTCTTGGGCAATTCCTAACTCTTCAAGCTTGCATTGTAGCATTGGGTTTCTTTCTCAGATGTTAATGCTTACGCTAATGGTTGTTGGTTTTAGAAATCATTGTTATTCCTTTGAATTGGCAAATGTTTCCCAAATAGCTTGCTAAAGAGGAACTAGCACTTTCTTTACCTCTTTCCTTTCTCGTCAAGAATGCTCTGGGTTCACAGCAACCACTGGAGCCTGTCAGCATGCCCATCAGACTGCAAACCAGCCCAGCTGAGGGGAGCACTTGCGGGAAGTTCTCAGGGTCTGCCTGTTTGGTTTGCCTCTTCCTGTTTGCCTTGTAGCTTTAAATAATGCCGTTGCTTCACAACCACTTGTTTTTTGAGTAGGGAACAGGGCATATTTTTCTAGCAGATAAAATGACTTCCCACCATTCACTCTTTGTTATTTCCCCTTTCTGAAGGGCAGTCTGATGAATGCAGGGCAATGTGTAATACATGTTTTCCTGTTTTCTGCTCTTTCTCCATTGGGCTTGTCAGTCAGTCGTGGGCTTGGTTCTGAGGAGGATGTGGCATTCATGAGAAAGAAGTCAAAGAGCGTTTGTGTGATTAACCTTCTCAGAGAGCACATATTCTGATTCTGTGTGAAAATCAGGTTCCAGGGACAATTAACAATACCCATGATGCTCAATATACAAGCCATGAGATGAGAAGTCAGTCATTAATAAAAGGGAGTCATTGAAACTCAGTATTACATCACTATTTCCTGAGATATCATATCAGACAACCTCTGTAGTAACCCACTGGTGAATTGTGGTATGATATTGTTGATGAGACACTAATCAAGTGCTTACATTTACTATGGAGAAAAATAGGGAAAATAATGTGTTTAGGGTCTAGGCCATTTTGGCAAAAGTTCTTTGACCATTTGTCGTTTCTGATCGTACATCCCACAACAAAAATTTCCCTGTATATCATTGCCCCCATCTTCTTTGCTGAAGGCTCAGGATCTAGCCAGCTTTCTATCTCAATTAAGCTTTACCCTTCTATTAGCAAATTTTGGAGCCCCTTTCTGCCTCTAGAGGTTGGTTAATGTCTAATAGTTCCAGGGGAGAAGATTGATGTTGGCCACCTGTCTCATGCCAGTGGTATTGAGTGGAAGTAGTTGTCTGCGTAGCAACTATAAATATAAATTGTTTTTCAGCACTGCATTCATAATGCAAATTTTTCAAATTAATTTTTTTATCAAAAAATATCAATTTAGCTTTAATTTATATTTCCTAAATAAATTAAAAATAAGGTATGGGTAGGTAATGGATTCAGGCCATGGGTATTTCTGGTTTCTGAAATCATTCAGGGTCATACTGAATAAGAAAATTTTGTTTATGTGGTGGGATCTTAGAAGGTATCCTAACTCATTATGTCAACAGGCTACCTAGTTTGCAATCATAGTCACCACTTAGTTTATTCTAAAACCTCTTTTAATAATAAAGTCTTTCTCACTGGATATGCAAATATCTTATTATAAATGAACATTTATTTTAGGACACAGGAATAGGACTAGATACAAAGTTGAGTAGTGAGGAAAATGACTAAGGGAAGGGTATTGAGTGTAAGGATGAGGTATATTGGGTGTATAGTTTTTGCTTAATACATATTTTTTTCCCAAAAGCTGTCCTCTTGACATATGTTGGCAAGATAAATGCAATGTGATAATCAAATCAGGTGCTGGGCTCCGAGGCCCCAGCTGGAGGGTCATGAGTCAGCCATCATTCCTTGGTCACTCCTGATGGCAACAAGCAATGAAAACCAATCCTCAAACCACTTCAGAGGCACCAACTGTTCCCTTTAGCTCTTCTAGAAGGAGCCACATTAGCCAAGTATGATAATCTCCTGCTGCCCTGTCATTCTCTTCGGTTGGGATGATCATGAAGGAAAAAGGAAAAATCGTTTGAGTCCCTGGATCAGCCAGAGCAGATCCCTGGATGTGAGAATCATAAGTTCACAATTTTGAAGTGAGGGATTATTCTATAGAAACTCCAGTGTGTCAGAAGAAGGGAAAAGGTCTTATAGGAGAAAGAATGAGAGAGGCTAGCGTGAGTCCGACTGGCAGCAACTCTTACATTGGAGTTGTAAGCGGCCTCCAGCATTTCCCTTGCTCTTGCCTTAAGAGCTACACCTATCCATTGGGAGAGAATGATCCCTATCATCTCCCACTGAGAATTTCACAAAAGCCACAGTGGAGAGGAAGAAGCTGTACGAGAGTTTGTCTACAACTGGAAGGAACATGGATGGACTTCAGCAATGACAACACTGCGACCTGATTCCTTCTCCTAGTATGACAATTAGGATAGGATGTAGGCCTTTATGTATGGCATAGGGTAAAAGTGTGATGCTACCTCAGAAAGACTAATCATCAGACGACAAAAAACACCACCATTTACTTAATAAGCCTAAACAATATTTTAGACATGGTATGCATTCTTATGTGGTAAAGGGCACGGGAAGAGATGACAAAGAAATTAAAGATGTGTCATTGGCTTTAAGCTGCTTGTAGCCTAACTGAGAATTTGAAACCTATATAAAGGAAATAGTTAGGGACTAACACCAATAAAAATATTGAAAAAAGTAACATTGTTAACACCTTGAATAGTAGCCACAAAACAATGGTTTGTTTAATTTTTTTTTTTTTTTTTTGGCATTTCCCAAAGCAGCAAAGATTGCAAGAAGGCAGAAAGGGAGTGAAAAGAACGTAAGAATAAATGTGAAGAAAGGCAAATTTAAATTCCCCTCTATTCCTTCTTTGAATTGAAAAGCTAACCATTAAGACGAAACTGTCTCTCACTTTATAGAGCTTAGATTTCCCTTCTACTTCTTTGGTTATCAAAAATTCACAGATCTACAGCAAGTTCTATCTTTTCTGTGAAGCCTGAGTTTATCATTCTCACTCACAGAGATGTTTTTCTTTTCTTAAGTTTATTTTTTTATTTTTTTTTCCTTTACCTTTTTTCCTATTCTGACTTGGTCCACAGTTTCTAGTGGTGTATGTCAAGTCTCTTAGGGGAGGTATCTGAAGGAGTTTGTCCTTGATGAGAGAGGATCTCAAGGCCAAAAGAGCCATAGATGGAGCCTTAGGGGTTGATATATTTGTGAAGACAAGCCCAGGATGGGAGACGATTGTTTCTTCCAAAGAGTTGATAAACTGTCACGTAAAGAAGTAAGTAGGTTTCTCCTCCACTGTTCCAGAGCACAGAACTAGGGCTAATAGGTAGAAAGTATTAAAAACAAACTAAAGATTCCAAAATAGGACATAGAATAGTGGCCTTCAATTCATTTACAATATTCAAGACAAACACTTTGTCATCAGTTAGAAACATTTGTGTAGGGAATCCTTAACCCGGTCTCTAGGTTGGAATAGATTAGATTGTTTCAATGATTCCTTCTAAATTTAAGACTCTAGGCTGGGCACGATGGCTCATGCCTGTAATCCCAGCACTTCGGGAGGCCCAGGCAAGCAGATCACCTGAGGTCGGGATTTCAAGATCAGCCTGGACAACATGGTGAAACCCTATCTCTACAAAAATACAAAAATTAGTCGGGCATGGTGGCCTGTGCTTATAATCCCAGCTACTCATGAGGCTGAGGCAGGAGAATTGCTTGAACCCGGGAGGCAGAGGTTGCAATGAACTGAGATCGCGCCATTGCACTCCAGCCTGGGTGACAGAGTGAGACTCCCTCTCAAAAAACAAAAAAAAAAACAAAAAAAAAAACCCTATTATGTCAAAACTATAGCATGAATTATATATACTTTATATATGGTCTGTATTTATGCTGAAAAATTCAAATATTGGTGAGAGCAGAGAAAATCACTAGTAAATGACTCATTCAGACTTAAACTCCCTTATATTTTATATAAATCTTTCCAGAAATGTATTTATATGTATATTTCCTAAAATAAATTAATATTCTACATATTATTATCCAGTCTGTTTTTCCATTAGTACATCATGAACATCTTCCTTTGCCAAAAGATGTAGACGTAAGTCATTTTTATAGTTATGTTTTAGTCAATTTCCTATTATTGAACATTATCTCTAATTGTTTGCTATTGTAGATAATGGCACAGTGCAAATCCTTATACACATATCTTTTAAAATTTGTCAAATTATTTCTTTGATAATTATTAAGTTCTTACTTAATTTAGTAAACCAACTTTATGTAAACTCTTAATACTTTTAAGATATAAAGAGAAATTGCCTTCCAAAAAAGTGGAATAAATTCTTTCAGCGGCTGTATGCGAGAGAGCCTGTTTATCTAAACTCCTGTCAAAAGCGAACAGTATCTGTTTTAGATCTTTGCCAATTTGACAGGTGAAAAATTATATCTTGTTTTAATTTGTTTTTCCTTCATGACTAGTAAAATTGAATGTTTTTTCATGCATTTACAAGTCATTTATAATTATTCTTCTGTGAATTGCCTATTTATATTCTTTGCTCATTTTTCTCCTGGAGCATTCTTATTGATTTATGACAACTGTTTGTATATTAATGATATTAGTCTTTTTTATTTATGTTGCTCTTATTATTTTCCATTTTGTTATTTGTCTTTAACTTGTATCGTGCTTTTTTTTTTTTTTAAACAGGGAAGTTTTACATTTTTATTTAGTTGAATGTCTCAGTATCTTCTTTTAAAACTTCTGGTTGCACACCATGATTTGAAAGTTCTTTTCACATGAAGGTGTGAATATTAATTTTTAAAGGTTTTAAAAAAGACAATTTACTTTATTCTTTACCCTAGAATGTCTCATGCAATTCTGGGCTTAATGTTCATTGATTGATTAAGAAGAGAGTCACTGGTAAAAATATGCATATAGTTTAGGCAGAAAAATAGAGTCCTTCTGTTTGCTTTTTCTGATCAGAGCCCTTTTTATTATATATTTTCTTTGTATTTACCTTCTAAAATATGGTTTTAGGTAGACTTATGAAATAAACCTCACTAAGAAATTTTGCATTGTTTGAAAAAGAGGGCTGAATATAGAGTAGTTTTATTATTACAAGATGGATTTTTTCATCTTTGTGTGTGCATACTTGCACAGGTACATAACAGATACACACATTCACATACAACTGAAACATCTATAACTGCTCTCAGTGTTACTTCTAAAATCTTTGGGTTTCTAAAAACATTGCAAGTTCATTTGTGGTAATCACATTCATTTATTCCTCTATAATTTGTAGGCTTTAAAAGTATACACTGATAGTTATTTTGATTATTTAATAAATCTTTATCATTGTAATTGTCAGTGGCAAAGTAATTTATTAAGTATTTTCTCTTTGTAAGTCACTATGTAAGGCATTGTGGAGATAAAAACTAAAAAAGAAATATAACTGTCTGGAAGCAGAAGTAAAATACATTGAAAAAGGAAGTAGCTAGAGGTTATGAAGCTCCTACAATGATCAGAGAAAGAGGTGATAGGGACTTGAACCATGCCAATGGCCATGGCCATGGGAAAGAGGAGAAGGTATAAACATGAGCTGTGTTGCAGAAAGAACACCATGGGTACCATTAAAAAGTCAGTTTCAAGGCATAAGGCCCATATGTCAAGGAAAGGAAAATCATGCTATCAACAAATAGTAAGGATCATAAAAGGAAAGGTGTAGTGAAAGATGAGGTTGATTTTTGACACATGCAGTCAAATGAGAACTATGTACATTTGGGAAGAGGATAATATGTGTGTGTTTGCCTGACTGTGAGTCTTGCTTTTGCCACTTAGCATCACACAAGAAGAACCAAATTTCCTACAGTCCTAGAAATGTATACAATAGTTAAAAAAATTATTTGCAGGAGAAAGAATAGGAATTTGCTAAGAGGAAAGAAGCAAAAGTCACTTTCAGATTAAACATGTAGTATGTGTAAAGAGAGGATGAATGAAATAGTATGGCTATTCATAGAGCTACAACCAGCTCAGTATTTATGAAATGGGAAGTGGGACTAAAAGCATTGTGAGGGATGAGACTTGGTTCTCAGTCTTCTCTGCAAGAACCTGGAGGTTATGCATCTGAGATGACAAAGATGGAAATCAGTTGAACCTTGAGTCATCAATTGGCAGAAAGCTTCCAAAGCTTCCCAACTAACATTTAGAATGTTTGTTTCAGCAGCTAGAGTTAAGTACCAAACATGGTACCTACCCCATAGTTATTTTAATTTTATAAGTGGTAACACATGCTAAATGTTCATTATAATATCTAGCACCAATTTCAATAACCTTGTAACAATTACCACTAACAACTGTATTTTATATACATAATATATGTAATATATGTACATAGATGTAATATGGTTGTCATTTACTCTATCTTGAACAATTGAGAAATGGAAAAGTAAATAAAGTCCAATATTCATTATTCACTTTCTCCCCACAATCTGAATTAGGAATTCCTCAACTACCTCACCTTACCAGGAATCTTGCTTATAACACTCAACATTATGAATTATACTTATTTATTGGTTCATACGATTTTTACACCAATTAGACTATATGCTTTGGGGTTAGATACTGCATTTTATATATCATTACTTCTCTACAGTCATCCAGCATAAAGTGTGATACAAAAGAGCAGGCAATAAACATTAATTAGATTAATAAAATACATATAGGTTGGTAAACTTGGAAGAAAGCATAGAGATTATAGACTCAACTTTTTAATTTTTTTAAGACAAAAACCTGGGTCCAGAGATGTTAAATAATTTTCTCAGTATCATGCTGCTGATTAGTGGAATGGCTTAGAATCACATTCAGTTTTCCTGAAATACTGTTTGCACTATATTGTACACTTCTTCCATTAAGTTGGACAACAAAGTATGCTTCCATAGAATAACTGGTGGGATTTTGATTACTCTGAAGGTTACTGTGAGCTACTGAGTCTTCTCTGTAATAACTGCTAAAGTTAATAAATTCCCAGGAAGATGAAGGGGCAGATTACAGGAAACCATAGACAGGAATTGAGCACGGAACTTTTCTTGAAGCTCAGCAGCCTTATATCCGCACCTGCAAAGGGGCATCAAAGAGACACTTATAAAACCACAATAAGACTCTCGCTTTTTCCATTTTTTGAGAGTGTTAGCTTCTGCTGCCTGCAGCTATGAAAAATGAAATAGCTTCCAGGAGACTTTGCTTGGGCTAATGAAACTTTAGAACCCAAAACCAAAATTTGCCACAGAGGGAGGGACTCAAGATAGTTTTGTCAGTGCACAGATGTGGCAGGAGTGTTCAAAGGAAGGAAACAAAATTAAGAAACAACAGCCCTCTCCCTTTACCACCAAGCCCCACTGATTTCAAATTTACTGAGTGAGAGAGCAATTTAAGAAACATCTGGCACATTGGAGAGATATAAGAGAGCCAGAACACCAGAGGAGTGAATCTGAGGATCCACCTGGTGGGGCCTGCATATAAGTAGGTCATGATGCTTAGGTCTCCAAGTAGACACAGTCTCCAAGGCAGATGCAGACATGCACTCCTAAGGCGTCTTAATCTCAAAGCCAGAATCCTAGAGGTGGAAGTGGGAAATCTGTCCCCTCTCCTTCATTCACAAGGACACATATACATATACACTGACCAAGGGTACAAGGGAAAGAGAAAGAGGGTAAGGAAGCAAGTTGATCCCATTATGTTAAAGACAGGAAGGACCTTATTTTTAAGTGAATTGTGATTCAAATGAAAATGATATTTTGGTTTTGATTTGCATTTCTCTGATGGCCAGTGATGATGAGCATTTTTTAATGTGTGTGTTGGCTATATGAATGTCTTCTTTTGAGAAATGTCTGTTCATATCCTTTGCCCACTTTTTGATGGGGTTGTTTGTTTTTTTCTTGTAAATTTGTTTGAGTTCTTTGTAGGTTCTGGATATTAGCCCTTTGTCAGATGAGTAGATTGCAAAAATTTTCTCCCATTCTGTAGGTTGCCTGTTCACTCTGAGATACCATCTCACACCAGTTAGAATGGCGATCATTAAAAAGTCAGGAAACAACAGGTGCTGGAGAGGATGTGGAGAAATAGGAACACTTTTACACTGTTGGTGGGATTGTAAACTAGTTCAACCATTATGGAAAACAGTATGGTGATTCCTCAAGGATCTAGAACTAGATGTACCATATGACCCAGCCATCCCATTACTGGGTATATACCCAAAGGATTATAAATTATGCTGCTATAAAGACACATGCACATGTATGTTTATTGCAGCACTATTCACAATAGCAAAGACTTGGAATCAACCCAAATGTCCATCAGTGACAGATTGGATTAAGAAAATGTGGCACATATACACCATGGAATACTATGCAGCCATCAAAAAGGATGAGTTTGTGTCCTTTGTAGGGACATGGATGCATCTGGAAACCATCATTCTTAGCAAACTATCACAAGAACAGAAAACCAAACACCACATGTTCTCACTCACAGGTAGGAACTGAACAATGAGATCACTTGGACTCAGGAAGGGGAACATCACACACCGGGGCCTATCATGGGGAGGGGGGAGGGATTGCATTGGGAGTTATACCTGATGTAAATGAGTTGATGGGTGCAGCACACCAACATGGCACAAGTATACATATGTAACAAACCTGCACGTTATGCACATGTACCCTACAACTTAAAGTATAATAATAATAAATAAATTTTAAAAAAAAGAAAACGATATTTTGAAAGGAAAGAGGAGAGGGGTGACATTTACATGACATTAATGCATTGTTAATTTTGTCTTTTCAGATATCCAAGTGTCAAAATGTGCCTTGTGTTTTTTTGTTGCCAAACTCTGTATCTCATTGTTTGACAACTGGAGTGAAAGACGGATGTGTGGGAGTGACGTCTTTGAAGGAAATACACTTATGTTAGTGGTTTAGGCTCCAGGAAGATGGGATAAGAGTAGCTTCAGCTTTAAGCAATTATGTGGAAATACTTTGTTTTGTAAGAAAATCAAGTGTGAACTCTCACCTTGTCTTATCTATCATAATCGCTTGGTGTGTAGGTCAACTCATATAGTAAATATAAAACTGTCTTGGAATTCCTAAATCCTATGTAGATGCTAAGCATAATGCTGAACTCAGAATATCTAAATTTTAAGCTCAGATGATCTAAATTATCATTGTCATTTCAACTCCCTATTCTTATTCTCTCCTTCCTCTTCTATCATCCAAGTAACTAATCATTGAATTAGACTTAAAATCAAAAACAAAGGAGGTGTAATTTTGATTGGGTCTGTGCTACTCCAACCATATCCAAATAATTCAGTGAAGTTCTTATGAGTGTCATTTTAAATGACACTACCACTAGCAACCTGAATATTAGAAAATATAACTGTTCAATCGGAACAAGAAAAGACTATCTTTGATTACTTAAATGACTTCTATAAAAGAGAATGTCAGCTGAAAAATAAATAATGTTTAAAAGAGAGTCCAGCAGTGGACTGGATCTGACTGAAATGACTTTAAAGGATGTTTCTTTCTCCAGTCTTGACTTTCTATTTGATTTCTGCAATTTTGAAATTCTACCTCTTGTTTGCAGTGAAGATGTCTATACAGAGGACCTTAATTGAGAAGCTGAACCTTATGATAGATCAGAATTCCAGTTCCTGAAGAAGGCCACTTTACGAGTAAAGTGGGAAGACTGATAAATGTAGAGATGTGGGTGTCAATGCACAACAATAAAATGGAGCTTGGGTGGGTCCATAAGGTCTATATCTAAAGCATTAGTGGATCTTATTCATGAAAACAGCTACCCTAACAGCATCTGGGCTATTTTAGTGACATTCAAAGGAGTAGTACTGCCAGTAGTGGTATCAGTAGTAGTAATAGAAGAGAGGACAAGCCAATGAAAAGAAGCTCGTGATCCCCGATGCACATCTTGTCTGCATCATTCCCACTTCTGTTTTAAATCTAGGTTAATGCTCTAAAAACAGAGACACCATTTTGAGCTTCAGATTCCAGGGAGGTATGTGACCATACCTAGATCTGGCATGTTTTCTAGACAGCCAGATTCTTTTGTTTCTCAAAAGACCAATCATTTGTCTCTGTTTTAGTATGTCTATGTCCTACTATAGCTTTGTAGATCATAGGTAAATTGAAATAGACTAGAGTCTATTTAAAAGTACAGTACCCTGATCTAGAATTTAGCACCACCAGTGGAGGTTTGAATGTCTAGGGATTGCAAAATCTGAGGCCTTCATGGACAGAATTATTTTAGAAATTGTTTTTGGCCCTGGCTTGGCTCTGTTTGTGTTTGTATGTGTGTATATTATGATCATGTTAATTTTCGGATTTCTGTCTGATGTTCCCTATGTCTATCTGGATCTTCTGCTACTTAAAAACTTCACTCGTTGTTTTGTTCTGTTTTATTCTTTGCTTCAGTTCTTGGCTCTGCTGACCTGCAACTCTGAATCTTGTTCGTTTTTAGATTTATGACATACACTGTCCAATGGCCATTGACACTCTCCATTTTCTCTCTGGTAAAGATTGTTTATTGTTGTATTTCAGGGAGAGAAGAGACAGTGAGAAAGTCAGGACCTAGGATCTCAAGTCCCTAACACTCAATTTTGTCCAGTCACATAGCATGACAACAAGCAGATTTAAGAGAGAAACTGTTGAAGTGGAATAGGGAACACATCCATGGCTTATGTCTATCCAGCTTTGGTACCAGACCTCACAACCGGGCTGGGCTGTCTCTGAGGGCTCAGTAGCAATGACTAAATACAGCCATCCTGGTTCCCTTCCCCGAACCTTGATGATTTAATATTCTGACAATGAGAAGCAGCAGCAAACACAAAACAGAGGAAAGCTCATCCAGGCATGTGTTTCTTCTCAAAGTATCAGCAGCTGGTTTAGATCTCCATTGCCTGCCCCTTTTTCATCAGTTCTCTTCCTGGTCTGGTTACATATTGCAAGTGTCAGGACTCCTCACTAGTGGAAGGCATCTCAGGCTAGTTTCATATTAACCCCCAATATATTTCTGAGAAACAGATTTTCAAAAAGATGACCAAAAGGCAGGTTCTATAGAAGAAACAATACCTGATAACACAAGAGTTTTTAACCTTCATGGTATCATAAACTCTGGGGCCTGGCTGGCACCTAGATGGAAAAGTACAACTGGCCTTAAGCCATGCCAGTGTTCCTCCTTCCCAGAGCTTAGCCTGGAATGAGATCTTTAACTCCTGTTAGTGACTGGCTTATACTGGTTCTACTAACTAAGGCCAGATTCATATAACTACGTAGTTTAAAGATGCTGTCTACTGAAGATTTTGTGCCATATTAGTCATGTTCTGTTTTATTTTGCTGGTCACATATTGTGAACGTGTTTGAGTATGACCAGAGAGCAACGGATATTTCAGAGGGGAGAGAGTGTCAAAAAAGAGTCAATATCTAAATACATGTTTTTGCAATCTGTAAAAACAATTTCTTTTGGAAAAAGAAACAAATAACTAAACGCCAGAATGTGCAAGTGGGTGATTCATATATTCCATAGAGTGAAAACGTTAAATTCTGAAAGCCTTTAGGCTGTGATTTTCTTGTCTTTCCTTGTAACTTAAAATAGATGGAGGAAAAAGACAGCAGAGAGAAGGAGGGGGAGTTAAATGAATCAAGAGGGGGACTGTCAAAGCTGCTATAAAGTCTGCAGGAAGGCAATAGCAGTAAGGAAAAGTAAAAAGGCTATAGTCATAAAGATGATGGCATTTGTGAAGCAGCGGAAAGAAATGTCAGGAGGGGTGCTCTCTAAATCTGAATAATATAGGACTTAGACATTTCACATTCTAAATTATTTTATCAGTTCAACCAATCCGGCTTCTACTACATTTTGCATTTGCAAATAATTGGGTGCTTCAATAAAAAGCCTTAGGTAATTCATTTATTCTATTACATGATATTACCATCAAGTATTACTATCATTATTTTAGATTGGGCTAGGTATGTTTCATAAGATTAGTTTTTGAGTTTATCAAGATTTGGTAATCCTCTAAGACACTGATTTTCTAACCTGGCTGTGCTTTTGGATTGCTTGCATTTTTTAAAAATATGAATTCTCAGGAGATACCCAAAATCTGCATTTAAAATTGAGAATATCGGAGTGATACATCTGGGAAGTGGTGACATGATCTGCCACCTTTGGGAGCCATGATTCTAAAACACAGTGCAGAAATAACTCTTAGTCAATATTTTGTCAATGCTCTAAAAATAGAAAATACATATTAAAATATTTACAACTTCAATATTTAAGGATTTAAACAAATGAGCACACAAAAGAATAATTATTTTGTTTTCCATATGTGCCCAATGATAAGGTGTGTAAACTGTGATGAAGTCAGTTTTGGTTAATGTAGATCTCCAATAAATGCCTATTGGAAAAAAAGTTATGAATATATTAAAAGAGGATAAAAATAGGACATATAAGTTAAAATGAAAGGAATAAGCAGCATCACTAGACTAGAAATCAGGAGAAATGTTCCCAATGTCATCTCTAAACTAGAAACTTGCTCAGCTTTCTTCTTCTGTAAAATAAGTTAGCTGGTTTTAAGAAAAAACCTCTAAGTCTCTTCAACTTCTAACATTTTATAATCCCATGATTCTAGAGACCATTGTATTTTAGAGGCTATATGTCATGAAATAATACATTCATTTGATATCTGAGTATATTTTAATATCTTTTAAATTACCTCAGCTTTTATCAATAATTAGCATTACCTTACTTCAGTGATAAAAATGCCATTTCTTTACACTCCATCCAAGCTTTGAAGTAAAAGCCTCCTAGAGAGGTGAGCATGTTTTTCAGTTATAGGTGCTTACTGGCCAAGCTCGGTGTCTCATGCCTGTAATCCCAGCACTTTGGGAGGCTGAGCTGGTGGATGGATCACTTGAAGCCTGCCAGGAGTCCGATACCAGCCTGGCCAAAATGGCAAAATCCCATTTCTACTAATAATATAAAAATTAGCCAGGCATGGTGGTGTGCGTCTGTAGTCCCAGCTACTCAGGAGTCTGATGCATGAGAATTGCTTGAGCCTGGGAGGCAGAGGTTGCAGTGAGCTGAGATCACGCCACTGTACTCCAGCTTGGGCAATAGAGCAAGACTCTGTCTCAAAAAAAAAAAAAAAAAAAAAAAAGACCTTCATGATTCTGTCCATCTTCAATTTTCTGGATTTTCATGTTTTTGTTTTCAAATTTCGTATATTTTAATTCACCTACTCTTTCATTCATACATTGATTCAACAATGTTGAATGAATACCTAAAAGGTGCCACAGTTGTGCTAGGTACTAAAGAGATAAGGGAAAGTAAAATCAAGTGTAGTCTCCATTCCCTCAGAGCTTTATGGGCTAGTAGATAAAGAGATGTTAATGACACAATTTCACAATCCATATTAAATTTCCAGCCATTCTGAAGGAGGAAGGGCATTTAACCTATGAACTAAGAGTCACTGTATTTTCAGATGGGTAGAACTGGACTAGGCCAAGAGAGATAAGAAAACTTGAGGGAGAGGGTTTCTTATGTGAGAAAGTCCAGTGGTTGAAAGTAACATGGAAAGTATGAAGGTTTTTTAAAAAAGCCTGAGAAGACCTAGGACCGGGAGCAAGAGGGAGATGTTTTACAATTAGGTGTGCGTAATTGTTAGAGGAAGGACCCTGTAGAACCCTGAAGGCCTTGTGAGATTCTTTATCTGTGCTGTTGGCTAAATACTTGCCGCACTCCTTTTGAGCATAGGCTAGGATCATACCTCCCTGCCCTTTTGGAGTTAGACGAGGTTGAGGTATTCTAACAGGTGTATAGTGGTATGACGCTGTGGTTTCCATTTATGTTTCTCTAATAAGTAATGATATTGAACATTTTTCACATTTTTTTCATCCATCTAATATATTTTTTGGTCACGTCTATTTAAATCTTTTGTCTATTTTTTTTAGTTTAGATTTTTGCTTTATATGTTAGATTATGGAAACTATATATTAAGGGTACAAGTCCTTTATAAGATACATGTTTTGTAAATGTTCTTTCCTAATCTGTGGCATGTCTTTTCATTTTCTAAACAGTGTTTTTTTGACAGTCCAAAGTTATTAATTTCATTTGTTCACTTTTTTCAGTCAGCTCATTTATTTATTTATTTATTTGAAACAGAGTTTCACTCTTGTAGCCCAGGCTGGAGTGCAACGGTGCTATCTTAGCTCACTGCAACCTCCACCTCCTGGATTCAAGTGATTCTCCTTCAGCCTCCCGAGTAGCAGGGATTACAGGCACCTGCCACCATGCCTGGCTAATTTTTGCATTTTTAGTAGAGACGGGGCTTCGCCATGTTTACCAGGCTGGTCTTGAACTCCTGACCTCAAGTGATCTGCCAACCTCAGCCTCCCAAAGTGCTGGGATTACAGGCGTGAGCAACTGTGCCAGGCCAGTCTGCTCATTTAATAGTAGAAAAAGTTTCATTCATATAACAAGAGATTGAATAGTTTACTTTTTGATATCCTTATGCTTTTGAAAAATCTGTATGATTATCTATTTGCAAAATATGTAATTTCAAAAATCTAACATACTATATTAGTATTAAACTGGATTTAATAATATTCAGATTAATCGGGCCACATAGCAATAAGGAATATGATTCAACTATATTATACAAGTTTATTAGTAAAATAGAAGTGTAAACTCTCTTCATCTAACTTATTATGAGACATTTATTCATGATTTTACTTTGGACCTTTATATATCACAGAACCATGGGTTTTTCTCTAAATCTAGGTTAGTATTGATCTTCCTGAAATGATCTTAAACACATACCAAAATAATTAATTTTGATGAAGTCTAGTTTATCAAACTATTATTAAATATCCCAATTATAATAGAAATAAAACAATAAAATATCCAGGTATGACATTTAGTAAGAAATGTATAATATCTGTATGAGGAAATATTTAAATATCTTGAAAAGAGACAAAAATAGACCTGAAAAAATAGATGCTCCATGTTGAATAACAGATTATTTTTTGGATGCTAGGCCTGTTGATTCTGTCATTTATAGGAAAAGCAAGTAAACAAGACCAGCCAGCAACATTTTGAATAGGTGCAATGATAATAATGAGCCTCATTTTAAGTTAAAAATATACATTATTAATATCTCTATTTAAAACACTTTGGTATCAGGATAAGAAAAACTAAATCCATTCATGGACTAGAACAGAAGACTAAAAAAAGAACCTATGGATATATGGAAATTTTGTATATAATGAAGGTGACGTTTCAAATTACTATGGAAAAAATAGAGGTTTTGATAAACAGTTTAAAAACTATTTGATGGCCATAACATTTTATTACTTTGCAACCATATCCAAATAAATTTTAAATAGATCTTAGATAAAAATATAAAAAATAAGAACATACAAGTGTGTATAGTCTGTTCTCACACTGCTAATAAAGACATATCCAAGACTGGGTAATTTATAAAGGAAAGAAGTTTAATGGACTCACAGTTCCACAGGGCTGGGGAGGCTTCACAATCATGCGGGAAGGCAAAACGGAAGCAAAGGCATGTCTTACATGGCAGCAGGCAAAAAAAAACTTATGCAGGGGAACTCCCATTTATAAAACCATCAGCTCCCATGAGACTTATTCACTATAATGAGAACAGTATGGGGAAAACCACCCCCATGATTCACCTGATTCAATTATCTGCACCTGGCCCCATTCTTGACACATGGGGATTATTACAATTCAAGATGAGATTTGAGTGGGGACACAGAGCTGAACCATATCAAGTGCAACATAAAAAGTGAATTATTTTATAATCTCCAAGTGTGGAAAGTTTTTTTCTCACAATGACTCAAAACCCAGAAGCAGTAAAGAAAAAATCTTAATACAAAAAGTAATGAGAAAAAAACCACCATGAACATAGTCAAAACACAAATAAATCAGAAAATAATTCTTAATTATATTAAAGAATATCTACTGAAATGTAAAATGTTCTTAAAAAATAGCGATGACAAAACCTGAAAACTTGTCAGAAAAAAGAAACAGGAAAAAAATTTAAAGTTAATGGGGGTAGGGGTAGTGTGTGTGGGAAGTGGCTCTTAGATATATTAAAAAGAGAAATGCAGAAAACTACCTGGAAATATTACTTTTCGTCTATTAAATTAGCAAAACTCCTATTACCCACCTATATTAGTCCGTTTTCATGCTGCTGCTAAAGACATACCAGAGCCTGGGCAATTTACAAAAGAGAGAGGTTTAATTGGACTCACAGCTCCACGTGGTTGGGAAGGCCTCACAATCATGGCAGAAGGCAAGGAGGAGCAAGTCACATATTATGTGTTTGGTTGTAGGCAAAAAGAGAGAGCTTCTGCAGGAAAACACCCATTTTTAAAGCCATAAGATCTTGTGAGACTCATTCACTATCATAACAGCACAGGAAAGATCCACCCCCATGATTCAATTATCTACCACCTGAAACCTCCCACAACACATGGGAATTATGGGAGCTACAAGATGAGATTTGGGTGGGGACACAGAGCCAAAACATATCACCACCCTCCAGCCCATTCTCCACTTCCCAGAAAATAAAATGTGTTGGCAAAACTGTTATGAAAAAGGCACTGTCACACATGACTGGATGAAATGAAAAAGAGTACAAATGTTATGGAGGAAAATTTCATAACATAAAACAAAATTACACATGTACTTTGCTTTTTAATCAGAAATCTAATTCTTAGGAATCTTTCCTAAAGATATACCTCAATGCATATCAAGAACAAAGACACAAATTTATTCTCTGTCCAGAAGTAGGGAGTGTTTAAATGAGGATTTTCTGATACTGCTGCAAAATAGAATACCATGAGAACTTAAGACATAATGAAGATTACCTATATGTGCTGATTTGGAATTATCTTCAGTATGAATTATCAAAAGGAACAAATCAAGGCTCAGAAGAGTATTCACATAATGCTTTCATTCCTGTTAACCACAGGTTCTCAACTTGGGGTGATTTTGACCCTCAAGGCAATATTTGGCAACATCTGGAGATATTTCTGGTTTTTATAACTGGAAAGGTCCTACTGGTATCTAGTGGGAAGAGTCCAGGGATACTCAGAACAACCCCTACAACAAAGAATTAGCAATGAAAACATCTAGCAATCAGATCTTGGTTTCCTCATTAAAGGAATCATGGATCTTTGGGGGAGTGGCTGGTACTCGATCTAAGATAGGGAATATGTAAATTGAGTTTGGAGCATCTTCTTGTGCCAGAAAGCAATGATGCATCAGAGTCTAGGGTAGGAATGTCAAGAGAAATAAGATGCCAGTTTGCAGAGGCTTTCATTGGCCAATATGGGCAAATTTGAAAGTAAAAAGTTGTATACAAAAAAATACCTATAATTGATTGTAAAGATGAAAGAGAGAAAGAGAGTTTTATCTGCTGCCTCTTATAAGGGCACTAATCCCATCATGATAGCAGCATCCTCATGATCTCACTTAACCCTAATTATCTCCCAAAGACCCCATTTCCAAATACTATCACACTGCTGGCTAGGGGTTTAACATATACATCTTTGGGGGAAATGCAAAAATTCAATATATAACAGTTGATAAAGGATTTGCTTTTTTTTTTTTTTTTTTTTTTTTGTAGAAGAGTACCAGTTAACGTAATGAAGAAACAATAGATTTAGAAAATCAATATTCAGCAAACTTTAAAGAAGTAACTGACTTAGGTAAGAATCACCAATGGATGCTAAAATGATTAGGTGGAAGTTTGTGGGAAACAGAAAATTTCCAAAGTGCTAGAGCCCCACTCCACCAATTGTTTATAAGTTGCAAAAGAAAATGATACCTTTAGGATCAAGAGATCTTAACCAAATAATCAAACTTAGTATTGCTAATAATTGGCAATTTGATATGTGCATTTTGATGCGGTAATGTGTTATACCATAGCATCACCTCTAGAGGTTTTTTTTTTTTTTGACAAAAATGTTTAATCTGAATTTTACAAAGCCTTTTAGACCTAAATTCAGTTTTAAAGAGATACAGATCATATAATAACAGGTTAGCAACATAATGAGGAAGCAATCAGGTAACTCTAAAATGTGGAACTGTTTATATAACAACTGACCTATTTTGATAATGAAAAAGAGATTGGTTTAGAAAGAAAAAAATCATAATCACACTTTGGAGACAGTTAGGGAAATTTGAATTTTATCTACATGTGGAAATGTAGATAAAACAAATATGGTAAAATATTAAAATTATCTCATTTTAAGATGATTATTTTGAATTTTCCATATATTTGAAAATTTTATAATAAAAATAGAATAAATACCAGAATGTTGATAGAATAATAAAGGGAGTGAACTCCTGGGCAAGAGAGAGTGGTACACACACGCCTTATCTCCCTACCACCCAACTCCCAATACATAAGAATTGTGTGTGTGTGTTTGTGTGTGTGTGTGTGTAAGATACATGATGATAAAATATGTGTTCAGATAAGAAGAGAAAACTCTAAATAGTAAGAATAAATTCTAGTACCAAGAAGAAAGTGGAGGAAAATATAGGCAGAGTGATTTAGGACTTTTAAAACCATGTTAAATCATGGCAGAGAACACAATCTACATGTCAGAGTTAGGGGCTGGATTTAGTGCTAGTTAGTGAACTCCAGTTCAAATAAATTTTACAACTGTTGTGGGTATGGTCAGAGAAGCACCTCTTGCCAGTGGCCTAGGAAGAAAGAAATGCATCTAAATGCAAACAAACAAGAGAGAAGTGACAAAACAAAAACAGAGTAACAAAAAAGAAATACCAAAAGCATGCAGAACAGCACTAGCAGTTGAGGAGGAAAGTGCAAAATGCAAATATAAAACCTGTTGTGGGTTGTACAGACAAGAGGACCAAGATAGAGGTACTAAATAAAAGTTACTGAACACATTATGAAAGACTCAACATACAGAACTCATATGGAAAGAAATATTAAAAATAATGTCATCCAACAAAGTAGTTATTATCTTTGAAAACAAGAGAGAACTTTTCTTTAAAAAGGAGTATATGAAAATGAAATGATTGCAGGTATCAGAAACTAATATCATATTTATTAAAATAAAATTTAGGAGAAATATTTAACAGAATGATACAACTGGAATTAGTGAATTAAATAGAACTGAATAAAAATTGTTAAAAATTTTTAAGAGACACGGAGGAAGGATAGAATGAAAAGTTTCAATATACATCTTATAAGAGAGAAAGCAAGTGGGAATGGAGCAGAAGTGTAATAATGGGAGACAGAAAATATTTGGATTTGAGTAAATCTGTGAATGTTTAACAAAAAGTGCAAAATAAAGAGCAGGATATTTGTTCTTTCATATTTTGGTAACAACACCCCGTAGAACTTTCTAGGCCTGGCTGATGCCTCTTTCCAGAAAAGAATATATTAAATTTGTGAGTCAATTATTCTAATTAATTTTGATTTATTCAAATATAATTTCCTTGATTTTCATAATAAAGTCCTATTTTCTATATGAAATTTTATTTTTCTTGATTCTTCTTCCCAGTGGTTCATATTTTACTACTGTTTTAAATAACCTACTTTGGATTTTTTGATTACATTAATTTTGTTTGTTTTTATTATACTAACTTATGCTGTTGATTTTATTTCTTTTCTTATACTTTTAAGTTCTTGGGTATTATTTTTTAATAGTTTCTGAGATCGAATGCTGTATTTATTTGATACAATTTAGCATCAAATAACCTTACATCAAATATCATACTTATTGTTGAAAATTTAGAAGAGAAATAAAAGCGTGTCTGTTATCACTCTATTATTTCACATTTAGTAGCGATCTCAACCAATATAATAGGATAAGACAAAGAAATGGGATGTGTGAATATTGGAAAGGAGAGAAAAGCTTTTCATTTAATTTCTTTCATTTCTTTTATTTTGCTTTCTCTTTGTGTCTCAATGTTTGTATACAGTATAATTGTCTACATATATACCCACATGCTGAATCAATAAGCTTAATAAAATAGATGATAAAAACAAATAGCGGCCAGGTGCAGTGGCTCATGCTTGTAGTCCCAGCACGTTGGGACGGCGAAGCAGGTGGATCACAAGGTCAGGAGTTCAAGACCAGCCTGACCAACATGGTGAAACCCTGTCTCTACTAAAACTACAAAAATTAGCTGGGTGTGGTGGCACACACCTGTAGTCCCAGCTACCCGGGAGGTTGAGGCAGGAGAATTGCTTGAACCCAGGAGGTGGAGGTTGCAGAGAGCCGAGATTGCGCTGTTGCACTCCAGCCTGGGTGACAGAGCAAGACTCCATGTTTAAAAAAAAAAATAGCACTTTTCTTTAATAGCAACAGTCAAAACCATTCGCAAAGCAATTTTTTTAAAAACTTAAATAAGGTCATTTGGAACTTCAAGAGAAAAATACAACTGTATAAAAATAGATGTTTAGTTGGGTAAACAGAGAAACAGTCCATGTTCTTAGATGGCATGACAATATTATAAAGGCATAAATATTCTTCAATTATTTTACAAATTCAATTCAATACCAATAAAATCTCATTTGATATTCTGAGAAATTTAATAACTTAATTTTAGTTTGTATATGGCAGAACTAAAACTCAGAAATAGATGAGTAAACATTTGACAGGAAGCATAAAGCATAAAAATGGAGTTATGTGTTCTCTCAGGTAATTTGATATATTACACTTCTCTGGAATTGAAAATAATGACAATGATGCAAGAATAAATGAACAGCCTAATGCAACAGAAAAGAGCTCAGAGGCAGACCCATGTATACATAGGATCTTATTTTATTAAATTTTTACAATATATAGTATATGTATAGAGCAGTATATATAGACAGAGTTCACTTTTTTTGCATTAGCTTCACTGTCTCATCATTTAAATATGTCATTGTCCCCCTTTGTGTTGAGGAAATTGTCATTGAACACAGAATTACAGTTAGGCAGTTATTTTCTTCCTGCACTTTAACAATGTAACTCAATCATTACTGTTTCTGGCTTGAAGTTAGCTGTAATTTTTACCGCTCCTTTTCAGGTACTCTGGGTGCTTTCAAAACTCTTTATGTTTTTGGGTTTCAGCAATTTTCCTATGGTGGGTCAAGTGTTATTTCATTTATCATTCTTCTTTGGGTTTGTAGTACCTCTTGAGTTTGTGGCATTGTATCTAAATGAGTTTTGAGAAAATTCTCAAATGATAGCTTTTCTCATTGTTGCTTATACCCCATTCTTTTTCTTCTTTTCTTCTTCCTTAATATGGTAATCACCCATTTATTAAATTATTTCATTTATATATAAATATATAAAATGTAAGTGTGTATGTATATATATGTATATGTATAAACAATCACATATTAGATTTAATTTTATTTTTATTAATATATGTGTGTATTTCCAGGACACATGATAATTAAATACATTCACATAATTTATAAAGATCAAATCAGTGTAACTGAGATATCTATCACCTTAAATATTTTTCTTTCTTTAATGCTAAAAATATTCAAATTTTTGTCTTCTAGCTATTTGAAAAGATACAATAGAGTATTGTAAACTATAGTTCCTCTGCTAATCTATAAAACACTAGGTCTTATGTCTTCTGTCAAACTGTTCTCACACTGCTAAAAATAACTACCTGAGACTGGGTAATTTATAAAGAAAAGAAGGGTAATTGACTCAGAGTTCCACTGGCTGTACAGGAAGCATAGCTGGGGAGGCCTCAGCAAACTTAAAATTATGGCAGAAGGCGAAGGGGAAGCCAGCACGTCCTATATAGCTGGAATCAGAGGAAGAAAGAGAGCAAAGGGGAAGGTGCTACACACTTTCAAGGAACCAGATCTCATGAGAACTCCATGATGACACAGCACTTGGAGGATGGTGCTAAACTGTAAGAAACCACCCCTATGATCCAATCACCTCCCACCAGGCCCCACCTCCAACACCTGGGATCACAATTCAACATGAGATTTGGGTGGGGACACAGAGCCAAACCATATCACAAACTGTATGTTTGTACTCATTAATCATCCTTTTCATCTCTTCCATCCTCACCCTTCCTGGTCCCTAGTAACCACCAATCTACTCTTTATCTTCATGAGATCCACCTTTTCACATCCCACATATATGTGAGATTATGTCATATTTATCTTTCTGGCTGGGCTTGCCTTATTTTTAATTACCATAGTATCCTTCAGTTCAAACAATATTACTACAAATGACAGGACTTTATTTTTTTTAAGGCTGAGCAGTACTCCATATTGTGTGTGTGTGTGTGTGTGTGTGTGTGTGTGTGTGTATGTGTATCTTATCACATTTTCTTAACCCATTCATTCACTGATGGGCACTTAGGTTGATTACATAGTTTTGCTATTAAGCTGATTACACATTTTTGCTATTGTGACTAGTGCTGCAATAAACATGGGCATGCAGATATCTCTTCAATATATTGATTTCCTTTTTTGCCTATATACCTAGGAGTAGAATTGCTGAATCATATGGTATTTCAATTTTTAGTATCTTGAGAAACCTCCATACAGTTTTCCACAGTGACTGCACTATTTTATATTCACACCAACCGTGTACAACCGTGTTTCCATTTTCTCTACACACTCACTGGCATTTGTTATTTCCTGTCTTTTTGATAAGTCATTTTAACTGGGGTGAGGTGACATCCCTTTGTGGTTTTGGTTTGCATTTCTCTGATGGTAAGTTATGTTGAGCATTTTTTACATATCTGTTAGCCATTTAAATGTCTTCAGAAATATATATTCAGATCTATTACACAGGTTTAAAGTCAGATTTTTTTCTTAGTTGGTTGAGCTCTTTATATATCCTGGTTATTAATTCCTTGTCAGATGAATAGTTTGCAACTATTTTCTCCCTTCCTGTGGGTTTTCTCTTCACTTTATTGATTGTTTCCTTTGCTGTGCAGAAGCTTTTTAGCTTGATGTAATCCCATTTGGCTATTGTTGCCTTGGTTGCCTGTGTTTTTGAGGTCTTATACACAAAAGTCTTTGCCCAGATCAAAGTTGTGTGGTATTTCCCCAATGCTTTCTTCTAGTAGTTTTGTAGTTTCAGCTCTTAACAGATTTAATTCATTTTGATTTAATTTGTACATATGTTCAAAGATGGGGATTTAGGTTCTTCCTCCTGCATATCCAGTTTTCCCACCATCATCTATTGAAGAACCTGTTCTTTCTTCATTGTATGTTCTTGAAAATTTCATTAGAAATGAGTTTGCTATAGCTGCATGGATTTATATCTGGGTTCTCTATTCTGTTTCATTGGCCTATGTATCTGCTTTTATGCCAGTTACCATGCTGAGTTGGTTACTAGAGCTTTGTAGTTTATCTTGAAGTCAGGTAGTGTGATGCCTCCAGGTTTCTTCTTTTATCTCAGGATTGCTTTGGCTATTTGGGGTCTTTTGTGGTTCTATATTATTTTTAAGATTGTTTTTTCTGATTCTGTAAAGAATATCATTAGTAGGCAATTTGATAGAGATTGCACTGAATCTGTAAATTGGTTCGTGTAGTATTCCCATTTTGACAATATTAATTCTTCCACTCGTGAACATGAGATACCTTTCCATTATTTTGGTCTTCTCTTCAATTCCTCTCATCATTGTCTTATAACTTTCCTTGCATAAATCTTCCTTTTCATTGGGTAAATTGAATCTTAGGTGTTTTATAGTCCTTGTAGCTATTGTAAATGGGATTTGCTTTCTCAATTTCTTCTTCAGATTGTTTGCTGTTGGTACATATAAATGATGCTAATTTTTGCATTTTGTATCCTGCGACTTTATTGACTTTGTTTTTTGGTGGAGTTTTTAGGGTTTTCTAAGTATCAGAACATATTGTCTGTGAACAAGGATAATTTGGCTTCTTCCTTTTCAGTTTGAATGCCCTTATTTCTTTATCTTACCTAATTTCTCTGGCCAAAACTTTCAGTATTATGTTGAATAAAAGTGGTGAAAGTGGGCATCCTTGTCTTGTTCAAAATTTTTAGAGAAAAGGTTTTAAAGTTTTCCCCATTCAGTCCGATGTTTGCTATGAGTTTGTCATATTTGGCCTTTATTATTTTAAGGTTATGTTTCTTCTATGTCCAGTTTAAATGTTTTTAATCATACAAGGATATAGAATTATATCAAATACTCTTTCAGCATTTATTGAAATGATCACATGGGCTTCGGTTTTGGTTCTGTTAATGTGTGTATCACATTGATTGTTTTACATATGGTGAACCATGTTTGCATTCCAAGTGGAGATTATCCCACTGGATAATCCCCACTTGCTTGCAGTGATTTGTTTTTTTTTTTTTTTTTTTTTTTTTTTTTTTTACTATGTTGCTGAATTTTGTTTGCTAGTATTTTATCGAGGATTTTTGCATCTATCTCTATTAGAGATCATCCTGTAGTTTTCTTTGTTATTGTGTCTTTGTCTGGTTTTGGTATTGGGGAAATGCTCCTTTGTAGAATGAGTTAAGAGGCATTGCCTTGTCTTTATTTTTTTTTGAAAATTTGAGTAGAATTGGTATTAGTTTTTCTTTAGATGTCTGGTAGAATTCAGCAGTGAAGCTCTCAGGTCCTGGGCTTTCCTTTGATTGAAGAAATTTTACGTTCTGGTTTTCTATTTGTTTGTGGTTCAGTGTTGGAAGATTGTATTTGTCTAGGAATGTGTTCGTTTCTTCTGGGTTTCCTAATTTGTCAGTACATAGTTACTCACGTTAGTCTGTAATGATTTTTTGTATTTCTGAGGTTTCAGTTGTTACATCACAATTTTTTTGGTCTGATTTTCTATATTTGGGTGTTCTCTTTTCTTAGCCTGGCTAAAGGTTTGTCAATTTTATTTATCTTTTCAGAAAAATGTTTATTTCTGCTGGCATGGTGGCTCACACCTGTAATGCCAGTACTTTGGGAGGCCAATGTGGGCAGATCTCTTTAGGTCAGGAGTTTGAGGCCAGCCTGGTGAACATAGTGAAACCTCTTCTCTACTAAAAATACAAAAATTAGCTGAGTATGGTGGCAGGTGCTTGTAATCCCAGCTACTTGGGAGGCTGAGGCTGAGACAGGGGAATAGCTTGAACCTGGGAGGCAGAGGTTGCAGTGAGCTGAGATTGAACTACTGTACTCCAGCCTGGTGACAGAGTGAGACTCTGTCTCAAAAAAAAATATTGCACTGATATACTGAATTTATTTTTGTCCTAATTCCCTTTGTTTATGCTCTAATTCTTTACTTATTTCCTGCTACTATTTTGGGTTTTGTTTGTTCTTGCTTTTCTAGTTTCTGGAGGTACATAATTAGTTTTTGTATTTGAAGTCTATATATTTTTTTGTTATAGATACCTATTGCTATAAATTGATCTTTTAGTACTGCTTTTGTGGTATCCCACAGAGTTTGGTATGTTGTATTTCCATTTTAGTTGTTTCAAGAGATTTTTTTTTTCCCTCTTAATTTCTTCATTGACCAGTTGATCATTCAAGAACATGTTGTTTAATTTTTATGTATTGTGTATTTTACAAGTTTTCTCTTGTTACTGATGTCTAGTTTTATTTCATTTTGTCAGAAATTATTCGTATAATTTCTAGATTTTTGAATTTGTTGAGACTTGTTTTATGGCCTAATATATGGCTTATTCTGGAGAATGTTCCATGTGCTGATGAAAATAACAGGTATTCTCCTAAAGAATCATCAGTTAGGCCTATTTGGCTTCAGGTATAGCTTAAGTCTGATGTTTCTTTGTTGATTTTTGTCTGGATGATATGTCCATCACTGAGAATGGGGTGTTGAAGTCTCCTACTATTTTTGTATTTCAGTTTATCTCTCCCTTGACATCCATTAATGTTTGCTTTATATGTTCTAGAGCTCCATTGTTGTGTGTGTATATGTTTAGAGTTATTATATCCTCTTGCTAAATTGATCCCTTTATCATTATTTAATGACTTTGCCTATTTTTACTGTTTTTGGCCTAAAGTCTGTTTAATCTGATGTAAGTATAGCTACTCCTGTTCACTTTTGGTTTCCATTTGCATGAAATATCTTTTTTCATCTTTTTACTTTCAGTCTGTCTAGGTCTTTAAAGGTTAAGTGGGTTTCTCGAAGGCAGCATATATTTGGCTCTTGTTCCTTTATTTGTTCAGCCATGCTATGGCTTTTAATTGGAAAATGGAGTCCATTTATATTTAGTGTTTTTATTGATAACTAAGGACTTGCTATTGCCATTTTATTACTGGTGTTCTGATTGTTTTATAACTCCTCTCACCTTTTCTTACTGTATTTTTTTGTGATTGAGTGATTTTCTTTTGTGGTTGTATGTTCTAAATTGTTGCTTTTCATTTTTATTAGTTACAAAATATAATAGTTATTATAATTATATGTTCTCACATTGTGGTTTCCATGAAGCTTTCCAAAAACATCATATAGGTATAACAAGTCATTATAAGGAGATGACAATTTATCTTAGACAACAAAAGAGAAATAGAAACAGAGAAAAAAAAATTTAGTACTTTAATTCCATCACCCCCACATTTTGACTTTATATTGTCTCAAGTTAAAATATAAATTTAAAAAAATATTGCCTATCTTTCAATAGGTTGCTGGAGCTATTATTTTGAATAAAATTTCCTTTTGAGGTTTATATTAAAGTTACTAGTGGATTGGACACTAATGTTATTAGGGTATTCTGGGTTTGTCTGTGTGTTTAATTTTATCAGTGAATTTTATATCTTCAAATGTTTTCTTGTTGCATATTAGTGTTTTGTTTTCTTTCATTTTCAGATTGAAGAACTCCCTTTAGCATTTCTTGTAAGATCATTCTGGTGGCAGTGAATTATCTCAGCTTTTGTTTATCTGGGAAAGACTATCTTATTTAAAGGATAGCATTACTGGATACAGTGTTGTTGCATGGCAATATTTTTCTTTCAAGACTTTGAAATTATTGTCTCACTTCCTCCGGACTTGTGTGATTTTTATTGAGAAATCTGTTGCCAGAATAATTGGAATAAAATAATTATTAGATGCATTGGGGTGGTCTTATTTGGGTTAAATCTGTTTGGTGTCCTCTGACTCTCCTGTACCTAGGTTTTTATCTCTTTCTCAAGTTTTGGAAAGTGTTCTGTTATTATCTTTTTGAATAATAGCTTCCCATACCTTGCTCTCACTACTTCTTGAAGACTAATAATTCTTAAATTTTGTCTTTTGCAGTAATTTTTTAGGTAAAAATTTTTTAGGCAAGTTTTTGTAGGCAATTTTTGTTTCTTTTCATTCTTTTTCTTTTCTGACTATGTATTTTCAAATCCCTTGTCACTGAGCACATTGATAACTTTCCTCTACTAGAACCATTCTGCTGTTGAATCTTTAATAAATTTTCCAGTTCTGCACATGTATTTCTCAGTTGTAAGATTTTTGTTTGACTTGTAAATTATTTCCATGTGTTTAAAAAATTTATCTGATACATTTCAGAATTGCTTTTCTGTTATGGAGATCACTGCATTTCCTTAAAACTGTTAGTTTGTATTCTTGGTCAGAGTATTCACATACTGCCATCTCATTAGGGTTAGTCATTGGTTACTTATTTTGCCTGTATGGGAAGGTCATGATTCTCTGCTGCTGTTTTTTGTGGATGTACATCAATGCCTTTGCAATGAAAGATTTGTTATTTTTTCCAGGCTTCTCTGTGTGACTTGTTTTGATTATTACTAAATATGTTTCCTTAGAGAAACTTGGAAATTTACCTACTAATTTTCCTCCTCCTTTTTTTTTGCCCACTAGGTCACTGCCTCCTTTTTGTCAATCAATGCTACCTTAAACCCAGGTTTGCCTTGGTTCTAGTAAACTATCAAGAGTTTGAGGTCCCAAGGGGAAAATCCCAGAAGCACAGGAAGGCTGGATAGTCATTTTTGCCCAGGGAACTTATGGACAAACCTCCTACAGTTGTGCTGCTGAATATGATTTAGCATTTCCTTTGGCTGGGTTACAGAGCAGAATTTCTAGAGCTGAGGATGGTAGTTAGCCTATCCCCTTGTCTCTGGCTGTCCTCAGGGATATGTCTCCCTTCAGATACTCTCAATGCTTACTGGAGGTTGAGGTAAAGGCAGGTATCCTGCCAAGGAACCAAGATGTGGTGAAGCTGGTTGTCCACCTTAATCTTAGTTTTTTTGAGACTGAGTCTCGGTCTGTCACCTAGGCTGGAGTGCAGTGGCACGATCTCAGCTCACTGTAAGCTCCGCCGCCTGGGTTCATGCCATTCTCCTGCCTCAGCCTCCCGAGTAGCAGGGACTACAGGCACCCGCCACCGCATCCAGCTAATTTTTTGTAATTTTAGTAGAGACAGGGTTTCACCATGGTCTCGGTCTCCTGACCTCGTGATCCGCCTGCCTCGGCCTCCCAAAGTGCTGGGATTACAGGTGGGAGCCACAAACGCCTGGCCCAATCTTAGTTTTTTTCAAGGTTGAACTTGAGTCAGAGGAAATTTTCTGCACTCTTGGTGCTGCAGATTTCAGGGAGGTGCATCTCAGATACGTATGTCCAATTCTGCTACCATGTTCTTAGGGTTTTTTTTTTTTTTCACTTCTCTGTGACCCCAGGAAATGTCTTACTATCATAGGGGAGTTCTGAGATATTTCTAGTAATAAATTCAGCAGTATGTGTTTGTTTCTGATTTTCTGTTGAGGGAGAGTGAAGTTAGCTTGCTTCTATGCTGCTATTTTGGAACTGGAAGTTCTCCCTTTTGTTATATTAATTTGCCTCTTATGTTCTCTTCTACATATCTTCTTGTGTCTCTTGAACTTTATTCTTTAGATATTCTTTTGATCCACTTTCCAAATTACTAATTATTGAGCTTGGACCATGTTTTAAAAAACCCTTTCACTGAATTCCTAATTTTACTTATTATATTTTAGTATCTAGAATTGTAATTTTTAAAAATGAATAAATAAAACATGGAATATTTATTCAATGAAACACTATTTAGCATGTAAATAAAAGCTGTATCTTTATAAATTATCCCTGATGTTTCTCAAAAATATGTCTAATAAAAGAGGACCAAATAAAATGTTTAGCATATCATTTATATATCATTTTAGAAGCATTAGAAAACAATATTCTAAATCACACATGGATACAAGCATACAGACTGAATAGACTGAAATAGACACTGAAAATATATACATTGAATCACTGTGGTTTTGCAGTGGGCTGAAAGAGGATGCTGGGGGAGGTATGAAGACAGAACCTCAACTGCATGCTGTATTTTAATTCCTCAGAAAGTAGAAAAAGACTTGAAAGAAATGTAATCTAGGAGAGGGTGTAGGGCATGCCCAAGATGGCTGAATAGGAACAGCTCCAGCCTCCAGCTCCCAGTGTGAGCAACACAGAAGATGGGTGATTTCTGCATTTTCAACTGAGGTACCGGGTTCATCTTACTGGGGTGTGTCGGACAGTTGGTGCTGGTTCGTGGGTGTAGCCCGACCAGTGAGAGCTGAAGCAGTGCAAGGCATCGCCTCACCTGGGAAGCACAAGGAGGAAGGGAATTCCTTTTCCTAGCCAAAGGAAAGTGAGGCACACGACACCGGGAAAATCGGGTAACTCCCACCTTAATACTGCACTTTACCAAGGGTGTTAGCAAATGGCACACCAGGAGACTATATCCCACACCTGGCCCAGAGGGTCCCACACACACGGAGCCTCCTTCATTGCTAGCACAGCAGTCTGAGATCTAACTGCAAGGCAGCAGCGAGGCTAGGGGAGGGACGCCTGCCATTGCTGAGGCTTAAGTTGGTAAACAAAGCGCTGGGAAGCTCAAATTGGGTGGAGCCCACCACAGCTCAAAGAGGCCTGCCTGCCTCTGTAGACTCCACCTCTGGGGACAGGGAATAGCTAAACAAAAAGCAGCAGAAACCTCAGCAGAGGTAAATGTCCCTGTCTGACAACTTTGAAGAGAGCAGTGGATCTCCCAGCATGGAGGTTGAGATCTGAGAATGGACAGACTGCCTGCTCAAGTGGGTCCTTGAGCCCTGAGTAGCCTAACTGGGAGACATCCCCCACTAGGTGCAGACCGACACCTCACACCTCACACAGCGGGGTACACCCCTGAGACGAAGCTTCCAGAGCAAGAATCAGACAGCAACACTTTCTGTTCAGCAATATTCTATCTTCTGCAGCCTCCACTGCTGATACCCAGGCAAATAGGGTCTGGAGTGGACCTTAAGCAAACTCCAACAGACCTACAGCTGAGGGTCCTGATTGTTAGAAGGAAAACTAACAAACAGAAAGGAAACTCACACCAAAACCCCATCAGTACGTTATCATCATCAAAGACCAAAGGCACTTAAAACCACAAAGATGGAGAAAAAGCAGTGCAGAAAAGCTGAAAATTCAAAAAATCAGAGCGCATCTCACCCTCCAAAGGAATGCAGCTCATCGCCAGCAATGGAACAAAGCAGGATGGAGAATAACTTTGACAAGTTGAGAGAAGAAGGCTTCAGTCGATCAAACTTCTCAGAGCTAAAGGAGGAACTAATAACCAGTGCAAAGAAACTAAAAACCTTGAAAAAAGATTTGACGAATGGCTAACTAGAAACACCAATGTAGAGAAGTCCTGAAAAGAACTGATAGAGATGAAAACCATAACATGAGAACTACGTGACAAATTCAGAAGCTTCAGTAACCGACTTGATCAACTGGAAGAAAGAGTATCAGAGATTGAAGATCAAATGAATGAAATGAAGCGAGAAGAGAAGTTTAGAGAAAAAAGAGTAAAAAGAAATAAACAAAGCCTCCAAGAAATATGGGATTATGTGAAAAGATCAAATATACGTCTGATTGGTGTGCCTGAAAGTGAGGGGGAAAATGGAACCAAGTTGGAAAACACTCTGCAGGATATCATCCAGGAGAACTTCCCCAACCTAGTAAGGCAGGCCAACATTCAAATTCAAGAAATACAGAGAACACCATAAAGATACTCCTCGAGAAGAGCAACTCCAAGACACATAATTATCAGATTCATCAAAGTTGAAATGAAGGAAAAAATGTTAAGGGAAGCCAGAGAGAAAGGTCGGATTACCCACAAAGGGAAGCCTATAAGACTAACAGCAGATCTCTCAGCAGAAACTCTCCAAGCCAGAAGAGAGTGGGGGCCAATATTCAACATTCTTAAAGAAAAGAATTTTCACCCCAGACTTTCATATCCAGCCAAATGAAGTTTCATAAGTGAAGGAGAACTAAAATCCTTTACAGACAAACAAATGCTTAGAGATTTTGTCACCACCAGGCCTGCCATACAAGAGATCCTGAAGGAAGCACTAAACATGGAAAGGAACAACCGGTACCAGACATTGCAAAAACATGCCAAAATGTAAAGTCCACCAATGCTAGGAAGAAACTGCATCAACTAGCTAGCAAAATAACCAGCTAATATCATAATGACAGGATCAAGTTAACACATAACAATATTAGCCTTAAAAGTAAATGGACTAAATGATCCAATTAAAAGAAACAGACTGGCAAATTGGATAAAGTCAAGACCCATCAGTTTGCTGTATTCAGGAGACCCATCTCACATGCAGAGACACACGTAGGCTCAAAGTAAAGGGATGGAAGAAAATCTACCAAGCAAATGGAAAACGAAAAAAAAGCAGTCGTTGCAATCCTAGGCTCTGATAAAACAGACTTTAAACCATCAAAGATCAAAAGATACAAAGAAGGCCATTACATAACGGTAAAGGGATCAATTCATCAGGAAGAGCTAACTGTCCTAAATATATATGCACCCAATACAGGAGCACCCAGATTCATAAAGCGTGTCCTTAGAGACTTATAAAGAGACTTAGACTCCCATACAATAATAATGGGAGACTTTAACACCCTGCTGTCAACATTAGAAAGATCAACGAGACAGAAAGTTAACAAGGATAGCCAGGACTTGAACTCAACTCTGCACCAAGCAGACCTAATAGACATCTACAGAACTCTCCACCCCAAATCAACAGAATATACATTCTTCGCAGCACCACATCACACTTATTCCAAAACTGACCACATAGTTGGAAGTAAAGCACTCCTCAGCAAATGTAAAAGAACAGAAATTATAACAAATTGTCTCTCAGATCACAGTGCCATCAAACTAGAACTCAAGATTAAGAAACTCAATCAAAACCACTCAACTACATGGAAACTGAACAACCTGCTCCTGAATGACTACTGGGTACATAACGAAATGAAGGCAGAAATAAAGATGTTCTTTGAAACCAATGACAACAAAGATACAACATACCAGAATCTCTGGGACACATTTAAAGCAGTGTGTAGAGGGAAATTTATAGCACTAAATGCCCACAAGAGAAAGCAGGAAAGATCTAAAATTGACACCCTAACATCGCAATTAAAAGAACTAGAGAAGCAAGAGCAAACACATTCGAAAGCTAGCAGAAGGCAAGAAATAACTAAGATCAGAGCAGAACTGAAGGAGATAGAGACACAAAAAACCCTCCAAAAGATCAATGAATCCAGGAGCTGGATTTTTGAAAAGATCAACAAAATTGAAAGACCGCTAGCAAGACTAATAAAGAAGAAAAGAGAGAAGAATCAAATCGACGTAATAAAAAATGATAAAGGGGATATCGCCACTGACCCCACAGAAATACAAACTACCATCAGAGGATATTATAAACACCTCTACACAAATAAACTAGAAAACCTAGAAGAAATGGAGATTTTCCTGGACACTTACACTCTCCCAAGACTAAACCAGGAAGAAGTTGAATCCCTGAATAGACCAACAGTAGGCTCGGAAATTGAGGCAATAATTAACCGCTTACCAACCAAAAAAAGTCCAGGACCAGACGGATTCACAGCTGAATTCTACCAGAGGTACAAGGAGGAGCTGGTACCATTCCTTCTGAAACTATTCCAATCAATAGAAAAAGAGGGAATCCTCCCTAACTCATTTTATGAGGCCAACATCATCCTGATACCAAAGCCTGGCAGAGACACAACAAAAAAAGAGAATTTTAGACCAATATCCCTGATGAACATCGATGCAAAAATCCTCAATAAAATACTGGCAAACCGAATCCAGCAGCACATCAAAAAGCTTATCCACCATGATTAAGTGCGTTTCATCCCTGGGAGCAACACTGCTTCAACATATGCAAATAAATAAACGTAATCCAGCATATAAACCGAACCAGAGACAAAAACCACGTGATTATCTCAATAGATGCAGTAAAGGCCTTTGACAATATTCAACAGCACTTCAGGCTAAAAACACTCAATAAGTTCGGTATTGATGGAATGTATCTCTAAATAATAAGAGCTATTTATGACAAACCCACAGCTGTATCATATTGAATGGGCAAAAACTGGAAGCATTCTCTTTGAAAACTGGCACAAAACAGGGATGCCCTGTCTCACCATTCCTATTCAACATAGTGTTGGAAGTTCTGGCTAGGGCAACCAGGCAAGAGAAAGAAATAAAGGGTATTCAGTTAGGAAAAGAAGTCAAATAGTCCCTGTTTGCCAATGACATGATTGTATATTTAGAGAACCCCATCGTCTCAGCCCAAAATCTCCCTAAGCTGATAAGCAACTTCAGCAAAGTCTCAGGATACAAAATCAATGTGCAAAAATCACAAGCATTCTTATACACCAGTAACAGACAGAGAGCCAAATGATGAATGAACTCCCATTCACAATAGCTTCAAAGAGAGTAAAATACCTAGGAATCCAACTTACAAGGGATGTAAAGGACCTCTTCAAGGAGAACTACAAACCACTGCTCAGTGAAATAAAAGAGGACACAAACAAATGGAAAAACATTCCATGCTTATGGATAGGAAGAATCAATATTGTGAAAATGACCATACTGCCCAAGGTAATTTATAGATTCAATGCCATACCCATCAAGCTAGCAATGACTTTCTTCACAGAATTGGAAAAAACTGCTTTAAAGCTCATATGGAACCAAAAAAGACCCTGCATTGCCAAGACAATCCTAAGCCAAAAGAATAAAGCTGGAGGCATCATGCTACCTGACTTCAAACTATACTACAAGACTACAGTAACCAAAACAGCATGGTACTGGTACCAGAACAGAGATCTAGACCAGTGGAACAGAACAGAGCCCTCAGAAATAATACAACACATCTACAGCCATCTGATTTTTGACAAACCTGACAAAAACACATAAAAACCCTACAAGAAAACATAGGTAATACCATTCAGGACATAGGCATGGGCAAGGACTTCATGTCTAAAACAGCAAAAGCAACGGCAACAAAAGTCAAAATTGACAAATGGGATCTAATTAAACTAAAGAGCTTCTGCACAGCAAAAGAAACTACCATCAGAGTGAACAGGCAACCTACAGAATGGGAGAAAATTTTTTCAATCTACTCATCTGACAAAGGGCTGATATCCAGAACCTACAAAGAACTCAATCAAATTTATAAGAAATAAACAAACAACCCCATCAAAAAGTGGGCAAAGGATATGAACAGACATTTCTCAAAAGAAGACATTCATACAGCCAACAGACACATGAAAAAATGCTCATCATCACTCACCATCAGGGAAATGCAAATCAAAACCACAATGACATACCATCTCAAACCAGTTAGAATGGCGATCATTAAAAAATCAGGAAACAATAGGTGCTGGAGAGGATGTGGAGAAATAGGAACACTTTTACACTGTTGGTGGGACTGTAAACTAGTTCAAGCATTATGGAAAACAGTGTGGCGATTCCTCAAGGATCTAGAACTAGAAATACCATTTGACCCAGCCATCCCATTACTGGGTATATAACCAAAGGATTATAAGTCATGGTGCTGTAAAGACACATGCACACGTATGTTTATAGTAGCACTATTCACAATAGCAAAGACTTGGAATCAACCCAAATGTCCATCAGTGACAGACTGGATTAAGAAAATGTGGCACATATATACCATGGAATATTATGCAGCCATAAAAATGGATGAGTTCGTGTCTGTTGTAGGGACATGGATGCAGCTGGAAACCATCATTCTCAGCAAACTTTCGCAAGAACAGAAAACCAAATACCGCATGTTCTCACTCATAGGTGGGAATTGAACAATGAGATCACTTGGACATAGAAAGGGGAACAGCACACACTGGAACCTATTGTGGGGAGGGGGTGGGGGGGATAGCATTAGGAGATAATGTAAATGACGAGTTAATGGGTGCAGCACAGCAACATGGCACATGTATACATATGTAACAAACCTGTACGTTGTGCACATGTACTCTAGAACTTAAAGTATAATAAAAAAAAAAGAAAAAAGAAATGTAATCTGTATTAATAGTTGTTAATTCTGTGTGAATATACAAGTGATCATTATATTTGTGGTTTTCTGCAATTATAAGATTTCAATATTTAAATTTATATATCCCACTGAATAGTTTGGAAGGAAGTTACACAAAATATTAATGATGCTGTCCTCAGGGTGGTGATGTTATAAGTATTTTTTCTTCTTTAAGTTGTAGAATTATAATTTTCAATACTTTTGTTTAAATCTGCTGTAGTTCTTTATCTTGCCTTGGATCCTCTTGAATATTAGCATATGTTTTACTTTTATTCTCTTTTCTCCTTATGACTTCATAGAAAGTTAACTGAGTCTGTGCTTCAGCAAAATAAAAGATTAAACCAAGTGAAAAGATAGTGATCCAGAAAGTGAGGGGATTAATACATGAGAGAAGCAATTGAAGTCCCAGGAAGGCAGTAATACCATATGCTTATAAGATAACAGGATAAATAGAATAGGTAAATTGTGGTTTGGCAGAAGGTCTTTAGGGAGAAAACATTTAATTGGTAGAATTCTTATTGCCTTTGAGGAATTAGAATTTATTACTGATTAATTATTTTTAGGAAAAATGGTGTCAGTTACATAAAATAAAAGCAAATAAAAGATTGAGGCAAATAGATGAAACAAAATGTTAACAAGAAGACATATGTAATCATAATGTGTTACTTGACTCAGCAGTGAAGGCAAATATTGGTTAACAAATTGTTAAAGGATTCTATTGGGAAGATAAGGAAAAGGGAGAAATACACACACTTTTATAAGAGTAATAAACATGACTTACTTTCAGAGAAGATATAATAAAATAAGGTCTAACACTGACAAATCAAGAAGCAGAAATTTAGGTGCCTTATTATTCAAATATGTGAGTGTTAATATAAAGGAAAAACTTAGAGTTGAAAAGGTTGCCTCTGTGTAGCAGGACTAGCAGATAGCATGTATGAAGCATAGACTGTTTCATTATATCTTTTAATATTAGCAGTATTAAAATAATGTAATATGATAATTTTAAATTAAAAATAATGTGCATGGCCGGGCGCGGTGGCTCAAGCCTGTAATCCCAGCACTTTGGGAGGCCGAGGCGGGCGGATCACAAGGTCAGGAGATCGAGACCACAGTGAAACCCCGTCTCTACTAAAAATACAAAAAATTAGCCGGGCGCGGTGGCGGGCGCCTGTAGTCCCAGCTACTCAGGAGGCTGAGGCAGGAGAATGGCGGGAACCCGGGAGGCGGAGCTTGCAGTGAGCCGAGATCGCGCCACTGCACTCCAGCCTGGGCAACAGCGTGAGACTCCGTCTCAAAAAAAAAAAAAAAGTGCATTTATTCCTTTTATAGAAGTTAACATTAATTGAAAAGTTGTGACATTGCATCTTACTTATTGTATGTATTGAGGAAAATTACTACAATTCCCTTAGTTTACTCATGTTAACAAACATCAGTGTTACCATCTGATCTTTGACAAACCTGACAAAAACGAACAATGGGGAAAGGATTCCCTATTTAACAAATGGTGCTGGGAAAACGAGCTAGCGATATGCAGAAAACAGAAATTGGACCCCTTCCTTACACCTTATAAAAAAATTAACTCAAGATGGATTAAAGACTTAAATATAAAACCTAAAACCATAAAAACCCTAGAAGAAAACCTAGGCAATACCATTCAGGACATAGGCATGGGCAACGACTTCATGACTAAAACACCAAAAGCAATTGCAACAAAAGCCAAAATTGACAAATGAGATCTAATTAAACTGAAGAGCTTCTGCATAGCGAAGGAAACTATCATCAGAGTGAACAGGCAACTTACACAAGGAGATAATTTTTTTTTTTTTTTTTTTTTTTTGAGACGGAGTCTCGCTCTGTCGCCCAGGCTGGAGTGCAGTGGCCCGATCTCGGCTCACTGCAAGCTCCGCCTCCCGGGTTCACGCCATTCTCCTGCCTCAGCCTCCCGAGTAGCTGGGACTACAGGCGCCCACAACAGCGCCCGGTGAATTTTTTGTATTTTTAGTAGAGACGAGGTTTCACCGTGGTCTCGATCTCCTGACCTTGTGATCTGCCCGCCTCGGCGTCCCAAAGTGCTAGGATTACAGGCATGAGCCACCGCGCCCGGCTAAGAGAAAAAATTTGCAATATATCTATCTGACAAAGGTCTGATATGCAGAATCTACAAAGACCTTAAACAAATTTACAATAATAAAAATAAATATATCAGGGCTGGCTGCAGTGGCTCATGCCTGTAATCCCAGCACTTTGGGAGGCCGAGGCAGGCGGACCATGAGGTCAAGAGATCAGGACCATCCTGGCTAACAGGGTGAAACCCCGTCTCTACTAAAAATACAAAAAAATAGCCGGGCGTGGTAACCGTCGCCTGTAGTCCAAGCTATTCCGGAGGCTGAGGCAGGAGAATGGCGTGAACCCAGGAGGCGGTGCTTGTAGTGAGTGGAGATAGTGCCGCTGCAGTCCGGCCTAGGTGAAAAAGTGAGACTCCGTCAAAAAACAACAACAACAACAACAACAATAAAATCAAACTGGGCAAAGAATATTAGCAGACACTTCTCAAAAGAATACATTTATGTGGCCAAGAAACACATGATAAAAAGTTCAGCATCACTGGTCATTAGAGAAATGCAAATCAAAACTGCAATGAGATACCATCTCATGCCAGTTAGAAAGGCAGTCATTAAAAAGTCAGGAAACAACAGATGTTGGCAAGGATATGGAGAAATAGAAACACTTTTACACTATTGGTGGGAGTGTAAATTAGTTCAACCATTGTGGAAGACAGTGTGGCAATTCCTTAAGGATCCAGAACCAGAAATTCCATTTAACCCAGCAATCCCGTTACTGGGTATATACCCAAAGGACTATCAATCATTCTATAAAGACACATGCACAAATATGCTTATTGCAGCACTATTTACAATAGCAAAGACATGGAACCAACCAAAATACCCATCAACTGATAGACTGGATAAAGAAAATGTGGCACATATGCACCATGGAATACTATCCAGCCATAAAAAAGGATGAGTTCATATCGTTTTTAGGGACATGGATGAAGCTGGAAACCATCATCCTCAGAAAAACTAACACAGGAACAGAAAACCAAACACTGCATGTTCTCACTCATAAGTGGGAGTTGAACAATGAGATCACATGGCAAGGGGAGGGAAAGCTTTAGGATAAATATCTAATGCATGCGAGGCGTAAAACCTGAATGCAGGGTTTATAGGTGCAGCAAACCACGGTGGCACATGTATACCTACGTAACAAACCTGCGTGTTCTGCACATGTATCCCAGAACTTAAAGTAAAATTAAACAACTCAGTGTTTACCAATGTTTATAATTATTTAATAATTATATTATATATGTTTACTTAAATTATTTCTTAAATTTAATTATATTTATTATATGCAGTACATATTAATACATAATAATATTGTTAATATCTACCCTTAGATATTAATATATATAAAGTCCTCAGTGATACATCTAGTACTTAATCAAAATTTATTTTCCTACCTGTATTAATTTTTCTTGTAAAGAATTCTAAGGAATCATGTTAAAAACTACTGATAGTAAAAACTGTTGGGTAGATAATTTTTCATGGTATCTTGTCCTCTCCCACTTCCCATTGTCACAACCTTTTCTCATTACAGTGAAAATTCTCTCGAACAATTGGCTATAACTCAATAGAAAAATCAATATTGCTAAAAGAATACAATATATGGATAGTACCAGACTAAGCACTCAACACAATATTTCTTATAAGAAAGCAATCATTAGAAAAATAAATTTTAAAACAGATTATGTCCTCACAGCAGAATTTCTTGACAACAATGAAAAATGAAATCAGAGTAAAGGTTCAAATTTCTCATCTGTTAGCCAAGCAGGAAAAATAATTTGCCGATGTTGAGTTAATTAAATCATGTTTGATTTACAACACGCAAAGAAATGTATCCAGAAAAAATAGCTTGTTTAAGGTATTAGCATTTTGGTGTAAACAGCTTCTCAAAGAGTTGAAGATGTTTGGAGTAATATTAATAGTCAAATAACAAGACAAAAAGTTTGAGTGGTTGTCTTTGGTTCTTGAATAGTTGACAGATGTTACTAGTAAAACTCAGATGTTTATTTGAGAAGTCAATGCCAAGCCTGAAGTGACTGGAGAATTGGATTCTGTGGATGATCTGTATGAAACATTTACAAGCAAGAATGTTTCTAAAGAATCTGAGAAAATAATAATTCAATAAAACCTGAAGTGGAATCTGCTAAGATGTGTTACAACTGATACTGCCAAAAAAATTGTGAAACAAGAAAAGGCATAGTTGGAAAAACTTACAAAGCTTGTGAAAATATAAGGCAGTTAATGCCTAAGGTTATTTATTGTATTACTCATCAGCAGGCACTCTGCTGAAACTATGTATGTCTATCATGTGGCATTAAACTTGTAGTCTTGATGATGAATTGCATTGACTTTGTGTGGGCTTAACCGTCATTAGCTTTATGAATTTCTGTTGGAAATAGCAGCTGACTATCCTGACTTGTCCTATCCTATAGTGGGTCTACAACTTAACAGTGGTAACATTTGACTGCAAGTTGTTGAGTTCAGGACTGAGATTTAGAATTTTTCTGAATGAGAATCATCCTCAACCATTATTATCAAATACTGTTTGGCTTTGGAGATTAGTTTTGCTTAAGACTCATAATGTTTTTAAATTTTAAAATTACAAGTCAAACCAGCATTTATATGTGAAGTGTATACTATGGTAAAGTAATTTTGACAACTACTGTTGCTTGAATCACAAGTAATGACAAGCTGATTTGTATATTTCTTATACTGTTAAAAGTTAAGATGAGAAGTGAGATCTTTAATTCCACCCAAATATGCAGCAAATCTAATTTCTAAGTTCAAGCTACAGTTCTAGCATCTTCTTTCAGACCTCAATGCAAGTACAAATAAAATTTCCATACTTCAAAATCCATTTAATGGTACAGTTGAAGAGATTCCACATAACCTTCAATTAGAAGTGATTCATTTGTAATGTAATGACATGCTAAAAGCCAAATATCAAGAGAAAAATCTAATAGAATTCTATAACTTTCTTCTAAATGATGAATATTTTAAATAAAGTTACATGCTCATGGATTGATATCTGTATTTGGCAGTACCTTTCTGTGTGAAAAGACATTTGTAAAGTTAAAATATGTAAAATCTCATTACAGATCACATTAACAAATGAACATTTGCAATTGATTTTGGTTAGAAAGAGTACTTTTAATTCCATTTGAGTACAATGTTATCTCCCTTAAAAAAAGAATTCTAGTCTGGGCAACATAGCAAGATGACAACAACAAAATTGTTGGGCGTAGTGGTACCTGCCTGTAGTCCTAACCAAGGAGGGAGAAGTGCTTGAGCCCAGGAGTTTGAGGCTGTAGTGAGCCATGAACATGCCACTGCCCTCCAGCCTGGGTGACAGAGCAAGACCCTTAAAAAATTCCATTCTCATTAATAGACCAGGAATATAAAAAAATGTACTAAGTTTACATTTTGAATTTCTTAGAAGGTTGCAAAACATTTTCTTTTCTTATTATATAATTCCTACATAAAGTCCTCGATTTGCCTCTTGGTCCCCAAAGCCTGGAATGCCTAATGTTGTGCCCTTTACAGATAAGTTGCTGATCCTCACTACAGTTTTTTTTTCAATACCTGATTTAAACTATGTATAATTATCCTGATTCAGGAGTACTGAAGTGGGTCTTAAGGGAGGGAGTCTCCTCAAACGCAAATTAATGGTGTTTCTAGAAGCAGAAAATCTTGTGTGTAAGTAAATTAAAATGGCCACTACTCCAATCATACCTAGGTTTGCCTTATTTCCAGCTGTTCTGAGGGTAGTTATTTTACTTCCAAAAAAGTTCTATCTGAAAACCAGACCAATTACAGGACAGCAGCTAATATGGAGAAGTGGCAGCATAAGAAAAGTAAATATGAAAGAGCCCTTTGAAATTTCCAACAAGAGGCAGTGATGATGGAGTGTGGCACTACTCTAGGTACATACCAAGGTATTGCAGCAGACCTGCAGCTTCCCTGCCATGTCCCCTCTGGCATTACAACCCTAGTGCTCAACTTCCCTGACTTCCGAATCTCTCTGAGAGTACTATGTGGCAGCCAGAGCCTGCACATTCTAGGCCCTCGATGGTTGAAGTGTCAAAAAATTAATGTTTCTTGGATCAACCCTCAGCTAAATATCTCTCTGAAAGGATGACTCTCAGACACTTGTGCCACACTGACTTCCAGCTTAGTCCCACTAGGTACTAAGATCCAGTGAATTAACATGACAACATGTACTTTATAAACTGCCTGTCCTCTATCTTACTTCCCAGATCTTCTGCTGATGCCTACTACTGGGATAACCCCTCAAAGAAACCACTTGCCTTTGAGCACTTGCTTTCAGGTCTATGACTAATGATATAGAATCCCGGCATTTAAATATTTTTTTGCAAATTATCTGTCCTCTATAAAAGCATTAAAAATATGGATGCCATTTGCATTAATCACCTTGTCTAGAAGTGCACTTTTTACATGTCTTCAATAAAAATTAAAACTAACATATATAGTTTGAAAACATAAATAGTATAAGAAGTTAAAAATATAATAACTGAGAATCTACACCTATCTCCTCCTTTCCACAATTAACTATTATTAATTCCCTTATGATCTCTTCTATGTAAAGCAGAGAGAGAGAGAGAATGAGAATATCAGTTTTAGTTGAAAAGTTACTAATAAAATTAAATCATTAAGTTTCTTTAAAACTTACTCCAAATAATGTCTGTCTGTAAATAATTAACTGTCTTGTAGTGAAGTGATCTGCAATGTATACACATAGTTTAAGTGGTGGCATGATGATATTGTCCTTGTCCCTTTATATGCCACGGATTAACTCACCAGTAAAAATACACATTAAGTCTCTGTTAATTGAGAATAGTGACTAGCACTGAAACTCCCACCTTCACTCCCAGGGGAAAATTTACTTTCACAAAATGGCCAACATTTTTACAAATGAGTCTGTTAAAACTCATGTATTTGAGTTTGTCAATCAGTATTGTTGATGTCTTTGAGCCATTCTTACAGAAGCTTTTCAACTCTGACATTAGTATGAAAAAAAATTGTCATATGCTTTTACAATTTTATTTTTTGGTATTTAAATACTTAATTTTGCTGATATTTATTTATTTATTTATTTTTGGAAGAAAGAGAGGCCTGATGTAGTTATTCTATAGCTGGATTCTGCAGCTTTTCAGGTGGACCACAGAATAATGGGAAAAAAAAATAACACATAAACAGAGAAGCCCACACAATATTTTCAGAAGAGGGTTAGCTACCCAGGACAGGAGGAGACACAGGATGTGTCTCACAGGCACATCTCGTGGCTTTCAGAGTCTTGAATGATATCCAGGAGCTGTGGAACATTTATTTCTCTCAACGGCAGGGCATGCTGAATCTAGAATGCTTAGATAGTGTCATGCCACAACTCTTTTTGACTTGCTGCATATGATCCCTCCAGAGAAATGCACACAACAACATACAACACACACAATATATATGCACACAACACACAAGACACAACACACACACACACACACACATCCATCCCAACTAGGCATTTTCATTTATGGAAATATATAGAAACATCCAGTTACACTGTGGAAGCTCTATGTCAGCAAACCTCTATTATCACCTGGGAGAGAACAGTGAGACCCATATCCAGGTGCTGTTGAACAAACATCTCAGCTTCTCATTTCCTATTATTCTGGAAATCTATTTCTTCCTAGCTACCCATTTGTCTCAACACAATATATTGACTGCAGCTTTCCCCTCAATTATTTGAAACACCTCCTCCTGTATCAAAGACAAAAATCCCATGGGCATTTAAATCAATTCTGGACTCTATTCTGTTTCATTTATTTTCCTGTCTAGCCCTGTATTGGTATCCACCTACTTGTGCTACGGTTGTTATTATACTTTCTCTCTGATGGGCTAGTTATTTTTTCCCCCTAACACTTTTGTTTTAGGTATCTTAGGTATCTTCTTATTATGAATGCATAATTTTTTCCACATAAACTAGTTTGCTATGTTCTCTGTCAAGGCTGATTCATTAGTAGAGAAAACATGAGAAAAATCAAAGTAAGAGAATGATACAGTGCTTGATTTACACAATTTACAATCTTAATAATGAATCTGTCAGTACTACAACTCTGTTATATGCCCCCTGAACAAAGGAAGACAAATATTATCTGTTGATATATACGGTAGAGCCTTGACAACACAAGAGTTAGGAGCACTGGCTACCCTGCCCCCATGCAGTTAAAAATCCACAAATAATTTTACTAGCCCAAAGCTTAACTACTGATAGTCTACTGTTGACCAGAAGCCTTACTGATAACATATTCAATTACCACATATTTTGTGTGTTATGTCGATTGTATACTGAAGTATTCATATGATCAAGTAAGCTAGAGAAAAGAAAATGTTATTTAAAATATCATAAGAAATAGAAAATAGATTTACTATTAAGTGGAAATGGATCAACATAAAGGTCTTTATCCTTCTCATCTTCATGTTGAGTAGGCTGAGGAGGAGGAGGAAAAGGAGGGGGGTTGAGCTTGTAGTCTCAGGGGTGGCAGAGATGGAAGAAAATCTGCAAGAAAATTTGTGGACCGATGCAATTTAACCCATGCTGTTTAAGAGTCACCTGTATACATATATGAAACATATATATATATAGAGAGAGAGAGACACACACACACACATACATATATGTATATTCAGCTTTCCCCCTACATATACATTTTCCCATATGTATATATATGTATGTGTAAAAGCTTACTAATTGTTTTTAATAGTTGAGAGACCAGTAGGAATTTTGATAAATACTCAGGAAATACAATGTAAAAATCAGAAAACTCTTCACAGGTAAGTAACCAGAGGTATAATTTAAAAACAGCAAGTGTATTGCTTCTTAGAACTCCAGCTGCCTAAAAGTGAAGGCCTCACTCAAGGCTTCAAATCTAGCGGGTTTTAGGTGGGTAAGTTAGGGTAGAAACTTAGGAGAGCTGAACTACTCTGTACAATTATGAATAAAGTTATGGGGACCTGGAAGAAAGTGACCAGCAAGGTGGGCCACTACCTGGGCAGAGAGGAGAGATTTGAGATGCCTCAGAGACAGAGCAGCCCAAGAGATACTTCATAGACAAAAATTACTAAATTTAAATTATCACATTGTTTGCCCATGAGATGTGCTATCACTTATTTCTCACTCTGTCCCCCTATGGTAGCTTTATCAGGCTGCGTTGATGACTGTTTTTTTTTTTTTTTTTTTTTTTTTGTGCAAGTGGACTCCTTTGCAGAAACTTGAAATGCCTGGGCTAATACAATGCAAGACCAGATTATGTAGGGAGGCTGAATTTGAGGATACAGGAAATCCTGAAAAGCCTAAAGATCTGACAGTTAGCAAAAATCCTTGGGGAAACTTCAAACTTGGAGGGCTGCAGAATTAGTGACATCAGAGCTGAGAATAACAAAAGGTAAAGCTGGCTGATTTGTATTTGCATAATATAAAATTGCACTAACTATGTATATGACATGCTGTAAATTTGGAGTTGGAAAGCAGCAAAGCCCAGAATAGGATGGAGGGATTTAGCCATCCAGTCTGTCCTGTGGGGTCTGGATGGTAGGGGCAGGGATGGGAGGTTCAACTTCCACTTTGTGGCCCCACCCCCATCCTTGACAGCCATTGGTGACTGTTCCATGGCTCCCTGATGCAAGCCTGAATCTCTAGGCCAAAATACACAGGCTCAGGGCCCAGTGCTCAGTGCTGCTCAAAGAAGCCACACTGTATTAGTCTGTGCTTGCACTGCTATAAAGATACTCCCTGAGACTGGGTAATTTATAAAGTAAAGAGGTTTAATTGATTCACAGTTCCACATGACTGGGAAGCCATCAGGAAACTTATAATTGTGGTGGAAGGTGAAAGGGAAGCAAGGCATGTGTTCACGAGGCAGCAGGAGAGAGAGAACGCACAGGGGCAACTGCCACTTTAAACCATCATATCTTGAGAGAACTCCTTCACTATCATGAGAACAGCAAGGGGAAACTGCCCCCATGATCCAATCACTTCCTTTTATTTACATGTGGAGATTACAGGTCCCTCCCTCAACATGTGGGGATTACAATTTGAAATGAGGTCTGGATAGAGACACAGAGCTAAACCATATCATTCCACCACTGGCCCTTCCCAAATCTCATATTCTTTTCACATTTCTAAACCAATCATGCCTTTCCAACAGTCTTCCAAAGTCTGAACTCATTCCAGCATTAACCAAAAAGTCCAAATCCAAAGTTATATCTGAGATAAGGCAAGTCCCTTCCACCTATGAGCCTGTAAAATAACAAAAACAAGTTAGTTACTTCCAAGATACAATGGGGGTCCAGGCCTTGGGTAAATGTTCCAGTTTCAGATGGGAGAAATTGGCCAAAATGAAGGGGCCACAGGCTCCATGCAAGTCTGAAACCTAGTCAGGTAGTCATTAAATCTTAAAGCTCCCAAATCTCCTTTGACTCCATGTCTCACATCCAGGGCGTGCTGATGCAGGGGATGGGCTCCCACAGCCTTGGGCATCTCTGCCCCTGTGGCTCTGCATGGCACAGCCCCTGTGGCTGCTTTCATGGGCTGGCATTGAGTGCCTGCAGCTTTTCTAAGCATGTGGTGCAAGTTGTTGGTGTATCTACCATTCTAGGGTCTGGAGGATGGTAGCCCTAGGCAGTGCCCCATTGGAGACTCTGTCAGGGGGTGGGGGGGGGGCTCCAATACCATATTTCCCCTCTCCATTGCCCTAGTAGATGTTCTCCATGAGGGCTCCACCCTGGCAGCAGACTTCTGCCTGGATATCTAGGTGTTTCCATATATCCTCTGAAATCTAGGCAAAGGTCCCTAAACCTCAAATCTTGTCTTCTGTGTACCCATAGACCCAATGCCACATGGAAGATGCCAAGGCTTGGAGTTTGCACCCTCTGAAGCCACAGCCTGAGCTGTATATTGGCACTTTTTAGCTGGAGCAGGAGCAGCTGGGATGCAATGCAGCAAGGTCTGAGGCTGTACAGAGCAGCAGGGCCCTGAGGCCAGTCCACGAAACCATTTTTCCTTCCTAGGCCTCCAGGCCTGTGATGGGATGGGCTGCCATGAAGATCTCTGACATGCCCTGGAGACATTTTTCCCATTGACTTGGAGATTAACATTTGGCTCCTTGTTGCTCATGCAAATTTCTGTAGTTGGCTTGAATTCCTCCTCAGAAAATAGGTTTTTATTTTCCACCGCAGGGTCAATTTGCAAATTTTCCAAACCTTTATGCTCTGCTTCCCTTTAAACGTAAGTCCCAATTTCAGACCATCTCTTTGTGAACACATATGACTGATCACTTTCAGAAAAAGCCAGGTCACCTCTTGAATACTATGCTGCTTAGAAATGTCTTCAGGCAGATACTCTAAATCATCTCTCAAGTTTAAAGTTCAACAAATCTCTAGGGCAGAGGCAAAATGGCATCAGTCTCTTTGCTAAAGTATAGTAAGAGTGACCTTTGCTCCAGTTCCTAATGAGTTCTTCATGTCCATCTGAGACCACCTCAGCCTGGACTTCATTATCAATATCACTATCAGCATTTTGGTGTAAATCATTCAACAAGTCTCTAGGAAGTTTCAAACTTTCCCACATCTTCCTATCTTCTTTTGAGCCCTCAAAAGTGTTCCAAACTGTTCCAAACTGTTACCTAGTTCCAAAACAGCTTCTACATTTTCAGATTATCTTTATAGCAGTACCCCACTCTGCTGATACCAATTATCTCTATTAGTCTATTCTCACACTGCTATAAAAATACTATCTGAGACTAGGCAATTTATAAGAAAATAGGTTTAGTTGACTCAGAGTTCTGCATGACTAAGGTAGCCTCAGGAAACTTTTAGTCATGGCAGAAGGTGAAGGGGAAGAAAGGTGTGTCTTCACAAGGCATCAGAAGAGATAGAGTGCAGGGAAAAGTGTCACCTTTAAACCTTCAGATCTCATGAGAACTCCCTCATTAGCATGAGAACAGCATGAGGGAATCCCTGCCCCTCATTGATCCAATTGCCTCCCTCCCTGGATGCATGGGGACTGGAGGTCTCTCTCTCAACATGTGGGAATAAAAATTAGAGATGAGATTTGGGTGGGGACACAGAGCCAAACCATATCACAGGCCCTTCTGAAAATGGAGACAGATCTCTGTTTTCTAAACAGCCATGGAATTCCATGGATGAGCTCAAGTGCAGCCTAATGGGTCATTTTATCTATCCTTTTCTTCCTGCGTGATATGGGGCTCCTCCTTCTTTTTCTGAACTCCCTCTAGATAAATCTATTTGTAAAAAACACAGAAATAAATAAGGTGAGGGAATCCTAGATCCAACCCCCTAGTGTAGATGGGCTGGTGTTTTTCTTATTCCTTTTCCCACTTAACTCAGTCAATTGTATTACTGCAGCAGACATCTGACGTGGATCCTGTTGGAAAAGATTAGAAAATTTTCCTTCTGGAGACCAGGGTGAAGACAGAGGTCTTCTATCCAAAACTCATAGATCAACTTACCTGGGAGTGGTAGAAGACTCCAGGGTAGAGGATAGAGTCCCAAACCCTGTGATTCTCTGTCCCTGGAACGATTATTGAGTGAGTATAAATTATGTCTAGAGGAACAGAGTCAGACAATGATAGCTCATTACTTCTCTTATCTGATGTTTCTGGGCCAATGCTGTGTCTTAGAAATGATTCTTAAGAGCCAGCCTGAGACTCTGAATGCCTCTGATTAGATGTTTAAAGCAGCTCTGGCCTCAGGGAACAGAATTCTGTCTGAGGGATCATATATGCACCTAAGATCAGCAATTCTGTACCTGTCCTTGACACTGATTGGAAAATTTTTGGAAGATCATAAGCAGAAAGCCATTCTTTCTGAAATTTTTGAATAATAAACAATAGAAAATATTTTTACTTTCTGTGAAAGAAGAAAGAGAATGAAACAGTCTCAAATTAAAGGTAGAAAGTCATATCATTCATGAATAATGATGGTCTCCAGTTTGTGTAAAGACGAGAGAGTGAGAACTGAATCCCAGACCCTCATTCTTTCAAGGTCAATGAAGTCAAGGGAAGAATGAACTCACCTGATCCTATAACCTCTCAGAAAATCTCTCATCAGACTTGGCTTATCCAGGGATCCTTCTAGTCACTTGCTTCCATCATCCACTACTGACCTCTCTACTTCAATACAGCACATACCATCACAATGCTGACTCAGTCTGACTTGCTTCCCATTCTGTTGTGCACTGTCTCAGAGAGCTCATCTTCAGAGTGTTGGCCTCTTCTTTTCCAACATTCTTATGCCTGGGAAGTTCATGTCTTGACATTTCAGCCTCCTACTAGAGGTGCTTGTCTGGTGAGAGTTTATTCTCTTCATCTTCCCGCACTGGGTTTTTCACAAAGGCTCTTTCCTTGTATTGCCCACAGGCCTTTCTTGGGAGATACACTGCAATGAGGTTTGAAGGAGGCTAATGGCTTCTTTATTATCTTAAACTTACCATACAGATGCACCTGTATATATGAGTCATAAAGAGAATGGATATTCAGATGTGTTTAGATAAATAAAAGCAGGAGAGATCATTTCCAAACAATTGAAGCAAGACTATGAACTGAATTCTAGAAAAGCCTTAGAATTACTTGCTGTTGAGCAGGATGCCCCAGCTTCTTATACCTTCCTGAGCTTTGAAGGCAAACCAGAACAATTGTACAAGAAAACCATCAAGATGCACCTGAGGGCCAGTGGCCTTGGGAGTTCTCAACTCAACATAGAGAAGCGAATAGTCTGGATGAGTACTGGATGGTCCAGTACTCATTTCCTATACCACTAAGAAGGTTGGAGAAGGGAAAGATCTAGATAAATCATGTCTGAAAGACCATCTTGGAGAATCAAAGCTCCAATTAAAGGGAGGAACCAAAGGCCATGGCTGCACCTCTGAAGAACCCCTGACTCAGATATTTTGTCTTCTGAGGACTCTGAGTCCCAGGCCCAGCGTGTGTAACGAAGAGATGTGGCCATTTCCAGGGGTACTACATCTACTTAGAGGACAGAGGGAGTGATCTGGTGTGGCAGGAGTACAGGAATTTTAAGGTTCAGGCTCCACAGTGGGGCCAGAACATCAATTTAGACCCAAGTTTAGAAAACAGTACACAGTCTCCAATCAGAGACTTCAATCCAAAAGAGAATGCAATGTTGGGGACTTCCCTTGCTAGAGAGATGATGATCCACCCTGTCCTGGATGGGGACAAAGAGAGATACTATTGACCAAGACACTCTGTCACTGTTCCAGAAGGGATAGGCTCCTCAAAAAAGTTAATCCCAGCAAAGGATGAGTAATTGGTTACAGTGGATTTATTCCAAGAGAAAAAAGAAAAGTCAGCAAGTTCCCCTGAAACAAACTGGATCAGTGTTAGTCTCCACAGCCTCCAGCTGTGCTGAGGCCTCCTCCCTCCACATCTTGCAGTGAGCCAGTGTGTTCCATCAAGCCCCACCTGGACAATGCCCAGGGTGCTAGGTCCCATAGGCTGTCATGAGTACTGTCCTCTGCTATGTATCATGGCATCTGTTTCCACTCAGCCAAAAGCCCTCCCCTATCCATTTAGTATGGTCTGTTTTACCTATTCCTCATTTTTTTTCTTAAAAAAAAAAAAAAAATATATATATATATATATATAAAATATATATAATAGGAGAATTAGTGTCTTTTCCTTTGGAGGATTTGGGACTGAGTTTAGGGAGTTCCAGTGGCTTGGGCTTAGATTAAAAAGGGAAAAACTTTAGCTCCTGTTGAATGCCTGCTTTGGCTTCTAAAAGAAGCTGTTTTGTGATGGGTATTCTTGGAAGTTTTATTTTTGCCAGTAATTTTGGTTCGTTTGTTTCTGTCTCTATAAAATGTGCCATGATGGCAGAAGTCTAGTTTTAAATCTTTTGCTGGACATTCTGTGTGGAACACAACTGAGTGTTTTCAAGTCTAGACCATTCCTCCTGGGGATGTTGGAGGGATCAGTAGCAGTGCCATGCCAAGCCGTATTGGAAACTAATTTCCACAAGATGTTTCAGATGGGATATGCTAGCTGCTTCTCACTCATATACCTTTCCTTACATAGTCCTGGAAAGCTAAAGTCCAAAATCTTGTCATTAGCAAGGCAGCTCTCCTTCTGAAGGCTCTAGGCGGAAATTCTTTCTTGCCTCTTCTAGCTTCTGGTAGCATCAAAAGTTCCTTGTTTTACAGCTATACTACTCCGATCTCTGCCTCCATGTTCACATGGCCTTCTCCTATGTCATTAAGCATTTAAGCAGTAGACATCTGTATCTATTGGGATGGAATTGACTGGGAGTCTCTAGGTAAGCAGGCAGCTGAAGTCACCTTGGGGAGGCACAGCACCAATAGGGACTACCATCACATTGATAGAAAGTTTCAGATTTGCCAGTGAGTAATCACAAATCTTGAGCCACGGAAAAGAGATAATTTACTGCCTATTTGCAAAGAAGTCAGCCTGGGCTAAAAATGTGGATAAAACTGATTCATTATTTGCTGGAGTCTTTATTTCACATTCCAAGAATATACACATAGCCAAGATGTTTGTAGTAAAGCTGGCAAAATCACCTGTGCAATAAGTCATCTTCCTCTGGGGTTGCAGGGCTGGTCTACCTGAAGGAATTTAGGTTTTCCCCTTACATTCTAAAACTGCAGTTCCTACACCTTCTTTCAGCCAATGATTTTTCTTTTTCTTCCTACTAGCAACATCAACAGAGCAGTTTATCATTGATTACTTGAAAATGGATTGAATTAATAAGCCATAAAAGCTAACACTGGCACCTACGGTGTGCTCCTCTTTTTTCCCCTGATTACTTCCTAGAAGCAACCACTCTAGAGCCTGTACTGTGTTTAGGATACGAAGCAATGGGTCTGGCAGTTGGTGGAAATATTTCCAAGGGAGGGAAGGCAATTGCCAGCACCCCAGCAGCTTGCAAGGCAGGTGGCTGCCTGGCCTGATGTGCTCCCCAGGGATGCTGTCTGTCTGTCCAGCTCTTATTGTGTTTGATGCAATTCAGTCTCCACTAAGCAGTCAAGGATCAAATGGCTTTTGACAACAAATGAAATCAGAAGAGGACAGCAATTTGTCATCCTTCCCTCTAAGCTGACCCCAGGATGCTGGCTCATTAATATAAGAAACCACAAAGGTTTCTTATAGGGCCAAGCCTGGGCTAGATGGTGGAGGGGTGCTTGTAAGCAACCCCTGGCTGCTGCTTCTTGAACATAACCCATTGGCCTGCTGCAGCCTAAAATTTTGCCTTTAAGGGATCAGTCTTTGTCTCCCTAGACAAATAGTTCCTTATGAAAAAAACTCCCTTGGAGGGTTAGTACTACATTGTCTCTCACATTTTATGTTGGGTTATATTGTCAGATTTTTTTCAAGATAGCTGGGCAGCGCAGAGGCAATCAATGGGAATGAAAATATGGAGTGATGCCTTTCCCAACCAAGGCAAGAATGGAGTGCCATAGGTTCTGAGGACAGCAGAAGACACCGAGGCATCTGGGCCCCTGGGAGTAACACAGACCAGGAGATGTGTCTTGACAAATCAAATCTGCATGCTGAAAGGGTAACAAGGAGAAAATAAAGGTGAGAGGAAGTGAAAGGATGCAAGAAAGAGAAGGAATGAGAACAAGAAAGGAAAATCCATTACTTCAAAGAGGATGGTTGTATCTGTCACTGTGCCAGCCACTCCCACATGCATTTTATTTCATTGAATCTTCACAACAGCTATGTCAGGGCTTTATTATCTTCCTGCTACACAGATGAGGATCTTAGACTGGAAGGAGATTAGGGGCTTGCCGAAGCTGGGGCATGGGATAAGTAGGTTAGGTTGGAAGGTCAAACAGAGGTGCTTCCATACTGAGGCACAAGAGATCCTGCTTATAGGCTGTGCCATTGGGCGGTGGGGGGTGGATGGGAAGGAGCATGAAATCCTACCTAAAAAACAGACAGTGACTTGTCTTTCTAGATTACTATATAAACATTACACACCTGTAAATAGGTATGGATAACACCTTAACTCAGATTATTTGATCAGGCTAGCTCACGTTAGCATAGAAGAATTTAACCATTCTAGAGCTGGGAAATAGAAGGAAAAGTTTTGATGGAAGAAGGTAGATGAAATAGTATGGAATAGGGGTTGTGGCAAAAAAATAGACCTAAACGGATGGCACAGAACTGGGAAGGCAACTGCTGCAAAGTGACTTGGTCTATATAGTGTCATTTTCCAGATAAGTGTTTTTCAAGTTTTGAATTATGGTTTAAAATATATGAAAATAAAATAGAATATAAAACAGTAAATTACATATTGTAAAGATAAATAGCTCATAAAACCCTGTTTTCAGTTATGAGTAGTCGTATGAATATGCATACTGGATTATGATATTAGGTATACTTTTTGGTCAGATTTTAATGTGTATAGATTTTTGGGGAGAGTTTATTAAAACTTCATGACTGAGCCCCACCTTTGCCAACGTAAGAGCTGTGAGATGAGTCCCAGAAATTTGCAGGGTTTTTTTTGAAATGGATTCTCACTCTGTCGCCAGCCTGCCATGCAGTGGCACGATCTCAGTTCATTGCAGTCTTTGCTTCCCGGGTTCAAGAGATTTTCCTGCCTCAGCCTCCCTAGTAGCTGGGATTACAGGCACACACCACCACACCCAGCTATTTTTTGTATTTTTAGTAGAGACGAGGTTTCACCATGTTGGCCAGGATGGTCTCCATCTCCTGACCTCGTGATCCACCCGCCTAAGCCTCCCAAAGTGCTGGAATTACAGGCGTGAGCCGCCTGCCCAGCTGAGGCCAGAAATTTGCATTTTCATTAAGCTCCTCAGGAGCCACGCTTTAAGAAATACTGGTCTTGGGACATCCTTGGAGGAAGGAATCTGCTTGAGGATACACTGCAACTCATACCCAGAGTGGAAATAACTGAAAATATGACCATATGGCATTGAGTTTTGAATAAATTGCATGATGACTACTAACTCAACACATCTCACAAAATATTCTGGGGACATGAGCTTGGTGAAAGATTTTTTATCTTTGATGAAGGGCAATTTGAAGGCCACCAGAAGGCTCTTTTCTAATATCCACCTACTCATTCATTAATCCGTTCACCATTTATCCATCCAAGGGTTATTAACAGTTAGGAATGTGGGCTCTGCAGTCATCCAGCCTGGGTCTAATCCAGCCTCTGTTCTTTATAAACTGTAATTTAAAATTACTTCATCCTTCTTTACCTCAGTTTTCTCATTTGCACGTGGATATAGTACTAGTAGTTTCCTCCTAGGATGGTGAGATTAGGTGAAATTGTATATGTGGAGTGTGGGGAGGCTTGCTGGGCACACAGCAACCACTCAGGAAGTGTTATGATTGTTTTTCCTGGAACATTCATTCACTGTTTTCTGTGTGATGAGCCGTTGATTTGCATGCAAAGGGGTGACAGCATAGCTTGCCGACATGTGGCTTGATCAGACACTCAGTGGTCCCACATTTCATAAGTTAGCCCTCAGCTCCTGAGCCTGCTCTTCTATCCTTCAGAGGCTGATGACCTGATCTTTCTGGCTTCATCCACTGTAGCCATATAGAGTGTCTATGTATCTTAAAATATACCATTTACTTCCTGGAAAAGAAAAACTTACTGTTGCGGGACAGGGGAGCCCTGAAATTGGGGTTTAGCCCGGGAGGGTTTTTGGCTTCACCCATGAAACAATTGAAGAGCAGGAGAGTGGTATAACATAGCAATCTTTTATTGAATGATATTCTCCTTGAGGAGCAGGGCTAACTCATAGGCTGTGCACTCAGAGTCCACAATATATAGGCTCTTGGCAACTGTATTTAGACTTGCATAAACCCACTTTCAATTATATGCAAAGTAAGAGGTGGGTTAGTGCAATTGAGGGACAGGTTATTTGTTAATAGAACATTCTAGGAAAGGGGTAGTAATTCTCGTCTTTGCCCTGGAAAGGATTAGTAACTTCCAAGTGGTTGCTGTGACATTTGTAAACTGTCATGGAGCTGGTGGAAGTTTCTTATGCCAGTGAGTAAATGAGGGCAGCCAGAAATCATATTTGTTGCCATCTGTTGGTTCCTGCCAGTTTTTTCACTTTATCCTGTCTAGACTGGATTCTGTCTTGGTCAGCAGGGTTGTGACCAGAAAACGAGTCCTGCTAATTTCCTCCTCACTACCTGTTATGGAAGGTGAACTCCTATTATGTCTTCAAGAGTTGTCTCAAAGATTATGGAAGGTGAACCACTATTACATCTTCAAGAGTTGGTTCAAAGAAGAGTTTTCCTAATCTTCCTTCCACTCTTCCCTTGGGTCCTTGGTAATCCCCCTCCTAAGGTGTTTTCTTTACTCTGTTATAAAAGCTCTCTGAATTGATATGATTTGGTTATATTTCAGGCTGAGCCTCCATTTTCCCTGTAATAGGCATAAATAGTTGACATTCAGACATGTGCAAACAAAACACTGGTTTTGTTATCTTGACTACAGTTCTTCTTTGAACTATGAAACCTCAGTTTACTTATATCAGAATACTTTTTCTGTTCTTGTGAATTCAATTTAACTCAGCAAACTTTAAATTTAATTTGATTAGTAATAGCCACTTTATAATTTTAAACTTACTTTGGCCTTTATCCATTCTTCCTTTATCTTTCTCTCTCCTCTCATTCCCACTTCTAATCCTCACAGGGCCTTTTTCTTTCAGCATATGTGGACTTTAACAGCAAGGGAAAAATGAAGAATTATGTCAGTTTTGGGGTTTATTCAGGAAGTATTCAACTTTGTTCTGTCTCCCTAGCAAGGAGAACACCCAGGGGTAGTAGCTAGATCTTCCTTTGGTCTATATTAGATCAATGGTTCCTTTACCTCCTGTCCTTTGATTAACCTCATAGTACCTTCCCTTGGGGGTTGTAAGAGCCAGGATGGTCGTTTTTAAATCTCCCTAAGACCCATGGGCAACTGGTATGGGGATATCCTGCCCCCTTCATCTTCTCCTTCCTAACACACTACACTACAGTTCCTTCATGCTCCACTGACACAAGGTGCTCCCATGGCTTCACACTCTGAAAACTCCAGAAGAGAGGGAGTGCTGGTCTCTGTGCTCACCTAATCCCCGACTTCAGAAGATATGTCCAACATGCTGGTACTTCCATGAGAACAGAGGAAATAGGTCCCTCACACTTTCTAGCATGTGCCATCCTAGTTGCAAAATCTACCCAATCATTTTTGATTTCCTTAGAACTTTGAAGCCAATTAAGGTTTAGTACCCCTGTCTCCCTAAAATAATGTCCCTTGGGAGTTGGCCATTGTAATTGAGCATCATTTTTTAAATCGTAAGATCCCATCGTAGTGATCAATGTATCTTTTGCTAGTCATCGAATAGCTAGCTGATACTGAGGATGAGAGGGCAAGGAAAAAAGGGTAATGATTAATATTTTATATATTTATGTAAAATTCTAAGTATCTATAAAATAGGAAACATAGAATATTTACCTGTGAATGTCACTATAACTTGACCAGAATGCCTGGCAAAGAATTGTAATGCAATAATTATTTATACAATGAAGGGATGCCCTGAACCCTTATAAGTGATGTCCCAAGAGAATGCGACCAGACTTTAAGAGGATCTCAGTCAACTATAGAAACTTTGCCTTCAGTAGTCGAAGCCAAGGATTCATGCAGAAGAACAGATTTCATAGCTGATGTTACAGGAATAATGATAGACTAGAAGCAAGAACAACTCTGACCACTGATTAATTAGGGAATCAAGGAAGAGATGCCAACATTTCTCATCCTTAGTTTTCTTTGTCAAATGAATGGTGACATGTAATTCTAAGTTTCCCTTCAAATTTAAGCATTTTATGATGTACTCAGCTAAATAATGAAGATACTGAACCTTGTATTTACTTAACCATTTTTTCACTTATTCACCAACAATATTTTGTGTGTCTACTAGGGCTTCTGCTTTTTCTAAAAAAAAAAAAAAAAATTCTGGGTAGAGATGGTGAGTTTTAGGATTATAATTGCAAAGTTGGCATTAACCTACTATTTAGATGGGTTAAACCTTTGTTCCAGATTTAAGAGTTGGACTTTCTGAGGCCTTCCTGTCCTAAAGGCAGTGAGTACTACTCTTCACTTGTCCAGGGACTTAGAGGCTAGTGGAATTGCTCAGAGGCACAGCTTTCACAAGATGAAAGGCTAGGTGTAGACTCTAGACTCTGTTACATAATTTAGCCAAAATTGTTCTATTTTCTGTTGGCAGACCCTCATGTTTGGAGTAATTCTGGAGACAATGTAGTTGGAAGATAGAGAAGGGCTCTCAGCAACATAGACATTAACTGAAGACCTGCTTGGTACAACTGTTGTAGGTTGATGAGTCAATTTCTCCTCCAACAGGCACTGTGGGTCTTTGGGAGGTATTTCTCTGGCACGTCTCCTTTGGGGCCATGGGAAATATGTCCACCTGACCCAAGCATTGAGTCTGGGGGATTCTTTTTCATACCACCTTTTCTCAAGATTTTGTTATCAGCTCCACCTGAATCTCCTCCATTGTGACTTGTGTTAATCAAACATTTACTGAACCCTATTATGTGCCAGGTGTAGTGTAACATGATGACAGCAGTAGATGTAAAAATTTTAAAAGACAGACTCCATTTCAAGAAGTTGACAGTCAGAAATAGAGAACAATGCAAAAACAAGTTAACTAAATTACAATAGGAGAGATGCTGTAGTAAATCTAAATAGAGGGTTATAATGATCTAGAGGGTAGATTTGCCAGAAAAGGTGAAAATTGAATGCCAGGTTTTATTTAAGTTGGAACTTTCCAGGAAGATAATATGTGAAGGTCCATTCTGGGTTAGATATAAAGGCAGAGCTGATCACCTGGGTCAGGTGGCCCAGCACACAGTGGCAGTGTCAGGACCTGAACTCAGGCTCCAGTTCTAGTCTGTTAGTCTTGTTAGTAATAATAATGTCACATTATATTTCACAATCTACTACATGAATTAGTATAATTTTAAATGCACAATTTTTATAGGAAACTATGATAATTGCTAATTGGAATAAGTATCAATAGCTACATTTTATTTTCATAGAATAAGGCTCGGAGAAATATATCAAATTAAAATTTCAGGTAACAATAAAATGTTACTGCTAAAAGATGCTCTAAAGATAGTCTTTACTAACTCCTTGATTTTATAGACAAGAGCTCTAAATATGTCAAGTGACTTGAAAAAATTAAAAAAAAAAAAAAGAATCACGTAAAATGGTGAAGGTCATACTGTGAACCCAGCGTGTAGAATCCAGATTTCCTGATCCTAAGGTTTGAGAGATTTTCACTAAACAACCTGTCTCTCTAGGCACAGGTCTAAACTGCTTCTTCTATTCCTAGGCAGACACTCCTCAAGGATATATGACAGCAGGTGAACAAATTAAATGCTGTAAAGTGTCTTCACGTAGGTCCTTATTTGGAGGAAAGAAGAGGGCAGAGCAGAGGGGAGGAGGCAGAGCACAGAAAGGCAGCTCGGGCGGTCCCTCAACTGAGCTATGCCTGTTGATATCTCAGCTTTTGAGGTCAGCTGTGCTCATCTCTAGCCAATAGAGGAGCCATACAATAAACTACTTCATGTAAATTATGTTCTCATTCCACTGAGCATGGGACACAATTCTCTTGTATTTTCTGATAAGGCTGATAATGAAGTGATCAGTCTATAGGATGCCCGAGTGGCAGTGAACCTGCATTTGCATAATGATATTATAGCGTCTGTTGAACCCACTAGTGGTAATCCATCCATATGCAAGGAATATAGGTCAGCAAAGACACAGCAGCAATGAGAGACGCAGGGCTATTCACTTATTGGAGTAAGGAAGGTCTTCTCTATCCTTTAGCTCAGCAGGACAGAAATAAATGGAATGGAATAGATCAGGGGATTCTATTGGCTTTTGAACAATAAAAGGAGATGCATCAATTTTGTTTCATGGTTTAAATTCCATTTAAAATGTACTTAACCCTGTCATTTCCATTAGCAGAGTATTCCTCATACCCTTCTCTGCCCAACTGAGAAGAGGCAATGCACTCTAATAGCAATGTGTGCAGAGAGATCAGGAGTCATGGTGCCCCATTTAGTGGGGGTTGGGCAGTAGGGGTTAAGAAAATTAAGTATCATGGTTCTCCCTTGTGTTACCTGACCCCATCATCCCTCCTGTTTCAAAGATCTGTGAGATTTCTTGCCCAAACATGTCCTTCCATTTGGGGCCTTTTATTATTCTATTTATTGTCTTTATATTCATTTTGGAACTCCATGTGCTCTTCGATCATACTTTTCCTCTGCTCTTCTTCCCACTGTCTCTCTGAATCTTATGTGTAAATAATAGATCTTGCTTCTCTTACTACAATAATTGTGCGTTTTCCAAAGGCAAATCCCTGGCCTTTTTTTTTTTCTTCTGGAACTCACTCACCAAAGTCACTATTCAGGCTGAACACCGATGGAAGGCCTTCTAAGACTCAACTGAATTGCATTAGATTTATATTATCACCATAGAATTAAATTCAAGGAGGCTAAGAGACCTTAAGAGATCACTTAGATCATCTCAGAGCCAGGCAGTAGTACAACTACAACATCTAGGGGAAATGGCTGAATGGTTTATCCTTAACTTTTTTTTTTTTTTTTTTTTTTTTGAGACGGAGTGTTGCTCTGTCTTCCAGACTAGGGTGCAGTGGTGTGATCTCAACTCACTGCAACCTCCGACCCCCGGGTTCAAGTCATTCTCCTGCCTCAACCTCCTAAGTAGCTGGGATTACAGGCATGCACCACCACGCCTGGCTAATTTTTGTATTTTCAATAGAGACAGGGTTTCACTATGTTGGCCAGGCTGGTCTTGAACTCCTGACCTCAGGTGATCCACCCTCTTTGGCCCCCCAAAGAGCTGAAATTACAGGCATGAGCCACCACACCCGGCCATCCTTAAAATTTTTAAATGAAGTATACATTATCTCAACTAAAACCTAACTCTTATAACAGCTATTGGAACACATCTTATTTGAAAAGATGTTTTCCATCAGACTAGCAAGACACTATAATTGTCCTCTAATGATTTAGTGGTTAAACAAATAGAAATTGATTTTATTTCACTATGTATATATAGATTAAGTGAGATAAAAATATATGTAAGAAAACATCTGTTTATTGGAATGTTCCTTGTGTTCATATTTTATTAAAATGAATGTGTTAAATTACTCTGACAGAAAATATGTATGCAGTGTACACATATATAATGCCCCCACACTTATTCATATACTCATACATCTTTTACAACAATTAGACTATGGCCATTTGTGTGTGTGTGATAACTGAGACATTCTGGGATAACTGGAAGGGAAAACTCCTTATTGCCTGGAAGTGAGTTCAATGTGATGATTTTATGGACAGACTGCAAGTGGCTGTGTTGTTTAACACAGGGTAGATTTCAAAGTTAAAATGCTAAGCAAGAAAAGAATCAAGCCTAATTCTTGGCGCAACGTAGTAGGGCTATTCAGCCCTAGCTAGCTCAACTTGTGGCAAAGGAAGGAACATGAGGTTTGACTAGTTCCCAGGAACTCTGGAAGCTGTATTATCCCAAATGAAAGAGTTGGACTTGGATGGAAGACAAAAGTTTATTTCTTTTTTGGTTAGACTTCAGTATTCTTTGTTCTTGATCTCTGATCTCTGGGCTGCCTTCCCACCATCTCCAGGCTCTGCAGATCTTGCCAGTCTGGATCTTGTCCACAAACTGGAGTCAGTAAGAAAAAATGCCTGAACCTAAGAAAATCCAAAGCCAAAATATTGTAAATCACTGCCACTGAAGGAGAAAGAAATTATATTTTCCCTTTGTGAACTACGACTGAAGTTTTATGTTGCCTGCCCATCATATTAAACTATGAGATCATGCCTTGGAGTTAGGCATTTTGGCATGTCCTGCAGCTATTGTTTCCATGGTTGTGGTCAAAGCAATTCTGTGGACCCTAATTCACCTTGCTGACCTGGCATCTGGGGTGACTGTCTCCTGATAGGGGGTATTTTGTGAGATACAATTTTAAATGTTACTGTTTTGTTTGGGAAAAGAAACACCACCCCTCTTCCCTTCCAAAACATCTTCAAGAAAAATACACATCAGATCATCATGCACACGACAACTATGAAAAACTGGAATGACTATTCCGTTAGTCTGATTGTCTTGTTTTATAGAGCAAATGGGGAAAAAATGGGATTTGAATGCTAGTGAAACCATCTGTTTATTGATTGCCTAAAAAACAAAAAGCACTTGCCCCAGAATCTTGGATAGAAATGAAACTTGGAACTTCCTTGTTGTTATCTATTGTGTGTCAGAATTTTTGTGGCAACTGAAATGTCACAATTTTTCTTGGAACAACATTCTGGCATCATTTGGTTTATTTATTTTAACTGATGATTTTCATTTCTCATTTTGTATCTAACGACTTCTGACAATGTTTCTTGGAGATAAAAGCGTCGTGGGAAATTATTTGGTTTATGTGACTTTTTCTTATACAATATGCTCAGTTTATTTGGGGGTAGTGGAATGTGGGAGAAGAGGATGGATGTTTGACTTGTTTTTACTAATGATTGCCTTGGTATTTTACAAGATTGATGGCTTGCTTGCTTCAAAGGCATCGCTGTCCCACTTTCCACAAAGGCAGTTGAAGTCTGACTCAGGACTTTAAGAAATCTCAGTGACCTCATGACTTACCTTGCCTCATTCTTGATCTTTTTGCTGTTATGTTGATGTGGGTGTCATGCATTAAAATTGAACAACAATTTTGTTATTGTTGCTGTAAGGCTAGCCTAAGCCAACTCCATAATTTTTTCCCTTTTGATGCAATATTGCCCCACTTTGGATACTTTCATTCTCCCTTTTTACTTTGATTTGATATTAGACAAAAAGCATACACCATTTTTCAAAGTCAATTTTGGGACCTGAAAATATGCACTTTATATTTGGTACTAAAAGGCATGCTCGCTTTATTTTATTTATTATTTTTGTGGTTTTTGTTTGAGGGGAGTGGGTAGTAGGGGTGGCAGAAACCCATTAAATTTAAACTATCGTAGGTTTCAGAACAACATGTTATATTAATTGTGCCATTCATATTAGTAGCTTGATTACATTAAACAAACTTCTGAACTCATTTGCATGTGTAGACACTGCTTTTTTTTTTGTGGTGTTTCTACTGTATGTCCCTTTCATACATTTTATGAAAAATAAAATGTAATTAAATAGTGTGATAGATAAATTCCTGTCAGAACTGTTCTTTAAAAAACAGAGAATTATTCAAGATACTTATAAAAATGATTGATGAGTACAAAATAGAAAAGGATACCTGGGACCAATATTTAGGCATGGATAGTGACTTTGGTGGGTATAGAAGAGAGGTCAGCAAATTCATTCATTAGCCTTATGAGTCAAAAGGCAAAAATCAAAGCTATTATGTAGTTATTTATGTGACAAGAGAATAACATTTTGTATGTTATTATTGAAATTTAAAAAAATAATTATAATAATTAAGTACAATTTTTAAATAAAATATGTGTAGCGTAGTATGTTGAATGGTTAATACTTCCCCTTCCCCCAAAAAGGCATGTTCAATTCTTAATTATTCTAATTATCTGTTAATTGCTTTCTAAATAGTATAAAGAACTAGTTTTCAGGTGGTTTATAAAATTCACCAGCCCTTCTGGATAGTGTTTAACTGAACATTCCACACTCCTTCTTTTCTTTTAAAGAGATCTACTTGCTTTAGTTATTTATCAATCATTCCCACTAAAATGAAGTTTTCTGGCCAATTCCAAAACCTAAAACAGGTCATGATGACCATAAATTTGTAACTGGGAGATAGATTTTGGGAAACAGAGATGTAAAGAAGGCTAGGGGTTATTCCAGGGAAAGCCAGCATGTAATCTTAGAGTTGAATGCCAGGAAACCCAAAAGGATAGAAAAATAAAATATTTGGGCAGGGTGTTAGGGAGAATAATTTTTCAACTAAGAGCAATGCAGAAATAGATTAGGAAGACTTGCTAGAATACAGCTTTGCTCATGGAATAGTGAGAGCAGTTATATTTGAATCCCTAGATTATTGTTCCTGGATTTGCTCTCTAATCCAGAGACTAAAAAAGAGTGGAAGAACTATAGGAATGGGTGTTAGAGGACACCAGAAAACAGGCTGATAAACAAGGCTACACTACTGGCTTGCTGCGCAGTAGAGGAGGGAGTGGGTTAGCAGCCTTCGCTCAAGGCAGAGTGGAATACAGGATCTACTACTCTGGCTAGAAATACTTATGTGTCCCAATTTCTTAATTTATTATTTTATTTATGAAATCTATATAGAAGTCCTTTATTTAAGTTGACTGAAATAGTCACCGAGAATACATAAAAAAAGGGTGAGAGAGTATTTCAATGAGGGCATAAAATAATAACTTCAGGGACACGATTTGAATATGTTATTCATGTCAAGTGTTTATTTCTTCAGGTTCTCTAAATCAAACATCTGTACAAAGGTGCGGTACATTCCTATTCACTGTCTGACACCTTTTCTCTTCTCTATTTTCTTTCTTCTTTAAGACCAGTAGCAATAAATGCGAGAGAAAAACTACATCAGGAAGGGTACCAGGTAAAAATGGTTTAACAACATCAGAATCACATCATGGTCATCATATCTGGAGACATTGTCAGTTATGATCTTTAGTGCTTCTCTGTGATTTATTAAATGCTTGCAAACTATTTTAATGTAAAAATTAATTTAGATACTTTTTCATTTTTTTAGGAGTCAGAAATTCAGGATAAGGTCCATTGACATTTTTAAGCCACTAACAACCCCCAGCACATTGTAAACAAAACTTCACATTGAGATCTTGCATTAAAAGATTTTAAATTAGTTTTATTAAATAAAGTATACTTTTTAAGGACCAATAAAATATCGTTATGTAATTACAAAGACTTTATTTGGACAACTACTTGCTAAATCATCAAATAAATTTTAATATGTGCATGCACAGGATTCAATAACTTTAGAGAAAAGAAAGGAAAATGGTTTTCCAGATGAGGCAACCAAGGCCAACGAAGTTTAATGATTTTCCAGATGCAGTTTTAGCTACTTGAATAGCAAAACTAGAACTCAGGGACCTTTGCTGCCACACCTCGTTGTACAGCTAGTGGAGGTAGAATTGGGATTTAGGTACAATTAGTGAGGGTTTTTTTATTTCTTATTTTTTATTTTTTATTTTTATTTTCTGTTAGATCACAAATTTATTTTTAAAAATAGGTTTTTGAAGAGAAAAGTAAGACAAAAGTTCTGCCCCATAGATAGTAGTGAGTTAGAATACATAATTCATATGTTCACAGTCACCTTCAACAAAGAACTGGTGTATACATTGTAATGTAGAAGAGTAAATTCCTCATTTACTACAACAAACATATTCTAGCAAAAATTATTTTTATAATAAACATAAAGTGTCCAAATACAATTTTTACAACAATCATGTAAAGGAAGATATGCAGTGATCATAGCTTTGTAGTCGAGGTTTATATTCCATGGGAGATAACTATAAAACATTCGTGGTTAAGAGCACAAAAATAATCACAGGAGAGCTTCTTGCCTTTTTCAATAAACAATTCAATTTTATGAAGACAAGAGACAGAGTATGTACAGATTTAACTTAAACAGGAACTTTCCCGCACCTGCCTAACACTTATTTGTTAAGCCTGATTGTTACTGGTATGTTAAATTCTCTGACTGGCTTTCTTATTTTTACAACCAAAGGTAGTTCTAATCCAGAACCTTGATATCTTTATTTTATTTATTTATTTATTTATTTTTAATTTATTTATTATTATTATACTTTAAGTTGTAGGGTACATGTGCATAACGTGCAGGTTTGTTACATATGTATACTTGTGCCATGTTGCTGTGCTGCACCCATCAACTCGTCATTTACATCAGGTATAACTCCCAATGCAATCCCTCCCCCCTCCCCCCTCCCCATGATAGGCCCCGGTGTGTGATGTTCCCCTTCCTGAGTTCCAGTGATCTCATTGTTCAGTTCCCACCTATGAGTGAGAACATGCGGTGTTTGGTTTTCTGTTCTTGTGATAGTTTGCTAAGAATGATGGATTCCAGCTGCATCCAAGTCCCTACAAAGGACACAAACTCATCCTTTTTGATGGCTGCATAGTATTCCATGGTGTATATGTGCCACATTTTCTTAATCCAATCTGTCACTGATGGCCATTTGGGTTGATTCCAAGTCTTTGCTATTGTGAATAGTGCTGCAATAAACATACGTGTGCATGTGTCTTTATAGCAGCATGATTTATAATCCTTTGGGTATATACCCAGTAATGGGATGGCTGGGTTATATGATATGGTACTTCTAGCTCTAGATCCTTGAGGAATCGCCATACTCTTTTCCATAATGGTTGAACTAGTTTACAATCCCACCAACAGTGTAAAAGTGTTCCTATTTCTCCACATCCTCTCCAGCACCTGTTGTTTCCTGACTTTTTAATGATTGCCATTCTAACTGGTGTGAGATGGTATCTCATTGTGGTTTTGATTTGCATTTCTCTGATGGCCAACCAAAACAGCATGGTACTGGTACCAAAACAGAGATATAGACCAATGGAACAGAACAGAGTCCTCAGAAATAATACCACACATCTACAGCCATTTGATCTTTGACAAACCTGAGAGAAACAAGAAATGGGGAAAGGATTCCCTATTTAATAAATGGTGCTGGGAAAATTGGCTAGCCATAAGTAGAAAGCTGAAACTGGATCCTTTCCTTACTCCTTATACGAAAATTAATTCAAGATGGATTAGAGACTTAAATGTTAGACCTAATACCATAAAAATCCTAGAGGAAAACCTAGGTAGTACCATTCAGGACATAGGCATGGGCAAAGATTTCATGTCTAAAACACCAAAAGCAACGGCAGCAAAAGCCAAAATTGACAAATGGGATCTCATTAAACTAAAGAGCTTCTGCACAGCAAAAGACACTACCATCAGAGTGAACAGGCAACCTACAGAATGGGAGAAAATTTTTGCAATCTACTCATCTGACAAAGGGCTAATATCCAGAACCTACAAAGAACTCAAACAAATTTACAAGAAAAAAACAAACAACCCCATCAAAAAGTGGGCAAAGGATATGAACAGACATTTCTCAAAAGAAGACATTCATACAGCCAACAAACACAATTAGTGAGGTTTTAAATTCCGTGCCCTTAGCCACCACCTTCCACTGCTGCTCTGAATGGAGCATACCTCTCTCAAATCTGATCTCTTTTCACTCCTCTACAGACTACTTTCTTTTTGATTGTGGGGTTGATTTTCAGCTTGTCTTTATAAAAAATCTATCAACAAAGAAAACACAAATGTGAATTGTCAGTAGATAGCTAAGTCAGATCTTCTATCCAGAATAGACACAGCTACTTAAGGGAGTTAAGATATAGGACAAAAATCCCAACTTTGCAATACTTTCTTTTTTGAAATTATATTGCTGGATGGTCTAATGAGCCTTTATGTCAGTACATGGGGATATTTCAAAAGAGGATGACACATGTCATTACAACAAATGAATCTGTCTCAGATACTGAACAAGTTCACAGACTTCAATAAATAGTAGTGTTTTTCATCTCTCACCTGTGTTGTGCACACATCACTCCAGTTTTCTGGAAGAGAGGTGATTAACATCTCAGAATAAGACTTGTTTTTAAGTTGAATAGGTTTTTTTTTCCTTTTACAAAGAATACAGATTAATTTTTCATTAAGTACATATGGAGATATCTTGCAATGATGCTTCAGAAAGCCCCATAGACATAGGATAATGTGTCTCCACTTCATCATCAAATGAAAATGAAATACTTGTTTGGGGACCAAGAAAGATAGACCAAGACAGTTGAATTATTCACATCTGAAGGTTTCCAGTTCAAATGTTTTGCAAGCTCATTTGCAGCTGGGTTGCAGCAGGCTCCATCCACGTCTGTCTAATGAAACTCATGCTGAAAATCTCAGTTGGAAGTTCAGGGATTCAGAGCCATTCATCAAACCTCGTCATAATTATTTAATAAGCAACATTAAATGTTCAGTCAAGTCTTTAACTCATCAGTTCAGTTATCACAGTTTAGTGCATGCAAACATCATTTACACGGTTTCCTGCTGAACGATAGAGGATACAAATAAACCCCATAAATTAAACCAACCCTCAAAATAACCTTCTCCTGACTGCCTGCCCCCTGCCTCACCTTGTCAATGCTTGAAATGCTTGAAAAGGGTTTCTCAAACGGACTCCCTCACTAGAAAGATGGGTAGATGGGTGTTTCTTTTAGCTGGTGTCAGTTTCTGTGTGTGTGCATATGCATGCTCTACTGGATCAGGGAAGGTTCACATTTTATCAAGGCTTCATGTGGCTTGCCCCTCTCAGTCTGTCTAGCTGGTGCAGATATGTTCGTCACTAATAAGTAAGCATTTTAAGCATTTAAGTATGCATTTAAGAAGTGAACACTTGGCTCTATTTATTTTTCCCATGATAATCAGGACATATAATCTAAATGATAGAATTTTATGTAGAGGCAGCATATGAGAGAAAATAAAGCAAGGAAATTGAGGAGGAGGAGGAGGAGGAGGCAGAGGAGGAGGAGGAGGAGGAGAAGGAGAAGGAGAAGGAGGAGGGGAAAAGGAAAAGTGAGAAGCAGTCTTTAACATAGACGTTCTCAACTGAGGTTGTAGGACAGACCAATGTGCTGTTACATGTCATGAGTGTGGCACAGGAAATTTGCCAGGAATAAGAGGCTGCAAGTTTTGTAATTTACTCCTAAAATATATTACAACGGATTCAAGGTTATTCCTGTTACAATGTCACTGACTCATACGGATTCTGTTATGCTTTCTTAGGAGGGAGAGAAAGGTTTTGATCACATTAGTGAAGGTATTTTTTATAGAACTCTGTCTCTTTAGGCTGCGGCCCTGGGTATGCTGGCTGTACAGATATCTTATTCTGGTTTGTGTGTGTTTGCACGCATGCACACATGTGCTCATGCTAACACATCTGTGCATGTAAATGAGATTTGTTGCCTTAGGAAACATATGAAAAGAAAATTAGATGCTCAGAACTTAGGTTTCTCCGGTGGTTCCAGTCAAGTGACTGCAAAATTTCTGGACTGCCGTTTAGGCTGTCGGGGATCAGCAAGCTCCACAGCGTTTTTGGGCAGTAGAATGAATGATGTTTGAGGAGCCCTGAGGTCTAGGTTTTCACTCCACTTTTGTCATTAACTAGATATGTACCCACCTGTAAGTCTTGGTTTTTAAAATTACAGTTGGTATGCCAAATTTCTAAAAATTTTGTTAAATGAGTTCTTAAATAGGATATCTCCATGTATACTTTAAAAAAACAAAATGCCCTTCAAATCCTAAAGTTTCTAGTTTCTACCTCAAGCATGAATATACATGAATATATATATATTTATATATACATTCTATATATTCTCTCTCTTTATATATATATCTATATATATGCACACACTCATGCTTAAGGTAGAAACTAGAAACCTTAATATATATGAATTTATACATTTAAGGAGTTCTGATGAGCAGGAATGATTAATACTTTAGAACTATACTCATTATGATTTGGGATATACTCTAACTTTTGGGAGGTGCTCCACCCAAATGATACCAATTGAAAGAATATTCATGATCTTTCCATGGTTGAACATAGCACACTGAAATAAATACCAATATTTTGCACATAATAGTGGACTTGGTGGATATATTGTATTAAAAATGTGCTCTTGAAATTGCCGTTCAAATAATTTCAAGGTCTTATGAAGCATATCATATTTCCTTTGCATTTCGTGTACCCACCTCATGATGTCACTGGGATTCCTTTAGCTGATCCTCAGGAGAAACTCTCTCAACTTACAAGCTCTTCTAATTATGCTGTTCCTCTCCCTGAGCCATTCTTTCTTATTCCTCCCAGAACACACATCTGGTCACTTTGCAGTTATAGTTCAGCTCTGACATATATTGACTTTTCTGAAGAAGTCAAATCTATCTCCAGTTCTCAGTATGCTGCAATTACAACACCATGTTCTCTTCTTCTTTGCACTTGTCACAATGGTAAACTTAGATTTATTTTACTACAATTGTTGATTGTCTGCCCTCCTAGTTCATTACAAATGCCCTAAAATCAGAGAGCAAATCTACTTTGCTCACTGTTGTTTTCTCAGAGCCTCTCTCGGTGCTTATGACTGTAGATCAGTGAATATTTGTGGAAAGGATGGTTCGTTCCTGCTCCCCCACTGGCTTAACCAGGGTTATCCAGAGCTAGGAAACAGTACAGTGCTCAAGGAGTGACTCATCACTCAGCTCATTCAGTGCACATGCAGCCATTATGTCCCCGTTCTAGGCCAGCCTATGGGATGCAGTCATTCAGTGAGAAATGAATCACTTTGGGGAAATTTAAATGAATAGGATTTAAATGACCAGAAAGAAAAAATCAGAGGGCATTCTAAGTCAAAGAGGAAGAACAGCATCACAGAAATGGGAGAGTAAAACATAGTCAAGTGGTAATGCTTCAAGGGGAGTGATGTAAGGAAGACAGAAAATATGTGTAAGAATCATATCGTGGGTTATCTACACAGTTACAAGATGATTAGATGTATCCTTATGGGCATTTGGCAACAGTTGAAATTTTAGTCTTGGCCTAGTCCAGTTGCTTGGAGTTCTTTATAACTTTTTTGTGAAATCTTTCTATTCATAGTTTCACACACTTCATACATAATATTTAATCCTCAGATCTGCCATTTGCCTTTTACAGAGGAGAAATCTGAAATGTATAGCTGCAAATTAACTTGATCTAGGTCCTTGTGTAGTAAATAGTAGAGCTAGAAGTTGAGTCCAGGCAGTCTGTCTCCAGAACCCATACCCTTAACTTGGATGTTGAGTTGTTAGATGTCATTTTCATAAGAGGGCCTGAGGTCTCATCATTTCACTTTGCACCACAGTGCAGATTGTGGCTTCTGTGCACTACAGACTTGTAACAACTTTTGCATCTCTGAAGGAATGTAAATTTCATTTAATAAATTGAATTTCAAAAAGACACAGCACAAGCTTATGAAAATTATTGTTTTACCAATAAGGAGAAAAGAGGCAATACATACTACTGGCTGAGGAGCAATTAACACCATTCTAGCTCTGTTGCCATCCCTAATTATCATGGAATCTGCTCTTTGGCCTGCAGTTTCCTTACCAATAAAATACCAGGTTCAGCTGGATTATCTCTAAGATCCTTTATCACACTACTTTTATGCTCCTCTTCAAATCCTCTTGGTCTCAATCGCTTCTGACTTTGGCCTCTGATACAGGGACTCACAGGCTTTGATCAGCTTCTTGCAGATGTACCTCCCTGGGGCCATGCTGTAGCCCTCTCTGTTTCTGGCCTGGAGCTGTGCTTATGCTAGAATCTGCTTGCATGACCCTGCCTGGAACTCAGCATGCACAACCTGGAAGTCGCCTTTCATCCTCTGGAAGATGATTCTGAATGCAATTCATGAGCCTACTCCAAAGCTCTTGCAGAATTGAGAGTGAGCAAGTGGTCCTGTGGTAACCAGCTCAACAAATCTTTTATTGACTACCCTTCTTTCATGCTTGATTCCCTCTCTTCCTCATTCCTCATAAATTACTCTCATGCAAGGCTTTGTGTTACATTCTCAGTTGAAGATCACACAAGCTAAGAGTGGTGCCTTCCACAGTCAGGTTGTTGACTCTATGATCTAGTAAAATTGACTCTAAGAACATCTTGGTGGGGCTGAGTTGACTGAATAAATTCCTCAGACCCTTTCCAGGCTTTCCAGTTTAACTTTTGGAAAGTTGCTAAGATAATTGTTGGATACTCCTTTAGGAAGTGTTGCATATTTACAGAAGTCAGGAAGAATAAAAACAGGTATTCAAAGGATTATTCTAATCACCCATCAAAGACTACAATGTCACTTTTCTAAAATTAGTTGGAAAGAGATTTTGAACTCTTTCCAACTAATTTGAAAGCTCAAACGTTGAAATTTGAAAGCTCAAATTTCAAGGCATTGTAATTTTTAGCATGAGATTTCCAAATACCTGAGAAATTATATGTTCATAATATTATCTTTCTTAAAGATTATTTCCCAGTAAATGTATATGAGTGTGAGTTTTCAGAAGGAAATATTAAAATCTAGCAAGTTTTGGTTAAGGAGTAATGAAGTTTATGTGGGAAACGTGAGGAGGGAAGAGAAGGAAAGGAGATTAACGAGCCAGTAGGCAGACAGAAGAGACATGATGCTGTGCAAAATTTTAGGATCCCTTGAGGCAAATCTTTTTAATGGAACCTTCATTGACCCCAATAAAGTATTATTATTTCCAAATTCTAGATAAAATCATCTTCATAAATAAGTCCTCAAATATATTCCACAGCAAAGCAGGAAAATGGAAAGAGCATTCAACTTGCGTGATATTGGGTAGTTCATGAACCTTGGTTTACTTATCCCTACAATTAAGATGTTGAATCGCTCAGTTCTTCAAACTCCAGTCTAACAACTGGGTCCTAGAAAACAAATGTCTGTGAGTTTAGACCACTGCTGCCTCTGCTCTTGGTGTTTTTTGAATAACACCGACCATTCTTTGTACTTGCATAGCCTTGAGTTAATGGATCAAACCTTGCAGCTTGTGACATTGTTGTGAAGATCATATGTAATACACATAGAACGATACTTAGTGTACCATGAACCTTTTTGAATTTTAGCATTAAACATCCATGGAAAAATTAAACATAAATGGCTACTGTCTAAGGTATTCTATTATAATGAATATGAAAAGTAGAGTAGAATTGTCTAGTTATCAAAATTATTGGCTCAATAAACAAAACCAATGCTGAAAATTGTTTGAAGAAAATGCAAAATGTCTTAGTTGTCACTACACTCAGGAAGACTTAAGAGTGTGATACAGAGGGCAAAATGGCTATTTCATTGCAAGTTTTCCCTTAACTGCATAGTATTAATGATCAAGTACTCACAATGTTCTGGGCATTTCTATAGATACATTACATGAAATCGCACAACAACCTTACATAGTCACTTGCTGTTCACTGTTCCTAGAGACAGTGTGCTGAGACACAGAGGTTAAGTGACCTGCCCAAAGTAACATAGCTACCAAGTCGGAGAGTTTGGGTTTGAACTTACGCAGTCTGTCTTTGGGATAGGTGCATGTAACCAGTATTTTATACAGACTCTAAAGTTGGCCAAATGGAATTTATAAGCATACTCAAGAGAGAAATACATTACTACTCTATAATCAAAGTTCAAGTCACCTTTTCATCCCCATTTTCTATTACACTCCAGCCCTACTCCATGTTTCAAGAAGTAGAAATGTATTTCAAAATCTTATATGTACCACTCTATCTCTTTTTAAAACATTGCCTCAAATATCCTTTGTACTTGTTTTGCCATTATTTAAGGCCTGTCATGTGGCCCAATTATTTCAAAAGGCTTTCTCAAACTTTTTCAGCCCAAACTGACACACCTCTCCACTGAAAAAACACCACATTTCCAGTTTTTATTGATAATATTTTAAAAATCATCCTACGGGTTTTAATTTCTGGTAGGTCAAATATCAACTACCATAATCCATATAAACTAAAAGTTATCTGGCATTCACTTCTTTTGCTTTAGTTAAAGAATAAAGAATTCTTAGGACCAAAAAGTGAGAAAACCACTGTGTGAATTAGTCTCAGGCATGATAGGTCCATTTCCTGCTGTAATTGTTATGAAATTCAAAGCACTTATATTATTTGTCCCTGGCTGGGCATAGGTTTTAGTTCTAGCTCTAGAAGGTAACTTTTGTTGCCCTGAAGGACTTGATCAAAATTAGTTTGTTCCTTCCTTGGCTTTTCTTCTATTTTTGTCTACTTTGTTTTCCCTTTTTTTCTCTAGTTCTTTTTTTTTTTAATCATTTTAAAAAAATCTAATTCATTAGTATTTGTTTTGTTTATCTCATTTTTGTCTAATATTGTAATTTGAAACCACTGTACTGATCAGTTCATTAGATAGACTTTGTACCTGGTTTTCTTTTGAGGCAATATGGACCTAGCTTGTTACCAGCTTTTCCCAATTTTAAGCTATCCACGGGATACCTTGCCTCCAAAGCCAACAGTAAGTCTAACATGCTGAATGGCCTTTCAGCCATCTCTGCTAAGGAGGAGACCCATATTAGCAACTACTGGCTCCTCAAGATCATTGGGAAGAATACCTTCACAAAGATGAAGTTGTCCCTGACTACAAGACCAAGGAAAATGAATTAATGTCCCTGGGTTACAAAAGGGAAGATATACAGGACTCATTAATGGGCCACAAATACAATGAGGTAATGTCTACCCATCTGTTCTTGAGCTATAAGAAAGTTGAGCTGGAGGACTATACCATCACCTTGAAGTCCCTGCCTCACCTACCAGCAGAATTTGTGGTATGGCATGACCCCAGCAATAGCCAGAGCCAGAAAGGGACACTGAAAGATTCTTCACCTTCATCTACAGACACCTGTGTTTTGGGTCCACCAGAAAGAATTGGCATGAAGCTGAAAGCAGTGTGGAGATGATTGAAACTAATGTGATGAGGAGCCAAAGTGGCAATAAAAAACAAGAATGAATGAATGTGGGGAGGTCAAGCCATACTTCCTGAATTTTACATGGGATATGAAGATCATGAGAACCAAGGAATATAGTGAGATAGTGTGAGCTTCTGTGCCCTCTCTGGACATGCTACCCTCAATCTTTTCCAGACATTCATGATTTTTATGTTCAGGAATTGTTTGTGTTCAGGGATTTCTATGGATACGTCATCATGTAGCATGATCAATTATTAACTCAATCACTAGCATCTCTTTTTATTTTCTGGAGAATGGGGCAGCTGAATGTTCTAAGCTTCTAATCACAGCTTGATCCTCTTGGTGACCAGTCCCATTCAGGTGCCCAACAACAGTCTCTTCATCAGAACAAAACACACCCCAATCACCTAGGAAATTCCAAAGGATAAGATACTTTGTGTCAGAAACTGGGGTCAAACACAGTGTATAGAAGAAAAGATGCACTTGGTACCTCTATCACCCAGAAAATTACAAAGGATTTAGGAGCTTGGTGGCAGTTATTGGGGCAGAGACCACATACATATTTCTTATTATACCACAAAAACACATCTTTACAGCCAAAATTGTTAAATATGTTTTAGAAGGGGTATTTGAAAAGAGATATTGAAAGTTGTTTTGAAGGAGCTGGGTTGTGGGGAAGAAACGTAAGAAATTGGGAATTACCCTTCTATGCAGACTTTCCTAACAGTTTTAGAAAAACTCACAAGAATTTTAGTGTTGCTGACATGTTTTAATTACCATCAAAATGTCCACAATAGGATAATGAAGTCCTAGAAACCAGAATGTTGGGAGTTAGAAAAGTGATGTGATTATGGTCACCCAAAGTAGCTTGGGGAGTCACTTAACTGTGACCAAATTTTCTGACTGTGTATTATAGCAAGAGTTAGGCCTTCACAGTGAGATTTTTTTTTCTCTTTATAATAGAAGTATGGAGTAGTCACTCTAAAAAGCTTAATTGAGGTAGGAGCCAGCCTGAGTTTCCAAGAGGTACTCCATGGTCAGTCAGATGCCCTGGAGTTCCCAGAGCTAAGATTTATGGCAAGAGACAGCAGCCCAGAGGGATGTAGTGGATGGCAAGAAAAGTGGCTTTTAAAAGCAAGTTGCGGGTTCTCAAGTTCTCATCTCCAATGTGGGCACTGAATTGATGATATTAGAAACCCATAAGGGAGCTTCGCCAAGGGTTCCTTTGCAACCTAAGGAGCATCCCACAAAGCCAGCAGGTACCCATCACCCTCAATCTGCCTCCTCCACAGTCTTCTGGGTGTTGATCATCTTGACATCCCATAATGTTTTGCATTCTAAGTACATTTTATGAGCTTTATTCTCTTCCCACACTTGGATCAAAAAGTCATTGAGTTTAGAACCAAGCTTTATTCCTCTTTTCTTCTGTGTCCAAAGCCTTGTAAATTTATCTATAAATTGTTGACTTAATAAATAAATATTAATAAATTGATGGTACTAAACCAAAGGTAAGATATTTTATAGTTATTTATTAAAGACTTGGGCTGAGTCTTTGAAGAATGTAATTTAAATATAAATAGGATGAAGGATGGGGTTGCAATTTTATCAAAGGCAAAGAAGATGCACATAAAATGGAAGAGTTGAAGTAGGGGCATTGGGCATGTGATTCAATGAACTGGCTCACACCTGAGGCATAAGGAATATAAAATAGGTATAGTTTATTCATATTTTGTAAGTCCTACTATAATATTGGTATTTGTGGAAGGTGCACAGAGAATGTACATGATATATTAAGTGGTTTACATTTATAGATATCAGTTGAATACATGAAGAACATCAGTGAGTCAGGATATTTATAGATTGAGGTACACTAAAACAACTATAAAACATAGAGATTTTGTAGAGTGGAAGGAAAAGTATAATTTGAAGAATGTCTAGATACCTATTGCTGCAATATCTATTGCCCAAAACTTAGTAGCTTAAGACAATCCATCTTTCATGATTCTATGGGTTGACTGGAATCAGCTAAAAGGCTATTACTTGGGATCCATCATGCAGTTGTCATAAAATGGTGTCTGAACCTGGAGTTGTCTGAAGGTTTGACTCAGCTGTGTACCCAACATGGCTTACTCAGTTGATTCTTGCTGTCAGCTGGGAACTCAGCTGGTCTGCCAACTGGAGAATTTACATGTGGCCTTTTTTTGGCAAATTGGCTTTCAGTATTTTAACGAGCTTCCCAGCGGAGAGTCATATAATTTTTTCTAAGATATTTGGATGGAAGTTGCAAGTCTTATGACTTTCCAATGAAAGTCTCAAAACTTGGGGGGGGCGGAGCAAGATGGCCGAATAGGAACAGCTCCAGTCTCCAATTCCCAGCGTGAGCGACACAGAAGACCGGTGATTTCTGCATTTTCAACTGAGGTACTGGGTTCATCTCACTGGGGAGTGCCGGACGATCGGTGCTGGTCAGCTGCTGCAGCCCGACCAGCGAGAGCTGAAGCAGGGCGAGGCATTGCCTCACCTGGGAAGCGCAAGGGGGAAGGGAATCCCTTTTCCTAGCCAGGGGAACTGAGACACACAACACCTGGAAAATAGGGTAACTCCCACCCCAATACTGCACTTTAAGCAAACAGGCACACCAGGAGATCATATCCCACACCTGGCTGGGAGGGTCCCACACCCACGGAGCCTCCCTCATTGCTAGCACAGCAGTCTGTGATCTACCGGCAAGGCAGCAGTGAGGCTGGGGGAGGGGTGCCCGCCATTGCTGAGGCTTAAGTAGGTAAACAAAGCTGCTGGGAAGCTCGAACTGGGTGGAGCTCACAGCAGCTCAAGGAAACCTGCCTGTCTCTGTAGACTCCACCTCTGGGGACAGGGCAATAACAAACGCAGCCGAAACCTCTGCAGACGCAAACGACTCTGTCTGACAGCTTTAAGAGAGCAGTGGATCTCCCAACACGGAGGTTGAGATCTGAGAAGGGACAGACTCCCTGCTCAAGTGGGTCCCTGACCCCTGAGTAGCCTAACTGGGAGACATCCCCCACTAGGGGCAGTCTGACACCCCACACCTCACAGGGTGGAGTACACCCCTGAGAGGAAGCTTCCAAAGCAAGAATCAGACAGGTACACTCGCTGTTCAGAAATATTCTATCTTCTGCAGCCTCTGCTGCTGATACCCAGGCAAACAGGGTCTGGAGTGGACCTCAAGCAATCTCCAACAGACCTACAGCTGAGGGTCCTGACTGTTAGAAGGAAAACTATCAAACAGGAAGGACACCTACACCAAAACCCCATCAGTACATCACCATCGTCAAAGACCAGAGGCAGATAAAACCACAAAGATGGGGAAAAAGCAGGGCAGAAAAGCTGGAAATTCAAAAAATAAGAGCGCATCTCCCCCAGCAAAGGAGCGCAGCTCATCGCCAGCAACGGATCAAAGCTGGACGGAGAATGACTTTGATGAGATGAGAGAAGAAGGCTTCAGTCCATCAAATTTCTCAGAGCTAAAGGAGGAATTACGTACCCAGCGCAAAGAAACTAAAAATCTTGAAAAAAAAGTGGAAGAATTGATGGCTAGAGTAATTAATGCAGAGAAGGTCATAAACGAAATGAAAGAGATGAAAACCATGACACGAGAAATACGTGACAAATGCACAAGCTTCAGTAACCGACTCGATCAACTGGAAGAAAGAGTATCTGCGATTGAGGATCAAATGAATGAAATGAAGCGAGAAGAGAAACCAAAAGAAAAAAGAAGAAAAAGAAATGAACAAAGCCTGCAAGAAGTATGGGATTATGTAAAAAGACCAAATCTATGTCTGATTGGGGTGCCTGAAAGTGAGGGGGAAAATGGAACCAAGTTGGAAAACACTCTTCAGGATATCATCCAGGAGAATTTCCCCAACCTAGTAGGGCAGGCCAACATTCAAATCCAGGAAATACAGAGAACGCCACAAAGATACTCCTCGAGAAGAGCAACTCCAAGACACATAATTGCCAGATTCACCAAAGTTGAAATGAAGGAAAAAATCTGAAGGGCAGCCAGAGAGAAAGGTCGGGTTACCCACAAAGGGAAGCCCATCAGACTAACAGCAGATCTCTCGGCAGAAACTCTCCAAGCCAGAAGAGAGTGGGGGCCAATATTCAACATTCTTAAAGAAAAGAATTTTAAACCCAGAATTTCATATCCAGCCAAACTAAGTTTCGTAAGTGAAGGAGAAATAAAATCCTTTACAGATAAGCAAATGCTTAGAGATTTTGTCACCACTAGGCCTGCCTTACAAGAGACCCTGAAGGAAGCACTAAACATGGAAAGGAACAACCGGTACCAGCCATTGCAAAAACATGCCAAAATGTAAAGACCATCAAGGCTAAGAAGAAACTGCATCAACTAACGAGCAAAATAACCAGTTAATATCACAATGACAGGATCAAGTTCACACATAACAATCTTAACCTTAAATGTAAATGGACTAAATGCTCCAATTAAAAGACACAGACTGGCAAACTGGATCAAGAGTCAAGACCCATCAGTCTGCTGTATTCAGGAGACCCATCTCACATGCAGAGACATACATAGGCTCAAAATAAAGGGATGGAGGAAGATTTACCAAGCAAATGAAGAACAAAAAAAAGCGGGGGTTGCAATACTAGTCTCTGATAAAACAGACTTTAAACCATCAAAGATCAAAAGAGACAAAGAAGGCCATTACATAATGGTAAAGGGATCAATTCAACAGGAAGAGCTAACTATCCTAAATATATATGCACCCAATACAGGAGCACCCAGATTCATAAAGCAAGTCCTTAGAGACTTACAAAGAGACTTAGACTCCCATACAATAATAATGGGAGACTTCAACACTCCACTGTCAACATTAGACAGATCAACGAGACAGAAAGTTAACAAGGATATCCAGGAATTGAACTCATCTCAACTCTCCACCCGAAATCAACAGAATATACATTCTTCTCAGCACCACATCGTACTTACTCCAAAATCGACCACGTAATTGGAAGTAAAGCACTCCTCAGCAAATGTACAAGAACAGAAATTATAACAAACTGTCTCTCAGACCACAGTGCAATCAAACTAGAACTCAGGACTAAGAAACTCAATCAAAACCGCTCAACTACATGGAAACTGAATAACCTGCTCCTGAATGACTACTGGGTACATAACGAAATGAAGGCAGAAATAAAGATGTTCTTTGAAACCAATGACAACAAAGATACAACATACCAGAATCTCTGGGACACATTTAAAGCAGTGTGTAGAGGGAAATTTATAGCACTAAATGCCCACAAGAGAAAGCAGGAAAGATCTAAAATTGACACCCTAACATCGCAATTAAAAGAACTAGAGAAGCAAGAGCAAACACATTCGAAAGCTAGCAGAAGGCAAGAAATAACTAAGATCAGAGCAGAACTGAAGGAGAGAGAGACACAAAAAACTCTCCAAAAAATCAATGAATCCAGGAGTTGGTTTTTTGAAAAGATCAACAAAATTGACAGACCACTAGCAAGACTAATAAAGAAGAAAAGAGAGAGGAATCAAATCGACGCAATTAAAAATGATAAAGGGGATATCACCACCGACCCCACAGAAATACGAACTACCATCAGAGAATACTATAAACACCTCTATGCAAATAAACTGGATAATCTAGAAGAAATGGATAATTTCCTGGACACTTACACTCTTCCAAGACTAAACCAGGAAGAAGTTGAATCCCTGAATAGACCAATAGCAGGCTCTGAAATTGAGGCAATAATTAATAGCCTACCAACCAAAAAAGTCCAGGACCAGATGGATTCACAGCTGAATTCTACCAGAGGTACAAGGAGGAGTTGGTACCATTCCTTCTGAAACTATTCCAATCAATAGAAAAAGAGGGAATCCTCCCTAACTCATTTTATGAGGCCAACATCATCCTGATGCCAAAGCCTGGCAGAGACACAACAAAAAAAGAGAATTTTAGATCAATATCCCTGATGAACATCGATGCAAAAATCCTCAATAAAATACTGGCAAACCGGATTCAGCAACACATCAAAAAGCTTATCCACCATGATCAAGTGGGCTTCATCCCTGGGATGCAAGGCTGGTTCAACATTCGCAAATCAATAAACATAATCCAGCATATAAACAGAACCAAAGACAAGAACCACATGATTATCTCAATAGATGCAGAAAAGGCTTTTGACAAAATTCAACAGCCCTTCATGCTAAAAATGCTCAATAATTTCGGTATTGATGGAACGTACCTCAAAATCATAAGAGCTATTTATGACAAACCCACAGCCAATATCATACCGAATGGGCAAAAACTGGAAAAATTCCCTTTGAAAACTGGCACAAGACAGGGATGCCCTCTCTCACCACTCCTATTCAACATAGTGTTGGAAGTTCTGGCTAGGGCAATTAGGCAAGAGAAAGAAATCAAGGGTATTCAGTTAGGAAAAGAAGAAGTCAAATTGTCCCTGTTTGCAGATGACATGATTGTATATTTAGAAAACCCCATTGTCTCAGCCCAAATTCTCCTTAAGCTGATAAGCAACTTCAGCAAAGTCTCAGGATACAAAATTAATGTGCAAAAATCACAAGCATTCTTATACACCAGTAACAGACAAACAGAGAGCCAAATCAGGAATGAACTTCCATTCACTATTGCTTCAAAGAGAATAAAATACCTAGGAATCCAACTTACAAGGGATGTAAAGGACCTCTTCAAGGAGAACTACAAACCACTGCTCAGTGAGATAAAAGAGGACACAAACAAATGGAAGAACATACCATGCTCATGGATAGGAAGAATCAATATCGTGAAAATGGCCATACTGCCCAAGGTAATTTATAGATTCAATGCCATCCCCATTAAGCTACCAATGAGTTTCTTCACAGAATTGGAAAAAACTGCTTTAAAGTTCATATGGAACCAAAAAAGGGCCCGCATCTCCAAGACAATCCTAAGTCAAAAGAACAAAGCTGGAGGCATCACGCTACCTGACTTCAAACTATACTACAAGGCTACAGTAACCAAAACAGCATGGTACTGGTACCAGAACAGAGATATAGACCGATGGAACAGAACAGAGTCCTCAGAAATAATACCACACATCTACAGCCATCTGATCTTTGACAAACCTGAGAGAAACAAGAGGGAAAGGATTCCCTATTTAATAAATGGTGCTGGAAGAATTGGCTAGCCATAAGTAGAAAGCTGAAACTGGATCCTTTCCTTACTCCTTATACGAAAATTAATTCAAGATGGATTAGAGACTTAAATGTTAGACCTAATACCATAAAAATCCTAGAGGAAAACCTAGGTAGTACCATTCAGGACATAGGCATGGGCAAAGACTTCATGTCTAAAACACCAAAAGCAACGGCAGCAAAAGCCAAAATTGACAAATGGGATCTAATTAAACTAAAGAGCTTCTGCACAGCAAAAGAAACTACCATCAGAGTGAACAGGCAACCTAGAGAATGGGAGAAAATTTTTGCAATCTACTCGTCTGACAAAGGGCTAATATCCAGAACCTACAAAGAACTCAAACAAATTTACAAGAAAAAAACAAACAACCCCATCAAAAAGTGGGCAAAGGATATGAACAGACACTTCTCCAAAGAAGACATTCATACAGCTAACAGACACATGAAAAAATGCTCATCATCACTGGCCATCAGAGAAATGCAAATCAAAACCACAATGAGATACCATCTCACACCAGTTAGAATGGCGATCATTAAAAAGTCAGGAAACAACAGGTGCTGGAGAGGATGTGGAGAAATAGGAACACTTTTACACTGTTGGTGGGATTGTAAACTAGTTCAACCATTATGGAAAACAGTATGGCGATTCCTCAAGGATCTAGAACTAGATGTACCATATGACCCAGCCATCCCATTACTGGGGATATACCCAAAGGATTATAAATTATGCTGCTATAAAGACACATGCATTCGTATGTTTACTGCAGCACTATTCACAATAGCAAAGACTTGGAATCAACCCAAATGTCCATCAGTGACAGATTGGATTAAGAAAATGTGGCACATATACACCATGGAATACTATGCAGCCATCAAAAAGGATGAGTTTGTGTCCTTTGTAGGGACATGGATGCAGCTGGAAACCATCATTCTTAGCAAACTATCACAAGAACAGAAAACCAAACACCGAATGTTCTCACTCATAGGTGGGAACTGAACAATGAGATCACTTGGACTCAGGAAGGGGAACATCACACACCGGGGCCTATCATGGGGAGGGGGGAGGGGGGAGGGATTGCATTGGGAGTTATACCTGATGTAAATGACGAGTTGATGGGTGCAGCACACCAACATGGCACAAGTATACGTATGTAACAAACCTGCACGTTATGCACATGTACCCTACAACTTAAAGTATAATAATAATAAATAAATTTTAAAAAAAAAGTCTCAAAACTTCACTTTACCGCATTTCATTGGTCAATACAAGTCACTAAGATCAGCATAAATGCAAATGGATAGAGATTGAACTTCACTTGATGTGAATAGGAGCAGACACATAAAGAGAAGGAAGAAATTGATGATAGTCATCTTTTACTATCTGCGACAGAGAATTAAAAAAAATTACTGAATAGCTTTTTAAAAAAAGTATTGATTTAAGAGGTATTTCCTGACCACCTGTAGTGTTCCAGATTTTAGGAATTGTAATAGCAATATTACAGTGGAAAAAATAAAAGTTTTGACTTTGTGAAGGTTGTATCCAAGTACAGAAAACAATTAGAAGCAAATAATCCATGGTCAGAGAATGATGAATGCTATGAAAAAAAATAAAATAGGGTAAATAATAGAGAATAATGGGGATAGCAACTTGGAGTTCTCAAAAAGACCTCTCTTAGAAAGTAAAATAAGGATAGATTCTTAATCTATTCTTATACAGGGAGTGGGCTGTGCTATTATCTGGGGAAAGGTGCTATAGGCAGACAGGTAGGGATATGCTTGGCAGAGCATCAGGGCAGCCCGCATGGTTAGAATTATATGAGAGAGGAGAAAGAGGTTAAAAGTGAATTTGGCAGGAACCAGATAATTTAGCAGCTTGTAATCCATGAAGAAAAATATATTTTCATTTTGATTTTATTTTAACTATGAAGAGAAGTCATTGAAGAACAGGGGAGACCTATGGTTTGACTTATATTTTATATGATTGAATATAGCTGTTGTGTACAGACTAGACTATGGGGCCGAAAGAGGTGGGTGGGCATCAGGGCAAAAATGGAAGCCAAGAGAACAATTAGGAGGTTTGCAGTGGTTCAGGAAATAGTTGATGGTGGCTTGGCTTAGAATATTGGTATTGCAAAACTTAAAACAAAATTTATTCAGTTATATTTTGAAGGTATAGACAACATTATTTGTTGATAAACTGGAGTGGTAAGTCAAAGACGACTCTAAGATTTTGGCCCTGAGTGAATAAGTGAATAGTGGTTTTTTTTCTGAGACAGAATTTCTGAGGAAACAACAGCATTGAAGGGATAGAAGGCAATTGATTGCTTTTTTCTTCCTTTTTTACCTTAAATACAATGAAATGCACAGATCTTAAGTATACTTTCACTGAGTTTTGACAGTTGCATACATCTGTTTAACCTAAACTCCTACAAAACATTAAACATGACCTTCATCTTAGAATGTTTCGTCACTCCTTCCCAGTTCATCTTCATTCTATCCACACAAATGACTACCTTGACTCTTTTTTCCCCATTTGAGGCTCCTTTCACTTGTTCAAGAACTTTATATAGGTGGAATCATATGACTCTGCTTACTCAGGAGAAGGTAGGTGGCTTTTTGAAACACTATGTTCAATATCTTCATTAGATATCCATGTGAAAGATGCCATGCAAGCAGGATCAACTAAAGACAGCCAGTAAGGAACCTTATTGACAAAGGTAGTAGCATAGGGTCTAAGTGAAAATGTACGAGAGGAGTCTTGCAGGAGGTGAGTTTTGAACATAGTTTTCTGAGATGATGCTTTTTAATTGGTAGACTATTTGAGAAATGACACCAGGATGGCAACATGTTTTGTCAGAAATCCATATTAGGAGGAGCAAAAAAATTGGATGAGCCTTTCAATGACAGGTCTTGTAAGTTAAAAAAAAAAAAAAAGGACTAAGAAGAGTGAATTAAATCTCTTAGGCAATGTCAGTAGATAAAGAAAATAATGTGTAGGGAAATTATTCCTGCAAACTTCTATTCCAGCATTGATTTGATAATCTCAGGCTAGTTGTGGAGTACCAAACTCAGCACATGGAACTTTGTCCATTCAACATAGTCTTGTAAAACCATGGTGAGGGGTTACAGTTTGACAGCAGCCTTGTTATGTGAAAGAAATTGCAATTTTTAATCACTTGCTTTGGGTGATACAGTGGATAACCGACTCAGAAGAGATGGTTGTTATTTATTGCAGGTTGTGGGTGGTCTGTCTGCTTGGCACAGTCAATCTGGAGCTCTGAAAGTAAGCCAGAAGAAGGTTTCGTTTTGCTTTTTTTCTCTTTTCAAAGGCAATTGGAGAGTGGGTCTTAATCCTGGAACTGATATCACAGAAAGTCACAACTTTGCCCTTTTCTCTTAAGATACAAAATAGCAAAAGAAAGCTCATTTAAGAATATATTATCTATCAGACAGATGTCTGTAGGGAGTGATTTGACGGATCCTGGAAAACTCTTCTGCCCCAAAATATCTCCTCCTCCTTGAAATCTGTCGTGCTTTACTTTGGAGCGTGAAGGCTTTGGGGATTCCGAGAGTCTCTGCTGCCTTTGTAAATACCTTGGGGAGGGAGAACATATTAAGTTCTCATCAGTTGGGGGATTTATTTCATTTATCTTGAGGGCAAAGCCCTGTGGGAACAGAAAAAGCAGAAGGGAGGTGGTGATGCTAAAAGGAATAGAGCCTTGAAGTGGGGGCAGTTTGTAAGGGCGCACCCCAGGGAGGTCTTGTTGACTTCAGCATTTCACCACGGTCTGGGTGTGCCCATCTCACTGCACTCAGATTCCCTTCTGAGGCTGTTCATCTATTTCTCTCCTCCCCCTCTTTAATGTGTTGCAAACTCTACCTCTTAGCCATTATCCGAAGCACTTATGCATACTCATCCATCAGGAAGTGTCCCTTTCTCCCTTTTGCCCTCTCTGTGTCCTTTTGGCTCGCCTTCTTTCTGCTCCATTTAGAAATGTTGACAAGGCATTGTTCACTGCTGACTAGTTTGGTTTTTAAGTTTAGTTATTAAGCGGCTCTTTTGTTGTTATTGTTGTTTTCTGCAGCATTGGATCTTAATAGCTGCTGAACTGCAAATAATGGAAAAAGCAAACAACTAGAAAAAGAATGTTGAGAAGTAATATTTCCCGAATAATGACACCTGAGTTGGCAGAGCAGGGGACATTTCAGTAGTTTGGGTTGTGGAGGAGATAACTGTTAAAATCATTGAGGCTGGAATTCCATTAGGTACAGTGGGGAATTAGGAAGTTTATGTGTCTCCTATTTTTAGTGGAGAAAACCGAGAGACACTAATAGCACTGGCTTGCTGCATGTTTGAAATATTCACAGGTATTAGTAGAGAAAAGGGTTTAAGTAAAGAATAATATTGGAAAAAGGGCAAATGTGTGTGTGTGGGGGTGTTTGAGCTCGGAAAAAAGGAGATGTTGGTGGAGTCTCTAAAGTACCTGATGATGGTGGCAAAAACGTATACAAAATCTTATACATTTCCCCATTTGACTGTGGTTAAAGACAGGGGAATACAGAGAATGAAAGTAAGCCTTAACCAATTTAAGAACCAGTTTTCTATTCTTCTTTCTCTAAAACTTTGCTTTTATGATCATGAAAAATCAATAATTTGGGGATTTAAAAAGTCATATACATCCCATAGAGAAGGAAGGCTTCTTATTAGGGTGTAGAGTAATTACGCTAGCAAGCAGAGGATATGTACAAACAGTTACTTTGCTAATTGTTCTTCCTCAGTAGCCGAGAGTAACCAGCTTTCTTTAGCCTGGTGTGGGACAGATGACAGCTTGCCTCCCTACACCAAGTAGTCTTGGCTAGATTTAGAATTGTTCCTCAGTCAAGAATTAACTAAGCCTGGCCATGATCTCTAGGCTAAGGACAACTATGATGTATCACTTTAGTATATAGGATTATTGTAAGACAGGCCCATAGTCACCCTGGTAAAGATAGATATAGTACCATGATTTAACTTCAGAAAAAGAAATGACATTGGAAGACATGGAAATGGATGGCCTTGCTTTATTGATGAATCCAGGTGTCCACAGCATCCAGAATCAGAGACCTATAAAAGTACAGTAATCCTTATCTCTGTGAAACTTGAGACTGGTATATGATTTCTATATGCTCAGAAACCTGTTCCAGCCTGGCTAATTAAACCCAATGTTACCTTAGCACATCTGGCTGAAAGGAAGAACCTTGGAATGCAGGGAGATGCAGATTCTGGGAAACAGATTCTCATGGAGCATAACAGTGAAAAACAGAAGTAAGAGCCAGTTATCAAGCACTTTTATGTACCAGACTCCATCCTAACTGCTTTTGTACATTTTCTCATTTAGTTCTTATAATCATTATGTGAGATAGGCATCAAGAATCTCACTTTCATGTTAAGAAAACTGCATTCAAAGAAATAGAACAACTTGTCTACTTAGAACACAATTTACAAGTAGTCAAAAGAGGACTCAAACCCATACCTGTCTGACCTGAAAGGCCATGTTATTAATCACAAAGTTTAATCTTTTATGAAGCAAAAGAATGAGCTCGACATTGGTTTTGGTTTTTCACCCCAGATCAACACATTTGAGAAATGTTTTACACTGTGAAATTGCATGCTGCCTTGTATACTTTGAACATTTATGCAATTTGAGCCAGTTATATTTTGATGCATCTATCATAATCTTTCCTAGAGGAAAGAGGGAGGGTTGATTGACAGAGGAAATCCCACATTTACCATTAATTTGTGAAAAAAAATTCAATTTTAAATGTCTAACAAATTGAATTAAATTGAGAAGGGTCATAAGAGCTTATCAGTTGAGGTCGTCATGACGGCAGTAAAGAAAGTAGTTAGGAGGCTGATTTTATATTAGCTGGCAAGCCAGCCAGGTCACTCTATTAAAATTCTAAGAAAGCCTACATGGAAATGCTGCTCAATGTGACAATTAAATGTGATATGTAATTTATTCCACTACCCATTACACTGATGTGCTGAGGTAGCCACTAAAAATGAAAGCTACAGGAACGATGAATACAGTATAGTGTAGCATGCATATGGTGGGACCATGTGGTTTGTTTCATTAAAACATATTAGTCCTTGCTATTTTCCTCTCTTTGGTGGCCAAGTCTTAACTTTCAGCTGTAAACTCAGTTCTAATACATTTTTCCAACCTTGTTTATCATCCATGTATAATTAGAAATTATAACTGGTTTCCCTGTTTTCTAGCATTGAAATGCCATCCAGTCATTCACATCTCAAGGATATTGTATATACAGTTATGTTACTTGGCAGTTTAAAGTTACATATGCATGTATTTTTATCTTGAGCAAGCAAAGAAGCAGGCTCACCTGAAGCCCTCTTTGTGAAGGTCCACTGGCTTGACCTGGAGGCAAGAGAACTAGTGTCTGTTGTCAGTTCTGTGGTTCACTGGCTGTAGCATGTAGAAGCAATCACACCCTCTCCCTGGGCTTTAGTTTGCTGTTTTTGTAAGACTTCTCTAATTCCAAAAGGCTCTTCTGCATGAACTTCCAATGGTCCTCGAGTCTAATAAGAGAATATAATCAAGAGTGCCATTCAGTCCCAGGTAATAAGAATTATGTATTGGAAACAAAACAGGCACTTCTCTGAATGATGAAACAGCAAAAAATCAAACTTCTAAATTGGATGTGGCAATAAGAGATATGGGACTATTTTAAAGGAAACAAAATTATATTTATACTTTTTATTTGCTAACAATAAGCAAGAGGAAATAATGTCTAGCACATTTTGTAGAGAAGAAATTATTATCCATGGTATACAAAGAGCCATTAAAATAAATAGGAAAACCATTATCACCTCAACTGAAGAAAAGGCACAAATATGTTTATTATTTATAAAAAAAGAAAAATATCAATAATATATTTTATCAAAATTCTGGAGTTTACTCATGTGAAATATATCATACCTTTTAATGAGTATGTATTATTACAATTATTATTCAGTAGCACCACCTATCTTAAGAGTGAAACCAGTACATTTGAAACTTTAGTATACTCTTTTTAAAACTTTGCTTGCTAGAAGTAACCACTATTTTCAGTTGTATGTGAATCACTACCTTGCTTTTGTGGATGATGTAGCTCCATGTGTACACATGGCTTAACAGTATATTACCTGGGTTTGCCTGTGCTTTCACTTCATATGAATAGAGCCATACCGTGTGTATTCTTCAGTCACTTGTTTATGTCACTTAACTTTGTTCTTTTGAGCCATCTATGCTGTGAGTAAAGATATATTCATTTTATTTTCTTTCTACCTAGCATTCTAGCATAAAAAACATATCCTCTTTTATCTAACCTTTCTATTGAACATTTAGAGTTCAGGTTTCACAATTCCAAATAATGCTACCAAAAGCAATCACAGAGTTATTCTGTTGTACATGAACAAGAGGTTATCTCAGATAAATGTATCCGGAAGTAGAATTGTTGGTCACAGATACGATGATCATTTAGTATATTGTTCAAATTGGAACATTTCGAAAACTTGAAGAGGATAATGTTAGCAATTATTCTAAAAGTAAGTAAAGTGGACTTACTACGATGCATAATTACACAAGTACAGTATATGAGTATGTTCAAATTCGGTGAGTAACGCTAAATTATTTTCTTAAACTGTATCAATTTAAACTCCCATTTGCCATGTCTGAGAGTTACCATTGCTCTTCATCTTTACCGATGATTGGAAGTGGGTTATTTTCCTGACATTTACTAAGTTTATTTTTGTTTTGTTTTGACATTTATTAACCATTCGTTTTTACTCTTCTCTGAAATATTTGTGTAAAACTTATTCATATATTTTGGCCATTTCTTTATTAGAATGCTTACCTTATTTCTTATTATTTTATAGTAGTTCAATTATAAAGTTTCCCTGTATGTGTAAATATATTTCTGAGCTCCTTATTATATTTTACTGGACCATTTGTCGATCTCTGTGACAATTCCACACTGCCTTAATTACTACATTATTGTAGAAAGCTTGATGTTCTGCAGGATTACTATGAAACATTTGGATGCATATGTATATATATATATTTTTATTTATCTTGCTAGGGATTCACCAGGTTTGTGAGTTTAATGTTAGGTGCCATTAAATAGCTATGAAAAAATCTCAGCTAATATCTCTCCAAATGCTACTTATTCTTTACTCTCTTTTTCTGGAAGTTCAATCAGATGCATGTAGGGTATCTTCATCATTAGGTAATTTCTCATTCCTCATTCTCCTCCCACCCTTCCACTTTTCCGAGTTTTCAATGTCTGTTATTCCACTCTCTATGTTCATGTGTATATATTATTTACCTCCCATTTATAAGTGAGAACAGGCAGTAAATGACTTTTTGTTGGAGTTATTAAATTTAATATAATGGCCTACAGTTTCATCCATGTTGTTGCAAAAGACATAATTTTATTCTGTTTTCATATCTTGAGTAGTATTCTATGGTATAGATATACCACAATTTCCTTATGTGATAATCCATCAATGGACACTTACATTAATTCCATAAATTTACTATTGTAAACAGTGCTTCAATAAGCATAAAAGTGTAGGTAGCTTGTTGATATAATACTTTATTTTCCTTTGGGAAGATACCCAGTACTGGGACTGCTGGATCGAATGGCAATCAGTACTGGGGCTGCTGGATTGAATGGTAGCTCTATTTTTACTTCTTTGAGAAATGTCCATACTGTTTTCCACAGGGGTTTTACTAATTTATATTCCCACCAACAGTGTATAAGCATTCGATTTTCTCTGCATCTTTGCCAACATCTGATTTTTTTTTTTTTAAATCAACAACTATTTTGATTAAAACAAACAAAAATCTATTAGCATACCCTTAATATGATAAAAGATACTACAAGATTCCTATGGAAAGCATAATAGTTAATGATAAAATATATAAACAAATTATCTTATTGATTTGTTTAAGTTCTTTATAGATTCTGGATAGCAGACCCTTGTCAGATGCATAGTTTGTGAATGTTTTCTCCCATTGTGTGGGTTGTCTGTTTATTGCTGGGTTGTTTTGCTGTGCAGAATTCTTTAATTAATTAGGTCACACTTCTCAATTTTTGTTTTTGTTGCAATTGCTTTTGGGGGCTTAGCCAAAAACTCTTTGCCAAGGACCATGTTGAGAAGGGTATCTCCTAGGTATTCTTCCCGGATGTTTATATTTTGAGGTCTTACATTTAAATCTTTAATGCATCTTGAGTTAAATTTCCTATACAGTGAAATATAAGAGTCCAGTTTCATTCCTTTGCATATGGCTAGCAAGTTGTCCTAGCACCATTTATTGATCAGGGAGTCCTTTCCCCATTGCTTGTTGTTGTTGGCCTTGTTGAAGATCAGATGGTTCTAAGTGTGCAGCTTTATTTCTGAGTTTTCTATTCTGTTCCATTGGTCTACGGGTCTGTTTTTGTACCAGTACCATGCTGTTTTGGTTGCTGTAACCTTGTAGTATTTTTTGAAGTAGGGTAGTGTGATGTTTTCAGCTTTGTTCTTTCTGGTAATGATTGCTTTGGCTGTTCTGAATTTCTTTTGTTTTCATATGAATTTTAGAATACTTCTGTGTCTTTCTGTGAAGAATGACATTGGTAGTTTGATAGGAATAGCATTGAATCTATAATTTGCTTTAGGTAGTATGGTCATTTTAATGATATTGATTCTTCCAATCCATGAGCATGAAATGTTTTTTGATTTATTTATGGTGTCTCTGATTTCTGTTTTATAATTCTCATTGTTGAAATCTTTCACCTTCTTGGTTAGCTTTTTCCTGGGTATTTATTTTCTTTCTAGTTGTTGTGAATAGGATTGTCTTTTTGATTTGACTTTCAGCCTGGACATCATTGGGGTCTAGAAATGCTACTGATTTTTTGTACCTTGATTTTTTATCATGAGGCTTTACTAAAATCATTTATCAGTTCTAGTAGCCTTTTGGCAGTCTTTAGCATTTTCTAGGTATAGAATCATATCAGTGCTGGATTATGTTTATTGATTGGATGCAGCTGGAAACCATCATTCTTAGCAAACTATCACAAGAACAGAAAACCAACCACCGCATGTTCTCACTCACAGGTGGGAACTGAACAATGAGATCACTTGGGCTCGGGAAGGGGAACATCACACACCGGGGCCTATCATGGGGAGGAGGGAGGGGGGAGGGATTGCATTGGGAGTTATACCTGATGTAAATGACGAGTTGATGGGTGCTGATGAGTTGATGGGTGCAGCACACCAACATGGCACATGTATACATATGTAACAAACCTGCACGTTATGCACATGTACCCTAGAACTTAAAGTATAATAATAATTAAAAAAAAAAAGAATCATATCAGTGAAAAGAGTTTAGCTTCTTCTTTTCCTTTTTGGATACCCTTTTCTTTCTTTCTCTTGCCTGATTGTTCTGGCTAGGACTTCTAGGACTAGGTTAAATAGAAGTGGTGAGAGTGGGCATTTTTGTCTTGGTCCAGTTCTCAAAGGGAATGGTTCCAGCTTTTGCCTGTTTAGTATGATGTTAGCTGTGTGTTTGTCACAAATTATCCCATTTAAAAAATGGACAAAGGACCCAAACAGGGAACAAGAAGACAAGACATACAAGCAGCCAACAAATGTATGAAAAAATGCTCATCATCATTATTTGCATGAGAGAAATGCCAATAAAAACAACAATGAGATATTCTCTCATCATCAGAATGGCTGTTTCTAAAAAGTCAAATATAACAGATGCTGGTGAAGCGGAAGAGAAAAGGGAACACTTATACATTGTTGTTGGGAATGCAAATTAGTTCAGTCACTCTATAGAAAGCACTTGTTAATTTCTCAAAGAACTTAAAAAAGAGCTACCATTTGACCCACCCATCCCATTACTGGGTATATACCCAAAGAAAAATAGATCATTATACCAGAAAGACATATGCACTCATATGTTCATGGCCATGTTATTCACAATAGTAAAGACATGGAATCAACCTAGGTGCCAAACAATGGTCAACTGAATAAAGAACATGTGGTACATATATACCACCAAATACTACACACCCATAAAAAAGAATGAAATTGAGGCCAGATGTGGTGGCTCACGCCTGTAATCCCAGCACTTTGGGAGACTGAGGCAGGGGGATAATTTGAGGTCAGGAGTTCATGACTAGCCTGACCAACATGATGAAACCCCGTCTCTAATAAAAATACAAAAATTAACCAGGCATGGTGGTGCATTCCTGTAATCCCAGCTACTTGGGAGGCTGAGGCTGGAGAATCGCTTGAACCCAGGAGGCAAAGTTTGCAGTGAGCCGGGTTCGCATTGCTGCACTCCAACCTGGGTGATAGAGCGAGACTTCCTTTGCAGCAATATGGATGGACCTGGAGGCTATAGCTCTAAGCAAACTAATGCAGCAACAGAAAACTAAATACCATGTGTTCTCATTTATAAGTGGTAGCTAAAAATTGAGTACACATGGATATAAACAAGGGAACAACAGATACTATGGACTATAAAGGGGGAAGGGAGGGAGGGAGGCGGGGATTGATTAATTACCTATTGGGTACTATGCCTACTGCCTAGGTGCAAGGTGCAATATACCCATGTAACAAACCTGGACATGTATCCCCCACATATAAAATGAAAGTAGAAATTAAAACAAGAACAATGACAACAACAGAAAACATTCTCTGAAATTTAAGATGAGACAAAGGAATCCTATATCATCACTCCTATTCAATGTGTCCTACTCTTCTAAAATTGTTATTCACAGATGCCATATTGTGTATATACATATGATCTCAAAGAAGCTATAGATAAGGAATTAGATTTGAACTTAATTGTTTATTTTATATTCGATTAATAAAGAGAAATCAATTGTATTTCTATATACCAGAAATAAACATGTAGAAACGAAGTTAAAACCAGTACTGTTTATAGTAGTGCATACACACAAATTCAACTAACTAGAAATAAATCTAATTAAAGTAGCTTAAGAATTCTATACAGAAATCTAGAAAATGTTTTTGAGAGAAAATTAAAGTAAGTGAATAAAATATTCATGAATTGGAGGAATAACAATTATAAAACTGTCAGAATAAGTTTTTTTTTATAGATTCTATGTAATCCCAGTAAACATTTCGGGATTTTGTCGTTGTGATTCTACAATTTATCTGCACACACTTCTGGTTTTCAGTTTGGCAGGTAAGGAGCTTGAAAGTTGACCATAATAACAAGGCATAAAAAGTTGGACAAACTGAAAAATCAATAATTCTTTTTAGATCCATAAGAGATGTGAGGTCACAGGGCAAACTGCTGCTCCACAAAATTGTAGAGACAGACAGACTAGATATAGAGAATCACAACTTACCAGAGCAGAAACCCCCAAGAAGAAATCTCCATAGTAACCAGAGCCAGGAGAAGAAAACTTGAGTTGTAATTGACGAATTGCTGGAGGCTCAGTGTGGACAAGTCTGAGAGAAAAAAGACTCCAGGAGGACACAGTCAGGGGGTGGGGAGGGTCCCACACTTTTGTGAATTTGACTTTAGGAGCTTTTCCAGATCCTCATAGTGAAGATTGGAGAAAAATACCCTAGTGCTTCTGGTAAGGGGAGGGGAAAAGAACAACTTTAAAATATACTAGTGCATTCTGTTCATCTTAAGAAGGCCCGCCCTCAAGAGAAACTATTTTACTAGAGCTTCAAGGGCTCACAAAAAGACTGCAACCTAATCATGGCACTATGAAACATTTTTTCTCCCTCTACACCTTACCACATTATTAAAGCCCTATTTACATTAGAGAACTCAGAGAACACCAAGCAAGAAAAATACCAAAACCCCAGCATTTCTTTTACCCATATATCATGTCAACTATCAAGAAAAATTGCAAGTCATACTAACAGGCAAAGAAACAAAGTTTGAAGAGACAAAGAAAACATCAGAACCAGAATCAAATATGGCAGAGATGTTGGAGTTTTCACAGTGAGAATTTAAAACAACTATGGTTAATATGCCAAGGGCCATTATGGATAAAGTAGACAGCATGAAAGAACAGATGGGCCATGCAATCACAGGATGCAAATTCTAGAAATAATAAAAAAGAATTGCTAGAGATCAAAAGCACTATAAAAGAAATGAGTAATATATTTGATAGGCTTGTCAGTAGACTGGGCATAGCCAGGGAAAAAAACCTTTGAGCTTGAGAATATGTCAACAAAATCTTCTTAGAAAAACAAAGAGAGAGAAAAGACTGAAAAAGAAAACTAAACAGAATATCCAAGGAATGTGGGACAACTACACAAGGTATAACATATACATAATGGGAATACAGAGGAGGAACAAAGAGACAAGGGAAGAGAAGAAACATTTGAAGCAATAATCATGGGTAGTTTTTTCAAATGAATGTCAGGCGCTGCTATAGATTGAATGTGCCCTCCTCTGCCAACTCACACTTTGAAGCCTAACCCTAATAGATGGTATTTGGTGGTAAAACTTTTGGGAGGCAATTAGATCTTGAGTGTAAAGCTCTCATGAATGAAACTGGAATTCCTATAAGAAGAAATACAAGAGAACATGCTTATTTCTGTTTTTTCTTTGCCATGTGAATATACAGTAAAACATGACAATATTTAAACCCAGAAAAAGGCCTTCACTATGAAAGTGACATATTGTCATGCTGATCTCAGATTTCTAGCCTCCAGAACTATGAGAAAGAAATATTTGTTGTTTAAGCCACCCAGTCTACAGTATTCTAACAGTCAAACTATGGAAGACACCAAACCACAGATCCAGAGAACTCAGCGAACACGAAGCAAGATAAATGCCAGAAAAACCACGATACCTATGCATATGACATTCAAACTATAGAGCATCAATGATAAAGAATAAATATCGAAAGAAGTCAAACAAAGTAAACACCTTACAAACTGAGGAACAAAGATTACTATTACATTTGACTTTTTAGAAGCCATGCAAACAAGAAGAGATTGGAAGGAAATATTTAAAATATTGAGGAAAAAATCACCAACATAGGATTCTGTATCCTGAATCACAAGGAACTAGACAAATCTGAATAGACCAATAACAGGTAACAAAATTGAATCAGTAACAAAAAGCCCCCCATCAAAGAGAGGCCTAGGACACGATGTTTTCATTGCTGAATTCTACTAAACACTTAAAGAAGAACAAATATCAATCCTGTTCAAACTATTCAAAAAGTTGAAGAGGAGGAAATTATTAACTATTTCTATGAGGTCAGCATTACCATGATACTAAACCAGCTAAAGACACAACAGAAAGGAAAAACTATAGGCCAATATCCCTGATAAACGTGGATGCAAAAATCCTCAAAATATATTAGCACACTGAAATCAACAGCAAGTTATGAAGATCATTCATCATGTTAGGATTCATTGCAGAGATACAAGAATTGTTGAACATCTGTGAATCAATAATATATCATATTACAGAATTAGAAGGGAAAAACCATTATCATTTTAATAGACATCCAAAAGGATTTGATAAAATTCATCATCCCTTTATGATTAAAAACTCAACAAATTATATATTGAAGGAATGTATCTCAACACAATAAAGGTCATATATGACAAACCCACAGCTAACATATTTAATGGGTAAAAAGCTAAAATCCTTTCCTCTAAGATCTGGAAAAAGTGAAGGATACCCACTTTCATTACTTCTATTCAACAGAATACTAGAAGTCCTTGCCAGTGCAATTGCACAAGTGAAAGAAATTAAGGGCATCGACATTGAAAAGGAGGAAATCAAATTATTCCCATTTGCAGATGACATGACTATATGTATAGAAAATCCTAAAGACTCTACTGAAAAGAGTTGGAGCTAATAGTTCAGTAAAATGGCAAAATACAAAAATCAACATACAAAAATCAGTAGCATTTCTATAAGCCAATAGTGTCTGAAAAGGAAATTAAAAAATGCAATGCCATTTACAAAACTACAAAAAGTAAAATACCTAGGAATAAATTTAATCAGGAAGGTGAAATATCTTTACAATGAATAGAGTATTTTTACAATGAAAACTATAAAACACTGATGAAGTTAATTGAGGAAGACAAAAGTGAATGGAAAGACATTACATGCTTATGAATTGAAAGAATTTATTTTGTTATTAATAAAACGTACCTACTACCCCAAGTGATCTAATGCAATCACAATCAAAATACTAATGACATTCTTCACTGAAATAGAAAGAAAATCCTAAAATTAATATAGAACATCAGAAGACCCTGAATAACCAAAGTAATCATGAGCAAAAGGAACAAAGCTGGCGGTATCACACTATTTGATATCAAAATATACTACCAAGCTATAGTAACTAAAACAAGACGGTACTGGCATAAAAATAACACACAGATCAATGGAACCGAATAGAGAGCACAGAAATAAACCCACATACTAACAACCAACTGACTTTCCAAAAATGCACCAAGAACACACACTGGGGAAAGAACAGTCTCTTCAATAAATGGTGCTGTGAAAAATGAATATCCAGATCCAGAAAAATGAAAATAGACTCCTATCTCTCAGCAGATACAAAAATCAATGCAAGATAGATTGAAGACTTAAATGTAAGACGTGAAACTTTAATACTAGTAGTTAAAAATAGGGAAATGCCCCAATTAAAAGACAGACTGGCAGATTGGATAAAGAATACTAATCGGTGTGCTGTATTCAGGAGACACATCCCACATGCAAAGACACGCATAGGCTCAAAATAAAGGGATGGAGGAATAGTTTCCAAGCAAATGGAAAGCAAAAAAGAGCAGGGGTTGCAGTCCTAGTCTCTGATAAAACAGGCTTTAAACCACCAAAGATCAAAAGAGACAAAGAAAGGCATTACATAATGTTAAAGGGATCAATGCAACCAGAAGAGCTAACTATCCTAAATATATATGCACCCAATACAGGAGCACCAAGATTCACAAAGCAAGTTCTTAGAGACCTACAAAGAGACTTAGATTCCCACACAATAATAGTGGGAAACTTTAACACCACATTGTCAATATTAGACAGATCAACAAGACAGAAAATTAACAAGGATATTCAGGACTTGAACTCAACTCTGGACCAAGTGGACCTAATAGACATCTACAGAACTCTCCACCCCAAATCAACAGAATACCCACTCTTCTCAGCACCACATCACACTTATTCTAAAATTGACCACAAAATTGGAAGTAAAACACTCCTCAGCAAATGCAAAAGAATGGAAATCATAACAGTCTCTCAGACCACAGTGAAATCAAATTAGAACTCAGGATTAAGAAACTCATGCAAAACTGCACAACTACATGGAAATTGAACAATGTGCTCCTGAGTGATTACTGGGTAAGAAACGAAATGAAGGCAGAAATAAACATGTTCTTTGAAACCAATGAGAACAAAGACACAACATACCAGAATCTCTGGGACACACTTAAAGGAGTTTGCAGAGGGAAATTTTTAGCACAAATGCCCACAAGAGAAAGCAGGAAAGATCTAAGATCAACACCCTAACATCACAATTAAAAGAACTAGAGAAACAAGAGCAAACAAACTCAAAAACTATTGGAAGACAAGAAAAAACTAAGATCAGAACAGAACTGAAGAAGATAGAGACACAAGAAAACCTTCAAAAAATCAATGAATCCAGGAGCTGGTTTCTTGAAAAGATCAACAAAATAGACTGCCAACCAAGGCTAATAAAGAAGAAAAGAGAGAAGAATCAAATAGATGCAATAAAAAAATGATAAAGGGGATATCACCACTGATCACACAGAAATACAAATTATCAGAGAATACTATAAACATCTCTACGCAAATAAACTAGAAACTCTAGAAGAAATGGATAAATTCCGGGACACATACACTCTCCCAAGACTAAACTAGGAAGAAGTCAAACTCCTGAATAGAACAACAGCAAGATCTGAAATTGAGGCAGGAATTAATAGCCTACAAACCAGAAAAAAGTCCAGGACCAGATAAATTCACAGCCGAATTCTACTAGAAGTACACAGAGGAGCTGGTACCATTCCTTCTGAAACTATTCCAATTAATAGAAAAAGAGGGACTCATCCCTAACTCATTTTATGAGGCCAGCATCATCCTAATACCAAAACCTGGCAGAGACAAACAAAAAAAGAAAATTTCAGGCCAATATCCCTGATAAGCATCAATGTGAAAATCCTCAATAAAATATTGGCAAACTGAATCCAGCAGCACATCAAAAAGTTTATCCACCACGATCAAGTTGGCTTCATCCCTGGGATGCAAGACTGGTTCAACATACAAAAATCAATAAGTGTAATCCATCATATAAACAGAACCAATGACAAAAAACCACATGATTATCTCAATAGATGCAGAAAAGGTCTTTGATAAAATTCAACAGCCTTCATGCTAAAAACTCGCAATAAACTAGGTATTGATGGAACATATCTCAAAATAATAAGAGCTATTTATGACAAATCCACAGCCAATATCATACTGAATGTGTAAAACCTGGAAGCATTCCTTTGAAAACCTGCACAAGACAAGGATGCCCTCTCTTACCACTCCTATTCAATGTAGTATTGGAAATTCTGGCCAGGGCAGTCAGGCAAGAGAAAGAAATAAAGGATATTCAAATAGGGAAAGATAAGTCAAATTGTCTCTGTTTGCTGATGACATAATTGTATATTAAGAAAACTCCATAGTATCAGCTGAAAATCTCCTTAAGCTGATCAGCAACTTCTGCAATCTCAGGATACAAAATCAATGTGCAAAAATCACAGGCATTCCTATACACCAATAACAGTCAAACAGAGAGTCAAATCATGAGTGAACTCCCATTCACAATTGCTACAAAGAGAATAAAATACCTAGAAATACAAGTTACAAAGGATGTGAAGGACCTCTTCAAGGAGAACTACAAACCACTGCTGAAGGAAATAAGGGAGGAACCAAACAAAGGGAAAAACATTCCATGCTCATGGATAGGAAGAATCAATATCGTGAAAATGGCCATACTACTCAAAGTAATTTATAGATTCATTGCTATCCCCATCAAGCTACCATTGACTTTCTTCATAGAATTGGAAAAAAAACTACTCTAAATTTCATATAGAACTAAAACAGAGCCCACATAGCCAAGACAATTCTAAGCAAAAATAACAAAGCTGGAGGCATCAGACTACCTGACTTCAAACTATACTACAAGGCGACAGTAACCAAAACAGCACGCTACTGGTACCAAAACAGATATATAGACCAATGAAACAGAACAGAGGCCTCCAAAATAACACAACACATCTACAACCATCTGATCTTTGACAAACCTGACAAAAACAAGCAATGGGGAAAGGATTCTCTATTTAGTAAATGCTGCTGGGAAAATTGGCTAGCCATATGCATAAAACTGAAACTGGATCCCTTCCTTATACCTTATACAAAAATTAACTCAAGGTAGAATAAAGACTTAAAGGCAATTCCTAAAGCCATAAAAACCCTAGAAAAAAACCTAGGCAATACCATTAAGGACACAGGCATGGAGAAAGACTTCATGACTAAAACACCAAAGTGGCAACAAAAGCCAAAATTGACAAATGGGATCTAATTAAACTAAAGAGCTTCTGCACAGCAAAAGAACTATCATCAGAGTGAACGGGCAACCTACAGAATGGGAAAAAATTTACAAGAAAAAACCCCATCGAAAAGTGGCTGAAGAATATGAACAGACACTTCTCTAAAGAAGACATTTATGCAGCCAACAGACATATGAAAAAAAGCTCCTCATCACTGGTCACTAGAGAAATGCAAATGAAAAACACAATGAGATACCATCTCATGGAAATGGCAATCATTAAAAAGATAGGAAACAACAGATGCTGCAGAGGATGTGGAGAGATAGGAATGCTTTTACATTGTTGGTGGGAGTGTAAATTAGTTCAACCATTGTGGAAGACAATGTGACGATTCCTCAAGGATCTAGTAATAGAAATAGCATGTGACCCAGCAATCCTATTACTGGGTATATACCCAAATGATTGTAAATCATAAAGACACATATGTTTATTGTGGCACTATTCACAATAACAAAGACTTAGAAGCAACCCAAATGCCCATCAATGATAGACTGGATAAAGAAAATTTGGCACATATACACCATGGAATATTATGCAGTCATAAAAAAGAAGATGAGTTAATGTCCTTTGCAGGGACATGGATGAAGCTGGTAACCACCATTCTCAGCAAACTAACACAAGATCAGAAAATGAAACACCGCATGTTCTCACTCATAAGTGGGAGTTGAACAATGAAAACACATGAACACAGGGAGGGGAACATCACACACTGGGGCCTGTTGGAGGGTCGGGGGACTAGGGGAGGGATAGCATTAGGAGAAATACCTAATATAGATGATGGGTTGATGGGTTCAGGAAACCACCATGGCACATGTATACCTATGTAACAAACCTGCCCGTTCTGCACATGTACCCCAGAACTTAAAGTATAATAAAGAAACAAAATAAAAAAGCAAATAATATGTTTTTAAAATAAGCAAGGAACTAGATAGACATTTCTGAAAAAAGAAGACATACAATTGGCCAACTGGTATGAAAAACTGTTCAACATCACTCATCATCAGAACAACATGAATCAAAACCACAAGAAAAAGTAACAAGTGCTGGTGTAGATGTAGAGAAAAAAGAACACTTATACACTGTTGTTTGAAATATAAATCAATATATCGATTTTGCAAAAGATTATTGAGGTTTCTCAAAAAATTAAAAACATAGCTACTATATGATCCAGTACTTTCTTTACTGGGTGTTTATTAAAAAAATGAAATCAGTATGTCAAAAAGATATCTGCATTCTCTCATGTTTATTATAGCACTATTCACAATAGCCAAGATATGGACTAAATCTGAGGATCTATCAATAAAGGAATTGATAATGGAGATGTGATATACATATACAATAGACTACTTAGCCATAAAAATAAAACCCTGTCATTTGTAGCAACATGGATAAACCTGGAGGACATAATGTTAAGTGAAGCAAGCCAGGAGTGTGCACACACACACACACATGCAAATATTGCACGATTTCACTCATATGTGCGATGTAACAAGGATGGTCTCTGAGAAGTACAGAGTTAAATAATGGTTATGAAAAGCTGGAGAAGGCGGAAAAAATATGATGGGGAAAAGGTTGGCCAACAGGTACAAAATTACAGTTAGATAAGAGAAATAAGTTCTGGTGTTCCATAGCACAATAAGATTACTACAGTAAACAATAATACTGTATATTTCATGAGAGGATTCTGAATATTCTCACTACAAAATACGATAAAGATTTGAGGTAATGGAAACACTACCTACTATGATTTGATCATTACATAATGTATACATGTATCAAAACATTATATTGTACCCCATAAAATATGTATAATTACTGTGACAATTGACAACAAAATAAAAATAAAAATTAAAATGTGAAGAGGCTATAAAGACTTCTTTAGAGAAATAAAAATTGCAAGGATTTGCTACTAGTAAAGCTGCTTTATAAGAAATGTTAAAAGAAGTACTTCAAAGAGAAAGGGAAATATATTGGTCAAAGCCCAAATTTGCATAAAGAAAGGAAGAATATCAGAGAAGGAATAATTGAAGGCAAAATGAAACCTTTCATTTTTCTTATTCTTAACTGATTTAACAGATAAAGTTGTTCAAAATAATAATAGCAACATGAAGGTACCAAAACAGACATACAGACTAATGGAACAGAATAGAGGCCTCACGAATAATGCCACACATCTACAAACATCTGACCTTCCACACACCTGACAAAAACAAACAAGGGGGAAAGGATCATTCAGTAAATGGTAGTGGGAAAACTGGCTTGCCATATGCAGAAAACTGAAACTGGACCTTCCGCACCTTCTGCTCAATTTTGCTGTGAATCTAAAACTTCTCCAAAAAATAAAATCTGTAACAAAAGATTTATATGGACATAGGGTCAAGAAGAGTTAACACAATGTTGAAAATGAAAAAAATATTCTATCATATATTGAAACACTATAATTTTTTAATAAGACTGCTGTTGGTAGAAGAATAGGTTATTAATATAAGTGGACATAATAAAAAGCTGAGAAACAAGTATTTATAAATTGACTTACAACATACAACTCATACAAGGAAAGTGGCACTGCAAAGAGTAGGAAAGACATTCCCTTCAATAGTGTTGGTTCAACTAGATATTCTAACAAATAGAAAAGGAAAACCCAGAGAACTTGAAACCTACTTCATGCTAACAAATATCTATCTTAGACTATTGTAAATCTAAATGTGAAATGTGAGACAAAGAAAAATATTTTATAATGTATGGGAATATTCTTAATAATTTGGGATAGGGAAATGTTTATCGAATAGGTCACAATAAATGCCAATAATAAATGAAAATATTGCCAAAGTAAACTAAATTAAGATTGGGAATTTTGGATCATTGAAAGACAAGTTGAAGAAAGTGAAAGTCATAAGAGCAGGAAAAGTTATTTTGCCACAAATGTATAGAAAGTAGGTAATTTCTGGCCGGGCGCGGTGGCTCAAGCCTGTAATCCCAGCACTTTGGGAGGCCGAGACGGGCGGATCACGAGGTCGGGAGATCGAGACCATCCTGGTTAACACAGTGAAACCCCGTCTCTACTAAAAAATACAAAAAACTAGCCGGGCGAGGTGGCGGGCGCCTGTAGTCCCAGCTACTCGGCAGGCTGAGGCAGGAGAATGGCGTGAACCCGGGAGGCGGAGCTTGCAGTGAGCTGAGATCCGGCCACTGCACTCCAGCCTGGGTGACAGAGCGAGACTCCGTCTCAAAAAAAAAAAAAAAAAAAAAAAGAAAGTAGGTAATTTCTTCCTACCAATGAGGAAAAGATAGACAATAAAAAAAAAAAAAAAAAGGACAAGAGAATCAGACACTTCACAAGAGAGGATATCTAAACAATCAGTAGAAATACAATGCTTCTCATTAGTCAACAGAAAATGCAAACTAAAACTATAATGAGATGCTACTAGACACCTATCAAGATGGTTTGTGAAACTGTAATTGTGGAAGTATATACTTTTCTGTTGGATATTTGCTCAGGTACATACCCAACAGAAAACTGTTGTATGTGTAAGAATAGGCATGTAAAAGCATATTCATAGTAGTATAATGCTTCATAACCACAAATTGGAAACACCTCTAACGTCTATTGAGAATATAATAGATAAATATAACTGATATAATTTACAATCGACTCCTAAACAGCATTGAAGGTGAAAAGATAAATGCAATAAAGAATGAATCTCTTATCTACATAAAATTTTTAAAATGAGCAAAACTGATGTACGCAGATAGAAGTCAAGACAGCGTTTAATTCTGGAGAGATGAGAGGAGTTGTGACTGGTAGAGGCCAAGAAGCTCTGGATGTTGATAGATGTTAAATTTTTTAATCTGGGTAGTATTTTCACTTTATGATAATTTATTAAGCTGTTCATATATAAATTGTGCACTTGTCTCTTGTTATACTTCTACTGAAAAAAAGTTAAGTAAATAAAACAAATCATTTTTTAATTTTTTGAGATGGAGTTTCACTCTGTTGCCCAGGCTCAAGTACAGTAGCTTGATGTCAGCTCACTGCAAGCTCTGCCTCCCGGGTTCAAGCCATTCTCCTGACTCAGCCTCCCAAGTAGCTGGGACTACAGGCGCCTGCCACCACACCCATCTGATTTTTTGTATTTTTAGTAGAAACGGGGTTTCACTGTGTTAGCCAGGATGGTCTAGATCTCCTGACCTCGTGATCCGCCTGCCTCAGCCTCCCAAAGTGGATTACAGGCATGAGCCACCACGCCCAGCGAACAAATCATTTTTTTAAAAGGTTATTTGTTCCTGGCTTAGTTGGTCCAGTAGTGGATCAATTAATCAATCACCATATGACCTATTATATCAGCAGCAGCAACATTATTAAAATATTGGTAATCTGGACAGGATCAATGCTTAATCTGAAAAATTAAAAAAATTACAAATCTGATTTTCTGTCCTTGAGTAGTATAGTTAGGGACAAAATCATAATGTGATTTTAAAAATTTCCACTTAATTCTTACTATTTTCAAGTTTCTACTATTGCATAGTAGTTGACATGATATAACCCAGTACTACATCTCTGATAAACTTTCTTATTGCTCTTTCCCATTTTTAAAAACTGATACATAAGACGTGTACACATATTTTGATACATTTATGCAATATTTAATGATCAAGTCAAGATAATTGGGATATCAACCTCAAACATTTATCTTTATGCTAGGAACACTTGAACTTTTCTAGCTATTGAAATATACAATAGATCATTGTTTACTATAGTCACCCTACTGACGTATCGAATACTACATCTTATTCCTTCTAACTGTAGTATTGTATCCATTAATCAACTTCTTTATCCACCACCACCCTATCCCCTTCCCAGGCTCTTGTAATCACAAATATTCACAAATATACTTTCTATCTTCATGAGATCCACTTTTTTTTTTTTTTTTTTTTTTTTAGCTCCTACATAGAAGTGAGGACATGTAATACTTGTCGTTCTGTGCCTGGCTTATTTCATGTAACATAATGACCTCCAATTCTATCTTTGCTGTTGCAACTAACAGAATTTCATTAATTTTTAAGGCTAAGTAGTATTCCATTGTCTATATATACCACATTTAAGAAAACATTTATCTGTTCATAGAACTTAGGTTGATCCTATATGTTAGCTATTGTGAATAGTGCTTCAATAAGCATATGAGTGCAAATATATCTCTTTGATATATTGATTTCCCTTCTTTTGGATATATATCCAGTAGTGGGATTGATGGATCATGGTCATTCTATTTTTAGTTTTGCTCACACCTTTCCATCAATGATGGCCTCATTGCTATTTCTCAACTGTTTCTGTTTTTTCTTTCTGTCTGAAATGCACTTCACTCATATATCAGAATGCCTGGTTCTTTCATTTATTGAAAATCTCTGCTCCAGTATCATCTCAGAGTAATGTTTTTTGGCTACCTCAATCTGAAGTAGCATTCTTCTGGTTTCTGTCCTTTAAGCTCACTTCATTTGTGATCATAACAGTTACTACAACACGACATTTTATTATGTATTCATGTGCTGTCTATAATTTGGTTTCTAATGTAAACTCCCAGGGTCAGGAACTTTTTTCTACTTATTGTTACATCTTCAGCACCCAGAACAATTTCCAGCACCTACTTAGTGCTCAATAATTGTTAAATGGATGAGTGCGTGAATAGTTTGTGTTAATGGCCAATGACAAACCATATAGACAAATTATTTTGTTGATTGGTGATAATATATTTGAATTAACATCACCATATCACCAGACTCTAGAAAACTTAGTGGTTAACCACTTTTGGTTTATTTGGGAAATTGTAAACCCCAAAACCTGGGCTTAACCATCTTCCTCCTTTATCCTGTTATACATATTCTACTGAGTTGCACAGTCCCTGGTGGGGAAACATTAAACAAACAGAACCCAGGGTTGCTATGCTGTTAAAGCCAGAAGTACATCATTCATTATGTGAATAAAATACATGGGGAATAAAATAGCCACAGAGTAATGGGAGTTTTATTCTCTCTCTATTCCATTTCACTCCCTCTCTATTTTACTTACGTTATGAAATGATGCTCCCGCCGCTGGCTGATAAATGTTGATTAATCTGATGGAGAGTTGGATTTGTTAGCGGGCAAAAGCAATGTAAATAAATCGAGCAGGTGAACTGGAGTTCACAGTGTCATTTCTGAGATTAAAGAGCCTGTCTAGCCCTCCAAGCTCACTTATTACAATCAGGATGCATGTTCTTCTTGTAAACAGACCTAGTAAGCCCCTTTAAGCAGCTCAGCAGGCCTCCTTTTGTGTTTCCTACTGACTGTCCCTTCCGCAAGTTTCATCTCCTGGGAATTGCCTATGATGTTAATTTTTGTTTCTTTTCCAGGGACTGGGAATTGGAGAGGGGGTACTGGAGAGAATAGAAAGGTCACTTTTTCTTTTTGGAAACCATTGCCATCAGCCAGTCAATAATTACACAGAACTTACAACATGCAAGGCTCTGAACGAAATGCGGATTAATAACAATAAAGAGAATGATGAAAGCAGCAATTCTCATTAACACCTATATAGCAATTTACTGTTTATAAAGCACTTTAGGTAGTATTATATTGGTTGATGCTCAAGGTAATCCTAGGCATAGGGATTATTGTTTTATCTAGGTCACCCAGATGTCAGCTGTGTCACCCTTCCTTGTAAATACATTTATGCACTTTTAAAAAAAATTTTACTTTAAGTTCTGGGATACATGTGCAGAACGTGCATGTTTGTTACATAGGTAACGTGTATCTATGTAACATGTTATCTATGTAACATAGATATCTATGTGTATCTCTGTAACATAGGTATCTATGTAACATGTTACATAGATACATGTGCCATGGTGGTTTGCTAACATTTATGCACTTTTGTAATGGATTGATATCCCTGTTTCCAGTTCTGCAGGAGGTTCAATGCCTTCCTCAAATTTTGTTGTTAGTTCCCAGGCAGCTTATGGTCTTGTCATTTTTGGCTCTGGTATTGACTCTGCCAAAAAATTATCCTCCGCTGCACCTTCCCAGCCCCCACAGTTCCGTAGCTCTGTTCTGTGATTGTTTCCTTTTCTTCTGTTCCACATTGGCTTAGACACTGAACTGAGATCTGTTTTTGCATTTGTACTCCAGGTAATAAAACGCAGTCCTTGAACACTGCTCTGGAGTGTATTCGTACCATATGTTAGAAGGCTTGGCTCCTACTTCCCTTGAAGGCTCCTAGCATGGCTTCTAAATACAGTTATGTTAATCCCGAGGCAAGAGATCCTGTCACCATATTAAAAAGAGGACTACCTGACTGCCACACTTTCTGCTTACAAAGCCACTTTTGTTGCTTTACATTATTATGTAGACAGGTTTTAGTCCTCACTGTTGTTTGACCTCTGACATTCAGAACTTGTATTAAAAATGATGGCCATAATGTAATTGCTATCTACTCATAACTATAGTACAATGCAGCAGAAGTTTTAAAAGAAATTTTCCTGTTCCTAAGGCCAGATAACATTCTCAACCAGTGTACCCACACTTTCTTTCTCCCAAACAACCTTAGAATATGGCAACTGAAATTGGTTGGTTAAGAGGGTGCTTCTGGTGTCTTATCCTTCTGACAAAGTTTGACTCTACCGGCTACCAGCCATGTGACCCAGGTCCCCGATGTACAGTTGCTCAGGCTCTGTCCTGAGACTCCGGAGGAAACAATCCTAAAACAGAGCTCTGGGGATGTGGGAGATGGGAAGGGGCAGGGGAGGATATGTTTTTAGCAGAGTCCATACCAAAGCCAGTAATGACAAAGACTCCTGAGTCACAAGAGCACATGAGAATAGAAATACAGCTTGAACCCTAGTCATTGAGACGTCAGCCTTGAGGTAAGACTAGTTTAGCAAAGAGGAAGGTTCACCTTTTAGAAGTTGAGAGACACTCTTTTGAATTTGAGCAATGGCACTATAACTACTAATAGTTGTCCTAAGGGTGGCCTTTGAAAATTCACTTATTCGTTCTGTGCCTCAGTTTCTTTCTTTGCTTTTCTTTATTATACTTCAAGTTTTGGATACACGTGTAGAATATGCAGGTTTGTTACGTAGGTATACACGTGCCATGGTGGTTTGCTGCACCCATCAACGTGTCATCTACATTAGGTATTTCTCCTAACGCTATCCTTTCCCTAGCCTCCCACCCACCAACAGGTCCCGGTGTGTTATGTTCCCCTCCCTGTGTCCATGTGTTCTCATTGTGTAATTCCCACTTATGAGTGAGAACATGCAGTGTTTGATTTTCTGTTATTGTGTTAGTTTGCTGAGAATGATGGTTTCCAGCTTCATCTATGTCCCTGCAAAGGACATGAACTCATCCTTTTTTATGGGTGCATAATATTCCATGGTGTATATGTGCCATATTTTCTTTATCCAGTCTACCATTGATGAGCATTTGGATTGGTTCCGAGCCTTTGCTATTGTGAACAGTGCTGCAATAAACATAAGTGTGCATGTGTCTTTATAGTAGAATGACTTATAATCCTTTGGGTATATACCAAGTAATGGGATTGCTGGGTCAAACAGTATTTCTGGTGCTAAGTCATTGAGGAATTGCCACACTGTCTTCCACAATGGTTGAACTAATTTACACTTCCACCAAGAGCGTAAAAATATTCCTGTTTCTCCATATCCTCTCCAGCATCTGTTGTTTCCTGACTTTTTAATGATCACCATCCTAACTGGTATGAGCTGTTATCTCATGGTGGTTTTGATTTGCATTTCTCTAATGACCAGTGATGAGGAGCTTTTTTCCATGTGCTTGTTGGCTGCATAAATGTCTTCTTTTGAGAAGTGTCTGTGCATATACTTTGCCCACTTTTTGATTTTTTTTTTCTTGTACATTTGTTAAAGCCCTTTGTAGATTCTGGATATTAGCCCTTTGTCAGATGGATGGATTGCAAAAATGTTCTCCCATTCTGTAGGTTGTGTGTTCACTCTGATGATAGTTTCTTTTGCTGTGCAAAAGCTCTTTAGTTTAATTAGATCCCATTTGTCCATTTTGGCTTTTGTTGCCATTGCTTTTGATGTTTTATTCATGAAGTCTTTTCCATGCCTATGTCCTGGATGGTATTGTCTAGGTTTTCTTCTAAGGTTTTTATGGTTTTAGGTTTTACATTTAAATTTTTAATCCATTTTGAGTTAATGTTTGTATAAGGTATAAGGAAGGGGTCCAGTTTCAGTTTTCTGCATATGGCTAGCCAGATTTCCTATTTACTGAATAGGAAATATTTTCCCCATTGCTTGTTTTAATCAGGTTTGTCAAAGATCAGATGGTTGTAGATGTGTGGTATTATTTCTGAGGTCTCTGTTCTGTTCCATTTGTCTGTATGTCTGTTTTGGTAACAGTACCATGCAGTTTTGATCACTGTAGGCTTGTAGTATAGTTTGAAGTCAGGCAGCGTGATGCCTCCAACTTTGTTCTTTTTGCTTAGAATTGTCTTGGCTATAAAGTCTTCTTTGATTCCATATGAAATTGAAAGCAGTTTTTTTCTAATTCTGTGATGAATGTCAAGGGTAGTTTGATGGAGATAACATTGAATCTACAAATTACTTTTGGCCATATGGCTCTTTTCACGATACTGATTCTTCCTATCTATGAAATATTTTTCCATTTGTTTGTGTCCTCTTCTTTCCTTGAGCGGTGGTTTGTAATTCTCCTTCAAGAGATCCTTCACATCTCTTGTTAGCTGTATTCCTATGTACTTTATTCTCTTTGTAGTGACTGTGAATGGGAGTTCATTCATTATTTGGCTGTTTATCTATTGTTTGTGTAAAGGAATGCTTGTAATTTTGGCACATTATTTTGTATCCTGACACTTTGCTGAATTTGCTTATCACTTGAAGGAGTTTTGGGGCTAAGATGATGAAGTTTTCTAAATACAAAATCATGTCATCTAGAAACAGACAATTTGACTTCCTCTCTTCCTACTTGAATACCCTGTTTCTTTATCTTGTCTGATTGTCCTGGTCAGAACTTCCAATACAATGATGAATTGGAGTGGTGAGAGGGCATCCTTGTCTTGTGCTGGTTTTCAGAGGAAATACTTCTAGTTTTTGCTCATTCACTATGATATTGGCTGTGGTTTTGTCATAAATAGCTCTTATTATTTTGAGATATGTTCCATCGATATCTAGTTTATTGAGAGTTTTTAGTATGAAGGGGTGTTGAATTTTATCAAAGGCCTTTTTCTGCCTCTATTGAGGTAATCATGTGTTTTTCATTTTGGTTCTGTTTGTGTGATGGATTATGTTTATTAATTTGCACATGTCAAAGCAGTCTTGCATCCCAGGGATGAAGCCGATTTGATCGTGGTGTATAAGCTTTTTGATGTGCTGCTTGATTTGTCTTGCTAGTATTTTATTGAAGATTTTTGCATCGATGTTCATCAGGGATATTGGTCTGAAATTTTTTTGTTGTGTCTCTGCCAGGTTTTGGTATCAGGATGATGCTGGCCTCATAAAATGAGTTAGGGAGGAATCCCTCTTTTTCAATTGTTGGGGATAGTTTCAGAAGCAATGGTACCAGCTTCTCTTTGTACCTCTGGTAGAATTCAGCTGTAAGTCTGTCTGGTCCTGGGATTTTTTTGGTTGGTAAGCTATTGATTATTGCCTCAATTTCAGAACTTATTTGTCTATTTAGGTCTATTTGACTTCTTCCTGGTTTAGTCTTGTAAGTGCATATGTGTTCAGGAATTTATCCATTTCTTCTAGATTTTCTAGTTTATTTGCATAGAGGTGTTTATGGTATTCTCTGATGCTAGTTTGTATTTCTGTGGGATCAGTGGTGATACTCCTTTATTATTTTTTGTGTCATTTTTATGTGTAGCTCTCATGTGGATCACCGCACCACACTGTTCTTACCTCCTCCCAGTGGATCACACCAGTTGCCTGGTCTGTTCTGATGGGAGAACCTGGGTACCTTGGTTGCTGGTGAAAGATTCACACACTTATGGTTCTTTTCCATGGGAGCCTCCAATTGCTGCTGTTTCTATTTAGCCATCTTGGCCCTGTTCTGCCTTCCCTCAGTTTCCTTATTGGTAAATGGGGGTTGTTGAGAGGACTAAATGAATTGATGTATGTAAAATGCCTCACACTGTCTAATACTGAAGCACTCCTTGCTCTCTGGCAGGTTCAACAGCTTTCTTTAAGCTCCCATGACCCCTGAGCTACCTTATACTAAGGAGCAGGCTGACAACATTTTTGCCAGTGCACTGTGAGGGAATGCTGGGTTCTATGCCAGCTCTTTAAAATGGACAGTCCTGGCTGTCATGCTCCTCCTTTTGCTCTTCCCCTTTTTCTTGCCTGGGATGGAGATGTGGTCCCTGGAGGCATAGCATGCAACCTCTGGCCTAGGGGAAAGCCACAAGAAGACAGGAGGAGCCCCTGTCTTTAAGGACAGTATTAGGATACAGAACCGTTTCCGGAAGGCCTCTCTGAAATTTTTGTTCAGTGAAACAGATATGCATACAAGTTGTATGTTTTAGGCATTTTAGTGGATTTTTCTATTATTTGTAGCTGAATGTATTCATGACAGTACAGCCCCTCCTCCTCCTTTTCCTCCTATACTATCATTATCATTACTTTCCGTGAGAAGGAAAGCAACTTCTGTGTAAGCAACCTCCACAAATTGAGGGATGTAATTTGTTCTTCCAGTTACACCTAATTTATAGGTGAAAAAACTGAGTAAATTAAATTGCCCAGATTTCCCAATTTGTAACCAAGCAAATCATAATACACATCCACACACTGTCAGCAAATTTCTTGCTTTTCTACTATTGCATGTTGTTGCCAAGTTTCCATCCTGTGACTGTGCTATAAAAATACCACCTAAACCTCTTAATTTCAGATTTGTTTTAGGTCATCCAGTCTGTTGAGAACCAGTTGAACTTTGATGGTGTCATGTAATATATTAATTACATGCTCTAGTTATATGGAATCTTTAAATTTAATCTAGGACCATTCTAATGCATAATGTAATAATTTAGAATTATTGAACAGTACAGGGTCAAATTCAGCTTGAGACATGTGATCAGAGGATAACATTGTAATTCACAGTAGGAGATGTCTCATCCACTGGCCATCAACTGATTATTTACTACACCTCAACCAGTGTTGTTGGTTATAGGAGGAAAAACATTAGCAAACAAAAGTTTTCATTCCCCACGTTGTTTTCTCCTCCTCTTCCTTTCTTCTTTCTTTTTTTTTTCTTTTTCTTTTTTTCTTTTTTGTTTTTTTTTAAGAGATGAGGACTGGGTATGTTGTCCCTTGCCTCCCAAAGTGCTGGAATCTCAGGCATTAGTGCCAGGCCACTTTCCATACTTTCAATTGGCTATGCACTCTTTCCATTTTTTTATATATGTTATTTAAGTTAATCTTCACAGAAAGCCATGGAGTGACCCTATCATTATTTTCACATTTTATTTGTGAAAACAGAGGGATAGAGCACAAAGGTTTTTTTTAGAGATAAACAACAGATTAAGTTATAATGCAGGCACACTTGGAATAGTTCTCAATAGCTACATGGAAAGATACATTACACTGGAAGATAGCACATGATACCTCCTCCCGTTCTGATGGACTTGTTTTGTCAGGAAGCCATTCTGAGATGATAGTAAGATGGAATCCCTTGAATCTGGGTTAGGAGTTTTTTCTCTATGTGTAAGGCATATGAGATCAAAGCTCCAGTATCAGATATGGAGAGGGCCTAGGGAGGGGAATGTCCAAAACATATCTCAGGGAAAGAAGAGCTTCACATGAGCATCCCTCTAGTACTGGCAGCATATACAGGGAAGCTTGGGATGGAGGGCAGGTCTGGTCTACAGACCCTATAAACCACATTTACCCACTTTCTGGTTCTGCCTTACCTTCTTATTTCAGTGAATGTCCTTACATACTTGGAACAAGGACATCAATTGAGCAACTCTCCACACTCACTCATCTTCCTTTTTTAAGCAACTTTATTGACTAATAATTCAGACAATACAATTCACCTTTCTAAAGTACACAATTCAATGGTTTTTATTATATTTATTATTTGCTACCATCATCAGTCAATTTTAGAATATCAAATTTAGAATGTCACCTCAAATAGAAACTTCATACTATATACCTATCATTCCCCATCCTCTCATCTCTCCAGACCAAAACAATTACTAACCTACTTTCTGCCTCTTTATATAGTATTTGCTTCTTCTGAACATTTCCAATAAATAAAATCATATAGCTTTGGAGTCTTTTCTGACTGACCTGATTTTGGTATCAGGATTACTGGTTTCAGAATTATTTGGAAAGTGTTCCCTCCTCTTCTATTTTTTGGAAAAATTTATGAAGAATTACTATAACTATAATTATCTTTAAATGTTAGAATTCACCAGTGAAACCATCTGGGCCTGAGATTTTTAGTGGGTAGTTTTTGATTATGAATTCAATCTCTTTGTTATAGGCTGTGATGGTTAGTTTTGTGTGTTAACCAGATGGGGCCAAGTGATGTCCAGGTAGTTGGTCGTACATTATCTTTCTGTGAGAGTGTTATTGGATGGGTTTGATATTTGAATTGATAGACTGAATAAAGCAGGTTATCCTCTAAAGTGTGAGTGGATCCCATCCAATCATTGGAAGGCCTGGATAGAAAAGGCTGGCCCTTCCCTAAGAGAGAATTCTTCCTGTCTAATGGTCTCTGAACTGGAATATTACCTTTTTTTCCTGCTCTCAGACTTGAACTGAAACATCATCTCTACTTGAGTCTTGAGCCTGTTCGCCTTGAATTGAAGCAAAACTATTGACTCTCCTAAGTCCCTGGTTGGACAAGTCACCCTGCATGCATATGTTGGGACTCGTCAGCTTTCAAAATTCCATGAGTCAGTTCACATACATATACACACATAAGCATATTTTATTCATTCAGTTTCTCTAAAGAACACTGACGAATATATATGTCTATTAGATTGTATATTTCTTTTTGAGTCAATTTTAATAGGTTTTGTTTTTTGGACTGAATGTTTGTGTCCTCCTAAAATTAATGTGTTGAACCCCTAATCCCCAATGTGATGGTGTTAGGAGATGAGGTTATAACCTTTGAGAGGTTATTAGGTTTAGGTGAGATGATAAGGGTGGAGACCCCGTGATGGGATGAGTGTCCTTATAACATGAGAAAGAGACACCAGAACTTCTTTCCCTGCCATGTGTGGATTCAGCAAGAAAGTCTGCAAATCAGGAAGAGGGCCTTCACCAGAACTTTCCCATGCTGGCACCCTGATCTTGAACTTCCCAGCATTCAGTACTGTGATAAATAAATGCATGTTGTTTAAACCACTCAGTTTTTGGCATTTTGTTATAGAAGCACCAGCCGATTAAGAGATTTTTGTCTTCCTGGGAATTTGTTCATTTAACTTACCTAATTGGTACATATTTTGTATACCTTTTCTTCATAATCCTTTTTATTTCTGCAAAGAAGTCCATAGTGATATCTTTCTTCATTTTTGATTCTCTTCTTGCTTTTTTGCTTGGCCAATCTAGTGAAAGATTTGTGAATTTTGCTAATATTTTTCAAAGAACCAACTTTTAATTTTGTTGATTACTTTTCTAGACTTTATTAATTTCTGCTCAAATCCTTTTATTTTATTGCTTCTACTTCCATAGGTTTAGTTTGCTCTTCTTTTCTCAGTGCCTCAAGGTGGCAGTTTAGGTTATTAGCTTGAGAATCTTAATATATGGACTTACAGTTATCACTTCCTCTTGAAGCACTGCTTTACTGTATTCCATAAGTTTTGGTAGGTTATGTCTTCCTTTTCATTTATTTTAAATATTTTCTAACCTCCCTCTTGATTTCTTTCTTTGACCCTTCCCCCCACCATTTAAGGGTGTGTTGTTTAATTTCCACATAATCTGTGATTTTCAAAAAATTGTCATAGACATTGACTTATGGTTTCATTCCATTATTGTATCAATCTTTTAAAATTTGTGGAGGTTTATTTTATGACCTAGCATATACCCTATCTTGGAGGATGTTCTGTGAGCACTTGAGAAGAATGCATATTCTGCTGTCATTAGCGGTGGCATTTTATAGGTGTGTTAGGTCTACTTGCTTTATGGTAGGCACGTGTTTCATTTCCTTCTTGTTCTTCTGCCTGGTTTCTTTCTCCATTATTGATAATACAGTATGAAAATTTTAAACTACTATTGTTAAATTTTCTACTTTCATTTTCTGTAAAATTTTGCTTTATATATTTTGGTGCTGTTATTAGGTATATATATGTGTATAATTGTTAGATCTTCCTGATGAATAGACCCTTTTATCACAATAAAACGCTTCTTTTTATCTCAGTATTTTTTTTTTGTTTGTCTTAAAGTCTATTTTGTCTGACATTAATGTAGCTACTTGGGCATTCTTGTTGTTGCTATTGGCCTGATATGTATTTTTTCTCTTCTTTACTATCAATCTATATTGTCTTTGAATCTAAATTATGTCTCCTGTAGATAACATAGAACTGGATCTTCTTTTTTCATCCAGTTTGAAATTTTCCTGCCTTTTGTTTGGGTTTTGGAATCTATTCATGCTTAACACTAATATTGACATAGCTGGATTTATGCCTGGATTTTATTTTTTAAGGTCTCATGTCTTAATTTTCCTTTATGCCTATTTTACTACTTTTTCATTAAGTGAACATTAATTAATTTCTTTAATGATTAAAAACATTGTAGGTTTTTCCTTAGTGATTGCTCAAGGGCTTACCTTATGCACCTTAATTTATAAGAATCAGCTTCAGATTTATGCTACTTCTAGTGAGATATAGGAACATTACTCCTACATAGCTCTATTCTTGTCCTCTCTTTTTGTGATATTATTGTTATATATATTTATAAATGTTACAGATGTAACAATGCATTGTTAAAATTATTACTTTATATAATTTTATCACCATAAAGAAGGGAAGAAATATAAACAAGTAAATACTTGTAGCTTTGTTACTATTAACTTTTTAAAATAACATTTCTTGTTCTTTACATCTATACTTGTAGATTCAAGTTATTATCTGGAATCATTTCCCTAACTCAATACAGCTTTGCTGTCAATTACCTCTTTCTCCGTTATTGGCATATATATTACATTTCTATATATTATAGGCTCAGTGCATTATATACATATGGTTCAATATAATTGTTTTTCCAGTGACTTGAGAGGAAAGGGAAATAAATATACATTTATGCTTTTATAATAATTTGCTTAATTACCTTTACTGATGTTCTTACACACACACATTCTCTCTCTCTCTCTCTCTTTCTCTCTGTGTATGTGTATTTGAATTACTGTTTGGGGTCACTTGCTTTTAACATGAAGAATTTTAGTATTTCTTGTAAGATAGATCAGATAGAAAAAAATCCTGTCAGGTTTTGTTATTGGGAAATGTCTTTCTTAAACCTTCATATTTGAAGGTTAGCCATACTGGATATAGAAATCATGGTTGGCTTTTTTTTTTTTTTAATTGCACTTGAAATATTTTATCCCACTGCCTTTTAGTCTTCATTGTTTTTGACAGAAAGTTAGCTGCTAATCTTAATGGAGTTCCCTAGTGAATAAGTCATTTTTCTCTCACTGTAAGATTTTGTCCTTGTTTTTTTTGCATTCAGCATTTTTACTATGACATGTCTTTTTATGAATGTGGGTTTATCATTTTTAGAGTTTATTTATTTTTCCCAAATGAGGAAGGTGTGTGTAATTTGTGATGTGTGTAATTTACAGTTATTATTTTATTGAAACAAATACATATATACATATCCCTTCTCTGTCTTCTCTCCTCCTCATATTCCCAATATGTATTCTTGCACTGATTGATGTTTCACATTTCTCTGAGACTCTGCTTATTTTTCTTCATTATTGTCCTCTCTGTTCTTTGGATTTAATAGTTTATTGCTTTATTTTCAAGTTTGCTAATTCTTTCTTATGTCAATTGAAATCTACTGTAGTCTCACTAGTAAATATTTATTTCAACTTCTATACTTTTTAACTCTAGAATTTCCATTTGGTTCTTTATTATAATTTTTTTTTCTTTATTAATATATTGTATTTGACACAACATTGTTTTCATTTCTTCTGTTACTTCTGTAACCATATTTTTTATTTCTTTGAACATATTTCTGATGGCAACTTTGAAGTATTTTCCTTTTAAATCTGACATCTGTACACTCTTACAGGCGGTTTCTATTGCCTACTTTTATTCCCCAGTGTATGGGTCATACTTTCTTAAAATGGACATTTTAGATAATATATTGTATTAATTTTAGGTACTAGGCTCCCCTTCCTGGACTTGTCATTATTATTTATCCTTTTGTTGTTGTAGTTGTTCAGTTACTATCTGCATAATTTTAATTTTAGTGAAGCCTATTTCACTCCAAAGAAAAAGCCTTTGATGGTCCTCCTCAGGAGGCAACAACCTTGGGTATGTCCACTGTTGCTCTGGAATTACAGTGTTTTTGGCAGAACTGTCTCTTTTACTGTCACTTTCCCTGACTGCACCTACTTGTTAAGCTCCATTAATTATCTGTCAAATGCCCTATCATGTTCAACAATGCTTTTGAGGCATAAATTGTTCTGTAGACTAATCTAATCAAATCTACAGTCCTTTGAAGAAATAGCTTTCAAGGTCAGTCTTTGATACTTTTCAAACAACAGTTAAACTTCTGGGTGTCTCCTTCCTTGGTTCTCTCTGATAAATAATCAGGCTACAGTTTAGCCTATATCTTCAATGACTCTACCAATTTCCTCTCACTATGGTTTATCTTTTATGTATGTTTATGTTTATATATTATTACCTCCACTTTTTTTTTTTTTTTTGAGATGGAGTCTCACCCTGTCACCCAGGCTGGAGTGCAATGGCGCGGTCTCGGCTCACTGCACCCTCTGCCTCCCAGGTTCAAGCAATTCTCCTGCCTTAGCCTCCTGAGTAGCTGGGATTACAGGTGCACACCACCACACCTGGCTAATTTTTTTGTATCTTTAGTAGAGACGGGGTTTTACCATGTTGGCCAGGCTGTTCTCAAACTTCTGACATTGTGATCCACCCGCCTCGGCCTCTCACAGTGCTGGGACTAGAGGCAAGCCACCATGCCCAACCACCACCACTGTTTTTGATAGTTCCCTTAGGCTTGAACTTCTCTGTATTATGTTGCAAATTAAATTAGTTTCTTACAAAAAAAAATTAATTTAAAATAATAGGAGCTATTTGTGTTATGGCCTGCTTCTCATGCCAGGCAAAATGGTTGAGCCTCAGCGTTGGAGTTGGGGGTGAGGACAATGGCATATTTCTCTCTGAATGATATGCCTTTGTTAGGGGATGAACACTAGATGGGGGGATGACAATAGTCTCAGATCCTCTTAGCCTGCCTCTCCTGGCATTCACCCACCACCCTATGAACCATGGTAAGGATGATTAGGGTCCCAGTATTCTAGACAATGTTGTTCCCAAGGTATAACTTCCATTTTATGAATTGGGGCTGGGCAGAAGAAGGGAAGCCCCCAGATTTGGCCACACCCATAACAACCTCAAAAATAGATAAGTGGTGGCAGGATGAAAAATGCTGACATTCTGTTCGTTCTTAGAGGTTATCCTCCCAACTAGAAGTTGGTGAGAGTAGGAGCTCTGTGTTTCCGACTGCACTAGTCTGAAATAAAGTCTCTACCTCATTGAGTGATGGGTAGGAGATTGAATAATGTTAGTTAAAATACCACAGACTCTCAACTGTCTTACAGAATTTCAGCAGATATTCTTGAATAGATATTTTTTTATTTGCTGTATACCCTTGGGACCATTTCTGGAGACTTCAAATGGTTGTTTTATTAAATTTTCACTAGATTCTCTGTGGAGATTGCCTACAGAACTTCTCATACTGCCATGCTGGAAGTTAATCTCTTCTCCATTCTTTCATAATATCAATTTTTCCATTTTACTGAATCACTTTTTATCAGTATACACAGTAACTATTTTCTTTTCTCACTTAAAAAAATATAGTAAAACTCTTAAGCCCACTTTTCAGCTATTACCACAGTTTTCTTTTTTCACATAACAGTTCCATAAAACAAACATATACATGCTTGCCTCTAATTCTTCTCTCATTTTTCTTTTGAACCCATTGCTATAGTATGACAGGTCCCTGACCAGGTTACTTGAGAGTTTATGTCTCTTAGGTTGAGCCAAAGGCATAGTGCCCAGCCAAGGACCAGGTGTCCCTGAGAACCCAAACATACCAGAGAGTATCTGAGAACCTACTTAGGAAAACAGTCCTATCACACATACACAGCAGGCAAAGAGCCAGAATATTAGCTTAAAAGCAGTTTAGAGACAGGAGGCAGGGAGGATCTCTAAATCTGTTCTGCTGCCACCTAGGAGTGCCTTGTATATAAGTCCTAATAAACTCATCTACTCACCAAACTGGACTTGTCCCAGTCACTCTTTGGTCTCTCAGCTCCCTTCCAGTTTGGGGAAAGGATTTTTAATATGATTCCAGGTTGTTCTCATTACAGTTGTTATGAGGATTTTGTTTCCCCTCCTATTCCCCACTTCATTATTTTAAACAAAACCCTCGGTGATGGCCATGTTGTTATATTTAATGATTAATCATTGGTGTCATCTTAATTGACTTTTGTGAAGCACTTTCTTGTTTTCACTACTCCATACCACATTCCCCATCTTAGCTTTGACTGCTGATTCTTTCCCATCTCCCTAACCTCTAAATATTGGCTGGTTCAGAGCTCAGTTCTTGGACTTTTTCCCTTTTTTCTTTATACTCATTCTTTGGTTATCAATATAGTCTCATAGTTTTAAATATTAACTAAGTCTAATGACTCTGAAATTCATATCTTCAGTCTAAACCTGTCTTCTGAATACCAGGCTAATATATACAACTGCCTTCTTTAAATCTCTACTTGGATGTTGTAGTAAGCTTTCTTATTATTTTCATTACTATTACTGCCACCATTATTGTCATCATCATCATCATCATCATCATCATCATCATCATCATCATAATTGGCTTTCTCCCTAAGAAAAAATTACACCACTTCATCACTTTGATGATAGTTCTAACCTTATGACTTCTTTTGGTCAATTAAATGTGATATGCACAGTTTAAGTAGGTTTTAAGATGCAGTGTGTGAACTCTCATATCTTTTTTACATCTACCATGATGATTAGGAACATTCTGGTTAGAGAGACTGACCATAAGCTTTGGTCCCAAAGAGAAGAAAACAGAAGCAGAGTTGTATCCAACTCTATAGTGTATATGTAACTCGAGAAGTACATAAACTACATTGTTGTAAGTGATTGTTGTGATGAAAATTTGGGGGTAAATTCTCACTTGGTGTACAGTTATCACCAGCTTAACATGTCCCAAAGAGAATGCCTCAATGTCACATCTGACTCTTAGTTATTCCCAATGAAGTAAAAATGTTTTATCCCTACAGTTTCTCATGATCCTTGACTCATTCCTTTCTGAAACATTATAGGAGATTTCACTGTCTCATCATTCAAAATATAACAATAATCAATCATTTTAATCACTGTATCTTTCATTATAGCCCAAGTCACCATTGTCTTTTGTTCCAATTAGCTCAACAGCCTCCTTCCTGAGCAGTCTCTCAGCTTCCATTCTCACCTGGTTTGTCTTTCCTCAACTCAGTAGCAACCATCATCTTAAGATGTAAGAGAGATCATGTCATTTGTGTGTTCAATACTCTCTGAAGGTTTTCTTCCTCACCAGGAAAAAGCAAACAAAACAAACCCAAGGTCCGAACAATAATCAGTAAGTCCCATCCACTGCCTCTCACTTTCTGACCTCCTCTCCTAATACTTTGTTACTCACTGCTTGTCAGTTAAACTGTTCTCCTCACAGTTGGTTGAACATAACAGGCATTCTTCTGCACCAGGGCCTTTGCATTTAATTCTTTCTCCTACCTAGAATGCTCCTTCCTTCAATATATATGGCTTATTCTCTCACTACTTTCTTGATGTAAACCTTTCTCACCTTCCTATGCAAATTCTAAAATTGCATGTTCCCCCATTTGTTTTTCTATTCCCAGTCCCTGTTTTGCATTCTGCCATAGTACTATCTGCTCTCTAACATAATACAAATTTACTTCCTTAGCTTAGTTATTGTTTGTTTCCCTCACTAGAATACATGCTACGTGAGGGCAAATAATTTTGTCTGTTTTTTTCTAGGTTTAGTATCAAAAAGAATGCTTCACATGTTATAGATACCACACAAATATTGGTTAACAATTAAATATGAAAATTGTATCATGTGATTCTAGAAAATGGACCTACTTCTCATAACTGGGATTAAGAATGTTCCTAGAGTCCATTTTATGAGTGGATTTGGTCTATTTAAGTGGGTCATGCCGTATCAGACATCTACTGAGAATTTTCCTTTCTTTCTTTTCCCTCCTCTTGTAACCAAACCCTCTTTATTTTTCTTCTTTCTGCTATACATACTTTTTATTTAACACCTGTTTTTAGAATGTTATTTACAAAAAATGTTTCTGCTTCCTGTTGAATTACATATTCAAAACTTTGGGAAGGCTTCTTTTCATTACTTCCTGAATCTTTTAAGAAAAATTCCATCTTTCCAGGAGCTCTAGAAAATACAGCTTTTAATATTATCATCTTCCTTCATAATTTATTTCTTTATACATCTGTATTTACAGAAATAATGACAAACTATTTAGGCTTACGTATCTTTAAAGATTCTTACCTAGAACTTCGATGATCATGAATCCTATTTTTTCTGATGTATGCTATGATTTTCAAAAGACATCAGAAATTGGCAGGTTAGGCGGACTATATAAATTGTCAAAATCTTGGTCATATTTTAGGTTTATTTTCTAAAAATAATATTGATTTCAATTAGCTAGATCGGTAAAAAGTTACTAGCTCTCATTATAGGATTTAATGTAGTTTATTTTAATCAATCAGATTACTTTCCTCCTAAAAGCTGGTACAGTAGGGCAAGGAAGTAGAGTAAGACTTTGGTGGAAAGACAGATGAGTAAATATTGAATATACTGCTTAGCTTGAGGAGAATGGCTAGGTAGAACCCTTGTAATCAGGGTCTTGAATTGGACTGATCAATGGGTTGCACAGGTGTCTGGACTCTTGGAGCACACAGGATGTCAACTGTGAGAAGAAAGCTGGTATGAAAGACAAGAAGAACCATAAAGAAACTCTGTTAACTACACAGTTGTAGAAATAGTCATCACTGCTCTGTGTGTTCTCTTAGAAACGGGCTTTTCCACAAAACCCAAACGGGTCTTGGATAGTTAGGGTTAAATTAATTATAATCTTTTGTGTGTCATGCAGTTTACACATTCATGCAGGGATTGGGTGATTTTGCCTATGGCATCGTCACAAATGGTGAAATAATAGGCAGTAAAATAATAAACTTTAAGCTCCTTCTTTGTCACATTTGTTGCATTGTTTATCACATCTGTTGTTTTTCCCCCCTGAACAGTGAAATAATCAATTATTCATGACAGAAGGATAGCAGCTTCATAATAATCTCACTGGTGGATGAAACCACTGTGTCCATTTAGGCACCCATGGAATCAGTATCACCAGAGGAATAAGTCACTATTAAGCACCCACCTGCTCTGAGCATTTCTCTTCATCTTTATACATATATGTATTTTTTTTTGAAACGGAGTCTCGCTCTGTTGCCCAGGCTAGAGTGCGGTGGCGCGATCTCGGCTCACTGCAAGCTCCGCCTCCCGGGTTCACGTCATTCTCCTGCCTCAGCCTCCTGAGTAGCTGGGACTACAGGCGCCCACCACCAGGCCCGGCTAATTTTTTTTATTTTTCTTAGAGACGGGGTTTCACCGTGTTGGCCAGGATGGTCTCGATCTCCTGACCTTGTGATCCGCCCACCTCGGCCTCCCAAAGTGCTGGGATTACAGGCGTGAGCCACTGTGCCCGGCCACATTTCTCTTCATCTTATTTGTTCAGGCTTTAAAAAGTTACTGCAGAAAATTCTGCAATAGTCACTTATGCAGATTACAGCAGTAGACACTATGCAATGCCTAACAAATGACCGCATTCTATCTTTCAGTTGATAAATATAAAGTAATGAATACTGAGAGAAACTGAAAATTCTTTTTATTTTTAAAAGAGGGTGTAAATGAGCCAGGTGCAGTGGCTCATGCCTGTAATCCCAGCACTTTGGGAGGCTGAGGTGGGTTGATCACCTGAGGTCGGACGTTCGAGACCAGCCTGACCAACATGGAGAAACCCTCTCTTTACTAAAAATACAAACTTAGCCAGCATGGTGGCTCATGCCTATAATCTCAGCTACTTGGGGGGCTGAGGCAGGAGAATCCCTTGAACCTGGCAGGCAGAGGTTGCGGTGAGCCAAGATTGTATCGTTGCACTCCAACCTGGGCAACAAGAGTGAAACTACGTCTAAAAAAAAAAAAAAAGAGGTATAAATGTCATTTAATTGCCTATTCTTGACTGGTAGGTCAGGGATAAGGCAGGGCTAAGGGAGAGGTTGGAATCCCATCTCTGAAGAACCAATGGCTAGCTGATGTTCACAGTTGATAGATGTCTAATGAGCTAGTAGAAATAAAGCTGGTTTAAGGGACACCAATGAGGTCTGGTGGAGTTCAGGGTGATTCTTCAGCGATCAGGAGAATCACCCTCACTGCTAAATTGAATTGAGGTCAGAAACAATATTGGTGATGAGCGATGAGGAGCAGTACTGTATTCTAAGGGAAATAAGCTTGAGGCATTTTTAAATTTCTGGCTTGTGTTTGTGCTTGCGTTATTTGGCATCAATTTTCCCAGCTCCAAAATTGACTATAGTAATTATCTAAACTAGTTTTCCCTGATATTTTAAAAAATGATCTTATATTTAAATTTACAGTAGTCTTTACAAATCTTTGAAATCAACATCAAAGTTTGGAAGCTAAAATTTCTCTTTTTCTTTTTGTAATACACTATGGCCTTATTTCTGAGATTTCTGGTACTAGAATTCTTCAGTGTATTAGGGAATTGCCAGCTTCAGGTAAAATGTGAAACTGATAAAACTGTTTTGGTTTCTGAGTCCTCCGTTTTTACGCTATTTCTGTATCTGTTCATTAAATGTGTCTTGGGAACCAAGAAGCCCCAGATTCTATTTCTATAAACACTTCTTCTCAGATACTTTTAACTAAGGTATAATAATGTATTTATATAATTTCAAAATTATAAGGTATCATAAGATCATTTTATGATGGTCACAGATAACTACATAAAGTGTTACTTTTTCCTCTAGGGGCTTTTGTATTTAAATACTTAAATAATAAAATTGTCACAATACAATTTTAACTTCATGAAACTTGGGAAGGGTGTGTTTTTACATGTCACCTCCTGAAGCCTTTTAAATAATACTACATAGGAAATCACCTGCTTACAAGCAGAATTGATGAAGGTTTTCAATTATACTAACAGCCTCACATTTTTTTTTTAATAGAATAACCACATCTTCTGTTTCTGAATTTTGTATTTCATTATGGAAGTCGTTTCTCCAGGGATTCTTTTTCTGAACCTCAGAAGATGTTTTCATACTATTTCTTATTCTGCAACGTCTAAAACTCAGTAATACCTTAAGGAGTGTTTGTTTCCAGGAGCGCAAATAAACAGATGTTATATGAGATATCAGTTTCAGTTCATTCACAAGGAGTTATTGAGTGATATGTTGGAATAGAGTGTCAAGGCAGAGATAATAGAAAAAGAGGTAGTTAAAGATAGAGGACAAATCATGTTTCTTTTTTTGTTGTTGTTGTTTTTTTTGCACTTTGTCATGGGATGATTATGGTGTGTAAGGATAAAAATGTGAACAACATTAAATTTAGTTTCTTATACGAGAAGAACTTTGAAGGTTTATTTACTCATTTCACCCTTATTAAAATATTTTGAACACTAAAGTGGAACTAAAGTTTTGAAAAACATGGACTGAGCTCTATAGTCGAGTCATATCATCTACTGCATTTAATGTGAGGCAAACAATATCATCATCATCATCATCATCATCATCATCATATTCCTTGATTAAATAGCATGGAGAGATGTTCAAAATTGATGGTTTAGTAAGATCATTTAAATAATTTCAAATACTCTTTTAATTCTTTCTGGTAACATTGGATAATATTGAATTTAAAAGTTAGAAATAAGACCTCATATTTGATAGCACAACAGGGCAACTATAACCAATAATAATTTAATCATACATTTAAAAATAACTAGATGAATATAATTATATTGTGTGCAACACAAAGGGTAAGTACTTGAAGGAATGAATTCCCCACTTACCATGATATGATTATTACGTATTGCATGCCTGTTTCAAAGTAGCTCATGTACCTCATAAATATATACACCTACTATCTACCAACAAAAATTAAAAATTAAAAAAGAAAGTTTGTCATCACAGATGATTGAAAAATGATGCAAATGTATCCCTGAAGGTGTATATTAATATGTGGGTCTATTAACTTTGGATAAATGGGAGGGGGAACTTTATAACTCATATGAAACTCTCCTGGGTTGTTTGGAGTCCGGGAACAAAAAACAAAATTAGATTAAATACAGATCATAAATGTTTCAAAATTAAATGAGAAAGAGAATTAATTGCAGTAGTCACACATTTCAATCTGAAGTTTCCTTATGCAAAAATAATTTTCTATTATATTTAGTTATTAGATTAGTTTTGAAATCTAATTGAAGAGGGGGATAAACTCTCATTTGCAGATTAATTTTTCAAACAATACAGCCAAGATATCAGTGCTCATTCAAATGTATCTGACTTGCAAATAGAAATGTACAAAGTGATAATTATAATGTCCTTTCAGAATTCTTCACAAATTTCAGTGAAATCTATAAAATTATCAATTAAAATATAGAATTAATTTTATCTTTTAGATCTACAATACAATTATCAAGCCATTCTAGTTAAGTAAATTAAAGTGCTCTACTAAAGGAGAGTAGAATTGCAGGAAGAATAAGTTCTAGTAAGTATAAAGAGAAATATAATGAAATTAAGGATTAGGCTACTAAGGAAGATTATATCTGGAGAAAGAATTTTGAGAAAAAAATATTTACAAACATAATTCTGGAGATACATGAAGGTTTACTGAGATTTCTTCAACCCTAAGAACTCTATTATCACTAATATTTTAAAAAGAGATTATTCTGAAAAATGTATCTTAGAAAACATTATGATCATACATAGGAATTAAAATTTAATATGCAATATGTCCATTTCTTCACAATTGATTTTCATAATCCTAATGGGTTTAATAAGCAGGAACATATTTCCATATTTTTACAAATAAACAAACTTTCCATTTTAACCATGTCAGTGGCAGAACCAAGGTAGCCCCTGTATGACAGATTCGCCACTCGTGGAAGATACATGCCAGGGTGATTTCTAATATTCCACATTGGCGCAACCACATATTGATGTGTGTAATTCCAGCTTTGATGAAAGCAACAGTGACAATTCCATATGGGCTGCATCCAGATTTCCTGGAGCTTAACTAAACTGTTAACTCTTCTGCAGAATGGATCAGACTCTATTTCTAACAAGTCTGGCATTTCTCCTATTAAGAGGCTGATGCTGAAAGCAAAACAATATTTAAGAATCCTTTGTCAAGTTTGTGTGAAAACAATAAAGTGAAGGCATTGGTATGGTTCCTTCTATGTCATCATTTTGGGCCAGAAAGCAACTACTCTTTTCCCTTGACTCTCCCTTCACACCTGCTGATGGGGCAGTGAGAGCTAACAGTGTGAAAAAGCTGCAAACTGCAGAGGGAGGTTGCTCCCACACACCTCATTAGGCCTTTAACACATTTGACTTTGTCTTTCCCTAGCACAGTGCATATTACAATTAGAAGCAGTTGGGTACTTCCTATTTTTCTCTGAAAGGTGTAATTGGGTAACCAAGGAGCTGTCACTTTCTGGACATTGCCAGCTTTGCCATCTGCCTTTGGAGCATCAATTTACTGGCTATTTCTCTATTTCTTTAAGAGGTTTTGACTCATGGAATATTCCATTTTAAAAGAGCTCACCAGTTCTTTTGTTTAATATCTTATTTTACAGATGAGGAAATTGAGGCCAGGAAGATTAAATGTCTTACACTTGGACACACAGTTACTGGATTTATTTCAAGTTGCCTGATTTAAAGATTAACTATCTTTACACAAAACCAATCTTTAATATATCCATGATCCTTTTATTTTCTCCAAACCTGGCAACCTCATGAGTTTAACAGGTTAATTTGGCTCATTTTACATTTGGATATGACATAGCCCATTTAGGTATAAAATACAAGACAAATGGGGAGAACCAGGCTATTATGGAAAAGCTCCAGGCTATAGCTTCAAGAAATTGTTTGCTCCTCATTGTTCACCATAGTTATAAAATATTGTTCTGTAACTATCATGGGTGAGAGGAAATGGGGCAAAAGAATTGGAGAGTACAGGCAAATTTTAGGCTAGACTGTCATCATCTTGAATGTTTCTCTTCTATAAGACTGTGTTAGAGCAACAGAAATAAATTTGCACTGAGACAAAGGAGTCTGAAGTCTTCTTGCTACATGGCTAACGGGCAGTATGTATCTATGAACAAGACATTTAGCTTACTGATTATTGGTTGTTGTTATGCAGTATCTCAGCAAATTTTAGTGTTTGTGTATAGCTTAGGCTGTAAGCAACAGGAAATAGCCAAGTACTGTGAACGTCATGTGATTTTTTAAATTGATTTTTCACCTAAACTGTAATTCATTATATATAAAAAATAATAAGAGTTAAGCTTTAGTAATGTGAAGTTGTAGGATTTTCTTGTAAGGTCTAGATCACTACATTTTGAATCATGCCACTGCCATCATTCTTTCATCCTCTTCCTGTATACTCATCAGGCTCATAATTCTGTCTCACTTTTCTACCTAAGCCTGACATCTTGCAAGTCTTTATCTTCCTTCTTCATGACAATTAATAGGGAGGTTTAGAGGCTCCTTATTACAAAACTCTAGATATAATGAAATATTGACCTCCGTCAGATGGGCAAAATTAGAATCAAGAGTAAGGATAAAGGCCCAAAAATTATGCATTTAATTATCTCTCTTTCCATTGTCAATTTGTAGACATTGTAGAAAGAATCTGGGTAAGAGAGCTGGACATCTGGGAATGTTTGTCAGCCAGTAAGAGAGTCATGTGACCTCAAACTTCCTATTCTTACCTGTCTCCTTCCTGTGGCATGCATCTCTAATATACCCAGAATCTCAGAAACATAAAATTTCTGCACTTAAGGGAGCCCTGCTTAGAAAATAAAGTTATTTTGAGGTCATTTTTCTGCTTTGAGAGGTTTCAATGGTAACTGGGAAATATTACTGTTACTTTATTTTTTTCAATAACTTTGAAGCTCTTTGTAGCTCTCTTCCTACACTCTAATACACTCTATAGTCTACTGTCATATCAAACTTCTTAAAGTGAAACTTCATTTTATCACTTCATTTCCTTGATATCTCAATGACTCTGTTGCCAATTACATTAAATCTGGAGTTCAAGGTTCTTTATAACCTTTCGTCTCTCAGTATTATACTGTTATTTAAGTATCAGTCAGACCAGGCCACTCAAATTGTGCTGAATAAATGGCCTATTTCCTCATCTTTGCCTTTGCTAATGTCCATGTTCATGTCCACTTGCTTACCACACTCTTCCACACTTGTTCACACTTGCTTATTGTGCCTGCTCACAGAGCTGATCTCAATTTAGAACCAAGCCTGACACGGTACCTTTCTCAAACCACTTCAGCCCCATCTTAACTCCCATTGCATCTCTGTTTCCCAGGGATACAAGTCTCTACTGGTTCAATACTAAACATATTATAGACATGAAACAGCTATTGAGTTGAAGCATTAATAATTATAATCTAATAACGAGTATTTATTTAGGACACCTATTTGTCAGGCACTGTGTGATATATCTCATTTAGTCCTTATGACGATTGTGTGTTGTAAATATAAAATAACCCATTCAAGGAAATGAACTCTGAAGCTTAGAGAAATTAAACACATTGCCAGCATTACACAGCTAGTGACAGAGTTGAATGCTTATCGTCTGTCTGCTTCCAAAGTCTGTGCTCTCCACGTTCTGCTCCCTTGCCTCTAAGTAAATGACACTCAGGAGAATTTTAAAATTATATTTCAAATATGTAAATTTCAAGTTTTTCTGACACAATGCACAACTGCAGGGAAAATGTGTTTTTATTGATGTTAAAGGAAACCCATGCCTACATTTGTGATAAATTGTAGCACTGTTAGCTTTTTGCTGTAGTCTATATTTGGGGTCTGAAGGACTTGTCAGTGTCTCTTTAATAATATCACTGTTCTTTTTCTTCAGACTGAATCTCATTGTCTCTAATCACTGGTTTTATTTGTATGTGTAGCTTCCAGTCTTCAATTTTCCTAAATGTCATGTAGATATAAATGTACGACTCAATTGCTCAGCCTGAGTTTTTGTGTCTTGACAGACAGGCGGGGGAGGCAGAGAATGCTTGGTGTTGGGTTTCGCCCTAATTTTGTGGGTATTTTGTGCAAATAAGAACTGAAGCATATTTTTGTTCTTTTTTTTCCTCCCCCCCCCACATATAAATATCTTCAGGGAAACTGGAAATGAAAAGAAAAACACTGAGCCCCACAGTTTCAAGTCAGAGACAAATTATCTCAAGGTAAAAAGCTTGGCCAGGTTTCTTATAATGAGTGAATTACAGCCTTTTTTTGGTAAGATTAATATCAATGTTGACTAAAAGAACATTGTGCTTTTAATACAAAAAGGCTCAAATTAGAAAAGTACATTGGCATTTTCTAAAAACCCACCACAAGGTATGGCCTTGTGCCCAGATGATGTAGGTGTCATTGCACCTAGGCAGCACAATTAAAGATTAACTGAGAGACTGTTTCCAGGCAAACGTGTTCCTCTTTGTGCTGTTACACAGTATTAAAAGTCAAATTGTAGAGACTAAAGGCTTTGATTTAAAGAATTATCCTCCCCCATCATTTATTCACTACTGTAGGACAAAACCTGGGAAAGGAGTAACACATAAAACATTTTGGAGTGAGCTTCTTTTGACAACTAATTGAGTGTTTCAGATAGGAAAGAGGCATGTCTCTCTAAGACATGGGTATTTGTGTTCAAATATTGGGGGTGAGGAGAAGGCAAACCTGTCTTGGGCACTCTTCCTGGAGTCATAGTAAGATTGGAGCCAGGGAAGTGCTGAGAAGAGAAAACCATACATCACTTAGTGCCCACTTCCAGAAAATTGGCATTTTTAGATTGTTACCACCTATACCCCAGAATAAAGGCTGGGTTGACTAACTGGTTCCCCAGGGTCACTGTGCTAATCTAGACTTTTCAAATTCCTACCTCTTTGAGCAGGGAAATGCAGCCACAATGGTTTGAAAAGGCCTAGAGTTTTTGGTATTTGGTGCAGTAACTCCTCTTCTTTCCAGAGACTCTGGTTAGTTAAGAACCTAACTAATTGGTTGGAGGCCATAGAGATACTCAGGACAGTGGAGTTCTTACATTGAGTGTCCTCACTTACTTCTCTCTTCCATAATTATTGCTTAGATGATAATTAAAAGTAAAATATAGTTTCAGGGCATAATGCCAAAATTGTCCTATTTTTTTTAGTTGATAAAGATTTGTACACAGTGTATGCTTCCTATATTTGGACTACATTTTCCTTATTTGTAAGATAATTTGTTGAGCAGATAAACTCTGCAGTTCTTTTTATAGCAACATCAATAATTTATATTTTAAATTTATGGGTTCCTAAGTCTGATTACTTTAGTCCCAGGTAATCTTGAAAAAAACAGAATGTATGGATACTCAAGGGAGCTAAGATTTCATAAAATTTCTTTTAATGTACTCTTTTGGCTTGCTTTTTTCATTTTTGGAAAAAAAAATGTTAAAGCATCTATAAAAAGAAAAGTTATACTATGCATACCAGTTTCTAATTCTTAGATTTAATAGAAGGGATGCTGTGAGTTTAGTAGCAACATATAACTGAGATTCAGAAAATCACAGCATGAAAAAAAGCAATACAAATTATTATTCATAGCACCTGAGGAGCATTATTCAACAGCTTCAGAGTGTCTTTAGAAGACATTAAAGTCAACTTCTACGTTCACAGTCTACATTTTAAACTTTGAAGAAACTATAGACATCATGAGCCCATAAATTATTTTCAAATAAAGAAACTGAGCTCCAGGCATAGGAAGTGCTTTACTCAAAGTCATGCCACAGGATTTAGCTATCTCAACTTCCAGTTTTGGAGTGAGGCTATAAATTCAGTAGTTGCTTAAAGATTCCTTTTGGTATATGATAAAATAATAACCAATTGGGAATAGAATAGAATAGAATTATCATGGTCTACAGAAAAGAAATGGAGGACAGTAAGAATGTGTGAGCTATGTGAATTTTGGAAGCCAGCAGCAGAGACATTGGGAATCTCATTTCCCCCAAAAGATGGGACTATCTGCAACAGCTGAGCTAAAGCCCTTGGCTTGGATGGGCTCCTTAAGTGAGATATTCCATTAGATTAAAACTAAGAAGGGGGTAAAGAGTCTCATGGGCTATGACTTATAAATAAGGAAGTCTTGGATGTTTCCTCAACCCTGAAATATACTAAGTGACCACAGGAAAACCACTTTTCCCTTCTGGCCCTCAGTTTCTTCATTCGCAAATTAAAGACGATGCTGCCTCCTCTGTCTACTACACAGGGTTGATACCAAGATCAAATGTAAAAGTGGATGTGACAGTGTATTCAATGTGTTTTAAAACATAGACAAATCAGAGCGATTATTCTTTTAATATCTTTACTCCTCATCAAGTCCTAATTCTTATTTGAACAAGATTGTCCCTTTTGGGTCCGGTAATTGTAAAGCACATGCAAGTGACCTGCTTTTTTTTCTTTTACCTGCACTGTTACTTCCTGATTGACATTAGACATCTCAGGAATATCCAATGGGTTCTCAGTTATTGGGTTTCTTGGTTCTATTCTTAGCTTTGTAAGAGGAAGTGTGTGCTCTGGGGAGAGACATCAATTTTTAGACCCTTTAGTTATTGCCTCAAGCTTCAGAGAAATAACTTGTCTAAGGCTTATATTTCTTCTGAGTATGGCCAACACCTAGTGACTGATCAATGTAGGAGTATAAAAAGGCTCAGCCAACAGGGGGCAACTCTGAAGTGGCAGTAGTTTCACATCACCCCAAGGGGCTGGTCAAGCCTGTCAGTAGTCTTGCAGTGCAGCTTGATTTTTTTCCTCCCATCCAACTTTCTTCCCCTTTTTTCTGCAGGCATTGGTACCAAGATAATTATCTAATAAACATCTGACATGCAAAACACTGTCAGTATCTGGTTCCCAGAGAACTCAAGCTAAAACATGAGCGTGTTTTAGCACATTTTCTTATTATTCCCCCTTGAAGGGGAGAATCAGACTGGGACATGCAGATGTGAGTAGATCTATCCATCCAATAGAAAGAATGATAGCCAGGCCCAGCATCCCCATTCTACCTCTAATATCTGTCTACACACTATTGACTCTCCTTGTAACCTCAATCTCAGTTTTCCAACTTTGGATAAGATTAAATTCCACGATAAAAAGTAAATACATGACACCTAGCAGAGCTCAAAAGATCATGTTTGGTCTGTGATTTTATTGTTCATTGTAAAGCACTGGGATGTAATTAACTTTTAAAACTCATGCCAAAGAATGCCATTTACAATTACCAAATGAGCCAGCAAACCAGAAACAAACAAACAAACAAACAATCAAAGGCAGTATCTAAATGCCTGCTGACCCTTGTCCAGGCTCATGGGGAAAAATGTTATTTGGATAATGAAAACTATTGAGCCATTTCTCATTTAGTCAACTCATTCTCTTTCTTGAATTTCTGCCTACATGATGATTAAATGGCCTTTTTTGTTTGGCCTCATTGTCTGTACTTGAATTTGACCTAAGAGGGTCTAATCCTGTCGTTCTTTGGTAACTGTTCAGACTTCAAATATCTTCTTCCCTATGCATGAAAGAAGATAAATTAAGATGGGTTTCCGTGATTAAAGGCCTGTCATATTATTTGTGTTTCTTTTATTTCTTGAATTTTCTTGCCTGTTAAGAGTGAGATGTTATGCTTGATACTGGTGAGTAGATGGTGGCTGTGATCAAATCAGTCCCTGCCTTTCCTGAGCTTACAGTCAAATGGAGGAGCCAGAAAAATAAATAGGCAATTATAACTTAGTGGAATAGAACCCAATAATGGAAAAGTCAGAGTGCTCTTGGAATTGGAGAAGGAATACAGAACAGGCTTTGCAGGTCAGAGAAACTTCATTTATCCCAACTTTGTCTGAGTGCTCACTGAAATGTTAACCTTGTTTTTCTCCAAGTATCGGGAAAAGAGCTGCTGTTCACACTCTCTCAGGATGTGAGGAATTATATACTTTGGGCAGGCCAGCTCCCAAGGCACCTGGTGATCTAGAGCAGGCCTGAATCTAACTCGGTTTCTAGTGCCAAGGAAGGGGAACTCTGTCCAGTGCTACAAGGAGGTGACAGTTCTGCATAGAAGGTGCTCAGGTCCTTGTATTTGGCTTCTCAGACACTGAGTTTAACTAATTACCTGATTCCGAAGATAATGAGAGAAATCGCCTGACTGTTTAATGGAAGGTCTCTGTTTTCTTACCAAGTTCAAGTCGTTCCTTAAACTTCCACATTCTGTTTCCTTTGTTTGGAGAAACTATGGTTTTTATTGCACATATTCAAATACTTCTCTGCCTTGTTCTCTAGGGGATTTAAAAGAGAAAAAATGGGCTCCATCCTACAAAAGCATGTAGTTTTGTTTAGGAAAGGATAGGATAGATTAAAAATGAAAACTTTTGCCAAAATCATACATTTTAAGAGATACATTTACAATATAACCAGTAATGTTACTTACCCAATAATAGTGACACTTGGCAGTAATTTGGTATAATGAAAAGAAGAAGCACAAGGCCAACCTGTTGTTCAGCCTAAGATTCTCTTCCACCTCTTCCATTCCTTGTCTCACTGACTTCCATTCATTATCAGTTCATGTGCCACCTACTTCATGGAGCCTTCCGTTTTTTCCACTCCCTGACCTCTTACTAAATCCTCTGGCTCTGTCCTGCAGAGCTCTATAATCATTCATGTAATTTTTTTCTGATAGCTACGTACATATATTTTGATCTTTCTTATTTACCTGTGAATTCTAGGATTGTTCCTTTCCAATATGCAGAAAAGATTTATGGAACTCTTGTGTTTCCTGAGTGTTGAAATAATAGCAGCCTATTTATCTGTCTTTAAATAGGTGTATGATTTTGAGGCAGAATGTCTTCTAGAACTACCACAGTTAGTTATGTATTCAGCAGATAAGAGGCGGCAATAAAAGGGCATTAGAGTTAGGCACCAGTATATTCTCATTGTAAACCATCTTCTGGAAAGCTAGAAATGCTATGGAGATAGAAGGGGTTCCTTGTAAATTAAAAAAAAAAGTTACACTCAATTTAAAATATTAGTGCTTAAATATTGACCTAGATTTGAAACCATGAACACTCTATACTTTCATGATGGTAGGGGCGGGTGGTTAAAAAGATGGCCTCTAAGATACTTCTGTGCTTCACCGAGCCCTCTACCAGATTTACTTGCTTATATTACCTCTAGGAAAGTATATTGTTTTATGTCCACAATCAATCCAATTTCAAATGGATTCCAAAAGTTATAAAAACTAAAAAGCCAAAGCATCAATGACTTTAAGGAACTTTGAGTAGGTAGCAAATGGAACTCCATGAATGCTAAGGGACTCTGACATCAGACATTTTTCTAAGAGCAAATCAGAATTTAGAGTCGCATATTCAAAACTGTACTTCTAGCCTAGTATGAAGGTTCCTGAAAGATTATTCTATGGTGAAATACTTTTGGGAGCTTTGCCTACAGTTTCCCCCCCACCCCTTGAAATATCATTGTGCATTTTAGCTATTAAATGTTCTGCCAAGCTCTGCAATAAAATAACCAGTTAAACTTTGTTTAACCTCTCTTTTTCTGAACTAATTTGATCACAGAATCTTTTTTGTGTGTATTACCAATTATAATTTCATGGAACTAGACTTCTAAGGAACACAGCTTGAAAAAGGCTGACCTGGGCTCTTTGTTCTGCTGCTCTTTAGTACAATGTTAGGTCCATATCTAGAAGTCAATATTTTCCCTCACTCTAACCAACTTCTTCCTTAAGACTTTTTTAAAAATGTACAGAACAAGATAGAAACTGGCATAGTGTCCATTTTTAACTTTGGAATGTAGCTTCCAGAACATTTTCCTGAACTTTTTTCATGGAATAATAACTACAGAATAACAACCATTCTATGAATGATAAAAAAATAAGTACAAAATAACCTTTGCCTTAAAGAAATGCCTACTTGTGCAGGAACTGTGGCTATTGACTGTAATCTCAGTGACTAGGAAGGCTGAGGCAGGATGACTGCTTGAGGCCAGGAGTTCAAGACCATCCTGAACAACATAGTAAGACCCCATCTTTAAAAATGTTAAAAAGAAATACCTAGCTATGTAAGCATAGAGAAAGAAATAAAAGTGAGTATTAACACCAACTAATATAGACTATGGGTATTATAATTTCAGAGAGACAACAACCAATAATTATGAGAAGGATAAATTAAATCTTCTAGGAGACAAAATTGGAGCCAGCAAGTTGAGACACTTAGAGGAACGAGCTGGATAACACCAAAGAAGTTAATCCAGACTAAATTCATAAATGAACCCAGGCTCAAGTAATAAATGATGATTCTAATTAGGTTTAGGTTTACTGCCATGTAGGTTACTACTGAGCCAGCAATTATGTAGTTTGGGAAGGAACACATAGATAATATTATACATCAGTATTTAAGGCTCTCCCCTCATACTTCCCATGTGTCTCAGAGACATGGCCTGAACTGACATTCGGTGGTTTTAGCATCCTGCAGGAGTGGGAGTTCTCCCAGATTGGAGAAGCTCAGTGCTTCAGGTTCTCTGCATTTTTTTTTTTTTTTTTTAAATTCTGGCAAGGCCACATTAGGGGGCAACAGTCTCACTCTTACCAAGTAGGAATTCATTAGTAGACCACAGCTATGAGATTTCATGTTCTATTTCTGTCAATATCACTGGGTTAGCAGTAGGTAGGGCCATGGCCTCTCACAGAGCTGATGGAGAGTATTTGAAACCAAAAAAAAATTTAAAAACTGACAAAATTAGGAAACCAGGAGGAGAGCTTTTATGAGGTCAAGTTCTTACACTTTTAGGTACTAGAATTGAAAACTGTGTACATTTTGTATGTTGGTGTGGTCCTTTATCTAAAACCCAGGAGAACACTACCTCTCTAAGTTTCTGAAGAGAGAAAAGGAAGGTGGCAGCTTGGGCTGCCCAAAAGCCTTAGACACAATGATCACATCCCTGTTTCTATTTCCCAGGTTCTCTTGCCAGCAGAAGCCTGCTAGAGAAAATAAAGTATTCCCATTAAATCTTTATAATTTCAGAAGGGATTTGCTATATTATGAAAGCCTTCATCAGTGGCTTTTTAAATGGTAGATGAGGTTATCCTTCTGCATGTTTTATAAAGTTATCTAGTTTGCATTAAATATGTATCATGTATATTCTGTTATTTTACACCAACAACTTGATGGTGCCAGTAATTTTGCCTTCTTTCTCTGAGGTCCCATGCTCTGTCCCTCCCGCACAGTACACAGCTCCCTCTGGGTTCCAGGGAAAATTGGGCAGCACTACAATCAAAATGATGTGTTTCCCCAAGTCTCATTTTTAAGGAGGCTTTATCAGGTTTAATTAGACAGCTGCCATCTCTCGTGGCTTGCAGTGTATATTTAAGGAGAGAAACATGAGTCGTCCTCTGTGAAATGAAAAACAATGTCATCAACACTGTCTCTCCAAAGCTCTGCTGGCTCTTTACCCGTAGCCTAGAAACACATTGGAGCTCTTTCCAGGGCTCTGTGGAGAGTTTCTCAGTAAAGATGTGCAGACTGTGTTAGCTTTGTTAGCAGTGTTTTTTATAGGAAAATGCCTAAAATGGATTGAACATTTCAGGTAGGAAATACGTGGGCACAAAAGGTGCAGACTGTTTTTTTCTGGAGCACAAGAGAGGCTTGACCCCAAAAAGGCAAAGCTAAATGTATTTTCCACTCTATATTCAACTCCGATATTCAGTAGTCATCTAGTATGTTTTGGTTCCTGAAGCTAAGTAGGGAAGTGTGAAGATAGGGGAGCAAATGATAGGAGGGAAAAAATGATAGGAGGGAGAAAAACGGAGTGAAAAAGTCTCTGACTGAGCATACCATGAGGTGCTATGGAAGATGATGCCTCCTCCTACTTTCTTACTCATACTTAAGTGACATACTATCCTATTTTATTTATTTTCCTTCCATGCCTGTCCTTGATGGTACCTGTTTCCAGAATTCCCTGGATAACAATATTGAGGTGTGGGAAGTACATTTTGGACATGCCGGGCATTATGCTCATGCTAGACAGGTATCTAGAAGAAATGATCCCTCTGACACCTTTGGTTTTTAATTTTTTTTGTTGTTTGGCTACAATTCTGTGTCATTACCATTTCTGAAATAAACTTCAGCAAGACAAATACCTGTTGGGTCTTCCAGTTAGTTTCCATTCTTACAGCAATATAGGGGGTAAAACATGAAGAGGCTTCCAGGAATCTCCAATCTTCCCTATAGAATGACTTGGTGATGTGTGAATCCCTCTAGTGTCCCTGTGAAGCTGAACAAATCTCTAGCCAATATTTTAGAAATTAGCTGCAAATTAGCTCTTCTTCCCTAGATCTTTCATCATTTCATTCAGCATTGGCTTCCCTCCTCACCAATTTCCCTGATATCCTGTGCATCCATGGAGCCTGGAAGTACCAATTAGAAGGTTTGTGACTATATTCCAGGCTTTGATGCTACTCAGGATCCAACCATTGAAGTGGCAAAATGTGTGTAGCAAGGCATGAGAGCCTAGGATGTATTGACTTAAGTATGAATAATCAGAATGAAGTAGAAAATGAAGAATTGTTAAGAAGCATATGGGTAGCAATTTTGGTTGCTTCCAATGTGCCAGTCACTGTGGTAAATTCTGCACATAAACATCCTTTTTTTTTTTTTTTTTTTTTTTTTTTTTTTTTTTTTTTTGGTGAGACAGAGTCTAGCTTTGTCGCCCCAACTGGAGTGCAGTGGCACAATGTTGGCTCACTGTAACCTCTGCCTCCCAGTTTCAAGTGATTCTCCTACCTCAACCTCCGAGTAGCTGGGATTACAGGTGCCCACCATCATGCCCAACTAATTTTTTGTATTTTCAGTAGAGAAAGGAGTTCTCTATGTTGGCCAGGCTGGTCTCGAACTCCTGACCTCATGATCCACCCACCTTGGCCTAAACATATAGTCCTCAAAATCATCCTATGAGGACTTATGTTACATATAATGACATGTAACTACAGGTTCAGAACACATTAGCACATTTTTTTATTATTTATGTATTTATTTAGACAGAGTCTTGCTGTGTCACCCAGGGTGGAGTGTAATGGTGTGATCTCGGCTCACTGCAACCTCCGCCTGCTGGGTTCAAGCAGTTCTCCTGCCTCAGCCTCCTGAGTAGCTGGGATTACAGGCATGCACCATCATGCCTGGCTAATTTTTGTATTTTGAGTGGAGATGGGGTTTCACCATCCTGGCCAGGCTGATCTCAAACTCCTGACCTCATGATCTGCCTGCCTTGGCTTCCCAAAGTGCTGGCATTACAGGCATGAGTCACTGCACCCAGCCAGCACATATTATTTCTACTAGCTGTTTGCTTTCCATGATATCAGTTATATGAATTGACCGATTATTTCGTCAAACTATTTTGATCTCATATACTTCAAGTAAGAAATCAGTTAGTTCTTCAAAAAATAGGGATGATGTTTGCATCATTGGATTTTGAGGATAAAATGAGATAATTCATGAAAGTGGAACATAGCTTTTGTAATCTATAGGAATTGTTCACTAGTTAATGTATTTTCTTCTTATTCTATCACTGATTAATTATAGAGTGTGATGTTAATATGCAGTTCACAATCGAAGGCTGATTGTTGACAATTTCTGATGATGATTTGGCAAATATTTATTGGGAAACTTTAATTATCCTAAATGTTATGTGCAATACTGAACTAAATAAATTATCTGTCTACAAGGTGTTTATAATCTAGCAGTTTAAATAAAACATGAAGAAGCATTAGATATTTTCCAAGATAAAACCTAAGTGGCAAAGAATGTAGAACTGAAGAGCCTTTTATTTCAAAAACAGAGCCAATTTTTCCAATGAAACTTTCCCCAACACATTATCCTTTTCTCCAAGTTTCCTCTGTGTACATGTATGCATGTGCCTGAGTGTGCACACACATGTATTTTTAGGTGGAAGTCCAAAGAAAATGAAGTGTATTGAGGTATTTTGGAAAACTCTATGAATAGCTTCCTTGCACTGGGGGAAAGAGGGCCCTATGTTCCTTCGATGATAATAGATTATCTTTTGAGGTGTAGTTTGTGTCCTTACATCTCTGGGTGGTCTGCTAGTGTGTGCTACTGAGAGACATAGTTGCCAAACTCAGCATTCTTTGCTAAAACAAACATCTCCCCTCAATTCTTGTTGGCCTCGCAGATATGGTTGAATCACTGGCTCAATTTTTATATTTGCTTCCAGGTAGCATTGCACTCTGTTCCTCTGGGCAGACTTAATGGCAAGCCCATTATCTCTCAGTTCAACATCAGTGCCACATGGGAAGATGCATTAACCTTGAACACAAACTTACCTCCCCTTTTATGCCTGGCCATGCTGTTTCATCATCTTGAACTATTCTGGGGCTATTCCATTTTAGGGTATAGCTGCCTGCTGTGGAGGTTTCCTCCTAGAGTTCTAGATGGGGAGCCAGTCAAGAACTCCCTTGGCATTTCTGCTATCTAGCAATGCCCTTTTCTGCCTAGGCTCTGAATCACTTTGGTGGGGAGATTAGGACTCACATTTAATTAACTCCTTTCTTTTTTCTCTCCACAAAATAGCAGACTGCAAGAGTAAATTTTCTTTTTCTCTGTATGTGACTCTTCTTACTCTAGTGCTCTAGAACTTCTGGACTAGCTTTCATGATGGAAAAAGTGTTCTCTTCGTACTACCAAAAAACATGATGAGTTGAGATTCCAGTCATAGTTCTTTAGGATCCACAACACAACTTGCAGTAAATGGCTCTACGTAATAAAAATACAGCATTACCAACAATACAATGTAAATTATATAAACAACAGAATACAAATGATAATGTAATGAGTTCCACGTGTGACATAAAGAAGAGGCAATTTCAGAGGAAGTGAAGACAATTTCTGGCATAAGAAATCCCATTTATTTTTAAGAAGATTAATCTGGTTTAAAAAATAATAAGGTATTAATAGGTGAATATGGAGGCATAGATTATTTCATTTGGTGGAAATGGCTTGAGTTGTACTTCATACACATTATGTAACTGAATGGCTTTAAAAATATTTCCCCTACTTAAGCTGTGATGATGATATAACACCTTTTGCAAGGACAAAAAACGTAGATAATATGGAAAGATAAAAATTTAAAAAATGAAATTAAAAACAAAATAAACATTTCCTTGTATCAGCAGTGAAACCAAAATACCAAATTATAATCAAGGCTAGACTCTGAGACTCATAGGATCTGGTTCATAGATCGATATGGTTTGGCTCTGTGACTCCCACCCAAATCCCATGTTGAATTGTAATTCCCAGTGCTGGGGGAGGGACCTGGTGGGAGGTGATTGGATCATGGGGGTGGATTTTCCCCAGTAATTCTTGTGATAGTGAGTGAGTTCTCATGAGATTCAATGGTTTAAAAGGGTATGGCATTTCCTCCCTCATATTCTCTCTTGCCACCATGTGAAGCAGATTTTTTCTTTCCGTTCACCTTCTGCCATGACTAAGTTTCCTGAGGCCTCCCAAGCATGCTTCCAATTAAGGCTGCAGAAATGTGATTAATTAAACCTCTTTTATTTATAAATTAGCCAGTCTCAGGTAGTTATTTATAGCAGTGTGAAAGCAATCTAATAGAGAAAATTGGTACCAGTAGTGGGGCATTGCTATGAAGATACCTGAAAATGTGGAAGCAACTTTGGAACTGAGTAATGAGCAGAAGCTGAAACACTTTGGAGGGCTCACAAGAAGATGAGGGAAGATTTGGAACTTTCTAGAAATGTGTTGAATTGTTGTGACCAAAATGTTGATAGTGATATGGACAATGAAGTCCAGGCTGGGGTGGTCTCAGATGGAGATGGACTTATTGGGAACTGGAGTAAAGATCACTCTTGGTAATTTGGGAGGGGCCAGGGTTGGAATGATATGTTTTGGCTCTGTGTCCCTCCCACAAATCTCATGTTACATTGTAATTCTCAGTGTTGGGCGGGGGGACCTGGTAGGAGGTGATTGGATCATGGGGGCAGATTTTCCTCTTGCTGTTCTTGTAATAGTGAGTTTTCATGAGATTTGATGGTTTAAAAGAGTGTAGTACTTCCCCCTTCACATTTTCTCTTTCACTCCTGTCACCATATGAAGAAGGTCCTTGCTTCCCCTTCACCTTCTGCCATAATTGGAAGTTTCCTGAGGCCTCCCAGTCATGCTTCCTTTTAAGCCTGCAGAACTGTGTGTCAATTAAACACTTTGTATTCATAAATTACCCAGTCTCAGGTAGTTTTTCATAGCGGTGTGAACATGGACTAATACCTAGGAGGAGGAAGAGGCAACCAGAAGTTATTTGTGGGAAAGGAGACAAAAGTGACCGAGAACAAAACTAAGTTCAGGACCACATGGCAGCAGTTGGTGTAGATTTGGATTTGTATAACCAGGGAATTAAGTAGACTGTCAATGAACTACTGCTGAAAGAACTTTAGGGAGAATGGTTCCTAGGGAAGCTGGAGAGTGTAAACAAGGACTCATGACCAGCCTAGGATAAGCCTCTTGCCAGGAATGTTCATGGATCTGTAAAATGTTCAATAGGAATAGAGGATAGGACTTTGAACATATTAACATATTACGGCCATTTTAATAGCCAGGCTTTTTAATTTTATTATATATGTTATTTCTATGTTTCTTTTTTTTAAAGAAAGGTAATAATACAATAGATGTGAGACAAAAGATGGTAAATAGGGGTACACTTGTGCTATGTTTATTTTTGTTCCCATTTCAGTGCTCAATTACTGTGGCTGCTAGTAAATAAAATTATCAGTTGCTAACATTTAAATCAGTGGTTCAGTAAGTGGAAATATTGCTTATTTGTGAGAGTTTTGTTTAGTCTTTTTTAAGTTCTGGGATACATGTGCTGAACATGCAGGTTTGTTACATAGATATACATGTGCAATGGTGGTTTGCTGTGCCTATAAACCCATCATCTAGGTTTTAAGCCCCACATGCATTAGGTATTTGGCCTAATGCTTTCCCTCCCCTTGCCCCCCACCTTCTGACAGACCCCGGTGTGTGATGTCCCTTCCCTGTGTCCATGTGCTCTTATTGTTTAACTCCTATGAATGAGTGAGAACATGTGGTGTTTAGTTTTCTGTTCCTGTGTTTGCTGAGCATGATGGCTTCCAGCTTCATCCATGTCCCTGCAAAGGACATAAACTCATTCTTTTTTATGGCTGCATAGTATTCCATGGTGTATGTGTGCCACATTTTCTTTATCCAGTCTATCATTGATGGGCATTTGGGACAGTTCCAAGTCTTTGCTATTGTAAATAGTGCTGCAATAAGCATATGTGTGCAGATGTCTTTATAATAGAATGATTTATAATCCTTTGGATATATACTCAGTAATGGGATTGCTGGATCAAATGGTATTTCTGGTGTTAGATCCTTGAGGAATTGCCACACTGTCTTCCACAATGGTTGAACTAATTTGCAGTCCCACCAGTAGAGTAAAACTGTTGCTATTTCTTCACATCCTCACCAGCATGGTTTTCTAACTTTTTAATGATCACCATACTAACTGATATGAGATGGTATCTCACTGTGGTTTTGATTTGCATTTCTCTAATGACCAGTAATGGGCTTTTTTTTTCATACGTTTTTGGCCACATAAATGTCTTCTTTTGAGAAGTGTCCATTCATATCCTTCAGCCACTTTTTGATGAGGTTTCTAAGTTCCTTGTAGATTTTGGATATTACACCTTTGTCAGATGAATAGATTGCAAAATTTTTCTCCTATTCTGTAGGTTGCCTGTTCACTCTGATGAAGTTTCTTTTGCTGTGCAGAACCTCTTTAGTTTAATTAGATCCCATTTGTCAATTTTGGCTTTTGTTGCAATTGCTTTTGGTGTTTTAGTCATGAAGCCTTGCCCATGCCTATGTCCTGAATGGTATTACCTAGGTTTTCTTCTAGGGTTTTTATGGTTTTAAGTCTTTAATCCATCCTGAGTTAATTTTTGTATAAAGTGTAAGGAAGGGGTCTAGTTTCAGTTTGCTGCATATGGCTAGCCAGTTTCCCAACACCATTTATTAAATAGGGAATCCTTTCCGAATTGCTTATTTTTGTCAGTTTTGTCAAAGATCAGATGGTTGTAGATATGTGGTGTTTTTCTGAGGCCTCAGTTCTGGGTTCTGTTCCATTGGTCTATATATCAGTTTTGGTACCATTAGCATGCTGTTTTGGTTACTGTAGCCTTGCAGTATAGTTTGAAGTTAGGTAGCATGATGCCTCCAGCTTTGTTCTTTTTGCTTAGGATTATCTTGGCTATGCATGCTCTTTTTGGTTCCATAAGAAATTTAAAGAATTCTTTTCTAGTTCTGTGAAGAAAGTCAATGGAAGCTTGATGGGGATAGCATTGAATCTATAAATTACTTTGGATAGTATTGCTATGATATTGATTGTCCTATCCACGAGCATGGAATGTTTTTCCACTTGTTTGTGTCCTCTCTTATTTCATTGAGCAGTGGTTTCTAGCTCTGCTTGAAGAGGTCCTTCACATCCCTTGTAATTTGTATTACTAGGTATTTTATTTTCTCTGTAGCAATTATGAATGGAAGTTCACTCATGAATTGGCTCTTTACTTGTCTATTATTGGTGTATAGGAATGCTTGTGATTTTTGCACATTGATTTTGTATCCTGAAACTTTGCTTAAGGAGTTTTGGGGCTGAGACAATGGGGTTTTCTAAATATAATATACCCTTTCTTTATCTTGGCTGATGGCCTTTTCCAGAACTTCCAATACTCTGTTGAATAGGAGTGGTGAGAGAGGGCATCCTAGCCTTGTGCACGTTTTCAAAGGGAATCCTTCCAGCTTTTGCCCATTCAGTATAATATTGGCTATGGGTTTGTCATAAATAGCTCTTATTATTTTGACATGTGTTCCATCAATACCTGGTTTATTGAGAGATTTTAGCATGAAGGGGTGTTGAATTTTCTCAAAGGACTTTTCTGCATCTATTGAGATAATCATGTGGTTATTGTCATTGGTTCCGTTTATGTGATGGATTGTGTTTAAAGATTTGCAGATGTTGAACCAGTTTTGTATCCCAAAGATGAAGCCGACTTGGATAAGGTTTTTGATGAGCTGTTGGATTCTGTTTGTCACTATTTATTGAGGATTTTCACAAGTATTTTCATGAGGGATATTGGCCTGAAATTTTCTTTTTTTGTGTGTTGTGTCTCTGTCAGGTTTTGGTATCAGGATGATCCTGGCCTCGTAAAATGAGTTAGGAAGGAGACTCTCTTTTTCTATTGTATGTAATAGTTTCAGAAGGAATGATACCAGCTCTTCTTTGTACTTCTGGTAAAATTCGGCTGTGAATCCTTCCAGTCCTGGGATTTTGTTGTTGTTGTTGTTTGTAGACTATTAATTACTGCCTCAATTACGAAACTTGTTATTGGTCTATTCAAGGATTTGACTTCTTACTGGTTTAGTCTTGGGAGGGTGTATGTTTCCAAGAATTTATCCATTTCTTCTAGATTTCTAGTTTATTTATGTAAAAGTATTTATAGTATTCTGATGGTAGTTTGCATATCTATGGGATCAGTGGTGATATCCCCTGTATCATTTTTTATTATGTCTATTTGGTTTTTCTCTCTTTTCTTCTTTATTAGTCTGGCTAGCAGCCTATTTTGTTAATCTTTTAGGAAAAAACTCACTTCTGTATTCATTGATTTTTTGAAGGGTTTTTTTTGTGTCTGTATCTCTTTAAGTTCTGCTCTGATCTTAGTTATTTCTTGTCTTCCACTAGCTTTTGAATTTGTTTCCTCTTGCTTCTCTAGTTCTTTTAATTGTGATGTTAGGGTGTCAATTTTAGATCTTTCCCACCTTCTGATGTGGGCATTTAGTGCTATAAATTTCCCTCTAAGCACTGTTTTAAATGTGTCCTAGAGATTCTGGTACTTTGTCTCTTTGTTCTCATTGGTTTCAAAAAACTTCCTGATTTCTGCCTTAATTTTGTTTTTACCCAGTAGTCATTCAGGAACAGGTTGTTCAGTTTTCGTGTAGTTTTACAGTTTTGAGTTAGTTTCTTAATCCTGAGTCCTAATTTGATTGCACTGTGGTCTGAAAGACTGTTTGTTATGATTTCCATTCTTTTGTACTTGTTGAGGAGCATTTTACTTCCAATTATGTGGTCAATTTTACAATACATGGTATGTCACACTGAGAAAAATATATATTCTGTTGATTTGGGGTGGAGAGTTCTGTAGATATCTATTAGATCCTCTTGGTCCAGAGTTGAGTTCAAGCCCTGAATATCCTTGTTAATTGTCTGTCCCAATCTGTCTAATATTGACAGTGGGGTGTTAAAGTCTCCCACTTTTGTTGTGTGAGAGTCTATTTGTAGGTCCTTTAGAACTTGTTTTATGACTCTTGGTGCTCCTGTATTGGGTGCATGCATATGTAGGGTAGTTAACTATTCTTATTGAATTGATCCGTTTACCACTATGTAATGCCCTTCTTTGTCTTTTTTGATCTTTGTTAATTTAAAGCCTGTTTTATCAGAGACTAGGATTGCAACCCCTGCTTTCTTTTGCTTTCTGTTTTCTTGTGAATATTCCTCCATCCCTTTATTTTGAGACTACGTGTGTCTTTGCATGTGAGATGTGTCTCCTGAAAACAGCACACTAATGGGTCTTGACTCTTTATCCAAATTGCCAGTCTGTGTCTTTTATTTGGGGCATTTAGCTCATTTACATTTAAGGTTAATATTGTTATGTTTGAATTTGATCCTGTCATCATGATGCTATTTGGTTATTTTGCTCATTAGTTGATGCAGTTTCTTCATAGTATCGATGGTCTTTACAATTTGGTATGTTTTTGCAGTGGCTGGTACCAATTTTTCCTTTCCATATTTAGTGCTTCCTTCAGGAGCTCTTGAAAGGTAGGCCTGGTGGTGACAAAATCCCTCAGCATTTGCTTGCCTTGAAAGGATTTTACTTCTCCTTCACTTATGAAATTCTGGGTTGAAAATCCATTTTTTTAGGAAGGTTGAATATTGCCCCCCACTCTCTTATGGTTTGTAGGGTTTCTGCAGAGAGATCAGCGATAGTCTGATGGGCTTCCCTTTGTAGATAACCTGACCTTTCTCTCTGGCTGCCTCAACATTTTTTCCTTCATTTCAACCTTGAAGAATCTGATGATTATGTTTCTTGGGGTTGCAATTCTCAAAGGGTATCTTAGGGGTGGTTTCTGCATTTGCTGAATTTGAATGTTGGCCTGTCTTGCTAGGTTGGGGAAGTTCCAAATAATAACCTGAAGTGTGTTTTCCAACCTGGTTCCATTCTCCCGTCACTTTCAGGTATCCCAGTCAATCATAAGTTTGGTCTTTTCATGTCCCATATTTCTTGGAGGCTTTGTTCACCCTTTTTTTTCTTTTTTCTCTAATCTTGTCTTCACACCTTATTTCAGTAAGTTGTTCTTCAATCTCTGATATCCTTTTGAAGGAACAGGATTGACTCGGCTATTAATATTTGTGTATGCTTCACAATGTTCTTGTGCTGTTTTTCAGCTCCATTTATGTTCCCCTCTAAACTGGTTATTCTAGTTAGCAGTTCCTGTAGCCTTTTGTCAAGATTCTTAGCTTCCTTGCATTGGGTTAGCACATGCTCCTTTAGCTCAGAGCAGTTCGTTATTACCCACCTTCTGAAGCCTACTTTTGTCAATTTGTCATACTCATTCTCTGTTCAGTTTTGTGTTCTTGCTGGAAAGGGGTTGGTAATCATATGGAGGAGAGGAGGCATTCTGGTTTTTGGAATTTTCAGCATTTTTGTGCTTGTTTTTCCTCATCTTCATGGATTTATCTCCCTTTGATCTTTGAGGCTGATAACCTTTGGATGGGGTTTCTGTGTGGGGGTCCTTTTTGTTGATATTCTTGCTTTCTGTTAGTTTTCCTTCTAACAGGCCCCTCTTCTGCTGCAGTTTGCTAGAGGTCCACTGTAGACCCTATTTGCCTGGGTATCACCAGTGGAGGCTGCAGAACAGCAAAGATTGCTGTGTGCTTCTTCCTCTGGAAGCTTCATCCCAGAGGGGCACCAGCCTGATGCCAGCCGAAGTGCTCCCCTATGAGATGTCTGTCAACCCCTGCTAGGAGGTCTCTCCCAGTCAGGAGGCATGGGGATCAGGGACCCAGTTGAGGAGGAAGTCTGTCCCTTAGCAGAGCTTGAGCACTGTGCTGGGAGAACCCTCCTTGTCAGGATCTGCTGTTCTCTTCAGAGACCACAGCCAAAAACATTTAAGTCCACTGAAACTGCACCTATAGCCATCTCTTCCCCCCAGTGCTCTGTCCCAGGGAGATGGGAATTTTATCTGTAAGCCCTTGACTGGGGCTGCTGTCTTTCTTTCAGAGATGCCCTGCACAGTGAAGAATCTAGAGAGGCAGTCTGGCCACAGTTGCTTTGCCATGCTGTGTTGAATTCTGCCCTGTCTGAACATCCAGCCCTCTTTAGCACTGTCAGAGGAAAACCGCTTACTCAAGCCTCAGTAATGGCAGGCACGTTTTCCCCACCTAAGCTCTATCATTCCAGGCCAACTTCAGACTGCTGTGCTGGCAGTGAGAATTTCAAGTCAGTGGTTCTTAGCTTGCTGGGTTTCATGGGAGTAGGACCTGCTGAGCGAGACCACTTGGCTCCCTGGCTTTAGCCCCATTTCCAGGTTCTGTCTCACTGCAGTATGAAAAATACTCCTGCATCTAAGAAGCTTAGTGTCTGCCTAAAAACCCACCCAGTTTTGTGCTTGAAACCCAGGGTCCTGGTGATGTAGATACATGAGGGAAATTCCTGGTCTGTGGTTTGCAAAAACTATGGGGAAAGTATAGTATCTGGGCCACATAGGAGAGTCCCTCACAGCTTCCCTTGGCTGGGAAAAAGAGGCTCCCCACTCTTTGCACTTTCCAGGTGAGGCAATGCTCCACCCTGCTTCTGCTCACCTTCCATGGGTTGGACTCATGGCATAACCAGTCCCAATGAGATGAACAGGGTACCTCAGTTGGAAATGTAGAAATCACCTGCCTTCTACATTGGTCTCGTTGGGTGCTGCAGACTGTAGCTGTTCCTATTCAGCCACCTCACCAGATCCCACACTTCTGTTGACATATTTTTCTCCTTTATGGAGATGTGTCCTGCTATTTCATTTGTCTACCAATTTTTATTTGAATGCCAGATGTGACTATAATGTTTGCAATGCTGGATCATGCAGATTCCTGGAGCTCTTTCCCCATGTTGCTCCCTCTTTGGAAAGACTTATTCCCACAATTTTATATGTCACCATTCAGTATAATTAGCTTTTTTGGTTTTATTTTTTTTGCATGTCCTTAATTAGTAATAATATTAAGCATTCTTTGATACACCTCTTTTTCATTCATATATCTTTGGTAAAGTAGGTTGTCTATTTTTACGTTGAAGGATACCCTTGAAATAGTTAGGTTATCCTAGATCTTTTGTGTTTCTATGTACATTTTAGGAAAATACTGTCAAGGCACATTCTCAGGGGATCAATCCAAGATGGCTGACTAGAGGCAGCTGTGGTCAGCCCACCTGGGAGCAGCACAGAGCCCCCCGCAACCCCCAACCAAGGGAAGTGGTGAGTGATTGCACAACCCTACCTGGAAATCTTGCTTCTCCCATGGATCTTTGTAGCCCACAGATCAGGAGATCCACTCATGAGTTTATGCCACCAGAGCCTTCAATCTGATACACAGACCTGTGTAGAGTATTGGCAAAGCAGCTTCTCAGGCACACACACAGAACTGGGAGTTTTGCATACTTCACCCCTAGGATCCCAGGCAAGATGGGAAATTCATCTGTAAATGTCCTTAAGAAGGAGGCCACATGGTTTTGTTGGTCCTGCTTCCACAGCACCTCAAAAGTTGAGTCCACTCAACCCACCCAATGGCAGTAAGTTGGAGTCCAACTGAGATGGGTTCAAGTTCTTGGTGGGGAGAGGCAGCCACCATCTCTGTGGTTCAGTCTACTCAGACGCTCCAGCCTGCTGGATTTGGAGAATACAGGCAGTCTGGACAAGGAAGGGTCCACCCCCAAAGTAGCACACCTGTTCTACCCAAAACCTGCCAGACTGCTTCTTTAGACAGGTCCCTGATCCTGTTCTTCCTGACTGGGTGAGACCTCTGAACAGAGGGCTCCAGCCACCTCCTGCAGGTGCATGTGGGCTGGCAACATATTGGTACTCCCCTGAGAAGAAGCTTCCAGAGGAAGAAGCTGGCTGCCATCTTTGCTGTTTCATGGCCTTCATTTGTGATACCTCCAGAAAATTGATAGAGTAGCCTGACGGTTGAAAACAACAACATCATCAACAAGAAAGATCCAACTAAAATCTCATTCAAAGGTGAGAAACCTCCAAGATTGAAGGTAGGTAAGCCCACAAAGATGAGTAAGAATCAATGCAAAAATGCTGAAAACTCAAAAAGCCAGAGTGCCTCTCCTCCTCCACATTACTGTGACACCTCTCCAGCAAGGGCACAAAACTGGGCTGAGATGGCTGAATTGACAGAATTAGGTTTCATAAGGTAGGTAATAATGAGCTTTGCTGAGCTAAAGGAGCATGTTGTAACTCAATGGAAAGAAGCTAAGAATTCTAATAAAACAATGCAGGAGCTGATGGCCAGAATAGCTAGCTTATAGAGGGACATAACCAACCCGATGGAGCAGAAAACCACAACATGAGAACCTCACAATAGAGTCACAAGCATCAATAGCAAAATAGACCAAGCAGAGAATAGAATCTTAGAGCTTGAAAAATATCTTTTCAAGACAAATACAGAGACAAATGAATGAAAACAAACAAACAAAACCTCCAGGAAATATGGGACTATGTAAAAAGACCAAATCTATGACTGATTCAGATACCTGAAGGAGATAGGGAGAATAAAACTAAGTTGGAAAACATACTTCAGGAAATGCAGAAAACTCCAATAAGATACTGCACAAGAAGATCAACCCCAAAACAATCATCAGATTCTTTAAGATGGAAATGAAAGAAAAAATGCTAAGGGTAGTCAGAGAGAAAGGCCGGGTCATCTACAAAGGGAAACCCATCAGACTAACAGCAGACCTTTCAGCAGAATTCCTACAAGCCAGAAGAGAGTGGGGGCCAATAATCAACATTTTTAAAGAAAATAATTTTCAACCCAGAATTTCATATCCAGTCAAACTAGTCTTTATAAGTGAGGAAGAAATAAGATCCTTTTCAGACAATCAAATGCTGAGGGAATTCATCACCACTAGGCCTGCCTTGCAAGAGCCCCTGAAGTATGCACTAAATATGGAAATGAAAAACTGTTACTCGCCACTACAAAAGCACACTGAAGCTTACAGACCAGTGACATTATGAAGCAACTACATGAACAAGTCTGCAAAATAGCCAGCTGGTATCATGACAGGATCCAATTCACACATAACAATTAAAATAATGGGCTAAATGCCTCAATTAAAAGGCACAGAATGGCAAGCTGTATTAAGAGCTAAGACTCATTGGTACGCTGTCTTCAAGAGAAACATCTCATATTCAAAGACATATATAGGCTTAAAATAAAGGGATGGAGGAAAATTTATGATGCAAATGGAAAACAGAAAGAAGCAGGGGTTGCAATCCTAGTTTCTGGCAAAACAGACTTCTAACAGACAAAGAACAGTATTACATAATAATAAAGGATTCCATTCAACAAGAAGTGCTAATTATCCTAAGTAGATATGCACCCAATACAAGCGCCCAGATTCATAAAGCAAATTCTTAGAGACCTACAAAGAGACTTAGACTCTCACACAATAATAGTGGGAGACTTTTAACACTCCACTGGCAATTTTAGACAGATCATTGAGACAAAAAATTGTCAAAAATATTCAGGATCTAATCTCAGCTCTGGATCAATTGGACCCGATAGACAGGTCCAGAAATCTTCACCCAAATTCAACAGAAAAGAGGAAAATTTATACACTAAATCAAAAAGCTAGAATGATCTCAAGTTAACAACCTGAAGAACTCAACTAAAAGAACTAGAGAACCAACAGCAAACAAATCCCAAAGTTAGCAGAAATCAAGCAGTAACCAAGATCAGAGAGAAACTGAAGGAGATGGAGACACAAAAAACCCTTCAAGAAATTAACAAATTCAGGAGATTTTTTTTTAAAGTTAATAAAACAGACCTCTAGCTAGACTAAAAAAGAAAAGAAAGAAGAATCAAATAAATACAGTAAGAAATGATAAGGGGGCTATCACCACTGATCCCACAGAAATGCAAACAACAATCTGAGAATACTATAAATACCTCTATCCACATAAACTGGAAAATCTAGAAGAAATGAATAAATTCCTGGACAAATACACACCTCCCCCCCAAGACTGAAACTGGAAGAAATTGAATTCCTGAGTAGACCAATAATGAGTTCTGAAATTTAAGCAGTAATAAATAGCCTAACCACCAGAAAAGCCCAGGATTAAATGGATTTACAGCTGAAATCTACCAGAGGTACAAAGAGGAGCTGGCACCATTTCTACTGAAACTATTCCAAAAAATGGATTAGGGTAGGGCTCCTCCCTATAAGGCCACCATCATTTGATATCAAAACCTGGCAGAGATACAACAAAGAACCTTCAGCCCAATATACATGGTGAAGAGCAATGCAAATGCCCTCAATAAAATAAAATACTGGCAAATGAAATCCAATAGCACATCAAAAAGTTTATCCACCACAATCAAGTTGGCTTCATCCCCAGGAACCAAGGTTGGTTCAACATACGGAAATCAATAAATGTGATTCATCACACAACCAAAATAAAGGCAAAAAATGCATGATTATCTCAATAGATGCAGAAAAAATTTAATTGAAAAATTGAAGAATGCATCATAGTCTCTAACAGTGAAATTTATCATGCAAAATAATGAATTAATGACTTTTAAGATAGGTTACTTAAAAATACACAGACGAGATGAAAGAAAAAAAAAGAATGAAGCATACCTACAAGATATAGAAAATAGCCTAAAAAGATAAAATATAAGTTATTGTCTTTAATAATTTTTTAAAAGGAGATCAGGTTAGAATGTTTATTCAAAGGGATAATAACAGAGAACTTCCCAAACCTAGAGAAAGATACTAATATTCAAGTACAAGTTGGTTATGTAACAATAAGCAAACAATAACTCAAATAATATAACCTCAAAATGTTTAACCAAACTTCCAAAGGACAAGAGAAAAGGAACAAATAACACACAAAAAAATGCTCTAATATGTCTGGCAGCAGATTTCTCACTGAAAACCATACAAACGAGTAGAGAGTGGTTTGATATGTTTAAAGTTCTAAAGAAAAAATAACCTTTTATGCTAGGATAGTATATCCAGTGAAAATATTCTTCAAACATGAAGGAGAAATAAATACTTCCCCCGGCAAACAAAAGATGAGAAATTTCATTAACACCAGACCTATACTACAAGAAATGCTAAAAAGAGTTCTTCAATTGGAAAGAAAAAGGATGTCAATGCACAATAAGACATTATCTAAAGGTTTAAAACTCACTGATAATAGTTAAGTACCTAGAAAAACACATAACGTTATAGCACTGTAATTGTGATGTGTAAACTACTTTTATCTTAAATAGAGAGACTAAAAGATGAACCAATAAAAAATAACTACAGAGGAGGGAGAGCATTAGGACAAATACCCAATGCATGTGGGGCGTAAAACCTAGATAATGGGTTGAAAGGTGTAGGAAACCACCATGGCACATGTTTGCCTATGTAACAAACCTGCATGTTCTGCACATGTATTCCAGAACTAAAAAAATAAACGAAAAAAAAAAAAACACTACAACTTTTTAAACATAGACTGTATAATATACAAATAGAAACAACAAAAAGTTAAAAGTGGGGGAATGAAGTTATACTATGGAGTTTTTGTTAGTTCTTTCTTGTTTGTTTATGCAATCAGATTTAAGTTGTCATCAGTTTTAAAATAATGGGTTATAAGATGTTATTTCCAAGCCTCATGGTAAACCTAAATCAAAAAAGCCTACAATAGATACACCAAAATAATGAAAACCAAGAAATTAAATTGTAAAACCAAATAAAATTACTTTCCTAAAAAGAAAGGCAGGAAGAAAGATAGGAAGGGAAAAAGAGGAGATCAAAATCCAGAAAACAAATAAAATGACAGTGATAAATCCTTACTTATCAATAATATTAAATGTAAATGGAGTAAACACTCCAGTCAAACTACACAGAGTAGTCATATGGATAAAAATACAAGCCTAAGGGAGTCCCAGCCAGAACAATTTGGGAAGATAAAGAAATGAAAGGTATACAAATAGGATAACAAAAAGTCTAACTTTCTCACTTTTATGATCATAGAATTCTATACCTAAAGATTCCATCAAAAGAGGCCTGAAACTGATAAACGAATTCAGTAAATTTCCAAGATACAAAAATCAATGTAAAAAATCAGTAACATATCCATACACCAATAATATTTAAGCTGGTAGCCAAATCAAGAACACAATCTGATTTATAATAGCTACACACCCACATTAAAAATATCTAGGAATATTAATCTTACCAAGGTGGTAAAAGATCTCTACAAGGAGAACTACAAACACTGCTGAAAGAAGTTAGAGATATGACAAATAAAAGGAAATACATTCCCTGTTCATGAATTTATAGAATAAATATTGTTAAAATAGAAATACTGCTCAAAGCAATATGCAAATTCAATGATATTTCTTTATTTTTTAATTTATTTTTATTTTTTGAGATAGAGTCTCACTCTGTCATCAGGGCCGGAGTGCAGTGGCATGATCTCAGCTCACTGCAACCTCCGCCTTCTGGGTTCAAGTGATTCTTCTGCCTCAGCCTTCCGAGTAGTTGGGATTACAGTTGCCCACCACTACGCTGAGCTAATTTTTTGCATTTTTAGTAGAGATAGGGTTTTACTGTGTTGGCCAGGTTGGGCCTGAAAACCACAAGTGTCATTTTGCACAGAATTAGAAAAAATTGGAACAAAAAAGATCCCAAATATCCAAATAATCCTAAGCAAAAGGAACAAAGCTGAAGGTATCACATAACCCAACTTCAAAATATATTGTAAGGCTACAGCAACCAAAACAACATGGTACTGGTACAAAACCAGACAAAGAAGCCAATAGAACAAAATAACCCAGAAATAAAGCCATACAACTACAGCCATTTGATTTTTGACAAGAAAACAAAAATAAAAAATGGCAACAGGACTCCCTATTCAACGAATATGTTGGAATAGTTGGCGAGCCAAATGTAGAAGAATGAAAGTGGATCCTTGTGTTTCACCATATATATAAACAATGAATTAAAAAATTAAATGTAAAATATCAGACTAAAAGAAATCTAGAAGAAACCCCAGGAAATACCATGTATGACTAAGATCTGAAAAGCAATTGCCACAAAACAAAAATTGAGAAGCGACACCTATTTAAACTAAAAGGCTTCTGCACAGTGGAAGACACTATCAGTAGTGTAAACAGACAACTTACAGAATGGGAGAAAATATTTGTATACCGTGCATCTGACAAAAGTCTTGTCTCCAGAATCTATAAGGAACTTAAACAAATTGAACCAATTTACAAGCAAAAAGCAAACAACTCCATTAAAAAGTAGACAATGCACATGAACAGACATTTTTTAATAGAAGACATATACATGGAAAACAAGCATATTAAAAAATGCTCAGAATCACTAATCATTAAATAAACGCACATGAAAACGATAGTAAGATACAATCTCACCCCAGTCAGAAATAGCTATTATTAAATAGGCAAAAAATAACAGATGTTGGCAGGCTGTAGAGAAAAGGTAATGCTTATACAATGCTGGTGGGAATTAGTTCAGCCACTGTGGAAGCAGTTTGAAGGTTTCTCAAATAAAACATAATGACTGAGGGTGGCTAGAAAGATGGCTGAATAGGAAGAACTCTGGTCTGCAGCTCCTGGCAAGATCAATGAAGAAGGTGGGTGACTTCTGCATTTCCAATTGAGGTACCCACCTCATCTCACTGGGACCGGTTAGACAGTATATGCAGCCCACGGAGGGTGAGCTGAAGCAGGGTGGGATGGTGCCTCACCCAGGAAGTGGAAGGGGTCAAGAACTCCTTCCCTTGGCCAAGGGAAGCATGAGGGACTGTGCCATGGGGAATGGTGCACTTTGGCCCAGATATTATGCTTTTCGCACAGTCTTCACAACCCACAGACCAGGAGATTCCCTTATGGTGCCTATGCCACCAGTGCCCTGGGTTTCAAGAACACAACTGTGCAGCTGTTTCGGCAGACACCGAACTAGCTGCAGGAGTTTTTCTTTTTTTCATACCCCAGAGGCACCTGGAATGCCAGTAAGACAGAACCATTCATTCCCCTGAAAAGGGGGCTGAAGCCAGGAGGCCAACTGGTCTTGCTTAGCAGATCCCACCCCCATGGAACCCAGAAAGCTAAGATCAACTGGCTTGAAATTCTTACTGCCAGCACAGCAGTCTGAAGTCAACCTGGAATGCTTGACCCTGGTGTGGAGAGGGGTGTCCCCCATTACTGAGGCCTGAGTAGGCAGCATTCCCCCACAGTGTAAACAAAGCTGCTGGGAAGTTCAAATTGGATGGAGCCCATTATAGCTGGGCAAAGCCACTGTAGCCAGACTGCCTCTCTAGATTCTTCCTCTCTGGGCAGGGCATCTCTGAAAGAAAGGCAGCAGCCCCAGTCACGGACTTACAGATAAAACTCCCATTTCCCTGAGACAGAGCACTTGGGAGAAGGGGCAGCTATGGGCACAGCTTCAGGAGACTTAAACGTTCCTGCCTGCTGGCTCTGAAGGGAGCAGTAGATCTCCCAGCACCATACTCAAGCTCCGCTAAGGGACAGACTGCCTCTTCCAGTGTGTCCCTAACATCTGTGCCTCCTGACTGGGAGACACCTGCCAGCAGGGGTCAACAGCCACCTCATACAGGAGAGCCCTGGATGGCATCTGGCAGGTGCCCCTTTGGGACGAAGCTTCCAGAAGAAGAAACAGGCAGCAATCTGGTGATACAGGCAGGGTCTGGAGGGGACCTCCAGCAGACTTGCAGCAGAGGGACCCGTGTAAAGGAAAACTAACATACAGAAAGGAATAGCATCAACATCAACCAAAAGGACATCCACACAGAAACTCTATGCGAAGCTCACCAACATCAAAGACTCAATGATAGATGAATTCAAGAAGATGAGGAAAAACCAGTGCAAAAAGGCTGAAAATTCCAAAAACTAGAATGCTGCTTCTCCAAAGGAACACAACTCCTTGCCAGCAAGGGAACAAAACTTTACAAATAATGAGTTTGACTATTTGACAGAAGTAGGCTTCAGAAGGTGGGTAATAACAAACTTATCTGAGCTAAAGGAGCATGTTCTAACCCAAAGCAAGGAAGCTAAGAACTTTGAAAAAAGGTTACAGGAACTGCTAACTAGAATAACTAGTTTAGAGAAGAACATAAATGACCTGATGAAGCTGAAAAACACAGCACAAGAACTTGGTGAAGCATACACAAGTATCAGTAGCTGAATCAATCAAGCGGAAGAAAGGATATCAGAGATTGAAGATCAACTTAATGAAATAAAGTGTGAAGACAAGATTAGGGAACAAACAAAGCCACCAAGAAAGATGGGACTACGTGAAAAGACCAACCCTATATTTTATTGTGTACCTGAACGTGACGGGAAAAATGGAACAAAGTTGGAAAACACACTTCAGGATATTATCCAGGAGAGCTTCCCCAACTTAGCAAGACAGACCAATCTATAAATTCAGGAAATACAGAAACCACTACTAAGATATACTTTGAGAAGAACAACCCCAAGACACATAATTTTCAGATTCTCCAAGTTTGAAATGAAGGAAAAAATGTTAAGGGCAGCCAGAGAGAAAGGTCATGTTACCTACAAAGGGAAGCCCATAAGACTAACAGCCAATCTCTTTGCAGAAACCCTACATGTCAGAAGAGAGTAAGGGCCTATATTCAATATTCTTAAAGAAAAGAATTTTTAATCCAGAATTTCATATCCAGCCAAACTAAGATTCATAAGCGAAGGAGAAATAAAATCATTTCAAGACAAGCAAATGCTGAGAGATTCTGTCACCACCAGGCCTGCCGTACAAGAACCCCTGAAGGAAGTACTAAATCTGGAAAAGAAAAACCGGAACCAGCCACCTCAAAACATACCAAATTTTAAAGACCATCGACACTATAAAGAAACTGCATCAATTAACAGGCAAAATAACCAGCTAGCATCATAATGACAGGATCAAATTCATACATACATAGCAATATTAACCTTAAATGTGAATGGGCTAAATGTCCCAATTAAAATACGCAGACTGGCAAATTGGATAAGTCAAGACCCATTAGTGTGCTGTATTCAGGAGACCCATCTCATGTGCAAAGACAAACATAGGCTCAAAATAAAGGGATGGAAGAATATTTACTAATCAAATGGAAAGCAAAAAATGAAAAAAGTCGGGTTTGAAATCCAAGTCTCTAATAAAACAGACCTTAAATTAACAAAGACAAAATGGGCATTACATAATGGTAAAGGGATCAATGCAACAAGAAGAGATAACTGTTCTAAATATATATGCACCCAATACAGGAGCACCCAGATTTCCAATTAAATTTAGACTCCCATACAATAACAGTGGGAGATTTAATACCCCACTGTAAATATTAGACAGATTAATGAACAAATAACAAGGATATTTATGATTTGAACTCAGCTCTGGACCAAGTGGATCTAATAGACAACTACAGAACTCTGCACCCCAAATCAACAGAATATACATTCTCCTCAGCACATGCAAAAAAAAAAGAAAAAAAAAAAAAGAAAAAAAATCATAACTGTCTCTCAGACTTCAGTGCAATCAAATTAGAACTCAGGATTAAGAAACTCACTCAAAATCATACAATTACATGAAAACTGAACAACCTTCTCCTGAATGACAACTGGGTAAATAACAAAATTAAGGCAGAAATAAAGATGTTATTCGAAACCAATGAGAACAAAGACAAAATGTACCAGAATCTCTGGGATACAGAAAAAGCAGTGTTTAGAGTGAAATTTATAGCACTCAATGCCCACAGGAGGAAGCAGGAAAGATCTAAAATCGACACCCTAAAATCACAGTTAAAAGATCTAGAGAAGCAAGAGCAAACAAATTCAAGAGCTAGCAGAAGACAAGAAATAACTAAGATCAGAGTATGACTAAAGGAGATAGAGACACGAAAAACCCTTCCAAAAAAAAAAAAAAAAATCAATGAATCCAGGAGTGGTTTTTTGAAAAGGTTAAGAAAATACATAGACGACTAGCCAGACTAATAAAGAAGTAGACAGAGATGAATAAAATAAACAATAAAATATGATAAAGGGTGTATCACCACTGATCTCACAAAAATATAAACTACCATCAAAGAATACACAAACACCCATACACAAATAAACTAGAAAATCTAGAAGAAATACATAAATTCCTGGACACATACACCCTCCCAAGACTAAACTAGGAAGAAGTCATATATCTGAATAGACCAATAACAAGTTCTGAAATTGAGGCAGTAATTAATAGCCTACCAACAAAAAAAAACCCAGGACCAGATGGGTTCACAGCCAAATTCTACCAGAGGTACAAAGAGGAACTGGTACCATTCCTTCTGAAACTATTACAAACAATAGAAAAAGAGAGAATCCGCCCTAACTAATGTTATGAGGCCAGCATCATCCTGGTACCAAAACCTGGTAGAGACACAACAAGAAAAGGAAATCTCAGGCCACTATTGCTAATGAACGTCAATGCAAACATTCCCAATAAAATCCTGGCAAAGAGAAACCAGCAGCACATCAAAAAGCTTATCCACGATGATCAAGTTGGTTTCATCCCTGGGATGCAAGGCTGGTTCAACATAGGCAAATCAGTAAACACAATTCATCGCATGAACAGAACTAATGACAAAATCATGATTATCTCAATAGATGCAGAAAAGATGTTTGTTAAAATTCAACAGCACTTCTTGTTAAAAATCCTCAATAAACTATATATTGATGGAATGTATCTCAGAATAATAAGATCTGTTTATGACAGACCCACAGCCAATATCATACTGAATGAGCAAAAGCTGGAAGCATTCCCTTTGAAACCAGCACAAGACAAGGATACCCTCTCTCACCATTACTATTCAACATAGTATTGGAAGTTCTTGCCACAGGAGTCATGCAAGAGAAAGAAACAAAAGGTATTAAAATATGAAAAGAAGAAAGCAAATTGTCTGTTTGCAGATGACACGATTGTATATTTAGAAAACCTCATCATCTCAGCCCAAAATCTCCTTAAGCTGATCAGCAACTTCAGCAATGGCTCAGGGTACAAAATCAATGTGCAAAAATCACAGGGACTCCTGTACACCAATAATAGACAGCCGTATCATGAGTGAACTCCCATTCACAATAGCTACAAAGAGAATAAAATTCCTAGAAATACAACTTACAAGGGATGTGAAGGACCTCTTCAAGAAAACTACAAACCACTGCTCAAGGAAATAAGAGAGGACACAAACAAATGGAAAAATATTCTGTGGTCATGGATAGGAAGAATCAATATCGTGAAAATGGCCATACTTCCCAAAGTAATTTATGGATTCAATGCTATCCTCATCAAGCTACCATTGAGTTTCTTCACAGAATTGGAAAAATCTACCAATCCTAAGCAAAAAGAACAAAGCTGAAGGCATCACACTACCTGACTTTAACTTATACTACAAGGCTACACTAACCAAAAGAGCATGATACTAGTACCAAAGCAGATACACACACACACACACACACACACACACACACACACGCACACACACACCCTAATGGAACAGAACAGCGGCCTCAGAAAAAACACCACACATCTAAAACCTTCTGATCTTTGACAAACCTGACAAAAACAAGAAATGGGGAAAGGATTCCCTTTTTAACAAATGTTGTTGGGAAAAAAGGCTAGCCATATGCAGAAAATTGAAACTGGGCCCCTTTCTTACACCTTATACAAAGATGAACTTAAGATGGATTAAAGACTTAAATGTAAGACCTAAAACCATAAAAACCCTAGAAGAAAACCTAGACAAGCTACCATTCAGGACATAGGCATGGGCAAAGACTTCATGACTAAAACACCAAACGCAATGACAACAAAGGCCAAAATTGACAAATGAGACCTAATTAAACTAAAGAGCTTCCACACCACAGAAGAAACTACCATCAGAGTGAACAGGCAACCTAGAGAATGGGAGAAAATTTTTGCAATCTATCCATCTCACAAAGGGCTAATATCCAGAAACTACAAAAAACTTAAACAAATTTACAAGAAAAAAAAAAAACATCGAAATGTGGGCAAAGGATATGAACAGACACTTCTCAAAAGAAGACAATTATGTGGCCAATAAACTTTTAAAAAGTTCCTCATCACTGGTCATTAGAGAAATGCAAATCAAAATCGCAATGAGATACCATCTCACACCACTCAGAATGGCGATCATTAAAGGGAAACAATAGATGCTGGAGAGGATGTGGGGAAATAGGAAGCTTCTACACTGTTGGTGGGAGTGTAAATTAGTTCAACCATTGTGGAAGACTATGTGGTGATTCCTCAAGGATCTAGAACCAGAAATACCATTTGACCCAGCAATTCCATTATTGGGTATATACCTAAGGAATTATAAATCATTCTACTATAAAAAAGCACACACACACATATGTACATTGCAGCACTGTTCATAATAGCAAAGACTTGGAACCAACCCAAATGCCCATCAATGATAGACTGGATAAAGAAAATGTGGCACATATATACCATGGAATACTATGTAGTCATAAAAAAGGATGAGTTCATGTCCTTTGCAGGGACATGAATGAAGCTGGAAACCATCATTCTCAGCATACTAATACAAGAACAGAAAACCAAACCCTGCATGTTCTCAATCATAAGTGGGAGTTGAACAGTAAGAACACAGGGAGGGGGACATCACACAACATGGCTTATTGGGGGTGGGGGGCTAGGGGAGGGATAGCATTAGGAGAAATACCTAATGTAGATGACGGGTTGAGGGGTGCAGCAAACCACTATGGCACGTGTATACCTATGTAACAAACCTGCATGCCCTGTATATGTATCTCAGAACTTTCTAATAATAATAATAAAATAAAACAGAATGCCCCTTTGACCCAGAAGTCTCATTACTGGGTATATATTCAAAGGAAAAAAATTATTTTACCAAAAAGAAACATGCATTTCTATGTTCTTCACAACACTCTTCACAATGACAGACATGGAATCAACCTAGGTGCCTATTATCAGTGGATTAGATAATGAAAATTTGGTACATATACACCATGGACTATGACACAGTCACATGAAAAAAAACAAAAAAAAAAAAACATGCCATTTGCAGCAACTTGGTTGCAGTTGGAGACCTTTATCCTAGGTAAAGCAACACAGCAACAGGCAACTGAATACCACATGTTCTCACAAGTGGGAGCTCAATATTATTTACTCATAGACATAAAGATGGCAACAATAAACACTGTTGACTGCTAGAGGAGGGAGCTGGGAAGGTGGCAAGGGTTGAAAAGCTAACTATTATGCTACATAGGTGACAGTCATTAGTATACCAAACCTCAGCATTATGCAATATACCTTTGTAACAAACATGCACATATTTCACCTGAATTTAAACTGAAAGTTGAAATTTAAAAAGCCAAAAGGTAAAACAAACGTTTAATGAATTAAATATAAAATGAAAAAACAGCTCTCTGAGTTTTACAAGAAACAGTTCACTTATAAAGATACACACTGACTGAAAATAAAGGAATAGAAAAAGATATTTCATGCAAATGAAAACCAAAAAAGATCAAGAATAGCTATACTTATAACACATAAAATAGCTTTCAAGACAAAAACCAGAAAGAGACAATGAAGGCCATTACATACTACTACTACTACTAATAATAAAGGGGTCAATACTGCAAGAAAATATAACAATTATATATATATATATATACACTCAATGATGGAGCACCCAGATATAGAAAGCAAATACTATTAGAGTTAGAGGGAGAGATAGACACCAATACAGTAATAACTGGAGACTTCAACACTCCACTTCCAGCACTGAACAGATCATCCAGAAAGTAAATTAAATAAGAAACACTGAATTTAGTATGCCCTATAGACCAAATGTATACAACAGATATTTATAGGATATTTTATCCAACAGCTGCAGAATACACATTCCTCTCCTCAGCAAATGGGATATTCTCAAGGATAGAACATATGTTAAGCTATAAAACCAGTTTTTTAAAAAAATCAAAAATTGAAATTATATCAAGTATTTTTTCTGACTAAAATGCAACAAAACTAGAAATCAATAACAAGAGGAATTTGGAAACTACATAAACATGTAAAAATTAAGCAATTTGCTTCTGAATGACCAGTAGGTTAGTTAAGAAATTAAGGATTGTTGGCAAGATGGTGCAATAGGAATAGCTCCAGTCTGCAGCTCCCAGTGAGATCGATGCAGAAAGCAGGTGATTTCTGCATTTCCAACTGAGGTACCTGGTTCATCTCACTGGGACTGCTTGGACAGTAGGTGCAGCCCCAGGAGGGTGAGCCAAGGCAGGGTGGGGTGTCGCCTCACCTGGGAAGTGCAAGGGATTGGGGAACTCCCTCTCTTAGACAAGGGAAGCCATTAGGGACTGTGCTGTGCACTCTGGCCCAGATACGAGCATGTCCCATAGTCTCTGCAACCTGCAGACCAGTAGATTCCCTCTGGTGCATATGCCACCAGAGCCCTGGGTTTCCAGGACAAAGCTGGGCATCTGTTTGAGAAGACACTGAGCTAGCCACAGGAGTTTTTCTTTTTTTTCTTTTGTACCCCAGCGGTGCCTGGAATGTGAGCCAGATGGAACCATTTACTCCCCTGAAAAGGGGGCTGAAGCCAGGGAACCAAGTTGTCTGGCTCAGTGGGTCCCACCCCAACATAACCCAGCAAGCTAAGATCCACTGGCTTGAAATTCTTGCAGCCAGCACAGCAGTCTGAGCTCGACCTGGGATTTTTGAACTTGGTAGGAGGAGGGGCGTCCACCACTGCTGAGGCTTGAGTAAGTGGTTTTCCCCTCACAGGGGAAACAAAGTCTCTGGGAAGTCCGAACTGGGTGGAGCCCACCACAACTCAGCAAAGCCAGACTGCCTCTCTAGATTCCCTTCCCTCTGGGCAAGGCATCTCTGAAAAAAAGGCAGCAGCCACACTCAGGGACTCATAGATAAAACCCCAACTCCCTGGGACAGAGCACCTGGGGGAAGGGGAGATTGTGGGCGCAGCTTCAGCAGACTTGTACGTCCTTGCCTGGCAGCTCTGAAGAGAGCAGCAGATCTCCCAGCACAGCATTTGAACTCTGATAAGGGACAGACTGCCTCCCCAAGTGGGTCCTTGACCCACATGTATCCTGACTGGGAAAAATCTCACATACAGGAGAGCTCTGGCTGGCATCTGGCAGGTGCCCCTCTGGGAAAAAGCTAACAGAGGAAGGAACAGGCAGAAATCTTTGCTGTACTGTAGCCTCCACCAGTGATACCCAGGAAAACAGGGTCTGGAGTGAACCTCCAGCAAACTCCAGCAGACCTGCAGCAGAGGGGCCTGTTAGCAGGAAAACTAACAAACAGAAAGGAATAGTATCAACATCAACCAAAAGGATGTCCACTCAGAGACCGAATCAGAACGTCACTGACTACAAAAACCAAAGGTAGCTAAATCCATGAAGATGGGGAGAAACCAGCGCAAAAAAGCTTACAATTCCAAAAACCAGAACAACTCTTCTCCTCCAAAAGGTCACAACTCCTCACCAGCAAGGGAACAAAACTGGACAGAGAAAGAGTTTGACGAATCGACAGAAGTATGCTTCAGAAGTTGGGTAATAACAAACTTGTTCAAGCTAAAGGAGCATGTTCTAACCCAATGCAAGGAAGCTGAGAACCTTAAAAAAGATTAGACGAATTGCTAACTACCAAAACCAATTTAGAGAGGAACATAAATGACCTGATGGAGCTGAAAAACACAACAGAAGAACTTTGTAAAAAATATACAAGTATCAATAGCCAAATTGATCAAGTGGAAGAAAGGATATCAGAGATTGAAGATCAATTCAATGAAATAAAGTGAGAAGATAATATTAGAAAAAAAAAAAGAGTGAAAAGAAACAAACAAAACCTCTAAAATATGGAACTACATGTAAAGACCAAATCTACGCTTGATTGGTGTACCTGAAAGTGACAAGGAGAATGGAACCAAGTTGGGAAACACACTTCAGGATATTAGCCAGGAAAACTTCCCCAACCTAGCAAGACAGGCCAACATTCAAATTCAGGAAATACACAGAACGCCACAAAGGTACTCCCAGAGAAGAGCAACCCCAAGTCACATAATTGTCGATTCACTGAGGGTGAAATGAATGAAAAAATTTTAAGGGCAGCCAGAGAAAGGTCAGGTTACCCACAGAGGGAAGCCCATCAGATTAACAACAGATCTCTCAGCAGAAACCTTACAAGCCAGAAGAGAGTGGGGGCTAATATTCAACATTCTTAAGGAAGAGAATTTTCAACCCAGAATTTCATATCCAGTGAAACTAAGCTTTGTAAGTGAAGGAGAAATAAAATTCTTTACAGACAATAAATGTTGAGAGATTTTGTCACCACCAGGCCTGCCTTACCAGAGCTCCTAAAGGAAGCACTAAAAATGGAAAAGAAAAATCAGAACCAGTCACTGCAAAAACATACCAAATTATAAAGACCATTGACACTATGAAGAAACTACATCAACTAATGGGCAAAACAACCAGCTAGCATCATAATGACAGGATCAAATTTACACATAACAATATAACCTTAAATGGAAATGGGCTAAATGCCCCAATTAAAAGACACAGACTGGCAAATTGGATAAAGAGTCAAGACCCATCAGTGTGCTGTATTCAGGAGACCTGTCTCACATGCAAAAACACACACAGGTTCAAAATAAAGGGATAGAGGACTATTTACCAAGCAAATGGAAAGCCAAAAAACAAAACAAAACAAAACAAAAAAAAGCAGTTGTAGTGCTAGTCCCTGATAAAACAAGCTTTAAACCAACAAAGATGAAAAGAGACAAAGAAGGGCATTACATAATGGTAAAGGGATCAATTCAATAAGAAGAACTAACAATCCTAAATATATATGAAGCCAATATAGGAGCACTCAGATTTATAAAGCAAGTTCTTAGAGACCTACAAAGAGACTTAGAATCTCACACAATAATAGTGGGAGACTTGAACACCCCACTGTCAATATTAGACAGATCAATGAGACAGACTATTAACAAAGATATTCAGGACTTGAACTCATCTCTGGACTAAGTGGCCCTAACAGACATCTACAGAACTCTCCACCCCACATCAACAGAATATACATTCTTCTCAGCACCTCATTACACTTATTTTACAATTGACCACATAATTGGAAGTGGTCTTTCCAATTGAAACACTCCTCAGCAAATGCAAAATAATGGAAATCATAACACACAGTCTCTCAGACCACAGTGCAATCTCAAAACTGCAAAATTACATGGAAACCGAACAACCTGCTCCTGAATGACTACTGGGTACATAACAAAATTAAGGCAGAAATAAAGATGTTCTTTGAAACCAATGAAAACAAAGACACAATGTTCCAGAATCTCTGGGACACATTTAAAGCAGTATGTAGAGGGAAATTTATAGCACTCAGTGCCCAAAGGAAAAAGCAGGAAAGCTAAAATTGACACCCTTAACATCACAATTAAAAGAACTAGAGAAGCAAGAGCAAACAAATTCAAAAGCTAGCAGAAGACAAGAAATAACTAAGATCAGAGCAGAACTGAAGGAGCTAGAGACATAAAAAAACCTTCAAAAGAATCAATGAATTTAGGAACTGTTTTTTGAAAAGATCAACAAAATAGATAGACTGCTAGCCAGACTAAGAAGAAAAGAGAGAAGCATCAAATTGATGCAATAAAAAATGATGAAGGGGATATCACCATCAATCCCATAGAAATACAAACTACCATCAGAGAATACTATAAACACCTCTATGCAAATAAACTAGAAAATCTAGAAGAAATGCATAGCTTCCTGAAAACATACACTCCCTGAAGACTAAACCAGGAAGAAGTCGAATCCCTGAGTAGACCAATAGCAAGTTCTGAAATTAAGGCAGTAATTAATAGCCTACCAACTAAAAAAACCCCCAGGACCAGACAGATGCACAGCTGAATTCTACAAGAGGTACAAAGAGGAACTGGTACCATTCCTTCTGAAACTATTCAAAACAATGGAAAAAGAAGGAATCCCCTTAACTCATTTTAGAAGGCCAGCATCATCCTGAATACCAAAACCTGTCAGAGACACAATCAAAAAAGAAAATTTCAGGCCAATATTTCTGATGAACACTGATGTGAAAATCCTCAATAAATACTTCAAACCTAATCCGGCAGCACATGAAAAAGCTTATCCATGATGATCAAGTTGGCTTCATCCCTGGGATGCAAGGCTGGTTCAACATACACAAATCAGTAAACGTAATGCATCACATAAGAACCAATGGGAAAAAACACATGATTATCTGAATAGATGCAGAAAAGGCCTTCGATAAAATTCAACAACCTTTCATGCTCAAAACTCTCAGTAAACTAGGTATTGGTGGAACATATCTCAAAATATTAAGAGCTATTTATGAAAAAGCCACAGCCAATATCATAGTGAATGGGTAAAAACTGGAAGCATTTCCTTTGAAAACCAGCACAAGACAGGGATGCCGTCTCTCACTGCTGCTATTCAACATAGTATTGGAAGTCCTCACCAAGTCGGTCAGACACAAGAAAGAAATAAAGGGTATTCGTCTGGAAAAGAGGAAGTCAAATTGTCTCTGTTTGCAGATGACATGATTGTATATTTAGAAAACCCCATCATTTCAGCCCAAAATCTCCTTAAGCTGATCAGCAACTTCAGCAAAGTCTCAGGGTACAAAATCAATGTGCAAAAATCACAAGCTTTCCTTTAACAATAACAGAAATTCCTTTTACAATAACAGAAAGGAATTGGAAATTCCTTTCCAATAACAGAAAGCCAAATCATTAGTGAACTCCCATTCACAATTGCTACAAAGATAATAAAATACCTAGGAATACAACTTACAAGGGATGTTAAGGACATCTTCAAGGAGAACTACAAACCACTGCTCAAGGAAATGAGAGGACACAAACAAATGAAAAAACATTCTATGCTCATGGATAGGAAGAATTAATATTATGAAAATGCCCATGTTGCCTAAAGTAATTTATAGATTCAGTGCTAGTCCCATTAAACTCCCACTGACTTTCTTCACAGAACTAGAATAAACTACTTCAGATTTCATATGGAAAGAAAAAAGAGTCTGCATATCCAAGACAATCCTAACCAAAAAGAATAAAGCTGGAGGCATCACACTACCTGACTTCAAACTATACTACAAGGCTACGGTAAAAAAACAAAACAAAACAAAACAAAAAACCAGCTTGCTACTGGTCCCAAAACAGATATGTAGAACAATGGAACAGAACAGAGATCTCAGAAATAACACCACACATCTACAACCATCTGATCTTTGACAAGCCTGACAAATACAAGCAATGGGGAAAGGATTTTCTATTTAATATGTGGTTTTGGGAAAACTGGCTAGCTATATGCAGAAAACTGAAACTGAATTCCTTCCTTACACCTTATACAAAAATTAACTCAAGATGGATTAAAGACTTAAATATAAGCCCTAAAACCATAAAAACCCTAGAAGAAAACCTAGACAATACCATTCAGGACATAGGCATGGGCAAAGACTTCATGACTGAAACACCAAAAGCAATGGCAACAAAAGCCAAAATTGACAAATGAGATCTAATTAAACTAAAGAGCTTCTGCACAGTAAAAGAAACTATCATCAGAGTGAACAGTCAACCTACAGAATGGGAGAAAATGTTTGCAATCTACCCATCTGAAAAAGGGCTAATATCCAGAATCTACAAAGACCTTAAATAAATTTACAAGAAAAAAAAAACCATCAAAAAATGGGAGAAGGATATGAATAGACACTTCTCAAAATAAGATATTTATGCAGCCAACAAACATATTAAAAAAGCTCATCATCACTGGTCATTAGAGAAATGCAAATGAAAACCACAATGGAATACTATCTCTTGCCAATTAGAATGGCGATCATTAAAAAGGAAACAACAGATGCTGGAGAAGATGTGGAGAAATAGGAAAGCTTTTACACTGTTGGTGGGAGTGTAAATTGGTTCAACTGTTGTGGAAGACAGTATGGCAATTATTCAAGGATTTAGAACTAGAAATACCATTTGACCCAGCAATCCCATTACTGGGTATATAACCAAAGGATTATAAATCATTCTACTATAAAGATACAAGCACACATATGTTTATTGTGGCACTGTTCACTATAGCAAATACTTTGAACCAACCCAAATGCCCATCAATTATAGAATGGATAAAGAAAATGTGGCACATATACACCATGAACTACTATGCGGCTGTAAAAAGGGATAAGTTCATGTTCTTTGCAGGGACATGGATGAAGCTGGAAGCCATCATTCTCAGCAAACTATCACAAGATCAGAAAATGCAATACCGCATGTTCTCACTCATAAATGGTAGGTGAACAATGAGAACATGGACATAGGGAAGGGAACATCACACACCAGGGCCTGTTGGGGGGTGGCGGGGTAGGGGAGGGATAGCATTAGGAGAAATACCTAATGTAGATGACACATTGATGGGTGCAGCAAACTCCCATGGTACGTGTATACCTATGTAACAAACCTGCATGTCTTGCACATGTACCCCAGAACTTAAAGTATAATTTAAAAAAAGCAAAAGAAAAGAAATTATGAAGAAAATTTTTTTTTTTATTATACTTTGAGATCTAGGGTACATGTGCATAACGTGCAGGTTTGTTACATATGTATACTTGTGCCATGTTGGTGTGCTGCAACCATCAACTCGTCAGCACCCATCAACTCGTCATTTACATCAGGTTTAACTCCCATTGCAATCCCTCCCCCCTACCCCCTCCCCATGATAGGCCCCGGTGTGTGATGTTCCCCTTCCCGAGTCCAAGTGATCTCATTGTTCAGTTCCCACCTATGAGTGAGAACATGCGGTGTTTGGTTTTCTGTTCTTGTGATAGTTTGCTAAGAGTGATGGTTTCCAACTGCATCCATGTCCCTACAAAGGACACAAACTCATCCTTTTTTATGGCTGCATAGTATTCCATGGTGTATATGTGCCACATTTTCTTAATCCAGTCTGTCACTGATGGACATTTGGGTTGATTCCAAGTCTTTGCTATTGTGAATAGTGCTGCAATAAACATACGTGTGCATGTGTCTTTATAGCAGCATGAGAAAATTTAACAATTTATTGAAACAAATGAAATTAGAAATAACATACCAAAACCTATGGGATACAGCAAAAGCAGTAAGAGGAAAGTTTATAGCAATGAGTGTCTCCATCAAAAAAGTAGAACATCTTTAAACAAATAAAGATGAATCTTAAAGATCTATAAAGCAAGAGGAAACAAAATAAAAAATTAGTAGAAAAAAGACAGTAAAGATTGGAGCATAAATAAAATGTATATGAAAAAAGTACAAAAATCAATTAAATAAAAAGTTCACTTTATAAAAAGATAAAACAAAATCAATAAGTCTTTAGTACTCTGAAAAAGAGAGATATCCCAAATACATAAAATCAGAGACAAGAGAGAAGACATTGCAACGGATACTGAAGAAATTCAAAGGATCATTAGAGGCTTCTAAGACTATGAGCAATTGTATGACAATAAATTGGAAAACCTAGAATAGCCAGATTACTAGATGCATTAAACCTATCAAGATTGAACTATGAAGAAATCAAAAACCTTAATAGACAAATAGCAATAAGATCAAAACCTTAATTAAAAAGTCTCTTCGCAAAGTCTGTAACTTAATGACTTCACTGATGAATTTTACTAAACATTTAAAGAAGAACGAATACCATTACTTCTCAAAGTATTGTGAAAAATAGAGGAGAGAGAAATACTTCCAAACACATTTCACAAGGCCAGTATTATCCTGATACCAAAACCAGACTAAGAGACATAAAAAATAAACAAACAAACAAAAAAGCTACAGGCCAATATCTCTAATGAACATTGGTATAAAAATCTTCAGCAAAATGCCAGCAAACTGGTATCAGCAACATATTGTAAACATTGTTTATCAAGAATAAGTGGGATTTGTTCCAGGAAGGCGAGAATGGTTCAACATAAACAAATCAATCAATGTGATACATTGTATCAACAGAGTGAAGGATAAAAACCGTATAATCATTTCAAGAAATGCTGAGATAGCATTTGATAAAATTCTATATCCCTTTATAATAAAAACCCTTAAAAACACTGGGTATAGAAGGAACATACATCAACATAATAGAAGTCATATATGACAGGCACTCAGCTAATTATTATACTTAGAGGGGAAAAATTGAAAGTCTTTCCTCTAAGATTGGGAACATGACAAGGATGCTCACTTTCACCAAAGTTATTCAACATAGTGCAGGAAGTCCTAGCTAGAGATATCAGGCAAGAGAAAGAAATAAAGGGCATCCAAATTCAAAAGAAAAAAAAATCAAATTATCCTGTTTGCAGATGATATGGTTGTAATTTTGGAAAAACCTAGACTCCACCAAAAAACTTTTAGTAAAGTTTCAGGATACAAAATCAGTATGCAACAATCAGTAGCATTTTTTTTTTTTTTTTTTAAGATGGAGTCTCACTCTGTTGCCAAAGTTGGAGTGCAGTGGTGTGATCTTGGCTCACTGCAACCTCTGCCTTCCACATTCAAGCGATTCTCATGCCTTAGCCTCCCAAGTAGCTGGGACTACAGGCATGCACCACCACACCTGGCTAATTTTTTGTATTTTTCTAGTAGAGACAGGGTTTCACCACATTGGTCAGGCTGGTCTTGAACTCCTGACCTCAGGTGATCTGCCACCTTGGCCTCCCAAAATGTTGGGATTACAGGTGTAAACCACTGTGCCCAGCCAATCAGGAGCATTTCTACATGCCAACAATAAATAATCTTAAAAAAAATTCAAGAAAGTAATCACATTTACAATAACTACAAATAAAATACCTAGAAATAACCCAAAAATATGAAAGACCTCTCTAATAAAAACTATAAAATATTGATGAAAGAAATTGAAGAGGGCACATACAGAAAGGAAAGATATTCCATGTTCATGGATTGTGGAATAAATATTGTTAAAATGTACATACTACCCAAAGCAATTTCTAAAGTCTATGCAATCCCTATCAACACAAACTGGTGCCTGTCAAAGGATGGGATGAGGGGAGGGAGTGTATTAGGAAAAACAGTTAATGCATGCTGGGCTCAATACCTAGGTGATGGGTTGATAGGTGCAGCAAACCACTATGGCACACATCTACCTATGTAACAAACCTGCACATCCTGCACAGAACTGGAAATAAAAAATTAAAAAGTAAAAAAAAAAAAAAAAAAGAAACCATGGTGGTCAGAATGCAGTGACATGACATATTAAAAATGCTGAGAGAAAAAACCATCAACCAAGAATTCTACACTCAGCAAAAGTATCCTTCAAAAATGAGAGAGAAATGAAGACATTTTCAAATAAACACAAAAACTGAGGTAATTCATTAGTAGCAAATTTGCTCTTCAAAAAATACTCAAGGAAGTCTTTCAGGCTAAAATGAAAGGTTAATAGACTGTAACTTGAATCCCCATGAAGAAATGAGGAACACTGGTAAACCTAACTACAAAGGTAAATAGAAAGCACAAATTTCTTTTTGTTTATAACTCTTTATCTGATTTGAAAGACAACTGATAAAGTAATTAGAAAAAAATAAAATAAAATACCAATGACATTATTCAATGAAATAAAAAAAAAATCCTAAAATATATGTGGAATCACAAAAGATCCCAAATAGCCAAAGTCACAAAAACAACAAAAAAGAAAACTTCAGGTATCACATTACCTGACTTCAAATAATATTATACAGCTATAGTAACCAAAACATCATGGCATTGAAATAAAAACAGGCACATAGACCAATAAAAAAGAATAGAGAACTCAGAAATAAATCTATAACATCTATAGTGAACTCATTTTTTATAAAGGTGCCAAGAACTTACACTGGGGAAAGAAGACTCTCTTCAATAAAAGGTGATAGAAAAACTGAATGTTCATATGAAAAATAATGAAACTAGACCCTTATTACTCACCATATGCAAAAATCAAATCAAAATTCATTAAATCTAAACCTGGAAATATAAAAAGCAAAGATTTCTTGAGTAATACCTCAAAAGCATAGGCAACCAAAGCAAAAATAGATAAAAGGAATCACATCAAGTTATAATGCTTCCGCACAGCAAAGGAAATATTCAACTAAGTGAAGACACAACTCACAGGAATGGAGATAATATTTGCAAACTATCCATCTGACAAGGGACTAATGACAGAATATGTAAGGTGCTCAAACTACTCAATACAAAAAACCCTAATAATCTGATTTTAGAAATGGGCAAAAGTTATGAATACATATTTCTCAAAAGAAGAAATACAAATGGCAAACAGGTATATGAAAAGGTGTTCAACGTTACTGATCATCAGAAAAATGCAGATTAAAACTGTAATGAGTCGTCGTCTCACCCCAGTTAAAATGGTTTTTATCCAAAAGGTGAGCAATAATGAATACTGGCAAGGATGTGGATAAAAGATAACCCTCATACACTGTTGATGGGAATGTAAATTTGTGCAACTACTATGGAGAAAAATTTGAAGTTTTTAAAAAAAACTAAAAATAGAACTTCCATATGATCCAGCAATCCCACTGCTAGATATATATCCAAAAGTTAGGAAATCAGTATATCAAAAAGATATCTGCACTCCCATATTTATGTTCAGCACTATTCATAATAGTCAAGATATATGAAATCAACTTAAGTGTTCATCAACTGCCAAATAAAGAAAATGTGGTACAAATATACAATGGAGTATTATAAATCCATAGAAAATAATGAGATCCTGTAATCTGCAACAACATGAATGGAACTGGAGGATATTATGTTAAGTAAAATAAACCAGGTACAGAAAGATAAATTTTCCATGTTTTTGCCTATTCATAGGAGATAAAAATTAAAACAATTGAACTCATGGATAAAGAGTAGAATGATAGTAGAGGCTGGGAGGGGTAGTGTCTGTGTGTGGGGCATGTGGTGATGATTAATATGTACAAAAATACAGTTTGATATAATGAATAAGATCTAGTATTTTATAGTACAACATAATGACTACAATCAACAATCTATTGTACATTTTAAAATAACAGAAAAGTATAATTTTACTATTTTTAACACAAAAGATAAATGCTTGAGCGGATGGATAACCCATTTACCCTGATGTAATTAGTGCACACTGTATGACTACATCATGTATCCTATACATATACCTACTATATACCCATAAACATGGAAAATTACAAAAATAAACTTATAAATATGTTTTTATACCTTTAGGTGTGGTTCCCACATCTGAGCATACCTTCTAAGAGAGTAATTTTTAAAAAGTACAAATGCTGTAGGTATATGTGTAGATATTAAAATGTTATTTATAATAGCAAAGATTGTGGGTCATATGTGACACTGACAACAGAGGAATGTTGAATACATTTTAATATTGTGCTTATCCATGTACCATCTAATCAAACACTTAGTGTTTATCTATAACAGATAAAGATATTTTTTAAAACACAACTTCAATATCTTATCAAAACCAATAAAATGAAGGTCATTTAGAAATATCTTTAAATCACTTAATACAAGTATGTTTTACATTTTCCTTAATTTTCACAGAAATATCTGTTTAAATCAGGTTCCAAACAAATTTTATGCATTATTAATATCCCCCTAAAGTCTCTTTAACTTATAACAAGCTAAAACTGACCCTGTATTCTGTATCGTTTTCTTTCAAATGCCAGTCAGTTATTCAAAAATCTGGGTCATTTGTCATATAGAATTTCCCACGTTGTATTTGGCTAACTTTTTATGGTTATCATTTAACATGTTTTTCTAAGCTTCATTTTTTTCCTGAAAACTGGCAGTTGGATCTAAAGGCTTAGTAAGATAAAAGCTTATTATTAGTTTTTTATAATAATAATAATAAAAAAATTTAAAAAAGCAAGAGCAAGGCAGAGATGGTACTGTATGCTTCATATTGCATTATATCAAAAGAAATGAAATCTTTGCTTTTCCTGCCTTTAGTAACAGTGGATTTCAATTATGAAACTGGAATTCATTTTTAAATGAAGGTCCCAATTAGCTTTCATCTGAAGGGTTAAACAGCCATTCATGACTAATACCTAGATCCACTGTTTCTTTCTTTCTATTTTTGTTGAGATAGGGTCTTTCTGTTGCCCAAGCTGGCCTCAAACTCGTGGCCTCAAGTGATCCTTCCACTTCCGTTTCCCAACCAGCTAGAATTACAGGTGTAAGACATGCCTTCTGGCTAGAATTACAGGTGTAAGACATGCCTCCAGCTATTATTTCATTAGGAAAAAAATTATGTAACAATCCTCCTTCATTTATAAGCTGTATTTATACTCCAAAGAATAACTTCTTCTTATTCCCTTTCTGGTCACACTGAAATACAATCCATGCAGAGTAAATGCATGATATTTTCCAATTTTCAGAATAATGAGTTAGTTCCTATGAAAACCCCAACTTTGATGAGAATTGTTAAAAGATCATGAACACATGTATTTTTAATGTTTTGATATGTTTCAATTCATTGAAGTTATTATTAGTAAGATAGTTACGTTTAGCCCCTATTTTTGGCCACTGAGCTTCCCTAAAAGTCAATTTGTATGTCCTTCTGACATTACCCCATACTTTGCATGTCTCTTGGCTTTTAGAGACAACAAGATAACCACACTCATCTTGTAGTTGTCTTGCCCTAGAGAGGAGCTACAATCTCCGTCATTCCAAATTTTGGCAGAAGAGGAAGAGTGTTTCATACTGGTGTGTCTGCAGGCTAGGACAAGGGAAGAGTCCAAAATTGGGAGTGGGGGGAATGGAGATAATACTCCTTCTGTGAACTTTAATGAGAACTGGTTCTGTAGGAGGTTTCTCTCTGTGTGTGTGTATTTCTTTCTCTTCATTCAGGTCAGTTTGGTGAAAGAAAGGTATTTTTTGAAAGCCTGAGGGCTTTCATCATTGACTTCTTGAATGATTATGTCACATTTATCTCACTACTTTCTAGTTTGTTTTTATTAAATTAGAAAAATAAAGTTTGGAGCCAGAAAGCACTTTTGGCCAGGACTCAAAATACTTGGATTCTCAGAACCTCCTAACTATGTGATCATAGACAAAACCTAAATATAGACCAATGGAACAGAACAGAGCCCTCAGAAATAATACCACACATCTACAGCCATCTGATCTTTGACAAACCTGAGAGAAACAAGAAATGGGGAAAGGATTCCCTATTTAATAAATGGTGCTGGGAAAATTGGCTAGCCATAAGTAGAAAGCTGAAACTGGATCCTTTCCTTACTCCTTATACGAAAATTAATTCAAGATGGATCAGAGACTTAAATGTTAGACCTAATACCATAAAAACCCTAGAAGAAAACCTAGGTAGTACCATTCAGGACATAGGCATGGGCAAAGACTTCATGTCTAAAACACCAAAAGCAACGGCAGCAAAAGCCAAAATTGACAAATGGGATCTAATTAAACTAAAGAGCTTCTGCACAGCAAAAGAAACTACCATCAGAGTGAACAGGCAACCTACAGAATGGGAGAAAATTTTTGTAATCTACTCATCTGACAAAGGGCTAATATCCAGAACCTATAAAGAACTCAATCAAATTTACAAGAAAAAAACAAACAGCCCCATCAAAAAGTGGGCAAAGGATATGAACAGAACTTCTCAAAAGAAGACATTCATACAGCCAACAGACACATGAAAAAATGCTCATCATCACTGGCCATCAGAGAAATGCAAATCAAAACCACAATGAGATACCATCTCACACCAGTTAGAATGGCAATCATTAAAAAGTCAGGAAACAACAGGTGCTGGAGAGGATGTGGAGAAATAGGAACACTTTTACACTGTTGGTGGGATTGTAAACTAGTTCAACCATTATGGAAAACAGTATGGCGATTCCTCAAGGATCTAGAACTAGATGTACCATATGACCCAGCCATCCCATTACTGGGTATATACCCAAAGGATTATAAATCATGCTGCTATAAAGACACATGCACATGTATATTTATTGCGGCACTATTCACAATAGCAAAGACTTGGAATCAACCCAAATGTCCATCAGTGACAGACTGGATTAAGAACATGTGGCACATATACACCATGGAATACTATGCAGCCATAAAAAAGGATGAGTTTGTGTCCTTTGTAGGGACACGGATGCAGCTGGAAACCATCATTCTTAGCACACTATTGCAAGAACAGAAAACCAAACACCGCATGTTCTCACTCATAGGTGGGAACTGAACAATGAGATCACTTGGACTCGGGAAGGGGAACATCACACACTGGGGCCTATCACGGGGAGGGGGTAGCGGGGAGGGATTGCATTGGGAGTTATACCTGATGTAAATGACGAGTTGAGGAGTGCTGACGAGTTGATGGGTGCAGCTCACCAACATGGCACAAGTATACATATGTAACAAACCTGCACGTTATGCACATGTACCCTAGAACTTAAAGTATAATAATAATAATAAATAAATAAATTTAAATTAAACAAATATTCTGGCTCTCATTTTTTTTTCACTTAAAAAATGAGGATTATTATAAGTGTCACTTTAACTTTCAGAAAAGATGTGCAAATATTACTAAAGCAAAAGTTGGATGTCTTCAAAAAACACAAGTGTACAATTGTGTGTTGCTTAATGACAGGGATACACTTTAAGGAATACATTGTTAGGTGACTTCATTGTTGTGCAAACATTAGAGAGTGTGTAGTTTACATAAACTGAGATAGTACAGCCTACCCCATACCTGGGCTATATAATTTATCCGATTACTCCCAGGCCACAAACCTGTACAGCATGTTGCTGCATTGACTAGTGTTGGCAATTTTATTTTTGTATTTTTTTTTTAATTTTTTGACAAGAATGAGACTTTAATCAGTTTTAAGGGGAGTTTATAGTATAGGCAATTTTAACACAATGTTAAATATCTGTGTATCGAAACATATTTAGATGGAGAGGGCACTGCAAGATGGCCTAATAGAAGCCTTCATCAATCATCCCTCCCATAGGAACACCAATATAACAACTATCTACACAAAAAACACATTCACAGAAACGAAAAATTATGTGAGGTATCACAATACCTGGTTTTAACTTCATGCCACTAAAAGAGGCACTGAAGAGGGTAGCAAAACAGCCTTAAATTACTGATGCCACCCTTCTTCCTTACCCCCAACGGTGGCCATGTGGCAAAGATAATCTATGTGCTTGGGTGAGGGAGAGTGCATTGGACTAAGTGCTGCTCTGTCACAGCAGAAAGAAAAACATGGCTAAACTCAGCTGATGTCTACACATGAGGGAACATTTAGACCAGCTTTAGCCAGAGGGGAATTAGCCATCCCAGTGGTTGGAATTTGAGTTTTCGGAAGCCTTGCCCATGAGGGCTAAGGGGCTCTGGGGTCCTAAATACACTTGAAATGCAGTCTAGGGTAAAAAGACTTGCAATTTCTAGAAAGTCCTAGCACCATACTGGGCTCAGAGCTAGTGGATATGGGACACCAGTCAAGGTGACTAAGGGAGTGCTTGTGCCTCTCCCCCAACAAACCCAGGCAGCACAGTTTGCAGCAACAAAAGTGACAAGTAAGGAGGACTTTGTCTTGCATCTTGGATACCAGGTCAGTCATATTAGGATAGGGCACTGGGAAGAGTCATGAGTCCCCCATTCCAGGCCCTAGCTCCTGAACAACATATCTAGACATACCCTAGACCAGATGAGAACTTGCTACCTTAAGGAAAGAAGCCAGAACATGCTGACAAAAATGCCATTGGGCCTTGAAGAACCAGCAGCAATACCTAGGTAGTTAATCATGGGCCTTGGGTGAGTCTCTGACAGATGCTGGCTTCAGGTACCAGCTTGGCCACATTGGGTAGAGCACCAAGAGGGCTACTGACTTCCCTGATTCTAGACCTTGGCTCTTGGATGGCATCTCTCAACATGTCCTGGGCCAAAAGGGAGCTCACTGCCCTGAAGGGTGAGTTCTAGGCCTGATGGCTTCACTACAGGATGACTGAAGAGCCCTTGAGGTCTTTAAGTGAACATCTGTGATAGCCTGGTAGTACCTCTCTTGAGTTTCTGGTGGTGGTGGCCATGAGGAAAGGCTCCTCTGCCTGGGGAAAAGGGAGGGAAGAGTAGGAAAAATATTATCTCGTGGTTTGAGTGACACCTTAGCCTCAATACAATAGAATAACAGGCAGATTTCTAAGGTTTTTGATTCCACTCCCTGGCTTCCAGATAGTACTTGTGGACCCACCTGAGGACTGAGGGAACTCACTACCCTGATGAAAAAGACAAGCCTGGTTGGTTTTGTCACCTGCTGATTATAGAGTTCTAGGGCCTTGAGCAAACATAAGCAGTAGCCAGGTAGTTGTTACACTGGGCTTTGGTTGAGACCAAGTGCTGTGCCGGCTTCAGTTCTGACCCAGTGTAGTCTCAGTGGTAGTGGCCACAGAGGTGTTTATGTCTAGCTTCAGGCAGCTCAGCAGGTAGACAGAGACTCTGTTTGGGAGAAAGTAAAGGAAGAGGACAAGAGTTTCTACCACTTTCAACTTTTCCCCCTAAGTATAATGTTGACTGTGAGTTTGTCATAGATAGCTTTTATTACCTTAAAATATATCCCTTCTATGCCGATTTTGAAGAGGGTTTTAATCATAAAGGGATGCTGGATTTTGTCAAATGCTTTTTATGCATCTCTATTGAGGTAATAATATGATTTTTGTTTTTAATTCTGTTTATGTGGTGTATCACATTTATTGAATTGTGTATGTTAAACCATGCCTGCATCTCTGGTATGAAACCCACTTGATCATGGTGGATAATTTTTTTTGATGTGCTATTTGAATACTCACAGTGAACTGATCTTCAAAAATGCAAAAAAAAAAAAAAAAAAAGAAAAAAAAATGTAAACTGGGAAAAGGACCCCCTATTCAATTAAAATGATGCTGAGATAACTGGCAAGCCACATGTAGAAGAATAAAATTGGATCCTCATGTCTCACCTTATAAAAAAATCAACTCAAGATGGATCAAAGACTTAAACCTAAGACCTGAAAACATAAAATTTCTAGAAGATATCAGAAAAACTATTTTAGACATTGGCTTAGGCAAAGAGTTTATGATGAAGAACCCCAAAACAAATGCAACAAAGATAAATAGATGGGAGTTAATTAGACTAAAAAGCTCTGCACAGCAAAAGAAATAACCAGCAGAGAAAATAAACAACCCACAGAGTGGGAGAGAATTTTCACAAACTATGCATTAAAAAAAGGACTAATTACCAGAATCTACAAGGAACTCAAACAAATCAGCAAAATCCCCAAATAATCTCATCAAAAAGTGGGATAAGGACATGAATAGATATTCTCAAAAGAAGATACACAAATCACCAAAAAGTATATGGGAAATGCTCAACATCACTATTTATAAGGGAAGTACAAATCAAAACCACAATGAGATATCACCTTACTCCTGTAAGAATGGCCATAATCAAAAAATTAAAAAATAATAGATGTTGGCATGGATGTAGTGAAAAGGGAACACTTTTCCTATGCTCATGGGAATGTGAACTAGTACAACCAATATGGAAAACACTATGGAGATTCCTTAAAGAACTAAAAGTAGATCTACCATTTGATCCAGCAATTTCACTACTGGGTATCCACCCAGAGTAAAATAAGTCACTATATAAAAAAGAAACTTGTACATGCATGTTTATAGCAGTGCAATTGACAATTGTAAAAATATGAAAACAGCCCAAATGCCTATCAATCAACAAGTGGATAAAGAAAATTAAAGGAAATGTGATACACACACACACACACACACACACACACACACACACACACACGCACATCATGAAATACTACTTAACCATAAAAAAGAATGAAATACATTTGCAGCAACCTGGATGGAGTTGGAGACCATTATTCTAAGTGAAATAACTCAGAAATAGAAAACGAAACATTGTGTGTTCTCACTTATGAATGAGAGCTAAGTTATGAGAACACGAAGGTATAAGAATTATAAAGTGAACTCTGTGGACTCAGGGGTAAGAGTGGGAGGGGGGCAAAGGTTAAAAGACCACTCATTGAGTATAGTGTACACTGCTTGGGAAACAGGTGCACCAAAATCTCAGAAACCACCACTAAAGAAATTATCCATGTAACCAAACACCACATGTTCCCCCAAACTATTGAGATTTTTTAAAAAGACAAAAAAATTAAGATAACACAGAAAAGGAATTCAGAATTTGATTAGATACATTTAATAAAGAGATTGAAATAATTAAAAAGAATCAAGCAAACATTCTGGAGTTGAAAAATGCAACTGAGATATTGAAGAAGGCATCAGAATCTCTTATTGGCAGAATTGATTAAGGAGAATAAATAATTAGTGAACTTGAAGAGAGGGTATTTGAAAATACACAGTCAGAGGAGACAAAAAAATAAGAAAGAATGAAACACACTTACAAGATCTAGAAAATTCTCTCAAAAGATCAAATCTTAGAGTTATTGGCCTTAAGCATTTATGGGTTAACCCATTACGGGAAGGGGTAGAGAAAGAGATAGGGGTAGAAAATATTTTTAAAAGAGATAACAGAGAACTTCCCAAACTGAGGAAAACATATTAACATTCAAGCAAAAGAAGTTTATAGAACACTATGCAGATTTAACTCAAAGAACACTACCTCAAGGCATTTAAATCAAACTCCCAAAGGTCAAGGATAAAGAAGGATTCTAAAAGCAACAAAATAAAAGAAACAAATAACTTGCAAAGGAGCTGCAATAGGTCTGGAAGGTTTAAAGGCCAAGAAAGAGTGGCATGACATATTTCACTTGCTGAAGGAAACATCTCTTAACACAGAATATATCTGGCAAAAATATACTTCAAACATGAAGGAAAAATAAAGACTTCCTGACAAACAAAACCTGAGGTATTTTATCAACACCAGACTTGTCCTATGAGAAACACTAAAAGGAATTCTTTAATTGCAGCACTCTTGACAATAGCAAAGACATGGAACCAACTTAATGCCCATCAATATAGAATGGATAAAGAAAATGTGGTACATATACACCATGGAATATTATGCAATCACTAAAAATGAGATCATGAACTTTGCAACAACATCGATGCAGCTGGAGGCTATTATTCTAAGCTAATTAAAAGAAACAGAAAACAAAATACCACATGTTCTTACTTATAAGTGGAAGCTAAACAGTGAGTACACATGGATACAAAAAGGGAACACAATAGACACTGAGGCATACTTAAGGGTAGAGTGTGGGAAGAGAGAGAGGATCTAAAAATTACTTATGAGATACTATGCTTATTACCTGGATGATGAAATAATCTGTATGCCAAACCCCTGTGTCATGTAACTTACCTATATGACAAACCTACACATGTACCCCTGAAGCTAACAATTTAAATAGTAATAATAATATATAGCAGCTTAAAATAAAAGGAAATAACTGATACATGTTTCCTGATACCCACTGCACATTTCAATCATAGTAAATTACTGAGGTCTGAATCTGGCTTGATGTAAAGATGTGAACTCCTTGGTTGCAGAAACTGCATTTATTTTTCACTACTATGGACTCATTTACCCAGTAGTCAGTGGAATACCTGGCACACGGCTATGGTTAAGTAAATACATGTTGAATAAATAATTTTCTTTTGAAAGAAAGTTGGTTAACGTAAGTGTTTGATGTATCACTGGCTCCAGAATGGGACAGCCTTTGAGTCATGCACCAACAGGGAGAGATATAAACAGAAGTGTAGCTATGTTCATATTAAAAGCCATCACTCTAATGTTATGGCCATGTTCATTGACTATTTCCATTCTACGTGCCCCTCAACCCCCAGAAAAAAGAAACACAAGAACAGATCAGCGTGGATTCTATTACAGTGCTAATGATAACAGCATCTTTGTAACCTACCTAATAGGTGCAAAAGTAATTGTGGTTTTGCCATTTTAATGGCAAATTTTAAAAACTGCAATTACTTTTGCACCAACATAATAGTGTGCCAGAACTTTTTTTCATGTCTGCTGAGTTTGCTTTTCCTTGAGCTTGTAACAAGTATTGTTTTATGCAACATTTTATTAGATCTTGATTTCACATGGACTGTGGACAGATATACCCATACTTATTTCAATCAGCTTATAAACTATTTTTTTTTAAATAAAGACATAGACCTAGATTCATATTCTTTTGTTTTCATTTGGGGCAGTAACTATTATAATATGCCTTTTGAGTACATCAAGTAATTTTAAAGCTTTACTTCCATGTACTAATATATTTTTAAAAATCTCTTTAGTATGTATTACCCTTAGGGCCATTTAGTGTCAAATTATAATTTTTTTGATAATCATTCTGTTATGTAACTTTTGAGATAGAAGCTGTGATATTATTTGGGGAGCTGGGAGCAATTTGGGGCTTGTTATAGGTGTTTTTTTCTCAATAAATTAGTGAAAGGAGACTAAGGAAAGAATCATGATTATTATTTAAAATAGCTGATTGCATGATAATAAACAAGGAAGTCATCTGGTTATCTTTGTTTTTGCTTCAGACAATGCTTCAGATTTCTATAGATACAGACATCTAGGTGATTGTATGAAATTGTCACCATTTCCAAAATATTTTCTCGAAAATATATGATGCAGGTTCAATCAAGCCTGTGATAGGCTGCGTTTGTGTGGGTGTGACTAGGGAGGGAGAAAATATCAAAGTACAAAATAGAACATTTCTGAATAGAGCTACACATGCTTCGATTAGACAAATTCTAAGATTTTTGTACCATCTTCACATTCCCAATAATTCTGTTTCTACAGACTCCTGTGAAAGGAAGAAATTGGTTGGCTTCTCTGTAAGCCCCTCCTAGCCAGAGCAGTCAAGAAAATGCTATGCAATGTATCCCCTTGTTTATTCTACTCAACATGTGCAGATCTTTGAATCTGTGTCTTTTTATTAACTCGACTTTTTGATAATATGGTCATGCACCACATAACAATGTTTTGTTAAATGATAGACCTCATAGATGACAAAAGTGGCCCTATAAGACTGTAATAGAGCTGAAAATTTTCTATCACCTAGTGACATCATAGCATAATTACTTTATTTTAGAAATAAATTTAGTGTAGCCTAGGTGTACAGTGTTTATAAAGTCTGTATTAGTCTCCAGTAATATCCAGGGCTTCACATTGGCTCACCTCTCCCTCATTGACTCATCCAGAGCAACGTCCAGTCCTACAAGCTCCATTTATGGTAAGTGTCCTATCCAGGTGTTCCATTTAAAGATTGTTTTAACCATAACTTTGTTGTACCTTTCCTGTTTAGTTACACAAATATTTATCACTGTGCTTTAATTATCTACAATATTTAGTACAGTAACATGCTGTATAGGTTTGTAGCTTAGGAGAAATAGACCACATCATCTAGGTTTCTGTAAGTACCCTCTATGGTGTATGCAAAATAAAAAAATTCTGTAACAATGCATTTCTCAGAATGTATGCTATCATTAAGCAACATGTGACTGTATATGATAACAGGATACACTTATAAATAAAGTAGATAAAATGATAAAAATCTTGAGTAGACTTTCAGAACAAACTGCTGAGAGAAAAATATATTGTGCGTTGTGTGTTTGTAAATTTCCAAAGGAAATATATCATGAGTACAAATTGATGGAAGTGATCAGGGTTTTTTGAAAGCATAACTGGATTGGTGTATAAAGGAATATGTATGATTTTCTATTAATTATTTAACAAAATGGATACATGTGAAAAAGGTAACGGCTTTTCTTTTTTGTCTTTCTCTGAAGCACAACTGTTGCAGATGCTCTTAGATTTTACATAGAACATGGAAAAACTTTAAAAAACAAACATCTTTAATTCTTGGGTACAATGTTTACAAATAGTAATAGCTCATATTTTTATCACTGAAAGGTTTGCAAACCTTTTCTCTACATAGTTATTACCTTTATCCATATTAGTATATGGTGGGCAGAGGAGAATTTGTCTTTTTTTACTTAAGGGAAATTAGCTCAGAGAGATTAAATAGTTAATGGGGCAATATAGGAATCTGGCCCTCTGAGCCCCTGTGCAAGGGTTTGCCTCCTATTCACCACACATCTTTTGGGCCCTGGGAGCGAATGCTTCTTATGGCACCATCTTGAGCAAATAATTTCAGTTTTTTGTTTGTTTTTTTGCTTCATTTGCCCCCATATCAGATGGATGATGTTTCAAAAATTCTTGGAGAGTTACAAATAATTTCTGTCTTTTCTGTTTCACAGGAGAAAGAGACATTATACAAATGTGAGCTGTTGTCACAGCAATGATAAGAAATCAGGGGTCAAAAGATGTGGAGTAAAAGGGAATTTCAGAGAAACCACAAAACACAATAAGAAACAGAGACAGGAGAAGATTGCTTTGACAAAATTGGAGAAGGTGAAATCTTGGCATCCTCTTATTTCTGTGGAGAAGATGATATTGTCAGGCTGAGCTGGAAGAATCACATGGTCATACTGTAAGTGCTATGGTTCCGAGTGCCACATCCAGATCAATTTTCAACCTGAGATTTATAATGATAATCCCCACAAGTCGCTTGAGATCCTTAACAGTGAGGTTTTTAGTGAGTTTAACCAACTCTCCGTGCTTGAAAACTTGCCTACAGGGGGCAGCGCAAATACAACTAAACTTAGGGGCAAAGCATGAAATGCATCCAGATTCACAATTGTTTCAGGATTCGCTTGCAACTGAAGCACTGGCTACACAAGACTTGGCTGAGGGAATGTATATAAAACAGAATATACCAGTATGATGTTAGTTTTAAAGGTCAATTTTTAGCAGTGGGAGGGTTAGCATTAACATTCATAATGTCACCTGTTATATATGTGTTACTTTGACATTTTAATAATTTAGAATATAGAAATGAATATGCTAATACCACTTGGTAGAGCTAATGCCCCTATATATATATCACTTGGAATTGTTACAAATTGGTTGAGAATACAAGATCCCTTCTTATGAACTTGGAATTGTTAGAAATTGGATAAAAATTAGAGATGATCCCTTCTTATGACTTCAGCCTAGGAGTACATTGTGGAAAGCCAGGACCAAATCTGACACACTGAAACTTTGATTCCTGATTTTTGAACAAGGAAAAAAACTAGGTGATGTAAACTGGCTTCCCAAGAAGTTATGAATACAGAAACTGGATGTCAGCTATAGATGATCTAGGCTGAGTTGCCTATTCTCTGCCCTTTGCCCTATCCTAAACCTGTGTGGATGGAAATGAGCCCACCATTTGCTCTGAACTGGTGCATTCCTTCCTCACTGCAGGTTGAAGAGGTCTTGAAACATTGTGCTTTCCTCTCCAGGGGAAGGATAGCACTGGCAGCCATTCACTGGCCCAGCAATATCCTGGATTGAGAGGGTATCATTTGTATTACTTGCTGAATGAAACATAGTGAAAATGACTACAGATACCCTCAACTAAGTCCAAGACATCATTTTCAAATCAGGACGGCCCTTGCCATCTAGACTGAACAGAGATTCCAGTTTCCGGGAGAGTTGATGGAGTAATGATAAAAGCACCTCCCAAAACTTTTGCCTTGGTAAGTTTTGGATTCAGGAGACATCTGAGTTCCCATTCCCTTCAAACTTTCAATGACAGTGACTTACAGTTCCCCACAAATTTCCCTTGATTTCCTGACCATGGAGCCACATATTATGTTCTTTCTATCCATATATTAATACGTGGGTATAAGCCAAGATATAGGACTTTAAGCACTTTGCATGGACGCCTTGTCCGTATCACTGACCTTGTATTCTCAAAGCTTACCACTGGGCCCTAAGTCCTTTACTGAATGTAAAGCATTCAATAAAGAGTTTAAGGGCTCTTTTGTTTATTTCTGCCACATCCAGAATGTTTGGTTTAATTAAGATCTGAAAAGGAATTGTATTTAAACTTCTCATTTAGACCCTTCTAAGGAAAATGCCAAGAAAAGAAGATTGTGATCTTTTTCTTGGTGGTTTCATAATAGAAAGTCTTAAGAACAGTTACAGCTGTTGAAATTCACTGAATTGGAGATAGCTATCCAACTACTAGTTGTACTTTCTCACTAACTCTCTTAATTATTTCTAGGTACTACAGAGTGGCACATAACTAAACATTATCAAGGAATTTTACAGCCCTAGGCCTTCTATTACCATGTATTACAGTCTGCTGTAATCATTCTAATGGTCTAAGATGTTGCAACTAATTTACTCAAGGCCTGAACGCCAGAAGTGCCGAAATTTTCTGATAGTTTTATTCTGCATCCAACCATTACCAAGAAGGAGGATGTATTGCTTCTCATTTCTTTACAAGTGTCAGTGCAAATCCAGCCATCAAACAAAAGTTAGACCTAAAAGCTTTTAGATTACAGCGATTATTACAGATTCTACATGAGATAAAAATGTAATTGCTCCATTTCTTTTATTCTTTATTTCATTTTCTTCCCTCTCACTGTATATTTTAGATTGTCCTGCTTGACTGCCAGGTCAGACCCAGCACACAAAGACATTTGTCATAAGACTGGGGAGCTGCAGTGTTCTTTTTCATAATAAATGAAATGCTTGGAATTTCTCTTCCAAATGAATCACAAAACTTCCATGGTCATTTTCATTTTAAATTATTTTTTGTCTATGTAAACTCATGCATTGCCTATAAAGGAATAATATTTCCAGCCATGTTGATAGTGACAGAGAATGAGCTGAAGGCAGAAATCCTTCACAGGTAAAGTGGTGCGTGCATTTTTTTCATCTTGCTCCTTTTTTCCTTTTCCATATTCACTCATCCTTTTAAATTCTTTGAATCTATTTTTTCCTCCCTCTCTCCTTTCCTATCCTCTATCTCTACCTTTGTCACTTATTAATTCCTCTTCTTTTTCTCCAGACTTGGATATTCGTCCATTCCCTCATCATTCTCTTTCATACACATTCTCTGACTTGTAGATCCTAAGATTCTTATATTCTAAAACGAACCCTGTGCTTAACAGGGTATGTTTATAAACTATTTGACTGAGGAGGAATTGCCCCAGTTATCAAAGACATCCTGTTCGGAATGTCAGCCTTTTACTCTTGTTCATGCTCAGAGAAACAGTGCTGCAGGGATTATAGCCTCAGTCGCTGGAATATGGCAGACCCAGATTTTAAATTTGTTTGCCCTTTGCCTCCTAATATCCATTTTCCCCTAAGTTTACCTGGGCACATTTCCCAGTTTGCCTTGCAAATAAACGTGTTGCCATATAACTGCCCTTTGTCTAATAAAATGAAACTGAACATGTTTTGTATAGTTTCTGGGTAGAGTCCTTAAACGGAGAAGGAACTCTGTTCTTATTATCTATCTTATGTCCTGAAATGCTTATGTGATGTCTGAAGCTCCAGCAGTCATTTGTAACCATTAAGACAAGAGTCTTTTCCTAGGGAGGATGAGATGGAATAAACTGATAACTTTGTGGATTACTCATAATAGTCCTGAATTGCCTATGTTTGTTTATTTGTTTAAAAAAAAAAAGTGAAACAGATCAACTTTTATTATGTTTAAACTACTTTTTAATTGAAGTTTTCCATCCTATGCAGCTGAATCTAATTGTAACTGAGGCACCCAGATTTTCCCAATTCCTGTTTCTACCCCAGATGCCCTGCTGCTTATCTGAGTTTCTGGAATGATTTTTCATTTGATTACTTTCTACATGTCCCTGTTTCCTAATGCATTAATATTGGGTTTGCCAATAAGAAACTTTTTAGAGTTGGAATACTGCTGATCATTTCTGTTTGCTAGTTTTTGGTAACCAAATCATTTTGACTTCTAGGATCAGCCATCGTTTATGCTTTTTTGCCCAATTTTGATCCATGCTGTATTCTGCCTGTAAAATGTGCCCCAAAGTCATGCACATAACCTTGAACTTCGGGTTTTGGTGGTTTGAGACCATTTCACTGATATTTCTCAATATTAATGAAAATTCTAGATGTTAATTCTTCATATTTTAAAAATTTTCATGTTGATTCTCACTTTTTTCTTTTTCTAAAATTTAGTTGATCTGTATTTCTATTAACATTTTTTTCTATTAGTGCGTCGTTGTTATATGTTCAAAACAAAATACGGAACACCTTAATTTACATATATTTTATGATGTAACTTACATCTGACAGTTTAATCTTTCTTAGTACTTCTGGTGAATGCCCCTTAGAATTAGAAGGAGGAAAATTTTACCTAATTATAATAGTTTACATATGCAAATATTATCAGATTTAATAATCATGTTTCCCTAGAAATGATGAACAAAGCCACATGTGTTTTAAGTGGATCATAAATCTTGCTGATTACGTTACTGTCCTGAGTCATTTACTATAAAGAAATTATAGTCATTAAACCTCTAAACTTTAGCTTAGCTCATTTCTCAAGCAGATATTTCTGTGTTTGAGATTTAAACATGGACCTAGAAGCAGCTTCTTTGCTCCTTCTCAAATCTCCTCCTGGTTCAGCCTACCCGCCTCCACTCCTGCCTCCACTATTTCCATCAGGGTGACCCAGAAGTTCTACAAGGTGTCCACCTCTGGCCCCCTGGCCTTCAGCAGAACACTCCTACACGAGTGGGCCCGGTGCCCCATCAGCTCCTTGAGCTTCTCCTGAGTGGGCAGCAGCAGCTTCACGGGTGGCCTGGGCGAAGGCTATGGCCAGCCAGCAGTATGGGACCATCACTGCGGTCATGGTCAACCAGAGCCTACTGAACCTGGAGGTGGGGACCCCAACAACCAGGCCATGTGCACCCAGGAGAAAGAGCAGATCAAGACCCTTAACAACCAGTTTGCCTCCTTCATCAACAAGGTATGGCTGCTAGAGCAGCAGAACAAGATGCTGGAGACCAAGTGGAGCCTCCTGCAGCAGCAGAAGATGATTCAGAGCAATGTGGACGACATGTTACAGAGCTACATCAACAATCTTTGGTGGCAGCTGGAGACTCTGGCCTAGGAGAAGCTGGAGGCTGAGCTTGGCAACATGCAGGGGCTGGTGGAGCACTTCAAGAACAAGTATGAGGATGACATCAGTAATCCTACAGAGATAATGAATTTGTCCCCATCAAAAAGGATGTGGATGAAGCTTATATGAACAAGGTAGAGCTGAAGTTTCGCCTGGAAGGACTGACTGAGGAGATCAATTTCCTCAGGCAGCTATATGAAGAGGAGATCCAGGAGCTGCAGCCCCAGATCTCAGACATACTGTGGTGCTGTCCATGGACAACAGCTGCTCCCTGGACATGGACAGTATCATAGCCGAGGTCAAGGTGCAGTACAAGGAGATTGCCAACGCAGCGGGGCTGAGGCTGAGAGCATGTACCAGATCAAGCATGAGGAGCTGCAGACCCTGGCTGGGAAGCATGGGGATGACCTGCATCGTACGAAGACGGAGATCTTCGAGATGAATCGGAACATGAGCCAACTGCAGGCTGAGACTGAGGGCCTCAAAGGCCAGAGGGCTTTCCCAGAGGCCGCCATTGCAGATGCTGAGCAGCTGCCCGGGGAGCTGGTCGTTAAGGATGCCAACACCACGTTGTCCGAGCTGGAGGCCGCCCTGCAGCCAGCCAAGCAGGATATGGCGCAGCAGCTACGTGAGTACCAGGCGCTGATGAACGTTAAGCTGGCCCTGGACATTGAGATCGCCACCTACACGAAGCTGCTGGAGGGCGAGGAGAGTCAGCTGGAGTCTGGGATGCAGAACATGAGTATCTATACGAAGACCACCAGTGGCTAGGCTGGTGGGCTGAGCTCAGCTTACGGGGGCCTCACAAGCCCCGGCCTGGGCTCCAGCTCTTTCAGCTGCATCAGCTCCACCAGGGCTGTGGTTGTGAAGAAGGTCGAGACTTGCAATAAGAAGCTGGTGTCCGAGTCCTCTGATGTCCTGCCCAAGTGAAGAGCCATGGCAGCCCCCCGCCAGCCTACCCTTCCTGCGGCTGCCCCAGAGTCCATGAGAAAGGCTGCTGTGCAGGAGAGCACAGGGAACAGGAGGCCCACCTGAGGCTTAGCCGTCGCCCTCAGCCCACCCGCGGGGGAGTTTTCTGCCTGGGGTACCCCTCTTGCCCATGCTCCCACTACAAAACAATTCCTTTTTTTTTTTTTCCCCAAAGCTAAACATGGCTTACAATTAAGAAATCAATAGACAATTTAGAGAAAATAGGCCGGGCATGGTGGCTCACTTCTGTAATCCCAGCACTTTGGCAGGCTGAGGTGGGCGGATCACGAGATCTGAAGATCCAGAGAGCATCCTGTCCAACATGGTGAAACCCTATCTCTACTTAAAATAAAAAAATTAGCTGGACATGGTGGCACATCTCTATAATTCCAGCTAAAGGGAGGCTGAGGCAGAAGAATCACTTGAACCAGGGAGTTGGAGGTTGCAGTGAGCCAACATCGCCTTGCCACTGCAGTCCAGCCTGGTGACAGAGTGAGACTCCATCTCAGGGAAAAAAAAAAAGAAAAAGAAAAAGAAAATCTAGAGAAAATAAGCACAAATTAGATGTCCTGGACTCTTAGCAAATGTTTTTCCTCTTTGGCTTTAATATCATACCTTATTGCTATGAACTTATTTACACTGAAGATAATTTAAATATGGATTAAGAATAAGAAAAGTATACTTTCTATGATACATAAACACTCAGCTTCAGATAAGTGAACAAAATAACTAGAGTGAGAGAATACTGTGTCATGTGGCTTGATAAAACTTAGCCCTATATGCTTTCTAAAGGAAAAGAAAGGTAGCTGGATTAACCAGAGCAGTGGCAATTAGAGAGAACATGACTTTAGCACTGAAACGTTTCACTGAAGAAAATCTAATAAATATGAGAACAATGAAAGTTAACTTCTCCAGGAAAATAAAGATGGACTATTTAGTGTGAATTAAGATTCACTAGCAATGTCTTCTTTTTGCAGCGTATATAAGAGTTGAAAGTACATTCACACAGATTTTCTCAATGTAATTCATGCAAGAACCAAAGGAAAGGTGTAACACATATATCCTTATCTACATTATACAGATTTGCAGCCCAAGTCTCCAAGGCTCAGATATATAAGTGATTTGGCATTAGGAAGTGACGGCTAAGACTGGAAAATTGAACCCAGGCTTTCAGCCTAAATGACAGTGCCATGTCACCCTATACTGCACAGTCAACTGAGAGTCAGCCTGCCCACACAAAGGGCTGTCATTTGAAGGGGAAGAGTCAATTCATTCTCTATTGCACTGGAAAGCAGGATGAGGACCACTGGGTGGAATTTACAGGGAGTCTGATTTTTGCCTCAATTTGAGGAAGAACTTTTCAATAATGAGAGCTGTCTAAGCAAGGAACAATCTGCCTTGTCAAATCAATAAGCAACCTGTTACTGAAGGCATTTAAGCCTAAGCCTATAGACCACTTCTCAGGAATACTAAAGGAAAGATGACTTGACGGACACATTTAACGTCTAAGACTTTATCCAACCTAAAGATTCAGTAGATGGTGTAGGATGACATTTGGAGAAGACGATCTATACCCTTGGACTTCAAAATCTTCAGGTCATATCTAAGCAATCCTGATGTGCTATGAAATGACGCAATTGATGTGCAACTCTGATGTTTCTTGCAGAAGCCCCTTTTAGCCAGATTTTCAGTTCAACTGGTACATCCAGACTGGTTGAATGTGATGGGCTGGAGATCTACGTTCTAATATGTTTAAGATCTGTTTCCTCTTATTGATGCTCCTGAAAACTTTGCTATTTCTGGAATCATTAGGTGAGACTATTTCCTCTATTGAAATATCACCTCAAACTATGTTTTGCATTTCTTTTAGGGGCTTGAGAGTTATCATAAGACATATCTGAATAATTAGTTGAGAGTTTGGGGGGCAGGTAGGGGAAAATTAGGAAATTGTTTAAATCTGGGGTAGAATCAAATTTAAGAATTTTGGCCAGGAATGGTTGCTCACGCCTGTAATCCCAGCACTGTGGGAGGCCAAAGTGGGTGGATCACCCGAGGTCAGGAGTTCAAGACCAGCCTGGCCAACTTGGGGAAACCCTCTTTCCACTAAAAATACAAAAAAAAAATGTAGCTGGGAGTGGTGGCGTGCACCTGTCATTCCAGCTACTGAGGAGACTGAGGCAGGAGAATCACCAGGAGACAGAGGTTGCAGTGAGTGGAGATTGTGCCACTGCACTCCAGCCTGGGTGACCAAGTGAGACTCTGCCTCAAAAAAAAAAAAAAAAAAAAAAAAAAAAAAAAAAATTGAGCATGAAATTAGTGCTAAGATGGACTCCAGTTTGCCATCTGCCCACACATGCATTTCTCACTTCCTTTCTTTTGCACTGCTGTGAAGCACAAACATTTCCTTATTCATCTTGTGCATTTCCAATGGCACAAATTAGTTTTCCAAGGAAAATTTTATGTCCTCAAGCAAATTATATTTCATGTCTGAGATTCAAATGTTTGAAGCTTTGCATGAGACACCCCAGAGTGGCATTTAAGCACTTGCAGAGTCAACTAAACTGCACTTAGATTTTATCCTGAACTCAAGAACAGGGCAAGGTCATAAAACACTCAGAGACTCAATGCAGCACAAACAACTTTCAATCATGGCTGGGAGCTCATTTTCTACCTCATTTTCCCTCATATTTTGGGGAAAGAGAGAGTCACATTTATGTTTGACTTCTAAGTACAAAGATGCTATATAGCAACAGTGCAATAACAATATTTTCCTTATATTGTTTCTAATGCCCACAAGCATCTTTCCAAGTAGATATGGTAATCCTCATATTTTATTTATTTATTTAAGTAACTCGAAGCTTCCATTAGTCCCAAAAGATCAGGCCCAAACTAGAAATAAAAATAACTTTTCTGTTACTTCAAATGCTAGGAGCTCCTATCATTTGTTGTTATTAATAATAACTTTTTTAAAAGAGCTAAACTGTGTGTGGGAAAGCATGCAGCTGAGCACCAGGTTCAACTGGAGCCAGGAACTTAAAGTCGGCCAGTGTCACTCATTCCCACTCCATTTCTCAGCTTTTCATTCTCTGTGCCCAGTTAGTACTCTTACCCTCTTACTAGACAATGACTTGCAACATTGTAATTTCAGATACCAGTCACTTGTCATATTTTCAAATAACATGTATTTTAAATTATGTATGACTATATTATGGTTTTCATATAAAATATTAACTTAAATTGTATATAAATTTTCAGTTTAAAGACTATCAGCTTCTGTGTTTCTGCTGTTTTCATTTGGCAAAAACAATATTTATTTATTTTTATTTTCCAAAGTAGTTTTTGCTGAGTATTACATTTTAACTTAACATTTATTTACTCTTTAATTTTTTACGTTTTCCTTAAGTTTTTTCATTTTTAGTGTAGAGAGGTTGCTTTTTAAATTAATTCCTGATAAATTATGTTTTTGATGCTATTTGATATGGAATTCTGGTTATTTTCCAATTGTATTAGTACATAAAACTACAATTGATAGTTGTACTTTGACCTTGTATCCTATGATGCAGCTGGAATTATGTATTAATTTAGCTTATTTAGTAATAAGATGTTTTGTACGATGTTTAGGATTTTGTCCACTGACAATTTTTGGTGTTAGCTTTATGTTTGCTTTTCAATTGTTAAGGCTTTTATTTTAAAAATTATTCTTGCTTTATTTCACTCTTTAGATTGAATGTTGAATAGATCTGATGAGTGTGAGAATCCTTAACAATAAAGCACTCTGTTTCACTATTAAGAATGACGTTAGCCGCCAGTTTTTCATAGATACCCTTTTATCAGATTGATGAAGTTCCCTCTATTCCAAGATTGATGAAATGTTGTTGCATCTTGTCATATATTTTTTTCTGCACCTATTTAGATTACGTTATATGTTTTATTCTGTACGATTGAATATATTGATTTTTAAAATTTAGACAAATCTTACATTCATAGGATCACCCCCCACAATGTATTTATTGCTTGATTTAATTTGCTAATATTTTCCTGAGAATTGTGTGTACATTCTCATGAAGAAGATTATTAATTTATATATTTTTAAAGTATTTTTCACTCTTTTTCAAGGCATTGCTTATTTCATAAAATGGGAAGCATTTTCTGTCTCTTCTGAAAACATTCTTATAAGAATGGTATTGTTGGCCAGGAGTGGTGGCTCACACCTGTAATTCCAGAACTTTGGGAGGCCGAGGCAGGCGGATCACTTGAGGTCAGGAGTTTGAGACAAGCCTGGCCAACATGGCGAACCCCATCACTACTAAAAATACAAAAATTAGCCAGGCATGGTGGCACGCACCTGTAGTCTCAGCTACTCAGGAGGCTGAGGCAGGAGAATTGCTTGAACTCAGGAGGTGGAGGTTGCAGTGAGCCAAGACTGGCCACTGCACTCCAGCCTGGTGACAGAGCCAGACTCCGTTTCAAAAAATATATATGTATCTTGAAAATTTTTGAGCATTCTCCAGTGTATGGTCTCTTTCAGTTAATGTTACCAGTGTTTTTTTTTTTTTTTTTTTTCTTTCTGAGACAGGGTCTTGCTCTGTTGCCTAGGCTGGAGGGCAGTGGAACAATCTGAGCACACTGCCACCTCCACTTCCCAGGTTCAAGTGATTCTCCCACTTCGGCCTCCCGAGTAGTTGGGATTACAGGCGTGCCACTACACCTGGCTAAATTTTGTATTTTTAGTAGAGACAGGGTTTCACTATGTTAGCTAGGCTGGTCTCCAACTCCTGACCTCAAGCGATCTGCCCGCCTCAGACTTCCAAAGTGTTAGAATTACAGGTGTGAGCCACCATGCCCAGGCAATATGTGCTCTTAAAAAGAAGATGTATTCTACACTAAGGTGTGCTATTATATAAATGTAAAAATTTCTATCAAAGTAGTACTAGTGTTGTTCACATCATCAACTACTGATTTTTTTTGGTCTAGATATAAGTAACTATAAGAGTCATGTCCTAGTCTAACTGTGATTATAGATTTGTCTGTTTTCTCCTTTATTTCTGTTTTGCTTTATCTATTTTGAATCTCTGTTATTAGGCATATACCTTTCTATAATTGTTATGTGTGTTTGATGAAATGATCCTTCTAACATTTGGAAATATCACTTTTGCTTTTTGTTCACCTACTTGCTTATATCTTGCTGTTAGAAATATAAACACTCCACTTTCATAGGCTTCAATTTGCATAGAAAATAACTTCCTTTTACTTACTTTCTTTGCCTTTGTTCAGTTAATTCTTTTTCAGTATATATTAACATTTTTATTCAAATGTAATATACATATAGAAAAAAGTATCATAATTCCTCACACTGAAAAAACCCATACATAGCCTCCAGGTCAACACAAAAACATTATTAGCACCCCCAAAAGGACTCTGTGAATTTGGTTCACATCATTATTTGTATCAGAGTAATGAATATCCTGACTTCTAATACCATAAAAGACAGAATTTTCCCAATGTTTTCTTGTTTTATATAAAATGAATCATGCCATGCATACTACTTATTTGTATGGTCTATATGTGTGTGGTTTGTTAAACATAATTTGTGAGATTAACCCATATAGTTCTTTGTAGCTGTATAGATTTATTCTAATTTCTGGATATTGTTACTTTGTATAAGTATGCAAAAATTATACCAATCCATTCTGCTGTTATTGTGTTAATGTTATTGTGTTGAAGGGTATTTGGTAGTTTTAGCTATTGTTGTTGTTTTTGTTATTGTAAACAGTGGTTCTGTGAAAATTATTATACTTATCTTTTAATGAACAGATGTCCATGGGTCTATTGGGTATATAGAAAAAAGTTGAATTGTGTTGCCATAGAAAATGCATATATTTAGTAGATGCTGTCAAAGAGTTTTCCAAAGTTGTGCCAACTTACTCTTCTACCAGTTATGTATGATATTTCTGGCTGTCCCGTATCTTCACAAATATTGGGTATTGCATTTTTCATTTTAATAATTCTGTTCATGTATGAGGGGTATTTCATTGTGATTTTGATTTGCATTTTCTGGTAGACTAATGAAATTAAGTTTCTTAAGTAACTTTTAATATAATTGTTGGCCATTTGAATGTCCTTTTTTGTGCATAATCTATTTAAGACCTTACCCCCCATACTTTATTTGGTTGCCGCCCTTTTATTATTGATTCATATAATTTCTTCATGTATTTTAAATCCAAAATTTTGCAGCATATATGTAAAAATATATCCTCCCACCCCTTGGCCAACCAATTATAAAGTTCCCAATTAGCAAAAATTTTTAATTTTAATATAGCACAATTTTTATTTTCCAGCATGTTAGCAAATTTTGTTTCCTTTAAGGAAAATGTTTCTTATATAAACATCATAATGATTTTCTCCTACATTTTCTTCTAGAAGTTTCATGATTCATGTCTATAGTTAAATTTTCAATTTATCTGCAAAAGATTTCTATATGTAAGTAAAGATTAAGGTATATATTTTGATATGGTAGCAAATTAAACCAATACTATGTAAGAAAAAGCCAATACTACGTTTTTAAATTAGTATAGTTTTATAATAGGTCTTAATCTGTTGGTATTTAGTCTATCCGGTACCATTTTTCTTTTTTTTAAAAAACATAAAATACATGCTGAATTTTCTAGGACAGCAACAATATTATAAATCAGGGAAAGGATGAACCCTCTTTATTTTCAGAGACTATCTCAGGAGTTCTTCTTCATTTCAGAAAAAGTATGTATTAATAGCAATACCATTTATGATATTTAAATCACCACATAAAACCCCTATAGCAGTCTGTGTTCAAGCCTGTGATATTCACCGTGGCTCAATGTTCCAGTTCAAGCATAGAACTATATTATTATATCCTCTACTGTAGCAGTGTCTAAGCACTTAAATGTTGAAACATATGTTTTATTTTAAGTAGCATTCATTTTTTTTTCATTCATATCTCAGGGTGTTATATTGATACTTTTTAAAATATATATACTTTAAGTTAAAGTGGGTGAAGGATATGAACAGACACTTCTCAAAAGAAGACATTTATGTGGCCAACAAACATATGGAAAAAAGCTTATCATCACGGGTCAGTAGAGAAATGGAAACCAAAACCATTCTTTCATAAGATTGCTTTGTCCATTCTTGGCCTTTAAAATTCCATATGAATTTTAGAAACAGCTTGTTAATTTCTCTGCTATCCTCCAAAATTTCTAAGTTTTAAAAAATTATTGTATTGAGATTATGTTGAAGTTATATATCAATTTACCATGTTAAATCATCCAATAAATGAATATGGTATTAATCTATTTATTGTCTTCTTTGATTTGAGCATTAATATTGTGTCATTTTTAGGATAAAACATTGTATTTTCTGTTATAATAAAGCTAAATTTTGTTAAATTTATTTTTCTCTGTTGCTGATATATAAAATAAAATTCCTCTTTGCATCTAGTAGTCTTGATAAATTCAGTTATTTAATTTAAACATTTTCTGTAGATTATTTTGAATTTTTTTACATGCACATTTATCTTGTCTAAAATTATTGATATTTTCTATTTCTTTGTTTACAATAATTATGACTTATTAGTTATTTTTCTTGTTTTATTGACTTGGTTAGAAACTCTTAAAGTACTGAATAAAAGAGGTAATTGTCACTCTTGTTTCATTCCCAATCTTAGGAGGAAAGCTATCAAAAGTTTATCATTAAACATGTCCCTCTACAAAACGACTAGCTAATAACTCTATGACAGGAATAAACCTCTCATATCAACATTAACCTTGAACATAAATGGCCTAAATGCTCCACTGAAAAAAAATATAGACCAAGAAAGTGGATGAAAATAAAACTCAATCTTCTGCTTCCTACAAGAAATTATGCAGGCTCAAGGTAAAGGAGCAGAAGAAGATATATTAAATTGAAAACAAAAGTGTGCAGAATTGGCCATTTTTAAATCAGGTAAAACACTCTAAACCAACAACAGTAAAAGAAGACAAAGAACAGCATCATATAATGATAAAGCGTTTAGCACAACAAGAGGATTTAAATCTCCTAAACATATATTCTGTGGAGAAATAGGAACACTTTTACACTGTTGGTGGGATTGTAAACTAGTTCAACCATTATGGAAAACAGTATGGCGATTCCTCAAGGATCTAGAACTAGATGTACCATATGACCCAGCCATCCCATTACTGGGTATATACCCAAAGGATTATAAATCATGCTGCTATAAAGACACATGCACACGTATGTTTATTGCGGCACTACTCACAATAGCAAAGACTTGGAATCAACCCAAATGTCCATCAGTGACAGACTGGATTAAGAAAATGTGGCACATATACACCGTGGAATACTATGCAGCCATAAAAAAGGATGAGTTTGTGTCCTTTGTAGGGACATGGATGCAGCTGGAAACCATCATTCTTAGCAAACTATCACAAGAACAGAAAACCAAACACCGCATGTTCTCACTCATAGGTGGGAACTGAACAATGAGATCACTTGGACTCGGGAAGGGGAACATCACACACCGGGGCCTATCATGGGGAGGGTGGAGGGGGGAGGGATTGCATTGGGAGTTAAACCTGATGTAAATGACGAGTTGATGGGTGCTGACAAGTTGATGGGTGCAGCACACCAACATGGCACAAGTATACATATGTAACAAACCTGCACGTTATGCACATGTACCTTAGAACTTAAAGTATAATAATAATAATAAATTTAAAAAAAAACATATATTCATCCAACATCAAACACCCAGATTCATAAAACAAATACTGCTAGACATAAGAAAAGGGATTAAGAATAATACAATAATAGTGGGGGATTTCCATGCCCCACTGTCAACCCTAAACAGGTCATTAAGTTCAGATAGTCAACAAAGACACTCTAAACATAAAATAGATTCTAGACCAAATGGACTTACTAGACATTTATAGAACATTCTACCTAACAACTACAGAATATCAATTTTTCTCGTCTGCTCATGGAAAATTCTCCACTATTGACTACATGCTTGACTATAAAGCAAGTCTCAATAAACTAAATAAAAGAAATAAAAATCATATCAAGAATTTTCTTGGATCACAGTGGAATAAAATAAGAAGGCAATACCCAGAGGAGGTCTCAAAACTACAGAAGTACATGGAAAGTAAATAACTTACTCCTGAATGACTTTTGTGTAAAAAGCAAAATTTTTAAGGCCTAAACAAGAAAATGTTTGAAATGAATGAAAATAGAGACATAACATACCAAAAACTCTGGGATACAGAAAAAGTAGTACTGAGGAAAGTTCATAGTGTTAAATGCCTACATCAAAAAGATAAAAAGAAATTGAATTAATGACCTAAAATCACATCAAAAGAAACTAGAAATACAAGAAATTTTCAAACCTAAATCTGGTAGAATAGAAGAAACAGCAAAGATTAAAGAAGAACTAAATGAGATTGAGACCAAAAAATGTATACAAAGGATCAAAAGCCCCAAATTTTGTTTTTGAAAGGATAAACAAGATTGAGAGGCTGCTAGCTAGTTTCAACAAGAAAAAAAGAAGATTCAAACAGGCATAATCAGGAAAGAAAAAAGTGACATTACACTGATATTGCTGAAATACCAAAGATTGTTTGAGATTACTGTGAACATTTCTGTATGAACAAACTAGAAACCCCAGAAGAAGTGGATAAATTCCTAGAACATACAACTTCCCAAGATTGAACCAGGAAGAAATAGAAATCCTGAACAAACAATAATGAGTAATGAAATTGAATCAGTAGTAAAAATTTTTTAACAAAAATAAGTTCATGACAAGACTGAGTCACAGCTGTATTTTACCAAATGTACAAAGAAGAGCTGGTACCAATCTTGTTGAAACTATTCTAAAAACTTGAGGAGGAGCGATTTCTCCCTAACTTATTCTATGAAACCATTATCATGAGAATACCAAAATCAGACAATGACATAACACCAACAAAATCTTAAAAGCCAATATTCCTGATGAACATAGATGTAAAAATCTTCTAAAGAATACTAGCAAACCAAATCCAACAGCACATCAAAAAGATAATTCATTGTAACCAAGTAGATTTTATTCCAGGGATGCAAGGATGTTTCAATTTTTGCAAATCAGTAAATGTGAGTCATCATGAAAGAGAATTAAAAGCAAAAAACATATGATAGTTTCGATAGATGCAGAAAAATCATTCAATAAAATCTAACATCCCTTCATGATAAAAACCTTTTACAAACTATGCATTGAAGGAACATACTTTAAAGTAATAAGAGCCATCTATCGCAAACTCACAACTAAGATCATATGGAAAGGGGAAAAATTGAAAGCATTCCCCCTGAGAATTGAAACAAGACAAGGATATCCACTTTCACTACTTCTGTTCAACATGGTATTAACAGTCTTAACCAGAGCAATCATGCAAGATAAATAAACAAAGGGCAACCAAATTGGGAAAGAGGAAGTCAAATTATCTCTGTTTGCTGATGACATAATCTTATCCCTAGAAAATTCTAAAGACCCTTCCAATAGACTACTAGACTTGATAAACAATTTCAGTAAAGTTTCAGGATAGAAAATCAACGTATAAAAATAGCTAGCATTTCTATACACCAATAATATTCAGGCTGACAACCAAATCAAGAACTCAATCCTCTTTACAATAGCCACAAATAGATTAAAATACTCAGGAATATATTTAACCAATGAGATAAAAATTCTCTACAAAACTACAAAATAATGATGAAAGAAATAGATGACACAAAAAAATAAAAGAAAATCTCATGCTCATATATTGGAAGTATTCATATCATTAAAATGACCATACTGTCTAAAGCAATCTACAGATTCAACACAATTTCAATAAAATTACCAATGTCATTATTCTTCACAGAATTAGAAAAAACAATTCCAAATTTCATATGGATTCAAAAAAGACCCATAATATTGCAATTAACTCTAAGCAAAAAGAAGAAAGCCAAAGGCATCATGTTACTTAACTTCAAATTATGCTACAAAGCTATAGTAACTAAAACAGCATAGTACCAGTACAAAAATACACACATAAATCAATGGAACAGAATGGAGAACCTAGAAATAAAGTCACATACCTACAACCAACTGATCTGACAAATTCAGAAAAAGAAAACTAATGGGAAAAGGACACCCTGTTCAGTAAAAGGTGCTGGGCAAACTGGCTAGCTATATACAATAATGCAAAAGAGTCCATCTGAACCCCTATCTCTCGCCACACAGGAAAATCAACTCAAGATGGATTAAAGACTTAAATGTAATACCTGAAAGTATTAAAGTTCAAGAAAAAACCCTAGAAAAATCTTTTGTTGACATTGGTCTAAGCTAAGAATTTATAACTAAGACCCCCAAAACAAATGCAACTGAAATAAAAACAGGCAAATGGGCTTAATTAAACTACAAAACTTCTGCACAGCAAAAGAATCAATGGAGTAAACAGACAACCTACAGAATGGGAGAAAATATTTGCGAATTATGTTTCTGAAAAAGAATATTTAGAATCTACAATGAGCACAACTCAACAAGAAAAAAGTAAACAATCCCTTTAGAAAGTGGGCAAATGACATAAATAGGCACTTCTCAAAAGAAGAAATACAAGGGGCCAAAAAACAAAAAAATGCTCAATATCACTAAGCATCATAGAAATGCAAATGAAAACCACAATGAGATGTCATCTTATGCCAATCAGAATGGTTATTAGTAAAAAGTCAAAAATCAATTGAGGTTCATATTGATGCAGACAAAAGGGAACCCTCAACACTGTGGGTGAGTATATAAATTATTACAACCTCTGTTGAAAACAATATGGAAATTTCTCAAGGAACTAAAGATAGAATTACTGTTCTCCCAGCAATCCCAATACTGAGCTCTATCCAAAGGAAAAGAAATCATTATATTAAAAAGTTACCTACACTTACATGTTTATCCCAGCACTTTGCACAATAGAAAAGTCATGGAATCAACTTAAGTGGCCATCAACAATTGATTCAATCAGGAAAATGTGGTGTGTGTGTAGATAGATAGATAGATAGATAGATAGATAGATAGATAGATATATCGCTCGACAGATAGAAGTATAGATATAGACCTGTGTGTATACACACACACACACATATATATATATATATATATATATTTATATATAATGGAATACTATGCAGACATAAAAAAGTAAGGAATCGTGTCCTTTACAGCAACATGAATGGAGCTGGTGGCCATTATCCTATCTAAAATTACTCAGAAACAGAAAATCAAATACTGCATATTCTCACTTATAACTGGGAGCTGAATAATAGTTACATACAGTCATAAAAATGGAAATAATAGTCACTGGGGATTCCAGAAGTAGAGAGGATGGAAAGGAGGGTGAGAATTAAAACGATTATCTATTGGATACAATTTTCACTATTTGGGTGATGAGTACACTAGAGGCCTGAGCCTCACCTTTATGTAATATATTCCTGTAACAAACCTGAACATGTATTCTCTTGAATGTAAAAATAAATAAATATGTCTCTGGTAGGTTTTATACATATTTTTCATCAGTTAATTACATTTCCTAAATTTTTACTTTGCTGAAGTTTTTTTCTCAATCATGAATAGGTATTTAGCTAAATAATTTTTTAATGACTCTATACAGATAGTCATATATTCTTTTATTAATGTACAAATAACTTTTTTATATACTTTAAGTTCTAGAGTACATGTGCACAACGTGCAGGTTTATTACTTAGGTACACATGTGCCATGTTGGTGTGCTGCACCCATTAACTCGTCATTTACATTGGGTATTTCTTCTAATGCTATCCCTTCCCCCTACCCCCACCCCTTGACAAGCCCTGGTGTGTGATGTTCCCCACCCTGTGTCCAAGTGTTCTCATTGTTCAATTCCCACCTATCAGTGAGAACATGCGTTATTTGGTTCCTGCCCTTGTGATAGTTTGCTTAGAATTATGGTTTCCAGCTTCATCCATGTCCCTACAAAGGACATGAACTCATCCTTTTTTTATGACTGCATAGAATTCCATGTTGTGTATGTGCCACATTTTCTTTATCCAGTCTATCATTGATGAACATTTGGGTTGGTTCCAAGTCTTTGCTATTGTGAATAGCGCCTCAATAAACATACGTATGCATGTGTCTTTATAGCAGCATGACTTGTAATCCTTTGGGTATATACCCAGTAATGGGTTGGCTGGGTCAAATGGTATTTCTAGTTCTAGAACCTTAAGGAATCGCCACACTGTCTTTCACAGTGGTTGAACTAATTTACACTGCCACCAACAGGGCAAAAGTGTTCATATTTCTCCACATCGTCTCCAGCACCTGACTTTTTATGATGACCATTCTGACTTTTATGATGTTTCCTGACGTTTTAATGATCGCCATTGTAACTGGTGTGAGACGGTATCTCATTGTGGTTCTCTGATGATTGGTGGTGATGAGCATTTTTCATGTGTCTGTTGGCTGCATAAATGTCTTCTTTTGAGAAGTGTCTGTTCATATCCTTTGCCCACTTTTTGATGGGGTTGTTTTTTTCTTGTAAATTTAAGTTCTTTGTAGATTCTGGATATTAGCCCTTTGTCAGATGGGTAGACTGTAAAAATTTTCTCCCATTCTGTAGGTTGCCAGTTCACTGCACAGAGCTCTTTAGTTTAATTAGGTCCCATTGGTCAATTTTGGCTTTTGTTGCCATTGCTTTTGGTGTTTTAGTCATAAAGTCCTTGCCCCTGCCTATGTCCTGAATGGTATTGCCTAGATTTTCTTGTAGGGTTTTTATGGTTTTAGGTCTAACATTTAAGTCTTTAATCCATCTTGAATTAATTTTTGTATAAGGTGTAAGGAAGGGATCCAGTTTCAGCTTTCTACGTATGGCTAGCCAGTTTTCCCAGCACCATTTATTAAATAGGGAATCCTTTCCCAATTTCTTGTTTTTGTCAGATTTGCCAAAGATTAGATGGTTGTAGATGTGTGGTATTATTTCTGAGGGATCTGTTCTATTCCATTGGTATATGTCTCTGTTTTGGTACCAGTACCGTGCTGTTTTGGTTACTGTAGCCTTGTAGTATGGTATGAAGTCAGGTAGCATGATGCCTCCAGCTTTGCTCTTTTTGCATTGAATTGTCTTGGCAGTGCAGGCTCTTTTTTGGTTCCATATGAACTTTGAAGTAGTTTTTTCCAATTATGTGAAAAGAAGTCATTGGTAGCTTGATGGGGATGGCATTGAATCTACAAATTACTGGGGGCAGTTTGGCCATTTTCATGATATTGATTTTTCCTATCCATGAACATGGAATGTTCTTCCATTTGTTTGTGTCCTCTTTTATTTCATTGTGCAGTGGTTTGCAGTTCTCTTTGAAGGGGTCCTTCACATCCTGTGTAAGTTGGATTCCTAGGTATTTTGTTCTCTTTGAAGCAATTGTGAATGGGAGTTCACTCATTACTTGGCTCTCTGTTTGTCTGTTATTGGTGTAAAGGAAAGCTTGTGATTTTTTCACATTGATTTTGTATCCTGAGACTTTGCTGAAGTTGCTTATCAGCTTAAGGAAATTTGGGGCTGAGACGATGGGGTTTTCTAAATATACAATCATGTCATCGGCAAACACGGACAATTTGACTTCCTCTCTTCCTAATTGAATATGCTCTATTTCTTTCTCTTGCCTGATTGTCCTGGCTAGAACTTTCAACACTATGTTGAATAGGAATAGTGAGAGGACATCCCTGTCTTGTACCAGTTTTCAAAGGGAATGCTTCCAGTTTTTGCCCATTCAGTATGATATTGGCTGTGGGTTTGTCATAAATAGCTCTTATTATTTTGAGATACATCCCATCAATACCTAGTTTATTGAGAGTTTTTAGCATGAAGGGCTGTTGAATTTTATCAAAGGCCTTTTCTGCATCTATTGAGACAATCATGTGGTTTTTGTCTTTGGTTCTGTTTATGTGATGGATTACATTTATTGATTTGTGTATGTTGAATCAGCCTTGTATCCTAGGAATGAAGCAGACTTGATCATGGTGGATAAACTTTTGATGTGCTGCTGGATTTGGTTTGCCAGTATTTTACTGAGGATTTTTGCATCGATGTTCATCAGGGATATTGGTGTAAAATTCTCTTTTTTTGTTGTGTCACTGCCAGGCTTTGGTGTCAGGATGATGTTGGCCTCATAAAATGAGTTAGGGAAGATTCCCTCTTTTTCTATTGATTAGAATAGTTTCAGAAGGAATTGTACCAAGCTCCTCTTTGTACTTCCAGTAGAATTTGGCTGTGAATCTGTCTGGTCCTGGAATTTTTTTTTTGGTTGGTAGGCTATTAATTATTGCCTCAATTTCAGAGCCTGTTATTGGACTATTCAGGGATACAGCTACTTCCTGGTTTAGTCTTGGGAGGTTGTATGTGTCCAGGAATTGATCCATTTCTTCTAGATTTTCTAGTTTATTTGCATAGAGGTATTCATAGTATTCTCTGATGGTAGCTTGTATTTCTGTGGGATCAGTAGTGATATCCCCTTTATCATTTTTTATTGCATCTATTTGATTCCTCTCTCTTTTCTTATTTATTAGTCTTGCTAGAAGTCTATCAATTTTGCAGATCTTTTCAAAAAACCAGCCGCTGGATTCATTGATTTTTTGAAGGATTTTTTGTGTTTGTATCTCCTTCAGTTCTGCTCTGACCTTAGTTATTTCTTGCCTTCTTCTGACTTTTAAATGTGTTTGCTCTTGCTTCTCTAGTTCTTTTAATTGTGATGTTAGGGTGTCAATTTTAGATCTTTCCTGTTTTCTCTTGTGGGCATTTAGTGCTATAAATTTCCCTCTACACACTGCTTTAAATGTGTCCCAGAGATTCTGGTATGTTATATCTTTGTTCTCATTGGTTTCAAAGAATATCTTCATTTCTGCCTTCATTTCGTTATGTACCCAGTAGTAATTCAGGAGCAGGTTATTCAGTTTCCATGTAGTTGAGCAATTTTGAGTGAGTTTATTAATCCTGAGTTCTAGTTTGATTGCACTGTGGTCTGAGAGACAGTTTGTTTTGATTTCTGTTATTTTACATTTGCTGAGGAGTGCTTTACTTCCAACTATGTGGTCAGTTTTGGAAGAAGTGTGATGTGGTGCTGTGAAGAATGTATATTCTGTTGATTTGGGGTGGAGAGTTCTGTAGATGTCTATTAGGTCTGCTTGGTGCAGAGTTGAATTCAATTCCTGGATATTCTTGTTAACTTTCTGTCCTGTTGATCTGTCTAATGTTGACAGTGGGGTGTTAAAATCTCCCATTATTACTGTGTGGGAGTCTAAGTCTCTTTGTAGGTCTCTAAGGACTTTATGTATCTGGGTGCTCCTGTATTGGGTGCATATATATTTAGGATAGTTAGCTCATCTTGTTGAACTGATCCCTTTACCATTATGTAATGGCCTTCTTTGTCTGTTTTGATCTTTGTTGGTTTAAAGTCTGTTTTATCAGAGACTAGGATTGCAACCCCTGCTTTTTTTGTTTTTGTTTTCCATTTGTTTGGCAGATCTTCCTCCATCCCTTTATTTTGAGCCTATGTGTGTCTCTGCACGTGATATGGGTCTTGACTATCCAATTTGCCAGTCTGTGTCTTTTAACTGGAGCATTTAGCCCATTTACATTTAAGTTTAATATTTTTATTTGTGAATCTGATCTTAGCACTATGATGTTAGCTGGTTATTTCGCTTATTAGTTGATGCAGTTTCTTCCTAGCATTTTACGGTCTTTACAATTTGGCATGTTTTTGCAGTGGCTGGTACCAGTTGTTCCTTTCCATCTTTAGTGCCCTCCTTCAGGAGCTCCTGTAAGGCAGGCCTGGTGGTGACAAAATCTCCAGCATTTGCTTGTCTGTAAAGGATTTTATTTCTTCTTCACTTATGAAGCTTAGTTTGGCTGGAAATGAAATTCTTGGTTGAAAATTCTTTTCTTTAAGAATGTTGAATATTGGCTCCCTCTCTCTTCTGGCTTGTAGAGTTTCTGCTAAGAGATCTGCTATCAGTCTGATGGGACTCCCTTTGTGGGTAACCCAATGTTTCTCTCTGGCTGCCCTTAATATTTTTTCCTGCATTTCAACTTTGGTGACAATTATGTGTCTTGGGGTTGTTCTTCTTATGGATTATCTTCGTGGCATTCTCTGTATTTCCTGAATTTGAATGTTGGCCTTCCTTGCTAGGTTGTGGAAGTTCTCCTGGATAATATCCTGAAAAGTGTTTTCCAACTTGGTTCCATTCTCCCCATCACTTTCAGGTACACCAATCAGACGCAGATTTGGTCTTTTCACATAGTCACCTATTTCTTGGAGGCTTTGTTTGTTTGTACTCTTTTTCCTCTAAACTTCTCTTCTTGCTTCATCTCATTCACTTGATCTTCAATCACTGATACCCTTTCTTCCACTTGATGGAATCGACTACTGAAACTTGTACATGCATCATGTAGTTCTCATGTCATGGTTTTCAGCTCCATCAGGTCATTTAAGGTCTTCTCTACACTGTTTATTCTAGTTATCCATTCATCTAATCTTTTTTCAAGGTTTTTAGCTTGTTTACGATGGGTTCCAACATCCTCCTTTAGCTTGGAGAAATTTGTTATTATCAATCTTCTGAAGCCTTCTTCTCTCAACTCGTCAAAGTCATTCTCTGTCCAGTTTTATTCCATTGCTGGCGAGGAGCTGCATTCCTTTGGAGGAGAAGAGGCGCTCTGATTTTTAGAATTTTCAGCTTTTCTGCTTTGGTTTCTCCCCATCTTTGTGGTTTTACCTACCTTTGATCTTTGATGATGGTGATGTACAGATGGGTTTTGGTGTGGATGTCCTTTCTTTTTCATTAGTTCTCCTTCTAACAGTCAGGACCCTCAGCTGCAGGTCTGTTGGAGTTTGCTGGAGGTCATCTCCAGACCCTGTTTGCCTGGACATCACCAGCAGAGGCTGCAGAACAGCAAATATTGCAGAATGGCAGTTGTTGCTGCCTGATCCTTCCTCTGGAAGCTTCGTCTCAGAGGGGCACCTGGCTGCATGAGGTGTCAGTTGGCTCCTACTAGGAGATGTCTCCCAGTTAGGCTACTTGGGGGTCAGGGACCCACTTGAGGAGGCAGTTTGTCCATTCTCAGATCTCAGACTCCCTGCTGGGAGAACATCTACTCTCTTCAAAGCTGTCAGACAGGGATGTTTAAGTCTGCAGAAGTTTCTGCTGCTTTTTGTACAGCTATGCCCTGCTACCAGAGGTTGAGTCTACAGAGGCAGGCAGGCCTCCTTGAGCTGTGGTGGGCTCCACCCAGTTCGAGCTCCCTGGCTGCTTTGTTTACCTACTCAAGCCTGAGCAATGGTGGACGCCCCTGCCCCATCCTTGCTGCCACCTTGCAGTTCCATCTCAGACTGCTGTGCTAGCAGTGAGAGAGTCTCCATGGGCAAGGGACCCTCTGACCCAGGCACAAGATATAATCTTCTTGTGTGCCATTTGCTAAGACCATTGGAAAAGCACAGTATTATGGTGGGAGTGTCCCAATTTTCCAGATACCATCTGTCATGGTTTCCCTTGGCTAGGAAAGGGAATTACCCAACCCCTTGCACTTCCCAGGTGAAGTGATGCCCTGCCCTGCTTTGGTTAACAGTCTGTGGGCTACACCCACTGTCTGACAAGCCCCAGTGACATGAACCTGGGACCTCAGTTGGAAATGCACAAATCACCTGTCTTCTGTGCTCACCCTGGGAGCTGTAGTCTGGAGCTGTTCTTATTTGTCCATCTTGGACCCTCCCTTTGTTTTTTTCTTTTTTTTGGAGAGAGAGTTTTGCTCTTGTTTTCCAGGCTGGAGTGCAATGGCAAGATCTTGGTCACTGCAGCTTCTACCTCCTGGGTTCAAGTGATTCTCCTGCCTCAACCTCCCCAGTAGCTGGGATTACAGTGAATAACTAACTTTTGAATGCTAAAATATCCCAACATTTTTTGAAAAAACCTGAATTGATGATGATGGTGTAATATCTAATTAATATCATTCTGAATTTATGTTTTTTAATATTATCTTTAGGATTTTACATATATGATTATGTGAGACTATTATGTTATTTTTCTTGTAGTATCTTGTCTAGTTTTGGTATCTAGGATATGTTTGTTTCATAAAAAGAGCCGGGATGTTTTACCCTCTCCTCTGTTAAGTATTATGTAATAGTATTATTTTTGTCTAAAACATTTGAAACAATTCACCATTAAAATTATCTTGGTCTGAAATCTTTGAGTTTTACATAATGATTTTACTTTCTTTTATATTTCTTTATTTTAAAAAATATATTTCATTGAAGTTTAATATTCAACTTGGAAATATGAATAGATGTCATATATAAATACCTGCATATTTTTAAAAAATTATAGTAAAAACACTTAATATGAGATCTACTCTCTTAATACAGTATTGCTAAACATAGGTACACTGTTGTTCAGTAGATCTCTAGAACTTTTTCATGTTGTATAACTGAAACTTTATGTCACTTGAACAGCAGCTCCCCATTCTCCCGTCCCCGAGCCCCTGACAATCACCTTTCCACTCTCTGCTTCTATGAATTTTTGATACTTCGTATGAGTGAACTTACCAGTATCCATCTTTCTGTGACTCATTTTGCTCACCATATTTTGCCAGTTTATCCATTTGTTGCATATGACAGAATTTCCTCTTTTTTAAGGCTAATATTTTATTGTGTGTATGTATCACATTTTCTTTATCCATTCATCCAACAATATTGTTTCTAATATTTTGTCTATTGTGAATAATCCTGTAATGGACATGGGTGTACTACTATCCCTTTCAGACTCTAATTTCAATTATTTTGTGTAGATATATATTCAGAAGTGTGACTGCTGAATCATATGGTGGTTCTATTTTTAAACTTTTGAGAAACCTCATTCTGTTTTCCATAGTGGCTGCATTAATTTACATTCTCATCAGTGGTTTTAATTTCATGGATAGATATTGGGTTATTAAATTTTTTTTTGTATTTCCTGTCTCTTTAAGTGGTTAATTCATTGAGAAAATTATTGATTTAATCCAAACTGTCAAATTTATTGGCATAAAGCTGTTCATAGTAACCTCTTATATTTAATATGTATAGAATTAGTTGTTACCTTTTTCATTATCTCTCTCTACATATAAATAGAATATACACCATTTGAACCCTAACTATATATATATGTTTATAAATGACTATTAATTTTTGGATTTATATGTGTACATATGTTAAATGTTGGAGTTCAAATTATATGCAGTCTGCATATATTCTATATATTTTTATATATACAGAGAAAGAAAAAATATATATATATATATACTTGATCAGTCTTAAAGTTTTTTCTTCCTTGAAAAGTCTTGATAGTTGTTTTTAATCATTTTGAAAAACCAACATTGAGCTCTTTTTGATTGTTATTAATTTTCAGATTGTTGGAAAGTTTCTTTGTCATTGATTTAAAGCTTAGTTCCAGTGCTGTCAGGCATTCTCTAAGTGATTTAAATCTTTTAACATTTTCTGAGACTTTCTTATGTGCCGCAAGTGGTCAACTGTGGTACATATTGTATGCATGTGTGAAAAGAACGTGGGCTGTTTTTGTTATGTGGCCTTTTTCACATGTCTATAAGATCAACTATATTAATTTTGTTTTCTAAGTCTTTTTTATCCTCTTTTGTCCTATTTTTTAAAAAAATCATTTGGAATATATGTTAAATTCTCCCCTAAGATTGTCCTTTTGTCTGTTTTTTTTTTAAGTCCTCTTAATGAGTTGCTACAGATATAAAATGGCCACATCTTCCTAGAGCATTGATTGTTTGGATACTGAGACATTTCCCTCTTTGTTTCTACTAACACTTCTTGTATTAAAACCCACTTTGATATTAGTTGTTAATATTTGAATGTTATGTATTTTCTTAACATTTCTCATCTAAATTTTCTGTCATATTTACTTTTTGTAAACAGCACAGTTTTAAAAATTCAGTATTTGATTGAAATATTCAATTGAGTTATACAAATGTAATTGCTGATAGAGTTGGCTTTACGTCTACCATTTAACATGTGTTTTAAATTTGATTTTTTTAATACATTTTTTTTTCTTTTTGGCCTGTTTTGGATTATTTTTGGATTGAATTTTGGTGTTGGTTTGTTAACCTACGTTATCTTGACTAATACACAGTTGATTATTTTCTCGTGCAGTTTATAAATTTGATAGATTATTTTGCCTTAGTAGTAGAGATTTGTGACCACGCTTATACTAGATTATGGCAACAGTGCTGCAGAGAGATTTTTGGTTTGTTTCAGCTGGAAACTCCAGGGTTTTCAACAATTTTGTTTTGTTTTTGTTTTTGGTGCCAGTTATAACATTAATATGTCAGTTTTGAAATACCTTCATGGTAAGAGTGGAGATTTAGGCCTGCAGATATCGTGCCTTATGGGAGATATTTTTTTCCTACCTAGAGCTCTAGGCAGAGACTTTATGCTTTCTTACTGCTTTGCCTTAGATGATGATTTTCTAGTATAATTAGTTTCTTTAATCTTCTTTTCTTCAAAGGGGCACTGCTTCCAGCATATCAACTTATGCAGATGTTTTAGGGACAGCTCTTTACTTTCCCTGGTCCAAAACTTCATTTTCTGTTTTACTGTGAATATTAAATTATAAGTTTCCATTTTTAAGGCCTGCTTTGGCTTTAATTTTTCTATTTCTGGCATTAATAATTTCAACTCTTTTAAGCTCAATTTTGTATGTGTATTATTATTTGCTTCCTTCCTATGTGTTTGTAGTGGGAGTGGGTCCATGTTAACTTAGTCTGACATTTGCTGGGACCCAGTTTCATTTAATGTAATGCTTATCCCTAGAATATAAGTATTAGTAAGCTTAACTTTAAGAAAACTGTTGTTTAGAGACATTCATTGGCTCAATCAAGACTTCCCAGCTTGTAGGTGTGTAGAATATGAATTTGTTTCCATTCTGGGCTGGCTTTAAAGCCCCTCTCTTTCAAAAGAGCAGGAAAGTGTGTTCAATTTCTGATTAGCACATTTTTCTTGGAATATGTGCTTCGGACTGTCAATGATTTGGATAATACCCAGTTTCCATAGGATAGGGCTTTTCTGAACCATTGTCTTAACAAACTAGTGATGGTGAATTGTTCTTAATTTTGACTCAACTTCAGTTTCCCTGGACATTGCAGTTAATAATAAGTATTAGGAATTTCCTGTTATTTGTGAAACAACAGTCATGGGTCTTGGTTGTCACTGTATATACAGTTCCCTACTCTGTACACCCACAGTGTTTTATTTATGTTTGGGTGATATTACTTACTAAAATTATAGGTTTTTGTTTACCCAACTGCCCTTATTTCCCAAAGTAGACTAACATCTTCTAGAGGATGAGAACCTGGCTGATTATCATAGTAACTTTTTATTCCTCAAACACCTAGAAGAAAACTTTTGTTGTGTGTGCCATCCAGTGGTAGGAGTGTTTGCTTCAGACTGACATACCTGAAACCCACACCAGGAGTTATCCCTAGTTGATGGAAATTATCTCTGCCAAGAGTATTCCCCCATCCTGGGAAAATCCACATCAGAATAACTGGTTGATCTGAGGGTACAACGGTCCAGCTCCCATGCCTCTACTGGGACATCTCTGAAAGGCTATCCTAGAATCAGAAAACCCATTAGAGTGGCTGAAGCCCCTGTTGTTCTTGCATTCCAGTTCAGTTGGTCCATCTGCTCAGTCATGCTGCTGTCAATAACAGACCCCAATAATCTTTGTGGTACTCTAAACTCAGAGTCTTAGAATCTGACTCCCAGGACAAGTGACCTAAGACAGCATTGTCTAGATGGGAGATTCAATTAAATGTTTTACTTGAATTGGATCCATTTGAGTGATTCTGGACCGTAAAGTCTCACAGAAAAAAAAATATAGATTAACAATCTATAAATCCAGGTATCCATTCTTCACTGAGAAGACACTTTAATTTGGCTTCCTCCTGTTGCTACTATGATACTGAGTTACATGCAACATATTTGGGTTATTGGATGCTTAAAATTATTATTTTAAAAATGTTACCATGAATTATTGATGCATACTCACTTATCTCATTTATTTTTCAAAATAAATGGTAAGGTTCCCTATGTTTACATTTGGAGAACTCAGCATCAGCTATACCTGAGGCATAGAACACATAGATGCATCATTGTTACTCCATTTTGACAAGCCAACATTAACTATCCCGATATCTTTAATTTCTTGCAATTTCAATTTTTATATCTAAATTTGGAATTTCCTTCTAAACTGTAATTTTCCAAGATAAGATAAATTTATTTTTACTACCATTTCCCCCTGTGACTAACAAGATATTCTTCATGGGGCTGATGCAAAATAGAATTTTAGTTAATTGAGATGTTGATAGGTCATCTTACACAAGTATTCATGAAAAAAGTATTCAATTGAAAAACAAGATGACCAGCATTTAATAATAAATAACATTTTAATGATTCAAGTTATTAGGCCATTTTCATTAGGATAGTTATTCAAAGCAGACTAAACTGAGTTTAAAAATTAATTTAAGTTCATTTTCTTCCGTGAAAGTATTTGTCAAAGTTGGAAGTCAGTTGTGTTTGGGTGTGAGTGTACATGCAGGACATACAACACAGCTGAGGCAGCTGGTTAAGTATGTTTTTTATGACCTATGAAGATAAATTCTCTATATCACAAAAGTGTTATGTTTGATGACAGATTCATGTATATATTCAAAAAATTGAGCTTTGTCTATTTCCTATGGGTATTATTTATCAAAAAAAAATATGAATTGTACACTATAGGAAGATAAACAGAGCGAGTTCAATGTTTTGGCCAAAGAATGCAATATGAAGACAGGACTAAAGGAGAAAAAAAATACCACTACACGAGAGTTCCAATTTGAGTAATACAGCAAATTACCTGTCAGTTCAAACAATGCCCTATGGCAGAAAAGTTTGTAGTGATTTCACTCATTCTTTGGGCTTAGCTATTTAGGGGATGCCAGAAAGCACCAGATATAGTTCAGTCTTCTTAGGACAATGGTACCAGCCAAACAACTCACAGATACATATGAATAAATGCTATTGCTCAGGTCATTAGTGACGGCTCTGTACAGCCTTTGTGGACCCGACTCCACAAATAAATAAGTTCACAAATGGAAGGTGGTTAGAAATACTTCCTGGAGGGTTTTTTTAATATTTAATAACCTTTACATTTTAGAATAATTTTGGATTTTTAGAAAAGTTGCAAGATTATAACAAAGAGTTTCTACATACCCCACAGCCAGTTTCATAGTTAATATTTTCAGCAAATGTTTGAAAATAAGGTGATTCTGCATAGACATATGGGAAGAAGAAATATATTTATAGCATTCACAATACTGAGAGAGGACCCTGACATAAATTAGATCCTCAATAAATATTTCTGATGCAAACAAATAAAACGTAGATTGTGCTCCAATATTACAAGGTCTTTGATTCCCAGGTGAAGTAAGATGTAATAAATCCTGAAGGCAATCGTAAACTATACTCTCAAGGATAATTTGGTACCCAGAAAAAAATAGAACTTAACACATTTTTGAAATAATTACAACATTTATATTTATCTTGGAAAAAAGCAATAATGATGATGACAACAAAAACCCCAAAACTGAGTTCGTGTCCTGACCCTCAGAAGACCAAAAATTTTACTTCTTTGTTCCACAAATCGAAGGGATGGTATGTGTAATCAAAGATGTTAAACCCAGTTAATCCCAAATAGGAATGGATTATAATTTGAGTTTATTTTCTAATGGCCAGCATAGTCCAGATGAAGAATACATATATTTCATATAGTTTGTTTTCAGGACATTAACAAAGTAGACATTTGGAATTTGTGTTGGCTTTCCTAAGTTAAAAAAGATGGTATTCTATATAGTGCAGTTTTACGGTCATTCACATGTCTTCCTAGACATCAAATTTTCCCCCAACTGGTGTGTGAGGTTATACCAAGGGTGAGCTTTTCATTTTTCATTTGGGTTTAGAATTGCTTTTAGCCCATAGTAAAACTGTGATATCAAAAAAAAAAAAAAAAAAAAAAAAATGGGGAGAAGAAGCCATTAATACCAAATAGAAATAAGTCATGTAATTTTGTCATATAACATTGGTGAAAATCACGTTCTTTACGTGTGAAATGAGATATTGTAATAATTGAGCAAAATAACACATTTAAAGCATCGAGCACACTGCCTATAACAGAGTAGGTGCTTACCTTTTATTAGGTTACCTCCTCTTCATCTTCATTACCCCTCCATATTGCTTTTCATGACTGGACATTTCTCAGAAGAGAATGCATTTCTGTGAAGAAACTTAGTCTCTCATTACCTGTCCACATTTTAGGGACTGAACTAATTAGAGTGTAAAAAACTCTTTGTTGGGACCTAGTGAGAGGGGTATAATTAGGTCCTACATCAGGTCATGCTAAACACATGAAAACAGAAAGCAGAAACCCTGCATCTAAGAGCTGGATTATATTAGATTTCCCTCTGCTGAGAAAAGAATGAGAATGGCTAGCTGCCAGAACTATTTTCTTTCATGGTTCCCAAGAAAGATGTACACAAAGAAGAAGAGGCCAGGCAAATCCTACACCATTTGTTACTATAAGTATCCCCTCTCTCTCCCACCCCTTTCAGGCTCCTGGTGAGAGATGCTTGGCCAAGTGGAACTTGCAAGAACATTCCTAATGAGACTAAGGGGCTTCCTTTCCCATGGGAGTTGGCCTGGTTTCTGATGGCAGTGGCTTTCTGCATCCTCCAAGAATTTAAACAGGATTAATGTAGGAACAAAGAAGGTCAGGCAGCCTTTGTTGCTTGAGGCCTATGTAATTAAGCAACTCTATGGAAGAGCAAAAGGGGAGATCCTTAATAAGAAAAGTGAAAAAGAGAGATCTCCCACCAAACACCCTATCCCTAGTACTATGACCAAAACCTGACCCTCCAGTATTCCTCCTCTATCCACCTGGACTTCACATTAGTTCCTTCATGTGCCCTCCTCCTATTACTAGCATAACAATCAGTGCTTAGGTTATGCTGGCTCTTTAGCTTTCCATATTTAACTGGCACAATTTCTCCAACATTTCTTCTTCTGATTCTTGCTTTCTATTTTCGTAGCATTCATGCTAGCCTGGTATTTGATGTAAACGCTTCCTAAACCCATCATTTCAGAGTTAACCTTAGAACCTTGACTAGTGCTTTATAAATCAGCACTAGTCTAGGTGCTAAGATTCTCAATTAATATTTGTTACATGAATGAATGCATGCATACCCTTCACCCTATTCTAATCAAGGTTCCTTTTCCCTGTTTGAGTAATATATTAAACACATAGCTTTGATTCTCCAAAGTTAGGAATATTTTTATTTTCATCCTATTCCATCCCCTTTAATTATGTTTTGAAACTAAATACAGCCATGTTTTCCCAGGTACCCTATCTAATACCACTAAATTGACCAGCCCTACTTTTTCTGCTCTTTAACTCCCCTTTCTGGAATTTCTTTTTACCATCTTCCTTCACATCAAGGTATTCCTGTGAAAATTATTTTCATGTGTTTAAAACTTGTACCTGTATCAAACACACATAATTCCAGAAAAATTATGTTTTATTCTTATCTTTAGTCCTCTGAACATATAGCATGGTACCGTATACACTTACTAGCTACATAGTAAATATTCATTTAATCAATATCAATTTCAAAGACCTCATTAAAAATCTTGGCATATACATAGAACACTGAAATGAAGATACTATATAATACACATTTTCTGTGATTTATAGGGATTGGCAAAACGGAGAGACATCAATATGGACTGAAGTCACAGAATGGGTTTCCTGGAAGAGATGCTTCTTGATGTGACCCTTGAAGGTAACACTCTATTTTTGCTAAGGAATCAGCCAATTCATATGGTAATATTATTCTACTTCGTGAATGAGTATGTTCATACAGCATAGGAAGATTCAGAATTGACAAGATCTATAGGCATTTAGAGAATATGGGAGGAAATGAAGAAAGAGAGAAGTCAGCACTATAACAAGGTGCATGCAGGGAGAAGGAATCCAGGTGCCCACAAAGAGAGAATCCTGGACAGGAATTTGAGGTTTTGCCATCTCCATCAAGCTACATCATCACCTGGGCTTTACTTGTCTCATCTGAACAAGAAATTTGTTTAACTGAATGGTCTATAGGTCTTTTCAGCTGTAAGGGAGCTGGGATTTCCTGATTCCAACAGCAGGCAAATAGAGCGCTTAAGAGAAAACCACCCCAGGTTTTATCTACAAGGGCCAATTAAAGACAAATCATTTGAGTCGTAGAAAGTCTTTCACCCCTTCCGAAGTACTCTGAACATTTCCACACTCTTGAGACTCTTGATATATATAGTCTGGAAGTGAGTGAAAGTTTAAACCTTTAGTTGCTGTTAACACATACTGCCTAAGAAATAAAATGATCCCTAAGTATGATTTCTGTGTATAAACTCCTTGTAGCTATTATTGAGCTCGCAATAGCTTCTGCAAACTTCTATTAAAATATCAATAGTATTTTTCAGAGCTTAAATTGAGTGGTGATTTTATTTCAGGCTGATCCTATAAACCACTTTTCTTCAAAGATTCTCTTGTTGTTGCTAAAAATGAAAGCCATTCAAACGAGCAGTGATTGAAACAGTGAGAAAGAAGGAGAAAAAATCAATACTGCATTTTCCAGGGCACTATCTCTGCTTTTGAAAAGAGACCATTAATAATGTACTTATGGGAGAGGCAGCCAGTTGCTCAAAGTGCATTCAGGGGTGAGCTGAAAGGACAGATTTCTGGGAAGCCTCTCGAGAGAGAGATTGCTGAGAAGTCAAAGCTCACTGGTGGAATCTGCACCAAACTGACTCAAGACACTCTGACGATCTGGAGCTAAGTGAACTGCTTTGCAGCCTGGGAAATGCTTCCTCTTGTAACTCATCTGCACATCAGTGGAGACAGGGCTAAGGGTGGTTAAGGCAAAGAGGAAAAATATAAGCATCAGTTCCCAGTGACTCATGTGCTTATTGTTTCTCCCAGTGACTCATGTGCTTATTGTTTCTCCCAGTCTGGTCTGTTAATTCAAGACCAAACTCAGCAGCCAATCTAAGTCCTCAGTAATGGGGTGACCATTATTTCCCTTCTAGACTTAACTTCCGTTTCTCTCCAGTGTTCTCCTTCTGTTCCAGGCTGTTTACTAGGCACAAAAGCGGAGAAGTTCTAGATGAGAAAAAGTCTGTAGTCACGCTTGAAATCTGAGAGTTTTATGGCCGGGCACGGTGGCTCAAGCCTGTAATCCCAGCACTTTGGGAGGCCGAGACGGGCGGATCACGAGGTCAGGAAATCGAGACCATCCTGGCTAACACGGTGAAACTCCGTCTCTACTAAAAAATACAAAAAACTAGCCGGGCGAGGTGGCGGGCGCCTGTAGTCCCAGCTACTCGGGAGGCTGAGACAGAAGAATGGCGTAAACTCGGGAGGCGGAGCTTGCAGTGAGCTGAGATCCGGCCACTGCACTCCAGCCCGGGCGACAGAATGAGACTCCGTCTCAAACAACAACAACAACAACAACAACAACAACAACAACAACAACAACAAAGAAATCTGAGAGTTTTTAGAGTGAAATATGTTTTATAATTGCTAATTGATATCTCTCTTCATATGAAGGAATTCGAGAAAAGCTATATTTAAAAAATATTCTGACTTATTAAGCAGCAGGAAGGATTCCAATATGGAAAGAAGATGCCAAATAATAGTGGTAAAAAGAGAAATATTTCAGGAAAGTAGAGAGGGATTAAAGCCAAGATCAAGGATGAAAACCTATCCTAGGCAGAAGAATGATTAGTACAAATTTATGGTCACAAGAGCTATAATACAGACCTGGACTGAACAGAACGCAGGGTTCTATGTGCTGCAAAGTGATAAGGTGGATTGAAAGATGCCAAAGAATGCCAGAGCCCCTGTTACCGGCACAGAATAGAGAGGTATGCAGTGGGTGTGGCCATTTCCTTCTGAGATTTGAGAATACTCTAATGTGCGTAACTGAAAGGTGACTGCCCTGTCTTCCTGTAGCACAAAACTAACCCATGAAATTCTTCCAGAAACCGTCAGGCACATCAGTGGATATATTTTTCTTTTGGCTGTTTGAAATGCAAAGGCCTTCAATATCTCTTAGTTTGGCAGTAATCGATAAGAGCCGTCAACCTGGGCCACAGATGTAAAATGTCCTGGAGTTCAACTTTTGCTCAGCACTTGCTTAGTCACTTGGCTCATTTTGTCAATTTCTGGACCTCTTTGGGTCTTAGTTTTTTCAGTGCAAAATGGATATATTAGTACCCAGTTTATGGAATTGTTAATAGGAGTAAATGAGTTAATGTTGGCTCATATGTCCATCTGCTAATTAACATGTTTAAAAACTGTACCCCTGATATCTTCTACCTTTACCCCAGGGAAGTTGGCTTCTCCTGTATTCATGTACACCTCAGTTAATGACAACTCCTCTCTCCCAGTTGTTCAAGGGAAAGTATACACAACAACAAGCAAACAAAACTAGCATTGAGCTTCACCTTCAAAATACACCTAGAATTTAACCACTGATACGATTCTGCTCCAAGCCAGAATCCTTTCTTGCCAGTATTTCTGCAAGTCTCCTCATTACTCTGCTTCTGCTCTTGCCAGCATATTATCTGGCCTCAATGCAGCAGGTAAAATGATGATGTTAAAACGCGTCAAATCTTGTCACTCTGCTTAACAACCTCCAGTGGGTTGCCATTTTATTTTTATTTTTTTTATTATTATTATACTTTAAGTTCTAGGGTGCATGTGCATAACGTGCAGGTTTGTTACATATGTATACTTGTGCCATGTTAGTGAGCTGCACCCGTCAACTCGTCAGCACCCATCAACTCGTCATTTACATCAGGTATAACTCTCAATGCAATCCCTCCTCCCTCCCTTCTCACCATGAGAGGCGCCGGTGTGTGATGTGCCCCTTCCCGAGTCCAAGTGATCTCATTGTTCAGTTCCCACCTATGAGTGAGAACATGCGGTGTTTGATTTTCTGTTCTTGCGGTTCTTGCGATAGTTTCCTGAGCATGATTGTTTCCAGCTGCATCCATGTCCCTACAAAGGACACAAACTCATCCTTTTTTATGGCTGCATAGTATTCCATGGTGTATATGTGCCACATTTTCTTAATCCAGTCTGCCACTGATGGACATTTGGGTTGATTCCAAGTCTTTGCTATTGTGAATAGGGCCGCAAGAAACATACGTGTGCATGTGTCTTTACAGCAGCATGATTTATAATCCTTTGGGTATATACCCAGTAATGGGATGGCTGGGTTATATGGTTCTTCTAGTTCTAGATCCTTGAGAATCGCCATACTGTTTTCCACAATGGTTGAACTAGTTTACAATCCCACCAACAGTGTAAAAGTGTTCCTATTTCTCCACATCCTCTCCAGCACCTTTTGTTTCCTGACCTTTTTTTGTTTTTTTATTATACTTTAAGTTCTAGGGTACATGTGCATAACGTGCAGGTTTGTTACATATGTATACTTGTGCCATGTTGGTGTGCTGCACCCATCAACTTGTCAGCACCCATCAACTCATCATTTACATCAGGTATAACTCCCAGTGCAATCCCTCCCCCCTACCCCCTCCCTATGATAGGCCCCGGTGTGTGATGTTCCCCTTCCCAAGTCCAAGTGATCTCATTGTTCAGTTCCCACCTATGAGTGAGAACATGCGGTGTTTGGTTTTCTGTTCTTGTGATAGTTTGCTAAGAATGATGGTTTCCAGCTGCATCCATGTCCCTAACAAAGGACACAAACTCATCCTTTTTTATGGCTGCATAGTATTCCACGGTGTATATGTGCCACATTTTCTTAATCCAGTCTGTCACTGATGGACATTTGGGTTGATTCCAAGTCTTTGCTATTGTGAATAGTGCCACAAGAAACATACGTGTGCATGTGTCTTTATAGCAGCATGATTTATAATCCTTTGGGTATATACCCCGTAATGGGATGGCTGGGTTATATGATATGGTACTTCTAGTTCTAGATCCTTGAGGAATCGCCATACTGTTTTCCATAATGGTTGAACTAGTTTACAATCCCACCAACAGTGTAAAAGTGTTCCTATTTCTCCACATCCTCTCCAGCACCTGTTGTTTCCTGACTTTTTAATGATTGCCATTCTAACTGGTGTGAGATGGTATCTCATTGTGGTTTTGATTTACATTTCTCTGATGGCCAGCGATGATGAGCATTTTTTCATGTGTCTGTTGGCTGTATGAATGTCTTCTTTTGAGAAATGTCTGTTCATATCCTTTGCCCACTTTTTGATGGGGTTTTTTGTTTTTTTCTTGTAAATTTGTTTGAGTTCTTTGTAGGTTCTGGATATTAGCCCTTTGTCAGACGAGTAGATTGCAAAAATTTTCTCCCATTCTCTAGGTTGCCTGTTCATTCTGATGGTAGTTTCTTTTGCTGTGCAGAAGCTCCTTAGTTTAATTAGATCCCATTTGTCAATTTTGGCTTTTGCTGCCATTGCTTTTGGTGTTTTAGACATGAAGTCTTTGCCCATGCCTATGTCCTGAATGGCACTACCTAGGTTTTCCTCTAGGATTTTTATGGTATTAGGTCTAACATTTAAGTCTCTAATCCATCTTGAATTAATTTTCGTATAAGGAGTAAGGAAAAGAACCAGTTTCAGCTTTCTACTTATGGCTAGCCAATTTTCCCAGCACCATTTATTAAATAGGGAATCCTTTCCCCGTTTCTTGTTTCTCTCAGGTTTGTCAAAGATCAGATGGCTGTAGATGTGTGGTATTATTTCTGAGGACTCTGTTCTGTTCCATTGGTCTATATCTCTGTTTTGGTACCAGCACCATGCTGTTTTGGTTACTGTAGCCTTGTAGTATAGTTTGAAGTCAGGTAGCGTGATGCCTCCAGCTTTGTTCTTTTGACTTAGGATTGTCTTGGCAATGCGGGGTCTTTTTTGGTTCCATATGAACTTTAAAGCAGTTTTTTCCAATTCTGTGAAGAAAGTAATTGGTAGCTTGATGGGGATGGCATTGAATCTATAAATAACCTTGGGCAGTATGGCCATTTTCTTGATATTGATTCTTCCTATCCATGAGCATGGTATGTTCTTCCATTTGTTTGTGTCCTCTTTGATTTCACTGAGCAGTGGTTTGTAGTTCTCCTTGAAGAGGTCCTTTACATTCCTTGTAAGTTGGATTCCTAGGTATTTTATTCTCTTTGAAGCAATTGTGCATGGAAGTTCATTCATGATTTGGCTCTCTGTTTGTCTGTTACTGGTGTATAAGAATGCTTGTGATTTTTGCACATTAATTTTGTATCCTGAGACTTTGCTGAAGTTGCTTATCAGCTTAAGGAGATTTTGGGCTGAGACAATGGGGTTTTCTAAATATACAATCATGTCATCTGCAAACAGGGACAATTGGACTTCTTCTTTTCCTAACTGAATACCCTTGATTTCTTTCTCTTGCCTGATTGCCCTAGCCAGAACTTCCAACACTATGTTGAATAGGAGTGGTGAGAGAGGGCATCCCTGTCTTGTGCCAGCTTTCAAAGGGAATTTTTCCAGTTTTTGCCCATTCATTATGATATTGGATGTGGGTTTGTCATAAATAGCTCTTATTACTTTGAGGTACCTTCCATCAATACCGCATTTATTGAGCGTTTTTAGCATGAAGGGCTGTTGAATTTTGTCAAAGGCCTTTTCTGCATCTATTGAGATAATCATGTGGTTCTTGTCTTTGGTTCTGTTTATATGCTGGATTACGTTTATTGATTTGTGAATGTTGAACCAGCCTTGCATCCCAGGGATGAAGCCCACTTGATCATAGTGGATAAGCTTTTTGATGTGCTGCTGAATCCAGTTTGCCAGTAATTTACTGAGGATTTTTGCATTGATGTTCATCAGGGATATTGGTCTAAAATTCTCTTGTTTTGTTGTGTCTCTGCCAGGCTTTGGTATAAGGATGATGTTGTCCTCATAAAATGAGTTAGGGAGGATTCCCTCTTTTCCTATTGATTGGAATAGTTTCAGAAGGAATGGTACCAGCTCCTCCTTGTACCTCTGGTAGAATTCAGTTGTGAATCCATCTGGTCCTGGACTTTTTTTGGTTGGTAGGCTATTAATTATTGCCTCATTTTCAGAGCCTGCTATTGGTCTATTCAGGGAATCAACTTCTTCCTGGTTTAGTCTTGGAAGAGTGTAAGTGTCCAGGAAATTATCCATTTCTTCTAGATTTTCTAGTTTATTTGCATAGAGGTGTTTATAGTATTCTCTGATGGTAGTTCGTAGTTCTGTGGGGTCGGTGGTGATATCCCCTTTATCATTTTTTATTGCATCTATTTGATTCTTCTCTCTTTTCTTCTTTATTAGTCTTGCTAGTGGTCTCTCAATTTTGTTGATCTTTTCAAAAAACCAACTCCTGGATTCATTTATTTTTTGGAGGGTTTTTTGTGTCTCTATCTCCTTCAGTTCTGCTCTGATCTTAGTTATTTCTTGCCTTCTGCTAGCTTTTGAATGTGTTTGCTCTTGCTTCTCTAGTTCTTTTAATTGTGATGTTAGAGTGTCAATTTTAGATCTTTCCTGCTTTCTCTTGTGGGCATTTAGTGCTATAAATTTCCCTCTACACACTGCTTTAAATGTGTCCCAGAGATTCTGGTATGTTGTATCTTTGTTGTCATTGGTTTCAAAGAACATCTTTATTTCTGCCTTCATTTCGTTATGTACCCAGTAGTCATTCAGGAGCAGGTTGTTCAGTTTCCATGTAGTTGAGCGGTTTTGATTGAGTTTCTTAGTCCTGAGTTCTAGTTTGATTGCACTGTGGTCTGAAAGGCAGTTTGTTATAATTTCCGTTTTTGTACATTTGCTGATGAGTGCTTTACTTCCAATTATGTGGTCTATTGTGGAATAAGTGTTTTGTGATACTGAGAAGAATGTATATTCTGTTGATTTGGGGTGGAGAGTTCTGTAGATGTCTATTAGGTCTACTTGCTGCAGAGATGAGTTCAAGTCCTGGCTATCCTTGTTAACTTTCTGTCTCGTTGATCTCTCTAATGTTGACAGTGGAGTGTTGAAGTCTCCCATTATTATTGTACAGGAGTCTAAGTCTCTTTGTAAGTCTCTAAGTACTTGCTTTATGAATCTGGGTGCTCCTGTATTGGGTGCATATATGTTTAGGATAGTTAGCTCTTCCTGTTGAATTGATCCCTTTACCATTATGTAATGGCCTTCTTTGTCTCTTTTGATCTTTGATGGTTTAAAGTCTGTTTTATCAGAGACTAGTATTGCAACCCCTGCTTTCTTTTGTTCTTCATTTGCTTGGTAGATCTTCCTCCATCCCTTTATTTTCAGCCTATGTATGTCTCTGCATGTGAGATGGGTCTCCTGAATACAGCAAACTGATGAGTCTTGACTCTTTATCCAGTTTGGCAGTCTGTGTCTTTTAATTGGAGCATTTAGTCCATTTACATTTAAGGTCAAGATTGTTATGTGTGAACTTGATCCTGCCATTATGATATTAACTAGTTATTTTGCTCGTTAGTTGATGCAGTTTCTTCCTGGCCTTTACATTTGGTCTTTACATTTTGGCATGTTTTTGCAATGGCTGGTACAAGTTGTTCCTTTCCATGTTTAGTGCTTCCTTCAGGGTCTCTTGTAAGGCAGGCCTAGTGGTGACAAAATCTCTAAGCATTTGCTTATCTGTAAAGGATTTTATTTCTCCTTCACTTATGACACTTAGTTTGGCTTGATATGAAATTTTGGTTTTAAAATTCTTTTCTTTAAGAATGTTGAATATTGGCCCCCACTCTCTTCTGGCTTGGAGAGTTTCTGCCGAGAGATCTGCTGTTAGTCTGATGGGCTTCCCTTTGTGGGTAACCCGACCTTTCTCTCTGGCTGCCCTTAAGATTTTTTCCTTCATTTCAACTTTTGTGAATCTGGCATTATGTGTCTTGCAGTTGCTCTTCTCAAGGAGTATATTTGTGGCGTTCTCTGTATTTCCTGAATTTGAATGTTGGCCTGCCCTACTAGGTTGGGGAAGTTCTCCTGGATGATATCCTGCAGAGTGTTTTCCAACTTGGTTCCATTTTCCCCCTCACTTTTAGGCACCCCAATCAGACGTAGATTTGGTCTTTTTACATAATCCCATACTTCTTGCAGGGTTTGTTCATTTCTTTTTCTTCTTTTTTCTTTAGATTTTCTTCTCGCTTCATTTCATTCATTTGATACTCAATCGCTGATACTCTTTCTTCCAGTTGATCAAGTCGGTTACTGAAGCTTGTGCATTTGTCACATATTTCTTGTTTCATGGTTTTCATCTCTGTCAGTTCATTTATGGCCTTTTCTCCATTAATTATTCTAGTTATCAATTCTTCCACTGTTTTTTCAAGATTTTTAGTTTCTTTGCGCTGGGTATGTAATTCCTCCTTTAGCTCTGAGAAGTTGGATGGACTGAAGCCTTCTTCTCTCATCTCGTCAAAGTCATTCTCTGTCCAGCTTTGATCCATTGCTGGTGATGAGCTGTGTTCCTTTGCAGGGGGAGATGTGCTGTTATTTTTTGAATTTCCAGCTTTTCTGCCCTGCTTTTTCCCCATCTTTGTGGTTTTATCTGCCTCTGGTCTTTGATGATGGTGACGTACTGATAGGGTTTTGGTGTGGGTGTCCTTTCTGTTTGTTAGTTTGCCTTCTAACAGTCACGACCCTCAGCTGTAGGTCTTTTGGAGATTTCTTGAGGTCCACTCCAGACCCTGTTTGCCTGGGTATCAGCAGCAGAGGCTGTAGAAGATAGAATATTGCTGAACAGCAAGTGTACCTGTCTGATTCTTGCTTTGGAAGCTTCCTCTCAGGGGTGTCCTCCACCGTGTGAGGTGTGGGGTGTCGGTCTGGCCCTAGTGGTGGATGTCTCCCAGTTAGGCTACTCAGGGGTCAAGGACCCACTTGAGAAGGCAGTCTGTGTGTTCTCAGATCTCAACCTCCATATTGGGAGATCCACTGCTCTCTTCAAAACTGTCAGACAGAGTCGTTTGCATCTGCAGAGGTTTCTGCTGCTTTTGTTGTTGTTGTTGTTGTTTAGCTCTGCCCTGTCCCCAGAGGTGGAGTCTACAGAGACTGGCAGGCCTCCTTGAGCTGCTGTGAGCTCCCCCCAGTTGGAGCTTCCCAGCGGCTTTGTTTACCTACTTAAGCCTCAGCAATGGCAGGCGCCCCTCCCCCAGCCTTGCTGCTGCCTTGCAGTTAGATTGCAGACTGCTGTGCTAGCAATGAGGAAGGCTCCGTGGGCATGGGACCCTCCCAGCCAGGTGTGGGATATAGTCTCCTGGTGTGCCCCTTTACCAACACCCTTGGTAAAGCGCAGTATTGGGGTGGAGTCACCCGATTTTCCAGGTGTTGTGTGTCTCAGTTCCCCTGGCTAGGAAAAGGGATTCCCTTCCCCCTTGCACTTCCCAGGTGAGGAGATGCCTCGCCCTGCTTCAGCTCTCACTGGTCGGGCTGCAGCAACTGACCAGCACTGATTGTCCTGCAATCCCTAGGGAGATGAACCCAGTACCTCAGTTGAAAATGCAGAAATCACCTGTCTTCTGTGTCGCTCTCACTGGGAGCTGGAGACTGGAGCTGTTCCTATTTGGCCATCTTGCTCTGCCCCCGCCATTTTTAATTAAATAAAAGGCAAAGTCCTTTCTTACGTCCCCAAATTTATTTCCTGATCTTCTGTTTTTCTGTCTTTTCTTCTTCAGCCATATGGGCTTCTTCTTTCCTGTTCATTGAATAAACTGGGCACACTCTTGCTCAAGGCCTTCATACTTTCATGTCTCCTTGCCTAAAATTCTCTTCATACAAGTTACCATGACTAGAATATATTTGCATGCAATATGTGTCACCATCCTTACATGGTTACTCAAAAATTACTTTCTAGGTGAGTTTTTCCCTGTCTACCCATTGAAAATTTGAAACCCAGCCCACCCATCATTAAACAATACAGGTCTTGCACTGGTGTAACTTTTCCTTCTTATTACTTATTACCAATGTAATGTGTACTCAACTCATTGTCTCTTTTCCCTGCTAAAATAATTGCAGGTAATTTTGTTTATTATTTTCACTGCTGTATGCTCAATGACAAAAAGAGAGCTGGTAAATAGTAAGTGCTTGATAAATAGTTGCACAGAAGTGTGTGTGCATGTATGTGTATACACACATACATGGTTTCCTATCACAATATCTGACATATGTAAGAGTTCAATAAATTTTTTTGTATTATATTAAAATTTACTCCTTGGGCTGCTACTAGATATTCCATGATTAAGAAATTTCAAAAGCATTTGGAAATGCTGGATTAAACAAAGTTATGCTGCTTTATTATCTTTGTATTGATGTCAGGATATCTCTGCATTTTTATTATGGGAATAGAAATCGACAAATTAGAGATATGTGATTCAGTCTTTCTTAAGCTTCTGTGAGAACAGAAACCTTTGTGAGTGTAGCTTCTCATAGTATTTGTGATCTACTGGTCATACTCTGAAATGCTGCTCTAGTCACTTTAGTGTTACACACAAGAAATGGTAGTGAAAGAGGATAATTGCTTTAATTTCACTTGGAGGTCATTTTCTAAAACAGTAAAGGAACTTGGGGAAAGCATACAACTGGAAACACAGTAGGATTTCTGGATCACTATTTTTGAAATCAGAAAAATAAACCTATGTCAAGGAGTGCAGTTTATACACACCCAAAAGAATGAGTTTGGTAGAAAGCCAGCAGATTTAAAAACAAACAAACAAACAAACAAACAAACAAACAAAAACCAGCACTTGAAATTTGAAGAGGAAGGAGAATACAGAAATATAACTGTAAAAAGGGCATGATAGAGGGGAGCAGGAATGATCAGTGAAGAACCAACAGCAGCATCACAGCTTATCAGAAATACTGAAAATAAAATAATAGAGGAGGAGATTTAGACCCAAAGGTTTCCATAGATGTGGACAGAGTGTGGGTAATAAAGTAACTGGAAACAATAACATATTTGTAAATTCCTTAGCAAAAAAAAAAGTACTCTCCTGAACTTATAAAAATTTGGTTAGATAGTATCTGTGTGGTATCTTAAAATGTTGAAAAGAAACAAGCTTATTAGAATTAGAGGGCAGTAACAAGAAAATAAATGTGTCAATAAAACTTCCACCTCTTGAGCTTCATCTTAGGGGAGAAGATTTGAACAATATGAAAGAAGAGAATATCAACAACTGCAATGTTGGAAGTAGACACTAGGCTACCTGAACTGTGGGGCATCTGCTCTGAAAGGTGTATTCACAGTGGAGTACATAGATACATCCTGCGCCCAGAAGACAGCAGTGAGTGACAAGAGGAGACTCACGTACGTGGATGACTGTTGGAAGTCTCTAAAAGAAAAATCTAACAAACTCTGAACTTGCCTTCCTGACAATCTCAGCTCTCAGGAGGGCCTAAAAAGGCAATGAGGAGAACTGCTACTCTGAAATTAATTTTGACTAACAAGGAAGAACTGCTTGGTAAAGCAGAAGTGACAGACACCCAAGGAGAAAGTGACCATGTCATCTCAGAGTTTATAATAATCTAAGAAGGGAAGACTGAGTATAAGAGCAGTATATTGTAAATGCTGGTCAAAAAGATTTAAAAACATTTCAGAAAGCATGGCCTCTGAAAGAAAAAAAAAAGGCTAACAACGTAAGTGTGTGAAAGGGAAAAAATGAACAAAACTAAATTGGTAGTAAAAAATGACTACCAATATAAGAGTGTGAAAGGAAAAAATACACAACATAAGTTCAACTTATTAATTAATATATAAGTATATACATATACTATGATATACACATGTATACATTATATACTATACTAGCAGATATAATGTATGACAGTTTAGGTTACATATACATTTGATTATTAGGCAATTTTGAAGTAAATTTTTTTGTTATTTATAAATTATGTACTTGATTTTCACAGAAAAGGGATTGAATTAAGGTCATTGAGTAGCAAAGTTAATTCTTTTAACTCTGTCTATTGTTCTTGAAAAAACATTTCTCTCTATAAACAATACTGCCTCTTACAGATGATTTTATGATTACCTTGAGACGTATTAGAAATAAAAGCAACATATACAAAAGATGCAGAAGCATGACATAAAATGATGAAAAATTAATAAAAGAGAAAAAACTGGAATGAATTTGTGCTTTTATGCCAAGAGTAATTAAGAAAACACAACACTCTTAAATTTCTAAATAGAACAAGATAAAGAAGGAAGTCTACTGTTTAAGAACAGATGGTGTCATGTTAATAAATACTAGAGCAAGCAACATTCTTCAACTTTACCTGCTCTGTACTCAATCCAGGAAAAGCTTTTCGTAATTGGATGAGGTAGAATACATATGATGATTAATGACCTAAAAAGTAAAAGAGAATATGAAATTATTTAGTATCTTTAGATGAATTCAAGTTTCCAGACCAAATCAATTAAATCTCAGAGAACTAAAATAATTTGCAATTGTAATTATACGACTATGATTGAAAATCCTTAAACAATAATGGAGAATAGAGTTTGTATCAGGAAACTAGAATTGGGAGCAAAACATATACCAAAAATGTGGGTAAGGTGAGTCACCAGATTCTGTAAAATACAAACTGAAAAGATAAGGAAGAAAGCAATTAATTTCATACCTTTGCATAACCTTAGACTAATATGAACACATTAATAGAGTTAGCTAGGAAAGCAATGGTGATCATTAGGAGTCTTCTCAGGTTCTCTAACACATGATTATCTCAAACTTGTTTCAGTTAATAGTTAAAATAGTTTGATAGAATATTTAGATTGCTAGATAAGAAAATGGTGTTATAGCATGGCTCTGAATTTCTGGACATGTAATATGGTGGGAAAGAATTGATTTCTGAGAATTCCTTTTTTTTTTTTTTTTTTTTTTTTTTTTTTTTTTTTTTTTTTTTGAGACGGAGTCTCGCTCTGTCGCCCGGGCTGGAGTGCAGTGGCCGGATCTCGGCTCACTGCAAGCTCCGCCTCCCGGGTTCACGCCATTCTCCTGCCTCAGCCTCCCGAGTAGCTGGGATTACAGGCGCCCGCCACCTCGCCCGGCTAGTTTTTTGTATTTTTTTAGTAGAGACGGGGTTTCACCGTGTCAGCCAGGATGGTCTCGATCTCCTGACCTCGTGATCCGCCCGTCTCGGCCTCCCAAAGTGCTGGGATTACAGGCTTGAGCCACCGCGCCCGGCAATTTCTGAGAATTCTATACAAATGATTTTCCCTTGCCTTTTCCTCCAGTGTGCACAATGAATTACATTTATGCTTATCAGTGATACTTGCAGGTATTCAAATTTACTCAACTTTTATTCAGTGACTTTTTGGAATACTTGAGAATTATATCACATCAATAGAGAAACAGCCTTTTTAACACAATCTTTTATATTTATTAAAATATACACTACATAGAGGATAGTCCCCCAAGTAAAAGTGTGTAATTCAATAAATTTTCAAAATTGACTACATTTCTGTAACCAGGAAACATTAAGAAATATGTTTCCAGACTCCAGAAGCATTATATGTGGTCCTTCCCAGTTACTGTGCTTCTCCAGAGAAATAAAGTCCTAATGTTTAACAGCATAAATCAGCCTTGTCTGTTTTTACACTTATAAAATAGAAAAACACAGCTACACTCTTCTACATCTGCCTTCTTTTGTTCAATATTATGTTTGAAAGATTCAGACATGTTGCTCCTTATGGCAATGGCATATTTGGTCTCACTGGCATATAGAATTTCTTCCTATAATTATACCATAATTTATATATCCATTGTACCAGTGATGGATATTTGAGTTTTTTTCTAGATAGGGCTATTGTGAATTGTGCTGCTATGGACATATTTGTACAAACTACCAATGCTTGCACAAAATGAAATGTATAATCTCAGTAGTCTGATATCTATTAAAGAAATTAAATTCATAGTTTAAAACTTTCAATACAAAATGAAAAGCAATAATGCAACACTGAAGATCCACTGATGACTGCTTAAGTTCATGAGTAACTCTTAAAGGAGAAACATAATACTTGTATAGTCTCAGAGTATCTCACCCCAAATTTATTTATTAGTTGCCATGTTAGCTTCAACAAATGTTAAAACATTCCTCAGTGGATGGATTATTTTCCCTCTGCTTGAGGGTGAGCTGAGATAGTGCTTTGCCTCTAATGAATAGCATACAGGCAGGGAAAAATAGTAATTTTGTACAGAAACTTGCAGGATACCACCTTAACCAAGTGATCAAGTTTTATATCAATAGCAACACATATCAGCATCATTTATCCACTGATATGATTTGCCAACAACATAACATCTCTGTGGTTTTCTACCCTAAAATCCATAAGCCTAAGCTAAAAATGAGAAAGGAAATTTCAATTGAGGGTCATTCTAAAAAAAAATCTGTTCAGTATTCTTCAACAGTGTCCAGGTCATCAAAGTCAAAGGAAAACTGAAAAACCGTCACAGATTAGAGGAGACCACAACTAAGTTAGTGTCTGGGATTGGATTCCAAAACTAAAGAAGTACATTGGTAGAAAAAAATGAATGAAATCCAAATGAAGTTGATAGTTTAGTTAAAACTCTTAGTTTAACTTAGAATTTAATGTTAGTGTTAATTTCAAGGTTAATTCCTTAGTTTTGGTAAATGCACCATGGTTATGTAAAACGCTAATGTTAGTAGAAGCTGAATGAAGAGTGTAGGAGAACTCTGTACTATCTATTAAGTCTAAGGTAGTTCAACAAAAGTTTTTAACAGAGGAAAATGATTGTAAATTTCTTCAGAAAGTGAAAAACAATACATGTTCCGGTATCTGTTTTCTTGGAAAGATTTTGGTAATAAAGGTCTGTTTCTCTTTTGGTATGTCCTTGAGTCCTTAGAGTGGTATTCTATAGACTGTGAGGTAATGTGCATGTTTGAGTGGCAGAGATGTGTACGGAGAAGTTCCTTTCTAAAGGATCTCTACAGTGGCATTGCTTGTACCAGAGCCTACTAATCGTTTATGAATATAGCTAGTGCTGTAACCCTTCTTACCATAAGAGCTTAAAATCAGTTCTGCCATCTTCTTTAATATTCTCCTATCTTTTCTCCAAAAGAGTCTGTATACTCAGTCCCTTACTCCGCCAGCCGGTAGCAAAAAACCTTCCTTTCAATTAAGCTCATGTAAACAGCATAAGAAGGTGTCATAAGTTCCAGAACCATCCAGCATCTATTTTGATTTAGCTAAAGCTTCTTATTACAATATACATTATCAGGGACATTTAATTAATTAGTTAGTTAATTAATTTGCATTTTACAGGCATGTAACCAACGAAATCTTGTAAGTTAGAAAGAACCGGCATTGCAGTATCTTTTAACTGATCAGAATTTTACAATGTTTAAAGTGAGTTAACCCTAGAGCAAAATAAAGGCACTCAAAAAACAAAACGTATTGAGTGATTTTTCACTTCTCTATGTTATCTTCAACTGAAATAGATGCAAGCAAAGTTATATTAGAGCAATAAAGCATCACTATATAAACATTAAATAATTCTAGGAGATGTTAACAGCAGCCTTTAGTAGCACGAACTGAGCAGGACCAAAGGGAAGTTTTGAAAGTTAATGCTGAATTCTAATAACAGGCTAAAACTCAGAACCTCTGGATGGATAGTTTCCCAGTGAGCAGGCTTTTTAAGGAAAATCTTAGAGGAAGGTAAGTTGCTTAGGATGGGGTTATCAGCTAGTTTTGAAGGTACTGTGACAATAATGAAATTGGGCTTTATTGTGGACACCCATGCATTATCCAATTACAAACGTTCCTGGGGTGGGAAGGGCTGTACAATTGAGTGTAAGACATTGCTCTAAGTGCTTTATGTATCTATGCAGTCTATCCTATAATTATACTATTGGGGAAATGGAGGCTTTGAGAAGGAACACAAGTGGTAAATTGCTCAGCCAGAATTTGAACCTAAGCAGCGATATTCAAGACCCGTTCCCTAATTCTCCATGTGCCCTACATCCCAAATAGGTCTTTATCTTTCTCTCAGAGTCATATGGCAAAGGCAATCTCTATCCTGAATCAATAGTGTTCATACAGGGGCCTCAATTTTCAAATTGCTCTTTGCCTCAGTAGCCTTTTGAGAAAGATGCTTTTCCTGTAATAGATATTTGCTTTGTATCATAGGATGGAGGAAATGCTCAAAGAATAGCATGAAATAAGAGATATCAGAGTGATTTGTAAATCTTCAAGTAATAAGGACTGTTAAGATATAATTTTAGCCTAATAAGGGAGCTACCTTGGACATTGAGAGGAAAGGTTTATGGTGAATAAGAAGCTTTCTGAGAATAAATAAAGCATTTAGAGAAGGGCAGAGGCATTTACACTAAGGGCATCATTATCAGTTAATAAGTAAAGCTAATAGAGACCCCATGGCATTGGAGGTTGTTCCTGTTACATATTGAGAGAAATTTATTCATCTGAAAAATCTAATCTACTAGGTAAAATTACTTTGCTTCCCTTACAAAAAAAAAAAAAAAAAAAGGAGGGACTGCCTTATAAATACAGAGGTTGATTTTTATTTCTACTGCATGTGCCATTAGAAATTAGGATTCCTTTATGAACTGGAGAACCTTTAAAAACCTTGCATTAGTACCAAGTAATTAAAATATACAACTAAGCCTAAATCATATGAGCTGAAATGAATTGGAATCAATGTCTTTTTTGATTAAGTGCCAGAGCTGCTCAAGAACAAACTAATGAATACACTAACTACAGAGTGCCAGTAACAGCTGATTATAGTGATGATTTTGCAATTTAGCACTGAAAGACCTGGTATCTGAATATCCATGGGGCAAAGAATTTTTATAATTATTTAAGAAGAGTCCCTGGTCTATCTTTCTGGCAGAAATGTTTCAGAGATAGAAGGTTGATTGGCAAATGATTTTTATCTGACCAGCATACCTTATGCAGCCATAAAGGAAAGGGAGGAAAAAAGAAGCCCATCTTTATTGATTACACGTATTGAGACAGAATAAAGAGAAAATATGCCTTAATATATCTTTGAATTTTCTCCATCAACACCTACTAGCAAATATATTAAAATTCATAACAGCAGCTATTTTACGAATCAACCAATCAAATGAATGGGTTTTCGTTCACTCAAATGGTTACTTCCCCCTTAGTAGTAACAACTGCTAATTTCTAGTAATAGATTCCATCATTCTTCAAGTCCATTTTCACCCTCAATTCCCATATCCAGGCAATTACTGAACCCTCTTAATTCTACTTTTTAAGTAGCTTTAGAGAACACTTCCTTCAACCTCTCGTTATTGTCAATGCCTCAGATAAAGCCCCATCTTTTACAAGTCACCGATAGCCTTATCTTTTCACCACCCACTACCTTGTCCTTACAGTTGCCCCTAGCATGCCATCAGGTTATGTTCTAATCTAGAACATCCAATGATTTATATCACCGATAAGATACATACATCTTCGAGGATATAAAGGACTTTATAGAATGTGATCTTGGTTTCTCTAGCACCGTGTCATATACCACTGCCCTACTGCACACTCTGAACCCATAGAGTTGTTCACCATCCTTCAAGCCTCAAATATGATATGGTGTTGCTTATTTATACCTCTGGTCCTTACTGATATAGAATGTCCTCACTCCATTTGCTAAACACTTCAGTACCGACTCCAAATTTTCAACTACTTAGTCTTTTAGTTTTCATCTTATATTCATGCCCACCAAACCCACCATGAGCCAACCACTCATTCCTAAGCAAGATATTCACTTCACCTTCCCATTTGTACAGTAAGAAGTGACCCCTGTTTTGCTCTTTCAGGTTTGCAATATCTTATATAATCTTGTACTTGATGAATCTGCTTTCTCATTATATTTACATTTTGTTGCAGCTCTTTCAAAACTTATAAAATCTTGAGAAGAGGAACTGTGACCCATCGCTGATCATTTCATCTATTAAGTGATCTCCTATTGTCTTATAATAGGAGATGTTCTGGAAACATGCATTGAATCAAAGTGGTTTTGAGGAAGCATGAAAAGAAAACAGGATGGCATCCTTTTGGCACCATTTCTTATGCTATAATAAGGATTCCTTCTGTTTACACATAAAACAAAAGAGTTTAATCACCCCAGCAATCTTTAACTTGGTAATGAAGGCCATAAATTAAATTTTAAGCAAAATTAAAGAAGATGAGATGAAATATAAAACAAAAACATCATCAGAATCTGCCCAGGAAACAATATTCTTGACACCAAACCATGACATTATGGGGCTCAGTTGTTTGTTTCTAGGGCAGTCCCTTGTTTTATGTCCCGAATAGCATTTCCCTAAATAAAACTGCATGGAACAAAATGCCATTATGATTTCTAACATTCATTTCCAGTGAAGTTCTTGTTAGGTTGCAGCCATAACTATGATGGAAGGGGTGTGAGGAGAGCCCACTGCAGTAATAACTGTGTCTTCATACATCAAATCAGGGGATTATAGGACGAGCTTCTACATGGAACAGGAAACTAACTGGAGGGGTAACACTCACCAAGCTGGCTTTAAAATGTGACAGGAAATAATCAGAAAGCAAATGTTCTCAGATATAAAAAGTTAGGGTAAAGGTAGGATGCTTCTTATACATATAAGAAGGAAATCTTTTTTTTTTTTTCTTTTGTGTAACTGCTTCCAACAGGCATCACTCTTTGTTAGCAGCTGACTTATGAACCCCAGGAAAGTGAATTTGCTCTAAAAGCATGCAAGCATCTTTAATGTCTTGTACACATACAAATCTCTGTGTCAAAATCTCTAGGACACAGAAAAGGCGGAAGGAAGACCTCTAAGGCTCTTGAATATAATTCCACTGTCCCTTCTCTTTAACACTATATTCAATGGCTGAATCACAGAAAATCAAATTTCTTAAAATCTCTCAGATTAGTCCCCGATTCTTCTTCCACATTGCTATATCTTTAACCCATTTAGTCTCTCTTTTCTGCGTTCACTTTCCACCTGATATCCCTACCTTCCATATTGACTTCATTCAACACAAAGATGTCACTATTACATTTTTAAATGCCCAAAGAACCACATCATTTCCCAACTAAAAAATTTGTATGTGATATCTACTGCATCAACAAGGAAGTCCAACCTCTGTAGCAGAACACATGAGGCCAATCAAGATCAAGATGATCAATAGTTTCAATGTCTCCCTTTCTCCCTCATTGGCCTCTACACTCCAAGAACATTAGATTAAAAAGAATATTAACCTACTGTGTTTTCCCATACATGCCACCTTCTTTCCAATTTTCTTGCCTCCTAACTGAACTTCCTGGTTCCATCTTTACCCCTGCTATAGCTTAAACTAAACTTAGAATGGCAATAAGAGAGATCAACTTAAATATGAGTTATAGCATGTCCTCCCTCTGCCAAAATCTTACACTTTTCCATTTATCTTACTGTAAAGTCAATGTTGTTACAAAGGTCTAACATGCTACAAGACGTTACCTCTCACTACTATTCTGACCTTATCTACAATCACTCTCCCCTGTTCACTTGCTGTTCCTTGAAAATTAATAGGTTTACCACAGAGCTTTTGCACTTGCCGTTCTCTCTGCTTGGAAGGCTCTTCCTCCAGACATCCCAATGTCTCACTCTCACATGTCCTGCCTGTCTGCTCTAAAGGCCTCTCATCATAGAAACTTTTGCTGACCACCCTGTTATCTGTCATAGATATAGATTGTGTTTATTGTTTATCTTCCTACCATCAGAATGAACATTTCATGCAACCAATAACCTTGTATTATTTACACTGCTCTATACTCTATACAAGCTTTCCAACACATAGCATGTGCTCAACACATTTTTTCAAATAAGAAAGCCTTTTTACTTGTTCTTTTCCTGATGCCTGTTTTGCTAACTGTTGTTTGTTCCCCCAGAGCTTATATGTCACCTTCCCTGTAAAATCACCTCTGTCCAACAGAGAGTTTACTATACTACCATCGTATTTTTCTACTGTTTCTGTCTGTATCTAGCTCTTTGTTGGTGGTGAGGGTGGAGGTGGTAGGTGGGTGGGTTGCTTTTGTTTCCCTTTGAGCCTCTGCAATAAGCTGAAGACTCTTGGAGGATATATACTGTGTTTTATTTGTCTTTTGCCAAATATAAAGCATTTGGCTATTTTTTAATTGCATGGACTAATTGTGGATATTTTAATTGCATGGGCTAATTTGTGGATATATACTGTGTTTTATGTGTCTTTTACCAAATATAAAGCATTTGGCTTTACCAAATATAAAGCATTTGGCTATTTTTTTTTAATTGCATGGGCTAATTTGTGGATATGATTAAGTAGAAAACAGGAATACCTACTTAATTGACCAAGCTTGTAGCTGTTACCACTTCTTCTCTTTCCATGAAACAAGGGAAATCACAGAGAAGAAAAGAAGAATATAGATAGAATTTGCCTTGCCAGAAGCATGTATTCAGCACCACCCTCTGACTGAGATCTTAGGATTTCCAAGGCAACCCAAAGTACTGCCTCACATGGAAAGGTTAGGGACAATAGCTTTTGAGATTCTCTTTACAAGGTGAACACCTGCCTGAAAGGTGCTGCCCATTTATCAACCCAAAGAAAAGAGGATTATCCTCAGAAACTTTCATGACTATAATAAGAAGAGCTCTGAACTGTCCTTGGGTAATATTGAGGCACAGATGTTTAAACAATTCTTTGCTAAATGACTGAAGCTCCCTTTCTTCAATCAAATGTGGGAGGGTAATGGAGGAGTTGCCTTGAAGCCTGGCAAAGACAGGCCTTTGAGCTCCCCTCCTAGGTCTGGGTTCTAACCTCCATGTGAGTGGGAGTTACAGGATAGTTTAATTATGCAGATGGAAAAGATCAAATGGAACTCTTAGAAAGCATGGAGACTTTTGCTGTGCTTGGGGACAGAAGAGTTTCTCAATCCCCTAGAATGTTGATACAGGAGGAATTGTCATCTTTATTTATCACAATCCCACCGATTACTGATCTGTGGAGTTAGAAAGTACCTTCTTTTAACCAACATATCGTTGCTTCTTACTGTTTTCTTGTTAACACTTGAGAGACAGAAGCAAAATCTAAACACTACGAAGTAATCTGTCCTCATTTTTATGCCATGCTGACATCAGATGGTATCATGTTTTCCACTACACAAACATTTGGAGGGCAACCAATGAGTACTTCATCCACTTACGTACCAAAGAGCTCCATTATGAAGTGGTTACCAGGAAATACAGCCAACCCCTAAGTTTTAGGCCTTTTCCTGGTTTCGAAAATATATTTTATGTCACTAACATCAGTCTTACAATTTGGCAACATAATATGCACGTTCAAACCATGAAAAACAGATAGGGGGTGGCTGAGAACTTTGAAGCTGAAATAACTATAGACTTCACAAAAACTCAAAAAACAAAAAATAAGCAACACATACACACAAAAAGTGGTTGCCCATTTGGCCTGTATAGAGGACTTTCAGGAAAAAAATAAAGGTTATTAATTAGGAGAGATTTATTGAGCAGGTTTCCTTTAGGAAATAAAGAGAAGAATTATTTGTGTAAAAAATACCCTTTCCTGGTGCTGTTGCAGACCAGGACGTACATAGAAAAGAAACATGATTCAAATATCTGAGTTTGGGTTGAGAGCAGTGGCCAGCAGATGTAAGAAGGTCTCCAAGCAAAGAAAAAAAAAAGTTGCTTTTAAAGTAATACTCTCTTTTGCTTCATCCTTCATAAAACAAATGCTAATTTTGTTTTTAAGCTGCCAGTACATAGGGAAGTGATCCGAATCCTCTATACCTTTGAAAGATTTTCATGCTTTACATATTTCAATTCGACTTAAAATATGTTGCAATTGCCAAACCTCACATATAAAATACATTCAACTCAGGGTAACATTAGTACACTGAAAACTGCATTCTAATTAATAAATCAGAGCCTTAACCACTGAAACATCATCACACATATGAGATGGCAATAGTGAGAACCATTAAAAGTAGTAGCATGCTGTCACCCTTCCAGGAAATATGGAAATATGCCTTTTTGGGATTATTGGTCTACATTATTTATCAATGTTTGGCTTTAATATATGGATTTACTCAACAATGAATGAATATCATATTTCTCCTAGAAGATACAGCATTAATTTGTGATCTTGAACACACTGTCAATAGGATAACAAGCCCACTAGGGGGGCGTGCAATCAATAATTTGTATCCAGTGATTTCTTCCCTTAGGTTGTTTTGGAGAAATATTGCATTCTCATTTTCACTCTTGCTCATAAGCACAAAACAAGCAAACACAGAACTTACAAAAAATTGAACAAAACACAAAATACTTTTGGTCTGACAAGATTACATTACAAAAAGCAAACTATTAATACTTTTATCAATGTATTAGAATGTGGCAGCCAACTCTCGTTCCATCTCAAAACCAATAAATATACATAAAATGAAAATAAAACAAACAAAAATATCGGTTCTTAGAGAAATCATTGAAAATATGGACATTTCCCTAAGCCACTAGGTTATACTATGGAACAGGAAACAAACAAAATAACTGCTGATGTAAGCGTCACTTCCTTCTACCTTCATTCTTACTTCCTCCTCATCTCTTCTCCCCATACCTCTAGGTTGGGACCTTTATTTCCATGGTCTTATGCTTTATCCTCAGCCAAAATTCTTTCAAAAATGTGTATGCTCCTAAGATAGATGATGCTCCTGTTACCAGGGTTGAGGTCCCAAGCCTGAATGCCTAGCCTGGATTTTATCTTATTATTATTTTTTTAATGTTGTGGGTAGAAAGGATGTATTTTTATGGGGTAGGTGAGATGTTTTGATACGGCCATGCAAAACATACATGAAATAAGCACATCATGGAGAATGGGGTATCCATCCCCTCAAGCATTTATCTTCTAAGAGACAAACAATCCAATTACACTCTTCAAGATATTTTAAAATATATGATTATTATTGACTATAGTCACCATATAGTGCTATTATATATAGTAGGTCTTATTCATTCTGTTTGTTTTTTATAGTAGAAGGATGGTTATGAGCCTGGATTTTGAATCTCCAGCCTGGTGTCACTGATGTCACCTTCCTTGTATTAGCGAGTTTTTCCTTGCATGAAACTGGATGCCTGGACTCAAGATACCTCTCAGGACAGCTCTTCTCTAGCTTTACTCCCAACATTTGCCAGGCCAAATTCTACAAGTCCAGTAACTGCCCATATTTCATGTTGTGTGTGTGTGTGTGTGTGTGAGAGAGAGAGAGACTAACATTTTCATCTGGAGCTAGATGAAGTCAAGGCATATATGCAACAAACAGGTCACAGTGATTACAGAGTCTTTACTTATTGAGACCAGGGAACACAGTTTCGACTTGAGCCCCCAAAATATGGCTATCCTACTTTCTCTCACCCACACTCCTAGTCTAGGCATCAAGAATCACAGGAGGAAGAGCTGACTTTGTAGGGTAAAGTAGCTTCATATTTCACTCCCCCATCCCCCCACCAAATACAAACAAATCAGCAGAAGACGTGTTAGGCAAGTAGACAACACATGATCCACAACCTTTGACAACTGATGTAAGCCAATAGAGAAATGTGGAAGATTGAGTACCAGTGTCAGGATCTCAACATCTCACAAGTGTAAAATTTGATTCTTCTCATGTAATGAGTAATGGCATCAGCCTCTTCCCTAGTACTTACCCTGAAAAGTAGGGAGGACTGGGGAAAATTACTATTGTATAGGTTTGAGCTAAATGAAGGGAAAGGTTAAGAATGATTTTCTCAAATTTACTTGGCTCTTCCACCTTCTTATTACCTTGACATAAATGTGGTTGTTACTATTTATTTACTTCCGACTTGAATCTGACCACAAATAAATTGAAGAAAAGACACATTCAAAGAGCCAGCAAGATCCCTGCTGCCCCAGATTAAACCTAAACAGGACTGAGATAAGACTTCTGACTATTTTGTAACTTCTGTAACATACACACACACACACACACACACACACACACACACACACACACACACACACACGAAAATGTATATACACAGAGTAGTTACTTTGTAAGCGATTTTTTTTTTTTTTAAAGGAATCAGTGTCTTTTTACTTTCATTTCAGTCAGTTTGGGTTGCAAGCAATAAAGACTCACTGAACTTTATTCCAATGAGAATCCACGTAAAATAATTCCAGGAAAAGATGAATACTCTGGATTAATGCACAGCAGACACCCCAGTGAAGTGGAACTATAAGAAGGAATTGCAGCAGAGACAGATTGTAGATTTTCACTCCCATCCAATGCCTTTCGAAGTGTGGTCCCTGGGTCAGTAGGATCAGCCTCACCTGGGAACCTACCTTCCAATGGATATTGATCCACCACCCTGTAAGGTTTGAAAATTACAGCTCTAGTTCATTGCCTTTATTCATATGACTCAACTATTTTCTCTAGATTTGTTTCACAGCATCTTGAGAGAAGTTGCATTTTTATAATGATTGGGGCTATATAAGGTGAGGGGGGAAATGAATGCATTTTGGACTATCTAAATCAGAGAGATGGACATTTCCAAGATCGTAAAGGTATAATACAAGTATTCTAAGGAAATGCTTCATAAGAAGAAATGGTTTTTGGATTAGTCTCTCTTGAAACACTGGATAATGAAGAGTTTACGATAATGGAACAGCGTGAGCCATGTATCCTTGTAACAGAAACTCTCACTTCCTTCATTGCAGAGGGCTGTCTCCAAGAGAGGAGCTGCCTTTGATGTGTGGGAAGGACTGCCCCTAGGGGAAAAATACATTTGACAGGCACATATTTTAGAAATGTTTTGCAGGTAAAATTATCATCCATAAAATCATATTAACATTTCAAATATGCGACTCTCCAGAATTCAAAGATGTAGTCTCCGGAGAGATTTTCCTTCCTTGTAGAGGGAATATTTTTCTAGAACAGAAACAACATGATTTTCTCCAAATGCTGTAACCACACCCCTATTTCTATTTTAAAGGCAAACTTTTAACAAGTTGAGGGGTTCTGATATAGGGTGACAACAAGAGGCCGAAGACAGGGGGAAAAAGATGCTTTCAGTATTACAACTTCTATCTAAATGACAAAAAATAAAGTGCCCACCCCAAGATCTCCATGGGATCATTCAGAAAGCTTGTAAATAATCATAATTATGATGACGCAGAAGACCGGAGTCCTAGCAAACCTTCAGCTCTACACAGCCTTGCTGTTCAACATTCAAAATTGCTCATTTCATTCCCTTTGATCACCCTATAAATGACAGATCAATCTGGCATGGTAATGCTTCATAATGGATATAAAACAATCAAAAAGAGTGTGATTACCAACAACTAATATCCAGAAAATTAACAGGATAAGGAAGGAACACAACCTAGGTATGGGCAGTTTGGGCTTCTTGCGTAGGTCCCAGAGCACACAGCATAAAGGCAGCTGCTGCACTGTTGCATAAGTGACTCTGTTGTGTATCTCGATGCCAGTTTCAGTCATTAGTTTTAATGTGCATTTTTTTTGTTTAGTTAGTATTTCTGACATCTATTTTGATGAGCCTATGTTTTTATTAGACTGAATTCAGGAGAAGCAAAATGAACATATTCAAGTTTAGTTATATAAACACAGATGGACCTTATTATTGTTACTAAAATACTATACCCTTCTTTATTCCAAATATTTATTCCAATACCAAATATTCCCTTTCTTTAAATGGCTGATGTCACACTATTTGCTAACTGAAAAGGCAAAATTGCTTAGGTCGCCCATGTTAGTAGAAATGATCATTTTATCTGCCATTCACAGAGTGCCCACCATGTGCCAAATACTGCCAAGAAATTGTCATTCATTACTGCTAATCCTAATAAATATGTAATGTATTATTATCTCTGATAATACCTATTGGTCTCCAGCTCTACACATCTACTGGATTATGTGTACAGCAACGTTCCTTCAGTGCATAAATATTTACATTAGGCCTCTATTAGGTGTTAAACACTATTTGGAATCTTACTCTTGTTCAGCATACCTCAAGTAATAGATAATAAATGCAGCAATAATGCTATCTAGAAAATTACCACAGGATAATGGAGAGTAAATGAGTAGCTACTTTAGAGTAGTGGTTAGAGAAAAGTCTTTGGGAAGGTGAGACATAAGCCGAGACCTAAGTAACTAGGGAGAACCAGTTATGCAAAAGACAGGGGTTTTCTAACAAAGAACAGCTAGGTTAATTACACTAAAGTAGAAACATCTTTTTGGATATACAATAAACATCTAAGTTACATACACAATAAGATTTTATTTTACTTACTTTTTAGGAATTTAATTTTAATTTTAATTTTTGTAATTGACAGATTGTCATACATATTTATGGGGTACAATTTTATGTCTTGATTCACATATATGTTATATAATGATCAAATCAGAATATTTATCATTTATCATGCATTTATCATTTCTTTGTGGTGAAGACTTTCAAAAGGCTCTCTTCTCACCATTTTATCGTATATAATACCTTACTGTTAAATATCATCACCCCCACTGTGCAATAAAACACTATAATTTATTCTATCTAATTGTAACTTTCTACCCATTTGAACCTACTAGCTATGCGACTATCCTCCTCTTCCCTTCACTCATCCCCAGGCTCTGGTAGCCTGGTAACTGTCAACTCTCTGCTTCTATGATTTTTTTTTTTTTTTTTTTTAAGATTCAACATATGAATGAGAGCATGTAGTATTTGTCTTTCTGTGTCTGGCTTATGTCATTTAATATGTCTTTCATGTTCATCCATGTTGTTACAAATGACAGAATTTCATTCTTTTAATGGCTAAATACTATTCCATTGTGTATATAAACCACATTTTGTGTGTGTGTGTTTTTTTGTTGTTAGACATTTTGGGTGATTTTGTATTTGGCTATTGTAAGTAGCACTGCAAAAACATGGAAGTGCAGATATCTCATCGACATATTTTATTCATTTAGATAAATATCCAGTAGTAGGATTGTAGCTCATAATAGCTCCAGTTTTTAATTTTTTGAGTAATCTCCATACCGTTTTTTCCTAATGGCTGTACTAATTTACAATCCCACCAACAGTGTGTTTGTGTTCCCTTTTCTCTACATTCTCACCAACACTTGTTTTATTTTGTCTTTTAGAGTACAGCCATTCTAACTTGAGTGAGGTGTTATCTCATTGTGGTTTTGATTTGCATCTCCCTGATGATTAGTGATGTTAAGCATTTCTTCATGTACCTGTTGGCCATTTGAATGTCAGTCCTCAAAGAAATGCCTATGTTAAGCATTTCTTCATGTACCTGTTGGCCATTTGAATGTCAGTCCTCAAAGAAATGCCTATGCAAATCTTTTGCCCATTTTTTTTCTTTACTTTTTATTTTTTGTTTTTATTTTTTGAGACAGGGTCTAGCTCTGTCACCCAGACCAGAGTGCAGTGGCATGATCTCGGCTCACTGCAACCTCCACCTCCCAGACTTAAGGGATCCTCCCACCTCAGCCTCCCAAGTCGCTGGGACTACAGGCATGCACCACCATGCCCAGCTAATGTTTGTATTTTTAGTAGAGATGGGGTTTCACCATGTTGCCCTAGCTGGTCTTGAACTCTGGAGCTCAAGCGACCCACCCGCCTTGGCCTCCAACATGGGAGCATGAGCCACTGCCTTTTGCTTTTTCACTCTTGAGTTGTTTTAAGTTCTCTGTATCTTCTGATTCTAAGCCCTTGTCAGATGTATAGTTTGCAATTATTTTCTCCCATTTTGTAGGTCGTTTCTTCACTCTGTTTACTGTTTTGTTGTGCAAAAGCTTTTTAGTTTGAGGTAGTCCCATTTGTGTTTGTTTTTGTTGCCTATGCCTTTGAGTTCTTGTTTAACAAACCCTTGTCCAGCCCAATGTTGTCATGTGTTTCCCATACGTTTTCTTATAGTGGTTTCATAGTTTTGGATTTTATATTTAAGTGTTTAACCTATTTTGAATTTATATTTATATATGGTGAGATAGGGGTCTAGTCATTCTTCTTCATGTGGATATCCAATTTCTTCAGCACTATTTACTGAAGAGACTGTCATTTTTCCACTATGTGTTCTTGGCCCTTTTGTCAAAAATCAAAAATCAATTGGCTATATATGCCTAAGTTTATAGTGTTTCTAGGCTCTCTATTCTATTCTATTGGTCTATGTGTCAGTTTCTATGTCAGTATCATGCTGTTTTAGTTGCTAAAGCTTTGTACTACATTTTGAAGTCAGGTAGTGTGATGCTTCCAACTTTGCTTTTTTGTTCAGAATTACTTTGGCTAATTGGGATTGTTCGTAGTTCTATATAAATTTTAGCAGTATGTTTCTCTATTTCTGTGAAGAATATCGTTGATATTTTGATAGAGATTGCATTAAATTGGTATATTGTTTTGGTAGGAGGCCATTTAATAATAATCATTCCAATCCGTGAGCTGGCATATATTTCCATTTATTTGTGTTTTTTCAATTTCTTTCATCAATGTTTTATAGTTTTTCAGTATAGTGATCTCTCACCTCTTTGGTTCAGTTTATTCCTAGTGGATTCTTTTTTCTTGTGGCTATTATAGGTGAAATTATTCTCTTCTTTAGATAATTTACCATTCGCATATTGAAATCCTACAGATTTTTGTATCCTGTGACTTTACTGAATTTTTTTTATTAGTTCTTACAGAATTTTTTTTTTTTTTTTTTTTTTTTAAACAGAGTCTCACTCTGTCGCCCAGGCTGGAGAGTGCAGTGTAGAGCTATCTTGACTCACCACAACCTCCATTTCCCAGGTTCAAGCCATTCTTCTGCCTCAGGCTCCTGAGTAGCTGGGATTACAGGCACCTGACCATCATACCAGGCTAATTTTTTGTATTTTTAGTAGAAATGGGGTTTCACAATTTTGGCCAGGCTGGTCTCTAACTCTGACCTCAAGTGATGCCCCTGCCTCAGCTTCTCAAAGTGCTGGGGTTACAGGGGTGAACCACCATGCATGGCCAGGTCTGACAGGTTTCTGATAAAGTCTTTGGAGTTTCCTAGGTATAAGTTTAGTTTATGTCACCTGCAAACTGGAACAATTTTACTTTCTCCTCTCTGATTTGGATACATTTATTTAGTTATTTTATTTAATCTTTCTGGCAAGGACTTCTAATACTATGTTGAACAGGAATGATAAAAGTGGGCATCCTTGTCTTGTTCCTGATCTTGCAGTTTTCATGATAGAGACTGTTCATCTCCTTGGTTAAGAAGCTTTTCCTCTTTCAGTATGATTTTAGCTGTGGGTTTGTCATACATGACATTTATTGTGTTGAGATATATACATCTTAGAACTAATTGGTTGAGAGTTTTTATTATGAAGGGATGTTGAATTTTGTCAAATGCTTTTTCTGCATTTATTCAAATGATCATATAGTTTTTTTGTTGTTGTTGTTGTTAAAGTATCACATTTATTGATTAGCATGTGTTGAATCATCTTTGCATCCCTGGGGTGAACTTTAGTTGATCATTGTAAATAATCTTTGTGATGTGCTATTGAATTTGATTTGCTAGTGTCTTGAGGATTTTTGCATCTATGTTCTGTAGGGATATTGGCTTGTAATTTTTTTTTTGTTGGTGGTGTTTTGTCTGGTTTTGGAATTAAGGTGATCCTAATCTCGAAAAATGAGTTTGAAATTATCCCTTACTTTTCAATTTCCAGGACTATTTTGAGTAGAACTGGTATTAGTTCTTTAAGTGTCTGGTAGATTTCAACAGTGAAGTCATCGGGCCCTGGGCTTTTTATATAATGAAATACTTTTTATTGATTATTTAATTGCCTGACTCGTTCTGTTCAGATTTTCTATTCATATTTTAATCTTGGTGAATTTTATTTTTCCAGAAATTTACGTATTTCTCCTATGTTCTCAAATTTGTTGGTGTGTATATGTTCATAGGAAACATGATCCTTTGTATTTTTGTGATACCAGTTGTAATGTCTCCTTTTTTATTGGATATTATTTACGTGTGTCTTTTCTCTTATTATTCTACCTAAAAGTTTATCAATTTTCTTTATTCTTTCAAAAAAAACCCAAGTTTTTTGGATCTTTTGAATTATTTTTTTAAAGTCTCTTTCCTTTATTTCTGCTCTGAGCTTTATTATTTCCTTTCTTCTACCAACTTTTGGGTTAGTTTGTTCTTGTTTTTCTCATTCTTTGATGTGCATGGTTAGGTTGCTTATTAGGAAACTTTCTGTTTCTTTGATGTAGGTGTTTATTGCAATTAGATATCTTCTTGTAACTGTTTTTGCTGTGTCCTATAGGTTTTGGCATGATGTGTTTCCATTTTCATTTGTCTCAAGGAATTACTTCATTTGTCTTTAAATTTCTTTATTGACCCATTGGTTACGTAGAAACATATTATTTAAGTTATATGTATTTGTAAGGTTTCCAAAGCTTTTTGTTGTTGCTAACTTCTAGTTTTAGGCCACTGTGTTCTGAAACAATGCTTGATATGACCTCCATATTCTTTAATGCAGCTGTGCAAACTCCAAGCTAAATCTCTAGACAGGATTTGGGGACTGTGAGGATTGAAGGACTCTCATGTAGCAAGGATTCCTAGCATTTGTGGTGGTAATGAGGACTGTTGGGAATCTCCATCTTACTTTTCCCACATAGGAAGAGGTCCTCCCTGACTTTGAGCTGATCCTTGTTGGGTAGAGAGTGTGGCAGAGGCAAGATGCCTCACTCCCCTCTCTGTGGTGCTATTCTGGGTTTCCATACTCCATAGAGATTTGATCCTTCCCATGGTGCTCTCCAGCCTACAACTGCAGTCACTCCAGTTGAAATATAGTTGTTTATTTTTTGTTTGGGCCCCTTTTTATTGGGGGGAATAAGTATCAAGTAACTCTAGTCAGTCAACTTGCTGGTATCACTCTTAAGATATATCAAAACCTTTTGCCACTAATTTTTATTGAATTGATTTTTTCTCAGTCTTCACAACTCAGTAATAGCACCAGCATCAACTCTACACATGAAAGACAACTCCTCTCCCAGTACTAAAAAACTAGCAATTTGGGGCCGGGCACAGTGGCTCATGCCTACAATCCCAGCACTTTGGGAGGCCAAGGTGGGCAGATCACTAGAGGTCAGGAGTTCAAGACCAGCCTGGCCAAGATGGTGAAACCCCATCTCTAATAAAAACACAAAAATTATCCAAGTGTGGCAGTGCATGCCTGTAGTCCCAGCTACTCAGGAGGCTGAGGCAGGAGAATCCCTTGAACCCGGGAGGTGGATGTTGCAATGAGCTGAGATCATGCCACTGGACTCCAGCCTCCAGCCTGGGAAACAGAGCAAGACTCTATCTCAAAAAAAAAAAAAAAAAAAAAAAAAAAAAAAAGAAAGAAAAAAAAAAAGAGAGAGAGAGAAAAAAAAACCTGAGCAATTTTTATCTCTTTTCTCAGCTCCCACAGCTAATGCTTTGACATTCCTTGTTGGTTGTAACTCTAAAATTTACCTAAAGTTCACTGCTCTTTATCTCCAATAAAGTATTATCATTTTTACCATGAGATACTGTGACCAGATGTCCTTCAGTGAGTGATTAGGTAAACAAATTGTCAGTCATCCATACCATGAGCTACTACTCAGCAATAAAAAAAAAAAGACACTACTGATATACCCCCAAATTTGGATCAATCTCCAGAAATTTATGCCGAATGAAAAAAGTCAATCTAAATTGTCACATGCTGTATGATTGTATTTATATAACATTCTTGAAGTAACAAAATTATTGGGATAGAGAAAAGATTAATGGTTTCCAGCAGTTAAAAAGAAAAGATGGGGACAAGATGGGAAGTGTATCTGGCTATGAAAGAGCAATAGAAGTGATCTTCATAGTCACGAAAATGTTCTGTCTCTTGACTATACTCCTTTAACATCTGGTATGTGATATTATAATATAATTTTCAAGATGTTAGCATCAGGTGAAACTTTGTAAGGACTACATGGAATCTTTCTGTATTATTTCTTATAACTGCAAGTGAAACTAAAGTTATTTTGAAATAAAAATATAGTTCTTTATAATTTTAGTGTGAAATCATTACATTAAATCAATTGACTATGTACTTTTTTTTTTGTTTCTGGACTCTATTTTGTATCGTTTGTTTATCAAATTTGCTCTAACACCACAGAGTTTTAATTATTTTTATTTTTAAAAAAGATTCACTGGTAGTATATGGCCTTCAATATTGTTCTTTATTAACATGGTGTTATCTTTGCCCTTTGCATTTTCCTGCATGTTTTGAAATCAGCTTTAAATTTTTCACAACTAAAAAAAAGTGCTACAATTTTTATTGTGATTGTATTGAATCTTTAGATCAATTTCAAGATAATTGACAATTTCACTATATTAAGTGTTCTAATCCGTGAGAATGACACTTGTTAATATAATTTAATTTTCTTTAAAGAGACTATAAACATCTTTTATTAAGTCCAAGCCTATGTATTCTCTTTTTATAGTTATAAATTTTATTTATTTTATAATTTGTTTCTACTATAAAATATTATTTATGTCTATGTATCTTAATACACCACATAACATATCATAGCATAATACAATGGTGGTCACACAAAATTATGAAACTGTATTTTTTTGTACGTTTTCTCTGTTTAGTTATGTGTAGATACACAAATACCATTTTGTTACAATTGCCTACAGTATTTAGTACAGTAACATGCTGTACAGGTTTGTAGCCTAGGAGCAAGAGGCTATACCATACAATGTAGGTCTGTAGTAGGTTATATCATCTAGGTTAGTACAAGTACATTCTATGATGTTCATGCAATGAACTTGCCAAGCACATTTTTCAGAATGTATGCCTGTTGTTAAGCAACATATGTCTACATTAACCTGTTATTGAGTGGCCTTGCTAAATTTGTAAATATATAATTGGATTTATCTACATATCAATGGTATTTTAAATGAATAATATTACTTTTATTTTTAATTTATCAAACATGTTGTTTCCTATTCTTTTTCTTGTCCTATTACATTGGCTGGAAAATTTCACTGTTGCTATACTAACAAGGAACAGCACGTGGATAAACTACAAACAGTTTTTTCTCAAACCTATAAGATACCTAAAATTGCACAGCAAGCATATAACCTGAAATCCAAAGACAAAGAGTCTCTTTCTCTCCTACCAAGATAGACAGGGCAGGTGTTTCTATAACCTGTGGCAGAGTACAAGCTAGTAAGACAGTAAGAAGCAATCAGTGAAAATATTAATGAATTTTTAAAGGATGAGTATGGACTGGTATGACAAAAAATTATTCACTTGCAGGTTTTTTTCAAAGGATCTCCACCTGGTGCATATGAGAAGGACTCGGGGCAGGGGAGGAGACTGAAGAGAGACTCCCCTCAGCGGTGCAGGTATGAAGAAGAAAATTAGTTGCCACAGCAGGAAACAGATTATGGTCTGTCACCAGATGCTTCCCACAAAAGACATGTCACTGAAGCTGGGACAGAAAATCTTGTTGTCCTGTAAAGATCCATTATTCCCAAGGGAAAAATAAAGAGGAGGAAAAATGTCCCCTACCTCTATAGTAGAGGCAGCAAGGGATCCTGATCCTGGGATCTTATGCCAGTGCAACTAAAGCCTTCTACCAATAAGGGTGGGGCAGTATTCCAGCACATGGCCTGACACAGCTATATTGCAGAGATTGGTTACCACAGAAGATGAAAGAATGCTAAGAATGTTCTATCCTCAAGACTTGAGCAAACAGGGGTTAGGACTGAGATTGAACCCAGAAAATAGAGGACATCTCCTTCTGGATACCAGGCTTGCAAAAATTATCCATAATAGAAACATTCTAACAAAGGAGAAAGAAAGTACGTGGCAAGGAACCTCCTCTACAGCATGGGCTTTCAGAATTAACAGAAAACTGATGGTAGCTCTCTGATACTGAGAAAAACAGTCATTAAATCCAGCTCACACCATAAGTCCAAAGAATTTTTAGAGGAATTTGAACTGGATTAATGCCCAAGTATAAATAATATTTACTTAAATTTCTCCTGTTTTAGACAAGATGTCTTGATTTCAATGAAATTTGAAGATATAAAAGAAATCAGATAAAATCAAGTCATTATCAAGAGACCAAGCGATCAACAGAACCAGAGTCAGAGGTTACTCAGGTGTTAGAATCATAACACAGGGATTTTAAAACTGTGATGATTGATTTGTTAAAGAATTTGGTTGTAAAAGAGGATAACACATGTAAGCAGAAGAGAAATTTTGGCCAAAAAATGGAAATTACACAAATACACAAAGAGAAAAAACCCAGCAAAATTAAAATAAATTAATGGAGCAGAGCATCTGAATAATGGAACTCACTTGTCAGTGCTTAGACATCTGACCACTCTATGTGAGCTCTGGGAATTTTTCAGCTATGACTCACTGGTTCTTTTCTATCTAGATGTTTGGAGTTTCATTTTATATATGGTACCGTGGTACCAAGCAAGTCACCCCTGCATAGATCCTTGGAGCTCTTCTATTTTGTATATTTCCCTCCTTTTCAAAATTCTGTCCTGTAACTCCCAAAACTCTCAGTCTCCTTGATCTTAGTTCTCTATCTGCTTAACTCAGTGAGCCAATAGGACCTTGTGTTTTGGTTTCCTTCATGGTCAGGAAAATAGGATTGTTTTTGTTTCTCTTTCCTTGATGTGTACCATCCTGCAATCTAGTCTCTACAAACAATTGTTTTACATATTTTGTCTGGCTTTCTCTTTGTCTATGGTGGGAGGTTAAGTCCAGTTTTTGTTATTCCAACATTTCTAGAAATAGAAGACCGTATTGTATTATCTGAAGTTATGTAATTCAGTTCTTAAATTTCTAACTGGATCAAATATTATACTGGAGATAAAAAGTGCTAGAAAATAAGTCAGGAGTCCTGAGATTCAGTCACGACTTCCTGCATATGGCTAGCTCCATCACTTTGAGCAAATGTGATATCCTCTTTATAACTCAGTAGTCACATCTATAAGTTGAGAAAGTTATACTTGCTTCTAAGTCTCTCCCAGCTCTATCATTCTGCATCTGTGGAAAAGAGCTATTTGCAAACTCTCTAAGTAGATAGATTGGCCTTTTTGTGGTTTACCTGAAAGCTGGTTTTCAACATTACTCTTTAGAGCAGACAAAAGACTAGGCTCCCAAATTGTTCTGCTGCTGCAACTACTGCTCACGCTAATAGGAATTACACACAGCCATCTCAGAGATAATGGAGCCATCAATCTCTTTTATGAACCATGACAAGTATCCAAGAAATGGTGGATTTCGAAGTAAACATCCAGTATATCAAGCATAGAGTCAACAAGGATCAGTTCAAAACCTTTTATACCACTTCTCCTCTTCCCCTCCAGAATAAAAATATCCATGAAATTCATCTACCTCTTAGGCACCTGATGGCTGTCTTTGTTGAGATGGCTGAATAAGAGGGTAGTTAGGCTGGAAATAAAATCCAAATGGTTGATAACCTTCCTCTTTGATTTCAGATTCCTGCTAATAATTGTGGATTAAACGACTCACTCTATATTTCTGAGGTCACAGCAAATACATTCAAGTATTTCTGTTGCTCTTCAGAGCATTTGCCTGAGAGGAAATGGCAACTGATGTAGGTTCTTCTCCTGAGAAGGATGGCATTTTCTGGTGCCCTGGCAACCCAAACTTACTTAGATTCTTCTGTCCTTACGAGCCTCAGCTGAACTGGATCTGAGACTTTGCCTACCGCTATGCTATCATCCTAGCTTCAGGAAATGTGTCAATACAATATTTTAAATAAATCTTCAGTGGGAGCATTGTTTATAGTAAGCATGGCATTGTACAGCCTGTTTTGGGTTTCTTCTCGCCCCGTTAGGTTGTTTATTGATGGCAGATTCACAGACTATTAAATATGGCAGGGACTTTAGAGATAAGTTTGTTCTACCATATCACTTAACAAAAAAAATCAAAGTGAATTGTTGGATATTGTAATTCCTAAAGGAGAAAAGCATGTGCATACATTTTAAACAATAAGATAAAAACAAAAATATTTTCTAGTTAACTCTCAGTAAAGCAGAAAATTAAATTTACTTGATTACTTTTCCTTCACAGATCATTCCAACTAAATTTACTTTAATTGAATTTAGAAACATGGAAGAAATCTCAGGAGAATTTTTTAAACAAAGATAATAGTGTAGAAATGCATTGCAGGTTAGGATGAATGAATGATAGCCTGCTGTTATATGTATGAACGGGTTTGAGAACTTTCTGAATCTGCACATAGAATGGGTCATGAGGGAGTTATGTTCCTCTTTATACCATTAGCTCTGTATCATCATAGTACCTGAGGTCAGGGCTGTTATTTCTTTATGGAGAAAACCTTCCTAATATTGCCCTACTCGGGAAAACTGAAAAATAAACTTGTTTCAATTCTAAGAAAGCTGGGTTACTCAGAACACTTTTTCACTTCTGAACTAGAGAGACCTGCTGAGAATCCTTCAGGGTAGAACTTGACAAGATTTTACATCTTTGATACAAGCAACACTTGCAGTTTAGGATGATTTTGCATATATAAACTGAGGCAAAGAGTTACTCTGTATTATTTATGTGCACTCTAAGTGTTAGAATTGGTTTGTGTATACTCCTTTGGAAAAACATCTACTGTTCTTCCTGCTCAATATATTTAATTTTAGTGTATTTCAACTAGCTAAAAATGCTTTTAAAAATCGGCACTATTCACAATAGCAAAGACTTGGAATCAACCCAAATGTCCATCAGTGACAGATTGGATTAAGAAAATGTGGCACATATACACCATGGAATACTATGCAGCCATCAAAAAGGATGAGTTTGTGTCCTTTGTAGGGACATGGATGCAGCTGGAAACCATCATTCTTAGCAAACTATCACAAGAACAGAAAACCAAACACCGCATGTTCTCACTCATAGGTGGGAACTGAACAATGAGATCACTCGGACTCAGGAAGGGGAACATCACACACCGGGGCCTATCATGGGGGGGGGGGAGGGGGGAGGGGGGAGGGATTGCATTGGGAGTTATACCTGATGTAAATGACGAGTTGATGGGTGCAGCACACCAACAAGGCACAAGTATACATATGTAACAAACCTGCATGTTATGCACATGTACCCTACAACTTAAAGTATAATAATAATAATTAAAAAAAAAAAATCTATTCTTGGGTAGTACAAGTAGAATAGAAAGAACGTTGGAAGTGGGACGTTTTAGTTTTATATATGTGTATATACACCATGTATATGTATATATACATTATACATGTATATAAATACTATATATATGTGTGTACACACACACACACACACACACACAATTTTTCCATGTTTTAGCCAGTGGTGATTTTGTAACTCAAGTTCACCACTGGCTAAAAAAAAAATGCAAAAAAAAAATGCAACAATTATCAATTATTATGAAAAATAATACTTGAGATAATGTATTTTTATGCGTGTATATAGCAGGAATTTTAACAAGTTCTTTACATGTATTATTTAATTAACTCCTCTTGAGAATCCAACAAGATAGAAATTGCTATTATATTACTTGACCAAAAAGTTCAATGATATGTCCTAGGTCAGAAACTGTTAAGTGGCTGAGCTGAGATTTGAACCTGGGTCTGGCAGACCACTGAACTGCAGTGTTTATCCTGATGCTCTGACAATTTGGGAGGGAACAGAGGTGGGTGTGACTTTGTTGAAAGCCAGAGTAAATCATTACTGTTGACAGCACCTTGATTTCACATCAAGTAATCCAATTTTAGTGGAAGTTTCACTAATGCACTTATGTGTCCATGGATTGTAAAGCTCAGAAAATAGAGACATCCCTGGAAGCAGCCTCCAAGTTCAGCATTTGGCATTTGGAACGTCTGACTGACCTATGAGATGCTTCAAACCTCCCTGCCAAACAACTCCCTTTTGCCTGCACAGGCTCTGGAGAATAAATAGTTCAGCAAGTGTCTGCATTAAATTATCCTACACACTTTGTCACTCCCAACTGCCTAGATTTTAATGGGTTACAGGAAAAGAAAATTCTATGTTTTTGGTAACATATTTTTAATTTTGGCTTAACAAGGCCTTTACTAGTATCTAACTCCAGTGTCTTTCAGACAATATGCTAGCAGGATCTAGCTCTCTATGCAAAGTTTGTTAAAATTGTCCATCTGTGAGAAATTTTCATTGCCCTCTTGGAGCCACAGGTGGCCTTGACTACCCCTGTGCTTGCTCATTTTCTTCCTTTGAATATTTATGATTCTCTTACCCATTGATTTTGAGAGAAGGGTATGGAATTGATTGGCAGCACTGGCAAATACCTGATGGGAGAATTTGGCCTCAGAATGAGAATGAGCCACTAATGACAGAACTGTGCCCAGTGTGACTAATGCATATGGAGGAAGGAAGCTCTAGAGCTCCCTCCATGCATACAATCCTCAGCCATGTGGATGTCAGCAGGCAGGGAGAAGTACTTTCCCCCACCATGAGGGAGGACTCAAGGATGTTTAGCATTCTTAGTATCAAGTTCAACATGCTCTGTCAATCCTTTAATTGCAAGATAGGGTGGCTCTATGGAATTCTCAGAAGTATCTATTCATTAGAGGCATTTTCAGCACTGGGAATGCTTGCAGTCTGGATTGGTAGTCTTAGGATGGTGGTAGTATGGACTGCTGTAATTATAGGGCTTTATTTTCCATGGGGAGTAAAGTGAGATCATTTCCACCACTGAAAACCCAGTTTGTTTGCACCTACATCCCTTTCACTCTCTGCCTTTTTCCATAGGTTTTTTCCCCCAGGTTTTTGAAATGTAAAGAATAATTATTCTTGCTCATGCAAATGTGAATGTGGTGTCAACAATACAGGAAAAGTGAAGTTTAACCCAGTTATCAATAATTTGTTTCATAAGAGGACAAAACAAATAAACACACACACTAGTAAGGTAGATTAGATTTCCTACCCACAGCCCTACAGTTAATTAAGGAATCACAATATTCATAGAGTTTTTCTACTTTCTAATCATTTTCACAGGATAAACACTTTATAAACATTTGTTGAATGAGTAAATAGAAACACACATGCATCCACACATCAAATTCTCTGTGACTACCAGGGAGTCAATTAAGGCTGGCAAAGTAAGCATTACTTCCTCTACATATGAGTGAGGAATGAAGCCCAGGCAAAGATGCTTAGGTGTGGCACATAAGACCACAGGGAAGGACACAGCAGTGCTAGATTATCAGCTCATGATAGCACAATGAGTTGGAAGTGGCGAATCCATCTACTTGAAAGGTTGAGACATTTTCAGCAGTATAGAAGTACAAACTTGGTGCTTGGGGGAAACTGCCCAATGCCAGAACTGCCATCTTTAAGAGCAGGGCTGAAAGGGATAAGAAACAGGCAGGAGAGGAACAGACATCAGATGAGCAGGAAGAAGGGGGATGCAAAATAACAGGAAGGGCAAGTTCCAGAAAAGAAATGATGAGACAAGACTGAAGAGGGCCCAAATGTAGGTGTTTGCCATGTGGGCTTGGAGGAGGGACAGCTCCTGGTCTGTTCTGGTCCCTATTGAACAGATAGAAATGGGCAGCCAGGCATTCACATGCTGCCTTAACCGCTTCCCAGAACCATCAGCTCCACCAGCAGCCTTCACTCCATTAATTATTGCTCTTGAGACAGAGTTACCACTAATTTCTTTTATGCACTTGCCAAAAAGTAGAGATTTCAGGATGTATTTGAATTCAGGAAGTAAAGATTTCACACAAAAAAAGTGACAATGCCACTATTTGTAATGTGAATGTTTTCCCTGGATAATGAAAATTTTTTAAGTTGGAATTTTAGACAATATTATCCTGTGTTACAGACAACTGGCTGAATGTTTCTTCCCAATTCATGGCTACTTTTTACCATTTTCTTGCATCTATCTCAGCCTTATTATGGTTTTTGGGACAAATAAAACATTTGGGAATGAGGCTTACTTACTTTATAAGCCTCCCACAATTTTTACTCTGCCATTTCAAAGCCATGACCTTAACATACACACTCTTTTGTGAATTTTCTCTTCTTCTTTCCCTTCTTCTGACCATACCCACAGGAGAGGTCATGTATCTGGTCCATAACAGGTATGGATATATGAAATAGTTTCTGGAGTCACTTCCAAGATGGCCAAATAGGAACAGCTCCAGTCTGTAGCTCCCAGCGAGATTGATGCAGAAGAAGGGTGATATCTACATTTCTAGCTGAGGTACCTGGTTAATCTCACTGGGACTGGTTGGATAGTGGGTGCAGCCCACAGAGGGTGAGCCAAAGCAGGGTGGGGCATCACATTACCCAGGAAGCGCAAGGAGTCGGGGGATTTCCCTTTCCTAGCCAAGGGAAGCTATGAGTGACTATACCTGGAGGAATGGTACACTAGTGCCCAAATTTTTCCCATGGTTTTCCCATGGTCTTCGCAACTGGCAGACCAAGAGATTCCCTCTTGTGCCTGGCTTGGTGGGTCCCATGCCCAAGAAGCCCTGCTTGCTGCTAGTGCAGCAGTCTGAGATCAACCTGGGATGCTGGAGCTTGGTCAGGGGAGGGGCTTCCACCATTGCTGAGGCTTGAGTAGGCAGTTCTATGCTCACAGTGTAAACAAAGTGGCAGGGAAGCTCCAACTGGGTGTAGCCTACTGTAGCTCAGCAAGGCCTACTGCCTCTCTAGATTCCACCTCTGGGGGCAGGGCATATCTGAACAAAAGGCAGCAGACAGCTTCTGCAGATGTAAACATCCCTGCATGATAGCTCTAAAGAGAGCAGTGGTTCTTCCAACATTGGTGCTCTAAGAGAGCACCAATAATGGACAGACTGCCCCCTCAAGTGGGTCCCTGACCACTGCTGTAGCCTGACTGGGAGACACCTCCCAGTAGGGGCCAACAGACACCTCATACAGACGGGTGCCCCTCTGGAACAAAGCTTCCAGAGGAAGGATCAGGCAGCAATCTTTACTATTCTGCAGTCTCCCCAGGTGATACCCAGGAAAACAGGGTCTGTAGTGGACCTACAGCAAACTCCAACAGACCTGCAGGTGAAGGGCCTGTTTGTTAGAACGAAAACTAATAAACAGAAAGGAATAGCATTGACATCAACAAAAAGGACATCCACACCAAAAGCCCATCCATAGGTCACCAACATCAAAGACCAAAGGTAGATAAAACCACAAAGATGAGGAGAAACCAGAGCAGAAAGGCTAAAAAATACAAAAACCAGTACACCTCTTCTCCTCCAAAGAAACACAACTCCTCACCAGGAAGGTAACAAAACTAGACAGAGAATGAGTTCGATGAGTTGACAGATGTGTAGGCTTCAGAAGGTCAGTAATAACAAACTTCTCCAAGCTAAAGGAGCATGTTCTAATCTTCTGCAAGGAAGCTAAAAACCTTGAAAAAAGGTTAGACAAATGGCTAACTAGAATAACCAGTGTAGAGAAGAACTTAAATAACCTGATGGAGCTGAAAACCACAGTATGAGAACTGCGTGAAGCATACACAAACTTCGGTAGCCGATTCAATCAAGCAGAAGGAAGGATATCAGTGATTGAAGATCAAATTAATGAAATAAAGCAAGAAGACAAGATAGAGAAAAAAGTGAAAAGAAACAAACAAAGCCTCCAAGAAATATAAGACTGTGTGAAAAGACCAAATCTACTTTTGATTGGGGTGCCTGAAAGTGAGGGGGAGAATGGAACCAAGTTAGAAAACACTCTTCAGGATATTATCCAGGAGAACTTCCCCAACCTAGCAAGACAGGCCAACATTCAAATTCAGGAAATAAAGAGAACACCACAAATACACTCCTTGAGAAGAGCAACCCCAAGACACATAATTGTCAGATTCACCAAGGTTGAAATGAAGGAAAAAATGTTAAGGGCAGCCAGAGAGAAAGGTCGAGTTACACACAAAGGGAAGACCATCAGACTAACAGGGGATTCTCGGCAGAAACTCTACAAGCCAGAAGAGAGTGGGGGCCAATATTCAACATTCTTAAAGGAAAGAATTTTCAACCCAGAATTTCATATCCAGCCAAACTAAGCTTTATATGTGAAGGAGAAATAAAAACCTTTACAGACAAGCAAATGCTGAAAGATTTTGACACCACCAGGCCTGCCTTACAAGAGCTCCTGAAGGAAGCACTAAACATGGAAAGGAACAACCAGTAGCAACCACAGCAAAAACATGCCAAAGTGTGAAGACCACTGATGCTATGAAGAAACTATCAATTAATAGGCAAAATAACCAGCTAGCATCACAATGACAGGATCAGATTCACACATAACAATATTAACCTTAAATGTAAATGGGCTAAATGTCCCAATTTAAAGACACAGACTGGCAGATTAGATAAAGAGTCAAGACCCATTGGGGTGTTGATTCAGTAGACCCTCCCGACATGCAAAGACACACACAGGCTCAAAATAAAAGGACAGAGGAAGATCTACCAGGCAATGGAAAGCAGGGGGGAAAAAAAAAAAAAAAAAAAAAGCAGAAGTTACAATCCCGGTCTCTGATAAAACAGACTTTAAACCAACGAAGAAAAAAAGAGACAAATAAGGCCATTACATAATGGTAAAGGCATTAATTCAACAAGAAGAGCTAACTATTCTAAATATACATGCAGCTGATTCAGGAGCACCCAGATTCATAAAGCAAGTTCTTAGAGACCTACAAGGAGATTTAGACTCCCACACAATAATAATGGGAGACTTTAACACACCACTGTTAATATTAGACAGATCAATGAAACAGAAATTTAACAAGACTATCCAGGACTTAAATTCAGCTCTGGACGAAGCAGACCTAATAGACATCTACAGAACTCTCCACCCCAAATCAACAGAATATACATTCTTCTCAGCACCTCATCGCACTTATTCTAAAATTGACCAGATAGTTGGAAGTAAAACACTCTTCGGCAAATGTAAAAGAACAGAAATCACAACAAACTGTCTCTCGATGACAGTGCAATCAAATTACAACTGAGGTCTAAGAAACTCACTCAAAACCGCACAATGACATGGAAACTGAACTACCTGCTCCTGAATGACTACTGGGTAAATAAAGAAATGAAGGCAGAAATAAAGATGTTCTTTTAAACCAATGAGAACAAAGACACAATGTACCAGAATCTCCAGAACACATTTAAAGCAATGTGTAGAGGGAAATTTGTAGCACTAAATGCCCATAAGAGAGCAAGAAAGATCTAAAAATCAACACCCTAACATCACAATTAAAAGAACTAGAGAAGCAAGAGTGAACAAATTCAAAAACTGGCAGAAGACAAAAAATAACTAAGATCAGAGCAGATCTGAAGGAGATACAGACACACACAAAAAAAAACCCTTCAAAAAAATCAATGAATCCAGGAGCTGATTTTTTGAAAAGAGCAACAAAATAGACTACTAGCAAGATTAATAAAGAAGAAAAGAGAGAAGAATCAAATAGACATAATAAAAAATGATAAAGGGCATATTACCACCGATACCACAGAAATACAAACTACCATCAGAGAGTACTATAAACACCTCTATGCAAATAAACTAGAAAATCTAGAAGAAATGGATACAATCGTGGACACATACACCCTCCGAAGACTAAACCAGGAAGAAATTGAATCTCTGAAGTGACCAATAACAGGTTCTGAAATTGAGGCAATAATAGCCTACAAACCAAAAAAAGTCCAGGACCAGATGGATTCACAGCCAAATTCTACCACAGGTACAAAGAGGAGCTGGTACCATTTCTTCTGAAACTATTCCACTCAATAGAAAAAGAGGGTCTCCTCCCTGACTCATTTTATGAGGCCACAAAGGCCGGCAGAGACACAACAAAAATGGGAATTTTAGGCCAACAGCCCCAATGAACATCGATACAAAAAATCCTCAATAAAATACTGGCAAACCTAATGCAGCAGCATGTTAAAAAGCTTATCCACCATGATCAGTTCAACTTCAACCCTGGGATGCAAGGCTGTTTCAACATATACAAATCAATAAATGTAATCCATTACATAAACAGAACCAACGACAAAAACCACGATTATCTCAATAGATGCAGAAAAGGCCTTTGTCAAAATTCAACAGCCCTTCATGCTAAAAACGCTCAATAAACTAGGTATTGATGGAGTGTATCTCAAAATAATAAGAGCTATTTATGACAAACTCACTGCCAATATCATACTGAAAGAGCAAAAACTGGAAGCATTCCCTTTGAAAACCGGCACAAGACAAGGATGCCCTCTCTCACCACTCCTATTCAACATAGTATTGGAAGTTCTTGGCAGGGGAATTATGCAAGAGAAAGAAAGAAAGGATATTCAATTAGGAGAAGAGGAAGTCAAATTGTCCCTGTTTGCAGATAACATGATTGTATATTTAGAAAACTCCATCACCTCAGCACAAAATCTCCTAATGCTGATAAGCAACTTCAGCAGTCTCAGGATACAAAATCAATGTGCAAAAATCACAAGCATTCCTATACACCAAGAACAGACAAACAGAGAGGCAAATCATGAGGACTCCCATTCACAATTACTACAGAGAGAATAAAATACCTAGGAATACAATTTACAAGGTATGTGAAGGACCTCTTCAAGGAGAATTACAAACCACTGCTCAACCAAATAAGAGAAGACACACACAAATGGAAGAATATTCCATGCTCATGGATAGGAATAATTAATATCATGAAAATGGCCATAATGCCCAAGGCGATTTATAGATTCAATGCTATCCCCATCAAGCTACCACTGAATTTCTTCACAGCATTGGAAAAACCTACTTTAAATTTCTTATGGAACCAAAAAAGAGCCCACATAGCCAAGACAATCCTAAGCAAAAAGAACAAAGCTGGAGGCATCATGCTACCTGACTTCAAACTATACTACAAGGCTACAGTAACCACAACAGCATGGTACTGGTACCAAAACAGAAATATAAACCAATGGAACAGAACACAGGCCTCGGAAATAACACCACACATCTACAACCATCTGATCTTTGGCAAACCTGACAAAAACAAGAAATGGGTAAATGATTCCCTATTTAATAAATGGTGCTGGAAAAACTGGCTAGCCATATGTAGAAAGCTGACATTCCTTACACATTATACAAAAATTAATTCAAGATGGATTAAAGACTTAAATGTAAGACCTAAAACCATAAAAACCCTACAAGAGAATTTAAGCAATACCATTCAGGACATAGGCATGGGCAAACACTTCATGACTAAAACACCAAAAGCAATGGCAACAAAAGCCAAAATAGACTAATGGGATCTAATTAAAATAAAGAGCTGCACAGCAAAAGAAACTATCATCAGAGTGAACAGGCAACCTACAGAATGGGAGAAAAGTTTTGCAATCTATCCATCGGAGAAAGTGCTAATATCCAGAATCTACAAAGAACTTAAAGAAATTTACAAGAAAAAAACAAACAATCCCATCAAAAAGTAGGCCAAGGATATGAACAGATACTTCTCAAAAGAAGACATTTTTGCAGCCAACAGGCATATGAAAAAATGCTCATCATCACTGGTCATCAGAGAAATGCAAATCAAAACCACAGTGAGATACCATCTCATGCCTGTTAGAATAGCAATCATTAAAAAGTGTTGAAACAACAGATGCTGGAGAGGATGTGGAGAAATAGGAATGCTTTTACACTGTTGGAGAGAGTGTAAATTAGTTCAACCATTGTGGAAGACAGTGTGGCAATTCCTCAAGCATCTAGAACTAGAAATACCATTTGACCCAACAATCCCATTACTGGATATATACCCAAAGGATTATAAGTCATACTACTATAAAGGCAAACATATGTTTATTGCATCTCTATTCACAATAGCAAAGATATGTTTATTGCAGCACTATTCACAATAGCAAAGTCTTGGAACCATCTCCAATAATAGACTAGTTAAAGAAAATATGGCACATATACACCATGGAATACCATGCAGCCATAAAAAAGGATGAGTTCATGTCCTTTGTAGGGACATGGATGAAGCTGGAAACCATAATTCTCAGCAAAATATCACAAGGACAGAAAACTAAACACCACATATTCTCACTCATAAGTGGGAATTGAACAGTGAGAACACATGGACACAGGGCAGGGAGTATCACTCACTGGGGCCTGTTGGGGGCTGGGGGGCTGGGCGAGGGATAGTGTTAGGAGAAATATCTAATGTCAATGATGAGTTGATGAGTGCAGCAAACCAACATGGCACACGTATACCTATGTAACAAACCTGCACGTTGTGCACACGAACCCGAGAACTTAAAGTATAATAAAAATAAAAATAAAAGGAAATAGTTTCTAATCATCAACCTCCCTGGAACCATAACTCCTGCTCCTGTGGCATACGTGCTAGAGACATGTGACTCTTTCTTCTGCCTTAGGGACACCTCTCTCACATTGTGCTATGTGGTTAGGGACATGCTAGACTATATAATGCATTCAACATTTCTGATAGGAGTAGCATTGATAACTGATATAGTGTCCAAAGGTGTCCTTAGAAAATATTACCCAGAAAAAGAATCTAAGTCTCCAAATTCATAGAACAGGATGCCCAAACAAAACAAAATTAGCATGATTTTCCTGCCTACTGCTAACTATACTTTTCTTGTAAATAGAATTAATGCACAAGATCAAGTCCTGAACATAGTTTTGCAGTAGGCAAAAATGATCCTTTCATCTTAACCCACTAAACTGGGAAAGTATATTTGCTTTTTTAAAATGTTCATATCATAGGCTTCTATTTCCAGAGCCTGTGCCAAATGCTAATTAGGACAGAACAGAGTCAAGCATGGCTGGGCAGGCAGATCTCAGTCTCCTATTTAAGAACAATGTCTGTTGAGGGAAGAGCCGACTGCAATGCAGTGTTGGAGTCAGGTTTCAATGACTGGTGTTGATCCTGATTACTCTGGGGATAATACCTTGCCTTTATTTGCTACCTGTTCTTCTGGAAAGATCACCTTAGTACATTTCGGACAACTTCTTGACAGTTCTATTTGACGTTGACTCCATAAGCATGATATAATTTGAAGAGGAGGGTTTATTTATTTATTTATTTATTTATTTATTTATTTGAGACAGAGTCTAGCTCTGTCACCCAGGCTAGAGTGCAATGGCATGATCTCAGCTCACTACAACCTCTGCCTCCTAGGTTCAAGTGATTCTCCTGCTTCAGCCTCCTGAGTAGCTGGGACTACAGGCACCTGCCATCACGCCCAGCTAATTTTTGCATTTTTAGTAGAGACAGGGTTTCACCATGTTGGCCAGGTTGGTCTCGAACTCCTGACCTTGTGATCCACTCACCTCAGCCACCCAAAGTGCTGGGATTACAGGTGTGAGCCACCATGCCTGGCCAGGTCTTGAAATTTTGATCTCCAGATTTGAGTTTTAGTTATGATGCTTACTACTTGCATTGTGCAAGAAAATTCACTATAAATCTCTATTTATTTATCTTTAACCTGAAGACAATAACATCCTTGTTAAATGGTTGTAGATATTACCATTTTCCTACTATATGAACTCAAAAGCAGCAGCATATTTTCTATGCAGTGGGAACAAACCATCTTTAGCAGTAGTGGCTGGCTCCTGAGTAACTATGAGAAGGAGTAAAAGGAACTTAAAAACTGAAAAGTACTGCTATCAAGGTTGATCAAAGGTTCATTTTATGGAATCCAAACATTTATCGAGCTGCTTATAGCTGCTTTTGTATTTTACAAATTATTTCTTAGTATTTAGGAATAATCTAAATAGTTTAGAGGCAGATATCCGATTAATTAAATGAGGTAATAACTATTTCCATGTGATAATTTTCATCTATTTGTGGACAGCACCTGCTATAATAAAATTTATTTACAAGTTCTTCTGGTCTCATTCTCTGAGGAGTAGACTTGGGCAATTCTCTTTTGGAGGGTATGCAATCTACTTTACACAGGTAGGTTTTTGTAGTCCCATTTTACAGATTAAGGGGTTTATTTTATTTTATTTTTTGAGGCAGAATTTTGCTCTGTCACCCAGGTTGGAGTTCTTGTTATCATAGCTTACTGTAGACCTCCTAGGCTCAGGATCCTCCCACCTCAGCATCCCGAGTAGCTGGGACTACAGGCATGCACTAAAAAGCAGATAATTTTTGCATTTTTCAAAAATAAAGATGAGGTTTCACAATGTTGCTCAGGCTGGTATTAAACTCTTGGGCTCAACCAATCCACTTGCCTCAACCTCCCAAAATGCTAGGATTATGGATGTGAGCTACCGCACTGGCTTTTTTTTTTTTTTTTAAGGCAAAATATACAAGGAAGATTGTATATATTTAAAGTGTAGAATGTGATGTTTTGATATACATACATATTGTGAAATGATTACCACAATCAAGTGAATTAACACATCTGCCACCTCATGTTACCCTTTATTTTTATTTTGATAAGAATGCTTTAAGATCTAATCCTTTAGCAAATTTCTAGTATACAATAATGTATAATACAGTATTTTAACTATAGTCACCATGTTATACACTTTTGTCAGATGTACTTCCTAATGCAGTCTTCCTCATATCTGAATAGTGTTTTCCTTTGCTCTAGTTTACCGTGACCCTGGCTGTCTGTCTTAATCTAAAGAACACAGAGTGAGTCTAATGGTGGTCAGGAAGAGTGAATACCCAACACCTAAAGTCAAGTCCAACATGGAGTTGAATGCAGTCTTGGTGTTATTGTTTTTGTACTAACATTTCGTTATTATTAGCTGCCCCACTATGACCACATAGGACCCTCCAGGCAGAGTGCTAAGCGTGTCGATATCCTTATAAGTACCCTGAGTTCGATGTTGCCTTAACTCTAAGGTAAGAATCCTGAAGCTCAGAGGGGAAAAGGGGATAATACGCTTGAGGTCACAGAGATCAATGACAAAGCTTGAATCTGAACCATAACCTCAAAATCCATGTTAAACTCTAGCGTGAGGTCAGAAATTATTGAGACATTTCTAAACTCAAAATGCCATGAAGTTCTTAATGTCTCCAACTTTGATGTCTCCCATTTTGTCTTCTCAGTCTTATTCAGCACCCTCATTTTTCTAAGTTCTAGAAAGAGCATAGGTTGTATGAAGGAGAGTAGTGTAATGGAGTGAAGAGAGAAAAAGAATAATATGCGACACAGAAGCAGCAGCAAACCACAAAAACTGGGGGAAATATATTTGACAGCCTCCAATGATCCCATCTATGTCACTCTTTCCTCTGTGGGTTTCTTTGTTTTTCCTGAACCACATTCTGTGTCCTTCTGTTATTGAAGAATTTTAACCTCAATTTTCATAAACTAACTACCCACCATGAGTTTAACTAATAATAGCTTAAAAGATTTTCTCTCCCCTAAGGGATATTTTCATTTTAATAGAAGACAGTGTGCAGACTAAAAATACTTTGGGATCAAAAGCAATGAATATTTTATGGTGGGTTTCTGGCACCAAGATAATTTGTGAGGAGGATGTCTCTGGACGGATGGCCAGGATACACAACACTTTTTCTTAGTATGTTCTTGGTCACTTGGTTTGAATCCTAGACCATAAGCAAAAGAATAAGATTTGAAAAGAAAGAAAAGGAAGAAGAAAGGATGGAAAGGAAAAGTGGGGTCTGACTAGCTTTAAATTCAGTGGTCTGGCTTCCTTTCCTGAAGGTTTTCCAGTGTCCACAGCTAAGCCACTTTAACTCCATTGGCAAGCTGAGCTCTGCACACAAATCTAGAACCGATCATATTCTTAACCATTCCTGGAATCCTGGGCTGAGCTGGAGCTCTGCATTTCAGCATCGCAGATAATGCACTCCTAGTCTTTTTGCCTGGACCCTCAGCCAGTTACCTGTACATGTACATTTTATATATTTGAGAATCAGGCCAATTTGGATCCCACTGGCACCACTCACCAGTTGAGTGGACTTGAATAAGTTACTTATTTTTTTTAGCCTCAACTTTTAGATCACTCTAATATGTACAATAATCTATGTATTGTAGAGCTATTGATAGACCCAAGAACAATTCTGATAGTAACAGCACTCACCCTGTGTCCTAAGTGTGATATTAACAATTTCATTAACATCAGCTCCTCTAGAGAAGAAAATCCTTAGGTACAAATAGATTGAAAAGTTCTCTCCAGGTCATACAGCTCAGAATGGGCTTTGCTGTCATATACCTAGGTCTGTATGACTCCAGAGCTTATGCTCTTAGCCCAGAGCCTGGCATATAGTATAGACTTGATAAATGATAACTATTCTTCTCCACTCCAGACACAGCCTGTCCCTTTCATCAGTGCTGCCTATCTGGACTCGTCCTGGGCTTATGTAAATGTGCTGTCCATGGTGGCACTCTCTGCTGCTTATCATCTGCCATTTAAGACCTCTGCCTACTGATGTCATTCACTAGGAATTCTTGATGCTCCACCTGTCCAGGCTTCCTCATGCCATTAATTGTTCGGGACCTCTGTGACCCATCTTGGAGCTAGATGATCATGCCATCAAATACACCTTATATTAAGCAGAGAACAGCTCGCATTCACCCAGCAGCTCCTTTGCCACCTTTACCTACAGACAAAGAGCTGTGCTCTGTCTAGAGCACAGAGCTGAGAATTGAGGATGTACAAATAATTCAGAGCATGGTCTACTACCTCCAAGTTAACAGTCTAGTCCAGTAAGAGAAAACAAGAACGCTCTCATTGAAAACTCAAATGACCACACAATACATCACAGAGGAGGTAGAAAATTATTTTGATCTTTAGGACTAAATAAATCTTAGGCAAATATAAAAGAAGTCATTAATATAATACAACTTACATCCCCCCCTGGTTTGGGTGGGAAAGTTTAGCAACCACCTGAGAAGAATGTTATTGCCTAGCAATAAATGCTTTTCTCCTCAAATAATTCTTTTTGCTGGGAAAGAAAATGAGTAAGACTCCCAAAGCCATGCTTGAAGATGAGTACATAGACTTGGAAACAGTATGTTTACAAAAGTTCCAAGAAGTTTTCACAGAAATGAATCTATTTTCTTTGAAATGTAATACAATCAACTTCAAAAAAATGTATACAATTATATTTTGGGCTCTGAAAATACTCTGGTGTAATTAAATAAAGTGAACGAAACTGGTGTTTAGACAAACAATACCTTTTAATAAAAGCTTTTAAAGTGAAATTAAGCCAATGCACCCTTTCTTTGGACAAACATGTATTAAGGGAAGCCAACATGTATTTGCCATTGCAGACACTGATACTGGAACAGATACAGTTATAATCAAAGCCAGAGCTCTTGCTTTATTTTTCATCCCAACCCATGCATCCTAATTAAAGCCATATGAGTGAACTTCAGCTATTAATTTTACATAACCTGATATACATGCAATGCTGAATAAACCTAGGATCCTTTAACCAAATTAGAGAAGTTAACTGTAACGGATATATTTGTTGGCTGGGGCCTAACATATAATTTACTTAAACCAATATTAAAATGGAAACCAATATATCTGTATTTCAACCACATACATTTTCCCAGCATATGTGATTGTTATATAAATAGATACATATTCCTCTAGACCACTTCATATTCATGAAACCAAAGAATTAACTGCATTCAGCAGATGTGACAGAATAATCACCCTGCCTCCCATTTCCTCTTTTAACCTATTTAAACCTAAACTTTAAAAAAATAATTTTTGTGAAACAGGTCAGCTAGGGAAAAAGAAAAGAATATATTACAAGACAAAATTAACGAGGGGAAAATTGCTATCTGTTGGGAGGAATGTGGGCTGGGATTTAGGGGTTACAGATCCTGTTCCAATTTTGCAACTTTGTGTGTTCTTGGATAAATCACTTATCTGTGCCTCATTTTTCTCACTTATAAAAATGGAGATAACTCCCAAATCAAACAGGGCTGTTGTAAGAATGAAAAGGAGATAAATATGTAAACTTACTTTGAAGTAGTCTTTTAATCATTACACAGATAATAGTTATTATTGTTATTAATAATTCTCATGTCATCAGGTTCAATAAATGGTTGTCAGTGGCCAAATGAAGTAATAATAGAAGCAGTCACACCAAATTCTATTGTATGTTTCCTCTTTTTCTGTGAGTTGCAGGCTAAAAACAATATTCTAAACAGCCAGCTAAGTACACCAATATTTATTCTGTATATTAAACCTCATTACCTGTTTTCTTGGCCTTTTCAACAGGTAAGAGTTTAACAGCCAAGACGGAAGAACAGCTGATGCTGTTCACCTTTTATCAGTCACCCTTTATCTGTCCCAAATGGGGGAAAAATGTAGTAGGGTTTTTTTTTTTTTTCTTTGAGCAAGTAAGAAAATAAAGAGCATATAGCTCAGTAAGTCCTAAATAAATGCTGTTCAAGAGAGAGATAATGAGAAATGCCTCATCCATTTTTGGACAATGTCTGATAAAAAAAGAAATCAATGTTGATCCTGCATGTACAGAACAAGATTGGAAAAATCTAATAGGAGTTTAAGAAAAGAGCTAGTTCCTCATAGGTGATCGGCACCTGCAGACTTCAACGTGATTTTGCTACAGGAACTTTTCACCTCTGCATTTCAATGACTTTATTAGTTGAAAAAAGAGAACAGCTATTCAAGGCAACCTACGAAACTCTAAGGCTTGACAGTCCTTTCTGTATTGTTGCTCTTTTTCTTTCAGGGCCTTTCTGGGCCTCTCTCTCTGAGATAAGATAACTTCCCCGCTTTGGGCATCCTTCTCTTTGTTTCGTCCAGTAGCTTTCAAACTTATGTTTTTCACGACTAATTACATTAGAAAACATTTTACCTTGTCACTTGGTATATATACACCCGTATGTGCACTTCTATGTAATAAAAAAAAAAGATTTCTAGAAAAAAAAAAAAAACCCTTATCCTAACTACATTATACCTCAGGAATTTTTTACTTTATTCGATTCCTTTGTGTAATAGTTCATTAAATATTGTTGATTGATACACAATTGATGTTCTAATTCATTAGCAAGTAAACATTCACAGTTTCAAGAACATTGATCTAGACAAGAGTTTCTCTTCAAAGCACCTCTCAAGTCTGCTGAAGAATCAGAGGTATATGTAATCACATGAGCATGTTGACTGATAAGAATTTTTTTGCTGCACTCAGGGATATTTGTTTTCAATTGTGTATTCTAAGGCTGTTAAAAAAATTACTGTTTTTAGGGCCAGATTTAATCAGGTTTGAATCCTAACTATGTATGGAATGATTCATACAATTACTGAGTTTCAGTTTTTTCATTTGCAAAGTAAAAAATATACTTACCTCATTGGGTTATTGTGAGTTACTGTGATAATATGTTTGTGAAGGTAATACATTATGGGTGTTCAACATATATTGGTTTAATCCCATGTATCTACCCCCTTTCATTTTCTTTTTGCTGCTTCTCCCCTTCTTTAGAAAGCAGTTTTATACTAACCTAAAGGACTGAATCTGAAATGATTATAATGAAGGGTAGAATGCATACAGTGTAGGTGGTTATTTGCCAAGAAGTAAATTCAACTCTTCATGAAGGAGATTGTCAGATACCAAGAAGCAAAAATATTCTCAACCACTGACCCAAGAAAAATCTTACTAGCAAATCTGGCAGAGAAAAGAACAAATGATATGTGTGGCTTTGGACAGCTACAATGCTAAGAAGTTATAGGATCTCCTGTTTGCTTTATATTTTATACTTGGTAGTCTTTCTAGCCTAGTGAGACCTCAAATTGGGGGTATGTCTAGAGAGCAATTATCTTTAAACCATACTAAGCCAAGCAGCATGATTCCCAGAGACTTTTAGCATGGGTAAGCTCTAGAAAAACATGAGATAATTGTTTTCCTACAACCCTTTCTTTATCTCTCTCTGCCTTTGTTGCTTCCAAGACTTGAGTATCTTCTTGCTGCCTGGAAGTTTTACTCAGACTTTTTTCAGTTTTTATGTTACTGCCTAAATTCATCTATCCCTCATCTCACTATCCAAAATAACAATTTGCTTAAGATTCTCTTTAAGAATGAAAAACAATTAGATAAGTCAGTTTACTCAAACTTGCAAATTTGAAAGTGATTAGAACCAGTTTCATAGTTTGTCCCATCTTGATTCTGAAAAGAATAAAAACCAAATTTAATAGTTCTCAGGGTTTTGCCTGCTCCTGAACCACCTACGGAGTCTCTAATTCTGGACTTTACATCTGGTAATTATGATTCAGTAGATCTGCAAAGAGATTATATTTTTTTCTTTTTACATATTTTTATATCTTCCAGGTTATTTTAATTTTGCCTGTGATCAATACATCAAACATTTCTGCCTTACTCAAAGAGATGATTCACAAATGAAAGAGTAGTAGGAGAAATCTTGTTTTTTATGAGTTTTCATTCTTAAAATTGCTCTGGAAAAGGAATTGCTCACAAAATTTATACGTAAACTCTACCTTATCTTTGGGTTTTCAATGTGGATTAGAACATGAGGTTTTCACATTTTATGAGTTTTAACTGTCTCTAGGACCCAAAAGACGGTCTCTGGGAGGTTCCTGTGCTATGTGAGACTGTGTTGTAATAGGCATGGTTCCATTGTGAGCTTCTCATAGAGGCTTGTGGACAGGCATGAACCTTAAATTAGATTCTCCAGTAACTGTAACAACATCAACAATAATAATAATTAAAGAAATTTTGAACAAAGATCATCCTTGAATAATATCTAGTCCAATGCATTGATTTTTCTAAATAAGACAAAAACCTGGAGAACAAAAAATGGGCATAAAGTCATACAATACAATTTCATAATTCTCATTTGTTTATGATAAACCATCCAGGTAGAACGGGTATGCAATATGATGTTTGTCTACAGGCATAAAAACCAACTCAGATAATGTATTTGAATTATTTGCAATAACACCTCTAGTCAATGGCAGAGTTAGGAATTAAATCAGATCACCTGGTGCTAATTCAGGACCCTTAACAACATTGTACTCTCCACATCAGGGTGAAGAATGAATTTTCTCTTCCCCAAGAAGATTTTCTTTTTTCTTTTCCCCAAGAAGTTTTTGGGAAAAAGGCAAAAATTGATGTATCAAATATCTGTTGCTTAGTGGCTTTCAACAACATTAATTTAGTTTATCATTTTGTAGGTCAGCAATTTGGATTGGGCTCAGTTGGTCTGTTTTTCAATCACGACTTGGCTCACTCATGTTGTGATCAGCTGCTGGTCATCGAGTGGTTCTGCTTCTGGGGATTGGCTGACTCTCAGCCCAGTGGAAACTGGTAGAACATGTGTCTCTCTTTTCATCAAACAGATTGTTTCAGGACTGTTTACATGGAAACTTGACACAGTCCCTAGCAAGAAAGTAGAAGCCACAAAGACTTTTGAGACTGATGCTCAGAGCTGGCGCATTCCTTTTGCCACAAAAAATTCACAAGATAAGACTAGGTTCAAAGGATAGAGAAATAGATTCCACTTCTTGGTTGAAGGAGCTGCAAGTTATTTTGTAAAAGAGTACAGAAGGGGGAGAATTGGAGCCATCTGTGCAATCTACCAATTTGATTTAGAAACCGTGTGTAAATGTACATATACACACACACACATACGTGTGTGCCTGTATGTATACATAAACATTTAAATATTTTAGAAAATTTACTGAGCTTTATATATTTTCATTTATGCTTTTCCCTATTTTCCTAATTTTCTACATTGGGAAAAAACAATGTATTTAAAAAAATATTTAGGCAGAAGCTTTGTGGACAATTTAAATAATGAGGATCAAGCAAACTCTGGAGTGTGGCTGGATAATCTTTCCAGTTATGAGGACATAAATTATCCTTCTCCACATTTGTATGGTGAAATGACTCTAAATAGACTTTCATACACCGAAGAGTATTAAAGTTGTGTGAATATTCTCGTGAGGTTTGTAAAATCCTTGACTACATTACATATTGTGTAGGTGGGCGAAAACTGGTGGATTTGTACCATCTCTCATCATTATTTTAATCTCTTAGATGCTCAAATGAGGCTCTAATCCAAGCTTGTTCAACCCACGGCCCAGGGTGGCTTTGAATGTGGCCCAACACAAATTTGTAAACTCTCTTCAAACATTATGAGATTTTTTTTTTGTTACTTAAAATCTCATCAACTATCGTTAGTGTATTTTATGTGTGGCCCAAGACAATTCTTCTTTTTCCAGTATGGCCCAGGGAAGGCAAAATTTTGGACACTTCTGCCTAATCTACCTCAAAGCACTTAAAGATGCTCAAAGGAGGCTCTACAATACAAAGACTTGGGCTTAATTGATAGCTTTGCCACTCCTAAGTTGCATGACTTATTTAAGTTACTTCAAAGATGTTAGCGTTGGTTTTTTTATCTATAAAATGAAGGTAAACTCTATTTTATCAGGCTGTTGTAGGATTAGAGGAGATTGTATATCAAATGATCTTGCAACTTATATTCAAGGGAATAAAATATAAAGTGCCAACTTCACCTGAAGTTATTTCATCTGTACTAGAGTGCCGTTTTTAAAATAGATCTTTAATTAAGGTCATGATAGAATTAGAGATGTGCAGTGGCCCCTTTCAACACTTTTATTTTTGTACATTTTGCTTTATGGAAAATTCTATTTGTTCACTTCCTAAAGATGGATGTTTTAATTTTTTTCAAGCTCATATTTAAATGTAATATCTCAACCCAAAGTCTCCTACCTTGTACCTCTAACCAAAATCTACACAAATTAAGTTGTGTTCTCTAAGGTAGGACTCCACAACATTGCTTTGTGGAGAGTTTATTTATATTGTAGTCACATAGGGAAGAATAGATGCACTGGCTCAGGTAGAGATGAGTCCCAGCAAGTTCCTTAGACCAGAGTTGCTGTTAAGTTTCTCCTCTTTCTAAAAGTCAGATTACATAAACATTCTTTGTGAACATAATTAAGTGCACAAGACATATAGAGTTTCTCCAGATTAGGACTCAGGGAACAAAACTTTATCATGCTGGCTTCTGCCCCATACAGAAGGGTCTCAGGAGGAAGAGGAATCTAGTCTAGGTGAATCTTTTGCATTGGTTTACATATTTCTCAGAGTGAATTTGGTGATTTTATAGATAAAAGGTAGGCATGACAGTCAATTGATTAACACTAACAGCCTAGTCATATCCCAGGTTTTTCTTTCAATAATGTTTCACCATCCACATTTTTCAACGATTTTTCTCCATTCTTAATTTTCAGTTGAGCATACCAGGACAGTGTCCACTCCTACGGCTCTCAATTAGACTATATTTTCATTGATAGATGACAGCCCACTTTTCTTCTTTTTTTGTTCATTCCTGCCCTCGTTTTTTTATTTATGAATATTTACTAAGTACCTTTAAGTGCCAGGCACCAGATTAGGTGAAGGAACCACATTAGCAAATGAGAGACCAGTAACTACATTATGGGGTTTAGAGTGTGGGAGTTGTGGGCAAATATTAGATAATGACTCGATGAATGTATAATTAAAAACTGTGATAAGAGAGGTAAAGGAAATATATAGGTACTTCCAAGAAAATACTAGAAGACACAATCTAGATGGGAAGTGGGGTCAGTAATATTCCTGATTGCTATTAGGAAATGGCTTGCAGGAAGACAGAATGAATTCAGAGACCAGTATCATGTCAGTCTAAGCAAGTAGTAAATTGATGATGGTAGCTTAGACTTGAGGGTTAGCTTTGAAGTCACAGGGAACCAGATGAACTGAAAATGTACTGTAAATATGAAGTGGATCATGATTTTTTTGAAATATTGAAGTCCTAAGATAATTTTCCTTCAAGTCTTTTCTCTACCCATGACCTACAGTTTCAAACATTTTTCTAGCATTCCGCTGATCCCACTCTTATTAGTCATATAAGAAAACTATCACCTACCATGGTCTGTCTCCTTTCTCATCCCCAGGTGCCCTGAACAAGAAGTTCCAAGATTCTCCACTGAAGTGACTAATCTCTTAACATTATACAGCCCACATGGAATTTTTAAAGTAGCAGTGAGGCACCAAAACGATTCAATATTCAAAACAGCAAATGTCTTTTTAAAGTTATATATAAATTTTTCTATCTCTGTGAATGCTTAAAAACATGACTCCTAAGCTCTAAAACTTCACTCCTGTTAATAATGAGATGACATTTAAAATGTTCGACCTTCCCACCATTCTCCCAGGTTCAAAATTATGTATTTCAGAATTAGCTTTGAAAAATTAATTCCTTCTTGTATATGGATTTTGTTTTCTTTTGGTCTGGTTTAAAAAGACAGAAAAGGGTTTTCATACAATGTTTTATCACTAATAATAAATAGCTGCAGAAACACCACATCCATTTCCCTAGGACCTCCTTACCATACCAGTCCACCTTCCCAGTGAGACTAGCAAAATCTTGAACACATAATCTCACATCAACACACACATGTGCTCACACACTCATTTTTCTAAACAGCCACAAGTTGAAAATATTAGAAAAAGCATATTTCTAGTTGGATAATCTGCCAGAGATTTTGCAGAGGATATCTCGATGGGATAATTTCTCTAGGATATGAATCAAAAGAGACTTTCAGCTCCGTTGGAGGTGAGATGATGTACTGAAGGCTACATTCAGCTCTTATTTATAATGTTTGTGCTTTTTTTCTCTAAAATGGTATCCTCCATTTTCCTTTCCATTGCCTGTGTGATATCTACACCTCCTTTAAGAGCCAACTTACCTCAACACTTAGAGATTTTTCCCAATGTTTTTATATTGTCAGATAATACTTGATAATTTTTATGTGCTTGAGTTTTCTCTTCTTAACCAAAAATAATATTCTTAAAGCTAAAATATCTACAGTATTCCCCATGTTTATATCCAGTACTACATTCAGCTATTGTATAGAGTCTAAATTATTCTCATTGATTGGCAGCTCAAATCAGAATGAGTCATCTATTGAATCAAAGATAACTAAATAATATTCAAATTAAAATAAATTTGTTGGGCACTTTCATATCCTAATACAAAATACAAATTCTTCATGAAGCATAGGCTATTAGTTATATATTGCTGCCTTAGCAAGTTACCATAAATTTAGAAGCTTAAAATAACACAGATGTGTTACCTCACAGTTCTGTAGGTCAGAAATCTGGGTTGGTTGAGTTGAGTTCTCTGTGACAGGCTTCACAAGGCTAAAATAAAGGTTGTGACTGTTTGGGATCTCTTTAGGAGACGCTGGAAAAACCCACTTTTAAGCTGATTCAGGTTGTTGCCAGAGTTTAGTTCCACGTGGTTGCAGGACTGAGGCCCTTAGTCTCTTGCTGATGTTGGCTGAAAGTCATTTGCAGTTAATAAGAGTGTTCTACATTCATTGATTTCTTAGCTCATGGCCCCTCCATCTTCAAAGCCAGTAATGGTATATCAAATCTTTCTTTTGCCTCAAATTTCTCTGAGTTTTCCTTTTGTTGCAACTCTCTTCTGCTTTTCCTTTTCTGTTGCATCTTTTTGCTTTCCTCCTTTACTTTTTAGGGTTTATAAGATTATATTGGGCCCACCTGGATAACTCAGGCTATTCTATTTCATTATCAGCTGATTATCATTATCAACTGTGGAGTTCCCTTATTGCAGTGCCTAGATGAGTATTTGATTGAATAACCAGGGAACAAGAATTATGAAGGGATATCTTTAGAATTCTGCCCACTATACGCAAGAGCTCATGAAGCTGCTTGGGTGGTTTTGATGATTAGCCAGGTTTGGGAGAGAACTAATTTACCAAATAATTAGTGAGGGCAGTAGTTAATGTGGGATGCACAGAAATACATTTACATCCCAATTTGCACAAAAATTTTTAATAAATAAATGTAAGAAATTTAAAGAAATGAGTCTTCTTTATTCTTTCTTTTCTTTCCAGTGCTATTGTCCTGAGGTTCCAGCCAGCTGAATATATAGGAGAAGCTTATATATATATGGCCATTAAATTGTTCCAACTAATCTGAACACTATAATTCTGGTCATTATGCTTGGTGAAAACCACTGCATATAACCTTTATCCTGAAGTTTTCACAGTGGGCTTCTTTTATGTACTCGATTGGAGTTTATATTTTAGCTGTTGACATATAGTTTCTCATACTCTAGTTCCATTCATACTTTATACTTCTATAATACGTTCAATTTTGACCCTTCATTGTTTAAATCTTCAAACCAGATTTACATTAATCAAGAGATGAGGAAAACTCAGATAACAGGTTAAAAGGTCACTTATGTGTATTTGTCAGAGTTCTTCAGAGAAATCGAACCAACAGGATACATGAACACACACGCGCGTGCGTGCGCGCACACACACATACACACACACACACACACAGAGAGAGGGAGAGAAAGACAGAAATGGAGAATGTCTCCTCTGAAGACAGAAAGAAACAAAAACAAACAAAAAAACCAAAGTGCCTGCTTCAGGCAATCAGGCAGAAGAAATTCCCTGTTGCTTACAGGAAGGCCAGCTCTTTGGTTCTGTTTATGTTTTGAACTGATGGAATGGGGCCCACTCGCATTATAAAGTGTAAGCTGTTTACTCAGTTTACCAACTTAAATGTTAATTTCATCCAGAAACACCTTATAGACACACCCAGAATATTGTTTGGCCAAATGTCTGGGCACTCCATGGCCTAGTCAAGTTGACATATGAAATTAACCATCACATTGTGGATAGGCTGAGTAACAGCTCCCAATATAGCTACATACCAATCCTTAGCACTCGTGAATATTAACTTGTATAAAAAAGAAGGCCTTGCAAATGTGATTAATGTAAGAACTTTGGCATAGGCAAATTATTCTGGATTATCTAGGTGGTGCTTAACTGTAATCACAAGTGTTTTTATAAAAGAGAGACAGAGGGAGATTTTGTTTGAGAAGAAAACAGTATGACCACTGATGCAAGATGCTATACTGTTAGCTTTGCAGATAGAGAAAGAGGCCATGAGCCAAGGAATGTAAGGAAAGCAGTTCTGGAAACTGGAAAAGGCAAGACAATGAAATTCTCCCCTAAAGCTACTAGAGGAAGCCTGGCCCTACCAATAAATTGATTTCAACCCAGTGAAACTGATTTTGTACTTCTGACCCCAAAACTCTAAGAGAAATTCTAAGTTGCCAAGTTTGTGGTAATTTTTTTACAGCAGTGGTAGAAAGCTAATACACCACTCTATGTAGAAGTATTGGCAAATAGTATTATTTATTAAATGCCCTTTATTTTATGGGAATGTCTTATCTTATATTGAATAGGGAATGGATAAAATAAGGCTGAGACTTACTGGGCTGCATTTGCAGGAGGTTAGGCATTCTAAGTCACAGGAGGCGATAGCAGGTTAGCACGAGATACAGGTTATGAAGACCTTATTGATAAAACCGGTTGTGGTAAGGAAGTCTGCCAAAACCCACCAAACCCAAGATGGTGACAGAAGTGACCTCTTGATCATCCTCACTGCTCATTATACTCTAGTTATAATGCATTAGCATGCTAAAAGACACTACCCCCAGTGCCATGATAGTTTACAAACACCATGGCAACATCAAGAAGTTACCCTATATGGTCTAAAAAGGAGAGGAGCCCTCAATTCCAGGAATTGCCCACCACTTTCCCAGAAAGCTCATGAAAAATGCACCACTTGCTTAGCATATAATCAAGAAGTAATAATAAGTATGAGCAGCTGAGTAGCCCCTACTGCTGCTCTGCTTATGGAGTAGCTATTCTTTTGTTTCTTTACTTGTCTAATAAATTTGCTTTCATTTTACTCTATGGACTCTCCCTGAATTGTCCTGGGCCAGATCCAAGCACCCTCTCTTGGAGTCTGGATCAGGACCCCTTTCCAATAACACAAGGACTTCCGTATGACACTGGTAGAACTTCTTCTTTTCAGAGGAAATGCAGTTCTCTTTTTAGTTTACCAGGAGAGGCTGAATTATGTCTATAACAATCTGCAGTTGTTTTGTTATCATTGATGTGATTTCTTACCACAGGTAGTTAAAACCTGCCTGTCTCTTGGTCAATTATTCTTCTGAGAATACCAGAGGTTTTGACGTTTCTGAAGTATTTGCAATAATGGGATAATATTGAATTATACCAGGGCTCTCAAACTCTGGGGCCTGGATTCTTCACTAAAATTAAAAATAAAAGAACAGTCTGTGCAGGGTGTTTTAGACATGCTCATTGGAGATAAATCTTTGCCCAAGAAAGATTATACAGACACAAGAATACAAGGTGTGGAGTGCTAGAAACTCAGATTAACCTTACTGCCAATGGTCTGGGATGGTATGGAAGTTTTTGCTCTATATTGATGCATGAAGCATTCAGATTTTTGAAAATTTAGCAAATCATGGGCTTCATTAGTATGTAATATATTCAGAAGTCTGTGTCACTAAAAATTAGAGATTTGGAACCAGTGGATATGAGGGCTCAGGCTGATTGATCTTTCCTAATCAGACAATGCTTTTAGATCCATGTCAGAGTTTAGATCTAACACATACCATCTTAATAACCCATGGCCTTCCTGGAGATGGAGAAACGCAGATATTTCAGAGAACACTGAGAGGACCTCTGCTGTATATTAATGCTTTGGTACAATCTGAAGAATATGCAAAAGGCAAATAAATCAAAGCCTCTTCTTGGGGCAGCCATCAATCTCCTTGTAATTAAAGAATTCAACCTGACATAATGATATTATGACACCAGTGCTTTAGTATCTGTGATTGTAAGAATGGTACTGAGAAGGGAAGGCTGTAGAGTCATCAGCATCTTCAAAAAAGTGTAAATTTTTGCACAGTTTTTGATGACGCATAAAGTTCAAAAAGCCAGAGTAGAGGAGAGAAGACGTTCATGTATAATAAAAAAACTAGGAGCAAGAATAAGGAGCTGGGAAGCAACTGATAAATGGGAAGAAAGGAAAGACCAACGTGCCTCTTAAGATATTTTAAAAGTGAAGTGATAGAAAACAAAGCCAAATAAAAGTTTATGACTTTGGCAGTGACATGACAAAGGCCTTGTTAATGGAGATGACTGTACCAACTGTTTGCTGAAAGAGTAGAAGAAAGAGTGCCAGAAGGGATGGAGGTCAGCTGAGAGCCTGCTATAGCAAACCACCCCTGCAAGGTTTACATACACACAAAACTGAATTATAAAACTTTAAGAGCATGCTCCACTTCTATTATCTGTTTTATATTACACTTCATCTCACTTTGTTTAAAAGGCAGCAGAAGGTTCCATAAATGGTTTAGTATTTCCCTCACCAAACATATACAATTATGCTCCAAGATTTGATCAAGGAGCAGTCTAGGTAAGCAGGAGGGTCTGAATAAACCTCAACAAGCCTTCTCTTTTGGTTCTATTTTCTCTTTAGGGTCCCCTCATTGTGATTTCTGCTGTCACTGTCTTGAACATTCTTCAGGAAGACTGTTTTGCTTTAAAACTTCAGGCCCAGCAGACATGCACCCCGTACTGTGTTCCTAGTACAGTTAAGATGTGCGTCAATGTTAGAAAGGAGAAAAAACATAAATACAACTTGACCGAATACCAAATAATACAAGAAAGACCACAATTACCCATAGGGAGCCCAGCTTCAGAGCTCATGTTTTAATCCTAAGATAACTGAACCTTTTGGTCAGAGGCTTGTATGATGTATCAGCATCTCTGGTTCCTTTCTTGTCAGCCTTGACTTCCTGCCTTTGTGTTGTGGGTGCCATCTTACATTTCTCTGAAGAACAAAAAACCTTCCTAGGTTCAAGATTTATGGACCCCTGACGTATTTCATTTAGTTCAGTATTGTGGCCAAAGATCAATGTCATATTTTTTCATTATTATTTACCAGAAATGTGTTTATTGGCACAGGGAATACTCGCATATTGTTTGGCTTTGACAATGCATAGGAAACTCTCCTCATTCTATGCAAGAAAAATCTATAATAATTGCAGAACCATCTAAAGCTTATACCTTCAAAAATTTAACAAACTTAACATACATTAAAATAAAATGAATACTTATAGAGAGTAACAAAATGACCTTTGTATCAGTAACCTCTAGTTATTATATTGAGAAATCCAGAGTCTAACAAAAGGTGAAGGCACCATGGATCACCTGGCTCTGGCTGCATAACACTGTAAGTTTCTTAATGTGGTGGTAGATAGTGGTGATTTAAAGCAAGCATGTTGAAGTAAGCATCATGAATGCAATCTGGATGTCCCCTGTAAAAAGTATGCCAATTTAAGTAAACTAGCATGTGTTGAGCCTAATATCATGATAGGTGGGGAAGAGATGATGGAAAACAAAGAAAAGCTGGTTTTCAGAGAGCTTGCTAAAGAAAGAAATAAAACAAACATTCATGGAATAATTCAAAGAAATACAGATTGAATATGGGTAAAGTGGTAGGAATTTGAGGAAAGAGTAATTAAAAGCAGCAAATAGATATACCTTTTTATATAGCTACTTATCTATCAATCATTTATTTATCTCTTTATCTAGAGAACATCAAATATTCTGGAAAGAGACTTTCAACGGAAGGAGAATCCTTACCACTTGGGGTACCCCTGGGATTTATTATGTCATATCACTTTGAAAGAGCTGAGGTTTTTCATGATTAAAGTGTTTAAGCACAGTGCCTTGCATATTATAGATGCTTAATAAATATTGATTAAGTATTAAATGAATTAAAAATACTTGTTGATCCATTCTCCAGGACTACCCCAATTAGCTGGTAATAATATACAATAAGTCCATATCAAGCATCTTCTAGGTGCTGTACATTTTGAAATATAAAGAAAAAGAAAGCCTACAGCTTCTATTTCAATGTCTAGCTGGGGAGTCTATTCACAGGGTATACTTAGAAAAATATATAAGTTGGTGTATGATTAAATAAGACATGGCATATGAAAACACTTTATGCATGTAAAATACTGTACAAATATTAGAATTATAAATGCAAAATAGGGTGGTAAAACTTATGAGTGCAATGTCAGATCCAAAAACGTAACTCACTATTTGTAGGTCAATGGGTGAAAGAATTCCCTAGGATTTCAGCATTTCATTACTTGGAGGAAATAAATAATTTCATTCTCATATGCCTGACATATATTAGGAGCTCAATACATGTTTTAGGAAGATTTCTGCATTAAAGTTCACTGATATAAATGAAGAAGACTTCTTGAAAGGCTTAGCATTTGATTTTAATAGGCTGTGGATGATCGGTAGCGTTGAGATAAGTAGGGAATCAAGGTAAGATGAGATGAAGAAACAGTGTGGAAAAGAACAGATCACAGTGTGTGAATCGCCTGAAGCAATTACCTGGGGAAGATAATTTGTCCTGGGAAGTAATTGAGACCCTCATTAAGTATTTAGAGAAATATTTATTATATTAACTTAGGATAGGCCTATAGAAATACAATTTCAAATGGCAAAGTAATTACATACTCTTTATCTACTGCTCCTGGCACAATTTGTTAAATGTGTGGTTTTGTGAGGGTCCACTCCTTTCATTGTCTCCAGGTTTGATGTCAGCAAGCCACAGTGAGAAGGGTGGTCCCTGCCAGTAGATTGGTCCCAAGCTGAGATTCCTTCAGTTTCATTTCCAATGGCTTTGTCATTTCTTCTAGCCAATTTTCCTTTTGATATTAAAGTCCCTGGTTTCTTTCCCAGGACCTCCCACATCTTAGCCGAAGGGCTCTGGCAACTTGATTTGGATTCAGCTTTGAATTCCTCCCCTCTTTTCTCACAGTGAGTTTTCTGCCAGGGATGTGCTGGGAGGAAGCCAAGTTTCCTGTGCTCTAGCATTGCCCTGCTGCCAAAGAACCCTGCTCCAAGTCAGCTCCTCCTGCAGGCAACAGGCAGGGCCTGGTGGGGTGTAGTGTTCCATTCATATTCTGTGCTTTACTCAACTATCACATGTCCAGTCGCTGCCATTCAGACAGGTACATTTTTCTAAGGAACCATCGCGTGAAGAAAAGCAGGAGGCCCAGTAAATGAGTCATTTGTTCTATTTGTGTCTCCCAGAGACATAACTGCCCACTTAGCATAGCTTGGACCACTAAAAGGAATTCACCATCTTAGGGGTAAGTGTGTAGGAATTGTTTAGCTACAGATTTAAAGTGTCTCGGTTCCAAAAAAGGGGCATTCAAAAACCCAGGGTCTTTATTTTTCTCTCATTATGGTTCCTCTGTCTCTCTGAACTCTTCCATTTCCTAGTTATCCAATATTCAGCAAATCATTTCACCTCAATTTGACTCTGTTTCTCAAGGAGACAAAATGTGCTGTGTCTTCTTCATAGGGTTTTTAGGAGAATGAAATGTGTTAATGGTTGCTAAAGTGCACTGTAAACTATGAAAATCTACATTTTTTTTTTAAATACAAATGCTCCCCGGTAGAACAGGTAAGCCTGTAGAATTAGTAATGTAATATACACATCACCTCACTTAATTGGCCTGAAAAACTTCAATTGCAGAAGAAATCTTACATTCCAAGATCTCTATTTTTTCCTCTGTCATTAATATTGGATAATTTTGTAAGTTATTTTCTTCCATAGAGAGAGGATGTTCATACTGTGGGGCCCAGAATTTGTTCTGATTATCTTGCTTCTCCACTTCAACACTGACTTTACTGACAGCCCCAGAACATACTCATATGTTTTGAGTACCTGCACTCTGTGTGAAACAACGGGTTCATGCAGTGAGTACGATGGTGAATAAGACACATCCAGACCCTTCCATCAAACATCAAACTGAGTGTGAGAACTCTTGTTATTATGTCCTAAATGAACTCTCCTTTGCCTGTCTGCTTTATCTGTATTACCTCCTGCACCTAGCAAGGTTCTAGGTACAAAGTAGATGCAATTAATCTATGAATCAGTTGAAAATTCTGATATCTTTTTGTAAATCCCAGACTCTCTACAGATATACCAACCCATGAGGAAGATAGATAGAGGTGAGTACAGATTGTATGTAGATCATGTAGGGGTCTAATTGTGTTACGGTAAGTTTGAATGCAGAGCTAATTAGTTTCTATGACTGTCCTGTATTGTATAAACTATATTATAGCTGCACATTTGTTTTTATGAAATCAGTTAGCCGCCAAGGAAGCCCATTGAAATGAATAGAAACTAATTGAAAGTAATAGTGAATTACCTGAACATATATTGCCAGTAAATTAAATTAATTGAAGGTAATTGATAGTGACTGGAATTAATAAAAGTAATGGAAACAAATTGTACTTAATTGAAATTTATTGAAATTGAATTAAACTCAATAACTCAAAGTCTATTAAATTTAATAGATTCTAATTGATATTAATTATAGACAATGCATAATAATAACGTACCATTCTTAAAGGCTTCCAACCGCATTTGCACCATACTATTGTATTTAAAATGTAAAAATAAATTCTAAGAAGTAAAAATGGTATTCATGGGAATAAAATACTACTTTGGAATTTTAGATTTCTCTGTGGAACAGCAGAATTAGGAGAATTTGCTTCTTACAAGAGAGCTTTCCTTGATAACTTAGGAAGGTAAAAATGGTTTTATTTCCTTCAGGAAAGAGACTTTTATTGATTTAATGAGAACTTTTTACCTGTTAAAACATTAGCTTTGATTTGATGAACACTCTTGCAGTAGATGTTGTATTCAGTGCCTGCTATCTTTACAGTTATGTTGTCATATTCATTTACTTTTTATTTCCTTCCCTCGGTTACAAAACTTTCAAAACCCCCTAAGATTTCTCATAGACACATGTTGCAGGATGCAAAGACTTGCATTTTTAGCTTCTTTCTTCTGAACTTTGGGCATTTGGAAGAAAAAAAAAAAGCAAAAAACACCATGCTGGATTTCCTATTGCAGAAATTGTAATCAGCTGGTTCCTTCCACTTCAGTGACAGTTCTTGCATGCATTTGGTGATGTTCATGTTCTTCATGTTTTTACCAACTTTGCTGCTTGCTGAGTAGTATTGTTTTGTGAAAAAGTAATTTTCTCTCAAAATAACTGCATCAAATTTATTTTACATGAAATATTTATTCAATGTTTAGAGGACTGTAGATGAAGTTCACATGTGGAGTGGGAATAAATGCCAAATCATCCAGCTTACATCAGGAGAAGCCCAGGATTCAGAATGTAAATCAGGGATTCTCATGCTAGCTGTATATCAGAAGCATCTATGTGGCATATTAAATGTGCTCTGGTCAGGAGAGGGCCTGGACATCAATAGTATCTTTTCCTGTTGTTGTTGTTTTTAATTTCTAGGTGACTTTGAAGGAGAGGCAGGGAAAACTACTAGGGTAATGGCAGGTTTGGTTTAGGTGCTGCCTTCTTTTTCCCCTTCCCATGTTTACTTTCCCTTAGCACTGGAGCCCTTAAGCCATTCTTCTTTGTTTTAAAAACTGCTTATAGTCACTTGATTTAAGGTATAAATTCAGAAAAATTGATAATAAGATTACTCCCAAACGAAATTGAACACAGACTGAAGTTTGATGAAATGCTTAGGCATGAGCAGTTTAGATAAGATAAAAACTCCAGGACCCTGGAAATCTAAGATGGAGTCTTGACAGGTTCACAGTGCCTTCCTTGACAGTGGAATTCCTGCTCACCTGCACTTCATTATAACCCAAGATGAGGAAGTAATCTGGTTCCTAAGGAAGGCCTCTGTAATTCCATGAGAATTTATCTTATAATAGGGGAATGTCAACATCAGTTATGATAGAGGAAGATCAATATATATTTTAACGATATGTGGATGTATTTAGCCAATATCTCCTTGGGTTTTCTCAGTATCATACAGTTGAAATTTTCTAACTCTCCAGTGTCACTGTACACATTGTAACACAAGCAGTTCATTGGATGCAAAATGAGGTTTGTATCTGGGCATCTGTTTAAACCTCAAGCATCCAGCCCACAAGATGTTGTCTACTCTTTAGTTAGTAAAATTACAAAGAAAACTTTAACACTCTACCACCAACATCTAACAGTTTGCTTTGTATAAAACAATTCAAAAAGAATAGACCCCTAAACTAATAGGGATTTCATCACCAAACTAATCCAAATGCTAATAAATGTAAGAAAATATTCAAAAAACCATCAGAGAATAGTATAAATCTATGCAAATAAACTAGAAAATGTGGAAGAAATGGACAAATTCCTGGACACATATACCTTCCTAAGACTGAACCAGAAAGAAATTAAATCCCTGAATAGACCAACAAAGAGTTCTGAAATTGAGCAGTAATAAATAGCCTACCAACCAAAAAAAAAAAAAAAAAAGCCCAGAATTAGACGGATTGACAGCTAAATTCTACCAGAGGTACAAAGAGGAGCTGGTACCATTTCTACTGAAACTATTCCAAAAAACTGAAAAGGAGGGACTTCTCCGTAACTCATTCTATGAGGCCAGCATCATCCTGACAGCAAAACTTGGCAGAGATACAACAAAAAAAGAAAACTTCAGGCCAGTATCCCTGATAAACACTGATGGAAAGATCCTCAATAAAATACTGGTAAACTGAACCCAGCAGCACATCGGAAAGCTTATTCACCACAATCAAGTTGGTTTTATCTGCAAGATGCAAGTTTGGTTAAACATATGCAAATCAATAAATGTAATTGATCACATAAACAGAACTAAAGACAAAAACCACATGACTATCTCAACAGATGCAGAAAAGACCTTCAATAAAATTCAACATCCCCTCACATTAAAAACTCTCAAAGGGCCAGGTGTGGTGGATCACGCCTGTAATTCCAGCACTTTGGGAGGCCAAGGCAGGCAGATCACTTGAGTTTGGGAGTTTGAGACCAGCTGACGAACATGGAGAAACCCCGTCTCTACTAAAAATACAAAAAAATTAGCTGGGCATGGTGGCGCACACCTGTAATCCCAGCTACTCAGGAGGCTGAGGCAGGAGAATCACTTAAACCCGGGAGGAAGAGGTTGCGGTGAGCCAAGATCATGCCATTGCACTCCAGCCTGGGCAACAAGAGTGAAACTCCATCTCAAAACACACACACACACACACACACACACACACACATACACACACACACACACAGACTCTCAATAAACTAGGTATTGAAGAAAAATACCTCAAAATAATAAGAGCCATATGTGACAAACCCACAGCCAATATCATACTGAATGGGCAAAAGCTGGAAACATTCCCCTTGAATATCAGCAAAAGATAAAGATGCCCTCTCTCACCATTCTTATTCCACATAGCATTGGAACTTCTTGCCAGGGCAATCAGGTAAGAGAAAGAAAAAAGGTATTCAAATAGGAAGAGAGGAAGTCAAATTATCTTTGTTTGGAGATGACATGATCCTATATCTAGAAAATCCCAAGTCTTAGCCCAGAAGCTGATAAGCAATTTCAGCAAAGTCTCAGGATGCAAAATCAATGTGCAAAAACCGCTAGCCTTCCTATACACCAACAACAGTCAAACAGAGAGTCAAATCACGAAAGAACTCCCATTCAGAATTGCCACAGAAAGAATAAAATACCTAGGAATACAGCTAACGAGGAAAGTGAAGAACCTCATTATTGAGAACTACAAACCAGTGCTCAAGGAAATCATAGAGGATATAAACAAATGGAAAAACATTCCATGCTGATGGATAGGAAAAATCAATATCATGAAAATGACCACATCGCCCAAAGTAATTTATAGATTCAATGCTATCCTCATCAAGCTACCACTGACTTTCTTCACAGAATTAAAAAAAAAAAAAAAAAAAAAAAACTACTTTAAATTTCATATTGAACCAAAACAGAGCCCACATAGCCAAGATGATCCTAAGCAAAAGGAACAAAGCTGGAGGCATCACACTACCTGACTTCAAATTATACTACAAGGCTACAATAACCAAAACAGCATGGTACTGGTACCAAAACAGATATATAGACCAATGAAACAGAACAGAAGCCTCAGAAATAATACCACACATTTAAAATCATCTGACCTTTGACAAACCTGACAAAAACAAGCAATGGGGAAAGGATTCCTTATTTCATAAATGGTGTTGGGAAAACTGGCTAGCCATGTAGAAACTGAAACTGGGCCCCTTCCTTACACCTTACACAAAAATTAACTCAAATGGATTAAAAGCTTAAATGAAAGCCTGGTGAAATTGAACTCTGGTCTTGGCTCTCTGAAGCACTACTCACAGAAGCCAGGCCCAACCTAAGGTAGAGAGGTAATAGGTAATCACTCATATTAAGGTGGAATCACTAACACTCATGCCCTTATTGTAAGAGTAAAGAGGAAAACAACCTTATAAATAAGGACATTTATATTTATCATAAAATTTAGCACTTTGCCTGGTACATCATGAAAGTTTGACATAGGCCGGGCACAGTGGCTCAGCCTGTAATCCAGGCAATTTGGGAGGCCGAGGCAGGTGGAACACTTGAAGTCAGAAGTTTGAGACAATCCTGGGCAACATGGTGAAAACCCCTCTCTACTAAAAATACAAAAGAAATAGTGGGCGTGGTGGTGGGCACCTAGAATCTCTGCTCTGAGGCAGGAGAATCGCTTGAACCAGGGAGGCGGAGGTTTTGGTGAGCCGAGATAGTGCCACTGCACTCCAGCCTGGACAATGTTGCGAGACTCTGTCTGAAAAAAAAGAAAAGTTTGATATATATTTTTGAATGATCATTTTTGTTATTAGTGCTCATAGAAGGTAGGTTTTTTGTTGTTGCTGTTCTGAATTAAACCTATCGAATATCCTACAGTGCATGGTAATGTGTACAATCAATAAGAATAAAAGACCTCATACAGGAAGCTGAAGGAAAGAAAAGTGATTAGCTTCTTCTCTCCAAATCCTTCTTTCAGAAATTAAGCTTGCAAAAGTATGATGTAGATTTACATTACTCATTTATACATTCGATAATTCAAGTAAGTCACAACTGAGAGATTTTTGTTTCTTGATATTTTTCTGGAAACTATTTTCCAAGGAAAGCTTGACCTTTTCTGAGATTCAGAATCACTGCACTCACCAGTGATCTGGATTCTGTACCACAAAGATTGTGGAAGTTTTGTATAAATTGTCAGTCACTATTCAATCACCATGGCACATTTTGGATTTTCATTTATCTTCCTTCAGCCAGTGACAATATTGATTTCCCACTATTTTTTTAAATGCTTATCTCATGGCAGCAGGACAAGTTTGCTTCTAGTTACTGTTTGAAGATATCCTTCACCCCAACTCTTTCCTCATTTCTTGTTTTCCCCAATGTAGGGACTATTTTTGAGACACTTGTAGATCTTTACCCATGTTTGACTTCTAGTATTTAGCATACCTCTTACATAGCTGTGCATATTCTTTCAATGCATCAATGGAAAAGTACATTCTAATACCCCTAAGATGAGAGCCTTCTATATTACCCCAGTATATTAATTTATGCAGTTAATTTGACGTCATTACTTATTGTGCAGAAATTTCTCAGCTACAGTATATAGTGCAAGTAATGCAAGCTGAGACACATTTGTAAGAGCTGCATTGGTTGTAAATTCTCAGAATTTTTGTCTGGTTTCTGATTCCCATTCCATAATAATCCTCAGTAGAAATAATTTGAGTAGTACACAGTGAACTTCCTGCTGTTACATCATCCACTCATTAGACAGAATATGGAGACTTTGAATCATGACATATCACTATATTTACTTGTGTGATGATTGATACTAAAACTCTATTAAGTGAAATTTCATGTTGAGGGCAAACTATATTTTATATTTTTTTCTTGTTTATCAATTTCTTGTTTACCAATTGTGTTACCTTTTCATAAGAGGAAATATAATCATCTCCTTTATAAGGTCTGGTTCTCCATTCTGTTTTCGTCAAGGTTCTCCAGAAAAACAGAACCAATTGAAGATTTGATAAATAGATAGATAGGTAGATAGATAGAGATAGATAAAAAAGAAACAGAGATAAATATAGGTAGATATAGAGATATGTTTCAAGGATTGGCTTACAAGATTATGGAGGCAAGAAGTCCCATGCTCTGCCATCTGCAAGCTGGAGAATCAGGAAAGCCAGTGGTGTAATTCAGTCCAACTGCAAAGGACTAAGAATCAGAGGAGCCAATGGTATAAGTGCTGGCCTGAGACTGAAGGGTAGAGAATCAGGAGTGACAATGTACATAGGCAGAAGAAGATGGATGTCCCAGCTCAAGAACAGAGGTTGAATTTTCTCTTCCTCTGCCTTTTTGTTCAGAGGATGAAGTCCATCCACATTCATGAGGCAATCTTCTTTAATCAGTTTACAAATTCAAACACTAATATTTTCAGAAAACACCCTCACAGACAAATCCAGAAAAAATCTTTTACTAGCTATTGGAACATCTTTTAGCAAAGCCTTTGACAGATAAAATTAATCATCATATCTTCCTATAAAATTGAGCATATATTCATGTGTGTCCCAATTGTGTCTTTTATATATGTTTATCACAGCATCTATAATAATTTAATGCCCTTTTTAATTTTCACTTACAGTGATGTGACACTAAATGATGTTTTGGGCAACAATGGAATGCATAGGTAACAGTGGCCTCCTAAGATTATAATAACACATTCATACCGTATCTTTCCTTTTTTGTAACTTTTAAGTTCGGAGTATATGTGCAGGTTTGTTATATAGGTACACTTATGTCACAGGAGTTTGTTGTACTGATTATTTTATCACTCAGGTATTAAGTTTAGTACCTATTCATTATTTTCCTGATTCTTTCCTCACTCCCACCCTTTACTCTCTAATAGGCACAATGACTTTTGTTCCTTTCTATATGTCCATGTGTTCTTATCATTTAGCTCCCACTTATAAGTGACAACATGCATATTTGGTTTTTCTGTTTCTGCTTAGTTTGCTAAGAATAATAGCCCCCAGCTCCATCCATGTCCCTACAAAGGACATGATCTCATTTGTTTTTATGGCTGCATAGTATTTCATGGTATATATGTACCACATTTTCTTTATCCCATCTATCATTGGTGTGCATTTAGATCAATTCCATGTCTCTGCCACCGTGAATAGTGCTGTTATGAACTTATGCATGCATGTGACTTTCTAATTCAAAGATTTATATTTCTTTCCGTATACGCAGTAATGAGATTACTGGGTTGAATGGTATTTCTGTCATTAGGTTTTTGAGGACTGTCTACCACAATGGTTGAACTAATTTACACTGCCACCAACAGTGTATATGCATTCCTTTTTCTCTACAACCTTGCAGAATCTGTTATTTTTTGACTTTTTGATAATAGCCATTCAGACTGATGTGAGACTGTATATCATCATGGTTTTGATTTGCATCTCTTTAATGATCAGCAATGTTGAGATTTTTTTCATGTGATTGTTGGCTCTATGCACGTCTTCTTTTGAAAAGTGTTGGTTCACGTTCTTTGCCGCTTTTTAATGGGGTTGTTTTCTTCTTGTAAATTTGTTTAAGTTCCTTAGAGATGCTAGATATTAGACCTTTGTCAGAAGCATAGTTTGCAAATTTTTTTCCCATTCCGTAGGTTGCCTGCTCATGCTGTTGATAGTTTCCTTTGCAGTGCAGAAGCTCTTTAGCTTAATTAGATCCCATTTGTTGATTTCTGCTTTTGACATTTTCCTCATGAAATATTTGCCTGTGCTTATGTCCTGAATGATATTGCCTGCGTTGTCTTCCTGAGTTTTGTTTACAGTTAGGGGTTTTAAATTTAAGTATTCAATCCATCTTGAGTTAATTTTTGTATATGGTGTAAGGAAGGGGTACAGTTTCAATATTCTGCATATGACTAGCCACATACTATACCTTTTCTATGTTAGATAAGTTTAGATACATAAGTACTTATCATTGTGTTAAATTGCCTATAGTATTACATACAGTAACGTGCTGTACAGGTTTGTAGCTTAGGAGTAATAGGCTATACCATATAGCCTAGGTGTTTGCACAACAATGAAATCACCTTACAGTGCATTTCTCAGAGTATAACCCCTTCATTCAGCAGCACATGACGGTATGCTTTTTCTCTTCTCTTCTTTCTTTTTTCTTTTAAACAAGTTCTCACTCTGTTGCCCAGGCTAGAGTGCAGTGGCACGATCACGGCTTACTGCAGCTTCGACCTCCTGGGCTCAGACGATCCTCCTACCTTAGCCTCCCGAGTATCTGGAACCACAGGCATGTGCCACCATGCCTGGCTAATTATTTGTATAGTTTTTGTAGCGGCAGGATCTCGTCATTTTGCCTAGGCTGCTCTCAAACTCCTGTGTTCAAGCAATCTTCCACCTCGTCCTCCCAAAGCACTGGGAGTATAGGCATGTACCACCATGCCCAACTGACTGTATTTCTTTCAATAGGAGCACTTAAGGGTATATATGTCATGAAACATGGGATCCAGATCTCTATAGGTAAAATCAAAGCATCTTTAACTTAAAATTGTGTAACCTTGGGCATATTCCTTAAGCTCTCTCTGCCTCAATTTCTTCATCTTTGAGATGAAGATAATAAGAACACCTGCTATACAGGGTTATTGTACAAATTAAATTAATTTATTCATGTAGAGTAACTAGCATGGAGTAAGAGCTCAAACATATAAGAGAAAAAAAATAGGATGTCAATCTTCTTGAGGGCAAAGTCAATGTCTGATCCCCTACTGTGTTCGCAGCACCTAGTTCAGAACTTTATGAGACCAGAAATGAGATCTCACCACACCTGAAACTCCTAAGTCACATAGATTTAATAACTCTCCCTTGTTCATGGTTCCCTGTGCTCCAGTTCCTTTCTTACTTTTCTCATTGCTCACTGAATCCATGCTTTATACATAATAGATAAATATAATTTTGAGTGACAGTCCTTGATGGAAAATCCACACGATATCTATACATGGATGACACTAAAATAAATCAAATTAATGAAGCTACTGAATTTTTATATGATTTTAGACATTAGAAAACTTTCAATGATTATAAACAAAAGTACTCTACTAAAACATTTACCTTCTCATGAAATGCTTGAGTATCACAGAACATGTCTCCAGAATGAAATTCACTGTCTATTCAGAGGTTTTGGATTCTTTGATTGAAAACTTGCATAATTAACAACATTCTCTATTTTTATCTATTTTTTTTGTACAAAGCACTCTGTCTTTTGCTGATTAAAATAATTTTTTGGTGAAATTTAAAACTTTATTCCAATAATTCGCCTTTAGCCTTGCTACTCTACTTTGAAACTCTGCAGAATATTCTTCAGGATATCACCTTAATGTGTTTGTAGACATTTTTATTTTTAATTCTCCACATGTCAGAAAATTTCCTCATTGAATGAATTATGAAAGATATAGCTAAGGTCTCTTGCAGCTTTCAAGATGTAGCTGTGACCCTAGTCTGGTTTACATTTGTTTTTCTCACTATTTTTGTCTCCCTGGAAATTCAGTTTAATCACAACTGAAGCATGGCTTCTTTGGATTTGGTGGGAGAATTTGAAAGCATATATATATATATATATTTCCATTTTAGTGCTACCAGGCAACAAAGGTCTGTTGATAGCAGCCTGCCGTACGACCCCCAATCTTACCAGCCTTCTTCAGAGCTAGCCAAAGAATGGAAAGTTTGATGCACTGAGCCAGCTAGAAATGGATACCTTCATCAGACCGCTTTTCAACACGAAACCCATGCTAAAATTCTAATGCATTTCTGAGACCAATCTGGTTTTACAAATGACTTAGAGTGGCCTACCAGCTTTCTGAAAAGACATGTTAACTTCCATGAATAGCTTGGCTCATTTAAAACTGCTGTTCAGATATTCTAAACTGCCACATCACATCCTCATATGAAATACACTTTTGCCCTTTCCTATAAATTTTGTATAACAGAATACAACATTATTCATTGGGTTTCTCCCTTTCTCTCTCTTCTTGAGATAATCACATCCTTAGGGCATTATAAGGAAAGACATGTATCCAAGCTCCTATAATCCCCAGGAGTGTGATTGCCTTGTGGTAATTATACCCTCCTTCCAAGATGTCTTATACCATTATTATGGTGCCTTATTGCTCAAATACGACAGAGATATCTGATAATGTAATTACTTCACCTTATCACACTTTAATAAATAATGTAGGAAGGACAGGCTCTGTAGTGAGCCTGTCTAAAGAGGCCAAGCATACAAAGGGACAGTGTCTGTGATACAGCTGATATTAATTTGCAGAGCTGAAGGTAAGCAACAGAAACATTAAGATCAGATATTTTACCATGAATGATTAAACAAATGCATAAGCCAGGGTGTATCAAAGCACAGCTCCCTCTCTAGCCACTTGGAGAACAGATTGCCTATCCAAGTGTGAACGTTTGCTACTTACATGCCTTTTGAGGCATGAAGAAATGCCTGAGATTTATGTTTTTTTATATTCCTGGACTTGGCCCTGCCCTGCCTCTAGCATAAGTGTCACAAAGGTGAATCAATATGTGTTTGAAACATTGGCTATTATACAAAAAAAAAATTGAGCTCCCTGTGGTTGTTGATTTAACAATATCTACTGATTGTTCCTCTCACTTTCTTGAAAATTTTCTGTTTTTCCCTTCAGCTTTTTAAATATCCAAGGACTGATTAGTACTTTGGCAGACAACTCTGATTATAATTGAAAACCATCATTGTATACAAGAAGAACTCTTTCTTCTAACCATAGAGTGACTTGTTTATAATCTGATTAAGAAATAGTCTTCCGAATATAGCCAAGATGAAGACTCCTACTCGGTAAAGGTGACCTTGAACTGTCTACTCAAATAAACATTATCAAAAATGTACTTGGATCAGAGGCTTCATGAGTCACAGTGCAAGAAATTTCTTTGAAACTGCAGAATGGTGTAGGCTAGGCACTATGCACTGAGCACTGTTAGGTGCTATGCTCTCCAAACTGAGGACAGTGCTTGCCACAAAATCAGTATTCAAATAATGTGAAACAAATGGATGAATTAATGAATGAACCTAGTGAGTTGGAAAGCTTTGAGGAAATTAAACACCAAGTCATTTGGATAAAGATTAAATTAGTTAACTCACACACACACACACACACACACACACACACACACACACACCAGACACCTATAAAATATTTTTAATGTTAGACATTATTACTAGATTATTAGTTCATTGCTCAATCTGTTATAATGTTATTATCTAAGTATGTTCCCAATAAAAAACAGAAAGGAAATTCAAATTTATTGCAAAATGGAGTTGCAGTGGTAGAAAAAAAAATGGACAAAAAGAAGATGAAGTCAGATTCCACATAATAAAAACATCCACAAGCAACTTTGGCAGCTTAGATTTTAAAGGTAAAAATACTGAGGCTCTCCGTTTTGCTATGCAGCCCAAGATAGAACACAATTATTGATGCCTATTATGTAATGGACATAATCCTAGAATCTTGAAATATACAAAACAGAATAAAAATCAATGCCTGTTCTCAAAGTATTTTCAGTCTTGCAGTAATATGTGATATGTGCATATATACATATATAAACATATTAACAAAACAGAGGAAGTAGATAACACCTTTAAAATGAACAGTATATTAGTATTCTATTGCTATAACAAGCTACCACAAATTTAGTGTCATAAAGCAACATAAATTTATTTCATTACAGTTGTAGAGGTCAGAAGTATAATACAGATCTCACTGGGTTAAAATAAAGGTGTAGGAAGACCGTGCTGCTGCTTGGAGGTGCTGAGAAGAATCGGTCTCTTTGCCTTTTCCAGCTTCTGCAGGCCATCTACACTGCTCAGCTCATTTGAAGGTTTTTGTGTGCCTTCAAAGCCAGCAACGCGGACTTTTTAGGTCCTTCTCATATCACATTATTCTGATCTTTTCTCCTACCTGCTTCTTTCATTTTTCAGAACCCTTATGTTTACATTATATGAACCTGGATAATCCAAAAGTAATCATCCTATTTTAAAGTCCGCTGATTAGCAACCTTAAATTCTCAGATTTCATCTGACAAAAAGATTTCCTTTTGTCATATAATGTAACACATTCACAGGTTCTGGCAATTTGGACACGAATATTTTTTCTAGGTAGGGCACTATTGTGACTGTCAAGGGCAGAGAATTTCAGTAACTGCTTTAAACACAGATTGTACAGTGGACTTTGGACCTGGTCTTCACATTAGCTAATCTTGGACAAGTAGACAGGAAACTAACATTGAGTTGTTTTCAGTCATTTCCCCTTTAGTCCTCTTTATGTTATGTCCTAAACGAAACCTGTACAGAACAAATATGATGGGTTCACTCCCCTGAAATTGAGGATGGCATATACTCCCAGAAACCGGAAGAAATATAAGAACCCTCCAATGTAAATAACCAGAACAAGGAATTGGGCAAATAGTCTCATCACAAACAAAATAAATATCTCAAACAAACAAAATTAAAAAGGAAAAGTCTTTGTAGCCATAGCTTGTTTTAGTCACATTATATTTGCTCCTGTTTAATCATGAAAAGATCATTGTTAAAGTGTTGCCTATATCCAAATGTTTTCCCTAAAGTAAAAAATACTCAACTGCTTGAAAAAGTTACTTATTGGGATTAAGGCCATGTGTCTCCTGGAATTTCTCCCTAACATTAAAACAACAACAACCACACCTGGTGTGGAAAAGATAATGCACAACTATTGCCAACAATGCAACCAGATGAAATCTTTTAATGCAAAAGTAAAAATTACTGTTGTATTTTTCAGGATCCAACCAGAGATACACAGCAAGTAGAAGACACATATTAAGAGATTTATTGCAAAGAATTAGCTTGGCAAATCTGAAATGCAGAGAGAAAGCCATTAGGAAGGGAAGACCAGAGCTCTTGGATACAAGCGTTATCTGTTGTCCATAGGCTTAATTTCTTTAACTTCAGGGAAGCCTCTGCTCTTCCCTTAAGACATTTCAACTGATTGAATCAGAGTCATCTAAATTACCTAATATAATCTGCTTTACTCACTAAAGTCAATTTATAATGGGCTTTCATACATACAAAATACTTCCACTGCAAAATCTGAATTAGTGTTTGATTGATTATTGGGTATCATAATCTAGCCAAGATGACACATAAAAATCATCACAGCCTACAAATTGGAACTCTTGTACATCCTCTTAGAGACAATAACAAATCCATATTTTCATATAACATGATACAACTACCCTACATTCAACCAAAACATGCCAACTCTTTTCCTAGAAGAGAGTGCAAAGTCCTAAGGTGATTCTCATTTATGTCAATAGCTTGTAGCTTAAACAGTATGCTATAAAGTTAACTTATAAAACATCCTATCTTAGATAATAAGGGCTTAAGAGAGGGAAGGAAATAAAAATATTTGGTTAATATACATACAAACATATTCCATAGCAAATTAGGAAAGAAATATATCGTAGTCCTCATTTCTGCAATTGGTCATGTGGTCTTAACTGGTATTTTTAACTACTTTCTTCTACTACCTATTCAATATTCCCTTTGTACCCAGCAGACACCTCGGCTGGCTGTTGTTCTTTGTGACTCAAACCTTCATTCTTGAAAGGAATGAACCTTTAGCAGTCTTGCCTGAATTAAGTAATTATACTTTTCAATGATTTTAACTTTTACTTTTTAGGTTTGGGGTTACCTGTGCAGGTTTGTTATATAGGTAAATTGCATATCTCTTGGGTTTGGTGTATAGATTATTTCACCACCCAGGTAAGAAGCATAGTACACAACTAGGTAGTTTTTTTATTCTCTCCCTCCTCCCACTCTCTACCCTTGAATAGGCCCTGGTGTAAGTTGTTCCCTTCTTTGCGTCCAAGTGTTCTTAATATTTAGCTCCCACTTATAAGTGAGAAGATGGTAATTGGTTTTCTGTTTCTGCATTAGTTTGCTTAGGATAATGGCCTCCAGCTGCATCTATGTTGCTGCAAAGCATATGACCTTGTTCTTTTTGATGGCTGCATAGTATTCCATGGTGGATATGTACCACATTTTTTTAATCCAGTCTACTGCTGATGAGCCTTTAAGTTGATTCTGTGTCTTTGATATTGTGAATAGAGCTGTGATGAACATACATGTGCATGTGTCCATAGGGTAGAATGATGTATATTCCTTTGAGTACATACTCAATATATACCCCAGAAGGGTAGTTCTAAGTTTTTATTTTAAAAATTAAAACAGAGATTTCTCAAATCACCCCACTGCTTTTCACAATGGCTGAACTAATTTACATTCCCACTAGCAGTGTGTAAGTGTTAACCTTTTCTCTGTGGCCTTGCCAGCATCTATTATTGTTTGACTTTTAATAGTAGCCACTTTGGTGAGAGATGATATATCATTATGAATTTGATTTGCATTTATCTAAATTTTAAGGTTGTTGAGCATTTTTTCATATGCTGCTGGCCATGTATATGTTCTTTTTTTTGCCCACTTTTTAATGTTGTTTGTTTTTTGCTTGTTAATTTGTTTAAGTTCCTTATAGATTATGAATATTAGACCTCTGATGCATAGTTTGCAAATATTATCTCCTATTCTGTAGGTTGTCTGTTCACTCTGCTAACAGTTTCTTTTCCATGCAGAAGGTCTATACTTTAATTAGGTCACTTACATCAATTTTTGTTTGTATTGCAATTGCTTTTGGTGTTTTTGTCATGAAGTCGTTGCCTGGCCCTATGACAAGAATAATATTTTCTAGGTTATATTCCAGGGTTTTTGTTGCTTTAGGTCTTACATTTAATTATTTAATCCATCTTGAATTGATTTTTGTATATGATATAAGGAAGGGGTCTAGTTTCAATCTTCTACTAATGGCTATCCAGTTATCCTAGCACCACTTATTGAATAGGTAGTCCTTTCCCCACTGCTTGTCTTTGTCAACTTTATCAAAGATCAGATAGCTGTAGGTGTGTGACCTTATTTATGGACTCTCTATTGTGTTCTGTTGGTCTATGTCTATTTTTCTACCAGTACCATGTGCTTTTGATTCCTGTATTCTGTAGTATACTTTTAAGTCAGGCAATGTGATGACTCCAGCTTTGTTCTTGTTACTTAGGATTGATTGCCTTGGCTATTTGGACCCTTTCTTGTTTCTGTATGAATTTTAAAATAGTTTTCTTTTAATTCTGTGAACAATGTCATTGATAATTTGATAAGAATATCATTGACTCTGTAAATTGCTTTGGGCAGAATGAGCATTTTAACAATATTGTTTCTGTTTGTAGACAATATGATTCTATACGTAGAAAACACCACAGTCTCTGCCCAAAAGTTCCTTGATCTGATAAACAAATTCAGCAGAGTTTCAGGATACAAATCAATGTCTAAAAATCAGTAGCAATCCTATACACTGACAACATCCACTCTGAGAACCAAATCAAAAACACAATTCCACTCAAAAGGCAACAAAAAGAATACACCCAGGAACATAACTAGCTAGGAAGGTGAAAGATCTTTAAAATGATAATTATAAAACACTTCTCAAAGAAATCAGAGATAACACAAATAAGTGGGAAAAAAATTCCAGGCTCACTGATTTTAATCACAGGGCATGGTAGTACTAACAGATGCTCTAAGGAATCTCATATATTCCAGTCGTATTCTTCCTTACCTCTTTGTAGACAAGTACTCCAACCACCCAGCCATGATGTAACCCCCATCTTTGTTGATTCAGAAGTAAGGGACATCCAAAATGGTTGAGTGGCAGTCTTAACTTCCACTTCAATCGAATCATGTTTCCCAGAAGCATTTCTTCATTTGGAACGATGTTCTCTAGGCTGGCAGGGTATAAGGGACAGCAAGCAAGAATCCTGTTAGTGGGTTATGAGGGCTAATAATGAATGGTGACACTCCCATTTCCACTCTTTGATTTCTGAGCCCATAAATCCTAGCTGTGGGAGAAAAAGTACTACATATTTTATGCTGACCCAGAGCATACTCAGTCTCCTAGAGAAACTTGCCCCAGCTCTGAAAGGTATTTCTATGTATAGCCCTGTATAGCTATGTATAGCTAGCACTGAGTCTTCAAAAGGCCATTCCACTGTTATATCAAGCCAACTGCTTCAGGATAGTGGGGAACATGGTAAAACCAGTGAATTCCACAAACATGGGCCTATTGTTATACTTTATCGTCTATGATGAGACTTTTTTTTTGAGACAGAGTCTCTCTCTGTCTCCCAGGCTGGAGTGCAGTGGCCCTATCTCCACTCACTGCAACTACGCCTCCCAGGTTCACACCATTCTCCTGCCTCAGCCTCCTGTGTAGCTGGGACTACAGGCGCCCGCCACCGCGCCCAGCTAATTTTTTTATTTTTAGTAGAGACGGGGTTTCACCTTGTTAGCCAGGATGGTCTCGATCTCCTGACCTCGTGATCCGCCCGTCTCGGCCTCCCGAAGTGCTGGGATTACAGGCGTGAGCCACCGCGCCCGGCCTCTTCATCAGAAGTAGTATTGTGAGATACCATGATGGTGGATAAGGCGTTCTGTAAATTCACAAGTTGTAGTCTTGGCAGAAGCACTGCATATACAGAAGGCAAATCTATATCCAGAACAAATGTCTATTCCAGAAAGAACGAAGAACTGCTCCTTCCATGATGGAAGTGGTCCCATATAATCAATGTACCACAAGGAGTAGGTGGCAGATCACCTGGGGAATAGCGCTATATCAAGGACTCTGATGTTGGTCTCTACTGCTGGCACTATGGACACTCAGCAATGGTTATAGCCGTGTAAGTTTTGGTAAGTGAAAGTAGATGGTTTTGAGGATTATTTTCCTTTCTTTAGCATATAATCACCCTAATAAATGGTTATAAGTTCCTTTGGAGAAGGCTGAAAATAAGATTAACAGTATAATTTTTTTTTTTTCAGTGTAGCAGGGTGGGGACCTGGACTCTCCTTTCTTAAAGAGGTATCCATTGTGTAAATTGGCTCAAGTCTGAGAATTGATTGAGGAGCCATGAGTCTCTGCTGTAGCAATTTAAGTTCACAAGACTTGGAACTCTTCCCCATATTTGATCCTGGAGATCTAGTAGGAATAGATTGCTTATCTATTTCTTTCTAGGAGCACCAACATCAACTATCCTATGCAATAGCTATCTGCAAGCCAGACTCCTCTGATTACTGCTTTGACTGCAGTCCATTACAGTAGCCATATCCACCTTGTCTTTGATGATTATGGGCCACTATCTGGCTCCTGCCAACCTGTGAGCCAATTATCCCCATTCCTTTTTTGGATCTCAGTTAGATGGCAGAAGTCCCACAATAATTTCTGACCATTAAAAAAAAGCACCCAGGGAAATCTTGAAGGGTACAGACCTCTCTTCACAAATTAATTTTTCGCAGTTGGTGACAACATTTGTCTCCTCTGGTTGCTCCCAGGATGGGTAAGAGGGTCTTACATAATAAATCCACTCCAATGTTCTTGTCTCCCTAAGCCCTTAGATACTTTTCTCTGTAGCATAGCAAGGCAGTTCTGACATTCTTACTTCATTTAGTGTTTGCCACCTTAAGGTCCATGTTTTAGCCAACAAACCAATCAAATCATAGAGACTTTTTAACTTATTGAGGTAAACATTGATTCCAGAATCTCTCTGAGGCTCATATCAGTAAAATTAGTCTGATTCAACTTTGTTTCTTTGTTTCTTTTTGCATTATCCCACTCCATTGATATTCATATACACACATATTCCTTAGATTTCTGTCCATATAAATTAAAAAAAACACATGCAGTTGTTTTGGTATATAGTGTACTTCCTAGTGAGTCACACTTTGTAATTCCGCTTTTGGGATCTCTGGGCTTGAGTATAGATATAGATCTAAAGGCAAAGAGAGATGGTAGAGTAGTCCTTGAGAAAAATCAACAGTGTTTTGCAAAGCAACCATCTCAGGGGAGACCATCATAGGTTCTTCAGGCAAAGAAAGGCTAACTTCCTCAGGCAGATTGAAGGACAAAGAAAACTTGGTAGAATTTAGGGTTTCAGCATTCCCAGCTTCGTTGAGATCTCCCCAAATGTCCCCATTCTGATGGGACCCCATTATTTCCTAATAATTCTTTTACATTAACAGAAGACACCTAGAAATGTTGGGGATACAAAGTTATAATTCAACCACTCACAGTGTTAGTCTGAGTTTGGTGTTCAGAAATCCCAGCCAGACAACTAATAGGACATGAGAAAAATTTTAAAACATAAATAAACATTTTGAATTTTCAGGTCATTTATGAAGAGCTGGAACTGGGAGACCTGAACTCATTCTTTTTCTCCCTTCTTACTCCAGGAAAGAGTAATTATTGCTATTGCACCCTAATAAGCAAACACCAAATTTCATTATACTCCCTAGTATGACTAAAATGTTCTACAGTAGCCAAACGCAGTCATCCAGAACCTTGCCTTCTGCAGGCATTTGATTAAAAGAGTCATGGAGTTACACTTTTATTTTTCTGAAAATTGTCTTTTAATGGCTTTGGAGATTTTCCACCAAGATGCCTAATCATTTTATTTACCTGAGCCAGATAAACTTTGTTGTCAAAAAAGTGCAACTCATTGATGTTTTAAAGCCAGGTACATCTTTCTTTGCTTTCTGGGGTGAACTCAAATAAAAATAAAACTTTAATTTCAGTTTTTCTAATTTTAATATTCTTCTCTACTACTTCTGCTTTGATTTGCATTTCATTTGTTTACAGATAATAAGTTATTCCCCAGCGACTGTTTGGTTTTATGGTCAGACTATTCAATGATCTCTGTAAATGAATTTATAGAGATTTTGTCTCTGTTGGGTGAGAGATGTTACAGAATTGGCTAGTCTTTTCTGTTTATTTGTCTATTTAAATCAAATAACTGAAGAATTTTTACCCACTGAGAAGAGACAATCTCTTTGATATGGACCGGTGAGTTCTATAATTTGTGTTTATTCTTGACCCAGAGCTGAAATTTTAGAATTAATTAGTTTCCTCTATTTTTGTCTGTATGTCTGCTTATTTGTCTGTAATTCAGAAAGGACTGTGTGTTTGTCATATTTTGAAATTTTCTGGATTATATTAATAAGTAGGAATATATAATTTATTTAGTTCTATGCTGACTGACATTAGAAAATTAATGTCTTTTATAAATTAAATGATCCTAAAATTCACCCCAAATAAGAAAATTGAACTTTCAATATTTTTCATATTAGATTTAAAAATAATTTTTAAAGAAATTCAGAATGTTTCAGACATTCAAATTCAGATAATTTAGGTAAATCTTTGGCAAATGAGACTAGTTAAATAATTTTTAAAAATAAAAACAGCTGTTTTCTCTGATTTATCAGTGCTAAGCGTAATATAATCTTATATTTTTATTCTATTTGGATATATTCTTCTTAAACTTATACAGGTTTACCAATCAGTAAGTTAGTATTACTTCTACTTAATGTTTAAGATTATAAAACATGTACATTTATGTTTAACTAAATTAATTGAGTATTCTGATAAAATTTTAATTCCATAGAAGTTATGTTTTGTAGTATGCTAGATTGAAGATAACTTCCAAAAATCTGTAGGTAAGTTAATTAATGGAAATTTATTACTTATCTTGATCATTTCTAACTAAGATGTAACAGTAAAACATTGATTACTAAGCAATAATTTTAAGTTTGTTTTTGCTTTGTATTTTCATATGCTATACCAAAGTAACATCTGGGTATCTTAATGAACATGTTCATTTTTGCTACTTTGAGAAATTGTATAAAGGATAACGCTAGGAAATTGTGTTGTGTGTATTCATGAGCTCTGCTGGACTGGCAGGATGCTGGTGTATAATATTCATGGTTGTCCATAGGTTTCTATGTGAGATAGAAGTTACTTTAGTTAAAATTTCCTACTTAGGAGAAAAAGTTTCAGAGAAATGTAATTGTGGATATACCAGGAAAATAGTATTTTGTCCTGAAAGAGGGTTGTTTTTTAATCGCTAAACCTCTTCGTACTCTTTAGTCTTATTGAGGGCTGCAATATCTTTATTGTGGGGTATAGTTACTAATATTTTCTGTGTTGGTAAATTGAACAGATAATTTTGGAACCTTTATTGTTTCATTTGAAGATTACATGTATAAAGGCACTGCATGCTAGCAACAACTCGGAAATATTATAAAATTTTTACCATACTAACACCATGAGGTTGGTCCTAAGGTAAAGTGTCCACTTGTTTCAGAATATGAAACAGCATAATGAAGTACAAAAGTTAAAAGAGAATTTTAAATTGCCATTGTTTGTAGTACCTCAGTTTGAAAGGCTATGGCATGTGTTAAAATCTTAACAAAGGATGCTCAGTTTTGATGGGCTTGTTTCAGTATTTACTGTTGATGCTTTTTTATTATTATACTACCTTCTGTTTACTTTATTAATATTTTATTTTCGCATTGACATATCTAAGCCATCTATTGTCTCTCAGGCATCTATATTCCAGTTCCTAGCTTAGGTGCTAAAATCTCTGACAACTTTTGTTTTTTGCTTCATGCCAGATGAATAAAGCAGATCATTTACCATGTATGTATTTTTATATCTCTGTTATAGTCATGATTTTACCTTTTTCTCAATATTATCTTCTAACTAAACTGTATTTTATTTTTATATATCTATAAAATTCTAAAACTGATAGAAATATTAAAATAATTGAGTATTTTTAATGTCATTTTTACTTTTTGACAGATTTATATGATAAAATAAAAATAAAACATTATTCAAAGGACTTCACTCCATGATTGTGGCTTAAATTCAATGATTGTGGCACTCAACAAAATATTTTTACAAACATTATTTTACAAACATTATTTTCAACTTTACCCTTAAATCAAAGATGAAAATGAACTGTAACAAAAATTAAGTTGGAAATATTTTAAATTTTAGTGTTAAGAGTAAATAATTTTATAATCAGTAAATCAAATGTTAATATGTATTTTGTGTATATATACAAATATGTGATTGTAAACATTTGATGGTAAATTTTGTCATTTTTTATTTTTTAAAAATTTCAAATTACAGGCTCATGCCTGTAATCTCAGTACTTTGGGAGGCTGAAGTGGGCAGATCATGAGGTCAGGAGTTCAAGACCAGCCTGGCCAATATGGTGAAAGCCCATCTGTACTAAAAATACAAAAATTAACCGGATGTGGTGGCACGCGCCTGTAATCCCAGCTACTCAGGAGGCTGAGGCAGGAGAATCTCTTGAACCTGGGAGGCAGAGGTTGCAGTGATCCAAGATTGTGCCACTGCACTCCAGCCTGGTGACAGAGCAAGACTCCTTCTAAAAAAAAGAAATCAACTTATATTGTAGACACAAGGGTACATGTACAGGTTTGTTACATGGGAATATTGTATGAAGCTGAGGTTTGGGTTACAGATTCTATCACCCATGTTGTGAGCATAGTGTCTAACAGTTTTTCCACTTGTGCCTCCTTCTCTTCCTGCCCCTTCTAGTTGTCTGTGTCTATTTCTCCCATGTTTATGTGCATGTGTGCCCAATGTTTAGCTCCTACTTATAAGTGAGAATATGTAGTATTTGTTCTCTGTTCCTGCATTAATTTGCTTAGGGTTATGACCTCCAACTGCATCTATGTTGCTGCAAAGGATGTGATTTCATTCTTTTTTATGGCTGTGCAGTATTCCATGGTGTACATGTTCCACATTTTCTTTATCCAGTCTACATTGATGGGCACCTGGGTTGATCCTAAGTCTTTGCTATTTTGAATAGTGCAGTGATGAACATACAAGTGCATGTCTCTTTTTGGTAGAATGATTAATTTTCCTTAGGGTATATACTCACTAATGGGATTGCGGAGTCAAATGGTAGCTCTGAAGTTATTTGAGAAATCTCCAGACTGTTCTCCACAGTGGCTGGACTAATTTATATTCCCACCAACAGTGCAAATTATTCTCTTTTCTCCATAGCCTCACCAACATCTGGTTTTGGCTTTTTGATAATAGCCAATCTCACTGGTATGAGATGGTATCTCACTGTGTTTTTGATTTACATTTCTCTGATTGTAGCTATGATGTTACACTTACATGCTTCTGAGTTTTCTATTCTCTTCCATTGGTATATGTGTCTGTTTTTGTACAAGTACCATGATGTTTTTGGTTACTGCAACTTTATAGTATAGTTTGAAGTCAGGTAGAGTAATGCCTTCAGCTTTGTTCTTTTACTTCAGACTGCTTTGACTATTTGGGCTCTTTTATGGTTCTATAGGAATTACAGAATGAATAATTTTTCTAATCTGTTGTTAGAATGACATTGGCAATTTGATAGGAATAGCATTGATTCTGTAGATTGCTTTGCACAGTATGGTCATTTTTACAGTATTGACTCTTCCAATCCATGGGCATGGAATATTTTTTTCATTTATTTGTGTCTTCTCTGATTTCTTTCAGCAATGTTCGTAGTTCTTTATGTAGAGATCTTTCATCTCCTTGCTTAGCTGTATTTCCAGGTATTTCATTTTCTTTGCGGCTAGTGTAAGTAGGATTTTGCTTGTAATTTCACTCTCAGCCTGGATATTGTTTCTGTATAGATATGCTACTGATTTTTTACATTGATTATTTTCCCCTGAAACTTTACTAAAATTGTTTGTCAATTTGAGAAGCCTTTCAGCAGGGTATTTGGGATTTTCTAGGTATAAATCATATCATCAGAGAAGAGGAATAGTTTGCCCCTTCTTTTCCTATTTACATGTCTTTTATTTATTTTCCTTGCCTGTTGGTCTGGTTAAGATGTCCAGTACTATATAGAAGAGGAGTGGTGAGAGTAGATATTCTTATCTTGTTCCAATCCTAAAGAGAATGATTCAAGCTTTTTCCCATTCAGTGCAATGTTGGCTGTGGGTTTGTCATAGATGGCTCTTAGTATTTTCAGGCATGTTTCTTCAATTCCTAGTCTGTTGGGGGTTTTTATTTTGAAAGAATGTTGAATTTTATCAAAAACATTTTTCTATGTCTATTGAAATGATCACATGGTTTTTGCTTTTAATTCTATTTATGTGGTGAATCAAATTTGTTGATTTGCATATATTGAACCAGGCTCACATCCCTGGAATAAAGGCTACATGATCGTGGTGTATTAATTTTTTGATATGCTGTTGGATTCATTTTTCTGATGTTCAGATGAAAATTTTTGAATCAATGTTTTGTTGAGAATTTTTGCATCTATGTTCATCAGTGATATTGGCTTGAAGTTTTTTGTTGTTGTTGTTTTGTTTCTGCCAGATTTTGTTATCGGGGTTATTCCAGCTTCACAAAATGAGTTAAGGAGGAGTGCCTTCTACTCAGTTTTTTCGAATAGTTTCAGTAGGACTGGCATCAGTTTTTCTTTGTGCGCCTGGTAAAATGTAGGCATGAATCCATGTAGTCCAGAGCTTTTTTTGGTTGGTAGGTTCTGTATTACTGACTCAATTTCAGAAGTTTATATTAATATATTTAGGGTTTCAATCTCTTCCTGATGCAATTCTGGGAGGGTGTGTACTTCCTGAAATTTATTCATTTCCTCTAGATTTTCTAATTGGTGTATATAGAGTCATTCATAATATTCTCTGAGAATCTTTTGCATTTTCTGTGGGATCAGTTGTAATATCACCTTTGTCATTTCTGATTGTGCTGACTTGGGTCATTTCCTTTATTAATCTGACTGGTTGCATCTATCAGTTGTATTTATTCTTTTGAAAAACAAACTCTTGATTTCATTGATATTTTGTATGGATTTTTGCATCTTAATTTTGTTACGTTCTTCTCCAATTTTACTTATTTCTTTTCTTCTGCTAGCTTCAGGTTTGAGTTATTCTTTTCTCTAGTTCCCTTAGGATGAAAAATTACATTGTTAATTTGAGGTCTTTCTAACTTCTTAATGAAGGTGTTTAGTGCTATAATCTTTCCTCTTAACACACTGCACTAGGTGTACTTCAAATATTTTTGTAAGCTAGGTCCCTAAGCTTATTAATTTCAAAGAATTTTTTTGATTCAGCCTTAATTTTGATGTTTACCTATGAGTCATGTGTTTAATTAATGTTCATTCATTTCAAATAAACTTTTTATTTCTGCCTTAGGTTTCATGTTTACCCATGCATTATGCAGAAGTAATAAGTTTAATTTGCATATATTTGTGTAGTTTTGAGAGATCCTCTTTATATTGATTTATATTTTTATTGTACTGTGATCTGAGAGTGTGTTTGGTATGATTTTGATTATTATTATTATTTCTTTTTTTGGAGATGGAGTCTCACTTTGTTGCCCAGGCTGGAGTGCAATGGCGCGATCTCAGCTCACTGCAACCTCTGCCTCCTGGGTTCAAGTGATTCTCCTGCCTCAGACTCCCCCAGTAGCTGGGATTGTAAGCAACTGCCACCATGCCTGGCTCATTTCTTACTTTTAGTAGAGACAGGTTTTCACCATATTGGCCAGTCTGGTCTCGAACTCCTGACCTCAGGTGATCCACCCACCTCAACCTCTCAATGTGCTAGGATTACAGGTATGAGCCACCACACCCGACTGATTTTGATTATTTTTATTTATTAAGACTTGTTTTATGATGTAGCATGTGGCCAATCTATAAATATGTTCTGTGTGTAGAAGAATGTATAAGCTGTGTATGTTGGGTGAAGCATTTTGTAGATGCCTAGTTGGTCCAATTTGTCAACTGTCAAGTTTAAGTCCAGGGTTTTTTTGTTTGCTTTTACTTTTCTGCATCAATAATCTGTCTAAAAATGTCAGTGGAGCATTAAAGCCTCCTATTATTATTGTGTGGTTGTCAACCTCTTTTTTATGTCAAGAAGAACTTGTTTTATGAATCTAGGTGCTCCAATGTTGTGTATGTTAGTCTTCTTATTGGAGTGTACACTTCATCATTATATAATGTCATTCCTTGTCCTTAACTGTAAAAAGTTAACGTCTATTTTGTCTGGTATACAAATAGCCACTCCTGTTCTCCTTTCTATTCTATTTCAATGATAGATTTTTCTCCAACCCTTTAGTTTGAGCCTATGACTATCATTACATGTGAAGTGGGTCTCTTGAAGACAGCAGACAATTGGCTCTTGTCTTTTTATTTGTCTTACCACTGTATGTTATTTAAGTGGAACATTCAACTCATTTACATTCAGGGTTAGTATTGATATATGTGATTTTGATCCTGTCATCATTGTTAGGTGGTTGTTACATACAATTTGTTGTGTAGTTGCTTAATAGTGATTGTGGGCTATGTGCATAAATTAGTATTTGTGGTTGTCAGTGTTATTCTTTTGATTCCATGTTTAGCATCCCCTTAAGGACCTCTTGTTAGACTTGTCTAGTAGAAATAAATTCTCTAAGCATTTGCTAATCTGAGAAAGATTATTTCATCTTCCTTTATGAATCTTCATTTGTTAGGATATGAAATTCTTGGTTGGAATTTCTTTTCTTAAGGATGATGAAAATAAGGCCCCCAATCTCTTCTGGCTTATAAGGTTTCCAACGAGACGTCTGCTGCTAGCCTGATTGGGTTCCCTCGGTATGTGAATTGACCCTTCTCTCCAGCTGTCTTTAGGAATTTTTTCTTTTGCTTTGATATTAGTGAATCTGATGACTATGTGGTTTAGGATGGTTGTCTTGTGTTGTATCTAGCTGTGGTTCTCTGTATTCTATAATTTCTTGAATTTGTATGCCAGTCTCTCTAGTGAGATTATGGAAATTTTCATGGACTATGTCTTCAAATATATTTTCCAAGTTGTGTATTCTTGCTCCTTCTCTCACAGGAATACCCATGAGTCATAGATTTAGTTTTTTTACATAACCCAATATTATTTCTCTGAGGTTTTGTTTTTTCTTTTAATTCTATTTTTTTAAAAACTTTGCCTGAGTTGATTAAAAATGCTGGTCTTCAAGCTCTGAGATTCTTTCCTCAGTTTTGTCTATTCTGCTGTTAATACTTGTGATTGTATTATGAAATTCTTATAGTGAGTTTTTCAGCTCAATAAGTTCACTTTAGGTCTTTCTCAAAATGGCAATTTCATTTTTTACCTCTTGAATCATTTTACTTTACTAGATTGTTCAGTTTCCTTGGATTGGGTTTCCACTTTTCCTAGATCTTTCTTGCCATATGGATTCTGAATTCCATGTTTGTCATTTCAATCGGTTCGTATTTGTTAAGAACCATTGCTGGGAAGCTAATGGGCTCATTTGTAGGTATGAGGACACTCTGGCTTTTGGAATTGCCAGCGTTCTTGTGCTTATTTTTTCTCATCGGGGAGAATCGATGTTCCTTTAACTGTGGTAAAACTTGAATATATTCAGTTGACTTTATTTCTGGTAGTTTTCAGAAGGCTAATGCTGTGTATAGGGTCTTACATAGTTGTGAAATTCTTGCCCTTGGTTTTGCAGGAGGGAGAATTAGCTAAGTGCTTTGTTTGGTGTTATAGTTGGGGCTGTGATCAAGTAGATGGCACTTGAAAGCAATGGAAAGTGGATAGGCTCTTACTCAGCCAGTTTGCTCCTTTGTGTATCCTCCTCTGTTTGCAGCTGTGCTGTGCGGTGCAAGGGGGAGAGAGGTGAACCCCTGGCCAGGTCCACTTCTTGGCCTTGGGGGAGCCACTTCTGATCACTGGCACTGTGTCTGCAATTTTTATTATTGCTTTCAGGTGTTTCTAGTCACGGTAGTCCCTTAGGTAGAGTTCCAGAAAGGAGATAAGCCCCACCGGTACCAGATCAACCCTGTGGAGGGAGGCATGCTTCCACACCAGCCTGTGAACCTGTGAACCTGTGCGACTCACCCCTCTCAGTTTTCTGAGAGTGTAGGCTCCTCTCCTGCTCAAGTGCTAGGCAGAGATCTCAGTCTGACATGCCTAAACCATGGGCCGGAACCCTAAGACCTTCTTGTGGCTCTCTCCTCTAGCCACTCAAGATTGAGTTCTGGGTGTGCTGGGGTATCCAAAGGACTCCTAGGCTGATAGAACTCACTCAGGTCAAGCAAAGCACCCAGGCTAGGCAGCAAAGGCTGCATTGTGTACATAATCCTGTGGGGCTGCCAGGCATGAGTGAGCCCTGGAAGAGGCTGGCCAGCAGGTAGGCCTGCAGGACAGATATGCCCCAGTCACACAGCAAAGTCAGCTATGTTTCTCCCAGCTCAGCAGTTAGCTGGAGTCAGAGCTCTCAGAAGGAGATGAGGAGCACTGGATCATGGGCGCTCATGACTGGATTCAGCTGGTGCTGTCCTGCACACAGAGTTCCCTAGCTCCAAGCCTGCTGAAACTCTATCTCTGTCTAATCTCTGGGGACATCTCCCTGCAAGTTTAAACATCTGTGGGGGTATGTGGTTGCCTTCAGCTAGGATCCCAGAAGTCCTCAGTGAGAGTGGGTGGTTCTGCAGTCCCTTCACTTACCCCTTCCCAGGAGCTGTTTGGAGTCAGAATCTCGCCCTAGCATTTAGGCACCCCACACAGGGTTCCCAGTGTCCTCCTGCTTCAGCTTATGTGTCTGCAACATTTCTCCATCCACATTCTGTGTTTTATATCCAAAGGTCATGTCATAGTTTAAAGGGTGTCACAGTGTTTTTCCTGCAGATCCCCCAGTACATGCAGGTCACAGGAAGACAGAGACTGCAGGAGAGTCACTTCGGCCTCCTGGAGCAGAGCAGAGAGATTAGGGGAGAGGGAGCACTGGAGAAGAGATTGCAGTTCCACTGGCCAGGGTGAGACACAAAAACCATACATTTTAATCATACACACATAATATAAGCAAAGAAGAACAGAATGCATTCAGTAAGTAATTATTACTATTCACACAGCTTTTGTAGACACTGTTGAAAATACAAATATCTAAAGGTTATGGTGACTGCTGGTCTATATGTGTCACAGAGTAGAGTAATATTTTTTTGATTGCCAATGACTCTTCAGAAATGTGAAGACAAAGAGCATGGGTTGAGATCAGATGGCATAGAAGGCAAAGCTTGGTAAGCATATCCCAATTTACAAAGAATGAGTGGAAACAGAAGTAAGCTATCCCAGGAACCAATTCAATGGAAGACAATTCACCTTTTATTAACTATCAATATAAAAATAAGTTTAAGAGGTAGGCCAACACCAAAGGCATCAGGGGATGATATAGAATGAGGCAAAGAAAATCAAATAGCACATCTGGAATTTTGAAACAAATTTAAAGACAAAAATGTACCTAATTCTGGTTGGTTTATCACCACTAATTGAAAAGACTCAATTTTCTTATTTTTCTCTGTTCTTGTTTCCCCATAGCCAAAAACTAAGATGGAATTTGAGCTTTGGGTGGTTTCAGTCAAAGGTTCTGCATAAAAGAGCAACAAGGGTCATGATCTCTGGTCTACAAGTACCAAGTCGAACACTGAAACTTACTTCATGTGATGAACATAGCAAATGCTTACATAAGGCATCAGAATTATCTTCCTCCATTGCTAGTAAAAAAATGCAGGGCTGGCAGATGCATGTAAGATGGTCATTTTCCAAATAGTGAAGACATAATTAGAAAACAGACAGATTAACAAAAATGATACAATAAAATATTGGTTAGTAGTTGTTATGATAGTAGCTGTTATGGTGAACAACCAAAATAACTTATAGTTAATTATCTGTGATTTCTTCTACACAAAGAGCTACTTGCTAATGTAACCAGAAGATCAGCCCCAAAAGGCATTCATCTATTGGAGAAACAGCCAGAGATTGTGGCTAAGAAGTATTAATGTATGGAAATATAGTAGGCATGACAAAATATTTGTGGTAAGCATGCTTAGGTTAACATTAAAATTTATGCAGGTAAAACATGGTGAACCAAATAAATTATTATCTTACGAAGCGACATAAAATTGGTATATTCAGTCTGGATGGTTACTGAATGGACCCACTCATTGATCATCATTGCTCTTACTAAGTAGAAGAAGATACTAATGACTGTTTGATATAGTTTGGATATTTGTGCTCTCCAAATATTGTGTTAAAAGTTGATCCCCAGTGTTAGAGCTGGGGCCTGGTTGGGGCTGTTTGGATCAAGGAGCTGGATTCTTCATGAACAACTTGGTGTCATCTTTGTCCTTGTGGAAGTGAATGAGTTCTTAGTTCCTAAGAGAACTGGTTGTTAAAAATAGATTATCCTCTCCTCCCCTCTCTCTTGCTTTCTTTCTTTCTCATCATGTGATACCTGATCCCCCTTCACCTTGTGCCTTGAGTGGAAGTTTCCTGAAGCCCTCCCCAAAGTAGGTGCATGTGCCATGCTTCTTGTACAGCCTGCAGAACCATGAGCCAAATAAACCTCTTTTCTTTATAAATTACCCATCCTCAGGTATTCCTCTGTAGCAACACACACAGACCAAGACCCTGTTCTAGGGCCCAGTAAATAGCAGGGGATGACTCATGGGTGGATCCTTCCAAGGACAAGGATTTCGGGTGACAGGTCACTTCCTGAGATGCCTGGTTGAGCTCTTTTCTCCTGAACCAAATTCATAGATCGATATTACAAAGAAGGGGTACTATTATTTGGTTGTTAAATGCTATGACTCAGGGGAGCCTGGAGAACTAGCCAGAACATTTATCTCTGCCTCTCTTCTTTCCTAACCATAATAAAAATAATAGCCACCTCATGTACCCAGAGGCAAGCTGCCTCCAGAAGTGGGAGCCAGCCTCAGGCTCTGCCAGGATCTGAATGGTCACAACGTGGTACATGGGAATCTGGAGTAAGACTCCTGATCAGAGGTTTGAATTTTCTGATTCCTGGAAACGATTTCTGTCACAGAGAACTATGGCCCCTGAGAAGATGGGTGTATTTTGTTTCTTGACAGGGAAAAAGGAAACTGTAATCTGGCTAATAACTTCTAATAGAGGCCAAGATTCTAGTATCTTCTCCCATTACTCATGGGATTTTCTCTCTGCTCATTGAATTTGGGTCTAGAAGCTGAACAAAATGCTGACTGAGGAAAGCAAACAGACAAGACAACTATTATCAAGAGGAGAGAAAAGCAATTACGGCACCTGGAATAGAAAGCTTAAAAGAAAATAAAACTACCATAAGAGATGGTCATTTTTTGAATATTAAACAATAAAAATAAGGCATTAATGGAGAATTAATTAGTAAATCAAACAAAGTCTCTGAGGAGAGTAGAGTTGGTGATTTATAGTAAAGACCCTATAAATAAGTGGGTAGATTTAAGCAAAGAATGACTGGTGTTGAGACCTGTGGCTGATTGATTGTATCAATGACCCTGATTCTTCTTCCTTTCCAGTATTCATGTCATTTGCCACATGAGTTTGTTCCTCTCCATAAAGAAGGGACAGTTGTTTGCTCACTCCTACAACTTGCACTGGCCTTCTGACTTGCACTGACAAGTAGAATGAAGCAGAAGTGATAGAGGGCCAGGTGTGAACCAAGGTCTTAAGAAGCATAGAGGTTTCCACATGCGCTCTTGCTCCTCTGCCTTCAATAGGACAATATGCCCTTCTGGAAACTGCAGCACGTAGAGCAGAGCTGAGTTACCCACAGTAATTCCACCCAAGATCATCCTAGATTAGCCCACTCAGAGCTGCCCACCAGATACATATATAAGTGAGGCCAGAGAAACTACTTAACTAAATCCAGCCTAAATCACTGAACTGCAGACTATGAGCTAAATAAATGTGTGTTTGTGTGTGTATTTTATGGCATTGTCATTTTATGATTGATTTTGTTTATAATACAGCATCAAATTACCTATAGATAATCAATATAAGACAGGAATCGGTGGCCTAGAAGATCAAGAGGGAAAAATGCAGGAAGAAATACAAAAAGATGGGAAGCATTAAAAAACAAGGCATATATGAAGAGAAGATATTCAGAAGCCCTAAAATGCCAATAAATAGAAGCTTCTATTACTGAAAGAAAGGAAAATAAAAAAAGAACAGGAGGTAATATTTATCTAAATAATAGAAAATAATTTTCCTAGACAACAAGAATTTGAGTGTGAGTTTGTAAAATCATTTAATTTCAGTGCAGCAGTAAAGAAAAAGACATATGCTTTGGCATACCTTATTAACATTCTAAATCAAATAATGAAGAGAAACATTTTTGCAAAAATTTTTTAAAGATTAAGTTACCCGCAAAAGTACTAACACAGGGGTTGGTAAACATTGGCCCATGGGTTAAATCCAACCTGCTGCCCCTTTTTGTAAATAAATTTATTTGTTTACATATTGTTATGACTAATTTTGTGCTACAATTGCAGGGTTGATTACTACAGATAAAGACTAGTCTGCCCAAATTCTTTATTATCTGGGTCTTTACATAAAACGTTTGCTGATAACTAAAAGATAATAATCATCTTTATCTTTGGTCTGTTGAATTAAAAAGACTCTAAACTTGAAACCCTATTGCCAGTTAGGATATTATTCACCAATAGGATCAAAAAAAGTTTTGAATATGCAGAGAATTTGAGAATATATATTAATCAAGCACTCAGAAGAAGAAATGACGTGAGGAACAACGTTAAATACCAAATGAGTTGAAACAGAAATCTTAATGTGGGGAAGAATTAGATGAGTGGGAAACTGTAGATAAAGCATTTTCCAATAAATATAATTAAAGCTAAACTGATTATGAGAGAATTATTATGTATAATATAGTTACTAAATATGAATTTGTGAAATGAAAAAGACACACTGAAAAAAAAAAACTGAAACTTAGATATTTCAGCAAAACCCAGGAGTTATAAATTATCATGGAGAAGAGGAAAATAAAAGTTTTCTAAACTTTCATATAGGGGATGAAGACTCTGGTAGAGAAAAAGAAAAATAATTTATTACAAATTCTATAGAAAAACTTGCATATATACATGTGCAGGGGAAACAATTACAAGAATGGAAAGTCAACAAATCAGTCAAAAGCCTGATTTAACAAGGAAAGAGTAGAACAAATAGTAAATCAAATAAGCTAAAATGAGTAACATTGAAATGAGGACATAGCAAAGTACATTAAATGGTAAACATTAAACACTTTATAAGACTCTATACTATCTGCAAGTAGGCAGAAGTCTCAGACTAAACAAAATATAAACATTTGGCTATATCTTGTTGCAAGAACACTTAAAGTAAAAAAATGTTTGAAGAAAGGGAGATGAAAAAAGATACTAAGCAAATAGAAACAAAACAAAGCAGGAATATTAGACATAATATCAGGGAAAGTGGGATTTAAGGTTAAAAGTACTCAAGAGGATACTGAAGGGCATTACACAATGATAAAGGAACAATTTGTGAAGATATAAAAGTCATAAAGTTGCATGCACCAGGAAGATAGCAGCTAAATATGTAAAGCAAAATATTAGAAATGCACATTGACCTTGATAAAAATGCAATCATGGAAAAAGCTTTTATTACACTATATTCAAGAATTGCACTGATATAATAGACAAGAAATAAGTGAGGGCACAGAGGCATAGAATAATGTAGTCAATAAACTAGATTTTATGTGTAGGTATACACAGATATATAATATGTATATCATTACATCCGAAAGAAAATACATTTTTATTCATATTCAGGAAATACTATAATCATTACATTTTGTCTATAAATAAACTTAAAACATTTTGAAAAGAAAAAGTTTATAGTCTATAATTGCTCATCATAATCCAATGTAAATTTTAATATAAAATTATCTTTCAACCATTAACATACTAGGAATTAAAGATTATCTATCTAAATAATCTATGAGGGCCAAAGTAAAGCCCAAACTGAAATTATAAGCAGCCTAGAAAATAAAAAAACAAAAGGCAAATAAACCCTTCTGTGTTGGTTCAGATTATTTGGATAAAATTGTCATAGAAGCCAGATTCAAATTGGTTAGTAATAATCTCCCATAACACAGAATCCTGAGATGGATGCTTCAAGGGTTACTTCTGGTCCTCCAATACATCATCAGGGCCCTGTTTTTCTTCCACTTACATGCCACCCATACTTGGTTTGTTAGATTTGTTCTAAGTCCTCTTTTACCTACATTTGCCAGGAGGGTGCTTCATTTCCACATATTATATTCAAATGTGCCAGCATCCATTGGATAAAGAGAACTTTTTTTAGTATGTCTTTTTTATAATAACATGCAAATCTTTCCCCAACATTCCCCAGTAGATGTCTATTCACATCTCATTGCCCAGAATTTGGTTATATGTCTAAGTACAAACCAACCTCAGGCAAAGTAAATTTGAGTCATAATTTACTTACATTAATTGGGATTGCTTGATTGTGTTAAATGGACGTAAAGGAGAAATGTATGTTTCATAGAAACCCAACAATTTCTGCTAAATTGTTTTACTGCAACAAATGGAAAACATGTAAAACTACTTAAAGAATTAATACTTTTAAAGACCTTTAACACATCCCAAAATTTTTTAAAGAATGTAGTATTATAAATCAAGAGAGAAGAAAAATAATAAAAATAATAAAAGATGAAAGTTAATGAAACATAAAAACAAAAAACAAAATGAAAGGTTAATTCTACCTAAAAGTTATTCTAGGACCAATGTCTCACAGTTGTTTTAACTATATAACCATTGAAAAACAGATAATTCCAATGTAATATAAATTATCCCCCACAATGATTGGGATACCAGAGCTTCTAAAAGTAACATGTAAAAAGGAAACATATAGATAACGTTGCTTAGGAATGTACATATAAAATTCTCACTAAAAGGGCAAGTAGAATTCACACAGATGTCAAAGAATAATATACTTCAAAAAGATTGAATTTACTCCAGGAATACAGCAATGAGCCTCTGTCTAGAAGCCTATAAATATAATTAATAAATGAAAGGTCTATAATAATCTTAAGAGTTGTTATGAAGAGTCATCTGATAATACTTGAGATACTGGTGTACACAAGTGATAGCAAAAACTAATTTTTAAAGAACAGTGTTGTATAACACTGAGGATGGTAAAATGCAAAAACAGTTTCTATTAAAATTAGAAAAGAAGACAAAGATGCCCACTGTTATTATTGTCATTGATACTTCTTTTAAGGGATTTAGAAAATGAAGAAAGATAAGAAAACTAAGCTATCAACCCCCAAATGGGGAGGAGATAAATTACAAATTCCTCTTTTAAATGTTATTAAAAAGTATTAAGAAATTTGGTAAAACACTTTGAAAAAAAGTAAACATTAATAGTTTTTAAAATAAATTTGTGGCACCTAGTGGCCATTAAAAAATATTTACCATAAAATTGGTATAGAAGAAAAGAAGGCCAAAGAAAGAAAACAGGTGTATAACTTATAGACACATATCTGGTGCCTGAAATTGGGAAGGGATCACAAGTGATTTACAAAACAAAACAGAAAACTATGAAGACAAAGAACAATAAATAATCTGACAGAACAAAGATTTTAGGTGTCCATTACATCAATAAATATTAATGGACTTAACTCATTAAATGAAAATATATTTTCAAATTAGACCACAAAACAAAACCCAACTCCATGATATATTTGTAAGACATACCTAAAACAGAGTGATTATAAAAATATAAAAATAAAATAGTAGGAAAACTTATACAAGGCAATACTATTATAAATAAATAGGATTTTAAAATAGATAATAGTTAAAACTTACACACAAAAGGCATTAAATCAGCAAAAAGGGCACTTAAAAAATAAAATTAAGAGTATCACTGCACCAAATAACAGCAGCAATACACACAATGCAAAAACTAAATGAAATACAGGGAGAAATAAAGAGAATTGCACTGAAACTGTATTTCACAATTCTTACTTCATAATTGAACATATATAAAAAATGTAATAAAGGTAAAGAAAAATAATATAATTTATAAGGAAAATTTTATTATTACATAAATAATTTGGTATAAATTGTATTTTAAATAAATACGTAATATATGTTTATTCTATAATTAATACAAGCATATAGTATATTATTAAATATAACAAATTCTGTATTGTGAACATAGAGGGTACAGCTTTGTTTTTGATTTCAAACTTCATGATCATCATAAAAATTGAATATATATATATATATAAGGCCACAAAAAAAATTTTCAGTACATTTTCAAAATTATAAATATTTAAAATTTTTTTTTAGACAAAGAAGATAAAAAATTGAAATTGACAGAATCAAAAAGCAAGTATGACCCTCAATTAGAAATCAATAAATTATATAAAAATAATTTTAATATCCAATCTTGTACAAAATGGAAGTAGAAACTGGCTTTTTGAAATTCTTAGATCAGTGTACTAAAAGATTTAAATACTACTGCCTATCGAATGTAACTTTGAAGGCAATCAGAAAAAAAAATACTCTTTTAGTTAAAAAATAGAAAATAATAGAAATACAAAAAACAACATAAAAGTGTAAGACCAGTAGGTAACCAATTCTAGAAACTAAGGGAAAAATTTTCAAGTGCAGAAATAAGAAGAGGAAAATACAATTAGAAAGTGAGATTATTTATAACTACCATTAAAAAACTATGCTCAACTGTAAGCAAGTAAATGAAAAAATGTGGATGAAATAAATAAATTCTAGGAAAATATAATTTACCATATGAAGTGTCACTTTTCCAAAGATCGCTAGGATAACTTGTTAATTAAGCAAAGTTCAGTTCATTAAACAATTGCAGTAAGGAAGGACACAAACTTTACCGAGTTTAAGAGTGCCTCAGAATGGGGAGGTCAAGGCAGATATGCATAGGGTTTTGGAGTTTAGGAAGAATGGATTAAGATGAGAGTATCTAGGTAGGTAACTGGATGGGATCAGACAAAGTTTGTGACATAATAAGTGAAGATTCTTGGGCACAATCAGATGAGGGTAATGAAAGGAAGCTCAATAAATAGACTGCTATTTATTAAGCAGCTGCTTGCCCATGTAAATAGCCCATTGTGTATCAGAAGAGCTGTTTGCCAAGGTGAGCAAACTGGATAAGTTGGTTTTCAGTAATTTCCTGAAGGGAATAATAAAGTTATTTATTGATTTATAGTCATATCTTCCTGGACAAGAATTTCCTTGAAACACTAGTAAAATCATGTTGATACAAGTGGGATGAGACCACAAATCGGTCTTTGTTCTGAGTCCTGTTAATTAAATTATGTGAAATTGGATGGTTTTAGTTCTCAACCAAAATGACCCTGGAAGAGGGAAATTCTTATAAGATCACTTTCCAAATATGAACAAGAAAATTGGGGAAGAAAAGCAGTATCTTCTATTATTTTTATATTTAAAGAATGGAAAAACTGTTACATATAATGTTCCAGAACATAGGTGAAAAAGGTATATGTATCGATTTCTTAGTATGAAACAAATTTAAAATTAATAGTAAACCCCTACAACTGCAAAATTTCCATACACACCAACCTTACTTGTGTATTTATGCAAAAATCTTAAGTACAACATTGAAAACAGGATTTAGTAAAAAAAAAAAAAAATCACGATAAAGGAGGGTTCATTCTAAGAATGTAAGGGTGGTTCAGTATTGATAAATCTATTTACATAATTTTTTACTACTAATCTAAGGAGAAAAACTATATGAACATCACCACAGATGTTGAAAAAGCATTTAACACCAAATATTTCTCATAAAAATCTTTAATATAGCAAGAGATATATACTATTTAATATATTCGTCTCATCCTCAAAGTCTGCATCATGCTAATGAACACACCTGGAATTTATTAAAATGTTAAATATACAACTATCATATAATGCAGCCATTCTATCCCTATACTTTAGTCAAGCGAAATATAAGTGAATGCTTTTACAAAAACTTGAACAATGTCCTATGAGAGCTTTGTTCCTAATAGCCAAAAATTGGAAATGATCCGATAGTCCACCAAAAGGCGACGAGATAAATGGATTGTACTACATCCATACAATGATGTACAATTTAGCAATGGTAAGGAATGAGCTACTGACAAGTAAAAATATGGATGAACCTCAAATAATTACACTTACTGAAAGAAGACCGCCCTTCATCCCACCAAAAATGCATACTATATGATTCCATTCATGTTGAACTCTAGAAAAAGCAAACGAATCTGTAAGGTCAAAAAGCAGGTAAGTGCTTATTTGGAGCAAGGAGGAATAGAAAGGATGCCTTACAAAGGATGTGAGGATACTTTGTTGAGAACCAGGTATGTTTATTTTCTTGATGTTTGTGATAACTTCACAGGTGTGCACATATGTCAAAGTTATCAGATTGTACATTTTAATTATGTACAGGCTGTATCAATTATACCTCAATAAACATCTTAAAATTTTACGGGTAGCCACAAATGCCTAATGGCCACTTTATGTGACAGCGTAGCTCCAGATTGTTCTTTTAGCAAAATAAGTGTTAACTAGGAGACTTAGGCAGCAGATCAGGATAAAATCAAATTAACTGTATTTTGCTTTTGTGGATTCATTTTACTTTCCCTCCTGTACATCCTGTTTGTGTATCTTTAAAGATTTTAAAGGAGTAGAATGGGTTTGTTTTCTGCTACCTACCTGCAAGAAGCATACAATCTAATCATAAAGATATGAAACTATAAAATAACAACTTAAAGAATATAAAGACAAATGACCAGCAGAGGAGACCATACTATTTTTCATTTCATGGAAAGTGCTAATCAAGTTTAGAAGGCCCTGAGGTAGAGTTGGAAATGATCTGAGACACTTTTACAAATGTAATGGAACCTTACTAGATCTGGAACATGAGTAATGTAGCAATCAAAGGTGGGTGGGATGACTTGGAGATTATTTGAAGACAAAGCTGGTCTTTAACTTTGGCCTAATAACTATACCTAAACCTTCTGTTCTCTCTTCTCATGCTTCTTTCTTCTCCCATCTTCTGTCAAATAACCATGGCTTCTTTGTATACTATTATAAGAAAAGCACTGTGGTAGGAGTTAGAATACTTTTGTTCTAGTTTCTTTTCCATCACACATTAGCTGTGTCTTTGGGAAAGTTGTAATCTCTTTACACCTCAGTTTCTAAGGTGGAAAATATATGTAGATAGTAATACCTGCCCTACTTATTTTATAGGTCTGCTGTGAATATGAAGTGAGATCATGAATATAAAAGTGCTTTGAAAATTGCCAAGTGCTGTACAAGAGAAAGGGATTATTCTTTGCCTTTAGAGGAGTAAAGATTTTATTTCGAAAAGCACTTAGAACAATTTGGCTATTTACATAATAGCTAAGAAAGTGCACTTGTGGCAGTGAGAAACAGGGGAAACCTAGATTTCCACTTCTAAATGTCTTTTTGGGATCTACAGGAGCTATTTCATTGTCCTGCACAAAGTGAGTACTAAGTAGTTTTTGATTACATAGTTCTGATCCCAAGTTTGATTACTGAATTTCTGAATGCCCTACTTATGAAACACTTTCCCTAAATTATTGAATAGTGTTAAGAATCTCTTCATGTGAATAAGTTAACTTGAACTTGGTGGGAAACACTTGAAAACAGGAACCGGGCTATATATAATTTTAAAAAAAATCCTCCAGATTCAATCACAATTTTGATCAAATATCAAATTCTTAATAAATGAATCCTGCAGGTTTAATGAGTTTTCTAACACTTAGATGAGACTAATGGAAAATCTTGAGTTTTTTCAGCTTTCTGGAAATCTTTATGTTTGAATTTAAATACTTTATTCAAAATAGGCTAGTTGCATTTGCAGAGTTATTAAAAAGAACAATACTAATGATCCTCTGAAGGATGAATTTTTACATTTCTCCCGTAATTTTTCACAGACAGAAACAACAGCTACCAAGAGTGACTTCCCATTCCCTTAACAAACAATCTTTACAAATGTATAATTTGCCTTTTGATGACATACATTTAGAAAACTGTTTTTCACGAGTAGATAAAATTTTGAAAGATAGAAACAAGGCATTTTATACTTCCTGATGACTTGAGTGATTCAGATTTTCTTTTTTGTCTTCACAACCAGGAAGCTAAGTTATGTTTGCCCAGGTGTAGGTAGAGTTTGATAAGACACGGTAGTAAGAGTTTATGTTGCAGGACTCAATGCAAGATGTCACTGAGCAGAAGCTTGAATTCATGCCTTCTCAATCTCAAATGTGAATCGAAGATAGTGTTTGAAATGGAATTAGTGCATTTGACTTTGAGTTCTCAGCACTAATCATTTCATGACCCTTATTCATCACACTACTCAAAATGAGACATTTAATTAAGTGTGCTCACATTTTAATACTCCATTTGATTGGCTATAAACCCAGGAATGCGTGCAGATCGTATTGTACTCTTCTCCATTATCTTTTGCACCATACATTACTTTTCATGTGAAGCCATAACTATATCCATTATGAGCTCTTCTGCTGGAAATTTAGGCATTCTCATTCCACATCCACAGCAGGATGCTTTCTGCAATCAGACTAGCAGACTAGACTTCTGACATTCCTGTTAACACTACTCATGAAACTTTCTAATACTAGAACTCCCTGATGACACTGAAAATAAATTTCAGAGATGTGCTTCGCTACCTGAATCTTATTACTTTGTGTAACACACTTTCAATCTTCTTAAATTTACTTTCTAAATGCACCATTCATTTGGAGTTAGAATAACTTTCATTCTTTGAGAAGGACCACTATTGTCCTGCTGTATCTTACTACACAGGGCAGTCTTGATCATCTATACTCCAAGGAGGAGGGTAATAAGTCAGTACATACAAGATAGTCGTCATTATTGTAGTGGTAGGGATCCTCTCCTTTCAATACATGCATCAATTTGACTTGACATAAACATAAATGACTGTGTTTATGTTTGTAAATGCCAACTCTGCCTACTTGTATATACAAACTGTTAAGATTAATTTATTTCATAATAAAGACTATGGCAAGCTCAAAAAGAGCAATGGCTTTGGCATCAAAGACTTGTCTACTCGAATCCTAGCTCTGGCATTTGCTACCTATATGGTCTCAAATGATTGTGTTATGCTTTCTAGGATTCAGATTCATAATCTATAAACAAGGAATAATAATACCTACATTAAAGGGCTTTCATAAGAATTATACATAAATTGTTTATGTATATTATATATGTATATATTGTTCTTACATCATTATACCTCTTTATCACCCCAATTTACAATAATGACTCTCTCCTCCAATATTCTGTAAGACTGTTGACATTCCACTGAGCTCAGTATTGTCGTTTAACCAAAGTTAATACTGTTGCTTGGGTATCAAAGCCCATTAAAAGCTCTTAAAGGCAGATGACACATGGTCCTCAACATAATAAACACTCATGATTGATCTGTGGTCTGAAAAAAAAGCTTAGTACAAGGTGGAATGATTTCTAGAAAATAGAAAAAAAAATTGAAAATTAAAAAATATTAAAAATATTTTTCCTTCCCCACCATCCCTTGCAACTTATTAAGTTACTGTGTCAATAGTCCATTTGCCTCTTGTAGACATAGATTACTTTATGAAAACAAAATTGTAGAATCCTCTAAAAGAAGTATGTTGCTATATCCTGGTTTCAGAGGCACAGTAGCCTAATGAATGAGGGAAATTTCTCACAATGGGGAAAGTCTAGAGAAAAGCCCTTAGTTTTATATTTTAAATACGTATATTTAAAGTTTGAGTGCCTGCTCTTGAGTTACTATGAAGCAGAAGCAGAGAGTAGAGTACCAGCACCACTTAGTGCCAGCCAGGATGGTGGGTGTCATGTTGATGGAGATATAGCCTCAGTTTGAGACTAAAAGTCTCAACATGTGCAAGAAGACCCACCTCTGAACATGCTTACCTCGACTTATACCCCAAGCAACAGATAATTTTAAAGAGGAAGCAACTCTTGGAAAATCTTAGTGCTTGCACGGGAGGTAACACAAGTTACATGGGTTCTCTGAAGGGCAGAATTACCTCTTGGGGAACATATAGAAGTGAAATTTAGTTGAGCTCAGATTGTAACACCAGAGAATCTTGCATTTCCCTTCACCCTTACCTTTTCTAAATCAACTAAGGGATCCAAGGTAGACCCTGACGCTTCATACTTTCTCCTCTGCATCATAGCAAAGTCCAAGATATTCCAGAGGAATATGAGCTAACAGAAAATCTGCCAACAAACCAAATACACAAGGAGCACCGCTATTATAAAAAGAAAGAAAGTCAACAAATGGAATACCTTATATGAAATAAGTAACGACCATTTTGTTTTTTTCCAGATTATTTTATTGTAAAAATACCATATATAATACCTATAACATACAAAATATATGTTAATCGAATATTTATGTTACTGTTAAAGCTTCCAGTCAACAGCAGGCTATTAGTAGTTCAGTTTTGGGGGAGTCAAAAGGTTTTTTTTTTTTTTTAACTTCTATGTTACGTTCAGAGTTAAATGTGTGGGTTTGTTATATAGGTAAAATTATATCACAAGATTTGTCATATAGATTATTTCATCACCAGGGTACTAAGCCTAGTGCCCAATGGTTGTTTTCTTCTGATTCTCTCCCTCCTCACTCCCTCCACCTTCCAGTAGGCCCCAGTGTTTGTTATTCCTTTTATTGTGTCCATGGTTAACAACCATTTTACATTAGCCTGACATACATCCTTAATGAGTAAAGGCAATATTTGACATGAAAATTTTGAGGAAAAATAAAGACCTAAACAGTTGAAGAGCAGTATATACAAAGCTTAAGAATACATTAATAAATTTAAATATCAGATCCAGGAGCATGTCAAAATATGAAGAATGTATAAAAACAAAATTATATGAAAGAAAAAATGAAGAGATAGAGAAGATAGAAATAAAAATGTCTATACATGTCAGTGTGTTTTACAGAAGGAAAGGGGGAAATTTACTTGATAAAGAGAAATAAATAGAAGAAAAAAAGACCAATATGTTTACATAAACGAATAATTCTTTACAAGTCTCAGATCAACAGTGTTTAACCTTATCAAACAGGAAAAATAAATAGAAAATTAATCTTGAAATGCTTGATTGAAAGCAGGTTTCTAGAATTAATGAGGTGATTGGAGGAACAAGTATCAATTAAAAACTTCTAACTAGTAAGTAAGGTTAACAACCAAGCATAAGACCTAGTGATGTGTTCAAAATATCGAGAGAAAAACAGAAATTGCAATGCAGCACCTTATATGTGGCTAACCTATTACTTAAATATGAAGATAAAATAAAGATACTTTAAGCTCTACAAAGCCTTATACAAGACCTCATGTGTGTAAAAACGCAGGTTTTGCAGACCTCAGGGAAATTGAGATTCTCATGAAAACACTTGTGAAGAAGTATTCCAGCAGGAGGAGAATTAGATCACAGAGAACATGCCAAACTATATATAAAAAGTGAATAAATAACCAGAACAACCAGAAACCTGCATAAACTTTAGTAAATAACCTAATTGAGAGAATATGATGTTCCAAATAAAAAATATCAATCCCATCTGTCATGAGACTCTCCTGATAAACAGGAACAAAGTTGATTAAAAAAAAGTTCCAGCTGGGTGAATTTTATTTTTGTATAGTATGGCATTGAACTACAGAACTCAAGCTGACTTTAAACAAGTAAATGTAATTTCATATCCTCAATAAAGTGTACCTTTCATAATAGTGATTTTTGGAGATTTACATTTATGCCTATGATACATGTCTTCAGAATAAGTTCAAAGGCAATAAACAAAAACAACAACAACAATAATATGAGATAATCTGATTTATTTTCTCCATCTTATGTTTTGGATGCAGAATTACATTACCTAATATAGCCCTTCATTTTATTCTGGATTATTATTTTGTATTATTTTCCAAAACAAATTTACCTTTAGTAGACAGAAAACTTCAGCAAGGATATAAAAAAGGTTTACATAGTAACCTTGAGAAAATCGTGAAGATGCCAGTGTACACAAAAGCCGTCTCCAAATCATATTCATTTATGGCTTTAAGCGCCTCTTCTCTAAGCCTTCATATTATTTCTCCTCCTATCCCAGCTTGTTTACTCTGGCATCCCTCTCCAATGTCTAGTCTCCTGTTTCTGTCACATAGCAAATCTCTAACTGATTCACTTCAAATTGTGGATGGCAGCCACTGACAATGGTACATACCTTTTGTAGAACAAGAATCCTTAATACTAAGGAATTTGAATCTCATTATGGAAGTCACAGTAGTATACTTCCATAGCCTGGGAGTGGAAGCTGGTGAATATTTAAATAGGGAGGTAGAAAGCTTCCTGTAGACTGTGATCTTTTTCTTACATATTTGAATGAAAGACTGGCTCAGGATTCATTTGTTTCTCCTTTCACAAACAAAATCATTATGGCTTGTGAGAAGCTGGTATTTTTGTCCATCTGTGATCAATCTCAATAGCTTGAGGGGTTGAGAATCCAACACATGGTTACATAATCATTTGACAAGACACATAAGTAAGAGAGTCAGACACTCATTTACCAAAATGGATGGAGCAGAAAAATCCTAGCATATTTAATGGAAATGAATGGGTAAGTTTCCAGGAATCTAGGTTACTTTAAGCAGTGGAGAGTAATGGGTTCTTAAATTCTTCAATGACACAGATCCCCAAAATAGGAACTTAAGTAATCTGTGGAATACCAGCCTCCCAAATATTACCAGAACTTGTTGTCATGAGAAAGCTAAACTTGTGGCTTACTAATATAAGGGTCACTACCACCTCAGAGAGGAAAAAGGGCAGCATCACTATTTTTATTGAGACTTAAGTCAGTCTGGTTTTAAAGTGCAGAGAATTTATTAAGATTAGGGGAAGGTTATCCTGTATATAGTCATATGATATCAAATGATTTGATCAATGACAGGCAAAATACTCAACAATGACCCCCTAGGATTAAAATGGAGCTGAAAAATTCCTATGGACCAGTGATGTTGTAGTCATGGTGGTGTCATCATGCAAGGTACTACTCACATGTGTGTAGTGATGCTGATGTAAACAGAGCTACTGCATTACCAATTTTATTAAAAAGTAGCACACACAATTATGTTAAGTAAATGCTACTTGATAATGGTAATAAATGGTGTTACTTGTTTACTATACTACACTCTTAATTATAATTTTAGAGTGGACTCCTGTTTACTAAAAAAAAAAAATTAACTGTAAAATTGCTTCAGGCAGTTGCTTCAGGAGATACTTAAAAAGGATGAGTTTGTGTCCTTTGTAGGGACATGGATGCAGCTGGAAACCATCATTCTTAGCAAACTATCACAAGAACAGAAAACCAAACACCGCATGTTCTCACTCATAGGTGGGAACTGAACAATGAGATCACCTGGACTCGGGAAGGGGAACATCACACACCGGGGCCTATCATGGGGAGGGGGGAGGGGGGAGGGATTGCATTGGGAGTTATACCTGATGTAAATGATGAGTTGATGGGTGCTGATGAGTTGATGGGTGCAGCACAGCAACATGGCACAAGTATACATATGTAACAAACCTGCACGTTATGCACATGCACCCTAGAACTTAAAGTATAATAAATAAATAAATAAATAAATAAATAAATAAATAAATAAATAAAAGAAGTAGGTATTCTTGTAATAGGAGACAATATCTCCATGGCTGTTTTTGCCCCTGAAGGCCTCCCACTGGGGCAGTATGTGGAGGTGGAAAACAGTAATATTGATGATTCTGACTCTGTGTAGGCATAGACTAATGTCCATGTTTACATCTTAGTTTTTAACAAAAAAGTTTAAAAAATTTAAAAAAAGTAAAAACAAAGAAGTTAAAAAGAAAAAGCCTCTTATACAATAAAGTTATAAAGAAAGAAAATATTTTTGTACAGCTGTACAAATTGTTTGTGATTTAAGCTAAATAGCAGAGTCAAAAAAGTAAAAAAACTTTAAAGTTTAAAGTGAAAGAAATGACAATAAGCTATGGTCAATTTATTTTTAATATAGCCTAAGTGTACGGTGCCTATGAAGTCTACAGTAGAGCATAGCAATGTCCTAGGCCTTCACATTCACTCATCACTCACTTGCTGAATCACGCAAAGCAACTTCTAGTTGTGCAAGCTCCATTCATGGTAAATGCCCTATGCAAGAATACTACTTTTATGTGTATTTTCACTGTACCTTGTCTTTCCCTGCTTCTATGTTTAGGTCCACAGATATTGTGTTACAATTGCCTACAGTACTCAGGGCAGTAACATGCCATACAAACTCGTAGCCTAGGAGCAACAGGCTGTACTATAGAGCTTAAGTATGTGGTAGGCTATACCACTTAGGATTGTATAAATACAGTCTATAATGTTCATTCAACAACAAAATTGCTTGAAGATGCATTTCCAAGAACATATCTCCATCATTAAGTGATTTATGACTATAATAGTTTAGGATTGGTGACCATTTGAAGCAAGGAGTTAAAAAAAATCTTGAGCTGTAAACACTCAGTTAATGCTTTCTATTGAAGAGTTGATATGTCTTTTGGAAGATTCAGAAATAAGCAATAACGTTACTTGGAACTTTCATTATTTTGGCAAGCATCTTCTGGAATAGTAAAGTCATGCTAATGAAAACGAAGTTATGACCAAATCATGTATGTGCAGACAATAAGCTGTGGCATACAGTTTTGGTTCTCAAATTTTCCAAATTCTCAGTCATGCCTCAAATGCCTATACCACTAGAACATGAATTTTCTTTTCTTTTCTTTTCTTTTCTTTTTTTTTTTTTTTTTTTTTTTTGAGACAGAGTCTCGCTCTGTCGCCCAGGCTGGAGTGCAGTGGCCAGATCTCGGCTCACTGCAAGCTCCGCCTCCCGGGTTCACGCCATTCTCCTGCCTCAGCCTCCTGAGTAGCTGGGACTACAGGCGTCCGCCACCTCGCCCGGCTAAGTTTTTTGTATTTTTAGTAGAGACGGGGTTTCACCGTGGTCTCGATCTCCTGACCTTGTGATCCGGCCCGCCTCGGCCTCCTAGAGTGCTGGGATTACAGGCATGAGCCACTGCACCCGGCCTAGAACATGAATTTTCAAATCCCCTAAATCTTATAATATTGCTTGTGTATTAAAGCAGTCAATAACAGATGAATAATTAATTTAATTAATACTGAGGTGTAGATAATATAAAAGAACTTTTTCAAAATGTTTTGCCACAAAAAACAGAAGACTTATAATTCGTGAAGAATGTGAGGAAGAACCATAAAGAATAAGAGGAACAAGAAATGAGAAAAGAAAACAAAATATTTCAATTTCTCACCTTCGCCAATTTTCCAAGACATTTCTACCTATAATAAAACTACCACTGCATTGTAAAGGCCACTAGAAATCTGCAGTAGAAATAGACCTTTGGATAGATCTTAGGAAATAGTGCTGCTACGTTTCTGGGTTTAGTATTTCATTCTAAGAATAGGGGATGAGAAACCCTTTTAGGTTATCTGTGGACCTGTCAGGAGGGAAACTTCAACCTAGGAGTTTGGATTTTCTCATTGCTCTCTTGTTCTCCATTTTTCCTCTAAGAAGACATGGATCCTTTTGAAAATATTTGGAAGTATTATATATGTGACTTTGAACTTTTACAAACAATCAGTGAATTTGGATTATCCTACCTGAAGCCTAAAGGAAATCAGACTTATGTCTGGGTCCAGAACACAGAAGCCTCTACATGTACATTTTAAACAAATACTTCAGAAATAAATGAGTTTGGAAATAAAGGCATCTTCCTCTTTAAGCTTTTTGCTTTGAAAGACTTTACAGAAATAAGGGTGAGAGTAAGAGTGGAAAAAAGTTTGTGGATGCTTAAAATAGATGTGTTTTATATTTAAGCAAACATGATTAGGGCTGGAATCGGGAAATCCCTGAGAATATGAGCCAGGTCAAGGATAGAGAAGATTCTCTTGGTTCCAGTCCAGCAAAAGAAATGCAGACTGTTTAGCCATATATTTAGGTAACTCGGATAGTTACAGATTATTGGAAAGTATCTTTCCCTCAACTCTTGTATATTTGGTAGATTGTTTTGATGAAGATCAACAGAAGAAGATTTTGTTGTTTTCTTATATGTTGAAGGTAAGAAAACCTATAACATAACTATAGCTGTAGGAAAAGTCTGCCCAATTTTATAATATGTGGGGGTCTAGGCCTTTTCACATAAGAAAAAAAATCACTTTATCTAGCTGAATTTTTAAAGTGAAATGTCAGTGTAGACATCCACTGTTAGACCTAAGAAATCTGGGATTTTTCCTGGACTCCATGCTTTAGAAAGCCTGCCCTGGCCTTTTGCCAGCTGTGTCATAAAGTGAGTAGACCTTGGGTTCGTGAGGAATGTATTATATCCGGAGTTCAAAGGCATCACTTTTAGACAACTCCTCAGATGCTGGGACCCTGGTATGTCCTGTCCATAGGGTCCTAGACTTGCTTCAGACCCTGTGCCCCACTCTTCCTTGGCTCATTTCTTCTGACACTATGCCTTGGTACTAGTGAGTGCACTCTTAGGCTCAAGATGACCAAGAGGCCACCTCTTATAAGAAGACAGACAGGGGTTAGTCATACAGGCTGAGTATCCACAAATGTGGACACAGGTTCTCTGACACTTCAAGATAGGGCCAGAAGTAGGAGTCCAGGTAAATGAGTAGACAAAAGAAGGAATAGCTGTTGTCAGGGACAAGGGGCCCTGTCTCCACTTATTATTCTCCTGTGAAGCTTCAAGAAATTGAAAAACTCTCAATTCAAACTTGGTCTTCTTAGTCATTATGAAAATACATTTTTCAAGATAGTAAGATAGAACATGGTTACTTATTATTTTATCAGTTTGACTTACAACATGTAAATATTTAGACAAAGTGTGTGAGCCTCTAATTCTACTCTTTTCTTAAGTCCTGCACATGCTAGAGGTTGGCATGCAACGCAAATTGGCATAAGTATATGCCATAAAAATTGTACTTTCTGTCCAATTTTTAAAGGTTTTTTTATTCTGTTAGAAAACAAACAGGGGAAACTGAAGTAAACCAAGTGTGAGAAAGTATTAGTCTAAAAGACTAATGGGTAATGGCAAGGATGGTGGTTAAATGTTAAAATCACATCCCAGAGAAATAGCTAAGTCTTTGTCAAAAGAAGTTGATTCTTATCAGACATAGTTCATGTCTGGCCTTTACTGTGGAAAGCAGGTAGATTCCTAAAACAGCCTACAGAATTCTTATAACCCAAGGCATCTCTAACTGAATTATCTCTGCTGAAAACATCATCCATCCATCCTTGATTTAGAAAAGCATGGTTTATATATTTTCTCTTTTATATAGAATCTTATACATCTATTTTTATATCTAGGGAAAATTTCAATTTTTCTAAGAAAAGTTGTTACCCTAAGCTGTTCTGTGTTCTGACATGGAAAGGAAATTTATAACTAGTGTCTGATGTTGTTAACTGATAGCCAACAATCTGGGTGGAAGCTGAGGACAAAGGATGAATGGGTCAGTGTTTTGAAGTATGCATAAATCCAGCAGAATCAACAGACCATAACTCCCGGGTGGAATAGTCTGAAAGGTCAATAGTAAACATACTGAAGTGGCCCAGAATCACGCTAATTCTGACTTGCATTGTTTCGTGTCTACTCCAGATTCTATATCATCTAGGTATATGATAAGATCAGTAGCTAGCGGTTTTGCCTATACTGTATCTAAAGCAATCTTGTCCCAAATAGAAAACACAAGCAAGGAAAGTAAAACAAACAATAAAACAGAGCTCTTTTCTTCTCCAAAGCATGCACAGGTAAAAAGCAAAGAGAAAAAAAAAAAACCCATTAGGAGTTTTAAAAATCTTATTTTATTAAAAATGTAAGAAGCTATAAAGAATTCTAAGAAACAATGGGGCAATTTGGACCCACTTGTTAAGGTAATTACCCATGCAGAGGCAGTGGTTGAGATACATATCTGTGGTTACCTAAGATGGCTTAGTTCACAGTGTAAATCTTATGGTAGAATTATTTTTCACTTTAGATCTAAACCTTTGGTTTCTTTATAGGTTGAAAGTTCTTATCTTAAAAAAAAAAGTCTCAGCAAATTTTGGGGCAAATTAGCTAAATAGTATTAGTAAGTTGCCCTCTACTGATGCAGTGATTAAATAGTTTGTCTTCAGCGCCATCAAAAAATTACCCTTTTCTACTCTTTAAGAAATAGCATTCAGGGAAGGCTTCAGTACTCGTCACTAACCCTTCTCTCTCTCTCCACCCAGTTCCTACACACACTTATATCCCTCACTTTCTCTCCTCACTTCTTTCTATCTGAACTCAGAGATTTCATTAATACTAGGAATATATAAGTAAGATACTTTTAAAACAGCCACTTAAAAACTATAGGTTTTAAATTGTACAATAGATAAATTCTAAAACCAAAGAGCTGGCTGCTGTCTACCTTCCATTCCTGCTCTCCAGCTACCTTCACCTGTAGGGAAATGTGTTATTTCCAACTTACTGATTCATTTAGCTATTTATGCAAGTATTGAGTGTTTCTATCAATTCACTAACCAAACCATGACAGTCACGCTGATTCATGCGGGGCACCCAGAGTGTGGGTGGTAGATAGGGAAGATTAAAGGATCTCCTAGGATGCAAAGAAGCGACATTCTGAGGTCAGCAGAAACTGATGTGGTGTCACAGCTGCGAAAGTAATAGTAATTAGGATTTGAGCTGGTAAGAACATTTAGAGTCTGTAGGTTGAGTAAAGCAAAAGGTTGAGTTGAAAGAAAAGAAATACTGACTCTAGAGGGCAACATTAAAAATGTTAGCTGGCATTTTTCCACTCCTCCTCCAGGGTGCCATGACTGTTAAAGTGGAATTGAAACGCATCCCTCCCAGTCTGGGGGCCATTTTGATCTGACAAAGCAGAGCTACCCACTGTGCTAAATGTGCTGCCATTATTTCTCTGCCCTCATTCTTAGTTACAACTGCTTTCCAATTAATATCTTGGGTGCATTATAAGTTTGCTCTTGATGCCATTCCTTTAATTAAAAAAAAAAACAGGCTTAAATTGAACTCAGCAGTGAATAATTATTTTTTTATAACTTTATAAATTTCTTTTTTTGAAAAAAGTTAGCCAAGACTTACCCTGTTTCATAGATTCCCCTGCCCCCAAAGACCTCAAATCCCAGAGCACAATTCTATTTTTTACTTATTTCATGTGATAGGTTTTCTTGAAACCTTCGGTTTGCTCCTCCAGATCCACCTTCCATCATTTTCTACCTGCTCTTTCTTCTGGGAAGCTGATTTACATGAATCCCGCAAATAGAATCCATCACTCTTGGATATGACCAATGAAAAGCACTGGCAGATCAGAGTTTGTTCCCCTATTTTCTTCTCTGTTGGGTCACCTCAGTCTGGCCTTACCACTCAACTGCACATCACCCCTCCAGACAGTGAGTGTGAGGAGAGGGTAGGAAGAAAGGGGGTTGGGGGTGGATGAAGAGCTCTCCATAGAGTGTCTTCCTCTCCAGGTTCTAGTGACTATTTCCAACCTTTGAACCCTCATTTTTGTGACAAGATTAACTAACCTCAAGGTACTACATTACCCCTGTAGAATTTTTTTTTTCATACCTATTACTTAAGGGCTTTTGTAAACTGTCCACTTACTAAAGTCTCCTCAAATTAATCCAAATGGAATATGCCTTTATTCTTACTGTAGTACTGAAACAATGGGGAAACTCAGTTAAGGGATTGTTGACCAGACATGCTCTAGAGGTGACGGAATAGAGGTAATTCCATTCCCATTAAAATAGAATGGCAGATGGTAGAAACCTGACTATGACACTTGCTCACTGTGTGACCTTGGCCCAGTTACTAAATCAGTCTGTGCCTGAGTTTCCTCTGCATCTGCAAAATAGGTATAAGCTACTATTCAGGTTCCTTGTAAATATATAATTGATGACAAGTGCTAAGCACAGTGCCCTGGGCAGAAAAAAAGTTTCTAATCATTATAGCTAGTAATCAATTCAGTCATTTAGGTGTTAATGAAGCCAATAATACAGTTTCTATCATTGCAGAAATGGGCTCCGCTCAATCGCTTGGCCACTGCATGCCTTTTTGCACTCTTAACCCTGAATAGATATGAAGTCATTGATTCAACTAATATTTATTGATTGCCTATTATCTAAATGACATCATGTTAAGAGCTGTGGAGAATTAAAATAAGACATAAGTCTAATTCTCAAGAAAATTGTATTCTATTAGGAAGAGAGAGAGACAAAGGAAATTCTCTTCAAATGGAATTCTGTGAGTCTGTAGCCACTGTCTCAGAGTTTCAAATATTTTTACCCAGGAAGCTAAATGTCAGAGGAAGATAACAATACAGGAGAAGTCAAAGGAGCAGATGTGCCAACAATCTAGAATGCAAAATATTTAGAAAAAGAAGTGATTCCTTCGAGTCTGAAAGTGATTATCTTGTAAACACAACCAAAGATGATTGTGAAACTTCCTTCCAGAACATCCACTTGAGGAAAGCAGGTGTAATGTCTTGCATATAACAGACAGTCCATCCATTCACAGATTCTTGTCTTTATTCTAATGCTCAGTATTTTTTTTTTTTTTTTTTGAGACAGAGTCTTGCTCTGTTGCCCAGGCTGGAGTGCAGTGGCGCCATCTCGGCTCACTGCAAGCTCCGCCTCTGGGGTTCACGCCATTATCCTGCCTCAGCCTTCCAAGTAGGTGGGACTACTGGCGCCCGCCACCACGCCCGGCTAATTTTTTTGTACTTTTAGTAGAGACGGGGTTTCACCATATTAGCCAGGATGGTCTTGATCTCCTGACCTGGTGATCCGCCCGCCTCGGCCTCCCAAAGTGCTGGGATTACAGATGTGAGCCACCGCGCCAGACCCAGTATTCTTTTTACACAAACTTTTTTTTTTTTTTTTTTTTTTTTTTTTGAGATGGAGTCTCTCTGTCACCCAGGCTGGAGTGCAGTGGCGCAATCTTGGCTCACTGCAGCCTCCACCTCTTGGATTCAAGTGATTCTCCTGCCTCAGCCTCCTGAGTAGCTGGCATTACAGGTGCCCTCCACCAGGCCCGGTGAATTTTTGTAATTTCAGTAGAGACGAGGTTTCACCATGTTGGCCAGGCTGGTCTCAAACTCCTGATCTCAAATCATCCACCTGCCTCCTCTTCTCAATGTGCTGGGATTACAGGCATAAGCCACTCCATTTGGTCGTTTTCACGTAAACGTTAATGTGACTACTCAAATAATGATTTCAAAAGGCAAATATATTTTAATTAATTTGTTATGTAAATGATATAAGAAGTGGGACCCAATGTTTAATTCTACTGAAGTTAAAGGTTCTCTTATCCCTTTAAATGATTTAAAATACCTACTCCATTATCATTATACTGGTCTGCCACACATAAAATTTTTTTTTTAATGAAGATTTCACAGTTATAAGCCTCCATGCTGCGCTCCCTCAAGGGAGCATTTGATTAACTTACCTAGCATCTGAATTTTTCCATGAGCAAAATGAGCAAATGTTGATTTCTTTACAAATAATTCCCATTTCCATACAATTTCAATAATAATTCATTAAGGATACATTAATGTCCTTAGAGCGAATATTGCTCACCTATTCATCGAGGCGAGAAGATGAGAAATTGAAGTTCTTCAAGAAGATAATCACTTCTAATACTGTGCCAAATATGTGACCACTATTTCAACCTACGCATGATCTATTTTACTATAATATTCGTAATTGCTCGTTGTAGAATTTTTAAGCCCTCAGTATATCGTTTGAACTTTATAGGAATGCATTTGTAATAAGGAAACCAAAGTAAAGAGCCTTTGGACTAGTCAGTTGGTGTTGAAGGAATCTGGTCATATGAACTAGAGTGGGGGAACAATCGTTTTAACATGGCCTATGGCTTTCTCTAGGGATTGTAGTGGGGTTCATGGGACCAGCTTACCACCATCTCAAACTCTTGTGTGTATGCTTGGGTGTTTGAGTTTCAACATCAAAGGTACACTAAACCACTCATAAGTAATTTGGCTACTCAGTGAATTGTAGGTTTTCCTAGCAATACAGATAATTTTCCATATACTGAATAGCCACATTAAGGACAAGCTATATGATTCCTAAATCTACCAAAGATAATCTATTTGGGAAAGAAAACCTGCACAATAGACAGAGATAGACACAGATGTACAAATGTACACACACAGAGACGTCCGCAGACATAGACACATAGACACACAAAGAGAAATACATGCTATCTTTTCATTTCTCAAGTTGTCTGTAAACTGCCATGCTTTGATAGATGTAAAATCATATGGCAGGTTGATGCAAGACCTCAGAGATGAATGGTCAGTTGGTTGTGAGATTTTACCATATGCTCCAAATCTGTCAGAGAATTGGGGCTGTCAAAAAGTTTAATAGAGGCAGGACTTATAAATTAGCTTTCTAGCCAGTTGAAGTTGAGAGAATTTACTGTTACTTCAGCCCCTTCCTTGTTCCATTTCCCCAGTAAATTTGCAAGGACACATCTCCCCCACTATTCCTAACTGCCAACTGCAAATGCCCAAATGTGAACACAGTCCATATTTAAGAGCTAGTCATATTAAACAATGTTTTCAAAGCCCGTCTTTATTCACTACTGTAAGGGCTGGGTGTTCCGTAATTACATGTCCTCACCTGTGTGTGTGCTACCAAGGAGAGCACTAGTAATTTGCAGAAATAAAGTTTTAGAAATTTATAAGGGGAAAGGAACTTAGATAGCATACAGGTTAGCATTCTTCTTTTAAAAGTGATGCAACTGAAGCCCTAACAGGTGAAGTGACTCTCCAGGATCACATAGCATCATCACTGTATCTTCTTTCCTTTCAGACATGAAGAGTTATTCCCCCAACTTAAGACATACTCAAAGGTGTTGAGCACCCTGCTTGTGGCAGTCACAATATACTATGTAATTTACTTAATTATCACAGCAATTTCATGAGCTGAGCATAATCCTGTTTTATAGCTTAGAAGTTACCTGGCTGGTAAACGGACTGGTGTGAACTGGATCCTAGGTCTCCGCACTACCTTGCCAGTGATGGGCCCATGCCCAATCGGCCTTCTTGGAGTCTTTGATTAAAATGCAAATACACCTGGGAATTATAGTCTTAGAAGCTAATATCCCAGTTACTAATCCTGCTTTAGGGGGGGATTAGTTGACAACTCAGTAAGAGTAAGAACTGAACTCAGAATATGTGCTCAAGGGCTGGTTTTGATGGCAAAATGGCAGAGCATAAACTGCCTATTTCATAGCTTTGCCTTAAGCTGTTCTACTTCAGTCACCCATCAGCTGCCTGGCAGTTGGGTAAAGAAGCAGATGGAAAATTCATTGCCAGATAAGAGATAGGTCTGTCATTACTGAAAATTGAAAAAAAAATGAGTTCATCTCTAATCCATCCCCTCCCACGAGAACCCCATCAAGAAATGGGTTTGCCCTGAAACCCTCACAGAATGCCCATTTTCTGGTGAACAGGCAAAGGCTCCTCTGAGCAATCTCATCACTTTGTAGCCTCTATGATGATAATATATTTGTGCCTAATCTATAATTAACTGAGAAGAGCATAATATTAATTATTTTGCTCAATTGTTAATCAGTGGGGTGTTTCCCTCCCACATCCCTCTCCTTGAACACTAACCTGTCAGACTCTAGTAATTGTTGCATGAACAGGTTTGGGTAAAAGTCTCCAAGGAGGACCAATTCTCTTGTTCCATTAGTGAGAACACATATAGATCATTTTCAGCGCTAATCTAGGGCTAAAATCAATTATGTCTCTTGTATTTAAAAATTAAATTGACTCGCCATGGGAGTAAGATGAAGGAAAAATACATTCCTCCTATTATGTGTAATTACAATTGTAAAACATTTTCCTTCGAAATGTAATTGCTGCCTGCAGAGGCTGAAGCGGGAGAGCTTGAAGTGTTTAGTGAAAAGGCTGGATTTTCTTTCACATTTTCTTTGGGCTTTTGTTTTCCACCCCTCCCCAGACCTCTTTCTTCTTCTTCATTTTAATGCAATTTTAACATTGTGAGGTCCTTTAGGGCTTCTCAACTTTCAAAGAATCTCAAATATAGTTTAGAGCATAGGGAGCAAAAACCGAAGTAGGAAAAAAGAGAGCTAATGATGCCTGTAAACTATATGATGAAAATTTTAATCTTACTAGTATTTATTTAGTGTTCATAGTGTGATCAAGCTTGAATTATGTGTTGTGGGACACACACACACATACACACACACACAAATGACATGATCTTCATTCTCAAGGTCTTTGATTTTGATGAATGATCCAAGTACAGTTATACAAACAACATCCGAGTTTTAAAAATTGGCCATGGCAGACATTCTAATGCTTTGATTGGTCAGTAAATTAGGAAATCACAGAATAATTGATTAGGGGTTTCTTTTAAAATTCAGTTATCAGACTTGTCTTATTTCTTTTCTCAAAAATGCCACCATTTCTCATAACTGCAACAATTCAATTTTAGTAGTATTTTGGTTACACACACACACACACATACACAAAAGAAAACAGTAACCAACTCTAGATGACTCAACTCTAAAGAAAGTTGCTAGATAAATACAGACCATCCAGTAAAATGTGAAGTTTAGATAAACAACTAATAGTTTTAAACATAAATATATCCCAAACACTGCACGGGACATACTTATACTAAAAAAGTCTTCATTTACCTGACATTCAAATTTAACTGAGAGTTCTCTAGTTTTATTTGCCAAATCTGGCAAACCTTTTGCATAAAGAGAACCATTTCTTATTAGGATATTATAAGGTGTCTCCAGGGCCTCCAAGGCAGAGTTACAGCTTATCCTCAGACATAGACTAAAAGAGTAATTCATGGCACAGAATCTTCTTTTTCTGCCTCCCATCTCTACTTCTTTTTATATATCTGGTTTATTATTTGCTTTTGCTCCAAGCAATCTTTCTTTGTTTACCATTGGACATCCTGGAAAATAGACATCACTATTTTATTCTCCTCTTTTATTCTCCTCTTTGAGAGAGATAAGTCTTGCTGTGCTGAAGCTGTTTGGTCTCAATTCCAAATGTATGGGGAAAAATACTTACTGGCTCAGCTTTTGTCAGTTGCTTACTCATGAACTAAATAAGTATAGTCTAAGATTAATGTCATGTTTTACAAATATGGTGATTTCTGTGAAACTATGTATATGAATGGTAGAATCAGTGCTGATAAAAGTGGTAATGGTACAAGAGAGAAATACTCAGAAAATAATTTGGTAGCCACTACAACCTTTTAAATTAGTCAATCTCAAATATGTATCATCTTTACATCTCATTTTGGATTATCACTTGCTAGAATGATTTATCTTAAAGCATTTCATCATTTTAAAATCAGTTCAGTTAAAGTGCATATCTTCAGTAGTCTATTAAAACTAGCATTGCCAGCCGGGCGCAGTGGCTCACGACTGTAATCTCAGCACTTTGGGAGGCCAAGGAGTGTGGATCACCTGAGGTTAGGAGTTCAAGACCAGCCTGTCTAGCCAATATGGAGAAACCCCATCTCTACTAAAAATACAAAAAATTAGCTGGGCGTGGTGGTAGGCACCTGTAATCCCAGCTACTAGGGAGACTGAGGTAGGAGAACTGCTTGAACTCGGGAGGTGGAGGTTGCAGTAAGCCAAGATTGTGCCATTGCACTCCAGCCTGAGGAACAGAGTGAGACTCTGTCTCAAAAAAAAAAAAAAAAAATTGGCATTGCCATGCAATTTCTTTTGTTCTATGTGTGATAGTATCACACTCCCCCATTGCCTTCAAGTCAGTATTGACTCTTCCCTTCTACTCTTTCACACCTAACAGTCTTCCTAGTCTATTATTATTTTCATCATAATACCTTTAAAATTTCTTTCTTTTACACATTATATAATTCTACTTGAACCTTTGCCACTTGTTATAAACTACTTAGGTAGTACAACAAATCTTACAAGTTATTTAGATAGTATATCAAGTCATACAGCAAGTCTTCTATATTCAGACACTTCATTTCAAAGCATTGTATACACTAATTAGTTCTAGGTCAGTGTTTTTAAAAACACAAATTCCATATATCATCTTTTTCCCCAATTCAATAATATGTCACTATCTTCCATAGACTGTAATGGTAAATGAAATAAGTCCTGGTTTTAAGATGTAGCTACTTGCTCTATCATGAACCTCTGTGTTCATTTTCCCTACTTCACAGGGTTGTTGTAAAGACTAAATATTTCCAAATGTATTGCTTATGGTTCTGGGCACCTTATTTGTGCTTTTTAAATGATATCTATTAATATTAATGTTCAAGGTTTTAACCTAATGCACCACATTTCTCACCAGTCTTTTTACCTGTTGTTATGTATGCAAACTCTCTTCTAGACAAAACTAACCTATGCGAAGTCTTCTAAACACAACTTGGACATTGCTAACTCTGTGTTTTTACTTATAATAAACTCTTTACCTGAACTATTCTCTATGCTTCTCTTTCCTTATTATAGTATTTTCTATTTGATGAGGACTACTTTTTTTTTTTTTTTAAATTTTACTTTACGTTCTGGGATACATGTGCAGAATGTGCAGGTTTGTTACATAGGTATATATGTGTCATGATGGTTTGTTCTTCCAACAACCCATCATCTAGGTTTTAAGCCCCATATGCATTAGGTATTTGCCCTAATGCTCTCTCTCCCCTTGCCCCCCACCCTCTGACAGGCCCCAGTGTGTGGTGTTTCCCTCCCTGTGTTCACGTATTCAGAAGTTGTGTAACTTTCACGAAAGCTATTTTGACAGTCCTAGCCCTCAGTAATATCTTCTTTCTTCAAGAAGTTTTGATATTAGTGGTCTTATTTCATGCTCATGAATAAGCCTCTCATAATTTTATATTATTAGTGACTTTTAAGGCCGATATCCTATTATTAGTAACTCTATTTCAGGCTTCAACAGGGAAGAGGCTGTTTCCTACATCTTTGTATGCTTAATAAATATAATAATGTAATTAATTAGTATAATTAAATTTAATACAGTTGATTAGATTAAAAACCACAAGGCAATATGAAATGTCAAAATCATTTCATATGCCCTCTCTAAAAGTAAAATAGAAATAGGAACATCGGCCGGGCGCGGTGGCTCAAGACTGTAATCCCAGCACTTTGGGAGGCCGAGACGGGTGGATCACGAGGTCAGGAGATCGAGACCATCCTGGCTAACACGGTGAAACCCCGTCTCTACTAAAAAATACAAAAAAAAACTAGCCGGGCGAGGTGGCGGGCGCCTGTAGTCCCAGCTACTCAAGAGGCTGAGGCAGGAGAATGGCGTGGACCCGGGAGGCGGAGCTTGCAGTGAGCTGAGATCCGGCCACTGCACTCCAGCCTGGGCGACAAAGCGAGACTCCATCTCAAAAAAAAAAAAAAAAAAGAAAAAAAGAAATGGGAACATCATGGCAATGGTCATTTCATAATCCTTGTACATAAGTTTATAGATTCATAGAATATCATTGTAGGAAGGGCTCATCATAGAGTTTTGAGTACCCTAAAACTGTAAGTTTGTTGGAATCATCCTCCAAAACTTGCACGTTATTGACACTTTCATTTTATTAAGATATTTGTTTAATAAAAACAAATTTGATTACTGTAGTTTCCACAAATTACAGTATGTATTTCTCTACTGTGTTCATTTTGACTCTGTTTATTGAATCAATTTCAATGAGTTTTCAAGACAAATTGATTGGCCATCAGTCAATGAGGAGAAGAGGAAAGGTTACTTTGCAAATAATTACTTTAACTCTCATGGAAAGACACTATAATATGCCCCAGTGATCAAGAAAAATGGAAAAAAGAAAAACAAAACTGTTTTGAGTTTTAAAAAACAATACTCTAACACATACTGATTGTGAGACCTTATTTTTCAAAAAAATCAGATCAACTGCACGTTAATTGTGCTTGACAAAACAGTAACAATTCTGTTCATCTGTAATTACTCTTTAATTCTAGAAGGATATCATAATCATAGTAGAAATAATAACAGTAGTGTAGTACAAGTAGCAATAATAATATTTGTATAATTCATATTAATGAAATAAATAAAACAGTCTGTTCGTGCCAATTGGTATGTGATTATAAGTGGGAGAAGCATTTCATCTACCCTCATTGTAATTTAGGTAGGATTAACCACACCTGTAGAGGCCAGTTCTGGTTGACCTAAGGCAGTCTATGCAGTCTCACCTCTCCTGTGCAAGTGATGGTGAAGACCTGTGCCAATCAGTGTGTGACATTCCTCTGGCCACAGAGATGGTAAGTGAGCTTCAATAGGAGACAATCAATATGACACTCAGAAACATATTTGATAATTATGGTATTTGACCTCCTCCTTCCATACCTTCTGGACATCATTGAAAAAGCAGATGCATCAATTTGCTTCTGGCAACCACTTTGTGACCATGAGGGTACAAGGTTGAGGACTAAGTTTGTATTTGGAGAATGGCATAGGGAGTACCAGAATTGAAGAGAAATGGGGCCAAAACCCAGATAGAATTGAGCCTTAAGCTATAAGTCCTGGACTTTCTATCAACATGAGCAAATAGCTACCTCTATTATTTAAGTTAGACATGAGTTTATTATTACCTGCAATGAAAAACATCCTAATTAATGTATATAAGTAGATTATAATATAATTTATAAACTACTTTCATAATCTTCTTTCATCTTGATCCCCTTAGTGATCTGTGAGCTAAATGTATAGATATTATTGTTTATTCTATAGAATCTGGAAAAGTTGGAGGCTTGAGTTAATAGGAAGAGTTTACTAGAATAAGTGTAGCTGGAGTTTTAGCCCGGGATTTTGGAATTCCATGCCAAAGTTCTTTCTACATAACACCAGTGGGGGTATCAGTAATGTCATAAGCACAGGGAGATATGTGTGTGTGTGTGTGTGTGTATATATATATATGTATATATATATATAGGGTTTGAGCTCTTTTTGGTGAGTGTATTGTCCAGTGAGTTGGTTAGGTACTTTTGAACAAAAGTGAGAACTTCCATAACTAAAATATAATGAAAAGAAGGAAAGTGATAGATCCCATCCAACTTTCTGTGAGATTGTCAAGTCTCTAAAGAATATCTTGTAGAGTTTTGTCCCTAATCTGTACCCTTCACCCCTACTTTTAGTAACACATGTATGTCTTACACATCCCCAAAATGATCAAAAGGCCTTTCAGTTAGTACTGTGCCTTTCTGTCAGAAGACAGTCTTAAATAAACTCATTAACTCTAAAGTATTAGGGGATTAATTAAAATGCAAATCATACCTAGGAAAATTTGCATTTCAATGTGGAAGAATGAAGAGGATGATATTCACCTTAAAGGAATAAAGCAGTACTTGACATATTTCAAGAATCAAGAAGAAGACTGTTTGGGGGCAAGAATGTATTACCATAACTTTGCAAACCACACTATTAGGTGGTTTAATTTCTGACTTCTTAATTTTTTGTAAAGTCTACCCAAATAGGGGAGTATTAGATTACAACCAGCTATTGAAGACTATAGTGCCCTCAATGCAAAGGCATATGGTTAGAGACCTAAATGTAGATATGGATATAGGGAAAGTTTAAAGGAATCAGTCATATATTATTTTAAGTTATCAGATAGTGGCAGGAATTTAAGTGGGTTTAGGAAATTGGAAGTGACCTACTATTTCAATTGTGTTTTAGTAATATCTTAGATTAGTATAAATAAAACTCATAATAACATATACATATTTACACACATATATAACAAAATATTTCAAATAGACTGAAAGTTATAGTGAGTATTAAAATGAAGCAACTATGTATCTCAAACTTGTTTTGTTTTTTAAATCTTTTGACTGAAGAATCAGGCCCAATATGTATGTATCTTCTCACAAATAACCACTACAAGATTTTTGACTTATCTTTTGCTTAAATATTTTTATAGTTTTAGTACATGCTTACTACATAGAAATATGTAGTAGCATATTTTTAGATTTTTAAATACTCAGAAATGACTTTCTATCTATCAGGCATCATTTACCTACTTGTTTTTTTTTATTTTTATTTTACTGTATGAACATAAGTGACATAATTTATGCACACATTTTCTTGGATTTGGATATTTAAATTGTTTCCAATGTTTTAAAATGATGAAAGATACTATCATACATATTCTTATGCTCCTAATCTTGTGCCGTTATCCTGAGGTTTCCCAAACATACATACGTAGGTAGTGGTACCAATTATACTGCTTTCTGCAATTACAAATTTCTTCGCATTCTTATATTTTCCTCTCTCTCTCTCTCTCTCTCTCTCTCTCTCTCTCCCTCCTTTTCTCATCTAATGGTGGTGAAACGGTTTTAATTTGCATTCCCTGATTACTAGTGAAGTTAATCATTTTAAATATGTTCTTGTTTTCTCTTGTGAATGGCCTGCTTATAAATTTGATTTTTGCCTTGTTACCTCTTTTGTCATTTCACTTTTATTTTATGAGAGCTATTTTATATATTTAATTACATGGCTTGTCTTTTACTTTATTCAAGATGCTTTTGTATGAGAACAGATTGTAAGACATGAGGGAGAAAAAAGATGATTTTGTAGTACAAAATTCTTAAATTTCAAGGTCATCGAATGTATCACTTTTACTTCAAAGTTTGTGCTTCTTCTAATTAAGAAGTGCTCTCCTAGCCCAAAGTTACAAATATAGTCTCCCACATTAAATAAATATTTGTTGAGCTAATGTTATAGGTCTGTCATTGACCATGGAGACAAATACAGTCTATAAAGCAAACAGAAAACTCTGCCTCCAGGAAGTTTACATTCCAGTAGGGGGGCAAAGACAAGAAACAAAGAAACCACAGTATTATGTAAGATAACACTCACGTTTTAATGAAAAATAAAATAGACCAAGTTTTACATAGTGACAGCCTTATTTTAGGAAGGGTCGTCAAGCAAGCTGTCTCTAAGGAGGTGCTGATGGATGCACCTACTTGTAGGAGGTAAGAGAGTAAATTAAGTGAATAGAGACAATGAAGGCCACTACATAATGGTAAAGGGATCGATTCAACAAGAAGAGCTAACTATCCTAAATATATATGCACCCAATACAGGAGCACCCAGATTCATAAAGCAAGTCCTTAGTGACCTACAAAGAGACTTAGACTCCCACACAATAATAATGGGAGACTTTAACACTCCACTGTCAATATTAGACGAATCAACGACACAGAAGGTTAACAAGGATATCCGGAACTTGAACTCAGTTCTGGACCAAGAGGACCTAATAGACATCTACAGAACTCTACACCCCAAATCAAAAGAATACATACTCTTCTCAGCACCACATCACACTTATTCTAAAATTGACCACAAAGTTGGAAGTGAAACACTCCTCAGCAAATGTAAAAGAATGGAAATCATAATAGTCTCTCAGACCACAGTGCAATCAAATTAGGACTCAGGATTAAGAAACTCACTCAAAACTGCACAACTACATGGAAACTGAACAACCTGCTCCTGAATGACTACTGGGTACATAACGAAATGAAGGCAGAAATAAAGATGTTCTTTGAAAACAATGAGAACAAAGACACAACATACCAGAATCTTTGGGACACATTTAAAGCAGTGCGTAGGGGAAATTTATAGCACTAAATGCCAACAAGAGAAAGCAGAAAAGATCTAAAATCGACACCCTAACATCACAATTAAAAGGACTAGAGAAGTAAGAGCAAACAAATTCAAAAGCTAGCAGAAGGCAAGAAATAACTAAGATCAGAGCAGAACTGAAGGAGATAGAGGCACACACAAACAAAAACAAAAACAAAAACAAACAACCTTCAAAAAAAATCAATGAATCCAGGAGCTGGTTTTTGAAAAGATCAACAAAATAGACCACTAGTAGGAAAACACAGAAGAATCAAATAGATGCAATAAAAAATGATAGAGGGGATATCACCACCAATCCCACAGAAATACAAACTACCATCAGAGAATACTATAAACACTTCTACACAAATAAACTAGAAAATATAGAAGAAATGAATAAATTCCTGGACATATACCCTCCCAAGACTAAACCAGGAAGAAGTTAAATCTCTGACTAGACCAATAACAGCTTCTGAAATTGAGGCAATAATAGCCTACCTATCAAAAGAAGTCCAGGACCAGATGGAGTCACAGCCTATTTCTACCAGAGATACAAAGAGGAGCTGGTACCATTCCTTCCAAAACTATTTCAATAAATAGAAATAGAGGGAATCCTCGCTAAATCATTTTATGAGGCTAGCATCATCCTGATACCGAAGCCTGGTACAGACACAACCAAAAAAGAGAATTTTAGGCCAGTATCCCGGATAAACATCGATGCGAAAATCCTCAATAAAACACTGGCAAACTGAATCCAGCAGCATATCAAGGCTGGTTCAACATGCACAAATCAATAAACATAATGCATCACATGAACAGAACCAATGAAAAAAAAAAACACGATTATCTCAATAGATGCAGAAAAGGCCTTCGGCAAAATTCAACAGCCCTTCATGCGAAAAACTCTCAATAAACGAGGTATTGATGGAATGTATCTCAAAATAATAAGAGCTATTTATGACAAACCCACAGCCAATATAATACTAAATGGACAAAAACTGGAAGCATTTCCTTCGAAAACCGGCCCAAGACAAGGATGCCCTCTCTCACCACTCCTATTCAACATAATGTTGGAAGTTCTGGCTAGGGCAATCATGAAAGAGAAAGAAATAAAGGGTATTCAATTAGAAAAAAAGGAAGTGAAATTGTCTGTGTTTGCAGATGACATGATTGTATATTTAGAAAATCCCATAATCTCAGCCCAAAGCCTCCTTAAGCTGATAAGCAACTTCAGCGAAGTCTCAGGATACAAAATCAATGCGCAAAAATCACAAGCATTCATACACACCAATAATAGACAGCCAAATCATGAGTGAACTCCCATTCACAATTACTACAAAGAAAATAAAATACCTAGGAATCTAACTTACAAGGGATGTGAAGGACCTTTTCAAAGAGAACTACAAACCACTGCTCAACAAAATAAAAGAGGACACAAACAAATGGAAGAAAATTCCAAGCTCATGGATAGGAAGAATCAATATCGTGCAAATGGCCATATTGCCCCAGGTAATTTACAGATTCAATGCTAGCCCATCAAGCCACCACTGACTTTCTTCACAGAATTGGAGAAAACTACTTTAAAGTTCATGTGGAACCAAAGAAGAGCCCGCATAGCCAAGACAATTCCAAACAAAAAGAACAAATCTGGACACATCACAGTACCTGACTTCAAACTATACTACAAGGCTACAGTGACCAAAACAGCATGGTAGTGGTACCAAAACAGACATATAAACCAATGGAACCTAACAGAGGCCTCAGAAATGACACCACACATCTATAACCATCTGATCTTTGACAAACCTGACAACAACAAGAAATGGGGAAAGGAGTCCCTATTTAATAATTGGTGGTGGGAAAATGAGCTAGCCATACGTAGAAAGCTGAAACTGGATCCCTCTTTTACAACTTCTACAAAAATTAACTCAAGACGGATTAAAGATTCAAATGTAAGTCCTAACACCGTAAAAACCCTAGACGAAAACGTAAGCAATACCATTCAGGACATAGGCATGGGCAAAGACTTAATGACTAAAACACCAAAAGCAATGGCAACAAAAGCCAAAATAGACAAATGGGATCTAATTAAACTAACGAGCTTCTGCACAGTAAAAGAAACAATCATCAAAGTGAACAGGCAACCTACAGAATGGGAGAAAATCTTTGCAGTCTACCCATCGGATAAAGAGGTAATATCCAGAATCTCAAAGAACTTAAATTTACAAGAAAAAAACAAACAACCCCTTCAAAAAGTGGGGAAAGGATATGAACAGACACTTCTCAAAAGAAGACATTTATGCAGCCAACAGATATATGAAAAAATGCTCATCATCAGAGAAATATAAATCAAAACCACAATGAGATACCATCTCACGCCAGTTAGAATGGTGATCATTAAAAAGTCAGGAAACAACAGATGCTGGAGAGGATGTGGAGAAATAGGAAAACTATCATACTGTTAGTGGGAGTGTAAATTAGTTCAACCATTGTGGAAGACAGTGTGGTGATTCCTCTCAAGGATCTAGAACTAGAGATACCTTTTGACCCAGCGATCCCATTACTGGGTATATACCAAAAGGATGATAAATTATGCTACTATAAAGACACAGGCACACGTATGTTTATTGTAGTACTACTCACAATAGCAAAGACTTGGAACCAACCCAAATGTCCATCAATGATAGACTGGATTAAGAAAATGTGGCACATATACACCATGAAATACTATGCCACCATAAAAAAAGGATTTCATCTCCTTTGCAGGGACATGGATGAAGCTGGAAACCATCATTCTAAGCAAACTATCATTCTAAGCAAACTATCACAAGGCCAGAAAACCAAACACCGCATGTTCTCACTCATAGGTGGGAGTTGAACAATGAGAACACATGGACACAGGGCAGGGAACATCACACACTGGGGCCTGTCAGGGGGTGGGGTCCAGGAGGAGGGATAGCAGGAGAAATACCTAATGTAAATGACGAGTTGATGGGTGCAGCAAACCAATATGGCGCATGTATACCTATGTAACAAACCAGTACGTTGTGCATATGTACCCTAGAATTTAAATAATAATAAAATAAAGAACCAAGTATTTGTTTTGCCATATTTAACTACATTAAAAGCTTACTACTGTTAAAGAAAAGAAAGTGAATTAAGTGAATATAAAGAATTAAAGGGTTTCAGGCAGAGAGAACAGAAAGGGAAGAGGTCTAGAGACAGGAGCATGACTGGCATGATCAATAGATAGCAACCTATTTTTCTAGCTTTAACCCATATCATTCTTATGCATATACTCAGAATTTCAACCTAATCAAACATATTAGCTTTGTAAAAAAAAAAATCATATAGCACAATTTTCTTTGTGTTTTCATAAGTATAAATCCTTTTATATGGGATTCTTTCCACCTTCATTTCACTTGTCAAAATTAAGTTCATTTATTCAATCAAAAGTGTCTACTACTTGCCAAGTAACTCATCAAATACATTCATTTTCTTAATATTCCAACTTGGTAATGATGCCTGCTTTAGACTACAGAGACATTACAGAGTCTCTAATAGAATTTATATCTTATTCCATATTCCTTTTTGAAATATTTCTTTTCATATTAGGTTTAAAATATCATAAGAACAGCACTGAGAGTTACTAGTATTCCTATTACCTATGCCTAGTATACTGTCTTACTGAAAGCTGGTGCTTGATATAGAATTAAATTTAATTCATTACATATGCAGTGAGGGACAGAAATTAGTACTGAGGCAGTATTCTAATCTCCCCATTTACTGAGGTTTGGAAGTCAAAGTTGCTCCATATTGGTCATTTCTGTGGCTCTCCAGCCTGCATCTCTTTTAAGCATTGATTGTCAGTGTTAACGTAAATATTGTGCACATGTATGATGTATGCACCTTTAGGTAATGTATAGAACCTTTCCAACTGCAGGGGGTAGTTATCCCATCTATTGGTGCTATTCTTGGGAGAAAGAACCAAGCATTAAGATATCAAATGAATGTCACAATTTGTGAAGCATTGAGGAGAAAATGAGAAGCCAATTCCTGACCAATGTCTTTAGATTGAGAGTGAGGGTTAAGTGGCTGCTTGTTTGCCCCATTTTTCCTGATCGTAATCCTTCCATCCCCTAACACTTCATGGGGATTATTTTGGGAATGTAATGAGGTCAAAACTAGTATATGGTTGTAGAGGAAAAGATGCCTATTTTTCACACTTTCCACATTTTGATCAGAATGGCTGTTTTTGAAGTACCTATGGCCCAGTTCTAATGATGTCCACTTAAAAAGTACAGTGTTACTAAAATAATATCAAGATTCTATAAGCTAGTATGTTTTTTGTCTAATAAGGTGTCCTGGCTCTGATAACCATTAATAAGACTAGATACTGTTATGCACAGACTTAAAAGAAACCAGTTTGAAGTGACCCTCAATACTTATAGCACAGTGGTATGGCACCTAGATCCATGATGAAAAATTATTTTAAAAGGAATTGGAGAAAAATGACAAATTTTGTCAACTCCCCAATCTTGTCTAGAAACTAACCTAAGCAGCTTGAAACAATAGCAAATGCATGTATAGTGGTTCTTCTCTGCTGGGCACTAAGAATTTAACATAGATAACCTTTCAATCCTTACAAGTCTCTATGAGAACATGTATTCATTGGAATGGCCTATGTTACTCGATAATAACAAAACACCCCTGAATTTAAAATGCACAGCTGTCATTGGTACATGGCAAGTCTGAAATCCTCTGCTAACGCAGAGATTCTACTCCCTAGGAGGAGCTCTCTTATATATTTTTCATGTAGTTCCTGGCTCCAGCTTCTCAGACATTGTGTCCTTCCATCAATCTTTGTGGCCATATTTATTTATATTGTGCCTCAGAATAATGCTTCCTTAGAACTGAGTGATTTTCTTAGTTCACTTGATGCCTGTGGGTTTTGGCCTAAGATTGTTTTAATTCTCAAACCTTCAGCTTCTTTAGTCCTAGCTGTTGCTTTGTTTGTTTAAATTATATCATGATCCCAAGACACCACATTAAAGACCTTCCTTAAATCAGACTTTGATATGAAAAAAAAAAAAAATGGAGAAGCTACGAATACTGTATTGAGTTAGTGTTTCTCCTTACTATGGTAAGTAATAAGCTCAGCTTTGTTTTAGTCACAAAATTAAAAAATAATAATTTAGAGTATTTAGCATTTGGCAGAACTTTGCCCCAAACATGGTTTCTCCCAATTATTTTAAAATGATAGAGAATGTTTGATTTTTCCATCTATTTTCATCTAACTGAGATCAAAGAAATAACTATGTCAGGATGTCATGGGGAAAAACAAATGTAAGCATGGCTGTTGTCTTACCACAATGAATGGAATCAAGCAGATGAGAAGCCAACAATTTTTAAAAGAGTTTGGCACTAAACAAAGCAACAGCTGGAACTAAAGAAGCTGAAGGTTTGAGGTTTAAAACAATCTTTGTCTCATGCCTGTAATCACAGCACTTTCGGAGGCCGAGGCGGGCAGATCACCTGAGATCAGGAGTTTGAGATCAGCCTGGCCAACATGGTGAAACCCTGTCTCTACTAAAAATACAAACATTAGTCGGGCGTGGTGGTGGGCGCCTGTAATCCAGCTACTAGGGAGGCTGAGACAGGAAAATCGCTTGAACCTGGGAGACGGAGCTTACAGTGAGTCGAGGTTGCGCCACTGCCCTCCAACCTGGGCAACAAAGAGCGAAACTCCGTCTGAAAAAACAAACAAAACCCAAAACACAATCTTAGGCCTAAAATGCACAGGCATCAAGTGAACTAAGAAAATCACTCAGTTCTAAGGAAGTGTTACTCTGGGCACAATATAAATAAATATGGCCACAAAGAATGATGGAAGTATACAGTCTCCAAGAAGCTGGAGCCAGGAGCTACATGAGGTGAAGATTTTGAGGCAAGAAATTCAAAGAATCTTAAAGGTATAACTGTTGTTTTATGATTTATATTAAAAAGTTGATGGATCTTTCCAAAATTTTCTAGAATGGATGATAAAAATTATTGTAAATGTTTTCTTTTCTGTGTAAGAGTTTCCTAAAGAATAGTAAAGCTGGGTCCGAGCGTGGTGGTTCACGCCTGTAATCCCAGCGCTTTGGGAGGCCAGGGCAGGCGGATCACGAGGTCAGGAGATCGAGACCATCCTGGCTAACACGGTGAAACCCCGTCTCTACTAAAAATACAACAAAAATTAACCGGGCGAGGTGGCAGGCTCCTGTAGTTCCAGCTACTCAGGAGGCTGAGGCAGGAGAATGGCATGAACTCGGGAGGCAGAGCTTGCAGTGAGCCGAGATCGCGCCACTGCACTCCAGCCTGGGCGACAGAGCAAGACTCCATCTCAATAAATAAATAAATAAATAAAATAAAAAAGAAAAGAATAGTAAAGCTGTATTTATGTAGACAGTAAGCTTTGGTGAATGAATATCAATTCTCAAGTCATGTGGCATAATATAAAGAATTTGTACTTTGGTTTTAATTAGGCCAGTGCTGATTTTTCAATGATATCTTATTATATGAATAATTTATGTTGACTTTAATAATTAAATAAAACACAATAAAAATATAATTACCTGTAATCTCACTTTCTGTCAATTTGGTAGTACATATAAAGACTCTTTATTTTTCTTCTAGGCAAAATAAAAAATACTGTGTAAAAAATAAATACTTTCTCTTTTCACTTCAAGGCATTTTCCAGTGTCATTTAATTTCTGTAATTACATTTGACCCCAGTACTTAAAACCTGTTTGATTTTGGAAAAATTGTTAATCTCTATGTTCAGTATTTTCATGTGTAATGTGGAAAGAACTTTGCAGAGGTCCTCTCCATGGATTAAATAGTGTGATATCACTGAAGTACCCAAAAATGTCTGACACCAATGAGCTTAACTAAATGTTGATATACTCTTCCATTTCTCTATGCCCTCTGAGGAAATCTGTTCGTATCCACACAGGGCCAGCCAAAATTTATGTAAACGTGAGGAGAAAAAAAAAAAAGGACAAACTGAAATGTTCTCATGAATAGTTATGACTGCAGTCTATTATTAGGTGTCATAGAGGCACCAATCTTGCATGTTTTACTCTGGCCAGACCGACATAATATTCAGGTGCTGAAGACAATATGAGACATAGTCACCTGATTTTATCTGGAATTAATTATACTGGGCTTGTGGCCTCCTTTCCTGCTTTGTATTTTTGTACCAGTGGGAGCTGGGACACCATGTTATTAATCATATTCCACTTGACTGAGGAACTTCCACATTGCAATATCTTTCTATTTTATCTGGGGAACAATCTTTACATCAGTGACCTATATTCTCTGGTACTACTAGTGGGGAACTACTCAAAAAATATTCACCAAGGAGAGCTCTATTTCCGTCCACTAAGCCTTGAGTGTTACCTTTTAAAATATACTTTATTTTTAATTAATTAATTAATTAATTAATTAATTTTCCGAGGCAGTTTCACTCTTGTCTCCCAGGCTGGAGAACAGTGGCATGATCTCTGCTTACTGCAACCTCCGCCTCCCGGGTTCAAGCGATTCTCCTGCCTATTGCCAAATAGACACCCAATATAAAGGTCAGTCTCTTCTAACTGTTATATGCTATATAGCATCTTCTTCTGTTTTACGATAGCCTGTGATATTTTGATGTTTAAACTCTGGCATGTCTTGTAACTAACAGCCTTAGAGATTTGACTTATGGCACAATGGACATATTGTTTCAGGAGTTTCTCAGTTTGGCTGCCTTCCTTGGCTTTCCTAAGCTATGGAATAAAACCTTCAAAACCTAAATTGATTACAAGTGGCAGCAGATGACTTGGCTGTTGTCTCCATTCCAGTAAGACGTCAGAGGATATTTGAAATTTGCCTTAGTAAGAGACATCTATTAGTTTGTCTCTCTCACTAGTTTTGCTGAATCTCTAAAGAGTTCTTTGAATTTGGACTGGGTTGATGTTATTCAGTTTCTCATAAAAAGTCAGGTAAATGCCAATTACATGGTTAGGGTAAGTAATTAGATTTCTCTAGTAGTAAAATAAGAAAAGAGAAGTATCCTTAGAGGCTGTATTAGTCTGTTCTCACACTGCTATAAAGACATACCCAAGGCTGGGTAATTTATAAAGAGAAGAGGTTTAATTAACTCACAGTTCTGCAGGGCTAGGGAGGCCTCAGGAAACTTAAAATCATAGTGGAAGGCAAAGGAGAAGCAAGGACCTTCACATGGTGACAGGAGAGAGGAATGAGGAGTGAAGGGGGAAGAGCCGCTTACAAAACGATCAGCTCTCATGAGAACTGATTCACTATCACGAGGTCAGCATGGGGAAAACAGCCCCCATGATCAAATTACCTCCATCTGTTCTCTTCCTTGACATGTAGGGATTATGGGGATGATAATTCAAGATGCGATTTGGGTGGGGACACAAAGCTTAACCATATCAGATGCAAAGGGAACACAATGGAAAGAGTGAACTATAGTAAAGTCTAAAGAGGGAAATCAAGTCACTTGCTGGTGAGAGCACAACTAACAAGTCTTGCAAGGGCAGAGGATGGAATCTTGGTCTACATGGAGGATATAAAACTTCTTTAGTCCTCATGGGAAGAGAATTAACAACAGTAGCTTGAAAAAAATGCTGGAGAGGGAGAGAATGAGATAATGATGGGAGAAGAGATGAGTTTGAGAGTCATTGTTTTGCTGCCTTGGTCCAAATGCCAGGGACAAACTGAGCACATCTAAGCAATTTTCCACAGATGAGCCAACTTAAAACTGAGTAGATTTTTACTAATGACATAGAAGTATACATATTCAGATGGGGGATGCTCATTTAGTGGAGAGTAAGAAAGCCTGTATTACATTTTCTGCCATCAAAAACGGTAGGATAAGGGTTATCTACCTTGTTTGCCTATTAGAATCACATGTAGACTTTTTAAAACACGACTGTGGGGTCCCACCTCAAGAGATTCTGATTTAATTGGTCTGGTGTGTGGACTGAAAATCCCTACCTGTTAAAAGCCTCCCAGGTGATTCCAATATGCAGCCAAGGCTCACAGCTCCAATCTAGAAGGAAGGTTGACTCAAATTAACTCTATGAGTACAAACCTCTGCAGAGAGGAATTACACTCTGTCTTCAGTGGAGATACACATTTTACAGATATAAATTTTATCATATTTCTCACATAGCCAAATAGACTTCAGGCTCTCAATCAGTTTTAATGTAATAGATATATTTCAGGCAATAGTAAGTAGACCAATAGTCTATCTTGATTCAACTAACTGGATAATTATTCACTTGTTCAATTCACTAGGCAGAATCTTAAACCATATAGAAGAGAGGCTATATTTTTAAAAGATTGGTAGTGCACAATAATGAAAAAGAAATTGCTAGGGCCTATTGTTTTAATTGATTAATACGATGAAATGATACAACCTAGGCTTTTTTTTTTTTTTAATTTATTTATTATTATTATACTTTAAGTTGTAGGGTACATGTGCATAATGTGCAGGTTTGTTACATATGTATACTTGTGCCATGTTGGTGTGCTGCACCCATCAACTCGTCATTTACATCAGGTATAACTCCCAGTGCAATCCCTACCCCCGCCCCCCTCCCCGTGATAGGCCCCAGTGTGTGATGTTCCCCTTTCTGAGTCCAAGTGATCTCATTGTTCAGTTCCCACCTATGAGTGAGAACATGCGGTGTTTGGTTTTCTGTTCTTGTGATAGTTTGCTAAGAATGATGGTTTCCAGCTGCATCCATGTCTCTACAAAGGACACAAACTCATCCTTTTTTATGGCTGCATAGTATTCCATGGTGTATATGTGCCACATTTTCTTAATCCAATCTGTCACTGATGGACATTTGGGTTGATTCCAAGTCTTTGCTATTGTGAATAGTGCTGCAATAAACATACGTGTGCATGTGTCTTTATAGCAGCATAATTTATAATCCTTTGGGTATATACTCAGTAATGGGATGGCTGGGTCATATGGTACATCTAGTTCTAGATCCTTGAGGAATCGCCATACTGTTTTCCATAATGGTTGAACTAGTTTACAATCCCACCAACAGTGTAAAAGTGTTCCTATTTCTCCACATCCTCTCCAGCACCTGTTGTTTCCTGACTTTTTAATGATCGCCATTCTAACTGGTGTGAGATGGTATCTCATTGTGGTTTTGATTTGCATTTCTCTGATGGCCAGTGATGATGAGCATTTTTTCATGTGTCTGTTGGCTGTATGAATGTCTTCTTTGGAGAAATGTCTGTTCATATCCTTTGCCCACTTTTTGATGGGGTGGTTTGTTTTTTTCTTGTAAATTTGTTTGAGTTCTTTGTAGGTTCTGGATATTAGCCCTTTGTCAGATGAGTAGATTGCAAAAATTTTCTCCCATTCTGTAGGTTGCCTGTTCACTCTGATGGTAGTTTCTTTTAATGTGCAGAAGCTCTTTAGTTTAATGAGATCCCATTTGTCAATTTTGGCTTTTGCTGCCGTTGCTTTTGGTGTTTTAGACATGAAGTCTTTGCCCATGCCTATGTCCTGAATGGTCCTACCTAGGTTTTCCTCTAGGATTTTTATGGTATTAGGTCTAACATTTAAGTCTCTAATCCATCTTGAATTAATTTTCGTATAAGGAGTAAGGAAAGGATCCAGTTTCAGCTTTCTACTTATGGCTAGCCAATTTTCCCAGCACCATTTATTAAATAGGGAATCCTTTCCCCGTTTCTTGTTTCTCTCAGGTTTGTCAAAGATCAGATGGCTGTAGATGTGTGGTATTATTTCTGAGGACTCTGTTCTGTTCCATTGGTCTATATCTCTGTTTTGGTACCAGTACCATGCTGTTTTGGTTACTGTAGCCTTGTAGTATAGTTTGCAACCTAGGCTTTTAAGAAATACTTATAACCTGTTCTCATACCCTGAAAATATTCTGACCTAGAAAAGTTTATGGGTTTGAATTCCTCAATAATGAAAGACAATGAAGTGAAGACAACATCCTATAGCTCATTTACCTCCTCATTGTGTCTTAGAAGACTGAAATAATCTTAAATGAAGACTCCATTTAAGATTGTGGAGCCTTTCCTGGTTATAATACATGAATCTCACTTTTACTGAGTTTCTACTTGAAGAGCCAGTGATGGTATTTAGGGTCTTATCACCCACACACACAAGATGAGTCCTATGTGGATGCATTTTTCAGTCCATTAAAACTTTATTAATTTGAGAGACAGCGTGGTAGAACTGGACTGGAACCTGGAGAACTAAATTTTGGTACCAGCTTGTTTCATTGAAGTGGGTTTGACTGGGCCTTTTAATCAATTAAAGTCTACCTTCCTTACTTATAAAACTGGGATAAATAAGACTTGTCCTGCCTATCTAGCAAGTTTCTGTGAGAACAAAACCACAGCTCAATAGTTACTAAAGACTTTTCTGCAGTTCAGATTGGTTTTATTTACTCCTGACCTTTGTGCTAGGCATTATACGCTTATCTGGGAATTTATAGAAGAATAAGATGCAACACAATTTTTGTAAAACTTGACAGTCATCTTCATAGAAGAATAAGACATAGTTCATATTTTGGAAAAGTTTACCATCAATATCTGCAGTGTGAGATACATCTGTTCATTGTATCGCCTAACCATGAGAGACAATTTATTAGTAGCTCCATTCCCACTAGGAAGTAATGTCTATAATTAATCTTAGTGGCCCTTGGTTCCCTACATTTTTAATCCTGAGTGGGTCCTTTTGTGTCTTTAGTTCATTACATATATTCTACTCTCAAACCTCAATTGTGTAAGCTGGATTTATAAAATTAATGATCTTTTATCTCTTCTGTTGCACACTAGCTTTCTACTGGGATGAAATTACTGTACAAAACTCCCACCTGCAATGTGGGGCCTTGACAAGTACACTAGCATTTACTAGTTTACTTTTTCCAAGAATTATGAGTTAAACAGTTTCCAGGACTTAGTGAAAATTTAAAATGTGGGACTAGTTCAAATATTATTAAGGGATTGAAGATGGTCACAACTGAGCACTAAACCAAATGCTGAGCACTTCTGAGGCACAAAGCCCTGTGCAACTCTTGTGAACTCAGAGATGCTATATAATCCAGTTACCGTCTTGGGTCCTTTTCAAAATGTATCCAGGGTTTTTTTTGTAAATTTCGAAAGAGATGATATCACCCACCTAATTATATAAATTCTCATACTCAAAGCTCCTAGTTGCCTTGTGGCTAACTACTGGACTGGATCTTTTGTTTCCTAAATCCTCCTGGATATTGCCTAATTCCCTCAGAGTAGCTAAAATGTTGGTATTTTTCTTAAAAACATGACCTCACACAGAATAAGTTCACCTCTCCCTGGCCCAACCCCACACATTCCCATCGCTATAGGAGTGTACCCTGCGCTCTGTTGTCAACTCAGGGTTTTCTAAGGGGCTCACTCTCGCCCAAGGAAAGACATGGCACTCCTCCCCAACACTACCCACTGTAGTGTACTACCCCACGTAGAGTACTACCTGAAGGCTTACAAGTATCTGAGTGTGCAGCATGCAGCAGGTTAGCTTTCTCTTTGGATAGCTAAGCAGTTTAGCTCAAGAATTGCAGTGTTTCCACTCAAATAAAGACCATGCCTCCAGTAAGAAAGACTTTAAAGCAGGATCAGAGTTAAGTACCAATGTATTGAATGGCAGGCAGTTGGACCAGAAGACTTTGGACCAGAAGTGTGGGATTTTCTCTCATCCAAGAATGATTTGGGCATTGGGATAGCACTCCTCACAGAGATCCTTGCTACAATGTCCCGGTCCCAGCAGGCCGAAGATGAACCATAAAGAAACTTTCAGGGATGGGGCTTAGAAATTCAAAGCCATGAACTTGGTGCCTTTGTATCCCTATTTTCTCTCAGAATTCTCTCCTTTACTGCCAAGTCTTTTTTCTCCTTTAATCCGCATTATGAGCTTCAAATACACTAAAAGGCACCTCAGTCCACCGTCCTTCCAAAAATAAATATAAAATAAAATAAAACTCATTTGCTCTTTCTTGCAGGTATAGTTATTAGAAACTTGATGGTCAATATTTTCTTTCTAAAAGGAAGACAAATACTTTTATTTCCTCCAGGTTTCTATTCTTCACACATAATGAAGTTCAGACTGAAATTTCCAATTCAAACTCAGGAATATGGAGTTTTAACTTAACTTCTTCTAGGTTACATTACTTTTCTTCCATACAGAGAATATGTGTTCTCAAGGACAATGGGAATAATAGAGTACCCCATTATTATTCATTTAGTTTGTCTCACTTTTCACATACAACAGACTCTGAATAATAATTCTAACACTATCTCAATTAATGATGAGCATAATAACAATTAAAATTTTATTTTGGTGTTTGTTGTATCTTTGCTCATGCTTTTCCTTTTCTGTTCCAAGTTTTGTATTTAGTTTCAGTATATCTCGCTGCATGCCTTTATGGATTATACAAATGCTATGATTTCCACCTTCCCCATTCTTTTCCTGTTTTTTTAATGGTCATCTGGGTCGATATTGTCAAGTAGACTGTACACTTTCAATATGTGCCTTCAATTTTATTTGTGTTGGGGGGAAATTTTCTTATTTTTTTTTAATTTTTTAAAAATTTAGTTTGGTTTGCTTCTTCAACTCCTATTACTTGTATGCCAAATCTTCATTGCTGACATGATTTGGATGTGCCTCCCCTCCAAATCTCCTATAAAATGTGATCTCAGTGTTGAAGGTGGGCCTGTAGGAGGTGTTTGAGTCATGAGAGGAAATTCCTCATGAATGATTTGGTGCCCTCCCCTCAGTAATAAGTCAGTTCTCAATCTGTTAGTTCACATGAGAGCTGGTTGTTTAAAGGAGCCTGGCACCTCCTCCTCTCTTGCTCCCTCTCTTGCCATGTGACACACCTGCTCCCATTTCACCATCCACCATGAGCAAAAGCTTCCTAAGGGCTCACCAGAAGCCAAGCAGATGCAGGTGCCGTGCTTGTACAGCCTGCAGAACTGTGAGCCAAATAAATCTCTTTTCTTTATAAATTAGCCAATCTCAGATATTCCTTTATACCAATGCAAAATACACTAATACAGTTGCCCATCTTCAATTTTTGTCACCTTCTCTCAAATATTTTCATCTCTTTATTTCTTTTTTATGTTACAAATATTCCTTTTTAAAATCTTGTATTATAATTAATGTCAACAGTATTATGAGTTCTGGGGCTATTCTGTTACCAGGTTTTGTAATAAGTGTTCATTTTGCTGTTGTTGTTTTGCTATTTCATTGCTATTTCTGTTTTTATATGGGATTTGGGAAAACTAGTCTGCTACTGCTTAAATCATTTTTCTAGAACTATTTCAACAGCAAATATTTTTGCTTATTTAACAAAATAAACCTGATCTGGCCATTACTAGGTCACAATCAATTATTTCTTTTATTTAAAAAGGCATTTATTGAGTTTCCACTACCATAATAGATTTTATAGTCTTTTCAAGTTATTCTGCATATGTAATGAAAGTTATATACATGCATGCATATATATAACATATAACATGTATATAACATATAATATGCATGCATGTATATAAATAATATATAATATGCATGCATGTATATAAGTGAAGGTTATACACATAAATAACTTTATATATATATATATATATATATATATATATGCATGTCTTTAACATTATTTTAGACAATTGGATTCCATAAATTTTAGATGACACAGAGCTCCACCACTTGGTTTCTAGGTGATGTTTGACTCTGTAATATCTGTGTTTAAGAAGGTTGATATGACATATTCTTACCCTAGCTTTAAAATTGTCCAGATTCCCACTGACAGTAACAGGATTTGAAAGCTATTGAATTTGAGAAAATCTTCAAAATAAATATGGTTTATGGTAATGATTCTTAATTTTTTATGTCACTGATTTACCTAGGAAACTTCTAAAAAATGTAAGTTCTCAGTCCCGATCATAAACCTAATATGAATGATTTTTTTGGGAATACGTAGTTTGGAAGACTTTATTTATTAATATAATGTACAAAATAGTTGAACAGCAATTTCTAGAGGCAGGAGACTACACAAAGGATCAATTAGCTACGTGTACTAAAACTCACAGGAAAGGTCATTAGTACTGGGGCTGAAAATTAATACAGAGGGAGACAAGTGAAGTAGGAATAACTCGCCAGCAGGCATTGAGAAAGTTGAGGAAGGCACTTGTGTAATATTTTGGTTTTGTCTTGTAGAGTTTGTCAAAATTCAGAATAGGTGTGGCATATGTATGACATGAGTGCCAAAATATCACCCTCTAGAGCTCATGTAAGACTTGGCAAACTAGTCATGAAACTCTTTTATGGTGAATCTGAATATTGCCTCATAATTCTCATTAAAATAACAACAATAGTAACAGCAGTGACTGCAGAAAACCACAACTCTGTGCAATCATTGTCAACAAGTTGGACTTGGCCTGTCCATCAAGATGTATTTGTCATTCTTATTTAGTATCTGAGCACTTAATACATATAAAAATAGAAGTCCTGGACTGAATCTCAGGGGGGGGACAGTTGGTCATACCTTGAGTTGCTTAGGATACTACCTGAACAAAGACTCAGGGTGCATGAGTATCATTGTCTAGAAAGCCTGAGTTGTTCTGTAGGCTGTGCAGTCTATTGCTTTCAGTTTTTAAAATAGAGACATATATGATATTTTGTTGGCATGAGCCACTCAGGCTCAATGGGAGGTGAACTGGGTTCTGGAAATTCCACATGGTAATAAGCTCATTCCATTGAAAGTTGTTGAGTAATTAGTTGCACAAGACAACTTGTTAAAAAAAATTACCAATACCTGTATGAGCATGTATGAATCACTTAACTTTTTATTTTATAAAAGAAAGGTTGGACTAAATATGTATTTTCAAATTTTGCTCCAAGAGTCACTAGAACTATTATGGGCCCACAGGAGAATCTCAGGCAAATGGCCTTGAAGCTAACTGTGCCCTTGCCAGCACCCCATCTCCCTCCTAAAGACAATTCAGAAGCACCTCTGTGCTTGTAATTTTTGTTGAAAGATTTCTTTAATAAAATTGATTCATCCCTAGGTCCCCATCCAGTTCTTGTATATTGTGCTTCATTTACTCAAACCACTAAAATGAGCAGTAAGAGTTTAGAAGCAGTAACCCAGGAGGATAAAAAGTCACCAGAGACAGAAACAGTGATATGTTCAGCTAATGCTTCACAGACCTATGTGTGAAACATAACTGATCACCGGACATTGGGAAAGTTGAAGAATGCCACCTGAACAGGACACAGGCCACCTTGATCTTTTGTCCTTTAAGGTTTTTAGAAACAAACAATTGTTCATATTATCATTAAAGCTATTTATATAAAAGGTGTTTATAGTGATAAAATAACATGCATCTAAATTTACACACATGATTTTACAAATAGTAATCTGAAACGCTTTCTCAGTCATGGCCTGAAAAAAAGGACTGCATTTTAATTTATCTGCAAATATCTATGGAATTTAGCAGCAGACCCTTCTCTTCCCTTTGACTGGGACTGAGACAATACAGAAAGAATAATTAGATAAAGTTCATCTGGAAGACTATGGTAGCTTTCATGAAAACATTTGAATATCAACTGCTAAAACTTAAGTCAAAGTTTCTACATTTGTACAAGAAGTTCATTTAGGATACTCAAAAAGGTCCTCTCCAATGTGTGGACATTTAAGCAGAGAACTGTGAAAAAATAGAGAAATAAGAGATGTAGAGTATAGGACTGGAACAGGCTGGATGGTAGGTACAGCTGGGGCAATTTTCATTTCTAGGGTTATATATCAGGTTGATGATCTGCTATGTGGTTATTGTTTTAGGATATAAATGTTAAATATTTAACAGTTTATCACCTTTTGCTAACAGGCAATACAATCCATGGTCATGGAATATTTTAAAAGAAAATGTTAGGAAATTCAGAAAAAAAATGTAAATAATAAAAAGAACAGCTGTCCTGTAATCCTTCAACTAAGAATAATTCTTACTATGAATTTAGTGCTTCATATTTCAGGATTTTTTTCCTAGGCCTGACTAAATATATAGACCCATGTCCACTAACACAATCTTTTCAACATTATTTTTATATGTATCTATATATATATACCTATATGTTTACTTATATCTATATACATGTCTGTATCTCTATCCATATCAATATTTATATCAATCTATATATCCACTTGTAAAATTTTGTCTATCTACTTTTCTTTCCTTTTTTCTACTTTTTTTCTACAAAATTTAAATTATATGTGTTGGTAGGCACTTTTGCTTGACAATCCAAAGTTATTCTCAAACACCTTCTTTCTTGATCTTTCCGTAAGAAGGATTAGAAACATCCAAATAATCATTATCATTTACTCAGCCCCCACTCCCAGCTTGAACCCAGACAAGACCAAGTGCCATGCTTTCCAGAAAATAATGAAAAAATAAAGTTTATATTACTCTTAATTTATGTACTCTATATAGTAATTGATACACTTAATTTCTATTTAATTAGTATATCATTACTACCTCTTCGCAGACATAAATGTGAACCTAAAATTGCTTGTTTAAATATAACAATCATTTTTAATAAACTGCATACATTTAAAGCATGTGATTGTGGAGGTTGGCGTCAAGATGGCCAAATAGGAACAGCTCCAGCCTCCAGCTCCCAGCGTGAGCGACACAGAAGATGGGTGATTTCTGCATTTCCAACTGAGGTACCGGGTTCATCTCACTAGTCGGTGCAGGACAATGGGTGCAGCCAATGAGCGAGAGCTGAAACAGGACCAGGCATCACCTCACCCAGAAAGAATAAGGGGGAAGGGAATTCCTTTTCCTAGCCAAGGGAAACCGTGACACACAACACCTGGAAAATCAGGTCACTCCCACCCTAATACTGCGCTTTACCAAGGGTCTTAGCAAATGGCATACCAGGGGATTATATCCCCTGTGCCTGGCTAGGAGGGTCCCACGCCAACAGAGCCTCCCTCATTGCTAGCACAGCAGTCTGAGATCTAACTGCAAGGTGGCAGCCAGGCTGGGGGAGGGGCGCCCGCCATTGCTGAGGCTTCAGTAGGTAAACAAAGCATCCAGGAAGCTCGAACTGGGTGGAGTCCACCGCAGCTCAAGGAGGCCTGCCTGCCTCCTTAGACCCCACCTCTGGGGACAGGGCGTAGCCAAATGAAAAGCAGCAGAAACCCCTGCAGATGTAAATGTCCCTGTCTGACAGCTTTGAAGAGAGTAGGAATTCTCCCAGCATGGAGGTTGAGATCTGAGAACAAACAGACTGCTTGATCAAGTGGGTCCCTGATCCCCAAGTAGGCTAACTAGGAGTAACCTAACCAGAGTGGACTTCAAGCAAACTCCAACAGACCTGCAGCTGAGGGTCCTGACTGTTAGAAGGAAAACTAATAAACAGAAAGGACATCCACACCAAAACCCCATCTGTACGTCACCATCATCAAAATCAAAGGTAGATAAAACCACAAAGATGAGGAAAAAGCAGTGCAGTAAAGCTCAAAATTCAAAAATCAGAGCACCTCTCCCCCTCCAAAGGAATGCAGCTCCTCACCAGCAATGGAACAAAGCTGGATGGAGAATGACATTGACGAGTTTAGAGAAGAAAGCTTCAGTCAATCAAACTTCTCAGAGCTAAAGAAGGAACTATGAACCCAGCACAAAGAAACTAAAAACCTTGAAAAAAGATTTGACAAAAGGCTAACCAGAATAACCAAAGAAGAGAAGTTCATAAACGACCTGACAGAGATGAAAACCATGACACGAGAACTACGTGACAAATGCACAAGCTTCAGTAACCGACTCAATCAACTGGAAGAAAGAGTATCAGAGATTGAAGATCAAATGAATGAAATGAAGCCAGAAGAGAAGTTTAGAGAAAAAAGAGTAAAAAGAAATGAACAAAGCCTCCAAGAAATATGTGATTATGTGAAAAGACCAAATCTACATCTGACTGGCGTACCTGAAAGTGACAGGGAGAATGGAACCAAGTTGGAAAATACTCTGCAGGATATTATCCAAGAGAACTTCCCCAACCTAGCAAGGCAGGCCAACATTCAAATTCAGGAAAGACAGAGGATGCCACAAAGATACTCCTTGAGAAGAACAACTCCAAGACACATAACTCTCAGATTCACTAAAGATGAAATCAAGGAAAAAATGTGAAGGGCAGCCAGAGAGAAAGGTTGTGTTACCCACAAAGGGAAGCCCATGAGACTAACAGCAGATCTCTCAGCAGAAACTCTACAAGCCAGAAGAGTGGGGGCCAATATTCAACATTCTTAAATAAAAGAATTTTCAACCTAGAATTTCATATCCAGCCAAACTAAGTTTCAAAAGTGAAGGAGAAATAAAATCCTTTACAGACAAGCAAATGCTGAGAGATTTTGTCACCACCAGGCCTGCCCTACAAGAGCTCCTGAAGGAAGCACTAAACATGGAAAGGAACAACTGGTACCAGCCATTGCAAAAACATGCCAAATGTAAAGACCATCGATGCTAGGAAGAAACTGCATCAACTAGCGAGCAAAATAACCAGCTAATATCATAATGACAGGATCAAGTTCACACATAACAATATTAACCTTAAATTTAAATGGGCTAAATGGTCCAATTAAAAGACACAGACTGGCAAATTGGATAAAAAGTGAAGACCCATCAGTTTGCTGTATTCAGGAGACCCATCTCACATGCAGAGAAACATATAGGCTCAAAATAAAGGGATGGAGGAAGATCTACCAAGCAAATAGAAAACAAAAAAAAGTGAAAGTTTGCAATCCTAGTCTCTGATAAAACAGACTTTAAACGAACAAAGATCAAAAGAAACAAAGAAGGCCATTACATAGTAGTAAAGGGATCAATTCAACAGGAAGAGCTAACTATCTTAAATATATATGCACCAAATACAGGAGCACCCAGATTCATAAAGCAAGTCCTTAGAGACTTACAAAGAGACTTAGACTCCCACACTATAATAGTGGGAGACTTTAACACCCCACTGTCAACATTAGACAGATCAATGAGACAGAAAGTTAACAAGGATATACAGGAATTGAACTCAGCTCTGCATCAAATGGACCTAATAGACATCTACAGAACTCTCCACCCCAAATCAACAATATACACTCTTCTCAGCACCACATCACACTTATTCTAAAATTGACCACATAGTTGCAAATAAAGCACTCCTCAGCAAATGTAAAAGAACAGAAATTATAACAAAGTGTCTCTCAGACCACAGTGCAATCAAACTAGAACTCAGGACTAAGAAACTCACTCAAAACCACTCAACTACATTGAAACTGAACAACCTGCTCCTGAATGACTACTGGATAAATAATGAAATGAATGCAGAAATAAAGATGTTCTTTGAAAGCAATGAGAACAAAGATACAACATACCAGAATCTCTGGGACATATTTAAAGCAGTGTGTAGAGGGAAATTTATAGCACTAAATGCTCACAAGAGAAAGCAGGAAATATCTAAAATTGACACCCTAACATCACAATTAAAAGAACTAGAGAACCAAGAGGAAACACATTCAAAAGCTAGCAGAAGGCAAGAAATAACTAAGATCAGAGCAGAACTGAAGGAGATAGAGACACAAAATACCCTTCAAAAAATCAATGAATCCAGAAGCTGGTTTTTAAAAAAGATCAACAAAATTGATAGACCGCTACCAAGACTAATAAAGAAGAAAAAAGAGAAGAATCAAATACACGTAATAAAAAATGATACAGGGGATATCACCACCGACCCCACAGAAATACAAACTACCTTCAGAGAATACTATAAACACCTCTATGCAAATAAACTAGAAAACTTGGAAGAAATGGAAAAATTCCTGGACACATCCCCCTCCTCCACCAGACTAAACCAGGAAGAAGTTGAATCCCTGAATAGACCAACAGCAGGCTCTGAAACTGAGGTAATAATTAAGAGCCTACCAACCCAAAAAGTCTGGGACCAGATGGATTCACAGCTGAATTCTACCAGAGGTACAAGGAGGAGCTGGTATCATTCCTTCTGAAACTATTCCAATCAACAGAAAAAGAAGAAATCCTCCCCAACTCATTTTATAAGGCCAGCATCATCATGATACCAAACCCTAGCAGAGACACAACAAAGAAAGAGAATTTTAGACCAATAACCCTGATGAACATCAATGCAAAACTCCTCAATAAAATACTGGCAAACCAAATCCAGCAGCACATCAAAAAGCTTATCCACCATGATCAAGTGGGCCTCATCCCTGGGATGCAAGGCTGTTTCCACATACACAAATCAATAAAGGTAATCCAGCATATAAACAGAACCACAGACCAAAACCACATGATTATCTCAATAGATGCAGAAAAGGTCTTTGAAAAAATTCAGCAGCACTTCATGCTAAAAACTCTCAATAAATTCGGTATTGATGGAATATATCTCAAAATAATAAGAGCTGTTTATGACAAACCCACAGCCAATATCATACTGAATGGGCAAAAACTGGAAGCATTCCCTTTGAAAACTGACACAAGACAGGGATGCCCTCTCTCACCACTCCTATTCAACATAGTGTTGGAAGTTCTGGCCAGGGCAATCAGGCAAGAGAAAGAAATATAGGGTATTCAATTAGGAAAAGAAGAAGTAAAATTGTCCCTGTTTGCAGATGACATGATTGTCTATTTAGAAAACCCCATCATCTCAGCCCAAAATCTCCTTAAGCTGATAAGCAACTTCGGCAAATCTCAGGATACAAAATTAATGTGCAAAAATCACAAGCATTCTTGCACACCAATAACAGACAGAGAGCCAAATCATGAATGAACTTCCATTCACAATTGCTACAAAGAGAACAAAACACCTAGGAATCCAGCTTACAAGGGATGTGAAAGACCTCTTTAAGGAGGACTACAAACCACTCCTCAATGAAATAAAAGAGGACACAAACAAATGGAAGAACATTCCATGTTCATGGATAGGAAGAATCAGTATCATGAAAATGGCCATACTGCCCAAAGTAATTTATAGATTCAATGCCATCCCCATTATGCTACCAATGACTTTCTTCACAGAATTGGAAAAAAAAAAAACTACTTTAAAATTCATATGGAACCAAAAAAGAGCCCACATTGCCAAGACAATCCTAAGTCAAAAGAACAAAGCTGGATGCATCATGCTACCTGACTTCAAACTATACTACAAGACTACAGTAACCAAAACAGCACGGTACTGGTACCAAAACAGAAATATAGACTAATGGAACAGAACAGAGGCCTCAGAAACTAATACCTCACATCTACAACCATCTGATCTTTGACAAACCTGACAAAAACAAGAAATGGGGAAAAGATTCCCTATTTAATAAATGCTGCTGGGAAAACTGGCTAGCCATATGTAGAAAGCTGAATCTAGATCCCTTCCTTACTCCTTATACGAAAATTAATTCAAGATGGATTAGAGACTCAAATGTTAGACCTAAAACCATAAAATCCCTTGAAGAAAACCTAGGTAATACCATTCAGGACATAGGCATGGGCAAGGACTTCATGTCTAAAACACCAAAAGCAATGGCAACAAAAGCCAAAATTGAAAAATGGGATCTAATTAAACTAAAGAGCCTCTGCACAGCAAAAGAAATTAGAGTGAACAGGCAACCTACAGAATGGGAGAAAATTTTTCCAATCTACTCATCTGACAAAGGGCTAATATCCAGAACCTGCAAAGAACTCAAACAAATTTACAAGAAAAAAACAAACAACCCCATCAAAAAGTGGGCAAAGGATATGAACAGACACTTCTCAAAAGAAGACATTCATACAGCCAACAGACACATGAAAAAATGCTCATCATCACTGGTCATCAGAGAAATGCAAATCAAAACCACAATGAGATACCGTCTCACACCAGTTAGAATGGCAGTCATTAAAAAGTCAGGAAACAACAGGTGCTGGAGAGGATGTAGAGAAATAGGAACACTTTTACACTGTTGGTAGGACTGTAAACTAGTTCAACCATTGTGGAAGACAGTGTGGCGATTCCTCAAGGATCTAGAACTAGAAATATCATTTGACCCAGCCATCCCATTACTGAGTATATACCCAAAGGATTATAAATCATGCTGCCATAAAGACACATGCACACGTACCTTTATTGCTGTAGTATTCACAATAGTAAAGACTTGGAACCAACCCAAATGTCCATCAATGACAGACTGGATTAAGAAAATGTGGCACATATATACCATGGAACACTATGAAGCCACAAAAAAGGATGAGTTCGTGTCCTTTGTAGGGACACGGATGCAGCTGGAAACCATCATTCTCAGCAAACTATCACAAGAACAGAAAACCAAACACTGCATGCTCTCAGTCATAGGTGGGAATTGAACAATGAGATCACTTGGACACAGTAAGGGGAACATCACACACCGGGGCCTGTTGTGGGGTGAGGGGACGGGGGAGGGATAGCATTAGGAGATATACCTAATGTAAATGACGAGTTATTGGGTGCAGCACACCAACATGGCACATATATACATATGTAACAAACCTGCACGTTGTGCACATGTACCCTAGAACTTCAAGTATAATAAAAAAAGAAAAAATAAATAAAAATAAATAAATATATAAATAATTTTAAAAGGCCTGTGATTGTGTAAGATTTGTCATGTTGTTTTATATACCTTTAGAGTATCTCACCCTGTTTCTGCTGATCTGTGCTGATTGGATTTCTATACATTAGTTTGCACTTGTATCCTGTATTATACATTCTAGAATTTTGTTTAAATGAAATGATCAGTATAGTCGTTTTTTTCCCCTCTGATCTAATTCACTCACCAAATTTGTTTTGAAATCCATGCATTTTATTGTGTGGCTATGTGGGAACTTGTTTATTCATTTACTTGCTGATAGCCATTTGGTTTATTTTAGACAGGGTCCTCTTGTGTCACCCAGACTGGAGTGCAGTGATGTGATCACAGCTCACTGCAGCCTCAACTACCTGGACTCAAGTGATCCTCCCACCTCAGCCTTCTGAGTACCTGGGACTACAGGCATGCACCACCCCTCCTGGTTAATTTTTATATATTTGGACTAAAGTGATCCACCCTCCTCGACTTCCCAAAGTGCTGGGATTACAGACATTAGCCACCATACCTATCCTTGTTTTCATTTTCAAAATGTGTTTTAATATATAGATGTGTTTATTTTCTCAATTTTAAAAAAATCTTGTTTTAAGGTGAGATGTTTATATCACTTATGTTTAGTGTGACTACTGATACAGTTAAGTTTAAAACTATCATTCTATTTGTTTTCTATTTGTCTCATCTATTACTTTTCCAGTTTCTTTTTTTCCTTCCTTTTCCTCCATCTACCTTTTTTTGGGTTAATTCATTGTTTTTTAAAATAATTATAGTTTATTTTCTTTGTTGGCTTATGTGTTATAACTTATTGGTGTGTGATTTTCTAATCACAACCTACCTTATATTAATATTATATTACTTTATGTATAGAATATGAATTTTACAGTTTATTTCTTCCCTCCCAGGTTTTATGTACTTGTTATTGTACATTTTACTTCCTCATGTCACAGCCTCACACTGCATTGTTACTTAGTTTAACAGTTAATAATCATTTGAATACATTTAAAAGAATAAGAAAAATTTTTACGTCTTTGTACATGTAAATTACATATGGTGTTTTCCATCTGTAGATATATGTCTATCTATCTGGTATCATTTTTTCCTTTTTGCAGTGAAGATCTACTATTGAATTCTATAAGTATTCATGTTTCCATAAAAAAAGTTTTTATTTTTGCATGATGTTTTATTTGGGTGTAGAACTGCCAGTCGAGCACTTTTTCTTCCACTACTTTAAAGCTCTTGCTCCATTTTCATCTCTCTTGAATTATTTCTTATGAAGAATCTCATATCCTTTTATTTCTTTGTATGTATTCTATTTTTTTTAAAATAATATTTTCTTTCCCTCTTCCTCTCCCTCTTTTACTAATTTGATTATCAGGTGTCTTGGTGTAATTTTCTTCATATTTCTTGGACTTGAGCTTCTTGAATCTAAATTTCATATTTTCCAACAAATTTTATAAAATTGGCTGTTATTTCTTCAAGCATGTTTGTTATTCTTCATCTTCCTCTCCTTCAAGAATACCAATAATATGTATATTGTGTGACATGAAGTTGTGCTGCTGCTCACTAATACTCTGTTCTTTCTTCCCCCTCTCCCCTGTGGTTTAATTTTAATAGTTTCTTATGGTATTTTTCAGTTCACTTATCACTTTTTTAGCAATGTCTAATCTGCCATTAATCCCTTCTAGTATATATTTTTAGCTCAGAGAGTGTAGTTTACATATCTTGAGGTCTCAATTTTTATATCTTACATGTCTCCATTTTGCAGGTTTAATCTTTCCTCTAGCTTATTAAATATATGAAATATAGTAATAATACTATTTCAGTAACTCTGTCTACTAAGTCTTTCATCTGGGTCAGTTTGGTTGACGTTTCTCCTCATTATGGGTAGTATTTTGTAGTTTCTTTGCATGCCTGATAATTTTTTTGAGTATATGTTAGACATTAAGAATTATACATTAAGAATTAGGCACTGGGTTTGTTGTCATTGTTTTTGTATTCCCCTAAATATTCTTGAACTTTGCTCTGCAATACAGTTAAGTTACATGGAAACTTTGAATTTTTCAAGTTTTAAGCTGTATCAGGCAGGTCTAGGGTAGCATGCAGTGTAGGACTAATTGATCTACACTACTGAGGCAATTCCCTTATGAGTTGTCAGCCCATTGCCCCTTGAACTATGAGATGTTCTTGGACGGCTTGGGAACAAAACCTATTTCTGGACCTGTATGAACTATGGATACTGTTCCTTCTAATGTTTTAGTTTTACAGTGTTCTCTTTTATTCACTTCCCCAAATTCAGGTGCATGTGCTGATCCTTACTGCGTGTGCTAATTACCACCCTGCTCAATACTCAGAAATACTTTCTGATATCTGTTGAGCTTTCTATGTAGCTATCACATGGTTTAGATATTTGTCCTGTCTGAATCTTATATCGAAATGTGATTCCCAATTTTGGAGGTGGGTCCTTGTGGGGAATGTTTAGTTCACAGGGGCAGATTGCTCATGGATGGCTTGGTACTCCCTACATGGTAATGAGTGAGTTCATGCAAGATCTGGTTATTGAAAACAGTGTGGCACTCCCTCCCTCTCAGCTTGTCCCTGCTCTGGTCATGTGATTTACTGGCTCCTCTTTTGCCTTTTACCATGACTGTAAGCTTCTTGAGGCCCTACCAGAAGCAGATGCAAGCACCATGTTTTCTATAGAGTCTGCAGAACCATGAGCAAAAATAAAACTCTTCTCCTTATAAATTACCCAGTCTCAGTTATTTCTTTATAGCAATGCAAAGATGAACACAGCTGTGTCCTGTGAACTCTAACTTCCTTGAGCTCTTTTAGTTCTTTTTCTTCAACTTGAGAAGTTCACTAGGCTATTCCTGATTTTCCCTTCCCTGCTCCTCGGCTGAAGACTACATTAATGTGGTAAGCTGGGGCAGCCATTGAACTCACCTTGTTTATTCATCAACTCAACCCTCAGGGTTCATTTTCTTTATTACCTATTCCCAATCTTGAGAGCTGTTGTTTCAAACTTTTTTTTGTTTTTTAGTGTAGTTGTTTCATGCAGGTGGGTATATCTGATTTACCTTACTTCACCTAGGACAGAAGTGGCACATCTGACTTAATTTTTTTTTTTTTTTTTTTTTTTTTTTAGATGAAGTCTTGTTTTGTCACCCAGGCTGGAGTGCAGTGGTGCCGTCTTGGCTCACTGCAACCTCCACCTCCTGGGTTCAAGTGATTATCCTGCCTCAGCCTCCCAAGTAGTTGAGATTACAGGTGCATGCCACCACGCCTGGCTAATATTTGTATTTTTAGTAGAGATGAGGGTTCACCATGTTGGCCAGCCTGGTCTCGAACTCCTGACCTCAAGGGATCTGCTTGGATTGGCCTCCCAAAGTGCTGGGATTACAGGACTTACATACTATTTTAAAGAACAAAATTACCTCACTTTAATGAATCTTCTATTAAGCAATATTTAATTGTTTTTTCTCTATTTTCTTACACAAATAGTATCAGGATTATAATTTTCTACATACACTTTGTATTGAAGATACTTTCAGACTTGTTCTTTTCGTTTCTCATTTAAACTGTGATTTTTATTGTAATGTGTTGTGGTAAAAGTATAGAATTTATACTTTAAACATATACTCACATATACTATAATGAGAAGGGTTTTTTTATGAGGGTTTCCCCTGTTATGCACTTCATATAAAAGGTAAAATTGTAAAAGTTCCAAGCTTCTAGAGAATTACCAAGATAATTTTTCCCTGTATTAATGTTAGAAGAAAGCCCTAGTTTGCAACCAGAAAATAATTGAACAAGAGAAATATATTACCTTTAAGTGAATGAGAGAATTGTATTTTTATTAGAAAACATCTTCAATATTCTAAAATTATATGAAATATTCCTTTTCTAAGAGATTGTTCATACAATGTAAAGACATCTTAGAGGCATACATTCTAATTTTGTTTTACACATGTAACAATAATACTCAGAGATAATGCAAGACACAGTTCTATGTCTTAAGATTTTGTTTTCCTTTTCTTCTTTAGCATGAGGTTGAATTTTTAAAGAAGTCAAAGGGCACAAACTATCCTCTTGATTCAGAGACTAAGAATAAAAAATATTGCCAATACTTTATTATATTCAGCAGTCTGTGAGCGGTGAACAAGACATGTGAGGTGGTTGTGGAAAGAATCTTCTAGCAATCAAGGGCAATTTAATAGCAAAACTTTTGAGATCAATTTAACTACAATATTACAAAATTTGTTCCAGTAACTAGGAACTATAAGATACAGGTTCTGAGTGAATAAAAATAATTTTTAGATACTTTGAAATTTGGCTAATTTTTAAAGCCAGAATTTTTCTCTTTTTAAAGTTTTATCAGAAATTTAGCATCATGGTAAAGAATGTGGGCTCTGGATTTTGGACTGTGTGGATTCAAATCTTGAATCTTCAAATTACTTATCTGTGCTTCACTGTCTCATCTATAAAATTGAGGATTATAATAATGCTTATCTTATATGGATGTTATGAGGATTAAATGCATTACTAGACATAAAACATTCAGAAGAGTGACTGGTAGATTGAGGAGCTAGATAAATGTTAGCTATTAGCCATTAGCCCTGAGTTTTCCATTAACTATCTGTCTTGATAAGTAACTTGAGAATGTTCTTTAAATTCTTTCAGTCTCTGACTTCTCATTTGTACAGTAATGTGGTTTTATGTTTGCAAGTAGATTCTATCTTAAGTGCCAACTCTGACTGATTAGCATTAGGTACCTGGATCATAGTATTTGGAAAAATTGTGTTTGCCTGGGTAGAAAAAAAAAAAAAAAAAAAAAAAAAAAAAAAAAAAAAAACATACAGCATCGATTAGCTCTGTCTGCAATGGGTTCAGTAGACAGAGTAGTAGCATGCACACACATACACATAAACATAAAACATGTATTACATATTTGCACATTATATATATGTGTGTGTATGTACATGCTATATCTTGTGCCTTTCAGTTTCAAAATAATAAAGCTCTTTTTCAAAATAATTTAGCTCTTTTTAAAAGAGTTAAACTCTTAATTACTGTTGCGATGGCATTTGCAATATTATCGAGCTTCCAAACACCCAACTCTATTCCTACATTTGGGACATTTTTCTCTTGAATGGCTAGGCCTACGTTCCTTTGTAGAGACTGAATTTGTTCCATACGCGCGATTCCATCTTTCTTTGCAGCTGGTGTATGGATATGTACCCTAACTTCTACTAATGTGATGTTCCTGCCTGAGATTTAAACGCTGCACATTAAAAGGAAGAAAATAGACTGGATCCATGTTCGTGAAGGTGGAACTAAGGTAAAGTTTGTGCATTCAGTGTCTTCATCTCCACACTAACCCTGTGGAATGATTTTATATTTATTTGTGACAGGGTGGATGTCATGTGTAATTGTCCAATCTCCTAAATATTCTGTCAGCTGTCTTCTACCATGTGACTTAGTCGCTTCTGTTCCTAAGTCAGCTTTTACTGGTTTTGACTGCTTACCCCAAGAAGCACAATTGTTATCTAGAATTACACAGTCTCTCTCTGTTAACACTTGTCATGTACCTACTCCCTGTTAGGCATGTATGACTTCAGCAGGCTAAACTTTCATTGAATGTTCATATTTAAATAACATAACACAAATGAGATATAAACAGCTCTTTGTACAAAGACAAATATCATAAGAAAAACATATCTAAAAGGCAAAAGGAATAGGGAATATAATTTTTTCTTCACTTTATGTGTGAATAGCGAGAAATCATGCCTTACCTATTGTTTTAATTCATTTGGGCAGCCATCACAGAATATCATAAATTTGGTGGGTTATAAACATGAAATATTGATTTCTCACAGTTCTGGAGGCTGGCATGTCCAAGATAAAGACACTGGCAGATCCTGTGTCTGGCAAGGACCCGTATCATAAATGGGGCTCTCGATGTATCTTCAAATGGTGGAAGGGGCAAGATCTCTCTCAGGATTCTTTTATAAGGGCACTAATTTCATTCATGATGGTTCTAACCCCATGATCGAAACACATCCCAAAGGAACTGCTTCCTAATACTATTGTCTTAGGGGTTAGAATTTTAACATATGAATTTATGAATTTTGGGAGGGCAGATACATTCACACCATAGCACGTGTCCTTTACAATCCAGTAAATATCTGTCCCTACTTTAAAATTTTTTTGGGATTCTCCATTCTTTCCTTTCTTTGATATGCGCTTTAGTATATTGATTATATCAGTCACTGAATGATTACCAGTGATTTCCTATACAAAGTGTCTTCTATTTATTTACTTGTCATGAATACTAAACTAAATAATAAAACCTGCGATGCTGAAGACCATTTTTTAAACAACTTTATTATAAAAAACTTCATAAAACAAAGACATTTTAAGAGTGATGAAAGATTGTGTTAGTGATTATTGGAAGCATTAGCTTTACTGATGGATTTTTCAAAACAATTAATTGCCATGAATATTCAAAATATTAAAGATGTATATATTTAGTGATACAGCAATACTATGGAGTTATGTCATAGTATATATCACACATGTATCAAAAGTGTCTGTATTGGCCAGGTGCAGTGGCTCACGCCTGTAATCCCAACACTTTGGGAAGCCAAATTGGGCAGATCACCTGAGGTCAGGAGTTCGAGACCAACCTGGCCAATAGGGTGAAACCCCATCTCTAGTGAAAATACAAAAAATTAGCCGGGTGTGGTGCCGCATGCCTGTAATCCCAGCTATTCGGGAGGCTGAGGCAGGAGAATCACTTGAACCTAGGAGGCAGAGGTTGCAGTGAACCGAGGTCATGCCACTGCACTCTAGAATGGGCGACAGAGCAAGACTCCATTAAAAAAAAAAAAAAAAAAAAAAAAGTATCTGTGTTGTTTGTTAGTAGTTTTCATTGACTTCCCAGGCCTTTTCATACAGAAAAAAATATTTTGAAAGGCAGCTCTCCTTACTGCTATACTACCATTGCCAGTAGAAAAGAGTATTTTTGACACTGAAGAGCCTATCTTTTCAGTGATTGTGGTGATTGACCCCCTAATACACACTGCACCCCAAATAAAAAGTCTAACTGGTAATGTAATCCAATTCCCCTATTTTATAAATTACCGAGGCTAGGGCATTCTGTTATAGCAGCACAAAACAGATGCCAAACTGCAGATAAAGCAATCTACAAAAAGCTATAAATAGAAAGGAACAACAAAAAACTAGTTAAGTCCTGACATACCAAGCTTGACACTTCCCAAACTCTTAACCTCTTGTTATATGAAATAATACATTGTTTAAACCATTTTAATTCAGGGTGCAATGTTACTTGGCAGCCAGTCTTCCTAACTTACATAAACCCAATGCAAATTGTATTGCATTGAGATATTAAATTTTAATAATTTGAGCTTGCATTTTAGAATAACCTGGTTTATCATGTAACCTTCAATACATTATCTAAATATTTTCCTCATGTATGAATGGGAAATAATTACAGGCCTTAATTTATGGGGTTTTTATAAGGGTCACACAGGAAAGTTTATGCAAAATATATATTTTATTTGTTTTATGTTTGACTATCTCCCCCAATATATTCATTTATTAATCCCTAGAGTTTTATTAATTTCAGTGATGTTTTGTGAGGACTAACTTGGGGTTTTGTTGATTTTTCTCTATGATTTCCAAGTTCATTGGTATATGTTTCAAATGTATTAGTTCTTTTCTTTGACTTGCTTTGGCTTAAATTACTCTTCTTTCTCTAGTTTCCTAAAACAGAAGCTTAGATTATTAATTGTATAACTTTCTTCTTTTCTGGTATATGCATTTAATGCTATAACTTTTGCACTAAGCACTGTTTTTGCTGCATACTCCAAGTTTGATAAGTCCTATTTTTATTTTGAGAGTTATTCTTTGACCCATGTGTTATTTAAAAATATGCTTTTAATTTCAAAATATTAAGGAACTTCTCGTTACCTGTGATTAATTTCTATTTTAATTCCACTGTAGTCTAAGCATACTTCATATGGTTTCAAATTTTTAAAATACGTGAAAGTGTGTTTAATGCCCCCAGATGTGATCTGTCTTGGTAAATGTTCTATGTGAGCTGGAGAGGAATGTATTCTGTTGCTAGATAATTTTATAAAAGTTAATTAGATCAATCTGATTAATATTGCTGCTCAGGTCATCTGTATTCATATTGATTTTCTACCTACTTGATCTATCTGTCACTGACAGAGAGATGTTGTAGCCTCCAACTATGATGATGGATTTGTTTATTTTTCTCTTTCATTCTATTTGTTGCCTCATGCCGTTTGATTTTTTTTTTGGTAGGTCATACATGTTAGGAGTATTATATTTCTTTGAGAAGTGACCCTTTTATCATTATGTAGTACTTTTCATTTTCTCTGTTAATCTCCCTTGATCTAGAATCTGCTTTTCCTGAAATTAGCAGAGTTACTCCAACTTTCTTTTTGATGGTTTATCTTTTGTAGTGTTAGCGTGATAGATCTTTCTCCATCTCTTCTAACCTGAGTTTTTGTGTTTACACTTTACTTCCTGCAGAAAACATGTAGTTTGGTGTTTTTGTTTTGTTTTTAAATTCATTTTTACAATTACTATTTGTTATTTAGATCATTTACATTTAAAGTAATTATTGATATAAATGAATTAATATCTCTCCTCCTTGCAACTATTTTCCATTCAGTGGGTTTTATTCCATTTTATTTCCCTCTTTTTTCTTCCCTCTCTAGTTTTAATTGAACATTTTATATAATTCCATCTCTAAATTTAGCATTATCATTGTACATTGTTTAAAAAGTTTTACTGGATGCCCTATAGTTGATAATATGCATTTTTAACTACCTAGATCTACCTTTAAATAACACTATACTGCTTCCCATGTAGGGTAGATACCAATTCTTCCTTTCTTTCCCTTGTGACATCGCTGTCATTCATTTCATTTTTCCGCATGCCAATACAGCACTACCATTATTGCTTTAAACAGTTATCTCTTTGATCAATTAAGATTTAAAAAATAAAATATTTCATTTTACCTCCACTTGTTTCTTTCCCAATGGTGTTTATTTTTCTTTGTATACAAAGATACACGTTTCCGACCTATACAATTTTTTGCTACTACCTGAAAAACTTCCTTTAACATTTTGTGAGGCAAGTCTACTGGGAATAATTTTGTTTTTGAGTTTTTGTCCAAGAACAACTTTATGTTTTCTTAACTTTTAGAAGATTATTTTATTGGATACAGAATTAAGTTGGTGGGTTTTTATTTTCTATTTCTGGTGGTATTCCTATTACACCTTTTGTAAGTGTTCAACCGTTCTTATACATTATGTTCTGTTATTTTTATTCTTTCTTCTTTGTGCATTTCCATCTGGGGAATTTCTACTGATATATCTTCAAGCTCACTGAATCTTCTCCTAGTTGTGTCTATTATAACAATGAGCCTATAAAAGGGCATCCTTCATTTGTTACATTGCTTAATTTCTAGCATTTTCTTTTGTCTATTTCTTATAATTTTCATTTTTTTAATACTTACATTTTCCTCCTGCATTTGCATGTTGTCTACATTTTCCAGTGGAGTCCTTGACATTATTAATCATTGTCATTTAGTTTATTTTGTGTAGATTTTGATTTTTATATTATTTTATTGTGTAGTAATTCATTTTTACTGTGTTTTACAAAATTATTGGTCTATAGCAGATTAAAAATTTAAAGAAAAAGCTGCCTCTTCAGCATAGGTAGTTTAGTGTCACTGGACTAAAATCATAGTCATTTTTAAATTCTTGTCTGATGATTCCAACATGTGTGTCATATCTGAGCCTGGTTCTGATTCTTGCTTTGTCTCTTCAGGCTATGCATTTTTTGCCTTTTGAAATGTCTTATAATTTGTAATTTTGTTGTTGAAAACTAGACATTATATATCAGGTAACAGGAGATGAGGTAACAGACATTAAGTGTGAGGTTTCATGTTAATCTAGTGAGAAATTAAACTGTCTTTATGTTTGCTGGGGCTGTTGGTGCCACGGGCTTCAAATTCCTCTAGTACACTTGTTTTGTCTCCCCTGTTGTCTTGGGCCTTCCCTAAGAACTCCTCTTTAGATAGAATTTATGTCATGCAACCCTTTTAGTTATAATCAACAGTTACTACTGGAGCCTTTTTGATATGCCGGAAAAGTATGGAGTAGGGAAAATATTTAGTAATTTTATGATTAAATCCCATTCTTATTATTTTCATTTTTTTCTACTTAACATTATTCACCTCCTCCGACTTTCACAAGAATTTCTACAGAAGTATAAATTTACCTCCAATCTGCCTACTCCTGTCCCTGGCTGACAGGTCCCACAGCTATATCCTTGAAACTCTGGCTTCTGTTGACTATCCATTTCCTCCCTTAGATGAGACAGGAAGACTAGATGGGGCTGAAATGAAAATGGAAGAAATGCCCTTCCCCCAAATGGGATAAAGCTCTGGTAAACTATTTTCCCCTGGCGGGCAGACCTTTGTTATGTAGAAGACTCTGGATATATGTAACAATTATTATTTTTTTCTTCCTTACCCCTGCCAGAGTCATGAAGGGTTTGTTCTTAAATCTTCACCATGAGAACCTCGTGAGGTTTCTGGTGGTAAAGCCCATGGAAGTGTGCAGTCTCTCTAACATGATGATCTCAGGAGTTTTTAATTGAACTTTATCCTCCAGCAATCTGTTAAAAATATCATTAAGAGTTTCACCAGTTTATGGCTTCAACTTCTGTTCAGTTAAGCAGATCTCAACTTGGACTCTCGGGATGCATCCAGTCAAAATCTGGAGAAATAGGTATCTCTCCAAATTTTCTGGTGGCTCTTTGTCTTGCAACCTCAATTATCTTATGGATCCATAAAAATATTTAACTTTCAGTATCTCCAGCTTTTTATGGTAAGGGCAAAACTGATGACTTCCAAACTTTTTGCATGTTGAAACTGAAAACTAAAATCTCAGGTATTTTCATGTTGATATTTCCTGGTGGGATGTGGGGAAATATAGTAACATCACAGAAAGACATCCCACAAATTTGGGAGGACTCAGACAAGAATATCAGTAGTGATCTACAATGTGCTGTGGAGTTTATCAGAGACTTCATCTGATAAGTATAACTAGAAGACTTTAATGAATACCAAATATCAAACCTGTTTTTTTCTATTGTATTCACTGGGTCTTCTGAATCAATGTTCAGAGCAAAAGTCAATTTTGTTCTTTTGTTTTCCCAAAAGGTGTCTCCTGAGAAAGCATTACCTGAGCAATAAAATTATATTTTAGTTTGTTTTACATAGGTGAGGACCCGTACTATTGTGTTTGAGTCATAGAAGAATGAGGCTTCTAGAACTATCTTGGACAACTCTTATTTTATAGATGGGAAGATTAAAGTTCATTGAAGGGTAGAGACATGTCTAAAGTCACGTAGCTAGATATCAGCAGAAGTATAACTGGAGACCTATGAGTTCTGCTAATCATCATTGTCAAAATAATAGTTTTCAAAAATTAATAGACTTGCAGTCAATAAAAACAATTTCCAATATCAAATGAAGCAAATTATATTTCTCATTTGGCAAATCCAGAAACATGTTCATATAGTAAAATTTCTGAGAAGCTTGACATTTAATTGTCCTCAGAATCATTTTTATTAATTGTTTTTATTTTTTTGTCATGTTACTGGAAAGGGGTCCTGATTCAGACCCCAAGAGAGGATTGTTGGACCTCATGCCAGAAAGAATTCTGGGCAAGTCCGTAAAGTGAAAACAAGTTTATTAAGAAAGTAAAGGAATAAAGAAAGGCTACTGCATAGGCAGAGCAGCCCTGAGGGCTGCTGTTTGGCTATTTTTATAGTTATTTCTTGATTATATGCCAAACAAGGGGTGGACTATTCATGAGTTTTCCCAGAAAGAGGTGAGCAATTCAAGAAACTGGGGGCTCCTCCCACTTTTAGACCATATGGGGTAACTTCCTGACATTGCCATGGCATTTGTAAACTGTCATGGCACTGGTGCGAGTGTCTTTTAGCATGCTAATGCATTATAATTAGTGTATAATGAGCAGTGAGCACAAACGGAGGTCACTTTTATTCCCATCTTGGTTTTGATGGGATTTGGCTGGCTTCTTTACCTTATGCTGTTTTATCAGCAAAGTCTTTATAATCTGTATCTTGTGCACACATCCTGTCTCATCCTTTGACTAAGAATGCCTTAATGGATTGGGGGTGGTGGCTCACGCCTGTAATCCTAGCACTTTGGGAGGCTGAGGTGGGTGGATCACAAGGTCAGGAGTTCGAGACCAGCCTGGCCAATATGGTGAAACCCCGTCTCTACTAAAAATACACACACACAAAAAAAAAAAAAAAAAAAAAAAATTAGCCAGACGTCATGGCAGGCGCCTGTAGTCCCAGCTACTCAGGAGGCTGAGGCAGGAGAATGGCCTGAACCCGGGAGGTGGAGCTTGCAGTGAGCTGAGATGGTGCCACTGCACCCCAGCCTGTTTGACAGAGCAAGACTCCATCCTGGGAATGCAGCACAGTAGGTCTCTGCCTTATTTTAGTCAGACCCTATTCAAGATGGAGTCACACTGGTTCAAACGCCTCTGACGATAACAACTATCGACATCTTAGAAACTGTTGTTTCATGAAACTGCTTTGAAACATGTCTCTTACTCCCTCCTACCCTCGCTCTCTGTGCCCCTCTCTCTTCACTTTTTCCCTTATTTGTGTTTATCTCCTAGGTTACATACTTCTCATTGTTAGAAATCATGGATACTATTGTTTTTTCTCTTCCTACACTGTCCACCCTCAATTTCCACTTGTGAAGACTGCCTAAAACATGCATAACACAAAGCACTCGGCAAAAATTTAAACATAATTGATTGACATTTGGATCAAGTTCAACGTTGTCTTTTCTAACCTCTGGGGTCTGTCCACTGTTTTGCATCTCTGAAGTTTTCTTTCTTTTTCCTTTTTTTCTATTTGTTATTTTCACAGTTTCCTCTTCTTCTTTTTTATTTTGTAAATAATCAGGCTTGACCCTTTATTTTAGATGTCTTGTAGCTCACTTTCTTGCCTGAAAACTGGAGAGCACATGAAGTTTGGGTCTGGTTTCTGAAAATCGGGCTACTGATGAGGAAGCAATTCTTGACAGCAGTGTGCCGCTTTCTGTCATTTTCTCTGACGACTTTGCCCACAGGCAAGTGTCCTTTAGCAAAATGACTGGAATAAGTGGTGCATTTTCCGGGACACTCTCTTCCATCTTGTGCATCAGCAGAAAATCACAGCAGTGGTCTCAATGGACAATGGTAAAAACAAGACAGAAACTGCTATTATAAATGTGAAAAGTCAATTTGAATGTCAGCAGCTGAGGTAGAGGAGGCAAGCTGAAAGGAACTGCAGTCTGAGAAAATGAAGAAACTGTACTGCATCTTGCTCAAGCTTAAAGCCTTCCACTGAAGCCACATTTGAGCATATTACAAATGACTTGCATCGTGCTTGGTCCCAGGGTTGCTTGGTTTCTCGTAGGGAACGTACACTTGTGGTTGGGAGTATACAGTGCCCCAAAACACAGAGTTCATCACAGAGTTAATTACTGAAGTTACCTTGGGAAGTGTCATTTTCTCTTAGAAATCATTTGCTCTTGAATCTAAAGGCATGAGCCTGATACTTATGGAAAACTTGAAAGTGATTGATTTGAACAATTTGGCATTTGGGAAAATCTCTTTCCCTATAGCTATCCTCCAACAATCGGCATGATTTTCTAAAGGGTTTTATGGAAAGATCCAATTATTGACATATTAATAGGGGTTATTTGAATAAAGGGGGCAGCATTTAAGTAACTTAGGGCTTTTCAGAGCTTAAATATGCAAATGAGCATTAGAAATTTTTAAGACAGAACTGTAGTATATAGTATATATAGAAACAAAGTATTTGATCATGGAGTTCTTATTTTTTTTAGTTAAATTTAATTTTACAAAGGGATATACACATTGTTAAATTCAAACAATGTAGCATAATACAGAGTAAAAAGTAAAATTCTTTCTAATTTACTCAGTTCCTGTAAACCAACTCCTCTTCCCAGAAATAACCTCAGAGAAAAATTTGGTGTGTTTCTTTCCTAGTTTTGCTTCTTTGCTAGATACTGACAAATTGCCCTCAAAAGAGATTTTTTGCCAATTATTCTCCCACTAGTAGTATAACGAGATATTTGTTTCCCTATGTCATGCCATGCCAGATAGCATCAATTACTTACATTTTTCGGCAATCTCAAGGGTAAAAATATCTATTTCAAAAGGCAACCTCTAACATTTATTTTATTATTGTTTATAATAAATCAGTATGGAGAACCTAAATATCTATCAATAAAGAAATAACTAATTACATTATAGATGCATTTATGCTTCGTAGTGGTTTGAGAAACATAAAAGATATATATGTGATAATAGAAAATGGCTACTATAAAAAGACCTCTATGACCTAGTGTAAAAGGAAAAAACATTTGTTTCCCTTAGAAAAATAAGAACAGCTACCGTTACCCCAAATCCAGAAATCTCAGTGATATGTACCTATATATATATATGCATATTTATTCATAGATAAAAGTCCAGAGGCATAAATCCCACACTTGAAAAAGTAGTTATCTTTGGGGAAGAAATGTAGAATTTATAATTCTGAATAAGCATTTTTTTCTGTACATGAAATAATATAAAATTATTAATATATTTAACTGCTATTCTAATTTTTTTATTTCTCCATTATCAGTGAAGTTGATGCCTTAACATTTCCTATTCTGTGATTAGCCTTTATATGCAGTGCTCCTTTTTCCCACTGGGCCTTTTTTCTCTAAGATTTTTGTCTTTGGTCTTAGGGATGTTCAGAATTTTTTTTTTTCTATTTTACATATTTGCCTTTAACTTTGTTTATGTGTATTTTACTGTACAAACGTTTAAATTTGAAGTGTAGTAATATTTTTACTTTTTTTTTTTTCTGCAGACAGAGTTTCACTCTTATTTCTTAGGCTGGAGTGCAATGGTGCGATCTTGGCTCACTGCAACCTCCACCTCCCAAGGTTCAAGCAATTCCCCTGCCTCAGCCCCCCGAGTAGTGGGATTACAGGCATGTGCTACCATGGCTGGCTAATTTTTTTGTATTTAGTAGAGACGCAGTTTCACCATGTTAGTCAGGCTGGTCGTGAACTCCTGACCTCAGGTGATCCACCCCGCTTGGCCTCCTAAAGTGCTGGGATTATAGGCGTGCGCCACCATGTCTGGCATATTTTTACTTTTTATGGCTTCTTATTTCATGTTTTAGAAAAACCTTTGTTTTGCAAGATTATAAAAAATTCTAATTTTTTATTCTTATAACTTTATAGTTTTAAAAATATATACATTCATAATCTACTTGGGATGACTCTTAGGTCAATGTGAGAAGACAATCTAATTTAATTTTGACCTCTTTCCCTCCTTCATGTATCCAAATGAATAAAACCCCTTTTCCCCCACAGAGTGCATGAAGCACTATTATTAATACAGCAGTTTAGGAAATACTCTTCAAGCCTCCAGTAATTCATAATTTGGGGCTCTGATCCATGAATATTCTTCATAAATGGCCATGCATCCAGGAAAATAGTTCAAGTTTTTCATTCAGTTTCCTACAAATGTCTATTAAAACTCTGGGAAACATAAATTTTAAAAACCAAAATCCATGGTTCAAACATGCAATTATTCTATAACTGCCTCCACAAACTTGCCTCCCCGTGAAGACTATGGAAACTCCTCTTCCAAACTTAAATAGCCTTTAAATATTGAGAGGTTTCTTTTCCTTTAAGTTCACTTAAAAAGAAACTTATTTGATCTTCACAGAAGTATTAATATTTTAAGTTAGGGTTTATTATACATTAAATAACTGAATAGAAGAAGGCTTTCCTGTTCCCAGCAATAATTGGAAGAGTCAGTTTTTAAACACAAGCTATCTACCTGCTCCCCCATCTCTCTACCTGTCTGTACTTATTTCATTGACCACAAAGCTTGCATATCTGTAAAATTGTAGGTTCTTTGTATTGATTGGTTCTGTGATTCTTACTTTTGTCCAAGGTGAATGCAAATACTTTCAACCAATTTAATCAATGTTTACAGTCCATATTAACTAGTTTGGATTAGTAAGAATGATCATATAAAACAACTGGAAATAAGAAACATTATATGTATATATCATTTATATAGACATAGATAAATATTCACTTCAAACCACAGGTCCAAAAGTTCCATGAAACTGCGTATGTAAATTTCTTTCTGAATAACTTTTTAGTAACTGTAAAATTTTCCATTCCAGTATGCACAAAATTTGATTTATTTGAGTACAGTTAGAGAAAAATGAAACTAGTTGTTAATAAGATAAACAAATAAGGTAAGATAAAGCAAATATCTCAAAAATAAAACTTTTACAAAAGCCTTGCCAAAGCTGAAGGAAGATGAGAAAAATAAATTTAGGTCTTAGACGAGTTCTCTGTGACTAGTTTTTGTGAGAAGGGAAATAATTAAACCAAATCAAAGGAAGTAATAGAGGAAGCCTTGCAGGGCTAAAGTTTGGACCCACCAAGAACTTGAGGAACAAGAGTGAATTACTCTCTGGTCATAAAACAAAAAGATACTGAGAATAAGGCAAACAAATGCGCCTCATATCTTCATCAGTAGGTGTTTATCTTCAATAAGTACAAAAAATTATATGTACCTTTTTGAAATTGTAGGGAAATCATAAACAGCTTCTAATGAGCCAAGATGTAACAGTTAGAAATGGATAGTACTCCACCCCCTATTCGTTGTAAAAAGAATTTAAAATTGTTGACTTTTTCTTACTTTTATATATATTTTTATGTCTTACTAAGCTGTTTTATTATTTTGCTGTTGGGAAGACTGATTTATTTACAAATCATAGGTTTTCCATAGGTTAAGCATACATATTGCCTCTCTTAATCCTATTTTCCCCATAAGATTTTAAATTCTTTAATGTCAAATTGTCCTGCCATGGTGGCTGTCAGAAATCTGACCCCCAGAGTTGGGGGGAGCCTCTTTCGAGTCTAGTTCCAAGTGGTATCTTACCAGGGAATAGAGAAAAATTGAGACTGGAAAAATAGGCTGGAGCAAGTCTATGTGCCAATTGTATCTTCTTACCCTTTAGCATATAATTAGATCTGGCAGGCATATGGCAAATGCTTTTTCTGTGTACTTTGTGCACACAATACTCAAAACCATTTCCAAATGGTGATTTCTGGTCCCTCCTTTCTGGCCCACCAGTGGTCCATGTTCTGTGAGTGTCCTGTGTAATTCTGACCCCTAGTGGCTGAGGAGGCTAGATCTAAGACACATTTCAGTAAACATTTTTCGTACGAAGTCATGCACTAAACTGCGAACCTATTTAATTTTCTTTTCAATTTTAATTTTTGCATCTAAATCTGACTTGAAGTCAGCTCCATTCCCCCACTGTTTCCTGATTCAGTGTACCTCTTACTCTATCCATCATGCAATAGACAACCATGAAATCCAAAGCTGCTTTTCTTTCTGGTTGGTAGGAATGGGATGTAAGGTTTAATGTGAGGGAGAATGGTATAGGTCTCATACCCAATCAAAAGGTCATCCTCCTTTATAGGAGGCTGAAAATAAAAACTACTTTATGAAACCAAAAGTCCAACTTGTGTCATATATATTTCCCAAGATTTTCCAATTTGAGCTCAGGGAAAACTATTGTTTTCACTAGATCTATTCTGATAATTACACTTTGTATCTAGAAATCTCCCGTCAAAATCCAAATATTTCACATGGGTTGCATTAATATCTAATATCAAGTAAGTACCTAATAACACTAATAACACAAGATAGTTGATAGATTAAAATGATTAAGCCAGAGACTGGAAAAAAATGCACCTAGACTGGGGCATTTTGAAAGCAGGATATTGACAATGGTATAATCTGGACTATGAAGTAAAATAGCATGCCTAACATTAAGATATCATTGTAGATGGTAACTGTATGTTCACATACAGAAAACTGTGTATTGCCTTCCATCTTTACAGGTTTTGGAGGTGAGGAAAGCAGGGATTGTCACCCCATTTTGCGGTTACATAAAATAAGGCACAGATAGGCTACTCATCCAAAGTTACAGTGCTAGTTTATGGCAGAGTTTAAAATTAAGTGAATTTTTTTATTATAAAAGTAACATCTTTTCTTTTTTTTTCCACACTAGACATATGGGAGGACCACTTCTGCAAGGTCTTTTGGTAAGTGACCTTATTCTAAGATGACATAGAGCAGTTGGGAGAGTAGGAGAAAGGGCAGAAGACAAAACAGTAAAATGAGGAAGCAGAACATGAATTTAATTATGCCATCCTTTTTCTAATAGAGAGCCAACTAGATTACACAGAACTAAAAAGCAAATGTGGCATTTTCTGGGAGAACTGAGACTGTGAGTGTTACCAGTTAATAAAATAGGGGTCAGGAGCGGAATTTTAGTCTCTGGTTGGACTTTATCATTATCAATATATTTTTGAGTACTTCATTATTTTAGGCATTGCGATAGATAAAAAAAATTATGATAAAATTGATAATAGTATTTTATTGAGCCCTTAGTATCTATTTTTAAAAATTTATGCCATGTAACCTCATGGTAAATCTGGGAAGTATGTATTATTATTAAGTACTAAGTTCTTTAATGTCAAATTGTCTGTGGCAGGACAATTTGACATTGAAGAACTTAATGAAAGACATTAATTTACATTTTTACCTATGGAAAGTAAATCTTTAAGTTTCTTTCCATAAGTAAAAAGACTGAGGCTTGTAAATGTCAACCAAGTTGTCCAAAGTCTTAAGCTTACACACAGCAATCACTCTAACCTCCACATCCCTTGCGCTTAAGTACAAAGACAAATGCATGAATAAGACAGGCAACTCCTGCCTCCTTCTAGGAGCTTTTAGGACACACACACGAAGTACAAACTTGTCCAAGTACCCTTGCAAAATATTCAGAAATAAAGTAAAGGCAACATAAAAGTTAAGACCAAAACAGAGTAAAGTTAGCTTGAATTTCAATGTGTAATAAAATTAGACCATTAACAAACAAATTATATAAAAGGAGCTATTTCATGTCAAGTAAATCACTAAGCCAAGTTATTTTTGGTTAGCTTTTTAAAGGAACGGGTGCAGAGAGACTATTTAAGAGTCTTTTTAAATTTAAAAAAAATCATCCATATGAGATGTGTAGAGGATTTCCATACACTTTATCATGCAGATGTATGCTTGTACAGAAAAGTCACTGGGGCAGGAAATTATCTGCCTATCACTACTCTAGTGGGTTGGGCATGGAAAGAGATTTTCATCATGATCCCTTTATGTAAAAGGGGAAGGAAAGGGGATTGAGGACCATGAAGAAAATTTTAAACATAAAACAAGAATAGAAGAATCTACTGTGATTATTTTTCATTACTTTAAGTGACTGGATATGGGGATTAAACAAACAAACAAAATAAAATGTAAAGTAATTAGCCATTTCTAGGTCATGCTGATTGAACGTTAAACTTTCATTCAGGAGTCTACCAACTCTTCAGGATCTGGGAGTGAAATCATATAGGCTTTTCTATCCTTGAGCAGGACATAGAACCAGTTTGACAACCTGGTCTTCATGAAAGTTCCTGGTTTATGCTTTTTAATTTGGCAATATTAACTGTTTTCTAAATTAGGTGTATCTTACCTCTAATAAGATTAGAGCATTAGGAAACTCTTGGATGCCATTTACAGATTTGTAATAATGTATCCCCTCAATGGAGTGGTTCCTAAGCAGTTCTGAAAGTCAAAGATGCAATCAAAATTAGATATTTAAATTAATTTAACATCTTGAACTTCATATTCATGATTCATGTTGAATATGTTTCTTGATTACTTGGAGCCTTCATCATCTCATTTGTTAACTAGAATGAGTTGCTTCAGCAGGGTCTTGTGAAGAATAAATGAAATACACATGTGAAAAATACATAGTGCCCCAATACTAGTAAACTGTTGTCTATTATATGTGCTTCCTTTCATCTACTTTGCAGGATCCTAAGCTATGAAGTACTGTTGGCCTCATGCTGAAAATCTTCTGACTGATACAGGTTCTTTGTGTTTGTCTGTTCATTGCTATTGCATACAGGCTTTTTATAATTTTATTGACATCCATGTTGCTACTGGTTTTTCATTTCCCCACCATTTCTTCTTTGTGTGTATCTACATTCAGTCTTTCTTTTCTGTTTGATTAGCCACTTCTAATCTTCTGAAGGTCAGAGAAACAAGTCATAACCTTGTTAGAACTGCTTTTGAAATAATGATTCCTAAACTTTAAAAGGAGGTTTGTGTGCATCTGTGAACTTTAGTGGGTGGGCTCTAGGGCACCTATTTTGGCCACCAATAATATTTTTATTTTTATTTTTTCTTTGAGATGGAGTCTCGCTCTGTTGACCAGGCTGAAGTGCAGTGGCGCAATCTCGGCTCAGTGCAAGCTCAGCCTCCCGAGTTCACGCCATTCTCCTGTCTCAGCCTCCCGAGTATCTGGAACCACAGGCACCCGCCACCATGCCCAGCTAATTTGTTGTATTTTTAGTGGAGAAGGTGTTCCACCTTGTTAGCCAGGATGGTCTCGATCTCCTGACCTCGGATCCACCTACCTCGGCCTCCCAAAGTGCTAGGATTACAGTCGGGAGCCACTACACCTGGTCAATTTTAGTTAGTTTTTATCAGACTTCTTTCTTGTGCCACAGCTGTGCTAGAAAAGTTTTATTTTATTATTTTAGTTTTCTTTATACATTTCTAGAGGGCAGAAACTATGTCTTGTAAATCTTTGTCTCCCCAGTGTGGAGCAAAGTTGTTACATAAAAGGCATTTCATAAGCATTCTCAAATACACAACGACTGGAAGTTTAAACTCTAGAATAGAATACCTCTGCTGCTACTGGTGAGGCATCATGTCTACAATGGTGTCACTGATCATCCTAACTGCAAGTAGCTCTGTTGTGCTTCCCTATGTCCCACAGTTGTGCTTGTACTGACTCAGCAATAAAAAAAAAAAAGAAAAAAAAACATGTTCAATAAAATAAAATGTTGTGTGAAAGCTATTTACATATTATATCAAACTCTTTTTCCCTTGCTTTTTGCAGATATTCTGATATTGTCTATTCAGGCTTTGGTGCTATCAACATAAAGGTGGAAACTCACTGGCTCATGAGGACAAATTTCTCTGTGAAACCAATGATCAGCAACATTAATAGACTTGAAGTCAGAAGCTGTGAAGAAAAATGGCCTGCTAACTTTGCAGCTTGAGTAAAAGTACTCTTAAAATGTTGGAATAATCTTAGTAACTCCATGCCTACAACTTCTCTTATGTCAGAGATAAGTCCAGGTTAGAATCAGAGTACCGGGAAAATTCCAGATGAAGATGAGTGTAAAGAAGTCTTTTTCTTCAAAGAGGAGCCTTTTCTTAACTCTGTGATGCAGATCTTCAGGTTAGGAAATATCTCGTTTCAAATGTTCAACAACTGTACCCCGAATGTGACGTACAATAGAACCTTGAAATCTCTAACATGTAGGCAACAAAGATCAGAGGTTGTCAGATGGTCTATTTTCCTATGGAATACATATATACTGGATGATTCCTATGCATTTATACAGGAATCTTCCTACATGACTGGAACTATTTCAAACTCTATGACATATGAGACATCCCCTCTTTTAATTGATAATCTCTACAGATAAGACTAACACAAATGAAAGTTTGTCAGGCTTTATGACAAAGTATAATATAAATGCCACATTGTCAGAATAGACTACCAAAGGTAATATAGGTTATATGTATTCTGCTCTGTCAAAAATAAATATCCCTTCAAGTTATGAGGATAGTCTCAGGAAAGATTTGGGAAATTGGGATTTAAAGGCTGGAAGGGAAGTTAGAAATCAGTCAGATAAATGTTTTTCAAACATTTTCTAATAAGTGAAATTTAAAAACAAACTCTTAAGCAGAAGGTTAATAAGCAACTGTTATAAAGTATAACTATTGTGGTTGAATTTAGGGGAGGGGAGACTATCCTTAGTGCCTCACATCCACCTCCTTCATCTGCCACAGCATTCTTAGTACATCTCTCTGGAGCCTCAGAGCCTTACTCAGTTCAGTATGAAAATCTCTGAAAATAGAAGTTGGAAATGCATCAGTTACAATTAACATTAAATATGGCCACAATCCAGAATAATATTTAAAGGGAAGTAATATTTCTCCCCTAAAAACAAGTCTGAAATATTGCTGGAATTGATTCAGATATTCAATAGTTCCATCAGCAATGAAAAGTCTTTTATCGTCACAATTGGTAACATATTTGTATCTTTTTCTTGCCACACCATGGAAATATAGCTGCTGCAGCTCCAGATATAACAGTTTCTTTAAGACAAAAAAAGGAGGCTCAGCATAGTGGCTCCTACCTGTAATCCCAGCACTTTGGGAAGCTGAGGTGGGCCAATCGCTTGAGATCAGGAGTTTAAAACCACCCTAGGTAACATGGCAAAATTCCATCTCTACAAAAAACAAACAAAAATTAGCTGGGCATGGTGGTACACACCTGTGGTCCCAGCTACTCGGGAGGCTGAGGTGGGAGGATCACTTGAGCCTGGGAGGTGGAGGCTGCAGTGAGCTGAGATCACACAACGACACTCCAGCCTGTGTGACAGAGAGAGACACTTTCTCTCAAAACAAAAAACAAAACAAAACAAAAGTGCAGGGGAGTAGCTGTGGCAATGCCAGACACAAGTGTCTTCTCTCCACAACAGCATCAAAAACAAAAGCATATCAAAACATCCTTACATGTCAGCTTCCATCCTTTTGGCCATAATTGTGTTAGATGGCCATCCCTATCTATGAAGGCAAATGGGGAAGACGTTGTCTCACCTGATACTGCATGTATTTATTTACCCCTGAACAAAAATAAGTCTCCATTTTCTAGTAAGAAGGTGGGGGTGGTTAATCAACAAACCATGTCTGACACTTTACATCTAGCCACAAACTTTCATACCATAACTAGCAACACTTCTGTCCTTGGGTTTGGTTAACATTAACAAGTAAATTGATAGTGGGGCTTGTGCCTAGATTCTCAAACCAGATCTGATGAATAAATCAAATGTGGAAAAGTGGAAAGACAAAGAGAAAATATTTCAAGTGGAAGAATAGTAGTTCAAACATATGAAACTAGACATGTACCTTCATATCTAATAGGTGTTGCTCTGTTGCCAGGCTGGAGTGCAGTAGTACAATCTCAGCTCACTGCAACCTCCACTTCCCAGGCTCAAGCGATCCTCCTACCTCAACCTCCCAAGTAGCTGAGACTACAGGCACAGGCCACCATGCTCAGCTAATTTTTAAATCTTTTTGTAGAAATAGGGTCTCATATAGCCCAGGCTGGTCTCAAACTCCTGGGCTTAAGCAATCCTCTTGCCTAAGCCTCCCAAAGTGCTGGAATTACAGTTGTGAGCCACTGGGTCCTGCCTCCCTTGATTTTCAAACTTCATTTGAAAACCATTCTTCTCTTCTGCATTCTATTTATATTTGAATATAATTCTTCAGTATTTTCTAGTTGTAATTGTTTTACTATATGAAAACCCTTTTTACTTCACTTCTAATAACTTTACTTGGCTAAAAGATTTCTCCCTTTCATTGTGACTGTATTAATTTATTTGTTTGAATACAAAACTTAAACACATTAGGGAATTCTTCATCAACATCTGACTTTTATAAACTCAAATTCCAGCTCTGTGTTTTACTAGGTATACAAATCTGGGTGAGTTACTTAACACCTTTGTGACTCATTTTCATAATCTGTGAAATGAAAGTAATCACAGTGCCTTCCTCATAGGGTTGGTATGAGTTATACTTGAGTGACTACAGGTATTCCCCTCAGAACAGTGCCAGACACACACTACACACTCGCCAAGGGTTGGCTATTTTATTAGCCAGCTTGAGCTGCCATAACAAGATACCATAAAAACGGGTGACTTAACTAACCCAAATACATTTTCTCATAGTGCTGGAGGCTGGAAGTCCAAGATCAGGATGTAAACATGATCAGGCTCTGGTGAGGGCTCTCTTCTTGGCTTGCAGACAATGCCTTCTTGCTGTGTCCTCACATGGCCTCTTTTTCATGCATGCACTCAGGGAGAGATGCTCTCTCTCTCTTTCTTTTCTTATAATACCACAAAAACTAATGCCATTATAAGGGCTCTACTCTCATTATCTAATCTAATACTAATTGAATCCCACAGGCCACATCTCCAAATATCATAATATTGTGGGTTAGGGTCTCAACATGTGAATTTGGGGAAGATACAAACATCCACTCCATAATTTTTGGGACTATTATTACTGGATGGTGAGCTTCCAGTATGCTGGAACTCTCTTTCCTTACATATTTTGACAAAATGTATCACTGTTGACATAACACTTTCCATAGGCAAACTCTGAAATTAGAGTAATTTACTTTTCATATAATGATATCTGATTCTTATGCCTCTTCTCTCATTCAACTAACCCTTTTATTCTGCTTTATTTTCCCTTAGTTGAAAAAATCTGTCTGATGAGCTAATTATTACTAAAATCTTACTGACTTACTATTTCACTCCATTCATATTTCAGTAGAAGTCACAGGAAGTAGAATATGCTTAGAAAAAATAAATTACCAGTAGTAGAATTTAAGGCAACAGAAAAATGCTAGACAAAAGTAGCTTTCCCATTTTTTCCTAGTTACTATTACTGAGATAATTATGTACTAACTGCATATGTAAGTGCCATTTTAGGCATCTCTTTAAATACTCAAAAACCACCTATCATAAAAAACGAAAGAGGAGAAAACAGAACTAAGTAACTACATAAAACAGTCTGGTTTGGTAAACACTTATAAGCCTGGTATTTCTAATCTTAACAAAAATTGCTAATGCTTTTCAAGAATTGGGATTCTTGCTTATTAGAACTATGAAAATCATCATTATATAATTTATCTTAAAGGTCATACCCTTCAAAACAACTTGTTTCCTTGACTTGGCCACAATTCACCAGGGCCTTACTCAGGCAGAAGAGGTCAAGGCAAGGGTACCAGGAGCCTTCGGGCATCCCTTGAACAATGATATATTCTGGCAAGGAAGATCTGATTCTGTTTTTCAATAAAAATTAAGCTATATACATGAAAATTTTTGGCAGAGTATACCAATATCGTCCTTATAATGTTTCAGTTTGATTTAGCTGAATAATGTTTCCCAGAACTTACTTCTCTACATGTCACCAATTAGAGTTGGCCACAAAAGAAAGTTGTGCAAGCTAAGCAGAACAGTCTACTTTTGGGACTGAGTGTCAGTCTGGCCCTGTTCTAGCGCCCACATGCTTTAGCAGCTCTGTCGCTCACCTTGCTGGTAAGGGCAGCAGCAGGGAACGCTGCCTCCTGGAACTCCCTAGGAGCTCTTCCTTCAGCTTCTTCATATTCTAGGCCAGGTGTGAGTGTGGCTGCATCACAGAGGTGCCAGCTTTTCCTGCAGTCTCCCATAGCAGTAAGTTAGAAACTTGGGCATGAGGAGAGACCAACATGGGTTTTAGTAAGAAATAGACCTGGGTCTAAGCTCTCCCTGCTTTCTCCTATTTCATGTTCATGTTTTCTTACCAACTGCCTTTTCTGTGACTTCAGGCTCTGGTCCAGATGTAGAAGTAGAAGAAACAGCTGAGCCAATGCTGGTAAACCAGCTCTAATAATTGCATGAGGTCAAATCCCTATAATAAATCCCTTATTCTAATGATTTCTGGTATTTTATTGCTCAGATTCAATCAGTATGATAAAAATTTCAAAGCTTTCTCTGATCATTCCAACCCTTTAAAATGTGCCTTTATTCTGCATTCACATCTCATCTAAAATTTATTGCCTATATATATATAAATATCTTATATATTTATATATTATATATTTATTATATATATTTATATAGAGTAATATATTTAAAATGTATTTATTTAAATATTTGTTATATATGTTACATATATTATATGTATTTATATAGTTATATATTATATATTATATGTATTTTTATACATATTTTATATATATATATATATATTTTTTTTTTTTTTTGAGAAGGAGTCTCACTCTGTCACCCAGGCTGAAGTGCAGTGGCGCGAGCTCTAGTGCCAGTATATTTTTTAATGCTCATCTTTTGTGATTGTGCAACCATTTTCATCTTATAATAACTCTTCCATCTTTCTTCATGTCTTCCACTTCAGTTGATATTTATTTATTTATTTATTTAGGAGACAGAGTCTCTTTCTGTTGCCCAGGCTGGAGTGCAGTGGTGCGATCTCTGCTCACTGCAATCCCTATCTCCTGGGTTTAAGCGATTCTTGTGCCTCAGCCTCCCGAGTGACTGGGATTTCAGGCACGTACCACCATGCCTGGCTAATTTTTGTACTTTTAGTAGAGACACGGTATCTCCATGTTGGTCAGGCTGGTCTCAAACTTCTGACCTCAAGTGATCTGCCTGCTTTGATCTCCCAAACTGCTGGGATTACAGATGTGAGCCACCATGACAGGCCTTGATATTTACTTCAGAAATGCTAATGTGAATTCCCTGCTCCCCAGATCCCAGACCCTTAAAGAGTTTCAATAAAGAAAAGTCTAGTCAATTGTACTCTCTGAAGGAAGGGGTAGAGAGTCACAGAAATAAAGGCAGATTTGGCGTAGTACTGGGATGTTCCTGTCATCTGAAGGATCATGTCCACCCTCTAGTTTCTGAGTACTATGAGGACCTAAGGCAACTACTGAAGATTATGGGCCAACTTATTTTGAGGGCCTTATTACACATTAGTTAGAGATTTATGAAAGTTCTCTTTGATTACAGACAGGTGTTCAAATCCAAGTAGAGAGAGAAAAGGAAGAGAGTCAAGCTGTAAAGGCAAGAGCTATCCAAAGTCTGGGCTTTGGATGTCCAGCACTGCAGCACTGGGAAGGAAAATGATGAAATCTAGAGAAAGGCAACTGCAGTGCTGTTTTATAAGGTTTCTGTGGCTTAATGTGCCAATTGGGGTGAGTGTTGGGAGGAAATAGGAAGTACGAGGTAGGGTTAGGATATTGAGAAAATGTTAAGGCACAGACAGGAAATCTTAACCATCAATTTATATTTCAAAAGTTTCCCCTGTGATTTAAATAAAGACCATGTAAAGTTCCTATCTATATTTGTGAACAGTGTTTTTCTCTTCTTTCAAAGATGCCAAAACAGAGAGTCTATACTGCATAGTTTACTTAGAAAATCTTCCACTGTTCCTTCTGCCATCATTATGATATAATCATCTCTATGGATATATCTCATTGCATTTCATTTTCTTATGATATGGCAGCATATATAGTATATGCTTTTTTCAATAGTGTTGCATACATGGAGTTAGCAAGTCAGAATTACTTCTGCATTGTGATCAAGACTATGGAGGGAATATCCAAGCAATCTTGTATGTGTGTAAATGTATGTATGTATGTATGTACGTATGTGTTTACTCAAGTATTGCTATAGTCTCATTCTCTGGCATTGACCCAAAGGAGGTTGTGGCCAAAGTCAACCAAAGGTTCCCCACAAATTTACCCACAAATGCTTCACTATATTTTCTAACCCTTGTACCCCTACCTGAATCAACTAATTTCCTTTTAGACATGTGTCTTCCTCTACCGGTGCAATTTCCAAGGATGTGAAGACTCACTCTTTTCCAAGAATATTTAGGGATTATAGTCCTACAGACCAACATTCATCTTGACTTTTATTTCTCCTTCATTCTTCTTTAGCCACAAAACATGTTTCTAAATATCACTCAAATCCATTCACTTTTATCAATTTCCTCGCTATCATCATGGTATAAATGATCATTCCCTCTCAAGTCTTAGCATTTCTTATTGGATCCTAACCATCACTCTCTATTCTGTTACTCAGATGGTAATTAAGAATGATATTTTAAAGGAAATATAAGAAATTATGATTATGTCATTGCCTTGCTTAAAGTTCTTCGATGCCTTTCATCACTATTAGAATAAATATCTAGAACACATGCAGAATATGTCTGCTGTCCACTTTAGAGGGTCAGTTCTAGCTCTTTTCTCCTTGCTTTATTGTTTCTGAGACATTGACATTCAATTCTTGGAGTATGTCTGTGTTTTTCCATATCTTAGAGTCTGTGCCATGGTATTTCCTTTCAGTGTCACACTCTTTATTTATGTATACATCTTTCACAGCTCATTTCCAACTCTAATTCTTCAAGCAAATATTCCATGATTGGTTCTTGACTCCATATTACATACTTTTATTGCACCTATATTACTTTTTATTACAGAGCAACTGTAAAATAATTAGGTAATGATTTCTGGTTGTAACATTTGTTACTTCCCAGAACGTAAATACCTTTAGGCAGATTATATTTGTCCTTTGAATGATGTATTCCCAAGGAATGGTACATTGGATTATATTTTGAGAACATTCAATATATATATTTCGAATAAATAAATGGATGATGGGGTTAGGATAAAATTCAAAAAATGCTTAGAAAGACTAAATTTACAGGATTGGGGGTTACACATTCTGTAACGAAGACAAAGGTATCTCTTCCTTTGTCTGGGACTTTTCTCTCACTCCCTGTCTATTCTTGGGTGCTGCAGCACATCTGAAACAGTTGATGATTAAATAACCAAGAGTTTACAGAAATAAAGAAAAAAATTATGATTTCAAAATAATCAATAAGTTCCTTGCTTTAGTTCAGCTATTTAGAAGTAGGTGTTCCCCAGAGCTCATACATTAAAAATGGAGCTAACCTCTATGGCAAAGCTGCCCTTCATTAGTCTATTTAAACGTTAGAGACAGGAACATTTCATTAGTACTTGGAAGACGGTTAAAGTTCAGGCTATTTTTTTTTTCTTTTTTTTTTAAAGTGACAGCAAGTTTATGAAGAAAGTAACAAAATAAAAGAATGGCTACTCCATAAACAAAGCAGCCTACTTACCTACCATTATAAGATGATGCTTTATGGAATAGCTTTATTTAAGATATATTCCACTGAGGCAGAGAGAGTAGGGGAAACTAGTTTTAGAGTCCAAACCTAGCAAGCATATTTGTATTCATTGCAGTGGGCTTTGCAGTTTATTTAGGATGGGGTTATTACATTGGGAGAGATAAGGCAAAAGGAGAGCAAAAACATCCTTCCATTGCCTCAGGCAGTGGACATAAGAGAAGAGTGATAAACACATGTATCTCTCTTTAGAAAGTTGGATGCCAGAGACATTTCTGTCCTCAATGTTCTTTATCAGTATACGTTTCCTTGAAAATCATACAATATTAGGTTAATTTTGCTGCTAAAAATGAGATATTTGTTTAACTAATAATTTATTTGTTCTTTCTTTTCAGAGGGCACTTGGCTTTTATTCACAGAGGATGAGTATGCTGTCTTTTTCAATTTTTGCATATCCATTATGTTTTCCAAATGCAGGGTCAAAACAATGCTCTGGAAGAAAGTTATCCACAATACTTTTGTGAGTTAGTTTATGACATTGAAATAAAGCAAGATTTCAAAACCAAGTCCAACAGTATATAAAAGTAAGAGAAATAATACCTTAGATTTTGATTACTGGAACAGCTAAAAGTTTTTTATAGCTGGGCATGGTGATGTGCACCTGTAGTTCCAGCTAGTTGGGAGGCTGAGACAGGACGATTGCTGGAACCCAAATGTTCAAAGACTATCTGGACAACATGACGAGACCCCATTTCAAAAAAAATGTTTTAAGTTTTTCTATGTAGATATGGCATGTTGCCATAATAATTAGGGTGTTTTTAATTGAGATAAAGCATTATTAACCAAGAAAGCAAGCCCCAACACAGGCCCAGTGGCAGGTCCCACGAATCACGCCCTGTGAATGATTATTTAAGCCACCATTGCTGAGCACTCAACCGGGATGGTATCATGTTCTCACAGGCAATGAAACAAGAAATGTTGATGAGCAGCACTGGGCAGGGGTTTGGAGCAGAAGGGGAAAGAAGAAGAAGCACTAGCAGGAGAGGAGGAACAATAATTCCCAATAACTTTTAGCCAAATCACTAAAAATCTATAGGCCTCAATTACTCCAAAATATAGGCTTACAATCCACCTGTTTCTAATCTAGCTATTGACTCCATAAGACTATGTCTAGATATGTGTCTTAAGTAAATAATTAGAAATGAAAAAATTATGAGTGAGTGAAATATTTAGCTCAGTTGTATTTATAAATAAATATTGAAACAATGGAAATGTTAACAATAGCAGGATAATTAAGTAAATTATGTTAAATATCTATTATTTCATCATAACAAGATAATGTTGTTTAGTTTAGCAAGAATGATGCTTACAAATGTTGCCTGAGAAATATCTACAGCTACATGCCACACTACATTTGGGTCTGATTGTGTGTGTGTGTGTGTGTGTGTGTGTGTGTGTGTGTGTAAAACCTAGAAGACCCAAAGTTTTATTTTTGATTGCCTCAGTATGGTGGGAAGTAAGATTAAAAATACTATTTTTTATATTATAGTTTCTCAGGTCTCAGTTTTTTCAGCCTTTCAGTTGTTTCCATGAAAGCATCTCCTATTTTTGTCAAGTGCCTCTCGTCTCTCACAGCACCCATTCTTATCACTTTCACATTGTATTGAAATTCTTTGCGTGTGTATCTGTCTGCACTTTTGCCCTTAGAATTCATCAAGAATCAAGTCATATTTATCTTCATATTCTTAATGTTTAGCATGGGGGGGCTACGTATTAAAATGCATTTCTTGAACTGCATTAAACTGCAGGAACATAGATGACTTTTGTAATTAGAAGGAAACAATTATAATTTCAAAGATATGAACCTAATTATTTTTGAAATTCAATTCCATGTACAGCTTCTATGAAAGTAAGATGAAAGAAGCAAGGACATATTTATTCTTCATGGATTCATAGCCTGACAGAGACTAAACATAGAATAATAATTTGTTACGGTAAGATTGGAAGGGCATAGGTATATATCAGAGAAGTAATAAAAAACATTCATGCTGGTTGCAAGTAATAGAAACTAAACTCTAAGTAGCCTATGTGCAAAGTTCATTGATTAGCTCATGGCATCAACCAGTAAGAGGAAAAGGGGATAACTAGTCACACAGAATGCTCCCAAAGACCTAACTCTTCCAGAATTATTTTTTCTCTCTCTCTTTCTTTCTATATATCCTTTTTGTTTCTTGGTGCATGAAATTTTTTTTAACTGACTCTCTCTACTATCCAGAAACATAACTTTTCAGTTGCTTTGATGCATTTAGCCTAGGTTTATAGACAGAGAAATAATGAAATCTGCTTTAAGTTCACAATTTTAGTAATGGTACTTAATTGATCTCCATTCATCAGGTGATATTCTTTGATAGCAGTGAATCAACAGCACCCATGGAAACAACATGCTTTTGGGAGGAAAATAAGCTTTTACCAACAACAGTGGTCCAGTTCTGGACAAATAAATTCAACCTGTAGATGATTCTACAGGACGTTTGGGAGGTTGTTAAATAAATATTAGTATGTAGATTTGTTTTTGAAGGTGAGTTAGACTCCACAGGTAATGTAAAATAAGAACCATTATTTTAAAGATAATAGATTAAACAAAAGATTGAAACAATACAACATTCTTGGGGAACCTATGGCTTTTGGAGATACGTCTGGGACAAAAGGAAATGAGGAGGCGTAAAAGAGGGCAAGAAGATAGGATTGGGCTAGAAGAGAATAGAACACTGTCCTTGATTTTTTTATAGGTAATTGGAAATTTTTTGATTTTTTTTACTGTAGTAAAATTACCACTATTCATTTACAGAACTTTTTCATCATCTCAAACAGAATTTCTGTACCCCTTTAAACAGTAACTCCCTACTCCTCACTCCCCCTAGCTTCTGGCAAACTCTATTATATGTTCTATCTCTATAAATTTGGCTATTCTAGGTACACAACATAAGTGGAAGCATAGAAAATGTGTACTTTTGCATCTGGTTTATTTCATGTAACTCAGTGTTTTCAAGATTCATCCATGTTGTAGCATGTATTAGAATTTGATTCTTTTTAATTTTGGATAGTATTTCATTCTTTATCCATGCATCTGTTGATAAACCTCTGGATTGTTTCTACCTTTGAGCTACTATGAATAATGTTGCTTGAACATTGGTATGCAAGTATTTATTTGAGTCCTTGCTTTTAATTATTACCTAAAAGTGGAGTATATACCTAAAAGTGGAGTTGCTGGCTGATACTGTAATGCTATGTTTAACTTTTTGAGGAGCTACCGTACTGTTTTCACAACAGTTGCATGATTTCATGTTGTCACCAGCAACACAAGCAATGCACAATAGTTCCAATTTCTCCACATTGTAGCCTACAATAGTTATTTTTCCTTTCATTATAGCCATCCTAGTGGGGGTAAAGTCATGTCTTTTTGTGGTTTTGATATTCGATTCCCTGATAACCAGTGATGTCAAGCATCTTTTTGTGTGCTTTTTGGCCATTTATATATCTTCTTTGGAAAAAATGTCATTCAAGTTCTTTTCTCATTTTTGAATTGGTTTTAAGCTGCTGAGTTGTAGTTTTTCTTTACATATTCTAGATGTTAATCCATTGTGAGATAAATAATTTGCAAAGATTTTCTCCCATTCTAGTGGTTGACCCATTGATAGTGTCCTTTGCTGTACAAAAGTTTTCAATTGTAATGAAGTGTAATTTATCTATTTTTCTTTTGTTGCCTCATTTTAGTGTCATATAAAGGTAATTGGAGATTTTCACTGGAGGAGTGATATAACTCAATTTGGATATTAGAATCCCTTAAATAAAACAGTACAGGATGATTTAAAAACAGAAGAACTCAAAATAGAAAGACAAATTTATAAGCAACGGCAAAAGGTAAGCAGATTGAAAAGTCACAATTCTCCCTTGCCCCATCTTCAATATCTTATAAAATGAATAACAAAAATACAAATGAGAAACAATTTATCTGCAGAAATCATATACCATACATTATGCCACAAAATACTTTAAAAAGTGTCCATTTAGGAAATAACGTTGAAAATTTGGGTGCAGCTTAAGCAGCTACACACCTTATACGTACTCCCCTTATCATCATGAAGAGGTATTAGATAATGGAAATGAATCAAGAAAACCCTGAATTCTCATTAATAACTCCCAGATTGAAACTAAGAAGAAATGGTCTGATTAAGCAGTCAATTGAATAATGATAGGAAATCCTATAAATAGAAATTTCTACTTAGAATTCTTATAACCTCATCAGAATCAGTAAAATTCTGTAGGACTCCCCATTTCCAAGCTTCACGGTGAAGTTATGAAATAATCTGAAGATCAGTTTAATCTACCCCATAAGATAATGATAACCCTCCTCCCCTACTCTCCTGCAGGTAGAGAAAATATTTAGCCAACCTTTAAAAGAGACATAAAACCAGGCTCTACAACAAAGGGCACACACTGTCCTAATGGCATATATGTCTTCTTTCTCCCTTCTGTTCTCAGGTTAAAAAGTACAAAAATAAAGAAAATATTTGTGTTTTCAATGTAAAGATTGAAAAATAATAAAAAGAGATTTCACAAAGCAAAGTAAATCATTGTATATTAGAATAAATAAAAACATTAGATTAACTGCTCAAATAAAATGTAAAAAAGATCAAAACAATTACATGGCAACTATGCAAGCATTATTAGAAAAAAATAATTTTAATGTGAAAATGGAATCAAAGAACATATATAAAAGAAGAAAAAGTGGAAGAACAAGGAAGAAGAGGAGGAGAAAGTAGGCATCAGCATCAGCATCTCAGAATAGAATAAAGGTTAATTCAAAGAGTTTAAATCCAAACTTTCAAGGACTATTTAATAAGAAGATATATTCAAATCAAATTGAGAGAAGAGCCATGGGAGGAAAAAAGAAAACTAACTTTTTAGAATATAATAAGATAGAGTAAGAAAGAGTTGAACATTGACATAGGAAACATGTTTTTCCAACATGAAGAAGTGGCTCTTTTTATTCCAATGCACCTTCAGACAACAACTACAAACTTTTGGGGCAAACACACACATATGCATACACACACATACACATGCACACACACAACGAAACCTACCTGAAAATACAGGAGAGTATCAGAAGGAGATAAATACTGCACCAGAGTCAACACAATGAGACAGTTTTCCAGCTCCACAGTTTTTAGATTGAGGGCAAACTCAATTTGTACCAAATACTATACAGAGGAAAAACTCAGAAAACTCACATACTCTCTGGCTTATAGGACCAAAAATCAAAGTAAATGTCACCAACAGCAGTCAATGGAAATTGAAAATGAAAATCCAGGAAAGGAGAAAGCTGGAGAGGAAAATCTTCAAATTCTGTGTATAAATAATTTCCCATTCTCTTGCCAGTGATTAAAACTTGTGTAAGTGGCATGGACACCAACAGCACAGCTAAAGAAAAAATGCCTAAACTAAGATCCTTTATTCTACTCCCTGCAGAAGGAAAAAGAGTTTGCAATTTCAGTCCAACTAAGTTAAGTGTCTGCTAAAACAAATAAAATTATTGAACATTCACCATTTAATCCTCTTGAGAGGATTATAACAAATTCTCTATAGCAGAGCCTATCATTCAAAATGTCTAGTACACAATTCAGAAGTAGACTATATTCAAAGAACTGGAAAACACAACCTACTTAAAACTACAATCAATGTAGACTAACCCTGAGACAGCATAGATGTTGGAACTAGCAGAAAATAATGTTTTTTTCTTTTTTGTTTGTTTGTTTTCCTTTCTTTTTTTTTTTTTTTTTTTTTTTTTTTTTTGAGACAGAGTCTCACTCTGTTGCCCAGGCTGGAGTGCAGTGCCATGTTCTCGACTCACTGCAATCTCCATCTCTCAGGTTCAAGTGATTCTCCTTCCTCAGCCTCCCAAGTAACGGGGATAACAGGCACGACCACCACGCCAGGCTACTTTTTGTATTTTTTGTAGAAATGGTGTTTTGCCATGTTGGCCAGGCTGGTCTCAAAGTCATGACGTTAGGTGATCCATCTTCCTCGGCCTCCCAAAGTGCTGGAATTATAGGCATGAGCCACCGTGCTGGGCTCTAAAGAATTTTAAAGCAACTCTTTTCACTGTGCTCAAAGATACAAAGAAAAATATGACTTTACTATTAAAAAGTAAGAAATCTCAAAACAAAAATGACTCTAAAAGAAATAAATAATTAAAAATAAAGAAAACATTTGAAATGTTAAAATGTACTACTTGAGCTTAACAGAAAAATGAGTATTACAGAAGAGTGTGTGAACCTGAAGATAGATCAATACAAATGATTCAATATGAAGAAGAGAAAAAGGAAAAAGATTCAAAAAAGGAAAATGGTTTTCAAGGGCTCATGAGGCAATACAAAAAGATCTAAAATACTTTATGTAGACATACAAAGGGAGAATAAAGAAAGGGAGTAGAAAAACATTTAAAGAAACGATGACCAAAATTTTCTCAAATTTGGTCATGAACATAAATGTATAAATTTGGGAAGCTCAGCAACCTCAAGTTTGATTTGGGAAGCTCAGCAACCTCAAGTATGCCACACGTTGACATATCATAATCCAGCTACTAGGAACCGAAACTAAGAAAAAATCTTTAAAATAAACAGAAAAAAATAAACACATTGCAAACAGGGTCACATCAATTTAAATCCATTGACTTCTTATAAGAAATTAAGTATATCAAAAAAACAATAAATAATATCTTTAAGCTTCTGAGAGGAAGCTTAACTACCAAAACCTGTCAACTTGGAATCCTATATTTGGAGAAATTACCTTTAACAAAATAAAGGTGAAATAAAATATCAGATAAAAAATACAAGGAGAATTTGGTAGCAGATGTCATTGCAAGAAGTGTTAAAAAAGGCCGGGCGTGGTGGCTCAAGCCTGTAATCCCAGCACTTTGGGAGGCCGAGATGGGCGGATCACGAGGTCGGGAAATCGAGACCATCCTGGATAACACGGTGAAACTCCATCTCTACTAAAAAAAAAAAAAAAAAAAAAAAAAAAAAAAAATACAAAAAACTAGCCGGGCGAGATGGCGGGCGCCTGTAGTCCCAGCTACTCGGGAGGCTGAGGCAGGAGAATGGCGTAAACCCGGGAGGCGGAGCTTGCAGTGAGCCGAGATCCGGCCACTGCACTCTAGCCTGGGCGACAGAGCGAGACTCCGTCTCAAAAAAAAAATGTTAAAAGAAGCTCTTTGAAAGAAAATGACACAAATGGCAACTTGGACCTTCTGGAAAGAATGAAGAGCACTATAATGTGTAACCATCTGAATAAATGTATAACACTAATATTCATCAAAATTACTTTATTATGTGTATGATCCTCCAAAGCAAACATTATAATATAGGTCTACAATATATGCCAATGTAATTCTACCTAGCATGATTAATATTTTACATAGCATAAAATTGATGGTATTAGTGAGGGATTAATTGACATAGTTGCAAGGATTCTGCATTTTATATGAAGTGGTACAATATTACTTCCAAGTAGATACTTAAAAATTACAGGCCTACATTATAATGTTCAATCAATGAAAAATGATGCAAAGAGGTATTACTTAAATTGAAAAAAAGGGTACTTCTAGAATGTTCTTTGGCCCTTTGGAAAAGACTATAAATTTTAAAACTTTGAGTTATGAGATCACAAAACCACACACAGCACCACTGTACTTAAAATGCTAGCCACTAGCACCAAATGGCTTATTAATAAGATAAAAGATGAGACACTATCTTGCCCTAATTCTTGATAATTTTTGGTCACAGTGAGTTAATTTTAGGGATATTTAAAATCTGTATTCTTATCTAAGTAATGAGATCAATTTTACCTGTTTATAAGATCAGGAGTTGTTATTCTCTAACAAGATTATTGCTATAATCAAGGTATGTCTAGTAATTTATGGTTTTTACATATGCCATGAGTGGCTTACTTATGCCCACCACAAAACCTATATAAAGTCTTCCAAGATAACTGTAAAAAAAAAATAAAAATATATCTAATACAGCAAATTTCAAAACAGTCAGAATGCAATATAATTCTACAAGAAGGCAGAAAAGGAGAAAAAAAGAACAAGCCAGCAATGACAAATAGAAAACAAGTATTAAAATAATTCTATATCCAACGAAATTAGTAATTTTTATAAATGGCAAAGCTAACTATTCTAATTAAAAGAGATTGTCACAAAGAGTAAAACACACACACACACACACATATACACACAAACACAAACACTCAGCTATTTACCCTCTCCAAGAGATACACTCGAAGTTAAAAGACACATAAAAGTTGAAAATAAAAAAAATAAATGGATGGCAAATGATCAAGATAGAACATATGTGGAGCCATAAAATAAGTCTAAATATGTTTAGTAGGATCAAGGTCACCTAGAGCAGTGGTTCTCACTAAAGAACAATGTTGTCCACTCTCCATCTTGAGGACTTTAAACAATGTATAAAGACATTTTTGGTTGTTGCAACTGGGGGACAGGGTATTACTAGAATTTAGTAGGTAGAGACCAGGGAACTTCTAAACATACTGCAATACACAAGAAAGCCTCTACAATAAAGAATAGTGCCCAGGTTGAGAAACTATGAGAGAGAGTACATTAATCAGTGTTCTCCGGAAAACCAGAACAAATAAGTTCTGTATGTATACGTACATGTGATATGGTTTGGCTGTGTCCCCACTTATCTCTCATCTTGAATTACAGCTGCCATAATTTCCACATACTGTGGGAGGGACCCAGTGGGAAATAATTGAATCATGGGGGCAGTTTCCCCCATACTGTTCTCATGGTAGTGAATAAGGCTCATGAGATCTGATGATTTTATAGGGGTTTTCCCTTTTGCTTTTCTCTCATTCTCTCTTGTCTGCGGTGCGGCCACATAAGACATGCCTTTCGCCTTTTGCCATGATTGTGAGGCCTCCCCAGCCACATGGAGCTGTGAGTCTATTAAGCCTCCTTTTCTTTATACATTACCCAATCTCAGGTATGTTTTATCATCAGTGTGAAAACGGATTAATACAACATATGTGTGTGTATATGTGTATGTGTATATATATGTATATATTTGTATATATATAAATGTATGTGTATATGTGTGTCTCTCTCTTTTTACACAGGCACATATATATTCTTTCTTTTATAAGAGATACAAATATGTATCACATTACAAAGGCTGGCAAGTCCAAATATAAATGGTGGGCTGGTAGGTTTGAGACCCAGGAAAGTCAATGCTGCAGATGAAGTGAGAAGACAGTATGCCGGTGAATTTCCTCTTGCAGTAGAACAGTGTTTTTTGTTTTTGTTTTTTAGTTTTTTTGTTGTGTTATTCAGGCCTTCCACTGATTGAATGAGGCCCACCTACATTATGGAGGGTAATCTGTTTACTCAAAGTTCTGATTTAAGTATTCATATAATTTAAAACACCCCTAATGTTGGTGCATAAAATCAACCAACTCAGAGAGTACAGTTGACCCTTGAACAATTGGGTGTTAGGTGAAACCCCCAATGTGCAGTTGAAAATTCACCTTTAACTTTTGATTTCCTCAAAATTTAACTACTATAGCCTACTGTTGACTGGAAGCCTTACCAATAACATACACAATCAATTTATATTATTATATGTTATATATATAATCCACTGTATTCTATAGTAAAGTAAGCTAGAGAAAAATGTTATTAAGAAAACCACAAGGAAGAGAAAATATATTTACCATTTATTAAGTATAAGTAGATCATTATAGAGACCTTCATCCTCATCATCTTTACATTGAATAGGCTGAGGAGGAAGAGGAAGAGAATAGGTTGGTCTTGCTGTTTCAGGGGTAGCAAAGGCAGAGGATGTGGAGGAGGTGAAAGGCGAGTTAGGAGAGACAGGCAGAGTAGATGTAAGCTTACAAAACACATCATCATTTTTGGTTTTTAGTTTTTTGCTATTTTATTTCTTAAATTTTTTTAATACAATATCAAGCTTTCTTCCACCATTTACTTTAGTTTCAACAGTTTCAATGCCTGTATCGTAGATGGGTTTGTGTCATGAAAAAAGTCAAAGCAGTCTGGAATAATGAGAATGCTTCTGCCAGATCGTCTAATGTCAATTTCATTTCTGGAATTGCTTTCTCTTTTTCCTCATCATCTGGCATTGGTTCAGAAGCATTCTCCATCAAGTCATCTTCTGTTAATTCCCCTGGGGTGGTGTCTATTAGCTCTTGAATTTCTCCAAGATCCCTATTTTGAAACCCTTCTTCCTTTACTTTTTTTTTTTTTTTTTTTTTGGTCATATCCACAATCTCGATTAGCTCTCTTGTAAATCCTGTGAAGTCATGCAAAACATCTGAACACAAGTTTTTCCAGCAAGAATGTATTGCTTTGGGCTTGACAGATTTTATTTTTCTTTAACAACAATGTCATCTTTAATGATAGAAGCCTTCCAGGTATTCATGATGTTCTATTTGGATCCTCTTTAATAGAGCTGACAATCCTTTCCACACAGTATACTGTGTAATGACCCTTAAATGTCCTTATGACCCTCTCCTCCAGAGGCTGAATTAGAGAAGCATGTTTAGTGGTAAGTAGACCACTTTTGAGGTAGGAGGTAGGCAGGATGCATCTTCAGACCAAAGTGAAGACTGACCAAAACCAGGAAGAGGCACCAAAAGCACCTCCCATTGCTCTCACTGCCTACCAGCACCAGACCAGTTTATCAACACCATGTCAATGCCCAGAAGTTACTACCTCTTGCCATGGCAACACCCAGAAGTTATCACCCATTTTCTAGATATTTCTGAACAACACACCCCTTAATTAGTACGTCATTAAAAGTGGGTATAAATATGACTAGAAACCTCCCATAGGTTGCAGCTCTTGGTGCACTGCCTATAGGGTAAATGCTGCTCTTGAATTCTTTCCTGAATAAAGTCAAGAACTTCTCTGCATCAGTAGCCATCCAGCCAGGAGGGCAGAGAAGAGAGGAGACAAACCAGGAGAGATGGTGATCAGTGAGGTGACAATGAGAGATGGCAGTCTGCGATCAGCAAGATGAGAAGCAGAGAAGTGATGACTGGTGAGTCAGTGAGAGATGATGAGGCAATCTGTGATCAAAGCTGCATGAGCTGCAATGCTGAGGCTGTAACTCCAAAGAGCTACTAGCACTGCAGAGAACTGTAACACTAACCAAAGGCTCTTTCCAGAGCCATCCTCTTCCCTGGCAGGTGATGGAGCTGAGTGGACAGGTGAGCATTCTTAGTGCTAGCACCTTGTAAAGGACTCACAAATCTGGCTGGCAGGTCACTAGTCCTAGTGCTAGGCCCCTTATGGCAGCCAGGCCGACCTAAGCCAGGAGAATTTGGAGAGACCTTCACCTGTGTCCCGCCGAGAATGCTGGTCAATGGCATTTTGGCTTTTGTGGATAGGTGAGTGTCCCCTCTGCACCCCCACCCCAACCCTCTTGATGATATTGGGTGATCCAGGGAAAAAAGCCTGTGAATAGGTGATCAGTTTAAAAGTTCTTTGTCATTTGGGTACCCAGATAGAAGTACTTCCTTTTCACCACTTCCCCTGGTCTTGTCTTCTCTAACATCATTGAATTGCTCCACCAACCATTTTATTTCATTTTATTTATTATACTTTAAGCTCTGAGATATATGTGCAGAACGTGCAGGTTTGTTACATAGGTATACATGTGCCATGATGGTTTGCTCCACCCATCAACCTGTCATCTACATTAGGTATTTCTCCTAATGCTATCACTCCCCTAGCCCCCCATCCCATGACAGGCCCTGGTGTGTGATGTTCCCCTCCCTGCGTCCATGTGTTATGTGTTCTCATTGTTCCACTCCCACTTATGAGTGGGAACATGTGGTGTTTGGTTTTCTGTTCTGGTCAGGGCAATCAGGCAAGAGAAAGAAATTAAGGGTATTCAAATAGGAAGAGGGGAAGTCAAATTGTCTCTGTTTGCAGATGACATGATTGTATATTTAGAAAACCCCATTGTCTCAGTCCCAAATCTCCTTAAGCTGAAAAGCAACTTCAGCAAAGTCTCAGGATACAAAATAAATGTGCAAAAATCACAAGCATTCCCATAAACCAATAATAGACAAACAGAGAGTCAAATCATGAGTGAACTCCCATTCATAATTGCTACAAAGAGAATAAAATACCTAGGAATACAGCTTAAAGGGACGTGAAGGACCTCTTCAAGGAGAACTACAAACCACTGCTCAAGGAAATAATAGAGGACACAAACAAATGGAAAAACATTCCATGTTCATGGATAGGAAGAATCAATATTGTGAAAATGGCCGTACTGCCCAAAGTAATTTAGAGATTCAATGCTATCCCAATCAAGCTGCCGTTAACTTTCTTCACAGAATTAGAAAAGACTTCTTTAGGCTGGGTGCGGTGGCTTATGCCTGTAATCTCAACACTTTGGGAGGCCGAGGTGGGCAGATCACAAGGTCAGGAGATCAAGACCATCCTGGCTAACATGGTGAAACCCCGTCTCTACTACAAAATACAAAAAATTAACCAGACGTGGTTGGGGGGACCTGTAGTCCCAGCTACTTGGGAGGCTGAGGCAGGAGAATGACGTGAACCCAGGAGGCAGAGCTTGCAGCGAGCTGAGATCACACCACAGAACTCCAGCCTGCTGGACAACAGAGCGAGATACCGTCTCAAAAAAAAAAAAAAAAGAAAGAAAGAAAAGAAAAAAGGACTACTTTAAATATTTTATTTATTTTATAAAATGTCTGTTCCATTTTCAGTTTTTGGTTTGTTTTTGTTTTGACTCCCTGTTAACTATATTTGGGCAATTGTTTAATGTAGGTCACTTGGTTGTGAGAAATCCCCATTGTGTTGACCCTGGGGTGACAGAGTCAGGTTGTTCTGTGACCTGAGCTTGGCATTGGGTTCACTGTTGGTCACCCGTTGGGTACCCTGGACATTTTGCATTTGGTGAGGGAACCTTCATTGGCCAGTACATGGGTACTCTGGGATTTTTGGCATTGGCATTGTTGGCTGCTGCCCAGATGCTCTGGGGTTTTCAGTATTGACATTCCCTCTAGGATAGTGGGTTGCAGCCACACCACCCGCCGGCAAGGGAATCTTGGTCTCACCTTTTCTGCCTTGAAGTTAGAAGTTATTATTTTCTGTAACAGCCAGTTGTGGGCCCCTTCCTGTGTGCTGTCTTCCTTTCTGTCCAAAAGCTACTTTGCTGAAGCCCATCTTAGTCGAAGAAACTGGGAGTTCCCAGACCCTTGGGCTGACAGATGACCACCTAGAGTGACAGACAAGCAGCTGCCCAAACATATTTTTCAGTGTCTCCACTGCTGGGTAGGTTCTCCAGCAAGTCAGGGCCTCTGAGGTCTCTGCTCAGGGAATGCTCTTCATCCATTCCCTTCTTCCCTTCCATGATCACTATCTGTTTGGCCCCTCTTTGCCCAAATTAAGGCTCTGCTTTACTTTCTGTGCAATTCAGGCTCATCGTTCTACTACCGGGTAACTTTTGTAACTAGTTGCTATCTATATTTACACCTTCTTTGAAAAAACTGTAAATTTAAAAGGAAAAAGTAACTAGGTGTTTGTTAGACTTAGGCCAACTAAAATTTCCTGCAGAGATCCTTACTAAATATGGGGACTATAGTGAGCATCCCAAAAGACTTGCCATTGAGGTGTCTTTTAGGCAACTGGAGCAAATTTATACAGTTTAAAAAAGAAAATTCTCATATTCTATTGCAATGCAATTTGAGTCCAATACAGATTGGAGAACCAACACTTTTGGCCTATACATGGTTCTTTACATTATAATGTTATTTTTCAATTATAGTTATTTTGTAAAATGAAAGAAAAATTGGGAGGATTTCCTTATATGCAGGTTTTTGTAGCTCTCTGCCAGGACCCTGACCTAAGGGATAGCAGTAAAATTTATCAAGCTCATAATAGTCCCTGGCACCAGAAAGCCACACTGGGTATCCTACATGACCCCTTCTTAGTTGCTCCCCCTAGAAGGCCTATGCTTCCCTTGGAGCCTCCTCAGACCTTCAATTCTGAGGGGAACCTCGCCAGTTCTTTAGCACAAGACTTCACCCTAACATCATCAGGCACTCCTTCCCCCTTATACAACAAGCCCTAGTCTATACCACTGTGCAAGGAAGTAAGTCCAACCAGTACCAAAAGGAGTGGGGTCCCCTGTCAGCCCCTCAAACTGAAACTATGTTCAATGCAGGATATGGCTGTTGGAGATGGGGTAACAGCTAAGTATGTGTGTCTTTTTCCATTTCTGTTGGCTTTATGCAAGGAAAAATTTGCTAGTTTTCAGAGAATTCAGGGATGTTTGAAGAGGAGTTTGTAAGTTGGCCAAGTCCTTTGACTTAACTTGGCATGACATGCAAATATTATTTTCTACTTCTTATACCATCGATGAAAAAGAAAGGATTCCAAGTATTGCCCATGAAAATGTAGATGGAATGGCCACTCATAATCAAGGCCGTGCCATTTATTGTGTGAGAGGAGATGCAGTTCCAGATCTAGACACCCCCCAGTGGGATTACCAGAGGGGTTCTCAGTGTCTCAAATGCAATCACATGCTAGCTTGTTTCATAGTGAATATTTTAAAATGTGTAATGACAGTTATGACAAGTTTAGAGAAATAACTCAGGGGATAGATAAAAATCCCACCCTGTTTCACAGCCACTTGTTTGAGGCACTCAGGAAATATGCTAGTGCAGACCCAGACTCCCTGGAAAGGTGAATTCTTCTCCTGGGTGTGCATTTCATTACTCAGCCTATCCCTGGCATTAAGAGGAAGTTACAAAAGGCAGCAGTGTGCCCTGTTAGGCAATTTTTAGAAATTGTAAGCCTTTGGGTTTTACAACAATAGGGACAGGACAGAGAAAGAAGCCAAAACCAGAAGAACTGGCCAAAATGTACAATTATTAGTGGCTTATTTAAGCCTCCTACTGCCTCCAGGTTACCCATCCAGAGGAAACATGGCAAGTTTGGCGTCTGTGATGCCTAGACAAGATCTCCCAACTCACCAGCCCCTAGGTCAAAATTAAAGCTAAAAGGAAAGAACTGCTCCAAGCCTAAAAGGGAGTCTGAGCCACTCCGACCCATAATGGCTAAGAGAACAGATAACTGATGGAGCCAAAGGTCCTCTCCAGCTCCCACTGGACACCTTACTATCTCCACAGAGGAGCCTTGGTTAACCCTTGATGTGTCAAACAAAGGGAATTCAAGAGTCCTTAGACTCTTTGGCAAACATAGTTTTTGATAACAGACTAGCATTGGATTATTTACTAGCTGATCAAGGTAGAGTCTTTGCAATTATGAATAAAACCCTCTGCAAGTTTATTAACAACTCTAGACAGGTTGAAATTAACATTCAAAAGATCAATGAGCAATCTACCTGGTTACATAGATATAACCAGGGCACTGACCCCAACTAGCAGTTGACTATTTTTGATAGTGAACTACTATCACTTTTGAACCACTATCACTTTTACTATCACTTTTGATAGTGGTTCACCATCAAAAATACCCTTCTAAATCTCACCTGGTTTTTACCTGTTCTAGGATCTTTAATTAGCTAACTTGTTACTAATAATTTTTAGCCCTTGCTGATTTACCTCTTAGAAAAGTTTCTGCCTTCTAGATTCCACGTGAAGACAATACTGGTACAAGGATTCCAACTCATCTGGTGTTCTGACCCAGATAATAAAAGCATCAGATCAGGTATCCAGAGATTTTTTACTCCTCCAATGCAATGCTAGGCAGGGCCTATGTCCATAAAACCATCAGGAAACAATTACAGAAGATAGACCTCTGCCCATCTGCAATCCCTTTAAGATTAAAGAGAAATATCTAATCTCTAAGTGGGGAATGAGGCAGGAGGCAGGCAGATTCATCTTCTGATCAGATTGAAGACTGGCCCAAACTGGGAAGAGGTGCTTAAAGCCCCTCCTGTTGCTCTTGCTGCCAATCACTGTAAGGTACTCCAACCAGTGCCACCACAGTTTACCAATGCCATGGCAATGCCTGGAAGTCACAGACCATTTTATAGCTATTTCTGAATAACTTGCCCCTTAGTTAGCATGTCATTAACGTGAGTATAAATATGATGCAAGCCTCCCATACGCTGCTACTTTCTGTGCATTGCCTGTGGGGTATCTCTGTTCCACAGGAGAAGTCACAGAGCTGTAACACTACCACTTCAATAAAGCTACTTTCTTCTACTACCAGCTCACTCTTAAATTCTTTCCTAAGCAAAGCCAAGAACTTGCCCTGCATCATTTTGATGCCTTCAATGTTGAACTCATGGGGTTCTGGGTGTCCAAAGACATTGTCCAACATCAGAACAAAACCAAAACCAAAACCAAAAAACCTTAAAGCAGTTTCTTACTGGAAAGGTATTTCCTGATTTAGAAATAAAGCATTAATGGAATCAATCCAGAAAAAGGTTTCTTGCTTTTCAGGCCTTCTTGCTGTACAACCAAAAGACTGGTAGCTGGTGTTTATCTTTTCCATGGGGGTTAGCAGTTTCATAAAAAAGGGCAAGTCCTAATCATAAACCCAACTGCATTTGCACAAAACAATAGTTAGCCTATAGTTTCCTGCCTTAAATCCAGGTAATCACTTCTCTTTTCTATTAGTAAATGTCCTTTGTGGCATCTTTTTTTTTTTTTTTTTTTTTTTCCCTAGAATAGGGAACTTTTGTTTGCATTAAAAACTTGTTTAGGCAGACATTCCCTCTCCTCAATAATTTTCTTAATGGCATCTTGGAACTTACCTGCTGCCTCTTGGTCAGCAGAGCCTGCTTCTCCTGTTGCCTTGATATTTTTTAAGCCAAATATCTTTCTAAAAATATTGAACTATCCTTTGCTGGCATTAAATTATTCAGCTTTAGATTTTTCACCATTTTTTTGCTTTAAGTTGCCATATAATGACTTTTTCTCAAATGATATTAGAATCTTTAGGTATGCCTTTCTTACAGTAATGCTGCATCCACACGAAAGTTGTATTTAAAATAAGAAGTATCAAAGGTATTTAACAAAAAGTACAAGGGTTTTGTACATGCTAGCATAACTGCAGTGATATCTTCGGGAATTTATTTTTCTTTTCTTTTTCTTTTTTTTTTTTTTTGTTACAGAACTCTTTAAACTGGATTTATTTATCTTGAAATAGTGGGAAACCATAGTTGCAGACCTTAATCTACAAGATGTAACAAACAATTTAACATTTTTTTGTTATGTCATGACATTTTTCTGATTCGTGGGAACACTTCCAGTATCATTAGTGGTATTTTGTGTGGATCCTATGGTGTTATTCAAGGTTTATAGTGTATGGTGTTGCTTTAAATATAATTAAAAATATGCAAGAACTACAAGACATCACTTTTTACTGTGACACACAATTTACTGGAGAGAAGAACTGCTCACTCAGTGATGCAGCACATGGCATTTTAAACAGACACACCACTTGAGCTCACTACAATAGCAACAGGCCATGGCTACAAAACTATTACTGTAGTACATTATATAGCAAATTTTATGCAGTTATGATTTAATGATGCAACTTTATATTTGTTTACGTTTCTCTTGACTACAAAGGATGCCATTTATAGTCTATAAGTATTTGTGAGTTTTTATTTTTAACATTTTATAATAAATTTGTGTATACTTTTTGGTAGTAAATAATAAATAGATTAGTTTTTACATATATCTTATGTATTCTTGACATGCCTAACTTTTTCTTTTTTATATATGTCTAGCTTACACAGATTATCTGCAAGTTTTTTTTGTTAAATTGTCGTTAATCTCCAAAACAATTCCCATATATTTATAGAGAAAAAATTTGCATATAAGTGGACCCATGCAGTTCAAACTCATGTTGTTCAAGGGTGAACTGTATATTTCCTGACCACAGAACAATTACATTACTATTCAATAGCAGGAAGATATCTAGAAATATTCAAGTATTTGAATATTTTTGGAAATAAGACAATACACTCTTAAATCCATGAGAAAATAATCAAATTAAATAATAATAAACTACACAACAATTTGTGGGATGCAGTTAAAGCTATGTTAAAAGGAAAAATTGTAGCTTTGATGTCCATAATATAAAAAGAGAAAAGCTTGAAATTAAAAAACCTATCTGCAACCTAAAGACACTGCAGAAAGGAGCAGTGCCAAGATGGCTGAGTAAAAGCAGTCATGGTGTATCACTTTCACAGAGAGGAGACAAAATGGGGTGTAAGCAGTAGTTCTTCAAGTAGATTATCCAGGAGTCCACATTAGGATTCATCAAGGAAGCAATAGTGACTCATGGAGAGCAGACAAGAGCAAGGCAGGACAGCCGCCCACCAGGGATTGGTGCCGATCTAGGGAAGCCTTCCTACCAGGGGGCCAGGGTAAAAGAATGAGATCCCCCAGGGACCCACACTTCTGTCATGGACCTTTGCAATCCTGGGCACAGGAGATCCCCCGTGACCTCCCCAGGCCTCCAGACTGACACAGAAAGCTGCCTGGAGTGTGGACAGAGTTGCTGCTCAGGCCCATGTAGGACCCTATGGGCCTTAGATCCCTGATTACCCTTCCACCATGATTGTGAAGCCTCTCTAGGCATGTAGAACTGTAAGTCCAATAAATCAGCTTCAATAATCCTGCCAAAAAGGGAGGTCAGGCTCTCTCCTATGCCCTTAGGATAGGGGCTGCATCCGTGGTGCTGAGGAACTGATGAACTGCAGTCTGTACCTCTGCTGCACCTCACCAGGCAAAGCACACTGCCCTGGGATGCCAGTGCAGCCAACCCATCTCCTCCTGAGCACTCCAGCAGGTCGCTGGCACTCCATTTCTCTGGGTTAGAGTTCCCAGAGGTAATTGACAGGCCTGTTGTGATTACCACTGCCCATCCCTGCTGCCCTCCGGCTGGGGAGGGAGCAAAGAGCTCCTCCAACACACCACAGCTGCCATAGGGAAAAGCAGCCTGATTATTTTACAAATGCTGCCCCCTGCTACTTCTCACTGGGCAGGGCCTCCCAGCATGGGCCACCAGCACAAATGCCCCACCCTGGCCTGATCACTTGGTGGCAGCTCTTCATTTATCTGGGGTAGAGCTAACAGAAACAACCAGCAGGCTCTCTGTCATTGTCACCACAGTGGTAACCACCATTGTTCTTCCCAGACTAGGGAGGGAACAAAGGACCTGATTGTTTTTGTATGCTGTATTAGTCCATTTTCATGCTGCTGCTGGAGACATACTTGAGACAGGGCACTTTACAAAAGAAAGTGCTTTATGGGACTTACAGTTCTAGATGGCTAGGGAGGCTTCACAATCATGGTGGAAGGCAAGGAGCAGCAAGTCACATCTTACATGAATGGCAGCAGGCAAAAGGAGAACTTGTGCAGGGAAACTCCTGTTTTTGAAACCATCAGCTCTTGGGAGATTCATTCACCATCATGAGAACAACGCAGAAAAGACCCACCCCCATAATTCAATCATCACCCACCTGGTTCCTCCCACGACATGTGGGAATTGTGGGAGTTACAATTCAAAATGAGATTTGGATGATGATACAGCCAAACCATATCACATGCCTAGAGAAGGCAGCAGACATCCTATGGAAAGGAGGCTAGGCTCTCTTCCCTGCAAACCCCTACCTCCCCTGGTTTTCCTACCTCCCCTGGTTTGGGGCCACAGCTCAGCCACCCCAACCCTGGCTGAACACTCCAAGAGCCTGATTGCCCTGGCTGCACTTTCAGCATACTGCAGCAGCCCTGTGGAGGGGCTAGACTGCCTTTCCTGTAAGACTCTGACCCCCTGATCTTTACCAGGCAGGGCCCAACACCAGAGTAGCTTGGGCACATAGCACAGCCACCCCACATGAGCTGATCACTGTGATTGGCAGGGGCTTGGTATTCTCTGGGGTGGAACTTCCAGAGACAACTGAGAGGCCCTCTGCTATTGTTGCTGAGGAGGTTCCTGCCTCTGCTACCCCCAAGCTGAGAAAGGAACAAAAAGCCTGAGCTCACCCCAGAGCTGAGGTTCTGTTTGAGAATGCCAAGCTAAGATCTGTGGCCAGCACCTGAGCAGGAGAGGAAACTACACTCTCAGAACACTGAGATGGGTGAGTCCTGTAGTCTTATGGGCTGCTTTGGGAGTGGAGCATGTCTCCCTCTGCAGGGTCAGCCTGAAAAACGTGTGGTCTATATTCCTGCCATAGCCTCTGCCAAAAGGAGCCCAGCAGCCTGGAATACTTAACAAAAGAATTGTGGGTACATTGCCAGTGATTGGAGGGGACTCTCCCTGGTCCTATGAATGGACCTGGTGAGGGGGTAACTTCTCTGCACCACACCACAGAGCATGGCTACAAATGCAAGGAAATACAAAGGAGTCATGTGGCTAAGAGCCTATACACTGGCCATTACTCTTAAGCACCATCTACTGGATCACAAACCAAACTACAACACCAAGAATATCTTCATAAAATTCCTCCATGTGAAACCCAGGGCAAGAATTCAGCCACAAATAAACACCCTGGGCAGAGGCTTGGCCCTTTTAAAACATCCAGAAAGAAGCCAAGTGACTATCCTCGAATTACACCACAGAACAACAATCCCCATCCCCCAACCCATGGATGAAAAAGAACAAGCACAAGAACACTGGTAATTCAAAAACGCAGAGTGCCCTCTTGCTTCCAAGGAAGTCGACTAGCTTCTCAGTAATGATTCTTAACCAATTTGAAATGACAGGCATAAAATTCAGAATCTGGATGGCAATGAAATTCATCAAGATTCAGGAGAAAGTTGAAACCCAATCCAAGGAACTCAAAGAATCTGGTAAAATTATCTAAGAGCTGAACGACAAAATAGCCATTTCAAGAAAAAAAAAAAAACCAAACTGAAATTCAAAAGTTAGATTACTCACTACAAAAATTTCATAATACAATGAAAAGTATTAGAGCAGAATAAAACAAGCTGAAGAAAGAATCTAAGAGCTCGAAGACTGGTTCTTCAGATCAACTTAGTTGAACAAAAATATGGAAAAGAGAATTTTTTTAAATAAACAAAAACCCCAAGAAATATGTGATTATATAAAGAGACCAAAGCTATAACTTATTGACATTGCTGAGAACAAAGGAGAAAAAATAACTTGACAAATGTATCTAAGGATGTAGTCCACAACAATTTTTCTAATATTGACTGGCTGTATACTATTCAGGCCCACCATCCCCAAGGCACATAGTCATAAGATTCACAAACTTCAAGGCAAAAAAATAAAGTCTTAAAGGCAGCTAGAGAGAAGGTCAAGTTATGTACAGAGGGAACTCCATCAGGCTAGTAGCAGATCTCGCAACCTTATAAGTCAGAAGAAATTGGGGGCCTATTTTCAGCAGGCTTAAAGAAAGGGAATTCCAAACAAGAATTTTATAACCCACCAAACAAGCTTGACAAGTGAAAGAGAAAGAAAACTCTTCTCAGACAAATGCTGAGGTAATACATCTCAAATAGACCAGCTTTACAAGATGTCTTTAAGGAATGCTAAACATGAAACTGAAAGAATGACACTTGCTACCACAAAAATACACTTAAACACATAGCTCACAGGCCATATAAAACAATCACACAGTCAAATCCACATAACAATCAGCTAACAGCAAAATAACAGGATAAAAATCACACATATCAATACTAACCCTAAATGTAAATGGACTAAATGCCCCACTTAAAAGACATAGAATGATGGAATGGATAAAAAGACAAGACTCAACCATCTGCTATCTTCAAAAAACCCATCTCATGTGTAACAAACCCCACATGCTAGAAGTAAAGAGATGGAGAAAGATCTACAAAGCCAACAAAAAAAACCAAGAAAGAGCAGGAGTCGTTATTCTTACATCAGATAAAACAGATTTTATATCAATAAAAATTAAGAAAGACAAAGAAAGACATTACATAATGTTAAATGGTCCAATCCAACATGAGGACTTAACCATTCTAAATATATATGTACCCAGCAGTCAGATTCATAAAACAAGTTCTTCTTGGCTTATGAAAAGACTTAGACAGTAACACAAAAATAGAGGCTTTCAAACCCCACTGATAGTATGAAACAGATCATTGAGGCAGAAAACTAACAAACTCTGGACCTAAACTTGACACTTAACCAGTTGGACATAACGGACATCTACAGATTCTCCACCCAACAACCAAAGAATATACATTCTTTTCATCTATACATAAAACATATTCTAAGATCAACCACATGTTTGCTCATAAAGCAAGTCTAAATAAATTTTAAAAATAGAAGTCATACAAAACACACTCTCAGACTATAGTACAATAAAAATATAAATTGATATCAAGAAAATATTTCAAAACTATAAACATACATAGAAATTAAACAACTTACTTCTGAATAACTCATGGGTGAACATTGTAAGGCAGAAATCAAACAATTCTTTGAAATTAAGGAAAATATAGACACAACTTGCCAAAATCTCTGGGATGCAGCTAAAGCAGTGTGAAGAGGAAAGTTTTTATCACTAAATGCCTTCATTAATCAGTTAGAAAGATATCAGAATAACAATCTAATTTTGCAAGTAAAGGAACTAGAAAAAAAAAAAGAATAAACCAACCCAAAGCTAGCGGAAGAATTGAGATGCAAAAATCAGTATAAAGAGTCAATGAAACTAAGAGTTCTCCATTTGGAAAAATAAATGAGATTGATAGACCACTAGTTAGATTAACAAAGAAAAAAAGAAGATTCAAATAAGTACAAAGATAAGTACAATCAGAAAATACAAAGATGACGTTACATCTGATCCCACAGAAATACAAAAGAGCCTCAGAGAATACAATGAACAACTCTATGCACACAGATTTGAAAATCTGGAGGAAATGTGTCAGTTCCTAGAAATACAACCTTGCAACATTGAATCAGGTAGACATTGAAATCTCAAATAGACCTGTCAGGACTCTGAGACCAAGCCAAGCCATCACATCCCCTGTGACTTGCACATATACGCCCAGATGGCTTGAAGTAACCGAAGAATCACAAAAGAAGTAAAAATGCCCTACCCCTGCCTTAATTGATGACATTCCACCACGAAAGAGGTGAAAATGGCCGGTCCTTGCCTTAAGTGATGACATTACCTTGTGAAATTCCTTTTCCTGGCTCATTCTGGCTCAAAACTCTCCCCTCTGAGCACCTTGTGACCCTTACTCCTGCCCGCCAGACAACAGCGCCCCCTTTGACTGTAATTTTCCTTTACCTACCCAAATCCTATAAAATGGCCCCACCCTCATCTCCCTTCGCTGACTCTCTTTTCAAACTCAGCTCGCCTGCACCCAGGTGATTAAAAAGCTTTATTGCTCACACAAAGCCTGTTTGTTGGTCTCTTCACATGGATGCGCATGACAGACAAATATTGAGCTCAGAAGTTAAATTAGTAATAAATTAGCTACCAACCGAAAAAATCCTGGACCAGATGGATTCATAGCTGAGTTTTATCAGACATACAAAGCAGAAGTCATATCAATCCTACTGAAACTTTTCCAAAAAATTAAGGAAGGAGGCTTCTTCCTAACTCATTCTGTGAAGCCAGTATTGGCCTGATACTAAAATCTGTCAGATACACCATGAAAAAAGAAAACTTCAGGCAAATATCCCTGATGAACATAGATGCCAAAATTCTCAACAAAATACTAGCAACTGAATCTAGGAGCACATCAGAAGTTAATATAACATGATCAAGTAGGCTTTATTGATAGAATGCAAGGCTGGTTCAACATACACAAATCAATTAATGTGATTCACCACATAAACATAATTATAAACAAAAAACATGATTATATCAAAAGATGCAGAAAAAGCTTTTACTAAAATTCCATAACCCATCATAATGAAAAACACTTAATGAACTAGGCATCAAAGGGAAATACCTCAAAATAACATGAGCCATATATGACAAATCTACAGACAACATCATACTGAATGGGCAAAAGCTGAAACCAATCCCCTTGAAAAATGAAAAAGACAAGGATGACTACTCTCACCACTTTTAGTAAGCATAGTGCTGAAGTCCTAATCAGAGCAAGTGTAACGCCAAAGGTTCTTGCCTTAGCCACGCCAAAGATTTGGTGTAGCGGCAGCCTGCGGTGAGAGACACGGATCAGACCAACAGAAAAAAAAGCTGTAGACTTCATTAAGCAGAGTGACAGTACAAAGCTTCCACAGTATGGAAGGGGTCCCGAGTGGGTAGTCAGTGTTAGATTTTTCGATCACCTTTTAAACTCTTTAAGGTGGGAAATACGTGCAGCCGGAAGATGTTACCAGAGCCAGAAACAAAGACAATTAACATGTCTCAGATCTTGAGGAAAACTGGAATTGTAACTTAAGTTTTATCTACTTTATGACCTTGCAGCGGCATGGCAAAGGAGACAGGATCTCACAGGATTTTACAAATTGTGTTTACAAGGAATTGGAATTGGGAGCATAGATAAGGTCTTAGGGTCACAGAAAAATGCTTTTAACATTCCTTTTAGTTTCAGGGGAGGGGGAAGAGAGAGAGGGAGAGAGGACACAGGGAAGCTTACAACAAAATTTTCGCTGTTTATAGCTTTCTTGGGGAAGAAAACACAGGCACAAATTGTGATGTTAGGAATATTTTAAGCACATATCTTCAATATTATTTATCCAGGACCAGCGTAAGCCCTGATGCAGGAAATGAGCAAGTTTCAGAGCTTTCTGAGCCCCCACTGGACCCAGGAAGCCCAGTTGACACCTCCTCTCACAAGCAGGCATGAGAGACAAATAAATGGCATTCAAATAGCTAAAGAAAGAGTCAAAGTATCTCTCTTCACTGACAGAATGATTCTATACCTAGAAAATCGGAAAGAATTCAGTAAAAGGCACCTAGAACTGATAAATGATTCTAGTAAAGTTTAAGGATACAAAAGGCAGTGACATTTCTTTTTTTTTTTTTTTTTTTTTAGACGGAGTTTCGCTCTTGTTGCCCAGCTGCCCGGGCTGGAGACCAATGGTGCGAGCTCAGCTTACCATAACCTCCGCCTCCTGGATTCAAGGATTCTTCTGCCTCAGCCTCCCAAGTAGCTGGGATTACAGGCATACGCCACCACGCCTGGCTAATTTTGTATTTTTAGTAGAGACGAGGTTTCTCCATGTTGGTCAGGCTGGTCTTGAATTCCTGACCTCAGGTGATCCACCCACCTCGGCCTCCCAAAGTGCTGGGATTACAGATGTGAGCCACCACACCCGGCCACGTCAGTGACATTTCTATACACTAATAATGTCCAGGCTGAGAGTCAAACCAAGAACACAATCTGATTTACAACAGCACAAAAGAAAATGAAATACCAAGGAATCCAGTTAGTAAGGGAAAGATCTCTACAAGGAGAACTTCAAAACACTGCTGAAAGAAATCAGAGATGACACAAATAAACAGAAGAACATTTTATGCTCATGGATTGGAAGAATCAGTATCATTAAAATGGCCATACTGCCCAAAGCAATTTATAGATTTAATGCTATCCCTGTCAAACCAACAAAATCATTTTCTACAGAATTAGAAAATAAAAACTATTCTACAATTCATATGGAACCAAAAATGAGCCCAAATAGCCAAGTTGATCCTAAGCAAAAAAAGCAAAGCTGGAGGCATCACACTACCTGACTTCAAATTCTACTATAAGGCTATGGTAACCAAAATAGCCTGGTACTGGTACAAAAACAGACGCATAGGTCAATGGAACAGAATAGAAAACTTAGAAATAAAGCTACACACTTAACCATCTGATCTTTGCCAAGCTTGACGAAAACAAGCAATGGGGAAAAGGACTCTCTATTCAATAAATGATGGTAAGGTAACTGGCTAGCCATAAGCAGAAGAATGAAACTGGATCTAATCTTTCACCATGTACAAAAATTAACTCAAGATGGATTAAAAATGTCAGTATAAAACCTCAAACTATAAGTCTTAGGAAAAAAATCTTCTCAACCTAGGTGCAAAAAATTTTTGGCTAAGTCGAAAACAATTGCAACAAAAGCAAACATTGGCAAGTAGCCTTGGAAAGCAGTTTGAAGATTTCTCAAAGCACTTAAAACAGAGCTACCATTTGACCCAGCATTCCCATTACTGGGTATACACACAAAGAAAAATAGATTGTTATACTGAAAGACATATGCACTCACATGTTTATCACTGCACTATTCACAATAGCAAAGAAATGGAATCAACCTAGGTGCTCATCAGTGGTGGGTTGTTAAATAAAATGTGGTCTATACACACAATGGAATGTTGTATATCCATAAAATACAATGAAATTGTTTTTTGAAGCAACATGGATGGAGCTGGTGGTCATAATCTCAGGCAAATTAACACAGGAATGAAAATTAAATACCACATATTCTCACTTATAAGTGAGAGCTAAACACTGAGCACTGAGCACCCATGGACATAAACATGAGAACAATAAACAGTGCAGACTACTAGATGGGGGAGAGGAGCATGAGTTGAATAATTAATGGGTGCTATGCTTACTACCTGGGTGCAATATATCCATGTAACAAGTCTGTACATACACACACTATATATAAAAGCTGAATAAAAAAGAAGCTAGGAAAAAAGCAAAATAAATTGAATGGAAGAAATGAGTGAAAATAAGAACAAAAATGAATAAAATAACAAGCAATAAATAAAATTAGCAAAGCTGAATTTTTATTCTTCAAAAAGTACTTAGCAGGACTAATCGAGGAAAAAACAGCAAGTACAAATTATCAATATTATGAGTGACAGGAAAATTTTCACTACATATCCTACAGATACTATTTTTTACTTTATTTTTAATATTTTTACTTTGATAGGCTTTTGGGGAACAGGTGGTGTTTGGTTACCTGAGTAAGTTCCTTCGTGGTGATTTCTGAGATTTTGTTGCACCCATCACCAGAGCAGCGTACACTGTACCCAATGTGTAGTCTTTTATTCCTCACCAAACCCCAACCTTCCCCCAAGTCCTCAAAGTCCTATCATTCTTCTGCTTTGCATCCTCATAGCTTAGCTCCCACATATGTGAACATAAAATGTTCTAGAGATTTTAAAAGGATTATGAGAGTACTATAAACTATGTAGTGCCTGTCATAATAAAATTGTTAAATTTCTTTTGAAAATACAACTATCCTAAAGTAACCAGACAGAAAAGATGAAAGAGAAAATGTGAATATCCTGATGTTTAATAAAAAAAAAAAAAGTTTATTATAATACTCCCTCCACAAAGAAAATTTCAGGCATTTGTTTCACTGGTGTATCCAGGAAAGGAATCAATTCAATTTAAAGAAACACTTTTAGAAAAAGTAGAGGACAACAGAACACTTTCCAACTATTTTCATGATGTCCACATACTTTTAATACCCAAACCAGGAAAATACATTACAAAAACTAAAGTTATAGATTATTAGCTTTCATGAATACAAACATAAAAACATTTTACAAAATATTATCAAATCCAATCTAGCAACATGTAAAAAACCATAAAACACCGAGACTAAGTAGATTTCATCCCAAGAATTCAAGATTGGTTTAGTATTTCAAAAACAAACAATGCAGTATTCATTATATTAACAAATGCAGGGGGAAATCACTTCCATGGATGCAGAAAAAGAATTTGAAAAATTCAACTTTTATTTAATATTTATGATGCAAAATCTCAGAAAACTACAAAAAATTAATCAAAAGGGCATTAATGAAAACTCTACAGTTAATCTCATACTTAATCATAGAATGTTTAACCTTTTTATGTCTATGGTAAAGAACAAGATAAGGATTAATATTTTCGCCGCTTTTATTTAACCTTGTACAGGGGATATTGTAGTCAGGAAAGAAATGAAAATAAAAGGTATAAAGAATATTAAAAAATAAATTTTCTATTTTCCAATGATATGATTGTTTACATAGAATGAACTAAAAAATATACAAAAATAACTTTTAGAGTTAATAATTGAATTTTATAGGGAGGTAGCATAGGAGGTTAACATATAAAAATCAATTGTATTTTTTATCGGAAGAAAATATTAGGAAAATGGTGGGGAACATCACACGCTGGGGCCTGTCATGGGCTGGAGGAGGGGGGAGGGATAGCATTAGGAGATATACCTAATGTAAATGACGAGTTAATGGGTGCAGCACACCAACATGGCACATGTGTACATATGTAACAAACCTGCATGTTGTGCACATGTACCCTAGAACTTAAAGTATAATAATAATAAAAAGAAAATATTAGGAAAATAAAGCTAATAATACACTATTAAACATAACAGACATACATTTTACCAGAGATACTCAAATATTCCAAAATTTTGAAAATGCCTAAAAAAAGGAGATGTATCATGTTATTTTATTAGAATTATCAATAGTAGTAAAAAGGCATTGTACTTGAATTAATCTACAAGTACAATGACATTCTAATGATGATCACAATAAGTTTTGTAGAAAAAAATCTAGTAAAATGTTAATTGTAAAATCTAACCAGTAGTCACAAGATGTTGACTGTAAAATTGAGTTTTTCAGTGTGCTTAAAACTTTCATAATAAAATATTGGAAAAACATAAAGGAAATATTTGAAATAGAACAAATTACAAACAGAAAACATAGGTATGAAATGTTAAGATAATAAATATGAAAGTAAAAGTTGATCCAAATGAAGACAATAGGTTCTCAAAATTTAAAAAAGTGGACCAATTTGTGGTGTATCCTCTGACTCTCAAAATTATATTTTGCAACACTTGATTTGATAACGTAACATGTAGGTAGTGTATACAATGAGGATATGCTAGACAAAGGAATGATTCACATCCTTGGTAGTACAGAAAGGTATGATATGAGATTTAATTACACTACTCAGAACAGCACAGAATAAAAAATTTATGAATTGTTGATTTTTGAAACTTTTCATTTAATATTTTCAGACTATGGTTGACCTCAGGTAACTAAAATCATGAAAAGTGAATCCATAGATAAGGGGGGACTACTGAATTAATACAAGATTGCCAGCTTTGTTTATATTTTGCATGGTGTATCATTGTTCATATTTTTCTTTTAAAACGTTTGTCCTTTAATATTTAAAGTTTACCTTTTTTAGATAGCATATAAATTAGTCTTGCCTTTTAAGTAGAGTTTTTAGATCATTTGCATTTCCATTGACTTTTTCATAAAACTTCCTTTTAGGCCTACAATCTGACAAATGTTTTCCCATTTGTTTCTTTTGTTTTTGGTTCCTCTCTCACTTCCTGTTTCCCTTGGGGATTATTGAAATTTTTTTTTTTCATATTCTATTTATCTCACCTATTGGCTTCTAAGCACACCTCTTTTAACTATTTCCAGAGGTTGCTCTAAGGCTAACAATAGGCATTCTTAACTTTTAAAATCTATTTAAGAACAATTTTTTGACGTTTTACCCTTTATACTTTCTACTTCACTTTCAATAGTGTTTTGTTCGGTCCGAGAAGGTAAAGTATCTCTACAAGCAGAACTATATATACATACATAAAATATGTATGAATATTACTACATATACATATATAACTACATACAGAACTACATATACATATATAAAATACATATTCCTATCTTTTTTTTTTTTTTTTGGTGACTGCTGTAAATGGGATTGTGTTTTTGATTTGGGTCTCAGCTTGAAACTTATTGGTGTACAGAAATGCTACTAATTTTTGTACATTGAGTTTTTATCCTGAAATTGACTGACATTATTTATCAGCTCTAGGATTCTTTTGGCAGAGTCTTTAGCATTTCCTAGGTAGAACGTTTGAGACATTCAGAACTAGAAACTGATACAATTATATGAATATCTTGTCGATAGGCAATGACAGTGGCAAGTTGTCTCCATATAGCCCTCAGGCAGAAGACTGGGGCTGGGAGAATGGAGAAGACTGTAGATGATACTAAGTGCCTGGAGTAGATTAAAGGTTAGTGGCTTCATGCAAAGCTTTTCTTTAGAAATATCCTCTATAACATCAGATAATAAAACTGAATGGACAGAAATAAATTTCTAGCTACATGGAAGATGGCTGTGGAGCTAGAAGGCATTTGGAATATATATGGACTACATGAACATATGGACAAACACTCTGAAAGAGAGCAATTAAAATTATAATTATAATAACAACATTGCTGGTATTATTATTTTAGTCTCTTTGATGGCTAATACCATGCGTCCACTGTTTGACTGGGCTAAGAGGTGCCTAGACATTTGGCCAAACATTATTCTGGGTGAGTCTGTGAGGGTGTTTCCAGATGAGATCATCATTAGAATTGGTAGACCAAGTAAAGCAGAGTGCTCTCCTTAATGTGGGTGAGGCTTCTCTAATCAGCTGAATGCCAAAACAAAACAAAAAGGCTGATCCTCCTGTAAGTAAGGGAGGATTACTCCTAACAAACTGCCTTTAACCTGTAGCACAGACTTTTTCTTGCCTTTGGACTTGAACGGAAATATCAGTTCATCCAGGGTCACAAGCATATCAGCCTCTAGACTGTAATTACACCGTCTCTCTTGCTTCTCAGGCCTTTTGACTGGAACTCCATCATCAGCTCTCCTGGTTCTTTTACTTGTAACAGCACATCTTGGGACTTGACAACCTCTATAATTATATAAACCAATTTCTTATATCATTCATATATGTATGAATATACATATATGAGTCTTATTGGTTCACTTCCTCTGGAGAATACTAATACAGTCACCACAAAGATGGTACACCCAATTTAAAAGAAAAATGTGTCTGCCTATTTTCTAAACAGGAAGAAATGGGTTTGATAGAAAACACAATATTGTCATAAATTTGGCTTTTTCCTGTGTAGTTCTTAAACTGTCTACATACCACATTGTGATTTAACTCTCTCAGAAATCCATCTTGTGTATAATATAGCTCTAATTCAAAGAATTAACAGGTTTTGCTCAAGAATACCTGACTAATGCATAGCATCATCTAGACTAGATGATGACACATAGTCCTGACTCTTGCTTGTATTCTGTTTTCAGGGTCATATTTCTCCTGCCCATAGCCACCTGTGATCTGAATTACTGCCCTGGGGTTTGAACACAGCAAGCACGTGATCTCTTATACAAGGACTCTGTTTGTCTATGACTTTTCAGACCCCTCTCTTCATCTACTATTTTCTTGCTTCTATCCATCACAGCTGGAAGCAACCACATCTAACCGCTTGATGAAATCTGAACATATGAAGTGATTTCTTTTCTATAAGAGCAGACCATTATAAACAATTTAGACTTTGGGTTGGGAAGAAGAGAATACTGGGCTGTGATGAATTTAATCTCTTTTCAAATCTTCAGGTCAGGGCAAAGTCTAAGAGTTAGAAATGAAGATAGAAAAAATTCTCTCAATAATGTGGTTTCAAGGCTTCAGGGAAAGTCCTTCTCTCCACAGATGCGCCTCATCACATGCATATAATCTTTTTATCAGGGGACAAGACCCTTCCTTTTGCAAGAAAGAAAAAATGACATTCTAAATCTCCCTGGGGAAGTAACACTGTGACCAAGTGCAGTGTTGGCAATAATAAAAGCTAAGACCTCTATATAGTGTATAATATATCAGATACTCTTTTAAGTGCTTTACATTTATTATCACTCCGACTTATCTCAACACATCTCTGAAGTAGGTTGCATTGTTATCCCCATCTTACAGATGAGAAGACAAGCAGAGAGAATAAAATGACTTGCCTAACATCATGCAGGTAGTCAAGGTAGTCAGTGCTTAAGCAGGCATTCAAATCTAAGTAGTTTTGCTTTTGAAGTTTTTTTATGTTTTTTTTTTTTTTTTAAACTTAAACACTACACAATACTACCTCTCAGCAACACCATAAATAAAAGGAAACATGACTCTTATCCTCGGGAAAACTGGGCTCTAAAGGAGAAAAAGGCATTTAGAACAGGATGTAATAATTATGGTGGGGAGAAGGGGCTAAGGAAGCTGTGGGGTGGGTCACAGGCTTTCTGACAAGAATATTTAGATGAGGGGGGTTTCAATATTTAGATGAGGGGGTTTCAATATTTGGATGAGGGGGTTAGATAATCAGATGCCTTGAGAGGAGATGGTAAATTAAATGAGGTTTACTGGTAGACATAGGGAGAATGAATTGTTACAGTGATAGGGTTGGCTAGAATAACATCTATCTCCAAGATATTGCCAAATGTCAGTTCCTTCTTTCTAAATTCCTTTTTTAAATTTTTAATAGACATTATTTTAGAGCATTTTTAGAGCTTAGCATTTAGAGGTTTTTTGTTTTTTTTGTTTTTTTTTTTTTTAAACGGCAAAATTGAGCAGAAGTACAGGAAGTGTCTGTTTACCCATTCCTCAATTTCCCCTACTATCTACTTCCCACACCAGAGTGGAACATTTATTATAATCGATGAACATGTCATTATAACCCAAAGTCTATAGTTTATATTAGGCTTCACTATCGGTGCTGTACAGTCTCTGTCCTTTGATAAATGTATGCTGACATGTATCCACCATTATAGTGTCATACAGAATAGTTTCACTGCCCCCCAAATCCTCTGTGCTCCACCTATTCATTTCTTCCCCAATTCCCTGTCCCCTATCCCCAGGCAACCACTCATCTTTTTTACCATTTCCATTGTGCTTTTTTCAGAATGTCATATAGTTGGAGTCATAGACCATGTAGCCTTTCCGGATTGGCTTCTTTTATTTAGTAATATGCATTGAAATTTATTTATTTTTAATGCTTTGATAGTGTTTCTTTTTAGCACTAAATAATGTTCCATTGCCTGGATGTACCAAAGTTTGTTTATTCATTCAACTACAAAAAAAGATATCTTCGTTGCTTTCAATTATGAATAAAGCGGCCCTATACATCCATGTATAGGGTCTTGTCTGGATATAAGTATTCAACATATTTTGGTAAATACCAAGAAGTTTGATTGTTGGATCAAATGCTGAAAGTAAGTTAAGTTTTATAAGAAATTACTCCACTATTTTTCAAAGTAGCTGCACCATTTTGCAATTCCACCAACAATAAATAGTTTCCGGTTGTTCTACCTCTGCATCAGCATTCGATGTTGTGTTTTGTATTTTGGCCATTCAAATAGGTATATATCTTACTGTTGACTTAATTTGCATTTCCTTAATGATGTATAATGTTGAACAACTTTTTATGTGCTTATTATCTGTCTTCTTTTGTGATGCATCTGTAATGTCTTTTGTATATATTTTAATTGTGTTCTTATTGTTGACTTGTAAGAGTTATTTGAATAACTGGATAAGAGTTCTTTTCTAAATATATATTTTACAAATATCTTCTACTATTCTGTAGATTTTCCTTTCACTCACTTAACAGTGTCTTTTATAAAGCAGAAATTGTAAATTTTAGTGAATTCCAGTTTATCAATTCTTTCTTTAACGGATCAAGCCTTTGGTGGTGTATCAAAAAAGCAATCACAAAGCCCAATGAGTTCTAGATTTTCTCCTATGTTTCTCCTAGAAGTTGAAAAAGTTCTCCTTCTAGGAGTTTTGTAGATTTGCATTTGACATTTAAGTGTAGGAAATATTTTGAGTTAATCTTTGTGAAATTCATAAGCTCTGTGTCTAGATTCATTTTTTTGCATGTCATTGTCTAGTTGTTCCAGGGCCACTTATTTAGGAGTCTTTTCTTCATTGTGCTGCCTTTGCTTTTTTATCAGGGATCAGTTGATTATATTTGTATGGGTCCATTTTAGGGGTCTTTATTCTGTTTGATTGATCTATTTGTCTATTCTTTTACCAATATTAGACTGGCTTAGTTACTGTAGCTTTATTCTAAGTTTGGAAGTTGGGTAGTGCCAGTCCTCCAACTTTGTTCTTCCCTTTCAATATTGTTTTGACTACTCTGGGTATCTGCCTTTCCACATAAACTTTAGAATCAATTTGCTGATTATCCACAGAGCAATTTATTGGGATTTTATTCAAGCTGATATGAATCCATAGATCAAGTTCAAAATAATTGAAATCTTGACCATGTTGAGTCTTCCTACTACTCATGAATATGGAATGTTCTTCACTTACTTAGTTCTTTTTAAATTTATGTCATCACATTTTTCTTTTTCTCATATGTCTTGTACATATTTTGTTACACTTATAATTAAGTATTTCATTTTTTGGGTTCCAATTTAAATAGTGTTGTGATTCTAATTTCAGATTCCATTTGTTCACTGCTATATATAGGAAAGCTACTGACTTTTCTGTATTGACATCATATCTTGCAATATTTTTAAAATCATTGAGAATTTTTTTGATGTTGTTGTTGATTCATTAGGATTTTATACATAGGTAATTGGTCATGTAATCTGCAAACAAAGACAGGTTTTCTTTTTCTTTTTTTTTTTTTTTTTTTTTTTTTTTTGGCAAAGTCTCGCTCTGTTGTGCAGATTTGAGTGCAGTGGTACAATCTCAGCTCACTGCAACCTCCAGGTCCCGGGTTCTAATGATTCTCCTGTCTTAGTCTCCCAAGTAGCTGGGTTTACAGGCATGTGTTACCATGCCTGGCCTAAAGACAGTTTAATTATTACTTCCCAACCTGTATACCTTTTATTTCCTTTTCTTGTCTTACTTCATTTAATAGGACTACCAGTAGTATGTTGGAAAGGAGAGATGAGAGGGAACATCCTCGTCCTGTTTTGGATCTTAATTTCTGAACTTCTAACTTCTCACCATTAATTATTATGTAAGCTGTAGGTTTTATTGTAAATGCCCTTTCGAAATTAAGGGAGTTTCCTTCTATTTTAGTTTGCTTAGAGTTTTTTATCATGAATGAGAGTTGGATTTTGTCAAATGCTTCTACTCCATCTATTAATATAATCTTGTAATTTTTTTTCTTTAGCTTATCGATGTGATAGATTAATTGAGTTTTAAATGTTGAATCAGCATTCCACCTAGGTTAAATTACATTATTGTGGCATATAATGTTTATAGATTGCTGGACTTGCTTTGCTATTATTTTGTTGAATATTTTGGCATCTGTTTATGAGAGATATTGCTATGTCATTTTATTTTCTAATGCCTTTGTCTGGTTTTGGTATTAGGTTAATGCTGGCCATATAGAATTAGTAGAATGTATTTCTTCTGCTTCTATCTTCTAAAGGAAATTGTCGAGAATCGGTATCATTTCTTCTTTAAATATTCGGTAGAATTCAGCAGTGAACTCATTTGAGCCTTTTGCTATCTCTTTTGGAACGGTATTAATTATTAAACATTTCTCTGGGAGATACAGGCCTATTCATATTATTTCTTCTTGTGTGAATTTTGGAACATTTCACGAAATTTGTTCATTTATCTAAGTTATCAAATTTGTGTGCATACATTCTTTATAGTATTTCTTTTTTTTTTTTTCAGTGTCCATGGGATCTGTAGGAATGTCCTTTTATTTCTAGGATTAGTAATCTGTGTCTTCTATTATTTTTAGTTAGCCTGGCTAGAACCTTATAAATTTTATTGATTGTTTCAAAGAATCAGCTTTTGGTTTTATTGATTTTCTCTTTTCTTTTGCTGTCTTCTCTTTCATCGATTACTGCTCTAGATTTTATTATTTATTTTCTTCTGCTTATTTTGGATTTAATTTGCTCTTTTTGTTTTTTCTAGTTACCTAAGGTGGAAACTTAGCTGATTGATTTTTACATCTCTCTTCTTTTAAGATATATGCATGCATTCAGTGCTATAAATTTATCCTAAATATTGCTCTCACTGTATCCCATGAATTTTGATGAGTTGTGTTTTCATTTTCATTTATAATTTTTCAAAATTTCTTTTCAGATTTCTTTTTACCCATGTGTTATTTAGAAAATTTATGTTTAATCTCTAAGTATATTATAATTTTTCAACCATCTGTTATTAATCTTTAGTTTAATTCCATTGTGGCTTGAGAGTAGTCATTGTATAATTTACATTTTAAAAAAATTTTTTGAGGTGTGTTTTATGGCTCCAAATATGGTCTGTCTTGGTGAGTGTTCCAGAATCTCTTTTAATTGGTATATTGAAATCATTGACATTTAAAGTAATTATTGACATAGTTTAATTGAAAAGCTATTTTGAGTGTGAGGAGAATGTTTATTTTGCTTTTGTTGGATAAAGTAGTTTATAGGTCTCAATTTTATCCAGTTCATTGATGGTGCTGTTAAATTCTAGTAGGTACTTACTAATTTGCTGCCTCCTGGCTATGTCTATTAGTGGTAGAGGAGTGTTCAAGTCTCTGACTCTATTAACAGATTCATCTATTTCTCCTTGCATTTCTATCAGTTTTTGCCTCATGTATTTTGAGACTCTGTTGTAAAGAACATACACATCAAGAGTCCTTGTGTTTCCTTGGAGAATTAATCCCTTTATTATTTTATAGTATTTCAGTTTTGCCCCAATAATTTTTCTTGAAGTTTGTTCTGTCTACAATTAATATAATCCTTTCAGCTTTCTATTAATGTCAGCATGCTATTTCTATTCCTGTATGTTTACCTTTAATGTATTTGTTTATATAAAATGGATTTATTCTAAGCAGCTTAGAGTTGGGTCGTATTTTTTAACCCACTATGATAATTCCTGCCTGTTCATTGGTGTACCAAGACCATTGATACTTAAAGTGATTATTTAAATAATTGGATTAATGTCTACCACATTCGTTATTGCTTTCTGGTCATTGCCCTTGTCCTTCATTCTTATTTTTGTCTTCCATCCTTTTTCCGCTTTTCGTAGTTTCCATTGAGCATTTTATGTAATTCTACTTTCTTTCCTTTTTTAGCATCTAGATTATAATTTTTAATTTTTTTTTAGTGGTTACCCTAGAGTTTGTAATATATATTTAATTTAAAAATAGTCTAAGTCCACTTTCAAATAGTACTATACTGCTTCATAGGTAGTTCACATACCTTATGAAAATAAAATATTTCTAATTCTTCCATCCCATTTATTGTGTCATTACTGTCATCATATTATTTATATACTTATACATTCATTGCACTTATACACTTATGTCTTTTAAAAAACTTTAATTTTTTCTCATTCTTAGTTGATCAAATAGAAGTTTGTTCAAGATAACAGAAAAAATGTATTTAAATTAGAATAAATATTTCACTTCACTCTCTTCTTTCTTGCATAGTTTCTGAGCGAAAACAGATGCAATTCTAACTTAGCTATTCCACAGGTAAGATGTTTCTCAACTCCCCGTGGACTTTTCAGGATTTTTAGTTTTGTTCTTGATATTTTTGGAATTTAAATATATATGTAAGTGGATTTTTTATTTCTTGGTTGGTTGGTTGGTTGATTGCCTTTTGTTATCATTTTGGCATTTATCTTGCGTGGTGTTTTCCGAGACTCCTGGAATTTTGGTTTGATATCTGACATTAATTTGGGTAAATTCTCAATCATTACTGTTTCAACTATTTCTCTGTTTTTCTCTTTCCTTTCTTTCTGGTCTTCCCATTACATGTAGGTTACACCATTTTTAGTTGTCCCACGGTTCCTGGATATTTTAACTATTTTATTCAGTCTCTCTTCTGTTGTATTATATATTTTCCTTTTCCAGTTTAGCAGTTCCTATTGATACATCTTCAATTTCAGAGATTCTTTCCTCTGCTTTATCCAGTGCATTAATTAACCATTCAAGATCATTCTTCATTTCTGTTACAGTGTTTTTGATCTCTAGCATTTCTTCTTGATTCTTTTTTTACAATTTCTTCCTCTCTGTCTCTAATACTTATTTGATTCTTACCTGTTGTTTACTTTTTCCTTTAGAAACATTACATATTAATCACAGTTATTTTAATATCCTGGTTTGATAATTCCAACATTCCTTCCATACTTGAGTCATTCTAATGCTTGCTCTATCTCTTCAAACTGTGAGTTATTTTTCCTTTTAGTAGCATTGAAATTTTTTATTGGAAACCAGACATGATGTACTCTGTAAAAGGAACTGAAGTATATATGCCTTAAGTAATATTGCAGTAAGGTGTAGAAGGAAGGGAATCATTCTGTAGTCCTATGATTAGGTCAGAGTTTGAGTAAGACTGTGCTCAGACTGTAAACTTCACACATACTTCAGTCTTCTTCCTTTTAGGTGGGACAGTATGGCTAGAGATGGCTGGAATTGGGCATTTCCTTTCTCCCACATGGATGGATAGAGGAAAATGGAGTTGGGTAATTCCTTTCCCTCAGTTCGCTCAGATCCTGATAAAACCCCAATAGGTTAGGCAATGGTAAAATAACTTCTCTTAAAGATAGTTCTTATTAAGAATAAGATAATTTTCTGAGTCATTTTGAAAGAGTTAATTTTCCCCTATCCTGCCAGAAGCACAGAGACATTTTTCTCTAATATTCATTTTGAAGTTCTGGTAGAGTTCCTTGTGGCAGAACTCACAGAAGTGTGGGTGTACTGCCCTAAGTCTGGATCCGTGGATTTCACAGTTGTCAGACTTGTCTGCACTGAGATTTCAGAGATTTGTGAATTAGAGTTCTATTTTTCCTATCCCAGTAGTTGCTCCCTCAGAAGCTTCTGCTTGTTGGTCTCCATTCTGAAAAGTTTTGAATTTCTGTATCTGTCTATTTGACTCTCCAGTTTTGGAGACAGCAGTTTTCCCTGTGACCTAAGTTCTTCAAAAGATTCAAGAGGATTTTTGTTTTTCAGTTTGTTCAGATATTTGTTGGAAAAAAGTGACAACCTCAAAGCTCCTCACATACTCGACCCTTTAAATTCATTTTTAATATAAATGTGCGAACTATAAGTAAGACATCTCCCTGCTGGTTCTTTCCTTTCCCCTTGAAAGAGCTAGATAATTCCAGTAATTTGTACTAAAATATATATTCTGTTCCCCAATTATGTCCACTAGATATAACTCAGATATAGTTCAATTAAAACAGTAGGACATTGTTGGTGTTATAGGCAGTCTCATTCTGAAATATGAAGGCAAATGAGTTGGGTTATTCTTGATGGATCACTAAGTCTTCCTGCAAGAAATCATATAAATCATGATGAAAAATGGACTGTGAGATCCGCTTCATAAATCCTGGCCAAGTTTCCAAAGGTAGCATCTTGCAATCTCAAAGTCAGTGCTCAGCATTTCAGATGCAAACCTGCAGCCCAACTTCTGCAGGAGTTAATGTGCTAGCATTTTAACAAATTGAACCACTTTGGTGGCCTATTTATCAGTTCAAGCTATTTGGAAATGTTGCGACCATATGTCGTCCATTGAAATGAACACTAAACATTGCATTTATAAGTGGTAATTTATGACTCATAAATGTCTTTGCTATTAAAGCCATTCTGCCACTGAGAATGGAATTGATAGCAGGTTCTGAGCTCTGTGGTATGTGTAATTTTTTTTTCCCTTCTAAGGAATGTTGTAGATATTAAAGCTTTGATGCCTCATGGAAATGTTATTTTTAAAAAACTATGCATATCAAAAAGATTATGTTTTTATGCTAGATTTTCATATTCACAAATTTGACAGACAGGTTAAATATATGTGTGCATGTGCATATGGTGAAGATTTTTTATACATTTGTATAGACAAAGATTATAGAATTATAGCTCTAAAATGTGGAAGTTACACCTTATTATCTATCCAGGCCTTGGATTTACTTGTGTAATTGAAACTGCAAGTCATCTACCCTAATATCTCTTTTCTCCTTCTCTAGTAATACATTGCCAGACTTTGAGCTGGACATGTGGCCTCCTGGAATGAAGACTGTATTATTCATATCCCTTGCAAATAGGATAGCAAAGTGACGTGTCAGTGTAAGCAGAAAGATTGTATAGAAACTTCTAAGAAACCACATTAAAATACAACAGGATTACTTTGTGTAACATTATTGATCCTTTCTTCATCCTTCTGGCTGAAAACTCAGATGTCAGACTGGAACTTGAGCACTCATTTGGATATTGAGGACTAAGGACTGTCTATATCACACTTGGAAGAAACCTAGACCCCAGACAAACCCTAAAGGACATATATTGACCCTGGAAAATGTAGCTCAGACTTATTTTATGTAAAAAAAAAAAAAAGAAGAGAGATGGCAGAAAAAAAAAATTTATTGTTTACAGAGCCATACTTATTTTGTGAGGTTTGCAGACATTACTTAATACAGTCAGGTGATAGACATTATCCTGATTTAAAGATGGACTCATTCAAGGATCAGATAAATTATTTCACCTATCTAAGGTCACAGACTTCTGTGTAACTGAGGCTATGTCTAGAATCCAGGTTTGTGAGCCTTGGTTCGTAACTCTTGCTATTTACATCATGTATGTAGCATTGAATGAGGCCTGTATAGGAGGCACCGTGCCCTAGTGTGGCTTGTAGCATTTGTAGTCAGGTAAACCTGATCACCTGGCAGGTAGGACTACCTCTTGAGGAATTTGCTTGTAGTTAGGAGACAAATTTATATTATAATGCAGGAGTACCAACATTTCATCACCTGTTACCCTTTATGTACATAAAAGTCTAGATCTATCTATAAAATAACATGACTTTCTATCTCTGGTTTACCCAAAATGATTAAGTATTTGTAGATATAGTGGTCTCCCTTTATCCATGGTTTTGTTTTCTACAATTTTAGTTATCTGATGTCACACTCTGAAATATTAAATGGAAAATTCCTGAAATAAACAATTCATGTTTGAAATGTAGCACTGTCCATGGAGCAAGATGAAATCTCCCTTTATCCCACTCAGGACATGAATCATCCCTTTGTCCAGTGTATTCACACTGTCTATACTACACTTAGTAGCCAACTTGGTTATCAGACTGACTTTTGAGGTACTGCAGAGTTTGTGTTCAAATAAATCTTACTTTACTTGACGATAACCCCAAAGCACAAGAGTAGTGATGCTAGCTATTTGGATATGTCTAAGAGAAGCCATAAAATACTTCCTTAGGTTAAATGTTGAAAGTTCTAGTCCTAATTTCAAAAAAATTTATGTCGAACTCACTAATATCTACAGTAGGAATAAATCTTCTATTTGTAAAATTGATAAGAAGGAAAAAAATGTACATAGTGTGTGTGTGTGTGTGTGTGTGTGTGTATATATATATATATATATATATATATATATATATATATATATATATGGTTCAGTACTATCCGTGGTTTCGGGCATCTATTGGGCATCTTGGAAAGTATGACCCATGGATGGATAATGGGGGAAATACTATATAAATGTGTGTGTTTATGTGTGTGTGTGTGTATATACATATATATGTGTGTGTGTGTGTGTGTGTATATATATATAGTTAACATATTTTGGACATGAGTTTTAGTATGCTGGTTTGAAGTTCTGATGCTTTGAGAAATTTATGTTATATATTTGGTATTGTTATTAATATGTACAGTTAATACCATGACATTTATTTCTAAGGAGAATCAAGTATCTGAAATTCTAGTGAAGCAGTGAGATAATGTGAGAGCTAAAACACTATACTCTGTGAACCTATAGAATAGAGAAAAGATTTCCTTGTTGTTAAAGGAAAGTTGTAACCTTCAGTAGGGATGACTCCAAGTATGAGAATTAGAAAGAAATTTTAACATTGACTCAGATGCAAAATGTAATTCTATATCTAAACCCATTTCCGCCTACCCCCCCCCCACTAACTCTATTCAGATGTATAAAGGAATTTAAATCTTTTACTGTATGTTCTCATCTGATGTGCTAGGAATTTATCTCCATTTAATCAATTCAAGCATTTGTTTTAAGAGAAAGTACTCTATAAATATTACTCTTTAGAGGCTGAGGGTCATAAAAGATGTATTTCTTTAAGAATGTAGAGTTTTGTGACAAGAAAGATGTTTGCACTAATAATTAAAAACTCATTAGATGGAGTAAAAAATATGAAGTGTTTCAATTCAGCCAAATGGATCCAGTTATAAGAATATCAGAAACTCATCCTACTGAGCCACACATTTTTCTTTTCAAATAGATATTCTTATCTTTCTTACAGGTTTTATGTATTGATTAGTGTTGATGTATGTCAATTGCACACAACGGTCTATGGCATGTATGTGATACTCAGAAAAGATGGTATTAACTGTAAGAGAATTTTGAAAGTGCAAGAATGAAGAAAATGTTGAAGAATGCTTAAGCTGAAAGGAGGGATTTGATGTGAAACTTGAAGTCAAATTTCTTTTATTGAATTGAAAAAGTTCAAATATATGAAAATATAAGCAATACCCTAATGTACATCTATGTGCTAAATATAGAGTGTAATTGCATTTTAGTAAGTGGCCATATTTGCTTTCAATTGTGTTGACAGAATAAAATATTACAAGTGTATTTCAAGACATCTGTGTACCTTTTGGAATAAGTATGTCTGCTTCCCTCCGTTTCTGAAGTAATATTATTAAATGGTATTTATTTTTTCCATGCATTGACAGGCAGAATTCTAGAATGGCTCCTAAGATTCCCCATTGCTGTTGTACACACATCTTCTCCCAGTTATTCAATCAAACACTAATCTAGGTGCTGCTGTAATAGACTGCTGCAGATATAATTAAGATCCTAAATCAGCTTACCTTAACAAAGAAAGCTTATTCTCAAATAGCCTGACCTAATCAGAGAGTTCTTAAAGAGAACTGGTTCTGGAAAAGAGATTCAACGTGTGAGAGACAGTCAACATGGGGAGGATTCTCTACTGTTGGCTTTGAAGATGGAGGAAGCCATATGTGGAAATGAACTCCTCTAGCAAAATTCTAGACAGCCTCTGGTTGCTGGGAGTGACCCCAGCTAACAGGCAGCAAGAAAACAGAGACCTCAGATGTACAATACAGGGAACTAAATTCTTCCAACCATCTGAAGGAGCTTAGAAGAGAACCCAAAGCCACAGATGAGACCCTAGCCTTGGCCTAGATTCCAATCTTGTGAGACAATGAGAAGAGAACTCAGCCATGCCATGCCCATATTTCTTACTTACAGAATGTGAGTGAGAATAAATGCGTTTTGTTTCTAGCCACTTCGTTTGTGATAATTTGTTATGCAGCAATAGAAAATTAACATATGCATGTTTTTCACATTAAAATTATACACACACAATTTCAAATGGTCTCAAATTCTTTAAAATGGTACATTATTTTGCAATTATTTTTACTATAAATATTATAGTATGGTGATTTAACTATGTCATTGTATGTAACTACATGTTAATCATTTTTACATAGCAGCGGTCAGCAAACCGTTTTTTGGTAAAGGCCTCAGCAGTAAATATTTTAGGATAAAAGCAGCTATAGACAACACATGAAAGAATTATTGGCTGCATCTCAATAAAACTTATGAAGAAAGGTAGTGGGCTAAACTTGATCAACAGATGATATAGTTTGTCAGACCCTGGTATATAATATTCTACTCTACACATATGGCACAACTTATTTATTCATTCTTCATTAGCTCTACATTTGTTTCCAATTTTTCACTTTCACAAACATTAAATTTATTCTAACCTATTGTTTAAGAGTGCTAGAATTTCTTCAGACTGGTGGTAACACAATCCTCAATAAGAAATATATTGGATAACACATTCCAATAAACACCTACACACACAAACACAAATGTTCTGTATGCTAAATTGTACATGATGGCACTGTGCACATGTACATAAATTTGCTATTCAAAAAACAATACTCCCATTATTTTGTACTGTATTCTTAAAAATTCTGGGATAACCACTGAATAAATTTAAAAATTTGAAAATAATTTGCTAAGTATATGCATTGAAGGGATATTGTTGGGCTAAAGAGTATGCTCATATTAAATTTTACTATATGGCATAAAATTGCTTATGAAATGAAATTCTCTCCAACATTTAGTAAATGTATGCTTTTCTACAGTCTTTTTATGATTTTTACTTTCAATATTGAAATAATTGTATGCTTACAGAAAAGTTAGATAAGTGTTAAAAGACAGTTCCCATATTCCCCTGATCTAGCATCATTTAATGTTAACATCTTACACAACCATAGTTTAATTACTGAAACCAGGAAACCAACACTGGTACAATTTGGTACTTAAAAAAACTGCAGACTTTAATTCAAATTTCACCAGTTTTCCTTTGCTCGCCTGCGCGCGTGCGCATGTGTATTTTCATTCTAGTAAGGATTCCGTATTGCATTTAGTTTCTGTTTGTCCTTAGACTCTTCTAACGTGTAATATTTCCTCAATCTTTCCTTGTCTTTCTTGGTCTTGGCAGTTTTGAAGAATACTAATTGGTTATTTTGTAGAATGTTCTTCAATTTGAGTTTATGTCGTGTGTTTTTCATGATTGGAATGAGATATTTTTGGCAACAACATCAAAGAAATGATATGCCTTTCTTGGTGCATGGTGCCAAGGAATTCATGATGTCAACATGTCATTACTAGCGATGTTAACCTTGTTCATTTGGTTAAAGTAGTGTTTTTCTGGGTTTCTCCACTGTAAACTACTCTCTTTTGCTTTGTAGTTAATATATATCTTGAGGAAGATATTTTGAAACTTTGTAAAATCTATTTCTCTTTAAACTTTCACCCACTAAAGTTTGCATCTATTGGTGGATCTTGTCTGCAACAGTTTTCACTATACTCTTTGCCTAATGATAATTATTTCCCCTTTGCCCTTTTAGACAAACAAATGAATCAAAAAGTATCTGTTGTTTTATGAACATTTAGAGAGTTAGAGTGCTGTTGAGCATATTTTCTCACATTTATTGGCTACTAGTATTTTGTTTGAATTGTCTATTACTCTACTTATTATTTTCTTCTGTTTGATATCATCTGTTTCTAATTGATTTGTTGAAGCTCTTTATATAGTGTAGATTCTAATGTTTTGTCATATAGGTGTAGTTGTAAATACATTTCCCTTGCATGTAGTTTGCATTTGTAATCATTTATGCTTTCTTTTTTGGACATAATTATACTATGTAGTAAATTATGGGAAATTTTGCTTTATATTCTATAACTTTTAAAATCTAGTTTTTATAAATCCATTTCTAGCTGAGGTTTTAGTCTATATTTCCTCTTTTAAAAATTTTCACATATAGATGCTTAATCTATCTGGAATTTATTCTTATTTATTCATATATATGGTGTGAGGTAAGAATAAAATCATGTTTTTTTCATTTTTCCTATTTGATTAGGAATTGCATTATTTATTTCCCTGAATTAGAAAACCATTTTTGTCATATATGAAAATCCACATATATGTGCCCCTTCTATGGGTCTCCACTTGGTTTTAATGCTTGGTTTTACTCCTGAGTGTTTATAACACAGTATTTTAATCTAGACAACATTATTGTAAGTCTTGATAGCCTAGGAAGTCCTGCTTCTTGCTTTCCTGCACTAGAAAAATTTCTTAACCTACTATATTAGAATCAGTTGCTTGATTTCCACAAGAAATCAATTCACAATTACTTTTGGTATGTGTCAAATGTATAGATTAATTTAGTGAAAGTAGATTTTCTAAGTCTTTCCATTTTTGAATGTGGTATAGCTCTTCATTCACCCAGGTCTTCTTTTGTCAGAACAAATACTTTCTCTTTATGTTAAATGTTATAGAACATTTTTTTGTAATACTCTAAAGAGGCCCATTTCTATGTCACTTAAATTCAACATACATTTTTTATGCATGTCCAAATGCATAAGCAAGGTATTTTAAACTCAGTATTTCAACCATAATATGAAAAAAATCTGAAGAATCATGAGATGCTTTATGAAGGGTCTTCAGTATATAGCTCTTCCTTCTGGGGATTTTTTTTTCCTCTAAATTTTAATGACTTGGAGAGGATAATGACCTATTCAAAAAGTTTTTTTTTTTAAAGTAAATTGTATCTCTACTTAACTTAAGTTTATAAATTGTTATGCAATACAGCTCCAGCTATCATTATTTAAAGATACTGAGTTTGGGAAAACAATCACCAGAGATCATATGAAGATTTCAAGAGATGGCAGGTAACGGATTCTTGATGATTTTATAATTGTAAACAGCCCATCTGAGTCTATTTGTCTCTCTTTTGTAAAAATTGTTCAGATCTCCATGAATGAATGATCTTGTATAGAAAGGTACAGGCATATTTTAAAGATATTGCAGATTTGATTCCAAACCACTATAATAAAGTGAATATTGCAATAAAGAATGTCACAAATTTTTTGTTTCCCTGTGCATATAAAAGTTATGTTTATACTAGACGGTAGTCTATTGAGTGTGAAATAACATTATGTCTAAAAATATACATAACAATTAAAATATTTTATTGCCAAAATACGCTGACACAGAGACATAAAGTGAGCACATGTTGTTGGAAAAAATGACACCAATAGATTTGCTTGATGCAGGGTTGCCACAGACCTTCAATTTGTAAAAAAAAAATTGCACTGGCTGCAAAGTGCAATAAAATAAGATAATGCCCGTATTTCTGAAATGAGGGCATTTTGCATGAGGACATGACCTTTAAAAGCAAGAAACCTATTTGACCTTCTATAACTAACATTTCCAATAAATTAGTTAGAAATAGCATACCATATGAGCAAATTACAATGGGAACAAATTGAGAAATAGACACCGTTTTGAGAAAAAGGTCAATATAAATCTAATGTAAACATACAGGACATGGAAAATTATCAGGGTAATCTTTAAAGTGAGTAGCTGTAATAGAACATTACTTCTAGAAATGGTCTTAAAGACTGAGTAGTCCAGTCCTCTCTTTTATCAAATAAATAAAATGAGGCCCTGAGAAGACATACAACTTACTTAATAACAATGACAAACAGGTACTCTTTCTCCTTGGAATTTTTTTTCTTTCTGATTCTTAATTGTGGAAAGACTCTATCATCCTTATAAATGAAATGGGCCTGTCTTTTTTCACACTGCAATGTGTGGCAATTGGTAAAAGTATGTCTGACAAGACTAAGCAGAGAGGTGAGAGAGTTTGGGACATACTGGAATTGAATTGGGAACTACTGTATAATAATTCCATTTCAGAAATAGAAAATAATAATGGTAGAAACAAGCAAGCGTTCATATGTGGGATTCTATAGTTCCAAAAACTCAGGGACAGTAGGTATTGTTTTTGCTTCAAAGTAGATAATCTAAATCCCAGAAATGTAAAAACTAGTCAGATGGAGTTCATGAGCCAAGGAACATTTGGATTCTAAGAAAATCAGCAAAGAGGAATATATAAAACAATACAAACTCATTATATCATATAATATGTATAGGGTTGAATCTTCTTATCCTAAACCCAAGCTCTTCATTATCTGCCCCACCTTTTTTAAGTCCTGGTTTTTATAAGCACATGGGACTTCAGTTCAAATTAACTAAACAAATACTGAGTACCTGTTTTGTATGGCAACTGCATTCAGAGTTGTAGCTTTTCCAACGATATTCAAACTATGTGTCTGTTTTCCAGGACATTAAATGTAATGGAGAAGGCAGATATACAAAAATCTGTGACATACAACAGAGCTGACCTAGACCTATCCTCCACACTACATTCACATTTATCACATATTTATTTTCATTTTAATTTTTAATTTTTTTCTTAAAGGTGGAGTTTCACTATGTCACCCAGGCTGGAATGCAGCAACACGATCATTGCTCAGTGCAGGCTCGAACTCCTAGGTTCAAACAATTCTCCTGTTTCAGCCTCCTGAGTAGCTGGGATTAGAGCCTTAAACCACCACACCTGGCTCATCATACACTAAATGCATAGGAATTCCAGAAAATTTTGCATTTTAGAGAATGGATACAAAATTACCTAGATAATATGATGTCAATTACCATCAGTGCTACATAAAGAGTATTTAATGGTTAGCAGTGTTTTTAAATTAATAAATTATAGGAATTTCTCTGCCAAAAAAATCTTTTTTTGTTGTTTATTTAAGCCTACAGCACCTGATATTTTCAGGCAGTCTCCCATCCAAGTCCTAATCAGGCTCAACCCTGCTTAACTTCTGAGATCAGATGAGATCAGGTGGGTTCAGGGTGGTATGGCCATAGGCCACCCTAAATTTTCTATAGCAGTCGTATAAGTGTTACAACAGAAAGGTACTTAAGTGTTTTTTTTTCTCTTCAGGGCAGCAAGAATCCACACTGTTAATATGTTTGAAATTGATGACTTTAGAAGTAAATGTTTGAATCTCACTCTCATTTTTATTAAAAGGATAGAAGTATTACATGCTCAAGATTTTAAGGCACATCTTTACAGAGATACATATTAAAGTGAAATTTGCTCCATTTCTATTCTTTGTCCAATTCAAATTAATACATTTACACCTTAACGCAGTATAATCTAGAGTTATTGAAAACCTAATTATGAAAGAAACCTTCAAAGTATTACAAAATACAAAGGATCACATCATATCAGAAACTATTCTCAGAATGATTGCATATATAATGCCTGCTTAAATATGAACATAGGAATTCATGTTCCTAATTCATATATACAAATATTTTGATATATTTGACTGTATTAAAATGAAAATTGTTTCAAGGGATACTACAGATGGAAAGTTTGTATTTGGAATGTATATGAAAGAGGAAGTGTTGGTATAGAATCTACACAGAAATTCTGAAAATTAATAGTAAATCATAACACAATCTAAGTAGCTAAAGGTTATAGATAGGCAATTCTCAGGATAGAGATATTGTTGTCAATAATTATATAAGAAAATAATAACCCATACTTGTACTGAACACAATTCATATTAAAATAAGATAAATAATTGTGTTGTTCATTTGGTAAAAGAATTAAAATCTGGTAATGTCAATTCTTGTCAAGAATCTGGAGTAATGAGAACTTTCATGTATTTCTTGTTGGAATGTACATAGAACCAACCTATTTAAAGATCGCGTTGGCAATATTTAGTAATAATAGAACAATGCCCTTCCACTTATAGAGCAGCTATAAAGTCTCTGCGTGATATCCCTGCTTATAATGATGACCTGAAAAAAACTATCAGGTACCCTCCCCGTTAATGACTCCCAAGCAGTTGTCTACAAGATCAGGTTTGAAACTATACATTTGTGCTAAGAATAGAACACAGAGATCACTAATTGGGATATAGAGACTTTGTGGCCACCATAAATAAACTGTGTAGAAATGTCTGCACATAGGCATGAGATGTTTATCCTAGCAATGTTTGTAGTAACAAAACAGAACAAAACACAAATTTAAAATAATTCTAATGTCTAAGGCGATAGCATGAAAGATTTGATTGAATTCATGTGAAGATTTAAAATTAATGACCTATTGTACCGTATAAACCTATAAACCTACATACATTACTAAACATAGTGTTTAGTGAGAAATCCAGGTGCGAAGCGCTGTGTACGGCAAGTACCATTTTATGAAAAAACCCACAGAAATCAATGTTATGTACTCTAAGAATACACACACACACACACACACACACACACACACAGAGTTCTGTGTTTTTTTCATATACATCTAAACATACCCACATACATATAGGCATTCAAAATAAAAAGCAGAATGAATAGAATATTATTTGTAGGTGAAATTATTTTAGTACAGCAGTTTTCTCTTGAAAAGCACGAGGATTTTATCATATATATAATTTTTTTTCTAAAAATATATATCTAAAACAAGCATAACAACTGTTAATATGTATTGGAGCATATGTCTTTTATGACTTTTTTTCTACTTTTGACAAACTTCATAAAGAAGAAATAGCAACAAACGTCTATGTGAAAAATATTACTAAGTGCTACAAAAGCACAAAGGAAAGCATCACATTTTGGCTAAGAGAAAAAAAAGGTTTATGGAACTAGTGATACTCACTTTAGATAACGGTTGATGCATACAATTTCAGTAGACAGACAAGAGGAAGGTCATTCCAAGCAGAGGCAATATTTGATTTGTGTAGAGAAACAATATTTAGAAGCTATTTAAAGAGTTTGAAGGACATATTAGAAATACATTTAGGAAAATGCTGCTTAAGAGACATTTTTAGGAATTTAGGAATAAGACAGAGGTAAAGAGGAAAAGAATTGAGTCAAAGTCAAAGGTTGATGAAATATAAAGCAGAATGGAGACTGGCAGCAATACATTGGATTTAAACAGATAAGTAGAGAAAGTCAGTGTAGTTTTATTAGAATTATAAGTTCAGGAAAGTGCAGGAAGACAGGGAAGTGGCAGCAAATAGTCCAGGCTAGTTTGAAAATGTTTATTGGAGGAAGAAAACACATATGCAGAAGTAACTTAGCTCAGTGCTTTGGGAGGCAGAGACAGAAGGATTGCTTGAGGCCAGGAGCCCAAGACCAACCTGGGCAACATAGTAAGACCCCTGACTCCACAAGAAAACAAAAGCAAAACCAATTATCCAGGTGTGGTGGTGCGTGCCTGCAATCCCAGCTACTTGGGAGGCTGAAGTCAGAAGATCGCTTGATCCCAGGTGTTCGAGGTTGTAGGGGAACTGTGATCATACCACTGAACTCCAGCCTGGGCAAGAGAGAAAGATCCCATCTCTTAAAAAATAAAGGAAAGCAAGGAAAGAATAAGAAGAAGGAAAGAATAAAAGGAAGGAAAGAATAAAAGGAAGGAAGGAAGGAAGGAAGGAAGGAAGGAAGGAAGGAAGGAAGGAAGGAAGGAAGGAAGGAAGGAAGGAAGGGACGGAGGGAGGGAGGGAGGGAGGGAGGGGAAAGCAAAAGTAACTTATTGGTGGTGTTGTGTCTTTTGTTTTAAGCATATAGGATACTTAGGCACTTTTCTAGTCAGAGTAATGGGAATAAAAAAATTATAAGGCCAGATCCTGGAGGAACTGGAGATGCGAAATATTGCTATCCAGAACAGAGCTGGAAGAGTTATCTTTGGTTAGCAGAAGACAGTTTTTTGTTTTTGTTTTTGCTTTTTAAAAATAAATAAATAAATAAAACAGAAGAAGGACAACAGGTTATAGAGATTACCAGACAGAAAGAACACTACAAGGCTCATTAGAGAGGAGTCTTTATCTTTGTAGTAAAGGGAGAAAATAAGAGCAGAGATCGTGTTGCCAGCTTGGAGAGGGTAGAAACTGTTTGGGAAACATGCTACAGGAACTGAAATCAGCCATTGAATGGGGATGTAAAGACGCCTATGATACAACTCCATCCCTGCTGCTTGGTCCAGGTTAATAGTATCCTCTGCTGACATTTTTTAGTGGTTTGTGGTAGCCCATAATGCATATTTTATAACTTTTTAAACCTATTTTTCTTTCTAGAGTGTTCATCTATATGTACCAGGAACATAGTAAGTGCTTAATAAATGCTTCTAAACTGGATGAGCAAGACATTACATTAGTCAGTTCATAACTTACATTTAAATTCTCTGTGCCTGATCCGCATTCTTTGGTGCAGGACAGAGCTATGAATTAAAACAAACTTCCTGGGAAAGTTATTAGAGATGAACAACAACCTGAGCAGATACACTGCTAGCATTCCCTTTTTAAAGAGGAAAGCCAAGAGGTATTTCCGAATGTCTGTCTGGAAGATGGACTAAGTCACCACCTAACAACTGTGTGACGTTGCAGAAGTTGCTTTACCTCTATATAAAAGAAGTGGTATACTCGTCATGAGAACAGTTTCTTATAGTCCCTGCTCATAAATTGTTAGCTGTTTTGCTATTATTAGAAATGATTTTATACCCTTCTGTTCCATCCATCAGATGTACTATAAAGTCACTGAGGACTTCCTATTGTCACATGAGAGGTACCTTTAAGTGAAGATAGTCAGCATTGCGTATTATCAGTGGATAGCTAGGAGGAAAATTCTCGATACTTTGGCATTAAATTTATATGTATATTCAACTAGTGACTTGGATTAGGATAAATCCCCTCACTCTCAATAAGCTTTGTAGCACTGCATTTTAGAAAGCTTAGATGATGTACAGAATACCCGTTTGTGAAAGTTTATGTGCAATTTTAGGCAAAAGAATTAAACATTAAAGGAAAACTATAACGGTAAGCTAAAAATACCCTGGACAGCTACATTGAATATTTACTAGATAGATGTACCAGGCTTAGCAAAATTAAATTTTAAAACTGTGCCTATACAAAACTATGAAAAAAGTAAGAATTCATGCTTAGAAGGGAAAAAAAGAATGGAAAAAGGGTGACGATGCAGCTGGCAGGGGGATTCTTAATTCATATTTCCTTTTATGCACATTGTTTGCTAAGGGACCTCAGAGCAAATAACTTGGATCCTCTTGACTTCTGTCTCTCACTGGGTTGGGAGGCTGATGATGTAGTCTGTTTATTGTATGACTTCACTGTAAAAATCTGTGTGTGCCTATTTGGCATTATTATACTCTATAGAACCAACTCCAGTACACAATCATAGTTATTCTTGCCTTTCAACCTCTAAGAATTAATTATCTCTACAAATAGAATAATAAATTTGAGTGTCAGTTCACAAGATACCTATGTCCAACAACACGTTATTTTGTAGTTATATGGCAACATCAGGAAAAAATTAAATAAGAATTTCAAATAAGAAATAAGAGAAAAATTCAAATTGTTCATCTGCTTATAGGAGATATAGGTGAAAATGTTATTTGTTTCCAGTTTTCTCTCACACAAAGGGAAAAATGAGTTTTTATAAAGAATGGAATGAAGCCTTAACAGATGGAGACCAAAGCTTGATGCACTGGTGTGGGAAAGGACATACTCAGAGATGAACGTCCCTTAAATTTAGCCCAAGGGAAACATATTGAAATCAGCAGAAAGCAGGCTTCCTTCCACACAGCCCAGGCACCAACTTTGCTGCCCTCAGTGACATCAAGGCCTGGCTGTATCTCACTTAGGGAGTGGGTCAAGTTATACCTGATATACGTATCTAATAAAATTGTAGGAAGATGCAGAAGATAAGTAATCCTTGGATAAACATAAACCATTAATGAACTGTACAAGATATTATTTATTTACAGGGTCAGATTGCAGAAGCGATAATACCAAAGCTGATGGTAGTGTCTACATGTCAACAAAAAGGCAGATGTACAGTGAAACATTCACTGTCCAATCAATTAGATGAAGGAGCTGTATAATGCCAAACAGCTAAGTATTTGGAAACACCCAGACATTTGATAGCACAGTTCCTATTTTTTAATGAATTTTCCTCCAGAGCCAGAACAAATTCCATACAAAGAAAGTGGTTTCTGTCAGCACCTTCTTTTTTCTTTTCATACCACAGTGGGATTACTCAGGAGTCTCACTCTCTTTATTTGAAAGACCTGTTTTGAAAGGATTTTCCATTGATCCTATAAACAAGTCAAATACACCATCAAAGAGCAAAGATTTATGCTACTTCCGGCTATGCCGTAAAATCATGTGTCATAGGCTCTTAGGACAATTTCTTTTCTTTCTTTTTTTTTTTTTTAGACTGAGTCTCGCTCTGTCACACAGGCTGGAATACAGTGGCACAATCACCATCTCGGCTCACTGCAACCTCCACCTCTTGGGTTCAAGCAATTCTCCTGTCTCAGCCTCCTGAGTAGCTGGGATTACAGGTGCATGCCACTATGCCCAGTTAATTTTTGTATTTGTAGTAGAGATGGGGTTTTGCCATGTTGGTCAGGCTGGTCTCGAACTCCTGACCTTGTTATCTCCCTGCCTCGGCCTCCCAAAGTGCTGGGATTACAGGTGTGAGCCACCTCACCCAGCCAGGACAATTATTAAAGGTGTTCCAACAATGGTTCAATAATGAGAAAGGCAGTTGGCCTTCCAAGAAACTGCTAGAAGGATAAATTCATTTGGATATTTAAGTTCTGATTTATTTAAAATATGAATATGAGTTGCCACCTCAATTAAAATATAAATTCTGGATTTTCAGGGACATTCTTGATATTATTTTTAATCCCCACCCTGACTCCCAAATATACATAGTACTAAATTTGTAGAAGCATATTATATGCTCAATGCTTGCCTACAGAGTGAATGGTGAGCTGAATGTCTTTTTAAAATGTACTAGAATGAAATTTATACTGAAATATCTACCATCTGTTAAAAAAAAACACACATGCACAAAACCCCAACATTTTAATTCCAGAGCATGTGGTTACTGGAACTGAAGGTCCTAAATTGCATCTTTAAAAAAAGCAAGGGCATCTCTATTTATTAGGCATTTAAATTCAGTGCACTGCAATGTCTCATCTCTTTGCACTTTCCTTAGTAATTGGGTGTTGACTCTGTGTCTTCAGGCTAATTCAATGCTTATGTTGTTAAGATATAGACTGGCTGCTCCTGTGTGAATACTTTCTGGCTTTAGTCCATTGCTCATCCTTTTCCCAGATTTTAGTAATGAATAGAGCTCTTCATTCACTGAAAGAATGTCCTTGGACCTGCCTGTGCTCTATGTTGTTCATACACTGCAATATTCCCTTGGCCTCCTGACTTTGCAGCTTGTGGTGGTCCAATAGCCTAGTTTCCTTTACGGGGGACCATATGCTGTGGTTTTATAGAGGGAGAGCCCTTCCTACCACATCCTAATTCTAGTCTCTACACATATCCGTGAAACTGCATACACTTACCTAAAAACACTGCTTTAATATATTAATTCCTGTTCAAAAACTTTCCGTTTGACCTTATTTTGAGCGTTGGGGGTAGGGGTCATCAGAATAAAAATGTGCGTAGTTCTCAAAGATTTCTATAAAGAAAATACCCCATTATTACATTTTTTTTTTTTTTTATTTTCTGGGAGTCTTCTCACAGACTTTGGTTGAATTTAGGACTTCTTCACTTTATCAGGTATATATTCCATTTGTTGACACTCTCAGTGCCAAAGATGAGTACAAAGATGTATGTCATTAATGATAATCTTCTTTGTTTTAATTAAGTTCTGTTAAGTTTATCTGGTTTATGGGTAATTGTTGGAGAAGAAAATATCATATGTTCCTATTTTCATATGTATATATCTGATGTCTTCCAGCAGCTTCCAAGCCAGTCAAGTTCCTATGCAATCACTATTTTCATCAAGACACAGAATCCTTACTTAAGCTAACATATGCTCCCTTTCTGAAAGAAATCTAAAAGGGACTGGAATACTGAATTGGTTATCAGTAGTTATCATATTATTCCTCTTTCTATATTAATCTAACTAGATTTATCTGGAACAAGTTACACATTTTTCTTCAGGTCTCATTTTTCCACCAGTGAAATGAAAGTCAGTTCAAATGTTCTCTAATATTTCTCTTCGTTGTGATAATCTGAGACATTATGACTCCATAACTCTTCTACATTTTCTACCTTATTAGGAAAAACTTAACAGCAAAAATAGTGTTTATCTTTTTCCCCTCACTGAGTACATTGTTATGTGGTTAAGGTAGGCTAAGTACCCATTGGATGAAGAACTTACTACCTGTTGTTTAAAGTGTGCCCACAGTTCTGAATAATGAGCTCTCACCTTGTTAAAATCATGAACCATTTGGTGCAATCATAAGTCCAAAGACATGCATGGGATTAGCCAAACCAATCAAAATCAAACAGAAGCTTCTCCATTATGTCCCTCCCTTCCCAGACCCAGTGCATTTCAACAAGGAAAATCATGCCATGAGGTTGTAATAGGAGCTAAACAATAAATATTCTCTCTTTAAATGTTTGTTCAGTTGCTGAGGAGTCAAAATGACAGCTCTATACATCTGCATTTATAGAGATTACATTTTCTTCCCTTATGTTTCCTGAATCTTTTTCTCAGCAAAGTCTCTATTCCAGCAGGCAGCAGAGAAGAGAAAAAGCAAATTAAAAGTATCTGCCATTTCCGGGAGGGTCAATTATGCTCCAAACTTGAATTACGAAAAGCCCTGGTGGTGAAGCATAGCTGGTTTGATTTGGTCTGCCCTTGTAGCAAAAATTTAAAATCTTGATGGGGCTGCCCGCCACACCATAGATCAAAGAGAAAGGATAACTTGGGCTGGGAATAAAATGTATAGTTTAAGATCTGTTTAGCCCCAAGCATCCAGCACTTCTCTGTGATGGGTCATCAAAGGCTCTGTGCAGATGACGTCTCAGTTAGCCCAGGGAGCCAGACACCACCAGAGCAAAGAGAGGTGGTGAGCAGACACCAAGACACATTTCTTTTATACTCTCAGCACAGCCTGGGAGAATCCTACAATCCCTCAAGTTTGGCTTTTCCCTGAATCAGCAATCCTAAACTTGACTGCAATCTTGCCGAGCCCCATTTTATTCTTCTAGCATAGTTTTCCTTAATTTGTGAAGTGGAAACCACCTACTTCCCAGTTTCTTGTAGTGATGGTTAAATATACAGTACAAAAATCTTGGACCCTACCACTAAACCTACTGAATCCAATATAAGAGTGTACCCAAGGGACCTACATATTTAAGAATTTTCCCCACACTTCTTCCCATGCTTAATTTCCCAGTCATGAACAGTAGCAGCTACAGTCTGCTTCCTAGCAGACTCCAAATCTCCCTCAAAAAATTAAAATGCACTTACTTTCTATTATAAATGAAATGGCCAATTACCATCAGTAACTATCTGTTATTTCTTTTCTAATTCAAGCCTATCTTTATATGCAATAAAGTCTACTTTATCATCATAATCACCAGGTCCTATAACATAGTAGAAAAAATAAATTATATACACATACATAGAAATATGTATGTAATATATACATATATATACACACACACATATATAATTTTTTTGAGACAGAGTTTTGTTCTTACTGCCCAGGCTGGAGTACAATGGTGCAATTTTGGCTCACTGCAACCTCTGCCTCCCCAGTTCAAGCAATTCTCCTACCTCGGCCTCCAAGTAGCTGGGATTGCAGGCATGCACCACCACACCCGGCTAATTTTGTTTTTTAGTAAAGACAGGGTTTCACTATGTTGGTCAGGCTGGTCTCAAACTCCTGACCTCAGGTGATCCACCCGCCTTGGCTTCCCAAAGTACTGGGATTACAGGCATCAGCCACTGCACCTGGCCTGTATTATATTAATAGATATTACCTAGATCTATCAACCTATTTATCAATGGCTATCTGTGTTCTTCACATAGCTGTGTGCCAGCTATGGAGGCTGCTTGTGGTATGCCTGGTACAGCTGCAGCCTCATAGGGAGCCACCTATAGACCAATCAGCACATGCCTTCTCCCCTCTGAAGCCTATAAAAACGCCAGATGACTCAGTCAGACTTGAGGACATGAAGGGATGACCAATATAGAAATATCTATATATGTCAATATGGAATATATATATATAGAGAGAGAGAGAGAGAGAGAGAGAGAGAGTGAGTTAGAGAGCTATATATATATTTTTTTCTTGTGTTCTCTATGTAGGTATAAATGGAGATATAGATCTTGAGATATATATCCAGATAGGTAAGAAAGAGCAAGAAAAGAAAAATGGGTAGGTTCCAGAGTTCTTATTTCTACAGCTATACACAAAGCTGAGTTGATATATTTGACTTACTTTTTTACTGCCTGTTTGAAATTCCTTTTGCCCTTCACCACCACTCTAGGTTGTCAGGAGTCTTTTACTGGAATGATCATATAAATCATAAATCCTAAAGAATCTAAATATCTAATGGTCTGTAATCTGGTTAAGATCATTATATACTTTTCTTTTAACCTGAGACACTTTTGAGTATGAGAGTTCTATTAATATCATGCTAGTATAGTATACATAAAATGAAACAATCCCAAGCAAACCAGGATATTTGGTTGCTGTGCTGCCAGCTTACTTTAAATTCATGCCTATGGCCTCATGGAGAGCTCTCCATGACCACTTAATTGAAGAAGAAGAAATTCAATTCATTTATAAATTGTTTTTACACAATATGCTGGCAGAACTGGAAGAGACAGTTACATCATCATAGTCAGACTCAGATATGGCCCTATGTATATATGGTTTTCTACATTACTCCACTGAAATTTACTAATAGACATTGATGGCAGCAGCAGCCTGTCTGGAGTGGCTGTTACCATGATGCTGGCTTCTGTGGGGGAGGTGCGGCTAGGGCTGCTTGCTCAATGGAGCCAGTGGGAGCCTGGAGCAGGTGGGAGTCCCACCCTTCTGGGTAAAGCTGTGGCCACCCAGCAGCGGTGTGAACCCAGGCATCTCTGCACTCTCAGGGGCTCAGAAAGGGCCCCCATTGCCCCCACAGTCTCACAAGTACCTGCTCCCACTACCTGGCCTCTCTCTGCTCTCAGCATCTGCTCTGATCTCTGAGCAAAATTGAGGCTGAGTCCAGGTGCTGTTGCAAGCTGGATGGGTATAAGCATGCTTGGGGCAGTGCTGACATGACAGCACCATGTTACCTTAGCCCCCTCCACACTCTGGGCACCAACGAGCATGGAGGGAAGCCAAGGGAGGGTTGGGGGCAGTTCCAAGCTAGCCTGCAAGTGTCCCTTGGCAGGAACAGCCTTGGCAACATGAACAGCAGCAGGAGGCAGACAGGCTCTGGGGCAGAAAGGGGCAGGTCCCCAGTGAAGCTCTACCTTCAAGCTGGGAAAGGCGGGAGGGCTGGAGGCTGGGCTGCCAGTCCCACAGAATGGAGTAGAACTTATGGTGCTTTTACCAGGTCCACCCATCACCACCAATGGACCGATAAGCATGCATTCCCTCCCCTCTGAAGCCCATAAAAACCATGGACTTAGCCAGACTTGAGGAGACAACAGGTCCACCCATTGTGGAGAGGAGCTATCCATCACAGGGTCTCCATTCTGCTGAGAGCTGAACACTCAACAGGATGACCGGCTGCAGAGAGGAGCTACCCACTCCAGGGTCTCATCTCTGCTGAGTGCTGAACATTCAATGGGATACTCCACCTGTGTAGAGGAGCTATCCACTGTGGGTCTTCTCTGAGCTGTTATGTCCCTCAGTAAAGTTCCTCTTTGCTTTACTCACTCTCCACTTGTCTGCCTACCTCATTCTTCCTTAAGGCAGGACAAGAACTTGAGACCCACCAAATGGTGGGACTTTTGTGTTACTAAAAGACGTAACACAAACAGTGCTGAAACATGTTCCTTCCTTGCTAGGTTGTGAGTGACAAGAAAGAGGGAAGAGAGAAGGAGAAAAGAGCTGCTGCCTTTTGGAGATCCCAGGCCTAGGAGCTCCCCAGGCCAGGGCTGTGACACCCTCTTTGGGGCTCTGCAGTTCCTGGCATCTCCAAGATTCTATGCATTACTTCATTCTGCATTCCCTGGTGCCAGCCATGGAAACTGCTTGTGTTACATCTGGTCCAGTTGTAGACTCGCAGGGAGCCAGAGCAAATGCCTGCTCCTGAAGCTGCACACTCTGCCACAGCCAGCATACCTGGCTGTGTGTGGTGGCTGGACCCCATTCTGCTCGCTTGCTCACACACCCCTTGCCATTCCACTCTCTCGGCAGGCATGGCATCCAGGTCAGTAGCACGAGCTGAGCACAACCTGCCAGGCTGAGTGGGAGCAGTGGGCCTGAGCAAAAATCAGGCAAAGGCACCACTGACCACAGAGGTTTCCAGCTAGTGAAACGACACCCCAAGGATCCCGCAACAATGTGACAATAGTAGAAGGAACTTCACAGTATTTAATGGGTTTCATATACTCTTTCTCACCACGAGTAAATCAATCTGATAACATGAGTAAATCAATTTCTATGTAATAGTCAGGATTAATTACCCTAATAAACAAAGTTGTCCCTGTTTGAAGGCACACATAGCTAAGTGGCAATCCAAACTTCCAGTTAAAAGGAAGTATTATGTTTTCTTTTATGGAAGTGTTCCCTTTTGGGTATAAAAATCTCTAAACCAGAGGATTCTAAAGTCAAAATAGTAGGAAAAAAAGTATTTTATCAATGGTTTATTATATATAATACTGAAAGGTGCAAATCACATTTCCACTTTATGTTTCTCTATCACTGTGCTTTGGTACAATAAAAATGGTTGTTGGAAAAAAAGCATCATATATTGAAAAGCATCTCATAATTGGCTTTGTAACTGACTTTTCAAAAGGGTATTCCACTGTATATTGGTCCAACTATTTCTAATTGATGGTAAAGTCAGCAAATTGCATCAATAGATGCTAACTGATATACTTCTTTTGCTGCAGATTGTGTTTCTTGATAAGAAGCAATATAGTCTGGGATGTTATTGTGGGTAAATGAGTAGGTAAGGTAGTCCATAAATAGTATTTTTTTTTTTTTTTGGAGACAGAGTCTCACTCCATCACCCAGGTTGGAGTGCAGTGGTGTGAACTTGGCTCACTGTAAAATTCGCCTGCTGGGTTCAAGTAATCCTCCTGCCTCAGCCTCCCAAGTAGCTGGGATTATAGGCACATGCCACCACACCTGGCTAAGTTTTGTATTTTTAGTAGATATAGGGTTTCACGGTGTTGGCCAGGATTGTTTTGAACTACTGACCTCAGGTGATCTGCCCACCTTGACATCCCAAAGTGCTGGGATTACAGGCATGAGCCACCATGCCCAGCCCCATAAATAGTATTTCTAGCAGATGGAAATTCAGTGCAAATCCATATTTAATGTAAGTGCAATCCAAGCAAGGACAAATTGCCATCCAATCCATAATGGATGGTTTCTAATATAATTGTCCTGGCAGCAGATGGTTAGCTGGTCCCCATGGATATGGGCTAGCAGTGGTGTCTAGATTGATCCTGTTGGAGATTGATCACCTATGCTTTTGAACCCATAAATAATGTATCTCCTTATTACTTTGGCCTTTCTTTTATTTCAAGAGCCCAATGAACCAGCACAGGGATGGCTGAGAACAAAAGACTGAAAGAGTGATCTTGTCTAGCTGACTATTGAGAAATCAGTGAACATTTTTACAGTACAGAAATATTTTCAAATTATTGGCCTCTTTCCAGCATTTCAAATCTCTCACCCATGTCTCTTTAACATTGGTCATATAATCCGATTCCTTCGAACTCTCTGAACATCCAACCATGTTCCACCAGCCTGTTAGCCGAAGCTTGCAGATCGTTATAAATCCATCATGTGTGCCATAACACCTTCCATGCACAGAGGAAATTTTGCCTATTTGATAGATTTCCTTTATCAGTCTTTCAGGGCTACCAGATCTGAGTATGACTATCATGATATAACTTTCTCTTCCAGCTCTGCCAGCTTTTTGTGTTGAACAATTTATAAACTAGAGTTGAATATCTTCTTTTCCTTTAATCACCTGATCATGGATATGGCTTGACAGGGAGTTGACAGGCAGCACAGCAAGAGCAGATGCCCTGCAGGAATGATTGACCTACTCATGCAGTTTCCTTGTACATGTGCTTGAGTTCAGTTTTATGTATACCACTTTCACCTAGTGATGTAGTACTGTTAAGCAAACTCAAATTTATGGCTTATGGTTATTTGAACCATTAAGAAAGCAAGCCAGGATATTTGGTTGCTATACTGCTAGCTCTTTCAAGCCATGCCCAGGTTCTCATAGAGAGTTCCTCCATGACCAGTTAATTGAAGAAGAAATACAAGTATAGTTTATAAATTTTTTTTTTTTTTTTTTGAGACGGAGTCTTGCTCTGTTGCCCAGGCTGGAGTGCAGTGGCCGGATCTCAGCTCACTGCAAGCTCCGCCTCCCGGGTTTATGCCATTCTTCTGCCTCAGCCTCCCGAGTAGCTGGGACTACAGGCGCCCGCCACCTCGCCCAGCTAGTTTTTTTTGTATTTTTTAGTAGAGACGGGGTTTCACCGGGTTAGCCAGGATGGTCTCGATCTCCTGACCTCGTGATCCTCCCGTCTCGGCCTCCCAAAGTGCTGGGATTACAGGCTTGAGCCACCGCGCCCGGCTATAAATTATTTTTACACAATATGCTGTCAGTGCTGGAAGAGGCAGTTTCATCATCGTAGTCACACTCAGATGTGGCCTAATGTATATATAGGGTTTTATATTACTTCACTAAATTTTACTGATAGGCTTGATAGTAATAGGAGTAATTTCATAGTATTTTATGGGTTTCATACATACTCTTTCTTAACTACATTGATACCACCAGCAAATCAATTTTTTCTGTAATAGTCAGGATTAATTACCCTAACAGATAAAGTTGCCATTTTGGGGAGTCTGTAGGTCACAATTATTTTCATAGTAGCATTAAGACATTCGCTATGAGCTCAGCATTCAAAAGTTGAAAAGCCTAACTCCCAATGTGATGGTATCAGGAGGTAGGGCTTTTGGGAGGTAATTAGGACATAATGGTGGATATAAATGGGATTAGTACCATTTTTAGAAGACATGAGATGACAATATTATTTCTTTTTTTTTCTTCTCACTTCCATGTGAGGATATAAAATGGCCACCTGAAAACCAGGAAACTGACCCTCACCAGACACTAGGGTAGCTGGCACTTTGGAGTTAGGCTTCTCAGCCTCTAGAACTACGAGAAACAAATTTCTGTTTTTGAGTCACTCAGTCAATAGTATTCCATGATAGCAGCCTAAACAGATTAATACAATGTTGTTTGTCTTTTCACCATGCTAAGATTTTTACTGATGGTACAAAAGAGTGATGGATAAAAATTCTATATTTAACATGAATCAGGCCTTGTTACCAAACAATAGGTACTAGTAGTTTGTTAGTCCATTTTACATTGCTATAAAGAAATATCTGAGAATGGGTAATCTATAAAGAAAAGATGTTTATTTGGCTCATGGTTCTGCAGGTTGTACAAGAAACATGACACCAGCATCTGCTTGACTTCTGGTGAGGCCTCAGGAAGCTTTTAGTCATGATGGATGGTGAAGGGGAAACAGGCATGTCACATGGCAAGAGATGGAGCAAGTAAGATGCCATGTTCTCTTAAACAACCAGTTGTTATGTGAATTTAAAGAGCAAGAATTTACTCATTACCATGGGGAGGGCATTAAGCCAGTCTTGAGGGATCTGCCATCATGACCCAAACACCTCCCACTAGGGCCACACCTCCAGCATTAGGCATTACATTTCCACATTTTATTTGGAGGGGACAAACATCCAAACTACATCAAGCAGTCATCATATCTTTCATTACTATAAATTTGTGTGTGTGTGTGTGTGTGTGTGTGTTTTTAAAGCCAGTGTAACTTAAGAGACCCTTTGAAAAAGTAGTACAAGTTAATTTTATTGTCTTAATGCTTCAGTACAAGATTTTTTAATACTTTGTATGACAAAGTGGAAAGTATGCATAAAGCATTTCTAAATACTAAAATCTAATTGTCTTAAAAAAAAATCATGCTATTGTTGGAGTGAGGACCTAAACTGGTTGCTTTTTCCATGAAATATCATTTTTATTTGAATAAATGAGTGATACTAATTCACTGTTTTTCAAAATAAAGTGTTTGGCAGATATTTTCTCAAAAATGAATAAAATAAACTTATTACTTCAAGGAAAACAACTGACAGCATTTATAACCAATGATAAAATTCAAGCTTTCAAGTGTAAATTAGAAATTTGAAATTTTTTATCGGCTTGCCAGCTCCCCAATATTGAAAGAGTATTCTGAGGCTGGTGTTGATATTATGAAATATAATTGAGAGATCATATAAATGAAATGTACCAAAATCTGGAAGATTTTCTAAGTCACTAAGCCAATGGTTTCAAAATAAATTCTGTATAATTTTTCAAAACCAGGCATGGATAAAAATTAGATGAATGAGTTTTAATGTAACAGAGAGCAAAATGCTCACTGATATGGTTTAAGATACCATATTATAAGCAACTCTTAAAGCTCAACTATTTGTTGAGTTTTGGTGTAGTATCAAAGAAAAACCAGAATAACCTGAAGGCTATGACATTTCTCCTCCCTTTTCTAACTACCTAGCTGTGTTTGAAACTAGATTGTCTTTGTACATTTCCATTGAAACAATCTATTGCAATAGATTTAATGGAGAGGTAAATATAAAAATCTTTTTCCTACTAATCAATTTATTAAACAGATTTCAAAAAATATTAAATAATTTTTCACTTACTTTTTGAAAATGTAGTGATTCTTCATAAAAACATATCACTTGTTATGTAATTATTTTATCTTTTTTTAGACAGATTACTGGTTTCTAAAATTTTTAAATTAATTTCTCATATAATAAATATTAAAAAGAACAATCCACACAAACAAAATCTCTTTGGAGTGTTAAATTTTTTTTTTAGTGTGTAAAGGTCTCCTAAGAACTTTAGAACAGTTTGGGATTGACTTCTTTAAAGAATAGTGGTTATTTGCTGATAATAACATAGTTATGCTCCAAATATCTAGAAGTCCACACTGTAATTTTCTTATCAGAATTTTTTCATACCTGCTTACAGCATCCTGATCTGCTGCAACATTGTAAGTGCCAATGCTGAGCTGTTTGTACTGATTTCTGGACCAAGTAAAGAAAGATACTTATTTTTCCTATATCATACTAAAAGATGCCAATTTGGAGCCTTTGCAATAAATTGCTAGGGGCAAAACAATCAAATATATCATATGTGGCACCTAAAATTATAAGAGCCCTACCAAAACAATAGGCTCTACCTTAGTAGTACTCATTTCAGGGTGTTCCAATATTTCTTTGCCTCTGAAGGGAATCCCAGCAGACAATCCCAACAGGCCAGAGAAGAATGATTTCTAAAAGTAGGTAACAAATGCAAGTTTCCAAGACATGAGATTTCTTGCTACTTCCTTCTTACCGGGTCTTATTGGCATGAGAAAATCAATGTAGTAAACCAATGTGTCCTGAGGGATATGAGAGAATCAAATTTCCTGCAGACTAGTTACAGCACAGAGTTGATATAACTCTGATGTGAGAGAATAAAGTTGTACTCTTGCCCAAGTCAAGTGAAAGAAACCTGTTAAAATTTTCTTATTAGTATAGAGGAAAATACACTCAAAATATTGATAGCTACATATCAAATGTTAGCGATTATGCTAGTTTTCTCTAGTAAGGAGACTGCAAGATGTCACTCACTAATTAAATGTACAATAACCATGGCCGTTCATCAAGGCATGTTGATTTTTTGCATAGTCCATATTTGGTTTGTTTGAAAGGATATGTGATAGGTGTAACCACCCCACATATTTTAAGCAACTGATGACGGAACTAATCTCCAAGAGGCTCCCATGAGTGAAATATTACCTTTGTTTTATTATTCTCAAAGAATGGGTAGGTCCTGGGTCCTCACTTTCCAAAGCTTTCACTTAATGGGTCAAAGAATCAATAAAAGAATTCTCAACTTGCTGAGTATATCTACTCTAACTATACTTGTAAGAATGGGGAAATAATCATATAGCAGTTTCACTTTGAAGTGAGCTTGAGTCAAAATGCCATTTACCACCTAACCCCATAAACTTTCACTCTGAGCAGTGGACCATTAGAGTTTTTATTTCAGTCCCCAAAGTTTATTAGTAGCTGAGATTCATGATTCAATTATTCTAAAAAATTATAGATTTTTCTTTCCCCAGTACACAGCCATCTTCTTATACCTGTAACAGCTATCATGTAAATGCCAACTAGTTTAGAGAGGAAGACAATTTCAGCCCATCCTTGTGAAATAATGTCAAGGATATTTCTCAAGCCTCTATAGCATCCTTTTTTATTTTTTTTTCAAGAGAAACTAGTCTTTACTGTTTCAGATATAGATATTGATGGAGGGGAATTGGTTGAAGACCTGGGACTCAAATCAGATTAAGTAGGATTTTATTTCTAGGGACCTCATTATCAATAAGAGACCATCAAAGTTCTCTGTATGTCCAAACATTCTGATTTCCATCCCTTTCTTACTTCTGGTAGCTAAGTGCTGCTGCCTTCTATGTTCCAGATATTCTACCATCTCCCCTACAATTATCCTTCAGAAAAAATATAAAGCACTTTTCAAGGATACTAGGACTCTACATTGGCAGTTCACTTCTCATGATTTTGCAGATAGAATTCTTCTAGATGCTCTCAAAGGATGGAGACATGGGGTGGGAAGCCAATAACCTGCAGAAAATCCCTCCCAGTCTCTCCATATTACCAAATATTGGGACTCTTTCTTTTCATTATATCAAAGGATTTCTGGCTTTTCCACTTTATTCAGTGAAGGTGTGTTTTTATTTATTTATTTATTTATTTTACCTTGGTTTTAGTTAACCATTGGTCCAAACAATTAGAACTATTTCTACCTTTTAAATCCCACTTACAGAATCCAAAATAGTAATTTACTCAAGTCAATGAATGCAATGTAATATAAAATTATGTTTCCACTTTTATCTAGCCCTCTCCTACACATATTTTTTATTATTTGCCAATGCCATTATTATAAATTAAAAATTATATAATAGTTTTATTGTATGTCTTTATTTTCCATATTTAACATTTAATTAGCCCCTGAGTCCTACTGCAATCTGAGTATGATTATCTATATGGAGGTAACTAAGGATGATGGAATATAAGGACTATGGTAAAGTGGCTCAAGAAAGATTGTTTCCGTTCCTTCAAGCAAGGATTGACTATGCTTCTCAGATAAGTGAAGGGTTGCTTCTAGCAAAGGATATCGGTTTTGGTGTTTGGGTACTTGTAATTGTACAAATCCTTCCACAGTTTCCAATTTAAATTCTATAGGTCTCAATCTGAACCAAGATTGCAACTTTCATTAGTAAGGCTAGTGAACACAAGTTAGACTTGAATGCAACAATACACAGGTTTAGTCTAAGTCTAGTTTTTGGATATGTCAATGCTGAGGCTGCAAAATGGATTTTTATCTTCAATAAAGCATATATTGATGAGATTGAGAATTCAAAACCCCCAGCTTGTCTTTTTGCATGTTAATCTCTCCAGTGCAATTAGACTTAGCTACTTTCCCCTTTTTTGTGAACATCATACAGTGATATATCCCATTACCATCACCTCCATTACCACCTTGTCTGTCAAAGCTGTTCTTCAGTAGGTACTTGATGCCACATTACAAGGGATAATTTAAGTACCTGTTTTATGACTACATACCACTAGTATTCTTTTTTAAAATAGTAATTTAATTTTCACTGCTTTCAATTCTTATAAATAATTGCAGAAACCCAGTCTGAAGTTTTGACTAGTTGTTTGCCTGTTTACCTGAAGCTACATTTTGAGTTAATAATATACAAGTTGGCTGGGTGTGGTGGCTCACCCTTGTAATCCCAACACTTTGGAAGGACGAGACTGGTGGATCACCTGAGGTTAGGAGTTTGAGACCAGTCTGGACAACATAGTGAAACCCCGTCTCTACCAAAAATACAAAAGTTAGCCAGGGCTGGTGGCGGGCACCTGTAATCAGCTACTCAGGAGGCTGAGGCAGGAGAATTGCTTGAACCCTGGTAGGCGGAGGTTGCAGTGAGCAAAGACTGCACCACTGCATTACAACCGGGGTAACAGAGCCAGACTCTATCTCAAAAAAAAAGAAAGTTAATATTAATGTTAAAAAATATACTTAACATAAAATATTATAACTATTTTATGTGGAAATGAATGAGGTATTTACAAATTACTCCAAATAATGGAGAAGTGAAAACTGTACATTGGGTATCCAAAATAAGTTACAGAAAACAGTAGCATTGACTTGCCAGCAGAGCAGAGCTGCTACATCTTCCATAATCAGAAAGATTGAGTGGCAGACTTGGATTATTGGCTTCAAGATCATGTCATATTGACTGGGATCAGGAAGCTGCCACATACAACTGTTGCCTCTAGAATTATATTATATCTGCTATATCTTCACTTGCAGATAATATATGCCCTACTTTCTGTCTTTTGATATGTGTAAAGCTAGTGATAGAACACTAAAAGTTATATTATTGCTATTATAGAGAAACCCAATACGTCCATGGATATGCTTGACATCAGAAAAGTCTTCACCATACTCCCCCTTCCAAAACTAAGTAAGTGCATCTGATTATTGAATTCAAATCAAATATAGAACCTAAGTCACAAAGGAGTCTGGGAAATTCGTTTATAGACTTAATAATTTCTGAATTTTAAATGGCACAGCTAGGATGATGACAGAATGAATATTCTGTACCAATTCATTATAGTCACCATTTCCCTTTGTTAAATGAATAATAGTGATAGAGTAATAATTAAAAGAATTCCCACTTGCAAGCCCTTTCTGGGTTGGCCTTTTCCTTCTAGGGATCAGACTATTCATGAGGTTGAAATGAGCAGCCCACCCACTCAAACAGTCCACCCTCTCAAACTGAAGAGATAAGCAACAATAAAAATACATTTATACATACTACTTATAATGGTCAGATGGGAGGACATAACTCAAAAACTACACTTGTACTTCTCCATCCAGGCCATTTTTGACTGAAATATTAATTTAATAAATGAAGGCACGATTCTTCTGCATTATAGTTACCACGGTTGCACCCTGTATATCAGTGATACATATCTTACTACTGTTTCTGTAATTCAGTGAGGCCAATATCAGTATTAAATTCTAAATTTTTGTATCAATTCATAGAAGCAATAAAAAATCATTAAGAGTAGTAGGTAAGTTAAAAGTATAAGCTAAAATATGTCTAAGAATATTCTAGAGAGAAAATATAAGCACATATAATGTTTATTCTCATGTTCAATTTCACTTCAGGGAACCTCTCTGCAAATCCCTTTAAAGTGCTGAGTTAAAGGAAGAAACAGTGCTTGTTAGAAGCCTGAAGTTGGCTAAATTTAGATATGTAAATGTCTCCACAGGGCTTGCTTACACTCCATAGGCAGTCTGTACAATCTCTCTGTTTTTTTTTTCCCCCTCCTTCTTACTCCATCCCTAATTAAAAGAGCTGTTCAGTTACAGGGTCAAATTTCTCATGCTGACCTAGCTTTGCTGCAGCTTTGAGAGGAGTAGAAACCTGTATATCACAGAGCAGTGGCAATTAGTTCTCCAGTAATTAAGGAGTGAAGGGTACTAGCAAATGGAGGTGTACCCCTTCCAGCCTGCTGAGTGGGAAAACACAAATTGGATTAAGGAGAATTTTCTAAGTGCTGTTTCCCCTAGAAATGGGTTCATCATTTCTCGTAGAAATGGCTTACAGTCCTGGGAAGAATCTCAAATAAAGTTACTGTAATTCTGAGTTAGATTGGAAAGTGAAGACACTCACACAAACCCACTCAAGAAGAGAGGACCTTGGAATTCATCGGTGCCACTTATAATGAGGAAAGAAACCTCCCTTAGCCACACACTGCAGAACTCTAACATGTTGTCATGCTTATTTTAGAGTCAAACTTGTTGGATATAATCTGGATATAGAAATATAAACAAAGTTATTGTTTTTAGTATTATTTTGAATTTTCAGGTGTTTAAATACAAACTTTCTTTTTTTTCTGCAGGCAAGAGAGAACCAGTAAGTTCACTTAAGCAATGGGAACTTTACTGCCACAATAAATATTAAAAGATTCAAAAATATAATCATAAAACTATCAGGAACCCAAGTAGTTTTAAAGGCTGTTTAATAATTTAATGTCTTTCTTATTGCATCTTTATTTTTTTTTGGTCTATGTTCAAATCCCTTCTCACTTCTGCCCAGTTACTTCCCTAACTATTACTTCCCTAACTCTAATCTGCACTTATCTTGTTGGTAGACTATATATTTCTCAGTTCACAAAAAAGCTTACATACATTGTTTTCCTAATATAAGTTTTATTCCACTTGGAGGTATATTTAGCTGCTACCTACATTAATCTATTTTGGTTGTGGGGAAACATTTGGGTCTGGAGAACTAGAGATGGCTTCAGGCCAATTGCCTGAACATCTGTACTGGTCAACTGTACAAGAGTGACTTATATTGGTAAGCATTTATTTCTTGCATTTATATGATGTGTTGACTGAGGTTCAGTGAATTTCGGTAATGCTGGTTTAGCTTCAGACTACACAAAAGCTCCATGATCCATGAACTAGCAGTTACCTAAGGAATGTTTTTCTCATAGTGCAAGGAAGGAGTGTAAAAGACCATCATCAACCTGGAATTACATTGTCAAACGTCTGTTTGAGTCACTTGCTAACACCTCATAGGAATAAGCGATTTTGATAGCCAAGCTCAAGTTCAATGTACTCTAACCTCCATGGGACCATAGGATTATAGATATTTAATAGTATTATGGAAGAGTAAAAAAAAAAAAAAAAAACAAACACTGGGATCAACAATCCAATTAAAAATAAAAGCTCCACAACCATGCCTACTTTATTTCTCACTAAAATGCATAGACCCTGAAACTCAAGATTTGCTGCTGTATAGAACCACATCAAGGAAGATGTAACCTGTAGTTTGCATCAGCTCCCGTAAGTTAAAGGGCTCAGTCAGACAAAACTGTTTAAACTTTAGATGTCAATTCCAAGTCCCAGGCCACCTGTGCTTCCAACTGACTAGCTATAAATCAGGGGTTCCCATTACCTTCTCAGGTTTTTTCAAACAGAACAACTCATGGATCTCAGGAAGTCACTTTACTTATGTTTACCAGTTTATCATAAAGAACATAAATGAACAATCCAATGAAGAGGTACATAGGATGAGGGCCAAACGTATCCCAAATGCAGGAATGCCTATCTTTGTGGAAGTGAGGTATACCACACACTAGCATGTGGATGTGTTCACCAATGTGGAAACTCTAAGCCCAGTAGTTTAGGGTGTTTTATGAAGGTTTTATTACATAAGTACAATTGATTAAATCATTGGCCACTAGTGACTGAACTCAATTTCCAATCTCTTTCCTCTCCTCAGAGTTTGGGAGAAAGTGGCTAAAAGTCCCTACATTCTCATCTTGGTTTGATCTGTCTGGAGACCAGCCCCCATTGTGAAGCCATCTACAAAGTCCTCATCCAATAGTCATCTCATTAGTATAACGAACACACTCATTACTCAGGAGATTCCAAAGATTTCATGAGCTCTGTGCCAGGAATGGGGACAAAGTATTTTTGTTTTTTAATGCCATAGTAGTCATTTTGGCTACATGGCTGAATAAGAATCTTTGAAATATAGAATAAATATAAGTTGAAAAGTAATTATTTAAAATATAGTCAAACCCACATGTTAAAGCAGAAATACAAACAATATTCATAGAACCCTTGTCCTAAGATTATATTAACTGAGTTTAGGTGAAAATTATGTAAATTTGAGAGTTCCCTTTCAGTTTTCAGAAGGAAATAGCCATACGCATAAAAGGATTAAGTCTAAGCAAAACCGTATGCATATCTGTATATGCACACACAGAGACACATTAATAGAAACATGAGTAGACAGTCAAATGCATAAGCAAGAAATCTCTGTTTTTTGGGACACCGCCGTTTGAAACAAGGACCGAATGAACCTTTGTCATACTATTATAAAGATCACAATTTTCTTCTTTTAGCTTTAAAATAATAAATAAGTTTTGACCAACATTATTGCAGAATATCTTTGTTATTTTTTATACAATGTTCTCTGTATTCTCTGGAAATCATAAAAAGAAGTAAATTGCAAGCAAGTAAACAAGCAAATACATTCATGAACACTTTTAAATCTAAGAAAAAGCTTTCATGCCTCACAAATTTCACCGCAAACCAGTAAACTACATGAGATCAGGGACTTGGTTTGGTTAGTTTTTTTTTATTGCTATATCCCCAGTGTGCTTTGATCCATTTCTAGCATGTAGGTCAGCACCCTACAAATATCTAGCAAAGAAATAATTCCCCATGAATAAATTCTTTATGATTTTTTTCACAAAAATGTATGGCCAAGGAAAAAACCCAATATGGTTGAGGGCATCTCCACCAGCCTTTCCCACTAGAAAATACGTTTTTCAAACTGAAGTATGGAAAGAGCTGTCACTGAAGCCGAACACTGACCATTCTGACAACTCAGTGCAGTCGGTCAGCTTGAGGTCACATGAAACATGAAACATGAGATTAGAAGCCTATTTTTAATCAAGATGTTCCTTCTAACTATGGGAAAGAATAGAATCCTTGTGAGAAATTAAAGGTTAAGAGGCATCAAAGACGTCAGTAAAGAAGTCAAAGTATCAAACCTGAATCACATAAGCATACGTCAATAGAAATTGTCAATTCCAGCACCTAGGACAGTACGTGACAGATAATAAAGGTTCAATTAAATACTTTTTTTTTTTCCATTTGGAGCCAGAGTCTCGCTTTATCACCCAGGCTAGAGTGCAGTGGCACAATCCCAGCTCACTGCAACCTCTGCCTCCTGAGTTCAAGCAATTCTCCTGCCTCAACATCCCAAACAGCTGGAATTACAGGCATGTGCCAGCATGTCCAGCTAATTTTTATATTTTTAGTAGAGATGGGGTTTCACCATGTTGGCCAGGCTGATCTCGAACTCCTGACCTTAAGTGATCTGCTCACCTCGGCCTCCCAAAGTGCTGGGATTACAAGTGTGAGTCACTGTACCCGACCAATATTTACTGAATATTTAGATGAATAATTTCCTTATTACCAGTTTATCTGCTCTCAGGAATCCTAAAAAAATCATAATTATCACAACCAAATAATGAGAAAAAAATAAAAGATTAGTATTCCAGTTCCTCTCCATCATTAACACCTACCTACCATCAACTGGTATTTTTCTTGTTTGTGTGTTGGTTTGTCCATTTGATATTTATCTTTCTGTTAGACTGAAAGCTCCATGAGTACATGGACTTGTTATGTTCCTGTTGTATCCTCAGCGTCTTGAATAGTGTTTAGTTTATTTACAATGCTGAGTGAACATTGGTTTGAAGAAATAGTAATTATAAAGATCATCAAAACAATGGGTTCTAGGATTACCTCCCCTGGGAGCCAGCCGTATTTTTATGCCATAGTATTCCCCTGTGAATGAAAATAGGTCTTTGAACACTTTCAGCTTGCTTCAGTATGAAAATAATTAAGAAAATGATTTCTTTAAACATTGTCCTTCTCCTGAAAGTCTCATTTAAAATTAAAATATCCATTAAAATAATAACAGAATAAGTCATTACCACTTTAATGCAAGGCGGTACATGGAAGATTCTCATTTTATCTTAGGGCATGGAGCTTAGGTAGTGGTGAATTCCCAGTGTTTCCCCTTCAGCATGTGTCTTCAAATTCCACATCTACCAGGAAAGTTGTATAAAATGGAAATCTTATTTTTCTATGAATCACATTTGAAAAATGGCATTGAATATTCCATGCCAGCGGTTGAGCCTATTAGGATAGGATAAGGAGACAGCTGTTTCAAGCAAGCTGCAGAAAGCAATTAAGTGAGAGACAGTAGGAGAAAAAATTCTTTTTAATCTTTAACTTTGTAGTATCCAGTGTTCTAATATGCTAAGTAGTCTTATCAACTAATCAACTTTAAAAATCTCACGAGCATAGCCACTTAAAAGAGAGCTTTTCATTAAACTCTGTTCCAAGAAATTCTAAGGCATAACATCACATCTGTCTTGTCTCTGAGATAATATTCCCTCTTAAACCTTGGAACTGACCAACCAATTACACAAGCTCTTTTCTTAACAGCAGCTGAGATTGGTGAAACCATTGTTGGGTTTGATGAGTTCCCTATTCCGAATATTTATCTGAGGTCTTTCCCAAGATTAGATCCAGCACACCTTTCTAGCATAGGAATTGCATAGGAATCAGCTCCCTATCTATGGCATTTGCATTAAAGATGGCATACAGAGGCCGGGCACAGTGCTCACATGTGTAATCCCAGCACTTTGGGAGTCCAAGGCAGGTGGATCACGTGAGCTCATGAGTTCAAGACCAGCCTGTGCAACATGGCAAATCTTGTCTCTACTAAAAATACAAAAAAAAATTAAAATAAATTAGCCAGGTGTGGTGGTGCATGCTTATGTTCCCAGCTACTCGGGAAGCTGAGGTGAGAGAACTACTTGAGCCTGGGAGGTGGAGGCTGCAGCAAGCTGAGATTATACCACTGCACTACGGCATGGACCACAGAGTGAGACTCCATCTCAAACAAACAAACAAACAAAAGACAGATTTTGAAGACATGAGCAGGATTGTAAAACTGACCAAGTTTGACTTCATCATCATTCTAGCATCCCTTTAAATCATGCCATTCCCACTTTCTGGAGCCCTTCCTGAATGTGCACAAGATAAAGATGCACAAGGACGGAGGCTGAGCACCAGTGGGGAGGTTTATTAACAACCTTCTTTTTGGTGAAATTATTTTGACCATCTAGGATGAACAACCTGAGACTAAGGGGTTACCAGACTAAGGGGACACTCAGTGAGTGCTAAAAACAGGAAAACTCTGGCAAACCAGGATGGTTTGTCACCTTAATACCAGAAGAAACTGCCTAGAATACTGCTCTGTAATTCCCTTATTTCCTGCCAAGTGCCCTCCTGTTGCAGCTATACACATTTCACCTAGAAGACCATTACTAACCTTCCAGGCCTCATCCGCATGCTTACTTACTATAAGAAGCCTTCCTGCACACCTCCAAGATGGAATTACGTGCTTTTTCTAGAAACGGGTGATATCATCTTGTTTTGAACCTCTTGAATAGCATTTATCACACTATCTTAGTTTCCCTTTTACTTGTTTACACCCCCTTGGCTTCTTGTATGCAGCAAACATACCGTGCTTACTACTGTAACCCATCCACTAATTAAAAATACTTGGAAGATGACAGCAATGAGTAAGTATTAGTTATGTTGAAAAACTCTTTCAAACAATATAGGCAAGAATGGTGAACAATCACAGTGGTCTAACAGTGATGCAGGCTTGAAGGAGAAATGGTGAACACCATGTTTTTAGAAATGTTCAACCATCTCTCAGGTTATACTGCATGTGAATCCTTCTCTAGGTAAATTTTCAAGTTAATTGAACACAAAGGTCCCTTCACACTGACTCATCTTTAGACAGATGTTTCCTCAAGCAACAGTATCAGAATTATCTAAATCCCCAAACTTTGATTCTATTGATATGGAGTCAGATCTAAATATTTCTACATTTTATAACCTACTGAAGAGATTCTGAAATAGAGCTAGTTTTGTTCAAGTCTACTAATGCTTATTACACAGTTAAGGTGAAACTACATGCTCTGGGGATATTAAAAACAAAAAGGCATATAATCCTCTGGAAACTCATAGTCCAGATAAATGAAACTGAGAACTTCTCACCAGGTAGAGTATATTTATGCCTTAGCTTTCTTGGCTCTGAATAAACCCAGCACGGGTCCCATACCAAAACCTTTCTACTCTGGTTTATTAGTCATATTCATGGATCTAGAGTAGGGTTTTCAATGCCAGCTGTACACAGGAATCAGGTGAGAAGCTTTAACAATATATAAATGCCTCACCTTTTCCCAGGCGGTACTAATGTAATTGGATTGAGCGTGGCCTTTCCAGTTAATTGTAAGTTTCAGCCTGAGATGAGAGCCCCCACAAACAAAGTGAGGGTTAAGCTGAGATCTGAGGTATTAGTAGGTCAGGTGAAGTGTGGGGATGCATGTATGCATTTGTGCGTGTATGTGTGTGATGGGAAGAATGGTTAGGTAGTATGGTAGTGAGAATGCAAATCTAGGCAAAACTTTTTCACTTAGGGAAGTTTTAATGTCCTCCTGCAATGGGGAAATGCCTACCATTGAAATTAATTACAGATAATATGTGTAAAAATGCTTTGTAAAATGGAAGGCATGGCTTAAGAAAGTACTGTAGGTAATTTAATTTAACTAAATTTTAAATCCTTAATGCTATTACTTTCAACCTGAAGAAACTAAATTATTAAGAGATCAGCTCTTCCCATATAGGTCATGCTTTTTGGTAATCTCTGGTTATTTTACATTATTTTTCTTCTTGGAAACAGGGATCTATACCCAGATCCTAAATTACTTTTAATCCCATTTGACTACAGAACATTTTCTTAAGTGTGTGGTTCTATGTTCTTGCCTCATTAATTCTTACTTGGTGAATATCATGGAATCTTTCTTGAATAAATAAGTTTGTGATCCCTCAGGGAAATCAATTAACAGTGTGTAGGAAATTCAAGTTAGTGTGTCCTGACCCCAGGACATACCAGGGAATTGCCTTTAGAGAGAAACTGCTAATATCAGCTCACTCTACTCTAATGGTCCACTTTCTCTTTAAAGGAGAATGCTGGGGAGTGGAGAAGTCGGGTACTTAATTGAGTTTGGTTTGTGCCAGTTCCTTGTAATTTCTTTGAAACTGGTAAGTGAAGGTGAATTGCAACCCTCTTCTTATAGAGGCTCTTTATATTGAAGGACCTATCCCATGGGGTCAACAACATAGTGAGATGTTGAAAGCATCTCTGCCACAGTTGCCTTTACCTAATGAAAAATCCCAAGTGTGTCAACAAGTACCTGAATCAGCTCAGAAGAGGATCTTCTGAAGCTGCCACTAGTCAAGCAACTGAACTTGAAAGTGTATCCTTCCCAGGCCAGCCTTGAGATGGGTGCAACCCTGGTCAATAACTTGATTATAGCCTGTGAGTGACTGAGACAGAGGCTTTCAGCTATGCTTTGACTGCATTTCTGACACACAAAAATTATGAGACAATAAACATCTCTCGTGAGAAGCCAGAAAATCTTGAGGTAATGCTATTGCTCTACTGCAACAGGTGATTAAAATATCAGTTTCCCCAATTCCAGTGGGATGCCAGTTGTCACCCTTCTTACAACTCTGATCTAGTACCACCAGAATGGGGACTTTAAGACCTTTTTGCTCTATGCATCAGCCTACCCAATCCCACTCTCAGCCCAATGTTCTTGTCATCCTAAGCCCGAGCCACAATGCTCCTGACTGCCCCCAGCAGGAATGTTCAGTTATTTATAACTAATATAAATGATTTCATTTGATTCTCAAGAATGTTGTGAAATATTTATTATTATACCTATCTTACAGACAAGGATATTGAGGCTCAGAAAGAATACTCAGTTTGTACAAGTATAAAGTTTAAGACAAAAGAACATAATTTTTTTTCTTTGTTTAAAATTATACTTTAAGTTCTAGGGTACATGTGCACAACGTGCAGGTTTGTTACATATGTATGCATGTGCCACGTTGGAGTGCTGCACCCATTAACTTGTCATTTACATTAGGTATATCTCCTAATGATATCCCTCCCCCCCACCCCCACCCCACAACAGGCCCTGGTGGGTGATGTGCCCCTTCCTGTATCCAAGTGATCTCATTATTCAATTCCCACCTATGAGTAAGAACATGTGGTGTTTGGTTTTCTGTCCTTCCGAAAGTTGGCTCAGAATGATGGTTTCCAGTTGCATCCATGTCCCTACAAAGGACACGAACTCATCCTTTTTTATGGCTGCATAGTATTCCATGCTGCATATGTGCCACATTTTCTTAATCCAGTCTGTCACTGATGGACATCTGGGTTGGTTCCAAGTCTTTGCTATTGTGAATACTGCTGCAATAAACATACGTGTGCATGTATCTTTATAACAGCATGATTTATAATCCTTTGGGTATACACCCTGTAGTGGGATGGCTGGGTCAACTGGTATTTCCAGTTCTAGATCCTTGAGGAATCGCCACACGGTCTTCCACAATGGTTAAACTAGTTTACAGTGCCACCAACAGTGTAAAAGTGTTCCTATTTCTCCACATCCTCTCCAGCACCTGTTGTTTCCTGACTTTTTAATGATTGCCATTCTAACTGGTGTGAGATGGCTCTCTGTCTGTTATTGGTGTATAAGAATGCTTGTGATTTTTGCACATCGATTTTGTATCCTGAGAATTTGCTAAAGTTGCTTATCAGCTTAAGGAGATTTTGGGCTGAGACGAAGGGGTTTTCTAAATATACAATCATGTCATCTGCAAACAGGGACAATTTGACTTCTTCTTTTCCTAACTGAATACCCTTTATTTCTTTCTCTTGCCTGATTGCCCTAGCCAGAACTTCCAACACTATGTTGAATAGGAGTGGTGAGAGAGGGCATCCCTGTCTTGTGCCAGTTTTCAAAGGCAATGCTTCCAGTTTTTGCCCATTCAGTATGATATTGGCTGTGGGTTTGTCATAAATAGCTCTTATTTTGAGATACGTTCCATCAATACTGAATTTATTGAGAGTTTTTAGCATGAAGGGCTGTTGAATTTTGTCAAAGGCCTTTTCTGCATCTATTGAGATAACCATGTGGTTTTTGTCTGTGGTTCTGTTTATACGCTGGATTTCGTTTATTGACTTGCATATGTTGAACCAGCCTTGCATCCCAGGGATGAAGCCCACTTGATCATGGTGGATCAGCTTTTTGATGTGCTGCTGGATTCGGTTTGCCAGTATTTTATTGAGGATTTCTGCATCAATGTTCATCAGGGATATTGCTCTGAAATTCTCTTTTGTTGTTGTGTCTCTGCCAGGCTTTGGTATCAGGATGATGTTGGCCTCATGAAATGAGTTAGGGAGGATTTCCTCTTTTTCTATTGATTGGAATAGTTTCAGAAGGAATGGTACCAACTCCTCCTTGTACCTCTGGTAGAATTTGGCTGTGAATCCATCTGGTCCTGGACTTTTTTTGGTTGGTAGGCTCTTAATTATTGCCTCAATTTCAGAGCCTGTTATTGGTCTATTCAGGGATTCAACTTCTTCTTGGTCTTGGGAGAGTGTAAGTGTCCAGGAAATTACCCATTTCTTCTAGGTTTTCTAGTTTATTTGCATAGAGGTGTTTAGAGTATTCTCTGATGGTAGTTTGTATTTCTGTAGGTTTGTTGGTGATATCTCCTTTATCATTTTTTATTGTGTCTATTTGATTCTTCCCTCTTTTCTTCTTTATTAGTCTTGCTAGTGGTCTATCAGTTTTGTTGATCTTTTCAAAAAACCAGCTCCTGGATTCACTGATTTTTTTGGAGGGCTTTTTGTGTCTCTATCTCTTTCAGTTTTGCTCTGATCTTAGTTATTTCTTGCCTTCTGCTAGCTTTTGAATTTGTTTGCTCTTGCTTCTCTAGTTCTTTTCATTGTGATGTTAGGGTGTCAATTTTAGATCTTTCCTGCTTTCACTTGTGGGCATTTAGTGCTATAAATTTCCCTTTACACACTGCTTTAAATGTGTCCCAGAGATTCTGGTATGTTTTATCTTTGTTCTCATTCGTTTCATAGAACATCTTTATTTCTGCCTTCATTTCGTTGTGTACCCAGTAGTCATTCAGGAGCAGGTTGTTCAGTTTCCATGTAGTTGAGTGGTTTTGATTGAGTTTCTTATTCCTGAGTTCTAGTTTGATTGCACTGTGGTCTGAGAGACAGTTTGCTATAATTTCTGTTCTTTTACATTTGCTGAGGAGTACTTCACTTGCAACTATGTGGTCAATTTTGGAATAAGTGCAATGTGGTGCTGAGAAGAATGTATATTGTTGATTTGGAGTGGAGAGTTCTGTAGATGTCCATTAGGTCCGCTTGGTGCAGAGATGAGTTCAATTCCTGGATATCCTTGTTAACTTTCTGTCGCGATCTGTCTAATGTTGACAGTGGGGTGTTAAAGTCTTCCATTATTATTGTATGGGAGTCTAAGTCTCTTTGTAAGTCTCTAAGGACTTGCTTTATGAATCTGGGTGCTCCTGTATTGGGTGCATATATATTTAGGATAGTTAGCTCTTCCTGATGAATTGATCCCTTTACTATTATGTAATAGCCTTCTTTGTCTCTTTTGATCTTTGATGGTTTAAAGTCTGTTTTATCAGAGACTAAGATTGCAACCCCTGCTTTTTTGTTGTTTTCCATTTGTTTGGTAGATCTTCCTCCATCCCTTTATTTTGAGCCTATGTGTGTCTCTGCATGGGAGATGGGTCTCCTGAATAGAGCAAACTGATGGGTCTTCACTTTTTATCCAATTTGCCAGTCTGTGTCTTTTAATTGGACCATTTAGTCCATTTATATTTAAGGTTAATATTGTTATGTGTGAACTTGATCCTGTCATTATGATACTAGCTGGTTATTTTGCTCGTTAGTTGATGCAGTTTCTTCCTAGCATCGATGGTCTTTATATTTTGGCATGTTTTTGCAGTGGCTGGTATTGGTTGTTCTTTTCCATGTTTAGTGCTTCCTTCAGGAGCTCTTGTAGGGCCGGCCTGGTGGTGACAAAATCTCTCAGCATTTGCTTGTCTGTAAAGGATTTTATTTCCCCTTCACTTTTGAAACTTACTTTGGCTGCATATGAAATTCTGTGTTGAAAATTCTTTAAGAATGTTGAATATTGGCCCCCACTCTCTCCTGGCTTGTAGAGTTTCTGCTGAGAGATCTGCTGTCAGTCTCATGGGCTTCCCTTTGTGGGTAACGTGTCCTTTCTCTCCAGCTGCCCATAACATTTTTTCCTTCATTTCAACTTTGGTGAATCTGCCAATTATGTGTCTTGGAGTTGCTCTTCTTGAGGAGTGTCTTTGTGGCATTCTCTGTATTTCCTGAATTTGAATGTTGGCCTGCCTTGCTAGGCTGGGGAAGTTCTCCTGGATAATATACTGCAGAGTGTTTTCCAATTGGTTCCATTCTCCCTGTCACTTTCAGGTACACCAATGAGACATAGATTTGATCGTTTCACATAGTCCCATATTTCTTGGAGGCTTTGTTCATTTTTTACTCTTTTTTCTCTAAACTTCTCTTCTCACTTCATTTCATTCATTTGATCTTCAATCACTGATACCCTTTCTTCCAGTTGATTGAATCGGTTACTGAAGCTTGTGCATTTGTCATGTAGTTCTTGTGCCATTGTTTTCAGCTCCATCAGGTCATTTAAGGACTTCTCTACATTTGTTATTCTAGTTAGTCATTTGTCTAATCTTTTTTCAAGGTTTTTAGCTTCTTTGTGATGGGTTCAAACTTCCTCCTTTAGCTCAGAGAAGTTTGATCGTCTGAAGCCTTCTTCTCTCAGCCCACCAAAGTCATTCTCCATCCAGCTTTGTTCCATGGCTGGTAAGGAGCTGTGTTCCTTTAGAGCTGGGGAGGCGCTCTGATTTTTAGAGTTTTCAGCTTTTCTGCTGTTTTTTCCCCATCTTTGTGGTTTTATCTACCTTTGGTCTTCGATGATGGTGATGTACAGATGGGGTTTTGGTATGGATATCTTTTCTGCTTGTTAGTTTTCCTTCTAACAGTCAGGACCTTCCATTGCAGGTCTGTTAAGAGTTTGCTGGAGGTCCAGTCTAGACCCTGTTTGCCTGGGTATCAGCAGCAGAGGCTGCAGAAGAGTGAATATTGCTGAACAGCAATTTTTGCTGCCTGATCATTCCTCTGGAAGCTTCGTCTCAGAGGGGTACCCAAATGTGTGAGGTGTCAGTCTGCCTCTACCAGTGGGTGCCTCCCAGTTATGCTACCCAGGGGTCAGGGACCCACTTGAGCAGGCAGTCTGTCCATTCTTAGATCTTAAACTCTGAGCTGGGAGAACCACTACTCTCTTCAAAGCTGTCAGACAGGGACATTTAAATCTGCAGAGGTTTCTGCTGCCTTTTATTTGACTATGCCCTGTCCCCAGAGGTGGAGTCTACAGAAGCAGGCAGGCCTCCTTGAGCTGCAGTGGGCTCCACCCAGTTGGAGCTTCCTGGACGCTTTGTTTACCTATTCAAGGCTGAGCAATGGCAGGCAGGCGCCCCTTCCCCAGCCTCGCTGCAGCCTTGCAGTTAGATCTCAGGCTGCTGTCCTAGCAATGAGGGAGGCCCCGTGGGTGTGGGACCCTCCAAGCCAGGCACGGGATGTAATCTCCTGGTGTTCCATTTGCTAAGACCCTTGGAAAAGTGCAGTATCAGGGTGGGAGGGATTCAATTTTCCGAGTGCTGTGTGTCACGGTTTCCCTTGGCTAGGAAAAAGAATTCTCTTACCCCTTGTACTTCCCGGGTGAGGTGATGCCTTGCCCTGCTTCAGCTCTCACTAGGTGGGCTGCACCTATTGTCCAACATGCCCCAGTGAGATGAAGCCGGTACCTCAGTTGGAAATGCATAAATCACCCATCTTCTGCTTCGCTCGCACTGGGAGCTGTAGCCTGGAGGTGTTCCTATTCGGCCATCTTAAGAACGTAATTTTTAACTCCAGGTTCAACACACAGTGTATTATCTTGAAGCTGCCTCTGCATTATTTTCTTAAAGTTATTCTTTTATAGTTAGAGGAGCTATTACAAGTTATTTGACAAAAAGATTTAAAAGATATCAGATTATCTGTTCTAAGTGTCAAGTGAGTCAATATACCTGTTTTTAAAAATTATTGTACTAATATAAGATGTTGCTATTAATATACATTCTCTATATAGGCATATTTGTATTTGTACGTTTTCTTGTTTGAATTTTGTGGAAATTCACACTGCTAAGTGTCAATTAAAATATTATCTGATCCTTGAGACTCACACATATATTTGGATCATTAAATTTGACCTTATGTATATGTGATTGGATATAATATGTTTTTCCTCTCTGGCTTCTGTTAAAATTTTCCATTTTTATTTTACTTTTGTTTAGTACAGATTAAACAGAAAGGAAATATTAATGTCATGACAAATATAGTTCATGAAGATTTCTTTTTCTCTACTTAACATGCTAAGGAGCAGGGGAAAGAGCGATTTTTTAACACAAACCATCCCAGATCTTTAAATTTGTATGTAAAACTGGCACTAGTTCATCATTGCTTCTGCTGAGGAAAAAAAAAAAAAAATCAAAGTCACCCAGGAGGGTTTTCCTCTCTCTTTCTTTAATAATGGATACTTTCAGAGACCTCCTGAGGTCCCATTCCCCCTGTCATGTTTAAAGGGTTTATTGTTTCCAGAAAAGCTTTTGCTGCTCCCTCTGGAGACTAAGCCTATCCAAGGTAATATTAATTCTGTGCCTCTCTCTTGTCGGAACTCAACTTCAAATGGAATATATGAGATGAAAGCTGAAAGAGAGGTTATGTGGGCTGTCATCCACCATTGTGTCTGAGGCATCAACTGTGCTCAGAACAAATTAGGTGTCAGTCCGGTAAATCACAGTCAGGAAGCGAAATCAGTTTATAGAAGACTTATTTGGTCTTCTGGAAGGCTCTTCCATTCAGAGAACAGTTCATCTTTCTTTTCTTTTTGATAATTAAAAAAAATCTGAGATTTAGCTGGTCATTTTTATTATCTCCTCAAGCCCCATCCCAGCTCACTTCATTTCCCCCACAAAGATGAAGGACTGTCGCTCTGAAGGACTAGTTCCATTTGCAAAACCATTCACATGGAATGTCTCTTTTTTAAGTCTAATTTCCTAAATAAGGAAAGATCTAGGAAGAAAAGGAAGAGGAGGTGAGGTTGGGCAAGGGGGTGATGGGGAAGGAAAGGGACATGTGACTTCGCTGCTGGCTTGTGTGGTGTGTGCAGATCAAGGAGAGAACACTCAGGGAGAAGAAGGTCAATCTGGCTCTCATGGGATTTGTTTCAGTTTTTGAAATCCTTCTGGATCCCATTAGCCTTTCATTAAGAAGTTTGATGGCAGAAGCAAATAAATTGCTTTTCACTTTGGAATATAGAATTTTAAGCCTATCATAACTTTAATGTGAGAGAAAAGGACGCAAGAGAAAAGAAAATGAAATATTTGTATTTTTCATATCAGGCTCAAAACCATTCTGCTTTAACCTAAAATAAAAAACGCATTGGAATTTATGAGGAAGTAAGAGACCAAAAAAGAGTACGAGAATCAAATTCATTTCATCAGCACTCCAGTTTTGATGACTAATGATTTCAGGACGCTGTTATAAATTTTTGAAATGGATCATAATTATTTTTATAACACATTTGCTTACAGATGTCTGCTAAACATGGGTAGAGTTAAACCTGAAATATTGAGTTCTTTAAAGTCATTTTTTCCAGCTAAATTATAGCAGTGAATTGCTGTGTGTTCCTCTAGGTATATCTTCCAGAAACTAGAACGTTAACCCTCCCAATTTACCTAGGTACTAGAGCACAAATGTAACCTTTTTTAAAAGATTTAAACACTCAAAAAAACCCCAAATAGTATACCATAAAGAAATTAATTTCTGTTTCTAGATGTACTACATAGGCTCAGAACTTCTGAATATACAATATTGTGAAGGTAATGAGAATTTTTTTTTTTTTTTTTTTTTTTGAGACGGAATCTCTCTCTGTCAGCCAGGCTGGAGTGCAGAGGCACGATCTTGGCTCACTGCAAGCTCCGCCTCCCAGGTTCATGCCATTCTCCTGCCTGAGCCTCCCGAGTAACTGGGACTACAGGCGCCCGCCACCACACCCGCCTAATTTTTTGTGTTTTTAGTAGAGACGGGGTTTCACTGTGCTAGCCAGGATGGTCTCGAATTCCTGACCTCGTGATCCACCTGCCTCGGCCTCCCGAAGTGCTGGGATTACAGACGTGAGTTAATGAGGACACTTTTCCAAACTATTTAATTCTTAGGTTTATACTTAAACATTTATTTTAGAAATTTTTAACACTTTCAGAAACTAATTTTCTCACAATTAGGCTATTGTAAATTCCTCCGTCCCAATGAAAACAAAATCAAAGCCTACAATGACTCTCAATCTTACAAATAAACTATTATCTTGAGCTAAACTGTCTAGAATAATTAGTGTTCTTATTCCCTTTCCACTGTACTCCATTGCTTAATGCAAAATGGAGAATGTGCTATCTAAAATGAAATATGCCGTTTGAACAGGTCAATCTTTAGACCTACAGCACACTCATAGCCTGTGGAAAACAACAAGAATGTCAATACAGCCATGTGGCAAACACAAAATTCTGGCCATTAATAGGTTAGATTAATGACCAATGCTCTTAAACTCTTTAGTGTCATGTTATAAAGCATAGTGACAACAAATATTTGGCAAGATCTTTTAAAGTCTAAAACAAAAAGTTATTTTTTATACATAGTTCTATCTTACAATTCAGTTACTCATGCATTTGTTAGATTATTCAGTGTTTGTTAGATTATTCAGAAGAAACAATCCATTTTAGTCTTAACCTAGTCAGTTTTTCTTCTTACACGTTTTTACATAAAAAATTACTAAAATCACAATTCTGAGGAATTTCTTTTTAATCAAACAAATACTGTATGCTTAAACTAGAACCTTTTGAAGCATTAGGAAAGGAAATTAGAACCTTTCTTATTCTATTTAATATGATGTTACCAAATTTATAAGAACTCTTTTCCTCAGCTTTTCTTTATACTCACAATCATAATTTGAAAAATATATCTCAACCCCACAGTGAACAAACATCCATGCTTATTCCACATAGGTACTGCCAGCAGTGCCTGTGGTATCCTTTCAACTCTGACAAACTCCTCAGGGTTGTCAAATGTCCCATAGAAAACCAGTAAATCATGTATCCTCCTCAGTTTGGATCAGAGCCAAGGTTTTTTTTTCCTCAACTTCAAATAAAGCTGCTTCCTTGTAGTTCTTCTACAGTATATGTGAAAGTGACCGGGGCTACCATGGAAAGAGTAGTCACTGAAGAAGATAGCCAAGGATTGGGACTGTCTAGAGATGATGAATCTGAAATGTGGCTGCTTTCTGTTCCTGGAGCACTGTGGGTAGAGCATCTCACAACTTTTTGGAGCCTGAGAATTTTTAATTTCTTTAAAACAAACTTGACATGATCGCCTGAACTATGGCCAGTAACAGACTGTTTTGCCCATACATTTATGTAAATGTCCATACATGTACTGGTTTTGGGGCTTTTGAAGGGGTGGTTATTAAAACTGTTTCCATGTAAATAATTTCTGAATTGTTTTCTTTGGTAGTTGATACAATCATTTTTCATTGCTTCTGAGAAAGTTTAACTCCATGAGATCATTTGCCTAAATTTGACTTTGGTATAGCTTCACATTTTGTCTACTTTCTTTTGTTTTTATGATGGTTCTGAGAGTCATAACACAACAGGAAGCTATGCAAAAGTCGGTAGTCCTAGAGATTTACGGTCTCCTGATTTCACAATGGGATTTCATACAGATAAGATTGCGGGGAAAGTTAAACCTTATGTTAATAGTACATCTCTTACATATTCTAGGGAATATTTGAAACCATCGGAAAAGTCACCAATATTTAAAATATCTGCTACACAGTCCATTTCCAGTAATAGGATTGATACTATCAACTCTTGTAGGTGGTTTGCAGGCTCTTTCAGTCCTGAGATAATTCAGTATGCTGGTTCATCCTCTTCTCACCTGCAAATGATGATGATTATTTCTCCCCTTGCTTTTGTTAACACTGATACTATGTAGATGATATGAAAGAAAATCACAATTAAATAAAACATGTACAAATTAATGATATTACTAGAAAGGTCCTGCCACTGGTCATATCCGTGCCACCACTGTGCACAAGTCTGGAGGTTTTCTTCTCACTGATCATTCCTCTTGTCTAAATTTCCATTTTATCTGCATTTGTCTGCATTACTACTTCTCCCTAATTAACTTTGGGTAAATTTGACTGGAGATATAACCAGAGATTCCATAATTTCATTTTTAAATAATTTCCTGGTATCCTGACCAATCACAGTTCTACAGAGGGTAATTACTGAAAACCGGAATTGCTACTTGCCTCTTCACTTGATCTAGTACTCTTATTTGAGATTTTATATCATCTCCTAATAACCTACTTTATTGTTCCAGTCTTGTCTCTCTCTCTCTCTCTTTTGCCAGACATCATGATTCCTGATTTTCTGTCGGACTCCAGGATCCTAATTTTATGTTCAGCCTGACATCCTTGGTATATATTCTCTTCTTTCTTCTGTTCTGTTTGTGGTCAGCACAGGACAACTCAGATATAACATCAAGTTTGTTTAATAGTCATGTTTGCTTGTTTCCATCAGCTAAGCTTCTGATTTCCCTTCCAGTTTCCTTTAGCTACTCCACATCTTAATAGACACTGAGTCATTCATTTGGTCTCTGGGCAGGTAGTACAAATACACTATGCCCCCTCTCCTAAGGCCTAGGTCAGGTTACAGCATCATATCAATGGGAACTGTGGTCAAGGATTCTAGGGGATTTCTAACAGTTAATGGGACCAATTTGAGAAATAAGAACCAAGAGGATAACCCAGAGTACGTAAGACATTTTGCCTTCCAAAATTTCTACCAAGGGGTGATAGAGGTTTGCTAGTAACTGACGTGATATACTTCAGTTTTTTTCTGCCACTTGCTACTTCACCTCACTTATATTCTTCTTTCCTCAACTGCAAAGTTATCAAACTATTGCTCTTCTCTTTACTATGAAACTTATTTTCAAGATTAGTCACCACCTAAATCTCTGGTTCATTATCTCTCATCCACTGGTCCTCTGGATTTTGTTTTTCCTCTCTTTCCTAAAATTAAACTGTTCATTGTACTGGTAATCCTCAAATTGCCAAATCCAACAAGCCACTTTATTTCTCATACTATTGAGATTGTGACATTTGCAATGTTGAGTACACACTCCGTAAAATGCTCTTCTGTCCTGATTTTTATGCCCAACACCCTTCTGTCTTCTTTATTTCAGACTGATCATTTTCTATCACACTGAGCATTCTATTCATCTGTCTATCCCTGGAACTTCCCAATTCCTTTTAAACCATGCAAAAATTAAGTTTCAGTTTTCTTGCTTTGCTTGTCATCAAATTTTCAGCCCTTTTCTCTTTCCTTACACTCAGACCTGTATTTCCAGCTGCTGTCAATTTTCCATGGCTGTGTTCCATGGGTATATCTGACACAATACAAAAGAGACTTAACTTTTCACCAAATCACTTTATTTTTCTCTGTTTTTACCTCCATGTTTCATTCAGTAGTCCCAACTAAAGGTTTCATAGTTCTTTACCAGCACTCAATTTCTGCTGATCCCACCCCTCCCACAGATGCCTAATCCTTCACTCTTCTCTCATCTACAACCTCACTGGCATTTTTATTTAAGGCTCTCATCATCTCTCAGTCTGACCCCAAACATCCCAAACAAGTTTATTTTACCACTTTCCTGGCCATCCCTTCAAATATATGCCCCGGCATGTTCTTTTTTCTTTTTTCACCACTTTTAGGTCATATGAACATATCATGCTTTTGTTCCCTTTCCTTTTCTCATGCAGATGTCTCTGCTAAAATGTTTTTTTTTTTTTTTTTTCTCTTTCCTGGTCATGCAATTTCTTTCCTGGTCATGCAATTTTGTTTGTATAGTCTTCTGATTCTTATTTCTTCCTGGATTATTCCTGGCTCCAATTTACTTCAAATAAATTTGCCAACGTGCAAAGTAATCACAACTTGTTGCTGTTTTTGATACTTGCACCAGGTGCAAACTAAAGTGAAGCCTATCTTTTGTTTTGCCCCAGAGCTGCTACTAATCTGTGACAGAAAGGTCTCCCAGACTTTTCTAATGGGACAAAGTGACTTCTTAGTAGAAAGGATTCTAGTTTTTCTCTCACTTCTTTCAATTCTAGGATATTGTTGGAACCCAGGTGTACTTGAAATGTACTAATTGAATCCAAGACGTGGGGAAAGGCAAACCTAAAGGAGCCAATGGAGCCACATAGGCTCCGTGATGTAGGCTGGAGCCACTTGGATTTATTTATACTCATTTAAACATCTCATATTATGACAGTTGGCTTTTAGGAGATCAAAGGAGCCGGTGCAGAAATGTTGTTTTCCTGACTGTGCAGCACACAAACATCATTTAAATGTCCCCTCAACATGTGCTCACATCCAAAGCCCATCAGAGCATCAGGCAGCAATGGGAGCTGGCACCGTGCCCTCATTATTAGTCTTGCTCCATTATGATGGAAATAACAGAGACAGAAAGCAGGATGGGGGAGTGGCACGGGGTTAGATAGCTCCTTGGTGGGGTTGGGGGGCGGGGGAGTAGGGAGTGGATGCAGACATAGTCCTGATAATGTGATGTTTGAATTTCAATTTTTTTCTGTTGAAAAAGCAGATTGATGCGAGAATGGCTTCATAATCTCTCTGGCTAGAGGTGATTTTTCAAACTCCTGCTTTAGTGTCTTTGGAGATAGAGCCCGGTGGCCACATGAGGCCTGAATGTTGAGATTAATCCCCCTTGTTTGGAAGATGGAAGTGGCAAAAGAGACTATAGATACATCAGGGCAGTTCAAAGGCCAGACTCCAAAAAGCATATGATGCCAACAAGCAGTAAAATTTCTATTCAATCTTCTTCTAGAATCCAGTTTGCTTTCAGCATATTGTAAGTGCACTTCATGGGATGATTTTCATAACATTCATTTATCAAATACATATTAATATTCAAAGAACTTTTATATTTACTCATTCATTTGGAACATACATCTCTCCTATAATGTTATAAAGATTCAAAGCTGGAAATTCCTCAGAGATCATCTCTCCAATGCTCACATATACTAAAATCCAAAGGGATCTTACTTTGCCTAAAATCTTATACACAGCTAGCAATATTGGGTCCCACGCCTGTTGGATTTTCACTCCAGAGCTTTTTACATGACCCAGTGCAACCACTTAGACAAGAATTTATTTATGATTTTTCATAAGATGATAATTGTTTGAGAGCATGTATGTGTTTATTGGGTATAAGGGGAGATTGGGAAATTGTGCCTCCTGCAGTTGGGAAGGAGCCCTGTGAAAACACTTGAGGCATTTTAGTCTGTGGTGGGGTAGAAGTGTCCAGTGCAAGTGGAATGCTATTAAAAGAAACATGCCTACAATTTTTCTTGTGAAACAATCATTTCAGAATGCTTATTTCTAGTATTACACAATGGGGGTAGCTTTCTATCTTTGCCACTTTTTTTCTCTGCCCTTTATTTTGGAAAAAAAAATCATGTACAGAAATATGAAAGTAAGAGAGAGGAATACTCCTGGTATTGATTGTTGCTCTCTCCATTGGCCTTTACTGCTATAATTCCCCACACAGACAGGACATATCTTCCCTAGGGTCATTCTAGAGGCAGCAGATTGATTATTGGTCTTAAGTACCTGTTCACAAAGATATCCTTTGACCATTCCTCAGACTTCCTATAGAATATTTTAAAAGAAGAAAAACTTAGGTTTCTGAAATTAGTAGAGAGAATTGATGATCCTATATCTCAGCAGATACTTTTCTCTAAAATTTTCTCATCCACATAGTCTCCCAAACCCGCAGAGAGTTACACTGGGCATGTGTTAGGTACTAAACACCTCTCACTGAACACAGCTTCCTCTTTTGAAATACTTTTTATTTCCTACTTGTCTAAATATGCTTTCTAATCAATGTCACATCTCTTTTTTTTTTTGAGATGGAGTGTTGCTCTGTCGCCCAGGCTGGGGTGCAGTGGTGCGATCTCGGCTCACTGCAAGGTCCGCCTCCCGGGTTCACACCATTCTCTTGCCTCAGCCTTCTGAGCAGCTGGGACTACAGGCACCCACCACTATGCTTGGCTAAGTTTTTTGTTTTTTTGTTTTGTTTTGTTTTGTTTTGTATTTTTAGTAGAGACGGGGTTTCACCATGTTAGCCAGGATGGTCTTGATCTCAGTCTCCTGACCTCGTGATCCCCCTGCCTCAGCCTCCCAAAGAGCTGGGATTAGAGGCGTGAGCCCCTGTACCCAGCCAATGTCACATCTAAGAAATATTTATTGAATACAAAACAATGGATTATCTGGATATCTATAGCCTCAAGTTCATGACTATAAGCCTAATACGTAAGAATAGAGTATGATTTCTCTATTTTTTCCTTTCTAGTTATGTCATGGGATTTAGTTAGAGGCTCATTAGAATTATTGGAAATTAAATTTTTTCTACCTTCAAAATATTGCACCAGAAGCTTAGGAAATTGTCAAGGAATAGCTTTGTGATTTGGCCTATCTGGAAGTTATGGTGAATAGTCAACCCGTTACCTCTAGGAAAATGACCCTAGAGTACGCTCTGTGTGGGGCCTTACCTCAGTGAAGTCCAAAGGAAATTCTCAAGATGTTCTCATTCTCTTATGTCTTGCATTACATTTAGTATATAAATGGACCCAGAATAAAAGTGTTCTGTAAATATTTGCTCATTGACTTTAATTTCTCAACTCCCAACATTGATACGATAGATTGCAATAACTGAAGCCAATAATAATATAATTCCCTCTGTTGTACATTATTAGAAGTCAAGAGACTAAAGTTCTTGCCCAAAGTCTGACATGTTATGGACATATAAAACTGTACAAAAGTATTTATCTCTCTAAGAATAAGTTCATTTTAATTTAGTCCAAAAATAGTTAAGTTTTGCCCTATTCACCTTCAGAAGCTTTAGTGAAAAAAGTCTTAAATAAAATGGCCTTTATATTCCTAGGCTTTATAATTTATTTCAAATACTATCATTATAATATTACCATTAGTGCTTATTATAGCTTTTGGATCGTCATCTTTAGTTTAATATTTTATGATATTCTACTCCATTTCTATCATTTTTTCTTATATCTCATTTAAGTTTCATACATGTTAATTGCAGACAAGTATATATTACATCTTTTGCTTTGTTTCATCTGCTGCCAGGATAGGTCAGAACTCTCAACAAATGTTATTACTTGCTTGTATTTGAATCTATCACCAGATGGCACTGGGGACAGAGCTATTGGTTTCTTGTGTGAAAATAAGAGTTGTACAATAAGTCATTCAAATTTTCAGTTGAATCTTATGTAATGTTGGGGGGGGGGAAGATGGCTAATCTATATAACCATGGAAGACAATATTGTGGGAGGAAGGTAGAGGAAAGGCTTGGTATGTGTTTGGGGAATCCATCTGCAATCATTGCCTCCCCATCCAGAGGTCAGAATAGGCGATTATGGAAGTGACAGCCTTGCCATCACTATTTATTCATCTCAATGATACAATTATCAGGAGAGACAGGCAGAGGAAAGCACTCTGAATGCGAGACACAGGAAAGCAACTCGCATCGGAGTGGGGCTTCCCAATAAGTCAGACCTTTTCTTCTCTGCCTGAAAGGGTCACAGGCTGAACTGGCTGTGCTGACTGTCTGGTTGACAGCCCCAGTTGACCGGCAAACGAGTGAAATTTTTGTGCAGCTTGGTGACCACAGATGCCTTATACACCCTCCTTATCAACCTCAGACTCAGCTGCCAGTTCAGAGAGCTGGAGGAGCATAACCATATTGGCGCCTCTCCAGACCCCACAGCCTCATTGCCTGCTACCCTCTCTCACCTCCTCTACCAGGCAAACAAAAGGGTTAACGGTTAAGGATGTTTAGCTTGCTTGCTCTGCTAAGGAATGGGGGAAGGGGATGCATATATTTTAATCCAGAAATCAGTATCATCTGTGTCATAAAGATAAAGCGACATAGTCAGTATGAGAAAGCGTCAGCATGATAGTGTACCTCCAGACTTGAAAGCCAGACTTGAGATTTACATTCAAGCTAGCTCATAATGTGATGCTGAGAAAATCTAACTCCTGTTATCCTTAGTTATCTTCTTTGTTGAAAATGACATTTAAGGACAAATATTCTCTAATTTCCCTATGATCTCACCAAAAAATCCTTTAAGGTTTAAAAACAGAATTTTTGCATGGTGAATTTCTATGAAAGAAATGGTTTCAATGAAGGAATTTAAAGATAAATTTCTAACAACTATCATCTTAAATAATACATTCCACTGAAAAATATTTGAATATATTATTTAACAAACCAGCCAACTACCAAAAATATCATTCAGCACCTATTATGTGTTTTCCATTTTCTATTTCTGTTTTTATCAAGATTGATACAATCAATATGTAGGAAACAATTTAAAGGTAGTAAAAAATGTATATATAATTAAACTGTGTGGCAGCTTTGAGAATTTTCTTTCTTTACCATGCCAACCTCCAACCCTGAAGATTAACTGTAACTGACCAGCTGTTGCATTCAGGAATTTATGACTGCCCAGCTGAGGCCACACCTCAGCAGGGCAATACTAAAGCTGACCTGTTCCAGAAGACTAGAATCCTTCTGGTGGCCAACGCTGGTTTAAAGATTCCCAATGGCTTGACCACACTTTCTTTGGTTATCATTGCTGTATAGGATACTTCTCCCACCCTGATATTTATTCCATCTCTTCTACACATGGAATCCGCTATGTATCATGGTTTTACAATCCTCACAGATTTTCTTGGCTCTCTTCCTATCATCCCTCACAGAGGCATCTCCAACCAAATCCTTGAACAACAAAATCTTCCCTTGACATCTGCTTTTTTGATCTCGCTATTAGCAATAACTAATATAAACTAAAAGCTGTGTATGTCATAAATATAAATGAACAAGTCAATAAGGCATAAAGTGGCATCTGAGAATGGTAAAGATTATGCCTGGCTTCAATTTTAAGGTCTATCAATTGCTGGATAAGTCATCTAGCCTAATAATGTATTCTGTCTGTGCCTCAATTTTCTTCACTTTAAAAAGGAGATAATAGTTTTTCTTATATTTAGAACTTTGGAGACCACAAATTAAGTTAGTATATGTAAATCTGTTAGAACAATGCCTATTGTATCCATTGTATTCTTTTTTCAGCTTGATTGAAGTATAATCAAAAAATGAATACCTTGTATAATAATTCCCATAATCAAGCTAATTAGCATGTATATCACGTCACATAGTTACCTTTTTGTATATGTGTTGAGAACACTTAAGGTTAACTATCTTAGGAAATTTCAAGTATACTACACACTACTATAAACTGTAGTTACCTTGCTGTATACTACATCTCTATAACTTACTCATCTTATACTTAAAGTTTATACATTTTGACCAATATTTCCCTATTTCCCCTACCACCAGCCACTTGCAAAAATTATTACGTTGTTTCTCTAGGTTTAACGCTTTTTAGATTCCACATATAAGTAAGATTGTATAGTATTTCTCTTTCTCTGTCTGGCTTATTTCACATAGCATAATGTCCTCCAAGTTTTTCCACGTTGTTACAAATGAAAGGATTTCCTTATTTTTTTAGTTGGAATAACATTCCATTATATGTATACAGGAAAACTTATCCATTCATCTGTTAATAGACACTTGCTTTGTTTCCTTATCATAGCTATTATGGATAATGCTGCAATGAACATGGGAATACAGATCTCTCAACATATAGATTTCAATTTCTTTGACTATTATACCCAGAAGTGGGATTGTGATATTATATGATAGTTCTATTTTTCATCATTTGAGGAAATTCCATACTGCTTTTTAAAATGGTTGTATCAATTTACATTCATACAAGCAATACGTATGTTCCCTTTACTTCACATCCTAATCAACATTTATTCTCTCATCTTTTTGATAGTAGCTATCTTAATAGGTGTGAGTTGATATTTCACTGTGGTTCTGACTTGCATTTCTCTGATGATTAGTGATGTTGAGCACCTTCCCATACATACTTACTGGTGATTTGTATGTCATCTTTAAAAAAATGTCCATTCAGGTCCTTTGCCCATTTTAAAATCATGTTATTCAGGTTGGTTGGTTGTTTGGGGGGCTTTTTAGTATTTTTTTGCTATTGAGTTATATGAGTTCTTTGTATATTTTCAATATTAACCCCTTATCAGATATATGGTTTGCAAATATTTTCTCCTATTCTATAGGTTGCCTCTTCATTTTGTTAGTTGTTTCCTTTGCGGTGCAGAAGCTCTTTAGTTTGACCTAGTGCTAATTGTTCACTTTTGCTTTTATTGCCTGTGCTTTGGGTATTATACCTAAAAACGTATTACCAAGACCAATGTCAAAGAGCTTATTCCCTATATTTTCTTTTAGGAGTTTTACAATATCAGAGCTTATATTTAAATCTCTAAATCATTTTTAGTTGATTCTGTGTATGGTGTAAGATAAAGATCCACTTTTACTATTTTTCATGTGGATATTCACTCTTCTCACCACCATTTATTAAAGAAACAATATTTTCCCCATTGTGTGTTCTTGACAGTTTTCTTAAAGATTGGTTGAATAGATATTTGAAGATTTATGTCTAAGCACTCTATTCTACTCCATTAATCTGTAAGTCTACTGTTATGCCAATACCATTCTATTTTGATTTCAACAGCTTTGTAATATAATTTAAAATCAGGAAGTGTGATGCCTCCAGCTTTGTTAATTTTTCTCACTATGACTTTGGGAATTTAGTAGTCTTTTTTGTTCCATACAATTTTAAGATTGTTTTTCCCATTTCTCAAAAACAGCAAAAAATGACAATATTGAAAATAATCACAATAAGCACGTGAATCTTTCACCCGCAACCAAGGTATCCAGGTTCTCTCATCGGAACTGACTAGGAGGCTATGTGACCCACAGAGAGAAAGGAAGAGCAGTGTGGTGCAGTGACCCACCTGAGAGCCACACAGGACAGGGGAGCCCCCACCCTCAACCAAGGGAGGTTATGAGTGAGTGTGCTACTCAGTACAGGAGGAGAAACCATGCTTTTTCCACAGAATTGTGCAACCTATGGATTGGAAGATCCCACTAGTGAACCCACGCCACTGGGGCCTATCATCCCAACCACGGAGCCATGCAGATTCTCAACAGCCTCTCATCTGGAATCTGCTTACGCCTACCAACCACTTGGGGAGAGGGGCAACCAGCACTAGAGCAACCACTGCCTGCTGTCTAAGAGGTCTGAGCTCTTTGTAGGAAGGGCAGCAGCCAGCACTGGTACTCACAACCGCCTAACACACTAAGCTCCCTGGGCAAGGGAAGGGTGGCATCTATCTCTATAGTTCCAAGCTGTGCTTTTCCCTTGTTGGAGCCAGGGAGGCTATATGGCTTGGTCCCAAGATGTGGCCACCACAGCCCAACACACTGGCTGTGGCAAACTGTAACCAGAGTGCCTCTTCAGGCCTGACCTCAGTGGGCAGGGCTTCCCTGCAGGAACTCCAATAACTCCAGCCAGAGGCTCAGGGACAGAACCCAGATGTCCCTGGGCCTGAACCTCTAGTGGGAAGGGTGGCCCCAGTCTCTGTGGACCAGCAGACTTTGCCTTTCCTCCTGGTAGTTCTAAGGAATCCGGGCAGCCCAGATCAGTGGGTTTCCCTTCAGTGAAGCACACCCCTTCTGCCAAGGAACAGACAAAGTGTTTCATTAAAAGGGTCCTGTTACCTATGCTACCCAACTGGGCGAGACCCTCCAACAGGGGTTCTAAGATATCCTACATAGAAGCGATCCTACTGGCATTAGGTGCCCCTTAAGGTCAGAGATCCTAGAAGAAGGAACAGGTACCTATCTGTGCTGTCCTCCAGCCTCCATGAGTGACATCTCTAGGAGCAGGAGTGAACCAGATGAATAGGGCCTGAAGTGAAACCCCAGCAAACTGCAGCAGCCCAACAGAAGAGGGACCTGACCATTGAGAGAAAAACAAACAGAAAGCAACAACAACAGCATCAACAACAACAACAACAAAAAAGCCCCTGATAAAAACTCATCCAAGGGTCAGCAGCTTCAAAGATTGAAAGTAGATAAACTCATGAAGATGAGAAAGAATCAACAACAACAACAAAATGTTGAAAACCCAAAAAGCCAGACTGCCTCTTCTCCAAATGATTGCAATGTCTCTCCATCAAGGGCACAGAACTGGATGGAGGATGAGATGGACAAATTAACAAAAGTAGGTTTCAGAAGATGAGTAATAAAAAATTCCATTGAGCTAAAGGAGCATGTTCTAACCCAATGTAAAGAAGTTAAAAACCTTGATAAAAGGTCAGAGGAGCTGCGAACTAGAATAACCAGTTTAGGGAGGAACATAAATGACCTGAAGAAGCTGAAAAACATAGCATGTGAACTTCATGAAGCATACACAAGTATCAATAGCAGAATTGACCAAGTGGAAGAAATGATATCAGAGTTTGAAGACCACCTTGCTGAAATAAGGCATGCAGATAAGACTAGAGAAAAAAATAATAAAAAGGAATGAACAAAGCCTCCAAGGAATACGGGACTTCGTGAAAAGACCGAACCTACAATTGATTGGAGTACTTGAAGGAGACGGGGAGAACGGAAACAAGCTGGAAAACACACCTTAGGATATTATCCAGGAGAACTTCCCCAACGTAGCAAGACAGGCCAACATGCAAATTCAGGAAATACAGAGAACACCACTAAGATATGAAAAGATCAACCACAAGACACATAATCTTATTCTCCAAGGTCAAAATGAATGAAAAAATGTTAATGGCAGTCAGGGAGAAAGGCTAGGTCACCTACAAAAGGAAACGCATCACACTAACAGTGGACCTTTCAGCAGAAACTCTACAAACCAGAAAATATTGGGGGCCAATATTCAACATTCTTAAAGAAGTTTCAACCCAGAATTTCATATCCAGGCAAATGAAGCTTCATAAGTGAAAGAGAAATAAAATCCTTTTCAGACAAGCACATCTTGAGAGATTTTGTTACCACCAGGCCTATCTTGCAAGAGCTCCTGAAAGAAGCACTAAATATGGAAAGAAAAAAACTGTACCAGCCACTGCAAAAACACACCAAAACATAAAGACCAATGACACTATGAAGAAACTGCATCAATTAGTGTGCAAAATAGCCAGATAGCATCATGATGACAGGATCAAATTCACACATAACAATACTAACCTTAAATGTAAAAGGGCTAAATGTTCCAATTAAGACACAGACTGGCAAATTGGATAAAGAGTCAAGACCTATTGGTTTCTGTATTCAGGAGACCCGTCTCAAGTGCAAAGACACACATAGGCTCCAAATAAAGGGATGGAGAAAAATTTACCAAGCAAATGGAAAGCAAAAAAGCAGGGGTTGCAATCTTAGTCTCTGAAAAAACAAACTTTGAACCAACAAAAATAAAAAAATACAAAGAAGGGCATTACATAATGGTAAAGGGAACAGTTCAACAAGAAGAGCTAACTATTCTAAATATATATGCACCCAATGCAGGATCACCCAGATTCATAAAACAAGCTCTTAGAGACCTACAAAGAGACTTAAACTTCCACGCAATAATAGTGGGAGACTTTAACACCCCATTGTCAATATTAGATCAATGAGACAGAAAATTAGCAAGTATATTCAGGACTTGAACTCAGCTCTGGATTAGGTGGACCTAACAGACATATACAGAACTCTCCACCCCAAATCAACAGAATATACGTTCTTCTCAGTGCCATATGGCACTAATTGTAAAACCGACTACATAATTGGAAGTAAAACACTCCTCAGCAAATGCAAAAAACTGAAATCATAACAAACAGTCTCTTAGAACACAGTGCAATCAAATTAGAACTCAGGATTAAGAAACTCACTCAAAACCATACAATTATATGGAAATTGAACAACCTGCTCCTGAATCACTTCTGGATAAATAATGAAATTAAGGCAGAAATCAAGAAGTTCTTTGAAACCAATGAGAAGAAAGAGAAAATGTACCAGTATCTCTGGGACACAGCTAAAGCAGTGTTAAGAGGGAAACTTGTAGCACTAAATGGCCATATCAGAAAGCTAGAAAGATCTCAAATCAACACCCTAATATCACAATTAAAAGAGCTAAAGAGGCAAGAGCAAACTAATTCAACAGCTAGCAGAAGACAAGAAATAGATCAGAGCAGAACTGAAGGAGATAGAAACACAAAAAACCCTCCAAAAAAAAAAAAAAATCAATGAATCCAGGAGCTTTCTTTTTAAATTAACAAAATAGATAGACTGCGAGACTAATAAAGAACAAAGAAGAATCAAATAGACAAAAAAAAAAGATAAAGAAGATACCACCATTGACCCCACAGAAATACAAACTACCATTAGAAAATAGTATAAACAACTCTATGCAAATAATCTAGAAAATCTAGAAGAATGGATAAATTATTGAACACATACAACCTCCCAAGACTAAACCAGGAAGAAGTCGAATCCCTGAATAGACCCATAGTTATGAAATTGAGGCAATTAATAGCCTACCAACCCAAAACACCCAGGACCAGATGGATGCACAGCAGAATTCCACCAGAGGTACAGAGAGGAGCTGATATCATTCCTTCTGAAACTGTTCCAAACAATTGAAAAGGAGGGACTCCTCCCTAACTAATTTTATGAAACCAGCATATTCCTGAAACCAAAACTGGGAAGAGACACAACAAAAAAAGAAAACTTCAGGCCAATACCCCTCATGAACATCAATGTGAAAATCCTCAATAAAATACCGGCAAACCAAATCCAGTAGCACATCAAAAAACTTACCTACCATAATCAAGTCAGCTTCATCTCTGTGATGCAAGGCTGGTTCAACATATGCAAATTAATAATTGTAATTCATCGAATAAAGGGAACCAAAGACAAAAAAACACATGATTATCTCAACAGTTGCAGAAAAGGCCTTTGATAAAATTCAACATCCCTTCATGTTCAAAACTCTCAATAAACTAGATATTGATGGAACATACCTCAAAATAATAAGAGCTATTTATGACAAACCCACAGCCAATAACATATTGAATGGGCAAAAGCTGGAAGCATTTCCTTTGAAAACTAGTAAAAGACAAGGATGCCCTCTCTCACTATTCCTATTCAACATAGTATGGGAAGTTCTGGTCAGGGCAATCAGGCAAGAGAAAGAGATACATCATATTCAAATAGAAAGAGAGGAAGTCAAATTGTCTCTGTTTGCAGACAACATGATTTTATATTTAGAAAATTCCATCATCTCAGTCCCCAAACTCCTTAAACTGATAAACAACTTCAGCAAAGTCTCAGGATATAAAATCAATGTGCAAAAATCACAATCATTCCTTTACATCAACAATAGACAAGCAGAGAGCCAAATCATTCATGAATGAACTATTTGCAATTGCTACAAAGAGAATAAAGGACCTAGAAATACAGCTAACAAGGGATGTAAAGGACTTTTCAAAGAGAACTACAAACCACTGCTCAAGGAAATGAGAGAGGACACAAACAAATGAAAAAAAATTTTATCCTCATGGATAGGAAGAATCAATGTCATGAAAATGGCCATACTTCCCAAAGCAATTTATAGATTTAATGCTATTTCCATCAAACTACCATTGACATACTTCACAGAATCAGAAAAAAATATACTTTAAATTTCATATGGAATCAAAGAAGATCCTGTATAGCCAAGACAATCCTAAGCAAAAAGAATGAAGCTGGAGCCATCATGCTACCTGACTTCAAATTCACAACAAGGCTACATTAACCAAACCAGCATGGTACTGGTACCAAAACAGACATGGAGACCACTGGAACAGAACAGAGACCTCAGAAATAACACCACACATCTACAGCCATCTGATCTTTGACAAACCTGACAGAAACAAGCAATGGGGAATGGATCTCCTATTCCATAAATGGTCCCGGGAAAACTGGCTAGCCATATGCAGAAAACTGAAACTGGACCCCTTCCTTATACCTTATATAAAAATTAGCTAAAGATGGATTAAAGACTTAAATGTAAAACCCAAAAACTATAAAATCTCTAGAAGAAAACCTAGGCTGTATTATTCAGGACATATGCATGGGCAAAGACTTCACCACGATATGTTAAAAACAACTGCAATAAAAGCCAAAATTAACAAATGGCATCTAATTAAACTAACAAGCTTCTGCACATCAAAAGAAACTATCATCAGAGGTAACAGGCAACCTACAGAATGGGCAAGGATTTTTGCAATCTACCCATCAGATGAAGGTCTAATATACAGAATTCACAAGGAACTGAAACAAATTTACAAGAAAAAACAACCCCATCAAAAAATGGCAAAGTATGTGAGCAGACACTTCTCAAAAGAAGACATTTATGAAGCCAACAAACATATTAAAAACAAAAGCTCAACATCACTATTCATTAGAGAAATGCAAATCAAAATCACAATGAGATACCATCTCACATCAAGCAGAATGGTGATTATTAAAAAGTCAAGAAACAATAGATAGAGGCTGTGGAGAAACAGGAATGCTATTTGGTGGGAACATAAATTATTTCAACCATTGGGGAAGACAGTATGTTGATTCCTCAATGAGCTAGAACCAGAAATACCATTTGGCTACCATTATATACATAAAGGAATGTAAATTATTCTATTATAAAGACGCATGAACATGTATGTTTATTTCAGCACTATTTACAAAAACAAAGTTATGGAATCAAACCAAATGCCCATCAATGATAGACTGGATAAAGAAAATGTGATACATATATACCATGGAATACTATACAGCCATAAAAGGAATGAGATCCTGTCCTTTGCAGGGACATGGATGAAGTTGGAAGCCATCATCCTCAGCAAACTACCACATGAACAGAAAACCAAACACTGCATGTTCTTACTCATAAGTGGAACTGAACAATGAGAACACATGGGCACAGACAGGGGAACAACACACACCAGAGCCTGTTGGGGGGTTTAGAGTGAGGGAAAGGAACTTAGAGGATGGGTTAACCTTGGAACATGTATACCTATGTAACAAACTTGCATGCTCTGCATACCCTGGAACTTAAAGTAAAATTTTAAAAAATGACAATTTAACTCTGATAGGGTTTGCCTTGAATCTTTAAATTGCTTGCATAGTATTGCCATTTTAATAATAAATCTTCCAAACAATGATATCTTTCTACTTATTCGTGTCAACTTCTTTCACCAATGTTTTATAGTTTTTAGTGTACAGATCTTTAGTGTACAGAAATGTTTTATTCTTTTTGAAGCTACTGTAAATGAGATTGTTTTCTTTTTTTGTAGTAGTTTGTTATTAGTATATAGAACCACTGACTTTTGTATATTGATTCTGTATATGCAACTTTACTGAACTTCTTTATTTGTTCTAATAGTTTTTTGATAGAATCTTTAGGTTTTTCTACATATGAGATTATGTTGCTTGCAAATGAAGATAATTTTAGTTTTTCCTTTCCAATATGGATGTCTTTTTTTTTTTTTTTCCTTGTCTAACTGCTCTGGCTAGGAATTCCAGTGCCATGTGGAACAGAAGTTAGAATACTGAGTATCTTTTATTTGTTTCTGATCTTAAAGGAAAGACTTTCAACTTTTCACCATTTAATATATTACCTATGGGCCTATAATGTAAACTCTTACTGTGTGGAGGGTCATTTTTCTATAGCTAATTTTTTGAGAGTTTTTAATCATGAAAGGATGTTAAAGTTTATCAAATGCTTTTTTTCTGCATCTACTAAGAAGATCATACAATTTTTATACTTTATTCTGTTCATGTGGTGTATTTCCTTTACTAATGTGAATATGTTGAAACAATTGACATTTCAGGGATACCTTTCACTTGATCATGATGTACGATTCCTTTAATGTGCTTTTGAATAAAGTTTGGTAGTATTTTGTTGAGGATTTTTGCATCTATGCATACCAAGGATATTGGCCTGTAATATTTTTGTAGTGCCCTTTTCTAACTTTGGTATCAGGGTAGTGCTGACCTCATAAAATAAATTGGGAAGTATTTCCTCCTCTTCAGTTTTTTGAAGGAACTCATTATTTAAATATTTGGTAGAATTCAACACCGAAGCCAGGTGGTTCTGTTCTTTTCTATCATATGAGACTTTTGGTTACTGATTCAACTTCATTAATCATTATGGTCTTTGAAGTTTTTCTATTCATTCATGACTCAATCTTGGCAGGTTGTATGTTTCTAGGAATTAATTTCTTTTAGGTTAACCAAACTAGAAGAATTTGTTGGCGTATTACTACACATAGTAATTTCTGATTCTTTATATTTTGACTTTATCAGTTTCAATATTGCCTGATTCATTTATGATTTGAGTCACCTCTCTTTTGTTGTCTTGCTGAGTTTAGCTAAAATTTGCCAGTTTTATTTTTCCAAAAGTCAGATTAGTTTTAATTATCTCTTCTATTGTCTTTTCAGCCTTTATTGATTTTGACTCCCATCTTCATTATTTCCTTCCTTCTGTTAATTTTTGACTTAGAATATTCTAGTATGTTTGTTTGTTTGTTTTGAAATGGAGTCTCTCTGTTGCCCAGGCTGGAGTGCAGTGGCATGATCTCGGCTCACTGAAACCTCCACCTCCTGGGTTCAAGCAGTTCTCCTGCCTCAACCTCCTGATTAGCTGGGATTACAGGCATGTGCCACCACACCCAGCTTTATTTTTATTTTTTATTTTTTATTTTTTGTATTTTTAGTAGAGACAGGGTTCACCATGTTGGACAGGCTGGTCTCGAACTCCTGACCTCGTAATCCACCCACCTCGGCCTCCCAAAGTGCTGGGATTACAGGTGTGAGCCACTGTGCCCGGCCTCTTTTTCTAGTTTTTTTAAGGTATAAAATTAGGTTGATTGAAACTTTTTAAAGTAATTTTCAATGTAGGCATCTATCGTTATACACACCTCCCTTGAAACTGCTTCTGCTGTGTAACATTAAGTTTTGCTATGATTTGTTTTCATCTTCATTTGTCTTAACATATATTTTGTTTTCCTTTTGATTTTTTTCTTTGACCCACTGGTTGTCAGTAGTGTGTTGTTTAATTTCCACATATTTGTGAATTTTCCAGTTTTTCTCATTATTTCCGTTTCATACCATTGGGGTCATACTTAAGATGATTTAAGTGTTCTTACATTTGTTAAGACATGTTTTATGGCCCAGCATACCATATATACTGAAGAATGTTTGTATGCTTGAGAAGAATATGTATTCTGTTGCCATGGGATGGAATGTTCTGTATATATCCATTAAGTCCATGTGGTCTAAAGTGTACTTCAAGTTCAATGTTTCTTCATTGATTTTCTGTCTGGATGATCTGTCTATTGTTCAAACTGGGGTGTTAAAGTCCTCTATTATGTTGCTGTCTCTCTCTTCACATCTGTTAATATTTACTTCACATATTTAGGTGACCTAATGTTATGTGCATGTATAATTGTATATCCGTGGTGAATTGATCCCTTTATTATTATATAACTTTTTATTGTTACATCTTCTGATTTAAAGTCTATTTTGTCTGATGTAAGTATAAATACCTCTGCTAGTCATTTTTAAAAGAAATCCATTCCATGACTTTATGCCTTCTGATTGGATCACTTAATTTATATTTAAAGTAAATAATAGGTAAGGAGTATTATTGACATTTTATTAATTATTTTCTGGCTATTGTATAGTTCTTTTTCCTTTCCTCTACTCTTGCTACCTTCCTTTGTGAATTTATGGTTTTTTGTAGTATTGTGCTTTCATTAATTTTTTTCTTTATCTTTTGTATATCTACTCTAGGCTTTTGCTTTGTAGTTACCATGCCTTAAATAAAACATATTATAATAGGCTATTTTCAGTGATAACTTACCTTCAAATCTGATACAAAAACATTACAATTTTATTTGACTTCTACTCACAGTTCATGTTTTTGATTTCACAATTTATATATTTTTAGATCATGAATTCATTAAAAAATAGCTGTGGTTATTGTTAATAGTTGTTTTTTAATCTTTATGCTAGAGTTTAAAATGATATATATATATATCACCATTATATATATTAAAATATTATTTGATTACATGTTTACTTTTACTGGTAAATTTCATACTTTTATATGCTTTTGTGTTATTTATTGGCACCTTTTTGTGTCAGCTTGAAGTATTTCCATTAGCATTTCTTAAAAGACAAATCTAATGGAGATGAACTACCTCAACATTTGTTTGTCAAGGAAAGTGTTTATCTTTCCTTAATCTGACTCAACAACATTGTTACAAAAAGTATTTGTGGTAACCAGTTTTTTCTTTTCACATTTTGAGGGCATCCTCTCACTTTTTGGCCTATAGAATTTCTGCTGAGAAATCCACTAATAATTGATAGAGGTTCCCTTGTATGTGATGAGTTACTTCTTGCTGCTTTCAAAATTCTCTTTTCCTTGAGTTTTAACAATTTGATTATAATGTGTCTCAGTGTAGTCTTCTTTGGGTTGAATGTTTTGAAGACTTTTGAGCTTCATGAATCTGAATATACACATTTCTCCCCAAATTTGGGAATTATTACCTATCATTTTTAAAAACAAGCCGAGATTGATATCAATGAAGGCTGCAGAAGTCTATGTCAATGGGCGTTGCTAGGGCTGTTGGGGTCCTTGGTGGCAAAGGCTGCTAGGGTGCATTTTGTATTCTAAATATTATATAAGGACTAGCTACAACACATGAGAAAACAGAAGGCCACAGAGCTAATGAAGCTTGCTCACAGAGCTAATTAGTAGAAGTATTGAGGTAAGTACTTGGGCTTTCTGTCAGATGCTCAATAGGGTGTTTTGTTTTACTTGTTTTTTTCCTTGTTTTAGGTTGTTTAGTGTATATTTTGTTTTTTTTTTCCATAGTCAATCTTATTGAGAATTTTGAGAAAGATCAATGGTGAAAGATCATTGGTAAAGATGATATCAGAGGTCTTTTAATAATAAAATTTGTTACATAAAAATTAAATATTAGAGTCAGTGGCTTCACTTATCAACTTTGATAACATAATTCTTCATTGAGGTTACATAAATTTTGATTACATAATTTAGAAACATAATTCTACGTTGAGAATTAACAAGGACCGAAGTGCTGAAATTATAATTGGGTTATTTTATATGTCCTATAAATAACTTCTTGGTCCTTATCTCTGCGACCTTAACCTATTTCATAGGGCCGATATGGTTTGCCTCTGTATCCCCACTAAAATCTCAAGCTGAATTGTAATCCTCAATGTTGATAGTAGGGCCTGGTGGGAGGTGATTGGATCATAGAGGTAGTTTCTAATGGTTTAGCACTGTTCCCCTAGTGCTTTCTTGTGAGTTCTGATGAGATCTGATCATTTGAAAGTGTGTAGCACCTCCTGCTTTTTTCTCTTCCTCCTGCTCCAGATACGTAGGATGTGTGGGCTTTCCCTTCACCTTCTACCGTGAATGTAAGTTTCCTGAGGCCTCCACAACCACGCATAACTGCGAGTCAATTAAACCTCTTTTCTTTATAAATGACCCAGTCCCAGATCTTTACAGAAGTATGAAAACAGACTAATACAGAAAACTGGTCCTAGAAAAGTGGGACTATGCTATAAAAACACCTGAAAATGTGGAAGCAGCTTTGGAATGGAGTGATGGGCAGAGGTTGGAACAGTTTGGAGGTCTCAGAAGAAGACAGGAAGATGAAGAAAGGCTTGGAACTTCCTAGAGATTTGTTGAATGGCTTTGACCAAAATGCTAATAGTGATATAAACAGAGATGGCCAGACTGATGAGGTCTCAGATGGAGGTGAGAAACTTATTGGAAACTGGAACAAAGGTGATTTTTTCTATGCTTTAGCAAAGAGACTGGAGGCATTGTACCCCTACTTTAGAGATCTGTGGAAATTTGAACTTGAGAGAGATGATTTAAGTTATGTGGTGGAAGAAATTTTTAAACAGCAAAGTGTTCAAGATGTGACCTGGCTTCTTCTAACAATCTATGCTTATTTGCATAAACAAAGAAATAACCTGAAACTGGAACTTATATTTAAAAGGGAAGCAGGGCATAAAAGCTTGGAAAGTATACAGCCCAGGCATGCAGTAGAAAAGAAAAACCCATTTACTGGGGAGGAATTCAAGAAGGCTACAGAAATTTGCGTAAATAAAGAGGAGCTAATAGCCAAGACAATAGAAAAATTGCCTTTAAGACATTTCAGAGACCTTCATAGCAGCCCCTCCCATTTCTGGCCCAGAGGCCTAGGAGGGCAAAATGGTTTCCTGGGCCAGGCCCAGGACCCCACTGCTCTGCACAGCCTTGGGACATGGTGCCCTTCATCCCATGTCACAGATAAAAATTCAAAAGCAGATAAAGAAGTCACCTTGAGAACAATAAGGATATAAACCACTAAGTAAGCATTTAGTGAGCATTAACCTCACTGTATAAGTTTCTGGAATGCAAACACTGAATCTTACTTACTTCAATTTTCTTCACTTATCTCAACATATTAAGACAACACATTTAGATAAGCACATAATCTTAAAGTACTAGGCAAATCATTAGCTAAAACTTAATAATTATGATCATTAACTTTTAAAACATTTTAGTTAATAATTAATCAATGTGCTTCAGTTCCAGCTTTGGCTAAAAGGGGCCAAGGGTACAGCTTAGGTCATTGCTTCAGGGGGTGTAAGCCCCCAAGCCTTGGCAGCATCCATGTGGTGTTGGGTCTGCAGGTGCACAGAGGACAAGAGTTGAAGCTTGGGAGACATTGCCTAGATTTAAGAGGATGTAAGGAAACACTACAGGCACAAGCATAAGTCTGCTGCAGGGGTGTAACCCTCATGAGGAACCTCTACTAGGATAGTGAGGGAAAATGTGGGGTTGGAGCCCCACACAGAGCTCTCACTGGGACATTGCATAGTGGAGCTATGAGCTATGAGAAGAGGGCTGTTGTCTTCCAGACCCCAGAATTGTAGATTCACCTATAGCTTGCACTGTGTACCTAGAAGAGCCACAGGCACTCAATGCCAGCCCTTGAAAGCAGGCAAGGGAGCTGAGTCCTGCAGAGCCATAGGGGCAGTGCTGCCCAAGGCCTTGGGAGACCATTCTTGTGTCAGTGTGATCTCGATGTGAGACATGGACTCAAAAGAGATTATTTTGGAGCTTTCAGATCTAATGATTGCTCTGCTGGGTTTTTGACTTGCATGGGACCTGTCACCCCGCTGTTTTGGCCTATTTCTCCCTTTTGGAAAGGGAATATTTACTCAATGCCTGTATCCCTAGTGTATTGTGAAAGTAACTAACTTGTTTTTGATTTTATAGGCTCATAGGTGGAAGGGACTTGTCTCAGATGGAACTCTGGGCTTAGGTTTTCGAGTTAATGCTGAAATGAGTTAAAAATTTGGGGGGGTCAACTAAATGAAAAGAATGAGATTTGCACTTTCTATTTGGTCTAACTAGAGAGAATACAAAAGCTCTGTATTATTCTGTTCTCACACTGCTATAAAGAACCACCTGAGAATGACTAACGTATAAAGACAAGAGGTTTAAGTGGCTCATGGTTTCACAATTATTTATTTACTACAGTTTCTTCAAAAAGTTGCAGTGAGGATATATGTATAAAGAACTCTAAGAAGTACAAGGCTCATAACAAGTACTTAATCAACAGAAGCTAATTTTATCATTAATAGCACACTGATTAAGTATTAACTAAAATGTTTAAAAAGTTAGTAATTACAACTAATCACTAAGTTTTAGCTAATGATTTGCCTTGTAGTTTAAGTTATGTACTTATCTAAATATGTTGTCTTAATATGTTAAGTGAAGAAAATTAAGGTAAATAAGATGCAGTGTTTTCCTTTCAGAAATTTATACAGTGAGGTTAATGCACCGGTTTATATCCCCTATTGTCCTCAGGGTGACTTCTTTATCTGCTTCTGAGCCTTTGTCACTTCACATATTAATTCATTTATGACACTTTCATTGAGCCTTTTCTATTTTCTGAGTACTATTGTAGATGTTGAGATACAACATTACATGAAAAAGATAATCAAGTTGGATAGCATTTAGTAATTTCTTAAGTCAGGATGTAAATTAGATAAATTATTTAATTCAATACTCACAGCAAACTTACAAGGTAAGTTTTTATATTGTGATTCCAAGTTGCCAAATGAAGTAACAGTGCAAATTGTGTCAAATATTAAGTCTGATGATACTAAGTCATGTTAGAGATAGGACTGGCATTGAAGACTGTCTGAATCAAGAGTCTACATTCTCCAGAGAGATTCCATCTTTGCCCTTGAAAAGTATACAATAAACTTGACAGAGCACATGTGAGTCTGATGGGCAATTTGAAGCATTCAGATGAAGTACCTAGAAGACCAAAACTACTTCTCCAATTAGCCAATATTTCATAGGAATGCTGGAGCATTAATTTGTAAAAATGAGATGAGTAGTAAGATGTCCATCATTGTAGGTCCCACTTTCACCATGAAAACTCCTGATCAGGTAGATAATGAACAGCCCTTTTTTACATATGAATTTTTGTAGATTTCTTAGTACTTAAGATTGCACATTATATGTTCAGGTGTATATTTTATCAGTTAGTTTAAATTGCAGTTAAGACAGAGACTATCCTGAGTGCTTTGTATAGATCTGTATTCAAGAAAGGTTCCCAGTAAATATATTAAAATAGTTCTGTAAGACTGTCATCATAAATTATTTACTAGGCACCTAACTGATTGTCTGTCTATGTACACAAAAATATTTAGAAGATGTTCTTCTATTCTTATTACCAGGGCAGTTCTGGGTTTTCTTTAGGAAGAAAATAGTAATCCGTTAAACAGCACACACCCTTGTGAGTTTTGATATTTCCTACCTTTCACTCTGCTCAGTTCACATTCAAACTTTACATGGAATTCAAGTGCCAAGAAGCAAGGGTAGTGTGGAGTCTTTCCAGTAATCGGAATGTGACTGGAATTGAAGGCTTTTCAGAAATCTATATTTAAAACCTGTTTTATTCATTCAGCAGCAGCGATTTCTTTAACAGCTACAGTTATAATTGAGAGGTTTGGGACAGAGAGAATTGATTTCAATAAATGTTTTATTCTTTTACCAGTAATTCTCTTAAGTGGGCTTCAGTGAATTACGTTTGTTATGCAGCTATTACCAGGGATAGTATCAAAATAACTGGGGTCTAAGCCAAAGAATTTCTTAACTATAGTAAAGGGTTGTAGCTCTTTTGAGAGAGGTAGTTCTCTATCCCAGTACTGGGGATAATAATAATAGCATAGCATTTGCCTTTATGTAAAACTGGGAATTTGAGCCTGGTACTACATAAATTAAAGGTCTTAATAGAAACTGTGGGCATTTTTCTTGGAAAATTTGAGGAGGAGCAGTTTTGTTATTTTTTTTTTCCCCACTGCAGTGGCAATTTTATTATCACGTGATACATTCCATCACAAACTGTACATCACTGTATGTTCTACTAATCTTCTTTCCATCAAACTTATCCTGCCTGAATGGCAAAGAATGCTTCCTACAAGAGATAATATTGGTCCTGGGTCTTCCAAAGTAAACAAAAAGTTCCACTTAGATTTAAAAAAAAGAGACAGCATCACTCAAAAAAATCTATGGCAATTAAGATTACAGCTCCAATTGAAATGTTTGACTAATGAAGAGAGTTTTAATGGAAATTGAAGACAAAGTATATATGTTATTTTTAAGTAGGAAATTTATATAAGAGAAAAAAAACAAAGTTATTAAAAAGATAAAAATATGTTTAAACTCACCAGTAAGTAAACAATGAAAAAGTTTAAAAATCAGATATCACTGAACATCAGTTAAATTGAAAAATGTTAGCAGATAAGTGAGAATACACTAAAAGTAATAAACCTCTGGCAAGAGTAAAGAGTTGTAGCCATTCTGGAAGACTACAACAGATTTTGTTAATTTAAATATATTTATATCCTCTTTTCATGATGAAGAAAATACTGGAATTACATTAACCCTCCTCAAGAATTGGAGATGAAGGCAATAAATAACTATATGAAAGCATGAAAGATCAACAGAAGATTTAGTACTCAAGCAACTAAGATTCTAGAAATAGTAAATTCTGAGTTGAACTTAATATTCTACATACAACTCCCCCATCAGCTACTTGCTGACTCTGTGTTGCACATGTCTGTGGTCAGATCACATACACAAAAGGGGGGAAAAAAGAAGGTAACTTTTAAAGAGCTAAAAGGCTAAATAGATTTTTTTTTTTCCGTGAAACAATACAAGAGTGTAACTTTGGAAAAAAACATGAACTAGTAATAATGGCAAACTAGAATAAAGCTGTGCCCAGACATTATCTGCTGCACAGAGAAAAAGTAAACCTTTCCTGAAATAACACTGGAACACCAGTTTGGAAGGGTAGAAAGAAAACAATGGCCCAAGTAAAATGCCATACCCAGTGAAAATAAGCTTCAACAATGAAGACAAAATAAAGATTGATTAAACATTAAAAATGCAGATTTTACAAAAATAAATACCTTATCTAAGAGAATTCTTCTGACAGAAGAATCAAGAGTCCAGAGCAAACTAGGGTAATGCTCAAAAACATGGTAAATAAGTAAAAAGGTAGTTGTATGAGTTAATCTAAATAAATATTGACTGTTTAAAACAATAATGTTTACATCTTCTGGTGTTTGAAATATATGTTAAATTTATAAAACTAATAATAATAGAAAAAATATAGGAATAAAGGGAGACAAAAGTCTGAAGTCAGATACGACTTAGGATATGGTAAGTATATTAATTTAAAGTGATCTCTAATGAATTGACAATGTATGTTTTAGTATCTAAGGCAACTATGAAGAGAAAGAGGAAAAGAAGCAGTATTATACCTAAGTTGCAAATTAATGGAGGTGAAGGCAGAATACAATGAAATATGAAGGTAAGAAAATAAAAGTGAACAAAATAAAATGAGGCAGATTAAAACAGATATTCAAATGGGGAATTTAACGCACATATATTAGTAAGTTATATTTTATGTAAAAATATGACAAAATTGTAAAAGTAAATACAAAGTAAATCATCACTACATATGGCTTATAATTCTAAAATATGAGAAGGTAAAAGTTTGAAAATAAAATAGAAGTTAAATCAGGCTGGGTGCAGTGGCTAATGCCCGTAATCCGAGCACTTTGGGAGGCTGAGGTGGGTGGATCACTTGAGGTCAAGAGTTTGAGACCAGGCTGGCCAACATGGTGAAACTCCGTCTCTGCTAAAAATATAAAAATTATCCAGGCATGGTGGCATGCACCTGTAGTCCCAGCTACTCAGGAAGCTGGGGCAGGAAAATCAGAGACTGAGGCAGGAAAATCACTGGAACCTGAAAGGTCGAGGTTGCAGTGAGCAGAGATCGTGCCACTACACTCCAGCCTGGGAGACAGAACAAGACTCTGTCTCAAAAGACAAAACAAAAACAAAGTTAAATCCTACAAATATACCATGAAGAAAGCTAATATCCCAATATTAATAAATTTTAACATCAGTAGAAGACTTTACACCACCAAGGATCAAGAAGTACATTTAATGAGAGTCAATTCAATAGAAAGATAGTAATTATTATTATATGATATATCATTGATTATATATAAGCAAAATAAAATACTAGGTATGCTAGAGTAGTTAACATCAGAATACTCTTTTGAAGTAATTCACCATATCAACATAAAACAAAGAACATTTGCTTGTCTGAATAGATGCAAAAATACATAAAATCAATACTCACTTATACAGTAACAAACTAGGCGAAGGAGGAAATTTTATTGACCCAAGAAAAGAATACCAAGAAAAAGCTTAAAGCAAACATTAAATTCAATTATAAAATATGGAAAACTTCATTCTGTGAATGAAAATGATATCCCATGCCACCATATTTATAGCCAGCACAATAATTGATCATGATGGATTAACTTTTTGATGTGTTAGTTTGGTTTCTTAGTATTTTGTTAAGGAGTTTTGTGTTGATGTTAATCAGGGATACTGACCTGTAGCTTTCTTTTTTCATCGTGTCTTTGGTAGGTTTGGATATCAGGATGATGCCGACTTTGTAGAATGAGTTAGGGAGGAGTCTCGTCTCATCATTTTTTTGGGAATAGTTTTAGTAGAATTGTTACAAACTATTCTTTGTATATATGTTAGAATTTGGCTGTGTATTCACCTTGTCTAGGGCTTCTTTTGATTGGTAGGATTTTATTACTGATTCAATTTGAGGACTTGATATTCAGAGTTTCAATTTCTTCTTGGGTAAATCTTGGGTGGTTGTGTGTTTCCACGAATTTATCCATTTCCTCTAGATTTTCTAGTTTGTATGCATAGAGGGGTTCACAAGAGTCTCTGGGGATCTTTTGTAATTTTTTTTTCTTCCTGACAGTCTCACTTTGTCACCCAAGCTGGAGTACAGTGTTGCAATCTCAGTTCACCGCAACATCTGCCTCCTGGGTTCTTATCTCAGCCTCCCAAGTAGCTGGAATTACAGGTGTGTTTCACCACACCCAGCTAACTTTTTAATGCATATATATATTTGGTAGAGACAGGGTTTCACCATGTTGGACAGGCTGGCCTCGAACTCCTGACCTCAAGTGATCCACCCGCCTCAGCCTCTCAAAGTGCTAGGATTACAGGTGTGAGCCACTGCACCTGGCCAGATCTTTTGTATTTCTGTGTGATTGGTTGTGATGTCACCTTTGTAGCTTCTGATTGTGCCTATTTGGATCTTCTCCCTTTTGTTCTTTGTTAATCTAGCTAGCAGTCTATTAACCTTGTTTATCCTTTCAAAGAACCACCTTTGGCTTCATTTATTATTTGTAAGAATTTTTAGGTCTCAATTTCATTTGGTTTTGCTCTGATTTAGATTTTTTTTTCTTCTGCTACTGAACAGACACTTTTCAAAAGATTCCCTCTACTCCTCTTATTCTCCCTAGTGCTCATGTAATGTAGACAGTATGACTGGTTTCTATCTAGCACAGGGTAACCCACCCAGCCAACAGCACCTGGGGGAATCAACTGGAAGAAAAATTAATTGCAAAGTAGTTGAACAAATATGTACATATGTAGAGAATAATGGGACTTCACATTTTCACTGTCAGAAAAGAAAGATTCAAATATGAAAAAGAGATAAACTAAATTAATCCTGTGGTATAAGACTGTAGTTAGAGTTATTGGTATAAATTTTGTGACATTTAATATATAGATATAGTAAATGTGTGTGTGAAAGGGTGTTCATATACAGATATGTTTCCTAATCTTGTCTATTGAAAGAAACCTAAAAATGATACTCTAATAGCAATGAACACACCTGGCATCCAAATCTTGGTTTCTGAATAACATTCTCTGTTAGAGGATATCAGGTTTGAGGGAATGATTGATTCCAGAGCTGGAGTGGGAAAGGTATAAGATGAACCATGGTACATCTTGTTGTGGCTATAAGTAAAAAAGTATTCAAAGAATAAGACAGATTAAGGGGCTCCCACTGTCCAAATCTGGGATAATTTAAGTATCAAAATAAATAATATTTATTATGAATTATAACTGATTAAATAAAATAGAAAACTATAAGTTCATATTGTTATTTGAGTACATAAACTAATGGAGTGGGGGGAGAGCTTTACCTTAGAGTGGAATGCTATCTAAAATAATCACTTATGAATTAATAAGTATAAAATAATTATTAAAGTTCCAGTGTAGAAAACTGGCAGACACCATTTTCACCAAGTGATAAAATTTAGCATCTTCAGTAATAGGGGAGGTGATATCATACACCTACTGATAGGATGCACTGAAGTCTTCCTGTAATAGTTGTATAAGTTGCCATAGTGGCATAATCTTAGGGAAACACCAGGCTGAAACTGAGGTGGCTGGCTTGTTATTTTCAAAAATGATCAAGTCATGAAAATAAAGGACTGAGGAACTGCTTTATATGGAAGGGATTGGAGAAACTATTGAATGAAACATATCCTTAATTACTGAAATAAGAAACACTGTGTGAACAATTTCTGAAATTTGAATGGAGTATTATTATGGATTGTTTGACATTATTGTATAAAATTTAAAACTTGTAATGATTGTACTGTCGTTATGTGTGGGAAAGTGTCCTTGTTCTTAGTAAATGCAGACTAAATTTTAAGGGATAATTAGGCAGTATGTCTGTAATTTACAAACTGTTCAAAATGAGAGAATGGTCAAATATGCTAAAATGCTGACAATTGTGATATGAGAGTTCTTTGAACTACTCAGCAAGTTTCTTGTAGTATTGAAATAATATCAAAATTAAAAGTTTAAAACTATTGCAATTTAAAAACTAGATATCAAAATTCTTTAGAGAGGATAGGAAGTCATCAGAGCTAAGGCTGTCAAGGGACCTGTGAAGTTCAGGACGGAGATAAAGCAACTGATAATCTTAGGCTTTTGTAAATCTGAAATGGAGATAGATTGACGAAACCACTAGGAAATCAGTAATAATGATTTCCAAAACAATAGAAAGAAGAAAATGAGAAAAAAATTCGTTATGATGAGTTAAATGTTGAAATTCAAAATAGTGAAGATTATTCTAAGTAAAATTGTGTCTTCTGTTTACAGCAAACATTTAAACTAGATTCATGAAAAAGTTTCGCCCCACTTAAATAACTTAAAAAAACTATTTTACTTAAACTCGATTCATGAGGAAGTTTTTTTCCCCACTTAAATCACTGAAAAAACTATGATATGCCTATTAATCTAAAGTCATTGCTGAGCTTGAAGAATATAAGTAAAATCCTCAGGAGGCAAAAATAGAAATAGAATTTCTTGACATCTGTATTTGTGAGCAAGGTAATTCAGACTAATTATCTCACTGACAACAACTAGAAACATTAGGCAAAATATAAAATGAAATAATTTACTTGAGACATTGGAGAGCTAACATACACACACACACTGAAAAAATTAAGGGGATGCGAGATGTGATGTGACTGGAGAGTTTTAAGGCTTTCATTTTGATCAGGAGAAGGATGAAAGTATCAGCTAACATTATTTGATAAGTCAACATGCATGCTGAATTCTATAGGGCAATTACTAGAAGGACAATAAAGCCACAGAATATGAAACAAAGAATAAAAGCAAAAGAAACATAAAATGTATGGCATAATCACAGAACAAAATGGTAATACAGTAAATTCTACCCAAGATAATAGTAATTTTATTATAAATACAGTAAATATCCAAAAAAAGATTATCATAGTAGGAAAAAAACCTATGCAACTTTAAGAGAAACATTTAAAACCAAAGTCTCCAAAATTTTGAAAATAAAAAGCATAGAAGAATATATACTAGGCAAAACAAACAAAACTACATTTTAGAATCTTAGTGGAAGAAGGTTTATTAGAGATAAAGAGGGCCATATGGTACTGGTTAAAAAAATTAATTTCAAATTTGAGGAGGGAAAGGATTAGAAAAAATAATTGATACTAGGCTTAATATCTGGATGATGAAACAATCTGCACAACGAACCCCCATGACACAAGTTTACCTATATAACAAACTTGCACAGGTACCCCTTAGTTAAAATAACAGTTAAATTTAAAAAAAGTTTTAGGCTGGGTGCAGTGGCTCACACCTGTAATGCCAGCACTTTGGGAGGCTAATGTGGGTAGCTCGAGACCAGCCTGGCCAACATGATGAAACTCCATCTCTACTAAAACAACACACACACACACACACATTAGCTGGGTGTGGTGGCAGGCACCTGTAGTTCCAGCTACTCAGGCGGCTGTGGCAGGAGAATCGCTTGAACCCTGGAAGTAGAGGTTGCAGTGAGCTGAGATCTCGCCCCTGCACTCCAGCCTGGGTGACAGAGCAAGACTGTCGCAAATAAAATAAAATAACTAAAAATAAAAAGTTTTAATTTTGTACATATTTGACCTAGCCTCCCAAATGAAAAACAAAATATTACTAGAAATAAAAGAACAAAGAGAAATATCCACAATCAGTGTCAGATGGAAAATCAAAAAGGATTTAAAACACTTGAACAGCATATTTTGCACGCATAACCTAGTTATAGAATACTGCATCCAAAAATGGCATAATACGCATTATTTTCAAACAGAAGGATACCTAAAATCTGACCCTATGTTGGAATAAAGCAGGTCTCAACAAATTTTATCACTGTGGTTTTCTAACCAAAATGATATTAAGCTAGAAACTTTATTCAAGTAATATAAGTTCATCTTAGAATTAATAATGGGACGATGAAGGGCTTCCATGTCAAAGTAACATTGAGTGGATTGTGGCAACAATTTTTCTACTGATTATTACAAAAAAAGTATTGTGGAGGAAAAAAGGAGTAGGTGAATTAAAATTCCAGAAAGACGTTTCCTAATATGCAAAGACCATTACCCAGTCCTTTTATGAATTTTCCAGTTCTGGGCATTTCCTAAGGATCACGGTTTGGTCCAGGCAGAGGGCTGCTGCTGCTTGAGGAAATTAGCAAAGCGAGAAAAGGAGGTTGTGAAGAATTAGAGTGACAAAATTTAAGAATTGTGAGTCTCCAAGTTAAAAACAAAATAAAGTTTCTCAAAACAACAAAGACAACAACAAATTGCAGAATAACTAGACTAGGCAGGACCCAAAAGAACTACACTGATATGAGATGAACTGTAGGAAAGGATATGACAAGTAAAACAAACAAAACAAAAAAATTAGATTTTTTTTTTTTTTTTTTTTTTTTTTAAAGAGACAGGATTTTACTTCTTTGTTGCCCAGGCTGGAGTGCAGTAACCGAATCACAGCTCCTGGAAGCCTCAGTGTCTGGGCCCAAGTAGTCCTCCCACCTCAGTCTCCTGAGTAGATGGGACTACAGGTGTACACAACCATGCCTAGTTTAGAAGAATTTTTAAACAAGCATTTCTTACACTGGACAAAAAAAAAATGCATTAACTATAGATGAAAACATTGATGCATTAGCACTACTGTGTTCATTGAATGATATCATTTTAACTGTAAAGAGGCAAGTCACAGACTGGAATAAGATATCAAACAAAGAATTTATATTCAGAATATATTTTAAAACCCCAAATATCTACAGGCCGATAAACAATGCAATTGTTTTAAAAACAGACAAAATTCTTTTTTTTGAGACAGAGTCTTGCTCTGTTGCCCAGACTAGAGTACAGTGGCACAATCTTGGCTCACTGCAGCCTCTGCCTCCTGGGTTCCAGCGATTCCCCTGCCTCAGCCTCCCTAGTAGCTGGGGTTACAGGCATGCATCACCACACCTGGTGGTGGGTTTTTTTGTTTGTTTGTTTGTTTTTGTATTTTTAGTTGGCCAGGCTGGTCTTGAGCTCTTGACCTCAAGCAATCCACCCGCCTTGGCCTCCCCAAGTGCTGGGATTACAGGAATGAGCCACCATGCCCAGCCAAAACAGACAAAATGTTTAAACCGGCACTAAATAAACAGAAAACCAAAATAGCTAATAAGCATTTGGAAAGGTACTCAATGTTGTTAAGTTATCACAAAACATAACAACCACATCTGTTAGAATGACTAAAAGTTTTAAAGGTTAAAAATAGCTAGTGCTGGTGATGATGCAAATAATCTGAATTGCTGGTGGGAATGTAGATTGGAAAAACAAATTTGAGAAACTGTTTGGCAGATAAACATATGCTTACATTATGAACTAGCAATTCTACTCCTAGGTATATTCCTGAGGGAAGTGAAGAGACATGCTCACTAAAAGACAAGCATAAAAATAGGAAAAAAAGACATGCATAAGAATAGTAAAGGCGGCTTTATAAAATAATTTAAAATTAGAAGCAATCAAATGCCTATTAACAGGAGTTAGAGAAATTGATGTTGACTCATACAATGTAATACACATTACACAATATACATATACATTACATTTTATTATATGTGTATTAGTTCGAACAAATAATAGCACAAATGTTAGATATTATATAATTTCATAAACTTTAAGAATAGGGCAAAATTAATATATGGTATACAAAGCTAAAATAATGGTTACCTCTTGAGCCATATAATGGGAAATGGCACTGGGTTCTGGGGTTCCCAGGCTCTTAAAAGGGAAGGAACATCAGTATCTAAGCTATTGGATGTCTTGAGAGTATTAAGTGAGAAACAGTATAAGAGTCTGGAGCCCCAGACACATTCTACTTATTAATCTATGCTGTGATTTAAAAGTATATACAAATTAAAAGTTCAATGTGGTGTACATTTAAGATTAGGGCAGTTTATATAAACTATAGATTTCTATATCTATATCTATATCATATATATCTCAGCCCAAAAATCCAATCTAAAATCATCTCAGAGACAGAGTGAAATCTGCAGTATCACAATGCTTTGAATAAGAAGATTAACCAAGTGGAGAGCTTCTAAAATCAAAACATAAAAAAAGATGAAGCCATAAAGAGAAATATAAATTGAAGTTGATGACCTAAAGAAACCTTTCATCTGGAGACATTTAGGCTTGGTCCATCATGTAAGACTGCTGCTGAAGGCAAAAATACCAGTAGAGATTTTGACGTTCAAGTAATTTAATGGGACAGATTGAAATGTAAGAAAAAAAACACACACCCAAATAGTCATCCTCAAGATTTGAGATGGAATTTGAAGTTGTTATGTTAGGAGACTACAGGCACTTGCAGGAAACTTTATGGAACTGAGTCACCCATATATCTTTTCAGTACTGATGAAGCAAAGATAAATTAGATATTTAATTGAAACACCTTGAGGACAATGCAGTAAATTCATGGCCAAATTAGAGGTAGATTAGGGTTTAATAAACATGCAATCCATTCTTGAGTAGATCAGATTGTGAAGGATTTAGGTGATCAGTATCCCACCTCAGGTGCCTAACAGAAGAAAGGGTGAACTCTAACTAAAGAATGAGGATATCATCTGTAACATCAGTCATTATATTTGTATATATACACACATGGAGTCCAGAATAAAATAAATTACTAGGTAAACAAAACATATGACTAGTAATGAAGAAAAAAAATACAATAAATCCAGACCTACAGATAATTTATACATAAGAGGTAGCATTAGACTTTTTTTTTTTTTCTCCCTGAGATGGAGTCTCGCACTATCACCTGGGCTGCCATGCATGCAATGGTGTGATCTCAGCTCAATGCAACCTCTCCCTTCTGGGTTCAAGCGATTCTCCTGCCTCAGTTTCCCAAGTAGCTGGGATTACGGGTGCCCACCACCACGCCCAGCTAATTTTTCATATTTTTAGTAGAGATGGGGTTTCACTATGTTTGCCACACTGGCCTCGAGCTCGTGACCTTGTGATCTGCCTGCCTTGGTCTCCCAAAGTGCTGGGATTACAGGTGTGAGCCACCACACCCGGCCAGCATTAGACTCTTAAGAGTACTCTGATTACTTTATTCATGTGTAGAGGATAAAATGAAGAGAATAAAAAGGTGAAAGATTTCAGCATCAGATGGGAATCTATCAAAAAAACTAAGTGACTATTACTGGAACAAAACATTAACCAGCCAAAATTAAGAATTACTAGATGGACTTAACGAGAGGTTGGGCATAGCAGAAGACAGGATTAAACAAGTGAGTAGAAAATACTCAAAGTGAAACATAGAGAGAGGAAGAAAAAAGACAAAGAAGTGAAGAAACTAAACACAGATATTTGAAAACAACATGGAATGCACTTAAATTAATAACATATGAGTAACTGACTTCTCAGAAAAAAGAAAGGGAGAATTAGGCAGAGTAAATATTTGAAAAAACTGGGTATGCTTTTCTTTCAGAAATGGTTTAAAATTCTAACCCATAGATTTAAGAATCCTACTGAAAACCAAGCAGGATAATTATAAAGAAAAATCACATGTGAGTAGATCATAAAGTACTGAAATGCACAAGAATGCTTTTTAGCAGATTTATAAGAGATAAACAAAAATAACACAAGTGTTCATCAAAAGTTGAAAAAACAGGATAAATTGCAGTATTATTCACACAATGGAATACTATAATGTAGGGAAAAAGAACAAACTGCAGCGACACACTTAGCAAACATAATGGGAAGCCAAAGCAGTGAGATAAAAGGGGATATATGATATATAATTCTAATGATATTAATGTAAATAACAAGCAAGTTGAAACTATGATGTTAGAAGCCACTATAGATTACCTTTGGTGAGAAAAAGGGAGTAGAGATTGTGAAGGCCTAAGAAGAAATTTGGAGGTGGTGACAACAATCTGTCTTGACCTGGGTGATAATTATCCAAGTGTTCACTTTGTGGCAAGCAGTAACCAATATAATTAAGGCTTCTGTGGGGTTTTGTTTGTTTTTTGTTTTAGTTTTTGTACATTGTTTGTATGTATTACTATAAAAAAAACACAATAAAACTTGTGTAACTTACCATATTCTCTATGGATAGGACAGAAGAGGATGAAACCACGTATTTCGACGGTAAGTTTAAGGGACTGCTTCTTTGGTTTCCAGAGCTCTCTTGGTGCTTTTCTTCTCTGAGGCTTGGGTTCTCGGGTTTTTATTTGATTCTGGGAGCTACCCAGGTATTTTCAGTAAAGTTATTTGTGGCTTTTTTTTTAATCAGAATTGGTTTCAGTTGCTAATAACCAAAATATCCTCACCTATGTAGCTTTAAAATGGCATGATTTTTGTCTTTTTGTTTTGAATATCTTCTATTAATGAAGTTTCAAATGAAGTTTGTATTTTAGTCTCACGGCTTTTATATTATACACACATACAATTTTTCATCAGTTTAATTTATGATAATTACAGCTTCTAATGAATTATTTTGAGATGTTGACACACGATTTTAAAGTTTTTCTAAATTATTACAGTCTTTGATGAGCCATAACTTTGAACCAAAAAAAAAAAAGTCAGGAAAATAATTTTCTACCAAACATTAAAACATAGTGCCTCAGTAATTCAACAGTGTGGAGGTATTGGTAAAGGAAAAAAACAAGAACAATGGATTTATATCTGGGGAACAACCAATCAATTGCCATATGATTGTTCATTCTGGAAACAAATTTAAGCATATAGATAATAAATTCCCCACAATAAATAATTATTGAAATAACATTATTTGGGGATACAAGTTAATGAAGATCTATGCCTAACAACAACAAAAAAATTCGAAATTGAATTAAATGCTTTAAGAGTAGATATAATTACAAAATAACTGCAGAATACATAAAACCAATAGTTATGTTGTCTTAGAATTAGGAAGGACTCTTAAACTTGACTCTCAAATAAATTATAAAAGAAAGAGAAATATTGATTTGGCTTCAAACATGTAATATTTTTATATAGAATAAACACACTATGAAAAATTAAAAGACAAAACATCAAATAGGGAAAATATTTGTTCCACATATGCCTGACAAAAGATTTATATCTGTAATGAAAGAAAGCTTATTCTAGGCATTAAGATAAAAAATAAATGAATCTAGAGAAGATAGGTAAAGGATAGAAAAGGGAAAATTAGGGAAGCAGAACCACACATTTTCAGTAATTATTTAAAATATTCAACTTCTCTATTAATAATGGTAGTAAGAGACACATAAAAAAAAACTAATTGCCAACAATTAAAATGAAATTTTGTTACTGCAGTTGGAATAAAACTGCAAATAACACATATTCTTTTTGTGAGTATGAATTTGACTATTTCTAGAGGCAATTTGAGCCTATGAAACTGAGAGCTTTAAAGTCGGCATATTCTGTGGAGTAGTCATATTTATAAATATTTGAAAAATCAAATACGACACTATATAGGTAGAAGGATTTTCACTGGAGACTCTAAAAAGATCTATAAATAAATTAGAAATAATAGAAGTAAGTCCACTCAGTGAAAGTACATCCAATTAGCCATTAAAGTAATGCCGTCAAATATTTGTTCACAGCTGGGCGCAGTTGCTCATGCCTGTAATCCCAGCACTTTGGGAGGCTAAGGCGGGTGGATCACGAGGTCAGGAGATTGGGACCATCCTGGCTAACACGGTGAAACCCCGTCTCTACTAAAAGTACAAAAAAATTAGGCGGGCGTGGTGGCGGACGCCTGTAGTCCCAGCTACTCGGGAGGCTGAGGCAGGAGAATGGCGTAAACCTGGGAGGCAGAGCTTGCAGTGAGCCGAGATCGCGCCACTGCACTCCAGCCTAGGCAACAGAGCAAGACTCCGTTAAAAAAAAAAAAAAAAAAAAATATATATATATATATATATATATACACACACACACACACACACACACACACACACACGGAAATATGTTTTAAGTATATTTGTAAGTTTAAACAATCACATGGTAAAGAATATAAATGTTTTTTGTTAAATAAATTTTAAGAAATATATATTTATTTAAAACAGGAATGAAAATACCTAGAAAAATGCTATAATGTGAAAGTAGATCTCTTGGTGTACTGGGTTCATTTTCTTTAAGCAAATGTACATTCTCTAATTTTCATACACAAGAGGAGCTCTCAGCATTCATATAACATGGACCTCCACTCAAAGTTGGAGCATCCAGGGTTGGCTATCTAACCTGAACTGAGAGTTTGTCTGTCTTAGGAATCTAGAAAAAAGTTAGAAACAGGTGGTAAGAGTGATTGAATCTTAGCTTCATTAGTAAATGTGTTCTCCACAAAATTTCCAAGACAGCTTGTTGCTATAACCAAGAGGCCTCATAGCTCACTGTACTTCCTGAGATTATTTTTATTTTTTTATTCAGTGAAAATTTCCAGTAACCTTTACAATTGGCCCAATTGTTTAAAAGAAATAATATTTACAGGCTTATGAATAAACAGAAATTGACTCTCCCTGGTCTTAAACCTTGAAACTTACATTGGTCTCCTCTGAGTTCCTTCCTCAGGAAACCAACCCTCAGGCAAGGAACTGAAACTCTTGGAACCACCACGTGCAGACAGTTAGATGCCAGAATCCCTCATCCATCATGATCACTTCCTTACCCCTCCCTAATTCCTGTTCTCCTCTCTACTTTCCCCACTATATAAACCTCCCAATTTTAGTCAGTGAGATGGATTTGATGATTTATCTCCAGTTTTCCTAAGTTGCAACACCTGATTAAAGGCTTTTGCTCTGGCAATACTCATTGTCTCAGTGATTGGCATTCTGTCAGCTGATCAGCAGGAACTAGACAGAACCTGTAGCGTTTTGGTAACATCTTTACTTTGACCCATTGTGTTAGCGATAGTTATTCTGTTACTTAATTCCCAATAACCTTAACTAACAAGAATATCCAAACAGTCTTTTCCTTCATTACCATATAGAGTTTTTAGTTGTCATTAATATTTGGTCAGCCAGGTATGGTGGCTCATGCCTCTAATCCCAGCACATTGGGAGGCTAAGGCGGGCGGATCACGAGGTCAGGAGTTCCAGATCAGCCTAGCCAACATAGTGAAACCTCGTCTCTACTAAAAATACAAAAATTAGCCGGGCATGGTGGCACGCACCTGTAGTCCTAGCTACTCAAGAGGCAGAGGCAGACAGAAGAATGGCTTGAACCTGGGAGGCAGAGGTTGCAGTGAGCCAAGATTATGCCACTACACTCCAGCCTGCAGAGCAAGACTCCGTCTCAAAAAAAAAAAAAAAAAAAAAAAAAAAAAAAATTGGTCATAATTCTGATGTGAGCCCAGCTCAGAAGACAAATCACATGAAAAAGACCTTGCTACATGGGGAATTGCCATCTTGATGACTCACATTTGTTTGCATTATCAAGCTTATGACTCCTGCCTTCATGAACACATCTTTTTTCCCCACACAACTCTTTAGTCTTTGTGTAGTATCAAATACCTTCTCCCTAGATATCACCAACCCAAAAACTTGGTAAAACAAAGCTGAGTTTTTTCTTTACTACAGTGAAGGAGAATTCTGCTTGACAGACCTCTGATAGTGTCATGGGGAAAGGAAAAGAAACTTGTTAAGAAATTAAAGTTTGGGTCAGTCAGATCTATCAAACTGAGATATATACATATATATACACACATGCACATACATATATACATACATACATATACATACACACACATATATATACACACACACACACACACACATATACACACGCACATTTTTTTAAGAGATGATGTCTTGATATGTTGCCCAGGTTGGAGTGCAGTGGCTATTCACAGGCATGATCGTTGTTCACTCCCAGGCTCAAGTAACTTTCCAGTCTCTTTGGTGGCTGGAACTACAGGAGCTCCTCACAGAACCAGTTCTCTAAGTGAGAACTTGACTGGAATTAGATCAGAATTATGATATAATGGTAGAACTGATTAAAGCAACAGGTACGGATTTTATGGAAATGTTGATGCAAAGTGCCTCTAAGGAGCAATCAAGCTATTTGCCTGGGCAAAAGTCATAAAATAGTAATGTTATGCTGATGAAGACAATGGGGTAGTAAAGTCATGTTAATATGGTCGGTAATCTGGGTAGGGGGCAGGTAATTTCTGTCTTCAGTGTTCAAGTTGCGTATAGTGGTACATGATTTTGTTTTCAATAGGCCTCTAGTTTCCTGGACTACTGTTTGCCAGACATAATATTTTATAGTCCTAAGTTCCTATTTAGGCTCAGTCTAGGACTCTTGATGATAAATTTAATTTTGAAAGAGGGAATTTAAGATAGGTTTCCAATACGAAAGAGTAGAAAGTTAGAAATAAATCATCTTATGCTGAGGACAGTAGAAATTGTTTAGATAGAGTAAAACCTTTAATTAGGAATAAGAACAAAATTGATGCATATATAGTAGTGGTCCAGATTTTACCACTAAATTTTTATGAACTTAAGTATTTGAATGCTTGTCATTAGGACAAATTTTCGACAGTTGTAAAATAAATTCTGTATACTATTTTTTTTCTTCTGGCTCTAGCATGCTATAGTAGCTTATGAAAGCTAGTATTACAATAATGATGAATACCTTTCAAATGGGCATATGGCCAAACATTATTTTTCTTTCTCTCCATCCTAAGTACCTCTTGACTAGAGGAGGTAATGGTATCCCAGCAACAGATAAGCAATGCTCAATTTAATTGTCAAAGATTATATTTTAATGAACTTTGGAGAAAGGAATCAAGTTGACTACAGGGTTCTTTGTCTGATTAATGTGATGAAAATCTATAAACATCTGACCTAGCTCATTAACACGTTAATGAAGACAGAAGACTCTTATGCTCAATCTCTAGGAAACGAGTGTTGTGTGTGATATTTTGATTTTTTCAACCAAAGAATAATGAGGTTCATAAGGTAAAATTAACATAACCATAGGTCAACGTGAATATGGCAATCATCATCAAAACAATTGGGATGCTGAAGACTTTGTTCATGACCTTATTAAAGGCTATTTCCGGTTGGTTGGTACTCTACCCCTTCCTCTCTTCCGTTTCCCTCTTCTTCCTCACACTGCTCTACCACTGCCATGCAAGTAATAGTGTACGTCTACTACTACCTAAAAGACAGATGTCTTGTGGAGGTAGCTCTGTTAGTGTAGAACACCAAATGTTTATTGATCAATTATTTTTGGGGATTATTAGAGTTGATAGGGACATTGAGGATAAATATATATCATCGTTACCCCTGGAAAGCCAGCGGATTCAGCTAATTATGCTGCAAAAGAGTTTGAGGTGTTTGTTTGTTTGTTTTAAAGATAATTCACGTAATAGTTGGCAAGGCTGGAGAACCAGACTCAATGACTATTTTAATAGCCAGGATCACTACTAAAAAGATGCTGAAATACGCCACCTGTCTTTTACGTTTTTATTTATCCTTTTCTTTATCCATTCATCTATTGATGGGCACTTAGGTTGTTTCCATGTTTTAGCTATTATGAAGAATACTGCAATAGACATGAGAGTGCAGATATCTCTTTGGAATACTGATAGTTTTTTTTGTTTGTTTGTTTGTTTGTTTTTAACACAAATACCCAGAATTGAAATTGGTAGATTATATGATAGATCTATTTTTCAGGTTTTGAGGAACCTCCAAAACCTTCACACTGTTTTGATAATGTCTGTACCAATTTACATTCCCATCAGTAGGGTACAAGGGTTCCTTTTATGCCACATTCTCATCAACAGTTGTTGTCTTTTTGATAATAGCCATCATAATATGTGTGAATTAACATCATTGTGATTTTGATTTGCATTACCCTGATGATTAGTGATGTAGATCACTCTTTCATTTATCTGTTGGCCGTTTGTATGTCATTAAGAAATGTCTATTCAGGTCTTTTGACCATTTTAAAATCAGATTATTTGTTTTCCTGCTATGGAGTTGTATGAATTTTATATGTATTTTGGATATTAGCACCTTATCAGATATAAAATTCATAAACATTTTCTCTCATTGCATAGATTTGAAACTGCCTCTGCAAGATTATAACTGAGGAAATTAAGACAGTGAAAGAAATCAGGCCTAACTGACTCTATCTTGCCTCTAACCCTTAAGCTGTCCTTGTTTAATCCTGGGCATAGGCCAAACTAACTTTGGGAAAGAATCGAGTTCGTGGTTTGACTCTGAAACAAAATCGGTAACAGCCTATCCGGAAAAGACCCCCTTCTTGACTGGGGTCCAGTCTGCCTTTGCAGGACTAACAAATTAGCTACAAGATTAGAAATTACAATTTATGGGTCATGTAGCCTCCGGATGCAAGAGTCTGAACCTTCCCAAATTGCTCCTGCAGATAACATCATTATTGTAAATCCTAAGATCAGTGCTTGAGATATTTTGCAGACCCTGCACTTAGTGGATCAGCTGACACCACCCAGACGGGTAATCTGGCTCAACTAGTTCTGCCATCCCACCCAGGAACAGAAGACAGCAAGAAAACCTCATTTTCACCCACTATGATTTCATCTTCAACCCGACCAATCAGCACTCCCCACTTTCTGAGACAATACCCGCCAAATTATCCTTAAAAACTCCTATCCGCAAATGCTCAGGGAGACTGATTTGAGTAGTAATAAAACTCCTGTCTCCGGAATGGCCAGCTCTACATGAATTAATCTTTTGCCATCGCGATTACCATCTTTATAAATCATATCTGTCTAGGCAGCAGGCAAAGAGAACCTATTGGGTGGTTATAGATTGCCTCCTCATTTTGTTGATTGTTTCCTTTGCCATGCAGAAACATTTTAGTTTGATGCAATCACACTTGTTTATTTATTTATTTTTCTTTTCTTTTTTTTTTTTTTTTTTTTGCTTCAGTCTTTAATTTTTTGTGAGTTGATTTTTGTGTATGGTGTAAAATAAAGATCCAATTTCACTTTTTTGTGTGTGGATATCCAGTATTTTTAATATTATTAATGGAAAAGATTCTCCTTTTCTTATTGTATATTGTTGGCACCCTTCTTGAAGTTTAGCTGACTGTATAGGTATGGGTTTATTTCTAGGCTTTCTATTCTGTTCCATTAGTGTATGTCTGTTTTTATGTCATTTTTTGATTACTATAGATCTTTAACATAATTTGAAAAAGAAAGTGTGATGACTCCAGCTTTATTATTTTTCCTCAAGATTGCTTTAGCCATTGAGAGTATTTGCTGGTTCCATATAAATTTAATTTTTTAGTTTTATTTTTTAATTTCTGTAAAAAATTATTGAAATTTTAAAAAAGTGAAATATATTGAATCTGTAGATCACTTTGGGTGGTATACACATTTTGATTCTTCCAGTCTATGAGCAATGAATATCATTCCATTAATTGTTTTTATTTATAATATCTTTTGTGACTGCTTTATAATTATCAGTGTGCATATATTTCAACTCCTTGGGTAAATTTATTTATAAATACATTATTTTTTATTGTTGCAAATGAGATTATTTCTTAAGTTTTTGGATAGTTTATTGTTAGTTTATAGAAAGAGAACTGATTTTTGTATTTTGATTTTTGCATAATGCAACTTCATTGAATTTATTTTTTCTAACAGCTGTTGAAGTTTTTAGGGTTACCTATATGTAAGTTCATGCCATCTTCAAAAAGAGATACATTTACTTCTTCCTTTCCAATTTGCTTGTCTTTTCTTTTTCTTGCCTAATTGCTCTGGCTAGAAATGCTACTTGCATAGAAGTGTTTATTAGGAGTTACAAGATTGAGTATCCTTATCCTGTTACTTATCTTAGAGAAAAAGCTTTCAACTTTTCACTTTTGAGTATGTTACCTGTGGGTCTGTGATATAAACCTTTATTTTGTTGAGGTGCATTCCTGTTATGCCTATTTGGTTGAGAGTTTTTATCATGAACAGATGTTGATGTTGTCAAGTACTTTTTCTGAATCTTTTGAGATGATCATATAATTTTTATTCATTCTTTTAATGTGTTGCATCTGGTTTATTAATTTGCATATGTTGAAATATCCTTGTATCTCAGGGCTAAAGGCCACTTAATTATAATGTATGGTCATTTTAATGTGTTATTGAATTGGTTTGCTAGTGTTTCGTTGAGGATTTTTGCATCTGTGATTACCAGGGATAAAGCCTGCAGTACTCTTTTTCCTATAGTGTTCTTGTCTGGCTTTGGTATCAGAGTAATTCTGGCCTGGTAATAGAGTTTGAAAGTTTTCCCTCCTCTTCAACTTTCTGGAGGAATTTGAGAAGGATTGATATTAATTCTTTTTTAAATGTTTGGTAGAATCTACCACTGAAGCCTAGTGGTCCTGAGCTTTTCTTTGATGAATGTTTGAGAATACTAATTCAACATTCTTAATTGTTATGGTCTGTTCAGATTTTCTATTTCTTCATGATCCAATCTTGGTAGGTTGTATGTGTATAGGAATTTACTGATTTCTACTAGGTTGTCCAATTTGTTAGAGTATAATTTCATGTAGGAGTCTCTAATTATCCTTTGTATTTCTGTGGTAACAGTTTTAGTATCTTCTCTTTCATTTTTGATTTGCATCCCCTCTTTTATTCTTGGTCTGTCTACCTAAAACTTTGTCAGTTTCTTTTTTATCTTTTCAAAAACCAAATATTGGTTTTGTTTATCTTTTCTATTGTTTTTCTAGTCTCTGTTCCATTTATTGCTGCTCTGATCACTGTTATTTCTTTCCTCTTACTAACAATGGGCTTAGTTTGTTCTTATTTTTTGAGTTTCTTGAGATGTGAAGCTAGGTTGTTAATTGTAGATTTTTATTTTTTTCTTCATATAGGAATATATTGCTGTAAATTTTCCTCTTAGAATTGCTTTTACTGTGTCCCATAAGTTTCAGTATACTGTGTTTATATGTCCGTTTTTAAAATTTTCCCTTTTTATTTCTTCTTTGATCCATTGGTTGTCAGAATTTTGTTGTTTAGTTTACAAATATTTGTGAATTTTCCTCCTGTTGCTGACCATTTCTTCCTAGAAAAGTAGAAATTGTGATTAGAAAAGATACTTGATATCATTTTAATCTTTTTAAGTGTGTTAATATTTATTTTGTGGCCTAAATTATGATCTATCCTGGAGAATATTTTGTGTGCACTTGAGAAGAATATGCATTCTGTTTCTAGTGAATGAAATATTCAACATGTACCTGTTAGGTCTATTTGGTCTAAATAGTAGTCCAATTTCAATATTTGTTTGTTGATTTTCTGTCTGGATGATCTGTCCTTTGTTTAAAGTAGAGTGCTGAAGTCCTCTACTATTATTGGTTGCTGTCTCTTTATCTGTTCAGATCTGTTAATATTTTCTTTACATTTTTAGGTGCTCTAATGTTGAATGCAAACATGTTCACAACGGTTATATCTTCATGATGTGTCATTGTCTTCTTGGATTCTCTCGTTATATTATCTTCTTGATAAATTAGCTATTTTATTATTACAGTTTATTATTACTATATATACAATATATTTCTCTATCTCTTGTTACATTTTTTGACCTAAAGTTTATCTTGTCTGATATAAGTAGAGCTAGTCCTATTTTCCTGTCAAATGTATTATTTATTTATTTATTTATTTATTTTTCGACAGGGTCTTGCACTGTCACCCAGGCTGGAGTGCGGAGGTGGGATCTCAGCTCACTGCCAGCTCCACCTTCCGGGTTCACGACATTCTCCTGCTTCAGCCTCCCGATTAGCTGGGGCTATAGGTGCACACCACCATGCCTGGCTAATTTTTTGTATTTTTAGTAGAGACAGGGTTTCACCATATTAGCCAGAATGGTCTCAATTTCCTGACCTTGTGATCCACCCGCCTTGGCCTCCCAAAGTGCTGGCATTACAGGCGTGAGCCACCATGCACAGCCTGTCACATGGAATCTTTCCCACCTCTCCATTTTTATGTGTTAGTCTATGTGATTTAAAGTGAACATTTTGTAGAATGTATAGAGTTGAATCTTTTAATTTTTAAATTCATCCATCTATGTGTTTTGATCAGTTAATTGAATTTATTTCACTATCTTTTAAAGTAATTGTTGATAGGTAAGTACTTACTCTTACCATCGTGTTTACAGTTTTCTGGTTGTTTGTAACTCCTTTGTTTCTTGCTTTCTCTTATGCTGTCTTCCTTTGTGATTTGATGACTTCCTGATGGTTTATGCTTTGATTCCATTCTCTTTATCGTTTGTGTATCAACTATGCATTGTTACTTTGTGGTTACTATGTGGTTTACATAAAACATATTAAAGTTGTAATAATCTATTTTAAGCTGACAACTTAAAGTTGATGACATACAAAAACACTGCACATTTTTCCCTTTTCATATTTTGTGTTTTTGAGGTCATAATTTATAATTTTGTAATTTTATTCATTAATAAAATATTAGAGCCATATTTTTTAAAATTTTTTACCTTTATATTAGAGTTTTAAATTATACACCCCATTACATTATTAAAATATTCTAAATTTGCCTTTATGTTTACCTCTACCAGTGACTTTTACACTTTTACATGTTTTCATTTTGTTAGGGTCTTTTCATTTTAGCTTAAAGAATTATCTTTTTCTTGTAAATTTGATTGAGTTCTTTATAGGTTCTGGATATTAGCCCTTTGTCAGATGAGTAGATTGCAAAAATTTTCTCCCATTCTGTAGGTTGCCTGTTCACTCTGATGGTAGTTTCTTTTGCTGTGCAGAAGCTCTTTAGTTTAATTAGATCCCATTTGTCAATTTTGGCTTTTGTTGCCATTGCTTTTGGTGTTTTAGACATGAAGTCCTTGCCCATGCCTATGTCCTGAATGGTATTACCTAGGTTTTCTTCTAGGGTTTTTTAGGTTTTAGGTCTAACATTTTTGTCTCTAATGCATCTTGAATTAATTTTCGTATAAGGAGTAAGGAAAGGATCCAGTTTCAGCTTTCTACTTATGGCTAGCCAATTTTCCCAGCACCATTTATTAAATAGGGAATCCTTTCCCCATTTCTTGTTTTTGTGAGGGTTGTCAAAGATCAGATGGCTGTAGATGTGTGGTATTATTTCTGAGGACTCTGTTCTGTTCCATTGGTCTATATCTCTGTTTTGGTACCAGTACCATGCTGTTTTGGTTACTGTAGCCTTGTAGTATGGTTTGAAGTCAGGTAGCGTGATACATCCAGCTTTGTTCTTTTGTCTTAGGATTGTCTTGGCAATGTGGGGTCTTTTTTGGTTCCATATGAACTTTAAAGCAGTTTTTTCCAATTCTGTGAAGAAAGTCATTGGTAGCTTAATGGGGATTGCAAACAACCACATAAAAAAGTGGGCAAAGGATATGAACAGACACTTCTCAAAAGAAGACATCCACACAGCCTACAGACACATGAAAAAATGCTCATTGTCACTCGCCATCAGAGAAATGCAAATCAAAACCACAATGAGATACCATCTCACACCAGTTAGAATGGCAATCATTAAAAAATCAGGAAACAACAGGTGCTGGAGAGGATGTGGAGAAATAGGAACACTTTTACACTGTTGTTGAGACTGTAAACTAGTTCAACCATTGTGAAAAATGGTGTGGCAATTCCTCAAGGATCTAGAACTAGAAACACCACTTGACCAAGCCATCCTATTACTGGGGATATACCCAAAGGATTATAAGTCATGCTGCCATAAAGACACATGCACACGTATGTTTATTGCAGCACTATTCACAATAGCAAAGACTTGGAATCAACCCAAATGTCCATCAGTGACAGACTGGATTAAGAAAATGTGTCACATATGTACCACGGAATACTATGCAGCCATAAAAAAGGATGAGTTTGTGTCCTTTGTAGGGACATGGATACAGCTGGAAACCATCATTCTCAGCAAACTATCGCAAGAACAGAAAACCAAATACTGCATGTTCTCACTCATAGGTGGGAACTGAACAATGAGATCACTTGGACACAGGAAAGGGATCATCACACACCAGGTCCTATTGTGGGGAGGAGGGGTAGGGATAGCTTTAGGAGATATACCTAATGTAAATGATGAGTTAATGGGTGCAGCACACCAACACGGCACATGTATACATATGTAACAAACCTGCACGTTGTGCATATGTACCCTACAACTTAAAGTATAATAATAATAAATAAAAAATTATCTTTAGCATTTCTTGTAGGCCAGATGTATTGTGGTGAACTACCTCAACCTCTGTTTGGAAAAATCTTCATCTTTCCTTCATTTCTCTAAGACAGATTTTCCAGGTAAATTATACTTGGTTGGCAGTTTTATTCTTTCAGCATTTAAATATATTACGTCATTCATTTCTGGCCTGCAAGATTTCTCCTGAGAAACCTACTGATATACTTACTTAGATTCCATTGTATATAATGTGTCTCTTTTTTATTATTACTACTATAAATAATTGTGTATGTAAGAAGAGGGAAGTGTTAAAACTTATTCGCTTCACGTGTCAGCTAAACCTGGTGTCACAATTAGAACCCAGAAAAAAGATATTCAATTGTAATCTCTTTCCTTGGAATTGTTATATTTGGTCTTCAGATTCTAATTCCCACACCTCTCAATGTAGTATATGTACATTTCTCACATATGGGATGATGAGACATTCTTTTTGGGGGGCACAGTTAATAAAAGCCTCTATGCAGGCAGCAAATGATCAAAGAGAAGTGACCTGGATTGCTGATGCCTTTTCAGTTTTTGATTCCAAGTCCTGTCTGAGGCCTAGATATACTTCTCCTTTTTTTAATGATATGACTTTTTCTCATACTATATCTCCTCATTTCTTACTAAAAGGATGTGGAGTTAGCAGGTATTATGTAGAGCCAAAATGACCCAATGAAAACACTTTCTAAACTCTAAAGCCTTGAGGAGTCAGAGAGTGAAGGGCATATCATAGAATGTGGAGTACAGGATCTTCAAGGGTGGGTTGTTCATGGGGGCTAAGAGTATTGGATGAGAAATTTGTAATGTGTAATTCTCCTGTCCAGTTTCCCCATGAGATCATGTTTAGCTCCATAAAAAGAGAGAACTGATTTTCACAAGAAAATATGTGGGGCATGTGGTCCTTTAATTTCTAATTATTAGAAACCAGGTAATAAAATGCGATTATGATCTGGCCACATTGTAGCCTACTTGGAGAGATGTAACTAATTATTTGGCTTCATAGCTGAGTCATTATTTCCATTTTTATTGATTAATATTTGTTTTTATATTTAGCCATTTATACATTTACTCGCTGGCAAATACAGGTACAATTGAGTCACCACTATGTGTAGTAAAAAATCTAAATCAAGGGTAGCACATTGTTGTTTTCCTCCGAGCTTTGTACTTGTTCCTAAGAACCATATACACTTCCCTAGCAATAGTGCTTTATGCTGTGATAAACAACAACTAGACTTTCTTCATAAAGCACAGTATGCACATTTGAAGACATAAATATTGTTTTTAAGCAGTCTGAAATGGTATTTTAATATCTGCTGACAAGAGAACAAAGGATTTCTATTTCTAGGTTTTTAGCTATTCTGTAGAGAAGAAAATGCATTCATTTCATTGGGGTGATTCTATTCTTTGGAAATCATGAAGTCAGAAATAATGAATGATTGACTAATGTTACTTATTACAATACATGACAGAGTACATAAGGACTGATTTGTAAACATGTATTACTTTCTTCTGTATTATTACTCTTCTCAAGAATAAAAATATTCTTACATGAAATGGCCATTTTTCTTTTTTTTTTTTTTTTTTTTTTTTTGAGACGGAGCCTCGCTCTGTCACCCGAGCTGGAGTGCAGTGGCCGGACCATTTTTCTTACTTCATCTGCAATAGAAAAGAAATCATTTGTCCAGTCATGTTAGTCAAAACGTGTAAATGGATACAGCTTATGTCCAGTGACTACACGAGTATAAATCCAGTATTGGCCTCATTTGCACGTTGGAAGTCTGGATAAAATGAAACTTGAGATATTTAATCAATTTCTGTTATCTCTCACCTATCCCTATGGCATTGCACTAATCATTTTGTTAGTTTTCCATCATTGTGAAATTGGGATCGTGTTACTACTTCATGGACATTTCAAATAATTTAACTTGTTATGTCTAAATTCTGGTTCTACAGTAGAATTTTTTTTCTGAAAATATGGTTGAAGTGGATTAGAAAGGGCATTTGGGGAAACATCAGTTTTCCTGATGCTCCTAAATATTGTCTGTTCTACTTATGGGTGAGGTTGGACTTGAATAGATCCCTTTACTAATGCTAGGGAACAAGAGCAATGAGGTGGGCTCCATTACTCCACACTAATAGCATGGAAGGGAACAAAACAACTACATGGTGAGAGTGATCTAAAACTCGGTGGCCAGACAATGAAAGCAATTCAGAAAAAAACAGCTTTTAGCTTCTCTTAGAGAAAAACCTATGGCCTTTTCAAGTCTCATTGTGTGTTCCAGCTCTGACACACAGGAGACTGCTCAAATGAGATTTTAAGAACACTGAGGTATTCTCTGAAACCCTACACAGCTTATTCTCCCTACAACTTAAATTATCATCATCTCATTTCCTCCTTAAATTATAAATCCTTTGGCCTAATAGATTTACATAGTAAATTTTGAAGATACACATGTAGTAATCTCTATTTAACTATTATTAATTTACCGTTCTTCTAAGTAATAATTAAGGAGGATATAGTTAGAAGTTTAAGGCAAGAGAAATCTAGAGGTTGGGTCACATATAGGATTTGAAGGGTGTGTGCATGCGTGTGTGTGTGTGTGTCTGTGTGTGTGTGTGTGTGTATGTGTATCTGTTTTGAGGGAGTAATAGAAATGGGCCAGGGTGCTACCTAGTTTTTCTTAAATTTCTTGGGTAAATTGACTCATAGAAAGGAGATGAGCACTGAAATACATGTGGGATACCGTTGAATAATTTTACAACTTCACAATTATGTCAAAAAATGGCCTTGTGTAGTCCATTTGGTCTGAATTTCTTGCGAACTAAAGATATACTTAGAGAATACACAGCCATTTGGTTATTTTGCTTCCCACAGTAAATAAATAAATAAATAAATAAATAAATAAATAAATAAATAATCAGTTCTTTGTTCTTCTAAGACACCAGAAAAAAATTTAATTATTTCACATAAAATGAATGTACACGGTGTCAAGACACCCATACTTAAGTACCCTGAAACATAAGGGAATTCATGTTAAAAATGTTTATTTCTAAAGTAGTTAAACGTCATAAATTTTATTTCAGAGTAATAACATATTTTTCAGGTGAGGAATTAAAATACACAGATGGATATATAACTATAATACCTGCTTGGGAAAACTTTATGTCTTCATATAAATATAGAGTCTTGTTTCAGCATTAAGGATATTTCCCAAATCAGAAATTCTGTTGTCTCACAAGATGATATTTTACTTTGATGCTTTTGAAAAAGACAATCTATCCTGTGAGTCTGATCCTTAGGATTCTCAGTAAACAGAAAATGGAATAATTTGTTATATATTGGTAAATAAATTCCAATGCCAAAATATTTCTCTATAGCTCAAAACCATTGCCTCAAATTCCATCAGTAGAGTCCATCAGTAGAGTCATTTGTTTAAAACACTGTATTTAATATAAGTTGCCATAAAATGATAATGTGCATAGTAGCACTAAATTATGTAACCATTTCCTACCATCCACAGTAGGCCCCAAAACTATTTTATAATTTTGGTGGAAGTTATAAAATCTTTTCCAAAATGATTCCAGGCTAACGGCAGTCTTGAATATGGGATTATAGGATCAGTTTGGGCATCAGTGAGTGAATGGATTGAGGGGCCTTAAGCTCCCTCATAATCTCTATTGATCAGTACTCTACCCATAAATAACTCATTTTTTAAAAAAATAAAGACTTTTTCTCTTAAATGAACTTTAAAGTTATGTTCCAGCTTCCCATTCAAAACAAATTTCTGCCCCAAAACTCTTACATCCACCCAAAGAGGATGTGCTGAATGAAGTCAAGCTAGATGAACTTCCCCAGCAACCTGGCTGTGTGATGATCTTCACAGCCAGCTTTCTGTATGAAGTTATCATTGGTTTGATTGGAAGCAGGTTGATGGAAACAAAGAAGCAGACTTAAAGGTCATACTTAGGAAGCTTGGGGAAGCTTGGCTATTTTGGATATTGTGACTGTCCTCGAAAATCACTCCAGATTCTCTGATGCTTATGCTGCTTGCCACCTAATGCTCACTCTAAAAGCATCTGAACTGAGAAGTCAAAATAATTTTGAAAATTCATAGAATCTCATCTTTAAAAAATTCCCAGCTTTATTACAATTTCATCATTTAATTTGGTTTATATCTCACCTCTACTTTTTTTTTTCATTTTTATATACATTTTTATTTTAGAACAGTTTTAGATTTACACAAAAATTGTGAAGATAGTACAGTTTCCAATATGCTCCTCAACCATGTTCTTCTACTATTAGTATCCTGCATTAGAGTGGAACACTTGTTATAATTAATGAACCAATATGTTGTTAACTAATGAATGTCTTTAGTTTTTACATAATGTCCTTTCTAGGTTGGTTTAGGCTGCCCATTCCTAAACGAATTAAACATTGGCAAGAAAATTGGGGTTACTGTGATTGGTTTAATTCATTTGGACTGATCACTGTAGATTGTTGTTTTTTTAAATTATACTTTAAGTTCTAGAGTACATGTGCACAAGGTTCAGGTTTGTTACATATGTATACATGTGCCATGTTGGTGTGCTGCACCCATTAACTCGTCATTTACATTAGGTATGTCTCCTAATGCTATCCCTCCCCCCTCCCCTTTGCCCCCTCCCCACAATAGGCCCCTTCCTGTGTCCAAGTGATCTCATTGTTCAATTCTCACCTATGAGTGAGAACATGCGGTGTTTGGTTTTCTGTTCTTGTGATAGTTTGCTGAGAATGATGGTTTCCACCTTCATCCATGTCCCTACAAAGGACACGAACTCATCCTTTTTTATGGCTGCATAGTATTCCCTGGTGTGTATGTGCCACATTTTCTTTTTTTAAAAAAAATTTATTTATTTATTTATTTTTTATTATACTTTAAGTTCAAGGGTACATGTGCATAACATGCAGGTTTGTTACATATGAATACTTGTGCCATGTTGGTGTGTTGTACCCATCAACTCGTCAGCACCCATCAACTTGTCATTTACATCAGGTGTAACTCCCAATGCCATCTCTCCCCCCTCCCCCCTCCCCATAATAGGCCCCGGTGTGTGATGTTCCCCTTCCCGAGTCCAAGTGATCTCATTGGTCAATTCCCACCTGTGAGTGAGAACATGCAGTATTTGGTTTTCTGTTCTTGTGATAGTTTGCTGAGAATGATGGTTTCCAGCTGCATCCATATCCCTACAAAGTACACAAACTCATCCTTTTTTATGGCTGCATAGTATTCCATGGTGTATATGTGCCACATTTTCTTAACCCAGTCTGTCACTGATGGACATTTGGGTTGATTCCAAGTCTTTGCTATTGTGAATAGTGCCACAATAAACATACGTGTGCATTTGTCTTTATAGCAGCATGATTTATAATCTTTTGAGGATATACCCAGTAATGGGATGGCTGGGTCATATGGTATTTCTAGTTCTAGTTCCTTGAGGAATCGCCATACTGTTTTCCATAATGGTTGAACTAGTTTACAGTCCCACCAACATTGTAAAAATGTTCCTATTTCTCCACATCCTCTCCAGCACCTGTTGTTTCCTGATTTTTTAATGATTGCCATTCTAACTGGTGTGAGATGGTATCTCATTGTGGTTTTGATTTGCATTTCTCTGATGGCGAGTGATGATGAGCATTTTTTCATGTGTCTGCAGGCTGTGTGGATGTCTTCTTTTGAGAAGTGTCTGTTCATATACTTTGCCCACTTTTTGATGAGGTTGTTTGTTTTTTCTTGTAAATTTGTTTGAGCTCTTTGTAGGTTCTGAGTATTAGCCCTTTGTCAGGTGAGTAGATTTCAAAAATTTTCTCCCATTCTGTAGGTTGCCTGTTCACTCTGATGGTAGTTTCTTTTGCTGTGCAGAAGCTCTTTAGTTTAATTACACCCCATTTGTCAATTTTGTCTTTTGTTGCCATTGCTTTTGCTGTTTTAGACATGAAGTCCTTGCCCATGCCCATGTAGATTTTTTTTTTTAAAGATCAACAGTTTGTCTTTGTGACATCTTTTACTCAGCTCGTAGTCTCCTCCTAGGATCATGACAAAATTGGGGACTCATTTCCTTTGATTATTTTTCTTCTTCATTAAAAAAAATATTCAACAGCAATTTATTGAAACTTGACTAGTTACTAGGCACTGTTCTTAAATTTAAGTACAAAGATAACCTCACACTTTATGCTTACAAGCCTGTACTGTCCAACATTATTTCTTACAACTTAAAATTCTCCACTGCAAGTTTTCACACAAAAATTCTTTATTTTAAAGCTGCTATCATGTTTCTGCCAGACTCTCATCTTTCTAAGGCTAGCCTCTTTAATTCATTTAATCGTTTCTCAGAGAGCATGGTTTCCAATCTTTCTAACATCTTGGTCATTCTCAATTAGCTTTTTGTCCTATAAAGCACAGCACCAATAATTAAATGTAATTAAATATACATTATATTTAAATCCCTTCCCTTACACAGAGAAGAGTATCACTTTCACACTTTTTATTCTAGTTATCTGCATGCTTACTCTAACATAAACTAAATATATTTTAGCCTCCTTTTTGTAGCCACATGGCAAAGTGGATTCAAATTGGACTTATTGTTTATTAACGTGATTATGCTTTTACACATCGCTGTCTCACTTTAACTTGAAGAGCTGATTTTTAAAATTCACTTGCTCTCTTAAAGTTCATTCATCTCTGTTAAACTCATGCCATTAGATTCAGTTTGTTGCTCAGACTTGACATCATCTTTTTAGATTTTTATTTTGTCATTTAACATGTCTCTCTCCTTTTCAACATCAGAACACACTGATTTCCTGATTATATATCTTCTTTATTGTCATACAGATTATGAAAAAAACATTGCTGTCACTGTCAAGGGCTATCCTTGAGGCTGACAGTAATCTAGTAACAAATACTCTTTAAGCATGGTTATTCAGTTATTAATCTACAACTGCAGAGAGTGCATAGAACCTCTCCTTTTAAATAAAAGTTGTAAAACTGCACACTGAAAAATTCTGAGATACTTTTTGTGACAAAAATAAGTCTAATAACATGGTCAAAGTGAACAATCAAATGAGTCTGATATGTTGTACTTTCATAAATCCATGCCAGCTCCCAACAATCACTGCTACTTTTCCTACATACTTTTGAACAATCCCTTTTAGTTCACAAATATGTAATTCATGGAATTTCAAACAATTTTCTCTCTCCAGTTTTTTTTTTTTTTAAATCATATCACATTCTCCACAACTACATAAAGACTACTTGTGTTGATTTGGAAGCCTAATTTTCAGATTATCTCAGTAAATGCAAAATGTGTGGAAAAAAATATGATGTTGTGACCGAAATGAGTTTGACATTTTCAAAAGCAGATGTATATCCAAGTGTACATGATTACTGAAGAACAGATTACTAGATGTAAGTGATATAACCTTCTGCTTTTGGACATTCTTCCAGCTTTCATCCATTTCACAAATAGACTATCTTAACCTGATTTAACAGACCCCTGGAAAAGTCTGTTTCAAGCATTTGGGGAAATGCAGGTAATGTAAGAACTAAAAGATCAGAGTTGACACATTCATGGCTTCGATTTTCATTAGCTTCAGTCCATTAAAGAAGCATTTGCCAACATAATATTGTATGCATAAAACAACTGAAATATTCATTACATGGAAAAACGACTAAGGATGCAAGCCAACTGTTTCTCCTAGCCAGTTTTGCTACAGGAATACAGCTCACCAGGGTCCACTGCTTTGCCATTTAGTTTAATTTTTTGAATATAAGGTTTTTAAATATCTGTGACTCATCAGACAAATATATTTAAATTTTTATGGTGGAAAAGTTTTTTTTCTTTGCATCAAAACCATTAAAATATTAGGTAGGGTTCAAATACTTTTCAGGATATATCCTGATCCATATGATTCAGGTAATCAGACAGAGCCAGTCCCCTTATTTTTTAAGTAGAAATACTTCCTCTGATGAATTAATCTGATTCATTCCCCCCAACATCCTTTCATGAAAGGAATGAAACAATTTTTCAATGCATTTCCAGGAATAAAGCAACACATGTCACTGCCTTCATACTCATAGATTAATGGAGAGATTAGAGAGACACATATGTTAGTATAAAGTGAGGTAAAATAATGATGAAAAAATGATCTGAGTAAAATCAGTGGGTCAGTTTAAAAATAGGGAAATGTTGCATATGCTTACTAGATAATATTTTACATGAAACTCAGTTTGACAGGTAGAAATATGGGGTGTTTGATTCCAAGGGTATGAAGGAAGATCCACAATGGTAGCAAGCATTTGCTTTGGAATCAGGAAACCAAAATTTCAGTTTAGATCTGCAAATAACTAGATTTGCGACATTACACAGTCACTTTTTCTATCTGAGAAATATTTATTACTTCTAAAATATGCCTATAAGATTTCTAATGTCCAGCTGTAAAACAAAAGATGTGTGAATATCATGTGCAAATTCATGAAGGTAATAAAGTGCATGTCTAGGGAAGAGCTTCACCATCTAGTTTGACTAGGTTTTATTATGTAGAAGGTAGATATAAATGGAATGACAGAGCCTTTGAAGTTCTTCCGTGTAAAACTTAGAAGTTTTCATGTAACTAAGAAGGTATGATCTTAAAATGGTAGGATAATTTATACACAAGAAAAAGTCACCAAGTTTTAAGAATACAATTTCATTAATTTTGACAAATATGTGTATAAATCTTAAAATGTATCCCTTATGCTGATAGTTAATCCCCTGCACCAATTCCAGCCTTCTGGCCCTCTTTTTGTTACTATAATTTTGCCTTTTCCAGAATTCTAAATAAATTGAATCATGCATTATATAGACTTTTGTCACTGACCTTTTTCACTTCCCATAATGCATTCTAGATTTATCCAGGTTGTCATGCATCCATGGTTCATTCTTTTTTATTACTGAGTAATAGTGGCTATATGGCAATTTTACAGTTTGATTCCCTTCACCAGCTGATAGGCATTTGGGTGGCTTGCAGTTTTGGACTATCATGAATAAAACTGTGTGAGAATCAAAATATAAGTTTTTTGTGAATGATTTATTTTGGGAAAACACCCCGGAGTGAGGTGGCTGGATTACATGAAAAATGCATGGTTAAATGTTGAAGCAACTGCCAGAGTGTTTTCCAAAGTTGAGGTGCTATTTTCACTCCCAAAAGTAAAGTGTAAAAATTCCAGCTGTTTCAATTCCTTGCCAATATTTGACATCGTCAGAATTTTTCATGTGTGTAGTAGTATCTCAATGTGATCTTAATTTGCATTTTTCTAAGGACGAATCGTGTTAGCACATTTTATGTGTTATTTGCCATATCTCCTCATTTTTTAAAAGTTTTATCCACCTCTTAATCAATTTTTAGTTGAGTAAATTTTGAATACTAATGAGTTTTTTATGTTTGCTCTATATTCTAGATACAAATCTTTATCAAATACGTGTTTGCCAGACTTTGTTTTACTACTCTTCCACACATCTTGCTTTTTCATTTTCTTAATAGTTTCTTTTAAAGAGTAAATTTTAAAATTTTGATGAAGTCTGATTTACCATTTTTCCTTTTGTGGTTTGTATTCTCTGCATCCTTTTGAAGAAATCTTAGTATAACTCAAGTTCATCGAAATAGTCTCCCATAGTTTACCCAGAAGTTTCATAGTGTTGTCTCATAAGTGTAGAACTGTGATTTTTTGGTAGAAAAGCAATTGATTACTTATGAGTGGAAGTATTTCTGGACTTTCTATTCTGTTTATCCTTATACCAACACTGTACTATCTTAATAATTGTAAATCCATAGTAAATTTTGCTATCAGATAATATAAATTCTCTACCTTTTATGGATCTAACAAAGCTCTAATATCCAGAATCTACAGGAAACTTAAACATATTTACAAGCAAAAAAACAAACAACCCCATTAAAAGTGGATGAAATTAAACTAAAGAGCTTCTGCACAGCAAAAGAAATTATCATCAGAGTGAACAGGCAACAAACACAATAGGAGAAAATTTTTGCAATCTATCCATCTGACAAAGGGCTAATATCCAGAATCTATAAGGAACTTAAACATTTTTCAAGAAAAAAACAACCCCTCAAAAAGTGGGCGAAGGATATGAACAGACACTTCTCAAAAGAAGACATCTATGTGGACAATAAGTGTGATTAAAAAGCTCATCATCACTGGTCATTAGAGAAATGCAAATCTAAATCACAATGAGATATGATCTAATAACAGTTAAAATGACAATCATTAAAAAGTCTGGAAACAACAGATTCTAGAGAGGATGTGGAGAAATGGAGACACTTTTACACTGTTGGTGGGAGTGTAAATTAGTTCAACAATTGTGGAAGACAGCACGGCAATTTCTCAAGGACATAGAACCAGAAATACCATTTGACCCAGAAATCCCACTATTGGGTATATACCCAAAGGATTATAAATCATTCTACTATAAAGACACATGCACACATGTTTATTGAAGCACTATTCACAATAGCAAAGACTTGGAACCAACCCAAATGCCCATCAATGATAGACTGAATAAAGAAAATGTGGCACATATACACCATGGAATACTATGCAGCCATAAAAAAGGATGAGTTCATGTCCTTTGCAGGGACATGGATGAAGCTGGAAATCATCATTCTCAGCAAAACTAACACAGGAACAGAAAACCAAGCACCGCATGTTCTCACTCATAAGTGGGAGTTGAACAAGGAGAACACATGGACACAGGGAGAAAAATATCACACACTGAGGCCTGTCGTGGGGTGGGGGGCTAGGGGAGGGATAGCAGTAGGAGAAATACCTAACGTAGATAACGGGTTGATGGGTGCAGCAAACCACCATGGCAGGTGTATACTTTTGTAACAAACCTGCATGTTCTGCACATGTATCCCAGAACTTAAAGTAAAAAAAAAAAAAAAAAAAAAAAAAAAAAAAAAAGTGGGTAAAATACATGAACAGACACTTATCAAAAGAAGACATACAAGCACCCAACAAACATAAAGAATGTTCATTATCACTAATCACCAGATAAATATAACTCAAAACCACAATGAGATACCATCTCATGCAAGTTAGAATGGCTATTATTAAAAAGTCAAAAACCAACTAATACTGGCAAGGCTGCAGAGAAAAAGGAATGCTTAAACACTGTTAGTGGGAATGCAAATTAGTTCAGCCACTGTGAAAAGTAGTTTGGAGATTTCTCAACGAACTTGAAACAGAGCTACCATTCAACCCAGCAATATAATTACTGGGTATATAATGGGTATATCTAAAAGGAATATAGATCATTATACCAAAAAGACACATTTACTCCTACATTCGTCACTGTGCTATTCACAATCGCAAAGACATAGAATCTACCTACGAGCCCATCAGCAGTGGATTGGATAAAGAAAATGTGGTATATATATATATACACTGTGAAATACTATGCAACAATAAAAATAGCAAACCATCATGTCTTTTGCAGTCACATGGACGGAGCTGGAGGCCATAAGACCATAATCCTAAGCGAGTTCACATAGGAACAGAAAACCAAGTGCCACATGTTCTCACATACGAGTGAGCGCTAAATATTGAGCACACACAGGTGTAAACACGAGAACAATAGACACTGTGAACTACTAGAAGTGGGAGGGAGGGAGCCGGGTATAAGTTGAAAAACTACCTATCAGGAACTATGCTCACCATCTGGGTCCAATATACCCAGGTAACACTCTTATACATGTACCCTCTGTTGCCAAAATATTAAAAAATAGACTTTATTTTTAGAGCACTTTCAGGTATAAAGACAATTGAGCAGATCATACAGAGAGCTTCTAGATATCTTCTCTCTCTCCCATTGATAGGTTCCCCTATTTTTAACATCTTACATTAGTGTGGTACATTTGTTGTAATTGACAAGCTGATATTGATACTTTTTAACTGAAACCCATAGTTTATTTATTTATTTATTTACTTGTTATACTTTAAGTTCAAGGGTACATATGCATGACCTGCAGGTTTGTTACATATGTATACATGCGCCCTGTTCCTATGCTGTACCCACTAACTCATCATTTACATTAGGTATTTCTCCTAATGCTATCCCTCCCCTATCCCCCCACCCCATGACAGGCCCTGGTGTGTGATGTTCCCCACCCTGTGTCCAAGTGTTCTCATTGTTCACTTCCTACCTGTGAGTGGAAACATGTGGTGTTTGGTTTTCTCTCCTTGGGATAGTTTGCTCAGAATGATGGTTTCCAGCTTTCCATGTCCCTAAAAAGGACATGAACTCATTCTTTTTTATGGCTGCATAGTATTCCATGGTGTATATGTGCCACATTTTCTTAATCCAGTCTATCATTGATGGACATTTGGATTGGTTCCAAGTCTTTGCTGTTGTGAATAGTGCCACAATAAACACATGTGCATATGTCTTTATAGCAGCATGATTTATAATCCTTTGGATATATACCCAGTAATGGAATGGCTGGGTCAAATGGTATTTCTAGCTCTAGATCCTTAAGGAATCACCACACTGTCTTTCACAATGCTTGAACCAGTTTACAGTCCCACCAACACTGTAAAAGTGTTCCTATTTCTCCACATTCTCTCCAGCACCTGTTGTTTCCAGACTTTTTAATGATTGCCATTCTCACTGGTGTGAGATGGTATCTCATTGTGGTTTTGATTTGCATTTCTCTGATGACCAGTGATGATGAGCATTTTTTCATGTGTCTATTGGCTACATAAATGTCTTCTTTTGAGAAGTGTTTGTTCATATCCTTTGCCCACTTTCTGATGGGATTGTTCGTTTTTTTTCTTGTAAATTTGTTTGAGTTCTTTGTAGATTCTGGATATTAGCCCTTTGTCAGATGAGTAGATTGCAAAATTTTCTCCCATTCTCTAGGTTGCCTGTTCCCTCTGATCATAGTTTCTTCTGCTGTGCAGAAGCTCTTTAGTTTAATTAGATCCCATTTGTGAATTTTGGCTTTTGTTGCCATTGCTTTTGGTGTTTTAGACATGAAGTCCTTGCCCATGCCTATGTCCTGAATGGTATTGCCTAGGTTTTCTTCTAGGGTGTTTATGGTTTTAGGTCTAACTTTTAAGTCAACGTGACCCAGCATATAAACAGAACCAAAGACAAAACCACATGATTATCTCAATAGATGCAGAAAAGGCCTTTGACAAAATTCAACAGCTCTTCATGCTAATAACTCTCAATAAATTAGGTATTGATGGAATGTATCTCAAAATAATAAGAGCTATTTATGACAAACTCACAGCCAATATTATACTGAATGGGCAAAAACTGGAAGCATTCACTTTGAAAACTGGCACATGAGACAGATGCCCTCTCTCACCACTCCTATTCAACATAGTGTTGAAAGTTCTGACCAGTACAATCAGAAAGGAGAAAGAAATAAAGGGTATTCAATTAGGAAAAGAGGAAGTCAAATTGTCCTTGTTTGCAGACGACATGATTGTATATTTAGAAAACCCCATCGTCTCAGTCCAAAGTCTCCTTAGGCTGATAAGCAACTTTGGCAAAGTCTCAGGACACAAAATCAATGTGCAAAAATCACAAGCATTCTTATACACCAATAACAGACAAACAGAGAGCCAAATCATGAATGAACTCCCATTGACAATTGCTTCCAAGGGAATAAAATACCTAGCAATCCAACGTACAAGGGATGTGAAGGACCTCTTCAAGGAGAACTACAAACCACTGCTCAATGAAATAAAAGAGGACACAAACAAATGGAAGAATATTTCATGCTCATGGATAGGAAGAATCAATATCGTGAAAATGTCCATATTGCCCAAGGTCATTTATAGATTTAATGCCATCCCCATCAAGCTACCAATGACTTTCCTCACAGAATTGGATAAAACTACTTTAAAGTTCATATCGAACCAAAAAAGAGCCCGCATTGCCAAGACAATCCTAAGCCAAAAGAACAAAGCTGGATGCATCATGCTACCTTACTTCAAACTATACTACAAGGCTACAGTAACCAAAACAGCATGGTGCTGGTACCAAAATAGAGATATAGGCCAATGGAACAGAACAGAGCCCTCAGAAATGACACCACACATGTACAACCATCTGATCTTTGACAAACCTGACAGAAACAAGAAATGGGGAAATGATTCCCTATTTAATAAATGGTGCTGGGAAAACTGGCTCTCTTTTCTTCTTTGTTAGTCTTGCTAGCAGTCTATCTATTTTGTTGATATTTTCACAAAACCAGCTCCTGGATTCATTGATTTTTTTGAAGAGTTTTTTTGTGTCCCTATCTCCTTCAGTTCTGTTCTGATCTTAGTTATTTCTTGCCTTCTGCTAGGTTTTGAATGGATTTGCTTTTGCTTCTCTAGCTCTTTTAATTGTGATGTTAGGGTGTCAATTTTAGATTTTTCCTACTTTCTCTTGTGGGCATTTAGTGCTATAAATTTCCCTCTACACACTGCTTTAGTGTGTCCTGGAGATTCTGCTACATTATGTCTTTGTTCTCATTGGTTTTAAAGAACATCTTTATTTCTGCCTTCATTTTGTTATTTACCCAGTAGTCATTCAGGAGCAGGTTGTTCATTTTCCATGTAGTAGCATGGTTTTGAGTGCATTTCTTGGTCCTGAGTTCTAATTTGATTGCACTGTGGTCTGAGAGATAGTTTGTTGTGATTTCTGTTCTTTTACATTTGCCGAGGAGTGTTTTACTTCCAATTTTGTGGTCAATTTTGTAATAAGTGTGATGTGGTGCTGAGAAGAATGTATTTTCTGTTAATTTGGGGTGGAGAGTTCTGTAGATATCTATTAGGTCTGCTTGGTTTAGAGCTGAGTTCAAGTCCTGGTCCTTGTTAAGCTTCTGTCTCATTGATCTGTCTAATATGGACAGTGGTGTGTGCAAATCTCCTATTATTATTGTGTGGGAGTCTAAGTCTCTTTTGAGGTCTCTAAGAACTTGCTTTATGAATATAGGTGCTCCTGTATTGGGTGCATATATATTTAGTATAGGTAGCTCTTCTTGTTTTATTCATCCCTTTACCATTATATAATGGCCTTCTTTGTCTCTTGATCTTTGTTGGTTTAAAGTCTGTTTTATCAGAGAAAAGTATTGCAACCCCTGCTTTTTTTTTTTTTTTTTTTTTTTTTTTTTTTTTTTTTTTTTTTTGCTTTCCATTTGCTTGGTAGATCTTCCTCCATCCCTTTATTTTGAGCCCATGTGTGTCTCTGCACATGAGATGGGTCTCCTTAATACAGCACACTGATGGGTCTTGACTCTTTATCCAGTTTGCCAGTCTGTGTTTTTTAATTGGAGCATTTAGCCCATTTACATTTAAGGTTAATATTGTTATGTGTGAATTTGATCCTGTCATTATGGTGTTAGCCAGTTATTTTGCCTGTTAGTTGAAGCCCTTTATTCCTATCATTGATGGTCTTTACAATTTGGCATGTTTTTGCAGTGACTTGTACTGGTTGTTCCTTTCCATGTTTAGTGCTTCCTTCAGGAGCTCTTGTAAGGCAGGCCTGGTGGTGACAATATCTCTTAGCATTTGCTTGTCTGTAAAGGATTTTATTTATCCTTCAGTTATGAAGCTCAGTTTGACTGGATATGAAATTCTAGGTTGAAAATTATTTTCTTAAAGAATGTTGAATATTGGCCCCCACTCTCTTCCGGCTTGTAGAGTTTCTGCCAAGAAATCCGCTGTTAGCACAATGGGCTTTCTTTTGTGGGGGATCCGACCTTGTTCTTAACATTTTTTCCTTCATTTCAACCTTGGTGAATCTGACAATTATGTGTCTTGGGGTTGCTCTTCTCGAGGAGTATCTTTGTGGCGTTCTTTGTATTTCCTGAATTTGAATGTTGGCCTGCCTTGCTAGGTTACAGAAGTTCTCCTGGTTAATATCCCGAAGAGTGTTTCCCAGTTTGGTTCCATTCTCTCCGCCACTTTCAGGTACACCAATCAGACATAGATTTGGTCTTTTCACATAGTCCCAAATTTCTTGGAGGCTTTGTTCGTTTCTTTTTACTCTTTTTTCTCTAAACTTCTCTTCTTGTTTCATTCTATTCATTTGATCTTCAATCACTGATACCCTTTCTTCCACTTGATTGAATGAGCTACTGAAGCTTGTGCATGTGTCACGTAGTTCTTGTGCCATTGTTTTCAGCTCTATCAGGTCCTTTATGGTCTTCTCTATTTATTTATTTATTTTATTTTATTCTAGTTAGCCACTCATCTAATCTTTTTTCAAGGTTTTTTGCTTCCTTGTGATAGGTTTGAACATCCTCTTTTAGCTTGGAGAAGTGTGTTATTACTGAACTTCTGAAGCCTATTCTGTCAACTCGTCAAATCATTCTCCATCCAGCTTTGTTCCATTGCTGGCGAGGAGCTGCGATCCTTTGTAGGAGAAGAGGCACTTTGGTTTTTTAAGAATTTTCAGCTTTTCTGCTCTGGTTTCTCCCCATCTTTGTGGTTTTGTCTACCTTTGGTCTTTGGTGATGGTGACCTACAGATGGGGCTTTGGTGTGCATCTGCTTTTTGTTGATGTTGATGCTATTGCTTTCTGTCTGTTAGTTTTCCTTCTAACAGTCATGTCCCTCAGCTGCAAGTCTTTTGGAGTTTGCTGGAGATCCACTCCAGACCCTATTTGCCTTGGTATTACCAGCAGAGGCTGCAGAATAGCAAATATTGCAGAACAGTAAATATTGTTGCCTGATCCTTCCTCTGGAAGCTTCATCTCAGAGGGGCACTCAGCTGTATGAGGTGTCAGTCTGCCCATGCTGGGAGGTGTCTCCCAGTCAGGCTACACAGGGGTTAGGGACCCACTTGAGGAGGCAGTCTGTCCATTCTCAGAGCTCAAACACAGTGCTGGGAGAACCACTGCTCTCTTCAGGACTGTCAGACAGGCATGTTTAAGTCTGCAGAAGTTTCTGCTGCCTTTTGTTCAGCTATGCCCTGCCCCCAGAGGTGGAGTCTACAAAGGCAGGCAGGCCTCATTGAGCTGCCATGGGCTCCACCCTATTCGAGCTTCCCAGCCACTTTGTTTACCTACTCAAGTCTCAGCAATGGCAGATACCCCTCCCATAGCTGGGCTGTCACCTTGCAGTTTGATCTCAGACTGCTGCACTAGCAGTGAGCAAGTCTCCGTGGGTGTGGGACCCACTGAGCCAGGTGTGGGTTATAATCTCCTGGTGTGCTGTTTCCTAAGAATGTTGGAAAATCAGGGGCAGTCTCCCGATTTTCCTTGTACAGGAAAATCCCTTACAGACCCCTTACACTTCCCGAGTGAGGCAATGCCCTGTCCTGCTTCAGCTCACCCTCCATGGGCTGCACCCATTGTCCAACCAGTCCCAGTGAGATGAACCAGGTATCTCAGTTGGAAATGCAGAAATTACCCATGTTCTGTGTTGATCACGCTGGGAGCTGCTGACCGGAGCTGTTCTTATTTTGCCATCTTGGAACAGACCTCCAAGCCGAAAGGTTCACTCTACTGTTCTGAGTTTTAACAAATAATATAAAGCCAGGTATTCACCATTATAGGATCAGACAGAATAGTTTTACTACCCTAAAAATTCTCTGGGCCCCACCTCTTTATTCATTCCATCTTTTTCAAACCCCTGGCAATTACTGCTGTTTATTTATTTATTATTTTTTAGCTGTCTTTATAGTTTTGCTTATTCCAGTATGTCATACTGTTGAAATCATAATGTATTTTTAATTTTAATTTTAATGTATTTTTAATTTTAATTATTTTTAATTTTAATTATTTGTAGTCTTTCTTATTTTATTAAGCAATATGTATTTAAAGTTTCTCCATGTGTTTCTGTGCATTGATACTCATTTATTTTTATCACTGAATAATATTCCATTGTATGGATGAACCACACTTTACCTATTCTCCTGCCAAAGCACATCTTGGTGGCCTGGTGGGAGAGTATGTATAAAGCTATTATAATCATTTGTGTGCAGATTTTTATGTGGACACAAGTTTTCAAGTCATTTGGATAAATACCAAGAGTGTAATTGCTGGATCACATGGTAAGAGTATGTTTAGTTTTTGAAACAACTGCTTTACTAAGTGGTGTGCCATTTTCTATGCCATCAGAAAGGAATGGAAGTTTCTGTTGCTCCACATTCTTGCAAGCATTCCATCTTGTCAGTATTTAAATTTTAAGCATTCTAGTAGGTGTATAGTGATGTCTCCTTCTTGTTGTAATTTGCAATTCTATAATGACACATAATGATTAACGTATTTTCTTGCACTCATTGGATATCTGTACATCTTCGTTGGTGAGGTGTTTATTCAGACTTTTTACTGATTTTGTGGCTTTGGAAAAAAAAAAAGAAAATGGACAGGAAGAAGTAGAGAAAGAAGAGAGAATAGCCACAATTATGTGTTATCACAGAGTCTGCCTTTCATTCCAAAGGACATTCCAAAGGACACAGACCTACCATTTATCTAAAAAAAATCATCCAAAAACATAGAGTAAGTTCATGTATAAACTGAAACTAAAAATTGGGCAAAAAAAAAAAAAACAGTAAAAAGATCAGCTCTTGTAATGAAATATACTGTTTCCTTTTTTATTACATCTTCTCTCTGTATACATGCTCTGTTATTCTGTTTCACCCTTTCAGTGGGCTGCTTCTGTTCACTCATATTTTCTAATTTCTCATAATCTTGTTTACCATTTGGTTATCAAGGCTGCCTCAAATGTCTTCATTATGGTTTTTCAGTTTCAACCTCTACTAACTAGTTCAGTCTGTTTATGTTCTTGGTTTAAGAGGCTATAACTCAAATGCATATCCCTCTCTCAACTTTTCTTTTTTATAGCAAGTTATGTGTCACAAGTCACCTGCCAACTAGTTTATTGGCTGTTATTTGGAGAAATATCTATCTTAGAGCTAATCAGGGGTACCTGAAGGGTTAACATCAAAGAATATAAAACACAGACGCTTACTCAACAGAGCCCTTGGGGTTGGCACATAAAACGGACTGTTTAGTGTGAAAGCAGATAGACACCATATAAAATGCCTATAACCAAAGTCACTGGGAAAGATAATTTTAAAATTGAGAAGGTGACAACCACCTTAAAATGTAGATAGTGCAAAGAGAATGAGGAATTAAAAAATGTCTTTAGACTTGACCATTAAGAAAGCAGCATGGCTTTGTGATGATTCACCATAAAAAGGAAAATTTGTGAAGAATGAAGATTGGAAAGAAATATACAAAGTGGTTAGTTCATCATTAAAAAGAAGTGAAAACTTTTTTTTTTCTTTTTTTTGAGACAATCACTCTGACTGCGAGGCTGTAGTGCAGTGGTGCAATCTCAGCTCACTGCAACTTCCACCTCCCAGGTTCAAGCAATTCTCTTGCCTCAGCCTCCTGAGTAACTGGGACTTCAGGGACTACAGGCATGTGCCACCACTCCTGGCAAATGTTGTACTTTTAGTACAGACAGGGTTTCAGTATTTTGGCCAGGCTGGTCTCAAACTATTGACTTCAAGTAATGCACTCACCCCTATCTCCCAAAGTGCTGGGATTACAGGAGTGAGCCATCATGCCCGGCCATAAGTAAGAACATTTTTGATTGAGAAACAGCATAGGCAAAATCCAGATAAAGAGATTAGAAATACTGAATACATGGAGAAGATAAAATGAATTGCAGAAGGGAAAATAAATTCAAATATTGCAATCAGTTAGTTAATATTAATAAGGCTTTAGTAAAGAGTTAGCATATTATAATATGTCTTCTAAGAAATATACTGTATTTAAAAATGTAAGAAAGTGAACTAAAATGACCAAGTACATTAAACCTTAATAAAATGTTACTTTCTTATATAGGCATTTCCTTTCACATCACAGCCCTCATATCTCATGATTCTAATTGAGTATTTAGAAGACAAATGCCATTTACAATTAGTCTAGACTGTTACTTGTTATTACTTAGCTTTTGTAAGAAACACCATAAATTACAAAATTATAGTCTCATTTGGAGCTGTCAAACCTCTTGTCATGGAAGCAATTTAAAATCCTAGTATTTGATGACATCATTACATCATTCCCTCTGTCTTTTTGGAGGAACACAATTTAACTTGCTGAGAAAGAAGGCTCTAAACAGTATTGTGAGATTTTCTTCTTTTCTCCTCTTTCAAACCACCAAATAACATTATGTGATCCACACAATCTGGAATCACAATATTTTATATTTTGTTTCATTAAAATCATCAAACCTTCTCAATTTATCCTTAATCTGCTTCATCAAAACAGAAAAGAACTATGTTGACAACAATTTAGTGGACTTTATTCTCCTCTTCTTGTCCAACAGCATTTAAAAATGACTGAATTTTTAAAAATACACAGCTTTCAAGATGAAGACAAAAACTGTGTTTTTTTTAGTTTTTTTTTTAATTTCCCATTTATTTATAAAATGAATGATCAAACACCCCAGTGACTTAAATTGTCTTCCCCTTTTCAACCTGTCTTTCAGATCCAATATAGAGCAAGTTCTTAGTCTGCAGCACATGGCCAGAGACGTGAAAGTCACAGAAGAACTAAGGATTAGAGATCAGTAACTGAATGATGTCCATTGAGGTTACATATTGACTTGACAAGTTTGGTAAACAGTCTAGAAACTTGATTATGCTCTTGCTGCACAGATACTGACAGAGCACTATGATCAGCTTGTTTGTAAGTACAAAAAGGGTTTATAAGTATTGGGGGCAAGGATGAGTTCCAAGGAAGACATAGCATTCTAAAACAGACCCCAGGTGATAGATGTGTCCTGCTAACAAGAACCTACTCCAGTGCTTTTCTTATTGTGGAAGTGTTATGGTCCTTTTTGTCTCACTGTTGAGGAATGCATTCCTTTTCTGTTTCCTCTCAACTGAATTTAAAATGTAAGATAGCTGCATTATGTTGTAGAAGTACCAGAGAATTGGGCCCTTGCTTATTGTTCTACAGATAAGCATAAATTTACTGGTTTAGGGGAAAAAATAGAATGAAGAAGAGGATCTCTATTTTGATAGGAACTCTTAGCCTCATGTTCTCAAGAGAAGCAGAAGGCAGAGATCACAAGGAATGTGTTTTCAGAAGACAAGTCATAATTTCCTCTCTTCATACTTTGGAGAGTCAGGGAAGATTCCCTAAAGAGGGATTTGAGTCAACACTGTAAACCATCTAGTCTTTAAGGTTTGTCTTAACTGCCCCGTTTAGCTATTAGGTGACTCTAAGGATCACATTCATCTCACCCCTCCCCTATGGAGGAGAAACATTGCTGTACATGAACTGTGCCCAAGTGCATGTGTATCTTAATACTAGAAAATATGATACAGGATCAAAAGCTTGAATTTTTGCCTGCTGAGTCCGCTTAAGATTTTAAACCCTTGGGAGGCTGAGGCAGGTGGGTCACCTGAGGTCTGGAGTTCGAGACCAACCTGACTGACATGGAAAAAACCCATATCTACTAAGAATACAAAAAAAAAAAATTAGCTGGACATGGTGGCACATGCCTGTAATCCCAGCTACTTGGGAGGCTGAGGCAGGAGAATCACTTGAACCCCAGAAGCGGAGGTTACGGTGAACAGAGATCGTACCTGGACTCCAAGTATGTACATTGCACTCTAGCCTGGGCAACAAGAGTGAGACTCCATCTCAAAAAAATAAAAAAATAATAATAATTTATACCCTTGGGACTGACCATAATTTTAGACTATTTCTTCACAGGAATATCTACTCTGTTTTTGTGAAAATGGTAGGGAGCTGGGTGGGAACCTGTCCTTAGAAGGCATAGGGAATGCAGAAGTCAGGGATGCTTTTACACTTGGAAGACCCTTTCGATGCAGTTTAGAATTGGCTGAGATTTGGTGAGATCTAGAAACTCTAGAAGAACAAAGTTAAATAAGCCTTTCCGCCCTTGTAGTGTAAGGTTTTGTTGCTTTGAAAGATGGAAAGAAGGAGTCTATTAGTTCCACATGGGCCAGCTCAGTTCAGCTGGAGTGGTTGTGTGGAAGGGCGCCCTGTATAGCATGTGGGAGCAGAAGTCTTATAGCAATATGGAACGTGATTTGCATAGAACATCTCCTCCGCATATATTATCACACAATCTGGCACTCGGTGAGATAAATAGAAAAAAGATTCATGTATCCTGGATGCTGTCAAATATCACCTAATATGAAATAAACTCATTTAAGCAGTTTTGTTACTACCTATCCTTTCAACCTGCTTCATTGTTTGATGCTGTGGTTAACATACTTGGGAAAAAAAAAAAAAAAAAACTAGGGAAGAGAAGTGAGGTTCTGGCCTTTAGCATCAGCTCTAGTCTAAGTGACAGGAGAAAATAGAAAGCCTGGTTTTCTATAATCTGACACAGAACCCACTGCACTCCCATTCCCCACCATGCTGCATGTCAGGGCAGTTTACTACAAATCTGCCACTTATAACAAGATCACTTCCACTTTCACAACTTTTACTTTATTGTTCTTCTCACCAGGAAGGACTCCAATTTTCCTGTTGTCTAGAAAATTTCTACTTATTCTTCAAGGCCTGGCCCAAGTGCCACCTCGTCAATCAAGAATTTTCTGTCCCTTCCCCCAACAACTTATGAACACTTAATGCTTTCTGAGGATTCTTTAAACTTTTCAAATGGTGGTATCTTGTTTCAATTTAATTTCAGACTCATTGAATACCATAAATATATCTAACCATTTCTTATATACATTAGAGCACAAATCATCAGTGAATTGTTTGAATTAAACTGAAATAGATGGTGTGAAATCAACACATCCAACAGTGACTATGTACACAGTGCTCTTGTCTAGAGACTGGGTATTTTTTCATTTACTAGTCCTAGTAGAATATTTAATAAATATTATCCATTTTGCTCTTTGATATATATATATATATGGTATTTATTTGACATATTCCCTTCACCCATCTGTGCCCTTTGGCAGTGTCCCCTGCCACACACTGACTCCAGACTGGTCTGACAACTTTCTTCGGTTAGTAAGAGTTGCAATGTGCTGCACATTTGTCTTTATCTGTCTCTTGCTGCTCTTTGGAACCTGGGGACTAACATGTGCAGAATCATAGACAAGCCTCCTGAAAGGTGAAAGAACACGTGGAGCATAGACAAGCCAACCCAGCTAAGCTTAACCATTCTGCCAGCTGACAAGCTACAAGGCCATCACAGACCATTCATGCTAGCTGAGCTGAATCATTCCAAGTATTACCCCAGCCTACCTGCAGGCTTGTTTTAAGCCACCAATTTGTGCATAGTTTCTAAGTTAGCAAAAACACACTGATTTGTCAAATCACAGCATGCAGAATGAAAATCAATTCTTTTGAATTACCTCTGCCCAGCAGGTTTGTGACTGCCTAGAAGTCTTTAGGACAACAATGATAAATGACTGTATTAGTCAAAGGTGGAAGAGTTAGCTGTATGCTCAGGCTCTGAGTTGAAATGCATAGGGAAAAAGTCTTCTCCTCTGAAATATCTCTTCCAGCTTAAAATTCTTCCATACAGATAACTTGGGAGATGTACAGTATTGCATATTTAGTTACACAGAAGATTCTGGTAAGTTTATTTAGTTGAGCATCTAATTCTTGAGATAATGGGATACAGGATAGTTTTTTTCAGTTTCTATAAGATTTTGGATAATATTGAGATTAGCTATTCATTGATTAGAAAGTAGAAACTTCTCTAAACTACTCTGAATCTTTTATTTTCTGAACTGACAGATTGATTTTTCACAACTGAGTCAAAACTTTAATAGGAAAATTTCCACTTTAAATTTTCAAATTCATAGTATTTTTCTCTAAGTGTTTAAAGAAATTTATATATTAGCTGGTTTTTAAATACCAGTATTATTGATTTCTGCATATTATATTCATTGTTTAGTTTTGCTAGAAATCTATTTCAATAGCTTTTTACAAAAAACACTTCTTTTACATTGTTGACTCTATTTATTTATTTAGATAGGGACTTGCTCTGTCATCCAGCCTGGAGTGCTAGTCTCGAACTCCTAGGCTCAAGTGATCCTCCCACCTCAGCCTCTCAGAGTGTTTGAATTACAGGCATGAGCCACCAAGCTTGGCCAAATTGTTGACTCTTTTCTTCTTCTTCTTCTTTTTTTTTTTTTTTTTGCATTTTTATGATATGTTATTTACTATTTTAATTTCTTCTATCATTGTTTTTTATGAAAACAATAAATAAATATATGTATAATTTGAAATCAAAGAATTATAGGCTTTTGATCTGGGAAGGTTTGAATCCACAGAATCAAGCACAGAGATAAGCCCCACATAAGGGCTCAATAAATACTTTTTGAGTTGAATTAAATATTATTGTTTTCCATTCTACATTGTTCATCAATTAATGATCCTATATTATGCTTCAGATGTAGCAGCACTGTCCAGTATAGAATTTTAACTCATTAAATTTTGGTATTCATTTTTTCTCAAATATAAATCTTCACAAGTTTTGATGTGCTGCATTTACCTGGACAGTCATTTTCAAATATTTTTAAATTTCCATTAAAATGTAGCAACCTTCCCTCACAAAGTAGTAAAGCTCTTCTACAATGTAAGCATAAATCTATAATCAGTGACTTTTTCTATCACAAATATTTATTCATTGTGCCTTATGAAATAATGACACAACTGATTTTTGGCATAGGTTCTAAGTTAGCAGAAGTTAACTGACTTCTGAAAACACGGCATGTGGAGGGAAAGATAAATCTTTCAAATTCTCCCTGCCCGGCAGCATTGTAGCTGTTCAGCAGTTTTTAGGACCACAATGACAGAAGATTGTTTTAGAAGGTCCCAATTTTGGCAATATGATTTCATAAAGTTGGCGGTAAGAATTTGGCATGACACTGTTTATATTCCAGAGCTTATGTGGTTTTTATTTAGAATGAAATTGAGTTCTAAGTGAAGGGTAGAATTTGAAGACTGCTTTCCTCAGTACATTCAAAAACAGTTTTTGCTTTCTTGTTTTTTTTTTTTTTTTTTTAAATACTTATGGAGTCTATACTGTGAGTCAGGGATAGGAACAAATATTTTAAATATGAAATCTAATATCATTCTGTATTTTAACATACCTCATCTTCATTTAAATTATGTAGAAACTAGGGTTTAGAAATGTTAAACTACCTTTACCAAAATCACCCACGCAATAAGAATTGAATCAGGGGTTAAAATCCAAGCTAACTTACTTCATAGTAGCCTCTAGTCATCTCACAAATGAGTTGCATACAAACCGGTTAATGTTCACATGAAATTACTTAATTTTCAGGGTTTTGAATTAAATTAAAGACTAAAAGCAATTTTTTTTTCCTGGAAGTATTAATTCACACATTTATCTATTGGCCCATGATTGAGAAAATATGTGTGTAAAAATGAAGAAAAATAATTTAAAAATTTCAAATATGGTAATGAAAAAAAACAACCGGAAGAAATCAGGAAGTAATTCTGCTTGGATCCTGCCATCAATAGTGTGAGTGACGAGTAAATGTGGATAAGTTGTTTGAGCTCAGGAGTCTCCTTTCTACAGTGAGAGATGAGAATTTGGTTTCTCGGGTTCTTTACAATCTTGGCAATCTTTTAGAATCTCAGTTTAGCATCATCCTAGAGAGGTGACAGCAATATTCTAAAGACAAACACATCCCGCCAAGCACTTTTTGAACAACAGCTACTAATTAGTCATTCTTTTTGATGCAGATATAGGGTTTACCCTGGAAGATCATCATAAAAATATATAATTTGAAGTCAGAATAATAGGTTTTTGATCTGGAAAGGTTTGCATCCACAGGATCAAGCACAGAGATCCGTCCCATATAAGGGTTCAATAAATATTTTCTGAATTGAAATTCTACAATGTCCATCAATTAATGATAATGCATTATGCTTCAGGGGTAGCAGCTCAGTCTCACCATCTGAGTTGTCAATCCTTCAAGGCAGGAGTCATTTCTTCTAGCCCTTTTCTTATCAACTAACAAGATGAGGGCAAGGAAAGCATTCTCATTGTTTAATTTAATCCAATGGGTAAAACACCTTTCCTTTTTGGATTTGTTGAAAGCAACTCCATTTAGGTAAAATGACACCTGTCAAGTTCCTTGATGATTTCACCTTTCCTGATACAATTACAGAAAGGCACACAAGGCTGGTCCTAAGTATTTCAGTGGCATGAACAGTATAGCTATAATTAGTGACTTTTGCCTGGTGTTAACAAATGCCAGAGGGCATCTCAATCTCTGTAGATGAGTTCTCCAGGATTTAATTAGCTCTCTCCTTCATTCTTTGTAGAACTGTGCTATTCCTAATATACCTGGTGCTTGCTTCAGGCATGGGTCAAAACATGCAGCTGTCAATTATTTAATATTCATGACATTTTAAACAAATGAACTGTGCAAAAAGCCTGTAATATTAAAGGATATTGAAGCCAGTTCATTTATAGAATAGATAGCTTACATTTTTTAAAATAATAGTATGAATAACTCAGAGACACAAGAAATTTGTTCTTAAATCTTAAAATCTGTCTTCTCTATTTGCTTGTAATTATCAAGACAGAGAATGAAGCAAGTGTTATCTGGGTTTTAGTTTCTATTCTCTGTTATCTCAGTATATCAATTTTGCACATCACTGCAGGCTTCAACTTTTCATCTTTAAAATGGATAATTGAATGAGCTGATTTCTAAGACTCCTCTAGTTTTAAAAGTCTAGGCTTTGATGGTGATTATGGAAATTTTTATCAAATTCAGACTCATTTTTCTTTAAAATAGATTTCTGGGAGAAATTCTAATTTTTGCTTTATTACATGTGTGTACTATAGAGAGAAGGACATTATATAACTTTTTAAATTCTGTAATTTCTGTTCCTTGAAAAGTTTGAAAACAATTTTCTTGGCTACACCAGTGACATGTGATACATAAAAACGTTTTGGAATGAATCCCTGGAAATAAGTTACGCAGCTCAGAAAGTTACTGTAGTTTTTTCCAGCCATCAGGTTACATTTTGATGACCTAAAGCAGAAATTTACTGAGTATCCCGGTTAATATGGCTTCCTGAAATGGCTTTTATGTCTCTGGAGAAACTGACTTCTTAAAATATATTACAGTCAATTTTTAAGTTAATTCTGAAGATTGGGCTAATGGCTTAGCTACTGATCATTGCTCATTTAAGCTAAAGTCAACATCCCTTACAGATTAGACCTGTGATTTCACTTTTACTTATCTTAGCAATTATCCTGTTGACATCCTGATGGATGGGCAATGTATATGGCATAAAGTTATATAGATATGACAGTGAGCTTCCTTTTAAGTCTATCTGTTGCATTATGACAATGTTTAAGTAATAATAATGACACATATGTAGATATACCATAGGACCATACTTTGTGTAGAGTATGGCAAGTCACCAACTCTTATGAATAACATTTATTTAATTTCACATGGAAAGTAATAAATATTTTAACAGCCTTACTGAGGTAAAATGGACAAATAATAAACTGCATATGTACAATTTAACAATTTTGGCAGATGTATGCCCATGAAACTATCACCACAATTAAGATCCTGAACTTACCGTTACCTCCCAAAGTTTCCTTATGCCCTTTTTGAATCACTTCCTCTTGTACATCCCAATCTCTTTCCCTAGCCAATACTGAGATGTTGTAGTATGTCACTATAGTTTGTACTTTCTATATTTTATATAAATTAAATACATATATAAAGTAGTATGTACTTGTTTATGACTTTTTTCACTCAGCATAATTATTTTGAGATTCACTAGTGTTACTGTGTGTAGCAATAGTTCACTTTTCACAGTTGAGTAGTATTTTATTGTATGAATATACTGTAATTTGTCTATTTCCCTGTTCAGGAATATTTGTGTTATTTCCAGTTTTTGGCTATTACAAATAGACCTCGTATGAACATTTGTATGTAAGTCTTTGCACATTATATACACACACACAAACACAAACACACATATATGTATTTTCTTTTCTCTTGATTGGTTAAATAATTATAAATGCTAAAGTAAATTATTAGTTCTAATAATTTTTTTGTAGATTGTGTCAGGTTTTCTATATAGAAAATATCATCATCATGGTCAGGTGTAGTGGCTCATAACTAATCCCAGCACTTCGGGAGTCTGAGGAGGGCGGATTGCTTGAGGCCAGGAGTTTGAGACCAGCCTGGCCAGTATGACGAAACCTAGTCTCTACTAAAAATACAAAAAATAGCCAGGCATGGTGGCAGGTTGCCTGTAATCCCAGCTATTCAGATGGCTGAGGCAGGAAAATCGCTTGAACCCCGGAGGCAGACATTGCAGTGAGTCGACATCATACCACTGCACTCTAGCCAGGGAGAAAGAGCAAGCCCCTATATCAAAACAAAGTAAAAAAAGAAAAAAGAAAGAAAAAGAAAAGAAAATATCATCATCTGAGAATAAAGATTATTTTACTTCTTCGTTTATAATCTGAAAGCATTTCTTTTCTTTTATTGCCTGATTGCACTGGCTGGACATCTAGTACAATGTTGAATAGAACTCATGAGAGCAGACATCCTTATCTTGTTTCTGATCCTGGGATAAGTCATTTAGAATTTCACCATTAAGTATTATGTTATCTCTCTGTAGGTTGTCATAGATGTCCTTTATCAGGTTAGGATTCTTTGTGTTACTAATTTGTTGAGAATTTTTATCAGGAATGAGTGTCAAACTTTGTTAAATGCTTTTGCTGCATTGATTGAGATGATCATGAGTTTTTCTTTTACAGTTTGCTATATTTGCTACCTTGATTAATTTCCAAATGTTAAACCAATCTTTCATTTTTGACATAATTCCTACTTGGTCATGATGTATTATCCTTTTCATATATTGTTGCTTTATTTAGCAAGAAAATATTTATTTCTTACAAATATTCGATAATTATATACTTTGAATGTAGTCATAAGCATTTATTAAGAGCATGGGCTCTTTGGTTAAGTGGACTTGGTCAAATACCAGCCTTGGTTAAGTTACTTGAGCTTTTCTATCTTTCAGTTTGCTTAACTGTCAAATGTCAACAAGAACAACAGCTTAGCTATTTCATAGGCAGTTTCTAGTACAAAATAAAGTAATGCATTTGGGATTATAGTATAATACCTGGTACATAGAACATGCCAGACATGGTTATATAGCATTAATATATTTGAGTGGCTGTAGTAAGTCCAGAGCATTAATGTGTGGCAAGTCATCAGTGGTAGGAAAATATGAGGGGAGAGGGTTTTGAAATAATTATGAGAGTGAGTTATTGAGCCAGTTGGAGGAATTGCTAAAAGTCAGTAAGAGACAATGAGAGGTTGAGTTAAAGATTGACTTGCTGGTTTGAAGTTGGTAAAAGGGAAAGGTTCTAGACATTCTAGAGGTGAAAAGTTGAGTGTCTTAGAGTATATCTGTCTAGGTACATATAAAGGGACTTTTATAGAAAAGCTATCAAAGGGCCGGCTAGATACTTAAAGGAAGTTAATAATACCAAGGTCAGTATTCCAATTCCAAAACCTCCATCTAGTCTTTTACAATGCAGTTTTTTTTAACAATCCTTGACTCTTAAACACCTTCAAATAATTTTATTCCCTGGACTCTTTTGAAGTGGAAGGAACTCTTTCTAACTCATTCTACAAGACCAACATAACATAACTCTGATACCAAAACCAAACAAAGACACAGAAAAGAAAGACAGAAAGACTGAAAGAAAGAAAGAAAGAAAGAAAGAAAGAAAGAAAGAAAGAAAGAAAGAAAGAAAGAAAGAAAAGAAAGAACGAAGGAAGGAAGGAAGGAAGGAAGGAAGGAAGGAAGGAAGGAAGGAAGGAAGGAAAACTACAGGCCAGTATGTCCAACATAAACACAAAAATCCTTAAAAAAATATTAGCAACTGAATCCAACAATACATCAAAAAAGATAATATACCATTATCACATGAAATTTATTCCAGGAATGCAAGGATGTTTCCACATATATAATCAATAACTGTGATACACTACATCAACAGAATTAATGACAAAAACTATATGATCATCTGAATAGATGCAGAAAAAGCATTAGATAAAAGTCAACATCCCTTTATGATAAAACTCTCAATAAATTGGGTATAGAAGGAATGTACCTCAACACAAAAGCAATGGCAACAAAAGCCAAAATTGACAAATGAGATCTAATTAAACTAAAGAGCTTCTGCACAGCAAAAGAAATTACCATCAGAGTGAACAGACAACCTATAGAATGGGAGAAAATTTTTGCAATCTACTCATCTGACAAAGGGCTAATATCCAGAATCTACAAAGAACTGAAACAAATTTACAAGAAAAAAACAAACAACCCCATCAAAAAGTGGGCAAAGGATATGAACAGACACTTCTGAAAAGAAGACATTTATGCAGCCAACAGACACATGAAATAATGCTCATCATCACTGGCCATCAGAGAAATGCAAATCAAAACCACAATGAGATACCAACTCAAACCAGTTAGAATGGCAATCATTAAAAAATCAGGAAACAACAGGTGCTGGAGAGGATGTGGAGAAATAGGAACACTTTTACACTGTTGGTGGGACTGTAAACTAGTTCAAGCATTGTGGAAAACAGTGTGACGATTCCTCAAGGATCTAGAACTAGAAATACCATTTGACCCAGCTATCCCATTACTGGGTATATACCCAAAGGATTATAAATCATTCTGCTATAAAGGCACATGCATACGCATGTTTATTGCAGCACTATTCACAACAGCAAGGACTTGGAACCAACCCAAATGTCCATCAATGATAGACTGGATTAAGAAAATGTGGCACATATACACCATGGAATACTATGCAGCCATAAAAAAGGATGAGTTCATGTCCTTTGTAGGGACATGGATGAAGCTGGAAACCATCATTCTGAGTAACCTATCGTAGGGACAGAAAACCAAACACTGCGTGTTCTCACTCATAGGTGGGAATTGAACAATGAGAACACCTGGACACAGGAAGGGGCACATCACACACCAGGGTCTGTCATGGGGTGGGGGTGGGTGGTGATACACCATTAAGAGATATACCTAATGTAAATGACAAGTTAATGGGTGCACCACACCAACATGGCACATGTATACATATGTAACAAACCTGCATGTTGTGTACATGTACCCTAGAACTTAAAGTAGCATAAAATTTTTTTTAAATCTGTAAAAATAAGAAGTTAAGAGACTGATATAGAATAAATTAGAAAAAATAAGAAAACATTTTATTTCTTAAATATCTTATCAAGTGAAATCTATACATATTCCTTCAGTTCTTTATTTGAATGCCCCCTTTCAGTAAGGTCTTGTCTGGCTACTTTCTCTAAAACTGCAATATTTGTCTGGGCATGGTGGCTCACACCTGTAATCCTAACAATTTGGCAGGGGAAATCACTTGACCCCACAAGTTTGAGACCAGCCTGGGTAACATGGTGAGACTCTGTCTCTACAAAAAAACACAAAAATTAGCTGGGTGTGGTGATGCATGACTGTAGTCCCAGTTACTTGGAGGCTGAGCTGGGAGGATTACCTCGGCCTGGGAGTCAAGGCTGCAGTGAGCCATGATCATGTCATTGCACTCCTGCCTGGATGACAGAGTGAGATCCTGTCTCAGAAAAAGCAAACAACAGTAACAAACCTGGCAGTACTCTCTAACCTGCCAACAGTGCCTGAACCAATTCTCTAACTTAGTTGTCTCCTTAACATTTGCCATTATCTAAACCCAGGCTCAGCAACTAGCCCATAGGTCCAATTAGGACCACCTCCAGTTTTAAAACTAAAAACATATTTTTTAATATTTTAAATGATTTTTAAATCAAAAGCACAATATTTTATAACACAAGAAAATTTTATTAAATTTAAATCCTAATGACCATAAATCAAGTTTTTTAGAACAGAACTCATTTTGTGTATATGGCTACTTTCTTACTACAAGGGCAAAATTGGGTAGTTGTACTATCTGGTTCCTTAGAGTAAAAAATTTACTGATGCCTGTTTTAACATAGTGTATTTTAATTTCTTTCATTTATTTACATATGATATTTTTTATATTGTATTTTTACTGTCTAATTCCCGTCACTATTTATAAACTATTTGATGGTAGGACTCTATGTCTTTGTTTTGTTCTTTAGTCATTCCTAATGTCCAGTAACAATATACGGCACATTGTAAGGCTTTCTAAGCATTTGCTGGTTAAATGAATGTTTGCCACATTAATAACATACTATGTAGAACAGTTGAATGAAACAAGAACTATCAGGAAGAGAAGAGGTTGATCAGTGTGTGAGCTTTTTGAGAATGCCTTAATAAAGAATCTTGATGGATGAGTATGCCAACCCATAGGGGTGCCAAAAATCTCCAGGAAAATAACAGCAAACTCAGGTTGCCAAGGTGGCAATTAGGATGGTTCATTCAGGGAATAATGAGAAAGAAACCTAGAGAAATAGTTAAACTTTTAAGATGAAGAAGAAGGAGAAATACAATTGAAAAACATATAAATGAGGCCAGGTTATGTGTAACCTAAAATGCCAGGATGGAAGTTTGGTTTGAGACCAACTTTTGAATGTCCTCACTCAAATCTGTTTGTTTACAAACCTTGGAAAGAAATGGAGGCTGAAAAGGTTACAACTCAACTGAGAAGATGTCAATTTGCCCTGTAGTTACTTGTCATTTGAGCAATTCCAAACAAAAGCAGCAAATCGAAATATCCACTCCCCTTTATTTTCTACCCTTCACTTTAAGAATACCAATTACAAAGGATTGAAAGAAAACATTTTCATGGTATTTCCCCAGACCTGATTGTATTACAAGTCTGGAGACAATCTCCAGGGCTCCAGCCAGGACACATTTACAGGATATCGAGTTTGGATTTTACACCTTGTTTTTGCCATTATGTGGAGGTTACTTTGACATTTATTATACTGCTGTTTGATACAAATTATAGTCAGATAAAGACAATCAACATTTTTTACTACTTCTTCAAATTGTGACTTGTCCTCAACAGGAGTCAATGGTAATTTTTAGTACTTTAGAAATTTAGCTCAACTCCCAGGACAGTGAAGAGTATGTTTCATACTTTTAACCTATTTAAACATTTAGTATTTAATTTAATATGCACTTACTGGTACACATTGTTACCATATCAAACAATTTTCATAAAAGACAGACATTAAGTATATGAATTAATAAACTCAAATTCACAAAAATATTTTAAAATGTGGTAATTTTCTGGTTGATGATAAAATAGAATTATGTGATTACTAAATGGAGCTTGATAATACACTAACATTAAATACCAGCACATATTTTCATAATGCTAAATCATGCATTTTCAACATGAGTGACACCACCTTCCGGGGGGTGAAATTTATACATGGGGAGTGAACCAATTTTTAGATATTACAATGGTTTATGGTCCTCCAAAATGCTCATAGTATAAACACAAACATACAACATATTTCTGGTATAAAAATTTCACAGAGGAAGGTTCTGTTAAGAAAAAAAGTATTAAAAATCTCCTTGGCATTGAGGTTCTTTAAAAAGTTTGAAAAACTATGATTTTGAAGAAATAGGTGCTTGTCTTCATTTTGCCAGTCTTCTCAACATCTTGATAACGCAAACAACTTATAAATTACTTTTAAATATTCTCAAGGTATTTGTGGGGTATATGTTTGTGTATGTGTGTGTGTGTGTATGTGTGTGTGTGTGCGCGCGCGCGTGCATGTTCTACCCAGTAAGGTATAGACTTCTCAAAGATAGAGTCTGAGCCTCCTGTGTTTTCTGACCTTCCGAAATTATAATTGATACATAGCTTAGAATATTTAGGCAGTCTGATTGATGAATCATTAGGTTTAAGTGCTTTTCTATCCCTTATTCTTTTACATTGTCTACCACTTTATATAGATTTGCTAATAATCTGTAAACTAGAAGAGTTTTTAATTAGAAAATTGTCCCAGCAGAAATTCTAATGTCAAGTAAGGAATTTGTTTTGTATGTCTATATTTTACTTGCTGAGTTTTATTAGATATGTCTCAATAAATGGGACTTTTAATTGCCTTAACTGACATTTGATTTTAACACAATTGATTCAAGTGTTAGATAAACCTCACCTCTGTGAAGAAATGGCTTAATAAATGTTAACAGCATTTATCTGTAACTTTTTTCTATTGATGACATTTATGGCTTCAATTGGACCCTTTCAATTTTGAATGGCATCGTAAGGTGGTATAATGTAGCCGGACCTGGGTTTGAAACCCTCCATTAGTCATGACTACGTTTCTGAACTGGAGAAAGTTATTTAAACATTTTAAAGCCTCATTTTATCTTATTTAAAATTAATATTATAATATAAGCCTCACAGTCTTGTGAGAATTAAACGACATAACAGAAACAAAACTGTTAGCATAGATACTAACACATATTAAAAGCAAAATAAGTGAGGATGGTGGTAGAAAGATAGAAGTAGTAGGATAGTACTGATAATCACAGTAGTAGTTTGATTTGAGATCATGTAATTTACACATCCAAGTTCCTATGTAAAATTTTTATTTTAGAAACACAACGCAGTGACAGTAAAGAAAATGATGTCTGAACCCAGGAGGCGGAAGTTGCAGTGAGTGGAGATCACACCACTGCACTCTAGCCTGGGCGACAGACTGAAACTCCATCTCAAAAACAAAAATTAAGATTCTATTATAACATATTTAACTTGAGATGTGATTAGTGACTTTTGGAAAATCAGTAGTTGTGGGGAGCAAACGAAACCAGTATGAGGTAGTTCAACCAAGTAAAATAGGGAGAAATTTAACTGAAAGAGGCCAAATAGGAGTAAATTACAGATTTCATACATGAGACACAACAGAGAAAAGGTAAAAGTTGAAAAAGCTGTCATTTTAAGGGGATATTACTAATTCAAATTTCAAAAGTGAATATTTCCACTTGGGATGGGAACCAGTTATGGATGTGCTCACAGATTATAGTTGATCATCATCTAATCTGCGGTATTTGAGAAATATTCATATCAGCTCACCAGATGAATCATCAACATGTCTCTTGAATTGAAAGAGAAACATGCAGTAGATGGAGAGAGAAAAAAAAAATAATTGGGCTACTTTGAAATCCTCAAGGAAAATAGTGCAATCAGTTGTGGTGACAAATGCCTGTAATCCCAGCACTTTGGGAGGCCAATGTAGAAGGATGGCTTGAGTTTAGGAATTCAAGACCAGCCTGGGCAATGTAGCAAGACCTTGTCTCTGTTAAAAATGAAAAAAAAAAAAAAATTAGCCAGGAAAGGTGGCATGCACCTGTAGTCCTAGCTACTTGAGAGGCTGAAATGAGATCACTTGAGCCTGAAAGTTCAAGGATGCAGTGAGCTATTACTGTGCCACTGCACTCCAGCCTTGGCAATACAGCAAGAGACCCTGTCTCAAAAAGTAAATAAGTAAATGGAAAGAAAGTACAAGCGTGTCATGAGAACAAAAGTATTCTGGTGACAATGGTGATGAGGTATTTGAGAGTGTGTAATAAGAAAATTTTATTAAGCTGAATTAAGATTTGTGAAGAGTGTACATAATGCATGACACATGCCAAGTGCATGTGTCATATGCCAAGTGCAAGAATGTGTTAAATATAAACATAGTATAATGTGTAAATAACATGATCTCCAAATTTATTTATAGAGGTAACCTTTACTCCTTAATGGTGCAGGCACACAATACACATTCATTGAAAGTACAATCATGGCAATTATATTGGAAATAAAACACCAATGATTGTTCATTATATGTTTATGGTAGAATTAAACAGGAACCAATTCCCTGAAACTGCCTAGCCAATCTAAAAGAAGTTGACAACCCAAATCTCTTCCATTCAACCAGACTGGGAAGTTAATATGTTGTGTGACCTTTCAGTTTACTTTTAATGCATATAATAAAAAGTTATAGTCACACTATTACATGTCCTGAGAAAAAAGGAAATTAATTATGAACATCTCATTGAATATAGGGAGTCTTGAATGTCTACAGCTTCCTTTAAAATATCATTGACATAATTCCCCCACTGCTGATTGTACGCTTCTATAGAACTCATCTAAATGTGCTCAATGAATCCCTACAGAGTTTCTGCATCATTAACTGTTTACATGGTGACCTCAATAGAATGGATTTAGTCTGATGAGATATATATCTCACAGGTTGCCTCAGGCAGCAGTTGTAATACTCCATATGACTCTGCGATATATTGAAAGATGAAAAATATCACATTACCTTTCTTAATCTCATCTCATTGAGCACTGAAATTCCCCTTGTGTTTATCTCCATATAGCCTCCGTAATGCTGTATCTTAAGCTATATCCCTGAAGTCCTCAGTTTCCACTGATTTGGAGTGAAAGAGGTATGTATATATGTATATGTGTGTGTGTATTTATATGTGTGTATCTGTACATATATATGTAAATAGTGCTTCATATATATATATAATGCAGAATATATATGCAACACTATTTATTTAGCACTATTTATTTATATATATGTATAGCACTATTTATTTCCTCCTACATTCCAAAGTTCTATAATCCTAAATTTGAAAGCAGGTGCCTTTAAGTGTTGAACTCATTTTTTAATGATCCTATTATTTGCTTTCCAAATTATAATGCCAAGGAAACCAATATATTCAAATGTCACTGAGCATCTTTCTAGAAATAATGATTTCTTAATTAGCTAAATGTTAGAAAAAGAGAAGAAATATATTACAACACAATAGTTGTCTGGTAGTAGAGTCTCTATTATAATAATGATTGGATAGATGGAATCATTCAGCAGATGATTCAGAGAAAGATATAATAATGCTATTTGAGTTTTGCATAACACAATGCCTTCCAAACTTATCTTTTGATATACTGTAATAAACCTGATGCATGTAGAACAACATAAATTTTAACAAGAAGTATAAACATAAGAGAAGGCACTATAGCTGGGTTCTGGTCCCAAAATAGCTGGAAAACTCTGCTTTATTGTGCAAATAGCTTTATAATTTGTGGCCTCATTTTTTACATTTCTAAAATTTGGGAAATGGGTGGCACAGTCTCCAAAAATTTATGTCAAAATTCTGTCATACTATGTGATATTGGATACCATTCCTGTCTATAAAATTATTGAACTAGTATATCATGTACTGTTAAGTGTGATTAACTAAAAAATTCTATGATTTTAGTGCTTTTCCCTATTTATGTATTCACTGACATTGTTTTCCAATACAGGCTTAGAATGTTTCCTTCAATTATTTTTGATAATTATCTTCTAATTAATTGTGCATTTACTAATCTTTCTCTCCCAGTCATACTCTATTCAATCATTAGATTCATGTTTCTAAGATATAAGTATTCAAAATTAGTCAATAATCAGTAATGTTTAGAGAATAAAATCATTTCTGTCTAAATGTATCTCATAGTGTATTTTATGTTATATTCCATTTGCACCTTTGTTACATCCTTTATTGGCTCTTTATGCCCATATCAATTTCTCTCCTATCCACGTTCCTCTAAAACCTAAGCTTAGATATGCCTTTTAGTTGTTATTCACTTATAGAAAATCTCTCAAAAGCAGGCTTATCATTCCTTGCATTACCTTCAGTTCTTAGCACAATAATGAACATACAGCTGGTGTGTAGTAGATAATCACTGCTGAAATAGATAATAGATACCTTTTAAAAAATACTTTACCATCCTTCCTCATTGCAGTAGGGATTGGGTTTTGAAACTTCTAAGAATGAGATGGATTTTGGTTATTCCATCTATATCTTCTTATCTGAGTCTCTTCACATCAAAGACTGAATTTTCAAAGGATTTTAGTATTTTTCAATTTAGAGTTAACTTCAGCTGAAAAGTTGGATGGAAATATTTCTGTGATGTAATGAAAAGGTGAGATGAAGTCAGAATATTTGATTTTACTACCCTTAGTCTCTTCACTAGTCTAAAGGAAATACACATGTCATCTATACTAACCTCACTGGCTTTTCAAGGGACCCAGATGAGGAGCTGGATGTGAAAGCACTTAAATATTGCAGAATGTTGTGAGATGAGATGATTTTGTGTTTTATTAGCAGGAGTATTGTGGGTAGTAGCAATAGTAGTAGTAATTTTAGTAGTGTTTGCGGTATCATTATTTAGGATTCTTTTGGTCCATAGGGGTAGGAAGTATTCTCAGGACCACCATATCTGATACATAAGTTGTATTTGTATATCATTTATGTGTATGCATGCATGTGTTTGTGTTTACGCATACATACAGTATGTATGTGTATATCTGTATATGTATATTTGTATTTGAAATCAAAGGTACATACATGTTCTCCTTTCCAAGCTATCACACAATGGTTCCTTGTAACTTGATTCTCTAGATTATATATACGTACATATATACACATATATTACATATAATATACACATATATTATATGTATTTTTTCACAACATACAAATTAAGTGCTTAAGGCTGGAAAGAAGCATGAATTATCTTGATGTCTTCAGCTGTATCACAGTCCACTCAGGATGCTATACCAAAATATCACAGACAATGTATCTCATAAACAAGAGAAATTTATTTCTCACAGTCCTTGAGGCTGGGAAATTCTAAACCATGAGTGGACAGATTGGGTGACTAGTGACCCATTCCTTATAAGTGGTGCTTTCTGGCTGCATATTCATATGTGGAAGAGGAAAGGGAAGGGTCCCTCTGGGGTCTTTTTTACAAGGGCACTAATCCCATTCATGAGGGCTCTGCCTTCATAACTTCTCAAGAAACCCACTTTCCTAACACCACCACTTTAGAGGTTAGGGTTTCCACGTTAATTTGGAGGCATACAAACATTCAGATCATAACAGGTTGCAAGGAACTGAACGCATTCAAAAAGACTCAAGTACAAAGTTGCTTAATTAAAGATTTCAGGAGGTAATCCTGTGAACAATCAGGTATGACAAGGCATACAGAAATTGAGAGTAGGAACAAAGCTTATTTCCTTAGTCTCTTATTGAAGCGTATTTTGCATTTCTGGTCATTTTCTCATGTGCTTTCTCATAGTCTCTGGGCTTTCTGGAACTTGCTCATGCATTTGGTTTGCCGTGGAGCTTAGTCACACACAAACTTAACGTGACTTTTTATTTTTAGAGCTTACCATTAGTTGATTGATTGATTCTTAAGGTTTCAAAACTCCGATTTCCTTGGAAGGGAAACATAATGGACCCTTTGAAAACTGGGGTTCACCAACGGTTTCATAAGTTATGGGCTATAGATAATAGTCAGTTGGGAGAGGGGGCAGAAATGTATTGCACACAGAGTTAGCCCTTTATGGAGAGTAGACTCTTCCACAACAGACTATTTGTGATGAATCAAAGCTTTAGATGTCTTTTCCATAATAAAAATCAACTTTTTATATCATTCAAATGAAACTAACAATTCTGTGTCTTTGTTAAAAATAACTCCATATTTACTGATACATGTAAAGTATCTGCAATCAATATATAGGAAATCTATCCATTTTGGGGGATATCAGACAATGCATCTCTTACTCAGTATAATTGTCCAGATACTTTCTCATCTCCTCCTGCTAGTGATCAAGAAAGTTTTTTGCTCTGACCTCTAAGGTACTGCTTCACAAAGTAAGTCTTGTCCATATCTTTAATTAACTTATACAAGAATAGACCATATGTTCATGTTTATAATTCCTTTTTTATATGAAACAAGACTGAATAGAATGGCGTGAAAGAACCTGTAAATTGTTGGGGGACAATTAAATGGCATTCAAGTGTTTTACTGTGGTAATTTTCTTGCCTTTTATCATATTGAATTTGTATTTTTAAAGGTAGATAAATTTCCTCTTACTAATTTGCCTTTTATTTTTCCTTGAACAGGGTCAATACTTAAACTTTTTTGTTATCCTAGATATTTTGAGACTGTAATAAACTCATGGACCCCCTTCCCAGAGAAATGTTTCAAAATTAAAAATTTCTATCCCATTTTATGTGCCTCATTGAATTTCCATAGAACCCCTAGAGGTTCAGAATTCACTTACCAAATGTACGAACATAATGGAAATGATTACAGAAATGCTGCCCAATCATGGTTTAGAAAACATGCTTAAATAGGACATTATAATTATTGATGTATCCTTCTTCCTGAGTTTTCCAAGTTCACCAATATATGAGTTGAAACAAATCTCCAAAAATAGTTTAAGTGCCCTAGATTTCATTATGCTAGTGGACTATCCAAGATAATCAGAAATCTAACAGATGTCAGAGAAGCTCAGTGGTGTTGAATTTTTTTAAGTATAGAAAACTCTTTTTTTCAAATGAACTCCCTACAAAGAACCCCAATATGTAAAACAGATCAAAAGTTTAGTTGGTTAGTTGAAGTGCAATTTGGTGAGGCCATGTATGGGTACTACCGATAAATCCTTTCCTCACCTGTCTATTCCAGCTGCTAATAGAACTCTTTAGATTCCTCAGGGATCTGAAACACATAAATGAGCCAACGATATAATGAAGAAAGAGAAAGAGTATTTTAGATAGAATCAGTGGCACTTACAAAAGTAACAAGGAAAAAGACAGTAGTTAAATATTGCCTTAAAATTATATTGGAAGTCAATAGAGAATTGATAATAGACTTCTAAAATAACAGCCTCTAGCTGGGCATGGTGGCTCATGCCTCTAATCCCAGCACTTTGGGAGGCTGAGGTGGGCGAATCATGAGGTCAAGAGATCGAGACCATCCTGGCCAACATGGTGAAACCCCATCTCTAGTAAAAAGTACAAAAATTAGCTGGGTGTGGTAGCATGTGCCTGTAGTCCCAGCTACTCGGGAGGCTGAGGCAGGAGAATTGCTTGAACCTGGGAGGTGGAGGTTGCAGTGAGCCGAGATTGTGCCACTGCACTACAGCCTGCAACAGAGCAAGACTCTGTCTAAAAAACAAAATAAAATGAATAATAATAATAATAAAAATCAGCCTCCTTTTTCAGGGACTCGTATTCTACAGGAAATAATTTAAATATTATTTTACAAGAATGAAGAATGAGTAATTTAATTAGGTTTAAATTTTAGAAAGATCATTCTGGAAACTGTATAGAAGATAAGTTAAGGGAAGAGATTGGAGACAAAAATATGGAAGATAATTTAAGTAATTCAGAAGAGATATTATTAGAGCTAGAATTAAGAAAATAACGTTGAGAGCGAAGAAAGGTAACAGGTTCCAAAAATATTATGAAAGTAGAAGAAGTGACACATCTTGGACAACTTGTATATGGTGATCATGATTTCCATCAAGTTGTCCATGTGTAGCACTAAAAATAAAGGAAGAATTACACAATAGAAGGGCTAGATAATTACAAGTTAACCCTTTCCTATGTTCTAATTCCTTCATGTGCATAAAATATCACTTTCCAGTTACATAGTGATTTCCCCTGTTACATTATATGTTTTATGAAGAATTCTCTAAAGTGAAAGTGGAAATTGTTTATTCAAACTGGATTAACTATCAGAAGCAAGTGTATTGGTAAGTTGAGAAGAGTGGCTATACCATAGCTAGGCTCTAAGAAAAAACATATTATGTATGTTTAACGATGTCTACCATGTCTGTGGAAGAGAGAAATACATTTTTATATCTTCTACATGGTTATTATCTACATATCTCTATATATCACCTTCCCTGCATAGATTTGTTAGAAAGAATATTTATTTTTCAATAGCAAGGCCAAGAAAGACTTCCACATTTGGTGAATTAAAATAAGCTTGTGCATGCCTTAATTAATTGCTTTATTTATTTATTTATTCATTCATTTAGATAAGATTTCTATGTATTTCTCTCAAGGTACAAGATTGAAAGTAATGGCAAGACTGCAATTACTTTTATACCAACCTAGTAGTAAAGAAAAAGAGATAGTCTTTGTCCTTAAGATGCTTAAGGCTGAGAAGTAGACACTAGTGTAAGCATAACATGACATAATTAGGCCATAATATGTGGTGTGCATACTTGTGGTAACACATATTACTAAAGGCAGTCAGTATCACTACAGTGGATATCAGATTAATACCATGTAAGTATCTGGATCTTGTTTAGATCAGGTGTTGGCAAATGGCGAAATTTGGGTGAGCGAAAATAGGTGGCAGATTATGGTAGGCTATGGCTAGGTTATTAATCTGTCTCTCTAGCTCCTCTGCACCAATGTTCTCTGCTTCTTTGCCAATTCTCTATGCTCCGCGGACTCAGGGTTCCTGTCTTGCTTCTGGCCATCCATGGTGCCCTGTCCCTGCTTTCAGGGAGGGCTCTCAGCTCTGGGTCTTGCCCTTACTCCCCATTCTTTGGTATATCTTGATGAGAGGGGCACGTCTGAATTTCTAGGGTTTTATGAAGCAATTTTCCTTCTTCATTAAGTAGTAAACTTGTAATCATCAAAGGCAAGGTAAAGTTATTCTAGTGAAAATAAAATACCTCCCTCTCCACCAGAAATTCCAGTCTGTTTTAGAGAGGACTATTTGAGGATACCTGGGGGAATGCAGATATAACAGTTTGGTCTAAATCTCATAACCCTTCTGGAACATATCTAGGTTCTAGTTACAAGTGTCTAGAAGAAAGTGCAATGCTTTGCAGCAAACACATATACTGCCACAGGGCACTGAAAAAACCCACCTTTGAGGAAGATCTCTAGGCACAGGTTTTCTTCGGGTGTCTGGACCACACCACATAGACAGTGTATTGCGTGCACACATGCATGAAAATGAGTTACCTTCAGGAAACAATGAGGAACTTACTCAATGGCCAATGTAAACCCAGTATCCTTAGAGAAGAGGTTGTCAACAGTTCTCTAGAATTTATTGTGGTGCTGATCATATTTGGATATGTCTGGCTTACTCTTTGGATATCTCTGTTCTAGGAAACTGTTCATCTGCGTCTGAGTTGGGATGGAAGCAACAACAAAAAAGAAACAATAGCAAGCACAGTTTATTTCTATTGTCCCATAGGCTAATCAAATAGACACACAATAAATGTGTACTGACCCAAGCAATAAATATATATATATATAAGATATTTAATTCATAAAGACTCAATGTATTTTCATTAATGCTGAGGCTTTTTTTTTTTTTTAAAGACATAAAGTGTCTGTTGCCCAGGCTGGAGTGCAATGGTGGAATCATGGTGTACAGCAGCCATGATCTCTTGGAGTCAAGTGATCCTCTTACTTCAGCCTCCTGAGTAGTTGGGACCACAGGTGTGCACCGCTACATCAGGCTAATTTTTATTTTATTTTATTTTTGTAAAGACGGGTGTCTCACTATGTTGCTCAGGCTGGTATTGAACTCCTGACTTCAAGCAACGCTCCAGTCTTGCCCTACCCAAATCCTAAGATGACAGGGATGAGCCATCGTGCCTGGCCCCCTGCTATAAATTTTTAATAAAAGATAGGTTACTTTCACTTTCTATCTTTCTGCTTCTCCATTTATCACTTTCTTTCCTGAGTGGACATATGGCCTCCTGCAAAGGATACGTGCCATAAGCTGATGCTGCTTTCTCTTCTGTGCAATATAAAATATATACATTATAGAATGTTCTGTCCTTTGATCCATTGCTTAAGAGTAGATACTAATAAAGTATCATCATCATCATCATCATCATCAGGAATTATAGCATATACTTTGAGCCCATATTACTGTGTATGTCATTAACTGCCAACATTCTGTTAGTATCCTAATTGGGAATCACTTAATTAAACTAACAAGGTCAATAGTAATTCTTTTTTCTTATGCTCGAGAGCACATTCACAACCATGACATTTTTTTTTCTCCTTCAGATTAAATGACTTTGTTTTCAAACATTCATTAATTCCAACCCTAACACTTTTTCCCCAAACTGACCTGCAGTGTAGATTGGAGACACACACACACACACACACATACACACACACACACACAAACATGCACATACACAGAGAAGGTTGCTTGGGAAAGGGCTCCTCCTCTCTTACTTTCAGTGTACTGCTAGAGATTTGAGCAGGTTCAATGATAAATCATGCAGTGTTTTGGTTTATTCTTCATTGCAATTTCCCAAAAATATTTTTGACAACCATTTAATTTGCAGTGGAATATTTATGTACTAACCCCACACTTCAAGCAATTTATTTTTGAAAATGAAGTAGGAACAATAGACACAATAGTATGATTTCAATAAATTACAAAAATTTACAGCAATTGTTGCCATATTAGGATATAGCTTACTGTCTTCAGAAACAGATAAGATTTTAAGAGGAAAAATGCCTTTCAAAATGACAAGCAAGATATAAAATTGAGACAAACAGCTCAGGAGAGTGAGTACCCAGCTGTGCATAGTATTATTTGTGAGCTTGTTTCATTTGCTTTTTTGAAGGATTCCGTTCCTTCCTGACTCTGGGATAGAATGTCCTTTTTAAAGGCTGATACATAAGAAAACGAGTACTCTGCCTAATAATTTGGCCTGCTCTTTCTATTCACAAAGCATTAGAATTAGGTTTAGTTTCCCTATGTAAATTGGGAAAGAATAAAAGTTTACCTTTTTGACTTAACAGTAAAGCTTCTGATTTCACATTCTTTGTTGCTGTAAGAAGAATCCCACTCTGTCCTTTATAAACACTAATGGGATTAAGGGCAAACTGGATATTTATTTTTCAGTGACATGTTTCTTGGCAGAGGCTATAACTTCTGATTACTACAGTCAGACTTTCCAACAATTCACTCATCCTATTGTATTTAAATATTCTTGTAAGCCAAAGGCACTGCATTGCTACAACTACAGTGGGAATAAATCCATCAACAGATACTTCCTAAGCATTTACCACGTATTAGACACTATGTTAGGCATGAAGAAGGTTTCAAACAACTGTAAAGCATCAATAAGACTTCAATAGACTAACAACTATATCAAAGGATAAATAATAGTGATTTAAAATATGAACAAAATGTTACTTCAGAACAAGACAATGCTCCAAGAAATGTCTCATTTTCGATGAATAAAATAGGATTACAAAGTGAGTACTTTATGCACTAACTGGTCCAGAAACAAATGTCTCATCTCAGATGAATAAAGTAGGATTACAAAGTGAGTTACCCACTAACTGGTTCAGAAGCTGGGGGACAGAAAACAATGTTCTTAGAAACAAACAAACAAACAAAATTTGGTGCTTGCTTTAGCAGCACATATACTAAAAGTGTAAAGAAAGAAGGAATTTGGGCTGGATCTACATATTATAAAAAGAGGTAGGTTTTGAAATAGAGAAGAGAAGGGAGTGTGAACTTTCACAAAGTGAAAATGATGATATGTGTATGGTCTGAATCTTCCTCTACTCCAAAATTATATGTTGAATTCTGACCCCCAAGTTGATGGTATTGAGAGACAGGATCTTGTGGGAGGCAATTAGGTCATGAGGGTGGAGCCCTAATGAATAATATTAGTGCCCTTGTAAGAAACCCCAAAGAGGTTCCTTATTTAGCCCACCATGGGAGGACACAGAGAGAAAAGAAGGCCATCTGTGTACCAGGAAGCATGCCCTCACTAGACATGAATCTCCTGGCACCTTGATCTTGGACTTCCCAGGCTCCAGTACTGTGAGAAATAAATCTCTATTGTTTAAAAGCCATCCAGTATATGGTATTTTTCTTTTAGCAGCCTGAATGGACAAAGAGAATAGGGATGTTAAAATTTTAAAAGTCCTTCTGGAAGACACTAAACATAGCATTTTGTAGGAGCGAAATGTTTGTACTAACACTGATGAAAATTAAGTAGAGTAAGTTTAAAAGTCTAGTGTTAAGGAATTTAAAGACAGAGTGTTTTTCTGTATTCTATTTTATATAGTTTGAAATTTATTTGTTTTGTGTTGCCCCTCTTGCAGGGATGACATGTAATTTTAAATTTAATTTTAAAGGGACTAAAATGTGTTCCCTACTTATATATTCTTGAATTTACTTTTAAAATTTCAGCAGCGTTTTGGTTATTCAGCAGAATCTAGCACTGAAAAGAACAGAAGAAAAAAGCATGGACTCACAGAATGAATATTCTGGTTGGAGTAAACACATAATCAATAAAATACATAAGTAAAACACTTTACATTTTAGATATAGCTAGGTATATAAAAAAATAAAGTCAAAAGAAAAAAATATGAAGTGTTTGGGATGGTGCATCGAAGTGTTTGAGGGTCCAGCAAATGCTTCTCTGAGAAGGTGACTTCTGAGTAAAGACCAACAGGAGTGAGAGTCTTCCATGCGGATATTTGGGGGCAGGAAGAACATGGAAATCAGGGGAAGGAGTATGTACAAGGCCCAAGAGAAGGAACAGTCCGGAGGGATTGGAACAGCATAAGCAAAACAAGAGTGGTAAATATGAAGTCAGAGAGAATAAGGATCAACTTATGGAGGAGACTGCAATCCCCCCGAGGACACTGGCTTTTACTCAGAACTATGAAACTACTACAGGACCATGAGTGGAAGTTTAATGTGATCTGACTTACAATGCGTTATGCAGTGGATATTAATATTACTATTGAATATATTTATAGACAAATGAGGTTTCAAAATTGCTACTGTTGACTTAGAAAGTTAAAAGCACAGAAGTTGAAAAAAAGGTATTCAATTATGTGTGTACTTGAGTTAGTCCATTCTTGCATTGCTATAATGAAACACCTGAGACTGGGAATTTTATTGGCTCATAGTTCTGTAGGCTTTTCGAGGAGGCATGATGCTTACATCTACTTGGCTTCTGGGGAGGCCTCAGGCAGCTTGCAATCATGGCAAAAGATAAAGGGGGAGAAGGCATATCACATGGCTAGAACAGGAGCAAGAAAAAGAGGGAGTAGGGTAAGGAGGAGCCACACACTTTCAAATGACCAGATCTTGCAAGAACTCACTATTATAAAGACAGCACCGAGCCATGAGGAATCCACCTCCATGATCCAAACACCTCCTACCAGGCCCTACCTCCATCATCGGGGATTACAATTCAAAACAAGATTTTGGTGGAGGCAAATATCCAAACTATATGATTCCACCCTGGCCCCTCCCAAATCTCATGTCCTTCTCACATTAGAAAATACAATATGCCTTTCCAAGAGTCCCTCAAAGTCTTAACTCATTTCTGCATTAATTCAAAAGTCTCATCTGAGTCTGAGTCTTCCATCAATGAGTCTGCAAAATTAAAAACCAGTTATTTAGTTCCAAGATGCAATGGAGGTATAGGAATTGGGTAAACATTTCCTCCCAAAAAGAAGAAACTGGCTAAAGGAAAGGCGCTACAGGCCCCATGCAAGTTTGAAACCTAGTAGGGAGGTAATTAAATCTTAAAGCTCCAAAATTATCTAATTCCATGTCCCACATCCAGGGCACACTGGTACAAGTGGCAGTCTTCCAAGACTTTGGGCAGCTCTGCCTCTGTGGCTTTACAGAGTGCAGCTCCTATGGCTACTCTCACAGGTTGTTGAGTGTTTCCTTTACCACAGTTTCACCAGGCAGTGCGCTGGTAGAACTCCATGTGGGGAATCTAAACCCACATTTCACCTTGGCACTGATCTAGTGTATGTCCTCTGTGAGGGCTCTGACCTGGCATCAGGCTTTTGCTTAGAAACCCAGGCTTTCTCATACATCCTCTGAAATCTAGGTAGAGAATTCCAAGCCTCTTTTGCTCTTGTGTTCTGTGTACTCGCAGGCTTAACACCATGTGGATATCACCAAAGCTTCAGCTTACACTCTATGAAGCTGCAGCCTGAGCTATATCAGGGTTCCTTTGAGCCAAGGCTGGAGCAAGAGTGGACAGGAATCAAGGAGCAGTGTCCTGAAGCTGTGCAGAGCATTGGAGGCAGAGGCACTGTACCTGGCCCACAAAACCATTCTTCCCTCCTAGGCCTCTGGGCCTGTGATGAAAGAGGTTTCCTGGGAGATCTCTGAAATGCCTTCAAGGCCTTTTCCCCAATGTCTTAGCTGTCAGCACTTGGCACCCTTTTAGTTAGGCAGATTTTTCTAGCAAACCTCCTTGAACTCTTCCCTGCAAAAAGCTTTTTCTTTCTCTGGCATATGGCCAGACTGCAAATTTTCCAAACTTTTAGGCTCTGCTTCCTTTTTAAACACAAGTTCCAACACTAGGTCCTTTATTTCCTCCTGCATCTGAATGTAGGCTGTTAGAAGCAGCCTGGTCACATCTTGAATGCTTTGCTGCTTAGAAATTTATTCCAGTAGATACCCTAAATCATCATTTTGAAGTTCAAACTTCCACGGATTTCTAGGGCATAAACAGAATGCAGCCAAGTTTTTTGCTAAGGCATAACACGTGTGACCTCTGCTCCATTTCCCAATAAGTTCCTCATTTCCATCTGAAACCTCCTTGGCCTGCAATTCCTTGTCCACATTACTATCAGCATTTTGCTTACAACCATTTAACTGGTCTCTAATGAGTTCCAAATATTCCCTCATCTTCCTGTCTTCTTCTGAGTCCTTCAAACTTTTCTAACCTCTCTGCCGGTTATCTAGTTCCAAAGTTGCTTCCACATTTTCAGGCATCTTTATAACAATTTCCTACTCCTTGGTACTGATTTTCTGGGTTAGGCAGTTCTTGCATTGCTCTAAAGAAATACTTGAGACTTAGTAATTTATAAGAAAATATTTGTAATTGGTTCAGAGTTCTACAGGCGACATAGTGCCAACATCTGCTTCTGGGGAGGCCTCAAGAAGCATTTAATCAGGACAGGTGAAGCGACAGCAGTCATTTCACACAGCAGGAGTAGAAGCGAGAGAGAGAGAGTGTGTGTGTGGGGTAAGGTGCCACACACTTTTAAATGACCAGATCTCATATGAAATCAGAGCGAGAGTCCACTTATCACCAAGGGGATGGCCCAAGCCGTTCATGAGGGATCCGCCCCCATGATCCAAACACCTCCCAACAAGACTCACCTCCAACACTGGGATCACATTTCAACATGAGATTTGGGCAGACATAAACATCCAAACTATGTTAATACTTCTAAAGACTAACAACCAATACATTTAATATCTCCTAAAATTAAGTGTTGAAATTCCTATGTCACGATTATTTTTAAATTAAATTGGTATAATTTGCTGAAAGAGTGTAAAATCTTCAGACCTATAGGAGTTATGTTAATAAAATAATATATCTTTATGAAAGTACTTTCTGTTCTTTAGTAACTTAGTTTGGTTCAGCATTTCTGTGTGAATTAGTGAACAAACTTAAGATTGCAAGTGAGTTGATATGGATTTTAAAGCCAGATGAACAACTAACTAATTCTACACTTGTAGGTAAACAGTTAATTTATACAGACCTCAGCCAACAATTCCTACCCTGCCCATCTTATGTTATTCCTACTTTGGACCCTTTAAAATGCAAGCAGGGTACTCCCTCAAGTGCAGTGCTTCCAGTACTGAGCCAGATCACTCTATCCTCCTTTTCCTATTTTCTGTTTTTCACTCTAATCTCCTGTGATTATTTAACTGCTGCTCTATTTCATAGTCACCTCCAGTGCCCATACCTTACTTGCTTTGTAAAGTACATACTTTACTTGCAGTATAAAGTATTATTTTAGCTTCCCATCTCCATCTCCCACCTTTCTCCCTGGACTCCATTCGATATTCTTCCTCCCATGATTCAGGAGTTCTCTTTGGTATACTCCCACTTGGCTTGCCTGTCAAAACAGGGATGTATAATTTTGTACATGGCTAACATTCTATACTAACAAATCCACACCTATGGTAACTTTCCCAAATACACTGTATTAAGTTTTGCTTCTTCAGGTCCTCAACTGGTAATGTTAGTCTTGACTAACATGATGGATTCATAATAGATGACCTTTGGTAGTCATTGAAAATCTACCTAAGTTCTTTGCTGGACATTCAATAAGCACTATGAAACCTATTCTGGGTATTTTGTCGTTGACTTGGACATTTGGAAACAGAGCAATACAATTATAATCCTCACCATCAGCATAATCACTGACATCACCATCATTATTATAGTTAATGCATACTGAATACTTGCTGCAAATTAGGGTTAGAGCCAAGAATAGTAATGGGTCATCTCATTTAATCTTCACAACTATCCTAAGAAGCAATGATTATTACTAGCCCTATTATTTTAGATGATGGAACTAAGGCAAAGAAAGGATAGTTTATTTACTGAAAGTGAATTAATTGTAACTAATGAAGCTGGGATTTGAATCCATAACATCTGATTCTGAATATATTCCTTGAAGATGTCTCCAGCTATTTATTTTTGTCAACATAGTGAAATTAGGGTTAAGATTTTTCTACTATAAAGATTTTGTTTAGTATAAAAATGAATGAAAGTGGTAATATTTTTGAAATATTTGAGAATATGAGAAAAGGGGAATGACAACTTATGTGTATATAAATGTAGAATACACACATATCAAATTATGGTACTAATAAAGCAAATCCATACAACATACTTCAGTACTTTTTAAAGCTCACATTAAAAAATGGTGGGCAATGTTATTGATTTGTGTCCTTGTAGATTTTGAAACAAATCATGCTCTATAACACAGGCCACATAGTATTTACAGATGAGTGAAGGCACTGACCAACTGTCCAAACACACAGAAAGCAGAGGAAATGATGTGAGTTTATTTGGAGATGCCTATCATCAAGCTCACATTACAAGCCATCGTAAAGCTGCAGAATACATTACAAACAGATTTGTTATAATTTAATAGTGTTGTTTCCCTCTTGGAACAAGAGAACATAAATGTGAGCAATAACATTTTAGGATATATAATACTTCAGTATGTGCTTTCTTTGGCATTTTGATGAATAAAAGAAAAGATGAGAACAAAATTTTTCATCCAGGCAAATGGATCTGGATTATTAGAATATAAAAGCTGATCATACAACCCCATTAAACACAGTAAAGGGAAGACATAATAGCAGGAATACTAATGCTATGAAAAGTCCTCACAGGACACTGAAAAGGGGGCTGAACACAATCAGGAGGCTCAATGGTTCTTTCACTGACTGGCTGTAATTCACATAATTTCCCTGGATCTCAGTTTCTTCATTTGTAAAATGAATAATTTAGACCGAAATAATCTCTAGGATCCTTTCTAGTCCTAGCATTCTGTTATTTAGATTTGAATTAAAACAGAGGTTCACTTGGGTGCCAAAATTTACCAATGAAAACAACTTTAAGTAATATCTAATACATTGTTTCTTGGGGACTGTAGAATTATTTTCATTTACAAAAGAATTTGTGGTGTTACAGTGAAAGAAGAATTCCCTTTGGAGTCATAGACTTAGGTTTTTATCCCAATACATTCACACACAAGCTGTGAATAGGCTACGTAAATCTGTTACATGCGAGGCTCAATATATTATTAGATGGTTGAAGTCACCTGGCCTATTTTACACAGATGAGATAAGCATTAAATAAAGCCTTTTGAAAGGACTTTACAACTTATAAAACGACACAACTATAAAAGACACTCACAGGCCTTTACAGGGACTCTCAGACCTTTAACACAAAAATTCTGTGAGGGCAGGGATGATGTCTATTAAGTTCATCATTTGATTCTCAGCATATAGCACACTGTCTGGCTCAGAATAAGTGCTCAGTAACTATATTTATGATTGAATAAACAAATGGGTAGTTGACTTACTTTTGGATCACAGGGCCTTCCTATAATGTTTCAAATTGCTTTTATCAGGTTGCATATCCATTGTATTTAGTGCTAATCTTGATCATGTATTATAGACAGATCCCAATCCTTGATATCCTAGTAAATAAAAACAGGAATCTGCAGGAATCCTTTCATGGCACATCTTCAATTAAGTCACTTAATATAAAACATATTAACAGATTTAGTGGATAAAATGTAGGCTTTGTGTCTCACAGTTCTGGTTAAATTCTTACATCTCAACCTCTCTTAAGTACTCAGAGACAGAAATTTCCTTGAATGATTATAAGTTAGATTGTGTTTATAAATTAGTTACTACAGTGCCCAGTTCATAATAGGCATTCAATGAATATGTATTCCTTTTTCCTCCATGCTATAATTTCCTATACTCAATGAGGAAGAGACTGAGTTAAACAAATGAGAAAATAAAAAGTTTCATTGCTATATCTAAATAATAAATCTCTCCTTTATTAGTGGGTTATAAGAAATTGTAATAGAAATTGTAATATGAAACAATTTCAATGTTATAAGAAATTGTATAAGAAATTGTAATATGTTGACCACTAGAAAGATGACGGAGCAAGAGCAAAGAAAAATCCCTTTGGTTCCAGAAAATCTGCTGAAAAAGAGGAAGGCTTATCAAGCCCTCAAAGTCACCCAGGCAAAGCAGGCACTTTTGGCAAAGAAGGAGCAGAGGAAAGGAAAAGGGCTCAGGTTTAAGCGACTGGAATCATTCCTACATGATTCCTGGCGGCAGAAACGTGACAAGGTGCGTCTCAGATGACTATAAGTGAAACCTAATGCCTTGAAATTGCCAGATAAACATTCCTTGGCCTTTGTTGTACGCATCGAAAGGATTGATGGTGTGAGTTTACTGGTGCAAAGAACCATTGCAAGACTTCACCTAAAGAAAATTTTTAGTGGTGTCTTTGTAAAAGTCACCCCCCAGAACCTAAAAATGCTGCGTATAGTGGAACCTTATGTGACTTGGGGATTTCCAAATCTGAAATCTGTCCAAGAACTCATTTTGAAACGTGGACAAGCCAAGGTCAAGAATAAGACAATCCCTCTGTCAGATAACACAGCGATTGAGGAGCACCTGGGGAAGTTTGGTGTCATTTGCTTGGAAGACCTCATTCTTGAAATTGCCTTCCCAGGGAAGCATTTCCAGGAGATCTCATGGTTCTTATGCCCTTTCCACCTCTCAGTGACCCATCATGCTACCAAAAATAGAGTGGGCTTCCTCAAGGAGATAGGCACACCTGGCTATCGGGGTGAAGGCATCAATCAGCTCATCTGTCAGCTGAACTAGACCCAAGTGTCAAACTGTGGTAAATTTTTATCAATGAAGTGGAAGCATGTGTTTAATTTTTGGAAATTTTTATCAAGTATCTTCAGAGAAGATTATTTCCCGCTTTATCTTCAAAAACTGGAAAGGTTGGGTCAAAGAAAAGACAGTAGCTGGCCGAGCGTGATGGCTCACGCCTATAATCCCAACACTTTGAGAGGCTGAGGCGGGTGGATCACCTGAGGTTGGGGGTTTGAGACCAGCCGGACCAACATGGAGAAATGCTGTCTCCACTAAAAATACAAAAATTAGCTGGGCATGGTGGCATATGCCTGTAATCCCAGCTACTTGGGAGGCTGAGGCAGGAGAACTGCCAAGCGGAGGTTGTGGTGAGCCGAGATCACGCCATTGCACTCCAGCCTGGGCAACAAGCGAAACTCCGTCTCAAAGAAAAGAAAAGACAGTAGTTTATGTTCATGGCAAGTGCCTCTCATCACAGTCAAGTTCCAAGGAAATATTCCAGTGTTTTCTACATTGGGTGCTGCATCGTCTGAAATCAGTACATTCTGTGGAGGAAGCAGTCCTGCTTTGTTGCATCTATCTTACGGTTTAATGTTGGTAAATGAGTCACTCTAGCATTTGTACAAGGCTCCCTAAGTCTCCTGCAGCAGTTGACCAAGCCCAAGGACATAATTGAATCTGGAGAGTCCTAAGGCCTTGTTTTGAAAAAGACTTGAAATACACATAGGAAGAAAGGCAAACAAATAAATGTCCACTTGTCTCTGCAAAAAAAAAAAAAAAAAAAAGGAAAGTAATATATACATAACATCTAGAATATATGCCCTAACAGGTTGTATCAACTTGATTTTGAGATGTAGTTGTATGCAAAGGTAGATGAGAATGTTTTTATTTATTTATTTTTTTTCTCCTGGCTTTAATGGACTTTAGATTGATTTAAACATTAGAATAAGAGTGATTTTTTATGATATGGATAAAAACACAGGAATCCAAAATACCTGGTTTATGCTGTCCAGAATCTTTACCAGTGGGGCCTGTAAAGTGACAGTAAGTATTTTCAGCTTTGCAGGCCATATTATTATCTCTGTTTCAACTACCAAACCTTGTGGTTGTAGAATGAACATAGCCATAGACAAAACGTATAATAATGGTCATGGCTGTGTTCCAATTAACCTTAATAGCATTCATAGTGTTGCCATATTCGGCCCAGGGGTCATAGTTTGCCACTCATTAATTACTTCAATTGGATACAAGGATTTTCCATAATTAATAATGAATGTTCTGTTACATGCCTAACCCTATACCATATACCTTGTTTGATGGAACTGAATAGAATATATATATCAGTCATATAGCTCCATCAATAGAATTATGAGCAAGTGACTCAAATTTCCCAGGATGTACTATTGCCCTTTTCTAGAAATTCCTGTTTTGTTTCTTCATGTTTCCTCTTCCATCCAGTTAGATTCACCATACCATCCGCTATTTTATTAATTCATTTAATTAATATTTATTGTTTTCCCAGACTACTTATTTTAAACAAATTTTCAAAGACTGGCAAAAATGTCCCGATTTTTGTATGGAGATAAATTTTAAAAATTAAGGTGAAAGTATTAATCCATATAGTGAAAAAAACAGGTACCAATGAATAGCTGAAATAGATTGTTATGGTAGACAAATTTTTTCTTAAATTCACTTCCACAGGGAGAAGATTTTTTTGATCTTGGTACCAGGCTTAAAATTTTGTTATTTAGAGTACATTAAATTTAATAACTAAATTTAACTAACTAATTTAATTAATTTAATTAACTAATTAATTAACTAATTAATTAATTATTAATTATTAATTAATTATTAATTAATTTAAATAACTAAATAATTAAATTTAATTAAATTTAATAACTCAAACTTCATTTTTTATAGTGGAATTATGACAGTAACATGCACATACATATATTCTTTATATGTATATTTGTAGGTTAATTTCAATAAAACTAACAGTTTCTGTGAGTTTTCAATCATTCACATTCCAGTGTGAATTAAATTTTCTCTTGCCTTCTCAACTGGGAGTAAACTAGAGTATAGAGTTCTCATAGATATGCAACAGTGGTTCATAAACTGTAACCAGCATCATGAAACATCACCTAGAAATGTATTAGGTCTATTGAATCAGAAACTCTGTAGTAGGGAAATCCAGAAATCTGAGTTTTATAAAGTCCTGCAGGTGATTCTAATGTTAAAGTTTGAGAACCACTCTCCAATAAGCTAATTGGGCAGGCTCTTTTTCTTTTCTCAACTCACTGTCTTTAGTAAACCAATTCCAAAACTTTTCTGACTAGGCCATTGTTTTCCATCCATTGATCCTTCTACTAACTGAAAGTTAATATATGTGAAACACATAGAAGAATGCCTGGACTATGTGTATCCAACTCTGTTATAATTTTTGTCTTATTTTTCACTTGTTCTTACATAACTCCTTATCTAGCTTTAACTCCATGGTTAATCTTGACAAACATTATTTTGCTACTTGTTCAACTCTCTTGGCACTTTCTTACTTCATTTTACTAGCTTGACAAAGCTATGAATACAATTCTCCAAGTGCTCTGAATAGGTATCTGCAGAGCTAAATGGAAGAAGAGACAGCCAGGTGACTGGTCTCACTCAAAATTCATGATCACTAAACTCAAGTGGGACATTATCTGAGCCCAATAATCAAACTACTATTTCCAAATCCCCCCCTCTCCCATTCCTCTGGCTAAATACTTCATAAAAGTTCATCTTTCAAATTTCTAACATCTCTTCCACTATTGCCAATCAAATCTGATAACTGTATTTCACTAAGATAATTCAAGCAATAAGATAAATTTCCAGAAAATCCTACCTCATCTACTTATCCCATCTAGTGCAGTATTCAGTATGCTCTAAAAGCATTATGGATGGACTATCCATGATCCCACCTAGGGCCACCTCCCTATTGGTGTTAGATCCCATCCCTTCTGACCTACTAAAGACATTGCTTCAATAATTCTCCCATCTCCAACCTCTCCAGAAACAGTAAATTTTCCCTCTTTAGTGAATCATTCTCATCACTATACAAACAAACCATTATTTTTCCCATCTTAAAAAAAAATAAACTGTATTCATCTCACCTTCCCTCTTTATTTCTTTTTGTTTTTCTTTCTCTTTACCTCAAACTTCTTAAAAGAGTTGTGTATACTGGTTCTCATTCACGTAAATTGGATCCACTCTGATGAGACTTCCCCCTGCTCCTAATACCCTACAAAAACTATACTTAACATTACCAATTACATGTACGTTGCTAGATCCAATCGTAATTTTTTGGGCATTTTCTTTTCTTTTTTCCATTTTTTTTTTTTTTTTGAGACAGAGTCTCTCTCTGTTGCCCAGGCTGGAGTGCAATGCAGTGATCTCCACTCACTGAAACCTCTGTCTCCTGGGTTCAAGCGATTCTCCTACCTCAGCCTCCCAAATAGCTGGGATTACAGGCACGTGCCACCATGCCAGGCTAATTTTTTGTATTTTTAATAGAGACAGGGTTTCACCATGTTGTTCAGGCTGGTCTCCAACTCCTGACCTCATGATCTGCCTGCCTCACCCTCCCAAAGTGCTGGGATTACAGGCGTGAACCACAGCGCCTGGCCATTTTCATACTTTGTTCTCCCTAAAGAACGTATTGCACTTGACTCAAATGACCCTCTATGGGCCTAGTTTACCTGTTACTTTCTGGCTTCCTCCTCTTTATCTCTTACAAGCTTCTTTTCATTTTCCTGAATTTTAAATTGCAGAGTGGCCTAAGACTCTGTTTTCGTACTGGTATTTATACTCATTATTGATATTATCAAGTAGATGACTCCCTTAGACTCCCGAGTCAAATATCCAAATGCTTACTGACATCTTCACTTGGATGACTAAAAGGCATCCTAAAATTAATATATTCAGGAGCTTTCACTTCTGGTCATAGTGAAGCATTAGGAACCAGATTTATCCACTTAATGATAAAATTAACAAACAATACAAAAGTATATATAAGCAATGATTTTTAAATATTGACCTTCCTGTAGTACAGGACAGAGATTTCTGAGAAAAGTGAAACCAATGAGTTGAGTCTTATGGTTGCCCCAAGTTATTGTCCAGGGACTGTTCCAGGATGCAGCACATACAGGAGGAATCTAAGTGGAATCTAAATTTCCTTGTGTTGAAGAGACAGAAATCCAGGAGGGCTAAGGTAGACTGAATTCACAGTGCAGAGTGCCAGACAGAAGACAACCACACATAGAGGGATTCTAGAGATTTGAAGAGGGTCTCCTCAAGTTTCCAACTGAGTATTGATCATTGTATTTGTGTATGCAAACTACTTCAGACCCAGGGGTGTGGGAGGCACCCAAAAGGAGCAAAAAGAACAATCTTTGGCATTTTCATAAGACCAGTAATGGTTTGTGTTCTCACAAGCCAGAGTAGAAAAACTTCATAATTCATCAAATATTGGATAAAGTACTCAGAATAGTGCTGACTTAATAGTGGAACAAAATGAGTCCTGAAGAAACATTGTCCCAAATCAGCCTCACAAAGCACAAAAGGAAGCATTACAAAGATCAAAACATTTCTAAATAACATAATTGCACCCTAGAACAATGCTCAAGAATATTTATAGTAATGTCAAAAAATCCAGAACACAAAAAATAAAAGTCACTATGCCCGACATCCATTCATAAATTATCAGCATGAAGAAAGATGAAAAATCAATCAACAGAAATAAGTTTAAAAATAATTTAGAAAATAGAATTAGTAGACAAAGGTTTAAAAACAGTTATCATAAGTTGCATTCCACATGTTTAAGAAAGAAAAGATTAAGCATATTAAAAAAGTGAGAGAAGAAATAAAGATACAAATTTGACTTCTAAAGAGGAAAACTACTTGTCTAAGTTAAAAAAAAAACACAATGAATTAGAGTTTGAAGAGAAAAAATCAAACTTAAAGGCATAGCAATAGAAGCTGCAAAACAACAATAAAACCTCGAGTGACAACCAAGGAAACCCCAAAGTATTAGTGAGCAGTAATACAGCATCAGGTGGCCTAATATATGTATAAATGAAGTTTCCAAAGAAGGTTGTAACACTAAGAGAAAAAAATAGGAAATAAGGCAATAGTTTTTAAATTTAATAAGTAATCTAAACCTACAAAGTCAAGAGGCTCAACAAAACCCGAGCACAAAAAAGTGGAAAAAATGTATACCAAAGCACATCCTAATCAAATTGCTTAAAACAAATGATAAAGAAAAATACCTTAAAAGTAGCCAGAGGGGGGAAAACACATATTCAGAGAGGAATAGATAATGACAGCAGACTTCCCATTGGAAATAATAGAAGTGAAAAATCAAGAAAGTAGTATAGATAATTTACTAGGGGAAAAATTATCTAATTTTCAGTGAATATTAAGATTTCTGCTGGTAGCGGTGGCTCACACCTGTAATCCCAACACTTTGGGAGGCCGAAGTGGGTAGATCCCAAGGTCACGAGTTCCAGACCAGCCTGGCCAACATAGTGAAACCCCGTCTCTACTAAAAAATACAACAATTAGCTGGGCGTGATGGCGTATGCCTATAATTCCAACTTCTTGGGAGGCTTAGGCAGGAGAATCACTTCAACCTGGGAGGCAGAGGTTGCAGTGAGCCAAGATTCAACCACTGCACTCCAGCTTGGGTGACAGAACAAGACTCTGTCTCAAAAAAAAAAAAAAAAAAGGTTCCTTTACAAAACCCTCTTTAGTCAACCTTCTTCTACAGACAGGACTTAAGTATTAATATTCATTTATATAATGAATTAAGCTTAGTACATCTCTGTCCACTATAGCATATACATTTCTAATATTCTTTTTTCTTTTATGGATCTTTTCATCAAGTCTGTGTACTTCTTAAAGATGGAATCTATTTATCAATCATCTTGACCAGTACTTGGTATAAACTGGAATTTACTAAATCATAAAAAGGAGCAGAAGGTAAATTACTTTCATGTTGTAATTATAAAGATAATAGTTCACATTTATTGAATATTTACTATTTGTATATGAAATACTTTGCACATTTTTACACAAAATATCTAATTTAATAATGCTACCAAAGCTATAATGAAGTCTTATGGTTTGGCTTTGTGTCTACACCAAAATCTCATCTCAAGTTGTAATCCCCAGAATCCCCATACTTTGAGAGAGGAACCAGGTGGGAGATGATTGTATTATGGGGGCAGCTTCTCCCCATGCTGTTCTCCTGATAGTGAGTTCTCATGAGATCTTATGGTTTTATAAATCAGTTTTCCCTGCTCTTGCTTGCTCTCTCTTGCCTACTGCCATATAAGATGTGCTTCTTCCCCTTCTGCCACGATTGTTTCCTGAGGTCTCCTCAGCCATGTGGAACTGTGAGTCAATTTAACCTCCTTTGTTTATAAATTACCTAGTCTAGGGTAGGGGTAGTATCTTCACAGCAGTGTGATAATGTTAAAAGTATGTAGGTACTTTTAACATTCATCTGTTTTTAGTGTGCCTTTATTATTGTTAAAGAAACAAAGCTTTGAGATGTAGCAAAGTAGATATTCACAGCCAAATGTTTTCTATAACAAAGCATCCCTTTCAGAATTTGGGTCCTAAAACCTAAATTCGAGGGTATTATCTGCCCCTTAATAGTTCTGTGATTTTTTAGGAAGCTATTTATCTTTCAGCTTTAGTTTCTTCACTTACAAAAATAGGATAATAATATATTACAAAGTTTCTTCTAATGATTAAATAAGATCACAAGTTTTAGAGTGCCTAGTATAGGACAAGTAGCTAACAAATATCATTTACGTATTACATCATAGTTACAGAAAGCTCTAATGTGGGACGGCCCTCAGCAGGCCATCAAAGGAAAGGAACTCGTGTAAATACAAGTGCAAAATGGATGGGCAAAACACAACCCTCTCTGTGGTGTCAGTGCTGAACTTACTTATTCTATCTTCAATAGTTCCATGTTGTTTTGTTTTACTTGTGTTTATTTTATTTATTTATTTATTTCTATTTTTTGAGACAGAGTCGCGGAGGCTGGGGTGCAGTGGTGCGATCTTGGCTCACCGCAACCTCTACCTCCCGGGTTCAAGTGATTCTCCTGCCTCAGCCCCCCGAGTATGTGGGATTACAGGTGTGTGCCACCACGCCTGGCTAATTTTTGTATTATTAGTAGAGATGGGGTTTCACCATGTTGGCCAGGCTGGTCTTGAGCGCCTTACCTTGAGTGATCCACCCGCCTCCAGCTCCCAAAGTGCTGGGATTACAGGCATGAGCTGCTGCGCCCAGCTCCACGTTGTTTTAATAACTTGATGCTCTTTGAAACATGGGGAGATAAATACTCTTTTTAAATATATGTCTTTTCTACAGAGAAAGAGTTAAAAGAAGCCGGCATCTGTTGAAATTTATGGTCTGCTATGATGAAGGGCTCATAAGGCATGGGAAGACCATTTGGCAACTATGGCTAATGGTGCCATAGCCACAGGACCACAATCTCAAAGAAAAGAAAGTCTACCTTTTGGGGCTGGTTGAAAGGAGGATTTAGCACTTAAACACTTTTATAGGCCAATATTTTATGGGAATCAGTGCTCCTTTCCTGCTGATCTCTTTGGTGTGCATTCTTGGCCTAACCTTAAATAAAATTGTCTTAGAATTAAACCACCTCAAATACACAACCTTGTGTTCAGTAACTTTTGAATGAAAATTGAACAAAAGCCAATTAAGAGCTTGGTTTTTACCTATCCGGATAATACCTCAATTAGTTGCATTTGTGACATGAATTTCCTTGGATAATTAGTCTCATGGACTTTTGCCAGAAGGCATATTTCCCTTTTCCCTCCGCACTTTCTAGCAGTGGCTGAGATATTAGATGAGCATTCTTACCACAAATTATATTAAGAAGTTTAATTAGTAGGAAATAAAATATTACACTGATATTAATCATTAAGTGGTTAGGCTGCATCTAGACACTAACAACTACTTGATCTGTGAAACCCTTTTAACAAACCGGCAATTGTGGCCTCTTTGTTCCACTGCTGGTTTGTCAAAATAATCTCCATCGAGTGGCTTCGCTTCTTTGTTCAGTCTTGCTAAATTTCTAGTGATTCTTTTGCATTTGTTGGCTTCTGTGTCCTAAAAGGCACATGAGTCTTCATAGTCATTAAGATACAAAACTGATTTATTTTTGAATGCTCTCATTAACGTACACTAGACATCAATATCTTTTAGCCACTTAGAAATCTTCTTGTAGCAACTTCAACTGAGCACCATATTTTCTCTTTACCATAAGTGGCTCAGATCTGATCTTCCTCTAATCTATAAACCTTGTAGTCCTTCCTCCTTTCTAAACTACATTTCAACTGAATTAAACAAGGCTGAGATACTTTCTGATGTTTCCTATAGGAGGAGAAGGATTTCTTTCACTGGCTGATGCAATCAAATTTCTCTCTGCCTATCCCTCATCCTTTGATAGTCTTGTGTTTTGCTTTGTCCTTTCAGCTTTGTATCAGGCTTTTTTCTTTTCTTTTTCTTTTTTTTTTTTTTTTTTGCTTGAATATACCCATAGATTCCTTCTTAGAAAGCGCTTAGTGTTTTTAATTTATATTTTAGGTTTTCAGCTGCCCATTGTGTAATCAATGATTGGAATTACTGTTAATATCTTTCAGGTCTTTATATAATATAAATATTTTAAATGTTAGAATCTTATTATTTATATGATATGTGCAATCTACCCAAATCTGGAAAGAATCTAGAGGTTTGCCATTATGTTGGCAAGACACACTTTTGTAGCTCAAATTTTAGTGTGTGTGTATACACACACACACACACACACACACTTCGTGTCATTGCAAAACAACTTAATTTCTTCCTTCAGATGATAATTTTTATTAGTAAAGGGTAAGTTTCCTGGTAAATTTCTCATCAAGCTGACAAGCAATCCACTTCAATTTATTTGAAATTCTTACTTTTATATCAACATTAAGCAGATTGACCAGTATACACCTGTCTTTATCAGTTAAAAATTATTATTAAAATAGACAAGAGTGAAGCATGCTTTTCTCTACTGAGACTGATTTTTTACATTATTACATATATGTGCTCTAATGTTAACCAAATTCATAACAATAAAAAAATTAAAAAGCTAATGGAATGTTGAGTTGCTCAATCAATTGTATTGGAAAAAAGATGACAAAAATTTATTTGACTGTGTAAAGGTAGTATTTTGAACATAAGCCTATAAAATTGAATAACAGAAAGGACATAGGAGAAGGAGTAAAAAAATATTGTGTTTTATCTTCCTCTGCATTCATCATACATTTGGTTTGGGTAAGTTTACTCACCTTACTCAGTCTTCTTAATTATTCATTTGGAAAGATAAACAGAAATATCTGTGGGTATTTTGTCTGTTCTAATAAGGACATTCAAGAGTGCATTCAATGTGCATTAAAAGTTAGATTAAATCAATCACAAAAAATCAGAAAATATATTAAGACACCATTTTTAATATAACATGAAGTAAATATCTAAAATGATGAATGTTGTATTAAGCCCTTGAGACAATCTCATAAGTAGTTGTAGTATGCTGAGATGTATTATATGGCCCACCTATTCTAAAACACTCCACCTACTGGGTCCTCAGAGGGGAAACAACCTAGAATAATCTAAGTTGAATCACAGAAGCACGGCAGGCAACCTCTAGAAGCTGAAAAAGGCAAGAAAACAGATTCTCCCCTAGGACCTCTAGAAGGGAACACAGCCCTGCTGACAGCTTGATTTCAGCCAAGTGGGACTGTGTTAGTCCAATAGGACCTGTGTTGGACTTCTAACCTGTAGAACTGTAAGATAATCAATGTGTTATTTTAAGCCACTGAGTTTTTGGTAAGTTTTTATGGCAGCCAAAGAAAATTAATACAGATAGTTACAAAATAATATTTAATATTAATTAACATTTTTCTATTAGAGAGGGTAAACATACTTTTTTATACATGGTTGGCCATTTATAGTTTTTCTTATGTACATTTCTTGTTCATAATTATTACAATACTTCTGGTTTCGCCAAGATTCCTTTTTTTTGTTGTTGTTTTTCTTTTTTTTTTGAGATGGAGTCTCACTCTGTCACCCAGGCTGGAGTTCAGTGGCGTGATCTCGGCTCACTGCAACCTCCACCTCCCTGGTTCAAGCAATTCTTCTGCCTCAGCCTCCCAAGTAGCTGGGACTACAGGCACCCACCACCATGCCTGGATAATTTTTTTTTTTTTTTGTACTTTTAGTAGAGATGGGGTTTCACTATGTTAGCCAGGCTAGTCTCGAACTTCTGACCTTGTGATCCACCAGCCTCGGCCTCCCAAAGTGCTGGGATTACAGGCGTGAGCCACTGCACCTAGCTGATTCCTTTTTTGTCTTATCCTCGGTAGTCTTTTGCATAATTTTGGGGCAATTATATTTTCTTACATCTTATGTCTCTGTGTAGCTAATGCAGTCTGCCGTCTGATTTTCAGAAATTCCTTAAAATGTGTGATTTTCTGATGGTACTCTTTTTTCTTCCCTTGCTACTCTTTCATTGTGTAAAATGTGTTTTTTTCCATTTGATGGGAATTTAGATGGCAGGCAAAATAGAAATATCAGCTTAGCCTGCCTTCTTGACCCAACTACTATCATTTAATTTTTATAACAAATCTGTGATAAAGCTTGTAGAATTCTCGTTATACAGATGAGAAAACTGAGACTCAGAGAATTTAAATAACTTGTGCAAACAGACATATATCAACATGGAATCTGGGTGTGAAATCAGAAGTGTTTACCTCAAAGTCATTTTTTTACGTTCACTTCAATGTAATGTAATGCCTGATGAAACTGATATATGATCTAGGTACTCTTGCTTTGAGGTATTTATACTTGTTGGCAGAGATGGGACTTTTTGAAGCTCTTTTCTGTCTAGTTTATTCTAGCAATGTCTAAATAAATAAGAGTAACAATTACTGGAAGTACTATTAACACACAAGAAATCATGGGTTCAAGAGACAAGCATGCATTTTGGAGTATAGCGGATTCCTATTTAAATTGTGGTTTTCAGTTCCAGTTATTAGCTATGTAACCTTGGACATGTAATAATTCTTTTCAATTTTCTTTTATTTTACCATCTTCATTTGCAAATTATATATAGTAATGTCTATTTCAAGGACTTATGTAAGGATTAATTGAGAGGCATATTTAAGAGCATAGAAGAGGGTGGAGCATATGATAAACACTGACCAAAAGTTAGCTTTTTTATAATCCTATACATTATATTTAATTTTAAGAACAACCCAGAAGTTGTGTACTATCATTATATTATAGCCGAAAACGTTTTGGCTTAGAGAGGTGAAGCATGACTTGCACTAAGTCATGTATCTAATAAATGGTGTAGCCAAATTTAGCATGGAAGTCTGTGGGACACTACACTTTTTGTTTTCTCCAGGGATTTTTCTAATTCACATTCTGAACTTGGTACCACATGAACACTTCCTTTGATCTAAGCAGTCCCTTCCGTTGGAATCCCTGAGTTTACTTCTTCTCTTTGGTGTTTCAAGCCACTGGATTTAATTAAAGAGAACGGTGTTTCTGTTTGTTGGAAAACCTTCAGGAAAGGAACCTATTTTTTTGTTTGTTTGTTTCATTTTTTTTAAAAATTTATTTATTATTATTATACTTTAAGTTGTAGGGTACATGTGCATAACGTGCAGGTTTGTTACATATGTATACTTGTGCCATGTTGCTGTGCTGCACCCATCAACTCGTCATTTACATCAGGTATAACTGCCAATGCAATCCCTCCCCCCTCCCCCCTCCCCCCTCCCCATGATAGGCCCCGGTGTGTGATGTTCCCCTTCCTGAGTCCGAGTGATCTCATTGTTCAGTTCCCACCTATGAGTGAGAACATGCGGTGTTTGGTTTTCTGTTCTTGTGATAGTTTGCTAAGAATGATGGATTCCAGCTGCATCCAAGTCCCTACAAAGGACTCAAACTCATCCTTTTTTATGGCTGCATAGTATTCCATGGTGTATATGTGCCACATTTTCTTAATCCAGTCTGTCACTGATGGACATTTGGGTTGATTCCAAGTCTTTGCTCTTGTGAATAGTGCCGCAAGAAACATACGTGTGCATGTGTCTTTATAGCAGCATGATTTATAATCCTTTGGGTATATACCCAGTAATGGGATGGCTGGGTCACATGGTACATCTAGTTCTAGATCCTTGAGGAATCGCCATACTGTTTTCCATAATGGTTGAACTAGTTTACAATCCCACCAACAGTGTAAAAGTGTTCCTATTTCTCCACATCCTCTCCAGCACCTGTTGTTTCCTGACTTTTTAATGATTGCCATTCTAACTGGGGTGAGATGGTATCTCATTGTGGTTTTGATTTGCATTTCTCTGATGGCCAGTGATGATGAGCATTTTTTCATGTGTCTGTTGGCTGTATGAATGTCTTCTTTTGAGAAAGGTCTGTTCATATCCTTTGCCCACTTTTTGATGGGGTTGTTTGTTTTTTTCTTGTAAATTTGTTTGAGTTCTTTGTAGGTTCTGGATATTAGCCCTTTGTCAGATGAATAGATTGCAAAAATTTTCTCCCATTCTATAGGTTGCCTGTTCACTCTGATGGTAGTTTCTTTTGCTGTGCAGAAGCTTTTTAGTTTAATTAGATCCCATTTGTCAATTTTGGCTTTTGCTGCCGTTGCTTTTGGTGTTTTAGACATGAAGTCTTTGCCCATGCCTATGTCCTGAATGGTACTACCTAGGTTTTCCTCTAGGGTTTTTATGGTATTAGGTCTAAGATTTAAGTCTCTAATCCATCTTGAATTAATTTTCGTATAAGGAGTAAGGAAAGGATCCAGTTTCAGCTTTCTACTTATGGCTAGCCAATTTTCCCAGCACCATTTATTAAATAGGGAATCCTTTCCCCATTTCTTGTTTCTCTCAGGTTTGTCAAAGATCAGATGGCTGTAGATGTGTGGTATTATTTCTGAGGATTCTGTTCTGTTCCATTGGTCTATATCTCTGTTTTGGTACCAGTACCATGCTGTTTTGGTTACTGTAGCCTTGGAGTATAGTTTGAAGTCAGGTAGCGTGATGCCTCCAGCTTTGTTCTTTTGACTTAGGATTGTCTTGGAGATGCGGGCTCTTTTTTGGTTCCATATGAACTTTAAGGCAGTTTTTTCCAATTCTGTGAAGAAACTCATTGGTAGCTTGATGGGGATGGCATTGAATCTATAAATTACCTTGGGCAGTATGGCCATTTTCACGATATTGATTCTTCCTATCCATGAGCATGGTATGTTCTTCCATTTGTTTATGTCCTCTTTTATTTCACTGAGCAGTGGTTTGTAGTTCTCCTTGAAGAGGTCCTTTACATCCCTTGTAAGTTGGATTCCTAGGTATTTGATTCTCTTTGAAGCAATTGTGAATGGAAGTTCATTCCTGATTTGGCTCTCTGTTTGTCTGTTACTGGTGTATAAGAATGCTTGTGATTTTTGCACATTAATTTTGTATCCTGAGACTTTGCTGAAGTTGCTTATCAGCTTAAGGAGATTTTGGGCTGAGACAATGGGGTTTTCTAAATATACAATCATGTCATCTGCAAACAGGGACAATTTGACTTCTTCTTTTCCTAACTGAATACCCTTGATTTCTTTCTCTTGCCTGATTGCCCTAGCCAGAACTTCCAACACTATGTTGAATAGGAGTGGTGAGAGAGGGCATCCCTGTCTTGTGCCAGTTTTCAAAGGGAATTTTTCCAGTTTTTGCCCATTCAGTATGATATTGGCTGTGGGTTTGTCATAAATAGCTCTTATGATTTTGAGGTACGTTCCATCAATACCGAATTTATTGAGCGTTTTTAGCATGAAGGGCTGTTGAATTTTGTCAAAAGCCTTTTCTGCATCTATTGAGATAATCATGTGGTTCTTGTCTTTGGTTCTGTTTATATGCTGGATTATGTTTATTGATTTGCAAATGTTGAACCAGCCTTGCATCCCAGGGATGAAGCCCACTTGATCATGGTGGATAAGCTTTTTGATGTGTTGCTGAATCCGGTTTGCCAGCATTTTATTGAGGATTTTTGCATCGATGTTCATCAGGGATATTGGTCTAAAATTCTCTTTTTTTGTTGTGTCTCTGCCAGGCTTTGGTATCAGGATGATGTTGGCCTCATAAAATGAGTTAGGGAGGATTCCCTCTTTTTCTATTGATTGGAATAGTTTCAGAAGGAATGGTACCAACTCCTCCTTGTACCTCTGGTAGAATTCAGCTGTGAATCCATCTGGTCCTGGACTTTTTTTGGTTGGTAGGCTATTAATTGTTGCCTCAATTTCATAGCCTGCTATTGGTCTATTCAGGGATTCAACTTCTTCCTGGTTTAGTCTTGGAAGAGTGTAAGTGTCCAGGAAATTATCCATTTCTTCTAGATTTTCCAGTTTATTTGCGTAGAGGTGTTTATAGTATTCTCTGATGGTAGTTTGTATTTCTGTGGGGTCGGTGGTGATATCCCCTTTATCATTTTTAATTGCGTCGATTTGATTCTTCTCTCTTTTCTTCTTTATTAGTCTGGCTAGTGGTCTGTCAATTTTTTTGATCTTTTCAAAAAACCAACTCCTGGATTCATTGATTTTTTGGAGGGTTTTTTGTGTCTCTATCTCCTTCAGTTCTGCTCTGATGTTAGTTATTTCTTGCCTTCTGCTAGCTTTCGAATGTGTTTGCTCTTGCTTCTCTAGTTCTTTTAATTGCGATGTTAGAGTGTCAATTTTAGATCTTTCCTGCTTTCTCTTGTGGGCATTTAGTGCTATAAATTTCCCTCTACACACTGCTTTAAATGTGTCCCAGAGATTCTGGTATGTTGTATCTTTGTTCTCATTGGTTTCAAAGAACATCTTTATTTCTGCCTTCATTTCGTTATGTACCCAGTAGTCATTCAGGAGCAGGTTGTTCAGTTTCCATGTAGTTGAGCAGTTTTGATTGAGTTTCTTAGTCCTGAGTTCTAGTTTGATTGCACTGTGGTCTGAGAGACAGTTTTTTATAATTTCTGTTCTTGTACATTTGCTGAGGAGTGCTTTACTTCCAATTACATGGTCAATTTTGGAGTAAGTACGATGTGATGCTGAGAAGAATGTATATTCTTTTGATTTGGGGTGGAGAGTTCTATAGATGTCTATTAGGTCTGCTTGCTGCAGAGATGAGTTCAATTCCTGGATATCCTTGTTAACTTTCTGTCTCGTTGATCTGTCTAATGTTGACAGTGGAGTGTTGAAGTCTCCCATTATTATTGTATGGGAGTCTAAGTCTCTTTGTAAGTCTCTAAGGACTTGCTTTATGAATCTGGGTGCTCCTGTATTGGGTGCATATATATTTAGGATAGTTAGCTCTTCCTGTTGAATTGATCCCTTTACCATTATGTAATGGCCTTCTTTGTCTCTTTTGATCTTTGATGGTTTAAAGTCTGTTTTATCAGAGACTAGTATTGCAACCCCTGCTTTTTTTTGTTCTCCATTTGCTTGGTAAATCTTCCTCCATCCCTTTACTTTGAGCCTATGTATGTCTCTGCGTGTGAGATGGGTCTCCTGAATACAGCAGACTGATGGGTCTTGACTCTTGATTCAGTTTGCCAGTCTGTGTCTTTTAATTGGAGCATTTAGTCCATTTACATTTAAGGTTAATATTGTTATGTGTGAACTTGATCCTGCCATTATGATATTAACTGGTTATTTTGCTCGTTAGTTGATGCAGTTTCTTCCTAACCTCGATGGTCTTTACATTTTGGCATGTTTTTGCAATGGCTGGTACCGGTTGTTCCTTTCCATGTTGAGTGCTTCCTTCAGGGTCTCTTGTAAGGCAGGCCTAGTGGTGACAAAATCTCTAAGCATTTGCTTATCTGTAAAGGATTTTATTTCTCCTTCACTTATGAAACTTAGTTTGGCTGGATATGAAATTCTGGGTTTAAAATTCTTTTCTTTAAGAATGTTGAATATTGGCCCCCACTCTCTTCTGGCTTGTAGAATTTCTGCTGAGAGATCTGCTGTTAGTCTGATGGGCTTCCCTTTGTGGGTAACCCGACCTTTCTCTCTGGCTGCCCTTAAGATTTTTTCCTTCATTTCAACTTTGGTGAATCTGGCAATTATGTGTCTTGCAGTTGCTCTTCTCGAGGAGTATCTTTGTGGCGTTCTCTGTATTTCCTGGATTTGAATGTTGGCCTGGCCTACTAGGTTGGGGAAGTTCTCCTGGATGATATCCTGAAGAGTGTTTTCCAACTTGGTTCCATTTTCCCCCTCATTTTCAGGCACCCCAATCAGACATAGATTTGGTCTTTTTACATAATCCCATACTTCTTGCAGGCTTTGTTCATTTCTTTTTCTTCTTTTTTCTTTTGGTTTCTCTTCTCGCTTCATTTCATTCATTTGATCCTCAATCGCTGATACTCTTTCTTCCAGTTGATCGAGTCGGTTACTGAAGCTTGTGCATTTGTCATGTATTTCTCGTGTCATGGTTTTCATCTCTTTCATTTCGTTTAGGACCTTCTCTGCATTAATTACTCTAGCCATCAATTCTTCCACTTTTTTTTCAAGATTTTTAGTTTCTTTGTGCTGGGTACGTAATTCCTCCTTTAGCTCTGAGAAATTTGATGGACTGAAGCCTTCTTCTCTCATCTCGTCAAAGTCATTCTCCGTCCAGCTTTGATCCGTTGCTGGCGATGAGCTGCGCTCCTTTGCCGGGGGAGATGTGCTCTTATTTTTTGGATTTCCAGCTTTTCTGCCCTGCTTTTTCCCCATCTTTGTGGTTTTATCTGCCTCTGGTCTTTGATGATGGTGATGTACTGATGGGGTTTTGGTGTAGGTGTCCTTCCTGTTTGATAGTTTTCCTTCTAACAGTCAGGACCCTCAACTGTAGGTCTGTTGGAGATTGCTTGAGGTCCACTCCAGACCCTGTTCCAAACCTATTTTTAATGATTTGGAAAATGAAGAACTAAACAAATCTGAGCCTGTAGCTGCAATTATTAGCAAATAGTTTGGGTGATAGTTAGGACTATGGACGGAGAGGAACAAATGTTCCACAGCAGAGCAAAACCATCGCAAAGGGAAAAGACTCTTCCCCCACTCATGTAAATAAAAAGGTCTAGGTTTAACAGGAAGTTGCCCAGATGCCTATATTTACCTCAAAAATGTGTAAGTCAGCCTGGATTTGGCTTTCTGCAATGAAAAATTGTACAAAGAGTTTGCAAAAGTTTTGTTTGTGTTTGTTTTTGTTTTGTTGTTATTGTGAAAATCAGTTCTTTGTCCACCCCAAAACATGCTAACAGACATATTTCCAGTTATGTTGTTGTTGTAGTAATACTTAGGGCCCTAGTTTTTATTCAACTTTTACCCCCAAAGAATAGTGAAAATTGCTGAAAGAGGAAAGACTAATTCACAAAATGAAAGAAGGGAGCTTAACAAGTTGGTTCTTTTGTGTTTTCTTTTGAGGAAAAAAAAAGTCTTTTTCTTCACATGGACTAATGCACTTTGACAGAGGAACCCAGCAAGCATGATTCTACCAAAGGCACAATTTAAATCTGTAGCATAAACCAGTAGATCTCAAGGGAACCCTACAAATTAACCTCTGCAAGCGCTTCAGTTTACAGAGGTGGCAACAGAGGCACAGACAGCAGAAGTAACTTATCCTAAGTCACTTTGTCGATGAGGCATAGATTTGAAATTCAAGTTTGTCTTCTGGTGCCAGCTACCTTGGCCTACTTAACATTTTAACTTGTTATTTTGTGTATGAAAATAAACACAAGTAATTTTCAAACAACCTCAGATTCAACCATTAATTTAGAGATGCTTTCTTCTATATGTCTATTAACATTACAAACTCTGTTTTGTTTTTTTTTTTAACTTTTAAGTTCAAGGGTACATGTGCAGGTTTGTTTATATAGGTGAACTTGTGTCATGAGTTTTCTTTGTACAGATTATTGCATCACCTGAGTACACTCGTTTGATGATCAAAAGAACAAGTAAATAAAAACATGTGCACAATATAGACAACTTAGCCAGTAACCCCCTTAATGTCTTTGCATAGACAAATATTGAAAATTTCAAGCCCCATTTTCTCAAATATAAAACAGTAAGGTTGAATTACCTTCTTAAAGCATATGAGCATAAGTACCAAATGCAAATTCATAACAAATAAGTACATTGAAGATGGTACAGAGTAAGACAAAGTCTCTTCTGAATACCAAAGGCAGAAAATGCTTTGTTTTGGTATCTCTTGCCTGAAGGAAACTTTTTTTTCTCCCCTTTGTTAACTGTAGCTGATTTTCCTCTGCAGATTTGAAGCATCTATGACATCCATCAACATGATTATATGTACTAGAAAAACGCTAAATCTTTGTTCGTCTATTTTGGCATATACAGATTCTGATTTAAAGTAAGCAAGAAAAATAAGACATATAGTATCAAAAAGTCTGATCTCCACATTCAAATTATCTGGCTGATCTGTGTGTGCCAACACACACACACACACACACACACAAACGATACCATTTACACATGGACTTATCGCAGAGAAAGCACCACTTTCCACAGCATTATTCCCTATCTAATTAGAATGCAGTTATTTGTTCAAAGTCACAAAACTTTGCTGGCAGCCCTACAAAACAAGATTTATTGAAATTCCCACCTAAATCTTGCTATGAATTCACCAATTAATATGACGAAACAATAATCATTAGAATGGAAAAAACAGTGCAAATATGAACAAAAATATAAGTGATAATTTGGTACCAAATAATTTTGAAGAAATCCTTGTTTATAACAAATGAACCAAAAACTTGTTTCAGAAATGTTTTTAAATACTTTTTATGATTTGTTTACTTTTGAAATGTATGAAGCTTGTTCCTGGAAACTCTGGTTAAAAATCGCTAGGGCAGAGTTTAAAGTTAACAGCATGGACCATAGAACATTAGTTACCCAATAAACCTTAATATTATTTCCTTCTGAAGAGAACTGCTTCTTCATTAACTTTTGAAATAAACAACACACTCAAACGATTACTCATTCTTTTGTTGACTTCAGCGCAGTGTTCTTACATGTTCACACTAAAAAGTTCCATGAAGTTTATTTCAAGCAACAGGGGGCTGAGAAAGCTGATTTCACTTATAGTTTGAGGTTTCTTCCTCTGTCTTTAAATATTTATACTTCCAGTAAACAAACACAGATGTTTAAAAAGAAAAAAACTAACTAAAAACCTTGCCCTGTGAAAACAGGCATATGGCAGAGGTTTTTCAGTATGGTTTGATTTGGAATATACTAGAAATGATGCAATTATTTAATGGTTTTACATAACTAACACAAAAATTCTTTGGCTTATGTAGACAATAAAGTTTTTACAAGTCATCTAAACTTTTTACAAATAGATAAATGATTACATTTAGATAGATGTGGCAGAGCTGTCTGTAAGATGGAAAATATCTGGCATGATTTGAGTACATTAATCAAATACAGACAACTGGATAAGAATCATGAATAGATATTCTGTCTCTAGCTACAACATAAGTTAATATATCAGCAGGGAAGAATAATTAGGAAAGTCATCAGTTACATTTATATTTATACTTTATTATTGAAAGCTAATAGCTTCTGTAGCTAAAATATTACTTATTGATTATAGGCAATAGAAAGTTATTTATAATGAAAATATGCTTGATTATTCAAAGTATTGATTTTCACAAATGAGAGCTAAAACCACTCAGTGATGTTGTGATAACCTGTGACCAAGGCATCAGCCATATTTGAAAATTTAACATTTAGCACAGGAGTTGAACCATAAACAAAAGGAAAATAAATGAGGCCATGCCCTGGTCTTATCTTGCACAGGTGTTAGCCTGGATTTAGTCTTGGCTAGATTTGGGAATATTTTTACATAAATAAAGATGTATTTACTCATTTTGATAAGCTGTTTCCCTAGCAATAAATTAAAATAACCATATCACAATTTTCTTGAATATCAAGTCAAATAATGAATATAAAGTTGTTGTGGGAAGTCAGGGGCCCCAAACGGAGGGACCGGCTGGAGCCATGGCAGAGGAACATAAATTGTGAAGATTTCATTTTAATATGGACATATATCAGTTCCCAAATAATGCTTTTATAATTTCTTATGCCTGTCTTTACTTCAATCTCTGAACGTAAATTGTGAGATTTCATTTTAACATGGACATTTATCAGTTTACAAAATTAATACTTTTATAGTTTCCTATGCCTGTCTTTACTTAATCCTGTTATCTTTGTAAGCGGAGAATATATGTTACCTCAGGACCACTATTGTGTTAACTGCACAAATTGATTGTAAAACATGTGGGTTTGGACAATATGAAATCAGTGCACTTTAAAAAAGAACAGAATAACAGCGATTTTCAGGGAACAAGAGAAGACAACCATAAGGTCTGACTGCCTGTGGGGTCGGGCAGAACACAGCCATATTTTTCTTCTTGCAGAGAGCCTATAAACGGACATGCAAGTAGGGAAGATATTGTTAAATTCTTTTCCTAGCAAGGAATATTAATAATTAAGACCCTGGGAAAGGCATGCATTCCTGGGGGAGGTCTATGAACGGCCACTTTGGGAGTGTCTGTCTTATCTGGTTGAGATAAGGACTGAAATATGCCCTAGTCTCCCTCAGTGCCCTCAGGCTTATTAGGGTGAGGAAAAACCCCCACCTTGGTAAATCTGAGGTCAGACTGGTTCTCTGCTCTAGAACCCTGTTTTCATGTTTATGAAGACAATACCTGCACAGCTGAATATAGACCCTTACCAGTAGTTCTGAATTTGCCCTTGTCCTGTTTCCTCAGAAGCATGTGATCTTTGTTCTCCTTTTTGCTGTTTGAAGCAAGTGATCTTGTGACCTACTATGTGTTCTTGCACCCCCTCCCCTTTTGAAATCCTTAATAAAACTTGCTGGCTTTAAGGCTCACGTGGGCATCACAGTCCTACTGATATGTGATGTCACTCCAGGTGGCCAGGTGTAAAATTTCTCTCTCTGTACCCTTTCTCTTTATTTCTCAGACCAGTTGACACTTATGGAAAATAGAAAGAACCTACATTGAAACACTGGGGGCAGGTTCCCCTGATATAAAATATACATAATAGGCATATAATAGTTTGTTCCTTTGTTTCTCATTTTACAGTATTTCTGCTCTTTCCTGGTGTTTTGACATCATAGAGAGACACCATTTCTCTCTTAACCTTTCTATTGAAAAGGCATTTTCCTGGGCTGGGGGAACCAGAGTATGGCACAGTAAAACATTCAATAAAATTATAGTGTCCCCAGTTTTCATCTTCTGGCATATTATTTCAGAGAATCTTGAGGGAAAAACAATGAGAGTGATATTGTTTGAATATTGTAGATGATTAGTCAGAATGAAATAATTGAATAATCAAAAAAGTCTGAATTCAAATTTTAGCTCTGTGACTTTCTAGGTGCATGACTAGATGAATTAATCCCTCTGAGTTTTAGTTCTTCATCTATAAACTGTAAAAAATTACTCAGCAGAGTTATTGGAGGAGTTAGAAACAATATATATATAGCATATTCAATTTATTAGGTGCCACATAAAATAGAGAAACTGGATTTATGTTCCCCTGCAGAGGATTTCTGTTGTGTTGTGACTTCTGCACTGGAGTTTAAGGAGATAGCTACTCTTCAGCTTTGAAAGGATCCCTACTATTAATGCCTCACAAGGACCCCAAAAAAGAAGATGAGAACATATTTCTCTCTCTTTCAAAATGACTTTTATCTGCTTTTGCTTTTCTTTCATGTCCTGTTGAAAAGACTGTGATTTGAGAGAAACTACAACATTTTGACTGAAATTAGAGATAGAAAGGAATAAAATAGTCATATGGTTTGGCTCTGTGTTCCCACCCAAATCTCACATTGAATTGTGATCTTGAGTGTTAAAGGCGGAGCCTGGAGCAAAGTGATTGAATCATGGGGGTGGTTTCTAATGGTTTAGCACCATCCCCCTAGTGCTGTCTTGTCATAGAGCTCTCACAAGATCTGGTTGTTTGAAAGTATGTAGCACCTCTGCCTTTGTGTGCTTTCTTTCTCTCTTGTTTCCAAGTGAAAACGTGTTTGTTTCTCCTTTGCCCTTCTGCCATGATTGTAAGTTTCATGAGGTCTCCGAGCCATGCTTCCTGTACAGCCTGCAGGACTGAGTCTATTGAAGCTCTTTTCTTCATAAATTACCCAGTCTCAAGTAGTTCTTTACAGCAGTGTGAGAATTAATTTAATATAAAGAAAAAATAAGTGGATGAAATGAGAGCAAACTAAAATTAAAATAATTCTTATTAAAAGATTCAGAAGGCCAGGCACATTGGCTCATGCCCGCAATCCCAGCACTTTGGGAGGCCAAGGTATGTGGATCATTTGAGGTCCGGAGTTCAAGACCAGCCTGGCCAACATGGTGAAACTCCATCTTTACTAAAAATACAAAATTAGACAGGCACAATGGCTTGCACCTGTAATCCCAGTTACTGGGGAGGCTGAGACAGGATAATCACTTGAACCTGGGAGGAGGAGGTTGCAGTGAGTCAAGACTGTGTCACTGCACTCCTACCTGGGTGACAGAGTGAGACTCTGTCTCAAAAAAAACAAAAAAAAAAAAAAAAAAAAAAAAAGAGTTTCAGAGGCTGTGAACTTTGGTAGGACTCATGATATATGAGGGAAAATGCCTGAAAGAATAAATGTGGATATTTTGAACTTCATTCTGGTATTTACAAGACAGATATTTTCAATAGATGAATTGATTTTAATGTGAAAAATAGTAGAAGAGAACAATTATCTTTTAATGGAAGAAATTTAAACAAAAGCATTAATTGCACATTGGTTATATAATCATAAGTGGTAGTTATTTATTTCAATCATTCATTCATTTACTCAATCAAAATTTATTTATTATATACTGAGTGTAGGCTGGAGGATAATGAAGGAAAAAAGTAAACTCACTACTGGAACACCAACCTGACTGCTACTATTTACTTTTCAGCAGTAAGAGCAGATTGGGTGCTTTGTGCATCACCAGGTTTCCTAGCTACATTCAGTGGGATAAACAGGGTAGCCTATGCTTACTCTGTCCTTACCAGAACTGAAACTACATTCTTTTCTAAATTCAGTGAAGTTTTTGCCTCCTACAGTCCTCTGAAAATGCTCCCATGAGGTCATCAGGATTCTCCATGGTTCTAAATCCAGTGTTTAATCTCTGTCTTTAACTTTGTTAAAATTTAAGCCTTCAATCAAATTTCCCCTTCTCAGGGAGGTTAATTCTAACTGCTTTATTTAATGCTATAAACTTCTCTTATACAGCTCAGCTTTTCTGTGCCTTGCTTTACATTTTTTTCCATAGCACTTTCATGTTCTCATATTTTAGACAATTCAGTCGTTTATTTTATTCATTTCTTTACTGTACTAAAATGTAATAATCAAGATGTCAACGGTCTTTTATTTCCACATGCCTAAGATACTGGTAAGCCTAGAAAGCCTTCAGCCAACATTTGTGGAATAAATGAATGTGCTTTAAGAATTTTTTATTTCTTTGAAAATTTATTTTATTTTCTATGTAAGTACGTTTTGTAAAAAAAGTTTTAATGTAACAGATTGCTATGTTTAGAAGGCTCTTGTTTGCCAGATTGGCCCTTGACTGGAATCTAGGAAACTGGATTTCAGAAAGGCCCCCACCACACCCAGAAATGATGAGTAGCATTTATTACATGTTTTTACGACTTATTGGTTGGGGAATTAAATACATCCTGTATGATTCCACTGGGAGAGTCTCTTGCAAGTCTGCATCTGGTTTCATCCAGACTTTGTGTACCTTCCCTTGCTGATTTTGTTGTGTATCCTTTCACTCTAATAAGTCATAACCATGAGAAAGCCTGTATTCAGAGTCCTGTGAGTTATCCTAGACCTGGGAATTGTTTTGGGGAACACTGATGCACACACCACACATAAATGTATATATATATACACACACACCAAACATATTTATTTATCTAATTAGCACATATATGTGGCATTAATTTGTCAGATAAAAATATAATTCATTATTGCCTTCTTGCCTTATTTCCATTATTTCTGTGTTTTCTGTTTATTTTATCCTCTATTGCTTATATTGGAAAATTACCTCAACTGGGCAGACATAGTTGATTGTAAATTGATATTTAAAAGCAATGCCTCTAACATAGATTGGCAGTTTTGTTTGTATTGATGGGAGTCTTTGCTTAAGAGTGACCAGTAATATGCCAGCAATTATATTGGAGATTTCTGAATATAAAACTTCAGATGCCTTTTTTTTCTGGAAATATTTAACATGAGACTATTTCTCATGTTTATTTCCCAGAAGACAAAGTCTTCCTACTGCTATTCTCTGTGTTTGATGTGGTAATAGTAGTCATGGTGTATTCTACCTTACCCCCATTTTTTCAGTTCTGTGCCTCAGTTCAGATCTCTACTTGCTCTAAGGCCCTAGTCTCTGCTGTGTTTTGAGGGCACATTGGCTGCCTTACCATCGACATCCTGCTCTGTTGGCACACAAGGCCTAAGGGTCTCTCAGCGCTGCTTCATCAGTTATCACTCTCCCACCCCATCTGCTTTTAATTTTGAAAAAAGATGTTGAAATCTCTTATTATTGTGGCTTCTTTTCTGCTTCTTCTGTTTTCTTTAATACTGTGGATTTATACATTTTCATTATTTTTACTATCGTGTTAATAAGGTCTTGAAACAGATAGACGATGGAAACCTGTATTAAAGCCCAATTATAAACATCTTATTAACTATTTTACAAAATGATCTGTAGACATAATCCCTGAGAAGGATGTTACACTGTCTACATGGTGTGATTTCAGCAGTCACAATGCCTCTTCCCCCACAATCTCTGGTTTACCTGCTTCTTCACATATGAAATCCTTGTTCTATTAAATAAACACTTTAATTCCACCGATAGAGACAGCATTGAACAGGTAAATGCCTATGAAATGTTGGCATAATTCAAACTCATTTTTAAACATAGACTTTAGATTTTTTACCGAGAGCAAAGTTTGAAAAGGAAAAAGTAAACCATAGTGTTAAGACTCCATACCTAAAAGTAGGAATTTGAGCAGCAAAATTAACACTGAAGCAATGTACACAAGATGGGATACTCAGTTATTAAAACCACTTCACTTCTGATAAGGTTTTGTAAAACACAATGTGAGCTGGACTGGGAAGCAGACTTATAAACATACTCTTAGCATCACCGAAGGGTTCAGTAGTTTTTTGCTATGCCTGAAAGGGATTACACTAGTGGTACTTCCTCTTCACCTCTATAATCTTGTAATGCTTTAAAAATGTTTGTCCTGGAACTACAATTATGTTTGCTGATCTCAATTTAGCATTATTATTGATCTTTAAATATTAGTATTTTTAAAGTATTTGAACATATATCATTTTCTTGGATTTCCTTTTGTTGTTCCACAGTTAATGTTTCTCAAGTTTAAAGAATTTGTTTAAGAAAATCTTTATTTTGTCTTAATTTTGAGTAATTTACTACCCCTTATTGATACAAAACCCCTTCATCTTGCAGATTTTTCCTCTCCAGATTGCTGTGAACAGCACTGCCATTAGGCCTTGACAAGAAGAGACCTACCTCAGGATTCAAGCTTTAGGAGCCCATACAAGGGGAGTGCCTTCCTTAAATTTTTGAAGTCCCACTTTGATGGCCAGGAGTGGCCTGATCTGATAGTGTTGTAGGAACAGGGCCAGTAAGCCTGGATTCAGACCTTTTGAGATCTCATTCTTGGGTTCCACTAGATGTCCCTATCAGAAACTCATATCCATAGTCATCCCAGGACCTGTGGCCAGTTCTCAGTTCTAAGAGGAAAGTCTGGAACCTCCCAGATTGTCAGTGTAGTATTTTCTTTAAAAGACCATGTGAGATCCATCCACCAAAATGGCATGAAGAAGATGATTTTTTCTCACTCATATATGTTATGCAATAAAAACCTCTCCATAATAAGAAAGGTTCAAGGCTCTGAGCTTGGTCCACTCTTCATGTAGTATGGACCAATGTTTCAGCTTTCATTAATCTGTGATAGCACATCTAGTCTATAGCCCTCTAAGGCAGCAATTTTTGTGGCAGATATTATTTATGCTGTGTTTCCCCTACTTCTGACATATAGGTGGTCATTCCACTCTTCTGTTAATGTCATGTTCGGTTCAGGGAGTCCTCCATGGATGGCCATGCCTTTCTCTCCAAGAGCTTTGGTGAACTCTACCCAATCTGAACAGGTCTTTCGATTCTTGCACTTTTTTGCCCCTAATCAAGAGAGTACTAATGTACTCTCTCTGATGTTATAAATGGAATAGACATTCCTTACACAGATGTAACACTTTCACTCTGACCATGGACTTCTCATCTTTCCTCCCTACTAGTGGCAATATGTGGAAGACAGGGGTGCATCATTTATATTTTTCTGCACACCCTGGGTAAAACTTGCATTCAAAGTCATTATCAACAAAGAACAGTCACAATACTTGAGACAGTCATTAGAAACCAGTGCTCATGGGTGGCTCAGTGGATGGTGCAGTATCATGAGCCATGAGGTAACCAGCATTAAGTAAACGGTACTAGAGAAATGCAGAGGCAAAAATGTCCAGAGTTATGGCATTGTGATTTATAACAGTGTTGCTGCCTCTTATTGCCGTTAGTGAAATTAGCTAGAAACAGTGCATTATTTTGATTATTATTACAGATAGAGATGGTTCCTGGACACTATGAAGAGTCATCGTTGACTGGTCAATAATGAATAATGTAAGCTTTCTTTTTTAATTATAAATAATAATCAATAAGTCACTATACCTTACATGAGCCCATGAATTTTATAAGTCCCTTTTAAATCAAATTATGTATATATATAGGAATCTCATACACACACAAAAATATTTGCCCTGAGCCCCACATACCCTAGGAATAGCTCAGGCTATGAAAGCTAGTTCATATATTTTATCAAATGGTTTGAATTGGAAGAATCTATTGAACAATGATATTAGGGTTTCAATTTTCTGTATTTGACATAGTATATTTATAGATTAATAATTAAAGAGATCAGTTAAAAGAAAGATTTTAAAAGACATTGATATATAATTAAATATTATTTTTCTAATTTATATGACCTTAGAATTTATTTTACAATTATGTGTTAATATGAAATTTAGATAATTTTTGAAATTTCTAAAATCCAGGTAAATAAAACTTGATTAGTGTCTTGTCTATAATATCATAGATTCAGTTTGAATATAACTAGTTTAATTATTGCCGCTAGAATTTAAAAGGAAACTATATGTCCTAAAATATCAACATTTTATACATTGATACTAGGTAGCTTCATGTAATATTTTTGGAGTACTACATGTGTTATCACAAAAAGCTTCTTATAATATTGAAAATTTTTACCTGTTAAGAAGTATGTCTCTCCATTTATTTATCTTATTTATCTCAGTAATATTTGACAGCTTACAGTGTACTGGTCTTGTACATCTTCTGTCAGGTTAATGAATATAGTTCTTTTATTTTTTATTGTACATATCTTTTATCAAAATTTTAATTTGCAATTGTTTGTTGCTAATAGACAGGATTACAATTATTTTTATATTAATCTATAATCCTATAGTCTTGCTAAAAACACTTAATACTTCTTGTAGCTTTGTATATAGGAAATTATGTCATGTGTCAATACAGTTTCGCTTCTTCCTTTACAATTAGGACAGTTTTAATTTCTTTGTTTTGCTTTATTGCTTAGCTAGAATGTCCAGTACATGTTCCAGAACCTCTGATTCTAGGGGGAAAGACATTTAGTTTTTAATTATTAAATATCACATTGAGTAAAGGTTTCTGTAATTTTTCATTTATCAGGTGAAGAAAGTTTCTTTTTTTTTTTTAGTTTACTGAGAGTTTTTATAATAAAGACAGTGCTTCCTGTTGGAGTATAGCACCATCATACTTACCATCCATTTTAAAGAATTATTGTTGTCTAAACTTAATAATCATTTTTGGTAATTTAATTCTTTTTGTGCTCTGGTATCTTCTGGTCCTATTTGTGTCACTTGTGAAAATTAGATCTTTGTGAATTCGCTGAAAATTGGTGCTACTCTGTAATTAGTGCTATAAGTAATAAACTGTCTTTCATCTCTGACCCAGGAGTTTTGTGTCTTCTATAAACATCCATGAAAATATGGCAGACTGTTTCAAGCTAAGTAAAATATTGAACCCCGAAGAGCTCTTGAGAGCACTAAGCTCTGTTTTCTTTAGGTCTAAAAGTGAGATTTCAAAAAAGAAAGTTTTACAGTGAAGATGACTAAAAGGAACACATATTTCATCATGACTATGAAGCCCAAGAGCATGAAGTCAGAAGTTGTCTCTCAAGGGTTCTGGCTAAGCCCATAGTCCAATACATAGAAAGGTCTGAGAGTTTTAACTAAAAAAAAATTATCATGAAATTCAGTAAACTGAATAATTTCATTTAATTTATCAAACACCAGGTGCTAAATTCCTTGAAATTATTAACTAATTTAATTATTATAATAACTCCATCCTTTTGTTATGTGTCAGCATTTTCACAGCATTTCACTCAAATCATCTTACAACATTTTACTGGAATTTTAAGGTCTGCTTGGTAGCAGTGCAATGAGAGGAAACAGATAATCTGTTTTTGCTTGCTTGTTTGCTTTTTTTGTTTTAAATCTGGCACTCTCAACTTCAACATGGCTTCCAGGAAATGGTAATCATGTTTTATCAGTAATTAGTATTCTAAAGAAAGGTACTCACCCTCTTCTGTACACATTCCACATGCCAAGTGGTATGTTACTCAAACATCACAGCTGCACAAACATATGTGGGCTATGTACACAATGTATCACTCCCATGCCCACACACACATGCACACACACTCTCTCTCTCACACACACAGAGATACACACACATGCACCCAGATTTTTTGGCAGTTGCTTTGTGTTGTATTTCTACATAACAGGCTTATGGCTTCCAAGAGTGATAAGATAAGAAAATTATGCTGAATAGGCACCATTTTCTACTCATTACAATACTAAGTTATAGGAATAAACTATTGTGACTACTGATTTGTCAGAGTAATGTACTTGCTCAAATACAAATGAATGACAACACAGCTTAAAATGTTATTGTCTCACTAGAGTATCAATGGTAGAGCAAGCATGTATTCCAGTGTTCTGAATTATTGAGATGCTTAAGCTTATATGAACAGTTGAAGCACATAAATTTCCTGAAGCTTGTTTCTAATCAGTACTTTAGCTAATTGTGCCTATTCTGACACTTCTCTTCTCCACCTTTTGTAAAATTTTACACAATGAAGGTCTTAACATGCCAAAGAGTGACAAAGCATCAACAATTATTCTTGGAAGTAAATACATCAGCACAAGTTTCCGCCCCATCTTTTTTTTTTTTCTCTCAATAAACACCATATTTGATACAGAAGGATGGTGTAAGGATGCTAAGTCACAAAGTCAGAAAGACTTTGAAACGCAAATAATACCATCTTCTTAATCTTATATTGTATTCTACTTTTTACTTCGTACATTTGTTGTAAAGACACAATACGACAAAGTATATAAAATGCCCACAAAATTGCTCTAATTTGTCTGGGTGCAGTGGCTCATGCCTGTAATCCCAGCACTTTGGGAGGCTGAGGTGGGCAGGTCACCTGAGTTCAGGAGTTCAAGACCAGTCTGGTCAACATGGTGAAACCCTATCTCTACTAAAAATACAAAAATTAGCCAAGCGTGATGACAAGTACCTGTAATCCAGCTACTCTGGAGGCTGAGGCAGGACAATCGCTTGAACCCAGGAGGTGGAAGTTGCAGTGAGCTGAGATCGAGTCATTGCACTCCAGCCTGGGCAACAAGAGCGAGACTTCATCTCAAAAACAAATTGCTGGAATTTAATGATTAGTAAGTCTTTCTTATACTCCTTTTTCAAGTAGCTCCCATGACTTACACATGGCAGCAAGTGTAAGAAATTTGAACAGAAAAAAAAAAAAAACTCTTAATAATAAATTTTTAAAAAGACATTAACAATCTACCAATTTTTTTTGATCAATGAATGATAGAATCTCCAAATATTACTGTGAAAAATATTTCTACTAAAGGAGATCAGGAAATGCCACCACAAAATATGCTGCTTGAGTTTGCTGACTAATGGAAACTGAGGGCACTTGGGGAACAGCAAATGCAGGAAGGAACTTTCTCTGAACTCCTTTAATTTGCCTAAAGACAGATTGCCCAAAAGGAACACAATTGTTGTGAAACCCCTCCCCAGGAACCTCATCCACCCAGATGGTTAGGAAATGTTAACTCAGATAAGAGGAGAAGAAACTGGAGGTGACGTCATGCCTAGACAGAATTTGTCACAGGCTGTCACCTGTTCTTTTGAGGGCTCCTTCATCTTTCTCAAAAATCATTTACTCTCGTCTAAATTGCCTACCTCTCCCTTCCACTCTCCCTAATGAAGAGGGGATGTAAGCTTCTAGATCTCACTGAGTTTTTCTATACATACTTTTCTTTCATGTGAGGCTCCTGTGTATGAATAAAAGGGTATACCTTTTTTCCTGTCAATCTGTCTACTGTCAGTTTATTTCATAGACTCAATTATCAAACTCTCAGAGAGTAGAGTTTCCCTCCTCTATAATCCTATGATCTTTCATATTTGAAGATTATGCTCTCTAATCTTAATTCTGGATTATGTGGCTGAAGGTGTACATACTATAACCAATTCCACTTTTTCTCATTAACATAACCCCAGTTTCCTTGAAGAGGAAATGGGTACCTGTAAGAAACAAGTTTCAGCCACATTGCGGCAATGCGTGACTAAGTTATACAGTGATGATTAGCAAGATGAGACCAAAAGTGCAATGAGAATTTCTGGTTACTTTTTTTTGTTTTCTTGATACAGGCAACCTTTTTTCTCTCTTGTTCTTTCTCTTCCTGAGAATTCAAATATGACATCTTGTATTCAATGCCGATTGTGAATAGTAATGATACTGTGATGTTAAGGGAAATAGTTACCTTCCTGATATTATATTTTACATCTTCAGTTCTAAACTTCTATTATGTCATTTTCTTTATCTCATTCTTTTCACAGATTATATAGCATGTTTTAAGTTACAGGTTTTTGAAGTTTAGTGATCATAAGTTCCAAGTTTGTCATTTTTTAGCTAGAAAGCATAAAAATGTTGAAAAAATTGAATGTCGCCAACTCTGCAGGGGTAGAAGTTGTATAGACAGGCAAATAATTCTTTTACTCAATAATACATATTAATTTGTCCAGTAAAGACATAATTGATTTTCATCCTAAAGAAAAGATTACCTCAAATAATACATTTATTTCCCTATAGGATGTTCATTAGTTTGCTTCTATTAGCAAATTTATTTTGGCATTACTACTTGTCTAGATATGTGTACAGTTTTCAAATTCATCTTTTACTGATTACCTTATTCAATTAATGAGTTAAATGAAATTGATATCTGATTATTTACATGAGTGATGTTTTTAACTTTTTGACAAGTTATACTTCAGTGTTGCCACTAATTCAATTTATAAGTGAAGGAAATATGATTCTGCAGGATAAAATAGTTGCCCAATTTGATTAGCTGACTACTAGCAAATCGCAGACCAGAGTCCAGTTTTTCCTTTTTATTCTGTCTACTAATCCTAAAACTTCAGCTTATATTTTTGACTTTTACTTCTCCACAATTCTGTTTTTACTTCTGATTACCTACTCCCATCAACATACACATGAACTCACAATCCAAACAAGAGAGACCTAAAAGTATCATGAAATTCAAGAAAAATTGCCAAAGTAGTCTATTTCATTGATTTCTTCATTAGTTTTACTTTCAACAGTCGGAAGATGGGGAACTACAAGACAAACAGGGACAGCCACATGTTAGTGAATAGAAGCATGCAACCAACATTTTAGCTTGTTTCTAGTCACTAAATTGCTACAGCTCTCAGTAAACAATGGTTATTTAAGTATGAAGGGATGGTGAGGGTTATTTATTTTTTAATCGTATTTTATTATGTTGCTTATGTGTACAAGATTACCATATTTGCAACCTTCTACCCATTATGTTTTCTTTTCATTATGCCAGTTTAAGCATAATGTTTTCCTTCTGGACTGAAAGATGTTTCCACTTAAAACAATGGTGGACATGTCAAAGAAACAGAGAATTTTTTTTCAAAAAATAGCATGTTTGCTTTTTAAAGAAAATTTAAGGGAGAAAAGGATATGCAGTTTAAGAACAGCACATGAATGGAATGATGTGTCCAATTAGACGTACTGTTTCTCTATCAGAGACTGAAAGCTTTGCAGAAAAGTAAACAATGCTTTTCACTCCCTGGGTAGAAATATTCCGTCAGGTTTATTTTCCTCTTTGAATAGCATAGTAAGGAGAGAAGAAGGAGAGAGAAAACTCTGGTTTTGGTAGGGATTTCAAAATAATTCTCTGCACAATATTTCTTTCTGAAATAACAGCATATGCATAAAATAGCTCATTAGCTCTGCTCAACACTGACTCAAAGCTAGCTTTGATATCTCTTAGTGTTCTTTATGCCAACAATCCTTAGCTACTGAAGACCTTAGTTCAAACCAGTGTTTCCAAAACTGTGCTGTGGGAAAGCTTCACGGGGTGTTAGCAGTCACTGGATGAGAAGCGGGAGGGGAGCAGGTGGGTAGTTTACAATTAAATATGCTTGTGAAACTCTGGGCTAATTAAAGTTAAATAGGTTTCTTTCTTTACAGGATGTTTAAGAGATTTTGTTATGCTAATTTAACATTTTACAATTTATATTTATTATTTATTTTAAGTTAGCTTTTTGAGATTGTGTGATGGAAGACTGGTGGGTACCTCTTAGCATCTTGCTGTCTGGAAAGGGCAGCTCTAGAGAAAAGATAATCCTTAACACTAAACTGAAAGCTCTGTGATGAAAATACCATATCTTCCTTGTTCATCACTGCCTTCCCTTTGACAAGCACTGGAGACATTCAATAGATATTTTCAACTACAATGCTATGTCTTTTTTAACCAACCATATTAACCATATGTCTTCTACCTTAAACAGTCATTTAATACCCTCTTTGTCTATAAATGAAGTTTTGAAGATCAAAGTGAATCATAGAGATAAAGTATTTTTGATCACTGTAAACACTATTTACTTACAGCATCATGGGATGTTGCAACAGGTACTGTTCTTGAAGATTATATGGTTGAAATTATTTATGTGATAGTCAAGAAAATTGAAGTTACTTGGACAAGGTCACACATCTTATTATTGTTAAACTACATACAATTAGAATCCAGGTCTTATAACTTCTAGCTCAATGCCCTTGATACTATGATTATTATTCCTATTTAATATGGGTTTAAGAATATTTATTAAGTAATAAATCTAGTGATAGGGTTAAATCATATTTACTATCAGTATAGTCGAGGTTAAGTTGGAGAAAATAACTTAGTAATTGTCAGATACAATAGTGTGTCTGTACTAAAACTGTGCATGGTTATAAAAACTAACAGACAAATAAAAATATAAAAGAAAAATCCCTAAAAGGCTGTCTGATCATGGATCATTTTGTGGTTTCAGACTCACAGTTAGCCTCAAACATTTTTATCAAGAATTATGTAAAAGAGTAGATTAACTTGACTTAACTGCCAAAGAGATGAAGATTTGGACTGACAGTGTTTATGATGTCCATAGCTTTCTCTGTCGTTCTCTTTCCCTTAACATAATTGGCTTTGACTGGGCAAATCATGTTGTTTTCATTGTAATGTCATTGCAATTTATGATTCCATAAGGCACATGAATAGATTTTTTATTTCATTTGCTTTGCATTTCATTTTAATGCTACCTAAGAAAATTACCTACACAACTATGCATGCTACCTTTTATTAGCTTTACCATGTTTCCATTTTCATATTTTCAATCACTATCATATTTTGTTTTAGCTGTATTATAAAATTAATTCTGCTTTCACAATTACATCATTTACCTTTAGACTCTTTTCTTGTGAATTCTCTATCTGTAACATTATGTTAAATGGAAGCCTATACTCAGTAAAACAAAACTATGCCAATAATCTAATTATTATAATGCAACACTTATGATAGAATTTTATTTCCAAACAAGAATCTTGCTTTAGATTTTATCAGAGTCATTATTTTAATAATCTTTAAGAAGCAGGCAGAGATATAAAGCCCTAATGTAAATATATTTTTGGGGGGTTAAGAGATTAGTTGTATCAGCCTTTTATTATATGTAAATGCACAGTTTCTATTCATAAGACTAAACACAAACACAATCAGGATAATGCTATTTTCATACACTTTAAAATGGCACATGAAGTCTCAGTGATGGGACTGGTAAGTATTGAGGAATTAATGTGACCCTGGGAATTTTATGTTTCACAAACAATTTCCTTTGTGTATTTTTCTCTTACATTTGGAAGTAAATTATTTTCTCTCTACATTCTGCTATCTATTCACAAGCTTACATTTGTCCATTTGTATTTGGCACTAGCTTATATTTGAAACTCTGTGTGTGTGTGGTTTTTTTTTTTTTTTTAGTTTTAGTTTTAGTTATAAATTAATGTGTTTCACAAGATCCTTAGGGTTACAATCTCTCTTTTACACACCAGGGGAAGATCCAGGGAGCACATGAGAAACTACCAGAGATTATATCGTTTAAATTATTAAGTATAGTTTCAATTATAGAGTATAGTCTCAATTATTATTGATAATTGAGTATAGTGAACTTTGGGCATTCTCTCTCAAATGTCACACTAGAAATTTCAGTCAAACCTAAATCTTAATGGAGTAGAGAGTTGGTTGTATGCAGTGATGAAGAAAGACTGTATGTATTTCAAATTTTTATACGTCTGTTATTCTTTAAGCTATTAACATCCATTTTCCATCAGGTATGGGTCTCAAAGATTTCATAAAGTAGACCTGTTGAGGCAGTTATGTAATATGGCTTGTCAATAATCAGGGGAAATATTATGCATTTTAATATTAATCCAGTCATCTGTTAATCAGCACACATTTCATAAGAATCTACCATGACTGGAACACTATATTAGTCTAGAAAAACAGAGAAGAATCAAAGGGTAGAGTTCCTCCTCTTACAGAGTGAAAAAATAAAGCTTAAAACAATCTTGTATAAAATAACTTAAAATGAACAATATCGTGTAGAATGTATTTCAGACTAAAGAGTTTCATTAGATAGTGCACATCTCTGAGTTGTCTAGCCTGTTGTGTTAAACATTATCAGCTCAACTTAAAAAATAAAGTCAACTTTCTTTTACTACATAACCATGATGAGCTTCCCCCCCCCCTTTGGGGATCTTCTCTCCCCAGATAAAACAATAAGAATTAAAAATAGTGTTAAGAATAATTTTTATTCAAAAAATATTTATTGAGTGCTTACCAAACATTTTGAACTCTGGAAGGCAATGATTACAGAATTAAACAAAACCATAAAACAACAACAACAAAAATAAACCAACAGACAAAAATACCAGTTTTCACAGATCTTACGCTCTAGTAGGAGAAAAAAGAGGAAAAATTAGGTTAAATATATACCATGTTAAATAGTGATGCTAATAATAAGAAGTGCAATTGAGAAAAATCAAGAAGTTGGGATGACAGGATGGTCTATGGGTTTGCAATTTCAGATGGGAATGATCTTGGAGCAAAGGCCTTGTGGAAGTGAGAGAGAGAGAGAGCCAGGAAGATATGAGAGGGAAAAATAAGTACAAACACCCTGGTGGAGAAGTGCATCTGGAGTGTTTGAAGAACAGCTGAAAGAGTGTTATAAGGTTTATTGAGCAAGATGGGAAGAAACAGAAGATGAAAAGAGCAGTAGGCAGAGTCACCTTGGCTGCTGCAAGGACTGGGTTTTATTTGGCATGGGTTAGAGAGCCATATGGGTTTTCTTTAGAACAGGGGCATGATTTCATTTGAGTTTCAAAGAATAATGTTTGCTACTCTGTTGACAACAGATAATAAGGAAGTAGGAGATTTGGTAGCAGGCTACTGCAATTGTCCAGGTAAAATCTGATTTTTAACTTGACAGGAAAGTTTAATAGGATAGCTGATTTTAGGGTGATAGAAGGGGAATAAGGGATAAGTATTAAAATGTTTAATATGTCATTATGACAAAAGTAACAATTTGCTGACAAATTAGATATAGGGTGGAAAAAAATTGAGAGTTTAGAGCAAATACTGGAGAAATAGCTGGAGGACCTTCCAGTGCAAAAGATCTGTTTTATTTTTTAAATAATGGAATAGATGCATTGCAGAGAAAATGATAATAGATAATGAAGAAAAAGAAATAAAGAATGGAAGCAATAAACTAGGACAAAAGAGATGTGGTTTAGTGGATAAGTGAAGAGATTAGTCTTGGGAGCAAATGGGGGCTTATCCCTAGTAGCAGTTGGGAAGAAGGAGTATTTGGGTGCAGGTGTGGACAGAAAATAAGCTTCAGCATGTTAGCAAGTCCTACAAATTCACCCTAGTAGTCATATTCCTTTCTGCCATTGATCTATATTTGCACAATTTGTATTTCTGAACTCTATTCATGTGTCATATTCCTTTCTTCTGCTGCATAATCTTAAACAATTTTTTAATAGGAAAAACAAGAGGAAAAAGTAGAGAGAACGAGGGAAAAGAGAATGAAGAGAGAACAAAAAAAAAGAGACAGAGAGCAAGAAATGAAAAACACACAAAAGAAGAAACTAGAGAGAAAGTAAAAAGAAAAAGTAAAGACTAATCCAGTGTCTGCATTTTAGGATCCAAGATGAGAACAAATATTTGATTAGAAATAATAAATTAAAAGCATGGTAGTGATAGAAATTATTATTTATTTTTTAATCTAGCTAACAGTACGTTTCCATAGCCATCACTCAAAAATATCTGCATAACTAATTAAGTGCTCAAAGTGGCAGAGAGTTTTTGAAAGAGGAGGATTTAATTTATATTTATGTATTTAAAGCTTAACCTGGAAATGAAGGGACCTAGAGCTGTGTAAAAGGCCTAATTCCTAAAGAAGTCTGAAATAGAGTGAGCATAAACTTTTGTTTCAAACAGAAGTTGAATTTATAACAGAGGAATTAATACTTCACTTTGTTTATTTTTTCCCAGATATCTCTTTTTCTCTAAAGAATGTTACCATCTAAAATTCACATAATACATGGTTTTGAAATTTACATGTGAGGATATTGAGTTACAAGACGTGATGTCTTTTATGTGTATGCCACTCAATTGAGCAGTTTTAGTTGTATTAAAGGGAAATAGTTGAGATAAGGAAAATGTTTCTCTCTTCAGTATTGAAGAGCACTTAAAATATGTTTGCTTTATGAAAGCTGAATTGGTAATATTTATACACATTGTATTTTATTATAATAAATAAAATATAAATCAAGAAACTCTAAATATATGATTAGTTTGGATAGATGTGTATCTCCATTCTATTTATATTGCTTGTTACCTTGAGAAAGTAAAACAAAATTGTGCTTTATTAGGTAGATACCTAATAATCTAATATATTGTACTCAGTGTAGAAGGAAACAGAGAATAGACAGAGAATCCAAAAGAATACAAAGTGGTCAAAGACCATGTAAAGCACTGATCAGAGAAAGGTGCCCTACATCCCAGACCCAGAGACTATTATCCCCGTGGCTAGAAAAGACTTGGTTTAGAATACTCAAAATGTTCTGATTCCATGTCTTCCAAAAAAACTTCCAATTAAAATGCAGCATATTGTGCAGCATACTTACATAGTGAGAAGAAAGTGATGCCCCATCTCAGCGTTCAGTTTGCATCACAGATTTAGTCTCATAGAAATTGAAAATTTACTTCCTGATTTCTGTATCATCTTTGGTGAACTTAGAAAATGATCATCCACCCTTGAGAGTGGGGTCTAATCTTGATGGCCACACAAAATCAAATATCTGAGTATAAAATGTCAACAAGTAGTTTGTACTATGGTCATCTCCTCTTATTCACAGTTTTATTTTCTGTGGTTTCAGTTACATGTAGTTAACCACAGTCAGAAAATATCCAATGGAAAATTTCAGAAATAAACCACTTATACATTTTCGACTGCATGTTGTCTGAGTAGCTGATGAAATCTCATGCTGTACAGCTCACCCCCAGCAAGACAAGAATCATCCCTTTGACCAGCACATCCATGCTGTATACACTACCACTCTTAGTTTCTTAGTAGCCATCTCAGTTATCAGATTGACTGTCACAATATCACAGTGCCTGCATTCAAGGTCAATAGGAACCTAATGTTGCGTCATGATACCTACTTCATTCACATCACTTCACCTCTTTATGTAGGGATTTTATCATCCCACATCATCACAAAGAGATGAGTGGGTACAGTACAATAATATATTTTGAGAGAGAGTAAGAGAGACCACATTTACATAACTCCTATTGTAGTATATTGTTATAATTGTTCTGTTTCATTATTTGTTTTTGTTGTTAATCTTACTGTGTCTAATATATAAGTTAAACTTTATCATAGGTATGTATGTATAGAAGCTAACATTATGAATATAGGGTTAGCTACTGTCCATGGTTTTGACATCCACCCAGGTCATGAAACACATCCCCCAAATATAAGTAGGGGGGACTACTGTATTACAGTTTTGGTGATGGTTACTGTGAAAGGCCAGAATGTCTTATTCCAAAATATTCCTCATAAGCATAAGGATTATTTTGAGCTGATTGAGAAACACCAGCCATGGGAGAAACTCTGAAAAAAGAGTAGAATGTACCTTTTTTGTAAGGGAAATTTGTGTTTATAAAGGAATAATCTCCATTTGTAAAGTTCTCTCTCTCTCTCTCTCTCTCTCTCTCTCTCTCTCTCTCTCTCTCTCTCTCCCTCTTCTCTCTTTCAGGAAAAGAAGGATATTCTAAATCACTACAAAATACTATGAATGGAGAAGGCATCAATGTAAATCTGTATAATAAATCTTATTCTTGTTTACTCCACTTTCTCTGGATATCTCTCTATAACCAACCTTCCCGATCTGTCTTTGTTTCATCAAATGATGACATTTAAGCTTGTTTAAAGCCACCTTTTCTCATTTTTTTCTGTAGATATTCCCATGTATACATGCGGTATACATGTTATTAAATGTCTATTTTTCTTTTGTTAATTTCTTTTGTTACAGGGGTCTGTCCCAGCTAAGAACTATGAAGCTTAGAGAGAAAATTGTATTTCCCTTTCCTTATGGAAACATGATAATTAAATATATACTTTACTTTATGATGACAGAAAGCCAGCTTCACAAGAAAGTATAATACAATTTCAGAATGGTGTAAAAGGAAACAATCTTGCCTACTTCTTAGTTGAGCAGGGTCTAGACAGCTAAAAAACTTCTTTATTCATCCTAAGGTACATGCCAATAAGCTATATAAGTTTAATTGCTGACCCTGGTTATGGGTATAAAATTAAATAATTCAGAATCAAAGCTGGTGGAACTTTAAATTACTCTGGGCCTTAAGAGGTATGTGGCTATGCAGTCTGAGTTATGTGGCAGGCAGATACAAATTCTGTCATTTTTTTTCTCCCTGTAAATAATTAGGAAGACCAAATGGGGCCAGAGATAAGACTTTCTCAGACCACTCCTCCTCCTCACAGAGTAATAACGTCTTTCTTGGAATGTAGCATTCAGTAACCAATCAAATTACTATAACCTGTACACTGGTCTCATATAGAAAAATGTTGTAATCCTGCTAAAATTTCTCTTTCTCTGCCTGTATAAAAGAAACCTTAACTTTGGACCACTGACTCCATCCACTTGGAGTTGCTGTTTTCCAGGTGGTCATCCTCAAGCTTTGTGCTCAAATAAACTCTATACGTAATCATATTTTCTGGGTCTCATTATTTAAAATTGACATGAGTCACTTGGCAAACTATCAAAAAAAATTTAAATTACTCAATACCCACTTAATTTTAGAGTGAATGAGAGGAGATGAAGATCCACAAGTACAATTTGAGGAATTCCACGTGAGAAGTAACTTTATGTGAGCAGAATTTTCTGTGAGCAGAATTTAGCACTTTTAAAATATTTTCCCATAGGATGTAAACATTTACATTTACATTTTCCCCTGGGCTTTAGTTTTTAATAGTTTAAGAGGAGAATGAAGAGAAATTGATATTCCCTCATCCCTACTCCAATGTAAGTGATCAGAAAGTAAAAGGCAAACAATATTTATTAAGACTAATGTTACATTATATGGTGTGCTTGGTAATTTTGGTGATAGGATAACACTTAAGCCTCACAACGGCTCTGTGGATTATGCATTATTTCTCCTATTTGGTAGAAGATGCAATGGAGACACAAGACGAGAAATGGTTTGTCAAGCAGCTTGTAAAATACAGGCCATTAGTTAGAACTCAGAATGAATAACTACCAAGTTGATTCTCTTCCACCCTCTTCCTTCAATAGATATAGTAAGAGTAGAACATTTCAAATGGGTAAGGGTGGGGAGATTTTCAAAATCTTCATTCTACTTATAGATTTTTTTCATCATGTACTCTCAGTATTTGTATTCTAGTTTATATCATGAAATTTAAATCACACATGAATAGAGAGAGATGGAATATAGTAAAAACATTTCAATTAGAAATGTACTTATAAAACACTTGTTACATGCAAATTATCTTCTTAAAGTTCCTCTTGGGACAACCAAAAAAGAAGAAATAAGGGAAAATATATTGCCTCCCTCATCTCTGCTTGACTACTGAGAGCTGTGTTTTTACGGTGCTTTCGTAGTTTTGTTAATCATAGTGTGCTTTTGCTAACTCTAATCTTGTGTCAACACGAGCCAAGGAGATTGAACAACTGTCACATTATTTGTAATGGCTGATTACCAGATATAGCCACTGAGGCCGGAAATCTTAACATTTTTTTCCTGCTTGTTTAAATACCAATTTTGCTCTGCGTTTTATTGATTGCCTTAATTATTTACATGGTTGATGTAGTTTAAGCTTAAGAATGCACCATAATGTCAAAATTCATAGAGAATTATTTGTCCTTGGCACTGAAATTTTCATACAAGCCTAGGTAATCAGGTGGAATCTCAGTAGAAGAAGGTAAAGGTGAGGCTGTTCTCAACCAAATTAAAACTTCAATACTTCTCTAAAGTGGGAAAAAGGCCTTCTAGAGTATGTAATCTTTTGAAACTTTTTGAACATCAAAGAGGTCTCAGAAAATGTCTTGATGGATCAAGTAGACAAAAGTCAGAAAAAATATGCTCTATTTCTTTGACATATACTCTGTTTTCCATGGAAAAGAATGGAACAACATCTTTAATTTGAACATTGCCACATCCTTCACCTGCAAACGATATCTGGAAAGTTCCAAACAAGCTTAACAAGCTTTAGAAAATTGACTAAAGAGAGAAAAGGATATATATTAAACATGAAAGAAAGGTCACATGGTCAGAGTGTTTCAAGTATTCTATTTTTTCCATAGCAACCTAAGATTCATAAGTGCAAAATATTGTCTCTTTCTAAGAGAAGGTGAATAGATTAATAGATAAATCTGAGCATTATATTTTACTTTCATGCTAATAACAAAATTAATCATTCACATTAATGACAAATATGATAGTTCTCAAACATTTCAATCTGTGTCAAATTATATCGTAGACTTTTTTTTTATATTTCTACATGAATGTTTATAGCAGAACTGATTAGAATATACGCCTGTCACACATTTTCACCATGTCTTCTATAGGCACTTTGTCTGTAATATTAACAACGTCATCTTCATTGTCCTGTCAGCACTCAAAGAGTTTCAGACTTTGGAACATTTTTGATTTTGAATTTCTGGATAAGGAATGCTCAACCTGTATAGCCTTAAAATAGAATATTATTCATCAATGAAAAGGAATGGAGTGCTGATATGTACTACAGTGTGGATGAGCCTCAGAAACCTTATGCTACTTGAAAGAATCCAGACACAAAATACCACATATTGTATAAGTTCATTTATATAATATATCCTGAACAAGTAAATTCATAGATACAGAAAGCAGATTAATGGTTGCCAGCAACTAAGGAGAGAGAAGAATGAGGACTAACTGATTAATGGGTATGACATTTCCTTGAGGGAGATGAAAATGTTTTGAATCCAGATAGTGGTGATGGTTGCAAAATATTGTGACTATCCTACACACCACTGAATTGTACATTTTGAAATGTTTAATTTTGTGTTATATAGATTTCAAATCAATTTTTAAACGAATAATATATAACCTTTTAAAACACATGTTCACCCAGTGACACACACTCCTGTTGACTCATTTTATTATAATTTTACTTAATTAGCTACAAGCATAAAACTCCTTATGCATATAACTTCTATGCCACTATAAAACCAAAATAAATTTACAAATAAAGTACTAAGAAGCTCTAAAAAACTAATAGAATACAAATTAGCAGCATAATTTAATGTGACAGATAATCTTGTGCTGCAACTAAATTGTTTCTCCCAATGTGCACAGGGTATTTAATGTGATGGCACAGGTTCTATTGTATGGAGCCTTTTGCTACCACTGTGCACACTGAGATGACTCAATGTTCCAACTACATTTTGTTTTCTTTTAAAGCATTGGAGAATCTTCATTTGTAGGATATGGCATACTATCAAATGGTCTATCATTCAGAGGCATATTTGCAAAAACCAGAGACTTGGACACTGAAATCTTATGGCAACATTCAATTATAAATAAGGTGACCATATACCTGATCTTTCAAATAATGGAAATAAGAAAATAAAAAAGAATGCTACCAAAAGTTACTCTGGAACAGCAAGTAAAAACCAGTACAGTTTATCTTTGAACAATGTAGGGGTTAGGTGCACCAACCTCCATGCAGTGGAAATATCTGCGTATAAATTTTAACTCTCTCAAAACTTAATTACTAATATCCTACTGTTTAACAGAAGCCTTACCTATAACGTAAACATTTAACATATATTCCATGTTATATGTATTTATTGTATTCTTACAATAAATTAAGCTAAAAATATAAAATGTTATAAGAAAAGCTTAAGGAAGAGAAAATATATTTACTATTTATTAAATGGACTTGGATCATCATACAGGTCTTCATCTTTATTGTGTTCACATTAAGAAGGCTAAGAGGAGGAAGGGGAAGGGTTGCTTTGCTGTCTCTGGGATGGCAGAGGCAAGAAAAAATCTGCATATAAGTGTACCTCTGAAGTTCAAACTATGCTGTTCAAAGGTCAAGTGTACTATTCCAGGCCACTCAGAATATACCGTCTTCTCATTTATAAAGCAGTCGTTCCAAACCACCAAATTTGACTTTGCTTGCATGATATTTATAAATTTCTTAAGTCAAACATTTAAAACATTTTTAAAACTTAAATCTTCTTTATTGCTTTCTCCTGCCTGGTTGGAGGAATTCATTTTCATTCACTATTATCACTTTCTATACCTCCCTATTTCTAAATTGGGTAAGGATTGAGGTCTTTTTAAAGCATAGAACTATTTGGATTTAAAGAGGGCCAACTCATCTTCATTTTTATATAAATACTATCACTCATAATCAGTCTAGGTGAGCCTTTGAAGTCCTGCGTATCTGCTTCTCTTATGCCATTGCCATCCGTGCTGCACTTGGGCCCAGGAACACTCAGATGGAGCCCTGGCATCTTCAGGACTACCTCCTTCATGCTCTATTCTGTCATTCCCCTGAGACATCTCCTACATTCAAGTGATACTGTTTCCACGAGTTATAGAACCTCAAAGTCATATCTTATTTTGAATCTTGGAAAACTTTCCTCACTCTTCCATAATCCCAAGACAAGGGAGAAGCCTCTGGAAAGAGAATTCAGAATGTATTCTTAACTTTTTTTTTTTTTAATTGTTATCCTTGAAAAATGAGGAATAAGTATAAAGATGTACACTACAACACCATAAAATGAGGTAATTCACTGCAATATTTCAGTCATTATGAACACGGTGCTTGTGCTACAAAGACTTTCTAAGGACTCTCTAGAGAAATGAATAACTAGAAGACTAGTGAAGAGTCAAACTTCAGATCACCTTAAAAAACAACAACAAAACACTCATCAAATTCAGCAGGCTCTTGCTTGTGTTCCTGCCACAAGTCTTGCAGAGTACAAACACAATCTGAGAAAGACTGCAGACATGAGAGAAGAGGAAAACTGTCAGCAAGACTAAGTAACAGTGACCTGAAACCACTGCCAGAAATATGAAATCTACGATTTATATGAAATATCACCACAATGTCCTGGTAGACCAGAGTATACTACCAGGGAGGGAGATAAAGGTATTCACGTGATCAGAGAATACCATCTTGGAATGGCCACCTTTCAGCAGCAATTTCAAAAAATTTCAGGAAGAAAAGTATCAAACAGTAACATTATATCTAGCCAAACTGCATTTAACTCTCAAGACTATAGAAAAATAGCTTTCAAACATGCAAGAGTTCAGATGATTTTGTGTCCTTGGTTCATTCTCAAGCAACTACTAGAGCAGCAGTTAGTAAACGATGTCGGTATGGTTTTTTAAGCAAAGTTTTATTGGAACATACTTCTACTCCTACTTTTATGTTATGTACTGCCTATGGCTGCTTTTGCTTCACCATAGCTACAACATATGACTGGCAAAGCCTAGAATATTTACTATCTGTCTCTTTGCAGAAAAAAAAAATCTGCTTCTGGACTAGAGGAAGCACTTCATTCAACCAAAAGGTAGTCAGGGAAACTTTAGAAAAATGGTTAACAGTGAATATGCATACAATTGTAGATGAAAGTCTAAAACAACAGTGGGAATAAGGGTGGAAAAATATGTTCTATATTATGTGTTATGAAAAAGGAAAGACAAAAAGTAGAAAAGAGAAAGTAAGAATAAACTTATTGATTGGTGTAAAGTCCTTGGTAAAACTTAAAGACACCAAGAACAGCTGACACTGGACAATAAAAGTTTAAGTAAGGAATTAGTGGACTAAGGAAATTAAAATAATAAAAATATAATTTAAATATAACAGAAAACGTGACTACAAGAACAAAACTACAGACCTTCCAAAATATAAACACGTTTCTTAAAAAGAGAAAAGAAGACACATGACATAAATAGAGCAAATTTCATATAACACAAATTGAAATTGCAACATAAAATATGATGTAGTTGAGTCTAAACATACCAGTCATATTAATAGTCATAAATGTACTTTGCTTACCTATACACACATAATTAAACAATATATACGAGGGGCACACCCAAACTGAGTGATATAGAATGATTATAACTAAAGGGAATAAGAAACTTATGTATAAGAAGAAGGAAATAATAAGATATCAAGAATGGGGATCCTCTTACACCGTAAGAAAATTCTAACCAACCAAAAAGCATTAAATATGACAAAGAAAGACCTAAGTCAAATTATATTCTTTTGCACTTGACATAATAGTATAGCTAGAGTTCCTAATCAATAATAAAAATAGCTAAAATGATAAGATAATTCAGTAGGTTAGTGGAACATAAAATTTAACATGCAGAAATTAACAGCTGTCATATAATCAAAAACCACCTAGGGGATATAATCATAGAGAGAATATCATTAAATGACAAAAACAGGATAAAATTCTTCCAAATAAACTTCAGAAAAAATGTATAACACATATGCAATATAAATCATAACACATTTTTTAAAGCATGCTTTAATTAATGGAAAGACAGCTCTTGCTCCTAAATAGAATAATGTACCATTATAGGTGTTCAGTTTTCCCTGACATAAATTACGAATGCAATGCAACTTCAATAAAAATACCAATAATCATTCTTACGGAGTAATAGAATTTGGTACTCAAGTTTATATGGAAGCATACCAGTATATCCAGACAAATGATGGAAAAAAATGCAATGGGGCATAGCCACTCCAGAAAGTAAAACAGACTATAAAGTTTCTATAACTAAAATTGTGATGTCAAGACTGACTGATAAGCATAGCAGTGAAATATAATAGAAAGTCAAGAAGTGAGAACTTTATGATGAAGGGGAATTTCAAATAACTGGAATAAACAGAATTTTGTGTTTTTGTTTATAAATAAATGGTGATACAATAACTGCTTAAACATTTGAAAAAAGGAGACAGAGTTAGGTCCCTGTTCATCACACTAAACATAAGAATGGGCTCCAACGGATCAGGGATCTAACTGTAAAGCATATATTTCCAACAATGAATTTCAGCATTGATACAATTGGAAACTAATGGAAACAGTCTAAATGTCAGGATAGAGATAAGTTGTTGAAAAACAGTGGAATGTCTGCCCAATAAAGTACCATGTTGCAAAAACTAGAATGAAGACTGTATCTGTGAACCATATCAAGTGATTTCCAGGACACATGGTTAAATGGAAAAAAAAAAAAACAAAGTACAAAAATATGTCTATAAAACGCTACATTTTGGACAAGAAAAATGGGGAAATAAGAAAAAAACACTTACGTTATCTCCCATCCTACAGGAAAAAAAGGAAAAGAAGAAAGATACATAAAACAGAAATAAGATTGGATAGTTATGTGGGGGCAAAAAGTATGGAGTAACAAGGCTGGAGGGATGGGAACAAGAAGAAGGGGTGAGAAGAGGAGTGATATTTCTTTGAGTTTAATTTCAACTTTTAGAATTACATCATAGTTCATATTCTCAATTAGAAAAAGAAATCAACAAGGATGGGGCAAAAGGCAGTACAAACAAAATCAGATAAATTTGACTGCAATGAGAAGGAAACAAAACAAAATAAAAACAAAAGAACCTAACTCGAAGAAGATAAAAAAGTTTATTCAAAACATTCTTGAACTAATCAGTCGAACTACATAGTCCAAAGACAAAAACAATTACAGATATTGAACTCTAGTGAGTAGTCTTGTTGTCATAGTGGTATCTGTTTGCAGTGCTCAAACTACTTAATCTGTATTCAATGATTGAGCAAATGAGGAAATTTACTGTGGATAACAGGCTCCAGAGAGAAGGTGAGTCCTCTCGGAAGTCATAGGTCTGGGTTCCCAATCCAATAACAATCGTGGCCATAGGCTTTCAGCATTGATACAATTGGAAACTAATGGAAACAGTCTAAATGTCAGGATAGAGATAAGTTGTTGAAAAACAGTGGAATGTCTGCCCAATAAAGTACCATGTTGCAAAAACTAGAATGAAGACTGTATCTGTGAACCATATCAAGTGATTTCCAGGACACATGGTTAAATGGAAAAAAAAAAAAAAAAAACAAAGTACAAAAATATGTCTATAAAACGCTACATTTTGGACAAGAAAAATGGGAAAATAAGAAAAAACACTTACGTTATCTCCCATCCTACAGGAAAAAAAGGAAAAGAAGAAAGATAAATAAAAAAGAAATAAGATTGGATAGTTATGTGGGGGCAAATTAGGCCATAGGCTGTAGGCTTCCATTTCAAGCCAGGGAGAGAACACTCAGCAGAAACCAAAGTAGCCAGCACCTTGATCTTAGACTTCTCAGCCTCCAGAACTGTGAAAAGCAAATTTCAGCTGTTTAAGCCACCAGTCCATGGTATTTTGTTATGGCATCCCAAGCCAACTAATGTGTGAGTTAAAATACGAAAAGGGGAAGACTAGAATGAGCACTATAGTCCTGAGTTATAATTCAGATATTAGTATAAATTCATAGCTTTAATATATAAGTAGATAAGATTAGAAATAGATATGTATGTATATGGCTTGTGTGTGTATATGTAAACATCACATATGTTTACTAGTTCTGTCTGCTGAAAAAGACAAGAAACAATGGGATACCAATAACATCTGATAGCCAGATCTTGATTTCTAAATATTATTATCCACTAAAAGGAGTCAGAACTCCTTTGAAAAATGGCTGATTTCAGAGCTGGAGTAGAAGAAATACTTGAAATGTCTTGCAGTCTCAGGAATAAAAGAAATACTAAAAGTAAACAAACATTTTTAAAAGATAGTGCATGCCAGAGGGACTCTGGAGTCCCCTTGGAGTTGTTGGGACTTCCACTTGTAAAATATGAGGTAATTCAACCATCAAAATTAACAGTAATATCGAAAGAAATATAACCCAAAGAATAAAACAAGAATTCATGAGCCTATGCTGATATAAATAAGTGAATAGAAAATTAACGGGGGAAAAGGTCAAACTCTTTCCTACAACACAGTAATCAAACAATACAGGTAAAAGAAATAATCGAGTTAGAAAATTACCATTTGGTAGCCTCCATAGTAATAAATTGTTTCTGGTAAGGGACTCCAAATGAACTACTTGTCCAAAAAGAGAAAAATCGTTACTTTTCAGTAAAGAAATCAGGCAGATACCACCTTAACCAAGAAATCAAAGTTAACATCACTAGTAATGAAACAAATAGATTTCTTGTGTCTTTTTGATTTGATAAACTGACAAGGACATAACATTGCTGCTGTGATATTCTTGCCAAATATTATAACTTGAACTCATCATGAGAAAACATCAAACCCAAATTGAGGGAAACTCTGGAAAAAGAAACACAAAATCATACTCTTCAAACATGCCAAGGTCAAGAAAGACAGACTAAAGAGCTGTTCCACATTAAAGGAGATTTAGTCATGACAATTAATTGTAATACGTGTTCTTGGAATGGGTTCTGGACCAGAAATATTTTTATTAGTTTAGTTTCCATGTAAAAGACATTAATGGGACAATTGACAAAAACATACATAAATTTTATAGATAAGGTCATAATTTATCAATGTTAATTTTTTTTTATTTTCGTAATTTTGCCACAGTTAGCTATAGATTATAATTGTTTTCTGAAAATGTACACAGAATGGTTTAGGGATAAAAAAAATTTGTATACAATATCCTCTAAAATTATTTAGAAAAAGAAAACTAACATCTCTCTCTTTTACCTCTCTTTCTCCTGCCTCTCAGCCTGTTATCTATTTATATATATATGTAGAGAGAGAGAGAGAGAGAGAGAGAGAGAGAGAGAGAGAGAGAGAGAGAAGAAATAATAAAGCAACAGAGGACATGGAAAATTTTAATATTAAGAGAATCCGAGTAAATAGTATGTGGGAAATCCTTATACTGTTTAACTTTTGTAAATTTAAACTTATCTCAAAATCATTTAAAAAATTATTTTATTTAGAATAAGGAAAAAATGTTTCAATATAATATTGGGCACCTAGAAATTCTGTATGCCCTGCCTTTATGTATATGAACTGTAAGGGAATTAAGAGACACAGTAGTTGTAATTGTCAATATCCAGTGAAATGTAAGTTAATTGAGATGGGCTTATGATACCCTATGTATTACAAATGACAGATATTATGAATTTATTAAATATGTGTTATGATGTATTTGTTATTACCCTCCCACCCCTGACTACCAAAGCCTGACTACCTTTATGATTTTCTTATTTCAAGACTAGTACAATCCATTAAAACTGCAAAAACAAGCGGGAATTATATCAAAGTAGATTCTGCAGGATGGGTCCCCAAGACACAGACTCAGAGACATATTTACACATATGGAGTTTATATTAGGGAGTGCCACAAAAATCAACACCTAAGGGGAAAGAAGTAAACTAGATTGGGCACAGAAAAAAGATGAATTATAAGTCACAATAAAGGAGCAGGTGGGATAGTGTTCTCAAGCTGAGCTAGGCACTCAGAGTTGTCATGAAGAGAGAAAAGGAGGCTAAATTTTATACCCACATCAACTAGTCATTGGATGTGGGCTTCTCCTATGACCTTGGATGAGGTGGTTCTCTTCAACCACGGCTGTTCTGGAGAAAGGCAAAGCTGAGAACTTTCAGCTGTCACTAATCCCAGCAGCTGGGGAAATGAGCACTGAAGCCTTGTGGGTTGGGATTTGGGCTGTGTACATGCATTTATCACATCATTAGTTCTCAAAATATAACACCTGTGACCCTCCCACAACAAGGTCAGGGATAAATGATATATCTCACATGCTTAACATGGCCTGGAGGAGTCACTTAAATATGTGTCTTTTGAATTAATGTAGAAACAGGAATTTGAACTTCCAATGGGAAGAGCATATTCAAATACTAGTTGGTGAGGGACTGGGAGAGAGGGGGCACAGCTGATTGTAGGAAAAGGAAAATATTGAGGAATAGTTGTAGATAAGACATAGGAGAGTTGGTGCCACACTTTGTTTGCCCTTGGGAGCCAAATAACAATAATGCTATAAATGTTAGAAATACTATCTTATTTCTCAAGTGAAAGTATGGTAGAAGGGCAAAGATATTTGAGGATATTTATTTATAAAAGGAAACGTATATGGAAAGATTGTGGCCTGAAGGACCAGTTAGCAGGGCTGCTAGAAATAATCTTAACAAAAATTGAGTAAGTACTTGTTCTGGAGACACCATCAGGAAGGTGCAGAGAAAGCAGCGGTGTTGTGGTTGGGTATGTGCTGACTAGTGAATATCAAAGAGAAATGTACGTCAGAGACTGCCCAGCCTTCTCAGTATGCAGCCTGGAGAATACTATAGTTGATGGAAAGTAGAAGCAAGAAAACTTGGGTTTGAGGAAGTCCTTTTCTAGATATACTAAGATTGAGGTAAGACAGGATCCATTTATTAGAACCTCAGATATGTCAACACTAAATGAGAAGCCCCAAAGGGGTCTCATGCTGGTATTTCTCACTTCCATCATCAACCTATATGTCCCCCTTCAAGGCTATTCCTACTTTAATTAGATCCCTGCATCTAAGGAAAAAGTGATCTCTTTTTGCTTCTGTCCCAACATCTGTAGCTGCAACAACGACCAATTACAATGCCCTTAACAGGACTTCAGTTCCAAGGTTTTACTGAGTCAGGCCACATGCCTGGCTGATCAAATTGCAACCCTCACAGACAGGATGGCTGCACTTCACTGAAGGCCAAACTGATTAATGGATGGCCTTTACTTTGCCAACCTTTGAGGGACCAGACAAGAAAAGGAACCACTTATGTATTAAATAAATGATAAAGATATTATTTTTTTGCCAAGCATTAGATCCCTAAATAGAAATGCATTAAGCTTGACTGGGATTTCCAAATTATTCTCCTCAGGGGCTAGGAGATTCTAGGAAATAGATATCAGGGTGCCTGGAAATAGACATTCCAGGGACACATCAGCTTACTGGGCTGAATTTCTATTCTTGATCAGCGTGATTAGTCAGCACACAAAGTTAATAAAGTCAAGGTCAGAGGTTGGATCTTTCTCTGGATCCGTTAATTCTTCTCCTTCCCTGAAAGTGGAATCAGAAGCCAAACGACTCACACACTGGGGAGACTTACAGTAAGAGAGTGTTTGGAGCTTTGGCAGAGCATATCTATGTCACTAAAAAAGCAAGAAGATGACACATCTTGTTAATGTGGTCAAAAGTGCTACAATGGTGTATAAGTGTCTGTAATGTGTAAAACTTATGGTTTCTAAAAGATTATATGAATAACTCTGTATTGTCCTGCACATCTGGCAATTACTAAGCATTATCTGTGTACCTACAACATGCAAAGATTTTTATATACATGCTCTGTGTTAGGCGAATGACCATTTATCTCTGTTACTGGGAATAAAGCCTCACCCCCAGTATACACTCAATAGATATTTTCTGAATGTATAGCATACACATTTGAACCATTGCCGCTATCTATGTTATAGGTGGGTCAACCAAGCCACGAAGACGATTTATATTTTGCCCAAAGTCACACAGTTGGAAAGCACCAGAACCAAGATTCAACTAAGATTTTCTGAATCCAAAGTCAGCACGTTGCCTGATTGTCTAGTGAAACCAAAATATAATGTAGGAAAAAAGAATATAATATGAAAATTCATAATCAACCCAAGAGGATTTTGAATTTGTAGAAAAGAGATGGCAAGAAGTTTTACCTGACTCATAAATGGGAATGAGCTTGAGAAGGAAGAGACTCAACTGAATACATGAGAGAGAATAATAACATTTCAGAGTTCATGAGAAAAAGAAAAAAGATAATGGCCAATAAAGAATAAAAATATGTAAGTTTGCTGATAATAAAGTCATGCAAACTAAAGCAGTGATGAGATTGCTTGCTTTTTAAATTAATTTAACCAATATTCAAGAGAGCTTATTATGTGCCAGCTGTAAAAAAATAAGACGTTTATAATTTTTAATTTGGGAGATGATATTGGTAATATTTTATCATCGGGGTGTAGAATGTCAACCACTGTCTAGCCTTGAACTTGTGGACTCAAGCAGCTCTCCTACCTAGGCCTCCTAAAATGTTAGGATTACAGGCAGAAGCCACCATACTCGTCCTTAACATTTTCTAGGAAGCAATTTGGTGACATATTTCAATAGCCATTTAAGTTGTTTATACTCTTATCAAGGAGTCATCCTTACCCTCTTCATAGTCCTCTATTCCTAATAAAAAGATGAAGAACTAGAAAAATATTTATACACTAGGATGTTTGCAACAACATTATTTATTATGACAAAACATAAATATAACCTAGGGTATAGGACAGTTAATTACCAAATCAAAATAGTTATGTTATTGAGTATAATAAAGCTATTAAAATGCTATTTTGATGCCCATATGTAACTACAAGATAGAAAATGCTGATGATATAGTGATACAGAAAAAATGAGTATCCCATGTCTTTGATTTTTTAAATTGCACAGATATATAATTCTGCTATATGCATATATACATTTCATATGCATATAGCATAATTAATTTATTCATACTGCACTATACAAACACAGGTGGTTTCTTTATTTTCTATCACTAATACAATATCTTACCTAAGGCCTATTACCACACTGGAAAGTAATAAAGATAAATTACTTCAAACTTGGCAGAAGTCAGTATCTCAGTTGTCTGTTGGACATGAAAGCTCTTTCACTCCCATATGTGCTCTTATTCAAGATAGTGCTGGGTAAATAAGGAGAAGTAGGAGGGTGAGAGGCTTCATGTCTTTGTAGACATGACTTCTGACCTTCACTGGTCCATTCTGTGGAATAACTGGTCTCCTAGAAGGAACTCCATGAGGTCCAACTGCTGCTTTTTGCTTTTCAGGGGAACCTGCTGGTCATATCATTAATGGTTGTGGTCCCAACCGTTGCTTAAGTTGTAAGTTCACCAGCCATGGCAATCACCTTGTTCTTACTCTAGATGGATGCTCATCTATCCCCCCTCTCTCTCCAGCTCCTCTTTACCTTTTCAAAAGAACAGATTAAACTTCTGGATTCCATGAATATTATGTAAGGCAAAGTCAAGGATGATGGGATCTGATTCAGCTTCATTACCTAAATGCCCACTGCCATCACTTCATATTCCATGCTATGTTAGATGTGCTCTGAGACAAAATCCTTGTTCTTGTTTAGCTTTCCCATATAACTCATAAGTGTGCTACTTACACTAATATTCTGTGGTTCCTTCATAACTCTTCAGATGTTTCAAGTCCCCCTTTTCCCAATACCTTATGGTTGGGCCTGAGGCGGGGGTGGAGAATGACTAGAATGTTTGTTTTTAGCTTTCTAGTTCTATCTCCTTCTCCCTTCTTCTCATAGTCAGTAGACCCAAAAGAGGTGATCTGACCAGGACTCCAATTCATATCCTGAGTTCTCCTGGAATATGTGGGAAGCATTTGATCTACTTTACCAGGACTAGGTCATAAATAATTAGTACCTACGGAAATTTGAAAAATCTCCTTGTTTCCTATGAACTATACTTTCTGGAATCCTTGGCAAGTCCAAACCAAATGTCAGATTTTTAAGACAATTTGTTTCATGTCTTTTTATGCTATAAATCAGCATTGAAACTGCTAATTACTTTTTTCATAGTGGACTCAAACTTGTTTTTCCCTAGGACAGTAAAACTCATGGTTCAGCTTTGGAGGAGGATGGCTAAAAGGAAAAGTGAATTAAAGACAAAATCCCATGATTTTAATATCTTAAAAAATTCAAAACTGTTTCATTATAAACATAGGCATACAAAATGACTAAAAGACATATAAAAATGTTAAGGATGGTTAATTTTGTCTATTAAGATAATGAGCAATTTTTATTTTCATCTTTACAGCTCTGAAGTTCTCAAATAATCTAAAAGAAGTATGTGTAATTTTTATAATGACATAAATAATGCTAAAAGAATCTTATTGATGCAATCTCTTCTTCAAAATTCCCTTCTCCCTGGGGAAAAAAAAGCAGAAAACAAAATCATATTTTACAACGTTTTGGCCACAATGTCTAAACTTGTTAGAGCACTGGGGAAAGAACCCACTGCTTTCCTGAGAAGCAGAGTCTTTGCAAATATATATTTTTACTTTTTCATTTGATTTTCAAAATAAACATTTTTCAAGTAGACACGTCTGACTCAGTGGAGTTCTTCATTACTTTATGTTGGGTCTTGCATTGCACAACATCTGGTTATGCCTCATTTTGCCAGTAATATTTCATCCAAGACATTTTGTTCCCATTAATTATCATACATAAGAAGACATCTTTGTTTTATTTTTATGGTTCCAATTCTCACATAAGGCAGGCGATGGGGTTTTTGTGGGGTGGGGAATGGAGAGTGAAGAGAGACATATCCCAGTGCAATGGAATGTGAACAGCCAAGAGGATGCTGTATCCCTGCAAGCAGATGTTGGGGACAAAACACAGATCAAATTATGGAGCCATTGTGTATGACCCAGTGTTTGTCTGTAGATATTTTATTGATAGGGCACTCTAGCAAGTGGAAGTTGAACTTCTGTGTTTCATAAAATCATTCGATCTCTGCTTCATTCGATCATTCCATAAGAATGTATGAAATATGCATATGTTACATGCCAAGTGTGATATAGAATATAGTGACAAAAAAGACAAACAAAAGACAAAGACAAGCAACAAAACAAGGTAATGCCTGCCCTCAGAGATGTTATAATGCACTGAGAAAGACAAAAGTGTAAGCAACTAACTATACTAAAGAGTAGAAACAAAAAGAGCCCAAGCTTTAAATAATGTTTAATGAAATGACTCATTTTTTGAGGAACTTGTAAGGCAGCTCAAAAGTGTAGAATTGGAGCCTATTCTAGACACTTCTCAAAAGAAGACATTTATGCAACCAACAGACACATGAAAAAATGCTCATCATCACTGGCCATCAGAGAAATGCAAATCAAAACCACAATGAGATACCATCTCACGCCAGGTAGAATGGCGATCATTAAAAAGTCAGGAAACAACAGGTGCTGGAGAGGATATGGAGAAATAGGAACACTTTTACACTGTTGGTGGGACTGTAAACTAGTTCAACCATTGCGGAAGACAGTGTGGCAATTCCTCATGGATCTAGAACTAGAAATACCACTTGACCATCCATCCCATTACTGGGTATATACCCAAAGGATTATAAATCATGCTGCTATAAAGACACATGCACACGTATGTTTATTGTGGCACTATTCACAATGCAAAGACTTGGAACCAACCCAAATGTCCATCAATGATAGACTGGATTAAGAAAATGTGGCACATATACACCATGGAATACTATGCAGCCATAAAAAAGGATGAGTTCATATCTTTTGTAGGGACATGCATAAAGCTGGAAACCATCATTCTCAGCAAACTATCGCAAGAACAGAAAACCAAATACCGCATGTTCTCACTCATAGGTGGGAATTGAACAACAAGATCACTTGGACACAGGAAGGGGAACATCACACACCAGGGCCTGTCATGGGGTGGGGGGAGGGGGAAGGGATAGCATTAGAAGATATACCTAATGTAAATGACGAGTTAATGGATGCAGAAAGCCAAAATAGCACGTGTATACATATATAACAAACCTGCACATTGTGAACATGTACCCTAGAACTTAAAGTATAACAATAAAAAATAAAAATAAAAAATAAAAGCATATCTGCCTCAAAAAAAAAAAAAAAGAGTTGGAGCTTGTTCTTAAAGAATGAAAAGGATAGAAGAGAGGGGAAGAAACATAGAAAAAGAGAATAAGCACAGAAATTGGGTAGGGTGTTCAAAGCTGAACAACTAATGATCCAAGGATATCACTGTCATTAACACATGCTTTAGTCACCAGGAACTGCCAATTTTACTTCTCAAATCTCTTAATTACATCTGCTTCTCCATTTGTATTTCCATTGCCATCATTGCTTGTCATTGAATTTATTGTAATAACTTCTTCATAAGAATTTATTGTTAGATGAGTTTATTGTCTGTTGCTATATTTCAAGCACAGAATTAAGCACCTTTTGTACAGCCTCGCTTAATTCTAAGTTATGGCACATTCTATTATTAGCCCTATTTGATAGAAAAGGATTCTGAGGCTTGAAGATGTTGGTGGAAGAAACAGAACTTGCCTCCAGCTAGCATAACTTCTAAGAATGTGTTGTCAATGGCGTAAGTGACTCACTCACCTTGCTCTGCAGCAGGGGGTCACTTTGCTCCATCCCCAGGCCAAATCCAGTTGCTGCCTGTTATTGTAAATGAAATTTGTTTCAACGCATTTACATCCTTATGGTGACATATTGTTTATGGGTGCTTTTTGTGTTACAATGAGAGAAATGGTGCAGAGTTGCAAAAGAAACCATCTGTCCCACAAAGATGAAAATTATTTACTATCTGGCCCTTGACAGAGAGAGTTTGTACCCCCCGAAGCATCCTGATATTTTGTAGTTTTGAAATTCTCTAGTATATCTTCTTGCTATTGCAAACAATTGTTTCATTTTAAAAAATATATTGGTTAAATATTATTATATACCAGGTACTGTTCTAGGTGCTAGGACAAAAGCAGAACAAATCAGGTATAGCTGCTTCTTTGTGGAGCTCATATCTTAAAACTCTGAGAAGAAAGAGGAGAAAGAATGAGCAAGATAAGCAAACATATAAACGCATAAGATACTATTAAATATTAGCAAAATGCTGTGAAGGGAATGAGTTCAAGTGATGGGATGGAATGAGGCTGATGTGTGTGGGTGATACTTTTCGCTTTTATGAATGGCCCGGCTAACCAAGTGTTTCATGAATGGGAACCTGATACATATGAAGGATCAATTGTGTGTAGATTGAGATTAGAATGTTTCTTACAGAATTGAAAGTGCAAAAGCTTTGTGTAGAAATAAGCTTGGAATGTTCAAGGAACTTGAAGAAAGAAAGTGAAGTTTACAAGGTAAGAATCGAAGTTAAAAAAGTGGGGGCTGGAGCCAGAGCAGACTGAAATTTGTTAACTGTCAAGCTGAGATAATATTAAATATTTTAGTGCATTTGGAAAATGTTTGAGAACATTAGTAGAGAAATGGTGTGGTCTGATTTATATACGAGGAGATATAATTATAAAGTAAAGCCAACAGATTTGTTGTTAGACAGTAGAAACATACACCGACACTGTGATTAACATTGTGCTGTTTACCAATGTATGATTCTCTGCTCCTTTTAGGCAAATGAGACACTGTATGCCCTCACCACCTTTCAACTAGACTCAGCCATTTGGCTTCCTGTAGGTAAAAAATAAAAGAGACTAAACCTGAGTAAAAGATTTTTACACTTTTACACTTTTACAGAATTGCAGTCGAGCAACTCTCCAGCACAATTCTCCCTGCTACACAATGATGGAAGCACATGTCTATAAGTGGGTGGCATGAGCTCTAACCAGACATTCAAACTGAGCCAACATATATTGAACAGCTGCCCTGGCGAGTCAGCTAGACCTGCATCAAACTTGGTCAAAAGGGAGAAAAAGCTTTATTTTTATTTTTATTTTTTTTTTTATTTTTTTTTTTTTCAATGCCAATTTTTTATTTTATTTTATTTTATTTTTTATTTTTTTTTTTTAAATTTATTTATTATTATTATACTTTAAGTTATAGGGTACATGTGCATAACGTGCAGGTTTGTTACATATGTATACTTGTGCCTTGTTGCTGGGCTGCACCCATCAACTCGTCATTTACATCAGGTATAACTCCCAATGCAATCCCTCCCCCCTCCCCCCTCCCCCTTCCCCCCTCCCCCCTCCCCATGATAGGCCCCGGTGTGTGATGTTCCCCTTCCTGTGTCCGAGTGATCTCATTGTTCAGTTCCCACCTATGAGTGAGAACATGCGGTGTTTGGTTTTCTGTTCTTGTGATAGTTTGCTAAGAATGATGGTTTCCAGCTGCATCCATGTCCCTACAAAGGACACAAACTCATCCTTTTTTATGGCTGCATAGTATTCCATGGTGTATATGTGCCACATTTTCTTAATCCAATCTGTCACTGATGGACATTTGGGTTGATTCCAAGTCTTTGCTATTGTGAATAGTGCCGCAATAAACATACGTGTGCATGTGTCTTTATAGCAGCATAATTTATAATCCTTTGGGTATATACCCAGTAATGGGATGGCTGGGTCATATGGTACATCTAGTTCTAGATCCTTGAGGAATCGCCATACTGTTTTCCATAATGGTTGAACTAGTTTACAATCCCACCAACAGTGTAAAAGTGTTCCTATTTCTCCACATCCTCTCCAGCACCTGTTGTTTCCTGACTTTTTAATGATCGCCATTCTAACTGGTGTGAGATGGTATCTCATTGTGGTTTTGATTTGCATTTCTCTGATGGCCAGTGATGATGAGCATTTTTTCATGTGTCTGTTGGCTGTATGAATGTCTTCTTTTGAGAAATGTCTGTTCATATCCTTTGCCCACTTTTTGATGGGGTTGTTTGTTTTTTTCTTGTAAATTTGTTTGAGTTCTTTGTAGGTTCTGGATATTAGCCCTTTGTCAGATGAGTAGATTGCAAAAATTTTCTCCCATTCTGTAGGTTGCCTGTTCACTCTGATGGTAGTTTCTTTTGCTGTGCAGAAGCTCTTTAGCTTAATGAGATCCCATTTGTCAATTTTGGCTTTTGCTGCCGTTGCTTTTGGTGTTTTAGACATGAAGTCTTTGCCCATGCCTATGTCCTGAATGGTACTACCTAGGTTTTCCTCTAGGATTTTTATGGTATTAGGTCTAACATTTAAGTCTCTAATCCATCTTGAATTAATTTTCGTATAAGGAGTAAGGAAAGGATCCAGTTTCAGCTTTCTACTTACGGCTAGCCAATTTTCCCAGCAGCATTTATTAAATAGGGAATCCTTTCCCCATTTCTTGTTTCTCTCAGGTTTGTCAAAGATCAGATGGCTGTAGATGTGTGGTATTATTTCTGAGGACTCTGTTCTGTTCCATTGGTCTATATCTCTGTTTTGGTACCAGTACCATGCTGTTTTGGTTACTGTAGCTTTGTAGTATAGTTTGAAGTCAGGTAGCGTGATGCCTCCAGCTTTGTTCTTTTGACTTAGGATTGTCTTGGAGATGCGGGCTCTTTTTTGGTTCCATATGAACTTTAAAGCAGTTTTTTCCAATTCCGTGAAGAAACTCGTTGGTAGCTTGATGGGGATGGCATTGAATCTATAAATAACCTTGGGCAGTATGGCCATTTTCACGATATTGATTCTTCCTATCCATGAGCATGGTATGTTCTTCCATTTGTTTGTGTCCTCTTTGATTTCACTGAGCAGTGGTTTGTAGTTCTCCTTGAAGAGGTCCTTTACATCCCTTGTAAGTTGGATTCCTAGGTATTTTATTCTCTTTGAAGCAATTGTGAATGGAAGTTCATTCCTGATTTGGCTCTCTGTTTGTCTGTTACTGGTGTATAAGAATGCTTGTGATTTTTGCACGTTAATTTTGTATCCTGAGACTTTGCTGAAATTGCTTATCAGCTTAAGGAGATTTTGGGCTGAGACAATGGGGTTTTCTAAATATACAATCATGTCATCTGCAAAGAGGGACAATTTGACTTCTTCTTTTCCTAACTGAATACCCTTGATTTCTTTCTCTTGCCTAATTGCCCTAGCCAGAACTTCCAACACTATGTTGAATAGGAGTGGTGAGAGAGGGCATCCCTGTCTTGTGCCAGTTTTCAAAGGGAATTTTTCCAGTTTTTGCCCATTCAGTATGATATTGGCTGTGGGTTTGTCATAGATAGCTCTTATTATTTTGAGGTACGTTCCATCAATACCGAATTTATTGAGCGTTTTTAGCATGAAGGGCTGTTGAATTTTGTCAAAAGCCTTTTCTGCATCTATTGAGATAATCATGTGGTTCTTGTCTTTGGTTCTGTTTATATGCTGGATTATGTTTATTGATTTGCGAATGTTGAACCAGCCTTGCATCCCAGGGATGAAGCCCACTTGATCATGGTGGATAAGCTTTTTGATGTGTTGCTGAACCCGGTTTGCCAGTATTTTATTGAGGATTTTTGCATCGATGTTCATCAGGGATATTGGTCTAAAATTCTCTTTTTTTGTTGTGTCTCTGCCAGGCTTTGGTATCAGAATGATGTTGGCCTCATAAAATGAGTTAGGGAGGATTCCCTCTTTTTCTATTGATTGGAATAGTTTCAGAAGGAATGGTACCAACTCCTCCTTGTACCTCTGGTAGAATTCAGCTGTGAATCCATCTGGTCCTGGACTTTTTTTGGTTGGTAGGCTATTAATTATTGCCTCAATTTCAGAGCCTACTATTGGTCTATTCAGGGATTCAACTTCTTCCTGGTTTAGTCTTGGAAGAGTGTAAGTGTCCAGGAAATTATCCATTTCTTCTAGATTTTCCAGTTTATTTGCGTAGAGGTGTTTATAGTATTCTCTGATGGTAGTTTGTATTTCTGTGGGGTCGGTGGTGATATCCCCTTTATCATTTTTAATTGCGTAGATTTGATTCTTCTCTCTTTTCTTCTTTATTAGTCTGGCTAGTGGTCTGTCAATTTTGTTGATCTTTTCAAAAAACCAACTCCTAGATTCATTGATTTTTTGGAGAGTTTTTTGTGTCTCTATCTCCTTCAGTTCTGCTCTGATCTTAGTTATTTCTTGCCTTCTGCTAGCTTTCGAATGTGTTTGCTCTTGCTTCTCTAGCTCTTTTAATTGTGATGTTAGAGTGTCAATTTTAGATCTTTCCTGCTTACTCTTGTGGGCATTTAGTGCTATAAATTTCCCTCTACACACTGCTTTAAATGTGTCCCAGAGATTCTGGTATGTTGTATCTTTGTTCTCATTGGTTTCAAAGAACATCTTTATTTCTGCCTTCATTTCGTTATGTACCCAGTAGTCATTCAGGAGCAGGTTGTTCAGTTTCCATGTAGTTGAGCGGTTTTGATTGAGTTTCTTAGTCCTGAGTTCTAGTTTGATTGCACTGTGGTCTGAGAGACAGTTTGTTATAATTTCTGTTCTTGTACATTTGCTGAGGAGTGCTTTACTTCCAATTACGTGGTCAATTTTGGAGTAAGTACGATGTGGTGCTGAGAAGAATGTATATTCTGTTGATTTGGGGTGGAGAGTTCTGTAGATGTCTATTAGGTCTGCTTGCTGCAGAGATGAGTTCAATTCCTGGATATCCTTGTTAACTTTCTGTCTCGTTGATCTGTCTAATGTTGACAGTGGAGTGTTGAAGTCTCCCATTATTATTGTATGGGAGTCTAAGTCTCTTTGTAAGTCTCTAAGGACTTGCTTTATGAATCTGGGTGCTCCTGTATTGGGTGCGTATATATTTAGGATAGTTAGCTCTTCCTGTTGAATTGATCCCTTTACCATTATGTATTGGCCTTCTTTGTCTCTTTTGATCTTTGATGGTTTAAAGTCTGTTTTATCAGAGACTAGTATAGCAACCCCCGCTTTTTTTTGTTCTCCATTTGCTTGGTAAATCTTCCTCCATCCCTTTATTTTGAGCCTATGTATGTCTCTGCATGTGAGATGGGTCTCCTGAATACAGCAGACTGATGGGTCTTGACTCTTTATCCAGTTTGCCAGTCTGTGTCTTTTAATTGGAGCATTTAGTCCATTTACATTTAAGGTTAAGATTGTTATGTGTGAACTTGATCCTGCCATTATGATATTAACTGGTTATTTTGGTCGTTAGTTGATGCAGTTTCTTCCTAGCCTCGATGGTCTTTACATTTTGGCATGTTTTTGCAATGGCTGGTACCGGTTGTTCCTTTCCATGTTGAGTGCTTCCTTCAGGATCTCTTGTAAGGCAGGCCTAGTGGTGACAAAATCTCTAAGCATTTGCTTATCTGTAAAGGATTTTATTTCTCCTTCACTTATGAAACTTAGTTTGGCTGGATATGAAATTCTGGGTTTAAAATTCTTTTCTTTAAGAATGTTGAATATTGGCCCCCACTCTCTTCTGGCTTGGAGAGTTTCTGCCGAGAGATCTGCTGTTAGTCTGATGGGCTTCCCTTTGTGGGTAACCCGACCTTTCTCTCTGGCTGCCCTTAAGATTTTTTCCTTCATTTCAACTTTGGTGAATCTGGCAATTATGTGTCTTGGAGTTGCTCTTCTCGAGGAGTATCTTTGTGGCGTTCTCTGTATTTCCTGGATTTGAATGTTGGCCTGGCCTACTAGGTTGGGGAAGTTCTCCTGGATGATATCCTGAAGAGTGTTTTCCAACTTGGTTCCATTTTCCCCCTCACTTTCAGGCACCCCAATCAGACGTAGATTTGGTCTTTTTACATAATCCCATACTTCTTGCAGGCTTTGTTCATTTCTTTTTCTTCTTTTTTCTTTTGGTTTCTCTTCTCGCTTCATTTCATTCATTTGATCCTCAATCGCTGATACTCTTTCTTCCAGTTGATCGAGTCGGTTACTGAAGCTTGTGCATTTGTCACGTATTTCTCGTGTCATGGTTTTCATCTCTTTCATTTCATTTAGGACCTTCTCTGCATTAATTACTCTAGCCATCAATTCTTCCACTTTTTTTTCAAGATTTTTAGTTTCTTTGCGCTGGGTACGTAATTCCTCCTTTAGCTCTGATTTATTTTTATTTTTAATTGATGGTAAACAAACCAAAATATTGGGGTTTCTTGTTCCTGAAACATATATTAGCCTCTCCTGACTAATATAAATACCTACTATCCTTGGTTTTCCTCCACTTGAATTTCAGTGTACAATGTAAATCCCACTTGTTATGGAACATGTTCAACAAGCATTTATTGAGTACCCAGCATGTGCCAAGTACTGTGTCAACTGTCACATGACTATAGGAATAAATACTTCATCTCCCCCACAACCTGCCAGAAACTCAAAGACTAAAAAAAAAAAAAGCATACATTATTAATCATAATATAATGTGGTAAGTATTGTATAAGGAGGAAAAACTGGTCGAGCGTGGTGGCTCACACCTGTAATCCTAGCACTTTGGGAGGCTGAGGCAGGCAGATCACAAGGTCAGGAGTTCCACACCAGCCTGGCTAACATGGTGAAACCCTGTCTCTACTAAAAAATACAAAAGTTAGCTGGGTGTGGTTAGCATGCGCTTGTAGTCCTAGGTACTCAGGAGGCTGAGGCAGAAGAATCTTTTGAACCCGGGAGGCGAAGGTTGCAGTGAGCCAAGATTGTACCACTGCACTCCAGCCTGGGAGACAGAGAAAGAATCTGTCTTAAAAAAATAATAATAATAAAAAGGAAAAACAGCATATCATGGCCCATAGAAGAACAATCCAAAAAGAGCTGAGAGTGTAACATTTAAGCAGGACCTTTCTGTCCACATGTAGCCCTATTTACATTGCTGCATTTCACATTCCCAATAATCCTGAAAGATACATTAAGCAACTATCATTACTCTCATTTTATAGCTAAAAACAATGAAGCTTGAAGATTATAAAGAGCTTATCTGTGGTGCCCTAGTCATAGTTATCCAAAATCAAGCCTTGTCTCTGATTCAAAATTTAGTCTATATTTTGCTTAAAACAACAATGGTGAATAGAGTGACCCTAGATTCCCTAAGTTAACAAGAACAGACAAGAAGCTTTGAAAGCAAAATTCAGTTTTGCAAAACTTTCCATTTAGTAACCTCATTGATTTGGACTGAATCGCTTTGGAATCTCTAACATTTTAATCCAAAGTTTACTTTGGTTAAAATTGTTTTATTAAAAAATAAGACTAGTTGGATAAAGAAGCTCACAGGGGGCATGTTTAAAATAATCACAAGCACAATATAGTTTCAAATACTACACAATAATTAGGAAAAATTTATTTACATACGAATGATCAACAATCTCATCATGACCATAGCAACTTAGAGATGAAACAGATTCTTAGATATTATTTAGCTTCATTATCTTGCCTGAAAATTTGAGGCAACTTATACTCAAGTTAAGAAACAAAATATATTAGACAATTCATTGTAAGCCTATCTATAGCTACTGTAGGAACAAAAGCAGCATTCTTTGCAACCCATTCATAGTTAGTACTAGTGTCTATGTGGGTATTATTGGCTTGGCATCTTCAGACTGAAGATGACTTGGAAACCAGGCAGAGCCATAGGATCAAGACCAGGACATGCAGTTAGGAAAGATACCACCTAGGACACAGATGACTCTAGTTGGCTACATAGACATCTTCAAGTGAATCCAAAAGAAGAAATTGGAGGCCACAGCAAGCAGTGAGGACATAGATGATAAGCTTGTACAGGTCATAAGGAGTCAATAGGTCAATATTCAGATAACAGGCAGCATGAGCAGGAGAAAGAAGATCTGCATTTCTACTGCTGGTCAGAGTGAACTAACTTGTGAGGCTTGTTTTTCTTGTCTCCATGTGGTCTTCTATTTACATAACCTGTCAATGTTCTCCATTTTTGAGCCCTTATAGTATTATATACCTCTCATTAGCCATTTAACACATATACTTTAAAAAAAATTTATTGAATGCTTTATGCATAAATGACTTACAAATTACTTGTTAATTATAGTGTCTTAGAAGAGAATATATTTATTTCACATAGCTTTTTGAATAGTTTATACTCGTTATTTGTTTAATTGATTCATTTACATTCAATTTCTTTATTGCTTCTTACCATTCTCATAAAGAGTCAGGATGTCTCAGGTAATGTTTCACTGAAGTCATTTCATCACAGCACCTTCTGGATTGAAGCCCTAGTATCCAGGGGAAACAGGTAGGTAATCAGTGATCTTTTCTAGCCCAAGGCTCCAGCCCAAGAGGTAGCTGTTTGCCCCTTCCCCTATGTGAGCTGTACTCATGTGTAACTTTTGACATCTGGAGGCAAAGACAGGATATTTTCTGGGAAGAAATTCAGACTTCATCAGATTCTATTTTTGTCCTCAAATCAGCAGCTTCTGTGTTTAATTAAGAAGAAAATAGAGGCATTGCAAATATGAGACTGAGCTGACATATCCTGGTATTATATTAAGAAACATTCATGGAAACTTGCTCCAAAATGACAAAACTGCTCCTAAAATGTGAAATAAAGCAAGCTCATTCTTCATTTAGAGATATTAATTATTAATTGGTAATGCATTACAGACAAACATAATCCAGCAAAATCTCTGTATTCCACAATTTTAAAATCAGAAATCAGATCATAAAGCCTTTCTCACATGCACTTCACATGCCTTCAATACATGCTTATAATTATGCTTTGCATACCTTTTTGTTAGAATACAGACATCTAAAAAATCTAGATAGAAGACCTAGATAGTAGTTTACATCACCTTACTTAACTAGGTGTGTGACTTCCAATGTGCTGCTTTACTTCTCTGAGCCTCAACATTTTATTCCAAGAAAAAACTTATTGGGCATGATGAGCCCTAAAACTGCAAGCTGTAATGTTCCACAGTGTAGATGTCAATTAACACCCTGAAATAGGAATTTTCTCCTTTTTCCTCCATGAAATATATGATTATACACAACAAGCACTCTGTTCTGGTATTCTTATTCCTCTCCTTCCTACCATCCAAGTTCAATCTCTTTCTGAAAAGTTACTGGTTTGATACATGAAAGAAATAAGCAAAGCCATTTATCCTGAAAATATCCAGCTGGTGTGAGATTTTGGTCTACAGTACATACTAATTAAATAGAGAAGCATTTGAGATTTTATTTAAAAAAACTTTAATTTACTAATTAAATGACTAGTACTGTTCTCAAATTGTCCCTTTGGCTTACTGTGCATTTCAAGAATTAATTAACAATGCAATCAGGCTACAGTTGTGAAATGCCAATATGGATGTGATTTGAGGATGCAGCTTCTGTTTTCCATGCTGACTTCCTGTTGATGCTGTTGTTGTCGTTGTTGTTGTTGCTGTTGTTGTGTTTAAATTGGAACTGCACCCTAATGAAGATATTGGGTCTTTCAATTTGTCTGTGTAAAATTAAAATGAGTTCGTAGCGTCTTGCAAGCTCTGCACACAACTCAATGATACATTTAATGGTGCATTGCCTAGCCCCTGACACAGGCATGTGTCTTGATTAGATTTCTTTAATCGTTTACTAGAAATGAGGAGCATAAAGTCAGTTTGGGTTCTGATGATGTCCATATGTTGAACACTTTTGAACTCGGTGATAATAATGCCTCTTGGGTGTGGAATCAGCTCATCTGATAGACTGAGTTCAAAGTAGGTTAATGCCCTGAAGTAATGAGGAAAGGAAAAACAGTAATGTGCCTTCTCTTTTATTCTGCCTTGAAATTTGAGGTGGCCAAAAGAGCTGCATTAAAAAGTAGAATGTGAATGTTGTTATACTTGGATTTGGTAACTTGGTTTTTCTTCATTCTTCCACATGCTGTCCTGCTGTCACCCCACCACTCACCCTGCCTGAAAAAAACACCTAACAGTTTGCACATACCACACACAGCCCTGGCCTCAGCTGTGACTGGAAGAGAGTGAAGTGCTGCCAGTGGGCCCCGCAGAGGGCAGGGAGGTGGGAGGAGGTAGCGGTGAGAAGAGGAAGGCTGATGGCAAGGTGGTCCTGTTGGGTATTCTCTTGTCCTGCAAGGAAGTTCAAGTGTGAAAAAGTGAATCTCTAAGTTCTGGAAGAGCCTTGGGCAAGAGTTCAGGTCTCTCTCTCTCTTTTATCAAAATTGCTTTGAGAGTCATTTTGAAAGTAGCCATGTTTTCCTCACGATAATTCTTTGTGAGTTATTTTCCACATTTTTGTACTTTGAGCTGGCTATTTAATGTATGGCACATGGCTTTTTCCCTCCTTAAAAAAGAATCTTAGACTTCAGGTCAGTTGATCATGGTTACTCCTTCAGAGAAGGAGTAGAAAACATTCTTCCTGGAATCTCATCGTTTATTTTCCACGGGGCCATTGGAGAAAGTTGAATACTGGGGTGATGTAGTACTTTCAAAATAAATGCTGTCTATTTCATTGCAAAAACCAGGTTTCAGTCACACAGTGATATGTATCATTCCTTCCAGATATCAGGCATCTAGTTTCCGTGATAGCTCTAGACACCATTACCTTGACAGCAATGCCTTGAGTTTCTGGACATTGAAAGAAATAGATAATCAGTGAACTAACTGTCTTTCAGAAAACACTAGTGATTAACCTTCCATAGCATCATGAACAGGAGTGAACTAAATTGTGAAGTCCAGAGAATGTTAAATTATATTATCTTATTTCTACTTTTCCTAGTGTTTTTCAAAATAATACCTTATTTATCTTGCTTGTTTTGGTGATTTTTCTGAATAATTTCATTTTATCTTGGTACTTGGAAAACAAACCTGTGAGGAAGGCATAGCATATATTTCAGTATCTGCCCCCCGTTATCATGTCCTGTTTTGCATTTATTTATTCATCCATCTATTCAAAAACATTTATTATAAACAGGATAATGACAACCATAATAGGTACAATTTCTGAGTAGCTAAATTGTTGCACTGTATTTGAAATTAGAGACACAAAGATGAATGATTCACAGTTTCTGTCCTTAAGAAATATGAAGTCTAGTGGAAAAGACACCTGCATAAACAATAGTACTGAAATGTGTTTAATAAAAGAGAAATAACTGAGAAATATGGAAACACAGAGCAGAGTCATTTAACCCAGCCCCAGGATCTGGCAAGTTTTTCTGGAGTTGGGGGACTCTATTTAGTAACTTCTGCAGTGCCAAATTCAAGGTTTTAATATTTGAGATGACACAGTGATTAAAAGCTGACGTTCTCATGGACCCTGCAGACGATTTACAGAAATATACTAGTAATCAAGCCATTAAACCCCAGTTCTAAAGTGGCATACATGTAGCCCATTATAGAATACATCAAACCCAACTTCAAAGTGGAAGGTCCAGAATGTCTACCAAAGAAGACACCAAACTCAGCCCTGAAGAATCAATAGGACTCTAGGTTGAGCTGGAAGAGTGAACAGAATAACAGAAGGGAAGTTAATTGTAGTCTCAATAAGCAAGTGCCATGAAAGAACATGGCATTTTCAGGGAACTGCAAAGTCCTATTAGAATTATTCACAGATGAAATCTGAAATGTAAGGCAATCCATAGGCTGAACTGGTAAACTGCTATAGTGGTTGGGCAGACTACAGAATAATTTGTACATTAGTTCAAGATGCTTAGACTGTATCCTGAGGACAAAGACAGTCATAGAAGGGTTTTTAAGAGACGAGTAACACAATCATTATGTTTTAGATTACTTTCACCTTTTGTGGCAAAACTTGAGCTAGAATCTAGGCCCCAGTTTCTTCCTAAGATTATGCTTTGAACTCACTATCCCAGCTTTCTTTGTCAGTGGTGGGCTCCTTATGGCACCTTCACAGAAGGGCTTCTTTGGGGAGAATGTATGATTATGAAGGTTTTTCTCTCCAGCTTTGATTATTATTTTTCTTGTACATCTAAAACAGAATATCTAGCTCCATTTTAGAACTTGTGTTCAGATAATTACTCTGTGACAGTTATCAGATGTTTAGTAAGTAAATAACCTTTAAGAATATTATTAGAGAGCTGCAAAAACCCTCTGAAGAAGATACGGGTTAGGGTGACATAATTTTCACATTCCCAAATAGCCGAACAAATTATATGCTGTGAGAGATTGCTCTAGAAAGAATAAAACAATGTCGCTCTGAATTAACCATGTTTCTAGGTTCTGTAAACTTGATGTTTCAACATCTTCCCTGCCTGCATATGCCAGAAACACTTTGTTCTAGACAACCTGATAATCTGCCTGAGTCACCTCACCTTGGCCTTTGGCCTTCCTTATCCTACCCCTCTTCAGGTGGAGGTCCTCCTTCTGAGACTGCACTTTTCAAACACAAATCAACCAGTTCTGAGTTTACACTACCAACCAATCAGGCTCTCACAATCCAGGCCACCATACATCTACCCTAGTCACCCTAGGTCCCGGTACAGAAAAACTAGGGCCATTCCGTACACATCTGAAGCACTGACATTACTCAAACCAGCTATTTCTAAGCCAGCTTTCCCCATTTCCCCTGTTACTTTCCATGGAAACCACAATAAAGGCTTTTGCCCACAGCTCCCCACCCTCCCTCTGCCTCATGACTGATCCTTCTCATTCCCTGGACCCACAAGGCGTGATGTGTATCCTCCCTGTCTTGAGATCTGTAACTATAATAAACTATCTTTTCAACAGCAGTTATCTCCTGATCTATTGGCCTAACCATACCTAAATAATAACAAAACTAATTAAAACATGCCCTCACCATGGAACTGTTAAACATGTTCAGAGCTTAGTTTGTCAGAATGCTTTAACATATGGAATCTCCTTTGATCATGTTGCTAATCCTCTGAGCGAAGTGGTTCAGCTATGACACCTCCCTATTTGCAGAGGAAGAAAGGACCAAAACCATTAATTTGTCCGGAGTCACGTGGCTATTAGATGGTAGAGCCAGAACTGGAAAGCAGATGCCCTGATCTCATACGACGCTCTGGGTATTGTGCTCCGCCTGGCTGTCTCCTGATGAAACACAGCAAACAGAGATTTTTGTAGGATCAGCTCTTGAATATGGGAGCAAATTGGAGTGTGGGGCCATCTGAAATAGTGGCATATCTAATTAATCAAAATATGAACTAAATGGAATAAATCAAATTAATTGGATAACAAATGTTTCCAAGTACAGTAAATGTATTTTTCAAGAATTTGTTAGTGAATAAAATGATTCACATGTTATTAATATCATCTAGACATATAATTTCTTGATTAAAAAAATCCTTAAAAATGCTTGTTCTCTGAAATAGTTAAATTCTGTCAGGCGATGTTATTAGTTTGATTTATTTTGTTAGTAAAACCTTTATTGTACACTAGATATAATCAAATCAATTTTTTTCTTCTTTTATATAGAAAGAGGGCCCTATTTTTCTGAAATTCTATATGCCAGTAAGTGATGGATTCAAAATCAGCTACAGTGGTTTGAATCATTTTTCATAAGCCATCATTTCCTCTCTGTGTTACAATTATACTTTTCTATCCTCTAGCATGAGACTTCGTGATACCATCTACCAGCGTGGGCAAAGCATAATATCCTGCTCCATTCATGTTGAGGTTGAATGTATGACTTTCACTGACCAATGTAATGTGGGAAGAAAAGAGTCAGTCCGTTCATTCTGTATGGAAATCTCAATATGCATCATGTATTTCTGTGCACCCTCTTGCACTCTTGTTATTCAATCAGAGAATACACCAGAACTAGCAACTGGCTCAAGTAGGATGGTGAAAAGCCTGACATGGTAATATGTGCCTGTAGCCTCAGCTACTTGAGGGGCTGAGAGGGGAAGATCACTTGAGCCCACAAATTCAAGGTTGTAGTGAGCTATGATTGTGCCACTATAGTTAGCTGCAATCATGCCACTGCACTTTAGCCTGGGTGACAGCAAGATCCCATTACAAAAAATAGGAAAAGGCAGATGGAAGAAAGAGACAAAGAAAGAAAGAGAGAGAGAAAGAAAGAAATAAAGAAAGAGAAAGAAAGAAAGAAAGAAAGAAAGAAAGAAAGAAAGAAAGAAAGAAAGAAAGAAAGAAAGAGAAAGAAAGAAAGAAAGAAAGAAAGAAAGAAAGAAAGAAAGAAAGAAAGAAAAGAAAGAAAGAAAGAAAGAAAGAAAGAAAGAAAGAAAGAAAGAAAGAAAGAAAGAAAGAAAGAAAAAATTAAGGAAGAAAAGGAAGGAAGGAGGGAAGGAAGAAAGGAAGGAGAAAATAAAAGAAAAGAAAAGGAAAGAGAAAAGAAAAGAAAAAAGAAAAGAAAAGAAAGGAAAAGAAAAAGAAATCAGGAAAAAACCTGTGGAAGAGCTATCAACCCAGCCTCCAGTCTGGAGTTAAGCCTAGTGGAGCTCCAGTCAAGCGCCAAATTGCCAACCTAAGAATTAGGCAAAACAAACATAAAACATGCTGAATTTTGCAGTACTTTCTTGCAAAGCATTATTGTAACAATAGTTGACTGGTACACTAAGCCATCTATTTTCTGTCTTCCATTCCATAGATCTTATTATTGCAAATATGTTCATCTTTATGAATTTGGTTTAACTTTATGTAATGTTTTCTAAAAAGGCATGAAATCCCTCAGAAAATGTAATCTCATTTACTTTATTTTAGGGTTCTTGATATACTACCCAGGCAAATAAAACCTGCCAAGCACAAAGTGTACTGGGAATAACCAAGAATCCTATGTTGAACTAAAAATATTTTTCTTTCTGTATCGTTTTAGGCAAGAGCAGCCTGTGTATATGCTGAGTAGCTCACTTCTCTACTCTGAGTTACTTGAGAACTAAGCCAGGCACCACATATCCTCCAAGTTATTCTTAAAGTAGCTTATATGGTTTTAAAATCTTATTTCGGTAACCTAATTATAATCCCCACTTTTAGTCCCTCGAAGAGTCAGTCCCCTTAGAAAAAATTTTTGCTTCTTAAAACATCCCAGATAAATGTATGCAATGTTTGAATATGTACGTATAGAAAGATTTGTAAAGCACCTCATGTACCTAATTAGCAAACGGATTTGTACAATTTAAGAAGTGATTCCACATCTATGATCTCAGATTAATTCATCAGGACAGATAACATTGCACCGTTTCAAGGGGAGAAAACTGAGGGCAGGAGGAATTGTTCAGGCCATGCAGCTAGGAAATGGACTGCTCCAAACATCACGCTAGAGCCATTTGCTAGAGGTGGGAGCTAGGAAGGGGGAATTGCCCTGAGAGAACAAGGGCCAGAAAGGAGATACGGCAACTTTCTGACAGGCCACCAGCAACCAAAATGAGGGACAAAACACCTTTGCTTTTCCCCTCTTCCTGTTCTATAGTTTCCTACCAGTACTTCCCAGGGCCAAAGCTAACCAGAAACAAGCAGCAAGAGAGCCTAAGAAACAGAATTTTCACGGGCCTGTGCTCTGCTACACAGAGCAAAGCACAACAGAATAAAGTCAGGAATCCATGAGCTGAGATTGTGTAGGCAAACGGCTGACACAGACCCCTCCTAGACTGCAAACATTTCAAAGAAGCAAGGGTTGAAGGCATTTCTTAACTGAGAGCAATGCCTGGTTTTCATGGGTCAGGTTAGCCTGACACGGTGGAAGGAGTAACTTGGAGGTGGGGGCCGGGGTGAAGAAGAGACTCTGAAACAGGATATATAGCCTGTCTAAAAGCAAACTTTGCATCCATAGGTATTTGTTGTTGCTGTCTAGCAAGCTCTGTATTTATGTTCTGCACCATTGATTCAAGTTTGTTTATCTTTTGACAATCCTAATAATCTCTCCCCACCCTGTACCCCCTTTCAAGAAAGCATGTTCAATGTGTGTGTGAGTGTGTGTGTGTATGTATGTGTATACATACAAATGCATAAAAATCAGTGTCTCACGCAGTCATGGCAAGGGTCTTGGCTCAAATTTCTTCCCGGCTGTATCCGATCAATGAAGGAGACACCAGAAACAGGCACTGGTCCTGCGTGCCTGGCAGCTTCTCCAGAGCTGGAATCCAGTATACAAAGAACACGCTAGCTAGGGGCATAGGAAGGGAATGGAAAAGTACTCCTGAAAATGTGTCTAATTTCTTTCAGATGTCTCCCATCAGCTGGTTGTTGGCATGCTTTCCTGTTTTCCATTTAGTACCTTTTACAGTCACATCTTCAAATATGAGATGAGTGAGAATAGAGTTTTTTAAAATGAATGTCATACATCCATATTCATATCTACCCATAGAGAATACAAAAAACTTATAAACACACTTATAAAGTGCAACCACATATAAAATATATACACATATATGCTTTAAAGAAAAAATTGATTACTTTTTACTTAATTAACTTTGATTTTTCTGTCTCATCTATTGGTGCCTACAGAAGAAAACAATAATAAATCATTTATAAAAATGGCCCAATCCTTTCTACTGGGAAATAAGTCAGGCAGACTTTCTCATAAATTGTTTAGAATAATGCAAATCTCCAGTGATTTTTCTCTGATATGTATGTTTCAAAGAAGAAAATATCAACCACAAGCTTTGAAAGATGATTTATTGGGTGGTAGGGGATGAAATTTACCAGAGGAGGAAGAAGATGTGTTGAGAAAATCTGTGCATTTTAACAAATAAGAATATAAATTACTTCCCCATATCCTTGCTAAAGAACACAGACTCTGTCCCTTTTGGAAAACAAAACAAAGCACTCAACCAGTAGCTAGAAACCATAAACAGAAACACTGATGCCTGTAAGTAAGTAAATAGCTAGGTAAATAGATAAATGAATAAACAAAACAAGTCCTGTTCTTTCTCCTTGGGCTTTCCAGAAGTTTTTCTCTTGCAGGGGTCTTAGGTTGTATTAACACTGGATCTCCCAAGCCAGGCATTGTGAAATACTCCCTTGCTCATCACTTGAAAAAGAAACAGCTTTTCAGCCTTGGCTTTTGTGAAATACCATCTCTTGGACAAGATTTACCCTGAACTCATTATTTAAACATGAGTTGTTTTGCTTTTTTTTTTTCCTGCTAAGCAAATCAATTGTTCCAATTAAAAATTTAAGAGGAATGCTTAACTTAACTAAGAGAAATAACCATCCTGAAGGACATAAAATATGCCTTTTAAAATAATACAAATGACATGCCAGTTCTTTGCCATTTATTTAAATTCAGGGCCTGAATATCTCCTCTGTACCTTAATTTTACTATCACACCAGACAGTTTGTAAATATTTTCCTCATTACAGTAAAGCTGTTTCTTATGCGTTTCTGTTGGTAGTGAAGTTCTGTCCATTATATACTATCACTCACATTTTTTTAAATTTATGAAAACATTGCATGCCATTAAATGTTCTACAAGCTCGTGTTGAAAGCTGAATATTCTATAACATTAATATATTTCATTTTATTTAGCCAATAACCTAAGGTTGAAAATTTAAATTATTTTCATCTTTTTTTCTTCATTACAAACCATGCAGTGATGATGTAAACACCCTAATAGGAACATCTCAAAGTATTATCATGATTAATTCCTTTAGAAACATTCATAAAAATACAACTACTGGGTCAAAGAGTATGCATATACACCTCTCTATACATATTTTCTGCTAACATCTTGAAAAGTTCACCGGTATTTATACTCATTGATGGCAGAAAAGTGCTCACTTATTTACTGTATATCCGCCAACTGTGAACATTGTTACTTACAATTTTTATCTTATTTTTAATATGCATTTTGATTACTAATGAAATCATTTCCATGGATTTAATCATCATCTCGATGTACTGATTTGAGAATTTCTATTCATATTCTTCAATAGTCATGCCAAAATATATCCTCTTATATCTGCATCAGATTCTATGCTGAGAATTTGCGATGTAGAAGTGAACAAACAAGAACCACGTCTACAAGAAGCTTACAGTTTAGTGAGGACAGAAGATGTTAACATGTCATCTCATGGATGTGAAAGGATTTGAAATGCTGTAATGCTTCAGGGGATTTATTCTGATCTAGAGAGACTGGAAAGACCCCATTAATGAAGAGTTGTCAGTTTCTTTTTTGTCTCTTTGTTACTTTTGATTTTTAAATGTTATTTATTTAAAAATCATTACTTTCCCACAGACTTATGTAGAAGGTATTCATAATTTGCTGTTAATGTGTCTTTTAATTTTGTTATGAATTTTTCTCTCATCAAATTTAGCAATTATCATATAATTCTTCTGTAGGTCATACTTTGAAATCTCTACCAACATTTTCTCCAATCATGTTTGTGTTTTGTTATGTTTTAGTTTTTACATCAAATGTATTTTATAATACAGAATGAGATAATATAATGTTTTCTGAGTTTTTTGTTTTGGCTTTAAAGAGTTTTTTTTTTTTTAACTTCAAATGATAACAATTGACCCAATATTTATTTTTTAATGATCCATCATTTTTAATTTAATTAGCTAATATAAGTTTATACTATATGAAATTATTACTATGCTTTCTAAACTTAAAATTTTTTAGGCCGGGCGCGGTGGCTCACGCCTGTAATCCCAGCACTTTGGGAGGCCGAGGCGGGCGGATCACAAGGTCAGGAGATCGAGACCACGGTGAAACCCCGTCTCTACTAAAAATACAAAAAATTAGCCAGGCGCGGTTGTGGGCGCCTGTAGTCCCAGCTACTCGGGAGGCTGAGGCAGGAGAATGGCGGGAACCCGGGAGGCGGAGCTTGCAGTGAGCCGAGATCGCGCCACTGCACTCCAGCCTGGGCGACAGAGCGAGACTCCGTCTCAAAAAAAAAAAAAAAAAAAAAAAAAAAATTTAAATTTATATGTGCCAGACCAATTAGTTTTAGTAATTATAATTTTATATATTTTTCTGATCTTTTATAAGACCTTCATCAATACAATTGTGTTTCAATAACTTCTTGCATATTAACAATGTAGGTATTCTTATTTGAATTTCCTCAATTGAGGGAGAACAGACTTATTCCCAGTATGTGTCACCACAGACTATATTCATTCTGATGGGCTACTTTTAGGCAATTCAGGATTAATTATTATATTTTTACCTCTTTTTCCTCTTATCATACCACTTCCACTTCTTGTTTACATTATCTAGGATTGAAGAGCTAAAATAAAGTTATTCAATTTTGATATAGTATGCACTGGATTTCTAGAATTAACTTTGACATGTTTACTTTAAAGCTACAATTTATTATCAACTCTGCATTTGATTTACAATAATTCTCCATTCATGAGTTCTCTATGTTTTCTCATTTCACAGGGTGCTAAAGTATATCTTCCCATAATTATTTGCAGTAGAGTGTGTGTTTATTTATATTGGGTAATCTTGAAGGCTTAAGAATATCTTGTTTCTTCTCAGATACGAACAATGTGACTGAATACGGAATGTTTTGGATACAGTCATTTCTCTTCAAAATCTGTGGACATATATTGCTTAACTTTTGGTATTTAGTGGTGCAAGGAAAAAATCTGAAGTCAGCCTTCATTAATTGTCGTTGTTATTAGTATCATTTGCTTTAACTAGCTCATTTTTGGCTTCACATGATTTTATTTTCATTTTAAAATTAAAAAATTAAGTTGCCTCTTGATATTTCTCTCTTTTAAAAATATTTCTTGGTTTTAGAATACAACAAAAACAAATAAAAAAAATTTTTTAAATGTATTTCTTGGTGAGTGGTAAAATTACCATCCACAGGCTAGACACAAGCAAGTCTTCTACCTAAACAAGCTTGCTTATGCAATTCTTTAAACACTGTTTCAACTATATGTAAGTATGTATCTCATTTCTTCTCCAATCATGTTCATGGCTATCATTTAACTGAACTATAAGTTCATTATCATCTTTCTGTTCTTCATTACTTCCTAATTTTGCAGAAAATATTTTATTTCCATGCAATTTTTTGTAATCTCAGACATTTCCGTCTTTATGATTGTTTTCTCTGCCTTCTTGAATCCTTATGTAAACATAGTCATGTTTTAAAATTTCTTCTGCTTTCTTTAGGAAATCAGAGTGACCATTTTTCCAAATCATTACAGGAGTACCTATATGGATTGTAGTACCTTTTTGTAGACATTTTTGTTTTTCTCTATTTTTTGAGAGATGTGATTCCCTGTTCTAACACAGCCCTGCCACCATGCCAGCCAACTTTTTGGTGTACTCATATGCTCTGAGGGTTCATTCTACAGAAGTCACTCTATTCTTGCTGTAACCACAGGATCCAGACAGAAGCTGTCTGCTCAATGGAATGGATTCCTGAAAAATATGCATTCCAGCCCTAGCTTCTTAGCCAATGCAAACATCAGCTCTTGGCAGAAGAGACCTTGCTTTGTTGAGTTGGTTTTCTCTCTGTCATCTGCTTGATAGCTATTCCCTCTGGGAAAAGGTTCTGCCATAAAGGTAGGACTTTAAAATGGTGCAAGCAGATTGTTTCACTATCTGGTTTGCTGCCAGCTGACCAGAATAACCCTAGTATCTGCTTTCTACTTTTCAAATTAGGAGTGTCAGTGAAGTTTTGACATGGTTTCTCTCATTACTTCCTAAGTAAACTGCTCTTTAATAAGAAGACATGTGAAGCCCTTTGGCAGTTTTTCAAGCAGAAATTCCTTAATAGTTTTTGCATATGAATGGCATCACCTTCCATAACTGTTGCAGGTTTTTTCCTCATATTTCAGGTCCTCTCCATGGAAATTATAGGAATAATGATTTAGTTGCCTTTTTAAATGTTGCCAGAATAAACAGAAGTCTGCAGTCTACTGAGAGTTAGAGAACTACATTTCTTAAGAGAAAGCAAACATCAAACTTTTCAATAATTCCAACTGGATGTTGCTCTGAAATACTCTGAATTTATGAGGGTTGACAATAAGGCCTCATTATTCTTAGCAATGCCTGGACAGTAATCACTTTATAGAAGAAATAATAATGTCCTCAATCAGCCCGTATTTATTAAATAGCTATGATGTGCCTTACTCATGTCAAGCTGTGAGTGGAAACCAAATATGTATAATGCAAAGCTGTATTCCTTGCCTGCAATTCATTAATTATCCAGTTACAAGAATACAATATGCTTAATGAACTAGCTGATAAATGAGACTATATTAACAGATTGTTACAATTATTTAGTTCCATACAATGCCTAAGTTAGAGTGTGAATGAATATAGTGAATGGTAACATTGTTGGCAAAGGTGGGACTTAAGCTGTACCTTAAAGGACTAATGATATATAGGTAGGTTAGAATGAAAGGAAAATTCCACTTGGTGAAAAGTAAATTATAATCATAATTATTATAACAACAGTCACCACCATCTACTACCTCCCTAGCACTTTACTGGCATCTTCTCAACTGTCTTAGATGCTAACACAATAGCCCCAACTCATAGTGGAGAAAGCTGAGGCTTTAGCGAATGATACAGCCTGGATTTGAACACAGACTGGCTAGATTCCAAGGCCTATGACTTTAACTGCTAAATCTTACTCCACATGACCAAAGAGTCATTGTTAAGAGTGCATATAGAATATGTGGGGATCAGCAATCCTTCAGGATGAAAATGATGAGTACTTATGGGAGGATCTGTCAGAACGCTGTTGTGTCAACAGCGTTTGGACTTAAGAAGACCTGAATGTCGTTCAGATCCACAGGATGCAGTCTGAGTGTGTAGTTTACCAAGTATTTTCTATTACTAATAGAACATTACCCTTTATATTCTACCTTTCAGAAGGTTTCCCCATTGCTTTTCTTACACGAGGCATGCATCGGGAAGACCTAAAAAGCATAAAGAAGCTGACCTCGATGTTGTGTTCTCCTACAGTGCTATTATGGTGAAAAGGTGAATTGAGTGCCCCTTGGGGCACAACATGGCCTGGATTTGGGCAACTGGAAATATTGAGGAGCTACGATTGAGAAAATTTTGCATTTCAACATTTAAGTTGAACTTTCTTGACATTTAATGTCTTTACAAGGAGACCAAAGGGAATTAGGGAGGATTTATTTTTGTGGCTCTTACTCCCCGTGGTTTAGAATTAGCTTAACATTTTATAATGCTACATGGAGGGACTGAGCCATGTTTTAAATTCCACCTATTCTACCTGAGTGAATGGTTTTTCATGCATCATTTCTGATTGCCTTGAGAAATAACACAAATCAACATTTGTTCATATGGATCTGATGACTCTTACATAATCATTCTGTATCTTCTCTCTCCCATTCCTGAATTTAATCAGACTGGTTTGTTTAGTTTTTTTCCCCCTGATTTATGCATTGTCTTATTTTTTTAGAGACAGGGTCTTGCTCTACTGCTCAGGCTGGAGTGCAGTGGTGCAATCATGGCTTACTATTGCAGCCTCTACCTCCTGGGCTCAAGTTACTCTCCTGCCTCAGTCTTCTGAGTAGCCAGGATTAAAGACACATGCCACCACATCCAGCTATTTAAAAAAAATTATAGAGATGAGGTCTTACTATGTTGCCCAGGCTGATATCAAACTCCTGGCCTCAAGCACTCAAGCCATCAAATCACTGAGATAACAGGCATCATCCACTGCACGTAGTCTCCCTGATTTATGTTTTTATGTGTTTACAACCCCCTAACCCATGACCACAATCTCACTGTGTCCACTCCTGTGCATATATTGCGGAAAGATAAACCTCCCTGATTTTGACATATTTTTGTCATACTGCTAAAATCATGTCTAATACATAAAGAAATAAAATCTAATGGAAATTGCTATAAATTTTAAATAATTCATATTTACCAAAATATAAGTAGTGATACCTGTTTTCTCTAGTCCCTCTCTTAGCTATTCCCAGGTAAACATTCTAAGTTTAGTATTTATTCAACTTATCTGCAATAGAATACTAGGTTAGGTTGTCCAGATTGTAACCCAAGGCAGCTTTTATTTGGCACCAACACTAAGACTGGTAAGATTCTTATTTCTTTCAAGTGCCTTCAAGACTTAGTCTGGTTTTTTACATCTTAGTTCAATCCCTCTGTCTCTGAGTTCTTTTACTACTTCTTTTTATGGTCTGCAAAATATTTGTCAGTCCTGCTCTGTTCCTTCAATTAATAAATGAAAAGGCACATTTCTTCCTCTCCATTGGCTTCTTACTATGCTGCACTGACCTGTAGTTACTCCTCCTGCTAAGGTCTCTCTGTCACTGACTCCTAAAAAGTATCTTCCCTGCTCTTACTTATTTCCACATGGCTTGACTTTTATCTGCAGCATATGAAGATTGACTGGTTAAAAGTTGGCTTCAAAAACCTCTGCTTAGTCATGTTGAAGACCATGTAGTTTGGAGAGCAGGTGGCATCATTCCGGCACCCTGCTCAAATTCTATTATTTCCTTCTAGTATGCAAGGTTAGGTGACCTCTTTCCATGTGAAAACTTAGTTCTCATTGAATCACTAAGACAATGTGTATCTCCAGTCTCAGGTTGATCTTAACTTTCAGCTGTCAACAAAACAGAGGTTTCAGCCTTGCTCTGGACCTAAGGCTGACCATTCTTCAGAAGCTGCAGCATACTGCCTCATACAAAGGTTATTTATTCTGGAGACTTATTTTGTGACCTGATTTTAATAAAAGAACGCAATGTTTTCAACTCCTAAGAGTACAGATGAAGAATAGAAAAATAGTGTAAATTTGAAATAACGAGTAACACTCTCAGCTGAGAGCAAGAGCAAGAGGGTGGTTTTCCAATGTCACTTTTATCAAATAACCTTTCCTAATCCCTCTAGTTTAATTACTTTCATTTTTCCCCTAATTGTATAACACTTGCTTTTATCATTCTTATAGTACTTGTCATGTATTTTTTTTTTAATATTGTCTTCACCAGTGTCCCAGTGTTTTCTCCTAGATTAAAACCTTCTTGAGGGCATAGCTGCATCTTACAATCTTTCATTCTCTCAAGCTATCAATGTCTCCTTTCTCTAGGCTAAAACTTACGGCCAAATATTTTTAAAAACATTCTCAGAAAGGCCCTTAATTTTTTTTTTTTTTTTTTTACATTTGGGTCAAGTCAGAGGATCTTCTAACATACCCAGAGGAAACCACTTACCCATTCTGAGAGACCATTTTTTAAAAAATTAATTTGTTCCAATATCATGTGGTCTTCCAGAAATGCTATACAAAATATTGACTTATTCCTAACTCATAATTTTTCCTTTCCAAGCAGTTCCAGTTCTTTCTATTTTCTTTCAAATACCTTTATCAATAACCCTCTCAATTTTAGTCACTTGACCTTCAATTTCTCAGGAAACAGGAGCTGTTAGGAGTAAGGTTTTTGCATCTCATGCATTATCTCCAATCTATATTTCTATTCATTTTTTCCCTATCTGAATCAAGGAAGTTTCTCAAGCTTTGTAAAAACTTATCAGAGCATCTCTCTACCTGTGCCTTTGATTCTATTTCTTTAAATCTTTTTTGGGGCATTTTCTATGAAATACCTCATCTTTCATTAATTTCTCCTTCTCCATAGTTGTCATTTATTTTGTCTGACAATGTGTTTAAGACATCAACAGCTTAATTAAACTACGCTTCCACCCTACTCCCCACTTAAGCTACGGTTTATTTCCTTTCAGTAACAAACAGTGCATCATAATTTCCACTCCATCCTCTTACTTACCTTCAAGTCTATATACATCAAATTCTTATCCCCATAGTCCAGCTGAAACTACTCTAACAAAAGCTCACCAAAGGCCTGCTTCCAGTCAAATCTCATGATTTTATTTCCAGGCCCCGTCTTTCTGGGCCTGTGAGAATTTTGATTGAGAGTTTGACTTTTTCTGTCCTTACACATTTTGTAACTTTTTTCCCACGAGGTTTTATGAAATAACTCATCCATTGGCTTTTTCTACCTCTAATCACTTTCTCTCTTTTGCTCCTTTACTGGTTATTACATTAGTGTTAGTGTTTTCTAGTGTCCTATCTTTAGCCATCTTCAATGACATTAATAGTAACTGAGATCTTTGAGTTCTTCTCTATGTCAGTGCCTGTTCTATAGTTTTTGAAAGAATTATATCACAGGAAGCCAGCATAGTAAACTAGTAGAAGTAAGTAGTTCTCTTGCACTTGTTTATAAAAATAAAATCTAAAATTTGGAAAGGTAGGTAACTTGACCACGGAGCTAATAAGCAACAGAGTTGGTGTTAGCGTCTAAGCATGCCAGTTCTTCAGACTGGGCAACAGCTTTTCATGGATAATTTTATCTATGTTAATGATGCTAATTATTATCTTTATATTTCTGGTTCTAAGGCCGGTATCTCCAAACTTGATTTTGCCTATACCCCTACATCTGTGTTATATTTCTGGTTCTAAGACGTGCATCTCCAAACTTGATTTTGCCTATACCCCTACATCTGTGTTTCTACATGCCTCATAGATCTTGAGTCCCATCAGACTTTCTGAACTCATCTTTGGCCATACAAAGGTCTAGTCAAATCATGTTGGTAATCTGATGTTCATAACTCCCTGCCTTGGTCCTGCTTTGCTACAGAATGCCCTAATCTGTATATGTGGCCCACAAGGTAAAGTAAATGATTCCTCATTTTTAAAGGTCTATCTAACTCGAATGTATTTTCTTGTTTCTAGCTTCCCCTGACTTTCACATGCAAAATTAATTTCTCCAACATCTGTATGGCATAACAAATTTAATGATTATAGCTCCATTATAATACTTAACACATACCATTGAAGTTGTTTTGCTTGCCACAAAATATCTTTTTCAATAAATATATGGTAAAGCATATTACTTTATGATTTCCTGTTTATACAGGGTAGAAATCAATATACTTTGCACATAGTATGACCTCAGGAGTCATTTCTTGAGTGAGAAAAATAAACGAATACCTCTCAAATTATGTTTTAAAAATAACAATTTTAGAATTCCCTGTGATCATTGTGTATCTCTCACTGGTGTCAACAGCTAATCTAGGCCCCTAGGACATACTGCTATGATGTCTGAACTCTGCCCCACACTATTTCTGCCATGTCAGATGTTATCTGATGAAGGTAACAAACAAATGATAATGTATACATTGAACAAGTGCATGACGTAAATAAATTATTAAGTCAATATTCTTTCTTAAAATGCTTCTCTTTCATTTTTGCATATCCAATTTCTACCTAGCTTTCACAAACCTCAGTTCAAAGGTCATCTCCTCCAGGAATCTTATCAAGAACATGCAGTTGAAAAAAAAATAATTATTGTAGCTCTGGGTTTATCTCTCTCATGATGTCTCCCTTTATTTTTTGCACCTATGATCTTCTACCAGTCTGTAAGATGCTTGAGGATAAGTTTCTCTTTCTTACTCTTTGTTAGTATGCTTGTGCCTTGCACAATTTTTCTCATAGTAGGCACACAATAAAAATAATCCACATGTGGGTGATCATAATTTCCTTTTTAAATAATCTCAGGAAAATAACTGACATCCTAAGGCTCATTGAGTCAATCCAAGAAACATTAATTAATTGTTAACACCACGCTCAACCTCATGCATAGTTTCAAAGAGTAATATAGAAGAAAAACACAGACTGTGCCTCTTTTAGTTTTTATAAAGTAGTTGGAGAGACAGAGTTTTAAAAATGAAACTGGAGAGCTGTATATAATCAAATAAGTGATTTTTTCCAATTACATCATCACCATTTATATGATGGAAGAAGATATTTTTCTCGAGTTCTTAATTGTGTCCAATGATTCTGAACTTTAACAGCTGGAAATGAACAGTTTAACTGACAATAGTCAGTGGAAATTCATGTCTGGGAATGAGTTCAAAGCACTGTGATTACCAAGAGTGGGACTGTCAAAATCAAGTACAGCCCATGGGGAAAAAGCTCTCATCATGAAGACTATCTAGACAGGGAATGGAGATGAATCAACGCAATTGGAGATTCAAGCTGTGAAACTGGAAGCTATTTGGGTGAGGTTTGATGCTGAGGTCACTATTGAATTTAATGGCTTTGTATTGCTAACAGCAACCACCAGGCAAGAGTTAGGAACAATTTGTCCTACTCTAGGAAGAGTGCCAATCTAAAGTGCGAATGTGTCCAGAATCCATCCACTAACCTCCTCCCTGACTCCAATAACATTTAGCTCTTGACCCTGGCAGTTTTCTTAAGTGAGCTTTGTTCAACCAAAAATTCAGAAAGTACTGATTGACCTTTGAAATACTGGCTAGATAATTTATGTATTTATTTTGAAAACAAAATGTGTGAGTATGCAACTATTTGTTTAAAATGGCAACTGGCCACTGATGCAGCCTTGTACAGTTTTATTTAAAATATCTGTGAAAATATAGAAAGGTTAGAAACGCGAAAATGAGTAAAAGTATTCCCTAAAGACTGAAAATTTATTTCCAAAATCTGGAAAGTATTAACTTGTATAATGAGCCTGATGGATATGGATTATTAGAAACAAATAATGCTTCTCCTTGTGAGAAGATTGTAACCCCTTCCATGAGGGAGAAGGTTGCACTCTGGTTTATCCCTGGCTCCTGGGCTATCCCCTGGCTTAGAGACACAGTCTACGTAGAGGAGAAAACAGAATGAGTGCCCTTCCCCCTGCTGTTATATAGTTGCTGCTTTTAAACATTACCTAAAGCTTCCCTTGTACCAAATTAAAATATCTTTAGTGTTTAGTTATCTTGGTGCCTCAAGAGCCTAGGTTATTTAAGAAAATCTCTATATATGTGTAAGAAAAATGTGCTTCCTTTTCAAGACACTTTATTTTCATGTTTTGGAAACCTATTATAATAACTTTATTAGGGCAGGGTATATTACTGTTATTTACCAAAAAAATTAATAATAAAAAATGCTATGATGTCTACGTTGTAAGAATGCTCCCTAGATGTGTGCAAAACACACTCTGCATAACTATTCTTGACAGCTATATCTGACATTTGCAACACAAACCTCTTAAGTAGTTGTAATTCATTAAAACACAAAAATAGCCAAGGATCTCTTAATGTGTGAGTTGCTAGCAAGATTACTATGCTCTATCATTGAAGTCATTTGCAATTATCTTCCCTACTCCTTTTTCCTCTGATTTGAGTTGCTATGACATTACCAGTGACATCCTAACAAATTGCATTTTTAAACATCATATTTAGATGTTAAAAACTTGAATATTAACAATTTTGTGGGTTTTAATCTAATAAAATGGTAATGTATTTTTAAGTAGATGGTTGTTTAAAATATTTTTACAGAAATTTTGTTTTATTTAAATTCTTGCAGATCACTGAATGGATGGTGCATTTAAAACTATGTGTGGGTGAACAGCTTTCAGGGAAGATGGAGTGGATGTACTTTTCCCTATTTCTCACTAAGTACAACTAAATATCTTAATTGCACTTGGACATTATATATAAAACAAATATAAGAAGACTAAATGGTAGAGAAGAAAAAAACACCAGGTAGGGACCTCAGGACCCAAGGATCAATATAATGGTGAATTCCTGGGGTTTATTTATTATTCTTTTTTGGCTTCATATCTCTCAAAATAGGAGCTGAACAAGGCAGCAGCTCAGAAACACTAAGAAATGTTGACCGAAACCAAACCAAAACAAAAAGCTTTGACAAGAGCCTGCACACTCAGCCCAGAGACCAGAAAAAGTGCAGAGAAAATGTTATTACCTGCTATTACATTGGTGCAAAAGTAATTCCGGGTTTTGCCAGTAAAAGTAATAGCAGAAACCTCAATAACTTTTGCACCAATCTAATAGACATAGACGATAATCACTCTATTTCAGTCAAGTATCATAGAAAACTCTGGCCCCTGCTCATGCACTCCAGCAAAAGCCTAGTGAGAAACCCAGAATTCCACACTCTCCAGGCTGTAAAAAGGTAGCTCAACCTTCCACTGTACTGGAATGGTCTCAGGGCCAGTAGGGAAGCAGAGAGGCAGAATTTCCATCCCTCTAAGGTGGTGATGCGCCCCCCACCACGGTACCCGTCTACTATCTGGAAATCACACAGAGGGAAAAAACAAGACACCACTGCTCCTCCAAGCCAGAAAGATGTCAGTGGAGGCTGAGTGGGGACTCCTATCCATCACCAACTAGGAGGCTCCTCCTCCTTATCTTCCTCCTGGCAGTATTGACACAATACTTCCAATCCTTTTGTCATAGTTGAGACAAATAATGAAAAGCAGAAAGTTTCACCAAAAAATAAAATATTTGAAGAAAAACAAAATAGTAATTTTAGAACTTAAAAATACTCGATATGTAAACTCCATAGTAGAATAGCTATGACAGAGAAAAGAATCGATGAATTTGAAGGCAAAGTGATAGAAAATACTCAATGTGAGCAAAAGAGAGTAAATAGACTCAGAAAATAAAAAAGGAACAGAAATGTGCTTACATGACTCAAAATATCAACCACTCATGTTATCAGAGTCTCAGGAGAGAGGAAAAAGAGCAGGACTACAAAAATTACTTAAGGAAATAACAAGAGAAAAGTTGTTAAATTTGGCAAAAATATATAAGCCTACAGATGCAAGAGGCTGAGTGACTTCAAACAAGATAAACTCAAACCCATGACAAGACACATCATAGACAAACTTTAAAACTAAAGACAAAGGAAAATCTGGAAAGCAGAGAGAGAAAAATGACACCTTACTTATAGGAGAAAAACAATTTAAATGATAGTAGATTTTTCATCAGAAGCCACAGACCCTGGGAAGAAGTGGCACATTTCTCAATGCTAAAATGAAAAAAAAAAAAAATGCAAACCCTGAACTCCAAATCCAGTGAAAGTATTCTTTTTGAATAAAGCAGAAATCAAGACATTTTTAGTGAAAGAAAAGAGAATTTGTCATCAGTCGGCCTATCATAAAATAAATGACTTGAGAAATTGCTCTAAATAAAAAGGAAATGATAAAAGAAGCAACCTTGAATCATCAGGAGGAAAGAAAGAAGAATAACAGAATCAGTAAAAAATATGGGTAAATATTTAACACAACACATGATCTTTATCATCTTGGCTCTTGTTATTGCTACAGGTAGATGGGACCACCTGACAGTGCCCTGTTTGTGGTCCAGTGTCTTGGAAGGCCTGGGGCTTTGATGCTGACACTACTGTGGCAATATGGGACCAAATGAAGGTGTTCTATGAAATGGGAGCTGGAAAGGCCAGGGACTCTGTTGCTGCTGTTGCTACCCATGCTACAACTGTCAGTAGAGCAAACCACCACCAGGCCAGGGGGCCGATATGGCTAGGGCCCTGATGCTACCAATGGTTCAGAATGCCCCAGGGCCATCAGAAAACTCTCCATGAGTTTTCTCCATGTAATTGTATTTAATAATAATAAATTATTAATTAATATTGCCTACGATGAATAGTAATGATACCATAATTTATTTTATACTTTAAATGAATATAATATCATGTCATTATAACAGAACATTATCATTTCTGCAGCAATATTACTTCACCATAGACTTCATTATTGATCAAGATAATAATGATTCTTTGTCACCAGCTATTTGTCACATTACATGTAGAATAAAGCCTGAGGACTATTTTATCCTCCATCAAAAAAAAAATGACAACTGGGGCATATAGAAACAATTTTTAAAAAGATGATCAATATGTATCATTTTATACATCATATGACATTATATCAAAATGACTTTGCTCATGAATGACAATAAGATTTATCATATATCCTTTATTGCCATGTTCCCTGCCCAATGTCATTTCATATTGTATTCAGTCATGGTATATTATTAATCACTAACTGTAGCTTCAAAGGGTAGGATAAGTAAGGTATTATCTTAGCCTCATGAAATCACAATAAGGAAAACTGAATAACAGAGCCAGTGACAAGTCCTATGCTATTTGGTAGATTACATTTTTCTTTAGAGAAGGAGATATTTTCTAAGTTAAGGAGAACTCAAAAGCACAATATAAGAATTCCAACTATCATAATATTCTTCTTTGTTATTGCATTCTTTTAAATTACATGGGTAATAAATGTAGACTGTAGATTAAGTTACTTATGATGCCAACATCCAGGAAAAACCATTATTTAAAGTTTTACATATAGCTTTCAAGAAGTTCTTCTCTTCATCTATAGCAGACCAGAAAGAGAGATGCAAAACTTGACTATTAGATAATGGCATGATACCTAGTTTTAGATTGCCTTCTTCTTCAACTATATGCTATGGAAAAGTTAATTATACCTGCTATGTGATGCAGGCATAAAACAAGATCCCAGACTTCAAGAAGCTTTAAAGTGATTTTGAGGAATAAGAGCAACAAGAATGCAAGAATATAACCAACCTTCTTGATAGCAAGGATTTTGTTCCTCATTCACTGTTATATGAATGTACCACACATTGAGAATGGCCCCTAGGGGAAACTCAACAAACATGGTGTAAAAGATGAATGAATGAAAGTGTTTTCGATGTAGTAAAACACACACACAACTAAAAAGGATAAAGTGGCTTAAGTTTACTTGGAGGTGGTCAGAGAAGTTTCACTGAGAAGGTGCTTAAATTGAACATTGAAAGATGTTTGGATTCAGAGAAAAGAAGGGAAAGTCAGTGTTGCCCAGAAAGGCAACACAGGAGAAAGAGCACAAGATCTGTTCGGAGTATCCTTGCAGACATTTGAATTGGAGTGTGTTGTGCAAATCCTATACGACAATATTAGCTTGAGCTCAACTAACTGCCAGGTCCTTTAAAGCTTGACAAGAAGAGTGTTTTATATTTCAGGAATTTGAAAGTCAATTTATATTTATGATCAGCTTGCTACTCACATGAAGAAAATGTTTCTAATTTGTAGAATCAGAAGAAATTTGAGGAAGGAAAAGTTGAAAATAGAGTGATTAGCAATGGAAATAGTCTGGGCATGACAGGGAAGTGACCAGTACAAGGGGTGGCAGGGTTAGAGAGAATACATGGGTGTAAATGAGCAGAATCACATTAGAATGGGCCCTGCCCAAAGAGTAAGAGAAGAAGTGCTGTATACTCCTGCGCCTGAGAAAGCAGGTATATTTGGCCATCCTTGCATGTTATAAAGTCATACCTAGACTGGGTAGTAGGTTATAAGAAAAGATGTTTAGAGGCAGTACAGGAAGCATAGGGCTGGTATTTGCTTCTGAGGAGGCCTCAGGAAGCTTTAACTCATGGCAGAAGGCAAAGCAGGATCAGGCACTTCACATGGCCAAAAGAAGAAGCAAGTGAGAGAGGCGGGAGGTGCCACACTTTAAAACCACCAGATTTAAGAACTCACTCACTATCATGAGGACAGCACCAAGACATGAGGGATCTTCCCCATGACACAAACACCTCCTATCAAGCCCCATCTCCAACACTGGGGATTACATATCAACATGAGATTTGGTGGGGACATCCAAATCTGATGTTCCCATATGAGCAGTGAATGACAGAGAGGGCTGAACTAACATATGTTGAGCAATGTGCTAGAGGCAGGTGGAACGTGGGAGTAAGAGCAAGAACATGTTACATCTGGCTCCATTCTGTACTAACTGCAATGTTGATGAGTTAGTTTAACTTTTTTGATCATCAGTGCCTTCATATTTAAAATTAGATCATGAAAACTACCCCATAAATTTGTACAAAGAGTAAATGAACTAAAGCTTAGGACACAGTAATCACTTCGTAAAAGCTGGACATTTTGATCAACACTTTACCTATGGTAACTCATCACATTTGTTTGGCTCCTTTCAAAATTGTATTATGTAATATTTGATACACGGCAAATTATGTGTGCTCCATATGTTTTACGATGTAGGTTAATAAACCAAGCACTTGTGAACTGACCATCTAACTTCAAAGCTAAAACAGATTTTGTGTCCTTGAAGTCCCCTGTGAGCTTCTATACTACTACCATTACATTGACTTAAAATTATTGAGCCTTAATTTGCATGCAACAAAATGCAACCATCTTAAGTGTGTATTTCCATGAGTTTTGATAAATACATATACCATGACAATACCAAGGATGACAAGTGTGTAACCACAACCCTAACAAATATATAAATTAATTCTATCACCCTAAGAAGATTCTTCATGCTCATTTATAGTCATCCCAGTTACCCCAGTGTATCCCAGGCAACCCCTGATTTGACCTATTTCCAAACATTCATTTCACCCAGCTTAGAACTTCATGCAAATGTAATCATTTTTGTGCCTCTCTTCTGTCACTCAACCCAATGTTTAAGTTCATCTATTATTATGTAGGACAATAGTTTCTTTACTTTTATTGCTGAGTAGACTGTGCCATGCAGAATACACCACACAACAAATGACTTGACTTGCTTCTAGTTAGAGCTATTATGAGTAAAACTGCAATAAACACTTAAGTATAAGATGGTGGGTTTGTTTCATTTCAGGCTAATACTTAGGAGTCAATGTTCTGGATATACAATAGATACATATTCAACTTTTTAAGAATCTAACACGTTTTCCAAAATTTTTGTTTTGTTTTGTTGATTTTTCTGTGTGTGTGTGTGTGTGTGTGTGTGTGTTTTGCGGGGGGGGGGGGGCTTTGTTTTTATATATTTCACTCCCACCTGAAATATATGAGAGTAATGCTATATGCTTGCTAACATTGGGTATTTTTAATTTCAGGCATCCTTATTGATATAAAATAAGTATCTTGCTGTGTTTATAATTTTCATTTGCTCACCACTAATCATGTTAAGCATCTTTTCATGTGCTTATTGGACAGAAGTACACTTTCTTTTCTGAAGTATCTGTTAACAAAGTCCTGTGTTCATTTATTTTTAAAAGGATCTTTGTTTTCTTATAATTGAGTTGTAAGAGTTATTTATAAATTATGAATGCAAGTCCTTTGTCAGATATATGCCTTGCAAATATTTTCTCCTGGACTGTGACTTGCTTTTTCATTTTCTTAAAAGTGTCTTTTTAAGAACAAAGCATTTTAATTTTGATGAAGTACAATTTATTGTTTTTCCTTTATGGTTTGTTCTTTCTATGGCCTGAGAAATCTTCGCTTACCTCAAAATTGTCCTGATTTTCTTTGTATTTTCTCTTAGAAGTGTAATTGTTTAATCAAACATCTAGTGAGATAGGCATTATTATCCCCATTTCAGAATTACAGAAAAAGACATTTTAAGATAAAGGTGATAAAAGTGCACATTAAAGCCAGGTAGGCTATCTGAATTTCTAATGCATTACAGTCAGGGTAAAAACAGTGGCAACAAAATAGGATTTAGAATTAAAATTCCTGAAATCTAACTCCAAAGCTTCTGTATCTGAGTTGAGTGACCTTGTATAAGTAACTTTACCCTCTAGGGTCTGGTTTTCTCACTTGTTAAATGAGGGGTTAGAATGGAAAACCTCCATTTGTTGCAGCTCTAATTTTATAAGTAAGCAAAGCCCAGTCTCTCTTAATGTGAGCTCCTGTTGGCCAGTCGCAACTGCCTCTGGAAGCTTCTCGTGTATATTGTAAGTGATGTGTAAACGCCTTCCGCCCTTGCGAACAAAGGGATGCAGACTTTGTTGTGTCATTTCACCCTGGTGTGTTGGCTAAATTCCAATTATGTAATTACCTTCTGCAACCCCCACAATCTCTCCTAGGGTTTTAGTAGGGATGGAGTGCTTGGGGTACTCACACCCTAACTGCCTGCCTTCCTCAGCCTTTGGGATCTATTGATGTGTGTCATGAAACAACTGCCAGGCCAGCCAGGGAGATGGCCCCTATGTGGGGCCCCAGCACAAGGATTCCAGGAGGACACTTCAGTGGGAGTGGCTTTGAAATCAAAGACTTCTTATCAATGAAAATGACTCTGGTCACTCCCTGCAAGCACTAGAAGAAACCCAGAGTGTAGGCAACACCAATAACAATGATGTAGGTGAGAACACAATTTGGAAGGAAAATTACTTTTTTTTATTTTAAGGGAAATGAAAAAAGTATGGTTCTACACAAAAAACAAACGCAAGCCTGTGTTTATTTCCATTGGACTACTGCTCCAGAGGTAACCTTGCTAATTAGATTTTTTGTGTGTGATTTCATTATTAGATCTTTGTTAATGAGCTTGCACCATTACATCTTGTCTGCAGACTCCCTAGGCTGCTCTGGAGGTTTGCAAATGAGAAAGCAAGAGAGAGGCATCTGCATAAAACATACTTACTCTTTATGCTTACAACCATATTTGCCTTTTCATCGAAAATTCAAACACCCTGAAAGCTCAATGAGGCAGATAGGCTGAACATCTTTGACTTACAGCAGAAACTGATACTCCAAATAGTTAAGTGACAACCTGGTTGAAGAGGAGAAAGGTTAGATAGCAAACAAACTGTCACCTGTGACCTACTCTTGCCTTAGGCTACTGCTATGCAAATAGTGGTTCACCAATCTCTTCTTCCTTTTAATTCTGTGACAGTGACAGAGTCTTGCTCTGTCTTACAGGTTGGAGTGCAGTGGCGTGATCATAGATCACTGCAGTGTTGGTCTCTGAGGTTTAAGCAATCCTCCCACCTCAGCTCCCAAGTAGCTGGGACTACAGGCAGGAGCAACCACACCCAGATAAATTTTATTTATTTATTTATTTATTTATTTATTTATTTATTTATTTATTTTTGGTAGAGACCTATATTTTAACCATGTTGCCCAGGCTGGTCTGGAACTCCTGGGGCTCAAACCTGCTTGATGCTTGATCTCTTATTTTTTCTTTTCTTTTCTTTTTTTTTTTTTTAGGCAGAGTCTTGCTCTGTCTCCAGGCTAGAGTACAGTGGCATGATCTGGGCTCACTGCAGCCTCTTCCTCCCTGGTTCAAGCAATTCTCCTGCCTCAACCTCTTGAGTAGCTGGGACTACAGGAGCATGCCACAACACACATTTAAAAACTAATTTGTGTATTTTTAGTAGAGATGGGGTTTCACCATGTTGGCTAGGATGGTCTCAATCTTTTGACCTCTTGATCCACACAACTCTGCCTCCCAAAGTGCTGGGATTACAGGTGTGAGCCACCACATCCGGCCAATCTCTTATTTCTAATCCCTTTCCATCCCAGTGTTTTTGTCTGATTTTTAAATTGTTCTCAACTCTTTCTGCCTTATGGCTTATCTTGTAAAATCACTGTCCAGAAAACCATGATGTGTAGATGAAGTTTAATTCTATAGTCCATGCCTTCACTACCTTGCCTTCATTCTTCTTACCTGAAGCATGAGAGGCTAAGCTCCTCTGAGCTAATCTACTATTGCATCAGTCTACAGATTATGATCCTAAATGTTCCTGTGTTGCACATTTGTAAATTTATAAGTGAGTGTGATTCATCTTTGTATGCTGAAATCATATGAATTTACTTGAGAATGAAATTGCTAGTACTATAATTTCTTCACTGACAAAATAATAAAACAACAGGAGTATTTTGGATTGAATAAAGTATATCGGTTTATATTAGTTCTTCTTGCCATTGCTATATTCAGCAAAAGTTTCTAATTACGAATTGCTCTTAAAATGAAGATCAGAATCGCACTTTATTATCTCCAGAAATATCCCCTTTCACCTTTCATAGGCTGTCTTCATTTATCTTGTCATCTGTTATATATATTATATCTGCTTATAATTTGCCTTTTCCTTTAACATTTTTGAAGTTCCATGATGCCATAAAGCAGAGGCTGCCACTAACATACCATGCCAATAGCTTAAATGCTTGTAAAGCTATTACCTCCTATTACCTCTTTGCAGTGAAATCCATCTGGTCTACCTATGACTCATATATAAGCAGTCTGTAAAAAAAAAAAAAAAAAAAAAAAAAGTAATAGAGCAATCAATGGTATCAGTCCAACTATTACACTAAATTACGCTGGGCTACTCCTATAATTTTTCTGGCTTATTTTTGAAAATATAAATCTCTGTCTCATCTAATTTAAGAAAATATTATGAAAAATAAATGCATCCATTAATTGATTCACTCAAAAATATATTCTGAACTCCTACTCCTCAAACAATCAATCAAGAAAACACTATTGCTAGAACTTTGATGAGTAAGATATGATTCCTGCTCTCAAATATCTTGTGCTCTGGAGAAAATAAAATGTAGACATAAATGTGCAAATAATGAAAGTAGTGGAGCAAAATCTATTTAAAGGGAGGAGGGGATCTCCATGGAAGACTTAATGGGGAAAGTGTCATTTGAACTAGGACTAGAACCACATGAGGTAGACTGTATCACACCTAGAGATGACTGTGTCAAAACACTGTTTTGAGAAAACTGCTCTGAAAATGATGTGTTGAAGGGAATGAAAAGGGGACCAAATACAATATTTCTGAAAGGGTTTTGTATAGCTAAACATGTAATGTAAACAAAACATATAAAAAACTCAAACACTGTCTTTGGAAATGGAAAGGGAATCAGAAAACTGAGGTCAACGTCATGAACAACTCTGTTACCTCTTTTCAGTCTTATTGAGGGTAAATAGGGTTTGCAGCTCTTTCTCTCCTTCCTTCTCAAGACTATTTAGGAAATCAAATTGCTTTGAAAATTACAGTGGGTGGTGAAAACCAAAAGATAAGTATGATGATATAAGTTGATAGTCTTAATTTTTTCAATACTCTCTTCTACACACACACACACACACACACACACACACACACAGACACACACTATCATTCCTATGTAATCCATTTTCTCCCATTCAGTAAAGTCTTTCCTACAAAAGAAAACTTAAAATGTAAACATTAGCAAAGAATGAATGGGACATAATGTAAAACCTAATAAGAAACTGCCCCTGAGGACATTTTCAATGCAATATTAAAAGTTCCCAAAGGGAAATACATTGATACTTAATGCTATTCTTTATTTTTCTTCAATCATCATGAAGCTGGTGGTAAAAAGCTGAGGACAAAGAGCCCTAAGCAAGACTTCTAATATTCCTCTCTAGCCTTGACTTAGCACAGAGGCCTTCATTCACCATACTCCATGGACCATGGCTCAAGACAATAAACATAGGCATGTGAAGGCAGCTTGGATTTTCCTGGTAAAGGTAAAATTATTATATAAGTTTCTTAGGCCTACAGTAAGAAATTACACACACACACAACTTGATGACTTAAGAAAAACATTTATTCTCTCATGTTTCTGGAGTCCAGACCAAAGGTCCAAAATGAAGGCATCATCAGGGTCACTCTCTTTCTGATGACCCTGGGAGAACATCCTTCCTTGCCTCTTCTGGTATCTGATGGCTCCAGATGTTTGATGGGGCTGCTATCACAAAGGACCATAGAATAGGTGGCTTTAAAAACATAAATGTATTTCCTCACAGTCTGGGGGCTAGAAGTGCATTGGCAGGGTTGGTTTTATGCTGAGGTCTCTCTCTTTGGCTTGTAGATGGCTGTTTTCTCCCTCTCCTTGTAGGGTCTTTCCATTGAATTTGTCTGTGTACTAATTTTCTTTTCTTATTAATATAAGGATTCCAATCCTATTAGATTAGGACTTGCCTTAATAACTTCAGTTAACTTCAATTGTCCATTTCAAAGCCCAAACTTCAGGACCAGTTCTATTCTGAGATACTAGGGATTCGAAATTTCATGTATGAATTTGTGGGGGTCCCAATTCAGCCTATAACAATTATAATCTGTTTTCATCTTCATATGGCCTTACCCTCTGTATGTCTCCTTCTCTTCTGTGTCAAACCTTCCTTTGCCTTTGTTTTATAAGGCTAGTTTTCATTGGATTTGGGGCTAATCTGGATAATGCAGAATCATCTCCTCATCTCAAAGTCTTTATTTATATCTGCAAAGGTTCATTTTCCAAATAACACCACATTTACAGCTTCTGAGGAACAGGGTGTGGACATGGCTTTTTAGAAACTATCATTAAACCCACTACACGTATTTCACTAAGATATTGGTTACCCTAAGTCTTTCATTATATATTTTTTTCTTTTTAGTTGTACCAACCATCATATTTAAGTTTAAAGGGAGAGAACATTTCCTGGAAGAAGAGGAAGATGCCAGTATGCCACTAAATGAAGACAGTAATAGAATAATCAGAAGTATTTTGGCTTGTCTGACACTTTTTAATGTTGTCTTTTACACCAAAGATTCAGAAAGCATGAAGACTTTTGGGTTTTGGCTAAGATTTAACAAGTCTTTCTGTACCTGTATTAAGAAAAAGAAAAAACAGCAGGAAAAAAACGATACCTTTAGGTAGTGAGCTTTATGACTATGACAGAAATACCATTCCTTTAGTTTTAATTCATTAGGAAAAAATATATGTAAATGCTTAATATATATGTAGGTAATCTAAAATTCATAGATATTCTCTTGTTTAAACTACATATGCACTCAAGGTGAAAGGTCAGAGTATAATAATCCATTTCATATATTATTTAACAAATATTTATTGGGCAAATAACAGTTATGTGGCTATTAGAAAATTAATACTAACTAGCCATTCTATGGGTTCTTATTTTGTTCAAAAGTAAAACATTGTTTTGCATGAAAACTCACATAATCATGTATTCATTCTTACAGGATAGGCATTAACAGATTGTCTAGGTTATAAACTGTGAGATTTAGGAAGCAGTGTAATATTAGGAAGCAGTTCAAAGTGACCAGAGAAAAGGATTCTTGAGAGAGTATAATGTCGAAAGAGAAAAGGCAGGGATACTTTAGAGTGGTCCTGGTACACTGTGCTTAAAAATTTACGTTGCATATGTTAGGCGGAAAGATAGCATTGGAAATGTTGCCCATTAATAAATACTATTGGATATTCACAAAATGAAATATTGTAAAGCTGTGAAAAAAAATGATTTAGATAATAATATAGCAAATTTCCAAGATCTGGTTTGTTTTACACAGAAGAAACTATCATCATAGTGAACAGAAAACCTACAGAATGGGAGAAAATTTCTGCAATCTATACATCTGAGAAAGATCTAGTATCCAGAATCTACTTAAACAAATTTACAGGAAAAAAACCAAACAGCCCCATCAAAAAGTGGGTGAAGGATATGAACAGACATTTCTCAAAAGAAGACATTTATGCAGCAAACAGACATATGGAAAAAAGGTCATCATCACTGGTCATCCGAGAAATGTAATTCAAAACCACAATGAAATACCATCTCACACCAGTTAGAATAGCAATCACTAAAAAGTGTGGAAAGAACAGATGCTGGTGAGGACGCGGAGAAATAGGAATGTTTTTAAACTGTTGGTGGGAGTATAAATTAATTCAACCATTGTGGAAAACAGTGTGATGATTCCTCAAGGATCTAGAACCAGAAATACCATTTGAGCCAGGAATCCCATTACTGGGTATATACCCAAAGGATTATAAATCATTCTACCATAAAGTCATATGTACACATATGTTTATTGCAGCACAATTTACAATAGCAAAGACTTGGAACCAACCCAAATGCCCATACATGATAGACTGGATAAAGAAAATGTGGCACATATGCACTATGGAATACTATGCAGCCATAAAAGAGAATGCATTCCTATCCTGTGCAGCGATATGGATGAAGCTGGAAACCATCATCCTCAGTGAACTAACACAGGAACAGAAAACCAAACAACGCATATTCTCACTCATAAGTAGGAGTTGAACAATGAGAACATATGGACACAGGGAGGGGAATATCACACAACAGGGCCTGTAGTAGGGTGGGGGAAAAGGGAAGGGAGAGTATTAATACAAGTACCTAATGCATGTGGGGCTTAAAACCTAGATGATGGGTTGATAGGTGCAGCAAACTATCATGGCACATGTATACCTATATAACAAACCTGCTCGTTCAGCACATGTATCCCAGAACTTCAAGTAAAATTTTAAAAAAAGAAAATAAAAAGACTGACAATGTATACGATTATGATTATATTCCTGCAAAAATATTGGAAATACCTACTCACACATGTAGTCACATGTGTATGCACACTTGTGTATGGAAAAAAAATCTGAAAACATATGTATGAAGTTTTGACCCTAATGCCAATGAGAAAGAAAGCTGACTAATAATGTAGACTATAAAACCTTACTAATATTCTATACCCTTTTCTATTTTCAGTTAGATATATTTTAGAATATTTAATAACTATATGCTAAAATTAAAGAGAAGAATTTCAGGTTTAATGATGAGAATAAATAGGAGAGGAACAGAAAAAAAGAACTCATTAGAAATTTTTTGAAATAATCCAGCATGCGATTTGCAAAGGTGCAAATTAAGAAAGGATAAGCATAGGGAAAAGTGAAAGGATTAAAAAATATTTGAGGACCACATTTTAGTATTTGATAAATGAATGGATGTGGGGAGTGGAGAAAGCAGTAAAGAAACTTTCAAGAAAAAGCTCGTGTTTCTACTTTGAGTTTGGTAATTTGCAGGGCAATTGATAGTGGTTTTTTTTTTTTTTTTTTTTTTTTTTTTTTTTTTTTTTTAAGGGCGTAGAACAAGTCAATTTGGTGAATAGATGAGGAGACAATTTTGAATGTCTCTGATTGGAGATACTTGTATCTAGAGGTAGAACTTTCTAAATAATAGGTGGAAAGTATAATAGAAAATTGAAGCAAGACTGCTTTTCTTTGACCATTAAGTTCAGTGTTTCTCAGACGTTGTTATATGTAGAAATGAGATAAAATAGTACTCTATCAAAGCTACTTCCCTAACCTTTAACTTATTGGCAATAATTGTTGGTCCATTTTACTCCCTGTCTCTTTTCTTTTTCCCTCTTTTATTATCGGGATACAACATAAATAATTTTACTATTTGAATAATCCAAGGTATTTAAGTTGGTAAAACGCTAATCTAGTCTTATCTTCTCATTTATTAATATGAGAAAAATGAAGCAGAATGTTGCCTTTTACTCCCCTACCAAGGAGAGGTCTGAATGAGGTTTAACTGACTTCTAAGGCAGTGGTGGTTCTACAATCACATAATTGTGGAGGCAATTTTTAATTTGATTTCAGGTGAGTGAACTAGTAAAATCTGCTTAATGAAGTAAAATCCATTAAAAAAGTCAGAAACTGTGAATTACCTGATTGAACAAAATAAATAAATTCTTTAAGATGGTTCAATGATCAGAGGATGGCTCATCCCTCTACAATTCCCGAAACTGATGAGTGTTGTTGGTTTTTTGAGAGAACGGAGTTTATAGCTTGGGTCTCAGTTTATGAGTCTGATACAGCTTAGGTGGTTTTGGTTAGGGATGAGTAATCTCTGGCACTTATCATGTTCGGAATAAGTAGCTTTAAGCACTTTTTTTAAAACAAAATTTCAGTTAAGTAAAACTCAAAACACTTCCTTTGGTCAGGCATTTTCTCTTAATTATGAAACCCATATGGATGTTAATGGAAACTTAATCCATGTGTTTCTCATTCACTTGCATCCAATTCATCAAGTGCTGTTTTGTAACAGCCTTTGACATTAAAGAAGTATTCTGGGGCCTTTTTCTTAGAAACAGGAAGTGCTGTTCTGCCAAAAAGTGAATGAACTCTAACCTCCAAAGATTCAAATTCCATTTGAAATGCGGAGGTTAAAGAAGAAGCACAGGATTTGACTTGAAAAAACATGTCTCCCAACCCTTTATTTGTTCAATTTTAGTTGTGGAAAATTACACTGTGAACACTCAGCTGGGTTGTTTTCTTTTCCCTGTTCCCAGAGAGCTGACTGTCAAATCTATGAAGGGAGAGCTTTTGTTTTGAGTAAAGCCGATGTTTCTGAGCCCACAAATGTTTGAGAGGTTGTTAGGGAAATCCTCTTCACCACCAGGAGAGGCTGCATATCTGAAAAAGAGAGAGCATGCTTTCTGATTGAACCCTATTTTATTGCAACCATCAGACGTTTTCTTCTCTCTTCTCTGGGATGGTCAATCAAGCTACATCAGAGAGGTAAATATGAGCAAAATTAGTGTAATTTGCTGTCATTCTCTGGGGATGGAATCTGGGCATATTTTTTCTAAATTTATGTATTTATTTTTCATTTTCCAAAGTGATTACAATGTGCAGCCAAGTTTAAGAATTAGTCTCTGGTTCTCTTGGTACTCAGTGTAAAATCTCAATCCCCACTCCAAAAGTACTGAATCTGAATCTTCAGTTTCAAAAAGATCCCAAGATTTATGTCTAAAGTAATGTTTGAGAAGCAAGTTCTAAAATACACATACCTGAGTCCCACCAGTAGAGATTCTGATTTAACTGAGTCTGATTATTGAGATTTAAAAAAATGTTTAAAGAATGACTGCTCTAAACTACTTTGTAGAATCTCAGGTTCATTGAGTTGAGGAAATTAACTTTCAGAATTTGATTTTAACCTATCTATGACCCAGCAGTGTAGAAAATGAGGGCCAATCATTTCATCACTGTCCATTTCTAGGTTGAGTGGATCATCACCTGGGTTAAGTTGATGAACGTATTCCCAAACTATCACCTCCAAAAAATCTGTCATGTTACTGGAAAACCTGGTAATAGCATTTCATCTCTTGTCTTTCTAGACTTTCTCTTCCCAAATGCAAATATTTATTTAAAGGTAAATTTCCGGATCACTGTGATATAAATAAGAATGCCTGATCACTTTCTTCTGATTCACTGGAGTGGTTATTCTAAACCTGTGGCTTATGGTGCTGGTTAAAATAGTATTTGAGTAGATCTCTGGTTTAGAGAGGAGGGGAAAATGGCAGCCATTCAGAGTCAGTGAATGGGATCTAAAATGTCAGAAGAATAAAGCTCTTTGACAACTTTTCTTTGAGGTATTAGCTGGCTAGAGCTTCAAAGTCTTGGGAGCATTTGCAGTTTTAAGGGATGCCAGAAGTGGGAAGTAGGGAAAAGAGGGATGACATGAGAATATCTGGGTTTTAGGATTAAGAAAATAAAAATAAATGAGAAAACTGGCAGGATGTTGTGATGGAGTCTGGACCATGGGAGGGGTTTCATTAAATTAATAAATAAAAGGGGTAGTAATGTTCCAAAGTAATACTGGGAAGAAACAGAAGGAGAAGAGGATGCTGAAAAATCAACAGCAAAACAATCAACTTGAAAAAGCTTGAACAGATGACCAAAATAATAATAATAATAAAAGTAAAATCAAAGTTGGCTCAAAAAACATATGTATGTTTATAGAAAATATTTAAGGAAAAACAAATAACTGTTGTTTTTATCTGTCATCCTCCACATTTATTCAATCACCATGTTCCATTGAATTTACTCCCTAAATACTTTCAAATTCTCCCACTGGAATATTCCATCTCCCCTGATACCATCTAGGTTTTCTCTTGCAGGCTGGCCTCATTACTCATGATCTACATAGCAGCAAAAATGGCATGGCTGAAGTTCACAATCATTCAAAAGCCATTAATAAGAGAAAGTCTGAGTTCAAGCCCTAAAGACTTGAGTGCTATTTCTCCTGACTGTGTGCACTAACACAGACTTCTGTGTTTGTGCTTCAACTGGGATGGCTCCCTGTCCATTCTTATATCATTCTACTTTCTACCATGAAATAGAGGTTGTTCTGTCTGTCTACATCTTAACTATAAGTCCTCTTCCATGTCATACATCTTGTTGCCTATTGTATTCCTCTTTCACCTCTTCTAAGACTGAATGATATTGTATACTGTTTACGAACTCAGGCTTTGGAGTCAATCTGCAGGAGCTTAATGACATGCTTTAATACCCACAGACTCTCAATTGGGCAAATTGAATTATCTAATCCTTAGTTTCCTCATGTCAAAATTAATAGGCACAGGTATCAGCAGCACCAAACGTATTGGCTTATGTTATTTGTTAATTGGGTCGTTGTGAAGATTAACTGAAATGAATTATTAATAGGTCAATAGGCTGGGCACAGTGGCTCACGTCTATAATCCCAAAACTTGGGGAAGCCAAAGTGGGCGGATCACAAGGTCAAGAGATCGAGATCATCCTGGCCAAAATGGTGAAATCCCGTATCTGCTAAAAATACCAAAATTAGCTGGGCATGGTAACGCATGCCTGTAGTCTCAGCTATTGGGAGGCTGAGGCAGGAGAATTGCTTGAACCAGGGAGGCTGAGGTTGCAGTGAGCTGAGATCACACCACTGCTTTCTAGCCTGGTGACAGAGTGAGACTTCATCTCAAAAAAGAAAAAAAAAAAAAAAAAAAACACAAAACAACAAAAAAGAGCAGGTCAATAGTATAGTGTCTAGGACATAATGAGCCCCTAACAAATGTTTGCTATATATGCGATAGGCAACTCACTGCTTTGAGAAAATTTTGGTAGACCCCCTAGATTTGGTCAGGTTTATTTGTTATTTATTCCTATGGTACTGTGTTTATCTGCTTTATATCTGCCAAAACAAATCTAAATAAGTAATATCTCATGTGATTAATTATTTACTGTTTGTCTCTATTGGTAACACATAAACTACAAGAGGGCAGAAACCTTGTCTATCCTGGTACTTACCTTAGTTCTTTCACAATATTTTACACATAGCATAGACTCATCAGTGAAATAAATGAATGACCACTTCCTGTGACCATGTGAAGGGCTTTTCCAAATTTTCTTTTGATATTCAGTAAAATCCTATGAAATGAGTATTAATATGGAAAAAGGAACTGACAACTTGAAAAATTAAATGATTTTTTCAAAATAGATAATCAAGAATATAAACCAAAGATTTCTGATTTTATATCAACTAAAGTTTGCATATAATAGTCAATACATTTGTTGAAACCAAAAATGCTAAATTAAAAGTAAAGCAATTTGAAATAAGGCCAATCCTGATTTTCCGATTTTTATTGTCATATACTTATGACTTATTCATCCCAAAATACTTATTGGACACCATTTTATATTAGGAGAATTATGCTAGCTTGATATTAGTATTCGAGTAATGAAAAGGATTGAGGCAGTTTCTATGTTCATGGACTTATAGTCTAATGGAGGAGACAGAAAAAAAGTAAATAAGTAGGTAAATAAATTGTGCAGGTGCTGTTTCATGTATACTGGACTCAATAATTAAGACTAGTCCATACACAATGGATAGCTAGGAAAACTGCACAAAATGTAAGAAATAAAATTATTGAGAGTATCATCAAGTTAATATGTCAGCAAACTATTAATACATGAGATTTCAGGGGAAGAAAGATAACCAGGAAAATAAATCTAATATTTATGGACACTTTTCCCTTAGGTGAAAGAGGAAAGCTAAGAAACTAAGAGGTTAGGATATGCTTTCAATACTTTCAGTGGCCTAGATGTGCAGGTGTCTCAGTCCAGGTCTCTCCAAAATGAGACGACAATGGTGAACCTGTAGGTTGTAAGTCTGGATCTGATTTATTTTATCATAGGAGTAAGGGTGCACTAGAATTAGACAGAACTTCATGGGAATTTTAGTTCAATGTTGAATAATCTCACTCTCTGAAATTAGGATTGAAGGGGTCCAGGAATGCTAGTACACTCAAGTACCTGGAAGACGCAAAGAAATACACTATTTTAAGTAAGAGTACAGCATTCTAGGCCTCAAATTATATCTTAAAACAATTTTTCAAATGAAACGTCAAGTACACAATCCAAAATAAACCGTGACCACTAAAAGACAGAAAACATGGTAGTTGGGGGAGAGATGCATACAGAAGAAATAACAAAAAGTAGGGGGGGAAAAAAGGACTTTAAATATTGAAGTTATCAGATTCATACTTTAAAATAATTATGCATAATATGTGCAAGTAAATAAGAGACAAAAGTGAAAATATTGGCACAAAATTGGACACTCCAAAAAGTCTATTGAAAACTCTAAAAATAAAAAATGTAAAAATAATTTAGAATTTAGTGGCTGAGTTTATAGCAGACATGACATAGCTGAAGCTTGAATTAATAAACTGAAAGAGAAGACCAAAGAAAATATGCATTATGAAGACTATGAAAAAGAAATAGATTAAATATGCAGAAGATAGAAAAAGGGACATAATGAATAGTGTAAGATGGTCTGATATAAATGTCAACAAATTAATAAATAGCATCAATAAATATTAATAAATGAATTGATACCTTTGTAAATATCAATAAATGAGTAAAGAGTAAGCATATATTAATAAAAAATTCAAGTACTATGATTGGAAAACTTGACCTAACTGGTATATAACCAACAACATCAAAATGCACAATGATCGAAAATACACAGAAAGATTTGAAATAATTTCACCTTACATTGTGCCATACATTAGTCTCAGCAAATGTCAAAGCGCTAAAAGAATATTGAGTATGTACTCTAACCACAATGCAATTCAGCTGGCAATATGTAGCAAAAATTAATCAGAATATACTGTTTAAAAAATTAAAAAATGAGCTTCAAAAATAAATCATTGATCAATAAATAAATAGGAGGAAAAATAATTTTTGAGTTAATTATATTAAAACATTAATAAATTCATATTTAGAGAAAAATGTGTAGAATTAAACAATGTATTTTTTAAAAGAACAACTGAACATAAAGAAATTAGAAATAGAACAAAAAAGAATCCTAATAGTGTGAAGAAGGAAATGATTAAAATAATGGCAAACATTAATAAAATAAAATACATACATACTAGATAAATTATCTTCAAAGTTTAAAACTCGAAAGACACTTTAAATTCATACCCTCATACAAGAATAACCATGACCAAAAAAATTAAAGTTAGAAATAATAAAGTGGTCCTTAGCATAAATTTTATAAACAGTTAATAGATAATATGATGATAATATGGAAAACTTTATGCAAAATAATTAGAAATATTTGATGATTAAATTTGAAATAATCAAGTTTATAGAAAAATATAAATTTCAAATCAAATCCCAAAAGGAATAGAAAATCAAAATAGTTCTATAGGTACCACTGGTGAATTCTATTAAACATTTAGGAAAGAAACAATGCTAATATGCCACAAATACTTTCAGAAAACTTTAAAAAAGAAACAACTTCAAACTACTTTATGAAGTATCCTTTATATATAAACATAAGCATAGTAGCAAAGAGAGAAATTTTAGCAAATATAGAAAAGATTAATAAAAATCTACAGAAAAATAAGTGTATATGTTTGTGTGTATAAGGTAGCATGACTAATTCAAAATTAGTCTGTACATTTGACTATTTCAAAATATTAAGGCCGGGCGCGGTGGCTCAAGCCTGTAATCCCAGCACTTTGGGAGGCCGAGATGGGCGGATCACGAGGTCAGGAGATCGAGACCATCCTGGCTAACACGGTGAAACCCCGTCTCTACTAAAAAATACAAAAAACTAGCCGGGCGTGGTGGCGGGCGCCTGTAGTCCCAAATACTCGGGAGGCTGAGGCAGGAGAATGGCGTGAACCCGGGAGGCGGAGCTTGCAGTGAGCTGAGATCCGGCCACTGCACTCCAGCCTGGGCGGCAGAGCGAGACTCCGTCTCAAAAAAAAAATAAAAATAAAAATAATCAATGTAATTTACTGTATTAATATAAAAATTGATGAAAATCCTATGATCATCTTACAGTATCTCTTTCATTTTTATTTTTTTCAATCAGTAGCTCTCATTTTAATTATTATTAGGTGCTTCAATTTTTACATGTTGATCATCTCAAACATACTATTTTCTTTTTTTTAACCTTTCTTTGTTTTTGAGACAGAGTCTCCCTCTGTCACCCAGGCTGGAGTGAAGTGGCATGATCTCAACTCACTGCAACCTTCGCTTCCCTGGCTCAAGCAATTCTCCTGCCTCAGCCTCCCATGTAGCTGAGAATAAAGGCGCCTGCCACCACACCACACCTGGCTAGTTTTTGTATTTTTAGTAGAGACAGGGTTTCACCATGTTGGTCAGGCTGGTCTCGAACTCCAGACTCCAAGTGATCCACCCACCTCTGCCTCCCCAAATGCTGGAATTACAGGTGTGAGCCACTGTGCCCAGTCTAACCTTTTTATTACTATTACTATTACTATTATTATTATTATTATAGTTTAAGTTCTAGGGTACATGTGCACAACGTGCAGGTTTGATACATAGGTATACACGTGCCTTATTGGTTTGCCGCACCCATCAACTCATCATTTACATGAGGTATTTCTCCTAATGCTATCCCTCCCCCAGCTCCCCACCCCACGACAGGCCCCAGTGTGTGATGTTCCCTGCCCCATGTCCAAGTGATCTCATTGTTCAATTCCCATCTATGAGTGAGAAAATGCAGTGTTTGGTTTTCTGTTCTTGCGATAGTTTGCTGAGAATGATGGTTTCTAGCTTCATCCATGTCCCTGCAAAGGACATGAACTCATCCTTTTTTATGGCTGCATAGTATTCCATAGTGTATTTGTGCCACATTTTCTTAATCCAGCATATCATCGACGGACATTTGGGTTGGTTCTAAGTCTTTTCTATTGTGAATAGTGCCGCGATAAACATACGTGTGCATGTGTCTTTATAGTAGCATGATTTATGATCATTTGGGTATACACTCAGTAACGGGATTGCTGGCTCAAATGGTAATTCTAGTTCTAGATCCTTGAGGAATCACCACACTGTCTTCCACAATGGTTGAACCAATTTACGCTCCTGCCAAGAGTAAAAGCTTTAAAATTTCTTCACATCCTCTCCAGCATCTGTTGTTTCCTGACTTTTTAATGATTGCCATTCTAACTGGCGTGAGATGGTATCTCATTGTGATTTCGATTTGCATTTCTCTGATGACCAGTGATGATGAGCATTTTTTCATGTGTCTGTTGGCTGCATAGATGCCTTCTTTTGAGAAGTGTCTGTTCATATCTTTTGCCCACTTTTTGATAGGGTTGTTTGTTTTTTTCTCATATATTTGTTTGAGTTCTTTGTAGATTCTGGATATAAGGGCTTTGTCAGATGGGTAGGTTGCAAAAATTTTCTCCCATTCTGTAGGTTGCCTGTTCACTCTGATGGTAGTGTCTTTTGCCATGCAGAAGCTCTTTAGTTTAATTTGAACTCATTTGTCTATTTTGGCTTTTGTTGCCACTGCTTTTGGTGTTTTAGTCATGAAGTTCTTGCCCATGCCTATGTCCTGAATGATATTGCCTAGGTTTTCTTCCAGGGTTTCTATGGTTTTAGGTCTAACATGTAAGTCTTTAATCCATCTTGAATTAATTTTTGTATAAGGTGTAAGGAAGGGATCCAGATTCAGCTTTCTACATATGGCTAACCAGTTTTCCCAGCACCATTTACTAAATAGGGAATTCTTCCCCATTTCTTATTTTTGTCAGGTTTGTCAAAGATCAGATGGTTGTAGATGTGTGGCATTATTTGTGAGGCCTCTGTTCTGTTCCATTGGTCTATATATCTGTTCGGTAACAGTACCATGCTGTTTTGGTTGCTGTAGCCTTGTAGTATAGTTTGAAGTCAGGTAGTGTGATGCCACCAGCTTTGTTCTTTTTGATTAGGATTGTCTTGGCAATGCAGTTTTTGTTCCATATGAACTTTAATGTAGTTTTTTTTTTTTTCCAATTCTGTGAAGAAAGTCATTGGTAGCTTGATGGGGATGGCATTGAATCTATAAATTACTTTGGGCAGTATGGCCATTTTCACAATACTGATTCTTCCTATCCATAAGCATGGAATATTCTTCCATTTGTTTGTGTCCTCTTTTATTTCATTGAGCAGTGACTTGTAGTTGTCCTTGAAGAGGTCCTTCACATCCCTTATAAGTTGGATTCCTAGGTATTTTATTCTCTTTGTAGCAATTGTGAATGGGAGTTCACTCATGATTTGGCTCTCTGTTTGTCTGTTAATAGTGTATAGGAATGCTTGTGATTTTTGCACATTGATTTTGTATCTTGAGACTGCTGAAGTTGCTTTTCAGCTTAAGGAGATTTGGGGCTGAGACAATGGGGTTTTCTAAATATACAATCATGTCATCTGCAAACAGGGACAATTTGACTTCTTCATTTCCAAACTGAATACCCTTTATTTCTTCTCTTGCCTGATTGCGCTGGCTAGAACTTCCAACATTATGTTGAATAGGAGTTGTGAGATAGTGCATTCCTGTCTTGTGCTGGTTTTCAAAGGGAATGCTTCCACTTTTTGCTCATTCAGTATGATATTGGCTGTGGATTTGTCATAAATAGCTCTTACTATTTTGAGATACGCTCCATCAATACCTAGTTTTTTGAGAGTTTTTAGCATGAAGGGTGGTTGAATTTTGTCAAAGGGCTTTTCTGCATCTATTGAGATAATTATGTGGTTTTTGTTGTTGGTTCTGTTTATGAGATAGATTATGTTTATTGATTTGCATTTGTTGAACCAGCCTTTCATCCCAGGGATGAAGTCGACTTGATCGTGGTGGATAAGTTTTTTTTGATGTGCTGCTGGACTTGGTTTGCCATTATTTTATTGAGGATTTTTGCATCAATGTTCAGCAGGGATATTGGCCTAAAATTCTCTTTTTTTGTTGTGTCTCTGCCAGGCTTTGGTATCAGGAGATGCTGGCCTCATAAAATGAGTTAGGAAGGATTCCCTCTTTTTCTATTGATTGGAATAGTTTCAGAAAGAATGGTACCATCTCCTCTTTGTACCTCTGGTAGAATTTAGCTGTGAATTTGTCTGGTCTTGGATTTTTTTTTTTTTTTTTTTTGGTTGGTAGGCTATTAATTATTGTCTCAATTTCAGAGCCTGTTATTGGTCTATTCAGAGATACACCTTCTTCCTGGTTTAGTCTTGGGAGCCTATTTGTGTACAGGAATTTATGCATTTCTTCTAGATTTTCTAGCTTATTTGCATAGAGGTGTTTACAGTGTTCTCTGATGGTAGTTTGTATTTCTGTGGGATCAGTGGTGATATCCCCTTTTTCATTTTTTATTGCGTCAGTTTGATTCTTCTCTCTTTTCTTCTTTGTTAGTCTTACTAGCAGTCTATCAATTTTGTTGATCTTTTCAAAAAACCAGCTCCTGGATTCATCGATTTTTTGAAGGGTTTTTTGTGTCTCAATCTCTTTCAGTTCTGCTCTGATCTTAGTTATTTCTTGCCTTCTGCTAGCTTTTGAATTTGTTTGCTCTTGCTTCTCTAGTTCTTTTAATAGTGGTGTTAGGATGTCGATTTTAGATCTTTCCTGTTTTCACTTGTGGGCATTTAGTGCTATAAATTTCCCTCTACACACTGCTTTAAATGTGTCCCAGAGATTCTGGTACATTGAGTCTTTGCTCTCATTGGTTTCAAAGAACATCTTTATGTCTGCCTTCATTTCGTTATTTACCCAGTAGTCATTCAGGAGTAGTTGTTCAGTTTCCATGTACTTGTGCTGTTTTGAGTGAGTTGCTTAGTCTTGAATTCTAATTTGATTGCACTGTGGTCTGAGAGACAGTTTGTTGTGATTTCTGTGATTTCTGTTCTTTTACATTTGTTGAGGAGTGCTTTACTTCCAATTTTAGAACAAGTGTGATGTGGTGCTGAGAAGAATGTAGATTCTGTTGATTTGGGATGGAGAGTTCTGTAGATGTCTATCAGATTTGCTTGTTGCAGAGCTGAGCTCAGGTCCTGGATATCTTTGTTAACCTTCTGTCTTGTTACTCTGTCTAATATTGACAGTGGGATGTTAAAGTCTCCAATTATTATTGTGTGGGAGTCTAATTCTCTTTGTAGGACCTAAGGACTTGCTTTATGAATCTGGGTGCTACTTTATTGGGTGCATATATATTTAGGATACTTAGTTCTTCTTGTTGAATTGATCCCTTTACCATTATGTAATGGCCTTCTTTGTCTCTTTTGATCTTTGTTGGCTTAAACTGTTTTATCAGAGACTAGGATTGCAATCCCTGCTTTTTTGTTTGTTTGTTTGTTTTTGCTTTCCATGTGATTTGCAGATTTTCCTCCATCCCTTTATTTTGAGCCTGTGTGTTTTTGCATGTGAGATGGGTCTCCTGAGTACAGCACACTGGTGGGTCTTGACTCTATCCAATTTGTCATTCTGTGTCTTTTAATTGGGGCACTTAGCCCATTTACATTTAAAGTTAATATTGTTATGTGTGAATTTGATCCCATCATTATGTTGTTCATTAGTTATTTTGCCCATTAATTGATGTAGTTTCTTCATAGTATCGATGGTCTTTACAATCTGGCATGTTTTTGTAGTGGCTGTTAGTGGTCGTTTCTTTCCATGTTCATTGTTTCCTTCAGGAACTCTTGTAAGGCAGGCCTGGTAGTGACACAACCTCTCAGCATTTGCTTGTCTGTAAAGGATTTTATTTCTCCTTCACTTATGAAGCTTAGTTTCTTCATAAGCTTAGTTTCTTCATAAATTCAGAGTTGAAAATTCTTTTCTTTAAGAATATTGAATATTGGCACCCACTCTCTTCTGGCTTGTAGGGTTTCTGCTGAAAGATTCACTGTTAGTCTGATGAGCTTCCCTTTGTGGGTAACTCGACGTTTCTCTCTGGCTGCCCTTAACATTTTTTCCTTCATTTCAACCTTGGTGAATATGACAGTTACGTGTCTTGGGGTTGCTCTTCTCGAGCAGAATCTTTGTGGTGTCCCCTGTATTTCCTGAATTTGAATGTTCACCTGCCTTGCTAGGTTAGGGAAATTCTCCTGGATAATATCCTGAAGAGTGTTTTCTAATTTGGTTCCATTCTCTCCATCACTTTCAGGTACACCAATCAAACATAGATTTGGTCTTTTCATGCATTCCCATATTTCTTGGAGGCTTTGTTCATTTCTGTTTACTCTGTTTTCTCTAAACTTCCCTTATCACTTTATTTCATTAGTTTGATCTTCAATCACTGATACCTTTCTTCCACTTGATTGAATCGGCTACTGATGCTTGTGCATGCATCACGAAGTTCCGTGCCGTAGTTTTCAGCTCCATCAGGTCATTTAAGGTCTTCTCTACACTGTTTATTCTAGTTAGCCATTTGTCTAATCTTTTTTCAAGGTTTTTAGCTTCCTTGTGATGGGTTCGAACATCCTCCTTTAGCTCGGAGAAGTTTGTTATTACTGACCTTCTGAAGCCTACTTCTGTCAATTTGTCAAAATCACTCTCCGTCCAGCTTTGTTCCATTGCTGGCAAGGAGCTGCAATCCTTTGGAGGGGAAGAGGTGCCCTGATTTTTAGAATTTTCAGCTTTTCTGTTCTCGTTTCTCTGCATCTTTGTGGTTTTATCTACCTTTGGTCTTTGATGGTGGTGACCTACAGATAGGATTTTGGTGTAGATGACCTTTTTGTTGATGTTGATGCTATCCCTTTCTGTTTGTTAGTTTTCCTTCTAACAGTCAGGTCCATCAGCTGCAAGTCTGTTGGAGTTTGCTGAAGTCCACTTCAGACCCTGTTTGCCTGGGTATCACCAGTGGAGGCTGCAGAACAGCAAATATTGCTGCCTAATCCTTCCTCTGGAAGCTTGTTCCAGAGGGGCAGATGCCTATATAAGGTGTCTGTCGCCCCCTACTGGGAGGTATCTCCCAGTGAGGTTACACGGGGGTGTCAGGGACCCACTTGAGGAGGCAGTCTGTCGGTTCTCAGAGCTCAAACGCCATGCTGGGAGAACCATTCCTCTCTTCAGAGCTGTCAGACAGGGACATTTAAGTCTGCAGAAGTTTTCTGCTGCGTTTTGTTCAGCTATGCCCTGCCCACAGAGGTGGAATCTAGAGGCAGTAGGCCTTGTTGAGCTGTGGTGGGCTCTGCCCAGTTCAAGCTTCCTGGACTCTTTGTTTGCCTACTCAAGCCTCAGCAATGGTGGACGCCACTCCTCCAGCCAGTATGCCACCTTGCAGCCTGGCAGATCAATCTCAGACTGCTGCGCTAGCAGTGAACAAGGCTCTGTGGGGGTGGGACCCGCCAAGCCAGGCACAGGAGAGAATCACCTTGTCTGTCAGTTGCTAAGACCCTGGGAAAAGTGCAGTATTTTGGCGGGGGTGTTCCGTTTTTCCAGGTAGTCTGTCACAGCTTCCCTTGGCTAGGAAAGGGAAATCCCCAGACCCCTTGTGCTTCCTGGGTGAGGCGACGCCCCACCCTGCTTCAGCTCACCCTCTGTGGGCTGCACCCACTGTCCAATCAGTCCCAGTGAGATGAACCCTTGTTCATCTGAGGTACCTCAGTTGGAAATGCAGAAATCACCCATCTTCCGCGGTGATCGCACTGAGAGCTGCAGACTGGAGCTGTTCCTATTTGGCCATCTTGGAACACCCCTAAAGTATTTTTAAAATAATTTCATCTCACAGTAATGATTTAAAAAATGCTACTAGCATCCTAAATTCAGAAGAAAATTACATTAATCTGATAAAATATAAGTAGAAAAAACATTTACAACCACCATCATGTATAATAATAAAATGTTGAATGACAAGAATTCCCAGTACAGATGCTTTCACTCAATATTGTTCTGGAAATCTTAGTACAAAAATAAAACAATAAATAACTTTGTCAGGATGAGAAAACATAAATAAAAGCCAAGGAGTTTGAGATCTGCCTGGGCAATATAGGGAGACCTCATTTCAACAAAAAGAAAAAAAAGGTAGCCAGGCATAGTGATGCACACTTATAGTCCTAGCTACTCGAGGGACTTAGGTGGGAGGATTGCTTGAGTACAAAAGATCAAGGCTGCAGTGAGCCAAGATCATGCCACAGCACTCCAGCCTGGGCAACATGGCGAGACTTTGTCTCAAAACAAAGTCATTATTTGCAGAAGATATAATCCACAAGAAAATCCACCAGAATCTACAGATAAGTTATCAGAACTGACACATTAGTATAGCAAGATTGGTAGTTACAAAGTCAATATTTTTTTTTAAATTTGTATTTTTATATTCAAGCAATGAAAAATAAGAAGGTGTGATCTTTAAATGTCATTTATAATAAAAAAATCAAATGCTTAAAAATAAATTTAACAGAATACATGCAAGACTTATAAACAGAAAACTATAAAAATAGTATTGACACAAAAACCTTAATAAATAGGAGACAAATCATAGTAATAGGATGAAAAATGTGAATTATATCTGAATCAATCTATGAATTTGATTCAGTATCAATCAAAATTGTGAAAATTTGCTTTTTCTTCTGAGATGTGTGTGTGTATGTGTGTGTATGTGTGTCTTATAACTTAATGAACTGATTCTAAAATGTATGTGATAATGGAAAGAGCCAACAAGATTTGAAGAAGCCTTTAAGAAGGAAAAATTGAGTGAATGCATGTTATATTAGATATCAATACTTATAAATCTATAGAAATTAGATCATCATAGAGTTAAGCTAAGAATAGACAAAAGGCCAAATGAATGGAGTCTAGAAACAGGCCCATGACAATATGGACCTACAGTGACAGTCATGACACTAGAGAAGTGTAAAATGAACAGTCTTTCAATGAATATGATTGGATAATCAACTATTCCTATGAAAAAATAATAAAACTGACCCCTACTCATACATTCACAAATATCAAATATAGGTTTATTGTCAATCTAAATGAAAAAGAAAAAATGATGAAATTTCTAGAAGATAATATGGCAGAATACAGGGCACTAAAATAATCACAGAGGAAAAACTAATAAAATTAACTTTATCAGAATAAAGAATATTTATACATATGTTCATCAGAGAAGATTTAATGATGGACAAGAGAAGCCACAAAAAGGGAAAATATTAATAATGCTTTTAACCTACAATTCTGAAGGAATTATCCAAGTGTAGGAGCTACTCCTAGCTGAAAAGTAACCTTGGTGTATTTTAAGAATGTTAGTAACCTGAGCCATATGAAAGGGAGCATGATATATAACAAGACTCTAGCTTAGATAAATGAATGGTAAAGGCCTACATTAGAATTTCTAAGGGCACAGAACTAGAGATTTCCAGATAAAAGTAATATACGATGATGTCAGTGGGTGCAGACCTGAAACTGGAAGGGGTGGGAGATGTTGAGACAGTTAAAGTATCTCTGCCACCAGAGGCTGAAAATTAGAGAAGCCCCTAAAATGCCCATTGCAGCAATAACTTAAGTAACATGTGGTCAATCCCCAGAGCTTGTTTAGGGCAAGGAGTAAAGAAATAGTCTCACATACCAAAAAATATTTCTACAGAATGATTTTTCTAGATAGGCTGTACCAGGACCCAACTCGTCAGGAGTCAAATATGAACCAGGAGTCTGAATACCTCACAATTTATGTCACTTGTCATCACAGAATCAGAAAACTGCAATTCGCTTTGATGTTTTCCTTTATTATTTTTTTTTCCATAGCATCTTAGCAAGTTTTATTTTAAATGCTTTTGCTTAAAAACAAAAAGAAAAGGAAAAAGAAATATTTTATCAAAGATAATTAATGTGAGGATTTGGGGGAGAAGAAGAAAACAAATCTGCCTACATTTTTTCAGAAGAGCTACAGTAGGTACAGCACCCTGGAGACGCACCAAAGTCATGCCAGTTGGAGAAATGGGAGAGTGACAGAACCGAGGCTGTGAGTGGGATGAGTTCCCCACATCAAAGGCAGTCCTAGGAATAACTAAGATGGCTATTTATGTTTCTCTCTCTCCCTCTCTCTCTCTCTCTCTCTACATATATATAGAGAGAGACATATCTGTGCCCTTAGCAATTCTAATGTAGGCCTTTACCATTCATTTATCTAAGCTAGAATCTTGTTATATATCATGCTCCCTTTCATATGGCTCAGGTTACTAACATTCTTAAAATACACCAAGGTTACTTTTCAGCTAGGAGTAGCTGCTGCCCTTGGAAATCTCTCTCTCTCTATATATATATATATACACACACACACACACACACACACACACACACACACATATATATATATGATTAGGAATCAGAATGTTAAAAATTCCCCAAGTGCTCCTTATCTCAGACCCAGAATTATTCTCAATCTCTTTCATGACTGTCATGATTGCCTGTTCATGGCCTAGTCTGGAGAAGTGTTCTGGGAAGCTGGAAAGTATGGCTATTGTGTATCTGAAAGGCATATTCAAGGCTTAATCTTTGGTAAGCGAGAGTGTTCAGATAAGTCTGCAGCTGGGAAGAGGCACCACTGGAAGATAGATAAGGTAAAAGGTTCTTGAGGCAGCTCTAAAAACCATCTTTTGTCCAGTTGGGTCCCTGGCCTTTATGTTTTATATAGGTCCCTGGCCTATGTATTTTTACAATATGATCATTAGGGTTAGGGAATAAGGTTGACCAAGATTTCCCAGACATTTGAGTATAGATGAGTGCATAGCAGTATGCAGAGGGTCTATGAAGATACCCTAGATATTTTGGACTATAAGCAGTTACTTTGTGTTAGCATCAATGGATTATATTAAGCTAAAAGGATGATTTAGCCACAAAATTGAACTAGTGAAAAAAATTAGGGGAACTATTCCATTTACAATTCCGTCAAAAATAAATAAACCAATAAGCTACTGGGAGTAAATGTGACCAAGGAAGTGAAAGAGCTTTATACCAGAAACAATAAACATTGAGGAAATAAATTAAAGATTACACAAATATATTAATAAATGGAAAGACATCCTGTTTTCATGGATTCAATTAATATTTAAATGTCCATACTGCCCAAAGGGATCCAGAGATTCAGTGCAATCCTTCTTAAAATTCTAATGTCATTCTTCATAGATATAGGGGAAAAATATCCTAAAATTTTGCTTGCTTGGGCACCACATCTACTAAAATTGGAACAATATAGAAAAGATTAGCATGGCTCCTGTGCAAGGATGATATGCAAATTCATAAAGCATTGCACACTTTTTATAGTAATACTATTCACAATAGCAAAGACATGGAATCTACCCAGGTTTCCATCAACAGTGGATTGGATTTTTTAAAATGTAGTAAATACACTCCATGGAATACTATGCAGCTAAAAAAAAGAACACCATCATATCCTTTGCAGTAACATGAACACAGCTGCAGGCCATTATCTTAAGTGAATTAACACAGAAACAGCAAACCAAAAACTGCATGTTTTTACTTATGAGTGCGAGCTAGACATTGGGTACACACAGACAAAAAGGTGGGAGCAATAAACACTGAGGATTCTAACAGTGGAGAGAGAGAGAAGGGGGAAAGATTGGAAAACTACCTATCAGATACTATGTTCACTGCTTGGATGTTAGGATCATTAGAAGTCCAAACCTCAGCATCAGGTAATATACCCATGGATGAACTCTGCACACGTACCCCCCTCCCATGGAAGAACTCTGCACATGTACCCCTTGAATGTGGAATAAAATGAAAATTTTAATCCTAAAATTTTCATGGAACCACAAAAGATCCCAAATAACCAATGAAATCTTGTCCAAAATGTGCATAGGTGGAGGCATCCCACTACTAGGTTTCAAAATATATTACAAAACTATAGTAATCAAGGCAGCATGGTAATGGCATAAAAACAGATATACTGACCAATGGAATAGGATAGAGAGCCCAGAAATAAATCCACATATCTATGTTCTAGACCTAAAACTATGAAACTGCTAGAAGATAACATAGGGGAAAAGCTCTATGACATTGATCTGGAAAGTGATTTCTTGGATAGCACTCCTAAAGCCCAAGCAATAGAAGCAAAAGTATATTAATGGCATTACATCAGACTAAAAAGTTTCTACACAGCAAAGGAAACAATATAGTGATGAGACAGCCCATGGATTGTGAGAAACTATTTGTCAATCATACTTTGATTAGGGGCTAATCTCCAAAATATATGAGAAACTCAGACTACTCAATAACAAGGAAACAAATAACCCTACTAAAAAATAGGCAAAGGACTTGAATAGACATTTGTCAAAAGAAGATATACAAAAGGCCAATAGATACATAAAAAAGTCAAACATCTCTAATCATCAAAGAAATGCAAATTAAAACCATAGTGAGATATCACCTTACCTCACACCTATTACATAGGTTATTATTTAAAGAATAAAAGATAACAAGTGCTGGCAAGGATGTGGAGAAAAAGGAATCCTGTTGTTGGTATTGTAAATTAGCACAACCATTTTGGAAACCAATATGAAGTTCCTCAAAAAACTAAAAATAAGATTATCATATTCAGCAATTCCACTTCTGGGTACATACCAAAGGGAATTTAAATCAGTAAGTTGAAGATATGTCTGTATACCAAATGACGATATGCCTTATTCCTAATAGCCAAGATATAAAAACAATCATCAAATGTATCAGCAAACAAATGGGTTTTTAAAATTTGATGTATATATACACTGTGGGATACTATTCAACATTAAAAAAAGAAAAAATTTCATCTTGACATTTATGACAACATGGATGAACCTGCAGGACATTATGTTAAGTGAAATAAGTCAGGCACACAAACACATACTGTATTATTTCACTTATACGTGGAATCTTAAAAAGTCGAGCTCATAGAAGTAGAGAGTAGAATGGCAGTTACCAGAGGTTGAGGGGCAGGGAGGATGGACAGGGAAAGGCAAGAAGTTAAGAGACATGGAGAAGACTATGGGAGAATGGAGGTGAAGACTGGAGTTATGAGACTGCAGGGCAACTACCAGAAGGTGGAAGAGGCAAAGGAAGGCTTCTTCCCTAGAGCTTTCATAGGGATTAGAGCTTTCATAGGGAGCATGAACCTGTGTATACCTTAATATTGATATCTAACTTCTAGAACTATGAGAGTATACATTTCTGTTTTAAGTTACCCCAGTTTTTGGCAATTTGTTACAGCAGCTCTACGAAACTAATATACAGGTCAATTGGTAACACATCTTGCTGTGTCTAGATTAATGCCTCAGTTCACGTGGAAAGGTCATGTGGTTAGCCATGAAAATTACGCTGAAGGCAAAGATGAAGATATAAAAGTTGGTGCTGAGATTTATGAGGATACTTTGTCCATTTTACTTTTGAGATTGCATTCTCCACCTGTAGATATTCTGAATTTTCTAGGCCAGACATAATACAGTTCACTTCTAATTAGGTAAAAATCACCTCATAAAATACAGCACTGCCTTTTCTGTATTTTGTCAATATCACTCCCAGAACTTTGTTTTATATGTATTATGTAGATTTACAAAATAGTGAAAATTATCAACATCTCTGAGAATGGTAAGTCTATGGGTTTTTTCCTTAGCATCTTTTAGGATTAGTATAATGCCTGATTCATTATACTCATCTCAATATCCAATTAAAGTTTAGTGAATGAATCCGTTTTACATTTTTGTATCTTCCCTGTATCTCTTTGATATGGTTCTGTTCATTTGAAATTAAAGTATGAAACTATGACCTAAATAGGGTATAAGATGCTTGATCAATATTAAATAAAACTTAGGAACTACAAATTCAATTCACCTAAACCTACTCGTCTCAATGAAGAGCACAGGAAATTGTGTCCATTTAATTTCACTTTCCTCTGTAAGCCCATTCTTGATCTCTGGGATTTTGTTTCAATATTTGTATTTTAAATCAGAAATTGATTTTTCCACAGACATTTCTGATTTCTTTTTCTTAATCATTAATGAGGCAGTTTTACCAGACCAAGGTAAGTAAACCTACTAACAGGGTTATGCCATAGAGCTAAGATCTGTGGAGAAGTTCCAGCTGTTTATTTTTCCATCTCCCAGACAACTCCAGAAATGGGCATCCAAATGCCTTTTGAGTTATACTTTCCATTTCTACATCGAAAATGGAACTAGAATTTAGGGGGGAAAAAAAGGCCTCTGTATTTGAGCTGGCGGCCGACTGCTGTGTAATTATCATTGCTCTTCTTTATTAACTGCTCGCCTTCGCCTTATGTGGTGCTTTGTTGATAGATGTAACCTCAATCTTGTTGCTATGGTGACAGTAACAGTCGCTGAGAAGATTTTGTTTATGGTAAACAAATCCAGGCATATGCTTGAAGCCTGGTGGAATAGTTTTCCAGCTTCCCTTACACTGCTGTCCCTGAATGAAATCAAAGAGCTCCAACTGAAAAACCCACAGCCTGGATTTGAAATATAAAAAAATAGGAAACAGTCCTGAGATTATCGTTTATGTGTGTGGGAATGGCCCAGTAGGTACGTCTATGTTCACGAGTCAAGGCTCCCTGTTGAAGGGGGCTCTCTGTGCAACACACGCAGAGGAATTGACCTGAGAGTGAGAGAAAGCCTCGCACCCCGAGGGCTGTTGGCATCAATAGTGAAGTTGGGATGGTACATTAACATAATGACAAAAAATGCTTCTCTCTGTCCCTTACCAAATCCTCTCTGCTAGGCATGCTGAATTTTTATATATCGGAGAAAAAAATCCTTCCAGAACACTCTCATAAACACTGAAGTAAGACACATTCATCTCCCTTTCTTAAATTTTTTATGAACATGAACCACCATTTGAAGGAGAAGAGTTGTCATGTAGATGGATGGAATTGAGGGTCAGATTTACTTCTCCATGGTGAATGTATTTGTGGTTGGTCTGGTTTAAGTGGCCCAACACATTCCCTGGCTGTCTTTCCCTGTCTCTCTCACCTACCTCCTCAAATGTTTTTCTCTCCAATCTGACAACTGCTGTCTAAAATTAAAACCACCAAGTCTTTTCCCCTCACTTTTCTGTACTGTAAGGCTTTGATGGCTCACTTAAGAATGAAAACTTAAACATTTCAAAGAATGAAAATTTGAAAAGCATTATAATGAAATTGAAATGGTGTGTACAAACCATCTGCTATTTATGGCCAGTAGTGTGCACAAATTAGAGACCATTACTTGGTACCAAAACATACAGGAAGAAAGTGGACTGCCTAGCTGCAATGGGAAATCTTTCAGTAGAGAACAGAAGGGCCATCAGCCTGAAATTCCAAGAACTACTTCTTCGGATTTCATAACAGTTCTTGAAAACTAGTAGAATCTTGCTTGTTCGTTCTTTTCGCCACCAGTCAAAGGGCTTTACTTACCCTTGTTCTCAGGTCTCAGGGTCCCCAGGTGTGTGGCTCTACAGAACAGTTGAGCCTTAACACAGAAATGCAGGAAGCCAATTTTTAATCCCTCAGAGAGAATTAAACTTCCTGCTAAATATTTTCTTGTTTTAACCTTTTACTTGGGTAGTTGTCTCATAAGCGCACACTGAGAATACAATGTTGCAGGGTTTTGCGTAGCTTATTAACTCGTGTTCTCCAGTGATGGGGTCCGGTGATGCTAGGGCAAAGAGTTTAGGCCAACATTAAAGTGATTTCTCTGCTAAGTACATGAATTAGCATTTCATTGGTTGGAGGCAGGTATTTATTTTGATTTAACTTCGTAAGGTGGCAAAAACAAAAAGTATCTTCTTGATAAAGAACCTGGAAATTAAACAGTAATAATAATAATGATAATAATAATAATAAAACAAAGTGTAGTTTTTCAATTTAAAACAGAATTTTTTCTTTCATAAGGTCAAAGAAAGATGCCTTAACTGGGATTCCCGGCATGCTGCCCACTCACAAACTTGGTTTGTACCCACTGATCTCCTACTTCCGTTTCTGGAAACTTCATCTATCATTTACCATCCTGTCTGTCAATCCCTAGGGTCCTCCTTTTCTTTTGTAATTGTTCAAACATCATCTATTCATACATACATGCAAACACACACACACACTCCAGCTTTTTTCTGATTTCTTTTCTAACTCCTTAGGGAGGTTAGTCTTCTTTTCACTAACATACCATTCAGCAGCTCATTATTATGACACTACATTATGAACTATTGTTTGTGAATAACATCATGTTGGTCAGTGGCTGAGTGAGCCTCTTGGCAACTGCCATCTCATCTTCTTCTTTACAAGTCCCAGTTAAAATATAGGTACTGTTGGTCACGCATGGGCTGGAGAAACTGGGATGTACAGATATCACACAGATCCAGGAGTCACAATTTGAATTCATGTCAGTCTCACTACAGAGGTTGTGTTCTTAATCATGACACTGAAAGATGTTTTAGCAAGAACGCTTTGTTCTTGAGCCATGGAACTTGTTTCCCTGCTTTTCCTGATTAAGCCAGTCGGAGAATCTTAGAAGAAAACTTCAAAGATTAATTTACCTTTTCCCTTTAGAAGATGGAACCAAAAGCTGGCCATAAACAGTCAGTCTCTGAACTGTCCCTTTTTATCCCCACCATATGTCTCTAGATCTGCTTAGGGAATTTCAGTTATGCCCTCCCCCAATTAAATACACCTCCAAACATGTCTTCCCATCCTAATAGCATTATAATCCTATTTATTTGAAAAACTTAATTTAAGGGTGGTGGTTGATCTTCATTTGAGCTTTATGTTCTATCCTGAAAAACACCATGTAATGGCAGGGCAGGAGGAAAGAATTCAGGACTAGCATGCCACCACTATTCCATCATTAAATTTAACAATATTTCACGTTCAGTCTCTTCTATAAAGATTTGACTATAGCAGATTATAAGCTCTTTCTCACTTCATAGTTCTAAAGATTTTTACATTTTAAGAAAGAGCAGTGGCTCATGCCTGTAATCCCAGCACTTTGGGAGGCCAAGGTGGGTAGATCACAAGGTTAGGAGTTCGAGACCAGCCTGGCCAATATGGTGAAACCCCGTCTCTACTAAAAATACAAAAAAATTAGCCAGACATGGCAGTGGGCACCTGTAGTCCCAGCTACTCAGGAGGCTGGGGCAGAAGAATCGCTTGAACCTGGGAGGTGGAGGTTGCAGTGAGCTGAGCTCATGCCACAGCACTCCAGCCTAGGTGACAGAGCGAGACTCTGTCTCACAAAAAAAAAAAAAAAGAAGAAGAAGAAGAAGAAGAAGAAAGAAAGAAGTATGAGGGTATTGAGGGATGAAGAGATGGAGCACAGGGGATTTTCAGGCACTGAAACTCTTTTGTATGACACTATATGGGTTGATACCTGGCATTATACATCTGTCAAAGCCCAAAGAACTATATAACACAAGAGGGACCCCAATGTAAACTAAAAACTTTAACTTATATAATTTCTCAGTGTTTGTTCATCAAATATACAGTAATAATGCAAGGTATTAACTATAGAAAAAATTATGATGGAAGGTGTTGGGGCATGTGGAATTATACTTTCTGCTCAATTTTTCTGTAAAACTGTTCTGAAAAATACAGTCTATTTATTAGTGTTAAAAGAGAGAAGAAAAAATATATATGCCCAAATACTGGCAAAGAGAAATGAAAACTGAAGAGTGTCAGTGATTGCAAGTAAGGCAATTGGACTCTTCCAAGTCCTTAGTGATACTTCTACCAGTTTCTGAAAATGTTTGAATGGTTATGTCCATCCATATACACCAGCCATATGGGCTATGAAGTGGATTGAATTCAAAGAGTCTTGTGAAGTAACAGACAGTTGGACATCCCTCCTCCTCTCCCCCAAAAAAACCAATTTGCCTATGCTTCGGTTTCTATAAAATGCACAGATGTGCTAGCATTTAGCTGCCTCCCTGGGGTGCAGTAAAAGTGTTGTTCTGAAGTGTTTCAAGACTAGTGCATCCCAGGGCCTGGCACTGTGGTGGGACTCAAGGGAAGAGATAAAACACAAATAGAAAAGCAGTATTACTTGGGAAATTGTAGTTTAACACATGTGACAGGCAGTCTCTTCCTGTTTTCTAAGATGTCTTCCTTATTGCTTTAAGACAAAGTCTTCATGATATCAGAGTCATATTATTCCCTTCCTTTTTCCACACCTTGATTCACTCTTCCATCTTTGAGTAAGAGGAAGAAAATTAGGTGAAGATCATGTGTGTAGTTTTCAACCAAAATTTTGCGTGCACTTTAACTGTCAGCTCCAGAGCTAGCATCGCCTCCACTTTCCCATGTATAAAGCCTAGACATCCTTCAGAGCTGGGCTCAAATCCCCTTCCTAAGCCTGCATTCTATTAGTGATCCTTACCCCTTCTTTCAGCTCCTCACTGAGCACTTCATCCCTGCAGTTTGGAATTTGACTACATGCTGCTGAATTATAAATTGTACATTCAATTTATAACTTGCCTAAAATGAAAGAAATCTACATGTGTACGTGTGTGTGTGTGTATGTATGTGTGTGTGTGTGTGTATATATATATATCTACCACTCTATATGTCTATCTTCCTAAAGATAGGACCTTTACCTTTTACATCTGTTGAATTTCCACTCCTACCTACCCTCAACTCCTGCCACTGTGTGTGCATTGAAGACAAAGCAATATGTGGACGATTTTAAAGAAAATATAAACCTATATGTCTTTCAGTCTTACCTATCTTTCTTCCTAATCAGGCCCTGAAACTTAAAATTTTCACTGTTACCCTCCCTAGGCCTAATGGGTTGACTTTGACATTCTATTTGATATTTATGGGAGGAACTTTCTTTCAGTCATCGATTAAGACACATGTTATTGTTTTATGCTGAGATTTTAGTAGAGCTAGGCATCCCATTTAAATGAGGAACTTGAGTAGAGTTCTTATTTGAGTAGTGAAGAAGAAGAGATAGCAAAGCTGTGGGACATAGGCTCAGTAACATTAGATCAGTTTGGAGAATCACCTGCATTGTTGGCCCCTGAGAGACAGCATGGCCCAGGGAAAGAAAAAAGCACTGGAGGTACAACTACCTTCCCCAACACATCAAACTTTATGGTACGTTTCTTAACCTCCATGAAACTGAACATCTGCAAAAGGGGTTTGTTTCTGTATAACATGAACTTGTGAAGGCCATATAAGATAATACCCAAGAAAGTGGTTGCAAACTGTAATATAAAGGTATAGATTTGTTGGTGATAAACCAGAGGGCAACATGACATTATTTTCTGCCTTGGGAAGGTTAGAAGTAGGGCGGGATGGGGAAGGTGAATTCTAGAAAAATAAGAGGTCACCAGTTACAAAATTTCCCTACTTTATTTCTTTAGGATTAACGCTGTTTGAAGCCAAATAATTTAAAATAGCTCAAACTAACATTTGTGATTGTTCAGTTCAGTTCACTTTCTTTGTTTTCTAGATAATGAAATTTTGTCACAGAGTAAGCGCAAGTCCATGTCTCACCACATGAAGAGTAACACACTCATCTGTGTGACTCTTGGCATATAAAACTACCACCTGCAGAACTTGGACAAGTTGTTTGATGTCTCTGAGAATCTAGTTGAAGCATGTAAAATTCTTCAAATTATTAGACCTGACTTTGGGTAACTTTTTTTCTTTATTGATTTCCTTGGCCATAGTTTTTATTCTCACCATGGGAATCTTGAAGATTATCTGGAAAAGATCTGTCAATGTACTTATTTTCTCCCCAGTATTGATTCAACTTCTTTGCCTAATCTGAATTAACTATATAACTATTATATATATTAACTATATAACAGCAACAACATGTGTAGGTCACATGTATTTATGCTGAACTTTGCTTTTATAAAGTTTTTGTTTTCTTTAAAAATATTTGCATTTTTAAAGTTTTTGTACTACAGAGGCATTTTCTGCAAAGGAGAAGGATAAATTTTCTCTTATGAGGAAGACCTTTGTTTGTTTGTTTTTGTTTTGAGATGGAGTCACATCCTGTTGCCCAGGTTGGAGTATGGTGGTGCGATCTCGGCTCACTGCAACCTCCTCTTCCCAGGTTCAAGTGATTCTCCTGCCTCAGCCTCCCAAGTAGCTGGGACTATAGGCGTGTGCCACCACATCCAGCTAATTTTTTACTTTTAGTAGAGACAGGATTTCACCATGTTGAGCAGCCTGGTCTCCAACGAGGAAGACTTTTCTATGAACTCTTCTCAATCACTTTCATTTTCAAGAACTTATTCTCTCTTGTGAAATTCTATAATAAACAACAGACTCATCCAAAGGCTTTTTTATTTTTATTTTTTTGTCACAAAACAGATCATTAGTCAATTACCTAGTGTTTACTGAGGGCTTACCATGTGTTAGATAAAAGATGTAAGAGGAGGCATAAGACCCTGCCCTATTCAGGGAGGCAAGCTGTATGCTGCACAGAAACAAAAGGAACCTATGATGTCAGTCAAACAAAACTCCAGCAATGACACAGGAAGTCCAGCAGACAGGTAATTGCACCAAATTTGGGAGCCCAGGGGAAGATGTGTGAAGCTGATTACATTAAGAATGTTCTGAGGAATATCAAGGTTTAAATCAGCAGAGTGGAGAACAGGAGATTATTATGGATGTGAAACCTGAAGGTCCAGAGGACACAGTTAGGCACAACAGATAACAAGGTCAGTGAGAAGACTGCCACAGCTGTAACAGAGGATTGGTCTGGGGTGATGAAGAAAGATGAGGCAGAAAAGCATTTTAGGATTAACTATGGAGCTCCTCTCCTGCCAAGATGAAAAGTCAAGACTTGTGTTGTGAGCACTGAATGTGTGAACAGAGGTTGCAGTTTCAGAGTTTGAGCACAGAGCTAGAGATATCTGAATTTGACTCTTGGCATAAAAAGCTACCACCTGCAGGACTTGGGCAAGTTGCTTTATTTCGTCAAGCCTTCACTTCTTCCAATATAAAATTGAATTAATAAAATAATATAGGTCTCCTATGAGATAAGGTCTTTTAATGGAGTAGGTGCTAAAAATATATTTTGCTATTCTTTTTTAGTATTAGTTATGGTTTTTGTTTGTTTTTGGATAGCAATTATGTTGATATGTAATTGTTTTTCTTCCGAGCTTCTCAGTAATTATCCAGGTCAGAATATGCCTTAGAATAATACATCTTTTTGAACCTAGTGTCATCATCCTACTAGTTTTTGGAGCCTACAAATTTTCCCTGATTATGGGATCATGGGCTTTGAATTACAATTTATCTCTAGTCAGTGATTTTTAACATTTTGGGAGTTATAACCTTTTGGAATGGTTTGACATTGTGGCATTTTTAAAAATTAAAAAGAAAACATAATATAAAACTTTACAATAAAAAATAGAAAGAAACATACAAATAATTTTGTTTTTATACTTAAGGAGTATAGCTGACTCAATGGGTAGACGTAATCAGCAACTTTAAAAGAGTTTTCTCCTTCAACAAAAATATTCCCCTCATTGACCTCCTATGGTGCCTGAAATTCTAGCATATGCTCTCCTCCTTAAGGAGCCATGGACCCAGCAGGAGCATATTGATACAATGATGGTTTTTACAGCATTATATTCCCTGGGAGGGGCAACACATTAACCAGTGAACACACCAAAAGGATGTGTATCATTTCATCTCTTACTGATCACATAGTCTATTACTCTTCTCCAATAGTATGGAGATTCTTCAAAAGTAGCCAATGACAAAATAGGAATAATAGCAAATACTTATTGTACTTGCTGCATGCCAGGTATATACAATTCTCACAACAGTTTTTCGAGGTAGGTGCTATCACTGCCCTCATTTTACAGTTGAGGAAACTGAAGTACAGTGAGCTGCCTAACTTTCATATAATAAGTTATAGGTCTTGGATTTAAACTCAGGACCTCTGCCTCCAAGTCTGGTCCTTAACCATTATACAAACTGTCTTGGCCTTTGAAATGGTTACCTACTTCCTTCTCCAAGACTAATGATGGTAGCTTTTTGTGAGACATTAAAGAAATTAAGGTAGATCTGATGTATCTATAGTGAATGTCTTTGGTTGTATACATGTGTGTCCTCTCTGGGGATAGGAGTTGCCTGGAAAGGGCAGCTACGCTTCTGAAAGGCTATGTAAGGCCAGCAAAGTCACAGCCTAAATCAAGAGAAATAAAATAGTCTGGCTTCTTGTGCCTGAATGGCATAAAGGCATTAAAACTGAATGGCTAAGGGCATTTTCTTGACATTTTCACACTATAAAACCAAGTTCTCTATAACTCTCTATAGCCAAAATATTAGCCAGTAATGAAAATTATGTATTCATATTGTACCACATATTCTGGGAACCTAATTTTATCATCAGACACCTGCACAGAGATGCTAATGCAGAAAATCAAAGCTAAACATCTCACATTACCCATACTTACCCAGCAGAAAAACTGATCCTGAAAAAGTGGAGCACAAAATAGGAGAGTTTTGATAGGGGAAAGGCTGAAAATGAGAATTAAGGGAACATGAGAGTCCAGAATATTTAAGAAGCAGAGCATATAATCAGAAAGGGCTCTAAAAGATGAGTAGAGAGGTGTAAAATATGGAGGACTTGGCCAGTTCTTGGCATATGTTATCTAAAAGTTTAGCAACCCAAAGATTGTATGCCAATAATTGTGGAAGACTACATTTTCAAAAGATGAGCAAAGCAATACACACTCTTCTATAGTGTAATGTTGCTGCTCCACCATCAAGTCTATTTCTTTACCCCTTTGAATCTGGGTGATCCAGGGCCAGCGACTATGTTGTGCAATATAGTGTGGCAGAAGTGACACTGTGAATCTAATGTCCATGATGAGAAGCCCAAAGTTCATGTAGTAGCCATGTATACGTGTTCCTGTAGACAGCCTCAGATCCCAGCTGACAGCCAGCATCAACTTCTAGCCTTGTTAGAGAGCTATCTTGGATATCTAGACCAATCCATCCTTCTGATGATACCAGCTCTAGCTATTGTCTGAATGCAACCACATGAGAAGCTTTGAGCAAAAACTGTCTAGGTAAGTTCAGTCAGTGCTCAGAACTGTGAAGGTATTATTGGTTGGTGCAAAATTCATTGCAGTTTCAAATGCACCATTACAAGTAATGGCAGAAACAACAATTACTTTTGCACCAACTATATAATAAATTGTTATTTTAAGCTATTAAGTTTTAGGGTGGCTTGGTACACGGAAATGGTTAACCAGAATCCTAATGTAATGAAAAAGGATAAAGCTTAATGCCATCTAAACAGTTCCCAACAGCTAAAACCTAAGCAGAAGAAATATTAGGATATTAATACACCAGTATATAGCATTTATGAAGACACACTAGACATGCTTTCCCCTTGATGAGACCTTGAGTCTTCACTCCAGCAAGGACCACCATGTCTAATTCTTTAGAATAATAAAGGTTTACCTGCTTCATGAGATCTTTGGTTTTGTTCTTTTGAATCAATGCACTACAGAATCAGGCTGGAGATCTTCCAAGTCTATGCTTAACTGCAGCTTCTATGAGCACTTCCTTCTCTAATTCCACCTGACTAGTCATGAAGTCCCATTAGGACATACAGAATAACAGATAGGGAGAGCATTTTAAAAAAACTTTTTATTTCCATCGATTTTTGGGAAACCGGTGATATTTGGTTACACAGGTAGGTTCTTTAATGGTGATTTGTGAGATTATGGTGTGCCCATCATCTGAGCAGTATACACTGAACTCAGTTTGTAGTCTTTTGCCCCTCACCCCCATCCCACCCTGTCCACTGAGTGCCCAAAGTCCATTGTATCATTCGTATGCCTTTGCATCCTCCACACTTAGCTCCCACTTTTGAGTGAGAACATATGATGTTTGGTTTCCCATTCCTTAGGTACTTCACTTAGAATGATAGTCTCCAATTCCATCCAAGTTGCTGTGAGTGCCATTAGTTTGTTCCTTTTTATGGTTGAGTAGTATTCCATTGTGTGTTCATATATATATACACACACATACACACACACACACATTCTGGTTGTCTATATGTATAAGGGTGTGTGTGTGTGTATATATATATGTATCTGGTTGTCGATATAAATATATAGACACACACAATGGAATACTACTCATATACACAAACCAAAATTTGTTTATCTACTCGTTGACTGATGGGCATTTGGGCTGGTTCTGCAATTGCAAATTGTGTTGCTATAAACATGCGTGTACAATTATCTTTTTTGTATAATGACTTCTTTTCCTCTGGGTAGATACCCATTAGTTAGATTGCTGGATCAAATGGTAGTTCTACTTTTAATTTTTTAAGGAATCTCCAGACTGTTTTCCATAATGGTTGTACTAGTTTACATTCCCACCAGCAGTGTATAAGTGTTGCCTTCTCATTGCATACACACCAACATCTATTATTTCTTGATTTTTGGTTTATGCATTCCTGCAGGACTAAGGTGGCACTGCATTGTGGTTTTCATTTGCAATTCCCTGATCATTAGTGATGTTGAACATTTTTTCATATGTTTGTTGGCCATTAGTGTATCTTCTTTTGAGAGTTGTCTATTCATGTCCTTTGCCTGTTTTCTGATGGGATTGTTTTTTTCTTGCTAATTTGTTTGAGTTTTTTGTAGATTCTGGAAATTAGTCCTTTGACAAATGTATAGATTTTGAAGGTTTTTTCCCACTCTGTGGGTTGCCTGTTTACTCTGCTGACTGTTCCTTTTGCTGTCCAGAAGCTCTTCAGTTTAATTAAGTCCCACATATTTACCTTTGTTTTTGTTGCATTTGCTTTTGGAGAGAACTTAGAAATAAATCCAAATACTTACAGCCAACAATCTTCAACAAAGCAAACAAAAACATAACAGAGGGAACAGACACCCTTTTCAACAAGTAGTGCTGGGATAACTGGCAAGCCACAATGTAGCAGAATGAAACTGGAACCTCATCTCTCACCTTATACAAAAATCAACTCAAGATGGATCAAGGACTTAAATGTAAGACCTGAAACCATAAAAATTCTAGAAGATAACAGGCAGAACATTTGAAACTAAACCAAGGGGCTGAGAATTCCACTTCCATTTTTCATTCTTCAACTACTGGTGATCATTTTTTATGAAGACAATAAAAAATTAATATGGTATTGACCCAAAGGAGATCCACTGAGCTAGGGAATTATATAGTGAGCTACTCTGTTTTTATCTTCATCTCCTAAATTTCTGTCAAATATTCTTCAGGTGTGCCATAAAAAATCATTTTAGGAACCTGCAAAATATAGCAAGCAGTTGCTATCGTACTTGGGTCTGTGGTTATTATCCATGAAGTTGTGCTTCTTCTACATCCTTCCCATCCTCCTTTTGTTTTGATGTGGCTACTTGCAGATTGTTATCTGTTTTCTCATCTCCCAGATGCCTTCTAAACATGCCTGATCATTTCCCTTGTTTAGTTCAATTTATATATATTTGATCTTTTTCTTCTTTGATTAAAAGTCAGCAGCAATTCAGTTAGTAGCACAAACATTAGCAGTTACCAGTAAGCTGAGGCCAGAAGTGCATGAGTTTCATTTTTCAGCTTCCTAAACTCCCATTCCTATATATTATTTTGGAGAAGATTATACTGTAATTCTAATGCTGCCTTTCTTGTTAAAATAAAGGCAAAAATGTGTCCCATGAGGAGCAATAATGAATCTTTCTGGAACTCATCTATTAATGGAATTCAAAGCATTCCTGGAGACCAGATCCCAAGGTGGCAAAATAAATCATATCATTTAGATATGTAAGGGCCTTTAGAAAAGTTCTACTTGCATATATTCTGTTTGGAAAGTCGAATGTGGAGCGATCTAGAGGATTAGAATTCCTGAGTAGAGCTTTATTTAGGCATGATGATTCAGAGTGCAGATGGGCAGTGACAATCAAAGATCTGGAGGGAGGGCTCTGGTGATAGACCAAGCCTGGAATAAAGACAGTTCAGGAGGGCAGGCAGGTTCCAGCTGAACCCTTTAACAGCAGCATAATTGATAGCACCCTGCTGTCTCATTGCTGTGGTGAAGATATGGACCTATGCTCATGTCCTCACAAAAAGGTTGTCCTTTTTTTTAAAAGCTGATTCTAAAAAAAAAAAGACTACATTTTTTTCCACACCCAGCATCATTCAGGGTCTGTGTCCAACAAGAAGAGCATCTGCTCCATGCAGCTGAGAGGGCACATGGGGTGTTTCTATCTTGGCATAACTTGCCAGATCTGAGTTCCTAATGTCTTCATGGGACCTGATTTTTTTTTTTAAATAAATAAACTACTTCAAAAACAAAAGTAGAAGCCACAAAACAGAAGATAAATTTACAAAATCAATCCAGATCAGTAGTTCCAATACTAAATCTAGAAATTAGATTGCCTGATTGTCAGTGAACTGCTTTTCCCACTGCACATTTTAATTTTTGTTTGGTATGTGCCCATGTGCACATGTGTGGGTTTGTGTGTTACTGTGCATATGTGTGTGTGTTACTGTGCATATGTATGTCTAGGCCATTATGATGTTTTTCTTTCACTTATACATTCACTTATTCTTTTTATTCATATGTTCAACAGAAGTTTGTAGAGTACTATGTTCCATGCACTATATTATGCTCTGGGCTATCAAATTGAATGACACAAATCTCATCTGTCCTTACAACCTGATCAGAGAGATAAATACACAAACAATAGAGGGTAAGGGCTGTAACAGAAGCATGGGCCATGTGCTACTGGAGCACTTGGTGGGGGAGTGCCTTATCTTTCTGGAAGCGTCAGGAAGCCATCTCAGAGGAGTTGCTATTGAAAAAACAATTGCAGGCTCCATGAAAGCTAGAACTCTGGTTCTGTCACTTGCTTGCTATGAGAACTTGAAGAAGCCTCTGACCTCTCAATACCTCACTTTCCTCATCTGGCAATACTATCTGGTAATAATAATGGTATCTTCCTCAAAAGATTGTACAACAGATTAATGAAGACTGCTCACGTCAAGTGCTTCAAAAAGAGTATGACTCCATACATGTTAGCTATTTTTATGGCTAATGTTAAGGGTTTGAGTGGAAAAGAGACAGGGAATAAAAATATTAGTTAGGCAGGAAAAGAGCATAAACTTTATAGACCATGATATGAAGTTTAAATGTTATTTATATCCAAAAACATGCCATGAAGAAGATCTTAAGCAGGATATTGGCCTGATTAAACATACATCTATAATAAGATTCCTTCATGGTTTATGTACATAGGAAAAAGAATCATGAGAGTCCTGTAGTAATGCAAATGAGATGAGTACTTGAACTAGAGACAGTGGAAGCAAAGGAGGAGTGTGAATAGAAAATATTATAAAGACATAACTTAGGGTATTTGGAGATAATAGATTGCATAACAAATAGCATAATATAAAGGTATATTTTGCTTACATAACTAGGTAGACAACAAGGATATTCACTGAAATAAGAAACTCAGGAAAAGAGCAAGTTGAAAACAATATAGTAAGTTAGTTTTTAGACATGATGACCTGGAGGCATTTATGGGCTCTCATATCAGGTAGCTCTAAACAGACGTCAAGGGTTGAATTCTTATTCAACATGCATTTGGAAATAATAGAAATAGTAATCCTGAATTTAAGTATACTTGAGTCATAAAATGTTTGAGATAATTAAACCAAAATTTACTGGTGATTACTATAGGCTAGGACATGTACTAATATATTTGTATGAATAATCCCACAAGTTACACAAAACAACCCCTGAGGCAGATACTATACGGTTTCCATTCCACATATTAGGGAAATGTTTTAAAAGCTTAAGTAACTTGCCCAAAGTCACTGTCTTAGTCCATTTTCTGTTGCTTATAACCAAATACCTGAAACCGGGTAAGTTGTAAATAATTTTATTTCTTACAACTATGAAGGCTAAGAAGACCAAGTTTGAGGAGTTGCATCTGCTGAGAGCCTTCTTGCTGGTGAGGACTCTGAAGAGTCCTGAGGTGGTGCAGGGCATCACATGGCAAGGGAGCTGAGCATGCTAACATGCTGTCCTCAGGTCATTTTTTTCTCTTCTTATAAAGCCACCAATTCCCCTCCCATGATAACTCACTAATCCATTTACCCATTAGTCATTAGAAAGCGCCCTCATGACTCAATCACCTCTTAAAGGCCCTGCCTTTTAACACTGCCACATAGGATTAAGCTTCAACAGGAATTTTGGTGGGGACATTCAAACTGTAGAAGTCACATAGATAACGAGTAGGAAATGGAAATGCATCAATTACTATTAGGTTCCTGTGAGGGACAGATCATTCAACATACTAGTAAATTAAATAAATGTAATTTATTTCCTTTTTGTTTCAAATAAGTCTAGAGGGACCCAAGTTCACTCTAATTTATTTTTCTGAAATATTTAGCATGTGGTTTTCTTCTCAGAATCCATAATGTCTGTATTTCAACTATCAGAAAAGATCAGAAAAGGAACTAGAATATGCCATTTTATTTTAAGTATATTTTCTAGAATTTGAACACCATGATTCTGCTGACATCCCATTTTCAATATGTAGTTACAGGACAGGCCTAGCTGCAAGGGAGGCTGGGAAATGTACTACTTTTCCCTTGGGAAGCTAGTGTCCACTTAAAAGTTGGGGGTTCTATTACTAAGTAGGTAGTGGAAAATACATCCTGGGGACTGACAGTCTCTACTGGAGGGATTCACTAGGAGAAAAAAAAAAAAAAGTAAAGTTTAAAAAATCTTTAAAGACATCAGTTAAATTCCTGGAGTACCACAGCCTTGAATGAAGCACCTGGAGAAAATGAATCCAAGGAGTACAGTAGTTAGAATATGTCAGAGACATTCATCATTACCATCATAAGAATGCTTCAATTGGGTAGATATCTAGGCCAAACAGTAGACAAAGTACTTCAAAAAATAAAACTTCTGGTAGAAACTGGTGCACACAATACAGATGACTCTGTTGAAGAGAAGCATAAAAAAATCAGGAAAGAAGTTTTAACCAGGTATACATAAAGAATCAATTTGGTGATACTCACACTTTAAGGATAGAGTAATAACAAGCCAAGGTAATGAAAGATGATTATTTCCTTACCAAATGTTTGTTCAAATTACAAAGGGTTCACCTCATGTTTTCTGTAAATAGTGAACTTCCCTGGTGCACCTAAACTAGAATTCAGTTTAAATACATTAAATTTACAGGCAATTTCAGAAACACATTATGAGGAAAGTTAGATGTACTCGAAGTTCCTAAAGTTAGACGTACTCAAGTTTCTTAGGCATAGAAAGGAATGGAATTAGTGCACAGAAAATCACTGCACATAAATATTTAGATTTGAGAAGGTGGAACAAGTGTTTACTTTCAAAGGGAGTTCTTCTGGGGAGACAGGTTTTTTTGTTGCTGTTGTTGTTGTTTATTTGTTTGAGACAGAGTCTCACTCTGTCACCCACACTGGAGTGCAGTGGTGGGATCTTGGCTTACTGCAACCTCCGCCTCCTGGGTTCAAGCGATTCTCATGCCTCAGCCTCCCAAGTAGCTGGGACTACAAGTGTGCACCACCGTGCCTGGCTAATTTTTTGTGTTTTTAGTAGAGACAGGGATTACCATTTTGTCTAGGCTAGTCTCAAACTCCTAACCTCAGGTGATCTGCCCACCTCAGCCTCCCAAAGTGCTGGGATTACAGACGTGAGCCACTGCTCCTGGCAGACAGGTTTTTTTTTTTCTTTTTTTGAGACGGAGTCTGGCTCTGTCGCCCAAGCTGGGGTGCAGTGGCGCGATCTTGGCTCACTGCAGCTCTGCCTCCCGGGTTCACCCCATTCTCCTGCCTCAGCCTCCTGAGTAGCTGCGACTACAGGTGCCCACCACCACACCCGGCTAATTGTATTTTTAGTAGAGACGGGGTTTCACCGTGTTAAGCCAGGATCGTCTCGATCTCCTGACCTCGTGATTCACCTGCCTCGGCCTCCCAAAGTGTTGGGATTACAGGTGTGAGCCACCGTGCCCGGCCGAGACAGGTTTTATATAAGACACTAAATAGCATATGCCAAGGGCTCCTAAACATAATCTCCAAATAAAAATCTCCTGAATGCTTTTATTAGTCAGGGTTCTGCAGAGAAACAGAACCAACGGGATATATAAATTTATAGTTTATATAGACATCTCTATATAAATATATAGGTATAGACTTGGAGATATAAATATGTAGATATATACATACATGTAGTAAAATATTTTTATAAGGTATTGCCACATGTGATAATGGAGGCTGAAAAATCCCAAGATCTTTCATCTACAAACTGGATACCCAAGAAAGCCAATGGCATAGTTCAGAGGCCTGAGAACTGGAGGACCAATGGTGTAGATTTCATTCTGTGTTCAAAAGCCTGAGAACTAGGAGCAATGAGGGCAAAAATTTGACATTTCATTTGACATAGTGAGGCAGCATTAATAAACTCTCCTCTTTATTTTTGTTTTATTTAGGCCCTCAATAGATTATATAATGCCTACTCACATTGGGAAGGTTTATCTACTTTACTCATCCCACCAATTCAATTGTTAATATCTTCCAGAAACATCTACATGAATATACCTAAAAGTGATGTTTAATTAGCTATTTGGGCATCATGACCCAGTCAAGTTCACACACAAAATTAACCATTATAATACTCTTGTTCTATGCTGAGGCTAATTCTCATGAGTCTTTACATAATATTGAAAAATAGTTTGGGAATTATGTCAATGACTTATAAACAACTTCATAGACCTGAGTTATATTAAAAAAAAATAGAAAACCATACCATCCATACACATATTTACAAACCATTCAGCCAGAAACATTTAAAGATACAACTTGAAGGACAACCACAGGCTTTGAGTCCTTGGGATGCATACACCCGCCCTTGCCTTTATAAGTCAAACATGGTACAGCATGTCCCCATTGCATTCTACCCCAAAGGTGAGTTGGTCTCTTTCTAGATCTGGTTCTGTGATTAAAATGTTTTCTGATCCTAGGCACATTCTAGGAAAAGAAGGTTCTTTTACCACCTTCTCTCCCAAACCCCATCCTTCATGTCTGCCATTTTTAGCTTAGTGAAGCCTGAAATTTCACCCTTAGAAAATTATTACTTTATCTTAAATTCAATAACACATTTTCACCTCTGTTATATAAATGTTTCTAGCAGGAGAAAACAGAAATGTTGCCCTTTATTTATATCTCAAGCCCCAAAGAAAGAATTCACACAACTGAGGTTTGTGAATAAAGCATATAAAAATGCAAATTTTCAGTATATTTCTACTTCCCTGTTTCCATACTGTACTTGATACTTAGAAAATAAACCCCAACTTGTTTAAGAACCTCCTCAAAAGAGCTTCCTCTGGAAAATTTTTAGCAGGAAAATGAAATATTTTTTTCTAAACAGCCTTTTCCATTTTTTCATCTGTGGTAATAATGGAAGTTAAATCTTTGGCTTCAGTCAAACTATCCTCATTATTTCTGGATAGGGCTGGTGCTTTTCTGTCCTCTTATCTTTACTAATGCTATTTTCTACATGAATAGCCCTCAATACTTTTTTCTGTCTTTCATGATTCAAATATACTTTTAGTGAAGTAAACCATACAAAATGTCAAATGTATACAGCTCCATACATTTTTACTAAATGAGCACACCTTTGCAACCGCCTTCTGGATCAATAAACAGATCATTAAAATACCCTAGAAACCCCTTTAGTGCTCTTGTTGAACACTTCTCTTCTCTGTCTGGGGAATGCAGACAGAGAAAAAAGACATTAACAGAATTTTTCTTTAAGTTTATTTACATATGGAATTTGCATACACATGAGGAGACTCAGTGATGAGTGCTGTGGTCTGAATGTTGGTGTTCCCCTAAAATTTATGTGTTGGACCTTAATACCCAAAATGATAGCATTAATATTGGGGCTTTTTAGAAGTGATTAAGTCATTAGAACTCCAACCTCATGAGTAGGATTAGTCCCCTTAAAAAAGAGGTTGAAGGGAGTTGCCTTGCCTTTTCTGCAATGACAGGACACACAAAGGGTGCCATCTGTGAGAAATAGACCCTCACCAGACACCAAATCTGCTCGCTCCTCAATCTTAGATTTCACAGCCTCCAGAACTGTAAGCAATAAATACATTTTTATTGTTCATAAATCTAGGGTATTTTGTTATAGCAGCTTGAATAAATTAACACAAGGAGTAACTCATAAGGTGATCAGACTTTGGAGCTTAAATATCTTAACACAGGTTAATAAATTATTAAAAAGTGGCTAAACAAAGAAAAAAAAGGGGATTGGCTTCTAGGGATGAAAGATTGTAGGAAAGTGACTTGGGAATGCATGGAAAATACGGTTTGTTGAGTACAATTTTTATGCCGATGAACTGTTCTCTTTTTTATACAGGAGAAGGAAACAGCTTTATGAATGTGAAAGGGGAAATTTATGCCCTGATTTTAGGCAGAAAAGAAGAGGGCAGAGTGTTCTTCCTGTGTTGACTGTTTTTCAATTACCTTAAGCTCAAAATAAGTTTCTGCTAACTTGGCATATTCTGATCCCCTTTCCCACTTTCCACTTACTAGAACCACCCTAGCTGCTTCCCGCTAATGGGTAATCACTAGCTTGACATCTATTACCATTGTTTTTTTTTTGTTTTTTGTTTTTTGAAAAAACTGCCTTTGAAATATATTTTAAACGAAAAAATAAAATATATATGCTTTTGTGCCTGAAATATTCTCTTAATGTTGCATTATATTGTCTGTGATGTTCATCCAGGTTAATAGTTGTAGATTATGTATTTTCAAGGCTTTATAGTGGTTTATTTTTATAAAAATGCCACAACCTGTTGATCAACTCTACAATTAATAAATATTGGATGTTTCCAGTTTGGGAATAACATAAATGGTGCTACTGTAATCAAAACAGGTCCATCGCCCAGTGTACACGGTGAGTTAATACACAGAGACACTGGGTTGCAACAGAGAAAGAGGTTTAAGTTTAGAACTGCTGAACCTCCATCCAAATCCATCTTTCTGGATTTGGACACCTCAAATCCATCTTTCTGGATTTGGACACCTCAAATCCATCTCTCTGAGGAGTTCAGGGCTAAAGTTTTTAAGGATATTGGAGTGGACTGAAGTGTGGAGATCCTTGATTAATCAAAGAATGCAGGGTGAAGTCATGGGACAGGGAAATTTTCTCATGCTGATTCAGTTCATTGGTGGGGCTCTTTAAACTAGCTGGCATTAGCATTTCCAATGAAATGCAGAATCTGCTTAATGTATTCTTTGCTTTTTTTTTTTTTTTTTTTTTTTTTGAGATGGAGTCTCTCTCTGTCGCCCAGGCTGGAGTGCAGTGCAGTGGCACAATCTCAGCTCACTGCAAGCTCTGCCTCCCCGATTCATGCCATTCACCTGCCTCAGCCTCCAAAGTGGCTGGGACTTCAGGCGCCCACCACCACGCCCCGCTATTTTTTTGTATTTTTAGTAGAGACGGGGTTTCACCGTGTTAGCCAGGATGGTCTCAATCTGACCTTGTGATCTGCCCGCCTCGGCCTCCCAAAGTGCTGGGATTACAGGCGTGAGCCACTGTGACTGGCCTTGATCTATTATTAAATGAAAACCTTATAATCCTAATTTCAGAGATTTTGTCTAAAAGGACAATGGGGATGCAAATGGTCAGTATCTAGTGTTGTACGGTTCTTAGTTATAAGGAAATGGGTCAAAGTGCAACCTTGATTAATGCTTAATTATAACTATTTCTGTTCAGAACTCTTGCTAACCCAGTGAGGACAGCCTCACTGCTATGAATATTATTAAATGCTATTTGGTAAATATGCAAGTATTTTTGTTAGATATATAACCCGGAGAGAAATTGTTTGGCAATAGGTATGTGTATAAACAACTCTAGTAGATATGACCACACAGGTGCAATAAACAAGAGTTCTGAATGTTTCATACACCCACAAACATTTGATTTTTTTAAATTTTGTCCATTCTAGTAAGTGTGTAGTGTTACTGCATATATTATTAATTTACCCTTTTTAATGACCAGAGATGATGAAGGTTTTTTTCATAGTTTTGTTGACTGTTTGGAAAACTATTGTTTTTTTTTTTTCTTTTTTTTTGTAAAGTTTTACTCTTTGCTCATTTTACTGTTCACCTGTTGGCATTTTGGTTACAATTCGGAGAGTTCTTTGTATATTGAATATGATTCTTTTATAGGTAACTGTATTACAAATATCTTTTCTCACTTTGTGATTTGAATTTCTAACTCTTAACAGCATATATTGATTTAACGAAGGGTTTAAAGTAGTCCAACTTATCATCTTTCTTATGATTAGTGTGTTTTCTGTCCAGTATATAAAATATTTGCATATAGCCTGAAGGCCATATTTTCTCTCTTTGTTTATTGCTCTTTAGAAGTTTTCACTTTAAAAAAAAAATGGTGGCTTTACTGAGATATGATTCACATACCATAAAATCTACCTATTTAATAGTTTGAGGTACAATTAAGGTGTTTTTTTTTTTTTTCCTTACAGTTAAAGGTTCAACTTGCTAGTTTTTAGTGTATTTACAGATATAAACAATCATCACCACGGTCAATTTTAGAACATTTTCATCATCTTCAAAAGAAACCCCATAGCCTTTATCTATCATTCTCCTAACTCTCTGCACCTCCAAGCCCTAAGTAACCACTAAGTTACTGTCTGTTTCTATAGGTTTGCATATTCTAGACATTTATTACAAATGGACATATATAACATGTAATTTCTTGTTTCTCTCACTCAACATAATATTATCAAAATTCATCTATGTTTTATAGCATGTATCAAGATTTCTTTTCTTCATATGGATAAGATTCAATGTTATAAATACAGTTGGCCCTTTAAAAAGATAGATTTGAACTGCTCAGGTCTATTTTATGCATGAATTTTCTTCTGCTTCTGTCACTCTTGATACAACAAGACCAACCCCTCCTCTTCCTTCTTGTCTTTAGCTTACTCAATGTGAAGATGACCACAAGGGTTAAGACTTTAATGATGATCCACTTCCACTTAAAAAATAATATATTTTCTCTTCCTTATGATTTTTTAACATTTTATTTTCTCAATTTACTTTAAGAATATAGTATATAACACATATAACATGAAAAAATACGTGTTAATCAAAGTTTATGTTATCACTAAGGTAGACAGTACACTACTAGAAGTTAGGATTTTTGGGAGTTGAAATTTACATGTGAATTTTTGACTGCCTGTGGGGTCAGACCCTATAACCCCCAAGTTGTTCAAGAATCAACTGTATACCACCTTTTCTCTATCCATTCATCATTTGATGGACATGTAGAAGTTTTATTTTTTTATCTTACCTTTTATTGTATATTTACATTTGCCATCTATCTAAAATTGACTTACGTGTGCTTATGAGGTAGAAATTTAAGGTTCATTTTTTCCCTTATGAATATTAAATTGATGCAGACTTATTTAAAAAGCCATCTTTTTCCTACTGTATTATAAATTATGCATCAAGTCTTGTATATATGTGAGTTTCTGCTCTTTCTATTCTATTTTAGTTGTATATCTGCTTATCCTTGTAACAAGTCCAGAAAATTTTAATTAGAATAGGGTGACCATTATAATCTAAGATTTCCAAATCTTTTAGGGTTTGTTTCTTCTTAAGAATGCCTAGACTGTACTTGTCCCTTGCATTTCCGTATATTATTTTTTTAATGAGCTTGTCAATTTCTTTTGAAAAATGGCTGAGATTTTTATTGGACTTACAATGGATATATAGATCACTTCGTGGAGAATTATCTTTACATTGAATCTTCCATTCCATAACGTTTACAATGTACATCTCCACTCCATTTATTCTTTGAAGAAATCTTGTACATTTTTGAGAGATATTCAATATTTCAATGTTTTTTAAAGATAGTGTAAATGGCTTGTTTTTTCTCTTTCTATATCTTTTTACTTGGGGCACATCTGAATTTGCCAGAAATTGTGAATACTCATTTTTTAATTTTCACTCCTAGTATAAGTGAATGTCTAATCTCTATTGTATTAATCCATTTTCATGCTACTATGAAGAAATAAATACTTGAGACTGGGCAATTTATAAAGAAAAGAGGTTTGACCGGGTGCAGTGGCTCATGCCTGTAATCCCAGTGCTTAGGGAGGCCGAGGCAGGTGGATCACCTGAGGTCAGGTGTTCAAGACCAGCTTGGCCAATATGGCAAAACCCTGTCTCCACTAAAAATACAAAAACTAACTTGGTGTGGTGGTGCATCCCTGTAGTCCCAGTTACTTGGGATGCAGGCTGAGGCAGGAGAATCGCTTGAACCTGGGAGGTGGAGGTTGCAGTGAGCCGAGATCACACCACTGCACTCCAGCCTGGGTGACAGAGCAATACTCTGTCCTAAAAAAGCAAACAAACAAAACTCCAGGCATGGTAACTCACACCTGTAATCCCAGCACGTTGGGTAGCCGAGGTGGGCGGATCACCTGAGGTCGGGAATTTGAGACCAGCCTGACCAACATGGAAAAAGCCTGTCTTTACTAAAAATACAAAATCAGCCAGGCGTGGTGGGGCATGTCTGTAATCCCAGCTACTTGGGAGGCTGAGGCAGAAGAATCGCTTGAACCCGGGAGGCAGAGTTTGTGTTGAGCTGAGATCATGCCATTGCACTCCAGACTGTGCAACAAGAGCAAAACTCCATCTCAAAAAAAAAAAAAAAAAAGTAAAAAAAGTTTAATGGACTCTTTGTTCTACATGGCTGGGGAAGCCTCACAATCATGGCAGAGGTGAAGGATGAGCAAAGGCATGTCTTAGGTGGTGGCAGGTGAGAGAGCGTGTGCAGGGGAATGGCCCTTTATAAAAACATAAGATCTTGTGAGATTTATTCAGTATCATGAGAACAGCACAAGAAAAACCCACCCTCATGATTCAATTACCTCTCACTGAATCCCTCCAATGACACATGAGGATTATGGGAGCTGCAATTCAAGATGAGATTTGGGTGGGGTCACAGCCACACCATATCATCCATGAAAGCATAAATTCTTCCGTAAGCCAATATCTTCCATCTCTCTATAAATCTTCTCCCCCTCCAATTAATTTGTCACTATCAAATCTTTTACTACCTTTGGCATATCTTTCATTTCCAAGTATTACTTAGTAGTGTAGCTAATAAAGTACAGTTTTCTTTGGTATAAGTCTTATTCATCATATAGTCCGTGTAACATAATTTCCTACCTAGAAAGCTTCAATAGAGCTTTAATTGTCTAGAGAAGATAAATGAGAAGCTGAAAATAAATAGATAGACTTGGCAATCGATGAAACTGGTACAATTATTTGTGTGTGTGTTCTTCCTACTCCTCTTCCCATTCTTCACTCTCTCACCCTGCCTGCCAGATAAACAATACTCATGAAAAGTCACTCTTCTCACCTGAACCCTTTAGCAAGGCCTCATGTTCCATTTAGGGACTGATGTCTTGTAACAAACATCGCTGTCTGCTGAGGGGAAGGATTTCTCCAAACTCTGATGGAGAACTGGTTGGGCAGACCACATTCACTTTCTGGGAAAGTTATGTGTGATGTGGAGACTCAGTTTCCTCATCTGGAAAATGTAAAGCACCTATAAAATGTACTGAATTGATTTAAGTTCCTTCATGTTACTCATAAAAAAGCATGGCAAATATTTTTACCCTAAGGTACTAAATGATGATATTACCATTACTAAATTAATATTATATACTTGCTTGCTCCAGAAAGTACACCACAGAGATATTAAACATAAAATAACATTTCATAGGCAACCTCTTATTCTACCTTTGCATATCACCTTTCTTACATGAGTGGGTTTAAACTCTTAACATTTTTCCACTTTCACAAAAAGATCGTATGCATCATAAAAATAATTGAGAATCTTCTAAAAAGCACATATTTCTGCTTACCAGGGTTTGCTTATATGCTTTCTACTTAAACTGTAGAGACATTAACAGGTTTAGAAAATAAAAATACAAGATGCCCAATCAAATTTGAATTTTATATTGCATCATATCAAATTTACTTATATCAAATTTGTTCATGCAATATTTGGGACATTACTAAAAATTTATTGTTTATGTCATATTCAAATACAACTGTACATTCTGCATTTTACGGTCAATCTTAACTGATCTTTTGAAAAATCTATTTGGAGAATTCCCTGGCTTTCTTTGAGATCATCTCTAGTGGGGATTTCAGGTGGGTTAACAGAAATCTTAGAAGCAATTACTAGAGGCATACATTACTTTTCCCTTTCTTTATCCCACAAGTGGACAACCAACCTGCATCTAAACTCAGGTACTTCACCGATTCTCTGGTTACTGTGATGTCTACCTTCCTAAGCTCAGCCTGTCATTCAACTAGGGCAATTGCTCCTATGCCTTCTCTTACTTAATGACTTGCTTTCACATTTATTCTTTCTTTTGCATTGCTAATTTGTCCTTCTATAGTGAATTACTTTCATTATTTAAAAAATTCTCTTGATCTTATATCTTCCTTAATCTACACCTCAGTTATAAAAAAACTATCAAGGTACTGGATACAATATCAGGCTCCCCTCATTCACTTTCCATTCTCTCCTCTGATGACTCCAGATAGTATTATCTTTTCCATTATCTCCCTTGCCAGCTGGTAAAAAGGCAAGCTTTGCCAGTGGAAGGTGCTGAGGGACAGTACAGGATGTAACGGGCTCTTCCTTGGTTCCCTGTGTTTTGTTCCTATAGACCCTACTAAATAAAGACAGCTACAGGCAACATTTATGTTAATTTTCTAAAAAAGTGTCTGAAGTGACGTAATTTACAAACTCAGAGAAGAAAACAGAGTAAGAAAGAAAAAAAAAAAAAAACTACCACAACACCATAATTCAGAGATAATTTTTTTTCTTTTTTTTTTTTTTTTTGAGACGGAGTCTCGCTCTGTCACCCAGTCTGGAGTGCAGTGGCGCGATCCCAGCTCACTGCAAGCTCCCCCTCTCGGGTTCACGCCATTCTCCTGCCTCAGCCTCCTGAGTAACTGGGACTACAGGCGCCCGGCACCGCGCCTGGCTAATTTTTTGTATTTTTAGTAGAGACGGGGTTTCACCGTGGTCTTGATCTCCTGACCTCGTGATCCGCCCACCTCGGCCTCCCAAAGTGCTGGGATTACAGGCGTGAGCCACCGCACCCGGCCCAGAGATAATTTTTATTGACATTTGGGTAAATAAATACACTGACAAAACATTTCAAGCATAAATAATATACAGTGTTAAATACATAAAATGTTTAGGCTAAGTAACTTTTTTAACTCACTGTCTCATAAAATAATATCGTTAATAAATATGACTTACAATATCATGTTCCTGTCCGCTTAATCTCTCAATATTTGAATTGCATAAATTATTTAATTATTTTAAATGTATTTCTTAAATAACTCTTTATCTAGATTTTGATTTTAAGAAAATATAAAGAACAATTTTAAAAATATACACAGATATATAGGCAGAAATCCCTTGTTGTCCATGGGGAAATGATTTCAAGGCCCATGCAGATACCAAAATCCATGGATGCTCAAATCTCTCATATAAAGTGGCATCAGGGAGAAGAGGTGGAGTGAGATGGCCAAATAAAAGGCTGCAGTAATTGTCCCCCCAACAGGAACACCAAATTTAGCAACTATCTACACAAAAAAGCACCCTCATAAGAACTAAAAATCAGGTGAGCACTCACAGTACCTGCTTTTAACTTTACATCACTGAATAAGGCACTGAAGACAGTCAAAAAGACAGACTTGAATTACCAATGCCACTTCTCCTCCATTGCCCAGTAGTAGGCTACATAGTACAGAGAGAGAATCTGGGCACTTGGGAGAAGGACAGCACAGTGATTGAAAGACATTGCATTGAATTCAGTGCTGCCCTGGCACAGCAGAAAGCAAAACCTAGTTGAACTCAGCTGATGCCCACCCACAGAGGGAGCATTTAGATCAGCCCCAGTCAGAGAGGAATCACCCATCCCAGGAGTCAGAACTTGAGTTCCAGCAAGCCTTGCCACTGCAGGCCAAAGAGCTCTGGAGTCATAAATAAACTTAAAATGATGTCTAGGCCACAAGAACTGCAACTATTAGCAAGTACTAGTGCTGAGCTGGGCTCAGAGCCAGTGAATTTGACACCAGCTAAGGCTGCTAAAGGAGTGCTTATGCCACCCCTCCCCCAACCCTAGTTTGCACAGTTCAAGGCTCAAAAAGAGACCCCTTCCATCCACTTGAGATGAGGAGAGTAAAGAGTAAGGAGAACTTTGTCTTGCTATTTGGATACCAGTTAAACAATAGTTGGATAGGGCACTGTTAGAGTTGTGAGTCCCACGTTCTAGATCCTAGCTCTCGGAAAACATTTCTAGACACATGTTGTATCAGAAGGGAACCCACTACCTTGAAGGGAAGGACACAGTCCTGGAAGGACCCATTACCTGCTGACTAAAGAGCCCTTGGTCCCTGAATAATCTCTAGTGATACCCAGGTACACCATAAGCCTCGGATGAGGCTCTGAGATGTGCTGGTTTCAGGTGAGTCCCAGAATATCCCAAGTTGTGGTGGCTACAGTGAGAGACTCCATCTGCTTGAGAAAAACAGAGGGAAAAAAAGAGGGACTTTGTCTTGTACCCTAAGTACTAGTTTATTTGGGTACAGCACCAAATGGGTTCATGGGTTACCCAATTTTAGGCTTTGAATCTTGGATAGAATTTCCGTTTTTGCCCTGGATCAGAAAATATCCAACTGCCATGAATGATGAGTCCCAGGCTTGGCAGCATTCACCACAAGCTAACCAAAGAACACTTGGGCTTTAAATAAAAATCAGTGGTAGCCTAGCAGTGCTTCCCAGGTGTCTGTTGTGGTGGTGGTCATGGGTGAGGCTCCTTTGCCTGTTAAAAGTGGAGGAAAGAGTAGAAAGTACTGTGTCTCATGGTGTGAGTGCAACTCAGCCACAATAGAATTGAAAACCAGGTAGATTTCTAAAGTTTTTGACTCCCAGAATGTGAAGACTAAATAAATACTTAACTCTTTGATGCCCAAACACCAACAAACATTCACAAGCATCAGTACCATCCAGGAAAATACGATCTCATCAAACAAACTAAATAAAGCTTCAAGGACCAATCCTGGAGAAGCAGAGAGATGTGACCTTTCAGACAGAGAATTTAAAATAGCTGTTTTGAGGAAACTCAAAGAAATTCAAGATAACACACAGAAAAAATTCAAAATAATATCAGATAAATTTAACAGAGAGATGGAAATAATTAAAAATAAGCAGGAATTTTGGAGTTGAAAAATGCAACTGACATACTGAACAATGCACCAGAGTCTCTTAATTGCAGAATTAATTAAGTTGGAAGAAGGAATGAATGAGCTTGAAGGCAGCCTATTTGAAAATATACAGCCAGAAAAGACTAAAGTAAAAAGAATTAAACACAGTGAGCCATGTGTTCAGGTTATAGAAAATAGCCTTAAAAGGGCAAATCTAAGAGTTATTGGCCTTAAAGAGGAGATGGAGGAAGTGATAGAAGTAGTAAATTTATTCAAAGATATAATAACCAAGAACTCTCCAAATCTAGAGAAAGATATCAATACCCATGTACAAGAAAGTTATAAAACACCAAGCAAATTTAACCTAAAGAAAACTACCTCAAGGCATTTAATAATCAAACTTTCAAAGTCAATGATAAAGACAGGATTCTAAAAACCCAAGAGAAAAGAAAAGAAGATAAGAAAAGCAGAGAAAAGAAAACAAAAGAATGACATACAATGGAACTCCAATATGTCTGATAGCAGACTTTTCAATAGAAACTTTAAAGAACAGGAGAGAGTGGTATCTCATGTTTAAAGTTCAGAAGAAAAAACAAACAAACAAACAAACAAAACCCTTGTGCCCTAGAATATCATATCCAGTGGAAATGTCATTCAAACATGAAGGAAAAATAAAGACTTTACCAAACAAACAAAAGCTGAGGGATTTTTGTCAATATCAGACCTGTCTTAAAAAAAAATGCTATAGATAGAGTACATAATCAGAAAGAAAAGGATGTTAATGAGCAATGAGAAATCATCTGAAGACACAAAACTCACTGGTAATAGTAAGTACACAGAAAAAGCACAGAATATTATAACACTATAATAGTCGTGTAGTCTTAAGTACAAAAACTAAAAGATGAACCAATCAAAAATAACTACAATAGCTTTTCAAGATATAAACAGTAAAATAAGATATAAATGGAAGCAACACAAAGTTAAAAATCAGGGTGACAAAATTAAAGTGTAGAGTTTTTACTAATTTTCTTTTTGCTTGTTAGTTTATTTATGCAAGCAGTGCTAAGTTGTTATAGCTTAAAATAGTGGGTTATAAGACAGTATTTGCAGCCTCATAATAACCTCAAATCAAAAAACATACAATAGATACACCAAAAAAATAAAAAGCAAGAAATTAAATCATACCATCAGAAAATCATTTTCACTAAAAGGAAGACAGGAAGAAAGGAAAGAAGAAAGAGAAGAGTGCAAAACAACCAGAAAACAAATAACAATGACAAGAGTAAGTCCTTAAGTATGAATAATAATACTGAATGCAAATGAAATGAATTCATCAATAAAATTACAGAATGGCTGGGGAAAAAAAAAAAAAAAAGACACAATGATCTGTTGCCCACAATAAATACACTTCACTTACAAAGACACATATAGATTAAAAATAAGAGGACAAAAATAGACCTTTCATGCCAATGGAAATCAAAACAAACAAACAAACAAACAAACAAAAACAACAACAAAAAAGCAAGAGTAGCTATCAGATAAAACTATAAAAAAGAAACAAAGAAGGTCATTATGCAATGATAAAGGAGTCAATTCAGCAGGAGGATATAGCAATTGTAAACATATTTGCTCCCAACACTGGAGTACCCAGATATATATGTAACAAATACTATCAGAGTCAAAGAGAGAGAGATACCTCAATAGAATAATAGCTGGAGACTTCACCCCATTTTCAGCATTGGACAGATCTTTTAGACAGGAAATCAAAGAAATATTGAACTTTATCTGCACTATAGAGCAAATGAATCTAAGAGATATTTACCAAACATTTCATCCAACAGCTACAGAATACACATTCTTTTCCCCAGCACAGAGATCATTCTCAAAGATAAGCTATGTTAGGTCACAAAACAAGTCTCTTATATGTTGTGTGACAACATACAAAATATTGAAATAATATCAAGCATTTTTTATGACCACAGTGGAATAAAACTAGAAATAAGTAAGAGAAATTTTGCAAATTATACAAATACATGGAAATTAATTGTTTCTGAATGACTGGTTGGTCAATGAAGAAATTAAGAAGGAAATTTAAAATTTTCTTAAAACAAGTGATAATGGAAACACAACATACCAAAACCTAGGGGATATAGCAAAAGCAGTAATAAATGGGAAGTTTATTGCTGTAAGTACCCACATCAAAAAAAGAAAGAAAAAATTTCAAATAAACAACCTAATGATGCATCTTAAATAACTAGAAAAGCAAGAGTAAACCAAGCCTAAAATTACTAAAAGAAAATAAGTAGGCCAGGCGTGGTGACTCACGCCAGTAATCCCAGCACTTTGGGAGGCCCAGGCGGGTGGATCACGAGGTCAGGGGGTGGATCACGAGGTCAGGAAATCCAGACCATCCATGCTAACACGGTGAAACCCCATCTCTACTAAAAATATTAAAAATCAGCTGAGCGTGGTGGCGGGCGCCTGTAGTCCCAGATACTAGGGGGCTGAGGCAGGAAAATGGCGTGAACCCGTGAGGCAGAGCTTGCAGTGAGTCAAGATCGCGCCACTGCACTCCAGCCTGGGGGACAGAGCAAGACTCCATCTCAAAAGAAGAAGAAGAAGAAAAAGTAACAAAGATCAGAGCAGATTTAAATGAAATTAAAATGAAGAAAATAATACAAAAATTAATGAAACAAAAAGGTGGTTTTTTGAAAAGATAAACAAAATTGACAAACCTTTAGCCAGACTAGGAGAAAGAAAAAAGAGACCAAAATGAATAAAATCAGAGATGGAAAAGGAGACATTGCAACTGATACTGCATGAATTCAAAGGATCATTAGTGGCTGCTATGAGCAACTATATGCAAATAAGTAGAAAAATCTAGAAGAAATAGATAAATTCCTAGACACACACAACCTACCAAGATTTACCTATGGAAAAAAAAAAAAAAATCTGAACAGACCAAAAAAAAAAAAGTAATGAGATTAAAGCCATAATAAAACCTCTCCCAGGAAAGAAAAGCCTGGGAACCTATGGCTTCTCTGCTGAATTTTCCCAAACATGTAAAGAACTAATACCAATTCTACTGAAATTATTCCAAAAATAAAGGAGGAAAGAATACTTCCTTAATCCAAAATGGCATGGTACTGGCATAAAAACAGACACATAGGTCAGTGGAACATAATAAGGAACCCAGAAATAAATCCATACATCTGCAGTGAACTTATTTTTGACAAAGTTGCCAAGAATACACGCCGGAGGAAGGATAGTCTCTTCAATAAATTATGCTGGGAAAACTGGATATACGTATGCAAAAGAATGAAACCAGACTCCTTTCTCTTGCCACATGCAAAAATCAAATCAAAATGACTTACGACTGAAATCCAAGACCTCACACTATGAAATTACTAAAAGAAAACATTGGTGAAACTCTCCAGGTCACTGGAGTGAGCACAAATTTCTTGAGTAATACACCACAAGCACGGGCAACCAAAGCCAAATGTATAAATTGGCCCCACATCAAGTTAAAAAGCTTCTGCACAGGAAAAAAAAAAAAAAAACAATTAACAAAGTGAAGATACAACACAGAGAATGGAAGAAAATATGTACAAACTACCCATCTGTCAAGGAATTAATAACTTGAACATACAAGGAGCTCAAACAACTCTACTGGGAAAAAGTCGAATAACCCCACAAAAGAATGGTCAAAAGATTTGAATAGACATTTCTTAAAAGAAGTTAATATTGTAGTTTACTTACTGTCTGCTACTGCTTTTAAAGCACCATGGCAGAGTTGATTAGTTGCCACATAGACTTTTGCCCAAAAAGCTTAATATATTTACTATCTGGTCTACACAGAAAAAATTACCCCTTGTCTAGGTTGATAACTTAATCATTCCTACAAAAACTGTTGAAAAGTAAAATCAGGTAATTTGTGATCTTCATCAGTTACTAAACATGCGCTTATTGAGCCCCTGTTCTGATTTCAGAGTTCTTGGGGATAAAATCAATATATAGTAGACATAAAGATGGAGAAGAAAGACTCTGGCACTCCAGAAGTGGGAAGGAGAAAAGTGAGGGATGAAAAATTATCTGATGGATGCAGTGTCCAATATTTGAGTGATGGGTATAGTAGAAGCCAACTCCCCACCATTATACACATAATTCTCATGTAATTAGCACATGTACCCCATAATCTATTTTTTAATTGAGATGTATTATACATGATTATTCATAAAACAAGTATGTTAAAGTTAGGAAAATAAAATACAGCACAGACAAAATAATATGGGAATATAAAATTGAGCACTTAGTTTAGGTGAGGCATCTTTTTGAAAGTCTTATATATATATATGATGCTGCACCCTTCCCACAATTCCTAGGAAATATCTCATTGAAGGAGGTTGTCTGATTGAGGCCATCTAAAAAGATTTTTAGGTGACTTCCTCAGTTTTACATTCTCTAAGCTAACATGTCTTCTCATTTCTGATTTAGGAAGAAGTTCCTAAACTGGTTCATTTAAACTGGTAAGTTCTTGATAAATGACATACACATTAATTGTGTCAATAACCAGGATGTTCCTACAGGGCAATGAATTTTGCTAACTCTGAACAATGGATAAATGACACATCTAGTCTGTTTAAATGACCTGTTTGCTGTTATCTGCACACAGTAATTTACTGGAGGAAATTGGATTTTGCTGGCCTATACTTCCTGCTTTGTTCACTTTGTGCTTCTCTCTTCTATTCTAACTAGTAAATGAGTCAATCTTCAACATAATGCTTTTAAAGTCTAATACTTTGTGAGAAACTTTTTTTGATACTCATGAAATTAAAATGAATAACTTGCTGTTGAGAACATTCTCATAAGACTATAAAAGAAGACAGATAAAATATTTTTTAAATGTTTCTAGAAATATTCTATATTTCAGAAAAGTTGCTGCATATAATATCACTTCTAATTGATATAATTTCATCTTAGAACACTCAATAAAGTGAAAAGCATGAGTGTGAACACTGACAGTACTTATGTTTCAGGTGAACAAAACCTCTGTAGCCACAAAAAGCTCCTATAGATATTTAGGTTAACTTGCTGCCTGTTGTCACTAAAAATGCAAACAAAAATGGCTCTTTTATTCAAACTCTGACATTGAACTTAATGAAGCAATCAATCAGCCAACCAAGAAGCATCTGCAGAGCATTTACTTAATGTACGACATTGTTCTGGGGTACTCTAAATTTCTGGGCACCATAATAATTCTAACTTTTTAAAAAATCAAATTTGGAAAAAGGTCAATAGAGATAGAAAATAGTGAAATATATAGAATATAAAATTAGGAACACCTAATAGATTTTTGACCTCCCAAGAGATTAGTCCTCCACTTAATACATGTAAAATGCTAAATAAATAATTTGTAAATCAAGCATTTGGTAAGTACAAATTTGTGATGTGCAATCTCCAAATGTAGTTCACTTCAGAGAATTTGCAGATTGATTTTTGAGATAGTTTAGAAAATTGTCAATGAGGTTATGAATTTTCACTTTACCTTTTCAGGTTGGGAAGATTTAGATGAACATAGTGTTTAGAGAGTGGGAAAAACACAACCAAAGATATATTTACAGACATAGAAATGGGTATAGCATATGAGAGAAAGATTATCTTATTTGTGTATTAATCAATAGGAAAATTGAAGCCAGATTTTCATGAACTCAAAAACTAGTAAAAAAAAAAAATGGATTGGCATAATGAATAAAAATCACCTTTTGCAAATTCTTGAACAGTATGACTAGATGTGAAATGAGTATTTTGTATATAGTAAGAATTATTCTAACCAAGCAGGGCTTCATAATAGGTGTTTAAATCTGGGCCAGGATTTATTTAGTTTGATAATTGGCTCACAAGAGCACAGGTTTCTCTTTGTGAATTATAATACAGTGGCAACTTGTTAACTTTCTTAGTAAAGTTAACCTACTTTAAAATTAGACCCGTGCAAGTTTTATTTATTAAAATTAACTAGAATAACTTTTTGTGACCCCTGCTCCTTTCATTTTTTAGCTTAAAGCCCAAAGCACTTTTTCTGATTGTACCGAAGGTCAGTTTAATTTCTAAATGCTTGCAAAGCTAGCAAAAATCTTGCTAATTTCTTTCAATTTCCACCTTCTTTGTGTGCATTAGAAGCCCAAGGGAGTGTTCATAGGGATGATTACCTGGTTCATATACAGTGAGGTATGAATGAACCTGATTGTCATTCTTTGAATTAAATGAAATGTTTGCATTATTTGTATTTAATTAAAGAACATAATTGTTCTTATAAATTCTCTTCAAGTTTTTTTTTATTTGAAGTTGTTACATGAGACCACCTCACCTACATACAGCTTCTACTTCTAGCAAGTAAAAAACTAGACTAAATTAATTATCTAGTCTACAGATACACGATATAATAATGCTAAAAGTAATCTAAAATCCACATGGACATGATTTGCCTAAAAGGTAAATAATAGACAATTAATCAAAAGCAAGCTAGTGAAGTTTGTAGGAGGAAGAATCTTACGAGCAAATTAAAGTTGAGGGGGACACAGGTTAGCAAAAGCACCTTGTAGAGATGGTATTCAGAAGGTAACATAATATTAGCAGGAAGACCCAGTTGGAATTAAGGGTAGATGCAGTCCAGATGAGAATTAGACTCCTGGGGGCAGCAGATTAGAAGCAGAGACAATAAATTCCAGTTCATTTAATCAAGAGAACTTCAGCAGAAGTGTAGTATAGCATCTTTGATAACTCAATTAGCCCCAAATCAATTTTCTTATTTTCTGTGTAATTAGAAGTTTTCTTTTATTTATTCCAGAAAACTGAAGTTGTTACGTGTGATCTGCCTCAACTTTTCAGTAACTACCACTCATAAATCTACAAAAAACTCTCTCCCTTTCTCTACACACACACACACACACACACTCACACAGATCATTTCCTCCAGTATTAGAAATTTAGGTGCAACTTCTCTTATTCATGGCCAACTTTCACCTTTGCTCTTAAATCAGACTCTTACATATTTTCTGGTACCTTACTCCATCAGTAATTCCCACTCCCATTTAGTTGGTGCTTTTACAGTTTAAACTGCTCCACTCCTGAAAATTAATTTCCGAGACTAGAGTCCTGCTAGTCACATGTACTTCCTGAAAGATTAACTAAACTTTCCCATTTCTTTTTTTTTTTTTTTTTTTTTTTTTTTAGACGGAGTCTTGCTCTGTCACCAGGCTGGAGTGCAGCGGCATGATCTCGGCTCACTGCAACCTCCAACTGCCTGGTTCAAGTGATTCTCCTGCCTCAGCCTCCTGAGTAGCTGAGATTACAGGTTCGCCCCACCATGACCAGCTAATTTTTGTATTTTTTCAGTAGAGACGTGGTTTCACCATGTTGGCCAGGATGGTTGCAATCTCTTGACCTCGTGATCTGCCCGCCTCGGCCTCCCAAAGTGCTGAGATTACAGGCCTGGCACAGGTAGTGTTCTTTATAGCCATGTAATAGTATAGAGTAGTTTTACCTTTATGTAGACTGGCTCATTCAGTAAGTAGTCTTTTGCATTTGGCTCTTTGGCAGTGTTAGATTCTTGATACTCTTCTATGCTTATGTGTGTAATAGTTTTTGCTAATTCTAACACAAATGATTCTTCCATTCTACTGCTGATAAATGTTGATGATTTAGTTTTGGGCCACCATGAATTGTGTTGTTGATATGATATCCATTTTTTATTTTAGTCATTTTGGTAGATATGTGGTGGCATGTCATTGAGGTTTTAAGTTGCATTACTCTTGATATCAAACATTTTGCATATGTTTATTAGCCTTTGGATAATGAAATGTAAATTTAACGCTTTTGTTTACTTTTCAATTGAATTATCTGTTTTTAAATACTTTTTAAGTCATTATGTTCTGGATGTCAATTATGTGTGTGTGTGTACATTGTGTATATATAGTTATATATATAATTTTTCTAAATATAAAAAGACACATATATTTTCTATTATATAGTTACTTATATGTAATAATTTACTCATATATAAAAGCAAATATAAATATATATTTTTATACTTGAAAATATATAAATATATCTATATAATTATAATAAATAGCAAATACACAAATACAGCAAATGTTTTACCCCATTATGTGTCATACACTTTCATTTTCATTCTTTTAGTGATGTATTTTGATAAATAAAAGCTTTAAATGAGAATGTTGCTCACTTTATCAGTTTTTTCTTTAAGGCACATATATATTGTGTACTGCTTTGTCAGTATTAATCAGTATTGTCTTCCTTGCCTTATTCTGATTCTCAAGTTAAACATTTCCAAAAATTTTACCACTAATTGTTATTTGCATAGGTTTTTATAAATAGTACTTACTGCATTAAGAGTCCCCTATATTCCTACTTTGCTAAGAGTATTTGATTATAAATGGATGTAGAATATTTTCTAATGCTTTCTATGCATCTATTAATATGATTGTATGTTTTCTCTTAATTTTCTGATAATATGTGAATTATATTAATTGATTTTACAAGGTAAACTAAACCTTTTAATAAACTTGAGCATCAATACTTTGCGCTTTTCATGCATTTCTGTGTGTTATTTGAGGTAGATGCTTAGACACTTGATTTTGAAGTTTTCTTCGTTTCAAATATATGCATTGCAGGCTTTACATTTCCCTTCATGCAGTTTTATTTGTATATCATCAGGATTTCATCAAGAGACAAAACCCCCATTGCAATTTGCACATAATTTTACTAAAGAACTATTAATTATAGCAAAGAATTACCTACCAAGATATAAAGAGAGCTCTAAAGAATAAATAACAGATAAAAGGAGCAACTACTACGTCTGGGGCTAGGGTAGGACTCTCAAGAAAGGGGAAAATCTGGAAGAGCAGTCTCTCTGCTCTACAGCTATAATCCAGACTGAATAGGAAGTATTAGATTTGTGGAACTGACTGGGAAGCTGCCCATACAAGGTATTTGCTAATACACCCTGCACAGGGAAATAACTTGCTAGGATGCTTGAGGAAGCTGTTGACAAAGAGGCACCAATCACACTGCGACACTCACTGGAAATGAGCACCACTGGTATCCTGTGCAGAGGTAACTTCCACCTATCTCAGGAACAGAAACAGTCTAGAACCAGAAACAGACCTCAGTTTCTGCAGTGTATCTCCAGATCGTCCTAGTAAATAAGTTTGATCCAGTGCCAGTTGACAAAAGAGAAACGCTATGAGGTCCAGAAAACCAAGGATGGTAGATTTGGAACTGAAAGGCAATACATTAATTACTGTCATAAGCGACAACCTATACATATTTATTTGCCAGGTTATATTAAAAAAAAATTGTTCTCCAATTTGTATTGACTTTGTCTTTGACTAATGAATTTTTAGAAATACAATGCTCAATTTACAAACACTGGGGGAATTAGTCGTTATTTACATTTTCCTTATTGGCTTAATTTTGTTGCTGTGAGGGAATATATATCAAATGATTTTAATTTTTTTTCATGTGGAGACTTGTTTATTAGCCATATATATTATCAAATTGACAACTGTTCCATGTATATTTAAAAATAAGGTCTAGTCTGTTATTGCTTATTACAATCTTATTTACTAATAAGTTTCCAAATATATCAAAAATATCAACATATTTTTGAATTGGTCTATTTCTCATTTATTATTTTGCCAATATATCTAAAAATGTTTTGTACTTTCTATGGAAATAATTACATTCTCTGCAAAGAATAATAGTTGCATTTCTTTCTTTCCCATCCTCCTGCCTCTGTATTTTTTTTCTTGTTTTACTTCACAGGATAGTACCTTTAATATAATATGAAGGTAACATTTCTGGAGTTTCATTATTTACAATAATCTTTACTCTAAAATTACATGAATACTCTTTACCATATTATGGAAGACACTTTCTCCTACTAACTTACTAAGAGTTTTTCCTATAAGTGGGTATTGAAGTTGTTCAAGACTATATCAATTGAGATAATCATATAATTTTCTCTGTTTTTCTGTTAATATGATTAATTTTACATATAAGTATCTAATATAAGCAATCTTCACATCTTGGTTACATCAGACTTTGTCATGTATTACCATTTTATGCAATCTAGATTTGGTTTGTGAGAGCTATATTTAGGATGCTTTTGTCTTCATCATGAATGAAATTATTTTTTTATTTAAGTTCTTATAATGTATTTTTCTGGTTTTGACATCAGGGTTTTGATGACTTCTAGAATGTGTTGGGAAGTATTTATTCTTTTTTGCTTACTGTAAGAGTATGTATAAAATTGGAATGATAGATCTCTTAAAAGTTCAATGACACTTTCTGGTAACCAATGCTTCAGTCTCTTTAATAGCTACAAGTTTACACAAGTCTTTTTATTTCTTCTTGACTCATTCTAGGTAAACACATTTATGATAGAAATTTATTTGACTTAAGTTTTCAAAGTTGTTAGTATAGAGTTGTTAATTTTATTGTTATTACTTTTTAAATATCTACTTTATCTGCAGCATGTTCCTCCTTTCAGTTATGCTATTATTTAGCTGTGACTTTCTTCTTTCCTTAATCAACTTATGAAATAAATTTTATCAAAGAAGCACATTTTGGCATTCTGGATCTTCTCTATTATATCATTATATCTTTCTTTTGTTTTTTAAATGTTATTAATTTTTGCTTTTTTTTTTTTTTTTTTTTTTTTTTTTTTGAGATGGAGTCTTGCTCTGTCGCCTAGGCTGGAATGCAGCGGCTCAATCTCGGCTCCCTGCAGCCTCGTCTTGTGGGTTCAAGCAGTTCTCCTGCCTCAGCCTCCCGAGTAGCTAGGATTACGGGTGCTCGCCACAACACCCAACTAATTTTCGTACTTTTAGTAGAGATGGGGTTTCACCGTGTTGACCAGGCTGGTCTCAAACTCCTGACATCAGGTGATCCATCCGCCTTGGCCTCTCAAAGTGCTGGGATTACAGGTGTGAGCCACGACACCCGGACTTTTGCTCTTATTTTCTTATTATTTTTCTTCTACTTCTTTTTAAATCTTTTTCCCTTTTTTAATTTCAGTTTTGATGTACAGTATTTACGTTATCTTTTATTTCTAGGAATAATTAAATTTTTATTATACTTTTTCTTTAACCCATAAGCTATTTAGCAGTATACACTGAAAATATTTTACCCAAAAATGCTTGGAACAAGAAGTGTTTCAGATTTCAGACTTTTTTGGAATGGAGGATGTGTGTGTGTGTGTGTGTGTGTGTGTGTGTGTGTATTTATATATATATATGGAGAAAGAGAGAAAGAGAGAAATCGTGGGGATGAGACCCAAATCTAAATATGAAATTCACTTATGTTTCATATATACCTTATACACATAGCCTGAAGGTAATTTTATGTAATATTTAAATAATTTGTGCATGAAACAAAGTTTGTGTACACTGAACCATCAGAAAGCAAAGGTGTCACTATCTCACCTACCCATGTGAACAATCTGTGGTTGTTTCTCTCACCGCCATTTCTGACTCTGCATTTATATGCTACTGGTAAGCAATTATAGTCTTATACTTATTCACATATAAGTAATTAACAGCACAAAATATGGCATATCATTAATACAGTGAAAAAACAAAGTCTTCAGGGTAAGTAAACAACACAGTAACATCACAAGAGTACCTGTACAGGTTGAGCAAGCCTTATCCAAAAATTTGAAATTCAAGTTGTCAACTGTGGAGTTTTCTACTTGTGGTCATGTTGGTGCCCAGAAAGTTTCAGATTTTGAATTTCATATTTCCTGATTACAGATGCTTAATCTGTATATATTTTAATTTAGAAACATGGTAATTTTGAACTTATTTTTAAATTATTAACTTCCAACTTAGTTGCACTGTGATTGATACATCATTATCTATAAGATCTTGTTTTTAGAAATATATTGAGCATTTATTTAATTTTTATAAAAATTTAATGTATGTTAAAAAATATGTATCCTTTAATGTCAGAAGAAAATTTGTATCCAGGTTTTTAGCAAAGGTCTGTTCATATTGTTTTTTCAGTCTTCTATATTTTCAGCTGTTCTCTCTTCTTTACTCTCCAATTCACCTGAAACCTCCCATTAATATTGGATTTTCCTTCTTTAGTGATAACATTTTTGCTGCATATATTATGAGACAATTTTGTTAGGAATACACGTATTTAAATGTTTATATCTTGTATGTTCTACTTATAAGTGGGAGCTAAGCTATGAGAGTGCAAAGGCTTAAAAATGATAATAGATTTTGGGAACTTGCAGGGTAAGGGTTCAACAGGGATGAGAGATAAAAGACTACATATTGGGTATAGTGTATGCTGTTCAGGTGATGGACACACAAAATCTCAGAAATCACCACTAAAGAACTTATCCATGTAACCTAAAACCACTGGACCCCCAAAGTTATTGAAATAAAAATAAATGTTTATGTATCTTAGTTGAAAATATTATTAGGTAATTATCCTCATTGTCCAATATTAACATAATATTTTGTACTGACATATGTATACCGGTTTTATTTTGGATAGTATTTGCTTGATGTTGCTTTTAAAACAAATGCTTTTACCGTCAGTCTTTCAGTATTTTAAATGAAAGTAACTAGATTGTTTGTAATCTAATCTACTCTTTTTCTGTCTTTTAATGGGTAACGTTAGTCCATTTACACTTATTGTGATTTTTAATTTATGGGACCATTTTCTACCACTGCTATTTATTTCAGTTAGTTGAATTTGTTTTATGTTCCTCTATAATCTGTCCTTATAATTTAAAGTTTGACACTTGTATCTTAGACTAATCTAACAGAAACTTTGGAATACTCAAATCCCTTGATGTTCCCCAAATTCCACTCCCTGTTCTTATCTAGATTTTTATAATTCAGGCCAATGTGAGCATATTTTTCTACTTCTTCTTTTGCCTTGGCTGTGTTTCAACAATCACAAAGTTTGGAAAAGTATTTGACTGCCTTCACTTTGTGTATATATAATATCTATACATAATATATATTATATATATACACACACACATATATATATACTTATACACACATAAAGTATTTAAATAAGGGAAGACTTAACCAGAAAAGTTGCTGATAATGCTATAATATAGATTTTAAGAATCACCTAGAACATATGAGCATAAAAAGTGTCCAGTGAGCAAAATATAAGAAGAGCTGAGGTAGATCCAGTAATGTTCAATTAACACCCACTCATACAACTTTAAAGATTAATGAACGCCAATATGGTTAAGAAGAAACATAACAATCAGTTGCCAAAGCTCAGAGGCTGATGCCTGAGAGAGTTGAAAATTGTGAGTTAAGAGAGGCAGTGAAGATGACGAGTCAAAATAGCTGGACAAAGTAAAAGCCACTTGAGGGTTTTTATTGTTCAAAGAGATAAGTTAAAAATAGGGTAGTGAGAATTTTATCTTTTGTACTCTTATCAGCATCTAAGTAGAAACCAAAAAGCATTAAAAATTATAAATATTATCTGGACTGGACTTTTATGGAACAAAGGAAACCCAAAAAAGTTTAAGGATAGTGCTTGTTTGTCCTACCTGGTATATTTTGCTAGTAAAATAACCGCTGTGTTAGAAAAATACACAAATGTTTACACCAAGTAGCACTTGTGGAAACTAGTTTTGTTAATTTTTCTTCCTCAAATTAGTTTGACTGTTATAACCCTACAATTCTACTTATTAATATATAAATAAGCTTCATTTACTATTTATAAATAGGTTCCATTTACTATTTAGTGCTCAGTCACTGGCAGAAATACAAATAGCTCTAAAGAATTTTTGGCATAAGAAACATGACAATGAAGAGTGATAACAACTGTGGGGGCCATTGTAGTTCCAGTATAGTAACTGGCTGCAGAACCAAACTAGAAAGTGGCCAACATGGTATGATTCACCAAAGTTTTCTGAAATAATATATCCATTCATTCAATATTTTTAAAATATATATTATGTGCCAAGGCAAGGTGAGGTATGAATGCCACAGTAGCTGAGATTGACCTCATTTTGAAACTACAAAATACTATCTTGTATTATCTCAAGAAAAGAGGTAATACTAAGTTATCAAAAGTATTTTACTTACTATCAGTATGTCAAACAAAAAGGATCTGGAATTTTGTAATCTAAGCCAACATTTTTTTTTCTTTTAATGGGTAAGTTTAGGCCATTTATACTTATGAGAATTTTTAATTTATCTGATCCTTTCCTACCATTGTTTTTATTTGTTAGTTGTACTTGTTTTATGTTCCTTTATAATATATTCTTACTTTTTAAAGTTTGATACTTACATCTTGCACTAATCTCAGGAAACTATAAGTCATTTATATCTTTTTGTAAATTAAGTCTGTTAGATCAGTGCCTCTCAAACCTTTCTAAAACCTGTACTTTGATTCAGTAAGTCTGGAGATGGGAGCTAAGATTCTTTAAGTAGTTTATTTTCTGTATGTTTCCAACATATCTATATGTAGCTTGATGAAACTCAATAAATGTGGAAAGGTAAGCACCATGTATAAAGAAATTCCTCAGTGGAGCATTCCCAGATGGGGGCTGTAGGGGTCAGTCTGTGGGATCCTAAAAACCTGAAGAACAGTTTTTTGTTTCTTTTTAAAGACAGCTAAAAACAAACATGGGTGAGAAATCTGGGAATACAGTTTGTCTAATTTTAACTTTTTTCTGGAACAAGCCTGAATGGTACCATATTTAGCTCTGGGGAAATAGGACCCCTGTCCTGGGGGCTATACTTTAAAAGATGCAGATCTGGCCCTTCTATGGCAGTGACTTTTCCCCTGGTGTGAGACAATCTTAGGGCAAAGAAGAGGTGCTTTCTGGAGCCCAAAACTCTCTCTTCTATATCACATGCATTCTTCTCTTTCCAAATGTCCTGCATCCACCTCTAGGAACTACATAGGGCTTCATTCTCAGAATGTCCTTCCCAGGACAAACCATGCCACCCATGTGAAACAGCCAGGAGTAGATTGTCTAGAAACTGCAGGGATTAACAGTGTGGAAGAAGGTGCTTGGTATATCCACATAGCTGAAACACCTTGCACTGTAGCACAAAATGGGCATTAGTGGGAAAGGAAAACAATGTGAGTGGGTTACAGTCTTCCACTTGCACTTTTGTCCTGAGCCTTGCAAATGTTAGAGCCAGGCTTGGATCTGTGTGGAAATTTTCAATGTTTTTGATTGCTTTGATTTTTCTTTGGTATACATGGGACTGCTGTTGAAACAGATAAAACCTTGAATTGCTTCCATGTTTAGTTTCTGGAAGCAGTCTTTGTCCCAAAAGATCTCCACCTTTATGTCTGAACAACTTATTATAAATTAATTGCTATATGTTTAGGTATGATTTTGAGAAAGAGTTATGGTAGAAAGAATCAGAGGGCTCTGAACATGAAAGCAGAAACCATGAAGACTTTTGGAACATATGGAGAATAAAAGCAAATGACTTGTCTTATTTTCTTTGAATTGTAGAAGACAAGCACAGAGTGGCACACAGTTTATGGCCAGTAAACATTGCTCATCTTTTGATAATGAATGGATCGATGAGAAAGAAACTCCGAAAACAAAATTCGTTGGTTTTCTTCACCATTCTACCTTCCACACCCATGATCAAACTAAAAGCTTAGCTTTCACAGCACCAGCTGATGGTGAGTTCCCTATATTAGTATTTGGTCAGACTATTCTGACTGAAAAAATAACAGTAAGATCCCTTAGTTTGGTAAGTATAGTGAGGGAACCTCTCAAGGACTTCGGAGTTAGGCTGGGACTTACTTAGACTGAGATTAGGGATTCTAGCCCTAGCTCTGCCACAAATTAGGTGTAAGATCTTGGTAAGTCATTAGATTTTACATTCCTTAGTTACAAAATCAGAACTATAATAATTCATCATTATACTTAGATAAAATAAATAGAAAACAATGTCTTGAAACAATGTGGTACTATAAAATGCTAAATATTAATGTAGTTATATTTAATACACAATAAAGTCTTCTGCTTCTCTGTGTCTACAGTTGAATAGGATATTTCAGATAAAAGTATATCCTGGAATAATACTGTCATGTGGAACATCACAGATACAAATAAGAACTTTAAGTTTTCTCTAATTTTGTCTGATTTGATATATTTAAAATAGGACCATACAAACTTTGTAGGCAGTTTTATGACTTGTGGATCAATTTTTTAGTAGAGACTAGGCTCCGAAATCAAGCTAGGTGTAAGCGAAGTTAAGTCAAACCAGCAGGGATACTGCTGAAGAATTCCAGATAATTTTATCCCAAAATATGACACCCTGGTATGCTAATTATTTTAAATTAAACGCTCTTGAAAGTCAGATTTTGGAAAAGGCTCTTCTCTGCTATTCCCTTATCTACCTTAGGACTGGATCCACCAAAAACAACACAATTACCTTCCAATTCCTTCTTGATATTTCATTATCTATCATGGAAAAGAAGACTAAAGAATGAAACCACATCTGGATGAAGATTTTCACAAGATAATGCCTGCCTCCTGGGATCATTTAAATTCCATAGAGAATCATATAATTTTGGACTCCAAATTTGTTCATTCGCCCTCATAATCATCTACCACCCCCTCAAAAGGATTGTCTAAATTTTCTATCTCCCACACCATGAATAAGGGTATATGTGCATCTGTAGTCCCCTGGGTTAATAGGTAATACTGTGATTACCCCATGCTGTGCAGATTAAATAAAGCTGTAGACCTCTTCCTAATTAATTTGTCTATTGTCAGTTCATTTTCAGGGAATCTTCAGAGGGCAGAGGGAATCTTTCCCTTGGCCCATACACTGCCATTATAAGGGGACACATTTTTTCGGAGATACAGATTCATACATTTTATGATGTGTTTCTGTGTTTGGTGGATATGTTGAAATTCTACCCATTCGGCCAGATCTTGACAGTGATGTTTAAAGAATACTGCTCAAAATATCAGGACACTTAACATTAACATTCTGACCCTCCCTTTTACTAGTTTCTCAATCTTTGTTTAAACAAATTAATTACTTATTTATGTTTTCATTTACCCATCAACAAGGCAAAGTAATTAGTTCCTTATATTTTCATTTACCCATCAACAATTATAATAAAGACTGAAATATTTTTTCTACAAAGCTATTACAAGAAAAGGAGAGAGAAAGAGAGACAGAGACTGATAAATATGCTTTGGAACATACAAGTTCTTACCCAAATGTTAGCCGTCAGTGTTGTTAACTAATTTTTAAATTCTAGGCTCAGGAGTAGTATCATTTTGCTCCATACACTTTCATGTGGTTTCTTGTGGGACCAATGGACTACAAGAACCAGATGATTAGTTGAAGATTGAGAGTATCTCCAGAAGAAATCAAAGATGGCTGGTGTAATGAGGCCAATTCCATTATTGTTACATGACTATACTTCCTAAAAAGACTGAGGGTTATATGTATCAAGTTAACTTGCTCTTTGGGAAGTCAACATGTTACTTTGTCTTGCATGGACTTCTTTGTAGTCTTTTTTGTACCTGAGAAACAGTGCCTAGCTGAGATTATGGTTTGTTTAATAATAGCAGCCAAATTTAAAGACTTTATATATCCTAGTAAAATACTGAATCAATTCGATAAGCCACAATTTCTTCTGAAAGTAACAAATGCCAAAACTATGAATAGGTACAAATTTTTAACTAGAAAGTATGCTATTGATTCTGCTTCTCTGATGCAGAATATACTACATATATTTAATTATCTAAATTCTTGAACAGCATTTGGGATAGAAATTTAGAAGCTTGTGTGATATAGTTCCAGCAATCATATCCAGAAATAAATATCCGGATGAGTTAAATTAATGTCTTTGTGCACGTACACATGCATACACAGACACAGACCCACAGATTTACACATGGCTACGTCTATAGACAGCAAGCTCACATTTATTTATACTTAAATATTTGAATATACCTTATACAGTTTCATCTTCCTATCATCAAATTATATTTTTCTCCTTGCAAACCCTGGTCTCCTAAAAGATTTGTATGTCTACAATGACATATTTAAAAAGACTGAAAGATAATCCAAAGTAATCTGTAATCTCTCATTCCTGGCCCTCCTTCTGTCAGTTTAGCTAAGGAACATAAACAAGAAAGTAACCCAAGAGCCAAAGGAAGAGTCTGCCATCACCATCATTTATTTGTATTCTGCATGCTAATTGTGTTCTTTCTGTGGTTTGATAATTTGGGATCTCAGATTTAGGGGTGAAAATTATTACAGCTGCATTAAGGCTTGGCTCCCACATTTCGCTGTATTTTTACTTTCGTGGTCATTTAAAAGACATGTCTAGAGTTTGACAAAGCATTGATGACTCTCAGTAAGAATAACGTGCACAAATGGATCCAGGCTTCCCAATAAATCTGAATCCAGGCTGAGCGGTTGTCTGAGCACTTCCCCCAGATTTGCTGCAGAATACTGCCATCAAGTGTGGAGTTACAATGGCAGTTTCTAGAGGTAGTTTCAGTGGAGCTGTGGTAGCGCATGGGTTTTTTTCAGAACTCTGATCCTCAGATATGATTTCATTTTCAATTTTTTGACAAGTTCTCAGTAGACACCAAATGCCTTTTAAAAATTTTCACAGAATCTTGCCTTGATACAGCCCTTTTAACCTTCAGAGCAAAGGATCTTTTATATACTATATTCTACAGCCCTAACTTTACCAGTAAATATACTTGGAAATATGTCTCAGAATTCTAATCACTTTTTTCTGTCTAATTCATGTCTTGGTATTGAGCCTGAATTAATCCTCCTCCTCTCTGATCACCTTTAGCACTGAGTCACAATCTCACATCATAAATAATTTCTCATCTTTATAAACATCAATGAATATATCTTTTAAAGTTAATAAGCTATTTGATGCATATTTTAATTGATCAGATCCAGTTGGCTATCTTGGAGAAGTGATGGCGATCTGTAACCCTAGCGTGATAGTTGAGTGTCAACTTGATTGGATTGAAGAATGCAAAGTATTGTTCTTGGGTGTGTCTGTGAGGGTGCTGCCAAAGGAGATTACCATTTGAGTCAGTGGACTGGGAGGGGCAGGTTCACCCTCAATCTGTGTGAGCACTATCTAATCAGCTGCCAGTGCAGCTAGAATAAAGCAGGCAGAAGAAGTTGGAAAGAGCAGACTTGCTGAAGAATCTTCTGTCCTTCATCTTTCTTCTGTGCTGGATGCTTCCTGCCCTCAAACTTCAGACTCCAAGTTCTCCAGCTTTTGGTTTCTTGGACTCACACCAGTGATTTGCCAGGGACTCTTGGGCTTACTACCACAGACTGAAGGCTGCACTGTTGGCTTCCCTACTTTTGAGGTTTGGGGCTGGCTTCCTAGTTTCTCAGCTTGTGGATGACCTACTGTGGGGCTTCACCTTGTAATCAGGTGAGTCAATTCTCCTAATAAACTTAGGCCAATTCTCCCCTTCATTTATACATATATCACATTAGTTCCGTCCCTTTTGAGAACCCTAGTGCATCTAGACATGTACAGCCCCATCCAATTTACCCAGTGTACTGCACCTCTCTTTCAATGGCCCAAAACTTCCAAATTCCACCAATTTTTAGCAAGACATCCTAGATATCTAGAAGCCTGGTGGTGATATGACAAAAGGAGGGTGACTAAAATCTGCACAAGATCTTCTTTTGAACCAAGACCAAGTCCCCTCACTTTTATGTTATAGTCATTAATCTATTCAATCTTATAGAGTATTTCACTTTTATAAAGTCTTCTAGATGCTTGTAAGCAGGGCATACATAAGCAAGTTGTTTGCCCTACAAAGCACTTAGTTAAATGACATAGACATTTTAATTTTATTAAGAAGAAAACTCATGGGAAATAAGTCAGTGGAAAATGAGAGCAACTATATGTCACATGACATAAAACATTTTAAAATAAAAATGTAGACTTTGAGCTCAGAGAAGGCACTTGCCATGAGGCAAATTAGAACATTAGTTAATATACCATGTGTCTAGTATTATCTAATGATTGCACATGTTCAAAAAGTTGGAAGTTTGCAGAATTCAATTGAATTTCAGTCTGGCATTTTAAGCACTTTATATAAAAGGAACAAAAAGTTTTACCCCTATTTGCAACACACAATAGTATTACATATGTTCAGATGATAGCGTAGAGCCATAATGACAGACCCTATGCTAAGTATTTCACATATGCTATAGTCCAGTAATAAATATTTCTGTGCTTTAAATTAATGTCTTTGTGTGCATACACATTCATATAAAGATACAGGCACACAGATTTACACATGGTTGTGTCTATAGAGAGCAAGCTCACATTTTTTTATACTTAAACATTTACTTATACCTTAGACAATTTTAACTTTCTATTATCAAATTATTTTGATAGATAGGTAAAATTATTCATATACTATAAAGGTGGTCAAGTAGTTTTAGCTACTTAACACATTAAATGTTAGAATAGCCATGATTTGAATGTAGGCCTATGTGATTCTACTCCATAAACGTTAAAGATTTTATATAATAGTATAAAGAATCACTAAAGTCATTCAGTATAAGTTGAGTTGTTTGGTTTTCTGTTAGGTTGATAATTATTAAATATTTTCTTTTGATTTGGGCACAGAATTTGCTAATCATGGTTTCTTCTCCTTTTCTTCTATCAGTGTGAAATGCATATACATGTACTACTCTAAATCCAAATCTTGAACACCCTTTGAAATACAGCTCAAATATTTGTTTTTAGAAATTACCTGCACTAATTCATCTCATATCATTTTGACTATTCTGATACTTCATCAGTATCAGTGCTTAGATTATCTATTTATATTTACATTTTTACATTTATTGTAAGATTGTTCGTAGTTGGTTCTTGAATATCAGTCTAACTTGGTTGCAGCTTCCTCCAGTAAAGGAATCAAGTCGCAATGAAATTTCCATCCACTATTCATTGCTACCTAGAACCCAATACACTAGCTCATAGCATTGCTGTTGGAGTGTTTCCTGTGTTGATTAATATTTAAATCCAAAGGACTAAGAATGTTTTATGAGTGAAAGAACGGATTACAAAGCTGTGAATTCTAAGCCATATTCAGCCTAATGAACCACATTTAGGTAAATAGTTGAATGTTTTGGGTTACAAAAAGGACTTCATCATGTAAGGATTATAATATTTAAAAATGTGTTCCTATGTGCTATTGCTTTGGTAGGTAAGAAAAGGTCAAAAACTGACATAGTAACTAAGGAATAAATTTAGATCCCAACATCATTGAGACAACATGGCAAGCAGTGTCTTTCAATAGGAAGACAGTAGATCTAGGAGGTAAGGGATGTGGGTTGTATTTTCTATTCTTAGATTTACAAAGTGAAATGTAAAGCATACCTCTTAATCTCCTGACCATAGTTTCCTCACCTGTAAAATAAAGATATAATGTTATATAGTTACATATGTCCATCAGATCTCATGGGTGGTGAAGAATAAATGGGATATAAGATGAATGGTATTGTAAGTTTTATATTAACAAAAAGGATTAATCACTGTAAAAAGCACACTTGGTTGGATAGCAAGAATAACTGGCTTTTGTTCTCTTTCTGGATTATGCATGCTACCTTGTCAGTCAGCAGCTGGTCTGGGTTGCAGCATAGCTATTTTAAAGGAATCTCAGTCTGTAGCACTGCCAGTGTACTATCCACTGATTAAGAGGCTCTTGAGCTCTGTGGGCTAAGAATTGCTCTTTTATTGTATCCTATCAGTTGTCTAGCATGCATCTAGTAAAAAATCTTTGCAGCAAAGATCTTCATAGATAGGCTGAGTGGGAAAGGCTTGGAAAATAACAAAGTTACTTTGAGGATGGCTTAGAAATGTCATTTTGACCATTTGCCCAATATAAGAGATGCTATGACCCATTTTTAATGTATACGTATATACATATATATGTGTGTGTGTATATGTATATATGGTGTGTATGTGTTTAATTAGGACAATCTTCTATAAGGTGCTAATAATATTGAGTCTTACAGTGGGATTAATCTCTAGAATTAACATCTGCATCTATTCTGCAGAATCAATATGATTTTGAGGGTCAAATGTAGAGGTTTATACTAACTGCTGCTTTGAACTAACCTTAGGTCTATTTTATCTAGGAACCAGAGAGTCACTTCCAGCAGTGAAGGAGAAAACTCTCAAATAGCCCCTCCGCATCTCCTACTTGATGCTTAATGCTGGTTGAGGATTTCAGTGACAATTCAGAATTAAGGAGCTATAACCAAAAGTGGACAACACTTAGAAAGTCAGCTCTTCTTTTCCTCAAGCCTTACTTTCCTGGATGCACAGAAGACCAACAAAACACTGGGATTAAGGAGAGATGGAACTTTGGTATAAATGAAAACCAAATATAGCAATATATTAGAGGTCACAATCATGACTGACAGGGATTAGTGAACTACCAATATCCAGTGAGACTGGAATGCTCTCCAGTGGCATCCATGAGACCCTAATCCGTATGGGTACAGGCTGCTCACTTCCCCTTCTGCAGTCTCATGGATTGGAATCTTTCCCTGCCCTGTGGCCCCACCACCCTCTGCCTCTGAGCCTAATCTTGATTTTTATTTCTTCAAACTGCTGGCCAGAATTCTTTCTCAACCTGGATAGATCATCCTATAACCACAACTCTGTGATTCAACATGGAAAATAACTGCTGCTAAATCTTGCATTTAAGGTTAGTTAATTTGGGTACGGACACCAACATTGCAAGTAAGTTTAGCTATTCCTCATTTTTGTGATTTCATCCCAATTCCGTAAGTTACTCACATTTTTAAATTTTTTATTTTTATTTTTATTTTTTCTGAGACAAGGTCTTGCTCTGTTGACCAGGCTGGAGTGCAATGACTTACTCGCACCTCAATGCAACTTCCACCTACTAGGTTGAAGCGATCCTCCCATCTCAGCCTCCCAAGTAGCTGGGACTACAGGGGCAAGCAGCTAATTTTTTTTTTTTTTTTTTTTTTTTTGTACTTTTTGTAGAGACAGGATTTCGCCATGTTATCCAGGCTGGTCTCAAACTCCTGAGCTCAAGCAATCCACCAGCGTCAGCCTCCCAAAGTGTTAGGACTACACGTGTGAGCCACTGCACCAGCTGAGTAACTCTAACCTTAAATCATTTTTTCAACTTACCCCCACTTCCCAGACAACTCCCTCTTTTGGTGACAGCATCTTTTGGTATGAAGTATACATAGGAAATAAGGTAAACTTCATTATCTTTGCTGGGTGATTTTATACTTGTTTGCTCACAGCCAGGCTCTGCTCTGAGACCTTCTCTGACTTCCTGGCTCCTAATGATTATTTCCCTTCTCTGAACTCCTTTTCCATCCATCTATACCATTCACTTGAGACATAACAAATATTCCATTTGTAATTATTAAGTGTTTGCAGAAGTCCATGACCTCGGTGTTAATAGGCTTCTAAAGTGCAAGTACTATACTTCATAATTCTTTCTGTATCACATTATGCTCTGCAATACCTTGCTTAATTTATGTGTAGCAAATATGTTGATGACGAACATTGTATTTTTCTTTTTTTTTTAATAGCTTGTAGATGTATTTATTTATTTATTTTTATTATTATTATACTTTAAGTTCTAGGGTACATGTGCATAACGTGCAGGTTTGTTACATATGTATACTTGTGCCATGTTGCTGTGCTGCACCCATCAACTCGTCAGCACCCATCAACTCGTCTTTTACATCAGGTATAACTCCCAATGCAATCCCTCCCCCCTCCCCCCTCCCCATGATAGGCCCCGGTGTGTGATGTTCCCCTTCCTGAGTCCAAGTGATCTCATTGTTCAGTTCCCACCTATGAGTGAGAACATGCAGTGTTTGGTTTTCTGTTCTTGTGATAGTTTGCTAAGAATGATGGTTTCCAGCTCCATCCATGTCCCTACAAAGGACACAAACTCATCCTTTTTTATGGCTGCATAGTATTCCATGGTGTATATGTGCCACATTTTCTTAATCCAGTCTGTCACTGATGGACATTTGGGTTGATTCCAAGTCTTTGCTATTGTGAATAGTGCCGCAAGAAACATACGTGTGCATGTGTCTTTATAGCAGCATGATTTATAATCCTTTGGGTATATACCCAGTAATGGGATGGCTGGGTCATATGGTACATCTTGTTCTAGATCCTTGAGGAATCGCCATACTGTTTTCCATAATGGTTGAACTAGTTTACAATCCCACCAACAGTGTAAAAGTGTTCCTATTTCTCCACATCCTCTCCAGCACCTGTTGTTTCCTGGCTTTTTAATGATTGCCATTCTAACTGGTGTGAGATGGTATCTCATTGTGGTTTTGATTTGCATTTCTCTGATGGCCAGTGATGATGAGCATTTTTTCATGTGTCTGTTGGCTGTATGAATGTCTTCTTTGGAGAAATGTCTGTTCATATCCTTTGCCCACTTTTTGATGGGGTTGTTTGTTTTTTTCTTGTAAATTTGTTTGAGTTCTTTGTAGGTTCTGGATATTAGCCCTTTGTCAGATGAGTAGATTGCAAAAATTTTCTCCCATTCTATAGGTTGCCTGTTCACTCTGATGGTAGTTTCTTTTGCTGTGCAGAAGCTCTTTAGTTTAATGAGATCCCATTTGTCAATTTTGGCTTTTGCTGCCGTTGCTTTTGGTGTTTTAGACATGAAGTCTTTGCCCATGCCTATGTCCTGAATGGTCCTACCTAGGTTTTCCTCTAGGGTTTTTATGGTATTAGGTCTAACATTTAAGTCTCTAATCCATCTTGAATTAATTTTCGTATAAGGAGTAAGGAAAGGATCCAGTTTCAGCTTTCTACTTATGGCTAGCCAATTTTCCCAGCACCATTTATTAAATAGGGAATCCTTTCCCCATTTCTTGTTTCTCTCAGGTTTGTCAAAGATCAGATGACTGTAGATGTGTGGTATTATTTCTGAGGACTCTGTTCTGTTCCATTGGTCTATATCTCTGTTTTGGTACCAGTACCATGCTGTTTGGGTTACTGTAGCCTTGTAGTATAGTTTGAAGTCAGGTAGCGTGATGCCTCCAGCTTTGTTCTTTTGACTTAGGATTGTCTTGGAGATGCGGGCTCTTTTTTGGTTCCATATGAACTTGAAAGCAGTTTTTTCCAATTCTGTGAAGAAACTCGTTGGTAGCTTGATGGGGTTAATTCTGCCTCTCCTTTTAAATGTTTTACCCTAGTTGTTATATTTCCTGTCTGTTGCTTCATTTCTTTTCCATTCTTCCCTGCAAATCAACATGGTTTGGATTGAATAATCTTTTTTTTTTTTAGACAGATTCTAGTTCTGTTGACCAGGCTGGAGTGCAGTGGTGCGATCTCGGCTCACAGCAACCTCCACGTCCGGGGTTCAAGCAATTATCCTGCCTCAGCCTCCGGAGCAGCTGGGACTACAGGCGTGTGCCACCACGCCTGGCTAATTTTTGTATTTTTAGTAGAGACTGGGTTTCACCATATTTGCCAGGCTGGTCTTGAACTCTTGACCTCATGATCTATCTGCCTTGGCCTCCCAAAGTGTTGGGATTACAGGCATGAGCCACCGCACTGGGCCAGATTGAATACTTCTTTTTTTTCCTTGAGATGGAGTCTTGCTCTGTCACCAGGGTGGGGTGTTGTGGTGTGATCTTGGCTCACTGCAACCTCCAACTGCCTGGTTCAAGTGATTCTTTTGCCTCAGCCTCCTGAGTAGCTGGGATTACAGGTATGTGCCACCACGCCCAGCTAATTTTTGCATTTTTTCAGTAGAGACGCGGCCAACACATGTTGGCCAGGATGCTTTCTATCTCCTGACCTTGTGATCTGCCCGCCTCGGCCTCCCGAAGTGCTGGGATTATAGGCATGAGTCTCCGTGCCAAGCCCGGGTTGAATAATTTTAATGAAAACCCAAATCACTAACAAAGTTGAGAATGGAAATGATTAGAATTTACTTTGGGTCAGGTATTTTGGTCATTTGATTACCCAAATCAGATTCACCACATGGCTAATTTCATCATCTTGATAACATCAGTCTTCAAACCGCAGTGCTGACTTTCACAGCACTAAATAAACATAATCACAACTGCTGGATTTGGGAATTGATGTGATTTCAGCCTCTTTTCTTACTTAAGACAAGCCTCTACAAACAAAACCAAGTAAGCAATTTGAAACAATCCTATAATTATGTGTGGTAGCCTTGGGGTGATGGGGGATATGCAAAATAATTTTAACTTCCTTTATCTTTTGCAAGTATCTTCAAAAATATTTCAGTTAAAACCCAATTGTTATTGCTGCTATCTATATCAGACGCATGGAGAAACTGAAGCCCAAAGAAGATGAGGGAGTTTGCTAAAGGTATACAACTAATTATTCAAATAGTTAAGACTAGAATTCTTGCCAAGATGATTCCAACTGCACCAGATCACCTCTTACACCTCAATCATCAGGCCAGAGAAATGAAGATCTATGTTATTATGGTAGGATTCCTCCCTTTCAAACTCCATTGATGATTTAGTCCTTGCTTTAATCTGTCTGGGCAAGGGGGAAAAAAAAAGTTTGGGCTAGTTTCCTCTCTTCCATAATGATTTCCTAAAATTTTGACATCTGCCAAAAGTTTGGACTCAGAAGAGACCTTTAAAATCTCTAAACCTTAATTTCAAATATTTTTTGGAAACATAGCTGTGACATGATTCCTCAGGAGTCCTAGCCACCTGCCAAGTTCGAAGTGTTTTTGTTCAGCTGTTTTTAACTTACTGCCCAAAGAGGTCTTAATTTTAATAAGATGGAAAATTGTTGTTTTTTTTCCATTGGCCTATAACTCCAAAACAATTAAATGGGTGGACTACATGAAAAAAGAAAGAAAGAAAGAAAGAAAGAAAGAAAGAAAGAAAGAAAGAAAGAAAGAAAGAAAGAAAGAAAGAAAGAAAGAAAGAAAGAAAGAAAGAAAGAAAAGGCAAAAACAAAATACAGCATGATTATTGTTTGAGTAATTTGATAAATTATGTATTTGGAAAAGTGACATAAATGTTGAACAAAACAGAGAACACTTTCTCTCAATCAACCCTGAATGATTTACTGAGTGTCAACAAAATATCTGGTCAGTATTTGGTGCTATTTAGGAAACAATGTGGGAAAATATTGCCCATGCTTTAGGAAGACACTCAACTCAGTCTGCTAATTAGTATAATTATATCTTTGAGTACTATATTTTAAATCAAAAAAGTAAAACATCCAATAGCTGTAACATTTTTAAAGACATCATCTCATATATAGCCATTGCCTATGTATGCTAGAAAGTAGGATCCAGTAAAATATTCAGTAATGCAATTTCTTGTTGTTTATTAAATGACCTTAAAAACTAGAACCAGCATTTGTGAACTTGCATCACCCTTATGGCTGTTGAGAAAGACACAAGTTAATAAATCATTTTCCTCTTTTCTGTAAGTTTATTTTTCAATTTTCTAAAAGGATAGCCCATTTCAGTCTTGCCAATTAGAAAGACATAATTGTAAAGACAGCAAAATTATATTATATCAGCCTGTAGCTATGATCTCAATTGAAACTGTAAGACTGTATAGGTACCAAAGTTTGTTAAAACACCCAGAGAGAAGAAGATGCTTGAGTAAATGTCTTGCTTTCTTTAACCCTCAATCAACACATTTAAGCCATTTGGTGTATGGAGAACTGCCGTAGTGCTAGACAATTGAATAATTCTGCTGGATTCTGTTGGAACACTGTCTTGTCCTCAAGAGAAGACTGAAGATTTCTGAAATCATGAATCACATTTATTGCTTGTCCTCTCAAAAATTATACATTTCCCCCCTCTGACTTAACCAAATAGAATGTTGTCACATGACTTTTTCCTACATTTCACAGATAAATGTTGCAAATCACAGACAGTTCTCTAGAAAGTGAAAGACATGTATTTTGCAACAATACAGTGATTTTTGTCTCTATTATTCAGGATGATTGATGTAAATGTAATCAGTCTGTCTCTTAGATATTGGTAAAATAAAGTGATGGTTGTTGGCTCTGCAATGAGAGACCATCTGTACTGGGATGCCTTGAGGCATTGAAAAGCTGGCATTTTCACAGCATGAGATAAAAGATCACAATTATTCAGTTAGTTTATAAAGGATATGACTAAACCAGAAAACTCAGGTCTAATATTTTCTTCAAATGATGAATTATATAAATTGGTTTCTAGAATTAGACAAGATCAACTTTGAAAATATTGAAGTGCTATATCCACGAGGTTTCAGGGTTTTCATCTCTTTGCATACTGACATTGTCCAGATTCACTTCTCACCTTATGGTCTCCCACCTAATTGCTACGCTATGCTTTTAGATCTGGGTGAAAACCTACTTCCTCCAGCACAACCTGAGCTAGGACTGAGACAGCCTGTAATCCTATTACCTTCCCATCCTCTTACTCATCAAACAAACATGAGATAGACATATATTTTTTGCCAAGGACTATGCTAGATAATGAGAACCCAAACTTAAAGTAAAACATGCCTATGTTTTCCAGAAAGGCACAAAAATAATATCCAATCAATGAATAAATAATAAACCCATGTCAAAATGGTTGTAAAATAAACATTTTGTTAATCCCTGAATTCCTCCATGAGTTCACACATTGAGGACTTTTAGCAAAACCCCTTTCCTCTTACAGCCATACTAGAAGAGGAAGTGTTTTCCTCTTGTTTATTCTTTGCTTCCTGAATGTCGGGGGAAGTCACTAATAATATAGGAACCTGCCATGCTGTATAATTCTTAATCGGAGCCAATCAAGGTGTCGTTTAACACAGACTGTGCTTGACTTCTGCATGTGTGTACTCTTTCAATCTCTTTCTTTCTCTCTCCTTCCTTTTTTTCCTTCCTGTTATTAGAAGCATGTTTCCATCCCTGTCTGTTTTAGAGTTGAGTTTTAAATGAACATTATTCCAGTAGAAGTTTAAGATGTGTACAACATTTGTAGTACATTCATTTTTCTACAGAAAAGGAATATTATCCAGTAATAACATTTTATTTCCAAAGAAACTGTAGTAGTTTAGTACATAGTTTAGTAGTAGGTAGTTTAGAAAGTTATCTTTTTCAGATATAAAATTAATCCAATGTCTCTCATTAGTTTTAAGTGAATTTGAGAAGAGAGAGATGAAGCAAGCATCATTTAGCAGACATGAAAGAGAAAAGGGGCATTAAAAATCAAAAGGTAGATTTTGAATAGGTAGAAAGAAAATAAATTCTGGACGAGAATAATAAAAGTTATAAATTCAGGAGATAGTAAATTGTATTCTTTATTAAAGAGCTGCACTGCTTTGGAGTAATGTTTTTGTCATTATTATTTCATAATCATCATTAATATATATCTACATTAATGTAAATTGAAGAGTTAAGGCAAATTATCTTTATTAGGTTACTTTTTGGTCTCTCCTACTAAATTTGTTTTTAAGAGGGTTGTAACCTGCCATTTCTCTGTCTTCCTGTGACCCTTCTTCATCTAGAACAGAGAAAATCAGGTAATTGAAATACCAAACTTTCAGCTTACTGTCTTCTCCTTACTCTGAAATCTGAAAAACCACCCTAAAATAAGGATGTATTTGTTTGCTCACCTGAACAAACAATTCTCTTCCTTTTCCACTCACTCAAATTTTAGTCTTAATCTTCCATTTTCTGTGGACCCTTTTAAATGTAGTTTATAACATATCTCTTTTAAAATTATGAAATTCAGTTTTACGAGAAACTTTTTTTTTCAATAGCTCCTTTTTCTCTTTCTTTGATTCTGTGAACATTCTTAATATGCTCAAAACCAGAATCTGAGGGGTACCAGTTACTATCCTAACATTTAAAAATATCAGGGTAAGGTTTCCCTGGAAACCACATGCACATGAAAACCATGCAGAGAAGGCTTAGTTTCATCTCTGGTTACATTTTCTATTGAAGAGAGAAATCACCCTGGCCTGTGTGTTTTTTTTGGAGGTGAGATTCAGAGCGAAAAGCTATGCTGGTTATTTTATCAGGTTTTGACATCTATCAGACCAATCAAGTAGTTATAGTTATTGGAAAAAAAAATAAAACTAAGCCATATATAAGCCTGTAAATGAATTTGAAGCCCAGTCTTGGCTTTTCTCTTTGCTTATGTGGTAGAAATGACAATTGGCAGCATGGCACAGTGTCCTGGGTGTCCTCCCTATCTCTGGTGAAGGAAGAGAGAATGGTGATGCCTAGAGGAGTGAAGAAAAGATCGATTATCTGCAGCATACACCAGGTGGTCAGATTGGAAGACGGTGCCCACCAAGTGTCTTTTACTGCCGAGGGAATGAAAGAAAGCACACTTTAGATTATATTGATTTTCCATGAAGGTACTGTAATAATCAGAAGATAATAATGTCTTTTCATTAACTCATATATATCATAAATATAAGCTTTTTGCCCTACAACTTCTTAGAATTGCTATGCAGTGATGATAAGTCTTTAGACAGGTTCATATTGTCCTGTCATCTGAATTTCTCATCACAGAGTCTATGTTCTATATAATACATTATGCAGATGTTTCATACAATATATCAGTTAGCATGTGCTTTCATTTAAAAGTGGGGCCAATGTTTCCCTTCCCTGCACAAAAAAATTGGGCCTAACCCAAATGGATGTTTTCTAAGTCAACCTGGTGACATGGTAATGCATGAAATTGTGAAGAGTACGTAGTAATTTCTGAAAAGCTTAGAATTTATATTCTCTTTCCTGCAGTACAACAATAACCCTAAAACACAAACAAACAAACAAACAAACAAAAACAAGAAAACCCATCTTTTCCTGTAGCAAATTCCAAGTTCTTGGCAAAAGGAATATACATGCACATTAAAGAAACACAGGGATAAAAGTCATCTACAGTCTGAAATTACTCAATAGTCCTGTTTTTCCAAAACAAACAAGAACTCACCCTGCAGAAGGGCTATGGGAAAGAAGAAGAAAAAAAAAAAACAATTATCCTCATCTTCTATAGACTTATCTACAGAGCAAATGCCAGGTTCCATCTCCACCTCCTTCTTCTGCTGGTCCAAAACATAGCCATTTGTTAGCAATTTGAAAGGAAAATTGTAAAGCCAAATGACAGACAGACACTTTTCGTACTCTGTATTTAGAATGGCCCATTGTTATTACTATCCTATTATAAGAAATAGGTTGTCTTTGTGTCCACTTGAATTAACTAGTTTAACCTCATTACCTACTTACTTGTATTTAGACCTTTTGTCCAATCACTTCCCAAGCTATTTACTTGTAATATTGATTAAAAATAAGACTACACCAATCGTGCATGCAAACTTTTTAAACTATATGAGATTAAACATTGGAAGCTAGGAAAACATTTTTCTTTGGTTTAAAAAATGGAAAGTGTAGGTACTAGGTTGTGAAATAATTTGTCCTGGAGTCCCATAGTCATCTAGTGATCTGAGTCAAAATAGGTGTCCTAATTTGTTATCTGGTTATCTTGAAAACAATTTGTAAATAATGAGTACATTTAAATTTGAGATCTTATATGCCTTTATGTGATGTTAAGTTACAATTTGTTAGGCAATACACCTACCTATTAGTCCTTATTGAAAGAGTGGATGCTTAATTCCCATTAATTCATACGTCTATAACAAGTCAGCCAATGTTTAGAGGAATTTCAGTGGAGAAGAAATAGCTTTAGGAGGTGGTAGCTGAGAAAGTCAACATTGACTTTTCACTTGTTTCTTTCCTGAGTGACATTTTGGCAGGAGCAATGAATGAGAAAAATCCCTATTACATTTAAAAGTTGACATTTTTAGGGCAATTTTATTTTTCTATATATTATGCTTGTTTATTTCTTATAATGTCTTACAATTTTAATAGAAGAAGTTAAAAAGTATGATAGGCTACAAGTATGTAACTGAATAAATGAAACTTTTTTGTGGGTGATTCTATAGTATTAGCAGGAGGAAAGACTGTAGGTTTTCTTTCTTTAAAAAAGAAAGAAAAAAAGAAAAACAATTTGTTGCCTTGTGTGATCGAGAAGCACTGGGGGTAACTGGCTTCAGGAAAAACTGGATCCAGGAGCTCAAATGATGTCACTAGGCCTCTGTCTCTTTCCGTTCTTTGCCACGTTAGTCTCTACATGGCTTCATTCTCAGACAGGCTGTCTCACCACAGTTCAGGCAAGATGAAAAGAAGCATTCCTAGCAAACATATTTTATGTTTATCAGTCTTTTTGGAAACAATTTGTGTGTGTGTGCGCACGTGTGTGTATGTGTGTGTGTTTATATTTTGGTCTTTTTTTAAAAAATTTACTTTAAATTCTGGGATACAAGTGCAGAACATGTAGGTTCGTTATAAAGGTTTATGGGTGCCATGGTGGTTTGCTGCACCTATCAATCCGTCATCTAGGTTTTAAGCCCCACATGCACTAGCTATTGGTCTTAATGCTCTCCCTCCCTTCACCCCCCAACCCCCGACAAGCACCAGTGTATGATGTTCCCCTCCCTGTGTCCATGTTTTCTCATTGTTCAGCTCCCACTTATGAGTGAAAACATGGAGTGTTTGGTTTTCTGTTCCTATGTTAGTTTGCTGAGGTTGATAGCTTCCAGCATCATCCATGTCCCGGCAAAGGACATGATCTCATTCCTTTTTATGGCTGCATAGTATCCCATGGTATATATGTACCACATTTTCTTATCCAGTCTATCATTGATGGGATTCAGGTTGGTTTTATGTCTTTGTTATTGTAAATATTGCTGCAATAAACATACATGTGCATGTGTCTTTATAGTAGAATAATTTACATTTTTGGGGGTATATACCCAATAATGGGATTGCTGGGTCAAATGGCATTTCTGGTTCTAGATCCTTGAGGAATCACTACACTGTCTTCCACAATGGTTGAACTTATTTACATTCCCACCAACAGTGTAAAAGTGTTCCTATTTCTCCACAGCCTCACCAGCATCTGTTGTTTCTTGACTTTTTAATAATCGCCATTCGGACTGGTGTGAGATGGTATCTCATTGTGGTTTTGATTTGCATTTCTCTAAAGATCAGTGATATCGAGCTATTTTCATATGTTTGTTAAATGCATAAATGTCTTCTTCTGAGAAGTATCTGTTTATAACCTTTGCCCACTTTTTGATGGGGTTGTATTTTTCTTGTAAATTGGTTTAAGCTCCTTGTAGATTCTGGATATTAGACCTTTGTCAGATGGGTAGATTGCAAAAATATTCCCCCATTTGGTAAGTTGCCTGTTCACTCTGATGATAGTTTCTTTTGCTGTGCAGGAGCTCTTTAGTTTAATTAGATCCCATTTGTCAATGTTGGCTTTTGTTGCAATTGCTTTTGGCATTTTTGTCATGAAGGAAGACTAGCAGGTTTTCTAAGGGCATGCAAAGTGGGAAGGAAATGAATAATATTGAGGCTGATGCCGAACATTTGTCTTGTTTTCTGGTTGTTTATCACTTTAAGAACAGTCTCAGGATGTTTGAGGATTTTCTGCTTTAGTAGTCATGCTTGCCCAAGGAAGAAGTCTTAAAACTTGCCTTTGCTAGCCTCCTTGAAAACTGCCATGCAGCATTTGAATTAGACTTTACTAATTGGATGAGTCTCACAAGACTTTGATTTGGAAACTGGTCTCCCTAACCTTGATTTGGGAACTGAGTAATTGGAGAAAACATGCACCAAGCAGAGCCATTTTTCTGGCAAGGGGAGCTGTGGAGAACTGTGGTTTCCAGGGTCAGCAGCAACAAGAGTCCTACTGACACCCTCATCAGTGTCAGCTGTGGGATCCATGCCCACCAGCAGTGGTTGTAGCATCTTTGCTGGTGTCAGACCATAGTGAAGCTAAGTGTTGTTCCTAGCTGCAAGTTTTCCAAGTGTGATATTCTGTCCTTTATGAGCTAATTTCCCTTAATGGATTTCTTTGCTAATTAAACCAGTTAAAGTGGAATTTGTTATTTTCAATTTAGAACTCTACCTGACTCAACCCATAATTATATGCCAGGCATTCTGCCAATTACTTTTCATATTCAAAATAATTTTATTCCTTATAGGCATCCTCTTATACAGGAATGTTGTACAATGAAGCTCAAAGATGTTAAGTAATTTGCCCAAGATCACTTAGCTATTTAGTATAGGAGCTGAGACTCAAACCCAATATGCTTTTCCTAACTTATGAAGAAAATGCATGGGTGGCTTACACTGAAATATAAAATGAGGAAATCTTGATGAATTCTAGAATCAGAACCCTAACCTGTAACCAACTTACATCTCAATACTACCTAAGTTAGCTATTCCTATGAATCAGAGGTATTTACTATTTCACATAGATTCTCATCTCTTAGAAAATTTGAAAAGGTGCCCTTCTTTACTGTTTTCCACTTACCCAACTTCTTACCTCCAGCCACAGTTGGATCTTTCCCTGAGTAGCTTGCTTTGCACTTGTGTCTTTCCCGCTTAAATCCTATGGCACATGTTGTCTCTATAAATAATCAGCTGGCATCCAGCCTGTGTTACCATATAACTCTCTTTTTGGGTTCTATAGCTCATGGGTCAGCAACATTTTTCTGGAAAGGGCCAGATAGTAAATATGTTTCTCTTTACAGTCCATACAGTCCCTGTTGCAGCTACTCAATTCTCCCATTGTAGTAAAAGCAGCCATAGACAATCAATAGCAAATGAATGAGCATAGCTGTGTTCCAATATAATTTTATTTACAAAAACAGGTGGTCACCTGGACTAGTTTGCAGAACCCTGCTATAGTTTAGTGACTCTCAAATGTAAATGCATAACAGAATCACCCAACCAGAGCTGGGGTGTAGCCAAAAAATTTACTTTTCTAACAAGTCCCAGTTTTCTTTGAGGTAAAGTTGTATTCTGTCCCTACAGCGTGGAATGAGGGTGACGGATAAGTGATTACCCTCACTTTCTTTATGAAATATCTTCTAAGGCTTCACAAAACACCCACTGCATTCAACAACTAATTGCCCTTAATGTTAGCCAATTTGATTAAATATTTTTGCATTGGTTTTGCCTTCTTTCTGGTTTTGTTTCCTTTGTCCCTTATTCCTGCCCCATTAAATCACATTCCCAAATAACATACCATTCATAAATCTTTGTTTTATGCCTGTTTTGGGAGGAACTCAGATTAATAACATTGATACAGGACCAGGACTGGGGTTAGAGATTAACACATGGCATGTAGTAACATGTTCATTGAGAATCTTACCTTTGGTTAATTGTGACAATGGGCATGTGAGATGTGAAGCATTGAATTATATGACAGTTAGGGCACTTAAACAGTATGGGGAAAACTTTAGTTATAAGGCTGATGATATAAGTTGAAATTTGTTAACTGCTTTGGAAATTATGACCAAAAAAATAATGAAAGGTTTGGTCAGACAGCAATCAACTCAAGGAAACTGAAGTGCCTCCATTGCAATGTTAAAGGAAACCCGGCCGGGCGCGGTGGCTCAAGCCTGTAATCCCAGCACTTTGGGAGGCCGAGGCGGGCGGATCACAAGGTCAGGAGATCGAGACCACTGTGAAACCCCGTCTCTACTAAAAATACAAAAAATTAGCCGGGCGCGGTGGCGGGCGCCTGTAGTCCCAGCTACTCAGGAGGCTGAGGCAGGAGAATGGCGGGAACCCGGGAGGCGGAGCTTGCAGTGAGCCGAGATCGCGCCACTGCACTCCAGCCTGGGCAACAGCGTGAGACTCCGTCTCAAAAAATAAAAATAAAAACAAATAAATAAATAAAGGAAACCCTTCTCACTATAGCCCCTAAAGACACAGTTCTAAAAATGCATTCCAGTCTTTAATTTTAAGCCTGGAGACTCAGTGACAGGTTTTCTATGTCAATGTCAGAGGCCTGGAAAGAAAAGAGTTGAGCCCCGAAATCTAGTACATAAAGAGTTGGTAGCTGAGCCTGAGAGCCTAAAATTACCAAAAGTCCTCTGAAACCTCTATGCCAGCAGAAAAATTTACCTTCCTGAGATTTAGGAGAAGAGTTTCCCAGGCTTGGTGATTCTATAAATACTCACCTAAAGCAATTATCTCTCAAACTTACACTTGCCATCTGCAAGGTCTGCCCCTGCCTCTACCACCCGACACTACCTTCATGCCAATACTAGGGTCAGGGCTTAGTGTAATCCAATCAGGAAATTCAGCCACTGCTCTTTGAGGGTATAGCTTACATACTAAATACACTTAAAGTCTGGTTAATATATGCTAGAAGTAATTGGTACATATATATGTATATATTATATATATTCACTTCCATATATCTTATATATATAATATATATGTACCAATTATTTATACACACACACACACACACACACACACACACACACACACACATACACACAGAGACAGAATATATATGGATGTGAATCTCTAGATGTTTTTAGTGGTTGGGCAAGGGTGTAGATTAAAGATGGTATGTGAACATCCACCACTGTCTTAAGATTCAATATTCTGGAAAGATTTCCTTGCTCTAGTACATTGCTGGGGTGGCTTTTGAAGTTGGGACATAACTCTGTTTACAGAATAAATGATGCAGAAAGTACAAGGACTACTACTGATGAAGTGGTCAGAATGTTCAGAGAAGTAAGCCTCTTGTCTTTAAGTCTGTGATTATTAATTGGAGGACCAACAAGCAATGACTTAATTCCCTGGGTGGGCCCACAGGCATGCCTTTCCTTTAGGCTGTAAAGAATGTACAATGAAGGCAGAACTGGCATCTCTGACAAGCTCGGTGTTGGCAATCCTCTAGAGGCCACAATCTAGAGTGAAAGATGGTGCTCGACACATTAGATTACCTATATGGCATTGTCTGCCTGACAACTCAAATACATAAGTCTGGGAACCAAGGGCAAGTAATAGAATTGGGCGCTCTCACCAGCATTTTCAGTCATTCATGTGTAATTTTTTTTTTCTCATTTCCGCAGACTTAGGGTCTGCTAAGCCCTGACTCTTGAGAACTTCTTCTTTCAGAGGATACAGTAAAGGTTCCAAAGACCTTGAAGCTAGAACTAGCACATGGTCACTTTGAGCTCCTAATGCTAGTAGAAACAAGGGCAGAAAAATGCAAGTAATTATACTGGGGGAATAAATGTATTCCAATTACTCTAAATAGCTAGCCTTCTAGCTATATAACAGGGTCAGAGAGGATTCATTATGATGTCTCTTGTGGTGCCATTTTCAGCGATAATAGTTAATGGGCAATTGTAGCAACCAAGGTCCAGAAAGCAAGACAATTAAGTACTTGTGGAAGAAATTTCAGTCATATTTTAAGCAAGCCAATTAGACCAGTTGACGATCTAGTCAAAAGTGAGGGAATCCTGGAATAATTGAGGGAGGAAGGAAATAATAAATATCAATACATGTTTAGGACTATGTTGCTACAGTGAAGACTACAGGTTATTCTTCTAACCCTCTTGTGTCAATTATTTGCAGAGTTTGTGACTCGCTGTCATCTTGAAAGGGCCACTTTGCCATATTGAATTTAGTGGAAGGTATGAATACATCTGAGGAGTCCAAAAACTGGACTGTTTGGGGCCCCATTTGTGTACCACTTCTAAACTTTTTAGCTTTAACTTTTAGTTCAACCCCTATTTTAATAGTAAATTTGATGTGTTCTTCAGCTAGGTTCATGCAAGTGTAACCCAAAAGCCTCTTAACTTCTCTTGTTTCTTGGTCCAGAGCTTCTCTTATTCTGTATCATAAGACATCCATAGGAATCCACTAGAACTCATACATAAACAACCCAGAAGTGCAAAGTTGATAATATCCCATTGATAATTGATATGTGTTTCTTCCTTTTTTTCCCTGGACAAAAAGATCTCAGGCATATTTCTTAGATCTCTTGGATTCTGTGGGATAGAGCACCAGCCATTCATAGTGGTGGAACTCAGCAATGTCCTCTTACATTTTCTTTTTCTGTTTCCCTGCTTGATTGCAAAATTTATCGTTTCTGTTTTCTGTATAGAAACTTTTGTCTGAGGGTCTGCATTGAGAGCAATTTGGTCTAAGCCATTGAAAAATGAGAATTCTCACAGTTTACCCCGGGATTGCCATGAATATCTGAATGTTTGATTGCTTAGTCTAGCAAACATCAAATCCATGGAGACCAGAAAGTTTTAATCTCTTGAACTCTCTACAAGAAAAGAGACACCTTATTAAAAGTAATTGTTGCTTTAAAATAATCTTCACAGGGTAAAAATACTAGAGAAGTTCTGTATTGTGTTTTAATATGGGACATAATGAATCACAAATTAGCATGCAGGTGTGACGGTCTCACAAAGATCATGATTCACTAAAAAAATATGATGTAGGCTGTGTTATTTATCTTTGAAATTTTTAAATGTGTTAAAGCAAAGCTAACTTTACTTGAATCTTCTGATGGCTTTTCAATTAAGAGGAAAGATAGAGCTTGATAGATTCAGAATATCACAGATTAGCAATTCTAATCATTATTCTAACTGTAGTTTTCTTTTTGTCAATTATAGACCCTTAGGGGGTAATCCAAACTGCTGTGTAAAGAAGGCTCAGAAGAACAGTACAATTTAAAATACTAAAGTGGTTTTTATGCTGATTGAGTCTTTCTTTTTTTGAAAACATAAACACTTCTAACAACATTTAGCTTCTTTTTTTTTTTTTTTTTTTTTAAGTTCTTTAAAATTAGAGTATAAAGCATTCTGGGGACATGTTACAAATATATAACTGACCTGATTACACAAAGTAATGAGTAACAAAATGGCTTAGAGTCAATGAATATTAGAGCTAAACTGGGGTCCTAAAAATAACCTACGTATGTCTTATGTTGGCAGCTGAGTTAAGTAAAGGCAAAATGAGATGAAGTAGCTTTCTCATCCTGGGGCCAGGACCCTGGTCCCTTGACTGACTTGACTGAAAGTCAATCTCTTCCATCTTTCAAAATTTGTTGAAAACATGTATTTTTTTCATTAGTTTTGAATAATTGTATTTGTTTTCACAGAATGTCCTTCTGTTTTTGCCCTGAAACAGAAGCTACTTAAATGAGTAAAATATCAGAATGTGAAAGGGAACCTGAATATGTTACACATGGAAATATGTGTGAGGTACTTTCTACTGGTTAGCACTGGCCTTATAAAAGAACAATCTTCTGGGATGTATCCCCTAGATATATTCCTCCTGAGAGATGATCTTGGTCTATTCATGAAGATAGCCGTGGCCACTCCAGTGATATTCCAAGTCTGACTGACTCTCCCAAAGTGAATCAGATGATTTTCCATCACAGTCTGTTTGGCCTGACTCACCGAGTCCCATTCCCACTTCACATTCTAGTCTACTAGGTCCTGGTAAACAGGCCTCAATATGTAATTCCAGTACACAGGAAAACTTGCTTCCAAACGAATTTATAGCAAGTCTCATTCTCCTTTACCTATGGAAAATAATCTGAGTGTGCAGATGATGTTCAAAACAACTAAATTTCTGTGTCACACAGTTAAGAGAGTTTACATTGAGATAAAAAAAAAAAAAAAAAAAAAAAAAAAAAAAAACACACACACAGAACCCTTGCGGTTTGAAACAGCAAAAGTTGATTCCTTAAGTGTTATGTGTCCAGTGCAAGTCATTAGGTAGGGATGCCGGAAGGGGAGCAATGCTTATTACAGTTCCTTGGGCTGACAGAGGCTCCAAACAACATATGTGTTCAAAGAGGTTACACATGGGAACATGATAACATGCATACAATTTGATAAAGTTTCTTTGGAGAAATTTTACTCCACTTATTTGCAAGGTGGTGGAAGAGGAGAGATAGAAATAATTTGTAGACAGAGGTAATAATGACCATCACAACTCCCTTTTGATATTACCCCACCAGCACCCATAGAAGAGACTACATAAACCACTTCAAGTTCCTGGTCTACCTCCTATACATCATCGGGCTTAGACTGTTTTCTCTGTCCTTGCTTCTGTCTTCCCTTCTAGAAGAGTTAATCTTTCTGTCTGTATTGATCTGGTTAAAGCTCTGGACGCTTCCTTTGGAAGCATAGCTATATGCAGCCCACAGGCCAACATCACATCACCCTTGAACTCATCCCTAAAGTCATCCAGAATCTCAGCTTATGCATAGCATCTCAAGTCTATGATGTTACAAAAGGATCTTTCTGAGATAGATTAGGAAAAGGAATGAAGTGAGACTGCCATGAAAAAATACCTGAAACATGGTATTCATATTTTAAAAAAAGGACTGACCAAATTGATTTAAAACCTCAGTTTGAGGCCATTGGAAAGACATCAGAGATACCAAGAGGAAATAATTATTCAATTTTTAAATTTTAGTATAGTTGTATTATATGTCTACCTATGTGGGAGATAAATATGTATAAAATATAGATATCTAGAAGCTATTGAGTGAAAAATAAATTTCTGAAAGAATTTTTTCAATTATGTACTTTATTTGAATACTGTTATGTAAGAGGTCAAAGATTCATAAGAAGGGACTAAAAGGCTAAAATTTTAATGGGAACCCAAAGGAATTTGTAGAGATTTTCTGTAAAAATTCCACTTATAACTAAATTCTTTCCAGTTCTCACTATACTGGGAGGTGGAATAATCACCAAAACTGAGAGCTTAATTCTAGGTTCTGTTTAATTTTAACTAGTGCGGAAAACTTGAAAAAGTTAGTTTGCGCTCTGGGCCTAATATCCTCAACTGGGTGAGAATATTGAACTAAATGGTGTGAAAGTTTCCTTTTAGATTGAAATTAGAGAAGTCTTTTCTTCTTGGCATCAAATCTACTTAAATGTGTCAAGGGAGTGAGATCAGAGTAGAATCCTCCTTTAGCTTATTTTATTGACATTTTGGGTGTGGCTCCCCATTTCTCTCGGGTAACAGGTAGCCCCACTCAGAAATGCTACATGTTTGTGAAAGACCTTGCATTTTTATTATTATTATAGTTTACAAGAGTATAGACTATTCTTCTTTTTTTTTTTTTTTTTTTTTTTTTTTTTTTTTTTTTTTGAGACGGAGTCTCACGCTGTTGCCCAGGCTGGAGTGCAGTGGCGCGATCTCGGCTCACTGCAAGCTCCGCCTCCCGGGTTCCCGCCATTCTCCTGCCTCAGCCTCCTGAGTAGCTGGGACTACAGGCGCCCGCCACCGCGCCCGGCTAATTTTTTGTATTTTTAGTAGAGACGGGGTTTCACTGTGGTCTCGATCTCCTGACCTTGTGATCCGCCCGCCTCGGCCTCCCAAAGTGCTGGGATTACAGGCTTGAGCCACCGCGCCCGGCCTATTCTTCTTTATTCTGTAAGAATTCCAAGGCCAGCTGCATCCTATTTGAGTCACTACACTGGACTCCACACGCAGACATAGATAGCCTTAAAAATGGGTTTTGTCAAAATACTTACTGGTTCATGCTAGAGAAAGAGGTTAATTCCCAAGATATCTCTCAGTCAGGAGTTACCCTGACCCTAAGAGCAGAACAATCTGATGAGTGTCATCAAGGCGCTAGTCTTGCAGCTCTTTACTCCAAGGGTGCTCAGATGGATGAGACATCTATTGAAAAACCACCTAGGTCAGGTCAGAAGAAAATTTCACAGGCCACACAGGGCCATTAATTTGCTGAGTGAGATGTGTCTCTAGCCTTGCCCTCCTAATGTAGGAAATGAAGGGGTTTTATTAGAGCAATGGTTACTGAGGCCCATTGTCTAAGTTAGATTAACCTAGGCTCTCGGTATGGTCCTATAAGTTTTCAGGCTTCAGAAAAATGTTTCCTCTGACGGTTTTAATTAAGAATAGACAGAAAAGACAAGGATCTAAGCTGGAAAAGCAGTTTTGAGGCTCAGGTAGGAGACAGGAAAGCACAGTAGTAGTGGAGATACTGAAGTGAGATCAGATCCCGGCACTATTTTAAATGCAGTGACAATAATATTCTTTCATGGTTTGAATGAAGAGAATAAAAAATAGAGCAAAGGAAAGGTGACTTCAAGTATTTTTGGCCTAAAAACCTGAAGGACAGAGCTGTCATTAACTTAGGGAGAAGACTGTGGGAACATATATTACATTTTTAGATAATTCATATAACTTATTATACCATATAAGATGGTATTATTTAATAATGATATCATTTATATAATTTATTTAACTATGCTTATATTTGTATATATATATGAGAAAGGTTTTGAGAACTCAAATTTGAACACTTTAAGTTTCAGATAACTGGCATGTTCATGAATCCCCTAGTGTGTTTTTCTATGCATATATAATATTATGTATACATCTGTAATCATCCTCTACATATCATTGAAAAGAGTTAGCCAACTTGCTTTAGGCAGACAGTAAGGGAAGGGTCCCTCTAGAACCTCCGACCCCTGTTTTGTGCAGATAAGGGAACTTGCATAGGGGGCTTGCCTAAACCTGCCCGCAGAGGCCCTCAAGCGCACTGGGGAAATGGGGTGGAGCCACCAGGAATTTGCACTTTATACAAACAGGGAAACCAGCCTTATCAGCTTTTATGTAAAAGCTCTTGTATTCAACTGCGAAGAGGGCAACTGAAAACCAGCTTTCAAGAACCTTTTTGCTGAGAGCTTTCCTTTTCGCATAATGAATTTGACTCCACTGACTCTTCAATGTCTGCATGCCTATTTCTTCCAGGTGGTGAGACAACAACCTGAACCTGGCTGAGCTAGGGAACAAAAAATTCCTGCATTGTTGTTCTATAACATTCTTCTTTCTTTGGACCCAGGTGAGTAAGGAAGATCTTTGAGAAACTCTACATGCTGCTACTTCTTATAACATGCTTCTTCTCCAGCAGGTCTCAAAGCGATAGAACACTTGACCTCTAATAAATAATGCGAATTTATTTCTTAATGTAATTCATCTGAAGGATGAATACTTTTTATTTTCTGAAGTTGGCAAGAAAATGTGGTATATTGTGGTAAATTAAGCCCCTCAGGCTAAGATGATGTATTGTAAGTTTTGTTGGAAGGATAGGCAAGTCTCTGAGGGTGTTACAGTGACAGTGTATGGAGGGTATGGATAGATTTTTGTCCAGTGTTGAGATTCTCCAGTACTTCACTAAACCCTGAATCACAAAAACTATTTGGTTCCATGGCACCTTTCCGTTTGTTGTAAACACAAAATGTGCCTTATATTAACCCTTGAGCAATTGACCACAGGATTCTGAGAGAGATTGCTCTAAATTTATTCACCCATGAATAAATTTGGATATGGATGTTTTCATTCTAGCTCAGATAACTCATTATTGAATTCCTTGGAAAGAACTTTGCTCCCTACATAAAAAACAAGCAAACAAACAAACAAAACCCAAAACAAACATGAATTTCCTTTGGAGACAATGTAGGACGATTCTCTAAGGAAGAACTCATATCAGTATTGCTTACAAAGTTACTTGCTTGTCCTTTAGGAACAATAGGCCTCTTATTCCTGTACCTCCCTCCACTCTTTTCCACATTATGCTGCTTAAATGCTCTTGGCTTTGTCTTGCCCACATAAGGCCTGCCTGCAATTACAAGACAAACCATTCGTACAGGAAATGGTTGCTCTTTGCTACTCAGAGTTAATACTGCCAGGTCTCATTTCTTTTTATTCTCCCTCTGAACAAAGATGATGAAGAGAGGGGTTACTGATTTGTCCCATTCATGCAACATATGGTTTAACAATCATTTATGGGTTATATTTCTACCTTCAGATCCCAAGCACAGTGCTTCTGTTTTAACAGGTGCAAATAATTGTAATAAGTTATATGGCATATGGGAAAAAGGAAGAAAATGAAAGGATACTAGGGGAAAAAAGTAGTTACAAAATGGGGCAAATTAGCAAAAACAAAAAATGAAAAGTAATCAACGAAAAACTTGCTAATTGTCCAAGCTTGCTGCTGGCTGACTGAACCCAGTACATTCAGGGAGTATACTTCAGACCCAGAAAAGTTCCTGTGATGACAGGAGGAGTGAAGGGTGTTCTAAACATCAGCCTGATACAAACCAGCTTCTTCTTTCTGTTCCAAGTTTCCAGCTCTTTGCTCACAAGCAAAGTGACATTTGGCCCAGAATCCCCACAGCTGTCAGTTCTAACAAGGGCCAGAGCAATTTTGTCCACTGGTGTGGAATGTTCCATGAAGTGACCAACGGTACACATTCCAGGCTCTAGGTGACTCCAAGCCTTACATTAGGCATCTGGAAAACAGAAAGTTTACCTGCAAACGGGGAGCAGTTTTTAGACAATAGTCATTGTTTGGAAGACTTTATATAAGCAGAAGCTATACATGAACACAGAGCCCGGAAGCTTGTCCAGAACAAGTAATTGAATTGTATCAGATTGTCCTGGAGAAAATTACCCACCTTTGCTGAGAAACCCATATCAGTGATTTCAACAGTGTTCTTTATATACATAGCATGTTCTAATAAATATTTAATGCATCTATCAATGAAGGGTTCTTAGTTCATTTTATTAACTCATGCTCCTTGGTGCCTGCAAGTAGGATGGTAAGATTGATCTTCTATGTACCTGAAATAAAGTGATTGCTCTTGGTAAATGATTAGTGTGATATGAGCTACTCTTTTATAATCAAATCATCTCATTATATTTTCCTTTTGAAACTTGAGTTCTTATTGAAGTATAATTCACTGACATATGTCAGATTACCCAGAAAATGTAAGACTAAGATCTGTGTGTAGTTGGCTGTCTTTGTTTGTTTCTGCTTCCATAATGAAATATCTGAGACTGGGTAATTTACAAAGAACAGAAATTTGTTTCTCACAGTTCTGGAGAATGAGCAGTTCAATATGGCATTGGTAAGGTCTGGTGAGGCCTCTGGTGAGGGCCTGGTCTTTGCATCCAAGATGGCATCGTGATGCTGCATCCATCCTCCAGAAAAAAGAACGCTGTGCCATCACATGAGAAAAAACGACCTAGCTAGTTCCCTCCAGCCCTTCTATAAGGTTGTTAAAGCCAGTCATGAAGGTGGAAACCTCTCCTAATCACCACCCAAAGGCTTCACCTCTTAATACTATCACATTTGGGATTATGTGTCAAAATCTGAATTTGGGAGGGACACATACAATCAAATAATAGCAGTGACTTTTGGGATTGTGTTAGAGAAAAAAGGCTGCTCATCAGAAGAAGTTGAATTGATGAAGTCACATCAGCAGCATTAGTCAATCCCATAAGGACAGCAGTGCAGAGATACCCTGAACTGAGATGAGAGCCTGGACCTACATACCAAGTATTAACCAATCATAGGGTAAAGGCTGTCTTCAAGGAGAACGTGCAACCTTAGGAGAAGCAGTTCCATTTGGATGAGGGCAATTTGCAGAAAGGGATGCTCAGTGTGCATTTAGAAGCCACCTCTCTCAGCAGCTAAGAAATGAGCATGTCAGTCCTGAGAGCATATCTGGTCAGCCCAGGGAGGCTTACCACAGTCATTGACTACAGTCTACTCCTTACACTGTAATTCCTTACTTGATCATTTAAATTTATTTCTTTTGGAAACAGCTGCTCCAGGATTCCTGTTGATTTTGTTTCCAGGAGGGTTAGTAGGGAATCATATAGTCCCTGGCACTACAAGTGGTCATGAGCTTCTAATAAATACTCATGATCTCCCACCCTCCTACCCATTCTAGATTCCCCTAATCTTGTCTAACATCTCTTCTAGTCTAGATAGCTTAGCTTGGTAGGGTGCTCCAAACCCTCATTACAGGCAAACCTCAGAAATATTATGTGTTTGATTCCAGACTAATGCAATAAAGCAAATATCACAATGAAGTGAGTCTCACAAATTTTTTTATTTCCAAGTGCATATAAAAGTTGTTTACATTATACTATAATCCATTAAGTGTGCAATAGTATTATGTCTTAAAAACCCTACCTACTTTAATGAAAAAAATACTTTATTGCTAAAAAATGCTACAGAACATCTGGTGGCAAAGGGTTTTGCCTCCGTTTTCAGGGATGCTGATTGATTAGGGTGGTGTTTGCTGAAGGTGTCTGGCAATTTCTTAACATAAGACAATGAAGTTTGTCACATTTATTAACTCTTCTTTTCACAAAAAAAAATTTCTCTGTAGCATGCAATGCTCTTTGGTAGCATTTGACCCACAAAAAAACTTTCAAAATTGGAGTCAATATTTTCAAGCTCTGCTACTGCTTTATCAACTAAGTTTATGTAATATTCTAAATCCTTTGTTGTCATTTCAACAATGTCCATAGCATCTTCACCAGGTAGATTCCATTTCAAGAAACGACTTTCTTTGCTCATTCTCAAGAAGCAACTCCTCATCTATTCAAGTTAGATCAAGAGATTGCAGCAATTTAATAACATCTTCAGGCTTCCCTCCTAATTCTAATTCTCTTCCTATTTTTCCACATCTGCAGTTACTTCTTCCACTAACATGTTTCTTGTTTTTTCTAACATTGGAAGTTTTGAGTTTTGACTAAGTTTCCTGTAGCACACCTCTATATTAAAAATTTTCTAATGCTTTTATCATTATTAGACTGGGGTTATAGTTGGGAAAAGAAGATCACAAAGTAAAGTGCCATTTTTATCATATATCAAGGGTACAAACAATATCACTTATGACTATTGATATTGACCATGGTCCTGACTGAAGTAATTTTTGTCAGATGCCTCCACTGTAAAGTTACGCTCACCCCACACACTCTCCATACTGCCATCATCGGCAGAAAGTCACTATGTTAGTTCACACTTAGGGAGTGGGATGTTATATGCTCCCCCTTCCTTAGGGTGAAACATCTACATAATTTATTTGGAATTCAATATGAGAGATTTATCTCTTCTCCCCCATTTATTAATTTGTTAATTCATTTGTTAATATTAATATGAAATCATAAAGATTTATTTTATACTTTAGGTTAAAATCCAACACTACTTTATTCTGATACTGAAATTGTTCCCTCTTTGAACATCAAGAGCTTTTAGTTGACTCCTGTGTCACTTTGACATACCCTTATTATTGTGGATTATTGTTGCTATTGTATTGCTTCCTTACTTTCTGGTACTACAAGATTCCCTAGGCTCATTTGAGTATTTCCTCTTCCAGTTCCCAAATCAGAGTTTCTTTAGGAAACTCTATTTTCTTTCACTGGAGATGAGATAGAAACCAAGATCTAGGTATTAGGTGTGCTCATTGCTACTGGGGTGACATTTTTCAGTTGCTCCCAGCTAATAGTAAAAAACACTAATCCATATATATATTAGGGACACATATTAAGTTAAACATAGTTTCTTACTGATGTCTCTCATTCTAATCTGATACCATATAGATCATGTTAGTCACTTTCTTTGTTGTTTATTTACAAATTTCTACTCAAACATTAAGAATATAGTTCCCATCATATGCCATCCATTTCCTTAATTGTTCAGTTACAGTATACATGTATCATAGCACATTTTTTTAACCTTTATCCTCATGAGAAACAATTTTGCCAACTATTGCTTATTGTGCCATTCATTTTGCCTTTAATGTTGCAGATTCCATTTATCTCCAAAATCACTTAGATTGATACCTCTTCTCATATTCCTTTCAGGATTGTTTTATACATTGTTATTATAATCAGCTTATCTTGTCACAAACAGCATTCTTTCCCGGGATCCTTGACCTCCTAAGTTTTTTCTTTTTAATTTGTAAATATTAACTATTTTCCCAGGGATGAAGCCAACTTGATCATGGTGGATAAGCTTTTTCATGTGCTTCTGGATTCAGTTTGCCAGTATTTTATTGAGGATTTTTGCATCACTGTTCATCAAGGATGTTGGCCTGAAGTTTTCTTTCTTTGTAATATCTCTGCCAGGTTTTGCTATCAGGATGATGCTGGCTTCATAGAATGAGTTAGGGAGGCGTCCTTCTTTTTCAAGTTTTTGGAATAGTTTCAGTAGGAATGGTACCAGCTCTTCTTTCTACCTCTGGTAGAATTCAGCTGTGAATTGTCTGATCCTGGGCTTTTTTTGGTTGTTAGGCTATTTATTACTACCTTGATATCAGAACTCATTATTAGTCTATGCAGGAATTCAGTTTCTTACTGGTTCAGTCTTGGGAGGGTGTATATGTTCAGGAATTTATCCATTTTTTCTACATTTTCTAGTTTATGTGCATAGAAGTGTTTATAGTATTCTCTCATGGTTTTATTTCTGTGGGATCAGTGGTGATATCACTCTTATCATTTTGGATTGTGTTTCTTTTACTCTTCTCTCTTTTATTAGTCTTACTAGCATTCTGTCTATTTTACTAATTTAAAAAAAAAAAATCCAGCTCCTGGATTTGTTGATATTTTGAAGGGTTTTGTGTATCTCTATCTCTGTTAGCTCATCTCTGATTTTGGTTATTTCTTCTTTTCTCCTAGGTTTGGGCTTTGTTTTCTCTTGTTTCTCTAGTTCTTTTAGGTCATGTTAGATTGTTAGGTTGTTAACTTGAGATATTTCTAGCTTTTTGATGTAAACATTTAGTGTGATAAATTTCCCTCTTACACAGCTTTAGCTGCATCTCAGAGATTCTGGTACATTATCTCTTTCTTCTCATTAGTTTCAAATAATTTATTAATTTCTGCCTTAATTTCATTATTTACCCAAGAGTCATTCAGGAGCATGTTGTTTAATTTCCACATAGTCATGTGGTTTTGAGTGATTTTCTTAATCTTTAGTTCTAAATTGATTATGCTGTGGTCTGGGATACTGTTTGCCATGATTTCAGTTCTTTTGGATTCACTGAAGGGTATTTTATTTCCAATTATCTGATCAATTTTAGAGTAAGTGCCAACAGGCAAAGGTGGTTCAACATATAAATGTGATTCATCACATAAACAGAACTAAAGACAAAAAAAAAAAAAAAAAAAGACTGTCTCAATAGATGCAGAAAAGGCCCTTGATATAATTCAACATTTCTTCATGTTAAAAACTCTCAATAAACTAGGTATGAAGGAACTTACCTCAAAATAATATAAGTCATCTATGACAAACCCACAGCCAATATCACACTAAATGGGCAAAAACTTGGAAACACTCTCTTTGAAAACCAGAACAAGGAAAGGATGCCCTTTCTCATCACTCCTATTTAACAGAGTATTGGAAGTTCTTGCCAGGGCAATTAGGAAAGAGAAAGAAATAAAAGGTATTCAAATAGGCAGAGAAGAAGTCAAATTATTTTCATTTGCAGATAACATGGTCCTATATCAAGAAAATCCCATTGTCTCAGCTTCAAAGTTTCTTAATCTGATAAGCAACTGTAGCAGAGTCTCAGGATACACGATGAATGTGTAAAAATTGCTAGCATTCCTATATACAAACAACAGGCAAGCTGAGAGCCAAATCATGAATGAACTCCCATTCACAATTGCTAAAAGGAGAACAAAATACCTAGGAATACAGCAAACAAGGGATGTGAAGGAACTATTCAAGGAGAACCAACCACTGCTCAAGAAAATCAGAGAGGACACACACAAAAAAAATGGAAAAACATTCTATGCTCATAGACAGAAAAAATTAATATCATGAAAATCGTCATACTGCCTGAAGTAATTTATAGATTCAATGCTATTCCCATTAAACTAACATTGACATTCTTCACAGAATTAGAAAAAAAAAAAAAAAAAAAACTATTTTAAAATTTATCTGAAACCAAAAGAGAGCTCATATGGCCAAGACAATCCTAAGCAAAAAGAACAAGCTGGAGACATCATGAAACCCAACTTCAAATTATACTACAAGGCTACAGTAACAAAACAGCATGGTACCGTTACAAGAACAGACATAGACTAATGGAACACAATAGAGAACTCAGAAATAAGACTGCACACCTACAACCATCACGTCTTTAACAAACCCAACAAAAATAAGCAATGGAAAAAGATTCCCTATTTAACAAATGATGCTAGAACTGGCTAGCCACATGCAGAAAATTAAAACTAAACCCTTTCCTTCTACCATATACAAAAATTAACTACATATGGATTAAACACTTCAATGTGAAACTCAAAACTATAAAAACCCTAGAAGAAAATCTAGGCAATACCATTTAGGACATAGGCACAAGGGACAATTTCAAAATGAAAATGCCAAAAATAATTGCAACGAAAGCAAAAAATGACCAATGAGATCTAATTAAACTAAAGAGCTTCTACACAGCCAAAGAAACTGTCATCAGAGTCAACAGACAACCTATAGAATAGGAGAAAATTTTTGAAATCTACCCATCTGACAAAGGAACTTAAAAAAATATCTACAAGGAATTTAAACAAAAATAAGAAAGAAATAAATGATCCCATTAAAAAGTTGTCAAAGAACATGAACAGACACTTCTCAAAAGAAAAGATATATGTGGCCAACAGACATAGGAAAAAAAGCTCAACATCACTGATTATTAGAAAAATGCAAATTGAAACCACAATGAGATACCATCTCACTCCAGTTATAATGGCTATTATTAAAAAGTTGGCCAGGTGAGGTGGCTTATGCCTGTAATCCCAGCACTATGGGAGGCTGAGGCAGGTGGATCATGAGGTCAGGAGTTCGAGACCATCCTAGCTAATATGGTGAAACCCTGTCTCTTGTAAAAATACAAAATTTAGCTGGTGGTGTGTGCCCAAAGTCCCAGTTACTCGGGAGGCTGAGGCAGGAGAATCGCTTGAACCCAGGAGGTGGAGGTTGCAGTGAGCTGCGATAGTGCCACTGTACTCCAGGCTGGGGAAAGAGCAAGATTGCATCTCAAAAAAAAAAAAAATTTGAAAAAAAATTTGAAAAAACACAGATGCTGGGGTGAGGTTGCAGTGAAAAACAAACACTTTTACATTGTTGGTGGGAGTGTAAATTAGTTCGACTGTTGTGGAAGATATTGTGACAATTCATCTAAGACCTAGAGGCAGAAATACCATTTGTCCCAGAAATCCCATTCCTGGGTATATACCCAAAAGAATATAAATCACTGTATTATAAAGACACATGTGTACGTATGTTCATTGCAGCGCTATTCATAATAGCAAAGACATGGAATCAATCTAAATGCCTATCAGCGATAAAGTGCATAAAGAAAATGCGGTATATATCTACCATGGAATATTATGCAGCCACAGAAAGCAATAAGATCATGTCCTTTGCAGAGACATGGATAGAGTCCATGTGGAAGTCATTATTCTCAGCAAACAAATGCAGGAAACGACAACCAAACACCACATATTCTCACTTGTAAGTGGGAGCTGAATAATAAGAACACATGGACATAAGAGGTGAATAACACACACTGGGGCCTGTCAGAGGGGTGGGGATGAGTGAGGGAGAACATCAGGAGTATCAGCTAATGGATGCTGGACTTAATACACAGGTTATGGGATGATCTGTGCAGAAAACCACCATGGCACATGTTTACATATGTAACAAACCTGCATATCCTACACATGTACCCCTGAGCTTAAGAAAGAAGTTGAAGAAAAAAAGATTAACTGTGTTGTACAGTACTACAGGTTTTGACAAATACAAAATGTTATGTATCTATGATTACAGTATCACACAGAATAGATTCACCACTCTAAAATTTCCCTGTGGTTCTATATCTGCAGCTTCTTCTCCTCCTGAACCCCTAACACGTATAAATCTTTATAGTACAAATTTATCTATTTTTTTTCTTTTTTTTTGCTAGATAAGATTTCATTATATGAATGTAATGTAATTTGTTTACTAATCATCTATTAAGTGACATCTTGATTGTTTTCAGTTTTTTACAATTATGAATAAATCTGGCATAAACATTCATATATAAGTTTTTTTTGTGTATGTGGACATACTTTTCAACTCAACTGAATAAATTTCTAAGAGCACAATGACTGAATTACATGGTAAAATTGTATTTAGATTCATAAGAAATTGCCAAACATTCTTCCAAAGTGGCTATATCATTTTCCAGCAGTGAAATGAATGAGAATTGCTCTTGGTCAGCATCCTTGCCAGAATTTGGCATTGTTCTTTTTGGAATTTTACCCATTCTAATAGTGGTATAATTGCATCTTGTTCTTCTATTATTTGCAATTCCTCAAGGACATATAAGAGTGAATATTTTATACGCTTATTTCCCATCAGTATATCTTCTTTTCTGTCACCAACTTTGGACAGAGAATGTCCATATATTTTCTTTGCTGAGATATCTGTTCAAATCTTTTGCCCATTTGGAAAATTGCATTATTTTCTTATGGCTGAGTTTTAGAATTTTTAAAATATTTTAGATACAAGCATTTTGTCAGATAAATGTTTTGCAAATATTTCCTTCCAAATGGTTCATTGCTGTTATATAGGAAAGCAATTCTCTTGTATGTTAATCTAATCTTATGAACTTGTTAAAAATTACTTACTAGTTCTAGGAGATTTTTATTAATTCAATGAAATTTTACTACATAGATAATCATGCCTCATGGAAACAAATAGAGTTATACTTATTCTTTTTAATGTATATAGTTTTAATTAACTTTTCTTGTCCTATTGCACTAGCTAGGACTTCCAGTACAATGCTGAATAGAAGCAATAAAAGTAAACATTCTTACCTAACTCCTAATATTAAGGTACATGTAGTTTTTGCCATCAAATATAATGCTAGCAGCAGATTTTTGCAGATATTCTTTATCAAGTTGAGAAAGTTTCCTCTAATCCTAGTTTGCCTAGAGATTTTATCAGGAATGATGCTGAATTTGGTCAAATTATTTTTCTGCATCAATTGAAATTCTTATATTTCTTTTATAGCATTCTGATTTATTAAATTAATTGACTTTAAAATGTTGAACTAGTCTTGCTGGGAGCAAATTTTACTTGGTCATGGTATATAATTCTTTTTGTACACTGTTGGTATAATTTGTTAATATTGTGTTGACAATTTATTCAACTCTGTTCAGGAGAAATAATTGCTTTGTAGATTTTCTTTCTTGAAAGGTATTTATTGGGTTTTGATATCAAGTTTTTGTTAAGGGTGACCTCATGGAATAAGTTAAAACATGTTTTATCTGCTTTTATTCTCTGTAATAGAAGAGAATATAGAGAATTGATATCACTTTCCCTAAAATATTTGGTGGATTTCACCAATGAAAAAATGTGAGCCTGATGTCTCTTGTTTGGAAGGAGATTAATTATACTTTTTAAAATTAATATACACTTAATTAAATTAATATATACTTACTCCATTTTTTAAGTTTTGGTAGTTTATATCTTTCAAGTAATTGGTTCATTTCATCTAGGTTATCAGATTTGTAGGTGTATGGCTCAGCTGTTCTTAGTATTCTTTAATTATACTTTTAATGCCTGTGAGATTGATAGCCATGACACCACTTTCATTTATCAATTTCATTCATCTTTTATTTTATTGATATTATGATCATTTTTCAAAATAAAAGTTTTTGTTTCATTATTTTCTTTATGGGTATCTTGTTTCATTTTCATTGATTTCTTTTCTATTTTTTATTACTGCTGATTTTCTGCTTCCTTTAGGATTAAATTACTTTTATTTCTACAGTTTCCTAGGGCAGAAACAAATTATTGATTTTACAGCTTTCTTCTATTCTAATTCTATGCCATAAGTTTCTCTCTAAACACTGCTTTTACACCATTCCACAAATTGATAAGTTGTACTTTCATTTTTGTTTACTTCAAAATACATTTAAATTAATTATGAGCCATTTTATTTTTCTGTTTTTGGAAGTATGTTGTTTAATCCCTAAATATTTTGAACTTTCCACCTTTCTTTATGTTGATTTCTAGTTCAATTCTATTGCAGTCTGAGAACATAGTTTGCATAACTTATATTCCTTTAAATGTGTTTAGGTGCAGGTTTTCCTCGTCCAGAATATAGTCTATATTGATGAATCTTACATGTGAGCTTCAGAAAAGTGCGTATTTTGCTGTTGTTGGATAAAGTAGTCTACAAATTTCAGATACAATTAATCAATGGTAGTATATCATTACTGATTATTTACCTGCTATATCTATCAGTAACTCAAAAAAGAGGAGCAGGAAGTTTTGTGGGTATTTTTTTTTCTTTCTTTTTGGACGCAGGTCTGTAGGCAGTAATTCAAGCCTATTAGTTAGAATTTCTGGAATTGTAATGCCAGGATATGTGTATTTTCCTTTTTTTTTTTTTTTTTTTTTTTTTGAAACAGAGTCTTGCTCTGTAGCCCAGGCTGGAGTGCAGTGGCGTGATGTCAGCTCACAGCAGCCTCCACCTCCCAGGTCCCGGTTCACGCAATTCTCCTCCCTCAGCCTCCCGAGTAGCTGGGATTACAAGCATGTGCCACCATGCACAGCTAATTTTTGTATTTTTAGTAGAGATGGGGTTTCATCATATTGGCCAGGCTGGTCTTGAACTGCTGACGTCGTGATCCGCCCATCTTGGCTTCCCAAAGTGCTGAGATTACAGGCGTGAGCCACCGCACCCAGCCAGGTTGTGTGTATTTTTAAAGCACCATGAGTGGTTTTCTTGTGGATAGTGCAACTAGAGTAGCCAAGGACTACCTCCATGAGAATTAATTTGTTGATACATTTTCTCTCAAAAGTGAAAGTGAATTTAGTTTTATAAGTGGTGAAATTTTGATATCAGACCTGTCAAACACCAAAATTTCAACAAATTTACTTTAAGATTTGACTTTTATTAGTGATTCATGAATTGGTCAGCACCACATCTATGAAATAGAAAAGGTACTCTCATAAGTTGAGCAGAAGTGAGTCCTATAGACAGAAAAGGCTGAGGAAAGCGGAAACAAAGAACAAAAATCGAATTGATATTTCAAACTTTCTTTCCTTTTAAAGTTAAAACAGAGGGGACTTCCTTATCATGCCAGCTTGAGTACACTGGGCTTCTTTCTATTGGCTTCTATAAATTTTCCATTTCTTAGAAAATTAGTCCATCTTAAAGTTCAGTTTAATTACATGACACCTACCACAAGTGACACCATCCTGACTTGGTCTGGTCTGTTGGGGTTAAGTGCATAAAGTCAGTCCAAAACAAAGGCTTCCAGTAAATTTTATTTAACAGGGCATAAGGCATTCTTTGGAAGGCTTCCTTTAGCAAGTACAGTGCTTTGGGACCATGGATAGCTGAAGTACATATGTAGATAGATATGTTTATTACAATACCTAAACATTCCATGTGTTACCTTGATAGTTTTGGGTTTTATGGCACTATAGACATCCAGCCATGAGTTTTCCTGCTCTTGTCAGATCATTCCCAAACATTGGGAAAAGTTCTCCACTCAGCTATCAGGTGGACTAGCTGCACCAATCCTCTGGTTACTACAAAGCCTGCCTACCATAGCCCCTGCTGGTTCACTCTACTTCTAAATAAATAACCCTGCCAATGTGACCCTGTATGGAGTGTAGTGTTCCCCTACCCAAGGCTGTGAGGATCTGTGACTAATAAACTGCTGCCAATCTTATCTGTCCAGTTTTGGGTATCACATATTTCGCCATCTCACACTATTTAGGGTGAGATATCCCTCTATTCCCAGCAGGTAAGTAGGAGGTAATCGGAATAATATGGAGTATCTAAAAGGAAGGGGAATGAAGCAGGAACAAGAAAGGAGAATATTAAAGAAGAACTATAGAGACACTGCCTAAAAACAAAAAATGTGTCTAGTCCTTTAGGCAATAATAGAATTAATTAGAAGATTAAATTTAAAAACTGGCACAACTGAGGAAAAAATACTATTTTCTATAAATTACATGTTTTTATTGCAAAATTTGAATACAAATAACATTTTAAATAACATCAAGAAGCATTTTCTTAGATGAAATATTTTAAGAAAGATAGAGATGTCAGTTTGTATAGGAACATCATAGACTTTCTAAAGATGTTGTAATATTCACCCTTATCTTTAGAAATATGGAATCAGAACTGTGAACAGTTTTTCCTGCTGGTTCTGTTGAATTTCCCTTAAACCAACAATCACCAAAGGTATGCCAGTGTGAACAGAGTACTTCTCTAAAATGAAACCAATAGGGGGCTTGTTCCAAGAAATGCTTCGCTAGGTAAGCAGGCTAAATGTGCTGAGCAGCAGTTTAGAGGCACTCTGCTATGTTTCCTTTTTATTTACTTATTTTTGTTTGTTTATGTTTTCAGAAAACATAGCCTCTGAAGTCCAGGCTAGTGATAATTATTCAGATCCTCTCAAAAGCACAGTTGCTTTACCCAAAGGCACTGTCTTTGTAGAATTGAAGTCTTTAGATTGAACTACTCTTGATATAAATTCGTTCTTTAGATTAAAAAATAAAAAGGCAAATATTAAATTTATTATGACTTCTGTTTGATAAAAAATGAAGAACTTGATACCAATTAAAAGATTCCATAGTCTATTATTTTTTATAATGCTCACCCTCATTTTAATGTAAGATTTCAGCTTGTACCTTTTTTGAATAAGAGAAGGAAGAAAGTGAGAAACTTAAACAATAATGAAACTCTCCTAAGGAAATGAAAACATGATGAGGCTTCCACTAGATGTCATAATTTTTTGATAACTCTCCTAAAACTCTCTTTTATTCATTCCCATTCCTCTGAAACAACCTATTATTTTGTTCTCCTATAACGTTTTATTTAAAGCTCCTCTAAAAACAGGTATTAGATTGAAACACAGTGAATTATCCATGTGGTGTTTTTTTTCTGATTTTATACTTACCCATCTTTATATCTCTAGCATGGCGGCAGGCTTTAAGTAGATATTCAAAAATATTTATCGAATTTTATTGACTGTGCTGTTTGCATTGTTAATTAATGCCAGTGGTGTTGAGGGCCTTTTGTCTCTTAGCATCTTCACCTACAGTCATTAGCATCTTCACCTACAGTCCCACTCAAAGATCACAGGACCAACAAGAGCATCACTACAGGAAAAAAAAATACTTTAAAAACTATTTGGCTTAAGAGGAAGTCATCTCTAATCTAAAAGGGAAAGAAGAAAGGACCTTTGTCATTGTAAATGATCATGATGTCAACTGGTTCAGAGACTCGGTTCCTTCTTGGGTTTAGAACATGTTCTCAACTTGGCCCCTGACTTTTGTCTGACTTTTAGAATGCCTGAACACAAACTGATCTTATTACTCATCCTTTTTTTTTTTTTTTTTTTTTTTTTTTTTGTGCCACGCTCACCCTGCAAGTCCAATTAGATATGTTTTTCTTTGCCAAGCCACTCTCTGGGCTGAGAATGAAGATTCCAAAACAATAAAAGTAAGAGTTGTGTTGGTGGATTGAGCCTTCTTTGTCAAAACCAGCAGCCATATCACTTCCCAGCAGTCTTGCTTTTCAACTCTTTTCCTCGTGTTTCATTTAACTATATCAGTACTCAGTAGTGTCTTACTGAGTTCTATTACCACTTTGCTTAATTCTTCAATTTTCTCTTCCTTAATTGTGCCTAGGCATGCTTTGCATTCAGTCACTCTTTAGTTCATGGGACCCTATTTTCAGCAAAGAAAAGTCTACATCTGTGAAGAGGCCTTGAGGGGCTGTGGCCATTGAGCTCACTTAGCCCAGTCGAATCTAAAATGGATCTCTTAGAAACACAAATGGGAGCAGAGCAAGCATGGCATGGAGAAAAAAAGGATATGGAGATGTTAGTGGAATTTCATATATAGGTACCATAGACAAGTTCTACCTAATGATTTGTATCTAAATCCCTCCATTAAAGTTTTACTCCTCAGCCTTACAAAGCTTTTCCACCTATTAAAATACTGTTTACACAAATTTTGATCAGTTACGTCTCAATGTGAATGTCTTTAGCACAGTATTTCCCCAAAGCACATTTTAATAGTGGAGAGGGACTATTTCTCACAGGTAGCTGCGTACCTGAGGCATCTGGGGAGGATTCCCAGAGGTGAGATAAGTAGAGCAGAAAGGAATAGCAGGGAACTCTGGCAAACAAAACTTAAGGTTTTCAGGAAGAATTGCCTTGCATTTTCATGTTGCTTAATCTCCCCATCTTGGTCTTATATGGAAACAATAGTAATGTGTATGCTCAAAAAAGTTAATTTACTCTTAAGTAAATTATTTTAATATTGGAAAAGGGTTTTGCAAATTACTATGCAATTCTTAAGAATGCTGGAGTTTCCTACTGGTTATCCTACCTGAGGCAGCATACTCTAGGCAGTTGGTATTTTAAACAGCCAGCGCTTTCCAAAAGACACAAAATGTCATTGTCTTAGTTCTGTGCTGCTCTCCACAAATAACTAACTTAGACCTGGTACTCTTATTCTTCACTTAATCACTCTTTGTAGATTAGCTGCCCTTCACTGAGATCTTTCTTGTTCAATCTATCAAAGGTATATACATGTACGTGTGTGTGTGTGTGTGTGTGTGTGTGTGTGTGTGTGTGTGTTACCTTAGAGTTTAGCACTTATTTGATTTACTAAACATTCACAGGAATTTTTAACTCAAATTTATTAACCCTAGAAGTAAGCATTTATTTTTTTTCTTCATCTAATAAGAAGTCCTCTAAATCAATATCTAAATGACTCATATATTCTTTTACCATGATCAGTCACTAAGGTTTTTTGTGTTTCACCTTCTATAATTTAACTGATTCTTATTCTTTGACATTTTCAAAGCAAGAACAGCCTTTTTGAATTCATTAGCGGAGTCCTTAGCTGGATACTTGCCCCCTGTGAATTCCGGCCCTTCACAGTTCAACTTTCTCCAGCACATAATTGCAAGTTCTACATCGCTCCCCTCTGATTATTACTTTTAAAAATTGCCTCTGTTGATTACCTGCGTTCTTTCAGTAAGGCCCTGTGAGACTCCTCTAATTTTTGAAGCTTTGCTGGATTCCAGTTCACCACCAGGATAAGAAGAAAATGAGAACATTTTTGTCGCTTGCTATGAGGAAGTAGCTTAAAGCAATCTCTCTCCAAATGTCCTTCTGCCTCCATTTCCCACCTGCACCCCAACACACAGGCACCAGGAAATCTCAGTAGGACAGCCAAGTGTTTCATGCAGAAGCAATTAGACAAAGTTATAAGATTCTCTTCACCTTCTCCTCCATGTTCCCCGCAGCTTATGCAGCCTTCAGGGCAAGCAGGAAACAGTGGAGAAGTCACCAAGCTCACAGAAGCTCTCGCAGCAGGCAAATCATTTCAGTGTATCACATTTAACTAATTCACTAGTTAGAGATCAGGCCTGCCAACATACTGAATCTTTCTCCCTCTGTAGTTCGATATTAACACTTAATAGAAACTTTACCTATAAACTCCCACTTTGGGAGGGGGTGTGTTTTAGGCTCCAAATGACTGGCAGTAAATTCCTTATCAAAAAATTTATGGAATTGCAGTGAGATAACCTTATTTTTGCAAAAAAAACTTTTAATATTAATATTATATTGAGTCAGTCTTATTTACTTATAAATTATGTTTGAACGCCAGTTTGCAATTTGTCCAGCAGGGTGGTCTATTTAGTACTGACAAATGGCGACAAAGAATAACTAAGAAATTTAGAATGTGACACCATAATTTCTCCTGGGACATCCACATCAGCAGTCTTTAAACTGCAAGAAAATTAAGAAAATGACAAAAGAGGAAAAAGAAGAGGAAAGTCTGGCAGTTGGCAGCTAGAAGCTGACAGCCAAAGAAGCCAGGCTGGGCTGTTAGAAACTGAACATGAACCAAAAACACAAAACAAAACTTTCACAGACAAACCCATTGTGTGACCTTGGAGGAACATAACAGTGACCCAGAGACTCTATGATGAAACTAGCTGGAAAAGACACCATGGACCCACAAAAATATGTATCTCCTCTTCCAGCTAACATGAATGACCACTGTTTGTTCACCAGTAACGGCTCTAATTTCACATTAATCCTCTCACCTCTAGCTAAAAGTTACCAAGATACCCAATCACAGCATTACCCCTGCTTCCTGACAGCCTGCAATTCCGAAAAGGCCACTGCTTTCTGTACAACTTCCTTAGAATCATCTTGTACATATTCGAGTTCCATAATAACCTCTTCATAACTCTCTTTTACCAAGATGCTGTTTGTTTGCTCTTATGTGTATCCTTCTTTGCTGCTGGAAGCTAAATAAACCCAACTTTGTTTGAGTGCAGGCCTGCATCTACAGGTCATTGGTTGATGTGTTTAAAAATGTAATACTTGTTATAAACTTAATACTTTTGTACTTCCAGTAATTCATATGCTGAAACTATACCCTCTACTGTAACAATATTAGAAGGCGGGGTCTTTGGGAGGTAATAAGGATTAGATGAGGTCATGAGAATTGAGCCCTCATTAATGGAATTTTTGTCCTTATAGGAATCCCAAGAGAGCTTGCTTCCTCTATCTGCCATTTGAGGACACCACTAGGAGACAAGCATCTAAGAACCAGGAGAGTATTAAGCCATTCTTGCATTGCTATAAAAAAATACCTGAGACTGTGTAATTTATTTTTTTAAAAAAAGGTTTAATTGGCTCATGTTTCTTCAGGCTATGTAACAAGCATGGCACTGGCATCTGCCCAGCTCCTGGGGACACCTTAAGGAACTTTGACTCATGTCAGAAGGTGAAGTGACAGCAGGCACTTCAGATGCCAAAAGCAGGAGCAAAGAGGGGCTGTGGAAGGTGCCATATACTTTTAAATTGGCAGATCTCATGAGGACTCAGAGGGAGAGCTCACTTATCACCAAGGGGATGGCCCAAGCCATTCATGAGAAATCCGCCCCCATGATCTCAATACCTCCCACCAGGCCACACCTCCAACACTGGGGATTGCATTTCAACACGAGATTTAGGTGGGGACAAATATACAAACTATATCAATGCCAGACATTAAATCTATTTGCCCCTTGATCTTGGACTCCTCAGCCTCCAGAACTGACTGTGAGGAATATATTTGGATTGTTTATAAGCCACCCAGTTTATGATATTCTGTTATAACAGCCTAAATGGAATAAGACAGCACTTTTTACAGATGATTAACTATAAGGACTTTATTTTATCTATACATTCTTAAAATATTTTTAAATTACATTGATTCTTTTTTTCCAAATTAATACAGTTTGACCACTGTAGGAAATTTGGAAAACACATGATTACATTTTTAAAAAGCATCTTTTTTAGCCATGCTATTTTCTACACTGGTACTACTTTTATAGATATTAATGCTACCACCATCACTTATTGATACTTATAGAGTATCAGTGACATAAATAAACAAGTTATATGTAATAATGTAGTAAGATAGAATTTTTAATCCTTACTTCACATATTAGGAATCTGCAACTAAGAAAGTTCACAAAACTAGTAAGTGGCAGAGCTAGTATTTAAGCCCCTGTGTGTTTTAAGAAATATTTTTTACATGAGTTCACTTTGTCTTATCTACTTTCTTAAAGGCTCTAACTCCAAATACAGTCATATTTTAAAATACTAGGGGTTAGGAGTTTAACATGTGAATTTAGAGGGACACAATTCAGCTCATAACATTAATACATGGTCTCATTTTCTTCCTTTCTTTTAAAATATATGAAAACTTTGGATTATGTTGCATATATGGTAGAGTTTTTTTATATATACAATTATCATGAGTATTTATAACTAAGTATTTTATAAATATAATTTTTAATTGCATTAAATTATTTCTTAACTTTGGATTATGTTGCATATATTGTAGAGTTCTTTTTATATACAATTATCATGAGTATTTATAACTTTATTTTATAAATATAATTTTTAATGGCATTAAATTATTTCTTAATGTAGACACCTATACATTTTATCTCATAGTCTCTTGGGATAATAAATTGCTAAAGTATTCTGTCTATTTAGAGAACAGTGTTGCTTTTAATTTAAAATTTTATTAAAGAGTGAACCTCACAGGGGTGCGAACTCCCACATCAAAAAACTTACTAAAACTTACTAAAAAATATCTCACATATAGTTAACAATATTTGTCTTAATTCAACATATATTTAAATTTACTCTATCAAAACCTTTCAATATTTGATAAACACACATAACAGATTAAAAAACTTATTATATCTAAGTCAACCTAAGGAATTACTAGTTTACAAGCCTCGTGCTACAAAAAGAAAATTGAAACACTGTTAAAAGAAATTACTTGCTAAGTTCTGTTGTAGGTAGACTCAACATTTAAACCAGGCTTCTGTACTTCACATAACCATGTCTCAGAACTTTTGATTTTTAGTGGAAATACTGGAAAAGTTTTTTAAATTGAGTATCATTGAAATTCATTGACACACTCTCTATTTTTTTTTTGAAATGTTGTAAGTAGGGTCATCATATAATGTAGAGTCTGAACCAGGACTCTCCTCTCTCTCTCTCTCTTTTTTTTTTATAATGTGCTTTTTAACAGCCACAACCAGACATAGGTATAAATTAGAAGGGAATCAGGCAAATCAGGACCTATTATCAACATACTCCTAAGCAAAAATGTCAATTGTGGTCAAGAGACTATGAGGTCAAATCATAAGCATGGAGTACAAATATGCCATTGCTAACCACCAATATTTTTATGTTATATTTTCCAAAAGGTAGGCAAAAATGTTCAAACACTATAGTAATGGACCAAAGGGTACATGATCAAAATAGGTTTAAATAATGAGTGATGCACAATACAACTTATCATGAAATATAAAGTGCAGTTTTTAAAAAATGCACACACACATTTAATTATGTATGTATACACACAGATAAGTACAATTTATTTATACAAATAAAATGTACAAATAATCATTTACTTTTTTTGTAATTTCGCAAAAAAAAAAAAAAAAAAGGAAGCAATGTCGGCTACAAAAAGGGAAGTAAAAAACTTCAAATTCTTCCCTTCCATTAAAAAATATTAAAAAGTGGATAAAAACTGTTGGAATCAATTTTTCTTTTTTTGAAATTCTAGGTATTAACCAAAGGGTTGTTGGGAACAAAAGCTTTGTTGGGAACTCTTACTCAAGAAAAACTAGGCACCATTTATTCAAGAAAAAAAAAAAGGCTAATTCTTGGTAATAATAGCAAACTTTGTGGCATTTTAAATTGCCCCTAGCCACTCTGTACTCCAAAGCTTGGTACCCATGAAAATAACAGGCTGAGGATGAGCATGGTAGCTTATGCCTGTAATTCCAGCACTTTGGAAGGCTGGGGCAGAAGGATTGCTTGAACCCAGGAATTTGAGACCAGCCAAGGCAACAGAAAGAGACCTTGTCTCTTCCAAAAATTAGAAAATTAGTTGGATGTGGTGACACACACTTGTAGTTTTGACTATCTGGGAGGCTAAAGTGGGAGGATTGCTTGAGCCTGGGAGATAGATGCTACCATGAGCCATGGTCAAACCACCACACTCCCACCTGGGCAACAGAGTGAGAGCCTGAAGGAGGAGGAGGAGGGGTGGGAGGAGGAGGGTTGGGAGGAGGAGGAGGGGGAGGAGAAAACAGGCTGCATTCCAGCACCAAAGTGTATAAAAGAGGAATTACTTGTAAAAAACTGTAATTAGTTATTTGATATGACCTGTTCCCAGTTGCTTGCTGAAAGAACAGTTTAAAAGGCTTGCACTTATTTTAACAAACTTTAAGCTAGCTTAGTACTAAAGTTGCTTCCCAGGTGGTATTGTGAAAACATTTATAAACTAATATCTTAGGTTGCCACTGCCTGAGGTACTAGATAGCAGTTGGAACAGATAATAAGCTAACCAAAAAGCTTGAGACAAAAGGCTCAGGAATGAAATGTTATTAAGTGTTTTGAAAAGCCCCAACATATTCCTGGAATCTAAAAGCCCACCTACATGTTCAGAGCTGTATGTGTGTTCAGGAAAGATAAGAAGATTTTGCTAAGATCTCATCTCCTGCTGACCCTGAAGCTTAGTGAAAGCAGGAAATGAAGGCTAAGGCAAAATTGTTAACTGCCTTGATGAATGTGGAAAATGTGCTCCAGATAGACACAGAATCCCTCAGCAAAGACTAGGAGATTTTTTGGTTCTAGTCACTTAAAAAAAAAAAAAAAAAAGACCATTAGCTGATCATGAAGAACACATAACAGAAACTCCAGGGGACATTTGTAAGAACTAATACAAACTTTATGGACTAAGTTCACGATAGTACCAAACAAGCAACAACAGCTATAATAGAATAAACAACAGATCCTGACAAATCCCTGGGAAGGAGATAGAATCTGATTTCCAAAGTTGGTGAATTCATTATAATAGTCAAGTGTCCAGTTTACAGAATAAAAAGCATGGCAATAGACAGAAAACAAAATACATTGATACGAACTATGTCTAAGAAAGCTCAGGTTTACTGACTAAGAATTTCTAGGATTGTCATTCAAGATCTACAATTTTAATAACTTCCTTGCATGATTCTAGGTTTAGAACACATTGGTACCTAACTATATTGGGAGGTTTTTGGTTTTTTTTTTTTTTCAAATTTTATTTTAGGTTTGAGGGTTCTTGTGCAGGCTTGTTGTATAGGAATTTGGTGCACAGATTATATCACTACCCACTTAGTAAGCATAGTACACATTTGCTGGTGTTTATTGACATAAAGTATTCCTAAATGATCAAATTAAAGAATTCCATAATTTTAAATGGCCTCAGTGGACTTAAGGTTAAACTTATTTTGACTGAATATTTCTAGTAATAAGAAAAAGGGCTCATTACTCACACCAGTTACAATGGGAATCTCATAAGATTTTGAATTTCTAAAGATTGAAGAATTTCACATATATACTCATTTTTGGAGGAATGTAAAATTAATATAACTATGTTCACTCTCCATTTACAGAAAGTTGTTTTCATAAGGGTTAAACATAGAGTAACGTATCTAGTTAGCAACATTACTAAGATTAAAAGAAAAATATACCATTTTGTTTCATTTATAAACGTACACCACACATACACATGTACATTTATACAAATCATGTGCATAGAAAAGATATTCACCAAGGTCATCTTGATGAATAAAACATTATTTTGGAATGAATAGTTTATTTTTGTGTAATTTTAATTTATTTAAAACCACCAAGAAATTCCAATATGTCCTTTATCCATTTTCACCAATTGCCTATATTTTGCTCCACTTGCCCTACTTTCTCTTTTTTCTTCATGTATAGTAAATATGTGCATATATGTGTATGTCTTTCTCTCTTGGCTTAAACAACTTCCTTTAGCATTTATTATAATGCAATTCTACGAGCAATTAATTACCTCAGTTTTTGTTTACTGAAAATATTTTTACTTGACACTCATTTTTGAAGGACATTTTTGCTGGTTATAGTATTCTGGGTTGACGGAATTTATTTCTCTTTTTCTTCATGTAATCTCATTTTTTCTTGATTTTAAGAGTCAATTATAGATAGTAAGTTATCATACATATTGCTGTTTCAATAAGTTTTTTTTAATCCAGAATTTTTTTTGAAGACATCTTTAGCTTTCGTCAGTTTGATTATGTGCCTAAGCATGGTTCTTTTTTTTTTTTTGCATTTATCCTGCTTGAGGTTTCCTGAGCTACTTGGAACTGTACATATTGTTTATTTGCAAAATTTTGGAAAATTTGAACTCTTATACATTGCCAAATATGTTTTTTCAGCTCTATTAAGTTTCTCTTCTCTCTGCAACTTCAATTACTATTGTTTTATGGTTTGCAAGTCCCTATATAATTTAAATAGTTTTCTCTATTTTTTTTCTTCAGAATAGATAATTTCTATTGACTTGATTTTCTTGTGCAGTATCTAATAAAATGTTAAGTCAATTGAGTAAAGTTTTTTTTTTTTTTTTTTCCAGATCTGGTCATTTTCAGCTCTACAATTTCATTTTAGTTCTTTTTTATATAGTATGTCTTTACCTTTGACTATTTCCTGACTGTGCAGTCATAATCTATACTTCAAATTCTTAAACATATTTACAATAACTATGTTTAAATCCTTACTTAATACAAATAAATGAGTCATCTCATTTTTTTTTCCTTGACTGATTTTTCCTAAGACTATGAATCACATTTTCTGCTTCTTTGTGTATTTTAAAAATTTCTGATGGCATGTTTGACATTGATGATGATTCATGAGATGATGTTACCATTTAAAAAAAATGGTTTTGAGTTTTGTTCAATTGTAAGCTAAATTACTGGAAAATTATCTTGTCCCTGTTAGGTATACTTTTATTCCTTATTAAAACTGACCCATTTTAGTTTAGAACCTAGTCCTAAATCATGCCTTTGACTTTAAGTCAGGGTTAAGCAAATTATGACACATAGCCCAAATCTGGCCTGTTGCTTGTTTTCATGAAAAGATATTATTGGAACACAGCCATACTTGTTCATTTGTATCTAGTCTATGGCCACTTTCACATTATAATGGTAGATTTGGGCAGTTGGGACAGAAATTGTATGTCTCACAAAGCTTAAAATATTTACTATTTAGCCTTCTACAGTGTCCTTACTCTTCACTCACAGCCTTTAATGGGCTACATGTAAATGGCTGGGATGATCAATAAGGTCTTTCTATTATGGCAGAGTCAGAATTTCAATATTTTAAGGATCACTTTTTAAAACTCTTGTGTGTGAATGTGAGGGAATGTAAAGAGTCTTTTCATGGCCATGGCCTTTGCCCATTTTTCTATCAAATTGTTGGTCCTTTTATCTTAACTCTGTAGATTTAAAAAAACATGTTAGGGTTAGTACCCTTCTATATTTTATATATCTTGCAAACATTTTCTCACAGTTTTTTTGACTTTGAATATTGTTGACAAGCAAAAGATGCATTTTAATGTAGTAAAATATATTTACAATTTCCTTTGTTTTAAGAGTTCTCAGTTGCAGCATGATGGCTAGTTTGAACAAGAAAATGTTTTGTTCTGGGAATTGACCTGTGCAATGCAGGATGTGCAGTCTCATTCTTGACGTCTACCTACATGATACCAGTTACACACATCTCATTTTCTTTTCAGTTGCCACCAAATTATCCACGGACATTTCTAGATGTTACCTGTACAACCAAATCACACCTAATTGAGAATGACTATTTTATTGCATTTGAGTTTTAAATTATAAATATAAAAGCTTTTTCTACACCAATGCTGAAGTGGAATTTCTTCTAATATTCCTATGGTTTTATTCATCCATTATTCATTTTTACATTTAGATATTGAAGTCATTTGGAGCTTTTTACTGTGTATGTTATAGGGTATGGATATATTTTCTTATTCTATATAGTTATATGGTTGTTCCATCATTACTTATTAAAAAGTGCATCTTTGCCCTAAAGATTTGAGGTACATGTAATGTGCTAATTTTCATATATATTAGAATTTATTTCTGTACCTTCTAGTCTACTCTTAACTCTTTCTGGCTATTTAAATTATATATAGACTGTATGGTACCTTTAATACCATACAGGGATAATATACTATTGTAGCTTTTTTATGTTTTTCTACATATTTGTTTATAATTATTTTATGTCAAATTTACTGTTAACTTGTCTAGCTTCATAAAAATATTATTTGTATTCCTTTTGAGATGTTTTAAACTTTAAAAAGCAACTGGAATGCTCATGATGTCTATGAATCATTTATCCAAGTAAAAAGAAATATATTTCCATTTAACTATATCTGTTTTTCTATCTTTCAGGGTGTTTACAATTTTTTCTTATATAACTTTCACAATTATTTAAGTTCGTTTTATGCATTTTTGTCTTCATGGTTGTTACTATATATAAATTTGTAACAACCATTATTTTTTCAAACTGGCTATTTGTGCATACAAAGTCTACTAATTCTGGAGAGTAATTTTATATCCTGATGCCTTACTGATTTATATTATTGTGTGAGATAGTTTTATGTATTGATTTCATGATTTTGCAAGTACACCATTTTATCATCAGCTAATAAAGCTAATTTCACTTTGTTGTTTCAATTCTTATTTTTCTAAAAAATTTTCCGTGAGTTCTTACATTGATTGATGTCACTAGTTTAATTTCATGTAGTAGTGGAAATAGTGAGCATCTGTAACTGTTTCCTGAAATTTTGTAAAACCTAGAGTAAATATTTTCCTAGTAGACATAATGCTTCTTCTAGGATTAAGGTATATTCAAGCAAAGACATACCCACACACATTCACCTATGCACAAACACAAAAACACACATATGCAATTTTGAGACGAAAGCTATACATTCTATATTCTTCTTCTTTTTGTTTTTTTTTTGTTTTGTTTTTTTGAGAGGGAGTCTCACTCAGTCTCCCAGGCTGGAGTGCAGTGGCGTGATCTCAGTTCATGGCACGCTCTGCCTTCACTGGTTCATGCCATTCTCCTGCCTCAGCCTCCCAAGTAGCTGGGACTACAGGTGCCCTTCTTGACTATTTATATCAGAAATGTATATTGGATTTTGGAAAAAAGATTTTTCAGCATTGAGATATTTATAAAAGTTTTCTGTTTATATCTATTACTAGGGTTCATTATTTTAATGGAGTTTTAAACATTGATTTGGTATTAGTATTATAAAATAAAGCCCACTTATTTATTTTTGCTATTTTAAAAGTGGTATTAAATTCTGTTTACTGATATTTTATTCAGTATTTTTGCATTGATATCCATAATTGATATTAAAGTGGTTTTATTTACTTATTTAGTACTGTATCAGGTTTAGTAAATAATATTATCCTTGTCCCATAAAAATAATTAAATAATTTATATATTTTCCTTTAATTTTTATGATCTGTAAATAATGTATGCATTCTCAGGTTTATCTGGTCTTTACAAGTCAAATATCTGAGCCCAGAACTTTTACTAGAATTGTTTCTTGAAAACTGTCTATATTTTTATTTATTCTGTTTAAGCCTTCTCTATTTAATTGGGTCAATTTTTTACAAATCCAAGCCCCCTAGGACTTTTTCCAGTTCTTCAAAGACTTCAAATTCATTTTTATCGAGGCTTGCAAAATATTGCAATTGTTATATTCCTTCTTCAATTGTTATATTCCTTCTATTTAAATGGTTATTTTTTTCTTTATGAGTTCCCATGTTTTATATTTATGACTACCCTTTAATTTTTTGTTTACTTTTATTTAAGGTCTGGAAGTACATGTGAAAGTTCGTTACATAGGTAAACATATGTCATGAGGATTTGTTGTGTATATTACACCATCACTCAGGTATTAAGCCCAGTACCATTAGTTATCATTTCTTATCCTTTCTCTCCTCCCACCTTCCCCTGTTTGGTAGACCTTAGTGTCTGAAGTTTCCTTATTTATTTTCATAAGTTCTTATTATTTAGTTCCCACTTATAAGTAAAAACAGGCCATCTTTGGGTTTCTGTTTCTGAGTTTGTTAAAGATAATAGCCTCCAGCTCCATCCGTGTTCCTGCAAAAGGTATGATCTCATTCTTTTTTATGCTGCATAGTGTTCCATGGGGTATATATACCATATTTTCTTTAATCTGTCATTGATGGGCATTTAGGCTGACTCTGTGTCTTTGCTATTGTCAATAGTGCTGCAATGAGAATTCGTGTACATGTGCCTTTATAGTAGAATGATTTATGTTCCTCTGGGTATAAACCCAGTAATGGGATTACTGGGCCTAATTGTGGTTCTGCTTTTAGCTCTTTGAGGAATTACCATACTGCTTTCCACAATCATTTAACTAATTTGCACTCCCACCAAGTGTATAAGTGTTCCATTATTTTCACAGCCTCACCAACATCTGTTATTTTTTGACTTTTTAATAATAGCCATTCTGACTGGTGAGATGATATCTCATTGTGGTTTTGATTTGCATTGCTCTAATGATCAGTAATACTGAGCTTTTTTTCATGTGCTTGTTGGCCACATGGATGTCTTCTTTTGAGAAGTGTCTGTTGATGTCCTTTGCCCACTTTTAAATGGTATTTTTCTCTTGTAAATTTGTTTAAGTTTATTATAGATGTTGGATATTAGACTTTTGTCAGATGAATTGTTTGCAAATAATTTCTCTCCCATTCTGTAGGTTCTCTGCCTAATCTGTTGGTAGTTTCTTTTGCTGTGCAGAAGCCCTTTAGTTTAATCAGATATCTTTTGTCAATTTTTGCTTTTGTTGCAATTGCTTCTGGTGTCTTTGTCATGAAATCTTCGCCGATTCCTATGTTTAGTATAATATTGCCTAGATTTTTTTCCAGAATTTTTATAGTTTTGGGTTTTACATTTGTCTTTAATCCATCTTGAGTTGATTTTTGTATATAGTATAAGAAAGCAGTCCAGCTTTAATCTTCTGCATATAACTAGCCAGTTATCAGATGGTCATAGATCATATGGTTATAGATATGTGACCTTATTTCTGTGCTCTCTATTCTGTTCCATTGGTCAATGTATTTTTTTTTTCTTTTAGCAGTACCATGCTATTTTGGTTACTGTAGTTTTGTGGTATAGTTTGAAGTCATGTAACCTGATGCCTCCAGCTTTGTTCTTTTTGCTTAGGATTGCCTTGGCTATTCAGGCTCTTTTTTGAGTTCTGTATGAATTTTAAAATCCCCAACAAAATACTTGCAAACTGAATCCAGCAGCACATCAAAAACTAATTCACAATGATCAAGTTGGCTTCATCTCCACGATGCAAGATTGGTTCAACATACACAAATCAATAAATGTGATTCATTACGTAAACAGAACTAAAGACAAATACTATAAAATTATTTCAATAGATTTTTATTTTGTTTTAGGGTTCTCCAGAGAAACAGACCAGTAATATATATTAGATAGATAGACAGAAAGATAGATAGATAGATAGATAGATAGATAGATAGATAGATAGATAGATATTATAGGGAGTTGGCTCATGTGATTATGGAGGCTGAGAAATCTCAAGATCTGCTTTTGGCAAGCTGGAGACCCAAAAGAACCATGGGTATATTTCTTGACTTTACCTGAAGACAGACAAAGATGGATGTCCCAGCTTAAAGTCAGAGAGTGAAATCTCTCTTACTCAGACTTTTTTTCTAGTCAGTCTTTTAACAAATTGGATGTGTCAACCACAGAAATGTGCTTTACTCAATCTACTGACTGAAATATTAATCTCATTTAGAAACACTCTCACAGACTTATTAAGGATAATGTTTAACTAAATATCTAGACATGCTGCAGTCCAGTGAAGTCAACATGTAAAACGAATCATCTCATCTTTGATCACTGTTTTTTAATTGTGGTAAAATATACATAACAACATTTACCCTTTTAAGCATTTTTGAGTATACAGTTCTGTGATATTTATTACATTCACACTGAATTACAGCCATCACCACTGTAAACCAAAAATGAAATCCTAAGTCCTCCAACTAACTGAATGGGCCCCTCTTCTCATCCAGGGCACTCTAAAGTAAAGCCGAAACACTAGTTCAGGCCATGATGGGAATGGGTGGTCGGACATGGACATGCCTCATTATACCCTCCTCCCTTTGGAATTCAGGGAGAGCTGACCAGTATTATCATTAAAACAGAGATTAAGACAGATAATATAGACTTTTTGTAACAATAAAACATCAAATTCCACCCTGACTTCAATATAGCATCAGATGACAGATAGCAGGACCTGAAAGAAATAGAAGTATTTTACCCCAAAATATATTTATTTGACATGTTTTGAAATAGCCCTGTAAAGCTGTCTCTTACGAGGAAAATCTACATTATATAGAGAATCCCCTTTCCTTTCCGGGTCTTTTCCCTGATCCAGGAGACAATTAACTAAGAGTCTAGAACTTTTGTTGTTGTTGTTTTTTTTTTTTTTTTTTTTTTTTAGATGGAGTCTCACTCTGTCACCCAGGCTGGAGTGCAGTGGCACCATCTGTGCTCACTGTAACCTCCACCTCCTGGATTCACACCATTCTCCTGCCTCAGCCTCCTGAGTAGCTGGGATTACAGACGCCCCCAACACACTTGGCTAATTATTTTGTATTTTTAGTAGAGACAGGGTTTCACCATATTAGCCAGGGTGGTCTCAATCTCCTGACCTCATGATCCACCCAACTCGGCCTCCCAAAGTGCTGGGATTACAGGCATGAGCCACCGCGCCTGGCCCAAAACTTCATTTTTTAATTGAATATCAAAAAATATTATTTTTTGGACCTCTCCTAAATTTCATTATTCTAGCTAACTCTCTAGATTCTTAGCTACTGTTTCTTGGTTCATGGTAATTACTGCTTCCTTTCCATTGCTGGTCTACATAAGTAAAATTTTGCCCTATGTCCTTCTTTATACTATGTCATCTAATATATCCTCTGTGAATGCACATCTACATGTTTTTTGAATCTTCAAATGATATACCCAAATCTATTTTCAGAGAATCTAAGCTCTAATTAACTTGCACTGTGGTCCCAAGCAAGTCAGTTACCTTATTAGGAAGTCAATTTCCTCATCAGTAACTTGCAGAAAATAATGCTTCCAACATAGTGTTATCATTACCTTTAAAGAAGACAATGAATGGGACAGCATTTTCTAAATTATAAAATACTTCACAGTTCCACATAAGTTCTCACAGCCATTACAACTGTATTAAGATATATGTTATATCCATTAGACCAGTGCAATATAAGAACATAAAAACAGGAGATTTGTTCCGTAATTTGAGTTCAAATCCCAATTTACCACTCCTTAGATGTGAATTACTCAGCAATTTATATAACTTCTCTGACTTAACTATCTAATATGTAAAATAAAATAAATACCTAGGTCATAAGACTGTCATAAAAACCAAATAAAGTAAATAATATAAATACCTTAGCATATTAATAAGAAGTATTCAAAAAGTGTTAACTATTATTTTTAATATAGTAATAAATTTTAAAAAATTATCCACATTTTTTATTAGAGGATCTATGTTATGTCACTTAGCATAAATCCTTAACTGATTATAAATATATTTTATATTAGATAATATTTTAATAATCATTAGCAAATCTTATTAATTTTTTACTTTTTATTTTTATTTCTTTTTTTTGAGATAGAATCTCACTCTGTCACTCAGGCTGGAATGTAATGGCACAATCTTGGTTCACTGCAACCTCTGCCGCCTGGGTTCGAGCAATTCTTGTGCTTCAGCCTTCCAAGTAGCCGGGATTAGAGGCATGTACCACCACACCCAGCTAAGTTTTTTTGTTTTTGTTTTTGTTTTTTGTTTTTGTTTTTGTTTTTTTTTTAGTGGAGACAGATTTTCACTATGTTGGCCAAGCTGGTCTTGAACTCCCAACCTCAGGTGATCTGCTTGCCTCGACCTCCCAAAGTGCTGGGATTATAGGCATGAGCCACGGCACCCTGCCTTCTTATTAATTTTAATAACCAATACTTTGCCCGTGGTTCTTCTGAATGTTCTCTGTAAACATCATGTCATTTGACAACAAAGGCAGTTTTTTCTTTAATGTTCTTATAACTTTTATCCATTTTCTTGTCATATTACATTGGCTAAAATACTGCTTATTGAATATAATCAAAAAAGATGCTTGTAAGCATCCTTGAGTTTTCTGATTTTGAAGAAAATGCTTTAAATATGAGAGTTAGAAATAAAATTAGTTATTGTTTCTTAATAAATAATCTTTACAATTTAAGTTCGTTCTTTTATATTTCTAATTGCAGGTATTTTTCACATGAAATCCATACAAAGAACTTTAGTAGCTAAAAAATATTCTTTGATAGTGTATTTAAAAACATACACAAACACACACACACTTAATAATATAAACACATTACTAAAGTCTTGCAGCTATACATTCTCTTGAGTGTTGATAATATGAAAATATAAATGATTATATGATGTTTTAGCTGCTTATGAATTATTAGGCATTGTGATAACTTTGGACTCATACAAATTTCATAACAACATTATGAGACGGCTAAAAAAAGACCATTTTACTGATGGAACCTGGAACAAAGAAAGGCTTATTTGTTTTTCCAGATTTCTAAGAATCCTCTCAGTAAAGCAGAAATTTATATCAGACTGAATAACGGCAGTGTTAATCTGTTTAGCCATTACGCAATTGCATTATAAAATTATGGAATATAAGTATTTGGATTGCAGAGCTTACTTATATTTCAGGTACAATCTTAGTAACAGTTTATAGAAGCAAAGAAATTCCTTATTCTGAGAGACTGTAACATTTTTCTAACAAATGCCTTCATCTTAAATATACAAAAAACAAGCAAGATTCTGTTGTTTCTCTCAATCTCACAAACAATAATAAAACAACATTTTTTGACTCTATACTGTCTTATTATTTTATTCTTTGTTATTCTTGACAGCAAAACTTTTTGGAAAAGTTTATCTCACTTTCTCCAAATTATTTTTTCCAATTGTCTCTTAATTTTCTTCTAATCAATCTCTCATCTGTACCTCAGCAATAAAATTGTTCTTTTCATAGTTGTAAATTTTGACCATATCGCTAAATTCCAGGTCAGTTCTCAATCCTCATTTAACTCATAAAGTGACCACTGATTTCTCTTTTTGGCACCTCAGATTTCTCCCTTTTCACTTTCTTCACTTGGATTTTACAACTCCACAGTAACTTAGCGCTTCTCTTACCTCTCCAGTCACTTTATTCTTTCCTCCTTTCTTACTGATCTTCTGAAGTAAAATCAGTTCTTGGTGCTTTTCCTTCTCTATCTTCAAACACTATGCTTGGTCTCATAAAGACTCAGAGCTTTAAATACTATATAATATGCTCTTAACTCCAAAATGTATCCATAGTCCAGTCTGCCCCTACATATCATACCCATATATTCAATGTCATGCCAAGGGCGAAGGAAAAGTGGTGTAGGGTGGTGTCATAATTTGAAGAGAATATATTAAGTTTGATTAAAAGTGGGTCTGCTTTTTATGATCACCATGCAATTATAGCATAGGCCATTGTTAAATACATCTCTAGGCCGGGCACGGTGGCTCAAGCCTGTAATCCCAGCACTTTGGGAGGCCGAGATGGGCGGATCACGAGGTCAGGAGATTGAGACCATCCTGGCTAACACAGTGAAACCCCGTCTCTACTAAAAAATACAAAAAACTAGCTGGGCGAGGTGGCGGGCGCCTGTAGTCCCAGCTACTTGGGAGGCTGAGGCAGGAGAATGGCATGAACCTGGGTGGCGGAGCTTGCAGTGAGCTGAGATCCGGCCACTGCACTCCAGCCTGGGCGACAGAGCAAGACTCCGTCTCAAAAAAAAAAAAAAAAAAAAAAATCTCTAGAGCTAAGATCCAAACAACAGTTTTCACCCTTGATAGCTGCTCCCATCACCCAGCAATTGATGTGCCTTGGTTTATAGCCAGCTACCTACCAGGCCTCTCCATATGAATATTTACTGAACATTAATCACAACATGCCTAAAACTTAATTGTTTCCCTTAAATTTACTCTATCTTCAAACTTTTTCATTTCTACTGAAAGGCAACCAACTGAGGTCAAAATCTGCAGTCGTCTGGGGCACTTCTGTTTTTCCCACAACCCTCATTGAATCGAGTAAGAAATCATTATTCCTCTACTGAAGTGTGTGCCTTATCTGAATGGCAGAGATCTTTGTGTGTTTGTTTTATTTTGTTTTTTTTTTTTCCTTCTGATATATCTTAAGCTCAGCAAAATTTTTAAACAAATCAATAAAGTATCTATGAAAATATGTTATCATTGTTATTTTTAAAAACTTTCACTCCTTAGCAATTATTCTATCACATTTCAAGCAATCTGTGCTACTATTTGTATTTTTGACAGTTTTATGTAGTTACTATGTTGTTCTTTGAAAAGTCACTTGCCAAAACTACCTATTTTTACAACATGTTTCTCCAAGTTAAGGATTCCAAATATTGGCTTGTTTCCTCCACTGCTACATCTAACATCCATTTAACAGTATATCACGTGGAAACATAATACCATAAATTTTCATAAGCTAATCAATTAAATATTGTATATTTGCTGGATAAGACAGATATATAAAAATTTCCAAAACAGAGCATCAGGAGATAAATGAGGTAGTTTAAAGAATGGAGACATTTTAATGGTGTCACTCATGAAAAGCTTAACAGAGGAGATACCGCATGATCTGAGTCTTGGAACAATTTTAGCCAGTTGAGAGTAGGCCATTAATGTTGTGGTAATAGCGAAAGTTCCTCATGAGGGTGGCAATTGGTTGGCACATTGCAGAGTAGCAAGTGATATAGTTTTGCTGGTAACAAGAAGAAGCATGGAAGAGAATGGGAGAAAATATTTTACATGTTATAATTAGAAACTCAGTATCACTCAGAGATGTGTGTGTATGTATAAATATGTATGAATATATATATGTGTGTGTGTGTGTACAAATATATATATATATATCCATGGGTTAAAAGGAAGCATTTCAAAATTTTTTTAGGATGCGACTGACGCCAAGTAAAGAGCACTGTGCCAATGAAGGTGAAACGGACTGATAATAATTTTGGAACTATACATTTGTACACTATTGATACTGTGCACAGTCCAAATCCAGATCACTGATTCAGACATTTCTCATTAACCAAGACTCTTACTTTTGACTGGGTGCAATGGTGTGCACCTGTAGTCCCAGCTACTCAGGAGGCTGAGGCAAGAATATTTCTTGAACCCAGAAGTTCAAGGCTGTAGTGTAACATAATCACTACTGTGAATAGCCAATGTCCAGCCTGGATAATATAGTGAGGCCCTGTTTCTTATTAAGAAAATGACTGTTATTTTTAATTATGCATTGTGCTATCATATAGCCACTTCCATTTTCATAAATCCAAAACAAGACATTATTTTTCATTCAAATCTATTTTAGCTGTACTACTAAGTCTTGTGAATAACCCAAAAGGTTATTCAATTAGTTGAAACAGAAACCTAGAACTCTGCAGATTATTTTTTCTCTTCCTCACTTAGCGTATAATGAATCAATCAAAAAGACCTACAGGCTTCATCTCATGTCTTAATATGTTCCTTTATCTTTTTTTTTTTTTTTTTTTGAGACAGAGTCTTGCTCTGTTGCCTGGGCTGGAGTGCAGTGGCCGGATCTCAGCTCACTGCAAGCTCCGCCTCCCAGGTTGACGCCATTCTCCTGCCTCAGCCTCCCGGGTAGCTGGGACTACAGGCACCCGCTACCTCGCCCAGCTAGTTTTTTTGTTGTTGTTGTTTTTTTTAATTTTTTTAGTAGAGACAGGGTTTCGCCGTGTTAGCCAGGATGGTCTCGATCTCCTGACCTCGTGATCCGCCTCTCTAGGCCTCCCAAAGTGCTGGTATTACAGGCTTGAGCCACCGCACCCGGCCTCCTTTATCTTCATCTTCCTGTAACTGTCCACTCTCAATCTTCACTTTAATTTAGCAAGGAGATACACTTGCTTCCACTTTTACCTGTCCTCAAACCATATTTCAACGCGTTGTCAAAGCTTTGTTATAAAAATATTATGCTTTGACTTCCCTGCTTAAATTCTTATGCTGGTTTCCTACTGCTTCTAGGTAGAATGTCAATCTCCTTTATGTGATATTCCAGCTCACCCATGAAAATAATAATAAATCTAGCACTGATAGAAGTAATGACACTGATAGTAGTTACAATGAGCACTAACTAGAATGCTTATTATGTGTCAGGCATTGTTTTACTCATTTTATATAGTGTAGTTCCTTTTACTCCTCACATATTTCTAAAAAAGTAGGTGATAATGTTATGACCTGATTCTATAGACAAGGAGAGTGAGGAACAGAGCACCAAAGCAGCATATCCAAAATTACAAAGCAAAAAAGTGGCAGAACTGAAATACAAATGCATATTGTAGATTTCTCCCCATTATTTCCTGGATGCTTTACCTCAGTTCACATCCCCCAACCACAATCAAACTTTGTTTCAACTATACAGGAATAGTAGAAGTTCCTAAAGCATTGTGTTATATGGTGGAGTCAGATTGCTATTTTTTAGCAGAGTGTGAGCCCCTTGAGGGCAGAGGCTGTGTTTTATACTTCCTTCTCTCATCCAAACTCAGCAGGGCACTTTACATATTATGGATGTTTGATTTAATTATGTTCATGTAGAGTCAGTTCTGCTGTAACTGACAATTTCAGTATCGCATACATTTCACTCTTGTATATGGGCAATTTTGTCCTTGAGAAACACTAGGTGAACATAGAAAACCATACTTAAAAGAAGCAAGTGATATTGGAATATGCAAAATGCATACATCTCACACTCCTACCAGCTATCTTAATTCTCTGTATGCATTATAAGTCAGCCTCTACCAAATTTGGTGTCATAACTTTCCCTTTCATATAAATCTTGTTTCAGATAAATCTTTTACCACTTCACAATAATTCCCAAGCTGCAGCTTTTCCCATACCCATTTCCACAAATGCTTTCAGGTCTTTCTCAATATAAAATGTCACATTTATTGTAGTATTTACATATTTTCAAACATATAAAATGTGTAGAACTGTTGTGCCATTTTTGCTAGGTTCCTATCTCTTTTTGTATGTGTTACTGATAAAGTATTCGAGTGTTGTGTCTCAACCCTACTTTCCTCATAAGCCCTGTAGCTTTTATTGTGCCAAGTTTTCAGAGAATAGTGAGGCTTCAGAACACACATTTCTCATTATAGCAGAACCGACTGTACTTGAATGAATTTTAAAAAGGCTGAAACTCACCCAATTATCATCTGTGGCTGAATAGCATTCTCTCAAAATTCGCATGTTGAAGCCCTAGTACCTCAGCATGTGACTGCATTTGGAGATAGAGGTGATTAAGTGAAAATAACGTCATTAGCATGGACCCTAATATAATATGACTAATGTCCTTATAAGGAGAGGAAATTTGAACACAAGGAGATACCACATATACACAAGCACAGAAGATAGGCCATATGAGAACATGTAAGAAGGCAGCAGTCTACAAACCAAACAGTGACATCAGGAGCAACCAAACCTGCTGACACCTTGCTCTTAGAGTTCTTAGCTTCCAGAAGAGTGAAAGTATAATTACTATTATTTAAGTCACCCAGTCGGTGGTACTTTATTACGGCAGCGCTAGCAGATAGTTACGTCGACTATTTTCTATGCAGCTTTCAAGACTGAGCTAAGGCATATATCTATTGCTTACTTGAAACATAATCCTCATCCTGAATGGGAACTTTTATCCTCAGCCTATCCCTGGCTTCATCCCAGTATATCTTTTATTTAAATTTTTTATCAAACGATGTTATAATAATTTATACTTTTTGTATCTGGTATAGGTAATACATTCTATAGACCAATTCGTCTGTTTTTTAACCCTGTGCCAACAACTTCAAACATGACATTTGTAACATTGTAGACTCTGAATATATCACTGTTACATATATTGTGGCATAAAATCAAAATAATTTTTCAATGAATTTAATGAAGAAAACCAAGAAGTAATGCATTTTATGTGAATACAATGTTAGGATGGCACATATCTACAGCCGTCCACGTTTCAGATGATTAATTCTGTTTCATTTGTGGGTACATTATTCCTCTTCTGTCCATGTTCCCCTGCATCATATTAATGAAAAATCACTCAAGACTTCTAGCATGGGTGAAAGAGAAAATGATAGTACTATTGGAAAAAAAAAAAAACTAGAGATCTGGAGAAAAATTACAACCAAGCTTTTAACACATGAATCAATATCCCTGTATAGAATAATGTTTGGATATCCATCATCTATTGGTGGGAATATCTACTTATCTCTCAGAAAATTAGCTCATGCTGAATAAGAGTAACCTTCTACAGAGATGCTATTGCTTTGCCAAACACTATGCTTGCTGCAATGAAGGAAAGGAGAATAAGTGTTTAGTGCCTAATAATTGAAAGGTAAACATAATAACTGTAGTAACATAACTGTAGTATTTATATACACGTAGGAAGGATGACAACTTTAATACTAATGATAATATTTAACATTTTTCTTTTTTTGAGACAGAGTTTCCTGTTGCCCAGGTTGGAGTGCAACGGCGCAATCTCGGCTCACTGCAATGTCCACCTCTCGGGTTCAAGTGATTCTCCTGCTTCAGCCTCCCAAGTAGCTGGGATTACAAGCGCCCACCATCACGCCTGGCTAATTTTTGTATTTTTAGTAGAGACGAGGTTTCACCATGTTCGCCAGGCTAGTCGTGAACACCTGATCTCAGGTGATCCACCCACCTCAGCCTCCCAAAGTGCTGGGATTACAGGCCTGAACTACCACACCCAGTCCAAGTGCCGCATCTTATGATGCCACTCTAGCTCACCATGCCGTTGTTGCTTCTAAATGTCTATGGGCTTTACCTTCTGTATAATTCATTTGTCAACTACCATGCTCTGTTTTACACTTTCCCATCAGGTTACGAATACCTTGTATTCAGATATTTCAACTGCTTTTCAAAATAAATTCTCTTTGTACCTTATAGTGAAATTGTACATATTTCTGGATTGATAAATTCTAGAATAATTTAATACAAAATGTTAATATTATTGGGGTAATCTACCAAATGCCAGACACCGTGCCACAACATGAATTTTGTTTTATGTCTTTAAAAACTCATTGATAGTAGGTTTTGTTGTCATTGTGTGTGTGTGTGTGTGTGTGTGCGCGTGTAATGGGTTGTGATCTAAAATGTATTTCTTATCCTGGGTAATGGTCAAAAAATTTCAACACCATGGTGATTTAACAAAATAGCAAACCTAGGTTACATATTTATTTTTTATCCAAAAGCAAACCTTTCGGACTTTTTTATTCTCACCATTTTGCCAGTCTGAGGTCTTGTAGATTGCAATAGTGTCTTTAGGCAGGGATGCTTGAACTATCCTGATAGCATAAACAAAATGTCAGTTGGGCTAGACTCATTTTCTCTCACCTGGCCCAGCTCCAGGAGTTCATTGATTTCTGTAATTAAATGAGTTGGAAGTAAATCCCAGGACTGTGCTGCATGTTGGTCATTGGTGCTGAGGCCTGAATCTTAATAAGCTGTTGAGTGTGATCTTGTGCCAGAGAGGCAAAGTGTTAACAGTCTTCCTGGTGCTCCCAGACCATGTAGCAATCTGGGGTTATAATTGCTTCATGCAGGACAAATTGGAGAGGAGTTAGTTAGAATGGCATTAGATTCGAATAAAATAGCATACTTCAGAAAGTGCTTAAATGACAGAATACAAAATGTGTCTTTTTTTTTTTTTTTTTTTTTTTTACATAAATCCAACTTGGTGAATGAAATATTCTTTAGCCTTTCTAAGTGGAATATGAAATTCAGGCTTTCAGTTTGATTGGGACAGTAGTAAGTATATAAACTAAAAAAAGCAAACAGTAAGCATTTTCGTTAATTTTCAAGTTGCTGAAGGCCATGCTAACTCAACAAATGTCATATCATTTTTTGTTTGATTTCTTTGAGTCAGGTCTTAAAATTATATTATTTTCAAATTTACTTACAGAAACAAAATAAAAAATATATCAAACATATATGTCTAAATATATGACTAGAAAAAATAAAAACATGTATATCTGATACATTTTTCTTTTGTTATATATGTTCAGATATGATTTTATATATATGTAAAATATGTATTCTTATTTATGATGTATCTTTATATGATGTAGCTGTATCTCTATATCTATATTATCTCATAGAATATGGTAGCTAGAAAATAATCTAATCCAGCTCTTGCAAAACACTTAGTTACAAGAAATTACACAAAAAATTACAAATTGAAATTTGTAATTTCTCAAATTATAATTGAGAAATTTGTAATTGAGAAATTTGTAATTGAGACATTCCAAAAGTGGAAAATTCAGAGAGTTTTTTTTGGAAGGCAAAACTTTAAAATCTAAATATATTTAAAGAAAAACCTGATTAAGAAAGAAATAAAACTAAAACATGGCTTTTATTTGCAAGTAGTGGAATCCTAAATCTTCAGAATTTTCTATTTGCTGGTGAGAGTGAAAAAATACTGGTTCAAATTTTATTAATGCTTTACAAATTTTTGTATCATTTAACCTGCAAAGTCCAATTTAGAAATATATTCTGAGAAATAGTGTTCATGAGAGTAAGGGAAGTCGAAACTTAAAATCCACAAAATAACCAATTAAATAATACAACTATAAAATAAAATACCATGCAAGCATTAAGAATAAAAGTGTGTTGTTATTGACATATAAATATTTTAATATACACTGGAGAATAAAAACAAGTTATAAAATGTATGTATACAGATAAGTATTATATAAATGTAGTTTTATATACACACATATACATATGTCATGTTTGCTTTATATTTCTATATTTATGTATATGATTATGAATAAAAAATAGTTGGATATGTATACAACAAAATTTTAACAGTGATTGTCTTTAGTAGTGGAACTATGAATGGTTTAACTCCAACTTTTCATATCTTCAAAATGAGCATTTATTTCTTGTGTAATTAAAAGTAACTTTTAAAAACTCACATTTTAATGTTATTCTATATAAAATGAAAATACAGTAATTTATTTACCAAGGAGATGAATAGCAAATTGAATCAAATTCATTAAATATTTATTATAACTTGAACATTTTACCTGGAACTCTGGAATATAAAAAGAAATAGAATGGCTATACAGCATTACATTTTCTAAACATAAAGCTTTGACAACTCTTTCCTCAAACGTGCAAAATGCTGCCTATGCCAACTGACTGAAGTGAAAATGTCAGTCTGGCATTGAAAGACTTTATAAAACAATCTGAACATGACTCAAACAACCCCTACCAACAAAAACAGCTAAAATTGAAGTAACAACAAATAGAACTAGAAATAACTGATTTAGTTTCTCATATTAAAAACTATACACATACACCTCTATGTATATATGTATAATCAGAGTCACTATATACACACAAACACACACATATGTATACAAACATATATACATATGCATATGTGTGTGTGTGTATAGTTTCTTTTTTTTTTTTTTTTTTTGAGACACAGTTTCGCTCTTGTTGCCTAGGCTGGAGTGCAGTGGTACAATCTTGGCTCACTGCAACCTCCGCCTCCTGGGTTCAAGCAATTCTTCTGCCTCAGCCTCCAGAGTAGCTTGGATTACAGGCACCTGCCACCACACCTGGCTAATTATTTTAACTTTTAGTAGAGACTGGTTTTTACCAGGTTGGCCAAGCTGGTCTTGAACTCCTGACTTCAGGTGATCCACCCATCTTGGCCTCCCAAAGTGCTGAGATTACAGGCATGAGCCACCACGCCCAGCCGTGTGTGTGTAGTTTTTAACATACTATACACACTATACACACACAGACACACACATATACATATTTATATATATATGTATGTATACATATATTTGTATGTGCGTGTCTGTGTGTGTATATGTATGTATGTGTGTGTGTACCGTAGACCCTCTATACTTGTGGTTTCTGAATATGGAACTCGGTATAAAGGACTGACCATAAGAAACTTCAGATCTGTGGATTTTTGTATATGAGGGGTCCTGAAATCAATCCCCTGTGGATACCAAGGGGTGACTGTATATTTTATATAATACATATACATACATATATATATAGAGAGAGGCACTAAAAGTAAATTGTATTAAGATGTTACATTTTCTCTATTTATAGGGCACTGTGTACATCACGAGAATGCATATGATACATGCCCATGAGTTTGAAGAACTGGCAATCAAGTTGAAAACAGTGAGGTGACTTTGACTTCTGACTGATAATGAGCTAGAGTGAGTGGGCAGGGGCTGACTTTGCTTACGATAATTCCTGCTAAAGAGGCTAGGCAAATGGGGATCAAACCTGGTGTCTGCCCACTGGTGACTGCATTCTTTCTTAGATGGCTTCCTGTAGATGCTCCTAGGGTATACTTCTAGGTAAACATATTTACAGCTTTTTGACTCCTGTAAAGCCTGTTGAGGAGTAGACTGTCAATACGTCATTTCTCACTGGTTGCTTTTAAGATCTTCTCTGCATTTTTTCTGTTCTACAGTTTCATTATGATAGATTTAAATATGCCACATTTGTCAACTCTGTGTATACGGATTCCAGAATATTTATTCTAATATGTCTTACAATCCCTAATTGTTTATTTAGCTATGTCTGATTTACTGATTAGGCCACCAAGTTTCTAATTTTAGAAACTACATCAATCACCTCTAGAAATTCTATTTGATGCTTGCTCAAATTCATCTTCTTTTTGTTAATTGTAGTTGTTAGTAGTTTGGGTTTTTAAGCCTTCCGTTTCTTCTTCAATAATTTTAAACATACTTAAGTTATTGTCAATATCTGATAATTATACTATGTAAAATGATCAGGAACCCGATATTCCTATTTAGTCTATAGACCGTCAAACACAGTAGATTCTTTCCTATTACGTTTTTGTAATTTAGGATTTTAGGTTTAGAATTTCTGGTGATACAACCATCGCAGTAGCACTTTTTACATATGTTTACCAGTTCATAAGGAGGCAGGTAAGTAGTGTGAATTTTGCCTCAAACCTATGGAACAAGAAGACTGTAATTATGATTGGCTATGCAACGGTCTTTTGTTGTTATTTTCTTATCTAGATCCTAAATTTAAATATGGAATTTTTCTTGTCATCTCTTTCTGCATGAGTTTTCCATATTTATCCATTCTCTTTGTGTTTACATTTTTAGTGTTCTTGATCATTTTCATGGGCCAATAAATTCTATCCTGCTCGGTTGAATATAAATGCTTTTAAGTGCAAGCCTCTTGGTTATTAAATCCTACAACCTCACCTCTCTTGTTCCCTTCTCCCCAGCTCTACCAGGTGAATAAAAGCATCAGTACCACATAACATCTCTGATATTGTATTTCGCCTCCATTTGTTTTAACTAAGAAAACTGGCATTTATTTAATGGCCCTAACATAGTTTGGAACTGTCTTTCCTATCTATGTTTTTTAAAATTTAATTTAAGTTCTGGGATACATGTGCAGGACGTGCAGGTTTGTTACATAGGTAAACACATGCCATGGTGGTTTGAATCTCTCACTTTTCTTTGAAGTTGGTATGAATTTAAAATTTTTTGTATGTATTCGTTATACTGGGATGTATTCAGGCAGCATATTTTCGTGTTACCTGCCTTTCAATGTGGCTACATCATAATGTATATTTTACTTAAAAGCATACCTAATCTTACATATCTATAAAGCAAAATTGTTGAAATTATTTTCTTCTCAATAATTATCCCAGTCATGGTGTATAATAGAGGCTCAATATATAAACACAGATTGAATGAATATGTGAGGGGTGCACTTCTTCCCAGCTGTTGACATAGTCCTCTTTTTCAGTGATACTATAAAACTATAATACTGACTCCTACGACAAAGAAGATAACCTCGGAAAGGGAGGTGAACTGGATTCAGGGAGCCTCATGGAATACAGCGAAGGTCAATGAACATCAGCAACTTTATCAGCTGAGCATCAGTCAGTCAGCAAAAGTGACCAATAAAGCAAACTTTGAAACATAACCAAGCCCCACCCCAGATAAAAAGCCCGTGGCATATCCCTATTGACTGTCAGACAGAATACATTCTTTCTGGAAAGATACATATTTCCTGCCACATTTCCTGCCAATGTTTTGCTTCATGCCCAAGGTAGCCTAGTCATCCTTGTTTTTGATTATGCAGTTCACACATAGGTAATAACTTATTTTTCCTTGTGCCTTTATATTCATAGATTTGCAAATGTTACTCAACCGTTTCCTTTACTCTTTTAGCTAGAAGAACAAACTTTTTTAATTATTGAAAGTATTTAAAGTATTTCTGTTGACTGTTTTCATTTACTCTCCATGTTTCTCAATAAATACTATTGGGACTTGTAGATTCTTCTACAACTAAAGTCTTAACCATGACTAAATATGTTTGGGATAGAAATTGTAAAAATTACTTTCATAGGATATGATAGCTTCTAATTGCTCTAATATGTTCTATATTATTGCATGAATATATTTGGGAATCAATTAAGTTTAGACATAAAAATAGTTTTAAAATGTATTTACTATTTAGAAGCCTGAAAACATAGTACACAGAAACATAATATCAAATGATTCTTTATTTTATGAAAAACTACTCAATCTGGCTCAAAATAACATAAATGCTGACTAAACTACACTGTAATACTATTTCTCATATATTGAATAAAAAGTTAAAAATCATTCTCTGTTGGTAAATCTATAAAATAAATAGGCTTTCGGACATCATAGCTAGTGGAAATACAAAATGATACAACTTCTGTGAAAGGGAATTTGGAAAATTCTCTATTCTAAGTATATGATGAGAATTTACTCTTAGTTTCAGAAATATAAATTCTAGGGTTCTATTCCTAAGATTCTGTGGCAAAACCACAAAATACTAAAATGACATATACACAAGATTATTTTTACTGTGGCATGTTAGTAATAATAAGAAACTAGAAATAGGCCTTTTGTCAACTGTAGGACACTAGTTGAATAAAGTATGGTAGGCACACCTGATAAATTAACAAAAAATAAGGAAGATTAACTATCTCTAGGATACACTGTAAGATTTTTAAAAAACCAAGCCAAAGGAAAGTATTGTCAAGCTAAAAAAAAAAAAAAAAAAAAAAAAAAGGATATCTAGAAACATCTTTATAATAAATTACCTTTTCTATGAAAAAGGGGTGTTGGCAATATAAACATTATATACACTCATGCTTATATTTTCAAGATGAAACTATTAAAGAATAAAGCCAGACTGAACCAAATACAATTACATGAGGAAAGAGGGAACTGGGGGAGAATATAGAAACAGAGATGAGACTTCTAACAATACATTTACTTGTATAGTTTTGATTCTGAAACCAAGAATATTCAATCAAAAAGACACAAGCAGTATAAATAGAAAGCGAACTAAAATTGATACACTAAACCCTATATCAAGGAAGTACTATAACCTCCAAGAGAAGCTAACTGGGTCCTGTGACTTTAAACATTATATTTTGACTGAGTACCCTTAACAGAAATGATTTTAATGATAGAAAAAAAAAATCTTAAACTTTGAACAATGTAGCAGAATTGTATAGGAACTAAAGGGGGTAGAGGAACAAGATAACCAACATCAGGAGGTAACAGTCAGAAAAGTTTAGGTAAAATCAAATCTGTGTTCCATCATCTACAGGATAAATGATGTGGCTTTTCGGACACATCAAATGATATCAGGGCAAAAAAGAACTCAGGAAGGGGAACATCACACACTGGGGCCTATCATGGGGAGGGGGGAGGGGGGAAGGGATTGCATTGGGAGTTATACCTGATGTAAATGACGAGTTGATGGGTGCAGCACAGCAACATGGCACAAGTATACATATGTAACAAACCTGCACGTTATGCACATGTACCCTACAACTTAAAGTATAATAAAAATAAATAAATTAAAAAAAATAATAATAAGACCTAAAAAAAAAAAAGAATTGTTATTAAATAAAAGACACAAGAGATGTTCAAATCCTGATCTGAATCAAACCAATTTTAAAAACGTATATTATTAAGGGCTGTTGAGAAAACTTCAGTCTAGACAGGCTATTCTATGCAGTTAAAAAATTTCTGTTTGACAGTGATATTAACTTGGTGGTTATTTTAAAAAATACTCTTATAGAATATGCTTAGTAATAAAGATACATAAACTATCTACAGAAAAATGAGATGATGATGTCTACGGTTAGCTTTAATATGCTCCTGAATTATTTGAATTATTTTAAAAGAAACATTTAGGGCAGATATAATAAGATTAGCAAAATGTTATTCATTGTTGAAGGTGGGTAATAGATACATAGGGGTCCATTATATTAGGTTGGTGCAAAACATTTAAGTAATAGCAAAAACTGTAATTGTTTTTGCACCAATCTTATAATATCCCCTATAAATTAGAATCTCCAAATATAATAACAAATAAACTGCATTTTAAATCTCTCCTTGAGTGTTTCTGATATCCATCCAGGATTAGAAAATGTTGTTACCTAGCAACAAAAAATATGTTTATGGATTCTTTATGTATCTAAGTCAAGTGCCGAAAATTCAATTGTTTGGCTAATAGATTCTACTATTCTTTATTCTTGTCCTTTAGTTTGGTTCTAGGTGAACCATATCTTTATTCTTCTCCTCCTTTGGTTCTTACTCCTACTCTTCTTTTAATTTCAATAATGCAGGATAACTTAAAGAAATTTAAAGTTGTTATTGAGCAAAAAGTGCTAGCTGCCCGATGCGCTAGAATTCAATACTATGGCACTGGAGTTTTTAAGGAAAGCTTTATATTTAAATTTTACTTTCAAGGAGAGAGAAACCAAACTCAAATCTGTGTCCCTGTGCTGCCTTCAACCCTTAGAAAAGGTTTAGGGGCTGGATACTGGGATTAGCAGGTGATTGGTCAATAAATGTGACTATTTAGATAAAATAGAATCCATGAAAGATGCAAACTATGAAAGCTTATTAAAACAAACAAACAAAAAAACCCTAATAACCTGAATAGTCCTAAAATCTACTTCTGAAATTGAATTCATAATTTTTAAAACCTTCCCACAAAGAAACTTCAGGCTGGGATGAATCATATGAAACATTAAAAAAGAAAAACATTTTCAAACATACATTTGAAGGGGTGAAAATATATTCTGATATATTCTGATTCACCTGGAGGCCAACATTAACCTGACACCAAAACTGCACAAAGATATTACAATTTAAAAAACAACAATAGAACAATATTCCTTATCAACTCCAATGTAAAATTGTTAAACACAAGTGTCTGAAAAGGCCAATACATCATAAATAAGTGGGATATATGTTAGAAGTGCAAGGTTATTGTTTAACATTTGAAAATCAATAAATGTTATTCTTCATTAAAAATAAAACTTTTAAAAAGGTAATTTCTCATTAGATGCAGAAAAGGCACTTTATAAAATTTAATACTTATTTCCAATAAAAAACTCTAGCACACTAGGAATAAAAACAAACTCTCTCAATCTGATAAAGAGCATCTTTCAAAAATTAAAGCTAACATTGCAGCTAATGATAAAGGACTAAATGCTTTTTGTCTGAGATCAGGACAAAGTCCAGGATGCCTGACCCCTCCTTTTTTTACTCAGCATTTCACTGGAGGTTCTAGCCAAGGCAATAAGGCAAGCAATGGATATAGCAGTCATCTAAATTGAAAAAGAAGTAGTAAAATGTACTTATAGCCATTTAGTTTCTTAATTATATGTGCTTTTCTCTTTCTCTCTGTTCACTCTACCATATGGTTTTATTCTAAGTTATGTATACATATACCTTTACTATATATTTGTATATATTGCTCATTGCAAAATAATGAAAATTAAACCATGGAATTGTCTAGAAATACACTAATATAGTAGGTTAGTTAAACTGTGCAATTAACTCAATTATCCTATGCTGTAATTTGAATATGATTTACTGCATAATTTAAGAAAAAAATTTATAGTGAAGAAAATATTAATCAAACATAAAACAGGTTTAAATTTGATTTTGAAGTAAAAGCATTGACTAAAGAATTTAATCAGCAAAATTCATGAAGGTTAATCCAAAAATTCATTGGAATCTATTTAGGAATAAATTAATTCACTTGAAATGTATCACTAAAATTATTTCTTGATCTAATGGAGTGATAATCGAATACTTTTCTAATCTGAGGCAGCGGGGATAGTAGCACCACAATGTAATTACTTGTCTAGTTAAATACATAGTCCTTTTTTGTGGAAATTATTTGCTTTCAGATTCATGCTGAGAAGTGACCAGCTTCTCTTTATCATAATACAATTTAACAAAATGTAGCATTCCTTCTCCATCAAAGAAAGGCAATTTGGGAAATTAAAGAGTCTTTGGGTCTTAGCTCTTCAATCATCCTCCGTTGTTCTCATCAACTGAGAAAAAATAACTGTGAAAAAAATCTTGAAGGATTTAATTTCCTTCCATATTACTAAGCTGAGAGAAGTGATGCCCCTAAAAATGGTAATGACTCAGAGGGTAACACTAGCAGTGTCCTTCTTTACATACCTTTTCTGGGCCGAGTCAACTTCTTCCAGGCTCTCACAGGATAATTTACAGGTATATTTGCATGATCACAAGAATAACAAGTTTAGGCTGAATAGCACTAAAATGTCTAAGATATATTGACCAAGATTTCTGTCTTTTTTTCCTCCCTCTCTCACCTCTCGTGTCTTTCTCCTCTCACCACCACATATTCATCAGCACAACCATCAATCAATGACACCAACAGAATCACTTCTTTATCAGAACTTAAACCACAAAAGAGGTATCCCGTAATTCCATAATCTGTTCTGCTCATTAAATCCTGGGTTTTAAGTGAGTAAATAAATTACTTGATGAGAATAATTTCAACCTGAAGTAATACTATTTAAGCGGTATTTTAAAAAAAGATTTGCATGCTCTGAAATGGCAGTTATAAAGGCATTTGGAAAGGCAGCTATAAAGATATTAAAGGAAGGATATTGATTGTAAAACTAATTCAAAAATATTCTTCCTAATGTATTTTTGGGACTATCATCTTTGAATGATTATGGAAGGATGCAATAACATGTTATTTATATTAACTTAAAAATGAAAAAAAACACAAAAAAATCTGGAAGCATGAAAAAAAATTGCCCCTTTTCTTACTTGAGTGGCACCATCAATGTGAGAAGTCTGATCGGTCTCTGTTTTGGGTGTACACATGCATGTGTGTTTCATAGCTGTAGAAAATTTTGTACAATATGTCATATAAAATTTTCACTTATAGTTCGGAAAATTCGTTTTAGAAATCTGTAAGTACTTGATTAAGTATGAATTAACTTGTCCAGATGTGGTGGCTCATGCCTGTAATCACAGCACTTTGGGAGGCCAAGGCAGGCAGATCACTTGAGGTCAAGTTTGAGACCAGCCTGGCCAACATGGTAAAACCTCGTCTCTACTAAAAATACAAAAATTAGCCAAGGGTGGTGGCCCATGCCTGTAATCCCAGCTACTCGGAGGCTGAGACATGAGAATTGCTTGAACTTGGGAGGCGGAGGTTACAGTGAGCGGAGATCCACCACTGCACTCTAGCCTGGGCAACAGAGCGAGATTCCATCTTAAACAAACAAACAAACAAACAAACAAACAAACAAACAAAAAAGACAGTGAATTAACTCATAATTCCAGTGCTCTGATGAATCTTTGCAGAATAAAAATATTTTTATTTAAAATTGTATGTACATTTAATATGTTCTGTGCAAATCATTGTTTACTTTTCTAGGGTTTTATTATGGAAAATTTCAAACATATATAAAGGTTAAGAAAATAGACCCCCAGGTAGCTAAATCCAGATGTAGAACTCATCCCTTTCTTTCATCTGACTCCTATTCACCTCCCATCTCCAAATGGATTATCTTGAAGCAAATTTCCAACATCATATAATCTCTAAATATTTTAGTATGATTTCTAAAGGATAACTTTTAAACATAACCACAGTACCTGAAATGTTACTCAGCTTTTAAATGTATATTTATATTACTACATAAAGATACATGATTTATTTTAACCGTTTTAAAGCACTCCAAGAAATCAGCACACAATAACCTATTTACTAAATCTCCTAATAATATTTTTTTCTCAATCCTTATACAGTAGAGACAAGGCTGCAGTGAAGGACTTCTCATGTTACTAAATGTTGCCAAATTCTTCTCCAGACACCTTCCCAACCTGTATTCCTACACATAGTAAAAGAAAGCATTTATCCCTGTGTTTTCTAACACTGATAGTGACAGATATTTTCATTCTTGCCAATAGAAGGGGTCTGAAATGGAACAGCATTATATCTGTTATTTGCATTTCTACTCTTGAGGCTGAAGTAAGTCACATTTCCCAATGATAAAGGATCATTTGGTTTTTTAATCATTAAATTGCCTATTCCTCTATCTGATTTATTTTCTCTATTGTGACATTTTAAAAATGTATAGCCTAGTTCAAAATGCCACAATAATTCTCCCAGTTTGTGGCTGGCCTCTTCACTATGTTTATTGTTATTTCCTGAACAATAATAATAGCAACAACAACAAAATTAACTTCAAATCTTTCAAACATGTCCCTCTTTTACTTCAAGGTTGGATTTCTCCAACCTTTTTTGTCTTTCATGTATAAATATTATTTTATCACAATTACATAATTATATTATTTAAATATTTTAGTTTAAATATTCTTGTTTTTAAACTTGTCAACTATTATGTCCTAAAATTTTGGGGGTTTTCTTTGCATATTTTGAAGGCTCCAATATTTTTCATACATATGACCAAAAGTCCCAGCACCATTTTTTGTTTAATTCTTTCTTACCTCATGATTAATAATGCCATGTGTCATTTAACATTCTCCTGTATGTATAGGACTTCTCTGAGTTTCTATTCTGACCCATTGGTTTATGCAATGTGTCCCTATTTAAGTAGCACAACAGTTCGTTGCTGAATTTTGTAAAATTTTGAATATTTTAAAGCAAATATTTCTATAACTCACTTATTTTTTGTTTTCAAACTGGTTTTGCTGCTTGGTACCCATCAAATTTTCATAATAATTTTAGTATTGCTTTTTCAAGTTGTAAAGAAATTATTATGTATAAGTATTTACTTTTAAAACACTTTTTTTTTTTTTTTTTTTTTTTTGAGACGGAATTTCACTCTGTCGCTCAGGCTGGAGTGCAATGGTACAATCTCAACTCACTGCAACCTCAGCCTCCCAGGTTCAAGCAATTCTCCTGCCTCAGCCTCCTGAGCAGCTGGAATTACAGGTGTGTACCACCACGCATGGCTAATTTTTGTAGTTTTACTAGAGACAGGGTTTCGTCATGTTGGTCAGGCTGGTCTTGAACTCCTGACCTCAGGTGATCCACCCACCTCAGCTTCCCAAAGTGCTGGGATTACAGGTGTGAGCCACCGTGCCTGACTAAAACACTATATTGTCACTACTGTATTTCAAGTATTGTTCTAGGTCCTAAATATTTCCCAGTATTAACTTACAAAATTTTTATAACAATAATAGTAATATCTCATATCCCTAGGGCCACAGAGGTTGTAAATCTGTTACTAGGGAAGCTGCACTATAAATTCAGGCAATACAGATTCATATCATATTTACAAATTTATTTGAACAGCACTGCCTGCCATCTTTATGATATGGAGAGACATCTGTCCAACAGAAGGCCATTAGGCACATGTGGCTATTGAGAACATTAAGCCACTAGAAATGTGGCTTAATGTAAAATAAAAATGATTTGGATTTCAATGGCATTGATAACTTTTTTGAGACGGAGTCTCACTCTTGTCGCCCAGGCTGGAGTGCGGTGGCGTGATTTTGGCTCACTGCAACCACCACCCCCGGGGTTCAAGCGATTCTCTTGCCTCAGTCTCCTGGGTAGTTGGGATTACTGGTGCCTGCCACCATGCCCGGTTAATTTTTGTATTTTTAGTAGAGATAGGGTTTCATCATCTTGGCCAGACTGTATTGAACTCCTGACATCGTGATCCACCTGCCTTAGCCTCCCAAAGTGCTGGGATTACAGGCGTGAGCCATCGCGCCCGACCTAAAAATTTATTTCTAAAATACATCACTGCTATATTTCATTAACTGACTATATATTGCAATCATAATATTGTGAACATAATTTTAATAAAATATTAAAATTATCTTCACCTATTATTTTTGGTCTTTAAAAATGGCCATTGAAAATTCAAAATTATACATGAATCTCTCCTTACATTTTTAAGAACAATACTGATATAGAGTATTCCATCCATGGACATACTATATATCTACATTTATTTAAAGATTCCATTACATCCTTTAGTACTGCTTATAATTTCCGTATAAAATTCCTAATTATTATAAATTGTAGGTATCATAGTTTTTATTATTGTAATAACAATTACCTTAAAATTAAACTTCTGAATTCATATACTGCTTATAATTTCTCTATAAAATTATTATTTATGTATTTATGCATAAATAATGTATAAATAAATTATTATTTATGCAGCATTATTATAAATGTATTTATAGGACTCATAGGTGGCTTCTGTTATTGTAATAGCATATTATTTTGTTTTTGTTTTTTAATTTCTGGGATACATGTGCAGGTAAACGTGTGTCATGGTGGTTTGCTGCACCTGTCAACCCAGCACCTAGGTATTAAGTTCAGTATGCATTACCTATTTTTCCTGATGCTCTTCATCACCCTGCACCAGCTTCCAACAGGCTCCAGTGTCAGTTGTTCCCCTCCTTGTGTCTGTGTATTCTCATCATTCAACTCCCACTTATAAGGAAGAACATGTGGTGTTTGGTTTTCTGTTCCTGCATTAGTTTGCTGAGAATAATGACTTCCAGCTCCATCCAGGACCCTGCAAAGGACATGATCTTATTCCTTTTTATGGCTGCATAGTATTCCATGGTGGATATGTACCACACTTTCTTTATCCAGTCTATCATTGATGGGCATGTGGGTTGACTCCATGTCTTCACTATTGTGAATAGTGCTGCAGTAAATATATGACTGCATATATCTTTATAGTAGAATAATTTATAATCCTTTGGGTATATACCTAGTAATGGGATTGCTAGGTCAAATGATATTTCTGGTTCTAGATTCTTGAGGAATCACCACACTGTCTTCACAATGGTTGAACTAATATACATTCACACCAACAGTGTAAAATCATTCTTATTTCTCCATAGCCTTACCAGCATCTGTTGTTTTATAGCTTTTTAAAAATCACCATTCTGACAGGTGTGGTTTTAATTTGTGTTTCTTTTAAGATCAATGATGTTGAACTTTTTTTGTATGTTTGCTGGCTGCATAAATTGCTTCTTTTGAAAAGCGTCTGTTCATGTTTTTTGCCCACTTTTTGTTTGTTTTTTTCTTGTAAATTTAAGTACCTTGTAGATTCTGGATATTAGACCTTTGTTAGATGGATAGATTGCAAAAATTTCCTCCCATTCTGTAGGTTGCCTGTTCACTCTGATGACAGTTTCTTGTGCTGTGTAGAAACTCCTTAGTTTAATTAGGTCTCATTTGTCAATTTTTGCTTTTGTTACCATTCCTTTTGATGTTTTTCTTATAACATCTTTTCCCATGCCTATGTCCTGAATAGTGTTGCCTAAATTTTCTTTCAGGGTTTTTATGGTTTTGGGTTTTACATTTAAGACTTTAATCCATCTTAATTTTTGTAAAAGGTATAAGGAATGGGTCCAGTTTCAATTTTCTGCATATGACTAGCCAGTTTTCCCAGCACCATTTATTAAATAGGGAATCCTTTCCCCATTGCTTGTTTTTGTCAGGTTTGTCAAAGATCAGACGGTTGTAGATCTGTGGTCCTACTTCTGAGATCTCTATGCTGTTCCATTGGTCTATGTGTCTGTTTTGGTACCAGTACCATGCTGTTTTGGTTACTGTAGCCTGGTAGTGTAGTTTGAAGTCGAGTTGTGCAATGCTGCCAGCTTTGTTCTTTTTGCTTAGGATTATCTTGGCTATGTGAACTCTTTTTTCATTCCACATGAATTTTAAATTACTTTTTTTAGTTCTGTGAAGAATGTCAATGGTAATTTAATTGGAATAGCATCTAATCTATAAATTACTTTGGGCAGTATGGCAATTTTCATGATATTGCTTCTTCCTATTCATTGGCATGAAATGCTTTTCCATTTGTTTGTGTCATCTCTGATTTTCTTGAGCATTGGCTTGTAATTCTAATTGAAGAGGTCCTTCACATTCCTTTTTAGCTGTATTTCTAGGTATTTAGCTTTCTTTGCAGCAATTGTGAATGGAAGTTCATTGATGGTTTGGCTCTCCGATTGTCTATTTTGGTGTATAGAAATGCTTGTGATTTTTGCACATAGATTTTGTATCCTGAAACTTTGCTGAAGTTGCTTATCAGCTTAAGAAGTTTTTGGGCTGAGGCAATGGGGTTTTCTGGATATAGGATCATGTCATCTGCAAACAGAGACAACTTGACTTCCTCTCTTCCTATTTAAATATCCTTTATTTCCTTCTTTTGACTGATTGCCCTGGCCATAAATTCCAATACTATGTTCAGTAGGAGTGGTGAGAGAGCACATCCTTGTCTTGTTCTGGTTTTCAGAGGGAATGCTTCTAGCTTTTGCCCATTCAGTATGATAATGGTTGTGAGTTTGTCATATATGATTCTTATTATTTTGAGATATGTTCCATCAATACCTAGTAGTTTATCGAGAGTTTTTAACATGAAGGGATGTTGAATTTTATTGAAGGCCTTTTTCTGCATCTATTGAAATAATCATGATTTTTGTCATTAGTTCTGTTTATGTGATGAATTACATTTATTGATTTGTGTATGTTGAACCAGTCTTGCATTCCAGGGATGAAGCTGACTTGATTGTGCTGCTTTTAATGTGCTACTGGATTATGTTTGCCAATATTTTATTGAGGATTTTCACATAGATGTTCATCAGGGATACTTGGCCTGAAATTTTATTTTTTTGTTGTAACTCTGCCAGGTTTTGGTATCAGGTTGATGCTGGCCTCATAATATGAATTAGGGAGAAGTCCCTCCTTTTCAATTATTTGGAATAGTTTCAGAAGGAACAGTACCAACTCCTCTTTGTACTTCTGGTAGAATTTGGCTTTTTTTGATTGGTGTGCTATTTATTACTGCCTCAATTTCAGAACTTGTTGATCTATTCATGGATTTGACTTCCTCCTGTTTCAGTGTTGGGAGTGTGTATGTGTCCAGGAATTTATCCATCTCTTCTAGATTTTCTCGTTTATTTGCATAGAGGTGTTTATAGTATTCTGTCATGGTTGTTTGTGTTTCTATGAGGTCAGTTGTGATATTGCCTTTATTTTTTTAATTGTAACAATTTGATTCTTCTCTCTTTTCTTCTTTATTGGTCTAGCTACCAGTCCATCCAGTTTATTATTTTTTTCAAAAAACAAGTTTCCGGTTTCATTGATTTTTTGAAGGGTTTTTCATGTCTCTATCTCCTTCAGTTCCTATCTGATCTTGGTTATTTCTTTTCTTCTGCTAGCTTTGGGGCTTGGTTAGAATCACAATTCAATTCATTTAAAGTACATGGTCTTTTTCATCTTTTTTTTTTTTTTTTTTCCCCTGAGACGGAGTGTCACTCTGTAGCCCAGGCTGGAGTTCAGTGGTGTGATCTTGGCTCACTGGAACCTCTGCTTCCTGGGTCTCAGTTCAAGCAATTCTCCTGCCTCAGCCTCCCGAGTAGCTGTGATTACAGGCACATGCCACCATGCTCAGCTAATATTTTCATATTTTTAGTAGAGATGGGGTTTCATCATGTTGGCCAGGCTGTCTTGAACTCCTGACCTCGTGATCTGCCCACCACAGCCTCCCAAAGTGCTGGGATTACAGGTGTGAGCCACCGTGCCTGGCCCTTTTTCATCTTTTTAGTAAATTTAGCTAGTTTATAATTTTTCAAAAAAAGTTGTTCAATATTCAAATATGTTGACATAAAATTGTGCATATTTTTTATGATTAAAAAAGCATCTTTTTTGACATTATACCCTTACTTTCCTTATTTCTAATATTGTTCGTTTGTGCCTTTTCTTTAAAATTTTATCAATTTTTTGTTTTTTTTTTTGAGATGGAGTCTTGCTCTGTTGCCCAGGCTGTAGTGCAGTGGCGCGGTCTCGGCTCACTCCAAGCTCCACCTCCCGGGTTCACGCCATTCTCCTGCCTCAGCCTCCCGAGTAGCTGGGACTACAGGCGCCCACACCATGCCCAGCTAATTTTTTTGTATTTTTAGTAGAGACAGGGTTTCACTGTGTTAGCCAGGATGGTCTTGATCTCCTGACCTCATGATCCACCCACCTTGGCCTCCCAAAGTGCTGGGATTACAGGCATGAGCCACCGTACCTGGCCAATTTTATCAATTTTGATAGAACTTAGTTGTTTTACCAGTCTTTTGCAAGAGCCATCTCTAAAGACTTATTCCTCTTTTTTATGTGTACACATTTTTTCACAATACTGTAACTTTTATACTTGAAAGATCTTTCTTTTTCAGTTAAATATATCTAGGAGATACTTAAATTTCATGTTTTTGAACAGTATCATTATTATTACAATAAAAGATGCATAGTATATTATTTAATTGGTTTACTAGCAGTGGTCATTCATATTATATACCAATTTTGTACATTTAATTCTGTGTTGAATACTTTCTAGCATACCTACTTTGCAAAACTGTGTATGTTAGTAGAATATCTTCCTAAAAATAGAATTTCAGGAATAAAACCTACATTATTTAAATTTTGTTTTTACCATCAAAATTTATTCTGTGGACATTGTTCCCATCAACAGATCAAAAATAAGTGTACATATTTCCCCACTATTTTCCACTATAATGTGTTATCAAACTTTTTGTTATTTACTAATTTGATAATTGAACATTGGTATATCAATAAATCCTTAATTCAGATATTTCCATGTGTGAAAGATTGAACACAACTAATAGTTAAGAAAACATGCATTTTCCTTTTTGTAAAATCTCTCTTTACATATTTTCCTCACTTTTTATTTGACTGTTGACAGTTGTCAATGTACATCTCTAAATGTTGTACACATGAAATAAATTATTCTATTTTCTGAATTATGATGATCAGTTTGATATTATATTTGGAATCTCTTCATTATATTTAATTTTTAAAATTTTTCACGTACTCAAATTTCTCTAGGATTTCCCATTAGGCTTCTTAGTTATGTGGAATACCTACAAAGACTCTCTTTAACAGGTTTTTTTGATAACATCCATTCTGACATGTATTGTTCCAGTCCATTTTCTATACTTTTATTCTTCATATTTAAATATGTCTCATTTGTAATTCACTTTGGTGTAGCTATTAAATACAGAATCACATTTTTTGCAAAAGTCTATCCAATTGCCTCCATATCATTTATGGAACAATTATTTCACCCAATAGATCAAGTTCTAGAGTCAAAAGGTATGTTCCTCTATTTCTGGTCTTTCTAATCATTATGCCAAAATGTACCCTAGTAATGTTCTGTATTACACATTGTAGTTTTACAATTTGTTTTTATTGTAAGTTGCTTTTTCAATGAAATTTTCTATTATTATTTTCTATATTATCTATATATGAAATACAGAATTAGCTCAGCTATATAGAAAATAATGTTTTTATTTCTTTGGAAATTATCATTTTTACTCTTCTGTTGTAGAAAAAATGACATCTTTGTGATGTTTAGTTTTCCTGTCCAAGAAGATGGCATACTTTTTCATTTGTTCTGTTATTTGTATATGTGTTTGTGTGTCTTAATATAATTTTAATAACTTTTTATATAAATCATGTACCTTTCTCATTAAATTTATAACTATATATTTTATTCTTTTTTGTTGCCTTGGTAAATTAAGTACTTGATTTTTTTCTATTATATTTTCAAACTCACAGTCTATAATACATCTTTATTCTAATATCTGTAATTTTCAGTCATTTTTCTTATCTAATAGTATTTTTCACCCCTTCCACAAAATGTTTCATAATGCAATATTGGGTGGCCTTGAATTGCTTCTTACTTTCATGACCATCTTTCTAGCATTTCCTCATTGAAAAAGATTTTGGCATTTGGCATATGATACATCTGTCTACTCATGGCTGCCGAGATTTGTCTGAATAAGAGTAGATAAAAGCAGAAGCAGGTGTTTGGAACCTACTGCAAAGATTCAAACAAGAGGTAATGGTGACTTAAAGACAGTGGTCTTGGGAGTGATGAGAGGTGCTCCGTTTTGTAGGCAGAACCAACAAGACTTCCCAGATGATGTTGGTCCAAACACTGAAAGAATGGAGTTACTATTAATTAAGGTGAATCATGGAAAGAGTAGGTGGGAAATGAGGCAGAAATACCAAGAGCTGAGTTTTTGACATTCATTTCAGGAATAACAATATGTATTAATATTAGGAGAACTATAATCTACCACATTAATAAGTTAAAAGAAAATATTAACTTTGATTTATGTGGGAAATAGCATTTGATAGAATTTAGTATCTTTTTTTCATAAAACTCCTTAGCAAAGAAGAAATAGAATAATTCTTAATGTATTTAAATATAAATTTTACAAACAGCCAGCATCGTCCTTATGAGTAAAATATAAAAAGCATTATCATTAAATCTAAAAAACATTGTCTGCTCTAACCAGACAATTAAAAAAACAAGTATGAACATTTGAAAGGAAAGCACATGCGATTTGTAAATAATATAGTGTAGAGCTGAAAACTGAAAAACAATATTTGAAAAGTATTAAAAAATAGAGTTTAGGAAAATGATAAATTATAAAATAAACATGCAAAGTATAATAGATTTATGATATTTTAAAATGCAAGTTTCAAGACATACTTTAAAACATCTTTTGTTAAAAGTATGAACAGGAAAGATAAATGTACAGAAATTATATTAATAAAACTAGAAAATTATCCAACTCTATTCAAGAAAATAAAAAATATATAAGAAGCATGTAAATATCACTTACTGTGTGCCAGACACTGGTCTAAGTTCTTTACCCTTTAATCATCACCAAAAATCTTTTTCATAGATATTAACATTAACATTATTTTACATTGGATAAAAATTAGGAAAAGAAGGGCTTAAATCATTTACCTAAGATCAAGCAGGTAGTAAATATCAGAGCCAGGTGGAAGACTGAACATACAAATTGGACAATAACCAGACCATAAATAAAAATAGAACTCTGACCCTCAATCTCCAGTAACCAGCCCAGCTAGCCAACCCATTATTTTATAGTAAATTGTTTCCAGAAGCCAGATTACTAATTCTAATAACAATTGTGAGAAGTCAAACTAAACCCCTATGACAATTAGCCCCAAATGACTAGGAATTGATTAATATCTGACAGCTTTCCTAATTTTCACTCCTGTAATGTAAGGTCAATCTGAGAACGCTACACATGCATCCTTAACCAATAACACAAGGTAGCCTGTTTCTAGTTAGCCTAGTTTCAGCTTCCCCATGCCAACAGCCTACAATGAGGGCATAATGAAGTCTTCACTTCACTGTGAGGCTTTTACACTTTCCTGTTTGCCTTTGAGTCTTTGTCAAATGCAGGTGATAATGGCTGATTGCCTTGCTGTAGCAAGCATTGAATAAATAGCCATTGTTTATTCTCATTTAGGTGGTCTTACTTGTTTTCACACAGAATTCAAACTCAGAATATCTGAATCCAAACTCTGAGAAAAATCTTTCTCCTTGATGAAAAGATCAGTTTATTACAATCTATTGCAAAAATTAATTTGGCTAAATTTGGAACTTCATAAAATTATTCTAATTTTATCTTTATATAAACATAAAAGCAGAAAAATATGAAAAAATAATTAAAAAGGATACATGCCTTTTCAAATATTAAAATGCATTTTAAAGTCATAATAATCTAAATAGCATGGCAATGTTATGGAATAGCCAATTATAGCGACAAAACAGAAAAGAGAGTCCAGAAAGTTTACTATATATAAGACATATATATACTCTATATATACTCTATATATACTATATATACTATATATATGGGGGAAAAAACCATAAAATTATCTCAAATAATTGCTAAAATGACATTTGTTAAATTATTTGAATTGCATAATGTATATACATATCCTCATATGAAAATAAATTACAGATTTTAACTCAAAAGGTTAATCATCGATATAAAGATAAAGTATATCATTCAAAATAGTAATACTATGTCTTGAATTTTCATCGGATTTTTACATCAAACCTATAAAGCACTAAATACTTGAAAATAAAGAAAAAAATGACAGAAAATACTAAAAGCAGTAGCTAAACATATTTTCATCTGATCAAAAAAGATCAAGCAGTTAAACAATAGTAGGAACAAAGAAGAAATAAATAACATAAATAATTACATATTTATTTAGTCAGCAAATAAAAATATACTCTCTTATCAAATAACTACGGCATTCTTTAAAAGATGGACACACACACATAATTTGATCACAAAAATGTAATATATTCCAAAAATCAGAGGTAGCATAAAGTTCAATCTCTTGATCCAGAGCATAGACATATTAATTAAGAGTAAACAGAAACAACAATAACATTGACAAAAATTTCTGAAACATTTGGGAGTATAATGACACAAGTTTTAAATAAAAAAAAATTTAGGACTGCAATTAAGTGAGGCACTATGTGTCGTAAAAGATGGGACAAGTTCTAAATGGCACCAGGAAGAAAATTTAATCTGTGGGTTACAGAAAATAATACCCAAAGCATGTTGTTTAGACATGTTGAGTATTTGAACTAAAAGAGACTGGAAAATCTCAGATGCAAGTTCTTTCTGACCTTCTCCTATCTTCCTGTTTCCTGTCCCTCTTTCTCCCCTGGAAGTGAGTCATAGAAATAAAAATTCCTCTTCCCCAAGACAGGAAATAGAAACTAAAACCCCTCTCCCCCAAAGTAAGCCATAAAACTTAGAAGAGTCACTCTTTGCCTCCTTCCTTCTTCCTTGAAGACCTTTCCAGAGGGGTCTAGCCTCATACTCATAAACAAGGAATGCTACATAGGGAGTCTTAGAAAAATATGAATAGATAGACCTTGCTGGGTTTCCCCACTTAGTCTATTATCATTAGATCATAACTGTTTGCCCAATTACTTTTGTATGTGGCTAGTCATTCTTCATCAAACCTGAACATAAAAATGGACAGTTTTCTCTGGATCTTTGGGCCTTCATTTCTGAAGGTTCTTGTGTTTAATAAAACTAAATAAATTTATTATGTATATTTTGTGTCAACCTGTCTTTTGCTGTAAGAGTGTTAGCCATGACCTTCAGGAGGGGTGAGAATAGGTATCAAAACCTTTCCATCCCTACAAGTCTTAAGTATGAAAATAAATGACTTAAGTATCCTACATAATACATTAGAAAAAGAGCACTATGTCACAGTATAAGGAAAGCAGTCCAGGCATGGAGGCTCATACTTGTAATTTCAGCATTTAGAGAGTACGAGGCAGAAGGATCATTTGAGGCCAAGAGTTCGCGATCACCCTGGGTAACAGAGCAAGATCCTGTCTCTATAAAAAAATAATAATAATAAGGAAAGTAAAGTTAAAGGGCTCCTGAAAATGGGCTACTGCCATCTTTTTTTAAATTCTACTTCTCATTTTATATTCTACTCTAGACATGCTGATATACAGAAGGAAAATATTCTTTTCCCTCTACTCTTCTAAGTTCGTAACAGAAGACAGATTAGACAAGAAAAAACAAACAGAAGTTTATCAACATGCATGAGAGGTGGTTCAAAATGTTTGTGGAAAATGCATATTATAAAAAAGCTATGCATGGATTTGAAAATCTTTATGCTAAATAAAGGTATACTGACTTTTTACAATATATCTGAACAGGATCTAGCTTGAAACACTAAGGGTGATAACACATTAGTTTGAATTGAGTCTCTATCAGAAGAACATAATTCTGCTAAAACTGAAGCAAGAACAAACATCAACCTTATGGTAAAGCTTGGGTAGAAGAATGGTGAAATTATTGATGCTTAACAAAAGTTTACAGGGAATATAACCCAAATAAATCAGTAGTTTACAAATGGATAACTCCTATTAAGAAGAAATGAGACAATATTAAAGATGAAGCTCACAGCAGTAGACCATCCACATCAATGTACAAGGAAAAAATTAATGGTGCCGTAATTGAAGATGAACAATGATTAACAGCCGAAACAATAGAGAACAGCATAGCCATCTCAACTGGTTCAGCTCACACAATTCTGACTAACAAATTAAAGTTGAGCGAATTTCCACTGAATGAGCACAAAAACCATTGTGCCCAGGTCAGTTGCAGACAAGAGCAGAGGTTTCTTTTTCTTTCCTTCTGTCTTTTTTTTTTTCCTGAGACAGAGTCTCCCTCAATCAACCAAGCTGGAGTGCAGTTGTCCAATCTTGGCTCACTGCAGCCTCCACCTCCCAGGTTCCAGTGATTCTCATGCTTCAGCCTCCTGAGTAGCTGGGATGACAGGCATGCACCACCATGCCCAGCTAGATTTTTGTATGTTTAGTAGATACAGGCTTTTGTTATGTTGTCCAGGCTGGTCTCAAACTCTAGTCTCAAGTGATTTGACTGCTTTGGCCTCCCAAAGTGCTGGGAATACAGGCTGGAGCCATAATGCCCAATCAAGAGCAGATCTTTCCATGGAAACTTTAAACAAGTAAAATCAAGATGCTGATTTTTTTTTTTTTTTTTTTTTTTAAGAATCATAACACGGCATGTAACATAGCTTAACTAGTATAATTCTGAAGACAAGCACAATCAAACTAATGGCTACTAAGAGGTAAATGTGCTCCAGTCAAAGCAAAACAGCACCAGTTTAGAGCAAAGGTCATGGTAACAGTTTTTCAGGATGTCCGAGGCATTTTGCTTGTTGACTTTGTGGAGGGTCAAAGAACCATAACAGGCCCAGTGCAGTGGCTCACGCCTGTAATCCCAGGACTTTGGGAGGCCAAGGCAGTGGATCACCTGAGGTCAGGAGTTCAAGACCAGCCTGATCAACATGGTGAAACCCCATCTCTACTAAAAATACAAAAACTAGCCAGGCGTGGTGGCAGGCACCTGTAATCCCACTTACTCAGGGGGCCAAGGCAGGAGAATTGCTTGAACCCAGGAGGAGGATGTTGCAGATCGCATCATCGCACTCCAGCCGGAGGGACAAGAGCGAGACTTCATCTCAAAAAAAAAAAAAAGAAAAATGCCCAAGAAAGTGTCGCCAGGTAGACCTTTTCCAGTGTGACAATGATTTTGCTCATTCCTCTCATTAAACAAGGACAATCCTGCAAGAGTTTCAATAGGAAGTTAGTAGGCATTCACCTTACACCTTATTTAGCTCCTATTAGACATTTACCATTCACCAGATTAGGCTTCTAACTTCTTTTTGTTTTCAAATCTTAAAAAAAATTTAAAGAGCATCTATTTTTCTTAAGTTAACAATATAAAAAGATGACATTGACGTGTTTAAATTTCCAGGACGCTCAGTTTTTTAGGGGTAGGCTAAATAGCTGGTATCATTCCTTACAAAAGTGTCTTAAACTTAATGAAGCTTACAGAATGGGAGACATCTTTACAAATGGACATTCCCTTTATAATATAAATTTGTCATACGGAAGGGTAACTCTTCATTTGTTTACAGAGGTTTACCTATGTCTGTGGTTTCTTAAAATAATCACCCCAATATAATTCCTGTACCAAAAAGGCATATTTCAGGTGGCATGTTCTGGTCTCTTACACGGGCGCCTCTCAATTTTCTAGCAACACTTCGTGGAATTATCCAGAATGTCCTCCACTCTATTTCTTAGCATTGTATCATCTACATTAAATTAAATCCACCTTTATTAAATCTACCTTCTTTTGTAAGATATTCTTCAACAATAATCAAGCCACAGTAAAGAAAGAAATAAAAAATAAAAAATTATATCATAGACCAGTATCAGAGTGTATTTAAAAATCAATATTTAATTATGTCCACTCAGTGTATGTGTGTCATTCTCTAACCACCAGATTAGTAGCTCCCCTACAGCCTTATCTTGATTGTTTCCCACACACAGGTTATAAGGTGACTGATAAAGAGTTTACTTTTGGAAGGGCACTAATACTTTTGTGACATGCCAAGGATAATACTTTACAGTCATTTAAACATGGGAAATAAGAGATAGAGAAGTGTACTAAAAGTCAGATATAAGGCAATGATTTTCTCCCATAGGCCAGAGATTTTTCTGATGATTTTTCCAGATAAGGAGTGGACCTTTGGCCCCATCACTTAAGCTGATTCTTTTGTTGCCATTTGGTATTTCTTTGAGCCCTTTTTTCATCACCACAGGCTGTGATCGCTTTGTATCTACTTTGCTACTTTACGATTTACTGTCAAGGATCTTTGGCTCTGGCAAATATAACTCATGCTAAATGATTTTCAGTAATACTTCAAAACAGGAGCTAGCATAGCCACATTTGTGACTAAAAAATCTCCTTCTCGCTCATCCCTCTTCTTGTCTTTTCCATTTTCCCTCCTCTTCTACTGACTGATAAAATAATCTGACTATATAGCAAATTTGAGAAATTATTTTCCAATGAAAATTTTGTGAATAACTGCATCCCCACGCCCACTCAAAAGATACAGTAAGCAATAAGAACATGCATTCAGGAAAAATCAGTAGAATAATTCATGGGACAGATAATTACTACTTACATTTCACGTAAGTAATATATTGATACTTACATTTCAATGGTGCCACCTGCCCTGAGCTAATGGGAATTGGTTGCCAGATAATAAACTGGATAGACTGCCTGGCTGTCATATCAGAAGTTTTTAGTTTTATTCTAAAGATAAGAAGCAATGCAGATTTCCCTGTGATGGAGTTAAATTAAGCTATTCTGAGAATTTTAAACTGCAAAATTGTCAAATAAAAAGATTATTGCAAAAGGAAAAAAGATTTTCAATAAGAAAAGAGAGACTATTGCACCAGGAAGACTACTTAGGTCATAAGATCTGCAAGCATCTCAAAGGTAAGGCAGAAAAGAGCTTTTCTTTAGTAGGGAGAAATGAACAAGTCTAGAAAGAACTGAGCATGGAGAAGTGGGGCCAAACCAGAGTTAATTAGGAAATATTATTCCCTGAAGTTAGACTATGTTCAGCTGTATGCTAGTTCAAGGTTAATGTGGGTAAAATTCAGGGGCCTGGGAGAAGAGAAGGTTAAGTGTTAGGTTGGTGCAAAGGTAATTGAGTTTAATATTGTTGAAAAATCTGCATTAATAAAGGGATTATCTGATAAGTCTGAGTAACTGAATGAATATATAAATGACGATAATAAATACAGATGACGATAAAACTCTGATCTGCAACATCTACAGCAACCAGCCAGGAAGCCAAATCACAACCTCTGTAGCAACTGGGCCATAATGATGAGAACTTGGTCAACAATGTCCAGCTTTCTGGTTTACTTCTGATCTCAATGCAGGATAAGCCAAAGAAAACCAAAAATACTTCCCAAACCAATCACATAGGATGCTGTCTTCAGCTTCCCATACCAATCATCTCCAATTAGAGCATTTCTGAATCCTTCCCTTGCTTTTACTGTAAAGTTTGCTCATTCCCTTGTATGACTGTGAGTCTCCACTAAATGCAAGTGATGGTAGCTGGTATCCATGATATCACAAGCTCTGAATAAATAGTAAACACTATTTATTCTTATTTGGGTGGTCTTCATTTATTTCCACAGTTTTTCTAGTGGCTCCATTGAGACACGGTTGCACTGCCTGCCACTATGGACTCCAGCCTTCTGCCAAGTGAGGTACTCACAATGGCTTCTTATGCCTTGCTGCCCAGGGCTTCCATGCTAATGTGGTAAGTCAACATTACATCAGAACTCAACCATCCTTTAAGTATCTCTGCTATTTATTCTTAAGTATATTACCTGAGTTTTGTTATAATTCCTCATTGTTTGCCATTCTTGGTGAGATCAGAACATTCATTTTCATTCATTTTTGCTCTTTTGTGCTTCTGTTTTGTGTTATGATATCTAAAAGTGTGGTAGTGTTGCTTGTCCTAAGAGAGTCAGAGGATAGAACACAAGCATGGACACTGTAAGTTTGTGGTTTAAGAAGACCTCACAAATCAATGAGTTTATATAATACATAGGTACAGCCTCAAACAAACTTTGCTGTGGGTCACAATTAAAATCATTCTCCCTCTATCTCTTTTGTTTTGTCCTGAGATCTTTGTTTTAACGAATAGAAAGCATTTTCTTCGATCATTTGCTTCCCTGGTGGCATAGATTGTCAGATCTGCATTTGGAGGCAATAAACTATCAGATTGGGGTGCCCAAGACCTGAAGTGCACAGATATCACTTTCAACTAGCCATTTCCAGCTCCTGTAAGCATTCTAAGGCTAAATATTATCCTCCTTTAGGAAAAAAAAATTCCTGCCTCTGTATGTATTCTGATTATAATGTTAACTATTGTCTTATCTTTCCAAATGTCATAACTTTACCAAGGATCATTTGGACCTTCAGTGGCTCCTGTGTGCCAGATTTGACTGAAAAAGGGTAGTTCTTTTAAGAGACATAATAAAAACAAACAGAGAACAAGATCACTCAAACTCAATGGAAAGCAGTTTTTAGTTGGTATGCAGAAAACCCAGAATGAAATTCTGATTCAAAAATTGCTTATCTAAATGATTATTTGGTCAAAGCTAATGAGCAATTTGACAAACTTAAGCACCAGAAAACAGACTTATATTTTAGTCAATGCCCCCTATTCTTTGTTTTCAAGTTGCCTTCCTATATTCAATACTCTCTCTTCCTCATGTCAGTTGTCCATAAAAATCCATCCCACTCATGAATCAGGTATGCAGACAACTGTGGAATTTAAACCTCGGATCTGAATTAAATTAAGAGTCATTATTAAATATTTCCATAATAAAATATCAACTTAAAATGCTGTATTTCAAAAAAGTAAAAATTTATATTTCCATAAAGTTGGGCAAGGCCAGCAACTGTTTATAAAATAATTTATAATTCTTTTGGGTTCATACAACAGAGTTACCTGATGTATTAGTTTTTTTAATTGCAGCTGGAACAACTTACCATGAATACAGTGGTTTTAATCAATAAAAATTTATTAACTTAACCTCCTGTAGGTTAGAATCCTAATCAGGTCTAAGACCAAGGTGTCGGCAGAGCTGTGTTCTTTTCTAGAGACCCTAAGGAAGAATTAACTTCCTTCCCTTTTCTAAAATCTAGAGGTCATCCATATTCCTTGACGCATGGTCCCTTTCTCATGTGATTTTGTGCAGTTAACCTGGATAATCCAGGATAGCCTCCCCATTTCATGATTCTTACCTTAATCACATCTGCAAACCTTGTGCTATGTAAAGTAACAAAACTACTGGTTCCAGAAATCAGGATCTCCCTATAACTGGTATCTGGGAGGCTCACACGTTTAAGAATTTTGTCTGTGGTACTAGACTCTATCCTGTATCATGCATATATGATAAATATTGCAATGACCCATGTACTACACTCAGACCCACCACTTCACCGCTGATATATTAAGGCCATTTCTCACATCTTTTTAAATAGCCTCATCATGATCTTCAACCAGATTTCACCTATTGGAAGAGACATCAGAGAAAAACTGCTCTTGAACCGTGTTAAAAGGAACCTAATTAGGTACTGCTGACAACAAATACAACTGTGAAACTCCAGGGAGTTAATTGTTAGGTTCCCATTTCACAGCCTGAGAAAGCAATGCAGAATTCGAGAAACCATTGCTAGACCTCAAACTATCATGCTCAGACTTTCTCTAGACGTCGTCAATCAGAAGTAAACCCTGACCAAGACCCCTTTGAACAAGGAGATGATCTCAGGTACAGGACAGTTTCTACACCAGTATTTGAGCGGCATCAAGACCCCTGTCTAATACCTATTTTGTTTCTCATTTGCTTGTTTATTGTAATTCTTCTCATTTTCCATAGTAGCTGGTTGTAATCTACCAATAGTATCACTTTTCCTCATTTCTCTCCTTTTTATAATTGTTAGGTCAGAACATACTCATTCTAGTGCCATTTTTAGATTATTTCAAAACAGAAACCACAGTCCTTAATCTTGCTGATTCCTAGATATGCCATGCAGCTCTGAGTCCTCATGTTAAAAAACCTCTGAACAATTTCAGTCTCATCAAATGAGATCTTAGAAAATTATAGTCAATGGTGCTTTCAGGTACCTACATGAACACATGAATTTTAAAAAACTCAAGTTATGACTTTCCTAGTGGTCCTCTCTTTCAAAAAACTAAAATAAAAATTATTTTTAATTCTCTAGAAAATTCTTAATTTGTAATCAACAATCATCCTACAATTACAAGCCAAATACTTGCCACCTGAAAGAGACTAATTGAAATTCAAAAGTGTAACTCAGGTAATGTAAGACCTTGGATGTAACTTCACATCATGAATGATTCCTTTGTTCCCTGATCTCCATGTTTCTCTATTGGATACTAATTCCTTTGTGGCCAGGGTACCTGTTATTTTTGCTAGGACTAAAATCTCATGAAATTTAGGAATAATGTTTCAATAATTGGCTATACACCAAGATTCTAATTCTATAAATCCCCAAAGCTAAAAATTTTAACTTAGACACAAGGTCCAAAATGAGGTTAACTTTGGTTATTTAGACACTCTAACTGAAGGAATTACTGATTCATTGTTTATATAACAATCAGAACAATGTTCCCGATGGTAAGAATCATACAACAAATGAAGGCTATAAGAAATGTATGAATTCTGGCAGCAATAATTAATGATATCACTTCTGCCCTAGATGGAACACAGATCATTCTCAACACTTTGGCATGAGTAGTGGTAGACAATTGCATTGCTCTGGAATTCTTGTTGACTGATCTTGTGTATCTGTGCCATTGCTAATATTTTCCTTTGTACTTACATCAGTTAAACAGGCAAAGTAGAACCTTAACATATCACCTTAAGACAAAAGCTATTGGGCTTTCTAAAATTAATCTTCATAACCTATGGAATTTGTTCTCTCGATCTTTCTTTAGAAATTTTAGTTCCTGGTTCTAAAGCATTTTATGAGGGCAATTAATTATTTTATTTTTATCATAGTGGGCATAATACTGGTCTGTTGCATTCTATTCAGTGTTTTAAATGCTTCTGCCTAGTGACTCTCTCATGAGTGCCATGAAGATACAAGAAAAGGTCAAGAAGACTTTGCAATATAATTGACTATAGAGACAATAGGATTATCTGTGAGTGGTGAAGATCTGGATTTCTAATCTTCCCTCATTTGGTCAATCTGTTAGAACTGAGAAAATGACCAAAAAGAGGAAATGAGAGATTGAGTACACAAACAGACAATGGCCAGTCCATATATGAAAATAGAACTCTGACCTAAACCTTCTGCAGCAACCATCCCAGGGAGCCAAACCACAGCTTCTGCAGCAAATAGTCCAGGGGAAGAAACTACAACCTCTGTAGCACTTGTTTCAGACCAGTAATCACTTCTTTAATCACTAAGATATGATAGCTTTCCTTACCCATCATAAGGGACACAGCTGACACTCCTATAACAAAAGACAAGAGGAAGCATAAAGGATTTATTTAATCAAAGTTTACATGACATGGAGGCCTTCAGAAATGAAGACTCAAAGATTCAGGGAAAACTGTCTATTTTTATGCTTAGCTTAAATGAGGAATTGGCAGCCATGTGGAAATGTAATTGGACAAAAGGGTATGATCTAATAGTGAAAGACTAAAGGAGAAAACCTGGGATGTCCTATTTGTTCAGATTCTTACTGGCCTCTTTGTGTAGCATGTCTTCTTTCTGGATATGAGGCTGGACCCCTCTGGAATGAGGGTCTTCAAGGAAGAAGGGAGAAAGGAGGGAGGGACATTTATAGATTTTATGGCTTGCTTTGGGGGAGAGGGGTTCTAGTTTCTATGACCTGCCTTGGGGAAGAGGAATTCTTTCTATGACTTGCTTCAGGAGAATGAGGAGTAAGAGAAAGAGGACAAGAAAAGTTCAGAAAGACCTTGCCTCTTAAACTTTTCCAGTTTCCTTCAGTTCAAAATATTCAGTGTGTCACGGTGCTATACTTGGGGATACTGTGCTCTGAGCTCCAACGGTCATTAGTTTTTTAATCTTTTTTCCCTGCTTTGAGCTCCGGAATAACCAGAGAAAGTCAAATATATTCCCAAATTAATTACAAGTTGAATATTCTTTATCTGAAATGCTTAGGACCAAAAGCCTTTCGAGTTTTAGATATTTTTTTGAATTTGGAATAGCGTCATAAACGTAATAAAATATCTTAGGGATGGGACCCAAGTTTAAACACAAAACTTATTTATGCTTCATATACACCTCGTACACATAGCTTGAAGGTAATTCCATGCAATATTTTAATTATTTTTATTCATGAAACACAGTTTGACTGCATTGAATTTTCTACTCGTGGCATGATGTCAACACTCAAAAAGTTTTGAGTTCTGGAGTATATCAGATTTTCAGATTAGCTACGCTCCACCTGTTTATGACGTGTCCTGCTTTTATTTGGTCTGCCTCTAGCATCCTCATACCAAGAAACTCCACTAAGAGAGTTCCCGAAGCCTTCCTTTTTTTTTTTTTTTTTCCCACAATGAAGTTCTCTCAGTCCCCTACCTCTGTTGGTGCCTGCTAAATGATGAATGCAAGTAATAAAGATTTACTCCTTTGCACCAGGCGGCACTGAATACATACCTTTTGTTTGTTCTCATTTGGGTGATCTTCCAAATCATAGTTTTTACATACAAGTTTTTATCTGATTTGAAATTTTCTTCTCAAAGTGCTTCTCACATTAGGAGATAATAAGATTCAGGTGGAATGAATTATAAGGCTATTCAGTTTTCACAGCTTTGTATTGACATCTCTTTCTTCCCTGTCAGGACTGGGTGCACAATAATTCTCAAACCAGGTTTTTCAGCACCCTGAACACTCAATTGCTATAATGTATTATCTTTTAGTTTCTCAAGATGGGATTTACTGGAACTTTTTCTTTACCTTAAATACATATAGGATACTGCAGTCACAGGACATTTTAAAACAACAAAAATGGGCTGTTTTGTAAGAGAATTTAGAAAAACCAAAACATGTCTTAGGCGTATCCAGTGGAAAACTGGACAGTTTAGAGCACATCCTTCTTGAACCCCTTTCATTGACTTTGGGCTATTTTACAACTTTGTAAATAGATTATTGTAGCAATGCAAAATAATTTTCATGCATAGACATGCAAATGAATTCAGTCTTGTGAAAGTTCAATTGACTGCCCCCTATTGAAAAGGCATTTCTATTTTTAACTATAACACATATAAAATTGTGCTTCTTTGACTTCAGCTTTAAACTAGTAGTAAGATGTGCCCTGTTTTTATCAGTAATAGCGAGCTTAAAAAATACTTAACAGGTGTTCAGCTTACATCTGTATTAAAGTCATAACTTTAGCTTTTTTTAAAAAATTATCCTTTCATATTTTTAAGTCTGTAAAATCACTGACAAAATTAAAACCATTACGTGATAACTATGTGAAATGACAGTATATTTTAAAAGCAATTATTTAGGTTTGTTATTCACTATTCTTTCTAATGTTTAAAAATAAAAATTCTGAATATTTAGACATGAAGAGAAATTATTAGGTACTTGTATATAATACAATTTCACAGATTTTAAAGTCTTCTCTAAAATAGAACTGAAAAGAAAAACTCTCTGAGAAATTTCTACTTTTTCTTATTACCAAGTATGGCATTCATTTTAGTTCTTCAATGTCATCTGTACAAGAAAATGTTGAAGATAATATGCATAGCTACTTATTAATTTTGATGTGAAAAATTGTCAGCAGCCTTGTCTTATTCTAAGTTTCCTTTAAAATATCCCATTCTTACTTAAAAAAATTTTTTTTTGGTTATGTAATCTGAAGCCACACACACAACTGCCTAAATCTCCACCATTGCTATACTACTTCTTTCAGTTTGACAGAGTTTTTGGTTATATACCAATTAAAATAAAAAATACCTCTGGAAAGAATCAAACATAATTAGGGTTGAAGCCCATGACAGAAGCTTATTAAGTCTTAGTAGATTCAGATACGTCATATACTAACTTGAAGTGTTCCCTGAATAGGGAAAAGTGGTCAAATTGGCAAAAAGGGTGCTGGAATGGCATGTTTGAATTCTTTGACCTTTCTCATGTTTTTAGAATTTAGTGAAATTTTAAATGTTAACTTCTGGCCAGCAAATTCTTTGGAATCTGGGGCCACCCATGTAACACCATTCAGTGGACATTTTCTCTTTCTCAGGGATACCTAGCCTTTTTGTGTTGTTTTATTTTGTTGTGCTGTTGTTGCCATTTTATTTTATTTCAGCCTGTCTCTCATCATCCTTCTCCAGATGTCTCGGTGTCTTTCTTAGTCATATCTGGTCCTGGCATTCTTCAAATGTCCAATTAAAGTTGGCAAATAGAAAATGATGGTTTCATTATTAACAGACAAAACAAACCAGCAATTGAAAGAGTGGCCACAATAATAAATGGGTGCTTGATGCCTGAGAAATGTGAACGGAAACAGTTCATTTACATTTACGGTCTCCAGAGTTCTAATTTAGTGTAGCCAGGTCTAAGGAAATAGGAAAAGGAAGGAGAGAAATAGCTTGGGTTAGAATAATGAGAGAGTCTTCATTTGATGGGAAGTTAAGTTGGGCCTCAATTAGTAATGTTAAGCACATGAGATAATAATGCATTAAAGGTAAATCAATAAAGTGGCAGAAAGCAAATAACATGGTAAGTGCTGGTGGGATAATAGTTATTTTTCTGGGCCATTTAAGTGCAATGCAGGTTGGGGAAGAGATCTTTATAAATTGAGAAAACATTTTTTTTTTTTTTAAGGGAAGCTCCTCTTACGTTTTTCTTTTTCTCAAAATTGAATGATCAATTCCATTTTGTACCTGGAATTAGATGAGATCACTAAGAGCTGATTAACATACAGATCTAAGGCCTTCGCCTCCTTCAAGAACCTGAACACATCTCCTCTTCCACTCATGGAAACTTCCCTTCATTCTAAGCATTTATTTTGTGTAAGTTCTATATCTACAAGGGATCATAAGGTGACTGGTAAGATAAAATTGTACTCTGTGCCCAGGCCTCCTTCTCTTACTTAAGCTTTAAAATAATTCAAGGAGATGGTTTTTGTTTTTATTCTCATTGTACAGATGTGAAAATTGAGGCAAATAAAGGCTATATATCACACACAGTGTTAAAGGTTGTAAGTGATTTAGCAAGGATTTTATCTGGATATAACTGATTCTAGAGCTTGTACCTTTAACCACTTGTTTATCATCTTCTCCAAAAACACCTTTTAAAAGAGTAAAAGGCACATTGCTAGGATTTAGTCGGCACCATTAAGTCTAAGAGTGATTCTATTTTGCTAACTGTACCTCAGCACTTTGGTCTCTCAATGCTGATAGGCAAAGTATGATTTTAACAGCACAGATTGTGGAGCTAGACATCATGTGTGTAAAATCCAGCTCTACTGTATCCTACCTGTGTAACTTGGGGAAACTTTCCTATGTCTCTCGATGCCTCAGTCTCCTCTGCTGTAAAATGGTAAAACATTGATAACCACCTTATATAGTTTGGATATTTGTCCCACCCAAATCTCATCCTGAAAAGTAATCCCCGATATTGGAGGTAGGGCCTGGTGTGAGGTGTTTGGATCATGGGGGCGGATCTCTCAGGAATGGCTTAGGCCATCCCCTTGGTGATAACTAAGCTCTCTCTCTGAGTTTTCCCAAGATGTGATCATTTACAAGTGTTTGGCACCTCCTCCAGATGCTCTCACTCTTTCTTGCTCCTGCTGTGGCCATGTGATGTGCCTGCTCCCCCTTCACCTTATGCCATGGTTCCTGAGGTCTTTCCAGAACCCGAGCAGATGGCAGTGATATGGACAGGAGGCAGGGAAATACTGGGGTGAAGATGGTGGGATCCCTGACAAGTTCTCCACCCTCAAGCCTGAACCTACGAGCCTAAATGAGAAAATGAATTTCTGTTTTCCTGCCCAAATGCTGCCTTTTCCAAAACCACCCTGGCCTGCCATGCCCCCCATCCTGTACCCATAAAAAGCCCAACCTCCACTGGCAGAGGAGCTGAGTGGTGTGGCAAAGAAGGAGAGAAGAGAAGAAGTATCTGAACAACGAGAGGAGAAAAGGCAGCTGGACCTTAGATACTACTGTCAGAGAGGAGTTCTACCAGAAACAGCCAAACACCAGGGGAATATTATCTTTCCTCTGCATCTCCTTTCTAGCTCCCTGTCTTGCTGAGATGCACTTTAACTGGCAATAAAATGTTCTGCATACACCACCCTTCAATCCATTCGTGTGACTTGATTCCTCCTGGATGCGGGAAAAGAATTTCGGACACACTGGGTGTGGGAACCCCAAAAGACTGTCATGGTGACTCTTCACTGAGCTGTTTAACACTTAAGCCATCCACGGACAACAAAACTAAAATAGCACAGTTTATAACACATGCCTTCTGGGACTCCAGAGGCCCTGGGCAACCCTTAAACACTGCTGCAGGCAGGTACAGGGTTCGTTCCTGCTGGTGCCCAAAGGCACTCGCCCCAGCTCTTGCACCTTCTTACCTGTGGCTCCCACTCCTGCCAGGGGTTTGAGCTCAGCAGCCCAGTAAAGGAGCCACACCACTGTCACAAGTCCCACGAAAGAGTTAAGGGAATTCTCCTATCTCACCAGCATCATACTTCCTGTAAAGATTGCCAAACTGTGAGCCAACTAAACCTCTTTTCTTTGTAAATTACCTAGTCTCAGGTATTTCTTTATAACAATGGAGGAATGGCCTAATACACTACCCAATAGAGTTGTAAGATTTAAATGTACTTATATATGAATGTATGTAAATTTAATATTTATATATGAAATATTATATATAATATATAAATAATTATATATGTTACAAACAAATATTTATGTGTTTGCTATTATTTCTTTTTCAGATATATATATATACTTTTCAATTGGATAGATATTTTTATAATGTACCCCAATTAAATTACTATTTGATTTTACTTGCATGCATATAATCCTTATAATGTCTGAGACTTTAAAGTTCCATTAGAAAAAAGTTCAATCTCATGTTTCTAGATTCTTCAAAAATTTGTACATGAAAAATGTTCTAGATATTTAAAAATCTTAATTGGTTAGATTTACTTTATATTTAAGAATACCAATGATTATGGCCAAGTGCGGTGGCTCATGCCTGCATTTTGGAAGGCTGATGTGGCTGGTTCACCTTAGATAAAAGTTTGAGACTAGGCTGGCCAACACGGTGAAACCTTGTCTCTACGAAAAATACAAAAATTAACTGGGTGCAGTGGCATGTGCCTGTAATCCTAGCTACTCAGGAGGCTGAGGCAGGAGAATTGCTTGAACCCCGGAGGTGGAGGTTGCAGTGAGCTGAGATTATGCCACTGCACTCCAGCCGGGGCAACAGAGCAAGACTCTATCTCAAAAAAAAAAAAAAAAAAAAAAGAATACCATTAAAACATCTGGTGTCTTATGTACCAAATTTAAATGGGAGCAAATAAGTCTGGAATGAGAAGATTAAGTTAGAGTAATGGGCCACCTAATATAAAAGACCTTGGCTTTGATCTTTGACTTCGGAACTTACTAGCCACATGTACTTGGAATATATGTTCTACCTTTTGGAATTTTAGTTTTCCTACTTGTGCTATGGTGATAATAGTGTGAAATTGATAGGGCTGTGATAAGAATTAATGAATTTATACATTGGCAGTGTTCTCAGTAAATGCCAGCTACTATTTTTTGTTGTTGTCTTGGCTGCTATTAAATTTTCAAAGATTAGACAGTAGGGCAGGGTAAGCCCTTATGGCTTTCATCTTAAAACTGAAGTTACTAATATCCTTTGTGAATTTTATCTGAGCATATTTAGTTCCTTTGAGAAGCTAAGTAACTAAGTGGTGATCACTAATGACAATAATACACATTTCAGCATCACTTCTACTATATTATCTTAGGAATCAAAGGTCCATTCACTTTCCTTGTCTCAGACCTTTATTTTGAATTAATCTGTTGGGTTTTTTTGTTTTTTTTTTTTTTTGCTTTTGTTCACTCTAGCTCTTTTTCCTAGAGAAAACAAATTCTCTGAAACAATATACAGTAAGATAGTGTCTGAAGGATGAGCAGAAGTTAACTAATCAAACTAAGGATGAAAAAACAGTCAGCTTAGAGAAAGTGTGTGCCAAAAGCCTGTGGTTCAAGACAAAATTGTAAGTAAGAGTATCTAAAAATTTGGCGCTGTAAGACTGCTAAAACTACATCAAAATTTTGAATTAAAGTAAATGCTGAATTTAAACTACTAAAATTATTTTGAATTGAATAATAATAAGTGATACAAAGATGTAAAGGGGATAACTGAATAAGAGAATCAAACAACCTAAATATATTTATTATCAACATAACTGGCAAAGAGTTAATGTTCTCACTACTGACACCACTTATTCAAGGACATGTTATATTTTTAAATTAATTTTATATTTTCAGATTATTTTACATCTTTCAATAAGGCCTTATATTCTTTTCACATGGGTTTTAGCATTTTTTGCAACATATTATTTAAGAATTTTATAACTTGTGGAGCAATTTCTAAATTTTGTTTTGCATTTTAATTTCTGGGTCACTGATTCATATTATAATGGCAAGAAAGTATAATTTTTTACATTCAAAGTATGTCTAATTACTTGAACTCTCAGAAATTCTAATGTACTTTAAATTATCAGTATTTACAAGTATATAATTATAAGCGTGAACCAAAATATATAAGCATATTTGTACTATTAATTTTATTTTATTATCTTATTGCACCTACACTATGAATACAAATAGGTTTTTAAAATTGGATTATATTGCCCCAAAGTTTACATTAAAAATGACAAATAATATTTATTATTTTATAATAAATAAAAATAACATTTTTATTTATTCTTAATAAAAATAAGAATTTCAAAAGAAGTTTTACTCAGCTGAATATTAGTAGAGCCATGTAATAAAATCAGTTTTACATTGGTAAAAAATATAAAAATAAATGATGGGAAATAATATACAACATCCAGAATGCATATACCTGATAGCAAAAAAATGAAGTTATTCAAACCAAAACTCATTAAGTATAAAACCTATTCAAAATATTAAATATATATCATCGGTGTCATCAAACAAAGACAATACAATGAAGAATAGAGGTCAAAATACATAAGAAGGAAAAATACACAGAAGGCAGTCTGGCACTTGGAATCAATTTCTCTGTAGAAGAAAACTATTAATTTTTAAAGTCAAAATATAAAAATTGTATGTGTTTATGGGGTACATAGTGACGTTTTGATACATATAATGTATGGTAATCAGATCAGGGTAATTAGCATATCCATCATTTCAAACATTTATCATTTCTTAATGGAGAACATTTAATACCTTCCATCTAGCTATTTAAAATTATATAAGATATTATTACCTATAGTCAAGCTACAGTGGTATAGAACACTAGAAATTAGAAATAATTTTCTAATTATAATTTTCTAGCTATAAATTTGACTGACTTAACAAATATGTCCCTTTCTATTCTTTCCACCCTCTAGTATCTTTTGTTCTACTTTTTACTTCTTTGAGATTATCAGTTTTCATTTTACCTTGTATATATGAGTGAGAATTAACAGTGTTTAAGTTTCTCTTCCTGTATTATTTCACCTAAATTGTCCTTCAGTTCCATACAGTGGCCATGAATGGCCAGATTTAATTATTTTCTATTACTTATTAATATTCTTTGGTGTATGTATACCACATTTTCTTTATTCATTTATCTGTTGTTGGATACCTAGGTTGATTTCATAGCTTGGCTATTGTGAATAGAGCTAAAATAACCATGGAGGTTCAGATGTCTCTTTTATGCACTGATTTCTCTTTTTTTGGACAAATTCTCAGTGATGGGACTGCTGGATCATATGGTAGTTTCATTTGCAGCTTTTGAGGACTTCTATACTGTTATTTATAGTGACTTTACTAGTTTACATTCCTACCAACAGCATATAAGAGTTTCCTTTACTTTCATCTTTGTCAGCATTTGTGATTTTTTGTCATTTTGATAATAGTCATCCTAACTGGGGTGAAGTGATACCTCATTGTGGTTTTGATTTGCATTTTCTGATGATTAGTGATGTTGACCATTTTTTCATATGTTTTTGGTCCATTTGTATGTCTCTTTTTAACAAATGTATGTTCAAATCATTTTCTAATTTAATTTAAAACAATTGTATAAATTTATGGCACAGAAGTGCAAGGTTGTGCACTGGTTGTATTATTTTGTTTTCACACTGCTAGAAAGAACTTCCTGAGACTGGGTAATTTATAAAAGAAAGAGGTTTAATTGACTTACAGTTCTGCATGGCTGGGGAGGCCTCAGGAAATTTATAATAACGGCAAAATGTGAAGCAGACGTGACTTACATGGTGGCAGGCGAGAGAGAGAGAGCATGAGAGAGTACAGAAAAAACTACTATTTTTAAAGCCATTAGATCTTGTGAGAATTCACTCATTATCATGAGAACAGCATGGAGGAAACTATCCATGTAATCTAATCACTTTCCTTCCTCAACACCTGAGGGTTACAATTCAAGATGAGATTTGGGTGGGGACACAGAGCCAAACCATATCAGTGGTCAAGTCAGGACTTCTAGAATATCTATCACCCAGATAAGATAGATTGTACCTACTAAGTAATTTACCAGCATTCACCCCCTCATTCTGCTAAATCTTCATTGTGATCATTCCACTCACCAAGTCCAAGTGTATGCCGTTTTTCTCACCCACTTATGGGCAAGATCATATGATACTGACTTTCTGTGTCTTACTTGTTTCACTTAATGACCTCCAGTTCCATCCATGTTGTTGAAAATGACAAAATTTTATCCTTTTTTATGAATATATACACCACATCTTGTTTTTCCAGTTACCCGTTGGAATCAACTTAGGTTGATTTCATATTTTTGCTATTGTGAATAGTGCTGTGATTAACATATGAGTACACGTATCTTTTATATACATTGATTTATTTTTCTTACTTCCACTGGTGGGGTTGCTGAATCAAATGGTACTTGTTTTTTGTTTGTTTGTTTTGTTTTAAGAAAGAGTCTTGCTCTTTTCCCTAGGCTGGAGTGCAGTGACACGATTTCAGCTCACTGCAGCCTCCATCTCCTAGCTTCCGGTGATTCTCCTGCCTCAGCTACCAAGTAGCTGGGACTACAGGCATGCGCCACCACATCTGGCTAATTTTTGTATTATTAGTAGAGACACGGTTTCCCCATGTTGGCCAGGCTGGTCGCAAACTCCTGACCTCAAGAGATCTGCCCAGCTTGGCCTCTCAAAGTGGGATTACAGGCATGAGCCACCACATATGACCAAATCAAATGTTAGTTCTATTTTCAGTTTTTTGAAATACCTCCATACTGTTTTCTATATTGGCTATACTAATTTACATTCATACAAACTTCTTCCATACTATTAGTTTCAAAAAGTTTAATTTCCATTTTAATCCTCTGTTGACTCAATGATTGGTCTGGAGCATGTTGTTTAATTTCCATGTATTCATACATTTTCTGAATTTCTTGGTATTGATTTCTGGTTTTATTCTGCTGCGGTCGGAGAAGACACTTAACACTCTTTTGAGCTTTTAAACACTTTTGGAAACTTGTTTTGTGGCCTAACATGTGGTTAGTCTTGGAGAATGTTTCATGTGCTGATAAAAAAAAACAATGTATATTCTGCACTTGTTGGGTAGAAATTTCTGTAAATGTCTATTAGGTCCATTCGGTCTGAAGTTTAATTTCAGTCCAGTGTTTTTAGCTGCTTTTCTCTCTAGACATGAGAGTGTGAGGTGTTGCAGTACCTCACTGTTATTGTCTTGCTGGCTATCTCTTTCTTTCTCTTTTGGTCTAGCAATACATTTTTTATGAATGTGAGCATTCCAGTATTGGGTGCATATGTATTTAGAATTGTTATATCCTCTTGCTTAAGTGATCCATTTGTCGTTCTAGAATGTCCCTAATTGTTTTAGTTCGTTTGCTTGTTTTACTATTTTGGGCCTAAATTCTATTTTATCTAAGTATAGCCAATCCTGCTCACTTTTGCTTTCTGTTTGCATGAAATATTTTTTTCTACCCCTTTACTTTCTGTCTCTATGTGTCTTTTCAGGTAAGGAGTTTCTTGTAGGTAATATGTAGTTAAATCATGTTTTTTTGTTTGTTTGTTTGTTTGTTTTAATCAATTCAACAAGTCTATAGTTTTATGTGGATAATTTAATCCATTTGTGTTGATTTTAATATTGACATGTAAAGTTTGTTCCTGTCATATTATTAGTTATTTTCTAGTTTTACAAATTCTTTTTTTCTTTTTCTTCATTTGTCATTTTGGCTTGGTGAAATTCTGTAATGACGCCATTTGATTCCTTCTCTTCCTTGTGTGAGCCCTTTAAAATACAAAATAGGATATTTTTACCTAGCCCTGTCCTGCTTGGCAGGCATTGGACTCTGTTTTGTCACTCTAACTGTAAAAAGTTACAATATTCTTTAATGAACATCTGAATCCAAACATCTCAAAAAAACAAACAAAAAACCCACAAGCAGTCCAAGGAATAAATGGAATAAATGGACATATGCAGAAATGATGTCTGACCAGAAACATTTCAAGCATGCCACACCCACTTAGAAGAACCAAATAATATGTAGACAATCTCACACTTTGAATACATTATCCAAGAGGGAACATAGGAGCTCAACAGAAAAGAGACAAGAAACACCACATTCTAGAAAGGAGGAAAACAGGGAGCCTGTTTGGCCAGAACTGGCTGGAAACCAGGAGTGACTCCCAAACATGGCAGAGAGTCAATGAGTCACTGGGGAATTATATAATTTAGTTCACATGAGGGCATCTTGACCACCCCCACCCAAATCCCTGAATCTAACTAAGAGAGTGGCGAGGAGGCTGTGAGAAGAAACTGCTCAGAGAGGGAACAAATCCTGGGTCCCACACACTTTATGAGACCTAAGTGACTACAATAAGATTCTATTCTTGATTCTAGATCTTAACAGGTAAGCAAATGTTAAGGGAATTTGTCACTACTAGAGCAGCCCTATAAGACATGATTAAGAGAATCCTAAACTTGGAAGCAAAAGTATGACATACTTTAGGCAGATTGAAAATAATTTCTAAGTTACATTTAGATCTGCAATAAAAATGGGAAATGGGAAAAAGTGAAATGCCTATTAATAGTATATGAATAATTGTGAAATGTGGGTTTATACAGATATGTGATGTGTGTGTGTGTGTGTATAAACTGCATAACAATAAGTGAATATAATTTGGAAGGGTACTAAATTAATCCAAAGTATTTTAATTTTTGTGTGTGTCTGTGTCTGTGTCTGTGTCTGCCTGGGAAGAAGTAAAAGTATGTACTGACTTTTGATGAGACCCAAATGAGTTTTATAATCTTGATGCTAGTAAAAAGTTTGTTTTATAAGAACTAATGTGTTTTACAATCATTTGGATTTCTGTACATTGCCCTCTCCCCTAAAAAGTTTTTCCCTTTTTATTGCTATAGTAAGCTCCCACTTTTTCTTTACAGTGACACTCAAATCTTAATTATTTGGTTAACTCTGACATTCACAACTAGACCTGGTACATTTCTCTTTGATCATCACTGAAATATATACATTCTCTTTTCATTGTTATATTACAGATTTATTTGAGACTAAAAGATCATGAATCAATTGGCCAAGGCTACATGAATAATCAACTGCAGATGCTGGATGAAAATTCTGAACTCTTTCTTGGTTCTACCACATATTTCTCATGTTACATTGTAAATATTACATTTTTATTATTTTTCTATAAAGACTCTAAACTTCTGTAATCATTTCTTTTGCTAAACTATTATTTTAATTCCCAGTGTCACATTCATTAGCTTTTCTTTGTTTTATTTATATTTTCTAATCCCTTCTACTAATATAGAACCTTTTAAAGGCAAAAATAAAATGCCCCAAGTAGAGCCAACCATTGTGATTAAAATGTTTTAGTGTGTATGTATTTACCACCATTTTTTTGTTTGTTTGTTTCTGTGTATGTATGTGGGTGAAGAATAAAAGTTATATATGATAAATACAAAAGTTTCATGTTTTTAGTAATACTTTTAAAATATTACACGGTGAAAAGGAAATAATAAATGTTACCTATTTTTCTGTAGTGAAATACAAAGTTTGTTACCCACCCATGTAATAAAAGATCACATAAGTAATATTTCTAAAAGTATTTAAGATATAAATATATTACTCCAAGCTAACTTTTTTTCTGAAAGGAAGAGAAGAAAATCATAGATCTAGAAATCTATCAAAATATATTATGGTCTAAATGAGTTTAGTTTTATAATACAGCTCATGAATTAAGAGAGTCATAGAACTAACTAGTGTACAGATTTCATAGTCTACCTATCAGTTAAGATTTTTAAAACAAAAATAGTTTTAAAAGAAAGGGTAATATTTTTTGAGTTAATCTAAAATAATTTTCTCCAAAGGATGAAATCATTGTGAAGATGTTCTTGAATGGCTGAAGAACAATTTTTGAATGTTGGCTTAAGATTTAGACTACTGAAAAACAATCAGCAAGCAGGATGAAGTAGAGTAGTTCATGCACAGGAAAATTATTTTGAGGGAAAAGGCACCAGCAGTATTGATAAAATGAATGCTAACTGACATTCATTAGGAATTATTTAAGTTTACATCAGACTATTTATATTTGATCTAGATTCGTTACTCTCCTTCAGTGGGTCAGGTCTTCTACCATACTTTCATAATTTTGCTCTGATATTGATGCTAAACTAGAATATTTTGATTTCTTTATTCTTTTTTTTTTAATTTTTTTAATTTTTTATTTTTTTATTTTTTGAGATGGAGTCTTGCTCTGTCACCCAGGCTGGAGTGCAGTGGTGCGATCTCAGCTCACTGCATGCTCCGCCTCCTGGGTTTATGCCATTCTCCTGTCTCAGCCTCCAAGTAGCTGGGACTACAGGCGCTCGCCATCTCGCCTGGCTAGTTTTTTGTATTTTTAGTAGAGACTGGTTTTCACCGTGTTAACCAGGATGGTCTCGATCTCTTGACCTCGTGATCCGCCCACCTCGGCCTCCCAAAGTGCTGGGATTACAGGCTTGAGCCACCGCACCCAGCCTTATTCTTTTTTATTATAATCATTATTTCAAAAATTTTATTTTAGAGTCCAATAAGGCATTAATTGGCATTTCAGTTTGTTTTCTACTGATACAACAGAATAACTGAGACTGGGCAATTTATTAAAAATAAAGAAAATCATTTAGCTCATGGTTCTGGAAGCTGGGAAGTCCAAGAGCACGGCAACAGCATCTGGTGAGGGCCTTCATGCTGCATCATACCACAGCAGAAGGTAGAAAAGCAAGAGTGCACCAGTAAGAGTGAGAGAAACAAGGAAGAACTTACCTTTTATCAGAAACCCATTCCTGTGATAACTAACCCAATCTTTTAATAATGGCATTAATCCATTCATGAGGGCAGACCCTTAATGACCTAGTCACTTTTTAACAGTCTTATCTTTTAAAACTGTTTCATCGGGGATTAAGTTTATAATATACATTCAAACTTTAGAACTACTCCCCTTTTCTTCCATCTTTAATGAATATATGTGCTACTGCTAAATCTATTTTAGGTGGCTTTAAATTCCAGATAATCTTGTTGTACCCTCACGTGTGAACCAGGTTCTTCAATGAACTCATGAAATCCTTCAATATAATAAGATTGATATCAGTATTAATGATCATATTTATCATTCCCAACTCTAGGGAATTAAAATATTATTTTTTCTTGCTTGATCCTCTTATCTAGATGGCAAATATGAGCAGTGATGACAAAGAAGATTTGGAAAGATTTGTTAGGTTTAAACAACTATTACCACTACTGAAAACATTATTCAAAGACATACCAGACTAATACATTGCACTCGTAATTTCTACCAATAATAACATGAACATATTGTGGCCATCCCTCCTATGTTATCTTATTTATCATCAAATTTAATAATGTGAGAGTCACTGTATAATTGTAACATTAGTCATCTGTTGCATCAATACATATATTTTCTGTCAAATTTTTAAGAATAAATTAATAATCTGTGTTCTCTTTACTTACTAATTAAATTAGGCTGAAAATTTCCATTTGATCGGAAGGGTACTTGCTTCAACATTAATTGATTTATTAAGTTTTTTTGACCCAGGAAAAATGCTTTGATATGTGGTGCATCCAATATAATAGTAAATATATTTCTAAAATGTCATATGGATATAGCATCTTCAATGATGTTAAGATTATTAATGAAATTAAAACTCTAATATTGTCTCATAATTTGAAAGGTGATTTTGTGTGTAAACATTGCTTGTTCATGTTTATGTGGGTCTCTGTGTTTGTATGTGTGTATTCTATTCTCTTGAACAGTGCCAAATGTAGGTAAAATTGTGAACAAGGCACATTTAACTCTAGACCTCTCCTCAGACTTTACAAAAGACTTATTTACTTTTTTGTTGTCTGAAAATATTCTGATATCCATCAGAGTAATAGTCATTCACAGGATTCTTTTCTCCAGGGAATTCTAACTTTCACTTTCATTCTTGGTCATTAAATGAAAATCATATCCTGGCAAAGAAATATTATTGCTTTTGTTGAGAAGTGTTTTAGAGATGAGAAGAAGCATAAAAGACAAAAGGGGAAGAGAGTGAGATGAGGAGGATAGAGTTAAAAAAAGAAAGAACAAAACAAAGGAGACTATCTCGTGAAGCTCAGTAGAGAAGACCTGGAAAGAAAGAAACCAGAAGTATCAAAGCAGCACTTGGAATCTTGATCCAGGAAGCAAAATTATATTCAACGAGGTAACAAGTTCTTGTAGAAGGATAAATATTGTCTTCTGCTCATAAAAAGAGGAAAAAAGAAAAAGTGGAAAAAATGAACCTGCTTGAAAGAGATTTCTTCAGAATGATTGTAGAAACTTGTAACGTGTTTACTTAATTAGTATATGCTATGGTCTGATTGTTTTTGTCCTCCCAAAATTAATATGCTTAAATCCTCACTCATGAGGTAGTGGTATCAGGAAATGGGGCTTTGGGGACTTTGGCAGAGCCCTCATGAATAGGATTGGTGTTCTTATAAAAGAGACCACAGATGGCTAGTTAGCCCCTTCCACCACATGAAGAAATAGTGAGGAAGTACCATCTATGAACAAGTAATGAACCCTTAGTGGACACTGGATCTGTCAGCACTGTGATCTTAGATTTTCCAGTTTTCAGAACTGTGTGAAATAAACTTCTGTTGTTTATAAACCAGACTATGGTATCTTGTTATGGTAGCCCTAATGGACTATGACAGTATAAGACACTGAAATAATAGGAATTTTAAGCAATTATACATCATGTATTTATTCTTTGTATATTTTGAATCCAATCAATATAAAATAAATGTGGTAGCTAGGTGCTATGTAATGCATTTTATAGAAGATAAGGTATAAAATATTTACATTTTACATGAATAGACTTTATTTTTTAAACTGTTTTTAGTTTACAAAAAAAATTGAGCAGAAAGTACAAAGTTCCCATATGCCTCCTCATTTTATTTTTTTCTCATTCTCCCCATTATTAACATTTTGCATTAGTATGGTATATTTGTTATAACTAGTGAGCCAATATTAATATATTAATATTCATTACATCCTAGTTTTTTTTTATTATTAACTAGTCCATGTATCAGGATTTATTCTTTGTGTTATATGTTCTATATAGTTTAAATGTATAATGATATATGTTAACCATTACAGTATTACACATAATAGGTATACCCTAAAACACTCTTATTCATCCCTTATTTATCCCTTATCCCTAAAACTCCTCTGTTCATCCCTTATTTACTCTCTTACTTATTCCTTAAAATTCCCTTATTTATTTGCCCTAAAACTCCCCTTATCTTTTTCTCCCTCTCTGCTCTCCTGGCGACCACTGATCTTTTTACTGTCTCCATAGTTTTACCTTTTTGAGAAGGCCATGTGGGTGAAATCATGCAGAATATAGTATTTTCAGATTGACATTTTTTACTTACCAATATACATTTAAGTTTCCTCTGTATCTTTTTATGATTTGCTGGCTCATTTGTTTTTAGCATTGAGGAATATTCCATTGTATAAATGTATCACAGTTTGTCCATCATCTATTGAAATACATTCTATTGGTTTATTAGGGCTGCCATAACAAAATACTAGATTGGGTGGCTCAAACAGTAGAAATGTATTTTCTCACAGTTCTGGAGGTTTGGTTTCTTTTCTCTTTTGTTGGTGTGTAGAAGGGTGCATTCTTGCTTTGACTTCCATGGTGTGTGTGTGTGTGCACATCCCTAGTGTCTCAGTGTGTCCAAATTTCTTCTTTTAAGGGCATCAACTATAATAGATTAGGGCCTACCCTAAGGATCTCCTTTTAACTTAATCACCTCTCAAAAGGTCTATGTGCAAATACAGTCACGTTCTAATGTTCTGCGCTTAAGGGCTTCAACATACGAATTTGGGGGGAACACAATTCAGTCCAGAATAGATATCTCACATGCTTCCAAGTTTTGACATTTATGAATAAAGATGTTATAAATATTCGTTTGCAAGTTTCTGTGTGGACATAAGTTTTCAACTCATTTGGATAAATATCCAGGAACACAATTGCTGGATCATATGGTAGGTATATATTTAGTTTTGTGAAAAACTCCCAAACTCTCATCCAAAGTGGCTGTGCCATTCCTACATTTCCACCAAAAATGAATGAGAGTTCTTGTTGATTGGCATCCTTGCCAGAATTTTGTGTTGTTATTTTTTAATATTTTTGCTATTCTTATAGATGTGTAGAGGGATATCTTATAGTATTACTGGAAATTATCAGATGGCATGTGATGTTTAGCATATTTTTATATGCTTATATGCCATCTGGATGTCTTCTTTGGTGTGATATCTGCCCACATCCTTCAACCATTTTTTAATTGACTTATATGCTTTTCTGTTGTTGAGATATAAGAATTGTTTGTATATTTTTGATACCAGTCCTTTATCAGATACATGTTTTGTAAATATTTTCTCCTAGTCTTTAGCTTTTCTTTTTTCTCTCAATGTAACTTTTTTTCTGACATTTTAATTAGTGCTCATTTGTAGATGTGTATAGACTGGCATTTGGCACCCAAAGGCTCTTGGATTAATGCAATATAATCAAACAATATTTCTAGTTATTGAAAGAACCTCAAACAACTTAATACTATAATAAGCTGTTTAGAAAATATACAGACTATATACTTCATTGTCAAAAATAATCTTAATTCTAACCCAAACTGTTACCTAAAGATTTTATTCAGCTCCATATGTTCTGTAGCATTATCAAGAGGCAAAGCTAAGTGAACAGAGACTCAATTGTTCTCATGGACAATATACAGGGAGATAAACTAGTTGTTACGTAGTTTTCTGTCTGCTGCAGAGTTTTTCATGCAAATGCATGTACAGAGGACACAGATATATCTATTCACGGCCTGTGCCTATAAATATACTCTTTTAAGTAATAGAGTTTATCCCAAGCTATCCTGTGAATATTGACATTTACGTAAAACATACCTCAGCACATTTATCTAATATTTACTTTGTTGAACACATTTTATTTTAAAATAATTCTAGATTCATAGAAACTTTCAAAGAAGTACAGAGAGCTTCCATGTGACCTTCGCTAAGTTCTTTTTATTAGTTACATCTTATATTAATTATAGCACAGTATCAAAACCAGGACATGGCCTAGTTCTGTGTCATTTTATTGTATGTGTAGAATGATGTAACCACAATGACAATAAAAGTAAAGAACTAGTCTACCTCACAAAAATCTTTCTGATGCTATCACTTTAGAGTGACACTCACTTTCCTCTTTTGCATCATACTCTATCCTGGCTACCACTAACCTGTTCCTCATTTTCATAATTATGCTATTTTGAAAATGTGACATAAATAGAATAATATAACCTGAAAAATTTTGAGATTAGTGCTATTTTTACTCAAAAGAATGTTCTTTATGTCCCTACGAGTTGTTAAATTACTAATAGTTTTTTCCATTCCATCACTGAGTAGTATTATATGATATGGATGTATCACAGTTGGTTTAAACATTCACCTGCTGAAGGATGCTTTGACTGTTTCTAGCTTTTGGTAAAATAATACACTCTTTAATTTCAATTCTTTTAAATTTTTGAAATTTATTTTATGGTCTTTGATATAGTGTATATTGGTGAATGTTCTAAGGCACTTGGAAAGAATATGTATAGCATTGTAGTTGGGTGGAGCATTTTATAAATGTAGCGTAGATCCTGTGGTTTCATAGGATTGAATTCTGTGTCCTTGCTAATTTTCTGTCTAGTTCCATCAATAAGTGAGAGAGATGTTTAAATTTTCAAAAATATTTATAAATTTTTGCATTTTTTTGAGTTCTAACAGTTATGTCTCATATAACTGATAGTTCTATTACTTGGTAGATATGTTTAGGACTACTGTATGGTCTTGTTAAATTGAAGCTTTAATCATTAGTAGAATGTCTGTTTGCCTTTTACTATTCTTTGCTCTGAACACTGTATCATGTAATTTTTTTAAAATTATATTATTTCTAATTGAAAAAAAAGTATACATATTCATGGGGTACATAGTGATGTTTCAGTATATATAAATATAGTAACTGGATCACAGTAATTAGTAATCCATCATCCCAAACATTTATTATTTCTTCACGTGGGGAGCATTCAGCAACTTCCTTCTATCTATTTGAAATTTTATATAATTGTTAACTACAGTTTAATACTACAATTGTATAAGACACTAAAACTTATTCCTCCCATCTAGTTGTAATTTTGTATCTTCTAACAAATCTTATTCCTTTCTTCCCCCTACCCTTCCCAACTTCTAGTATCTTCTGTTCTACTTTTTACTTCTATGAGATCAACCTGTTTTAGCTTCCACCTATAAAGGAGAACACGTGGCATTTAGCTTATTTCCTAGCTTATTTCACTTAACATGATGTCCTCCAGTTCTATCCCTTTTGTCATGAATGAATAATTTCACTCTATTTTAGGGTTGAATAATATTCTATCATGTTTATATGCTATATTTTCTTTTTCACTCATCTGTTGTTGGATACCTAGGTTGATTCCATATCTTGGATATTCGGTATAGTGCTGAAATAACCATGGAGGTACAGATGTCTTTTTGATATACTAATTTTCTTTCCTTTGAATCAGTGCCCAGTAGTAGGATTGCCAGATCATCTAGTATTTCCATTTGTAATTTTTTGAGGAGACTCAATACTGTTCTTCATAGTGGTTGTATTACACTAGTTTACGTTTTCGTCAACAGTATATAACAGTTCCCCTTTCCCAATGTCCTCATCAGCATTTATTATTTATTGTGTTTTTGATAATAGATACCTTAACTGTGGTGAGATAATACTTTGCTATATTTTTTATTTGCATTTTCCTGATAATTAGTGATGGTGAGCATTTTTTCATACATTTGTTGGTTATTTGTATGTCTTCTTTTGAGAAATGTCTGTTCAGATATTTTTCACATTTTTTAATCAGACTTTTTTACTGTTGAGATTTTTTAGTTCCTTGTATATTGTGGATATAAGCCCCCTGTTGGATAAGTAGTTTGCACATTTTTTTTCGGTCTTTAGGTTACTTCACTCTGTTGATTGTTTATTTTGTTGTGCAGTTTTTTAGTTTGATATAATGCCATTTGTTTTGTTTCCTCTATGTGTTTTCTAGTAGTTTTCTCATTTTAGGTCTTAATTTAGGTATTTGCTGTACTTTTGAGAGAGGAAAACAGGATCTGGAGGCAGGGAACATGAGCCAATTCACACTTCAGCTACGACAGGAAATTTCTTTTCCATAGGGCATAGGCCAAGTAAATGACTTTGTAACTTTACTTCATCCTCTTCATTTACATAGGGTGTACCCCAAGTAGAGAGTATTTAAACTCCCAAAAATTATGTAATGGGGATTTTGAGCCCCTAAACTTGGGCTTACTCCCACTTTGTGGAATGCACTTTCATTTACAATAAATCCCTTCATTCCTTCCTTGCTTTGTTTGTGCATTTTGTCCAATTATTTGTTCCAGATGCCAAGAACCTGGACAGCCTCCACCATTAACATATTTTGACCAGCCAGCCAGAAGGAAGAGGTAATCCCAAAGTTTGAGATGCATTTTTCTCCCTCTCTCTCTCTCTTTTCTTTTCCAACTTGGGACCCTTGGTAGGTAGCACCTAAACATGGAGACAACTGCAGGTTTCTGGCCATGGCCAATGAAACTTAGGGGTTTCCATGTGGAGAAACCTGACCACCACCACCTGGTTCACTTAAGAAAACTGAGTCTTTTTCATTTGTTTCCTTTCTTTCTTTTTCAGTCTTTCAGCAGCTGTTTATAGTTGTCCTGTGCCAAAGGGGCAATAACTTCTTTTTTTAATCTTTTCTGAGCATGGTCCCTGATCCCTACATGCAGAGCAGCTTACAGCAAATCACACATGTTTCAGAGGACTTAAACCTTACTTTTGTATGCTAACTTCTTCCCTTATCAGACTCAACTGGCTAAGGACGAAAAAGGCTCAAATGGCATCCAGTTCTCATTACACTTCATAGCTATTCTTATAAAGCTCAGAGTATGCTCTGGAGGGGAAAACCTGCATGCGAGTTGATTTTTGTACAGGGTGAGAGGCGGGAGTCTAGTTTTATTCTTCTGCATTTGAGTATCTAGTTTTCCCAGAAGCATATTTTGAAGAGACTATTTTTTCCCCAGTGAGTGTTCTTGGGACCCTTCTAAAAAATCAGTGGGTTGCAGTTATATAGATTAATTTCTGGGGCCTCTATTCTGTTTCATTATGCATCTGTTTTTATGTCAGTACCATGCAACTTGGTTTGTAGTGTATTTTGAGGTCTGATAGAGGTCTAGCTTTGTTATTTTTGCTCAGGATTGCTTTGGATATTTGAAGTCTTTTGTGGTTCCATATAAAGTTTAGATTTTTTGTTTTCTGTGAAAAATGCCATTGATATTTTGAAAAGAATCATGCTGACTCTGTAGACTGCTTTGGTAGTATTGTCATATTGACAATATTAATTATTCTAATTTATGAGCATGAGATATTTTTCCACTTCTTTGTTTCTTCTTCCCTTTTAAAAATCAATGTATGTCGGCCGGGTGCGGTGGCTCACGCCTGTAATCCCAGCACTTTGGGAGGCCGAGGAGGGTGGAACACCTGAGGTAGGGAGTTCGAGACCAACCTGGCCAACCTGGGGAAATCCAGTCTCTACTAAAAATACAAATATCAGTCGGGCGTGGTCACAGGTGCCTGTAATCACAGCTACTTGGGAGGCTGAGTAATGAGAATCGCTTGAACCTGGGAGGCGGACATTGTAGTGAACTGAGATCGCGCCATTGCACTCCTGCCTGGGCGACAAGAGCAAGACTCCATGTCAAAAAAAAAAAAAAAATCAATATATGTCATTGTCCTTATAAAGAAAGGTCTTTTACCTCCTTGATTAAATGTATTTTATTTATATTTCATAAATATTTTTATTTATGAAATATATATTTTATTTTAGGTATTTTATTATATTTCATAGCTATTATAAATGGGATTTCTTTCTGGATTTTACTTTTAGCTAGCTGGTTGTTCATGCATGAAAATACCACTAATTTTTGCTTATTAATTTGTATCTTGTAACTTTACTGAATTTGTTTATCACTTCTAAGAGTTTTTTGGTAGAGTCTTTAAATTTTTCTCTATATAAGATTATGTTATCAGGAAACGGGAACAATTTGACTTCCTTCTTTCCACTTTGGATGCATTTTATTTATTTCTCATGACTAATTGCTGTGGCTAGGATTTCTAATACTATGCTGAATAAGAGTGATGAAAGTAAGCATCCTTGTGTTGTTTCAGTTCTTACAGGAAAAGCTTTCAGCTTTCCCCTAATCTGTAAGGTGTTAGCTATGGATGATCAGATATTAATATAGCTGCCTCTGCTTTATATTAATGAATATTTGCATGGCATATATATATATATATTTTTCTTCTTTTACTGTCAATCTCTGATAATATTTAAAGGGAATTTCTTGTTAATGGCTTATAGTTAGGTCATTTTAAAAAATATCTGCCATTTTTGTCTGTTAATTGGTATATTTAGATAATTCACATTTCATTGTAAGTATTGACATGTCAGGGCTCATCTGTCACTTTTTGCTTTCTGGTTGTTCCATGTTTTGTTTTTTTAAATCTTTTTGTTAACTCTTATTTTTTTCTGCCTTTCTTTGGGTTACTTAAATTTCTTAAAAATCTACTTTTAGCTATCTATGTTTTTAAATGTCTCTTTTTATATAGATTTTAAAGTTGTTGCTGTAGATTTTACTTGGGACATACATAACTAATCACAGTCTACTAATGTTGACATTTTACCAGTTTGAGTGACGTGTAGAAATATTACATCTCTATTTATCTTTCTCCATGAATAATTGTCAAAATATTCTATCTGCCTATTTGACACAATGTTATTCTTTTGCCTGAACCATTAAATATAGTTTAGTAATCTCAAGAGGAAATGAGTCTACTTTATTTACCTATGTTTTTGCTTTTTCCATTGTTCTTTTTTTCTTTTAATATTCCGAGATTCTTTTGTTATCCTTTTTTCCTTCTTTCTTGGCATTTATTTTCTTTATTTCGTTGTTTTTGTTGTTTTTTCTCTCTCTCTTTTCTTTTGGCTCAAGCAATTTTCATAATTGCTTCCTTGATAGATTTTTTACAGTAGATCTAAATGCTATAAATTTCCTTATTTTTTTTTTTTGATCTAAGAATACATTTGTTTTCCCCTTTATTACCTTATTCTAGATAATTTTGCTAGCTGACATTTCCTTTCTTTTTTCAACACAAGGAAATTGTTGTGCTACTTCCTTCTGGCATAAATGACTTTTGATGAGAAATCACCTGCGATTTGAAATGGTTTTCTCTTATAGGCTAAGTGTTCCTTATCTCCTGTGGCTTTTAAGATGTTTTCTTTGTTTTCAGTTTCCAGAAGACTGATCATAATTTATTTTGGAGTACATTCTTTTTGAGTTTATTTTGTTGGGAGTTCATTTAGCTTCTTGAATTTGTAGGCATGTATCTTTTAACAAATTTGGGAAAATTTCAGACACTATTTCTTCAGATAGCTTTTTCAGCCCCACTGTTGTGACTTTTTAAGCTCTACTTCTGGGTCTTTAATAACATGACCATTAATTTATTTGTTGTAATCTCAAAAGTCCCTGTGGTTCTACTCTCCTTTTTCTTCTTTGGGTCTTTCACTAAGATTTCTATTGTTTTATCTTCAAATTCACTGATTATTTTTTCTGACCCCTCCATTCGGCTATGGAGTCAATTCACTGAGGTTTTTGCTTTCTTTTTGTTTTCCTTTTATCTGATATTATATTTCCTAGGTCTAAAATTACCTTTCTGTTCTACTTTATATCTTCTATTATTTTGCCAATACATATTTTATTCATTTGTTTCAAGCATTTTCATAATTACTCATTAAAGACATATATTGGCTGCTTTAAAATTCTTGTCAGATAATTCTAGTAACTAGAATGTTTGAAGCAAAAAGAAAACTCAGGAAACACCACCATGTTATTTTTTTAGCCTCAAGGTTCTAGCCAGTCAATCCTTTTATTGCCACCTTTCAGAGTCTTCTAAACTATTTATATTATAATATATACATATATATATATTTACAAGACTGTTAGTTGTGTTTAGCATAATGAAGAGAAAGACGTGTATTTACATGTGGAATGTTGAGGAAAAAGAAGTAAAGTATAAGAGAAATAAAGAAAGTATTCTTTCTCTTTTAAGTAAAAAAATGTGGAAAACCTGAGATTTGCTTTCTTTCCTAGCTGGGATAAAAAATAGTGACTATTTTATTAATTTCTTTTAAATGGGAATCTACCATCTCAATATATATAGGGTAAAAATGAATATGTGATTTATCAGCTATGTTCACATGTAATCAAAGGTCCATAGGGTTCGGAGTGCTAGTATGCTGAACGATACAAGAGACTTGAGTAATTCAGTGGGTTCAGAGTAACATGGCTGCTTCTAGAATAAAATAGCTGAGATTTTACAAATCAATCAAATTTCACAGATTTCTAATTAAATAATATAAAATACTAATTATTTTCCTGAAACTTAAAAGTCTGAAAATATTTGAAAGACAGACTTGAAGTTTGATCCTGCAAATTTCCTTCTTATATCATTTATGTACACAGATTTGGAAACAGATGAGAAAAACAGTCAAGTTCTGAAAACTGTAATAGGGACATAAAGTCAAATTGAGAAGACTTCATATTCCATGAGCCATCAACCTTTAGTGCGTTCCTCCTCCATTTGTCTATAAAGTTATTTCTCACTAACTGGTAAAGGTGCAGAAAGTATTATTTTGAGCCTTTATACCTTAACAAAATAGGCTAGTTTTGTCTATGCCTTGCCCTCAGTCATCACCCAAATTAAAACTAGAATCAGATTCCAGCGTTTCCAGCTAATAGGGGATGATCCATACAAAGTCAAACCTAGGAAGAGAAGCTTTACAAAGCCAGAAGAGCAGATGTTGCTATTTTAAGTCTGGGAAATGATGTAGGAAATGATTTTGAGACACTGAGTACAAGAAGCAGTTTAATGTCTTCACACTGCTGAATATACCAGATATTCTGAAGTCCTTGGGCCAACAAATGAATAAAGTGATTTTTATGATTCCTTGATTAGCAAACAGAAATATAAATTCAACACAAAATCATAGAGTGCATTTATCATTTATAATCCATCATACTATCTCATACAATGTATATCATTATAGGGATACTCTTGTTAATATATTCTTATATGGAAAATAAATTCTCAACATGTTTCAAAAGCATCTCAATGTTTGTTACCAGAACTATGTGGATTCTCTGTTACATTGTATGTAAACTCGAACTTGTCTAAAGGGATCTCTCAATGACAGAGACTAAGTGGGAGCATATAAGAAGAAAATTCATTATGGTTAGTATCATTGAAGTAGTGTGAGAGTAATGATCAGAATTATCTATTCTGTAGACATTTTTGAAGGCTATTATTTGATTGTGTGGGATTACTCAGAATACAATAGGAGGGCAGCCCACTAAATGACGAGTTGATGGGTGCAGCACACCAACATGGCACAAGTATACATATGTAACAAACCTGCACGTTATGCACATGTACCCTACAACTTAAAGTATAATAATAATAAATAAATTTTAAAAAAAAATTTGCCACAAAACAGAGAGTCACAGCTTCCAACTTATTTCTTAAACCTGACTCTGTACATAAACTTAAAGTTCCTTAAAAGAAGAGGAGTCCATATATTATTGTAAAAAGACAATCTAAGACCAGCAGAGATTACACTCTAAGACTTCTTCCTCCATTTCCCACAATCTCTAGACTAATAGAGTATAAGAAAATGTTAAATCACCAAAAAGTCAAGACTTTTAGAGTCCTTGCTCTACGAACACTTGTTCCTATCCAAAATAATTAATAAAATAACTAAACTGATTCTCTAACTTCATGAAGAACTTATAGAATTGGCTAAATGTGAACCATAGGAGATTTATTGCTCCCAAAATAGTAAATCCCAAAGTATATCATAAGCCTGTGAGAGTTTCAGTGGTGAGTGCAACTGTTAAGACTTGTAAGATGTAGGGTAGATAATTATTGAACATCCTCATTACATCTCCATGTGTCCAAATACAAAAAAAAAAAAAATACCTGTGACATTGAAGAATAATAATGAATTACATGATAAACAGCAGTTGCACAAATGAATTTCTCACTAGAGCAAATTTGTATTGCCCCGGCACCTAATGACAAACGTTTTGTCATTAGTCTTATAAACAGAAAACAGAGGGAACAGTTAACTTGCAAAACACAGGCAGAAAATTTCACTCTTACCAACATGCTCCAGTGTTCCTCAAAGAGATGAAAAACAATGGGCCATTGTGTCAATTGGGGTGATTGATTTTGACTGTTAGGAAAATATAGGTTCTTCAACCCAATTTTGCCAAGGAGAAGCTACAAATAGAACTCAGGGGATCTATTGGAGCACCTTCTAATAGTACATGGGCTAATAATAAAAGTTAAAGAATAATAGACAAAGTAATCCATACCGTTATTAATCAGGATAGTGGAATAGTGGACATCTTTGGAAGGAGCCATGACTTGAAGAAAATTCAAGGAAGACTTCTAGAGAGCTGGTAAATGTTTATTTTAGGTTCGGGGATACATGTGCAGGTTTGTTACATGGCAAATTTGCATGTCTTGGATGTTGTTTCGTTGTACTCTTTCATTTTCATGCTGCTGATAAAGATATACTCAAGACTGGGCAATTTACAAAAGAAAGAGATTTAATGAACTTGCACTTCCATGTGGCTGGGGAAGACTCACAATTATGGAAGAAGGCAATGAACAACAAGTCTCATCTTACGTGAATGACAGCAAGCTAAAAGAGCTTGTGCAGGGAAATTCCCCTTATAAAACCATCATATATTGTGAGACTTATTCACTATCATGAGAATAGCAAGGGAAAGACCTGCCCCCATGATTTAATTTCCTCCAACTGGTTCCCTCTCACTACACTTGGGAATTCAAGATGAGATTTGGGTGGAGACACAGCCAAACCATATCATTAGTACACAGATTATTTCATCACCTACATAATTAGCGTAGTACCCATTAGGTAGTTTTTTGATCCTATTTGTTCTCTGCTTCTGATCAGCTTAGTTGCAAGCTAAAGGCAAAGAGTCATTCAATGAGAATGGAGGGCAAGATTTGTAAATACCAGCAACTCTATTTGGATTAGGTTTAGAAACAAAGCAGTGTCCATTGTAATTTTCCCTATTTTGTGTTCTCATGGTTATTTATTCATAAAGATTTTGTTTTGCGTTCCTACTATTCTTACTATATTTTGTAAAGTGTCATGTTAAATTGATCTTTTAGTTAATGTTTTTCAGAAAAGCAAGATGGTTATGACAGATGAGTATGCCTTACCCCAAAATACTGGACGTACAAGTGGAGAAGAACAGATATGAATTTCAGTCATTTCCTTTGAGAACATGTTGAGTGTGGGTTTTTTTTTTTTTTTTGGTTATAAGAGGGATGGTAACCATATCCAAGGAGGGATTAGTTCTATATAAGTAGGGAAGACAAGTGTCTGTAGCTGATGAGCAGGTAAAGGAATTTATTAATAGTATGTGTGGCTGGGCATGGTGGCTCACATCTGTAATCCCAGCACTTTGTGAGGCTGAGGGGGGTGGACCACCTGAGGTCAGGAGTTTGAGACCAGCCTGGTCAACATGGCGAAACCCCATCTCTACTAAAAACAGAAAAAAATACCCAGGCAAGGTTGTGGGCACCTGCAATTCCAGCTAATCTGGAGGCTGAGGCAGGAGAATCGCTTGAATTTGGGAAGCAGAGGTTGCAGTGAGCTGAGATCACACCATTGCACTCCAGCCTGGGCAACAAGAGTGAAACTCTGACTCAAAAAAAAAAAAATGCCATTTTTACAGACTAACTTAATGGTCCTTCCTATTTAAGAATAATCCTCAAGAATGTTTGGTATTTGGTATTGGTGGGAAAAAGAGTCCAACCACTTATTAGTAAAGCTATAGAAAAGTGGTCATCTCTCTCTAATGCTTAGCAAAAACAGGAGAAAGCATGATTAGGTCATGGGCAACTTAATGTTTTCATACAAGACTCTATACCTGGGATTTGTAACACAAAGTCTAAGGACAGGTTAGAATTCAAACTAGATAAATGCCAAGATAGAGGAGTACCCGGGCATTGGCAGCAGTGGTAATATTGTGGCATGATAGTTCCCGGTGGTTTTTCTGCTTTCTGCTTTTTGTCCTTCCAAAATGTGTTTTGGATATTGTTTTCAAAGTTTGCTATTACAAGTGCTAGTTGTGTCTCTAGTTATGTCTATGAGTATCTTACATCTTTCAAATGTATTTTTTATTGCCTAAAATAACTAGAATCAGTTTCTGAGGCTCAAAACAAAAACCCTGACCATACCCATACAGTATCTAAATTGATTATTATAATGAACTCGGGAGGCCGATATTGTTATTCACAATTTACAGAACCAAAACCAACTCTTCAGAGGAGTTTAAATAACTTACCCAAGGTTAAAATCTTTTTAAGTATCAGACAGCAAATTTTAACATTATCTTTCTGCTTCCAATTTCCCATTTTAACCATTATGTGATACCGTACATAGGAGAAAAAAGCCTGCCTAGTTCTTTGTCCAGGACACTCAGGAACCAGGGAGGATGTCAAGTGATTATGCTTCTTAAAATTCTGAAATATAACATGTATTACAATGCCATATCATCATCGATGCTTTCTGCATTAAGCTATGAACTCAAATACTGAAGGAGCATTTTCAAACAGTTTGCTTCTGCCTCCTAATGCTGCCTTTTCCTTCCTCATTCCGAATTAATTTTACAAATACTAGATATGGGCATAAAGTATTTTAAGACTCTCAGAAATAAGCTGCACACATGATCAAATCAAGCCAGAATTGCCAGTTTCTAGGTTATTGCCTGCATCTTAACGTCCTTTGAAATAACTATTCTGACTTTAATGCATGTGCTAAGATACTTCTTTATCGTTTAATAATACCATTTAACTATTATACGCCAAATTCGATGCTAAGTTCTAAAAGTATAAAGGCAAATACCACATTGTGCCTCTCTTTAAGAGCATAAAGAATTTTAAGAAGGAGAGATGTATAAACATATAATTCTTTGTAATATTCTAAAGTCTGGAATCTACAAAGTGTGCAATTAAAATAAAGAGAAATAACATTTATAACAGCAATGGGAAAGAATGGAATTCAGGGAAGATTTTCTGGAAGAGTTGCCATTGGAAGTAGAGATTAAAGGATGAAGAAGTAATTTTCCAGGCAAAGAAGATAAGACTGTAGGGAGTGTGTACTCTAAGATAGTACAGGTTCCAAAAAGTACAGAAGCATGAATTACACTGGGCTGCTATAACGGGTCTGGCATTATAATGTAGTGTATGAGACAAGAATGGTAAGCAATGATTCTGGAGAGTCAGAAAGGGCCAACTGAAGGAAGACTTTGTAAATCATGCTATAAATTGTACTGAAACCGGGAAAGGGTTGTCATGCAGAAATTCAAGGAAAACAATACATTACAAAATTAGTGGAATTTGCTAATGGGTTAACTACTGTGGTGAGGCAGGGGAAGAAGTCTAAGTTGAATTTTGGCTTCCTTTCTTAATCAATTAGGGAATACAGAAAGAGAAGAATTCGTGCAGTTGAGGTCAAGTAATACTGTCTTTAGTTTTTAACATGCTGAAGATGTCAATAAAGCATTTATGTCTATAAATATCTGAAGCACAAGAGAGGAAATATCTGAAGATATCCGAAGCTAGGCTAGAGATTGCTAGAAACACATGTTGGTGTACAGCCAGGTCAAGTGAGTCAGGGAAAAGAAGCTCATATAAAAACTTCACAAAGAAAGGAGGCTACTCATTCCCAGGAAAATATTCCTTTTTCTTTGAGTTACATACCTTGTTCTCATCTTCCCCCAAGTTTTATTATTCTTGTATTTCTCTTTGAAGCTTTCACTAAAATATTACAATAAGCTAAAAATAACTATACTCCATGGACTCATGCTTGGGCAAAGTGAAACTTGGAGAGTATAATCAGAAGTTTTCAGCCCTAATGAGCTATATCAGTTAATCTGGGACTAATAGACACAAGAAGTGAGAAATATTTGAGCCAATGGTATGCTACAGCCAGCTGGCATCACTTTTTTTTTTTTTTTTTAGCAACTCTTATTTCAGTGACATTATATTAGTAGCTTGAAATTAACCATGGTGGGAGTATCTATACTACAAAAAATGGATACTTTGGTTTGAATGTTTTGCCCCTTCCAAAACTCATGAGTTGAAAGCTTAATTACCAATGCAACAGTATTGGGAAGCAGCACTGAATAGAAGGTGTTTCTGTCATGAAGACTGTGGCCTCATTAATGCAATAATATTACAATGAAAGGGCTTTCAGCCTTCAGGAGTGGTTTCCTTCCCTTCAACTTTTTTTGCATGTGAGGAGTAGCGTCTCTACACTCTGGAGAATGCAGTCATCAGTATGCCATCTTGGAAGTAGAGACTGGGCCCTCACAAGACACTGAACGAACCTACTAGCATTTTGACCTTAGAGTTCCCAACCTCCAAAATTTGTAAGAAATAAATTTCGTTATTTTATAGATTACACAGTCTCAAGTACTTTATTATAGCAAAACAAAACAGACTGACATTGGCAAATCCTATAAATCAATATTGATCATTTTTTCATAAGGAGTTGATTGACAAATACTCGCCAGCACACTACTGGCTCATCCATATAGATAGACGCTCCTTTCTCAATGAATATCTTCAAAAGCAGTCATGGAAACAGCAAGAGAAACACTCAAAACAACTCTAGAAGGTCCACAGGCACCGTATTAGAAAATCTAAAGAAGAACTATAGCAAGAATGAGAAGTGGGTTTCAGGTTGGGCGAGGTTACAGATTTACCGTCTAAACAGATAAATCTCCTAACATCTTTATATCTGAGTGCTATTACCTGTCAAGAGGAAATAATGACTTAACACAAAAGAATAGATATTAAAAGTTAAGTGATTATTTTAAGAAGTTTGACATGCTATGCATGTGAGCTATTATTAGTAACTCAAGGATTTCAACATCAAAAAAGTATATTCAGACTTCAAAGGCATCACTAAATTTTGCCTTTAACACCATCTTACTTCACTTGAATTCCCTAAACTCCAGTGGCCTACAGGGAGTTATATGGCTTTCTGTGCACTGGAATTGTAGTATAATCAATCCTTTTGTTTCTCCACATGTATTAGGTAGCTCTACATTGGGGTTTGCTGTCTGTTTTGCTATTAACAATAGGGAAGAGAATCATTCCGGATACTTTTGCTTGGGAAAGCTAGGAATCTAGGTGTGATTGTTTTCAAACAGTCTAAGAGCATGGCACTGATAATTTTATAATTAAATTATGTTTTGCTATGTAAATTAGTGCGTGCTTTGGTGATGAGTTTTTCTAATTCAGTTCCTGGAGACGAGTTGATGCTGCACAGTGAATTGAGTGCCAAATCTGCAATACAACCTGGGTCTCCTGGATTTCAGTGCATGGCCTTTCCAAGATAATATGCTACTCTCTAGGTATGTAAAAAGAAATTTTTTAAAGCAAAATTGCAATTATCTATAGTCAGAATTGTTGGGTCCTCTCTCATTCCTCATCCAAGGCAATGTGCCCTTCGAGGTTCAGTTTGAGTCTCACTTTCTTCATGCAGCTATTCCAATGACTTAGCACCCAATGATCCCTTCCATTCCTATAGAAACATAGCACAATTTTAGGATGTGATTATATCCCAGCTTGTAGCATATTTATGAGTGAATCTCCCCAAAAAGTATGCAGATTCCTTGGTAACAAAGTAAATATCGTTTTATCTTTTTGTCTTTCTGTATCTGTCACACTGTGTGGCATAAAGTAGACCTAGAATAATTGTTTTTTTCCGTGTAAAGACTAAGTCTTGCTCTGTCACCCAGGCTGGAGTGCAGTGGCATGATCTCGGCTCACTGCAACCTCCACCTCCCAGGTTCAAGCAATTCTCATGCCTCAATCTCCCAAGTAGCTGAGATTACAGGCATATGCTACCACGCCCCGCTAATTTCTTCTGTATTTTACTAGAGAGAGGGTTTCGCTGTGTTGCCCAGGCTGGTCTCGAACTCCTGAGCTCAGGCAATCCGCCTGCCTTGGCCTCTAGGCTTACAGGCATGAGCCACCACGCCCTGCCTTAGAATAATTTCTATGTGAATACCACCTAATACATAAAAGCAAATGTGTGCCAACAAATCCATACTTAGCGCTAACACATGTTTCATGCACATTTGGACAAATAGACTATGGAATTCAAAAACATATGTGGCCCACTCAATATATACATAATGAAATGATATATTTATAGATGAGATTTTTTTAGAGTTAATTTATGTGTACCATATTTGCAGCCAGTAGTTTCTTAGAAGGTTTTCCCCTGTCCTCCTGATGGATATCTAATTAGTATGCTTTAAATTTGGAAAGCATGAATTAATTACTGAGAACATTTATTTGAATAAATGGTACTAAAAAATATCTCCCTGAAATAAGATTTTTAGATGCTCAGCCAGCTGCTTGCCTCCTTGTCTTGACAGAGGAATACTGTGCATTATTTTGTTATTAATTCATGTTTAGTGAAATATTTTAAAAAATAATAATAATGTGGAAAAACAAAACCTTTTAAACATAGCAACTCCTATGGCATTTTTTTCCCTGCTGTGACTCAACTGCATTACCCAGTCTGAAAAATATACCACATGACTGAGTATATTGGTTTTGAGAACACAGTTGCTGCTCTCCTGTGCCTGGAATCTGAGTCACTGTCTTACACTCCAGTAAAACTGGCAGTTGTTGCAACAATGTTTCTGTGTTTCTAGCCAGCATTGTAATCTAGTAATATCTGGATTTATGTATTAGAAATACAACGTAATGGTCTTTTAGCATACCTACATTAATTTTTCAATTCTCCATTATTTATCCATTTATTCATCATTCATCAAATAATTCAGTGTCTCTTGGGGGTATTTAATGTACCAAGGATACTATTGTAAATGTGACATTCTTCACATGGAACAAATCTAGGCAGACAGACACTAAAGACTCCAGAGAGACATTAAAGACCCTAGTGAAGATGCTAAGTAGAGAAAAATCTGAGTAGCAGTTAGCCGAGAGCAGAAGAATAAGGAGGAATTAGCCAAAACCTGAAATCCTAAAGGTTTCTCTCCCTTTTTGAATTAACTGAAAACAGATGATATTTCAGGATATTTAATCAAGAGTAAAAGCTGCCATGCAGCACAACTCAACATACTTTCTACCATGCCTACTATAGCAAATCATCTCAATTGCTTAATTAATCTAGTCACCTCACATGTCTCAGTAAAATTTTGTAGGTGTGTGTGAATAATTTGTCTACTACTTCCTCAGGTATCTCAAGGCCTTCAAATATACTCATTCTCCAAAGCTGAAAAAGACATCTCTCTACTTAAAATCATCCAGAGGCTTCTGATGTGATTTGTAGGAGGAACTAAAATCCTGAGTCCAGCTGTCTTTTCCCCACTGTCTCACTCCACACCAGTCATGCACACCAGTCTGTTTCTTGGTAAGGCCACGTTGCTATCAGAAACTTGTGCGCTTTTCCTACACAGCCTGGAATACGCATTAGGCTGATATCTACATGATTTATAGTCTCACATATTTCAGGTGTCTCCTCAAATGTCACTCAGCATGACAGTTTTCTCACTGTCATGCTTAAAATAGTCTTTCTGTTTTGTCAATCACTTTTTTTTTCTTCTATACTTTATTTGTCTCCATAACACTATTACCATCAGACATGCCATTTACTTAACTCATTTATCTAATTATTTTGTCTTCCTCCTTCCCCCTGGCATATGGGCATATGCTATATTTGGGCAGGCAATATTGTGTGTCATTTCATCACTGAATTTCCAGTTCCTAAAATGGTGTTTGTCAACATAGAGATTTTGAATGAATGAACAGATAGGTAGTAATAACAACTTATTCCTAAGTTCCTCTCAAATGCAAATATGTATATTATATATATACATACAAAGCTTTACATTGCATGTTTAATCCTCTAACTTGCTGCTTTAAGAAATAGGGGACTTGATGACATAATAAAATTTCTTCTCATTCAAAAGGAAGAACCATTGTTCAGGCGATTCTCACAGATGGTCATGAGAAATTCATTAATCTGTCCTTCTACTTTAAATGGAACATGGATATTTAAAAGGTGAGAGACAATGTTGAACAATGTGTTGTCCTTAGCACATAGAATAAAAATCATTAGTTTAATTTCTATTCCACAGATTTTGAAGAAAAAAAAAAGCTCACCTAAAGAGAAAATCGAGAAAAACTATAAGTATTAATGTACTATTATAAGTCTCTATTACAAAGACAGGTTTATAGGAAATAAAAAGTCACATAAAGCATGCCACAGGCTCATTACTTAAAATAAAATTTTATGGCAGAATTGGCCAGACAGACTTTTTTACTATTAGAAAATTAAGTAGTGATATTAGAGTTTTTTAAATAACTTTTTAAAATTATGAGAATATTCAAACATAAACCAAAATAGAAACAACAATATAATGAAAGCTACTATACCCAACACCCAGTTGTAACAATTATCAACTGCACTATAGTGTGTGGGATGTCTTTTGGGGATATCAAAAATAAAAGCTTTTTTTTATTTTCTTATAAAAGACAGTAAAAAAGGGTCATATGTGTTTAAAATTTTCTCAAAATATATACTCATATTTTCGCAATACCTGGATCTACAATTCAAGAAGAGGTTAATTTTATTAGATAGTTACTATTATTACTCACGCTTTCAATGAATAAAGTGAGCATCAGGGATTTTTGGACACTTGGTCAAGGTTATGCAATTAATAATTGAAAGAGTAGAGATATGAGCTCATGTTTTCTGACTGTGCTGTAAAATTATCTTGGAATTAAATATGGCTATTTTAACAAGAATTTTATTCCTGATTTTTTTCATGGACTATTTTCTAATTAAATCTAGATTTTTCCTGAATTATTTTGCATTATTTGTTAAATCTGGACATTTATTACATTTACCTTTATATAATTTTTATTGTGTGATTATTTTATATGTGATTATTATAATCTACTCAATAAGAAATCCTGTGTCTAATGTTGTATGCATTAACAAATGCGGAGATTAACAGGTAGTATATTTCAAAAATACTTCTGCCATACTAAATTATCATATTTGTTAAGCAAGTAATAACCCTAAAACCAACACATAAATATCTCTTGTTTGCATAGAATATATTATTTTCACAAGAAAAATAAAGGAAATTTTATTCTTTGAATAAATCTATTTATTTTTGTGAACTTGAATAATGCAGCATTTATTAAATAATTTAAACATAAAGCTGTTGGAACTTTAAATTATTCTGAGACTTGACAGGAATGAGGCTATGCAGCCTGAGTCATGTGGCATGCAACTGCACGACTTTTGTTTCTATAAATAACTAGGAAAACCAAACAGCACCAGAAATAAGACGCCCTCAGATCACTGCCCCTCCTCAGGGAACAATAAAGCAATCTTCCTTGGAATGTAAACAATAGAATCTGTACCAATCTGCAACCAGTTGAATCACCATAACATATGCACTAGCCTCATATGAAGAATTCTGTAAATCTGCTAAAGTTTCTCTTTCCCTGCTAAGAGAAGTGAAACCTTAATTTCTCCATTTGGAGCACTGACCCTATTCCTTTAGAGTTGGTATCTCTTTGGTGAATATCCTCAAGCTTTCTATTAATACTTAAATAAATCCTATACTTTTCTGAATATCATTATTTAAGATTGACATTTTGGGGACCACAAAAGGACCAGAAGCAAACCTCCAACAATGTCCACCACTTCACCCACAGGGGGACCCTTGGAACCACCACGAATTACATTTGTTTACCTGACCTTGCTAGTCAATGGAATCTCTGGTAAACTTCTCTTGTGTTCAGATCCTCACGGCTTCATTGAAGAATTCAGACGTTATTTGAACTACACGCATTCTTAACTCAATAGAGTAGGTGTTAAAGCTTTACTGTAAGGTAGGAGTTTCGTTTGTTATTTTCTAGAGATTTGCTAATCATGAATTTGTGATTTTTACTTTTCTCTGAGGGTAAGATTTTGTCTGAAATTACTAAGAGTTTTTACAAACTTTTCTTTCCTTCAAAATTTTGGTCAGGGAGAAAACAGTTTCTCTGAAAAGAAAATGTAAATCTTTTTGGGTTAAGCAAAAACAAAAACAAAATAAAACAAAACCCAAACAAAAAAACCAACCAACCAATAATTGTAATCCTTAAAACTGGCCAAGTTCTGAAGTTGGGTTTAGTTGACAAATCTAAACTTTCTTCTTGAGTGACCAAAATTAGAAAAGGTTCTCTATGAGGATGAGATAAGTCTCAAAGTTAAGAGACATTGTTCCTCAGAGACACTGTTTCTCCCAGCTGAAAGCCATCTTAGGCGACTAAAGTCTCACAGGAGTGTGGCAGCTTATTGCTAGTGATGTGAAACTGTACTAACAGGGAATCTCACAAGAACATTCAGGGAAGCTTGTTTAATCTGGTAAGGACACATAATGGTTGATCACTGAGTGCCTTAAGCACCAAAATCTCTTGGGATTGAGGAGACATGTAAAACAGGTAGAATCAGCTCAAGGGTGACACCTTGAGGAGCTATCCCACAAGTAACACACTGGATCCAATACATCTCCCCAGGTCTTGTTGGTCATTCAAAAAAAAAATGTCTAAGTTGTGGGAAACTGTACTCTCAAGTCTTCCTCCTTAAGAACACATCCACCACTAGAAATACTTTCTGGATTCATGATTAATATTTATTGTGCCCTTTTTCTGTAGCTATTTAGAAAAATAGTGCCATATACTTTGTGATGACCCCAAATTACAATGGCCACAATGGGGTACCTTTGAAATATCTAAACTAGTTTATCTGTGCACTCAGAGAAAGCTGACTCTAAAGTAAAAATAAATAAATAACTGGGAGAACTATTTTCAGTGATAGAAGCTTTTAAAGAGTCTCTGATCAAGTCATTTTCTTGTAAGAGGAAAACAAAAGATTTTCCAAAAATTTCTGAATTAAAAACAACTGCTGAAATTTTGATCCCTTCTTCTGCTTCTCCTTCTCCTTTGTCGTAACTTTCTTGTTTGAACTTACCTCCTTCTCCTTCTCTACATTTTTGGCTACTATGGCTTCATTTCAGAAATGCTGTGTGTACAGTAGAGGAGAACCTGTCTTAGTTTATTAACCATGGTCAAAAGTAGAACTTAAAGGCATACTTAAAGAATTTCCAGATCCTCTTCAGGCTGCTATTGCATTTACTAAAGAATTTGCATTAAATATTCTAATTTGTGACCCCAGATTCTCTGATTCATATAAATTGGTTCACCTGTTAGCATCAGAAAGCAAAGCCAAAGATAGGATAACAAAAACAAATTAGAGATATTATTTAGAGGACTTTCATAAATTTTCTGAAACAGACTGTAAATGTGTACACAATACTGCTGAAGCTTTATGGCATGCTATCCTATTAGTTTTCCAAACAATAGTTGATATGAACAAAATATAACAATGCTGACAAAATCTTGATGATCATGTAATGGCATACTATGAAAGATTTGGAAAAAAATATTTAAACAATAGTCAGGCCTATCAGAAGAAAGTTATGCTAACCACCAAAATGATACTTTCCTTAACTCAAACATGATAAATGAATTAGATGAAGAATTAGCAATTATAAGAGAGTCTACACCCTAGTTGAGCTCTCTTTCAAACTCAAGATCTAGTTAGTTTTTTGATTAGATATTCTATACTTGAACCCAGAAGAAAAGGAAGAGAAGGTTAAACAGAAAGGAAAAGCAAATAAGATCATGAGTTAACAACTAAAACAACTGTCTAACTAATTTGTAATACCTCAACAGTCTAATACATTTCAAAACTCACCCAATTCCCTGCATTACAACTACTGCAAAAAGCCTGGACATTTCAAAAGGGACTGTAGAAAATTGAAATGGAGAGAACAGCAACAAGCCAAAGAAAAAGAATAAGAATGTTCTGAGAAAATCAAAGAGAACTTCTCTTTTATCTAAACTAATACCTTAGGGGAAAATGAAATTAATTTAAATGGGAGAACAAACACAAGTTCTCGTTGACACTGGAGCTACATCATCAGTGATAAAATCCACCTTACTACAATACCACATTCCCTGGAGTAAAAAAAAAATACAGTACCCCCCGAATCTAAAATAAACATTGAAAAATAAATAAATAAAATTAAAATTAAAACAAAAATATAAATGGTACCCCGTCTCTACCAAAAATACAAAAAATTAGCCGGGCATGGTGGCGGGTGCCTGTTGTCCCAGCTACTCGGGAGGCAGAGGCAGGAGAATGGCGTGAACCCAGGAGGCAGAGCTTGCAGTGAGCAGATATTGCACCACTGCAATCCAGCCCAGGTGACAGAGCGAGACTCTGTCTCAAAAAAAAAAAAAAAGATATATATATATATATATTTGATATGATATAATATGTGTAATAAGTACTCCTATATCAGTAGATAAACCTCAATCTACAATTTTTCAGTTGGGTCCCCTACAGAGAATACATGTTTTTCTCTTGATCCCTCAACCCCCATTCATGTAATAGGGAAAGACGTTTTAGAATTATACAATACCCACATCTCTTTCACACAAAAGGGGAAAAGATATTTATAATTAGAATATAAAGTAGAATTGTTATACTTAAAACATCTCTGATCCTTAAAAAATATTCTAGATTAGAGGTCTTGGAAGGGATAAGACCTATAAATTTGCATTATATAAAAGAGGCTTGATTATTCTCTGTACAAGCCTAGCCCATGTAACATTTCAATTCAGTGGTACCAAACCCTCCTATCTTTTTTACTGTCATTCAAACTGAAGGTGAGTTATTTACTGTGATCATTAATACTTTCAACTTGACTGGATTAAAAGATGCAAAGTATTGTTTCTGGGTAGTTAACAACTGGACCCTGTGGCTAAAAGATTGGCACCTTGTATGAAAACAATAATTCTTCCCCATGAATAAAAGCAACTGAATAAATTGTGATGAAATCTCCCCTCACTGTCTTTATTCCACATTCTGAGGAAGCACTTCTAAACTCCCACTACACTCAACACTCTTCAGTTAGTACACTGGCTTCTTATAACGTTCTTCTTTCTGCTCCCCTATTATACTCTTCAAATATAATAACCTAAATTTTACCACTCTTCTACCCCTGCTTTCAGAGGAAATGCAACATGATTACACAATCTTAACTGACCAGCTTCTCTCATCCAGGATGCACCTATAAGAAACTCCCTTTACTAATGCTGATGTTGTTTGGTTTACAGATGGATCTTACTTAAAGGATGAATCTGGAATTTAACATGCAAGTTATGTGACACTATCTTTGACAGAGGAAATAGAAAGTGCTTATCTTCTGGGAGCAACCTCAGCTCAACAAGCAGAGTTAATAACATTAATTAGAGCCTGTCAATTGACAAAAGGAATAATTGCTAATATTTATACAGATAGCAGATATGCTTCTGAAGTAGCTCACGACTTTGGGGCACTATGGAAACAAAGAAGATTTTTAACCTCTTCCTATTAGTCCATAAAAAATGGACACCCTGTTTCAAAATTATTGGAAGCTATATTATTGCCAACACCATTAGTCACTGTTAGATTCCTAGCCACTCAAAGACAAACACCCTAGAAAGCAAAGAAAATCATTTAGCAACTAGTACAGCAAAAAGAGCTGTCCTACATATATTTAAACAAGAAAATCAAGCCATTTTAGCTTTAAAGGAAGCACTTGATTTTGATAAAAAGTTAACTCAATCCAAAGCCCCAAAAATAGAACAAGAAAATTGAGAGAAAAAAGGGAGAAACAATCGAGAAACAAAAAGTTCTCCTCTCAAACTGTGTGATGGCATGAACCAAAAGGTCTGCCCATACTTCCATCCCAATTACCTTCATCTTTCTTAACGTGTGTGTGTGTGTGCACGCGCGCGCGTGTGTGTGTATGTGTGTAGTTTAACTCACTGGAGACTTGATTAGATGATTGCTTGGAACAAACAATATTACTGAAAACCTTCTCCATTTGTTGCTTATAAGGTATACAATTGCTATCGTATCTGCATAAAACATAATCCAGGGAAACCTTTACATCATTTGCAAAGTCACTTTTCTTTACGGGATGGCCCTTCCAAAGTATGGCAACTAGATTTTATTCAAATCTAGAGTACAAATATGTCCTAGTGATGGCTTGTAGATTTTCTCATTGGTTAGAAGCATTTTCATGCAAAACAGCAACAGCCATAGTGGTAAGTAAAATTCTCATAAAAAATTATTCTAACGTGAAGAATTTCCCTAAACTTTATACAACAAAAGTATTAATTTTACTAGACAAGTAATCTAGTCAGTATATGATATCTTGACCATTCTTCAACATTTCCATTGTGCTTATCACTCCCAGTCATCTGAGTTAGAGGAAAACACAAATGGAACAATGAAAAACTCAACTGGCAAGATTAACTAAGTCTTTTAAAATTCCTTGGCCAAAAGCTGTTTCATTAGTTTTGCTTAAACTAAGGTTTATCCCTTCTGGTAAATACCAAGTGTCTGCATTTGAAATTATAACAGGCTGACCTATGAAATTGTCTCCAGTAAATTGTGAATCTGTGATATCAAAAGGGAATATGTTGTATTATTGCAGTGGCCTTATGAGGCAGCTAACTAAAACCTATAATTTAGTAGAAGACTCTTTCCACAGGAAGTTTACAGGAGATGAGAAACTCAAAGACCAGCCAGGAGATTTTGTCTATTGGAAATAGCATATTTTAAAGGATTGCTTCTAACTAAGGTGGAAGAGAACTTACCATGTGCTCCTAAGCAACTCTTGTGCTGCCTCGCTGAAAGGAATTAATTACTGGATATACATCACTATCTTAAAGATAACTGCTTTGCCTGCTTGGACTTCATCTCAAACCAGTAATTAAAAATTTTCAAAGAACCAACAAGGATGAGAAAACGACAACATCTGAAGTAGTCTACTTTCCCAAGACACCAGACCAGGCCTGCATCTAAATGAATGCTTAATATTAATAATCATTCATGTCAAGAAGGTCTTTCTTTGCAAATTATTACTTAATTTATTTCTTTTGTTCCTAGTTCTTGTGTTTTGTTACTACTATGAACAGTTCTTATGCTTTAAAACAAACCTTTTCTTGCAATTAGTTGTGGAATATGCTAATGGATTACAGAAAAAAAAAAACTGTTGGATATGCAGCCACATGCTCCTTTCAAGTGTTACTGGCCTACCATGGTGGTAGACCAAGAATGTGATTGGATAGAATATCAGAATTATATCTGCATGTCTTAGGAATAGTCACTGGTGCCTGTGATGGTTAATACTGAGTGTCAATTTGATTGGACTGAAAGATGCAAAATATTGGTCCTGGGTTTGTCTGTGAGGGTGTTGCCGAAGGAGATTAACATTTGAGTCAGTAGGCTGGGAAAGGCAGACCCATTCTTAATCCGGGTGGGCACCATCTAATCGGTTGCTAGCACAGCCAGGACATAAAGCAGGCAGAAAAAACATGAAAAGGTTAGACTGGCTTAGCTTCCTGTCCTACATCATTTTCCCATGCTGGATGCTTCCTGCCCTCGAACATCACACTCCAAGTTCTTCAGCTTTGGGACTCAGACGGGCTTCCTTGCTCCTCAGCTTGTAGATGGCCTATTGTGGGACCTTGTGAGCATGTGAGTTAATACTACTTATTAAACACCCTTTTAAATACATATATATCCTATTAGTTCTGCCTCTCTAGAGAATGCTGACGAATGCAGTGCCTAACATTAGTATGACAAAAACGATGTGCATCACTGGCTTTTTAAAAAAATTGTACTTTAAGTTCCAGGATACAAGTGAAGAATGTGTAGGTTTGTTACATAGGTATATGTAATGCCATTGATGGTTTGCTGCACCTATCAACATGTCATCTAGGTTTTAAGTCCCACATGCATTAGCTGTTTGTCCTAATACTCTCCCTCCCCTCACCCCCACCCCCTGACAGGCCCCAGTATATGCTGTTCCCCTCCTTGTGTCCATGTGTTCACATTGCTCAACTCCCACTTTTTTTTTTCCTAAGACCTATGTTTTTATTATTATTTATTATTATTATACTTTAAGTTCTAGGGTACATGTGCATAACGTGCAGGTTTGTTACATAGGTATACTTGTGCCATGTTGGTGTGCTGCACCCATCAACTCGTCAGCAACCATCAACTCATCATTTACATCAGGTATAACTCCCAGTGCCATCCCTCCCCCCTACCCCCTCCCCATGTTAGGCCCCAGTGTGTGACATTCCCCTTCCTGAGTCCAGGTGATCTCATTATTCAGTTCCCACCTATGAGTGAGGACATGCGGTGGTTTTCTGTTCTTGCAATAGTTTGCTGAGAATGATGGGTTCCAGCTGCATCCATGTCCCTACAAAGGACTCAAACTCATCCTTTTTTATGGCTGCATAGTATTCCATGGTGTATATGTGCCACATTTTGTTAATCCAGTCTGTCACTGATGTTGATTCCAAGTCTTTGCTATTGTGAATAGTGCCACAATAAACACACGTGTGCATGTGTCTTTATAGCAGCATGATTTATATTCCTTTGGGTATATACCCAGTAATGGGATGGCTGGATCATATGGTACTTCTATGGTACTTCTAGTTCTAGATCCTTGAGGAATCACCATACTGTTTTCCATAATGGTTGAACTAGTTTACAATCCCACCAACAGTGTAAAAGTGTTCCTATTTCTCCACATCCTCTCCAGAACCTGTTGTTTCCTGACTTTTTAATGATTGCCATTCTAACTGGTGTGAGATGGTATCTCATTGTGGTTTTGATTTGCATTTCTCTGATAGCCAGTGATGATGAGCATTTTTTCATGTGTCTGTTGACTGTATGAATGTCTTCTTTTGAGAAATGTCTGTCTGTATCCTTTGCCCACTTTTTGATGGGGTTGTTTGTTGTTTTCTTGTAAATTTGTTTGAGTTCTTTGTAGGTTCTGGATATTAGCCCTTTGTCTGATGAGTAGATTGCAAAAATTTTCTCCCATTCTGTTGGTTGCCTGTTCACTCTGATGGTAGTTTCTTTTGCTGTGCAGAAGCTCTTTAGTTTAATTAGATCCCATTTGTCAATTTTGGCTTCTGTTGCCATTGCTTTGGTGTTTTAGACATGAAGTCCTTGCCCATGCCTATGTCCTGAATGGTATTACCTAGGTTTTCTTCCAGGGTTTTTATGGTATTAGGTCTAACATTTAAGTCTCTAATCCATCTTGAATTAATTTTCGTATAAGGAGTAAGGAAAGGATCCAGTTTCAGCTTTCTGCTTATGGCTAGCCAATTTTCCCAGCACCATTTATTAAATAGGGAATCCTTTCCCCATTTCTTGTTTTTCTGAGGTTTGTCAAAGATCAGATGGCTGTAGATGTGTGGTATTATTTCTGAGGACTCTGTTCTGTTCCATTGGTCTATATCTCTGTTTTGGTACCAGTACCATGCTGTTTTGGTTACTGTAGCCTTGGAGTATAGTTTGAAGTCAGGTAGCGTGATGCCTCCAGCTTTGTTCTTTTGACTTAGGATTGTCTTAGCGATGTGGGGTCTCTTTTGGTTCCATATGAACTTTAAAGCAGTTTTTTCCAATTCTGTGAAGAAACTCATTGGTAGCTTGATGGGGATGGCATTGAATCTATAAATTACCTTGGGCAGTATGGCCATTTTCACGATATTGATTCTTCCTATCCATGAGCATGGTATGTTCTTCCATTTGTTTGTGTCCTCTTTTATTTCACTGAGCAGTGGTTTGTAGTTCTCCTTGAAGAGGTCCTTTACACCCCTTGTAAGTTGGATTCCTAGGTATTTTATTCTCTTTGAAGCAACTGTGAATGGAAGTTCATTCATGATTTGGCTCTCTGCTTGTCTGTTACTGGTGTATAAGAATACTTGTGATTTTTGCACATTAATTTTGTATCCTGAGACTTTACTGAAGTTTCTTATCAGCTTAAGGAGATTTTGGGCTGAGACAATGGGGTTTTCTAAATATACAATCATGTCATCTGCAAACAGGGACAATTTTACTTCTTCTTTTCCTAACTGAATACCCTTGATTTCTTTCTCTTGCCTGATTTCCCTAGCCAGAACTTCCAACACTATGTTGAATAGGAGTGGTGAGAGAGGGCATCCCTGTCTTGTGCCAGTTTTCAAAAGGAATTTTTCCAGTTTTTGCCCATTCAGTATGATATTGGCTGTGGGTTTGTCATAAATAGCTATGATTTTGAGATATGTTCCATCAATACCGAATTTATTGAGAGTTTTTAGCATGAAGGGCTGTTGAATTTTGTCAAAGGCCTTTTCTGCATCTATTGAGATAATCATATGGTTTTTGTCTTTGGTTCTGTTTATATGCTGGATTACATTTATTGACTTGCATATTTTGAACCAGCCTTGCATCCCAGGGATGAAGCCCACTTGATCATGGTGGATAAGCTTTTTGATGTGCTGCTGGATCCGGTTTGCCAGTATTTTATTGAGGATTTTTGCATCGATGTTCATCAGGGATATTGGTCTACAATTCTCTTTTTTTGCTGTGTCTCTGCCAGGCTTTGGTATCAGTATGATGTTGGCCTCATAAAATGAGTTAGGGAGGATTCCTTCTTTTTCTATTGATTGGAATAGTTTCAGAAGGAATGGTACCAGCTCCTCCTTGTACCTCTGGTAGAATTCAGCTGTGAATCCATCTGGTCCTGGACTTTTTTGGTTGGTAGGCTATTAATTATTGCCTCAATTTCAGAGCCTGCTATTGGTCTATTCAGGGATTCCAAAATTGACCACATAATTGGAAGTAAAGCACTCCTCAGCAAATGTACAAGAACAGAAATTATAACAAACTGTCTCTCAGATCACAGTGCAATCAAACTAGAACTCAGGACTAAGAAACTCAATCAAAACCGCTCAACTACATGGAAACTGAATATCCTGCTCCTGAATGACTACTGGGTACATAATGAAATGAAGGCAGAAATAAAGATGTTCTTTGAAACCAATGAGAACAAAGATACAACATACCAGAATCTCTGGGACACATTTAAAGCAGTGTGTAGAGGGAAATTTATAGCACTAAATGCCCACAAGAGAAAGCTGGAAAGATCTAAAATTGACACGCTAACATCACAATTAAAAGAACTAGAGAAGCAAGAGCCAACACATTCCAAAGCTAGCAGAAGGCAAGAAATAACTAAGATCAGAGCAGAACTGAAGGAGATAGAGACACAAAATACTCTCCAAAAAATCAATGAATCCAGGAGTTGGTTTTTTGAAAAGATCAACAAAATTGACAGACCGCTAGCAAGACTAATAAAGAAGAAAAGAGAGAAGAATCAAATAGACGCAATAAAAAATGATAAAGGGGATATCACCACCGACCCCACAGAAATACAAACTACCATCAGAGAATACTATAAACACCTCTACGCAAATAAACTAGAAAATCTAGAAGAAATGGATAATTTCCTGGACACTTACACTCTCCCAAGCCTAAACCAGGAAGAAGCTGAACTCCCACTTATGAGTGAGAACATGCGGTGTTTGGTTTTCTGTTCCTGTGTTAGTTTGCTGTGGATGATGGCTTCCAGATTCTTCCATGTCCCTGCAAAGGACAGAATCTCATTCCTTTTTATGACTGCATCATATTCCATGGTGTATGTGTACCACATTTTCATTATCCAGTCTATCATTGATGGGCATTTGGTTCACATCTTTGCTATTGTAAATAATGCTGCAATAAACATATGTGTGCATGTGTGTTTGTAGTAGAATAATTTATATTCCTTTGTGTATATACCCAGTAGTGGGATTGCAGGTCAAATGGTATTTCTAGATCCTTGAGGAATCACCACACTGTCTTCACAATGGTTGAACTAATACACATTCCCATCAACAGTGTAAAAGCGTTCCTATTTCTCCACAGCCTGGTCACCATCTATTGTTCTTGGCTTTTTAAAAATTGTCATTCTGACTGGAATGAGATGGTATCTCATTGTGGTTTCAATTAGCATTTCTCTAATGATCAGTGATGTTGAGCTTTTTTTCATGTTTGTTGGCCACAGAAATGTCTTCTTTTGAGAAGTGTCTGTTTATATCCTTTGCCCGCTTTTTGATGTGGTTATTTGTATTTTTCTTGTAAAGTTGTTTAAGTGTCTTATAGTTTCTGGATACTTGACCACTGTCAGATAGGTAGATTGCAAAAATTTTCTTCTATACTGTTAGTGGCCTGTTCACTCTGATGATACTTTCTTTTTTCTGTGCAGAAGCCCTTGGGTTTAATTAGGTCACATTTGTCAATTCTGAGTTCTGTTGCATTGCTTTTGGCATTTTTGTCATGAAGTCTTTGCCCATGCCTATGTCCTGAATGGTATTGCTTAGGTTTTCTTCTAGGGTTTTTATGGTTTTGGGGTTTACATTTAAGTCTTTAATCCATCTTGAGTTAATTTTTGTATAGGTGTAAGGAAGAGGTGCAATTTGTTTTCTGTATATAGCTAGCCAGTTTTCTCAGTATCATTTATCAAATAGGGAATCCTTTCCCCATTGCTTTTGTTCAGTTTGTCAAAGATCAGAAGGTTGTAGATGTGTGGTGTTATTTCTGAGGTCTCTGTTCTGTTCCGTTGTTCTATATTTCTGTTTTTGTACAAGTACCATGCTGTTTTGGTTTCTGTAGCCTTGTAGTATAGTTTCAAGTCAGGTAGCATGATGCCTCCAGCTTTGTTCATTTTGCTTAGGATTGTCTCTGCTATATGGCAAATTTTTGGTTCCATATGAAATTTAAAATGGTTTTTTTTCTAATTCTGTGAAGAATGTCAATGGTAGTTTAATGGGAATAGCATTGAATCTATAAATTATTTTGGGCAGTATGGCCATTTTCACAATATTAATTCTTCCTATCCATGAGGATGGAATGTTTTTCAATTTGTTTTTGTCCTCTCTTATTTCCTTGAGCAGTGGTTTGTAGTTCTCTTTGAAGAGGTCCTTTATATCCCTTGTTAGTTGTATTACTGTATTTCTTTTTGTAGAAATTACATTACCGGCCTTTTAATAATACTTAACAAAGCAAAGGACATGGGAAAAGCTTTCAGGTAAAAGAGATCAGTCTGTTAGTTTGAATGCTGCTGCTTTCCCAGCTAAGAGATAAGACTAGATTTTAGGAGAGTATAACAAAAATGTGGGATAGTTTCATCTTACCTTCTTTTTTCTTTTGGTTTAGTCAGTTCCTCTCTTTATACTGGGAACAAAAGAATCACACCAAAGTTACATAACTCACTATCACTAGATACATGGAATGCATACACAAAAAATGATGTGTTTATGCCATTATTTTACAGAGTACTGATTGGCATCCCAATGAATGGGCACAGAAACTGGATATTTATTGACTAGTTCCAAATGAAACATCTTGGCTATGCAGCACCAATCTATGGCCATGGTTACCCCCAGGATGGTTAGAATAGTGATCTTTGGTTTATGCCTAGACACAAAGTTAAATAGTTTATACTCTTTTAAAGCCTATAATTCTTCCTCATTTACAATCTCATTTGGTTCATTTTGTATTCTATTGGTATGATCATTTAGCTTCCATCTTTCTGTCAGAACGGGGTATTCAGGATGTCATTTGGCATGTAGAGGCCCTAAGCAATTACACAAAAAAAGGACCTACATGATAGCTGCCTGGGTATTATGTTACTAAGAAATGATGTTGCTTTTATGAGAAAGGTTGTATTACAGAACTTTATGGCTTTAGATACATTAACCGTAGCTCAAGATGAACTTGCACAGTCACAGGACTAACTATCATATCTCAGATGAATCAGATAACATCACTAAAGTGACAGGTAATATGAAAACACAAATAAATAACCTTTCAAATCTGATATGGTTTGGCTCTGTGTCCCTATCCAAATCTCATCTCAAATTGTAATCCCCACATTTCAAGGGAGGTCCCTGTAATCCCCACGTGTCAAGAGAGGGAGGTGATTGGATCATGGGGGTGGTTCCCCCATGCTGTTCTCATGATAGTGAGGGACTTCTCATGAGATCTGATGGTTTTAAAAGTGTAGCATTTCCTCACTCACTCGCTTTTCTACCTCCAGCCACCTTGTGAAAAAGATGCCTGCTTCCCCTTCACCTTCTGTCATGATTATAAGTTTCCTGAGGTCTCCCCAGCCATGCAGAACTGTCAGTCAGTTAAGCCTCTTTCCTTTATAAATTACGCAGTCTTGGGTATTTCTTTACAGCAGTATGAAAATGGACTAATACAAGATCTGACACCCTCTCTACACAGTAGGCTAAGCAGCTGGTTTGGATCTTAGGGAATTTGATGGCAGAAACTATTACTTATTCCCAGAGTTATAATAATCTGCTGTGTGTGTTTTATCCTATTTTTGTCTTTACTGCTGCTTTAGCATTTGTTCAAAATGCAGTCAGTGTACAACTGAATGAACTAAAATGATGGTTGCTCAAAGAATTACGTTCATTGAAGGTGCAATCATCAATGGGCAGCCCTACTCAGGTCACAAAATTACTTCCTTCATGTTGCTTTAAATTTGGCCTATACCCCATGATATGGCTTGGCTGTGTTCCCACCTAAATCTCTTCTTGAATTCCCATGTATTGTGGGAGGGATCTGGTGGTCTGTTGGAAAGTAATTGAATCATGGGGGCTGGTCTGCCCCATGTTTTTCTGGTGACGGTGAATAAGTCTCACAAGATCTGATGGTTTTGTAATGGGAAGTTTCCCTGCACAAGCTCTCTTTTTGCCTGCAGCCATCCATGTAAGACGTTACTTGCTCCTCCTTGCCTTCTGCCATGACTGTGAGGCCTCCCCACTCACACAGAATTGAGAGTCCATTAAACCCTTTTTTCCCGCATAAGTTACCCAGTCTTGGGTATGTCTTTATCAGCAGCATGAAAATAAATGAATACGCCCCATCAGCTTTATTATCAGAATAATTCCACTGCCATGGGGTATGACATTCTAGGAATGAGCATTCCTAGTGACATGGGACTAAGCTCTTGAACATAAAAGGGGCAAAACTGCTCAAGTTTATCTACGATGCTTTCTTCAAAAGATCTTGATAAAAATGGGGAAATGTGAAGTTAAATAATTCAAGCTTTATTAAATAATTCAAATGTAAAGCTGTTAGAACTTTAAATTATTCCGAGCCTTGAGAAGAATGTGTCTGTCCATGCAGCCTGAGTTGCATGGGCATACAACTGCAACTTCTACTTTTTTTTCTGTAAATAATTAGGAAGACCAAACAACAGCAGAGATAAGAGCCCCATAGATCACTGCCTCTACTCAGAGAACAATAAAGTAATCTTCCTTGGAATGCAACAATCTGTAACTAATCAAATTGTTGTAATGCATGCACTGGTGTTATCTAGAAAATGTTGTAATTCTGCAAAAGTTCTCTGTCTCTGCCTATATAAGTGAAACTTTCACTTCTCCACTTTGGAATACTAACCCCATTCATTTAGAGTTGATGTTTCCTGGGTGGCTACTCTCAAATTCTGCTCTCAGATAAGCTCTATACCTAATTATATTTTCTGAATCTCATTAAAGGTTGACATTTGAAACCAAAAGAACCATAAATACAATAATGTCTCTTCATTGTTTTCTACTTCAGGGTCACTGAAACTTAAGGAACATAAGCTTCAGTGTGTTGAAATGACAAGCTAGCCATGGATCCTTCCAGTCAAAAAGTCCAATAGTCTTGAAGGAATCTAGATTAATGAATCTGAAAATTCCAGTATTATTCTGTGGTTTTAATATTTTAACCTGGGATTGTGTAATTTATTTAAAATGGAACATTGGGTTTCACATATATACAAAAAGTAGGAAAATTAAACCAGATGATTCCAGTTGGTTTATTTCAAGAAGATCGAATGAGAATACTTCTCAGATGTTTGAAAAAGTTTTGAGAAAAATAAAAAACATATTGTCTACAGACAGATCAATTTCCATAGCTGGGTTATATTGTGATTCAGTAACTGTGAGTCTTACAGTTATGGGCTGAATTGTTTCCCCCCAAAATTTGTATGTTGAAGCACTAATTCCCATTCCCTCAGAATGTGACTTTATTTGGAAACAGAGTCATTAAAGGGGTGATGAATCTACTAAAAGGCCATTATGATTGGCCCTAATCCAATCCAATTGGCTTCCTTATAGGAAAAGGAGAGTTGAACATACAAAGAGACACTATGAATGCACACACACAGAGAAAGACCATGTGAAGACACCCTAAAATATGACACTGTTACATGCTAAACTAAAGAGGCAGCCTCAAATTCTCTCTGATCTTCCTCCCTTATCTTCTCCATCCTTTGTCTCTACCAAAACACAGGATAAGGCTGTTTTCTGAAGTTCCTATTATCTGCCTAGAAACCAGAACCCGCAAAAGAAACACATCAGCTCCCTGTGATCTCAATATTTATGCAGAAGAGAAGACTGAGGGATTCAATCGCACCTAAACTGATTTTTTTTTTTTACAAGATAAATGTTTTATCTTGGGCTCGATCAAATTCCAAACAGAATCATTTATAAGTTAATTTCTGTGTGCTGGGTTTATTCATTTTTCCTGAAAATCATTTACCCCTACACTTCCCGTCTCTCCTCTTCTCAATTAAGTATTTAAGTGTCAACTATCTGGCCCTCCTTTGAGTTTTTATATTTTCTATGATGCCCATGCAAACATGCACATGTGATAAATTTATCCTATTCTCTTGTTAGCATAGCTTTCGTTAAAGGAGTGTTGGTTATGACCCTTTGCAAAAGAGTCAAAAGATCACACCCTTTTCACCCCTATGCAGCCCTAGCAAATGAATACACCTATATTTTTATGAAATTCAGGTAACTGTTTAAGTGTTATATGTTGAACTGGTATTTGTATCACTCTGCTTTCTGCTTCAGGGATATGATTTTGCCAAGGAAGTATAGGTTTCATAGTGAGTATTTAACTTCAAATTCTCAGAATATCTTTTTTTTTCCATTTAGCACTATCATATATAGGTGCAGAAAGATCTTACCCTGTCAACTCTGTCCCACTTCTTTAGATATTCAGTGTCTCATTTCCTTTTCTTGAGTTTAGAAGTGACCTGGATGAGTGTCTGCAATGGAGTATATTATTGACCATATGCATAACCAGAAAGATTTAAGGAATGTTGTACAGCACAAAACAGCACACCTGCAAAGAGAAAGCTTCATTGGATGTTAGTGAGGGCAATCATCTATGTAGCTTTTGGACACAGGAATGGGAGGTTTAAAAGGTAGTGGAAGCTGGAGGCAACACTCTCTTCTCAGGATCAACTACTGACTTTTCTTGAGCATGGATCTTCTTGTTTCTGAGCTATCGTCTTCAGATGGCATCTTTTTTTTTCTCATCCCAATCCCCTTATCTAACTTTCTTTTCAATGCTTTCATTTATCCCAGGATTGTCTTTTCATTCTTTGCCTTTTGCTTCCGTTTACTCTTTCCAGAAAAGCAAGTTTCATTGTGTATTTTCTTAGTGGATTTCATAGAACCCACTGAATTCAGGGACTAAATTATTAGTAACCACATAGCTCAAAGACAGTGTTAGATCTTCAAATCCTCAAAGAAATTGAAAATAATTACTTGGATTTCATCGTCTATTGCAGCAAATGAAGAGAGTAAAACCAGGAGATCAATTTACATATCAAAACAATCTTAATATTGCTGTTCTGTATAAGTTTGCCTATATGGTATAATTTCAGGAAAAAAATAGAAAAATTCGTGCAATCTTGTTTTATGTATTTTTCCTGCATTGACATTAAATGCTTTAATTTAATATATGTCCCTTTGCAATATTTTCTTTTAATAGGCAGACTTTTTGATGGGAGAGGAAAGGGAGAAAAGGAGAATTGAATAGTTAGCCTAACATTTCTAACATCATAATTGTAATGAACTTATCTGAAGGGATGGTTGCAAAGACAAGTGATCTTCAAAAGCTTGACTTACCTTCTATCTCACATACACATGTACACACAAACATGGATATATGTAGATGCATGTACACACACACACACCCCACATGATTCCCTTCCACATACCTGAAACATCCTGAGTGAGTAAAGTCCCTAGAGGCAAAAAGTCACTTTTCTGAGAAAACTGGAACTTCAAAGTTAACAATTTACACTTTTGCTACTTTGCTACTCACTATGCTGGCTGTGGTGTAAAGAAAAGTTCATATAACTTTTAATAACAGAATTTGTGTTTTTACTTCCTCAATCAATATCTGTGCAAACAGGGAGATAATTTATTAGAGGATTCAAACATAAATATTGCAAAATCACTGCCCACCATTGACAGGCTAGTCTCAGCTGCCTCCTACAGGATAGTGAGTATAGTATAGTAAGAAAGTTAAGCTTTCCTTAGTGAGGACATTCATTCACTCAACAAGTACTGAGCACTTACTAGGTGTCAAGCCCTGTTACTGGCAGAGAGGCTATAGTAATGAAATACGCAACATTCCTGGTCCAGCCTTGCTGGGTACTCCCAGATTGGCCCACCGCCTAGTTTATTACCATTAAGCCATACCTCTTTCAGTCCAATCATGCTTCTCCATAACCACTCATTCTTTCATTAGAATTAGCATCTGAATTAGTATAAAATATTTTTTCCTTTGTCTTTGGTTGTATATTTTTGAAGACTTCCTGTGTCACATAAGACTAGATCATGCCAGTATTTCCTATAGTTCCCAATTTTGCCTTTAACTGTGGCCATAAGAGAAATTTTGTAGTAACATAGATATGTTTGCTTTCCACAGTATCAACCTTAAAAGTTTAGGAAAAATCCCTAATAATAATTTTTTGCCCCATATGTTAGAATTATTCTTATTCATTATTTTTAAATTGACAAGTTGAAATTATATATATGTATACATATATATGGTATACATATGATGTATATGATATATATGTATACATATATGTATATATGATATATATGCATATGTAAAATGTGGTATATATGTATATATGTACATATATATGTATATGGCATACATGTGGTATATATATGGTATACATTGTTTGAAATATACATACATTATAGAATAGCTAGATCAAGCTAATTAGCATATGTATTGCCTCATAAACTTATTTTTTTGCAGTGAGAATACTTAAAACCTATTTTCTTGGTAATTTTCAAGTATAAAATACATTGTTGTTAACTACAGTCATCATGTTGTACAATTGATCTCTTGAATGTATTCTGTCTACATAACTTTTTTTTGTTTTGAGTTGGGGTCTTGCTCTGTTACCCATACTGGAGTTCAGTGGCATGATCTCGGCTCACTGCAACCTCCGCCTCCTGGATTCAAGCAATTCCCTGTCTCAGCCACCCAAGTATCTGGGGTTACAGGTGCCCACCATCACACCTGGCTAATTTTTGTATTTTTAGTAGAGACAGGGTTTCATTATCTTGGCCAGGCTGGTTTTGAACTCCGACCATGTGATCCACCCGCCTCGGCCTCCCAGAGGGCTGGGATTACTGACATGAGCCACCGCGCCCAGCCATAAAATTTTGCATCTTTTGACTCCTAATAATCTTAACTACTGCCAAACACATTAAGCATCAATCATAAATAGATTTATCTTACCATCATTGTAATCATCTTATATTTTTCTTTTGGATTACTATGTTTTTCTCCATGCAAATAAATAACTATTTGACCAACCTTTACAAAAGACTTTGCTAAATTAATCTGTAAGGCTTTTCCCTACCTTATTACCCTGACTTTCATTATAGGAGTGTCAGCCATGAACCTTGTGATGGCTGAGGAAAGGGATTACTTCTCTCTTACACAGGTATGTGTGTGTGTGTGTGTGTGTATACACACACATATATTTATATTTTAAGATAAAAATCATGCAATTCATTTACTTGAAGTCTACATTCAATGTTTTTTAGTGTTCTCAGAGTTATGCACACCTTACCACAATTTTTTTAAAAAGTGTTATCCCACAAAGAAACCTTATACACCTTAGTGGTCATTACTCATTTGTACTCAATCTGCCCAGACCTAGGCAAATTCTAGTCTATGTTCTGTCTCTCAGAAGTGACTAGTTGCTCATTTCATATACATAAGGTTATAAAACATGTTTTTTTATGACCAGTTTTTTATACCTAGCATGTTTTCAAGGTTCATCCTTATAGTATGTATCAGTATTTAGTTTTTTCTTATTGCTGAATAATAATCTATTGTGTAGATAAAATAAATTTTATTTCTCCTTTTATCAGTTGACGAACATTTGGGTTGTTTCTATTTTTTTTCTTTTGATTTTATGACTAAAGCTCCTGTAAATATTCACTGTAAGTTTTTATGTGGACATAGGTTTTAAAATCTTTTAAAATGTTCACATCTGAGGTATCTATCTAGGAGTGGACTTGCTGGATCATATGATATCTCGTTGGTTAATCTTTCAAAAAAAAAAAAAACAGTAGACTGTTTTTCAAAGTGATCATACCATTTTATATTCCCATCAACAATATATGAGAGTTTCAATTTTTTAACCTCCTTACCAATGCTTATTATACTCTGTTTTGGATTATAGCCATCCTATTGAGTGAGTACTATCTCATTTTGGTTTTGATTTGGATTTCTCTCCTGGCACATGACAGTGAGCATCTTTTAATGTACTTATGGCCATTTTTGTATTTTCTTTGGTGAAATGTGTATTTAGATGCTTTGCCCATTTTCAAATTTGGTAATTTGACTTTTTATTATTGAGTTGTAAGAGTTCTTTATATATTTTAAGTAAAAACTGCTTATAATATGTGATCTGCAAACATTTTTTTCCACGAATTGATTAGTAATGTGATCTGTGAGGCTGTGTATATAGAAACCAAAATATCTCTCTCCATGCTCCAGATTTAAGGGTAAGGTGCCTGTGACGTTTTTTCCAACATATATCCTTTTGGGGTTTGGACAGGGTTTAATATCTTATTGCAAGAAAAATTAAAGGAATCAAATGAGCTAACATTTTACGGTAAAACATTTCCCTGTTGTTGTTTTATGCTTCTCTTTGGCCAAGTGCCTAAGCTTATGTCACACTTTGAAGAATTTCTACATATGTCTAAAAACAGGGCAGTAAGTTTAGGGCTGAAGGTCCCCTCATCTCAATTCAGAATGTGGATCCTGGCTTGTTCCTGAAATAAACTCAAACCTTACGGGTCAACGTTTGGTTGGGTCAGCAGCTAAGGCTTTCTCAAAGATGGCCTATTAGTGAAGAGGTCAGCCTGTTTACATTGGTGAAAGCATAAATCCTGTCTTGAATAATTAATTCAATTATTCATAATAAATGGTAAAAGGGTGAAGCTCCAGGAAGATACAGCATTTCCCAGCAGCTCTCCCCAACAATGCTGATGTCAATAAGAAGGAGATGAAGTGCCAAGGCTCATGTAAATAATGAGAAAACAACACAAATCCTTAAGAAAACAGCACTGTTCACTTAGCAACAATGTGCTTGCAACTCAATCATTCTGTTCTTAAAAGTTCACCAGCAGGATCTCATTGTTCTAAAATGGAAATTCCAATAGTAAGAAATAGATGCTTTTTTTAAAATACAGTGTCTTTTAAAAAGTAGTACAACCTCAGTAAAAACACAACATATAATTGAAAGTAAAAAGAAGACATGCTTACAGTAACAAAGGAATGACATTTGGGTGCCTGTGTATTAAGAAGAAAAAAAAAAAAGGAATAGAGTGTTGTGTATCTCTCAATCTGCCTACTGGGTCATTCTGATTAATTTTAAGTAAGTCTATTTGATCAAAGAAGCAACATGAGAATGTACATCCTATATTTTATTTTTCAGTCTCTTATAGATAGATGAAAAGAATAACAAAACACTGTAAGAATCCTTGTCTGTTTCCTTCTTATTAATTGATGCAAAATTTTTTAGAAAAAAAAATCAAAATAGGAAGTGAAGGAAAGATGGAAGAGGAGAGAGGGAGTGTGAGAGGGATTAAGTCAGGGAGGGAGTTAATGTATTAAAAAAAATGTTAGAAACAGGCAGTGAAAGAAAAACTAAAATATTTGCAGGTGTGCCATGTATTTGAATCTTCAAAAGAACTTTTTGGAGTAGGTCTTACTGACACATTTCAGATACAAGGCTCAAGTTCAGAGAGGATAAGTAACTTGATTTAAGTTCACGGCTAGTATGTACATGGGACTCATTGTCCCATGAGGGAGACTCAGGGTAGACTCTGTAAGCACCAATCCAGGTGGAATGCAACAAGCATTGATTTTCCTAAGTGCTGTATAGCCAACGGGCTTTAGTGCTTGCTGAGGTTTCACATTGAGACAATCAGAAATACACTCCCCTCAGGACCTCTTCTGCACAGTAAACATGCATATTGTATTGATCTGCTCTCTTCAGTGTTTTTAAACCATACCCTAATTTCTATATCTGCCTGCCCCATAAATTTCTGTCTTTAATGACTTTCAAACTGTGGGACATTTGAATGTGATAAATCAGTGGATATGAATGTAAATGTATATGTATTTATGTGTATACACACACAGTGTGTGAGTGTGTGTGGGGGGGGAGTGGTGGTGTTGGATGGGGAAATCCCTCTAATATCAACTTTCTTGGCCATTGTGCAGAATTTTCCAGAGGAAACAAAGTATAGTAGTTAAGAATATAAATTCTGAATTATTACTTCTTGTGTGTCAATCTCTCTCCACCATTATTAACTATATAATCAGGGCAATTACTTAACCTCCCAGCATTCAGTTTGCTCATCCACAAAGCAGAGGAACATGAACAAAGATTAGTGAATCTCTTAGAATAATGCTGTGTATGTAACAAGAACTATTTTGTGTTGGCTAGTTCTACTCTGTGATGAACTGCAATGAATCACTAACTTATGTACTCAACTCTACTTTGACTTTCCCCAATCTCTTCACACTACAGTCAGTGAGATCCTCTCTTTAGGTAAAATCACTCTGCAGGATAAGGCTGTAAATGGACTGTGAAGCTCTGCATTGTCATAGTTAGGATCAATCTAATTTGACTAATCCTACTAATAATTTCTCATTCACTCCGCCACAGCCCATCTGATTTTTCTCTATTTCTTCAGTGTTCATAACAGTCAGGGTTTTTCAGAGAAACGAAACCAATACGTGGGGCAGGGGAGGAGAGATATTATGAGTGATTGGCTTATTCATTTGATTATGGAGGCTGAGAGTCCCATGATATGCCATTTGCAAGCTGGAGGTCTGGGAAAATTAGCGGTATAGTTCCGGTCCAACACTGAAGACTTGAGAAATAAGGAGGCAAATACATAAGTCCTCTTCCAAATCTGAGGGCTTGACAATGAAGAACAGCCAATGTTCAAGGGCAAGAGAAGATGGATATTCTATCTTGAAGAAGAGAAAGTGAATTTATTCTTCCTTTCTCTCCATGTACTATCTGGACTCTCCATGGATGGATGATGCTGGCCCACATTGGTGAGGATGATCTTTTTTTACTCAATCTACTGATTTTCATGCCAGTCCTTAACAGCCTCACAGCCACATCCAAAAATAATGTTTTTCCAGATGTCTGGGCATACCTTAGCCCATCAAGTTGAATAACAAACCTAACCCTCATAGTGCTGCTGTATATGTATCTTTGCTCTTCCCTGAAAGTTCTTCTCTTTCTTCATTACATAGCAATACTCTACTGACATTTCAGAGTTCAAGAAAGTTTTCCTCAGGGAAAACTTTATCTTTTTAGTAGATAAAATTTCTCCTTCCTATTTTTAATAGCACCTTATATTTCTTCTACATAAAATGTTCACTGTTGAAATTTTAGTTTTTAAACTCAATGAGTTACATAATGGCTACCTCTATCATTAGACTAAAAGATCCATGAGGCCAAGGACTATATTTTTTGTGTTCACTAGTGTATCCTGGAATCCTAGTGATATGCATTCAGTAAATAATTGTCAAATAAAAGAAAGAGGGAAGGAAGAAAAAAGAAGAGAAAAAAGAAGATGGTGTAACTCAGGCAAGGGAATTTGATTTTGTAGTTGAGACACTGAGGGTTCACAACAGGACTGATTTAAAAACTTCATGGCAGAGCAGATGTGGTTTAGAATACAGCATGAGAAATCTTGGCATTGGGACTTGAGAAGAAGAGAGTAATTGAGGAAAGAAAAGTCAAGATGAGGGTTCAGAGAGATTTCACTGTCTACATTATTCCCAAATATTTTCCCAAATATTATTCGCTGTCTTTATTATTCCCAAAATAAACTTCACTGACATCAGAGTTTGAACTGATAGCAACATATACACTGTTTAACACAGATGAATAAGATAAAGCAATATTTTCTTGGATGACCCCTATAAATAAAATTCAGATTTTAATTTTCTTGCCAGGATCTCTAAAGTCCAGCCAAGGCCCCTTTGCTAGTCTTTTTTCAAAGGTAACTTTGCTACTTTCACCTTGATGTCGAACAGCTCAGTCATTCTGAGGTGGGAGCAGGTTGGAATACAGGCATACCCCCATTGAATTGTGCTTTACTTTATTACACTTCTCAGATATTGTGTTCTTTACAAATGGAAGGTTTGTGGCAATCCTGCATCAAGAAAGTCTGTTGGTGCCAATTTCCAACAGCATGATGGAAATTTCATGTCTCTGAGACATGAATTTCCAACTTCATGTCTCTGAGTCATATTTTGATAATTCTTTCACTCTTTCAAACTTTATTATTTTTACACCTTTTACAGTAATTTGTGATCAGTGATCTTTGAGGTTACTATTGTTATTGTTTCGGGGCACTATGAAACACACCCATATAAGAAAGTGAGCTTAATTTGTTAAATGTTTTGTGTGTTCTGGATGCACCATTGACCAGCCATATCCCTGTCTCTCTCTCCTTGGACCTCTCTATTCCCTGAGACATAACAATATTGAAATTAGGTCAGTTAATAACCCTACAATTGCCTATTAGTGTTCAAGTAAATGAAAGAGTCACAGGTCTCTCATTTTAAATTAAAAGTTTGACATAATTAAGCTTAGTGAGAAAGGCATGTTGAAAGCTGAGGCAGGCTGAAAGCTATCCCTCTTGTACCAACCTGTGAAGGCAAAGTTAGCCAAACTGTGAATTCAAATGAAAAATACTTGAATGAAATTAAATGTGCTACTTTAGTGAACACAAGCATAACAAGAAAGCAAAACAGCCTTGTTGCTGATCTGGAGAAAGTTTGGGTTGTCTGGATTTAAAAAAAATCATATCAGCCACAACATTCACTTAAGCCAAAACCTAATCTAGAGAAAGACTCCTTCTTCAATTCTATAAAGGCTGAGAGAAGTGGAGAGGCTACAGAAGAAAAGTTTGAAGCTAGCAGAGATTGGTTCATGAGGTTAAGGAAAGAAGTCATGTCCATAACATAAAAGTGCAAGGTTAAGCAGCAAGTGTTGATGCAGAAGTAGCAGCCGGTTATCCAGAAGATCTAGCTAAGATAATTGATGAAGGTGGCTACACTAAGCAACAGATTTTCAAAGTAGGTTAAAGAACCTTCTATTGGAAGAAGATGCCATCTAGAACTTTTATAACTAGAGAGGAGAAGTCAATGCCTGGTTTCATATCTTTAAAGGACAAGTTGATTCTCTTGTTAGGTGTTAATGCAGCTGCTGACTTTGAGTTGAAGCCAACGCTCATTAACATTCTGAAAATCCTAGAGCTCATAAGAATTATACTAGACCTACGCTGTTTGTGTTCTAAAAATGGAACAAAGCCAGGATGGCAGCTTATCTGTTTACAGTATGGTTTCCTGGATATTTTAAGCCCACTGTTGAGACCTACCACTCACCCTGGTCACCCAAGAGCTGTGCTGGAGATATATAAGGAGGTTAACGTTGTTTTCCTGCCTGATAACACATTTTTTCTGTAGCTAATGGATTAAGAAGTAATTTTGACTTTCAAGTCTTAATACTTAAGAAATACACTTTGTAAGGCTAAAGCTGCTGTAGACAGTGATTCCTCTGTTGTATCTGAGCAAAGTAAATTGAAAACCTTCTGAAACAGATTCACCATCTTAGATATAATTTAGAACATTCATGATTCATAGGAGGAGGTCAAAACACCAGCACTAATAGGAGTTTGGAAGAAGTTGTTTCCAACCCTCATGCATGACTTTCAGGAGTTCAGCATTCCAGTGGAGGAAACAACTGTAGTAGGGAGAAAATAGAAATAAAACTAGAATTAGAAGTGGGGCCTGAAGATGTGACTGAATTGTTGCAATCTTATGATCAAATTTGAATAGACGAGGAATTACTTCTTACAGGTGAGCAAAGAAAGTGGTTTCTTGAGATGGAATCTACTCTTGGTGAGGAAACTGTCAACATTGGTGAAATGACAACAGATGATTTAGAATATTACATAAACGTAGTTGATAAAGCAGCAGCAGGGATTGGGAGGATTGACTCAATTTTGAAAGAAGACTGTGGGTAAAATGCTATCAAATGGCATCTCATTCTATAAACAAATATTTTGTGAAAGAAATAGTCCATCAATGGGTCAAACATCATTGTTGTCTTATTGCCACAACCACCCCAACCGTCAGCACCTGATCAGCTAGCAGCCATCAGCATTGAGACAAGACCCTCCAGCAGCAAAAAAGATTAAGACTCACTGAAGGCTTAGATGACTATTAGCATTTTTTAGCAATAAAGTATTTTTTCATTAATATATGTATATTTATTTGACATAATGTTATTGCACACTTTTTCATAGACTACAGTGTAGTGTAAATATAACTTTTATATGCACTGGAAAACCAAAAAATTTGTGTGACTTGCTTTATTATGATATTCAATATTTGCTTTATTGTTGTGATATGAAACTGAACCAGCAATATCTTTGAGGTATGCCGGTAGATGATTTTCTAACCCAATGTGTTAGTTTTATAAAAGGCTCTAAACACGGGTTCCATCTTTTTGGGACAAAATAGTCTGATCTAATTTATTCCGATTTTCCTCCAGAAAATAGCTTCAACCAGAAAAAAAAAAATCAATTCTGTATTCTCTAAAGGATAAACATAAAAAGAATATTAAAATGAGTCCAAAAATTAATATGCATTATACCTTTGAAAAAGGTCAAGTCAAGAAATATAAAAAATTGCTAAATTTCCCACAGCTAATCATAACAAGTCTCCTAACATCTAGTCCAAAACCAAATCTTATACAAAATAGCTCTTTTAGCAATTTAGAAAAAAAGTGAAGGCTTATACTGGTTCTTATTTATGCCACCATGCTGATGCCTGGACATGTAGAAAAAACACTAAAAGCCACACATGAGATACAAAGATGCTTCTACACTTTACCTGCTTATGTTCGCTTCCTCTACCCTTTTCTCTCATCAACTTTATTATATTAAAACACCACATACCAGCTTTCTCCAAATGACTCCTTATGTCTGGAGTTTAGTGGCTCCTTCAGATGCATAGGGCTTGGCTGGATATATGTGCTTTAGATGAAGGTCTGTAAACTTTTTCTGCAAAGGGTCAGACAGTAAATAGTTTTTGCTTTTCTGGCCAGTCTTTATTGCAAATACTCATGCTATAATTACTCAACTCTGCTACTTCAGTGAGAAACAATCTATAGGCAACATGTAACCTAATGGAAATTTATTTACTGTTAAATGATGTTTTTTTAAAGTATAAAAATGGCTCATAGATAAAAAATGAACATGGGTTAAAGATTGTATTTAACTCATATGAGAAAATCAGATATTACAACCAATTCACAGCAGAAGTCAAAAAACAGACATATTTATTGATCAAGATATTAAAATGAATCTGCCAATAAAAGGAAAACTGGTTCTTCCACAAGGATAAATGGAGTATGTCCCTCCACTGGATAAAATTTAGTTGTATATCCATACATAAGAATTATTTTTGCCTTTCTCTCAGTTACTTACAATCTAGAGTTATGAAATAGCTTTCATAGTATCCAAAATTAGTAGAGTGTACTATTAACAGTGCTGAGCTTTTCACTGAAATACCCTTCATTACAAAAACAGATGGAGAGCCAGAGCCTCCTTTGTTTACCCCTGCCTTAAATGAGTTGAAGGAAATTAAAGAAGGGTAACAGCCTTTTTTTCTCAGCTAAGAATCTGTGAAGAAAGAGAAAAGAGCATTTCTACTTATTAATATTGCAGAAAAAAATAATCAAAACAGCATTAGAGTGGACTCTGTGGCGGGAGTTCGTTGTGAACAATCGTGAATGCTGTAACCTTCCAACAATGTGCACGCCACTTCGAAGTCTGGGATCCTGAGCTCTTCAAGCATTACAGAGTGAAAATATTAACTACCTATTTTAATTCTCTTGAGTTTCCTGGGGATTTGACAAGCAAGTGGATATGAAAAACTCGGAAATAAATAAAGCACAAGAATAATTATACAAAGAGCCCACACACATAAAGCTGTGATTTAAATTGCTAGGCTGGTGACTGATGGCTTCAAGCTTCTTCTTATTCTAGCTTCATTTCAATTTGTTCCTCATCAGTGCTTGCCACCTAGGTAATTTGGGAGCAGATGGCAAGAGGAATGGAGGATGTTCCATTCAAAACTGCCGCCTACCTGCCTCTCACTCTGGGCCATGAAAGCCTCCCTGCCTATTCTCTAATCCCTCATCACTAGCCCAGAAAAGTGATCTTTATTGCTCATGATATAGCACTTATTGCCTAATTAGAAGCGCTGGAAAGGAAGTGGGAGATGACTTCACTTGAGTTCATTAGGAAATAATATATCAGGTCTTGTTTAATTACAACTAAATTACTGCCACATATTATTGAACAGAACCTTGCTGGAATGATGGAGGGTAGCAGAAGTCTCTGTCTTCTACTGCTCCAAGATCCACATTAGCGGGAAGGGGGTTTTGCTCATTTGGGCTGGAGTTGCAATATACACATTGGCAAAAGGTTTTATCTGATTGTGACCCTTTTATCACCAGATAATGTGATCAGTGTCATATGCCATTCAGTGAGTCACTCTTCGCAGCTGCTAAAGGCTCTAGTAAGGGGAAAATGCTAATTCTCATTGTTGGCAGTTGCTTCTGAATGGCATAGAAAAACATCTCACTCATGATCTCTAACTGCTTAATTGCTGGACATAATGTCTTGCACTAAAAGGGAGGACAGGATGGACTAAACAAGAACATAACCTCCTCTCAGGTATAAGGCAAAAATAGGAGTCTTCCTTCTTTAGTCCTTTTCCTACTTAGTAGAATAACGTATGTTGGCTTGTTATTTGTAAATTTATAATGATAACTTTGACAAGTATGTATTGCATGTCTAAAACATAGTCAACTTCATTTGAAACTTTGTAGGGAATACAGAGTTGAATAAGACCTAATCCGTATGTACCAGGAGCCTACACTCACACAAAGGAGATAGAATGTATGCAAATATTTACACTATGAGGTAAACAAATGTTTAGAAGAACATTTCAGATTATAAAATTTTCACTGAGGAGTTGAAAATTAGGATAAATTTAAAACTACAGTTTAGACATGAAATGACCAGAAAAAGAGCATTAGAGATAAAATGGATATTGCAAAGAAAAATATGCAGATCTGATAACAGAGATCATGAATAAGAAACAATATAAATGCAGTTTAGACTTACTGAGAGCATAACAAGGAATAGATCAAAGGCCAGATGTGGCATCATATTTTTAATGAACTATCATTTTCTTTTAGGTTGCCCAGCATCTCTTAAGCTGTTACAACGACATACTGAATTCTTTTACATAATTACCTATTGTACATAAAGTAATGAGGTTTTATGAAAACCAAGGGGCATTGCTTGCCCCTACTCAAAGTATTGCTAGTTACTCCAAGTTGATTAAAGAAATTCTCTATGATCTTTAAATCATTGATTGATTGATTGATTGATTGATTGATTGACAGAGTCTTGCTTTTTTTGCCCAGGCTGGAGTGTAGTAGTGTGATCATAGCTCACTGCAAACTCAGACCACTAGGCTCAAGAAATTCTTTTATCTCAGCGCCCTGAGTAGCTAGGACTACAGGCGCACAATGCCCAGCTAATTTCTATTTGTTGTAGAGAAAGGGTCTCGCTATATTCCCCAGGCTGGTCTTGAAGTCCTAGTCTCAAGCAGTCCTCCCACCTCAGCTTCCCGAAGCACTGGGTTTATAGGCGTGAGCCACTGAGCCTGGCCTAGACATTTAAATCTTAAGCAGAATGGCAAAGAACTTAAATGTTCTTCCCAAACAGGATCCTTGGGCCTAGCTCCTAACTAATTTATTCAATATTCAAGACTGGATTTCCTAGAGGCTATCCATTTTGTCTCTAGCCTTTATCCTGATTTACTAAGTTCTCTTTTCAATAAAATTATTCATGAATTGCTTATAACCAACTCATAGACTCTCATATTTTATGGAGACCCTAAATGCTATTCTATAGAAGCCTTCTATTTCCACATATCAAAATTTTTGAGCAAAGAAGCAATGTTTCCAACACAGGATTCTGGGCTTGGCTGGATATGTATGGATATATGTGCTTTAGATGAAGGTCTATAAACTTTTTTCTGCAAATGGTCAGATAGTAAATGGTTTTTGTTTTTTTGGCCACAGAGTCTTTGTTGCAACTACTCATGCTACAATTACTCAATTCTGGAATCAGTGGAAAATGTATGTTGTTTGGTAGCAGCAAGGGAACCAGAGAATAGGTATTTCAGTTGGGTCATAGTTTGAGCTACTATCACAAAAAAGAAACAATAACTTAAATTAGAATTTGATTTCTATCTCATTAACAAATCTGTAGAAGAACTGTTCAGGTTGGCAGGATACCTCTGCTCCAGGAAGCATTTTAGGGACCCAGGTTCCTTCAATTTTTAGCTCTACCTTCCTCTAGGGTATTGTCCTTGTCTGCATGGTGTAATTTATGTCACATCGACACTCAAGCCTATAGAGGGGGTCAAGGTAAGTAGCTGGCTCTTTCAATAAGTGATGGAGAAGTTACATCATTTACTTCTCTTTACAGCTCATTGACAAGAACATAGTCACATGAGCCTGCCCAGCTATAACAGAGCTGATTATAAGTACAGTCTTTAGGTAGACAGTCATGGGCCCAACTAAAACTTAGTAGTTCTTGCATGATAGGCAAATGGTCCCACTGACAGGTAATAAAGGTATAAATTAGGTGCTGACAGTAAAAACAGAGAGAAAAGGGAGATATGTTAGAGACATAATCACTTGAATGTAGTATTAGGATTAGATATGTTACAAGAATGACAGAGTTAAACATTAAAAGTTAAAGATAAAGCCTGAATGACTTTGGATGTTACTGATATATTTTTTAAAGCAAATATTCCTAAGGATTTTGAAGGAAAAGATTCAATTTCCTTTTGATTTTAATATTTGTGGAGATGTTTCAAATGTTTTGAGCCCTGCTAAACAATAATTTTCAGAAAAAAGATAAAGTCATGACTCTCATACATATATAAAATGACACACTTCCAAGGTTTTACTTAACTCATTAATTACAGGAGATAACCAGAAAAAAAATAACCAATTCAAAAGAGGATCCAAAGAACAGTCACATTTATAGATCAAGAATATTGAAATGAATTTGCAAATGAATATAAAACTGGTTTCTTCTAGAGTGGGTAGAGAAGTCAATTGAACCTATACTTGACAAAATTTGTCTCTCAGTTTTCTGTAAGATACCTTTTACCTTTACATGGTTGTAAAATACAGCCTTGTCAAAGACAAAGGTGCTCATCTCTTAAAATCAGACAATCCGCAGAGCACCCATCATTCCATTAAAAGGTTGTCCATTAATCTCATTTGCTTATTCCAGTCTTAAATTTCTCCTCACAGTCTTAAGAAATAAGTGAAGTATTAAAGTAGCTATTATAAGACTTTGTGTTTAAGGTACTTGATATCTGTATTAGGGGAAAGTCTGGGGACAGTGAAATCTAACAACTTGAACACTTCAATGTATGGTGTTTTTCCACACTATATGCTTTTCACAAATGTATGCAAACTAGCAGTTTGAAGGGATTTCAGGGCAAGGAGTGAGGAATAAAGTCCAATATAGCTAGATATTACTGAATTGAATCACTATTTCTACTCCTCATACAATAAATAAGCAATATTGCAACAAAAGCTATCTGTTATACCTGTTTTAGAGTACCCCATTTATGTCACTTAATGAAGGAACAACAGAATGACTCTCAGGTAGCCTGGCCAGAGGCAATGCTGACATGTGGTGGTTCAAGAGTCACGAAAGAGTTCTGTGTGGTAGTCTTTTTCATGTAGAGAAGTTCCCTCTCTGGAACCTGGAGTTTTCCCATCACCAACTATTTTCTATAAAGAACTTGAGGAGTCCCTTTCAAACACCAGTTACACACAAAGCCAGTGTTAGACTTTGAGGCTTTAGTTTAAGTATGTAACCTATACTTTACAGAAAGCAAGACCACAGAAGAGCTGGATATGGATAGAACATCTAGATCAGGAAGAACTCAGTCTGGAGGAGTATGGGCGAAACACAGCAATGGAAAACCTGGAACATGCAGAGTACTCTTGTAAGTGCTAGCACCCATAAGCTCTCATGATTTTTAAAGAAAGTCAATCTCAACTTGAGGCTGCTTCTGGAAGAAAAATCACTGTTTTCTAGAACTTAGACTTTTTGATCCAGGTGCTCTTACATTGGAATGTAAAGGCAAAATCCTAACTGCAGACACATTTAGTTCTTCACTTTCTCTAATATGTATTACAGCTGTTATATGATGACAAATAAACCACACAATGAAACAGATTTATGCTGCCAAGAAATCATGATCACCAACATCAATTCCTTTTTCAACAAAGTCCCACGAACTCACTGTAATCTTTTGCTAATTCATTCTCTCTTTCTATCTAGTGCCTATTTTGACTTTTACCACTCCTCTTTACAGAGAAAGCAGACACCATTTAGATAGGAGCCCCAACAATTTTCTGCAAATCTGATTTTCACAACTACACTTCCCCATGTATGTATGTATGTATGTATATGTGTGTGTGTGTGTGTATATATATGGAGGCTGACAAAGATTCAGTCAAAACATCTCTTCTCACAATGTTCTCTCTCTTTATTCTCTCATATATTCTGTGGTAATGCCTTCAGTTATTATACATTGTTTTCTCTCAAATTTAAGTGTTTTGTCCAGTAACAACTTTTGGATCACTAAACATATTTAGTAAACTAACTTTAAGGAATCACTGCTTAGATGGTTGTCTCAGCATCAACGTCAAAATTTAAGCCCATAATATTTTTCCCTAGCAAACTTCTCAATTTGCACATTCATCATGTATTCTTCCCACTAAACAGGCATATTTTCCAAGTTCAGCTAATGGTACAACTATTCTAATAAGGTTTTCCTCATATCCAACCTATTTATACCCCATTAAAAAAAAATCCTAAACACAACTTTAATGGCTACACTGTTCTCTAGTTCACTGAAATAGAACAAATGACCAGAATTCTTCATCCAAATCATCAAGATGTCAGCTACCCTCCCTTGCCACAGTTCACACAGTTAGGAAGAACTCATGCTGCTATTCTCCTGCTGAAGATTCTCAAAACCCATTGACTCTACCTGAAAACCCCAAATTCCTAATGTGGTTTTTAAGTTAGTGAAGGAATGGAGATCAGTGATTACGAGTACGGGACCTGACTCCTCCTTCTTGAGTTCAGACTCTAAGCAAGTGTCTACCCCATCTGGGTCCCAGATTTTGATGGCTTCCGTAAGAAGTTTTCTCCAGGTGAACAATGAGTCTATGGTCTTAGAAAAGAAGAGAGAGAACATTAAAGTAGCAAATAATTATTAAGAAATCTAATTTCATGTTTGAAAATCAATGAGCAAAGGTAACCTAACCTAAGCTGTAAGTGACTGATTTAGAGAGACAAAGAGACAGAGAGAAAGAGAGAGACTAAGTGGTGACCGCTTTGAGAGATCAAAAGAGAAGATGTGCTTTGTTATACCACTCTCTTCTGTCTTGGTTAGCACAGTCTCATATACACTTCTTCTAAAATAAGGCTAGTACTATTAACTTCACCTACTCTCTAAGGACAATAAATTTGGCCACTTGCTAGTGATAGCCCTTAATACATTTTCCAACTCCTTCCATTCTTTAAATTCTCCCTTCTTATTTAATGCTATATTGCTTCCCTATCTTTCTTGTAAGATGAAATGTTTTTCACTACTCTATTGAGGTATAATTTACATATCATAAACTCACCCATGTGAACTTTAGCAAATGTATCAAGTCGTGTAACCATCACTATAATCAATTTTAGAACATTTAACCACCTCAGTAAGATTCCCCATACCCCTTGCAGTTAATCCTTCATTTCATCCCCAGCCCCAGGAAACCACTAATCTATTTTCTCTCTTTATAGATTTTTGCCTTTTCTGGACATTTCATATGAATATGTGGTTTTTATGGCTGGCTTATTTCACTTAACATAATGTTTTTGAGGTTTATCTTTGTGGTAGCATATATTAATAGTTTATTCATTTTTATTGCTGAATACCATCCTACTGTATAAAAGATGTGTCACACTTTTTGTAGCCATTTTCCAGTCAATAGACATTTGAGTTGTTTCCACTTTTCGGCTATTGTGAATAATGCTGCAATGGAAGCTAACATAAAAGGTTTTGTTTAGAAATGTATTTTTATTTGGGTAGATACTTAGGAGTGGAATTGCTAAGTTGTATGTCTAAATTTTTAAGAAACTGGTGAACTGTTTTCCATAGTGGGTGACCCATGTTTTGTCAGTTGAATTTTATCTTAAAATCAAACAGACACACATACACACACACAAATGTTCTTTACTCCAAGGCTTTAATGTAGGGAGAAAGAAAAGTTTGTATTTATTTTATTTTAAATATGTATTTAAAACTGGATTAAATCTATATTTCTTTTAAAATAATATTAATTGTAAACTAAGCTACTGAGTTAGTAAAAGTGTTGGGTGAATATAGGTGGGGTGATACAGCGGGGAGGTTGGAGAAACACTACATGAATTAATTCTATGTCATTATCCAATTTTAGAAACTTTAATTTTTGAACTTTTTTTTCTTAGAATTAAGAATGAATCATTGAAACACATTGGCTTCAATTTACCAGTGGCTCTTGCTCTCTGCTTTTTTGTGTTGAGAAAAATTTTGCATCCAGATCTTTGTGCAGGCTCAATGGAAAGAAGGACGCTGATTGATGAGTCTGCCCTGATCAGTGAGAAGGGGGTTGTTTTATTATTTGGCTATTTATTTGCTTTCTAGTACTGAGGGTTAATGTGTTTCCGCTTAGAAAAAGAAGCACTGAATGAAAACCAATTAAAAAATCATCAAATAACAGATAATTTTTGTTCCACAAGAATGAATTTCTAGTGGTTAACTTCGGGCAGAATTATGGTGGTATCAGGGCAGAGCCTCCTTAAAAATATGCTTCACCTCAAATCATGTGAGTCAACATTTTTCAGTTTCAGTTATTAATTTTAACCATTATAATCTGTGATTTTTAATCCAAAAACTTGTGGTTTTCTGCTTGCCTTCCACTTGGATCTGCCTCATCTCCTGCATGTTTATTTCTGCTTAACCTTTTCATGACAACATTAACCAAAGGGGGGTTTTAGGAGCACAATATGCATATAATTTTTTTTGGTGGGGGGGTGGGGAGTCAGCCAAAATCACAGATTTCCAGTCTTACACAATAGAAGATTTTCAATTTGACCAACCCTTCCCACCCACTGTGGTGAGTGTTCTCTTTTACAGCCATCAGCATTCTCAAGGCAGCTGAATATGAGTCTGTAATTACAAGGGAAACAATGGCTGCAGGGCAGGAAATGTGCATGAAATATAATGCAGCTGAGAGCAGCATTAGCCCAAAGTGCTCTAATGGTTTTAGGACCTCACCAGGTGGTAAGCCATCTCCCTGGATTTTCATTTCCACCCACCATTTACCACGTAACCTTTGCCCAGTCACTTACCTTCCCAGGGTGCTGTCCTCAGAATGGATGATGGGATTGGTCATTTGCTGGCCTGGCAGGGGGATCTCCCAGCTGGATGAGGTCATGCAGACAAAGCTTACAGAAAGTGGTAAGCCTTCATTATATGGGCAGAAACAGAGCAGCAGCGGGAGGAAGGTCTACTTCAAAGCTGAGTCTACAGGGAGGGAGAGATGGTGATTACATGGTAAGTCTTGAAGGGCCCTGAATAAAGCGTTCCTGTCTCTGTATCACCCATAGCATGGCTTTTCTCAGTGGGAAAAACTGACGCAGTTGAATTATTTCCCTACTAAAATGCATGAATAATATGTAACAGAAAGAACATTTTTTTATCCCCTCAGCATTTTTCCAACTTAAGTAGTGTATATGTGAATTACCTGGACATTTTGTTAAAATGCAGATCCCCATTCAGTAGCTCTGTGTTGGGGCCTGAGATTCTTTTGTCTTTTTTTTTTTTTTTTTTTTTTTTTTTGAGACGGAGTCTCGCTCTGTCGCCCAGGCTGGAGTGCAGTGGCGCAATCTCCGCTCACTGCAAGCTCCGCTTACCGGGTTCACGCCATTCTCCTGCCTCAGCCTCCAGAGTAGCTGGGACTACAGGAGCCCTCCACCAAGCCCAGGTAATTTCTTGTATTTTTAGTAGAGATGGGGTTTTACCGTGTTAGCCAGCATGGTCTCTATCTCCTAACCTCATGATCTGCCCGCCTCGGCCTCCCAAAGTGCTTGAATTACAGGTATGAGCCACCGCGCCCGGCCCAGAGTTTCTGTATTTCTAACGAGCTCCAAGGTTAGCCAGTGCTGTTGGTCATAGGATCATATTTTGAATGGCAAGTCTCTATCATATACTCCTCCTCATTTTTTTGTGGGGTGAAGAAATGAGACCCAAAGTGGTACAGTGATTTAGTCAAGACATCATAGGTACCTTTACTGGCAGGATGAGTCTAGCCCCTGGGGTCTCCTCAAGTTCTTTCCCTAACCCCAGCTCTCCTCATAGGAGCAACAGGAAGCAGCAGCAGGAGCACTTACAGAAGGCAATATGGTGGCTGAATAGATACAGGCCCTAACAGAATATGATTGCAGCAAACAGGAACAAAGGGGACAGATTAAGGACTGGATTATATGCTTTAGTGAACATTCAGCCTGCTGAGGAGTGTTTGGAGCTGAGTATTCTACCTTCAGTTAGCAGCCAATTTGGAGTAAATAATTTTGCTTCTAGGCTGCCACTACTCTCAGTTATATTGCCAGGAGGTCTAGAATGATCTGAAGATTGCTTCTAGCTCTGGCATTTTATGATTCTCTAATGACTTCAAATCTGCCAGAACTGAATGATTGATTATTCATCTGTTTTGTTTTGCTTTTCTTTTGTTTCTTTGCTCTGCCTCCAGGGAGTATAACATCTAAGAGACAAGAAAAACGCTAGCGCAAGACCAACAGGTTTTAGAAACCTATGCTACTTGCTCACATGTTGTTTTGTCCTACATTTTCAGAAAAATGTGGTAAAGAGGTCTTGAGTATATAGAAACCAATAAACTTGGGTTCAAATTCCAAAATAAACAGTACAATAAAGGCTTCGACCATTGTACATGGGGATGGGAAACAGAAGATGGTATCTTTTTGTGGTACATGTTTTCATTCTGCATCACTGTTGAAAATACACATCATAAAAATGCTAATGCCAAAATACCCTTGTTAAGATACACCATTTTCCCGCTCATATTTATAACTCTAGCTTAGCTACAATTGGCTAGGGAAATTGATTCTACTAGAACACGTAGATAAGTGTATTCCTTGTGCTTTATAAAGTATGCTTCCTATGCTTGAGTTATCATTTACTCAAACCATATTTTCTTCCTCACTAAAAAAGGAAAATTGTCCAAATCTAATCATATCAACAGTTTCCTGTTTCATTTTATTATTATTGTATTTTTAATGCCCGGTTTAGTTAATGAGATTTGAAAGTCTTATAATTAGAACATTTGAAATAGAATTCATTAAGAGGCAGATATTTTTCTACTGTATTCAGAAAATTACATTCTAATAAAATAGGAATTTGATTTGAGAAATTTCTAATACAAATTGATTTTTACATTAATGATTTCAGTATTCAGTTCTATGAAAGGAGAAAGACTGGTTCTGCCTGTAGGTTAGACATGAATGAAAATAAGTGAAAATAAGTAGTTTCACTCCTGCACCATGCACAACCCCATATGAGACTCTGTGGGGTCACAATAGTATGATTCCTGCCTGTTGAAGATTCACTGTCTAGCCAGAAAGATGACTGACATATATGAACCAATTAGAGAGCAACATGAGATAAAACAAAATTAAATTAGTACAATGTTGTATTTTGCAGACTGCAAGAGATAGCTTCATTTGGAGACCTAGGAGAACACTGGACCAAGAAAAATGTCAATGAAAGCAAGGGGTAACATGAACCCCCACTTAAATTGAGAAGGGTAGAAAGCAGAGCTCATCTAATTCATGATGATACAATTCTCTCTAGTTGCATATAGTTTTATTTGTCTTTGGTTTTTGTTTCCTTTTAAAATAGACTTTCTATGGTCATTACCAGTGTTTAGAGAAAGAAACTCAGAATCAGAACACCTGGATTCAAGCCCAGGTTTCTGCTATGCAGAAAATTTGCACTTAGCATGCACCTGAGAGAACAATCATTCCCAAGGAAGTAGGAACAGATAATAATGAACTCTCTTTCATTGAAATAAACAAATGTCCTCCTTTCGGTTGAAAAAGACGAGAGTCATTTTTGAGGAGAGTACATTATCTGTCATTCAGATTTATTTTACTGTCCAGATCCCATCTGGATTTATGTACTGAGTGTGGTGTTGAATAGGGAGGATGTAAGAAAAAAATAATAAAGAGCTGCTTTATTTCCTAAAGTCACTAAGACATTGGGATGTGAGCAGCACCACTGTGTTGTGTCAGAGTGTTCCAACTGAAACCAGAAACATTTAGTTTTTCATCTCCTGGATGCCAATTCCTAGCTACAGTGGGCTCTGGCAGAAAAAGTTGCTTCCTAGATGAAAGAGGAGAAGCTGAAAGATGCCCGGCAAGATGCCTCAGTCCTTCCTGGAAGACCATGAAGTCCAGTGAAGCTATCGGTACTCAACACCAGAAGCCCGGAGAGGAAAGAAACACCAATGCCACGCAGTAACTAACTGGGAAGCTTACTAGACTTGTGCATAGACACGAATGCACATGAGACACTCCGGGGATTCTTAGCTGGATTGATGTAGAGGTATTCAAGAAGGAGTTGGAGGGGAGAAATAGATGAAAGGAAACAGTAAAATCTGGGTTATTCTTCGAAGCCCCAGACCCTTATCTGAGGACTAAGGCTACTCTTAATGTGTACAGTATGTTGATAGCTTTCCATCTTCTTTATGTTTACGAAATTTTTGAAAAGTAATTGTTTTTAATCTTCTCTTTATATTTATATAAACTTTTTTCAAATTTTCATATATTTTCTTACTGTATTTTATTTACAAATAAAATTATACAATACAAAGAATATATTAAATATTTTATAATAAATGCATTTTATTTACAAATAAAATAATACAATACAAAGAACATAATTATAATATTAAATATTAAAATATTTTATTTACAAATAAAATAATACAATACAAATATACAAAAAAACCACATATTGCTTTATTTATTTATTTATAGATAGTGTCTCAGTCTGTTGCCCAGGCTGGAGTGCAGTGGCCCAATCTCGGCTCACTGAAACCTCAGCCTCCTGGGCTCGAGTGATCCTTCCACCTCAGCCTCCTGCGTAGCTGGGACTACAGGTGTGCCACCGTGCCCAGCTAATTTTAAATTTTTTTGTTGAAATGAGGTTTCATCATGTGGTCCCGGCCGGTCTCGAACTTCTGGGCTGAAGCTAGTCACCCACCTCAGTCCCCCAAAATGCTGGGATTATAGGTGTAAGTCACTGTGCTTGGCTGGCATTATTTATTAAATTCATAGTTTTCTATTAGTATATGTACATTTATTTTTAAATCTTATATCTTTATTTGTTTTCTTTTATTTTTATGGGTGGTTTTTGGTGCTTTTACTACGTCTCAGTACAGCATCTCTTCCAGTTCAAGCTGAGGGTGGGAAATTGGCTCTCACTCCCACAATCTTACATTATTTCTATCATGTGATTTCATTTTAGTAGCACTTGGTATCATCCTTTGGTTTGGGCTTCCAAGAATGATTTCCCCACAATTTTAATTAAAATGTACCTTTGTCCAAAGGGAAGGAGAATATATTGTTTTTGAAATGATAAATGACTCAAGTGAGGCTTTGAAACATTCTTCCACAAGCTTGTTTGAACTATAGCTTGTGAGACAAACCTATTGCCTCTCATGTGAAAAATCTAAAAGGTGAGGAATATTCTGGCCATTTTGAAGTCTCGTGAAGAAGAAATTAACCAAGGGAAAATAAGCAAGAGAGAGCAAAATAGAGCAAGGGAGTAAGAGGCATCACCCACGTTCTTTCTGTCCTATTGGTCCAAAATAGCCCTGATTACTTAATTTCTTCTGTCATGTCTACTAGCGTCTATAAAATGTAATGAATTTTTTTTAAAAAAACTTCCCTTGGTTAAGCTGCTTTGAGTTTTTGTCACTTGCTATCAAAAAAATTCTAAGACATCACTCAAATATGATTGAGATATTTATTGCAATTCTGTCATCTTCCTAATATCATTCTCTTATCTTTTCCTGTTGTGTGATAACTAGAATGTCACTAATTTGAAAGGAATGCTTCCTACATTTTCTATTTTTATAATAATAATAGTAATAAATAATAAAAGAACATTGGAAGCAATGAATTTCCCTCCAGGTATAAGTTTGGTCTACTTCATAGGTCCTGTCTTTATTTTTAATATTCCCTCTCTAGAATGCTATGAGTACTTACAATCTTGTTTTATTTAGATATCAGTTATTTAGTTCAACATAGACAGCATGACTTATAATTTTGAAAATGCTTATTGTATTTTCTATGAATCAAAAATTATTAGTAGGGTGATGGTCGTAGGCTGATATAGCTGTAGGGTGGTGATTTTAGTACATATCCATTAAATATGTTGTGAACTTGCTACTATTGCCTTCTATTGATGAGGACAGTTTTTTGAGAAACTTTGAAGAAAGAATGTTAAGTGCTTATCATTAATTTCTTTAGAATATTTTCCTTTTATATCATATATAGTTATAGTATTTAGTCGTTTGGATGATAAAAATTTATTTTCTTTTCAAATTTCAATGAACATACATTACTTTTATAATCAGAAAATGAAATATTGCAAACATAATCTATCTTTGTTATCTTTATATAGTATTCACATAAATAGGCTGAATAACATCTTACTCATTGTATCCTACAATTTGCTTTGTCTGCCTGACATTTATTAGCTGTGTAGGTACAAGTGATTTAACCTCACCAGATCTCAATTTACTCATCTGTAAAGTATGGATATTAATATGAACTTCATATGATCTGTTTAGGAGTACAAAATGAGAATGTTTCAGTCTGAATATAAGGTCAATTCAAGAAACAGGAAAGCTTGAAATTTACAGGAATGTTTAATTTTCTGTCATTTTTCTATAGTTCTAAACACAATGCTTTCTCAACCACAAATGCCTAAAGATCAAGAAAGAGCAGAGCACATTATTTCATTGCTCTTGACTCAGCTGGATAGGAAACATATCTAAAGTTAAGACAAATAAAATTTACATTCCCTCAAACCCTTCATTCTCTAAAATTTGTTCCACCTTCCTGAACTTCAGAGTCACAACATCCTTGTCAATTTGATGGGCTTAATAGCTCTTTGGTAGGTTTCATGTGAAAGATTTAATCTTTTACGGACCCAAAGTGGGTACTCAGTGAATTGTGAAGGTGGCTATGTCTTGGGGGCCAAGTGCATGTAGGGCGTGACGCTGTTGAATGTCTTGGGCAGAGTATTGAGCATAAAACTGAGAAGCCCTTTTCTCTTTCTAGGTCTGTTCCAAACAGAGCTGTATGATCCTGTGGGCTATCACTTAATATTTCCAATACTTTGTGTCTTCCTCTAATACATTTTTATCAGAATTCTTTCCTGACCACCTCAACTGGTTTTATGAAGACCAAAGGGTACAATGGATGTGACTGAACTTTCTACTTGCCTACTTTATACTCCGTGGTATTGTACTTTGAACACTCCAAGTTTCTTAGCTTGGGAATTGAGAACTTTAATGGTCGGGTCTCCTCCTATTCTGACTAAATTTATTTTATATCCCACCTCAAATCTTTGCCTCAGTCATACTAAGTTACCTGAGGTTCCCCGCAGTCACCATTTTTTGCATAATGTGGTCCCCTGCAGGGAATAGTCCCTCCTATGACTTCTCTCCAATCTCTTTGTTGGACTTAGTGTTTTTGGAAACTTAGGCCCCAACCCTCATGTCACCTCAGGCTGAAAAACATATTGAATTTTCCAAGGATGGGCTGATACCATTTACCAAATTATCTTGCCCTTAATTATCTTTGTATTTATTTACATCTCTCAAAAGTACGTGAGTATGGTTTCCCAGAGTCTGTCCTGGAATAAATTGCACAAACTTAAAATTGCATTAGCTTTGTTGAGTAGATAAAATAGTAAACCATGTAGATACCCCAATATTGTTTTAATGATTATAAATAATCATTTTAAATATAAATTCTGAGTAGGTGGGTGGGTAAATAAAGTCTTCATGGAGCAAGACAATGCAATAATAGATATTTTTTTAAAGTTTAAAAAATTTTTAAATACTGAACCCATATAAAGTGTCATCGGGTAAAACAATCATATATGAAGAATTATGTTTTGAGCTGGAAAACTTTTAAAGAAGCTCTTTGTTTTCTAAAGCATTCCTTTGCAAAGGTGAAGGGTCAAAGCTGCCATGCCTCTCTCTGTTTCCTGACGATTGCTGGGGCTAGGAAAATTCTTTCTTTTGACTCTACTGCCATCTCTTGTTCAAAGAAGTAATCACATTTCTATTATTTTTCAGTGTGACATTAGATCACTTGCACATCAAAAGTACTAACCTTTGGCCCTACCCCAAAATCTGTTGGGTGTGGGCCTGTAGTCTTGCATTTTCAACAAGCTGTCCAATAAGAAAGGAACATACTGGGCAAAGGACTTAATGTATGCATCCATTGTTAGTGTGTACAAGGCTCTGCACTAAGTAGGGGCTGAGTTTCCTATTATTTAAATGAAAGTACTATCACAGAGGGTTTATTTTTGACTCATTGATATGAGTCTTTTACTTTCTCTTGAGCCGTCCCTACTACCAGACCACTCCTCACTACCAAGCCCCAACTTGAAGAGATAGAATGTTAAGTGCTTATCATTACTTTCTTTAGAATATTTTCCTTTTATATTATACATAGTTACAGTATTTAGTTGTTGGATGATAAAAATTTATTTTTCTTTCAAATTCCAATGAAAATATGTTACTTTTATAATCAGAAAGTGAAATATTACAAAGATAATCTATCTTTGTTATCTTTATATGCTATTCATATAAATAGACTGAATAACATCTTACTCACTGTATCCTACAATTTGCTTTGTCTGCCTGACATTTATTAACTATGTAGGTACAAGTGATTTAACCTCACTGGATCTCAATTTCCTCATCTGTAAAGTATGAATATTAATATGAACTTCATATGATCTGTTTAGGAGTACAAAATGAGAATGTTTCAGTCTGAATATAAGGTCAATTGGGTGGAAAAGAACAAATTTTAAACCTCACATCACTTTTGGTTGTATTTTATTTTGTTTTTGCTGGGTTCATTCAAAGATATATCTATTTATTTATCCAAGTCTGTGTAAACCATGGGGTAGGAGAAAACCAGTGTTCATTTATTCGGCTCCCATCAGTGTTTTAACTTCAAATACTTCTTTCTCTGTTTCTAACATTTTACCTGTATTAAAGACTCATTCCTTTGAAATAAAGTTTCTGCTTCACCAAAATAAGCAAATAACCTTTGGAGTGGTGATATATTAAATAGTTTTAAGTCATTAATATTTACCAGGCCAGGCGCAGTGGCTCACGCCTGTAATCCCAGCATTTTGGGAGGCCAAGGTGGGCAGATCACCTGAGGTCAGGAGTTCGATACCAGCCTGGCTAACATGGTAAAACCCCGTCTCTACTAAAAATACAAAAATTACCCAGCGTGGTGGCAGGTGCCTGTAATCCCAGCTACTCAGGAGGGTGGGGCAGGAGAATTGCTTGGACCCGGGAGGCGGAGGTTGCAGTGAGCCGAGATCGCACCATTGCACTCCCGCCTGGGGGACAAGAGCGAGACTTCTTCTCAAAAACAAAGAAAGAAACAAACAACAAACAAAAAAACATTTACCATGAAGAAGTTTCTAAATGAACTTATCTATATCCAGTAAAGAGAGATTGGAGTACTGAGACCATGGAATTATAGGGTGGATAAATCTATGTTTGGAGGAAGGAGTAAAGACACATGGATACAGTTCAGGAAGGGCAATATTTCGCCGTGTGTGTGAGGGAAGGACTGTAATATCTGGAGCAGCATCAGAAAGTCAACCATCAAGAGCTAGAATGATATTTAAGAATGGTTAGAAAATACTCATATGTCAATCTTTGCATTGTGTAATTTTGTCCAAAGCTGACTCTGAATATCACAAGGACATATTCTATGCCTTCACTTTAGGATGCTCCAAATTCTAATCTTGCTTATCATAATTCTGGTGATCTCATTAAAGCTCATGTTCATTCTCTATCCACAAATTTTAAAAAAATAGCTGTGATAATAAATAGCTATTACATCATTTTATAGTCAATTATTAATGATATGTAGAAAATTAGAGAATTGTGCCTGTTGATAAGCATCCAATTCTGGTTGAATTGAATTTTTAGCTATATCAGAGAGAGCTGAGCTGATATAGCTAAACACTGAGATGTGTGTGTGTATGTATATATATGTATATCAGCTATATATATATATAGTTGCTATAGCTAAAAATATAATTATTTATACTGCATATTTATTATACTTTTCTATTCTACTGGTTATATTATAGATCTATATCACCTATGTATATATATATCAGCTATGTGTATATATGTATCAGTTGTGTGTGTGTGTATATATATATATCAGCTGTGTGTGTGTGTGTGTGTATATATATATGGTCAGTTTATTCTCTTTGAAGGCAGACACCCTTAACTTCTTACATAAAGATAGCTTTAAATATTTTATCACTATTTATCATGTTAGTATGATGTAAGTTTCTGGTAGAAAAGCTCTATCAAGCTAAGAGAGCATGATATAGAAAGATTGGATTTTATTAAATGATTTTTTTCAGCATAAACTAAAATGATGGTTTTTTTAAATTGGTTAATATTTTTAAAATTATTTTATTATTGCTTAGAATAAACTTACAATATTTTATTTTGAATTTATGTTGTTACATTTATAGGTGAGATTGGCCTTTTTTCTGTATATTTGTGCATATAAATGTGTGTGATTGTGCATATAGAAATGCTTGTAGCCTTATAATATCTTATTTTGTTTTGATGCTGATGTTATTGCAAACTGATAGTTTATGTTGTGAAATATTGTTTCATTATGTTTTGGAACAGTGTATTTAACATATTTGCATCATCTGTTTCTTAACTGGTATAATTTTTTCATCATACTTTCAGTGACTGGTATCTTTTCTAGAGTAGATCTTTGTTTATATTTCGAATTACTTCTATAGTGATTGGACTCCTCAAATTCTATTGTTCTTCTGGAATAATATATTTTCTAGAAAACATATAATCTATCTAACTTTTTCATATTTGTGTAAAGTTTTCCATAATAAATTTTATAATTTTGATATTTTAATTATAGTGGGAAGTGACTAAAGTTCTATGCAGGGAACACCTAATGTGATCTACATATTTAGTGTAATTTCATTTATTTACATACCTATAGAAAACTGTACACATTGTAAGGATACAGCTTGATGAGTACTCATAAACAAATCTGTAACTAGCACCCTGATCAAGCAACACACTACCAAAACTCTTTGCACGGTTTCTACCTGTCCACTGCCTGCCTAGAGTCATTGCTATTCTGACTTTTAGCACCATAGATTAGTTTTGACTGCTTTAGAATTTTACATTATTGAAATTTGGTTATGTACTTTTTTCTGTCTTGTGTTCTTTGCTTAAAATAATTTTGCGAGATTCATTTACATTGTCGCAGGTAGTGTAGGTAGTTCATTCTTATTGCTGTACAATGTATCATTGTATAAATATATCATTATTTATTCTACTGTTAATTTATATATTATATTTTTCTATTCTACTGGTTATTTATTATTTTCAGTTCAGGACTCTTTAGGATAATTTTTATGAAGATTCTTGTCCATATATTTTAGTGAATATAAAAATCTATTAGGTATGGAAGAAGCAATTGTTGGGTCTGAAACTACATGTATGCTCAACCTTATACTATCAAAAAGTTTTTCAGAGTGGTTACATCAGCATTGTTTGGAAGTTTCTGTTGATATACAGCTTAACTGACACTAGGTAATTTTTTTAAATTACTATTTCATTGTGCTGTGGAAATTAACTATAGTTTTTCTTAGCATATCCCAGATAACCAATTACATTGATAATCTTTCATATGTTTATTAGTTAAATGCATATTTTATTTGTTGAAGTATCCGAGTCTTTTGCCAATATTTGTATTAGGTTTTCTACCTCTTACTGATTTGTAGTTTATTACATACATTCTGGATACAAATTTTTAAAATCCGATTTATGAATTTCAAATATCTTCTCATATTCTGTGGCTTACAGTTTTATTCCCTTAATAGTGCCCTTAGATGAACAGACATTCTTCATATTAATGCAATTCGATATATTATTTTTTCCTTCCCATGTTATTTTTAATATATTGTTTGACAGATCTTTCTTTATCACAAAGTCATTTCTCCTTAATTTCCTTAAAAGCTTTTTTAGCTTTTTATATTAACATTAATATCTGGAACTAATTTTTGATTATGATGGGAGATGACAGTTGTCACAATCCATTTTTTTCCTCTTTGGATCATCAATTTATCCAGCACTATTTACAGGAAATTCCATCACTTCTTTGTTTTACTATAGTTTCATCTTTGTCATAAATTAGGTGATCATATATTTGAGAGTCTCCTTCTGGACCCTTCACAATTAATTGTATATATTGACTTGTTATGAAACAATTTTACAAAATTCTTTAATTCTGATAATTTGTAAATTATTTAAAATTTTTGTATATATAAAATTATGCTATTTATATACATGAACACTTGCTAATATTCATGAACACTTGTTCTATTTATTCACATCTTTCTGAGACTGAAATTTTCTTTGTGGAAAATGCATAACTCTAGATTTATTTTTTCTGGCAGATTACTCTAATTTTCTATTTCATCTTGTTTCCATTTTCCAAATTTTTAGTTACTTTGACATTTGTCACTTTGTTTGAATTTTTAAATTTATTAGCAAAAATTTTTAAATAAAATTATTTTTTAATGATTTAATGTCTGTAAGATCTGTGGTGATGTCTCCTATTCATTTAGTCTTTAATTGGAGCTGATAGTCCATTTATACTTAATATAATTACTGATATTTGGTGTATAATAATTTGGCCTTACTATTTACTATGCTTTTTTCTCTTGTTCTCAACATCTTTTGAATTAATAATTATTTATTATTCTGTTTCCCCTCTATTGGCTTTGAAATTATATATATTTTTATATAGTATATATACACATAAATATATATTTATATATATAAATATATATAATTACATATATATATATATATGCTACCCCAGAGAAGAGAACCTCAGATGCATACTGACTTACTGAAGACTAAAATAACTTGTTATATTTATTCTACCTAAAATAAGAACATTATTTAAACTCCATTAATATTTATCTTATATGCAATTTTTGACTTATATACAATTTATATTTGTATTTAGAATCCCTATAGGATATTATTTAGATATTCCTTTTTGTTCATTTTTTAATTGTTCTTTATTCCTATATCCCTGTCTTTCCAATAGATAATTTTTATTTTGTGTGAAGAACATGTTTAACTATCTCATTTAACTAAGGTTTACTGGTTAAAAAAAAATTCCTTTGGCTCTTGTATGATTGAAAAGATATTTATGCCCTTGTAAGTATATTTTAAATCATACTACAACCATCTGATCTTCCACAAACCTCACAAAAACAAGCAATGAGGAAAGAATTCCTTGTTTAATAAATGGTTCTGGGAAAACTGGCTAGCCATATACAGAAAACTGAAACTGGACCTCTTCCTTATACCTTATGCAAAAATTAACTCAAGATGGATTAAAGACTTAAGTGTGAAACCCAAAACCATAAAAACCCTAGAAATAAACCAAAGCAATACCATTCAGTACATAGGCTTGGGCAAAGACTTCATGATTAAAACACCAAAAGCAATTACAGCAAAAGCCAAAACTGACAAATGGGATCCAATTAAACAAAAGAGCTTCTGCACAGAAAAGGAAAATAGCATCAGAATGAACAGGAAGCCTATAGAATGACAGAACATTTTCGCAATCTACCTATATGACAAAGGTCTAGAATCTGCAAGGAACTTAAACAAATTAACAAGAAAAAACAATCCCATCAATAAATGGGCAAAGAATATGAACAGAAACTTCTCAAAAGAAGACATGTATGCAGCCAATAAACATATGAAAAAAGCTCATCATCACTGATCATTAGAGAAATGCAAATCAAAACCACAATGAGACACCATCTCATGCCACTCAGAATGGTGATTCTTAAAAGGTCAACAACAATAGATGCTGCTGAGGATGTCAAGAGATATGAACGATTTTATACTGTTGATGGGAATGTAAATTAGTCCAGCCATTGTGAAAGACAGTGTAACGATTCCTCAAGGATCTAGAATGAGAAATAAACCCTGCAATCCCATTACTGGGTATATACCCAAAGGATTATAAATCATTCTACTATAAAGACACATGCATACGTATGTTTATTGTAGCACTACTTCCAATATCAAAGACTTGGAACCAACCAAAATGCCCATCAATGATAGACTGGATAAAGAAAATGTGGCACATATACACCATGGAATACTATGCTGCCATTAAAAAAAGAATGAGTTCATGTCGTTTGAAAGGACATGGATGAAGCTAGAAGCCATCATCCTCGCAGCTAACACAGGAATAGAAAACCAAACACTGCATATTCTCACTCACAAGTGGGAGTTGAACAATGAGAACACATGGACATAGGGAGGAGAACATCATACACTAGGGCTTGTTAGGGGGTAGGGGGCAAGGGGAGGGAAAGAATTAAGACAAATACCTAATACACGTGGGACTTAAAACCTAGATGACAGGTTGATAGGCACGGCAACCCACCATGACTCATGTATACCTATGTAACAAACCTGCACATTCTGTACATGTATCGCAGAACATAGAGTTAAAAAAGAAGAAAAGATATTTACTTCATACTAATCCTACAGTATAATTGAGTATTAGATTTTAGCTGGCAAGTATTTTACTTCAGGGCTTTGAATTCATGTATTCAAATATGATAATCAGAATCCCAATAGTTTTACATGTTTGAAAATCAAACATAATATTGAACATGTGAGATCTGAAAAGTAACCAAATGTAAAATATGTTACTATATGTATATATGTATATACATACTTTGATTTTTTAGAAGATTGTACTATTTTGAAAGCAGAGATTTTATGTTCAAAAAATTTATGAAAGATAAAAGAGTAAATCACATCATTTTCCAGCAAACAGGGAGATAAGTTTTCACCAACAGATACTCACTGAAGTTACTTCAAAAAGATGTGCTTCAAACGGAGAATATTGAACCCCAAAGGAAGAACTCAAATGCAAGAAAGAATGGGAGTAATAAATTGGTCAGTACATAAAGAAATTTAAATGAACATCAACTTCATAGGAAATGATAGAAATAACAAATTAGGAGAAGGAACAAAAACAAATTTGAACTAAAATTCTTGAAAATACAAGCACGTGATATTAGAAAGGACGATTGGAAGTAGGAAACGATAATAACTCTAGTCGTAGCCTTCTCTAAGTACACAAGCAAAAAATTTAAGGGTAACTCTAAGCACAAACCAAATGGGACTCTTTTATATCCCATGTTCTTCCACTTTTCTGTTCTTTATGAGGGCCATAATGTTATATTATGGATTGTTCATTATTGAGGTGAATGAAAGTGCAGCTGTACTGAGAGGAAGTGGAGATATTGTAAAGTGAGACAAGGGTCCAGTCTTCTCAGAGGTAGGAAAGAGTTTATTGCAGAAGTTAAGATGGAGTGTTACCTGCTTCTCTCTTATGCTGGAGAAGATTGTGTAAGACAGTATCTTTGTCTTCTCAGTTTAGATCTTATAGAAGGCACAGAGACCAAGTGCGGATAGCAATATAAGAGTTAGCAATAGCCTAAGATGAGATTTTCCAATATTCATGTGAAATTTTGAGATCAAGTTTAAGCTTGGGAGAAAATGATTGAATGCCTATTGTAAGCTTTTATTCTAACATGAAATATAGAGTACATTTAAGGTTCAATAAGTCAAAATACTGGTGATTATCATAAAAGAAAAAATAAGCTGAGATTTTTTCCTATTCTTTTTATTAAATAATGTTTTTGATAAAATAAAAAATATACATTTACTGTAATTTCTGCTTAATGAATTCAATTGTACTTCCGTGTTTTTCATCAGATTTGTCTCACATCTGAATTCAAGCAAAGGCATCCCTGTCTTCAGCATAACCATCAATTTAGAAGGAGAGAGAAAAATTTAGCATCAATGCTGCCTTGAACGCCAAACAACAAAATTGGACAGTGCACATGGGAAGAGAAATGTACTCAACCTTCCTTCGACCCATGCACTTCCTCATGTCCCTTTATACTCCTTCTGCAGCAGTCATACAGGGTTATTTTTAGCTTTTCATCTACTCTTTTAGAAAAGAATGAGAGTATGATTCAAAACTGGGACATGAACAAATATTTAAAGATGATACAATTTCCAAACAATTAGCCAAATAACAGTGTGGGGGAGTACATCTCACATGAGGAATTACAGTTCTAAAACGCAAGGGAGGATGATATACTAAAAAAAGTTTCTAATATCCCAAGTTAATACAAGTAGAAGAACACAATGTATGCTAGCAGTAGTGGTGAGGATTAAGGATAGAGAGGTAAGGAGGGGCTAGATCGTGAAGGACTCTATGTGGGAGTTCGTATTATAGTCTGAAGATATTGGAAGAAATACTGGAGAGAGTTACACAGAGATGCACTCATATTTGTTTGTTTATTCATATTTTAAATATAATACCTATTACATTTACTTTATATTATGTGTTAAAATAATCATTCTGTATAGATAAAAGAATAAAAAAATAACTTTTGAAATTAGAATAGAAGCAATGAGCTCAGTTAGGATCAAGCAGCTCTTGCACAAACTCAGAGAGTACATAACAGCCTAAACTAGGATGAAGGCTGCTGGAATTGAATGAAAGGTATAGGTTTAAAAAATATATAAGTAAATAGAACTGGTGATCTGTGGAGGGTGAATATAGCAAGAGGAAGCCAAAGTAGTCAGTGACAACTATTAGACTTTTATTTTAGTTGCGAGGTAGCTAATAATGGCATTCATTTATATTTCGAATATGCATATGCCTGAAACACACACACACACACACAGACACAGACACATACACACACCCTCACCCACAGGTTTTAGATAGTAAGTTCAATTGTTAGAGTAGAATTGAGTTGGTGATGCTTTTGCAATGTGAAAATAGAAATACAATATCATAATGTGCAGTGGAAATATAGGAGCACAGGAAGAAAATCTAAACTGAAGACCAAGATTTGGGAGTCATCCATAGACAAGTCCCCATGAGGAAAAATGAGATTAGCAAAAGAGGCTGTAGAAGTAAGAAAGACCTAAGCAAAACCAACATTGTGGTATCAGTGATGCCAAGAGAGAAGATTTTGAGTAAGAAATCATGGTTAGTTATGACAAAGAACAAGAAGTTCAATCTCTAAATCGAAGGACCCTAACCCCTGTGTGGGCTCTTTCCCTACAGAGAAGATATGCTGTGCATTCAAATTAACTAGAAGACATTATGTGGTCAGCCTTTCCTTTCTTCTGAGACAGTTCTACGTATGTTTTCCCAAGCCCCAGGACGTTGTCTAGTTGTCCTTCAGAGATTCGTTCTCGAGCTGTTATCAGCCAAATCAGTCTGCGGGAGGACCAAGAAAAGAGAGGCACTCGCAACATTGAAGAGTTGCCACATCCTGACAGCTGTATCTGTTACTTTATACACATTAACTCACAAAAATTCTCATTATAACCATATATTGTGGGTATTTGACTGATTTTTAAGGTGAAAAACTGAAGATAAGAGAAACAAATAAGTTTCTAAAATTACACAGCTGGTAAGTGATTTTTTTCTTAAATTTGAAGGCCCGTTCTTTTTCCTAAGTGACTTCCAGAGACTTCTCTTGCAAAAATTAATATTTCTATTGGTTCACGGCTTGAAGGGAAGACACATTAAACCACTGAACTCTCTCATCCTGGAATATTGAGAGTAGAATAGTTGTCCTTTAGGGGACTTCTTTCCCATATTGTCCATAATTAAGAAAATACATTTTTCTTATTTGTCCATGACACTGGTGACTAAGGATCTTACTATAAGTATACTAAAAAAATGTTTGAGTAGAAATACTGGGCAGGTGTATGTTGTTTATGTATGGCTACAAGGTCTTATAGTTTGAAATTCAAAGCCCTTCATAAATTAGCCTGTGTCTAGTTTTACATTTGACATATATCATGGCCACAATTAGCCATGTTACTGCTGCTTTCTACACACAGTGTTTCATTTATCGTCTCCTAGAGGATCTTTTTTCTTTTTATTGTCACTTTTCTTCTATTACTGTTATCACTCCTACTGCCTTTAAAGCCCTCTGATTTCTGACATTTTTGGCTTCAAAATGCTTCAGTATTTCAGCAGGTACACATGGACATACAGAAGGGAATAATAGACACTGGGAACTCCAAAAGGAGGGAGGTTAGGAGGGAGGTGATGATTGACAAATAAACTATTGGGTACAAAGTTCACTATTTTGGTCATGGATACGTGAGAAGCACAGATCTCATTGCTACACGACATATTTATATAACAAATTTGCACATGTACCCCGAGTCTACTTTTTAAACAAGGAAAGCATGAAAACATGCTTCAGTTTCTGACTACCACTTCTAGGAACTTGTTCTTCTCAATCTGCATTATATAGCACCACTGGCAGATAGAAAGTATTTCTATTATATTTATTAATTAATTGATTATTTCCGTGTATACTTTGAATCACAGTTTATTTTAAATGTTATTTTAATTTTATTGAGATATACTTTACCTGCAGTAAAATGTCGAGATGGTCAGAGTAGTTTGATGAGTTTTGGCAAACATATACACACAAATCAAGATCAAGAACACCTTTATTACTCCAAAAAGTTTATGACCCTTTTCATCAATATTTTTGCAAGGTCCCCTCTATTCAGATTTCTATCACCATCAATTATTTTTGCTGGGATAGATTTTTATTTAAATTTGCATTGAAATTTTGTTTTGTTCCTATAAAGGTATAATTTAAACATGGTGAAATGCCCAGCTCTTAAGCGTATGGTTTGGTGAGAGCTGACGATTTGACAAATATGAACACTTGGGTAGCTCACACATTTGTCAAGACAGAACAATTTTATCATTAGTTATTAAGAAAGCATTTATAAGAAACTACAAAATGTTTTTAAAATAGTAATACTATTTTTTTTTACTTATATGTGCAATGTATGAGATTTTGTTTGCTTCACATACTTTCCAACATTGGATGTTGTCTTTTTTTATTTTTATCATTTTAGAAGATGGTACTGGTATATTGTGGTTTTAATTTGCATTTTCTCGGTGACTATATTAGTTTTCTGTAGTTGCTATAACAAATTAACATAAATTCAATCAGTTGAAACAACTAAAATTTAATCTTTCACTTTTCTGGAGGCCAAAGTCTGAAACCCAGGAGACGGCAGGGCTGTACTTCCTCTAAAGATTCCCAATTCTAGAAGCTCTTAGCATTCCTTGACTTGGAATCTAATTGCTCCAATTTCTGTCTGCTCTCTTCACATTGTCCTCAGCTCTGTATCTATCTGTTCCTCTGTTTATCTCTGATGAGAAAACTTGTTATTGGATTTAGGGCCCACCCAGATAATCCAGGACAGTCTTCTTATATCAAAATCTTTAAATAATTACATCTGTGAATGTTAATAACATTTACAGAATCCAGAGATTGGGACATGAGCATATCTTTTGAGAGCCACCATTTACTCTACTATGATGAATGATGTTGAATATCTTTTCTTGTGGTGCTTGGCTATTCATATGCCTTCCTAGGTGAAGCATAACTTGCCCATTTTTAATTGAAATGTTTAATTTCTCATTACTTATTTGTGTAAATCTTTTATATATTCTGAAGAGAAATTCCTTTTTTCTCTCCTCCTCCCTCTGTTTGAAAATATGTCATATTTTTACTCAGTCTTTAGCTTGTTTATTTATCGTGACCACCCCTGCCTGTGGCACAGAGAGAATGCATACAGAAATGTGCCTGCCAGTGTCCTGCTCCTGTGCCAACATAACTACCAACACAATCACATACACAGTTGCCATCTGGGCCTCCTGCACCACTCTAGTCATGTTACCTGTGCCACTGTGATGAATTATCACAGGGAGGCAGGCATCCTGGCACCTGTTGGCACCCTGCCACAGTGAATGAGCATGCACCTCAACACTGCAGCTGCTGCTAGAACATGTGAATGAGGACAGATGCTGCTGTCACCACACTACAAAATGATTTGGCCAATACTACCCATTGGAGTGTAATGACCAGTGGTCTGGAAGCACCTCATCCCCTCCCACTCCAACACAGTGGATTCCTAACCTTGAGGAGCCAGAGAAAAAAGTCTGGCCAACACAAGTCCCCCAGACTTAGAGAGTACAGTCTGGGAGTTGGGAGCTGAATGTTGGCCCTCCCTTCTAGAAATAAAGTCAATTGGCTGAATCCACCTTATACCACAATCAGACCCTCAAAGTTACCAAACAGAATAAAAGAAAAAATCCAAAGGTGAGCAACTTAAAAGATTGAAAACATCAACCTTTTAAGATGAGAAAGAACCAGTTGTCAACAAGAATTCTGACAACTCAAAAAGTTGGAGTACTTTCTTTATTTCAAACTACTTCTCCACCTCCCCAACACTGGTTCTGAACTGGGCGGAGATGTCTGAAATCACAGGAATATAATTCAGAATATGAATAAGAACAAAAATCATTGAGATAAGGAATATGCTGACACCAAAACCAAGGAAGCTGAGAATCACAATAAAATGATGCAGGAGGTGACAGACAAAATAGCCACTATAGAAAAAAACATAACAGACCTAATAGAGTTGAAAAACACACTACAAGAATTTCATAATGTAATCACAAGTATTAATAGCAGAATAGACCAAGTACAGGAAAGAATATCAGAGCTTGAAAACCAACTTTCTGAAATAAAACAGTCAGACAAAAATAGAGAAAAAAAAATTAAGAAAAGAAGAAACAAAACCTTCAAGAAATATGGGATTATGTAAATAGATCGAATCTCTGACTCATTGGTGTCCTTGAAAGGCAAGCAGAGTATAAGCACTTTGGAAAGCATATTTCAGGATTTCATCAACGAGAACTTCCCCAACTTAGCTAGACGGACCAACATTCAAATTCAGGAAATGCAGAGAACCCCAGTAAGATACTTGATGAGAAAATTATGCGCAAGACACATAATCATCAGATTCTCCAATGCTGACATAAAAGAAAAAATGTTAAAGACACCTGGAGAGAAAGGCCAGTCACCTACAAAGAAAAGCCCATCAGAGAAAGAGCAGACACTCTACAAGTCATAAAAGATTGGAGGCCAATACTCATTATTCTTAAACAAAAGATATTCCAACCCAGAATTTTATATCCAGCTAAACTAAGCTTCATAAGCAAAGGAGAAATAAGACCTTTAAACAAGCAAATACTGAGGGAATTTATTGCCACCACACTTACCTTGCAAGACCTCCTGAAGGAAGCACTAAATATAGAAAGGAAAGACCATTATCAGCCACTACAAAAACACATTGAAATACACAGACCAATGACACTATAAAACAAGCACATAAACAAGTCTGCATAACAACCAGTTAACATCATGATCAAATCCACACACATCAATAGTAACTTTGAATGTAAATGAGTTAAATGCCCCAATTAAAAGACACAGAGTGGCAAGCTGGATAAAGAACCAAAGTCCATTGACATGCTGTCTTCAAGAGATTCATCTCATATGCAAAGACACACATAGGTTAAAATAAATGGATGGAGGAAACTTTACCAAGAAAATAGAAAACAACAACAACAAAAAGCAGAGGCTGCAATTCTAGTTTCTGACAAAACAGACTTTAAACCAACAATGATCAAAAAAGACAAAAAGGAGCATTACATAGTGGTAAAAAGTTCTATTAAACAAGAATATCTAACTATTCTCAATATATATTCACCTAACACAAGAGAACCCAGAATCATAAAACAAATTCTTAAGGACCTTCAAAGAGACTTAAACTCGCACACAATAATAGTGGGAAACTTTAGTCTCCACTGACAATATTAGATCATCAAGGCAGAAAATTAACAAAAATATTCAGGCCTTGAACTCAGCACTGGATCAAATGGACCTGATAAATATCTTCAGAATGCTCCAACCTGAAACAATAGGATATATATTCTCATCTTCACATGTTGCATACTCTAAAATCCAGACATAAAACACTCCTTATCAAATTTAAAACAACTGAAATCATAACAACCACTCTCTCAGATCAGAGCACAATCACATTAGAAATCAAGCCTATGGAATTAGCTCAAAACCATACAATCACATGGAAAGTGAATAACTTGCTCCTGAATGACTTTTGGGTAAATGATGAAATTAAGGCAGAAATCAAGTTTTTTAAACTAATGAGAACAAAGATACAACATACCACAATTTCTGTGACACAGCTAAGACAGTGTTAAGAGGGAAATTGACAGCACTAAATGCCTGCATCAAAAAGTCCAAAAGATCTCAAATTAACCACCTAACATCACAATTAGAGGAGCTAGAAAAACAAGAGCAAACAAACCCCAAGGCTAGAGACAGACAAGAAATAGCCAAAATCAGAGCTGAACTGAAGGTAACTGAGCCACAAAAGACCATTCAAAAGATCAAACAATCTAGGAGTTTTTTTTTTTTTTAATTTTTTAAAAATAGATAGATTGCTAGCTAGACAAATAAAGAAGGAAATAGAGAAGATTAAAATAAACACAATTAAAAATGACAAAGGGGATATTACCACTGACCTTACAGAAATACAAATAACCATCAGAGAATATTATGAACACCTTTGTGCACAGAAACTAGAAAATCTAAAAGAAATGAATAAATTTTTGGCACACACACTCTCCCAAGACTGAGCCAGGAAGAAATCAAATCCCTGAAGAGGTCAATAACAAGCTCCAAAAGTGAACCAGTAATAAATAGCCTACCAAACAAAAAAATAAGCCCAGGATGAGACTGACAGACAGATCACAGCCAAATTCTATATGAACAAAGAAGAGCTGGTACCATTCCTACTGAAACTATTCCAAAAAATTAAAGAGTAAAAACTCATTTCTAACTTATTCCATGAGGCCAGCATCATCCTGATACCAAAACCTGGCAGAGACACAACAGCAACAACAATAACAAATCTTCGGGCCACTCTCTTTGATTAACATTGAAGCAGAAGTCCTCAACAAAATACTGGGAAACTTAACCCAGCAGCACGTCAAAAAACTTATCCAACACAATCAAGTAGGCTTTATATTTGGGTAACAAGTTTAGTTCAACCTAGCAAATCAATAAATGTAACTCATTACATAAACCATGGGTGGCCAACCTTTTGGCTTCCCTGGGCCACACATAAAATACACTAACAGTAACAATAGCTTATGAGCTAAAAAAAAAAAAAAAAAATAGGTCTGTGCATAATTTTCATGATATTACCACCACAGATAAACAAAAAAGTCCTCATGTTCAAAGAGTTGGTCACTACTGATGGAACCAAAAACAAAAACTACATGATTATCTCCATTTTATTACTGGGTATTTTGTTTTCTTACTATTAAGTTTTGGTAGTCCTTATATTCTGAATATAAGTCCTTTATTAAGTATATGTTTTACAATTATGTTCTCACAGTTTTGTGTAGTTATTTTTTTAAAATCTGATAAAGTCAAATTTACCTTCTTTTATTTTTACTTTATTTTGTGACTGCTTTTTCCGGTGTTATATTTAGATGTTGTTGCCTAACGTGAGGTCAGAAAATACAAATATTTGGAGATAAATTGGCCCAATTGGTTTTTCTAAAAGTTTTCTACTTTAAGGTTTTATCTTTTGGACAATGACACATTTGACACATTTTGAGTTAATTTTAACATACATTGTGAGGAGTTGAGGAAATTTTTTTGGGAATATACATATGCATATTTCAACATTACACGTCAAGACTACCCCTTCTCCACTAAATTGCAATTGTGTGAATCTATTTCTGAGCTCATTATTCTATTCCTTTGATCTAGCTGTTTATCTTTGCCAATACTATATTAATAATTGTTTCTTTGTAAGTCTTAAAGTTGAGTAGTCTTGATCCTTTCTGTAAAATATATATATATTATATATATTATATTATATTATATATATATTATATATATATATATTCTAGATCTTTTACCTTTTCGTATGAATTTTAAAGTTAAATTGTCAATTTATACCAATATCCACAGGCTGTGATTTTGACCAGGATTACATTTAACCCAAGAATTAACTGGTGGAGAACTTATATTTTACAATATTGAGTCTCTGACATTTTAAAATGGTATATTCCTTCGTTAATTTAAGTCTCTTTTAACTTCTCTCAGCAATGTTTGTATAGTATTTAGAGTATAGTCAGACACATCTATTGTCAGATTTACCCCTAAGTATTTTATATTTTTGATGCTATTGTAAATAGCATTTTTAGTATTTCAATTTTCATTTGTTAGTTGCTAGATTACAAAACAAAACTGATTTTTATGTATTGACCCTATGTACTACAAACTTGCTAAACTAACATCAGTTTTAGTAGTTTTATTCTTAATTCCATTGGATTGTCTACAGAAATGATCTTATCATTTAGAAATAAAAATGGTTGTTCTTAATTTTTTAAAATATCAATACCTTTTATTTCCTTTTTTCTTTTTGCACTAACTAGAAAATTCATAAAAATATTGAAAATAAGTAGTGAGATCAGAGAGCCTGTCTTATTCCTGATCTTAGGGGGAAGGCATTCAGACTTTTCATCTTTGATATGATGAGGTTTTTTTGTTGTTTGCTTTGTTTTTTTAGATGCTATTTATTAAGTTGATAATATTTCTCTCTATTTCAATTTTGCTGAAATTCTAAAATATGGAATGGGTACTGGATTTTGTCAATTATATTTATTTGTGAATATTAAACCCACCTCACATTCCTAGAATAAACTTCTTACCTAGAATAAATTTCATATTATAATGATAATTTGTGTGTGTTATACATATCATATATACATATATATATATAGCTGTGTTTGATTGGCTAAAATTTTGTTAAGACTATTTACATCTCAATAAAGGATATTGCTCTGTAGTTTTTTCAGTAAAGCCTTCTTTTTCTTCTATATTAAGGTAATACTAGCCTTTATTAATGAATTGAAAAATATTTTCTCCTTTTCAACTTTTTAGAAGAGTTTGTGTTAAATTAACATTACATTATTTCTTCCTCAATTGTTCAGAACTCTGGTTCTAAATAAAGCCATCTGGTTTTGGTTCTGGAAGCCTTCCTTCCTTCCTTCCTTCCTTCCTTCCTTCCTTCCTTCCTTCCTTCCTTCCTCCCTCCCTTCCTTCCCTTCCTTCCCTTCCTTCCCTTCCTTCCTTTCTTCTATTTCTTCCTTCTTCCCTCTGTCACTCTCTCCCTCTTTCAAAAATTTTAAATACGAATAGAATATTTTAAATTTAAATAGGATTATTCAGATTTTAATATTTATTCTTAAGTAAGCTTTGGGAGTTTTAGGCTCTCAAGTAATTTTTCCTGGTTTTGGTCATGTTTTTATTAAACATTTATTAGCATTAACACTATTCATCATACATGTTGCGTATTCCTAATGCAAAAATCCACAATTTGAAATTCTCCAAAATCTAAAATTTTCTGAGTGCCTATATGATACTATAAGTTATACTACAACATTGTTTTTTCACTGTATTAATGGAATGCCATTTTTTACTGTTAAGCACTTCTGTGTGAATAAATGTTGGAAAATGATTGCTTGAGAGCATACAAATACGGAGTCAGGAATGATGGCGATAATAAACAATCATAGATTACCCACAAGGGTGGCTGAGATGGTGACATCATTGCTTTCTAATGGTTCAATGTATGCAAACTTTGTTTCATGCACAAAATTATTTAAAATATTATATAAAATTAGCTTTAGGCTATGTGACTAAGGTGTGTATGAAACATAAATGATTTTCATGTTTAGACTTGGGTTTATTTCCAAGATATTATCTAAATATTTGAATTTTCCAAAATATTAAAAACAACCCTGAAATCTGATGCACTTCTCTTCCCAAGCATGTTAGATAAGGGATACTCAATCTGTATTTTCATGTTATCCTCTTACTATCTGAATCTGTAGAGACATGACCTTTCTCATTCCTGATATTAATAATTTGTTCCTTCTTTTTTTTCTACTGACCAGTCTAGCTGGAGCTTCATCCATTTTATTGATTAAAAGCAACAACTTTCTTCTAAAAAAATGTTGTTTCATTGACTATTTTTCTGTTTGCTATTTTATTGATTTCCACTCATGTCTACTATTTCCTTTATTTTCTTATTTGGGCTCTCTTTTTCCAGTTTCTAAAGGTAGAAACTGAGATCATTGATTTGAGGCCTTTCTTGGTTTCTAATATGATCCACTGCATTCTAAGCTGTGCTTTGATGACATTCTACATAATTATATATGTAGTGTTTTTATTTTCATTAATTTCAGAACACTTTCTAATTTCTCAATGATATGTTCCTTTTTTACCCAAGTGCTATTTAAAAGTGTGTTATTTAGTTTCTAAATATTTAGGGGTTTTTCAGATGTCTTTTTCTTCATTTCCTACTGAACTCCATTGTGACCTGAGACCATACTTTTTGTGAAAAATTGTTTTGCATTTGTTAAGACATGTTTTATAGCTAGAATATGGACTAATTTACTTATTCTATTCTATATTCTAAGCTATAAAACATGTCTTAACAAATTTATAGTTGTGTTTTATAGCTTAGAATATGGACTAAATGTGTCTTTTTCTGTTGTTGGGTGAAATAATCAATAAGCATCAATTAGGTCAGGTTGGTTGGTAGTATTGTTAAGGTCTTTTATGTTTGTACTTCTTTTCTGTCACTTGTTCTAACAAGATATTATAGATAGATAGATGATAGATAGATAGATAGATAGATAGATAGATAGATAGATAGATATAGATATATATAATAATTGAGAGATGAGTATGTGAAGCTCCAACTCATAAATTTGACAATTTCTTCTTGCAGTTGTATTAGTTTTTGCTTCCTTTATTCTCAAAGCTACTTTTGCTGCATGGAATTTTATGTTCTCCTAATGAATTGACTTCTTTATAATTATGAAATGAACTTACTTACTTATCACTGGCAAAAATAACATTAATATACTCACTCATGCTTTCCTCTGATTAGTTTTAGCTTAGTGTATCACATTTTATCCTGTTACTTATGACATAACCTTACATTTAAATGTAGGGTGGGTTTGTTTGTAGGCAGCATAGATGTGGATTATGCTCTTTTTTCCCATCTAACAATTTATTCCTTTTAATTGGATGTTTAAACTATTTATGTTTTATTTGATCATATATTTTATTTGTTTTAACCTGTCATCTTTCAATTTGTTTATTTTTTCTAACTATTCTTTGCTCCTTCTTCTTTTTCTGTATTCTTTTGAAATAATTGTATAATTTTTATGATTTCCTTTAACTTCCTTGACAGCTTATGAGCCATAACGATTTATTGTTTTATTCTAATAGATGCATTGGGGTTTGTAATATTTCACTTTAACTTACCACAATCTACGTCGAAGTTGTATTACACCACTGTACGTATAATAAAAGTACACTGCAACAATAAACTTCCAATTTCCCACTCCAGCTTTTGTGCTATTGATGTCATTCATTTTAATTCTTTAGATATTAACTCCCACAATCAATTGTTATTTTTAAAATAATTATGTTTCAAATAAATTTAAATAATACTTCAAAGTTATATATATTTATATATTTATAAATAATACTTCAAAGCTTTATGTATTTAAATAATACTTCAAAGTTTTATATATTTACAAAGTTTTATATATTTACCTAGTTACACTATTCCAGTAACTTTCATTCCTTTGTGTAGATTCAGATTTACATATGGTATCACTTTCCTTCTGTCTGAAGAGCTTCTTCTTTCAATATGTCTTGTAGTATGGGTGTCTCTTGCAGCATTGGTATTTCTGAAATGTCCTTATTTTCATTGTCATTTATGAATGACACTTTCTCAGAATATAGTATTTTAGGTTATAAGCTTTTTTTTTCCTTTTGATACTGATAAAAGAAAAACTTTAGCTAAATAAAATGTACAGGAGTTTAGTTGAGAAATGAACGATTTGTGAATTGGGCAGTCCCCAGAATCACAACAGAATCACAGAAACTCCAGAGCAGTCACATGGTGGAAGATTTATAGACGAGAGAGAGAGAGAGACAGAGAGAAATAGAGATGATATACAGAAATTGGAAGTGAGGTACAGAATGGCTGGCTCGGCATATACATTATTTGAACATAGTTTGAACACTCAGCAGTGTTGAAGTATGGCGGCTGGGACTGGCCAAGACTTTTTACAAGAGCACACTATACTAACATAGGTTTTCAATTTTTTCTGCTTATTAAGCTAGGTTACAGTTCATCTACAAGGACTCAAATGTAGAAGTATAGAATCTTTCTCAGGCCATATTCAGTAAGCTTTAAAAGTACTTTATATATTTTGTTTCACTGTCTTCTTGTTTGCATTGTTTTCTATAAAAAAATCTGCCTCAACCCATATCTTGGTTCTTCTGTAGGTAATACATTTCTTTCTTATGCTGCATTTCATATTTTTCTGCCTTATTAGTGGCTTTGCACAATTTCATTATGATGTAACTTTGTGTAGTTTTTGTCATGTTTTCTATATTTGGAATTCATTAAGCTTTCTAGATACGTGGACTTTGAATTTTCATCAAATTTGATAATTTTATGACCATTATTTTAAAAATATTTTTGCTTTTCTTTACAAAACTCTAATTACCTATACATTAATGTGCTTGAAGTTTCCAAGAACTCACCAATGCTCTGCTCAATTTTTCAGTGTTTTTACTTCCTGTGCTTTATTTGAAAGTTTTTATTGCTGCGGCAGTATGGAAGGTGCCCCCAGGCAGAAATCCAGTGTGGGTTTAATACTCACCTCATGTGTTTTTTTGTTTTCTCTCAAGGATCTCAATGTTGTGATACCTATTATCTGATGCCTGAAATAGCTGATTCACATATTTTGTACTGTTTGGTTTTTTTTTTAGTGGTGTTGGGGTAAGTTCATTAGCTAAAACTCTATTATGAGTAGAACTGGAAATATTCCTATCATATATTTTTGAATAAAAACATGAGCATCATTAATAGATTAAAAGCTTCTTAGAATCTGAGGCCATGTATTAAACTTCTATGTAAATTAAGTATAGCATTTCACTAGAATAGCATTAAATAAATGTCTCTTAATGTGATGTTTCCATTTTTTTTTACTTAAAAATGAAATAATGACCAGAAAAGGGATCATTAAAACCATAAAGCTATTGGCAATTGTGCTTTGTGAAAGAAAAATATCTTGAACCCCCAAGATCACTAAGGAAAACTCAAGCTGGAAACTGCTTATGGCAAACCTGCCTCCGATTCTATTCAAGGTTATCCCTCTGCTCACTGAGATAGATGAATATATGATTGCCTTTTTTGGAAAGGCTAATCAGAAAGTCAAAAGAATGCAACCCTTTGTATCTTACCTATCTGTGACCTGGAGGCTCCCTTACCACCTGGGGTCTTCCTGCCTTGCTTCAAGATGTCCAGCCTTTCCAGATTGAAACAATGTACTTCTCTCATAAATTAATTGATGTCCCTAAAATATCTCCCTAAAATGTATACACCCAAGCTGTTCCCTGACCACCCTGTCAGGACTTGCTGAGGCTGTGTCGCGGGCACACATCCTCAACCTTGGCAAAATAAACTTTCTAAATTAACTGAGATCTGTCTCAGATTTTCTGGGTTCACAGTTTCTAAGTTTTTAATATTTTCAATTTCAGAGACATGTACAGTGCAAAGATTATACAGATACAGAATCTAGTGTCTACTCATTTCACTAAAAAGTTATTGATGTCCTATAATATTTCTGAAACTTATAAAATGTAATAATAATGAGAGACACTATGCTTGACTAGGAAAAATCTGCCTACAGCTGAGAGTGTCAGTGTCCACTAGTAGAAAATTAACTAGAATAACTGACATGAAAGAAAGCGCAGGGAGATGAAATTAACAAAAGAACGCTATTTGAAAGGATGGCTGTACATTTGCACATTTGAGCAAATTGGAGAGTGCATCCTGATTTCATCAACTCCAGATAATTTTTCACTATAGTTTTTAATCAAATAAATAGGTTTTAAAATATTATATGATAAAAACTTTATAACTTATACATTGCTGTGGTAAGTGTTGGGCGATGAAAATTTTATTATATTCTCTATTGTGTTATAAGACATTTGTAAGGGTATATGCAGCCTAGTACGAATTCACTACCATGTCCTAGGAAAAGAGTTCCACATTCGGATAGCATTGGTGTACATTTTCCACTAGATGGCAATCTATACCTATTTGATGTCTGTAAATACAAAGCAGTTCCAACTTAAAACTGTGCACCTGATTCCTGGACTCTTATGATTAAGAGGGCCTGTTCATTCACTCATTTACTCCATTAGCACTTTCAGAGCTCCTACTATGTGTCAATATAAACACTAGCAATAAGAATAAATAAGACATAGTTGCTGTCCCGAAGTTTCTCACAGAATCCTGAGGGGAGAGACAAATATGTAACCCATTAATTAAAAGTCAAAATGATAAGTATTGTAACGAAAAGGAGCTCTCAGAGCTCCTGACTTGAGGAGCATAGCAAATATCTCTAGAGTCTTTGCCTTTCCCTAGTACTGCATTTTTCAACAGTGGGGGCAATTTTATAACAGGAGGGTTGATATTTAAAAAGGAATCTAAGCAATATATATTTATTAAACATCTGATATACACGTGCAAACCAAGATATTAGACACTACCATAAAAAATCAGTAACTTATTCTTTCATTCATTCACTGCTTAAGAAACTTACATCAGTTGGAGAAGTTGAAAAAAGTGCATAGATAACTATAACATGGGAAATACTATATTAAGAAGCTTTAAAGTTTCTGGGGAGAGAAGGCTATGTTCTGGCTGGGGAAATCACGGAAGTCTTCATCTAAGAGGTACCATGTAAATAATCTTTTACTAGATAAAGTACCAATCAGAAAACAAAATGAGTAGGAACCTCACTTCAACCAAGAGGAATAGATGAGAGGAAAATTACCATCTGTACAAAGCCACTACTGTGTTTCTAAGGCTTTATCTGATTCTAACCATGCTGCTAACTGACCAGCTCTGTGTCCTTGGGCATGTCAGTAATTTTTCTGGGTGCCGGTTTTCACCTCCATTGAGCTGGCTAGACATACATAATCATTCTCTCTCATCTCAAAGATATTCAGTTCAACAATAAAGTGGTGGGAAAATGTAGGTTTTATTTACAGAATGGGAATTCTGCATGTCTAGCTGAAATGTAAGGTATGATGAGAGGCAGTTATGGGCTAAATTTTGTGTTTCTTAGCACCCTCATCCTTACCAAATTCATGTGGAATTCCTAATCTCCAGTACCTCCACACAGCATGTGACCGTATTTCAAGACAGAGCCTGTAAAGAGGTGATTAAGCTAAAATGAGGTCCTTAGGTTGGGCTCTAATCCAATCAGACTGATGTCCTTGTAAGGACAAAATTTGAACACACACAGAGACATCCGCTATGCATGTGCACAGAAAGGAGACCCCGTGAGGACAAAGTAAGGAGACAGCTATCTGCAAGCCAAGAAAAAATGGCCTCAGGACAAATCTAACCTGCTGACACCTTCATCTTGAACCTTCAACCTCCAGAACTATGAGAAAATCAATTTATGTTACTTAAGTCACCCATTCTGTGGCATTTTGTTGTGACAGCCCCATGAACTAATGTAGAAGACATTGTAAAATATGCCTGGAAAAATAATCTGGGACTATTCTGTAGGATTCCTTAAAGCTGAGATAGAAATTACATAGTTAATCTGGTACTAAGAAACTATCACAAGTTACGAGCACTGGAAATGGACACTCTTGCCAGAACCCAACCATCAGCTGCTCTCTTTGAGAATAAAGATAGGATGGAAAAAGCAAGTAATGTTGAAAAGGCATTTTGAAAACCACTTGGAAAAAGAGGAAGGAAAATGGAAGTAAAGTGGCATAGCGCAGTCGAATAGTTCTTTCTAGAGCAGCAGCTAGGAGGTCATGTTCTCATGTCAGCTCTCCGGCTCAGGTCCTCAGCGACTTTGTAAAAGGTCCTTGACATTGTGGGGCTGCTGTTTCTTTGTTGGTAGCACAGAAATGTTACTAGTGGTCATCCTCCTTCTACAGGATGCTTGCTGGTCAAATATGAAACTATTGAGAAAGTACTTTAAAAATTATAGAATGCTAGACAGATATTCTATATTTTCTTAATGTTGGAAGAGACCATAAGGCCATAGAGACTAATCTGCTTACTTAAAAGTCATTAGAGAAAGTTATGGCATTATTTGTATTGAAGGCAGATCAAATATCCTGACCCCTCTCCCCTGATCTCCAACATTAATAGGTTTTTTTAAAAATTGTTCCTCTAATATATCTGAACAACTTGCCAGAATTGAATTGGCATACACTCAGGAGAAAAGTAAGAGGGAGACATTTAATTCAAGCATCCAACAAGACCTGGAAATTATTTAAATCAAAATTTAGCTATATGTTCTTAGGCAAGTAATTTAATTGCATCTGTGTATGTGTGTGTGAGGGGGTATGAATCTGTATTATATATTGTTAGAGAATATTAGAAAATCTATTTTTAAAGAGCCCAAAAGATCACTAGGTCAGTGACAATTATTGGTATTATTAAAAATTGTAGTAATAGTGTCAACATTCTTGTCAGGTTAAATCTTAGTGGTGTTTAAGAGCTAAACCATTACATTTTTACTTGTTCTAATTGTTAGAAAACCTTTCTTTTTATATTCAGTTGAATTTTGCATTCCCTGATTTCTAACCACACCCTTGTTTTCTTCCTGTCATTTTCATTTTATTTTTCAAAAAATAAATGTCTTTTCTCTTCCAAATAATAGTTCCTTAGTTGTTTGAAATCAACCCTCATGTACCTTTTAATCCTACAATCTTCAGATAAAAGGTATCAAGTTCATTGCATCAAACCACACATAAAATGATTGGCTATCTCATCCCTGCGCTAGTTGCAGTGTTCTGAATATACTGTAATGCCAGTTTCTTTAATAAGTAGTACCTGGAACTTAGCATTAAATCTCAGCTGTGGATGGACTACTGCTGAACACTTTTGAGAAATCTCCTTCCAGTCACTAGATCTTCTAATTAGCATTCTTTGTACTGTGTCATTTTACAATAGCAGATACTCAATAAATAGTCTTAGGTTTTCATATGGCTTAAATTGACATTTTAGGCTTAAATTAACATTTTAAGTAGCTATTTTCTGTTGTCCACTGCCCTTGTATATTCCAGTGAATTCAAATCTAAAGTCAAAGATGTTTGCTAAAATAGCACAGAAATTATGCCCCATGCATAAGCTATAGATAATGTTGGGTCTTATCAGTTCCCTTCTGGTGGTTAATAGAAAAATAAAGCCACTTGATAGGCATAACTAAAATTTCCATAATAACATATTATTATATATGAAGTCACTTAGAGGAATGCAAACATTTTCATGTAACAGGACAAGAAACTGTGTGACTTGCAGCACAGCTGTGAGAAATAAAGTGCTAATCTACATTACATGTGAGTATTTCATACATTTTTAATAGTATAAAAAAGTAAAATGATGAGATGATGAGATACTCACAGTGTGGATGAAAAAGAATGAGGGAGGACCCAAACCCCAGGGAACACATCTTTCCCACACCCTTTCCTCAGCTTCTCAGAGATATCCTAGCTTCACTTCTTCGTATGTGAGGTTGTCAATCAAACTAGGTGTTTTTGGTGTTGAGATGTCACTCAAAATGGACATTGTGCAAGTGAAACTGTCATTCAACATTGCTGCCTGGCAAATGGAGCTGTCAGTCATCTTGAACAGTTTAGTCTGTTAAATTGTCAATAAGATTGGCTGGTATGTACTGATAGCTGCTTCATGAGATTCAAAAAGTCTTGATTTACTCCCTAGTCTGCAGTTCCCCAACCTCTTTTTCCTTTCAATGGAAAGATACTTTTTATTTTCCAAAAGCTAATGATAACCAACAACTAAAACAGAAGGGTACAGTGAAAAGCAAACATTTAGGCTACAAATTGCTAATAAAAATGGACAAGGAACGAGGTTGGCTGCTCACTCAACTTGTCATCATTAAAGGCCAAAGAGAATGTAGTATATATAGTGTATGATAAGCATTATGGACATTAATTTATTCATGTATTAACTACATAAACCTCAATGACATATTTATTGGGAGCCAGTTGATATTTATTTGAAATAAGACATTAGTGAGTTCGGAGCAAAGCAAGACTTCAGGAGCCAACATTTTTCAACAGGCTCTGAGTAAAATGCTCCATCCTGCGGTGTCCCAATTTTGCTTCTTCCTCCATCATTCTTGACACAGTTTCACTTATGTTATGAAATTCTATTTCTGTTTACCTGCTATGTGGCTACAAGTGATGCTTCCCTCTTAATCCTTAATTTACCGGCTTCACCGGCCAAAGCTGCTTTAGTTTTAACTCTTTTCCTGTTTAGGAAAAGAAAGTGCATCTCGCTGCCAGTGTTCATTTAATTTTATACAAAAAGGCTTTCTGAGGCTGAAGCAAATCTGACTGATTTTCAATGTGAAAATAAAATATAAAAACTGTTCTTGGAGTTATTTCTAAACAGAACTAACATCAGAATCGTCTGAATCATCAGGATTGTCTATTTTGGAAAAAAACATTCAATAAATGACTATTCGGCCAAGTGCTCGAGAACAATGTTAACATGACGCGTAGAAATACTATGGTTTCTAGGATTTGACATTTTCAGCGATTGAGAATTACTATATTTTGTAAATGGAAAACATTCTGAAAGCAGAATGCTATAATTAGAATGCTGTCTTTTGTTTTTAAAGTCGATATACTAAAGCGATGCAAAAAATAATAATAAAAGTGTGATATTGTGTAGCAAAGTTTTCTCGGAGTAAACACCTGCAAGTGCCACTAGCGAGTAATCTTGGGGCAAATGGGAATAGGCTCAAAAGATTATGGCAAACGTATTGGGAGATATCGTTTGAATCTATGTCTATGAAATGTTCATTTAAAAATAATTTAAGCTGACATCAAGTTAATGTATGACTTTCCAGCTACACCTACTAATGGAAAAATGAGATATTAACCTGTAGTTTCAGCTGTAACTAGACCCCATGAAAATCCCCAAGGAAATGTATTCACCGGTAGTTTCAACTGTAACTAGACCCCATAGAAATTCCCAAGGAAATAAATTCCAGATCCATATTGGCAGAAAATGTATCTAATTTTAACTACTGTGTTAGAAACAGTCATTGTGCTCAACACGGAGTACCTTCGGTAAACAGTATTAAATAAAGGAATCTTAGCCAGACTACGGTGTGCATTAGGAAGCTTCTATTTAATAGTAAGATAACTACAGACAGCATTTCTGGCACACATAGGACTAGTATTTGGAACAATAGAGCAACTTTCCTAGATTCTGCTTGCTCAGAATGACTCAGCCTGGTTCTACATACACTTCTGATGGCAAGGGCGGGGCACTTGGAGCAGCTGCTGCCATTGGGCAGACTGCAGCAGGAAGGCACTGGCGGTGGCGGCAGGAGCAACAGTGGCGGGAATGGGACCCTGTGTCCTGCATTTCCAAGGCAGCCAACTGCGCCACCCCCACCCTCTCATGGCCAGGCAGGACCCACTCCCAGGCCTGGAGCCTCCGTTGCAGCCTCAACCTTGCTACCCCGTGAATTCCGGGAGCCCACGAGCACCCAGTGGAAGGTGCAGCCAGGACTCACCGGGTTGGCCCCAACAGCGTCAGGTTCATTTGTGCGGGGTTGGCTAGGGTGCCATGCCACCTGCACCTCACCCACTGCGGCTGCAGGGAAAAGGTGCAGGGAGGACCTTTTGGTCTGGCTGAGTAGAGAAGAGGCGGCAGAGGAGGCTGTAGAGAGGAGGCGGCAGTCCCCAGGACCTGCCCCTGGGAGCTCCCCAGGGCCCACTGCCCTCGAAGTCACTGCAGTGGGGCTGAGCCACATCTCCCACCGGCAGTGGGGGGGAGTATGGTCCAGCACAGGGGGGCGAGCAAAGAGGGGCCCAAGGAGCAGCTGGGCCCGGGGCAGTGCCGCGCGCAGGAAGGAGCCCTGCACTCCCAGGTGCAACTACAGCTGCCCAAGTCATGGCTGTGGACCCGGGCCTCCCTCTGCTCTTGGGGGCCTGGAGCAGGCATGAGCGCCCCCGTCCTGGCCGCAGCTGCAGCTGCCCAGCCTTGGCTGCAGACCCAGGCATCTCTACTCTTGGAAGGTCCCCCATTCACCTGCAGTGGAGCGGAATGCTCCCGCTGACACTCGGAGATGTCTGTTCCTGCTGCCTGGCCTCTCTCCACTCCTGGCACCCACTCTGATCTTGGAGCAAGTTTGGGGCCAAGTTTGGGGCCAAGTCTAGGTGCTGTTGCAGGCAGGCCAGGTGTGCGCATGCTCGGGGCAGGGTAACACGTCTATCTCCATTTGCTTCAGCGCCGCTCCCCTCACCCCCACCCACCAGGCTTTGGGCACAGATGAGCATGGGGAGGACAGCCGAGGGGGGAGCTGAGGGCAGCTCAGTGCTGGCCTGCATGTGTCCCTTGGCACGAACAGCCTGGGTGCTATGAATGGAGGAAGGAAGCAGGCTGGCTCCTGGGTGCAAGAGGGCCGGTCCTGGGTGAAGCTCCACCTTCAAGCCGGGGAAGGCCTGAAGCCTAGGGACTGGGCTGCTGGTCCCACCTACTGGAGTGGGAACTTGTGGTGCTTTCTCTGGGCCCACCGTGGCCGCCCATGGACCAATCAGCCCTCACTTTCAACCCTCTGAGACCCATAAAAAGCCCTGGACTCAGTCAGATCAGAAGAGATGATGGGATGACCTGCCTACAAAGACGAGCTACCCTCTCTACTGACAGCTGGACACTCATCAGGACACCCTGACTACAAAGAGGAGCTAGCCCACTGTGGCTCCCCTCTGAGCTGTTCTATCCCTCCATAAAGCTCCTCTTTGTCTTGCTTATCCTCCACTTGTCTGTGTACATCATTCTTCCTGGACGCAAGACAAAACTTGGGACCAGCCAAATGGAAGGGCTAAAAGAGCAGAAACACCAATAGAGCTGAAACCCGCCCCTTGCTCGCCTAGTTGCAGGCTAAGAAAAGGAGAGAAGAGCTATGGCCCTTTGGGGAGTCCAGACCTGGGAGCTCCCTGAACCAGTGCTGTAACTCCCCTTATAGGGCCCTGAGGTTTCTAGAATTTCCAAGCTTCCAGGCACCCCCGTGTTCCCTGGTGCTAGCCATGGAAGCTGCTTGCAGTGAGCCTGGTCCAGCCACAGCCTCACAGGAAGCTGGGTCCTGTTCCAACACCTGGTGCTGCCCACCCTGTCACCACCGGGGTGCCTGTCTGTGCGCAGTGGCCAGACCCCATGCTTGCTCATATACCCCTGGTCACTCTGTGCCTGGCTTTTCCTTGGCAGGCATAGGATTCAGGCCAGTAGTGTGAGCCGAATGCAGTCTTCCAGGCTGAGTGGGCAAAAGGAGCCAAGAAGGCCAGAGTGAAAATCAGACAAAGCTGCCACTGTTCACAGAGGTTTCCAGCTGGTGAAGCAACATGCCAAGGATCCTATCACACTTCTGTGTTGTCCTACGCTGAAATGGTAAACCATTGCCCTGAATTTTTTATCTATACACAATTAAATTCTAAAAGGCAAGTCTCCTATGGCATGAGTAAAATTAAGACCCTGACACAGTGCTATTCTGATTCTTTCCAGTACTTCCTCTACCTAGAAATAAATGCAACCCTGCCATTTAAGACCCAACTAGAAGGCTGATGTAGCTGCCTCACCTGATTATGAATACCGCTCACCTTCTCCACTTCTGATGAACTACTTTTCCCAGAAAACTGCAACTCTTTGGATATTTGGTAATATACCCATTTTTGACATATTTGGATCCTGGTTAATGAAACTCTACCACTCCCCACACTCCAGTCTGTTTCTTCAGTCCCAGGTTTTCCTCTGCCTAGTTCCTTCTCAGCTGACGCCATTCCTCTTAGAGAATTTCCACTAAAGTATGGCAAACAACCTCTACACTATTTGTTTTGATCAACTATATAAATAAAATCTTCATTTCAAATAACAAAAACTATAAGAAGTAACCTATATTTGCTCACAGATTTCATGGTATTTTCTTTCCTTTGTTTATGCTTCTTAGCTATTTCTCCTAACTATATCTTGTCTTAATTTAACTAAGCTCCCTGAGAGGAAGGTGAAAGTAATGTCAGAAAGCATTTTACAGGGAAGAAAGGAGCCTGTGTTCTACTGATAGATCGACCACTATCTTCTTGGCTGGAAAACATGAGAAGTTTGCATTAGATAATTTTTTATTTCCCTTATAGTTCTGGAATTTTCTGATCTTATATGAATGAAGAGAGGAAATGAGGAAAGTAATTTTTTTCCCTAGGAAATGGGGAATTAGGAAGTATGAAAGGTATAACAAATCCCTGTCTAGCTGATGGTAGTATTGCTCAGTGATGAGGCTCAGATGAACAACATCATGTCATCACATGCACTGTATGAATAGAATAAACCATGCATAACCTCAGTGTATTGGGATATGCCACTGATTTTGTTGAAGGGAGCTTTAATGTTTCTGGCTGTACTTTTCTTGATAGCCACCAGGTGGCACACGGATTTGATTTCCTGAACTGTAGACAGGCCTACATCTTGGAAAAAATATGCTGTAGCAGAGCTTTTCCGGGTTCACTCAAAAAATAAAGCCTTATTTTAAGAATTACATAGACAATTCTACTAGCTCAACTATCAGAGAAAATGGACTAATCTCTGTGATATATTTATATATAAAAACCTGTCAAATATGAGTCATTAATATGCAAGGGCAGAAAAAGACATTAGAGGGCAGAGAATAAGAGATATAAAAATAAAATGCTAGTGGAAGAGAGACAGAAGGAAGATGACACAAACAGAAAAAGAGAAAAGGAATATAGAAAAACAAAACTTGAAGAAAATGGAGAAATGTAAGCAAAGAGAAATAATGAGAAAGGGAAATGCGGGAAAAGAAAAAAACAATAGCATTGAGAATTCCACAGAGGAAGACTAAAGAGATAATAGTGTTCCAGAGAAAAAGAAAGGGAGAGAGGCTCTGTAAGTTTTGGGGTGAATTATAGAGATTACTTCATCTTATTCTTGCTATCACAATATTTCTTTTGTTTCACAAATCTTTAAAAGTTTTGCATATAATTATATACATACTTAAACTGGCAAAATATGAGCTCCAGCAAATGAGTAGATGGATCACTTGACTTATTGATAGCCCAAGTTGAGGCAAGAAAGAAGGATACATTCAGAGGCTTCTTGTATTGAGGCTCACATGGCCTCTTTAGAAAAAAAGGACTTTTGATGATGTAAACATTTTCACACTGTGCCTCTAAAAACATTGCTAGGCAAAAAGAATATGGCCTCCCACCACTAACCAACCCTCCAGGTCTGACATTGACATCTACTCCATGACTCAGTCAAATGTAACACTTCATAAGAAATCAAAGTGGTGATGGAGCTCCCTGATTCACACAAGTTTGGCCAGAAATTGAAAAATCAGAGCTTTGGTTAAAACAATGACTTCAAATCGCTCTCCAGCTAATTTCTCTCTATGGCCCTGAGTAATAAAGCTGGAATCAGATATAATCTCTAAATCAGAAGAGCACAGTTCTATGTCATGAAATTTAGTAGAAGTGGGTGCATCTTGGACTCTATCCGGTGGAATTTGTGAAAAGGATTGGTCAGTAACAATACAATGATCCACTGGTGTGAAACCTGAATTCAACATTCAAATAGATTTTTATAATAAAGCAAAGTCAAATAAATAGAAAAATTTTGACTGAAGGTTGTTATGTACTACATGCTTATATCCCCCAGAAGTTTAATATGTTGAAATCCTAATCCCCACTAGGATGATATTACGAGGTTGGGCCTTTGAGAGATAATTAGGTCATGAGGGTGAAGTCTTCATGATGAGATTAGTTCCCTCATTACAAGAGACAAGAGAGCCTGCTCTCCCTCTCTTTCCTCTTCACCATGTGAGGATACAAGAAAACATTAAGTAACCTTCAAATTAGAAGAAAGGTCTTCAGCAGACAGTGGATCTGCCAGCACCTTAATCTTCTACTTTCCAGCCCCTAGAATTATGAAGAGTAAATGTTTGTTGTTTAAGTCAACTAGTCTAAAGTAATGTGTTGCAGTAGCCTGAAAAACTGGCTTTAAAACAGTAGAAAAGACAATCAACTCAAACCAGCTCAAAAAAAAAAAAAAAAGAAAATATGTTTATATGTTAGTAGATAAAACCAAAAAATTCAAGGATGAAATTGGCTTCAGTTCAGTTGAATCTAGTTGTTCAAACGAGATTATAAGAGCTCTGCCTCTTTATCTCTCACTTCTAAAAATTTCTGCTTGGTCCATTTGCTCTTGGATTCAGAGACAAAATAATGTCACCTGGGTTTCTTTCCCTTCTCTCTCTCTCTCTCTCTTTCTCTTTCTCCCCACATAAGGTCTGCCTGACTTTATACTAATTGTAGTCTCTGTTCATATGGCAGGAAGCATGGCCATTCAACCTCAGATTCATGTTCTTTTAACATTGAACACTTCCTATAAAAATGTTTCTCTTCTTAACAGCTATTGCAGGACAGTTCTGGGGATGGTTCTGATTTAACTGGTATAGATTTTCCGTTCTCTCATTAATATAACCAGAAAAAGAGTTTTCTTATTTATTATGTCCAAGGATAAATGTCCATGATTAAGGGAGATGATGTGGGTCCAGCCACATAATAGCCACACGAATAGGTTTCCCCTAAATATATATATATATGTTTGTCTATCTATCTACCCATCAGAAAAGGAAGGAGTGCTGTGTTACAAAAACCACTGATGTCAACTATAGAAGGCCACACTAACTATTCCACAAAGACAGGTTGGGCTGTTGACCTCGGCAATTTTGTACTCTAGTACACAGGGAAATCAGGACAACCTCGTTTACTGTGCAACTGTGTAATATGCCCTTTATCAGCATCTAGGAGGTCATCCTATCACTAAATGCCTCCCTTCAAGTTAAGAAGTTTTCAACATTAGCTGATTCCACCATTAATTAAAGTGGTAAAAACAATTCCAAAAATGATTGTGTTGAAAAAATTTCAGCTTAGTGTACAGAAATCAACTTATTTTAAAATTTCCACAGAATGAAAATGAAGATAAACGAAGACATTCTAAATGATATCACTGAACTAAAGTTCATTTTATATCTATTTTCAGTGTGTGGTATATGGTATTAAGTCTTAAGTATTTGTTGATAAATGAATGAATGTCATGGTCCTTAAAAGCAAAATCTGGAAGACATGGAAATTATCAGTGATCACAAGCTAACTGACTGTAGGTGTATTCTTTAATGAACCTTCAGCAGATATTCAGTAAAGAAGAACTTCTGGGGAATGCATTCCCTTAAACGAAAGCTTATTATTTTGGTTTGGTCCCTTTGTTACTTTTTTAAAAAAAATTATTGACTGTTGATCTTTCAAAGGTAAATTTCATCCTTTATCTCTTTTTTCAAAAGAGCACATTACACATATTTTCCTTTACTCTTGATGAGTCAGGTCCACAAGACTTAATATCATTTATCATAATGTATTGTATCCAGGTATAATTTCGTGAGGTAGGTTATTATTATGACTATATTCTTACAATAGAAAACCATTACAATTTTATATATGTATGTGTGTGTGTATATATATGCATAGAAAATCTTTCATATGTATATGCAGGAAATAGAAAGTATTTACTCTCTGAAAAATTGAAACAATTGATAGTATCAATTAGGAGTAATCAAATAATACTTAAATATTTTACTGAACAACTTCTTTGTGCTTGTGCTTACCAGAGACTTAGAAGAACAATGTAAATTATAAGCCATGAAATGTTTTAGAAGAATAATGCAAATTATGCACCATGAAATGTCTTAGAAACAAACTAGAAAGTTTCTGATCTATGTGGGGAATATACCATAAATGTATTCAAGAAAATAGAGATGAAAGTAACAGCTAATGGATGCCATGAGCCCAAACAGAGATACAGATAGGAGAAAAGCCAAGTAATCAGAGAAGGTTTGGCAAAAATTGTGGTTTTTAAATTGAACCTAAAGATAGGACAAAAATATTAAGTTCATATTTTTTCTGCAGTATGGTCTTTTTCGTTTAACTGTGACTAACTCTGTCCTGGGGTGGTTGGTCCTCTGGGGTTTGAGACTCTGAGGAATAAGACAAAGCAAAGTGAAGTTTCTGTACTGGAGATGACCAGCAGCACAAACCGCAGTAGAAGTACTTATTTTCATGAGGTCCAAGAAATAACTCTGGAAAACCAGAACTCTATAAATTTCAAAAGGCAGCAGTAGATCATGAATGAATAGGCAACTGAGGCAAAGATTTTGAAGAAAAAATACATCAAAATCAATCAGAATTAAAGCACATTAAGAGCAAGCCCCAAACGTCCCGAGGACTCGCTATGAAAAGATGCATATGCTAAATGCAGATGCACTGGTCATCTGCATTTAGTATATGGCACACAGGCAGTTTAATATGTTTTACAAAAGCAAAGGTGGTATGAGTAGATTGGATAAAAGAATCACAGTCTTCTAGAATCAAAAAATGTTGTAGAGGTGAATTACTCTAATTCTATTCTATAGCAAAATGAATCAAGTGTAATGTAAAGTTTTTGAGCACATATGAGCAAAATACAAATCTTCATACATCTAGTTCTGCAGATACACCCAACAGGATTCATCACTGTAATGGCTAATTTGTTTATATTATCACTTAGAGAGACCAATTAGAGGAAAATAATTTACTTCTGAGCAGTCAGTCACATTCATTTGTAAGTCCATAAATTCAGTGAAATTGATTTGGTTTCAGAAGCAGCCATTTCAGCCACAAAATCCTAGGGATTCTTCCAAGATTTGTCTATTACAAGCATTTTTGGTGGCCCTAAAAGGTGTAGTTTTAGTGTTTAGTAACTTTAGTGTATGTATTAAAGAGATTTTCCTTTTTCTACTTTCTTTTTTTACTATTCATTTATTTTTATGCCTTTTGTTTGGGTGCTACTGAAAAAGAAACAGCATTTCAATTCAACAAAAATTCTTTTGGCATATGCTAGGTAGGGTAATCACAGAAGTTATGATTCAAACGGAAACACTTTTTTAACAGCTTTACTGAAATTTAATTAACACATAAACTGCATATATTTAAAGTGTGCAATTTGCTAAGTTTGGATATAGGTATACAATTATGAAACTGTCACACAATCAAGATAGTGAACATATCACTCACAAAAGCTTTCTCGTGCCCCTCTGCAATCCTTAACTCTTGCCTCTTCTGCCCCAACCTTCCCAGGCATTCACTGAACTGTTTCTGTCACTATAAATTTCTTTGCTGTTTACAGAGTTTTAGATAAGTGGAATAACAAAATATGTATTATTTTTGTTTTATTGCTTTCACTCAGCATGATTATTCTGAGAGAGTCTTCCAAGTTATTGAATGAATCAATAGTTTGCTCCTTTTTGTTACTGAGCAATATTCCACTAAATGGATATAACATGCTTTGTCTACTCCTTGTTCTGTTTATGTACATTTGGGTTTTTGTCGGTTTTTTAGCTGTTACATATAAAGCCTGATGCGAACAGTCTTTGTATGCTTTCCTTTTGATTGGTAAATATCTAGGAACAGCATGCCTGAATTTGGGGGCACTTTGAGGTGGAAAAGTACTAGATCAGATGCCAGAAAAGCAGACATGAACCACTGTGTTCTGGGAAAACCCAGTTTTTAGTCACCCTAAGGTCAGACTACCAGAAGAGTGTTTTCAAGTTGAAAGTAATTGACCTGGCAAAAAGCTATTTTTCATTGTACTTCCATACTGCACTTGGCAATAGCATGGTGTCAGAGACTACTGGCTGTCTCCCAATACCTGTTATCTTTCAGAACAGGAGTTCAAACTGTGGCCATCGGGTTACATTTAGCCTACCACCTGTTTTTGTGAATAAAGTTTTACTGGAACATAGCCATGCTCATTCATTTACATATTGTGTATGGCTGCTTTTGAACTATAACAGCACAAATACTTAAATACATGAGACAGAGACCATATGGCCTGCAAAGCCCAAAATATCTACTATCCTAGATGTTTTATACATAAAAGTTTGCTGATTCCTGTTCTAAATTCTTAGCTATATTCTTGATTACCTAGAATAGGATCTAATTTCTAGTTTCACCTGAAGCTAAATTCTGGCTAATATCATAGAATATAAGAAGTGGTATGTGCAACTTCCAAAAATTATCTTTAAAACAAAGGGCTTAGCCATTCTCTTCCTGCCAGTGGGTCTACCTTTGTACATATTAGAATATAGCCATAGTAGCTAGAGATCCTGCCAGATCTTAGACAATGATGTGACCTTGAGTGTGGAAGGAACCTGTCTTCCCAGTGCCATGGAGTATCACATCACACCTGGATGGATTTCAGCCAGGCACATATATCAAAAGTAAACTCCTACCTTGTTTAAGGTGCTTTGTTTATTGGTGGGATGATGAGTTCTATTACTCATAGCGAATGTAACCTAAAGGATATAATATCCTTTGTCGTAACCAACTTTCACATTGTACAGCATTCCGAGGGTAATCAATGCTATGGAACCTTGGGCAAGTTTCTTAATCTTGGGAGCCTCAGCAATTTCATCTCTCAATATAGTCAAAAGAGCCGTACCTCCCTAAAGGCTGAGGTGGAACTCAGATTCCTGTTCAAATTCCTTCCACTGCAAATTCATGAGTCTTCCTCACCATTATCATCCCCAAATGTGTCACCAGCCTGTGTATTCATTTTATGCAGAATTGTGTTCAGGCCTTACCAGGGGTACCAATACTAGTTGCCTTGAATAGTTTATTCTTTGTTGTAGGAAATCAGGTCAGTCCAACATTTTATCTTGATTTTGTTGACAACAATTTTGGCAGATATGAGAATTTCGTTTTGATGTCAATGTAAATGTTGTATTAAAAAGAAAAATTCAAAACCCTTGATCAAGCTATACATCCATGTTATACATCACAGATTAATAAAAATATTATCATACATGTTTATGGTATAGGCAATGTTGATAATACAAATAAATCCATGAGTACTTTATAGTCAAAATTCACAGAAGCACCAGTTTGAATAGTAACACTTTATGAAAATGAGAATTATTTTATAAAATTATTCTGATTTTATAAATTCATAACATTAAAAGAATCTCTACATATTATCTCTAATTTTTGCCTGCACTTATTTTTCTACTATTTTTGACATACATATATGTACAAAGAGATAAGCTAAAACAGAAACATTAATTTATTTGAAAAATGTGTATCAATATTGCCCAGTGGTAAAAAGAAAACAGCAGAAATATAATGACGATCATCACAAGAAGTCATTACTAATATTGCTGCTGCTATAGCTGCCGATGGTTTTATTGTCTTCAGGACTATGGCTACTACTAGAATTACTGCCACCATGATTAGAATATTACTGTAAAGAAAGTGGATATGGCTCAGGCTACAAAATCAGTTATACAAAAAATAAAATTACTTTTTCTTCCATTTTCTATACATTAATTTCTAGGTCCCAAACTGCCTGGCTGGCAGGAAATTCAGAGTTATTGTGGGGACTCCCTGCTTCCAGGACTGTGAAAACAGCAAAGTGTAGTGAGACCTACTTGGTCACTGCTAACCACGGTCTCAAGCCTCTGACCCTATGAGACTCTTGGGCACAGAAATAGTGTGTCAGGCTGGGAAATTACAAACGAGAGCCCAGCCTCCCTTGACACAACTATCAGCCTCTGAAGTTTTGCTGCTGCTCTAGTATACTGTCACCAAGCCACAGGTCTTGAAAACTCATTCTCTGGCCTTAGAAAAACTCCTCTCTCTTCCTCTGTCCTTTTATGGTCCTTTTGTGAAATATTCTCTTCTCTCTCCTTTGCTCACTCTCTCTCTCTCTCTCTCTCTCTGTGTGTGTGTGTGTGTCAATTTTTCAACAAACCCTGGCTTTCACAAGATGAGAAAAACCCATTGATTTTTTAAAAATCTATTTTTAAGGCCAGGTGCACTGTTTTATGCCTGTAATCCCAGCACTTTGGGAGATGGAGGAGGTTAGATAACTTGAGGCCAGGAGTTCAAGACCAGCCCTGACAGTGTAGTGAGACCCCAAGTCTACAAAAATAAAAATATAAACAAAAAATTAGATAGGTGTGGTGGTACGTGCCTGTAGTCCCAGCTACCTGGGAAGCTGAAGCGGGAGGATCACTCGAGCCCAGGTATTTGAGGTTACAGTGAGTTATAATAGCACCACTGTACTCCAGCCTGAGCAACAGAGAGAGACTATCTAAAAAAAAAAAAAAAAAAAAAAAAAAAAAAAAAAATCTATTTTCAGCCTAGCCAAGATTCCCGGAAAAAGAAAATACTAAGAATCAAACTCCAGGTTTCTTCCCCTTAGCATATTAACATTTTGGGCTGGAAAATTCTGTTATGCGGGTCTGTCATGTGCATTGCAAAGTTGTATAGTAGCATCCATTGATTCTACCATTGATGTCAATAGCACCCTTCCCCAGTAGTTAAAAACTAAAAATGTCCCCGGACATTACCAAATGTCCCATTGAGGGTAAATTAGCGCTGGTTGATATTTCTTTTTCTAATGGCTTAAAATGGAGGAAGAAAAAAAAAAAGCTAAAAATATAGATTAAAATTTAATAAATTTTTTGGCCCCAGAGTTATGTTTAGAGCACTTACAATGTAACAGGCCAAGTATTCTTATGTGGTCTCATTTTATCCTCACATGAAATTTATGAGTATTGAAAGTTTCCTTGTTTTATAGTTGAAAAAAATATACTACATCATTTAGGGTCCCGTCAGAAGTCAGAAAACACACTAGCCATTTGAACAGAAATTTTTTTTAAAGTAAAAGACATTTTAGTCACATAATATTACTAACAAAGCAAATAAACAGTTAAAAAGAGAACTCTAAAGGAGCAGTAGGCTGCTAAAGTGGCATTGTCTGGTAGAGGTGAGAGTAGCCCTGGCTGTTTAGCATGTGTCAATATCAACGGTGGGCATGTTCCCATCACTGCTGACGCCATACTACCAACTGGACATCATGGAACTCTTGAAGAGAAGAGCACAGTCAACGTTGGCAAGCTGGTATAAGCCAGTGCCAGCAGAGTATCAACCCTTAAGTTTCACCTCAGAGCTGGTTCTACAAATATTGGAACAAATATAATTTGGATTAGCTGCTGCTACAGGAAGAAATTGCCGCTGCTGCTGGAGTGAAGAAGTGTTGCTATGGTGATAATGACAAGAAAAACAAGCAGACAGAAAGGAAAGAGTCCCTGTTCCCTTCTCCAGCCTTGCATTCTCCTTGAAGTGCAGAGCCCAACAGGGAAACACCAACAAAGCAGATGTATGGTATTTAGAGTCCTAGCTCCAGCCCCAGCATTATAAAACAGAACATTGAAACTGACAGATGATAAATTCAATAATTGACACAGATATCTAGTGACACACGAGATCACTTATATAATTAACAAATATCAACTATCTAAGTCTATTTACCTAATAGCAGATAGACCTGAACTCAATTCTTACTTCATATGTTCTTAATTGCTATATTATATTATGAATAAGTTTCAGTAAGTTTTTTATCGTTCTTTTTTGCTCTGGGTGTTATGTTGATCTTTAACTTGCTTATCAAATATACTATAATTTCTATTTGTGGTGGTGACTCTATTTTTAAAAATTTCTAACATATCCTTTGCTGCTTCTTGGAAGAAAATGCACCACAAATGAATGCAAATGAGAAATTGATTTAATGAAAATAAATGAGATCTGGCTTCTGAAAGAGCATACTTATTTTAAGTCTTCAATATATTCACATATCCATGAAACTAATAATTCAGTACGAAGAAAATCTCATGGGATCAAGCATTTCCAATTTCTGAACACAATTTTAAGATTTCCTTTCAGTTACCTAGGAAAGAAGTGTTGTATTAGGATGGCCTATGGAGCTGGAACACTGAGAAATTCAAAGATCTCCTTCCCATCACACAAAACATTGATCAGATGGAATTGGAAAAAATATGAAGTACTATAGGTTCAGTGACACACACACAAACATCACACTCAAAATACAAAAATACTGTATAGAGAGAAGATACAGAACTTGATAGAATTTAAATTCCATTAATTGTAAGATTTTCCATTAATCTATTACTAAGGAAAAAGGCTGTCACTTAACTTATGACAAATACACACTTTTAAGGTATATCACAACTTCAGAATATTAAAACATGAAGAACATTTATCTTGGACTCTATGAAGTATGATATAAATAAAGGATACAATTGGATATTTGTGTTAGTAATGACATATTAAGTAAAAGGGATTCTGTACTAGTGAGAAGAATGCTTTCAGCCTTAGTATGACTCTTAGGATATAAACTTATTTATCCTTCATATGTTTTTTCTCTATCTTCATCAAATAATAAACTGAGGGGGAGTGTCATTTTTTGCCAATATATTGAATTACAATTGAACGTAAGAAAACATTTTTTTAAAGTAAGATGTATTAGTGGTCTTCAAGAAGCAGATGTCAAAATGAAATTAGACAAGGCAGAAGTATGTTGAACTGTGGAGTAGAGGAAGAAGGAGAGAGACTTCAGACTGTGATACAGGTATCATTCTTCTTCCTGTAGTAGACAAGAGGTAAAGAAGGAGAAGGAGGCTTGAGATAGCAAGAATGTGTGACTGCAGCACTGCACCAAGACAGGTCTGGCAAAACTAATGTGAAGCCCCAAGGGTAAGTGATCTGTTGGAGGAATAACATGTCTTGTTGGAATGGGTAGGCTTTCAGGCCCTGCAATGCACTGTCATTGGCTGGGAATAGTTGCAAGAGCCATGGCCTCAGTAAAAATGAAGTAGATCCAGAAGGATAGCACCTGGACTGTCAATTATACTCCCTGCAGCAGGAGAACCGAGCAGAGCATTTTTATATCCACCATTTAAGACCCAATAAGTGCTGGAGGAAGACTGATAATTGTTTTCCTTATGTGAAAATAAAATATCATCTAATGTTTTGGAATGAGATTCATTCTAAAGGGAAGAGACAAACCTTATGAACTATTTAAGTCTTTCTCAGCACTGCAATTTCATTACTACACAAATCTACATTGTGATCTACAATTGATGAAACTTTAGGAGCAAAAATCACAGCTGGAAATGAAAGACATTTATATTGCAAGATTGTTATTGAGGATGTACCAGATGATGGTGTAGGAGCAATATTTAGAAGTCTACAGATGATGCTGAATTAAGTGAAATGGTAATAATGAGCACAGTGTATTCATACACAGCACAACTTTAGCCATTTAATTACTGTGCTGGGCTAACATGATAAATGCACCTGGACACAAATCAATGGTAAATGGTTCCCAGAACAAAACATTCAAGAAAGCCACATATACTAAACAGAATAGTGTTTGCAATATGCAGCTAGAAATACTTCTAATGATAGACCATGAAGTTGAGGCAGCAGAATTCTAATTACATATTGAAACTGGCTCTGGTAGATGAGTGAGCTACTTCCTGGTTACAAATGTGCAATTTTGGCAGGTGCTGTTAGTCTTGGAAATACAATTTTGTACACCAAATGTCTCTTTATGTCCTGAGGGAGAAGAATAAATGCCTACCTTCTCCCTTTATTGAATCTTAACTCAAAACTAGCACCCACACTTATGGCAGTTAGAAATTGTAACAGGTAAGTCCATGTTTGCCTTTCTCAAACTTTTTAACAGAGAGAAATATACATGATACCAGAAGGAAAAAGGTCATTAATAAACTGAGGACACTACACAATATTCACGCCTTTTCTCATGAACTTAGCCAACGACTACCTTTCCTTTTTCCACTATTTCTAAGATGATGGGAGCATAGGCTCATGGTCATTTTTATTTTCAAAATAACTGAACAAAAAATGCCTAGTAACACAGGGCTGAGACACTATATGATATTCAATTATTATTTACTAATATATTATTAAGTTAATACAAATTGCTTCTTTGAAAGTATCACTTTTTCACATATTGGTCTTTGGAATTCTGTGTCTTTTATTCAGTCTTAAACATAACAATTTATTTTATTTAGGATCTTATAAAAAGATTAAACTTCCCCCTGACATATGGCTACACAGATTTGGCACATAAATTTGCAATTTTAGAGGCAATAAGCCATTAATAATTTATTAATAAGCCACTAATGATTATTGATTTATTCAATATTTCTTATGTACAGACAGAATTTGTATATCTGGAAAATGCAACAGGAGGTAAATATAGTAGGTATTTGTTGTATTTTGAGGTATGAAACGTCCAATCACACACGGAGAAACAGTTACTATGTCTGTTTAGGGTTTCTGCCTCGTCCCTCACTCTCAGGATGTGCAGTTCCTAGGAAGCTGACTACAACTCCAGTCTCAGGAGCGGGACATATGGGCAATGAATATGAACCTATCAGCTCATTCTACCCCCAATCCTGGGTGGCTTGTCAATGGGTATATGCTCTTTATTAGGCCAATCATAACTTTGAAGCTTCAATGCAAGTACTTTTTTTTCAAACTTTATTTATGTTTAAATTGCCGTATAAAATTATATGTATTTATCTTGTACAAGATGTTTCGAAGTGTGCATGTTTACACACACACATATATATTATATACACCTATTATGTGTGTGTGTGCCTATACGTAAAAATGGAATGGTTTACTCTAGCTAATTAACAAATACATGCCTTCACAGACTTATCACTTTCGGGTTGAGAGCACTTATCCGCTTGCTTAGCATTTTTCAAGAACAATACGTCATTATTAATTGTATTTGTTTGAGCCGTTGGGGGAGTAGATTGAATCCTGCTGACTGTAAACTCGAATGGATGTATGAGCTGGACTTGTTCCCATCATCTTGCTACCAGGTGGACCGGAGACTGAAGCCAATATAGCAGAAGGCAAAGCCAGAGATAGAGAATAAATTGAGCCCTGAACACATCATCTGATTCCAACAGTACAGTGATAGCAGAGCCAGTTCTCTCCCTAGACATTTCAGTTGTGCAAGCCAATAAATTATCTCTTTATTGGGTCAATTTGGATCACACTTTATACAGGCAACCAGAAGTGTCCTGACTTTCAGATTACCCAACAGGGGGAGATGAATGTGTTGGGGTAAGATACATTGAAATGACAAAGTAATTAGAAGTGAACGTGCAACTCATTTTGTTTAATATCATCATAACAATTCCTTTAAAATAAGCACATAATAATTGAATGAGCCAGGAATGCTGACCATAACAGAATACCAGTAAGGTGATTAAGAAAAATTAGGGTGTCTTATATTATGCCAACCCCTAGAAAACTTTATCATTTCAAATAATTATCTAGATTCTTCAAGGAGGAGGAAACTATGGCAAGAAAAACATAAAAGAAAAATAATATATGAAAGAAATTTAAAAAGATTTTTCCCAAGAAAGTAGTATAAATTATGGTAAGAAGGCTGGGATGTAAAAGCTAGGAAGGGACTTTGGAGAACGAAAACTGAACTGCAGGTGACGTTACCTCAGGATGAAGGTGTTTTGAATTCCTGTCCCACATCTTCCCGTCCCATTACATCTTCTATGCCTACCTGACAATCCCTTCTCTTAATAGTGAGTGCCCTAAGTAAGCTTACTGAGGGACTCATAATTCACTCAACAGTCAACAAGTATTTCCTGAGCACCTACTCTAGGCAGGTGCTGCGTTAGCTGTGAGTGATATTGTAAACATCCTTAAACACAAGGATGGGCCCTTTCCACGTAGAGCTTAAGTTCTACCAGAATACACAGTAGAAAACAATTCATTATACAGACTTATTTTTTAAATGTTTTCAAATGTTCTATGGAAAATTATGACTAAGGGAAATGACATTATTTCTAGGCTCAGCAACTATATCCTTAAGAAAGTGGCATTAGAACGCTCCTTAGTGTAGGAGTCAACCAGGTAAAGAGGAAACCAGGAAGAGTCTTGCATCCAGAGGGAATAACATGAGTGAGACCCTGTAGTGGGAGGGAGTTAGGCATGTTTGAGAATCTGAAGAAAAACCAGTGAGGCTGAAACACTGAGGGTGCATGAAAAAGGAGCATAAGGTGAGGTGGGAGAAGGCAGGGGCTGGACCAAAAGGAACCTGGCCATGAAGGATTGAGGTCTTTGTTCTTAAAGTAATAGGACTTTACTGGGGAGTGCAATCAGAGGTGCCACATGATCAGATCTGTAATTTTAAAATATAATTCTGTGTGGATGGTTAGTGAAAAGACAGATGTGATGTTGGAAGTCGCATTAGGAAGCTCTTATAGCAACTCAAATGAGAAAGGTTTGGAGTTTATTAGGGTGTCAAAATGAGGTGAAGTCAAGCAGTTAGATTCAAGAGATGTTTAGGTAATAAGTCATAATCTTTTCATTGATTAAATATGGGAGAGGGGCAGATAAAGACTGAGAGATGCTTACAGTCATCCCTAGCTTTCTGGTTTGCATGAAAAGTGGAGGGTTTTTTTTCCCAGTCCATAGATACCAAAAATAGTCTTGATAGATGCCCAAGAGCATATGTTCACTTCTGTCAGATAAAACTTTGAGGTATCTGGAAACAGTAGGAAAATTGAGTAGGCAGGTAAGTATATGAATCTGGACCTCAAAGGATGGATATGACAATACATATATAAAAATTTCAAAATAAAAGGCATATCAAGAGCAATTGAAGAGGCCACAACATGATGAAATAGTCCAGAAAGAAAGTATGAAATAAGAAGACAGGAGGATCCTTCTGAGATTCCCTGTTATTTTATTCTCCTCTCAGGCCGATAAAAGTTGAAATAAATTCAGGGCTCCATATAAGATCATAAAATAGAAACAAGATGGGTCATCACAGAGAGCAAGAAGAGAGAATAACTCAGGGTGGAAGAAATGGTTAAGAGTATCAAATGCTACTGGGATCAAATAAGATTTAGATTAATGTCCATTTGATTTAGTTTTATGGAGGCCATTGGTGACTGTATTAAGAGCTGAGGAAATGAGTACAATAAGCATGAAATTGAAGTATCTTAAAAATAAATACAGAATCTCCATTATTAATACATCACATTCTAGTTTTCTTACTTAATGATGAACATGTACAAAATTAATTGTGATCCCTGATTAAACCTGTTCCTTGAGATGTAGTTGAAAGCTAAATAATATTTTTTCTGTTTTGAAGTAATCCTGCTTTGGAAGTAGAATATGAGCAGAAATCGTTTCCAAATGCACAGATCAACGTGACAATAGTATTGTGATTGCCTCCAACATTCCTGTAGCAAAAAACTTTGTTACGATTAAACAGTCATGGCATTTGCAACTAAAAATGGAGGGTACTTACAGCTAAAATGGAAACTACCAAATAAAGCAGTTACATATCAGCATTTGGAGGCAATGAGTTAGTCTGTGCTTGCAGACTGAAAGGAAAACTCAGCCAAGACCTGTTTGAATAAAACCTGCTAACTGAACAGGAGCTGAAGGATTGAGTTGGGCTACTTTTTCAGTTACCTACTTAGATCATTTAAAGTTGGAGGGTTGTAGTCTCTAGTAAGTAAGACAGACTGTATGACCCTTTATCCTCCCCTACTTTCTATGTCAGTAATTCGCTGGAAGCAATCTTTTAAAGAAAACGGTATTTACAAAGTAGAGATGAGATCATTATTTGGTGAGACAGAACTTACTGAGATATGATTCATTGTGAAAGTGAGAGATAAAGTAGGCCAAACCCTTAATATTCACTGTCAGGTACAACAACTGCTGTTTTTAGAGACATCTGCAGAAACAGAGCACGTGCCGCTTTTCAGATCAAGTTTCTGTCTTAAATTTAAGGAACAGCTGTTTCGATTTGAGAAATGACAAGAAGAGTATACATTTCAAATGTTCCACAAACATCTTTCAAAATCAACAACTTCAACAGTGGAAGATACTGACTTTTTTTTTCCTTCTTTTTCTACATTTTCTACAAATTCCTGTAAAAATAGCTCATTCATTTAAAAAAAACTGCATTGAGTTTGCTAACACAATGTTAGGTCCTGGGACATAAAGTGAAAATGTGCTACATCCCTTACGGAAATGGACGTTGTGCCAGACCAGGCATAGAACTACATGTATTACAAATTGAAAATGATAATTGGTGTAACAGAAGTGTCAGAAAACTAATATGAGAGTGAATACCCTGGAGTGAGAAGAGATTCAGCTTATAGAATGTGGGACAAATGGAGCTGTACTTGAAGGAACAGTACATTATTAATGGGAAAAATTAAAGGGTGGTTTATGATGGAGAGAACTGCATGAGTCAAGAGTTGAAAGTATGAACAGACATAGCTCATTAAAACAAACAAACAAACAAACAAAAAATTGTCTGAATGCCAAGAAAAGGAAAAAAAAAACAATTGTTTCTATTTTATCTGAAGGTTAACACATGGAAAAGGACTTAAAGATATATATTTAATTATTTACCACTTATAAAATGGATAAATGAAAAGGGAAGAATGATAAACTCTTCTACCATAGATAAAGAGGCAGTATATTCTATTTTTAGAAGCAGGATCCTGGAGGTGGACTACCTGGGCATGGATTGAGCACCTGCACTTACAAGCTGTGTGACCCTGGGCAGGTTATTCAACCTTCCTGAAACTTTGTTTGTCCTTCTCTAAAATGGGCATAAGAATATTACTTCTTACACATGGTATGTTGGTTTATTAAGTGAGTTAACACATGTAAAGCCTTTGGACCTGTGTCTGGAACATATTAATTCTACATAATGTTCAGTCTTTGTTTTTATTCAAAAAAACTTCAACCATTATTATTTGATAGGTTACAGCGCCACCTACTGGTTGATGGGGTTTGGCACTGTTTTCGGTATATTTGGATTCACATTGTTTTTATGTGAATCCATGGGTGGCAGAGTATGTTTTCTCTCATGGTTTTTTCCCTTGTTCTTTTCCTATTGAAGTCAGTGCATGCCTGCACTTTCTCTCAAAGAGAAGGAGATGGCAAAATAGAAAGTTAAAATCACCTGTTTGGGGTTTTAAAAAGTCAAAGAACTTTAGAGAAATTAAGGCATTCTCAGTTATGGACAGATTGCCCTGAAGTAAACAAAATAGACTATTTCTCCTAAACTGGAAGAGACATCGGGGGCTGATAGAGGGGTAGGTGTGGAGAATGATCTATTCTCTTCTTCCTTGTAGCTCTGCTAAGGAGGTCGAAATGCACACAGGCCAACTGGCGTTAAAAAAAGGCAAGTGGAAGACTACGGGTAGCCCAAGCATGACACTGGATAAGACTGTCTAAGGGGCTTGTTCAGCCTGGATGGTGCTGACCTGGGGTAACCTGTGTGACTCTGCAACCATGGTTGGTATCTCCTAAAGCTGGATTACATTTCAGGCCATGGGAAGCCGGGAAATTCCTATAGTGTTTGAGGTTCTTATTGTCCCTGCCAGTAATGACAATGGTTGTGCACAATTCATTATATAAAATATAAAATGATCTGAAGTGCTCACCTGAGCTTATGACTACATAATAGCTATATCCTTGTATAAATGAAAATAAAATTTTCATACAAATCTAGATTATTCTCCTTTTTCCTCTGTTCTGCATTATCTCTTGTTACATGGTAAACAAAATAGGGTTGAACTCAGAAAGCTGAGTCTCAAAGGTTTTTCAAACTAGTCTTTATCTCAGTTAGAAGAAATTCAAAAGTTTCCACCAGAAGTCACCACAAATCTAGGCCAAGTTGGTATCCTCAGTTTGCTTCCATTATTCTCCCAAGTCTAATTCTGATACCCTTTCTAGACCATCTCCCTCTTTTCTCTGAATTTCAATACCAACAGGATCCTGCTTCTAAAAATAGAAGATATTGCCTCTTTGTCTATGGTAGAAGAGTTTATCTTTCTTCCCTTTTCATTTATCCATTTTATAAATGGTAAATAATTAAATATATATCTTTAAGTCCTTTTCCATGTGTTAACCTTCAGATAAAATGGAAACAATTGTTTTTTTTTTTTTCCTTTTCTTGGCACTCAATTTTTTTGTTTGTTTGTTTGTTTGTTTTAATGAGCTATGTCTGTTCATACTTTCAACTCTTGGCTCATTCAGTTCTCTCCATCATAAACCACCCTTTAATTTTTCCCATTAATAATGACTTCTCACCAAAAATTGTTATAAAATTTTCCTTTTCTATTTTCTATGATAGCCCCAAGCATCAGTTATTGCTCTCTGTCTCATGGCATTGATCTGATTATCTACTTAGAGAAATTGAGAATAAGGCTTAAAAGAACATAATTTCCCACAAGACATTTTCATTTTGTTAATACAGGAGAAATGTCAGTTATTGGAATGTATGAGGAAAATAAATTTAACACAGGACAACAGCTTGGGCTGCTGTCTATTTCTTGGGTTGGTGAAAAAGTAATTGTGGTTTTTGCCATTTTAAAAAGTAATACTTAGTTTTCTAGAATTTTAAACATGAAATCAATGCAGAAGTCCCAAGTAAGAATCTGCTCCTATCCCTGGAAGTGAAAGAAGCCCTCCATTGATACCTTGTAGCACATACAATTTAAAAAGGCACATCATTTTAAATACGTTCACTCATTTGATTTTCGGGAAAACCAGTTATAATAGACCTGGTACTGCCATCCTTAAATGAGCTACTATCAATTGCTCTTTACCTCTCAATGTTAAACATGCAAATGCTTTCTAAACCCAAAATTTTGCAAAGTGTTTTTTAACTCTCCTTTTATTAATGCAATCATAATTATTGACTTTGAAGAGTTTTCATAAGTTTGATTCTACAATGAATATTCAAAGATAAGAGCTTTAGATAAAACTTATTTTCCCTTCACTCAGAATAGTAAGTCTATAGAAAATACTAGTTTGACTTCAAAACGGATTAGATTAAAAGTTACTTGGAAGCTTCTACATCTTGCTGAATAAAAGCAAAAAAACAAGAAATCAAGGCTAATGGAAAAACAAATGCAAGATGCACTTGTGTGTTTAAAGGCTCTTTTCATACCCTTATACTTCAGCTCCACAGAGAAAATACCTTGTTCATTGTTAATGTTTAGTAGATGTTGATCATGTATTAGCATTATAACTACCAAATGCTGAACGTGAAAGCACCTTAGTCACAATTGAGACTAGCCCCTAGTTTTCAGATAATGAGAGCCAGGGATCTAAGATCCACACAATTAACAGATTTGCTACAGGCACAAATAAAGCCACAGAGAACTGGAATAATGTCTTGGTTTTCTAATTCATATTCCAAGACCATTCTAAGACTGGACCCCACACTACATTTTCATCTATTTGGGAGTTAATGTTGATGTCCCACCGAAACCTACCTTCTCTATCATGTCTATTAGAGAAACTCACTCTTTTCTTTCTAACTCTCCTCCATTCAGTTAATTTCAGATGCCACTATGTTTGCATCTTTGTCCTGATTCATCTTTCTGACTCTAGTCATATCTCCTATTCTGCCCACTGCAAGCTAAATTCTACTAAGATGCAAATCTGATCATGTCATTCACCTCATTAAACTCTCCAAACAGTGATAAGCAATGCTTATTTACCACTTATTAGTGGAGTCTTTAGGTTCATTGTTTCATTGAATCTTCACAATTGATTTGAGGAAACTGGCACCAAAAGACTAAAAAGCTTGTCCTAGGTTCCAGCTAGTAAGTGGCAAAGGAAGATTCACACTTCAGACTTCAAATTCTTATCATGCTATGCTATGCTGCTTCTAGGACTCAACAGTGCTCTTACGACAAATTCTGAACCCCTTCCACACCACAAAATGTTGTTGGATATAGTGAATGCTAACAAGGAGTTGCTTACACCTTTGCCATTACTCTGGTTACCTGAGTATACTTAAGCCAGACTAAACTCATGATTCTCAGTGTTCATATACTGTTTCTCTCCTCTGAAAAAGATGGGATTGAGAATTTCAGAGGCTAGTTATTGGAAAGATACGATATTCTTCCACTTTCATGTCATTCAAAATAAACATAATATAAAATCATTAAGTAAGTGTACAAAAACAGAATAAAGTAATTTTTCCTATGGTAGAGAGTCAGATATTTGAATATCAAATTCTTTATACTTGTTTCTGATTGTTTCTAGATCTCTGCTTTTATAAAGCAGAGAAATAACCTGATACAATTTGGCTGTGTCCCTGTCCAACTCTCATCTTGAATTGTAATTCCCACATGCCTATGTATCGTGGGAGGAACCCTGTGGGAGGTGATTGAATTATGGGAGTGGGTCTTTCCTGTGCTGTTCTTATGACAGTGAATGAGTCTCATGAGATCTGATGGTTTAAAAAAAAACTGAGTTGCCCTGCCCAAGCTCTCTCTTTGCCTGCCACCATCCATATAAGACATGACTTGCTCCTCTTTGCCTTCTGCCATGACTGTGAGGCTTCTCCAGCTATGGGGATCTGCAAGTCCAATTAAACCTCTTTCTTTTGTAAATTGCCCTGTCTGTGGTATGTCTTTATCAGCAGTGTGAAAACAGATTAATATACAACCTGTACATAACAACCTGTACTTTACTTGCCTATTGGGTAAACTGGCATGCATTCCTGGGATCCCATTTTTACTCACCCTTTTTGCCTAACTTATTTCCAGATTATAGAAAGACTACCTGATCTTATAATGGTCTTCCCTGAAACTAGGTCAGCTCCCCAGATTTTGTCTTACCCCAGCCCTCTGCACATCTCTTATGTAGCCCTTTATCATACTGCCCATCTATTAGTCTATATCTCAAACAGCATAGTTATATACCCTTACAGCCTAACAGATTTCAAGCAACCAACTGTTATTAATAAAATAAGTAAGAATTGAGCTCTATCATTGTGCTGTGTTATAAATGCAACAAGACAAGAATTCAGAAACTTGAGTTCTAATTTTGGGTCTATGAAAAAATGTTTTATCATCCTTGATCTTGCCTCTTCAATTCCTAATGAATAAAGCATAATAAAATTTAAATGTGTTTACCTACATCATGGAGACTTCATGAGCATCTATGGAGAAAATGTGAATTAAAACAATTTAAAAGGAAAACCATTGTTGGAGAAAAGTTTACGTCATTTTTATGACTGTAAAATGTGTCAATGTCTCCAAACATCATATGATACTAAATAGAACATTATGAACAATATAAAGGATTTCCCCTTACAGCTCAGTTCTTGGGCCATTAAATCTAGAATTATAAACCTGAGCCTTAAACATATGAAGCAGAGTGTGTAAAATGTGACCAAAGACTACCACCCAATATGCCTGGATAAAGTCAATAGCAGATTCAGAGGATATGGCTACTAACTTGATTTAGCAGATCGAGCTAGCATGGGATAAATAAACATGAGAAGAAACATGAGTTACTTACATAATGAGGTGAATTCTATTTTGCCTTTTCCCTATTGGAATCAGTTGAGAAACCGTTCTAGCTGAAGGGGCCTGGAAAAATTGTCTTCTGCTGTGTGGGCACCTAAATAAGTATGATGTAAACACCTTGCCTGCATATCCACAAATCTTTTGGATGACAGAGCCCAAAATACATGGATGATCAACTTTTTATGTATAGACACTGTTTACTTCCAAAATTCAGAGCAGTGTTTCATACTGGAAAAATGCTGCACTAACATGTAAGTAACTTGATGCCTAGATTTATTCCTTAACGAGTCTTTTAGCCTGAGACAAGTTACTTTCTTTACTTAATCTATGTCAGGTTCTTTATCTATGAAAATGAGTAGAAAATACCATTTGCATCTACCAGGTAGATTATTACATAGATTGAACTCAAAATGAGATGGGGAGAATGTTCTGTTTGAAGCATTCGGGGTTCTGCAAGGGATAGAGAACTTGGCCTGCATGCCACAATAAGACCATCAATGGACACGTTGAATATTAAAATTATGCTGGCAATTGGAGTGCTGGGATTATTAAGTAAAATAAGGGTTACTTGAACACAAGGCCTGTGATACAACAACAATTAATCTGATAACCCAGATACCTATTAAATGACTAACAGGTGGGTCATGCAGATAGCATAAATATGCTGGACAAAGGGATGATAAATGGACAGAGTGGGATGGTTGAGATTTCATCATGATACTCAGAATGGCATACAATTTAAAACTTACAAGTTGTTTATTTCTGGGATTTTTCCATTTAATATTTTCAAACCATGGTTGACCTCAGGTAACTGAAACCATGAAATGAAAGCTGCAGATAAGAGGGGAGCATTGGGCAGTGCAAGGAAACCTTTTCTATCCACTCAGATAACCCCACTGTTAAAATTCCTTTTTACTTCATTTGCTCTATAGCCTCCTTATATCTCTCTTCACACACAAACACATATGTATGTAATATAATCATCAGTCTTTTGTTTTCAACTATTTAAAAGCAAGCTGCAGATAGGATATCCCCAACACCCCTAAATACTTCAGTGCTTATTTCAACCAAATAATATCTACTATCTAACTGCCATAAAAACTTCCAAATCAGAAAATCAATGCCATTATGACACTACTGTCTAATAATGTCTCTTTTTCTTTCTGGTCCAGAATGTCATTTAGGAATACCCATTAACTTAATTGCTATGTCAATCCAGTCTTCTCCAAACTACATGCTTATTATTCTTTTTCTGTATTTAATATCCTGGATAGACTTAAAATCTATACATCCTGTGTTTCATAGGATGATTCTTAATTGCATCTGTCCAGTGTTACCTCATAATCAGACCCATATCACTTTAAATAATTTTTAAAAATAATTTTGAGGTCTTCTTTGTGGCATCATATCAGGGACAGGCAATATTTGTCCATCCCACCACTAATGGTGTTAACTATAAATGCCTGGTCCCATAATGTCTCCCTCACTGTAAATTCACAATATTTTTGGTAATCAATAAATATTTTTCCAAAGTATGCCAATGCCCTGTTCTTCATTAAACCTTTGCTTATTAGCTTTAGCCTCAATTATTGACTATTACATCAAACAACTAGCAACATGATGATTGCTAAACTCTGATGTTCCATTTATTTTCCCCCTACATTTATTATGGGCATTCTACCACAAGGAAGAGCTTTTCACTCTCACCATCAATACATTTATTCATACATTTATTTATATCTGTATGAACTCATAGATTTCTATTTTACTCAATGTGGTGCAATCCATCACTATAATTATTTAGTTTGATGCTCTAATGATACCACATTTGTCCAGAAGGAGTCCTTCAAGCTGGTTCTTGTGGACTCTTGACACGTCCCCAACATTCTTTTAGGATTTACCACAATATATTCTAGGCACATCTTGTTTTCTTCTCATAGCCGTTGAATGTGGCATTTCAAAAATATTTATGTTAAGATCCCTGGTGATATTTAGATATCAAAATATGCGTGCTGTGTATGTTCATTTCTAGTGGGATGCCTTCACTTTCATTATTTCTAGGTCTTCTGGAAGATCAAAGAATGTAATACACAAATATATATATATGTATGCATACATATAAGAATATATATTCAGAAATTTTCATGTACATAAGTGTGTGTATATAAACACAAACATTATATGTATATGTCTCATATAGATTAATACCCATAATTCTAATTATATTCTGATAAATCAATGGACATATTTCTCTCTACCCTTTCAATATTTTGAATTACTTTCTCCAGTTAGAAACTTGGCTTTCACTATCTATAGTGTATGTTTTATTCACTTATTTGTTCAATATTGCAAGTCTCACAACTGTGTTCCCCTTTCATCTGTTACCTCCGCACCCATCCCCTTTAGCACCTTGTAACCTAGACTGCCAATGTGCTTTGTAACTTCCAATGTAACTTCCTCTACCCTTAAATGCCATGTCCTTGGGTGCTAGTGAGCACACAGCCAGAATGCTTCCATGTGGCATCTGCTAACCTACCCACATCTTTGGCCACTGGTAACCACATTGTCATTGTGTGTTGGAATATCTCCTCTGTTCAGCTCTTATTACTGATCTCCAAGCCCTCAGGCACCTCTCAAACACTCTGCAGTGTAAATAAAGGAAAAGAAACCTGGGAAGAACAGGGACAATGGAAATGAAGGATTATTCTTGGTTTTTACATGCCCTTCCGTTATATCAGACTGTCAGCTGTCACTTTTCCTGTAGTCAATATGCCTATCTCTACCGTATCATCCCCCAACTTCCACACATCTGATATTTCCATCAAGTCATTGTAATAAAGAGTCTTACCTGTCTGTGCCTTTGCTTCCTCATCTGTATTACGGCATAATAATGATGCAGAGTTCATATGGTTGTTGTGGGGGTTATATGTGCTTAAAATAATGACAAAGAGTGAGTGCTGAATAGACACTAACAATTGTTTAATTCCTATTTGGGCCATGTGATGGCACCAGACGCCCTGTTTTCAGTATTTGGTGGCTGGCAGTAATCATTTCCTGGCAGTCTGTTGGCTCATGGAAGATCTGACCAGAGAAGCAGATTAGTGTTTTTGAAAACTTTGTTCATAAAGAAACCGGCTATAGGTCAGGGACACTTTCATTGTGACCAAACAAGATCAGCGCATGAGGTCATGTGAATCACAAACGCTATTCTTCACAAAAGTAAAGTGTGAAAAGTTTCCATGGGCTAAAATGACTGGAAAAAAGGAACATAATACTTTAAACTCACACCTTTCTTGACCTTTTACTTCCTTTTGCAGCTCAACAAATGTCGTTAATGCTATTTGAGGCTCTTTGTTCTGTGTTACCGATCTCGAATTGTGTTTCATGGACAGGTCTTCCTGAATACGTTCTCTTTTGCATGCTGTAATTTTGATGTCTCCATTTCCTAGAAATGAATGGGAAATCTATATATACAGACTGACTTAGAAGAATATACAAACTCCTAATCCTTCTGCCATTCTCCGAGTCTGGTGCTATTTGTAGCAAGTGTCTCACTATCGCTTCAATGGTGTCAAGCTGTCAGTGAAATGGGAAACAATCTGATCCAGGTGTGAAGATGTAGAGCAGAAAATGATGCTAAATTGTGACAGTAGTAACCCAGTTCATCCTAAGGAGCAGATGGAATTGATTATTTATCACCCTATCAAGAACTTGATGCTTGATTTACCATTGTTCCAGTGACTATCATTCACCCTACAGATAACCAGAGAAAAGATTCCTTATAGAACCTACACTGTTTTTTTTTTTTTTATTAGTATGTCCCTGGTTGTCACCCTATTGTACCAGGATCATTCTTTTCTTCTGAGATAGATGACAGAGCACGAACATCCTCAAATAACATTGGCTAACTCCCCCAGAGTCCTTGACCAGACCATTTATCTACAGAAATACATTTTTAACACCTTCAAAACAAAGGAATCCAGCATATGGCAGTTAATTTGGATCTTAACAACTCTGTACTTTGAAAAGACAAATGATCAGCAAGCTGTTTCAAACCTTAACCTATAATTTGAGAGGAATAATTTATTATCCAAACAAAACTCCTTTAATTAATCAAAACTTAACATTAAATTCAGAATTAAGTCATGCCACTAAGCCATCTGTTTCCAAGTACACACAGACATTCTCCTCTCCTACTGACAAAATACTTTCTCCTATGTAAGTTTGCAAACAGGTGTTTTTTAAAACTTAATTAAACTCAGACATTGTGTTATTCATTAAACATAGGTTAATGACTTTTAATCAAGAGTTGGCTGGAATAAAAAGCTAATCAACATTTCTGTGAAAGAGAAAGGCAATGGATAATTAAGAATATAGCAAGAAAAGAAGTGATCAACTTGTCAGGCACAGAATGACAAAGAAGGGAAAGTTTGTCTCATTGGTAACAATGACAAAATTCACCTGATCTGCCATGAAATCATGATCCAACCTTCCACTATTTAACTTCTAGACTTTTTAAGGAAATTGGACTTCAGTTATCAAGTAATTTTGAACACACAGAATGCAAATAAGCCTGGGAAAGAAGAAAAATCTGAATCATTTATGAGTGAACAAAAGTAGATGTCCTAAAGCATGCCTCAATAAGCATGCCTCATGGAATGGTTCAAAATTTACTAATGATACTATAAAACTATACCTGCTAATAGGAAAGAGGAGAGAAAATATTAAATACAGTCAAACAGAATTTAAAAATCTGTATATAGCTCTTTCCCTTAGGGAGGTATAGCTTATATATTTCAGGAGCTTCTGAAAGCATTGTTGTATTACAAGTGAAGATAAATGATGATTCAGGATTAATGTTACATTATCCCTACTGCCTACAATGTAAGAAGGTAAATAATTATGTGTTGCATCTAATTTTATATAAACTTAAATTTAAAATAATTTAGGTGCATCCCAAGTACCTGTTTAGTAGGAAAATTTGTTCCCCCAGTATGTTAGGTTTGGAAAGTTTTCCTTTACTCTTGTGGTCCAAATTAATTTGGTCCAAGAACTTTAAAAGACACTCATAGTGGACTATGGATACAATTCAATAGACTAGATTCATAATATATTCCATGTCAGCCAATTGGAGGATAATTTTAGGTGAAGGGAAGAGCTGAGTTTTCTAGAGATCCCTTCCATAAGTTTTGAATCATGATTTAGTATTCATGTCAAAATATAAATAAATGCCTAGGAGCTATGTTTTAAAATGTGTTTTTCCAACACTTCTCATTACAACGCCCATGTTTCCTGAATGTAGCTATTCTAAAGCCATTCATTTCAACACCTACTTCTTTCTTTTCTTTTTCTCTTTCTTCTCCTTTCTTCCTTGCTTCCCTCTACCTTACCCACTTTTCCACCTTTACTCCTTTGTTTGGTTCTAATACATTATGTTTATTTAAAACATATCTTTACCAAGTTTCCATTTCCAGTTGAGATAGACCAAATTTTATGAAAAACTAAAACAGTGAGATAAAATTTTAAGACATATGTTTCAAATCACTGGAGAGCTACAAATACAGCAAGCAAGGAAGAAAATTCTGGATAGGAAAAAAACATATATAGAGAGGTCTACATTTATATAAAGCTATTAAGTAAAAATAAGCTGATATATTATTCCAGTCACTGCTATATAGGCATATCGGTCATTTGCATTTGAAGTTAACTCTAATGAGTAAAGTTATTCAGTGCTAGAATAGAGTCCAACCTAGCTTTGATGATTTAAATTTCACTAATTTTTGTGCCTCCACAGAGTACTTGAACTTCAGAACCTTTGAGGAAGGGACTGAGGAGAAATATATTATCAGAAAAATGCAAAGAGCAACCCTATGAAATTATCCAGTGTTTAGTTTTCTTCATCCTTCTGTGCTAGAAATTTAATTGGCTGTTGGGGAAGCTTCATGTCCATTTTCGTGCTCTCAGATGACGTAGAATAATAATTGAGGACTCTATTAATAACTCTGCCAAAGGAGACAATATTGAATTTATATTTCAGGAACTGGCCTGTAAGGGATCGCTAAGCTCCTCACTAGCTGTGTAACATTGTCAAGTACTCTACCCTCTAGGAGCCTCAATATTTTCATCAATTTGATGAATCATGTAAACGATTATAACAATTACTACCAGAGGGTGGGGTCAAAATGGCAGGGCCAAGATGGCAGACTAGAAGCAGCTCATCTGTGCGGCTCTCTTGGAGAGGAAACAAAAGGGCTGGTGAGACCAGGCATGGTGGCTAATGCCTGGGAAGCCAAGGTAGATGGATCACTTGGTCTCTGGTTCAAGACCAGCCTAGCCAACATGGTGAAACTCTGTCTCTACTAAAAATACAAAAATACAAAAATTGCCCAGCGTGGTTGGAGGCACCTATAATCTCAGCTACTCAAGAGGAGAATGCCTTGCACCTGGAAGGCAGAGCCTGCAGTGAGCCGAGATTATGCCACTACATTCCATCCTGGGTGCCAGAGTGAGACCCTGTCTCAAAAAAAAAAAAAAAAAAAAAAAAAAAGTGTGGGGGGTGGGCCTGGTGAACACTAACCCTGCACCAATCATCTGAGAAACAACACTGGGATCCATCAAGGCAGCAGGGGAACACAGAGAATAGAGAGGAGCAAAGCTGGGTGCCAGCCTATCTGGGTTCAGTGTGGAATCAGTGGAACGTCTCCTACACAGGAAAAGGTGAGTGAGTGAGAGCCCTCAGAGCAATTCACACTCACCACAGGCACCTGTGCAAGACTGGAAACAGGAGAATCCCATTGGCCACCCCACAACTCTATACCACGCTTCTAGAATGAGACAGAGAGCCACCTGGACATTTTGCTGGGGCAATTCTTTAGTCCAAGGAGATCACTATGAACCTTGAAGCACAGAGGGGAAGAGCACTGGTGCCATAGCCCCAGTAGAAGCTGCAGTTGTGGTGCCTGGGAGCAGTGAGATTGCTCTACCTCAACTTACCAGACAGGGTTTAGTGCACATTTCTGGCCCAGCCATCTTGCTTCTGCCTGAACTCAACCAGCAACTCCATCAACCCTCACCACTGGCAGTCAAGCAGCCAACACTTGCTAGGGCTTTGAGTCCAGCAGTCCTGTTTTTTGTAAACTCAGTTGGAGGGCACAGCCTCTTGTTGTCTTCAAAAACACCCAGATGGCAGACCACACAACTCCACCCACCTCCACCACTGGTAGCCAGGCAGGCAATGTTTGCTAAAGCTTTTGGCCCAGTGGCCCCACTTCTGTGTGAGCTCGACTGGAGGCTGCAGCTTCCTGTTTTCCCAGGAAACATCCAGATGGCAGGGCACATGACCCCACCAGCCCCTACCACTGTTAGCCAGGCAGGCAGCACCTGCTAGAGCTTCTGATCCAGTGGCCCTGCTTCTGTGTGAACTCAGCTATTGGGTGCAGCCTCCTCTTATCCCCAGGAAGCACCCAGATGGCAGGGTAGGTGACCCAAGGCATCCCCATCACTGACACCCAGACAGGCAATGCTTGCTAGAGCTTCCAACTCATTGGTCCTGCTTCTGTGAGAACTCAACTGGAGGGCACAGCTTCCTGTAGTCCCAGAAAACACCTGGATGGCACAGCACACAATTTCACCCATTCCTGCCACTGGTAGTAAGGCAGACAATGCCAGCTAGAGTCTCTGGTCTAGGTTCCTGCTTTTGTGGTAACTCAGTTAATGGGCACAGCATCCCACTGTCCCAGGAAGCACCTGGATGGCAAGGCAGATTATCCCCATTCCCATCCCCACTCCATGCTGGTAGCCAGGTGAGTCACACCTGCTATTGCTTCTGGCCCAGTAGACCTATTTCTGCCTGAATTTACCAGGGGGTGCATCTTCTTGTTGTCATTGAAACACTCAGATGGCAAGGTGAGCAACTCTACCCACCCCTGCCTCTCATAACCAGATAGGCCATACATGTTAGATCTTCCAAAACAGCACTCCCAATTCCACCTGAAATCTGCAGACAGGTGCAGCCCCATGTTTGCCAGGAAGCATACAGATAGCAGATTAGGTCCAACTTGGCAAAGGTATAGCTTGTCTGCCAACTGTCTCTGCCTGATGGAGCCCTGTGAAACAGAATACCCAACCCAAAGAAATGCATACATAGAGACAGTAATCAGAGAGGGATTCTCCAAGATCTAAGAGTGGACTAGAATTGAAGCCAGTCAACTGAATCCACATTGTCTTATACATCAAACCCCAAGTACATCAAAGAAGAAAAAAGCAAAAAATTCCATCCAAAGGACAGCAATGTCAAAGATTGAGAATACATCAGCCCACACAAATGAGAAAGAAACAGTGCAAGAACTCTGACAACTCAAAAAGTCAGCATGCCTTTTTAGCTCCAAACAACCACACTTGTTCCACAGAAATGGTTCTGATCAAGGCTAAATTGGCTGAAATGTCAGAAATAGAATTCGAAATACGTGTAGGAATGAAGATCATTGACATACAGCAGATAGTCAAAACTCAATCCAGGAAACCTAAGGATTACAATACAATAATACAGGAGATAATATACAAAATTACCATTATAAGAAAGAACGAAACTGATCTGATAGAACAGAAAACACACAAGAAAAATTTCATAATGCAATCACATGTATTAACAGCAGAATAATTGACCAAGCTGAAGAAAGAATATAAGAGCTTGAAAACTGGATCTCTGAAATAACTCAGACAAAAATAAGGAAAATCAATAAAGAATAATGAAAAAATCGGTCTTTGAGAAATGTGGGATTATGCAAACAGAGCAAATCTGTGGCTCATTAGTATCCTTGAAAGAGAGGCAGAGAAACCAAGCAACTTGGAAAATGATATTTCAGGATATCATTTATGAAAATTTTTCCAACCTCACTAGAGAGACCAACACTCAAATTCAAGAAAGTGAAAGGATCTTTGCAAAATACTACCCAAGACCATCCCAAAGACACACAGTCATCAGATTCTCCATGGTTAAAATGAAAGAAAAAGTGTTAAAGGCAGCTAGAGAGAAGGGGTAGGTCACCTACAAAGGGAACCTCGTCAGGCTAATAGCAGACCTGTCAATAGAAACTCTACAAATCAGAAGAGATTGAGGCCTACATTCAACATTCTTAAAGAAAGAATTTTCAAAAATATTTCATACCCAGCCGAACTAAGTTTCATAAGTGAAAGAGAAATAAAATCCTTTTCAGACAAGCAAATTCTGAGGGAATGTGTTACTACCAGATGTGCCCTACAAGAGATCCTGAAGGGAGACCTAAATATGGAAAAGATTGTGTTTATTGATTTGCGAATGTTGAACCAGCCTTGCATCCCAGGGATGAAGCCCACTTGAACATGGTGGATAAGCTTTTTGATGTGCTGCTGAATCTGGTTTGCCAGTATTTTATTGAGGATTTTTGCATCGATGTTCATCAGGGATATTGGTCTAAAATTCTCTTTTTTTGCTGTGTCTCTGCCAGGCTTTGGTATCAGGATGATGTTGGCCTCATAAAATGAGTGAGGGAGGATTCCCTCTTTTTCTATTGATTGGAATAGTTTCAGAAGGAATGGTACCAGCTCCTCCTTGAACCTCTGGTAGAATTCAGCTGTGAATCCATCTGGTCCTGGACTTTTTTTGGTTGGTAGGCTATTAATTATTGTCTCAATTTCAGAGCCTGCTATTGGTCTATTCAGGGATTCAACTTCTTCCTGGTTTAGTCTTGGAAGAGTGAAAGTGTCCAGGAAATTATCCATTTCTTCTAGATTTTCTAGTTTATTTGCATAGAGGTGTTTATAGTATTCTCTGATGGTAGTTTGTATTTCTGTGGGGTCGGTGGTGATATCCCCTTTATCATTTTTTATTGCGTCTATTTGATTCTTCTCTCTTTTCTTCTTTATTAGTCTTGCTAGCGGTCTGTCAATTTTGTTGATCTTTTCAAAAAACCAACTCCTGGATTCATTGATTTTTTTGAAGGATTTTTTGTGTCTCTACCTCCTTCAGTTCTGCTCTGATGTTAGTTATTTCTTGCCTTCTGCTAGCTTTGGAATGTGTTTGCTCTTGCTTCTGTAGTTCTTTTAATTGTGATGTTAGAGTGTCAATTTTAGATCTTTCCTGCTTTCTCTTGTGGGCATTTAGTGCTATAAATTCCCCTCTACACACTGCTTTAAATGTGTCCCAGAGATTCTGGTATGTTGTATCTTTGTTCTCATTGGTTTCAAAGAACATATTTATTTCTGCCTTCATTACGTTATGTACCCAGTAGTCATTCAGGAGCAGGTTATTCAGTTTCCATGTAGTTGAGCGGTTTTGATTGAGTTTCTTAGTCCTGAATTCTAGTTTGATTGCACTGTGGTCTGAGAGACAGTATGTTATAATTTCTGTTCTTGTACATTTGCTGAGGAGTGCTTTACTTCCAATTATGTGGTCAATTTTGGAATAAGTGTGATGTGGTGCTGAGAAGAATGTATATTCTGTTGATTTGGGATGGAGAGTTCTGTAGATGTCTATTAGGTCTGCTTGCTGCAGAGATGAGTTCAATTCCTGGCTATCCTTGTTAACTTTCTGTCTCGTTGATCTGTCTCATGTTGACAGTGGAGTGTTGAAGTCTCCCATTATTATTGTATGGGAGTCTAAGTCTCTTTGTAAGTCTCTAAGGACCTGCTTTATGAATCTGGGTGCTCCTGTATTGGGTGCATATATATTGAGGATAGTTAGCTCTTCCTGTTGAATTGATCCCTTTACCATTATGTAATGGCCTTTTTGTCTCTTTTGATCTTTGATGGTTTAAAGTCTGTTTTATCAGAGACTAGTATTGCAACCCCTGCTTTTTTTGTTCTCCATTTGCTTGGTAGATCTTCCTCAATCCCTTTATTTTGAGCCTATATATGTCTCTGCGTGTGAGATGGGTCTCCTGAATGCAGCAGACTGATGGGTCTTGACTCTTTATCCAGTTTGCCAGTCTGTGTCTTTTAATTGGAACATTTAGTCCATTTACATTTAAGGTTAATATTGTTATGTGTGAACTTGATCATGCCATTATGATATTAACTGGTTATTTTGCTCGTTAGTTGATGCAGTTTCTTCCTAGCCTCGATGGTCTTTACATTTTGGCATGTTTTTGCAACGGCTGGTACCAGTTGTTCCTTTCCATGTTTAGTGCTTCCTTCAGGGTCTCTTGTAAGGCAGGCCTAGTGGTGACTAAATCTCTAAGCATTTGCTTGTCTGTAAAGGATTTTATTTCTCCTTCACTTATGAAACTTAGTTTGGCTGGCTATGAAATTCTGGGTTTAAAATTCTTTTCTTTAAGAATGTTGAATATTGGCCCCCACTCTCTTCTGGCTTGTAAAGTTTCTGCTGAGAGATCTGTTGTTAGTCTGATGGGCTTCCCTTTGTGGGTAACCCGACCTTTCTCTCTGGCTGCCCTTAAGATTTTTTCCTTCATTTCAACTTTGGTGAATCTGGCAATTATGTGTCTTGCAGTTGCTCTTCTTGAGGAGTATCTTTGTGGTGTTCTCTGTATTTCCTGGATTTGAATGTTGGCCTGCCCTACTAGGTTGGGGAAGTTCACCTGGATGATATCCTGAAGAGTGTTTTCCAACTTGGTTCCATTTTCCCCCTCACTTTCAGGCACCCCAATCAGACGTAGATTTGGTCTTTTTACATAATCCCATACTTCTTGCAGGCTTTGTTCATTTCTTTTTCTTCTTTTTTCTTTTGGTTTCTCTTCTCGCTTCATTTTGTTCATTTGATCCTCAATCGCTGATAGTCTTTCTTCCAGTTGATCGAGTCAGTTACTGAAGCTTGTGCATTTGTCACGTATTTCTCGTGTCATGGTTTTCATCTCTTTCATTTCGTTTATGACCTTCTCTGCATTAATTACTCTAGCCATCAATTCTTCCACTTTTTTTTCAAGATTTTTAGTTTCTTTGCGCTGGGTACGTAATTCCTCCTTTAGGTCTCCAATATATAAACAGAATCAAAGACAAGAACCACATGATTATCTCAATAGATGCAGAAAAGGCCTTTGACAAAATTCAACAGCCCTTCATGCTAAAAACGCTCAATAAATTCGGTATTGATGGAACGTACCTCAAAATCATAAGAGCTATATATGACAAACCCACAGCCAATATCATACTGAATGGGCAAAAACTGGAAAAATTCCCTTCGAAAACTGGCACAAGACAGGGATGCCCTCTCTCACCACTCCTATTCAACATAGTGTTGGAAGTTCTGGCTAGGGCAATCAGGCAAGAGGAAGAAATCAAGGGTATTCAGTTAGGAAAAGAAGAAGTCAAATTGTCCCTGTTCGCAGATGACATGATTGTATATTTAGAAAACCCCATTGTCTCAGCCCAAAATCTCCTTAAGCTGATAAGAAACTTCAGCAAAGTCTCAGGATACAAAATTAATGTGCAAAAATCACAAGCAATCTTATACACCAGTAACAGACAAACAGAAAGCCAAAGCATGAATGAACTTCCATTCACAATTGCTTCAAAGAGAATAAAATACCTAGGAATCCATCTTACAAGGGATGTAAAGGACCTCTTCAAGGAGAACTACAAACCACTGCTCAGTGAAATAAAAGAGGACACAAACAAATGGAAGAACACACCATGCTCATGGATAGGAAGAATCAATATCGTGAAAATGGCCATACTGCCCAAGGTAATTTATAGATTCAATGCCATCCCCATCAAGCTACCAATGAGTTTCTTCACAGAATTGGAAAAAACTGCTTTAAAGTTCATATGGAACCAAGAAAGAGCCTGCATCTCCAAGACAATCCTAAGTCAAAAGAACAAAGCTGGAGGCATCACGCTACCTGACTTCAAACTATACTCCAAGGCTACAGTAACCAAAACAGCATGGTACTGGTACCAAAACAGAGATATAGACCAATGGAACAGAACAGAGTCCTCAGAAATAATACCACACATCTACAGCCATCTGATCTTTGACAAACCTGAGAGAAACAAGAAATGGGGAAAGGATTCCCTATTTAATAAACGGTGCTGGGAAAATTGGCTAGCCATAAGCAGAAAGCTGAAACTGGATCCTTTCCTTACTCCTTATACGAAAATTAATTCAAGATTGATTAGAGAGTTAAATCTTAGACCTAATACCATAAAAACCCTAGAGGAAAACCTAGGTAGTGCCATTCAGGACATAGGCATGGGCAAAGACTTCATGTCTAAAACACCAAAAGCAACGGCAGCAAAAGCCAAAATTGACAAATGGGATCTAATTAAACTAAAAAGCTTCTGCACAGCAAAAGAAACTACCATCAGAGTGAACAGGCAACCTACAGAATGGGAGAAAATTTTTGAAATCTACTCATCTGACAAAGGGCTAATATCCAGAACCTACAAAGAACTCAAACAAATTTACAAGAAAAAAACAAACAACCCCATCAAAAAGTGGGCAAAGGATATGAACAGACCTTTCTCAAAAGAAGACATTCATACAGCCAACAGACACATGAAAAAATGCTCATCATCACTGGCCATCAGAAAAATGCAAATCAAAACCACAATGAGATACCATCTCACACCAGTTAGAATGGCAATCATTAAAAAGTCAGGAAACAACAGGTGCTGGAGAGGATGTGGAGAAATAGGAACACTTTTACACTGTTGGTGGGATTGTAAACTAGTTCAACCATTATGGAAAGCAGTATTGCGATTCCTCAAAGATCTAGAACTAGATGTACCATATGACCCAGCCATCCCATTACTGGGTATATACCCAAAGGATTATAAATTATGCTGCTATAAAGACATATGAATACGTATGTTTATTGTGGCACTATTCACAATGGCAAAGACTTGGAATCAACCCAAATGTCCATCAGTGACAGACTGAATTAAGAAAATGTGGCACATATACTCCATGGAATACTATGCAACCATAAAAAAGGATGAGTTTGTGTCCTTTGTAGGGACATGGATGGAGCTGGAAACCATCATTCTTAGCAAACTATCACAAGAACAGAAAACCAAACACCGCATGTTCTCACTCATAGGTGAGAACTGAACAATGAGATCACTTGGACTCGGGAAGGGGAACATCGCACACCAGGGCCTATCATGGGGAGGGGGGAGGGGGGAGAGATTGCATTGGGAGTTATACCTGATGTAAATGACGAGTTGATGGGTGCTGACGAGTTGATGGGTGCAGCACAGAAACATGGCACAAGTATACATATGTAACAAACCTGCACGTTATGCACATGTACCCTAGAACTTAAAGTATAATAATAATAAAAAATAAAAAAAAATATAGAAAAGAAAGACCACTATCAGCCACTACAAAAACATACTTAAGTACATAGACCAGTGGCACTATGAAGCAGCAACACAAAATGTCAGCATAATAACTAGTGAACAACATGATGACAGGATCAAACCCACACATCTCAATAGTAACCTTAAATGGAAGTGGATTAAATGTCTCAATTAAAAGACACAGAGTGGCTAGTTAGATAAAGAAGCAAAATTCAACAGTATGCTGTCTTTGAGAGATCCATTTCACATGCAATGACACCCATAGGCACAAAGTAAAGGGATGGACAAAAATTTACTAAGCAAATCAAAACCATAAAAAGGCAGGAGTTGCTGTTCTAACTTCAGACAAAACAGACTTTAAACCAACAAAGATAAAAAATCATAAAGAAGGGAATTACATATTGGTAAATGGCTCAATGGCTAAACCACAAAACCTCACTATCTTAAATATATGTGCACCATCACAGGAGCATCCAGATTCATAAAGCAAGTTCTTAGAGACCTACAAGAAGACCTAGATATCCACATAATAATAGAGGCAGACTTTAATACCCTACTAACATTTTAGACAGACCATCAAGGCAGAAAACTACTGAAGATATCTGTGATTAAATGGACCTAATAGACATCTACATAACTTTCCACCAAAAAACAACAGAATACACATTCTTCTTATTTGCACATGGCACATACTCTAAAATTAAACACACAATAAGGCATAAAATAATTATCAGCCAATTAAAGAAAACAAATCATATCAACAATGCTACCATACCACAGTGCAATAAAAATAGTAATCAATGCTAAGAAAGTCACTCAAAACCATACAATTACATGGAAATTAACCTGCTCCTGAATAACTTTTGAGTAAATAATGAAAATAAGGCAGAAATCAAGAAAGCATTTGAAACTAATGTGAAAAAAAGCTACAACATATGATAATCTCTGGGACACAGCAAAGCAATGTTAAAAGGGAAGTTTATAGCACTAAATGCCTACATCAAAAAGTTACAAACACCTTAAATTAAAAACCTAACATCACAATTAGAGGGATTAGAAACAAGAGAAATCCAACCCCAGGCTAGCAGAAGACAAGAAATAACCAAAATCTGAGCTGAATTGAAGGAAACTGAGACATGAAAAAACATTCAAAAAATCATAGAATCCAGGACCAGTTTTTTTTTTTTTTGAAAGAATTAATTAGATAGACCATCAACTAGACTAATTAAAAAAAAAAAGAAGAAGATAGAATATCTAAATAAACACAATCCAAAATTATAAAAAGGGATCTTACCCCTGACCCCACAAAAATATAAAAAACCTCAGAGACTATTATGAACACCTTTATGTACACAAGCTAGAAACCTAGAAGAAATAGATAAATTCCTGGAAACATATAACATTTTGAGATTGAAGCAGGAAGAGACAGAATCCCTCAACAGACCAATATTTAGTTCTGAAATTGAATCCATAATAAAAAGCCTGGGATCACATTGATTCACAGGTGAATTCTACCTGATGTATAATAAAGAATTGGTACCATTCCTGCCGAAATTATTCTAAAAAATTGAGGAGAACTCCTTGATAACTCATTCTATGAGGCCAGCATCATTTTGATACCAAAACATGGCAGAGACACAACACAAAAATAAAACTTCAGGCCAACATCTTTGATAAACACAGATGCAAAAATAATCAACAGAATACTAGCAAACTGAATCCAGCAACACATCAAAAAGCTAATTTGCCCCAGTCAAGTAGACTTTTATTCCTGGGATGCAATGTTTGTTCAGCATACGCAAATCAATCAATGTGATAAACATAACTAAAATCAAAAACCACAGGATTATCTCAATAAATGCAGTAAGGCTTTCAATAAAATTCAACAGCCCTTAATGTTAAAAGTCCTCAACAAACTAGGCATTGAAGGAACATACCTCAAAATAATAAGAGTCATCTATGACAAACTCGCAGTCAACATTATACTCAGTGGGCAAAAGCTAGAAGCACTCCCACTGAAAACTGGCACAAAAAACGATGCCCTCTTTCATCGCTATTATTCAATATAGCACTGGAAATCCTAGCCAGAGCACTTAGCTAACAGAAAAAAATAAAAGGCTCCAAATTGGAAGAGAGGAAGTCCAACTATCCCTGTGTGCAAATGATATAATTCTATACCTAGAAATCCCCATAGCTTCTGCTCAAAACTTGCTTGATCTGATAAACAACTTCAGCAGAGATTCAGGATACAAAATTAATGTACAAAAATCAGTAACATTCCTAGACATCAACAACATCCAAGTTGAAAGCCAAATCAAGAACGCAATCTCATTCACAATAACCACAAAAAGTATAAAATACCTAGGAATCCAGCTAACCAGGGAGGTGAAAATTTTGTATAACATAAATTAAAAAACACTGGTCAAAGAAATCAGAGATCACACAAACAAATGGAACAACATTCCATCCTCATAAATAGGAAGAATCAACATTGTTAAAATGGCTGTACTATTCAAAGCAATTATAGATTCAATGCTATTCCTTTCACACTGCCAATGACATTCTTCACAAAACTAGAAAAGAAAAACTATTTTAAAATTCATATGAAACCAAACAGGAATCCAAATAGCCAATTCAATCCTAAGGACAAAGAACAAAGCTGGAGGCATCACACTGTCTACCTTCAAACTATACAAGGCTACAGAACCAAAACAGCATGGTATTGATAAGAAAATGAGCACATAGACCCACGAAACAGAAGAGAGGGCCACACATCTATAACCATCTGATTTTCACCAAAATCTACAAAAACAAGCAATGAGGAAAGGACTCCCTATTCAATAAGTGGTGCTGGGATAACTGGCTAGCCACAGGCAGAAGACTGAAAGTGGAACCCTTTCTTACACCTTATACAAGAATCAACTCAAGAGGAATTAAGAATTAAATGTAAAACCTAATACCAAAAAAAATGCTTGAAGATAACCTAGGAAATACCATTCTGGACATAGGACCTGGCAAAGATTTCATAATGAAAATGCCAAAAGCTAATGTCTCCCAGCCCCCACCCTCCACACACAAACAAAACTGACAACTAGAAACCTAACTAAACTAGCTAGCTTCTACAGAGTAAGCAGACAACCTTCAGAATGGAGAAAATTTTTGCAAACTATGCATCCAACAAAGGTCTTATATCCAGAATCTTAAGGAAATTAAGCAAATTTACAAGCAAATACCTCAAAAAAATTTATTAAAAAGTGGGCAAAGGATATGAACAAGCAATTTAAAAAATACATACACGTGGGCAACAAGCATATGAAAAAATGCTCAATGTCACTAATCATTAGAGAAATGCAAATCAAAATCACAATGAGTTACCAACTCATACCAGTCAGAATGGCCATTATTAAACGGCAAAAAATAACAGATGCTGGTGAGGTTTCAGAGAAAAGAGAACATTTATACACTGTTGGTGGGAGTGTAAATTATCTTGACCATTATGGAGAATAGTTAGGTGATTTCTTAAAGAACTCAAACAGAATTATCATTTGACCCAGCAATCCCGTTATTGAGTATATACCCAAAGGACTATAAACTATTCTACCATAAAGACACATGCATGTGTATGTTCATTGCAGCAGTATTCAAAAAGGCAAAGACATGGAATAAACCTAAATTCTCATCAATGGTACACTGGATTAAAAAATGTGGTATACATACACCAAGAATTAGTAGGGAGCCATAAGAAATGAAAGCATGTCTTTTTCAGCAACATGGATGGAGCTGGAGGCCATTATCGTAAGCCAACTGACACAGGAACAGAAAACTAAATCCACATGTTCTTACTTATAATTCAGAACAAAACTTCGAGTACATGCGGACACAAAGAAGGAAACAACAGACACCAGGGCATACTTGAGGGTGGAAGGTGGAAGTTGAGGATCAAAAAACTACCTATCAGGTACTATGCTTATTACCTGGGTAACAAAATGATCTGTAAGTCAAACTCCTGTAATATGCAATTTGCCTATATAACAAACCTGCACATATATCCCTGCACCTAAAATAAAGTTTAAGTAATAATAACTACCATCTATTTATTATGTAACTAAATTGAAATAATATTAAAGTTTTTTAAAATATTTTTAATTTATTTTAAAATGCTAACAAAATTAACAACATTATTGTTATGTTTGCTACACATCAGCCAAAATTTGCTGCAATTCCATGAGTTCATTCTAAGTATCCCTGAAGGGCCAAGCATTTCTATACCTGTGGTGAGTACTCTATGCACTAGAGACCTCACTGACCCTATTGCTCATTAAGGTCTTCTTCATTTGTTTTTGAGATGTTCCCAGGACATCACCTACATTATCTCCTTTTACTCAGCTGCTTCCTCAGCCTGTTGACAAGTACCTGTCTCTGTTACCAATGACCCTTTAAGATAGTTGGAAAGGTGAGCACAGTTGGGATTCACCAATGACACTCACTCTCTTCACAGGGATGAGGATAGTGATATTGGGACAGCCTCACCCTGAATTCAGTCCTAACATAAAAGTATTGTTCATAGAGGGCAATAATACTTAGTAAGAACTTACGGTGTATGTGCTGTATAAAAACTGTCATAAAATGGAAGTTCAAAAGAAAGAACAATTTGTGTGTCTATGCCCTATTCTAGGAAGGATCCTTGCTTGACTTGATATTATGAGGACAGCTCAACTTTCTTCTCTTCACCCATCCCTAAAACACACACACACATTCTCTCTCTCTCTCTCTGTTCCTGAAATAACCTAAGCCATCTTCATAGTTTTGCACCTAGGTCAATCAAAACTTATTTGGAAATAATAATTTTTTTCTTCACTCCCACCTTTCTAAATTCTCACTTTCTGATCCAATGTTAACTTCCAAAAATGGCTGAATATTGTGTTTCATTTTTTTCAAAAGAAAACTACCCCCTCACTCTCAATTGCATGCTCAATTTTTTTTGATATAAGAATCCCAACGTCTTCCAAGAAGGGTACAGTTCTGGGTTCGTCCATATTATGCCAATTTAAGTTTGCAAAAGCCTTTTTGCTGTTGAAATTATTGGATTATATGACATCAGTCATTAATTACTGCTGAAGAGCAGAAATCTATGAGAATAAAATTGGCCTAAGAATGTCCAGTTGAGGAGAGAAGTCTTCAGGGGTAGGACGTTTCATACAGGCAGCATAAACTCAGGGGATGCAGGACTCTAGGAGGAAGAATGTGGAAGCTGAATTTGTGCCCCGTCAGTCATGGTGGGTGAATGGTATGGTTTGGTTGTGTGCCACCCAAATCTATCTTGAATTGTAGCTCCCAAAATCACCACCCATGGTAGGAGGGACAGGGTGGGAGGTAATTGAATCACAGTGTCAGGTCTTTTCTATGCTGTTCTTGTGATAGTGAGTAAGTCTCATGAGACCTGATTATTTTGTAATGGGAAGTTCCCCTGCACACGTTCTCTTGCCTGCCACCATGTAAGAAGTGACTTTGCTCCTCATTTACCTTCTGCCATGATTATGAGGCCTCCCCACCCATGTGGAACTGTGAGTCAATTGAATCTCTTTAAATAAATAAATAAATTACCTAGTCTCTGGTATATCATTATTAACAGTATGAGAACAGACTAATATAGTTAATGTAACATACTTAACCAGAAGACTCCCAGTCAAACATGTAGAGAGAGAGACATGGGAAAATAAACAAATTAAACAAACAATAGGAATAAAGTAGGATATCATAGGCATCCAAAAATTAAGAATTTCACAAGAATATGTCTATTTTCCTGTGAGGATTTGCTGAAAGAGAGAGATTAGAAGTAACTCAAATTCTAAAAGCCACAAGCAGTGTTTACATTTATTCATTCCAACATTCTCATCTAATACAGGAGGAAACTATTGTCCATAGGAGTTAGGTCCACAGAGATTATGTTACTAATCCAGTGGCATAAAGGGATTATTTCAAAACCATAAGAAGCTTATCATCAGTCATACATTCCTGAAATGGTTTGGCTGTGTCCCCACCCAAATATCATCTTGAATTCCCATGTGTTGTGGGAGGGACCTGGTGGGAAGTCATTGAATCATGGGGCAACTTTCCTTTGCTGTTCTTATAAAGGTGAATAAGTCTCATGAGATCTGATGATTTTAAAAAGAGGAATTCCCCTGTACAAGCTCTCTCTCTTTGCCTGCTGCCATCTACGTAAGATGTGACTTGCTCTTCTTTGCCTTCAATCATGATTGTGAGGCTTCCTCAGTCAGGTGGAACTGTAAGTCCAATTAAACCCATTTCCTTTGTAAATTTCCCAGTCTCTGATATGTCTTTATCAGGAGCATGAAAATGGACTAATACAGTAAATTGGTACCAGTAGAGTGAGGTGCTGCTGAAAAGATACCCAAAAGTGTGGAAGCAATTTTGGAACTGGGTAACACGCAGACACTGAAACAGTTTGGAGGTCTCAGAAAACAGAAAAATGTGAGAAAGTTTGGATGACTTTGATCAAAATGCTGATAATTATATGGACATTAGGGTCCAGACTGAGGTGGTCTCAGATGGAGATGAGGGACTTTTTGGGAACTAGAGCAAAGGTGACTCTTGTTATGTTTTAGCAAAGAGACTGGTGGCATTTTCCCCCTGGCCTAGAGATATGTAGAACTTTGAACTTAAGAGGTGATTTAGGGTATCTGGTAGAAGAAATTTCTAAGCAGCAAAGCATTCAAGATGTGACTTGGGTGCTGTTAAAAGCATTCCATTTTATAAGGGAAACAGAACATAAAAGCTCAGAAAATCTGCAGCCTGACGATGCAATAGAAAAGAAAATCCCATTTTCTGAGAAGAAATTAAAGCCTGCTGCAGAAATTTGCTTAAGTTACAAGGAGCCGAATGTTAATCCCCAAGACAATGAGGAAAATATCTTCAGGGGATGTCAGAGACCTTTGTGACAGCCACTCCCATTACAGGCCCAGAGGCCTAGGAGGTAAAAGTGGTTTCACAGTCTGGGCCCAGGGCCCTCATGCTGTATGCAGCCTAGGGACTTAATGCCCTGCATTTGAGTCACTCCAGCCATGGCTGAAAGGGGCCAAGATAGAGCTCAGGCCCTGGCCTCAGAGGGTGCAAGCCCCAATCCTTGGCAGCTCCCAGGGGGTGTTGAGCCTGTGAGTGTACAGCAGTCAAGAATTGAGGTTTGAGAACCTCCACCTAGATTTCAGAAGATGTATGGAAATGCCTAGATGTCCAGTCATGTTTGCTCCAAGGGCGAGGTGCTCATGGAGAACCTCTACTAGGGCAGTGCAGAAGGGAAATGTTGGGTCAGAGCTCCCACACAGAGTCCCTACTAGGGCACTGCCTAGTGGAATTGTGAGAAGAGGGCCACCATCCTCCAGACCACAGAATGGTAGATCCACTGACAACTTGCTCCATGAGCTGGGAAAAGCTGGACACACTTGACACCAACCCATGAAAGCAGCTGGGAGGAAGGTTATGCCCTGCAAAGCCACAGGGTTGGAGCTGCCCAAGACCACAGGAATCCACCTTTTGCATTTGTGTGACCTGGATGTGAGACATGGAGTCAAAGGAGATTATTTTGGAGCTTTAAGATTTGACTGACCCACTGGATTTTGGACTTTCATGGTGCCTATAGCCCCTTTGTTTTGGCCAATCTCTCTCATTTGAAATGGCTGTGTTTACCCAATGCCTGTACCCCTGCTGTATCTAAAAAGTAATGAACCTTTTGATTTTACAGGCTCATAGGTGAAAGGGACTTGACTTGTCTCAGATGAGACTATGGACTGTGAACTGTTGAGTTAATGCTGAAATGAGTTAAGACTTTGGGGGACTATTGAGAAGGCATGACATGACTGTTTTTTAAATGTGAGGATGTGAGATTTGGGAGTGACCATGGGCAGAATGATAGAGTTTGGCTCTGTCCCCACCTAAATCTCACCTTGAATTCCCACATGTTGTGGAGGGACCCTGTGGGAGGTAATTGAATCATGGGACAAGTCTTTCCCATGCTGTTCTTGTGATAGTGAATAAGTCTCATGAGATCTGATGGTTTTATACAGTGGAATTTCACTGCACAAGCTCTCTTTGCCTGTTGCCTTCCATGTAAGACATGACTTGCTCCTCCTTGCCTTCTTCCATGATTGTGAGGCTTCCCCAGCCATATGGAAGTGAAAGTCTAAATAAACCTCTTCTTTTATAAATTGCCCAGTCTCGGGTATTTCTTTATCAGTAGTATCAAAACAGACTTATACAATTCCTTTGCTTTATTTTGTTTTCTCTACCACTTTTACACCAGATATATCTAATCTTTGTAGTTCATGTGGATAGCTAAGGAAGAAACATGAACAAGACAGAGATAAATTCTGATAGCATGTGGAATCTTCTCTTTAGTGTATTCTGCTTTTAAATTGTATATTTTCTATTGGTTTTAAATCTCCTGTCCTTTTCTCCTCCCTTCCTCCAGTCTTCCCCTCCTCCTCCCTTCTCTCCCACTCTTTTTTTCTCTTCCTTTTCCTCCTCTACATCTCCTTCTCTTTTCCTTCCTTCCTTCATCTCTCCCTTCCTGTCTTTGTCTTGCTGTATATCCTTTCTTTCTCTACAAGTTTTCTTTTTCTTTTCTAATTTAGTCTTTCCCACTGAAATGTCTTGGTTGCTTTTTCCATCTTTTTATTTGGTCTTCCTTTTTTTCCAATAGTGTCTGATGGAAGGGGAAATATTTAATTGAGAGTGCAATAAAAAGATTACATGGCTCTATAATTATGAAATGAAATGAAAATGATGAAAGTGATGTCCACGGGTTAATATCAAAGAGCTAATCTTATTCACTAATGGAATAGTTCAATCCTCACATAAGATTATATTTAAAATAAGAAGATATCATAACTTATAAGTCATAGCTTGTCATAAGACAAATGGAATTCTCCTTTCATTCTTTTTAAGCCACATGTTCATTTTTATCAATGTTTTTAAAAAGTTCTCATTAACTAAATAGCTGTGTTTTCTTTTATTTGGTGAGCTCAAGATTCAATCACTATGAAGCCTCTTGACATTTCTTAATAGAGATGTTTCCAAGCTTCCTTTGGCGATTTGGGAAAAGGGAAATGGTTGTTAAAGAGAATTTCTGAAGTTTAAGTTTGGTTGCTATAGGATCTATTACAGAAAATATTTTGTTCTTTGTTAAATTGGTATGGTAATTAGCAGCCATGTTTTAGTTTCTCACTGAATCCACTATACATAAAAAAAGAATACTATTCTCTAATGGGCACTGATAGAGATTCTAGCTGCATGCAGACTTCTTTCTCTGCCCATCCCCACTATTGAAGTTGCAAGAAAGCACTTAATAATTTTTATTTAAGAATTATTTTGTAAGTATGTGTTGAATTAAATGCATTTGTTGTCAGAAGAGTCATTCAAATTCTGTTCTTCTTATTTATGGCTTGGTGATATGAGAAAGGTTTTTTAAACCTCAGCTTTCCTATTTGTATTTAGGTATAATCACAATACTTGCCTCCTGCTCTAAATAAGATATTTATATGAGAAAATTAATGTAGTATTTTGCCTACTGCTTGTGTCAGATAAAACACTTTATAGATGTTCATTGCAATGATAATTGTGATATAATTCACACTTTTAAAAATACTAATGAGTGGGGGCGGAGCAAGATGGCCGAATAGTAACAGCTCCAGTCTACAGCTCCCAGCCAGCACCAGCAACACAGAAGACAGGTGATTTCTGCATTATCACCTGAGGTACTAGGTTCATCTCACTGGGGAGTGCCAGACAATCAGTGCTGGTCAGCTGTTGCAGCCCAACCAGCGAGAGCTGAAGCAGGGCGAGGCATCGCCTCACCTGGGAAGCACAAGGGGGAAGGGAATCCCTTTTCCTAGCCAGGCGAACTGAGACACACAACACCTGGAAAATCGGGTAACTCCCACCCCAATACTGCGCTTTAAGCAAACGGGCACACCAGGAGATTATATCCCACACCTGGCCAGGAGGGTCCCACGCCCACGGAGCCTTCCTCTTGCTAGCACAGCAGTCTGCGATCTAACCACAAGGCAGCAGCGAGGCTGGGGGAGGGGGACCCGCCATTGCTGAGGCTTAAGTAGGTAAACAAAGCCCTGGGAAGATCAAACTGGGTGGAGCTCACAGCAGCTCAAGGAGGCCTGCCTGTCTCTGTAGACTCCACCTCTGGGGACAGGGCACAGCTAAAAGACAACAACAAAAACAAAAAAGCAGCAGAAACCTCTGCAGACGCAAGCGACTCTGTCTGACAGCTTTGAAGAGAGCAGTGGATCTCCCAACACGGAGGTTGAGATCTGAGAATGGACAGACTGCCTGCTCAAGTGGGTCCCTGACCCGAGTAGCCTAACTGGGAGACATCCTCCACTAGGGGCAGACCGACACCCTACACCTTACACGGTAGAGTACACCCCTGAGAGGAAGCTTCCAAAGCAAGAATCAGACAGGTACACTCGCTGTTCAGCAGTATTCTATCTTCTGCAGCCTCTGCTGCTGATACCCAGGCAACCAGGGTCTGGAGTGGAACTCAAGCAATCTCCAACAGACCTACAGCTGAGGGTCCTGACTGTTAGAAGGAAAACTAACAAACAGGAAGGACACCCACACCAAAACACCATCAGTACGTCACCATCATCAAAGACCAGAGGCAGATAAAACCACAAAGATGGGGAAAAAGCAAGGCAGAAAAGCTGGAAATTCAAAAAATGAGAGCGCATCTCCCCCTCCAAAGGAACACAGCTCATCGCCAGCAACGGATCAAAGCTGGATGGAGAATGACTTTGACAAGATGAGAGAAGAAGGCTTCAGTCCATCAAACTTCTCAGAGCTAAAGGAGGAATTACGTCCCCAGTGCAAAGAAACTAAAAAACTTGAAAAAAGAGTGGAAGAATTGATAACCAGAATAATTAATGCAGAGAAGGCCATAAACAAACGGACAGAGATGAAAACCATGACACGAGAAATACATGACAAATGCACAAGCTTCAGTAACCGACTCGATCAACTGGAAGAAAGAGTATCAGCGATTGAGGATCAAATGAATGAAATGAAGCAAGAGGAGAAATCTAAAGAAAAAAGAAGAAAAAGAAATCATCAAAGCCTGCAAGAAGTATGGGATTATGTAAAAAGACCAAATCTACAGCTGATTGGGGTGCCTGAAAGTGAGGGGGAAAATGGAACCAAGTTGGAAAACACTCTTCAGGATATCATCCAGGAGAACTTCCCCAACCTAGTAGGGCAGGCCAACATTCAAATCCAGGAAATACAGAGAACACCACAAAGATACTCCTCGAGAAGAGCAACTCCAAGACACATAATTGCCAGATTCACCAAAGTTGAAATGAAGGAAAAAATCTTAAGGGCAGCCAGAGAGAAAGGTCGGGTTACCCACAAAGGGAAGCCCATCAGACTAACAGCAGATCTCTCGGCAGAAACTCTACAAGCCAGAAGAGAGTGGGGGCCAATATTCAACATTCTTAAAGAAAAGAATTTTAAACCCAGAATTTCATATCCAGCCAAACTAAGTTTCATAAGTGAAGAAGAAATAAAATCCTTTACAGACAAGCAAATGCTTAGAGATTTAGTCACCACTAGGCCTGCCTTACAAGAGACCCTGAAGGAAGCACTAAACATGGAAAGGAACAACCGGTACTAGCCGTTGCAAAAACATGCCAAAATGTAAAGACCATCGAGGCTAGGAAGAAACTGCATCAACTAACGAGCAAAATAACCAGTTAATATCATAATGGCAGGATCAAGTTCACACATAACAATCTTAACCTTAAATGTAAATGGACTAAATGCTCCAATTAAAAGACACAGACTGGCAAACTGGATAAAGAGTCAAGACCCATCAGTCTGCTGCATTCAGGAGACCCATCTCACACGCAGAGACATACATAGGCTCAAAATAAAGGGATGGAGGAAGATCTACCAAGCAAATGGAGAACAAAAAAAGCAGGGGTTGCAATACTAGTCTCTGATAAAACAGACTTTAAACCATCAAAGATCAAAAGAGACAAAGAAGGCCATTACATAATGGTAAAGGGATCAATTCAACAGGAAGAGCTAACTATCCTCAATATATATGCACCCAATACAGGAGCACCCAGATTCATCAAGCAAGTCCTTAGAGACTTATAAAGAGACTTAGACTCCCATACAATAATAATGGGAGACTTCAACACCCCACTGTCAACATTAGACAGATCAACGAGACAGAAAGTTAACAAGGATATCCAGGAATTGAACTCATCTCTGCAGCAAGCAGACCTAATACACATCTATAGAACTCTCCACCCCAAATCAACAGAATATACATTCTACTCAGCACCACATCACACTTATTCCAAAATTGACCACATAGTTGGAAGTAAAGCACTCCTCAGCAAATGTACAAGAACAGAAATTATAAAAAACTGTCTCTCAGACCACAGTGCAATCAAACTAGAACTCAGGACTAAGAAACTCAATTAAAACCACTCAACTACATGGAAACTGAATAACCTGCTCCTGAATGACTACTGGGTACACAACGAAATGAAGGCAGAAATAAAGATGTTCTTTGAAACCAATGAGAACAAAGATACAACATACCAGAATCTCTGGGACACATTTAAAGCAGTGTGTAGAGGGAAATTTATAGCACTAAATGCCCACAAGAGAAAGCTGGAAAGATCTAAAATTGACACTCTAACATCACAATTAAAAGAACTACAGAAGCAAGAGCAAACACATTCCAAAGCTAGCAGAAGGCAAGAAATAACTATGATCAGAGCAGAACTGAAGGAGATAGAGACACAAAACACCCTCCAAAAAATCAATGAATCCAGGAGTTGGTTTTTTGAAAAGATCAACAAAATTGATAGACTGCTACCAAGATTAATAAAGAAGAAAAGAGAGAAGAATCAAATAGACGCAATAAAAAATGATAAAGGGGATATCACCACCGACCCCACAGAAATACAAACTACCATCAGAGAATACTATAAACACCTGTACACAAATTAACTGAAAATCTAGAAGAAATGGATAACTTCCTGGACACTTACACTCTCCCAAGACTAAACCAGGAAGAAGCTGAATCCCTGAATAGACCAATAGCGGGCTCTGAAATTGAGGCAATAATTAATAGCCTACCAACCAAAAAATGTCCAGGACCAGATGGATTCACAGCTGAATTCTACCAGAGGTACAAAGAGGAGCTGGTACCATTCCTTCTGAAACTATTCCAATCAATAGAAAAAGAGGGAATCCTCCCTCACTCATTTTATGAGGCCAACATCATCTTGATACCAAAGCCTGGCAGAGACACAGCAAAAACAGAGAATTTTAGACCAATATTCCTGATGAATATCCATGCAAAAATCTTCAATAAAATACTGGCAAACCGGATCCAGCAGCACATCAAAAAGCTTATCCACCATGATCAAGTGGGCTTCATCCCTGGGATGCAAGGCTGGTTCAACATACGCAAATCAATAAACGTAATCCATCATATAAACAGAACCGAAGACAAAAACCACATGATTATCTCAATAGATGCAGAAAAGGCCTTTGACAAAATTCAATAGCCCTTCATGCTAAAAATGCTCAATAAATTCGGTACTGATGGAACGTATCTCAAAATCATAAGAGCTATTTATGACACACCCACAGCCAATATCATACTGAATGGGCAAAAACTGGAAAAATTCCCTTCGAAAACTGGCACAAGACAGGGATGCCCTCTCTCACCACTCCTATTCAACATAGTGTTGGAATTTCTGGCTAGGGCAATCAGGCAAGAGAAAGAAATCAAGGGTATTCAGTTAGGAAAAGAAGAAGTCAAATTGTCCCTGTTCGCAGATGACATGATTGTATATTTAGAAAACCCCATTGTCTCAGCCCAAAATCTCCTTAAGCTGATAAGAAACTTCAGCAAAGTCTCAGGATACAAAATTAATGTGCAAAAATCACAAGCATTCTTATACACCAGTAACAGACAAACAGAGAGCCAAAGCATGAATGAACTTCCATTCACAATTGCTTCAAAGATAATAAAATACCTAGGAATCCAACTTACAAGGGGTGTAAAGGACCTCTTCAAGGTGAACCACAAACCACTGCTCAGTGAAATAAAAGAGGACACAAACAAATGGAAGAACATACCATGCTCATGGATAGGAAGAATCAATATTGTGAAAATGGCCATACTGCCCAAGGTAATTTATAGATTCAATGCCATCCCCATCAAGGTACCAATGAGTTTCTTCACAGAATTGGAAAAAACTGCTTTAAAGTTCATATGGAACCAAAAAAGAGCCTGCATCTCCAAGACAATCCTAAGTCAAAAGAACAAAGCTGGAGGCATCACGTTACCTGACTTCAAACTATACTCCAAGGCTACAGTAACCAAAACAGCATGGTACTGGTACCAAAATAGAGATATAGACCAATGGAACAGAACAGAGTCCTCAGAAATAATACCACACATCTACAGCCATCTGATCTTTGACAAACCTAAGAGAAACAAGAAATGGGGAAAGGATTCCCTATTTAATAAATGGTGCTGGGAAAATTGGCTAGCCATAAGTAGAAAGCTGAAACTGGATCTTTTCCTTACTCCTTATACGAAAATTAATTCCAGATGGATTAGAGACTTAAATGTTTGACCTAATACCATAAAAACCCTAGAAGAAAACCTAGGTAATACCATTCAGGACATAGGCATGTGCAAGGACTTCATGTCTAAAACACCAAAAGCAACGACAACAAAAGCCAAAATTGACAAATGGGATCTCATTAAACTAAAGAGCTTCTGCACAGCAAAAGAAACTACCATCAGAGTGAACAGGCAACCTACAGAATGGGAGAAAATTTTTGCAATCTACTCATCTGACAAAGGGCTAATATCCAGAACCTACAGAGAACTCAAACAAATTTACAAGAAAAAAACAAACAACCCCATCAAAAAGTGGGCAAAGGATATGAACAGACATTTCTCAAAAGAAGACATTCATACAGCCAACAGACACATGAAAAAATGCTCATCATCACTGGCCATCAGAGAAATGCAAATCAAAACCACAATGAGATACCATCTCACACCAGTTAGAATGACAATCATTAAAAAGTCAGGAAACAACAGGTGCTGGAGAGGATGTGGAGAAATAGGAACACTTTTACACTGTTGGTGGGATTGTAAACTAGTTCAACCATTATGGAAAACAGTATTGCGATTCCTCAAGGATCTAGAACTAGATGTACCATATGACCCAGCCATCCCATTACTGGGTATATACTCAAAGGATTATAAATCATGCTGCTATAAAGACACATGCACACATATGTTTATTGCAGCACTATTCACAATAGTAAAGACTTGGAATCAACCCAAATGTCCATCAGTGACAGACTGGATTAAGAAAATGTGGCACATATACACCATGGAATACTATGCAGCCATAAAAAAGGATGAGTTTGTGTCCTTTGTAGGGACATGGATGGAGCTGGAAACCATCATTCTCAGCAAACTATCGCAAGAACAGAAAACCAAACACCGCATGTTCTCACTCATAGGTGGGAACTGATCAATCAGATCACTTGGACTCGGGAAGGGGAACATCACACACCGGGGCCTATGGCGGGGAGCGGGGAGTGGGGAGAGATTGCATTGGGAGTTATACCTGATTAGATGACGAGTTGATGGGTGCTGACGAGTTGATGGGTGCAGCACACCAACGTGGCACAAGTATACATATGTAAGAAACCTGCACATTATGCACATGTACCCTAGAACTTAAAGTATAATAAAAAAAATTTAAAAAAATAAAAATACTAACTTGTACAAATATATATTCTCTACATTTTCTTCTAACAAAATGTTTATATCTTTATCATATTGCTGAATATAGAAGGATGTTATGATTGCTTTATATTAATATTAAAGCACCCTTTCTGTTGCCTTAGGACTATAATGCCATTAGACTCACAGAACTCAAAGGAAAGTTAGAAATTATCTTCTTCATACAGTTGGCACTTGCCCTTATCTTTATGCCATGCCTCCTCCTACTTCTCATTTTTTCCTGTTTGAAATGCTGATATAATGGCAGGCGTTCTAGCAGTAATATCTTCTCATGAAGCAAGGTGAAAAGAAAGCCACAGGCTAAAGATGGTGGAAGAAAATGGTAGAAAAAGCCTCTGACATCATTGGCAACATGAAGCTGATATGTCATGCTATCCTGCCTGCTTCTGGACTTCAATTCCTAATTTTTCAACCTACTAGTATATACAGTCTCTTCATTAATGAAATCAGTTTCTATGGATGGCAACAGTTAGCAGAACACTAAGCCAAATTTTATTGGATTATTACACTATTTCTTTTTAGGAAACATTTTTGATACATGATAGATGTACATATTTTCTGAGTACATGTGTTAATTTAAAATATTCATGTAATCTGGAAAGCTCAAAACCATGTAATTGCGATGCCCATCACCTTAAATATTTGTTTAAATTCATTTCCTATACATGTCAAAATTCAGTTAAAAATGAGAAAGAATGAAGACCCTTTAATCTTTGCACCAGTTTTCTTCCTTTGGCTAAGCAACATCTGATAAACAAGAGTCTTCAAAAATAGATAAACTCTTTGCAGTTTTTAGCTGAAAGGAAGCCTGTTGCTGGGACATAGTGTTGATAATCTGAAGTAATCTGCAGCTTGCTCTGTCTTTAAAGAGCAAATATTTTCCTCTCACTTTGAACTTATGATTTTTCTTCACCTTCTGCTTTATTATAGATTATTACATGCTGGTTTGGGAAAAGTTGCAAGTGCACTGGATTTCTTTAACGTGATCTCACCTGTGTGTCCCATGCCCACTCCCTCCTGAGGCCTTCTTGGGTATTCCCCTGGATTCCCAGGGCTCCGTCAGAATAAATCTCAGCCAGGCATTCATGCCATTGGTATAACATGCTTCAGGATTACCACCATCCTTTTCATTTCTGTGCCATACAAGCTCTCATTGTATTATTTTCCCAGTATTCCCAGAGGAAAGGAAGATTGTTAATTCATCTTTAGTCACTAGTGATAGACTCTCATTTTGTATCTTCCCTAAAATGTTCCTTAGGATATTTTCATCTTTGTTGATCAATTTCTCTCTTGAACTACTATAGTTATTATAACCTGCACCAGCCACACAATTTAGCCCTTAATTACATAATACATCGTATTTCTCGAGATTTTTTGCATGTTTTCCCTCTCCTTCTAGATTGGTAAAACATTAAGTAATCATTATACCCTGCAACACAGATCTCTCAGCATTAGGCATACTAAATTTCAATTGATTGAACATTTAATATATTTCAAACTCTGTTATAATAAAATATGAACCTAATTCTCATTACATAGTTTGAAAATAATTATCTGAAGATATTGAGATACAAAGCTAAAATACATTGAGGAAAATGCTATAAGAAAATTGAGATGAGACACAATTTAGAATTACTATCTTGAAGCAAACAGAGATGTACATACTAGAAACTGAAGCTGGTTTAGACAATTATTAGCAAGAGGTATCCTTTGTGAAGATAAGTATATTTGAAATGAGGCACCATCACATTAAGTTTCTTGCAAAGATATTTGCATAATGTTAAAAAATATGCCATCATTTTGTGGAGAAGCATGCTATAAAATTATTTTCAAATAATGCTTTTGTATTTTAAATTTTATTCAATATTTAATGGGTATTTGCTTGATTGAAAACATATGTCAATTTGCATATCCACCCAGGAAAAGACTGTTTCTAAGTACTAACTAGGGGCACTGGTCACATCCTCAAATGTCATGGTAATTCTCACTGGGTATGTTCTGAACTGGTAGGTGAACATTATGACTTCTTTTCTCATTCTCATTGCTCCTTGTCAAAAAATCAATTTTATTTTAAAATTTAATTTCTATTTTTTTCTCAGCACCAGATTCATTTGGAATTCAGCTGTGATTATTTTAAAGCAGCAATGTCTTGGGAAAAAAATGAATGACACTGAGATGTTAGACACTGTCTGTAAATGAGGTTAATGTTGGGGAGTGAAAGTCTTTTAATGACTCTCACATCACAATAGCTAGGTCACTGTTCATTCTAGCATTTTATGAAAGGCCGGAAACCATGTTTGCACACAAAATCATAGTATATTACTTTTTAAATTTTTTCACTAGATAGAGAATTTGCAAGCCACTTATTCCATTCCTCCTGCTGTGGTTATTGCAGACTCATTCATTCAGCAATCAGCAATTCTTTTTTAGAGCCTATGACAGAACTGGCTGCTATGGGTACCAGAAATACACCATTAACACTAATACAGGACATACTAATTCACTTAGGGACCACTTGATGCTCAGATATTCATCTCTAATTCACTTGAACTCAGCCAAATCAAGAACCATGCATTCTGTGAGAGTCTGCAGATCTCAGAAATGGTTCTGCTCGTTCCTTACCTGTATGCTCTGTGGCTTGAGATCTCCTATTTCTACTATCTCCGTATTGCACTGAATGTAGAAAACAAATGTTTAACTTGCTTTCATAAGAAATTTTCTTTTAAGATATTCATATATATGGGCACAGTTTAATTAAAATTTGAGATATAGTAAGGTAAGTTATGTGGTGGTGTGTCCAAATTTTCACAGCACCAGGTGCTACTTTCTCTTAACTTCCATATCTTCTCCTCACTCTTTGCTTCTCCAGATTTCCCTCTGGATTAGTTTGCTAGGCTGCCTTAACAAATACCACAAACCAGGTATCTTAAAGTAACAGAAATTTATCCTTTCACAGTTCTGGAGACGAAAAGTTTAAAATGAAGGCAATGGCAGGACCGTTTTCTCTCCAGATCCTTTACAGAAGAATCTTTCTTTGCTTCTTCTGGCTTCTGGTAACCCCATATGTTACATGATTTGTGGCAGCATAATCACAATCTCTGCCTCCGTCTTCATATGACTGTCTTCCGGCTGTGTCTGTCTCCGCGTCTTTTCTCCTCTTCTTTGGAAACACACTAATCATATTACATTAGGTCCCACTCTACTCTAGTATGACTTCATTGTAACTTTGATATGGGAGGGGGTGCAGGGAAGTGCTTGGGGGCAAAGGGTGCGGTCCCTGGGGAGGGCTCCATGCTCTGGCCCGTGCCCACGGACCTAAGGGAGAATAGGCACTCCTGTTTTCATGCCCAAATGTTGCATTTCCCAAGACCACTCTGGCCCTCCACGCCCCCATCCCGTGCCTATAAAAACCCCGAGACCCTAGTGGTCACACACAAACGACCGGACGTTGAGAGGAATACACCAGCAGAAGCACACACCAACAGACTCTGGTAAGCCTTTAATCGCGAAATGATGTGAATGACGTGGAATTCAGCTGGGGGTGGTGGGAGGACAGTCCGCTGAGTGGCCCAACTCCAGGGGAAGACCACTTTTCCACTCCATCTCCCTTCTGGCTCCCATCCATCTGCTGAGAGCTACTTTTACCACTGGGTAAAACCTTTTACTCATTCTCCAAGCCCACTTGTTATCCGATATTTCTGATACACCAGGACAAGAACCCTAGGATACAAAAAGCCCTCTGTCCTTGCCATAAGGCAGAGGGTCTAATTGAGCTGATTAACTCAGCCGCCTGAGGATAAACTGAAAGCGTGCATTCTAACACACACCCACTGGGATTTTGGGAGCTGTAAACACTCATCCCTAGTTGCTGCTATGGGGTTGGAGCCCACATTTCCCACAACCTGCCCATCTGCATGTTCCCCCTAAGGGTTTGAGCTGCGGGGGGCACCCAAGAAGCGAGCCACACCCCTGTTGCATGCTCTGCAAGAAAGATATGGGAACTCTTCCCATTTCAACTTCATTATACACATCTTCAACCTATTCAAAGTAAGGTCACATTCCAAGGTATCAGGTGTTAGAACTTCAACAAATCTCTTTGGGGAACTCAATGAAACCTACAACCACCTCCTTCTATTATGTTGAGCCTGTAGAAATTCCTGTTTGGGAAGAAAGTGAGAATGTGAGTCTCACTCATTTTATTCAGTGCATTGAAACTTCTTTTTCTCCATGATGTACTCTAATATACACTTTTAACGATGTGCTCCAGGACAAATGCACAGAAATAAAACAAGTATTTTACAAGTCACCCTTCCTGAGTAAGAGGTACCTTTAATATCACGTATCATCCTATAGTCTAGTCTATTTCCTTACAAACATATTGCAACACCAAACCGATTGCAAAATCCGCTAATGGGTCTTAACAAACAATTTTAGAAATAATGCTATAACTTATGTACAAAAATCCCACAAGGCACACTGCAAAACAATTGTCCTCTGTTAACCACCATGGAGATCATAGGAAACAAAAGATTTTTATCCCTTTAGTAACATTCATTCTTGGAAAAGAAGGTATATTTGGAGCTCCACACTCATCACAAGAAGCAATCTTGCTGTGGCAGGGAATTAACTGAGTGATATCTTTGAGTCTCTTCATCATCACTTGCCTGCAATCGTGAAATTCCCTTGGACATTTTCCTTGAGAGAATTTAATTGTTCTTGGCTTTTGAAGACGTAGATTTTTAGTTCTTTTTCTGCTCTGATAGATTTTCATCATGTCTCAAACCGATTAACTTGATCATTTTTAACTCATCCATATTAATAAAGCTTTTATTACAGGTGAAGTCATTATGACTTGACATGGGCCACATTTTTAAAACAATTTTAATTTTCTAGTAGTCTTTCCACAGGTAAAGAGGACGTATTCCCTTTGAAAAATGTGCATTTTGGGAAAATGCAAGAATAATTTAAGACATAAATGTACAGGTATTTATGACCCACACTTGGCCACTTGTGTGCATACATGTGTGTAAAACCTTCTATATCTTGAATAATTCTCTATTATAGCGAGTATTACCTCTATTATTTGTCTAAATCTCTTTAGCTACCTTTATATAGTAAATCCATGCTTCATATATTAAATGCAAGGTCCTATGGATTGTGGGATACAAATAAGGATAATGTTAACTTTAATGAAGAGCATTTCTCTGAATCACATTTCATCTGCTACTGTGTGGCTTTGTTGAATTTTTCTTTATTGTTATGATCCTATTTGGTGAACACATTTTCCTCAGAAGCTATGAGCTCTTTCCACACCACCACCTGAGTCTTCTCAGCAAGCTGCCCCTGAGCACTGCTACTGAACACCAGTCCCTCCAAGTGTCCAGGTTGGGTTGCTGCTAATGCCCTGAGGCCCTGGGTCCTCACTAGAGAACTCCAATGTGCCTAAGACACACTATGTTTATGCAAGAATGGGAAAGATAGGATTTTCTTCCCATTGGTCCAGGTATGCATGCATTTCTGGCTTGTTTTCCAATGTGTACAGATATTACATACAATATCTACAAACATACTAATTTTCCTAGAGATATATTTCTCCATAATATTAGACCTCTAGATCTGGTTGGAATTAATGTGGAAGATGGATATGATTCTGTAAAAAGCAACCGCATTATTATAGGGTTTTTTTTTTTTTTTGCATTTTTTGTAAAAATCTTTTTGTACTCACATTTTTCACTAAAAATGACAAGAACATAGTAAAAGTAATCCAGATGAATGAAAGGATATGAAATGAAAAATTATTTTATTTCCCACCCCACGTGCCTGGTTGCTGATCCTCAGCATTCCAGAGACAGTCATTGTTTACTCATTCAAATAATTCTGATTTTTTTTTACTAGTATGAAAGATATTTTGAGAAATGTCTAAATCCCAGATGTTGACACAATTTAGAGTCGAAATTGGCATGCTTTTATATGCATAGATGTTTACATATCTGTCTTTGTTTCAAGACAAGCAGTGTGTCCTATTTATCTTTAGATTGTCAGCAGTGTGTCTGGCACATGGAAATTAATTAATTCTTGTTTCATTGTTAGAATGAATCCTAGGACCTGATAAAAGTGTTTTTGTTCACTCATTGTAGAAATGTCATTCAACACTCTTTCTAATTTATCAAGTAGGCAATTGTCTTTTCAAGTTCACGAATTGATTTCCAATATAAAAAGATGGGAATGTTATTGGTTACATGAAAAGAGATCCTGGTTTTACTATGTCTGTTGCATATTTGCTGTGTGAGTTTGGTATGCATTTTCCTTTCTCTGGATCTGTTTGTTAATTTTTTTTTTAACTGAAGGAGCTGGATAAAATAATCTATGAAGTCTTTTCCAGCTCTATTATTCTTTGAATCTCTCTATATTTTTTTATCTAGCATGTTCTTTTGGAAAATATCCTAGAACTTATTTGACCTGTATTCAAGCTATTTCTTTTCTTAGACTAAAATTGCGCAAAGTTGAAATTTACAGCTCTCAAATATCTACTCCTACAAAATCCACAACAGAAGCCACATGCAATTTATATCATGTGAGTCTGAAATCTGTGTCTGATTCCATTAAATTTGTCTAAAAGGGAAGAGTGTGAATGCTGGTAAACCATTCCAGAATTTCCATTTCTTTCTATTTCAGCAAATACAGAGCTGGGTCTGTAATGGACAATTGGTTAATGTTTTTAAAAGTCAATTTGATATGTCAAGCTTTGAAGAATCTTTTTTCTATTTTTTTTTTTTTTTTTTTTTTTTTTTTTTTTTTTTTTTTGGTGAGTTCATGTTCTTTGCAGGGACATGAATGAAGCTGGAAGCCATTATTCTCAGGGGAGTAACACAGGAACAGGAAACCAAACACCACATGTTCTCACTCATAGGTGGGAGGTGAACGGTGAGAACACATGGACACAGGGAGGGGAAGCTTACACACCGGGGTCTGTTAGGGGGTGGGGAGTTGGGAGAGGGATAGCATTAAGAGAAATACCTAATGTAGATGATGGGTTGATGCGTGCAGCAAACAACCATGGCACATATATACCCATGTAGCAAACCTGCACGTTCTGCACATGTACCCCAGAACTTAAAGTATAATTTAAATAAATAAATAAATAAATAAACAGTAATCTTTGGGTCACAATCCCTTAGATGAGTCTTGGGACTCAATCATTGCTTAAATGCATTGATATTTCTGAAATCTTATTTTTACCAAATACAGGCAAATATCTTTATGTGGTGAAAATGAGATTTATTTTTCAGAAAACCCACAGGACAGCTTAGTACAATAAATTGGTTCATAACTGTATAATAAATAATGATAATGAGGAAGGTATTCTCTGTATTTGTTGTTTAGCACATTGTGATTTAATCTTAGTCTTTATATTAAAGCATATACAATTATTTTGGAAAAAAAAATTTTTTCTTACTACAACTTCCTCTCTTCGTGCTTATTCTCCTATACAAAGCTGCAGTTTTATCCACATATTATCAGGGGTTCCCTGAGATCCTCATTCTTCATCCAGACTACAAGCCAGTCTGAGCTTCTTTGCTCTTTAATCATTCTATTCCACTCTTATGTTCACCCCCACCCACCCTGCACCTCATCTTCTGTATCTGTCTTTACCATCCCCAACTCCAAGTGAGGCTAATTATCTTTCTTCATCTCATATTTATCCTATGTTGATTTTCTATATTTACATTTATGTTTAAATACATTTAAAACTGGCTTCCCTAAGATGGATGTTCAGTGTATTTGCAAACATAAAACAACATGACATTGTCATCTAATTATTATAGAGATCAAAGATCTAAAATAAGTCCCAGTTGGCTAACATCAGGGTATCCTCGGGGCAGGTTCATTCTGGAGGCTCTGAGTATAGAACGCACTTCCTTTCCTTTTTCAGATTCTGGAGGTCACCTGCATTCCTTCATTCTTGACCACTCCTTGGATTCCTCCTATCTCCTGCTTCTGTTGTCACATCTCCAACTGCTGATTGTGATCCCCCTCTCTCTCTCTTTTATGGACCCTTGCGACTACATTAGGCTTACTTAGAAAATCCAGGATAATTTTCTGATCTCAATATCCTTCACTTAGTCACATCTACAATGTCTCTTTTACCATGTAAGGTAACATATTTACAGTTTCTGGGGATTAGAGTGTGGGGATCTCTGGAATATTATTCAACCTACAATATTCAGTAACCTCTGATCATCTCTCAGTGTCAGCATTTGGTGCAGTCTGCCAAAAATTGTGGTCCATAATCTGCATGAAAATAGTAATTCCAGAGCCCTACCTATGAGGCACTGAAGCAGAATCAGGCATGGGACACAGAAGAGTTAAAATACCTTTAAAGCATATATATACCTTAGACTTAAGGAATTTGCTTATCCCTAATTAACTTAATGTTCTATTGACTACATCAGTTCCTTACAAATGTTACTGACATATTTTATTAAAGCTCAAATTACTTAACATGTCTTCTGAATCACCACATGACTCTATTTTATAAATCACTGAGGAAATAGTGCTTATGTGACAAATGTTTCTGAATTCCATATGTATAGTTTGGAAACCTAACAAGCTACCAATTCTATGTTCTCGTGCTCTTAAAACCCTGCTCACAAATCACCACTGGGGCCTTGATTCCATCATTCATACCTTTCTCTCTAGCGTACTAAATTTGTCACTTTGGTTTTGAAAGATATATCCTTTTATTTTATCTAAATCAACATATGTACATACAAATTGACAAAGGTGAAAAAGCAAGGGAATTTAGAGAATACCTCTTCCCTTTCTCCTTTCTCCTGAATGAGTCAGATCCCAGAGTCCAGTCCAGAGAGAAATCGCTGTAGCAGCAGAAAATAGAGACCTTCATTGTAAAATCCGCACATCTCCCTCTCTGCTCTCTTCTCTCTCCCCTTTTCCAGTGTGGTCTCATTTTTCAGGCTGACTTAGAAACACTGGGACATACTGCTCAGTCACTTTGGTGTGTTTACACATGACATCCACTCTATCAACCTTGGCCTGAAGTCCTCTGTGGTTTACCAGCCCCCACTGCAACCCTCCACAATTATATCTAAAACTACTCACAAGCACTACGCACATATGCCACACTACACAAACACATATGCACACACCATCCCACACGTACAAACCCAGGCTCCCACCTTCCCCCAACACAGATGTACATCCATACATAAAAACCCACATAGACACACACCATACATACATATCCACTTATATGGTTTGGCTGTGTCCCCACCCAAATCTCATCTTGAATTTTAGTTCCCATAATCCCCACATGTGGTGGGAGGGACCCAGTGGGAGGTAATTGAATCATGGGGGTAATTTCCTCCATGCTGTTCTCCTGATAGTAAGTTCTCATGAGATCTGATAGTTTTATAAGGGGCTCTCGCTTTACTCAGCTCTTGTTCTCTTTGCTGTTGCCACTTGAAGAAGGACATGTTTGCTTCCCTTTCTGCCATGATTGTTAAGTTTCCTGAGGCCTCCCCAGCTATGCTGAATTTTTGCATTTTTAGTAGAGACAGATTTTCACCATGTTGGTGAGGCTGGTCTTGAACTCCTGACCTCATGATCCACTTCCTTGGCCTCCCAAAGTGTTGGGATTACGGGTATGAGCCACTGCGACTGACTACCCCGTTTTTATGTGAAAACTAAGCTGTTTATTTGTCATCATTCAATTGATATACATGCAATTTCCCACTATGCATCTTTGATTGTCTTTTCAACTGTCTTTAAAAAAAAAACGTTCACACTGATTCAACACTGAAATAAAAATTCTATGCAGAAAGGTATGGAAATAGAGCAGTGGGGTATACATTTGATAATTATGAAGGAGATAGCGCTTGTTGAGAATGACCACTACCAGAGTAACCTGAGGAACTGATGTAAGCAGTTTAGAAGAAATTCTTAGAGGCAATCTAAGACACATTTTTAAGAAATGTGGTCGTACCAATACTCTTGATGTAGTTTCTTCGTTGCTAAATTGGGGATCTGCAGTTGGAATTGCGATATTTTGCCCAATATTCATTTCTTAGGAATACAGCCCCAATCTTTATTAGCTAGCCACATGGCTTTATATAATAAAAAACACATTTTGCAACCTCCTTTCAAGCCCAGTCTAAAAGCTATGTAACTTAATTCTTTCCAATTTGATGAAAGTACAAATGCAAAACTTTCAGGAAGTTTTTTTTGGTTAGTAAGAAAGTCTTTCTTTACTTTTCTTTTCCATATTAGATCATAGAGTAGAAATCACATTTTAAGAATAGACAAATAGCAAGACACAAGGTATCTGGGTCTGTAATAATCATGGTGCTCTCAAATTATCCATCGATTGCTTTCCACAATATTTTGTTTACCTAAGAATGAACTTAATATCTATTATGTTTAAGACATTTGTTGGGGGTGGTGTTCTTTCACTTTCAAAGCAATTTTAAACTTAATTCATACTAAAATGCATATGCTCTAGAGGTAACCTTTGCACGCTTTGAACAGGAAATGCAAAACAGTATGACTTCATTGATAATAATCAGTTACTTATATTCAGTCCCTCTAGTGGTAGAAGTTGGGTATTACAATATTTCTTCGGACCCGTACCATTAAGTATAAGGCTGTGTCCCTTTTCCCAAGAGGTTCCTCTTCCCCCTCTTTTTCCCAAACACAATCTGACGGAAACCCAGTTTTCCTCACGTAATTGTGTGGGTCATTAGTGGATCCCCTGAGATAGATCTCATCCAGCCTGGGCACTTGTTGGAACAAGTAAGACCCTTACATTATGAAAAACAAAAATAATTTAGTATCTCAAAAATAGTATCTGTATTTTACTTAAAATATCAGATCAGTCAATAAAAATTACGATTGTTATGGTATAATCTAATTGAGGCAGTTATTCAGACTATTCAGACAGTAAGTTAACTTGTAGTCATTTGAAGAAATTGCTAGAAAAAATGTCTTGGAGACATACATTTTCTTAAGCAACATTTTTAAAATGTGGGTTTTTTTTTTTTTTTTTTTTTTTAGCTATTTTCACTGTGTTCTTGCTTTAAAATTGACAAGTGCTTTCTTCTATGAGCCTTTTAAGTGTTTCAGACTGCTTTATAGGTATGAAATTGAAGATATCAGACGTGAGACTCTATTGACCTTTTCATGGTTTAAAATGCTTTGGTTTGAAAGGACATCCTTGATGTTTTTCTAGCACAAGGAATGTAAACTTCTTGCATCACTTAAGATGGGCAATATTTGAAGTTGTGATTCATAGTCCCTTTCATTCAGCTTGTAAAATGCTAGTTTATGACTTCAAGTTAATGCTTGTTAGCAACTTGTAAATATGGATTCATGGTCACCTGATTTTAACTCACACTTAAATCTAATTGAGCTTTAGTGGAACTTTATTCAAAACAATGTACTGATTTTAACAGGAAGTTTGCAGACTCAGCAAGGGAAAATGCATGAAAAAAATCAATGTACAATGTGCATGACGTTAAATTTCAACCGGACAAATCAATAAGTTCCAGATGTACATGGCTTCGTGACTCTTTTGTTTCTCCCCAGGAAAAACGTAATATGATATATTTTTTCACATCTAAATAGGATGTTAAAAATGTTCATGTTAGTTTAAAATTGTGTTACTTAATTTACTTCTGTAATCCCTGGAGAATTGTTTAAAATGTGAATGCAACATCAGGAAAAGGACTGTGATCTTAGAGTTAGAAAATCTTGTCTTCAAACATCTTTCTGCCATTGCTCCTCCACTAATATCTAAGAGAAGTCACGTACAACTGAAGTATCATAATTCTGTTGTTTTCTTAATTTTTTAATTCACCGTTTTTTGAAAGAATGATGTGTGCCCATCACACGAAAGTCAAAAGGTACAGATATATACAAAGTAAAATATCAGACTACTTTCAGTCTGTTGGTCAGCTAGTTTTCTTCCTCAGAGACAACCATGGTTAGGAGTTTCTTATGTATTCCTGTAGCGACACTTTACATGCACAAGGCATGGATATGAAACTCAATATTATCCATTGAAATATGTAAAAGCGACGTCTCAGCACTTACTTAGCACTGTTCCATGGCTTGATAATTTTTGCTTAAATAGTCTTGGGGATTCTTTTTCAGCATTCACATTAATCATAACCCTAATTCTGATATTCACTCAATTTCACTATATGGAGTTACCATAATTTATTTAATCAATTCCTTGTTAATGAACACTTAGGTTACTTCTAGTGTTTTCCTACATTAAGCAATGTTGTAATAAATAGTCTTATTATAATTTTTTAGGTTCACTAGTATCATATTTGGAGCATGAATTCCTAAAAAGTGAATCATATGTGCAAGCAAAGCACATTAATATCTATGACTAATATTCTTTCATAGAATTTACACCAACTTATACTCCCATCAGTAATGTTTGAGTGTCAGTACCCCCACTCCACCAAAATACTGTGGCATCAAATTACTTGATTTGATATAAAAATAGCATCTTATAACGATGCTGTACATTATTACAATAGATTAGGTCATTTTTTATGTTTAAACACTACAGTAATTCTCTCTTCTTTTTATGAGACGAGATCTTGCTATATTCCTCAGTCTGGACTGGAAATCCTGGGCTCAAGCAATCCTCTTGCCTTAGCTTCCCAAGAAGCTTGGAATGCTCAGGAGTGTGCCACAGGATGGAGTGCCTGAGGGAATTATTTTTCTGTTGGAATAATTTTTATGTCCAGTGTTCTGTTAGGTTCTTGATTTGTTCTTTTGCATTTTTAATGAGATTTTTATGTATTATAATTTGTGTTGAAAATATTTTCCCCAGTTTTTCTTTTACCTTTAATTTTGCATCTGGTAATTTTTTGTCTGTCCGATTTTTTTTAATGCAATCACAGATAACATTCATTTATTGTTTTTAGGTGGCATGTCCAAATTTGAAGAATGTCTTCATTCTAGGATTTGTTTTTCAATTAACATTTTAGAAGATATTTGTATTAATTTTATTTTACATTCAAATATTTGCTTCATCTACACTTGATGTTGGTGTAAAAAGAAAGTAAGAGGCTGGGCAAAGTGACTCATGCCTGTAATCCCAGCACTTTGGGAAGCCAAGGCAGGCAGATAATCTGAGGACAGGAGTTTGAGACCAGCCTGGCCAACATGGTAAAACCCGATCTCTACCAAAAATACAAAAAAATTAGCTGGTCGTGGTGATGGACACCTATGATCCCAGCTACTTGGGAGCCTGAGGCAGGAGGATTGCTTGAACCCAGGAGACGGAGGTTGCAGTGAGCTGAGATCATGCCACTGCATTCCAGCGGGCGACAAAATCGAGGTTCCATCTCAAAAAAAAAAAAAAAGAGAGAGAGAAAGAAAAGAAGAAATTTACTTTTTGTTTTTCTATACGACTGCCCAATTGTCCCAAATTCTTTATTAAGATACCTTGAGTCTCTCTCAGATGTACAATGCTGCTTCCCCATTTGAGGGGAATTGATGAGCATATTTAGCTGAACAAAACTCTGGTAAAAATACCCTGAAGTTTAACTGTTATACTGTTTTCCTAAGATTTGGTTAAGGACATATTTATTTTGTCATAATATGAGGCTTTACCTCTATAACCCCCACTTCCTGGAAACACACACACACACACTCAAGGGAAATGTAAATAATTTATGAAGCATATGATATATCCTATACTATGTAAAGTTCTTATTTGCAAGCAATGGAATGCAGTCTAACTAGTTAAAGCAGAAAAATCTAGCTGAAGACTATAAATGACAGTTTTCTGTCTTCCTTGGGAAAATAGAAAATTACCAAAATGTAAGGAAGTTGTCCAAAAATATTACAGAAGCCCATTTCCTATCTATTAGTTAACTTGATCCTCATCACAATTCTGTGATATAGGGAGCTATTGTAATACTGTCCACATTCTACAGATGAGGAATTAAGAGCCCAGAAAGGAGACAACAAATTAACAGTTGTGTCATCCATTGTGCTAGATATCCAACATGTTTTCCCATTTAATCTTCACTATTCAATGAGTAAGTTAATTATTCTCATGTTACAGATAATTTAATTGTGTCTTAAAGTGGTAAGTAAATTGCTCATGGTTACAATGCTAGAATGAAGATTTAAATCTACGTCACTTGACTACAGCCAGTATTCTTCCCAATACACTAAGTGGCCTTAATAAAAGTGCAGAATTATAAACCAGAGAGGTAAGTCATCTCAATGTCAGCTCATATCTGAAAAGTTGTGCTCAGGTCTCTTGTATATTGTAATTTTAAATTCCAATTATGTATGAAAAAGTACTTGTATATGTTAGCTAATCAATGGGAAATTAAATTCATGTGTATTATTGGTATTGTTATTTACAGAATATTCAATAATTATGATATTAAAACAATATTATCTTAGTTTTTTATCGTAGTGCTATGATTTGAATGTATCTCCTCCTAAATTCAGGCCTTGGCAAAACAACACCTTTTTCTAAGTTTTTTAAGGGGCTTTCGAGAGGTGATTAGGTCATGAGGGATCTTCCCCTTCTAAGCTGGATTAGGTGCTGTTATTAATGGGCTTGACTTTACAAAGGCAGTTTATCCTGTGTTACCCTCTGCCTTCTGCCATGGGAGGACTCAGCATTCAAGATGCTTCTCGAAAGCAAAGACTGGACCTCACTAGACAACAAACCTGCTGACACTTTGGTTTTGATTTCCCAGACTTTAGAACTGTGACACAATTAATTTTTGTTCTTTTAAAATTAACCAGTCTCAAATATTCTGTTATAGCAGCACAAACTGGACTCAGACATCTAGTATAGAGACTCCTCTTTGGAAGTAAATCACCTGGGATTGACGATATTGAATCAGACTCTAATCTCCCAGGGGTTTTTCCTTGTGAAGACAATATGTGAGTTTTGGCTGTTGCAATTTGCATCATTTTGAGGTTTTCAAGATCTAGCATATCCATGTTGCTATTTAGAATAGTACCTCACTGTGTAGGGGAGAAGTTTAAGGCTAGTCAGATAGGCATTTGTCTAAACTCTACACCAGGACACTGTGATATACCTTCTCAGTTGAGAATCACCTTGTAAAAAGTTTTCTAAAAGGTTTGTGTGGCTTACCGTGGACAAATAAAATTTATAAGAAATACCAATTCAGAGTCTATCCATGGAAAAGTATTTTCCTCCTTCAGAGGCCATTTAACCTTCTTCTAGTACACTGTACATTAAGTTATATTCAGTCACAAAAATGTGATTTTTAATAGTGAGGCTTTGTAAGCAGAACTACCATTGAAACTATCAAATTTAATGAATTGTCTTCTAGCATTATTATAAACAAAGTTTTTGTGATTTCCCATTTTATTTCTACCCTGCCTGCTATAGCAGCTTCCCACATTCCCCAAGTGCAACCCTGACAACCCGCTGTATTTATGGGCATATCCAAGGCAATGATTCTTGAAAGTACACTTGAGTTCATCCAGTTACCACTCTATGCCTTTGTCAGTTTTCTCTTTCTGTTTTTTTTTTTTTTTTTTTTTTTTTTCTGTTTGGTTCCCCTCTGCTAAGGAGGGTTTTTGTTTTTTTGTTTTTGTTTTTCCTAGAGCACCCCATGGCCTTGTACTCTGCAAAGTCTTCATTTTTGTGCTAGGATTTGGGGGCCATCCTGCTGTAACCAAGATGAGTGGCCCGCTGCTCCTCCTGGAGCCCATTCTCAGTATCTGCAGGCTCTAGTGCCACTGCTGGCTCATCCAGGTGCCTTGGTTGGGACTGATGACTATGATATTACAAATATATTCAGTGTCTGGCGACAATGCATAGGAAATGCTGCTCTTTAATTTGTCACACTATGAAAGAACCACTATAATATTACTGCTTTGAACCTTTATCTTTTAGATCTTCAGGAGAGCTATAGATCCTAACACTGGAGAACTTGGATTCTCTCAAACACAGAGTCATTAGCGTCATCTGGCCCAACCTACCTACTGAATTAGAATCTGCATTTTAACAAAATCCTTAGGTCATTCACATGCATGTTAAGATTTAAGAATCTTGGCCTTAGTAGATTTGATTACTAAATTGTGACTCTGTGGCTCCTCTCCTTCTAATCCTATACATTGCAGTGGATCAGGTCATCGGCACATTCCTGATTTCACACTATGTATTTAGAAGGATGGACTTCTCTTTAGGAAGCTAACTTTGTTATGGACTCAAGATTGCTGTTTTTAGACCTCTTTTCCCAGGAAGCTCCTTAGATCCTGATGCAAACAGATTTCTGCTAAACTATTCCTCCAGACTCTCAAGCACACTTGAACTTCACTGGATTTTAGTAAGTGGACTCTGATCCAAAGTGGAGCATCCTACTTCACTTGCATTATATGTCATTTCTGCTCAAGGTTCTTTCAATATGGGACTCGACTTTGAATTAACAAAGCAAATCTATTATTGTAGGAAGATTTTTTCTTGCCTCTCAGTCAGCAGCAAGTCTCACACAAAGGTTCTATCAGTTATAGAGAAACATTTGCATATAAAACAGATGAGGGAGAAATGAAAAGTTAGGAATGTTTTGAAAATACACACCAGGACATTCTCATGCCTCATAGACTGAGAATCACTTAAGTTTTCTAAAAGGCTTGACTTTTCTAGGCAAATTTAGTTGATGAGCTTGAAAGTGTGTAGCACAAAGCCACAAAATGGTTGAAACTTATCATCTTATCTCAGGTCTGTATGCACACCTATCGTGGTCAGCATCACCTTCATCATAATTGTTTCCATGAACATCATCATGAGATGGTCAACATGCTTTATCATTTATTCAGAAATCTGATGGAAATTCCAAACTTTTTTTTTTAACCTCTTACTCTGTAAAGTAATAAGATAGTCAGACACTTTATTCATATATCCTATTATTGGACATAGTAAATATCTTATAATGACTCAAAGAAGAAATATTTTCAAAGTAATCTAACAAAGTGAAAAAAAACTAAACTAAGTAAATATAAACATTATTTTTAGTTTAATATCAATCCAGACTTCTAAAGGTGTACCAGGGAACCGATCAAATAAGCGGCATAGCGTCAGCTAAGTGTTGCTATGCAATGCCACCCGCACATGGATGCTGAGCCTTCTTATGTCTCCATGCAACCAACTAGTCAAATAGATTCAACAAACAGAAACCAAAGGACTGACTATACAGCAGCCTCTGAAAAAGAAACTCACAATTTTTCCTTGCTGTCAAAAGTACAAAATAACAATCCAAAATACACTGTAAAAGGAGTGACTGACTTACAATCCATATTACTGTATAATGATTTCACTACTAGAAATGGTTTTCTATTTCTGTCTTATGATGTTGCTCTTATACTTGGATTCAAATTATCGAGTATATGCGGATGTAGTTCTAGAACTAATTTATTTTAAATAGCCATCACTGAATTGACAGGCCACTAATTGAAATGGATTAATTCTGTACACAATTTCTTATAATGGAAGGAAACAATGGTAGGTTAAGGAGCTAAGCTGAGTAATGAAGGACGTGATCACAGTCTCACTCCAAAAGTGCAGTTGCAGTAAGGGTTGGGCCATGAAACTAAAGTAGAGGAATGACAACATATTCCTAAAGGACACACTAGTCAATAAGTGGAAAGAAAGCTTGATTAAAAAATGAAAGGCATGACTAAAGCCAGAGAAGTGTCTAGAAGGTCCCAAAGCACGGTCCTAAGATATAGTCACATGCACAAACTTGAGGCACCGTAGTGAAACTTTGTAATTAGTATCAACTTTTGTCTAACACAGATTAACCAATCAAGAGTCAAGTGCTTATGTATAAAGCACACAGTTTTAAGCAATTTTGAAGAATTTTCTTTTTTCTTTTTTTTGAGACAGAGTCTCGCTCTGTCACCCAGGCTGGAGTGTAGTGGCGAGATCTCCACTTACCACAAGCTCCGCCTCCTGGGTTCAGGTCATTCTCCTGCCTCAGCCTCCCGAGTAGCTGGGGCTACAGGTGCCCGCCACCACGCCCGGCTATTTTTTTGTATTTTTAGTAGGGACAGGGTTTCACCATAGTAGCCAGGATGGTCTCAATCTCCTGACCCCGTGATCTGCCCACCTCGGCCTCCCAAAGTGCTGGGATTACAGGCGTGAGCCACCATGCCCGGCTGAAGAAAATTTTTAAAATGTACTGGGTACAGACACTAATCTAAAAGATTTCCCAGTCCAGCTATAGACAAATCTAACATAAAGATAAAATAAAATCTTAGAAATAATGCTAAGTTTTACTATCTATTTTTACTACTATCTACTTTTACTACTTATTAATTTCTTCTACAACATCACTATTTTCTGCAATATTTCCAACATATTGTTGAGTAATTTCTCTTTAATCGGCACCAGTGATAGAGAATTCACAAATTCTCAAATTGTTAGAACAATTTATTCCACTGGGACAATTCTAATGCTTAGAAAATTCCACTCACTATTAAGCCAGTCTATGTATCCATAATTTTCATTACTTACTTTGCTGTGATTTTTGTTTCATATTATTTAATCTTCTTCTCCAATATTTCAAAAAAGTGATTAAACTAGAATCCTAGTTTCTAACCCTGATGCCTATTCTACATCTTTTTCTTGCTTCATTTAGAATGCTCCTTTCAGTTGACTTTTCCTAATTGGGCATGGTTTCAAGGGCTCCCACAATCAAGATATTTTTCACCTAGCTGAACTCTCATTCCATTTTAATGTCCCACTTAAAATATAATTTTAAATTCCACTTAAATGGTTCCATTTGAAGTGAGTTTTCCAAGTACAGTACTATTGATGCCAGAAAAAGGCTTATTATTCTCCTCAGATTATCACCTAAGTCAAAGACAAAATTATCTGATTTATCAACTTTAGCCACCTATTTATGTGCATTAATCTTTTACTCAATCAAATCTTGTTTGGTTTCCCTTATATTGTACTTTTGCTCTGCTTCAAAAATCTGAAGTATGAGACATTTCCACTAATTTTCATAAAATAATTACATGACTGATACGCAAACAAACAAAAGATGTGTGTTTGTGTGCACATGAGGAATGTTTCCATTAAGAATACAAATCAAAATATACCTAGTTTTCTACCCTGTTGTCTAAATTCTGATACTGGTGTATCAACCCATGTACTCATACTTTGTCCAGGAAAGAGTGGTTTAATAGTAGTTCAACAGGAAACAAAGACAATTGTACTTAGGAAGATGCTGACATTTTTAGAGGTGTTCCATGAGTTGTCTCAGGAGTAGTGTCAAGTTGGAAATAGTGAAGCACAATTCTGTTGTTAACATGCTGTAAGGCTGGTTGCAGTGGCTCATGCCTGTAATCCCAGCACTTTGGGAGGCTGAGGTGGGCAGATCATGAGGTCAGGAGATTAAGGCCATCCTGGCCAACATGGAGATACCCTGTCTCTATTTAAAATATAAAAATTAGCTGGATGTGGTGGTGTGTGCTGTAATCCCAGCTACTAAGGGGCTGAGGAGGAAAATCGCTTGAACCAGGGAGTCAGAGGTTGCAGTGAGCTGAGATGGCGCCACTGCACTCCAGCCTGATGATAGAGCGAGACTCCGTCTAAACAACAACAACAAAAAAGTTTGTAAAACAACATGTTTCATCTGTCAATCATTCATTTCTTGAAGTTGAAGACACTGCATCCAGTTAGCACATGCAATGTGTTCTTCCTGTATTCTAATATCCAATGGGGTTTTAAAGATTTGTTAAATTTGGGATCAGACCATGCAGAAATTCAGAGGAAAACAACCCTTAGTAATTTTAGGGTGTTCCTGCCTATCCTTGACTGACAAAAGTCATTTCTTAGCAAGGAATGTATAGAACACACGAGAAAGTTTTGACACCTAGTGTGATTTGCTGTGGGTTACTTTAAAGTCATCTTTGGAAACTACCTTTGCATGCCATATATCATGTTAGTCTCTGTGCTAACGCTTCCCTAATACATCTCTAGAAGGAATCCTATGCATTAGAAAAGGCTTATGTTTCCATCCAAATCCAACAGAATATGCAACAGATAATATACATTTGAAAAATATTTTCAGCCTATTATGTTAAACAAGAATTTCATAGTTATTCCTGTCTATATTAAGGTTAAACTGTTAAGTTTAACCTAGACAGAGAAAATATTTGTTTAAAGAAAACTTTTCATATTCTCTTTTATGTATCACAGCATAGAGGGAAAATTGTGTGGTTTTATTTTTGTTTTTTTTTTTTTTTTTGAGACCGAGTCTCACTCTTGTTGCCCAGGCTGAAGTGCAGTGACACGATCTCAGCTCGCTGCACCTCCTCCTCCCGGGTTCAAGTGATTCTTTTGCCTCAGCCTCCCAAGTAGCTGGGGTTACAAGCACCCACCACCATGCCTGGTTTTTTGTTTTTGTTTTTGAATTTATAGTAGAGACAGGGTTTCACCATGTTGGCCAGGCTGGCTCCTGACCTCAGGTGATCCATCTGCCTCAGCCTCCCAAAGTGCTGGGATTACAGGCATGAGCCGTAATGCCCAGCCTGTTTTTTTGTTGTTTTGTTTATTTTTTTAACATGAATAAGGATGCAAAATTAACTGCCTTCTGGTATCCTGATCGAAAGTACTTTGTTCCTTCCAGATTTTACTTCAACTATGTTGAGAAGCCCAAGAAGATAAACACATTATTAACACCACAGGCAAATAATCTCAAAGCCATGGAATCTAGAGATATTAATAGAACAAAATGATAGGACAAAAGAGAAAAGAGGTATTTGGAATTGATCCACCAACACAACCCAATATAGACACAGTTTCTGCCTTTACCTAACCCCTTTAACATAACCACATACATTGCCTCGGGGTCCCTACTCCCTACAAATGGCCCCACTATTTATAGCTTCATCAGATACTCTCATTGTAGTCTTTCCATAAATGTGTAATTTTTATAGTTTTTAGAAAATCTGTTTTAAGTTAAATTTTTTATGTGCTTAGTGATGTTCAGTCAGAAAAAGACTTGGGCATTTTTTCTAGAAGCTTGTAGAAGAAAGAACAGATAGCAGGAAAAAGAGTCTAAGATATTCTATACCTATATCACAGTTTTCCTAGTGAAAAATGTCGGCATCCTTAATTTAAACTAGAGCATAAATCATTTTTTATTGCTAGTGCTATAAAATTTAAATCACTCTCATGGATACTGTCTCTTCACTTGATATAATTTTTTCAGACTTGCCATAGAAATTGTGGTGTGGCTTCTTAGCAAGGTTTCTTATTTATAGGTTATCATGTTTTGTACCATGTGACTGGACCCTTCCCCAGCGCTAACTGGAACAGCACCCATGGGCTGGCCAGGAACTGGGTTGGTAGTTCAGAATGAGAACTCAACAGACTTGTGTTACCTGCAGTGGCATAACACCCCAGATAAGTCTGATTTGCTCCATGGAGCTGTCAGAAACCAAAATAAAAAGAGACTCTAGGGCTTAGAACACAACAAATGTCTGCTTCTGATGACATGATTATTCATAGAATCACTGTTAAAACTTGACAGCTTGTGTCACCCTAACAAAACGATTGATGTACCCTGAATTACTGTCTATTTCTCTCTAAAGTCTATTTGCATTATTCTGAACCCTTTATTGGTCTCTCTCTAGGTCTCTTTCTCAGTCGAGAGAGAGAGAGAGAGAGAGAGAGAGAGACAGATAGACAGACCAAGAAAGGATTCAGAAGTAATGCAAATAGACTTCAGAGAGAAATATATATATACACAAACACATATATATCTCCCTAAACCCCACTAATTGAAACACCTGGAACATATTCCTATTCTTTACCAGGTACATGAGCCTAATTTATGTAATGTTTGGGGAGCAGGGGTCAGAAACCAATACAGTGATATTGTTCAATTGAAAGCACTTCTCGTTGGGGACACAGAACATAATAATTAGCATTGTTGATACTCAAGCACCCTGTGGTGCAAACAGGCTCACATTTTTCACAATTGCTAGTTCTTTGCTACTGACCTTGATTCCATGTAGACTCAAGTGGAGATAAAGAAATGGAAATGTTTGGGAAGCTCTGCTTGGGAATTAAGGTCCTGTCATAACATTTAAGCCAGAATGGCAGAATTGGGTATAAAATGCCTGCCAGCAGCTGGTATAGTTCACAAATCACAGAAATCAGAGCCATGAAAAGATTCATCCAAGCCAATTCAGACTGGTGGAAACAGATGTACCACTTCTGTGCACTTTGACATTTCAGAGACAGTATTTTTGAATGTTTTTATCTTTTTCTCACTGGGCTTCAATAATTATATAAAAGGAAGTATAATATATTATATAGCAGATAAAAATGTTTTGAAACTCTATTTAATAGTGTAGTTTTTCTCTTTGTCCCAGGCCAGTGATAATCACTCCCAGTCATTTATTTCTCAGCAATGTGAAGAAATGAGCTTTGACTTTGTTCCCATGACAATGTTTATAAAATCTAACATCTGCAGAAGAAAAGATGGAAAAAAGTAAAAAAGGATGGCAAGGAGAAAACAAAAACCTCAATTCTTAACTATTTGTTGTTAAACTCCAGTGATGAGTTTAAAATTATCAGAATTTTAAATCTGGTATCTGAATATGGACACTGCTCTTCTCAGTGAGGCTATAGGAAGTATGAGCCAGAGGCAAATGTACAGAAGATTGAATCAGCTGATTAAGGGTCTGAACCATTTCTACTCTTAATGACTAGGGTGTTCCTAGGGACATCAATTCGCTTCTGGATTTAAATAGGTAAGATATTTAGACTGATGAATAGATGAATAGGTGGATAGACCAATAAAATGAGGACTGGAAATCATATTCTACTACCATACAGAAATTAGTGAAAATAAGAAATGTTTACTATAAGTTTTAATTTATTTTTTGAATTGACAGATTAAATTGTATGTATTATGTATAACATGTTTCAAAGTATATTTACATCATAAATAGTTAAATGTAGCAAATTAACAAATATATTACATCACATAGTTATTTTTGTGGTGAGAATACTTAATATCCATTCTCTTAGCATTTTTCAAGAATACCATATATTAAAATTAACTGTAGTCACCATGCTGAACAATAGTTCTCTTGAAATTATTCCTCCTATCTAACTGCAATTTTGTATCCTTTGGACTAACAAGATGCTTGTTTTAATAGTTCCTTAAAGAGATAAAGGACAGGATGGTACTATTGCTTTGGAAGACAGAATTTGGGACTATAAAATTAATTTTATTTGGCTACTGTGCTAACAGATTTACCAGATGGAAGAATAAATAAACCTTAGATATCAAGGTTTATGTCAATAGAGCATAGATGACTGGATCAAGAAGCTTCACACCTGATTTGAACTCCAAATCACTTCATTAATACCAACTGCAAACAAAAAACTATAAACCCTGGGGCTGGTGATAAGGCAAACTGACATATAAGCCAGGAGGGCTTCACAACAAATAGATCAAAGTTGGAGACAGAACAAATCATGAAGCCCATGTCACTGGGAACAGAGACAGCTGGCTTAGTGTGAGAAACCAGAATGAACAGACACAGTGCCAAAAGTTGATGCCAGAACAAGGGCACAGACATCTGACTTTGCCCAGTAGTGAAGCTACAAATGTGCAAGAAATATTAATTGACTACTTGACTGAATGAGTGAATGTTGAAGAGTTATCTAGCTAAGCCAATCAATTCAATAAAGAGCATCTGCTTTGAAAGTGAAGAAATAATATTTAAAATTACATAATTCATGAAGGAGGATAGTCAATTTAATAATAACCAATGATTATTCTATCATTAATAGTAGTAACACATAGCTATTATTTATTGAATGTTTACTATATAATAGCAGACACTACATAAATTATTACATATTATCCTTATCAAAACTCTCTGAAATAGGTGATATTATTTTGGCTTCGTTTTTTTAGGCCTTATAATAAGATTTAAAAAACCTTTTTAAGTCACCTGGGCACAAAGTGACTGGGCTCAAATTGCATCCAGATGTGGCTACTTTCAAAACTTAAGCTCTTTAGACTCTTAAGTCACTAGTGTGACTTTCATTAACAGATATTTATTGAATAGCTGTTATGTTTCAGTCAATTTCTAAGGCTTTCCAAGAAATGAAAAGATAAGTCACAATATCTTCTTCAAAGAAGAGAAGATTATAATCTATGAAAGTCTAACAAGGAATGATGTAAGAATGAGGTAAGAATTTTAGTAAATGTGATTCAGCTTTTAAGGGAATCTAAATAATCTAGCCTAAAGGATAGTACTTGATGTGTTAAAGGTCAGTAACTAATGGTTTTGGTGGTGTTTGTGGTTTTTGCCTTTTCTTTTTCTTTCCAAGTGGGACAATATTAGACTTACAATGTACAATAGTCCCTCCTTAATCATGGTTTCACTTTGTGTGGTTTCAATTGCCAATGGTCAACGATGGTCTGAAAATATTAAATGGAAAATTTCAGAAATGAGCAATTCATAAATTTTAAGGTGCATGTCATTCTGAGTAGCATGATGGAATCTTACACCATCCCACTCCATCCCACCTGGGATATGAATGATCCCTTTGTCCATTGTATCTATAGTGTCTATGCTATCTGCCCATTAGTCACTTAGTAGCAGTCTTAGTTATCAGATTGACAGATCACAAGTAGTACTGTGCAGTAACATATTTTGAAACAGAGATCACATTTATATAACTTTTATCATATATTGCTATAATTTTTCTATTTTATTATTAGCTATTATTCATTTCTCACTGTGCCTAATTTATAAAGCAAAGTTTATCATAGATAGGTATGTATAGTGTGTGAAAAACCCTAATATAGACAGGGTTCAGTACTATCCATGGTTTCAGGCATCCACTGGAGGACCTAGAATGTATTCCTCACATATAAGAAAGGACTACTTTACTTGTACATACTTTTATATCCTGCTTTTCTCCTGAAATTTTAAAAGTATTTTAAAACTGAGATATAATTCATATACTATAAAATTCACTCTGTAAAGTGTACAATTCAATGGTTTATTACAAAATCATAAAACCATTATCATTCTCTAATTCCAGAACATTTTATCTCCACCAATCCCCTAATGTTAAAATTTGATTTTGAATGTTATTATTTCTCAATTTTTTAAGCAATGAAACCCCTTTTAAAACTACTTATTACACAGAAATTTAGAATAAAAGATATATTAAAGCACAATTGAATTAGTTGTATGAATGGGAATAGAGCCCTAATCACTCTGGACTCTTTTTTCTTTATTGTTTAGAATTCAATCCAAAACATAGTGGTTAACAGAATTCTTAATGTGCATCGTAAACACTTAGTAAAAAATTATTAAAACGTTCTAGATGGGTGAATAGACAGGAACAACAGATATACAAGAGGGTCTTGAAAAGGAAAGGGCTCCAAAATATTGTACAAGTAAAATATATGGAAATACTCTTAAACACTCTTACGGATTGAACTGTGTCCCCTTAAAACTCAGATGTTGAGGTCCTACCCCTCAGTACTTCAGAATGTGACCTTATTTGAAAATACTGTTGTTGCTGTAACTAATTAAGATGTGGTCATTATGGTGGATCCTAATTCAGTATCACTGATGTCCTTATCAAATGGAGTTCACACACACACAGTGAGAAGGCCATGTGAAGATAAAAGTAGAGATGTGGGTTATGAGTCGGTAAGCCATGGAATGGCAAAGATTGACAGCACACCACGAGAAGCTGGGCATGAAATGTGGAGCAGACTCTCTTTCACAGCTCTCACAAAGAACTAAACCTGCTGATAATTTCATCTTGGATCTTAGCATCCAAACCTGAAAGACTAGGCATTTCTTTATTTAGTCCACCCCATTTGTGGTAATTTGTTACAGCAGAATTAGCAAACATGCCTTAACATCCATCGTGAGTTATTATTATTATTTTTTTAATAGCACATATTCAAAGTTCCCCTGCAAGTTACTACTATACCACTATACCAAAGATGTTCTCATCCCTTGGAAGGAAAGATTTATCAGGTGCTTAACGATCGTAGGAATAGCCTTCATTCATTTCACTACTCTTTAGTCTGTATCTACCACTGAAAAATCAACTGACTTGTGAATAATTTTTAAAAATGAGAAAGACTTCAGAAAGAGATTAGAGTTGCGGAGAACAAATATGAATGCTTCTGTAAATTTGGCATATTATTGCCAAGGTGGAGACTTGTCCTTGTGATTTTTCTACTCATAATGAATAAGACCTATGCAAAACACCACATATCTGAGTGGAAGTTTCAAGTGCAGAATATAGTTTGTTCTCTGTGCCTTTCTTCTGAATAAAGAAAAATATCCTTTCCTTTAAAGTGTTTAATGAGACTTTTAAAAAAATAATTGCACCTAGAATATACAGATGTTCCTTGACTTACATAACTTAGTGGGTTACATTACAATAAATGCATCCTAAGTAGAAAATATAATAAGTCTAAAACGGATTTAATATACCTAACCTACTGAACATCATCACTTAGCCTAGCCTATGGGAAATGTGCTTGGAATACTTAATTACCCTACAGTTTAGCAAAATCATCTAACAGAAAGCTTACTTTGTAATATACTGTTGAATGTTTCAGGTAATTTATTAAATGATGTACTGAAAGTAAAATGGTTGTATGGGTACTCAAAGTTTCTACTGAATGTGTATCACTTTTGCACCATCAAAAAATTGAACGATTTAAGTTGGACAATTGCTAAATTGAAGATTGTCTGTATATTAAAGTGTGAAAACATTGCTTGCAAAAATATAGTAAATAAAATGTGTGGGTTTAATTATTTAACAATTTTTTCTTTGCAATTACTAGATATATATTGGTGCTAAGCCATAGAAACATTTTTAAATGATGAAAGAAATGTAATGAAGAGAACTCAGCAAGACCTAGCCACCTACAAAAATTATTGTTATATAATGAGAAAATAGATATAAAAATACTAGTAAAAAGATAAAAATTCATTTAAATATTATCTTTTACCTTTCTTTTATGCATTGTAGCTATTGTTTCATGAGAGATTGGTAACTTACTCTACCAAAGACAAAGTTGATAACAAATTTATACATGTATATTCTCCAAAGTAAAAGATTTGTTACTACATTCTATCTCCTCTTGGTGCACACATATGTAAATCAAAACGTCCCCAGAAAAAAGTATGTATGTATGTATGTATGTATGTAAATATATAGCAATTCATCATGAAGAATACATACCCATCTGGATTCTTGTACAGTGGCTTTCTCTAGGGTGGCCAATAGAATGGAAGGAGGTTCATATTGAAGGGAAACTTCCACTCTACAAGATATTTCAGTTGGGTGTGAACTGTTCACAATGAGAATGTTTTCTTGTATTATTTGTGTCATTATTTACAATTATTTATGATTATAAAAACACAGGGAAATTGATTATATATATTGTGTGGTAGAGAATTTCTTTCTGACATAAAACATATAAATAATACAATGGTTATATACTTATTGTTTACAATTACAGGTTTTCTGTGTGTTCAAAAACACCATAAAGTCATGTTAAAGGCAAATAAACTGAGGAAATGATTGCACTATATTGTTCATACCAAGGGGCAGACCTCATCAAAATAAATTACTTAAATATTAATAAGCACAACACCCTCAAATGATCATGTAAGGAAAAGCTCTAAGTGAAAATTCACAAAAGTACAAAAACAAAAGCAATAAATTTGTAGAACAATGCTGAATCATACCAGTCAAAGAAACATATGTAAAAGTAATGTCATTGTGTTTTAAAAAAGATTAGAGAGGGTGCCAAGATAACTGAATAGGAACAGCTCCAGCCTCCAGCTCCCAGCATTGAGCGACACAGAAGACAGGCGATTTCTGCATTTCCAACTGAGGTACTGGGTTCATCTCACTGGGATGTCACACAGTTGGTGCAGAACAGTGGATTCAGCCAAAGAGCAAGATCTGAAGCAGGATGAGGCATCGCCTCACCCGGGAAGTGCAAGGGGGAAGGGAATTCCTTTTCCTAGCCAAGGGAAACCGTGGCACACAACACCTGCAAAATCGGGTCACTCCCACCCTAATACTGCGCTTTACCAAGGGTCTTAGTAAACGGCACACCAGGAGATTATATCCTGCTCCTGGCTTGCAGGGTCCCACATCCACAGAGCCTTCTTCATTGCTAGCACAGCAGTCTGAGATCTAACTGCAAGGCAGTAGCGAGGCTGGGGGAGGGGCGCCCGCCATTGCTGAGGCTTAAGTACGTAAACAAAGTGGCTGGGAAGCTCCAACTGGGTGGAGCCCAAAGCAGCTCAAGGAAGCCTGCCTGCCTCTGTAGACTCCACCTCTGGGGACAGGCCATAGTTAAACAAAAAGCAGCAGAAACCTCTGCAGATGTAAATGTCTGTGTCTGACAGCTTTGTAGAGAGTAGTGATTCTCTCAGCACAGAGGTTGAGATCTGAGAACAGACAGACTGCCTGCTCAAGTGGGTCCCTGACCCCCAAGTAGCCTAACTGGGAGACATCCCCCACTAGGGGCAGACTGACACCTCGCACCTCACACAGCCAGGTACACCTCTGAGACAAAGCTTCCAAAGGAACAATCAGACAGCAGCACTTGCTGTTCAGCAATATTCTCTCTTCTGCAGCCTCCGCTGCTGATACCCAGGCAAACAGGGTCTGGAGTGGACCTCAAGCAAATTCCAACAGACCTGACTCTTAGAAGCAAAACTAACACATAGAAAGGACATCCACACCAAAACCCCATCTGTACATCACCATCATCAAAGACCAAAGGTAGATAAAACCATAAAATTGGGGAAAAAGCAGTGCAGAAAACCTGAAAATTCAAAAAATCGGAGGGCCTCTCCCCCTCCAAAGGAATGCAGCTCCTCACCAGCAACAGAACAAAGCTGGACAGAGAATGACTTTGACGAGTTGAGAGAAGAAGGCTTCAGTCGATCAAACTTCTCAGAGCTAAAGGAGGAACTACAAACCCAGTGCTACGAAACTAAAAATCTTGAAAAAAGATTTGATGAATGGATAACTAGAATAACCAATGCAGAGAAGTCCATAAATGACCTGATAGAGATGAAAACCATGACACAAGAACTGTGTGACAAATGCACATGCTTCAGTAACTGACTCGATCAACTGGAAGAGAGTATCCAGTGACTGAAGATCAAATGAATGAAATGAAGTGAGAAGAGAAGTTAGAGAAAAAAGAAAAAAGAAATGAACAAAGGCTCCAAGAAATACGGGATTATGTGAAAAGACCAAATCTATGTCTGATTGGCGTACTTGAAAGTAACGGGGGGAATGGAACCAAGTTGGAAAACACTCTGCAGGATATTATCCAGAAGAACTTCCCCAACCTAGCAAGGCAAGTCAACATTCAAATTCAGTACAGAGAACACCACAAAGATACTCCTCGAGAAGAGCAACTCCAAGGTTGAAATGAAAGAAAAAATATTAAGGGCAGCCAGAGAGAAAGGTCAGGTTACCCACAAAAAGAAGCCCATGAGACTAACAGCAGATATCTCGGCAGAAACTCTACAAGCCAGAAGAGAATGGGGACCAATATTCAACATTCTTAAAGAAAAGAATTTTCAACCCAGAATTTCATATCCAGCCAAACTAAGTTTCATAAATGAAGGAGAAATAAAATCCTTTCAGACAAGCAAATGCTTAGAGATTTTGTCACCACCAGGCCTGCCCTACAAGAGATCCAGAAGGAAGCACTAAAGATGGAAAGGAATAACTGGTACCAGCCATTGCAAAAACATGCCAAAATGTAAAGACCATCGATGCTAGGAAGAAACTGCATCAACAAATGAGCAAAATAACCAACTAACATCATAATGACAGGATCCAGTTCACACATAAAAAATATTAACCTTAAATATAAATGGGCTAAATGGTCCGATTAAAAGACACAGACTGGCAAATTGGATAAAGAGTCAAGACCCATCAGTTTGCTGTATTCAGAAGACCCATCTCATGTGCAGAGACACACATAGGCTCAAAATAAAGGGATGGAGGAAGTTCTACCAAGCATGTGGAAAACAAAAAAAGTCAGCAGTTGCAATCCTAGTCTCTGATAAAACGGACTTCAACCAACAAAGATCAAAAGAGACAAAGAAGGCCTTTACATAATGGTAAAGGGATCAATTCAACAAGAAGTGCTAACTATCCTAAATATATATGCACCTAATACAGGAGCACCCAGATTCATAAAACAAGTCCTTAGAGACTTACAAAGAGACTTAGACTCCCACACAATAATAATGGGAGACTTTAACACCCCACTGCCAACATTAGACAGATCAATGAGACAGAAAGTTAACAAGGATATCCAGGAATTGAACTCAATTCTGCACCAAGCGGACCTTATAGACATCTACAGATGTCTCTCCACCTCAAGTCAACAGAATATACATTCTTCTCAGCACCACATCGCACTTATTCCAAAATTGACCACATAGTTGGAAGCAAAGCACTCCTCTGAAAATGTGAAAGAACAGAAATTATAACAAACTGCCTCTCAGACCACAGTGCAATCAAACTAGAACTCAGGACGAAGGAACTCAATCAAAACCACTCAACTACATGGAAACTGAACAACCTGCTCCTGAATGACTACTGGGTACATAACAAAATGAAGACAGAAATAAAGATGTTCTTTGAAACCAATGAGAACAAAGATACAACGTACCAGAATACCTGGGACATATTTAGAGCAGTGTGTAGAGGGAAATTTATAGCACTAAATGCCCACAAGAGAAAGCAGGAAAGATCTAAAATCGATACCCTAACATCACTATTAAAAGAACTACAGAAGCAAGAACAAACAAATTCAAAAGCTAGCAGAAGGCAAGAAATAACTAACATCAGAGCAGAACTGAAGGAGGTAGAGACACAAAAAATCCTTCAAAAAAATCAATGAATCCAGGAGCTAGTAATTTTGAAAAGATCAGCAAAATTGATAGACCACTAGCAAGACTAATAAAGAAGAAAAGAGAGAAGAATCAAATAGATGCAATAAAAAATGATAAAGGGGATATCACCACTGATCCTACAGAAATACAAACTACCATTAGGCTATGCAAATAAACTAGAAAACCTAGAAGAAATGGATAAATTCCTGGACACTTACACTCTCCCAAGACTAAACCAGGAAGAAGTTGAATCCCTGAATAGACTAATAGCAGGCTCTGAAATTGAAGCAATAATTAATAGCCTACCAACCAGAAAAAGTCCAGGACCAGATGAATTCACAGCCGAATTCTACCAGAGGTACAAGGAGGAGCTGGTACCATTCCTTCTAAAACTATTCCCATCAATAGAAACAGAGGGAATACTCCCTAACTCACTTTATGAGGCCAACATCATCCTGATACCAAAGCCTGGCATAGACACAACAAAAAAAGAGAATTTTAGACCAATATCCCTGATGAACATCCATGCAAAAATCCTCAATAAAACACTGGCAAACCAAATCCAGCAGCAGATCAAAAAGCTTATCCACCATGTTCAAGTGGGCTGCATCCCTGGGATGCAAGGCTGGTTTGACATATGCACATCAATAACTGTAATCCAGCACATAAACAGAACCAACGACAAAAACCACATGATTATCTCAATAGATGCAAAAATTCAATGACAAAATCCAACACCCCTTCATGCTAAAAACTCTCAATAAATTCGGTATTGATGGAACATATCTCAAATTAATAAGAGCTATTTATGACAAACCCACAGCCAGTATCATACTGAATGGGCAAAAACTGGAAGCATTCCCCTTGAAAACTGGCACAAGACAGGGATGCCCTCTCTCATCACTCCTATTTAACATAGTGTTGGAAGTTCTGGCCAGGGCAATCAGGCATGAGAAAGAAATAAAAGGTATTCAATTAGGAAAAGAGGAAGTCAAATTGTCCCTGTTTGCAGATGACATGATTGTGTATTTAGGAAACTCCATCGTCTCAGCCCAAAATCTCCTTAAGATGATAAGCAACTTCAGCAAAGTCTCAGGATACAAAATCAATGTGAAAAGTCACTAGTATTCTTATACACCAATAACAGACAAACAGAGAGCCAAATTGTGAGTGAACTCCCATTCACAATTGCTTCAAAGAAAATAGAATACCTAGGAATCCAACTTACATGGGATGTGAAGGACCTCTTCAAGGAGAACTTCAAACAACTGCTCAACGAAATAAAAAAGGACAGAAACAAATGGAAGAAATAAAAGAGGACACAAACAAATGGAAGAACATTCCATGCTCATGGATAGGAAGAATCAATATCATGGAAATAGCCATACTGCCCAAGGTAATTTATAGATTCAATGCTATCCCCATTAAGCTACCAATGACTTTCTTCACAGAATTGGGAAAAACTACTTTAAAGTTCATATGGAACCAAAAAACAGCCCGCATTGCCAAGACAGTCCTAAGCCAAAAGACAAAGCGGGAGGCATCATGCTACCTGACTTTAAACTATACTGGAAGACTACAGAAACCAAAACAGCATGGTACTGGTACCAAAACAGAGATATAGACCAATGGAACAGAACAGAGTCCTCAGAAATAACACCACACAGCTACAACCATGTGATCTTTGACAAACCTGACAAAAACAAGAAATGGGGAAAGAATTCCCTATTTAATAAATGGTGCTGGGAAAACTGGCTAGCCATAAGTAGAAAGCTGAAACTGCATCCCTTCCTTACACCTTATACAAAAATTAATTCAAGATGGATTAGAAACTTACATGTTAGACCTAATACCATAAAAACCCTAGAAGAAAACCTAGGTAATACCATTCAGCACATAGGCATGGGCAAGGACTTCATGTCTAAAACACCAAAAGCAATAGCAACAAAAGCCAAAATTGACAAATGGGATCTAATTAAACTAAAGAACTTCTGCACAGCAAAAGAAACTACTATCAGAGTGAACAGGCAACCTACAGAATGGGAGAAAATTTTTGCAATCTACTCATCTGACAAAGGGCTAATATCCAGAACCTACAGAGAACTCAAACAAATTTACAAGAAAACAACAAACAACCCCATCACAAAGTGGGCAAAGGAAATGAACAGACACTTCTCATAAGAAGACATTTATACAGCTAACAGACACATGAAAAAATGCTCATCATCAGTAGCCATCAGAGAAATGCAAATCAAAACCACAATGAGATACCGTCTCACACCAGTTAGAATGGCAATCATTAAAAAGTCAGGAAACAACAGGTGCTGGAGAGGATGTGGAGAAATAGGAACACTTTTACACTGTTGGTGGGACTGTAAACTAGTTCAACCATTGTGGAAGACAGTGTGGCGATTCTTCAGGGATCTAGAACTAGAAATATCATTTGACCCAGCCATCCCATTACTGGGTATATACTCAAAGGATTGTAAATCATGCTGCTATAAAGACACATGCACACGTATGTTTATTGTGGCACTATTCATAATAGCAAAGACTTGGAACCAACCCAAATGTCTATCAATGACAGACTGGATTAAGAAAATGTGGCACATATATGTCATGGAATACTATGCAGCCATAAAAAAGGATGAGTTCATGTCCTTTGTAGGGACATGGATGCAGCTGGAAACCATCATTCTCAGCAGACTATTGCAAGAACAGAAAACCAAACACTGCATGTTCTCACTCATAGGTGGGAATTGAACAATGAGAACACTTGGACACAGGAAGGGGCACATTACACACCGGGGCCTGTTGTGGGGTGAGGGGAGGGGTGAGGGATAGCATTAGGAGATATTCCTAATGTAAATGATGAGTTAATGGGTGCAACACACCAACATGGCACATGCATACATATGTAACAAACCTGCACGTTGTGCACATGTACCCTAGAACATAAAGTATAATAACAAAAATAAGTTTGGAAAATCTTTCAACAAATTAAAATATAAAACTTTCCAGCATCTGAAGGAAAAAAATAATGAAAGATGAGTTCTTAAAGTTGCTCTGTGTATTTGTAGAAATGGGCATTTATATTTTTCCTTCATTAAATACGAGTAAAACTTTCCAAAAAAATAAAAGATTAGAAGTAATGATAATTTTAGTGCTGGTATGTCAAAGAGAAACTGTGGTGAACTCAAACTGCTATAGGTATGAGAAACTGGTAAAAATAATTAACTTAAAAAGTATCCGAAGGCCAATTTGGTAATGTGCATGAAAATCTCTAAACTTATGTTTAGTTTTTGGTGTAGCAATTCCACTTCCAGGAAATCAGTCTTAAGGATATAGAGATCAATATACATGTTTGCCCAACAAAGTGTGCTTAAAAAGAAACTTCTAGAACATTCTAAATAGCCAGTATTTGGAAACAAATATAATGAAATGTTAATATTGTATTTAATTTTATAGAAACATATTACATTTTAACAATCAGCTTTCAAAAAACAAGATAATTATACTGATTATATTTTTGTTTAAAATATTATACATAAGATGGTAAATAACAGTATTTTGCAGATGGTTATCTCAAGATAGTTTGACTATAGGTAATTTTATTTTCTTCTTTTTTATTTTTGTACTAAACATTGATAACATGTATAATAAATTTGCATATTAAAATATAACTTCTTATTACTCAACTCATAAATCACTTGTAAAGAACACTGACTATAGTCAGATTTGGAGTCTGTTATCTTCAGGAAAGGAATACAAATAGGAATCAATCTTGTCAACCTAAATTACAAACAGAGAGAGGCTCTCTTAATAGAAAATGATATTTATTTGGAAATAGAATATTGCAGTGGGAAGAAGGATTTTTTGTGTAAGATTGCAATGGCCTTTGTGCACGCTCCTGGTTTTTGCATAGTCTCCTACGACAATTTTTTTTTTTTGTCAAGCATTTATAAATGAGAATTCTCTCTTCATAGCATTCTCCAGCTCTATTTGTTAGTTGTTGTTTTTTTTTTAACACAAGTGACAAATTTGATTCTGACAACTTTCACAGTTTCCAACTATTCCAGTTGTAATTCTTTTTGAGTTCAGTTGAAGTTTAAAGTCATTTAATCTCCAATATTGACAGGATTCAATGAGTGGCCAATATAACATGGATTGACATCAAAATGTCAGCATTAGAAATTTAATCCAAAGGGGATTTTTTTTTTTTTCTTCAGAGAGCATGAAATGAGATAACCTGAGGGAGTGAGAATAAAAACAACAGAATCTTTAATTGAAAAAGCAAACCTATGTTGGCTTCAGGATTTCTAGTGCTTTATTGGACTTTCAGGGAGGAAATAGACCTTATGAAATTGGAAGCTGGATACATCTCCAATGTCCCCTCCAGGGTCTTAATAGTTGGCATTCCTCTAAAAGCTTTATGAAATAAATTTCCTTATGGGAATTGTACCTGTTCAATTTTGTAGCTTTAATTTAGTCAACATCTTTATATGTTTTCCAGGAATTTAATTAGTAAAATTATCTTTTAAAAATGAAGATAATTCGGATTGTCTAAAATATATAAGCTACAAATAATAGTTGACGTTCACAAAGACTTATATGTTGCAACTCGTTTTCATTTACATTAGTTAATTTGTTTCACATAACAAAACCGTAGAAGTAGATACTTTTATAACCATATTATAAAGGAAGAATTTGTTCTGATCATGCAATCCTGCATTTTTTATCCTAGTAATCTTAACACCACCACAAAAATGATAAATAACATATTTTGAGGAGAGTCTACATGTGCCAGATATTTTTCTGGTACTTTCCATAACTCATCTACAATATTTATAATAGACCTGAAAGAAAAAATATTTTTATTCCGATATTAAATATTTAGAACTAATATTAGTCCTTTTTCACACTTCTACAAAGAACTACCCGAGACTGGGTAATTTATTAAGAAAAGAAGTTTAATTGACTCATAGTTCCACATGGCTGGGGAGATGTCAAGAAACTTACAATCATGGAGGAAGGGGAAGCAAGGCTTAGTCTTACAGGTGGCAAGGAAGAGAAAACAAGTGAACGGCGAAGTGCCACACCCTTTCTACCGATCAGATCTTTTGCGAGAACTCACAGTCACAGGAACAGCAATTAGGAAGGCAACCCCCAAGATTTAATCACCTCCTCCTACCAGGTCCTTCCCCTGACACATGGGGATTACAATTCGAGATGAGATTTGGGTGGAGATACAGAGCCAAACCATATCAGGAATCATGACGCATAAACGTTAATTTGCCTGAAATCACTTGGCTATTAAAATGACATTTTCCCCTCTTCTAGATTCCATTTTTGAAGAACATTTTCTCTGGTTTTTACTTACACACACATTTTACAACCAGCGCATGGGAAAAAAAAAACAGACTGGATGAAATGGAGACTATCTGAAAATGTATGAGCCAGTCCAGCCTGCCTTTCCAGACGCATAGGAAGTAAACTCACCTTCATGATTAGTTCACAGGGGGCCAGAGCAGAACACACCCAGAACTCTTTCTAGCATTCTTGGCTTTGTTCTTATAACCTTGGGAGTTTGAGAAATGAATGAAATCAGCAAATTCAGAGGAAGTAAAACAAACAAGACAGAAATAAGTGGGAGAAAAGAATCTAAAAATCAAATTGGGTGTAAAAAATGTAATAAAAATGTGTGGTAGAGTAGAACGTTTTATTAAAAGATTTTACCGTTTTTCTCCTTCCTTGGAATGATTTGCTAAAAAGAAGGAATAACTGTTTGGAAAATGTCTGTGGAACAGGAAAAATATTAAGGCTTAAGAAGATGTACCAGAATTCGCAGTCAAGACACCTGCCTACGCCTCAGTCTTCTCCTAGCTGTTGGCTTGTAACTGTATATAAATTTGATCATATGGATGCACTCAGGGAACATATTTAATCATGAGTTAGATTTATTATACTTCTAATTAGCTTGATTAAAAATGTGTGTTTCCTCAGTGAGAAGAAACACATTACTCTAACTGAGGAAAAGAAATTTAAAATAGGAGCAAGGTTCTGTTTAGTTTTCGATATATTTCATTTTTATTAAAAGAACTGATTCTGTTCCTACTTGGAATATATTAAACATTTGTTTTAGCTGGGAAATTTAACTTTCATAAAATCTAAAATAGTGATCAATGGAACAATACATATCCTCGATTTAGAACAGTAGAGAGACTAGAATAGGTCAGACTAGAATAAGTTTTATTACTAAAAGCCTATGATTAGCATAATATATTATGACCAGGAGTTAAGTTTTTTGCTTTGGGGATACTTTAAAGATGTCTTAGTTATTCATTTAGTCAGATTGCAAACTCTTTCAGAGAGATTCAATAACAGCAAAACTAAACAGCTTTTACCTTAAGACTGTCATAGAGATAGATTCGATTAGAGTATATTTCATCTTTAGAGCAATGTTTTCAGCTTTGATTATATGTTGGAATTCCCAAGGAGTTTTACAAAATACCTATGCCTAGGACTTTATTCCCAAAGCTCTGCATTTACTTGGTCTAGTATATTGGCCTAGATATCAGGAATTTTAACAGCTGCCCAGCTCCAGTGTTTGAGAAAACTGGTTTCAAAAATCTCATTATTACTACACAACACAGCTAAGGCGGGCAAAATCCAGTGCAAGGCATGGGAAATAAACAGAGGTAGAAAGTGTTAATGCCACAAGTTCTCTGAATATAGGACAGTCTTGCTCATTAGTACTGTACCTGTATAGCAGTAACAAGAGCAACAACAATAAATTACCTCTTAATTTTAGTTAATATATTGCAGAGTGTGGGAAGCTTCATTGAGGGAAGAATTGCATAAAGGACAAATATACTTCTGCCTGATTTTTCTCTAGAATTCTAAGATTCCTTCTGATACACATTGCCTATTTTGGACAGTCTTTCATTCAATAACAATTTATGACTACCAGCTATATACTAATGGTAGTAGTGGAAAAGAAAATAAATAATACATCAGACTTGCTCCAAAGAGCTTACACATAAAATATGTACATGTAGAGCCACACACCGACATGTACACACACTCAACTACTCAACTACCAAGATATGTGATAAATACTACAGCAGAAGTACAAGTCAATCAACCATTTCATGGGCTCAAGGAAGAGGATGCATTCTTCCAGAATTATGCATTACTAATTATATAATAAATTATCATGGAAAAACATTTGTCAAATCTAGTTTTTAATTTATGTGTATTTTTTTCATGAGCAAAAACTTTGAATATAAGAAATCTGTTGTACTTATTTTTATATGTATTGGATCCAACAGAGTTTAAAGCAAGTCCAGCAAGTTCAAAGAGTAGGACTTGATACTTTTTGTTGAACTAACATAAATTTGCAATTAAAACAAGTGGAAAATCTTGGTGGATCAAGAGTAATTTAAAACTTACCTCAATTTGAGAACAGAACGTGAGAAGTCTAGCTGATGGTGTTACAACAAAGAAGCAGGAAACAATCTTTGTGGGTGTGAGTTCTTGACAAGAAAATTTACTATAACTAGTTAATACAGAAGAAAAACGTTTTGTAGATAATGTACAGAAGCATGGAGAAAGGCTAAATACATTAATTCTAGGCCAAGCTTCCAGAAAAAAAAAAGGCTATTCTATATTGCAAAACTGCTCCACAAGAGAATTGCAACCTTAATGATATTCAGGAAGCTTTCAAATTAGAAAGCTATGGTAAAGAACCAGGTTGGCTCTGGGGCAATTCACAGAAGCAAAAATGATGGTCCCTTCAAATCTTTCATTTATTCTCCCGAATAATCCAACTCTGAATCATTTTTATATCTCAAAGGGATGCATCTCATTGGCAGAATCTAAATCATGTGTATTTTAAAACTATTATTATTATTATTATCATTATTATCAGTATTACTCACTGGCACAGCAGCATTTACACTGTTGAAAACAAGTAAGTTATTTTTGTTGATCAAAAATGAAAAGGTCTTTTTCCAAGACAACCAACTAGATGCATCTAAGAAGTGCTACTCCTACAGCAAGAGGTGATTTCAACTACACCAATATAATTTGAACAGATCTTCAGAGAGAAAATGCAGAACGTGACAGGAGAAAAGATGCAGTCACTGAGGCTGAAGAGGGAGGAAGCCGCAAAGATACACAAAGGAAACATTTGACTAAGTTTATCTACTGCCCATTGCTCTCAAGTGCCATCTACTGGTTCCTATCCCAAACTACAACGTCCTAAATTGCTCTACTAATTCACTCCCTTGCAACATGAGGAACAATCATTCTGTAACAAAGACTCTGTACAGAACCTTAGTACTCAAAAAACTTCCAAAAACAAAGCCAGTGGACCATACTCAATTTACAGCATAATTAAAGTAATGACAGCCCTTCCAGATGAGAAAAATCCAGACAAGAACTCTGGCAGTTCAAAAAACCAGAATGCCCCCTACCTCCAAATGAGCCTACTGGCACCCCCGCAATGATTTCTGAATTGCTGAAATGACAGACATGGAATTCAGAGTGTAGATGGCAAGGGAGCTCATTGAGATGGAGAAAGTTGAAATTCAAAGAATCCAAGGCAAGCCAGTAAAACAATTCAAGAGCTAAAGACAAAACACTCATTTTTTTTTATACTTTTAAGTTCTAGGGTACATGTGCACAATGTGTAGGTTTGTTACATAGGTATACATGTGCCATGTTGCTTTGCTGCACCCATTAACTCGTCATTTACATTAGGTATTTCTCCTAATGCTATCAGTCCCTCTACTCCCCACCCAACGACAGGTCCTGGGGTGTGATGTTCCCTGCCCCATATCCAAGTGATCTCATTGTTCAATTCCCATCTATGAGTGAGAACATACGGTGTTTGGTTTTCTGTCCTTGTGATAGTTTGCTCAAAATGATGGTTTCCAGCTGCATCCATGTCCCTGTAAAGGACATGAACTCATCATTTTTATGGCTGCATAGTATTCCATAGTGTATATGTGCCACATTTTCTTAATCCAGTCTGTCACTGAGGGACACTTGGGCTGGTTCCAAATTTTTGCTATTGTGAATAGTGCCACAATAAGCATACGTGTGCACGTGTCTTTATAGTAGCATTATTTATAATCCTTCAGATATATACCCAGTAATAGGATCTCTGGGTCAAATGCTATTACTAGTTCTAGATCCTTGAGGAATCGCCACACTGTCTTCCACAATGGTTGAATTAGTTTACACTCCCACCAACAGTGGAAATGCGTTCCTATTTCTCCACATCCTCTCCAGCATCTGTTGTTTCCTGATTTTTTAAAGATCACCATTCTAACTGGTGTGAGATGGTATCTAATTGTGATTTTGATTTGCATTTCTCTGATGACCACTTATGATGAGTATTTTTTTTTCATGTGCCTGTTGGCTGCATAAATGTATTCTTTTGAGAAGTGTCTGTTCATATCCTTTGCCCACTTTTTGATGGGGTTGTTTGTTTTCTTGTAAATTTGTTTAAGATCTTTGTAGATTCTGAATATTAGCCCTTTGTCAGATGTGTAGATTGCAAAAATTTTCTCCCATTCTATAGGTTGCCTGTTCACTCTGATGGTAGTTTCTTTTGCTGTGCAGAAGCTCTTTAGTTTAATTAGATCCCATTTGTCAATTTTGGCTCTTGTTGCCATTGCTTTTGGTGTTTTAGACATGAAGTCCTTGCCCATGCCTATGTCCTGAATGGTATTACCTAGGTTTTCTTCTAGGGTTTTTATGGTATTAGGTCTAACATGTAAGTCTCTAATCCATCTTGAATTAATTTTCGTATAAGGTGTAAGGAAGGGATCCAGTTTCAGCTTTCTACTTATGGCTAGCCAATTTTCCCAGCACCATTTATTAAATAGGGAATCCTTTCCCCATTTCTTGTTTTTGTCAGGTTTGTCAAAGATCAGATGGCTGTAGATGTGTGCTATTATTTCTGAGGACTCTGTTCTGTTCCATCAGTCTATATCTCTGTTTTGGAACCAGTACCATGCTGTTTTGGTTACTGTAGCCTTGTAGTATAGTTTGAAGTCAGGTAGCATGATGTCTCCAGCTTTGTTCTTTTTGCTGAGGATTGTCTTGGCAATGTGGGCTCTTTTTTGGTTCCCTATGAACTTTAAGGTAGTTTTTTCCAATTCTGTGAAGAAAGTCATTGGTAGCTTGATGGGGATGGCTTTGAATCTATAAATTACTTTGGGCAGTATGGCCATTTTCACAATATTGATTCTTCCTATCCATGAGTATGGAATGTTTTTCCATTTTTTTGTGTCCTCTTTTGTTTCGTTGAGCAGTTGTTTGTAGTTCTGCTTGAAGAGGTCCTTCACATCCCTTGTAAGTTGGATTCCTAGGTATTTTATTCTCTTTGTAGCAATTGTGAATGGGAGTTCATTCATGATTTAGCTCTTTGTTTGTCTGTTATTGGTGTATAGGAATGCTTGTGATTTTTGCACATTGATTTTATATCCTGAGACTTTGCTGAAGTTGTTTATCATCTTGAGATTTTGGGCTGAGACAATGGGGTTTTCTAAATATATGATCATGTCATCTGCAAACAGGGACAATTTGACTTCCTCTTTTCCTAATTGAATAATCTTTATTTCTTTCTCTTGCCTTATTGCCCTGGCCAGAACTTCCAACACTATGTTGAATAGGAGTGGTGAAAGAAGACATAACTATCTTGTGCCAGTTTTCAAAAGGAATGCTTCTAGTGTTTCCCCATTCAGTATGATATTTGCTGTGGGTTTGTCATAAATAGTTCTTATTATTTTGAGATACATTCCATCAATACCTAGTTTATTGAGAGTTTTTAGCAAGAAGGACTGTTGAATTTTGTTGAAGGCCTTTTCTGCATCTATTGAGATAATCATGTGGTTTTTTGTCGTTGGTTCTGTTGATGTGATGAATTATGCTTATTGACTTGCATATATTGAACCAGCCTTGCATCCCAGGGATGAAGCCGACTTGATCATGGTGGATAAGCTTTTTGATGTGCTGCTGGAGTCAGTTCGCCAGTATTTTATTGAGGATTTTTGCATGGATATTCATCGGGAATATTGGTCTAAAATTCTCTTTTTTTGTTGTGTCTGTGCCAGGCTTTGGTATCAGGATGATGTTGACCTCATAAAATGAATTAGGGAGAATTCCTTCTTTTTCTATTGATTGGAACAGTTTCAGAAGGAATGGTACCAGCTCCTCTTTGTACCTCTGGTAGAATTTGGCTGTGAATACATCTGGTCCTGGACTCTTTGATTGGTAGGCTATTAATTATTGTCTCAATTTCAGAGCTCATTATTGGTTTATTCAGAGATTGAACTTCTTCCTGGTTTAGTCTTGGGAGGGTATGTGTATCCAGGAATTTATCCATTTCTTCTAGATTTTCTAGTTTATTTGCATAGACATGTTTATAGTATTCTCTGATGGTGGTTTGTATTTCTGTGGGATCGGTGGTGATATCCCCTTTATCATTTTTTACTGTATCTATTTGATTCTTCTCTCTTTTCTTCTTTATTAGTCTTGCTAGTGGTCTATCAATTTTGTTGATCTTTTCAAAAAACCAGCTCCTGGATTCATTGATTTTTATGAAGGGTTTTTTTGTGTCTCTACCTCCTTCAGTTCTGCTCTGATGTTAGTTATTTCTTGCCTTCTGCTAACTTTTGAATTTGTTTGCTCTTGCTTCTGTAGTTCTTTTAATAGTGATGTTAGGGTATCGATTTTAGATCTTTCCTGCTTTCTCTTGTGGGCATTTAGTGCTATAAATTTCCCTCTACACACTGCTTTAAATGTGTCCCAGAGATTCTGGTACATTGTGTCATTGTTCTCACTGGTTTCAAAGAACATCTTTGTTTCTGCCTTCATTTCGTTATGTACCCAGTAGTCATTCAGGAGCACGTTGTTCAGTTTCCATATGGTTGTGCAGTTTTGAGTGAGCTTCTTAATCCTGAGTTCTAATTTGATTGCACTTTGGTCTGAGAGAGAGTTTGTTATAATTTCTGTTATTTTACATTTTCAGAGGAGTGCTTTGCTTCCAACTATGTGGTCAATATTGGAATAAGTGCGACGTTGTGCTAAGAAGAATGTTGATTTGGGGTAGATAGTTCTGTAGATGTCTATTAGGTCTGCTTGGTGTGGAGCTAAGTTCAAGTCCTGGATATCCTTGTTAACCTTCTGTCTCATTGATCTATCTAATATTGACAGTGGGGTGTTACAGTCTCCCATTATTATTGTGTGGGATTCTAAGTCTCTTTTTAGGTCTCTAAGGACTTGCTTTATGAATCTGGTTGCCCCTGTATTGGGTCCATATATATTTATGATAGTTAGCTCTTCTTGTTGAATTGATCCCTTTACCATTATGTAGTGACCTTCTTTGTCTCTTTTGATCTTTGTTGGTTTAAAGTCTGTTTTATCAGAGACTAGGACTGCAACCTCTGCTTTTTTTTTTTTTTTTTTTTTTTTTTTTTTTTTCTTGCTTGCTTTCCAATTTCTTGGTAGGTCATCCTCCATCCCTTTATTTTGAGCCTATGCATGTCTCTGCACATGAGATGGGTCTCCTGAATACAGCACACTGATGGGTCTTGACTCTATCCAATTTGCCAATCTGTGTCTTTTAATTGGTACATTTAACCCATTTACATTTAAGGTTAAAATTGTTATGTGTGAATTTGATCCTGCCATTATGTTAGATGGTTATTTTGCCTGTTAGTTGATTCAGTTTCTTCCTAGCATTAATGGTCTTTGCAATTTGGCCTGTTTTTGCAGTGGCTGTTACCAGTTGTTCCTTTCTGTGTTTAGTGCTTCCTTCAGGAGCTCTTGTAAGGAAGGCCTGGTGGTGACAAAATCTCTCAGCTTTTGCTTGTCTGTAAGGGATTTTATTTCTCCTTCACTTATGAAGCTTAGTTTGGCTGTATATGAAATTCTGGCTTGAAAATTCTGTTCTTTAAGAATGTTAAATATTGACCCCCACTCTCTTCTGGCTTGTAGAGTTTCTGTTGAAAGATCACTGTTAGTCTCATGGGGTTCCCTTTGTGAGTAACCCGACCTTTCTCTCTGGCTGCCCTTACCATTTTTTCTTTCATTTTAACCTTGGTGAATCTGACAATTATGTGGCTTGGGGTTGCTCTTCTCAAGGAGTATCTTTGTGATGTTCTCTGTATTTTCTAAATTTGAATGTTGGCCTGTCTTGCTAGGTTGTGGAAATTCTCCTGGATAACATCGTGAAGAGTGATTTCCAACTTGGTTCCATTCTCCCCGTCACTTTCAGGTATACCATTCAAATGTAGATTTGGTCTTTTCACTTAGTCCCATATTTCTTGGAGGCTTTGTTCATTTATTTTTACTCTTTTTTCTCTAAACTTCTCGTCTCACTTTATTTCATTAATTTTATCTTCAATCACTGATACCCTTTCTTCCACTTGATTGAAGCAGCTTTTGAAGCTTGTGCCTGCGTCACGCAGTTCTAGTGCCATAGTTTTCAGTTCCATCAAGTCATTTAAGGTAGTCTCTACACTGCTTATTCTAGTTAACCATTTGTCTAATCTTTTTTCAAGGTTTTAGCTTCCTTGCGATGGGTTCAAACATCCTCCTTTAGCTCCGAGAAGTTTGTTATCACCGATCATCTGAAGTCTACTTATGTCAGCTCATCAAAGTCATTCTCCATTCGTTGCTGGTGAGGATCTGCAATCCTTTGGAGGAGAAGAGGCTCTCTGGTGTTTAGAATTTTCAGCTTTTGTGCTCTGGTGTCTCCCCATCTTTGTGGTTTTATCTACCTTTGGTCTTTGATGTTGGTGACCTACAGATGGGGTTTTGGTGTGGATGTCCTTTTTGTTGATGTTGATGCTATTCCTTTCTGTTTGTTAGTTTCCCTTCCAACAGTCAGGTCCCTCAGCTGCAGGTCTGTTGGAGTTTGCTTGAGGTCCACTCCAGATCCTATTTGCCTGGGTATTACCAGCAGAGGCTGCAGAACAGCAAATACTGCAGAACAGCATATATTGCTGCCTGATTCATCCTCTGGAAGCTTCATCCCAGAGAGGCACCCACCTGTATGAGGTGTCACTCAGCGCCTCCTAGGAGATGTCTCCCATTTAGGCTACATGGGGATCAGGGAGCCACTTGAGGAGGCAGTCTGTCCATTCTCTGAACTCAAACACTGTGCCGGGAATAACCACTGCTTTCTTCAGAGCTTTCAAACAGGGATGTTTAAATCTGAGTAAGTTTCTGCTGCCTTTTGTTCAGCAATGCACTGCCCTCAGAGGTGGAGACTACAGAGGCAGTTTGGCCTTGCTGAGCTGTGATGGGCTCTGCCCAGTTTGAGCTTCCTGGCCGCTTTGTTTACCTACTCAAGTTTCAGCAATGGCAGACGCCCCTCCCCCTACCAGGCTGGTGCCTCGCAGGTTGATCTGACTGCTGCACTAGCAAGTAAGCAAGGCTCCGTGGGCTTGAGATCTGCTGACCCAGGAGCAGGATATAATCTCCTGGTGTGCCATTTGCTAAGACCATTGGAAAAGCGCAGTATTTGGGTGAGAGTGTCCCATTTTTCCAGGTGCGGTCTATCAAAGCTTCTCTTGGCTAGGAAAGGGAAATCCCCCAACCCCTTGTGCTTCCTGGGTGAGGCGACGCCCTGCCCTGCTTCAGCTCACCTTCTGTGGGCTGCACCCACTATCCAACCAGTCCCAATGAGATGAACCAGGTAAATCTTGATTGGAAAAGCAGAAATCACCCATCTTCTGCGTTGATCATGCTGGGAACTGCAGACTGGAGTTGTTCCTATTTGGCTATCTTGGAATGGAATCCCTCCATTTTCCCAAAATACTCATTTTAAGGAAGATGCAAATTGAACTTTTTGAGGTAGGAAATTCACTACAAGGTTTTCCTAACACAGTTGGAAGTATTAACAGCAGAATAGACCAAGCTCAGGAAAGAATCTGAAAACTCAATAGTTCTTCAAATCAACTCAGATAAATATAAAGAAAATAGAACTGTTGATAAAAAAGAGTCAAATTCTGTAAAATATTTGAAGAGATTTTTTATGAGTCAAACATGAGTGACTGTGGCCCATTACTCAGTCCTTAAGAGGTCCTGGGAAGGTGTGTGCAAGGTAGTCAGGGTACAGCTTAGTTTTATATATTTTAGGGAGCCATGAGATATTAATCAAATACATTTAAGAAATACATTGGTTTGGTTCAGAAAGGTGGGACAACTCAAAGCAGAGGGCTTCCAGGCTATAGGTAAATTTAAACATTTTCTGGTTGACAATTGGTTGAGTTTGTCAAAAGGCCTGGGATCCATAGAAAGGAAATGTTCAGGTTAAGTAAAATATTGTGGAGACCAAGGTTCTTTTGAATTCTTATAGTGGCTGCCCTTAGAGGCAATCGATGACAAATGTTTCCTATTCAGATATTTAAACAGTGCTAGACTTTTAGTTATTCTCTTCAGGATTGGGAGGGCCTGGAAGAAAAAGATCTAGCTATGTTAATAGAGATTCTTTACAGATGCAGATTATCCTCAACAAAGCATGGCTTTGAAGGGCCTTTTCAAGATATGACGGAGAAACAAGTTTTGGAGTAAAATATTTTGATTTTATTCCTTGTCTTTTAATGTTATACCAGAGTCAGATTTGAAAGTAATTCATCATATACAGGGTTTAATAAGACCTATCTGATGAGGATTTATGGTTTGTAGGACATGACTCCCCAGACCCCTTAGACAGGAATTTTGGCAAAATAAAAATCAGAGCTTAGTCCTCAGAATTAAGAGAAATGAACAAAACCTTTGAAAAATGTTATTATGTAAAGAGACCAAATCTACAACTCATAGGCATTTGTGAAAGAGAAGGACGGAGAATAAGTAACTTGGAAAATATATTTAAGGACATAGTCCATGGAAATTTCCCTAATCGTGTTAGAAAATGTGATGTGTAAATACAAGAAATACAAACAACTCCATCCAGAAACTATACTAGGCCACCATCCCCCAAAGCATCTGATTTACCAAAGTCAATGCAAAAGAAAAAAAATCTTAAAGGCAGCTACAAAGAAATGGCAGGTCACTTACAGAGGGAATCCCAGCAGACTAGCAGCAGATCTCTCAGCAGAAAACTTATAAGCCAGAAGAGACTAGGGCCCTATGCTCAGCATTCTTGAAGAAAAGAATTTCCAACCAAGGATGTTATATTCTATCAAACTAGACTTCATAAATGAAGGAAAAATAAAATTAATTTCTGACAATTAAATGGTTGTTGAGAATAAGTTCCTCTTCAAATGCCCCTGTGCTTTCTTGTTCTTTCCTCCTCCGTAAACAGCCTAAGCTCTTCCTGCCATTGCCACACCCAGATATTACCAGACATGCCTTGTACTTTTTCTGTAAACAGCCCTTCCTGCCTTAGCAATGGACAGCCTCTCCCTTCCCGCCTAATTAGCCATATTCAATTTCAAAACCTAGCCAATCGTGTCAGCTTAGATTGTGTGGTCCAACTCCAGTCAATGGGGAAGACACAGAAACAGGAACTGCCCTAGAAAACAGAAATCTCTAAAAGCTTCTCCTATAGCTCATGCCTCAAGGAACTATTCCTGAAGTTCAACTAGGAGCCTGCTTTTTCTGCCAGGCTGGTCCTCATTGCAATCTTCTGATTAAGCCTCAAGTTTCCTATTAGAAATGAAACTTAAGACTTTCTTGTCCATGGAAACTGCCAACTTTGTCCATATGTGCAGGCCTTGTACTCTGATTCCTGGTATTTCCTACTCTTTTTCCAGCCCTTTTACATCATCTGTCCCATCCTTTCTCCCCCAGCCTTTTGTCCTAGAGTCTCTGTGCCTGTTGCTTTTCTGTTGATGCTGTTAACAAATCAAGTCTAAGGAAAGTGAGATGCATGTAAAATAATTCCCCTGATCAGCATTTAGGGAAGTACTCATGATTTGAGTTTAAATGATGTTGTTGTCCATGAATCTTCAGAGATGATCAAAGAAAAATATTTGCTTCCTTTTAAATGGTCAGAAAAAAAATACAGATAAAAATATTGTTTTTCATTTCAAAAGTATGAAAGAACCAGGAGGCATATATTTTTCAAATATGACATGCATAAAAATCAGGCTGAACAGTACAGTAAAATAACAGCACTTTCAATGCTGTGGTTGGGTTGCCAGGAATTTCTGCCAACTAATCAGATTATTATTATTTTTACCCCCAAGACCACATTCTTTCTAACTCGACTAAATTCCTTAAAGGTGGAAAAAAAGTCTTATGTAGAGTTTGGAAGCCATTGTTCATCTCCTGCTATGGGGTCTGTGCTGTCTGTGTTCTTTAAGCAGGTCTGTAGATTGACCGTACAGTTCTTGGTTTATAATTTTTTTGTTTTTGTTTCGAAAATGTCTGACAGTTTGTAAGACCAGTGCTTGCAGGGGTCTGGTGGTAACTTCATGGTTGGTTTTCCCATGAGATATCAAGTTTTAGGCTTTTTTGAATTTCTATATTAACAAAACTCTTATTTAAGTAATTCTATGGATAAATTCTTCACTATTTATTTACTTATTTATTTATATTTTGATATGGAGTCTCGCTCTGTTGCCCAGGCTGGAGTGCAATGGCGCGATCTCGGCTCACTGCAACGTCCGCCTCCCGGGTTCAAGAGATTCTCCTGCCTCAGCCTCCCAAGTAGCTGGGACTACAAGCATGTGTCACCACACTCGGCTAATTTTTTAGTAGAGATGGGGTTTCACCGTGATAGTCAAGATGGTCTCGATCTCCTGACCTCGTGATCTGCCCGCTTCAGCCTCCCAATGTGCTGGGATTACCGGCGTGAGCGACTGCACCTGGCAATTCTCCACTTTTTAGATTGACTACTTCTGCTGTCAGCTAATCAACTCTTTCTGTTGGAGTAATTCCATTGTTTTCTTTGCTGCATGCTTCATTGTTGGAAGTTTTAGCTATCACATTTTCCATGTTTTGTTTTTAAGTGCCTGGATTTCAATTTTTCTAAATTTCCCGTTATTAACTTTTCCATTTTTACTATTTTCAATCTGTCTTCAAATTTCTTATTTCAAACTGATCTGTGTTAAATTCAAAATTGTTTATGCTTTTAAAATATAAATTTTAAAATTACTCTTTAATCAGGAAAGTTTTAGGAATTTTGTCCTATCAGAGAAGTGGCATTACATATAATCGCATCATTGTAAATAAAATGATTGAGTGAATCATTGATATGTAAATTGACCCAATTTGTGGGAATCGATGTATTTTTCTAATCAGAAACAAAACAACTGCCACTGAGGGTTCTTTATATGACTTTTTCTTTCTTTTTAATCTTAAGCTAACTTCAAAGACTCTGTGGAATAGCATGAACCACATGAGTTGGTAAAACTGAACATTCAGATTGCTGGACTTGGGCACCTGCTAAGTCTGCCCTAACTACCGTACTAAAATTAACCATTTCTCTCACCATTGATTACAAGGATAAACTCAAAAATTAGTCATTACATGCTTAAAAAGGATAACTAATTATTTTTACAAATAGAAACAGGCCAAAAAAGAGACAACAAGATAAAAATGATCTAGGAATATACAGACTTACTTAAGTTAATTAAAATAATCACAAGGACCTCCAGCACTGAAATGAAGCCCCAGTGTCTGGCAGAGTGAGATGGTGGGAAGAAATTGGTTCTTGGAGCACATATTGAGATGGAGGACCAACCATCTCTATAACTCACCCAACTCTGGGGTCTTCAATTGCATCAACTAAGATGGTTGATGCAATGTCTTTTGATAATAGTAACACATACAGTACCTTAAGTGTTTTACATATATTAACTTATTTAATCTTCACTTTTAAAAGTAAGAAACCTATGAGATTATTTCTATTATTGTTTTATTTTAGTGATAAGGAAAATGACATATACAGGGGAGAACACAGTCGGTTTTCAGATGCAAGATACACCCATAAGTTTAGTTAGAGTCCATGATATTGACAATCAACCTATAAGGCAAACATTTGATAACTGTTGATAAAACTATAAGGCCTCAAAACAGTTTATGCTTATGGAGATGATTACAGTGTGCTAGACACTTTCTAAGTGCTTTCCATGTATATTGTCATATACTTCTCTCAATGCCATATCAAGTAGATGTCCCTGCCAGATTGTGCTGAATTGACTTGCAAATACTGGATGTGGAATCCACTGAAAATCAGAAATAGCTGTGTCACTATATACCTCTTAGGCTTCGTCTCTTCACAAGAGCTAAATGCAACCATGCTCATCTCACTAGTTTTTTTTGCAGGAATCACATGGGCTGACATTTGCAGGACACTTTTGTATTTTATAAAGTGCTATGAAAAGCTTGCCTGCCCTGTCTCACTTAACACCTGCCTCCGCACATGCTGCTTTCTCTGCAGAACTCCCTACTCTCACCACTTCTCAGAAGTAAACCTTGCTCAGAACATTTTTTTTTCTGGCTTTGTAACTTCTACAAGCAGAACTCCTTATATTCTGAACCTCCCCCTGGGTATTTACTTGCTCTTCATGAGAAATCATATTAATACATCCGTGTTAAGCTGTTAACGGCAGAAGTTAAACACTAGAAGTTTAATAGCACTTCACCCTAGAGAAAGAATCATGGGTTGATCTATATATTTAGATCGTTCTGCATTTTTTTCTTTTTTGGTAAACACATATTAATTTTTACAGCTGGATTTAAAAATATGTTTAATATAAAGACAATGTGAACTTGATCTTTAGTAATTGTAGCTCCAATCCAGTGTGGGCGCCTTATGTAAGTGTAGCCAATTAGATTATCTCTGCAGGAATTTTGGAATTCAGACTGAGAACAACAGAGATTCTCATTTTCTTTGATGAGTTGGAGGTGAAATATGTGCATTTTAAAGCTGTGGGGAGAGCACTTTTAATGCACTACATGTACCAGAGAAGCAGGCAAGTGAATATTGGGAGAAGGGTGGATGAGAAGGGAGACTATATTAGTCGAGGTTCTCTAGAGAGACAGAACTTTTATATATATATATGTGTGTGTGTGTGTGTATACGTGTGTGTGTGTACACACACACATACACACACACATATTCATATATACACAGACCCAAACACACAAAGAGGAGTTTACTAAATATTAACTCACATAATCACAAGGTCCCACAATAGGCCATCTACAAGCTGAGGAGCAAGGAGAGCCAGTCCGAGTCCCAAAACTGAAGAACCTGGAGTTCGATGTTCGAGGGCAGGAAGAATCCAGCATGGGAGAAAGATGTAGGCTGAAAGGCTAGACCAGTCTCCTCTCTCACATTATTTTGCCTGCTTTTTACATTCTAGCCATGCTGGCAGCTGATCAGATGGTGTCCACCGAGATTAAGAGTGGGTCTGCCTTTCCTGGCCCAGTGACTCAAATGTTAATCTCCTTTGGCAACTCCCTCACAGACACACCCAAGATCAATACTTTGTATCCTTCAATCCAGTCGACGCTCATTATTAACTATCACAAATCTACCCCTTGTCAACTTGAACCCATACACATCTCCTGAGATCGTACATAATTTTCAAATAAAGACAATAATAAGCTCATAATTATACCTAATATAATACAACTATCTTTCCTACAACTGGAAATGCACCAGTTCCTAAGCCAAATACCACTACACAAATTTAACAATACTTAAATGATGATATGAAGTCAATAAATCTATGTCACACAATAAAGGTAAAAGGAATCAAAATGATGATATTTTCTTAGTACAAGTGTATACATGAACAAACATGTTTTTAACAAAAGAAGGGGGAGATACTCATAACAATTACAGTCCTGGTTCCTGAAGCTGGACGCATGATCGTAGCTGGTATTGATGACTCCTTCTTCTACTACCCATTCTGTATTCCTTTTGCCTTCCACAACACCTCAGCAGGACATGGTTTTTTTTCCTAGTGAAGCAACCCAAATTTTCATTCCTGAAGAGTGTGAGCCATTTGTAGTCCTGCCTGGATTTGTCTGTTGTAGTTTCCCATCACCCTTGATCACAGGTCATGGTAATACTGAGAGATGCCCTAATGGATCTCCTGTATTCCATGCATACTCTTCCTTACCTTCGTTGTGGAGTAGTAGACCGATTTCATCATGATAGTCAATCATCCCAACCAACACAGTCACTCCCTTCTTAGCCTGTTGACTTAAAGGTAGGAAGAGCCCAAAGTGTCCAGGTGGCAATCTTAACTTCAAGTTTAATGGAATCATTGTTGTGTCTCCTGGTGGAAGCCTTCCTCCATCTGGAACTAAAACCTCTAGGCCAGCAGAATGTAATGTCGCAGGATCAGGGGCAAAAATGTTGCTAGTGCATCACTAGGGGTGATGTTGAGTGGTGCCACTTCCACTTCCACACCTTGATTCCTGGACCTGTGAATTCTGGCTATGGGACAAACAGTACCATATACTGGATGCAATTCAGAGCATACACAACCTTCTGGAGAACTTTTCCTCACCCCTGCAAAGTATTGTTACCTAGTTGGCATTATAATTGTAACTTCAAAAGGCCGTTTCATCATGCTATCAATCCAGCTCCTTCAGGATGATGGGAAATATGGTAAGACCAGTGAACCCCATGAGCACGAGCCCACTGCCTCACTTCTTTAGCCTTAAAGTTAATGCCTCGGTCAGAGGCAATGTTGTGTGAAATACCATGACGGTGGGTAAGGTATTCGGTGAGTCCATAAATGGTAGTCATGGGGGAAGCATTGCATGCAGGATAGGCAAACCCATACCTGGAGTAAGTGTCTATTCCAGGGAGGATGAACCTCTGCCCTTTCCATGATGGAAGAAGTCCAATATAATCAACCTGCCGCTTGGTAGCTGGCTGATCACCCCGAGGAATGGTGCTGTATCAAGAGTTCCTTGTTGGTATCTGCTGCTGGCAAATTGGAAACTCAGCAGTGGCCACAGCCAGGTCAGCTTTGGTGAGTGGAAGTCCATGTTGCTGAGCCCATGAATAACCTCCATTCCTGCCACCATAGCCACTTTGTTCATGGGCCCACTGAGTGATGAGAGGGTGGCTGGGGAATGAGACTGAGTAATGGCCACAGAATGGGTTATCCTATCTACCTGATTATCAAAATCCTCCTCTGCCGAGATCATCTGTTGGTGAGCACTCACATGGTATACAAATATCTTTACAGATTTTGACCAGTCAGAGATGTCCATCCACATACCTCTTCCCCAAATTTCTTTGTCACCAATTTTACAATCATGTTTCTTTCAAGTCCCTGACCATCCAGGAAAACCATTATCTACATCCCATGAATCAGCATATAATCGCATATCTGGCCATTTCTCATTGCATACAAAGTGCACAACTAGGTGCACTTTTCGAAGTTCTGCCCACTGGGAAGATTTTCCTTCATTGCTGACCTTTGGGGATGTCCTAAAAAGGGGCTGTAGTGCTGCAGCTGTCTACTTTCAGGTGGTACCTACATATCATGCAGAACCATCTATGAATCAGGCCCTAATCTTCTCTTTCTCTCTCAATTGATCATAGTAACTCCCCATGAGGCCATTTGTGTAGGCTGGGGGAGAGAAGGTAGGGTGACAGGAGTGGAGACCATGGGCATTTGAACCACTTCCTCATGTAACTTAGCTGTGCCTTCAGGACCTGCTTGAGCTAGATCATGTATATACCACTTCCATTTGATGATGGAATGTTGCTGTTCATGACCCACTTTATGGCTAGATGAGCCAGAAAGCACCCAGTTCATGATAGGCAGTTCAGGCTGCATGATGACTTGATGACCCATAGTCAAATGTTCAGTTTCCACCAAAACACAGTAAGAGGCCAAAAGCTATCTCTCAAAAGGAGAGTAGTTATCTGAAGAAGACGGCAGCATGTTGCTCCAAAATCCTAGATGCCTCCACTGTGACTCACCTATGAGGGCCTGTCAAAAACTTCAAACAGCATCCTAATCTGCCACTGGCACCTCAAGCACCACTGGATCTGCTGGGTCATATGACCTAAGTGGCAGAGAAACTTGCATAGCAGCCTAGACCTTTTGCAGAGCCTTCCCCTGTTCTGTACCCCTCTCAAAACTGGTAGCCTTTTGGATCACTCGATAAATGGGCCAGTGTAACACACTCAGATGAGGCATGCATTGCCTCAAAAATCAAAATAGGCCCAGCCCACTCAGGATTGTGCCCTTTCTTAGTTGTAGGAGAGGCCAAATGCAGCAACTTATCTTTCACCTTAGAAGGAATACCTCACAAAACTGAATCCCTATAAATTTTACTGAGGTGGCAAGTCCCTAAATTTTAGTTGGATTTATTTCCCATCCTCTGCTTGCAAATGTCTCACTAACAAGTCCAGTGTGCTTACTACTTCTTGCTCACTGAATCCAATCAGAATATCTTGCGGAAGTGAAAAGCAATCAAGGTCTCTCTGAATACGATTATTACACAAAGCCAGAGAGTTGATATACCTCTGAGTTAGGACAGTAAAGGTATATTGCTGGTCTTTCCAGCTGAAGACGAATTGTTTCTGGTGGGCCTTATGGACAGGAATGGAGAAAAAGGCATTTGCCAAGTCAATGTCTACATACCAGGTACCAGGAGATGTTTTTATTTGCCCAATCAATGAAACCACATCTGGTACAGCAACTGCAACTGGAATCACCATTTAGATAAGCTTATGATAATCCACTGTCATTCTCCAGATTCATCTGTCTTCTGCACAGGCTACATAGGAGAGTTGAACAGGGTGGGTTACGGTGGGAATCACCACCTCTGCCATCTTTCAAGTCCTTGATGGTGGCACTAATCTCCGCAAGCCCTTCCGATATGCAATATTGTTTTTGATTTACTATTTTTCTAGGTAGAGGCAGCTCTAATGGCTTCCACTGGGCCCTTGTCACCATAATAGCCTTCAACCTATCAGTCAGAAATCCAATGTGGGGGTTCTGCCAGCTGCTAAGTATGTCTATGGCAATTATGCATTCTGGTACTGGAGTAATGATAACAGGATGAGTCCAGGAACCCACTGGACACACTGTAAGTTGGGGCTGTACTAAAACTCCAGTAATTACCTGACCTCCATAAGCCTCTACTTCAGTTGGAGGATGACAATAATATTTTGGGTCCCCTGGGATGTCAGCTCAGAGCCAGTATCCAGCAGTCCCCAAAATGTCTGATCATTTTCTTTTCCCCAATGCACAGTCATCTTGGTAAAAGGCTGGAGGTCTCCTTGGGAGAAAGATTCACTGCATGAGTTTTCAGTAATGTAGTGGGGTCCTTTCTCAGGGGACTGGCCTCTCTTTCATTCAAGGGGTCCTGGGTTTGTAAACTGCCTCTCATGAGCAGTGAATCAGGATTGTCAAATGCATTTATTTTGCATAACGCTCTAAACAGTTCACACCAAGGACTATTAGTGTTGTCCATACTATTGGGAGTAGTGTCCTTAGCATTTTTGAGTGTAATCATATTAAGGAGCCAACTCCAGAAACCCCAAAACCAATAAAAGAACTCCATTCTTAATATTCTGTTTCTCTAGAACCACTCCTGGTACCAAATCTGTATTAGCCTGGGTTCTCTAGAGGAATAGTATATATAAATATTACGATATATATATTCATATATATTATATAAATATATATTCATATATATAAAGTGAGTTTATTAAGTATTAACTCACACAATCACTAGGTCCCACAATAGGCTGTCTGCCAGTTGAGGAGTATGGAAAGCCTGAGTCCCAAAACTGAAGAACAAGGAATCTCATGTTCAACAACAGGAAAGCAAGGCATTGCCAGTGTTGCTCTCTCTCTCTGAAGCCTCCAGGGATGATTGTTTCTTGCCTCTTCCAGCTGTTGGCAGTGCCAGGCACCCCTTCACTTGCAGCTGGAGCACTTGCAGCTGTCACTGCCTGTGACATCATATGGCGTTCTCCTTGTGTCTATGTCTTCATAATGTGTGTGTGTGTGTGTGTGTTTTAATAAGGATGCCAGGCATATTGGATTAGGGCCTACTCTAATGACCTTGTTTTAACTTTATTACCTCTGCAAATACCTTATTTCCAAACAAAACACCAGAGGTTAGGACTTTCACAAAATTTCTGCAATATTTTTACTTCTAATTTTTTTGTAGTAATCTGTCTTTAATTCTACTTCTAAGAAGCTAGCAAGGTAAAATGCTTGTTAGGTTTATTTTTCTAGACAAGAAGTCATCCTAATCGACTTGTTTCTAAACTAACTTCTTACTAATATTCTCAGAAAATCTCTGGAGAAATAAAATTTTCATCACATATTTCTCATTAGAGAAAACTAATTAGAGTTTTAATTAGTATACAAATGGTTTTCAAAATAATCTTCTTTATAATCCAAAATAATTTACGTTTTCAATTAGATTTTGTGTTTGGCAAAATATTGGATTGATTAGATTTCTGAAAGCCATGGATATAATGGCTGAGTCCTCGTTTTCCTTTTCCCCATGGGGCACAAGTGGGAGAAGAACAGAGGAGTGGATAATAGACTTTGTTCCACTTGTATACTGTGAATATAGCTATTTGTCTCTCCTTTTCCTAAGCCTTTGGTCTTGTTCCCTTATTCTCTGTTTATTGTTTGGTATGTTTATGCAAAAACAAATGTTTTTCTAATGGGAGGGGAGTAAGTAAAGGAACTGCCATTTGATCTTAGTAGAAAAGCCTACAAAACATGTTCAATAAAATGTTAGCTAAAATCTGATATGTTTTTTAAGATTAAAGTCAGCTTTACTCTAAAGTATTGAGTATGAAGGATAATTTTAGCAGGGATATAAAGGTCAAACCACACAGATCCTTGTCAATCATTTGAGGGGATATTGTCTTTAGCTCAGGGAAAATGAAGAATCATACATAATTTTAAGTGAGGGGGAAACATAACCAGAATTATAGTTAAAAAGTTCCTTGTGTCTATACTATTGAGAATGGATTATATGTGGTCAGAATGAATGGGAATATAAATATTTATACCTTATTTCAATGACTGTTCTGTTGTCAAAATGTTAGTGCACCTATCATTTGCTAGACCCTAGCTAGAAATACAAACTGAAACCACTGTCCCTTTTTTTTCTAAGTGGGAATATAAATAAACACATGATTTTTTTATTTTCACGTCTCCAACACCAAACTCTACCTATTTATTAAGCTTACGTAGTGTACTTTGCTGAAAAGACAACTATCATCTGATTTAAACTCACTCCATTTCTCTTATCTATAGTAGGCATTGCTATATGGCACCTACTAAATGTCAAGTATCTTTGTAGGCCCTGAAGATATATCAGTGAATGGAAGTAGAACTTGCTCTCCTGGACCTTATATTCTAGCAAGTCTCTACACAATTACTACTCTCAGAACACTGATATTTCTCATGGTATTTAAAGAAATCACTCACTCACTCTTTATTACCTGCTTTTCCTTTACAGTGAACTTAGAGAGTCCTGGGTTGACTGGAAAAATCTCCACAGAATATCTTATTTATCTGATCGCCAAATCTTTTGTCATGATAAGTAGAAAATAATCTTGTCTTTTTTAAAAATAACATCTTGCCTTTTTTCTTTTTTCATTAAAATAAATGTACATATATTTCATCCTTCTTACTATACAATTTTGAGTTTTGATAAATGCATTAGGTCATGTAAACATACACCAATGAAGGCATAGAATAGTTCCATCACCCAAAGGCTCCCCCATTTCATTGTTTAGTCAAATTCTCCCCACTGTTCTCCGCCCCCATATCCAGTCCCTGGAAATCACTGACCTGTTTATCTCAAGTTTCTACCTTTTCTAGAATGCTATAAAAATGAAATTACATGGGTACACAGCCTTCAGTCCAGCTTCTTTCTCTTAGCATATGGATTTACAACTCCTCTATGCTGTTGAGTGTTTCAGTAGTACGATTCTTTGTATTGCTCAGTAGTATTTCATTAAATGATGTACCACCCTTGTATAGCCGTTAATCTATCAGTTCCAAAGTTGAGAGAACTTTGAGTTTTGTCATGTTTTTGGAAATTAGAAATAAAGCCTCTATAAACATTTGTGTAGGATTGATATGTGAAGATTTCATTTTACTTTGATAAATACAAATCGAGATGTCAGGCTATATTGTTAAGTGTATATATAGCTTTATAAGAAATGGTTATTCTCCAAAAGTGGCTATACCAACTTTCAATCACATCAGCAATGTATGAGAGTTGTAGTTTTTCTGCAACCTTTCCAGAATGTGCCATTATTTACTTTTTATATCCATTCTAATATGTGCATAATAGCATCGCATTGAGGTTTTAATTAGCATGTATCTAATTACTAATGAGTTTGTGCATATTTTCTGGTGCTTATTTGTATGTGCCTGTCTATTTTGGTGAAGTTTCTGTTCAGATATTCTACCTGTTTTTACAAAACTTTTAAAGAGATTATTAAAATTTGAGAATTTTGTTAATAGTCTAGACACAGGTCCACATGTGATTTGCACAAATTCCTATGATTTATTTCAGTAGCCTTTTGTAGTTTTCAGCATACGGAGTTGATACTATTTTATTTAGATTTGTATTAAAGTTTTACATTTTTTGTGGAGTTACTGTATATATTACTATTTTGTTTAGTTTTATTTTGTTCTATAGTTGTTCATTGCTAGTATACAGAATTACAATCAGTGATTGTGTGTTGGCCTTGCATTCTGTCACCTTGCTAACTCATTTTTTAGTTCTAGAATATCTTGCTTGTTTTATGTATTAATTTATATGTTCTATGAAGAAAAAAATTATATAATTTATAAATAGAAACAGTTTAATTCTAATTTGCATAATTTTTGTTAATGTTTACTGACAATGTAGTAGAGCTAGGTGTTGTGGTACAATGCATATCATTGCACACACATCCTTGCCTTGTTTCTTACCTTTGAGGAAGAATTCATTATTTCCTTATTAAGTATCTGCGATGTCTGCAGAGTCTGTAGTGCTATCCCTTCTATGTTTCCTGATGCTGGTAAATGTGTGCCTTTTCTTCTTATGCCTCTCTTTTTCTTAGTTTTAATAAATAAACCATAATAATGTAATAGGTTAAAATAAAAGGAAACTGATTGAGGAATATAAGATAAATCTTTGTACTATCTTTGCAAATTTGTTGTAAATTCAAAATTATTCCAAATTTTTTTTAAAAATATTAAAAATTTATTCGGTTTATTAGGTTATATAATTTCAATATCACAGACTAGAGAAAAGGCAAAGATTGATCAATCGTTAGTATTGGTTAGTGTCACTACACTGAAAACCTGCTCTTTCCTGTCTAGTATCAATATCCAAATCTTTTATGATACTTAAATAAAGAATCCAGCACAATATAAGTATGGGTTTTGAAGCCAAAATTTACTTCAATTTGAATCATAGGTCTATCACTTACAGGTTAGGTAATATTAGGCAAATAATATACCCTTTCTAAGTTTGTTTCTCTACTTATAGAACAAGATTAATTGTCTTCATCATACAAGACTGAAAATTAAATGAGATCATAGTTACTGTGTCTGGAACATTATATGGAATATTACAGGTATTCAATAAACATTCATTTTTTTCTCTCTTTGGATCTCACAATTGCTTACCTTTGCTTAAATGCCAATGTTCTATTTTATTTATTCTTAGTTTCCTTTTATGTTTATAAAATTATTACTTATTGTTTTACTGGAATTATGTAAGTGGGAAACAAATAGATAATAGGTTTAATCTGTAAAACAGAAGGCTATAGCTTATGCATTTAGTAACTAAAATCTCTCAACACTCCAGAAAATCAAAGGCTTATTCTAAGGATATTGCCATTATTAGAGACATTATTAGAAACACGCCTTATCATAACAACGTTCATAAATTTACTGCCCAGTGTAGAATGATGAATTTTTCCTGAGCAACACAGCTCACAATCCACAAGGGTGTTCCCTGGTTGTTGTATTTCATGACATGGTAACCAGCTGCACTTTCTGCATTCAGGTTTCCCCTGGTCTTCTGGACTTCAGACATGCCTTCCCTGAGACCTGCTTTCCAGACTAGAGTTAAAATCTTAGGGCTTCTCCTCATCCCATCTTCCAAAAGCAATTCTTTTCTTATGGTGTGTTTGTGCTCTATTATCAGCCCCTAACCTCCATTGCTTATTTGCCTAGAAATTCCTAAGTGTGTCCCCAAGCTCAGCCCAGGACCAACCTGAGCCCTACACCAAGCTCTGGAACCTGGTTTTGCACTCTTAGCACTAGGTCATCACTTCATAGGCAAGACTCGCTACGGCCCACCATGTCAGTTTCTAGCCGGCAAATTCTCCATCACTGCGTGTTGTTTTCTTTTCTTTCCTCCATTCTCCCCTCTCCCCTTCTTCCCTCCCTTCTAGTAGGGTCTAGTTCTACTGTTCAGTCTGCAGTGCCTGGCATGATCATGGCTCACCATTGGCTTGACTGTTCGGGCCCAAGCTGTCTTCCCACGTTAGCCTCTTGAGTAGCTGGAACACTGGCATGCACCACCATGCCCGGCTACAATTTTATTTATTTATATTTATTTATTTATTTATTTATTTATTATTAATTTTTTTAAAGGAACAGTGGGTCCCTGTGTTGCCTAGGCTGGTCTCAACTTCCTGGGCTCAGCCTCCCAAAGTGCTGGGATTACAGGTGTGAACCACCACACTTAGTCTCCTTTTCATTCATTTTTTCCCCCATAGATTCATTGTTTTCATTTACAATCGAAATCCAAATGTCTATTTGCTTAAAACAAAAGAGAGAAACACAACCTATATTTCTCTCTGAAAATAGCTTTTAAAGATTGAGGTACACAGAAATCTTGCTTTATTGTTTATATACATCTGCCTTAAGTGGGAAGTGCTGGGGGCTCATTGACAAGTGTAAATGGATTGAAACCTAATCATTTGTTTTAATATTCTTCTTGTCTGATATTTATAAACTCATAAGCGCCTTGTAGAATGTGTTGGAAATTTTCTCTTTTTTGTTTCCTTGGAGTATTTAAGATATTTTGCATTATCCACTCCTTGAAAGTTGAAACCTTTTGAATATCATCACTTTTTAAAATTTTAATGCAGAAAGATTTTAAACCATTGATTCAATTTCTTTAATAATTATAGAACTAGTTAGACTGTCTACTTTGTCTTAGATAATTTTTAGTGAGTTATATCTGTCTTGAAATTTATGTTTTATCTATTTTCAAATGTAGTCATATAAAATTTTTCAAAATTATTTATTTTCCTAATTTCTGTGTATCTATAATTATGTCCTATTATTTAGTCCCATTTTTCTTGACTAATCATGACAGAATTTTAATCTATTTTATTAACTTCTCCAAAGCAAAATTTTGAATTAATTCATCCTCTTTATTCTATGTGTTATTTTAACTTTTAGTAATTTCTTTTTTAAAAAAAAAAATTCTTCTTTTACGGGCAGTTTTTTTTTCTCTTTTATTCTGTGTCTTAAGCTTAATGTTTTAATTTTTAATTTTAACCTCTTATTTCTTTTATGAACTTTTAATGTGATAGATTTCCTTCAGTTACTGTGTCTGACATATCTCTTAAGTTTGAAATTTGACACTTTTATTATTTGGTTCTAAGCACTTTAGAATTTACATTACAATTTTTAGTCATAAATTACATTATGTACAAATATATGAGCATTTAATAGAGTTCCATACCTGCAACATGGAAAGAAATAACTAATTGTAAGTAATTTATAATCATATGAAAAATAATCATTATAGTCTTATGTCTTTCATTTATTATTCTAAGCAATGCAGAATCCTATGCACATTGTTATTTCAAAATGTTCTTATGTTCAAAGCATGAAAATGAAAAAGAAATTGATATTCTGATCACTTTTTCTTCTGTGGCTTTTTAATACAGTATAACTCCCAGATATTAATTATAATTAGATATCATCACTTAGCTTTCTCTGTCCAAAAAAAAATCAGCTGGCATTTCTTTTCTCTAATTTTTTCTTTGATTCGTCTGAAAAAAGGTCACTAGTTAAGAACAGGGGTCCAGTTGTTAACATATATAACCTTTAAAGTCATTATTTTTATATCCTTCTGTATATTCTTTATCACTATAGATAAATGTAATGAGAATTCATTATGACTTCTCTTTTGCAATCTCTTTAATAGATAAGCAAAAAACTGCAAGGGAAAGTACTATTCAAAAATCATGTTTTTGTTTTGTTTTCTGGACATTGTTATTAATAGCATCCAAATTGGTGTTTGTTTAATTGAACATGGTTTGGGACTGATTAAGTCTAATTTCCCAGGTCAGGGTCTTTTTGCTTAAAGAACTCATGTCCCTCAAACCATAAAAATGAAATTGTACAAAAATATTTAATCAGATGATTAAATATTCAGTCACTCAAACAGTGTCTTTGTCTGAAAAGCTTCAGGTAATCATTTTGATGTATAAACCATAGCCTCACTGGCATTTTAAATAATTTGATTACTAAGTTAAACAGTAAGTATTTTCAGCACCTACTATGAGTTTCAAACTACCTCAGAGACCATGGAATATTCAAAAATACGAAAAGTAACATTTTCCCACAAGTAGGTAAAATACAAATGAAGAAATAAGAAAATAGAATAAAATATTAATTATTGCAAATAATTTTATAGAATAAAAACCTTATAAAAAACAAATATTTGGTGTCATGCTAAGTGTCAGGTTCTAGCCCAAGCTGAGGTTTGAGGGGAGTTGGTGGATGAATGATGGGTAGCTGAAAGAACACTTGATTGGCCATAGGCAGGTGAAATATGGTTTTATTATGCTCTTTCTCTTTGTCAGCCTTTGTCTTGACTAACTGCTCTAGCCACAGCCCTTCTCAGCAGTAGGTTCTGGGCTCTGTGGCTCCTGCCACCCCTGTGTCTGCAATTGCACTCCCTGGTGCACTTGCCATTTCTTGGCTCCCCCTTCCTGTCCACCTGCAAGGTGGCTAGCTCTATTATGTGTGCAGTAGCAGCAGCAGCAGCACTATTCACAGTGACTTTACTCTCTCTCTCTCTCCGCATCTGCCTGCAAGGTGGCAGGGCAGTTATGCTTCTTACAGACAACAGTGGCTCAGAGCCAAGAATGAGCTTACACCAACAGGTTACATAATGGGCAGATCTATGTGCCTGCACTCCAAACCTGCTGAGTCATGCTGAAATGGATGTTTATTTTGTGCTGTCCCAGTCTGGGGAGTCATTACCCATGAACGCACTCATCTTGCTATTGGGTAAGTTATCCACACGATGACTGTACCCATCCTATCATACTCTCATGAGCCTGAAGGGCAGAATATGCAGCTGCTAGCTGCTTCTCTCTTATGAATACTGGAGCTCAGTTGCCTTTTAAAGTTGGGACCAAAAGGTGTTCTCAAGTGCTCTGTGTGCTGCCACAGGCCCCAAACAAAACTATTTGTGGTTACATGCACATTAAGTTTAAATGGGTGCCCCTGGCCAATCGCTTTAGGGCCTGTGCTTGCTGAATAGCCTGCTTGGCTGCCAGGAAGGAAGTCTCAGCTGCACTATCTCAATCCCAGTCAAGAGGGGCATTGTTGCTTCTAAATTTGCAAGAGAATCAGAGGTTAACATAATATCATCAATGAGACCATGACATATGGTGGGGTATGCATTTAGCCCTGTGGCCACATTGTGAAAGTCCATTGTCGCCGTCCCATCAAGGCGAACGGTTCCTGGTTCTCTGGAAAAGAATTCATTAGTCAAGTCCACCACACAGTTGTGTTGTCTCAACTCCTTTGTCAAGTGGTCTATCAAATCCGTGATAGATGGGACAGCTGCTAAGCCATGTAAAACATTCACCCCCAGAATGTATTCAGGTATGGGAGAAACATACACAGTGTATAAGCAGGGAGCCAAGTGGCCAATGCCAAAGTGCAAAGATACAGGTTTCACTTCCATTGACTGGCTTTCACAGCCAGATAGATAGATAGATAGATACACACACACACACACACACACACACAGTCTTGCCGGGAAACTTATCAGGGTTCCCATAAACAAGGCTTCAATCTGCACCAGTACCTACTAGTACAAGCACTCACTGTACAGAAAAGGCTCTACACCCTCGCCTGGCTGCAGCACTTACTTAGTCTTTGAGCTGGAGCACCTGGGCAGGACTGGGTCTCAAAGCATTATCCTTCTGAATGACTTGCACCAAGTCTGTATACGACTGCCATCTACTGATAGTTTCTGGTATTTCACAGACATCAGGCCACACTGTCTGTATGGCCACCATTAGCAATTTAGTTAAAGTATAGTTGCCTCACCCCACTGCTAACTGCCTGCTCACATGCAACTGTTGATGGAGGGAGGGAGGGATGAGTCATGATGGAAGTCACCTGTCTATTCCAGAGGTGAAACTGGAGATACTATTTGCTCCATCATCCCATAGATAAAGAATCCAGGTGGGCAGAAGTTCCTCTGGACGCTAGTGGCACTGTTTCTTTAATTCCCATAGCTCCATGTGGAATGCTGTAGGGACTGAGCATGCACTTTCCACAGCACAGTCACAAACACCCATCTAACTCTGCTGGCAAAAGCTTGCTCCTTCTCAGTGCTCTGTGTTTTCAGCTGCTTTAGTAGCTTCTCCATGCTTGCAGGGGGCCTATCTACCACCACCCAGGTTTCCACTGGAGCTCATTTGAGCAGCACCGCTGCCACCAGGTACCACAACCCATGTTGTAGCCACATGGCTGACTCAGAATCAGCAAAGACCGAAGACTCAGTCACCTCAGTATCCTGCCAACTACACCAAGTATCACACCAAGTGTCAGGTTCTAGCCCCTGCTGAGGTCCAAGGGGAGTTGGTGGCTGAGTGGCAGGTAGCTGAAAGGACACTCGAGGGGCTTTAGGCAGGTGAAATATGGCTTTATTATGCTCTGTCAGCCTTTGTCTTGGCTGCCTGCCCTGGCTGCAGCCCTTCTTGGTAGCTGGTTCTGAGGCTCCTGCCATTCCCACGCCTGTAACTGCACTGCCTGGTGTGCTCGTCATTTCTTGGCTTCCCCTCCTTGTCCACTTGCAAGGCTGCCAGCTCTATTATGCATGTAGTGACAGCAGCAGTGCTATTCATATCATCAGCAGCTTTATTCTTTCTCTCTCCCTCTATCCACCTGCAAGGTGGCAGGGCAGTTATACTCCTTACAGATAACAGTAGCTTAGAGCCAAGTATGAGTTTACACAAACAGGTTACAGAGTGAACAGAGTTGTGCGCCTGTGCTCCAAACTTGCTGAGTCATGCTGGATGAAATGTTTACTTCGACCTATTCTTGACTGAAGCACACCTGTTTTGTTTACATTCAGTTAGCACTTAATTTTTACCAAGCATTCAACCAAAAATTTTTAAAACTACTGTGAAAGGCACTAGGAGTACAATTATAAATAAATAAGAACCTCTTACAAGCAGCTCACAGTTAGATGGAAAAAAAAAAAAAAAACAGTAAGCAATTAATTAGGATATAATGGGGTAAATGGTACACCATTCAAAAGTGGGGGTTAAATGTTGGAGGCATTTAATCTGGTCTTTGTAGGTGAGGAAAAGATATGAAACAGGTAAAAAATCAGGGAGGGCAGGTAGCAATCATCAGTGTTCCAGATATCAGAAGAGTATTATGTGCAAAAGACAAAAATGACACATTTGAAAAATTGCAGTTAGGACAAATAGTTAAAGATATCAGGAAAAATTGCCAAGAAATTACTCTGATAAACTTGTAGATATATGCAGAGACTGTAACATGAAAAACATATAAGCCATATTAAGAAATTAAGCTATTAGTGTTTTCTAAAGGCAATGGCTTCCAAAGTTTATAAGCAGGTGTGATTTTTTTTTTTCAGCAAGCCAATCTGCCTTTATCATGGAGAATGAATTGGGTAAAATCAAGACCAGAAGTTTACTATCAGAAACTAATTCAGAAAATACGGGTTGAGACCTGAACTAAGGTAGTCACAAATGGAATATAGAGAAATGCTGATTTAAAAGCTTTTAAGGACGTGAAATGCAAAGACCTGAGGATGTCTTACACATGAAGCAAGAGGGAGAATGAGAGGTCAATTGTGAAGTTTTGGTTAAAAACAATTTTACCACTTAGTGTCTGATGGTGTCATTCACAAGTTAGGAAATACTAGAGAAGGTCTGGTTGAAGGAGATAGCAAGTTTTAGATATATTGCTTTGCAACTGCGTTTGAGATACCCAAATGGATATAGTCATAAGGGTGCAGAATAAATGTTGACTACTGAGCTCGAGAGAGACTCTGGATGAGAAATAAAAATATAAGGCAACATTACATACATGATTCTAAAAATCTGACAATTATCTAATGAGACAACTGTTATCCCTAATCGCCACATCCCTTTAACGTTCTACTTGGAGTCTCAGAGTTCTTATTGACAAGTTAGGGATAACAGTTCTGTTTAACGGTAGCATGAAAATAGATGCATATTCTATCCTGCTCCAAAATCAGTGTTTTCCAAAATTCATTTATGCATTAAACCCTTTTAAAGGGAAAACAATCTGATGGATCAATAGTTACTTTTTCATCATAAAACATGAGATGCAAAAAATAAGTTACAGTATCCCTTTATCTATGCTTCGTATAACAGCCAAAACCACATTTACAAATCAAATGCACAGAAAAATTTCCAACAAAACTCAAAACATATTTAACAAAATTAGTATATGATGTTTAGCTGACCCAAAATTTCCACCTACCCTTTGCATATGGACTAAATGCTATGATGTGCGGTCTTTTAAGTTTGGCCTCATTTACTACTTGTGCTTTATGATAACTCAGTTGTACTATTTCTCCTATTATGTTTCTCTATTCTAGGTAGAGGTCCAGCTTATTAACAGAAAGAGGGCAATTTGGTGTAATTTAGGGCCCCAGCTGTGTGTTCTGCAAAGGCGGTAAGCTGCATTTCTACAGTGACGACACCTGCTCCAGAGATCATTATTGCTAAGTGGTAGAGCCACCAGGGGACCTGCCACACTCACAAAAACCAGTAATGTAGCACCTTCCAGGTGTGTGGGCATCTAAGCAATGTGGGGAACACAGTGGCAGACACATAAGGGGATCCCCAAGTACAGTGCCCAGTTCAATTTTCTGGCAGACATGGCCATCCTGTTTCCCCACAGACCCATAAACTCCCAGGGACACAAAGTCCACCGGAACTCGGCCTTCATAAGGCCGCTTGTTCCACCACACCCTTGCTTCGCCCCAAAGTCTGAGTAACCAGCAAGAAGGGGCTCCCCGGGAGGCTGCCGATAATGCTTGCCTGACTCCCGGAGCTCAGCGGAGGTATAGGCACTATACGGAGTGTGTTCCACCACAGTAGGGGGCCCCTAAGCCCGCCCTTGAGGCGCCATCGGCTGCTCATGAAGGGGAGTTTCCAGCAGCGAGCATGGGCTCAAGGTCACACTGACGGCAGTCTCTAACTCCTGTTCCAGCATGTTTATCTGGGCCTCTAAATGCCCTGTTTGTGTCTGGAGGTCCCTTACCTCCAAGTTTTGCTCCAAGCTGTGCATTTGGGTCCCCGGGCATGTGGCTTGCATGTAGAGGTCCTTTACCTGTGCAGCATCCCGCAGGGACTGAGCGTGTACTTCCCGCAGGGCAGTCAGAAATGCCCATCCAACTCTGCCGGCAAAGGTGCATTGCATTTCTTCTCAGCACTGTGTTCTTCCAGCTGCTTTAGTGCTTTCTCCACACTCACAGGAGACCCGCCCACTACCTCCCATGTTTCACTGGGGCCTATCCCAGCAGCACCGCTGCCACTGGGTACCACAGCCCATCATGCTGCGGCCACATAGCCTGCCCAGGAGCCTAGGGGACTGAAGATCCACTCACTTTATCCTGCTGACAACGCTAAATGTTACATTTGAGCCCCAGCTGAGGTCTAAAGGGAGTGGGTGGACCAGCAGGGAGCTGAAAGAACAATCAAGAGACAGCAGCTGGATGGGATATGGTTTTATTCAGCAGCTCTCTCACAGTGTCTGTGCTACATTTATATAACTCACATAAAATAGTGGCTCAGAGTCAGATAATAAGCCTCCCCATGTTATGGCTACATGGCTATAATTATATGCATGGAATTGTGCACCTGTGTTCCAATTCCGCTGAGTCATGCAGGATGTTTACCTCGGCCTGTGCCTGCTTGGCTAGGCCTATGCTTGCACAGCCATGTTCCTTACAGTAAGTCCAGACTGTTCTACCTTAAAAATATTTAGTAAATCTGAGCAACGAGAACACATGAACACAGGGAGGGGAACAACACACAACATGGCCTGTGGGGTTGGGGGTGGCTAGGGGAGGGAGAGCATCAGGACAAATGGCTGATGCATGCAGGGCTTAATACCTAGGTGACAGGTTGATAGGTGCAGCAAACCAACATGGCACACATTTACCTATATAACAAACCTGCACATTCTGCACATGTATCCCAGAACTTAAAATTTAAAAATATGTATATACATGTATGTGTGTGTATATAGAGAGAGTAAATCTTAACTATGTCTCAAACGTCCATTAGTAATTAACGCTAATCTATTCTTGTCTCTCCCAGTATGCAGCAAAAAATAAAAACAACATATTCTCCTTGGTTTCCCTCTTGCTTCACATCATCTTAAAGTGCCTACACACCGTATACTCTGGCCAGGCAAATTGCAACCATCTGCAAACATCATGCAGCTGATATGGCATTTTCACTTAACACAATCCCCCTAATAACCTCCATCTGGAAACCTTTACTTTACTCAAAACTCAAGGCCTCAATCTCCTCTACAGCCTGTATTCCAGTGGGTGGGTTGGGGTGAGGACTCAGCTGTTCTTTATAAAAGGAAGGCGTCTCCAAGCTGGCCACTCCTGGATTATCTAGCTTGGAACAAACGTTCAGGTGCACTTCAAATAGTGACCAGAGTGAAATGTTTTTTTCTTTCAATGTAAGCACATCCCTCCTCCATGTAAATTTTTCTACCAGCTTTTCACCCCACCTGGAGTAAATGCCAAATACTTGCCCCTACTTTACTGCCACACTGGCAGGGACAGTTTTTCCTCTCTTGCACTCGCTGTGTCTTCTGTCTGGAATCCTTTGCTTCAATTCTCATGTGGCTCCCTACTTCTCACTACTAAGACCTCAGCTCAAATGACTCCATGGCTCATCATTAAGTCAGCTCAGCTGTCCTTTTGATTTTTGATTAAGTAGCTTTTCCGTTCTGTGTCCCCTCACCCTATTTTATTTTCTTCCTAATAGTTATCAAATCTGAATTAGATATTTTTAAAAGAAGTGTTTATTGTCTATTTTTTAATTCATTGTTTAAAAAGTTTTTTTTTGAAGTATTTATTGCTTTTCTCCTCATTCAAAACATTGTTTGCTAGAATTCAGGCAGTTTTTCTGTCTTGTTAACTATAGTATTACCTATCCCTGGAACAAGCTTGGTCCATAAAGGATATGCAGTAAAATTTGTTTACTAACTATTATGAACTTTAAATATAAATAAATAGAAGTCAACTGATATCTCTTGGCTATAGAATAATAGATTATAATATAGAATTTAAAAACTCTGAGGTAAATTAAGACAAAAAATCATTTACAGATGAATTAGCTGAGGTCCTGAGAGATAAACTAGTAAGTGAGACACCTGGGTCTCAAATTCAGGATAACTGAATATAACTTTCCAATTGTCAACCTTTTACTTGGGATTTATTTTATTTTCATTACTGATCAATATCAATGTGGGCAGAAAAGATAACTTTTAATTAGCCATAAACCACTTATATAACCATGTATTTGTTTGAGACCAGAATATGTGTGGGAAATACAGGAATTCTCACCTGTAAACACTGCCCTCAAGGAGGCCAGTGTGTAGATGAAATAATGTACTTCTTTTATTTTATTTGAGAAAAGATGTTTAAGTCTTAAGTCCCTAGGCAGAATAATAAAAGATAAATACAGACTCTGCAAAGGAGGAGAACTGAAATTAGTAGATCTATGACTTCAAGCTGGAAGGGAGCAGGTTGGATGAGAGATCACTCTTGAGCTCTCACTTGAAGAAGAGAAAATCTTCTGCCAAGAGATGGAAATGGCAAAAAGATAAAAGGAGCCAGGGACAGAACACAACATAGGATTCTGCAGCATAATGAATTCAGTTTGTTTTTAAGTGAAATTGGGAAAGAAAATTAAAAATAATTCTGGCCCATCCATTTGTTTTTACTGGAAAGCTCCAACATGAAACACAAAAGTTCAGAATAAGATGAACGATATAGACTTAAAATCCTGAGGACCCTTCACCCCAAGTGAATGGACCCTCTTGTGGCCAACGGGATCCTAGAAAAATCTTAAAACTGAGTTCCTGGCAATGACGCTAGAGGAAGTCATATAGCCTTTGTTATACCCCCTCCTCTTTATGGTTTACAGACAACTGACCAGCATTAATCTTAAAATAGAGATCTTAAGACTGACAGAACACTCTTTGTGGCAATAAGATACCAAATTACAAACAGGAGCTAAATGCCAGGCAAGGGTTAAGTAATGCACGGCACCCCTCCCCCACACTTTGGCCCCCAACACTTAAAGAATCAACTATGTTCTATCTGCCACAAGGTTTTTCTTTCACTGTGGCAGCTAAACAAGCACTGGTCTTGAGATAAGCAATATTAAAATAATTACAGTTCATCCAGCTCACAGACATTGACAGATCCCCTGTTTTACCAGCCACAACTAGAGCTTGGATTGGCCAAGACTCTGATTTTGGTAACTTTTATAAGAACTTTTAATTTTCTTTATTTATAAGAACACTAGTGACCATGGACTGCTCCTGGCCAGTATACAGAGATTGTGCGCTTGCAGGCCTTTATGTCCTGAAAAGACCTTTTGACATATAGAGCCTAACTGTAATACATTTACATGTTAGGTCTCCATCCTATTGTGTCAAACTCCTACTAACCTCAGTATGGAAGGCACCAGATTCAAGAGGCCAAAGAAGAGACCCAGAGCCAGCAAATGAGACATGGGGCTTGATTAGGGGCTTACATACAGGGAAGAGAGTCCAATGCCTGTGAGTTGGACAACATAACCACAGGGCCCAGTGGCGATGGCCTGGGCAAGAAAACTGCAACTCCGTGCAACTTCCTGCAAACATCATATAGCATTTCTATTTAACACCCTCCTTCTAACGACCTACATTTGGCAACCTTCATTAAACCTAAAACTCAGGACGCTAATCCCCTATACAGCATCTGTTCCATGGGACAGGCTGGGTGGTTTGAGGTGGGGGGTCAAATTTTCCTCTTTGATAAGGAAGGAATCTTCAGATTGGCTACTCCTGGATTCTCTAGCTTGGACCACATTCAGGTGCATCTACTATAGCGGGTCATTTAAGGGTGTACTTAAATTATTGCTATCAGGTGTGTTTACTCTAATGCCCCCCCCCCAAAGTGAACATGCGTCATATGTTACAGGCATGTTCAATATGCATGTGTCAGGAGTGTCTTCAGGAATATTAGTAGCTCTTCCTGTAGGCTGGTGAATATCTGTGTTTAGCCAAACTGTTTAGCATAAAGTTCCTACCCCAACCCATCCTCTTTCAAAGTGCCTGTTCCTGATCTTTGCTGGAGGCATGGTTCCCAGCCTGTGGAATGGCCACCTTGCAAGCTATAACCTTTTATAAGAAATAAACTCTCCTCTCATTTTACAAATTTATAAATTGTGTGTGTGTGTGTGTGTCTGTGTGTGTGTGTGTGTGTGTGTGTGTGTGTGTGTGTGTGTGTGTTTGACAATGGATAAGAGGAAGGTTAAGCAGAAGCAAACCGAATATCTCACATTAGGGATTTTCGAGGAAGGTTCCAAATGAATTGGAGTTTGGAAAACATGAGTATGGTAGAAGAAGGGATTAAAATAAAAATAGGAGAAAAATTAGAAAGAAGCAAAGGGATGAAGACTATCATGCTTACACTTTAATTAGGCATTAAGATTAATGATGAAACATGAGAAAGAGACCAGTTAAGGAAAGTCACATTTCATCACTGAAACACATATGAATAGTTGATGAGGTCAGATACTCTAAGACAACGCCAATTGATGAATATGGTGATATTGATGAATATGATGAAATCAATTGATGAATATGGCGATATTCATCGTTTAGTAAATGGGGTGTGCCTGTAACTGCAGAAGCAAAAAGGCAGCAAAAACAGTAGAGAGGCACAGAAAATCACAGCAAAAAAAAAAAAAAAGAGAGAGAGAGAAAGAGAATGAACAACAGAAAAAAGGAAAGGGGAGAAAAGAAAAGAAAAAAAAAAAACAAGAAAAATGAAACCAAAACAAGTTGACATTATTAAGCAATACAGGAACCATGAGTTTAATTTTCATTGTCTGGTATAAAAATTTAGCCCATGTGTGCTTAATTTTTTGGAGCAGTCTGGCATCATCAGTTACCATATAGATAATTCTATAGATGACTGCTTTATTTTCTAAATCTAATAATGAAGTTCAAAACCCTTCAAAGCTTGGAAATAAATGTCTCTGTGTTTCTTTAGGAATCACTTCAATTGGCAAATAACTGTAACCGCATCATTACCATTTAATGTCTCTGGCAGTTCCAGTGGTACCTGGAAGATAATAAAGAGGTGTCAGTATTATTCATATCTTTTAATTGCTCCTATTAGCATTTTTTTGTTATTATCCTGTGGGCAGAATTGTAACACTTGGCTAGGCATACAGTGGATAAAGGAGACATAACAGTTCAGACTAAAATACTCTCCTAAGTACCTATTACTTTGGATAGCTACGAGCAACAATATAACTTTGTAATAAAACCTATTTACTGGTAAAAATTAAAATTGCTTTTAACAGCTTTATAGCATGCAAACAATTAAAATAATGATATCATGCTGCAGCTGCTGTTCTGGTAAGTCTGGCTAAGAAATGAAGTAAAAGAGAAAGAGAAACAAAAGAAAGTGTAACTCCCAAGAGCAAATGAAAGACCCTTGTGAAAGCAGAGAATTGAGGGTCTAGCATTACCATCTTTCTTCCAAAATCATTCACTATTCAAATAGCTGAAGGAATGTTCTTATATACTTTCATGTTTATAAAGATTAAATAAAATAATGCATGCTGCACTATTCTGAGGCTTCAGGTAACACTTTTTTGAGATGTAAGAAATACCTCTTTATAGAATCCCTAAGTAGTCTCTTTACCTTGATTTAGCACATTTTGTCAATAAGCTAGACATTCCCATGTCATGATTAGTAAAATAATTTCAAAGGAATCCAGAAAATTGGATATCTCACCATCTCTATAGTTTTTAATTTGCCATATACCTTTGTATTAATTTCAGAAAAACAATGTGCCTTCTGAAAATTCAGTAAAAAAATTAAAAATGACTTTTGCGTGTCCAGGATTTTGTGAAGATTTTTGGGACAAAAGAAGGCAAGATATACATATAGATGTCAAATAGGTGACAGCATGTGAGTTCCAATTCAGCCCACTTTTCACTTTGTCTGCATTTTTATTAACATATATGGTTAAATAGCCTGAGATTCAGGGAATATATAACTTACACAAAGTCAAATGTGATTTCCAAACTAATACTAGCTAGCTAGTTCTGTAATTCGTGGTCACTTATTTACTCATTACACATATTCCAAGCATGTCTTATGTGCTGACATCTATTACTCATGTAGAATGAAAAAATGAATAAAGCACAGTTCCTGACATTGAGAAGCCCACAGTATATAATGGGAAAGACTGACAGATAAAAACATTATTGCAATGTTATTAGTCATATATATATATATATATATATATATATATATATATATATATAGTTTTTCCTTAATCACATCATATATGTAAATTTTCTTCCCAGCTTTACAATTTAGCACCATATTTCTTAGCCATAAAGATGATTAATATGTATTTTGTAGGGTTGTTTGGAAAATAGTAATAGCGTCTGCTAAGTTGCACTATCCATGTACACTTCAGAAAAATCTATTTACAGAGATAGAAAGGTAGATTTGGCTGTGGTAAGATCTCAGACTCTGAATCCATATCCTCTAGCTTTGAATCTTAAGCTTGCCTCTGCCACTTACCATGTGACCTTAAGCAAGTCAGTTTTCATATTTGCAAAAAATAAATAATATGAATACTTATATCATAGTGTATTGTGGGAACGAAATTGGTTAACACACGAGCAATTCCTGACACAGACACAACACTCTATGGGTATTAGGTCTATTATTGCATCCTCTAAACTTTATAAAAAGTCTATGAAACGGCTGATATGCTTCCTGTTTTTCAGGTGTGACAATTGTGGTTCAAAGGATTAGGGAACTTTTGGTTAGTTTTCCCATGAGCGAATCCAAGAGCAGAATTCAAATTTAAGTTTATTTAACTCTGTTGACATGATGGTAAGCCTTGATTTATGTTCCAAACTGTTTTATCTCATCTCATCCCTCTAACCTCATTTTGTACACCCATACAGGCTCTATCTTGACTCAGTCTCACAAATGATTTGAAAATCATTTGATTATTTCTCTAGTGCCCACTATGATGCCTGGCACTCTCTATGGTGTCTGCCTTTTAATGTCTTTCAATATCTCTTTCTTTTATGCCTTTTGCATTTTGTGGCTTGTTTCAGAAATCATTTCTTCAGAAAAATTATAACAATCTTCTGCAACGTTGTCTCCTAAAATGGCTTTATTTTTTTCTCTTCAAATAGCCTGGACATAGTTTTTGTGCATGGTTTTAGGTATGCTATAATTTCATTGTTTTTTGACAGCCAGTTGTCCCAGAATCATGTTAAAATGATCTACAATTTTCTTACTTATTGTCAATAACAGAGTTTTCATAAATCCCATTTCCAAAAATGTATGGACTGAAATTTATCATATTGCCTATTTCTGTACAAATACCTTATAATTGAAAATAAGGCACACCCTTCCACCCCATTTTTTAAAGAATGGCCTTGGTTATTCATAGAGTTTTTCTCCTTCATGTAAATTATAGAATTATGTTGTCAAATTGTAAAACAATATATAAGGCATGAAGTTTCTAATTGGAACTTATTGACTCTAAATATGAATTTGTGAGACTCTAGATATGAATTTGGCATTTTTCTAATCCATGAACATAGTATTTCCCAAATACATGTAGGTCTCAATAAATATCTCTCAATGAAATATTATAGCTTTACTCTTAATGAATTGTGCAACTTTAGATTCTTAACTAATTTATAATTTATTCTATAAATGTAATTTTTAAATGACATTCTGCTGCTTAGATGTGTATAGTAAGTTTACACACACAAAATTGATAAGTTAATAATTTGTAGTCAGCAATTTGCTTAACTCATTAATTCTAATGTTTTACCTGTAGATCTTTTTTACATATTTTATGCAGAAAATTATATTGAATTTGATTTCTTCATTTTAAACCTTATACTTTTCTTGCCTTATTGTTCTCATTAAGACTTTTAGTACAGTAATAAATATCAGTGATCATAGAGGGACACTGTCTTTTTATCATCTTAAAGAGAATGCATTAACATTTCATGATGTAGTAGCTGATTTGCTATGAGTTTTAAAAGAAATTTTCTATCCCTAATGTTCTATTTATGTTTATTTACAAAATAATTATAAAATACATTCCAACCTCTACAGATTGAAAAGATTGTAATGTTTTTCTCCCTTATTTTATTAATGTAGTTTATCATTTTTCTAAGGTTATTTATTTATTCATACTGTAAAACTAATGTGGTCTTGATGTACCTTGCTGGAATTTGATGTGCCAATACTGAATTTTACTGAACTTTTTTCTTTAATTTACTGAGTGACAGTGGAGTATGGGTTTTTCTTTCTCATACTTCCTTTTCAGATTTTGATATTCCTATTATGATAGGCTCATTAAAATTGAGAAGAGACACTATTTTCTCTAGTTTTTAAATCTGGACTAGTTGATGGTGTATTTGTAATTTATTCCCTAAATATTCAGTAGAATATAGCAGCATAACTTTCTGTATCTAGTGATGTATTTAAAGGAAATTTTAAGCTTTTATTTCAACTTTTAAAAGATTATGAGACTCTCCAGGTATTTTCTTTCTTTTTGGTTTCATTTTGATAGGTTCAGCTTCTAGGAATTTGATCTTATTGTACAAGCTTTTCAACCCATTGCTATGAATATCATTTTAGTATTTTTAACACCTATGACATATAATGTCACCATTATCATTCTCTCTGTGTGTGAGTATGTGTTTGTGTTAGCTTTCTTTTATTTTAGCCGATATCCCTGGAGTTTTGTCAGTGTTGGATTTATTAATATTCACTATTGATATGTAGGCAGTCTTTGCTTTATACTGTTCTGATATATATGGATTTCAGTTCCCATGGTTTAGTTAAAAACACCAGGCCCTCAAGAAAACAGCTAAAATTTCAGCTATTATGGTATAATAACGCTGAGTAATTGCATAATTATGTCACTTTTTTTTTTTTACAAATTCTGTTCATGACCAGTCACTTTATATCTTATTCAGTTTATGCACAGACAGCAAAGTGTGTAGTTGCGTTGCCTCCTTTTCTTTCAGTAGTAAACATGACATTTCACAGAAATTGATAGTCAAATGAGTGAATCAGCCAACGAAAATGAAAATACATAAAATAAACAAAAAGTAAAAACTGAAAGTAATTTTAAAAGTGATTAGAAGATTTGAAAATTGCAACCCCAAAACAAAACATAAAAAAATCTTGGCCCAAATTGAAAAAGTCTAATGATTAAAAATCAAGATCAAGTCATTTCAACATCTTTTAGCTTATTTTTTACTAAGAACAGAAATCTGTTTGTGATTAAAATAGAACATTTACTTCTATTTCAGGTAGAAGACAGGTGTAATAAAAAAATTCCAATAATAGATCCTATTTAGGTCAAAAAATGGAAGTACTTACTACATTTAAAGAAAACAGCAATTACAAAACATTAGAGATTATGAGATTATTTTAGCTGAGTTTTGACAGCTAATATGACATAAAAATATAACTGAAGACCCTAAGACATAATGGTAGGAATGAACAATGAGTAATATGTATGTAGTATGGTAGAAACTTTTACCATATTGTGCAAATAATTTTGCAGAAATCAAATAGAGTGTAGAAGGAGTTGTAGTAGAAAAAACTGACAGAATATCATTGACATTGACACTGACACTTTCTAAGAGACTTTAGACATGCAGTCAGAGGAATTTAATGAAGGTGAACTTACTGAAGTAAATAAGAAAAACAGTTGTGACAAAAAGGATAATGTCTCAGAGAAAGTAATGCAGCAAAAACTTGACTTTAAAGAAACTCTCAGAAATATTTTATATTTTATAACATTAAAAGTTCAAGGCATAAAATGTAAGAAGCCAATCCAACTTAGAAAGAAGTTGGATTCATCTAAATGTGGAAAAGTAATTCAACAAGAAAAAGGTAAGCATATTCAGACTACTCTTACTATGATTTTCTACAAAGAAATAAAATTCTCATTATGTCTAATGTTTTAAATTACAATGTTCTAAATGAATATTAATTTTAGTGTGGCTTTATTTTTCATTTATACCTTATAACCAACAGCAACAGCTTTCATTATCCTGACAAAAAATTTGAAAGCCATGAAACAATCATAATTTTCCCACTGATTATTGTGATTACTTTGCATGTTTCACTTTTCATGATTTTTTATAGTGAGTAAACACCAAGAACTGCCTTTGTTTTCTATTTTATTATTTTATGTTCTCTTTGCTTATCATGTTCATTATTATTTTCCATCATTTTTGAAGATTTATTCTACTTAGCTTATTTTTCCTAATTCTTAGATAAATGCTTTACCCATTAATATTAAGCACTTTTTATTACTAATATGTGTACTTAAGATTATAAATTTTTATCTAAATTTTACTTTGGCTGCATCTGACAAGCTTTGATAATGAGCATTTTTCTTATTACTCACTTGCATGTCGTTTTCAATTTCTATTATAATTTTTTATTGAGAAGATTAATGGAAGATCATTGCTTAATTCCAAAGTTTGTGGCATTTGGATGATTAGCTCCCTGTTATTTACATGTAACTTAGTTCCATATTGCTAAAACTACATGATGCATACGCTATGAATCCTTCGAGAGATTTACTGGTACTTATCTGAATGTATTACCGACTTTTATAATTATCTCTTTATTTTTTCTTGCTTAAAATTATTTGGACTTTATAAATGTATTAATTGTTTTTATTAAAGCTTCACAGTTATTAGGTATTTTGCTGTTCCTTTTATACCATTCTCTTCCTTCTGGTCTTATATTATATATTCTTCTTATATCTTCCATGCCTATTATTCATATTTTTCATTTAATTTATCTCACACTCTCTGTGTTACACTCTAGATGATTTCTTTAATTTTCTATTCCAAATAATGAATTCCCTTATTACATAGGCCTAATGTATTATTAAGCCATTCAACTATGTTTTAAATTTCTATCATTATATGTTTTGTATTATTTTTCTAAGTTCTTATTAATTACAAAAATACTTCTTGGTCATTTTGTATAGTCTCTTAATTATATTTTCAATCCCTTTTTAAAACAATTTAAGTTCTGGGGTATTTGTGCAGATGTGCAGGTTTGTTACATAGGTAAACATGTGCCATGGTGGTTTGCTGCACCTAACAACCCATCACCTAGGTATTAAGGCCAGCATGCATTACCTTTTTTCCCTAATCCTCTCCCCACTCCATGCCCTCCCCTGACAGGACCCAGTAAGTGTTGTTTCCCTCCCTGTGTCCATGTGTTATTGTTCAGCTCCCACTTATAAGTGAGAACATGTGGTGTCTGGTTTTCTGTTCCTGCGTTAATTTGCTGAGGATAATGGCTCCCAGCTTTATCCACGTTCCTGCAAAGGACATGATCTCATTCCTTTTAATGGCTACATAGTATTCCATGGTGTGTATATACCACATTGTCTTTATCCAGTCTATCATTGATGGGCATTTGGGTTGATTCCATGTCTTTGCTATTTTGAATAGCGTGACAATGAACATATGCATGCAGGTATCTTTATAATACAATGACCTATATTCCTTTGGGTATATAACCAGTAATGGGATTGCTGGGTCAAATGGTATTTCCAGTTCTAAATATTTGAGGAATCACCACACTGTCTTCCACAATGGTTGAACTAATTCACATTCCCACCAACAGTGTAAAAGTGTTCTTATTTCTCCACAACCTCCCCAGCATCTGTTGTTTCTTCACCTTTAAATAATCCCCATTCTGACTGATGTGAGATGGTATCTCATTGTGTTTTTTATTTGCATTTCTCTAATGTTCGCTGATGTTGATCTTTTTTTTTTCATGTTTGTTGGCTGCATGTATGTCTGTTTTTGAGAGGAATTTGTTCATATCCTTTGCCCACTTTTTAATGGGTTTGTTTGTTTTCTTGTAGATTTGCTTACATTGCTTGTAGATTCTTGATAATAGACGTTTGTCAGATGGATAGATCGCAAAACTTTTCTCCCATTCTGTAGGTTGTCTGTTTGCACTGATGATAGTTTCATTTGCTGTGCAGAAGCTCTTTAACTTAATTAGATACTTCTTTTTAAAAGTATATTAAAAATAATTTTTTTTTCCTGAATCTGTAATGTTGATATCCGAGGTATTTGCAGATCTGATTCTCTGTGTTTGCGTGTGTGTGTGCACGTGCGTGTGTGTGTGTGGTTTCTTTAGTTGGTGTTAGCTAGCTTATAAGCACCATTTTCTTGGGTATTTTGTGAGTCTATGCAGCGCAAATCTTATAATTTTAAGTATAAAAAGTCCTTAAGACTAAACTCATGGTGAGTTCTTTATGAGAGGATTTACATTTGCTTCTGCCAATTTTGGGGGATCTACGTCTCAGGGACTACTTTATGACAACTTATTGGTTTAGTTTCTTATTTTCCCCCCCAAGACCATTCAGATAACACAATTTTAGCAATAATCACAGAAGAGCCTGATTGTGGTGAAAGCTTCTCAAGTTGTAAATAGGAATTTGTCCCCTCTCTATGCAGCAACAAGTTCACCACAGAAAATTCCCAGCACTCTCCTAAAGAATGGCAGGATTATTTCGGTTGCACTTACTAAGAGAATAGGCTTTCAGGGTCTTAGCATTATATGCAGAAACCTTATCTTAGCCTCTCCATCTTGGGCAAACCTTACTTTTCTCCTCTCCCATGAGTCCTGTGAGGCAATGAAAACCTAAAAGTCATATTCACTGGCTTCAACAAATATCCTCAAGACAGAAGCCAGACCCGGTGTTTTTCTGACTTTTCTGGATCTCTCCCGCCCTTAATTTTGGCTTGTAAAGTTCCCTTCTTTTTTATCTAATATGTTGAAACATTTAAAAATTTGCTTTAAAATATTTTTATGTTTTTTTCCAACACAACTGAGACATTGGTTGGCATACGAAATCTGCCCTTTAGTCAGAAATGGAAACTTTCACCCAGTTCTCTCTTTCACTATAACATACTTATTTGTGTTTATTGCTGTTTCCATTGCCCTGAATTATCTCTGCAGTTTTTCCCATGAACTTCATATGTTGCTAATTTAGTTTTTCGCTGCTATAATCATAGTGCCTACAAAAGTACTTGGCACATGGGAACTGATAAATATTTTTTCTAATGGAGCAGTGGTGAATTTCATGTAGTTAGAGTGATTACAGCATGGAGTAGTTCTGTCTCTGTCCTTTTTCTCTCTTTTTAAATCTCTCTTTCACATAAGAGAAAGTTCCAGGGTAATTACACTGACTTAATAAAGTATTGGTTCTGCATCTCATTGAAGCTACAGCTTTAAAAATTCATATTTACAGTTGAGAAGACCAAAGCCACCTGGGTATGCAGTCTTGTGAAAAGCACTGCTCCATTGATCCAACACAAATTACAAGCTGCCTGAATTGCAAAAATCCAATCAATAATAGCACAGTCTTATATGTAAATAAGCCAATATTTGGGTTTTAATAATAGAGCAATTTTATATGTAAATAAGTCAATATTTGGGTTTTTATTGTCCCCTTGCCCAAATCCATTTTAATAGCACCCTAGATTCACTCAATTTATATTATTTCCCATTTGGAATTTTATTATCTGTCCCATGATGATATAATTTATTCTCAGATTATTCTCTTGGCCTTAAGTTTGTTTTTGTTGTTATTATTGTTTGCTTGCTTTCTGACTACCAAACGCATACTTCCAAATACTCTGACTATAAACTTAGATTTAGAACTTTGCCACCTAGGTTTGTCCCACATTAGTGACAATACAAGTTCCTGTTATGAAACCAAATTACTTAACATTTATCATTAGAAGGAAGGGAGTGTTAATCACTTTCTCTATAACAGGAGTTCTAAGTGTGTGTGTGTGTGTGTGTGTGCATGCGCACTTAGATGTGTGAACTCATTCAGTGAAAGCCTCAATATTTTAGAATAATACATATCATTCTATATGTATTATACATATGGATATATAACTCACTCTCAAACCTAATCTATTCATTTATTTATTCAATAAATTTATATTTATATTTTTTCTGAATCCATCTAGATTCAATTAACATATACTTTGTGATCTATAGTTTTAAGTGGTAGGGTTTATTTGCTTTAAAGGAAGTCATTTGCTTCAAAAGTTTGACTTTAAAAAATGTGTTCTTATCTGAATAATTTAATACTTCGTTTAAAAAAATGCAACCCCCATATTTAAAATATAACTTCCTATCTTTAATTTATCACATGTAACCTTCTTTTTCTTTGTCATTCATTTTTCTTTGCAAAATGTAATTCTGCTGGTTTTCGTAGTATAATATTTGCTCTATACTAAACATGCCTCCTTTAAAAGATAGTTCTAAGATGAGCTGAATCCAATGTTTTATTAATGAGTCCTAAGAGAAAGATTCATTTGAAATGCTTCCAGATTGGAGGAAGCTATTGGCTATGTACCTGTGGCATTATCTTAAATATCAGCTCTAATCTTTATAGAGCAAAGGAAGCCACTTCTTAGGCTGGCTTTCAGAACCATCAAAACCTGAAGGCAATGCCTCAGGCATTTACACTGATGGTCATTAATATAAACGTGAGAAGAGCATGACTAGCTGTCATTATCACACGCTGAATTTACTTGTATTTCTGAAGAGAATAAAAAAGCATATTAATGTTCTTGCTTCTCTTAGCTTTTTTTTTCCCTTGCCGATAATTAGAATGCTTAGAAAATAACATAGCCATAGATTCTTATCAGGCACGTGGAAGGTTGAAAATGATTGCATGTATTTTTCTTCCATTTACAAGAAGCAGGCAAGTTATTATTCAATTATTATGCTTTTACCTGAGGCAATCTCAGAAAGACTACTACCAAGTTTCTTATCATGCATTTTCAAAATCTCATATTTTAAGGAGAATATTTGTAGAATAAACCTTTTGGAATTACAAAACATTTTTACCAGGAAACTTTTATAAACTAAGGGCTAGAAACAATGGATAATTTATGAATTAAGAAGCTAAGACAGAGAATATGTATACAAATATCTGTATTTTTTTATATTTGAGGGAACATTGGGAGAATTGCCTAAGGGAAAACCTCAGTTTTCACTTCATTTGGTGTAGTAAAATGTAGAGACAATCTAAATGAACTAATGTTTCTGATTTCAATCAAAGGGATCATGGAAATATGAATGGCAACGCTTTATTTTTTTAATTAAACTTTTGAAAAGTGAGAGCATGGGTTGTTGAAGTAATAATGTTTATTTAATAAAATGCTTTGCATGACATGCCAGCAACCTCCACTCAGGGAATACCAGAAGCCTTCCCTTTTTCCACTAGAAAGCTTTCCCACTCCCCTGCCTGCCTGAGTCTCTGTCAAGCGCAGATGATGGTGCTTGACTCCCTTGCTACAGCAAGCTCTGATTAAATAGCCTCTTATTGTTCTCGTTTGTGTGGTCTTGGTTTGTTTCCACAGGGCTTTCTCTGGCTCTGGCTCCATCAGTGATGACTGGAAGAAACATCAATCTCACAGAAAATAAAAATAATATCAATTTCATTTTTTTGACCCAGACTTTGAAACACAAAAAAGTGGGAAGTATAAACATCTTTGAATCCTCACTGTTCATTACAGTTATCTCACTGTTCTTCACAAGATGGCACATACAGTCCTAAAATTCTCCCTCATTTTCTATTTCCATGTAAAACGTTATTTCAAACTAAGAGGCTCTTTCCTTATAACCCCATCCACGGACATCTACTCTTCCACTTGCTTTTCCCTTAATTTTTCTCACTCATGTGAAATCTCAAATTAATCTCTTTCTGATGCAAATCCTCAATGACAGGCCCTCCCCTTGTTTCCTTTTTTATCTTTTGCTCAGATTCTGCATCAAAAGACTGGCAAGTAAAACCAGTCTTGCATTTATGAACGCAAGATTCATAAATTGTATCAATGTAGATATTCTAGTTTAAATATTGTATTATAGTTTTGCAAAATGTTGTGGAGAAAAACTGGGCAAATTGTACAAGTGTTCTGTCTATATTACTTCTCACAACTGTATGTGAATCTACAATTATCACAATAAAAGTTTTAATTAAAAATAAGACACCTGAAGCTGGAATAGGCAACAATATTTTTCTTTGCAGATGAGTTAGAGGCTAAAGTGAAAGGCAAACAGAATTCTGTTTCACGCTCAGAAAAATGTAGAGGGCTATGAATACTCATATAATATTATTTTTTAGTTGTATGTGTATTAACCAAATTAAAAATTAACAATTATACACTGTAAATATAGGCAAATTTGTTAGAAAGGAAGTGACAATATTTAATCTTTGAAAGAATTTAGTGAAAATAGGACCTCAGACTTGAAAACTTGAACACGTGGAGTAATTTAGCCACTATATCATACTAAAATTTCTTTTATAATATTTCTTCCAGGTGGATATATAGCCAAGGACTAAACCCATACTGGGTGAAGGAATGCTGTTATTCATAGAAATGATTCATGCCTTCAAGACAATTAGATGATTAATTTTCTTCCAATGAACAAGGAACCTTTATGTTTGTTGTAAAATATATGTTTAGTTGGCACGTGCTAAGTGCCAGTGTCTGGATACTAAGGATATGGTTAAAATAGGTTTATTCTAAAATTGTTCAGAGTCTAGTTAGAAAGATAAAATAAAAAGTAAACAAATCAAAAAGTCATTGCTTCTTAATAGATGCATTTATACAATTTGAGTGAAAGAACAGATGTTGGTATAATTTATTCATAGACCTGAGATGGTTATGACAACCAGAAAAATAAAGCTTTAAGAAATCATAACATTTGTACTAGACCCTTAAAGCACAACTAGGTTGTTATCAGAAGGAAAAATGAGCAAAGTCATAGAATCAATGTTTCAGGGCTCATTTAGCAAAATAAATAACTAAAAAAAATAAGGAAAAATTGACGAAAATAAATAAAATAAGAATAAAATCAGGTTACAAAGGACTCAGATGAACAATTCTGTAGATTAGTATATTGCCTTGACAGCAATACGGCAAATGAATTGGCAGGTAGATACTAAAATCTGGGAGACAGGGAAGGCTATAAAATTAGTGAAAGGAATGGGAGGTAGGGTCAGTAAAAACTGGTGCAGACAAGTGGATGTATGGAAAACAGTGATGTGTTAAGCAGTAGTCTGGTTAAAATGATTCAACTAGTTGTTGATATCTGACTAAGAACCGCAGTGTTATGGGGGGACATTAAAACTTCTCAAGCCTAAATATATTTTGAAGATTCTTTCTGCATACCAATTTAAAAAATAATCCTAGTATAGAATGAATGGCCTTTATTGACTTCATCGTGAGTCATAATGATGACCTTTTGGCTCTAGGTCTTAATAGCAATCCTTTAACCATTGTTTCTCTAATATCCCCAGAGGTTGATAGAAAGTTAAAGAGTATATACATAATTTGTGGATCTCTTCCTTTTTAAAAGTTGTCATGATGTACACAACTTTCTTCTTCCAGTTGAACTCTAACTGCTCATCATTTTTTAACTTGACCAGCATAGATTAGTAATTTTACCAACCAGAAGTTACATTAAATATTTAGTTGAATTCACCTGTGTGAGGAAACCTGAAAAAGCTAATTTTTCTCCTTCAAACTCTTCATCTATCCTAGGCTTCAGTGTCCTCTCTCTATTTCTTTTTTCTCCCCCTTTCAGTTCAAAGATTCTTTTCCGTGACAGAAAATCCAAAGGTTAAATAAGATTCAAGGTTTTAAGTAATCTATTAAAAATTCTTCATTTTCTCTGAAAATTCTTACACTTTTTATTCTGCTAATAGCTCCAAGGTCTTCTGTATTTTTCTTGGCATTATTTGCTAGACATGATCTTAGATTACCTATGATATACTGTTAGTTTTGTTTATTATTTATATTTTAAGTAGTATTTTAATATTTTTGCTCACTAAAGTATTCTGAAAAGTACAGTTTTGATTTTCTTCATAGAATAGATGTGACAGTATAATCACAATTGAAATTTGCAATCTGGGTCATGTAGAATGATAAAGTATTTGGTCTCAGACACACCAGTTTAAATTCCCCCTGGGAAATTCTAATATGTTCTTGAGAAGACATTTACCTTCTATGGTTACATTTTTCTCACTGCTAAAAATGGAGATTGCAAAAGATTGAATCATGACCCTCAAAACTATTACATATATGTCCTAAATCCTAAAATCTTAAAATATAATCTTGCTTGAAAAAAGAGGTCTTTGCAGAAGTAATTAATTAAAGCATTTCTAGATAAGATCACCTTGGAATAGGATGGGCCCTAAATTTGATGACAAGTTCTTACAAGAGAAGACAAAAAGAAAAAGGCAGAGAGATGCGGAAGATAAAACCATGTGAAGACAGAGTAGGTTAAGAAGACAGAGTAGATTAAAGTCACGAAGGCCTCACCCAAAGTACACCTGGAGCCATCAGAAGCTGAAAGAGGTGAGGAAGAATTCTTTCTCAGATACTTTGGAGAGAGCATGGTCCTGCTTATGCCTTGATTTCAGGACTCTGGCCTCCAGAACTGTAAGACAAGAAATTTCTGTTGTTTTAAGCCATCGAGTTAGCAGTAATTTATTCCAGCAGCCCTAGGAAACTTGTGGTAATTCCTCGTATCAGGCCTAAGAAACCAATACAGAGATAAAGTCACATTTTTAGGATTAAAGGAAAAATCAGACAACCCATATAACAACTTTAATAGATAATGTACTGGTAACATAGCATGTTCTTTTTAACATTAATTTGCTTCTTCACTCTTGGATTTTCTTTTGCAATATACTGGGATTGAACTAACGCTAAATACTCTCTATTTTTGCAGTTGTATCCATTATTTTGGTTTTACCCTTCTGAAAAGTTGATTACCATGTTAAAATGGTATAGATAACTTTTCTTCATCTTTCTTATTATGGTCACATTACCAAACCATCCATGTTACTTAGAATATGATGTAATTATAGTAAAACTTTCCCTAATAATCACTTCTAGCCACAACTATAGTTGACTGCCATTAAAATGACCCCTGATTTACTCAGGCCTCCATTCTCTTTCTTGTTCCCTACTGGCTTCTCAATTCTGTCACTGGCCTGGGAAATTGTTGTGTGTTAAAAATGTTTGGACTCAGTTCATTATACGTACAAAAGGTCCATTGGATACTTAGAGCCTGGTGTAGGCAAGAATAAAGGAAAATATCATACAAGAATAAAATAGGGTTTTACCTTTCTGCAATAAAATAGCGTTTATTTTGCTTGTAGGTGAGAGGCTGACCTAAAAAACCTCTTATATTCTATTTCTAGTTCCTAGTATAGAAAAGATGCCTCAAAATTATTTTTTATTTTAGAGAAACTAATGGTATTCTTACAACTTTTAGAACTTAGTCCCATTTAAATTTGAGATTTTTCTACTTTAAAATTTGCATTTAACTGTCATAGTTGAAGATCACTTTACCTTAATAAAATGACAACCTGATACTACAGTAATTGTTTCTTAAATGCAATAATGTGAAAGCCTCTGAATCAAGTGAAATAAATGTTGGGCTATAAAAGCAATAACCCATTCTAATCCCTTGCTTTATTGCAATGTAAAAATTATTATCATTATACTTACTAACCTGGAAAAAATAAATATTCATTGAATGATCACATTTCGTTTTTATTAGGATTTTCACAATAATAAAGACATCTAAATTTCCCTTTTACACTATGTTCATATTAAACATTCCAGATGAAAATGAGATGAACAACGTGATCAGATTAGTGAGGATGAGACTATTTAAGAGAAAATAACTTATGTTACTGGAAAAGGGCCTGCCTCTTTTCTGAGATATACTAAGAGTTCTTTTCTCTTTTCATTTCCCTTTCTATTCCCACTTCTACCTCTCTGTTTCTCTCTCTGTCTCTCTCTATCTCTCTCTATTTCTTTTTTTCTTTTCTCCATATCCAGTCCTATCTCCCCTTCCTTCCTGCCTTCTTTTAAAAATACATTTGTCTTTCTTTCATTTCTCAAATTCTTATTGAGAACTGTTATATGCCAAGCACTGAAAGCTGGGGGTATCATGGTGAACAAGACAGACTCACTAATCTCATAAAATTTACATATTAAGTGACCACTTTATATAGTCAGACTTGTATACACGACCCCTAATTGGAAATTATCAAATGGATGACACTTTACAGCTGAATCAAACACATTTCTTAATCTACCAAGTTTAACTCGCCCCCAAAATTTCTGAACCCTTATAAGTTCCTTTGACTGTTTCATTCTTCATAGCTAGTCATACAAAAAAGTTTATTTTACCTCTGAATTTTTTGAACTTATATATTTGCTTTTGATTGTTTTTCTTTCTGTCTCAATTTGGTCATTCCCTGATGTGATTTGAATTTGTTTCCCTGCCCAAATCTCATGTTGAATTGTAATTCCCAATGTTGGAGGAGGGTCCTGGTGGGAGGTCATTGGATCATGGGATTGTATTTCCCCCTTGCTGTCCTCATGATAGTGAGTGAGTTCTCATGAAATCTGGTTGTTTAAAAGTGTGTGGCACCTTTCCCTTCACTGTCTTCCTCCTCCTCCAGCATGTAAGACATGCCTGCTTCCCCTGCTTTCTGCCATGATTATAAACATGGCTTCCTCAGTCATGCTTCCTATACAGCCTGAAGAACCATGACTCAATTAAACCTCTTTTTTTTTTTTTAATAAATTACCCACTATCAGATAGTTCTTTATAGCAATTCAAAAACTGAATAATACAGAAAGTTGGTATCAGAAAGTGAGGCATTGCTATAAAGACGCCTGTAAATGGCGAAGTGACTTTGTAACTGGGTAACAGGCAGAGGTTGGAATACTTTGGAAGGCTCAGAAGAAGACAGAAAGATGAGGGAAAGTTTGGAACTTCCTAGAGACTTGTGAAGTTGTTATCACCAAAATGCTGATAGTGATGTGGACAATTAAGTCCAGGTTGGTGTGATCTCAAAAACAGATAAAAAACTTATCGGGAACTGGAGCAAAACTCACTTGTGTTATGCATTAGCAGAGGTTGGAGGCATTTTGCCCCTTCCCTAGAGATCTGTGGAACTTTGAACTTGAGGGAGATGATTTAAGGTGTCAGGTAGAAGAAATTTCTAAGAAGCAAAGTGTTGAAGCTGTGACCTAGCTGCTTCTATGTATTGTCATATGCATGAGCAAAGACATGATCTGAAGTTGGGACTTATATTTAAAAAGGAAGCACGACATAAAAGTTTAGGAAATTTGCATCCTGATCATGTAGTAGAAAAGAAAAACTCATATTCTGGAAAGGAATTCATGCCAGCTGCAGAAATTTGCTTAAGTAAAGAGGAGCTGAATGTTAATAGCCAAAACAATGGGGAAAATTCCTTAAAGGCATTTCAGAGACCTTCGTAGAAGCCCCTCCCATCACAGGCCCAGAGGCCTACTAGGGAAAAGTTGTTTATTGGGCAGGCCTAGGGCCCTGCTGCACTGAGCAACCTCAGGACATTGCTCCCTGCATCACAGCTGCTCTAACTCCAGCTGTAACTAAAAGGGCCCATGATACATTTCAGGCCACTGCCCTAGAGGGTGCAAGCCGTGAGCCTTGGCAGCTCCCACATGGTATTAAGCCTGCGGGTGCACACAGGGCAAAAGTTGAGGCTTGGAAGCCTCTACCTGAATTACACAGGATGTGTGAAAATACCCGGATGGCCAGGCAGAAATCTGCTGCAAGGATGGCGCCCTCATGGAGAACCTCTGTTAGGGCCGTGAAGAGAGGAAATATGGGGTTGAAGTCCTCATGCAGGGTCCCCACTGGGGCACTGCCTAGTGGAGCTGTGAGAAGGCCACCAATCTTCAGATCTCAGAATGTTAGAGCCACTTACAACTTTCACTCTGTGCGTGGAAAAGCCACAGGCACTCAATGCCAGCTGATGAAAGCAGCTTAGGGGGCTGTACCTTGCAGAGCCATAGGGGCAGAGATGCCCAAGGCATTGAGAGACCACCCATTGCATCAGTGTGGCCTGGATATGAGACATAGAGTCAAAAGAGATTATTTTGAAGCTTTAAGATTTCATTACTGCCCTGCTGGGTTTCAGACTTGCATGGGGCCTGTAGCCCTTTTGTTTTGGCTGATTTCTTCATTTTGGAATAGGTGTATTTACACAATGCCTGTACTCCCATTGTGTCTTGGAAGTGACTAACTTGTTTTTGATTTTACAGGCTCATAAGCAGAAAGGACTTGCATTGTCTCAGATGAGACTTTGGACTGTGGACTTCTGAGTTAATGAGAAAATGCGTTAAGACTTGAGATACTGTTGACAAGGGATGGTTGTATTTTATAATGTGAAAAGGACATAAGATTTGAGAGGGACCAGGAGCAGAATGATACAGTTTTTATTTGTGTTTCTGTCCAAATGACATGTCAAATTGTAATTTCCAATGTTGGAAGAGAGGCCTGGTGAAGGGTAATTGAATCATGGGGGCAGATTTCTTCCTTGCTGTTCTCATGATGAGTTCTCCCGAGATCTGGTTCTTTAAAAGTCTGTAGCATCTTCTTCTTCACTCTCTTCCTCCCACTTCAGCACATGAGATGTGCTTTCCCTTCATCTTCTGCCATAATTGTAAGTTTCCTGAGGCATCCTCAGCTATGCTTCCTGCACAGTCTGTGGAACCATGAAGCCAGTCAAACCTCTTTTCTTTATAAATTACCAAGTCTCAGGTAGTTCTTTATGGCAACGCACAAATGGACTAATACATTCCCCAAATTTTTCTTTATTTTGTTACTGAATAAACTCTCTTTTATCTAAAATTTATTATGTCTGAATACCTAATGAAAGTACAAATACCTCTACAGTGATTTCTTTGGAAATTTTGGGGGTAAAATGTAAAACTAGGTATGTATTATAATTAATATTGAAATACTTAACATTATTAAAATGTCAGTTTTCCCCAAATTAAGCTATATATACCCAATTAAAATCTAAGTATTTTCCCCAAAATATAACTAGTGAGTTCTAAAGTTATTTTGGAATTGTGAAAGGTCAAACATTTCTTGGCAATTTTGAAGAGAAAATCTGGAGGACACACAACACTAGATATAAGACCTGTTGTAAAGATATATTAAAATAAGATCATGTTGCAAAGATGGACCAACTGACAGAAAATTGGATAGCTCAGATAAAGACCAGTGTATATATGACTACCTTATTTTTGACAATGTTGGCACCTCAGAGTCATTCTGATAAAACAGATAGCATCTTAATTAACAGTACTGGACCAATTGGCTACATTTTCTTTATACATCACATTATCAGTGTGAGTAAATTTTGAATCCTCTTATAGTTATTCAGAAGAAAGGTTACATTTAATCTGATATAGAAAATTTAAGACTGAAAGGATTTACTACTAACTTTATGGTTTTTTTTGTTAAGCCTAGATAACTAAACATGGTAGAAGTCATTGACGTAATAAGCAAATGGAAAAATAATTGCAGACCTGAGGTAGAGGTTCATTGGTTTGATTTTGGATATTTAGATGAACTCACCATTAGCAGTAAGTGATGTTAGCTGTTCCTTGATGCAACAACATGAATAAAACAAAACACCAGACTGATAAATTCTAAAAAAACAGTGTGACATCAGAAACCTTTGTTCATTTTATAGGTCTATAGATATATTAATTTTTTATATTATTTAATATGGATATGCCTAAGCTCTAAGAAGCACTCAGCATACTTGGAATTATTAAGCTACAGATTACGTGTAAAGTGACACAAGATGGACTGTTAAGGGCAAAAAGATCTTTATTGCCTTTCAAAACTTTTTTTCTGTTCTTCCATTTCCTAAACTTGAATATCTATGATATTCTGTCATTTACTCTTTGTACTCCTCCTAGAAATCCCCTTGCTGCTCATTACATCAGAGATCTTTAGGGATCTGTAAGAATGATAAAGGTCCATGTAATACTTAAAGAAAAGAAAAGATAAATCCTGGAGTGAACACTTATGTTTATTTTCTGCCTCAGGGCAAAACCAAATGGGACCAGCCATTCTTCAGAGTTCTTTGTGTCTGTACCAGTTGCTCAGAGAACAAAGAATACTATTTTGTCCTGTGATGATGCTTCAAAGTCTTTAAAGTGATACAGGGATCATGTTATTTTACAAAAAGAAAAATTCTGTGACAAGAAGAGGAGAAACAGGAAGAGTTCTATTGCTTGGCAACTTGCACCTGTACCAAACTTCTAATCTAAACTTTTTATTAATATGTTACATGGTTTGCTTACCAGGTGATGTCAATAAGCATAAACTTTTTAATATTATTATATTTAAAATAAATACAATGTTAAAATTTATCTCTTTTATGCTTAGTCAAACATGGTTCAGGAAACCCAGAGCAATTTGATCTGTTTTATGAACATTCTCCCTAAATGCATCCTTTCTGTTACACTGCTGGAGCTGCACCCACTGCAAGATAATAATTTCATGATAAATGTAGTGACTCATATTTTAAATTGTTAAAAATCTTACAAATCCAGGAGGATGTCTCTGTCCAAAAAACAGGTGTTGAATTTTCTGCTCTTCTTGATGGCATCCTCATACATTCGTCAATATCAACAAGGTACTATTTTACATAGAAGAAAAATTACTTTTTCAGGAACTTGCCGATTAAAAAAACCATGAAGTGTCAGAAATAGAAATAATATTAGAAGTCATTTTTTAGAGCTATAATTTGATATTTGGAAGGCGGCATAGTGTAGGAGTAAAAGGGTTGATAGTTAAGTATAGTTAATGGGTATAGTTACCACTTGAGTGACCTTGGACTGGCAATGAAACATATCTGCATTCATCTTCATCATCTCTACATTATAATTATCCCAGTTTAGTATCCTGAACCTATAAATAATTCTTACAAATCAGTAAGAAAAATCAAATGTGTAATAGAAAAAAAGAGATATTAAATGGCAATTCACAAAAGAGAAAATCTGAATGGCTAAGATACATCTGAAAAGATGTATATCTTCACTAATAACCAGAGAAATTAAACAAAAATGATGATGTGATGTTTCATACCATGAGATGAGCCAAAAAAAAAAAAAGTTAGAAGTAATCAATTCTAGATATTGAGCAAAAGGTACCAAAAGCAGGAGCTCTCCCACTTTGCGAGCTCTCCCAATTACTCCAGGGAGCGATTTGGCTATATCTAGTGTAGATGAATATGAAATGGCCTGTGACTCAACCATTTTACCCCTAGGTGTGTACTCAAGGGGAATTCTTGCAAAGATTCACAGGTAGTTATATACTGAAATTTTTGTTGCAGCAGTATTTGCAATATTACAAAAATAAATTGAGGCTATGTCTAGTAATAGCCTATCCTACATCATATAAAATTTAAGAATTAGATTTATTTGTGCCAGTACAGATAAATCTAAAAGTAAACTATTAATTGGAAAAAATAAGTTCCATAAGGCAGAATGTAACATTATGTAAAATTTTAAAATACAGAAAATAATATACTATTTCCGGATATACAAGTATGTTCAGGGGCACAAGGAAAACTTCCTCTTTGCCCTCTGAAGGTTTGCTGAAAAATCAACTGACAAAGAAAAGCAGGTTGATAGAAGAAAATATATATAAATATATTTGATCATAGTTTAAATGACATGGAAATGTTCAGAATAAAGACCCAAAGATACTGGGAAAATCATCCATTTTCATGTTCAGTGGAGTACAGATAGCCTTGTAGAACTGTGATTCAGCAAGAAAGGTCTGATCTAATACTAATAGACTGGGCGGAGAAACTTACCAAATGGTCTTTCCATGCGGCATTTCTTTCTCCCAGGTAAGGGGCAGGACCCTTTCTAGAATGAAGATCTTATGACCTACAATCAAAGAAGGTAGGTCAGAGAATTTTGTAATGGCCAGTTCTTAGGCAGAAGGCAGGAAAAGTCAAATTAATATTTCACATTTTATATCTGGCACTGGGGAAGAGAGGTTATTGTCTTTATACTAGCCTTGGGGAAGAGGAATTCTAGCTTCTATGGCTTGCTTTAGGGGAGGAAGGGATGTGAGACAGGAGGGCAGAAGAAGGTCTGAGGGACGCTTTGCTTCTGAGGCTGCTTATGAGGCCTTCATTTTGAGGTATCATTTTCTGTTCCCCACAATATGTAATAAAACTAAAAATGTATGGACTGATATAAAAACAAAATCATATTTGTGCACTGGGAAAAGAGAATATGGCACTAATGAGTAAAATCAGGTATCTTTAGGTATATTGATGATGTTATTTTTCTGCAAATTACACAAAGTTCAATTAAATGGGGTCATTATTAAAAACAAAGTAGGGTATATATATTAAAAGAGCAAAAACATGAAGCTACTTAATTTTTAAAAACTTCTTATTTTAAAAAATTCAAATATTCAAAAACTTCCACTGGAAAGTCACGCATCCATAATTGGTAGTAAACAATTGTCAAGCTTTAGTCAATTTGTTACATCCCTACTCCCACCCGTTTTCTCTCCTACACTATTTGTAACAAATTTCAGATATCATTTCAAGTTATATATTCTATTAATATATAAAATATAAAATATTTTATAAATATTGATATTTGATTGTTCTGAGGAGTATGTATATGAACCTTTGCTATCGTAGCATTTGGACATTTCTGTAATAAACTTTTAATTACAAAAAATGAAAATGGTAAATAGCAAGAAGTGGTAAGTGAAGAAAATAAAACAAATAATAGTCCTTGACTATTTCTAATCACTATCTCCAAAATAATCGTGCACTTTCACAAACTGATTTACTTTGAATTCTAGGTTATAATTTTCATCTTTCACCCAATTGTAGAATATGCTTTACTTTATAGAATGAACCAGAATTCCAAAAGAGGTCATCAGAGGGCTTCCTCTGCTGGACCCTACTTATACACTTTAAGCAAAGTGTTTGTTCTAGAAAAGCAAGGGTCTATATGAGATTTTCCATGTTGTCTTTAAATATTAACATTGTAAAGAACATTCTCAGAAATGTTTTCAGCAAATTCATACAAGGACTCCCTCTTGGCCTCAATAATCCAGAGGGGAGAGTGTCCACAAGTAGTTTGGTTTAAGTAAATTCACATTCAAAGAGCTCCCAAAGTCTGTGCCAGCAGCTACTTTTTTACTCAAAAAAATTTTCAAGTACTATACAAATAAGAAATTTATACTCACCCATATACCAGCAGAATTGATCAATGACAAGAAACATAAATTAGAAAGTGGTGAAAAAAGATTTATTATCTTCTTTTCTTCTACACAGTGCACACATCATTTGAATGTAGGTGACCAAGACAATTAATTTCATTCAGGTGAGAGAGAAGATAATTAGGTATCAGGAGGGAGCATGGCTCTAGAGCACCAGTTCCTCTGAAAATGGGAAAATTTCATCTTCATGTCAAAGATTAATTTAAGCTCTCTTCTTAGAACATATCAATTGAATTTAAGTTAGGAAAATGTTATGTGTCAAGAACTACTCACTTGGATTCATGAATGCTATGATTTAATTAATATTTTCTTAAATATGAATATATATATATTCTGGCATATATATGTGTGTGTGTGTGTGTATATATATATATATATGTATATATCAGTGTTTTTTTGCAGCCAGCTCAACTCTGTAGAATTGAGAGAAGTTATACCAACCTAGATTTTTGGAATCTAGAGAAGGCATGTATTTTAAGTATTCCTTCCAAGAGCAAACAAGAAGTATGGAATGGGTACATTCATAGAAAAGTTTCAAGGTACCCTTAAAAAATTCCTAGCTGGGATGATCAGTCGAAGATTTTATTTCCTAAAACCAGTCAGTAAACACTACAGGAGGTAACTGGTTCTTCAAATGGAAAGACACGAACACAAGACTTTAAGAAACATGAACAATCAAGAAAATATGACACCACAAATGAAACAGTAATAATTTAGTAACTGACCATTCAGAATTGGTGATCTACAAATTGCCTGAGAAGAAATTTTAAATTGCTCTTTTAAGGAAGTTTAGAGAGCTACAAGAAAACACAGATAGATAACTTAAAAAATCAGAAGAAACAATACATCCTTCCCTTTTCCAATCACCCTTCCCTTCTCCTCCATGATGCATACCTCCCACACCGATCCTGTTGAAAAAGAGATCAATGAGGGGAAAAGATAATCAGAAGCCCTAGAGAAGGTGGGACATTGATTCCTGTTTATGCCATCCTCAATAATTCTACTTTCACAGTGGGAAAACAGTGACCTCAACTACCAAACTTAATTTTATTATGATAACACTTGTATCATCTCATAAGTTCAATTGTCTTTTCTGTTTAAGAGAAATATTTAATGAAAATTTTATTAAATGTCCTCATATCTATGTAAACCAAAGACTCAATTAAAATAAGTTATCCTTTTGAGCAGAGCCCAAATAGTGATCGTGGACACATTGTGTTATGTAGAATTGGCTTGCTTAATGTCTCAGACTTAATTTTGTCATCTAAATTCTTATGACACATGAGATTACATACATTAGACATTATAATGCTTAAGGTCTAATAAAATTTTGCTTCCCCATGCCTTTGAGCTAAAGAAATCCTCATTTACTTTTCCCCACTAACTGACCAAGGTTCTTCATAATTGCATCAGATACAGATATGTTTTTACTGTTTAGAATTCAAGTTGATGCTTTATTATGTGCTATTATATTTTAACCTCTAATTACAATATGTGAGTTTTTCCTCCTACCTGTTCAAGTTGCTCTTATGATTCACAAACAAAATAACATAGTTCTGCTCATACAAAAAGTTTAGTAAATAATTTGTGAAACTGAAAAATCTCGGAAAAAGGAAACAACAATCTTAATTAATACTTGGATCAACATAAATTGACAAAGACTAAGCCCCTTCTCTATTCTAAAATTTAGTAATGATATATTTATTTTTAATGTGCCCTGTTGGTGTAAATACAGTGCCTTTTGTTACTGTGTTAGAGAGGTAAGCCTAAAGATTGATTTATGTCAAGACCCACAAAATTAAAAATGCCATGAGATGGTGATATGATTTGGCTGTGTCCCCACCCAAAGTGTCATCTTGAATTTTAATCTCCATAATTCCCATTATCCCCACTTGTCAAGGATGGGACCAAGTGGGGGTAATTAGGTCATATAGAGTGATTTTCCCAATGTTGTTCTTGTGATAGTAAGTCTCACATCTGATGGTTTTATAAGCACCTGGCATTTTCCCTGCTTGCACTCATTCTCTCTCCTGCTGCCCTGTGAAGAGGTGCCTTCAACCATGATTGTAACTTTCCTGAGGATTCTCCAGCCATGAGCCATGACTGTGAGTTAATTAAACTCTTTTCTTTATGAATTGCCCAGTCTTGGGTATTTCTTTATAGCAGCATGAGAACAGACTAATACAGATATGTACTAGTGAACAAGGAAAATCTTTCAGTTATGATGCTCTTTAAGTGTTACATAAAATTTGGAAATTGAGTCAGGAAAGTATTGTGTTGGACTATTTTTGCATCGCTATTAAAAAAATACCTGAGGCTGAATAATTTATAAAGAAAAGTGGTTTATTTTGTCTCAGCATTCTGCAGACTCTATAGTTAATATGGTGCTAGCATCTGCTTCTGAGAGACCTCCGGAAGCTTACAATCATGGCAGAAGGCAAAGGGTGAGCAGGCACATAGCATGACAAGAGAGAGTGGGAGAAGGTGTCACACACTTTTAAATAAACAGCTCTTGTGTGAACTCAGAGCAGGAACTCACTAATTATTATGAGGACAGAAGCAAGCTATTCATGACATATCCACTCTCATGACCCAAACACTTCCTTCAGGCCCTACCTCCGATACTAGGAGTCATCAGTGGGGGTCCCTGCCTAGTGGAGAGTAGTGGACAGGGACTTACTGGTAAGGCAGCCTGTCCTTTTCTCTGTAGGTTGATGGTGGCATGCTGAAGGTGTGAGTAAAGCAATCAGGATTTTTGTGCCCTCCCAATGCTTAGAAGCAGCAAGGGCAGGTATCACAGTAGGGGTAGTGGCAGAGGGGCTGTCAGTTGCCTCAGGGAACTCCACTTGAGAGAAATGCAGACTCTCTGCTAATGAGATGATCAGCTGGGCATAATGTGACCATGCTGAAGCTCCAAGCTGGGGGACTCTTCCTGGTGAAGCGGAAGAATATCAGGAGTTCATGCAAAAGATAGTCTGGCCTCTTCTCCATAGAATGGCCTCTGAATGTTCTAGGTATGCAAAAGCAATCAGGCTGTTTATTCTCTCCCTAGCCTGATGTGAGCAAGAGTGGTAATGGCGGAGAGACTGTCATTTGTCTCTGGGAGCTCCGCCCCAGAGAAATGCACAGCTGCCATCAACAGGGATAGGGCAGCTGTGCTGGTGGTCCAGACCAGGAGGCCTTGCCCAGTGAGGAGCAGCAGAGACAGGCACCTAGGTGGAAAACAGTCTGGCCATACGGATGGCAGCTGCAGTGTGCTGGAAGTCAATGACAGCAGTAGTTGCAGCAGGCCTGTGTTTACTCTGGGGGTTCAAGTCCAGAGAAATGCAGGACAGCAATCAGCTGGAGTGCTCAGGTAAGGATGGAGTAGTTGCACTGGGGCTCCAGCCAGTAGGCCTTTCCTGGTGAGGTGTAGCGGGGGCGGGGCCTGCAGTCTATCTGCTCCCCAGCTTCATGGATTCAGTCCCTATCCTAGGGATGTGTGAGAGAGCCTGGCTTTCCTTTTTTGTGGAGCTATGGCAGCTGGTGCTGGATTCTCAGGGATCTAAGACCCACAGAGCTTCATGTGGACTTGACCAGTGGCTCTCCCCAGACTCCAGGCAGCTTTCCGTGTTGTTCTGGAGTCCCAGAGGGTCAGGGGGATCTCCCATGCCAAGGATTGTAGAGGCTCATGGCAGAAGTGTGGGTACCCAAGGGCTCTTGTTTACTCACACTTTCCCTTCCAGTAGGGAGCCTCTCCTGGCTCTATGCTAATCCCAGGTAGGTGGCCGTCATGTCTCACTGGTCTCTGCTCTCCACGGGTCACCACTGCTTCCTTGATGAATCCCAGTGTGGGCCCCTGGATGATCAACTTGAAGAACTAGTGTTTACTCACCACTCTGTCTCTTCTCCATGAGAGCAATCTGTATCAATGTGTATTAACTGTTTCTAGACAACCATTTTGGTGTTTCTCCTCTAATTATAGTCCTAATAAGGGAAACGAATGACTACAGAATAAAAGTCTACTACATTTAGCATAAAAATTAAAAAAAAATTCTGCATAAGGGAAGGGTAAGGCAGGCAGGTCTCTGTATAAAAGAGAGGAGTTCTTTTACCACTTAAAATTCAGTTCAAAACCAATACCGAATATAATAGTTAATTTATACAACCCTTACATGACCCACGTACTGATCTAGGGCACTGCATATATTTAACTCACCTAGTCCTCATAATAACTCTATGTGGAAGTAACTTGTTCAAGGTCACACAGCTGGTAAGTGGCAGTGACAAGAGTCAAAGCTGTATAAGGTGAGCATGGAGTCTTTGCTCATAACTATGGTACTATTAATTATTCCAATGTGCCACCTTCAGTGCTAGGCATTTGGGATGCAAGGATGCTTATGACAGGGTTTTCAATCGCAGCAAAATATCTGTCTGGGTAGATAAGATTTTATGGTGAAATATGGACCAGAACACAAAAGCCAGAACATCAAATCGAATCTAGGGGTGGTACAATGGAAAGAGATTGGAACATGCAAGAAGAATTCCTGGAACACTTGGATACTTTACAAGTTATGAGCCCTAATATTTACTCAATCTTCCCTTGTGTATCATGTGCCTGTGCATTTCATATTGGAAAGATTCATACCAAAAACATACGAACCCAAAAGGGACAACTGCCAGGCTAACATATTCTATACAACAAGGAGATCCATAGATTGAGGACACTCTCCCCTTGAAATAGTCTTTTAGGTTGAACTAAACAGAGAAGACAGAAGGGAACCACTGCATTTTCCAAAGCCCACATCTGAACCACTGTTAAGTCTAATCTTTCATGTGAACCATTCTGAACTGTGACTGCACTGTTGCCTGAAATCCAAGTTAATCACCTGCTTCATGCTCTACTTCTATGCTTCTTTATACACAAAATACACTGGATATGGTACTCCGCATGTTTAAATCTTCCTTATCCCGCAATGTTCCATTTAAGTCCTACTTTTCCCTTGAAGTCATTCATGACCAAACTGTATTACTTCCTTCTCTTAACCTTAAAATCATTGTGTGTCATACTCAAATACAACACATTTCATGAGGAAATTGTGCTTCACGCATTCAAAAAATAGCTATTGAAGGCAATATTCAGTAATAATGAAGAAAATGGCTTTAGAACTAGACTCTGTGGGTTCAAATCCCTGAATTTCCCACCTACAAGATTGATGATCTTTATTAAGTTGTCTCTATGTTCATATATAGTTTAGTCTCTAGGAACTGCTATTTACTCATCCATAAAATGACTTTAATGGCAATGTCCATCTCATAGAATTGTTATGAAGATTAAATGAATTAACATATTTAATCTCAATGTTTATTATATTGAGATTATATTGCCTTATATAATCTCTTGAAACTTTAGATATTTTTATTACATTCTAGTCACCGTTTTATATCTCAGTTACTGTGACAGAGCATAGAACAGGCAATTTTCTTCTGTTTTTCACAGCCAGAATTCAAATAGTATGTAATATTTTGAATTAAAATGATGGTAATATTTGAATTTTTATCAGGCTATTAGGTTCTGAATGAATACTTTTCCAAACCTATTTATGCTTATCTCAGCATGAGAGCATTCACATCAAACAAAGCACTATAATAAATATAAATTTTCACTTATTGTTTAGTTTTATAGTAGCTGTTTGGTTTAAAAGAAAAAAAAAATTACAATGCCCTGATTTATGAAGAGAACAATCTTCTGTGTTTACATAAAGTCACCTGATAGTTATCCATAGGCAGAGAGAAAACAATGAGTCATGATGTTTTCCCTTTTGCTCTCTTCTAATCAACTGATACAAATAGGGATTCTACTTTTGCTCAGTTCCTGCTTCCGCATTTGAAAAGTCTGTTTTATTCAGTTATATGGCAAATAATCAAAATTTTTTCTTCTCTTCGGTCGTCACGAACAAACATTCTGCCTGTGCTGTCCAGTGTGAGAGTCACTATCTCTATGTGGTAGTTGACCATGTAAAAGTGGGTAGTCCAAACAGAGGCATGCTACAAGTGTAAAATGTTTGCTGCATTTCTAAGATTCTGTATGAAAATAATAAAATAGTAAAATATCTCAGCAAATTTTTATATTGGTTTCATGTTGAGATCACATTTAAATATCTGAGTTAAATAAAATATATTTTAACATTAATTTTACCTATTTCTTTGTAAGTTTTTAACGTGCCTACTAGTAAATCTAGGATTACATAGGTGGCTTGCATTTTATTCATATGAAACAGTGTAAGTCCTGGATGTACAAATGCTCCATCCACATTAGTCCTCCAATTGGTGTTCTGATACAATGTTTATCTCTTCTTCTCTACTTTCTTTTGCATCCCTAACTTTTAATGCTTATTGACAGCAGTAGCAGAAATAATTTAGTGCAAAGATAAAAAGGTATTGAGAGATCATCCCATTATTTCTCCAAATTAAAGTGAAACAATTTTAGACTTCAGCTAGGATCATGTTGTTTCCTGAATGAAATTCCTTCAATAACTTCCTGTTTCCCTCCAGTGAATTTGCAGATTCCGTAGCACACCTTGTAAGACCTTGAAAAACCTGGCCCTGGTCCTTGTTCCAGTTTCGTTTCTTGTCACTTCCTACCTGGCAGTCTAATCACAGCTATACATGTCACTTTTGTTCCTTATATGGAACATCTTCTCTCCTGCCTGCAGACTTTTGCTCAAGACTGTAGCTACCTCCCTCCAACTACATTTCATGTGATTCAATTTTATTCTTTCTTCAGTTGCATTTTCTTTAGAAAGACCATCCCTGATCCTTTCAAGCTCTAAGGTTGGATTAGACATTTCTAATATATGCTGTAATGTTCATTTGTGCTGTAATTCTGTATTTTATTTTTTATATGAGTATACCATATTTTAAGTGCACATTGTCTTTTTTTCCTGTAGTATTTTTCAAAAGGGACACTATGAGTACTTTGGGGATGCAATTTTCATTGCATGGGTCTCTCCCAGGCAGCACAAGATGTTTACCATGCCTGGACCTTACCTATTGAAGACCTACAGTACTGCTTAGTCTTTATGTCAATCAGTAGCACACACCCCTTTTCCCCAACCCATGCCCATACACACATACACTATTTGACACTTGTCCATATCCTACCTAGGGAAGCTAATCACCCTTGGCTGAGACCCACATGACTATGAGCCCCATGAAGCCAGGCAGTAGACCATGTCTTACTCTTTCATTACTGAGTCCACTTCACTAGTGTAGAATCAGCCATACAGAAGGAGCTCTGTTTATTACAGCAGGATTTATCCTACTGTTAGCTCAATTTTTTATGTTATATGCTACTAGATATTAAATATTTTTTAAATTGAGTAGAGCATGTTCAAGTTAATTTTCCTTTATATTTAGCAAACACTGATGGAGGTCATTGCCATTAGTGCATTCCTCCTTGATTCTCAAAACCCATCCCTTATAAGTATCCATGAAATAAGAGCTTAATAAACTAACTATTCTTCTCTATATCCTCCGAATTTCAAGCTCTTTGGAACACCAAGTTTATGTACTAGTACATTTCAAATGAGCATTTGCAGCATCCAACTTAATAAAAGTAGATCATTTTGACTGGTTAAAATATTTAGTCTATGTTTACTGCTAATAAGCATTTATCAAATTATGATTCTATAAAAGATAATGTTTGGTACTAGAAATGTAAACAGGTCATAGCATTTAAAGAAAAAAGATTAATTAGGCTGAATGCAGTGCTTTATTGACTGTCATTGGTAACATGTTTCCATAATCTTCCAATCATGTCTAGTACCTAGTTGTCTCATCAACATGTCTAGATGTCCAATTTAATGCTTACCTGGGCTGTCTCATCTCTAACTTTCATGCTTGTGCCTGACATGCTTCCTTTGCTACGTAAGGTCCCAGTGTTGGCAGAGATCCCCAACACCATTTCTATAAATGTCATCTGTTTGCATCAGAGATGTTATTTCTAAATGATGAGTAATAAATATTAAGCTCTGGCCACTGACGAAACAAGATAGAAAATGGGAATCCCTGTATGTTCAGAGACAAAAAATCAAAACCCAGTTTCTACAATGAATATTTAGACAACCGCTAAAATTCAGAAAATAGAAACTAACGCAGACTCAGAACATAATTAAGTGAACAAAATGTTCGTTTTTAGATATCATTATAAGCCACTTGAAATTATTTTTGGATTAAGGTTTGAGCATAAATAAACTAAAAATAAAATTCATGTTTTTATGTTAAGGGGAAAAGAAGTTTCTGATTTTGGTAGCTGCCATGAGAACAAAAATCAACATCTGCAGAAGAGGAGTGATTACTTGAGTTTTGTTGTTGTTGTCAGGCAGATTTTTAAACCACCTGGTATACCATCTGTACTAAGAATCTGAAAAATTGGAGAAAAAAAAAAGATGTGCGAACGTGTTAGCTTAGAAGCAAAACAGATTCTTCTCCCAGTTCCATATTTAGCCCACCACCTGAAAATATGTATTTACACTGAATTTATGAATGAACAATTTCCCTTCATTTCTGTCTTTTTCTTCCAAGTAGGAATGTATTGCTTTATTTAGATAACAACAGGATTTCTAGTACTTGTTGATATTTAGTGAGAAAAATATTTCACCAAGATTGACTGCTTTTCATTTCATTAGTTTCCTAGTCACAGTCCATCTAACAAATTCTAGCAGTAAATTGTATCTTATTAAAACTAATCACTGTTCTATATGTCTGTCTTCTTTCCTTGTCGCATAAAAGAAATGTTGGACACAAGTACCGTATCACAGTTATAGTAATATACATATATCTATATTTGTAATATACATATTTGTAATACACATGGGTATATTCATATGTATATTTAGTTGCTCATTAACCATGAATTGAGCATTTACTGAATAGAAAAGCAACAGGAACATATAAATTTGAATAAAATACCAAGCAAGTGTAATTAAGTCGAGGAGAGATGAATAAATCCCTTCAACGAAAGATATTGAGTAGAAAGAGAAGGAGCAGTGTCTGGTGACATTGAGGATATAGATTAACAGCCTTCTGTTTCCACTCTGGAACGTCGCGTTACAGCATGCATCACCTTAAAAATGCTCTTACAGTAGCTATATGCTCATTTTTAAAGCTTAATTACTAAAGTCATACAAACAGGTATATTTCAAGGGCTACCCAAAATTATGATGCCTAATTTAAACGTTTATCTAGGCACGTGATGTGATAACACAGTGTTCAGAACAGGATGGTTCTCTGCTAAATATCTGACAAATAATCATTGGGATACTGAGATTGTGGTGGACACAGATGGTGCTTTTCCCAGATCCCCTTTATAGAGTTGATGCACCTGCCCCCAGCTGCTATGGTTATTGTTTGCTAATGCTCACACAGCTGCACTCATCTCTGGGGAATTTCCCTCTGCCAAATGGGAGCTGCCTTGCTTGAGAAGTTATGTCCCTTACTCTTGTAACTGGTGGTATCAAATGACTAACTGGCATGAGATTACAAAAGCCCAGATTCTTTGCTTTGGATTTTCCCTCTGTGCAGTACAATTTATTGTCTGGAGTTATCATGGGGATCAGGCTGAAGCTATACTCCAGCTGAAACACTCACAGGTTTAGTTTCTTTCCCTGTCCTGATTCCATCAAGCTCTGCCTACGGAGAGCACTACTTTAAAAAAATATCACATGGAATCAAATCCTTGTCTTGGGTTTTTCTTCCAGAAAATCCAGCCTCAGCCAGGGATTAAACTAAAAATACTTGTGTACAGTATTTTTTACTATAGAGAATACCCATTAAACTTTGTAGTATCTGAAACTGCCATATTTCATCAAATGAGAGAAATATACAGTAGATATAACCTAATTTATTGATATTTCCACAATAAAGGGCCAAAAGAACTTCATTAAATTGTTTGCTCCTACTTTTTGTTTCATTTGCATGCTGTTTTTTAAAATTTTATTTTATTTTTTATTTTATTTTATGTTTTGGGATGCGTGTGAAGAACGTGCAGTTTAGTTACATAGGTAAATGTGTGTCATTGTTGCAATTTTTCTGCTCCTTAGCTCAGCTAGGTCCAAGTTCTTGTCTCGCAACCGGGAAAAATTAGGTACACAGACACCAGAGAGTGAGAGGAGAAGAATTTATTAAGTGAAAGGAAGGCTCTCAGCAAAGAGGGGACTTGGTGGGTGGTTCCCCTACCTAAAGGTGGGAAAATCCCCGTGTGACTGGATCCTCGGGCTTTTATGACCTCAGAATGGGGAATGTGTATTGATTTGTTTGTGAGTATGCCAAAAAGGTTAAAGCAGAGACACCATTCATAGGTGGGCACAACAGTGTAGAAAAATAGTTAGGAAAGCGTATGTATATGTAAAATAGGTGAAGAGTGGGGATCAATCAGAGGAAAGCAAGCCAAACAGGAAGACAAGTTCTCAATCCAGTCTGAGGATTTAACTTGTACTTGGCTTTCAGGCTTTAAACCGTCTTCAGCTTGGAGGTGGTGTTTCACCGGGGACCCTCTCCTGTCTGCCTAGGCATTTGGCTGCCTCCCGTTGCTATCATTATGGTGGTTTGCTGCACTTCTCAACCCATCACCTAGGTAGTAAGCCCTCCATGCATTAGCTATTTATCCTAATTCTGTCCTTTCTCCCATCCCTCAACAGGTCCCAGTGTGCATTGTTCCCCTCCTTGTGTGCATTTTTTCCCCTCTTTGTGTCCATGTATTCTCACTGTAGTGAGAACATGTGGTGTTTGGTTTTCTGTTCCTGTTAGCTTGCTGAGGATAACGGCTTCCAGCTGCATCCATGTCCCTGCAAAAGACATAATCTCGTTCTTTTTAATGGCTGCATAGTGAATAGTTTGCTCTATAAAATATTTTCCTTTAGAAAAATTTTTATTGAAAACTTTATAAGCTTGGTAAAAGATGTAGGGATGATTTAAAAGCATTAACTTCCTCAAAGCATGTTTTTAAAGATTACCTGGGTCAAGACAACGTGGAGATATTTCTTTTAAAGCAGAGGTACCTTGGCTCCCAGGGACCCCCAATGCAGAATAATAGGAATTGGGTTTTGGAGATCTATGTGTAAATGTTAACATCTTTACCCACCACCATGAGTAAGAAGAAAGTTAAAACAACTACCAAAAATACAAAATGAAGAAAAATATTTTCTTTAATAAATATAACCACAGTTGCAAGGACAAAAAGGAAAGGAAAGTAGAGAAGCCTTTTATATTAACCTTAAGAATAGTGCAGATGACAGATGTAATGAATCTTTAAACAGTTCAGAGACAAAAATATGTGCATTGGTTTGTGTGTGTGCGTGCATGCACGTGTGTGTAGAAGAAGTGAGAGGGAATAAGAGAGAGAATGATGCAGTGAAAAAATGGGGTTAAATGTTAACCATAGATGAAACTGAATAAAGGGTATATGGATGTTTTTTCTACTATTATTTCTGCCACGTTATGTGCATTGAACACTTTTTTTTAAAGTTTTTAAAGTAATGCAAAATTTGGTACATAACAAAATAAGTTCTATGATGAAACAATAGTGTGATATAATAAAAAATACATCTTATCTTTCTCTCCACTGGATTCCTGACACAGAACTTCTATAGCTCTTGGAATTTCCTGAGTGATAGGAGTGAGTGGCTTTGACATACTAATGAAGTGACAAGTGAGTTCCCTGGATGGCTTCATGATGAGGGCTGGTCCCCAGAAAAGCTAATTATGTGATTAGAAGTTGGGATGGGTGCTGGAGATTGAACTCAATCACATGGCCAAGATTTAATCTAATCTATCATGCCGGCGTGTCCTTCCAATAAAACAAACAAACAAAAAGCCTCTGAGGCTTGGTGGAGCTTCCTAATTGGTTGGTAAATACACTTATGTGCAGGGAGGGTGATATGCCCTGACTCTACAGAGAAGGGGCATAGAACCTGTGTGTTCAAAACCCTTCCAAATCATGTCCTATTTGTAGCCTTTACAATAACATTGAGAAAGTAAGCATAGCACTTTCAATGAGTTCTTTGAGTCATTCTAGAGAATTGTCAAACGTGAGAGAGTCATAGAAACCCCCACATTTATAGCCAGTCTTGTCAAAAGTTTGGATGGTCCCCGAGGATTGTGGCTGGCATCTGAATTGAGGGTAATATTGTGAGACCGAGCCCTTCGTCTTGTGGAGTCTGACACTAACTCCAGGTAGCGTTAGAGCAGAATTGAATTGTAGGTAACCTGGTTGGTATTATGAATTTGGTATTAGATAATTAATGGTGTTAGACTATGAAAAAAAGTAATGAATATACCCAATACTCTCCTTATTCAGTGGCCTCTAGATTTGAGTGTTACTTCATAGTCTTGGGACTGTATTTCCTCCACTCATTGCCTTTGATTCTGGAAGCCGCCCTGGAATACTCAACTCCATAGTTCCATGTGCTCCATGTTGTTTTCACAGAAACATTATATAATCCATTCCTCTTGTCATAGGGACATTCTCATCCTCTTTGCACCATGGAACCTTGTTAGCCGCTAAAACATAAATATAATTTTATGTAAATACAATCATCCCTCGTTACAAGGGAAATTGGTTTCAGAATCTTCACATATACCATGCATATTTAAGTCCCAAAGTTGGCCCGTGGAATGGTATGTAGGAAAAGTCAGTCTTCTGCATATACAAGTTTTATATCCTATGAATCCTGTATTTCTGGGTGAAAAATACCCACTTATAAGTGGACCCGAGCAGTTCAAACCCCTGTTGTTCATGGGTCAACCATATATTTATATCAGGCATTTGATTCTCCACAGATACCAAAAGATGAAGGGTAGAAGAACATATGCGTGAACTATTTTTCCTCATATCCCTCCATCTCTTGCTTCTCATCTCAGCTACTTGCAGTCCTAAGTGTATTCCCTATCACAATCACTTTATGACTTGCTCAGGTTCTGTTCAACAGAAACTGCCTGCCATTTAGTGTGTGTAACTATATCCTAACTTTTCCTTTCCCAATGAACTACGAAAGGTGTCCCCTAGTAATGGCAGTTAATTATTTCTTTTATGAAATCATGATTAGAAATAATTGAGTAGTATATGGTCAGTGTATAACTATAGATTGACAAATTGATTACAGTGTTTGTCGTTATAACTAAAGTTGCCTCTAATGTTGGCTAGAAAGAGATACCTGAAATTTGCTTTTCTTTCTTTCTTTCTTTCTTTCTTTCTTTCTTTCTTTCTTTCTTTCTTTCTTTCTTTCTTTCTTTCTTTCTTTCTTTCTTTCTTTCTTTCTTGAGTAGGAAGTGGGTAGAGTGATGTGCAAGGAAGTGAACGTGAAAAGTTTTGGATATAATTGAAAGTAAAAAGGAAATCCCATGACCATTGAGTACTATAGTATTTTTGGCTTTATTCTGTAGAAAACAAGGAATCTCCAAGTGCTTTTATAGGGGGCAGGCGTTATCTGACTTGAGACTTAACAAGATAAATTGGACCACAGTGAGAAGGAAAGATTATACAAGAGAGATAACAGATAACAGAGCAGTCAGGAGTCCACTGCCGCAATTTCCAGGATGAGGGATGATGAGAACCTGATCAGAAACTACTCCAGTAACCCTGATTACACAGGACACAACGACTGTCTGGATGCAAGAAAGGAGAAATTAATCTAAAATGATGGTGAGTTATAGAGAAGTATAGGGTTCATGCTTCTGAATACTGAAGATAGCATGAATTTGAAGCTATTCCCAAGGTTGATGGTGGTTTTCTAGAGCTTTGGAGAATGTGGACATGGAGGAAACCCTATTATAAGGTCAATTTTGATGTGGATGGATAAGAAATAAAACAAAGAAGCAAGTGTTACATTTCCTTCCTCCAAATATTCATATTTACTGTCCTGTCACTCTGTAGCTAAAGTGATCCAGTAATCACATCCTTTATTACAGTAGAGAATTTGAATTCTCAGTGTCTTTCTATGAGGGCTGTTTTATTTTAATGAATGCCATTAGCTTTCATTGGGGTATGATTAGAGTATGTCATATGGAGTCAATGACTCTTTAGTGGGGCTCTACTACACCTGGAATGCATATAAATACATCAATTATTCCTAACTGAAACAACACCATTCATTATACAGCCCTGTAGACTGGTCATATTATCATCTTCATGCTAATTGGAAGCATTTTGTAAATGTATATGTAGAAATGCCAGCACCAGGTGTGTATATTTTTTCTCTTTTTTCAGAATTGCATGTTTTGCTAATGAAGTGTTTTAGCACTGAATTGTAAAAGGGACTTTTGATATCACCTATGTTATTATTCAATTTTTGTGTAAGCTTCTCTATAATATGTCCATTTAGAACTGACAATATGCTGTATTGTTGTATTAGTATGTGACCATGCTAAACTGAGTACCATATATAAGTGACACCTAAGGCTCCTGGAGGGCAGGTTAACACAAAGCCTTTGTGAATAATGTAGATAGTAATTAAGTCTATTGAACTAAATTATCCCATTGTTATGAGTACCTGCTCAGTCTTCATTCACTTAATAACACATTAGGGTTCTTTTGAAATATTTTATATGCTAGCTGGAATAAAGAACATTTATTGGTAAAGATAAATATATATTTACATAATAATTTTTTATTTTATCTCAAAAAATAATATAACAATGTAATAAATATGATAGATAATTCTCCTTGGAGTTTTACATGTCCTTAAGTATAGTCTTAATATTTTCATAAGCTAACAAGAAGGAGAATCAATATCCTTGGGATGTCTCAGCTTCATCACATGACTGAAACAGGTTTCTTTGGCAAGAACTAAGACTCCACTCTAAAATGACGATATTTATTGTGTTAAAGTATTTTCTACTGTACTATTATTGGTATGGGAGTTAATGAATAGCCTCTTTTTGCTTTACAGGAACAAACCCTTAAGTAATTTGCAAATATGGCAATACATCAAAATTATTCATGAGTTTTTATTTAATTTCAAATTTCAGTATACCCAATGGAAACTCTGATCCCCTGGGGGGTTGTTAAACAATAATCCCCATATTAATCTACAAACAGATAAGCTCTTAAAAACTACTGATAAAATCACCTTTATTACTCCCCATAAGTATTCCTCAAGCACGGTGGTCAGTTATCCTTTCAAGAAGTCATACTACCAGAAAAAGTCGGCACAGTCCAGTGGTCAAGAGTTCAAAGCCTGAAGCTAGATGGCCTGGGGTTGGATTTGTGCACTGCCTTTCCCTAGCTGTGCCAAGTTATTCAGCGTCTCTGTGCCTCCCTTTTCTTGTATATAATTTTTTTTTAATGGTGATTAAATGAGTCAATATGCCTGGTCCCTATTCTTGACACGTTTCAGTTTAGCAAGAAACTTGATAAGTCAGTTTAGTATTAAGAATCTGTCACGCTTGATATCTCATCACCCTGCCCTGCCTTCAGCAAGAATCCTGTTAGGTCAATTTAGCAAGAACTCACTTATTCTTGAAGTCTCCTCTTAGTAACTTTTTATCCACTGACCGCCTCACTGTTGGATGTAATTCTCCAGCTGTCTTTGTTTATTCACAGTTGAACTCAGTCTCTTACTTCTAATGCAACAGTCTTGACACCTTTTGCAAATGTTCTTCATAAAGTCTTTCTTACCATTTTAACAAGTACCAGAACAATTTTTATCCTTAATAATCACAGGGCATTGACATTCAGATTTTGCATATAATAAGCTCAGCAGTTCAAGATTTGTGAGGGAGGAAGCAGATACCAGGTAAAAAGGAGAATGGTGAAGCAGAGGTCATAGAACAGCCAGACTTCAGTTAGAGCAAGAAGGTCAGAGATATTTTAGAAAAGAGGATGGTGAAGAAGACATTTTGCGGATAGTGAATTTTAGGAGATGCGAATGAGTGTGCAGCTGTGAAGGCCATGGTTGTGGGGCATTTTAGGACATATTCGGAACTACAATGTAACAAGAGTATAGGCAATTAGTGATCATATAAAGATCTTAGATTTATTTCAAAACCTGACACAAGCAGGGATTTCAGGCATAGAATTGTCAAAGGCATTTGAACCAGAGCAACTTAAATAGGGGCTGAGTAAAATAAGGCTGAGACCAACTGGACTGCATTCCCAGGTTTCTCAATACAAGGTGTACATTAGAGTTACCTGGAAACTGAAACTGCCTGTGCAAAAATTGTATCAGTGAGAAAATTGTGGCAGTGAAGGAGATGTGATGTAGCCCACCCCTATACTTGTCTTTAGCTTTCAAGTTGCCTTAATTATTCCTGGACTTAGGCCTAATAAAATAAAGTAAAAAGAACTAATAACCTGAGAGGAATATTTGCAATAATTATTGTGCATAGGTCTTATGACAATTTTTAGCTGTTTTTGTGTTGCTTCCTATGTTTTTGTCAGCATCCAAACTATTAAGAATGTGGAACTATAAACTCTATCTAGGTAAATTGTAATTATTAATTTAGTGTCTTGCACATATTGTAGTTGAAAGATCTTATTATTTGGGATTTTGTATTTGGTGACATTTAGTTTATAGTTTAGATGATAACTGTCCTTCCCTAAAACTTAACTACTTTTATAAGGCTAATGAAATGCTACTAGGCTAGGGGGAGAAGAGGAACCTGAATTCTGCTGAGGTGTAAAGTTGTAAAGTTGTCATGAGATATATCCTGCATCATTATTATAGATTGGCCTTTTGAGGTATCTTTTCAGGTTTTTCACATATCTGATACCCATGACTCCACCTGGACCCACTGACCATACCTCCTGTGGCTCCACTTAGGAAGCACCTCAGCTTAAGAGGACAGCTTTGACCCTCTGTGATTTCATCTCTCCCCCATCCCATCAGTAGTAAGCACCCATTTTTATGTCATCCTCACCCCTTCTCCTAAGCTGCCTTTGAAAAACTCTTAACATATGAGTTTAGATGAGATTGATTCGAGTAATATCTTCATCCTGGATATGGTGTGGATAGCCTCAAACCAATTAAGCTAAACCATGCAATGCCATAGTCTTTGTGCAGTGGGCAGGAAGAATCTATTGGGTGGTTACAAAACCTTTAGAGACAACTGTACTCAAGACCTACACTAGAAAAACTAGTCAGAATTTTCAGGTTGGGACCTGGGCAATGGTAATTTTTCAAATTTATCTTTAGCATTTTCTGTGTCGTCAACCTTGAGACGCTTTAATTTATGACTTACTGATAATTGCCAATGGATGCAGTGTAGCTAGCCACTTTTAGCTTTCAGCTTTTTACCCAGCTAAAAATAGGAGTAATTGTTCTTACTTAAATGATTACTACATATTAATTCTTAAATACATAGTTCTAATGTTTTAAAGAGAATATATGCGATATATCTGACACAATGTCTTACTTTCCCTTAATCAACCTGATGGTCACAGCAGAAGTTATGACCAAAAAAAAAAAAAAAATTGCCATGCAGGCTACAAGCAGTTTCAAAATGATAACGTGAATGATGATTTGTTAATGCATAGACTGTTTAACCATCAAACAAGTTTTCAAAGCGAATTATTGGGTAGAAAAATATTATCTACATGTCTTTTTACATTTTAAGCTTTTTGTTTTTATGAAATTTTAAATTTAAAACAAACTTCATAAGTAGTACAAGGAAATCCTGTATATGGTTTACCCAGATTCATCAATTGTTTACATTTTGCCCTATTTACTTTAGAATTTATTCTATATTCATATTGCTTCTGAAAAATTTGAAAACAAATTGAAGGTATTGTACTCTTTTACCACTAAACATTTAAATTTGTATTTCCTAAACACAAAAATATTGTCCTACATAAACATATTAGTATTATCTACATTAGAAATTTAACATTGATAAAATAAGAGCATTTGATCCATAGTCTATATTCAGTTTTCATCAATTGTGGCAATCATAGGTCCATTTTTAAAATGATTTCTAGCTAGAATTTTATTTCAGCAAATATGAAATCAAATTGTGAAACATAAAATCCTTAAAAGTTATAACCTAACAAGTGATGGTACTGCTCAGGATATAAGCAAGATCAGGCTGTGTCTACAGATGTCCATATAAAAACTTGTATGTATCAATCACTTCCTCCAAAACCTTGGATAACTCGAGTCCTTCTGTGAGCCCAAGCACAGCTGAGTGCCCACACTAACTTTCTCATTATTCTCACGGGCCACTAGCATAGTGAAACTCAATAAATATTTATTAGTTGAATAGAAGAACCAAAGAAAATTTGTTTGGTTCTACCACCAGTAATTTCCACCACCAGTAATGATCTCTTCCTCTTCTCTATACATTCACAGTCTATTGCTCTGTTGATTTTCTAATTATTCTAAAATAACCCATTTAGAAATAGCTATTGAGTGTCTATTATATGTCAGGCTATTGTTTAGGGGTTAGGCCTATAACAGTAAACAAGACAGATAAATGCTCCTGTTCTTGTGGTCTTCGTTCCAGTGAAGGATGAGTTGTGTCTAAGTATGTCTCTTTTTCCTTGGCCTCATTTAAATATTGGCATTTGAATATTTAAAGTTTTGCATCTCATGCTACTTTATGCATCTCTAATTATTTTAATTTTTCTTCAGGGTGTTGATACAGCTTAGTGGTTACAAGTTCAAGGTTTGGGGTCAGATTGCCAGGGTCTGAGTCCTTGCACTGCTGCTTATTATTTATGTAATAGTGAGCAAGTCTTTTTATTGTTGCAAGCTTCCCTGGAATAGCAATAAAAACACTTATAGGCTTAAAGGAGATAATGGTTGCAAAACACTTAGGAGAGTGCCAGGCAAAAAGTGAGTGTTCATTAACCATTGGTTGTTAGAATTCATTATTAACTTTAAAGCCAGGACGTTCCATTTGGACATTCTTTTTCATATCTTATAAAAATTAGAATGGTGCTGAGGTGATAGAGAGGTAACAGTCAATTTCTGATCGGAAAATAACTGACTTATTTGAAAACAGTATAAAATTGTGAAAAGCCTATCTACAAATAATAGTGCCAAATATTTATATGCAACAACAGTTTTACACTTTTCACTGGTATACAAGGGGAAAAAAGCTAATATTAGAATAATTTAAACATTTATTCTAATTTTTTTTGCACTTCATTGAGGTAGCATGCTTCTTTTTTGAAAATAATTATTAGATTAAATTAATATGTTATTCATACCATTATGAATCAAAACATACAAATTAGGAATTTTCCATCAATGCTATAAAGAAGTACTTATGTGTAAGATACAAGAATCTAGAAACTACTAATAGATCGTGGTTGGTAATAAATCCCTTAAATTTACAAAGAGCTTGGACTTTGATGAATGGAAGCTCAAGTTCAAATCCTGAGAAACCAAATTAACAATGTCAACATCCATAAAATAGAAACAATAATAACATATACCTCATAAGTTATCATGAGGCTCAGTGAGATACTGTATCTGAAATCCATTTAGTGATAATGAAATATACTGACTTGATTATTGTTAATATTTAATTTGACATTATGTTCAAAGGTTTAGGATTCAGACTGTTGACACTATTTCATGTCTAAAGGTAATGGAATAAAGATGACAATTAAGTCACTGGGTATGCTGTAAACATAGATATTGTAAGAAAGGATCCTTGTTTCTTTGAACATTAGTTTTAGGTGACATTTCCCCTTCCCTGTAGTTAATAGGAAGGCCAGAATATGCATAAGTGCGAGAGAAGCACGTGCAGCTGACTTTCTGTGAGGGAAACCCTGCCCTCCCAGACTTATTTTTAAGATATTGGATTATATGATTGTATGTGCTGAGAAGTTGCAAGTGCAGACTCTGTGGGGCAGACCAACAGGCTGACAACTCAAACAGGAGTCAGTGTTGCAGTTCCGAGGCAGAATTCCTTCTTCTATGAGAAACTTTCGTTTTTGCTCTTAAGGCCTTCAACTTATTGAAGGAGGCTCACACAAACTGTTGAGAATAATCTCCTTTAAATAAAGTCAACTGATTGTAGATTCTCATCACATCAACAAAATGCCCTCACAGCGGCAGGGACACTAGTATTACATAAAATAACTGAGAGCAACAGCCAAGGTCACACCTACTAAATGTGACAGCGTATGTGTGCTAGCACAAGCAGCACGGGGCACTGGCTTTTGTTTATAGTGCACTACAACCCTAGAGAACCACAGATTTTGTTTCCAGTCTTTAGAAAAATTATAAACTTGGCCTATGTTTGTGTTTTTATTTTTTATATTTTATTATATTTTAAAGACAGGTTCTCACTTTGTAGCCAAGGCAGGAGTGCACAGATGTGATCATAGTTCACTGTAGCCTTAAACTCCTGGACACAAGCGATCCTCCTGCTTCCCAAAGTGCTGGGATTACAGGCATGAGCCACTGTGCTTGGCCCTCTGTTTTTATTTTCTACCTTTCTACATCTGCCTTCAGCTCCTTCACTTCCCTCTTGCCTCCTAGTTTTGATGCTGCTGTCATATCCTTGGATATGCAGTGTCCCCTACAATAGCTTATCCCAAACATGCAACCCTTTAGATCTAAACTTTATTCCACACTCATTTTCACGGAAATGTAAGGAGGAAAAGGTAGCATTTATTTTCCTTCAACCATGGCTAGGTTCCTGACTGAATCCCCTATAACAAAACATAGAATAGCAATAGAAAAGTATATACATTTATTCAATATAATTTTACATGATATCTGAGTTTTCAGTAATAAAGACCCAAAGACCAGGGAAAACTGTATTTTTATGGAGAGTCATGCAGAAGTATGATTGAAGGACAGAAGGATTTGATCTAATTATAATAAACTGAGTGTGAGGAGGCAGGAGAGGATTAGCAAGATGTATTTGCTAATCTTGAATTTGCTAATTCTTCTTGGCCTCTCTATGTGATATTTCTTTTGTCCAAATGTAAATCAGGATACCTGTAACATGAGGATCTTCAGGGGAGAAAGGAGGGAGAATGTCAGAAAGGGATCTTCCTAGGTGCTGTGGCCTGCTTCAGGAAAGAAAAAGAAGTGGGGAATTTCAGTTTCTATGGCCTGTTTCAGGAGAGAGGGAGGTGGAAGATGGTCCTCAATTAATTTCAACTTAAAATACTCAGAGCGCCAAAGGGCCATGTTTTGGGGTACCATTTCCTAAGGAATGCTAGCGTTTCCTACAGCATTTCAATGGCCTGTTTCAGGAGAGAGGGAGGTGGAAGAAGGTCCTCAATTAATTTCATCTTAAAATACTCAGAACACCAAAAGGCCATGTTTTGGGGTAGCTTTTCCTATACCCCATTAGAAGTTACTTAATTACCATATGATTTATTACTTTATGAATTTGATTAATTGGTTATGTTCTTTTTCTATTAAAATTGCGTACTGTAATTGGAACAGCATTGATTTGAGAGACAAATGTCCTAATTTTAGGACATACAAGTGTATGACTTTCACTGATTCATGTAATCTCGTTGAAGCAGACTCAGTTTTCTCATTTGGTGGAAAAAGAACATTCTATGAAGATGAAATCCTTTTTGTTCTCAATAACAAAAAGACTAGAGCCAATCATGCTTTTTTCCTTAATTTTTAAAGATATCATTTTTAGTTTGTTCCCTAAAACTAAACATTTTTTAAAATTTTAGATACTTTTAGATTTGCTTAATATGTTTAATTTGAATGAATATTTCTCTTTCTTACTACTTGATGGTAGAGTAAATCAGGTTATAAATTCCTGTAGAATGGTGTTTAAAACAAAGATTCAAAGAGAACTATTAATTACATCTGATTTATTGAAGAATGAATGAAATTCTGCATGATATTATGTCCGCAACAAAAGAAGAATAAGAAAAAAGAAAAAAAATGAAAAAGTTAAAATCAATATACCACCTAATCTGCGCTAGTTCGATAATTTGTATCTAACTTGGACTGAAAAAGTTAGCATGCCACTTACATTTCTATTACAGTGATGACCTAAAACACTTAAATTCCCTCACATTTCTAGGTTATTCTGGGGATGGGTGATGAATATTTTCCATTCAACTTTCTAATTCTTGTGTTGAGCACTTTGGCATATTGTATTTCAAGAACAAGTATAGGTAATTAATTTCCCATGTCAAGATAGTATTATTTTTTTCCCAAGGCTGAATATATGCGCTTCTATATTGATTTCTACTGGGTTCTTATGTATGAGTTTTATCACTAGAAGTAGATGATGAATTCATCAAGGACACTGATTATACACTGTACCTCTTTAACCTTCCCCAGCAACAGCATCCCACAGAGAGCTGGACTCAGAGAGATTTTGGAAATGTCTTGTTTATTTGAGCATATCAGTAGTTTTCTATCACCATACACTTAGAAAATCAAACAACACTAAAATAACTTGAAAAGAGAAAATACTTTTTTATTCATTTTAACAATTGCAGATGATATGGGTGGTACAGCAACCCAGCTGAGCCCACTATTCAAAATATCTTGGCCAAGCAAAAGAGGCATGCAAACCTCTAAAGACTTATAAAATAATAAAAACGGTTACCAATGCTCTGTTTCCTATACATAGGCACATGATATCTACATAAGGATAAACCTAATTTGATTACCTAATGAACAAATAACACATTTGATAAACTAATTAATGTAATTAATTATTAATGTGTGTATTCACATAGACATAGAACCCTATGTACTTGATATCACAGTAGAAATTACATATTGTGTGGATCCAGAAAAAACATTTAACGAAGATGGCAGGTAAACATAGAAATGCTCATTTTCTCTAATTTCTTGTATTGTCTTTCATGTATTTACAAATATGCTAAATCATTGTTATCATGGGCACAGAGATCGACCATTGCTTTTATTCTCTAACTGGTTTTGTTTATAAGTTTGCATTTAACACTGAGTCAGAGCTTTCAGTATTTCTAGCAGAATTCTCTGCTAATCATACTTTTCAAAGAAAAATTACTGGTCTTGATGATAGTACCAAAATGGAACTAAACTGAGTTAAACACATTAAGAATTACATATTTTATCAATGATTTACCCTTCTGGTTAGAGCAAGCTTGCAGATCTCTCTTTACTGGGCTGATATTATGAATGGCCCAGATGCGGGGGGAAAATGGCACAGCTGGCCCTGTGGAATCTCTTATGATACACGAAATAAGAATTCTTCAGGTAAACTTTGTAGTATGTAAACTTTATTCTCCCCATGTCTGACTCAAGCTTACTTGTGCTTAATGCTGGGTAGGGGCTTCATCATCTGTCTTTGAAATATCTTCTCATCCCTGAAATGACAACCATCAGACCCCATGGGGCAACATGTAGGAGAAGCAAGGAAATTGTTGCCCATCAGCTTCAATGATCATGTCTTTGCTTCAGTAGAGAACCAGCATCCTGGGAATGACTGCCTTGGTCTTCTGATCTGTCAAGAGGATTTGATGGGCAATTGTAGAGACTAATAATCCCTTTGCTTTGTGACAACAAAGTTCTGAGGTGAGCTTTCACAGGCTCAAAGAAGAGTGATTCTTTCCTTTGAATGTCGGGGCTCTCACCCAGGGCAAGGAACCCATATAGGGTTGTAACTTGGAAAAGGCATGGCAAGTATAGGGCAGCCCAGGTTGTCATTTCAGGGATGAGAAGATATTTCAAAGACAGATGATGAAGTACCTACCAGCATTAAGCACAAGTAAGCCTGAGTCAGACATGCGGAGAAATTAGAGCATTTTTGCAGTCAGCAAGACTCTCAGTCAAGCACAGGGTATCCTTTTTGTACAGTTTCTCTTTTCTTCATACTTTTATTTTTTATAGATAATTTCGATCTGCATTGAACTGATGGAGAATTGCTGTTTATCACGTCGACAGTCTTCTCTCTACAAATCAGTCTTCTGGGAGTTGGACTGATTTTACATGAAAGTCCATATGTCCCACATTCAAAGAGAGGATGAAGAATTTAAGAATGCAGTCAGGAATTATCACTATTTGGAAAATGTCCTTGTCCTTGCCTGTTAGTTTATCTTTTGCCAAGGGTTTTCTCAGTGTGGTGCTTGTCCAAGCAAACATGCTTTCAACAACACTCTTCATGGCCAGCTGAGATACTGTCAACAGCATGATTTCAACCTGCAAGTAGACTGTAAGCCCCAGACTGCAAGCTGATTGAAATCTCTCTTCTGAGGTACTGAATGAGAACTCGTCTTTTATTAAATGAGATAACTCTCATTGCGTCATGGTGCAGTCAGACATCATTGGCATAGTAACAGGAGATGAAGATCCTGCTGCACTCCCAGCTCACACTCAACCTGCCATTCATGCAGTTCCATTACATTAAGGCAGCTCAAAGTGTTTCATATAAAACCTGTTTTATAAACCATACCAATCTGAGTGCAAAGTTTAGGAAAGAAAAGAGTAAGGTAAAATTATTCAGCAAATTTACTTTGAAAAGTGCATTTATACTAATGTGCAAACTTTAACATGAAAAGGATGGCATTAAAAGGCTTGATAATGTACCACATCTACAGAAAAATTTAAATATGGTTGCATTCGCTAGGGGGCTTCATTTTTTTTTTACAGTGTCTTTTTATTGATGACAATGATGTTTTACTCATGTTTAGAGCATGACCTTTTTCATATTGAACACCATCTTGAAAATGCCAAAAGATATTTATTTGTAAATAGATAAGGAACAGACATTTTTTAAGTGTCGAAGAGCAGATTATATTTTTACATATACAATGCTTAATAACACATGAACCTGCCACTTTATACTAGATATGTCTTAGCGACCCATGTAACATATTGATTCACCTGGAGGAATTAAAAGATGCAACTTCTGTCCTTCAAAACACTGTAGACACATATTCTTGAAAAATGGGCAGAGAGAAGAGCAGTACAGATGAAAATGCTGAGCTATATGTCATTCAGGTGATATGTGCGATTCTTACAAGTATAAGCTGTAGTATTTAGGGAAACCATAGACTAAATAGAAGACAGTTATTATTTTTAAACAAAAAAGGGAGGAGAGCTCAAAGCGCTGCATGGCAGCAGGGGTGAGCACTGTGGCAGTGGCCAGCTCACTCACTGAGGGGGCAGAGAGGAGTAGTAAACTGGTTGGAGCAAACCTATCACATGGGCTTGAAAGTTAAAAAAATAAAATAAAATAAAATCTATGTGTCAGCCAATCAGGAGACACCACAGGAGGTCAAAGACTCTGCACTGCTTTTCCGTGAGTTGGTGAATCATGCACTCTGGTTATAAATTAGTTTTAAGAATCAATTGATATTTTGTACTTTCTAGGACGCTAGATGTCTTCTTTACTCATCCCTAACCATTCACTCATCATTTGCTGCATTCAGCTGCCCGAGAGCCTGGTAGTCCACCAACCTAACTGGTTTCCAAGGGACTACAGATCTCCTGGAGCATTTGAAGTTGAGACCTTCAATAGGGCCTCTGATGGTGTCTTCAGTACTCCCTACTCCAAGGAAAAGAACTACCTTTGTTTTTCATTCATTTGCATGTTAGTAAAACAAAGCTAAATCTTTGGAGCAGAAGCCTGTCATTTTGATCTGCTTGTATCCTAGGAAGCTTTGCTATATCACACATACCACTCACTCTTAGACACAGCTGAATGAGGGAGGAAATTGCTCCACAGTCACTACTGCTTTTGCCCACAAGGATGCAGTGTGTTATTGAAAGCTAACTGTCTATTAACACAGAAGACTCCACTGGCTTTATGCTCTTAATATGCCTAAGGGCTGAACTGTTTCAGGGTCTTAATTTACCCGACAGTGAACCACGTTATTAAGGGTACATCACTTAGCTTCTATAAAATATAATAACAAAAGACTAAACATTGGCTAATTAATAAATAAACCTAGTTGTTCAGCAAATATACACCAAAATGTCCCCTATTACCCATGTTTCGCACTCGGGATACTGATATAACAGTGATAGATATACTTATCCCTCTTTGGAGCTTCCAATTTAGTAAATTGGGAATCTGGAGGTTGAGAAAAATTTCACTGAGCTGGGAAGATAGAGGAACAGAAGAATGCAGGCTAACAACATGAAAGATCAGGCTGCCTTAAAAAGATGTAGATTATATTTTTCTCTATGTGAAAGGAAAAGTGGCAGAATCTGAATTTTGTTGTCTATGATTATTTCCTTTTCTCTAATACAAGCCCTTGCCATACCTTACAGAATCTGCTAAAATTCTAGCACTATTTGTCCGTTATAATTTCCCAGACTAGATAGACATACTACTCTTAGAAACTCCAGTTGTTGATCTGGCACCATAGCAATCTCATCAGGCTATTGTTTAGGAACAGTGAGTTGCAAAGATCAGGAAGAAAGCAGAGGGGAAGAAAGAAAAAGAATCAAAGGAAGGAAGGAAGGAAAGAAGGAAGGGAGGGAGGGAAGGAGGAAGGAATAAAAAATAAAGAGAAGAATGAATGAAAGAAATAAAGAGAAAGAAAAAGAAAAAAAAGAAAAGAAAGAAAGAAGGAGAAAGAAAGAAAGGAAGACAGGAAGAAAGAAAGAGGAGGGGGAGGGACAGAGGAAGGAAGGAAGGAAGGAAAGAAGGAAGGAGGGAAGAGATGAGAAAAGGAAAGAAAAAAGAAAAGAAAAGAAGGGGGCTGAAGAAAAACTGGTTAAAATTCTGGTATTCATGTTTATTTCCTTACTGTTATAAACTCATACTAATATGTTCTTTCTCTTTGATTTTATTGTACTTTGTATCAGTTCTGCAAAACATGGCACTTTGTTTTATTTGGTCATACAGTTATGACTATGGTTGTTAAAAGTAGAAATTGATTTGAATTAAATTAAGCGATACACTAATACTAACAATAATTAGAGCAATTTATTGTAATTTGCAAGATTGGAAAACAGAACAAAAAGGCAAAAATTATAGCCAGGTCCAGGAGAATAACAGCAAAAAATGCAAAGCTATCATCGCTCTTTTTCTGATATTTGTCTCTCTCTGCCTGTCCCTGCAATATTCCGGTCTCTCTGCCCAGAAGCTCTTTGTGGCAAGTTAGGTTTCCGGGACACGCAGGCTAAAATAGAGTTGGGATACAAGATATTTATCAGGAATCACCTACAAAGGAAATGGGGAGAAAACAGGATTGGGCAGATGAAAAATGTTGAATTGTGAGCCATGCTCAACAGGGCCTTATCCACCTTAGCTGGGAGATGTGGAGCCAGATCATCCATAAGGGTTGTCCCCCAGCAGGCACCTTCATACTCCCTCCTCACTGAGGCACAAGGTTCGAGCTTTCCCCAGAAGTGGAAAGAACATAACTTCAAGAAAAGATGGCTCTTGCTTAATGGAGATGGAGCTAAGGCTGATCCAGAAGGGTTAACAGGAGACTCTCAGCTGACCACACTCCGCAGGTGGCAGTAAGTCTTTCCTCAAAAAAAGAGCTGGGTGGAGCATCTCCATGTCTGCCACACTCTGATTTTCTTGTCCTCATGGATGTATGTTTATTCCACAGCTGCTGATTTTATTCGCATGCTGTCTAGTTACTCAACTGTAAATTTAACAGACAGAAATGGTCCTTTACATTGTGTATTCCCCACAATAGAGCACTTAGAAACCATACACTGTCATTACACAAAGAGTGTTACACTCAGGAAGCCCTGAAGAAATTCTCGATTGGTTTCTGAGTAGGACAAACTTAGTTACCACTAGAATACCTTTTTTCTTTTTTTTTTTTTTCAGTTTCACTGGACAGACAAAAAGGATTCAAGTGAGAAAACACAATCAAACAGGATACTAACGAATTTGGTGGAAATTATTTTTCTAGAGAACTTCAAGGGGAAAGGATAGTAATGGTTTTTTATTAAGAACTAAAAACATCTATAAGATTTTGTATTGGCAACTTCAGTTTTTGCCTTAGTTCTATGGGTTAGATGGATGACATTGTTCAAAGTTATACAGGGCAGGTGAGTCCCCAAATTGGTGCTTAGCCCAGGAGGGTTCTTGGCTTCACCCAGGAAAGGATTCAGGCATGCGCCAGTGGTGTTAGACAGCAACTTTTGTTGAAGTGGCAGTGCACAGCAGCAGCAGAGGCACTGCTCCTTGTGAAACAGAGCTACCCCATAGGCACTGTACCCAGAGAAGCAACTCGGGGGCAATTGTGCAGTTGTATTTATACTTACTTTTAATCACATGGCAGATTACAAAGAAATTTCTAGAAAAAGGGTGGTACTCCTAAGTCACTGCCATGGAAAGGGGTGGTAATTTCCAGGTGCTATTGTTGCAATGGCAAACCAACATGGCACAGGTGAACATGTGTTATAGAGAGGTTCTTTTTTTCTCTTCCCTGTTTCAGCTAGTCTTCATTCTGCCCTGGAGTCCAAGCCTCACCTCCAGAAATGAGTCTGACCTTGTACCCCAAAGGCACTTGGAAACTTTGGGCTTGTTTATTTTTTTTAATCTGTTAAACATTGGTAGCAATAAGATGTCACTTTTATTGTAATATTTCACGAAATCTCTAAGAGCATAGATAGTGACATGCTGGGTGTTTCAGTCATCTATTGCTGAAAATTAGATGTTCGGCTCAAACATTATTTGTGTATGTTTCTTCTAGTTTAGGACTTTTCTAATCCTGAAGATGGAGGCTAATGTGATAAATGAATAAAAAAGAAAAAGTCAAACAACATTGAGAAGATAAGTTGAAACAAATCATTTATGGTTGGCATAGATAACTACAGGAAACACATTTTTTGAAGGTTTAGGTCTTAGAATGGAAAACTTGAGTTTCAATTTATCTTCTTCCCCTGATATCCACAGCTCAGTGGCTGTGGATAGGTCACTTAAACCCTGTGAATCATTTCCCTCACCTTTTATAAGTGGTATGAATAATATCTAACGTATGTACCATACCTCAAGGCAATGTTGTAAAGTTATCATGAGATTACACTGTGTGTGTGTATGTGTGTATAAGCACTTTGTAAATTCTAGAGATTAATGCAAATATTACTAATTTGCTTATAATTCGTTCAGTTCTAGGTGGATAATGGATTTGCTATTTTAAATAATTCAAACCATTAATAGCTAAGCGTGAATTTATGAGACCACTTTTAACAATGACATAGAAACCTGGGATAATTTGAGGCCTTGGACAATTGAGCAAGAGGTAGGGATACTGGAAGCTTGTAAAGGTATAGAAAGTAGACCTAGGGTGGAAAGGATTACCTTCTGATCTCCAATCTTTCTGAGATCTGTCCATGATTTTGCATATTCTCTCTATCCCAAGTCTGTCATTTAGTACTTTATCCTGATAGAGACTTTTTTACTTCTTAAGACAAAATGCAATTCATAAGAGAAATGAAGTAAAATTTATCCCTGAAAAAAATAAAGCAAGCTATAAAATGAATGCCTTCTTCAAACCATAAAGATCACTGAAGCCGACCCTTTCAATTAGAGCTCATTCCAAGCATCCACGATATTTTCATCTTCTTCTCAGTCATCAGGATTTTTCATGAAGCAGGTATAAACTCCATAATGAATCAGTAGTTCTGTGACTAATGGAAGAGTTGTAAAATCATTTTAATTACTAAAGTTTATAAATAGTAAATCATACAATAATGGTAAATGATAATGTTTATAATCTCCTCATCCTCACCCTATGCTGACCAACTTTGTTTCATGATAACAGAGCTTTGTGTAAATATATAATTGGCATAAATAAACACAGATGAGCTTGCCTTTTCAATCCTTTATAAAACAAAGTTTAGTTTTGTGAAGTAAATGAATGGTTTGTGGTTTATGATCTTGGATAATCATCTTTTAGGATTTTTAGAAATGGAGTATATATCTGTTTCTACTGATATACAATCACTTAAAGTTAATGATAATATTTGAACTTATCTGGTTCAACCTCTTTCATTTTCCTGAGGATAAATCTGAAACAATGGAAAGTAAGACGGCTTGCCCAAAGCTCACAGCTCTTTATTAGCAAAGCCTGAACTGGGTTCAAGCTTCTGTTACCAAGACCGGTACAAAGACATAACCACCTTTGCCTTCCATGCCCTGATATGAGCAATCATATCCAAATGGTTCTGGATTCACTTACATTTACTCTTATATCCATTAGAGAGCATCTTCTCTGTGTATTCAACAGGGAAGAATGTTCATATGGGTGTGTGTGACTCTAAGAAACACGATAGAGTCATAGACTGCAAGAATTGTAGTAAAAAGAGGCCATAGAAATCACTTATTTCATGTGTGACTCCACAAAGTGGTCATATAATCCCTGATGAAGCCTCTCAAAAGACAGACGTTTATTGTTTTATTTCCTAAGGTAAGACAGTTTTAAATGTTAGTTGTTCATCTGTTCAAAACCATAATATTATGGCTGAAATATAAAGATATTTGAAGCAGCCATTTTTCTGCCTACCTGCTCTCCCTTCCAGGTACACCTAAAACTTAAGGCCTTGTGCTGACACATCACTGTATCTACTAAGTCTTTAATCTCAAAACTAATTAGGTATCTCATTCATTCCAGAACATTTGAGACTTTAAAAATTTACAATGTCAGAGAACAAAAAAATTAAAATTATAAAATGGTACAACCAAAATGAATTCACATTCTAGTGAAGGGAAAAGTTAGTTTAGTAAATACTTGCAAAATTCTTACTTAACCATGGTATAAGTTATGCACAAATAGTTTAGAAAATGTACCTAGAAAATCAGGAGAGGTAGGAGTTTTCAAGAAGCATGGACATTGTTACACTTGCAGAATTAACTCAAGGACCAGAAGCAGAAGTGATATTAAAGATCACTTCCATTTGCTAATCTTAAAGTGGGAGAAATGAAGGCTTAGAGAAGTGACATTCCCAAATTTCTATAATTTCTTTGTGGCAGAACTGAAGGGAGGCTTTGATGAGAAACTGGGATTTTAATATACTCATATGCTACTGAGTTTGAAGAGCAGCAAGGGGTGGGAGAATGTTTCAGACCAAGGGGACTACCAGCGTGAGGCCTGGAGACAAGGCTCCCCAAGATGTCACTGTCACACTGAGAAGGTAAGCCTCGTGAGGTCATGTAGCACCACGAAAGGATAAGACTGAGATAAATGACTACAAGTAAAAATAAGATTGAAAAATCTCAGTGCTTCCTGTTTTACCCATTTTCAACCTCTACCATCAGAAAAATCTTCTCTCTGCATATCCTCATTTATTTGCCAGCATCAATTAGATGGAATTATACAAATGGATGTAATTGCTTTTTATTTATTATTCCTCAATCAAATGGCTCCTTAGATTCACGTGACAGTGTTCCTAATACATACCAGGTAAAGAATAGGCGAGTAGACTTCTTGTTATTACTTTCTTAATTTTTATTATCTTGAAGCAGGAAAAGCTGGACAAGATATCACAGAAAATTCATCATCTCTTCCTTCAGCCCCTTTATTTGTTTTCCTTTGGTTTTTATCCACTTACTTTTTTACCCACTGACATAGCAGAACTATCATTCACATCTCATAGCCATCTCTTCTGCAGGCCTTTTTTCTTACGCACTTGCTCTGATATAGACAGGAGCTTCAGAGGCTAGCATCTAAGAAGGGAGGCCCGTGTGTCCCACCTCTATAGGCTTCCTGTGCATATTGTGTGACTGATATTCAGGAGAAAGTAAATAAATGCTACCCTCTGCTGTTTTTCATTTGTAAATAAGAAAGTCAACTCAGGAGGAATAAAGGTGAAATCCTGTCTGCTTAAAAGCAAAATAGCTATGTGAAGCCTTAAAAGCCTGTAATTTACTCAGGAGCTGAAACATATGTACTCTCAAAATAAGCAAAACAAAGAAATAACCTATTTAAAAGCCATGTGGATTACAGTCTTTTAGCTGTAAATCATACCTTCCATTAAGCTGGGAAGAAACCACTTCGACATGTTTTACAGATAAAAAACAAATGTGTGCTTACGAGTCCCTTGGAAGCTTTGAGGCACTTGTGGCCCAGAATCTATCATGAGGAAGAGCAGGTTTCTTCACAGAAATTAGGGGTGTCTGTTTTTGAGCAGACAATTACATAGTTAAACACAGAGAAAGACATTGGTTCCAGATGGGGGTGTTTTAAATCTGAACCAATTTTTCTCATGGCAAGATGAGAGATTTTTCAAGTAACATTCCGAAATAAGGAATTTGGATACTGAAATACCTTGGACACAAAAATTGTCTTTCAGATTGTTTCTCTATTCTTTAGAACCACTGCCCCAACTGCAACACACACATACGTGCACGCGCGCGCACACATACACTCACACACTCATACACACACACACACCTGCAACCACATACAACCAAAAGAAGATAACACAACTATGGATATTGAACAGTAAATTCCTGAGCTTCTTCCCTTCTTCCCCACAAATGTCTAATATTAAATACGGATAGTTATGAGTCTTCTAAGGACATTCTAAAATGATCCTCACTAAAACTTGGAAATCAAAGTCTTTAAAATTAATTTATTGGTTAAGCCAGGCTCTCACCATATGCCATATTTCTTACTCTAGAAGAGTTTACAGGCTGTAAGAGGAGACAGACGGGTAAACAACTTGCACTGAAGAAAACAGCAGAGTTGCAAATGCTTTAACGGGGCTTTATTCCGGAAGCCGTAGACATAAGGTGAGAGGGAGCCCCTCAGGGAGACCTCCTCCCTTTCCTCATTAGAGCCTCGCCACCCACATCCCCAACATCACCACTTTCGGAGTCTCAAAGTCTGCTTTCTGATCTGTTTACGCTGAGAGATAACTGTTGAGAAGGACGGGGGTGGAGAAAGGCTGAAAAACAAACTGTAGGAGTATAGTTGCAGGCATAACGCGATGGATAGAGCATGCCTGTGCATGGGTGTGATGATGGGAGGAAGCAGGCATCAGGTCCTTGTCTAGAATCCTTTAACAATTCATGCCAATGTGTAAAGCTGGTCCTGGAAGCACATATCCTGTGGCTATTTCTACTTTGGGGCAAGCACTAATTACTGTGTAACCCTCACATGTAGATACAAAACCCAGCTCCTTGTCACATTCCTCTTCACTGAACGATTTATGAATGTGCAGAAAATACTCCCCATACACTCAAGAATATATCATATCTATTGTTACCCTCTATTTACTGTTTTATTTCTCATCTACTGATTCAGCCTCTTCTTGCTGTATAGCTCCATGTATTATTGGTTTTCTGTTATTTCAGAAGTAGTGGTTCTTTCTGTAGGTTATCCTTTGATTGGAAGTTATTTAATTAGGATCTACGAAAGATGTTGAACAAATTGACAACCTATTCAGATACAGTAACTTCAATTTGCAAACCAAAACATGGGGACTAGCAAAGAAAATTCTTCCAATAAATGATGTATTTATATGAAAATTCTTACACTTTTATAAAATTAAATTCACATTTACTCATATACCTACATTATAAAATAATCACTAAAATGAGTAAACCAATTGCATGGTTTACTGTGCTTTTTGATACAGATGTTGAAAACTCAGTCTGCAAAATAAATATTTTAAGATAAATGATTTATTTTTATTCTAGTTATGATATTTAAATTTTCAGGGAATGTCTATAGTGTACGAGAAAAATAGGTAAGGATATTTGAAACCAGCATAAATAAAAAGCTAGCTTACTTTCACTTTCTCTAAGGGAAGGAGGTAAGCAGAGTTGCAATAATTTCAGCAGTAAATTGCAACCATCTTAACTGTTTTGCTTTGCTTTGATTTTGATGTTACCTTTCTTTTGGTTACCAAATAAAACTGTTTTGTGTTACTGCTGGTACCAAACAGATGTCTGTTCAATTAAACAATTACCTCAAAATGTTTTGAAAAGCTAATCATAATATCTTTGTTTCCTTTGGATTTTTACACTGGTTTATTTTGTCTTTAATACTTCATAGGTGGCTTTTGATATGCAATTACTTTGCATATTCTTAATGACTAGCTTGCAGAATTGGGAGAAGTATAGGGAGATGAGGAACTGTAGGTTGAGTTTCATGACGCAGAAGTCAAGCAAGACTTGTTGGAACAATCATGATCATATTGTGAGACCTCTTTGAGTGCTACTGGAGTGCAGCACTCATTGCAACCCTATGGATCAATTTTTTCCCACATCCTTGCTTCTCCCAAGCACACACGCTTTCTTCCCTGTCCCTTATACAATAGAGAAGTGTAAATTAAGCAGCCTGACTTCTTAGGACACGTATCAGTCCATCTCCTCAAATTTGAACTTTCTTGTGTTAAATTAATAGATACTGTTCTGTACTTCATAACCTAGTGTACACAAATCTCTAGATGGAGAATGAATACAATTAAAAAATATTGATAAAGGTTTAGCATTTCTCAACTTATTGGAGTCATATATGAGTATCCTGAATTTAAAAATAAAATCTGTTGAACAACAGGGAAAGGACGATATTTTGAACAAATGGTTCTGAGTCAGTTGGTTAGCCATTTATCCAAATAAATGAACGTTGGTCATCTACTCACATCGTATACAAAAATTAATTCAAAATGAAATATAGAACAAAATTTGAGAATTAAAATTCTAAAATTCCTAGGGGAAAAAAAAGGAGAAAATCTTAGCGATGTTAAATTTGGTAAAGATTTATTAGCTTACGAAAATGAAAAACCAAGCCACAGATTTGGAGAAAATATTTATGAAATGTATAACTGACACAGGAATTTTGTACAGAATATATAAATAACTTTTACAACTCAATAATATGAAAGCAAACAACCCAATAAACAAGCAGGCAAAATATTTGAGTAGACACTTTCCAAAGAAGACATATAGGTGGCAAAAATACACGTGAAAAGATATTCAACATCATTCGTTATTAGGGAGATGTTAATTAAAACCACAATGGGATATATTACTTTCCCATTAGAATGAAAAAATAAAAAACACTGATGATACTAAGTATTGGCAAGAGTGTGGAGCAACCACAACATTTCCACACTGCTGGCGAGAGTTTAAAATAATCCAGCCACCTCGGAAATATTTTACCTGCAATATGGCTCATCCATTTCATTCCTAGGAATTTGTCTAAGAGAAATGAAAGGATATGTCCAAACTAAGATTTGCACAAGAATATTCACAACATCTCTACATATTTGTAATATCCTGAAACCAGAAGCAACCTAATTGTTCATTAACAGGTAAATAGATAAACAAATTACGATAAAACCACACAATACAATACTACTCAATAATAACAAGAAATGAAACAGTGACGCATATAGTGATGGGCTGGATTTGTCTAGAACTAGCTCACAAGATGTGATCATATGCATTTCTTTCCTACTGTGAGTTCAGAGACAACATGTTTGTAGCTTAAAATCCATCATGATGGGAATCTGCACCATGAAAATCAATAGATGCTACAGATGGCTTACACCCACCCCTACCAACAATGCCACCAGAGAGCTGGTGGTTAAATATTTATCATCATGCCCCTGGATGCATGAACAAAAAATGAATCTAAAAGTCATTATGATAGATGAAAAAAGCCAGTCCACAGAAAGTATGATTCTATCTGTATAAAATTTTAGAAAATGCAAACTAATCTATAGTTCCAGAAAGCGTAGAACTGATTGGCTTGGGACTGGGGAGGAAATGGATTATAAAGAGGTGTGAGGAAACTTTTGCAGTCAATGCATCTATTTATTATTTTAATGGGGATGATGTCTCATAGGTGTACATGTGTATCAAACTTATCAAATTGTATACTTTATGGTTGTGCAATTTATTGAATATTAATTATACATCAATAAAGATTAAAAATTCCATCAGAGCACCAAATTTTCAACTTCCTTTTACCAAATTAGATGTTGTTGTCCTCCTCAATATTTTTGGTTAACTATATATTTTCTCCTGGGATTTCTGTGTCCATATATAAAAAAATATATAAATAATATATATACACACACACACACACATATATATGTATGTATGTATATATTCCCTACGTGTCCATGTAAAGTCTTCTGTACAATCTTGTTTCATGAAAGCAGTGAAAAGTCGTTCTTACTTCTTTGGACCTCCATAGCCCTGCTGGACAGCCTGTACTCTGTCTTTCATGACCTTAATTTATTCAGTCTTGCATCATTTATTACTTTAGCTTATTGCATAAATATGATAAGCATGATGCTACTGGAAGAATAATCAGAAGTCATTCTACGGAATGAATTTGTGTGAAAAGAATTTGGAGACTGGGCATGGTGGCTCACACCAGTAATGCCAACAATTTGGGCGGCTGAAGCAGTAGGATGTCTTGAGCCCAGGAGTTTGAGACTAGCCTGTAAAGCATAGGGAGATGCTGTCTGTACAAAATAAAATAAAAATAAAAATAAATCAGCCAAGTGTGGTGATATGCACATGTGGTCCCAGCTACTCAGGAGGCTGAGGTGAGATGATTGCGTGAGCCTGGGAGATTGAGGCTGCGGTGAGCTGTGATTGCATCACTGCACTCCAGTCTAGGTCACAGAGAGACGTCATGTCCCCCCCCAAAAAAAAAATCAAACAAACAAACAAAAAGAATTTGGATTATTATCTCTATCAAAAGGGTCAGAGGGTAAAAGACAGTTATTCTCCAGATGTGACTCTTGAAGAAAAACAACAAATAGTCTTACATGATTGAATTCTCCAGAGCAAAGAAATGTTTCTGCTTGGTAGGATTACAGAAAATTAAATTCTTCTGGGAAATAACTGGTTTTCTAGAGTTTGAACAACAATGCACATTCTCATGGGAACATGTCAACATTGAGTAGTTTCAGCAAAAACTGGATATACAGTCCATCCTTAGTTTTTGCTTCTATTTTTCTACAAATACACCAGGCTGTCCTATATAAAGTAAACCATGTAATTTTAAAACTGTGGATGTGTCAGTCAACACGGTGTTTCTTCAAATGGGGAAAATGAATGTCTAATTCTTGTAAAGCACATGAATGATCTGAAGACAGATAAAAAAAGGACATTTATAAATGATAGATTGAGGATATGAAATGGAGTTTCTAAGAAGTTGAAAAAGACTCCCATCAGCCATACCTAACTCCACATGTTCATGGGGAAAGACGAAGCAAATAAAAATATTGCCAAAATAAGATGACTGGCTACTTCTTAACACCCCAAACTCTTGATTCTTTAGTAAACCAATTTGTCTCCAAACTTATTTTTTAAACTATTAAGCAGGACTAAAACATGGAAATGTTCACTCTGAAATTAGCTATTTTATTTTGCCTCTGTAGATCATTCAACCCATCACTTATTTTAAATAGTTGCAATGACTTTTTACATTAAATCTAATAGATATGTATATATACCCACCATTTATATACACACTCACATACACAGTTATAAGTAGTCAGATTCCCAGAGAAAACATAAAAAAAAATCACTTCTCTGATACTGAGTGTAATTTAATACATGAAACTTTACTAAAAATCAATTTTTAATTTTATTTTAGGATGTTTGATTCTCTTTCCAAATAGTTTTACCAAGGCCAGGGCAAGCAAGTAGAGAGGTGGTGAGAATAAATGAAATTAGTCAATCTAAATATTTATTGAATGACTCCCAGTATTCCTGATGTCATATCTATGTGGAGTCTATTCGTATACCGAACCTTATTTTAAAGCTATTGGAAAAAGTATAAAGTAACTTTGCCACATTGTCTTGATATAAATTGTCTTAAAAGTAGCTTCTTATTCTATGATAGAGTATAGTAAAATTTTTTCATTGTATTTATACTTGTGTTTTCTCATAGAAAATATTTGATTCTTTTTGAACATAGAATATGGAGACAGAGTGAATTGAAGTCCAATGTGGGACTGAGTTTGAGCTTAGTCTAGATATACCTGAAGTGATGGACTAACAGAGTGGAGAGTAGTGTGGCTGAAAAGTGCTCCGACAAAAAGAGGAAAATGGTGGATCAGGTCAGTTTCACCGCAGGTATTTAGTGCTTGTCATTCTGAGAACTGTTCTGGGCCCTGGGAATCCAGAGATAAATGAGACACAGTTTCTCACTGAAAGAAGATGAGGAGAAAGAAGATGTTAATCCATGATGTTTATTAAAGGCTGGCAATGAGGGATATTGGTCCAAGTTTTCAATTCAAGAAAGATTTTTTAAGAAAAAATTATGTGTGTGTTGACTCTTCAAATATGACCAAAGTTATTCAACCAAAGAAAAGCAAGAACATTGTTCTAAGAAGATAGAATAATATCACAAAAATTGAAAACATGGAAGAAGATTATAGGAGTAGTTTGATGGTATTTAAATATAAAGTGCATGGTAGATATGATAGAGGAAATAGGTCACAATATATCTTAATATAAGCAGTTTTGTTTTCTCTGATAAGACCCATCAGGACTTATAGGGCAGAAATATGAATGGCTTTAGATCTATATATAATACTGTGCATTATCAAGTCCCTGTGAAGCAAACCAGGAAAGCTCAACTGAAGCATATGTTTTTGTGTTGGATATAGGTTGAAATGCCATTGTCAGATGAGATTGCAGACTAGTTGATCAAAGGGCCTGAGGACAGGTTCTCAGAATCGGGGTATATTATTACCATTTTAATCACCTGCTAGTCACCCACTTAGTGAGAGTGCGAGTCCTGGCTACGGGGATGGCCAAATGTATGACATCTGTTACTGAACAGATGAGATAGACAACAGTTTATTGGTCACATACACTCACAACCCAGGGGAGGAAGACACTATATAAGCCACACAGGAGTAGCACCTGGGAACAGAGTGAACAACCATGGGCTGTGGGGAACAGATATTGTATTGTCTAGAGGGTGGGATGACTGGTGATTCTCACAGGAGTACATGCTTATCTTGTTTGAATAATTCTGTGGGGTAGCAGAGAACTGAAACCTACTCTTCAGAGATGAGCCAGAACTGTGCTGATCACTTGACAAAGAGGGTTATTTGGCTAGGGGACTTTATCCAGGGGGACAGAGACAGGGAGAACTTGGGGTTAGGTCATCCAAGGCTTTCTCAGATTTCGCTGACAAGGCTGCACATAATATTGTAGATTTTAGACCTTACCCCACAGTTATGTTTCCCTAACAGTGAAGATCACAATCATCTCTTACATTTATTGGCCATTTTCCATGTGTCAGGCACCTGTTCTAAGGGTTTCACAAATGCTATTTCTTTTAATTCTCATAAAACTTTTTGAACTAGAAACCATAAGTGTCTTCATTTTAAATACAAGAAAAATGAGGCATATTAAGGTTATTCAATTTGCTCAATTCACAGTTAGCAGATCTTAGAACCAGGATTTGAACAACATATTATTTAATGCCAGTGTCTTCAGAATACAGGTGATGCATCATAATTGAAAACAATCATTACTCAATGATTAATGTTTCAATTATATCTAGCACAGATATGTTATGAACTAAAACACCAAATATGCTCTAATTCTTAGGATAAATTCAATTTTTTTTTTTTTCCTACAGGAGTCGCTTTGGATTTTGATTCTAAATCCTCCTCTTTATACATTCACTACCCACTGCCTTTAGTGATACTTCACTGGAAATACGTAGAAGTACTTGTAGTAGAAAAATGTCTGTGAATCATTTTAGCACATTTTACCAAGAGTAAAACCTAGCATAAATATTTTCATTATTGTTGACTATAGCTTCTTCACCTGTCAAATAAAGAGTGGATTAATTGACCTCTGAAAACACAGACAGGTCTCAAGCCCCTCACTTATGAAGAAGGCAAACCCTTTCCCTCACAGAGCTTATGTTCTGGTTATTAAAGACAATACATAGGTAAAAAGTAATATAATTTCAGATAGTTATAAATGCTACAAAGAAAATTCATAATGAGGCCAGCAATGGTGGCTCACACCTGTAATCCCAGCACTTTGAGAGGCCAAGACTGGCAGATCATTTCAGGTTAGGAGTTTGAGACCAGTCTGGGCAACCTGGTGAAACCCCATCTTTACTAAAAATACTGGGCAGGGTAGCCCACACCTGTAATCCCAGCTACACAGGAATCTGAGGCATGAGAATTGCTTGAACCTCAGGTGGGCAGAGGTTGCAATGAGCTGAGTTCATACCACTGCACTCCAGTCTGAGTGACAGAGTGAGACACTGTCTCAAAAAACAAACAAACAAAAAAAAAAGTAAGAGAAAAGAAAAAAAAGAAAACTAATAATGATAAAAGGCCAACTACAGGGGAAGACAATTTCAAACAGAGGAAAGAAGAAAAAGTACATGATGCATGCCTGAACTGCAAGAAGACCAGTGGGATTGGATCAGAGTGAGCAATACAAAAAACAGGCTCTAGGGAGGCAAGCAGGCACCAGACCAGGCAGACAAGAGACAACTTTCAAACTTATTCCTTGATTCTTTCTACTAGATCCTTTTTTTTGGGGGGGGAAATATAATATATACAAAAAAAGTAAGAAAAATATGAAATTATATAAACTGAGGAGTTCAGTGCATAAATAAGCTAATTTTTGTGATGTGCATGCTACATCATCCAAGATGGAGTCAGATTCTACTTGGTGGAAGTGTGACACCAATCACTACACATTGATATAGCACAATATGTGCATTAAAACAAACAGGCAGACAAAGCATCAACATCAAGAAAGATAATATGTGACATATTTCCGTCATTTGGGGAACTTATTGCACATTGGTTAGGGAATAAATGAGACATGAGAGAGAGAAGAGAGTGAAGACTACTCGATCAGTAGGAGACTAATATATTAAAGGAAGAACAAATTTGGGTGGAAGAATGAAGTTAATCATAAGATTGATGGGGACTTATAAATGTGGTAGACATTTAAACATATTTTATTCAGAGGGTATCAATAGGAAGAGAGAAATGGAAGCTTCCAAAGAGATAGGGTAGTCAATAGAAAAATGTCTATATTTTAGTCTAGGTGAACAAGAACAACAACAAAAAAATAAATGAACAAAAGTCTAAAGGGGATTTTACATGAATAACAGAGGTGTGGCAAGGGATCTGAAATATTGAGTAGACAGCAGAGGCACTGGTGTGGGAGTGAGAGTGTGAGTGTAGGAACAATAAAGCCTAAGTGCAAATATTAGAAGACTAAAGGCTAAGACTTGGGAGAAAAATGAGTTATCAGCAGGGTGTGCTGTTATTTTCTAGGAGTTGAACAGGATTACTTTTTTTCTTATCCTACATTACAACTGTTGTATGAATCATTTCCTGTCACTGCTGTGGTACACACTTGCCTCCTGTTGTACTATGCCTGTCAGCCTTTGGACGGGCATCCTCTTCAGACTGTAAAAGATCTGGGGCTAAATATGAAAATAGAAATCTGGATTAAAAGAGAGGATGACTTGATTCCATAGCTTTTAAGTCTGAGCAAGAGTGATAACAGCCACTGCTCTCATGGAATCGATTTATTTTTTCCAAAGCCATCACACCATGAAATTGGGTTCAGAAACAGGAAAGTCAAGAGCAAAGCTCCTCAGAGTGTGGTCTGTGGGTCTACATCAGTTCAGGAACTGTTTGATAGCAATTGGCAATGAACAATGGAAATGAGAGTGAGCAGTAATATTTGGATCACTTTTTAAGATTAAATTTGTTACTATTAAATATAGTAATTCAAAATGGATGCTTGATTTCCTTTTGTAGGTCTGTTATCTTTGGATTTCATTTTTCTATATTGATTTTTATTGCACTTTTCATAACTAGCCATCATGACAGATTGAGAATATAAACTGGTCCTTCACCATGGATTAGGTGGTTTAAGAAGCATTAGCTTTTCACCAGTATCAAGCAGCTTTTTTGTAAGAAGCAGACTCTGCATTTCAGGATTGTAGAGCTTACATCTTGGTTAGCTCTCCCACACTTTCTGAAATACAAGCCCTCCATGTAATGTCATGGACTCTCCATTTACACTCCTAGGCTGTTGTGATGGTTAATACTAAGTGTTAACTTGATTGGATTGAAGGATGCAAAGGATTGATCCTGGGTGTGTCTGTGAGGGTGTTGCCAAAGAAGATTAACATTTGAGTCAGTAGACTGTGAAAGGCAGACCCACCCTTAATCTGGGTGGCCACCATCTAATCAGCTGCCAATGTGGCTAGAATATAAAGCAGGCAGAAAAATGCGAAAAGACTAGACTGTCCTAGCCTCCCAGCCTAACATCTTTCTCTTGTGCTGGATGCTTCCTGCCTTTGAACATCGGACTCCAAGCTCTTCAGTTTTGGGACTCTGACTGGCTTTTCTTTCTCCTCAGCTTGCAGATGGCCTATTGTGGGCCCTTTAATAAACTCCCCTTTACACACACACACAAACACACACACACACACATATATATATAGGATATATATATAGTGTGGATATATATATATTTACTACTAGATCTGTTCCTCTAGAGAATCCTGACTAATACAGATTTTGGTACCAGGAGTGGTTCTATAGAAACAGAATATTAAGGATGGAGTTCTTTCATTGCCTTTTGAATTTCTGGAGTTGGCTGATTAATATGATTAAACCCCAAAATGCTAAGGAATCTACTTTCAATAGTATGAAGAACACTGATAATCCTTGGTGTGAACTGTTTACAGTGTTATGCAAAATAAATGAATTTAACACTCCTAATTCACTGCTCATGAGAGGCAAGGAGTTTAGTGATTCTATACATAATACCTTTGACCATATGTGGAGAACCAAGGAACATAATGAAGCTGGTTGGTTGTTCCTAAGTTCAGTGGACAAAGTGATGAAAGAAAATGATGAACTCAGGGATTCTATTTCCCAGCTTCAGAAGTGGATATTGAGCCTCAAATCTACTAAGATTGCCCTGAGTGAGAGTCTTATCTTCTGTAAAGAAAGAGTTGAAATTGTGGAAAAACAGCCACAAGCTCTTATCACGTGAGCGGCTGACCTGCAATGAAAGGTGCATGCACAGCCTTGTCAGGTGTCTACTGTTAAAGTGAGGTTGTTGATTGGAATAGAATGGGACTTTGCAACTTGGAATAGGGATGTGTGGGAGGACCCTGTTGAAGCTGGGGACACCAAGTTTGTAATCTCTGATGAAATGTTTTTGCCAGAAAGCTTCCCATCCCCAGTAGTGGCAACATCCCCTCCCCAATCCATGCTGCCATCAGCTTTTCCACCTTTGTCTGACGAGATAAACATGGCACTGCCTTAAGCAACAGTGATGGCCTCCTTCCCTGAGGTAGTTGTCAGGCAAGATAATGTTGATTCTCCTCAGGAACCTCCACTAACACCCATTTTTTCTAGACCTACTACTACATTAAAGTCCCAGCAGGTCCCTAGAGGTGAGGTTGAGAGTGTGACTCATGAGGAAGTGTGCTACGCTCAAAAATAACTGCTTGAGTTTTCTAATTTATATAAGCAAAAATTGGGAGAACAGGCATGGTCATGGATATTAAGGGGATGGGATAATGGTGGAAGGAACATAGCGTTGGATCAGACTGAATTTATTGATTTGGGCCCACTAAGTAGGTACTCTGCATTTAATGTGGCAGCTCGGGGAGTTTTAAAAGCTTCTAATAGTTTATTTGCTTGGTTAGCTAAAATAATGGATTAAAAGATGGACCCCTGAGAGACAGCTGTAAATGTCTGATCTCCCTTGGTTTAATGTAGAGAAAGGGACCCAAAGGCTTAGGGAGATTGGGATGGTGGAGTGGATTAGTCACTTTATACCTACTCATCCCAGCTGGGAGGGTCCAGAAGATACACACTTGACCAAAGCCTTGTGAAATAGATTTGTGAGGGCAGCACCTGCATCTTTGAAGAGCCCTGTAATTGTTCTCTGTATGTCAGATCTAACAGAGGGAACCACAGTCACTCAACTACAAAATTTAACTAAAATGGGAACAATTGGATCCCAAGGTGGCAGAGGCAAAGTGGTGGCACTCAACTATCAAAGGCAAGGTGTGCTTAGCTACAGTAATGGACAGCAGAGGCAGGGTATCAATCAGAATAGTCTGACTCATGTAAAGCTCTGGCATTGGCTAATTATGGTGTTTCTAGAGGAAATTGATAGGAAGCCTATTAGATTCCTACTTAATCCTACTTAATTTATATAAGCAGTAAACTGACAAAAGACTAATTTGAATTATAAAGACAGAAAATCATGGCCCCTCAATCATTTTCAAGATTTGAGCCAGTTTGCATACCCAGAACCCCTTGAATGAAGGGAAGGCTGGGTCCCCTTGAGGAATGACCCTACTGCACTACTGACAATTTATGCTGTTAATCTTTCTCCCATACTTCCCCAAAGGTAACTCTGGCTTTTTAGTAGGATAACTGTGCACTGGCGAGAGGGAAATGATCAGACATTTCAGGACTACTGGATACTGGCTCTGAGCTGACATTGAGTTCAAGGGACCCAAAACGTCATTGTGGTCCTCCATTTAAAATAGGGGCTTATGAAGGTCAAGTAATTAATGGAATTTTGCTCAGGTACAACTTACAGTGGGTGCAGTGTAAGATGGACTCATCCTGTGGTCATTTACCCAGTGCCAAAATGCTTAATTGTCATAGACATATTAGCAGCTGGCAGAACCCCCACGTTGGCTCCCTGACTGGTAGGTTGTGGGCTACTATGGTGGGAAAGGCCAAATAGAAGCCATTAGAGCTGCCTCTAACTAGAAAATGTAGGACTATCTGCCAAGACTACCATCTGTGGACTCACAGAATGCCTTATCATGGTATTCCACACAGCATTGCCTCTGACCAAGGCACTCACTATACAGTTAAAGAAGTGTGGCAGTGGGCTCATGCTCATGGAACTCACTGATATTACCTTGTTCCCCATTATCCTGAAGCAGCTGCATTGATAGAACAGTGAAATGGCCTTTTGAAGTCCCAACTACAATGTCAACTAGGTGACAATACTTTGCAAGAGTGGGGCAAAGTTATCCAGAAGGCCATGTATGCTCTGAATCAGCATCCAATGTATGGTACTCTTTCTCCCATAGCCAGCATTCACGGGTTCAGGAATCGAGGGGTGAAAGTGGAAGTGGCACCACTCACCATCACCCCTAGTGATCCACGAAAAAAATTTTTGCTTCCTGTTTCTGTGACATTACATTCTGCTGGCCTGCATGTCTTAGTTCCAGAGGGAGGAATGCTGTCACCAGGAAACACAACGATTCCATTAAACTGGAAGTTAAGATTGCCACCTGGACACTTTGGGCTCCTCTTACCTTTAAGTCAACAGGCGAAGAAAGGTGTTACAGTGTTGGCTGGTGTGATTGACCTGGACTATCAAGATCAAGTCAGTCTACTAGTCCACGGTGGAGGTAAGGAAGAGAATGCATGGAATACAGGAGATACATTAGGGTGTCTCTTAGTGTTACCATGCCCTGTGATTAAGGTCAATGGGAAACGACAACAACCAAATCCAGGCAGGACTACAAATGCCCAAACTCTTTAGGAATGAAGGTTTGTGTCACTTCACCAGGAAAAAAAAAACAAGACCTGCTGAAGTGCTTGCTGAAGGCAAAGAGAATACAGAATGGGTAGTAGAAGAAGGTAGTCATCAAAACAGAAACCAGGACTGTAATAGTCATGAGTATTTCCTCCTTCTTTTGTTGAAAACATGTTTGTGCATGTGTACACTTGTACTAAGAAAATATCTTCATCTTATTTCCTTTTTCTTTTATCATGTGACATATAATTTATTGACTTTGTATTAGCATTTAATTATTGTTAACTCTTTGTAATAGTATTTTGGTTCAGTATTAGTGCATTGCTGGTTGTATGAAGGATACTTGTATTATGTTAGGTGTAATTATGAACTTATTGTCTTTATTTGAAGATTATGTGTGATCTCAGGAGATGTTGTGTAGGTTCAAGTTGACAAGGGGTGGGCTTGTGATGGTTAATACTGAGTGTCAACTCGATTGGATTGAAGGATGCACTGTATTGACCCTGGGGTGTGTCTGTGAAAGTGTTGCCAAAGGAGATTAACATTTGAGTCAGTGGACTGGGAAAGGCAGACCCACCCTTAATCTGGGTGGGCACCATCTAATCAGCTGCCAGTGCAGCTAGAATATAAAGTGGGCAGAAAAATGTGAAAAGACTAGACTGGCCTAACCTCCCAGCCTACATCTTTCTCTTGTTCTGGATGCTTCCTGCCCTGGAATATTGGACTCCAAGCTCTTCAGTTTTGGGATTCTGACTGGCTCTCCTTGCTCCTCAGCTTGTAGACAGCCTATTGTGGGACATTCTGATTGCATGAGTTAATACTCAATAAACTTTTATATATATATACACATATATAATACGTGTGTGTGTGTGGGGGGGGGTATACATATATTTTTATATATATATATATATATATATATATATATATATATATATATATATATATATATATATCCTGATAGTTCTGTCCCTCTAGAGAAAGTTGACTAATACAGCTGTTGATTGGCATAAAATTCTGTGAATAATAGAAGTCTCTCAATAGGCGGATGCTTATTGACAAAAATATATCACCTTTTTTTAAACTACAGAAATGGAGCTCAAGAAGATATTCCACATTAGTAGCTAACTTCACAATTAAAGATAATTAAATTGTGTTTGAATTAAAACAATTCAAAGATAAATTCGCTATTATTTACTGTGATGATAAATTTAGATAGATACCATTGCCTATAAGATTTGATTTTGAATATCTCTAATGCAAAGAATATTTAGCCTTGGGTTACATATGAAGTCTATTAAATACCTCCTTTATAAGACATAAGACAAGTAAAGTGAGTGCAGGAAGATATAAACACTGGAAAATACTAATGCATTTGAGCTACATTATTCTGAAAATATTATCATGCAAATAACTATTAATATTTATTATTTATCTGAATGAGCTACTTTTACTGTTAGATGGAATGAGTAAGACTACTTTTCATTTGCAGAAATTCTATGCAGCAATTTACCCAGAAAGCCAGGTTTCAATTCTCCACATCATATAAAGGACCCAGGTAACAAATAAGTGATTTAACACTAAGACGCATTAAGATATAAATGATTTAACTTTAAGACACAATGTTACAATAAAAATATGAGGAGGTTAATAATTAATGTGAAATGATAAGAACGCACATGACCAAGTTTAGAACATCTGCCTCAAAATATGGCACCTGGGCATTTGAGGAAACAGCAAAAGCAGGAAGGTCTGTCTCTCTGACCTTCTCTCACTTCTTCTTTCCCAAAAGGTGTGATAAAACCTAGCTGACCTTCCCTTGAAGCATGTCATAAGATCCTCAAGCCACAGGTATCTTCCTTATACTAGGAAAAAGGGAACATTTTTATCTCTGAAGACACAGAAACACAGAGAACTATCTGAACAAACAGGCTTTGGTAAGTTTCCCTCAGTTTAATACCATTAGATTACACTGTTTTTTCCTTCAATCCTTCTGTTACAAGACTGTCCATAAAAATGCACATATTCCTCTGTTTCTTTAGGTCTTCATTTCGGAACCCTCCTGTGTTATGTAAAATAAGTTTACATGATTTTCTATCATTAATCCATCTTTTGTTATAGAGGTCTCAACCATGAACCTTGCAAGGGGTGACACAATAGATTATTACTTTTCTCTCCAACACACAGCACATTGCAATAACAAAAAAAAAAAAAAAAAAAAAAAAATGCCTGGTTGTTGTTTTCTTGATTGGCTGTAGACAAATATCAAATTAGTTCTCTAGGTGGCAGCAGCAGTCTGAAGACTTGTTCAGGAAAGAATGCCTGCAAATGCCCAAGGAAAATCTAAGACAAAATCATTTTTGAAAAACAAGCTTTCCCTTTTTCATGTCTAAGAGACATTAGAATTTCTTTACTGCACAAACAATCTTTGGATTGTTTTAAACCAATTGGATAATGTAATAGAGAGTTAATAGCCACAACAAAATTGTATCAACTCAACCGTCTGTCTTCTTCCTTGTCTAATATGTTATTTTAGGCAAAAAAGGAAGGTACCAGAGAATGCAAATATATTATCTCCTTGTGGACCATGTATACCTGAAATTGTACCACAAAAATCCAACTCGTATTTTTTAAAGACCTTGATTATAGTTAAACACACATTTTCTATAGTAACTTAGTATTTAATGGACTGGATAGGTATCATATATATATAAGCTTAGAGCTGGAGGATGCATTTCATTTGTTATCTTTACCTCTTCTCCTTCTATTCTTCCTTCTGCTGAATTTTTCTCCTTCTCACTTCTTCCACCATTTTCTCTACACCTACTTTCCTTTCTTGTTTGGTATTCTTTATCAAAAATAATTTCCACAATTATGAATATATAAGGCAGGATGAAAACATTTGTAGTTTTAAAAGTTAATAAAACAAATTTCTTTGCTGGTAATTTTCCTGAAAAAAGGGGTTGGGAGAAAAAAAATTATTTCAAACCTATAAACCTTTTTCTAAAGGAAAAATAATTTTCTTGCTATTAAAAGGTGAAGTCTGGAGTTAGTTTATAAGGAAGAAAAATATACTATAAATATTAGAAATATATAATAAATTATAGTTACTTGGCAGGGGAGAAACAATGATCAAGAAATATATAATAAATTAATATAATTTTAGTTTTCCACAGACAATCTAGGAGACAAAGTTTCTGGAGCCCAGACCTCAAATAAAAAGGATATTGGGAGAAACCTCTTGCAAAGAAGGGGACTAGTTTTTCTTTTCTTTTTTTTAATTTAATTTTATTTATTTATTTTTATTATACTTTAAGTTCTAGGGTACATGTGCACAACGTGCAGGTTTGTTACATACGTATACATGTGCCATGTTGGTTTTCTGCACCCATTAACTCGTAATTTACATTAGGTATATCTCCTAATGCTATCCATCCCCGATGCCCCCACCCCAGGACAGGCCACAGTGTGTGATGTTCCCCACCCTGTGTCCAAGTATTCTCATTGCTCAGTTCCCACCTATGAGTGAGAACATGCGGTGTTTGGTTTTCTGTCCTTGCGATAGTTTGCTCAGAATGATGGTTTCCAGCTTCATCCATGTCCCTACAAAGGACATGAACTCATCCTTTTTAATGGCTGCATAGTATTCCATAGTGTGTATGTGCCACATTTTCTTAATCCAATCTTTCATTGATGGACATTTGGGCTGGTTCCAAGTCTTTGCTATTGTGAATAGTGCTGTAATAAATATACATGTGCATGTGTCTTTATAGCAGCATGATTTATAATCCTTTGGGTATATACCCAGTAATGGGATGGCTGAGTCAAATGGTATTTCTAGTTTTTCATTACACGGTGACAGGAGAAACTTAAGAAAAAAAGTCAGTTAAAAAAACCACAAAATTTATATTAAGACAGTATGAACACTTCAAAAGGAAAATGTTTCTCTTACAGAAGCTTTTACCTGAGATATCAAAACTTTCTTTTGGATTTCATCCTAACCAATTATAATCTGCTGAAGTTTATATTGGGTCATAAATTTTGACCCTGAGACACCAGACTCTTACTGGAACTAACAAGATTTTCCTGAGCAGGGATCAAAGAAATTATTTTAACCAACTGTATACAGACCGCTGAACTCATTCTGTCCTCTCATACTAGATTCAGTTCCCAATTATCATAATGCCTGTGAACTCCTTTTCGGTTCTTTAAGATGTTTGAGCTTTCCCCTCATGGAAGTACTTAGTGAATTTAATCATTGATGTGTATTTCCTCCCTTGGCACAGTTAAAGTTGACTCAGCTGTGGAATTTTTAGCTGTATTGGCATTTGTTTTATTTGGCAGTCTGTTAGCTAATATTTAGTATGAAGTCCCGCTTTTTCTTTCTTTTATTGTTCTGTATTTCCCTTTCCTCATCACCAAACTTTAGCTAAAAGGCCACTGGACAAAAGAGGATCATCTTCATAGTACTTTGGGAAATGTCTCCCAAACACCTTACTTTTATTCTACTTTCCCTATATACTCCCTCTTCAAGCTTTCATCAGTCTGACAAACTAGCCACCAATTCTATCTCTTGTTCTCATGATAATGAACATCAATGACTCCTGCTTAGACCATTACATTCAAATTCCTTGAACCTCATTAAAGAGTTGCCACCATTAGTCCTAAAATATTTTTTTCCAGATCTACTTCCCTGTAATCTCCTGAATTTATGTATTGTTGGTTTATTCCAAATATATCTATTTCTTACTCTTTGAATCTACTTAAACTTAATGACCTTATTTCTTCAAGTTCATCTTTCACTGGGAATACTATGTTTGTCTCTTCAAAATCTACCAATGTTTAAGGACCAAATTTAAGCCTTTCTATTCCCAGTGAGCCTTGCGGAGCTTGTGTCTAGTCGTTTCTCACATCTTTGAGATTCTAACTTTTATTTTATGTGCCATTTATTACATGTGCCATTTGTTTGGTGACCAAGCAAGCACCCCCGGTAGCATCTCTTGACTTGTGATTTTGTATTGTCATTTAACTTTCTGTAGGCTTTTCTCAAATTCATGCTATTTCTTTGTATATTTCTAATTTTATCAGTAACTGTTCAGTTAAGGTTTGTTGATTACTGAAAGCAGGCATCATTAGAGTTTCAAAGTGTGTCATCATCAGGATGTACTGGGTTATAATTTGCTCATACGTAACCCTCAAATCCCAGCAGCTTGAAGCCACAAAAGTTCCTGTCTCACAGAAGCAAGTAGATTATCACAGAGTGTCTGGGTAAACTGCTCACTCCCAGACCCAGGCTTCTAGAGCAGCTGCTATCTGGAACAGGGCTTCATTCTTGGCAGAGAGAAAAGTTGGCAAGTTTCACACCGACTCTTAATGCATTCCACCTGGAAGTGATACGCAGCACTTCTGTTCACATTTTACTGGCAAAACAAATCAAATGGTCAAAACTTACAAGAAAATTGTAGAGTTGTGCAATTCCACCATCAACACCAAAAGTTAAATGGAAATATTTGGTAAAGCGAGCAGATAGGATGCAACAGAGGTATACGTTTCACACACTACCTCAACTTGATCAAAAGGAAACCTCGCCACATAACCCAATTATCTCTTTACCATATCAATTACTAATTTTGCACATGATAGTGGGTAGTATTGAAACATCTTGTATATTTTCAATCAACTGGCATTTAATTCTATGTTAAGTATGTTTTGCTCCTTCTACTGATCAAATATTTATTAGACGTGCTAATACTGAAGGATAACTGCATTATAGAGCCAAGTTGTTTCTTCATCATATGCTGTAAATAGTTAAGCCTTATAGATAAGCACTAGTCAAAGCTGAATACCAATAAGAAGCACCGAATTTAATTATTTCACTGTCTAGTCCCAGAAAAACAGAGCTAGTTAAAGCAGAAAAGAAAAATAATTGAGAGCTGGTAATAATCTTCCTATACTTATTTTGAAAGGTTACTTAATATAAGAGGTGAATTTGTTTTGAAAATATGCTAACTAAAACATGGGCTGGGGCAATGTTTATACTGTAATTAATATTCAAAATAATGTAAAAAACATTAACTGTATTAACCCCTCATAAAATTCAAAGGCTTTGGGGCACATCCTTGTACCTGAGTGCCTGTAGAAAGAAAAACCTTACTATCTGCATTTAATTGGAAATTGCCTGTTGCTTTTGTTCCATAAAAAGTAATCTTATAAAAGACATCTATATTAGGGAGAAAAGGCAACAGAGAACCTCCAATAAAAACAGAACCTGCAGCGTTGCTTTCTCCACATAGATATTGGATCTGTAAATCCAGCCTTGCCTTGTAAAGTTAATGAGGCTCCTCCAAGCTTTTAAAATGACTACAACGTGAAATCCACATAACTAGAGAAATAAATGGAGGTTAATCATACTGTGGGCTTATATTATACTTTCTATGCTAACAGTCCCATAAAAACTTGGGCTAAGTGAACACGGATATTAAACATTTTATAGCATATATATTGAGAAGAATCTTTTTTGGGGGCTGCTGTGAACTGGGCAAGACAGGTCACAAATTACAAGATCCTTTTGAAGAATAAGGAAAATAAATAACTTGAGAAGTAAAATGAGATAATGGAAAAAATATAAAAGCAACAAACAGGAATTCAATAACAGTATAAGTAGAGAGGGAGAAACCAGGAATGGTACAAAGAAAACTGTACTTACCTTTCCTTTTGTTGTTGTTGTTTGTGTGTGTGTGTGTGTTTGACTCCAAACTATTTTTAATGAAGGATAACATATCTACAAAAAAAGACCCAAATCTAAAGTGTACAGTTCAATGCATTTTTGAAAAGTTGAACCACCTATGCAATCACCACTGACATAAAGATTCAGAATATTTCCAGAAACCTAATGAAAGACTCTCTAATTAATTGCCTCCACAAGTCACTCCACCCTCATATACTCTGCATCTATTTTCTTCATAGATTGGTTCTGATGGCATTTAAACTTCTATAAATGAGATTTTGTGAAATGTACGTCTTTTGTATCTACTTTCTTCAACATTGTGTCTTTGAGATTCACATAGCTGTCATTTGTCCTTTTTCATTGCTCTATCATATTCAGTTCTATGAACATACTACATTTGTCTATTCTTGTGTTGATGAACTTTAGGGTTAGTCCTAGATTGAGGCTGTTATGAATTATTCTGTCCAATCTTCTTGGACATGTATATCGAGCATATATTCACATTTTGGGGGGTATATACCTAGTAGTAAAGGTTTAGGAGCATATATATGTGTGTGTGTGTATATATGTATATGTATATATGTATGTATATGTATATGCTTGATGTTTCCAGATTATTGATGTATTTTAATTTTTGTTATTCTGTTTATTTTGTATTATATCACATTTTGATCTTCATTTGCTAAAATTACTAATGAAGCCTACCACCTGTTTGAAAGTTCATTATATTTCACTGTTGTTTTTTGGGAAATACTTATGCAGAACATCCATTTTGGAGAAATTGTCTTTATAGTACTTTTCTTATTCATTTGTAGGCACTTTATATATATATGTAAATATATATACGTGCACATATACATATATACACACATATATATTTCAAGTAGAACAGTTTTGATTGTAATGTTTCTCAATTTCTCTGTACATCTACTAATTTTTTGTCAACTTGTCTGTGAGTTTGTAAGACAGCTATTTTTAAACCTTTCACTGTAATTTAGGCTTTTCTATTTATTCTTTTTATTCACTGATAATTTTATATTTTGAGTCTATTGGGAACATAGAGATTTATGATAGTTTTTTTCACTAAAGTAGCCATTATGGAATTGCTATTATGAAATGTTTATTTTTATCTCAATAATACTTCTTGATTTAAAGTCTACTCAGTCAATGAATCTATATGGAACTCTCTTATTTGAATGGTGTATCTTTTTGATCCTTTTAATTTCAACCTTTTGTGTCATTATACTTCCTTGAAGTGTCAAATGATTGTTTATTTTTACCTGTTTATGAATGCCTTTATTTTTATACAATCTGATATTTCTGCTTTAATTGGAGTATTTAGTTCATGCTAAATTTAATTGCTGTTATAGCTGGGATTAAATCTGACATCTTGCTCTTCATTTCCTTTTATTATGTCATCTAGTCTTTGTTTCTTTGTTTCTTGTTCTTACCTTCGTTCGGCCATTTATTTGTATAAAATTAGCTTATTTGGCTAGTATTATATTATTTAACTTAATACTTAAGTATTTAATTTTCATCTTTGGTTATTATTTCAAGTTTCTTTTAGAGCTCCTAGCATGCATTTTAACTTATTGAAGCCTCCTTTAAGTTAGCCCTTAAGCATTTCATAAATAATACAAAGACCCCACAAAACTTTAAATTCATTTACTCTTTCTACAAACTGTTGTCATATATTTTGATTCATATCCATTTTAAATCCTACACAAATTTAAAAGCAGTGAATATTCATTTAAGCTTTCCCCTATATTTACCATATCACTGTTCTTCATTAAATCTTATAACCACGCTTTATTTATGATCATTATCAATCTGCCCAGAACACTCCTACAGTAGTAATTTCAGTGCTCACCTCCTAGAGAAAAATTTATCATTATTTTATTTTTATATTTTAGTGAAATATTACAAGGTTAGAAATTTTTTTTTGTTTACTTTTCCACACTTTATATATTTCATCCTTATTTCTGGCTTACTTCCTTTGTGTTAAAAAGTCAGCTTTCATTGTCTTATTTCTGCTTTGAATGTAGTGCACTATTTTCTGGTAGCTTTCCAGATTTCTTTTTTGGTTTTAGTTCAGTCGATTTTTCTCTGACATGTCTAGGGATAGGGTTCTGTGGTGGTGGTGGTTGTTGTTGTTGTGAGTTTGTATACTTCTTCCATTTTGATAAAATTTTCAAAGCTATGACCTGAACTTTTTCCTCAGTTTTGGAAAATGTATATCCAATATCACTTTAAATATTGACCTGCTTGTTTTCTGTTTTCTCTCTTCATCATCTGTAATGACAGAGTATGTGCTTTATCAAGAACAGGGTGATCCATTTTCAGTCTTTCCTGTTCCTTGGGTTTAGCTACTCTAGGTTGGCAACTAAAAGTCTAAAGTCCTTACCTGACCTGCTTTTACTTGATGAAAACTTGAATCCATTTCTTATCTTCCTAGAACCATGAGATGCCAGCATGCTTTACTTAAGTCTTTAGTTGCTTAGCAGCTGCTTGTCGTTTGGTTTCACTGTGGTTCATTCTGCATGTTTCACTTAGGAGTCAGCAAATGCCCTGAGAGAACAGTATGCACAGATGTTGGGTTCTGCAGCTCTCTTTTCCCCACCTTGGCTCCTTCAGTTTGGTAGGTTTAGTAGCCCTGAACTTCATTTTTGTGTGCAACTGCTCTGTTCATCCTCTAACCTGCAGGAAATTGGCAAGCATCCCAAGGAGAAGCAGCAGAGAATATTGATTTCACTTCAATGCATTTTCCTTCTCCCCGGAATCTTAATTTCCCCAGTCCTGACTGCCTTGGTTGTTCTCCAGTGCTTCTGAGCAGCTGTTGTATGTATAATATCCAGCTTTTATAATTGTTCTCAGTGGGATACTTAGTCCAATATCAGCTACTGTGTTATAGACAGAAACAGAAATCTTTCTTGTTTTATAAGAGTAACATTAGTTGACAAGAATATGGCCCTGTTAAATTTCTGAACATATTAAAAAATGTCTCAGCAAAACTGCCAAGAATAAGGATACAATGTTCCTCTAAATCCCATGAATTATTTGTATGGTAATATTATCATAAATTATCACTTTTCATTGCAATCAATGTGATGAAAGACACAAATATAATTTTTTCTACAACCTACATTTTAGCCAATAATTGACTCTAGCTCTGTCTTCTTTCTTGCCAATAATGAAAGGAGTAGAATAAAAAATATCTTTGGACTTACTGATAAATGAGCAACCAAAAGCCATTTTTGTTAAAATCATTAAATTCAATGAAAAAAATATAAAACAGACCCCAAAAATATGAGACCAAGATTTATGGATCACTGTGTCACCTTTCATCAAAGAAGAAACCTCAGAGATCCTTTTCTTGGCTTCCCACTCGGGATGTTCTCCATGGGTAGTCTGTCAACAAAAGCATGAAAGAGGCAACACAATGGGGAGTCATTAAAAATCTGCTCAGGCCACCACAAACTGTAATATATATTATATTTTTATATATTTCACTTAAAATAAATTAGTCTACTCTTGATTAAACTGCAGACTAACAATTCTATTATTTTACTTTTGGACAAAATTATCAAAGGAAGAGCAACATTATTAAGTCTGGAGGGAAAGATACAGTTTAAGTCAGGAATCCGACAAACTACAACCTGCAGGCCCAAAGGAGTAAGCGACTGTTTTTGTAAATAAAATTATATGAAACTCTAAGATATATAAAAAATCAACTGAAGTGCCTTTTTCCTACTCTCACTCACTCAATAATTCTGAACCTAGATGTGTGGAGATATCTCCCCAAAATCCAAGAAATTCTCTGTCAGGTTCTCCAATGGATACCAGCTGATGTCCTCTGATTCAATTTCACCCTGATGCTATCTATCTACCTTGGTATAGTGTCAGATCTCACAGGTTGAGAGCTCAGTCCCACAAAACTGCCCGTCACTTCAGATGCCAATAGGAAGTAGTAAGTTGTCACCGATATTTCTGAATGGCTCTAAATTGCAGTGCCCAAGACCCTCTCCTCAGGTTTCATTAATTTGCAAGAGCAGTTCACAGAACTCAGGAAAACATTTTACATCTGTTTATAAGTGTATTAATAAAGACTATTAGAAAGGATACAGATGAACAGTCAGATACAAGATACATAGCACAAAATTTCTAGGTACGATAAAAATAGTTGAACCCAAAACACATAAACTCAAAGATAGAAGAATCTGTTTCCTCAGGAATGTTTTTCTGATATGTTACATTTTCTACTTGCTAGCTGTATGACTTGCCATCTTGAAGCCTTAATATTCTTAACTATTACTGGGGACAAGTGTATAATCAGCTTCATGTGTGTGTTACAATTATTAATCAACTGGTACCTGTCAAATGCTTAGGTCATTGTTCAATAGAGTGAGTGCTCCATAACTTATTATCTCTAATTTCTCAAAATATTTTCAGAAGGCAAAAAATGAAACTTTAATAGTTTTCTTTCAGAAAAACTCTTTTCTAGTATGCTGTCTCCAAATAGCAAAACTTTTGTTTCCTAAGCCCTGCTTTAAGATTCTTACTGACGAATGGATAAGCATTAGCATTATCTTAACTCATCAAGTAGAAAAGGAATTACGTTGCAAAAAGTTATTATCCTAAAACACAATTCGTTGTGAATATGACCTAGATCATAAAGATTTAGCATTTTAAATATAATAAACTTATTCATATTCAAAAAAATTGAGAAAAAACATTGAGAAATCTCCTCCATTACACTCTGCAAATGAAAAAACTGAAACTAAAAAATGATAAGTGACTTTTTCATCGATAATTAGGAAGCTGACTTCATAGCTAGGCATATGACCTGCGTCAAATGGTTTTTATGTCATTGTTCACTCTCCTGTCTCTTATTCCCCAACTGCTAATGCAGTGAAATTCTTGGGACTTATTTTTCTCTTTGTTTTCAATAAGTTAATTTTTTTTCTGTTGTTATTTTGGCCAATTATTCCTCAGATTCATAATGATATTGTTTAAAAGATTGCCATTATATCTTGACTGTTACTTGTTTGTTTTAATCCAATAATGCTTTTAGTCTTAAAAATTCAACTTTTCCATTTCAATCAATTTAAATCATAATTGACAGAAATTATTCATTTTTATTAGAGAAACTAAATAAGAGATGTGATTAAATTAGCCACTGCAATGACATGGCATTTATTTGGTAATTCACAAGTGATTTTTTTCTGTTTTACACACAATTCTTCATAGGATGCTATGCAGATTATGGGTACACTATATTTCAGAATGGCTGAAGGCTGAGGGGAGAATTAACATATGAGTATAAAATATTACTACTTTTATGGTGGGTGATCATTAACTGAGTTTGTTTTACAGGTTTCTCAGCTGACTGAGGCAATGGATTTGATCTTCTGGTGGACCTCTGGTTAATCTCACTATTTTTCATGGTCACCAAGCACTGAAACTCTAGACTGATGTCACCGTCTTGGAAATCCATGCTTTTATGTCCATGGGATATGTACATAGCAAAAGGAATAGGTGAAACACTATTGCAATTTAAAATTGGCAGGGTGCAGTTTGGCATTCTCACCTTATGACTCAATTTCACTAGTTAGTGGACAGCATATTACCTCGAGATTCAGCAGGGTCTCTGGAGTCAGATAGTCTGGGTTCCAAATCCAGCTACTACTTGTTCTATCAGTGGTAGTGGAGAAATCACTAATCTAGGGGAATTTTTTCTCATCTATAAATCCGGAAGAATAAATAGTAGCTATCCCAGAGGGATCTTTATCAGGATTGAATAGGAAATTTGTATAAAACACTTAGCTAGTGCCTGGCACACAGGAGTCACCCAGGAAACATTACTTATAATAACAATTATTACTGTCATTATTGCTGTTTTAAATAAATCCACATTTTGCCATCTCTTCTATCATGAACCCATACAGTGTGGAGATATCTTTAGAGTCAAGCATTCATTCAGTAGGCAAATAAGGACCACAGTGCCAGACACATATCTAGACACCGTAAATATACAAATGAAGAAACCATTGACAAGCCAAGTCACCTTCTCTGTGCCGGAGAGAGACTTCTGCAGCGTTCAAGACAGACGTTTTGATCCAACCTGAAATTTTCTAGTGATAAACACTTACAGCTTCATAAATCATCATCATAATTCATTGCTGGACAGATTTTACTTTAAATTTTCAAATTCTGCTCACCTCAATAGTTACAACAGCAATAACAATGACAAAAACAAACAAACAACATTCTATCATGTCTGAAGTTTATGAATGTTTCAGTTACCATCACTGCATAACAAACCACCCCAAATGTAGTGCTGTAGAGAAACAACTATACATATATATGTGTGTGTGTGTGTGTGTATATATATCTCCTTGTGTGTGTGTATGTGTGTGTATATATATATCTCCTTGTGTGTGTGTGTGTGTGTGTGTGTGTGTGTGTGTGTTTATATATATCTCCTGGATTCTTTGGTTTAGGAATTAGGAAAGGTCACAGAAGAGATGACTTTTCTTTTCACAATGTCTGAGAACTCAACTAGGAAGACTTGCAGCTGAAGACAATTAATGGCAATAGGCTTGGGCCATCTGATAGTCCATTCCCTCAAATGTCGCTGAATGATACTTGTTGACTAGGACCTGAGCTGAGCCTGTTGGTCCTAACACCTATGTGTAGCCTCACTGGGTGACTATTTGAGCTTCATCACAGCATGGCAGTTGGATTCTAAAAGAACATATTGAGAGAATCTGATGGAAACTGTATTAACTATTATGATCTCACCTTGAAAATCACATAGGATTATTCTGGCTAAAATAAAAGTTTGCTTAGAATCATGGCAAGGGAACATAGATCCTATTTCTTGATGGAAAAGTGTCAAAGTTACATTTTAAATAAAGCATGTGGCATGAGAGATATGGCTGCAACCATTTTTAGAAAGTATAATCTGTCACAAGGATGAGAAGATACAGCTGATATGATCAGAACTCACATTATTATAAGCAGATTTTGGAGTTAATCTAATCTAGTCAGCTGATGGGAAAACTGAGCCCAGAGAAATATAGTAATGCCATCTATCTGATTAGGAATTTTTTTTGTCTTATATGTAACCACTATTTTGATTACATATGGTTATTTACTTCCTTTATTTATGAGGTTTATTTTGGGTATGCCTCCCTGTGAAATAAATTCTGCTTCTTTTTGAACTTTATGTGCTGAAATAATATATATACATATATATACACACACATATATAAATAAATTTTTATTTATTTATTTATTTTTGAGACTGAGTCTCATTCTGCCCCCCAGGCTGTAGTGCAGTGGTGTGATCTCGGCTCACTGCAACCTCTGCCTCTAGGGTTCAAGTGATTCTCGTGCCTCAGCCTCCCAAGTAGCAGGGATTACAGGCACTCTCCACCACGCCTGTCTAATTTACCCCACACAAATTTTTGATATTGTGCACATTTGGAAATTATTATTTAACCCCTCCCTGAACCCACCCTCACCACCATCTTAGTCTGCTCAGGCTACCATCGCAAAATACTACATACCATGCAGCTTAAACAACAGAGATTTTTATTCTCATAGCTCTGGATGCTGGGAAGGCCAACATCAAGGGACCATCAAAGTAGCTCTCACTCTGATGCCTCTTCTTTTGACTTGTAGGTAGCCACCATCTCAGTATGTTCTCACATAACGTCATTGTTTACACTTGGAGAAACAGACAGAGACCTCATAGGCTCCTGGTGTCCTTTTTTATGAGAGTATTAATTCTATTGGTTCAAGGCCTCACCCTTAGGACCTCATTTAACCTTAATTATTTCCTTAGAGGTCCTATATCCAAATATAATCACATTGGGGCTTGGACTTCAACATATGAATTTCTTTGGGGAAATGGGGCACAAACATACAGTCTATAACATCCATTCCCCCCAAAAAATATTAACAGAAGCTAATGTTATTTGTAATGTTACTTTTTATGCTCAAAGTTATCCTGGAGTTGTTGCCAATAAAACTTTCACTAATCTAAATTATTCCATCCTGTCCTTATCCTTCTCAATAATTTTGTTTTCCATGACCTCAGCTGATGACACAGCTTTGAAGATAGACAAACTCTCATCACTTCTTCTTTTATTATGTATCCACTATAATTGAGTACATCACTGTCTAATCATTGTCTATCTCTAACAAATACAAGTATGTGAGCAAACTGAACATTTTTAAGCACAAAAGCTCAATATTTTTAACTATAGGAGCCCCATCATATTTATGATACAGATAAAATATAATAATGCATTCAAACAAGGAATTAAAAACAAGACTGAAAAAAATGAAGAATCCCGAAATGTAAAAGTATAAGAAAAACTAGGCATTCCTTTTTTATGAGCTTCACTGTGTAGGTATTGTGTAATTATTTTATATATTAAGAAACTGACTCTAAACTCTATCAGATGGGAATATAATGACCAATTTTAAGATAGTTCAATCTGCTAGCTGGCTGTTTAAATTAAAGGAATGCTGTATTCTCATTTAAAAGTTTATTGCTGGTTAAAGTTCACTTTTCTTACCTATTGGTAGAAAAACATTGTAGCATACCAGTCTCACTGCCTAGTGCAGAAATATACTAATGACTAGCACATCTTTGAAATGCAGAAGGCATAAAAGAACTGAATTCATGACCCTGTAGTGTGATCCGAATTTGTGCTCAGCTTTGTTCTTTGTCTATCCTGCTCTGAGGTTGACATGGGAATCTTGGTGAAGGGTTATTGACCTTTAAAAATACAAACTGTGCCTCTCACTATAAGAAAAAATCTTCATGCAAAACATTAATTTGTGATCTAAGATCTCTAAGCCCAGAAGGCTTGGCTAGGGAATTCTTTTTATTGAGCATCTGTGTTTTCTTTTATTGCTACTGATGGGCTTAAGGGGCATAATAACCACGTGGTCACCATGTTTAGTGGTTAAAAAACATGAAGCTTCTTTCTGAATCATTCTCAAGTCATTAAGCAGGAAAAGATTTAGACCAGCAGAGGAAATGTGTATTTTTGAGTGCAACAGGAATGTTAAATCTCAGCATGGGAATTTATAATTGGTGGATTAGGAACATTTTTTTCTCCTTCAATATGGAATTGTTTGCCATTTTTCCCTACTAAGACCAAATTCAATTTCATTTGAGTTATTTGACTCTTCAAGGCCCAGTGCCAGATGCCACAGATATAGTGAGATGTATAGGAAAACAGTCTGTGACCTGAAGGAACTTATAACCCAGAGCAGGATATAATTAAGTACCTAAATATAAGAGAAGTTCTTTAAAGAAGAGAAAGCCCCATTTCCATGTAGAGTCCCCAGTGAAGATGTGGTGCCTAAGCCTGAGGAATGGTAAGCTTTTAACATGAAGAAATATGCCAGAGGTAGCATATCAGGCAGATGGAAAAGCATGAACAATGTATGGAAGTTGGTTTCCACTTGTGCAGAAATTTACTGATCAGTGGGGAAATTGTCAGGTGAGTTATTTTACCACAGATACCCGCCAAGAGTTACTTTGCATTAAAAAGAGTGGATTTTTAACAAAAGACCCCACAGTCACAGAAAGGTATGCATGAATAGCAAGATGTTTTTGTCCATTGACACTCCTTACATCCTTCAGCCATACCATGGATTTGAATTTCCATTCTGTCTCCAGGAGTGCCTTATTGCTTCTTCTTTTTGTTGTTTTGGTGGTTGTTGTTGTTGTTGTTTTGAGACAGAGTCTTGCACTGTTGCCCAGGATGGAGTGAAGTGGTGTGATCACAGCTCACTATAGCCTCAACTTCCTGATTCTCCCACCTCAGTCTCCCAAGTAGCTGTACTACAGGCATGTAGCACCATGTTTGACTATTTTTTGGATTTTTAATATATATGGAGTTTCACCATGTTGCCCAGGCTGGTCTCCAACTCCTGGGCTCAAGGGATCTGCTTGCATTGGCCTCCCAAAATGTTGGGATTACAGGCATGAGCCAGGAATCTGGCCAGGAATCTCTATTGCTTCCTGCACAAAGATTACAATAGTTACTTATGCTTTCAAGTGTGACCAGAAATAAGATAGTCATATCTAAATAAAGGTGAAACACATGCAATTTATGCTTTGAGTAGAGACAGGTAAGATGATTTGGGTAAGTGTGTTGTGTGAGCAACACTGGGCTCTCGAGGTGCAACATGGAGACATGTGTTCCAAGGAAAGGGGGTGATGGCCAGCAACAATAGTGATACGCATAAAGCAGAAAATCAGTCAGGACAATGTACAGACTTCTATTGAAATGAAAATTACTGCTCAAAGTAATTGACTGAACCAAACCTCCAAGCTTTATGTCCCTCTTTAATCTATCTTTCTAATTGTCTGTCCCACTGACTTTATGAGACTGAAGCACTACCTACTGTGCTAACGAGGCACCTAAACTTTAAATTCTCTTCACATTAACTGTTCAGCCAAAAGAGATATATGACCATTCTCACAGCACATATTTATAGCTTGATTTCCTATCCTGAAATGTTTGGTACCTCCTTTCTCACTTGGTAAAAGCTTACTTATTTTTCAAACTCAGCTCAAAATTTCATTTTCCTGTGGAATGTTTTGATTGTATTTCATCATTCTTTATTTAGAGTTAATTTAATGCAGCCTGCTGAGGATGTCTTAGATATATTAAAACATTAAATTATGATTTTTATCTGTATTCCTATCCCCCTCACCATACTTTGGCCCTTTGGTGAAAACTGATTCTTTTTAGAATTACATTTCTGTGACCCAGCACATAGTAAACAGTATACATTTTTCTACTTAATAAGATGTGGGAAATAAATAAAAGAAACTAAGGCAGGAGTGAGAAAAGGGAGCCAAAGATCAGAGTACAAGAATCCACATGAGTGTGAGACACCGCACTAGCATTTTTTAGGACGTATTGAAGTTGAGATCTAAACTCAACTTACGTCAACACACCTGACCTTTGACAACACAAGCCTAAGATGATTGTCTTTGTAAGGTCTGTCTTTACAGAAACAGCCTAGTGAAATAAGGCAAAGTTAATAAGAGAAACACCCTTGATGGTGCTTGATAAGATACATTGATTATGTGGATCGAGAAGGAAGTGGATGAGGCTAGTGTGTGTGGCTAAAATGAATCTGTGCTAATCATCTTTGCAGAAAGTTGGAATAACTGAAAGATTGTTGTTGTATGCTGAAATAAATAAGTCTTAGTCATGATTGTTGAAAATCTTATAATTTTGTGGTTGCAAGTAGGATTGAATAACTACAGAAGAAAGACGAAAATCCTTTTTTTTTTTTTTTTTTTTTAAGATGGAGTCTCGCTCTGTCTCCCAGGCTGGAGTGCAGTGGCACAATTTCGGCTCACTGCAAGCTCCGCCTCCTGGGTTCACACCTTTCTCCTGCCTCAGCCTCCAGACTTACTGGGACTACAGGCGCCTGCCACCTCACCCAGCTAATTTTTTGTATTTTTAGTACAGGCGGGGTTTCACTATGTTAGCCAGGATGGTCTCGATCTCCTGACCTCATGATCCACCTGCCTCGGCCTCCCAAAGTGCTGGGATTACAGTCGTGAGCCACCGGGCCCGGCCTGAAAATCTTTTTAATGAGATTTGTGTAAGACTCTACTAAGCTGGGAATGGTTGTAGTCTGTGTTGAGGACAGGAGGAAGGACAGACCAATTGGACAATGGCATGCATTTTAGATAATGATAGATCTGACAGAGGCAAGATGGAGGTGGAAGCAGAGACCCTTACCATCCCATAGGTTAAGAAAACAACCACTAAGAGTAACTGAGTTTCCCTTTAATTCTGGGTAATATAAGAAGCTTCAATATGTACAGCACCGGCAATTGCCATAGTAACACATGAAGTATGTTTTGAATTATTTCTGTTTGTGTGCAGAAAATTGAGAATCTTTCATAGTCTCAAGATTGATCAAGATTTTTGAGACTCTCAAAGTTTCCTATCATGAAGAAGCTGGTGTGAAGCGAAGAATAAAATGTAAATGTACCCAGCCGTGGCTGACTCCTGTAATACCAGCACTTTGAGAAGCCAAGGCAGGTGGATCACTTGAAGTCAGGAGTTCAATACTAGCCTGGCCAAAATGAGGAAACCTTGTCTCTACTAAAAATGCAAAAATTAGCTGGGAATGGTGGTGTGTGCCTGTAATCCCAGCAACTTGGGAGGCTGAGGCAGGAGAATCACTTGAGTCTGGGAGGCGAAAATTGCAGTGAGCCAAGATTGTGCCACTGCACACCAGCCTGGGTGACAGAGCAAGACCCCATCTCAAAAAAAAAAAAAGAAAAGAAAAGAAGCAAATGTACCAGATCCAAAAATCTATCCCCTGCATTTTTTGCTATTCTCTTCCTCATGGTGGGCTTCATGCAGATACAGTCCTCAGTTGACCTGTAGTTTTAATTCCACAGATATTTTCAGGTGAAGAGTTTTCTCACTAATTCGATTTTTTTTTTTTTTTTTTTTTTTTTTTTTTTTTTTTTTTTTTTGAGACGGAGTCTCACTGTGTCACCAGGCTGGAGTGCAATGGCCCCAGTTCAAGCAATTCTCCTGCCTCAGCCTCCCAAGTAGCTGGGACTACAGGTCCGTGCCACCAGGCCCAGCTAGTTTTTGTATCTTTAATAGAGACAGGGTTTCACCATGTTGGCCAGGATGATCTCAATGTCTTGACCTCGTGTTCCACCAGCCTCATCCTCCCAAAGTGCTGGGATTACAGGTGTGAGCCACCATACCCGGCCCAAGAGTTTTCTCACTAATTTGAATCTTTTTCCAAATGACCAAAATGAAAAGCCAGCTCTAATGTTAAAGGATACTTCTTTTCTTAACAAGAGGTAAAATCATGACTCTCATTGAGATTTAAAGTTTTGGGATGTTAATTTCTTATCAGCATGGTTCCCAAATATTGTCCCCCAATCCGTGGGCTGTCTTTTCATTTTGTTGATTGATTCCTTTGCTGTATAGAAGCCTTTTAGTTTGATGTAGCCTCACTTGTGTTACCAGAACATCAGGGATTTAGTCTAGGCTCTGTTGTTTGTGCACAGAAAGCCAATCACCAATACAAATATTACCAGAGGAGAAGGCTTTTAATTTGGGTGACATCAGCTGGAGAGATGGGAGCCAAAACCCAAATTCATTTCTTCCAACCACCTAAAATTGGGGTTGTATGTAGCAGGGAAGAAATGTAACTACATGCAAAAAAACAGGAAATAGGTAGGGGATAAAAAGAGAAAATGGTAAACAGGAATTAGGAAGGGTCTGGCATCTCATTGACTGGGTGTGGTGATCTAAATGAGGTTTGACTTCCTAAGGAAGAGCTCAGATAAGACAAAAGTAAGTTGCAAGTTTTAAGATGTGGAAGTCAATTTCTGTGATTATTTTTAAAAAATCTATAAATATTAGTTATTTAGGAAAATTGGGCCACTTTCAATTGTTTATTTTTGCTTTTGTTGTCTGAGCTTTTAGTGTGATATCCAAAAAAAATTACTAATGCCAATGTCAAGAAGCCTTTTCCTGATAAGTAACTCAAACAACTCAGGAGGAATTTTAAAAAGAACAAATAACCTAATTAAACAATGAAAAAAGGACTTAAATACACATTTCTCAAAAGAAGACATAAAAATGGCCAATGAGTATATAAAATATGCTCAATATCACCAAAATGGCCCACAGGTATTTAAATGATGCTCAATATTGCCAGGGAAATGCAAATGAAAACCACAGTGAGATTTCATTTTATACTTATTAGGACGGCAATGATCAGAAAAAAAGAGATAACACGTGAGATTATAAAGAGAACCTTTGCACACTGTTGGTAGAAATGCAAATTGGTTCAGCCATTGTGGTATGAACCAAAAGGCACCTGAGACAAATCTCAATCAATTTAGAGGTTTATTTTGCCAACGTTATGAATCATGACCCATGATTCAGCCTCAGGAGGTCCTGAGAGCATGTGCCCAAGGTAATTGGATTATGGCTTGGTTTTATATGTTTTAGGGAGACATAAGCCATCAATCAATACATGTGAGGTATACATTGGTTGGATCCAGAAAACCAGAACAACTTGAAGTGTGACATTGAGGGGAGTTCTAGCAGGTCATGGGTGAATTCAAAGATACTCTGATTGGCAATGGGTTGAAAGAGTTATTATCTAAAGACCTGGAGTCAATAGAAAGGAGTGTCTGGTTAAGATAAGGGATTGTGGAGACCAAGGATCTTATTATGTAGATGAAATCTCATAGGGAACCACCCCCAGAGGCAATAGATGACAGACATTTCATATTGAGACCCTTAAAAGGTGCTACACTCTCAGCCTCTCTTCAGGATCCAAAACAAAACACAACATGGAAAGGGAAGGCGATTCTGTATAGAGTGCAAATCTCACCAACAAGAGACAGCTTTGCAGGGCCATTTCAAAATATGTTAAAGATATATATAGTGAACTACTTTGGTTTCTTTCAGGCCCCTGCAAACTGTCAAGTGACTCAATACTAGAATCTGGTTGGAATTTGGTATCTTATTGCTACAAAAAATCTGTTATGTCAGTCTTAGGACCTCTGTTTTAACATCAATGTTAGTCAGTGTGAACTCCAAAGGGAGGAGAGTGTAATGAGGCCCATCTGACACCTCCCTCCATTTCCTGTCATTGTCTGTACTAGATTTTCAGATTTAGTTGGATCCTCTTCGCCAGGAGGATGGTCCATTCAGTCAGCTGGAGGCGGTGGGAGGGGGGGGTCTTCGAATTTTACTTTTGGTATACACTGAAAAACAGTGTATGTTGTGAAGGATCCTCTAAATATTAAAAATAGAACTATCATATGACCCAGCTATCCTGCTTCTGGGTATATATCCCAAGAAAATGAAATTTGCACCTTTAAGAGATATTTTCAATCCGTTGTTCATTTCAGCATTATTCATGACATATCCAAGATTTGGAAACAACCTAAGTGTCCACTGACATATAAGTGGATGAGGAAAATTATATATACACATATACACACAATAGAATGTTATTAGAGAGGACACTGCCATTAGCGAAAACGTGGATGAAACTGGAGGACATTATGGTAACTGAAATAACCCAAATGTAAAACAAAAAATACTGCATGATCTCACTTATATATGGAATCTAAAAATGTCAAATACATAGAAACAGAAAATAGAATAATGATTACCTGGGTTGGGAGTGGGGAGGAATGGGAAGATGTAGGTCAAAGAGTACAACCTTGTACTTATGTAGAATGAATAAGTCTAAAGAACTAGTGAATAGCATGAAGACTACAGTAAATAATATTGTATTGTATACCGGAAATTTTTTAGGAGAGTAGACTTTAGGTGCTTTTACCATACACAAACACACACACACACAGGATGTACACACACACACAAAGTAACTATATGAGCTGGTGAATATATTAATTTGTTTGACTGTAGAAATTATTTCACTATGTATATGCATATCAAAATATTATGTTCTGCCCCTTAAATATATATTGTATGGTCCATTCTCATGCTGCTAATAAATACATACCCTAGACTGGGTAATCTATTAAGGAAAGAGGTTTAATTGACTCACAGTTCAGCATGACTGGAGAGGCCTCAAGAAACTTGCAATCATGGTAGGAAGGGAAGCAAACACATCTTACTTCACATGGCAGCAACAAGGAGAAGAATGAACAAAAGGGGGAAAATCCCCTTAAAAAACCATCAACTCTCATGAGAACTTACTCACTATCATGAAAACAGTAGTATGGGGGTAACCACCTCCATGATTTAACTACCTCCCACCAGATCCCTCCCGTGACACACGGGTATTATGGGAACTACAATTCAAGATGAAATTTGGGTGGGGACACAGACAAACCATATCATGTACAATTAAAAGGCTAGAAAAATTAAAAATAAACTTTGTTATTAACAATAAATATATAATGCTTAAAACAAGTAAATAAACAGCTGTTAAGATTTTATTTAACTCATTATTAATGAGGAAACTGGTAAGATGTTATAATTAATTGAAATGAAAGTTCAAAACACAAACACTATTATATATCAGAAATATTTAAATTAACTTGCAAATGGACACAAAAGTAGCTTTTTGGGGAGCCAGTGGTTGCCCCTGCACCAAACAGCATTTAATTTTCAAAAACTGATCTGTACTACTATTAGTTACCTACAACTTTCAGAGTTATTAGATAGTTCAAAGAAAATGAAAGCCCAAAAACAGCCCAGAAGAATGAGTGTCGAACAATATATACTTTTTAACTGAAGACACCAGTAGTATGTGTGCATATATATACATGTACGCGTGTATATATGTGTGTGACATATATACACATATATATCATGCACATATATCATAAATATATCAGTATATCACACACATCTCCACTATATATGTGTATTTTATATACATACATACTATATCTACTATGTATTTATTACTTTACTTATTCTAATGTCCTTACACTAACTTAAGTAAAATGAACACTTGACCATAAGGGGGTATACTGGGATGTTTTATGACACCCAAGGACCAGTCACTTGGAGAAAAATATAAACCAAGGAGGGGCTCAAATGCTACCCTGAGTCTTTATTGTTACATTTTTCTTCTTCTCTCTTGATATCATTTTCTTCTTTCTCTCTACCAATTACCTTTCTCTTCCATGGTCTTATGACAGAATGTTACTTTGAACAGCTTTGTAGTTTATGATATTTTCTGGAGAAGCAGCTATAGTGTGCTGGATCTCATTTCTCAATTAAAAATTTCTGCAAAGAACCCTGATTGGTTTCACTTGGATTATGTGCCAATTTCTGGAGCTACAGATGTGTGGTAAGGGTGAAGGTTATGATTTTCCAACTGGACAACTTAGTAACAGTGTGAATAGAGTGGGGAGAATACAGCCACAATTTCATAAGAAAGGAGGAAGGTGGAGCAGATGAAACAATGGTATCCACTGCACAATGTAGGCCAGAAGGGAAAAACCTTTGAGGTAATTTTTATACAATACAGAGGCATGCCAACCATGTAGGATTTTAGAAGTCAGTGGCTTTCAGACTACAAGACCTAACATAGGAAATATGTTTTATGATGACCCATTAAACAGACGCACAATGAAACAGAAGTATTATAAAATAGTAATGAATATATCCTTACTATGTAACAATACACAATGATCTATTCTATTCTATTCTGATGTGTTAGTCACAACCTATTAATTTTTTTTGGTTCATCCCCCAAAAAATCATGACTTACCATTTGAAAACACTGATCTAGGTGAAGCAAAAAAAAAAAAAAAAAAAAGGCTCCTGGAAATCAAATATAAAATTAAATATCATAAGGAAACTTACTGGCTGGGTGCCATGGCTGAAGCCTATAATCTTAGCAGTTTAGGAAGCTGCGTCAAGAGGATTGTTTGAGCTGAGGAGTTTGAGTCCAGCGTGAGCAACATTGTGAAACCCCATCTCTGTTAAAAATTAAAAAGGAAAAAAACAGCTGGGTGTGATGGTACGTTCCTATAGTCCCAGCTACTCAGCTGGCTGGGGTGGAAGGATTGATTGAGCTTGACAGTTTGAGGCTGCAGTGAGCCACTGCCAGCCTGCGAGACAGAGTGATACCTGTTTAAAAAATAAAAATAAAAACAACTAAAAAAGAAGCTTACTATGATTATTATTAAAAAAAACAAAAACAACAACAACAAAAAACACAGTGATTAGCCGCCTTATATGGAGCTTAGCTGTGGTCTGGTACTGGTGAGGTCGGGGGTGCTGAGGATCTTTGACAGTGGAGGTAGAGCCTAAGAAGAAAACTACAGGCCAGAATTTGTTTTGTAGGTTCAGAAAACAGTTATCAACAGATCGATCTATGTTCGTTGGGCTCTAAGGAAATTAGTCACACTAATCGAAATCACATGATTAATGGAATTAACTCTGGGAAATAACAGGACATTTCCATGTTAACGTTTCAACTGACAAACTTAAGGAAAATAATTTGTTTTATAAGATTTAAAGCAAACCAAGGGATGTTTTAATCAAAGAATTACTTCCTTGAAATAGACTAGCTTGATGTGGTAGCCTATAATCTATAAGTACTTTTTTTACATAGTGATATCTATAATTATTTAGTATTGATTATAATCATTGTTATGTTAATTTAAGCATTACATACTTTGCTATAAAATGCTCAAGGCACTCTGACAATTCAGTTCTGGTGACTCTTTCATTTAGGCTCCAATGTGGATAATTGTCCTTTTGTCACACTCTATTATTTAAAAAAATTGTCCTTGGCTACTTCCTTCACAATCCACTTAACAAAATTTGAAAAATATACTTTTCTCCATTTTTTAAAGATGTATTTATGAAATTGAGAAGAATCCTAGTGGTGTTTCTCAAACTTTAATATGCATTTGAATTACCTAGGGATCTTGTTAAATGCAATTCTGATATAGCAGATATAAATGAGACTTGAGAGGCTGCATTTCCAAGTTTTTAAGCAATGCTAAGATGCTGATGTTGCTTGCTGGAGAACCACTGGTTGAATAGCAAAGTCCTAGATTCATCAATGCATGTTTTTTGCTTTGTTTAGGTAATTATTTGTGACACTCACTGTCTTATGTGTTCTGATTATGGCAATTTTTAAGAAATGTGAGTAAAAATCAAGTGTCTGGAGAACCACAGCCATTTTAAGTGTTAGACTCAGTTTTGAGCAGTGGTTTCATAGCACTTCAAGGTTTAATTAGGAGTAGAGAAATAAAATTCCTATTTTTTAATTTGGTAGGCACATATTAAAATCGATAAAGCAGAAAATACCTCAGCACAGACTGTTCTTAATGAGATTTCAATGCCCTTATCATCAGAGAATTTTCACTGTTTTATTAACCCATTAGTTAAACATTTGAGCGTATACCCTCTGAATGCTAAGCATTAGTTACATAGGTTCTGATGTCTAGAACTCTTAACTTCAGTAAGGAGACAGATGCATAGACAGAAGACTGAAAAATGTAGTAATAACGCAGGGCAGGTGAGCCCCAGAGTGGAGCTTAGCCTGTGAGGGTTCTTGGCTTTTCCAGAAAAGAATTCAAGGGCAAGCCAGTGGTAGGGTAGAAGAAAAGGGCTTTATCAAAGCACAAGTGTTACAGCTCTGGCAGTGTTACAGCTCTGCGACTGCTCCTGCTTGAGCAGGGTTACCCCATAGGCAGTGTGCTGATAGTAGCAACTCAGGGTAGTTTTTCAGTCATACTGATACCTAATTTTAATTACATGTATACTAAGGGGTAGCTTATGCATAAATTTCTAGAGAAAGGGTAGTCACTTTGGGGTTGTCAAGTCATTACCATGAAAGCATGGTAACGCCCAGGTGTTGCCATGACAACAGTAAACTGACGTGCTACACTGGTGGGCGTGTCTTATGGAAAGCTGCTTCTGCTCCATTTGTGTTTTACCTAGTCCACAATTTGGTCCATGTCTGAGTCCCACCTCCAGAGTCAAGTCTTGCCTCCTATCTCAGCAAGATAAGAGTTTTGCACAAAAATTGAAATTAGGGGGCATTTATATATAATTTATTGGAATGAACATGCCTAACCACTAACAAGTGGCAACCTGAAGTTGGACTGTAGGACACTGAGATTGGGTGGAGAATTTGGTTTCTTTTTGCATATACCTATATCCACTAGCCTTATTTTGAATTTTTTCAGGGTCCTGGGAAATGCTTCTTTTCTCTGTGCTTCAAGCCTTTTTTAAAAGAGGTACAATTGAAATTACTTACTTAACTCCTCATCATCTTGAAGGACTAGAGCAAAACCCCATGTCTTTATACAAACACTGATAAGGCATACACAGTAGCTGTTTGAAGCCTGAGAAATAAAGTAAAACAATAAGATCTTAGTAAAGGGTGAGTTACAGTGAAGTCACGATAAAGCAGGTTGATTAGTGAATAAGAAGGTTATCACTGAACGATCGCATTTTGTAGTTTACAGAGGACACTGAAAGCTCTTTTTGTTTCAGCCTTTTCAAAAAAGATTTTCTACAATAGGTGGTCAAATTACCATGCTTCAGTTACCAAGAAAAGACTTCAAACTTTATTTGTGTCAGAATTCTGAGAGATGTCTGTTCTGTGTCTTCAGCCATATCTTTAGTCATTAAAATCATTTCTGAGAGGGAATACATACTATTTTTAAATTGTTTAATTTTTTTTTCTGTTCCTTGTGGAGCTTTCTCCTTTCATTTAGAAATAATGAGTTGACTCTGTGTTGTATTGGTTATAATTATGTTTCCAAATTTGATTTGCTTATTTGCATAAGACAGTATTTTTGAGAAAATGAATGGATCACAGATACCATATACTCTGAAAGTTCAGACAGTGGAGAGGTAAGCCACTGTCTGCCTACTTCCCTGTTCAGATGGAAGTACCTTTTCTCTAGGTGCTTTACCTGGCTCCCGAAATTCAAACTCACCCCAGATTTATCTGCATTCTGAGGAACTTGGATCTAGAAGATCTGAGACTGACTTTTGCCAGCTGTTCCTCTCCCCAAGGACAGGATCTTAACTGGGTAAGTATGAGAGTATGTGTAAAGGGGACAAAGGTCACTAAGAGAAGTCTCTTCACAAGGAACTGTGAGCATGACTGTAGTCATGCTCTCTTTCAAGCAGCTGTGGCTGGGAGATGGTAGTTTTAAAGGCTGAAGTTAATGCATAATAGTATTTAAGCCTGTAGTTTACCACAGTGGCCAGAAGCCAGGAAGGCAAAGAACCCGAGGAGATGGGCCTCAAACTTAGGCAATGAGCAGGTTGTGTTATTTCAACAAATGAAAGCAGAGCCCAGCTGGGGAGCCAGGTAGCCAGGCTGAAAGTGAAGAAAGTCCAAACATAGATAAAGGATTCCTCACAAAACATAGAACCTAGAAATATAGGCAGCTTTCCATATGCATATGATCTCTGTTTAGCCCAGGCATTGCAGTGAAAACCAATTCTGAGTAAATGTGGTCATCAGAGAGTTTATCATTCAGCCCCTGTGGTGTAAGGCCTAAAATTAACACTCACTATTATGTGATCCCATGACATTTGAAACAAGGAGGGCATCACAAGGCCTAACCACAGCTGTCCTTCCCACAGATAAAGTCTGCACAGATCAACCCTCATTGTCAAGGGGACCAGGCACAGTTCCTGCTTATCCCCAAGTAGCAGGTTTCAGTTCCTTGCCAGCCCATGAAATTATTCAAACAAGCCAATGACACGCTCCAGCAGGAACAAGAGGTCACCTTACCCTCTTGATACTACAAAACTTGTCTCCCACAGCCCCTGGTTGTTCACTCTGTTCCCGAGTACAACCACTGTGTGGCCCCGAATGGTATGCAGTGTCTTCTACCCACAATTTGAATATATGTGACCAATAAACTGCTGCTGTTCTCATTTTTTCGGTGTCAGGTGTCACATATTCAGCCATCCCCAGAAACCTAGAGCAGAATTATCTCCCTTTCAGTTGGGTAAAGAAGTAGTAGTTAAAATAGCCCTAAACTGGGTGAGGTATTCCATGGCCTGGTTCACGTGTGACTTCTTCCTATTTATGATTAAAGGTAAAAATAAAGGGTTGATTCTTACATAGGATCCTGTATTTGGTACTCTTTAGTTGATGCAGAGAAAATGTAATGGTCAGACATTCTGAGGAACAAGCGTTTTCTTAATTCGCATGCAGTGTAGTTTTCATGGCTTCACTCAGACACTAAATACTCCCATTATGTGTGTCAGGATAATACTCAGGAAATAGTGGACACAGTTCCCATCCTTTCAGTGTAGTCCCAATGAAAATGATAGAGAGGAAAACCTCCCTTTTCAAATCTTTATTTGGCCTTCTTAAGATGTAGCTTGTTCTTGTTTATCTGATTGTTTCCTATTTCCTTTTTCACTTTGATAGTCTAAAATATTAGTTTTTTAATTTCATTTTGTGGAACACTTTATAAAAAACTACCTATTTGATATAAACATGTTCGAATTACCAAAAATGTCTTTATTATGTTCAAGAACAATGCCTACATGCTATGTCTTGTGTGCATGTGAGCACACTCAAACATACAGCCCAGGATAGGCCAATGTCTGTTCACTCCAGGCAGGCTAATGGATAGATAATTTTCAATGTTCCTGATACTGTCAAATGAAATACACTAACTAAAGCAATCACTTATTTACCTATATCAACTGCTCTTTAAATATCACTTATTCTCTGGTTCTTTATTTTTCTTCTTACACGAATACAAACACGCATATAAGAAAGAAACTTAAACTAAATAAAACCTAATCACTATTTGCCACATTGTCTGGACAAGATTGTGAGAGAATGAGAAGACACTTTAAAAATCTCCAGTTACTGGCCAGGCATGGTGACTCACTTCTGTAATCTCAGCACTTTGGGAGGCCCAGGTGGGTAGATTACTTGAGGTCAGGAGTTTGAGACCAGCCTGGCCAACATGGCGAAACACCGTCTCTACTAGAAATACAAAAATTAGCCAGGCATGGTGGCGCATGCCTATAATCCCAGCTGTTTGGTAGACTGAGGCATGAGAATTGCTTGAACCCAGGAGGCAAAGGTTGCAGTGAGCTGAGATCACACCATTGCACTCCAGCCTGGGCAACAGAGTGAGACCCTGTCTCAAAAAAAAATAATAATAATAAATAATAAAAACATCCCCAGTTACCTATAAACACATGATCTAATTAGACAATCTATTTTCATTGTATCTTTGGCCCAAAAATGGTTTAATAAAATTACAGTTATAGTAAATTACATAAATTAAACAAGTAACTGCATCCACAAATGTAAACAGTATTGGCAGAATGATACTCTCTTCAAACTGGACAATGTTTAAAAATATTTATATATATTTTTGACTTGAGAGCTAGCAAGTGAGTATTTTATAGTTGGAAAGTCCTTAAATTCTCACCTAGAAAAATCTCTCAGGTTTATTTAAACGAAAACAGTCTAAATATATGGCACCAAAAAAACTTTAAACCTAAAAACCTTGGAAATTTTTAAAACACAAGGATAAGCCAAGGTAGTTCTAGCATACACAAACAAAAACTGAGCATGTCTGCAATATTAATAAGAGGTAAGGTAGAATTCAAGGTAAAATGAGCTAAATAGGACAAAGAAGGTCACGTTTTATTGGTAAAATGTAAAATCTACAATGATGATATGAATGTCACAAACTGCAAAGCATTAAAATGTATTAAATGAAAAGTCTTGTAAATCAAGAAAAATTGAGAGGACATAAGCAGTGGAGGCTTTAGTGCATCTTTTCTGCTCTTAATCAGATCAAGAAGAGCCAACTTAATAAGGATAAAGAAAATCTAAGTAATATATTAATTGGATTATTTCATAATTACACAGTACCTATTAAATTTCCTACTCCACACATGATCTATATCTTCTTCAACATGCCCACAGAACACTCAAAAGAGCTCACTATGTGTTAGGCAGAAAGAATACATCTAAAGAGAGAGAGAATATAATATGGACCATATTCTTTGATCATAAAGGAATACATAAGAAATTAATCAAAATAGAAAACAAAAACAACTACTTAAGAATCTATGTCACTTTCCTAAATTTCACTCTTAGAGCCAAATACAAAATCAGAGCAAAATTAATGAATAGCTGGAAAATAATTAAGAAAGGGTAAATAAATACACAAAATTGAGTATGGGTTCTTGTAAGAAGGTAGGGCATATACATTAATCCTAAATTAGAAAATATTATCTTTGGCCAGGCACGGTGGCTCACACCTGTAATCCCAGCACTTTGGGAGGCCGAAGCAGCAGATCACAATGTCAGGAGATCGAGACCATCCTGGCTAACAGGGTGAAACCCTGTCTCTACTAAAAATACAAAAAATTAGCTGGGCGTGGTGGTGGACGCCTTTGGTCCCAGCTACTTGGGAGGCTGAGGCGGGAGAATGGCGTGAATACAGGAGGTGGAGCTTGCAGTGAGCCGAGATCGCTCCACTGCACTCCAGCCTGGACGACAGAGTGAGACTCCGTCTCAAAACAACAACAACAACAAAAAAGAAAATATTACCTTTAATGCTTGCTGCAACTTGAATAGGAGATAAACCCATTGGTACTCATTTGGAAGAGAAGGCATGTCAGCAGCTGGTGTAACTTCACATTAGAAGACCTTCTAGTGAAAAAATGTAGTTTCTTGTCCTATCAAAACAAGATGTGGTCTCTTGGAGCTTTCATGTATACCTTTGTACTACATCTTGCTCAGTAGCTCTTGCTTTTTCCTGTGTCTGTAGAAACAGAAAGAAACCAGCAGCCAGGTTGCCCTCCATTCTTTCTTTGTTACATCAAAATCAATGGTTCTAGAAATGAGTAGCTTCTTAACTATGCCAAAGAAGACTAGTCATGCAGAGTCAAAACTAGTTAGATGAGTAATTTTAAAAGATGAGCTTCAGAAGTTGTGCTATTAAAAAAATAAGAATCGAATTAGTGTTATAACAACCAAAGAAACATCAGTCAGGGATTGAGAAAACTCTGCATAAAAAAAAATCCAACGAGTCTCAAAAATTTTCCAAAAATTGATTTGTAACTTTCTGCTACATATATAAATTAACATGAGTTACTACACAGAAATGTATGTGATATTTGTTTGTATTCATAGAAAAATAAGGAAAATATTTCTTTTAATTTTTTTCACAAGTATGTAAGTTGCCTGACAGCATATGACATTCTTTTTCTTTATTTCTCTGTTGCCTAGAACAATATCTCGTAATTTATAACAAGTTAATAAATGGTGAATATATAAAATAATAAATAAATGAATTAAATCTTTAACTCTTGGGGACAACATAATGGCAAAGTTTGAGCTGTAACTGGTAAAGCATATTCCCTTGATGCAAACAGGCAAATCAACAATATCAAAATGGCATGTGTGAGACAAATTTCCTCCAGAATTTTGGTGGGATAAAGAGATGAGTGGTCCATTTTATCTTACAGTTCTCCAATAGCTATAGGAGGACATAAAAAGGATATTCAATTCAAGTGACTAGGGTCTGTGCTGTCTGCTCACAAGTTGCTCCTAAAAGGATACAATTCACATTCAATTCACTACTATTTCTCAGAAGAGCTTTTGGGATTTATATTAAGAACCTTTTTATGAATTTTCAGATATAGCTAATTAGCATAAGATCTTCAGATGAGTAATACAGTCACTGTGACTGCTTCTTAGCTTGCTTAATATGTGGAACCCAGACTACTAGTGATAACAATGCAGGTTCCTGATTGGCTCCATTTCCTCTATAGATGTCATACAGATGTTTGCTGTGTCAACTGGAGAGAAGGAGATAAGTCAACTTTAAATCTGTTGCATGAATAAGCCACAAAGAAGGGGCAGGTAGTCAGACATGCTCTGGGAGGGTGGGGAGCCAGGCAGGAGGTCAAGGCAATGGTGTGAGCTAGGACAGAAAGTGAAGAGGTTACACACCCCACCAAGCGGGACCTCCACCAAGATCCTCAGAGCTGGAGAAATTCCCAGCTAAATAGGGTTAAGGAGCTCATGCTTGTGTTATAGTCCCCTTCAAAGAGCACAGGGAGCCATCTTGTACCTGCTGGTTTCAACAGGCGCAACTTCAGCAATAGAGCATACCCCCTGCTCACTCCTATTCTCTGTTTCTTTCTTACTTTTACACTTTTTCTCTCTAATTGCTAAATAACTTGCAATGAGAAATATTAACTTCATTTTGGTTGTCCTTTGCATAAAAAGTCAATCACTAAACTATGCTAATCACCGTAATAGGACTTACACACTTAACAAAGCATTATGATGTACAATTCCACAAAAATTTTGCCTGTACTCTATCAACTGCATCATTTATGTTGTTTGTAAGCCCTAGAATCTATTACCTTAAATGTGCATAGTAAGACTGGACATTTTCTGTAACTTAGCAACTGCTGCAAGCAAGCATTTAAGAACCATTGCAAGAAGATTTAAAAAAGCCAATTGACCGATACTCATTTGTCCTTTAAGATGTAGCCCATAACAATTTGGATCCTCAGACATTCTTACCGATTCTGAGCTAGATAGAACAACTTCATTCCCTAGCATAACTACTCAGATTTCTGAGGGTAAGTGAGCATGATGTGTGATTCTTTATAAACACAAATGATACTTTCAAATCAAGGATTGCAAGCAAGGAAAATATAATTATTACCAGATCATATGCATTGCTTATGCTAGAATATGCAGTACAGTGAGGGCCATTCAGGAAATCATACATGAAATTACTACATATCTAGTGCGCTTTTCTGGATGCTATCTTCCTCCTCTCTTCTTCCCTCCCTTCCTTCCTTCCATCCTTCCCTGCTTCCCTTCTTTTCCCCTCTTTTCTTCCCTCCCACCTTTCTTCCTCCATCCCAGGTCCCCTCCCTCTCTCCCTCTCTCATCGTCCTTTCTTCTTTCCATTCCTTCCTGCTGTCTTTCCTTTCCTTCTGTCCCTCCTCCCTCACTCTCTCCCTTTCTTTCTTTCTTCCTTTCTGCTTCCCTTTTTTCTTTCTTCTCTTCTTCCCTTCCTTCTACCTTTCTCTCTCTCTTCTTCCCTCCCTCCTTTCCTGAAAGGGTAAATAAGCAAATAAATTTTCAGACACTGACATTGAGCACCATGCTTTATGAACTTTTCTTCTAGGACTTTAAGGACTACACGTTTATTGCTTTTGTGCACTGAAACTATTATTTTTCTTTGCTAAGTTAGCCTTTCCGATAATTTTAAGATTTAATTTAAACTTTGCATCTCATTCTAGGTCACTGTTATCCATTTTGTATGCTGAACTCACAGAACCTAAGAATCTATATTTGGCAACCCATCATCAGCTATCAAGGTTGTCAATTTTAAGTCTTTTTCATATTATCATTTTCCATATTCATTCCTTGCTTATGTAACAGAAAAATTTGTATTTCTACCTGATATATATATGTCCCACTATGCCTAGTGCAACACCAACATTGCAACACTTAATAAGTGCTTATGGCCTAGGATAATTGATTGTCTATGAAGCTGACTGGGTTCACACATTAGTGACACTCAGGAAGAAATAAAATAAGAAATGCTGAGCCACGATTTTACACTTCTTTGGGGATCCTGTAGACAATTAAAAGTTAAGGAGACCATAAGAGGAACGATTGATAGATTTAATTTTATGAAAATTAAAAAGTAATGTACCCCAAAATAATAATAATTAAGTCAAATTGTGAACAGAAAAATTAACTACATATAAGACAAATAATTTTAAATATTATTTATATACATAAAGAAATAATATCAATAATTTAGAAATAAATATTAGGATTATTTTACATCTGTGGAATACATAAATATATAAAATAGACTAAGATCCATACCCACGTTGTGCTTACAGTCTGGAAGAGAAATGCAGAATACATTGTATAAATAAGTAAACTCTAAGATAGTCCTATTTTCTGACTGTGGTCCTGTGGTCTGGGTCCTTGGAAACAGGACTACCTTAGAAAATAGGACTACCTTTAAAGGATGCTATTTGCTTAGAAAACAAACATTCTGATATCCTTTCCCATTACATGCACACACACACACACACGCACACACACACAAACAAAAACTCCTTGAGGTGGGACCTGACAGAACACTGGTGAGAAGTACTAAACAGTATCCACACTTCAGGTACAGCCAATTAGTGTCATCACTCTGTGTGGGAATGAGATGGTCAGGCAGGAATGTGCAGCACAACTGCATTTTTTGGAACAAGGCTGTTACCTCTTTAGAGCAAAAGACATTAGGGCATGCAAGCAGGAGATGAAAGGGTAAGTTATTTTGTCAGAATAAAAGATGATAGATTAATGCTCTATTCCTTTTCTGAGACAGTGAACCATAATTAATGATATAAAAAGTACTCTTCATAGCTATATTGTGTCCTTTTTGAATTCCTTGAAAAATGACGCTCTGCAAATGGGATGGCACACATAGTAAGTTTCAATTAGTCAAACCCTAAAGTTTGTAGGTAAATGAGAGATGAAAGTATATTTTGCCTCAACCTGTTTAGTTCAGACACTAAAACACAAAACCTCCACCAAAGCAAAAATTCTTTTTACTCAAAGATGAAATTTTCATTTAAAGTAAATTATGCCATTTTGGTCATATTATGCCAACATTTTACTAAATTAGAATATCCTAAGTCTCTGTGAGACTGGATTGGCTAGGAATACATCACTGTAGATAGCCCAAGCAAGAGAGAACATGAACAAGCTCTGTCCTAGACTAAGATTTCACTAACCATTCAAGAGAATAGGATATCCAACTGTGAATTTCTAAGGTGGCAATATGAAATACTTTTTATAAAATGATTGATCTATGTTTCAAAGAAAATTTCTTCTCTTGAAACCTGAGCAAAGTACTTGAGGCTTTTCAAAAGTACAGCATATAGAATATTAATACTTTCCTATCAGTTCTTCAATTTACTCCAGTAAGATGGAGAAAAATCTCATTTTAGAGGAATCAGCCACATTTTTAAAGAGAAGCAGCTGATTTTCTTTGACATATTTAGGTTTATTGAAAGTCCTCTCATCATGCTAGGCGAAATAGTTAAATAGTAATAGATCTTTCGTATGAACATCAGATTTAGTTTTAAAAGCCCTCTGGTGAAGCTCAGAGTCCAGAATGCTCCAATTTTACTAACATTTATAACTATACTACTTTTATGAGGAAAAATATCATTATTTGAGTTTCAGTTAGTAAACATTTCTGAGGTTCAATCAAAGCTTCTCAGAGAATAAATACTTCCAACCAAAGGGCACACTGAGATTTTTAGAGCAATTCTTCTCAAACTGCAGGTTTGAATGATCCACGAGACAGAGTTTGAGTGACCCATGGCCCCATATGAAATCAATTTGTGAATTAAAACAGTATTGCTTTTTTACTGAAGTGTAATGCAATTTGATCGAACAGAACAGAATAGAACACAAAAGATAGAATAGAATAGAAAATAGGAATAGATCAGAATTTATCACATATAAAGAAGGTAATTACAATCATAGGAAATAGATGTGGTAGGGGGCATGGTGGGAGGAGAATGGCATATAGAATTCTCAGTGTTTGTTCTAATGTTCATTAGAAGGTAATGAACACAAAGAATGAGTTTACTTCTGAACATTCCAAGATGCAGTGCTGTTTTAAATAAGAAGACAGAAACACGTATTTACGTGAAATGCTAGCAGTACCTAGTTTCTACATTCATCCAATAAGCACTGACAGGATGGCCACTTGCTGAGCCCTCTGCTGCTGCTGGAGTCCTAAAGCTGGCAGGGTCACATACCCTCTCTTCAAGGAGACCATTGCAATGAGGGAGATCACCTTCTATACCCTCTTGGGTATTTTGTTACTGACCACTGGCTCTTAGACTCTTCGTGCAATGGAAATTGACATGAGGCCAAGCAAGTTTTCCCGAACAAAGTTCATTGGGGTTTATGCTAGAGCACAAAGGAAACAGCACAGGAGAAAGGGTTCTCCAGCTGGCTCTCTAAAGGGGGCCACCCAGGGCCTTTTATTGGACAGAGTAAGGAGTTTGATGTCAAGGATCTGCCTCCTGGGGTGATCTTTCCCTTCTTCCTGGATGTGGTATTGAAGTCTTAATGCATGCTCAGTGGGTTCAAGGTGACAGTGTTGCTCATTACTGCCACCCCAGGAAGGTTGTATAAGGATCATTCTTGGTCTTATGCACATGTGAGTGGTAGAATCAACTGTCTTAGTGAAAACTTTTGTTCAAATGTTGCTTATCTTAGCTTCTTAGCTGGGAATGCAGGATCTTGTGGTTAACAAGTATGGAACATATGTTGGGGGGTGTGTGATGGTTAATATTAGGGGTCAACTTGATTGAATTGAGGGATGTCTAGATGGCTGATATTGTTTCTGGGTATGTTTGTGAGGGTGCTGCCAGAGGAGATTGACATTTGAGTTCATGTACTGTGAGAGGAAGACCTAACCTCAATGTGGGTGGGCATCATCCAATTGGCTACCAACGCAACTGGAACAAAGAAAGCGGGAGAAGATGAGATAAGTTTCCTTGCTGAGTCTTCTGGCTCTTTCTTCTTCACATGCATGATGTTTGCTTCCTTCCACTCCTCCTGCCCTTGGACATCAGACTCCAGGATCTTCGGACTTTGACCCTAAAACTTGCACCAGCATCTTCCCTGGAGCTCCTAGGCCTTCTGCTGCAGACTTAAGGCTGCACTGTCGGCCTCCCTGGTTTTGAGGCTTTCGGACATGTACTGAGCCACTACTGGCTTCTCCCTTTCCCCAACTGTGGTCAGCCAATTATGGGACTTCTCTTTGTAATCACATGAGCTAATTCTCCATTATAAACTCCCTTTTATATATTCATACATTCTATTGGTTCTGACCAATAGGACAGTAAGACAGGGTTCTCTATCTGGAGAACCCTGACAAATATGGGGGACAGAGGGTGGGAGCTAGTCCCATCCCTACTATGTCTCATTTCCCTCTGAGAGATATTACCCTCCTTATTCTTTTCTTTTCTTTTTCTTTTTCTTTTTCTTTTCTTTTTTCTTTTTGATAGAGTCTCACGCTGTCACCCAGGCGGCTAGAGTGCAGTGGCGCGATCTCGACTCACTGCAAGCTCCGCCTCCCAGGTTCACGCCATTCTCCTGCCTCAGCCTCCCGAATAGCTGGGACTACAGGTGCCTGCCACCATGCCTAATTTTTTTGTATTTTTAGTAGAGACAGGGCTTCACCGTGTTAGCCAGGATGGTCTTGATCTCCTGACCTCCTGATCTGCCCTTCTTAGCCTCCCAAAGTTCTGGTATTACAGGTGTGAGCCACTGTGCCCAGCTTATTCTCCTTATTCTTAAGGGGAAGCAGTGGGGGGCGGTCAGAGGTCTCATCTTCTGAGCTGCTTTCTGCTGAAAAGAGTAATCATCTCCACCTACCTTTGGAGGTTGTAAAAACTCCTTGCTGACTGACCTACTGATTTAGATTAGTAAGGACTCAGGTTTTCCTGGGATGGTATGGGTTAGAATTCTTGTGTCACCATTAGCTTGACTTGAGACTGTTGAAGCCTGGCAAACACAAACTTTACCAAAAGGTTAAAAGGACCCACATAGCCACATAACCACAACAGAATGTTCACTAAGGATATAAAGAAAGGCAAAAATGAAGTAATATCTGGTAGGTACCCTTCAATGGAGCCCCAGACAATTTGAGCAGTGGGATTATTAAAGTTATGTAACCATGTAACCTGTTGGAGGATGACATCAGCCCTTTGTTCCATCTCCCCAGAAACATTAATGAAGAAACAACAAGCGGTATTTGCAACAGCACATACTTCTACTTTTCAGCCAGTAGGTAATCCAAGGATAATCAGTCATCTAAGACCATCAAAGCCAGATAACCTAATGACTTTTGTACGAGTTTAAAACCCTGTCCTGTTGTGGCTGCCACAATGAAGACATGGCTGTGACATATTATATGATGACATTGTTGTAAATTATTCTCCCGGCTAGTCCCACCAGTGAATCAACTAAGGTGACTATTCTGGCAATCAGCAGCTCCATTGCTCATCTGTACCTTCTTGATGACAGCTGAGTGCTATGGGGGTTATTGAAGAATAATTTGATATTCTTAGGAGGAAGAGGAGTGTGACCTAATCCACAGTTCAATTGCTACTTATATGATTGGTATCAAGACATTAAACTTTTATCCCTTTCCCATTTACCATTCCCAAGAACATCAGTCCATTAGCTAAGCATAAGAGTACTGGGTAAGAAGAGATGGTAACTAAGGGACCCAAGGATGGGTGATTAGAAGGCAGCCATAAGAAGTACTTGTCATTGTCTCCCTGGTTTTCAGTGTCAGAAGACAAGGGTATCTGTGATCCCATGTGACAACCCATGATATAATTTGTATATTTGTTCCTGCCAAATCTCAGGTTGAAATATCATCCCTGGCCAGACATGGTGGCTCATGCCTATAATCTCAGCATTTTGGGAGGCTGAGGTAGGAAGGATTGCTTGAGGCCAGGAGTTCGAGACCACCCTGGCCAACACAGTGAGACCCCATAAATTATAAAAAATAAAATAAAATAAAATAAACATAATCCCCAATGTTGGAGATGGAGCCTGGTGGAAGATATTTGGGTAATGGGGGCAAATCTCTCATGGCTTGCCCTCATAATACTGGGTGAGTTCTCACAAGTTCTAGTTGTTTAAAAGTTTGTGGTACCTCTCGTTCCCTTGCTACTGCTCTAACCATGTGATGTGCCTGCTCCCCCTCACCTTCTGCTATGAGCAAAAACTCCCTGAGGCCTCCCTGGAAGTCAGGCAGATGCTGATGTCATGCTTCCTATACAGTCTGCAGAACCATGGGCCAATTAAACCTCTTTTCTTTATAAATTACTCAATCTCAGTTATTTCTTTATAGCAATGTAAGAATAACCTAACACAACCCAGGTAGCTGTGCCACCAAGGCTGTACCCTCTGGAACTCATGCCATGTCCCAACTGCAGTTGGAAATCATGCACATAAAAAGGGACAGAGCTCAGGGGTGAGGTTAATCACATCTTTTAGTGAGCAGGTGCGGCTAAGGATACTGAGTATGTAGCTCCCTCTTGTAGTATAGTTACAGATGGGTATCCTGTAAAGAGCACAAGAGTTGTTATATTAGGGTAGCTTGGGATCTACATTGGCATACCAGGTCACGACTGATGGATTAAAACATGTTATAATTCTCAGGTTAATGGATGTTGAGTGGATGAGATGGACTAGGTTCACAAGAGATTTATTGGCTCTGTAAATAGAGTGCTTTTGGACCAGGGACTATTCTGCTGGTTGCTCCCACCAGACATTTTTATATGCCTCCCCATTGACTTGTTAATGACATATGCAATAGTCTGATAAATATTTGGTGTGGGCTGAGACAATGTTTGAGTAAAGTGGAACAAAGAATTTCCCAAGCTTTGTTTATTCCATATTACCATAGGGGAAAATGCAAGCACCAGGACAAGAAGTAGCAAGGTCAGTTCCATATATTCAGCAAGGACAAAAGAGATATTTACCAGGGGAGGGGGCTAAGCAAAGTGATAAAACAGCAGCAGCAAAATAACCAGTATCATAAAAGAAGCTATCAGTCTCAGGCCCAGCCACCGCGTTACTTATCTGTTTATGAGATAACCCTCTTGAACAGCTACTTAAGGCCCTCCACTGGCTCGCAGGAATAAGACGGGCTTTTCAAGCATGCCTGAAAATATTCAGCAGAAAAGAGTTTTAATCTGGAAAGGTTTGCCCACCTAGGCATTCCTTGTAAATTGACTGTAGTTGGAGTCACCAGGATCACTCAGTAAGGACCTTTTCATTTAAGTAATAGTTGGTCCTCCAGGGAGCCCACTTTCCAAGTCTTAAGGAAGACCTGATCTCCTGAGTTAATCTGGATAGAGGCTGCCCCAGTTCTGGCAGGGGATGGCAGAATGTTGTTTCCTTATTCTAAGAGTGCCTTCTGGACCTGCCCTGAAAACATTAGGTGTTGTAGGTTTTGATCCAATTCTCCATCTAACAGAAGATTAGTAGTGAGAAAGGGCATCCCATAAATTATTTCAGAAGGACTGAGATTCAGGTCTACATAAGGGATTGTGCAGATTCTGAGAAGTGTGACTAAAGCATTTAATCCACAGTTTATTGTTGGGGTCCACGTGTTTCCTAAACAAAGGAATGAACACACAAGACAACACAAGACAAGACAAACATGGCGGCCGCCTCGAATGGCGCGCTCTGCTTTATTTTATACAGTCATTTGTGGAATGTTGCCAAGTCACAAGACACATTGTTGTTTTTCTGACCTTTCCCTGACTTTCTGGATTTTCAAGATGTTTACACATAAACAAGCCCCCAACGCCCTGCTTCGTTTGCAAGAGCAGGACTTACCAGGAACGCCCTGCCTCATTTGCAAGAGCAGGACTTAACGGGAACGTCTCATTTGTGAGCACATAGTCCTCTACATTTCCCCTTTCCTTATTTACAAGTTTGAATATCTTTTAAAACCATCAATACGTGTTGGGCTCGCTGGGATTCGGTGTTTGCCCTTTGGCACTGTCTCCAGCAGACTGTGAAAATGACAAAGGCAAGAACAACAATCAATACATTACTAGAAACAGAGGTCAGCAAAGTTTTTACAGGGCTCATAGGGTTCAAAGACGTCAAACTTTGTGCAATACCAGTCATCAAATCTGCACCAGTCAGCAATGGTAACTGATTGCGAAATGTTTCAGAAATGTTCTGTGTTAATTCTTGTATTTCTAGGGAAAGATTATTATGACCAATTAAAAGTCTCTTTATCTCAGTCCAGTTATGTACAGTGCTGTTAAAAGGAACAGGAGTAATACAAAATTGGGTAGTGTTCCAATCACGTTTCAACAAAGCTCGGGTATTCAACACTGTTAGCTGATCTCCCAACCAAGAAACCACTTGCTCCAGATTATCCACTCGTTCAGTCAAATGAGCATCTATGTCTCGTTGCTGCTGCCACAACAAATGTGATTGTTCATGCCATTGTTGCACAAATTCTGCATTTTGTATACTCTGGTGTAGAGCTAATCCAGCAACAGCGGCGGTGGAAGCAATTGCTACAAGTCCTATCACCGCGGTCACGACGATTCCAACCATCCTCCGACTGCGGTGGACAAGATCTTGCATAACCTTGTAAATTTGAGTAACCCCAGCAGATTCACTCCAAGTACGTGTTAAGTTTATAGGTAGCCAGGTTTCTTTTCTGGCTCCTAGTATATATAAATCAGAATGAGACTCATTCCAATTATTATTCCACCAAGTAGTATTTATACAACTTAAGAATGTACAATTGTTTGTACAGTTAACTACCCCTGTATTATTATCCCATTTAAAAATTCCTGTCAACAACAAGTAAGGCTTTCTTACACATGCAAAAACATATCTAGAACTATTTCAATGCAAAGATATATGGAAAGGGTTAGCAATATTAGTAAGATTTAAGGACATGTTTCCCGTGAAAGTGAACATTGGTTTACCAGCAGCTAGCAACTTCCAAATATGACCTTGTATTTGTGAGGTATTAGCCAAATTTGGCATAGGGGGTGATAGACCACCATCATGCCAAGTAATAGTTTCATTGCCATCTGCAGAAATGCTGTGATTACCTTTATGCCAACGCAGGTTGACATGGCTGAATTTAGTCTGAAAATCTCCATGTACACTCCAATCTGTAACAAGGTATTTACAACTCTTCCTTTTTACTTCTAACAAAATCGTGGCCCACTACTTCTACATCTAGTCCACTCTAGTTGGGAAACACCTCCGGACACATCAGGGATAGGGCATAAAGATAAGGTACTTGGCAGAGTTTCATTAAGTACTGCAGTATGATTATACTTAAAACTTTGAGCCACAATAATCATAGTAAAGGCAGAGATATGACTATGGTTATAGCAAACAGCCCCAGCCTCATGAGAAAGATGCAGACAATGTGGACTACTCCCAAGACATATAGGTAACCCTTCAACCCCAAATTGATATGAACTATTTACTGTGCCAGTGTCTAACTCAGGATCCTGGTTTAAAAAAGGCAATGGCATCCAAGCAGTATCATTGGTAAATACTGGGATTTCTCTGTCTCCCCAGGCCACACCTTGATATAAGGGTGGAAAAGGAATATGAGCCCAGTATGTAAATTCTCCAGCTGTTACCTGACAATTTACTATGGCCAGCATAGCCAGGAATAAAGTCAGTGGGGTTTTGGGCTGCCCAGCTTGTTGAACAACCCCTTCGGCTTCTTAACTTTTTCAGTTGTCCCCGTGTCGGGGGCTCTGCACGTCGAGTTCCGAAGGTGAATGTTCTCTGAGCACTCAGATTTAGCTCCTGGAATTCCTTCAGGAACTCTTCAGATCGGCTCTTCTTCGCCATGGCACTGTTTCAACCCTCGAGATGGAAACCACTCGTCTCCGGCACCTGTATGGACAAGAGCATAGCCTCGGCCCCACTGTAAAACTTTTCCTTTTAAATATTTTCCTTGTAATGAAGGATAATACACCCAACAGATTACTGTTTTGTGGCTTTTCTAAAGGCTGTTGAAAATGTTTCACCGCTGCAGATGGCTGTAATTGGCGCCAATGGTTGAGAAAATTTAAAGTATAAAGGGCTTTCAGAGTTTGATGTTTTGGGGAATCTCACCCATCTCCCCCTTTTTGTTTTAAAAGTTATAATTTTAAGGTAGCATTGGCTCTTTCAATAATTGCTTGACCTTGACTGTTAAATGGAATACCAGTGGAATGATGAATATGGTATAAAGAGAGGAAGGCAGCCAATTTGCGAGAACAATAAGCAGGGGCATTATCAGTTTTTAATTCAGCAGGGACTCCCATAACTGCAAAGCAAATAAGTAAATGAGTAATAACAGAGTCAGCCTTTTCAGAGGGTAATGGTGTAGCCCACTGGAAATGTGACCACATATCAATAGTATGATGAACATATTTTAAACGACCAAAGGAAGGAACATAAGTTACATCCATTTGCCAAATGTGATTTTGTTGAATGCCTCGACTTAAAAAAGGTGCAATAATAGGAGCACAAGATGGGCAGGCTCTGAAAATAGCTCGGGCTTGATGGCGTGTTATAGAAAATCGCCGTTGTAATCCTAAACTATTAGTATGATGTAGTTGGTGCTCATCCTGAGCCCGTTGGACACTGCCAATAAGTAAAGAATCAGTGTGACTATTGCCAAAAGATAAAGGTCCTGGCAAAGCTGAATGAGAACGAATATGAGTGATAAAAAAAAAGGGGGGGAGCAGTGCAGGAAGTAAGAGTAAAATAATTTTTGTAAAGGAGTTTGAGGAAATAATGGTGTTACATATAGGCCAGTCTTGTAGAACCATAAGAATGGCAAAAAGTTCTCCTTGTACTGATTCAAATGGATAGTGAGAAATTTTTGAATTGTCTGAAGTCCAGTATCCAGCCTTTCCATTGCTTGAAGCATCAGTAAAAAAGGTGGGACCTTTAACTGGAGTGTAAGAGATAGGATTATATGGCAGTAAAGAATATTGTTGCAGAAAAGCAAATAATTTATTTTGAGAAAAAGAACCAGTATACTCAGCGCAAGCCACTTGTCAACCCTTATGAATTTCCAACAGAGATTCAATGTATTGATTAGATAATCAGGTAATAATTTTTATAGGGTCAGCACCAAGCAACTGACAAGCTCGATGTTGTCCTTTAATAATTAATTTAGCCAATTTATCAATATATGGGTGAATTTTTTTAATGGCTTTATTAGCCAAAAACAGCCACTCCAGAATATTATTATTATTATCTTGGTGTAAAACGGCCATTGGCAAATGGGGAGTATGAAAAAGACACAACGAAAGTGGAAGATTGGGTGTAATATAATCAAGGTGAGCTTCACTAATTTTATTTTCTACAAATGACAATTTTTCTTTTGCTACGGGGGATAAAGTCCCCATAGGTTGAATACAAGTATTTAGAGCTCTAAGATCAGTTAATAAGTGCCATTTTCCTTTTTTTTTTTTTTTTTTTTTTTTGACAAGACAAACACAGGGGAATTCCATGCAGAAGTATTTGGTTCAATATGCCCCTCGGCCAATTGTTCCTTAACTAAATTCTTTAAAGCCTTAAGTTTTTCTTTAGATAATGGCCACTGTTCCACCGAAACAGGAGTTGTAGTTTTCCACTTCAATTGTAAAGTTTGAGGCTTGTGGACAGTGGCTAAGAGTTTAAAGGATTGTAGCCCATTTTGAACATCATATTTTTGGCAGCTGAAGAAATATGAGGAATGCTTAAAAAAGCACCAAATTGTTGTAAAAGATCATGGCCCCAAAGGTTAATATTAATGGGAACAATATAAAAGAACACTTTTCCTTGCTGTCCTTCAGGTCCTACACAGCTCAGGGGCTTGACACCTTGGTAGACTATAGAAGCAGTACCTAGGCCGGATAGAGTAACTGATACTTGTTTCTTTTTCCAATGGTCAGGCCATTGAGTCAAACATTATTATATACATCCGCTCCTGTGTCGACTAATCCCTCAAAAAGTATCCCATTAATTTGCAATGAACATAAAGGTTTTTGATCAGAAACTAAAGTTTCTCAGAAAACAGTTTTCCCAATACTACTGAAACCTCCTTGACAAGACACATCTCTAGATAAGAAAGGAAAAAAAAAAAAGGCAATAAAAGCAATTGTGAAGGATCATGGCGGAGAGATAGGAGAAACAGGAGCAGCGGTACCTTGCAATTTTAACAACTGTTGTAACATCTCTAAAATGCGCTGCAAATCAGAATTTCCTTCAGATGAAGGAGGCATTAGCTCTTTTTCCAATTCCTTGTCCTCAACAACTGGGGCGTAAATATGTTCCTCTCTAGGATCATTCCTCTCTAAAGCTTCAGATGCCTCACCTCCTGTGGCAGTATCGCCATGCTCTGAGTCAGTTTCAAGTAACTCTAATGCCTGAGTAATGGAACTACACAAAGTCCACAAAGTCAGAGGCATTGTTTGCCCTCTCTGGTGAGCTCAATGCAGGACTTTAACCACTTGTAACCATTCCTTTCGATTTAACTGCACTTTCGTTTGATATTGAAACCAATAACAACGTTGTTCAACATGGGCAAACAATCGCTTCAAAGTCTTATGTTCCTTAACTAACTTCTACTCCGATAGACATCAACATTCCCTGGAGTAACCGCAAACATTCAGAGGCCAGAGAGTTGGAATTCCCCATAATTTTCCCGTGGGTCCCCCTTTCTTTATTTACCTGCCTGGAGTGTTCCCCCTCCGGTTCCTTGCTCTCGTGGAGCCACGGACCCTGCTCGCTGCACCAGATGTTGGGGTCCGCGTGTTTCCTAAACAAAGGAATGAACACACAAGACAACACAAGACAAGACAAACATGGCGGCCGCCTCGAATGGCGCGCTCTGCTTTATTTTATACAGTCATTTGTAGAATGTTGCCAAGTCACAAGACACATTGTTGTTTTTCTGACCTTTCCCTGACTTTCTGGATTTTCAAGATGTTTACACATAAACAAGCCTCCAACTCCCTGCTTCGTTTGCAAGAGCAGGACTTATCAGGAACGCCCTGCTTCGTTTGCAAGAGCAGGACTTAACGGGAATGTCTCGTTTGCGAGCACGTAGTCCTCTACAGTTTATGGGTCTCTTGAAAAAGCTTTGCTAGGATCATTTTAAGATGATTCATCTTTTTAACTATCTCTGATGATTGGGAATGCCAAGATGCATGAAGTTTGTAGTCTATCCCTAAGGCTGTTGTGAGGCGCTGGGTAATCTTAGCAACAAAGGAAGGCCAGCCATCACTCTGGAGAGAACTGGGAAGTCTGAACTGATATACTATCTTCTTTAACAAAGGTTTACAGCCTTCCACTGCTTCCTCTATGTGGGTGAAAAAAGCTTGGCTCAACCACAAACACTAGCAGGTACCTGTATCCTGACTTAGAGGGCAGTTGAGTGAAATCTTCTTGTCAGTCCTCTCCTGAATAGGTTCCTCTTGCTGAACTTACTTAAAGAGGGAGGGATAGGATGAGTTTAAGGGTTAGGTACCCAACTCACAGGCAAAGGTCACCCATTTTATAGTCTTTCTAAGTCCTTGTCCAGTAATTATTCTATGGACTATGTCTCATAGAACATCCCTCTCATAATGAGTGGCATCATGGAGACGCTTGATGAGCTTCCATTGTTCAAATCCAAGGATACGGATCTTACCGTTGTCTGTGAGTCATCCAATAATATCTCCCTATATCTCCATCTCTCAGAATTCTTCCCTTCTTGCTGTGAAGATAGCAGGCAACTGGGGATTTTAGAGGGGATTACTATTACGGCCAGGGCACTCTTAGGTTCTTGAGGCTGAGTTGCCTGCTTTGTAGCCCTATTTGTCCTATTGTTCCCTTGGCTAATGAGGAACCCATCTCTCTGATGGCCCTTACAGTGAATGATTGCCACTTGGTGAGGAATCTGCACTGCTTCCAAGAGAAGCAAGATTAGATCTTGATGCTTGATTGGGGAGTTTTTCGCTGTTAATACTTCCCTCTCCCTCCATATGGCTGTGTGGGTGTGCAGCATGAAAAACTCACACTTTGAATCAGTACATAAGTTTAACCTTTTGCTTTCTCCCAATTTAAAGCTCTGATTAAGGCAGTCGGTGCTCCTTTATATGCTGAGGTATGAGAAGAAAGGGCTTTTGCCTCTATAACCTCATTTAGACTCACTACTGCATATCCTGCCTTCCTAGTCCCTTCTCCCATAAAACTACTACCATAAATATAGTATTCTGTCTCTGGATTATTAAGGGTCTTATCCTGTAAGTTGGGTCTGCTGGAGTATTTTTGTTCTATGGCTTTTATGCATTGATGCTATAAAGCCTCATCATCTACAGATGGGAATAGGGTCCCCCGGGTCAAAGTCTGTTATACCCTCAGAGTGATGTTAGGGGTGTCTCATAAAAGAGCTTGGTATTTGGTCAGCTTCCCTCCAGTGAGTCAATGGTGTCCTTTGACTTCCAATGCAGTTTGAACCTGATGAGGAGTGATGACTTCTATATATTGCCCCAATGTCAACTTGGAGGCTTTGTTAACCAATAGGGCAGAGGCTACTACCGCCCTCAGGGTAGGCCATCTTTTTATGACTGGATCTAATTGTTTTAAGAAATAGACCACTGACCTCTGGGAAGAGCCCAGCTTCTGGGTTAAGACTCTCAGAGCTATTACCAATCTTTCACAAACTTAGAAGGTAAATGATTTTTCTAAATTTGGTAGCCTTGGAGCTGGGGCTTGACCTAACTCAGATTTTAATGCTTCAAAAGCTTGTTGGCACTCTTTATCCCAGTGCTTGGGGAATCTTTCTTTCCCTTTTATGGCCTCAGCAGTTCGGCCATTAGGTTATAATTTGGAATCCAGATGTGTCAGAGAACTGCCATTCCCAAGAAGTCCCAGAGTTGCTGTTTGGTTTGTGGAATCAGCAATAAAATGATTGCCCTTTTTTGACCTGTGGCCAGTATGCAAGCTTCTGGGGTCAGAGTAAATCCCATATATTGAACATTTTGTAAGGAAATCCAGGTCTTGATTGGGGATGCCTTATGTCCTGTTCAACCAGAACATGTAGGGTTTTAATGATGTTAAAATTTGAATCATGACATGTCTGACTGGCAATTAACAGATCATTAACATATTGACATAAAATCCCATTTCTCAAATTTAATTTGCTTAACTCCTTTGCTAACACATTTCCAAAGAGATGAGAACTGTCTCAAAAACCTTGAGGAAGTATGGTTCATGTATATTGGGTGTCTTTCTGGGTATTGGGGTTCTTCCATTCAAAGGCAAAAGAATATTGGAATACTAGGTATAGGAGCACACAAAAGGCATCTTTTAAGTCTAGCACAGTGTGATACTGAGCATCCCTGGGTATCTAGATGAGCAGAATGTATGAGTTTGGAACCATTGGATGGATTGGAATGACTGTCTCATTAACAACCTGCAAGTTCCATACACAATGGTATTCTCCATTAGATTTCTTAACAGGGAGAATTGGAATATTGCAAGGGGACAGGCAGGATTTAATTAGCCCATGTTTCAAAAATTTGCATAGCAATGGTGGGATCCCTAGTAGTGCTTCAGATTTGAGGGGGTATTATTTTTTCCATGGACAGTACGCACCAGGTTTCAAGCCTGTTTTTATTGGCCAATCCCAAGACAACAGTTTCCCATACTGAGGGTCCACTTGTTTCTTGTTGTCTTCAGGAATGCATTTGTTTCAAACTGTGACTGTTCAGGAGTGCCAATAAGTGAATTCCTTGTTCTAGCCCCATTTCTAATTGAATTTTGATCCCTTCCAAGGAAATGGTGGCTCCAATTGTACTTAATAAGTCTCTACCTAACAATAAATTGTGACATTTGGGAACATTCAGGAATGAATGAGTAGTAATAGCAGACCCCGCCTCACAAGCAAGAAGGAAAGTAAGTTGTCTTACTTTAGACCACCTGTCTATCCCTGTTATGCAGCTACAATTGGAAAGTGGGTGGACAGACAGGGTAAAGAAAGAGTAGGTGATTCCAGTGTCCACAAGGGACTCAGTTCTTCTACCTGCCATGTAGAAGGTGACTTAAGGCTCTGCTAGAAAGATGATGATGGAGCAAGTTAAAGTCAGATCCAGGTAGGATCTTGAGTCACATTACTCAGTGAAAGTATACCTCTCATCTGAGAGGTTAACAATGAGGGTGGGATTGGCTAGGGTTGTGGCTAGCCATCCTGATTTAGGATGATTAGGTCATTCCCTCTTTCAATATCACTCCTTCCTGAAATATGCACATTGGTTCTGTTCAGTGCTGGCTGGGTGCATTCAGTTGTCTGGTCTTCTGGGTCTCCTAGGGTCACCCTTAGATGGCAAATGAATCAGGGAAGCCAAAAGCTACTCTTTCTTGGTTAATCTTGTTTCTTTATTAGCTTTCTCTCTCCTGTCCCTATTATTGAAAACCTTAAAAGTCTCTGTTACCAGGGTCAACAGTAGGATCTGGGGGCCTGTCTCTATTCAGCTTTCTCCTGATGTCTGGAACAGACTGAATAATGAAATGTGAGGCAAGCAGTGCCCTCCTGTCTGCTTACTCTGGGATAGCATTGGTGTATTTTCTGAAAGCCTTCATGATACAGTTGAGGAAAATTGCTGGAATTTTCTCCTCTTTTTCCTGAATAATCTCTCTAACCTTATGATAGTTCATGAGATTTACTATGCACTTGTCCATTGCCTTAGGAAAGTAATAAAATGACCCATTCTAGCTTTGTCAGTAGCATCTTCATATCAACCTACTCAGATGACAGCCTTGTGGTGGTTCATGGCCACTGGGCAATCTGAATACTCTCTGGCCTTTCTTAGTATGTGGTCCTTTTTATCAAAGGTCAGCAATGTGTCAAAAGCAGTGACATCCTGCCATGTCAATGAGAACATTAGGTTTGATGTAACAAACTCATCTCTAAATTTGTCATAATCTTCTGAAAATCTGATAAACTTTTGCTTTCATATCCCCAATCTACCATCAAAAAGGGAACATTAACTCTTGTAATTTATCTTCTCTCCTCAGTCACTTCTCTAAGGAGAGAATATCCCAGGGCTGGTGACTGGGTAAAAGTAGGTGCCAACTTGGAACCTGATTGGAACCCCACTGATGATGTGCTGGGGCCTGCATACCTTCAGAGGTCTGATTACAGTATGGTGTCAGTTCAGGAACCAAATGGGTTGGTGGAGTTGGGATTCACTGGGTGGATTGATCAGAGACTGAAAGAGCAGATCTGTTAGCAAGTCTGGTTTAGATTTATTTGGTGGTGGCCAAGGCATGGAGGCCACACACACATACCTGACAGGAATCCCACTATTTTGGATCCTGATATAGTTTTATAAAACCTGTACATAGGATACATCCCATATTTTTGGAACATTTTGCCAAACAGGTCCACATGCAAAATGATATTAAAATTAAGGAATCCATTCAGTGGCCATTTCTTATGGTCTCTAGGGTGTACTAGAACCAGACCATGCTGCAAAATAAAATTAACTTCTTTTTGTTCAAGCCATCTAGCATAAATTTGCCCCAATTAGAGATGATGCATTTCAGCATGGAACCTTAGAGTATGCTGAGAGCAGTGCCCACTACTATACATTTGTCTCCCTCAGTCAGAGGAACATGGGCTGGATGTAGACCCTGAGAAGCGGCATCAGTGAGGAAGTAGGAGGACTGTTGATCCCACACAGTGTGGTAGTATAAATCACATAAGAGGACCAATCAATGTAGCAAAAGAAGAGAGAGAACTGATCCTCTTTTGAAATTGAAGGCAGGCTTATATAGTTCCCTCTACCTCCTTGACCTTACCTCAGGTCCAAGTCCTGTTTGGAGCCTGTACTCAGTGGTGACCAAGTGAGAGTGGATGAGATTGGTTATCATACAAGTAAAAAGAAAACATGGTTTAGGGCATAGTTAATCGAGGATTAGACCCACATACTGTTTTTTCTTTCATAAAGACAACACACAGAACTGAGAGGACTACACATTCAAAAAGACAAACAGTGAAAAGCTCACAAGCCTCCCCTCCCTACAAGGAGCTGCAAAGGGAAGCCAAGTAGTAAGGAGTTTTATTTAGAGTTGAAAAATTCAGATCCAGAGAGCCAGAGTTTCTCCAACCACTTAAGCCAGGGAGGGGTGCCACCCATTTACTGCCTGCTGGGTTAATCAATCCTGGGGAATCAATCATTTCAACCCATTTTCCATGGATGTCTATTAAGGTGACTCAAACCAGTAAAACTAAGGTAAAGTGAGAAAAAGAAAAAGAAAAGGTGCACCAGAAGAAAAAAAAAAAAGACAAAATAGAAAAGAAAGAAAAATGTTTTCTGCCAAGGTGAAGCCAGGAGCCCTGGGAGGCTGGAGGAAGACGCACCACTCATGGTGATGTTGAATGAAAGGTTCAAGCAGTCAGTCATCAGCAATAAGAGAAGTTGTGTTCAGCCACCCTAATGGCCCTCAAGTCCCTGAGGGGAAGGGAGATATTACCCTGGTCCCTTTGTGGTCACCTGGAAATATGTTACTGTACACAGGTTCTTAGGCTTTTCATGCACTAGAAATTAACATGAGGCCATAAATTTTTTTTCACACAAAATGTATTGGGACTTATGCTTGAGCACAAGGGAGACAGCACAGAAGGAAGAGTTCTCTAGCTGGCTCTCCAAAAGAGGCTGGCCTGGGCCTTTAATTGGACTGTGTAAGGGGTTTGATGTCAGGGATCTCTGCCTCCGGAGGTGATCTTTCCATTCTTCCTGGTTATGATGTCCATACATGCCTGGCCCACGTTAAAGTCTTGGTTATCCTCAGTGGGTTCAAGATGATGGTGTTGCTCACTACCACCACCCCAAGAAAGCTGCCTAGCAGTCATTCCAGAGTCTCATGCACATGTGGGTCATAGGATCACCTGCCTTGGGGATGATTTATGGTGAAACGTTGTTTATCTTAGCTTCTTAGCTCAGTGACACAGGATCCTGAGGTTAGCACATACGGGAAAAGGGGGGGATTGGGGCTGTGTGCTATCCCTAACCTCTCCCAATTTCTCCTCCTTTCTTCCTTCTTTGTTGCTTCTTTTTGTTTTTTCCTTTCCAGTTCTTGGTGCCCCCAACGTTTTTTCCTCAGTACCTTCACTCTAAATATACTGTTTTGATTTTCTCAGTCTCCCAAGGGGCTCTGATTTCTGCCAGTAGCTAACGTAAAGAGTATCATGCTATTCTCTTTGAAAAACTTTCTGTTTTAATAGGAAGTAATCTTACTTGAAACAATTAATTCTTAAGTGTGTATTGGTATGCCTAAGACACAGATTAATGGGATAATTATTTTCTAAGATGGGGAAAAGGGTTTCCTGGTATACCTTAGCTTAAACCATAGAAAGACATACCTACAATGTTAATAAAATGGGGTCCAATATAGCCTTTTATTGGCCTCAGAACAGTTATGTTTAAAATCAATTTGGCCTGAGCTGAGACAACTATGAGGCAATTTGGACTAACCAATTTGGATTAATCTAAGACATTGTTGTCTAAAGGTGGAGGATTCCTCAAGATGTAATATAAAATCCATATGTAATTAATTAAAATGTTGTCATTAATATAAAGACTCAAGATGTTTGTATCACTAATGTACAGCTTTTTAAATAGCCCTAGGGATCTTTTCATCTAGATCAAGGAAAAATAAATCACTAGGATGCAAGAAACATGCATAAATTTCATATTTTATTTAGGGAAAATGCAACTCTTTCCTAGTGTGGACATTAATCAAAGTTTTAGGTGCTACTTATAGCAAAATTAATAATATAATAAGGATAAGTTTCTAAGAGTTTAGAAATTAGTCTCTCTATTCACAGTAAAGTAGGACCTAGAGGGGGAAAACATGGTGAGTTCTCTTGTGCTTCATGTCAACCATCTTCATGAGGTGAAGAAGGTTTCTGGTCAAGAGAGCAGAATCCTGAACATGCGTGTATACCCTCAATTAACTTATACCAGCTTCTCATGTTTCTTCATCCCTGGGTGATTCACAAGCTCTCTTGATTCCCTTAACCCATATCTATAAATAGGTCCTCATTAAACTCTATTTTACTTCTGATACAGGAGATAGAAAGAAATTATTTAGGCAGACAGTGAGGGTAAAAGAGTCCTCGGCAGGGCTCCCTTTCTAACAAAAAGCAGCCCCAAAATAATTTCTTTCCTAACAAAGAGCAGCCTGAAAGATTGAGCTACAAACATAGATAATGAAGCTGGAAGCCTGCACGGGTGAATGACGGCAGCTGTGCCCATAGAAAAGGGTTACCTGGGGGGGCCAAGCATATCCAACGTGAAGGCTCCATCTTCCCTTTTTTGGTTACCATGTGTACAATAAAGGAACGGGCAACATGGTGCCAGTCAGGCAGAGAACCCATCTACATAATAAAAGATTAGGGTGGAGGCAGCCAACTTTTCAAGCCCTATGCAAATGGCACACCTAGTCCTAACCATTGTTTTGTGCCCTATGCAAATGGCACACCTGGCCCAACCAATCTTTTGTACCCTATGTAAATCAGACACTGCGTCCTCAAGCTTATCTATAAAACCCTCTGCATTTCACCACGGAACTGGCGACCCATTTCTATGGGACCCTTCTCTTCTACAGAGAGCTCTTCTCATTCTTTTGCTTATTAAACTTCGGCTCTTAAGCTCACTGTTTGTGTATCTGCGTCCTAGTTTTCCATGGCCATGAAACAATGAATCTTTCGGGTATGACCCCAGATGAACGAGGCTGCTTCGGTTTGAGTAAACCACTGTCTTCCTTCAAGGCCCTGGATGAAAACAATAATGATCAAGCAGAAATAAATCTTAATTGCTTTAAAGATTTCACTTCAATTCCAAAATACATCTCTAGTGAAGGAATCTTTTGGTCTCATTCTGGTAAACCTGATAAACATAGACGAAGAGCAAACTGAAAGACTTCCTTTGTGCTCATTCTACCTGAGCTTTCACACAAGAATCAGATTCGAACCTCTTGGGTTAGGGAAAGCCAGTCCAGAACATGCCAGCCAGCAAGAGGAGGTAGAGAAGAAACAAAAACATGCTGATCCCAAAACCCAAAGAAGGATTGGTTCAAACGAGAAAATGTTTTATTCTTTTTAGCATGCACCAATGTCACTTGAAATGGGAGTGGACGGGGTGGACCCTACATTTTCATATATCTGTCTTATTTAATTTGACATTAGGCACATGAAATATTGTGTAGTATAAACACTTCTGAAAGATCTCCAAAAACTAGAAATGATTTTAAAATGACATAAAATCAAAGTAAATGGAAGCTCTAGATTTTGCTTTCACCCCTTCAGTGGGTTTTCTTGCGCCCTCACTCCAGAGCATCGTGGTTATGACAAATATTTTCAGGAGAATCAGCTTACAGCATAAGAGCATCTACTGATCCTCACTTTGGCAGGAATCGCAAGAGGAACAAGAAGTGTCAGGAGAAGAGAAGCCGCATCCATCTGTCCTTGACTTCTTTGTTCCTTACATTTAAAACACGGTGGTCAATAAAATGTACATGGCATAGAGCAAAATTTCTCTTCCTTGTTGATTACATTAAAATCCTTGACTGGGCCATTCCTCTTAGAAGGGATGAAAAAAGATGAAATCTTCCATCCACCTAAACACTGACATCCTACCTACATCACTCACTCTTTCAGATAATATTTCCAAATTTTCCACTTTCCAGTGATATTTAGGTTAGATAAGAGTTGGGAGACTCTCTAATATCAAGGAAAGATAAAACATTGATTTTCATGCCTATTCCAGGGAAAGTAGGGGGGCCAATAAGATCTAAAAAGATAAAAAGACAAAAAGGTGGTGGAAGGAAAAATCACTTCTCTCTGCCTGACTACTTGAGCTAGAACATTAACCTTTTCCTGATCTCAACTGGGACTTACACCTTTGTCCCTCTGGTTCTCAGAACTACACCACCACCAGCTTTCCTGAGTCTCCAGCTTGCAGACAGAGAGCAAATCATAGGACTTCTCAGCTATTGAGGCTGAGCTTCCATACATAAGATAACATACAATATGTAAGTTACATAAGCCAAATTCTTACAATAAATCATGTGTGTATCTTACTGGTTGTACTTCTCTGGAGGACTCTGACTAACAAAACTGTTTAGTAGCTCTATATAACTTGAGAAATAGCTATTATTTCCATTTTGCAAATGAAGAAAACTGTATTCAGAAGTTAGGTGGAGTCTAAATTTACCCAACCAGTAAGGGGCACATTAAGGACTTGAATCTGGGTGTCCTAGGTTTTCTTGTTTCTTTCTGGTTCTGTATTGTCTGTTCTACAGGGCATTCCAGAGTATAGCCTTACCTCACATATTTTCAGTTTATCTCCCACTCACTTGCTACGTAAGGCTTCCTTGTGTTTCTTTCTTTCCAAATGCCTTCCCATCTCCACTCCTATCTCTGCCTGTCAAGGTACTATCCATCTGTCAAGGTTTAATCTCAAATATCAACTATATCAAAAAGGAGCAGATCTCAGCCTTGTTTGTACATTTAAAACACCTTTAAAGTCCTGTCATTCTGCCTATAACCTGTGCCAATTAAGTCAGTATCTCTGAGACTGGAGATCAGATATTAGTAGTTCATAAAGCTTCCGGGTGATTCCAATTTGTAGATAAAGTTGAGAACAACCACATCAAAATAATTCCTCATCTCATTACCAGCTGCTTTTTGTCAAAAAATTTTCCCATTACTTTTATATAATGAAACTACATTTTACTCATTTTTGTTTTCTTCCTGCCCTATCTCTAGCAAACAAAATGCCTTCCATATTTAAACCTCAATAATAATCTATTTAATTTAAATAAAGTGGATTTACCCCAAGAAGCTAGAGAAACAAAGAGTGTTCTAAACACATTCTATAGGAAATGATTTGTGGTTTTTGTCTGGAAAAGCAACTTGAACTTTTGGCCCAAAGACATCCATTATGCAAAAACATAATTACGTCTGTCTTTTAAGACTCATCTTTGTGGTGTTACGGGACTTATAGTTTTTAGTTGAGAGACTTTAAACTTAATGAATATATGTTGTAATTTACCACTCAAAGTAATTAATAATTTGTACTGAAATATCTCTTTCATCTTAAAGACAATATTATAATGGACTGAAGCAATAGCTGTCATGCATTGGGCATTTATATTTCCAAGGAAGCCAGATGAGGACAATTTATTCTGATTTGCTTCATATCTTTCAATACAATGACCCTTGCTTGTTGGTACCTCAGAACTGTTCTCCTACTGATATAGCTGTTCTTAACACCATCCTCGGTAGTAGTAGCATCCTCTTCATCGTCATTATCACTTCCTCGTTATTGATCTCTTGATATCATTGTTGCTCACTTTTACTTTTGCAAGTAGCTTCCTACCTAATCACCTGTAGTCTCCATTTTCTAAACTTTCTTCCACATTGTTTCCGTAAGAAGTTTCCTCTGTTATAGATTTGCTTAGGTTAGACACCAACTGGAAAACCTTAAATGTCTCCATATACCTTTAGAATCATCTCAACTCCTAGTATCCAACTTCTAATAAGATATGGTGTTTACATAAAATTTTGGTAATTGCTCCTGTAAAATACCCCTTGTTCATTACGTTCTATGGAAGTTCAGTCACCTTTCCCTGAAAATGTTGTAAATATGTTCCACTATTTCTATTATCTTCCTGAGAAAATCCTAACATTTCATTCAGATCACGTTAAATATATTAGAGTACAAAATATTTGCAGTCTTTGCAATAGAATTAGTATCTGTCTGTCATGATCCTTTAGCACTTCTCTTGTTCTTCTAACGCAGGATTATGATTGAGACTTAATGTTTCATTTGAAATGTCCAGATATATTTAAAAATTTGTGTGTGCATTCAATTTTCCAGATGTCTGTCTTTCAGGATCTCAAAAAATCCACCACCACAAAATGAGCAAGAAACAATGATCTCCAATAGTATTTATTTGTATACCTCCCAAATTACTTGACTACATCTTTATTCAGACTATAGTTTCCTAGACAACAAGTTCTGACTCTTACTTATCTTTGTATTCTTCTCAGACTTTGGCTTAAAATATGTAAGAATGATTTGTAAACAAATGGAAATTGAGTTAGTTTCATAAAATATTGTGGGCATTTATTTGCATTGTGTGGTTTAAACACTATGTAACTTCTCTCTAGCTGGTTGGACTAAATACATACAGGAATGAGGTAGCCAGGGCAAGTGAGCAATATCATAAGAGAATCTTCAGTGAAATTAGTTTAATAAACTTGGGTACTTATTTCCAGAATCCAGTAGCAGACATATAAAAATAACAGTGGAATTCACTGTCAAAAAGATATAAATTCCTGAGAAAATAAAAGACTCCACTGATTGGGAAGAAATGTACTTTTTTTCTATAAATTTCATGAATTTTATTTTTCTGTATTCATCTCTATAGCACCTAACCCAGTTCCTTGAGGTAATTGGTATTTAATATGAATTTATGGATTGCATGTTTAACTAAATAAGTGAGAAGCGCATGTATGGTAGAAGCAGATACATGCAATGGAGGTAAATTGCTGAAATTGGCAACTTTCAACAGAGTGGTGAGTTTAGCTCTTCTTCCCTAGAAAGGGAAACTATGCCTGAGTACAGAAACATTTGAAAACGATTTCCCTTACCCCTGCCATATAAAGATCAGTGAGTTCTTTTTTCAGACCACACACCTTTGCAGTGAAAATACTAGGAGAACAATAGGCAATATTCTGGATGTATTAATAGCTGAAATTCAATTCTGTTTGGCACCAATTTTTTAGAGATGTATTATTACAGGTAAATAATGGTATAGCATAGACGGTTATTGTAGGGATAAAATTCAGACATAAATGTAAGAGCGTGCTTTGAAACAATGCTTAAACTCCAACCTTCAGTACTTTTTTGACCTTTTCCTAATTATTTCAACATTTCTCTATTGATAACACAAATGAATAAAAACTTTGTTAGCTTAAATTCACCATGATCCTTTTGGGAGGACACTAAGACTGAAATAGGTGAAAGTGAATTATGACAATGTTTGGTGTCCAGGCTAACTCCCTATCAGTACTAACATCTCCTAAATGGAAACAACAATTTTGAGAGCTGTAGTTGACTTTCCACCACCAAAGGACACCCATGATGAAGGAATTGGAGTGTGAGATTTTCCAGTTAAAAACTGTTTGTTATACCTTTCCTGTTCTTCAGATGAACAGCACTTCCAGTGTTGAATTTTCCCATTGACTGCCACTGCTGTGAGAGCAGTGAAAACAGGATCGCATTAGCAGGAGGAGCTTCCTAATGACATTTTCTAAAGACAATAAAACCCACTGTGGATTCTTAGATTGATGTGATGCATGACATAGTTTCAGGACAGCCAGAGATGTGTCTATTGCACTAGCGTGTTTAGTACAGAGGTGGATTTAGAAAGCTTCATCCAGTTACCTCCAGGAAAAATCCTTCATCTCAGTGGCAGCAGCTGTCCAATTATAGAAACAGTAGAAAGATGGCTCACTATTGGGCTTATCACGTTAGCCAAGACAGGCCAGAAAACCCTAATGTTCAAGGGACCTGCATATGGCCTGTACATGTGGACTCTGCTCTGATCCAGGGCCTGTTAGTAACTGTCATCATGTCACTATTTCAGATGCTTGAGAAGAAAAATTTTTCAAATTTGGGGCAGAAAAAAAATAATTTTTTAAGTCTTGTGATTGTTTTGGAATGTGATATATGCAAATTATCATGGTTATTATTAAAGTTTTTTTTTTTTTTTTTTCTTGAGACAGAATTTCTTTCTGTTGCCCCAGGCTGGAGTACAATGGCATGATCTCAGCTCACCGCAACTTCCACCTCCCGGGTTCACATCATTCTCCTACCTCAGCTTTCAGACAAGCTGGGACTACAGGTGCCAGGTGCCCACCACCATGCCCAGCTAATTTTTTGTATTTTTAGTAGAGATGGGGTTTCACCATGTTAGCCAGGATGGTCTCAATCTCCTGACCTTGTGATCCGCCCACCTTGGCCTCTCAAAGTGCTGGGTTGTTAAAATATTTTATGTTTGGCTCTTTCCACCCAAATGTGTCATGAAAAATACCATTTACCTTAAGTGAAACCTTATTATGGAAATCTTTAGTGCTACAGAAGTAAAAAAATCTTGATTTTTTTGTAGCAGAGGTTCTCAAATTTGAGCATGCACTGGTGTCACTTAGAGCGCTTGTTAAAACACATATTACCAGATGCCACCACAAGAGTGTCTAATTTAGTGGATTTGAGGGAGGAACTGAGAACTTGTATTTTTAACCATTTCCCAGCTGCAGTTGATGATGTTGGTCCAGGGACCACACAATGAGAACCACTGATATATGGAGATATGAATCATACTTAGGGAAGATGGTAAGCTATCATTTTTTAAAATATGTGGAATTGTACTATACGTGGAATATCTTGGGCTTTGGAGTCTGTTTGGTCATCCTTTTTTTTTTTCTACTGCTTTGATTTGGATGTTGGTCCCCTTCCAAAACTCAGGTTGAAACCTAATTCCCAATGTTGAAAGTGTATCCTAATGGAAGGCTTTTGAGTCATGGGAATAGATCCCTCAAGAACAGATCAATGCTCTTCCTTTGCGGGTGAGGGAGTTCTCACTCTGTTAGTTCCCATAAGAGCTGGTTTTTAAGAAGAGCCTGGCATCCCCCTTCTCTCCCTTCTGTCTCTCTTGCTTTCTCTTTCCATGTGATCTCTGCACGAGCCCACTCCCGTGAGCCTTCTGCCCTGAGTGGAAGCAACCCGAGGCTCTCACCAAACGCAGATGCCCTATTTTGAACTTTCTCACCATCAGAATTGTGAAACAAATAAACATTTTTTTCTTTATAAATTACTGAGCCTCAATTTTTTTTTTAAGCAACACAAAAGTTATTTGCTATCTGAGAACAGAATAGATTTTCTCCACTGTAGCCACTCTCTCTTCCTGTGTTCTTACCACCAGGGGCAGTGGTTGAAAATCAAGTAAAAGGCTACTGACTGCTTTGTATGATTCAAGTCAGCTCTGGGAATGAAATAAGAACTATGCTTTACACTATTTTAAATTCAAAATGATATAACATGTTGTTTTAGCCTCTGCTTTTTTTTTTTTTTTTTTGAGACGGAGTCTCTCTCTGTAGCCCAGGCTGAAGCGCAGGGGCGTGATCTCCATTCACTGCAAGCTCCGCCCCCGGGGTTCACGCCATTCTCCTGCCTCAGCCTCCCGTGTAGCTGGAACTACAGGCACCCGCCACCGCGCCCCGCCAATTTTTTTTGTATTTTTAGTAGAGACGGGGTTTCACCGTGTTAGCCAGAATAGTCTCGATCGATCTCCTGACCTCGTGATCTGCCGTCTCGGCCTCCCAAAGTGCTCGGATTACAGGCGTGAGCCACCGCGCCAGGCCTAGCCTCTGAATTTTTAAAATGAAGAGTGATTTTTCTTCTGTTTTCTTTCTCTCTTTCTCCCTTCCTTCCTTCTTTCCATTCTTTTGTTCTTCTTTACATTTAGGTTTTGAAGTTTCACTAAAGAAGTTCTTGGCCGGGCGCGGTGGCTCAAGCCTGTAATCCCAGCACTTTGGGAGGCTGAGACGGGCGGATCACGAGGTCAGGAGATCGAAACTATCCTGGCTAACACGGTGAAACCCCGTCTCTACTAAAAAATACGAAACACTAGCCAGGCAAGGTGGCGGGCGCCTGTAGTCCCAGCTACTCGGGAGGCTGAGACAGGAGAATGGCATAAACCCGGGAGGCGGAGCTTGCAGTGAGCCGAGATCGCGCCACTGCACTCCAGCCTGGGCGACAGAGCGAGACTCCGTCTCAAAAAAAAAAAAAAAAAAAAAGAAGTTCTTCATTTCCTTTTCTAAGCATTTGTCCATAGTTAGCATTTGGTGAAAAGTATTCACAGATCATGGCCTTAGGATAAATAATGGAAGAACTTAAACTTTAGGCATAGGCAGGTGAATAAACACACACACATTCACACATATGCTTAACCACACAGTTCCCGAAAACCATCCTCAAATAAAAGAACTGAGATCTAATCCATTTGTTAAGAATTGCTTATTTAATGGGTTATTTCTCCAGAAGAATGATAACATTTTCAAAGTTATTTTGAATTATTCACTTATAAAAGGGGCACCAATGTTAAAATATTAGCTGAAGGTATGACCTTTCCAGAGAAGTTATATGTTTGTTTTTAGGAACTGATTTGTTCCTCATTAATACTGGGAGCCCACTCTATCTCTGGGAAAACTGGTTCTGTTCTTCAGCCATGTGAGACCCCTTTTATGAGTCAAAATCATGATTTTGGAGATATATTCAATTAAAGATTAAAATGTTCCTTTGTTAGTTGTAGAAAAATTGTTAAGGTCAGAAAGTTTCCTGGCTCCTTGGTTAGAACTAACCGTGAAAGATGAGTAAGTAGAAGGAGGAAGAATTGAGAGGAAAAAGTAAAGGCACAATATCAGATAACATTTGCTTATACGATTCAGTTTGGTTTTTCAGGTAGTTTCCAACTAAAACAATTTAATTATTCAATGACTGAAACTTACATTTAGTACTGCACCATCATGTGTTGTTAGATCAACAAATAAGCTAGAGGTATTTTCTTCAAAGACCTCTGAATACAATAAAGAAGCAAGGAAGCCAATGCATTTATGTAATTAACATTTACTTACCATGATATAACCATAAGGAGAGGTATATGTCACTTTGCTTAGGTGGAAACACAGAACACTGTGGTCCTAGTGGAAAGATGGTAATCGAAACCTGAACAAGTTAACACAGCGGTCCCATGCATTTTATTTCTATAATGATGGTTGCCAGCAATTAACTGCATGTCAGAACACAAGTGTTTATTGAGCATCGATTCATGTCATTCACAGTCATAGTCCATGGAGATATGCAGTAAACAAGTAAACCACCTGCAAGTCAACAAGTAAATTTTATGAATTGCAATAGTAATAAAAGGAGACAAACGAAGCTATAATCACTGATATGTAAGTGGTTGCTCTTGTATACAGATGTGGTCTTAGATTAACACGTAATTTTTTATGCTTTTTTGTGTACCTTTTGTTTTAGAAATATCAAGTTGATCTAATGGTTAAAACTGTCTAGACATTTCTTATTGCTATCATTTATACCCAAAGCACATAGTGTGACATGTAACAATTACTCTTGTTTTATGAGAGCTCTATCTTATCCCCCGCTACATTATTGTTCCATACCCTTCCCCCACGTCACAGCAAACACTTCCATTTCCCAACTGCACTGTGTTCTTTCATGACATTGTGGCTTTATAGGTCTTTATCTTTATGTGGAAAGATAGCCTTCATGATCCTGGTGGCCTTGACCCTGGGCCACCAAACTAATATATATTTGTCCTATAATTCTCATTTAGATTCTCTAAGAGTCTAAAATAACTCTTCCTTTTTGCCTCACTCCTTTGTATTGAATTTGCTTTCCAGAGTGCCCCATGCATATCTCACCTTCAACACATTTTACATTGTGTTTAATTTCTGCTCATCTATTGTGCTTCTCCCACAAAATATGACTCCCTGAAGACAGGTATTGTGTGTATCTCCATATCACCAGTATAACCTACGGTAATTGGCTCAAAGAGGCTCTCCAATGAATGTTAGAAAAATGAAGGTACAAATGAATTGATTATATGATGATTGTTTAATTCCTGGCCACATCATGCTGTGGTAAAAATAGTTAACACTTCTGAGAGATGAAATAGACATGCTTTTTAATATTCTTACTGCTAAGTACAACGAAAAACCCTGGGCATTAAATACAAAACAAACACCCAAAAATTTCCATCTAGAGACCTTAGAATTCAAGGATTATAATGGTTGGTGAATTCCCTGGATTTTCGTTTTTTTATTCTATTCTATTCTATTCTATTCTATTCTATTCTATTCTATTCTATTCTATTTTATTTTATTTTATTTTATTTTATTTTATTTTATTTTATTTTTATTTTATTTTATTTTTGCCATGTATATACCAGACTTGGAGCTGAAGGAGCTGGCAACCTGAAAACAATAATTAGCATGGAAAAGTAAAGCACCTGAATGCTGCTCTCTCTAGAGAAAGGATCAGGAATGGGGCAACTTAGCAAGACAGAAAACATTTAGATAATGACCACTCTAGGCAAACAACACATTTTTTTTTTTTTTTAGAAGGAGTTTAGCTCTTGTCACCCAGGCTGGAGTGCAATGGTGTGATCTCCGCTCACTGCAACCTCCGCCTCCCGGGTTCAAGCCATTCTCCTTCTTCAGCCTCCGAGGTAGCTGGGATTACAGGAATGCACTAATTTTTGTATTTTAGTAGACGGGGTTTCATCATGTTGGCCAGGCTCATCTCGAACTCCTGACCTCAGTTGATCCATCCACTTTGGCCTCCCAAAGTTCTGGGATTACAGGCGTGAACTACCACGCCCGGCCTTTTAAATTTTTTTTTTAATACAAAAACAAACTGTGGTCCCAACACCAACAAAGGCTGACTGACTCCACTCTTGCCAGGCTTTAACAAAGTGCCCTACATTTTTTGGAGGGTGCTGCTAGAGAATGCCAAGTAGGGGTCTTTAACTTTCATCTTCACCAGGAAGTAATGAGGTCCCCTCTGCCACAATGTCAGGTGGCCTCTGGACTTCCACTTCTACCCATAAGTAACAAAGTGCACTCACCTGCCTCACCCAAGTGGTATCATCCCTATCCAGTAGTAATGAGGTACTTCTCACCCATTCTGCTGAGGAGGTGTCAAAGGACACTGGGTGGAGAGTCAGGACTTTTACCCAGTGGTAAAAGGCCACCTTTTCCAGAGTGTCAAGAGAGGTCATGCAGACAGCCATAAGGAAGCTCTTCCACATGTATCAGTGAAAGCCCAGTGAGGATCCACAACTCTCACCCTCAACAATCAATAACAGGAGCCCCTTCTCCACTCAGGTGTCAACAGAGGCTCAGTGGAGAACCTGGACTTCTATCTCACATGGTAATAATGAGATCAGTGGTTAATTTTAGGTGTCAATTCAAAATATTAAAAAATACCTAGAGTGCTGGTAAAGTATTGTTTCTAGGTGTGCCTGTGGGAGTGTTTCCAGAGATTAGTGTGTGAGGAAGATCCTCCCTCCATGTGGGCAGGCACCCTCTAATTGGCTGGAGGCCCAGATAAAACAAAAAGACAGAGGAAAGGTGAACTCTATGTCCCTCTGTCTCTGTCTCTTTCTCTCTGTCTCTCTCCTTCCCCCTTCTCCCTCTCTCCATCCTAAAGATAAAATGCCATTCTTCTCCTTTCCTTGGATGTCTGAACACTAGAAACTCCAGCCTTTGGACTCTGACTTGTGCCAGTGGACCCCAGGTCCTCAGGCCTTTAGCCTCAGATTGAGAGTTACACTATTGGCTTCTCTGGTTTGGAGACTTCCAGACTTGGAGTAAGCCATGCTATTGGTATCTGTGGACCTTCAGTTTTCAGATGACCTATTGTGGAACATCTCAGCCTCCAAAATTGTGTGAGCCCATTCCTCTAATAAATCTCCTGTCATCTATATATGTATTATCTATGTATGTATGTATGTATGTATTGTCAGAAAGAGCAAACTAAAACAGAAGGTTTAACAAGATCCAGTATCTTCTGCATAATACACTAAATAGCCAGTTTTCAAATGAAAATCACTATCATACCAAGAAGCAGGAAGATCTCAAACAGAAGAATAAAGGACAATAAATATATGCCAACACTGAGATAATAGAGATGTCAAATTTACCTGACAAAAATTTTAAAGCAGCCATCATAAAAATGTTTCAGTTAGCAATTACAAAACTGGTTGAAAAAAAATTAAGAAACAGAGTCTGCAAAGAAATAGAATTACGAGGCAGAATAAAATGAATTTTTTACAACCGAAATCTATCATAACTGAAATAAAAAGCTCAGTGGATGGTTCCAACACCGGTGTGGAGAGAACAGAAGAAGGAATCAGTGAACTGAAATGTAGAATGATAGAAATTACCCAATCTGGATGACAGAGAAAAATGACTTAGGAGTAGAGGACAGCAGAAACTCAGGAGATTACAAAAAAATAAGTAAGTGTCACTAGCATCTCAGAAAGAGAGGAGAAAAAAGATAGGACTGAAAAAATGTTTGGAAAAAGTGATGTTTGAAAACTTCCAAAATTTGACAGAAGACGTAAATTTGTACAGGCTGAGCAAATCCCTAAAGATTTGTCTAAGGAGATCTACATCAAGACACAACACAGCCAAACTTCTGAAAACTAAAATCAGAGAAAAAAATATTGAAAACGATTAGAAAGAGAAAATATCTTACCTAAAAGAAAAAGAATTATGATGATATGGATTTGTTATCATAAACTATGAAGGCCAGAAGAAATGGAATAACATCATTCAAGTGCTGAAAGAAAAGATTAATCTAGAATTATATGTCTAGTGATAATAATTTTTTCAGAAATAAAGGTAAAAATCAGGATTCTCTCAGGTGAAGAACAACTAAGAGAATTTGATACCAATGAGCCTATTGCAAAAGAGTGGCAAAAAGACGCTTTGTAAATATAAAAAAAATTATGAAGAAAAGAAAACTGTGATATCAGAAAGAAGGAGAAACACACAAATACTAGTAAATACATCAGATTCCCTTCTTTTGAGTTATCTCAATTAGTTTTATGATTAAAGCAAAAGCATAGTATTGTCTAACATAGTTCTAAATTAATATAGAAAAAAATTTTAAGACAATTATATTTTAAAAGGGAAAAATAAAGGAACATAAAGAGGTATGTCTTCAATACCACTAAAGCTGGCAAAGTGACAACACAGGTTGACTATGATAAATAATCTGTATATAACATAACGTATAGAATAAACACTAGAAAACATGTACAGAAAAGTACACTAAAAATACTTTTTTAAAAAATGAAATTCTAAAATAGGGCTTAAGTAAGTCACAGGAAGGTAGAAAAAAACAGAGAAAGAAAAAACAGAGAATACACAGAAAATTTAAAAACATATAATGACAAATGTAAACCCTAACAAATAATTTCATTAAATGTAAATAATATAAAGGTATTAATTAAAAGAGATTGACAGAGTGTATTAAAAATACAACCCAATTATATACTCTCTATAAGAAACATATGTCAAATTTAATGCTATAGACAGATTGAAAGTAAAGAGTTGAAAACAGGTATCTCATGCAGACTTTAATAAAAAGAAAGCAGGGGTTTTATATGTTTTATGTTGCAATCAAATAAAGTAGACTTCAGAACAAATAAAATTACTAGAGATATAGATGTACATTATGTAACAGTAAAATAGTCAATATATTGAGAAGACTACACTATCTTGAATGTGTTTGTATCAATAAAATTGATAAACTTCCAGTAAGACCGACAAAGAAAAACAAAGGAGCTGCAGATTACCAATAATAGTAATAAAATAAGACATACTATTACAGACTTTGCAGATATCAAAAGAATAAAAAGTGAGTGCTAAAAACAACTATGTACACACACATTTTACAACCTAGCTGAAATGGATCAATTATGTAAAATAAATAAATTCTACCACAGCTCACCCAATATAAAATAGATAATTTAAATAGCCCTATGACTATTAAGAAAATTAAATTTATAATTTAAAAATCTTTCAAAGAAGAGAAGTATCTAAGCCCAGGTAGTTTTATTGGAAAATTCAACCAAACATTTAAAGAAGTATTAAGACCAAGTGTATACAATCTGAGGGAATGCTTTCAACTTTTCCCCATTCAGTATTATGTCAGCTGTGGGTTTGTCATAGATGGCTTTTATTATATTAAGGTATGTCCCTTGTATGCTGATTTTTCTGAGAGTTTTAATCATAAAAGAATGCTGGATTTTGTTGAATGCTTTTTCTGCATCTATTGAGATGATTGACAGAGCAGGAGCACCATCATCTCAGACAAACACTGCCACTTTAAGTTCCAGCTCCCTTTCTAGGCTTATGCATTTCAAGGAAATCACTTCTCTTCTAACAACAAGCAGCCAGAAAGGAGCAGACAGTAAAATACAGGTAAGACAGCTCATGCACAGAGGGACGGGAGAGAAAGTCTCTTGGGTATAACTACCACACTTCACCCTCATACAATGGGCCCCAGTAAGATGGTGGGCCTTAATAAGCACATTCTTTCCCTTCAGGTGAATTAAGAGAGGGAAGTAAAGAGCAGACTCACAGGGTATACCTTTAGCTGCAGTAAGATGTATGGGAACAGACACACAACTCTCCCTCCCAGATAGGCACAGCAAAGAGACACAGAAGCAGTCCAAGCCTCTGATAAACTCTCCCACCCCAAATCCTTAAAAACTCTTAGTCTGTAAGAGAGTGGGCTCTGATCTAACTTGGCCAGAAGCCCCTCTCAGGTTGGTTTTCTCTAAAATAAAAACATACTTGACTGTCAAACCACCTTTTCTGTTTCTTTCCTCTTTCTTTAATTCTTACAATGATCACATAATGCTTGTTTTTAATTCTGTTTTTGTGGTGTACCACATTTATTGACTTGCAAATGTTAAACCATCCCTGAATCCCTAGTATGAAACCCACTTGATCATGGTGGATTATATTTTTGATATGTCATTGGATTTCATTAGCTAGTATCTTGTTAAGGATTTTTAGTATCCATGTTCATCAAGGATATTGATCTGTAGTTTTTCTTTTTTGGTTATGTCTTTTCCTGGTTTTGGTATTAAGGTGATGCTGGCTTCATAGAATGAATTAAGGAGGCTTCCTTCTTTCTCTGTCTTGTGGAATAGTGTCAAAAAGATTGGTACCAATTCTTCTTTGAATGTCTGGTAGAATTCTGCTGTGAATCCATGTGGTCCTGGACATTTTTTTTTTTTTTTAAAGACAAGGATGCCCATTCTCACCACTCCTCTTCAATATAGTACTGGAAGTCCTAGCCAGAGAAATTAGAAAAGAGAAATAAATAAAGGACATCCAAATCAGTAAAGAGGAAATGAAACTGTCACTGTTTGCTGACGATATGATCTTTTACCTTGAAAACCCAAAGGACTCCTCCAGAAAGCTCCTAGAACTGATAAAAGAATTCAGCAAAGTAACTGATAAAAGAATTCAGCAAAGTTTCCAGATACAAGATCAATATACACAAATCAGTAGCTCTTCTATACACCAACAATGACTAAGTGGAGAATCAAATCAAGAACTCAACTCCTTTTATAATAGCTGCCGAAAGAAAATAATAAACTTAAGAATATACCTAACCAAGGAGTCAAAAGACCTCTACAAAACAGTACTGAAAGAAATCAGAGAGAACACAAACAAATGGAAACACATCACATACTCATGGATGGGTAGAATCAATATTGTGAAAATGACCATGCTGCCATAAGTAATCTACAAATTCAATGCAATCTTCATCACAATACCACCATCATTCTTTACAGAATTAGAAAAAACAATTCTAAAATTTATATGGAACCAAAAAAGAGCCGACATAGCCAAAGTAAGACTAAACAAAAAGAACAAATCTGGAGATATCACATTACATGATATCAAATTATACTATAAGGCTATAGTCACCAAAACAGTGTGATACTGGTATACAAATAGGCACAATGGAACAGTATAGAGAATCTAGAAATAAATCCAAATACAGCCAACTGATCTTCAACAAAGCAAACAAAAATTTAAAGTGAGGAAAGGCATCCTTTTCAACAAATGGTGCTAGGATAAATTGGCTAGCCACATGTAGGAGAATGGAACTGGAGCCTCATCCCTCACCTTATATAAAAATCAGCTCAAGATGGATTAAGAATTTGAACCTAAGACCTGAAACTATAAAAATTCTAGAAGATAACATTGGAAAAACCCTTCTAGACATTAGCTCAGGCAAGGATTTCATGAACAAGAACCCAAAAGCAAATGCAATAAAAACAAAGATAAAACCTGGGACCAAATTAAACTGAAGAGCTTTTGCACGGCAAAAGGAACAGTCAGCAGAGTAAACAGGCAACCCACAGAGTGGGAGAAAATCTTCACAATCTATATATCTGACAAAGGATTAACATCCAGAATATACAATGAACTCAAACAAATCAGTAGAAAAAAACAAACAGTCCCATCAAAAAGCGGGCTAAAGACATGAATAGAAAATTCTCAAAAGAAAATATCCAAATGGCCAGCAAAACATGTGAAAAATGCTCAACATCACTAATGATCAGGGAAATGCAAATCAAAACCACAATGTGATACCACCTTACTCCTGCAAGAATGGCCATATTTTTTTTAAAAAATCATAAAAACAGTATATGTTGGCATGGATGCAGTAAACAGGGAACACTTCTACTCTGCTGGTGGGAATGTGAACTAGTACAGCTGCTATGGAAAACAGTGTGGAGATTCCTTAATGAACTAAAAGTAGAACTACCATTTGATCCAGCAATCCCACTACTACATATCTACCAAGAAGAAAAGAAGTCATTATTAGAAAAAGATACTTGCACACCCACGCATGTTTATAGCAGCACAATTCACAATAGCAAAATTGTGGAATGCACCCAAATGGCCATCAATCAACCAGTGGATAAAGAAACTGTGACATATATATATCTTATATATATATCTCATATATGTCTTTTATATATATAAAATATATATGCTATGCAGTCATAAAGAAGAATGAATTAACAGCATTTGCAGTGATCTGGATGAGATTGGAGACAATTACTCTAAGTGAAGTAACTCAGGAATGGAAAACCAAACATCATATGTTCTCACTGATATGTGGGAGCTAAGCTATGAGGACGCAAAGGCATAAGAATGATACAATGAACTTTGGGGACTTGGGGGGAAGAGTGGGAAGAAGGTAAGGGATAGAAGACTACAAATATGATGCAGTGTATACTGCTTGGGTGATGGGTGCACCAAAATCTCACAAATCACCACTAAAGAACTTACTCATCTAACCAAATACCCCCTGCACTCCAATAACAGGTAAAAATAAAACAACAACAGCAACAACAAATATATTCAATCTCTTTCAGAATCTCTAACTGGATGGGACACTCCCCGATTTATTTTATAAAGTTAGCATTATTTTGATACCAAACCCAGTAAAGGATGGTACAAAAAAGAAAACTAAAGAACAATATTTATTGTAAATATAGATACAAAATCTTTATACAAATAATAGAAAATAGAATTCAGCAATATATAAAAATAATTCTATAACATGAAAAATGGGGTTTCTAGGAATGCAAGACTGGCTCTATATTTAAAATTTAATCAATATATTCCACCATATTAATAAGCTAAAAAAGAATATTATATGATCATATCAATTAACACTTTAAAAATTGACACAATTTACATGTGTCAAATTTATGTGTTATTAGAATATACGTGTTCAAATCTATGTGGTATTAATAGGAACATATATAGACATATAGGACAATGAAACAGAATCAGAACCCAATAGCAAACTCACCCAAATATACTCAACTGCTTTTTGACAAACACGCAAGAACAGTTCAATGGGAGAAAGATAGTTCTTTTTTTTTTTTTTTTTTTTTTTTGAGACGGAGTCTCGCTTTGTCGCCCAGGCTGGAGTGCAGTGGCCGGATCTCAGCTCACTGCAAGCTCCGCCTCCCGGGTTTAAGCCATTCTCCTGCCTCAGCCTCCCGAGTAGCTGGGACTACAGGCGCCCACCACCTCGCCCGGCTAGTTTTTTGTATTTTTTAGTAGAGACGGGGTTTCACCATATTAGCCAGGATGGTCTCGATCTCCTGACCTCGTGATCCGCCCGTCTCGGCCTCCCAAAGTGCTGGGATTACAGGCTTGAGCCACCGCGCCCGGCCGAGAAAGATAGTTCTTTCAACAGGCAGTGATGGAGAAATTAAACATCCATAAGTGAGAAAAAGAAAAGGAAGATGAAAACATTGATTTGAGTCATATACTTTATATAAACATCAACTTAAACCAGACCACAGACATTTTTAAATGTAAAGCCATGAAACTTAGAAAAAACTGGAAACTATCTTTTGGATAAAAGGGGCAAAGAGTTCTTAGACTTGACACCAAAAGTACAATTCATGAAGAATAAACTGATAAATTTCATTTCAGGAAAATAAAAAGTTTGCTCTGCCAATGATCCTAGTAAGAATATGAAAAGACAAGATACAGAGCGACAGAAAAGAAGCTATTTGCAAACAAAACATTCACACTGGTTAACAAAAGACTAATATCTAGACTCTATAAAGTACTCTCTAAAGTCTCTAAACGAAACAATCTAATTAGAAGATGGCCCCAAACATCAAGAGAAAATTCACTAAATAGGCTAAATAATTGAAAGTAAGCACAAGGAACTGTTCTCAATATTATTAGCCATCAGAAAATGAGAATTACCATGACAATAAAATATCACTATATACCTATAGGAATGACTAAAATAATTATAACAACACTAAATGCTGGTGAGGATTTGGTGAAATTGAATCACTCATTTAGTTGGGAATGTAAAATAGTACAGCCACTCTAAATAAAGAGTTTGGCAGTTTACAGCTGGGAGCAGTGGCTCACACCTGTAATCCCAGCACTTTGGGAAGCCAAGGCGGGTGGATCACCTGAGGTAAGGAGTCCAAGACCAGCCTGACCAATATGGTGAAACCTCTTCTCTACTAAAAATACAAAAAGTTATCTGGGCATGGTGTCGGGCACCTGTAATCTCAGCTACTCTGGAGGCTGAGGCAGGAGAATCACTTGAACCTGGAGGGGGAGGTTGCAGTGAGCTGAGATTGTGCCACTGCAGTCCAGCGTGGGTGACAACAGCAAAACTCCGTCTCAAAAAAAAAAAAAAAGAAAAAGAAAAAACAAACAAACAAACAAAACAGAGAGAGAGAGTTTGGCAGTTTATAAAATAAGCTGAACAGGAAACTATCATACTCAGTGCCTAGTATCCCTAATAATCACCATGAGGGCACCAGCATGAAATGACTTTCTTGGCTTCTTACCTGATCCCAGTGGAGGATGCTCCACCTTCATGCTCTTTACAAGCAGAACTAATAATCTTGCCAAACAGAGAAAAGTCTCTTCCACCATTTTATTGTGTAGTTTTCCATTGTGCTAAGAAGTGGTATTGTCTTGTCCTGTGAACTTATAGTAATTTCAGGGTTTCTTTTGACCATTATTATGGTTTTTAATCAGTCAAATATCTACTACAACCCTAACAAATTCTAATAAGATTTCAAGGGCTTTCTGCTGCATAATCACCTGAGTTATATACTATCCTGCTCTCAGAATGCAGCTTTCTTTTTTCTTTGACCATTTCTGGTGGCTTTTCCCTTAGGTTGCCCTTCATCATCTATTTCTAAATGAGCATGTATGAATAGCCCTCCCCACATGCCTAGTCAGGTAAGCTCTCAGGATGAACATGCCTTTGCTTCCAGCTGAGACTGCCTTCTACAAAGAGACCAAATCACAGATGATTACCACTAAAAACTGAAAAACTAAGCTTGTGCCTTTGTAATACACTGTTAAATTTTATTCTAGTAAGACATGAGGAGTTTCCATTTTCTTCTGGAAAATATAAAAACAAGAGTGGACGGCAGCAGCATTCATTACTTAGTAAGCATATCCAAGACTACCTACTAGAAATGAGAATTGCCATCGTTGAGTTGTTCAAAGGATATTAATAAATTGTGTTAATTACAAGGATATCAAGAAATAGCAAGTAAGAAATTGCCTACCAGATTAGAATTTCCATTATTTCAGTTATATGAAGCTATTGCACATATAAATTCTATGAACCTTGTAACACATATGAATTATGTTCTGGCTGTGGAGAATACCATCACAGTGTCTTTTGTTGGTAGAGTAAATAGCATCCCATTCATTAATAAAGACTCCCAATGTAAATGCTAAAGGCTATTGAAGTAAATTCACAGACAGCACTTATCAACTATATACTGGTCTGCTAGGTCAGACCTCTTTTGCCCTCTACCTCTTTGTTATGTGTCAATGTCAAATGTTGTCTTTGTAAAGAAAAGGAACTTCCTTCTGCTTTCCTTCCTAATTTCAATTAATAATTAGACAATGATTAGTTGAACTGGGAAAACTTAGTTACTTTTTATTTCTCTAATATCAGCCCTCTTGCTTTCTTATAATAAAATACATGGATGGGTAATTTTAGCCCAGTTATCATGAAGACCAACTTTCTGAGAATTTATGTGAGAATTTAATGCATCTTTTCAATGATTCAGTGTATTTCTACATGTGTGATTCATGCTTTTATTTTCCCTAAATTGATTTAATCATTTAAGGTCATTTTCTTTGTTTTATGATAATATGCCATATGAAAATATATTATAACTTCTCATTGTTTCATGCTTTTTTTGATAATTAATAGAATGTATTAATATCCTTTTGATAGGTTCAAGATGGCAAGGATAATACATGATAATGGTGAACAACTGCTGCAGTAACAAACATGTTTTTGTTTTTGTTTTTTTGAGACAGAGTCTCACTCTGTCACCCAGCTGGAGTGCAATGGCACAATCTCAGCTCACTGCAAACTCCGCCTCCAGGTTCAGGCACTTCTCCTGCCTCAGACTCCAGAGTAGTTGGGATTACAGGTGTGCACTACCATGCCTGGCTAATTTTTTATTAGCAGTAGAGACAGGGTTTCACCATGTTGGCCAGGCTGGTCTCGAACTCCTGACCTCGGGTGATCCACCCACCTTGGCCTCCCAAAGTGCTGGAATTATAGGCATGAGCCACCGTGCCCATCCCAAACGTGTATTAAAAAGAAAAGTACTGTGTAATCTTACTCACTTTTCAGAGAATACCACTTTAGCTGTTTTGTTACAATCAAGCCAATATTTTATTTCTTTCACCTCAATACCTTTGTTTATGACGTTCCATCTACCTAACGACCTCTTGCTAAAATAGAGCTAGTTTTAGTCTACAGTTCATGCTTATTTTCTCACAAAAATGTTAATAAACTGACTATGCCCTAATATTGTGAGTGTGGTGATGGTAGAGTTTCTACTCAGGGCCCATAGTCCTGCACCATCAACATTGTTGTAGCCCATCCATGACCTACTGGTTTTGATTCTCTTGGAGGGCCCAGAGGTCCTTATATTAATAGGCCTCTCCAGGTGATTCTTGTGCACACTAACATTTGAAAAGTCATGCTTTTATTGCATTTTGTATCATTGACTGGTTTGGGAAGTATTTATTGAGTGTTCTCCAAATCAGGAAGCTCTTCTGAATCATCAGATTTGAATCTCTCCTGAGAAAGCACACTATCTAGTAGAGATGACAACTAATACAAATAACACTACTAAATGCATTAGTAGTAGAAAATATATAAGTGGATATTTTCATAAGAAATTTAGACAAAGCAGAATGGACAATTACATGATACACAAATTATTTCCAACTAAAATGCTTATTAAAACGTTATAGAGGAGTGCGATCGATTAGGACTTTGATAGATGAATGGGCTGTGGAACTACTGATGCAGGAAAAGGAAATGGCCAGTGATGTGGAAGACAGAAAACACAAAAATATAAGGTGAGACCATTTGGCAAAAGTAGGGAATGGCAAGTGGTTGAATCTGGGTGAAGCATGTCTACAAATACTTATGGTTGAAAATAGAATTTAAAGAGAACTTTGGGCTATGCCAGAGAAAGCTTCGAAAGAAAGTCTAACACCTGTATATTCGAAGTTAGTTTTCTGTGTTTTCAACTTAATCTCAGAAAAAAAATGCTCTCAATGGACACATCTTGAAAGTTCCTCAAAGGCTTGCTGTCTTTCTATCTGCAGTGCCTGCACGGTTCCTAGCACTCTAGAGAGGCTCAGTATACACTGTTGACTGAATAAGCAAATGTTTTCTGTTTAGCTTCCAAATAAACTAACAGTAAGCAGAGACTTTTAACTTTGCATTTGACTTCATACATTTGTTTGAAAAATTAAAACTCCCAAGAGAAGTCGATATGGTCCATTGCATCTAATTAGTAGGCATGGGATAGCAAAATAATGGGGTTTTGTGTAAATACTGAATTATTCTTTTGATTTCTGAAAGTGTAGCTGTAATGACATATTTTTTGATAAACAAGAAAAATGTAACCATATGCTTTACATTTTTCATAAGGCGAATACTGTATTCTACCTCGCCTATTGTGGGGAATAGGCTATTAAAATTTTGGTCGAATTCTGAAACTTTGGAACAAAAGAGAGGGTTGTTAGCTTTTCTAGGCCTGAGGCCACATACATTTATCTCTCTGTCTCTCATAGTATCTTGCACATGATAGGCAATCAATAAATATTGTTTAATTGAACAAACCCCGAGGGAAGAGCTTAAGACAGCCTAGATTTTAGGAGTTCTTAAATATATTATAAAATGATAATAGGATAAACATTAAAATTTCTGAATTGAAAAGGATACATTTGCAGTAATAGATGGGGTGAGGATTTTTATTACTATGCAGGAAAAAATGCAGTCAGTTGTGCTGGGAAGTCAGAAGGTCAGCAGAAAGGCCTATGCACATCTACAATCATCATTTTATTGTTGCTCTGGGATTTGGACATCAAATGGAGACAGTAATAAAGCCTCATTTTGTGAACACAGTATCTCCATCTTCAATGAGTGAGGGTAAGTGCAGTAATGCTCTCTTCCTTCTCAGGAAGGGGTCAGGTTACATCTAAGGCTTCAAAACAGAAAGCTAACAAGGACAGGCCTGTTTTCTTCTTCTTCTTTCTCTCTTTTTCTGCAACTGTGGCTCAGCAGTAGAGAAAAGTTTGTGGTTTTATTAACCCTGTATGAGTCTCCAGGGAGAATTTCTTTTCTTAGAGCTTCTAGAAGAAATGAAAATAAAAGTAATGACAGTCTCACCCACTTTTTTGTTTTGAAAAATAAATAATGAGTAGCCATCTCAGCCTGTCAAGTTGCTAACAGGCAAATCTGTTCTCTACAATAGGGCTGGAAATTATGGTTTGGGGGTAAAATGAACAAGTTCTTCCATGCACTTCCTTTTTTATTTTTTATCTTTTCTCTTCCAAAAATGATTGACAGCTCTATTAAATAGCCCCTTGACTAACCAGAAAGACAAATGTTTTATCAACAGAGATTGCTTATACAAGAAGACATTAAACCTTTGTCTACTAGGTTATGCTGTCAGTTTGAATGAGGAAGGTGGCTTGTTAGAATCCAAGTCCCTTCCTCCTTTCTGCAGTTATTGAGTCTCATTTCGTATGGTGGGGCTAGCTAACTTTAGACCCTCAGATCTTTTCTTGGGTACTTTGAAGCAAGCATGAAGGGTAAAAACTGTCAGTTTGAATTGTTTGTAGGCATAATTTGAAGCAGTGCGTCCTTTTAATGATTTGAAAACCATTAACAATGTAGTGGCATATGAGAACACTTTGAACTTACTAGAATTGAAACATGCCTTTTTTCCAATAATGTTCCATAGTACAATTTCCATGTATAAAAGCCTATTTAATTCCCTCTTATATGTCAAGGAGAATTCTAATAAATCATATAGTTTATTTTCTACTCTCCCACTTTCTTTATCTCTCTGTCTCATTTCCCGGATATCTTTTAAATGCCTTTAAATATCATCTTTAATTAACTATCACCTCTTTACCACTCCTTTCCCCCAAACAACTACCAACACCCAGAATATAAGTTCCAAGAGAGCAGAGGTTTTGTCGGATTTGTTGACAGATAACTGCCTCCTCAGTGCATAGGACTGGACTCAGTCCTTATTTCTCATAATAAGTGAAAGTGTATTGCACGAATTATTCCTGTGTTATTAGTGTGAAAGGAAAATACCTTGGGCCTCCAAAATTACTAAGCTAAAGGGAAAATTGAAGCTGGGGACTGGTCAAGGCAAATTGCCTCCCATTCTATTCAAAGTCATCCCTCTACTCTCTGAGATAGATGCATATTCTAATTGCCTCCTTTGGAAAGGTTTATCAAAAACTCAAAAGAATGCAACGATTTGTTTCTCACCTCCCTGTGACCTGGAAGCCCCTTCTCTGCTTCGAGTTGTCCCTGCCTTTCTGGACAGAACCAATTTATGTGTTACATATATTGATTGATGTCTCATGTCTCCCTAAAATGTATAAAACCAAGCTGTTTCCCAACCACCTTTGGCACATGTCATCAGGACTTGCTGAGGCTGTGTCATGGGCACACCGCCTCTACCTTGGCAAAATAAATTTTCTAAATTAACTGAGATCTGTCTCAAATTTTCAGAGTTCACATTAATAAGAAGCATGTAGGCTATACCTTCATGAAGTTACACAACCACAGGGGCTGAACTGCATTCTGTGCCTGATGTGGGTTGCATCAACCTGGAAGAGAAAAGTATTCCTTTGTGTGATAGTCACAAAGATACCCTACTTCCTAGCAGCCCCTATGCTGGAGACTTTCTGAGCTGAAGTGATTAGCTCAGTTTTCTAGCACTAACAAACATTGGGCCAATGGAGCAAAACAAGTTCTGTCTGCCTCCAGTGATGCTCCTTCCATTATATAAAAAGCTAAGTGTTTGCTTTTGTATCAATGACTTGTACTCAATTCAGAGGTATATAGTTGTGAAGATTATGACAGTTCTCTCTGAGAAACAAATCAAAGCTATTAACTCTCCAGACACACACACACACAAACACACACACTCATACACAATTGTGTATACAATTTTTAAGCATTCACAAGAGAACCTGAAGCAAAGATTAAGAATTCTTGCCTTTGTAAAGTCATTGCCATTGCCACTTTGGGGCCAGTATGGACGTTATAATAGAGTAACTCCTTTTTATGATACATATATATGCTTGATATGTAATGTAGAGTCTGCAAACAAGTGTATTTTTCTCACCAGCTCCAGAAGTGTTGCAAGTCAGTGTTCTAGAGTTCTAGCACTCCCTTGTCCACTGGTCAGGTTCCAGTACTCCTTCCCTCCCAAGATGAGCACCAAGTGCGCTGGTCAATGATATTCTTCAGCACATTGCCAGTTTTTAGGAATCCCTCCTTTTGACTAAGAAGGCATGGATAGCCATGATGTCAGCATTCTGACAGTTGGTCCCAAATGTAGATAAACAGTGTAGTTCATTAATTATAATGTGCACATTGTGCACTGAGTTCTTAGCTTTAAATTTCAGTAGAATTTTTTAGTATAGTTAAATAAAATCTATTCATGAGTTGTATCATCTCTTAGAATTGAACTTTATATTTTTATACCTAGGAATCTAAATTAATACAATTGTAACAAACTTTTAAAAGTTAGAAAACATTTATAAGCAGGGCTTGAGATCCTAAGAGCTGATGTACTAACCTAATAATTGGTCAGAAGTACCTCTAACCAAGGAGCTTATTTTTGACCTAGAAGAAAAATCAGGATGTTTTCTATAGAACCTCATAGTTTACTACCATTGAGAAAATATGTTTTAAGTGGTAAGGATGTCACTAAGAATATCCTTACTGCCAAAGGACAAAATTACAAGTTTACTTATTGATGAAATTGGCTTTTATTCACAGTTCATGAATGGGGGCAGTATCTGTTCCACAAAATTAAATGAGAGCACCCACTTGATAATGGCAGAACTGTGGATTTTGTTAAGGTGGAAACAAGAAAACAGAATAATGGAAAAAAAAACTGATTAACTAATTGGTTAACATCAGGTTTGTTCAGGTTACTTTCTTTGTAAGGGTTACAGCAGAGTAGACTTCCTATTACACTGACTCAGGTAGACTAGAAGCTTCTATTTTTAGGAAAAGAAAACGTTCTGTTTTGGGATCTATCTCCTTCCTTTGATTTTCAGTTTGATTTTGTGGCATATGACCTGAGTGACGTCATTTTGATTTTGATCTGGTCTGTTAAGGTCTATTGCAGGAGCTCAGTCCAAAACAATGGCCTTTCACAATTTTTATTTAACATTACCTAACAATTCAGTGGAGATCTACCAGTGGAATTTTATGTAATGTCTTTGTGAAACTGTGTGTATGTGTGTGTGTGTGTTTTTTTTTTTTAATGTAAAAAGAGAAGTAGAGCAAGATTTTTTCTTGCTAAACAAATTTGTGTTAGATTCAAGATAAAGTATTACTTTCACAATGGCATTTCCTGGGTAGCTTCCTCGTACCCAGATATAAAGACCATGTCCTGCACAATAGTTACTTAATTTGCCTACATCTTGAATGGCTCATGGAGTTTTCACCTCGGATTTAAATTTCAGAAAAGCAAAGTTGTAATACGTACATAAATGAAATGAGAATATGATATTTAGCAAAGTGTATTCTTGTTACAACTGTAATGATAATATGTCTTTGCTCATTTGTTATATAAATCTTGATTGCATTTCCACTCTGAATCTTGACACAGTGACTTGTATTTCAATGCATAAGCATTAAAAAAAGGCAATTTAAAAACAAAAATCTGTTTTTGGTTCTTGAATAAAAAGCACCATAATTGTAATTAGGGACAACAGCTGATGTGGTTTTCTTATTAAAGTGATAGATAAATACTGTAACTAAATTGTTGGCTCTTAAATGAAGTATAATAATCACTGTCAGCAGAAGAGGTTCTCTTATAGATATGAATACATTCTGCCCCATAAAACCAAAAATTAATTTTGCTGCTATCACTTTCTTAGTCATTTATTATACAGAGTATATTAACGCCACGCTCTATGAGATAAGAGTTTAACATTGCTTGCATTCTTTGGCCCCAAAGAATTCTCCTTTTCTACCAATGCATAATAACTCAGATAACAGAAAGTCAGTTAATTAGAGTATTAAGGAGAAGCCTAGGAGTTAATTGATTCAGAATGGCTGTTAGTCCCTGTACTTGGGTGGTGAGCAGTATCTAGCATCTGGAATTATTCTTTGTGTGTGTTTTTTTTTTTTTTTTTTTTTTTTTGGTTTGGTTTTTTGTTTGTTCGTTTGTTTGTTTGTTTTTGACAGGGTATCACTCTGTTGTCCAGACTGGAGTGCAGTGGCGCGATCTTGGCTCACCACAACCTCCGCCTCCCGGGTTCAAGTGATTCTCCTGCCTCAGCCTCCCAAGTAGCTGGGATTACAGGCACACGCCACCACATCCAGCTAATTTTTGTATTTTTAGTAGAGACAGGTTTTCACCATGTTGGCCAGGCTGGCTTATTCTTTGTTAATGTGCTGATTTTGTTTATTTTTTAATATGTAAATGGGTAACTTGTCTATACAAAGATGTAATAACCATAAGAACAATCTCCTCTGGTTTTAGTGTAATTCCTCACTAATTTAAAAGTGATATCCAAAACATAGTGCAATCACTGGTATGTAGACACTGTACCACAAAGTGCTTTGCATGCCTTGATTCTGACTGAGACCCTTTTTCCTGTAACAGGCCTTTGGGAATATCATGGGGTCATTGATTTTCAGTTTGCTTTTACAGCAAGATTCCTCATGCTCACAAAGAGGGAATTGAGTTCTGTGCCCTTTGGTAATTTGATTTTTTGTGTTTGGATTTGAGGGCAGGGGAATACATTGGAATGTACTTAGTTTCAATCAATATTTACTGCTTATTCAATATGGTAAGGTAAGGGTTGGTCGCAATTAAGCTGTACAATGCTAGAATCTTCCCAAATTCTGATATATGAGCAACTGGAGGAAAAATGAGTAAAGGTATAATTAATCCCACATCTTAGAGTTTCTTGGTGGAGATCAAATGGGAGCTCAGAAAACGTCTGTGGTATCACTGACTTTGCTTTCTCCAATGCGTACATTCTCTATACCTACCTACATGCAGTCACAGCTTTCTTGGCAATATGTAGCATACACATCATTCCAGATAGCAGACAACCTCAGCAAAGAAATAGAGCTGCAGAGAATAAATTTTGAACACTCCTGCAGCTGAAAAGATATTTATCACAGCAATACACTGTTAGAGCACTGGAGATTCAAGTCAGATACACTTTGCTTATTTGCATGCCAGAAGGCAGAGCCCACTCAGAGCCTCCCAGCCCACAGCTGTTTCAGAGGACTACTTTTCTGCTTCTGAGTGCAGAGGTGGGGCCATCTGCACTGCCTGAGGTTTTCTTATGGGCACATTCAGTACTCTGCTACAGGCTTTTTAATTAACTGAAAGCTAGCTAAAGGAATGTTCAGTTATTGAAACTGGACAGTAGAAAAAAACAAAATCAAAGAAAATGCACATTTTAAAATTATTACTGGATGACTCATGTTGTGCCATGATACCCTAGATACAGACCCAATATTTTGAATCAGCCACTATAAGAACAAGATCAATTGCATAAGGACAAAAACATTCGTTCTGTATTAAGAATGGGAGAAAATCATTATGTTTATACAAAGTAGACCAAGCATTGTGCTATAGGATCTTATTCATAAAACATGTGTTTGATAATTTAAGGTAAAATGCTTTCACTATAATACAGTGCCCCAGAAAGTGGAATCCACCATATAGTTTACTTTTGATTTTGCTATAGATATTTTTCTAAGTAGCTCAATTAAAATAACTTTATCCACTTATGATTTAACTTCATGTAAGTACAAATCCATGGATAGAATGGCATAATATAAACCTACATCCATATCCAAGTATGTTAGAAGGTATTTCATAATTCTGTTTCTTAACGAATTTGCAAGCTCTCCACTCTGCTCTCTGATGCACCTTCAGAATATTCTCTCCCTGTTTTCTCTCCCTGCACTTCTTAGTCTTCCTGCTTGTCTGGGATTTTGGCTGTGGTCTTATAGATGAAAAGTCTATTGTTTAAGTTTTCTTTCAACAGTAATATTCAAAGGAGAGTTTGGATAAATGTCTAATAAATAAATTGAAGTGTAATACTTATTTCTTATTAGTCACAATGTTTTAATAACACAAATACTATTAATCACAACGCCTATTTTTTTCAGACTTCCTCCATGAGTAAAATTGAAAAAATTTCTGTCTAGCCTTATATGGCCTCTGAGGTGGCCAAGTTGCATTTTCCTTCCATTCTAAAATAAAACAGAGAGAGAGAAAGAAAAGAAAGAAGGAAGGAAGTAAAAGCAGGAGGGAGGGAGGAAAGAAGGAAAGAAGAAAGGAAAGAAAGGGAAGGAGGGAGGAACATCTGGAGGGAGAGACATTGGGAGAGAGGGAAAAATGGAGAATTGCTGTCAGATTTGCTTTGTGTAAATAATCTATAATGTTGATAAGGAAAGATTTCATAAAAACATAGGATTTGGAGTCCAAGAATTTGAATCAGTAGCCTTGGCTCATGTATGTGCCTAGAATTGAGCAGTATATACTGAACTTAGTAATCAACTAAATCGCTTTTTTTTCAGAGACTTTTTTTTCTTGAACTGCAACTTCAAACCTGTATTACAACCTTACCTTTCAAAAGATGTAGTAGGTACTTTTGTTTGCATTTAATATTGTTCTCTAACACTTACCATCACCTTTACCACTAAAACCACTTCCCCTATGACTACCATAGGTCCCATTTGTGTCACTAATGAGGTGAGTCTACCAGCAATCAGCATTGAAAATGTTGGAGATGTTCCCACCTCCCAGTGCCACCTACGTGACATTGCTGCAATCCTTGCTTTATAGTACTACTTGAGTATATACGTTCTTGCCTATTTCCACTGCCCCTCAGCCCAAGGCATGAACCTCATCCCTCATGAAAATAGAAATTATAACATTATAAAAGTTTTCCAAAATGTGTTTCTATCTCCAGTTTCTTCTGGGCATATAATAGACGATGTGTTTTCATTTCGAAGATTTTTTTTTACACTTGTGGCCTTCCCGTACCCTAGTATGCACAGGCTAATGGATGATTTTCTTTCTCCTACCTCTACAGATATATGTCACAGCTAGAAAAGAGAACAATGAAAGTAATTGTTTTGTTTTGTTTTTCCAAAACAGACTGTACAAATCAATGGCAGAAACAATAGAATTTTAAAAACTTTTGATTTATCAATTTCAGAAGAAAGCCTACCTTCTCCCTCAAAATAATTAATATCTATGACCTGGGAGAAGGGCGTGTTGAAGAAAGGAGGATGAATGATACAGGTGAGTATGGGGCCTGGGTGAAAGGCCAGGAGTGTATGCTGTGAGGTAGGCATCACATTTTAATTTCTTTATTTGGCAAGTGGATACCAATTACTTAAGCATGATTTATTAATGAATCCATGCTTTTCTCAATAATCTTTAATACTAGTTTAGCAACTTTATAAATGAATTTTCCGTATAGCTATGGGTCTTTCAAGGGCTCTTATTCTATAGCTTTGGCCTAAGTGTTAATCTCATGCTCTATTAATACTTTATGCACTTTGATAAGACAAGTCTTTCTACCTGGTTAATTTTCTCAACAATTCTTTGCTCCTTGCTCTCTGCTATAAATTATACAGTGAATTTGTTTTTTTATGAAAACAAGCACACATGAGGATCAATTTAGGTAGACTGATGTAACATTAAATTTATAGATTCTTCTGGGAGCATATTACATCTATTTATTTAAATTTTCTTTCATTTTTATTAATAAAATATTATACTTTTGTCCGTTTCAGTCTTGCATCTTAGATTTATTTCTGGAACTTTGTATGTTTTATTCAAACTCACATTATTAAATTAAGAGTCTTAAAATTATATTTTCTAGCTATTTATTCTAGTGAATGTGCAATTGCTTTTTGTGTGTGTATATATATATATTTCATATCATATAACATTGTTGAACTTTTACTAGTTATCATATTTGATCTGCAGATTCCAATGTTGGCCATTTTGATTATTCACAAATATTCCAGTTACTGGGACCATCTGGAGGGCTGCATTTTCTCACCCGTTTGAAGTTAGGCAACTTCGGGGTGGAAAAATTTAATTGCTGGTGATCGATTTTAATTTTCATTCTCACTTTCAAGATTATGATGAAATCATGTGTCTCAATTTGGCCACCATCATCTGCGGTCCTTGAGAGAATTCAATGAGGAATTCCCTGTTCACTTTTGTTAGAATGTAGTGTGAACAGAAGATAGGTTATTACTATTTTAAATTTCTGGAATTTAATATGTCTTCGTTATCACAGCATAATGTAACCCATTTAAACTAATACCATTCAGCTGAAATTTTACATACACAATTGTGACTAAAGGGAAATATCAATTTAATGTCTTCCCTTTCTATAGTCATATTTCTATTGTTTTTTCCTTGCCATAAAGCAACAGCCAAGACCTCTAATATGTTAGTAACCAAGTGAGGATATAAGGAGCGTGTTTGTCATACTTCTAATTTATAAAGAAAACACTTTACCTTTTAGTATGAGATTTGCCTTGGGCAATTTGGTATATACCTCTTATCAGATGAAAACTTTTCCTCTTTCACTTCAAATTCACTAAAAAGGAGTTTAGGATTTTAAAAAAATCATCAGTGGTTGTTGAATTCTATCAAAAGCCTTTTCTATGTCCATTGACTTGAAAACGTAATTTTTCTCTATTAATCCTTTAATGTAAATTATACTATTATATTTTTTAATATTAAATCAGATTTACATTTATCAGCTTAACTCAACTTTATCATTATCATTGTTTAAAATATATTGCCAGTTTCCTTTCGTTAACATTTTCTTTAAAATTTTGACATTTATGTTTTTGATCGAGATTGGACCATATTTTTTTTTCTCTCCTTTTCTTGAAAGGTTTAGATATCAAAATTTGAAAATGAGTTGGAAAGTATTCCCTCTTTGTCTAGATTCTGCACAAGTATATTGATTATGTGTTCCATGTTTATGTAATTTATAAATGAATAAATATTTACATATTGGTGAGTATACTTAATTTTTAATGATGAATAGATGTTGAAACAGTTTGGGGATTATATAGATATATGATCTGTATATATGGTGTGTGTGTATATATGATCTATATGGTGTGTGTGCATATAATCTATAATATGGTGTGTGTGTATAAGAGCTATAAATATGGTGTGTATATATACAATCTATAAATGTGGTGTGTATATATATAGATCTATAAATATGATGTGTATGTATGTATATAATCTATAAATATGATGTGTATGTATGTGATCTATAAATGTGGTGTGTATGTATATGATCTATATGTGGTGTATGTATATACAATATCGATATATGATGTCTTTTATATATCATCTATATATGGTGTGTATATAGATCATAATAATATATATGGTGTGTATATAGATGATCTATATATATTATACACATGATCTCTATGTGTTATATAAGATCTATATATGTTATATATGATCTACACATGATATAAATATGATCTGTATATATGGTATACATGGTATAGATTCTCTAGTTTCTAATTGAGGCTCTGTAGAGTTCAAACTTAGGCCCTTGTTGCAAATCTTGAGCCTAAGAAAAAATGTTGTTCTCGATTTTTATTAGCTATACTTCTTCTTTTTTCATAAATTTATAAAATTTATATTTTGAATTCATAAGAGAACTTGTATGTGTTAAATCTTATCCTTTTCCCTATAAATTATTTTAGGCTCAGAATGGTTGAGTTAGTTCTCCAAGGTCATATGAATAAGGATTCATCCTGTAAATTCTGTCCTTTTAAAAATTATTTCTGGCTCCTATATCCAGTCTCCCAGGGCAAAAAGGTATCCCACCCCAGAACTGTTACAATGCACTAAATTAAACAACATCTCCACTCACAATACATGACCACCTCAGAAAACATACAATATTTATTACAGTTCATTGTTTATGTGTGTAGAATATACAAGGCATGTTCTACACACAGAATAAATACTCATGGAATAAATCTGCTATTGAATGAGTATCTTCCATTAGATTGTATACTTCCTGAAGACAAATTTTTTTTTTTTTTTTTTTTTTTGAGACGGAGTCTCGCTCTGTCACCCAGGCTGCAGTGCAGTGGCCGGATCTCAGCTCACTGCAAGCTCCGCCTCCCGGGTTCACGCCATTCTCCTGCCTCAGCCTCCCGAGTAGCTGGGACTACAGGCGCCCGCCACCTCGGCCGGCTAGTTTTTTGTATTTTTTAGTAGAGACGGGGTTTCACCGTGTTAGCCAGGATGGTCTCGATCTCCTGACGTCGTGATCCACCCGTCTCGGCCTCCCAAAGTGCTGGGATTACAGGCTTGAGCCACCGCGCCCGGCCTCTGAAGACAAATTTAACACACAAAAAGATACTCAATAAATGCATATTAAATTAAGAAATGCATGGAATAAGCCAGTTTAGAACCAACCCAGTGTTTTTTTTCCGCTTTATTTTGCTACTTCGTAGACAACAAAAATTTGCAAAAATAGATGTATTAAACAATTTGTAATGTTTTTCTGAAATGAAACTAATTATGCAGAAGAAATTCATTTTAAAAATTCCTAAGGAGACTTTTATCTGAAAGTAGCTTATTTTAAAGCACTGCCTTAGGGATTGCAACACTAAATGCTCACAATAAAATGCAGGACAATGTAGCATCTTCGTATTTCTCATATAATCAAAAGATTCACCTTATTGTGTGTGTGTGTGTGGATGGATGGATAAGTAAATAATTTAAAGAATTTTCAAAATATAATCAAAAGTTACATGTGGTTCCATAGTTAGGGACCATGAGACATACTAAACACAGAAGTTTATTTTTGTCTTTAATTTAGCATTAGTAAATTAAGAACACAACCAAACAAGTTATATTTAAAAGGTAAGGCTTTAAGTAATTAGAGATTATAATATGCTCTTTGAAATTTATCTATCTATGCATTTTCAGAATTCCTATTAGTTCTAAGGATTCAAATGTAATTGAGACAGCACTCCAAAATTTGTTAATTCACACTTTACAGAAGACATTAATGCCAACAAATTTCCTGTATCTGATTGTGATCCTTCCAGTTATCACCAGGTTATGAATCCAATCATGTAGAGATTTTCCAGGGAAGTGGGAGCATTATGTGTCCAGACTCAGTGTCAGAAGAACCCTTGGGAAGTTGGAGACAAAATATGATACAGAAACATTTGAACTTCTTTGTATTCTAAGCTGAGGAGTTTATATTTTATTCAAGAAGTGATAGAAGTGGCAAGAATAATATCAATTTATATTGTTAATTATATGATTTTGGTAGAGCATATAGTTAAGAGAGGCACTATTGGGCAATGGGTAAGAACTTAAACTCTTTTATCAGATTTTATGATACATACTCAATTCAAATACTTACACACTCCATCACCCTGAGCAAGTTTCACATCTCAGTTTCTTCATCTCTAAACAAGGACAACTAGTTCCTTGGTTGGTTTTGGAGACTGGATAAGTTAACATATGTATAGGATTTACAATGCCAGACATTTTGAAGCAATGTATAATTGTTAGTTTTATCATTACTATTTTACTATTTTTGTTGTTACTACTAAAGACATAATATTTAAATTGAATCAACAGTGAGCTGCAGTGTTGTGGAGGAGTAAATGGAGAAGCTAAGTTTTAACTTAAGAAAAAATTGCTTGGAATACTAATCAGATATGTTCATTATATTAACTCCTTGTCTTTTCTTTTCCCAGCTCATCAGACTTGTTCCAGACATAACTCTTGTTAAACAAAGATGTTGGAAAAGAGTGTGACTAGAATAGGAAGTCTGGAATTTGGGTTATTAATATTTGGAATAAACAAAAAAATATGACATTATAGTATCAACTTCTCCTGAGAAGTTCTTTTATTTCCTCTTATCAAAGAGATGTGAGAATTATATTATAAGAGGATAATATTATTGCAGGAAGATTATTTGGAAAATTAACATGGTAAAATATTTGTGAAAGGCTCTCTCTCTGTTGCTCAGGCAGCTTTGGTCTTAATTAGTATTCAACTCCCTTGCGATGACAGGCAACACACTCCTTTGAAGAGTCCATAAAGAGTTGTTATCAAATCTTATGTCATACATGATTGTTGGTGGTGAGAGCATCATGGGCTAAATCATTCTAAGTATGCAAAACAACCAGATTCCTTTTCTGTCAGATCATTCCACAGCACTGTGGAACATGAACTGGAATTGGTAGACATTGGAACAGAGTAATCCAGATGAGATGTCCAATTATCTAAGGCAGGAGGTGGTAAAGTTATGGATCATATCAGTGGAGAGGAAGAAACACCTGAGGAGAAGCCACGTGTGGGGTTGTTGACTACGTGTGAAAGATAAGGGAAGTATACTGCACAGATGTTCACAGTGTTATTTTTTCTTGAGAGTTCAGAGGTCAGGGTGTTGCTTGGTTTGGGAATATTAGATGAGTATTTGACATTTTAAGGTTGCTGTCTGGAGATGGACCTATTTATATTTAATTGGAAATACATTAGAGTTTCAGAAAATAAATAGTGTATGGAAATTTCACAAACTTGGAGCCAAATGTATAAATCGATAAAACTGTCCAGAGAAAAAACTCACAGAATGACAAAAGAAAGGGGGGAAGAATGACAGCAACCTGGAAAACTTCAAGGTTCAAAGGGAAGATGAAAAAGGTAATGAGAAAAACAGTAATGCAGATCTTCCTCTAATTCCATCTTCCTTCATCCTTCCCTTATATACTGGTGCTCACAGAGTTCCATGCTCAGTTCACTGTTCTTTGACATGTACACCTACCTCTTAAGCTCGGAGGCAAATGACCAACAGCCTACTCGACATTTCTACTTTAATACTTCACAGACAATATAAACTATCAGTTTCTTAAAAGGAGCTCATCATTTTGCCCTATTAAATCAGATATGCCTTTTATGTCTTCTCTTTTAGTAAAGGGCACCAGCATTCACCCAGAGGCTCAAGTCGAAACAAAGCTCTGGATCTTTCTAGGAGATTTTCACTTGCTTATTTTCCACCTCTAATTAGATTCATTGCATCCTGGAAATTTTAAACCTCTTAGAAGATTCAAACCAACTTTCCTCATAATTACCACAATCACTTTCTCTTGAGTTAGGCCTTCATAGTTTCTTAACCTGGTTGCTGAATGACGTCTTAGTTGATTGTTCTCCAGCTTCACCTCCCTCTTGTTGCTCCTGTGATGGATCTGTAAATAAAGATTTGTTTGTATTATTGCCCTGTATGAAACTCAGTAACAAATTCTCATTGATACAATTCAAATTCTCTGGAATTGATCATAACAATGTTTCAAGATTTGGGCCTTGGCTGCCTATTGAGCTTCATCTAAATATGAAATCCCTAATTTACACCATGCTGGCTTGGATTTCAGAATGATCTGATGTAACTATCCATGTATATGTCTTTGATTATTTGAAATGTCTAAATCAGTGGTCAGTGAACTGCAAACTTTAGCCTGCAGGCCAAATCCAGGCTGCCACTGGCTTCCATAAATGAGGATTTTTTTTTTTTAATACAGCCACAGCCTCTTCATTTACATATTATCTGTGACTGCTTTCACACTATATGGCAAATTGAAAAAATGGTGATAGACACCATTTGGCCCCCAAATCCTATGATAATTACTTTCTGGCCCTGTAGTGAAATTGCTTCCCTACCTCTTGTCTAAATCAATCCTATAAATACTAGAGAAACGTGATCCATAACAGGATTTTAGAAGGCAGGAAATGTTGTTTTTATAGGGTGCTATTCCTCAACTTTATAAAGTCCTTTAAAAATTTTCAAGAAAAAATCCAAGTCCAAGGAAGAAATACTTTAATTGGTAGTTATTAAAGGCATACATTTAGTCTGCTGAGATCCACAGTGGAGAATTTTCAGTGAAACGATGTAACGGAGACATTCTGCACCACATTACCTTCTAAAAAGCATCACAGTCTATAGAATCTGACTAAGGTGCACATTATTCTGTTGTGACCCACCCACACTGCTTTAGAAATATCAGGCAAATCAGACACATACGTGTCTATTTTCATTTGGGAGTTTTCTACTCTGATTAATTAAAGAAGTGCAGAACACTAAATTATGCTATCCTCACAAGGTACTTATTTGTTGATTAAGCAAATATTTACTGGGTGCCTGCTGTGTGTGAGTCAGGCACTGTTCTGGACTGACTCTGAATGAATCAGGCCCTAAATCCAGCAGCCTTTAAGAAGTTAGTATTAAATATCTCCTACTATGCTGTGCCTCTTGGGGAGAGCTCAGATGGCTCAGAAATTAGTTGAGAAATTTAAAAATACCTTTTGCTAAAATCTACTAGCCCACATATCCTATAAATTAAAAGTTTATTTGTGTCTAACTTTTAAATTACAAATATACCTTTGAAAATGTTAAGATTAAAATTGAATCACAACCTAGAGTGTTTTGATTCAGTCAAGCAATTATATTTCAGCTAGTCACTTGGAAATGCTAGTGATTTCACAATGCCAGTGTGAAGATTAGCCACATAAAATAAACTCAAGAAAGCATAAAAGAACTAAACAGAAATGTATGAAGAATATAATACCTACAATTCATTTTAAAAACAAAAAGATGAGGTATATCTGAGGAATGAATTAGCAAGCTATAAGATCAGATTTAAAAAATAAATTTGCCCTCAATAAAAAAGGAAAATATAAAGAAATAGCAAAACATAGCTAAGATATATAGAAGCTATAAATAATAATGCTGGCATGCAGCTAGTTCTAGAAAGAGGGAAAAATAAAAGGAACAAACACTTGAGTAAATAATGGAGATACGTTTTCTACAATTTAAAAAAAGATGATATACAACAATTTGAAAGCGCTTAGAAAGTGCCAACGAAGACACTTAGACATAATAATGAGATATACTAATACTGTAGACACCAAGAAAATTTCCGAGGTTTAGAGACATTGTAGATCATATTCAAAGGCAAAGAATATTTTTTAAGATTATGCTACATGTAACATAGCCTTCAAAGTATTGAAGGACCCTAAATAGTTACTTAGAAATACTGTTATATTAAATTAGTCTCAGTCATGCAAGTCCTCAGAAATTTTTGTCTACATCACTGACAAAGGATTAGTATAAAAATGCATAAAAACTCTAACAAATAAAACACCCAATAACCTTATTTTAAAATAAGTGAAACAAATAAATATTTTATAGGAAACAGCACGCTAACCAGATAACAAACAAGATATGACTATTATCACTTGTAATCAGGGAATTGCAAATCAAGATTTCAGTAAGAGAGTATTATAAGGCTATGCAATTAGAAAAAATAGATAAAATTAAAAAGTTTAACCATGTCAACAGGATGTAAAATTACATAGCTTATTATACATAGTTTGTAGGGATATAAATTTGTGCAACCATTTTGGATATAATTTTAATTTATCTCTTATGTTTGGCCGTTTGCACATCCGTAGACACAGCAATTTCATGTTTAAGTAAATACCAAAGAGAAAAACTTGCACATGTACAAAAAGAGATGTGTACAGGAATGTTCTCAGAATCACTGTTCACAGTACTAACAGCTTAGAAACAACACAAACCGTTCCTAAATGGGAGAGTCAAAGAGTAATGTGTTCGTTTTCTATTGCTGCTGCTACAAATTACTACAGACTTTGTGAGTTGAAACAATTCAGATTGATTATTTTACTGTTCTGGGGGTTCAGAAGTCTGAGATAGTATCACTGTGTTAAAATTAAGGTATCAGCAGGGCTGTGTTTTCAGATATCCTTTTTTAATTTTTTTGCTTTTTCAGCTTCTAGAAGTTTTCTATATTTTTTGATCCATTGCTCCCTTCCATATTAAAAGCCAGCAATGCCTAGTAAAGTCTTTCTCACATAGAATTACTCTGAAATGCTTCCCCTAGCCTCCCTCTTCCACTTGAAAGAATGCTTATGATTACATAGGGCTCATCCTGATAATCCAGGATAATCTCCACATCTACCTCCACCAATTCCATCTACAACCTTAATTCTCCTTTGCCATGTAATTTAACCCATTCCCATGTTCTGAGTATTAGGACCAGAATATCTTTGATTTCCATAATCCTACCTCCCACAGTATGCAACCATCAAAACAAATAAACAGCAGTGATGCGGCATCATCTGGATGAACCCTAGCAATTAAGTGGAAATAGTCATCCTCAAAAGATTATACATATCGTGATCTCCTTCTTATAAAGTAAGAAAAAAGTTTAAAAGTTTATATACTTTACAAATGAAGAATTCTAGAAATGATAGTTTGGGGCCCTGTAGATGTGTTGTAGAAAGAGGTGAGTGGGGAGTGGAGACTGGGATGAGGGAGGTGAAATTTTGAAGCACCTACGGTAGTGCCCCAGGCGTATCTTAGCTTGTAAGCAAACAGGTGTCTTGCTCTATCAGATAATTTTTAGCAGTGTGGATTTTAAATCTGCTGATGATGAGTGATATGAAAAATTTTCTACATCTCTCAAAAAATTTAAATCAACATGTTTTTAAGTTAAAAATACATACTTTTACTTTATATACGAAAGTCAATATGTTCAGTAATTAATAGAAAAAAATGAAAAAATGGATTAATGAATTTGAAATGCTTCTTTGGGTTTTCAAAAATGAACCATTAGCATCATCTTCCCGAGTGCTTACATCACACTTTGGTGTATTTTTCACTTACTCATTTACTGCAGAGTGTGAGATTAATGTGATTTAGACCTGAGTGAAGTTGTAGACTAGATTATAATTGACCTTTACTTGTAATTTAGTGCTTTCACTTTGGACAATGATACACAGGGGAGTATTTCCACATTGTGGTGTAAGAGGCAGGGCTACATGAAGCTATGTGCTAACCCTGTCATCAGAGTATCATGATGCTCCATCTATGCTAATTAGAATTACAAAAGCTGAGCAGGAAATCTTTCATATGTAGAAGAAGCAGGGTTTGTTTTTCACAGAGTGGATGTATTAATTCAATTTACTGGTCACTTGAGAGACATGGGCACCCCAAATTATTTTATAGTGCCTTGCATTCCTATCATATATCATGCCTTGCAGTGTACTCTCAGATCCATTATCTTATTAGGAGTCTCTTCTGATCCTGTACGATGGGTTGAAAAAGCATTATTAGTTCCATTATACAGATGAACACTGAGATATGACAAAATTAAATACCTCATCTAAGTTTAAACCTCATCATCATCTAATAGTAGAACCCATACCAAAATTTAAGTTTTCTGAATCCCAGCTATATAAGTAAGGTTGTTGCTATAAATGCCAAAATATATAATAGTTCAAAATAATAGAAGTTTATCATTCAAATAAAGTCGAAAGTACGTGCTCATAATTGATGTTTTATTTCCTCCAAGTGTGATTCAAACACATAGGTTTTACCAGCAGCTTCCAAAGTCACAGTCTTTGCCTGCATCAATCCGTGTAAAAAGAAAGAACGTGGAATGTTTTTTAGGCCAGACTCAGAAGTGGCATAATTTCTTCTCACATTACATTAGTAAAACTCAGTCTAATGTCAAGAAAGGCTGGGAAATGTCACCTAGTTGTGTCGCCAGGGGAAGAGATAGTTCGCAAGTTCAGTGAACAAGGCTGTTCCCACCACACTAGTAAAGCATGATTCCCACAATAACATGTTGCCAAGTAGGTACATCCATACCTATAGATATATTTATAACTAAATCTCCCTCCAAAGTCAGGAAACGCTGATGATTGAGAAGTATTTTCTCTGTAACAGGTCAAATGACCATGTTCAATGAGGGTTACGAATGTGTTTGTTGATGCAGATCAAAGAGGAAGTTTTGAATAAGGAAACAAAGAAAATTCATGTCAACCTTACTGCAATGAACTGAATGTATATTCTCCCCAAAATTTTACATGCTAAAATACTAACCTCCAATATAATGTTATTAGGAGGTAGGGAACTTAGGAGGCAATTAGGTCAGAAGGGCAAAGCCCTTGTAAATGTGATTAGTGTCCTGATAAAAAAAAAAAAAAAAAAAAAAAAAAAAAGACTCCAGAGAGATGCCTCACCCTTTCTGCCATGTCAGGTTAGAGTGAGAAGACAACCAGCTATGAAGAAGTGGGACACCCATTGGACACCACATCTGCCTGTGCCTTAAACTTGGACTTTTCAGCCTCCATAACTGCGTGAAAAAAATTTATGTTGTTTGTAAGCTACCCCATCTATGACAATTTGTTATAGCAGCCTGAACAAACTAAGACACTTACCATGGTTTGCATTGCAATGGTCACCTGAACAAAGATAAAGATAGCACACACACCAATTTTTCAGGTGCCACAAATTAGTAAAAGTTAGTTAATGTGAAATATCTGGAAATGGAAAAGACTTCCTTATGATATTGCATTTAATAATAGTGTTTATTTTTATTAAATATATTTTATGTACCAAGTATTGAGTCCAGTACTGAGCAGATTAAAATGTATTATCTCCTGAGAGAGGTAAGTAGAGTATATTACTGTTATTTATGGTAGTTATGTTCTATAATGTTGTTATGAGTTATCAAACACTGAACCAATGCTCCTAGGGAAAATCCAGGGTTAGGTTCCTGTGAGTCTCTGGTTACAACATTTTTATTAACCAATAAATGCATAACCTTGTCTTATAAACATTTCTGTTTAAAGACATCTTATTTAATATAAAATATGGATTAAGTAACATTGAATTTACAGGAAATAGCAGTATAACGTTGGAATAAAGCTTATCTACCACACGTATTTTCTGCATAAGGAATATCGCAGCTGTCTTATGCTTAGGGATACAAGATAGCACTTCAGCAGTAAGATTGGGGACCATTTTTAATTGGTGAAGACAGCAACAAATAACACAAAAATACATACATCATGGCACTAAATATATGATGAAAACTACAGTCGTTTGTAGTAGGAGAGTTGAAACAAGAAGGCAGAGAATTGCCTTGTTTGACCCTCAGCTGGGGATATACACATTGAGCAAGTCAAAGTTTTTGTTGCTCTGTGCATGACCACAAATGAACATGGAAGTACCAGGGGTATCAATTTTGTGGTTGCAGATAAGTTTTAGTGAGTAAGTAAATTCAAAATATAGAACTGGTGAATAAGGAGGATCAACTGTTCTATTTTTATACCCATTTTACAAATGCAGAAATTGAGGCTTAGAGAGGTGAAGCCACTTGCTAAAGTTGTATTATTGGTAAGGGGTCTGCTTAACTCTTGAGACTGTGAGTTTAATCATAATGCCATTTCCTCATGGTCCCATTGGTAGGTTCAGGAACCAATGGTCTTCTATATGGGTTCCTACTTGGATATTTAAAAACAGAATCACTAAGCTAAATGACATTTAAAATTCCTTGAAATCTTAAAATTCAGTTGTTTCAAGAGTGCTTCTCTTATTTGTATAAATTATAGTACATTTGTGGCTAAAATGTTAACAATTTTCCTAACATGATAGCATATTTTTCTATAAGCTCTCAATATTTTAACTAGATTTCATTGTGACCTATTTCTTTTGTAATGTTTATTTACTTTTCACCACAATGTAAAAACATTAAGTTTGAACAGTTTTACTAAGCCTCTTTTACAAAAATCTATACCATGAATTTCTCTGGATTTTGTTGCTATCATTTACTGAGAACCACAGATCCTATGGTTTGCTTTTCATTCATGGTACATATCTCTAGTGACCTTCTGGGAGCCATGCACAATCGCATGGTTAGGAATTACAAATACTAAGTTGACCTCTTTTTTTGGAACTCAATTTGACCTCAGCCCTCAAATATAGGTTTTGAAATTCTTCATTATATGACTTTTTGAAACATATTTTCAAACTTTAAGTATTCATATGAACTACCACATTTCTAATCAGATAAACTCTTTTACTTTTCGCCAACCTGTCTACAAACTTTCTTACTGAGGACATTATAACTTCTAGAGTCAGGGAAGGAAGGGACAGGAATTGAATAGAAAAATGACATATCTCAAGTAAATATTTACTATACATTTTATATACAAACCTTCCAAATTCCTGCTCCTCCATAGTTATAGCAGTAAGAATTTGGGGAAAAATTTTTAATAGAGTGGGCTCTGTCATGCAATGTAGGCGAAACCAAGAAGGACTCGCTTGTACAAGGTATAAATGTGTCCTCTTTGGCATATTTTTTGAAACAATATAACTAGATTTTTTTTCCAGTGAATAACCTGGCTCACTTTGTTATTTTTATACGATAAAATCATTATCTTTCCTGATTCTCTGCCAGAATATTTTTTGGAAGAAATATATGGGTGACCTTTAGAACAAGTTTGCCCCACTGAAATTATTTCATTGTTCTTGACTTTTCTTAAGCCATGCTTGAATGAATGAATATTTCATGAACAGCTGTAGCCACAATTATCTATAGTTCAGGGGCAATGTATAAAGAAAATAATACAGCAATCTGTGATGCTTTTAACCTCTTCACAAATTTGATTAAATCAGTGGATTGGATGAAGAACCCATGTATCTTCTCTTGTAAAATCAAAGGTCTGATCAAATCTCCTGCCACTGGCAGAGGTCTTGCACAGGAATCTGTTCTCCAACCTCAGTTTCTGAGAGTACAGCAGACACCAGTGCATGTACTCAACCCACTCATCATTCTACACTGCAGAGTGTTATACAGATCTCAGCTGCCCTTGCCTGTCTTTTTACCCATCACTTTCCCAGACAGCCACCTCTTTAAGCGCTGTTTTTTAACCTGCCATAACAGCACAGAAGCCTAAGTGCCATCAAACATCCTTGGGGGCAAAACATGATGCTCACCAGATCAGAATACAGTCTGGCTTCTGAGATGCTGCATTCTTATCACCCTTATTGTCTAGTCAAGTAAACTTTTAGAGGCTTTTTGATTGAATACTTTCTTCAAATGGAATTTTTCATGGAAATCTACTATGTAAAACAGATAGGAGATTCTTGCTATGCAAAACAAAGTAGATAGAACCCAGTGTGGAACACTCAGATTTCCCTTGTTCAGCTACAACCTTGCACGTGGTGCTTGGAACATTTCCATAGGCTTGCAGGACTTTAAGGCATGTGACTTAGATGCATTGGCCTACTCCAAAGACTTGGGCTTAAGCATTTTTTCCACCTTTTATCTTTAAATTCTCAGGCACTCTTTCTGATATCCCAGACTTCTCTTCAGGCCAATATCTAATATGGATCCCTAATAACTTGGATGGGGCTCCTGGGCTTCTTGCATGGCCCACTCCCAATATGGCAGTATGCCACCAGGGCCTTACAGCTGACTCCTCCTTCATGTTCTTATCGTTTAACCCAGCTCATGTTCTCTATGACATATATTGGGCTGAGCTGAGTTATACGTGTAGCAAGATCTGATTCCCTTCAGTCCTTCTTCAGTCCTTTGGGTTGCGGACCAGGGCCTCACATTGTAAATTTAAAATCACACAGAACTATAACGCAACCTTAAATGTCCTGCCACCAGCCCCTTCTCTACCTCATTTGACCTTGTAGGTCACTCATGTTGTTTCAATTTTATTTTGATCCCTCCAGCTTGAACTCCACCAAAAGACACATTAGCTTTAAATGGAGAGAAATCACCAATACATGCAAAGACAAAAATATCCAAATCAGACATAGTCTAAGCCTTGGCAACACTGCCTGAGACTACCCTTAAATCATCATTCTCCACCCTAGTTTCACTTTGATTAGGATACAATATTCTTTGTACCTGACCCAGAAGTTGTTTTAGCAATTCCTTAGGCCCCTTGCTCATGAAGGACTATTAAGCATTTTGTCACTGGCTACTGAAGTATGTGTCTAGGTGGCAGAAGCCCCTTTTGGGCTGCATTCTGCTTCATGACATGGCATACAGGGCACTAATTTTACATAGTATGTCTGTTCATGTAGGGATGTTTTGACAAACCATAATACCTGGACAAGGCTACTTGATGCTGCAGGTGACCTCCTAAGAGATTGAGCTGCCTCTGTCTCTGCCCCATAACCAGAGGACTGAGCAGAATTAGATCTTGGTACACATATAATTCAGCTTTGCCCAATGTGTGACATTAGAGTATATGACCATGGATAAACAGTGAGAAGCATAAGGAATAAAAAGGTGTCAGCTCTGGGGCCCTGATGACATAGTCCCACATTGGGCTTAAGCAGTTGTGTTGAGGATACAGTAGGTATACGAAGGCACTTTATGCCCTGGTGAGATAACAATGGTGGGTCACTTAGGAGTATTCCTGGTAGTTACCTCCACCCTCGTTTCAGAAACTCTTTTAAACTGTATAATATAGAAGAAGGCTGTCTACCTTAATTATACACACACACATACACATACGTACAGGTGCACCTGTTTGTCTCTGAATAATGTATTTACCTAATTAGTTAACATTTGGCATTTGCTATAGGTTTTATGTTGAACACTGCTTTTTGTTCTGAGTATCTGACCTTGAGGTTCTATCACTTTAACACCACTCTTATTATTATTCATGAGATGCATTCAGGATGAGTTTTCACTGAAAAATTGTTTTGGGGTCTGATTATGATGCTAAAACCCAGTTGACTGATGGCTTTCTCTTAGCTCTGAGAACAGTAGCTGTTGATATTATGGTGATTAAAGCAACAGAAGTTCCAGTAGTTGGGGTATGAAAAGAAACCCAATTTTTCCATTGAGGGGAACCCAGTGAATGATGCATGACTTTAGAACCAAGAGTGAAAGGAGGACAGCCATAGAAGCATTTCTACCACCAGATGGTGTTTGTCTGCTTCTGTGTACTAATTGCTATCAATAATTAAACACAGGTCTCTGATTCATATGCAGAGAGGCAGTGATTATTAAATTAAACATTTTAGAATCATTATAGTACATTTTATAGGTTCAGCTAAACACAGCACTCTGGCTGATTATGATTAAACTTACTGATACTAAATTACATATTGATCCCATAAACATCAAGACATGCAGAGAAGCAATGAGAAGAATGCTTATAACTAGAAGCATTTTAATTTTAGATGATAATAGGGGCAGTTGTTAATGAAACATCAGGCAGAGGTTTGGGTTCTCCCAGTTGACTTTCTTCACATAGGAAATGTTTTATTTTTCCATTCATAATAATAAACATTAATTATAAATTGTATCTAATTTTCCAAAGTACATAATTATCAATGGTAGACTCAAATACCTTGAAAAATGAAAAAAATAAATCATTTGGGTTTCTCAGTATTTTCTTAGAACTTTAAACACGGTAACAACTTAAAATTGTTTTAGCTTTCTTGAATGCTCATCAATAAAAGAGACAGATAAGCTGCATTGCATTCATCAACTACAGAAACTGAAAGTTATTTTGAAAAGGACATAACATTGATTTTTTTTAATTGTGGTTCACACTGGCCACTACCATGCTATGTGACCTTGTATCAGAATTCTTAACTAAACTGAGTATTTGTGCCCACACCTAGATTTTAAAAAGGAGGGTTTAAAGATCTCTGAGATCTCTAACAGCTATAAAATTATATGGTTCTATTATATTATTAAAGTCCACAGCTATTTGAGAGAAAGTTGCATTAGTACAAAGGGAAACATATTGCTCATAGAATCCACAGGTTACACTTGATGATTCATGCATTTCCAGTCATTTCATCTGCAGATGCATTGACTGATACAGACACTTTCACATTCTGCATCATCATCCTCAATCACAGCAATCAGATGATGCAACGTGTATGAAGGACTATCTCTCAATTATGAGTCATGAATTTAAAGGTGCTAGAGGTGACAATAAATAATGAAAACATTTATATTAAAGAGAAAGAGTACTGTTCTTTTAAAAATACATAAATAGATTGTTATTCTTATTGCTAATTTGTTAACTGCTTTGAAACATATTGTGCCCTGATGTTACCATTTTGATTAAAAAATTTTGGGACATTACAGTGTGTGAGATGCATCAAGAACAGATAATCCCTTCACAGCGCTTTTATCTTCAAGGAGTTCCAAACATTTTGCAGTAGGGTTTTCAATTAAAGAATGAATGTTTGATTTATTTCTCTTCTTTTATTTCTCATTTTGGTTTGCTACTGGAATGCCTGTGCCAGGTTAGAGACAAGTTCAACAGCAGAGTAATACAGCACATGATTTCAACAAGGTCAGAGGATTAACACAAATGAATGCAGTTGTAATATCAACTCAATTTACTCGATTTTATCAGGTTTCTACAGTATGGCCTCAAGGGACTTATCAATTCCTTCAACCACTATAGGATGCATTTTCTAGGAGTAACTTATTTTCTAGGGGTAAGCAAGCAACAAAAGAGAAAACCTCTACTACTTCTCATGTTAGGCTTTAATATATCTGTCTATAAAATAAAATTTTTAACATTTTCATACAAATATTATATATGATGAAGAGTAAGTTTTGCCAGTTAATGGAATTAGGTTAATTTCATTTCATGTTACTTTCAGTATTACATTTTATCCTTTTCTATTTCATTTAGAGATAAAATATTGTGCCCACTGTCCTCAGTAGATGTTTCAAACTCCTTTTACCATCTAGTTGTAATAACAATGCTTAGGTTTTACGTTTTGGAAAGTTTTGCTTATGTACATGTAATGTTTGTTCTTTTTAGTTTGATGGAATCATCACAAATAAATATATTAGGCTTCAACTTCAATGAAAGATTATTTTAGATTACTCGTTTAGGGTCTTGAAGCAATCAAGACAACAGTATAATGCTTTTAATATGTTGGTCTGTAATGTATTTTATTGGTTAAAAAAGATACTGCATATAAAATAAAAATTAAATGAAAATAAAAAGAGTAAGTTAGAAGCACAATAGTTTCTACATATACAAAAGTGATCCCGGATGGAATGTAAGTGCCATGTATACCAAATTTAGTGATTCAGTAAAATAAAAATAACATATTTAAAGTAGAAATAATATTTTTATTTTTCTAACACTTTGCTTTAGTGTGAAATTCCCATGAATACTGACAAGAGGTCAATGAAAGCAAACATCATCACATCACAGGGGGCCATAAGAATGATGCAAAGAGTGGATGATTGTACTTAAACATACAGAGACTTGAGAGGAGAAAATGCATGCACATTCATGGAACATGGACAGATACAGACAAAGAACCACATTACACATGTAAGCTGCTGCCCCGGCAGGCAAGGAAACATTATTCATAAGCTCACAAAGGCCATTTGAAATGTAGAAATAGCCAAAATGCAAGACTGCATAGAACAAGTGCACTGCGATGCACATACTCCTGTACAGATGAGCTTTGGAAAGAGATAGAATTCTCAACTGCCTTTCCCATTTCAGAATGCATTTTTGAGTGGATGAGAATGTTATTAGCTTGTGGGTCTCTACATAAAGGCACCTTTATCTGTATGGGGAATTGGTGCCAAGAATGACAGATAAGGAGTCCATGGCAAGGAAACACTTTGGATATTGATCCTGAAACATGTTTAGGAAGAGTTACAAGAAACTGTGCAGTTCAAAGGATTTGGGCATATACCCTGTAATCATTTAGTAATCAGTTCTGAAGAAAACTCAATAACTTAGCATCCCTAGAGAAAAGGGAGTCACTTCAGCAGGTACTTCATTTATTGTATGTAGTGCTTTCAATCCAATGACTTTTATTTAGTTAGGTCAATGTACTTACTTTCCATTGCATGTAGAAATTCACAGAACTATTATGCACATTTCAAGCAGCACACAAGAATTTTTAAAATTCTTATCCTGATTGCAAATTCCTAATTTGTGTCTGAGAGTTTATTTCCTCTTTCCAGGTATGTGTCTTCAGATTTTAGTTTTGATTCCAGTGTTACTGAAGGTAGTGCAAAAGCAACAAAAGAAAATTATCTTTATCCTTGCCTTCTTAGATGGAACTTGTTTTCAAGATTTATCTGAATTTTTTCTAGCTGCTCCATGAATTCAAAATGTTCTGACATAAAGAAAAACAGACAAAAAAGCATATGCCTGACCATAAAGAAAAGTGAGTTAAATGATAGATTCAAGGAAACTTCAAGGCAGGGAAGTGTTTTATTGAAAAAAAAAAAAAAATTGCCAAGGTGATGTTTTACGTAGTGTCCCCACCATGGCACTGAGTTGTTTTCCCACCTTTTCTTACAAGGTTCATGCTCTTACTTCTTTAGATGGTTTTGCAGATACAGTGACTATTAAGTTATAAATAGGGCCAGGCTGGGTCCGGCGACTCAGGCCTATAATTCTAACAGTTTGGGAAGCTGAGGCGGGTGGATCACTTGACCTCAGGAGTTAGAGCCCAGACTGAGAAACATGGCAGAACCTTGACTCTACAAAAATAAAAATACAAAAATACAAAAAATTAACCCAGCGTGGTGGTGCATGCCTATAGTCCCGTCTACTTGGGGTATTGAGGCAGGAGGCTCTCTTGAGCCCGGGAAGTCAAGGCTGCAGTGAGCTGACATCACACCACAGTCCTCCAGCCTGGGTGACAAAGTGAGACCCTGTCTCAGACAAAAAAAGAAAAAAAAGTTATAAATAGTACCTGAGGGGAGTAACTGCAGAAAGCCATTATGCAGAAAGCCACTATGACCTAATACTAAATTGAATCTAATTAATCAGATAAATCTGGGCAAGGAGAAGGAAAAGCCCAGAAAATAGAGATGAAAAAGTGAGGGGGAAATGAAGTTTGGGTGTGGGTAAATTCCTTACTCTGCGTGAGGCACCGTGTGGTAAATTCTAGGAGTCCTGAATGCCAGAAAGATGAGAAAGAAAAAGAAAAAGGAGAAAATGTAGACAATGAATAAAGAAATGCTGAAGACAAAATTTTTCTTTCTTCATTTTTTTATACCAACAACCACCCTCGAGTAATGCTTTTATGCTGGCCATATGGAAGGGGAATGTTGCTGCAAAAACAGGGAACAGAGTTTGAATCCGCCCTTCACATCTTCTAGCTCCTTTAATTCTTTATCATTCACTTTGGAAGACATAAGTAAAAGAGAAACTTTAGAAAGAGTTTGGAAGAAATTAATATAAAGTTTGAAAGATGAAAATGCAATATCAGGAGGAGAAGCTTGCAGAATTGGATTTCTCCCTTCTCTAAGTTTCTTTAGTAATTTTAATCTAGAATGTGGTAATAAAATCTGCTTATCCAATACAATGAGTTTCTGAAAACAAAACAAAACAAAACAAAAGAACCATCAATCTCACTACATAGGGGAGATGAGATCACTTAGTCCCATTTTCTAAAACATACCTATGTTGCTATATATGCTCCACAGATGGATATTGATTGTCTTTGTTAATACCATTAACAACAGAAGACAGGAGACTAATGAAGGTTTACGATGTCAGAAATGAGCTTGGTTTCTAGATTCAAATGGCATGAAAAGTTCAATGAGGACCTGACTCAAACTTGAGATAGTCCCAAATGCTGCTAATAATAACATCAAGCCTGGTTGGTGTGTATCAATAATCTCTGGACAGATAAAGCATAATTCATAAATGATTGAATTTGGAAGGACATTGAGAATAGACTGAAATAAAACTTATTTACTCTCAAGATGGGGTTATATTAATTTAAAGCTACATTAAATATGTCACTCTTTATCCCTGTAAAGCATGAAATGCTTTCAAATCATCAATAGGCTAGAATGAGTCAATGTCCATATACATTTATAGCACTGATGACATGTTATTGTACTTTTTAGTTGTTAATAAGCTTATCTTTCTCATTGGAATATATTCTCCTCAAATATAGACTCAGATATTTTAATTCATCCTTTCATTTTCAATACTTGAACGTCCATGGGTTGACAGATACTTAATAGATGCTTACTGGATGAAGAACTCAAACAAGTACAAGCCCATTATGTTGGTGTTCAGGCTGTACCACAAACTCTTGTTAAGCTATTTCCAATATTTTAGACACTACTGTCCTGTACAAACACTACTAAAATTTACCTTCTGTACTCACTGCATCTGTTTAAATCTTTCCTTTTCAAAGAAACTTTTATTGCAGTTATATGATGCAGAGACATGTTTACACTTTCTTTTGCTTGATCCTGCATAAATCAGCCCACTAATAACAATTTATTTTGGAAACTCATACTCCAAAATGGAATTTTGTTCTTCTCTACAAAAATGCAGATGACATATTTTTGATGCAGAAAATCCCAGTGAATAATAAAAAATAAATCTTCCAGCACTAATAATTGAACTTAGTAAGATCATAGGATATAAAGGCAATGCAGAAAACTCAATTGTTTGTTTCTCCTCACAAATAATGAACATTTGAAACCCAAAATTTATAACACAATATCAATATAATATATTTACGAATAATAAAATACTTAGTCATCAATCTAACAAAATATGTACTGGGTTTGTATTTGATACACTACAAAATGTGGATTAAAAAAAAGAAAACAAAGAAAACTTAAATAAGTACAGAGACTTACCAGGTTCATGGTTTGGAAGATTCAGCAGAGTAAAGATGTCAATTCTTCTCAAAGTGATCTATGGATTTAATGTAATATCAATCCAAACCCCAGATGGAGTTTTGTAGATATAGAAAAGTTCATTCTAAAATGTATATGAATGGGCAAAGGAACTAGAACAGCTAAACATTTTGGGGAAAAAATGTTGGAGGAATCACATTAATAGGAGTCAAAACTTAATATAAAGCTACAGATATAAATACAGTGTGGTATTGGCAAAGTTATACATACATAGATAAATAGAATGGAGAGTCCAGAAATACCGCCATGAAAATATGATCATTTCATCTTGACAAAGATGCAAAAGCAATTAAACGGAAAAAGGAAAGTCTTTTCAACAAATGATATTGGAGCAGTTGGTAATCCATATGTAAACAAAACTGAACCCGAACCTAAACATCAGACCTTATTCTAAAATTAATTCCAAATGAATTACAGATCTAAGTGTAAATGTAAATAAATATAAACTTTTAAAATAAAGTCTTTCTGACTGAGGTTAGGCTAAGAGATTTTAGAAATGATACCAACACCATGATCCATAAAGAAGAAAGATGGTAAATTATACTCTTGACAATGCAAAGACAAGGTACAGATTGTTAGGAAATATCTGTAAATCACACATGCAACAGAAGATATCTACATATCTGTAGTCCACTAGAATGTATTAAAGAATATCAAAACTTAGCAGTAATAAAATGAAACATTCTATTTTAAAAAGTGGATGTAGAATTCAAAGAGATACTTCACCAAAGAGTATAGATGGCATGTAAGCACATGAAAAGATGTTCAATATCATTAGCCATAAAATAAACGCAAATGAAAACCATAATAAGGCATCACTACGTATTTTGCATACCTAGTCAAATGACCAAAATTAAAAATACAGACAATACCAAATGCTGATGAGTACACAGAGCAAATGGAACACTCATGCATTGTTGATGGGAACGCAAAATGATAGTCACTTTGGAAAATGGTTTGGCAATTTCTTTCCTTCTTTTCTTTCTTTATCTTTCTTTTCTTTTCTTTTTTTTTTTCTTTTTTTTTGTTGAGATGGAGTCTTGTTCTCTCACCCAGGCTGGAGTGCAATGGCTTGATCTCAGCTCACTGCAACCTCTGCTTTCCTGGTTCAAGTGATTTTCCTTCCTCAGCCTCCCGAGTAGCTGGGACTATAGGCGTACGTCACAATGCCCGGCTAATTTTTTTGTATTTTTAGTAGAGACAGGGTTTCACCATATTTGCCAGGCTGGTCTCGAACTCCTGACCTCAAGTGATCTGCCCACCTCGGCCTCCCAAAGTACTGGGATTAAAGATGTGAGCCACAGTGCCCGGCCTGGCAATTTCTTATCAAACAATACACAAACCTATTACAAGACTTGATGGTTTATTTTTCATTCAATGAAGGACATTTGGTTTGTTGCCAGTTATGCTCTCTCTTTTTTTCTGTTCTTTCCTCCTCCTTTCCTTTCTTGCTTGCTTTCTCACTCATCTTTCTGATTAGCTTCTTCCTTTTCTCCATAGTCTTGCTATCTTCTCTCCCATCTCCCTACTCCTTTACCATTTTATCTGTTTTTGCTTTTTCTTCCTTTCTGTCTTTATATGCTGGCCTATGCTATATCCTGGATATTGGCAAAAATTTAACCTTAGATGTTTAGATGACATTTAATGATTTTCTACAATTTCAATAGAAATAATCAGCAATTTTGAAAGCCATGACTGCGCATCAAATTCACTAAATATGGCTGTATGCCAAAAGTGAATAAGTAGGTTATAGTTCAATTAAAAATAATTAATTTCAGTAAAAGATGGAAGGGGTTAGAAAAATGTGCAAACAAGACTAAATTAATTTCAGTAATTCCTAACTGGGATTATCCACTGTTACCTAAAAAATAACATTTTAATAGTTGTGATTTGACTCACTAAGCTATCATTGACTTTTCCTTTCTTTATTGGTGGTTATCTTCTCAGATACTGAATTATTTCCTAAGTTAACCTTTCAAATTTTTTTTTCTTCCTTGCCACTATTAAATCATATTGTTAAACTTTGATCTTAATTTCTCCACCATTGCTTATGAGTGTGTGTCCTGCTTTCTAAGGCAATATACTCTAAAAAGAGACAAAACAGCATGACTATTATATAATTTCAGATGCTCAGGGAAGGACACAGGTGATTTTGCCCCTTTCATAACTCCCTGGAGTATAGAAAGGTATTTGGTTCCATTCACAGAGGTAAGTCTTTAAACTACATATATCCTCAAGAGAAGTCACAAAAATATTTTATTTCAATATGTGCTATAAGAAACTGTTACTAGTTTTTCACTTGAGAGTAGATATGAGTTTGTGAAAGGAAGAGGAGAAAAACAGTAAGCAGATGAATGTTAAATTCGTGTGACGAAATGGCTACAGTGAAGTCAGGGAAGTTTATATAAAGCAAGGATGAGGAAGCAAAGATATAGTTCATCTTTTTGTGGGGAGACCGGGCATGTTGATTGCTACATGTGGATTTTTGGCATTGGAAGTGACACCCGATACAGGGTTCAGTGATGTGGAAGTCAGAGGTATTTTATCTGGGGTAGAGAACAGGGTTATAGCATCTAATAATTGAAAGGAATCTTTCAGGTCAGGGAGTTCTATACTTTCCAATCCTTACTCCACTATTCTGACACTACATAATTATTCCAGCCCCTTGAACTTTATCCCTAGCTGAGTTATATATATATATATAATCGGACTCCTCATATGCTGTGCAGCTTCTAGGATTCTCAAGTGAAATCTGGGACTTGTATCTTCTACGTTTCATTTGCTAAGGCTGAGACCACGGTGAAGAACATTTGGAAATGCATATTCATTTTACGTAAAAGTTCAAGAAGTTCACATTTCATATACATTGTCTTCATACAATCTTTATGCAGAGCTTTTTCTTCTTTCTTCCTACTAACCATCTATTTTTTCAATATGTATACTGCGATAAAAGAAACAGCTCAGAATTAATATGTTACTGTAAATACAAAGGGTAAGTGCAAATCTTTGAGATAGAATTTAAAGTGAGTAGATAGTTAAAAAGTTAAAGATTACTCAGAATAATACTCAGGTTTTATTTTTAAAAGACCCATAGATGCATCTTAAATCTATGCATAGTTTATCTCTAATTTCACTTATTTTTTTTATTCTTTAAGTCCAATTGCCAGTCACATTCTTCTCTCTTATAGGCATCTATAAGCATGTGTAGGCATTTATTAACATGTGGTTGAAAATACGTTTACCCTTGTAAAACATGTAGCAATGTTACGTTTATGTACACACATAACTTTTGGTAAACTTTTTTGACATACATATATATGTGTATATATATAGCAGAGTACACAAATTATAACATGTCAATTTAATGAATTAAAAAGAAATAAAAAACCTTATATCCTCTCCCCGATCAATATAGAGAATATCAACAACCCTGAAACCGCCTATGTGCTCCATACCAGTTACTGACCCCTACAAATATAATCACTATATGAATTTTACCACTATTGACTAGTTTTTCTTGTTTCATAAAATTTAAATAAGTGGAATCACATATTATGCACTGTTTTTTCTGTTTGGTTTCTTTCATTTAACATTGTATTTACTAAATGTATTTTGTTATATGTAGCAGTATTTCCTTTTTCATTTCTGTATAATATTCTACTGAATATACTTATTTATCCAATTTAATATTGATAGGAAAAGCCAGCTGTTTCTAATTTTTGGCAACTGCAAATAATGCCACTATGAACACTCCAGTCATTTAAATTTAGAATTTAGCAATAGGAGGAATTGGAGGGCCTTAATGTGTGACTATGTTCTGCTTACTAAATACTGTAAAATATTTTCTATAAATGTTTGTACTAATATAAACAACCTAAGACAGAGGCTCTTGTTGTCTTATATTTTTGCAAAACTTAGAATCTACTCCACTGATCCTTTTGGTAGGTGTGTAGCACTATCCATTATGTGTGATTTTAATTTGCATGATTTTAGTGACCGCTGATGCCAAGCTACTTTCCTATGATCATCTACCTGGGATATAATATCTTTCATAGTAAAGTGTCTCTACAAGACTTTTGTCCATTTTTAATTGAAATATCTGTCTTTTAAACATTGATTTTTCTTTAAATATTTTGGATACAATTCCTACATCAGGATTATACATTGCAAATATACCCTCTAACTTCTACTCTGTGGCTTGCCTTTTTTGTTCTCAAGTCATCTGTAATCTGTATTCTTCCCTCTTTTTTTCCTGTCAATGTTATCAGGAATTGTATACCTGGAGAGTATAAACCATATACTCTCTAAGCACATTTAGAGCTATTTTCTGTAGATCTTGATGTGACATGTTATCATTATCATTCAGCTGACAATATTTTCCTCTAATTTCTATTGAGATTCTTCTGTGATCCATGTTCAATGTTCTCTTGTAAAGATTATTGGGTGTGGTAGTTGATAATTAGGTCAAATTTATTAATTCATTTAAAAAGTCTATATCTGTACTGATTTTGCTTGCTTTTTGTATAAGTTATGACAAAGTTTGGGTGAGTTTTCTTTATGATGTGGATTTTTTAATTTCTCATATAGTTCTTCCATGTTTGGCTTTATATCTCCTAAAGCTATATTAATGGGCACAAATTTAAAAGCTTTATATCTTCCTTACATAGCGAGAAATTTATCACTCTAACCTATATCGCTCTGATAAAATGTTTTTTTTTTCTAATTCCAGTTTGTCTGAAGTAAAAATCCACTTTTCTCACACACATATCTATCAGAATATACAGTTGTATAGATTGGTGCAAAAGTAATTGCGGCTTGTGTGGTTAAAAGTAATGTCAAAAACCTAAATTACTTTTGTACCAACCTAACAGAATATATATTATATATATGGTATATATATTCATATATATATATATATATTTCCACCCTTTGGTGAGTGTACAAGAGGTAGGATATTTTTCTTTTCACTTTGTTGTTTTTTCATTTTTAAATTTTGTGTCTCATAAGCAGTATAGAATTAGTGAGTTCGGTTTTTATCTTTTTCCTAGTCTGACAAACTTTTATTTTATTTTTAAAAGGAATATTTAGTAATTAATTAATGTAATGATACTTTTAGGTTAATATAATCCAAATTGTTACTTATATTCTATTAAACCACTTATTTCTCTCTCTTTTCTATTCTTTTTTTCTTTTAGCTTTTATTAGCTTTTTGGCACTTCTTAAGTATATTTTTCCTGCTGTTGTTTATAACTATCTTGGAGATTACAACTCAACTATAAGTTATTACTTTTAACATTTCCCGGATTTTAAAACATTGGAACCAAACTTATTCCATTTTACCCTTTAAATTATTGTTGGCCATATATTTGAAATCCCTCTATATGTTAGCTCACACCATGCATATTTATTATTAATATTAATTTATACTTAGACGTGTTTTACCCTTTTCCATGTTTTTTGTTTTGCTCTGCATTTGGGTTTTGTCTGTGATCACTTTCCTTTTATTAGTCAATATTTGCCATCAATGGATTTTCTAAGTTTCCACTTTTCTAGAAAGTTCTTTCTTTCACCTTGACTTTTGCTGTCATTAAATTTTAGATTGGCAGTAGCATTTTAAAGTTGCTATTCTACTGTCTTCAGACATCTGTCATCTCTATTAAGATGTTGGATGAGTCTTATTGCTGCATTTTAAATGTTATTATCTTATCTTCTAATTGTTTTCAATATGTTTTTCTTTGCCTTTTGGTCTTAGTCATTTAACTATGAGACTTTATGTGGTTTTATTTTAATCCTGTTTGGAGTTTTTAGTGTCTTTAGAACATACTAGTTGACCTTTTTCATTGTGTTGAGAAATTTCATTGCCATTTTTTTTTCTTCAAATATTGCTTCTATTTCATTTTGTCTTTCCCTCACTTCTGGGTTGCCAAATTGTACTTCTGCTACTACTGTTTACCATGTTTCATTATATCTCTTAACCTCTTTTCTGAATTTTCCACACTTTCATTGCTCTATTTTAGTCTGGATATTATTTATAGACTTTTCTTCTGGTTCACAAATCCTCTCTATTACTTTATTCAATCATGATGTTCATTTACTCCTTATTTGGGGCAAAACTGTATTTTCTAGGTCTAGAATGTTAGTCTCAGTTTTCTAAATTCTAATTATCTGGTAAATAACTTCATCTTATTATCTCTTATCAATATTAATGACAGTTGTCTATGTCATTACTCTATTTACCTATTTTTATTGCATACTTCCTACTTGATATGTTTAACTCTATGCTGGACATTGTGTATAAAAAATTGTAGCAGCCCTCGGTGTATCCACTCAAGAACTAAGATACATGGAGCCAGAGTTATGTTTCTATAGGGTTCATTCTACAGACGATTTATCTGTTCTCCTTGGTGTAGTTCTTCAGTAGTCCCAACTAGAGCCTGTGGAGATTACTAAGAATTCTTTTTTTTTTTTTGATGGAGTCTCACTCTGTCACCAGGGTGGAGTGCAGTGGCATGATCTCGGCTCACTGCAACCTCCACCTGCCGGGTTCAAATGATTCTGCTGCCTCAGCCTCCCGAGTAACTGGTACTACAGGCACGCACCACCATGTCCAGCTAATTTTGTATTTTTACTGGAGACGGGATTTCACCATGTTGGCCAGGATGGTCTCCATCTCTCTACCTCGTGATCCGCCCGCCTCGACCTCCCAAAGTGGTGGGATTACAGGCGTGGGTCACTGCTCCGGGCCAAGAATTATTTTCATTGATGGATAATACGGCATACATTTTATATCCTCAGCACCATGAATCAGGTGAAGCCATCATTTTGTTTTTCAGTAGTTTTCTGCTTAGCGTCTAAACCTCTCGCCTGAAAGTTGAAATACTGAGCAATTGTCTTGGGTCTAAAAATCACTCAGGGCAGTGACAATTTCTGTATCTTCTTCCTTTTGAGGATTCCAGCCCCTTATGTCCTACCTGCCTAGGCATTCCCTAACTCTAATTATTGCTTCTTCAGTCCTGTGAGATTAGTAAAATACCTGCTTGCATTTCTATTTTTTAGCTCTGTTTCTTTTCCTGATTTCTCAGTTTTTTTAAATTTTCTTTTAAGAATCAGAAAATTTCCTGAGAGGAAAAGTAACTTGCAAAATCTCAGTTCACCTCTCTATAGTTTCCGTTGTATCTTGGCCCTAGAATCTTTAGTTGCCTCATCAATTCATAAATGCTGCAATACAAAGTTTTTCAAACACATTTCCTATGGCTTTCTAATTGTTTTTGGCAGGTCTGCCACAAATAAAATGCACTATAACCTAAATGGTGTTTTCCTATAACTCTAATTATCTAACATAACATTTTATAAGGTATAAGTGTATTGGAATATATATGTATTTTAGATATAGATATACATATAGGTACAGATATAGATACAGATATAATTGGTTGCTTTTAACTTCAGAATTACAGAATCCTAACTCAATTTATTCATTCATATTACAATGGATATTTATAGGTTGCCTTCAACTTCCTGATATTACAATGCTGCCAAGTATATTATCAAACATGGAACCTCCTTGCCCTGTGTAAAACTTTCTCTGTTATTTATATGTGTTAGTGAGGAGATTGTTGGTTTGTTGCCTTGTTGGATGTGCACACACATGAACACACTTACATACACACATATATATACTTTCAATGGTGTTCTACTACATAATCATCGAAGATTATAGTTTCTTAATTTTAAGTCCATATCTTTTAAAAAAATAGCATATGTTTTAATATCTTCTCACTTTTCTTCGAATTCCTAGTAATCCTATGATAAATATCTGAGGAAATATCTCTGTTCTCTAAGAGTTTTCATGCCTTGAAAATAACTTGAATTTTACAGTTTGAATTTTTAAAGAATGATGGTAAAATTTTGTCATCCCAGATAAATGGCCCAAACCTGGAATTAAAATGGTCTGTAAGTGGTTGGAAGAAGTGATAATGTCTGTAATTAGCAGCTATATTGCTGTATATTTCTCATCAATATTTTTCACAATTTTGCTTTATGCATTTGATGGTAAGCTATTTGGAACATAAGCCTTAAAAAAGGTTGCTTTTTTATTGTCAGTATATACTTTCACATTATAAAATTGTGTATTTTATTTCTTTTGATGTTTTATTCTTGACTTTTTTCCTCCCCAAGACAGGGTCTCACTCTGTCACCTAGGCTGAAGTGCAGGCAAGTGATCATGGCTCATTGCAACCTTGGCCTCTTGGGCTCAGATGATCCTCCCACCTTCACCTCCCAAATAGCTGGACTACAGGCGCATGCCACCATACCCAAATACTTTTTGTAATTTTTGCCGAGACGGGACTTTGTCACATTGCCCAGGCTGGTCTAGAACTCCTGAGCTCAAATGATCTGCCTGTCTCGGCCTCTTGAAATGCTGGGATCACAAGTATGCCAGCATGCCCAACCCTCCAAAATTTCTGGGATCACAGGCGTGCCACCAAACCTGGCCAGTTTCATTTTTGACTTTTTAAATTAAACTTAATCTTTTTCATTTATCTATGTTTAATAACTCATTGTGCATTCTGTTATTTCAGTGTTTTAGCCACTTTTATTTCAGTATTTTTACTGTGAGCAGCATATGGTTAAACTTTATTTTTTTAACTCAGTGTAAGATCTTTCACCTTGGAATCTGTAACTTTTCCACGCTTACTTAGATGATTAGATTTTACTCACGCTATCTGCTTGTTTTTCTTTTTTATCATTTTTATGATTCATTTTAACCTTACTCTTGCTTCCTGTTTTTTTATATCTGTCTATTTTATGTAAGACTATATATAATCCAGTAATTTTTGAGCTTTAATCCATGCCAGTTTTACCAGTGTTTATCTTTATATTTTCAAAATAAATATTGTCTAATAATAAAACATTTGTTACATCTCCATTACCTGAAATGAATAATTTACTATACTTCTGCTCTGCCCAATCCCAGTTTTTTAGTGATAATGGAAGACTAAGAGAGGTCTTACTTAGGAATAGACTGAAAAAAGGAGGGAGAGGAGCTAGCAAGAAATACGTTCAAGATAAACTGAAAGACAAAAATCTTCTAGGAAGACTCTAGATCAAATTATTGTTGAGATATCAAGACTTAGGAATTTGTGAAGTTTATTCAAAGGCCACAGTGTGAAGGCAGGTCTAAAAAGTAAAAACAAAATGGATACAGGAGTCATAAAAAAATTAGTTCATAGAAGATAAAAAAAGTAAGAATCTTGTGGAATATTGGGTGTTTGCATTAATGAAGGCCTTTGGTTTGTCTTTTTGGGAATTGTTGGTATATAGATCAAGGATATGTCAACTTGGCTTAAAAGACTTCACTAGAGATAGTGCTGTAAGAATTTAAATCAGAAGAAATCCATGAGTGCTGATAAGTCAGAAACTTCATAGTACAAATGAAACTTCAACTGATTCTTAAAGGATAAAGAATTTATAGAGAGATAGAGGGAAACAAAGAATGCAATCTGTATAAGAATCATAATGAATCCATAGTGAGGGGGGAAAAGTCAATAAGAATAGACTGAATAAGGTAAATGTGATGGCTGTAGAATAGTGTTGACTAGAGTTTGTAGAAAGAACAAGGCAAAATAAATATGTATGTAATTATGATCTGATAAGAATTTTGTCTAGTTCTAGAGAAAAAGCTGTCGATTTCTTCTGCAATGTATATGCCCCATGAAGAAAAAGATCTTTTTTTTTTTATTTTGACAAATATAAATCCCTCACTTTGCAAAAATGTAGTGATACATGTCTAATATGTGTTGAAAGAAAATAAAGAAAAGAATGTAAGCTGTATGTATGTATGTATGTATTTATTTATTTATTTGGTGGTTTGGATTCACTGTCATGTGAACTATTAAATGTACATAGTAAATGTTGAATGTGTTAAAGAAAAACAAATGTAGTAAAGGGATTTCTGTGATACGAAATGAGGAGGCATTTGTCTTGCAGTATTTTTACTTGGGTGTGTTTGTAATATAAATCTATTCCATTAGCATTAGAGTCAGCATTCATAATGTAATAATACAGAACATTGAAACAATTATCCATTTCCCGTTATCAGATACTTCAGTCTACTCCACCCACATACCAGTGGGTAAAATGATATTTTAGTAAAATGATATTTTATTACTAATGTAGGTATTACTAAAGATTACTGAAGATCATGGTAATGTTTTCATAACCTTTTGAAATTATATTTTTCTTGGCATGAGTTTCTAAATACATTCACCAATAATATTTTTCAAAGAAGGGAACAGAGAAAATATAGACTGAACTATGCAATTAATAAATAACATAAACAATAATTTAAAAATCAAAATATATACTAAATTAAATTGTTATAAAATAGAACAAAAACAATCATGTAATTAGTCATCAATAGCTTCAGATTAAACTAAATTGCTTAAAACTAAATTCAAGTGTTCTGTTAATTGTTTCTCAAATTATATATAGACATTTGCAATTGGAAAAGAAAGTAATGTAAAAGTTGAACCACTTTAACAGTGAAAGAATCATTCTGAAGTAAATACTGCCGCCTGCACAGAATGGTCTGTGTTTGCCAAAGCAAGAACTTGTTTGAGGCTGTGTGTTTTGGGTGGTGAAAAAGTGGTTACCTAGCAACAACTCCTCCTCCCAAGTCACCCCTTCTAGAGCAGTATTTTGCACGTCAGTAAATTGGTTACTTGTTTGACGGATCTAAAAAGAATAATTCAATAATGTGGTAGGGTGTGAATCTCAATCATAAAATCTTACAGGTTTTTCTCTGTGTGGGGTCTGTCTACTGCCCACTCCTCATCTGGTGTTGCTAGAAGCTTGTCTAAAGAGACTGAATAATACCTAAAATGCTATTCATCAAATGAAAGTGAAGAAAACTTCAGACATTTAATTAATAACAGTTCTTTTCAGTTTGCTTATAAAGCAAGCAATGAAATAGTTACTTCGTCCACAATAGCATTAGCTCTGGGCAAGAGGTAATCTTATCACGATGCTTCCTCAGATGTCAGACAGCAAAGGATGGAGTGGGTTTCATAGAAATAGAGTTTAAACAATCTGTACAGTTTACAGATAACAGCATTTTACTATCTGAAGGTAAAATTAATGAGATACTAATTTATATAGAACATGCACATAAGGTATTTATATTTACAAAAAATGAACTTAAACATATGTTAGCAATAACTTAGCTAGAAAATATACACTTTAGTAAACATCACACCATGTATTTAGTCCACCTGTGATATGCATCACAAATAAATGCCACTTATTCTTTAACCTAATAGATATTTATTTCTAGGGACAACCCCATCGGGTGGGGTTTCCTCAATTATGCATGCATAATTGAGGTAATCTGAATAAAGCGAAATGATAAAGACACAACCACAGACTCTGCCAGTGGAAAAATTAAATACAGCAAATTAGTTTGTGTGTTTTCATAGCATGAAGATAGAAAGTTTAAAAAAATGTGTCAGAGGAACATTCAAATGCCAAGTATGTGGGAGCAAATAGAATGGCAAAGAAAAAAGACTGGTTTATAAAATTTTCCATGATGCAAAGAACTGAAGCTAATTTCTCCCCAGACAGAGCCTTGATGCTCTGGGTTGCTGCTAGCCAATGTGCAGGGACCTGCCACTTGCACAGTAGCTTTCTGAGACTCACCCTGTATCCCTTCTCCCACATCCCAGCACACACTGAATGTCATTTGCTTATTAACTCCAGAGCAAAGAAATTCTTTGCAGAGCAATAATTGACAGTTGGAGTTACAGCCTGACTTCTTTCCTTTGAAAAATTGCTAAGCATTTGTTTTAGAAAGGCACACTCTTCAGATTCAAATGAATCAGAATCTGACACCATATTTTTCCCAGTTTTTCACCTCGAGAATATCATCAGTTTAGAAAAAGGAATGTTTTCCTTTGAAATAACCAATGCTACCAATGTTACCTCAGATGTTGGCCTGATTATTGGAACTATTTTGTATAAGCATACTAGAAGTCAGGCCTTTTAACCATAAATGTCATTTCAGAAGCAGTCTCATTATATGCAAAAGTCATAACTGAGAGTGAGTCTGAATATCCAAGGAATTATTTCCATCTGTTCCTAAGTGCTTTAACTGGTCAAATGTCAGGTATTAAAGGGAAGAGAACTGACAGATCAGGAAGGATCAACTGTACCAGCAAAATATTTAGACTAATAATTTATTAGAACATAAAGGATTATAGTGGAGAAACTATCTTATGTCAAATGGATCAATTTGTAGTGAATCTTTTCTAAATGTAGTAAGTGTCATATGTATAACATGTCAAAGAAAAAACTAAAAAGCAAGAAAATACGTTTTTGCGTCTTAAAATGAGTCATTTGAACCAGAAATTTCTCCTCTGTAAGTCACGTTATTCTGATAACTCAGAAACACAATTTTATTCATCTAGGTGATCAGGAGATTTTATATTAGGAACTGACAGGGATCAGTTTCGGGGCTCATCTCGGTAAGCCTCTGAGCCCCCACAAAACAGCAAAGCTAATCTCTAGTGGTCCAACAGTTAAAACAATTGATGAGCGTGTGTTGAATCCTCAAGAGAGGAGGGAGGAAGCAAGAAGGAAAGCTTGAAGGGAGGAGGGGAGGGGGGCAGGTGCTGATTTCAGCCCTGTAGCGTCAGGATTGCGTCAATTCGGGTTCCAGCCACGTCTGGAGCTCGGAGATGAGCTTCTCAGAAGAGCCAAAACAGGAACCGAGGTGGCAAATCACTGTGCGAGGGCGAGTGGACCTCCCTCTTTGCCTCCTCCCTGTTCCAGGAGCTGGTCCCCTGGGCTCTGCGCTGTTGTTTTCAGCGCTCGGAAAGCCGGCGCTTCCGATCCAGACAAGTGAATCCAGCCAGGCAGTTTTTTCCTTCAGCACCTCGGACAGAAACACGCAGTAAAAAATGGCTCCGATCACCACCAGCCGGGAAGAATTTGGTAAGCAAGTTACTGAACTTATGACTGCGGTTGTTCCTTGAATATTCTGGGGTGGGCTGTTTATTCATTTATTTTTTCCCTGGTTGTTGAATACAGATTTCCTAGGTAGTTAATTTAAAAGGAAAATGAGAATGGCAGTCAGGTAATTGTGGCTTACTTCTGCGGCTTCTCTCCCTTCCTTGGTATCTCTCTCCTTAAAACTGTCTTCTGTTAGAGAGAATTTACCTTCAAGAAGTTCTTAAATTTTCAGGTACTTCTGTAAATTGCAGCACGCACTGAGTAAAGAAAAAGGGTTTTGTTTTTCCCATGTTGGTTTCATCTATTTTGTAGGTAAATCTATATTTTATTAGGAGAAGCTAAATATATCTCTGGTTACATTGGGGCTTGATCTTGGTTAAAGAAAGCAACTTGTCTATTGGGGTTTGGCAATGTATATTTTATTACAGGGTGTTCCATATGGGTGTTTTTGTCTGCTATGTTTTTCTAGTATCTTTGAAATATGTTGCTAGTGAAAGACAGAATCATATGGTAGTAGGGTTAAAGGGAGTTTCAAAATGCACTGGCTCAGCCTATTTCATTTCACTGCTGAGCTAACCTAGAGAGATGAGGGAAGTATTGTGGGTTGCACAATTAGCTGAAAGCTGCTGGAAACTTGAATTAGGGCTCCAATTTTCGCCTTCAGCTTTCCTTTTCTTACAACAAGTTTTTGGTTTCAGTACATAAAATTAGATGCAATTCGTAGGATAAAAAAGTACTATTTTTAGAATCCAATGTATTACAAGTGAAAAAGGTCAGAATTTTACTTACATGTATTTTGTAAATCATGAAATTTCATAGAAGTTTGTGAAGAGGAGTGATATCTACAGATGTATGATAATTGTTATTAAACTGAATAAAATAACCATGATATTGGCTTTCAAGATTATAAGACCTTATCAGTGGAGAATACATAGGGAGTAGATAAGTGTTTCCATGTTATATAAAATGTTTGCCATTTGACATAAATATCAAATAGGGACAATTTATGATATTATATTCATAAATGAATTTCTTTCCCAGCCTTCCTTTTGGGTTATTGGGTTTATTTTGGTATGACGTTTATTCCCAATTCTTCATTTGAAACCTGAATGATTTTCTAAAACGGAGGAATTTTTAGAGACTGTACTAGTGAAAATATGTTCTAGCATGGTCTATCAGTCTACTTATAAAAATGATTTTCTGCTGTTTTTATTGTTTTTACATTGACTAAAGAACTGTCTCAGTTCATGACTTTGCTTTTGCTCCCTAGCTTTGGGTTATTATAGTCCAGGAATGTGGGTGCATTTTTTTTTCCACAAAGACTTGAATAGAAGCAAAAACTGAAAAGCTGGTACTAAGTTTAGCAGATTATCTTTAGCTCTTGCTTTATATTATAGTAGTCACTGTTTCTTTTTTCTACCTAGAGAAGTCAAAGGTTTATTTCATCTTTACATGATTCAGTTTCTATACATTAAAATACAGGATTTTTATTGCGGTTTTATTGGATTTTTTACCTTCTACTTCATTTGTCTTTTCTTAACCTTACATTCTCTGAGTTCAGTTTTATAATTATGAAGTAGATTGGCAGAAGATTTGGGGGGATGGGGAAGGGAAGTAACAAAAGACTGGATTTCTTGTGGTTATTTAGAAAAGTTTTAACCCTTTCTGGGCTGGAACTTATAACTTTATTATTCACTATTTAGGATAAAAAGCATATTGCAATGGAACAAAATGTATATAATATTACATTAGTTGTATTCACTTTGATGATATTAAGCCTTGACTCTATTGATTCACTATGTACCGATGTAATAATACTGCTTTTGCTTCCATAGTGTTACTAACCATTTGTTTAAGAAAGATGCTTACACATAAAATAGGATAAGCCTTATGCATAATCGATATTACCTAATGTCAGTAATTTAATGTGCCATTATTCAAGAAAATAATGACAATTTCAGTTTGATTATCATTTGCCATGCCATGTGCTAGCGGAAGAAACAGTTATAGATAAGATTGAACTCTAAATTTCACTGTTCTCATTATATGTCAAGGAATGCTGATTCACTTATACCTATTGTTCTGTTTTTATCTTATTTAAGTTTAATTAATTTATACTTTGAAAATTTCAGTGTTTGAGAAATTTGGGGTTGTCATACAGAGGGATGGTAGTGTTACAAGTTACAAAATATTGGTACCCAGTTACTCTTCGGTTTTTGTTTTATTTTTCTCTAATATATGTGTATTTCTTTTACCACTGTTCCATAATTGGGATGAAAATTACTAATGAGTTTGTGGCAATGCCAAATACTGTTTCAGAATTTCCTACAATTAAGTGAACCACTGGGTCCCTAAATGTTTGCTGCTTGAATTCTGGGTAAAGAACTACTTAGAATTCCAGTAAAATTTGATGCTCTGGAAAGCCTCAAAATGACAATAAAAAATAATGAAATTAGTACTGATCCATCATATCGTAGTTGTCTCATGTTACCTGAGAAAACAAAGATAGGTCAGAGTCATTAAGCATTCCCCCGTATCTGTTCAGGACCATTTTGTCTTTTCATTTCACTAATGAAAAACTACTGAAATGAAGGAGTTTCTACTATACTTTATGTTTTTCCTGTGGGGATGTTTTTGTATCTGAAGTTAGTGTGATATATATATCAGTTGGAAAGTAATTCAATCTATTCAACCTATAGCAATTGCTAGCTCTATTAGGCTTTTCAAAAGGCTCGTATCTCCAGCTCTGCTTCTTTAATGTATATTATTGGTCATTTGATTTTTCAGATGAAATCCCCACAGTGGTGGGGATCTTCAGTGCATTTGGCCTGGTCTTCACAGTCTCTCTCTTTGCATGGATCTGCTGTCAGAGAAAATCATCCAAGTCTAACAAGACTCCTCCATACAAGTTTGTGCATGTGCTTAAGGGAGTTGATATTTACCCTGAAAACCTAAATAGCAAAAAGAAGTTTGGAGCAGATGACAAAAATGAAGTAAAGAATAAGCCAACTGTGCCAAAGAATTCATTGCATCTGGATCTTGAAAAGAGAGATCTCAATGGCAATTTTCCCAAAACCAACCTCAAACCTGGCAGCCCTTCTGATCTGGAGAATGCAACCCCGAAGCTCTTTTTAGAAGGAGAAAAAGAGGCAGTTTCCCCTGATAGTTTAAAGTCCAGCACTTCCCTTTCCTCAGAAGAAAAACAAGAGAAGCTGGGAACTCTCTTCTTCTCCTTAGAATACAACTTTGAGAAAAAAGCATTTGTGGTCAATATCAAGGAAGCCCGTGGCTTGCCAGCCATGGACGAGCAGTCGATGACCTCTGACCCATATATCAAAATGACGATCCTCCCAGAGAAGAAGCATAAAGTGAAAACTAGAGTGCTGAGAAAAACCTTGGATCCAGCTTTTGATGAGACCTTTACATTCTATGGGATCCCCTACACCCAAATCCAAGAATTGGCCTTGCACTTCACAATTTTGAGTTTTGACAGGTTTTCAAGAGATGATATCATTGGGGAAGTTCTAATTCCTCTCTCGGGAATTGAATTATCTGAAGGAAAAATGTTAATGAACAGAGAGATCATCAAGAGAAATGTTAGGGTAATTTATTTTCAGTGCTTAAAGTATTTATAAACAATCTTTTATGTAGCTTTTTGGTGTCTGAGGAATTTTCATTAATATGATAAGCTTGTACATGTCATCCTTACCATGTTTAATTATTATTAATTATAATCTAATGGAGATCAAGGGAATAGAACAGATGAAATAAAATTTAATCCATAACTGAAATACTCAAAGTGTTTTAATGATATGAAATAAATATGCATTCTTTATGGATATTTAGATATCACTTATGTAAATACTTTTGTTAATCTCTATCATAAATATTTTGACAGACACTGCTACTTTAAAATATAGGTGAATATTTCTTATTCATAGGCAAGTTAACAAAGAGGTTTCAAGGTCAACGTAATTGAATTTAAAATGGAAATTTAAAATTAAATCAATTCTTCCTGAAGATTTGGAAATTGTATTGACTTTCAATGGAACTGCTTTTCAAGGAGGAGGTATCAGGTCATATTCAATTATCAATGCCTATCTCTAAACTGTATAGTAGGAAATGAGTTCCTCTATTTTTGTAGTTATACTACTCTGGTAGTTCTGGGTTTATTAGAAAAAATAAGGCATCAATTAAACAAATTTAATCCCATCTTCACTTTAAATTTGAAACTCAATTGATTTCAACAGTAGTATTTCAGAATAACTTCTCTCTATAGTAGAATTATTTATAAAAATCAATAAACATACTAATTTACGTTTTTGAAACAACATAGTGTTTCAGAACTGAAAACCTGACAGCTCATTTTGACTGTCTCCTCTCCTAGTGAAATTAATGAAGGTCAAGGTTCAGAGACATTGCACAGCTTGTTTGAGACACCCGGCTGATTTAGTGGCACAGTGGGAATAAGGATCTTTCTTCTACTCTTATTCTCCTTAGAGTGCCTACTTATACAGCTGTCACATGTTAGTTTTTGTATAAATATATTGCAGTTTTAGTTTTGTGTCAGCCATCACTCTTAGTTGCAAACAAACACCAAGTTAATATCTTGTTACTTTCAGTCAAAAATTTTACTTTGAATTATTGGATATGTTATCTATTGTCTTTAAAGTACAAATGAAATCTAAGTAGCATTCAAAGAAGGACGCTATGACACCGTCCCAAAACAATTCTCTCCAGTACTTAAAATCAATTCATTTCTTGGCTTGAATGGAAATTTGCTGTTGTTAAAGAGGCAGAGAATTTTAACTCCATTATCCCTCTGTGCCAGGAAGGTAGTTGGGGTCGGAATAAATCTCACTGGGACTGAGTTCAAATTTCAACATGTCGGTGGTAAAGAATTTGAAATCAAATCAAACTTATCTAATTTTTTGCATGAGTATGTGCAGTCATTTGACCCAACACATACTCATGCAAATAATTAGATAAGCTTTGTTACTAGTAATAACTTTGAAAAGTATAGATGTTGTTAAAAACCAAAAGCCAAAAATAATCCTGTGTAGGATATAATTTAAATATGCTTTAAACATTTCTAAGTAATGGGTGTGGTCAATTTATTGCGAATTTTAACATCCTGTAGTACCAAACAAGACCACAAGATGGCAGGCAGTGGTTTTTCAAGCAGCGATGGTCCTGCACAAAAGCTTTTACTCTTCGATTCCTTAGAATATAAAAATAAAAATAAGTAAGAAGATTACATTTAAATGACAATGTTATTTAAACTTTAATGAAAGTACAAACTTCAAAGCTAAAAAGATAGAAATACTTATATCACATTTCTCTTTCTTTAGAAGTCTTCAGGACGGGGTGAGTTACTGATTTCCCTCTGCTATCAGTCCACCACAAATACTCTAACTGTGGTTGTCTTAAAAGCTCGACATCTGCCTAAATCTGATGTGTCCGGACTTTCAGGTAAGAATGCTTCTGAAATACTCAGGTTCACTGTATGAGTGGAATGTATTTTACTGCAAATGAGCCCACCTACTCTTACTCTTTTATGTTTTATCTTTTCTCTAATACCTTGTTTATCTACTGTAAAAGTTAGCTTTTAGTTTTGTGACTAACTTTACAAAAAAATGAAACAAAACACTAATTGTTTGTTGTATAGAAATGAGAAACAAAATAAGCTACAGTTTAACATTACCTGAGTTCAAATCCTAACCCTTCCATTCCTTAACAAAATATTATTGGGTATGTTTCTCAACCTCTGTACAAACTGGCCATAATACTGCTCATCCTGAGGGGCATTGTGAGAACTAGAAACACACACTTCTTCAAATATCATCTAATGTTATTACTAGTATTATTTAATGATGGAAGTTGAAAACATGGTCTTAAAAGATTAGATTATGAAGCTAAAATTGACTCATATATTGCCACCAGAAAAAGGCAAAAGCATTGTGATAAAGTGGCATGAACTTAAAATCTACATACTAACAATGACACAGAGAAGCTCAACACTAGGAAATAGAAAGCAAATCCAGCCTGTGACTAAAGAAATTCATAAAAGTTGAAACTAAAAAAAAACATTGACATTGTGGACTCTAAATCCTCATTTTATGGAAAACACAGCCAAAAGTCAGGGAAATAGACTTACCCAAAGTCACACAAGTCAGTAAAGCTAGATGTTGTCTAATATATATTTTTTTCCTTCTATTCTATTCTTGGACTAAGTTAATAATAATCAGAACGGGTCCATAGAACATTCTATTTTCTTTCCTTTTGTGTTACCTCTTTTCCTATCATTAATTTTTTCCCTTATTCTCTAATTTAGAACTTTATTCTCTTATTTTCCATATTCTTCCTTATTTTCAGTTCTGTTGACAAGAGAAAGGCCAAGCTTTATCCATATTTTTCCTTTGTTTTTACTTATTTTTCTGGTAACCACATGTCATTGGCATGCCATGTTCTCTAAGGGCACTGTTATCTTGATATCAGCTCTCTAGCCCAGTTATGCCATTGTAATGCCTGTTATGTTCCATTGCAGATCCCTATGTCAAAGTGAACCTGTACCATGCCAAAAAGAGAATCTCCAAGAAGAAGACTCATGTGAAGAAATGCACCCCCAATGCAGTGTTCAATGAGCTGTTTGTCTTTGATATTCCTTGTGAGGGCCTTGAAGATATAAGTGTTGAATTTTTGGTTTTGGATTCTGAAAGGGGGTCCCGAAACGAGGTAATCGGGCAGTTAGTCTTGGGTGCAGCAGCAGAAGGAACTGGTGGAGAGCACTGGAAAGAGATCTGTGACTACCCCAGGAGACAAATTGCCAAGTGGCACGTGCTCTGTGATGGTTAGCATCCTAGCCATGAGTTGGAACTTAAAGGTTTTTACTAGGCAAGGAGAAATTTTCTTTCTTTCGATATTGGATTGCAAGCTTGGGAAATCAAGCTACCTTTTTTGCTGTTGTTGCTAGAAATGGATTGAATTAGTAGACCAGAAAGTAACTTCAAATGTGTTTCATGATAATTTCCCTATTTATTAGAAGAGTTGGATAAATTTTCATAAGATATTCAATTTTTCCTTCAGATGACCAGTGATATAACTAGGAATAATCAGACATTTTATTAATACTGTGCCAGAATCCCAAATTAAAAATGTGACAATCTCATTGGAACATGTCACAAAAAGTTAATGTGATTATTAAGATTTAAAAATGAAAAGTATGCCTTGCCTTGTGAAAATTTATCCATTTATCTTCAGGTTGGGGAAATCATTTTTTCTTTAATTCCAAAGATACTTAAAAAAATGTCCTCCAGTTTGTATTTATTAATTATGTCATGTGCAAATGGTTGTCCTGCATATAAAAGTATCTGGTCATTTCAGTTTGGTTTGTAATTATTTGATGCAATTTTATCATAAGGGTAACTTAGATGCATTTCAAAAGGACAGTGAACAAGCTGAGAAATGATTTTGTCAAAGGGCTGAGTTGGGAACACTGTGGCTGAAATATAATTTTTCTCCCCGCTAAGGTTACATGTGAGTCAAAATTTTGTAAAATATAGCCTCACATAAGAACCATGGCCTTGGATTATTCACTGCCTGTCACAAGCCTTAGTGTGGCCTGAGAAACCCCTATGTACCTTCGTGAAATCGTTGAATTAGCTAGTGAATAAAGAAATAAACTTCAACTAGAAATCCAGTTAGAAGCGCAATTTTCTTATAGGAAATAGGTATAGTGTGCAAGTGTACTTTTAAGGCCATGGTTTGTACCGAGTCAGCATGGCCACCGAAGTCTTCATTTAACTTATTGTCCCCCAGAAAAGACTGTGAAGATTTTTTACATTGCCAGATAAAAAGTGTTACTTAACCAACAAACAAATGTAAGACTACAAAATCGTTCAAGAGCAATTCTAACGTAATTTACATATGTTCATGCAAAATATACTTAGGCTGTCAAATTAGCACAACAAAGAATGTGTTTCACTATCTTTTCTAGGCTAATTTGTCCTGAGCTGTTGTCTATAGAGCAGTTTACAGACTTGTGTCTTGTATCATTTTCCAGTGCCAGTGTTCTGAAATTCATTCAGAACCTGTTAGATTAAAGCTGCACCCTGTGATTATTTGAAAAGAATTAACTTGAGAGCAATGTCACTATATTTGAGTTTTTAGAGAAGTATGAGTGGAACTTGAGTACAGTTGAATTATTAAATATGCAAGTTAGAAATTAAGTCTACTGAAAAATTTACATTTTGAGTCAGGTTTTGTGTCAGTACTTTAGCAGTTTTTGAGAATGTGTTTGATATCACAGTGTTTGTAAATTCTATGAAAAATGCATTTTCCAAACAACTTATACATGCTTTTTATGACTATGCCTAATGTAAAGAAAATGTATTACATTCTGTATGTACAAAGATTAAAAATCAACCTCTTTTTTGTGCTTTTAAAATGACTTTGGGATTAAAAAAGCATATTTCCCAATCATTGTCTTCATTTCACTACAAAGTCACCTCATGGCATCTTGCTCCACTCGGCATTTCTGTGAAAGCAACATGAAATGATCTGTAGTAGGTGTGTAGCTTGGGGAAGTCAAATGGCCATTTTATACATGTGCATTTGGTATCATGGGCCATGGAACAGAATATATTTTGGACCTCTGAACATTTGTAAGGGGCCAATTCTAAGTATTCTTCACAGCAGCCAGAAGTTAATGGTGGTAGCAGCTGAGGTATGGTTGTTGGACGAGAAGGATTTTCTTTTTTAATATGGAACAATGAAACCAACAACAAACACTTTTAAAATTAAAATGGGTAATTTGTAAATAGTTTTTAGCTTTTAAAATTTGAAGTGTTTTTGAGTGTGAAAAGTTGAGTAAAACTATTTGCAACTGGTTTTAAGAAAAGAAAGAAGAAAAACAACAAAGGAATTGAAACAGGCAGGGAGATCTTAATACCTAATTTCATCATTTCTGAAAAAATGTACTGTTTTAGAATGTATTACAATATCAATGTGAATATCTTAAATCCTGTTACAAATCCTGCACTGTATTAAACATGTAAATTAATTGTTTGTCTGATTAGCCAAACTCACCACCCAAATGGGGAGGTATCCATGTTTGAAGAACTGTGTAACTCAGTAATTGACTTGTTCTGATGTTGTAACTCAATAGAAGTGTTTTGGAAGGAAGCATGGTGTACGAGACAGTGTCTGTTCTTTTGTGCCAGCTCTGTATGATGTTTGTAAGACCATGTTTGTAAGACATGAATAAATTGCTGCTTTTGCCCAACCCATTTCAATGCAGACTTTCTGCCAATGGATTCTGTACTAAGGCTTCTCTTATTGCTGTCTGAATTTTCAAGTTTCCCTAGTGGATCTCCTTGCATAGGTTAGGGAACATTAATTAATGAGCACCGAAATCTTTAATACACCTTTTAAAAACCTCTTCATAACAATCATCTGGAGCAGATATCATTATCCTTATCAAACAGAAGCAAAACTTGAGGATCAAGGAGCATAGACAATGGAATCAAGTAGGGAGGAGTAGTACTCAAGAGGATTTCATGGCCTGCCCTGCCCTTCCCTCCATACCATTCCACTCTCCTCAAGGGGACCTCATCAACTGACTTTGCTAGATTTTTAGGCTGTTTCTCACATTCTTTATTTTTCTAAATTTTATTCACTTTTCTATATTTCATTTACTTTTCTTACCAGTATTTTCAGCCACCATTCTTTATTTACTCTCCTATTTTTTTCCTTTATCTCATTTCTTATTTTAACATCTTTCATTACCTATTTTATATCACTGCTTTTATATTCCTTTTTCATTTTTTTTCACATCCTGAGAAATATTTGGTTAATAAAATTATGTGGAACTGGATGTCTTACTTTTTCTTAAATAAGGAGGGAAAACAGACCAGAACATCTATAATATATTATATTACCATTACACACCAGCTAAGGCAAATGGGAACAACAGGATCCACCATCTAGAGAATCAGACATTTTTCACAGCTCTAGTCTTTACAGAAATATTCTACGGTAATCACATGTTGAAAAAAAATGATTGTGCAAATGGAATAAAACTGGAATTTATTGCTAATTTATTTTGTTTCAAATTGTATTAATTGTAGTAAAAGTGTACACAGGCATGTTAAAAGAGTCATTACATTTTAGAATTCAAATATATTTTAAGGAAACGTACCTGCCAAAAGCAACTGAAGATATGGAGGAGATTTTCCAAGGAAACTGGTCATTAGGGAAATGCTAACTAAAACCACAGTAAGATACCCTGCACACCAATTATAGTAACACAAATTAAAGTTTTGAAAATGCCAAGAGCTGACAATGTTATAGAGGAAATGGACCCCTTGTATACTGCTAAAAGGAATGTAACATGTCCAACTGCTTTGGGAAGTAAGTTATAATTTTCAAAAGAAGTTAAAAATATGCCTATTACGTCACTCAGTTATTTTGCTCCTAAGTATTTACTTAAGACAAATGAATGCATATGTTTACACAAAGCCTTGCACATGAATTTTCGTAGCAGCTTTATTTGTAATAGTAAAAACCTGGAATCAAGTCAAATGTTCATCAACAAGTGAATGAACAAGTAAAATGTAGTATATTTACAAAATGGAATACTTCTCAGCAATAAAAGTGAATGAGCCCTTGATACATACAACGAGTACCAAAACATCCACACAGTAAGTACCAAAGTATACCAAACTGTACGCTTTAAATGTGTGCAGTTAGTTATATATACATTAAACCTCAATAAAGCTTTTTAATGGGAAATAGAAGTCAACTATAACCAAACCAAAAAAAGAAAGCAATACTAATATCACTGTCAAAAATATCATTCTCCAAAATTAATAATATTATATAACCTACTTTAAGAGCAGTTCTTTCTCTTTCTTAAGGTACATCGTCTTAAGAATGTTTAAATAGAGGATTGCTGGCAAGATGGCCAAATAGGAACAGCTCTGGTCTCCAGCTCCCAGCGAGATCAACATAGAAGGCGGGTGATTTCTGCATTTCCAACTGAGGTACCCGTTTCATTGCATTGGGACTGGTTGGACAGTGGGTGCAGCCCATGCAGGGTGAGCCAAAGCAGGGTGAGGCATCGCCTCACCCAGGAAGTGCAAGGGGTCAGGAAATTCCCTCCCCAACCCAAGGGAAGCTGTGAAGAATGGTGTACTGGGCCCAGATACTGTGCTGTTCCCACAGTCTTTGAAACCCACAGACCAGGAGATTCCCTCCAGTGCCTATACCACCAGGGCTCTAGGTTTCAAGCACAAAACCAGCGGCTTCAGGAGTTTTTATTTCGTACCCCAGTGGTGCCTGGAATGCCAGCAAGACAGAATCGTTTACTCCCCTGGAAAGGGGGCTGAACCCAGGGAGACAAGTAGTCTGGCTTGGCGGGTACCAGCCCCTTGGAGCTCAGAAAGCTAAGATCCACTGGCTCGAAATTCTCACTGCCAGCACAGCAGTCTGAGGTCGACCTGGGACGCTCATGTTTAGGTGGCAGGGGAGGGGTATCTGCCATTGCTGAGACTTGAGTAGGCAGTTTTACCCTCAGGGTGTAAACAAAGCCTCAGGGAAGTTCAAACTGGGTGGAGCCCACCACAGCTCAGCAAGACCACTGTGGCCCAGCTGCCTCTCTAGGTTCCTCCTCTCTGGGCAGGGCATCTCTGAGGGAAAAAAAAAAAGGCAGCATCCCCAGTCAGGAGCTTATAGATAAAACCCCCATCTCCCTGGGACCAAACACCTGGGGGAAGCGGCCACTGTGGGCGCAGCTTCAGCAGACTTAAAGGTCCTTGCCTGACAGCTCTGAAAAGGACAGCGGATCTCCCAGCACAGCGTTCAAGCTCTGCTAAGGGTCAGACTGCCCCCTCAAGTGGGTCCCTGACACCCATTTATCCTGACTGGGAGACAACTCTGAGTAGGGGCTGAGAGGCATCTCATATAGGAGAGCTCTGGCTGGCATCTGGTGGGTGCACCCCTGGGATGAAGTGTCCAGAGGAAGGAACAGGCAGCAATCTTTGCTGTTCTACAGCCTCCACTGGTGATACCCAGGCAAAAAGGGTCTGGAATGGACCTCCAGCAAACTCCAGCAGACCTGCAGCAGACGAACCTGACTGTTAGAAGGAATACTAAGTAACAGAAAGGAATAACATCAACATGAACAAAAAGGTTATCCACTCAGAGACTCCATCTGAAGGTCATCAGCATCAAAGACCAAAGGTGGATAAATCCATGAAGATGGGAGAAACCAGTGCAAAAAGGCTGAAAATTCCAAAAATTAGAACTCCCCTCCTCCTCCAAAGGATCACAACTCCTCGCCAGCAAAGGAACAAAACTGGATGGAGAATGAGTTTGACAAATTGACAGAAATAGGTTTCAGAAGGTGAGTAATAACAAACTCCTCCAAGCTAAAGGAGCATGTTCTAATCCAATGCAAGGAAGCTAAGAACCTTGAAAAAAGGTTATACGAATTGCTAACTAGAATAACCAGTTTAGAGAAGAACATAAATGACCTGATGGAGCTGAAAAACACAGTACAAGAACTTTGTGAAAGATACACAAGTATTAATAGCTGAATCTATCAAGAGGAAGAAAGGATATCAGAGGTTGAAGATAATGAAATAAAGCAGAAAGAAAAGATTAGAGAAAAAAAATGAAAAGGAGTGAACAAAGCCTCCATGAAATATGCGACTATGTGAAAAGACCAAATTTACGTTTGATTGGTGTACATGAAAGTGATGGGGAGAATGGAATCAAGTTGGAAAACACTCTTCAGGATATTATCTAGGAGAACTTCACCAACCTAGAAAGACAGGTCAACATTCAAATTCAGGAAATACAGAGAACACCACAAAGATACTCCTTGAGGAGAGCAACCCTAAGACACATAATCATGAGATTCACCAAGGTTGAATTGATGGAAAAAATGTTAAGGGCAGCCAGAGAGAAATGTCGGGTTACCCACAAAGGGAAGCCCCTAACACTAACAGCAGATCTCTCAACAGAAACCCTACAAGCCAGAAGAGTGTCGGGGCCAATATTCAACATTCTTAAAGAAAAGAATTTTCAACTCAGAATTTCATATCCAGCCAAACTAAGCTTTGTAAGCAAAGAAGAAATAAAATCCTTTACAGACAAGCAAACACAGAGAGATTTTGTCACCATCAGGCCTGCCTTACAAGAACTCCTGAAGAAAGCACTAAATGTGGAAAGGAAAAACTGGTACTAGCCACTGCAAAAAACATACCAAATTGTAAAGACCATTGACACTATGGAGAAACTGCATCAAGTAATGGACAAAAAAACCAGCTAGCATCATAATGATAGGCTCACATTCACAGATAACAATATTAACCTTAAATGCAAATGGACTAAATGCCCAATGAAAGACGTGGACTGGCAAATTGGATAAAGAGTCAAGCCTCATCATTGTGCTGTATTCAGGAGACCCATCTCACCTGCAAAGACACACGTAGACTCAAAATAAAGGGATGGAAGAAGATATACCAAGAAAATGGAAAGCAAAAAGAAGCAGGAGTTGCCATCCTAGTCTCTGATAAAACAGACTATAAACCAACCAGAATCAAAAAAGACAAAGAAGGGCATTACATAATGGTAAAGGGATCAATGTAACAAGAAGAATTAACTATCCTAAATATGTATACAACCAATACAGGAGCACCCAGATTTATAAAGCAAGTTTTAGAGACCTAAAAAGAGACTTAGACTCCCACACAATAATAGTGGGAGACTTTAACAGCCCCTGTCAATATTAGACAGATCAATGAGACAGAAAATCAACAAGGATATTCAGGAGTTGAACTCAGCTCTGAACTAATCAGACGTAATAGACATCTACAGAACTCTTCACCCTAAATCAACAAAATATACATTCGTCTGAGCACCTTATCACACTTATTCTAAAATAGGCCACATAATTGGAAGTAAAACACTACTCAGCAAATGCAAAAGAAAGGAAATCATACAAACAGTCTCTCAGACCATAGTGCAATCAAATTAGAACTCAGGATTAAGAAACTCACTGAAAACCACACAATTACATGGAAACTGAACAACCTGCTCCTGAATGACTACTGGATAAATAACAAAATTAAGGCAGAAATAAAGATGTTCTTTGAAACCAATGAGAACAAAGACACAATGTACCAGAATCTGCGGGACACATCAAAAGCAGTGTTTAGAGGGAAATTTATTGCCCTAATGCCCACAAGAGAAAACAGGAAAGATCTAAAATCGACACCCTAACATCTCAATTAAAAGAACTAGAGAGGCAGGAACAAACAAATTCAAAAGTTAGCAGAAGACAAGAAATAACTAAGATCAGAGCAGAACTGAAGGAGATAGAGACATGAAAAACCCTTCAAAAAATAAATGAATCCAGGAGCTGGTTTTTTGAAAATATCAACAAAATAGATAGACAACTAGCCAGGCTAATAAAGAAGAAAAGAGAGAGGAATCAAATAGACACAATAAAAATGATAAAGGGTATATCACCACTGATCCCACAGAAATGTAAACTACCATCAGAGAATAAAAACCTCTATGCAAATAAACTAGAAAAATCCAGAAGAAATGGATAAATTCCTTTGAGGTGGTAATTAACAGCCTACCAGGCAGAAAATGTCCAGGACCAGATGGATTCACAGCCAAATTCTACCAGAGGTACAAAGAGGAGCTGGAACCATTCCTTCTGAAACTATTCCAAACAATAGAAAAAAAAGAAAATCATTTTATGAGGCCAGCATCATCCTGATACCAAAACCTGGCAGAGACACAATAAAAAAGGAAAATTTCAGGACAATATCCCTGATGAACATTGATGCGAAAATCCTCAATAAAATACTAGGAAAACAAATCCAGCAGCACACCAAAAAGCTTATCCACCACTGTCAAGTTGGTTTCATCCCTGGGATGCAAGATTGGTTCAACATACGCAAATCAATAAACATAATCCATCACATAAAGGGAACCAATGACAAAAATCACACGATTATCTCTATAGACACAGAAAAGACCTCTGACAAAATTCATCACCCCTTCATGCTAAAAACTCTCAATAAACTAAGTATTGATGGAAAGTATCTCAAAATAATAAGAGCTATTTATTACAAAACCATAGCCAATGTCATACAAAATGGGCAAAAGTTGGAAGCATTCCCTTTGAAAACTGACACAAGACAAGGATGCCCTCTCTCACCACTCTGATTTGACGTAGTATGGGAAGTTCTGGCCAGGGCAATCAGACAAGAGAAAGAAATAAAGGTATTCAAATAGGAAACGAGGAAGTCAAATTGTCTCTGTTTGTAGATTACATGATTTTATATTTGGAAAACCCCATCGTCTCAGCCCAAAATCTCCTTAAGCTGATAAGCAATTTCAGCAAAGTCTCAGGATACAAAATCAATATGCAAAAATCACAAGCATTCCTATACACCAATAATAGAGAGACAAATCATGAGTAAACTCCCATTCACAATTGTTACAAAGAGAATAAAATACCTAGGAATACTACTTACAAGGGATGTAAAGAACCTCTTGAAGGAGAACTACAAACCACTGCTCAAGGAAATAAGAGAAGACACAAATAAATGGAAAAACATTTCATGCTCATGGATAGCAAGAATCAATATTGTGAAAATGGCCACACTGCCCAAAGTAATTTATACAGTCAGTGCTATCCCCATCAAGCTACCATTGACTTTCATCACGTAATTAGAAAAAAACTACATTAAATTATATATGGAACCAAAAATAGCCTGCATAGCCAAAACAATCCTAATCAAAAAGAACAAAGCTGGAGACATCATGCTACCTGACTCCAAACTATACTACAAGGCTACAGTAACCAAAACAGCATGGTACTTGTACCAAAACAGATATATAGACCAATGGACCAGAACAGAGGCCTTGGAAATAATGCCACACATCTGCAACCGTCTGATCTTTGACAAACCTGAAAAAACAAGCAATAAGGATTCCCTATTTAATAAATGGTGTTGGGAAAACTGGCTAGCCATATGCAGAAAACTGAAACTGGACCCCTTTCTTACACCTGATACAAAAATTAACTCAACATGATTAAAGTCTTAAACGTAAGACCTAAAACCATAAAAAGTCTAGAGGAAAACCGAGGCAATACCATTCAGGACATAGCAAAGGCATGGGCAAAGACTTCATGACTAAAACACCAAAAGCAATGGCAACAAAAGCCATAAATTGACAAATGGGATCTAATTAAACTAAAGAGCTTCTTTACAGCAAAAGAAACTGTCATCAGAGTGAACAGGCAATCTACAAAATGGGAGAAAATTTTTGCAATCTGTCCATCTGACAAAGGGCTAATATCCAGCATCCACAAAGATCTTTAAAACATTTACAAGAATAAAGCACCCCCATCAAAAAGTGGGTGAAGGAGATGAACAGGCACTTCTCAAAAGAAGGCATTTATGCAGCCAAAAAACATATGAAAAAAAAAAAACTCATCGTCACTGGTCATTAGAGAATTGCAAATCAAAGCCGCAATGAGATACCATCTCACACCAGTTAGAATGGCAATCATTAAAAAGTCAGGAAGCAGCAGATGCTGGGTGAGAGGATGTGGAGAAATAGGAACGCTTTTACATTGTTGGTGGGAGTGTGAACTAGTTCAACCGTTGTGGAAGACAGTGTGGCAATTCCTCAAGGATCTAGAACCAGAAATACCATTTGACCCAGCAGTCCCATTATTGTGTATATACCCAAAGGATTATAAATCGTTCTACTATAAAGACACCTGCACACGTATGTTTATTGTGGCACTATTCACAATAGTAAAGACTTGGAACCAACCCAAATGCCCATCAATGATATACTGGATAAAGCTAATGTGGCACATATACACCATGTAATACTATGCAGCCATAGAAAAGGATGAGTTCATGTCCTTTGCAGGGACATGGATGAAGCTAGAAACCATCATTCTCAGCAAACTAACTCTAGAACAGAAAATCAAATACCGCATGTTCTCACTCACGAATGGGAGTGAAACAATGAGAACACATGGACACAGGGAGGGGAACATTACACACTGGGGTCTGTCGGTGGGTAGAGGGCTAGGGGAGGGACAGCATTAGGAGAAATATCTAATGTAGATGAAAGGTTGAGGGGTGTAGCAAACCACCATGGCACATGTATACCTGTGTAACAAACCTGCAAGCCCTGCACATGTACCCCAGAATTTAAAGTATATATATTTTTAAAAGAATGTTTAAATATATGTAAAATATTATATTTTATATAATGTTAAATGTATTACATTTTAAAGTAATTTGAGATAGTTTCTGTGTATTTATGCCATCAACTCATTTATTTAAGTATATCTCTTGTTTGCTTTTTATTTCTACTTAAAAATTTTTCATTCTAAATACAGTTCTATTTTATGGTGATGAAATTTTTCCATTTTCTTATTTCAAATTTATAACAAAAATATATTAACTAAAGCCTATCTTTATACACTCAAGCTGTTCCCTCCTCTCCCATACTTTTAAAAGTTTTGGGTTGATTCTTCTAATTTTTAACATAAATAAATATGAGTATTTGTATATTTACATATATCTCTTTATTAGATGAGTGGAAGCATGAAATACATGTTTTTTCTACTTTATATTTTTACATAACAATATATTCCAGAAATAATTCCCTGATTGCATATAGGGACAGTCTTCCTTTATAAACCTTTATACTACTCCCTTAAAGCATCAATTTCAAATGCATGATGGTTTAATTTTAAAGGCCATCATTTAAAAAAATGTGTTTTATTGATCTTTACTTTCATAGTAGCTAGGTCAGGATTTTGCATATAGTAAGCTCAGTGAATATATATTTAGTTAATGAAAGTTTGAGACACTATAAATGTCAGATTTGAATCAAATTTAGAAATAGTATTAGAAAAAATATTTACTCCACATGACTCACAGAGAAAAGGGAGGAGCTTACTGAAAGTATTGCCTTAGCTTCCGTTATATTCGTATGTCATTTATCCAGTGGAGAATCCATAATGATACATAATCCTTGGATAAGAGGTATGCCTAGTTCTCATCTTCAAATCGTTTCCCGATCCAGGTCGCAGATAGAACTGTGACACTAGTGTCGCTGCCGCCTTATTACCTCTAGTACTAATACCATCACCTTATAGTTGGGATGACTTGTTTAAAATTTATACTGTCACTTAATGAGGAATCTTTCTGTGACATTCTTTTCCGTGTTCCTATCCAGTATCTGTTCATAGTAGCAGCTACCTGAAACATATACTGTATCACATTTAAATCTAACCTATACAATGCATTTTCTAATTTATATTACCTCACTGAATTCATGGAACTACATAAGATGTCGGCAATATTCTTCTAGTTCTGCTGGTGATAAAGATAAGTATCAGAATGTTATCTAATTTAAAACCCCACAGTGACAAAAAGAGATGCAACCTGGGGCAGTCTGAACCTAAAGTCTCTGCTTTGTGTGCATCATACTGAGCTGCTTCTAAGCTAACACAGTATTGTGTGTTTTGCTTCTATGACCCCCAGTTTCTATGATCATGCCAGATATTAATATATAGCATAGATTGAAAATAATGAGAAGTACTAATTGAATTGATTCCCCAGTGTTTTTTGTTGCTGTGGTGGTTGTTTGTTTTTAACACAGGTCTATTACACACAGTTAGTAGGAAATAAAACAATGTGGCTGGGCGCAGTGACTCATGCCTGTAATCCCAGCACTTCGGGAGGCTGAAGCGGCCAGATCACCTGAGGTTGGGGGTTCGAGACAAGCCTGACCAACATACTGAAACCCTGTCTCTACTAAAAATACAAAAATTAGCTGGGTGTGGTGGCACACCCCTGTAATCCCAGCTACTCGGGAGGTTGAGGCTGGAGAATCACTTGAAATCTGGAGGCGGAGGTTGCAGTGAGCTGTGATGGCACCACTGCACTCCAGCCTGGGTGGCAGAATGAGACTCCATCTAGATTAAACAAACAAACAAACAAAAAGAACATGCATGAAACAATGTGTGTTGTGTTTCCACTGAACATTTTTAAGAACTACTATCTACTTCTCTGAACATGCATATTTGAGTGTTTGGTACAGAGGTGACAATTTGATGTCATCTTGAATATTGATGACAATCTAGTGATCATAACTATGTGGAGCATCATGTTGAGATGGAGATGGATTATGAGGCCAAATCACAACTTAATAGAAAATGGATAGGCTTGATTATTTATGAACTGGGAAAGGTTTACCTATTTTAAAGGAAACATTTCTAATCATTTCTGGTAAGTAAAATTCCATAGTTCTTGACTTTTTGTTGATGAAATGTGAATTGATTAAATTGCTTTATTAGGTCAACTTCTCTTTTTCTTATGTAAAAGATTTTTTATTCTCCCTATATCTTAATGGATAAAAACATGAGGTCCATATTTAGATTCTCTCGGTGTGAATCCTGGCTTCATCTCTCACTAGCTGAGTGAGGACTGCCTTGTTATTAAATATTTAAGTGTCTCAGTTTCTTCCTCTCTATAAAAGGGCTGATAAAAATTCCACTGCAGCAAAATGTGGAGATTGCATGAGAGGATGGTAGAACAGTGATTAGTTCTGAGTGGAAATGCGTTTTCAGAAAATGTGTATTGAATTTCTTTGAATCTACAGAGGCGAAAAAGAAAATCTAGTAAATTAAACTGCAGGACTTTTAAAATAGGTATTGATATCTGTTAGTAGTCAACTGCTTCTAGAAGTTCACAACTATATTTTACATCACAGTAAAAAGAATCCTTACCAAAAAAAAAAAAAATCCACTCATGAAGAAAGTAGGAAAGATATTGATTTTTATCATTTGGAAATTTGACAATTTATCAGAGGTTAACATTTGCATTTTATCAGTGAAGGCACTTGGGGATAAAAAAAAAGGGGGGGCATGGTTGGAGGGAGTAAGAATTACGGAGAGAGCTTAGGTTTAAGGTCAGACAGAACCAAAATTCATGAGAAAGAGAAAATTCATGTTGAAACCTAGTTGAGAACTGCAAGAAATTCATGAAGACCTGGCATGAATAATGGGGAGATCTGATGAGGTAGAGGGGCCAAGCAGATAATTCCACCTGTATTAAAAAATGCTTTATTTTGAAGTAGTAACCAATTTTTTAGTTGGTTAACGAACTGTGTTGCTACGTTGATGCAGATCTTCCTTTATTCATGCATATTAATGCATGCTTGCCAAATTCTGGATGCTTTTTATATAACTAAATATCAAACATGTTATTAGCTGCAAAAGCAAAATTTTCAACTTGAGTTTTCAAAAGCTATAAAAGGAATCGCACTAAGGCAAAAGTTGCTGGAACATTTGCAAAGGTGTACATGACTACAAACCAGTATTATAGCATGATAATTCTATTCAAGTAATTATAAGGAAAGCACACAGAAAACAATATGAAGAATTACAGAGTTACAATATAAAAAACAAATATAGGCTTGCATGCTGAGGAATGTTAAAAAAATAAAAACACAGGTGTTGGTGTAGTTTGCTAAGGTTGCCATGACTAATACCACAGACTGGGGGACTTAAAAAACAGACATGTATTTCTCACAATTCTGGAAGCTAGAAGTCTAAGATTAAAGTGTCATCAGGGCCACTTTCTTCTATGACCTCGCTCCTTGGTTTGTAGATGGCCGTCTCTTTCCACTATCTTCATATGATCTTCTTTGTGTGTGACTGTGTACTAATTTCCTCTCTTTCTAAGGACACCAGTCATTGGATTGGGTCCACTCTTATGACCTCATTTTACCTTAATTATCTTTTTAAAAAATCTTATCTCTAAATACAGTCACATTCTGAAGTACTAGGGGTTTGGACTTCAATAGATGCATTTTGTGGGGGAAAAAATTAGGCTATAACACATGGAGAGAAAGAGAATGACAAAGAAATTTAATTCTCCAGATGCAGACAGACATGTTGTTTTATATTCAATATATAACTTTTGGACACCAGGATACCAAGGTTTTTCTTATTCTATTTGTTCCTCTCTTTGATGTATGTGGACCACAGAATCTGTATCCTTACTCCAGCTAGCCACAGAAAGTCATTCATTTCCAAAGAGAGATAGTATAAACATTGTAACCATATTCTGAAAATATATTTCATGGGAAGAAAGTAGGAGGAAGCCCTTCACTAAATTTTTAAATTTTATGTTTTTTATATGTGTATATATATATATATATAGCTATATATAGTTTTACTAAAATAGAAAAGGAGACACACATACCATGTTACTTGGCTTTTTTTCACTGCAATAACAGATAGAAAAACCATTTTTATTAATTATAGGCCTGATTTTTGACTTAAAAAGTGATAATTAATTTGCCATGAAATTAAAAAAAAACTATTTCCATAGTTTCATCTTGCTATCATAGAAATGAGTACATTGCAAAAAATCACAAAGGGACAGAAATGCTTTATTGAGAAGGGACTGGCAGTTAGGATATCAAGGTCCCAGTCTAAACTCTGCTATTATCACAGAAAGTCAATTTTGTTCTAATATTTTAAGGTTTCATAATTCTATATGACCCAAGATTACTTAGTTCTATTTTCACGTCTGGTTAATTTAGTCCTTCCATACCATATTTTTTATAAAGATTAACAGTCTGAAAAAAAGAGATTTTTCAAACAACAATGTTGAAACCAAGATCTATATTTGGTTAATATAGACCTTATTTTTTCTTCCATTGCTTGTTCTTTCTCAGTTTCTGTATCATCGCCTTCACACAATCTTGCATCCATGTCAGATGAAAAGTAACTGAGTCAGTTGACTTCTTAAATAACTAACTTGGGACCTGGGCTGCTGCGATGTTCCCTCAGTAGCTTCCTTCAGACTGATTGAGATTCATCTTTTCTGCAGGTGAAAGGAACTGCTTTCCAAAATTGGTTAAAAAAAAAAAGAAAGCTTGTGATTATAATAAATAAATTTAAAAAAAAAAAAAAAAAAGAAAGAAAAAAAATCTTTACAAGTTCTTTTTATTAAATAGATGTCAGTCTGGAAATACTTCAGATTTTGCTGTTTATTCTTTTGTGTTCAATAGTCCCTCTTCCAAAAGTCTACTTTACAGTATGCTGATGTATTGCTTAAGATTATTTAAGATATTTCAGAGCATAATGTAATAACACACTAAGTTGTTAAGAACTGAAGTGAATGCATGTAATTCAATCAGGTTACTTTCGCCAAGAGGAACTGAGCTCTTAAGTGTGAATGTAAGGTGAACAAATAAAAAGAATGTGAAGAAGAATGATAGGCTGTGAAGATAAACTTGATGTTCTTTAAAATTATCCTGGAGATCTGGCTTTAGAGTTGTCACAGAATTGTTATCCCATAGAGTGTCCCCATTAGAAAATTTTAAACAAAGCAAAGTTTTGTATATCAAATCTGATGTAATACTGGCTTGACTTCACAGAGCTGTTTGTATAATGACATACAATTTTTAAAACATACTAACTGTTACAGATTTGGATCAGAGAGTCTTAAAACCAGAAGCAAATTGAAAGTTGAGGGTCTTGATTTTTTTAGAACACTAGATTAACAAGCTTCATTCTTGAAGTTTTTGTCCCAGTAAACTTCAGGTAAAATCATATAATAAGGTTTAAAAGCAAACGTACAAATAATAAGCCAAAATCAAAACAAACAAACAAACAAACAAACAAAACATCAGCAGGCAATTCTGATCAGCAGAAACTTTTAAGCAATATTGATTTAGAATTTATAAAGTACATTTATGCAATAACTCATTGAATCTTCAAAAAATTACCATGTGAACTATTTAGAAAAGTTATTTTATATTTTATATTTATCCTTTAATACCATGGTACAGAGGGTGTTTTTAAAAATTATATTCAAGATTTGAAGAATTGTCTTCTCATTCACATAAGAATATAGATTTTTTTTTTCAATCAGCATTATCTTCTATAGATCTATTCTGGATTTCCACTGAGATACTTAATTGGTATCTCAAATTCAACACACTCAAAGCAGAACGCACAATAAACCCACTCCATCAGCTCTTCGGCTCCACCCTCTTAACTGAAAACAACTCACCGTATCCACTACTACCATTCTATTTCAAGTTATCACCAATTCTTTATTGGACTATTTCTATAGTCCCTTAATAGTCTCCCAAATTCCATCCTTGAAGCATTCTTCAAAAAACTCTTCTCTACACATCAGTCCTAATAAATTACTCTTTTAAATCATAAACCATATTATGTCATTCTTGTGCTAAAAACCTTCCAAACCCTTCCCAACTGAACATGACCAGCAAGACCTCCATGCTGTCCTCCAGGAGACTCGCTGATCACTTCTGCTCTTTGCTTTCTCCTTTACTTTGTTTTAGCCACTATAGGCTTTGCAGCTTATCAGAAACATGAAGCATACTGCTCTCTTGCATACTCCCCCTCTGTCTTAGATACTCCCCCTCTGTCTTAGATGCTCTCCCAGCTAGAATTCCAGCAGGCTTTGCTGTTTTATTTCCTCTGTCTTTTCAGTATCCTTTTCTATAAGACAACTTTGTTGAACCCTAGCTTCTGCCTCATCTCCACCTTCAATCTATTTATCCCCATAGCTCTTATTTCTTTCTGAGAAACTATAGATTTGTTTTATTTTCTGCTCCCAACCACTGATATATAGACCTCGTAATAGCCATGACCTAGGGTATCTATTGCCCAGTCCTAGAACAATGTTCTGAGTACCTAGTCAATATGTGTTAAATTGATGTATGAATGAAAGATATCAGGAAAACAAATGCCAGAAGCTAACTTTATGAAACTGTGCTAGGTGTTGATTACTTATGCCCCTTCAGTCAAGATTCCTTTATTTTTGCAGCTTAGAATAAGGGAAAATAGACCTAGAATATAAGATTCCCTACAACTCTCTAAGAAATTATTTGGATTTTCTACCATCCAATAGTAAATGGGAAGAACCAGTCAACATATTATTTCCATATGTCATTCTGCTTTCAATCTGGAATGCCTTTCATAAATGTACTTAAAAATTTAATGGTTGGGCATTTTCAAGGTCTGCATCCCTAATTAGTCATAAACACATCAAAAACTGTGAATAAACAGCTGAAAAACCAAATTTGGACTCTAATTTTAGCTTTTATTACATTTCTTAATTTAGGAAGCCCCAACCGGAGAAAAATAGCTTAAAGAAAACTACATTCAAGATCTTCTGTCTTAAATCTTAAGCATACAATACTCTCAGAAATTGTGCCTGACCTTTGGAACATGACTGCCATCTCTTTTAAATTGACAGCTCTCCCCTTACAATGAAAATAAAAAGGCTAAATTTGTCACCAGTGCACTAGAAGCAAAGTGGGATGCAATGAAATTTCACTCAAGGAACACAAGACTGCTCCTTTTGTTGTGTTGTGATTTGAAATAACCTCTGAGAGATGAAAATGTTACCAATAACATGGTGTGTTCCATACAGGCTTACAAGTCAACAGACGGGGGTTCTGGTCTGTGAGCTTAAAGGTGGCTAAATAGAGAGAGCTCCTCTCTACTGTAAAGAATGGCCACTTCCCACTGTGGCATCCTGCAGTCAGGAAATTCCCCAAAATGGTAACAAACATGCAGGGCTTTCTTAAAAAATCTCTAACTTCAATCAGATTATGAATGATAGAACTTTAACACTTAAAAGATAATAGAGATCTAATTAACCATATGACCGCCCTGTATAGATAACAGGACTTTGGTGAGGTGTTTGGTACCTAACAGTATCACAATAGAACTAGCTGGCATATAGATCAGAGCACTATATACTATTTTACACAGGAGGGCTGGCATACAGACAAAGTTGAAGTAGTCTTTTGGTACTTCACATTTCAGACTATCTGAATAACTTATCCTTTGCCCTCTGCATTATTACAAATAAAGATCCTGATTTAGTGTATGGTTTGTTTTGACATAGAGCTGGAGGTTCAGAAATAGGTGCGTTACTGAGAATCAGAAGTCAGGTTCTTGGCCAGCTGAAGGACAGCATAATGGCTGATGCCTTGTGAAAGTGAGGGTATACAATAAGAGCTCTAGAAAATAATGCAGAAAGACTAAATAAGGAAGCAACAGTTCACATTTATTGGTTGTATAAAATTCATTTCTCTTCACTTGTGTTTATGCATCTCTAAAAAGCTATTACATGTCTGGCCATCCGGTTAGAGATGTCAACTACCATACTTACAGTCACAATCAGTAGTTGGAATTCTTCCTCAAATGCTTCTGGCTCCAGAATTGTCAGTTGATCCCCTATCATCTATTCCCAACTCCATACAATTTTCTATTTCCAACACCTTTAAGGGAGCATCACCTATATGCACACAAGTACAGTTTTCAGTGTACTAGTCATTTTCTTCCACTCAGTGGTCAGCATCCCTCCCTGTGGTGATGCTCTGGAAGCTTCAAGGCCTCAAGTAATGCTTCCATAAAGTGACAGTGAGATTCCTTCTGATATGTGTCAACACTGCAGAAAGTACCCACATTGCAGTTAATGAGTGACTCTCTGCAGGTGTTTCATAGGTCCAAACCACCAGCATTATCAGTGATGAGAAAGTGTGGTGTTTTCTAAAGCCCAAATGTCACACTACAACTCTCTTTTTCATGGAACTGGGAAGAACTTCCTCTCTGCTAACTTTGTGTCAAATTACATGAGTCCTAGAGATTCTCCTTTCCCTGCTTCCAAAGAAAGATAGTTCTTTTCAGAGTCCTTCCAGTTTGCATGGCGCCAGTTAGCTATAGCCATGAGTTATATGTGCCAGTGCTCAGGAATAAACCCATAGATACTGCAGTGGAAAGTAACGTGAGTGAGTTATCCTTTGTGGTAATAACAGTTTTTCTGCACCCCACGTCTCTCCTCCATCCCTGATACATTACTATTTGAGAATCTAAACTAATGCTCTGACATTTTGAAGTTGCTCAGTTACCTAGATCTAAACAGACAATTTGGTCTTAAAAAGATCCAGGGATGTTTTGAAGGTAGCAGTGATAATTTGTGTAATGGCTAGGTACTTTGAAGGCAAGTGGTGTACTAGAAGAGCAATGGGAATTTATTTCAAATCAGGGAAAAGTATCAGACACACAAATGCTTGTAGAATTTGTAACCGATGGGATTAAGAGATCAATAAAACACAATACCTGCCCTCAAGGTCTTCTCACACACAGAAATAGACATATGTATGTACAAGACTTAAAGCACGGGGTAAAATGTATTACATGCCATAATAGTGATATGAAGTAAAATGGGATTATAGAGAATGGAAAGAGTAATTATAACAACAAATTTGCTGATTCATTGCAAATGTGACTTTAAGACAAACTTAAACATTTGAATGTTTATAGGCATTTATACAAGAAAAAATACTGATAAAGCTTGTAGATTGTCAATATCAACCAATTCATTGTTATTGAAGACAACGTGTTGGAGAAAAGAGAGTTACAAATACATGTTTTAGCTAGATTTTGGAAGGTTATGAATGAATGATCTAAGGCATTTGAATATTTCTGTACATACTAACTAAATTAAAAATTGTTTGTTGTTATTTTTCTATTCCTTTGGGTTCTGATCTTTAACCAAAGAATCATGGTGGCAGATGTGGAGTTTCAAATACCAGGTGGTTTTATTTTATATATGCAGATATGCATGTATGTATATATGTACGTATGTTTTCCCCCAACAAGACATAAACTCAAAAGACTGCTGAAAAATGATCTTTCCATTGAAATTTGCATCTCTGGTTCTAAGCATGTAGAGAGAAAAATTAAAACTGAAACTTAAATTTCATATCATATACTTTTTCAGGCTTAGTTACGAATTTGAAATGGTGCAGTGACAGTATGTCTTGATGAATGATTGCTATTAAATCATAGAATTTCCCTCCTTCCATTCTCTCTTTGCTAAAGTACATGTTTTAGTTCTTTATTTTCTGTCTGTATGAAGTGTATTGCTTCTTGGGGCTATAACATATGTTAATCATATGAGCACGTAACGTAAAATTTCTAAGAATTTTCAAGAAAGTAACTTGTTCAGTTTTACACAGTTTTTTTTTTTACAAGACCTAATGGGATAATAAATATAAATGCATAATATTTCCACAAATAAGATTATAATTATTATAATGATTACTAATGCTACTAATAATATTGAGTATTTTTCTAAAGAAGAAAATCCTACTATTTTCAGCAACATGGGTGAACCTGGAGGACATTATGCTATTTGAAATAAGGTAGTCACTAAATGACAAATACTGCATGATTCCACTTATATGAAGAATCTGTAGTAGTCAAACTCATGGATACAAAGGGTACAATGGTGGTTGCTAGGGGCTTGTGGGAGGAGGAAGTGCAGAGTTGTCATTCAATGACTAGAATTTCAGTTATGCTGGATGAAGAAGTTCTAAAGATCTGCTGTACAACAAAGTGCCCCTAGTGAACAGTATGGTAATGTGCACTTCAAAATTTGTTAAGAAGGTAGATCTCATGTTAAGTGTTCTTATCACTAAACGAGATAAAAGAGTAAAATAAAAACAAATGAACAAAAGGAAACTTTGGAAGACGTTGGACATGTCTATAACCTTGATTGTGGTGATGATCTCAAAACTGCTTGCATGTGTTCAAACTCATGAAATTGTATCCTTAAATGTGTGCAGTTCTTTGTATATCAGTTGTGCCTTAAAATATTGTTAATAAAGAAGAAAAAAGATGATTCATTTGAGAAGCAATTCCACCTTATCCTTCTTTCCTCAAACTCAGTGCTTTAGGGTTACCCTTTCACTGCCTTCTGCCACTTGGAAAGGCATTGCAGCCCTGGACATTGGCTGCTCATGTTGGAAATCTTTCCCTCTCTCTTATGAAAAAAATACTTTTTCCATGTCTTTTTAGGACTGAGCTTTGTTTCATGGAGTGATACAAATGGACATTCATGAGTTAATTCTGTAATCCGAATTATTCAATTTCATTGGCTGGTCTGTGCTGTCTTCCTGGCATCAGGAGGGATTGATTAAGTTAAAATCAATATGTTTTGGAGGCTTCCAAGAGATAACACTACTTTTGGCATTGACAATAGCTGTTGCAGGAACTCTTTTTGAACAAGAAGGTATTCGTGCACAACATCGCCTCTTCACTCTTATGTGTACATTCCCAACAGTATGTTTCACAGGCAAGTTACAAGATAAATTTTATATTAGCAGGACTATCCAAAATCCCAAGCTGTTTCTACTCTAGCAACATAAAAGATCACACTTCACCTCAACTAAAGGAAGGTGGATGAGGCAGATGATTTGTTTGAGTATAGAAAAGTAATGTTGTTATTTTATGTGGAAGTTTTGAGAGCCAAGAATGGTTTTTGACATTCTTTTTTTCCTGTATTATGTTGGTGTTTGGAAATGTTTCAGATAGAATTGTTGCTCTGTCACCCTCACTCCCATGATATGAAGATGAACTCCCAGCTAATCCACTGTTGTTGAAGTCACTGAAATTTGTGATTTGCTTGTTGCTAATATTATTCCCTAAGTCCTAAAACAGCTCATTTAAGAGGTAGGATGACTTTCTCAACATCACATAATTGGTTGGAAGCCCAGTACATCAGAGTTGATGACCAATTCTGTGATTTTTTTCGCTCTGCTCTTCTCCCAGCATTAAATTCTAACATTGTTTTTAGCAACTCTGTTCATGTAGGGTCTCCTTTTTGGAACTATTATACTCATACCTTTAGTCTTTTCAAGTTTTCTACCTGTGTTCCCTTTTGCAGAATTGCCTTCCTTTAACTCTACTAAATGTGTTCCCTTCAAGCTAATTTTAGGATGCTATGAATTTTTGTAAAGGGTGTCTCATTCTTACATGAGTGAAGAAACCAAATACCATTTTTTAAACCACAAATTCAAGACAATTCATTTGTACAGGATAATGTTGAAAGGAAAACCTGGAAATGTTAGAATCATGAGTTGAAAGTCCAACTGGCAACAAAGCTCAGGAAGTATTTGGCAAGCATATTCATTTCCAGATCAGATACCATGCAATTCAAATTTTACATGTTTTGCTGAAATGTATTCCAGAGAGTAAAAATGTATGCACAATTGTCTGAGAATACTAAATAACAGAGAAAAGAATGAACTAGTAAAACATTTAATTGTGATAGGGGAAGAAATTGATGTTTCAGTTCTTCAAATGTTTGAGCATGTTTTTCTGGTTATATTGTTGAGAAGATGCTAAATCTAGAAATTTCAGAGTAAATTTTTTATATTATTAGTAACAGCAGTCACACTTTTAGTCATTAGCAGTGTCATCGCTCTCTCAAACCTTTTTCTTATTCATTGTTATTATACATTGATGAGTTAATCTTGCTGTGTAGACAGCTCCCTTATTTCATGTAAGCATCATTTCTGTCATAATATTTTATTCTTTTTCTTTACTCCAAGTTCTCATCAACTTCAGAAAATGACCTCTATTCATTTAACTAGGAATTTTACCAACAAAGAAGCAGCTTAGCATGGCTGGAAAATGTACAAACTTTGCCAACAGACACATCATGATTTGATCTTCATCATTCTCCATTATTGGTTGTGTGACATTGAGCAAGTTATTCTGCAACTTGGTTTCCTCATTTTGTGCAATGAATAACTACCTTGAAGGCTTTCATGGAACAGTATATGTAAAGTGCTTGATAAAACACAGATGTTCAGGATTTGAATCTGCCCTCTACTATATTGCACTCACAGGCCTGGCTTCTACAAGGCTGGCTTTCTTTGGAAAATACTGCATAGTCATCTACTCTCCTTTCATTTTTTTCTCATACTGCAAGGGTGTATAAATCAAGGTTAAGAACAAATAAAACCTGGTTGGGGTCATCTTTTCCTGCCATGGCTATGCTTTTTTATGGGCCTATCCATAAAAAGCAATGTGGGTTCAGTAGTATTTAAACAAGTCTTCCTATCTGATCTTCTTTTCCTATGTTTAATATTTTTTCTCATCATATTTTGGAAACAAAAGTATTTTAAAATTCATAGACTATGAATTTTGTCTCGTGTCTTCATTATATTTGGTTTCTTTTGACTCAACCTCAGCATTTCTATCTAGTCACACTCTGTGTCAGTGTTTTGACCCTTCTTGAATACCAACATGGGATCTGCCATGTTCCTTTATTCTATTATGAATAGAAACTTTTAAGCTTTCACCTAATTTTTACCTCATGAAGTTATGTTAGCTGTACAAACATTCTTGCTTTATTAACTCTCCTTGGAAATCCTTGAGTGCACTGTCTCACAGCCATAAATCCACATCTAGTCCATCCTGTATGTACTTGCTTACTGCTACCAGTAGCTTAGTAGTGATGCTGGTAAATAAAAACTTCAGACTAAAAGTCATGGATCCTCAACTGTGAGTAAAAACTCATTAAAAATGTAAACATAAGAAATGGACCAAGTAAATTAAATTATGAAATCATTTCTCTTCACCTTATATATTTAGAGGCTCATGTTACAACTGCTCCCACTCCCCAAATGCTTAGATGATTCAACATAATTTAGGTCCTGTTTCCATCTAGGAATTGATCCAAATGGAATGTAGGGTACTGCACGCTGAGCATTTCTGCCAACTTTTCCATCTGAGAAGAGCCTGAGAAGCCCTGGGAATATTCACAGAGAGGGTGAGCTATGGCTCACTCAGCAACTTCAAGATTGTACATCATTTGAATAAGAAGTTTTCCAAGGTTGAGCCCCTGATCTGTGAGGGTTTATCAAAATCCATAATGTCAAAAGAGACACTATAATTTTGGTATGCCTAACATACAGACTTTAGGTCTGGTTTCTATTTTGACCTCAACGAAAGCTCTCTGGCTTTGTGTTAAATTTTCATTCATTGATTACTTCTTTTTCAGTCAAATCCTGCCATTGAATTTGTGTAATTTAAACCCATTAGGTACATGTTCATGAAAAAAGAGATTGTATTTACTGTGACCTCAAATATTTGTGGATAAATTTAAAACCAACAACAAAAATCTAATTCCTGGATGTTTTGAGAAGCAACTGGGTAAGTAGTGCATTTGCCATTACCCTCTCCATACCCCAGAATCATAGAGAACTCCATGTGGAGTGTGCTTAGGCCTTCTTGAGCATACCGGTGTCTATCTAACTTGCTTGCAGGTGTGTGTGTTGGGGAGGAGTACAATAAATATTTGTTAAATACGTGGCCTAATTTACTGGATCATGGGAGATGTGGAGAGATAAAAAAAAAATTACAGTCATTCATATGTGCATGAATTCGCTAGTTAACCATGACTTGATAAGAATGTTTCACAGCCGTCTATTAGAATGACTCCAAGTCTTAAAATGAGTAGACATTGCTTTGGAAGCTTAGATTGGGAATTCCCTAATTGCGACAGTTTCAACAAAGCACATAACCACTCTGAGTTTCAGTTTTCTCAACAGTAAAATAAGACAATAATGTCCTTTCATGCTATTCTGTTGGAAACAGTGTGCTAAAGTAAATTTTCAAACCATCGTTGAGCTTAAGAACAATGCTTCTATGAAATGACCAATAGTCCTTGCAATTTCCCTTTGCATGTATATGGATCCTACAGGCCAAGACATTTGTTCATGCATGGTATATTCAACTTGATTTAGTTCAGTTCACATCCATTTGTTGAGCACAAACTAAATCTTTACTCCTGGACTACTGGTAATATATAGTTTCTACCTGAACTAAAGAGTAAGTTAAGATACCAAAATTAACTAGAGTTTAAAATACATGTTTAAAGACTAGTGGAATGCAATAAATTAACATAGGCATATTGAAAAGTGAGCCATCATTTCCTTTTGGAACATCCAAAGAGCAGAATTGATAAAAACCAAAGTGCACCTTGAATCTCTGGAGGAATTTTGGTGACTGGAAGACCAGAGAGGTACTCTAAGTAAAGTCAACAGACTGAGCTGAAGGTTAGGAAACAGTTAGGGAGAAGTACGAATTATTCCAGGAGAGCCAAATTAGGGATAGATCCCATTGAGGATTTTGAATACCAGAATAAGATTTGTGGACATCATACCATAGGCAATAAAAGTATTTCAGAGTTTGAGAAGGGGTGCTGACAGAATCTAAGCAATGCTTAGATAAACTAATTAGCAGTAGTTTATAGGATAAAACAGATTGGGTAAAAAATAAAAATGAGTAACTAGGATGGAGATGGGCAGACAGTGGGGGAAGTTTGTTTTTCTGTTTGTTTTTTTGCCTCTTCACATTGTTATGGCGAGAAGTAAGAACAATACAAGGCTCTACAATGTGAGAAAGAAACTGCGTGTAGACAGCTTGGTTTTATGTCTGTAATCACACACGGTTCTCACATTGTTATTACTTGATGACACTTATATCTTACTTTTTACACAAGATCTTTATTTTGTTTCTTTTTGTAACCTGCCCAGTACTCTCTACAGTTGGCCTTGTCTCTTTTTATATTAAACACGGCCCTTTAATGTCAGATCAAGAGGGAGCATTTCTGTGAAGCCACCCACCGCTAGCTCTTAAAGCTCTTGAAGCTCTTGTTATTCTTCCACTTCTTTGAATCCATTCTTTATTTATAACATAAAGCACATAAATAAATATGTAGTTGTGTTTCTATGTTGCATAGTTAACCTATTTATTACGGGTGTACCTTGAATGTCTGGTTATATCTCAAGCCTCTTTATGTGTTGATCTGTCATTTTGTTTTGAGCATGTGGCAGATACTCAAGGAAATTGTGCAGAGGAGCTACTTGATTAATTTATGATAATCCCTTTCTTGTACTATAATAACATCTATTCTCATTCTTTAGTATTAGGAAATCAGTCAATCTGCGAAGGTAGAATTTTCAGGTTGAACAGATACAAAGAGATGTCGAGCTATAAGTCTCCAATGTTATAGAAAAAAAAAAAAATAAGAAAGAACCAGAAAACAGGGACATATCGGGGAAACCACTTTAGTATGGTTTCCCTGCTTGTTGCTGGCAGTGTTAGTAGTACTCATAAATCTTCACATGCTGGAAAAGGCGTGGTCTGCAGATATTTGTTTAATCATTCTGTTTCCTAAATTTTTGGATGTAGAAACATAGAACATTTTCCCCTCAGAGGTAAAGAAAAGTTACTCCTTTTCAAATTTTGGAGAAAGATCTTATGAAAGGTGTAATTAATTAGTTGCTACACTTACACCCATAATATGAAAGGACTAAACAGAAATTTATCTATGAGTTTATGATTGCTCCTCCCAGCTCCATAGCTTGGAGAATTAAACTCATTTTAAAGGACGTTTTAAATTTTATACAAGAAAAAAATAAAGGTAACTTCATACTGAAGCCAATTAAGTTTAAATTATCTTGATAACTAATATATAAAAACAGACTATAGAACGTCATCACTGAATAACATTGAGACAGAGAGATTAAGTGACTAATTCACAGTCACTATTTAAAATATTATAAAAATAAAATTAAAAAGGCAAGATGTGTTTAAATTCACAAGGCGATAGCTTCTTTCCACTTCATTTTCTCTTCATTTGATATGGCATCATTACTTCAAGGTTTTACACATTTTGAAGCATTCTGAGCCTGTAGATGAATCCAAGAGGCAATGCATTTTCTGTATAAAAGCAAAGAAAAACATGGTGCCTACCTCACAAAATTTGAGATGATGACTAAGAATTCAGTCAGCTCTTGCATTGATAGTGATGGGTGGATATACTAGTCAACCATTGACTAATAGAATTGCAAAAGTAAAGGTGGCAGTATATTTTTTAAGTTCTTCCAAATTAGTTTAAACTCTAAATTAATTTAGAAATTTTTATTATTTGAGAAATTTCTGAGGATGTACAGCAAACCAGATGTCTGAATTTAGTGATAATATTCAAGCTCCAGAAGTGCCCAAGTCATAAAATTTGACCATGGTTTTCTGGATCAGTTATTTACTCCAAAGAAGTAGACAGATTTTCCAGAAAAAGTGACAATAAATGTCAGATAGAGAAGAGTAGAAGAGTTGAGTTGGAATTTAATAAAACATTTGATACAGTACAATATATAAAAGTAAAAATAAATCTCACATGTACACAACCTTGATGAAATAGTGAATGGGGTAAAAATTGGCTGGGGGCCAGGTGCCATGACTCACACCTTTAATCCCAGCACTTTGGGAGGCTGAGGTGGGCAGACCACTTGAAGTCAGGAGTTTGAGAGCAGCCTGGCCAACATGTTGAAACGCTGTCCCTACTAAAAATACAGAAAAAATGTGCCAGGTATGGTGGCAGGCACCTGTAATCCCAGCTACTTGGGAGGCTGAGGCATGAGAATCACCTTAACCCAGGAGTCGGAGGTTGCAGTGAACTGAGACTGCACCATTCCACTCCAGCATGGGCAACAAGAGTAAGACTACGTCTCAAAAAAATAAAATTAAATTAAATTAAAAAGTGGCTGTGATATAGAGGCCAGACTGTGGTAGTAAATAGCCAATCTAAAAGTGTCATCACTAAGGTCATTTACAGTAGAGTAGGTCAAAGTACTCGAAAATATTTTCTGGTAAGAACCCTGGAAGAGATAAAGTAGATATTCTAGTAGGTTTTTCTTTTCCATACTCTGGGCTCCAAGTAGCTAAGAAACAAGTAAGAAGCTGACAAGATGAATATTAAAAACAGTAATTTCTGAGTACAAGCCTGTTTACATAAGACAGTATGAGAGTAACAGAAAAAAATCTTATTTAGTCCGGCCTCACAAGTCAGATAATGACAGCACACTAGTCGCTTTAAACTTAGGAATACCAAGGCAATTCAGTGAATTCAGAAACAACAACAACAAAAGAAAAATAAAAGAAAATGAGAAAGAAAAAAAAGAAAAGAAACCCCTTTTTTTCACGTTTGTCTTAATTAAATATATATAACCTCATGGAGCTCTCAACAATTTCTACTCTATAAAAAATTTTATTCATCTTTGCATGTTCACATTCTAGCACAGTGTCAGACAATAAAAAGTATCATTGAAATAATGAATTGATTATAATTAGTGTACAGCACTCTAGGAGCTAGGAGCATGTAAACAAAATAGAAGATGTGAAAAGGCCAGGAAAAAATGCACATACATAGGACAATAATGCTATTTAAGTTACAATGAGAATTAGAAGCAAAAATTGGAATGGAATACAAAAAGGAGAAATGAACATCTGGCTAAGGAATTTGAAAAGACTTTACGAAAGGCTTTGTTTGAAATGGACAGAATTTTAATAATCTGGAAGAGAAAATGTCTATGAAAAGCAGACAGATAAGAACAGCAAAGATGTGGATAGAATGTATATTAACAATAGTGATTAAATTTCATTGATGTACGGGTGTGTTTAGAGACATAAGAGGAGATAAGCTGACAGAAGAAACTACAGGGTACAGTAAATGAGAAGAACATGTAACAGTGAAGTTATCTGCTACAAAGAAATGTGGGATGAGGAAACCACATTTATACAGTATTATGAAATTTCAAAATCCTACAGATATTTATAACTGTCTCACTTTCTAATATAGTATGAAAACTTTCAAATATAAAAAAGTCAAAAAATAATACAATGAATGCCCATATGCCCACTACCAAGAGCTACTAACAATCAACATTTGACTAAATGTATCCTATTTCTATTTGTTTATTTACTGATGCATGGATGTATCTGGATGTATCTGGAAGGTGGATGCAGGTATCGTGATACATCACCTCTAAATGCTTCAGCGTGCATCTCATAAAAATAAGAACAAGCATAAATATAGCACCACCTTCATATCAGAAAACTTTAATAATTTGCTAATATCCAATAATCAGCCCATATTTACTTTTGCATATATTTTATTTTTGGTTCTATTTTTGTAGTGGACGAGAATGCACTCAAGTTTTACTCATGTATTTTGTTGTTAGACCTTTTTAATCTCTTTAATTGGAAGTGGATTCTTTACAGTTTTTGTATTTTACAAAACTGACTTTCTAAGGAGAGCAATTGTATTTCAGGGGGTCCTGCTATTGTCAGTTTATCTATTTCCTTTAGATATCCTTCAACTTGGTTTTTTTTTTTTCCCTCTAGATTTAGTATGAAAAAATAGGCCTAAAGTTTTGATTAGATTAGATCAATATTTTTAGCAAGAATGAATCATACTGATGCAAAATGCTTTCTGTTGCATCACATCATGAGACAGGTAACATCAGTTTGTCCTGCTGTAGGTATTAGGTATTCTAATATTGCTTACTTGATTAAAGTGATGATTGTCAGAACTTTCCATAAAGGTACATATTTTTTCTTTTGAATTAGCTACTAATTTACAAGATAATGCTTTGACACCAAATAGAATAATATAAAATACTCCCAATATTTAATGCAACAATTGATGATCTTTACTTGAATAAATGATGTTATTGGAAACTGTAAAAAGTAATTTAAAAAATTTACCCCATTTGTATGTTTATTTGCTGGCATGTTTCTATAGTAGAATGGCTTTTTCTCAGCAAGTAAGAATATAAAAAGCAATATGGTGTGTGTGTGTGTGTGTGTGTGTGTGTGTGTATGCTTCCTTTTTAAAAATCAATTGTTACAGTAAGGACTTGATAAAATGAACTACTCCAATGATAGTAAATGAGTTTTCCATTGATTCTCTCTTTTTTTTTTTTTTTTTTTTTTGAGTAATGCTATAGTCTCATGAATTTTTATGTATTCACATTGGTACCGTTGATTAATATTATAATTCTTCATTATGCTCCAGTTTTTAGAAATTTGGCAATCTAGAACCCCTTCAACATGGCTCCAGTGATCCTTTTAAAACACCTCCATTAGTCTTTGAATGCTTCTTTACTTTTTACCACAGTATTACCAGGCTTATTTTATATTTTTCCTACCTTGGACCTAGAATAAACTATTTTTACAAGTAGTTGTTACATTTTTTAAGAAACTAGCATCTGGATGCTGGATATACTCACTGCTGCTGTGATATTGCAGCTTCTAGACACTTTTTATTGAAACACATTATATATAGAGATACTGTTTATCAAATTTTAACAAAATGTACTTTCTCTTTGGTTTCATAATAACATGAATATATTTATGTGGTTCGTTCTGCAATATACACAAAATAGTTTCACAGTTGCAATTTCATTAATATTATTAACTGTAAAGCTCAGGAAAGTTTAAAATTACTTTGCGATGTTTGAAGAAAATTACTTTGAATTTCTGAAGGCATTCTTCTAAGGACTGCTGAAAAGTCACTTGAAGTGATTTTATCATTAATATTATATATATACACACATAGACATGCACACATACATATACATACAAGTCTATATAGGTTAATTTATTTCTCTTATTTAATATTAAGCCTTGTTTCTTTCCTTTCTTTTTTTTTTTTTTTTTTTTTTTTGAGACGGAGTCTTGCTCTGTCGCCCAGGCTGGAGTGCAGTGGCCGGATCTCAGCTCACTGCAAGCTCCGCCTCCCGGGTTTACGGCATTCTCCTGCCTCAGCCTCCCGAGTAGCTGGGACTACAGGCGCCCACCACCTCGCCCGGCTAGTTTTTTGTATTTTTTAGTAGAGACGGGGTTTCACTGTGTTAGCCAGGATGGTCTCGATCTCCTGACCTCATGATCCGCCCGTCTCGGCCTCCCAAAGTGCTGGGATTACAGGCTTGAGCCACCGCGCCCGGCCTCTTTCCTTTTCTATTTTTGAATATGTGAAATACTTATACAATTAAAATTCAAAACTAAATTTAAAAGGCATAAGCAGAGGCTGGGCGCCGTGGCTCACACCTGTAATCCCAGCTCTTTGGGAGGTCGAAGCAGGTGGATCACAAGGTCAGGAGATCGAGACCATCCTGGCTAACACGGTGAAACACCATCTCTACTAAAAATACAAAAAAAAAATTAGCCAGGCGTGGTGGCATGCGCCTGTAGTCCCAGCTACTTGGGAAACTGAAGCAGGAGAATGGCGTGAACCCCGGAGGCGGAGCTTGCAGTGAGCTGAGATTGTGCCATTGCACTCCAGCCTGAGCCACAGAGTGAGACTCAGTCAAAAAAAAATAAAAAATAAAAAAAAGAAAGAAAGAAAAAGAAAAAAAGGCATAGGCAGAGAAATCTTTCTTTCATTCCTATTCCCTCCCCTCCAACTATACTTTACTAAAGAATATAATCCAACATCATTTACCGTATGAAAAAGCATAAAAACATGTTCCATTTTCGAGAGAAAAGACTATCAAGGCCTGAGTTAAGATGACCAACATGTTAGAATTAGCAAATAAGGGTTTTAAGTCAGCTATTAAAACTATGCTCAAGGATGAAAGAAAAATATGTTAACAATGAAGAAAAAGAATAAATTTTAGCAGCAGGATAGGAATTATTTTAGAACTGAAAAGTACAATAACTGAAAAAAAATTCTTGGGATCTAAAGTTTAACATGAGTGCTAATGCATATACTATTTGTGGTAATCCTTACACAATATATACAAATATAAAATTATCACACTGTACACTTTGAATATAGTCAATCATTGACAAATTAATGAATTAGACAAGTGTTACATAAGAATGGAGATGACAAAGGTAAGTTTCATCAAATTTTGTAGATCAATAAAACCTATCTTAACTCAAAAACAGAGAGAAAAACAATTAGTCAACAGAGCAAGCTGTCCTAAATCACAAAAAGAGAAAATCTATCATACTGAAGAGAACTGATACCATATTGGTCTGATGAGAGCTAATTCAACAAAAACAACCACAATGAACAGTCTAAGTAGTCATCAGATAGAAAGAGAGCACCCCTCTCAGCAAATGGACAAATAGGAAAACATGGATGACCAACATTTTAAGATAGTAAGGGAGTGTGTGTGTGTGTGTGTGTGTGTGTGTGTGTGTATGTATGTATGTGTGTATACGTATCAACAGAAAAGTTTAGCTTAAATAGATGAGATACATTTAGATTGGATACCATTTTATTTTTTTAATAATCCTATAATAACTATGAGTTATTTGAAAAGGCTCCGTCTCATTATTTTTTATTTATTACCTTAAAACCAGTGGAATGAATTTAATGAGACTTTCTCAAGGTTTTTTCCCCTTAGAGCTTTGACAGTATTCTGTAGGCTTTTTGTTGCTGTTGTTTTGAGGCTGTCCTGTTATGGAAAATTGCTAATCACAACTGAATATATTTGAGATAAATCTAGGTTCCTTCTATCCAAAATGTCAACCAAATTTACATGTCAGTCATTAGCACCGGAAATAAAGTTTACCTCAGTATCTTGTAAATGAGAAGAGTAGAACACTGAAAGCCTTAACAAGATATGTATGAAATACTAAGGTTTCTAAAGCAATATCATAAATTAAAATTAAAATGAGAAGGGTGGAGCAAAATGGCAGAATAGAAGCCTACACCATTTGTTCCCCCCCACAGGAATATCAAATTTTAACAACTATCTGCACACATAAAACTACCATCTCAAGAACTAAAAATTAGGTGAACAATCACAGTGTCTGGTCTTACCTTCATATTGCTAAAAGAGGAAATGAATACGGTCAGAGAGGCAGACTTGAATTGCCAATGTCGTGCCTCCCTTATTCCCTGGCAGGGGCCTTGTGGTGTGGAAATTCTGTGCACTTTGGGGAGGGACAACACAGTGACTGGAGGACTTTATATTGTATTTGGCACTGCCTGGTCATAGTAGAGATCAAAATCGTGTAGGACTCAGCCAATACCCGTGCATGAAAGGAGTACTTGAATAAGCCCTAGCCTGAGGGGAATCACCCCTCCCAGTAGTTGGAAACTGAGTTTCTCAGCAAGCCTTGCTACTACAGACCAAAGTGCTCTGGGGTCCTAGGTAAACTTGAAAGGCAGTCTAAAACACAAGCATAGCAATTTTTAGGCAACTCCTGGTGCAGAACTGGGTTCAGAGACAGAGGACTAGGGTGGCACATGACCTAAGGAGACACGAGCCAGAGCAGCTAAGGAAGGGCTTGTGCCACCCATACTCAAACCCCAGGCTGCACAGTGTGCAGCAATCAAAGTAACTCCTGGCCGGGCGCGGTGGCTCAAGCCTGTAATCCCAGCACTTTGGGAGGCCGAGACGGGCGGATCACGAGGTCAGGAGATCGAGACCATCCTGGCTAACACGGTGAAACCTCGTCTCTACTAAAAAAAAATCCAAAAAAAAAAAAAAAAACTAGCCGGGCGAGGTGGCGGGCGCCTGTAGTCCCAGCTACTCGGGAGGCTGAGGCAGGAGAATGCCGTAAACCCGGGAGGCGGAGCTTGCAGTGAGCTGAGATCCGGCCACTGCACTCCAGCCCGGGCTACAGAGCAAGACTCCGTCTCAAAAAAAAAAAAAAAAAAGAAAGTAACTCCTTCCTTCTGCTTAAGGAGAGGAGATCAAAGAGTAAAGAGAACTATACCAGCTTAGCCACAGTAGGATACGGCACTGGGTAGAGTTGCAAGGCCATCATTGCAAGGCCCAGCTCATGGATGACATTTCTAGATACCCTGGGCTGAAAGAGAGCCTACTGCCTTGAAAGGAAATCTAGAAGGACTCATCTCCCACTGACTAAAGAGCCCTTGGACCCAGAATAACCAGGAACAACACGCAGGTAGTATGCCATGGGCCCTGGGCTCTGAGACTTACTGACTTCAGGTGTGACTCCACGCTGCCACTGTGGTGGTTACAGTGAAAGACGCCTTCTGTTTTAGAAAAGCAGAGGGAAAAGTAAAGGGAACTTTGTCTTTCACCTTAGCTACCAGCTTGACCACAGTGGAATAGAGCAACAAGCAAGCTCTAGGGGACCCTGAGTTCAGGACTTGGATCTTTAACAGCATTTCTAGAATTGCTCTGGGCCAGAGGTGATGTCATTTCCCTGAAGGTTGAGTCCCAGGCCTGGCAGTATTCATCACAAGCTGACTAAAGAGTCCTTGGGCTTTAAGTGAACATCAGGGGTGGTCTGGCAGAATGCCCGAGGGCCGGTGGTGATGATGCCCATAGGGAGAGGCTCCTCTGCCTGTGGGAAAGGAGAGAAGAATAGGAAGAACTTTGTATTGTGGTTTGAGTGCCAGGTTACCCCCAAAAGAATAGAACACAGTGCAAATTTCTGAGGTTTTTGACTAATCCCTGTATCCCAGGGAGTATCTCTGGATCTATCCATGGCCTGGGGGGAAGTGCTGCCCTGAAGAGAAGGACACAAACCTGGCTGGCTTCATCACCTGCTGATTGCAGTGCTCTATGGCCTTGAGTGAACATAGGTGGTAGCCAAGTATTGGTTACAGCGAGTCTTAAGTGAGACCCTGGCTGTGCTGGCCCCAGGTCTCATCTAGCACAGTCCCAGTTGTTGTGGCCACAGTGATGTTTACATCACCATACCCCTAGTTCTGCGTTGCTCAGCACAGAGAGTGAGATTCTATTTGCTTGGGAGAAAGAGGAAAGAACAAGAGTCTCTGTCTGGTAATCCAGGGAATTCTTCTAGATCGTATCTAAGATCACCAAGGGAGTGCCTCTATGAGTCTGCAAAAACAACAGTGCTATTGGGTGTGGGGCCCAAGTCCCACTGAATGCCTAGAAAGCTTCCTCAAGAAGGACAGACACATACAAGCTCAGACTACAAAGACTACAATAAATACTCTCCAATTTCTAGAAATAGATAAATCAAGAAATAGATAAATAGACAATCAAGAAAAACATGACCACGACAAATGACCTGAATAAAGAAGCATAGACCCATCCTGGAGAAACAGAGCTATGTGACCTTTCAGTAAGAGAATTCAAAATAGCTATGTTAAGGAAACTCCAAGAAATTCAAGATAACAGAGGAGAAATGTAAAATCCTATAAGATAAACTTCAAAAAGAAATTGAAATAATCAAAAAGAATTAAGTAGCTATTCTAGAGTTTATAAATGCAATGGACATACTGAAAAATGCACCAGAGTCTCTTAATAGCAGAACTAATCAAGCAGAAGAAACAATGAGCTTGAAGACAAGCTATTTAAAAATACACAGTAAGAGAAGACAAAATAATTTTTAAGAATAAAAACAATGAAACGCATCTACAAGATTTAGAAAATAGCCCCAACAGGGCAACTCTAAGAGATGTTGGCCATAAAGAAGAGGTAGAGAAAGAGAGGGCTAGAAAGTTTATTCAAAGGGATAATAACAGCAAGCTTCCCAAATGTAAAGAAAGATATGAACAGTCTAGAACAAGAGGATACAGAATACAAAGTAGATGTAACCCAAAGAAGCATACTTCAGAGAATCTAATAAGCAAAATATCAAAGAAAGTAAGAAAGCATCCTAAAAGAAGCAAGAGAAAATAAACAAATAACACACAACGGAACTCCAATATATATGTTAGCAAACTTTTCAGTGAAAACCTTACAGGCCAGGAGAGAGTGGCATGAGGTATTTAAAATGTTAAAGAAAAAAACTTTTACCATACAATAGTATATCCTGTGAAAACATCCTTCAAGCATGAAGAAGAAATGAAGACCTTCCCAGACAAACAGAAGCTGAGAGATTTCATTGACATTAGACCTGTCCTATAAGAAGTGTTAAAGGAAGTTCTTCAAACTGAAAGAAAAAGATTTTAATGAGCAAGAAGACATGCGAAGGTACAAATATTACTGGTAAGTATACAAAACAACATAGAATATTATAACACAGTAATTGTGGTGTGTAAACTACTCTTATTAATATTTTCAGTAGAAAGACTAAACGATGAACCAATCAAAAATAATATTTATAATTTTCAAGACGTAGACAGTACAACAAAACAAAGTAGAAACAAGAAAAAATAAAAAGTGAGAGGAAGAAGTGAAAGTGTAGAGTTTATATTAGTTTTTGTGTGTTTGTTTATGCAATTAGTGTTAAGTTGTCATCAATATAAAATAATGGATTATAAGATAGTATTTACAAACCTTGTGTTAACCTCAAATTGATAAACGCTTGAAAAATACACAAAATTAAAAAGCAAATAATTTAATCATACCACCAGAGACAATCACCTTCACTAAAAGAAAGACAGGAAGGAAAGAAGAGAGGAAGAGAAACCCAGAAAACAGATAACACAATGGCAGGAATAAGCCCCTCCTTACCAATAATAATATTGAATGTAACTAGAAAAGCAGAAGCTAAGCAAATCCAAAATTAGTAGAAGAAAAGAAATAATAAATATGATATCAAAAATAAATGAATTTGAAAAAAAATTCAAAAGATCATAAAAAACAGATACATAGACAAATGGAACAAAATACAGAACCTGAAAAAAATCCAAATTCTTATAGTGAACTCAGTTTTGATAAAGGTGCCAAGAATATACAATGGGGGAAAGACTGTCTCTTCAATAAATGGTGCTGGAAAAACTGGACATCTATATGCAGAAGAATGAAACTAGACTGATATTTCCTGCCACATATAAAAATCAAATAAAAATGGACTAAAGACTTAAATCTAAGACCTCAAAACTGTGAAATTACTACCAGAAAACACTAGAAAACTCTCCAGGACTTTGGGTTGGGCAAAAGTTTCTTGAGTAATACCCCACAAGCACAGGCAACCAAAGCAAAAGTATACAAATTGGATCATGTCAAGATAAAAAGCTTTTGCAGACCGGGCATGGTGGCTCCCACCTGTACTCCCAGCACTTTAGGAAGCCAAGGCGGGCAGACTGCTTAAGCCCAGGAGTATTCTATTGTATATATACACACCCCAGTTTCTTTATCCACTCGTTGACTGATGGACATGTGGGTTGGTTCCACAATTTTGAAATTGTGAATTGTGCTGCTATAAATGTGTGCACAAATGTCTTTTTTTGAAAAATGACTTCTTTTCCTCTGGGTGGATACCCAGTGGTGGAATTGCTCGATCAAATGTTAGTTTCTACTTTTATTTCTTTATGGAATCTCCACACTGTTTTCCATAGAACCCTTCTAGACACTGGTTTAGGCAAGGATTTCATGACAGTGAACCCAAAACCATATGCAATGAAAGCAAAGATAAATAGCTGGGATTTAACGAAAATCATTTCAACCTAAGAAAATAGTTTTCTCTTCCAAAAGAGATTCATACACATATTACATCCATGACTCTGTTAAATTTGATTTGTCTCAGGAGATCTGTGGTAGAATGACTTATTGTAGTGACTTCTCAGAGGATTGAATAGTAACCAGTAAAGAAAATTTCTCCCTGGCCAATGGTTAGGTAGAAAGTTCTTTTCAGCAAGAAATGGCTTTCATTGAGGAAGTTGCTTCTAAAAACAAGCAAAGAAATGTAACATAGACCATCTATTTTCTGTTTTCTTTTGGTATGAATTAAAATATACCCATGAAGGATTACATTCTCACATAATTTGATTTAACTATTATTTCTGTATTATCAGAAATGCCCATTATTTTCTTGAAGTCTCCATTTAAAAAAAAAAAAACTCCTTAAGAATAATATTATTGTCAACATGTAAAGATCAAGACAATGATCTCCAATACAGTAACTTAAATATGCAAAATATTAACTTCAGAGTGACATTCAAATTTCTCACTCTGCCTATCGGTATCAGGTCTGATAAGCTAACTTTAGATTCTGACTCCAACCTCCTGATTTTTTTGAGCATTAACTTTTTTTCCCTCAGTGTTCTCTACCTACATTTAATCTCTGATTTCCCTGGTTAATCCCTTAACCCCATCTATCTCTCAGTAAGCCCCTGTCAACTACAAGAATTCTCATCCTATGAGTGAGGAGATTTCATATCTGTGTATGAAATCTAATTACTTTATTCAACAAAAATATTCTATTTCAATGGTATTAGATATTAGTATGTGTAAGTATTACCTAGATGGAAAAACAATGTTCAAATGCAGATTTCAAGAATCTATACTCTTAAAAGTTGACTCAGTAGATACAAAGTAGGCATAGAAATTTGCATTTTAACAAGTATTTCAGGTGATCCACACTAGTTGCTTTATTATTAACAAGTATTCTGATGCAGGTGATCCATACCAGTTGCCTTTTTATTAAATTTTGTAATGTAATAATAACATCAATTTTGCCTATGTCAAAGGCTTTTAAGGTGAAGCTCAAAATAAGATAACATTTGTACTGAGGAAAAATATGTTTACTATTATTATTAGAAATGTTTTCATGTAGTTTGTTCTATGCATTTGTGTTAGTCCATTTTCACACTACTGATAAAGACATATCCAAGACTGAATAACTTATTTTTAAAAAGAGATTTAATGAACTCACCATTCCACGTGGCTGGGGAGGCCTCAAAATCATGGGGAAAGGTGAAAGTCACATCTTACATGGCAGCAGGCCAGAAAGAATGAGCGCCAAGCAAAAGGGAAAACCCCTTATAAAACCACCAGATCTCATGAGACTTATTCACTATCATGAGAACAGTATGGGGGAAACCACACCTATGATTCACTTATCTCCCACTGCGTCCCTCTCACAACACGTGAGAATTATGGGAGCTACAATTCAAGTTGAGATTTTGATGGGGACACAACCAAACCATATCAACATTTTTTTATCCTTCATTATCTAAGCTTCCCCCCGTATCTCGATGATGTCAAGAATTGTAGAATGTTAGAGGTACAAGTGACTGCGAATATTTTGTACCCCAAACCTATTTATTATTTAATTCACCAATTCATTGATTCATTTAGTCAGATAGATACTGTTCTGAGACAGGTACAAAATTTAGGGAAAAGTCACAGAATAAAGTGATCAGCTTCCAGTTGAAGTTAAAGGAGGATTTGCAAAAACAGACCTTTGATATGAATTTGAATTTAAAGTGGAATTTTGGAAATTAAATGTAGTATAACCATAAGAAATGGTGTTAACCAAGAGCATTTTTATAGGGAAGTTTTATTCTGTCATGCTGTTGTAGGTGGACTTGAAATTAGACCAGAAGGCATCAGGGAATCATTAGAAAGCTCTTTCATTATTGACATACACACCCACACTACTATGATGATTATCTATGTGTGATAATAACCATGTGAATAACAAAGCAGAATGTGGAAGTGAGAAGACAAGGTAAGGGTTAATTACAGTAGGTTGGTGCAAAAGTAATTGCAGTTTTTGCCATGGAAAGTAATGGCAAAACCTCCAATTACTTTTGCAAAAGTCTAAATAATAGTCTACAATATTATGTGAGTAAAAAGGGGGAATGTAATTCAGAAAACAGTAAAATAAAATTAACATAACTTGTCAGTAGTCAGTAATATCCCCTAACAACGGTAGAATCCAGAGCTTCCTGGTGTATACTATACTTCATGGTGACAACTGAACCAAATCCTGAGGCAATTGGATTAGCTGGAGGAGCTAGAAACTAGTGAGAACAAGGAGAATTGAATGGCAGATCTTGAGAGAAGGTACTGCTTACCAAAAGAAGATAGTTCTGAATCTAATGCTGAGCTTTAGATTCAATTTGGGATTAGATTTTCAAAAATAAGTCCAGAAAAATCAATTTATTAAAGCAAACATGAAAGCAAGGAAACATGGCCATAATAAGAATCTTTTGTCACTAAATTATATTCAGTAGTTTTTTGCTTCTTGTACCTATTTTTCTATGCAAATTGTCGTAAACCATTATATTTAAAATAACATTCTTCCACGTATCTTTGTAGCATGGTTTAAAAGTGGTTGTCAATGTGGAAAGAAATCTAAACAAAACAAAATAAAAAAGAACTCTGTTATGAAAGATATTACATTATTTCTTTAACTTTTCCTTTGTAATTTCACTTTTCTGTGTTTGGGTCAGTCTGAAACAAATTACTTTCATTTTGGACTTAGCCTCATGGTAAACATGTTCTTGTTTGTCCAGAGAAGAAAGACCGTTGACTTTAAAGGTAAGAGAAAAATCTAAAAGTCTCTACAGGTGTAAATACCAGAGAAAAAAACTGAATTATTTGTGATTAAAAATGGTAAAATTAAGTAACTGCATAGTGTGAAGAAATTGAAAAAAGATACATTGAAGAGTGAAAACTATTAAGGTTCTTATACAGAAACTTCCCGGGGTATAGTGGAAACTCTGGCATTTTAACTGCTTTATTCTTACTGGCGAGAGGTTGAAATATCTGTCAGAGAAAGATGCTCCCTTACTAAAGAAAGTACAAAAAAAAAAAAAAAGTTAAAGCCCAAACATACTGTGATTCTTGGAATCACCAAATTTTTATTTATTCCTTTTCAAAAAGAGGTGTTTAAGTTTACATATGTCATTACTATAGAGATTCCAACAAATGACCAGAAAATTGAACTGAATAAAGCAGAGTGTGCATTGTCAACGATGGCAAAGGTATTTTGTAGCTTGCACTTCTTCTCTATATTTCATTTTTTTGGAGTATTTCCTGTAAGCTTGACCCTCATGGTCTTGCTCTCTGTCTACACACACACACACACACACACACGCACACTTCTCATCTCCTCTATACACATTTATCTTTCTGAGATAGCACTGTGAGTCATTGTAAGTATAATGAGAAAAAATAAATGGGAAAGCTGTTTCCAAACAACGCGTGGTACTATAGAAAAGCTTGCTAATAATTGAGGGCAATCAAATATTTCACAATAAAACACCATGCCCATAGGTTGATAATTGTACTTTTTTTACCCTTATCTAAATCCAATTAGGTGAATTTGCCAGCAGTTGCCATTGCAATCTTGGTATCTATGGTAACCTCTGAGAAGAAGATGAAGAAAAAAGGGCAGTCTTTGTGTTGTTCTGTCCTCACATTTAAGGAGTTCCTGGAATGTGTATATTTTAACTTACAAAAACTATAATAAGTCACAGAGTGCTTTTGCTTAGCAGTGAATCATGTACCTTGGGGATGAAGGCTCATGTTGAAAGCAAGTGCTACTGAAATTAGTGGTGCCGAGGAAAGAGATAATATAAGAATTCTTGCCCTTGAACATGTCCAGCCACAATTGCAGAGGTGCCATAATAGCCTGCATTCTGATATGCAGAATAAATGAGACAATGGGACACAGGGTGAGGTGAGACATCTCTTTCCAGTCAATTCTGCCTCGTGGATTTTGAAGGCGCATCATTTCCACAATGCTCTGTCTTATAAAGGGTAGTGGGGTGGAGGTTGTACGTATTCAGCCATTTGTCCATTCTATTTTTCAAAATAAAAGAGAACAATGCTTCTGATGTCTATTGTATCTGTTCACTTAAATTAATGTTTCTATTTGCACCATAGTAGCAGAGTCTGTTAAATGTGAGAGTGAAATGGAACATTAGAGATCTGATTAGGATTGTAATTGTATCACTGAAGGTTGGGTGTGGTGCCTCAAACCTGTAATCCCAGCACTTTGGGAGGCTGAGGTGGGTGAATCATCAGAGGTCAGGAGTGTGAGACCAGCCTGGCCAACATAGTGAAACTCCATCTGTACTGAAAAGACATAAATTAGTCGAGCATGGTGGTGGGCACCTGTAATACCAGCTACTCGGGAGGTTGAGACAACAGAATCACTTGAACCTGGGAGGCGGAGATTACAGTGAGCCTAGATCATGCCATTGCAGTTCAGCCTGTGTGACAAGACCAAAACTCCATCTCAAAAAAAAAAAAAAAAATTGTATCACTGAGTAAAGGGTGGGTGGTAATATGTAAGGATTAGGCCCCAATGAGGAAAAGGCAGTCTCAAGATTTACAGAACTTATCACTGGAAAAGCTTTCACTGCTTTTCATTCTATTGCCACATTCCAAAATTATTGTAATAAGATAAGCTATAAATATATGTCATGAAGGCTGTTATAGGACAAAAATGATATCCAAAGTATACATTGATTTTTTTCATCACAGTTCAGTATGAATATGCTTTGATTCAAATCTGATTAGGATTTCTGGTTCGATTGCATTTTAATTCTCTAACAATTATTTGGAATTCAATTTTATCCTGAACTGCATCGTTTAATTTTCCACCTGCAAATTACTTTGAACTCCCCAGAGATCATAGTAACTAAGCTCAGAACACCATTACAGTGTTCCTATTACTTGATAGCTACAGGCACTAATGAAGAACTTCAAGCATGATACTATTTATTTTCTACATGATGCTTGATTCTAGCAGTCCTCCAATGGTCTGACTAGTGTCCGAAATTCAATCAGTGATGTAGGAGAGAGAGGAGCATATGCTCTTATTTTCTCTCTAGATTTAAATATCCCTGTGGTAAGCAATCATATCATCAGCAAACAGTGACAGTTTGACTTCGTTTTTACCAATTTGGATGTCCTTTATTTCTTTCTCTTGTCTGATTGCTCTGGCTAGGACTTCCAGTACTGAGTTGAAGAGGAGTGGTGAGAGTGGGCATCCTTGTCTTGTTCTAGTTCTCAGAGGAAATGGTTTCAACTTTTCCCCATTCAGTATTGTGTTGGCCGTGGGTTTGTCATAGATGGCTTTCATTACATTAAGTTATATCCCTTGTATGCTGATTTTGCTGAGAGTTTTAATCATAAAGCAATGCTAGATTTTTTCAAATGCTTTCTCTGCCCCTGTTGAGATGATCATGTGATTTTTAAAAAATTATGCTTATGTGGTGTATCACATTTATTGACTTGCATATGTTAAACAATCCCTGCATCCCTGGTATGCAACCCACTTGATCATGGTGGATTATCTTTCTGAAATGTTGTTGGATTCTGTTAGATAGTATTTTGTTAAGGATTTTGGCATCAATGTTTATCAAAGATATCAGTCTGTAGTTTTCTTTTCTGGTTATATCCTTTCCTGGTTTTGGTATTAGGGTGATGCTGCCTTCATAGAATGAATTAGCAAGGATTTCTTCCCTCCCTATCTTGTAAAATAGTGTCAGAAGGATTGGTACCAATTTTTCTTTAAATATCTGGTAGAATTCTGCTGTGAATCCATCTGGTCCTGGACTTTTTCTTTTGTAGATAATGATGCACACTCTCACCATTCCTCTTGAAGTTCCAGCCAGAGCAACCAGACAAGAGAAAGAAATAAAGGGCATCCAAATCAGTAAGAAGAGAGTCAAACTGTTACTGTTTGCTAACAATGTGATCGTTTACCTTGAAAACCATAAGTACTCATCCAGAAAGCTCCTAGAACTGAGAAAATAATTCAGGCTGGGTACGATGGCTCGCAACTGTAATCCAGCAATTTGGGAGACCAAGGCAGGCAGATCACCTAACGTTGGGAGTTCGAGACCAGTCTGACCAACAAGGAGAAACCCTGTCTCTACTAAAAATACAAAATTAGCTGGGTGTGGTGACATATGCCTGTAATCCCAGCTACTCGGGAGGCTGAGGCAGGAGAATCGCAGGAGAATTCAGCAAAGTTTCCAGACACAAAGTGAAAGTACACTAATCAGTAGCTCTTCTATACACCAACAACAACCAAGCAGAGAATCAACCCCTTTTACAATAGCTGCAAAAAATAAAATAAAATATTTGGGGATATACCTAACAAAGGAGTTGAAAGACCTCTACAAGGAAAACTACAAAACACTGCAGAAAAAAAATCATAGATGACACAAACAAATGGAAACACATCCCATGCTCATGAATAGGCAGAATCAATATTGTAAAAAATGACCATACAGCCAAAAGCAATCTACAAATCCAATGCAATACCCATCAAAATACCACCATCATTCTTCACAGAATTAGAAAACACAATACTAAAACTCATATGGAACTCAAAAAGAGCCCGTATAGTCAAAGCAAGACTAAGCAAAAAGAACAAATCTGGAGGCATCACACTACCTGCTTTCAAACTATACTATGAAGCCATAGTCACCAAAACAGCATGATAATGGTATAAAAATAGGCACATAGACCAATGGAACAGAATAGAAACCCCAGAAATAAACCCAAACACTTACAGCCAACTGATCTTTGACAAAACAAACAAAAACATAAAGTGGGGAAAGGATACCCTTTTCAACAAATGGTGCTGGGATATTTGGCTAGCCACATGTAGGAGAATGAAACTGGATCCTCATCTCTTACCTTATACAAAAATCAAGACAAGATGGATTAACGACTTAAACCTAAGACCTGAAACTATAAAAATTCTAGAAGATAATATTTGAAAAACCCTTCTAGACATTAGCTTAGGCAAGGATTTCATGACCAAGAACCCAAAAGCAAGTGCAATAAAAACAAAGACAAATAGCTGGGATCTAATTAAACTAAAGACCTTTTGCATGGCAAAAGGAACAGTCAGCAGAGTTAACAGACAACCCACAGAGTGGGAGAAAATCTTCACAATCTATACATCTGAGAAAGGAATAATGTCCAGAATCTACAATGAACTCAAACAAATCAGTAAGAAAAAAAAAAAATTCTACCAAAAAGTGGGCTAAGGATATGAACAGACAGTTCTCAAAAGAAGATATGCAACTGGCAAACAAACATATTTAAAAATGCTCAACATTACTAATAATCAGGGAAATGCAAATCAAATCCACAGTGAGACATTACCTTACTCCTGCAAGAATGACCATAATAAAAAAAATTTTTTTAATTAACAAAAAACAGTAGATGTTGGCATAGATGTGGTGAACAGGGAACACTTCTACACTGCAGGTGGGAATGTAAACTAGTACATCCACTATGGAAAACAGTGTGGTGATTTCTTAAAGGACTAAAAGAAGAACTACCATTTGATCCGGCAATAGCTCTACTAGGTACCTACCCAGCGAAAAGAATTCATTATTTGAAAAAGATGCTTTCTCATACATGTTCATAGCAGCACAATTCACAATTGCAAAATCATGGAACCAACCCAAATGCCCATCAATCAATCAGTGGATGAAGAAACTGTGGCACATATATATGATGGAATACTATAGCACCATAAAAAGGAATGAATTAACAGCATTTGCAGTGACCTGGATGAGACTGGAGACTATTATTCTAAGTGAAGTAACTCAGGAATGGAAAACCAAACATTGCATGTTCTCACTGATAAGTGGGAGCTAAGCTATGAGAACGCAAAGGCATATGTATAATACAATGGACTTTGGGAACTCAGGGGGAGGAGTGAGAGGAGGGTGAGGGATTAAAGGGCTGCAAATGTGGTACAGTGTATACTGCTCAGGTGATAAGTGCACCAAAATCTCATAAATGACCACTGAGAAACTTATTCATGTAACCAAATATGACCTGTGTCTCAATAACTTACGGAAAATTTTTTTAAAAGTCACAAAAAAATAAATAAATATCCTTACAGCAATGAATCACTCCTTACTTGCCTAAAATTCTTTAATTCCTAATATTAATAGCTATCATTCTTTGAATATTTTTGTTACAGACTTAAAAAAATCTCTAAGCCCCATGCCATTCCTACAGAGAAGATATGATTCACCTTCTATATCCCTATTCCTGCTTTTTTTTAAACAAAATTTACAGATAGTGCAATTAAGTAATCTATTCAAAATCTCACAGCTAATATGTGGTAGAACAGATTGAAAACTAAGTCTATAAGAGTTTAAATCCTACACCTTTTCCATTACATCACATTCATAGAATCTCATTTTATGTAACACAATTTTATGATTTCTGTGGTACACAGTGTATATTAATGGTAAAGCTTAGAGGTGACAAAAGGACTCTAAAAGGAAAGAGAAGGCATAGTCAATTGCACAAAATTTGTAATAATAATTCGATATTTTCCAAAACATTCTTTGAATATACAGTAGTTATTTGTAGTAATTTCTTTTGTAGTACTTTATGTAATAAAAGTTATTATCTAATTGTTATTCAAAAGGGTGATGAGTCACAGAAAATGAATAAATAACATAAAATCCATTACTTCAGTCCTAAAAAAAAGATGTTCAGGGTTATTAAATACAAATATATTATTTAACAATTAGTAACGATGGGGAACATCTGTTAATTGTTTATGTTGTGCTCACTACTGTGTTAACCATGATAAAAGCTTTATCACATTTAATTCTCACCTCATCTCTCATCATTAGGGAAACATGGATTTAGGGGGTTTAAGCATCTTACCTGATGCTATGGTTTGAATGTTTCTCCAAAACTCCTATTAAAACTTAATCCCCATGTGGCAGTATTGAGAGATGAGGCTTTCAATAGGTGATTGGATAGTAAGAGAGAGAGTTCATGAATGGATTACTCCATTTATGTATTAATGAATTAATGGCTCATGAATTAAGAAGAGAAAGGGAGACTTGAGACAGCAGATTAGCATGCCTAGCTCCCTCTTCATGTGATATCCCATGACACATCAGGAGTCTTTAGCAGAGAAAGTCCCCATTAACAAGAAGGCTCTAGCTGGGAGCAGCGGCTCACACCTGTAATTCTAATAGTTGGGGAGGCTGAGGGTGGAAGATTATTTGAAGCCATGAGTTCAAGACAAGTTTGGTCAACATAGTGAGACTACCTCTCTCTAAAAAAAAAAGAAAAAAAAAAAAAGTTGGGTATGCTGGTTGTGTGGTTGTGTATTATAGCTCCAACTACTCAGGAGGCTGAGGTGGAAGGATCACTTGAACCTACATGGTCAGAGCTGCACTGACCTATAATCACAAGAATGATTATGCCACTGCACTTCAACCTGGGGAACAGAGTAAGATCCTGATTCTTTAAAAAATAAAATAAAAAGAGGCCAGGTGCGGTGGCTCATGCCTGTAATTCCAGCACTTTGGGAGGCCAAGGCTGGCAGATCATGAGGTCAGGAGATTGAGACCATCCTGGCTAATACAGTGAAACCCCGTCTCTAGTAAAAACACAAAAAATTAGCCAGGCGTGGTAGTGGCCACCTGTAATCCCAGCTACTCAGGAGGCTGAGGCAGGGAAATGGCTTGAATCCGGTAGGCAGAGGTTGCAGTGAGCCCAGATCGCACCACTGCACCACTGTACTCCAGCCTGGGTGACAGCGCGAGATTCTGTCTCAAAATAAATAAATAAATAAATAAATAAATAAAGACCAGGTGCATTGGCTCACACTTGTAATTCCAGCACTTTGGGGTGCCAAGGTGGGAGGATCTCTTGAACCAAGGAATTTGAGACCAACCTGGGGACACAGTGAGACCTTGTCTCTAAAAAAAAAAAAAAAAAAAAAAAAAAAAAAAAACTAGCCAGGCATGGTGGCTCATGCCTGTAGTTCCAGCTATGTGGGAAGCTGAGGCACGCGAATCACTTGAGTCCAGGAGGTCAAGTCTGCAGAGAGCTGTGTTCGTACTACTGCCCTCCAGCCTGGGCAACAGAGCCAGGCTTTGTCTTTAAGAAAAAGAAACAACAACAACAAAAAATAATGCTCTCACCAGATGCAGCTCTTAAACCCTGAACTTCTCAGCCTCTGTTACTGTAAGAGAAGGCATAGTCAATTACACAAAATTTGCAAAAAATAGACTAAGACAGAAAATTGGTGCTGAGAAGTGAGGTGTTGCTGTTAACAAATATGTAAAAATATGGAATTGGTTTGGGAATGAGGGATTGGGCAGCTGCTGAAAAAATTTGGAGGAGCAGGTTAAAAAAGTTTAGATTGTGGTTAGAAGTTAGAATACAACAAGACTAGGGAAATTTCAGAATCCTTACAAATTGGTTAAACTTTCAGAACCAGAATGCTGATAGAAATACAGGCAGTAAAGTCCATTCTGATCAAGTTTCAGATAGAGCTGAGGAACAAGGTATTGGGAACTGGAATAAAGCCCATCTTTGTTACAAATTGGCAAATAGCTTGGCTGAACTGTGTCCATGTCCATGCTTGAGGGCTTTATAGAAGGCTTAATTTAGAGTGATGATCCAGGCTATCTGGCAGAAGAAATTTCTAAGCAAATTATGGAAAGAGGTGCATGATTACTTTCGGCTATTTAAACTAAGATTGGGGGAGTAAAGAAATAATGTAAATACAGAATTTATAATTAAAAAGGAAGCAGAGTGGAAACATTTGGAAAATTCTCAGCCTGGCCACACAGAGAGTCAAAAAATATGTTCTGGAGTATAAACCAAAGGTGTGGGTTTGCTAAAGATATTAGCACTAACAGAAGGGAGCCAGGTGCTAACTTTCAAGACAATGGGGAAAAGAGTCCTGAGAGCATTTCAGAGATCTTTGAGGCTTCTCCTTGCATTACAGGCACAGAAGCCTAGGAGTGCAGAATGATTTCAGGGGACAGGCCCAGAGTGTTCTTTATGAGTTTGCTACCAAGGGCTCCTTCAGGACTCTCCTCCCTACATCTGGGCACAGCATTTTCGGGACACCCTAGCCAAGACCCTAATGGCCCCAAGTGTGGTTCATGCAGCAGCTCCAGACAGTACAAGTCAGAAATCTTAATTTGTCCGTGTGGTGCTGATTCTTCAAGCTTACAGAAAGTAAGAGCTATAAAAGCTTGGAAGCCTCCAATGAGATTTCAAATGATGTTGTCAGAAACCTGGAGGCTGAGATAGACACTCATCACAGGGCAGAGCCACTGCAGAGAGCCCCCGTTAGAGCATTGCCCAGTGGAAATGTGGGGTTGCAACTGCTAAAGAGAGTCCCCACCAGGGTAATGTTTGGTGAAACCATGAAAGCAAGACCACCACCCAGTCCCCACTGGGTAAAGCCTGGGGGAGCTGTGGAAGCGGGACTGCCACTGAGCCCCCAGAACTTCAGAACTATCAGAATGCAATGATAGCCTGTGAGAGCTGGGTGAACTAAGCCCAACAAAGCCATAGTTTCAGGGTTGCCTGAGGCCTCAAGGCTCAATCCCTACACCAGGGTACAAAAGAATTATTGGATGTGGAGCCAAGAGAGAATATTCTGGAGCCTTAAGACTCAATGCCTGATTAGTTGGGCTTCAGATTTGCTTGGAATTTGTTACTCCTTTCTTCTTGACTACTATTTCTCCCTTTTCAAATGGGAGTGTGTACCCTATGCTTTTCTAGCCACTGTACCTTGGAAGCAGATAATTTGTTTTGATTCAACATTTTCACAGGTGACCCTCTTGACTTTGAACTTTTGAGTTGGTTCTGGAAAAAAAGTTAAGATTCTGAAGCTATGTGATGGGATTTGTAGGTAAGAGAAACATGAGTTTTTTTGTGTGTGTGTGTGGGGAGGGGCCAGAGGCAGAATACTATGGGTTAAATATTTGTGTCCCCCAAAACTCATTTTGACATTTAATCCCTGATGAGGCATAATTGAGGGGTAGGACTTTTAAGAGGTGATTGGCAGAGCTCTCATGAATGAATTAAGGCATTAATTGATTAATTGATTACCAGGGAAGTGGGCCTGGTGGCTTTATAAGAAGAGGAAGAGAGACCTGAGCTAGCACATTAGCACTTGGCCCTCTCTTCATGTGATACCCTGCACTGCCTGGAGACTCTACAGGGAGCCCTCACCAGCAAGAAAGCTCTCGCCAGATGCAGCCCTCTAACCTTGGACTTCTAAGCTTCCATAATTGTAAGAAATAAATGTCTTTCTTTATAAATTACTCAGTTTTAGGTATTCTGTTATAAGCAACAGAAAACTGACTAAGATACCTAAGATTCCTAACTAGTTAGAGACAGTGTATTTCCCCTATCTTTTGGATTTAAGGCTCTTAGTTCTTGTTTATGTTCTTTCCTGGATGCTGTTTCCACACAAGTTGTAGACACTTTATTTGTAATAATGAAACTTTTGTACAGGTAAATTCTCATAATTTAAAATGCATAAAGAAATATAACTCATCTGTCATCCCAGTGTGCATTTCTACAGTCTTTAGGACCCAAGGAAAATTTTCTCCTGTGGACTAAGTAGCCAAAGAATGATCTTGAATTTTACTTGAAAATATTTTTGGTATTAGGAATGAAATGTTTAGGGAATCATGGGGCTTTGCTACCTTCTACATGGTTGGCAGTGATGGAAATCTGATTTACAGTGGTCCACACCATAGAAGGTATTCTTCCTCGGAGATCTGTTTCCCAGACTGAAACCAATGAAGTGAACTTGAAAACATGATTGCAAAAATTGCATTTTTCAGCTTAATACTCATCTCTATCACTCCATTTCAATACAAAGAGATCTGATCTCCTTTTCATAAAGTGACCATCTATGACAGTTTCTATGATTATTTTTTCTCTCTCTTATTGGAAATCTACGCCTTCCTCCATGTCAGCTCATGTGATTGGAGCAGGGATGGCTTATCCCCATCACCACTTGAGTCAGTGCATATCAGCTTTGTGGCCAAATTAAATGTTTTATCAATATACATGTGAACAAAGATTAAATAATGAACATCTTTATTGGAGAGAAAGGAAAGAAGATTACTTTCTCATCTGAGAATGAAATTGGCTTGAGAATGCAAAGAAGATGTAAAATGAGTTTCTAATGGCCATCTTTCCCATTATATATGAATGGCATGGTTAAGAAGAAAGAAAGGAAAGCTGGCCTGAGAAACAAAGGTAGAGAGAAACAAAGTCCTCACAACTTTCTTGCATTCCTATATCTTGCTGCTCTTTCAAGCCATTTCCACTCTGGAATGTTCAGTGAATTAATATTACCTTTCAGCACTTTGCCTGGTTTGAGATACATTTCTAACACTTACACCAAGAAGAGTTTAATTTAACCCACATGAATCAGTCTTTGCTGGATCATTATGTTGCCTATGTTTCAACCTTTTGTGAGGGCGAAACACTTCTACTTGCTTACTCTGCTCTTATCACACTAACTTTTTGTTTTCTTTTTTGTGCTCTTTTTTCTTTTCATGACTATTTATTTATTTATTTGAGACAAGGTCTTGCTCTGTTACCCAGGCTGGAGTGCAGTGGGGCAATCTTGGCTCACTGCAACCTTCACCTCCCAGGGTCAAGCTATCCTCCCATCTCAGTCTTTCGAGTAGCTGGGACCACAGGCCCATGGCACCACGCCCGGCTAATTTTTGTATTTTTTAATAGAATGGGTTTTGCCATGTTGCCCAGGATGGTCTCAAACTCCTGAGCTCAAGTGATCTACCCGCCTTTGTTTCCCAAAGAATTTTTCATTTTCTACAACATGGTTGGCCCCTGTCAATATTTATAAATTATTTCCCAGCTTTACACATGTGGTCCATCTGCCTGAATTTCCCCCTTTATGATGCTTTACATGGTTGGACCCTGTCAATATGCAGATGTCCCCTCAAATATTGTCTACCCAGGCAGACATTTCCCGACCACTCTCTGCAAATACACGGCTTCAACATGTAGTCAATTATAGTTTTCTGCTAGTTGCTTCAGAGTACTTTCCTAATTTTAATTTCACTATATTATTTGTGTATCTAATTTTGTTTTGCCTTCCCATATATGAAAACCTGTATCCTCTAGTTAGAACCAGACGTACATTTTGCATCATTTTGTCAAAATGCTACACAGGTTCTGTTGCATAGTAGTCATTCATTTTTGAAGAAATAAATATAATCATTATCCTCCAAAACATAGACTGAAACCATCTAAAGGAAATTACATTTCAAAAGAGAAAGAGAGAAATATGGACTAAGGCAGAAAATGTGGAAAGTTTTCCTGTGAGAAAATCAGGTAGCAAACACATGATTTTAATTTAAAATAAATTTTCTGCTGGGCACTGTGGCTCACGCCTATAATCCCAGCACTTTGGGAGGTCTAGGCGGGTTGATCACCAGGTCAGGAGATCGAGAGCATCCTGGCTAACACGGTGAAAGCCCGTCTCTAATAAAAATACAAAAAATTAGCCAGGCGTGGTGGCAGGCGCCTGTAGTCCCAGCTACTCAGGAGTCTGAGGCAGGAGAATGACGTGAACCCGGGAGGTGGAGATTGCAGTGAGTCGAGATCACACCACTGCACTGTAGAGCCTGGGTGACATTGTGAGACTCCATCTCCAAAAAAAAAAAAAAAAAAAAAAAAAAAAACTTCACATCTTACCTTTTTTGGGGGAACAAAAAGAGGTAATTTAGTTTGAAAACTCACTATTCCACATAGGATAGTCAGTCAGATAACATGACACTAGTTCTTATTTTTTTTTTTTTTTTTTTACAGTTAGGACATATATCAAAGATTATTCTTTTTAATTTCTTAATTTTATAGTTAAGGAAATTCAAGTTATAAAATATTAGTAAACTTTTCCAAGATCACAGAATTAGTTAGTAATAGAACCATGATAAAAACTCTGTTTTCTTCTGATAGACTAATGATCACTTCACCCCATAATACTTACTTTTATTTCAGTCATATCATAATTAATGTCTTTAGTTTTCATGTTAAGATTGGATGTAAAAACTGTCACATAAGGAAAAATAATTCTTCCACTTTGAAGAGATGCACATCTTATTCTGTGAGATGTAGGTTTAGATACCATGTATGGAGTCCAGCTAATTGATTACTTAATGAAAACCCTCTGGACCAATTAAAAGGCCTCTAGGGAATCTTAATATCACTTCCTATTCTACTATAAGTATCTCTGAATTATGCAGAAAGCCCTAACTGTCTCTACTGCTTACTCACAATTAAAGCCAACTAACTCTCAACTTCAATGACTGTACTTATTCCACATCTCTCCCTAACCTTCTTGCCCCTTCTCTCACACAGCTCCTGAGAACCACCTCTCATTAGATTACTCACTTGTCTACTGCAATTTACACAGCTGCCTTCCTCAGCACTGCTTCACAAGGGTATTTTTCTAATTATTTTAGCAATGAAGTTGGCCTTACTCCTAATTTGATTCCTATTCACAAAGATCTTTTCAAAGTGGATGAATGATTGTTCCTTCTGTGGCAGTTTTTACAATGTTGAGCATATCAATTCTTAGCAATTATTTTTGTTGTTGTTGTTGTTGTTCATTGATTGATTGGTTGGCCTCCCGATAAAACTACCCATACTAACAAAGTTTAAGTAGCTTATAGTGAAATCCAGGGATGATCCCATAACCTATATTATTCAGTCTAATCCTCAAAAAATTTGATAAAAAGAAACACATTCATTAAATTTCACCTGTGTTAGAATGACATAATTAGAGACTAGAAACGACATACAGACAATTCTTCCCTGGAGCTTCTAACCCGTTAGGAGACCAGAGAAGGAGATTATGGATAAAGCTCTGGGCAACTCTGACTGTTCACCGTGCCAAAGTTTCATATTCTGAACCATCACCACATGTCAAATTCAGCGGCCTGTTTTCTGATAAGAAAGATAACTGCCAATGTACAGGTTTGAGACACACAGACCAAAAAGCACAATATAGCAAAACAAAACCCACCATGGTTGGACAGTAAGTGGTAGTTGTTTGCAGTCACTATATTAAAATAATTATCCTTCAATCAGGAAGGAAGATTTTACTTAGAGGATATATTATTCAATAGTGACTATTTGAAATAAAAGTCTTGTTGGGAAAGAAGAAAAAATTAAGCAATAAATAGACTGTCAGGAACACTGTAGCCTGTCTGATTAGTGCTTCACAGTGAGAAAGTTATGACATAGATAAAGAATAATCTTTGAGAAATCTCCACCCAAGGCTTATAGAAACAATTAATTCTAATCAAATTATTTTATTTTTATAAACGTAATATTGAATGATGAATTATTTACTGAATATAAGAGGCAAAATTCTGATGATAGTTTCTGTTTTTATTTAAAAACAAAAAACAATAACAAAAACTTTACCAAGCTATTAATGTTGCAACAGGGAACTTAGGTTTTCCTGAGAAAAAAAAAATTGTCCATTGACTTCTGTGTAAATTGGGGATTTTATTTATTTCTAGAGTTTTACATCAGAACAGAAAGGTCATTAATCACTGCCGCTTTTCTACATAACTGTTTTTGACCTAACTCATTGATGGTCAGAATAGTTGACTTAGTCGAATAAAGTGTGCATCAAAGAGTGTCTAATTTTATTGAACAAGAATGATGATTCAAACCATGCTTGTTGATAATTTTATTCAAACAAACTTACTTTACTCGGAGATCACATGAAGATATACTACCTGTTCTTCTCTCAATCTGTGTTTCAATACATTCCTGCCCCTTCCTGCTATCAGGAATATCTTCTCCATACTATTCTGAGGCTATTTTCATTTTCTTTAATTAAAATAAAATATAATTTTGTAAATAAATCTTGCTATTACTGCTATTGTGTTTTCTTCTCAGGAATTCATAGAACAATGGAAGTTTACATTTGAAAAATAAAACTTACGTATGCAGTCAGCTTACAATGACTTCATTATCTCTCCTTAGAAAATAAGAAAAAATAAGTACAGTAGAAAAAAAAAATTTAAAGAAATCATGGAATCCAAAACAGACTTTGAAAATTGATAGAAGAATCATTGCACATATCCAAAAGAAATATTTTAATGCACGGAAAAGACAAGGAGATGTCTTAAAGTCTTAAGAAGAAAAGCTTACGAAACAAACACTTGGTGAGATAACTTTAAACCAGGCATTTCATATACATCCTCAATTCCCAACAACCTTACATAGTAGATGTATTTATTCCTTAGAAAGTAGATGTATTTAAAGATGGGAAAGCTGTGGTTCCCAAAGACTAAATGATTCTTCAAAAATCAGAGATCTGCTGATCGGAATTCAAGTCTTTTCAATCCTACTCCAAAGCCCATCTCATTACTGCGATCCGCCCTGTCTGTTGTTACCTCTCACTGGCAATTGCTGGGACCAAAGATTATCTTTTCAGTAATTATGTAAGAGGAAGAGATTAGCTGAGACAGCAAATCTGCTTGATTTTATCTGGATCTATGTGTATATAGAACATCTTTAAGCTCCTGTGAGACAGTGAAAAATGATAAAAGTTGTCTAATTTTTGCAATGATGTTATCAGAAAAATGTTTGTCACTGCTTGCTCTATTTAATGATGGGCTTCTCATATGGAAACCTGGCATTATCTCTGAAGGTGCTATGCTCTTTTTTTTTTAATGCTGCTCCTGAAACAGAACTCCAGATACAAGTCTCAAAGGCTGGGACAACAATGGGAACCTTCTATGCAATACATAGTACATCTACAGGTCTAGGAAATTGCAAACCAATCCTCATAAATAAAAGCCTTTTCTCCTGTGTTGGCCCTCTACTAGAGGATGATGTCCTGGGGGAAAAAAAAAAAAAAAAAGAGTTAAGAGGCTGAGCGTCAGCATATCATAAAACCAAGAGGTAGTGGTATAAACGTTAAGAAACAAGCATCACTAAGTAGCTAAATAGTATTGCAGACTATATAAACAATCTGAGTGCCAGGATCACATCTATTGGTAAAAATACATTTTTTAATTCACATCAGACTTGATCAATTTGGAATCACATTAGTAGCAATAAGTAGTACTTCTCTGGTTTGCCCCTGTAGTCCAAGTGGAACTTCCACTTGCCACTCATCCACCAATCTCACCACTATTTGGGAGGAGGTCCTTTGTAGGTATACTACATAAGTATCCACACATATTTCTGTTGTTTTCCTCTCCCTACATCCTATTGATCACTTTGCTTATGAAGTCATGTAAAAATGGTAACTACTGGTTCTTGTGACTGTAGGTGTCCACATCCATGAAAAGGGTCGTTAGCCATCTCCATGATTTTTTTTTTTTTTGGTGAGACAAAAGTCTTGTGCTTTCTCACCCAGGCTTCAGTACAATGGCATGATTTCTGCTCACTGCAGCCTCTGCCTGCCAGGCTCAAGTGATTCTCCTGCCTCAGCCTCCAGAGTAACTGGGATTGCGGGCACCCACCACCAAGCCCAGCTAATTTTTGTATTTTTAGTAGAGACAAGGTTTCACCATGTTGGCCAGGCTTGTCTCAAACTCCTGACCTCAGTTGATCTGCCTGCCTCAGCCTCCCAAAGTGCTGGGCTTACAGGCGTGAGCCACTGCACCCAGCCCTCATCTCCATGTTTAAGACCAATAATTTTTTTCCCCCATTGATTGAACTGTGCTAATACCTGATTATACTAAATTCACTGAGTGGTTTTATGAAAGAACATCTGTTGAAGCAGAGTAAAATTAAGTGGTGTCTACCCTGCTTAACTATAATTTATTTTTGAAAACAGAGAACGTGTAATATAATTTACAAAGAAGATTCTTGCAGAATTACACAAGATAGATGCTAGTGATTATTTAGATTATTTAGATTCAAATCTCTAGTAAAGGTAAGTTCAGGCTTGGCTGGTGAATAGATTTGCTCATGGAATCCCAAGGACTCAAGGAGCAACAAGAGAAAAAAAAAAAATTACAGACTAAGATTAAGGAACTGTAGGAGCAAATAGTTGAATACTGAATAAAATATTCATTTACGTTACAATTTGCCCTAGGGCAGCCCCAGAAAATTGAAAGGTCCTCACAGATAGAAAGTTGGAATTGAAGGAATTAGAAAGATTAACACAATAAGAATAATGCATGAAAATTTAAGGTGACAAGGTAGAAATCCCAATATACCTATGTGTCATGCGACATTAAAACTTTTGGACCACCAGCTCACAAAGGTCAAGTCGGGATCTGACAATAGGCTGAGGAAAAGCAAGGGAATGTGTAGGCTGGAAGGGAGGAGAAAAAAGAAAAGACCTGAAAAATGTGTGTCATACAACAAATGGATGAGTTCCTGTGGGCCAAATGAACTGCAAATAATCCCCAAAATTCAAATGAACTCAAAGCAATCCTGCTAAGATGCATCTACATTTATTCTGAGAGAAAATGGCCATAATGGAATGCTAAACTATTGCACTTCATACCTGCCTGATGGGAAAATAGAAGTTTCAGAAAGAACCAGTCAAACACCAGTCAATTGAAGAAATAACTGTTACCTAAGTCTCCTGAAGAAATCTCAGTGAACGCCACATAACAAAAGGTCTTGTAGAGCAATCTCCTAGAGAGCATTGAACATCAAAACAAAGAAAACTAGCAAAACCCAGAAGATCTGTACGGTAAGAAAGGTCCTAAACTGTTGAAAAGCATTAGTACATGTCACCATTTCGGGGACTTGTATCATCTGTGTATTTATAAACGGCTGAAGACATCTTTGAAATGTCAATGTAATAATTAGAGTACAGTTGTGAAGGTAATTGAGATAATATAAATGAAACACTTTAAAGATTTTTATAAGTTATTTTGAGTATAAATATTATTATAAAAGATGACTTGGATATGAAAGTAAGAACCAATTACTGTACAAAGCCAAATTATTATAATAAAAATAAATAAATAGTTTAGTAAGAAAATGGTGCTTCTCAAAGGTTGGCTTTCACTACTTCCTTCATGCACCTGGAAGCAAAGAACTGTGAAAGCCAGAGTCAAAAATTCTGAAACACCACATAGAAGAGAGTGGTCCTGGAGAACCTTATCAGCAGCATCCATGTTAAACATTATATATTAATGATATAAAACTTTGTTATGGCAGACCACTTCTATTGGGGGTTTATCTGTTATTACAGCATAGCTTATCAAATTTGGATTAATATATTGCTAATTACATATATCTTCCAAGAACATTTTAGAAATGTCTTTTATCTCAGGATACACTTGTGAATGTTTTTGTCAGACTAATATTGAAAAGTGAAATGATATTGGTGATACAAAGTCTAAAGTGTCAGCTCTGCCCAGGAGTTTTATAATGAACTTTTTGTCTTCTCTCACTCTCATGTGAAAATGCAGGAACATGTTCAAAGTGACATATGTCTAATACGATTTGACTAGCACATATTATATTGTAACTATTATCTACTTTAATACTTGACAAACATTTTTCAAATAATTAAATCTAAGAATAAATGGAACATTTTTAGTACCTGCTATTACTTTTTATCTATTCAGCTCATGTTAGGTTCATAGTTGTCTATCATATTATTAATATTAATTGTGGTTAAAATAAATTTTTCACAATTATCTCACAATGTGTATTTTTACCCATTTCTTTTTAAGAGTTAATACAGGTTTTTAAAAATAGGTTTTACTTCTTTGGATGGTTTCCATTTCACAGCAAGTCTGAGCACAAAGTACAAGAGTTTTTATATATTTCCTATCCCCTTAACACCCATATCCTCCCCTTCTGTCAACATTCCACACCAGAATGGTACATTGCTACAAAATTAACATATCGCCCTCACTCAAATCCAAGATTTACATTAGGGTCATTTTATGGATTATTACAAATGTATGTAAAAAAGAGTTTCACTGCCCTGAAAACCTTTTGAGTTCTACCTATTCATCCCTCCCTCCGCACCAGCCCCTGGCAACCACTGGTCTTTTTATTATCTCCATAATTTCACCTTTTCCAGAATATTATAGAGTTGAAATCACACAAAATATAGCCTTTTCAGATTGACTCATTCTGTTCGGAAATATACATCTAAATTTCCTCTATGTTTCTTCATACTAGATTGTTCATTTCTTTGAGTGTTGAATAATATTCTGTTGTCTGAATATATCATAGTTTTTTTAACCATTCAACAACTGAAGGTCATCTTGGTTATTTCTTAGTTTCATCAATTATGAATAAAACTGCTATAGACATCTGTGTGTAGGTTTTTGAGTGGACACAAGTTTTTAACTTATTTAGGTAGAAAGAAGTGTGATTATTGAATTATATGATAAGAATATCTTCAGTTTTGTAAGAAACTGTCAAGCTGTCTCTAAAGTTGCTGTATGATTTTGCATTCACACTAGCAATGAATGGGAGTTCCTATTGCTCTATGTCCTCATGAGCATTTGGTGGTGTCAACATTTTCAATTTTGATCATTCTATGGTGGTATATCATTGTTGTTTCAGCTAATAAGTCTATAATTATATATGACGTTGAGCAACTGTTTATGTGCTCCTTTGCCTTTGTGTATCTTCTTTGATGAGATGCCTATTCAAATCCCTTGTTCATTTTTTTAAAGTTTATTTTATTATTGTTGGGTTTAAATTGTTTTATGTACATATAAAGCAACAACTTTTTAATCAGGTATGTCTTTTGCATATACTTTTTCCCAGTCCATTACTTGTCTTATTCTCTTGACAGTTTCCTTCACAGAGCAGACATTTTTCTTTCAATGAAGTCCAACTTGTCAACTTAGTTCTTTCATGGATCATGCCTTTGGTATTATATCTAAAAAGTTACCAACAAACTCAAAGTCATCTAGATTTTTTTCCTATTTTATCTTCAAGGAATTTTATGACTTTGTGTTTACATTCAGGTTTACGATTCTTCTTGAAATAATATTTATGAAAACTGCAAGACCCATGTCCAAATTCATTTTTTATTGCAAGTGGATGTCCAGTTGTTCTAGCACCATTTCTTGAAAAGACTACCTTGTCGTCATTGTATACTGTCTTTGTTTTTTGTCAAAGAACAATTTACTATATCTATGCGGGCCTACTTATGGGCTCTATTTTGTCACATTAATTTATTTGTCTATACCTTTGCTTAGTCCACATTTTGAATACATATCCTGCATAACGTTGGGTTTTGCATCACTGAATTCATCCAACCACAGGTCAAAAATATGTTTTAAAATTTTTTAAAATAACAATACAACAATAAAAATAATACAAATAAGAAGCAATAAAGTATAACAACTATTTACATAACATTTACATGGTATTAGGCATTATAAGTAATCTAAAGATGATTTAGTGTATATGAGAGAATGTACTTAGGCTATATGCAAACACAATGCCCTTTTATATAAGAGCCTCGAACATCCATGGATTTTGGTATCCACAGGGAGGAGGCTGAGGGGGTCCTGGAAACAATCCCCCATGGATACCGAGGGACAACTTTATTACAACTAATTTATATTACAGAGGAAAAAGGACTGTATCCTTTTGCAAAGAGAGATTAGGATGATTTCCAAATCTTCCAGAGACTTCTTATCTTTTGAAAACCTTACTGCTTTTCCAGACCTGGAATCTTCATTCTAATGGAATGTACACACTAGCATTTAGAACGAAAGGTAATGCAATCTATTTTACTCAGTCTTCTATAGAGTAAATAAATAGTCAACACTCTTGGAAAAAAAAAAATAAGCCCACAAATATGGAACTGACTCAGAGAGGAGGCTGATCTTGTTAACTACATGCTGTGATTAACTGAATATTAAATAGAAAAAGGAGCTTGGTTAAAATGGAATTTGCCAATTTTCTTGAAAGTTAGCATATTTGTTATCATCCAAATTGAAATACAACCATTTTAACCTTTCTTTATGTATTTATAATGTATTCACTGTATGTGCTCAGAAATTGCTAAGAATTTCTCCCATATTCAACAAGGTAATCAGCAGTATTTAAATGCTTTTATTTCATAAAAATATTCACTTCATCATATGGTAGTAAAACAGTTTTATATACACATAAAATTAATTACATTTTTAAAATTGAAATACTGTTAAAAATAATTTCACTTTGGGTTTCTTCTTTTTCTTCTTCTTTTTTTTTTTTTTTTTTTTTTGCCTAGAAACAGCAGTAAAAACAAGAAGTCTTTCTAGATAGTGCATCTTGATGTATGGCTTAAGTCATTATATTTGAATAATTTAGGTGGTATTTTCTTCATTGTGAGTCCAATACCAGGTATGAATCCAGGTGTGAAACATGTCTGATAATAATACTCTTGGATAAATGAGGCTGAATTACTATGATTATGAGATTTTCTGCTATTCCATTCTAAGGGCACTCAAGTAACTGGGGAAGAAGCTTCTTCAACCTCTTAGATGCGATGCCTTCTGAATAATGGCCTGAAACATTGAATACTGATATTGTCAGCAGAAATAATTTGTAATTTTTTAAAGTAACTTCCTCTTCAATTATTAGTTTTAAACACAGCTTTCAATGAGTTGTGGTCTATTATTTTACCTCATATTTTATGTAAGTTGATTATATATGTTTGTGAATAGTTTGTCATGATAAATATATTTTATTCTTTTATTGCAAACCCTCTAGGGAATGAAAAGTCTGGAAAACAAATGTTACATATGCAAACAAGGTAATGCATATATTCTGGACTCATGAAAGATTAGAATTGGTAAAGAACTTAAATTTTAATTAGTATTAAAGCTTTCATTTTCTAGATTAGAAACCTAGGTACCAGAGAATAAAAGCCAAAGTCACAGAAAACAGGCACAATAAGATGACAAATCCTGAGAGAAGTAAAACTGAGGGGATAGACCCCCAAATTGTTTCAGTTATTTTCTTGAAGAAAAGCTAATTGACTACAGCACAGTGAGCTGGAATCCAGGACTAGCACAGCTGTCACACTGGGATGAGGAAGCAAAAGTATGTTATGAGGGGAGGCTAAAGCTGTTGGGATCCACAGTGCAATGGGCAGGACGGGATTAAGCAAGGTGCTCTCTGGAAACCTGTTTGGGTCCTGTGTGAGTCTTCAGCTGAGAGCTGGGCAGCACATGTGCAGCCTTGAGGGTTACCAAAGAATAGCTTATAAAGTTGTGAGCAGAACAGAGATAACAATGGTCTAGTGATGCTGGAAGTAATTGTTTTTTCAAACACAGTGGAGACAACTAATAGTACTCTATTAGCATTTTAGGCATCCAGTTGAGGTTCTTGAAAATTCTCTCAGGAGCAAATCATACTCCTATCAGGACCTACTTTAGATTGGCTGAAACCAAATCTAAACCAACCCCTTATAAGATATACAGTAGGCCAGGCACAGTGGCTCACGCATGTAATCCCAGCACTTTGGGAGGCTGAGGCAGGTGGATCACTTGAGGTCGGGAGTTCGAGATCAGCCTGACCAACATGGAGAAACCCCTTCTCTACTAAAAATACAAAACTAACTGAACGTGGTGGAGCACGCCTGTAATCCCAGTTACTCTGGAGGCTGAGGCAGGAGAATCTCTTGAACCTGGGAGACGGAGGTTGCCGTGAGCCGAGTTCACACCATTGCACTCTAACCTGGGCAGCAAGAGCGAAACACCGTCTCAAAAAAAAAAAAAAAAAAAAAAAAAAATACACTAAAGACAGAGTTTGGTGTTTGAATATCATCTAGTTAGATTTGAGAAGTATTTTAGGTTTTCCACCCTAAAAATTCGTTGTATTAAGTCCACAACAGTTCAAGATAATCACATAGTATTTATACTTCCTACTACAAAATCAACATTCTTCCTCTGAAGTTGATTTTGTACATGAATTAATATTAAGACAATGAATTGTATATAGAACCTAATATAGACATATTAGATTCTATAATACGTCACAGAACCTAAAATCTCTATGACATATTATTTTCATTGTCTAGTATGCAATAAAAATTAGATATGCCACAAAAATTAAAAAATTTGACCCATAGTTCAGAAAAAAAGATAGTCAATAAAAACTGACCTTGAAATACCCCAGACACTGCATTTGGCAAGCACTTTAAAATAGATATTATAAAATGTGCTTAAATCATTAAAGGAAAATATGATTTAAATGAGAAAACAGGAAACTCACAAAACAAATAAAATTATAAGAAAGAACAAAATGGATGCTTTAGAAATAGAAATTGCTCTAACAAAAACAATACAAAATATGTATGTAGAAAAAAAGAACTTTCAAGACTTCCTATAAAGTTTCAGAAATTCTTTAAAAAATGTTTATATTTACTTAGAAATGGACATACAAGATAATGAAACAAAATAATAGTCCAGAAATTGATTCACATTTATATTATCAACTATTTTTCAACCATAGCACTATAGTAATTCAATGAGAAAAATGATACAGTTTTTTTAAGCTGTTATTTCTTAATGGTGCTGACATACTGTATATGTCTAAATATGAATTTTGAATTTTACCCACATAGCACAAACAAAATATGAACTACAAATAGATAATAGATCTAGATATACAAATGGAGACATAAAACTACTGAAAAAAACAAGCAAAAAAAAGTGATAAGTTAAAATTCATCAAAATAAAAATCTCTTTAAAACATACTATTGTAAACATCAAAGCAATTCATGGAGTGGAAGAAACTATTCAAATACATATATCTAACAAAAGATTTTCCTACAGAATATGTCAAGAACATTTAGACTTCAATAAAAAGAAAATGACCAAGTACTTTCTTAAATAGACTGAAATATTGCAGAGGCACTTTATGAAAAGAGACATATAAATGATATGACAAGGTGCAAAAAATATCATTATTCACCTGGCAATTGAAAACTAAAATGCAATGAGATATCACTATACACTGTTAGAGTAGCTAATATTTTAAAAAATTGGCAGTAGCAAATGTTGGTGGGAATTTGAAGCAACTACAGGTTTTATACATCGCTGTAGTAACATTATAAAATTAAACAACTAATGTGGAACACAGTTTGGCAGTTCCTCAAAGAGTTAAACATATATTTACCATATGAGTCAGCAATTTTTCTCCTAAGCATTTACCCCCAAATGAAAATATCTGTCCACCAAAAAGATGTGTTTGTGAATTTTAATAGTAAATTTACTTATAATATCCAAACCTGGAAACAAACTAAATGTTCATGGTAGATAAATGGATAAATAAATTATGGTATAACCATACAATAGAATATTATTCCACACATTGTAGATAAATACAGCAACATGGATAAGACTCAAAGCATGAGTAAAAATAAGTCACAAAAGAGTATAATTCTAATTATATTACATTATAGGACATACTAAATTAATAGATACTCATAGAAATTCATCTGTGATCTTCCAGAACCAGTATTGAGTTTGAGTGAATGAGGGGATAGAGGTGAGATTGAAAGCTGTATGTGAAACATTTTTGATTAATGAAATGTGGAAAGGTTCTATATCATGAATGGGAGGTAGTTACAAGGTGGTATATATTTGTCAAAACTCATCTAAGTGTGTGTGTTTAGTTTTATGCAAATTATATCTAAATAAACTTGATTAAAAATAAACACCCTAAATTTGAGTGAATAAATCAATAAAGCAAAAAAGCAATGGACCTAGTTTTTACTATGAATTGTCTTGTTAAAGAAGCTCTGTGAAAACCTCTAATCTAAGAAAACAATAAAAATAAATATAAAAACAAAAAAGAAACAATCACAGGAAATATACATCTGTTAAATTTAAAATTGATGTAGAAAGGATAAAACTGAACAAAAGTTTGTAAATGATAGGTAAAATATCCAAAATTATTTTTTATTTTCTGTTTGGAGCAAGGTGGATAAGAAAGAAAGGTCACAAAATGTAGAATAGAGTGACGTGAGTTTATATAAGAGCTCCAGTACAAGAATACAGACTGTAAAATCAGCTTTCCCTCTTAGCTTATTAATTATTATAAGCCGGTTATAATTGGACATATTATTATACCTAGTTAATTAACTATCTGACCAACAGAACAATAAGCAGACTTTATAAATCAATCCAAGAGCCAGTGCTGGAAAAGACAGACACAAATGCAAAGAGGGACAGTTTAGAACACCATGATAATGGCAATGCAGCAAAGGCAGGTAAGTTTTAAAGGATCATCATATTCAAATCTATGTAATATAGATAGATATAGCTATAAATTTGAAAATACTTATAGAGTTATGAATTTTATAAAAATATACAAACGACCAATATTGATTAAAGGAGTTTCCAAAAAGCAAAATGACAAGAACAAGTAGTTGAGAACATAGTTTTAAAAAAATGAACTAGACAGTATAAAGGTAAGTTTTCTTTCTCCACTTTCTTTAAAGATCTAAGAATTTATGTTGCTTTAGAAGCTGAAAAATGAAAAAATATATATACTGCACAAATTATTCTACTAAGCTCAGTACACCTGATTCCAACATTGCATATACTTAGGCAAATTTCATAAAGAAAATATTAGTAAATTAAATCTATCAGAATAATATAACATGATCAATTAAGGTTTACTACTAAAATAAAATAAAGACTGAATATTAGAAAACACATGGTTATAATTCATTATATCAAAACTTCAGAGAACAAATAAGTGATCATGATAATAGATGCTAGAAAAATATTTGATAATTTCAGCATTCATACCACTTTCAAATCTAATCATAAGAGAATGTCTTCCTATTATGAATAGAGTGCCTAACCCAAACCAATAGTTACACTCATGAGCAGGCAAATAACCAAAATCAGAGAAAAAATAAAAGTATGCTTAATATTACTTGTCATTCTAGTGGGCAGGTCAATGTGACCAGACATGAAAAAGCACAAAGAGAAAAAGAAAATGATTAAATAACCATTATTCTCAGGTGATATAATTGTTCACCTGGGAAACGTGAAAAATCTCACTGAAGAGCTATTGAAATAATAATATGTTTAGTAATGTAATCAAATAACAAATATATGACACAAAAATCATTCGCTTTCCAGGGTATTAATAATAATCTATGGAAAAATTAATGCAAAACCAGATCCTTTATTATCCAGTATGATAAATAGTTACTGTCATGTGCCTCACAGTGACATTTCAGTCGCTGATAGACCACATATATGATGGTCCCATGAGATTAGAATGGAGCTGTAAACTTCCTGTCACCTAGTTATATCATAGCCATTGTAATGTTGTAGTTCAGCACATTACTTGTATGTTTGCGATGATGCTAGTGTAAGTAAACCTTCTGAGCTTCCAGTCATGTAAAAGTTTAATATATATTATTATGTACAATACATACTACTTGATAATGATAATATGTTCCTGAGTTATGTATTTACCACACTAGACATATTAAATAAAGAAAAGTTGCCTGTGAAACAGTCTCAGGCAGGTCCTTCAGGAGGCATTCCGGAGGAAAGCGTTGTTAGCAGAGGAGATGACAATTCCATGCGCATAATTACCCCTGAAGACCTTCCAGTGGGACAATGATACTCATGATCCTAAGCCTATAGGCCTCAGATAATGTGTGTGTTTTAGTTTTCAACAAAAAAAACGTTTTAAAAATAAACAAAAAATAAAAAATAAAAAATGTAAAATAAAAAGCTTACAGAAATACATAAAGAACAATTTTTATGCAGATGTATGTGTTTGCTATTTAAGCTGAGTGTTATTACAGAAAGTCAAAAAGTTAAAAAATTAAAAAGTTGATAAAGTAAAAAGTTACAGTACGCTAAGATTAATTTATTATTAAGAAAATATTTTAATAAATGTAGTGCAGTGTAAGTGTACCATGTTCATAAAGTCTATAGTAATGTACAGTAATGTCCTAGGGCTTCACATTTACTCACCACTCACTCACTGACTCACTCAGAGCAACTTCCAGTTCTGCAAGATTCATTCATGGCAAGTGTCCTACACTGATGTACCTTTTTAAAAATATTTCATACTGTATTTTTACTGTACCTATTCTATCTTTAGATATATTTAGATACACAAACACTTTCCATAGTGCTGCAATTGCTTACAACATTTAGTACAGTAACATTATGCACAGTTTTATAGCCTCAGAGCAATAGGCTATACAATATGACCCATGCGTGTAGAAGGCTATGCCAGCTGGTTTGTGTAAATATACTCTATGATGTTTACACAATAAAGTCGTGTGAACAACTTATTTCTCTGAATGTATCCTTCTCACTAAATGATGTATAATTAAGTTTGAATAGCATACAATTACATACTGTATAAGCAATATATACCATTCTTTGTATATTTTTATAAAAATTATTCTACCTCTATGAAGGCAATTAAACTGTATTGAATAATATAAATAATATTTGAAAAAAATAGTTGTTTCTAAGGTAGTAAAAATATTAAGAAAACTTGTTAAATTAAATTACTAAATTAATACAATGTCATTAAGTGTCAACAAAAACATTTTAAATTAATAAAATGAAACCAAATTTCATGAGGAATAATACATATGTAAAAGTGTCCAGAAATTTTTAAGAAGAATATTAGCCCATATATTAAAATGTATTTTAATGTCTTAATACTTAACATCATTTTGCAGGATAATTCATTAGTATCTATTAGAGTTACCTAAACATGCACTTTGGCTAACTAGTAATACCAATTCTATAAATTTTCTGTGGTATATTCTGCTTGCAACACCTATCTAGCTCTCTTTTTCCTCTGGAAGAATACGAGAATTATAATTCTGCATCCTTTAGTAGTTAGGCAGACTAATGATGAGGCCAATGTATTTGAAGCAGAAGTGACAAGAATCACACACTGAAACATTTAATTGTTGATATTATTCTTGAGTTTCTCTTGATTTGCTGTAGTGATTATGGACTTGACCTGTGTTTCATATAATAGAACTGAAAGTGCAAAGCAGCAAAGCCACTATATCACTACTTGGAACAAGTTGCTCATGAGATTCTTTGGAAATGCAACAAGCTTTGTGGATGAGAAATAAACTGCTTGTTAAACTACTGAGACTGAGAAATTGTCTGTTACCATAGCACAATATTCCTCACAAAACACTCTTCTTATCGTTCACCTTATAACAAATAAGTAATTATCAATTAAACATAAATGCATTTATTCCACCCAAATAGCCATCTTCTTATGTGTTGTAATCTTGTCTAAAGTTTTGCTTGCACAAATTGTTTTCCTAATGAAACTGATCACTATAGATCATTTTCCAACTCTAAGATTCGATGATTCTATGATCATTTTCTAATAATTACAAACCACAGTTGGTAATGTTCATCAATTTACTTAACACCTGACACATTAAGTATACTTCTTCACAGAGCTGAAATCAGAAAATTATTACCTTTTTTGAGCACAAGAGATGAAGATACATGATGCACAAATTGCTCAGTGCTAGAATAACTCACTCGGTGAAGAGATGGAAAGAAAGAACACTTGACAGGTTTTTAAAAAGCAGTCTTGAGGGGCAATACCCTGTTTATACTCATTTGTGAGGCTCCTAGTGATAATAGCATCACTTAAACTAGGACTGATTGTTTAACAAGGGAATTCTCACTGAATTGCAGACAGCTTAAAGTTAAAATAACTCTTTGTAACTATTCTTGAAATGTTATGTTCATTTTACACAGTTTTTATTGGAGCCTAATTTCAAAGAAACTTAAACATCATATTAAAGTCCCAATTTGCAGACTCAAAGCATTCATCTCTTGGCTTTTAAAGTACGTTTTATGAACTACAAAACCGTGTTATCTTAGGATGTGATTTTCTGTGTTAAATTGCTGACCCAGTAATGTTTCTGATGTCCTATAAATTATATTTTGGCCTATCACTCCAGCCATATTTTATATCAAAAATCTCATATGTACCAAAACAATGCTTGGCATAAAACATGAGTAGATTAGGTCTTTGCCATTGAAGAACTCCCTTGTCTGTTATTCTGGTTTCTGTTTCCTCCTGTCACTCTACGTCTGTCTGTTTCTTACACAGATGTACACAAACACCTGCACAAACACATGCGTGTACACACACACACGCATGCGTATGCTATTGCATACAACACTGTACCCCTTTATTAGTCTTTGCTGAGGTTCTTTTTAATAGTTTTTCTTTATAATAGTTGTACTCAAGTAGAGACGCAGTTTGGTTTGGACGCTGCTTACTAAAGACATGGCTTCCTGTCACAGAACATAGTAGTTTATCAGTCTGTTCCTTAATCCAACTGATAGGTTGTTTGCAGGAGGATAAATGATTTATATAGTTCTCAAAGGAGTAATAACAAGACCATCTGTGGAAAGCATCCATGAGTTGTTGACAAGGTTTGGTAGCTGAGAAGCCTTCAACTAATCTGGTCTCCTCGTAATCATCTAGGTGTCTCCGAAATGAGTACAGATTATTATAATAGATTTTCATGAAGTTTAGATAGTTTATCTCTTTCTCTCTGCCTGTCTCACTTTCTCTCCCCACCCCCATCCACTTCTCTGTATATTATGTAGCCCACATTTACTTTCTCACCCCTCTCTGTCTATTTATATTGATTACCCCAATTATGGAATCTAATGGAAGGTGTGGAAATTTTGTTGAATATTATTACCTGGTATGAGGATTATAATAACTTAGTTTTCTTTCAAATGTGCATTTTTCTTAATTTTTTATTGTCTGTTTTGTTGTTAGCAGTGATTTGGAAGTAGAATATACAAAAATACAGCTCAGAGCAAAAAGGAACATTTGGAAATTATGCAAAAATTGCATCCAAAATTTTACCAAGCATTTGAGTTAAACAGAGTAAAATTGTATCCTGAGATGCTGGCTGAATTTTAATGATATCATTTGGTTCCTAACTTATGTCTCAGGCAGAAAAGTCCAGAAAAATGTAAAATATCTTGGGAACTGAAGATGACATAGCTTGACTACACCTGTCTTCTCATGTAATTTTGAAGCATTTGCCAGTTTTACCTGCATGTGGCATATCTTTTTGTTATTGCCTCATAGTAGTTAAGGCTTCCAGTTTCATACAGTCTTGCCTAAATTAGATTTTTCTATAGAAGAGCATCCTCAGTGAATTAGAGTACTCCAAAATGCAAAAATAAACTCCACTGAAGTTCAGGTCTCTAGTGTAATAAAAATTAAAATTAGACTAAACGTAAAAACAAAAATCATAATTTTATATACATTATTACCAAAGATCAATACTATTTTTAAATAGGTATGCCAAAGCTAAATTAAAACAAAAGTAAGCCTTCAAAGTACCTCCTATGAGAGAGTATACTTATTCCATTGGTGCTGCTTTCCAAAGCCCATTTTGGTGGCATTTTTGAAGAAAATCTTTAAAATAAGACTGTGAGTTGTATAAAAAAGTCAATCTAATTTACTTAGACTTCTACTTTGTGTCAGGTCCAATACAAATATATCCAGCTTTGATTGTTCAATAGTTAATTAACAAAAATCATTATGCATATACCATCACTGGTCTTATCTATGGAGGATATTAAAGCAAGCCAAGTAGTACACTAATAAATTTTCTGAATGCTTTTTTATGATGATAAATAAAGCTACAATAAAACTGACATTCTATTGGCAGAAAACTATATGAATTAACTAATAAAAACAAGCCCTATACTTCTTTCATGATAAACCCTGTAAAGAAGAGTACAAAGTGGTAAGAAAGCATGTAATAGATAGACTTAATTCAGAATGAGGAAAGTGCCATTATATTTAAAATACAGAAGATAACTTTGCAATGTAGGAGAAGGCTTGAGATAAAACAAATACAAAATCTACCAGGAAATAAATCATAAACAAATTTTCTACCTTTGGAAAGCATTGTGTATTCAAGGAACTGAAATATGTCCCTCATCAAGAACCATGAAAAGACAAAAGCTTGATGAGTTGTTAGGCTCCAGGGTCACTCAATAGAGCTTTTAATCCCATGCTTCCTTATTCTTTCCCCAAACAAGAAAAGATTTCACCTGCTTCTGCAAGTATTGGCTCAAAATCCAGGTAGGCTGAATCCTGGGAGGAAACTTCAGTTTCAATATCTGAGTGAGGATGAAGTAGGGAAGAGTTTCCCCTAAAAAGGATCAAATGTATACTTTTACTAAGTTAATTATGAGTTGGGAAGGAAATGATGTATACATGTATAATAATATTTGGTAAAAGTTGTTTCACTATGTGCTTGCTGTATTATTTAGGAGTATTTTTTTCAACTCTAGCAGAGGGAAAAAACACAGTAGGATGGAGGAAACTCAGGAGACATGATAAGAATAGATAATAGGTAGGTTACTAACTGGTGAGACACATTGCTCATACATAGACTAAATGGATCACATGTGTTTTGAATACAGACAAAAATAATGGAACAATCAAGAATATCTTATATGTGGCAAAGAATAGAAATGCCAAGCAAATTTTAAATATAGAGAGCAGATTATGACAGCTCCAGATTGACAACTTATGTATATATTTTGTTGTTGTTATATATATACATGTGTTATATATATACACATCTATGTGTATATATATTTGTTGTTCTATATATATGCATATATATGTGTATATATATATGTGTTATATATATGTGTGTGTGTATATATATATACACACACATATATATATGTGTTATATATATACACATATATGTGTATATATATTTGTTGTTCTATATATATGCATATATATGTGTATATATTGGTTATTGTTTATATGAAATTCAGATTTATCTTAGTGTCTACATTTCATCTGGAAAATATGTATTTATAAATTTATGATACACATTATAATCTATCCTGGCCCCATATAGATAAACCTTAGAGCTGCTAGGCACATTAGTCAGGGAGCTACATATGTAGCAAGTGTCGTTGTAAGTCTATTTCTGCAATAGATCAAGTGTGTCATGTTGACTCTAGGCACCTTCCATCTGCCAAACTCCTGTCCTAAGTCCTAACTCTGGTCCTTGTAACCACACCATCTGTAGGGTAGCCTGATGCTGCAGAGTGACAGGACATATGACAATTTCATGACAGAGGATTCAGGCAATGCATTGGTACACTTGGGCTGCTACAACAAAATAAAACAAATTGGGGTATTTAAATGATATAAATTAATTGCTCATAGTTTTGAAGGCTGTGACATCAAAGATCCAGGTGCTGGCTGATTGCATTCGTTGTGAGGGCACATGACATTTCTTCCATGTGAAATCAGAGAGCTAGGGGTGGAGGGAGAGTTCTCAGGTGTCTCCTCTTATAAGGACACTAATCTGCCAGGTGCAGTGGTTGAGCCCTGGAGTTTGAGACCATCCTGGGCAACATAGTGAGACCTCATTTCTATCAAAAGGAGGTTGAGACTGCAGTGAGTGAATATAACACCACTGCACTCCAGCCTGGACAAAAGAATGGGACCCTCTCTTAAAAAAAAAAAAAAAAGATATGAATTCGATTGGAACAGAGCCCTATCCATCCTTTTTACTTCATTCAACCTTTATTACCTCCTTAGTGGTCCCATCTCCAATACAGCCCACTGCACACTGGGGTTAGGTCTTCAACACCTGAACTTGGAATGAACACAGTCTATCACAGTCTGAGTAGTATTTTAACCAACATATACATGATCCCATAAATATTTACTCACAATACCTCTTTCCCATTCCTTCATGCTGTATGTGTTAAATCAATTTAATATGTATGTGTAATTTCAGTAACTTAATTTGGTCTATTAGTTTTTCTGTTCTGTTATCAATGGATAGCTTGAAAAGTACTTGTTGGTAAACATTTCATTAACATAATTTACCACTTACAAATGTGGGAAATTGGGCAGATTCTTTGACCAAAAAGTTATAACATTTTACTTCTAGAAATTTATCAAAAAAAAAAAATAACAGTAACAAATAGACTAAAGATCTTATTGCTTTGTGTTTAATCTAATACACTAAGAGGATTTAAATGACTTATGACACATCAAAAGAATTAGACACCATGCAATCACTAAATTTGACATCGAAGAAGAATACAATTCAAAGGAAAATGACACAATTTTATGGGTAAAAGCAGGATGCAATCTGATGGAAGTGCAAATTGCTGTAGTCTTCTTAAAAAGCAATTTAGTATTATATGTTTAGGTTTGACATGTATACCTAACAAACTACCTCTTACAAATCCAGCTTATAGAACTGAAAGTGCCAGTATATAAATCTTTATGTGTGCAGTATGTCTTTAACTTTCTCCATCAAATCCATACTGCCCCTTCTTCATTCTCTTCCTTTCCCCCTCCCCACCAGACTAATCTGTAGAGATTATGTGAATGGTCTCCTGTGCCACTTAACTTCTGATTGGGGAACCTTAGGAGGAGGCCAGGGAAGAGTTGGGTAGAAAAGTCAGATCATAATATTTAATTTCTTGACTCCTTTGAGAGGTAATTTGAGGCTGGCTACACTTATCAAGCACAGGTCATTTGTCATCTTAAAGCAGTCTTTTTTATGTGAATCTCTTCTTCAATTTGTGGTAACATTTACCTTTCTATGTCCCTTCTGTTCTAGGGATGATGATAACTTTATACTAGTAGTTCCAAGTCATAGGTATGTCCTTTTTGGCTCCCATACAGTTTCACTTTGGAAATTATCTTTGAGATCTGATTGATTCAGTATAAAAGGATGTTTATTGCAGCATAGTTTGAAACTAAAAGTAACAAGAATTACATAAGAAGGATATTGGCCCACACAATGGAATTCACCTTTTATAGGGAACAAGTTAGATCTATGTTAGTAAAAGTAAATAGATACCCATAACAGACTGTTGCTAGAATAGCAAGTTACAATGTGATTAAGTACAATTTCATTCTTCTCTAAACAATCAACAATAGGTCCTATATTTTTGTGCTTATTCATATGCATATGTAATTCTGTATATCTTCAAATATGTATTTTATACAGTTTGAACTTTTCGGGGCATTGTTTTATTGGTTGCAATGAGCACATGTCAATTTTGTAATTTTTAGAGAGTAACATTTCAAAAAATTAAAACCATTGGTTCTAAAAGTAACTTAAGAAATAAAACATTTAAAAATGCATATATAGTGTGTTACTATATATACACTGCTAAAATACCCAAAGGGATACATTAAAATTCTAACAGCCTTTGTTTCTGTGTGCTGGCATTGCAGGTGCCTAATTTTCTTCTCTCAATTATTGTTTCTGCTTTTTCTTCTTGTTTTTGCACTTCCTCTTTCTCCTCCTCCGTCACCACTAAACATAAATCATACATTATTAATAAAATATGATAAAATAAATTAACATTAAAATTTTATGTTAATAAAATAAAGTGACATACTTTTAAAAGTATGCGTCGTAATATTTTTGACAGGAAGGAAGGTCAGACATGCTTCATTGTTGATTGTTTAGAGAAAAATTAGATCGCACTTTGCTCATTACATTGTAACTTGCTTAGAATAGCAAGTTAGAATACGACAACATGTTATGGCTATCTATTTAACATAGATCTAGCTTGTTCTCTGTAAAAGACAAATTGCATCACACGAGCCATTACTTTTAAAAGTATGTGTCATAATAGAGCGTAAATTAAAAATAAAATTCTAAACTCTCACTGACTGAACAAACTCCCTCTTGGCCAAGGAGATCCCAGAGAAACCTTTAAAACTGAGTCCCCAGCCATGACAGGAAGGAAGGTCAGACATCCTTCATTATAGCCCCTGCCGCTTTAAAGTTCAGGCACAACTGGTCAGCATTAATGTTAAAATAGAGATCATAAGATGGACAATGCAGACTCTTTGTGGCAACAAAATAACAAGTTATAAACAAGAGCTAAGGCCATTCCAAGCAAGGGGTAAGTCATGCCTGCTGGCCATCAGTCTTGCTAAACAGGTCATATTGTGGCTGACTCATCCTTATCTTAATTTAAACATTCGTTTCTGTTAACTCCAAGTTTTCGGACAAAGTCTTGTTTCTTTAATAAATTGCAAGTTAAAGAAATCTCTGAATCCTCCTATGACTTGCAAGCCCTTGCTTCAAGATATGCTAACTTTTCAGTCTGAACCAACCTTCCATGCACTGACTTACGTCGTTGCCTATGACTCTTGCCTCCCTAAAATGTATAAAACCAAACTGTCATCTGGCCACCTCAGATGCACTTCATTAGGACTCCTTCAGACTTTGATTCCCTAGACTGAGGTCACTCATACTGGCTCATAATAAGCCTCTTTAAAATATTTTATGGAGATTGATTTTTCTATTCACAAAAGATACAGACAAAATAAGTTACAACTTAGTTCTGACTGGGTGCAACAGAAATGGCTTTCTGTAAAAGGTGTAATTTGAACCAACAAAAAGTGTGAAAAATCTAGACATGGAGAGATTACAGGAACACATAGCTGGTGAAAGAAAAGGTACAGATGAAAGCATTGTTCTTGTAAATTATAGGATACGCATCTGTCTCGGTAAGCCATTCGTTTTTGCTATACTATAGAGTGTAAGACTGAGAAGTAAAGTTTGAAAATTGCATAGAAATAAGTTCATGGGAGACCATGTCACGGAGAGATGTATAGAGTGAATGGAATGGAATGAAGGCTTATTTGGAGGAGGTATTTTTTAAGCATACTAGTGGAAATTGGAAGTGGTAATTTTAGAAGATAACTCTGGCATGACTGTACTAGACAGATTGAGACTTGTAGGGAAGTGGGGAGAGAACCAAAGACACAAGGCCAGGGAGGAGATTGCTGTGATGGTCCAGGAGAAAGAGGAGAGGTCTGTACATGAACAGTGGCATCGGTAATGAAAATGAGGGCTAGGCATGAGAGGTGTATAAGGAAAACATTTGCTTCCAAGTGATTGTGGGTTTTTTTTTCAAAATTACATTTTTAATGTGAAAAAGGTGAGGGAAGAGTAAAGATGTGATGGTTAATATTGAGTGTCAACTTGGTTGAATTGAAGGATGCAAAGTAACGTTCCTGGGTGTGTCTGTGAGGTTGTTGCCAAAGGAAATTAACATTTCAGTCAGTGGACTGGGAAAGGCAGACCCATCCTCAGTCTAGGTGGGCACAATCTAATCAGCTGCCAGCTCAGCTAGAATTAAAAGCAGGCAGAAGAACGTGGAAGAACTAGACTGACTAAGTCTGCCGACCTACATCTTTCTCCCATGCTGAACATTTCTTTCCTGCCCTCAAACACTGTACCCCAAGTTCTTAAGCTTTTGGACTCTTGGATCTTTGACCACAGACTGAAGGCTACACTGTTGGCTTTTCCACTTTTGAGGTTTGGGGACTCGGACTGGCTTCCTTGCTCCTTAGCACGCAGACGGCCTTTAGGACTTCACCTTGTGATTGTGCGAGTTAATACTCCTTAATAAACTCCCATATGTGTATATATACACACACACACACACACACACACACACGCTCGCACGCGTGCGCACACACACACAGATCTATCCTGTTAGTTATGTCCTCTAGAGATCCCTGACTAATACAAAGATATTCAAAAGTTTGAGTGTGGGAGACTAAGAAAGGACTGAGAGCATTACCAAAGCAGAGAACTTCATGAAAAGAGCAGGTTTAGCTGGTTTCGGTTCATCATTTTGAGCATTCAGCGAGCCTCCTTCATTAGCCTCTATTTTCTTCTTTCAAAGTAGCTGTTACCAAGATTGTCCAAAATTAGAAACTCTGATTAAACATTTCTTCCTAAGGTGCTTTTAGAACATCTGCATTGCAATGCATAGGAGTCAAACGTTAGAAATGGGAGAATTTAGTCAGAGGAAAGTGACTAAAACTACTAAAATAGGTGTGGGAGATTTCCCACACAAAGTTGATGTCTGATACCTGATAATTGTCGGAGATTGTCATTGGAATGAATACAGTGGGACAAGATTAAGGCAGAAGGAGATTATAAAAGGTCAGAATGAGAAGAGGAACCAAGTATCATTTGAAAGAATGTCCCAGGCATGAAACACTATGGACAAGCTGAAACAAGATTTTTCTTTAATGTACTGTTTTGTGTAAGTAAGCACGAAGTGGTATAATGTACTACTTTGAGCAAAGTTGTAGTTATTCATGTTCCTTTGAACTAGATCTAGTAGTTCTTATGCTTCATTCTTATGCTTGATATTTGCCTTTTTGACCAGGAGCTGTATGAGATTTAAACGTGCAATCAGGTATAACGATTTTGGGTTTTGTTCTCTTAACTGAGGGTGCTATTTTCCAGATTGTCAAAATGTTTTTTGAAAAAAAAATAATAACAGCAATGATAAAGATAAAAATAATAGTAGTTGTAATAATGTCCAAAGGCCTGCACAGGCACCTTCTCATGTAATGGTCCTCTCTTCATTACCCTTTGATTATTTTGTCCGTCTTCAACTCTCAGAGCTTTAGTTCTTAGATTCAAAAATGATCTTTTCCATGAGGTAAATATTCATATACCATATGAACTGGTCATTTTAGAGAATTTCATACAATAAATTTTAATGAACAGTTAATTTGGAATGTTATCTTACTTGTTTTATTTATGTAGCAGCTTAACTTTGACACTTAGAGATTCATGAGAGAGCTATGCCTATTTGGGGAGAAGACATTTATTCATAGAGATATTTTGTTTTTTGCAAACTGTGTAATACGCCGGTGAAGTGACCTGCTTCAATTCTTTGGGCATGAGACAAAACTTCAATGTGAGGAAACCCATTTTCAATAAAAACAGGTGCTCTAAGAATGTTGATTTAGTGATTGTGTCTCCAGGGGTCTGCCACAATCTAAATTCCAATTTTATTCATTTATATTAAAGATACTTCCGTGTGTTTGTATACCTGAATTATATATATTTTAATTTCAGGTATATAAATAACGGACACTAAACAAATTAATACAAAAAGGAAAAAACAGCCTAAGGAAGCTTGAAGTCATTTGAAAGACCCGAAGCTTAGCCACTTCAGGAAACCAGATAAATCCCCAAATTTTATTAGATGAATCAATAGCCATTCTATTCCAATGATTCGCTTATATGTCTACATATATATTTACATTTGTATCTCAGTATGCATTTTGAAAAGTAGCTCCTTTTCAGTAAAATTGTTTTTCAGTTTAAAATGTCTTTAATTTAAATTGGCCCTCTCTCCTAGTGATCGCCAATGGTTGAATGTAACTTCAGTCCCTCCTGACGGTTGGGGCAGTTGGTTCAAGTGAGGAATGCCATTTTAAGCAGTTCCAGGTTATAATGTAAAATTAAAATTCTCTAAGCAGCAATATCTGCTAATATTTTCTCATTTTACTACAATAATCCAATTTGCTTGTTTGGAAACCAGTATGACTAATTAACTGAATAAATGATGAGAACGAACTAGCAAATAGAAAGTTTCATATTAAATATAGCTTCCAGTTTTGTAGATAGGCATTTTCTCAGGACTCGTCTTTGGCGCAATCGTTACTGAGTTTAGGTGGCAAATTTAATCCAGACCCCACCTACGGTGGAAAAGACACTCATAAATTACCACTGGGATTATTTGTTGGCTCTGTTAGTAAAATCTACAGAATAAAACTCTGTAATAACAGCTATAATAAAATGTACAGGTACAGTCAACTTCCTCATACACAACACCTTATCACAGCGAATTAGGGACATATTGTGATGTTATCAGTCAAATTAGTTTCCCAGTTCAATTGATTTTTACTAATGATGCATAAATATATTTCTATGAAATTTCTATAAAAATTGAAATGAATCAAAATTCCAGTTCAGACCAAAGAACCATTTTCCCTGAGAAAAGTAAAAAAATATGGATTAAAATATTTGCCTAAAATGAACCTAACTTTAATTCATAAAGATTAATCAACTTTAAAAGTGTGAGGGGTTGGGCACAGTGGCTCACGCCTGTAATCCCAGCACTTTGGGAGGCAAAGGTGGGTGCATCACGAGGTCAGGAGATTGAAACCATCCTGGCTAACATGGTGAAACCCCATGTCTACTAAAAATGCAGGAAAATTAGCCGGGTGTGGTGGCGGGCACTTGTAATCCCAGCTACTCAGGAGGCTGAGGCAGAAGAATGGTGTGAACCCGGGAGGCAGAACTTGCAGTGAGCCAAGATCACGCCACTGCACTCCAGCCTGGGTGACAGAGTGAGACTCCGTCTCAAAAAAAAAAAACAAAAAAAAAAAACCTGTGAAAAATTTAGACATGGAGAAATCATAAGAGCATGTAGCAGGTGGAAGAAACAGCACAAGTGAAAGATTTGTTTTTGTAAAGTATAGAATTTACCCTTCGTCCATTCCTCATTTTGATTTATTTATTATCTAAGATGAGAAGAGGACTATATTTTAACTTTGGCAATATATTTTCATTTAAAAATAGGCAATGAAAACCAGATTATAAGTAGACATTGTCAATACGACAGTGACTTTGTACATTTTTAGAAATATAATTTCTTATTCAGCTATGTTTATAACTATTCAAAACACAAATAAAGCTCAGGCTTTATTCCTTAGGCTATTTGTCTATCCCATACATTTTCTCTGAATGTCTACTGTGTACTTGGCTCTACTCTCTATCCCAGGGAGAAGTCAAAGGGTGTCGTAGAAAATCCTTATGCTGAAGGAAGAGACCTGTGTGTGTGACCCAGAACCTTACCTACCAGCTCTTTATCATTTAAATTACTTAGTTAAACCTTTCATACCTCAGGAGAAGTTAAGAACGCTCATCTCAGTATATTTGTAAAATATTTAACACAATGTATGACAAAGAGTAGATGCTGTTAATACCGGTATATTTTCATTTTTTACTTATCTGAGATTTAACTATGAACAATACACGATCTTTACCCATAAGAGACCAAAACAATGGGTAAGATATAAATGTAAAAAAGTAAAAATGAATATTATGAATTGTCACCTTTGTTAAAATGGTTCTAAAGGCCAAACACAGCGCTATAGTGCCATATATTCACACATACACACACGAAATGTTTCCATATTTCAGAATGGATACATAATACACATTATAAAGAATATATGACATGGAACTCCATAATTCAAACATACAGGAAATGATGATGATGGTGATAATAATGATGGTACAAGCATTGTGCCAAACATTGTGTGAAATGTTTCGCATTATTTTGGATATCCTCAAAACAACAAAATAAAGCTTGTATTACAGTTATCGTTATCCAACGAGGACACTGAAGATTGGAGATATAAAGTAATTTTTCCTATATCACACAATTAGGGAGTGTAGGACAAGGAATTAACTCAGTTCATGTTCATCAAAAACAAATATTTTATTAACATTCTAGCTCAACTCTACAACTCCAATACAACTTTATTCATTCTGCATTATTTGTTTATTTATTGTTTAAAATGAGAAGAGTGCTATATTTTAACATTTAGTGATGTATTTTTATTGAAAAATAGGTAGTGAAAACCCAGATTATAACTAGACATTGTCAGTATAATAGGCACTTTGTCCATTTTGAAAAACACAATTACTTCTTCAGATATAGATACAACTATTCAAATTGTAAAGCCATTTATTGCACACTAATATTGCCTTATGTGGGAGACAACTTAAAAAAACTTAAAATACACACACATCTATTTAAGAATAACCTAGAAATTACAGAATCCAGCTGACTAGAAGCCTTCCAGCTGTTTTCACATATGAACTAATCTGACTTTCATTTCTATCCCACTGACTTTCTTCTATAAGGTGAATTTTTTCATAATATAATATTGTTTTTTTTCTCTCCTGAGACACTAACAATAATATGTTCTTTATTCTTGGTGAAGAGCATGTATTTCAGTGATATCTTCTTGCCATTAACTTTCATTTATCAACTTAACAAATTTGGAGACTACTAGTAATCTAAAATGTTGAAAATAATATTGTTTTCACATTAACTATCACAATCCATATCATATAGAGTAGAAAGCATGATTTCATAAAATCATCTATATAAACAAACCCCAATTACTCATTGTTCTGAGGGACCAAGAGTGACAAAGAATAATTGAAATACACAGATAATCCCAGAAGGCAAATGTGCACTTTTTTAGGAAGTTATTACAGTACACATAAGAAATAATGTGGGCTTAAATTAGCCCAGTGGCAGTGGGATTGAAAGAAAGCACAAATTAAGAAATACTAAAAATTCAGACTTTAACAAATTTTTAGAAATTTTTGGATATGTGTGTACGGAAGAGAAAGGAGATGAAGTTAATTTTGTATTCTGAACTGAGTGACTCGGGGGCATTACAGAATCACCGTAGTACAGAAATAGGAAGAATGTTAGAGTTCACCTGGCTTCAGGATTCAGATCCAGATATTTGGCCATTGAATGACTGACTCAAGGGATCCAAATGGTCAAAAGAAGATTTGGGATATTGAAATCAGAACTCCTAACTGCCAAATACTCAGTTAAGTTTTCTTTCAGATATCCTTAATTTAGAAACAAAAGTGAGAGAATCAGCACATAGGAGGGTGTGTGCATGTGTGTGAGTGAGTGTGTGTGTGCGCGCTTCGGGGGCTGCTGGTGATGAGTTTGAGACAATAGACTGTAAGCAGAATATTTATGAATGTTTTAGTCTACTCTCAGAAGCACCAAAATATGTGATATACTTTGGAAAGCTTTTCAATCTGATTCACTTTAATGTTGGTATATTGGCATGTAAGTGTGTAAGCTTTTATTATCTGAATGTTTAATTTTTGAAGCGAAGCCTTTTCTATAATATCTGATACATACAGTAGTGATGATGTTTTTCATTTAATATATAGATATTTAAGTATTCAGCTATTCAAACTATAATACTACAACCCCTGACAGGAACCACTGATACAGCCATTTCTTTCATCAGAATGCTTCTTCAGCTATACTATATATGTTCAAAATAATAGGTTTGTGGTACTATTGATTTCACTCTTGTTTGTAAGAACAAAAATTTAGCATCATTCAATGTCTTAATGTAGCTTTCCAAAATAGAAAAGAACAGAAAATCTCTTTACATTTCAATATGGAATGCACTCCAAAGTACACAGAAAACTATTTTCCCATATTTCTAAGACAGAAGAAGAAAAAAAAAAATACACACAGACACACACACACACACACACACACTTGCATGTGTATAAAAATTCTGGAAGCATAAACAGAAAACTAGAAGTAATGGTTTACATGCTGGAGAATGGGAACTAGGTGGACAGGAAAAAAATGAGTGGTGAAATTTTCACTGAAAACGTTATATTTTCAAGTCTTTGAAAGATGTGAATATATTATCTAGCCAATAAATAGGCAAACAAACTTTAGTTCTACTTACTAAAGTTCATATATATATACACACACATATAGTTTAAATATGTACATATATTTATGTATACACACACATATATACATATATATTTGTATACATAAAACTATTTCTCTGGTCAAGTTTCTCTTTTCTTTTCTCTCTTAAAATTTGTAAGAACATTTTAAAAAGCCTGTTGTGGTAAGTCCACTTAGGAATATATAAATGCACCAGACTTGCCTTCTAAGTGTTTGTTTACTTATATTATGATGTATTGTGTGAAGTTCTAGAACCAAAAAATGTAATTTTGTTTATTTACTAGTTTTTCAAACTATGTTATATCAAAAGCTCTCCCCTCCCCTGTTGCACCTGATTTTTATGATGGTCAAAAGCAACAGAGTACTTAAAACAAAATTTAAAAGAAAAACATCACTCAATAATAATGTTTTTAATTAATGTTGTTAATTATTGGCAATAGTGCTTTCGAATTTGCAATTACTATATCTTATTTGATTCTCTCAAGAAAATTTTATTACATTTATTATCTAGATAGAAAAACTAAAGCTTTTCCTAACTTAGCCATTTGAGATTATGCAGTTAGAATACTAAAGAGCAAAAGTAAGAGTGTAGGTCAAATTTCAAGTCACTATTTTACTGGCTTCTTGAGATATTAGTTATATAATTATTAATAAGCTCCAGTACACAAGAAGAACATTCACAAGAACTTAACAGGAGAGGAAGATGTAGAAGAGTACCCAACCATTTCAAAGCTTCAGCAAAACTTCATTTAGGTTTAGGTTCAGCTGGAGAACAGAGATACAGTGTTCCCCTAACAAGACTCTCCTTGATTCATTTCCACCCTACTGACCTCATACATCCATGGGTGTTCTCCACAGCTTTACCTCTGTCAGTTTACTCACCATTTCACTAACTAGAATCTCTTTCCTCTTCCTTATCCACTTATTTTTGACTTCTCAGGTCAAGTGCTTCCTTTTTGATGTAGCACTTACCTGGAAGATGGTTCTGAGTAGGAGGGTGACGGGAGAAGAGTGTTGAATACCAACTAGTATATTAAATTATCTGACATTAGCATTTTTCATGGCATGGCATTTACACAGAAAAATACTTCTATATGACAAAAGCTTAATGCATTGACTAAAGGTATTTGCATTTCACAAGCAGACACTGAATTTTTTTAACTTAAGCAAATACATGTATATGATCTGACAGTGGACTAAAATAAGTTTGAAGGAAAAATCTTGGGAAACAAAATAGGAAAACATGTTTCCAATGCTGGACTCTGGAGTTTCTTGCTGTGCTACATAAAGGCAGCATCTGGGAAGACACAGTAAATTCTTGGGGTTATGTTCATCTGGCAACACAGCAAGGTGGTCTGAGATAAATATTGAAGGCAAACTGCCTGAATTTCAATCCTAGTCTTATAAATGGGGACAAGTCACTTCAGCAATTTACTCATCAATGGCCTCTTTTGTGAAATAAGAGGTAATATAAATGCCTACATCACAGGGTAATAGAACAGATTAAGAGGATTTAGAATGGTGCCGGGCACAGAGAAAGTGTAATAGATGGTAGCATTCAGACATTTTTTTTTTCACTGTTTCCTCTGTCTTGTTTCCTTGCTTAAAAGTTGTTACGTTTGCTTAAAAGTTGCTGGATTCTAGCATGCCCTGTGCAATTGAGAGGACAAGATGTTGCATCTTTGCTGCTGCAACTTACCTTTGGCTGTCTGCTGCATTGCATGTTTCATATCTTTCACAAAATAAATTGGATAATATGTTGGGGGGTAAGCAACTGAACTGTACATCATGTATCAGTTACAGAACAGTTATCCACAAAGCTTAGAAGATAGGATTTCATACTGGCAGTTCTCCATCTTAATGAGTGACACAGACTCAGACATATGGAAGATACTTTAGAAATCATCTAGCACAATCACAAATTACAGGTGAAACACTGAGGCTGCCTGGTGACTGGCCAGTGTTAGAAAATTATGGTGGTGTGTAGCATCAGAAATTTTTAGTTAGAACAAATAAAACGGGCAGAGCTGTACTTGAATTTTGCCTCTTACTCCATATGGTAAACATCCCTGGGAATATTCATCAACTGTTTCTTTATATCTAAAATACATTTTGGGCACAGGTTGGGATGGGGTGGAAGGTCAGGATCATATATGAAAAAGTCTTTAATCCAGAAAGTGTATATATTAGTAGTAAGCGTATTAGTTAGAATGAGTAAGTTGTAACAAATAAGCCACAAAATGTAAAATTCTATGGTTGATTGTATTATTGTTCTCAATTACTCACTCTAGGAAATCCTTCCCTGAAGGATATGACAGCACCACTCCCAAACCTCCACACACATGCCTAGACGTGGAGCTTGTTCATTGACTATTTAGCCTGTGGAACATGAATGGAAGTGATGAATGCTACACAACTATGAATGTGATTAACTATATTGTCTAGGATTCTTGAATTTTTCACTTTGCCAAGAGAACAGCATATCTCAGGTAAAGTATTCTGCAACCTCGGCCCCATGTGGTAAAGACACACTGAATAAATACAGAGTCAACCACTGCCTGGGGCAGAACTGCCACTAAACCTCAGTCCTCAAGTAATGTAAGTGAAAAACAAATATTTGCTCTTGTAAGACACTGAGATATTGGGGTTTCCCCTCAGAAAAATCTGATTAGTAGAAAGCCTTAAGTGATAGTTTATTTTCTTCACATAGTCCATAACAAGTGTTTATGATTAGTGGGCAGCTGTCCTTCAGGGATCATTTTGTGACTCCTACTTTTTCAATATATGTTTTCCAATGTCATTTTACTTAGGATTTAAAAGCATGTAGAATTGGGAAGAGCATGAATACCTGAGAATGGCAAGGTTTTATGGGCAGGGTCTAGGAGAGCAACACAATATTAACTTACCTCATTGGCTGAAACTTAATCATATGGTCACATCTCACTGATTGAAGAGAAAATTGATCTTGTGAAATACTTGATAGCTTCTGCCACAATAGGTTTGCAAATAAATAACAGCTATCTTTCTTGCCATGAAAATATACCTCCTTTATACTTCCCGTAAGAGGCAACTCTTTTATATATAGCGAATAGAGTAGCTTTCCCAATGATTCACACTTCTCTGGCAATTGATTCAAACACTGTCCAAATCTATAATAAATAAATTTAAAACCTCTCAAATTTCATAACTTGTTATTTAAGCTCTTCTACTATCTAATGCCAACTTAACTTTATAACATACATGTTTCATCTTCATGCACCCTATGCTCAGTTTGAATAGAACAATAAAACTATTGTAGTAAAAACATCATTCATGATATCCTCTTTTTTTTCCATGCACCTACAGAAATTGACTCATTCCTCAGTTTTAATTTATGTGAATTTTGTCTTTAGCTATCCCTCGTGGACCTCTGAGCCCTGCTAGGTACTCTTGGCCCAGACAAAAATACTGCTGTTGCCTCTTGTTGTGCAACTTCATACTTAGTCTAAATCATTAGAGGAAGGCATGCCAAAAGGAAATCAGGAAAGAACAAAAGATGCCCTAATGATCTTACTTATGGAATTTAAGCAATAGTAGGTAGCATATGGGTTTCATGTTAAAGGGCCAGGCAAATTACAGTACCAATACAAGAAAGACATTTTAAAGTGCTGGAGAATAGAAGGCTCAGGCAAGTGCTCTGATCCCAAGCATCTGTTGCTCTTGCTGACATTTTTCACGCTGCTCAGAGTCCAAATGTCAGCATTCAAGACTACTTAAGGCAGCTGAAATGGAACATATTCTCCCCACTTTTTAATCCACAGGAACTGTGTCACCACTTCCATAGAACTTTCCTTGATTCCTTCTATTATAAGGTAATAACTTATTTTTCTGAACTCACTTTTAGCAAATAATTTCTATCATAATTTGATACTTAAGATATTTTTGCAATATTTTTATTTGTATACATATCATACCAGAATTGTATAAAGTAAATAATATATTTAAAGCATCAAACACAGTACTGAGTACATAGGAGTAGCTCAACAAAACAGTGATACTATGTGCAGGAGGACGTTCAAACTCTTTTCCACTTTTATTTCTTAAAAAAAAGTTTTAAAAATAATAGTTTCATGAACAAATCAACAAATTAAGGTAGTATAAAAGATTAGGAAGCCAGTAAATGATAGTCACTTATAAACTATGACCTTGGCCAGGCACAGTGGCTCATACATGTAATCCCAATGCTTTTCAGAGGCCAACATAGGCGGATTCTTCAGGCCAAGAATTCAAGACCAGCCTGGTCAACATAGTGAAACTCTGTTTCAACAAAAACTAAAAATTAAAAAAAAATAAATTAGTCCGGTACGGTGGTACACTGCTTGAGGATCACTTAAACCCAGGGGTTCAAGGCTGCTGTGAGCTATGATGGGGCCACAGCACTCCAGCCTGGGTGACAGAGTGAGACCCTGTCTCTAAATAAATAAATGAACTATAATCTTGGACAAATCTTTTACTTTCCTTGGATTTCATTTTTGTCTTAGTCCATTTGTGTTGCCGTAAAGGAATACCTGTTGTTCAGTATTTTATAAAGAAAACAAGGTTTATTCATCTCCTCATTTTACTGGCTGCCCAGAGAGGGCATTAATCTACTTATGGGTGTCCCCTGCCATGACACAAGTACCTTCTACTAGGCCCCACCTCCAACACTGAGCATCAGATTTCAACATGACATTTGGAGTGGTTAAACAAACTATAACCAAACTATAGCAATGTTCCTTATGACTAAACGAGTGTTGAACAAGAAGCTCTCTAAGTTCCCGCATACTTCTAATAGATATTGTTCTTCTATTGTTGTTTACGAAATTATCACAAAATAAAAACCACACCCATTTGTTATCTCGTAGTTTCAGGGGTCAAACAGAAGTCTGGGCACAGCATAACACAACTGGGTTCTCTGCTCAGGGTCTCACAAGACTGAAATCAAGGTGTTGACAAGGCTGGAATCTTATCTAGAGACTATGGGGAATAATCTACTTCAGATTGTTGGTAGAATTTAATTGTTTATGATTGCAGAACTGAAGTCCCTATTTTATTGACATGGCGCATTGAACCTTTTTCATGCTTTAAATCTCTGACTTCATCTTTTGCCTTTAATTATATCTGCAAAGTTCCTTTTCTCATGTAACATAACATAAGCACAGGAGTAAAACTAAGGAGCGAAGACTATGGGACCAAAATTTTACCTACGACAGATAGAGAGATATTCAAAGGACCTCTAGAACTGTACAAAGACAGAATTAGCAGCTTTCAGTAGTAATGATTATCTAGTAATTGGAGGTTTTCAAGCAGAGACATTTTAGACAACAATGTTTGAAGCCCATATTTTTCCCAGTCCTGAAAATAAATAACCACCTGCTAGGTAATTGTGATTTAAACTATTAACTGATTGAATTTTTTATTTGTTGAAATCCACTCATAGTTATTTACTGTCTTGAACAGCCTAAGGAAGGTGCAAGAGGTACTCCAGGGCATGTCAGCGTCAACAAGGAAAGAGCTGTGTGAGTGTCTTTGTCTCATTCCAAAGCTAAGGGAGCCACAATAACATGTCTTCCATAAAATATCACATAAATGTGCACTTAATTTATGCCTCTTAGTTAATTCATATATCTAAGCCTGACATAAGCTTAAATATTAATGTGCATATTGCAATACAGCTAGCAAACTTGGAAAAGTATGTGAAATGTATTTAGAAATAATGCAAATTAGAGAAACTCTTCAAATATATCTGGAATGTCTCTGCATGCAGAATGAGCATCCTCTGGGAGTGTTCCAATTTTACCTGCTGTCATCGCTCTCCAAATTACTTTAGAAATGCCATGCATGGTTGAGTGCTGTATTCACAGGTGGCTCTGTATCAATGGTGTCTAATGATGGCATGCATAGGGAACAGAGAGGAGAAGTAAAATATCACCTTCGAATATGTGATATTGGTAGACCTACATTAGCAAATGTGAAGCACATTCTAATAAAACCTCCATCATCTGGAAAGCTATTGAAGAAGGAAAAGTGTCTCAGCCACCTGAATTTCCTTGTCTGTCATTGATTACCTTGAATTCTCTGCCTGCTTTCAAACTTGTTGAAATAGCTTCTAAAGTGCACGTATTCCTTTCTTGGACTAAGAAGTTTTGTGTCATAAACGTTATTGAATTACTGTTTGAGGAAATCTATCAGATTTTTATCAAAGATTAAAGTAGAAATAGACAAACTATTGGTGATCAGATTAAATTGCTCTGAGTCCAACAGTTACCTCAGAAATTGTATGTTCAAGTGGCATGCGTGAGCGATCAAATATATTTGTAATACTAACCTATGTTTTTACTATTTAGCTCCAATGTTAATGTGTAACACTTTCAATTCGTTAAGGATACTAGTGAATGGAAGTTTATTTTACAAAATGGAAATCAATGCTGGTGCTTGTACTACATTCTTTTAACCATTCCTAGCTCTATAACCAGCTGGAAGTTGGTGAGAGACATGCATTGTGATTATTTCAAAATGCTGGATTAAATCAATGATTTTCAAACTTGAGTTATCTATGTTGAATGACCATATATCCCAGTTTTCCCAGGAGAGATCTGATTTATGCCTGGCCTGACCTAAAAAATATTATTTTTGTTCCCTTTCACATTCAGAAGTGTCTCAGTGAAATAATAAATTACAATAATACATAATAAATACATAATACACACATTTATGCCCTATTTATGGATATTGTTGAGAAAAAAACAATAAAAGGTAAGGAATGCAAAATAAAGGTAAGTAAAATCAACCAATGCTTATAATTCTTATACAATATTATGAACAAAATAAATGTACAAATAAGATAAAGGCTAGCTGGCAAAATTGATTCTAATAACAAATATTTAATGTCAGAGATCATGGTATTTTGGGTCTAATGGGGGGAAAATGCAACTGTGAAGCAGGTTCTATATTGAATCTGTGTTTTGGAGGGGTTTTTTAATATTTTTATTGATACGTCATAGCTGTACATATTTTGGGGTTGTGTGCGATATTTCAATACTTGTATATAGTGTGTAAAGATCAAGTTAGGGTAATTGAAATATCTATACCTCAAATATTTATCTTTTCTTTGTGTTGGGAACATTACAACTTTTCCTTTTCTAACTAATTTGGGATATTCAATAAATTATTATTAGCTATAATCCCTACTGTACTATTGAATACTACAACTTATTCCTTCTAACTGTATTTTTTACCAATTAAGCAACTTCTCTTCAGCTACCTCCTCTCTCACTCCGTTCCAGCCTCTGACAATCACCATTCTATTATCTACCTCTATGAAATCCACGTTTTCAGCTCCAACACATGAGAACATGGAGGAGTGAGAACATGTGATATTTGTTGTTCTCTGTCTATCTTATTTCACCTAACATAATGACCTCCACTTCGATCCATATTGCTGCAAATGATGAGACTTCACTTTTTTAATGACTGGATAATATTCCATTGTGTATACATGCCACATTGTCTTTATCCATTCATTCATTGATGGTCACTTATGTTGCTTCCATATCTTGGCTATTATTAATAGTGCTGCAATAAATATGAGAGTGCAGATATCTCTTCAATATACTGATTTTCTTTCTTTTGGATATATCCCTAGCAGTGGATTGCTGGATCATATTGCAGTTCTATTTTTAGTTTTTTGAAGAACCTCCATAATCTCCATAGTGGCTACATTACTTTATGTTCCCACCAACAGTGTACAAGGGTTTCCTTTTCTTCCCATCTTCATCAGAACCTGCTATTTCTTCTCTTTTAATAATATCCATTCTAACTGGGTTGAGATGATATTTCACTGGGGTATTGATTTTCATTTCCCTGATGATTAGTAATGTTAAGCATTTCTGAGTGTTGTCCACTCACTTTGTTACTTATTTCCTTTTCTGTGCAGAAGATACTGTAGCTTGATTTAATCCCATTTGTCTATTTTTGCGTTTGTTGCCTGTGCTTCTGAGGGCTTACCTCAAAAAATCGTCGCCCAGATCAATGTTCCGTAGCATTTTTTCAATGTTTTCTTCTAGTAGTTTCATAGTTTCAGGTCTTACATTTAAGTCTTTAATTCATTTTTAGTTGATTTTTGTATAGAGTAAAAGATGGGGATTGAGTTTTATTCTTCTGCAATAAATATATAGTTTTCCAAGTACCATTGATTAAAGAGGATGTCCTTTCACCAGTGTATGCTCTTGATGCCTTTGTTGAATGTGTTGGAAGTGTATAGATTTATTTCTGAGTTCTCTATTCTCTTCCATCAGTCTATGTGTCTGTTTTTTTTTTCCTTTTTTTTAATGCCAGTAGCATACTGTTTCAGTTACTATAGCTTTGTAGTATAATTTGAAATGTAAATATATCAAGAATACCTAGTCTGAGAGTGGGAAAGTTTTTTTTGTTTTTTTTTTTTTTTTTTTTTTTTTTTGTATAGATATTACCAATAACTTTAAGGCTTTGTTTAATTGTTGAGAAAAAAATCAGATGTCAGATTTTACCAAACTCTACCAGTAAGCTATTCCTGAATGCCATTTTAAATGAAGTTGACTTTATAACTCTGTGATTTTTTTGTTTTTGTTGTTAATATTGGAACTTTATTAAAATCTGTAATGAATGGTAATATAATAAAATTACTAACATTAGAAGCATAAGCATTTTATTAAATATTCAGAAAGTATTGCTAAGAAAGTCCAAAAGCTTACTTACCTAAAACATGGAGGTTTTTCCTTATTTTCACATGCCTTTACCAGGGTAAGCCATACCACCATACGCACTGCAATTCTCCTTGTAAGTTTATTATAACCATCAGATACTCTACTACTGAGATGATTGAGGTCTCACTGGGTGAAAATGTTGTCCCAGGTCCAGATGCAAATAAATGTACTAAAACTGAGTGACTGTATTGTGTTACAAATGTGCCTAGACAATACAGATTATGCTCATAATATATGCCATAATTACAAATAAAGCACTGATTAAAAGTTTAGAGACATTAACACCCTTTCTGAATATGCTTGGGCATCCATTTGATTGCGAAGATGAGAAGCAATCCATTCGGAAATTCTAGTTATAATTTGGTGAAATAATTTAGTCTGTGGAAACTGAATTACAACATATTTCTCTCACATACTAAAATTACTTACTTTAAAACGTTTTGAAAATGTTTAAAGTTACATTTTAAAAAGTGATTTGAAGGTTTTCTTAGGTCACATACTAAGATAATGTAAATTTTATAAACTTCTTAGTTTTTTCAAGCTGAAACTGCCTTTGCAAAAATAACAGTGTGAAAATTATGATAGTGAAAGAGATCTTACCTAATTGACTCCATCTTGTGTTTAACTTCCAAACTGCCCTTGTTCATTCCTGGATATAGGCCCAGCTAACCATAGGAGTAATTTTGTTTACAGTTTAACTTTGAAACAAAGATGATAACAGCCCTTTCCCAAAACAAACCCCCTCCTTGCCTGAGATCCATACAGCCAGAGGCCACAAGATTCCTAACTTCCACAATTGCTCCTGTGGATAACATTACTATTTTAATTCCTAAGGTTGGTAGTTGAGGTATTTTTCAGACCCTGCATTCTGATGGATCAGCTGGTGACACCCAGACCAGTAAACTGGCTCATCTGGTCTTGTGGCACCCACCCAGGAACTGACTCAGCGCAAGAAGTCAGCTTCTACTCACCATGAATTTGTCCCCAACCAACCCAACCAATAGACATTCCCATTCCCTAGTCCTGCTGCCCACCAAATCTTTAAAAAACTCCAGCCTCTAAATTTTTAGAGAGGTTGTTTTGAGTAATAATAGAACTCAAGACACTTATTTAGCCAGCTCTGCATGTATTAAACTCTTTATCTATGCAATTCCTGTCTTGATAAATTGGCTCTATTTGGGCAGAGGGCAAGATGAGCCAGTGGATGATTACAAACCAAGAGAGACTACAGTCTCTTTTGTAAAATTAGAAGAAAGAATTAGAATAAAAAAATCAAAAAACAACTTTAGAGGTAAGTTAATAAATTATTGTTGATAATATTTTAAAAAATTGAAGATGTTAAACAATGTAGTACACGCACGCACACACACACAAATCCTGCAGTTGAGAGGCCCTAACTCAGCCTTGTCTTTGTTTTCCACTTGTGATATTGCTTTTGATATGTCATATTATGTGGTGTCAAATGCACCATAAAATGCAAGAACAAATGATATAATAAAAAAAATACAGTATGAAAGGTCTTCAAGTAATTTGACAACTAAAACTTTTCCAATGAATCTTAGTCCCTTTTACATTTTCCTTCCTATATATTTTTCTTATTTACCTTTTCAGAGGTAAATCATGGCTTCGAATTACAAATATAATTTCCATTTTATTTTAATAAACATTCACCCAATTCTTAATTCCTGCAAAGTTGGTATTCTGTTGGAACATGGAATATAATATAATCAATTTTCCTATTTGTAAAATAATTATGAAAAAAATTATTTGTAAAATAATTTTCTTATTTGTAAAATAATCTCCTCAAATCAAAATTGAAGAGTTTGTTTATTGTAAAAAACATTTATAGATATTCTGGAATCGCTGAACTTAACTTGATATTTAAATTATTTTGAATATATTTTGAGACAAGGAGAAAAATATGAATTAAATAAGAAATCTCTCCTCAGCATTTTGAGAAGTAAAATAATGAAATGTAATATTCTTAAGACACAGTACAGACTGAAAAATACAGTCTCAGATGATAAACCACTGTAGGGGTAAATAAATAGCTTGGACCCATTATTAACTTATAAAAATATTTATAGCACTAAATTGTAAACATTATGGGGTCAAATAATCTGTCTGCCTTGTTCACTTGTGTCCCAACAGTGCTTGTATATTTCCTTGACATAGAAAGTACTCATCAGGTGTTTTTGAATGACTCAGGGCTGATGACATAATACTCTGTGCTGGAAATCTAAAGTGAGTCCTAACATTATCCAGCTGGAAAGGCAAAAATGTAGTTACAGGCCTAGATATAAATTATCATGCCCACTTTAATAATAATGCTGTTAATTTTAACATCCTTAATAGCTGTCTGAATATTAATTTCCTACTGATTTTCATCCAGTGTTGTACTATACCTGAAATTCAATCAAAGGGAATGTTAATTTTTTTTTTTTTTTGATGGAGGAAAAGTATTTATTCCTTCAACATATATATATATATATATATTTGTATTATACTTTAAGTTCTAGGGTACATGTGCACAACGTGCAGGTTTGTTACATATGTATACATGTGCCATGTTGGTGTACTGCACCCATTAACTCGTCTTTTACATTAGGTGTATCTCCTAATGCTATCCCTCCCCGCATCCCACAATAGGACCCAGTGTGTGATGTTCCCCTTCCTGTGTCCAAGTGATCTCATTGTTCAATTCCCACCTATTCTGCACAGCAAAAGAAACTACCATCGGAGTGAACAGGCAACCTACAGAATGGGAGAAAATATTTGCAATCTACTCATCTGACAAAGGGCTAATATCCAGAACCTATAAAGAACTCAATCAAATTACAAGAAAAAAAACAAACAATCCCATCAAAAAGTGGGCAAAGGATATGAAGAGACACTTCTCAAAAGAAGACGTTCCTATAGTCAACAGACACATGAAAAAATGCTCATCATCACTCGCCATCAGAGAAATGCAAATCAAATCCACAATGAGATACCTTCTCACACCAGTTAGAATGGCAATCATTAAAAAATCAGGAAACAACAGGTGCTGGAGAGGATGTGGAGAAATAGGAACACTTTTACACTGTTGGTGGGACTGTCAACTAGTTCAAGCATTGTGGAAAACAGTGTGGCAATTCCTCAAGGATCTAGAACTAGAAATACCATTTGACCCAGCCATCCCATTACTGGAGATATACCCAAAGGATTATAAGTCATGCCGCTATAAAGACATGTGCACACGTATGTTTATTGCGGCACTATTCACAATAGCAAAGACTTGGAATCAACCCAAATGTCCATCAGTGACAGACTGGATTAAGAAAATGTGGCACATATACACCATGGAATATTATGCAGCCACAAAAAAAGGATGAGTTCGTGTCCTTTGTAGGAACATGGATGCAGCTGGAAACCATCATCCTCAGCAAACTATCGCAAGAACAGAAAACCAAATACCACATGTTCTCACTCACAGGTGGTAATGCTAAAATTCTTACAGACAAAAATAGATTGCGAATGATATCTAGGGAGTTTAAGCCATTCGGTAGGAGTCAAAATAATTATTACAGTGAAGAACATCTTCCGACTCCCTGTATATCATGCCAGCTGTGCCCAGGGGAAGCCCATTTTGTTCTTTCTTTCAGGTCATCCAGATTGTGACTTGCTTGAGTTGCAAATTGATTAAGGGATTGTCCATGACTAGCTATCTGGATTTAGGAACGAGGAGTTGAGGCAAGGTATTTATATAGATTGTCAGACATGCTGTTCAAGCAGAGAAAAAGCTGCAGTACGAAAAAAAAAAAAAAAAAATGTCAAAATGTCATTTTACAGCACTTCTTTTTAGTAAGTTGTTTTGTTTGTTCATTTGGTCAATATCTTTTGAGTATATAAACCTTAAAAGACAGAATTAAAACAAATTTGTTCAGTAGGTGTTCCCTGCTTTCAAGGAGTTTCCAGCTTATTGCTAAGATAGAAAATATTGATACAAATCTAGTGTCACATGAATGATCCGATAAAGAATTACAGGGTAGAAGAGAGAGTCACATGGGTATGTGGATGGATTTAGGGACAATATGATAAAGAGAACACAGATGTTAGTTTAGACATAGGTTAGATTAGATGGCCCCAAAGAGTGAATATGGCATGCTCAATGTGAAAAAGGCAAGGCACAATTTAGGTCAATGAGGTATCCAGAGAGATGGCGTTTGTGTTTCATGTAATAAGCTACTGGGAAGAAGAATGGAAGTGTTGTCATAATGTGGAAAGGCTCTGACTTTCCAGATGCTGGCTTGTTTATGAATTCTAAGAGGTTGACTGTAGAATATTTTGGATGTTCTTGGTGCATTCAAATGTTTTCTGATAATAGTGGTAGTTTTATTTCTATTTTTGCAATTCTTAAAAAATTTATTTTTATTTTTATTTTTTGGCTAGTATACTGACTAGGATCACCAGTATAAGGTTGAAAAGAAGTGGAGGTTGCAGACATACATTCTCTTATGAAAGCAGGCATTCTTATCTTATTTCCAATGCCAGAAAAAACATTATTAATATTTCACTATTATGAATATTTGTTGTTTTTGATATTTCTGATTATATTAGAGAAATTACCCTGCATTTCTTGTTTTCAAAGCACTTTTATTAAAAATTAGTGTTGAATTTCAAGAGAAGTTTGTTCTGAATCTAGGGAGATGAGCCTATGATTATTCTTTTTCATGTTATTTATATTAACTTTTCATCCTTGAAATTCAGGAATATATTTTTCTTAATTTCAAGATTGTCTGCATTTTTCAATCTTTTGTTCATGTGTACTTACTTATGCCCTGTTAAAAAATATTTTGCAAAGATCATGTTATTTTCATGTATTACTCTTTAGAAGTTGTATTATTTTACTTTAAGATTATGTATGCAGTCTACATGAGATTAATCATGTTTTATAACGTGAAGGTGGCTCAAGATTTATTTTTTACTATATGGACGTTCAATTGACCTAATGCCGTTTGCTGAAAAGATCGTCTTTCCTCCACTACTCTGCAGTATCACCTTTGTTGTAAATCTTATTTTAATATATGTGTGGGTCTATTTTGTTCCCTTCATATGTTGGTTAATTAACGTGTTTTTATTATTATTTCAATTAAAATGTTAAATTCTTTTAACATTTTTCTTCACCAACACCGATTATGTTTTCTTGTTCGTTTTTGTTTTCTTACAGATTTTAGAATTAGTGTTACTGGCTTCAAATTCATAGGGGTCTTCAGCAACTTCAATTTTTGCCCCCTCACAAGAAAGAATTTGACGAGGAGAAGGAGAGACCTAGGCAAGTTTTAGAATGGGAGTGAAAGCTTATTGAGGAGTTTTAGGGCAAGAATGAAAGGATGTAAAGTACACTTGGAAGAGGGCCAAGCGGGTGACTTGAGAAGTCAAGTGCACAATTTGATCTGTTGACTTGAAGTTTTATATGTTGGCAGGCATGCTTCCAGGGTCTTGTGTCCCTTCTCCCCTGATTCTTCCACTGGGGTAGGCTGTCCACATGCTCAGTGGCCTGCTAGTGCTTGGGAGGGAAGCATGCAAAGTGTGTTTACTGGAGCTGTCCGTATGTTCCCCTGATGCATTTTTCCCTTACCAGTTGAATGTTTCTAGAAGATCGTATACCAATTAAACTCGACCATTTTTTCTCTTAATGCACATGCTTGAGCCCACTCACCCAACTCCTGAGACCATAACAGGAAGCTGCTGATCACCAGTTTCAGATGTTTTCTATATATTAGGACACTGCCTTTCCCTGGCTGTGACCAATCATTATTTTAGTGAGACAGTTAACAATTTCCTGAGTATCACCTGATGGTCACCCGACATTACTGGTGTGGGTGGGGGGAACCCTCTCCTGCCTGGCTTACATCTGACTATCTACCTACTGTAACATTAGCTTGTAAATATCTGCAACAAATTTCTGCAGCAATGTTGATCAAGACTGCAATTAATTGAGATCAATTTAACGAGACTGACATTTTGTAACATGAAGTATTTAATACATAATTTAAATTTATTTTAAAATTTAGTAATTTGGGGGTAATTTTGCATATCTTTCATTGAATTTATTCATGTAAATATTTTTATTTTAAATTTATTTTTGACATTTTAAATGTAATCTACATAATAGTTTTTACATTCTATTTATGTAAGAAAAATATGCAATTTTTCATATCGATCTTGAATCAGATCATGAAATTTCCCCTAAACATTACCTAAGCTACATCTCAAAAATTTGAAGTCATATTTCCATTACAGTCATTTATTATTATTATCACAAATTATTTCTTGTTTCCTTTCTGGTTTCTTCTTGGTGATGGATTAATAATCTTTTGCTTAATTTCCAAGTGTTTTTGGTTTTTCTCTTTCTAGTTTATTTCTGTTTTCAGATAATATTTTCTGAATTACTTTGACCTTTTGAAATTTGATGAGATTTACTTTTTGCCTAAGGTTATAGTAAATTTTGGCAAGTTTTTTATGTAAGCTTTAAATAAATACGTATCTTGCAAATGTTAGATCAATTAGTTTAAGTTTAATTACCTGTTATTCAACTACTCAGTTTCCCTACTGAATTTTTGTTGACTTATTGTATCATTTATTTAAGAAGATACGCTAAAATCTCCCAATTAGATAATAAATCTATGTTTTCTATTAATTATCTCATTTTTTTCGACAACAAATTCTAATACCAGGTTTATTAGGTCACAGAATGAAGAATTGTTATAGCTTCTTATTAAATTTATTCATCTATCATTTTGATATATTTATCTTATTTCTTATTCTTTTATTTCTTAGAAAGAAACATTTATTAGGGACTTATGAATAGAAGTCATGTTTGTGTCTCAGGTGGACACAAGACAAGATGGCGGATCCCTGTATCATTACCCACCAGAATATACTAAAGGAAAGGAGTGGTTCAGAAGGGATTTATAGGACAATTGAACTATGATAACAGAGAGATTCCTTGACCTAATGACGGGATTTATGGTAGGAATTTGTTCTTACATAAGGAAAAATAGATAAACTGGAAATTTTAGAGACTTTCTGGAATAGGAGTTAACCAGAAGTTAACACAGCATAGTAGCTTCCAAGATGAAGTTGCTTTGACCACTACACTCCACCCTCCTAATCCAGCTCTTACAATGTCACATGCTCTTCTCTTCTGTGATGGTCTCTGAGCTTTTAGGGAGGGTGCTTAATATTGTATAGCTTTATTGGCAGTGCATATATTGTAGGAAAATCCAGGTTCTTACTACACGACAAGGAAAGATTAGGCACACAGACACTTTGAAGGGTGAAAGGGATGGAATATATTGGGTTGAAAGGAAAGAGGGAAATACAACACAGCAGAGTGAGATGGGTTCCTGCTAACAGGCTCTCCACCTCACTGGTCAAATCCCAGGTTACCACCCAAGAACAAGAGAGGCCAGGCTCCTCTCCCCAGCAAATGGTGTGAACTTTCCAAAGCTTCACCCCATTCTCCCAGTGCTCAGGCTGGCTAAAGATTCTCCAGGGAACCCTTTTTACTTGGCAGTCTCATTAATCCCTCTAAAGAAGTACATCTAACTGCCAATTGGAATAAGGATAAGGATAAAAATAAAGAACAGTCTTAACCCCTTCCTGCTGATGGGGGGCGCTGTTTTTGGGACAATGGTATTCAGAGCTCCCTCATAGGCCTATCTAAGGGTCCCTAGCAGAAAGGGCAATCATTTGAGGCTCTGGTTGCATGACTGTTTGGAGTTTGATGGCCTGAAGATGAGAAGAGACAAAACAGGTCATTAGAAAACATGAATCAAAATGAAACAAGAGGAGAGGTAAGGACAGCTCAAAAATCCTGAGGCCTTTTATCACTTTGCCATGGAGAGAGGGAGGCCAAAACCTCGACTGGTAAAAAAGTTTTATCCTTTTGCCAGCATGTCAGGCTTCTGTGTTCCCTTCCCCTAAGCCCAATCCTAAGCCAACCAGTTTAAGGTGTGGGAAATTAACTTTTCCCAGTTTGGAGGATCCATCTAAGGGGAATATCCTGTAGTACCCAGACACAATCCTATCAGTGAAGAAAGGGAAGAGGAGGAGAAAGGAAAAAAGAAGGCATTTTATTCAAAGGAGTTCTAAGAGTTCAGGATGCATTTGAAAGGGGTACAGACTGAAGATGGATGGTTACACTATTTCCTAGAAAATACCCAGGGTGTGTGAGAAAGGAAAAATGAGACGTTCCTCTTTCTTTCCTCCATCCTTGTATTGCCAACTCCCAGCAACTGTGACAGGGTGCTACCCATGGGTCCCAAAGTGGCTTGCACCCATGAAGCAGAGAGGGCCTAGACAATAGGAATTACCCACTCTTACCTATGCCTCTATTCTCTCCACTGTAAGTAGCCTTAGAGTTTCCAAGACCTAATTTATGTCACGGATACCAGCATGACTTTCATCCATGAAATGGGAGGCTTGGCTTAATCGGCAGGAATTAGCCATGGTCACGTGTGCTGTGCATTTCAACCTCTATTACCATCTGACTCTGGATTACTTAAATCCAGCTTTCTTTCCTAGGGCTTTCACCTGAAGCTTGGAATTGAGTTCTTCTCCAATAAAGGAGAGAAAAGGATGTCTTCTGACATGCCCAGATCACTGGTGGCTGTAGTAATATTTGCTAAGATTTTGTTACAAGATGCTTGGCTTTGGTTAACTCCCGTGGTTTTACTTTCCCAAAAAGGAAATCTCCGGGTGATGGGCACCCTACTTGTTCCTATCATGTGGCAGAATTTGCAGGATAATTACTCAGAACTAGAATATTGATCCAGATTACCACATTACCCATCCCTCTTGTTCTTTCTGAGCTGCAGCTGGAGATTGCAGGTTGGTTCACAGAAACAATCAGGGTTAGTCTAAAATATAGGAAAAAAACTTAAAAACATCTAATGAGTTTAGAATTTAATGAAAAATGTATGATAACTTTTGAAACATAATTTTTCTCTCTAGTCTCATTTTTGTTAAAAAAAAATCATTATAGGACTGTGTTGTTTGCAAAATAGACTTTAGTTTATACATCCATTGATTATTTGCATAAAGCACAGCAAAAATAACTATTTCTACATATGCCTTTTGGATTGTCTTTAATGGAAATCTGTTCCACAATGAATCTCAGATAAGACCTTTTAAAGCCAAGCCCAAGATTGGGTTTGTGTCCTCTAATACCTGTGAGTTGAGTGATCCTCTCCTCTTAAGGCCCCAAGATAAAAATCTGGAGCATGTTTGCTTCTCCCTGCCTGCTTCTTCTAGAATTTTGAAACTATCTGTGAGTATTCTTAACTTATGGAAATACAATTGTTTGCATCAGTGCAAAAAGAATACATTTCATTTTTCAACAGGATGCAATTAGAGAAACTGGTTGTTTTACCAAGGCTTTGACTGGAAGGGTACACTTCCCTTTAAGGAGTCAAGCTCAACTTGAAGAACCGATAAAAGCCCCTTGGAGCAACTGGCCTTATACCCTTTTCTACACAGTCCTCGTGCAGGGTTCCTGACCTGTGATCAGTAAAGAATTTCACTTTCTAACAGGCCCCGGAGCTACTCAGGAGGCTGAGGCAGGAAAATTGCTTGAACCTGGGAGGCAGAGGTTGCAGTGAGACAAGATCGCAACACAGCACTCCAGCCTGGGTGACAGAGTGAGATTCTGTCTAAAAAAAAAAAAAAAAAAAAAAAAAATTTGACTGTTATTACATATCTCTCATGTAAATCTATTTCCAGTAGTCTCAATTACATGTCATAATGGTAACTTTTAGCAACTTTTAACTTTAATTAGTAAGTTGTTTTGATTATGTGGTAGGTGCAGCCAAGTTTTGACTCCTTCCATCATAACTAAGGGTGTGGTTAATCCCATATGTCCCCAGGTCTTACCAAATTGAACAATTATCAAAAACCAAAACGCACTTTAAAACCTTAAAACACTTAGTAAACCTTGCATCTGACCTGCATATTTAGTACACTTATTTATATTTTGATGACATCTGCATTTTACCAATGATCTTTAAGACTCTTTTTATTTCATAAAGATTAAAGTCACATGAACCAAAAAGTACCACAGATTTTATCTTCCCTTTAAAAAATGTTTGATCCATGCACTTATCTTCCTTTAGGACAAATTAATTAGAGTTCATTTGACAAACATCACATAAACAACACATATATAAGTACACAGACCGGCAGACGAAAACCCATAAGATCTTCTGTCATGGGGTGACAAACCTATCTGCATTTAATTCCTGGGGTTCCATTAGGAAACCAGAGGTTTCTCCCCTCTCATGTGTGCATTAAAAGTGACAAGGCAAAATCGAGAAAAATAACTCAGTTGACTGAAGAAAAAAAAAAAAAACACTTTTTCCAGCAAAGCAAGGTAAAAGGAAAGGAAAATATAAAGGCCTTATAAATATAACTATAACTTGGATATCCACATTTTAATTAAGCTGAGTACTTCTTAAAAAAGTTCTTTTAACCCCCTTATTATCTGACTTTAGCCATGCCAAGTGGCCAATATTTCTGGCTTTCAAATTTTACTAAAGGCTTAGAGAAAAGAAAATCCAAAGTGGTTCATGGAGGGGAGGGGAATAAACAAATAGCAAAAGGTCATGCAGATGTCAAACCAGAAAGGACTCATTCCCCAAGCCAGGATGAATCTGGGCCTCACAGAAGCTAAACAAAGCCTAGCCATGGGGTTACAGACTATTATCCCAAGGACATAAAACAAGATAGAGTCCTGCAGCAAAGTTTGCTATGGACCATAAAGAAATACATATGAAGCACACCAGATTGACTACAGCTTAAGACCAACCTCACAATTCCTTTCTAACAATTAAAACTCTACAGAAAATATAAACTAATCTCCATCATTCCTGGCCCAACAAAACTTCTTCCAAAAGGAGAAAAGAAAACAACCTTGTTTAAAACTTACCTGCTGACAGGGAAGAGAAATGGATGTCTGGGGCAATAACCTCTTATTCTTATGCAAGTGGTTCCTCCACTAGGGAGAACAGCTTAATTACTGTGCAATGGAGCTGGATTCCCTGGTCAGGTGTTGGGGAGACTCCTGGGTGTCTGGTGGGGAATGCTATCCAGCCAAGTGGGGGCCTTGGGCCATGCATTCCAACCCTTGCAGGGAGTGAAAGGTGATGGGGAGCTGCTGCTGTGCATCCTGATAAAAGGAACAAAAAGGCCATGGAAAGGCTGAGTTGGATCAAGGCTGATATTCCTGACCCCCAGGAGCAACGGGAGTTGCTCTACCCTCAGAAGAAGTCCAAGGGAAAAGAGACTTAGAAGTAAAAGAGAAAAATATTTTTTTGGTTTGCATCTCATTCACCCTTTTACAAGCCCCATGTTGGGCTCCAAAACATAAAAAATTCAGGTTCTTCTCACAAGACCAGGGAAAGATTAGGCTCACAGATGCTTTGAAGGGTGAGGGGGACAAAATTTATTGGGAAAAAAGGAAAAAGGTAGAACAACACAACAAAGCGAGATGGGAGTCCTGCTAACAGTCTCTCCACCTCAAATCCTACTACCGTGGAACAGGAGGGGCCAGGATTCTCCCCTCAGTAAACAGCGTGAACATCTTGATGCTCCCCCTGTCCTCCCTGTGTGCAGGCCGAATGGAGATACTCTGGGGAACCCTTTTTACTTGGCGATCTCACACAGTGAGATTCCAAAATAAGGAAAATTCACAGGCTGTTGAATCACTTCTAGTCTTCAGAATATCATGACTTCATTTTCACAGAAGTAAAACAACAAAAGATGCATAACATTGATCATTTGAACAGTAGATACATAATGCACACAAAGATTACGATCAAAAGATAGTTTGTATGCCATCCATTAAGAAGCATGATAAAATTAAAACCTAGCTCTTTTTCAGACCTCTTATATCCAGGAAATAGCCCAAACAGTAGGCAAAAAATAAAAACTCAAAAAAGATAAAAATGATCAGAGCTAGAATATAAATCTTTCTTTCTTCAGTTTCTCTAATTTACCATGGATAAATCATAACAGCATCAACTTATCTGCAAAATAAATTTTAGTTTCATTATTACTTGGCCTGATTATTTACATAAAGTGTAGCAAGTATAGTGATTAGCTATATAGGCTCCTTTTTACATTGGCTTTGCTGGAACTTATATAGGAAATTTTGGACTTGACTTCTTCAAAGCCTCAAAGCCAGAAGACAAGACAAGTCAAGGATTCGCCATTAGACTATGCTTGTAATAACTGTACTAATTTATCTCTTTTCAAAGTCCTAAAATATCTTGAGGTGTCTGGGCCTGTTAGAAAGTAACATTCTTTACTCACCATGGGTCAGAAGCCTTGTAAGGGAACCATTTAGACAAGATACTAGGCCAGTCTTTCCAATAGGATTTTTGATGGCTTTATAGAGTCAACCTTAATTCCTTACCTGGTCATATCTGCAAATATGTCTTTTCAGTCAAAGACTTGGTAAAATAACCAGTGTCTTCAATGGTGTCCTATTAAAAAAAACAAAAAACAAACAAAAAAAAAAACAAAAAGATTCTTACTGAAGTTATACAAATAGCTATATTGCCACAAAATAAAAATACTCATGAATAGTTTTCAAATTTTGGAGAACTCATGTAGAGAGAAAGATCAATTTGCTCACAAAAATACACTTTACCCAACTCTAAGCTATAAATAGCTCCAAACAAAGATGGTTTTCTGGACTCTTCTTCAATCAGAGTAGCATCCCTCCAAATAGGATGTTATCCATTCATACTGGAACTGCCATCCACAAGTCAAGCCTCTCTTTATCAGTCAGGTGAAAGCTGTTCATTAGGTATTGTAGAATTCAGCAGTTTCTTACACAGTCCCAAAGTCAGTCCGAAGGGAAAAAGAGGCTCTAGCCTCATGAGTATTTTCTCATGAGGAAATACACTCTCTAAGTAGAATAATCCTATATATACCATTTCTATTTTATCATGAAACTCTTTTGGGCACTGCTATTTCCATTGCCTTAGGGGCAGCATCAGTTAACATCCCATAGCAAGGCAGTAAATGCCCCCCAGATGGAAATGTTCTAGTCCAAAGTTCCAGTAGTCATCACTGGAAGATACTCACAGGCTTTTGCCAGATGCCCCAGTAAACATTCTGCAAAGGGCTGTCAGGTGGAGGATTTGTCCCAACCAGCACTCCAGCATCTATTCTACAGTCTATGGGCTCAGGAAAATCTTACTAGTTCCCATTTAGCGTGTCCAATTCATTTTGCTCCAAGGGCAGATTTATATGCCTTCTCTTTTACAGTACTATGTAGGGGGAACACCCCAGTTAGATACAATATTAATTTTCTTAAAACATTTAAATAAAGGAGTCACAACTACTTTATGTAAAGTCTGTTTAAACATTTCAACTTTCATAACCCTATCAATCTTTACATTTTTAATGTTTAGGTACCAGGAACTTTATTCCACACCCAAATCATTTTATCCTCTCTTGTGAAAAAGACTTTGGGTTTCCAGCAGGGTGTTAAGCCAAAGGATTAACCTTTTTTTTCACTCTTATCTTTACTTACCAGCCTCAACATTGCCCCTAGGCAATTGTTGGTCAGCTATTCTCATTGGTGTTTGGGTGAAGGAGAAAGGACAAGATGGAGGAAGGTGAACAAGAAGGCATAATCCATGTTGCTTCCGGGTTCTTCCTCACCAACTTTCCCGCGCGCGGGAAGATGCAGATCAACTGAGCATGCGCCAGGTGATGTCAATCCGAAGAGATCAAATCTTACCCGGCCACGCCTACGGAGACGCCCCTATCACGCACTTATCCTGCCCACTGCCCTCCCCCTTCCAGTACCAATGCATAAAAGTCTGCCACTGGCAGGAGCCAGTGTGACTTCTTCGGCCCCCGCATTTGTGGACCGGAGAACATCACCTGAGAGCACCGGGCGCGACTTCCCTGGCCCCCCACACCTGAGGACCAGAGAACTTCGCCCAAGAGTGTGTGCATATTTGCAATAAAAGACTGCCACTTTCTTACGTACTTTGGCCTCATGTTTAATTACTTAGCTCTCCTAAATTAAGTTACATTAAATTAAATTAAATTAAAACAGTTGGCACCGAAACCCGACCCAGGAGGAGACCCTTCCTCAACATCCCCTAGGGGCCTAACGAACCTTCTCCGCAGCGAACCGGCTCCCAACCCAACCAGCCACGAACACCGAACAAGTGTTCCAGCCTCCCACTGGTGCCGCTCTGAGAATTTCTCCTTCGGTGAGTACTCCCCTTTGTTAACCATCTCCGTCCGTTTCCGTGTCCTTGGCCTGGAGTCGTACCTACGCCCAAGGACGTAGCCACCCTGTGGCGCAGTGAGGTCTTCAACCCGGAGACGTCCGTCTTGAAGTTCCTCAATTCTCCGTTAGTGGCTCCAGGAGCCCCCGGTCTCTAGCTGCGGCAAAGGACGCTTTGCCACTGCGTGAGGTCGGTTTCCATTTCTGGTGGTTAAACAATGGGAACCTCACACTCGAAACCTCTCCACTGTGGCATGGCCGCAGTATAAATTAGACAACCAATCTCAATGGCCACCAGACGGCACACTTGACTATAACATTCTATTAGATCTCTCTAATTTCTGCCAGAGGCTCAGAAAGTGGTCAGAAATTATCTCTGTTCAAGGCTTTTAGGACTTGCGCTCTCGTCCAGACCTGTGCGCCTGGTGTTAAATGGCCCAGGTCTTGTTAGCCTAAACCCCTAAACCCGGCCCTTGGCCCCCACCTCAGCAACTGAGGAGGACTCCACCTCCATTTCAGATGGGGCTGACGGCAGGCGACCTCACTCCCGACTTTCCAACCCCCCTTCCTATGGACTTCCTACCACCCCTCCCAACGCTCCTCCTTCAGCCACTCCTCTCACCCCTCCCTATGGAGCTCCCACCACCCCGCCCGACACTCCTCCCTCAGCCACTCCTCTTACCTCTCGCATTTCCGTCCACACTCGCTCCAAGACCGCGGTAGCGGCCCCCATTAGTCAGCCCTCTACCAGTCAGCCTGTCTTAACATACCTTACTGGTCAGTCTGTTCCAACCTCCCCTGCTAGTTTGTTGGCCGCCCGCCCCCCCCAGAAGTTGCCGGAGCCGAAGGCGTGGTTGGAGTCCACGTCCCCTTTTCCCTGGCTGACCTTTCCAAAACTGAAGAACGACTTGGCGACTTCTTAGACAACCCCACCTAATATTCCAAAAAGTTTCGATACCTAGGCCAGGCATATAACCTTACCTGGCATGACTTACATGTCATTCTTACTTCCACTCTTAACCCAGAGGAAAGAGAGTGCATTCTCGCAGCCGCCAGGCCACACGCAGATCAATGGCATTTAACCAACGCCACCGTCCTGTTAGGAAAGGTGGCTGTCCCGTCCATAGAACCAGATTAAGATTACCAACCGCAGCAGCCTGGCTGCTGTAGGAAGGACATTATGATTCAATGTCTCAGCCGGTATGCAGGCAGCCTCTAACAAAGTGGTCAATTTTAATAAATTAAAGGAAATTATCCAACACCCAGATGAGAACCCGGCTTCCTTCCTAAATCGCCTTACAGAGGCACTGGCCCAATTTACCCAGCTAGCCCACTTCCCCAGCTGGGGCAGCTGTCCTAGCCTCCTATTTTATCTCCCAGTCAGCCTCAGATATTCGAAAACAAAAAAGGTTGAAGATGGGCCTCAGACTCCCATACAGGAAAATTGGCCTTCAAAGTTTTTAACTCCAGAGAAGAAGCAGCTGAGGCTACAGAGCTAGACAAGGAGAAAAGAAGGGCTGTGCTTCAAGCGCAAGCTCTAGTGGCTGCCCTCCAACCTGCGTTGCCCATTCTGCCGGCAGGGAAGACACAGAGCAAGTCTCCCAAGGGCTCCTGCTATAAATGCGGAGACCCAGGACACTAGGCAAACCAGTGTCCCCAGGCCAAGCTGGCCACTCCGTCTCGTCCATGCCTTAAGTGTGGCACAACTGGGCATTAGGCAAAACAGTGTCCAAATCCTCACCTGCCTACCACACCGTGCCCAACCTGCCAACAGGAAGGACATTGGAAGTCTGATTGCCCCGCCAGCAGGGCAGGCATTGCGCCTCAACGTGGTGCCTCTCCTCAAAGGCCGGAAGGCTCCTTCCAGCTCCTACACCTGGACGACGACTGACGGTGCCCACACTTGGAGACCCCGGTCACCCTTACCGAGCCTAGGGTAACTCTACAGATAGCGGGTAAGCCAATTTCTTTTCTCGTCAATACGGAGGCTACCTATTCTATTTTATAATTATATTCTGCTTTGCCAACCTATGGAGGTCCTAGCCAGCCATCCACTATCTCAGTAGTTGGGGTAGACGGTAAACCGTCTAACCCTCGCCAGACCCCAGTGTTAAATTACTGCCTGGACTATGCATTCTTTGCCCACTCTTTCCTCATCATACCCTCTTGTCCCACCCCCTCTTGGGACGAGACATCTTAACCTAACTGAAAACATCTATTCCCCTTCCCTTTCTCCAGGTGACCAGGTTCTACTCAAGGATCAACACCCTCCTCAAATTTTCCCGCTTCCTCACCATTCTTCATCTTAACTTAACTGACTTTTCCCTCATAAACCTCATAGACACCCTCCTTCCCGACCCATCCCCCAACCAGTAGGTTTCCCAACTTTTTACTCTCATACAAGACCTAGCTTGGCAGGGTGCCCTTTGTGATTTCGGCAATGTTGAACTTACTCTCTACACCTTTGTCATCATTATTATGGTTCACTCTAATTCCCCTAGTTACTCCTACTAATCCTAACTTTGTATGGAGATTCTAAACCTGGCCTACAGACAACCAGATACACTCAGTCATGCAGGGCACTGCAGATTGTCCCCCCCCCCCCCAGGGTTGTCACTCTGCCCTCTCCCTAAATAAAATGTGGACTCATTAGGCCAGGATGAAGGACAGATACAGGGAAGGAGAGGCTGTAACCAGAAGGCAGTAGAAAGCCCAGACCTCCCCAAGGGCCTCTGCGGCACTCAGTCCCTGTTGAGCCAGAGATAGGGAGAAACCAGGAGGTAGGGGAGTTGGTGAGGGGAGCAGCCTTGGTGAGCGGGAGGTGGGGAGACGGAGACAAAGAGATACAGACAGAGACAGAGATGAAGAGATAGAGATGGAGAAAGACAGAGATAGGGAGAGACAGAGATGAAGAGAGACAGACAGATGGAGAGGGACAGAGATAGAGACAGAGATGAGGAGAGACAGAGATGAAGAGAGACAGAGAGAGATAGATGAAGAGATACAGAGATGAACAGAGACAGAGATGAAGAGAGACAGAGTGAGACAGAGATTCCTTTTTGCTACTCTACGCCAAACTCTTCATGGTGTAATTGCACATAAGCTCCCAGCAGGACCCAGACGGCCCCTGTTGGAGGCTACTTTTGGTGTAACCAAACTCTATCTAAAACTCTTAACCATACCTCCATCACCCAGTCCCTTTGCATTCCGGTATCTTTAGTGCCTAGCTTAACCCTGTATAGTGAAGGAGAATTGTCTGAACTAGCTTCCCAGCTCAACTCCAGCAATAACATCCAAAAGCGGGCTGTTTTTCTTCCCTTAATTATCGGGGTTTCCCTAGCTTCAACAATTTAATGCCCCCTTAACCCCCGGACCACCGGTATGGCTACTGCCTGTAGTACAGCAGATGCTTCCATTCCTAATTCCCATACTAATCCTCTGCCTTATGTTATGTCTTGCTCCCATTCTAATAAAATTTCTCCGAGCCAAGGTTCAAGAGATCACCCGAGTCACCTTCAACCAAATGCTCCTGCATCCCTACACCCAACTGCCAACCTCAGACCCTAACTACGCCCCTTAACAGCAGGAGGCAGCCAGACAGACCACAGCACCCTAAATTCTTATAATCAATAAGAGGTGGACTGTTTGGGTGAAGGAGAAAGGACAAGATGGAGGAAGGTTAACAAGAAGGCATAATCCATGTTGCTTCCAGGTTCTTCCTCACCAACTTTCCCGCGCGCGGGAAGATGCAGATCAACTGAGCATGCGCCAGGTGATGTCAATCCGAAGAGATCAAATCTTACCCGGCCACGCCTATGGAGATGCCCCTATCACGCCCTTATCCTGCCCACTGCCCTCCCCCTTCCAGTACCAATGCATAAAAGTCTGCCACTGGCAGGAGCCAGTGTGACTTCTTCAGCCCCCGCATTTGTGGACCGGAGAACATCACCCGAGAGCGCCGGGCGTGACTTCCCTGGCCCCCCACACCTGAGGACCAGAGAACTTCGCCCCAGAGTGTGCATATTTGCAATAAAAGACTGCCACTTTCTTACGTACTTTGGCCTCATGTTTAATTACTTAGCTCTCCTAAATTAAGTTACATTAAATTAAATTAAATTAAATTAAAACAATTGGGATCTTTGCCTTCCAACTTTTCATAAATTTCTCCAAACTGGGGTAAATATAGAAAACTGATTTGGGTACCTTTAATATTGGGGAACCAGTAGGAGAGTTTGGTTCACCCAACTCTCAATAATGTTGTATTAAGACTTCTGTTTTAACCCTTTTAATTTCTATTTATTCATTCTATTTCTCAATAACAGTTGTGAAAGGAAAATAAAACTCGGGGCCCCCACATCACTAAGTCAAAGGGAAAAGACAAGCTGGGAACTGCTTAGGGCAAACCTGCCTCCCATTCTATTCAAAGTCATCCCTCTGCTCACTGAGATTAATACATATCTGATTGCCTCCTTTGGAAAGGCTAATCAGAAACTCAAAAGAATGCAACCATTTGTCTTTTATCCACCTATGACCTGGAAGGCCCCTCCCTGCTTTGAGTTGTTCCGCTTTTGCTTTGAGTTTTCCTACCTTTCTAGAGCAAACCAGTGTTCATCTTACACATGTTGATTGATGTCTCATGTCTCCCTAAAATGTATAAAACCAAGATATGCTCTGATCACCTTGGGCACATGTAGTCAGGATCTCCTGAGGTTGTGTCATGGGTGCATCTCCATAACTTTGGCATATAAACATTGTAAATTGACAAAAAACTGTCTCAGATTTTGGAGTTCAAACAATCTAGATTACCACCCTGCTGAGAAAGGAAAAGGACTTTCCCCTTTTATTTTTCCTCTTAGCTTCACCCCTATCAATTTTTTTACCCTATTTGTTAAAAACGATTCAAACATTTTTACCTTCCTAGAATGAATCCTTTGACTTTCTTTTGTCTACATGTATTAGCTACTATTCTCTTAGTAACCCTAATATCTAGTAAAAACCCTATAATTTCTTCATTTAAAATGACATGACCTTAAGATTTTAAATTTACTGAAGAGAATTGTGAAGCTAGTTTTAATCACCAAAGATTACCAAAGTCACATGAACCAAAAGGCATTTGAGCTAACTTTTATTTTTCGGATAAAACATTTGATTTAAGCACTCAATTTTTCCTTAAGCCAATTGATTAGAGCTCTATTACATGATTTGGTAATGAAATATCACATACACATGACACATATAGACATAGAGACAGACACAAAAACAGCAGATTTTATAAAGGTATAGTATTTTGTATTTCCCAGTTTTCCAAGTTTCTCCTAGACTTTAGAGAATTAATCTCCTTCACATTTCAAAGATATCTGTAATTCGTATAGAATTCAAGGTTAATAGTTATGTACTTTTAGCATTTTATTTTTCATTTTTATTTATTTTGTGGATGGGGTCTTGTTTTGTTGCTCAGGCTGGTATCAAACTTATCCTTCCTCAGCCTCTCAAACTGCTGGGATTACAGGTGTGAGTCCCCACACCTGGCCCACTTTTAGCACTTTAAAATATTATACTGTTGCTTCTTGCTTCCACTGTTTTTGTTGAGAACTCAACTGTAACTCTCCTTGTTTTTTTTTTTTTTTTTTTGAGATGCAGTCTCGCACTGTTGCCCAGGCTGGAGTGTAGTGGCGTGATCTCGGCTCACTGCAAGCTCCGCCTCCCAGGTTCACACCATTCTCCTGCCTCAGCCTCCCGAGTAGCTGGGACCACAGGCGCCCGCCACCAGGCCCGGCTAATTTTTTTTTTTTTTTTTTTTTTGTATTTTAGTAGAGACGGGGTTTCACCGTGTTAGCCAGGATGGTCTCGATCTCCCGACCTCGTTATCCACCCGTCTTGGCCTCCCAAAGTGCTGGGATTACAGGCGTGAGCTACCGCGCCCAGCCAACTCTCCTTGTTTTTACGCTGAAGGTAATGTTCCCTCACTCCACCACTGTCATTTTTAAATGTTCTCTTTTTCTCTGTCATATGACAGTTTTGTTATCATATGCTTAGATGTGATTTTCCTACTTAAGGTCCATAGTAATTTTTTTTAATCTATGGCTTGATATTTTCCATCAATTTTGGAAAACATGAAAAAAAGTAAATAAAGTGTTTCCCTGAGTCTTCTGAACTGTTCTAGTAAATTAACCAAGCCCAAGGAGGAGGTAGTGAGAACCCAATTTATAACCTGTCAGTTGAAAGCACAAGCCAGAACCTGGAGCTTATAATTGACATCTGAAGTGGTAGTGTTTCAGGAATTTTCCTTATTTCAGCTAAATATAGTGTCCTTGTCTTATGGCCATAAAAATTTAGGCTCACAGACAATTTGAAGTATGAGCAGGGCAGGGTTTATTGGGTGAAAAGGAAGAAAAGGGGGAAACAGGGACCCTCCATAAAGCCAGAGTCCCAACTGTTGGACTTCCTGCATTGCAGTTGAGATTCCAGGTTCCACACAGGAAGAGGAGGGGCCTGGTTCATCCCCACTGCGAATAATGTGAAATTCTGTGACTACCCCAGTGCTCAGGTCAGTTGGAGTTTTGCCAGTGATCCTTTCCTGGCTGTCTCATTTCCCACTTTAAAGAAGTACAGGCTGGGCACAGAGGCTCAGTCCTGTAATCCCAGCACTTTGGGAGGCCGAGGTGGGTAGATCATTTGAGGTCAGGAGTCCCAGACCAGCCTGGCCAACATGGCGAAACTCATCTCTACTAAAAATTCAAAAATTAGCTGGGCATGGTGATGCACGCCTGTAATCCCAGCTACTGTGGAGGCTGAAGAAGGAGAATGGCTTGAACTTGTGAGGCAGAGGTTGCAGTTAGCCAAGACTGCACCACTGCACTCCAGCCTGGGCAAAGGAGCAAGACTCCATCTCAAAAAAAAAAAAAAAAAAAAAAAAAAAAAGGTACATCTAACTGCAGTTAGAGTAAGGATAGGGATGAAGATGAATCTTAACTGCTTCCTGCTGACAAGGGGCATTGTTTTGGAAAACGGCAATCAGAGCTCCCTCGGAGGCCTGTTTAAGTGATCTGAGCAGAAGTGCAGAAGGTGCCAGCGTCAGCAGCTCTAGTTGCCTGACCGTTTAGAGTTTGATGGACTGAAGGAAAGAACACACAAATCTGGTTATTAGAAAATATGTATCAAAATGAGACAAGGGGAGGGGTAAGGACAGCTCAAAAATCCCAAGGACATTTGCCAGTTTGTGCAGGGAAAGGGGGCCAAAAGCCGAACTGGCAAAACACTTTACCCTTTTGCCAGCATGTTGGACTTCTGAGTTCCTTTTCCCTGAGCCCAATCCTAAGCCAACCAGTTTAAGGTTTGAGAAATTAACCTTTCCCAGTTTGGAAGATGCATCTGAGGGGAGTGTTCTGTAGTACAGAGACACAATTTATTATCTGTGAAGACAGATCCAAGGAGGAGAAAGGAAAAAAGTAGGTGTTTTTTTAAAGGAGTCCGAGGAGTTCACGATGCATTCAAAAAGGGAACAGACTGAAGATGAATGGCTACTTATCTAGAAAAAGAAGAGCAGGAATCCCTGGTTCCCTTTACTTCCTAGCAGATACCTGGGGTACATGAAGGAGAGAGGGAAGAGTGTCCTCTTTCCTTTCATCTTTGCATTCCTGAGCCCTGGTGACATTGGCAGGTGCTGCCATGAGTACCAAAGTGGTTTGCACCCATGAAGCAGAGGACTTAGGGTATAGAAATTATCCAATCCCATCATGTCTCTTTCCCACCTACTGTCAGTAGCCTTGGAGTTCCCTAGACCTTAACCTATGACATGGATACTAATGTGGCCTTTATCCATGAAACAGGAAGCTTGAGCTTGGCTTAATCTGCATGAATCAGTCACACTCACCTGCACTGTGCTTTTTAACTTCTGTTATCATCTTCCTTTGGATCCCTCAGATCCAGTTTTCTTCCTAGGGCTTCGAGGCAAAGCTTGGAATTGAGGTTGGGACAAAAAAAAAAAAAAAAATGTGTGTCGGGGGTTGCATGGACTCCTTTTGGCTGAATGCTAAGGTGAAGCTGTGGGACTGAGTCCTCTTCTAATAAGGGAGATAAAAAGATAAGTTGTGACATAATCAGATAACTGGTGGCTATAGTTATCCTTGCTAGAATTTTGGTGTATTGTGCTTAGCTGTGGTTATTTTCCTTGGTCTTACTTTCCGAAAAAGAAACCTCTGGCTGATGGGCACCCTATTTATTCCAATTACCTGGCAGGATTTGCAAGATAATTGCTCAGAACTAGAATATTGATCCAGATTTTTTTTACATTAGCCATCCCTCTTGTTCTATCTGAGCTGCAGCTGGAGATTGCTGGTTGGTTCACAGGAACAAGCAGGGTTAGTCTAACAATGTAGGCAAAAACTTAAGAACAACTAATGAATTTAGAATTTAATGAAAAATCTATATTAAGTTTTGGAACATAATTTCTGTCTCTCTAGTCCTAATTTTGATTTAAAAAAACAAATCATGATAAGATTGTGTTGTTTGCAAAATAGACTTTAGTCTTATAGTAGGCCTGATTATATACATAAAGTACAAGAATAATTGTTTCTACATAGGTCTTTTGGATTGGCTTTGATGGAACTCTGTTCCACAAGGAATCTCAAATAAGACCTTTAAAAATTGAGTCCGGCCATGGGTTTGTATCCTCAAATACCTGTGAGTTGGGTGATCCTCTCCTCTTACGGTCTCAAAATGAACTTGGAGATCCTGAACCTCCTAGAAAGCGACATTCTTTACCGACCACAGATCAGAAACCCTGTACAAGGACTGCTTAGGCAAACATATGAGGCCAATCTCCCATGGGGCTTTTAACATCTCTGCAAGTCAAGATTGACTCCTTAAAGGGAAATAAACCCTTCCAGTTAAAACCTTGGTAAAATAAACAATTTCTCCAATTGTGTGTGTCCTGTTGCAAAAGACAAATTCTTACTGCACTGATGCGAACAATCATATTGCTATAAGTTAAGAATACTCATAGTTTCCAAATTCTGGAGAAACTAGGCAGAGAGAAGCAAATATACTCCAACTCTTGTTCACAGGAGTATACCTTACTCAATTATTAAAGGCCATAAACAGTTCAAAATAAGTTTCCTTCATTCTGAAAAACAAAACAAGAATCAGAAATAATCCAAGCAAAGATTAAAAAGAATTGCTTCAGTCTCCTGAGTTCAGTTTATTTAGTTAACCATTGTTTTGCTTGCTATTCCTGAACATTTTAGCTATTCATGAGTCCTGTACATTTTTCTTTATTCAAATATTACAATTTTCAAAGTTATCAGAACCTGTATTTGAGAGTGCCTGTCAGAGTCCTGTAGCTTATTATACACCATCTTTTGAAAAGGATTAAAACAAGACAACAATTGTCCATGAATAACAAAATGTCCAAGGTAGTTACAGTTAGAAACACAATTGACAAAGAAGTCTTGTTACCTTTGCAGTTAACAATAACTTAACATAACAACCTTAGTTATGATTGATAGCTTATACTTAGACATTAGAATTTTAGAAATCCCATGAAATTTTGGAACATGTATTAGCATTATTCCCAAAAATATAACCTAAAAAGATTGTACATCATTTTGGCAATTTCACATACTTACATATGTCAAATAATCCTGTTTACCTCTCTTTTCTGGAAGTTTTAGGGGCCCTCGGAACTATTCAAAAATCCAGGCATTAGGAAAGACAATTTGGAAACTGAAGTTTGATTTTAGGAAACCTGTTTAATATGCTTAAAGCACTTGCTATTATGAAATAGAACTCCAGATTACCATAACTTATTTATTTTGCCAAAACGATAACTCAGAAATTTTAAAGAAGCAAAAACCTTTATAACACTTAATAAATTTTGCCAGAGCACATTCATGCCTTAAGCAAACCTCATTGTGCTTTTATTTCAATGCTCAATTACAGATAAACCAAAAAATTCTGATATGGTTTGGCTGTGTCCCCAACCAAATCGCATCTTTAATTCCCAGGTATTGTGGAAGGGATCTGGTGGGAGGTAATTGAGTCATGTGGGCAGGTCTTTCCCATGCTGTTCTCACGATAGTGAAAAAGTCTTATGAGATCTGATAGCTTTAGAAGGTAGTATTTCCCTGCAAAAGCTCTCTCTTTGCTTGCTGCCATCCACATAAGATGTGGTGTGCTCCTCCTTGTCTTTTGCCATGATTTTCAGGCATCCTCAGCCATGTGGAATGGTAAGTCCATTAAACCTCTTTCTTTTGTAAATTTCCCAGTCTTGGGTATGTCTTTATCAGTAGTGTGAAAATGGACTAATACAATACCTTTCCAGGATTTAGTCAATATGTTCACATAGAGAACCTCTTTTGCAAGATTAATTTCCACAATTTTTCCACCACTTATTTGAACCTCCAGTGTTTTACATGTAACTCAAAATAATCCTTTAACCCTAGGCAAAAATTTACATTTCCATGCCTTCCCATAACCTTTTACAAAAAAACACATTTTATTGTTCCTAGACACCATGCATGTAAATCTATTTCCAGTAGTCTCAATTACATGTTATAATGGTAACTCCTAGACATTTTTAACTTTAATGTAAAATCTGGAAGTTTGTTTTAATTGTGTCATAAGTGTAGCCAAGGTTTAACTTTTCCAGCATAATTAAGGGTGTAGTTAGTTTCATATGTCCATAGGCCTTATCAATTGTAAAGCTGGCAAATCAAATAGTTCTCAAAACCAAAAAAAAAAAAAAACACAGTTTGTAACCTTAAAACAATTAGCAAACCTTGCATCTGACCTGCAGAATTTAGTTCAACTATTTTAATGACACCTGCATTTTACCAATAGTTTTTTTTTTTTTTTTTTTTTTTTTTTTTTTTTTTTTTTTTTGAGACGGAGTCTCGCTCTGTCGCGGCCCAGGCTGGAGCGCAGTGGCCGGATCTCAGCTCACTGCAAGCTCCGCCTCCTAGGTTTACGCCATTCTCCTGCCTCAGCCTCCCAAGTAGCTGGGACTACAGGCGCCCGCCACCTCGCCGGGCTAGTTTTCTGTATTGTTTTAGTAGAGACAGGGTTTCACCGTGTTAGCCAGGATGGTCTCGATCTCTTGACCTCTTGATCTGCCTGTCTCAGCCTCCCAAAGTGCTGGGATTACAGGCTTGAGCCACCGCACCCGGCCACCAATATTTTTTAAGGTTGTTTTTATTTCTCAAAGGTTAAAATCATGGGAACTGAAAGGTATTACAGCTTTTATCTTCCCTTTAAAAAAAATTTGATCTAAGTGCTTGTTTTTCTTTAGACCAAATTAATTAAAGCTTTTTTTACAGACATCATACAAAACACATAGGCCAGAGAAAGCCCAGTCCCCAGAACACCCTTTTTCACAACCAAAACTTTACAGAGAATATAAACAGGGATCCTTATCTTTCCTGGCCTAGTGAACCATCTTCTAAAAGGAAAAAAAAAAAAAAAAAAAAAAAAAGCTTTAAAAGTTAACTGCTGATGCAGTGTATAAGAGAAAAGTAAAGAAGAACAGTTTTAAAATGCCTGGGAAAGAACCTCTTATTCTTATGCAAGTGGTTCCTCCACCAGGGAGATTAATTACTGTCCAATGGAGTTGAACCCATTGGCTGTAGAAGAGGAAATCTTGAGCAGTGCATGGTAGGGACTACCAACCAGCCACCCAGGATTCCCTGGGCCATGTGGCCCAGTCCCAGCAGGGAGGGGACGGTGATAGTGAGCTGCTGCTTGCAGGTTACTCTTGAAAAAGGAAGGAAAAGCCATGGAGACTGAGGTTGACCTTCCTGACTCCTGGGAGCAATGGGGATGGGGGTACTATTTCCCCTACCCTCAGAAGTCCGAGAATGAAAAGGCTTAGAAGGGACAGTGAGAGGTTCTGAGTCTCCATTACACTCACTACTTTTCAAGTCCCACTTTGGGCACCAAAAATGTTTCAGGACTTTTCCTTAGTTCAGCTAAAGACTGGGTCCTTATCACACGGCCATGAAGATTTAGGCTTGCAGACAATTTGAAGAGTGACCAGGGCAGGGTTTATTGGGTAAAATGAAAGAAAAGGGGGAACAGAGACCTTCCACAAAGCCAGAGTTCCTGCTGGTGCACTTCCTGCCTTGCAGTTTATTCCAGGTTCCACACAGGAAGAGGAGGGGCCAGGTTCCTCCCTGCTGCAAATGGCATGAACTTCTGTGGCTCCACCCCAGTGCACAGGCCAGTTAGAATTTTGCCATGGAGTCCTTCCCACCTAGCTGTCTCAGCAGGGGGCAGTTTTGGGGGATGAAGTCCTCAATCTAGGATCTGATGTTATCTCTACATAGGTTGTGTCAGAATCAAAATCGAACTGAATTAGAGGACACTTGGATAATGTCTCCTGGAGAATCTGTGGAAGAATTACTTGGTATGTAGGGAAAACCCCCACATTATCTGGTAACAGAAGTATTCTGAGTTGTATTGAGGGTGACAGCAGGAAAACACTGCTTTTTGCCTTATCTCAGACCTTGATTTTCCACATGTGTTTGTTCTATTGTGCACATTTTGATGTTTTGTTTCCTCTTATCTCCCCTGCTTCAGACTGGATATTTTATTTTATATGTTATTTAGATTGCCACTCTCCTCCTCAACTGTTTCATTTTGTGGAATAAGTAAAGACTTCTGGAATCTTAACCCTATTTCATTGGCCTATAAATCCATCTATGCCAGCACCATATTTTCTTGATTATTGTTGTTTTGTAGGAATTTGTTCCTTAAATAAACTTCAACTAGGGATAGTTTGTTATAGTTTCTTTCAAGGATTGGACTAATTAAAAATTGAATATACTCTTGAGGAATGCTTTTTTATAATTAATATATGAATGAAGGGCTTTAGAGACTCCTCAATGAAATCTTTGGATGTTTACGTTGGCTCCCCTGCCTGGGCAGGATCTGAACTCCAACTGCTGTCTCCCACATCCTGTTAGACTGCCCAGAGTTCTACTCAGCAATTGAGTCATCAAGGTAGAATTTGAATATGCTGCCAGGAAAAATACAGTAAGTGGCAGGTTCCCCTATCTGTACTTTGCTTCTGTCAGAAAGTTTAGCCCTTCCGATCTTGGAGAAATGGAAGGTTTCTAATACCTTCAAAAAAGTTTTTTCAGAATATTTTATCAATTTATTGTAGTTCTCTGTGGGAACAAGAGTCAGGTATGAGCTTCTACCAAAGCCAAAAGCAAAAATCAGTACTACCTGGAATAGCTTTATAAAATAACACTCTAGTTTAAGAACAATTAACATATTTCAACCTTTGAAATAAATTAAATATAATTTTAAGGCCCATCATAGTTGCAGTCTCACAAATGAAACAAAATAAAGATTGAATTACACAAGGAAGTCTTCCTAAAGGATGCAAGACCTTTGTTGATCTTGAGAGAAAAGTAGAATTCTCAATAGTCAGAGTCACTTGGAGCCAATTACTCAATAATAACTATTTCATAAATAGCATGATTAAATAAAATGACAAAGAAACAAAAGGAATCTTGAGAAGAAAAGAATACCTAGTGAAAAAAATTTTGATTCATATTGTAAATCCCGTAATTATTCTGCCATTGCAATTTAATTAAATACTTTATATCAATTATATCTTTTGAATTCTATTATTGAATTATCAGGATTCTGATGGAACTTACAAAAATATAATGCATCAATTGGGGAAGAAATAAAATTCGGGAACACAGAGTAAGAAAAGTAATAGCACCAGTCTTTCTATGTGTTACTAATGCTGAGTCAATTAATGCAAATAAAGTTTCCTAAGATGCTTTGATGGAAACATCTTTTAAGTATCAACCTATTATTTATTATGAAAAGAGAGCTTATTTAATTCATTATGCTCTCATCTGGAGGAGGTTTATATTATAATATAAACAGAAGGGATTTGGGATTTATAATATACTTTTTTTTTCCAAGTAGGAGTAGTTGAAGTGTTCTTTAGATGAATTTTTGACAAACCACAGAGGGCTGTTCTTTGCTTTCTATGCCCTTGTCAGAACATCTGAATCACTCTACATTCCATTCAGTTTGACAAGTCCTTCAGTTAAACCCATATTATAAAGTAAAGCCTTGCCTTCCTCATGCATTGCAGGAAGAAATTTCTCTGTTTCTTAAGCGTTGAAAAGTAGGATCAAAGGAGCAGAAAGGTGAAGAAAAATCCACATTCAAATACTTACGGATCTGTTAGGATCACAGCAGCAGCAAGAATGTTTTTTTGTAATTGATAATGTACCCTCAAACTTAATGGCGAGGTTATATGTTTTAGGTCTCAGTTCAGAAAATAAATTCTCCTCTCAGAATTAATTCCTGGTTCTTTGCCAGGTAAAAGTGACATTGGCATCATTAGCACATTTGGGGGAAAATCTAGATTTTATTAGAATTTCAGAGTGATCAAGGGTTGTTAAGTTTACAAACACCAGAAGATAATCCAACCCTAAATGAGGACAAGCAGCATCTCCACGAACCATCACTATTTTTATTCCTCTGAAAGCAGTCCCAGATTCGCTCTCTTTTTATTAGATATGCCAACATTCTCACTATCTCTCCTGAATTCTAATCAATCACAAGAAGACTTGCTGCCAAGAAAGATTCTCTCAAACCTGGAACAAAATTATACTCTCTCAGGCTAAAAAAAAAAATAGCATATATATTTTCTAAGTTACTTGTAGATTTTCTTGCATGTGTACAAATACATATCAGTAAGAGAAAGTATGTGCTAATCAAAATGAAAATTCAGACAAGCTGATTTCACCAAATCCAAGAGTCAGCAAATCATACTGATTTCTCAGAGTATCCATTGTCAAATAATGAAATCATTTTTGGTATGTTTTGCCTCAGTTTTGAAATTAATACACAAGTATCAAAAGCACATTCTTTAAATAAAATATGAGAATCTTCAGTATGATGGGTTACAGGGATATGCTGAAATCTGAATCTAAACCCTTTACCATGTGTACTTTGGATGGCCCCCTCTTCATGAGAAGAGAAACTCATCATACCTCTTGACACAGGGATCAACTATGGGACCTGCTTTGGCTAGTGGAAAGTGGCAGTCATGACCCAAGCCAAGGTTGAAATGGGCTTGTGTATTGGAGCTTTCCCTTTTGTACTTCTGCCATCACCATGACAGCACCCTAGAGCTAGTCTTCTGGAGAGAGAGGTATGTTATAGCAGTGTGCTTGAATTGATTTTTATAGGCTTGCACGACTTCATTGTTAAATATTCACAAATTTCATGAGACAGCTGTTAAACCACTGGTAGCTTGAAACCAGAGAAATGAGCAAATGCTACAAATCAGGGCTTCCACTCTCACTACTCTTTTTTTTTTTTTTTCCATTGAAAAACACTTTACCAGCATATCACTACAGTTGGAGCAGAGCCAAGTCACAGCATTTGCCTCACAAACCAGCCAGCCAATAGCCAAACATGTGAACAGACCCAGCCAAGATCAGCCAATCTGCCTATCCAATTCTTTCCTAACCCCAGACATTTGAGCAGTACATTTAATATATGTCACTGAGAAAGTACAAATTTCTTAACCTGATTTTAAGAGACTCAATTCTTTAGTCCTGTGCTTTCCCTTCAGTTTTACCTCTCAGGAATTGCTTATCCTGTCTGATCCATCAAAGTTAACTTTCCCTTGCATCCTTAACATAATTTGTGTATTCCTGTCTCCATGTTTTTGTGCATTATATCATTGTACATTTTATATATGTACTATATGCTGCTGTATATATAATATACATGTGATGAGAGAGAAAAAGAGAGGGAGTCACAAGTCTGTAACCTTTAACACCAAATAGCCATGCATTTTATTTATTGTAAATCATACCTCAATTAATACAATTAAAAACAAAACAATATCATTTATACTTCCTCGTGCCAAGACTGCCTTTCCAAAATTATAGTGATAGAAGTTGAAATACATCTATAATGATTTCAGTGTATTCCTTGGCTATTTTCTCTTAAAACATAATAAAAATATAGCTAACGTGTGAAGTCCTCCACCCTTTAGAATATACTACTTTCTCCAAACCATGTATAATAGAATCAGATTTCACTAAAATGAGGACTCAATTGAGTGAACCCCAAGAAACTGAGGCTTTTTTTTGCAAAGGAAAGGAGGACTGTGGAGCCCTTTACCAATCTATAACACTGCCTCCTGAGCAGCCTAACTTTTCCATGCCTCCTTTTCTAATTCTCAAAGAAGATAACTCTATAAAACAGTTCTTAAGTCTTTTGAAGTCTTGGAATAGAGTCAGTAAAAAAGTGAAAATCATATCTGGTGGTAACTACATTGGAAATAATGTGGTATTTAAATAAGATATAATAGTAAATTGTTCTAATAATAATCTCCTGACATGTGGAATCTAAGTGCTAGATACATTGATATTCTTTTCTTATCTCACTTTATGTTACATTATTTTCTTTGTGAAATGGTTTTATTATTCTTCATACATTAAGTTCAAACCAACAACCATATTTCAAGCCTTATCGTTCTGAAGCAGCTATCTTTAGTGCATTTCAGATGGTATTAAGACACCAGACTGAAGTTATACTGACTTCAGTTATGCTGAATTTCCTGAGATAGCCTATCTTATTGCTGTTCAAAAATAAAATATGGATATAAAATATGAATTCTGATTATTTTTCCCTCTAGTCACTGCGTATATGGTTAATGGTATGACATTATTGACAGCTGTTCAGAATACCTCATCACTTTCTATTACAAACCCACAGACACCAACACTACTGCTTGAATATGCCAAATAAATAAAGAATAAAAATGTAGATTTGTTTAAGTTATAGGGAATGCTAACACTTAAAATATAATGCTATTAGATTTCTCCCTTTGTAGAAGAATGATATGCCACTGAGTAAAGGAAATTCCTCCTTGTGTGATCTATGTCTGATAATGGTGTCAAATAAAAACAAATCCAGACTTAAATTTAGGAGAAACTTTATTCAAAAAGACTATCACAATGCTCCAAGCTTAGGATTTACAAGCATTTCAAAATCAAACACAAAAAGGCTTTTCTTTATAAGCAAGGTCAGGCAGGGCTAGTAGGAGCTTTCGAGGAAAAACTGGCAAGTGAGTGGAGGCGAACAGACAGCATGGTCAGGGTGGTCTCACAGAAAGTATTTTTAGCTGTGGTCAGCTGATTCTTAAAATGAGCTATTAATAGGGGATCCTTTGTGTTTTAGTGCTTGCTCAGACTTAGGGCCAGCCAAAGTTTAGGGACCTGCAGAGAGCAGAGAAGCCTGACTAAAGTTTGGTCAAGTTAAGTCAGTGAGCAACTAATGGACAATTGTAACCACTTGGTTAATGGTTTGCTAGCAATCCTATTTTTATATATAAATGAAACCAACTCAACAAATATATTTGAATATCTACCATGGTCAGGACATTATGTACTGTGGAAAATGACAAATTTGGAGACGATCTTATCTGCTATGACCCTCTTTATCCTTGGAATTGACCATGATGAACTTGGTGTACTATTTTACCTTGACTATACTTGTTTACTGCCACTTAGAAAGCTTTAGAGACTGAGCAATGACAAGGCAATAGAAACAAAGTAAACTTAAGATTTGTGAGCTCACAAAAATGCCTTGGGTATTGGTAACTATATTGTGCCAGGGAGTCTATTTTTGGAGGGTCAATTTATAAATAAGTTAATTTATGGCAGTAAGTTATTATGGTATGGGGTGTGTGTGCATGTTTCATGTAATCCAGTAGTGCTGAAAGAGGCAAAAAGGAAAGAGGCAAAGTTTCTGGGCAAGGGCAGGTGATATATGCCTGGGTTGAGTGCCTTTTGCTCAGAACGTAAGTTGAGGTCTCTATAAGTGGAGCTAATAACGCAACTCATATATGTATTAACAAAGAAATAACAGGAAAGAACATTAGTCAAAAAGCTAAACACCCATTTTCTTTCTGGAACTGTTAAAATGTACATGTTATGCAAGTCATTAAACTCTTTGAACCTTATCTGTTTAATGAAGGTATTTGAGAATCTTTAAGGTTGTTTTCCCACCAAATGCAACAAAGTAAACTGTACTTGCCTTTGTAAAGAGAAAAGTTAAAGAAAACTTTATTTGATTAGAGACAATATAACAGATGCCAAATAGTATATGAAACGCATTATCAAATAAATGCTACAGATATTTCTGTGGCAAACAATTCAAAGAGAAGTGAAAATATTTCCAAAACACTAAGAAAAAATGTAAAAATCTATTTCAATTTTTAATTTTATTGGTTTCTTTTAGAAAACCCTTTGAAATACATTAGATAACCTTATTTGCTCAGGTTTTGAAAGTTCATATATAGAGCTCATATAGCAAAGAAAAACCATAAGACATGATTTCTCTGTTTGGAAGATGTTTAAATAAATCACTAGTCAAAGTATTTTCTCAAGCCAATACATGTGTTTACTTATGAGAATTGAGTCTAAAATATATGATCTTGCATATATAATTTTAATTAACATGTATTCTATTTATATTTACTGGCAGTGTGATATCATTTTTGTATGATATATGACTGTTGGATAATAATAACTTTCACAACCTAAGAAAATGAAAAATGAAATTTGATAGTTTTTTGATGTTATTAATCAATCCAGAGAAAAATGGTTGCTAATAATTTTTGTTTTGCCTCATATTGGGCTAAACTTCCTAGCATTTTTAATATAATCTGTTAAATATATCAGAGAGTAAATACATTTGCCACAAGCATAAATAAATTGTAAATGCAATTCACACATATGTTCTAAGTTCTAATACACAGCAGTCCTCTTAAAGTGGCCTTAAATACGACGTATTAAAAAATAGGGTGTGGTTATTACAGCTGAAGGAAGAATGAGACTATGAGTAGCTATAGAAGGTGGACGAATATTAATCTGTGTTTTAAAGAGAAAGTCTGACAAGTATGGAGCAGCGTTTTGGTGTAGGAGAAGATAGGCATTACATGATTTGCTATGAACCAGCAAACAGGATTAATCTCTACCCATCTATCAGAAAGACTGATGACTCCTTTTTGCTGGTTAATTCAGGGTTCTTTTTCAAATATCAGATGTCTTTGTGACGTGCATTTTATTGCTCAACAACTTCCCAAGGTTACCGTACTTATGGTGAAGAGTAATTTGCCAATTCAACCACTGTTGCTTGGGATAACATTCATCCTGATTTCCAGCTATAAGTTCATATTTATTGTTATATGTGATGAATTGTCTGTCACTGCTGAGTGATGTCCAGAAAGTTGACTGTGGTGACCGAAAAGCCATCATAGTCGAGCATGAATTGTTCCTGGAAGGTAAACTATAACTAAGTTTATGTTCATACCGTAAGCCATCTAATTCTCACACTTTCAGTTTATGTCACAGAATTTCCAAGATCTTTGTTCTGTTTCTTGTTACAATTGGTGAAAACAGGGCCAATAATTTATATTAAAATTCAGTATGTTTCAGTTATGCTTTATAAAACACACTTTGTCTAGAGGAGGAGCAAGAGCTAAATACAGAGCTTAACATTTATTGAGAGCTTCCTGTGTACTGAGTGCTTTGTCAAATATATTATTTAATTTAAATAATAAAACTGTGATATTGCTGTGAATATTTCATGAGTAGCTCTAGGATACACGGGTGAGTTGTTTTTTGGAGGAAATGTAATAAATACACCCACGTCTCAAACACAGGGCATTTCCACACCTAAACTGCTTAGCTGTTCTGATTTAAGTATAGACAGTACTGCTGGCCAATCCAGAAACCTGAAAGAACATATAAAGATGGTTCTGAATTCAACAATTATTTTTTAAAAATACTGCTGAGTGTCCAGCACCATCAAAGTGGGAGTGGGTATTAAACAATGATCTAAGAACATATGAAGGTGAGAATTCATGATACCATGGACAAGAGTAGCTCAAAAACATAAGTGAATGAACAGAAGTAGGAAGAGAAAAGAGGGACTCATGTTTGTGAAGTAAAGGAAAGGAGAAGTTTGGAAAGGCTTTGGGTAAATACATGTTTTCTTTATAGAGTCTCCTAACTTTGTAACTTTTTTCCGTCAATCTTTCATTTTCAATAAAATGTTTCTGGAAAGCCATCACATAATTATAGCTCTATCTGGAGCTATGTAAAAAAATAATCATGAGTCTTCCTTTAATAAAAGTGTGGTGGTTGATAAATTTTTGTGGTCAATTTTACTCACTACACTGACAAATATTTAAGCTTTTACTATATAATCCCAGAGAAATCCTAATTTGTAGCAGAGTATTTCTGTTACAATATAGAAGTACAAGACTCTATGTTTGACAAAAGAATGAACAAAAAAGCATAAATTACACAATAAAAAAAGCCAACTATTAAATTGTTTGGAGGTGATTTAAAACACAACAGGCTTCATAGAGAAAGTACAAGTTAAATTGGACTACTGTCACATCAAAGATATAAAACACTGAAAAATTCTTAGGGATTATTTTAGTTCAAATATAAAACTTGACAAAGGAACAGCTTTCGAGGGTTTTCCATAGAAGGAAGGACTCACAAATATATAGCTGTGGGTTTCAGTAGGTCTGAGTTGTCTACTCAAGGTACGATGAGGCTGTTTCCAAAGCTGTACTAGAAGCAAGGCTGGTTTGAAAGCTGTGTTTACTTTCTTTCTCCAATTATCTGAGAAGATGGCAGCAATTATCTAGACAGGGTCTCAAAGATTAAAAACCCTCCCTGGATTTCGAAATTTTTTTTGGTAGGAATTTTTAGATGTTTCAACCTACATTTTATTTCTATAACCCCAGCAAATAATTTAGAACTTTGCACACAGTAGAAGCTAAGTATTTTTTTAATCAATAAATAACATATTTCTTTTGAAGTGAATTTTTAAGGAAGTTTTCAGGGGAAAAAGTAGTGAAAATATTTCTCAGTAAAACAACAAAAAGTCTTATGCCAAAATGAACTTGACTCCGTCAAGCTCTAAATTTGCTCACTCTATTTCAGGGGAAGTCTGATGGCCCATATGTTTCTCAAAACCCAACTGCAAATGATTTAGATTTCTTGGCTAACTTAGACAAAAGGAATCTAACGTTTTGGACATCTTAGAGTATTTTATGCTTTTCCCCTCTGGTGGTCATAACTCTTACAGATCACTTATTTCTAATGTTATAAGCCAGAGGCAAAATTGAAATAGTAAAAGGTAATTTGTGAAAGTCAGGTCTGTTTCACAGGGGCCCTGGGTTAATGTGACCCATTAAGAACAAGCATGTTCATGTATTCACTTGCATTTTCTCTCTGTATTTTATGGTTTCTTTTTTTTCACTCTGACTTTTTAATTTATCTTAAAATTCTTCAGTCTATGTGATAAGATGAGGTGATAACTTGATAAGTATCCCATAATAATGTTAGGTATTAAGTAATGTGCTGTTTCTCTTAATATATATATATTTCATAATTTTCTGTATACATATGAATTTTTATGTGTACATACACACACTCACACATATGCACACGCACAGAGGATTGTTTGTTTTGTACCATTAAACTTTCTGTCAATTCTTACCTAAGTACCATCTTGGGGTTTTGGTTTTGGGGTTTTGTTATTTTTGAGACAAGGTCTCGTTCTGTCACCCAGGCTGGAGTGCAGTGCAGTGGACTGATTATGGCTCACTTCAGCCTCAACCTCTGGGCTCAAGTGATCCTCCCACCTCAGCCTCCCAAGTAGGTGGGACTATAGATGTACACCACCATGTCCAGCTATTTTTTTTTTCTTTTTTTATACTTTTAGTAGAGATGAGGCCTCATTATGTTGCCCACACTGGTCTCAAACTCCTGGGCTCAAGCAATCCTCCTGCCTCAGCCACTAAAATTTCTGGGATTGCAGGAGTGAGCCACTGCACCCAGCCTGCACATTGTTATTTTAGCTATCACGGAAATATAAAATATTTGAATCTTTATTTTAAAAATGTCACCTTTTATTGATTTTTATTTTTTAAAATGTTTTAACTGCTCCTTCTTTCACACAAAACCATTTTCATTATTTTATTGAAACAGAAATATTAACTGAGGATTTACAAAGTGCTAGCCCTAGTAAATAAGACATACGTGGTTTGTTCTCATCAAACCTATAGTGTAGTACTGTGTATATTCCTGGCTAAGGCATCTGTCCAAAGTCTCATTGGTGTTTCTTTTGCGGTGCACTAGGCCAGACCTTGAGGAAGTCTTCCAAGTATTATTTTAGTCTCCTACTTTCAAGCCTTAATCAGAGCTAGAATTTATCAGGCCTACTTCATCTTTTTTACCTTGTCCATTCATCTGTAACTTTCAGCTCTATAGAGTTGAGGCCCCTGCAAAGTAAGGTGTATCTATTCAGTCCCATATCCAAGAGGGCAATAATTAGATCATTCTTGTTTATACAGTATTCCTAGCTCATGAGACTGTTCCTATAACACGGTAGATCCTCAGTAACTATTTGTTTAATACAGCAGACTTGTTATTGCTATCTTCATACCACTTATATTGACAGTCTTTTTAGGCCTCTTCAGTTGAAAATCTATTTATTCATTCAAATATTTATTGGTTACTCACAATTTGCAAGTGTTTTCACACTTCCATCAAAAATTCTAGCCCTAATCCTGAGGGAGGTGAAAGGCAAGTATGACTCTAATGGCTTCACACTGTAGGAGCCCCTGTTGCATGTCAATGCTAAGTCTAGATCCCTTTCTTCCTGGGTTTTGAATAGGGGTAAAAGGAAGTGGGTGAATGCCACTATTGATGTCTATCCAAAGCCTGATCTCTGACACCACAGATACACGCATTTTAGACATCTGTTTATCCAAGATAGAACTATTTGCCAGGTCCTTGCATCAATGTTATTAAATAGAAGTGGGTAAGTATAGATGTAAGCTGCTGACTTTCCCAAATGAACCTACCTCTTGTATTGCAGAGAATTTCTTTCCCTCTTTGCTATATCATTTCTTTATCCTGCCTCCTAAATATATGTATGTGTAAATTTTTCCCCCTCTATCATCCCCAATTTTCACTAAATCACTAAATCCTATTCCCATTCAGTGCATCACCTTACCCAGTACCTCTCCCTTTTTTCTGCCCCTACACTATTCTTGATCAAATGGATCACTAATACAAGCCTTTCACCCTCTCTACCTGCCTACAACCCAGTGGTCTTCTTTCTATTATCTTGTCTACTTTAATTAGTCTAAAACATTGCTACCAGATTGTTCTTCTAAATCATTGCTCTGATCTTGCTCCAGATTAAGGATCCTCTGACAAAATGGTGTTTCTCATGACAAACCGATTCACTTATTATAAAACCAGAACAATAACTCATCATATTTTTACTTTCCCAGCATGCCCTGAACTAAAATCCATGCCCAGTTTCAAGAAGTGTCCTCAGCTGAGATTTTCTGTTTAAATCACCACACCCACTTTCATTTTGGCACTTTCTATTTTTGTACTTGTGCAAGAATGTGCTGTTGTTAAACCTAAGATCCTTTGTGAAATCTGGTACATTAACAAGAACAAGAAGAAGAATGATTGCCATTAAAATTTCTAAGAGACGTTATCTTCTTCAGCAGATTTAATTTAAATGTGAAATATTATTTATTTATTTATTTATTTATTTATTTATTTATTTATTTATTGAGATGGGTCTCTCTGTGTCCCCTAGGCTGATCTGAAACTCCTGGGCTCCTGTGATCCTTCTATCTCAGCCACCTGACTATCTGAGATTACAGGCACCCACTACTGTGCCCAGGAGAATTTACTTTTAGGTAAACTATTGCTTTTTATTCTCAGAAAGTCTTTTAGCAGATCGATTCTTCTGTGGACCTTAATTCTGTTTGGCAACCGAAAGTTGCATCTGTATAGATCTATACTTCTGTGTTTTATAAAGTATCTACTCATCATACTGAGTTATGTGTTTTAGTGGACATTCTCTGTTGGCTGTTTCAGGCCCACTTGCCTGACTTCTTTCAGTACTCACCCCTATAGACTTCATAACTGTGCCCCCTTGCCTTTGGATTCTGGTTGGGTTCAGCAAAGGGGACATACCAGCAGGAGTTCAGATGGACAAGGATAAAAGAATTTGAGATTTTTATTGCCTCATAAAAATGAGACACTCTTTTGTAGATGGGTGGTGGTGCAGCGATGGTTGGATTTTTATCCTTTGAGAGGTAGGTATGTCTTCTACCTACTAGGCCTCATTGGGCTCATAATATTCTCCACTTTCAATGAGTATCTGGCTATCGCTAATGTCACTATTTCCTATTGGCCTCACTTAATCTGGCTAAGTAGTCTCATTATTAAACTCTCTTTAATTATCTCTTTTGCATTTTCTATTTCTTTGTTGCCTGTGTCTGACATATACATGTGAGTTCTTATTTGCTTGAGAAGGAAAATGAGTTGACATCTCTGTCTATCCATTTCCAATCCCTCCAAGTGGTAAAAAGTCATGGGCCTCATGTCACATAGGAGAAGAGTCAGAAAAAGTAGCTGGATTGAGCCTATGATGTTCTATGTTATAAAACTGACATTTGTAATGTATTAGATATACTGTATTATTATATTTTAATGTAATTTAATTGTCCTAATGAAAGTTTTAGGCCAATTTAATAATCCGATGGTAGTTTCTACTGTTCATTATCAGCAGGAGGAATCAATTTTATGAAGGGAAATGAAAACTTTGGAGATGGGACTTAGATAAGGGTGAAGGAGATACAATGTGTTTTCTTTATGCATGTTCAGTGGGCCTGGATTATAAGGCATAATAGATCCTGGACATTTCTTGTAAACATTTCAGGTGAATTTACATAGAGGGCAGTATTACAGTGGAGGGCATCCTTGGAAAATCCAAATACTCCCATTTCAATTAGCAATAGTTCTCTATTTTAGCCCACTTTGTTTAGCAAGATTTTACCAAAAAAGTTGTTGGACTAATGGAATTGTCTGGTCATACTAGGTCACTGAGGTGAATGAAGGTGTTTGTAGTCCAGTGGAGTGGTGATAACTGAAGGATGGCTGTAACCAAGAGAAAGTAATTTTAAAACAGTCATCATTAGCCAGGCGTTGTGGCTCACACCTCTTATCCCAGCACTTTTGGAGGCCGAGGAGGGTGGATCACTTGAGATCAGGAGTTTGAAACCAGCCTGGCTAACATGGTGAAATGCCATCTCTACTAAAAATACGCGTGTCGGTAGTTCTAGCTACTTGGGAGGCTGAGGCAGGAAAATCGCTTGAACCCGGGAAGCACAGGTTGCAGTGAGTCGAGATGGTGCTACTGCACTTCAGACTGAGTGACAGAGCAAGACTGTGTTTCAGAAAGCAAACTTAAGACAGTCATCATCAAAAGAGGTAACAACAAAAACATATAGACATCAGGAGACGGGTCTTGAGTCTACATGTGGTAGCATCTGTGGGTACTCTCAGAAACTTGAGGAACATTAGAGGTGGACTAATGCCTGGCAATCATGCTGGCACAAGCTCATGCACACAAGCGATGGTTCCTGGAAGAATCATTGGTTCTGTTATATAGTTTGTCATTGATAAAGCCAGGCCATTTGTGGTATAATTGTTTAATGCCTGACTACACTCTAAGGTCTCCCACTGTTAGCTTCTCTTTTATTTTTCTCTAATTTTTTTGACTAACAGGATATAAATAAAAATAAATGATTAAGTATACACTCAATAAGTATGTGTCAAAGAAAGGGGAAAGTGTTAGGTAGATGAGAGAGGTAATATTGTATAGTGAATTATGACTTTGAATAGCTGAATAGACACAAGCAAATTACCTAACCTCTCTCTGCCTCCATTTCTTCATTTGTGAATTGGGTCTTATAAAAATGCTTAGCACATAGAATTGTTGGAAGAATTAAATCTTTTAATGTATGTAAAATACTTATATCAGTGCCAGTCATATAGAAAGCTCCAAACGTGACAGTTATTAGTATTATAATTGTTACTATTTTCATTATTACCAATATTTAATAAAATAATTATAGAAAATAATTGGCTAGAAATTTGTTAGTAGTGAAAGTTGAAACTCTTATTTTCTAAGACATTTTCATTAATTTTCACTATTTTTTTATTTTTATGTGTTTTATATTTTAGAGGCAATGTCTCGCTATGTTGACCTGGCTAGTCTCAAACTCCTGGCCTCAGGCGATCTTTCTGCCTTGGTCTACCAAACACTGGGGTTATAGGCATGAGCCACCACCCCCAGCCATACTACTTTTTCTTTGGTTCAAAATAATGTCACCTATGTTTCAACTATTCTGATTTTATTATACATATACAAAATTGTGTATGGAATGATATGTTACCTTACCTTATCTTTTCATCTCTCTTATGTATTTTAATGCCTAGAGATGTCCTCAAATTTGCTATTTCCTTAAATGCTGGGCTTTTTCTCATGCTTCCTTTGCATTCCTTTCTGTTTCTCTTATGTTGTTGAATGGAGGGTTTGCACAAATTATACTTGTAAACTCACAGGAAGTGAGTAAAGAGAAAATTATTATAAAATTTATATAATGATTATTTATATCTATGTCACTAATACAGGTTTAGCAATCATAACTTATACCATTGCATTAGTAATACTTACTGATCAAATAGAGAATTTGATGATTTTTCTCTTTATGTCTGAAAGTTTCTCTCTCACTATACTATATTAGATAAAACCAAACTGCAAGGGCTAGCAAGCCAGAATGCACTTCTTGGTTTTGGGAGAAAGAATGATGAACATTATATAGATGACACTTATTTTCTATCCATGTATGGATGTCCTGATGCAGAAGATTCCAGTTTGCTTGGAAAATGACATTGTCATGCTCCCAGCATACTCCCTGAAGAGACTGACTTTATATAGGCAGAGTTGGCAGTTCTTCGTATTATTATAAAACTTGTGATATTTGAGAAAGTTCAGATTTGATCAAAACATCTCCCCAATAATTATAACACCTCAAATTTCACCATTGATTTTTGTCCTAGGACATGATGAATTCTGTACCCCCAACCCTTTAAAATGTAAAGAATAAAGAGAGAGAAAGTGAGTTAATACATATGTTAAATAGTTATCCAGTTGTTCCCTAAAGTGACCAATACTTGGGAGTGAAATGCAATGGAGGTAGATGATAAAGAAGAAAGAATCTGGGCCTGTGGGTGAGGCAACTTGGTTTCTAATTTTGAGACTCCCACTTCCTTAGTAGACAACTTTTCCCAAATGCATTTACTGCTTTTAATGTTATTTGCTCATACATAGAGCACCTCTGGGTGCAAAATGGTGCCTGGGCTAGCATGGCTTTCAGTCTTGAGAAAATTAAGGCCCATTCAAAAAATGAAGATGAGCCCGTGTCAAAAGTCAAATGCTAGGGCGATGCAATAGATGATTCTCAAATGACTGGCAAAAGCATATAGTAATTAAAAGGATAGAGGATCAATATGAACAGAAGGATTATAGAGATAGGATCTGAGAAATCTGTGAATTATTCTCTGAGGTCTGGGAAAGAGTATATTGTGAGCTAGTAAAATACATTTATGAGGTAAGACATTTGGTATAAACTTGGGATACAAACTTTTTATTACTCATTTGAAATAATTATAATGAGGGAATTTAGTTTTATGATCTCATTAAAATTCCTGATAGCTTGTATAGAATCTACACTTCTATCTTCATTCAGTTAGTTAGCCAAAAGTTAGCATTTGCTGTTTAACTCAGGATTTATACAGGAAAGAAATTCTTGGGAGAGCTAGTTGTTTCTCTGTGGTTTAATAATATTTTTTAAAAAGATTATTTTTAAACAATGCCAAATGAGGCCATCGATTTTTGTTTCAAACTAAATTTTGTTGCAAGCAACTAAAGTCCATTCTCTGATAAAAATGAAGAATTCCCTTTTCAGCTGATAAGGCACAGAGTGTTTATCTTTGGATGGTCATAGAAAGAAGCTGGCTTGGGCTATCCATCTGCTTTTATGAGGTTTTGTTAACACAAAGGGACAATGAGGCTGAAAGTGGTTTTTAACTTAACTGATTCCCCCTTATCATATCCGACATCCTTTCATGAAGGAAAATAAAAGTCAGGTGGATGTTAAATTAGATGCACATTTGTAAAATAAAAACAAATGTGGGAAATGGTAGGTTTCTCCTTTCATTCTCAGGAGCTATATGAGAATGAACGTTGCTTGTGATTTCAACAAATAAAGGTCACTTTATCTCCCTGGCTTTGATGGCATGTGCTTAGCACAGCACATGCGCAAGGAGAGAAACACAGGCATTATTTCCAAATCAATTCATTTAAAAACCCTCCTTGACAATCATCTCAATGGTCCATGTTGTCTTCCGTAGCCAAAGAGTGTGATATAGTTATTGTGTGGTGAGGGCAAACACCATAGAAGAGGATCTCATTTCCATTCTAACAGTTTGCTCTGGGTTGTACATAGACCTCAAACATTTTTACATGTTAAAAAATTACAATGTTTCAAAACCATTGACTATTTTAATGATAAATTCAGTTTTATTTTGGAAGTGAAATCCATTCTCTGATTATGTGATCGTTGCATGTGTATTTCAGGATGGGAGAAACAACTTCAATGGTTACCTTGTCTATAGTATTAGAATCCCTTCTAAGAATCCTTAACAGGTGTTTCTTCAATACTTGTTTGAACAACTTGACTAAGAGGGAGTCCCTAACCCCAGAGTCATTTGATCCCAATGTGTACAGCTCAGTTTGATAGGCAACCACTCTTTGGCTGAACATTCTCTTAATATACATGGATTAGCAGTAGCTTTTACAACACAAACAGTGCTCTGTCCACATATTAGTGCTTCAAATATTTGAAGAAGTCCTCTTTATTTTATTTTTCTTAGCTTTCTCTTTTATTGACATTATCACCTGCAGTAACTTTTAATGAAGAGACTTGATTTCTAGCCTTCTTATCATCCTGGCTATTCCCCTGTGGATTTGACTTACTATATCAATATTCTTATAAATACTTTATCCAGAACTGAACACTGTAGTACAGATGTGAGCAGATGAATACAGAAAATAGGAAAGCCTGACTTAGGTAGTATTTTATTAATGTAAATTAATGCTGGTTTACATAACAGTCATATTGTGTGACTTGTAGTTAGCAAAAGTCTTGACATTTGTTTCCAATCTGATCTGCTGATATGTACTTTCAGATACGTAAAAGAATCTAAGTATAAGAGTTAACATTATTTCTACTTAAATTTTAATTTGTCTTTTGGGCCCTACATTTCCTACTTACATGTGCTGTATACTTATGACCCTGCCTTCTAGGACTTGAACTATAGCATCGATTGCAAATGTCACAGGCAATTGTCATAGACAGAATTTTCAAATAAAATAAATCACTATATATTTCCTTGTCAATAGTCATAGCAATGTGCTCCCATCTTGTGGACTTCCTCTGCTTCCTTAATCTTCCCTAAGACTTTAGGCTTTTCCAGTCATGTTTCAGCTCAAGTCATGGACAGACTGGAGGGAGCTTCAAGAACTAAGACTTGCCCCTTTCTCCTCAACTCAGAGACTTTGGTAAGTATTCTAAGTATTCAAATAGAAAGTAAAATAAGGAAAGGGATGAATTTAATTCCACTACAGCTCTTAAGACAAATAATTATTAACAGTTCCAAGTAATGAGATTAAGTTTTGAACAAACATTGGAATTATATATTGTATTAGTCCATTTTCATACTGCTATGAAGAAATACCTGAGACTGGGTAATTTATAAAGCAAAAGAGGTTCAACGTACTCACATTTCTACATGGCTGGGGAGGCCTCACAATCATGGCAGAAGGCAAAGGAGGACCAAAGGCACATCTTACATGGTGGCAGGCAAGAGATAGTGTACAGAGTAATTGCCCTTTATAAAATCATCAGATCTCATAAGATTTATTCACTATCACCTCCCACCATGTTCATCCCATGACATGTAGGGATTATGAGAACTATAATTCATGATGAGATTTGGGTGGGGACACAGTCAAACCATTTCATGTATCCCAGTTAAAGTCCTCCTCCTCCCCCTCCCCTCTCCCCTCCCTTCCTCCTCCTCCTCCTCCTCCTCTTCCTCCTTCTTCTTCCTGTTCTTTTTCTCCTCCTCCTCCTCCTCCTTCTTCTTCTTCTTCATCTTCGTCTTCATCCTTCGTTCTTCTTCTTTTTCAAATGAGGTGTTTAGAAAACTACTTATCACTTCTGGAGTGTTGGGAGAAAAATGGGAAGACCAATGGCTTGGGGCAGGACCTGCATGGTGAAGGAGACAGGCTATGTGCAAATTGCCAGATTGGGGAGGGCCAAGAGTCTCAGTAACAGAAATTCAGAGGGGTTCAGAGTGCTGTAGAGAGCTCTGAAACACAACGTTCAGGAACAAGGTTAAATTCAGCCATGTTCTAACTTTGTCAGGAACTAAACATTGTGAATGAGATCTTAAATAAATTCCATAATTTTTTGAGATCTCCTTTCTCTGAATTGTTTTTATGAAACTCCTCACTTTAGATGCTCTTAGTTAGTACCAACAGGACCATTATATTGTATATTTAGTCCAAAGATAATTTTTCACTTTGATGAAAAAAAATCAGATAATCTCTATGGAAATCTCCTCAAAATATTAGATATATTATTTGGAAACTGGTCATTAAGCACATTGTTTGAAATAGGGTAGGGTGATAAGCAATATGGGACACAGTAAATTCATAAAACTCATGCTTTCTGCACTTTGTGAACTGGATCTGAAGATTAATCCAAAAGAAAGTGTGCTGAAATATTTGTGCACCTTATGAATAACTATAATAACTATAATAGTGTTCTATGGAGACCACTTTAAAGAATAATGTTCACTAGAGTAAATGGGTTTTAATCTGCTTATAAGAATGTAAATCCAATCAATTTATAATCATACCAGATATGATTATGAGGCTATAAGATTGAGAGGCAGGCAAATATATTGAAAAAAAATGTGTCTTTCCTTTTCAATTTAGAAATCATTTTCTTCCATCTTAAAAGGCTAAAGCTGTATTTATGGACTTCTTATATCTAAGGCAATTGCAAATCTTAAAAGTTTAAATGATCCCAAATTTGGCTTCAATATTCAAACTTCAAAGTTCTGTAGATCAAAAATGGCCTCTGAGAAACTCCTGCAAAGTACTATGCTAAATAATATTGCCGGAAGTGGACTACGGATAAGGAGGTGTGGACAGAAGATTCAAAAATCATGATGTTCAAATGGATTCGATATCGCTCATCTAAGGATATCGTTAGGTATCCTTTCTAAATTCCGTAATAATTACTTCTATCTCTTTCAACAAAGTAATGAGGAATGGAATTGGGAAGAACAGAAGGCCATTCTGAGCACCATATGCTTGGTGACTGCATGGGTGTCCTTTCTTTGGATGGCTGTTCAGCCTCAACACTTGAAACACTCACTCAAACTTGAAAGCAATTACCATGGTATTTCTGAACTTTAAATTCCTAGTAGGCTTTAGATTATATCCAGCACATCTATTTCTTAGTACAACGACATGATGTACTTCTGAATTTACATGCATTTAATTAGGTGCAAAGTGAGAGATCACATTAATGTGTAGGCTCCCTGTGGCAGAAGAGTAAGTGTGTGAAAGAGTTCAAAAATAAATTTTCTATTAGCTGAGAAAGTGGGAGTCTCTCTCACCTACATGAATCAGTGCCAGGCTTATGAGGAAGGATTGTATCCTAGTGAGTAGAGAGATCCTGAGAACAGAGTCGTTCTGGTTTATCTTCCAAGTTCTAGGCAAGATCCCTAAAGGAACATAACTGCAATGTTGTGCCTACTCTGTTACTAGGCTACAGCACATAGTGGTGCACCTCAGAAAATGTGTGGTCTTCCTTTGCCTTTTATAATATGCCTGTGTAGAAAGGGATGAGAAGCCCTGAAGCATAATTGAAAGACTACAGACAAGTTTTGAGTTCTATCCTTGCCAATATAGTCTTGTGTCTGTTACTAAACATCTACAGACCTCAGCATCTTCATTGACAAATGGTGATGTTAATCCTTACCTCATGCCTGTGTAAGTGAGCATTAAATGACACAGTAGATGCCGTATCTGTCTGAGAGCCAGATGTGCATCATATCACCACTTTTTCAAGTTCTTTGTCTGGAAAACTTTTCTTTAGTTTTTCTACATGTGCATGCCTCCAGTCAAATTTATCCTCCATGATGACATCTTTGTTTCCACAAAGTCTCAGGGGTTTTCTCTCGGGAGAGCAATGAATAGTCTCCTCACAGCATTGTCAAGATTTATTTTATTTGAGTTACTTATTCTTATAGCCATCTTCCTTTCTGGGCTGTTAAATCCTTGTCATGCAGCCAATTTCCTCCTCCTTCTAATCACACCCACTGCCAGTCCCCAGTCACTTCTCCATTCGGTCAAAGTTCTTTCTTGGTGAAATGAGGAGGATGGAAATTTGCATATAATAGAGGCACAAGCTAGCTCCTGACAAATTAATTTACATTTCCTTTGCTTGCTTTCTTCCTCTTTGTATTTTTCAGCTCAGATCTTCAGTCCTTCTTACCTTTTTCGGAATTTGCTCTCTGGATACATCCAGTGCATTTGTCAGTGAAATTATTGTTCTGTCTCCAGTCAACTTCTGACCTATCAAAAATCAGCTGGTGCATGTTCCTATTTACATTAATCAAACATATGATGTTTTATATTACTTACCAGAAGAGGAACAATTATAATGCACTTAATAAAATTAGTGGGGGAGGATCTATTCATTATCAAAAAATGAGAAACACACATCTGCCACCTGTGTCATCTTCCTCTGAACTGCCCTTCAGCTTATAGGAAAGTCATTTCCACTAGATTTGGCATATGAATGGAACCAGATTGTGAACCCCTTGCCCTTCTCGTTTTTTGTTTTATTTTGAGACAGTCTCTCTCTGTCACTCACCCAGGCTGGAGTGCAGTGGCACGATCTCAGCTCACTGCAACCTTTGCCATTCAGGTTCAAGCAATTCTCCTGCCTCAGCCTACCAAGTAGCTGAGATTACAGGCACCTGCCACCATGCCCGGCTAATTTTTGTATTTTTAGTAGAGATGGGGTTTCATCATATTGGTCAGGCTAGTCTTGATCTCCTCAGCTCATGACCCACCTGCTTCGGCCTCCCAAAGTGCTGGGATTACAGGTGTGATCGCTCATCTAAGGATATTGTTAGGTATCCTTTCTAAATTCCATAATAATTACTTCTACCTCTTTCAACAAAGTAATGAGGAATGGAATTGGGAAAAACTACACCTGGTCTCATGTTCTTTATAGTATTATTTTTCCTAGGGAATAGGAGTTGGGCATGGCAGGACCGTGATCAAAAAGAAATGGCATCATCAGAAAATCCGCAGTTTTGAGAGAACTACAATAGTTTCAATATTTAGTTTGATATTTTCTCATTAGCTGTTGTTTCAGTACAACCATGGGTTTAGATGGCACAATAAACTTTGTCTCGGTGATTTTCCACACCCCGTGTTTTCTTAGTGTCTTTCCATCCCACACCCTCATTCTCTAATTGGAACACCTTCCAGTTTTCAATTTCCAGCTCCTGGTAGACCTCACTAGCAAGCCCACAATTAGGAAAGTAGCAAAAGAAAACAAAACCTGAACTGATGTCTGAACCTAACTGTATTCATTCGTTTTCACCCTGCTGATAAAGACATACCCAAAACTGGGAACAAAAAGAGGTTTAATTGAACTTACAGTACCACATGGCTGGGGAGGCCTCAGAATCACTGCAGGAGGCAACAGGCACTTCTTACATGGCAGCAGCAAGAGAAAAATGAGGAAGAAGCAAAAGCGGGAACCCCTGATAAACCCATCAGATCTCCTGAGACTTATTAATTGTCACAAGACTAGCATGGGAAAGACCAGCCCCCATGATTCAGTTACCTCCCCCTGGGTCCCTCCTCCAACACATGGGAATTCTGGGAGATACAATTCAAGTTGAGATTTGGGTAGGGACACAGCCAAACCATATCATTAATTTGTTCTAGGAGACATTGAATTTTAAAAGTAGAATTTAGGGAGGAAGGGCAAAGCTGGGTCCAGTAATCATTTGACTGGAATCAAGACACCTGCGTTCAGGATCGCAACACAGTTTCTAGGAAGATAGATGAGGAATCTGTCCAAGTCACCCAATCTGTCTAGATTTTTCTTCTGTAATGTTTAAAATGAGGAGATACACATAAACCATTTCTTAAAAAATCTCTCTCAGCTCAAAGATGTTGTAAGTTTATAAATCACTAAACATCATAACACAATGATGTCATGTGAAGTAGACATTTCAAGGTAAGAGTCTCTTTTTAGCATTCTCAAATCCTTTATCAAGGTGACCATATACTCTGTTTATGTGAGACTAGTTCACACAAGATTCCTACAAAGTCTCAACTAATAGTCCTAAGCAAGTATGCAAAGTCATACATGATTTTATGAGTGGACATGTAACACGATACAGGTTGATATTTTAAGTGATATCACTGAAAGAATGTGCTCTGCACATTCAAAGTGCCTGAGAAATGTCTTAAGAGATTTTTTTTCTATTTTATTCTATTTTATATATATATATTTTTTTTAAACAGAGTCTTACTCTGTCATCCAGGCTGGAATGTAGTGGCACAATCTCGGCTCACTGCAAGCTCTGCCTTTTGGGTTCACACCATTCGGATTCACACCATTCTCCTGCCTCAGCCTCCCGAGTAGCTGGGACTACAGGCGCCCACCACCATGCCTGGCTAATTTTTTGTATTTTTAGTAGAGATGGGGTTTCACCGTGTTAGCCAGGATGGTCTCGATCTCCTGATCTTGTGATCCGCCCATCTTGGCCTCTAATTTTATGTTCTTATATAACCAAGATCTTGGTGAATGGTACAAGGGAGCAAAGTAAAAATATTAACAGACTTAAAAATCCAAATCCTTGTAGTTTATTCCATATTTGTTCCGTGCCACCAGTTTTGTTTGATTGTTTGTTTGCTTGTTTTTTAGAAGTGGGAAGTGCAGTCTTTATTGTTATTTTTTTTAATTATACTTTAAGTTCTGGGATAAATGTGCAGAGCTTGCAGGTTTGTTACATAGGTATACACGTGCCATGGTGGCTTGTTGCACACATCAACCTGTCATCTATATTGGGTATTTCTCCTCATGCTATCCCTCCCCTAGCCCCCCATCCCCTGACAGGGCCCAGAGTGTGATGTTCTCCTCCCCGTGTCCATGTGTTCTCATTATTCAACTCCCACTTATGAGTGAGAATATGCAGTGTTTGGTTTTCTGTTGCTGTGTTAGTTTGCTGAAAATGATGGTTTCCAGCTTAATCCATGTCCCTGCAAAGAACACGAATTCATCCCTTTTCATGGCTGCATAGTATTCCATGGTGTATATGTGCCACATTTTCTTTATCCAGTCTATCACTGATGGACATTTGAGTTGGTTCCAAGTTTCTGCTATTGTGAATAGTGTTGCAATAAACACATGTGTGGATGTGTCTTTATAGTATCATGATTTATAATCCTTTGGGCATATACCCAGTAATGGGGTTGCTGGGTCAAATGGGATTTGTGGTTCTAGATCCTTAAGGAATTGCTACAGTGTCTTCCACAATGGTTGAACTAATTTATACCCCCACCAACAGTGTGAAAGTGTTCCTATTTCTCCACATCCTCTCCAGCATCTGTTGTTTCCTGACTTTTTAATGATCACCATTCTAACTGGTGTGAGACAGTATCCCATTTGGTTTTGATTTGCATTTCTCTTATGATCAGCGATGATGAGCTTTTTTTCATGTTTGTTGGTTGCATAAATGTCTTCCTTGAGAAGTATCTGAGATTTTTTTAAATTAGAGAATGTCCTTGAATTATTTTCTATCTGCAAATTTGTAATCAAAATTTGGTATACTTTGTAAATCACAGTAAAATATTGTTGTTTTTCATTCTAATTAAAATGTACACTTTATCAACTCATTATTTGGAAATGGTAATGAAGTACTTAAATTAAAATCAAATCATTCACCTGTGGCACATGCTACCATGAAGTGTGAAGTAGACTTTTTCTAGCCTGATTGTCACTTTGCATCATACACAGCTTAGGGAAAACACAGCCCTATCTAGTGTTATGAATTTTCAAGGTCCTCTTCAAAATGTAAGTTTTTATTTTACTTTAAGATTTTGTTTATGTTCTAAACTTTCTGTGCTTATTCAAATCTGCAAACTGTGTAGAAGTATAATTTTGATTAATTTTTAAAGAGCTAGTAGTTTTATTTGAAGAAAAAAAGGACAGGAAAGGAGAATTCCAATTAGACCTGTTTGCACATAGGGTTAATTTATATTTTCTTTGCTTATTTATTTAACTATTTTATACGGTTTTTTGAAGTACAGGATGGGAGAGAACAGCATGCAGATTGTGGTCACTTTATGAAAATCAACCGGCCGGGCACAATGGCTCAAGCCTGTAATCCCAGCACTTTGGGAGGCCGAGACGGGCGGATCACGAGGTCAGGAGATCGAGACCATCCTGGCTAACACGGTGAAACTCTGTCTCTACTAAAAAAAAAACAACAAAAAAAAAACAAAACAAAACTAGCCGGCCGAGGTGGCAGGCGCTGTAGTCCCAGCTACTCCGGAGGCTGAGGCAGGAGAATGGCCTAAACCCGGGAGGCGGAGCTTACAGTGAGCTGAGATCCGGCCACTGCACTCCAGCCTGGGCGACAGAGCAAGACTCCGTCTCAAAAAAAAAAAAAAAAAAAAAAAAGAAAATCAACCGTATTCAACTGAAAATCTACACACTTCTGAATGTGGAGTCTTCCCCCAAAGCCTTGTGTTGGCAGCTGGAAGTGACAGTCTATTTTCTGTTATAGTGACAGCTTGAGTGGAGATGGCTTTACTTTAAGAAGCCTATTTTCCTGATTTAAAGAAAACTTGCCTTTGGCCAAAATCATCTCCAGTGGAGCTCCCTGGGGAAGGGGGGGAGGGAGGGGCTTATTAATCTCAAAGTCGCAATCCAGAGAATCCAACCTGAACTTTTGCCTCAGAAAGCCACGTGTTTCCTCGGCTGCAAATGCAGTCTGATGCTCCACTGAGGCAGAAACCCTAAGCTCTTTCCTTGCCATTGCTGATGGAAGGGGGCAGCTGGGGTTATCCCTTGAATGTTTTATAGCTGACCTACTCTCATCTTACTCTAAAGATACCCCCTGCAAATTTACAGGACATGACATAAGAGAGAGAGAAAAAAGAACACACAGAAAGAAAATCCTCAACTGTTTAAAAATGATCCACTGATTAGATGAAAATTTCATTAATTCTTCTACCAGAATCTAAAATCTAAAACCTAAAATCACTTCAAAAGTTAAAAAAAAAGAAAAATTTTCAAGATTTGAAATACATGGACTTAAGAGTGCTGAGAAGAAGATGAAAGAAAGAAGGAAAGAGTGAATATGAGAAGGAAGGCTTTGAGTCATATAATATATAAACAGAGGATTGGGAAAAATAGTTGTCATTCATGGAAAGCATGGGTCAGGATAGAGAACAGGCTTTTCGCCGAGATCCACTCAGGGCCCTGAAATGTTCTGGGGCAGCCCTGCACCGTGGTGGGTTGGGTAGGGCATGAGCACCTCCACCTGGTGCAACCAGTGCCTCCTGCACAATCCTCTCCAAACAGTGCTCCCAGCAGACACAGCCTTTGCAATGCAAACCCTTGCTTGTCTCGGACTGAGATGTTCATTGTCAGATGCTCAATACTTTCCTGATTGACCTTCAATTAGTAGTGGCTCCAAACCCTTTAGCTTTCAGTTTCACTTTCCCTTTTACCCCATCCCCTGTGCTCTCTCCATCAAATGGTTAGTGATCTGGAAACAATTAAAGGTACTGGGAGACTGGATGTTATTAAGGGGCACTTTGCCAAGCGGACTTTTAAAAGACTATAGTTACTTTCTGACACATGGCACTAACAAATTCTGATCAAGGGGTATTCATTTTCTAAAACAGAGGATAGCCTGTCCTAAGTTTTTATCTGCTGCAATCCTCTGCTATTGTGTGGCTTATACGGACACTATCAATATTCACAATGCAGTCTGTTATTGAACATAGGTTAATTTTTTGTATTGGAGGCTGAGATCTTTGCCATTCCCTCTTCACATTTTTTTTCATGTGATTCTAATTTTCCTACCTTATGTGAAAAGAATACCCAAATAATGGTTCTAGGAGGTTTCTGGGACTGTAGTTAGCCTGCTGTCTGTTGAAGTTTTAAATACCATTTAATTTGACTCAATTTAATACATATTCTCTTTGAACATCTAACACTTAGCCTAGCAGACGCCAAGTGCCATTAGCATCAAAAGAAGTAACCTCTGCCCCTAGAGATTGACCATCCATTTAGTGAAATAAGGCATAGTCACAAAATAAACAGTAAAAGGAGGATTTGAGTGAACATTCAAATACATGAAAAAATGCTGTATTTTAATGAATGTGTGGTTGAATATGCTAAAGATGGCTCTATAAAAGCATGATACTCTGGCTTCAAGAAGAGTCATCTCACTGTATCCATGAGTGCTCAGTGATATCAGAAGTGTTATGCTTCCTTCCAGCTCCCCACTTTGAGTGTCACTGACAAATTGGATATGAAACACACAAAGGAGGGTAAGCAATATGACAAGGAGTGTGTCTCCAAAGAGGAAACCTGGCAGAAACCGAGGGCACTTGGCCTCCAAGTGACAAAACTAAGCTGAAGGAGGATAACTGCTGCCAATCATTTAAATATTTATTTTTGAGAAAGATTGTTCTCTATTGCTGCACACAGTAAAACTAAAACAAATGGGAAGAAATTACAAATCAACCAAATTTATTTCAATATATTATAGTCTTTCAAAAAACTAATAGCAAAACTATATACCATAAATTTGTTTCATATTTTAGATTAAAAACAACCAGCTACATTTTTATAGTCTGTGTTGAGTATTATTTGATTTTATAGATTTTTAAAATATATAACAGAATTTCTAAAACATAGTGTTTCATCCCTGTAGTAAATGGCAGAACTAAGAATTAAACGATGTCTTCTGGTGCTAAATCCTTAATTGAGCCATCACTGGTACTTTGGATTCATGCTAAAGGGGAGGTTTGCTCTCTGTCACTGAAGGAATTCAAGAAGACACAGCAGGCCCAGCTGTGGGGGTTCTTAATTGGGTAGGAAATTTTGCTGGAACAATATCTCAACACTCCTGCAGCTCTAAGACTTTTAAAAAAAAATGTTAACTGTAGAATGTTCAAAGTAATTCATAAGACAATTTCTGTTAAAGTTGTTCATGGCCAATAACTTATGTAAGTTACATTCGGTGAATCCTTTCCTCGTTTGAAAGTCCGAGTTTTCCAGTACTTCTGTCTGTAAGAAGTCCAGCTGGGCTTCAAGGTGGTAGACTTATTCCTTACTTTAAGTTTCTAATAGACACTTAGTGATATTTCTGCCTTAGTCATTAGACAACATCATTCCTTTCAGAGCCTGAAGAGAACTGAAGGCTGTAATTTCTGGGATAGTAATTCTTTCTCTCTTGTATCCTGATCATTTTTCTGCAAACCCAATAATACATCAGCAGTGCTTTTGACTCTTTAGAGGCTTAACATGTGTACTTAGACTCACAATGAATCAATAACTACCAATCTCAATAAGGACTTTGTCTTACTTTTTAATTTGTCTAACATTTAGCCTACACTATTTTCTTAGAGTTGCCAGTGCCTTCTCCCGTTGGAGATTGAGATTAACCACCCAAATCCACTACACTTTACATTCCTGGTCTATTTTGGGGTGCTTATGAGATGCTCTAAGTGCATCAGAAAGCAAGGAGCAATGAACAGCTACTAAATGTTTCATGACTTTGCAGTCCAGGAAGTTGGTGGAAGCATTTCTGCATCAAAGCACAAATTCACATTTGGGGGAAGAAAAAAAGAAAGAAAGAAAGTATCGTTTGTACCCATACATGTGTAAAACAGCAATTAAACCCGATAAGTACTTCAGTTGGGATTTAGGGCCGCATCTAACAGTGCAGGATGTTTGCTGGATACCTTGATTGCAGGAGACTTTGATGAGTTTCTCATCCTACTGCTAGGTGGCTTATGATTAGATTAGTTATCTGAGTGGAAAGAGAGATAGATGAGTTTTCTAAGATATAACAGGAATGATTTAGAAGGCTTTTACATGAGGGTAACGCATACTGAAAAGTCTTAATCAATGACACAAAACTGTTACAGAAACTAGCATTGTGCCTGGAAAAAAGAGCAAAAGGATGCGAAGGGCTTTTTCATCAGTGTTTAGACTGTTTGCATTCCAAAGGCAGAACTAGGATAAGCAGAAGATAAAAAGAGAAATATTCTATTTCAACATAAATCGTTAATTATAACAGTAAAACACTGAATTAGCTCCCCCTGAGCTTGCAATCCCTGATGTACGGAGCCTAACCTGGAGGAATGCAAATCTGGAAAGTAGAGGGGGATGCTGAAAGATGGGGAAGTAGGTCAAGGCGACTGCCAAAGCCTTTTGTGCCTGAGTTGAGGATTCATATTATCTTCCTGCAAGGCCAAATTTAGTGCAGAATGCTGCTTGATGGGCACATAATTAACACGACCCAACTGCTTAAGGAAACAGCAGCCCACGTGTCCTCGAGCTCTTCTCTCAGACAGGGGAGATTTTTCAAGTAAATGGAAGGAGCTCCTGAGCTGATACATAAAGTTCACAGGCTGATCTCTGGTAACTCTTTCTCCTCTGACTTTCACTTTTATTTTAGGTTCCTTCCCAGTCTGCCATCTTTATTTAGCCCAACAGACCCTTTCTTAAGTATCTTGGTGAGCTATGCTCAGTAACACAATAAGACCTCATGTGTGGGCTCAAACCTTAACTGACATGTAAGTTAACATTTTGGACTGAGATAAATAATATATTTTCTGGAAATCACGTCCTCTCCAACCAGGGTTAGCTCCTGGAGGGGCTACCTTCAGTATAACACTTGAAGACAACTAATTAAACATGACATTCACCAATTCAGAAAATTTCTCCTGGGCTGAGCCCCCAGTGTCTGATTTTGGTTTCCTTATTTTTGCTAGTATTCGTTTGTGTTCACATTATTGGTGTCTTTGTAGTCCCTTTTAGCTCTGTTTTGATTTCTTTCCAAGATGATTTTCCTTATATTTATTCCCTAAGGAACAAACATAGCAGTTAGGTGGAGAAGAAAAAAAAATCTACATCCTGCTTGCCTTATACCTACTCTTGCAGCAACATGCCTCTGACTTGGTGATTTTAGCTGGTGCTTCGTGTCAAATCTGGCACTATGTCTGTTGTGCTCATTCTCCTCTTCTCTAAGAGGAATGGAGGGAACAATCATCATTTATGATTTGGGTGAAAGTGCAATGTCCTTCAGCTCTATCATTTTTCTCGTCACTGTTACCAACTTGCCTTTTTCCTCTGCATCCTGGGAAATGTTTTTAAGTTTTTGCTGCACACCACTGGTTTAATTTTCAACGTTGTCAAATATATCTTCCCATTTTCAATTAGAGTTTAAACTCCATTAGTGCAACAGAGGTTTCTTTGCATTTTCCAATAGTACACCCTATTTTAAATCTTTTATTAAATATAAAAGTTGATATTTATTGAGAATCATATATACCAATCCAGACACTAAAATAAATAACAAGTATTACTTATGAGTGTTACGCTGTATCTTCCTTCTCCCACTATTGTACTTTCATCTGTGAGCCTTTTCTTTATATCACGTTCTACTTTTCTATAAAAATTCTGTTTTAAAACAGTTTTTACTTTTCTGTAGAGGCCATACTCTTATATACTATTAAGAACTTGTAAATATTTTATGTAAATATTTTTGGAGCAAAAATCATAGAATTGTAAGATTTTTCAGAGGTCTGTTGTTCCTCTTTGTCACTATGATAACATTCTTTTTCTTGTGCCACAACATTTTTCAGAAGCTTCTTTTCTGGTTGCTTATTTGCACCTGCGTGAATCTGTCTGAGTATCAGTTTCCCCATGCTGCCTGGTCCCCACTCTTAGCTCCCTGAAGAGGAGTGCTTAGATAACTTACAATATATAGAACGCTGTTTTCCTTAGGTTATTCATTTCTCTTGTTCTATTGAGACTAACCTCCAGAGTGCAAAATATAACTATCCACACTTTTCTTATGTATGTGACACCGTGTTACAATTATGGATAGGCTTAAAAAAATATGATGGGAAAGTAGGCTCCTGAAAAATCTCAAAAATCAGCACTTGGACAGTGGAATAATCCATGCCCAGTTATATATTTGGTGCAGACGCTCATCTGTAAATCAGGGGAGAGTGCAGAGAGTGCATGAGTTTCATGTGTCTCTCTTTGGGTATTTGGGACAGCAGACTTGGTAGATTTCACCAAGTCAAGAACAGAAATGTCAGTGATTATTTTTTTCTCCAGTTAGCCTTACTTCTTTCTTGGCTTTCTCCTCAGTGAATTTGCTTTTCTATTTTCTCCATCTTCATGAGTATTCTGGTTAGAATGTTGGGAAGTATATCTGAACTCTTTGCTAGGTAGCATTTTAAACCATTAGCTTTCCACCCCAATTTCTCTAGGCAATACTGACAAGCTGTAGAGGTGAGTTGAGAAAAAGGACAAATCAAAAGGTCAACAAAATATATCCCAAGATTAGAGAATAAGACATATGAGTTGAGGTATAAGGGATGAAATTTATACAGTCTACAAAAGAGAGGTCTCCAAGGTAGGGTCTCTATGACATGATCTATAAATATCATCAAGGTAACAAAATAAACAAAGCAAATTATTTACAGTCACAAAAGATAATAAGACAAGAATGATTGCCTGAATCTAAGTGAAGGAAAGTTTACAATAGGTTATAAAAAGAGTTTTAGCTGAAAGCAAAACACCAAACAATAAAACTAACACAAAAGTTAAGATCTATCACAGACTGGAGGGTAAAATATAGTTTAAAAAAACTCACAGGAATAGGCAAGAAATGCATATACATTTAAAAGACATATGATTGTCAAATATTCATTGTAAAAATTAAGGCGAAATCTTGGCATTTTCTGCTCCCTAGTTGTAGAGTCTTTGACAAGCTATTTTAAATATGTGTAATTAGAATAACATCAATTGTTTTTATAAATATTGTTCCAATCATATCTTTAAAATGATTTTCCATTGATTCTGTAACCATTTCAAGTCATAACCTTGACAAGGATATGATCTTATCATACTCTTTTCTGTCACCATCAACTTTTCAAATTAAAAGCATATATCTCAGTACGAAACCCCTGGACTCCACTCATTTCATTATTTCTTGCTATCTGATTTCCCCTCTTACTTTTCTGCTAGGATTTCTGTTTTCACTAATGAGCTCTTACTTTTCAAATGGAATGACATACTGTCACTGCTATTTTTACACGACCAATCTGAAGCACTTGATGGTATTGACCAACACTTGTTTCTTCAAGGCTCTTTTTGTTTGCATTCTATTCTCCTCACGGCATTCCTAAATCTCTGTATGTTTCTTCTTTATCCTTTCAATAATATGGATGTAAGCCTTAAAGGATCATTGCATAGATACAAATGAAAAAAAAAATGCAAGGTTGGGTGCAGTGGCTCATGCATAATCTCAGCACTTTGAGATGCCAATGCAAGAGAATCATTTGAGCCAGGAGTTCTAAACCAGCCTGGGCAACATAGAAAAACCCCAGCTCTACAACAATTTTTTTTTTTTTTTAATTAGCTGGGTGTGGTGGAGCATGCCTGTAGACCCAGCTACTCAGGAAGCTGAGGCATGAGAGTCACTTGAGTTCAGGAGTTTGAGACTACAGTGAGCCATGATCATGCACTGTACTTCAGCCTGGGTAACACAATGAGACCCTGTCCCAAAAAAAAAAAAAAAAGCACAAAAAATTTCTTAGCAAAGCACCTTGAAGAGAGAACAGAGAAAATATTACCTTGGTCAATTTTAGTTAATCTCTCCATTCATAAAGGCATGTTTAGATCTCTCCTCTTTCTAGAGCAAGCTCTCCATAGATAATCTCATCTCTTTTTGTGTTTTCATTTACCACGAATAAACTGAAGATCTCTTATCCATAAGTCTCAACCTCTCTTCTGAACTGCAAATCCATGGTTTGAAACTGCTTTCTTTATACATTTAATGAGATATTCCAAAAGCATATCAATTTTATTTATTTTTATTTATTTATTTTTCTTTCTTTCTTTCTTTCTTTTTTTTTTTTTTTTTTTTTTTTTTGAGATGGTCTTGCTGGGTCACTTAGCCTGAAGTGCAGTGGCATGATTTCAGCTCACTGCAATCTCTGCCTCCTGGGTTCAAGTGATTCTCAAACCTTAGCCTCCAGAGTAGCTGGAATTACAGGCGTGCATCACACACCTGACTACTGGCTACTTTGTTCACTTATAGTAAAGACAGGATTTTGTCATGTTGGCCAGGCTGGTCTGGAACTCCTCACCTCAAATGATCTGCCTGCCTCCGCCTCCGAAAGTGCTGGGATTCAGGCATGAGCCACCATGCCCAGCCATGCACATCAATCTTAATACAAACAAAATTGGATTGTTGGACATCTCCCTGTCTACTTCAGCCAATTCTGTACCTTGAGATACCTTGGCAGTGATACTATTACCTGTCTATGGTAACCAGTAATCTAAACAGAAAACCTCAGCTGTCTTTGATTCCTGTTCCTTTCTTAGTCCGTGTGTCCCAGGCATTACCACCACCTGCCAATTTTTCTCCAGTCATGTGACATGGGTCACATTTACCTTCACAGTTCCTCAGCCATGGACCTAATTAACCTAGTTCAGATTATGATCTTTTTTCTGCACAGAACCAAAAGAACCACCCAGACATTCTGTTGCTGCCTAGCTTCTCCTCATTGTAATCCCCTCTTCACATTACCTCTAGAGAGAGCTTTGTAAGTTTTGTAAAACACCAACCTATTCATATTACATTTCTGCTTAAAAGCCATCTTTGGCTTCACATCACCTGGTGTGTAATTCCAAAATTCTCAGAATCGAAAACAAAAACAAACAAAAAACTATCATAGTTTACTTCTAAGCTGTCTTTCGAGATTTCTCTTCTGCCACCCTTCTGTACTTAGCACCTACTAGACATAATAATGTTGAGCATTACCTGTCCTTTCCTCCATGCTTCTGGAAAAGATTGTGCGTTTCCCACACTGACTTGTCCCAGACTCAACACAGTTTCCAAATTTCATGGGACAGGAATAACCAAGACCCCCAGCTCCATTTCTCTCTTACTTGAAAGGTACTTGACAAATGAGTGAACTTTCTCTCTCTTTCTTTTCTCTTTCTCTCTCTTTCTTTCCTCTCTCCTTCCTTCCTTCCTTCCTTCCTTCCTTCCTTCCTTCCTTCCTTCCTTTTTTCTTTTTTTTTAATGGAGTTTTGTTCTTTTTGCCCAGGCTGAAGTGCAAGATGGGCTCACTGAAAACTCCTCCTCCCAGGTTCAAGGACTTCTCATGCCTCAGCCTTCTGAGTTACTGGGATTAGACTACACCCAGCTAATTTTGTATTTTTAGTCTAGAGAGTGCTTCATGTGAACTTTCTAATATCTAATTGTTTGCTGTGGATGGTGTTCCCAGACACTGAGTTTACATCATCTCATTTGAATTTCACAAAAACTCCCTATGTTAGGTTTCTGTTTTGAAGATAAAGACAATAAAGCTCTGAGAGATGAAAATATTTGTTCATTATAATACTGTTAGTAAATTGGTAAGAGAGGTCAGTCCATAATGAGGCTTCCTTTAATCTAAAATCTGAGGTTTTTCACTATCATAGGAGATCACACTGGGCAATTTTATAATGTAGTGAATTTCTTATACTCAGTATTCAAAGCATAGATCAATAATTATTGATTATGGGGTATTTTCTCAGATGAAAGGCTATACTAAATGTATCTAAGACATCCTCTAATTTTAATTTCTTATCTCTCAGTAGAAATTAAAGCAGTCTCACAAATAACATTGGTAAAAATGTAATATTGTCTTAACTCTTAAACTAGAAAACAATTATTTTAATGTTAATAGCAGGGCTCTGTGGTAGTATTTGCAGTGGAATATAAAATTATTCAAACACAATATTAAAAACTTGGTTACATATTTAGCCATTTTGTGCACTGAGGTAGCTATAGTAACTCCTTATCCAGACTTTGAACACAATAATACATTCTAATATTTAACAACTCAAATTGATAACTGATGGCATTTACTACAAGATGAAACTATAACAAACAGATTATATCAAAATTATGCTGAATAAAATTAAACATATCTTGGACATTATATTGCAGAATCTTACATGACCTCAGTCATTAATGCAGACATTAATTATAATTGTCATAAACAGAGGAAAGTAAAAAATGATTGAAATCTCTGAGCAATAAAATGCAGATGGAAATTTGCAGGATATTTCTCTGAAATTTACCACTATAAAGTAATTTTGTTTTTATAGGGTTTAAATATTCACATCTTTAGCTTGTCTATGTTTCACTGTAGCCTTAGCCTAATATTATTTCATTTACATTGTAAAAGTCAACTTTGACTGACTGAAGATGAAAAAATTATAATCAGTAGTATCCATATCAGATATTACTATGAAGTATATTGATAAAAAAAGTCTGAACAATTTTTTATTTATCATTTACATCAGGGCCTGGACCTAAGACCATAAAAAATATACAGTAAAATGGAACAGGGGCTCCTTTCAAATAGGTTGTAATTTAGAAAATGACGGAATGCTAAGTGTCAAACTAGTGACTAAACAATAATAAATATTATAGAAATTTAGCTGAGTTCCAACTCACTGCTATTTGAGAAAGTCAAAAAGGTTTAATGGATAAAAAGTAAACTCGAGCCAGACCTTGATTTTTCTCTAATCAGAAACCTGTGTTATTCGCTGTTCTACTTCACAGTTGGTTTTGTGCTTTGCTTAAAGAAAAGAGGTAAAAAACAAACATACAAACAACAAAATCCAAGCTCTATATGCTATAATTTAACTCTCTGTGATTCATCTATAATCCAGTTTTGGAATATGTTCCTATGTTCTTTTGCATCAGTTATGTTTTCAACTTATAATTTACCAAATACATTTTATTTTCTAAACTTTGAACACTCTTGCTTTTGTAATCTCCTACTTCGGATATTTACTTTAAGTCCTAGCCCAAGGCAGTCCTCTTTGTTGACACCTCACTTTGTCTTCCTACTTGGAGTCAGTCTCCCCTTCTGCCACCAACCTGCCATACTCTGCCCATTTATCTATTCAATGACTTGCCATATACTGGCTTATTCCAAGGCCTAGTGGACAGCAGCCTTTTTTCCCACACCAGGCTATAATAATTTTGACCTCATGAACTATATTGTGTTTTCCTTTGTTTTTCTGAAAGGCTGAACACAGTTGTGGAATGAATGAATTTGACAGTGAGCAAATTAATCTACGTTTAATAAATGAATACATGTTGAATAAATATACGCAAGTCACTTAGATTACATGTAAATTCCTTTTTTCTAAAGTAAGCCTTCGGGGTAAAAGTTCCGCAAACCGAAGTATTCACACTGACTTTGAGTTTTACTGAATGTGAGTAGGTCAGTGTGTGGCAAAGAAGTCTGTGCTCTGCTCTTTATTTACAAAATCAGCTCTTTCTTCTTCATGCTTTGGCTTTGATATTTCCAGTTTGTACAATAGTCTTACACTTCATGGTGAGAATATGCATGCCAAACATTCATTTATTCAGAGATTATCAACTAAGTTGATTTGTCTTTTTATTAGAGTATTCATAGTAAATTACACACTTTGAAAGGTTAATTTAATTAACAGCAGCAATATATGGTCACTCAGTTGGTACAATAAATTCCTTCATTTAACAAAAATGTGTTAGTCATCTAGCATATGCCAGGCACTGTGCTATTGAATAAAATTTATGACAGCCCATTGATCTGGACTGAGGCCCTACACTTGGCCCCAGCAGTCCAACGCAAAATGGAGTCACTTATGCTAAACTTTCACGTTACCATACCAAAACCTAAGCTAAACAGCTTTGTAAGATCTGACCTTCCAAGAAAACAGGAGAAAGTTGATAATCAAATCTTCAAGCTGCCAATTTAAAAACAAAACAAACAAAAAAAACAAAGCAGGAGATTCACATCAACCAATCAAAAAGGGTTCAGTTAACCTGACCCAGCATGGTAAGAAAATCCCCTCTGCTTTATGTGGTAATAGTAACCTGAAGAACTTGATATTATTTAATGTGCTTTTGCTCTACTCTGTTTTCTTGTGTTTGGTCAACCTGCTTTACAGAAAGTGACTAGACTGCCATGCCCACTGGACCTTTTGTCTATTTTGTGGACTGGATGGCGCCTGGTTCATGAATTACAAATAAAAGCTAATTAGGTCTTTAAAACTCATTTTGTTGAACTTGTGTTTGTTGACACTGAAACATCCTAGAGAGTTAACGTTGAATGCAGACGAGGTCTTAACATCTTAGTAAGGTGGACTGCAATGTAAATAAGTCATTGTAAAACATACAATAAATTAGAATGAAAAGAAAGGTGGCTTTGCATACAATGGCATGAAAAATTACCTACCAATAACCAGAAAGGTGAGAAAATAACTCTCAAAACTCCAAACTTCTCCCCTATATTCCTATCAGAGTGACTGGATGCCTTGGCAGTTTTTAAGGGAGTTTAGAACTGTATCAATATAAATAAAAGCAAATACATTGCTTTTGAGGGAATTGCTTGTTAAATTAGCTTCCCCTTTTGTCCTCTGAGAAAGACTGGAATGGTGAGCAGCAGTAGCACACAGAAGCAAGGTGGAGCGGGCTTGGGCCTGCTTAGGGAGTTGAGTGGCTCTGAATAAACACTGAACATCTGCATCTTAATTTAATGGAGACCAGCACTCAAAGGAAATGATATGCCATCCAAAAAGAATGGCAACTTCCAGGGAAGGGTAGAGGAACTGAATGCAAACTCTGATCATTTAATAATGTTTTCAAGTGCAAAATCATCTGTTAGGAAATGATTTGGGTTACTTAAGGACTCTATTCAATCATCATTTATACAACTAGGAGATATACCACCACACACAAACACACACACAAACACACAAAAACACACAACACAGACTTTTGGGTGTACTAGTCAAGGCAAGGGAGGAGAAATGCAAACTCACAAAAGTCACTGAATAAAACTGAAAAACATTAGCACCAGAATGCTTCAAAATTCTGCATTATCAATCAGAAGTTTTTCTGGCCCTTAGTACTTCAGGAGAAGGATCTAGGGCGGAGTGCCTTTGAATTTCAAAGAAGAGATAAAGAAAGGGGGCTTTATATCTAGGAAAGTTTCCCTGTACTTCATGTTTTTTTTTCCATGTAAATATGAGAAAAAGAAAAAACCTACTACTTTTTATAGGAGGAATACGGGCAGATACATTAACAATTGCGAAGTAAGCCAATTCACTACCTATATGTCCTTTTCACATCTCACAGTGTCTATTATTTGGAAAGGCACTCACCTACTTATCATGAAGGGACATTTCCATGCATTCTTTTCCCTTAATCAACATTAAAATAATATGGTAAGTAAAGAACAGAACCAAGGACACAGCCGGCATGACAATTTCTGTGCTTTCTCACCAAATCAGAATGGCTGATGTGGAAAACAGAGTAACAGATGGTGGAATAGCTAGAGAGGCACATGATTTGCTCAAGGTCACAAGAATTTCAGCAACACAACTAGAAACAAACGAACAAAAAATCCCAGACCTTGAAGCTAAATGCTATTGTTTACATATACCACTTCATTGAGGAATAAAGTTTCAATTAAATAATTACAGGATAATTATAGTCCCAGTTCTTTATGAAACTCAATCACGGAAATCATAGTTTTGTTGGAAGAAAGGCGGGTAGCGTCCTTTGACTGACTCTATTGTAGGGAGGGTGAGGGCTGCATTGGAACAGGAGACTGGAACAAAGGCTTTGTGTCTCCATGTGCCATCCTGAGTTACTGGGTTGCATTTTTTAGGCATTTGATATATGAATATGTTTACAACAGGGTTTGTCAAGTTGACACTTTATGTGGATTTCTCTGATGTCAATGTATGGGATGAACTGAGGGCCGTGAAAAGGAACAAAGGGCAGAGAACTTGGATTCAGGGAGAAAAAGTTAAAGAGCTGCTTCAGTTAAGGAGGTCAAATACTAGAAGAGGTAAATCTAAAGCGAGGACCTGGAGGGTGGTAATGCTCCCTACAAAGGTAGAAAACACTGTTGACTTTGTTTAGTGAGGATGAGGGTGCTGTACCACTGGACATATTGAGGTTAAGGTATAATCAGGGTTTGATGGAGACAACCAAGAAACAGAATAAATTCTGCAGCTCAAAGAAAAAATTGGGTCCAGAATGACAAATTTGGCAGTTACCTATAGAAAGATGATAAATAGACCTATGACATTGAGTGAATTCACAATCAAAGAGTAAAAAATATAGAAAAAGTGGGAATAAAATAATTGGACAAAGTTTCATTTAAAACCTGATGGATGATCGGTAAAAGAAAGAGTTTACAAATTGGACTCATTAAAAGTTGAAAATTGCTGATCTTTGAAAGATACTGTTGAGAAAAACCACATGCTAGAGGAAAATATTTGCAGAATATTTATATGATAAAGGACTTATATCCAGAATATATAAAGAATTCTCAAAATGCAATAAGGAAATAAACACCTTGGTATAAAAATAAGCAAAAGACTTGAACAGATACTTTGGCAAAGAAGATATACAGATGGCCAATAAACACATGAAAAGATAATCTTCTCTTCTTGGGCGAGTGTTTATAAACAGTAGACTAACAGCAGCACAGATTCAAAATAATAACATAATCTTCATATCATATACCTGTGTGGTACTTATCACCTGTCAGACACAGTTTTAAACACTATATAAATATTAACTGACGTAATGAGTTAATAAAGTAGAGTTTTAATTAACTATTCAGTGATAAAGAAATTGAGACACAGAGAGGTGAAGGAATTTTCCCAAGGTCATATAGCTGGTAAGTGGCTAAGCCCAGATTTGAACACAGGCAATCTGGCTCAAGAGCCTGTGCTCTTGGCTATAACAATTTGAAGCCTTTCCACAAACCAGCAAGTATATATCGAGTGCCTACTCAGTGCACACACTATAGAATCACAAGACATAGATTAAATACAGTTCCTTTCCTAGGGGAGCGTAAAATCTAGATAGAAAGACAAGCCTATGCACACCAAACACTTGTCTGCATCTAGTAAGGATTCAAGCTTTAGAAAATAGACAATAAACATGTTGGACATCATCATGTTGATTGAAAGACAGGATCTTATTATGATAATTAGGAATTATTGAAAACATTCTAAACCCTCTGTAGTTTAGAAGTTCTTTAGAGAAAAACAAAGACCGCAAAAGCTTTGTAAGAATTCAAACAGGGAATAATAATTTAGACATTTAAAAAATTCTTCTACAATCTTTTATGCTAGTATAGTTGTCAGTAAAAATATTTATCAATTATCTCTTTCATGCTTGATAAAGTCCTTGTGATTTAGGTTGTTTCTAATAACTTAATGTAATGTAAACAAGCATGAGCCTTGTCCAAACATGACAATGATCTAATTCAATTACCTCCCTATGTTAAACCTGCAAATGTCTAGTGAGCTGAACAATTCCTGTTAGCCGGCTTTATTTCAATAACACTGAAGATCCATCCTGATGAGCCCTGAGTTACTGTTCTGTTTTGTTTTCGTTTTGCTTTTCCATTTTCCCAGAATGAAAACTGCAATAGAAGAGTGATAAAATGCAAGACTATAAGCAGAAGAAATCCTTAAAAGAAAATAGTATCTTTGAATTTGTACCTACAGAAGTCATCCTGTGAGACATAGCAACTCCTGTGAGGTCTCAGATTCACTCCATTCTAGCAGCCCAGTCTGAAAAGGGGTCGAATGTGTGTGTGCCACTAACAGCTGTGACTGTGCAGGAGGTAGGCAGGAAAGAGAAAGGAGAGAGACAGATAGCGAGGAAGGGAAATGCAGAAAGAATCAGATGAGGGAGGAAATAAAAATTAGAGAGAGAGAGAGAGAGAGAGAGAGATTGTAGGAGACGTGAAAGAGTGAAGGATCGGAAGGAAGGGTGGGGGATGCAAAAGCCAGATTTTTATTGGAAGCAATTGAAGTGGTTGCTATGAGACCCGCTCGAGCGGAGGACCAGCAGCCAGCCCGACGCTGATGGTTCTTACCTCGTACTAAAACCTTTGCTTTGACACAGTTTTAGAGTTGCTTAATATTCGAGCAAGCACCTGACACGGGTGACTTTCTCCTTCTTTTTTTCCTCCAGTCCCTCGGGTAAGATGGAGGTAGAAAATGAAGCCAGCTGCTCCCCGGGCAGCGCATCAGGCGGGTCCAGAGAGTACAAGGTGGTAATGCTGGGAGCAGGGGGAGTTGGTAAAAGCGGTAAGTTTTCACACCAAATGCTGGGGAAGGAGGGGCCTCTATAGAGACAACTCTATAGAGTGAAACAAGAATGATATTGCTGATGCTGTTAGAGGTGAACTGTGGCAGTTGAGCATCTGGCAGGATGCTCCAAAGTGTCAGGACTGTTAAACCTATGCTGATGAGTCAGGAGAATGCAGATAGCCAGTGATGATCCACAGAACTTTAAGAGGATAATTGTTTTCTTTGATTTCATGCTGGGTGATATTTGCTTTTAGTGTATAGGTCTTTTTTAATAATAAAAATATGTATGAAATTGTCATGGCATGAGAAAAATGTGCTCCTATTCTCAAAAATCTTCAAATAAAGAAAGAAGTGCTATGAAAATGCAATTAAACAGTTACAAACACAGACATATACTCAGGATGATCAGTGTTGATTGTTGTGTTTGTTTCTTTCATTAGGAGGTTCTTTTTCCTCATCTATAGTCTGACATAGTGTGTGTGGGCTTTGAATATCAGAAAGAAAGTTGGTTTTTGGAAGTGGCAGTGATTTATGGAATGATATCCATTGTGAGTCCTGTGCAGGGTGAGCAAACTAAACTTCATGGTCAATTAAAGGAGAAAGATGAGGTGATAATAGAGATGAAGAATAATAAATTTGTTTTGGTACATAAAGAAGTGTCAGTTGTTGAGATTCTCGAGGAGCCTAAAAGGCCAAATATAAAAAAAATTAAAAAATAGATACATAGTAGTTTTTCAGGCTGATCAAATGTTAGATAGCTCGGAGCTATGGCTGTGACTAGAAAATAAATAAATACGGCTTTTTATATAAATATGAAATATCTCCACTGGGAATATATCTTTGGGAATGCTAAAAGGCAGAAGAAATATTATAGTTAGTATGGACAATTCAATAGTTTTAGTGTTGACAAAAAATTAAAAGTTGAAGACAACATTTTTGGCAGAAGAAACCAAAAAGCTGACAACTTTGGTGGATGGGTCCACAAGGGATAAGAAAACTGAACAGTGAAGGAAGAGGAAGGAGATTATGACTTTAGTGGACAGCAAAGTTAAAGATAGCAAGAAACATAGAATTCAGCACCCCTACCTCTTCTCCCCTACAAAAGAGAATTCTCATAAAAGATAAAAGAACTAGGTACATCTGAATGTGGTCAGTAGCAAAATTCAAATCAGAGTGAAAAAAATTATTCATCTCTCCTGGGGAGGCAAAACTGTGAAAGAAAAGCTTTGCAATTGTGTATAAATGAGGAATTTTTACACAGCTTTCTCCTCTAAATGTAATGATTTGAGAAGGAAGGAATCAAAATAGAGGAGGATTTAAGGAAAGAGGAAGGGATGGAGGAAGGATACAGACAACATGATCTATATAAAATGAAGTTATACTTTTTAAGAATCCAGTCGGATACAGTGAGGAAGAAAGAAATAAGCAATGTGAGAATAAAATACTGAAGAAGAGAGAAAAACAGATCAAAAAAAAAAAAAAAACAGCAAAAGGTCAACTCACATTAAATGCCACCAGAAGCTTTTGAGGTCAGGGAGATGCTGAAATAGTCGCAATAATGTGCCTCCGTATTGCTTCTGTCTGCTGGTTAGGTATTTGCTTTTTCACCAGGAGCTTGGGGGATGTGGGGACAGAGTGACTGGTTTTTAGCCTACTTCATTTTATTCCATGGTAATGAAACTTGGAGAAAGAGTTTTTGGACAGGAACATCCTTCAGCAATGTACTTTTCTTGTGATATTGCTGATATTATAGTGGTGATGTTTTGTCTTCTATTTTGATCTCTCCCAAGTATTAATTGTGCTGACTGATCATTGTTACTGTTCCAATGACTATGGATTTTCAATGTGACACATGGCCTACAGAGTGGCCTGTCTTGCTCTCATCTTTGCTTTGTACAATAGAATTCAATTCATAATTAAGTACTTGAACAAAACTTTTCCAGTGAAATGAAAAGACAGGAATGACAGGCTCATTCTCAGAGAAAGTTAAGGATAAAGGGTGTAAACAGTTCCGTTGTATTGATTATATATAAATGGCAACCTTGGCTACTACACCAGAGAATATTTCTCATACTACAGTTTCACACCTGAAAAATGCTGTCCTTATGACTAAATGTTTGAAATCACAGTGATAAAATCATCCGGTCCTTGGACTTTTCCTCTGTGACTTATCTGATGTTATTACATCAGAATATAAACACTCAAGCACTGATTCTCAATATTAACCTTCTATTGAAGGTTAAAATATTTGCTTTCAAATGAACTAAAAATATACATTGTTTATTTTATTTCATTTAAGCCTAGGCTGGGGTGCAGTTGCATGATCATGGCTTTAAAATATGTTTTAAAAGCTACTTTTCATATTGAAGACTTAGATCAACAGAGGTATATGAAGGGATTGTATAACCCCATTACCATGGGTTGTGTGAAGAGATTTGCAGAAGAGATCTGCTCTTCTGAAGAAACTAAAGAAGGTACATCAAGCTGCTTTCTGTTTCCAATTCTGAGAGTCAAGTCCAAGTCAGCCTTAAACATGGATTAAAAACTCAATTTACGGTGACTATAATTTTTAAAATCTTGGAGATTTTCTATGTGTATTAATATTTATTCTTTTTTCTTTTTGTAGAGATGGGTTCTCACTCTGTTGCCCAGGCTGGTCTCAAACTTCTGGCCTCAAGCAATGCTGCTACTTCAGCCCCCCAGAGTGCTGGGGTTATAGGCATGAGCCATTGTGCCTGGCCTGAGAAATGTTTTTATCCAGGTTTTACCAAAATATTTTTTGAATATAAACTTTTAAAGAATTTGCAACTTTACTGAAATAGGAATTGCCACAAGATTGAAAATATGTCAGGTAATGAATGTACTTTATGTGAGGAATTTTAAACCACAAGTAATCAATAAAGTTTACTGAGCACGTATTATGCACAGTCCTATGCTAGTTACTATAGAGAGGAAAAATGAAAGACATAGACATTTATGAAGCCCCCATTGCATGGCAGGCATGGGTTACATGTATTTCATGCTTATACTCAGTCCTAACCACAGTCAGAGTCGGTATTTCTATTTCACAGATGAGAAAAACAGAAGTCAGAAAAATGACTTGTGCCTGGTCATGGGGATAATAATTTAGAGTTTGGCGATGTTTTATCTAACTCTACTACGTTATGTTTAATGCTCTGAGAAGAACACAGAGTTGCATCACTCACTATTAAGAAGAAAACAGATCCATTGGTAATGCATTTCCTAGATCTCGAATGTTATATTTAGAAGAGATCTTAACCGTGTAGGCTATCACTTTGATTTATACATCTATGCCTCTTTAATCTTTAACCTAATTGGACACTATGCATAACACTTCTGTATAAATATATAATTTATATTTATATTTTTATAATTAAAATTATATGTAATATTGTCCAAGAGTGTTACTAACTGCAGAGAAAACAGGGATACACAAGAATTATATGGACCATGGCCAAACTGAGGCACTGAGAGTCGAAGAGACCTGCAAAGGTCATTTATACAGCAGTGGCAGAGTCAGATCCAGAATCCAGTCCTTCTGACACCACTGAAGCTGCTTTTCCATCACTCCCCAATTTTCACACAGAGTGAGCTGAATCAAAACTGCACTATACAAAGTAACAGATACGTATACAAAGTAGCAGACGTTTAGGAGGAACAAATATAGAGATCTAATGTATAGGATGAGGACTATAGGTAATAATATTTTATTTGGAATTTATGCTAATTAGTAGATTTTATTTTTTTATTTTTGTTTGTACATGGTAGGTGTATATATTTTATATATATATATTTATGGAGTACATGAGATATTTGGATACAGGCATACAGTGTGTAATAATCACATGAGGGTATGGGGTATCCATCACTTCAAGCGTTCATCATTTCTTTGTGTTATAAATCTTTCATTATGCTTTTTTTTGTTACTTTAAAATGCACAATAATTTATTGGTGACAATAATAACCCTGTTGTGCTATCAAATGTTATATCTTATTCATTCCATCTAACCACAATTTTGTACCCATTAACCATCTCCACTCCCTCCTCCTACTACCCTTTCCAGCCTCTGGTAGCCATCATTCTATTACCTCCATGAACTAAATTGTTGTAATTTTTAACTTCCACAAATGAATGAGAACATGCAAAGTTTGTCCTTCTGTGTCTGGCTTATTTCACTTAACATAATGATCTCCATTTCCATGCATGCCGTTGCAAATGACTGGATCTCATTATTTTTTATAGCTGAATAGTATTCCATTGTGTATATGTACCATGTTTCTTTTATTCATTCTTCTGTTGATGGACACTTAGGTTGCTTCCAAATCTTGATTATTGTTAATAGTGCTGCATAAATTAGTAGATTTTAGCTGCTCTTACTACCACCCCCTATAAAATGTAGCTGTGTGAAATGATGGATATGCTAATTTGTTTTCCTAGAGTAAATACTTTACTGTCTATACTTATCTCACAACATCATATTGTATACTTTAAATATACACAATAAAGTTTATTTAAAAAATAATGAAGTTAAGATTCATGATAAGAAAACTACTTAAGAAACAACACACATATAAATATACACACATTCAGTGAAATAACAATAAATGACAGTAAAATAGAAACTTATATGTATGGTGATTACAACTAAAAACAAAAGAAAACAGCAAAAAAAGACCAATTATCCAATAAAGTTCAGTATGTTCTTTTATCCTTCTCATTTTGTTCCACTGCCCATCCACTCAACTACCCTCAAAAAAGTAAAAAAAATAAAAATTATCTCATGGTCACAGTTTTAAAGTTTTATGGAGTCTAAACAATCCTTACGAGTTTTAAATATTGACCTTTGCCACTGTGGTTTGAAACAGCAAGACTGTTCCTCAGTGTCAGAGCATGATGAAATATTGCCTTCATTGGCTTCATATCTGGTTCTCCAAGTTCAGAATCAAATTATTCAATAGATTTTATTCAATAATAATAATATCTTATTTTCCAGGTATTTTGGAAAATGCCTGCATTTGGGATTTATGCTAAGTTAGTAGATATGCATTTTATTGCTTTTTTTATTTTTATGATTTCCTAGTAGGTATATGTATATGTATTTATGGAGTACAGGAGATATGTGTATATAGGCATACACTTACGATAATAATCACGTTTTCAGATTTAAAGAATTTAAGATTCATAATGATCATATTTTGCAAAATAAGATATTATTGCATAAAATTGGGGTAAAAATAACATTTTACCTATTCTGTAGTATGATCTTATTTGATCATAAAATAAGAAAGCAAGTAGGAGAGGTATCTGAGCACAGAAATATCAAAAGATTTTGTCTAAGAGTAACGGAAGTGGGAAAGTCAGAAAGTAAGGACTGGACATGAACTCAGGCTTTCTAAATCTAAGCTGTTCTTCTATCAAGTTGTGTGGGAAAATTAGAGAAAGGTTCCCAATGTCAGATGAGAACTGAATGTCCTTCTCTGGTCCCTAGGACACATCTTGGAATTATTTGGTGAAATGTTGTCTTAACATACATCTTCAAGTGTGAAATATGTACGAAAACATTATGCAAGTCATTGAGAAGGGAGGGGGTGTTATTCATAACTGTGATTTCAGGTGATTCCTGACCTCTGGGGGTGCACCATCTCATGGTGGAAACTTTGCTGTAACGTGTAATACAAAACAATAAGTTTATATTAGGCTTCTAATGTAAGAGCTTTGGAAACTCAGGATAAGGGATGGCTATAAGAGATGTGAAAGTTGAGAAGATATGACAGCATAGATGATATTTAAATTGTGTCTTAAAGGATGAGGAGAATTTTTTTGATGCAGAAGAGGAAAAGTATAGGGAGATATGAGGAAGAGAATTGAACATAAACAGTGTATACAGGGGCACAAAGGGATGTGAAGGCTTACAATTTTTAATGGCAGGATCTTGATAATGTAGTGTCCTTAAGGGGTAGTTGAAAAAATATCTTTTGAGATTTGCTCAATAGATGCCTTAGTTAACTGTGAAAAAGTTGACCAAAACAAATAAACTGAAAACACCAAAAGGATTACGGAACTCAGAATTTATTAAAATGTTTCTATTGTGAATTCTTTGTAAAGAAAAAACTCGTTTGTAAAATAAACATATTCTCTCCCACGGCCATTTGCAATTTTTGCCTCTGTAAATTCAGTTTCATGTACCAGGATTTTATTTTGTTTTATTTTATTTTATTTATTTATTTATTTTTTTGAGGCCAAGTCTGGCTCTGTGGCCCAGGCTGGAGTGCAGTGGCTGGATCTCGGCTCACTGCAAGCTCCGCCTCCCGGGTTCGTGCCATTCTCCTGCCTCAGCCTCCTGAGTAGCTGGGACTACAGGCGCCCGCCACGGTGCCCGGCTAAGTTTTTGTATTTTTTAGTAGAGACGGGGTTTCACCGTGTTAGCCAGGATAGTCTCGATCTCCTGACCCCGTGATCCGCCTGCCTCGGCCTCGCAAAGTGCTGGGGTTACAGGCGTGAGCCATGTACCAGGATTTTATAAAGAGAAAGCAGTAGCAGTATTTCTGAGGTAAGCAGAAAGCAACACACAACCAATTCCTTCCACCTCAGTGAATTAGGAAAGCAGGTAGGAAGTTGAGCCTTTATCTGATAAATTAAATCAAGGCAATCAACCAAGTGCATAATTCATGTCCCAGAGCCTCTGTGTTGTACTTCATTAACAGAACTTTGAATCTGACAAAGCTGAACAATTGGCCATGCGTTATCCTAACCCTGTGCACTGCAAGGCAAAAGAAAAAAAATAAACAAGGGCAAAGTAAAAAGATTTTAAGATTCCAGTGCCTTCTGTTCTCACCCTTAATTGTTACCACCTCAGTTATACTGCAGACCATCACTCACTGCAATACTGTCAGGAAGCACTGGACAAGAGGTCTAAATAAGGCTCAGCAAAAGAGTAAATTGGTATCTACTCACTCAAGTGATGATTGAAAACAGAATTCAAGCGATAAAAGGCTGTGATTGACAACATCTCCAAGATTATATGTGCTCTGTAGATTTTAAAGTGAAGAAAGAGAGTTACCACAGCTCTATATGAGTACTATATGATATGTCTGCCCCATCTACGACTGGAGATGAACGAGCATGTAATGGTCCCTCAATGAGCCCACATGTTGCTAGGCTCCTTACGTTCACGCATTTACTTTGGTGTTCTGATGGCTGATGGTCTGTCACATTCCCCTGCCTTCCTATACCCCTTGCCCTGCCTTCATCTTGTGAGGAAAGCATTACTGTCTGCATTTTATAAATGAGAAAACTGAGGTACACACACACACAAACACACACACACACACACACACACACACGTAATATGGCCCGAGGCACATAGATATTAAATGATGAACCTAATGTGCCTACATATGGATGTCTAAGTTCGATGTTTACATTATTTTTATTTTCTCACCTGAAAGTTTTTATTTTTTGAAGACGTGATGCTGTGAACCTGAGTTCTAACTTCAGCTGCATTTTCATACATGTATTTTAAACACCACACAAAATCATCCATATGAAAATATTTTAATATTTTTAATTTTCTACACAAACAATGGAGAGTGCTACCCTTATTAGATGGGGTAGTGGGTGGCATGAGGAGCTCTGACTAAACATTTTAGCGTGGAGATACCAAAGACTGGTTTATTCTTGTCTATTCAGAGACCCCTGGGGGCCTCAACCACATAGAGAGAAGGTGACAATTCCTTTCAACTTGAGAAAACCAAGTAACCCAGTAATTATAGAAATTTATTGAAACCTGGGATCATGCTAACAAAGTAAACAGGGTGCTGAATAAACCACACAGATTTTTGAAATTAGGTGCTGATTTACTTAGGGAAGCATATTTTCTTTAAACATATACATTTGGGAATAATTAATAGAAATTGACAAAAAAGTGTTTGTGTGTGTGTGTGTGTGCACTCGCACAACCATGCATGCACGCACATGCACCTAGACCTGTGAAAAGCCCACAGATATGACCAAGAGTTAGACACAGCCTCTGCTCTGTCCACCAGGGTAACAAACAAGATGTATAAACTGACTTGTGAGGCAATGATAGAGATGTATGGGAGGTATTTTGGAAGCAATGAGAACTATGGCTTAGGAAGTTAGAATGACCTACCATACAATGTTCAGCTGTTCATCTGTAGCATTGGGACTAGAGTCTCCTTTCTGGAGCATGAATTTTTCCAATAGGCCATGTCGCCTCCCATAAACCAGCATAAAATCTCACTGGAGATCAAGCTGCTGTCTATGACTGATTATTTCTGTGTGTATGTGTGTTTGCAGTGTGGTGGGATTGCAACTGTACACACTGACAGACGGTGGTCCTCTGTACTGCTCACACACCTGCAAGGTGCACTCTTATCAATGACTCTGGCTGTTTGCAAAGCCCATCAATGATATCAACTCAATCACTTGGGCTTTGTTCATAAATACCAGTTTTCTGGTGACCCTGACCAAACAGTGCCATCCGTCCTTCTCGTTGCTCAGCAGGGACCAGTTAAGTGCCATTGCTAGTCACTCTGCCAGACCATCATTTCTGTCCTTTCTGCCTACTATAATTCTACTTCAGCTAGCACCACAACGTCAGCATGAGAATATTGATAGTTCTAGTCCCCATACACTCCAAGCACTTCAGCATCCTGCCGCTGCCAAGTGTATTGGGCAGATAGAAACCTGATTCTCGTCAAAGTATGCGTGAAGGATGTAAAGCTGAAGGGGCAGTGGGGGATGGGGCCTGCCTGGAGATGTTGCATTGAAAAGGAAATCAGAGAGAAAACTAGATTTGCAGTCCCAGGAAAAAATCTTTAATTGAACTGAAATGAGATAGTGTAGATAATTTGTGGTCTTAACAATGGAACACCGAATAAAGATTTTTAACTATTATAGTTAGAGAAGTTGTTGTGGTGGTGGATGACGGAAGTCCTTTATCAGAAGATTTCTTGGATATGTGAAAGTCAATGTTTGGGTAGTTACTTATTGAATGAATCAGAAGTCCTTAGACACTTTACCAGTTCACAGTTCCTCTTAATATGCTTTAAAATGAGCAATAAAGCGTGTTTGTGTTCACACATCTGTGTGCATTCACAAAAGAGGAATGTTTCTTGTTTCGTCCAAATTATTATTCTTTCAATTTCTTCCTGCAATGAATGGCAAAATAAAAGTGAACATTTCTTAGTTTTGCATATACCTGATCCTTTTCAAAATGCACTAAATATTTTAATTTATTAAATCTCAGTAAACCCAGCAGTGTGGATGTGGTTAATATCCCTAGTTAATAGATGAGAATAGTAAAGCTTGAAGACGGTGAGTAATTCACTCAGGAACCCAGAGCCTGAGGTGACTACACAGAATTCAGTCACTGCCAGAGCTGAGGTCCTTAACCATTGTGCACTGTGCTCCTCATCATGCATTCTTTTGATCAACCTTTGATCTGTAGAATGAAGGCCTACCACAGAAGTGATGACATAATGATGTGAACTGGGGGTTTGGGTAACCTAGGAAATCCATATTTGTCTTTTCTCATCTGTAAAATGGGGATGACAATAATAACTATGAAAACAGTTCATACTCAGAATATTAATGACATAGCCTGGCACAAACTGTGGGACAATGTTTATAACATAAATGGATAGCTTTGTTTTTAATTATTTACCCTTAATAGCACTTGACGTTGCACAGGTCACTTAAGCTTGCTGAGTCCCCGTTTTCCTCATTAAAGGCTTTAATTAAAATATCCTCAGAGAATTGCTGGGTAGGTGACATTGGAAAATATTAAATAAAAACTATAGATCATAGTGCCCAATATTACACCTTCATTAAAACCACTCGTTCCCTCCCTCTCTCCCTCCCTTCCTCCCTTCCTGTCTTCCTCCCTTCCTCCCTCCCCCTTTTTTTTTTTTCCTTCCTTCCTCCTTCTTTCCATGCCTCCACCTAAGGCAGTTTACCTCTGTAATATAGGGAAGAGTAGTGACACATCTTTCAGACAGGTCCTAGGAAAATACAATTTGTGTTGAATATTGTAAAACTGCCATTGTATATGCACCTGCTCTATTCCTGTTCTTGCTCTCTAGATCCTTATATTGATTAGTTTCTGCTTTGGTCTCTTGAGTGGTAATTTCAGTGACAGTAATAACAGTGGTTTACTTGTTACCTTAGTAAACAATCCCTTTATTCGTCCTAATTGACCCATACCACACACAAACACACACACACGCGTGCGCGCATGCACACACACACACACACACAGACACACACAGAGTGCACTGCCTGTTAGAGAAAGGATTGGAGGACAATTGCCTGCTACAGTAGCCCACAAAGGGCCTGATGAGAGGGGCTATGGCTTTTAACAGAGCATACCTCTGCCTGAATCGAGACTGAAATTAATTTTTCCAATATGTGTATTGTTTTAATAAAATTTGAGTAATACGACATGTCTTCCATTGTCCATATTAGCAACACTGAACATTTAAAGGGAAAGAGTCATATTTAATGGTTGCAGGAAAAGCTAATAATAAGCTACATGGATACAGATTTTTGTTTAATTGAAGAAATCAGGCTCTTTATTTAGTAGCAAAAAGGACACATCTTTTATTTGAAATTATAAAAACCTTAGCTAATTGGTTCTTGCCTATTTTATTTATTTATTTATTTATTTACTGTTTAGAAATATATCTTACTTTATTCCAACATCATTATCTTAGGACTGAAATCAGTGGAAAAACATTAGGGATTTTATATGGGCAAATTCTGAGTAACAGAATTCTGGAACACCTCAGCGTCTTTTATTTTCCTCTTTCATTTTTAGTTGACAAGTAATAGTCATATGTATTTATGTGTTATTTTGATAGGTGTGTACAATGTGTAATGATCAAATAATGGTAGTTAGGATATCTATCACCTCAAACATTTATTACTTCTTTGTGCTGTGAGCATTAAAATCCTCTCTAACTTTTGGAAAATACACAATAAATTATAGCCAACCACATTCATTATACAGCGCTGTGAAACACCAGAACTCATTTCTCCCATCTAACTGTGATTTTGCATCTGTTAACCAAACTCTCCCCATCCTACCCTCCCTCTCTCTTCCCAGTCTCTAATGACCACAGTTCTACTTCTATGATATCAACTTCTTTAGATTTCACTTACAAGTGAGAACTTTTGATATTTATCTTTCTATGCCTGATTTAGTTTACTTAATGTAATGTCTTCCAAGTTCATCCATGTTGCGGCAAATGACAGGATTTCATTCTTTTTTCATGTCTGAATAGCATTCCATGTGTATGTATATGACATTTCCTTTATCCATTTATCTGTTGATGGGCATTCAGGTGTATTCCGTATCTCAGTTATTGGGCATAGTAGTGCAATAAACTTGGGGGTGTAAGTATCCTTTTGATATACTGACTCCCTTTTCTTTAGATAAATACCCAGTAGTGGGATTTCTTCTATCATCTTTTAAATCCTCTTATCTCACTCTTACCTGATCTTCATACCACTGTCAGTTTGTCCTGAAATACTCTTTTGATTCTTCTCCTCTAACAACTAAGATATCTTACTTTATTCCAACACCATCGTTTTAGAATTGAAATAGACCCAGATATGTCCTTCTATCACTGTCATCTGTCTTCTAGACAAACTATTTTGCTTTTTGTTACCCAGATTCTTAGGACTTTTTTCTTGTATTCTTTACAAAGTTATTTTTAAAATAAGCTCTCTCCTCTTTGCCTCAATTTGTTCAATTTGATCTCTCCTTTCAGATTCCGCACAAGTACTTCTTGCTCTTTAATATCTTCCCTGTCTACTCCAGTCTAATATCTTCTCTCTTCTTTATAACACTTAAAATTCTTTCTGATTATTATCCCTTCCAATAACTATTTACAATTATTCAGGTTCCTTGAGCATCTGGCTTGTGGTCTTAGATGTTATTTAAATTTTGAATTTGTATTTAATTTGTTATCTCTTTATATTTAATTTTCCTGTTTTAATAGCAAATTCATAAAGAGTAGGAAATAGATTTTATATTGTCTTCCTTTTCCCATGATACTTATGGGAGTAAAGCTTCAAAAATATTTATAAACATAATACCCTTCTTTCATCTTTGAGGAAATTCAGAGAGTAAGACACCAAGCATATGTATTAAAATAAAACTAAGCAATATCCTAAAAGTTCACAATAGAGCCATGAATAATAGAGAAAGAAACTGGCACCAAGAGAGAAGAGGCAGGTATGTGAGTATAGAGTAAGGGTGTGGCTTGGGAACAACCTAGACTCAGGCCAGCGTTAACAGTCTTTGGTGACAACGGATTTGAAGGCGAATAAGCCCACCCAGTGTTTAAGATGTTCAGAAACACAAATAGACCACAGGAAGTTCATCCATCAAAACATGGCAGATAGTCACAAACAAGTAAAATATAAATGCTGAGTTAAGGGCCGGGCACGGTGGCTCACACCTGTAATCCCAGCACTTTGGGAGGCCGAGGTTGGCGGATCACTTGAGGCCAGAAGCCTGAGACCAGCCCGGCCAACATGGTGTAACCCCGTCTCTACCAAAAATACAAAAATTAGCCGGGTTTGGTGGTGCACTCCTGTAGTCTCAGGCTGGACAACAGAGCAAGACTTTGTCTCCAAAAAGAAAAATAATAAATAAATAAATAAACGCTGAACTAAAAAGAACTGAGCATGCACCAACAGATGGAATCAGAAGCAGTGTACACATTCCTTGAAAGCCAAAGATTATGATAGCTGACAGTCAAATACATATGAATCAATGAAAGTAACTCATGTTTTATTTCCCAAACCTTTTCCCACTGCACATCAGAACTGTGGACTACTCTTGGGGTGGGGGGTGGGGTGGCGGGAAGGTTTCCTGAGGGTTGGAGTGGGCAGAAGAATATTTTATAAAATGTTATGAGAAGATCTCAGCAAATAAGACTGCAGAACATTGTTTACCCCCATGGTTCTAAGTTCAAAATGTTTACTAACATAACAAAGAACAATTGTTTCTTGGTCAACACTAAGAAAAACTGAGGTAGATTGTAGTTGAAACAATGAATTCAGAATTAGCCACAAGTTTCTACATATGTTTCCCGGGAGGGTAAAAGTCATTCTGCGTAAGATTTAATTTTAATTTTGATAAGAGGAAATCCTAAGAAGAGAAGACCATAGAATCTCCAATAGGACTAGATTCTAATCAAAGCATCACTTCTCCCTGATGTCAGGAAGCTCTAAAATCAAGAAGGCAAAACCTATTTCATAGGCAAAGTTGTTGCCATTTTTAGAAAACAAGCAAAACAATAACAAAAGAAAAAGCAAATAAACATACAGAAAACAACTTTACTCTCTAGGATTAAAAAGTTTTCCTTCCTATTTTGTCTACTTTTTGTTTAGCTAGCTACTTACTCTTTTCTACTTGCGTTGTCATACTGAATGAACTTAAACGATCTAATACCAGCTTTCACACTTTCTTTAGAGCCACCCCACAAAAGCCTTTTATATTTTTTCTGCCCTTAAAAAAATTTGCCTTCCACTTCATCACAGAAAAGCAAATTGAAAACATTTTTACCTAAAATACTTTGCTATGACAAGAATACAAGTGGTCTGCCACTCTTAGCTTATTTATATATTTTTTGAGTGTAATTCTGAGACAGCTTGGCATGTTTGAAACAGCAGGGACTTTTAAGAGGGACAGGCATGCATGGAAATTCAGTTCTCCCACTAATAAATCAAGTGACTTTGCTGATTCTTCCTCTTCTTCTAGATCTCTTAATGTTGCAGGACACAGGGCTTCTTCTCATTTTAATTTCCTACGGTATTTTATCCAGTCACATGACTTGAATGTAATTTTTATACCTTTATGTCTTTGTATTAAATTAAATTTATATCTAGACTACATTTATATCTGTATAATTAGACATAATTAAAATGACAAAAATTTAAAAAGACTACAATGCTAACGGAGAGGCAGGGTATAATGAGAGTATGAATTTATACAGTCACCATACAAAATAATTTGACACTCTGTACCAAGATGAAGAAATATGTAACTTGATCAGATGATTTAACAGGTCTACTCCCAGCTACATATACGCAAAAGAAATTCACATATGTATGAACAAAGAGGCATGGTCAGAATATTTACAGTGGCATTATTCCTAATAGTCCTCAATTAAAAGTCTACGTGTTCATTACTATGAGTGAATCAATTGTGTTAGAATTTTTATATATATATACACACATTAATTATACATAGAAAATATATATAATGTGCATATATTCATGTGTGAATGCACACACACACATATATGTCTGTGCATGTGTGTGTATATACATACATACACACAAAAAAGGAAGAGGTCACCTAGGTGGACTCCTTTCAAGGGAGGGAGGAGGCAGTGATTGAGAGAGACACTGGGGGATTTTGAAGTCCAGAAATGCAGACTAAAATTGCCCAAAACTAAACCACTGATCTTCTTTTCAAACTTGTTTACCACCAGCCTCCCTCAGATCAACTGATAGCAACTCCATCTTTCCAATTGCACGGGCACAAAACATTGGCCTGATGCTTTACTCCTCTCTTTCCTTCATACGTCCACATCCAATTCATAAGTAATTTCCTTGGTTTTGTCTTCTTTGTATATCCAGAGGTATCCTTTTTTCAACACTCAATTGTGAATTGAATTCTAACTTACCATCCTCTCTTGCCTGTATCTATAGTTTTGCACTAACCCTTCTGCATGTTTCAATTGTCTCCTACCATTTATTAACACAGCAGCCAGAGTGGTCCTTTTAAGCTGCAAGTCAGATCTTGTCATTACTGTGCTTTAAACTCTACCATGGCTCTTGCTTCACTCACAGCACTTTTAACAGCCAATGTCACTTCTGTGATCTCATGTCCTACTAACCTCCCTCTTGCTGTCTCTACTTCAGAAATATCAGCTTCCATGCTGTTCCTAAAATATGCCAGACAGGCACACTTCCCTTTTAGGGTTTTTGTGTTAGCTTTTCCCTCTGCCTGGGATACTTTTCTCCAGATAGCTGCTTGGCTTACTCTATCTTTTTCAAGCATCTCTCTCCTATTGTCGCATCAATGGACCTGTCTGCACCGGCCTAATCTATTGGAGAACCTCACCTTCCTACCATATCCAAATCTCCCTTTCTTTGGTCCAATTTTTTCTTTCCATAGCACCTATTGCTTTCCAATGTAATAACTGATTATGTTACTAGTTATTGTTGGCCTTCCCCAACACTAGAATGTCTGTTTTATTCTCCCAACTGCTTAGTGAATAAATGAAATGAAGTTACCTAAACTTGTGAAGCTTCAATGTATTTATCTCTAAAGTATGGAAAATAATACCAGCCTTGCCAATGGGTTATGAGATTTAGGGCTGTAACTGTAGAGGTGAGAAGTGATAAGACTCTAGTTATATTTTGAAAGAAATGCCAAAAGCATTTAGTGATTGATAGGAGAGTGTTGTGGGCCTAAGCCAAAAATGATTTTGCCATCAATAGAAATGGATTATTGTATGCAAATTTGTCAGGAAAAAAACCCTGCAAGATTGTTCTTTTAATGTTATGCAGCAAAAGAGAGCATACGTGGCTCTTGATATTATAGACAGACAAAATACACAAATACACATGCTTATGGTCTTCTGATGCTTATACTCCCATTGAGTTTAAGACTTTTTGAACCAGAACCTATGCTGTAGGGGAAATATGAAGATTAAATTTAATAATCCAAATAAACAAGTGTCATCTGTATATAGGTATGTGATAAATGTCTGAAGTTATTTTTTATTATATTAATGAAAAGATTGATAGTTTATATTAATAAAAAGCATGATAGTTAAAGTGAGGAAGAAATACATTAATATATATATAAGATTAAAAATGCAAACTTACATTTAAGTATTTTAGATGAAAGGGGAGTAAATAAAAACTTGTTTATAGATCTTTATAACCTTGGAAATCACACTCTATTAAGGAGGTTTAAACTGAATCATTCATTCATTTAATATACAGTATAGATGGATTGAGTTCTGTAGCTTTCCAGCCATCATTCTGGATGCTAGAGTCATAGAACTAGCCCAAGCCCACATCTTCAGAAAGGCAAAGAGAGACAAATGATAAGGAAATTACAATTACCAAAGCATCAAAGCTGATCTTGTTAGTGCTCTTTTTTTCTGATTATCTTTTCCACATAAATTTGCTATATATGATTTACCTAGAACCAGAATAGAAAATCAGAAGACTGCAACTCCCCTTTCCTTAAAATTATATGCCAACAGCATGGAGGTTTTCTTAGGAGCATAGGCCAGATGTTGCCATCCTGTTTCTCTATTTCATCCCAAATATTGACATGACTGTTCACTCCTCTGAGGTTGGGTTTGTTTTGTATAGTATGTGCTTAAGAGCAAAGATTTAAGATCTTGCTACCAGCATTTAAATCCTGGTCAATTCTTGCAGTAATGTTGTGATCATGGGCATATCACTCAGCATCTCTGAATCTTGGTTTTCTTCTCTGTCAAATGGGGTTGGTAGTACAATGGCCTTCCAATCAATTAATGAATAGGCTTCCAATGAATTCATGTAAATAAAATCCTGAAACAGTCCCTGGTACTTCCTCATAAGCACTAGTTATTGTCCTTGTGGTTGTTATTGTTGCTATTGTTATTGTATCCATTATGTCTTTGCAAAAAACTCTATTCTGCCCTATCCAGGCTGATAATTATGTTTTCTACATTTTTCTCTAAGACTGAGATGACTTTATTCTCCCTTACTTCAATAAAAGCATTTATTATTTACGTTGCTATGTGTTACAACTATTCTCTCTTTATCTAGGGTGAAAAGATTCATGCAATCCTAAGCAAATGGGCTTATAAGGAGGGGAACCAAAGAATGCGTTTGCTAAAGATTTTCTAGGAAAGAAAGTGCCTTCTGATTTCTAAACTCCTGGTTCTTCCCAAAAAGGAAGAGACATGTTTCTGCTATTTTTGAAAACTCTGATGATAAAAGGTTATTACCTAGAATCATTCTGATCCCTCAGAAAAGGACTTTCTAATACAACTTCCAACACTGCAAGTTTCTCATGCAGAAAACCTTTAGACACAAGTGAATTCAAAAGAGAATTTAAGGAACCAGGTTATAGCTTCAGTATTTTGTTCAATTTGAGCTTATCCTGGAAGGTCACACATTTTACATCTCTTTGAGCTGCTCTCCCCATCACTCCCAGCGTGTGCTATCATTTTTAATTTTCAAGTTTTATAGCTAACACTTGAGCTACACCAGCTAATATCTAGCTAACTAATAAGGTCCTCTGCTTCCACCTTTATTGATTAATCATCTGTTGGAGTTTTTAATATCCATTTGTGTTTAATATGCTGATATTAAAAATGCCTCTTTCCTGAAAGTGATGGATGGTCTTCCAAAGGACAAGACTTTGGTTATGATTTATGTAATAGCGAGTTCACTGGAGTCTGGCTGGAAAAACTACCCTTGGAGATCATTGTAATAAAGAGCTCTGTAGCAACACTTTTCAGGTCTTTAAAAGCTGTCTGGTGGATAAAGTTACTTTGTATTCAGATTTCTATGTAGACCTTCTAGCGTCAGTCTCCAATAAAACTCACCCAATGGGAATTATTGTTTCCTTATACAAACCCTTTGCTCCAGACAAAAGGACCTTTCCATTGTCTCCCAAGTATACCTTACATCTCTATACATAACTTTTGCATAAGATATTCTACTCTTTTCCAAAAGCTTTCTGGAATTTCCTCTGCCTATTTTAATTTCATTCGTTCTTCAAGAACTAAAAGATAAATATCCAAACCCACAGTAATTTATTCTCCCTCTCAGTATTTCTATTTTTTGCTGTCTGTGCTATTTATTTAACATTTAACATATTCGGATTTGTATATTTAACCTTCTCTGTGTATGTCCTGTCTTTTCTCTATAATATAAACTCCTATAAGTTAAGTTTTATATGCTCTATACCCTATGCCAGTACTTCTCAAATTGTCACTCCCTGGTCCTCAGCAGCTGTAGCATCTAGGAACTTGTTAGAAACACAAATGTTCACACCCCACGTCAGACCTACATAATCAGAAACTCTAAGGGGTGTTTTCAAACTTCCCCATATAATTATATTGTACAGCAGTTTGAGAATCCTTAGTCTACACTATGCTACTTTCTCTCTTTCTCATGATAACAAGGACTCAAGATATACTGGACACTTGCATATTTGTTAGTTAAAATTAGTTTCTTCTGATTCTAAACTACAGCTAACACGCTTTGGATAGGATCAAAGACACACCTCTTTCTAAGCATCAAGCTTGTTTCTCCACTTTATACCTTCATTACATTTTTCTCTCAGTCCATTAGATTTTGTTTTTAGCATCGTACTTTCTCAAAGAACTCAAAATTTAGCATAAAAGACACTTATTCAAGAAACTGTGGCATAAATGATTGTATCACTTATGTTAAGTAATTTCCCTAGAATTTTAGCTTTATATAACTTTTTGAGTATGAATTTCTTGATACATATAAAAAAAATCTAACCTAGAAAAATTGAGAATAAAGCAAACACTTGTGAACCCCCACCACTCAACTTAGTTAGTAATTTTAGCTGTTTTATTAAGTATATTTAATCACCAAACAAATATACTAACATGATTTTAAAACCATTTTAGTTATTATACACTGATAAAAGAGAAATGTGAAAGCAAGAGTATCTCTCTAGTAGTCACCAAAATATAATATGTAAATAATCTGTTCCCATGTATCTGCTAGTATGTGTCTTTGAATGTTATAGGCAATATAACTACATATTTTCTCCTGAAAGGAAACTTCCCATGTTAAAAATAATCTTCTGTGATATTATACACATGATTTACTCTTCTTGAAAAGTAGATTCATTTTTAGATTTAGGAAATCTGTCACCCCTCTAAATCTCAAAGGATACTGTTTAATAACCTGACAAGGAAGAAGATAGTTTCCAGCTAAATTCTATGAATTACTAACATATGGACCAGAGAAATTCAGATAGGCCAAATTTTAAAGTTCCATTCAATTTATCTGTGTCTGGTTTGCTGGTGCTAATCTAGACCATCTTCATTAGCACATGTGCTTTCTTGGATTTCTTAACAGACTCTGAGGAAATACTTGTTTACAAGTTGGGATTTATATTCACTCCTCTGTTTCATTCCTTCCTTCCTTTTTCTACTCCAATGTGAAATATTCTTACTTTTCCAGATTGTTCTGCTTCTTGAACATGTGCTATGTAAGTGTTTTTTTCTTCTAATTATTAACACCTTTGCAAAGTTTTAATTACTGTAAATGTAGACATTACTGTGTATAAATATCTACTGTCTCCTAGTAAGCCAGAATCTTTCAGTAGCGAGCTGAGAGAGCAACCTCTCTTGATTTTACATTCCTCACCTTTAATATTAGTGTAAAGGAAAAATGTAGAGTTTTTTAACATCCATATTCTTCACATAAGTATTTCCAGGTATAATAGTGTTAAATATCTTGTCTAATCAAATTATCATGTCATTTGAGTTAATACTTAGAATCTGCATTTGTTGCTCAAGTGATCAAACCAGTGAGTACAGTTATAATGCAGATAAGGAAGTGGATAGGTATTAAAGATATAATCCTACACCATTTGTGTTTAGATATAATGAATATGTTGAATTTAAAATTGTTTACTTTTTTACATAAGATCAAGTAATTTAAATAAATTTTCTCCCAAGTAGTGAGCTTTAAATTTATTTGTGTACTTGTCTATGTTTTTTTGTTTTTCTTTATTATACTTTAAGTTCTAGGGTACGTGTACACAGCTTGTGGGTTTGATGCATAGGTTTACATGTGCCATGTTGGTTTGCTGCACCCATCAACTCGTCAATTTTTAACCCTATCAAAAAGTGGGCAAAAGATATGAACACACACTTCTCAAAAGAAGACATTTATGCAGCCAAAAGACACATGAAAAAATGCTCATCATCACCGGTCATCAGAGAAATACAAATAAAAACCACAATGAGATACCATCTCATGCCAGTTAGAATGGTGATCATTAAAAAGTCAGGAAACAACAGATGCTGGAGAGGATGTGGAGAAATAGGAACACTTTTACACTGTTGTAAAATTAGTTGTAAGTTACACTGAGTGTAAATTAGTTCAACCATTGTGGAGGACAGTGTGGTGATCCTTCAAGGATCTAGAACTAGAAATATCATTTAACCCAGCAATTCCATTATTGGGTATATACCCAAAGGATAATAAATCATGCTGCTATAAAGACACATGCACACGTATGTTTATTGCAGCACTATTCACAATAGCAAATACTTGGAACCAACTCAAATGTCCATCAATGATAGAATGGATTAAGAAAATGTGGCATATATACACAATGGAATACTATGCAGCCATAAAAAAGGATGAGTTCATGTCCTTTGCAGGGACATAGATGAAGCTGGAAACCATCATTCTCAGCAAACTATCACAAGGACAGAAAACCAAACACCGCATGTTCTCACCCATCAGTGGGAACTGAGCAATAAGAACACTTGTCTATGTTTTAAAACAGAATGTACCACCTGAGGTTTGTAATGGATAGAAACAACAGTTTATTGATTTATGTCTAATATTTTGACTTATTCTCATTCTTAATTCCTTGATGTTATCTTTCCATATGTTATTCCATAATATCTACATTAATTCTATTAATTAATTTTGAAGTCTTTCTACAAACAAAGTGGGCCTGTTCTCAATACAATTTCCCTGAATACATTTTGCCATGAAACTCAATGCCATTTTCTGTATCATAAAGATCCTGTTTTCTTGAAAGTCTTTTTAACCTTTCTAATGCCAATTCACTGAATTCAAAGTAATTAACAATCCATGATCTTATCAAGAACCAGAAAAAAGAAAATACATTGCACAATGTATGACCACTGATCCACAGTATGAGATTATTAAAAGCAAGAGAGAGGTGGATTTGAAGCTAATCTATAAGCTGGGATTTCACTTCCATCTCCAACTCAGATTTTGTAAGTACCCATCCTCTATAATACTACTTCTTTTATATTCAATTCCATGAATAAAATAATAATTTAGTTTCTCTCTGACTTCCCTTGATCTTCCATATCTTTCATCAGAGCCATGCCGAACCATATTGGAGCCTGAGGCAAAGTGAAAAAAAACAAAAACAAAAAAACACGAATACCAATTTTGAAATATTCTTCAAGGATTTTTGCATTAATTTTGAATTTTTAAATATTCACTAAAAGTAATTTTTCTAGATTATTGAATTTTTGGTGCTTGCTCCCCTGCTCCTCTCTCCAAATTCTGTGCCTGCCTCACCTCAGTTCCAGCCCTGGCTTTCATTTTCAACTTTGCTTCTCACATATGTTTCTTATGCAATCCAAACCTTGGTAGCTCATCTTGCATAAACTATTTTAATATAATATGGAAATGTGAAGATAGTGTGGTGATGGTAAATTTTAGCATTTCTGCAAGTCAGCGTCAGTACTGACCTGAGAGGCACAACAGTTTTCATGACCTTCACCAGTTCCCCAGTTGTCTCTAGATCCTACACCTCCCAGCAACCAAAATGCTGGAGTTAGCTCATGTCTTCTCTTTTTAACTGACCTCACAGAGAACTGACTCTTTGGAAATTTCAACTCAGAAGAAAGCATTACCTTCTACATGCTGATAGGTTTCATCACTTCCAGGATATTCATTCTCTAGCTCCCTCGTCATATATTTAAATGTGGCTATTTTGGGGAAGCAAATCTCCCAACAACCTCCAGTTACAAAAAACAAAAGGGGAATAAATAAAAGAGCCAGGTCTATAACAATAAATTGCTGATAGTAATAAACATTTTAAAAAACACATTTCTCTGAAATATAGCCAAAGTAAGTGTGATTTTTGCTACAGAAAATCAGGAAAGCACATTTCCATCTCCTCAATGAAAACTAGTTGTTATGCTTTGCCATTGATAGTAGGGAAGGAGGTACAGCCCACTCCAATAGACTCGGGGAAATGAGCATTTTTCCTTGACTGACAGTGACACAATTTAACAAGAAATACCACAGTAGCCTTCAGTACTTTGGGGCTCTATTTTCTCATTTAAAAAGTGAAAGCACTGAATCAGTTTAACTCAAGACGTTTTCCAGCTCTTAAATAAATTCTCCCACCTACTCACATATTCTTTTCAAGAAGTTTCTCTGTTTGACTCAATGCTAATAAAATTAGTGTTAGTGGTTTTACACTGTAATTTTATTCTTTAAAAAAATTATAATAGCTATTGTGCAGAAATTATAATCTTGCTTACATATAAGAATATACTATGCATTTGCCAAAGCTTGTATTAGCTAATATTTAGTGATAAAAATAACATTATTTAAGGTGTAACTTTTACTAACAAAAAGACAGAAACTTCCCCTGACTATTCCAGACTGGCCCAAGAGAGGCAAAATAAGAGACTGTTTATAGAACCTAAGTTTCAGCCATGATTTCTTGCTTTAATAATATTATGTTGCTTGCAGTTACATAATACTATCTTGCCTCACTGTCATTCCTTCAACATTTACTTGATATTGAGAAACTGTTTTGACATAAAATGCTGCCTTCAAGCTGAGCTTCTGTCTTGATAACAGTCAATATGGGGCTCCTATTGGCAACCATGGTCCTCTCAGCTTGTAATCACATTGGTTTTTGATCTGAAGGACTTAGTACGTCTTTAAAATGCTCCTAGAATATTCTCAGTTAATCTTGAGACTGTATTTAAGTTTCACAACCCCAAAAACACACCCCGTATTCAGTGAGAATCTATTCTGCCATTTTCATATGAAGAGATGACAAACTTGATTTTAGTTAAATAGATTTTAGGGAATAAAAACATTTTTTACATGAAGCAGTCTTAAGATATTCAAACCTCATAATTCTGTGACCTGGTCAGGCAGGTATGATTACTCCATTTTAAAGAGGAAAAACCAAATCTTTGATTTTGGCTATTGCAAATGTGCTAGAGTGTGTTTTCTATCTCCGTAAGCTTCAGTTTTGGGGATTACAGAGTCAGAGCTCTACAGAGCCCTTGCTAAAAGCATGTTTCTTGGGGAGAGGTAACTACATGTGCATCTACAAGCTAAAGAGTCACTCTCTAGACCCTCTGATAATTTTTCAAAGGTAGTAGAGGTCCCAGTACCTTGGAAAGTAGGACTATTTTTCATAATGTGTTTGTATGTGATGTCATCAAAAGAAAACTTCTATTATCGTTTTGACCCCAGTTACCGTTTAAATTATCCATGAAATAATATATATGGAATGATAAATGATTAAGCATATAATTATTTTGAATTCTTTCAAAGCTTGAAATCATTTTACTTAGATATGTGTAGATAGTGCTTAAAAACCTAGATGTAGCTGAGGCCAAGGACACATCAGATGTTTTTTAAATATTGCTAAAGAAGGAAAGGTTAAATAAAACAGATGAGATCTTCCCTCAATTATTGCAGGCAGAGAAGAGACCAGGAGCATTCAGAATCCTAAATAACACATAATCCAAAGGTCATCTTTGTCTTTGGAGCATATAATGCAATTTCTGTTGTAGCACATCTTCTCTCTGCTAGGTAACTGAACATCCAATTTTGTTTTAATTTCCGGAGAACAATCCAGTTTAAAGTGAAGGAATATGAGGCACATGTGGCTCATAGGAAAACAGCCTTACAGGCCCAGCCACAGAAGAGGGTCCAAATGAAGATAATCATGACCTGCTGCTTATGGCCATATTTGTCAGAAGCAAGGTGTTTCCAAATGAGACCATGGTAAAGACCGCATTATTCAGCATTCTATTATCACCCACCCACTATAATATAAATGTTAGAACTGATGATCAAGCTTCTGCCCAAAGCTGTTAATGAATCTTATTGGTATCGGTTGGAAAAGGAACAACAAAAACAAAAAATAAAACATGTCTCTGTCTTAAGATTGCCATTTGTTGTCTAATCTCTATAAGTGAGTGTATAAACACTGTGAGGGCAACAATTTTATTTTCTTTGTCTTAAATAATGGCACAAAGGCCAATATCTTTATCAAAGTAAGCGTTTGATGTATATATATTAAATAAATAGTAAATGAAATATATAATATATATTAAAATAAATAGTAAATGAAAACACATTCTCTTTATTTACTTTTAAATTCAGGAGGACAAATTTGAAAACTCTAATTTATTTAAAGAATTTTCTTCTTTTTTTCTTCTTCTTATTAACTTTTATTTTAAGTTCAGGGATGTGCAGGTCTGTCATATAGGGAAACGTCATATAGGTAAACTTGTATCATGGTGGTTTGCTGTTCAGATTATTTCATCCCCCAGATATTAAGTCTAGTACCCATTAATTACTTTTTCTGATCCTCTCCCTCCTCCCACCATCCACCTTCCAACGGACCCCATTGGTGTTATTCCCTTAGATGTGTACATGTGTTCTCATCATTTAGTTCCAACTTATAAGTGAAAACATACAGTATTTGATTTTTTGTTCCTGCATTAGTTTGCTAAGGATAATGACCTTAGCAAACTTGCTCCATCCAAGTTCCTGCAAATGACATGATTTTGCTCATTTTATGGCTGCATAGTATTCCATGGTGTATATGTACCACAATTTCTTTATCCAGTCTACTTTTATTGGACATTTAGATTGATGTGATGTTTTTGATATTGTGAATAGTGCTGTAATGAACATACATGTACATGTGTCTCTATAACAGAATGATTTATATTCCTTTGGGTATATACCCAGTAATGGGATTGCTGGATCATGGGGTGTTTTATGTTTAGGGTTTTGAAGAATTGCCACACTGTCTTCCACATGGCTGAACTATTTACACTTCCAACAACAGTGTATAAGTGTTTCTTTTTCTCCACGACCTCAACAGCCTCTGTTATATTTTGACTTTCTAGTAACAGCCATTCTGACTGGTGTGAGATGGTATCTCATTGTGGTTTTGATATGCATTTCTATAATGATCAGTGATATTAAGCTTTTTTTCATATGATTGTTGGCCACATGGACGTGTTCTTTTGAAAAGTGTCTGTTCATATCCTTTGCCCACTTTTTAGTTTTTTTTGTTTCTTGTAAATTTGTTTAAGTTCTTTATAGCTTCTGTGTCAGATGCATAGTTTGCAAAATTTTTCTCCCATTTTGTAGGTTGTCCGTTTACTCGTTGATAGTTTCATTTTCTGTGCAGAAGCTCTTTAATTAGTTAGATTCCACTTGTCAATTTTTGCTTTTGTTGCAATTGCTTTTGGCATCTTCCTCATGAAATCTTTGCCCATTCCTAGGTCCAGGATAGAATTGCCTAGGTTGTCTTCCAAGCTTTTTATAGTTTTGGATGTATATTTAAATCTTTATTCCATCTTGATTTACTTTTCGTATATGAAAGGAAGGGGTCCAATTTTTAGCCTTCTGCATGTGGCTGAAGGGAATACGGAATCCTTTTATTTATTGGATAGGGAATCCTTCCCTTATTGCTTGTTTTTTGTCAGTTTTGCCAAAGATCAGATAGTTGTAAGTATGAAGCCTTATTTCTGGGTTCTCCATGCTGTTTCATTAGTCGATGTGTCTGTTTTTGTACCAGTGCCAATCTGTTTTGGTTACTGTAGCCCTGTAATATAATTTGAAGCTGGGTAGCATGACACCTCCAGCTTTGTTCTTTTTGCTTAGAATTGTCTTGGCTATTTGGGCTCTTTATTGGTTCCATATGAATTTTAAAATAGTTTTTTACAAATTGTCTTGGGCAGTGTGGTCATTTTAATTATATTGATTCTTTCTATCCATGACCTTGGAATGTTTTTCTCTTGTTTATATCATCTCTGATTTCTTTGAGCAGTGTTTTGTAGTTCTCATCGTAGAGATCTTTCACCTTTCCGGTTAGCTTTATTCCTGGATATTTTATTCTTTTTTATGGCAATTATGAATGGGATTGTGTTCCTGATTTCCTCTCGGCTTCATTGTTGTTGGTGTATAGAAATGTTAGTGATTTTTGAACATTGATTTTGTATCCTGAGACTTTGCTGACATTGTTTATCAGGTTCAGAAGCTTTTGGGATGAGACTATAGGGTTTTCTAGGTATAGGATCTACAAACAAGAATAGTTTGACTTTCTCCCTATCTGGATGCCCTTTATTTCTTTCTCTTGCCTGATTGCCCTGGCAAGGATTTCCAGCACTATGTTCAATAGGAGTGGTGAGAAAGGGCATCCTTATCTTCTGCCAGGAAAACTCTATTTAAAACATACACGTGTACACACATAACTATCTCAAAAACCTTAGATTTTTTAAATTAAATGTATTTTCAGTGAACTCTCAGTTTATATTTTTCCAAAATAATCAATGATAAAAACTTTGTCTCATGTTTTTTTCCATAATTAACACTTTTACATACCTCTCCTTAGATTGTCTCTGTCAGGAACAAATATTGCATGAAGGAGAATATTGAACATAGATATGTTCTAGTAAGGTCCCCCTTGGGGTTGGTGGCTATGGATTCAGTTAATTCACTGTTGCTGCTCTATAAAAATCCAAGAAAAGTGGAATGGAGACTGTGAAAATGATGATAAATAAGTCTGACCAAATGCACTATGTTCATCAAAGTTAAGCTCAAGTTGAAGAAAATATTTGTGGACAAATTTCATGAATAATTTATTTTGAATTTTTCTGTTAAGAAAAATCATGAAATGATTTATGATAGAATATTGTGCTACAACTTTGTATATTTTCCTCTGTATCCTGTTTCAGTTCTTGCCCTGAATTTCACCTGTTTTTTCACTGTGAGGAAAATTTTATGCAATAGAGGTATCCATAAAAGCCCACCTGTTACGTTCCTCAAGATAGAGACTAAACAAATTTTCAGTTGGCTTCAATTTTTTACTAAACTACTCTTAATGGACTGCTTATTCATAAAATGCAATGTATTAGAAATATTAGAGCATGGAAGAACTTGTAATTGAGCTTCATTTTTTCTTACATTCTCTTTTTGTCAATGTTGGGCAACTGCAAAAGTTCCCAGCAAACCTGCTTCAGATAATGTCATTAATAATCCGCTAATAACATTTTGAAAGTATTCAAAGTTTTTATTCCACTTTTACATAGTTTCTCTAACAGCAATTAAAAAATGGTGTGAGGAGTAATATGCCCTTCAAAGAGGAGGCAACTGAGACATTTTAACAGTTTTGCTCAAGACTATTACAGCTATTATGTGACAGGAATGGGATTAGATGTCAGCTCTTCTGATTTTGGGCTACTAGGCTTTGTAATTTTGTTTATAGACTAGGCTAATATTAAAGCAGTAAAATTATTAAGAAACAACAGACTAATAATAATAGCAAAGACTGAAATTGTGTGTAAGTAGAGGTAAGCTTTGGCTTCTACATGTATCGCTTACATCATTGTCACTTGTATTTCCAGGCTAGTGCAGTTTGTGCTGGTGAGTTGGCCTCTGGACAACCACACCAAGGACCACCAAGCAACTTCAGTAACTTCATTACAGGAATGGTTAAAAAAGAAATATTGCTTAATAAACTTATGAGTATTCTTGCACTATTGGAGCACTTACACAAATTCCCTCAGACCCTTACTTGAAATTAAGAAGACAAAGATGATACAAGATAGGTATTTGATGAAGGACACTTTTGAAATAAAATGACCTGTGGTTTTTATTTACAACATTGTTGAATACAGATACTGTAGGAACAGAGAGAAGGAAATCACACAGCGACTTTTTGGTAAGACCAAATAAGGTAAATTCATGAGTAGTTAAAAGTAATCAAAGCCCAAAAACTTGTTTGAGTCTCAAAGGGAGACACAGGTGCTGATGTGTCTCACAGGATTATCTGGAAGATTAGTTATATTAATGTCTATAAAATGCTCAAAATAGTGCCTATTAATAAGAACATATTCAAACACATCCAAGTGTTACTATGGTTATTTTAAAGATCATATCTCTTATTTCTATCTACTCAATGTGTCATTAATACATACTCTTTACTTTTTTATTTTTTTGAGGCAGAGTCTTGCTGTGTTGCCCAGGCTAGACTGCAGTGGTGTGATCTCAGCTCACGGCAACCTCCACCTCCTAGGTTCGAGTGATTCTCATACCTCAGACTGTAGCTGGGACTCACGCCTGTAGCTGGGACTGCAGGCATGCACCACCACACCAGGCTAATTTTTGTATTTTTAGTAGAGACAGGATTTTGCTATGTTGGCCAGGCTGGTCTCGAACCCCTGGCCTCAAGTGACTCACCTTCCTGAGCCTCCCAAAGGCTGAGATTACAGGTGTGAACCACCATGCCCAGCCATGAATACCTACTCTGGACCAGCAGTTGCACCACATGCTGGGAATCAAAGATGAGTGTGACACAGTCCCTGTCCTGCAGGAAGATTTGAACTCTTATTATACTCTATTTAGCCCTGCTCTTTCTCAAAATTGTCTTTGAGAAGCTATTTAGTGTGGTATTTGCCCTCTTACTTCTCCATAGTAGTGTGCCAGATAGAGCATGATCTTTTCGTCCAGAAGGTTAGCATCCCCAGGCTTCCTGCTGTGTGCCCATAGCTCTTTCTGTGGCTCCCTTTGCATGCTTTACTACACTGGTCAGGGGAGCCCCTGGACCTTGTTCTGGCCAGCCATGCAGTGCCTTTTGTGGAGTGAGATGTGTTCTTAATCCCCAGCCCTCATGTTAAAATGTGAATCCCACAGGGGCATACACCACCTTCAAGTTCTGTCTCCATTTTTGTCTACAGTTGCATTTACGTTTTACCCTGCTATTCACATGTAAATTATCCAACACCTCCCTCTAAAAGCACTATTTCTTTTAAGACTGTGTGGTATTCTATCATGTGTATTTCTTCCTGATTCAGTCTCGGTAGGTTGCATGTTTCTAGGAATTCATCTATTTCCCTTAAGTTATACATTTGTTTTTGTATAGTTGTTCATAGTAGTCTTTTATGATTCTTTGTATTGCTGTTGTATCGTTGTAATGTCTACACAACTTGAATATCCCTAATCCCAAAATCCAAAATGCTCCAAACTCTAAAACTTTTTGAGTGTTAACATGACACTCAAAGCATATGCTCATTAAAGCATGACATATTTTGGGTTTTGGGGTTAGGAATTCAACATAATATTTAAGAATAATGTAAATATTCATAAATCTGAACAAATCTGAAATCCAAAACTTTTCTGGTCTCAAGTATTCTGAACATATTACTCCATCTTCACACTGCTGATAACGACATATTGGATAATTTATAAAGGAAAAGAGGTTTAATGGACTTACAATTCCACGTGGCCAGGGAGGCCTCTCAATCATGGCAGAAGGCAAAAGGCATGTCTTGCATGGTGGCAGGCAAGAGGGCTTGTGCAGAGGAACTCCTATTTATAAAATCATCATATCCCGTGAGACTTGTCCACTACCATGAGAACAGTATGGGAGACACTGCCCTCATAATTCAGTTATCTTCCACTAGTTTCCTCCCACCACATGTGGGAATTATGGGAGCTACAATTCAAGATGAGATTTGGGTGGGGACACGGCAAAACCATATCTCTGGATAAGGCATACTAACCCTATACTCTACAACCTTAAGAAGAGAAGGAAATTATGTCATTTATAACCGCATCGATGGAACTGGAGGACATTATGCAAAATTAAATAAGCTAAGCACAGAAAGACAAATGCTACAACTTCATGTATGTAGACTCTAAACAAATCCTCATAGAAACAGAATGTAGAAAGGTGATTACCAAAGGCTGGGAGGAAAGAGGAAGAATGGAATAAGAGAAGAAACTGAGCAAAGCGTATGAAATTAGACTAGAGGAATACTTTTTAGTATTTTATTGCACTGTGTAGTGACTAAAATAATAATAACATGTTGTATATTTCAAACTTGCTAAAAATATATTTTTTTTCCACATTCTTACTACAAAAAACACTAATAAGGTGGTGAGATAATAGATATGTGAATCAGTTTGATTTAATTTTTTTACAATGTATACATAGGTCAAAATATCACATTGTACCCCACAAAGATATACAATTATTATTTATTAAATAAAAATTAATACATTAATAAATATTTTTCTTTTTATTTTTGTTTCTGTATAATAGAAGTAAATAAATAATTTTAGAAAGATATTTTCTCCCCTCCTTCTGAAAAAGCCACTGCAGCATTTCTTCAAAAAAGCCTCCTCCTTTCTTCTCATTCTTCTCTTTCCTTCTCTTTCCTACCTCCTCCTCATCCCACCTTTATCCACAGAACTATAAGATACTCCCACTGCTCCTCACACATGGCCATGGTGCAGGCTACAAAAACCCTCAATTGATAGGTCTGTATCTTTCAATAGATTATGACTTACTTCATTTTTATTATTATACTTTAAGGGATATATGTGCAGAATGTGCAGGTTTGTTACATAGGTTTACCTGTGCCATAAACCATTGTGCACCCATCAACCTGTCATCTAGGTTTTAAGCCCCACATGCATTAGGTATTTGTCATAATGTTATCCCTCCCCTAGCCCCCCACCCCCTGACAGGCCCTGGTGTGTAATGTCCCCCTCCCTCTGTCCGTGTGTTCCTATTGTTCAGCTCCCACTTATGAGTGAGAACATGCAGTGTTTGGTTTTCTGTTCCTGTGTTAGTTTGCTGAGAATGATGGTTTCCAGCTACATCCATGTCCCTGCAAAGGACATGAACTCATTCTTTTTTATGGCTGCATAGTATTCCATGGTGTATATGTGCCATCTTTTCTTTATCCAGTCTATCGTCGATGGGCATTTGGTTTGGTTCCAAGTCATTGCTACTGTAAATGGTGCTGCAATAAACATAACGTGTGCATGTGTTTTTGTAGGAGAATAATTTACAATACTTTGCGTATGTACCCAGTAATGGGATTGCTGGGTCAAATGGTATTTCTGGTTTTAGATCATTGAGGAATCACCACACTGTCTTCCACAATGGTTGAACTAATTTACACTCCCACCAACAGTGTAAAAGTGTTCCTATTGCACCACAGCCTTGCCAATATCTGTTGTTTCCTGACTTTTTAATGATCGCCATTCTAACTGGTATGAGATGGTATCTCATTGCGGTTTTGATTTCCATTTCTCTAATGACCAGTGATGATGAGGTTTTTTTCATATGTTTGTTGTTTGCATAAATGTCTTCTTTTGAGAAGTGTTTGTTCATATTCTTTGCCCAATTTTTGATTTTTTTTTCTTTTTGGTAAATTTTTTTAAGTTTCTCATAGATTCTGGATATTAGATCTTTGTCAGATAGATAGATTACAAAAATTTTGTCCCATTCTGTAGGTTGCCTGATCACTCTGATAACAGTTTCTTTTGTTGTACAGAACCTCTTCAGTTTAATTAGATCCCATTTGTCAATTTTGGCTTTTGTTGCAATTGCTTTTAGTGTTTTAGTCATGAAGTCTTTGCCCATGCCTATGTCCTGAATTGTATTGCCTAGGTTTTCTTCTAGGGTTTTTATGGTTTTAGGTTTTACATTTAAGTCTTTAGTCCATCTTGAGTTAATTTTTGTATAAGGTGTAAGGAAGGGGTCCAGCTTCAGTATTCTGCATATGGGTAGCCAGTTTTCCCAACACCACTTATTAAGTAGGAAATCCTTTCCCCATTGCTTGTTTTTGTTAGGTTTGTCAAAGATAAGATGGTTGTAGATGTGTGGTGTTATTTCTGAGGCCTCTGTTCTGTTCCATTGGTCTATATATCTGTTTTGGTACCAGTACCATGCTGTTTGGGTTACTGTAGACTTATAGTATAGTTTGAAGTCAGGTAACGTGATGCCTCCAGCTTTGTTCTTTTTGCTTTCGATTGTCTTGGCTATATGGGTTCTTTTTTGGTTCCTTATGAAATTTAAAGTAGTTTTTCTAATTCTGTGAAGAAAGTCAACAGTAGCTTGATGGAAATAGCATTGAATCTATAAATTACTTTGGCTAGTATGCCCATTTGCACGATATTAATTCTTCCTATCCATTACCATGGAATGTTTTTCCATTTGTTTGTGTCCTGTCTTATTTCCTTGAACAGTGGTTTGTAGTTCTCCTTGAAGAAGTCCTTCATGTCCCTTGTAAGTTGTATTCCTAGGCATTTTGTTCTCTTTGTAGCAATGGTGAATGGGAGTTCACTCACGATTTGACTCTCTGTTTGTCTGTTATTGATGCATAGGAATGCTTGTGATATTTGCACACTGAATTTGTGTGCTGAGACTTTGCTGAAGTTGCTTATCAGCTTAAGGACATTTTGGGCTGAGACAATGGGGTTTTCTAAATATACAATAATGTCATCTGCAAATAGAGACAATTTAACTTCCTCTCTTCCTATTTGAATAGGGATTTTTTTTTTTTTTTTGAGACGGAGTCTCACTCTGTCAAGCCGTCTGGAGTGCAGTGGCGCAAACTCGGCTCACTGCAAGCTCTACCTCCTGGGTTCACGCAATTCTCCTGCCTCAGGATCCTGAGTAGCTGGGACTATAGGCGCCCACCACCACACCCGGCTAATTTTTTGTATTTTTTCTTTTTTCTTTTTTTGAAACGGAGTCTAGCTCTGTCATCCAGGCTGGCGTGCAGTGGCCGAATCTCAGCTCACTGCAAGCTCCGCCTCCCAGGTTTATGCCATTCTCCTGCCTCCGCCTCCCAAGTAGCTGGGACTACAGGCGCCCGCCACCTTTCCTGGCTAGTTTTTTTGTATTTTTTTAGTAGACACGGGGTTTCACCATGTTAGCCCGGATGGTCTCGATCTCCTAACCTCGTGATCCACCTGCCTCGGCCTCCCAAGGTGCTGGGATTACAGGCGTGAGCCACCAGGCTCGGCCTTGAATACCTTTTATTTCTTTCTCTTACCTGATTGCCTTGGCGAGAACTTCCAACACTATGTTGAATAGGAGTGGTGAGAGAGGGCATCTTTGTCCTGTGCTTGTTTTCAAAAGGAATGCTTCTAGCTTTTGCCCATTCAATATGATATTGTCTATGGGTTTGTCATAAATATCTCTTGCTATTTTAAGATACATTCCATCAATACCTAGTTTATTGAGTGTTTTTTTTGCATGAAAGGGTGTTGAATTTTATCTAAGGCCTTTTCTGCACCTATTGAGATAATCATGTGGTTTTTATCTTTGTTTTTGTTTATATGATCGATTATGTTTATTGATTTGCATATGTTGAACCAGCCTTGCATCCCAGGGATGACGCCAGCTTGATTGTGGTGGATAAGCCTCTTGACATGCTGCTGGATTCGGTTTACCAGTATTTTATTGAGGATTTTCACATCAATGTTCATCAGGGATACTGGCCTAAAATTTTTTGTTGTTGTTGTTGTATCTCTGCTAGGTTTTGGTATCAGGATGATGCTGGTCTTGTAAAATGAGTTAGGGAGTAGTCCCTCTTTTTCTGTTGTTTGGAATAGTTTCAGAAAGAATGTTACCAGCTCTTCTTTGTACCTCTGGTAGAATTTGGCTGTGAGTCCAATAGACACAGTAAAAAGTGATAAATGGGATATCACCACTGACCCCACAGAAATAAAAACTACCATCACAGAATACTATAAACACCTCTATGCAAATAAACTAGAAAATCTTGAAGAAATGAGTAAATTCCCGGACACATACGCCATCCCAAGTCTAAACCAGGAAGAAGTCAAATCCCTGAATAGACCAATAACAAGTTCTGAAATTGATGCAGTAATTAATAACTTACCAACCAAAAAAAGCCCAGGGCTAGATTATGACTATCCAAAACAGGTTATGTTGTTTTACAGTAACCTGTGTTTACCCTACTGCTAAGAGTTAAACAGTTACTCAGAGAATGTTTGGTGTTGGTAGTCATGAAGGAAGAAGAATGGAAAAAAAATGAATGTAAGAAGAAAGGAAGGAAAGAAGAAAAGTTAAACAGCATGAGAAGGAATGCTATTGATAGAGTCTTTGAAACTTATATTGAAGTTTCTGAACATCATTAAACAAGCTATTGTGTTGATTAAAAATAAATCTGTTATTCATGAAACACTGTGTGATAAAAGAGGGCAGAACAAACAGGAAATAAAAATACCTGAGTTTTAAATATAGCTCTCCCTCTTAGTAATCAGGAGACTTCTAGGAGGAACTCAGCCTCTTGATACCCTGTTTGCTTCTCTGTGAAAGAAACAGGAAGGATGAGGCATGCACATTTATCTCAAGGTGGAGAACTCCTGATGAACAGTGGTAAGAGCACATATGAAGTCAGACTTAGCAGCATCATGGCAATGAAGTTACCAAACCTCTCTTTCCCTAAATTTCTTTCTCTCTAATACAGAGAAACAATAATACTTACTCTATAGTTTACTGAGAAGATGTACTGATTGAGAGAATGCATAGTTGCTAATAAATATTAACCATCATTATGATAATTATTGTTATGGTTATTATGAAGTTTAAAAAATAATAAATGATGTTAGCTGCTTACAAGAGCAGTATATAAATTATAAAGTGCTGTAACACAAGCGACATAATGATTATTTTTAAGCATTATTATGTAAACATAAATAAGTTTAAACATGCAAAGGGTAAAATATTTTTGGGCCTTTTTACTATTGTTCATGTATATCCATTAATAGAACTATATGTGTAATTAGTATATCAATCACTGAGAAAAACTGGATTAATTTCTTACATAACAGAGACTATCGTTTGTCACCAAAACTCCTGGCAATTTGCTAATAAGGATCATTGTTTTAAAGAAAACTTTCAAGTTCATTTAGACTGGGGTGACCATCTGATAAGGTTTGCCCCAGGATCCTGGGTTGTCCCTGTTATCCTTGCTTTATTCTAAACAGAATCCTTTTCTATCCTCAGAGTGTCCTGGTTTGGATAGTAAATTTCATGGTCATCCTTCTTAAGAAGAATGAACCCTATGCAAAGCATACAGGACCAACAGGAATAGAAGTTGTTCTTAGAGCAAGTGAGTGGCAGCAAGGGACGTTAAGCCAGTCCCTGAATGGCTACCTCCGGATTTGGTGTCTTCTGCAGTACATTGGGACACTTAAGAATTTCCCTTCTTACCTTGCTTTGTGAAAGAATCAAAAGAAATAAGCATACAGTGGGTTTTGGAAAATAAAAAATTATTTAAGGTCAATGCCAATTTTTCAAGCCTAAATGTAAATAAAAACAACAGCAAAACAAAACAAAAACAGTAGCAGGTAAGCACTAAGGTGGCAAAAGGGAGAAGCAGAGGTGTGAGGTAAGGAGGTAGGTTTTTTTGTCATTTAGCTTCAGGTTGCCATGGGCTGAATGTCTAAGTCAATGTGATCAAACATCCAAATGTTGCACTAAAGCCCTACCTAATGGTTAAATTTAGAAACATTAAATAGGAGACAGCAAGGTGTGAGAAATCAGAAAATCTCAGATACAATTCCTTTATCTATCACTAATCAGGTGTGTTTTACCTTGGAGAGCAGAACGTGTATAACCTGTATTGACCTTGTTTTTCTCATAATTAGAATGGGAAGGAAAATGCCTGCCTTTGCAGGGTTGATAAGTTGATGTGAGGAATTAGGTGATGTGCATACGTTCTCTAACAGAGAAAAGCGGTCTGGCACAGGGTAGGAACTGAATATAGATTGGTGGCCTGAAAGTCTATTAGACCCGGAGGTCTTAGCTACCGATAAATAAAAAGAAACTAAGAACTGAGTGCGGTGACTACTTAGTGAAATTTAAAACCTCAGTTCCCTCTCTTTAATTACTTTTTTATTTATTTTTTATGTTCCAAGGTTATCTCTTAGGTTAGTTTTTTTTTTCTTTTTATTTATTTATTTATTATTATTATACTTTAAGTTCTAGGGTACATGGGAACAACATACAGGTTTGTTACATATGTATACATGTGCCATGTTGGTGTGCTGCACACGTTAACTCACAATTTACATTAGGTATATCGCCTAATGTTATACCGCCCCGCTACCACTACCCCAGCACAGGCCCCAGTGTGTAATGTTCCCCACCCTGTGTCTCAGTGTTCTCATTGTTCAATTCCCATCTATGAGTGAGAACATGCAGTGCTTGGTTTTCTGTCCTTGCGATAGTTTGCTGAGAACCATGGTTTCCAGCTGCATCCATGTCCCTACAAAGGACAAGAACTCATCCTTTTTTATGGCTGCATAGTATTTCATGGTGTATATGTGCCACATTTTCTTAATCCAGTCTATCATTGATGGCCATTTGAGTTGGTTCCAAGTCTTTGCTATTGTGAATAGTGCCACAATAAACATATGTGTGCATGTGTCTTTATAGCAGCATGATTTATAATCCTTTGGGTATATACCCAGTAATGAGATGGCTGGGTCAAATGGCATTTCTAGTTCTAGATGCTTGAAGAATTGCCACACTGTCTTTCACAAAGGTTGAACTAGTTTACAGTCCCACCAACAGTGTAAAAGTGTTCCTGTTTCTCCACATCCTCTCCAGCACCTGTTGTTTCCTGACTTTTTAATGATTGCCATTCAAACTGGTGTGAGATGGTATCTCATTGTGGTTTTGATTTGCATTTCTCTGGTGGCCAGTGATGATGAGCATTTTTTTCATGTGTCTGTTGGCTGCATAAATGTCTTCTTTTGAGAAGTGCCTGTCCATATCCTTTGCCCACTTTTTGAGAGGTTGTTTAATTTTTTTCTTGTAAATTTGTTTAAGTTCTTTGTAGATTCTGGATATTAACCCTGTGTCAGATGGGTAGATTGCAAAAATTTTCTCCCATTCTATAGGTTGCCTGTTCACTCTGATGGTAGTTTCTTTTGCTGTGCAGAAGTTCTTTAGTTTAATTAGATCCCATTTGTCAATTTTGGCTTTTGTTGCCATTGCTTTTGGTGTTTTAGACATGAAGTCCTTGCCCATGCCTATGTCCTGAATGGTATTGCTTAGGTTTTCTTCTAGGGTTTTTATGGTTTTAGGTCAAACATTTAAGTCTTTAGTCCATCTTGAATTAATTTTTGTATAAGGTGTAAGGAAGGGATCCAGTTTCAGCTTTCTACGTATGGCTAGCCAGTTTTCCCAGCACCATTTATTAAATAGGGAATCCTTTCCTCATTTCTTATTTTTGTCAGGTTTGTCAAAGATCAGATGGTTGTAGATGTGTGGTGTTATTTCTGAGGCCTCTGTTCTGTTCCATTGGTCTATATCTCTGTTTTGGTACCAGTACCATGCTGTTTTGGTTATTGTAGCCTTGTAGTATAGTTTGAAGTCAGGTAGCATGATGCCTCCTGCTTTGTTCAATCACATGCATTCCTATACACCAATAACAGACAAACAGAGAGCCAAATCATGAGTGAATTCACATTCACAATTGCTTCAAAGAGAATAAAATACCTAGGAATCCAACTTACAAGGGATGCAAAGGACCTCTTCAAGGAGATCTACAAAACACTGCTCAACGAAGTAAAAGAGGACAGAAACAAATGGAAGAACATTCCATGCTCATGAATAGGAAGAATCAATATCATGAAAATGGCCATACTGCCCAAGGTAATTTATAGATTCAATGCCATCCCCATCAAGCTACCAATGACTTTCTTCACAGAATTGGAAAAAACTATTTTAAAGTTCATATGGAATCAGAAAAGTGCCCGCATTGGCAAGACAATCCTAAGACTTTAATTACTTTTTGAATATGAAAATTAACCAACATCTTAATAAAACCAGTATTTAATAGCAACTGTCATCACATGTAATGAGTGAGTAAGATTTGCAGATTTTGTGGCAGAACCCAGGTAGGTGACAGAGGCACTTTTACTGACTGAAGTAGTGCAGTGAAGCTCGGGTGCCTTTTTCATATTCAAATTTGAAATTCGAAGGCCAGAGGCTTCCTTTTCTTTACAGGAGAGCAGTCCAATCATGACGAACTTCACTGACCGACAGTGAGTCTGATGAAACCAAGATTATAGGCTCCAAATTTACTTTCAAATGTAGTATGTCTCCAGTTTGCTTAGACATATTGCTGAAGCTTAAAACATAAAATGGAAAAATGACACTGACTTCAATTATGGGAAAAGAAAATTGTCCTTTGTATTCACCCGTCATAAGTCAGATTTCCCTTGCTTGGGGTTTTTCCAAGGAACCCTCTTGATGTCTTTAGTTGTCATCAGAGCCCTAGTTAACGATTATCTTTGGGGATTACATTAGTCCTATAGGAGAAATTGGGAATTCTTCACTCATAAATTAATTGTGTCTTAATATACATGAAAATATCTGAAAAATATGTTTTCTTGGTTTCTGTTCACTTGGCCACAAAAATGTTTATAGTGGATTAGAAATATTCATTATAGTGCTTCCAGTATTTTTTTTCTGATTTGTCTGTTCAGTCTTTGTTTTATTTCCAGTCTTATTAGTAAAACAAAACAAAACAAAACAAAAAAACCCCACAAATCTCAGCTCCAGCCTTCCCTGAAGAGTGATCATGAATAAGTTTTACAAGTCTTTGTGATTTTAGTTTGTTTTGGTTCTTCATTTGAAAAATTAAAAATTGAATTAGATGATTTGTAAGGGTCTGTATTTCTATAAATTATTTTGCTGCTACATGGAACAATATTTATAAAGCAATTGCAATTGTTTTCTTTTTAAATGAAACAAATTATCTTTGATGTTTGCCCAAGAAAAAAAGTGCTAAGTATTCAAACAGAATGTAATTTATCTGACAGGGCTCTGCTCTGTCACTGGAATTATATTTAATTACAGTGTGGATCCTGCAGTCCAGCCAGGGCACATCTTTTACAGTGTCCCTGCTCATTTTCCTGCTCCTCTGGGATGTATACTAGCCCTCTGGACTCTGTAGATGCTCTTGTACAGAAGATTGATGCAGCTGAGGTAAAAGAACCACAGTCAGAGAGAAACAAATCAGAAGAAGATTAAGAAAGATAATCTGAGACAATGCCTTTAACTCTCCTCCGTCCAAAGCTCCATATCTGAGGCCAAAAACGTCCCTGGAAGCGGGAGTCTGGGATTCTCCTTAGCCTTCTCCCTATTTTGCCTGCACCCCGTGGCCATACTCTTTTCACTGCTGGCTCCAGGAGGAATGTAAACTATGCTAGGTAGTACACAGAGCCAGTGATGTTTAGCAAGTGTGCAATGCAAGGATCCATGAGGTTTAAAGGAACTTATAGACTACTTGGAGGTGTTGAATATATCCATAAAAAGAGATTCTAGATGTTTTGGAATTCAGAGGCTGTATAGATTTATACATGTGGCAGTGATCAGGAAAGGCTTTCTCGTAAATGTGGGAATTCAGCTATACCGGGAAGGAAGACTAGCTGGAAGGAACTAAGTAGACCCTTCCCTCCAGTCTTGAGCAAAAGTACAGTGGTAAGAACGCACGTGGCACACAGAGAGGCCAGAGTGGGGACAGGCTCAACCTGTGGAGAGTTTAGATTTGCAGAGAATGGAGATGTGGTTAGAGGAATTGTCAAGTGGGAGAGCTTTGAGAGGTTTGAATTCTCATCTCAGCCAGGGAGTTTAAAATTAGAAAATTAAACATTGACAATGCCATTACTCACAGTAATAAAAAGCAGAAAGCTTAGCTGTCCATGGTATGCAGTATGCTGGGGTGGACTATGAAATTGGGCCAGGTCATAGGAAGATTCTTTTTTTAGCATCCCTTTCAAAACAGAATGTCTTTGGAGGAAGCAAGACATGTCAGTTAGAAAAATATTAATGTTTTGCTAAATTTGAGAATTTGATGGCAATATTAACCTGAATTAGCTGAAGAGAAGTAATCATCTAGGTAATTTTGCCTCACCTTACACAGAAAATGGAAGCATAATACATTTAAAAAATTCAATGTCCTAAAAAAATGCTACATACTACCTGCTGTAGACACTATTGTTTTAATCTCTAATAACATCTAATAAAGAATACACGGGTAAATGCACATAGACTTTGTTCAGGCTATAGAAATAGACATGGTGACAGGTGGTGGGCACAATAGCTGTCAGATAAGTGATGGGCTGTCAGTTATAAAAGTGCTTGCTACATTGCTCATGTTACAATTTGAATTCAAAAGATGTTACATGAATCATCATAGCCGTAAAGTCAGTTAGTACTTAATCCTGGACAACAACTGGAGTCTCCTGGTGTTACAGGATTCTCACTAAAGATGTAATAAAGATAAAAACAGATAAGATTTCAAGCTACAGAGGGCCAGGCTTAAACTCAACATGAAGATGTTTTTCCTTGAAATAGAAACTACCCAACAACAAAATGCCCCAGAGAAAAATGTTCAAGAAAAGAGTACTTTGGGCCAGGCACGGTGGCTCATGCCTGTAATCCCAGCACTTTGGGAGGCCGAGACGGGTGGATCACGAGGTCAGGAGATCGAGACCATCCTGGCTAACACGGTGAAACCCCGTCTCTACTAAAAATACAAAAACTTAGCCGGGCGTGGCCGCGGGCGCCTGTAGTCCCAGCTGCTCGGGAGGCTGAGGCAGGAGAATGGCGTGAACCCGGGAGGCGGAGCTTGCAGTGAGCCGAGATCGCGCCACTGCACTCCAGCCTGGGCGGCAGAGCGAGACTCCGCCTCAAAAAAAAAAAAAAAAAAAAAAAGAAAAGAGTACTTTGGCCATGTCATCAGGGATACAAGCAAGAAATTTCAGCCCCAGTTGGGAGTTTGAATGAGTCTCTATTAGCTACCTAATAGATGGATTTTTTTTTTTTTGGATAAGATTCTATAATAATCTCACATGCATAAGCAAAACTTTGCCTTCTCAGTACTTATATATGGAAAACACTCAGGCATCTTTTCTATTTCCTGGCACTATATACCTATGATTGCTCTGACACTATTTACGAAGAAACAGAAAATTATAGGTCCTATTGGATTCAACCGAGGCTTGTGTTTGAACCTCTTAAAAAGAAACAACACAGTCTTTGCCATTGCTCTCTGAATGTCTCTTAGGATTTAACTTATTCCTAGCTCATCTGGTGACAAGAGTCTTCTCTGCCTTCTTCAGTATCGTGAGCTAGAGAGAGATGTTCCTAGACGTATCTATGGACCTCAGTCAAACATTACCTTCTTTATTAGACCATCCTAGCAACTTCCTACCCTCAATACCTACACAGTTTTTAGGTATTACTTTAGCACTTACCAAAATTCAGTATATTTCATATGATACTTTTTTTTTTTTTTTTTTTTTTGGTCACCCTTACACTCCTCTTTCCTCACAACACAACATATACCTTATTAGAACATAAACTATGTAAGGCAGGATGATTTTTGTTTTTGCTTTTGCTTTTTTTCCTGTTCACTGCAGCCGTATCCCAAGCTTGACATTTAGTAGATGCTCAATATATACTTACTGAGAGAAAAAAAAAAAAAAAAAGATCAATTTAATGGAAAGAATGCTATAGTTATGCGGCTCTAAGTAGACGAACATTTCATAAGCACTTAATGAACTGCAGAAATCAGTCCACACATTCTGGGGACGGCCCTCTTTTCATCACCATTCAGTTTATCCAGGTTTCAGTAGTACTGTTTTAAGCTTTCTAGAAGAAATAAATAATATATTCTAACAATCCGAATAATGTGAAGCTCTAAGTACCACAGTATACAGCTGAGGAAATTGAATAGAACTTAGATATTATCACAAAAAAGAACCTGTCTAGGAATGCCAAAAGCACTCTAAAGTTGGGCCTCTGCTTAATTGTCCTTCATCTCAGCTTGTTTCTATTGAAATGACTCCCCATGTTAAAATGATTAAAAAAAAATGATACTTGGTATTGCAGGATCTCAAAAATATCCTTTTATTCACTAAAGCCAGAAAGGAAATGAGCTTTGGATTCATACAAAATTCAATCATCTTCCAAAAGCCCATTTTTCTTCTCTTTCCTTTTTGTCTAGTGTAGCTTGAAAAAAGCAAGGGCATTTTTTGCTCATCTGATGAGATTGACAGGGTTCTTAGACAAAAAGAGGGGGAGCCAAAATGATACTTTGTAGCAAGAGGCAAAATGGCAGCAAATTGAAAAGGTGGTTGCAACCACAATTCCAACTATAATTAAATGATCCTAAAAATAATATGCATGTATATTTAGACTCAGAAACGAGCAGTATATTTAAGAAAAATTCACAGGAACTTCATACTTTAAATTTTGTGTTTTAAGACAGAATTCAATTTTTCTATAAAAAGTCATTCTTTATAAAGCAAAAGATGTGTATGCATGCATTGAGTGTGCTTAGGACTGGTTATATCTAAGCCTCTCACAGTTTCTAAACTAATTAAACAGGAAGATTTACAAAGGAGTCAATTTCTTATTGAGGAAGTTAATCATGGACACACAGAAAAGAAAATGCCTACAAACTTCTTTCAGCATAACCTCTGTTCATGCCACTTTATGAAAGAGAAAACTAGTTTTCTTTTGCTTGTATCATATATAGATCAATGTGAAAAAAAATCATTTTTATTTCTAATGGTGCCCATATTAGAAATAAAAAAAGGAAGAGCTGCTGATTTAAACTTTAAATATAGCAGGGAATATAAGTATTCTTATTTGGTAAGCATGAAACCAAAACAGGATATAGTTGAATTGAATAACAACAAAACTAAAAATAATAAATAATTTAAGGCACATCTTAGTACTGTGTTTTTAAAAGAGTCTTTTAATTTTTTTATTTTATTTTATTTTAAGTTCCAGGGTACATGTGCAGGATGTACAGGTTTGTTACATAGGTAAATGTGTGCAGTGGTGGTTTGCTGCATCTATCAACCCATCACCTAGGTATTAAGCCAACATGCATTAGCTATTTTTCCTGATGCTCTCCCTCCCGCTGTCCTCTCAAAATAGGACCCAGCATGTCTTGTTCCCCTCCCTGCATCCATGTGTTCTCATCATTCAGCTCCTGCTTAGAAGCGAGAACATGTGGTATTTGGTTTTCTCTTCCTGCATTACTTTGCTTCCAGCTCCATGCATGTCCCTGAAAAGGACATGATCTCATTCCTTTTTATGACTGCATAGTATTCCATGGTGTATATGTACCACATTTTCTTTATCTAGTCTATCACTGATGGGCATTTGGGTTGATTCCATGTCATTGCTATTGTGAATACGGCTACAATGAACATACATGTAAATGTATCTTTTAAAAAGTCGTAATGCATAAAAAAATAAGGGGTAATGCACAGTTTTGGATGAGATCCCAGTCTGGGTAAATTAGGTATGCATAAAATTTGGGGACTCATTGGGGAACTTTGAACATAGTCGGAATTTTATATAACACAAACATTTACTGAAGTAGAAAGATGGGAATCACTAGTTTAAAAAAGTAAGTTACAAGGCCGGGCGCGGTGGCTCAAGCCTGTAATCCCAGCACTTTGGGAGGCCGAGACGGGCGGATCACGAGGTCAGGAGATCGAGACCATCCTGGCTAATACGGTGAAACCCCGTCTCTACTAAAAATACAAAAAAAAAAAAAAAAAAAGTAAGTTACAAAACAATATGTACAGTGTAATCTCGTGTTTACTTATAAATACATACACATATGTATAAACACACAAATGCATGCCTACAAACATATGCAAAGAAAAATCTGAAGATATATAGACAAATATGTTAAGAGATAGTGTGTTCATTGCTGGGTGGTTTGATTGAAATATTTTTGCTTAAATATTAAGTGAGTTTATTTTAGTTGATCTCTACTTTCTAAATACTGCCACTGTTCTTATGCTGCTTCTAAACAGCAAAAGATTATTTAGTAAAGTTACTATATGTAATTGTGTATCTAAAAAACAAAAAGGCCATTTCTGAAGCAGTCTAATTTTGTTTTGTAAAACTACTCATTTTTTCACCTTCCTTCACATACATTATGGTCCACGCATACCAGGTGACTCAATCTACCTGTTCTTCCCTCTATGTCATTGATAGCAACATTTTCTCTCATTTATCTCTGCTTATCAAATACCCTTCCATACTTTCACATCCATTTAAAACTGCTACCTCTTTCATAAGGCATTCCTAGAACCCACATACTATTTCTAATTGTTTTCTTATGCACAGCAAAATTTCTTTAAATGCCACTATAGGACTCTTACGTTTTATGGTTAGTGGAAACCAGGTATGTCCAGTCCACCAGTCTGGATTGCTGGAGGGGAGGATTCCTAATTGCCATTCCTGGATGACAGGGTCCATATTTATTTTCATCTTTGTATCCGCATCCACCTCTAACTCAGTTCACATATGAAGATATCTGCAAAAGTGAATCCATGTATAAAGAAGTAAGGTTTTAATTTAAAGGCTTAGATAATCAGGCAGGGTTATCTTTGGATGAGGGCCTTAGTTATATGAAGACAGTGCATAGTGGAGATCAGTAATAATTTACATGTAAATATATGTTTGGAGCTAGCATCACAAAGAAAGAATGATATTATACCTTTAAATGCCACACCAGATACATCCAAAGGAACAAAATATCGGCAACATTAAACTTCTTTCACATTTTCTGCTATTATGTTGTGATAAGAAGAACATAACCAAGAAGTGAAAGTCAAAGCATATGATAGCACCCTTTCTGAAAGCTGTATTGTGAGTTCTACAAACTGTCAGAATAAAATAAACAACATAAGCAAACAAGAGGAGGAAGCTTCAGAGGGTCAATGAGGACTGATCTCATGCTAACCAATGAGATGATGAACTGTCATCTGACTAAGAAGATGGGGAATAGGAATATTAACTTTTCTGGATGATGCAGCTCTTCCACTTTTCAGAAAGCTGAACTGTGGCCCCCGAGGAGTTCTACACCCTCATTGTTAAGTTATTGTTACATTTCTAGTTAGAAATAGCAATTTACCCTAAGATCACTTTTTAAATTCAGACACGTGGGATCCGTTGAAACATAGCGAAAGGGTATATGGGGAACATGATTCAGAGAGAAGAGGGAGCTAGGATGTGTAAGGCTGCTTGAGGAGGAGAATTATGCTTTATTCTCCTTTCTACAGCATCCCACACCTAGTAAGTGTTAAGTGTTGAATAACAGAGAAATAGAATGTGAGGAAATTTTCTTGTATCTTTGTTTTTCCTTTAGTGTCAATTCCAGTAAGAGACTAATTAGTTACCACCTTGCAAGATATGGGAAGTTGCAAAAAGCCTGAAAAATGAAATTCAGAACAGGCAGATGAAATGCAGAGTAGAGATGGTAAGAAGGTAAAGATTTGTGGAAGAAATCGGCATGGGGGAAAAAATAAAGAAACCCTGAAGTCCTCTGAGCAAGAACTAGACCAGCAATCCATCCTAGCTACTTAGCTAGAGTTGATGACTAGCTTGCTAATTGACTGTTTTGTTTTTCACTGAAACATTACAGGTGTAATTTCCCAATTTATCTCTGAGAGTGATGTCTTGTTTTCTTTTTGCAATTTTATGTAGTCATAAAAAGCTAAAAAGAACTCTGAGCCCTAAATGACTGGCTGATTATTAACTCTGCCAACAGTGTCATAAGCAAATTGATTTGGAAAAAGACTTAGAAGAGAGATCTCAATTCTGGAATTTTCTTGGTGAACTGCTCAGGAATAAAAATATCACAAATTAGGTGCGGTGGCTCCCTCCTGTAATCCCAGCACTTTGGGAGGCTGAGGTGGGTGAATCACCTGAGGTCAGGAGTTTGGGACCAGCCTGTCCAACGTGATAAAACCCCGTTTCTACTAAAAATGCAAAAATTAGCTGGCCGTGGTGGCACCCATGTGTAATCTCAACTTCTTGGGAGGCTGAGGCAGGAGAATTGCTTGCACCGGGGAGGTAGATGTTACAGTGAGCTGAGATCACACCACTGCACTTCAGCCTGGGCAACAGAGCGAGACTCCATCTCAAAAACAAAACAACAACAACAACAAACACAAACTAGGATATCCAGAGGCATGAATGAATTTTCTGAAAACTGATCATTCTTTTGATAATAGTGAGATTCAGAAGGAGAATAAGTGAACAAAAAAAGGTATCGTATGCCTCCAGTTCGCCTGTCACGTTTTGAGTCATAGATACCTTTAGGAGTCTGATGAAATCTATAGAACCTCTCCTCTTAATAATGCTTTTAAACACAAAATAAAGAAGGTAGAATTTTAAAGAAAACCAATTGTATTAAAAAAATTTGTCAAACTATTAATAAATGTAATACAGTAATATAAATACTTCCTTACTCACACATTGGATAAGATCTATCAGAAGAGAAAATAACTACTGTAATTTTAAGGTATTGATAATCATTAGCAACACCTTGAGATATCTGCACAACCTGGATATGATTCAAACAGCGCATATATACATCGGTAACAAAGCCACGGATACTGCTAATGGTACTCCAGTAGGGTAGGTATATTAACAATGGAAGAAAATGCCAACTGTCAATCAGAGATTCATTTGGAAAGGGTATCCTCCAATTGTTAGTTAGAAATGAAGATGTTCTTTTTGTCCCATTCGAAATCTGAGCCTTGCCCCCCGCCCACCAACACAGGCACACGCGCGCGCGCACACACACACACACACACACACACATTCCACCGCCAGTTGCCAGTTAAGAACCTGGGATGTAGTTGCATATATTTTGATATATACAGGTTAGAGTTGAAATAAAAGCATCAGATTCTAACAATTCAGAGTGATCATAAAAACAAGCCTGACACCAAGATGGTTTTGAAAAGGGAGACTATTCAGGACTTCTAAAAAATGTTTACTTCTAATTTTCAGAGAAACTGAACCACTAAAGCAAACCTCACAATTAAAAATTTCCCTTGCTTATAGATGCAACAGAATAGTCTGCAAGATGCATATCGCTGAGATGGAGAAACCCAAAAATTATTGGTAAAAATACACATTTCACTTTGAACCCGTGAAAACACCAAGAAAAGAAAAGCCAATGTTCTTTTTTTGTTCCTGTATTAGGTTGTTTCAGTCACATTTTATACAAGTGTAACCAGAAAAGGTTAATTACCAGCTTTTTTACAAGGTCTAAGGGATGACAAAACTGGCTGTATACGGAAAATAAACTGATAAATATGGAGCTGGCTTGTAATTGCAAAAAGCATGTGGACTGTTATAGCAATACCCAAATCTATGGGCAGACATTTAACTGACTGGATTGCTGCTGTGTTTCTCACAGGCATTATCATTCTATAAGATGGTTGCTTTGGTAATTTTCGGCTGAATATATTCATTGTGTTGGAAAAATTCACTACATAATAGCTGATGCACTTAATGAGCACTGTGCTAAACAGGCACATCATGTTTTCATATAAATAACAAGATCAATAAAAGCTGTTTCCCTTATCCTCTACTGCATTCACTCTGGTTAAAAATGCATCCTGTGTGACCTGTGAACGAATGTGATTCTCAGCTCATCATGTTTCTTTCTTTGAAATGGCACTTCGCTGTTTGTTTCTAGCACAGTCCTTGGCACTCGGGGATTCACTGTAGTTTTACTGAGCTGAATCGAAATCATCGTCCTTATTACCACTTTCTCCATTATAGCTTTCCATTAATATAAATGAAGAAAATAGGGGATCACCATAGGTTTTGTCTCCTGAAATATTTCTAAAAGCAGAAGGGAAGAAAGAGAAATTGTGATTATAGCTTTTCTTTACATTCTTAAGCTTTCAGGTCCTGATGAAAGGATTGTAATCTGTTGATTACCAATTCCTCTAACCCATATTGTCTATTTGACAGTATGGTGATATGCTTCCTTAAATAGAGCCATGAAAAATTATTTTCCAGTTGAATAAAACTTCTAAAGTAATAAGTCCCCCAGCTCTTATTTTCCTAACAATATGCAACATTGCCATAAACCTGCTTTCCTTCCTTTGCTCATTCATTTGGCATACATACTTGCGCATTTCTCAGTGCAAGGCTCTTTTCTAGCTGCAGGGACTTAGAGAACTTACGTTTTAGAAGAAATGTATATTACAATATGATACAATATAATATGATGGTAATGAGAAGTAATGTGACAAAAATAAGGCACAACAAGAGGGGTAGAGAGAGATGAGAAAGTTATTATTTTATTGTTCTTAAGGGTATCTTCTCTGAGGAAGTGGCGTCTGTGCTGAGAACTGAAGGAAGTGAGAGGAAAAAAGCTTGGTGAATATTTGGTGAAAGAATACTCCAGAAAGAGACATCATTAAGGTCTAAGGTCACAGATGTAGTAGGGACCAAACCCAGAAGTCTGCAGGTCTTTGGCAAGGAGTTCAGATTTTATATTAAGTGTCATCAGAAGCCATCAGAAAATTATGAGCAGGGATATAAAAGGGTTTGATTGATATTTTCCATGGTCACTCTGGTTTCTGTATGAAGCATAGACTGTAGGTGGGTAAAGACAAAAACAAGGAGGTTGGTTACATGGTAGAGACAAGCCAAGTCTAGATGGAATTAAAGTGATGATGATAACATTGTATTTCTAAATTAACAGAGATAACACGAAGACTTATTTAGAGCAATTCAGAGTGTAACAGGAAAGGGGTCCTTATCCAGACCCCAAAAGAGAGTTCTTTTATCTCACGCAAGAAAGAATTCAGGGCAAGTCCACAGTGCAAAGCCAAAGCAAATTTATTAAGAAAATAAAGTGGGGAAAGAATAGCTACTCCGGCCGGGCGCAGTGGCTCACGTCTGTAATCCCAGCACTTTGGGAGGCCGAGACGGGCGGATCATGAGGTCAGGAGATCGAGACCATCTTGGCTAAGGCGGTGAAACCCCATCTCTACTAAAAATACAAACAATTAGCCGGGCGTGGTGGCGGGCGCCTGTAGTCCCAGCTACTCGGGAGGCTGAGGCAGGAGAAAGGCGTGAACCCGGGAGGCGGAGCTTGCAGTGAGCTGAGATCCGGCCACTGCACTCCAGCCTGGGCAACAGAGCGAGACTTCGTCTAAAAAAAAAAAAAAAAAAAAAAAAAAAAAAAAAAGAATAGCTACTCCATGGACAGAGTAGGGCGTTCCCAATAGTAAGAGGAGGAACACACCCACCCTAGGTAAAATGCTTGTTTATATATAGGATAACAAAACAAAAACAACAACAAAATCACAGGGAGATGTGCTCTGCTACAAGGGTTTGTGATAAAGGATTCAGTTTCTTCATTACTATATTTTGCAAGAATTGATATTGTCTTTAAAGCCAAATAAGGAATGCTTCTGTTCTCAAGATTTCGGGATATCAGGACACTCCTGAGTCTGGGTCTGTTTAGTAAATATTATCAACTGTTCCCTTAACCGTAAACATCTAGAGGCTGGGAATACCTAACTTCCTGGGAATGCAGCCCGCAAGTCCCGGCCTCATTTTTCCCAACCCTCACTCAAGATGGAGTCACCCTGGTTTGAATGCCTCTGATATGTTGAGTTTAGGGAAGCAAGGTTCCAAAATCGTACAAACATGTGAACTGTACCAACAGAAATTGAAGCCTCTTGTCTTCTTATTTGTGTCTCTCTTTTCTATTTATGAACTTTTAAAAAAGTAGCTGTAGTGACATCAATCAATTACTACCTTACCATTTGCAATATCATTTAAATTTCAAAATCTACTGAAGCTAGACTGTGAAGGCATTGTGCAGAATTTCCTGAATATCTTCTCTCAATTGCCAAAACAATATTACCTTTCTACTGGCCTCTGAGATGCAGTTATGCAATTGACCACTGCATCCTTCTCTAGGTTCTTGATGCCCATGACACTATGCCTCCTGATTTGCTATGGATCTCTCTGTTCTTTACGTGCTCATAGGCTCATTTTCCAATAAAATAATAAATATAAAATACAAAATTGCTGCTGTTCCATAGGTTTCTGCTATTGTCCAAAGCTCCATTATACACTCTCTCAGATAATCCATGTTTCAGATGGTTAACCTAGTTATTATGAGTAAATCCCCTGAAGTCAGCTTTCCCAAGCCTGAGTCTGAGCTCTAACCCTAACTACCTGTGTGATCTTGGACAATTTACCTCTTGACATCAAATCTTCAGTTTACTCATCTGTACCTATTCCACACATTTATTCTGAGTCTTAAATGAGATAATTCATTTAAAGGACTTTGGAGAGTCCATCCTCTTGTAATTACTCAATAAATTGTAGCTATCTTATATATCCTCATCATATTAGTCAAGTACTAATACTTGTTGAATCTTACAATTGTATTTCCAGGTCATGCAGCATTGCCCAAATTTCAAGTTTGTATTGTGTCTCCCATTAGAGCCTTGGATATCTCACAGGCCTTACACAATCAACATGTCAAAAACTAAACTGATCATTTTATTTTCTTAATTATTTTCTCTTCTCAGAATAGTCTTGCATACCAAAAATAAAATTCTAAGCCCCTCTTCTTTCCAAACATCTGAATGAACTCTCTCCTCTCAGCCCTGATTTGAGCTATTCCACTTTTCTGCACTGAACCCATGTGTATCTTACATATATTTGATTGATGTCTCATGTCTCCCAAAAATGTATAAGACTAGGCTGTGCCCTGATCACCTTGAGAACATGTTCTCAGGTTTCCCAAGGGGCATATCATGCACACAGACACTCATGTTGGGCTGTGTCATGTGCATGGTCGCTCATAGTGGACTCAGAATAATCTCTTCAAATATTTTACAGAGTTTGACTCCTTTTGTCAACATTTTTGTTTTCAATTTATATGTACCCAATAAGCTGGAAATATAATAGCTGATGCTTAATTTTTTTCCTTTTAGTCACTCCTTATGTGTGTGTGGTGTCCTACTAACTAGTTTTACCTTTTGAATATGATTTTTATTCTTCAGTTACTCATCTCTATCACTCATGCTGTATCCCAGAAAGTTATCATTACTGTGAATCTTCTTTGCTATTCTTCTCCGTATAGTTATCTTACTGAATGCCAAGTCAACTATGTCATGTCTTGCTTCCCGGGATCCTAGAATTCACTATTGCTTAAAGACAAAATCAACTCCTTAACATCAATTTACTACAATCGCAGGGATCTAATTGCTGTCTACATTTTCAGTCTTATTCCTACGCAACCCCTGCTTCCAATTGTTCACTTTAGAAACATCAGAGGAACATTGATCCATGCTGTCCTTTCTTCTTTAAAAGCTCCACCTCATTTCTAAACGCTTGTCCAAACACATGCTTAAATACAGTTTGTATGCATTGCTTAATCCTTAGCCTAACCAGTCTTCTCTGGCCTCCAAATTAGGTTAGATGGCGCTTCCTTGTCAATTTCTCCACCATTGAATCTCCATATTTTACTATGCTTATATGTCAAGAGGACTTTCTTCTAACTAAACCATGAGCTTCTTTATGACACAGCCATGTGTTTATCTTTGTCTCTCTAGCATCTATCATCTAGGTGAAACCTAGAGCCTTATCTATATGCTAGTTGATAGACTAGTTAAATGAACATTTTATTTCAAATGTTCCCAATTGTCTCTTAAGATGAAATCTTCTAGAATATTTCTTCTGTAAATACCAATTTGATTGTGCTTTTAAACTCTAATGGTGTACAATTGTCTATAAGACAGCGCTTCTTAAATGGTGGTTTACAGACCCTTGCTATCAGAGTAGGAAATTTTTCTATGGATTTTCTTTGTAAATTTTGTGAATTAACTTAAATAACCAGTCATAAATCATTGTAAGCATATTCCAGATCATTCTAGATGGGCACTTTGTAACCCAGACTTACCACTTGGTTTTAGTGCATGTGCTTACATTTTTTATAACGACGATGATGCATCAAGTGTTTAATTAAATAGATAGCACTCAACTTTTAATCTAGAATTAGCTTAAATTCTAGGTTTTAATTCATAGATTCTAATCAGGTATCTATGGTGTGAAACCATTGAAATAATTTTTGGGAATGCATGAAGTCTCAAATTTGAGAAATAAACCTATAAATTAAAATTTGTTGTCATAAAATTAAAGCACAATTAAATATTATTGTTGACATAATTTCATAGCCTCAGCATAAATGCTACTCACTAAACAGACCCTCACCATGTGTTTTTTCTATCCCAACTACTTGCTTTGGATTAAGCCATTATTTATATATCTGAAGTTTTCCACCTATCACTTCCTCCTTTCTAAATTGTATTTATTGTTCATGTCTTCACTCAAATGTTATGTTCTCTATGAAACCTTCCATGATCACATAAGTGGGAGTTACCTAGTTCTACTCTCTTTGTCTTAGTTTTGCTACCACACAATTTTCAATAGCATGCAGGAATACCTGTCTAATTGCTTCCATTTTGTAAAATGAAAGAAAGTGAAAATGAGATAGCATTAATTCAAGTGACTAAAGAAGATAAAACACTTTGATTACTGTTAAAATACCTATGCATGTACAGATGGTTGAAGATCTGCTCCCTGTGACTCAGAAAGTTCTACTGATGAGTGCACACCAAACGAAAGCATAGAAAAATAAAAACAAAAACAGAAAAAAAAGTTTAGTTAAAATGAAATAAGTTGCTATTTTGTGATTTACTTTGCATGTTTAGAAACAGTGAAAATGACAGCTGATGTTGGTGGTTCAGGCCTGTAGTCCCAGCTACTAGGGAGGCTGAAGTAGGAGGATCGCTTGAGCCCAGGAGTTTTAGACTACAGTGAGCTACAATTGTGCCACACTGCATTCCAACCTGGGCAAGAGATTGAGACCATGTCTCTAAAAAAATTTAAAAAAAAAAAAAAAACTCAAAAAAGTGAAAGTGAGGCTAAACAGAGCTTATAATGTGGAAATCCAGTAAAACCTGATACATCTCACTAAACTATACCTATTTAAATTGTTATTGTGGGCTAGGACTCACACTTGTAATCGCCCCACTTTGGGAGGTTGAGGTGGGCGGATCATGAGGCCAGGAGTTCGAGACCAGCCTGGCCAAAATGCTGAAATCCCGTCTCTACTAAAAAAACACAAAAAGTAGCCGGGCATGGTGATGCATGCCTGTAATCCCAGCTACTGGAGAGGCTGAGGCAGGAGAATTGCTTGAACCCAGGAGGTGGAGGTTGCAGTGAGCTGAGATTGCACCACTGCACTTTAGCCTGGGTGACAGAGCAAGACTCGGTCTCATAAATAAATAATAAACAAATAATAAGAATAAATCAATAGTTATTGTGAGGAATACAGAATATAACATTTTTGGTTAAATTTTTAGGTAAAGTGACTTCTGGCCAGTCATCTTACTGAGAATGAGAATTTGATGTTCTAACTGTGATCGATTTTGAAAAGTGCTCTTACAGGGACCATTGTTCTTTCAGAACTTCATTGTTAAGGGTATCTGTGTTAAAACACATCACGTGAACCCAGAAGAAAAATTGCTCAACAAATCATATTACTCTAGTGTTCTTTCAGTGTTTTACGGGGGCCTGCCTGCCATCTACTGATCCTAAGTACTTTATTCTGTCTGAAATTTCATCTCTTTATTTAATTCTTGTGTTATCCTGAGTGAAATGTCTATTGCTTAGTAATAGGATGTAAAAAGAAATTTGTCACCTCCAAAATATACATTACTTAGAGCTACTGCAGTCAGGGGAATAAGCTATTTTCACCAATAATAAATGCACTTAACTCTCTTCTGAAAAGGCTATGCATTACTCTAACTTGAAACCAATGCTTAATAAATGTTTTTATTGGTGTATTATATATTCTGGTATATAACTTTCTGGTGAGTTGAGATTTCTGTAGTAAGGAAGATGCTAGCATTTTTCCTACCTCAATTCACTTTCCTTCAACAAATCCAAGATTGAATTCTACTTATTTCTGTTCTGAAATTTGTGATCACCTTATGAGGGCATCCATCTATTACTTTATCAGACTTTATTGAATAAATGTTAAGGAAGCCATGAAATCTTCTTTCTGCTTCCAGTATTGTCACTGCTGAGCTTGTTAGTCCCTAACCAAATCCTTTATTTTCTCTGGACATAAATTTTTCATCTGTAAAACCAATGATTGAAGTTTTAACACGCCTTTTACTTTAAGACACTGGAATTCTCTAATGAGAAGTTGTCATCTGGATGAGGTCTTACTCCTCCCTATGACCTCTCAGCTCTTGTTGGTACCTAATAGACATTTTCATAATCATTCTCACAGCCCACTTTTGACTTACTGACATAACATGCCTGGTGACCTGCTTAGTAACAAAATGAAAGAAGTATGCAATCCTTGATTTTGAGAAAAATATTTTAGTTCTCATTTTTGTGAATCTTCTAAGCTGTCACATAAGAACTGTATTTTATGTAATTAAGATTTCCAGAAAAAGCTGTATCCTAAATAAAAGAAAATAACTTAAGACTCAAAATTGAAGTTTAAAGGCATTTCACTGGATTCTTGAATGGAACATATTACTAAAGAAGAATCCATAAAACTCCAACAAATTTAAAATTAATTTCAAAAGGGGAGTAAAATAAATGATTTGTGTTAAAATTGTTAATGCATAAGGGTTATCAATGTCCTCAAATATGTTCTTACACAAATGGAAAGTTATTGGGTTTACATTCCTGTGTATAAACAAGAAATTGGCTACTCGTTTAGCCCCAACGTCACCAGTGGAGCCAAGTAAGTTTGCCAATATTGGTCAACACACCAGGCTACAGGCATAGAACTCTGTGCTTTTGATGGTTGGCTGTGAGAAAAACTCCTGACACAAGTATGGTGAATCTTGTTTTAAACCACCCCTTCTCCAGGATAAATTGACGATATAATGATTCCATATTGAAATGTATAAGATGTATTATCTCTTTTTTTACTCAAATCTACTAATATTTACTGAACAACTTTTTAAAGAAAGGCATGAGTCCAGGCATAATTTAATCTGCATAGTTTGATTTAAATCTGTTCTGTTGTGAGCTTCTTTCTATGGTTATAACCCTCAAGGAAAATATATAACTACCATAGCTATCTCTTTGCCATGTCCATCACTTTGGTATGTCCCTAAACTTTCCTTTTTAAAATATAACCATAATTTTCTAATTCTTATTAATAAAGTCCAGTTGTATTGATAGCCACACACGCTCTAAGTTTTCCATATCATATTTCTGTTAGAATGCCTTTTTCTAATTAAAGCGTTATATCTCACTCTGAATCCCCAATTGCATGTCAGAATTACTTTTTTCTTATTATGTGCCCAGTTGATATTATATCACTTGCCCATACTTAAACAGGTGGTCATTTTATCCTGTCAAATAAGACTCGTATTTATCAAAAGTATGTTAACTTTTCCCAGCTCTGTTCTAGATACTCCAGACTGATAGAGAGGCTATTTAAATTAGTGATCTGGTCTTGCGGAGCTCATCAATTTAGTGGTTCTCCTGAGGACAAAGGGTAGCTTATCAAAGTCTCTGAAGCTATGCATGTAATTTGAGAATTCATATTTAATACTATTATCCAATATTTATCTTCACTGGAACATTAATATTCATAATTCATATGTTCTAAGCTATAGAAAATAAATCTCATCAAAATCTTTTCAGCCACTAAGAATAATGGATTGCAGACTGTACTGTATGGGAATATGTAGAATGTATAGAGGAGGAGGAACTGTGATGTTTTTATTTGTAACTGGGTCACAACTGCCCATCCTAAGGAATTACCTCTTTTTTGTCTTGAAGTAAAGCATAGACATTTACTCTCAATTTTTTAGGAAATCGTGAGGGTTGTCATAATACTTCACACAAAAAAAAAGTCTCTTTTTTTTTTTTTTCATCTATCCATGTCCTGAATATCTGCATAGTAGCTCATATAAAACCTTAAATACATGTAAACCTCCCTATGTTGCATCGTTTTTGCTCCCCTAATTCAGTGAGCCGGAGAAAGTAGTGTCCAGGAGCTTCGCTTCTTCACTCCTGTAGCTCAGCAAGTGGGAGGGAGAGCCATCCTGTGGCTTCTTCTCTCCTGCTCTTTGGTGGGCTAGAGGGAGTGGCCACCAGCAGCTTCTTTTTTCCCATTGGTTGGTGAGTGGGAGGGAGAATGATGGCTCTTTTACTCTCACTGCCCACACCTCATTGGGCAGGAGCATTGAATCTTTTTCACTCCCTCAGTACAGCCAGTTCCAGGTTCTTGTTCTGCAACAAAGAGGAATGAGGTACCCAGACGCTGGTGAGTGAATAAGGCAGAGTATAATTTTATAGAGCAACAGAAAACTAGCTCTCAGCAGGAAGAGGGAACCTGAAAGTGGGCTGCCTTCTGTGAAGCTGAGTGGGGGGTTTTTGTGAGCTTAGAATGGGGGACTACTTGCTGATTGGTCCATGAGTGGTCTTGGAAAAAGCACCATTCGGTTGGTTAAAAGGCATCATTCAGAAGGAACCAATCGAGAAAGAGTGGGTAAGACAGATGAAAGTTCTCCCTCAGGTCATGGCCTTTATCCAGAACTGGCAGTTCGGTTTTTAGGCTTTAGACTGTTCTTGGCTTGAAGGTCAGGTTTCACAGGGGACTTGTCCCTGCCTGCCTACGAATTTGTTTGTCTCCTATTGCTATCATCTGTAGCGTACTGAACCCTGAAAAAGAGTCTGATATCCGTTGCTTATTATTTGTTTGCAAGGGATAAGAGGGCCCTGAGCTTTCTGTGACTATGTTAATATGTATGAATCAAAGAAGTTTGAGAAAATACTGAGAAATGGTAGACTATTTTATGGATTATTATTACACATTACTCTAGTGAAAATAATTGTAAAATCAATATTATGAAAAAATGAAGAAAACCGAAATGTCTTAGAGAGCCAATAAATAAACCATCATAAAACGGTTGAGAGGACTGGTTTTAGAATCTGGCAAACTTGAAATCAAATTCTGTCTTGATCATTTATCAACTATGTTACACTGTACTACTTATCTTACAGTATATTTGAGCCTCAATTTCTTTATATATAATGTAGATATTATAATATCTTGGTCACAGGGATTGTTATAATACATTAAATGAGTGCATGGAAACACTCGCTATGGGTATGCCATGCTCAAATATTTAGTTGCTATTAGAAGCATTCAAAAAAATACTGGGCATCTGCTCTCTACTATAGTCATTATAAACTGTAGGGATAACAATGATGCTTTCCTCATGTTGGAATGATCTAAAATACCTGGTTTCACATGTAACAGAGCCAAATAAGGGCCAATTTTGATTGTCAGTATAAAAGGCACAAGATCTGTTTTCTCCTATGTACACCAGAGAAAATCTGTAGTCATTGTGTTTTAGTTCATCTACTTATTTTTTTTTTTTCTAAATGATCTTTGGATGACTGGGGTGCATTTCAATTTGTTTTTATGTGTCTATATTTTGAAAGTTTCAATGTGAAGTAATCCTTTCCTCAATGGAGTTAACATCATTGGCATCATTGGCTAGATCCCATCATTGGCATCCGGCTTGGTAATGGACACCAGACCTGACACATTCTGGAATAATATGAAGGCATAACTAATTCTTTCATAACATCTCCCAATCCCATTGCTAACCATGCGGACCCTTAACTATAAATGCAATTTTATCTGCTGGATTATTCTGGCGTCATTGTGACTGTATTTTGGAACTTGGAATCAAGTGTTTCATTACAAGATTAGTGGCCTTCAGAGTCCCTTCTAATAAGGAAGTTTTATTACTCAGTCATAACATCAAATGTGCTTGGCTGTGAAGATAGCATCATATGGCAGAGTAATACTCGACAGGGTATCAGGAGACCTTGATTCTATTTTGAGTTTTGCTTTGCTACATTGGATAACTCTCTTATTCTCTATGAACTCTGATTTCTGATTCAGGGAGTTGAAATGCTATCCTCTCTAAAGTTTGCTTTAGATCTAAAATTCTACTGCTCTCTATAAAATACCTCTCAGATCTTTTCAAGTTAATTATTTAGTTAACATGCTGTGTTGTCATGGATGAACTTCAGATCACAAACAGAATAAATACTGTGCTTCAAGCCTAATTGTCCCTGACATAAACTTCCTGGAACTTCCTGGCCTTCTTAGCCTCTGAGGTGGGGTTACTTCCCACTCGTGGCACATGTGTAAATCCTGGACCCACTCTAGGACATCCCTTAAAATCAAGAGTTGTCTAGAATCTGCTAGGCAATTGATCCATAAACATGTTAAACAAAAGCTAAAGCCAGGACATATGCTGTCTTTTCTGTAAAATAAAAGAGAAAAAGGGTAGCAATGATTCTCATCCCCACAAGGAGGTCACAGTTTAACTGGAGAAATTTCGCATTTCATAGACCAATAAAACAAGTCAAGTTAGTAAGTGGTCAAAGTAATTTACATCAAATAAGTGTTTGCTGAAGTTTGAAAGGAGATATTTCATAAATGTCCATCAGTTATAAGTGCTGGAAGTTTGGTATGCAAGATGAAAAATTGAATTAATTTAGATAGGCAGAGAGATCAGTGAACTTTTCATTCTGTTTGCTGTCCTATTTCTAACCTAATTATGCGACACTAGTCCAATTTCTCATGTATATCTTGTCTATGATAACTGCTATTAACTCCTGATATCACTCAAGCTTGAACCAGTGTAAAATTTGAATACTCTATCCAAAGCAAGAATAACATTGTGGTTTTGAATGAAGTCTGCTTCTACCTTACGTTAGCTTTATGCCCATAGCTAATTATTTAATGTTTCTGAAACTCACTGTTGACATCCATAAAACAGATAAATAATTATACCCATGTCATAGTGACATTGTGGGGATAAATGAAATGATGTATATTAAATCCTTGCAAGAAAGACTCGCACATTGTATGTCCTCAATAAATACTAACAGTGACTTCTACTATCTTAAAAAGATGGTCATGTCATTCCTCTTTTCATTTCCATGCATTCTTCAAGCCTATGGCCCCCGTGCAAGCTTGTTTTTGCTGTGGGGCCAGTAGGGAAGAGCAGCTGTGTTGAAGATTGGAGATGAGTGGTTCCTGAGGACCAGGAGACAGGGAACAATATTAGTAATAGGCTCAAGGCTTCAAAGTATTGAAAAATAAGCTATTTTTTTGTTGTTGAGACAGTTCTCACTTTGTACCCTCAGGCTAGAGTGCAGTGGTGCAATTACAACTTACTGCAGTCTCGACCTTCCAGGCTCAAGTAATTCTCCCACCTCAGCCTCCTGAGTAGCTGAAACTACAGGTGCACACCACCATGCCTGGGTAATTTTTGCATTTTTTGTAGAGACAGGGTTTTGCCATCTTGCCCAGGCTGGTCTCAAATTCCTGGGCTCAAGCAAGCTGCCCACCGTGGTCTCCCAAAGTGCTGGAATTACAGGCATGAGACACTGCATCTGACGAGAAACAGTTATTTTTTATAGACTTGAATTTTCAATGACAGTGTGGTGAATTTATGAATGATTTTTGTGTATATGTCCTGCCCACTCACATACACACACAAGGACATATCAAATCTTCTGAGTGTAGTATATAAGTGCATCTCAAACTTCAATGTACCTTTGAATTATCTTGTTCAAATTAGAATCTAATTTAGTAGGTCTGGGACAGAGTCTTTAGTGTCTGCATTTCTTGCAAGCTCCCCGGTGACTCTAAAGCTGGATTATTCCTTGAATAGCAGATAATGTAGGATCTTTATGTCTGAGAACAGTAATTCACACCTGGGCTTCTCATGCCAGTCACTTCGTTGATCATCCTTTCATGGATTCAAAGGTAATTTTTGTATCACTGTACATTCAAGTGATTTTAATCATTTGATATTTGAAATACATAAAAAAAGGACACATCAACATTACTATCAACAAAGTTACAACCAAACTTGTGCTTCTAAACCATGTAGCATGGCAGCAAATTACTTGGCTGCTAAGCCACTACTCAGCTATCTTAGTTTAATTACCACTTTAATTTAGAGATAATACATTTACCAGATGCTATGCCAAAATTAAAATCTACCTGATACATTTCTAGTTTGCTTTGTTTGTTCACTGTACATTGCCTCTTCTCATACGGATCCAGAAAGTCCAAAATTCTATTATATGTTGCCCAGGCAAGACACACCAAAATCCTCCCAAGGATGGTTGGCTTCTGAGCTCATTTTGGTTTCTTGGCCCAAGCCCTTTGCTACATCTGGTTCTGCCTTAGATGATATACAAAAAAATAAAAATAAAAACAAAAGTGTCAATCACTTGGAAGATTAGCTGCATTGGCAGAGAAAATATTGATCTGCTGCCCCATAATTATTTGATGTTCCTGGGTGGAGTATGGAAAACTGTAAGGTGCTATACCCCTACTCTTAAACCCACACTAAATGCCACCTGCTTCTCATGGTAACTAAATATTGAATGCCAGTTTAATGCATGTGCATGCATGATCCATGTTTAATATTCCCAGTTCCTTTGTGTTATTGGGAATGTATTGAAACATGAGATTCACAGATGCCTAACTTTAATGGAAGCTTGTCCTTTTTCAAAGCGAAGTAATCTTAAGAAAGTACGTAGTGCTATTTGGAATGAAAATCCTGGAGATGAGGTTGACAGGTTTATGGCACTGGCCCTTGTCTTATTTGCAGTAACTCATTTTATATATAGTGCTTCACTTTGAGAAAGCCAAGGGCTAGAGGCTTCTGTGATTTAACTCAAACAATAAGTAAGATCGTGGTTTCAAAGAGGGCAGAAAATAGGTCTGCTGATTAGAACAATACATTATAGGACAAGAGAAGGCATGGAAAAAGAAAACTTGGATATAACAAATATGAATAAGCATTTCATACTGTGAGCTAGTCCTCCTGCCTAAAGAAATATATAACTCAATGTACGATATCTACAAATAGTCTCCTCTGGCAACCTACATTTATATACTTCCCCCCCACCTCCAGCCCGCTGAATGGTTAGACTTGCTTATGTACCCTTCATCATCAGAACAAGAACAAGGAATTTTATTTTTTCCAGAACTCACACCAGGGAAAAGCAAAATCCCATAATTATAATTAAATCAATGTTTGTTGTGGAAATTTGAAGTATCGGGGCAAGAGTAAGGAAGCAGGCAGTTTGCTTTGTTTGCTGAGGGCAATTCAAAGATCGTGGCAGTTCTGTTAAGTCTAAAGCTATCGTCCTGCTCATTCCTCCCCGGTGAAGCCCCGGGGATGCTTGACTGCCAGGACCTTACTAATGCCTGGAGCAACTCAAATGTGTACAGTGCCTAGAATACATATCCGTAATCTCCATAGACTTTGGGCTCTTGCTCCCAAGCCCAGATTTCAAAAGCCCAAATTCTTTATGACCTTTATGATTTATTTCTTCAATATGTTCAAGGTGTAATAAAATGGCTGTCAAGTGCTGACTTCCTGTTTCATAAGTGCCACCACTTACACTGTACCCTATTGGTCATTTCTCAGCCTAAAATATGATGGGTGATAGAATTTCCTTTAAACCATAGTTCCTGTAAATTCATATTTCCCTAGGAGAAAACAGCTCCAGGAAGCTTCCCAATAATCTTTTACAATAAATGTTTATTAGTTTTGATGACAGTGTCTGCACAATCTTGGATGGAATATTACTTTCATCGTTTTTTTTAGATTCAGTGTGCTGTAGTATTGATGAGTTTCACTGTGTTGGCCTAGCTTTCCAGAGAGCACTGGTGACTCCAATACCTTGGACTTTGTTTTTATCAGTGACTTTTTAAAGTGTAAATACTAATTTGTATTATTAAATATTAAATATAGTATTGTGCAAAAATCTCCTGGTAAGGTTAGGCTTCTGCATGTGCAATAATAAGAGACAATTTTTGCTTGTCCAGTAAGAGCAGATCTAGGCATATTATTTATATGCCCTCACTTGTTTCTTACTTTTGCAAAGAGGACTGGACTCTACATAAACCTTCTCGTGTAGATCATCCACACACACTATGGAAGCCAATAAAATTCAGAGAAAAACTGAGGACTTAGGTGTGGAATTCACCTTTATAAAATTATAATTTTTAGGTTGCTATTGCTAACCTATAACCTTAAAGTCCTGCCTGCCAACACCAGGGTACCTGTCTTCCCTGGCTCATTTAGCTTACTTCTCTGCAGTCACATCCTTGCCTACTAGACCCATGGTATACCTCAGAAGTTTTATGTTCCTTGGAATCCACATCCTTTTCTCCTAGACCAACAACATGTGCAAAAACCTCCAGTACCATCCTTGGTTCTAAATAATGTCATTTATTTAATGCTACACCTATGGATTTTATCTTTGTGTTATATTTTAAATGACATATTTTTTTCCAAACACAGTGAAGAATTCCTTTTGTCTTTGTGTTCAGGAGTTACTAAAGGAGCTACCAAAAATGTAGTATGAATCCTCCCTTTTGTGGATAATGATGAATCTATTTTATTTAATCATTTTTGACTCTTTTCTGGATAACTTGAAGGATATCATGGGCACCCTCTTTTGATTTAGGGGTAGATCTACTTGAAGTTGAGAGATTGTCTTAACTAATCTGGCTCTAATTCAGCTTTTGATACAGAGTTGTCAAGCACCCACAACTATAATTTCCATCTTAGTGTCTTAGTGCCATTTCATCATTGTTTTCATCACCAGACATCCATCAAGCTCTCCCAGAGGCCAGGTCTCTGGAGGAGACCCCATGGGGAGCTCTGAGAGAATTATGCTGCTTACACAGCTTTTCTTTGTAAGAATATGGCTAGTTCTCAATTTTTTTGAGATTGTTATTTATATACATAACTGAGAAGCAATCCCTGATTTATCAGGTTTCTCTTCTCTCATGAATAGGGCCTTATTCTATGGCCATATTTTCAGAAAGCATAGAAAATATAACACCAGGATCAGCTCAAAAGCTTTTTAAATAACAGTGTATCAGGCCCTAGCTACTTCCACAAGCCTGAAGGGTCACCCATGAATTGATGCATTTAATAGAAACCAAGGTGAATCCAAAGCACAGCTATATTTGAAAACTCCAGTGTAGATGAAAACAATCAGCAGATTGAAAACCACATATATCACCATGAGGGCATCTCTACAGGTTCAGAACTTCTTCTTGGTTTTGCAGGTTCACAAACAAACTTTTATGAACGCATCATGGGAGTAAGAAAATCTGTGTGACTAATTCATTCTGATCAAATTTCAACAATTTAAGAAGCAGAATGGCCAATTTACAATAAGAGTTCTTTTTTGGTGAATCACCTTATTTTCTGCTATTTCAAGAAATCTTTCTATTATCAAGGTATCAATAAAACAGACTAGGAAAGCAGATGGGTTTTTGGACATGAAACAGCATATAATGAATTGAAAAGAGCTATGGAAAATTTTACTCGGCGTATCCTAAATCTGTCTGTCTAATTGTTAAAATACTTACTTTCCAGATATCATTTGTCTCCTTCATAGTCATTGCTGAATGAACCCTCTGGCATGTAATTATGCTTCAATTAATATTCTCCAGTCCATATAGACCACCTTTCATTATTATGCCCTTTTTTTATTTAAACATGTTACTCGACACAGTCCAATTTAGCTATTAGGAGTTAAAGATTAGTCTGCTTTGCGAGATTTAGAACTCTTCCTAATCTTATTAGTAACACATTTATATATTGCCTCAAAGAGACACCTTTTAACCTCATCTTGAAATTCTTTCTGTCCTCACCTGGGGGCCATCATAATCCTGTTTACCTTCAGGTCCTTCATTTTTGTCAGAAGGGATATTGATACTGACTGAGCTGTACACTCTAGCCTTGACATCCTTACAGTCACAGACATTTACTGAGAGGCTGGATCAAATTTGGAGGTGGGGACAAAGCAAAGCTAACTTTCAACAAAAAACTGATTTCCCCTCTCAGTGGGGAATTGCAAATGGTCAAAGAGTTACAGTGTGTCCAAATCCTGCCAAGAACTCTGCCCGTGGAGCATTTAGATATTAGTTAAGGAGGTAATGATAGAAATGGATGTGATAGGGTCCAAATACATTTGTATGACTCTATTATAGGCAAGTATGATTAAAGCAAGTGTTTAGATTCTGCAGCAGATTATACTGTTGGTTCCTGCTGTTAAATGGATATAAGATCTAAAGAGGAAATTTCTTCCACAAGGAACTACTTTGTATATGAAAGTGTAAAACAATGCTCCATTATTTATTATGATTTAAATATAATATTTTACTAATCCATGTATCTACCAATATTTGATAGTGCCTTTACTTTCTTCACCATCTTTTAAAACACCTAACATTTTAATGATCAAATCAATGAATACAAGGTAGAACATTTAAATATGCTTAGAATCACTTTTGGGTGGGTTAAAAATATTGAATCTCTTCCTCCCAGCCCTCCAGACAGTATAATAAAATGATGAAGATAACAAAAAATATTTATCTAGTTCCTTTATGTGCCAGTCATTATGCTTAGTTTTTCCTTATCATCCCATTTAATCCTCGAAACAATCCTATACCCATTTTATACATAAGAAATCGCCTGCTGCTTAAAGGGGTTATGATAGCTTTCCATAGAAGCTATCATAATAATAAGTATAATAGTTCAGAGTGTGGGCTGACTGCCTGGGATTGCAATCCAGTCGTGTATCTTATTATATGGCTCTGGACAAGTTTCCTAAATTCCCTGTGCTTCAATTTCCCTATTTATGAAGTGAGCACAACTTACGTATCAGGGTCTAGGGTTCTTGCTCACAAACTTACCACTAGTAAGTATGTAAATTATTCAGCAAAGAGCATAGATAGCATTTCCTAAACCCATCCACACAGCTAAAATGAGGAGCATTGCAATTTAAATCCTAATACCCTGACTTCAAAGCCCATACTCCTACAATGTGGCCATAGGTAAGAGGATGAAGAACATATGCCAGACAGTATTGGATTCAAATAGAGGTTCTCATTAAAAGTGGAGAGGGCTTTGGCAAGTTTTCAAACCTCTCTGGACCCCATTTAATTATCCACATGAAATAGTATCTATCAAAAAGTGCCTCCAAGACTTGAAAAAAATATGACTATTCTGGTGGGCAAGATAGAACAGTTATCTCCTGCTCACTCCTGGCAACTTTCTCTACACTTGCTTTGATAGGCTACTTGAAGTCACAGACCTATGTATATTATTAGAGTGTGAGAGAAGGCAGAGAATTAGTGCTTAAGATAATCAGATGCCATTAAAGACTTGGAGGATCAGGTAAGTTCTTAGGAAAGGGAAACTGAGCTAAATGTTATGAGTTTAAATAGAGAAGAAAGAGGAGTAGGTAAGAGGCATGACTGGGGCAATGTCAACAGTGTGGAAAGGAGCAGTTTGATAGGTTACCAGCCCCTGGACTTTTTTGTTCAAATTCAGGCTAACAGATTAGGAAGATTTTCTGAATTTCAAACTAGGGAGTTTGGAACTGATCCTATATGTAATAGGAATTAGAGAGTTTTATATGGGAGGTTATATGATAAAGCACATGAAGTATTCAAAAAGATAGAGTTGGGAAATATTCATCATTTCTTTTCAAATTATATTTTACATCTTAAAAACTGCCTTGGATAAAATAATAGAAATATATAAGCCCAATTAATAAATCCACTCCTGTAAATAGCTCTTTATTCTTTACATAATCCTAATTAAATTTCTCAGAGCAGCCATTAGTTTTATAATGAGTTAAATTCAGGTTTTTTATACACATATCAATGGTATTATTTAACTTTTTAAGTTATATACATAAGTAATTCCATAATTAAAGGTTGACATTGTGAGAAGGAAAATAAGTTGTCATTCTTTATTTATCAGCCACCGTTGAATAGATGAACAATGGTAGCAAGAGGAGTAAAGGCTTAAAATACGTTCATGAGAGTGGAGTGATATTGTTCAGCAAGCTATTGTCTGGCATGTCTCGTAAAACTTTGGTGAAGTCCTGGGTATTTTCTCTGACTCTGTGTTATACAGGATATGAACAGGCTTGTGATAATCCAAAATTCAGGTAGGAAGACAAGAGAGATAGGGAGTGGAAAAGGGTCCAAGAGAACCTCTAACTTGAACAAGTAGGAATTTTATCTGAGAAGATCTGATTGAGGGGTCTCCATAACAAGTTAAAAGGTTAAAAGTTAAACATTTTGTTTGGCATTTTGATTTTCTATTTGGTAAGTTAGACAACATGGCTTATATCCCTCTTGAGTTAATGAGCTACTTCAAAGCAAGAGCAATGCATATTGCAAGTACTTTATATGCACTCATTTAATTATTTAGATTTAGACCAATGGCTAGCAGGCAGTTAACACTAAAAATGTTTTCATAGTTAATTTTTTCAATAAATTTAAGTTATAGTATATGAAAAGATTTGAGGGATCATCTCCCGATCTCTAGACATATATGTCCAATTTATGAATGTCTTTCATTATAAGCCCACAGGCACCTTAAAGTGAACCTCTCCTGTATGGAAATTTTTTATCTTGTTCAACCTGTTACTATTCTGTGTTCCCTTAGCAAAGGTCACCGTCCCATCCACTCAGAAAAAAATAACTATCTTTCATACCTCATCTATTTGATCAGCCTCCAATTCCTCCAAGTTCTCTTCTGTAATATCTATTCATTCTATTACAAAACTTCCTATCTGTAATGGAAAAATCTCTCCCCTTTAACTGAATTTTTCCTCTACTTTCATGGCACCACAACAGCAATCATTAACACAGAAGACTTCTGTGGCCAAATAAGTGTTTTGTTGTTGTTGTTTGTTTTCCCACCCATCAAGTAGTGAACTGGGTCTCCTCTAAGTCAAGTGTGACACTCTCTACTTGGAGATAGTGTCAGATCCTGCAGGTTGGAGTCCCAGCCCCCAATATTCCCCCCGGCCACGCCAGACTCTAGTTGTTAAGTCCAAGCTTCTAGAAATTCTGACCAACTGGCTTCACGTTGGGGTTCTCACTAGCACCTTTTAGGTTGGATTAATTTGCTGGGGTGGCTCCGAGAACTCAGGGAAACACTTACTTATGTTCACCAGTTTATTAAAAAGGATATTTCAAAAGGATACAGATGATGAGACACGCAGGGTAAAGTATAGGGGAAGGGGCGTGGAGCTTCAGTGCCCTCCCTGGGAGTGCTGTCCTCCAGGAAATTCCATGTGTTCAGCTGTCCTGAGCTCCTCAAACCCTGTCCTCTTGGGTTTTTCATGGAAGCTTCACAATGTTAGCATTGCTTCCCTCAGGTATTGGGCAGGATCCTCTCTGGGGAGGGTCTTAAAACCCATAATCAGAAAGGCAGGAGAGATTAGAGTCCTACTTTGGGGCAGATGGAGGACAGAAGGGGATTCTGTTTCCTGAGGCCTGCCCCTGAGGCCCAATACATCCAACATGGTAACAAAAGACTAAAACCAACATTACTGTGGGAGTTATGAACCAGGAACCCTGGACGCAAATCAATATATACCAAAACGTCATAACACCACACCGCCTGTACTGCTACCAAAACACCATAACACCACACCGCCTGTACTGCTACCAAAACGCCATAACACCACACCGCCTGTACTGCTACCAAAACACCATAATACCACACCGCCTGTACTGCTACCAAAACGCCATAACACCACACCGCCTGTACTGCTACCAAAACGCCATAACACCACACCGCCTGTACTGCTGGAGTCTTCTGTGTAGCCTTCACCTTTTCCCATTCAGATTTCACACAGCTGATTCCTAACAGGTATTCCTACCCCCAGAAATGTCTATTTATATAGTTTCCTTCATTTTTGCTGTTAGATTTTATTTTCAATAATCAATTCTGCTGGGCAAGGTTGCTGACACCTCTAATCGTAATGCTTTGGGAGGCCAAGGTAGTAGGACCACTTGACTCCAGGATTTTGAGACCAGCTAGGACAACATAGTAAGATACAGTCCTTACACACACAAAAATTAAAAATTAGCTAGTCCTGGTGGTGCACACTTGCAGTCTCAGCTACTAGAGAGGCTGAGGTGGGAGAATCACTTAGGGAATTCAAGGCTGCGGTGAGCCATAATTGTGCCACTGTGCTCCATCCTGGGAGACAGAGCAAGATCCTGTCTCAAACAAACAAATAAAAAGCAATTCTGAGTATGTCTCCTTCATGTAAAAAAAAAAAAAAAATCCCTTCTCAATTACCCATTGCTTTCAGAAGAAAGTTTAAAATGTTTAATGACACAATGGGCCCTTGGAGATATGACTTTAGATTTTCTCTCCAGCCTCCATCTGCAAGCTGTACACCTTACATTCACTCTGAGCTCCATCTATACTGAATTAGCAGAAATGCCCGAATACCGCTTGTTGCCTGAGCCTTTGGAACTTCGGCAGATGCTATTTCCTTTGCCTGTAAGTCTCCTCTATTGCTTACCCATGTGTATCATTAACTATTAATACATATTCACTATTCAAGATTCAGGATGCCCTGCCTTCTCAGAGAAATAATTCTCCCCAAGGTTAGAGTGCATTCCCTCTTCTTTGCCTAAATTAGAACCTGCAATTAACTATCATAACATTTAGTGCACAATGATGTAATTATCTTTTTAATTTTTATCCTTTATTCTGTTGTGAGTTCCTTGAAGATAGAATTTACCCCTTTTACCTCTGTGTCCCTAAAACTTACCGAGGACCTAGCTGTAGTGCAGTTGTTTGTTGATTAAATGTACAGAAAATAAAAAGAACATTTCTAGTACAGCGCTTGCGATTTAGAAGTAAAGAAATTGAGCTAGAGCTGTCATTGTGACTTGTCTGAATTAATTTAATGAACTAGCATTTGATGTTATGAGAATTTAGCTGCTCAATGATCTTTCTATCAAACCCTGGACAACTTCCTGGAAGTTCTTACTGTGCCATTGTTTATGAAAGGGAACTACAGGCTGTCTTTGGAATTTCACAAGCCAAGATTCACTATCATCATGTCTGTCCATGCTGGTTTGCCAGTTTTCTCTCCATAATTCACTTAACTTTTGCTCCAGAGAGTTGGAGTGCCATGCTATTGATGCTACAATGTATGTATTAAGAAGACAGAAACAACCCTAACCAAGTAATAAGTGAAGTGACTACTCTAGATTCAAACTGTTTTTCAATTCAGTCTAACGTGTGATTGAAACAATTTTAGAAACCAGATTATTGGTTATATTCTCTTCTCTACTAATTCATTAATTAAACAACAGAAAAATGAACAACTGGCATTCCTGTGATAATATAAGGAACATCAAACAAGGTATATTCATTAAAGCGAAACAACAGTTGATTGAAATGTAATATTTCAAACAGATGGGACAACATCATATGAACATATGTGAGCTGTGGTTTTATAAAAAACATCATATTTTAGCCAGATAGACCCTGAGACCACGATGAAACATTGAAAAAAACAAATCGTTTGAATCATTCCAAATAAAACAGTTTAAAAGTAAATCTCAATAAATGTTTACCAAGAGCTTACAATTGTCTGGTCACTAGTTTAAGTTGTTTACATATATTGTTTCACTTACTTTTCATAACAACCCCATAGTGGGTATTATTATTAACCCTACATTTCAGATGAGGCAACTAAGAAACATAACTAATTACTTAATAACTCTCCTAAAGTCACATAATGTATAAGTATCCAGGAAATGTCTTCAACTTATAGAACTTGTTTCCTTAGCCATTTTCCCAGACTGACAGTTTCATGTAATCTCACAACCTAAATATTTAATTCTTGGAATTATTGGTTTTTAAAATATTTGATGCATTAATTTATATCAGCAGTGAGCCAGTCACCAATTTTCAATGAATACATGCTACACTTAATGTCATGTTTAACACTAACATTATTGTTATAGATATACAAAAGAAACAGGAGCCTGACATCAGTTAGCTTTGAATTTAGTGAACCCATATAATACAATCATATAATAAAAGGTTGTTAAAGGCACTGGCTTAAAAGTCAGAAAAGGTCTCAATGGAATGGTTCAAGTCCCAGCATAACATACATTGTGACAGTATACCTTCTTTGTATCTTTAGTGATTCCAAATTTGATAGATCGCAGATCCCTATGGGTTATCCCTGAGTCAGCCCACACCTGCAGCCATTTCATTGGCCTCATGTGCTTCAACTTTTGCTCTCAGCTTCCAAGGCTGCCCTCCTCTTTGACCAGTCAGCCTCCACTCCATGATGGGTTTAAACAGTAGAACTCCCCTCATATTTTTGTGTCATATAATTTATTAAAGAGGAGAAACAAAGGAGTATAATTTCACCACAAAGCAAGCAAAACTTTAAATTTGACATCTGTTATTAAATTGTCCCAAATTTTCTAACCATGCTCCATTGCATGGCTCCCTGGTATGTTCCATCTTTCTGAGCCCCTGGCTTCAGACCTTTTCAAAGCAGCTTCTCCCCTTTTCTTCACGTTTTGCTCACTCTTCTCATTTGTAGACTCCTCATATGTTAGTTTATAAATATAATAATTTTATTTTATTTTAACTTTATTTTCTCTTTATATTTTCCTAAGAATATTAAAAAGCATATCTGTAGAAAAATGAAAGCATTACATTTAAGTATAACTTATAAATTTATTTTTGGTGTTGTTTTGGTTTTTAGTCACCAAAATTTTAATGTTAACTGTCTTGGGATGAGAGTAGAGGGAGTGATTTGGTGGAAATTTACTAAAACTTTATTGATTAAGCACAGCATTAATTTTTAATTCTATAATTTGATATTATGCACAGGTAAGATAGTGGTGAAGTGGAAAAACAAAAACTGACAGCAAGTTCTAGAAAGGGAGAAAGAGTGTTGAGAGAAATAGTTGGATATGGCAAGAAGGACAAAATGAGTGAAAAACCGAAAGATTATAAGAAAAAAGGGAGACATATAAGCACAATAGCCATGAATATATGACATTGAGAAAGGAGAAATGGTAGAAAAATAAAAGGAAATGAGAAAAAAGAAATGATCTGGAGTCATATAGACAACTTGTCCAAGTATGCTTTCATATTGTGTCATCTTCGATTATAGGCTTTTGAAATATTTATTACTTGATGTATGAATAATTATAGTTTTTTTTTTTTATTTGGAAGGGTGAAGTTTTGCCTTAGATCGGTGGCACTCAAACTTTTTGATCTGAGGATCACACTAAACACTCAAAAATTACTGAGCACCCTGAAGAGCTTTGTTTATGTGAATTATTTTTACTGATATCTACCATACTATAAATTAAAACTGAAGTTTTGTTTTAAATTCTCCATGGATGCATAGCTTAAAAAATAATTGCATTTGTCTATCTGTTTCTGTGTTCAATATGCTAAAGTATGTTGTTTTGGTTGAGTACATAAGGAAAGCTGGTTTTATACAGACAAGTGGGAAAAGAGAGAACCTCATTTACCCTATGAAAGAGCCTCTCAGACCCTAAGGGTTATTTGACCATATTCTAAGAATCACTGCCCTAGGGAGAATAGGCATGATTCAATTCTGTAAATGTTGACTGCTGAAGACCCTGTGTTGTCTGCCAGACACCACGTTCCCAGTCTCTAGGGAGCCAAGGCCTCTGCCTCTCAGATGACTAGAAGGCAGCAGAAGCAGCCCAGCTTTAGGCAGAGCTCATCTCAGGATACTGTGTGGAGCCAAAGCATGTTTACTATGAGGCAAGATAAAATCCAGTCCAGGGACTGATCTAGTCAGTGGATGTGTTCGTGTCACCATAACAAATCTAGCCCAGTGGACCAACAAGTTATGTTGAAAATTAATAATGTGGTCACAATCTGCTCTAAAACTGTGCAAATCCTTCGAATTTTATGTTTTTGTCAGATAATTATGTAGATCTGATCCTAACCTCCACGTCTTTTTTTCATTTGAACAGATGTCATACCAGCACTGACTCATTCTTGTAGTTTTGTAATTGTCACATTGATTATTGACTAAAATACAAGATTTTTGCATGATTCTGTTACATTTTATCTTTCTGGGTTTGTCTCATCATTCCAGCCTATCAGGACTGCCTGTCTTGCATCTGAGACCCAGCCATTGCCTTTAGATTGATGTCATTTCACATATGCTGTGAAAAGAAAAATATGGTTAAAATAATACGTAAACCAAAAGAACACTGTGAAAATATAATATTATAAAGATTATCACCATTATTATTATTATTATTACCATGATTAATTTAAATACATATGATCCGGATAAGGCCATAAAAGAGTATGCCTTTTATTCAGGATATGGTCCATCCTCCATTTTCAGTTTTTTTCATAAAGTACTGTGGAAGCTGATGGAAGCTAATGATGTCTTATGAAAAGAGTCTAGGAAGCCAAACACATTCATGGTACAAGGCACAAAATGGGAAGATCCAGGCAGGAGGTAAAAAGATATTAGAGGTGAGGTAAAAATATTATTTGTGCCCTCCAGTGCCCTTCTGATAAGGTAGGCAGTTGACTATTCTATGATCTATTCTCAAAGTGTTTTTACAAAATTATTACAAGTAGGATAGAGATTTATCAAACAAAAGAAAATGCTTAGGATGTATGCAGATATTACAGCAACACTTAAATCATGGGTGCCTTAATACTTTGATAATCTTCTAAACCAATGAAAGTAAAACCTTCAGCCCCAGGTATATGTTGGTGTCTATTAGTTACAAACATGATTATCTAAAATGTCAAAAAATGTTTTCACTGCAGGATCAGCGTGTCAAGACAGAGTAAATTCTTATTATGGCAAATGATAACAATATTAATTCTCATATGGATTAGATATTAACATCTATGATAATTCCTATGGCAAATTATACACATTTTAAAATGCGAATGCTTTGGAATTGTCTGTAGTCACTACCACCTATTCATGTAGATGAGACTCCAGTAATTGTCTCCATTAGTTATTATGCTATAAGAATGGCACTACACAGAGAGTTGTATGCACAGGTATGCAGGGCACTGCATATTGAAATACTCCTTAGGTATTTTATTTACCTGAGGAGATGAGGTTTATCCTAAATGATAAAATACTTGAGAAAATATTAGTGAAAATGTCTATTTTTCTTCTTCGTTTAAGTTCAAAATAAACTGTCAGCACGTAGCAAGTAATGACATTTAGTTTTAATATTCTTTGCTTTTTTGTTTCTCATCAATCATCCTTGAAAATCAGTCAGTGAAGATGAATAGAGTTTTTAAAGTCCTGGAAAGCACAATTTCTTTCCATTAGCAGTGAGTTTGTGGAGAAATGTCAAGAAAGCAAAGGGGAACATTCCATAAAGGAAAAACACTCAGGGAAATGAAGACTTGCAAAAGGTGCTGCTCCCATCCAGCTGCTCAGTTGAACACCATTCCCCCAACCAAATGATGCTATTTTCTAATCTATCCCTCAACCCCCAAATCTCAGTCCTTTTCTTCTTGATTGTCCATATCCTATAACCACACAGGACCCATAGAAACGTAGACATACCAGCCCTTCAGTAAATGTCTTATGACTAAATACATTAAACCACAATGTCAGATTCCCTTCCCACCATTGAACTGTGATGGATTTGTTCTAAGAAAAGAATTGGTTCAGAAATTCTCACCCTGGGAAGTGTAGGTTTGGTATTAGCCTGCATTAATGAGCTTCATTACCCTAATATAAATATGTGGAATTATGCTTTTGATTTGGAAAGCACCAAACCACCAGTGCTGAATACCCCTTTTTAAATGTTAATTTTATAGAAACTTAGAACCTGTAGTATCCCTAGAGAAAACAGAGGAGAACCTCTTTCATTTTAGAAATGCATTAATTAGAAAAAAATGAAAGCTGTCATTAAAGAGGGATCGGGATACCTCTTACCCAATTTCTGATTCAACATTATTTCAGTACGGAAGATCAACATTGTCAGTATTAAAAGCTGCAAAGAGAATTAGGAGATCTTTACCAAACCCCACAAAGACCCTATTTTACTATTCTTAGTACCTCCCTTTTACCTTGTCTTTAAAAAGATCCTATCACTCCTGGTTGGGGCCATTCCAGGTTGGTGGTTATCTCAGTCTTATTCTCCGTGCTCAGCAGCGTGACTGCCTGAGTGTTGGGTGCTATTCTGCCATGCTTCCTCTGGACATATCCTCCTTGCGAATGATCCTGTGCTATGGACTTTTATAGTGCTATTTCTGACCTTCAACTCAATGCAATTTACAAAATGTTTGTAAATATGTGTGCTGAGGGGAAAATAAAAGAAGACTCTCCCTGCTTTCTTTTATTTATCTTTTATTTATTTATTTATTTATTTATTTATTTATTTATTTTTGAGATGGAGTTTTGCTCTTGTTGCCCAGGCTGTAGTGCAATGACGCTATCTCAGCTATCTCAGCTCCCTGCTACCTCCGCCTCCCTGGTTGAAGTAATTCTCCTACCTCAGCTTCCCAAGTAGCTGGGGTTACAGACATGTGCCACCACGCCCAGCTAATTTTGTATTTTTAATAGAGATGGGGTTTCTCTATGTTGGTCAGGCTGGTCTTGAACTCCTGACCTCAGGTGATCTGCCCGCCTCGGCCTCCTAAAGTGGTGGTTTACAAGCATGAGCGACCAGGCCCAGTCCTCTCTCCCTGCTTTTACCTTAATTTGACTTTGAGTCAAAAGTTAATTTTAGATGCATTTATTTATTCATTCAAAAATAAACATTTAGTGTACGTGTATGTTATTAGTCGACAAATATCAATGGCCCACATGGTGCATAAATTTTCAGGTAAGAGGAAAGAATTAATGAAAACCAATTAGCACAACGGAAAGAGTCTGGCTTTGGGGTCCTATGGCCCAATCAATTTGATTCCTTGATATAGCTCTGTAACCTGACCACATTACTGCATGACTCTCAAAACAATTTTGTTAAATTGTTCCTTCAAGGAATTTTGTAAGATTATAAATCAAACTTAAATAATTTTAAATTGATATATAAAATATTATCCTAAATTTAAAATTTTAAAAGACATAACTTCTGCCTTATTTTAAATAATGATGTCTTCAATAAAAATCCTATAATTTCTTGTAAATGTATCTATTGGGACATAAAAGATAATAATTTAATACTCATTATTATACTTTTATAAACTATATGAACAAGTTATTTAATAGTGGAAAATGGTACATGGTTCTTATTCTTGTTGAAAATGGTCTATTTATTTAATTTTACCATAGAATTTTATCCCAACTACCATACTAAATGTTTATTTTTAAAATAATGCTATCATAATTTTATTTTTTGTTGCTGTTGTCACCATTAAACATATTATTACTGTGTAAGGAAATGTGTGTGTATTTTCACTGCTGTCCTCCTGCACAACTCCCCATCCTCTTCTCAAATGTAAACCTTTAGAAGACAAGGGTCTTCATCTGTTTTGTCCACTGATATATCCCAACTATCTAAACATTGTCTGACACACAGTATTTTTGAATGAATGAATGCCAGCAAGGGAACATAGGGAGTTCCAAGGAGGAGGAATGGGTTTCGATTTAAATTCAGTAATGAGAGAACACCTCCCAGAGGAGGCCCAAGTGAGTAATAATCTGAAAGAAGTATAGAGCAAGCCATGCAGGTATCTGGAGGAGAGTTCTCCAGGCACAGGTAGAAGCACCACCAAAGACGCTCCTTGGGAAAGGGGGTTACTGAAAGGTATGACAAACTCTGAAGGTCAATGTGACGGAAACAGAATGACTAAAATAGAGGATTGGAGTACAAGAGAAATAACCAGATTCTAAATAGACGAGGAAGGAATGATGACAATAGTAACAATGAAATGAAGAAAGACGCATTGCAGAATGCTTAATTTGGAGGTGGTTTTAAGTTATCTCTCTTCCCTCCTCTCATTTTTCAGATGAGAAAATTAAGTCAGAGAATTTGAGTAATTTTTTCAAGGTCCCAAAAACCAAGAGAAATGGGGCTAAATCTTAGTGACCTGTCTCCCAATCTCCTTTTTCCCATTTCACTGACAGGACATCAATTCTCAAAGGGAAAGCAGTGATTTGCCAACTTCTGTCTTTGAGTTTTTAGATTGTATTATTCTCTAAATTGCTTTAGTTTAGTACTTCGCATAAATATCAAGTATTTTTTGGAGGAGTAGATGTGGGTTGGAGGAGTAATAATGAGTTGTATGATCTTATGCTATATATATATATATATATATATATATATATATATATATATATATATAATTTTGTGGAAAATAACCCCTTTCTATAATTTTCCTCTTTCATAACTGACAGTCTCTGCCTCTGGCTAAATACCACTGACATTCCAAGGAGGGTGATATATAATATTTTCAGATTTTCAAAGAAGTAAATTTGATGATTTAATACTGAATTATGCAAAGCAAGAAGCAGTTGACTTATATTTAACTTTAAAATGAAATAGTAAATTATGGGAATATCTAAATAATAAAATGGAAATTTAAATAAAAATATGCGCATGAAAAAAGAAGTCCACACAAAATGTGTTTGCTTTTAAAAATGATTGTTTTTAATCTCTCACCACTACCATTGTATGAACATTTAATATGCATTTGGCCATTATTTATTATATGTACTTAATGAATATTTTATAAAGTCCTTAGAAACACTACATTTACATAACATATGTTAATGATATGGCCACTAATAAAGAAAAAGGGTCTTTGATATGAAATCCATCAGGTACTTCCTAATAGTATCCAGAGCTTACTATTCAGTAATGTCCATTTCTACAGTAGGATAGTATTCTTAATTGATATACAAGGGTAATAAATTAACTGTAATAATATTAGAAGTCGAAGCAAAGGGCTATTGAGTCTACTAAGCATTCTTTATTTTCACCCCTAATTACTTTTATTAAGATTGCAAGTATTCTAATCCAATGTCTTCTCTACTCATATACACTCTTCACTTTCTTTGTATCCATAAAGCCACTAACCAACTTTCAAAGAAGCATTTATGTGCATACAGTAGAAAAAACCTCCTATTGTTATTTCTTTTCCCAGATATTTTTATGATAAGCACATAGTAAACCTGAAAAAATGCATCACATATTATTTCAGATGTACTCCTATCTAGATAATTAATTTTAAAAGCAATAAATACAATTATGCATATATTTCTAGCATGTAAGTTGTTGCACCCTACAAAAAATTTTAAAAGTATGGTTTTTTATAATAATTTCTGGTAATATTCATCAAAAATTAAAAGATATCTCAGATAATTTATTCAGATAATTTAGAAGCATTCCTTATAGAAGCTAGTAAGATACAGAGTAACATTAAGGCCAAAGTTAGTTTTTCAGAAAATGATTTTTCTTTTTGAGGGGAAAGTATAACATTTCATTTTCCTTCATTTGACATTTCCACCTTTCCTTTAAATATCCTTTTCCCCCTTATGCTGAAGCCTGCTATGTGTTCACCAAACATATTTTCTTTTCTTCCTAACATGCACCCCAGCCTCATAGTAGTTAGGAGGAGCCAAGTAACTGAGTTTTGATAATAGACTGTGGATATAGTAAGGTACAATATTTATGGCACTTTTTCTCCTTAACATTCTGTCATGCCAGTCTCTGTGAATTCTCTTACTTCACTTTTCTGCCAAGTTGTCATAAGGAACTCAGAGGAGGCCTTGAAGTTCTGAGGGGTGGGAGACCACCTGATGAGAGGATCTGGGAAAGACTACATGGAACAGAACCGTCATCTTCCAACCTCCTTTAGGTTGCATTTGACAAGAGTGAAAAATAATTGCAGCAAAGATACCAAAAGCTTTGTTCATCTATTTGCCTTTTGCACTAATAAATGCTTTGTAGCCAGGCGCGGTGGCTCAAGCCTGTAATCCCAGCACTTTGGGAGGCCGAGACGGGCGGATCACGAGGTCAGGAAATCGAGACCATCCTGGCTAACACGGTGAAAACCCGTCTCTACTAAAAAATACAAAAAACTAGCCGGGCGAGGTGGCGGGCGCCTGTAGTCCCAGCTACTCGGGAGGCTGAGGCAGGAGAATGGCGTGAACCCGGGAGGCGGAGCTTGCAGTGAGCTGAGATCCGGCCGTTGCACTCCAGCCTGGGTGGCAGAGCGAGACTCCGTCTCAATAAATAAATAAATAAATAAATAAATAAATAAATAAATAAATGCTTTGTAAGACAAAGCTAGGAAATGTGTTCTTATACATTCTACTTATACCAGGGCACCTATTTCCATCAATCTCTCCCCTACTCACACTCACATATGCAAGCAGCTTAATTTTCTGATTCAGGAGGTCTAAAACACATCTAGAATTCACTATATTTGAAGGGTTCCACCTATTAATTTGGTATTGTCATTATCTAGCACACAGTAGGTGCTCAATAGGTGTTTCATAGGTGAACTTTAAAATCTTTTGGAACGGACAGTATGATTTTTCTTATTCTCAGTGGTCATGACCGAATTGCGATCCAGTGACAGTCTTTCTTACGCTTCTCTCTCGGCCTTTTTAGACAAATAAATTCTAGTCATCTAATTGAAGTAATTTGATGCATAGATAAGAACAGAAACTAAATATATTGTGTTTAGGTCATATTTGACATAAATTCTCCATGAAAAAAATTAATTGCTCATTTTCAGCATCAAGTTTTGAAGATCTATACTTACAAGAATTTTGTGGGCTCTAGCTTACACATAAGGATTTACTGGTCAGTGAGAAATGAGTAGGAGAATATAGTTGGCCTCTTAAATCTGAATTTCTCCCTATATCCTTCCACAAAGCCAAAATACCAACAAGAAGTACAATTAAATCACATGTGATCTACACTATGAATGCCAAATTACCTCTAGGTAGAAAAGTAAAACAGAGATCAGGTGCGGTGGCTCATGCCTATAATCCCAGCACTTTGGGAGGCCGAGGAGGGTGGATCACCTGAGGTCAGGAGTTCGTGACCAGCCTGACCAACATGGAGAAACCCCATCTGTATAAAAAATACAAAATTAGCTGGGCGTGATGGCACATTCCTGTAATCCCAGCTACTCGGGACGCTGAGGAAGGAGAATCTCTTGAACCTGGGAGGTGGAGGCTGCAGTGAGCTGAGATTGCACCATTGCACTCCAGCCTGGCCAACAAGAGCGAAATGCAGTCTCAAAAAAAAAAAAAAAAAAAAAAAAGTCAACAGAAATTCTGGTGCCATTACAAGGTTGGGGTTGTAGAGGATGGACAGAGGGAAGACTTAAAAGATTGAGAAAAAGAGGAAAGGAAAGTCAAGTACTCAAATGAAATATAGGTAAAATCATTTTTCGAAAGAAAGCCATACAACTCTAATTGCCAAAATACTGAAAATTAGTCTGGAACTTTAGGTTTCACAGAGGTGATAATGTGCTTGACAGTAAGCAGAACCAGAACTGACAATCTGCTTCTCAGGGAGATGGAAATAATTAGAAAAGAGGTATTCACCTTCAAGATGTGGCAGTGAAGGAAAAGGTAGGAAGGTAGTGAATAAAACTAAAGATTCTGTTGAAAAGAAAGAGAAACAAGATAAGACAATTACTTCTATGATCCCCACCACCTGTCAATGTTACATAATTTGAAAAAAAATAAAAATAAAAACCCTGCACTGTACTAACCTGACAGAAGACAACACCCTTGATGTAATAACTGAATATGTAACGCATAAGAACAGAGAAAAAAAGGTGAAACAAACATGATACAAAACTACCCTAAGAAGAAAAAAGAAGAGTGAATCAACTGTTTTAAGCTAATAAATACTCTCCTCCAAAATTTAACAGAGCATTGACATGTACTACAAGAAGCTTAACTGAATTAAATATCCTCAAATAATATTGTGTAAATGAATTTAAACACAGAATCAGAAATTCAAAAACTAAGAAACAGAAATAACTTAAAGAAGATATATACTGAGAAAAAAGAAATTGTAGGAAAAGACAAAATCATCTCAGAAATAATGGACAAATCACAGGGTACTCTTGGGAGAATAGCTTAGAATGAAAAATGAGACATTTGAAGAGCAGGGAAACAATCAGGAGAATGAATATGTGATTAATAATAATTTTTACAAGGTCTAAAGAGTCAGAGAAAATCTGGTAGAAATGAAAACCAGGCAAAAAATATTCAACAGTATAAAAAGTCAAATCCTTGAAGAATAAAAACAACATGTAAAAAAAAATTAATGAAAAGTTCTAGAAATTAAAGAAAATATATATTTACTTATTGAAAAGACCCACTTGTACCTGAAAAAAAAAATCTGAGACTATTTTTTTTTTCTTTTTTTGAGATGGAGTCTCGCTCTGTCACCCAGGCTGGAGTGCAGTGGCGCAATCTTGGCTCACTGTAAGCTCCACCTCCCGGGTTCATGCCATTCTCCTGCCTCAGCCTCCCGAGTAGCTGGGACTACAGGCACCTGCCACCACACCTAGCTAATTTTTTGTAGTTTTAGTAGAGACCGGGGTTTCACCATGTTAGCCATGATGGTCTCGATCTCCTGAACCCATGATCCGCCTGCCTCGGCCTCCCAAAGTGTTGGGATTACAGGCATGAAACACCATGCCTGGCCTGAAACTATTAATTTCAAGACATAACTTAGTAAAACTAGTGGACTATAAGGAAAAAAGAATCCTTAGTATCTCCAGGAAAACAGATCAAACAGTTAATATGGTTTAGAAAAGTGCAGGACAGCCGGGCGCGGTGGCTCAAGCCTGTAATCCCAGCACTTTGGGAGGCCGAGACGGGCGGATCACGAGGTCAGGAGATCGAGACCATCCTGGCTAACACGGTGAAACCCCGTCTCTACTAAAAATACAAAAAACTAGCCGGGCGAGGTGGCGGGCGCCTGTAGTCCCAGCTACTCCGGAGGCTGAGGCAGGAGAATGGCGTAAACCCGGGAGGCGGAGCTTGCAGTGAGCTGAGATCCGGCCACTGCACTCCAGCCCGGGCTACAGAGCAAGACTCCGTCTCAAAAAAAAAAAAAAAAAAAAAAAAAAAAAAAGAAAAAAGAAAAGTGCAGGACAGGTATTTTATATCCAGCTAAGTTGTCTTGTAAGTATCAAGGCTATAGAAAAATAGTTTTAAATAGGCAAGAACACTGGAAATATTGTACCCATTAATTACATATATATATATATATATATATGTATTCCTCCATCCAATCAAGAGAAGATTGGGAAAATTTTGGAAAAAAATAGGTAATGATGAAGATTTATTATATTCAATTTTAAACCTAGACTAAAACAAGAATAAGAACATGAGTACAAGAATGTGAATGGACTTAACTTGCCTATTAAAAGAAAACAAATTTTAAATTGGTACAAAAAAATCCAGCACTATAGTATACCAAAAACCCCTTGAAACACAGTGATTTACAATTGTAAATTCAAAGAAAAATTAGGAATAAACCCCCAAAATTGAAACAAAGTTAAGGCAGTGATTATAACTTTGATCAGACCAAAACAATAAAAATAATTAAATGACATAAGGGAAGCTTTTTAATAATAAAAGCCACAATTCACAGTTCAATTATTCACTTATACAGTAACATTCTGATCAAAATATTGATTTCTGACTTATGCTGGTATTTTCTAGGACAACTGTTCTCACTTGGGACTGGTTGATCGTTACTCATTTCTCAATATTGTGTTCTTGTGTGTATATAAACGAATGTTTTGGGAGTAAAAGATAGACCATTGTTATTAGATTTTTAGAACCAATGTATTAAGATATTATAAAGTCAATACAATTAAAATATCTGAAAAAAGGATAGAATTATGAGTTTGAGTTTCTTATGAAGTTGCTCTTTAGCAAGGAATAATAGAATGCCAATTTTTTGAGGAGGTAAAACTGTGTAACATAAAATGAAATAAAATTTAATCTCCAGTCTGACTGATAGCAGATTCTCTCCAGTGTGATAATAGGTTGAGCTTGATAGGTAGTTAGGAGAGATTTTTCAAAAATTGTTTTTTTACAAATTATCTCCCCCAAATGGAAATGCCTGTTAGATGTCCCATAGGGGATCCACTTTGTAAAACACAGAAGAAACTTATACAAATCAATCTTTCTGAAATTATCCTTTGAGTTCTGAAACAAAGCTCAGCTGGCTCCTTTTACTTTGATTCTGTCTGTCTCAGCTGTGGGTCAGAAGATTCCACACGTAAAGGGCTTTTTTCAATTATACAACAAGCAGCAGGTTTCCATTACAGCACAAATTCCATCATCTAAATATATGCTGGGGTTTTTTTGGTTGTTGTTTGTTTGTTTGTTTTTTGCAGGGTGGGGGTTTGGGGGCGGGTAGTGGGGAATGGAGTCTGGCTCCAGGATGGAGTCACCCAGGCTGGAGTGCAGTGGCACAATCTCGGCTCACTGCAACCTCCACCTCCCAGGTTCAAGTGATTTTCTGCCTCAGTCTCCGGAGTAGTTGGGATTACAAGCATGCGCCACCACGCCCGGCTAATTTTTGTATTTTTAGTAGAGATGGCATTTCGCCATGTTGGCCAGGCTGTTCTTGACTTCTGACCTCAGGTGATCCACCCGCCTTGGCCTTCCAAAGTGCTAGGATTACAGGCGTGAGTCACTGCTCCTGGCCTAGGTGTTCTTATAAATAACTGTAACAGGTAAGTCCTTGACTGATTCATTTATTTCTGATGTTGGCTGTCTGTTTCTCAAGTCTATATCTAAATATTTCTATTATTAAAATGCTTTCACATCTTTTTTCTTAAATTTGTTCAAAACTTCTTCAGGCTCCATAATTCCTTCCCAATTGCATAGCAATTAACTTAGCCCATAACAGTTCGTTCTGTTGCTTCTTGATAGCTTCCATGAGTGTCATGTACTGATACCTGGTAGAGGAACGTTTAAATGTGTGGATAGAATGGTGTGACATTTGGTAGAGATATCAATCATTATTAACATTATTAAAGAATTTCAGAGCCAGAGAGTAGTTAAATTGGTAAGAACAGATTTTATTCAGGAACTATGGCAAAGGATAAAGAAGAACTGCATGTAGAACTGGTCTTAGTTCCAAATACAGCAAGCACTAAGGCAGATGTATAGCCAAGAAGCAGGATTGGGGTCAGTGGATGGAAAAATTACTAAGAAATATCCAGAAGGGGCGATTCTGGTCAAATTTAATGAGATTCTTGCTGAAGGCAGGGAAATAAAATATTTCTTGAGGAGTGGTGGGGATGAAGAATTTGATCAGGTATTGAGAATGATCAGATATCAAAGGTAAGGGATACTCTCTAAACTGATTTAGCAGTATTTTTGCTGAATCTGGGTTATGAAAAGATGAATATGGAAGTACAAAAGTTTAGGTGTAGGTGAGAAGAGGGTTCTGAGAAGCCTGACTGAAGTTTTGGCAAGGAGTGAGTCTTCATCATTCTGATATCAAAATGAAGATGGCAAAGGTCATTTTTATATCATAGGATAAACGCATTCTCATGGATGGAAAGTAGCACACTAAGTCTGAGAACAAGGCTAGTAGCTGTTTGGGCAGTGGTATAAGTTCAGACTAAAAGGAAAGATGAATGTGGTTCACGAAAGACCACATATATTAGCATATCATGTTGAAGATTATGTTCTTTATTTTAATAGCAGCTGACATGTGAGTGACATAATTTTTTTAATGATGATGATGGTACCATTGGGAAAGAGCTAATGTAAAGAAAATAAAATAATTATGGAGGAAACAGTTTTTAGTCTAATACAATAGAGATTTTCAAAAGAAATATAAGATTCTGAACTAGAGTAATAGCAGAATCCAGATGTTTGAAAAATTTGTTGGAGTGAAAACTTAAAATTTATGTTTGTATGGAGGATATGAGAGGGAAGGGATGCAAAGACATCTGTGAGATTTTAGCGTAAATAATTGACTATCATAAGATGGATGTTGAGGCTGTTAATCACATTAGTAATTAACTGTATATCCATTTGTTTTGAGTGGATTAGGAATATCTTCATTTTAGTTTTAAGTGTACTGAACTAAGCTATTATTGAAATTGAGATGACTGACTACCCATAGCTAATTGTTCACATGAAGCCATGCCTCTGACCTCTGTATTCTAACTGGGAGCAAACCAGTCAGGAACAAAGAGAGGGAGACAACTGCCATTTTAAAACTCAGGAAAACATTTTCCAAATGCTTCTTCATATCCACTTAATAAACATGTTGCTGTCAGTGTTTACCTGAAGTATTCTAACTCCTCAGGCTATCTGTAAGGAATGTTGATTTGCATTTCAAAAATTTGCCCAAGGCTGTCAAATTGAGTAATACTTTCATGTAGAGACTTCTTTTGTCAATGCAAAGAAAGGAAGTAAGCAATTGTTAAAGCATAAAACAGAAATTCTCTTCCACTGGGTCAGTTTCCATTTCTTTGCATTTCTCAGCAGGGTCAGACTAGTGCATTCTACATGTTTGTTGAATGGAACTGAGTCTTCTCTGCCCTGAACATTTGCTAAAGTGTGTATACACTGTTAAAAACAACCAAACAACCAGAGCTGGACACTAGTTGAAGCAATAAAAATAAATTTAATCCAGGAACTATTTCCACAAGGGAAAAGAGTCCTCAGTATATAACTAGGCTCAATTCCAAATACAGAAAGGACACGTGGAGATTTATAGGCAAGGTACAGGGGAGGAGGAAGGTGAGAGGGGAGGAGTTACACCCATGAATGGAAAATTCGTAAGAGGAGACATCAAGGGGAGGAAGATTCTTGCTAAACTGACTTAGCAGGATTCTTGTTGAAGGTAGGACAGAGTGATCAGATGTCAGGGGAGGATTCTCTCTAAACTGACTTAGCAGGATTTGTACTACAAGTGGGCTATACAGACCCAGTCAGAATGCAAGGACAAGGTCCATGTTTGAGGCCTAGTAGAGAAGAAGGCTTAGGATCTTACCTAAAGTTTGCTCAGGGAGAGAGTCTGTTAACAAACACACATGCAAGAGTAAGGAAAAAAGAAAGAGAAGAGCTATTATACACTATTTTTATATAAGTTTGTTGTTTTGCTTCAGAGTTCCTTTTGCTTCCTAATAATGGAAATTCACATGAGGAAATACTCTACAATAGAAATATTACAAATGTTTTACAAAATCATAGGTTTGGAAATAATGTGGAGAATACAGAATTACAGAAAAAAAGTAATGAGAAAAAGGTGGTCAATAACATAAATTTATTAGGCAAAATAAAAGTAACTGAAATAATTTTAATTTTGAACAGTTAAAGATAATCATGTAATTACATATTTTATAGTTCATCAGAACTTCAGAGGTTATCTATTCACTTTTAAGATGAAAAACTTAAGAGTTCCAAAGAATGTACAGATTCTTTGGTGAAAGGGACTTACATATCATTACCAACTGTTTAACCAGAGCAGGTCAAGAGCAATTCTGTAACTGGTTTATGTCTTCATTATGTCAAGAGCTTCTTTGTTTTTACTCTAATACCATTTTTATTGAAATACACTTAAAATTTGTACATATTTATTTCAGAGAAGTATCTGGCATTATCTGACACATTTTTCCCTCTAGAACTTTGTCTTACTGTTTTCATTTTGTGTGAAATTAAATTAGTCACTCACATAACTAACTTATTCACCAGAACCTTTTAAAAGATTCGTGAACTATGTTGGTAAATAACTTATTGATTAATTGGTGAATTTTTATTAAACAAAATGCGTTTTTCTTTCTTTCAGCAATGACAATGCAGTTTATTAGTCATCAGTTTCCTGATTATCATGACCCCACTATAGGTAAGTAGAAACCTCTTTTCTATGTAAGCTCAAATAAAGACACTGTTACTAATGGCTTGAAAATATTAGCAATGTTGATGGAAAATAATTATAATTTACTCTATTACCCAGAACACATACACATAAATCTATAATACGTAACGTACTGTTACCAGGGGGTCCTTGCTCCCAGAGCTCTCAAGATGGTGGCAGGCTGCTTCCAAAATACAAGTGGGCCACTTCCAAGATGGTGGCAAGCCTCGCGTTCTCTGATCTGGGGTTCTTGGCCTCACAGATTCCAAGAAATAGAATCTTGGGCTATGCCGTGAGTGTTATAGCTCTATTAGAAGCTGTGGGTCATGGAAGAGAACCGTGGAACCCAGTGACTAGTGTTCAGCTCGATTAGGACGAACTGAGGCACTTAGCAGCATAGGAACAATGGCAAGCCTTTAGCCCCATCGGGAGTGGCAATGGGTGCCTCACTGGATCAGGAGTACCGCGGACACTCTGCTGGATCCGGAGGGATGAAAATCAGAGGCAGGTCTGTGACCTCCGCAAACAGTAGTGGTGGATGGCGAATGAAAGTTCAGCTCTAGCCTTAACAAAACATGGACCAGAAGAGTGTAGTTGCAAGATTTAATAGAGTGAAATAGAGTGAAGACAGAGCTCCCATCTAAGGGGAGGGGACCCAAAGGGGGTTGCCTTTGCCAGCTTGAATGCCTGAGTTTATATCCCAATCCTTGTCCCTCCCACTGTGCTCTCAGGCAATAGATGATTGACTATTTCTTTACCTCCTGTTTTTGCCTAATTAGCATTTTAGTGAGCTCTCTGATTGGTTGGGTGTGGGCTAAGTTGCAAGCCCCATGTTTAAAGGTGAATGCTGTCACCTTCCCAGCTAGGCTTAGGGATTCTTAGTCGGCCTAGGAAATCCAGCTAGTCCTGTCTCTCACTACCACAACAGAAGCTTCAAGAGACAATATTTGTCCTTACTTCTCGCCGGGTAGCCTAGTATTATCTGTTCTATTTTATTTCTTTCTGGTAAATGGTGGTTGGAATCCATTAAGTGATTTCAGTATCTAATAATGGATAGCTATCTGATTTGAGAAGTTTCTCTGGATAATAAAATTGTACTCTGGATAGTAAAGTTGATGTGAGTATATATGTATTTGGTCATTTACTCCCTTCTGTCAGTCTCTGAATTTTCTACTGCAGAGTTATTTAACCATGTTAATGGTGCATTTGGAATGTTAGATATAGACATAACATTATCCATCATTCTCATCTTGAAGGTTAGGAAACTGACGTTTAAGGTGTAAAAATATTGCTAGAGCCAAAACACCACTCATGTTTTATTCCTCCTACCCAATTGTCTTTCTGTCATAATATACTGTAGACGCTTTGCATTGGGGAACACGTTTTCTTCCTATTTCAAAGCACAAAAGATGTCTTTAAAATTGCTTTACTGATTCAAAAACCTACTTTAAAGAATTGGCTGGAAATTTTCAAGCAGAGTCCACTGTAGTACTCTTTGCTTAGAAACACACTGGTATTAAAAACACATCAAGCATTATTTCCCGGAGATGGGGGCATATAGCCTCATGGCTGACTGGTTGTCTGGATGGTGAGCTCCTTTAACCACTCCCCATTACTTACCCTATTTGTTCCCTCAGTCTGAATATCTCTTATCTTCACCCCACCCATGGGTAAGATCATCTAGTTTCTATTATGCTCATCAAGAAATTTTAATTCAAGATCTAACTTGATATATTCAATATCATCCTGTAAATTATACTCCTGTATTCTTCCCTGAAAGGCCCCAGAATATTAGCTTGCATACCATTGCTGACAAATATAAAACATACTTATTTTTAAATGTCTGATTGTTTATTAAGACCACCTCATCAGTTGAAGTAAATTGATTATATTTAAATACATGCAATTAGTATGTGGTAACTGGAAAGGACTTCCTCACTAAGTTGAGGTTTGTTTCTAAAGAGAAAGTAACTACTTTGCAAAGTTTTAGAAGTGATTAGCTGCAACAGTTGCTTGATAATTCTCTAAGTCAATTTTCTAAATATCTTAGAAATTCTAGAATGCCAATAGCTTCATACCACACACTGTAAGTTACAGAAGAGGCATAATCTTTGGGAAAATCTCTGAATCTTTTATCTTGTTGGAAAATTCAATAATATAATATATAATTTATGAAATCAGAAATTCACTCAGTTGTTTATTATTTTCTGTTGTTCTTTAAACTTTGTATGTATTGGTGTCTCAAAAACCAGCCTCTTGTTCACCAGCCTGTCACATCTAACAGCTTGAATAGGGCAGTAGATGTGAATAAATCATAAATGACTCCTTCAAAAAGAAGAAGTAAGAAGTATATGATGATGCCTCCTTTAGTTATCCATGAGGCACATCTATCACTTGAGATTAAGATACCTGGACATTCAGTACTAACAGATAGCTAAAATCATACCTTTATCTGGCTATAAATAAAACAGCTTTAGAGGAAGAAGCTTGAAAATGGAAACATAGAGTACTTTATTACTTTTGATTCGATTTTCCCATCATTTCATTTCTTGGCCTTTCTAGTGGGAATATTGGTTAACAATTTTCCATTGGTATCCTGCTTGCAGAAGGTAAATGTCCAAAATAATTTACCTTTCACCTACTTCTGCTACATAACTATAACTCAGTGTGGCTGACTTAATGACCTCTCAAGAGGAAATTCATATTAGTACAGTTTGAAAGTCATACAAATTATAAAAGCTAACACCTATCAAAGATACTTTTTTCACAATTGAGATAGGAAATAAATATTTTTCGATCCTTCTCTAGATCTGTTTGTTACCCTACTGATTGAGGCTTTTAAATAGCCTTTTCTCTGAAATATTTGAGGGATATATATGGCTTTATTTTCTCCTTTATATTCAGCTTAGAGTTATTCTTCTTTCAAATATACCTCAATTCTGAAAACGTGAGATCCCTTTATCACTGAAAACAGTTAGATACAATATTTGATATCACTGTTCTTCCCAAGGAGTAATTGTTTCCCTTATTTATTGGCAACAATTTCAACATCAGTAACCAATGAATTTATAACAATAGAAAGGAAAAGCTGATTGGTTAACATCAGGTTACTTCACATTACTGTTTTTGAAAGGGTTAAAACAGAGAAGACTTCTTTATTACACGGATTCAGATAGAATGGAATCTCTTGCTTTCAGAAAGGATTGGTCTGTTCACAGGTCTATTTGCTAGCTTGAAATTTCAGTTTGGTTTTGTGGCATCTAGCGTGAGTGACTTCATTTTGGTTTGGTCTCATGTGTTAGGCCCAGGGCAGGAGTTCAGTTCAAAATAATTGCCTGTCATAATTTTGTTTGACAGGTTAGAGCAGATACTCTCTGCTCTAAACTTATTTTTGAAAGATGCATAGGTATTAGGCCAGTGAAGAGGAGGGATTGCTAAAACAAAAAGTATAGGCACCGAGACAAGACAGCACAACAAGTGACAGAGCTGGGGCATTTTGGGAACCAGAAGCCCAAGGGTAGTGTAAATGGCATGATATGTAGGATGGAAAGCGAGAGCTAAATACATTACCAGGCACCAGATCTTTGAAGATCTTGCAGGCCTGGCTAAGGGTTTAGATACCTACAGTCTTATACTCTTCTGTGAGAGAAAGATGAATATTACTGACAGCCTGCTTAACTTTTCCACTTGATTGTTCCAAGGCAGAAAATCTAAACATGCCTCAACTTTAACTAATAGCTGATTTTCTGTAGTAGATGTTTATTTTTTCCAGGACTCTTTCTCATGGTAAAGCACCCCACCCACCAGCATCTCATGCCAGAAACCCATGAATAATTCATGATACCTATTTAAACTTCTACATTAAACCACTCACACAATTCTGTTGTTTCTACCTTTATCACAGGTTTTAAAACTGTTCCCATCTCTCTATAACCTTTTCTGCGATGTTTTTCTAAGCCACACCCATCTCCAATTTGGACTTGTTTTAAAATTGGTTTCTACACAGAACCAAAAAATATCTTGAAAAATTTAAATTTGGACTACTGTAATCTCTGTTTGATGGTCCCTAGTGTTGTATTATTTTTAGCATAAACAAATTCTAAGAACAAAGTGAAGACTCTCATGGTCTTGCTATTATTTATGTCTTCAGTTTCCACACTTGCCACTTCTTTATTGGGCATTAACCACATCCACCTTATTTTAGATCCACAGACTAGTCAAGCCCTTTTCTCTCTTAGGGCATTTTCACCCATATTTTACCCAGAATGCTCTTCACTTTTTCACCTACATCTTTGCTTTATTCACTCATTGTTTTCTGTTAAACTTAAATTTAAATATTGCTTCCTCAAGAGTGCCCCTTTTGACTTCCCAGAAATAAACCTTTCCTTTATACATTCTTTTAGAATCTTGAATAGTTTTAATATCACTAATCTCTAAGAAATTAAATAATTGTTTAGATAATTATCTGTCAAATTAAAGTATCATAAAGGTTAAAAACGCCCAATATGTTATTACTAGTGTATCCCGGACCTAAACAGAATGTTAAACACATAGCAGATGCTATAAAATATTCATTAAATGGAAAATTAATAAGCAAATACATTTCTAGGAAAGCATTAATCATTTTTAGATATTGCTATAGTAACTTTAGAGTCCTGGTGAGCAACTAAACTAATACTAATCAAAGGTGTTCTAGCAGTCTTTTATAAAAATTCTCTGTTTGTTAATTACTATTTCTTGACCTAAAATGATTAGCAAAAGAAAATTTTCGTGACAAATTAAAAGCATTGTGCTAATGCCAATCAGTCTTTATTTTTTTCTCATCTTACTCCTCTGCTCTCCTAATCCTTCCTCTTTATTCAATATTAGTTCCTTAACAAATATTTATGTTTCAGGCATTGTTCAAAGCAAAGGAGTCAAAGGTGCACAATGATAGGCAAGAATTCCTTTTTCATTGAGTTTCTTTGCCTACTTTTATTTCATCATCTTTGAGAGCTGATCATATCTCTTTGTCTAGAGTCCAATTTTTCTTTCTTTTTTTCTTTTTTGTCTCATTGCCTTAAGATGACTTAAGGTCATTACATTAATACAGAACACAATTTAGTTACAAAAAAACTGGCCTTAAGGACCTAACCAATTTTTTCTTAGGGTTGCTTTAGACTTTAACAACTGAGCAATCGGTTATTACTTTATTACCTAATTTGCCCATCCATTTATTTGGTTCTCACAGTGCCCAGAAACTCACAAGACCAACAAGTTTCCAACTATACTTACATATTCTATTTTCAAGGAACACATCCTCTTGTAATTGACTCAACTGAGAATGCTTTTCCTCTTTTAGTGTTTTAGACTTCCAATTTCACTTACAAACCATGAAAACTGCATAATACACTCAACTGAAAGATTTATATTATTTCTGAGCAATTGGTAAGAACTGTAACAAATTCTACAAAAAAAGAATAAAATGCTATATATAGAGTTAAGTGTTCCTGAATGATTTGGGAAGCTTGAAAAAATAAGGACTTTATACAAGCAGCAAAGTACATCAACAATATAGACAGGTCATCTGCAGATAGCCTCATGCTCAACGGCTGTTAGACCAGCATGGAACAAATGTACCACATTAAGTATACATTTTTCAATATCTCTTGTAGAAAAACAAAATACTTCTTAAGCTGTGAATTTAGAAAAATACTGTGTTTGAATTACACTAAAATGGCCTGTTCTGTGTCTAAAATGTACACTAATAGAGTCACTCCTTTGTGTCACTAGAAAATTCTTGTTAAAATGTAAATGCTTAGGGGAGAGTTAATGCCCAGAACCATTAGGAGTCATTTATATATTTGCATAGATTAATGTATCCAATTATTCTAGAGAGCAAACCACAGAGCCATGGTCTACAGAGCAACACTGAATGGATACTTACTGAAGGGTCTGGAGAAGGGAGGATATTACTACTTGGCAGAATAAGTGCTCCAGTATAAGTCTTGAAGGAAATCAAGGCCTATAAACTAAACTTGAATAATTATATTTATTAATGACTCTGGAATGTTTGAATGTGATAGGATAGAAAAATAATTCGTATGAAACTAATTAGATTGGATATTGAATTCTGCCTTCATCCTGGCTCCTTATTTTCTTTCCAAATGGATCCTGTAACACCCTCTTGCTTGCTGTGCACCAACCACACTGGACTCCCATTAGTTCTTTAAATATGCCAAGCAACCTCTTCTTTGCCTTTGGGTTTTGTCAAGATACTCTCCTGTACCTTAAACACCTTCCTTCTGCTCTTTACAGAACAAGTTCTTACTCATTCTTCAGGTCTCAGTTTGCATACATCTCCTCAGAGAGGTCTCTGATCATCTTATCTAAATTAACTGCTTACCACATAAACACACACATAAGCATACATACACACACATACACACATACAAATGCAAAACATACAAGTGCATTTCCTATATCAGCACACAGCTTGTTTTCTTAATCATATTTATTCAATTCTGAATTAAAAGTTTTATTAATTTTTTGTTCATCTTCCCATACAAAAAGTAGGTTCCATGATGTCAGGAAACATGCCTGCTTTGTTTTGAATTTCTTTCCTACAGGACCTCGCACAGCGCATGTTTATTAGGAATGATCAAAACATTTGTGGAATACAAAGAATGCATGAGCAACTTCACTGTCATTTTTTTTCCCCCTGTTATCTAAGTTAGATTTCTATGGTCACATAATTTCAGACCCGTTAACTCTCTCATTTGATATAGTAAGCTAAGCACCACCCAAATTAAACCTAAACCTTTTATGAAATTGCACTGGAGCAGCTGAGTATGACCATGAAACCTGGTCTCACTTTAAATGTATTATGCTTGATCTTAAATAGGCTTTTAATGGTGCCCTGGAATACATATCCAGGTCATAGACTACTCAGTTTCTCACTCCCCTAAAATCACCAACTTCTCTTATCTTCACTGATAACCTTGCTTTCTACTTTACTTAGATAATGGAAACAACCAGAAGACAAATTTTAAAGACTACCATCCAGAAGATACTTCTAAAGCTACCCACCACTCTGAGTCCACACTCAGCCTTGCCACTTGTTAACTTAGGTGAACTGCCAATGCTCCTACATAAGCCAGTACTGCCATTTCCATTCAGTAGATTCCATCCCCATGTCCAAATCAAAAATCTTGCTCAAAACAATCTTTTCTTTTTATGAATCACTTCTCATCATCATAAAAATGGTGTTTTTTATACTCTAAATATTAAGAAAAATTAAAAATTCATTTTTGACCCCACTTCTTCTACTAGTGCCTTTCATATTTCTCCACTGCTTTGCTATAAAGCTACTCAGAGCTGAATGTACCACCAAACTCTAATTCCCTTTCTACTACTTTCTTCAATCAACTCTAGTCGTGTTTTCATCTCAGCCCTCTACTGAAATTGTTTTTATGAGGGTTACCTTGACTCTTTAGTGACTAGTCCAATGACAATATCAATTATCTCCATTTTAACTTACCAGCAGCATTTGATATGTTCTACCACTCTTGGATTTCATCCACTTTTTTCACTTGGCATACAGCATATCATACTCTCCTGATTTTCCTCTAACCTCTGTAACAGCTTTTCTGACACTGTCTGGTTCTTCCTGTTTACCTAGATATTGAAGTCCCCCTGAGACTCAGCGTTTGGTCTTCTTATTGTCTCTCTCCACATTCCCTTCATTGGTGATTGTCTTCAGTGTCATGGCCTTGTGTATAATGTATATGTTACAACTCCAAAATTTATTTTTCCATCTTATATTTCTCTCTTGAATTTCATACTTATATCTCCAGCTTCCAACTCAGCTTCTCCATTTAGATGCCTAATAGACATTCCTAAATTCCCCTGTTCAAAGCTGACCTCTGGTTCTTTCTACAAAAAAAAAAAAAAATTCTTTTTCTTCTACAGCCTTTCTTTCTCTGTCTCTTTCTTTCTGTCTTTCTTTCTTTCTTGCTTGCTTGCTTACTTGCTTTTCTTTCTTTTTTTTTTTTTTTTTTTTTTTTGATGGAGTCTTGCTCTGTTGCCAGGCTGGAGGGCAGTGGCATGATCTCAACTCACTGTACCCTCTGCCTCCCAGGTTCAAGTGATTCTCCTGCCTCAACCTCCCAAGTAGCTGGGACTACAGGCACGTACCACCACATCCAGCTAATTTTTGTATTTTTAGTGGAGATGGGGTTTCACCATGTTGGCCAGGATGGTCTCAATCTCTTGACCTCATGATCCACCTGCCTTGGTTTCCCAAAGTGCTGAGATTACAGATGTGAGCCACTGTGCCTGGCCAGCCTTCCTTATCTCTATGGTAATCTCATCATTCTGGGTTGGTTCTCATGCCTAAAACCTTTGACTATTTCTTGATTTTTTTCTTTTGCCACACAATATATGATCAGGAGGTCTTATTGACTCTACTTCCAGATATGTACAACATTCATCTATTCTCACTACCTCTACTGCTACCATCTTGATCTGAGCCAGAAGAATCCCCAGCCTAGATTACTATTTTAGATCTTTGTTTCTACTCTTGCCTCACTTTGCAGCTTATTTTCACTATAACAGAGTTTTTTTGTTTTGTTTTGGTTTTGCCTTTATTTATTTATTTATAGATTGAGGGGTAATAATGCAGTTTTGTTTCATGGATATACGGTATAGTGGTGAAGTCTGGTCTTTTAGTGTAGCCATCACCTGAATATTGTACCTTGTCTCCATTAAGTAATTTTTAATCCCTCACACCCCTCGACCATCCCACCTTTTGGAGTCTTCAATATCTATTATTACACTCTGTGTTCATGTGTACACAATATTTAGCTCTCACAAGTGAGAGCATATGATATTTGAATTTATATTTGAGTTATTTCACATAGGATAATTGTCTCCAGTTGCATGTCATCCATGTTGCTGCGGAAGACATGATTTCTTTATTTTTTATGGTTTAGTAGTATTTCATGGCATATATATATGTGTGTGGGTGTGTGTGTGATATATATCTATTCATGTGACATATAGATATGTCAAATATATGTTACACTTTCTTTATACAGTCTTTCTTTTATGGACACTTAGTTTGATTCCATGTCATTGCTATTGTGAATAGTGCTGCAATAAACATACAAGTGTAGGTACCTTTTTGCTGTGATGATTTATTTTTCTTCGAGTAGGTACTCAGTAGTGGTATTGCTAAATCAAATGGTAGTTCTATTTTTAGTTCTCTGATAAATCTTGATATCATTTTCCACAGAGTTTGTACTAATTTACATTCTTACCAAGAGTATATAAGCATTCCCTTTTCTCTGCATCCTCACTAAGATCTGCTATTTGCTGACTTTGTTTGTTTATTTTTTATTTATTTACTTTTTTTATATATATTTATTTTTTGAGACAGAATCTCACTCTGTCACTCAGGCTGAAAATGCAGTGACATGATTTCAGCTCGCTGCAGCCTCGACCTCCTGGGTTCAAGAAATTCTCCTGCCTCAGCCTCCTGAGTAGCTGTGATTACAGGCACATGCCACCACGCCCTACTAAGTTTTGCATTTTTAGTGGAGATGAGGTTTCGTCATGTTGGCCAGACTGGTTTTGAACTCCTGACCTCAAGTGATCTGCCTGCCTTGGCCTCCCAGAGTTCTGGGATTACAGGCATGAGCCACCGCGCCTGGCCTGTTGGCTAATAATAATAAACATTCTGACTGGTGTAAGGTGATTTCTTATTGGTTCAATTTGCATTTCTCTGATTAGTGATACTGAGCATTTATTCATGTATTTGTTGGCTGTTTGTGTGTCTTCTTTTGAAAAAAAAAAAAAAAGTCTTTTTATGTTCTTTGCCCACTTTATAATGAGCTATTTTGTTGTTGTTAAGTTGAGTTCCATGAAGATTCTGGATATTAGCCCTTTGTTGGAAACATAGTTTGCAGATATTTTCTCCTGCCCTGCAGGTTGTCTGTTCACTCTGTTGATTCCTTATTTTGCTGTGCACAAGCTTTTTAGTTTACTTAAATTCTCTCTATTTTTATTTTTGTTGCATTTGTATTTGAGGTCTCAGTCATGAATTACTTGCCAAGGATAATGTCCAAAAGAGTTTTTGTCAGTTTTTGTTCTAGTTTTTTTTTTAAATATATTTTTAGGCCTTACATTTAAGTCTCTAATCCGTCTTGAGTTAATGTTTGTATATGGTAAAGATAGGGGTCCAGTTTCATTATTATGCATATGACAATCCAGTTTTCTCAGCACCATTTATTGAATACAGTGTCCTTTCTCCAGTGTATGTTTTCCTTGACTTTGTGGAAGATCAGTTGGCTGTAGGTATGTGGCTTTATTTCTCGGCTTTCTATTCTGTTTCATTGATCTATGTGTCTATTTTTATACCAGAAAGATCTTTTTAAAACATAAGCTTGATTATGTCACTCTGTTCAACACCCTTCAGTAGCTCCTCATTTCACCCAGAGTAAAAGCTAACTGACAACGGCCTATAAAAGCATATGAGTGACATACCTTGACCATCTGACTTTTATTTCTTAGCATTCTTCTTCATTTATTTGATATCCTTACTATCCCCTTTGTTTCTGAAACATGCCAGATAATATCTTACACTGACATCTGTGAACTTGATATTTCCTTTCCTGGAACACGTTTCTTCAAATACTCAAAGAGCTAACATCCTTACCTTCTTCAAGTCTCTGCTTCAAGACTCGAATGCCTTTTTTTCGAACATGCTTACACTGACCACCATCGAACCTCCAGAATACACTCACTCTCTTCTATTCTTTTCCTCAAAGCACATATTACCTTCTTTTTTAGTATATAGTTACATGTGTCTTCCTTAGCTAGAAAATAAATGCTGTTTGAGCCCTCAGAAATAATACTACACATTTACAACCATCTGATCTTTGACAAACCTGACAAAAATGAGAAATGGGGATAGGATTCCCTATTTAATAAATGGTGCTGGGAAAACTGGTTAGCCATATGTAGAGAGCTGAAACTGGAACCCTTCCTTATGCCTTATACAAAAATTAATTCAAGATGGATTAAAGACTTAAATGTTAGAAATAAAACCATAAAAACCCTAGAAGAAAACCTAGGCAATAGCATTCAGGACATAGGCGTGGGCAAGGACTTCATGTCTAAAACACCAAAAGCAATGGCAACAAAAGCCAAAATGGACAAATGGGATCTAATTAAGCCAAAGAGCTTCTGCACAGCAAAAGAAACTACTACCATCAGAGTGAACAGGCAACCTACAGAATGGGAGAAAATTTTTTGCAATCTACCCATCTGACAAAGGGCTAATATCCAGAATCTACAAAGAACTTAAACAAATTTACAAGAAAAAAAATCAAACAACCCCACAAAAAAGTGGGCAAAGGATATGAACAGACACTTCTCAAAAGAAGACATTTACGCAGCCAACAGGCACATGAAAAAATGCTCATCATCACTGGCCACCAGAGAAATGCAAATCAAAACCACAATGAGATACCAACTCACACCAGTTAGAATGGTGATCATTAAAAAGTCAGGAAACAACAGGTGCTAGAGAGGATGTAGAGAAATAGGAACACTTTTACACTGTTGGTGGGACTGTAAACTAGTTCAGCCATTGTGGAAGACAGTGTGGCAATTCCTCAAGCATCTAGAACTAGAAATATCATTTGACCCAGCCATCCCATTACTGGGTATATACCCAAGGGGTTATAAATCATGTTGCTATAAAGACACATGCACATGTATGTTTATTGTGGCACTATTCACAGTAGCAAAGACTTGGAACCAACCCAAATGTCCATCAATGATAGAATGGATTAAGAAAATGTGGCACATATACATCATGGAATACTATGCAGTCATAAAAAAGGATGAGTTCATGTCCTTTGTAGGGACATGAGGAAGATGGAAACCATCATTCTCAGCAAACTATTGCAAGGACAGAAAACCAAGCACCGCATGTTCTCACTCATAGGTGGGAACTGAGCAATGAGAACACTTGGACATAGGAAGGGAACATCACATACGGGGGCCTGTCATGGGGTGGGAGGAGTGGGGAGGGATAGCATTAGGAGATATAACTAATACAAATGACGAGTTAATGGGTGCAGGACACCAACATGGCATGCATATACATATGTAACAAACCTGCATATTGTGCACATGTACCCTAAAACTTAAAGTATAATAAAAAAATTAATGCTGTTTTAGTCATTGGAGTCTCCCAAAAATGATCAGTGTATGCTTTATAGCAGATTATCAATAAATTGTTGAGTGAATGACTAAAGTACTTATTGTCCCTTCAACCTTGAAAAATTTAACATGTATTGCTGGCCTTTCCTCATCTATAAAAATGCAGTGTTGACATTGTTTTCCATGATTTTTAGGTGAAATAATTTAGATATAATTACTTTATACTCTGCTGAAGACAAAATGAATATTTTGATTTCCTTAGCAGGAATTAATCGAACTCTAAGATAAAAATGGTGAAACGGAATGCTGTCAGGAAAAGGCAACCTAGACTTTGTGCTCTTCTTTGAAGTCTCAGAGAATTTATTCATAGAGAGTGGAAAGGCAACCATAATGTCAATTTATTAACTTGCAATGAGATATTACTGTCACCACGACTGAAATTACTCAAAGCACATACGATTATCATAATTTTTCCTGTGGCAAAACTACATAAAAGAGAATAAGTCATAATTGGAAATTCTGATCCAATCTACTATGTGAAATCTCTATTGAAAAACTGGATATGAGTAGCATATGATCTCCATGACAGCTGTCTTACATTGGAATATACGACCTGCCTGTTTGGTATTGAATCAGTCCAAGGAAATTAAGAGAACTGAAAGTTTTAATGATGTCATACTAAGAATTGTGTAAAACATCTCTCACGACTGCATTGGTCTTGCAATAAAGACTATAACACTTTATTCTGTACTCCAAAATAGACTATGATTTCACTCAGTCCCAGAAAAATTGAGTAAACACTCTTTTCTCAGCATTCATGATAAGCTCTTTTGAATAAACCACTTATTGTTTAAATATGCTAGTATAATCTTACTATTGTTGAGTTCTACAGGTTAGGAGAAGTCTTACTCCTTCTGGCTGCTTTACCTATCAATATTCTGACACATGTTCATTCATTTTTTAATAATTAAGACATATCTAATATTATTTCTGAGATGGGCTATAGCAATGAACAAAACAAATTTCCTGCCCTCATAGAGATTACATTTTAGTGGAAGAGACAGAATATACAAGCCTACCAATAAATAAATATCAAGAGGTTAATATGGAAACTTTAGAAATATTTTATTGATACATAATATTTGTACATATTTATGGGGTACATGTGATATCTTGTTACACGTAGAGAATATGTTATGGTCAAGTCACGGTATTTAGGGTATCCATCATCCTGAGTATTGACCATTTCTATGTGTTAGAAACATTTCAAGTCCTATATTCTAGCTAGTTTGAATTATACAATTCATTGTTAACTATAGCTACCCTACTCTGCTTCCACACATTAGAAGTTATTCCTTCAATCTAACTGTATGTTTCTACATATTAGTCAACTTCTCTTTATCCCTGACTCCCAACCACTCACACCCTTCCTAGCATCTGGTAAATATCATTCTACTCTCTACCTCCATAAAATAAAGCTTCCACTTATAAGCAAGAACATATGATATTTGTCTTTCTGTGCCTGGCTTATTTCACTTAATTTAATGAGGTCCAGTTCTGTCCATGTTGCTGCACATGCCTGGATTTCATTGTTTTTTTTATGGACAAGTGGTATTCCATTGTGTTTATATATCACATTTTCTTTATTCATTCGTCCATTGATGGACATTTAAGTTGATTCCTTATCTTTGCTACTGTGAATAGTGCTACAACAAACATGGGAATCCCTCTGATATAATAATTTCATTGCTTTTGGATAAATTCCCAGTAGTGAAATTTCTGGATTATATGATTGTTCTACTTCTACTTTTTTTGGAAACCCTTATACTGTTTTTCATAATGGCTGTATGTATTAATCTGTTCCTGCACTGCTATAAAGAAATACCTGAGACTGGGTCATTTATAAAGAAAAGATGTTTAATTGGCTCACAGTTCTGCATGCTACATAGAAAGCATGGTGGCTTCTGCTTCTGCGGAGGCTTCAGGAAACTTACAATCATGGTGGAAGGCAAAGGGGAAGAAGGCACTTTTTACATGACTGGAGCAGGAGAAAGAGATGAGGGAGGTGCTACACACATTTAAACAACCAGATCTCACAATAACTCACTCACTCACTATTATAAGAACAGTACTCAGGGGATGGTGCTAAATCATTCATGAGGAACCTCGCCTATGATCCAATCACCTCTCACCAGGCCCCACCTCCAACATTAGGGATAACAACTGAACCTGAGAATTGGATGGAGACATAATTCCAAACCATATCACTATACTAATTTACATTTTCACCATGAGTGTGTAAGAGTTCTATTTTCTCTGCATCTTTACCGGGATCTTTTATTTTTTCACTACTTGATAATACTTATTCTAACCAGGGTAAGATAATGTCTCATTTGGTTTTAATTTGCACTTCCCTGATGATTAATGATATTGAGCATTTCTTCATATACTTGTTGGACATTTGTGTGTCATCTATTGAGAAATATCCTTTCCAGTTCTGTGCTCACTTGTTAATTAAATTTTTATTTTATAAAATTAATTAATTTACTTTTTTGCTATTGAGTTTTTTGAGTTCATTATATATTCTGGATATTAAGCCTTGTCAGATGAATTGTTTGCAAATATTTTCTCCCATTCAACAGGTTGTCTCTTCATTTTGTTGACTGTTTCCTTTGCTGTGTAGAAAGCTTTTTTAATGCAGTCCCGTTTGTCTATTTTTGGTTTTGTTGTCTGTGCTTTGGAGGTATTTGATATGAAATCTTTGCTTAGCCCAATGTCCTGGAGTGTTTCTCTTATGTTTTCTTGTAGTAGTTTTATAGTTTCAGATCTTACAAATAGGTCCTTAATCCATTTTGAATTTTTTTATGTATGTAGTGAGAGACAGAAGTCTCATTACATTCTTCTGCATATGGATATCTAGTTTTTTCCAGCACCATTTATTGAAGACAGTACCTTTTACCCAATGCATGTTCTTGGCAACTTTGTTGGAAATCAATTGGCTATAAATTTGTGGATATATTTTTGGGTGCTCCATTTTGCTTCCTTGGGCTATGTGTGTCTATTTTTGTAATAATACCATGCATGCTGTTTTTGTGACTATAGCCTTATAATATATGTTGAAGTCAGATAATGTGATGCCTTCAGTTTTGCTCTTTTTTCTTTGTCTATTTAGGCTCTTTTCAGGTTACATATGCATTTTTTTTTTTCATTTTGTTTTGTTTTGTTTTAGACAGAGTCTCACCTGGTGCTGAGGCTGGAGTGCAGTGGCATGATCTTGGCTCGCTGCAACCTCTGCCTCCCAGGTTCAAGTGATTCTTATGCCTCCACCTCCCAAGTAGCTGGGACAACAGGCACGAGCTACTACGCCTAGCTAATTTTTATATTTTTAGTAGACAAAGGGTTTCACCATGTTGGTCAGGCTGGTCTTGAACTCTTGACCTCAAGTGATCTGTTCGCCTCAGCCTTCTAAAGTGCTGGGATTAGAGGCATGAGCAACTGTGCCTGGCCTCATATGCATTTAAAGATTGCTTTTTCTATTTCTGTGAAAAATGCATTCCTCTTTTGATATGGATTACATTGAATCTGTAGATGGCTTTGGGTAATATGGCCAATTTAACAGTATTAATTATTCTAACCCATTAACATGGAATGTCTTCCCATTTGATTTTTGTATCCTCTTTGGTTTCTTTCATCAGTGTTTTGCAGCTTTTCTGTAGCAGTCTTTCACCACCTTGGTTACATTAATTCCTAGGTTTTTTTTTTTTTTTGTAACTATTGAAGATGGGATTGAATCCTTGATTTCTTTTTGCACTAGTTCATTATTGGTGATAGAAACACTGTTGATTTTTGTATGTTGATTTTGTATTCTGCAACTTTACTGGATATATTTATCAGATCTAAGTGTTTTCTAGTAGAGTCTATAGGGTTTTCTGAATATATGATCATGTCATCTGCAAAGAGGGGTAATTTGACTTACCGTTTTTCAATTTGTTGCCTTTTATATTGTTCTCTTGCCTGATTGTTCTGGGTAGGATCTCCAGTACTATATTGAATAGGAGTGGTAAAAGTGGGCATCCTTGTATTATTCTGGTTCTTAGAGGAAATGTTTTCAGCTTCTCCCCATTCAATATGATGTTAGCTGAGAGTCTGTCATATATTGCCTTATTATATTAGGTATGTTCCTTCTATGTCTAGCTTTTGGATTTTTTTTTTTTTTTTTTTTTTTTGTCATGAAGGGATATTGAATTTTATCAATGCTTTTTCTGGATCTATTGAGATGATCATATAAATTTTCTCCTTTATGCTGTCAATGTGATGTATCATGTTTATTGATTTGCATATGTTGAACCATCCTTGAATCTCTGGAATAAATGCCACTTAATCATATTGTATTATCTTTTTGATGCTCTGTTTGATTTAGTTTGCTAGTTTTTTTTTTTTTTTAATTTTTGTATCTATGTTTTTTAGGGATATTGGCCTGCACTTTTGTTGTTGCTTATTCTTGGTTTTGATATGCTTGGGATATCTTTTTCTATCCCTTTATTTTCAGTCTGTATGTGTATTTACTAGTGAAGTAAGTTTCTGTTAGGTAGCATATATTTGCATCATTTAAAAAAAGCTATTCAGTCAGTCTGTGTCTTTTAAGAGGAAAATTGAATCTGTTTCTATTCAAGATTAATCTTGATATGTTAACACTTATTTCTGTCTTTTGTTCATTATTTTCTGGTTGTTTTGTACATTATTTGTTCTTTGACTTTTTTCTTTCGTTCTTTCTTAATTGCTTATTGTTGTAATTTGATGGCTTTCTGTAGTGGTAATATTGACCCCTTTATTTTCCTCATTTATGTGTTTGCTCTACCAGTGATTTATGCTTTTGTATTTTCATGATGGTAAATATTGTCCTTACACTTTCAGGTATAGAACTCCCTTAGCATTTCTTGTGGGGCTAGTCTAGTGGTGACAAATTTATTCGGTTTTTGCTAGTCTAGAAAAGACTGCATTTGTCCTTCATTTATGAGGAATAACATTGCTTAGTATTTCATTCTTGGTTGGCAGGTTTTTTGTTTGTTTGCTTTTGTTTTTTGTTTTTTTTTTTCTTTCAGCACTTTAAATATATCTTTTCATTCTCTCCTGGACTGTCAGGTTTCTGCTTAGAAATCTACTGTCCATCTGATGGGGGTTCCCTTCTATGTGACTAGATATTTTTCTCTTGCTGTTTTATGAATTGTCTCTGTTCTGATTTGGGGATACATTTAATTTAACTTGTTTTAATAGTGTATATTTTTATATGCAATCACTTCTATGTATAGTTAACTTACTAGCCCACTTGATGTGGTTTTCTGAAATACTCGTATCTTTAAAGAAAAGCGGAAACAGTTATAACTTTGAATACATAGTTATGTATAGGGTCTGGGAAGGCACCTCTGCAAGTAAGCAGCCCAAAACTTCAGTTCTAGTAGTGTCACAGTCAATTTACCTCTGCAATACCCTCTACCTCTTTCTCTGATGCCAGAAACATCTGTGGCTACTCCAACCACTCCTCGTGTTAGGGGCAGTATGTGGGAAAGGGAGTTACAGGGATGAGTCAGTGAACTGAACTGTGTGATTAATTTTACAAATGTTACAAAGCTGTTTGACCTTGAGCCCGAATTACTAGGTCACCCCCCTCCACTAACTCTTTATGTGGTACAAAAAAGGAAGAAAGTTCACATCAGCATAAACTTAGTAACACTGCAGTCTACTGTCTTCTCTTGCAGTAGACGTGTGTGTATCAGGTTACAAAGACAATTTTCTTCCTATAGTCACCAATATTATTGATTCACTGTAAATAATCTAAACCTTCTAAAACTAATGGCCAGCTCTACCAGCTCACAGATGGACGTTTGGTGCATCCGGCTTTAAATAGCATGTGATTCTCATCTGTGTGATGCTGGGAAGACAACTACATTTCTACGTATGATTTACTAACGTCTATTTCTCCAAATGAAAAGTGGAAATAATAACTCTCCCTACCACGTAAGTTTCCTGTGAGGGTTAATTGAGATAATAAATGTGAAGTGCTTAGCCTAGAACCTGGCATACTATAATCATTTCCTAATTCTAAATTCTAACTACTACTGCTAAGTAATGTGAGATAAACAATGTTATAATTATTCTTTTAATATCGTTTTCAGATAGTACTATAACCAATGAAATATTTAGTTAACCATCTTTGATGCTGACTAAATTCAGAAGCTAATTAAAATAACTGCTGGTCAACCTAAATAACTAAGCAAACATGAACCAATTGTGTTATGAAAGCAACTTACTTATATTTATACTTTGTATTATTTTAATAGCTTATTTTAAAAGATATATTTATTATTTATTGACTCCTAATAAGCCAATTATGTTAATAATTGTGAGTGAGAAGAAAAGTATTCATGTAGGCATGACCTACATATTGACTGATTGCTGATGAAAGCAAATTGAGATGTAAAAGTTATTTTAAGCGTACCTAAAATGAACTAACAAAGTGTGCATTTTCTTCTCCCAATTTGTGTAATTATCATTTTTAAAATGTAGAGTGTAAAATATTCTACTTAGGGATACATTTAAAATTGTAACATACCTCTCAGTACTTTCAATGATTTAGTGTAATTTAGACACATTTACCCAGTGCCATATATTCAGAAGTTGGTAAAACTAGGATCCTAATCCATAATTTTTAACCCCAGTGTCAGAGCTGTTTACAAATATCTTTTAATTTTTGGCCGCTTAAAAGAGGAACTTTGTTATTAGCCATGGCAGATTCTGCTTAAAGCTCTTAATTTAACTAATGTAATTTTAACTACTATGTTGTTATGGTTCCTGGTGAACAAGGAAGACAACATTTTGACATTTCACATTGAAGTTGTCCATATTAGTACGTATTTATTCAGCATGAAGTGAGGACATGGAAAAAGACATTTAGAAATATTTGGTTAGTCAGATTCATGTAAATAATCAAATTGAATACGTCAATTGTCCATATTCTATAATTTGACTTTCTCTGATTAAAGACAGTCCCATAATGTGCATTCTCATTAGTAGAAAGATAGGTAATTTCCTTTAACTTTGAATATTTCCTGGATGCAGTCATTTAGAGTTGATGTGCTTATGACTTACCTGGGGTAGGTGGTGGGGTCACAAAGCATGTTCCTTTATAATGTTATAGTATGTTCTGTACATTTAGAATTTATATGATGGAAAGGGACTAAATTAAATATCAGCAGAGCAGAGTCCAAATTAGTTGTCCTTCTCTGCAAGTAATTGATCCAATCTGAGCCTTTGTTTTCTTATTTGTAAAATAATGCCAGCCATATTTATTTTTAAAAAATTGCGATCTACATATCTCAGACTCCAAAATTTATATCTCATATACCTGAAAATAACTAAGTTAGATCACTTTTTTGACTTCTAAAACTAAACATCCAATTACCTACTTGACATTTCTAGTTGGATGTTCTATGCCTATCTCAAATTTTACCACTTCAGATTAAACTTATGATCTCACACCCATCCAAACTGTTCCTCTTGTGGTGTTGTCTGAGTCAGTGATGACATTGCTATCCATTTAGTAATTCAATTTCTGAAATTGGAGGTCATCCTTGACTCAACCCTCTTAGCTATACTACCATTGACCTATTGATTCTATCTCCAAAATATTTTCTAAAATTATTTTCACTCTCCTGACTGCTATAGCTCAATATTTTATTACACAGTAACCACTCATACAACTACTACACAGCTAAAACAGTATGCCTTGTCAACATTTCATAAGTACTTCTTATGCTGTCTACCCACAATCATGTTCTTTATAACCCTACATTTTCCAAGCTTTTCTTAAGTTTTAATAGAAAGCAGGTGTGCCTAAACATTTTTGCCTCATTTTGTAACACATATATATGTGTAATTGTAAATACAGTCTGTGTTATTCTTCATCTGGCTATTCTACATTCAATATTATGTTTGTGAAATTTATTCATGTTATTGTACATAGCTATAAAAATTGTTAACTTTTGGTTTTCTGTGATATGGTACTATACAGATTATTAAACATTTTATTGCTATCTATCCATGTAGTTTAAGAATTTTTCCATTTAATCAGTTAAATTTTCTTTTCAATAGATTAACTTATTCAGTTTTAAAAATTACTGCTATGTTTGGACTCATTCCTGCAACCTTATTTGTGTTTTTTATTTACAATGTTGATCTCTTTGTTTTTATTCCCACTTTTTCTTCCTTTTTTCTTATGAAAGTCTCCTTCCTGGAGAAAATTTATGTACTTACTTATTATATTTTTAAAATGTTTATTTGTTTTTAATTATTTCTACATATCTGAGATAGGAGTAAAGGCCTCCATCTTAAAAAGAAAGTCTCCAAAGTGATCTTTTTAAAATTCAGATATGATCATATGTTCACACACATTTACACAACACAAATACACATCCTTCTTTCTGCTTAACATTTTTCAATGACTTTCCGTAACAGGAGAAAAAAAAATGTAATATGTCTTGCAATGCTGTCCTTCGGCTGTTCTGTAAAGTTTTTAAGCCTTGTAAGCACCATTCTCTTCTCTTTTCTCTTCGCACTTAAGCAATACTGTCTTTCTTTTTGTACTAAATATCAATGCCTCTCCTCTTTCCACAGTGCTTCTTCAAAAAGTGAATCTATGTGTCTAAAGTACATTCTTATGCCTTGTTCTACCTCTGCTTCTCCTTCAGTTCTCTGTGCTTTGCTTAATTAAAGTCTATTTTTGCTCCAAAAATAAGCTCAAGTATTACCTCTTCAAGGATAAGTTCCCCGATACTCCACGTCCCCTGGATTGTGAGTGACTGTGTCTTCATGAATGTGATTATTGGTTTCATAATTATCTTTTATTTTGAAATTCCATTGCCTTACCCAGCAGTGGAGACTTGAAGAAACTCAATTTTACTTAGTGAATACATTTAGATGTTATATTTTCACTCCTTAAGAGAAGCTTAAGACTCAATGATGGCAGCATTTAGTGATTCTAGCCTAGAGCTGGGGAACCATAAGGAAACCAAAAGGACCTAGTTTGTGAAAACTGCCCAGGAGAGGATGTCAGGGCCTTTGTGGAAGTCAGTTTTCCTTTTGTCTTTACACACAACATCAAGATGCTTATTTATCTAGTTTTCAAGTTCATAGCATTTGATACCAAAAGTTGCAGTGAGTTAATCTATCATACAGATAGTTACTCTGATAGTGCCAACAGCAATAGTTTCAGAAAGAAAACATGACTCATATAAGTCTAATACTTCAGCATTGTATAATGCAGAACAAAACAGTAATGATATAGGAATGTTTAAAAAATGTTACTGTATACAGAAGTTCTCCTGTAATCTTGACCCCAAATGATGGCATGTTTTTCTGTTGTAATTATATTTTCCTTTCCTAAGCTCATCTATAAATACTAGGAGAAATATATTTTGTCAGTGTATAATGAAAGTTCAACATTCTCCCCCTGGAGAATCAGAAACTGTGGGAGCAGTAATTCTCAGTCATGATTCCTGGACACTGTAATATCCCTAGGAAAGTGAAAATAATTGACACAAATTTATATTCATTACTCACATGCAAACTATTAGCTGTCAAGCTATAGTTCATGTTTGCATTTTTTTTAAAAATAAAGAACCCATTGTAGTTAATCATAAAATCTATACCAGTTTTTAAACAAAAGTGCCAGAATTTGGCATTCAAATAAGAATCTTTTCAAAGTCATCACGTTGATCAGTTATTCACTAATTTCAGTGATGTTGCAACCTTTCAAAATATGACTCAACTGTGCATTGTACAAACACATGTATCTACACATGAAATGCTTAATTTTAGGGAGAGGATTTGTTCTGAAAAAGGTGAATCAGGTTATTGGTTTGGAGAAGAGCATCTGAGACACAAAATAATATGGGCTAGTGCTTTTATTACCTTTTATATGGCTTACTATCAATGGACATTGGAATTTTTGGACAGAAAAATTTCTCAGGTGATTATAAAATCAATAATATTGTAATAAATGTGTGACCCTTGCATGTGATGGATTTTTCCCCCCAATTTTTTTTCTTAGCAGGCCACTTAACTTTTTGGGATCAGAATTTCTTCAATTACAAAATGTGGCTAATATTATCTGCCATAAAATGTGGAGTTATGATAAGAACTGATTTAGAAAATATATGTGCAGACTATAAACTTTAGATAAGTGCTGAATAAAAATTACTCTCTATAATCATACTATGGAAATATGTAATAACCCTTATTTATAAATAAAATAACATATAATACATATATTTAGATACATTATTTTCGAGCATAGAGTATGAAAAGTAAAACCAATAAAATGAGTATAGAGAACACTTAAAAATTAGAAAAGGTAGAAATACAGATACTACCCTTTGTATTTCCATAAATTTGACTGAAATGTGAAAATTCGTAATTTTCTCTTAGATCCTCTTAAGTATAATATACAAATCCCCCAGAATAAATGATCTCTACTATGTTTTAAACAAGACAGCTCTATTATATATCAATTCAAGTTTTGAATGCAGCGCTGAAAAGTTCATATATAGAAATGACTTTTCCCATTTAAAAAAAATGTGGTTTTGATTTATAGAGGTAAAGAAAAAAAGAAAAGCAGTGTCTGAAGGCAATAAGGTATTTTTCTAGTGCTTTGCAATCCAGTAAATTTAAAACAAATAGTCTTGACCTTTGCACAATAATCCTCAGTCTGCAGTAATTTGTACTCCTAGGCCACACCATCTGAAAAAGAGAAAGGAGATGAGCACTAAACAACCTTGAATTTTATTATTAACCCCTTTCACAATTATGCTGCTCATAGCTGAACTCTTCTTAATGCCGTCCTAGGGTTACAGAATTCATTGAACTTGAACATGGGAAAAATAGACAGTTTTCCAGTGGAATAATTTCAGGAACACGAAAAAGCTCTCCTGACCTTAAATATCTTACCATATTCAATTTATGCGATCTTTTAATTTGATACTCAAATATTAATGTTCCCTATTAAAATACAAAAATATGTTTAAGAGGAATATGAAATTATTACAACTTTATTGAATATTCCAAGGAAATGGCATTTACAATAATTGCTCTGGAATTTCAGAAAGCAAAAAATGGCCCCTTCAGTTTAAGATGTCTGAAAAAGCACTAGGAACACATCAAACCCAAACTGACCCTGAAATAACTGTTGAGGGAAAGAAATGTTTATGGCAGAGGGAAGTGAACAGAGACAAAGGTTCAAATTCTTATCAGTGAAGTTTAATATGGAGTTCTTAAATTAGGCCTAGGGATATTTTATTTTCAGGATAAAACCTTCCATTTGGTTGATTTTAATTTCTCTGTTATTCTTCTCTACTAAACTTTTCTTTAATCTACATTTGTTTGAGATACAATAAAATAAAAGGTGGAGGTAGACTGTGCAATCCATGCCTGAAATCGCACAGCTTGCCTTCCACTTCTTTGTCTTGTCTCACTCCGGTGTGTCTTCCACATAGCTGCCAGAGGACATCTCTCTCCTTTGCTTCGTATTGCACTTAGAGTAACGCAGCTGGCTGGCCTCTTTGGTGGCATGATGCAGCTTCTGCCTGCTCCTCTGATCTCTTCCTGTACTCTGTCCCACTCTCCTGATTGCGTGTTATTCCTTAGCCAGTATCACCTACCTGCTCCTCCTTGATCACACCACCATGCTGGATCCGGATTTTCGTGCTTTTGTCCACTAGTTGCTTTATCTGCCCAGAAGACTTTTGTACCTTGTGGCTGACTCCTCTTTGTCATTCAGATATCCTCTGAAATGTTTTCTCTTTGGAGATACTCTATTATATTACCTTTATAAAATTTTCTGTATAACATTTATCATTAACCAATATCTTTTCTTGGACATGTATTTCTTGTTCCATTGTCTTTCACAGGAAGCAAGACTCTTTCTACCTATTTAGGTCCCATGTCTTTAGCACCCAGAATTATATCTTGGGAACAGCTAATGTTCTCCCATATATCCTGGTAACAGAATAATTGTTATCCCATGTTTCTCAATAAATTATGCAATGTTGAACATGTACAAATATTACCACCACAGCACAATTACCTGTTTACAACTTTTTTCTTTTACTTTATTCCTGTAAAAATTAATCATGACCTAGAGCTCTGGTATGTGTACATGTGGGTGCATTTTCAAATAAAAGATCTAAAGATTTTCAATTAAACAAATAATTTTAACCAAGATGCCCAATGAGTATTCTTTCTTTGTGAAACAGAAATGCTGTCTGGAACTTCCAGTGAAAATGCAACTGTTTTAAAAAGCAACTATTATACTTTATTTTCAAGAATTTGTAATTATTATTAATGACTCAAACCTTAACACAATTGTTGCAGAAGAAATACAATTATTTTCTTTCTAGATTATGCATGAACTGAAAACAATGTCAATTAAATTGAGATGATGCGAAGGCAGAAAAGCAGAGAAGCATAATTTTCATATTATGACTGGATATTCAAATAACAAAAATTTGCAAAGTTCAACTGAGCTGTGAGATGGAGAAACAAATGATATAAAATGGTGAGAAAACAATATCCTAAGTCTTCAGTTTCCTCATTATAAAGTCATTTTTACATTAATTCTTTTCTATTAGAGGACTGCAGCCTAATTGAAGTTTGACAACAACAGCTCATTATAAGAATTTCTCTACAAACCTGCAGTGTTTTTTTCAGAGGCTGAGGATGAAGATTGTGGAGTACAAGTTTGGAGTTTGATAAATATTGAATAGTTGAAGGTTTGATCTATGTAGTAAAGGAAAATGCTTGCTGATACACATTTTAACAATTAATTATCCTCGCCAATGGAAAACAATTTCTAAATTGCAGTGGATGTGATTGTTTTCTGGAACAAATGAACAAGCATAATTTATACTGTGTGCAATCATTTGGCACTAGCTGGGAGAGTTAATTGAGTCTGGTGGTAGGAATAAGGGGAATATGACAGAGTGGATAAAACTGGACACTCTCCAAGATGCTCATTAATCACGTGACTAATTTGAAAATGAATGCATCATGCAAATTAGAGGTGAAAGAAGCTTCCTGGTTTGGAGAGATACCAGCATGTGAGATTATGTGCATTCTCGACACTGCATCAGACGGGAACATGGGATGTGTCAATGTCACGCTTTAATTGGAATACGGTAGTGGGTGGAACATGTTTTAGAATTAAACATAAATTTTCATGAGATTTAGTCTGGTTAAAAATGGCATCCAATGATGCACAAAAGCGTTTCTGAAATTGTCTTTAATAAGACCATGAAAATATTCAGGCTGTTCCAAAAAGAAGAGGGGATGGGTTGTGAAAATATTCCAGCTGCCTAATTTCTCTAAACTTCACCAATGACCAGCTTTCTGTTGCCTGACACTTCTCTTTTCCTTCTCCATTTGTATTGAAAATGGAAGCATTTTAACTCTTTAAGGAAATATGTTTTTTCCTAGCCCTGCAAAGAGGACCTGCGAGTACACAAGAAAATCTTTTGTCCACATACAAATTGCATTCAGGTAATTTTATCTTAAATGATCCATCCCTTCTGAGCTCCACTTGCTGAAAAATGTTGCTGTCACATTTCTTGTATTATTTTCTTTATTTATAAACAACAAAATTACATTTAAATTTAAAAACTCATGTTTGTGACTGATGTGTATATTTAACTTTTTTCTAATGTAGACATGGGGAATTAGGATGTCTTAGGTTATTTTTAGTAAGTTTTAGATTCTTTACTGACATTTTGATGGATGGTTTCTAATTAATTATTTTTAATAAATACCAAATATTTAAGGTATTTACTACTTGAAGATCATTTAGAGTAGTGGTAGTTTGCCACATTTCCAAATGAGAATATAGTTCTTTGTGTTGCTTTTTTATGTTTTCAATTGAGTATCTCACTTGATCCTCAGCATAACTTTAACAAGACAAATATGGACTCCTGTATTTTTAACCAATTAGGAAACTGAGCTCCACAGAGGCTATAGCTAGAAAATAAAAATTTCTGAATCCTTTGTGTATTTATTGTAATAAACATTACATTGATACTACTTCTTTAAATAAATTGTCTTGTTTACCAAGGTGCTATTACAACCTTTTTAAAAACATCTTTTTCCAAGACAGAAAGATTTATACAAAGCCATCCCAAGTTTGTTTCTCACAGCTCATGATAATATAAAATGTGCCCAGAGGTTTAGTATTGAATAATGTAAGGTTTATTTCATAGTGAAATAAATGATCTGAATAAATGAAATATTATACTTTAGCTCTTTTATTTTTTGTTTACTTCGTATTGCTGTTTATTGAAGATAACATAAAGTAATGTACAGCTTAATGAGTTAGTATAAGAAAAAGTATCCTTATAACCGCCATTTATGAAATAAGGTAGAACTTTGCCAGTTTACCCCAAAGCTCTCTTTGCGCTGCTCTCTCCACTGCAAGTAACCCTAATTATAACTCTTATGAAATCACTTTTAAATTTTTCTCTATGATTTTATCACTCCATTGATAAAAATAGAACTATAGTTTACCATTATTTTCCCCACTCTCTTTATATATATGTATATGTGTACATATAATCTTATATATGTGTACATTGTATGTATACCTATATGAGTATATTTACATATCTATGCATGTATGTAAAATTACATGTATTATTTGTTTTTGAGCAATTTATTTTAAAAATATTATTATTAATATTAATTGCCCTCTGCTGTTATCCATTGTGTAGTTTATACGTTACTCTGCCTTCAGAAATTCCTATGAATTTCTAGTTGGAGCTAAAGTTCTAGTCACATTCAGATTTGGTATTTTGTGGAAACACAAATTCATATGTGGTGTTATCCAAAGTGGTCCTTGATCCAAAGACACATAATATCTGGTTGCCTCCTTTTTGTGTTGTTAACAGCCATTGATAATCAATGCTTAATTTCTTAATTCATTAAGAATTGCAAAATGGTGATATCCCAACTCTATCTTTTCTACTTTTCTTAGTTTGTGGTATGTTTTTATAAAATGAAATGACCAATACTATTTGATCACTCCTTGTTTTAGTTTGTACAGAAATGACAGGATAATTAATTGCTGAGTCTTTCCATTATTTACCAGTTTTCAAAATAATGAGATGATTCTCTAGTTTTTTTCCGAAAGTAACCATATGTCATTATGAATGTATAGACAAACATACCTGGTGGGCATTATTTCAGTGAAGTCATTGTCCTTAGTGATGTTCTAATTGCCTTATCTTTTTCCAGTGGCAATTTTTCAAGCTGACTCCTGAGTCTTATGAACACAACTCTAATAGTCTTTGATAGCTTTCTTCTGATCTGATATGAAAATATGTTCTTAGCTCCTCTTGTTCATTTCCCACCTCAAAACTGTACTCAGCCATTTCTCAAAAACCTCTGGTTTGTCTCAGCACAAAATGGTGATTTAACACCACAACCTGTGCGCTAACCATAGTCATCGCTACTGTGTGCTCATGACTTCTAAACTTTTTCAGCGAATAGAGCTGGAAAATGTAATGGTTGAAAGTTAAAAAATAAAATTTTGCATATGCTGGCCCCATTCTTTTCACATTTTAAAAGTAGTTGTAGTGTATCTTATCAGAGCATATAGCCATGACATCCTCTCCCTCATATAGTCTTAATTCTACATATAAATATAGATTTAATGCTTATCCCTTCTTAAGCCAATGTCTTATCACTTGTATGAGTCATCTGAAGTTCCTTCTGTAGTATTTTATTAAGAAGGGGCTTATAGAAACATTACTAAAGTTTTTGCATGTAGATAATTGTCTATTATCTTTATACTTGAAAGTTAGTTTGCATGATATAAAATCTTTGGTTTATATTTTCTTTCCTTGAGCACCTTAAATATATTACTCTGTTTTTCTCAAATAAAGAGTATGATGACAATCTGTTTTATTTATTTATTTATTATTTCTTCTTTTTGGTTTTTCTATCAAGTCCAATAATTGTATTTATATCAAGTCCAATAATTCTCTTTATAATGGTAGATCTGGGCTGATTTTCTCAAGTATACAATATAACTTTTTTAAATGTAATTTTAAATTATTCTCTTTTTAATTCCAGAAAAATCATCTTGAATTATAGATCTTAATATTTGCTGTCTTCTCCAGCTTTGCTCTCCTTCTTTGGAGGTTATTTTATTAATATTTTGGAACTTCTTTGCCTGTCATATATTTATAATTCTTTTGAATGTTTTTTATTTTTTTAAATTTATTTTCCTTTTTAAACATTTTTTAAGTTTTACCTTTCACTACTCTTAAGACATCACCAATCGTATTTATTCATTTTTGAGGTCTTTCTACTTAAGCCTTTATTTCTGACATGATTTGTTCTTTATAACCTTACTTCCTAATTCTCCTAATTCTGATTTATGTTATTTAATATCTTGCATTATGCTCTTAATGCATTTTAACTCATTTAAAAAACATTGGGTAACATTCCCAAATGTTTGGTGAACTGTCCTACATGATTTTCTTGTCTACAGGGATGTTTTGCTGCTGCTGCTTTCTCCTTCTCCTCCTCTTCCTCTTCCTCCTCCTCTTCTTCCTCCTCCTTCTTCTTTTTCTTCTTCTTCCTTCTTTCTTTTTCTACTTACTGATATTTGCACAAAAGATGGCTTTAACCTTTTTATACATTTTTATATGACATTTATTCTCCTGATATTTTAGACAGAGGCACCATTTAAGATAGTTTCTTAAAAACTACTGTACTACTCTACAGCACAATTTTCTGTTCAAGGCTTATTTTCTGGGAGCTTTTCTCTTCATTCTCTTCCCCCACTTTTATCTAAACATTCTGTTTCCTGTGTCTCTCTTAAACCTGTTATTCTCAATTCTTTTTTTTTTTTTTTCCCCAAAAGTTTATTCTCAGCGTGGGCTTTTGTTATGGAAAAGAATTTTAATTAATTAGTTTTGGAAGCATTAAGGGAGCATTCTACTTCACCACCTTCATTTCTTCGGAGGATTTCTTGCCCTCTCTGGCTATTGCAGTGTGTAAACCCCTTGGTTGCAGCTACTATTCTCCAAGAGGCTTTCTGGCCTTTTGAATGAGTACTAGTTTTCAGATCCATCAGACCTCATGTTGTCTACCTCTGTTTCTGTTTTCTCTTACACATATGCTGATCCCATGCAATGTGGAGCATTCAGTAATAAGTCTTAAATCTAATCATATTTTTGGGTTCATAGGATACTTTATTTAAGGGATGGTTTTGCCTTAGGGGGCATTTTTTTAAAATGAGGAAATTGAGGGAGTCAAAATCTATACCCTTGTCATCTTTCCAGAATCTATTTTCACTTCTTCTAAGTGATTTTATCTTGTCATTGCCACAAATTTGGGCAATGCTGTCACTGACAACAGGAGACTTACTGTAGAGTAATTAAGTGAGATCTCCTAATGGAAAATGGATGCGCATTTGTTGTTAATAGTGTTTTTTCACTATCATTTTATTCAGTCACATTAGTTTCCACTCTCCAAACATTGTCTTCTAATCTCAGAGATGATAAAGTGTATATTACAGATTTTTAAAATATTCTCTTTGTAACCAACTGTTTTTATATGTAGAAATAGAAATAAATGATAATTTTAAATTAATAGCCAGTATTTATTTTTGTAAATCAACTTTACAATAACTATCTAGTTTACAGTATTTCCTTTTTAAAATCAAATTTCATATTCTCAAGCTTTGATTACCTAGAGTTTATCACAGCAGGCTTTAAAACCAGATTGAAGGAGATGAGATAGAATTAGCTAAAGCATTAGAGGTGAAGAGTTGAGGGGTGGGGCACTCTATAATTTAAAAATTCTATGTCATAATCTCTAAGTCTATACCTTTTTCTTTCTTAGCTGCAGCGATTTGTTTAAAGGGCCCATAGCTAGGAAGTCTTAGAGGTTACACAAAAAATATTTCCAGATTCTGGCACAATTACTTTTCCCCTCCCTGATCTCTCTCTTTGGTAGTTGGGTTCAATTCTGATAGCCAGGCTGTGCTCAATGCTGTGAAGATAGGCAAACATGAGCACAGCATAGTAATCGAGCCTGCAGATCTAACAATCTAATAGGTAGATAATAGGCCAACATCAATAATTATAATAAGAAGCACAATGTGAAAATCTTACAGAAAGAAAATCTGTGAGTGAGAGTAGCAAAGGGCCATTATTACTTTGTTGTAGCGAACGGTCTCACAGAAGAGGAGGAAGTACTTAGCTCAAGTCCTGGAGGATGAGTATGAAGCAGAGGTGGTACAAGGTCACTCATTCCAGAGAAAAGATTAGCATAGGAGCAAAGCTCAGAGTCAGCAGAATGGACCAACTGCACTTCTCAGAAAGTGTCAGGCACACTGGAGGCATTTGAGGTCTCCCAGTAGATTTAAATCTGCTTATGGGGAAGTCCTGCTATGAGGCTCATACTAACTTTGAAAAAGTCTTTTGAAAATTACTTTTTAAATGTTGATAACACCCCTTGAGATAAATAGAAATACCCTAGTTTATGTAAGCCAAGGATTAGGGGTCATGTTTGCGTAAAACACCTCTAACTTCAGTTCTGAATGAGCTAAACTCACTCTAAGCAGAGCAGGGAGAACTGACCTGCTGACAATGTGCCTCCCTGTGATAGGCATGTTGATCCAGGCCTAGGGAACAGAGACTGGAAACTCTGTAATAATTAAATACATTTAATACAGACCTTATTCATTAGGGCCCCCACTCTCAGAGACAGATTTAAATACAGTAATATGAAATGAAAGTCCTTTTCATAAATACACAGCCTTTTAAGCAGAAAAAAATCTCCAGGCTAGCCAAAATAGCCATCTCTACTGATAATTAAAGTACTGTTTTTGGCAGGTGAAGCAGCCACCTGGGGGGAGAAAAATCAGTACAGAGCATACCCAGATACTTCTGACTTTTTGAATAGAGTACAGAAAAAGCAGAGAAAGAATGAACCTTTTGCCACAGAAGGTCATATTGAATATCTTTTGGGGTAGGAAAATGGAGATTTTACTACTTTCAAAATAAGGAGCGAGACATGCTATTCTGGACCATACTGACCATTCTTCAGAACCTGGGTAGGACCAGGACAGCAATATTAATGTGTGTATGTGTGTGTGTGTCACTGAGGAGGAAAAAAAAAAAAAGTAATGATAGAGTGGAGAGGACCAAAGTTCTGGCATCAGAAAGACAAAAGTTTTAATCTCAAGTCATCCATTTTTAGCTGGATGAGCAGAATAGGCTATCAAAGAATCGTAGCTTCTTTTCTTGGTAATTATTATGGACGTTGGTGCCACAGTCAATTAAACAGAAGTCAAGAAATAGATGTGATTAACACTGAATAAATTTATTTTTAATTCAGTTATTTCTTGCCAGGAAACAAAATCTGTATGAGACCAATTCTTCATATAGGAGGCTTTCTTTTGAAGGGATAAGACAAATCAACTCTGATTACTGTTTGTAATTAACGTAAGGGTCTTTGTGTTTTCACTCAGAAAAATGTTACACATATGCAAACAGGACTAGAAAAATAGCACTGGTAAATTTCTCATTTAAAAATGCCTTTAAGAGAATTCTACTTTTCTGTTCTCTTAAATATGTTTCTTTGTTTCCTGAATGCAGAAAAAAATGTTGTGCTTGGATGTTTTATTAGTTTTCTACTGCTGTCATAACAAATGGCAAGGAGCATAATGACTTATAACAGTGCATATTTAATGTTATACCGTTCTGGAAGTCAGAGTTTTGACACGATTCTCACTGGACTAACATCAAGGTACCAGCCGGCCTGAGTTCCCTGCTAGAGGCTCTAGAAGAGAATGTTTCCTTGCTCTTTTCCCAGCTCTTCCTGGCTGCCCTGCATGCCTTGCTTTTTTCCTTACCTGCCCCCTATCTTCAGTGCCAACAACATAGCATATTTCTATCCTTCCTTCTGTAGTTACATCTTTCCCTGTTCTCTTCTGCATCTCTCTTCCTCTTTAAAGGCCTCTGTGATTACATTGGTCACACCTGGATGTTCCTGAATACTCTATGCTGAGTTCAGCTTATTAACAACATTAAATCCACATAAAACTTCAATTTCCCCTTGCAGTGTAATGTAATGCAGTCCTAGATTTTGGGGATTAAGACTTAGTCATCTTTGGGGGGCAGGCAGCATTATTCCTCCTATAACAGGTATTATTATAATAGATTATAATTTCTACTCCAGGTAAATAATTAAAATGGATCAAACTTCTCCCTCCTCAGTGGCTCATCAATGCTGTAGTCCCTGCAAGTGATCATCTGGATACCTTGTAGGGACTAGTGCATCATGCAGCCAGTACCTGTTATCCTTTCACCTTAAAGAGCTTTAGCTTTAGGCAGAGGGTGGTAATTGTCACTAATATGTGGGTAGTTTTTAAAAGTGTGTTACTGAATGTGATGGTTAATATTGAGTGTCAACTTGATTGGATTGAAGGATGCAAATTATTGTTCTGTCTGTGAGGATGTTGCCAAAGGAGATTAACATTTGAGTCAGTGGACTGGGACTCAAGTCAGTGGACTGGGACTCAAGATTAACATTTGAGTCAGTGGACTGGGAGAGGTAGACCCACCCTCAACCTGAATGGACACAATCTGATCAGCTGCCAGTGTGACTAGAATAAAAGCAGGCAGAAGAAAGTGGAAAAATTTGACCGATTAAGTCTTCCGAGCCTCATCTTTCTGCTGTGCTGGATGCTTCCAGCTCTCAAACATTGAACTCCAAGTTCTTTCAGCTTTTACTCTTGGACCAGTGGTTTGCCAGAGGCTCTTGAATCTTCAGCCACAGGCTGAAGGCTGCACTGTCAGCTTCTCTACTTTTGAGGTTTTGGGATGTGAAACGCCTTCCTTGCTCCTCAGCTTGCAGATGGCCTCTTGTGGGACTTCACGTTGTGATCGTGTGAACCAATACTCCTTAAGAAATTTCCTTTAATATATACATCTGTCCTATTAGTCCTATCCCTCTAGATAACCCTGACTAATCCATAAAGTTCTGAAATTTCATTCCTATGGTATGCACACACATCTGCTCCAGCTAGGAGAGGAGGTATTCCTCATCTTCTTTTTATTATTATTATTATTATTTTATTATTCTTTAAGTTCTAGGGTACATGTGCACAACGTGCAGGTTTGTTACATATGTATACATGTGCCATGTTGGTGTGCTGCACCCATTAACTCATCATTTACATTAGGTATATCTCCTAATGCTATCCCTCCCCCCACCCCCTCCCCACAATAGGACCCAGTGTGTGATGCTCCCCTTCCTGTGTCCAAGTGATCTCATTGTTCAATTCCCACCTATGAGTGAGAACATGCAGTATTTGATTTTCGGTTCTTGTGATAGTTTGCTGAGAATGATGGTTTCCAGCTGCATCCACATCCCTACAAAGGACACGAACTCATCCTTTTTATGGCTGCATAGTATTCCGTGGCACATATGTGCCACATTTTCTTAATCCAGTCTGTCACTGATGGACATTTGAGTTCATTCCAAGTCTTTGCTATTGTGAATAGTGCCGCAATAAACATACGTGTGCATGTGTCTTTATAGCAGCATGACTTATGATCCTTTGGGTATATCTCCAGTAATGGGATGGCTGAGTCAAATGGTATTTCTAATTCTAGATCCTTGAGGAATCGCCACTCTATTTTCCACAGTGGTTGAACTAGTTTACAGTCCCACCAACAGTGTAAAAGTGTTCCTATTTCTCTACATCCTTTCCAGCACCTGTTGTTTCCTGATTTTTTAATGATTGCCATTCTAACTGGTGTGAGATAGTATTTCATTGTGGTTTTGATTTGCATTTCTCTGATGGCGAGTGATGATGAGCATTTTTTCATGTGTCTGTTGGCTGTATGACTGTCTTCTTTTGAGAAGTATTTATTCATATCCTTTGCCCACTTTTGATAGGGTTGTTTGTTTTTTTCTTGTAAATTTGATTGAGTTCTTTATAGGTTGTGGAATTGTGCTACTCCAAAAACCAGAACAGCTTAAAAGGATTCAATTCTATGTTAACAGATGAATGGCCCTTTGACACAAGATCTTTAGAAAGTGCAGTTAGAGGGTTAATAACATAAAGAGAAAATGAGGAAAATTATGTTTAAAAGAAGTGAAATTAAACTTTGAAGTCTCCAGATAAAATCCCAAATGCCCTAATAAGACAAGCACTATTTGTCATTCCATTTCTAGTCTCAAATTTGTTTATAATGCTCTTCCCTATCTGTTTCCATAATTCCTCCGTACCGAGATGGGAAAAAAAAGTCTTAAAAGATATTCAATCTAAACACCTATCTTATGTTTGAACTCTTTTGACCACATCTCTTCTGACTACAACCCATGTTTATCGGCACTCACTTTCTTTCAATAAAACCTATCTTATCTTTTGGCCTGTATGTGAATAACTTGCCTATACATTTTTTCCTTATATTGAGCTAAAATATTTTTCCTTGAAATTTCACCAAATACTTTATTTTTGTTTTGTTTTATGTCTAAGGTACTCTTAGAGCCACAATAAAAGTTTCTGTCTACATTGAAGCCCTTTAAAAAATTGACATCAAACATTCACTGTGTGGCCCTCCCCTCTCTAGGCTGAACATCTACCATTTCTCATCCTCCATTTCTCTTCTGTAACAAGGCTTCAAATCCACAAATGATTCTTGTCTCTCCCTGTGTATATCACAGTCTGTCAATATCAGAGTGGCATCCCACTGCAATGAATGAAATAGTTCATTGAATGAATGAAATGAAATAGATAAACGAAATGAGTGAAATGAAATAGAATGAAATGATATGAAATGAATGAATGAAATAGAAATAGCCTAATCAGTAGATAATATTGTTTTAAATAAATACAGATATTTCTTCTTTCCCAATGCAACCCCCTATAGCCCAAGAGAGTTTGGCTGGCTTTTGTGAATACTTCACTTCATTGACTTCTTTTGGGATTCCTGTTGTATTAGTACGTTTTCACACTGTTATAAAGAAATGCCTGAGACTGGGTAATTTTTAAAGGAGAAAGGTTTAATTGACTCACAGTTCAACATGGCTGGGGAGGCCTCAGAAAACTTCAAGGCAAAAGGGAAGCACAGGCACATCTTACATGGCTGCAAGGGGGTGGGAGCGGGGAACTGCCAAACACTTTTAAACCATCAGATCTCATGAAAACTCACTATCACAAGAACAGCATAGGGGAACCGCCTTCATGATCCAATCACCTCCCACCACATCCCTCCCTCAACACATGGGGATTATACTTTGAGATGAGATTTGGGCGAGGACACAGAGAGAAACCATATCACTTATCAATAGAAAAATTCTCATTTTTATCATAACTGCTATTTTGAATGTAAATCTCTTTATCCTGTCCATAGATATTAAGAAGGAAAAAGAAAACATCCTTTGAAAATTGTACCAATCTCCATTGAAGTCTTGTCCTATTGCAGTTGATTATTTAACCCTGTCAAGGACCTTTGGAATACCAGTTACATCATTTAAACTATTCATCATCTTTCTCAGTTTTAAACCATCTTCCTATATGAACATGTATTTTTCTGTACCTCTGTGAAAATTAATAAAAATGCAAAGCAAATTGTGACACATGGCAACATTTATAGCAAACTATTAGAAAACTTCTATACACCTAAAACAATATACCATTTATCAATCTAGACAGAATAATTCAAACATTTACTAATCTCTCCAATTATCTTTTCTCTCAGGTTATACTTCTCCATTTTGTCAACTGAGATTGCAAGTCAGTTACCTATATGAAGCACATTACCCTGTGTGGTGATGGTTCAAACTGTCATTTATACACTTTTTTTGAACTTTAAAATGCCATTAATCTGAAAAAGGAGATTTTTCACTCCACTGCAGTAGCTACATACTCCCTTACAATCTAATAATACACTTTGAGATTTCATTCTTTCTTTACAAATGTTAGTGTGATCTTTTGATTCTCAATACAATTCTCTTATTAAAGGAAGAAATAGGAAGTTAAAGATGTCTGTTGTTTTTGCCATTCTTTGGCATTACAACCTCCTCCTTTTATCACCTATTTTCTGGATATATTGTCTTTTTGTATCTTTTGAAAATCTTAACTTCTCTAGACTCTGAAAGTCATGAAATGAAAACCTTCAAGTGTCCTGATAAAATCCTCAGTGATTTTGTGGATCAGGTACTGTTTTGCATTCAATTTCTACTCTCAGATCACTTTATAATTATCTAGGCCATTTCTGTCTTTGGAACTCTCAGTTAATTTGCCAAGTTGGATTGTTTGACTCCTTTTTCTCCAGTGGAAACAACTTCTCTTGCCCCATGAATATCCTAATATTTGCTCTAGCTGCAAATGTATGGTCATGCACATTTGTATGTAAATATGTCACTTCTCGCCTTTTCTCATAGGCAGGGACTTCACTTTTCACACTTCTGGGTAGTTTCTTTCACATTGGAGTTTAAGGAAACAGGACCGTCTAGAATTGTACTCTACGCAACCTGTATGGCCATGAGTGTCAGCCTTTTTAACAAAGTGAACCTGCATTATGAATGTCAGATTATTATGAACTGATCAAAGTAATGAAATATATTTTTTTATTATTGCTCAGTGCCTATGAAAAAATCATAGCATAAGCAGAGATCAGCCTCAGATGCAAATAAAGATATTGAAGTTTAAACTGAAGAACTTCTTGAAGTTAGAAAATAATAGTAAAGTTGTCTCTTAAGGAAGTTGTAAATTTGCTTTTCTTCGAGACTTGGGAAAGGAGTAGGGGGAAACATTGAGGTAGACATTTATTTTCTTCTTTTGTTATAATAAACCTTCACATCTGTAGTCCTTGGTGATAAAAATTGAGTTGACATATTTTAGAACTGGACCTCAAATTAGGTCTTCCCAACAACAAATTCCCTGCAGTAACCCAGTTTGCAATCATCTAGCACTTACAGTCTATGTTACCTTGTAAAAGTCCTATAAACTTACCTCTTTTATTATTATATATATGACATTATTCCCCCAACCCCTGCAAAAGAATGAAGAGGCGTTAATTGCAGACACCATTGCAGACTGGCAGAGCAGCCTTCTAAGCTTTAGCACACCCACTTGGCAAAATTGGGAGCCCAGTCTGGCTATACATGATCTTGATACCTAGTAATTTAATTTCTGTATCTCTTTTTTTACATTCTTGAGACATTGAATATTGACTCAATGTAGTGTATAGCTTTATTCCTTTAGTTCAGTGATTTGTACCTCTGGCTGCACATTAGAATCACCAAGGGATCTTTAAAAAAAAAAAAAATCCAAAACCTATTTCCAGAAAATCAGATTCAACTTGTTATCTAAGACCAAGTGCTTAGTATTGGTCCAATCTATTTGACCTAGCTTGTGGGGCAAAAAGAGTATTACACATTTTAGCAGTGAGAGAGTAGAGGGTTATGTTTCACAAACAGAAGAGCCAAAACTGAAAAGGGAGTATGGGCAAGAATTTATAGGCATCTCTACTTATGAGCAAAGTGTTCTTATAGAGATGTAGTAAATTGATTTGTAGTTGTGTATTTTGAGACAGATGGGTAAGTCAAATCTTCACAAAGAAAATAATATTTGAGGTGGTTCTTAAAGCTAATAAGCAGCACTTTGCATAATAGAGAGGTGGAAGAAGGCATTCCTAGTAAAACAATGTCATGAAAGTGTGTTATCCCATGGTTTATTAAGAGAACCCAAAAAAATCTTGTGTGTTTAGAAAATAGGACAAATAGCAGTGAGTGGATGGAAGTTGGAAGTTAAGTGGAAAAATGTATTGTGAAACCATCAGAGCCTTGTTGCAAGCTGTGTGCAACAAGCCACATTGTTCTGTGGCTTAGATGATTTGGTTACAATCTAAAGTTTCCATTGGTTTTCATTGAAATTCTCTCTCTCTCAACACAGTAGTCAAGGACATGGAAAAATAACTCTATGTCAATGATCATCAGGCATGTTTAAATCCCAGATGTTGACACCTACTCCTCATCTTTATTATTTGAAAGCTTCTTGGAGTCACTGGCTATTTTCCAAGATTTGATGGGAACACCTTGAGATAGCAAACTAGTGCTTCACTATTTATCACCTTTTATTATTTTAAGTTCTCTTCCTTTACGTAATAGTATGTGAGAGATGTGATTTTTTTTCAGTTTTGTTTATATCATGCTCCAAAACAAATTTGTAGATGCTCAAAATATATTTTGAATGAGTAGGTGAAATCCATGACAACACATATGGGATACAAGATTAGCATCATTAGCTGTGTCTCTCTGGCATTAAAATATGAAACAAGGTAAACTTTTAATCAGGTAAGAACTCCAGGTCAGTTTCCTTTCTTCCTTTTTTCTTCCTCCCTCTTTCCCTCCCCCTCTTCTTTCTTTCTGTCTTTCTTTCTTCCTTTCTTTTTTATGTTTTTTTCTTTCCTTTTCTTTCTTCTTTTTCTTTCTTTCTTACTTCTCTTTCCTTGGTTTCTCAACATTGCTTTTTTTTTCCTCTCCAAGTGCAGTCATAATTTTGAACATAGGAAGGGAAGTAAAGAAGGGAACAGGAAAAAAAAATTAAAAAACAAAAATACGTCTTTGAGTTTCTGCTGATAGCCCATAACCATAGAAAGGAACATGTGCCAATCACTCAGTCTCCGCATGTGGCAGACATTTTCTACATTCGTTGCCTCAGAAGGGAGAGAAAAACTAAGGAGTGAATTACATGCTACAAAAATTAATCAGTAGCTGTGTGTCCTTGTCTTTTGCTCTGGTGCGTATCTCTGAAACAACAGGCTGTTCCCACTGAGTGGTGGAAAGGTAAATGGAGACCAGATGTTTAAAGGTGACACAGAGACTATAAATGAGAATTGCTGCTTTGGGGAAGAGAAGAAACAATCAAATATCTCATGGTGCAGAAGCCTAAAGAAGGAGGAGGAAATAAGAGCTAGGTCCAGGAAAAATAATTTTCATAGGGATGACCAGGCTATTGAGTGTCCAAACTCAAGTCTTCTGTAAAGTGGTGTGGGCAGTCCTTTCTCTAGGATGATTTCAAGGTGCCCAAAGTTGGAAAGAATTTTGTATATATTGCTTACATCACCTGCAGTGGATACACAGAAGTGAATTTTGAGAGTACACATCCTGAAGCAGGTCTAAATTATGCTTTGGTTGCACAAACCCAGCAGTGAAACTGTCATTGCCACCAGTGTGTATGGGAGTGGTGTTTGCCTACACTGTCTTCTTCCCAGATATTCAAATACACATGGCACAGGTATCCTTATATTGCTGACATTTGAATGAACATTTTCATTGGATACAAGAGCCTGTAAATTCTACGTAAAGGAGGCTGAGGAAGTGCATTGCTGCTTCTGTCTCAATCATGGAAGGTAGGACTCAAAAGATTCTGGGTTACAAACTTAACAGTTGTCCAGTATCATGATTTTCCTGTGTTTTAGTCAATGTGGTTTTAGAAATGGTTCTGCTTTTTGTTGTTTATATCTGAATATTAATTTGAGCTTGGACTAGACTTGGGAGTCTAGTTCATTTACTCAATTCATTTAAGAAACAACACCAAATCTTTAAAGAAAACCTCTATATTCCTTTGGTTAGTCTTAAAAAACAAAACAAACAAACAAAAAAAAAAACAGTGTAGCACAATAGGAGCAGCTTTTGGTGTCTAACAGACTTAATCTCCCAACCACTGCCTATTGGCTCTGATTGTAAAGTGTAACACCTCTTTTTTATATTTAAAATGGACATATTGATATATACTTGACAACATGTTGTGCAAATTAAATAAGCATCACAACTGAAAAAACTGAGCAGAGTGCTAGATATAACGTGAGAAGAAAGTAAACTGAATTTACTGACCACTTATTATGTACCTGTCAGAATGCTAGAAAATGAATATACAAAGATGAATAAGGCATGCTTCATGCTTTCATACTGCTGAGACTAAGACAAATAATTACAGCAGAATGAACAAGTTTCTTTAACAGAGTTATGTGCAAGGTTTTGTAGAAGTTCAACAGGGAGTGTAACAGTTTCTAACTGAGCAAATGCACAAAGCCCTCTTAGGGAAGTGTGATGGTTAATTTTATGCATCAAATCAACTAGGCCATGGGGTGCCTAGGCATTTGGTCAGCCATTATCCTGGATGTGTCTGTGAGAATGTTTCTGAATGACAGTAATATTTGAATCTGTGCATGTAGGAAAGCACATTGCCCGTCCTAATGTGGATGGGCCCCATTCAAACCATTGAAGTCCTAAAAAAGCTGAGTAATAGGAAATTCCTACTGCCCGACTTCTTGAACTGGGGTCACTGGTCCTCTCCTTTGTTTAAACTGGAAGTTACACCATTAGTTCTCTTGGTTCTCAGGCCTTCAAATTCAGACGGACTGAATTTCAAGAAACACCACTGACTTTCCTGGCTTTCCAGCCCATTGGCTGCAGATCTAAGAACTTAGCCTCTATTATTGTATTCCTTACAATAAATTCATATATATATAGAGAGAGAGAGACACACACATATATACACACACACATATACACATATATATGTGTGTATACACACACACACACACACATATATATCTGTAAATACAGAAGGTATAATATATATGCTGGAAAATGCATAATATATGTGTGTGTGTACATACATCTATCTTACTTGTTCTTTTTCTCAGGATAACCCTAATACAAAAAGTAAACTATGCAATAGTTACCTAAAACATAGTAGGAGTTTAAACCATAAGTAGGGATGACATTCACTTGTATAATATTTTAAATTATTGTTTTGTCTCATCAAAAAGGCCACGAAGAGCTGTGAAAGAATATTCTATAGCTACATTTTGAATCTACGGAGATCTACGGTTTTGCGACAAGTGATCATTTCTATCTAGATCTGCCTTGGCTAACACAGTATCAATGAGCTACTTGGACTTTCATGTTCTTGACATGTGACTAGTCCAAATCAACATGTTCTCTAAGTGTAATATACACCATGGCTTTTAATAACTCAGTGTAAGAAAATTAATGTAAAATATCTCAATATTTTTCTATATTGCTTGCAGACATTCAAATGACATTTTGGATAAATTGAGTTAAATAACATATATTACATTTAATTTAATCCATTTCATTTTATTGTTTTAGTATAGCTACTAGAAAAATATGTGGCTCATATGATATTTCTGTTGCATAGTGCTGTTGTAAGTTCTGAACCAGAAGCATGGAATGGTCTGGTAGCTTACTAAAAATACAGAATCCCAGTCCCGGCCCAACACTGAAAAAGAATCTGCATTTTAACCAGATCCTCAGGAGATTTGTATGTACAGAAAAGTTTATTAAGCTTCACTGTAGCTCATTCATTGTCCAAAAACAAAAACAGAAACAAAACATTTTGTCCTCCTTCTATAGAGGAAGTTTTGTTTCTGTAGCTCTTAGAGAAGCTGACAAATTAAGGATTGTCCAACTTCACAAAGGCAAGCATTATGTTCCTCTCTGTCAGATTTATCTTTGGTGTGTAATGGGGTTCACTTATTAAAACTCCGTGTTCAGCAAGCTTGGGGAACAAGAAAAAAACGTGTATATTGTTCATCAGTTTTGAGAAGAAAGCAGAATGAACCTTTTTCTCCCACGCATGCATTACTCTTCAGCAGATTGCTGCCCTAACCTGCGGTGCTTTCTGGTCCTCAGGAGCCCATCCACCTCTTGCAGCTCCACTGTTCACCCAGTGCTCTCTTAGTCTCTGCTCCTAAATCTATTAGCAGTTTTTCTCTCCCCTTCCATTTTCCTTTTATCATTCCTTCTGATCATTCCCTCAGGCCCTGCTTTCCGCTTTCTCTTGTGACAGCTAATTTTGTGCAAAAGTAATCTCAGGGTAAGCTGTTTGTGGTTGATAATAGCTTAATATTTTACCTCTCCTGTAGTTTTATTGCATTTTAATAGGGAGTTCCTGGAAGTAAAATGGCTTATCTTCACCAGAGGGAATGAAGCAGAGAGGTGGAACTTGGGGCATCTTGCCAGGCCAATGAGAAAGATGTTTTAAACAGAAAGGTCCTTCGACATCATTCTGCTTTTCATCCCCAAAACCAATACTCACCAACACTGTCAGAAATGTATTTACTCAATGTGAAGACTAATTATCTAGAAATTGTCATTATATGAAATGCAATTGTTATAGACTAGAGAAAAATAAGAAAATTATTGGAAAAAAATGATGAGTTAATTTTGTGCAGATATAGTGTTACCATAAAAATAGGAACAGTTAGAGAAAGTGAATATTTTATCCTTTCATACACTTCAGGAATTTACAAAATTCTCTTTTTAAAACATTTTTTTTCAAAGTAAAGTATATTTTCTGTCTGGATTCTCTCACTCAACATTATGTTTCTAAGACTGAAACACATTATTGTAGCCTATAGTTAAAAAAAATTCACAGCAAAGATAATCTACTCTATGAGTACACTGGAGCTGATTTATACATCCTACTACTGATACACTCTGGTGATATAGTTTGGATATTTGTCCCTTCCAAACATATGTTGAAATTTGATCCCCAATGCTGGAGGTGAGCCTAATGGAAGGTGTTTGGGTCATGGGGGTGGATCCCTTATAAATGGCTTGGTACTATTCTCACAGTTCTTACTCTTAGTTCCCACAAGGCTCTTGCTGAAAAGAGCCTGCCCCCTTTTTCCCTGTCTCCTTCTCCCTCTCTCATCATATGACATCTGCTCCACTTCACCTTTTGCCATGAGTGGAAGTTTTCTGAGTCCCTCATCAGAAGCAGATGTTGACCTCATGCTTTTGTACAGTCTGCAGAACTGTGAGCCAAATAAACCTCTTTTCTTTATAAGTCACCCAGCCTCAGGTATTATTTTATAGCAACACAAATGAACTAAGACATCTGGGTTGTTTCTAATTTAGGGATGGTATGAATAATGGTGATATAAATATTCTCATGTATGCCTTTCCCGTGCATGTGTAACTCTACATGTACATATAGCCCTGATGTGTGAAATTGCTTGTAATAAAGTGTTCTAGTATGTTTTTGTTGTATAACACATTGCTACAAAGTCGGAGTAGTAACAATAACTTTTGTGTGTCCCTCATACACCTGTAGATGAGTTGGGACGTCTTTGTTTCAGATAGGTATCCAGGTTGCTTCTGAAATCAGTAGGATGTGGGAATGTTTTTCCCATGGCAATGGAATAATCAGAGCAGCATGAGCTGCACCTCACATGCCTGTTTCATGCTTCTTCTTACATCACACCTATTATTATTTTATTATGCAAGTTATTTTATCATGGTCAAGTCTAAAATCAAAGAATGGGGAAGTACACCCACTTGCCATGAGACCATGATACGTGTGTGTATACATACACACACATATACACACATATATAAACACTTATATTATGCTCTCATACACACACACGCACACTTATATATGTGTACATATATAACTGAAACCAATAATTCAGCTTGCCACGTAAGTTATGTGTAGGATCAGCTTTAGTTGATAGTTTCAAACAGTTTCTAAACTGGTTGAACCATTTTACACACCAACTGTAGTATTACGAAAGTTCTCATAGCACCACAAACTTTCCATTATTTGATATTGATAGTCTTTTAAATTTCCAGGCTGTTAGGTTAGCATTTGCATCATATGATTGTTTTAATTTGCTTTTTATTGGTTGTTAATAAGGTTATACAGCTTTAAGTTTATTTACTAAAATAATAATTTACATTTCTGGTTTATTATGAAAAATAAACAGCTGGCTGGGCTCGGTGGCTCACCCTGTAATCCCAGCACTTTGGGAGGCCAAGGCAGGCGGATGACTTGAGGCCAAGAGTTTGAGATCAGTCTGGCCAACATGGTGAAACCCTGTCTCAACTAAAAATACAAAAATTAGCTGGGCATGGTTGTGCACACTTATAGTGCCAGCTACTCAGAAGGCTGTGGCATGAGAATCACTTGAACCCAGGAGGCAGAGGTTGCAGTTAGCTGAGATCATGCCACTGCACTCCCGCCTGGGCGACAAAGTGAGACTCCATCTCAAAATAAACTTATTAATAAATAATAATACATAATACATATTAATAACCTTATTAATAAATAATAATAATTTTAATAATAAAAATAAACAGCTTTATCTGTTATTATTAACAAACAAACCAACCAAAAACTACCATCACAATAACCGAAAATAAAGCTAACCCTCAATCTCTTGCCTGCCCTTCATTGGCAGTTGCCTTTTTGTGAATGATTTGTAGGAATGCTTTACATATTCTGGATATGGGCTGGGCGAGGTGGCTCATGCCTGTAATCCCAGCACTTTGGGAGGGATCACCTGAGGTCAGGGGTTCAAGACCAGCCTGGCTAACATGGCGAAACCCCATCTCTACTAAAAATTACAAAAATTAGCCAGGCCTGGTGGCAGGCACCTATAATCCCAGTGACTCAGGAGGCTGAGGCGGGAGAATCGCTTGAACCCAAGAGGCAGAAGTTTCAGTGAGCCAAGATCATGCCACTGCACTCTAGCCTGAGCAACAAGAGCAACACTCCATCTCAAAAAAAACCAAAAACCAAAAAACAAAAAAAAACACCATATTCTGGATATGAACATTTTGTTGTTACACCCACTTTATTTCATAAAATGGCTCGTATTTTCATTCTCTTATTAAAAATTTTTGATGAACAAATTTTTTTTTGTTTTAATGTAGCCCAGTTTTTATGAATTTATTCCAAGTGGTCAATCATTTACTTTATGCAGCTTTATATTAGTTATTAAGAAGATTTATAACTCTAAGTCATGAAGGTATTCTTCTAAAGTTTCTCCCATATGCTTTATTGTTTTTTTGAATGTTTACATTTACAATCTAACTAAAATTTCTTTATTGTATATAATGTGAGGTAGCAAATTCCATTATTTTCCAATATTTATATCCAATATATAAATTACAATATTTATGTTCAATTAACAGTTTTATTTAATGAAAGATTTTTTCCACTGCTCAGAAATGCTAACTGTAGTATTAAAAAAGGATTCATTAGTGTGTAGGTTCTGTATTCTGTTTATTTTTCTACCCATGTGCCAATATCACACTGTCTTAGCTGCTATGAATTAATAGTAAGTCTTAATACATGGTAGAGCTTGTTGTCCTTTTCCAAGATTTTCTAAACAAATTCTTGGCTCTGTTCATTTCCATATAAATTTAGAATCAGTTTGTGCATCACTGCTCCCACCCCAAAATCTGTTTGATATGCATTTCTAGATCAATTAGGGAACATCTAACATCATTACAATCTTGAATCATCCAACCCATAAACATGACCTATACTTCCACTTATTTAGATGATCTTTAATTTTCTTCATAACATCTCATAGCTTTCTAACTAGAAGTCTTAACAAAAGTTTTACAAAATATATTCTTTGGAATTTGATAATTTTTTATATTATAGTAAATTGCATCATTAAATAATCTAATTTCCCATCTCTTTGTTTCTTATACTCACAAATCAATTTATTTTTCTTTACTAAGTTTGTTTCCAGAAAACTCAACAAATTCATTTATTTGATCTAGTTTTTCTATAGCTTCTTTGAATTTTCTACATACCTGCCCAAACAATATTTTTCATGAATAGTGGCATTTTTTCTGTGCTAAACATTTTTTTTTCACATCATTCTTCTTGTAGAACTAAGCAGGTATGAATCACAAGCATGAGGTGAATAAAATTGTTGATACTGACTTTTCTTATCTTGTACCCACTCTCAGAGGGAATAATTTTAGTATTTTTTTCTAAATCATGTTGTTAGCTTTCGGTTTTGTTTAGACAGACAGTAATCAGTAAAGCAAGATGCTTTCTCTGCCCAGTTTTCTAATATGCTTTTGGAAATTTGGAGTTTTTAAAACATAAGTGGATACTGATATTTTTAATTAAACTTTTTAATTTTAGATAATTATAAGTTCACATGGAATTATAAGAAATAATACAGATTGTTTCTTCTTGGAAGTCAAACTATAATAAATGAAAATAAATAAAAACCGGAAATAATACAGAAACATCTCATATCCCCTTATGCACTTTTCCTAATGGTAGCCTCTTGAAAATTGTAACAAAGTGTCACAACCAGGATATTGATATTGATAGTCAAGACACAGAACATTTCACTGACCACAAGGATCCCTTATGTTACCTTATGAAGCCATACCTTTCTCCCTCCACAATTCCTGGCACCCACAAATCTGTTCTTTATACCGACAATTTTGTCACTTAAATAATATCATACAATGGAATCATACAGTCTCTAACCAATGAAGATTGGCATGTTTCAATTAGAAAAATTTGAAAAAGATGCACACACTTTATTGCCTGTATTAGTGATACTCCACTCCTCTGCTTTTTTATTATCGAACAGTATTCCATGATATGGTTGTATCACAGTTTGTATAACCATTCATTGACTGAAAAATATTTGCTATGTGTACAATTTTTTGCTCTTATGAATAAAGCTAAGATAAACAACATGAAAACATTACTTTCTTTGTGTTCATGTGTGAACATGTCTTCATTTCTTTGAAATAAATGCTCAGGAGTGCAATTGCTATTTTGTACGATACATATAGAATGCGATTGTTGCTCTGTATGATGCATGCATGATTAGTTTTCTTTAAATTATTGTAAGAAACTGCCAAACTGTTCTTCAGAATGGTTGTAACGTTCTATGTATCCATCAGCAATGTGTGCATGATCCAATTTTTATACATTCTTACCAGCATTAGGTGATGTCACTACATTTTTTATTTTAGCCATTCTGATAGGTATGTAGTGATACCTTATTGTGATTTTAATTTGCACTTATTTAAGGCTAATAATGTTGAACATGTTTTCATGTGCTTATTTGCCATCTATATATAATATTTGGTGAAAATTGCCCTTCTCGTCTTTTGATCACTTTGTAATTGGATTGCCTATTTGTTTGCTTTTACTGTTGAGTTTTGAGAGTTATTTATATATGTTAAATACTAGTTTTTTGTCAAATATGTGATTTGCAAACATTTTCTACTGTTCTAGCTGGTCTTTTCCTCATGTTAACGGAGTCTTTCATAGAGCAAAAAATGTTGATTTTTAAAATTTTGGTGAAGTTCTTTTTTTATAGTCTATGCTTAATATGTCATCTTAGAAATTTAATTCTAAGAGTTTTTCATTCTGAAGATTTCCTCATTTTTCTCTAAAACTTGTAGTTTTAAATCGTATATTTAATTCTGTGATTCATTTAGGTTAATTCTGTGAAAGACATGAGATTAGCTCTAGGATTATTTGTTTTGCCTATGGGGGTTTAGTTGGTCCCACACCACTGGTTAAAAATGCATATTTTTCCCTCCACTAAATTGCTTTTGTGCCTTTGTCAAAATTCAGTCAGTCACATTTTTGTGGGTTTTATTCTGGATTCTCTGTTCTATTCTATTTTTCTATGTGTCTGTAACCCTTGCCTACATCACATTGGTTTGATTATTGTAACTGTATGATAACTCCTAAAATCAGGTAAACTGATTCTTCCCATTTTATTTTTCTTTTTCAAAATTCCTATTCCTTTCTATTCATTATATTGTGGGTTTAATATTCTATTCCAAATCCTTTCCTTTTTCATAAAATATTTTAATAAATTGTGCTATAGATACAAAACAAGTTCTGCAATTCTGATAAGAATTTTGTTAAATCATGACATAAATTTGTACAGAATCAACATCTTTATTATACTGGGTCTTCCAATCTATAAAAATAATATTTATTTAAATATTTGATTTCTTTCATTAGTATTGTATAATTTTTAGCATACAAATTATGTATGTGTTTTGTTCAATATACACATACGTATTTAATTTTTGAGCAAGTGTAAATTTGGATAATAATCTCAAAAGACACTATCCTCAATGCCATAATCCCAAAAGTGGAAATCCTGAAAGATCAAAATTCCTAAATCTACATCCCAAAAGTCTAAAATCCCTAAAGTCTAAAATCCTGATAATTACAGTATGGGATAACTGTATCATGTTATCTGAAACTATTACCTTGTAATTATCTTTATTTGGACATTAAGTATGGTTTTAGGAAACGTGTATGGGTGTCAAGATGATAAGGAGTGGATTTTTGGACTTAATTTTAGGTGTCAACTTGACTGGATTAAGGAATATTTAGAAGCCTGGTAAAGCATTATTTTCGGTGTGTATGTGGGGGTGTTTGCAGAGATCACTGGGTGAGTCTGAGTGGACTAGCTGGGAAAGATTTGCCATCAATGTTGGCAGCACCATCCAATTGGCTGGGGGCCTGCAGAGAACAAATGCGGATGGTGAATTGATCTTTCTCTGAGAGCTGAGACAGACTTTTCCTCTGCTGCTTCAGACTTCAGAACTCCAGGCTCACCAGCCTTTGTACTCCAGGTCTTAAACCAGCAGCTCCTCAAGCCTTGAGGCTTTGGTTTCAGACTAGGAGTTACAACACTGGCTTTCTTGGTACTCAATGTAAAAAGGTTAAACCTTCCACCATCAATGAAGAGAAGTCCTTTTTGTACATCTGCATTTGTGAAATATAAAATTTCTTGAGATCTCAGCTCTTCAGACATACATGGTGGTGACCCATCATGGATTCTAGTCAATCTAGCCAGTACTTAGGCTGTTCATGACAGTGCTTCAGTGGACTGTAATTATAAAGCTATGCGCACACAATGAACAACTTTTGTGATATGTGTTTATACATTTCACTTTTTGACCTATTTCTTTATGAATATAGTTTTTCTTCTCATAACTGTTACATTCCTGAGACTGTCATTAATGTACCTGAGTGTTTTATGTTTGCAAAAATATGTATGTTATTATTGCTTATTTTATTGCTTAAAGAGGCCTATGAAGTATTCTGTCATATTTTTATATTTTTCTCCAAACAATTCCCTTAAAATATGAATGAATATATTTTTAATATTTTTAGTTTTTTTTTCCAGAATTATATTTCTGGAATTTTGATCTTCTAGTATTTCAACATTCAAGATTATGGCATTTTGGATTGTGTCTTTTGGGATTATGATTGGCTCCTGGTTTAAAATTTTACATAGCAGGAACAATAGGAAAAATTTCATCGATTTTATCTTCCCAGAAATAGCAGTCTTAGTATAAATCAGACCTTTGTCACTAGACGTTCTCATAGTTTCTCGATGGGCATCAGAGGTACATTGGAATCCTCTCCGAGGGTCCATCAGATGAGGATGAAGAGTCATTAAGACTCTGAGACTCATACAATTGCCTTGATCATAAAAGTTCTTTTTATTTTTCTGTGAAGAAAGAATACGTATTTAAGCTCATTCTATCATATAAAACCTCTGGAAGACAAATATTGCAGAGGTCATGGTCTTAGGATCATAAAGCCATTTTTCAAGGGTATGTTGAGGGGTAAAAAAGGTAGAACGAGATGCCAGGTGCTGGGGAGGAGGAATATCTTCTTCTTTTCCTCTTTCCCTTCATCCCCAAACAATAATTAAGTGAGGCAGAACCAAAGAACTGGAGACATTCAGCATCAGTGACTGTGACCTAGTCCTGCTGCTCATATCTATTTGACAGAAGAAAGCCAGAGAATTAGGTTTCCAATGGATCCTTCTATTCTCTCAGGTTGAAAGAAAAAGATTAAATATTTCCAACATATGAGATACACCCTGAAGCATTTTCTGTAGATAATGACTTTGGGGAAGAGCGTGATTTGGCTGTTTCGTCTGCACACTCCTGCCAGGGGTCCATGTCACCTCTCAGAATATGAGTATTATTCCTTGTCAGGTACATCTCCATCTGCTTGTCCTTGATCTGAGAAGTCATTGTTTAAAATGGCATCTTCCAGTAGTGGTCTTCTGTACCTGCAAATCTCCAGGCAGGGTTCTGTGTTTCCACAGGACATACCCCAGCTTTCCCCTCCTCACTGGGTTTTCTGTTCTCGGCAAGGCCTCCTACAGAGGAGTCCAGGAGCACAGACATTCTGACAAGCGTGCTGGTCACTGCAGAATCTGCCTGTGAACACCACAGAAAGTGTGTGACTGGCCACGTTGGGCAGACTTTCCAGAGCAGTGACATTGGGAATCTCTGGGAGGTATCAGAGAGATGCTGATTGGTATCAACTACCCTATTACCTACCTAGTGGCAGTGGGGTAGTTGATACCAACCAGCATCCCTCTGATGCTAGGGAGATTCCATCTATAGAAATAGAAGCTAGTGGGGTAGTTGATTTCTGGGGGAAAGATTTCAATTTCTGTGTAATCTCGAAGTTCCTATTTCTCAGAGACCTATTCTCAGACACCTAAGTAAACTGTACTGAATTATCAATATTGCAGGATGAGAAAAAATGCATGACCTGCCTTATAATTCCTATGAATGTTTAGGGCTTATGTCCTTGTGGCATCCTGTCTTCAGCTTTTACTTCTATGATAGGAAAGGTTGTTCTTTACCCTAAGTCATCCCACAAACTCAGTTCAGCCAGTTTTACAAGCCTTTTTCACAGCCAGCAAACATTTCGACAAACTTTTACGACATTTCATTGAATGTTTAGGCTCAAAGGAAGGGTTACATCAGATTTCATTTAACTTCCTTTCTCTTTTCCTGGCAGAGCTCTCCTCGTCTTCCTCCTTCCAAACTCTGTTTTCAGTCCATGACTTGAAGAACTGACCTTAGGTTAACATCAGTTCCTCTGAGTGTTCTCTGACATCTCCCTAAACAAGCATCCTTCAAAATATTTCTAATGTAGCACTCATTAAAACATAGTGAAATTGCTTTTGTATGTGTTCCCACAAGATTATAAATTCAGTATGGGTGGAAACACCTGCCCTTTCAACTGTGTAGACTGTATTGCCCTCTGAGTGTGCAGCACCTATTACATACTCAAATTATTTGTATCAACGCTGATTCATCCATGATTTAACATTTTGGTCAAGAAAAAGTGTCCAGCACAGTACGTTGCTAGATACTTCTGTTCTGTACACACACACACACACACATATGTACCTACAATTGAGATGATTTATTTAAGTAATCCTTTGAGAAAGATCTTATAAATAGATTCTATGAGACTTTGTACTATTTATTGCCTTTAAAAAATTTGGGCCAGTGATTAATATCTTGGAGGTGTATAATAGCTTGGAGTTATAGAAAAACAGCTGCATTATAATACCAATTACATATTTCAGATTATGAGGCAAACCATGTAAGTAGTATTCAATCATCTTAAGATATGTGAAAGTCATTTAATGAAAATTTACCATTACATTTCTGGTATTTTTTCTTAGTTATATATTTTGGTGGTCTTATATTATCCCAGCTTTATATTTGCAACTAAAGTATTTTAAAATTATTTAAATGAATATGTTTATTTTGAAAAAAAATATATTAGTTGCTTTGGGAAAATTATCCAGAACACCTTATACTTTTTAATTAATCAAATACTTTATATTTCTGGTTTTTATTGCAAACATATCTTGCCAAAATGTTTATGATTTGCTTGGGAAAAACATTTTCACATGGGTAAATATAAATAGCACAAATAATTTTGTTTTAATTTAGTTTCATGGCTAATTTGAAGCAGTGCTAAATAAAACTCACAACATAATATTCCTTGAGTTTGAATTTTGCTTTCTTTTTTCAAAAGCACTATCTTATGTGCTACTTTTATTGATCCTGATAGAACTCCCATGCATTGACTAGTGTTTACTATTATTGCCATCTTAAAAATAAGGTTTCATGGCTTACCAATAACAGATATTTAGTGATAGATTTGAGGCTTTAATACAGGACTTTAGTGATTTCTTCTTACAATTCTTCAGCAATTCTGCTGAAGAGGGACAGTGGAGAAGATATATCCTGAGAAGAAATGATCTCAAATTAAACATTAGTACTTTGAGATAAATTTTAAGGTAGTAGTGCCTCCAAGAATGCAGTCCCAGTGTGCTTTTCTGCGCAAATGATATAGCAGGCAGCTGCTACCATTTCTGCCTGATAAAGCTTTGTATACATTTGGCCTCATGCTTGGGAAGATAAATCAGTTCACTTCAGGATTGGGTCTATAGGAAGATGATTGAAATTCAGGGAAGTGTTTATATGCATTCAAGAGAGTATTTCTGACAGTGTATTTCTGCATGGGTGGTCTCAAAGGGAGTGAATGAATGGAAACAGAAAGATTGTTTATGGGGAGGAAATGAAAAGGATTAGTTTCTATGGAGGCCAGGCAGGTGACCTAGATTCCCCACAATGAAATGTGTACTCTGATAGACACTTTTTAAAAGAGAGAAAAAAAAAACCTTGGATAAAAGGTCTGTCTTTAGTTTCGAGCCAATTCTCATCAAGTCCCTTTTTAAGGGGTTTTCTGATCCCAAGAGAAGCTTTTATTTGATATACGTTTCATGTGCTGGGTTTATCTAGAGCTCAAATAATCACACAGAGGAGTTCTCGCCTAGATTACTCAGTGTGCCCCTGGCCTCAGCAGGCTCTTCTTTGGGGCTTTGAGTTTAAATAAACAAACACAAAATCTGAAAGATTCACTTATAATCCTTGGGTCACAGAGTCCTTTTCAGAGTAACTATTCTTATTTCCCTATGAAATTGAAAAACAACCCCATGCATCTTCAAATAAATTGCAAGTGATTCCACAAGATTTCTCTTTTGTGAGAGGAAGATCAGTGAATGTACAAAGAGCAATGGAATAGAAAATAGAAAAATTGTGTGGTTGGCCATATGCTGAATACATTTAGAATGGCTGAGAGTTGCTAAAATCATACTAGATGGAGCACCCTGCAAGTCATACTTTCCACAACTCCTGCCTTCTGGAGCACAGTCATAAGGAATGAATTTCCTTGAAGTGGGATTTATGCTCTTATACATTTTGCGATTTTAACATCTCATTGTATATGTGTGTTTATATGTATGTCTCCCACCATGATTTTACAAACCCCTTGAGAGTAGAGACCATGATTGTAAGTGCCCATGTGTGTTTTTGTGTGTCTTCATATCTCCCACAGCTAGCAATAATCTGATTTGTGAGAGTTACTCAGCATTATGCATTGGAAAAATGCCTCCTGTGGTTGATCATTACTACTTTCTACAACAACAGTTTCTGAAAATAATTCATTTGTTTACTTGTGGCTCACAATCAATAGTATGAATAATTATTGAGTTGTGCCAAAATCAGATGATGTTCTAAAATCTTTTAGCAGTGATTCAGTTTGCTCTTTGCTTATAATATAAATGCTACATAAAACAAAATGTAGATTGCAGCCAGACTCTAGGAGTTTGTGACTTCCAGTTTCAGGAGGTCCAGCTGTGTTTTACAGATAATGTAAAAACTGTGTTTTACAGAAGTATAGATATTTAACCGGCTGTGTATAATAAGATTGGCATGAATAAGACCATCAATGAATACAATGAAAGAAGAGCCTTAGAGCTTTATCCAGAGCTTCAGGCCCAGATAACTGTTTCTTTATTGTCTTCACTTGAATGAGCCACAGGCAAGGCAAAGTCTACATTTCTAAAATTAAACATGAGGTTATCCTTCTGCCTCCCCTTTCAGGAAATGTCATGCCCATCTGCCCAACTTCAAATGCAAGAAATCTGAGAGCTTCTCTTCTACCTTCCTCCTTCTTGTTTTCTCATCTGATTAGTCACTAAATGCTATAGTTTCTACCTTCTAAACATCTTGCAAATCTGCCAACTTTCCTCCAACCCTAATGCCATTATCTTACACATTATTTCTCACCTGGATTACTACATATCTACTTAATCTTCTTTCTGTGCCTCTAGTCTTCCGCCTTGCAATTCACTCACCACACTTCAGACAGAGTGAGCATTTTAAAATGCACATTTGAAGATGGCATATAATGAACTCCACATTTCTTAATAATACTGAACATATTTATCCTTTATTATTTTTTTTAAATACAAGATACTCTTGTATTTATTACACACAAAATATAAGGTGACTTCCTCCCCTTATATCATTTAATCCTTCAAACAACTCCATGACCCAAATACAAATAATTGTACCTTTACAAATGAGACATCTACATTTTAGAGATGTCAAGTGATTTTCCTAAAATCTGACAGCTAGTAATTCTGGAACCAGGGTTTAAACCCAGGCAGTCTGACTTCAGATACCTAATTCAAATACATGACTCTTTTAAATATATTCATAAGTTAATCTGATTTATCTCTTACATTTTGTCAACATTTCTTCTCTAAACTCTTGGATTTAGCCACACTGAAATTAAGTTTTTATTGTTGTTGTTCAAAAATACTCTTTTCAACATTTGGGATTCTGATCTGCTTTTTTTTTTCTCTCTCTCTCTCTTGCTTCACTTTCTCTTAACTCCTCCTATTCAATTTAAGTGCTCCTTCTTTATCTTTCAAGTATAAGTAGGAAGTAATATTCAAAGGATACAAAGTATCTTTTCCAATCACAATGGGATAAAACTAGAAATCAACAATTGAAAGAAAACTGAAAGATTTACAATATGTGGAAATTAAGCAACCAATTCTCAAACTTCGAATGAGTTCAAGAAGAAATCTCAAGGGAAATTAGAAAATATTCAGAAATGCATGAAAATGAAAACACAGCATTCTAAAACTGATAGGATGTAGCAAAAGCAGTGCTAAAATGGAAATGTCTAACTGTAGATGCTTATGTTAAAATAGAAGAAAGATCTTGAATTGGGGTACATGATGTCAGCAAGATGGCAGAATAGGAGATCTCCCGCTCATATTCCCCCACAGCAACAATAATTTGACAGCCATTCACAAATGACTTTGTGGGAACATGGTGGGAGCTTGGGGATCTAGGTAGGAAGTTGTGAAACTCTAGTGGAGCCCCAGACCAAGGATGAAGATTTTGAGAAGGCAGGCCAAAATCCAGGTGGCAGGCTCACTTACTGTCTTCCCAATTATAGACCCAAAGACAGCCTCATCTCTCTGTGGACTCAGCTATATTTAAATTTGGCCTTAACCTTGCCATCATCACTATCTGCTCACGGTCCTCTCTGTCTTGAGTAACAGGCCCACTGACCTTGGTCCTGGCTGTGTACTATAAAGCAGCCCATGACCTGGATCCCACACTCTCAGCTATGGTTTGTTCATCCATATGCAAAACTCCTCAACAACATCCTAGCAAACTAAATCCAGCAGCACATCAAAAAGCGGATCCATCATGATCAAGTAGGCTTCATCCCTGGGATGCAAGTTTGGCTCAACATATACAAATCAATAAGTGTGATTCATTGTATAAATAGAACTAAAAACAAAACCCACATGGTTATTTATCTCAATAGATGTGGAAAAGACTTTTGATAAAATTCTACATCCCTTTATGTCATCATCACTAATCAGTAGAGGAATGCAAACAAAAAACCCAATGACATACTATCTCACACCAGTCAGAATGGCCATTACTTAAAAGTCAAAAAAAAAAAAAAAAAAAAATAGCAGATGCCAGTGAGGTTGCAGATAAAAGGGAATGCTTATACACTGCTGCTGAGAGTGAAAATTAGTCCAGCCATTGTGGAAAGTGGTGTGCTAAATTCTCAAATAACTAAAAACAGAATTACCGTTTAACCCAGCATTAACTCTGTAGATTCCTTTGGCGGGTGTGAACATTTTAACAGTCTTTCAGTCCATAAATATCAAATGTCTTTCAACATTTTGTGCCTTCTTTAATTTCTCTCAGCAACATTTTACCATTTTCAATGTAGAAGTTTTCACATCCTTTGTTAATTCTAAGTATTTAATTAATTTTGATGCCATTATAAATGAAATTGATTTCTTAATTGTCTTTTCATATTATTATTAGTCAATAGAAACATATCTTATTTTTGCTTGTTGACTTTATATTCTACAACTTTGCTGAATTCATTTAGGGTTTGCATGTATGTAATCTTTAGGGTTCTACATATAAGATCATGTTGTCTGTGAACAGAGATAATTTTACTCCTTTTCCAATTGGGATGATTTTACTTTTTCTTCTTGCCTAATTGCTCTGGCTATGACTTCTAGGACTATGTTAAACAAAGGAGGTCAGAGCAGGGAATCTTATCTTACTCCTGATCTTCTAATAAAGCATCCAGGCCTTTACCATGAAGATGATAGGACGCTATTTTGCCCTGCATTGTTAGGAAATAACTAATAACATTTGTTCCATGTTTTTCTCTAGGTAACACCACTAGGGCACTGCAGATCATAAAATTTTCCTGATGAAAGAGAAATCTACTTGGTTTCACCATAAGCAGAAACACTTTCTCCTATAATTTTCCCGATTTATATCATTTTCAATCTGTATATGTTATTTGAGTAATATTTCTGATTATCTTACTTAGTAACTTAGAAATTTTTCTATATGAAATCTAAAAATTAGTAATGCCTTTCCTGTCACATTTAAATGTAAATGTTGTCTTGTGTTTTTCAGAAGATGCTTATAAGACCCAGGTCAGGATTGACAATGAGCCAGCTTACTTGGACATCTTGGACACTGCTGGCCAGGTAGGTGATGTTCTTAAACCTCTCTGATCTCTGAGTTTATTTTATGCTTTAGCTTCAAATATATTTACCACAAAGGAGAAGATGACTTTATTCAAGCAGAAGAAGAATGAATTTGTGATAACAGTCAGGAATTAAATTTAAAAATAATCAACATTAAATGTGACCCATTACTAATTACCAACCAGAATATTTCCAAATTCCCTCAATTTTCTAAAAATAAAAGAGTCCATGTAGGTGTTATATTGCCAATGAAATTATAAAATTTAAAAATACTTTATTATTTTTCCTCAGGTTTACACAAAACTCTGACACAGATCCTGATGTGATAATAATTTCTATTAGAGAATTTTAGTGAATATAAAGGAAGATCTGCTTAGCAGATTTGCTCATGGAACTAAGGCTAAGGAGCCTGATGGAATAAGGGACATAACCAAGATTTAGTATGGTCTAATACGTTAGTTTGCAAACCTGTAGGGAAGAAGAAAATGAAGGAGGAGGAGGAGAAAGAGAAATAATTTTTTGTGATATAAAAATAGAACTAAAATACGACATCACAATTAGAAGTAAGTTGTGAGGAAAGGTGTAAGATTTAAAACATCTCCAAGTCCTAGATGTATTTTGAAGAAGCATGGATATTTTATTTAACTTCATACTTTCAAAATGATTGTGTTAAAAATATGAACTCATATATTAAGTGCTAGACATAAATCGTATAATTTGATGCAAGCACAGGAAAAAGAGAAGAAAAAATAAAAAGTTGTTAATACAATATAAGACAAAAAAGAAAGAATAAAAAGGTAACAAGGAAGTATAATAGATACATGTCAAAACATCAGAAATCAAAATTTAAAAATCTCTCCTAAAATAGGCAAATATCGTCAGTATCATATTGAACAAAAGAATAAAACTAACCTATATTTGAGTTAAAGGAGACGTAAGTGTACAGAAAGATGAAAAATCAAATAAGGTATTAAAAAGGTAGGCAAAAGTAGCCAAAGTCAAAGCAAGTATAAATGTATTAATATAAGGCAAATAGATGTTATGCAAAAATATTATTAAAGTGTAGAAGTGTCAGTTTGTAAAAAAAAGCTTCACAATATTCTAAAATTCTAATCTGTAATATTTAAGGCAAATGAAGAGAACTGTAAATCATTTACAAATAGAAAATTTTATATAGTAGAAAGTTTTAATGCACTTTTGTTGGTGTTAGTTTAAAAAGCTGTGTAGTTGTAGATTTGTAAACACATTTAACTTAAACAGAATACTGCAGTCATTACAAAAGTAAACATTGTTTCACATACACATCCTGTTTATAACTTTTTATTGATTTCAGATCAAAATGTAAATAATGTAGTCTGTAGTCTGTAAAACATTGATTATTTGATGTATATAGAATTTTTGGTTGTGGCTTAGAATGTGGTAAATTTTTATAAAATATTTAAGCAAGTCATTACCTCTTATGGGGGAAAGGGCAAAAGTTAAGAAAGGGGAGAAATACAAAGTAGATTTTATCTATACATGTAATGATTCATGCTCTATTAGAGTTCTGATTAAATATAGGAAATTATTAAGTTGAAGACCTACATCATATATACACAAATCTTCATTATATTATTTCCCTTTGTACTTAAAGATTTTCATTATTTTAAAACATTGTATTTTTTCATCACTTTATGTTACTAGTTTTAAAATATCTGCATAATTGGAATATTGATAGTGTACAAGCAACTAGAAATAGGTGATATCTTTCTATATTTATGAGTTATTTGAAGATTATTTGAAATCTATGTATTAACAGATGAATTTGCTTCTAGAAACATTTGGACAATGGACTTTTGGGGTTAGCACTGTTGAAGCTACTGGGAATATATAGAATGGAAAAATTATTTCAATTATTTGAAAGGGCTGTCTTATCTAAGAGGAAGTGTACTTGTTTTTAAGTGGAAACTAGAGATCTAATTGGAAGAACACTGAGTAGGTTAAATTTTACTCATGATAATAGAGGGTTTGTAGCAACTAAAATGCTCAAATAAAAAAATGGCTGCTCTGGGAAATAGCAAAATTGTGTTATTGGAAACACTCAACTAGAATTATGCTTTAGTAGAAAGTGAAATTTTCATTTATTGAATATTCATTCAGTCTACAGTATTTATGTAGACTTACTAGTCCCAAGTGTGGTGGCAATATAATGATGAATAGCCAATATATTTCTCCTTTCTATTGATGTAGACTTGGCTAGGTCACTGTTTAGTCCAATGGAATGCAGGCAGATGAGACAATCTGCTAGTCGTGGTCCAAGACCTTTAGAAGCATTAAGTGTACTTGTGCTACTTCTCAAGAAAAGGGAATACTGCAGATAGCCCTTGGTCCTCAGTGGTTGAGAAAACCTGTGAAAAGAACTAAACCCAACCCAAAGAAAGAAAGAAAGCCCAGTCTACCTACCCATGGAACAAATCTGCTACAGACACCACACAGATTTGTGAACTAGAAAAATCATGAACACTAGTTGCTTTAAGACACTAAGTTTGCGGTGGTTTGTCTTATAGCATTATTGTGGCAATAGCTGAGCAATACAGAATATTAATAGAACATTTTTAGTTACATATGGCTGGAGATGGAGAATCTTACCTCATCGTGGGTGAAGTGTGTAAGCGATGAGAGATAAATCTGAAATTCTATGCTCTAGTAATACTGAGAAACTGGCAAACATACAATTAAAAAGATAAAGCTATTACATGTTCATATCAATAAAATTTTTTAAAAGCTAATTTCAACTGCAGCCAAACATAGTCAGGAGTACATCAGGCAAAACAGACGGTGATATGTTGTTTTTCAAACCATTATTAAATCCTTCCATTCAAGGGGTGGTCTATACAGTTGATTTAACATAATTTATATTCTCTGTAGGGAACAGGAGAGAATACTGTTGAAATACTTTTAATTATATCACCTTGTTTTCTTTTGGTACTGTTAATTTTCAATGTATGTTGAAATTTACTATCCTTACAACAAATCCAGGAAGTAGATTGAAAAGCTATTATTAATGTCATCACCTAGAATTTGAGTAAAATGTTATACAAAGAAGTAAAGTGGGTGTTTTCTTGGTGGCATTATTGGAGGCCAAGTCCCAATGTGTTTCATGTTTGTGCTTTTAGGAGAGAACAAGTGATATATTTTTCTTGCCCATCGCAAGTTTCATGGCTGACACCCTATAACAAAAGACAGAGACATTAACAATAGATAAGCATAATTATTTATTTAACCAGAGCTTTACATAATGTGAGAGCTTTCCAAAAGGAAGACTCAAAGACCCAGGAAAAAATGTGTATTTTTATGTTCAGGTTTGATTAAGAATGAACAGACGTGTCAAGTATGATTGAATAAAAATGAATATAACCTAATATTAACCATTAGTAATGGTAATAAACCAAACCATTACCACACCATAAAGGATCAAAAATTCCTTTTGGCATTTTTGTGCAATATGCCTTTGCTCTGGGTATAGGACTGGATACCTGTCCCATGAGGGTCTTCAAAAGAGCAGGGGTGATAGAAGTTCAGACAGACCTTTCTGCTTTTGGGGTTTTCCGCATTTCCAAGGTACTATATTTTGGGGTAGCATGTCCTGCAGTTCATCACACTATACACATAATCTTGCAGTGCCACAATAATCCCATGGCATCACCAGATCTCAGATTATAAAGAAGTTGTACCCCAAGCATCTTTCCATCATTTAATTGTTTTAATACTTAACTCTTCCGCTACATGCTCATTAAGCCTATGATTGATGTCTTCCATTTGTTAAGAATTCTGTTTTAGGAAACAAACAAGCACAGCTTTGGAAAACTTAACTTATTAGAAAGAGTTTTTCTTGCAATGAGCTGAGAATGTCTTTATAGTTTCCATCTATTGGTTCCAGATCTATCTCCTGAAAAAAAAAATTACTCATTACATACATGGAAAATGCAAGGCTCGTAAAGGTAATGTGATTTATCTAAGATAGTACAGCAAATTCTTGAGTCAGCTGTGTCTACAATCCATTTACATTTCCACTCAAGCTCTTTCTTATTTCACTTTTTTATGGACTTAGTGTGTACCAAGAACTGCAATAGGTCAAGAAAATACAGAATGAAATAAAATTGAGGCTCTGTCTTCAAAATGCTTGAGGTTTGGGGAAGTGAAGATACACTAAATTAAAAATTGCAGCAAATTATGATAAGTACTATGGTAGAAGTGCACAAGTTTTGATACTGGGTTATCTTTGATATCTAAGGATCTAAATAAAAAGTTAAAGATAAGGTATTTTAAAGATAATTACAAGTTTAGGTGAAACTCTAGTAAAATATATGTAGTAAGTTTAATTATAAATGTATTGAATAATTCTCATTCTTATTAGAAGCAATAAAAGTAATTCTCCAAATACCTTCTTTTTTGTTGCTGTTGTTACTTTATTTATTTATCTTTTTTGGCATGCTAACATATCCAGTCAATTCCATGACCTAGGTCTTGCCCCATACCTGGCTTTGGACTGGATTAAGTCATTCTGGAACAATGGGAAAGAGTTGTAGTTTGGTATTAGGTTTAGTCCCTAACCAACTCTGCAGTCAAAGCAAGTCCTGTAGCCAATCTCGACCTAGTTTACTCATCTGGGAAATGAAGAAATTAGACTTGATCTCTAAAGTGTCTTCCAGATATAAAGCCCTGTGATTTCTGAATTACTACTAGCCTAATGTTTATATAATTCTTCTCTGAAAGCTTAAATTGCTTTTTAGCCACAAAAAATTTGTTTTTTCCTTTCTTCCCCAGTTTGTGGCTTATCTTTAAAGAGAATACTTTAGGACATTACCCCTTCTTTAAGGAATCCTATTATTCTACAAATGATTGTGGATATTTTAAGGTCCAAAAGAACAAAACTTGGGCTAGAATTGTTCCCAAACTGGAAATAAAGTTCCAAATCAAGAGCTTCTATTAGAATGATGTTTAGGACATTTCCTCACTACTTATATTCTAGAATCAATATATGTGTCCAAACTCTCTAGTCTGCTTTTACTATATTTTGATAGCTTTGATTATTTGATAGATGCTAACTAACTTACTAAGAGTCAATGCAAGCTATGTAGCATCAAAGTGAAAAGGTATGAGAAGGTAGGCTTTAAGAACATTCCCAATTTTCACATTTATGTATTATCCTTAGGATGTGAAACTGAAAAAGTGGAGAGATTTTTACTCTCCTTTTACTACCTCCTCCAATGTACTTCTCCTCACTGCTACCTACCCAACACTAGACTCTAATACAGGTATGCTGTAACTATAATCTTAAAATGTGTATTCCATTCACATACCTCTTAAATCACTCCATGCTGGTATTACGTAGTCCATCTAGAAGTAAGGCACATTTTTAAAAACTCTAGAAATAAGGTTTAACCTGAAGGACTTGCCATATAGTCAGAAATATATGAGGAAAAGGTAAAAGAAAACTTGAAAAATAACATTTAAAAATATAGCCAGATATTTAAATAACATTTAAAAATATAGCCAGATATAGCCAGATATTTAAGTACAAACTGATTTCATAAGCATTTGTCATTAGGATAATCAACAAATGCCGATCTAGCTTTAACTATGAGAAGACAGAGTATGTTTACAACTATACTCACATCTCAAATTGATAGAGCTAGGCATACCCTTTGATCTTGGGGAAAATGGGCCAAGTTCATTGTGATCCATTGTTTTGGCTCTGAGATGCTTGAAAACAATTCACTATTAACATTACTAGAAATAGGATTACCATGAATCCTGATTTTCCCAGGACATTCCAAGTTAGTATCTCCTGTTGTATAGCAATTAATGCTTGTTAATTCTTTTGGTGGCATTGCATTTCATTCGAAAGTGTTCCAGTTTGAATTAATTTATATAGTCATCCAAACCACAAACTAGTAGCTCTCCTCCAGTACAGTGGCTCTGTACAGTACATGGCTATAAAACCAATGGTGATTAAACATGCAAACTGGAAAAGTCAGTCACTGTACTGAACAAGACCAGAAAATAGAAACCAAATAAAAATGATTTTAGTAGCCCAAGCAAATGTCCAAAAAATCCATAAAATAAAATTCATATATTGTTTATAAACTCTTTCACGACAAGGGAGTCTATCATGTTCTCATTCTGAGTCCATTTGATACTAGTGTCAGATATAACATGCTGATTACCTAGTTTTATTTTGTTTATAATTTTTAGAGCTAAAACTGGGTTTCTAGAAGCAAATATTTTAATAGTAAAATAAACTGACAACTTACAGAAAAAGATGAAATTATTTTAAAATGTAAGACAAAACTTAAAAATTATTTTATAAATATGTAAATCTGGGACAATTTGCTCTAAAGTCAAGCAGCCAGGTATAATAATAATATTAATAAATAACATGATTACACTCTCAATATATTACAAATTATGATTTGGATTTTTTTGCTAAAGAAGGCACAAAGTATGAAATTTTAGAAAAAAACTTTTACAAGATGACCATTTCCACAGTATGTTTTAAGGGTAAATATCTCTATTGACTCAGGAAAAAAAAATTACCTAGACCATCAACTCTGGAAGATTTACAAAAGATTTATGGAATCCAATTACAAAGTTCTTAGTATTTCCCTGTATTTAAGAGGCAACTATGTTTCCTCTTATATGTTGTCATATATATATGTATATATACACATATGTATGTATATATACATATACATATACTATGTATATATGTATATACATAGACATATATACATGTATACGTATATATGTGTACATATGTCTATATATGTATATATATTTCTGTATGTGTCTATCTCACATTCTCAACATGATTAATTGAACATCCACAGATTTATAATGCTGACTATTTCATTTTGATACAAAAGAAATAAAATTACGGTAGTCCCTGACTTCGGAGAACTTACACTTTGATTTTTGTACATATTAAGAAAGAATTTAGACTTAAAACTGAAGAAAGAAATATCAAATTTCATTACTACATATTTTATCATATCACCTCTTTAACTTTCACAAATAGTGAATGTTTTTACCAAAATATGCTTTAAGCACCTAATTGCTCATCAGTGTGATATGTAGAACATTTAGATTTATATTTATCATTTATATTTTTAGCTAAAACTTGGCAATTTCAAGACTAAATTTGCCAAATTAAAAAAACATTATACTTGGCATAAAAGAACTACATAAAATGACTACCAAGATTGCCTAAAGTATACTTTTGATAGAAATCGCTGAGAAACAAAATGTTATTCAATGATCTCATCATTTCTTAGCTTACTGGTCACCATTAATTCAAAGCATTTCCTTCAATATTTCATTTTTGTGTTGGACGGTGACAGAACTTTGTATCCTATAATCACTGCTGGGCCACTGTGCCAACAGAAATTTCACTAAGGATAGTTCTTGGCAGAAACTCTGAAGTCAGTTTACAAAGGTTTCCACTTAATATCCATGAAAATTTCTATCATTATGAATATCAAAAATTAGAAGAAGCTTCAGGAGGTCACATATTTCAGTCTCTTTGGTTTACAAATAAAGACACTGGGACTCAGAAAAGTGGCTTATCCAAGGTCACATGGCTTCTGAATGCCAAACTGGAGTGATCGATCGTAGCATTATGCTCTTGAATCATTTCTGAAATCCTACAGTGATATGGCTGTATTACCTCTTCTAAAAGCTGTCTCTGTGAAGGTGAATACGACTGGACTGAGTGGTAGTGCTTGCTATTAACGTGTCACTTTTTGAGAATATCAGTGATATAATTAAAAGACACCTAGTTGAAAACTTTGAACAATGAATCAAATACTCAGGTTGGTAAAATCGTGGGAGAATTCTGGAAAAAAAAAAAACCATCAGTACAAATGTTTGTTTACCACTGTATTTTAATATTTTTGTAGTTCTTTACATCCTTCATAATATTTTGTACAAAAAGTTTTATCTTCCCTAATTCTAAACATGAGGGCTATTTGTTTTCAGCTTCTCCTTGATTTACACGGTCCATATATTGATCAATTGGGAAAGAATTTAGATTATATAAATGAATGACAATATTGCATTCTATTTGGTATCTATATGAACGATCAAATTAGTGAGGACGTTAGCTTTAGCCCATACCGCTTGCCATAACTACGGTACAGTTGTGTCATGAAGCAGAGGCACAGTTAAGAATAAGATTTAATAAAAACGAACGAAACATATAGATCATACGACCTATTTTTTTCCACATCTGACTCAAATGGGATGTGTAGCATTAGGTAAGACAAAATATTTATTGTGTCTGTGATTCACTTTCTTCCCATTTTTAAAACAAAGAGTTAAATGTTATTTGAAGGAATTTGTGCTCTAACATTGTATCATGATCAAAACTGGTTTGTTCATTCATTTAACAGTGAACTATTCAGTATTGGACATGGATTATGTTCTCTGAACGTTACTAATAGCTATGACAGATTCAAACAAATTTAAACATTTGTTCCTGCCTTCATGAAATTTGCAACTTAGCCAAGATGTACCAGTTAAGAGAAAATGTCATTAATGTGTTGTTAAGGTAGCTCTCAGTTAAGTTTTAAGAATGAGAATCAACTGTTTTTGTTCAAGCAAAATGGTAACCAGAGAAAGATAAATCAGGAGGGCTTCTCCCAAAAAACTTAATATCTCTGAAGAAGTATATTTATACGTGCAACCTCCAAAATACTAGTCTATGAAAAGAAAAACACATGAATAGTGATGGCTACCATTACAAGTCTTTTAGGAACGGGACATTGTCAGTCAGCAAAAATGACGAGACACATCTCAATCATTTTAGGAGGTTTATTAGCCAAAGTTAAGGATGCACACTGAGGAGACAGGTTTATGACTTTCTCTGAAGATGATTTTTGAGGGCTTCAAATTTAAAGGGGAAAGGGCAAGATATTGAGAAGTATGCAATTTTTATATGAGTGGGGGTAGAAAAACATAGTCGTTCACGCCTTTGTTTGGCTCAGTAGTGAATCTGTATTTTTACATTAGATAACAGACAAAATTGGGCAGGGGAACAATCAAATATGCATTTGTGTCAGGTGGGGATGGAGTAGTGACTGCACCTGTCAAGACAAGCTATCAATTTACATGGCCATGGTAAAATTTTAACACAAACACTTTAGGGTAAAGATCTTGGAGCTCACTAGGAATTTCCTTGTGGGCAAAATACGGGGGAGGCATGTAGCTTTTTATCTTGTAGCTGTCTTATTGAGAAACCAAAATGGGGAGGAAGGTTTGCGTGGCCCAGTTCCCAGTTTAACTTTTCCCTTTGGCTTAATGAGTTTGAGGTCCCAAGATTGATTGCTTTTATTATTTATTTATTTATTTATTTATTTATTTATTTATTGAGATAAATAGCGACGGCATCTCAGCCTGTCACCCAGGCTGGAGTGCAATGGCACGTTCTCGGTTCACTGCAACCTCCGCCTCCCAGGTTCAAGCAATTATTCTGCCTCACCTTCCCAAGTAGCTGGAATTACAGGTGCTCATCACCACGCCCGGCAATTTTTTTGTATCTTTAGTGGAGACAGGGTTTCACCATGTTGGCCAGGCTGGTCTCGAACTCCTGACCTCCTGATCCACCCACCTCAACCTCCCAAAGTGCTGGGATTACAGGCATGAGTCACCACGCCTGGCCTATTATTATTTTTTAATACAGATTCTCACTCTGTCATCCAGGCTGGAGTGCAGTGGCCTGACATCACCTCACTGCACCCTCCACCTCCTGGGTTCAAGTGATTGTCCTGCCCCAGTTTCCCCAGTAGCTGGGATTACAGGCGCCTGCCACCATGTTCAACTAATTTTTGTATTTTTTTAGTAGAGATGGGGTTTCACCATGTTGGCCAGGCTGATTTCAAACTCCAGACCACAAGCGATCAGCCCTCCTTGGCCTCTCAAAGTGCAGGGATTACAGGTGTGAGCCACTGTGCCCGGCCAGGATTTATTTCCCTTTCACAACATTTTGATCACAAAGCCAAAGAAAGATATTATAAAAACTTTTCCTTCTTTTTTTCCCATGAATATAGCAATATTATGATATTAAAACTTGTTTCTCTGTTCTTTGGGAAATATAGTCAAAGAGTAAGAGGGATTCCTCAAGCCTTGAATGAGTTCCAAGAACCCAGTTTTCCATTTATTTGCTTCTAAATATTGTCTTGACCCTTCATGGATTTCCAGATATACTGGATGTTCCCATGTCACTGTCTATGCCTGGGGTCTTGCTAAGCTATACTGTAGGTGATAATTATAACTATAATATAGGTGTAGCTTAATTAGGTAACTTTTTTCAATCAATTGCAGAAGAAAATTATATATACTGGGTTTTTCTGGTTCAAGAATATTGGTAAGCTTATTTTCTATTAAACCTATTCTTATTCCTAAGAATCTTCGAAGGCCCTGGAAAATAAGTATGTTGCATTTCATCTGAAAATCAGGAAAAAATGGTATTTGGGGAACCAAATCTCTCCATTAGAAATCGATTCTGCAATGAAGAAGCAGAGATGCTTAAATGCTCCTATTCAAGGAACGTGGATTATTCCTTGCAACATGGATAGGTAAATAGCATGCTGATTTTGACTTTAACGAGCAACTGGAGACACACTGTGACCAAAAGAGTTGGAAAATGTATTGTCCCAGAGCCTTTAAGTGCCCTCAAAAGTAAGTAAAAATGTCTTCTGATCAATAGAATTTGACGAGGAGCCACTTTATATAGGGTTGTTCCAGAGACCATTTGTTAAGTTTATTTGTATACTAGCATCCTGTGAATTCTGAGTTATATTTAATGCAAATGATAACGATAATGACCATCTCATTCAGAGACTACTCACAGAAAGAGGGGGTATCTGTTAGTATGATGGTTTGAAACTGAATGGAGTCCCTCCACTAAGCTAATAAGTATCTTTGATATCACTAAGAAATCAAAAGACAGATTTTTCCTGCCAGACTCCTAAGCCAAAAATGTTGCATCCTGCTTTCTCCTTTGAAGCAAAACTGTTTGACTCTCAAAGCCTGTTCAGATAAACACACTTTCATTCCCTAAACACACGTCTGTGAGTGGCTCTGGCAGTTATGTAGGATATTTCAGCTTATTATCTGAGAATGCTATTTTCTCATCTTGAATCAATTCAAGTTTCAAATGAAAGTTAAAATATAATCTTATCTAATGGGAATTAAAAATGCATTTTCATCGGCAATATTTTAATGGGCTTATAAACTGATGCCCTCAAAGGATAAAAATAGTTTTAAAACCATTTTAAATGGGCTTCCTCTTCCCATTTTTTAAATTGTTTTCTCATTTTTCCTGCTATAATACAGAAAAGCTCCATTTATAGTAAAATGCAAAGTGTTATTACTTTTATTTGCAGATATGCAACTTTGATTTTAAAATAAAGTTGCTATCCCAGGAAATCCAAAGTTCTTTCTGGTGGAATGATTGACTATTTTGTATCAGGCAGATTTCATGTGTGAGTATGGTAGTAGTCTGCTTTCATAGTTACCAGTGCTTTCACCCCTAAACATTTCTCTCATTTATTCTCACATCTGAAATTTACAGAAAAGATGTTGTGTTATGGAGCAATAAAAAATAGGCAAGACACAGGTGAGATAGGTGAGGTACAGCCAAACATCATTTTCTCACTAAACTACAGAAAGTCAATAAAACCAATATATTTATAACGACTCTACGAACTGTGCCATGTAAAATGTGTACTCTCACTCTCCTCTGAGAGAATACCGCTTTGGGAGGTATTTCCACTAATTGATGTTAGAATGCCAGATGACTCCATGTTAGTAGTTGTGGTGGTTAAAGTATTGCTGTTTTCATATGGCTCTGATGAGACCATAGAAAATGTAGCCTAAATAGCAACACACCCAGTGGCTCAAGGGATATGATTATAAAATTTAACTGTGAAGTCTACTCACTAATATGGGTCACACATCTTCACAATGGATCAATGTGATTATTTTACTACTGCACAGCTGTTCTCTTGACTTGTTCTTTAGGTGCCATGTATACTCCTACCTTGATTTTACACTCTAGTTCAGAGAAATGTGTGGTTACAAGTGAAAGCCAGTTATCAGAGGATAGTATTAGAGTAAGCTTGGTTGAATAGCTCTAGCTGAGTCTTGATAAGAGTTCACAGTCTGAGTGTAATCCTATTCGGAATTCAGTACTCCTGTGTTAAACCTGAGTTGATGCGTCCTGCAATAAGTTGTCCAGCTTTGCTGTCCAATCTTTGTCAAAGCTCTACTTCTGGGGTAACCGGTAACAACTTTAGTAGTATTTCTAATCAGATATTTATTAAACTCAGAGATGAAAAGACAATGTAGAATTTGTGTCACTTCAGAAAAAAACTGAAGTTGTTGGATGGCTTTTACAGTAGAAGATTAGGATACCTATTAGCTGGGTGTATAGTGACTATAACATTTATTATTTTCTACTTTTTATTCTTTTATGTACAAACCTTGTAAATCAGAATGACTTTTAAAATAATCCCCCTCTGTTTATCACAGATATAATAGTTTTGAAATGCGCCACCACATTCTTAATTTTACAAAGTAGACACTCCAAGACACAAGGGGGAATATTATAAACATAAATAATAGGCTGGACGCGGTGCTCACACCTGTAATCCCAGCACTTTGGGAGGCCAAGGCGGAAGGATCATGAGGTCAGGAGATCGAGACCATCCTGGCTAACACAGTGAAACACCGTCTCTACTAAAAATACAAAAAAATTAAATGGGCGTGGTGGCGGGCGCCGGTAGTTCCAGCTACTCGGGAGGCTGAGGCAGGAGAATGGCGTGAACCCAGGAGGCGGCTTGCAGTGACCCGAGAACGCGCCACAGCACTCCAGCCTGGGCAATGGAGCGAGACTCCGTCTCAAAAGAAAAACAAAAACAAACAAACAAAAACATTGGCAGGATCACAATCCTCAAAGAATTGCTTCCAAATCTTCTCAAGTTTACATGCTCTGTAGAGGTTTTGACCATGAAAATATGTTTCTAATGTTAGGTAATGTAGACTTCTGTGACAATTCCTTAATTCTCTTCTAAGATGGTGCTGAGAAAAGTAGCCCTTTATGAAGATCCTGTGTCTTTAGGAATGAAGGACAAAAAGGTGAAGTTTGAACAGTGCTAAGACATTTCAATTACTCTACAGAGGTGAAATTTCTGACTATTTGTAATTGACGATACAATTTACTTTTTAAAAATGTCCTCTTTTACCTCAGTATTTGTTTGGTAGTGTTACATAATCTCATTCATCTTTTCTTCCAACTTTACCTATACTAAGTTTACTTCAGTTAAGAGGTACAAACTCGTGGCTTCTCCACATGCCTGGTTATCTCCCTAGTCGTCATCTCAGAAATATCTCAAGTTTAGGCACATAATAAATGGGTGCATTATTTTACATACGCTATGATGTCCTCACCAGGCTGTTGATCCCCTATGGGACAGATAAGCCTCTAAGCAATGGTTCATAGTGCAATTAAATTATGAACTTTTATTAATGCTACAGTTTTATCATGTGGATTAGTCTAAATGGAGTACAGTGGCTTAAATCTGACAAATGACTTGTCCCCAGAGCCTGTTAGGAGAAGAGTAACATACTAGCCTGGGCCCTCCATTCCGTTTACTTCAAAATTGAATGAAAGTCTCTTAACATGTAAATTCCAAAAAGGAGAATGATAAATGAAAATTTTCAATTAGTGAGAAAACTGTCTTTTTAAAGTTAGTATCTGTTTAGGATCTAGAATGGAAGATGTAACTGTTTAATTGTAGAATTTAGGAGTATTAGTATAATACGTGTTAAACTTATCATTATATATACTGTAATTCCTGAACTCAGTAAATAAATTTTACTCTAATTTGTTAAAGAAGTCTTATAAGAAAGCATTTTTGTTGTCTTAAAATGACTGTTTTAATATTGGCAGTGTCCCTACAGTTTTTAGCTCTGGCAATTAAAATGTCAAATAATAGGACTTCAAATTATTTTGTAAGCAGTAAAAATAGTTAATATAGTCGGAAAACGTTTATTAGGAGCATATGATGTTTACATATGAAGCTGGACACAAGAAAGTGTAGGAACAAGGCAGAGATGGAGTCCCTTCATGAAGCGTGGTCTAGTGCAAAAGACAAATGTAAAACTAAGCTATTGTATACAATTGAAACTGTGCACAGGGAACCTGGCATAGTATGGAAGGTTAAGGTCAATGAAGGCTTTAAGACATGATCTTGAGTTCAGGAGGCAGATAGGGGAGGAAATAAAAACTATTGCTGGTATGAAAACTGACATATGGATACGTCTGTAGCAGGAGAGAGGATACCAAGTTTGTAAATTGAGAGATTCCCGGTACTGCTCAGACAGGGAGCGTGTGGGGGACCATGTGCCAAAATAGGGCTAAGCAGGTCAGTCTAATTATACCAAGCCAGGTTAATCAGTCTGAATTTTGTTCCAGGAGTAATGAGATGTCATTGATGGAGAGTAATAAAGTGGGGTTGTCTTTTTAAATGTTCACCCTGGAATAGTATAGAGAAAGAACTGTAAGGAGACAATACATGTAGGAAGATCATTAAAACGCCTTTACAGAATTTCAAGCAAAGGGTGGTAGTCTGGCTCTGTGAATGAATGGACAGGGGGGCACATTCCAGAGTCATTTCAGATGTAGAGATAGGATTTAGGGAAATGTTCAGGAGTTGCACTTGGCAATATTGATGGTCTGGACATGGCCTGACATTTTAGTATTTTTCATGATCAAATTATATATTATATTTGATCATTCTTTTGCCTCTTCCCAACAGATTCCTGTCGAGCTTGTCCGCATCTCCTTATTTTGTTATTACAAACATTGTTCCCTGAATTTCAAAAGCACCCCTAGTTTATGTCCCATTACTATGAAGTGTATTATCATATTAGCTAATTCGCGGCTGCCTGAAGCTTCTATACTAATCAGAATTGATAATCATTCTTATCCCAGTACCTAGAGCCAGCTGGAAGGACATTTCTAGCTGCTGAATGCATATGTAGGCACCAGAAGGGTACACATCTTTTTTTTATATAGTCAACAATTTTTTATATATTTTGTAACATAACAGATCAAGACTCTACATTTTATATAGAACAATAGATAATAATTGCTTGGATGCTAATGCAAAATTACATTTTAAAACAGAAATCTATAGCAAATTTATAAACTTTGGATATTTTCAAACTGCTGATCTTGAAATAGTCTTGATAAGAGACCAATTTTTATAGACTGTTTCTTGCCTTGCAAAGGTGAGCATTCCATGGCTTCCTAAGCCTGTGATAGAATACCTCACTCTGTTCTTATCAGCTCTTACAGTAGGAACTCTTTTAACCAGCCTCCTCTTTAACTCACCCACCAGGTTAACCAGTGGTCCCCGCTTCCTCTCAAAATCTTAATGATCAATGTCTCAAATTTTCTAAATCCTGCCGGCAAGATTGCACTCTGCTATACCTGAACTGAAGCTCTCTCCAACATGTTTACGAAGAGTCAGTAATGTTTTCTTCCAAACCAGTTTATACCAGTTGTACATAATTTTTAAGTAAATTATTATGAATGAATGAATCAATTAATTAGTTAATTAATTTTTCGAGAAGAAGTCTCACTCTGTTGCCTAGGCTGGAGTGCAGTGGCACAATCTCAGCTCACTGCAACCTCCGCCTCCTGGATTCAAGCGATTCTCCTGCGTCGCCTTCCCAAGTAGCTGGTATTACAGGTGCGCGCCACCACGCCGGGCTAATTGTTGCATTTTTAGTAGAGATAGGGTTTTGCCTTGTTGACCAGGCTGGTCTTGAACTCCTGACCTCAAGTGATCCACCTGCTTCGACCTCCCAAATTGCTGGGATTACAGGAACTATTTAATTTACGTAAATTGCATGAACTGATAAATTACCGTTAGAAGAGAGTCAACATGCAGACCAAGTTGAGTGATTTGAAATGGTATGTTAACCATGAGTCTCACCTCTCTCTCCTCCCAAATTATTGTTGCAACAGGGATTGGCAAGACAGTTTAAAATTTGTCATTTAAAAATCTATAATTCTGAATTCTTATAGATTCTAGACTCTAAAGTGTGTTAAATTCTTGTTCTACTTTAATGGTATCAAAATTTAAAACACGAAGGATGCATTATGGATATTTTGTGCAAAAATATAACTCCATTTGGCAGACTTGTTTCCAAAAGGGAGTGTGTTGGCTCACCATCAAAGATTTGAAACTGAATATACATTTGTGTTTTAAGTGAATATGTAATGCCTAATGTATGTATCATTTAAAACTATTCCACTTTTTAACTGATGGTGATTAATAGTATGAGGTCAGGTCTGGTTTTTCTGTTGTCTCTAAGAGGCCTTTGCCATAGAACAGCCCAGACACCAAACAGTCTTTGCCTGAATTATCATTAAACATTTTGTCCTTTCTATTTTGACTTTCCTGGGCTAGACTTTGGCTTCCTTGTGTTCTAACAGTCTCCTGTTTATCTCCTACCAATGGACTCCTCTCCACCTTGTTCTCATCTCCTCTCTTAGCAGCTTTCTGGGACATCAGGATGCAATTATAATTTGTGAAACATATCAGGATCAAACCTTTCACCTCTGCCTCACACTGCCTATTGCAAGTTGTGAGACATTGAGTACATCTGAGTGTTTTGGTTGTAATTACTCTGCTAGGTAACAAGAGAGTAATAACTGAGACAACACGATGTGCAAGCTAACCCACATCTAAGAGACTGCTTCCTGCTGCCCATTGATGGTACTGCTCCTTAGAATAATTAAAACAGGCAATTTGACCACAGATGCATTTCTCTTGTTAATCATCAGGTCATTAGACTTAATAAGATCAATCTGTGATTAGATTCACCGTCTCTCAAACCGATGAAATGGAGCAGAGAGGAAATCAAATTTCAAGTACATGTTTCATTTATCTCTAACCTTCATCTCATTCCACAAAGCCCAAATAGTCCATGGAGGTTACAGATACACTATCTCCATACCTAAGTGATCAAAGATTTAGCAGAATGACAGCAAAGGAGGACACAGAGAGAATAAAAAGGACTTATTTAGCAATCAGCACTTATTCCTGGGGCACTGAGCAAGAGTTGGCTAGATTATTGGGGGTTTGACCTATTTCTTTTAATCATGAGCATCCTCTAGCAGAGATGTGGAGTGTGGGTAGAGATTAGCATTGCTCTTATGGTGCTAAGGGAGGTAGTTCTATCCTTGGATGTTAAGAATCACTTCAGAACTCAGAGTAAACCCAAACCTTCTGATCCTCCAGCGACTCAGTCTTTACCTGAATTTTCTGCAAAGAGAGGGTTCCTTTTGTAGTGGTCTCAATCTTAGCTGCATACTTGAATCACCTAGGGTAGCTTTTAAGCACCCCGAGGTGATTAATCTTGAAAACATTATGCTAAGTGAAAGAAGACAGATGCAAAAGACTACATACAGATGCAAAAGAAATTACATCCAAAAAGACTAAATGAATTTTCCAGAATAGGTAAATTCATACAGAGTATTTACAGTCTCACAGTGGTTGCCAGGAGTTGGAAAGAGGAAACAAGGAATACATTTGAGATTTCTTTTCAGAGTGAAGTAAATGTTCTGGACTTAGTGGTGATAATTGCACAATTTGTGAATACAGTAAAAACCTGAACAGCACACTTCAAATGGTGAGTTTTCTGTTATATGAATTAAATCTCAATAAAAAGGACAATTATAATTAAAAACATCATGAGTATCAGGCTACTTCAAACAAATTACATCAGAATACTTGGGGTAGAGACTCAGGCATATAACCAGAGAATAAGATCTTAGCGTCTGCTCTGATATTGACTCGCTATTTCTCATGGAAAGTCATGAAATCATAAAACGTCAGAAGGGGAGGGCCCTTGTGACCCTTTTGTTTAAGTCCTAACCTGACAGTACCCTCTTTAAAACTAAGTGGAGAGAGTGTTGGGACATCTTCAACACCAAAGCAAGGCCAGTTCATAATCAAACCACTGTTCTTCATGTGCCACCTCGGTCAGCTGGCTTCTGCCTTCATATCAGTCTGGTATCATTTGTGTGTTTGGTTTGTTATCCTACTCCTCTGCCTGTAAATATTGTATCTGAATCCTTGGACTCTCTGGTGTCTGCTCTTCTGCATACAATTTGGTTTCCAACAGCAATAACTCTTGGCTGAAATGACAACAGTACTATTGAACAATTTCAATCTATGGTTACAGCTCTTGTGGTCACAGTTTTGAAACAGCTTGAATTATCATGGTCAACTATTTTTGCTGATCATTTAATTACTGCTTATCTGACTTCCTCAGAAATATATTATAAAATGACCTCATGTGTTCTCCCCTGGCCTCCTCATATCTTCATGGAGACACCAGTGTGTCCTCCTGACCTCCCAAAGCTTCACATAGCTTGTCTGATATAAAATACTTTGAAATGCCCAACAACACAAGTATTGTTAAGCAAACATACAGCCTATTGCTTTCCCAGTTATTGTGACCTGAATCTGCTATGCAGAGAAGGAAAAGTAATAATTGAGAACAGTAAGAGAGGTAGTAAATGTAAAGTGACATATTTTTGAAAGGATAAAGCTGAGGAGAAAGATAATAGAAGTCTTTAAATTAATGAAGATAATAGAGGCAAAATATGTATAGAGATTCACATCTGTCCTTTTAAAATAAGGAAGGTGACAATAATCATTGCTCCATCATCCCATGATGGAAATTTACTATAGAAATGCTTTTGTGGTGGGTAGAACATAGAGAAAGCACCAATTCACTGTATGGGCTGGAGATCAGGGACATAAGCATGCACTGAGAAAATCATCTAAAGGCCGTGTTGTACGTACAAATCTCATTAAGACTTTAAAAAATTTAAAAAAAAAAGAAAATAAAAATTCAAAACTTTTCCAGCTTCAAGCAAGTAAGAGATGGCTCAAAAAACTAAAATCTGATCAAGTCTACATTATATGGAGCTTGTGAGGCTGTCTGTCTTGAATAAGGAAGAACGTGTTTCAGAAGGATCATGGACTAGATCAAATTGATTACTCTTTATTTTCTTTTGGAAGGTGATACCATCATCTATTTTTGCCATTACTTTTAATGGAAAAAACAGCAATTACATTTGCCACAACCTAATGTATTTACAGTCTTTTTTTTTTTTTTTTTTCTTTTGAGTTGGAATTTTGCTCTTGTTGCCTAGGCTGGAGTGCAATGGAGCAGTCTAGGCTCACTGCAACCTCTGTCTTGCAGGTTCAAGGGATTCTCCTGCTTCAGTCTCCCAAGTAGCCGGGATTACAGGTGCCACCACCATGCCGGGCTAATTTTTGCATTTTTAGTAGAGACAGGGTTTCACCATGTTGGCCAGGCTGGTCTCAAACTCCTGACCTCAAGTGACCCGTCCGCCTCAACCTCCCAAAGTGCTAGGATTACATGAGCCACTGTGCCCAATGTACTATATTTTAAAATATACACTGCTACTTTTATTGATTTTTCTGCTTTTATACTCTTCTCTGTGAGATATTTTTCTTGCAACCTCAGACACTTCAGGAGCATAAACCCTACAATTTGCAGAAATATCCTCTTCAGCAAACTTGTTTCTTTTCAAGTTTTAGATGAGAAATGGTATTCATTCTAGAAGATAAGAAAAGCCTGAGATCTCAGCTCAGCCTGGAGCATAATAGTTGGAAAGGCTCTCTAGATATTATCTAGTCTCTACTGTTATTCTAAAGTAGTTTATTTTAAAATCCCACACTTCTTTTAAACATTTATTTATAAAAATAATAACTGAAATATTTTAAGAATAGCATTGGGCATCACAACTAAATTTGAAAGAACTTTTCTGGGGAAAGCAACTGGGAAATATCCCAAGCTTCAACAGTGTTGTTGGTTCCTATTATTCTTTTAAGCATCCTTGCCCCTAATAGGCCAGAATCGGTAGGTCATGGGAATCATACTACCACTGGCTCGTCTACAAAGGCCTCCTACAGTTTTATAATGTCCTCTTTGTTCTCCCATAGTCCCAAAGCAACAGCTGTTCCTGGCCTTACCTCTGTATCGCTCACTTTTAGGGTGCCACTGAGATGGCTCATTTTCTCCATCAAATATTTTTCCTTTCTAATCATTGATTCTTAGTATTCCTTTAAAATAAGTCAGTATCATAATAAAAGATAAGGTTTTAGGAGAAATTTTAAAAGTATGTCTTAATAGTGTACAGTGACTTAGAAACAAACATGGCAGAATGTCAGCATATGTCTCTTTTCTCTCTTTTAAAACATATTAAAATGATCTGAAAATACTAAAATTTTCATAATCACAAAGACAAAAAGAGAAGACAATGGATGAGAGATTGCTACACATTATGGGAAGAAACAAAATAAACAAATGAATGAGACTGATTTTGCAAATTGAAGAAAACTACAATGTAGGTTTCTGCAGAGGAAGATAACAATGAAAAAAAAAACGTGATTTATTCTGTCGATTTTCTGGGAAAGCTGAGAAAGGATGGTATAATACGAAAAAAAAAAAAATAACCCACCTCAGGAGTATAAAACTGTAAAGAAAAGAAAGAGAAGATAAGCAAAAAAATGCGGAATAATGTTTACCTCAAGAATACAAGCCTTATTCTCAGTGATAGATATACAGGAAATTCTAATAGCTCTAGTAATATTTTATTTCTAAAGCTGGTGGTGGCCTAAATTATTCTTTATACATTATATATATCTGAATGTGTACATATGTGGCATATATATTTTTGTATTTAATACAATTGGAAATTTTTTTTACTTGTAGTATCATTTATTTTCTTTATTAAACCATATTATTGAAGTATGATTGACATATAAAAAGCTGTATAGTATACATCTGTGAAACCATCAACACAATCTATGCCATAAACATACTCATCACCTCCAGAAATTTCCTTCCACACCCTTTTTTTAGGGGGGATAAAAACACTTAATGTAAAATGTACCCTCTCAGAAAAATTTCCAGTATGCAATACAGTATCACTAACTATAGTCACTATACTATACAGTAGATCCCTAGGCTTTATTAATGATGTACAGTTGAAGCTTTGTACCTTTTGACTAATAATCTCCATTTCCTCTTTTCTCCAGCCCCTGGAAACCACCATTTTACTTTCTGCTTCTATAAAGTTTGACGATTTCAGATTCCTCACATAAGTGGTATCACATGGTATTTGTTCTGGGTCTGGCGTATTTCACTTAGTATAATGTCCTCAATGTTCATCCATAGTGTTATAAATGGCAGGATTTCCTTCCTTTTGAAGGCTGAATAATACTCCAGTGTGATATGGTTTGGCCATGTCCCCACCCAAATCTCATCTTGAATTGAAGCTCCCATAATACCCATGTGCCATGGGAGGGAACCAGTAAGAGGTAATTGAATCATGGGGGTGGGTCTTTTCCATGCTGTTCTTGTGATAGTGAATAAATCTTAGGAGATCCAATGGTTTTATAAAGGGGGAATTCCCCTACACAAACTCTCTTGCCTGCCACCATGTAAGACATGACTTTGCTCCTCATTTGCCTTTAGCCATGATTGTGAGACCTCCCTAGCCATGTGGAACTGTGAGTCAATTAAACCTCTTTCCTTTATAAATTACCTAGTCTCAGGGAAGTCTTTATTAACAGCATGAGAACAGACTAATACAAAGTGTATGTATATAAACGACATTTCCTATTTGCATTATTCCATGAATGGACATTTAGTAGAAGCATTATTTACAGTCCATGTCATGGCTATTGTAAATAATGCTGCAATGAATATGGGAGTGCAAATATCTCTTTGAGATCCTGATTTCAATTCTATTGGTTAAATACTCAGAAGTGGAATTACTGGATCATATAATGTTTATATATATACACATATTTTCTTTTTTAACTTTTATTTTAGATTCAGTGGGTACATGTGCAGGTTTATTACCTGTGTATATTATGTGATGCTGAGGTTTGGGATATGAATGATCCCATCACCCAGGTACAGAGAATAGTATCCAACTGTTAGTTTTCAATGCTTACCCCCGTCCATCCCTCCTCTTTTAGCCGTCCCTGGTATATATTGTTGGTATCATTATGTCCAGGAGTACTTGATGTTTAGCTCTCACTTATAAGTGAGAACATACGGTTTGGTTTTCTGTTCCTGTGTTAATTTGCTTAGGATAATGGCCTCCAGCTGCACCCTTGTTGCTGCAAAGGACATGATTTCGTTCATTTTTATGTCTGCATAATATTCCATGGTATATATACACTACATTTTCTACATTTTCTTTATTCATTACACCACTGATGGGTACCTAGGTTGATTCCATGACTTTTTGATATTGTGAATAATGCTATGATGAACATGCAAGGGTATGTGTCTTTTTGGTAGAATGATTTGTTTCCTTTTGATATATACCCAATAATGGGATTTCTGCGTCAAATGGTAGTTCTATATTAAGTTCTCTTAGAAATCTTCAAAGGACTTTCCTCAGTGGCTGAACTAATTTTCTTTCCCACCAGTAGGGTGTAAGTGTTCCCCCTTTCTCTGTAGCCTCTGCAGCCTCTGTTATTTTTTTGACTTTTTAATAATAGCCATTCTGACTGTTGTGAGACGGTATCTCATTGTGGTTTGCATTTCTCTGATAATCATCATTTCTCTGATGATGAGTGATGTGGAGCATTTTTTTCACGTGCTCCACAAGTTTGGGGACCACTTCTATAACTTTTTTAAAAAAAGTCTGTTCATGTCTTTTGCCCATTTTAAAAAATTGAGTTATTTGTTTTTTGCTTGTTTGAGTTATTTAAGTTTTTTATAGATTCTGGATATTTAGACCTTTGTCAGATGCATAGTTTGTGAATATTTTCTCCCGTTCTATAAGTTGTCTGTTTGCTCTATTGAAAGTTTCTTTTGCTGTGCAGAAGCTCTTTAGTTTAGTCAGTTCCTACTTGTCATTTTTTGTTTTAGTTGCAATTGCTTTGGGGACTTAGTCATAAATTATTTCCCAAAGTCTATGTCCAGAATGGTGTTCCTAGGTTTTCTTGTAGGATTCTTATAGTTTGAGGTCCTACATTTAAATCTTTCATCCATCTTTAGCTAATTTTTAATGGTGAAAGGTAAGGATCCAGTTTTATTCTTCTGCAGATGGCTATCCAGCTCTCTCAGCACCATTTATTGAATAGGGAGTCCATTGCTCATTGTTTATTTTTTTGTTGAAGATCAGATGGCTGCTGGTGTGCAGCTTTATCTCTGGGCTCTCTATTCTGTTCCATTTGTCTATTTGTCTGTTTTTGTACCAGTACCATAATATTTTGGCTACTGTAGCCTTATAGTATATGTGTGTGTGTGTATATAAAATATATATTATTTTATAATATATAAAATATATATTATTTTATAATATATAAAATATATATTATTTTATAATATATAAAATATATATTATTTTATAATATATAAAATATATATTTAAATAACTAGAAGTAAATAAGCAGTTGAGTGTAGAATAATTGACTGAAAATTAATGCAGAAGCACAAACTGTTGGAAGAAGTAAAATAGCCAACTTCTAGTTTTGGGTACAAGCCTCATTATATGATTTAATATGTTATATCTTGTGCATGAGCTGTTTTAATTGTCACAAAGTCAAATCTTATAGATGATAAGAGATGATTCTCCCATTATGTGGATATAAATGAGTAGCGATATTTATTCTTTCTTTCTTGTGTATGTAACATCCAAGCCCTAAAGGTGTTCCCTTCAGGAACATATTAAAATGCAGATCAATTGGGGTACAGATTCAGTGAGACTTTTATTTTTTTTTATTCAACCATATTTATTCTTTAGTTGTTTTCATCACTGGAGAGACAGGTCTCAGATTATTAATCCCAAATCCCCATGTAATTCTGTCCCTCTGAATATTCTTTGTGAAAGTTGTCAGAATCAACTAATAAATAGTTAAATAGAGCTGAGGAAGGCTATGAAGAGAGATTTCTCATACTTGTATAGCTGATACTGAAAAAAACTGCAAAAACTACAACCTTGCATAAAGGCCATCATGACATTACACAAAACATATTTCTGCAAGGATATCTGCCCAGCAATTGCCTGTCTAACCACAGACTGGCATCACCCCTGTTATTGATCTTTGTAGCCAAGAATAATTATTTTAAAACATTTATGTAATGTTCCTCATTTTTTCATTTGAAAACCTTTGTCTTCCTTTGCCTCCCTGAATATACACGTAATTTACTATGGTATGCATATGTCCATTGTAATGCCCTATTTCCAAATAAATTTCTGTTAGGGAGCCTCTCTCTATTGTGATTTAGGCTGACTCCTTTATTCAGTGAGTTCCCCGTCATCCTCACATCAATAGGGAATTATTGGCTTTTCACTGGGCACCCCGCACCACACATGTGCCCCTTTTGGAGCAGGAAGATATGTGGTATAGTTCAGAGCTTTTTGGCTTGGCAGCCATGGTCTATGTGGCAGGGCATCTAATTAGAGCTCCAAGTTGTAAGCGTTGCTGCAGCACTCTCTATTTTAATTTCTCCCCAGCTGTGTGACTGGCTGAAACACAGATGGGAAGTAGAGCTGTGGGAAATCAGAAGGACTGAAAAGTAAGTTGAAAAACCGATGAAGCTTTAACAAGAGCAGAGTTGCTTGGAGAGTTCTAAGCTCCCAGGTGGGCAGGATTCTCTGACTTTCTCATTTCCTTTCCTATACTTTGGGATTTAACTTGTTTCTTGGGGTATAATGGAGAGGAAAGTGGGTGGTTTGAGGGTGACTTGGGAGTAGGGTCCTGCCATCGCAGGGTTTTGCATGCTTTGCGTTTGCTCCAGCTGAGGGAGTAATGCCCCCCAACTGAAGTTTATTTCTTTTGAGTTTCCTCTAATTAAGATGATCATACAACTTATTCACTAGGACACTTTTCAGAGGATAAGGATGTATTAACGAATACCTCAGGCAAGTCAGATATCATCTAGGACTCCTTGGGCAAACTGGGAGGTTCCCTGGTTTGCATTCTGCTCAGGTCCATTTTCTAGAATACATGTGCACTTTCCAAACTTGTATTTTATGTCCTGACTTCAATTCTTGTCATCCCATCTGATGTGTCCCATTCTTAGACTGCTGATTCTATAACAAGACATGTGTTCATTCTGGCCCCAGGATGAACACTGGTACATTACCCTGAATCATAAACTCCTCCTTGCTCCTGGAGAACTCAGAGTGTCACTGAGGAAGACCAAATATCAGAGATCAGACCCTGGGAGTCAACTTGGAAGCGCCACACCTCCCCTCTCTCCTCTAACTACTTCAGTGTGCCAATATCTTTGAACATTTGAACAACATGTCAGGACATTATACTATTTAAGAAAATTATTTTCACTCCTTCTTTTCCATTCCTCATTATGCTTAAAGATGTCACAAATGTCTCAGTATCCTCTGCATAAGATTAAATGTAATTCATTCCAATTAAAAGCATATTATATGTGCCACATTTAGAATGGTAGGAGGTATGGTGTATCATACTGAAACAGAAATAAGTCTGCTGAAAACTGCATTCCAAAAGTAGTTCTGCTAACTTTGTTTACTTAGGTACAATCCATCTAATCCATACAGCTACATACATAGATATAAATATGTATAAATTATACTTGGAGAAGTTTTTTAGTTCATATCTTTAGGTAAAGCATAAAATATATCTTAAAGTAGTAGCACCTACTCTCTAGGGGAAGAAATATATACATTTTCTTCTTCTTTTGACTTAAATATATTTTATATACAGCTACTATGAACATTGAGCAGGATGTTCTATATCAATACGCATTTCCTCTGCAGTTTTCTGTGCTGATCTGTTTCAAGCTGTTCATAGTCCATGTGCTACTGACCCACATTTCTAATTCCTTTGCCCACCTTATGCTTACTATGTTGGGATAGTAGCAGTGTTGCTGATTCATGGCCTCATTCTCTGTATAAAAAATCCTTCACATTTATAACTGTAACATTTAAAGTCCTTATTAAGTTCAGTCCTTATCAAGTGATTTCTAAGAAGGCTTGCCCCCTCTAATATGCACTGCAAAATCAGAGACATGAAATAGCACAGGCAGTAACAAACGTTAATACAGGAAATCCAGAGCAAAACACTGAAGGAACTCAATTCCATTTTCTTAATGTGCTCAGTCGTGGGCAATGAAAGATTCACTCATTGAATTGTAAATAATCGACTGATCACAACATCCACAAACAATTTAACCTGAACTCCACAAATGAATTAATCAATCCAGCTGTCAACTGTGTTTTCAAGACAAAGGAATTCAGTCCACTCTCAGTTAAACTTTCTCTCCAAATGGAACCGCTAGCTATTCACTATGTTTGCATCTCAATTTCCAACATCCTTCTCTTTCCTGATAGTTTTATGTGCTCTTGAAGGTCAGTTTTCCCCATATCCATATGTCTAAATGCTTGGATTAAGAACTAACACAAATCTAGCTCTTCAATGAATCATTTGCCAATTGCTTAGTTGGAAATTCTATAGTGTATCCACATATTCATAGTTATAATTTTCATCTAAGATGTGTAAAAAAGAAAAGAGAGATAGCACTTCTCTTCTTTGACCCATTTTGCTACTGGTCCGTAGTATCTCTTGCTAGGCAAAGAAATTCTGGAACCAAGATGAAAAGAAAAAAAAATCTTTTGCACTTCTAAAAGCTTAGGTCTGGTAATTTACCATGAATAAGATTTTCAGAGCTGAAAGTGACCTTCATATTTTTTTCTTTACTATCTTTGGATGCTAACTCACTAAATTTCACATTCATTTACATCTCTGCTGAAATAGCAGAGTACTTTACCTTAAATTTCCTGTAGCAAAAGTGATTTTTTTGAGATTTTAGGCAATATAATTTTACCCTCGATAATTCCTAGTTTCTAGGTCTTTCATAGCACCCTTAATAAGAACAAAGTTGGCAAGATTTAGATAATATAACTTCTAACAAAGTTTAGATAGTATATACTGTTTTGTTCCTATTAGCAAATCAGAGAAGTAATTACTCCTTAATCCTTGAAATCTCTCAGAATTGTAGGTATAGTATATATTATTAGAATATTTTAAAAATATACCTGTATAGTAATTTATTAACTGATAGGAAACATTAGATTCACTGTAGTTTAAAAGAGTGTAGACTGCCTCCTGAACACAAGAATTTTGTGTTGTTTTTAATAGAATTGTAGCAGACCTACCACAAAGGAGAGATGAAGAAAAACATAAGCTACACCCATGATTTTAAACGTGTGGTTTTCAGAACAGCATTATCACTATCAACTGGGAACTTGTTAGAAATGCAAATTTAGAGGTTCAGCAACCTGTGTGAACCACTGGCCTACCTTAAGAAATTATTACAAGTGCAACTTTTTTTTAATAAAAATGCTGTATTAGCATGCAGGTTTGTATTCCTTTAGACTAAACTATTTTTTCATAGGGTGTACATATTATGGTTAGTTTACTTAATTTTACATTTGAGAAATTTTAGTTTTGTATTAAAAGATAGCAAACAGGTGCCTAAAATATGCACCCAAAGTATTCACAGCATTTAAAATTTGCCTTTGTATGACCTTTTTTAAAAAAATAGAAATTAAACAACAAAAAACATTAACCAATTAGTGCTTGTTCTTCAACCAACACCATTGATCTGATGTTCCTGTTTTCTAATTTTCCTCATGCAAATACTTCAAATGATAAAACTAGCTTAAAATTTATCAGATTCTGGTTTTAGTATTTTTTGTTATTTCTTGATAAGGTGATTTTGCCTGACTGTTGGATTTGATATGCGTAGCTTGCACATCTTGTAAATAAAAGCCTTCACAGATATGATGTGTCCTTGCACAAGTCTGAGAAAGAAATAAAATGCATGCATGTTTTAAAAAGGATAAGAGAACAGAAGTTTGAAAAAAGACCACACCCAGTACAAAATGATGACATTAGTAACCAAATCAAATGTAACCTTATCACTGCCTAACTGAAATAAGCTAATGCTTCCTCTGTCATGGGTAAACACTCAACAACAACACCCATAATGTTTGCCTATGCATCAAAAACCTACACCAAATTCTCACAGTGTTGGTGCCCACAGTCTTGGAGGCATGTTCAGCCTGTGACATTCTAACGGAATGGATCTTTGCCAGTCTATGTTTTGCCTTTTCAGAGAAGATCCCTGTGCCTAAATGAATATTAAACGATAACTCAACATTTTCACTCACATGGGATGAATAAAGAAGTTTTTTTTTTTTTTTTAAATAGCTAGATGTACTTATTGCCTATGCATATTTGTAGAATGTAATTGCCCTTTGCAGAAAGACTCTTATGGAATAAACATCAATGAGCAGTTTAATTAACTGAATGCTAAATTGCCAATGACAAAATATACCTGTAAAATATCTCATAAAGTACAAGTGCTAAAGTTATCAGACATAAATAAATTATATTTGAGAGTAACATAAAGTTGGATAGAAATTAATGTAATTAATTTATGTCATTAATGTAATTTTTAAGTAAATTTTTGAGAAATATTATTTTATAAACAAAAGAGAATGTAAACCAAAAACTAATGTTTGAGTTTTCTTAGTATGCAATAATTAAAATAATCACCCTTGGAACTCCTTTAATCATTGCAACTGCCCTCTTGTCTCTCCTAGATGGCTCAATGGGGAAAGACTTTCCAGAAGTGATAAAATCTCCCTCCTAGGATGGCTGAAAACATTGGCTCTTATAAATTGTACATTTTCTTGGAAATAAGTGTGATCTGGAAAATGGAATTTAAGGAAATCTTTGAGTATTACATCTAAAAATTTCTTAGCATCTCACAGTTTCAGGACAGAGCCCCAAAATAATGACTTGTAGACAAACCTGTCCCTACCAACATGATTTGCTTAGTTTGAAGACCTAAAATCAAAACATCATCATCAACAACAACAATGGAATTTTTAAAACTATTTCTCAATCTTAGAGAGAATTGGGAGATACCTGATAAAAATTCATATTCCTGGCCCTCTCTCCCATGTGAAAATGGTGCACTGCAGCTGAATAGAGGCTACCTCATTGAGATGCACACTTTCTCTCGAAATCACGGGGGCCCATCTGGCCAATCAGTCCTTCCCAAGACTCAGTGATCACCTGTCCTGTGCCAGGCATGCCTCAGGCTAGGGGACATTGCTGCAAATATAGGAAACATAAATCCTTGACCTCATGAAGCTCACATTTTAGTGGGAGAGACAAACAATAAACAACATAAATAAACAACCAAACTTGTTGGTCTGCTAGATGGCATAAGAACTATAATGAAAAAGTAAACAAAGAAGTGTGAGAGTTTGCCTGGCACATTTAGGAAACAGGAAAGGCCAGTGTGGCTGGAGTGGGATGACCAAGTGAGGCTCAGTAAGAGACAGGAAGAGAGAAGTTAGGGTAGGGGGCAGTCTGCATATGGCCCCAGGGCTCATTGTCAAGACTTTTTGTATTTTCCACTGAAGGACCTGGGAGCCATTAGCCAGTTCAAAGTAGGGAAGGGACCTGACGTGGCTTACATTTCAAAGACTTGGTCTGAATGCTGTGTTGATAACAGACATTGTAGGGGCAGGAAAAGCAGCTAGGAGTCTATTGCAATAAAGTAAGGGAATGGGGTGGTGCTTACACCATGTGGTGTCCTTTCCAAAAGAAAAAAGTAGTTGGATTCTGGAGATACACTGAAGGTAGAACTGGCCACATTTGCTAATAGATTCAATGTGAGGTGTGGGAATAAAAGAGAAGGATGACCCCATAATTTAGGACAAAAGTAAGTACAGTAAGTCCTCACCTAATGTCCTAATGCCATTGACAAGTTCTTGGACACTTTGATTTTACATAAAATGACATCACAAAACTGATTCTACCATAAGCTAATATTTATAAACAAGAATTAACTTCCTATGACCTATTTCTGGGCAAAAAATTATCAAACTTCTAAATAAAGACCCAAACCACTTCTAAAAATAAAGAAATAAATGTGAGATATGCATACATTTAGGAAAGATTAATAAAAACATGTAAAAGAATTATTTACCCAATTTGTGGTGATTCAGGGGTGACAACGGTCATAGTGATGGTGGGTTAAATCAAACAATAAGTATTTGCAAATTGAAAATTGTCAGGAGTACCTCCTACTGAGAGATGAGGCCAGCTGAAGTTCCTGGGTCCAGTGGGGACTTGGAGAACTTTTCATCTTACAAGGGGATTGTAGAATGCTCCAATCAGTGCTCTGCAAAAACACACCGATCAGCTCTCTGTAGCTAGCAAGAGGATTGTAAAATGCACCTATGAGCATGCTGTAAAATGTACCAATCAGCAGGATCCTAAAAGTAGCCAATTCTAGAGAGGATTGAAAAAAGAGCATTCTGATAGGACAGAAACAGAACATGGGAGCGGACAAACAAGGGAATCAAAGCTGGCCACACCAGCCAGCAGTGGCAGCCTGTTTGGGTCCTCTTCCACGCTGTGGAAGCTTTGTTCTTTCCCCCTTCACTGTGAATCTTGCTGCTGCTCAATCTTTGGGTCCATGCCATCTTTAAGAGCTGTAACACTCACCATGAAGGTCTGTGGCTCCGTTCTTGAAGTCAGAGACTGTCAACCCACTGGAAGAAACCAACTCTGGACACACTAGCACCATGCAGTTCAAACATCATCAATCACCAGCATGGCGGGCTCGATGGGCACTTTCCTGTCACATCACTTATTGTCATACATTTATATGATTATGCAGATTTGGTGAATTTTTATTTTACAGTAATTGGCATTCATTCATTTACTCATTTTCCTATCCTGACAGCTCAGGGTACAAGGTGGGAACCCACTCTGTACTAACATCATCCCATTGCAGGCCATACTCACACCCACACTTACTCAGGATAGAGCTATTTAAACCTAACAATTCACCTAATGGACACAGCTTTGGCACATGGAAGGAAGCCCAAGCACCCGGAGAAAATGCACGCTGACATGGGGAGAATGTGCAAACTCCACGCAGACAGTGGCCTGATATTTTTTCCTCATCAATGTGTAACGAAACAACGTTGATAAAAATGATTTTATTTGTGACCTACTGTTGAAGGTAAGGTAACAGTTAAAGGAAGAGGAAGACCACACGTAGCTGTGAGAGTTGATTTAATGTTAAATATTCCAGGAGGCAAGACACTGGACTCCTGAGTGGAGAGAGACTTCCGATACTGAGAGTCCACTTCTCCTTCACTGTCCAGAGGGTGAATGTACATGCATGCCTTCAAGTAATTTGAAAATTATAGAAGTTGAGTCCTGGCAGAAGCAACCACTCTGTGTGCCAGAAAAAAGCAGTCCTTATGCCAAGCCATATGCAGAGGTTTGGGGGTGATCAATTGTTATTTCTAAGTTCTAAGGGATTATTTCTACTGTGAAAAGGCAAAGGGCAAATCAGTGTGTTTGACATATTCACTGTTTTTTTTTTTTTTTTTTAACTTGAACAGTTAAGATAACAACTACAAACAACTTTTTTGATGAGTCATACATAAGTGATACCTTGATAATTTGAATATCACTTATCCTTGCATAAACTGCTATAATGGAAATGACAGAGATTAAACAAATTTACCTATCACAGTAATCCCAGTTCTACAACTAACTAGTTGTGTGATCTTGGACAGGTTATTTAACTTCTCTGTTCCTTAGTTTGTCTCCTTTTTAGTTCCTTAGTCTCTTCATTATAGGGTTGTTCATAAAATTAACTGGAATAAAATATACATATTAATTATACATACAAATATATATACATATATATGAAACAGAACAATACTTAACCAACAGCGCTGTAAAATCAATGTTATTAATTCTACTTAAATTTATCATGTTAGATATTAAAGCAAATAATAATACATTAAAGTATCTGGCATTTTTCCCCATAGAAAACTGATGTGATTAATTCTACTCCACAACAACACTATTTGGTAAGGGGAATAGGGATTATTATCACCTTCTCTAGAAAATGTTTGTTTACATGCCTTATTCTGGATTTACTTGCATTGTTTTAAGGAATTTATTAACCTTGGGTAATTTGATCAACCATTTCACATTGTATCTATGGACAGGAAACAATGAAACTTTCATCCCTCCTAGAAAACAGACTTGACTGTGAACAGAAATTTTTGATGCTCTAACTCAGAAAAATAAGTAATATTAGGCATTGGTGGGGGGCGGGGGGCGGTCAGCAGGGAAAGTACTTCTAGGCAAGGGAATAGCTTTTAGTGTTCCTCAAATCATACTATCTTGACAGTTTCTTATCCCAATTCTATGTACAGCCAGTCTATTTTCTTCCTTGACAGTAGTTCTTGGCTCCAGTCATGCAAATCTGCTTAAAATGATATATACCATTTGCTCATTTCTTTTTGCCTTTGTAAAGTCTCTGTCTGGATATCCCTTCCTTGCCCCATTCAAGATCAAACTATTGCTCCTTTCCCTTAAATGCTGTTTAAAGCCTCTCTTCTGCTGAATAATGTCAGAAAGCCAAATAACATGTATTAGAAGCCTGAGTGTCAAGCCTGACAGAATAAACACAATTTTCCAAGATATCAACTATGAATAAATGGGACTTTCATTTATACTATCAGAGCAGTTGCATTTAAATTCCTAGACCAGGAAGACTTTGTACCATAAAGCAAATGACGTTGCTGCTCTAAGAGTCAGAAAACTTACCAGCATGCTATTTTGGAATGTACATCAGAATTAAGAGTTAAGTGGAGTTAAATTAATAGTCTCATCTCCCTATTCACTAGCTGTGTGACATTGGTCAAAATATTAAATATTCCTGAGTTTCATTTTCCTAATTTATAAATTGGAAATAGTGATGCCTTTCAATACGATTCATTTTGAAAAATAAAATGAAGCTTACAAAAGAGGCATATACATTGTTAAGGACTTTATATGACGTGTTTTTTCATTCACTTAACAAATAGTTGTGGGGGACCTACTAAGTGCTGTGTGCAGCCCTCCGCTAATACGTTCTTACTTACATTGTAATGATACAGCACCTGACCTGGAAGCCAGCCGTACCGTGTGATAGGCCAACAAGTAGACATCAAGGGTAACACAGTGCCCCTGTGAAGAGAGGGTGTGTAATGTGTGTGTGTGTCTATATATGTGTGTGTGTAGATATACACATTATATATATTTAACTATATATAATGTTAGTGAATAATAATGTTATTTACTATATATTGTGTATATAATGTATATTATTAATATATTAAATATATTAATATATATGAAATGTGTGTGTGTGTGTGTGTGTGTATATATATATATAAAATGAGCCTTTCAAAATTTGAGAGAGGATTTTTCCTTTGAAGAGAAGTAGGAGAAGATGTGACCTGCAACATTTAAACTGAACCTTGACGAATGGAAAGGAAATTTAAGGCACAGGGAGCCGCATAAACAAATGCATGGGGGCATAAAATGTATCTTTCCTGGACTATTGTTATTCGGCTTTGGCTACATTAAAACACCAGTGTTGGCTGCTTTTCAGGTGTTAATCTATATGATTTATCCCTATCAGGTCTTCATTCAGGTAGACGAGCAATAGGGGAATGGTCACATTAATGCAAATTGACGTGTACATGTATGAAACTTTCTCAAGCAAATCCTTCTGGCTCTAGTCATTATTTGCATACTATTATTGTACTTATAATTTTTTTAAATGACATATTTTTATTTTGTTTTTTGTATTATATGATGTGCCAAGAGCTATCAAGGGTTATATTGTTTTCTAGTATTATGTTGGAAGGGAGACCTATGTTTGCAATCAGGCTTGCAGTCCAAGTTTTAGATATAAATACTAATGTTACTTCAGTAGCAATTTTTTTTTTTTTTTTGCAAAAAAATTGTGTAGGCATATTTTGACTTGGAATAAAGAATAAAATTTTAAAACTTGAAATAGGTATTTTCTTTTAGTAGTCATACCAGATTAAGCATTAGTAAACTATTTCAGGAGATAAGTAGAATTTCTTCCTGTGGGTAATTATCTGTGGCTTTAGGCTTATTTGTAGCTCTGTCAGCCTAACAAAAGGTGATTAAAAGGGGCAAGTCCAAACCACAATTCCACATCTCATTCCTGATCATTTATGACAAATAGAGCTATTAGTTCTATCTTGAGCTAAGCAGAGGAAACAGACCTAGTAAACAAAGCAACATTTATAGTTGCTAAAGTATATTGGTTCTTACTATGTCCAGGTAGTCTTGGAAGCTGGTTACAGGAGGAATTTTTTACCGATCTTTAGTTGTAATAACAGACTTGGTCTTGCAACAACCTTATAGGGTAGGTATTCTTTTTAACTGCATTGCGCAGATGAAAAAGCAGAATCCTAGGGACCTATGAAGTGGCAGAGTCAGAATTCAAACCCAGGCAGTATAGCTCCAGAACCCCATGCTTAATCCCTCTCACCAGCCTCTTGCCGATATAACTCTTTGACAGTTTTCATGTTCAAATCATCCGCTTTCTTATGTTCTCAATAAATGTATTTGAAAAATTCTATTAAGTTGGTTGTTTTGTTTAATGTCTTCTAAGTAAATAAGTAGTCTATTGGCTGGGGGTGGTGCTTCACACCAGTATAACCCTAGCACTTTGGGAGGCCAAGGCAGGAGTATGGCTTGAGCCCAAGAGTTTGAGACCAGCTTGGGCAACATAGTGAGATGCCATCTCTATCAAAAATTTAAAAAAAAAAAAAATTAGCTGAGCATGGTGGCACATGACTGTAGTCCTAGCTACCCAGGAGGCTGAGATGGGAAAGCCACTTGAGCCTGGGAAGTTGAGGCTTCAGTGAGCTATGATTGTGTCACTCTACTCCACCCTGGGCAATGGAGCAAGATGCTCTCTCTTAAAAAAGTAGTGTATTATGTGTGCTATATTAATAATTTTATTACTACTAATTCTCTTATCAGAGTAAGTTAATAATTCTTGAGCATTTGGACTAAATGAAAATAGAATGTTTTCCATGTTTGAATCTTTCTTCACTTCTAACACTGGAGTGGGCAGCTTGCTATTTTGGAAGCAAAATTATGTCTTAAAGCATATTTTAAAGTTGAAACTTGGTTATCTTGTGAAGTCTTCCTTCAAGAGCTTTGAAGGACAATGTTTTTAGGGAAGAGGAGGAAAGGAAGTACCAAATTTTGGCAGTATGCACCATATGTCTTAAACTTTAGTGAATCTTAAAAATTAGGTGAGAAGGAATTATTTTATTGTATCATTTTGCTCTTTCTTCTTCATTCAAGACCAAAATTTCTTGAAATAGATGTGTTCGAACTTGTTCGGTCTCATTGCGGATATCTCCAGAACTGGCATTTCTACCACCAGGCTTTCTGCATCCATTGCTTGACAGTCCCTTTTTTTTTGTTTTATGCCATTATTTTATCCCCTTGGCCACACTCAATACTATTTTATGCTTATTTCCTTTCTCACTTAAAACTTTCAAATACCCAATTTTAAACATCTGTTGAATCAAGTGAAATGTAGTTACTCTTCCACTCTCTTTTCTTTCTTAGATATCATATTTCCTCTTTACAAAAATCCTTGGAATACCTTGGTGATCAATATTTGAATATCCTTCTATTTATCTACTCTGCCTCAGGCTGAAGTTTTCTTAGCTCAAGGTAATCCCCCATAGCCACTGGAGTCCTCAGTCAGAGGGAGAGAACTACCAGTGCCCTGACCCTACCTTACATTTGTCTCTCAAAGAGCAATAGCCAATCCCTTGCCTCCTGAAGAGTTGTATTTATCCTCTTATCTCCCTAAATAGTTGCAATTATTATTTTCCGAGTTCTTCAGTTTGATAAGATTGGGTTAGTTTTTATGTTCCCCCATTGAATTTTATCTCTGTTGTTTACAACTTACGTTAACTCCCAGAAATACTCCATCCCTGTCTTATTTACTGTCTTTTCCAGTCAATCTAAATTTGAGCAAATGAGATCCAGCCCTGAGACAATATAGATCAGGAAGCTTTGTGGTTAGCTGATAACTAAACCAGTTTTGCAGTTGCATTTGATGCTTTCCAGAGCACATCTCCTTTCTCTTTCTTTCCTATTTGAAATAATAGAAAATAGGAACCATGCATGCTGCCCTACTTACCATGTTGCTAGCACAGTCAAGTTGTTACTATCCTGTTTACCACCTTCTCTGCTGTACCTCTGAGGTTCAAGTAGCATAAAAAATAATTTTTGAATCACTTGGATAATAGAGTACTCTTCTCATGGGCACTGCATAGAAGCAGGCATGTTTTTAAGGACATTTAAAGACTAAATTGTTGGCCAAATTATTCAAGAATAAAAATTGCAGTTAGGGATTTTACTTTAGTGAGTTTCATGAGGATAGGAATAAAAAAAATGACAGTAACCATATAGCTAGTATTTTTCAGAGGCAAACCATTTTAGAACCAACATAGAGGAAGGCATTTTTCATACATTATATTATTTAATCTTCACATTGGTGATACTGGAAAGGCATTGATTTTCCATAATCCAGAGGAGAAAATAGATGGCCAGAGAAATCAAGATATTTGCCCAGCAGATCTAATGTCATGTTTGTGGTTCCCTCAAGTCACATTCTCTCTCTTCTTCTTCTTTTTTTTTTTTTTTTTTTTTTTTTTTTTGAGTCAAGTTTTGCTCTTGTTGTCAGACTGGAGTGCAATGGCACGATCTCGGCTCACTGCAACCTCCACCTCCCAGGTTCAAGCGATTCCCCTGCCTCAGTGCCTCAGTTACTTGAGTAGCTGGGATTACAGGCATGCACCACGAAGCCCAGCTACTTTTTGTATGTTTAGTAGAGACGGGGTTTCACCATATTGGTCAGGCTGGTCTCGAACTCCTGAACCTCAAGTGATCCACCTGCCTCGGTCTCCCAAAGTACTGGGATTACAGGCGTGAGCCACCGTGCCTGGTCCACATTGTCATAATTACATCACATGTACTCACCTTGATATGAAGGAGGAGTAAAGAATGCCATATGTAGTATATATACTTAAGGGTTAAATTGGTGTTCTAAGTATGATAATGCATAAAAGATAGAGAACACAGAATGAGCAGGAGTCAGGAAAAGTTTCTGAGTGGTTAGAAAAATGTGTAATGTCTCTGGTTCTTCACTTCAGTAGTCCAACATTTCTCAGATTGGTTCTTGTTTATGAGTTCTCTGAAACTGAAACAACATCGTTAACAACAACCTCTTGCACTTCTCTGTGTTGTTTCACATACTCAAATGGAAACTTAACATTGTCCAGTGTGACGGAAGTTTGGGTTCTACTTTTGTTATGGCAAAAGCTGGTTAGGAAATGGAAGTCTGTGTGTGTTCTGGCAATTTCACCAGTTAAATGATAGTGCACCTGATACTGTGATACAAAAAGTGTATTTATTTATTTGGTTTTTAGCATATGATATTGAGGCAGGAGAACAGGGTCTGGAGACAGGGAAGTGAAGGCCAATTGGAGCTAATTTCCTAAAGCTAGATCAAAAAGGAAAACACCTGGGTCTGGAGGCAGGCACTCTAAGGCCAACTTGTGATCACTTCCTAAAACTGGAGGGAAAGGAAAATCCCTCTCTCTCTAAGCCCCAGTAACAAAGTATCCAAAACTACTCCCTGTACCACCCCCTTTCCCACGGCATCTCGAATGTAAAAGGAAAGTGCCTCTGATTGCCCACGGGCCAAGTGCAGGCCATTCCTTCATCTGCATAGGGCACCAAATCCACTCTGGCCTCTAAATGGCCACAGGCCAAATCCTTCATCCACATAGTGGATAGCCAATCAGACCTCAAAATGGGGCACTTCAACTCCAGAACACTTTGTCACCGGGGTCTTGAGCTGCTTGCTGGGGCCCGCTCCCACCCTGTGGAGCGTTCTCTAGCTTCGATGAATCCTTATTTTCACCATTTCGTTCCTTTGTTACTTTGCGCACTTTGTTCAGTTCTTTGTTCAACATGCCAAGAACCTGGACATCTCATACTCTAGGCCTGCCTTCTGGTAACAATATGTCTAATATCTTATAGCAGACACTGTACAAAGACTGTATGAGGATGAACTAGACAAGTTCCCGGCTCTCTTTGATCTTAGGATCCAGCAGGGGCACCCCATGTAACTGCACTGACACCATCTAACAAGGGCTGGGTGGATGAGTCCAGAGCTTCGTGGCTGTTAACCAACCCTGCAGTATCCGTGTTTCCTAAAATCTGAAAGACTTGCAGGCAGAAGACTGCCACAAAACGTGAAGGAGAGAGTGTCTCTGCTGTAGGGTGACACAGGGGATTCCCTTAGCACATTTCCTAACTGAGAAGTGTCCTTGTGCATTCATTCAGCCCTGCCCCACTCCACTCTCTAGTGAAGCAATTCGGAATCATCTCAGCATTTGCTCAGTTCTCTCTCTTGAGGCCCCAACACTAACACCAGATTATCCCACAGTTAGACCTTGTGTCTTCCTCAACACGGTCTGCAGGGTTTTTGAACAAGTGGTAAAGGCAGTAACTGATAATGTAGGGGAAAGGTGTTTCTTTTTTCTTTCTTTTCTTTTTTTTAAATCCCAGCCGTTTCTTTATTTAATTACCCTGATCACTACCTGCAGACACTATGACTTTTTCTATTTGTTGATGATGCTGTGTTTGACAATTCCCAAGACTTCATTAGGACTCTTTCTATTTATCGTTTTTTTCTACTTTCACTTTTAATTTTCCAGAAATTTTGAGTTACTGTTGCTATCGTTTTGTTTTCCAATGGTAGTATAGATATCAAATAATAACAATAGTTCTGTGATTTCAATTGCATTTTGAGGGGCAAGAGACTGAGAAATTGCCCACTCTCTTGAACAGGAAGCTTTTGATTTTAAAATATTGCTGCAATAGAAAGGGTTTAAGAAAAGCATTGTTTAAAATTATCATATGTCCTAGCCACCAAAATACATTTTAAAATAATAAAACATATGCTATACAATATTAATATATGTGCTTATATTTTATATGTATGCATATGATATCTTATGATGTTAATATCTATGCTCTATGTTAATATGATATTCATATATCCATACTTTTTATATTTACTACAACTTACTAACAATTTCAAAAACTATTAACTTCCAGAGTGAATCCATCTTGAGGCATCTCACAAACAATACCATAATAGAAACCAGCCTTGATAATTTTAAAACTCAAATATCATCATTATCTCATCATTCTCCATTATCCCCATATTTTTCCCGGCCCTAACCTAATAATGAAATCCTATTTTTTCCAATGCAGTCGAATATGCAATTTTAAAATTATTATATTTTAAATAACTAGATCAAAATGATTCCAAAATTACCAAACTGATATGATGATGTTTTTGTGTTATGGAACAGCTCACCTGAGTTTAAAAGTGTAATGAAACACAATTATATTTGAATAACCAAATTATTTGACCACAGTTACTGCAGGGAGTTGAAATAATATGGAACAAACAATGACTTTTTTTTCAATATATTTAAATTTTTTCCTAATATATTTTTATGCAAGATGCAAGGCATATTGGTCTGTTCCCATGCTGCTAATAAAGACATACCTGAGATTGGGTAATTTGTAAAGGAAAGAGGTTTTCTTTTTTTTTTTTTCTTCTGTGAGATGGAGTCTTGCTCTGTCACCAGGCTAGAGTGCAGTGGTGTGATCTTGGCTCACTGCAATCTTTGACTCCCGGGTTCAAGCGAGTCTCCTGCCTCAGCCTCCCGAGTAGCTGGGATTGCAGGCATGCATCACCACGCCCAGCTAATTTTGCATTTTTAGTAGAGATCACCATGTTGGCCAGGATGCTCTCAAACTCCTGACCTCGTGGTCTGCCCGTCTCGGCCTCCCAAAGTGCTGAGACTACAGGCGTGAGCCATGGCGCCAGGCCAGGAAAGAGGTTTAATTGACTTACAGTTCAGTGTGGCTGGATGACCTCACAAAGTGTTCAATGATGGTGGAATAGGAAGTAAACATGTCTTTCATCACATGGTGGCAGGAAGGAGAAGAATGAGCAAAACGGGGGAAAGCCCCTTATGAAACCATTACATTTCAGGAGAACTCAGTCACTATCATGAGAACAGCATGGAGGTTACCACCTCCGTGATTCAATTACCTCTCACCAGGTCCCTTCCAGGATGTGGGAATTATGGGAACTACAATTCAAGATGAGATTTTGGCCAGAACACAGCCAAACCATTTCACAAGATTACAAATGTATTTTTTAAAGAGAGAAAGATATTGACTGACTTGGGAACAAAAATTTTGCTGAATTTGATGGTACAGGCCTGTCCCTTAACAATATAAATTTTAAAACTTTCTTCTACCAATTATCTTAAAAGATTTATCTAGGATGATTTTCCTTATTAGTACTCACAAACTCCTTTACTGTTAGAAGCTTGCTTATTATGTCTGTGTTCCAGAATACATACATTATCATAGAGTTAGCACATCAAAATATTTTTCTAAATGGCATTTATTTGTTCAAATGGCAGCAATTTAGTTGAATTTTTTAATGTTAAAAATCTATCAAGCAATATAAGTGCAACGTAAGTGTTAAAAACACTTTAAGCATAGATGTTGTCCTCTAATTAATGTTTAACATTTGCTTGGTGACACAAGTCTAATTCCTTGAATAAAAAGAAAATAAGAAAGATATAATTAATTGCTAATTTTTTAAGTTCATAAGTGATGAAAATATACAAAAAATAATTCTCAATAAAGGCTGGATTTGTTAGGTATGGGTTCACACACACACACACACAAAAAAAACACAGGAAGAATATAATCGACTTAGAAGCATGCACAGGATTCAGATCACAGCAAAGGAAAGAAAGCTACCCATGTGATGTAGAACGGATTAGAAAACTGGGCTTTCTGAGCTGGCTGTGTTTTAATTAGCTATGAGAAAATGATATCATCACTACCTTTCTGGGCTCTGATTTTCTCATCTGCAAAGTAAAAAGTTTGCATCTGATAATCACTAAATTCTTGATTCCCTAAAAAAGGTTCAAGTATGAGGAATAATGTTCATGAAAGCACAATGGTAAGAGAGACAACTTTTATGATCAGGCCATGAGAGAAGTGACCCCATTAGAGAGGGCATATTCAATATTAACTGGAGATAAAGCTTGATTGGTAGCATGATATCAGATTATATAGGGTCTTAAAATCAGGCTGATGAGTATAGATTTGATGTGAAAGTAAATGTGCAACCACTGGACCTTTGGAGACAGAAGAGCTGCAGAATAAATGCAGTACTTAAAGAAGAGTAATCAGATAGTGAAATGGATGGATTTCCCCCCACTGATGGATTGATTGGAAAAGGGAGACCCTGGGGTTAGAGCAGCCACTCAGGAGGTATAACTAAGCTGGAGGATGAAATATATCCAGCACTTTATGATGGTCAAGAACCTTGTAACCTCTTCCTGGTTGTACTTCTGATGTCATAGAGGACAAACATCTGCTCCAATAATCACTTTCCTCACTTGTATGATGAGGGAGTGTTGGACTGTCAATACAATTCTAAAATTTTATAATTCTCTGGAGACAAATTATTCTTTATATTGCAAAACAAGATTATTTGGTTTTTACCAAAGGAGGAACCAAATAGTAATTTATTTTTTATTTAATATTTAGAAATATGAATTTCATTGTGGATGGTGAAGCTTTTTTAGAGAAAGCATGTGTGGGTATGTGTGTGCATGAGTCCCATATCATTTTTCTTATTTATAGTAGTATCCTATCAGGTACTCTAAATCAATTAGCAACTGCAACTTTGTCATGTGAAGTTTCTTATTTCACTCTATTTTTGTTGAAATCATCCTTTCAGTATCACATTGGGAATGACTAAACTGCGGTAGATGAAATCCTTTCACAACACAGTTATGCTGACTTCTTCCAAGATTCATTCCTGTAGGTTTTATCAGCAGGAAAACAGCTCCCAGTATGAGTGACCTCCAGGATAAACAGGAAGCCAGCTGTGATTAGAAATATCTTTTAGTGGATTTGTACCACCCAGAGGCGATCATGAAACTTTAAATCTTTGACAAAATACAAGTCAAATAGAAGGAGGAAAGGCAAACAGACTTCTATGGGAAAGAAATTTTGGTGCAAAATTTGATCCAAATACAGTAAGATTCCTCTTTCCTCCTCCCTTTTTAGCGTAAGACAAATGACCAATGCTAGACAATGAAATAAGGAACATTAACTTGCTTTATAATTGCTGTGGATTTCAATGGGATATAGGTTTATCTAAAAGTTAAACTAGACCTGGCCTTACATGTACAGGAATGAATAAGTAACTAAAAGCTTTATCCATTTAGTTTAAGGATTTGATTCCCTTTCCCTTTTATCTTCATCCTCCTGCCCCCAATCCTCACTCCCCTTAAAGTGCATATCATCCAGGGAATAGTAACATATTTTAAAACATTTAGCTTAAAGTAAGTAATTAACCAAGTGATAATATAATTATCTGTTGGGCTTTGATCCAGGCACTGTCCCTAGTGCTTTGGAGAATATGATGCTCAGGTAGGTTAGAGTCTAGTGATGGGAATGTGTATAAAACACACGTAATTACAATAAAAGAAAGAGGCATAAGTGCCAAAATCTGAGGACAGTTCAGTACTGAGCATGCCTGGCAAAAGAGAACAAAACTAGAAGAAAGCTGTCAGAAACCATTTCTATAAAATCTCCTTTAAAATAGATAAAATACTTCAAATGGAGGCAAAGCTCCAAATCTCAAAAAGAAGGGATAAAAAGAATTTGTCCCCCCAAACTGATCCAGACTAATTGATTTGTGCCCTATTTCCAACTCACATATTCAATCCAAAAGGCTTGTCCCCTGAGTCTGTCACAACTACCCCATTTAGATTCTAATCTTTCACCTAAGCCATATTTCCAGTTATCATCTATGGATAGTTCCATTTGGATGTCTAATATTAACTAGACAAGTAGAACTCTGTGTGGGACATGATGGCTCTTAAGTTATTTACTTTCTCAATCAGCTGATCTCTGTCATTACAACCACCAGATCCAGGGCTACAAAAACTGGAACCATATTTAATTTAATTTAATTCTTTCTTTCCTCGGCGAGGCAGTGGTATCAATGTGTCTCTGATTTTCTACTTGATAGCTCCAGGACTTCGGCCATCTCATTTAATATCTCTATACTTTTTTTTTATATCTAATGTGAGATATGTTTTTCATGTCATTTTTTCATAATTCCTTTCTCTCCGTTTTTCTTTATTGTGACCTCTCATTCAAGAATTCCCCCCCCCCCCCCCGCTTTTCCTTCTCCTTTTGTGAAACCTCACTTCAGAATTACTGCGAAAGCCTTCATGGTTTTCTCCCTGCTCTCAATGGCCCTTTCCTCCACTGTGACTCTCACCATTGCCAAACCAATCCTACTACAATAAGGCTGCCTGCTTGTTACTTTCCTCCTGACAAAAATCTCCTGAGTTCTAGTTCCGCTCACATGTGCTCTTGGCTGTTATTTTGTGCTAATCTCATTGCAATGGGACTGACTTCATGAGCCGGCAATTGCTGCAGCTGCCCAGGGTCCCAAGCCCAGAAATGCATTGCACTTGTTTTAATGTATTACTCTTGCTGTCTTGAAATTCTTAATTATTTTTGAACAAGTAGCCTCACATTTTCATTTTTGCATGGAGATCTACAAATTATGCAGCTATTCCTGCATTACAACCTTAGTGCTTATTCAAATTGTATTTAGTTAAGAGTTTTCCAGGAGTCATCATTATAGTTGGATTCCAAGTACTCTTCAAGCCTCCAGTTTCAATGCCAACAACTAAACTAAAAAGATTTTAAACATCATTATCAATTATTACACGCTAATCATTTTCTATGGAATAATTTTCTATTATCTTACTTGAAGCTTCCATCAGTATTATTGAGTATGACTATGAAATGTTTGACAAGGCTTACATTGAAAAACACAATCACAGAATAGTCTTAGAGAACCTGATACTACAGATCTAGTTGGGTTGACACTGGGGATGTTGTCTCTTATCTCAACCCCAAGAAGAGAAATTGCCTTCAGCTCTCAGTGCTTAGGGGAGATTTGTGTCAAATTAATATGTTGTTATTGATAACAAAAGTGATATAATTGATCATGTTTTCATTGTAGCTTGGGTTGTTTAGATGTTCAGAGTCAAATTGTAAATCAAACTCTGTCTCCTCACTCTATCCTGGTTCTGATGCTCTAATTTTTATTTGTCATATATATATAAATGACAAATAAAAAAATATATATCTCCATATTTTAGTTTTATTATATGTATTTATTTTACCAATCTCAAATCTTACACAACTGTCATATATAAGTGCTCAATAAATATTTGATGAATGAGTTAGGCACAGCACAAGCAGTATTCCATGATAAAATGCATTCCTAAAAATATGTGTCAAATACCAAAAAACAAATGATAGCTTATCTTCTCTGAAAACTGTAAAATGGTATTTGTTAATTATATTTTGACTTTTAGGCACAATCTTTGACCTCACATTATCGGCATTTATAAAATCTGTTTGTTCATTTTCATTTCAGTTGACATAACCAGTTTAAGGCATCAGATTGAGACTGAGAAACCACCACTCCTACTTATTGCAATCCTTTTGCTTTGCATAAGTTATAGTAAATTTATGATACCTAGACTTTAATCCTTTAGAATTGTTTCTATACTTTCATTAAAAAGATGCAAATAAAAGAAACAACAATCACATGATTCTGTGCTATGCCACCCTCCAAAAATTCAGCTATTGAAGGCTAAGCAGGTCCTAGATGATTAACTACTATGCAAATGATGAATTTGGACTATGAAAGGCTATTTAAAAGTGAGAATACATAATCTTTGGAAGTGAGGTTACCCGAAAGTTGAGGAGTTCTGTACAAATAATAAAGTTAAGGAAGAACATCACATCCTTTTCCCTACCAAGCCCTCTTTGCCTTCCCTCTGAAAACTGTTCCTGCCATTTTCTCAACCCCAAGGTTCATTTAGATCTTAACTATTATTCATTCAATTTATCTTGGCTTGGTTGTGTTTCTCCAATGAAGATATATATATATATATCTCCTACCACTTGGTACAGTGTTAGGTATATGACTGACTTTTTAATTTACTTTTTTTTTCCATAAGGAGAACAAATATGGACATGTGGTTCATTAAAGAGATGGCCAAAAGGGATTCAGATCAATATATGTAATGCTATCTGTGTGCCCTTACTGGGAGTGGTTAATAAGCTGGTCTGAATATAGTGCTAGTGCTTTTTAAATATAGTGAGGCATTCGTATCTTTGTAGTACTGCTACTTGAATGCAGTGGAGAGCTGGCCCAATTCCTACATGTTCTAATACCTGCTTAAAATTCTTACTCTGATAATCAAGAAGCTGGAATATGAGATTCATCAAAAATTCTGTATTCATTTTCCGAATATAGAAAGATTATCACACAATTTTAGTACAAGGGAGTATATCAAAGGCAACTGATCAAACTGGAATGCTGTACTCAGAATAGCTCTGAAAATATTAGAAATGCTTATATTTGTAGCATTTTATACAAAGGGTCTATTACATAAATATGTTGCTACTTATAGATAGCAGATGGAATCTAGAAATGTTCCTGAATAATTAACCAGCAAGTTTCATTTATAGCAGGAAGCAAACGAAGAAGGTATTAACATTCAGGATACACCAAACAGAAATAGGGATCTTTAATTCATGGGTGAATGAAGGCGGAAGCAACATGGTGAACACGGCATTTTTCCTTTTAAAGTGATTTCCTTATCATATATTATTAAGTTAATACATAGTAAAGAGATTTTGTTCAAATCTCTGTGTCCCATCAGCCTTTACTGCATCTTCTAGTAAAACGTGCGCGCGCGCACACACACACACACACACCCCACACAGAAACTTGTGTACATGTTGTGTAAAGAGTTGGTATAGAAAAGGTCATTTAAGATAAAACATCCTCCCCATTCATTATGATAGCTTCATTACATCTGTTTTATTGGTGGAAAGATTTTCTGTTTGGGGAAAAAAAAAAAGCTTAATACTTTTCTGATGAAGCTTATATAAAAAACACTGCCACATTTATATTTAATGCAGCTAAAAGAAGATTTCATGCCTGTTTTCCCAGTGAAAGCTTCTATTCTGCCAGATTTGTACCAGAGATAATAATAGGCTTGATTTGTATTGTATTTAAAAAATTCATCAAAGCATTTTCACATCTCTTCTCTCATCTGAGCTTTTCTACTGCCCTGTAAGACTAGTTAAGTGTATGTCCTAATCCATCTTTAACAAAAGGAGAAATTGAGGCCCAGAGAGGTTATGTGACATGTCAGAAGACATGCTTTAAGTAGCAGTCCTAGAGGTCATGCACTATGACTACCTTTCTCTGCTTCTAGAATATAAAGACCACTCTGAGCATACATTCAGTTATGTATTCATACAGATAGGTGCAAAACAAAAATCATCCAAATTTTAAAGTATGTATGCTGGAACTTTATACCTAGAGATTCCAATTTAGATCAGATGTTATTCCTTGACATATCTATTTTTAATGTGATATGTGTACAACTTTGAATCTGGTTAACAAGCACTGTTGGACCTTTATTCATTCAATCATCCAATATTCTCTGTGAATTTTGCCTTCTGTAATTTGCTTATCTTCCTAACAGGTTGTTACGCTTTATCAAATTTGTTAGTCATTTCTTTATGGCATATTTTTGTTGAAGTCGTCAAATGCATTGCTCTTTTTCTTATGTCTCACATAGAAATATATTCCTTCAGTTCAAATTTAAGAAACAATCTACAATTGAACAACAAAAAGAACCAACCCCCTTCAAAGAAAACTACTACATTCTTCACAACAAAATAAAATCAATATGTAGAAGACAATATACAAATGAATATAAAACATAGGACATGTTGATCATAACACATAAATAATAAATACAAATAAAAGGAACATGATGTTTCAATTCTACGATTTGCAAAAGTAGAACAATTTGATAAGCAGCATCGTTGAAAATGAGGATAAATAGTCACATTTATATAACGCTGGAGAAAGTATTGTTGACACAATGTCTTTGGCATTGAGATTGGCAATATTTCTCAAAAGTAAAATATATGTTCTTTTTGGTCTAGAAATACTGTTTCTCAGGTATAGATAAATCTGTGCAATGTTTAAGAACATATATATCACAGTATTTTCTATAATAAGAATAAAAGGAGGCCATCTAAATGCCTGTTCATAGATAAGTAGCTAAATTCATTATGGTACATGTATAAAAAGAATTATGATGTCTCTATAAAAAAGAATAAGCAATATTTATATATACTTATATAGAATAGTTTCCAAGGTATAGTAGGGCTATTACATTTTAATTAAAGATATATATTTTTTCCCCATTGAGTTTAGAATGATATATAAAGGAAAAAGGAACATGTATATGCTTGTATGTACACAGACAGTAGTGTAAAGTTAAAGAAGCTATTAGCTGATGCATTTGAAAAGGAAAACTAGAAGTTTGGGGTGGGAAGAAAACTAAATTGGTACTAGATACATCTGTACCATTTAAATATTTTGCTAACACTTGTATTTGTTAATTTTCAAAAAGGACTAGACGATTGAAAATCAAAAACTTTAGTACTGAAAATAATAATCAGAAAATAGCATAAACTTTAAATTGTAAAATAGATCTTTTCCAATTTAGCTTGCATTTTTATTATTTTAATCATACACAACTGATATAACAGATCAAATTATGTTTTCCTAAAGATCAAACATATTTCTAAGATGATCCTATCATTTTTTTTCCAAAGAAATGTAATTATGAATTTGAGAAACATCAGATATCATTTTCAGTCCATACTTCTCTAGTCAAGTCCTGTCAATTATGGAGGTTTGATTCAGACATAGGGTTTCAAAATCAGAGTATGTCAGAACTATGAGGGATCTCAGATATTTTATTACTCAATCGTGGTTCAGGAATGAAACATGGATCCAATAGAATGTTTTTTTCTCCCAAATTAGTACATTTCACTCACATAGTGAAATTTAGGATTGAGTTAAAATAAAATTTAATGCTAAGTAATTTGATATAGTGAGAGTCAGGTAACATGAGTTTTTTGAACCAACTCTGTATCATGTTGTTGTCGGTCTTTGGACAAGTCTCTTGTCCTCTCTGTGATCCAGTTCTTGCAATGACTGCTGAAACTGATGCAAACACTGTTTACATTTATTCCATATTTACTGAAAATGATTGGTGAAATTCACTTATTAACTCAGAAATGTATTAACCTTATCAGTCTCTGGACTTGCAACCACCCTAATTCTCCAACGTTCCTGGATCTACGTAAATGCTCCCATCTTTCAAGCTAGCTTAAATCAAAATAACATTTATTTAAACAATTACTCTGAGTGGGGCATTTTGTGAGTTCTTATAAACATTTTACTAGGTAAAGAAGTCCCATTTTCTCAAATTCTTCAAACACAGTTAAAACCCACCAAAAATTTTATTTCTTTGATTACTCATAGCACGAATTGTCCAAGTCACAATATGCTCTTTTGTTCTTTCATTGCTTATTCCACAGACAGAAATTAAATTTTATATTTTCCATTGCTTCTATCTAAGTAGCCATGGCCATTTTAACAGTAGTTTCACTAGCCGGGCGAGGTGGCGGGCGCCTGTAGTCCCAGCTACTCGGGAGGCTGAGGCAGGAGAATGGTCTAAACCCGGGAGGCGGAGCTTGCAGTGAGCTGAGATCCGGCCACTGCACCTCAGCCTGGGCGACAGAGTCTCAAAAAAACAAAACAAAAAAAAAAGTAGTTTCAGAATAAAAGTGAATAAAAACAGATATTTTAGACTTAAAGGAACTTTCCAAATTGTAATTCAGACCAAATATTGAATTTTCAGTCACCGAGAAGTTGTAGTTGAAAGAAGATGAAAGAGTCAGCAGAATGTAGAAATTGATCCATCCCTCAGCAATCTAGATCCTTCTGTTTATGTACCTTCATGAGACAAATCTAACACCCAAATAAATAACTGGATCTGGAATTATCAATGCTAATAACTTTTTCCATTCACAAGGAAGACCAAGGTCTAACTCTAATTCATTTTCATATTTTTGAGTAGAAAAATTTGTTCTCCCAGATTCCTTGGCAGACTTATGGCAAATCCCCTATACAAACCTACTTTCATTTGCAAAGTGAAGCCAACTTCCTTAGGTAATACACTTTTTTCTTCAATGTTTCTAGAAAAGAAAATTGGTTCCAAAAATATCTGAAATATGTAATTTAAAGAATATCTAGCCTGGGTTCAAATAAATGTAATGATTGGAGTATAAACATTTAGATTCATTTTTTTAAAGTGAGGTCACTACAAATAAAATATATATATATATCATCTTTATACAATCCCTAAGAGTCCATGAGTAAAAATTGCTGTTTAATATGTTTTTCTAAGATCTCATAAATGAAATCTCCTATGATTAAATATCAATATTCTTAATAGTTTAAAACATTCAAATTTCATAATGATTACATTTAAACCTCCTATTAATTAGCTATATTGACAGCCCATAACTAAATTTATTTTTTTTTCCTGCAGGCAGAATTCACAGCCATGCGGGAGCAGTACATGCGAGGTGGGGAAGGCTTCATTATCTGCTACTCCGTCACTGACCGTCAATCATTTCAGGAGGCTGCCAAGTTTAAAGAGCTCATTTTTCAGGTCCGCCATACCTATGAAATTCCCCTGGTGTTGGTGGGTAACAAAATTGACCTGGAACAGTTCCGCCAGGTGAGTGCCAATTTTATCTGGTAGCTTCTGTCTTTTGCTCTGATAATACATAGTACAAAATATGGCTGCTTTCCAAGGTTCATATCGAGAATTATGAGAAAGAAATTATGCACATGATTTTTCTAATAAGTCATGGTGGTCACATGGTAAATTGTGTTGGCCTCCATAATATATTTGATCACATATGCTATTTTGTAGAGTGTCCTTGCTAGTGCCCCATCCCCTAGGATCTGGGATTATATACTGAATATAGTAGAAGTGATTCTGTTGACTTCTGAAGTGTGGCCTTAAGAGTTCTGCAGTTTCTGCCTTTGTCACTTAACTGCTCACCCTTGAGTACAAGTAAAGAAGCCCAAGCTAACCATGAGAAGATAGTCATGTGGACAAAGTGAGATTCAGGCTCACAGCTGTCCCTGCCAAGACACTACACATGTGGGCAAAGACACGTTGCATGTTTCAGCACTAGCTGCCATATAACTGTAACCTCATAAGATAGCAAGCCAATCCACATGGAACAGGAAATCTCCCAGGTAAGCCTTGTCTGGATTTGTGAACTAGAGAATCAGTGGCAAATAAAACGAAATTGTTTACGCTACCATGTTTTGGGGGTAATTTTTCAAGCAACAATAGATGATCAAAACAGAATCTTTCCCTCCTTCCAGAATTAGAACAAGCCACTGCTTCTCAGGTTGCATCAGAAATTACTCTTATATACCATCCATTTCCTTCAGGCTGCATCTGCTATATCAATGTGATCAATAGACAGTCTCAAAACTTCTCCAAACAAACAAAATTGATAAGGAAGAAACTATGTCTAGCTTAGATTGAGATTCATTACCATAAACTTACATAGTTCATTCATTATGTTTTATTCTCATCTGGTCAGACACTACTTCTTGGGCAATAACAGATGATCGAACTATGATGGCTTCCTCCCTGAGTTCTCAAGATAGTAATGATAAATCAGTTGCCCTGGTTCAAGAATCAGGCAAATCATATCACAATTCCACTCCCATGACTCACATTGTACAAAGTAATATTACTGAGAAGTGGCATGCAAATCAAATTTTTGTAAATCTAATTCTGTAAATTGAGTTGCTTTGTTATAAATTGAGATGCTTCATCTTTCTTTTCATCGACCTTAAGTTTAAACTGGCTTTTAATAGTTCATGTTATTCCAGTTAATGATTTATTGTTAGCCTATTTAAAGTAGTCAACTAGTAAAACCTTTTACTAACATAGGAATCTTCACTAAAACAAATAGTTGTCTCCTATCTTAAGGATATTATAAATATGGATTTTCATGCCTAATACGTTTTAAGTTTTCTTAAATTGAAAAGATCTCATACAGAGTCCATGTTTACAAGTTGATGTTTAACAGGGAACGTATTTCTATGATTTAGTGCAATGCATTTTTGTGATGACATTGTTGTATATTCTACTTGAGAATCTAAGCATCTTAAAATGGCAGCTAATTATTGTTTTAGGAACTATACTATTTGTTCATCTCTTCTGCAACTGTTCTGCTATCTTACTTTGCTGTTTCTCTTTGTCCAAAGACATGTTCAGCATAATATGGTTGCATTTCTATGGGTTAGAATTCAAGTTTATCTCATCAGTTAAATATGAATCTATTCTTAGATACTTGGCACAAAGGAAGAAAGTTGGAGGCTTAGTAGCTGAACCTTTCCTATATTCCTCTGAAGAGTGCTAGTGCTCTACTTTTCTTAGGGCCTCTAGGAACTAGCATGACAAAGCACCCTAAATGTACCATCAAGTGAACATATGCCCATTTTGTTGCACTTCTAAGAATTCCTGGAGAACAAAAACCTCTGATTGGGTTTCAGTTAGGAAAGCTACAAGTGACTCTGAAAAACTAGTGAATTTGAAAACATTCAGGTAACATTTTTTCAGGCGAAAAATCAACTAAACTTTCTCTACAATGATTACTCTTCATGACTCCAAAGCTGGCTGACATTTACTTTTCCCTCCCTCTCCAGGCCCTGTCTTACCAGGCTCAAAGGTGACCCTTAGGATCTCACAAAGGCATGTTTATCAGAACCCCTATCCCAGCCTGGATAATTAGCTGCTCCTTTCAGATTAGCAGTGAAGGGAATCACAAGCATTACAAATGTCACTGAAATAAAAACCCAGGAAAAGATATTAAGATGTGTAACTGCAGATTTGATAGTCTTTTCCTTGTAGATAAAAGCAAGTACTGTAAACAAGATAGTCACAGAAAGTGCAAAAACCATGAAAACACAAATTGCAATCTTTGTAAAAATGTTCGTGTACCACTGTCTCCAATAATGAAATGTTGATGTAAAAATTTGGCTTCTGGCTGTGGTTGTGATAGCAATAATTATTCTTAAAACTGCAGAGTGGTTTTTTCTTAGCAAAATGATTTCAATTCGTACTTTATTTTAATCTTGCAACTGCCCTGTGTATTTGTAAGCCAATCATTTGAAGAATGAGGACATCTGACAAATGAATATATTGATAGCAATTGACTTTACTAAACTATTGCAGCTAGTGACAAAATTAAGACTAAAACACTATCACATTGTATTCTTTTTGTTCATCAGTATTTGAAAGGTTACATCTCTATTTCTTCATTAAAAAAAAAAAGGAAACTCAAAGAAAAATAAAAATGCTGACACCTAGATGGTTTGCAGCTCAAAAGAATTCTGTAAGGATTCCTAGAGTGATAAAGTTAAACTCTGAAAGGTGAAATTACGCTGGTGCTATTGTTTAGTGGTGAGAGGCAAAAGAGTAGGATTCTCACTAAGCAACTCTTATTCCTTATCACCCTACCCTGAAAGACTTTTGGAAGGAAAGAATTCTGATGGTTGAAGCTGCTTCTTTTCATATTTGGTAAGAATAGGTGCCTGTATTCTTAATGCATTTTGGGAAATCCCAGAGCCCTTTCTAAAAAAGATAAAAAATAAAGAGACAACGAGTTTTAGTGTATTATGTGTTTATCATTATTCACCTCCTTGAGCTTTAATGTGGAAGGACTCAAATGATAGTATTTAATCTGTGGTCAATATTCATTTTGATGGTGATATTACTGAGGATACATTTAGTGTTTTCAAGGCTCTGTGCTGGGCACGTTAACACATAAGATTTTATTTAATCCTCACCACAAGACCATGAAGTAGTCTCCTGTATAGCTATTTACATATGAGTCAACTGAATCTCTAATACATTCAATAACTTGTTCAAGGTCACACAGGTAATTAGAGTTGAGAGACAAAACCCAGTGTGTTCTGGCTTGAAATCTCACTATGTCTTATGGTTGGCCTACAAACCATTGTCATTTTATCATGAATTTATTTTTTATGTCAGCTTCAAGATACTATGCTTCTCAGAGCAATAGCATCTTATGGACAAGGAGGAGCAGGAAGAATCAGGATAATAATTCTTGGGGTTGGAGTGGGCAGTTCCAGGCCATGGACAAGCCAGTAATAGCCCAAAGTTGGTTTCCTTACCCTTTTGGTGTGAGGAAAAATAAAAGTAAGGAAATGGGTTTCAAAATTACTGGAAAGTTCTGTTTTATAACAGCCAAAAAATTCTGTCCAAAGTTTATCCAGGCTATTCTAAAGCCTGTCTTAATTCCTGAACAACATGAGGGCCTTGAGCTCCCGTGGTCTTTGTCCCTATTCATGCAGGCTTCTGTCTTCCCACTGGAGAGTAGAAGGAGATAATCCCCGATTTCTCTTTTTCCAAAACCCTGACCGGCTGTGCAAAGCAGAAGTAGGCTATGAATGAAGTAAATTTCAGGGATCTGCGAGCTAGATTAGAAAGTTTTACATCAATTGCAGACCACAAACTTTTTGTTTTTTTTTTTTTTTTTTGAGATGGATTCTCGCTCTGTCACCCAGGCTGGAGTGCAGTGGCGCAATCTCTGCTCACGCCAATTTCCACCTCTCCGGTTCAGGTTCAACTCCTGCCTTAGTCTCCCGAGTAGCTGGGATTACAGGTGCCCACCACCATGCCCAGATAATTTTTGTATTTTTAGTAGAGATGGGGTTTCACTATGTTGGCCAGGCTGGTCTCTAGTAATGGCCTCAGGTGATTCGCCTGCCTCAGCTGCCCGAAGTGCTGGGATTACAGGCATGAGCCACGGCGCCCGGCCAAACTGTTTTATCCTGAACGTAGACAAACCTTTTGGTCCCAACAGCCTAATTGCAGCATAATTCTCAGCTTTAGGCCTTGAAACTGTGCTTCCCACAGTCTACATAACTCTTGAAGTACTGAGTTGAAATCATGAAACGCCTTTATTTATTCTTTAGTGAGATATCTAATTAAAATAGTTTCTTTACTTAGGGGGTATTTGGAATTGTGAGAATTAGGAATTACTGGATTTAAAAAAGCATACTATCTATTTAGAGTTATATCAAGCATCTACTTATATTTGGAGAGTGGTGATGGTTTCGGAATATAGTAAAGCAATGAGTAATCCAGTCCCTGTCCTCAAGAACTTTCTCTTCTCCTCAGGATCTGTGCATATGATGTAGGGAGAAAGCCTCCTTAAACAACACAGGTAAATGTTGAACAATATGGCACAATCCATAAGTGCAATGCTTTTTGAAAACCAGGAAAGACCCATATGGGTAGCACATTTGAAGAACAAAGATAATGAATGAATATCTTGACCAAGTAAGAAAGATAAGGTGAATGGTGACAGTTATTTTAGGAAGGACTGAAAAGAATCAATCTAGGCTGGAAGGAAGAAACCTTGGGTCTTATGAGTGTACACAAGCAGTAGAGTGATCAGTGGGAAACTTGGAAGATCAGTCTGCCTAGTACACACATATCAAGCATCCTAAGCATAATTTCATAGAGTCTCCCTTGAAGACACATTTAATCAAAGGCAAAGCATAAATATGTAGCAGAGCATATTGGATATAGTATAATGCAGTAATTAATTGCAAATACCACTCAAATTTAAAAATTAAAGAGTAGTGCTTCATTATCTTTCATTGTCAGTGCACTGGAAAATTTATATAAACATATTTTCTAAATGATGAGGGCTTAGTTTTTGAAGAGAAAAAAAGCTTCAGTAATTTACTCATTATTTTGGGATAGATACTCAAATTCAATTAACTATTCATTAGCCCAATTTATCTTTTCCATAGCATTTTGTAATATGTTATTAAATTTAATAAAATAAATGTGAATGTATTAACTCCAGTTGAGACAGAAAACAAAACAAAACAAAGCTTAGAGTTTCACATGATTTATCCAAACTGGTTGGTTGTAGAACTGGAATTTGACTTACCTTAGCTTACACATATATGTTTTCACTACTGTCATTTTTTAAATTTAATTAATTTTCCTAATGGGTAACAAGCACTCTTTTAGAATCTGGGAGTACACAGATGAACTTGACAGCTAAAATCTCTATAGGTAATAATGTGAAGTTACAGTGGAGGAGACAGATAATGAACAATTTGAGTATGGGTATGTGTATTCTAACTGCACAATGCAAAAATGATACTAGGAATAAAATTATACATACTCAAATATGCATGCATACATACACACGTTTGCACAATTCTGAGCAGTGAAAAGAGCAAAGGAGAAAAATGAAGCAAGGGAAGGAGTTGGCATGTGGAGTGTAAGAATCGGAGCTGTATTTTCTCTAGGGTGGTCAAGATGATCTCTCTGAAAAGATGGCATTGAGCACAACTCTAGAGTGTGGGGAGGACTTGGATGAAGAGCATTCCAGATAGAACAAACAGCACTTGCAAAATCTTCATGGCTGGATTTAGCTTAGCATGTTTGAGAGCCATAATAGCTGGTGAGGAGACAGCATCAGGTTATACAGAGCTTGAAAGTTCTTCGGTAAGAATTCGGATTTTATTTAGGTGTGAACAATTGTTTAAAACATTTGAGCAGAATTGTGGTATGAATACATTTCTATTAAGTCAGTCTTGACATTGCGTGGAGCAACCATGAAGCAGTGAGATGCATTTGGAGGCTCTTTCAGTCATCAGAATGAGAAATGATGGTAGCTTGAGTGAAAGGGATAGTGCTAACTGTTCACGAATTCCATACTCATACTGCACACTGACAGGATGGCAAGTGACAAGATTATAGTGAGGTTTAGAGACCTTTCATGTAGCAACAAAATCTTCTACATTCCTCAGTGGCACCTGAGGTCATCACTGCTTTATCACACAATCCAGTGGGTGTCCATGATGGAGTCCTCATGACATTGTTAAGAAATGTACGCAGCATACAGAAACTAACAGATTATGTAATTGAAAGAATCAGATAGTCCTGGGTTTGAATTGTTACTCAGATGATTTCTGTGTCCTTGGACAAATCAGTAACAGACACAAGATACGTACGTAAGTTCTTCAGAGAAGTACTTCCTGCCCAGCACAGGGGTGGGAAGATATAATTCATAGTAATTACTGATGTCACACCCTTTCTGGGGAAACTCATTTCAAGTTAAGTGTGGGCATATATTTCCAGCCATTTCAGCCCAATGTGAGATACTGACAGGCAAATCTTGCTAGAGAGCCCCCACTAGTTTGGTAAAGACTCTGTTGGGCTTGCATTAACGTTCAACTTCTCTCTCTGCTCAACCCTGCCTCCTTCTCCTTCCTTTCACAAATGTTGATTCCTAATAAACATCTTGTGCTTCAGACTCTGTCTCAGTGTCTACTTCTGTAAAATAGGATGATAGTATCTCTGTCATAGTTTTTTTGGGTGGGACAGATGAGATAATGTCAATAGGTTATCTAGCATGGTGTATGTCACAGAGCAGCGCCTCAATAAATACTGGGTGCTACTATCGCTGTCGCTCCTCTGGATTATTGCAATAGTCTTTGGGTTAGTATTCTTCTAATAAGCTCTCTTACAAATTAGAAAGAGCTAATCAAGTGCATATGAATTGTGTGAAAAGTAAGAGTAACTAATCTGGGTGAAGGCTCAGGGAGCTTTCTGATATAGGCTTCAGCGCATGGATTTTGCAAAATTAATTTTGAAATTGTTTCCCAACTTTTCAGCTGTAAAATAGAGTAGCAATTCTTTAATAACTGAAATCTGCCTAGGAGAGCCTTGAAGAAATTACTGCTTTTTAGCGTAGTTTATGAGCTAAGTAAAGGCAAGTAATCTGGAGCTAGAGAACAGACACAAAAGATTACTGGCCATTCCAGAAAACCTAAACTAATTTTTAAATGTGTGGAAAAACTCATCTTGGACGAAAACTGTGGTTCTTAAAACGTCCTGAAACCAAAAGAGATAGTACCACCTGTGATCTTCATTAGAAATACAAATTATCAGGCCCTATCCAAGTTCTGATAAATCAGAAACTCTGTGGGTAGGGCACAGCAATCTATTTTAACAAATTGTCTGGGTGATTCTAGAGTATAGTATGCTAAAGTTAGAGAGCCAGTGGGCTAGAATATAAAATGAAGTACATGAAGGATAATTTTATTTGGGGACACTATAAGAGCATAGAACCTACAAGTGTTTTAAAGGCCTTAAATGAAATATTTGAGACCTGAAAGAAAAAATATATATATACATACAGTGTAATATATACATAATAATATGTGTGTATATATATTACATATGCACATATATACAAACATATGTATATATACACATGCATGTATACAAATGTTTAAAATATAAAATAATTTTAAACATAAAAATTAACTAATGCTTATATTAAAAACAACAATGTTGAAAGTGTTACAGATTCAATGTAGTTTTCCAGGCAAATTTGTCATTTAGAAAAATCTAAATTTCACTGTTTATATTGCACATCTACACCTCAATAGACTTCTACTTGATAGTTTCATGTTCCATTGGAACAGAGCTTGTGTTTCCTCAGATTGAACTGACATTGTAACTGTTTGCTTTCCCTCTTTATTTAAATTGTCTTTCACTGAATTGTTTGGTTTTCATGGATCATTGACTGCATTTGTAAAATTGACAAGCCAGAAAAGGCTTTGGGAAATAAGCTTGTTTCTTTTTAAGGAAAAGAAAGAAAGCAAAGCTGTTAGGGAATTGGATTGGTTCCTTGAAATGAAATCCAGTATTACAATACCACTCTTAACTAATCTTTTGTAAATTTTAAAACCAATCACTTAAAAGAGATGCCAAAAAGGAAATAAATACTGAGTGGGTAAAGTTTTTTAAATTTTTTATGACCCTGTCTAAGATTTCAGGTCTCTATTCCCTTTCGTAGGTATCCTTGCCTGCCCAAACCCTAACATTTGTGGAAAATTTCCTCAACACTCAGCAGTCAGACTCTGGCTATACTTAATAATCAAGTGTATGGTGTGTGTTTATGTATGTGTGTGTGTGTGTGTGTGTGTAGTTATAAGTATAGCTGTAGGTGCATTAGATAATTCAAGACAATACTGTAAATCCAAAAGAATGATATCCATAGATAGAACTACAGATACTCAGAATCAGGAGCACTAGCTGTGTGTTCATGGAGTACTATTTTTTTTTTTTTTTTTTTTACTTTAACTCAACCACGTGCTTAGGGAATTACATAACCCAGCTTTTACAAATTGTTTATTTAGAAGTAATTACAGATGCACAAGAAGTTACAAACAAATGTGTATAAAAACCCTGTGCATCCTTCTCCTAGCATTCCCCATGTTAACATCTTATGCAACTCTAGAATAATATGAAAAATAATAAACTGACATTGATTCAATCCATAAAGCTCATTCATATTTTACCGGTTATACACGTACTCATGCATGTGTGTATGTGTATAATTTGATGCAATTACGTCACATGTGTAGCCTCCTTAACCACCGGCATAATCAAACACTCAACTCTGCCTTTACTCTGAGGCCTGTCGTGTTGCTCCTTGTCCATCCCCTTCCTATCCCAACCCCTAACCTCTGGCAACTACTAGTCTACCATGTCATTTTTTCATCTATATAATTATTTTATTTTTTGATTATTATATAAATGAAATGAGTTAATATGCATCCTTTTGAGATTGTTTTTCACTCAGCATTATTTCCTGAATTATGTCCAAGTGTTTGTTATCAGTAGTGTGTTTTCTTTTTATTACCAAATAGCATTCAGATTTGGATATACCACAATTTGTTTATTCACCCTTTCACGGACATTTGGGTAATTTCCAGTTTGGTGCTATGATGAAGAAAGCTGCTATGGGCATTCACAGACAAGTTTCTGTGTGAACATAAGCTTTTAATTCTCTGGAATAAATACCCAAGAACACAATTGCTAGAACTTATGATAAGTCCATTTTAGTTTTGAAAGGAAATGCCAAAGTATTTTCCAGAATGGCTCTATTATTTTATATTCTCACCCTTGCCAGCATTAGATATTATCACTATTTTTCATTTTAGTCATTTTGATCAGCATATAGTGATATCTCATTATGATTTTAATTTGCATTAGTCTAATGACTAACGATATTGAACGTATTTTCATGAGTATATTTGTCATCTAAATATCCTCTACAGTTAAGTATCTGTACATACTTCTGACCATTTTATTTTCTTATTTACCTTTTTAATTGACGTAAAATGATATATATTTATCAGGTACAACATGATGTTTTGTAAAATTATACATGATGAAATGGCTGAATTGACTAGTTAACATACGCATTACCTTAAATACTTATTTTTTGTAGTGAGAACACTTAAAATCTACTCTTAGTTATTCACAAGGAATTTCATATTGTTATTAACTATAGCCACCATATTGTAGAATAGATCACCTGTCCTTATTACTCCTAACTAGCTGAAGTGTTGTATCCTTTGACCATCTTACCAACCCCTCCCTGCAGTCCTTGGTAACCACTTTTTTACTTTTTCTATGAGCCCAACTTGTTTAGATTCCATGTATAAGTGAAATCGTTAAGTTTTTGTCTTTCTGTGCCTGGCTTATTTCACCAAGATAATGCTTATTTTCATTTTCGCTGTGTCCATTGACTCTTTTCTGGTTGGATTGTTTTTTTTTTTAAGTTTGAGTTATGAGAGTTCTTTGCATATTCTAGATTCCAGGCCTTTGTAGATATGTGACTTGGAAATATTTGGTTTTAGTCAGTAGTTTGTCTTTTAATGGGATCTTTTACAGAGTAAAAGTTTTACATTTTGATGAACTAAATGTATTGATTTTTTTTCCTCTTATGAATTGTGATTTTGGTATCAAATCTAAGAACACTGCCTAGTCGTAGGTACACATGAGTTTCTCCTATGTTCTTTTCTAAAAATTCTATCATTTTGTTTCACATTTATATCAATTATCCATTTTGAAAATTATTTTTTGTATAAAGTGTTTTTTTTTGGCTGATGGATGGTTAATTGCTTCAGCATTATTTATTGAAAAGTCTTTTCCTTATTTATTGAAGTGCTTTTACACATTCATAAAAAATTAATTAGGCATATTCATGTGGAGTTATGTCTGCATGTTCTATTCTGTTCCTTTGATCCGTCTATCTTTCTGCTGCTACCAGACTGACCTGATTAGTTCAGCATACATACATAAGTCTTAGCATCAATAATTCCTCCCTTGTTTTTCTTCTTCTTAAAACATATTTTGGCTATTTTAATGCTTAATGTTTCTTTGTTAATTTTAGAGTAATTTTATGTTTACAAAGAACTGCAATGACATTTTGAAAGAAATTAAATTAAACCTATTGGTTATGTTGAATTGACATCTTTACTATGTTGAGTTTTCCAATCTATGAATATGTTTCTCCAAGTATTTAGCTCTTCTTTGATTTCTTCATCAACATTTTATAAATTTAATTATGCAAAAACTGTCAATGTTAGATTCTTACCTATATAATTTTCTTAGGAGTAATGGAAAATGGTATTAAATTTTTGCTATTACATTTCTGTTTCCAATTATTTCTTGTCTGTATCTTGAAATGCATTTGCATTTTGTGTATTCATGTGGTATTTTGTAACCTTACTAAACACAAGCGATACTTATTAGTTCTCAAAGTATTTTGTAGATTACTTGGGGTGTTCTACACAGACAAGCTTGCGATTTGCAAATAGAGAGTTTTACTTCTTGCTTTCTCATCTGTATATCTTTAATTTCCATTCCATGCATTATTGCAGTGGCTAAAATTTCCAGGATTATTTCTGTAAGTGTAAGGAAAGACATCTTTGCCTTGTGCCCAATCTTAGAGGCAAAGCATTCAATTTTTCACCATTATGATGCTTGGTGTAGTTTTTATAATAGGTATTCTTTATAAGTTTGAGGACATTCATCTATATTCCTAATGTATTGAAAGTGAATTTTTTTTTTCATGAATGGGTATTTACTATGCTTTATCTGTAGTAAATGATATGATAAGTTTTTTTCCTTGGCTTATTGAAGTGGTGGACTACATTAATATATTCTGAATATTTAACCAGTCTCACATACCTGGAATAAATCACATTTTATCATAATGCATTATTATACATATATATTTTTCTATAATATTTTGATAAAATTTTTTTGAGAATTATTTTCCTCTGAGTTAATGAGATATATTGGTCTACAATTTTTACATTTCATGTGATCCCTGTTGGGTTTGGGTATCAGTTTAATACTGGCTTCATAATATGAATTAGGAAGTATTCCCTTTTCTGGTTTTGAAAGAAATTGTGTAAACTTTGTGTTAATTCTTTTTTGAATATTTGGGAAAAATTTCCTATGAAACCATCTGAGCCTGGAAATTTCTTGAGCAGAAGCTTTTAAAATAAAAATTTGATTTCTTCAATAGTTATAGAACTATTCTATTTATTTGATTTTGGCTGAGTTTGAGGAGTTTGTGGTCTTCAAGAAGTGGTTTATTCCTTCCACCTTACTGAATTGATGAATGTAAAGTTATTCATAATATTTCCTTGTAATCATTTAAAAAATTTGTTTCAATAAAAATTTCACATATATATAAGGCATATAACATAATGTAAGATATGTATATATGGTAAAATGGTTGCTATAGTGAAACAAATTAACATATCCACTATCTTATATGGTTACCCATGTGATGATCTGTTGAGATGTCTTCTGTTGCATTTCTGATTTTATGCTTTGGGTCTTGTCTCAATTTATGTCTGTCAATCTTGCTAAAAGTTTACCAATTTTATTGATTTTTGTAGATTAATTGGCTTTTAGTTTTATTAGTTTCCTATTCTCTTGTTTACAAATTCATTGATTTCTGATGTTATCTGTATTATTTTCTTAATTCAGCTTGTTTTGAATTTATTTTGTTCTTCTTTATGTCTCTTAAAAATATATTTTGTGTCTATTTTTATTCTACTCTATGTATTATTTTCCCTTGATATTTCCTATTTGACCAATCCATTATTTAGGAGTATATTTTTAATCCCCAAGGTGTTAAAAAATTTCTCCCTGAGTTTCTGTTATTGGTATACTCTTCTTTGATACATTGTGGTCAGAGAACATACTCTGTGTGATTTTATGTTTTTTTTTATTTGTTAAAGTTTATTTTATTACCATGATATAGTCTATCTTGGTGAATGTTCCATGTAAGCTTGAAAAGAATATGGATTCTGCTGTAGATGGTTAGAGTGTTCTATAAATGACAGTAGGTCTTGTTGATTAATGTTTCATTATTCGCTCTCCTTGCTGATTTCTATCAATTGTTTAAAATGGGATTTTGAAACCCATGTTATAATTATGGATTTCTTTCTCATTCTCCTCTAATGGTTTCTACTCTATGTATTTTGAAGTTCTGTTGTTTGGTCCAAAAACATTTAGGATTGCTATATTCTTGGCAAATTAATCCATTTATTATTTTGTGATGTCCTTATTGTCTGTAGTAATTTTGTTTGCTTTTAAGTCTCCTTGATCTAGTATTATTATAGTTGCTCCTTTTTAAAAATTAATATTTGCCTGATATATCTTTTCTATCCTTTGGTTTTCAACTTATCTGTGTCATAATGAAACAGGAGAGTTCCTTGACGCCTCTTGGGACTTGCAACAGGGATGTGGCTCTGCCACCATGTGCTCAAATCCCTTACTGGAAGGGGAGCAGGCAGATAGGCAGGTGCAGGAGCAAGGATGAGCGTTTTTGGACCCTGGCCCCACGGTAGTGTCTAGGGGTGTGTTACAATTAATGCCCTTTTAGCAGTTGCTATCCACAGATGACTAAGTGTTAAACCAGCTCAGTGGAGAGTCAGATGACAGTCTTTTACACCCTCCCCTCTTGGTTCCTGGATCCTTGTCCAGCATCCAGGAAGAATGAGGTCACTTGCACTTGAAGGATGGTGAATGTGGGGATTTTATTGAGTGATGGACGTGCCTTCAGTAAGATGGATGGGAAACTGGAAAGGGGATGGAGTGGGAAGATGATCATCCCCTGGAGTATGGTCATCCCATAGCTAATCTCTCCAACTGTCCCCAGCTGAACTCCTCTCAACATTCAGGTACTGCTTCTCTTCTCTCCTTCTCTGCCTCACCACTCTGCTGCTCTGCCACTTTGCCACTCTTCTGTTCCTCTGGTCATCTGCTCTTGGAGCCTGGTGTTTGTACAGGTTAGCGGGATGTTGTGGGTCAAAATGCAACATTTGGGCAGGAAAAAAGGAATGTCTGTTCCCATTTAGGGTTATGGGTTTCCAGGCTTGAGAACGGAGACTTTGCCAGGAAACCAACCTCTTCTACCCAGTATTTCCCTGCCTCCTGTCTATATCAATAGTGTTTGAAGCAGATTTCTTACAGCCCACACATAAGTGGGTGTTGTTTGTTAATTCCACTATGCAAATCACTGCCTTTTAATTGGTTTAGATTATTACAATTAAATAATTATTGATCGCTTAGAGCCTATGTCTGCCTTTTTATTATTTGTTCTCTGTTTTCACTTTCTCTTTCTCAATTGTCCATTGTTTGTCTGTATGTATCTTGGCCTAACTGTGGATAACTTGAAAATAGTTTTAGAATTCTATTTTGATGTATTTATGTTTTTCATTATAGCTGTTTATATAGTTTTCTTAGTAGTTGCCTGCTGGTGTCATTGTGTTACCACTTCAAGTTAAGTATAAAAACCTTTCTTCAATTTAGGTCCCCTTAATCGCTTTCAGGTATAATTGTCTCAATCATTTCCTTTGCATACATAGAACACCATGTTAGATGGTGTTCATCTTTACTCCAACTATAAAGTATAATTTTTAAACTCATGAAATGAAGGATGGTCTTATTATGTTTACTGCAATTTTTACTCATTCTGTTCTTTACTTTCTAAAGATCCCAGTCATCATCTTTTATAATTTTTTTTTAGTTTAGAGTTTCCTTCAGCTATCTGTATTTTAAGAAAGTAAATTGTTTTATTGTATTAGGGTGATTTGATTTTTAGATTTGCGAAACATAAACTTGAAAACTGGAGGGTTTTAAAATGTATTCCAGCAATCTTTAGGTAAAGGTGGATTTTGGTTACCTGGTTATGTTCTTTAGTGGTTATTTCTGAGATTTTAGTGGACCTGTCACCTGAGCAGTGTACACTGTCCCCAATGTGTACTCTTTTATTCCTCACCCCACTCCTAACAGTCCAACCCCTGAGTCCTCAAAGTCCATTATATCACTCTTATGCCTTTGCATCCTCATAGCTTAGCTCTCACTTATAAGTGAGAACATATGATATTTGGTTTTGTATTCTTGAGTCATTTCACTTACAATAATGTCCTCAAGCTCTGTGCCAGTTGCTGCAAAATACATTATTTCATTCCTTTTTATGGCTGAGTAGTATACCATGGTGTACATATACAACATCTTCTTTATACCCTCAGTCAGTGGGCACTTAGTTTGGTTCCATATGCTTGCCATTGTGAATTGTGATGCCATAAACATGTGTGGGTATGTGTCTTTTTCATACAATGACTTCTTTTCCTTTGGATACTCAATAGTGGGATTCCTGGATCAAATGGTAGTTCTAGTTTTTGTTCTTTACGGAATCACCATACCATTTTCCATAGTGGTTGTACTAATTTATTAGGTTGGAGCAAAAGTAATTGTGGGTTTTGCCATTTAAAGCAATGCAAAACCACGATTATTTTTGCACCAACTTACCTACCTATACATTCCCACCAGCAGTCCTGTGGCTACTCTTTAATGATAAATCTGCTAGCAACAAATTCTCTCAGTCTCCCTTCAACTGAGAATGTCTTTATTTTAGTATGAAGGATTATTTCACCAGATACACAATTCGGGATTGACTGCTCTTTCAGTACTTGATAAAACTTGTACCACTTCCTTCTGTCTTCCGTGGATTCAGATGGCAGATTCTGTCATTAAATTTGCTTTTTTCTTTATAGAAAATGCAGCGGTTTTCTCTGTTTTAATGATTTATTCTTTGTTTTTAGTTTTCGGAAGTTTAATTATAATGTGATTGGTGTAGTTTTAGGTTTATCCTACTTGAGTTTTACTCAGCTTCTTGAATCCATAGCTTTATGTGTTTTGCCAAATTTGGGAGGCTTTCAGCCAATATTTATTTGAATATTTTCTTAGCTCCTCTCCATTTCTCTTCTTCATCAAAATTATGATGATTCTAATGTCAGATATTTGTTATTGTCCCACAGATCCCTTGATCTCTGTTTATTTTTTCTTTTAGTCTATTTTCTCTTTGTTGTTCAGACTGAATAAATTCTATTAATTTGTCTTCAATTTCACTGATTTTTTCTGTGTCTTTTCCACTCTGCTGTTGATAACATCCAATGAAATTTTTGCTTGTTTTTTTCTTTGTTTGGTTATTTTGTTTTTCACTTCCATAATTTCTATTTCATTCTTTTTGTTTTATATATTCTTTTTGTGTCCTGAGATTTTCCATGTCTTTTAAATTTGTTTTACAGTAAATTATAATGATTATCGAAGTATTTTATGATGGTTGCCTTAATTTTTTTTTTTTTTTTTTTTTTTTTTTTTTGAGACTAGGTCTCACTCAGTCACCCAAGCTGGAGTGCAGTGATGATCATAGCTCACTACCACCTCTGTATCTTGGGCTAAAGCAACTCTCCTGACTCAGTCTCCCAAATAGCTGGGACTTCAGGCACATGCCATCACACCTGACTAGTTCTTAAAATTATTATAGAGATAGGGTCTCACTGTGTTACCCAGGCTGGTCTGGAACTCTTGGCCTCCAAGAATCCTCCTGCCTTGGCCTCCCAAAGCACTAGAATTACAGGCATGAGCCACCATGCCTGGCTAAAATTTTAACAGATAATTCCAACATGTGGATAGTATTGGTATTGGTATCAAATGATTGTCTTTTGTCATTCATATTGTGATTTTTTCTGGTTTTTGGTACCAGTGATTTTTACTGCATCCCAGACATTTTAGTCATTACATTAGGAGACTCTTAATCCTACTTATGTTTTCTGTTTTGGCAGCAAGTTGCTCTGTTTAGGGTTTGTATGTGAGTTCTGGACTACTTTTTGTGGGCTTTGGGTCCAATAATGATTTAGTTGTTCCTCTCCTTGCAATGTTTTCTAGTCTGTTTTGTTCCTTGACGCCTTTGGGGCTTCCTGCTCAACCTCTGAAGTTGTCTGCAGTAGTAATAGGAACTTTCCTAGTCCATTGGTGCCAGGAGGATGCAGGGTTCTGCTGATGCTGGCTCTGAGAGTGGGTTGTTCTGCCTGCCACTGCATCACATGTGAAGTAGAGACTGGAATGGCTGGAGTTTCTCTGCTGTTGTTACTCACGCAGGTCAGAGCTTGGTTTATATCTTTTTTTTTTTAATTAATTATTCACGGTTGGTCCTGTTGGCTCATGCCTGTAATCCTAGCACTTTGGGAGGCCGAGCAGGCAGATCACGAGATCAGGAGTTTGAGACTAGCCTGGCCAACATGGTAAAACCCCGTCTCTACTAAAAAATACAATTATTAGCTGGGCTTGGTGGCGGGCACTTATAATCCTAGCTACTCAGGTGGCTGAGGCAGAAGAATTGCTTGAAACCAGAAGGTGGAGGTTGCAGTGAGCCGAGATCGTGCCACTGCACTCCAGCCTGGGTGAAAGAGCGAAACTCTGTCTCAAAAATAAATAAATAAATGAATGAATAAATAAATAAATAAATAATAAATATTCACTTTTTAATTGACAAATAAAAATTGTATATATTCATGATATACAATATGGTGTTTTAAAATTTGTTTATCCTGTGGAATAGCTAAATAGAGTTAATTAACCCATGTATTACTTCACAAATTTATCATTTTCATGGTAAGAACACATAACATACTTTCTTAGCAATTTTTAACTATATAATATACTAACTAAAGTCACCATGTTTTACAATAGATCTCTTGAACTTATTTCTCCTATCTGAAATTTTGTATCCATCTCATTTTAAGGCCAATCTGTTTCCAAATTGTAGAATCCAGTAATGGGTCAGAAGTAAAATGAGTACACCTATCAATGGGCTTTCAGCTAATAAATATTTTTACTTTTTATTTATCACTAGAAGGCACCTATTCCGACCTCCAGCAAACATTTGTCCATGCATATTTCATTATGTTTCCTGCCTGTGCTCACACTGGACAACTAAATATGCCTTCCTAGTCTCAACACTTTTCTCTATTCCTCAAGACCCGGGTTAAAACATGCATTTTCTTTCATGACTTCACCAAAGTTATTCTGGAGAGAATTTTCTGTTTTACGACTTCCTTCAATATATATCAAATGCCTCACCTTGATGCTATTAATTATTGTTTGTTCTGGGAATGTTTATTTTTTATTTTCTTCTAAATTATGCTATAAGTCCCTCAAAATCAGTCTCTCTTTATTTTAATTCTCTTAAATCCCTCACACATTCCAGCACTGTCTTGGGTATATATGGGGTATTTTATGGCCATTGATTGATTGATTGCAAAGTGAGGTTCAGGTGGTGCTGACCTCTTTTAATCTATCAAAATGCACAGAACAACTCTGAGGGAGAGACAAGAGCTTGAGTTTGAAGGGATTTCAGCTATAATTTAATCCAGACCACCTCATTTTAAACAGGAGAATTCAAGAGGTAGAAAAGACACAGAGTCAAAATATGGCTAAGAGCAAAAAGGAGAGTAATCCTCATCAGGATTTTCAACAATCACTCCGCTATATTTCCCACAAAACCCCCCTCTTCTCTATAAAGGGGACCCCTTTTATATGCTTTTATTCACTACACCTCCTTTTCAACAGGAAGACAGGGGAGGAGACTAATGATAGCTGTGCAATTAAGAGACCAAATCTGGCCCGCTAAAGAGGATTGCACCCTGCCACATCTATAAGAAATTCTGAATGAAAGTATTCATTAGAGACTCTTGAGTAATCTCTTTTTAAGCTGTCTTAGGTTTGTACAATGTATTTTGAAACTTTTTTTTTTGTATTAAAGATTAACACGCATGCAGATTTGTATGCCAATAATAAGTGTACAACTTAATTAATTATCAAAAACTGAATATAGCTGTATAACCACCACACAGGTCAAGAAATAGAATCTGACACATTAAAAGTTTAACTCCTCTGAAGGGTGTTACATAAATGATCCCCTTTCTCTTCTAAGAAAACCACTACCTTGATTTTTAACATCAGACAAGTTGACCCTTTTTTATACTTAGAATAAAAGAATTTATTTTTTATTTATGCATTTATTTTATTTTTTTGAGACAGAGTTTCACTCTGTTGCCCAGGCTAGAGTGTAGTGGCACGATCTCAGCTTACTGCAACCTCTGTCTCCCGGGTTCAAGGGATTCATCTGCCTCAGCCTCCAAAGTAGTACAGGTGTGTGCCATCACCACGCCAGGCTAATTTTTATATTTTTAGTAGAGACGGGGTTTCACCATATTGGTCAGGCTGGTCTGGAACTCCTGACCTCATGACCCACCCACCTTGGCCTCCCAAAGTACTGGGATTACAGGCATGAGCCACCGTGCCCAGCCATAAATGAAATTTTATGAGAGTATTCTTACGTTTCTGACTTCTTTCAGTCAATAGTATATTTATGAGGTTCATCCATGGTTTTACATGTTCATTTATTATTATCATAATAGAATAATATTCCCGTGTTAGGATATGTCACAATTTATTCATCTGTTCTGTTATTAATGAACACTTAGATAGTGTCCAGTTTGAGGCATTTATGAATACTGCTGCTATTAATGTTCTTTCTCTTATTGTTTGAATCACATATTCATTATTTTTACTGGTTCTATATTTAGGAGTTGAATTGTTGGGTCATAACATGTGCATATATTCAACTTCAGTAGATTTTACCAAACTGTTTTCCAATGTGGTTGTTTAAACTGACACTACGACCAGGAGTGTATGAGAATTCCGTCTACTCTGAATCCTCGCCAACTTGTCAGTCTTTTTAATTTTAAACATTCCATTCTGCATGTAATGATATTTCCTTGTGTTTTTTCTTGCATTTCCCTGGATACTAGTGAAGAGGAGCCTCTTTTCAAATGCAGAGTGGTAATTTCCATATCCTCTTTCACTAGAGTCTGATTCAAGTCCCTTGCCAGTCTTCTATTAGGTTATATTGTTCCCAGTAGTAGGTAGGAGTCCTGACAATTGGTTTGGATGTGGTCATTTGTCAGAAATACATGTTGTACATGTTTTTCCCACTTGGCTTGTTTTTATCATTCTTTGAGTATACCATTCATTAAAAGAAATTCTTAATTTTATTGTGGTACAGTTTATCAGTCTTTTGTTTTATAGTGGGTGATTTCTGTGAAACTATTTTAAGGAATCTTATTCTACCTAAGCTTGTGAAAGTTGTATTTGTTTTCTTCTAGATTATTTATTTTACCTTATGTATTTACACCTGTAGTCCTACTAGAATTCCTGTGGTAAGGATGAATTTTTTTTTTTTTTTTTTTTTTTTTGTGCATATGAGAGTCAGTGTGACCCAGTGCCATTTGTGAAAGAGATCTTGCTTTCTCTGTTACTCTTCAAGGTCACCCTTGTGATAAAGCACCTGACCATGTGTGTGTTAGTCCACTTGGAGACTCTCTCATATGTTCCATTGTTCCATTGTCTGTCTACAACCACTCTAATAACATAATATCCCAGTTGCAGTAGTTCTGTAATGAGACTTGACATATGGTAGTGAAAGGCCTCAAATTTATTTTTCTTACCTGGAAATTTTCTATTTTTTATTTTCTCCATTTTATAAACATATTAAAATTGGCTTGTCAATTCCACATGCAAATAGATACACACATATACCTATCCACATTTTCATTGAATTATAGTCAATAACTTAGGGAGAGCTGACAACTTTACAATGTTGAATATTTTAATCAATGAACATTGTAAATACTATTTATTTAATCTTTAGTATTTTCCATCATATTTTAGAGTTTTTTAAAGGAAGACTAGTACATCTTTCATTAAGTTTTATGTTTTTCACAATTTTGAAGGATTAAATCATTTTTTACATTTTATTTTCTATTTTTTGTATATATTTACCTACCTATTCATTGCTGCACAATGCATCATTTCAAATTATTGTTTCTTAAAACAATAATTATTTTCTTATTTATTACTTATTTGGGGTTCTAGGGATTAACTGGGTTTATCTAGGCAGTTATTGTTCAAATTTCCCATCTGGTTGAGATGAAATGGCTTCTGGGGCTACAGTCATCTAAGACTTCCCCACTCACCTGTTTGGTGGTTGATGCTTGCTGTTGACTGAAGTATCAACTGCAGCTGTTTATGAGAGAGACCGTTTGTTCTATCCATATGCTGTGGCCTTACTCACAGCATGGAGCTTGAACCCCAAGAATGAGCAACCCAAGAGGACCAAACAGAAGCTGAATCACATATGATGACCCAGTCCTATAGCATTGTTTCTCCATAGTCACAACTTTGTCTAGGTTGAAGAAGAGGAAATGTGAACTCCACCTCTCAGTGGGAGGATTGTCACCATCCCATAATAAGAACATGCTAGATGGAAGATCTTGTTGCACCCATCTTAGAAAACACAATCTGCCACATCCAAAAACCTCACTAAAAGCAAATGAGGAGTTAATGGGTGCAGCAAAACAACATGGCACATGTATACATATGTAACAAACCTGCACGTTGTGCACATGTACCCTAGAACTTGAAGTATAATTTAAAAAAATTCACTCATTCATTTTGACGATTTACCTTTAGCATCTTCTATATACACACTGATGTCATCTATAAATAATGAACATTATCTTATTTCCTTTCTACTTTTTAATCCTATCTCATTTCTTTTTTGAATTATGTCTAAGTTCTCTCCTGCAGTGTTCAATAGAATTATAGATCTAAATATAAAAGGTAAATTAAGTTGGGCATCTTTTCCCCATTCCTGATTTTAAACAAAAAGCTCCAAATATGTATTCATTAGCTATGTTTACTGTGACAGACACTTCTTTTATAAAATTGATTTTTTTGTCATTCTTTGCTAAGAGTGTCTATCATAAAAGAATATTACATTTTATGAATATTTTTGATTTTCCTTTGATAGAATCATAAGATTTATCTTATTAAATTGAGAATTTCATCAATTTATCTTATAATTAGGAATTTCATCAATTTATCTTATTAAATTGGGAATTTTATTGATTAATTTTTACTCATGAAGTAAGTCTACCAGATATTTCCTTGAAATTAACTCAAGTCTTGATGCCATATTGCTAGTTTCAGTTTGCAGTTACCTTGTTTAGGATGTTTTTTGTATCTCTGATTATGAATGAGATTGACCTAGATTAATATTTTGTTATATCCTGGTCAACTGTTAGTTGAGGCAATGTTACTATGGCCTCAAAAAAAATTCAGAACTATTTTTTTTCCTATTCTCTGAAATATTTTATGTAAGAATGATACTATTTACTTAAAATGTTGGAATAGACTCACTGGTAAATTTTTATGGGCCTACTGTTTGTTGTAAAGTTTTTTAAATTATGAATTCAACACTATGGAGTCAGTGTCATTCAGATGAAATAATGGTTATGCTAGATTCTTCCCAGCCTCTGTTAAGCACCGCTGGTCGGTTTCTGCTTTGAGCTTTGTGCTTGTTTTTCTCCAAATGCATGTCTAAAAACTGAAAATGTCTTTATCATTGTGCTCAACCCCCTCAATAGTCTACAAAGTAAATTACAATGTCTTCTTTTATCTAAGCATGACCCTTGTCCATCTCCATCATGCCAAGTGATTTTACTAATTATCATCCCTTTGAATTTTAAACAATCGCCATACTGTACCTTTTGCTAGTCACTGAATATCAAACATTGGTGTGCCGTGTTCTTGTGACCTCTACACTTGTCAATGATTTTCCTTATGCACTTTTCACACTGTATTCATCTGTTGACACATCTGCCTACACGACTAGTGTACGCACTTAATTAAGGGATAAACTAGCTTACACAAAATCAGAAACAAATCTTTTCTAAAAGAAGATTTAAAAAAAAACAGTAGATAGAGACATAATTTGCTTTTCTTTTTGTTATGAAACACACACTGAGGGAGGTATAAGCAAAACAACAAGTTTGAGATAATGACCCCACAGAACATCACCATGCTAGGAAAAGGCAATTCAAAAATTATCGAGTGCCTCCCCTATGGCATCAGATTCTGAAGTTGATGATAGGAATGAGAGAAAGACAATAGGTAGGACGGTTGGCTAGCCTAGGCCTTGAGTGTTGTGTACAAAGACAAGGAATAATAGAAAAAGCTGTATTGTTTTCATTACTGGTTCTCTTAATAAGGGAAACAAAGCTATTTTCATAATTATCAGACAAATCTGGGGCAGGCAAGACAGGTTTTGAAATGCAGCATTCCATAAATGGAAATTAATGATGTATGTCATCTGTTTCCAATCTGTCAGTAATGCTCCAAAAACGAAAATAATCTGCCATTAAAATTATCGTTAGGAACAGCAGGACAGAAGCTGGGTAGAAGGTGGCTTTTCTCTCAGAATTCAATAATTTCCAAAGCATCATCAGAGTGTCTTAAGTGTATCATGCTACTTTGTAAATTAAGAATTACCCTTTTTCCCTCTAAAATGTGTTTGAATTAGAAGGGATCAAAGAAAAAAGACCCTTTTATTGTAATCAAAGGGAACATTTCTTATAAAGAAAACTGCATAGTAATAAATAACATTAATGTAATATGATTTAAGCAGTTTTATGATTCTATTTTGCTGCATATTCAGTATGATATATGTCTGTATATATGAGACCCCGTGAGAGATAGATTTGGTTTTTACTTTGAGAAGAAAAGAAAATTTGTATTATTTTGTTGCTGCCATATGGCAAATAAAGTCATAATAATGGGCAGAGCATATAATTGCATATATCTTGGGAATTCAAGATGGCTGGGTGCCCCAAACAGAGGAACATATCCTCTCCAGCCTATTTAAAATTGATGTTCAATATTGAAAAAACAAACTTTCATTCGAGAGATATAAGGCTTAAAATGAAAAGATTGCTGGAAAAATATGTGTATAGGCATATATATATATATATTTTTTAATTTGCTTCACTTACTTTTAATTGATAAATGGGAAAATGTTGCTTGTAAGTATTTCTTTCCTCCTTAGCACTTATCCCTAGTTCTGCTAAATCCAGCCGCCTCTGTTTTATCTCATCAGTTTTATCATCATCCTAGATTCTGGTTCGTTTAGAGCAGATATAGTCAACATCAAAAATACATGTGTTTGGCTGAGCACGATGGCTCCCGCCTGTAATTCCAACACTTTGGAAAGCCAAGGTGGGCGGATCACCTGAGGTCAGGAGATCGAGACCAGCCTGGCCAACATGGTAAAACCCTGTCTCTACTAAAAACACAAAAATTAGTCAGGCATGATGGCGGGCACCTGTAATCCCACCTACTTGGGAGGCTGAGGTAGGAGAATCGCTTGAACCCGGAGGCAGAGGTTGCAGTGAGTGTAGATTGCACCACTGCACTCCAGTCTGGGTGACAGAGTGAGGCTCTGTCTCAAAAACAAAAAACACATGTTTTTTCTGTACTTAAAAAGCATGTAAACTTAGATATAATACAGAATGTTTTACCTACTGTAATGTTTAAGTAAATTTAAATACATCACATATATACAGCAAGTCTTACAGGTATACAGGTATATCCATATAGATGTATTTACCATGCTCTTGTTTTACACATTGTTATAATTTTGATATCTATGTTAACATATACAAATCTAATTTATTTGTTAAATGACCATACAATAATATTCCAAACGATGAATATATTAAAATTACCTATTGATCTATTATTAAACTTTCTCCCCAGTTCTTTGCATTACCAGCAATCCCATTAGGAATGTTTCTGTGCACATCTCCTCCAATACAAGTGAAAAAGCTTCCCTTGTAGACATGGATTGAAGGGAAATTAAACTGTGTGAAGGCATGAAGATTTTAAGCTTTATGGAATATTGGCAAATTTTATTCCAAAACAATTTCACTAATTTATGTATACATCCTCTGGAATAAATAAAAATCCATCTTACTATGTCCTAGTTGTTGAATTTACAATTTTGGCTCATCCAGCTAATGTTAAATTTTATCACATCCTTCTGTTTTGACTTTCATTCTTCTGATTGCCACTTAGGTGGGACAATTTTTCATGTTCTTTTGACACCCCGTTCTGTGTATTGTCTATTTACATATTTTGCCCAAATTTCTATTATTATCTGCTTTATGTGTATGAATTGATGAATACAAATTTCTTATATATCCCAGCTAATTATTTGTTATTTGTATGTCAAATATGTATATGCCAATCAATCATATATTTTATCCACTTTATTATTTCAATTTCCTTTCGTGAGTTGTATTTTGTTATTTGCCTACAAATTTCTTCCTCAGTAGACCAGAACTAATGTAGTTAGGGCACACTGAAACAGCACATCCATTGTTAAACTATAAAATGCTCTTGTAGCTCTCATTTAAAGTTATCTCCCAGACCTCAGGCCTCCTTCTTGCTCAAGTGACCACTGCTGCTCTAGTCTCTCATGCTCCTCTCTGGGACATTGCCTAAATTCCCAAAGATCCAGTAGCTTAGGACTAATATCTGACACCAAAAAGACTTATGGCACCCTATTCCAGTGTCATGGCCGGCATCTGTCCTGACTCATTGCTACCCATAGTGTGTCTGCTGATAAGGGTTTTGCTTGATGCCACAGGAATATTCTCTTATATTTTATTCTAATACTCTCAAACTTTGGATTTAGACAATTAAGCCTTATCTAATCATTTATTTTGTGTACGATGCAACATAGAAATAGAGTACTTTTTCCATTATGTAAATCTACTTGATCAAATATTAGATATTAATTGGCACTGTCATACAAAGAAATTCTTGTGTGTGCCTAGGTCTATTTGTAGGAACACTATACATTTTATTTATCTTCCTATATACTATTATAATAATATAGCATTACAATGTATACTGCTATTTTGTAGGCACATATCCTTTCCTAATTTTTATTATTGTCTTTTAAATTCTTGAACGTTTCTTCTGCCACATGCATTTTATAATTAATTTGCCTAGTTTCAGGAAAAATTCTTCTTTGATTTTGATTAAAAATGCTTTGATTGATTTGCTTGCTTTTTCACTTAGGATGCCTTAGTAAGATTTGCTTATACTTCTATTGTTGTATTCTTCCTGTCCATTTTGGCATCAAGGTAAGAATGACTTATAAAATAAGCCTAGTAGCCTTCCTTCTTGATCTGTGCTTCTGTGATAGATAGCATTATCTGTTTCATGAAGGTTTGTAAGAGTTTCTGGACTTGATTTATCTTTCTATTTGTGGGGATGGATTGGGTAGTGTTAGGAGTCATGGACTGAGGTGAGGGTTTTCTATTCCAGAGGCAATTATGATAATTTATATTTTTGTAAATAAATGTCATATGTTCATCTAAATAGTATACAAATTGTGTCAAGAGTTTTTTTTTAGTTTGCAAACATACATTTATACTATATCTATACTTAAATATTTTATTTCTGATTAAGCTGTATTGTGGTCAGACAAGACAGTCTCTGTGAAATCAGCTCTTTAAAATGGAAAATTGCTTTGCAGCTCTTAGATAATTGATTTCTGCAAAATGTTTTGTGTGCTTAAGAATGAAATATCTTCTATATTTTGGGGCTCTAGAAACAAGTGTAGCTATCTATCAACCTATTAACCTGTTTTCTTTTATCTATCAATAAATGTATTACATAGAGTTTATTTTGGCTTATTTATGGTATCAGATTCTGAAAGAAGCACGTTAAAATATAACACCTTCGTGTGAATGAAAATTTGTCCATTTTTTCTCATAATTTTCTTAGTTGGTGTCATATTCACTATGATTTTGTTAAAAGCACACTAGTATATTATATTTGAATATCCAGAATTACTTATTTTTCTACTATTTTTATGCCTCCTCCATCTTTTTGACTTTTTTCTTTTATCTTTTCTAGTCCTTTATCTTCTGTCATTTTATTTAAATTGTGCTTCTTGTAAGTAATATATAAATAAATTTTGTTTTAATTTTATAGAATTCAATTTTAAAATCCAATATTATGAAATAACTTAAAGTCAATGTTAATCCATTTGCCTCTGATTATTGATACATTTATATTTATTTGGCGTTTCCTATTCATGATTTTTTCTTTTAATTAATTTCTGACATTAGTTAACAATTCCTTGTTTCTTTTTTATCTCTCTTGTTGTTTGAAAGTTACAGTTTATATTTCTATTATGTTAACCTCCAGTTTTCCACAAACATATTTGTTTTATTTCTGAAGGTGTTTTTATCTTGACAAATAATGAATTTGTATACCTCAATGGCCCTTCAATTGTTTCCATTCCCATCTTCCAATAAATTATTATTTAGAATTCTATTTGCACCTTTTAAAATTTTGAAATACTTGATTAAACAATATATAAAATACTATGTGTAAATTATAAAGTACACAGTAATAGAATGACCACATGTAAACATTATACCCTAGAAACAGAATATTCTCAATAACTGTGAAGCTCCCTATGGGACTTTCAGTGGTTGCAATCTGTTGTCCTTTTCTGAATTTATATTCTTAATAATTTGCTTTAGTTTAGGGTTTTACAATATGCCAATATACTAATCACCATCATGACAAATTAATAAACATGTTATATGCAAGAAACATAAATACTAGTAATTCTGAACGTCCCCTTTACATTTGTAAACTTACTGAGAACCCCCCCAAAGAGCTTCTGTTTATCTGTTCATACCTTTTGACATTTATCAAATTAAAAATGAAAGTATAATTTTTAAATTTATTAATGATATTTATATTTTATTTAAATTAACAATGAACTCATTACATGATCATATTAGTAACAGACCTTTATGGGAAATACCTATATTTTATCTCAAAATTAGTGATGTGTGACATTGTTTTATAATTTTTGCAAATTTCCTTAATGCCTCGTCTAAAAGAAGACAGCTGGATTCCTATATCTGCACCTTCATTCAATCTGCAACAGACATGTTTTGGTTAAAGTATATGAAAAAAAATCTGATTTCAGAAAAGGGGAGATATTTTAATATATTTTCCAGAGAACTTTGGATATTCTCCTTTGACAGTACAGCAAAATTCAACAAGTGGTATTTGCTTAAAAAATAGTTACAATTTGCTATCTAAAGGCACATCAATAAAATTTTATATTCGCCTACATCAAAACTTATTGGGCTATCTTGCACTTTAAATTGACCTTTTAGCAAAACAGCTTGGTTTTGTAATATCATGCATTGGACTTTTAAAAAATATTGGTTCAATGAGTTATATATATATTTTAAATGGTGACACATCTACTTGTACAATATCAAAATATCATATTCATTAATTTTACTCCAATATATCTAAAAGTCTTTTATAACCGGGAGATTTTAAGCCCATGGTGGAGGATGCACATTTTCCAAAATTCTAATTTTTGCATGCAAGCTCAAATTTTGTTACTGGCAACAAGTATTGTCAGTTCCCCTTGCAATGAAAGCTTTACTTCTTTAATTGTCAAGATAATGTTTGCTGGGTACTCAAGTCTGAATAACTGTGGTTTGTCTGTTAATCATTCTCTCAGGCAAAAGTGGTGTTCCATAAAATCATCGCTAGTTCAACTTCTCACTGAAACAATTGTGCAAGTGCTTTAATCCAAGGCAACAATTGTACATTGGCAGAACTGCCTTAAGCATCATTCCCGTTTCCTTATACATAATATTAAACTTATACGAACTCAAGCATCCATATCTAATACAATTAATAATGTTTATTGTGTCATCAAATTTATTCTTAAACTGCCATTCTGTATACTGTGAGCAGTTGGCAGCAAGTAATAGAAAAGTACTAGTTCAATTTGATGCCACTACCTTGACTCATACTAAAGCACCGTCAGTTTTATCCAATATTGCCCTTGCACCATCAGTAAAAATGCCAGCACAGTAGAAAAGGCCAAATAAAATTTTAACAGTGATATAAAAATAGTTTTGACCTCAGAGATCTCCTAAAAGTGTCTTGGTAATGCCTAGAGTTCTGTGTTTCACATTTTGAGAGCCACTGTTAAAGATTCACCCCCGCTTTACCTGCTTTCAGATTCCATCTTTTACTATCTTCTCTGTGATATCATTCATATTTCTCCCCTTTCACAAACATAGAAGTTTTTCCTCTTAAGCCCTTCTACCTCAGCCTACAAAACTGAATCTCTGTTATCCCTCACATATCTTGTTACTGAAAGTGCTATCAACACTGATATTAATGAAAAGAGAGAGAGAATTATTTAAGGGTACATTTATTTTTTTAGGGAAGCCTATATTAGAAGATGGAGTCAGGGTTGTGATGGTATTATGCTTTGACTTTAGATATAGCCAATACCATCAAAAGAAATTCTTTGACTAAAAGTATTTTCATGTGCACTCTTTAGCTTCTCTCTTTTTTAAAAAGGCATAGTACAATGAGGCTATACAGTGTTAACCTGGCAAATCCTAAATCTAATTATTTGTAGATGGGGATTCACTTCATTTTAACAAGTGACTGTGTCTGCCTGTCATGAAATGGACTCATAACCTGACTTTTCATTTATATTCCTGACTCTAAGGTAGGTTTTCTCAAAAGCCCCAGAGACATTATTTTAATTTTAAAACTCATTAAGTGTCTATACCATATCTGTCACATGTGAGGTTTTATAATAATATCTTCCACCAAAGAGAAGCAGAAATTTCTTCAAAAATTATACAGCATTAAATTTTATAGAATGAAAAACACCTTATTAAAAATAATCTTAAATTTCTTAATCATACATTCAATTTAGGTGAATTAAGACATATAATGCACACTCTAAGTTCTAATTGACATTAAGTATTATTACTGGAGGTTAGTTAATAATTAGTTTCTGGTGGTTCATTTTCATTAATTTCATTAATTAAATTTTATTAATTGTTTTTAAATTATATGGTTTTATACTTATTAAACTAACTTGCTCAATTTAATAATATATGAGATTATACATGTAATACAATGTTGAGAAAGTATGTACTTTTATGAAGATTTTTAAAATGTGTTAAATTAAACTAAATTTGGCCTGAGGCTGCTTCTTTACCTTGATTCCTTAGGTAAGGAACTACAAGTTTATTTAATACATAAACAAACTTAAAGTCTAACAGGATATTTTATAAAAAATAGCTGATTTTTTTAATAAAAAAAATTACTACAGCTCAGTCAATTACTACAGCTGAGCTTCAGCCAATCACATGCTAAACATTTATATTTTTAGTGACTGAATGCATATTTTCAGAAGGAAATGAATGTCCCAAAGCTGAGCTTTTAATGCACCTCAGGTTTGCATTACCTCACACTTTGACATGAATCGAAATAAAGGTAATCACTATAGATCTGATAGGAAGAACCAATATGAACTAAGACTTGTAGGATGGGAGGCCTTTTCATAAGCAGCTACTAGAGAAAAGCTGTTACAGGTACAGTGAGTAAATAGACAAATGAAAAAACATCAGGGATGACTGAGGTGACATATGGGACACTGTAGACAATAAAGACTCACTTGCCACACAGGACATCTCAACTCTTGATCTCTCCCTTCCCTTGAGTTTCTTTCACTCACTGATCTCAATAATTGAATCATCTTATTATTCAACTATGTTGAATGTTGTCACATCTCAGTGGGCATAAGAATTAACCAAGGAAAGCACTCATTTTGAAGTGTCCTATTCCTTATCTTCAAATATTTAGATTAATTGTGTCTGTGGGAAACTCCAGAATCTGTAGGTTGACGAGCACTCAGGATGATTATAATGCAGGTGGTCCATGAACCATTTTTGAGAAACATTGCGCAACTCAAACTTGACCAATATTACATCTATGAATCAATAGCTACCCAGTCAGACTTACCGTTAAATGCTGTGACTCAGCACCGCAGTTCTACTCATGGGCTTCTTGACCACTTCATTTTAACCAGCCTGTCAACTTCCATGTCCCATTAAGTCACTTGATCTTTTCTTATTCACCTTCTACTCACTCAACTGCTTATTCTTTGTCACTGTCTTGGTGTACTGACAAAGGCTTAAGTTCCTTCATGAACAACTGAACCTATCTTTTGGTTGGTTAGATGTCAAACATCTTGTAGTGGGTTGATAATTTCTCACAAAAATATATGTTAATGCTTTAATTCCAAATACCTAAAAATGTGACCTTATTTGGAAGTAGGGTTTTTGCAGGCATAAATAAGCATCTCAAGATGAGATCATTCTGAACTTAGGATGGGCCCTAAATCCAATGACTGATGTCTTATTAAAAAGAGACAAAGATAGAGAAACATACAGAAAGAAGAAAAAGGCCATGTGAAAATGTAGGCAGAGATTCTGTTGTGCTGCCACATACCCAGGAACACCAGCAACCACCAGAAGCTGAAAGGGTCAAGGAAGAATTCTCCCCTAGAGTCATTGGAGAGACCCTTGCTTGTACCTTGATTTCAGACTCCTGGCCTCCAGAACTGTGAGAGATTTTCTTGTTTTAATCTACAAAGTTTGTGGTAATTTGTTACAGCAGCCCTATGAACACGTTAAAAAATAAGAAAAGCGGGACCTAAATTTTATTCATAAATTAGTTGCATTCACAACTGCAGAATTAACTGCTATGGGGTGACATTTTACAATGCTTTCTTCCACTCACTGATCGTGGTGTTTTTGACTTCATACACCTTACTGTAGATTCCATCAAAGTGACTTTTGACTTGTTCTGGTTCCTTCTTGTTCTCAATGTATATCTACTGTAATTGTGTCCTTCAGTTTATCCAGCACAATCTCAATTTGTGTCTCTTTTTTTTTTTTTTTTCTGGCGTCTAGAGCAGTTTAGTGTTTTTTCCTCAAATAATTACGAGGACTATGTTTCTTAAAATAGTTTTTGAATCGAATGATTTTGTAAGTTTACCAATGTAGTGAAGTAACTTCTCTATTAGTAAGTACATATTTCAAACTGTAAAACAATTACTTTTAAAAAGAATAACCAATAGATGCTAAAACTATTTGGTGAACGTTTGATTTTGATGAGGAACTGGATATTTATGTAGTCGCAAAATAACTTTCAACAAATTAATTATTTATTTAAAAAGTATTAATTATCACAGTGAAGACCCTTAAAGGACAACACTGTAACCAAGTGATAAAAGTGAGCATCATTTGTAATGAGACAAATAATATTTTGTGCTCCAATGAGGGGCACTGAAAAGGGCATATCACTTATGTAGTATTCTTCTTCAAAAGTACATAACTTGAATCTAATGACAAGAAAACATTGGAGAGGTCTAAATTGAGAGACTCTTTGTAAACTAATTGGTCATCCTTTTTACAATTTGTCTATCATAATAGACAAATGCCAAGAGACAGGCAAGATTGAAAATAACTAAAAGGACATGATGATTGCATGGAATCTGTAAACCAGAATTGGATTCTGGAGCAGGACAAAATGTTTAGGGGACATTTTGGGGACAAACAGTGAAATTTGAATATGGACTCTATATTAATTGAACAAATTATATAATAACATAATATTCATTATTTTAGTGCTTATCACTCGAAGTTATTTTGGAGTTTGTTATTACATGGTTACAGTAATAATGTCATGCTTGCTTCTTTTGTTTTCGTGGTTTGACTTCCTGGTCCTCAATGTTTAAACCTGTAATCTTTCTGAAGAAGACTATACAATTTCCCACACTTCTCTTTTTTGTTGTTGATTTTGTTTTAGGTCAGTCTCACTCTGTCACCCAGGCTGGAGTGCAGTGGTACAATCTCGGCTCACTGCAACCTCTGCCTCCCGGGTTCAAGCAATTTTCATGCCTCAGCCTCCCAACCAGCTGGGACTACAGGCACCCGTCACTATGCTTAGCTAATTTTTAGTAGAGATGGATTTTTGCCATGTTGGCCAGGCTGGTCTGGAACTCCTGGCCTCATGTGATCTGTCTGCGTCACCCTCCCAAAGTGCTGGGATTTCAGGTATGAGCCATTGTGCCCGGCCGCCCACACTTTTCAATACTCTCCTCCCAAGTTAGGGAGCCTACAAAGCAATGACAGAATCTGAACCCTGGCCTCTTTCTCTTTGGAGTCTCAATAGGAAATCCTGACCATTTCACCCTTCTCTGCCTCTACTTCCATCTTTCACCCACAATTACCAGCTACTGCCAGAGATGTTAACTGTATAAACTTTGGTTTACTTGTGGTATAACCCAAAGACTGAAGCATTTATTTATTTACATAAGTTATCTTCAGGAATCTCATTCCATCCCCAAGGCTAATTATTTACATTCAGGCATCTCTATACTTGATAGCCTGTTTTTGAATGATGCTAGACCAGTGTTTCTAATCCTTTTTTAAAAAAAATTATATGTCTAGTTATATTATGTTTGAGTTTTAATTATATCTATTGAGTTTTAATTTATACTTATATTTGAATTTATTTTAATTCCCCTAAGTAGGTGTTTTACACATTTTTTCCCTAACTACATCCACCATGAAACTTTAATATCATAGGTATACTGTATCTGTTTATGTGCTATGTACTTTATACATTTCTGCTTTATACATAAACAAAGGATGACATTTTAGCCCCCTAAAATCAACTTTTTGCTCCCTTTGGGGTCACTGCATTAGGAATGCATGTGGTAAACTATGCAAATGTTTTATTCTTCTTTCCCTACATTTCTCAATCGCAAAGTTATAAGGCATTCTCAGCTACTTTGTTTACCTTCACTGTTCTTCCCAGTCTCTCTGGGCACCAAGTCAAACCCATTTACCCCTGCCCTAGACTAACCTTTCCCACTGTCAAGCAGCTGCCAGCTGTGACACTGCCCAGTGCCATCAGATCAGAATCTAACACAGCAAGTCTCTCTCTCTCAGGTCTGACACTGTAACTAGTGTATTGGGAGGTAAGGGTGGATAATGAAAGCAACAACGGAGTAAGTTATCAGGGGATTTATGTAAAGAAGTAAAAGAAATGAGAAATGATACATTGTCTCTTTGCTTTCTTCCAATGACTGTGTAGTACTTGCGGAACCTTGCTGTGATTATATGGTTGACAGGCTGGTCTCACAAAAGATAGAGAATTATGATGGGTATAGAGAAGAAGTCACACCTGTCTGAGTACATTGAAGGGACTGCATCATTAAAAATGCCAAAGCCTGGTGAAGAAAACCAGATAAGCCAAGTTCAAGTAAGGAAAGAAAATCACATAGTAAGGTCAATTTCCTTAGGTCACAAAACTGTTACCTAAGCCAGGATTGGAATACCCATCTAATGGCATTTACTTAACAGGTTTTCTCACTCTATGATGTTGTATTCACACGGTAAATAATAATTAAACATACCGGAGGTCACCATGATCAGCAAAGGTAGTTTAGTGTGTAAAAGCCTGAGTCAACTGAATACTTTCTGATATAATATCAGTTCCTCCAGACAATCTAGACTTCTTAGCGCAATAGATTAAATTAATATGTGCACATTCCTCTGACTGAAAAGAGGATGCAGAATCTTGACCATAAGACAGAAAACATTTTTCAAAGAAGAATCCAAGATTGTATTGCAATGTTGAGAGAGTGGACAGAGGGACATAGTTTGAAACAGAAAGTAAAGAGAATACCACACTCACGTTAAACAATATTGATAAACTTCTTTCAAAATGTGATGGGCAGTTAACTTTCCTCTCTCTAAAAAATCAGTTAGTCAGGATAATGTTCTGAAAAATGGCCACTGAGAGACATACTGTACAAGAGAATGCAAGAAAAATTTCTGTCATTGTCTCTACAGATTAAATTTGAAGTGGAAGTTGAATCCACACCTTCTCACAAGTGATAGAGGAAAACAAACTTTTTTTTTTTTTTTGAGATGGAGTTTCACTCTTGTTGCCCAGGCTGGAGTGCAATGGTGCGATCTCAACTCACTGCAACTTCCACCACCTAGGTACAAATGATTCTCTTGCCTCAGCCTCCTCAGTAGCTGGGATTACAGGCACTTGCCACCACACTTGGCTAATTTTTGTATTTTTAGTAGAGATGGGGTTTCACCATGTTAACCAGGCTGGTCTCGAACCCCTGACCTCAGGTGATTGCCAGCCTTGGCCTCCCAAAGTACCGAGATTACAGGCATGAAAAACGAAAACTATACCAGCAAATCTAAAGTCTGCCTTTGATTGCCTTCTACTGTACCTGCCGCATCCCCCATCTTCCTGGTTTCTATCCCAGAGAAAACCATTGTTATCAGTTTGATGTGTTTCCTTATAGATTTTTGAATGCCTATTCATGCTTTACTAAGCCCGCATTGCTGTGCAACTTGCTCCTTCCGCTCTGCATTGTGACTGAGAGATCCCTTTATGTCCGTTAATAGAGATGTCAGATTTTGCACTCTATGCAAGAGAGGAAAGTGTCTTACCGAATACTTCCTAAGATCACAAAAGTATTGAGTGAAAATCCTGGACAATAGTCCAGTTTTCTTGAATTTCACTTAAAACCATTTACAATTCATATGTCTTCAAACGAGTTAATCCAATCACATTTTTACATAGTGGCCTTTTTACTTTGGTGTTGACCGTGAGCACTGTAACTTTAATGTTGAAGTCTATGCTCACATGTCTTACTGCCCCCAAAGCATTCAAATTTGGAGATTGATAGAACAGGAAGTAAAAACAAGAATACGTATTTGAAAGGAATTTAATGAGAATTCTTAAGATTGTTATGTGGAAGAATTATAAAATGTTTCATTTTCAGAGAATTCTGGTCTAATACCATGAATCTAAAATACATGTGTATTGTTCTCAATGTCAGAAAATAGGAAACATTTTCTATTTGATCCGAAGTCTTTAATTGGTAATGACTAGTAATCATTGTAAGCTATGCAAAAGGTTATAATTGAGGCTCTGAGTATTATAAAACAGGGCCCCCATCTCTACTAAAAAATACAAAAAACTAGCTGGGCGAGGTGGCGGGCGCCTGTAGTCCCAGCTACTTGGGAGGCTGAGGCAGGAGAATGGCGTAAACCTGGGAGGCGGAGCTTGCAGTGAGCTGAGATCCGGCACAGGGCAATTTAGTCACTACAAGAATTGCTAGAAGAAAAACAAAGACTGATAGGATAAAATGTTTTGAAAGGAGTTTCCAATTAATATCTTATATCTGATTGCATAAGATTAAAATGCCAAAGTTTAATTGAGTTCTTATCATAAAACTATCTGCAGATTTCCTAATTAGGGATAAGAGGGAAATTCGCCCTCTTCCTCCCTCTACTAATACTTGAGGCTTCCACTTCCAAACTAGGTTCTTCATAACTTGAGAAGAGACTAAATTAACACCTGCGTTTATGTTCATCATATTTACCTGGAGGGGCAAAGTCCAAAGGCATTTAATCCCTCTGCTAAAACTACTTCTCTATGCATAGAGCAATTATGGTTAGTGCTGAACTTTTTCAGACAGACTGAATTCTACAAATTATTCAAAAGTATATCTATATACAGAAAAGTCAGTCAATGTGATTGCCTATCCTACTACAGTATAATTTCTTCCACACAGCACAATTTAATTTTAATTATAAATTAATTGTAACTGTAAAGTGTCTCAATTTTGACTCTATAAACTGCTCTCATTATTTCCTTTTTAAAGTTGATTTCACAGTCTACTATTTACCAATATCAGACATATCAAGATCTATTTATTTCATTATCATAGCCTGACTGATTATAGCATAGCCTTTAATTATCATAGCATAGCCTATACTGATCAGACTGCTACTTTTTGAGTATTATAAATGTACTTACATTAAGTGTTGTTCTACTAATAATTATTTTGTTAAATACATTGCTCTTTCATTATCCATCCAGGAATTAGTGAGATTCTTTTACGACCACTATATACTCTTTGCCTCTTAGATAAGTTTCTCTTCACTGATGCTTGAAATGTTTTGTGAGTCTTGCTGATTATTGGATTCAGTTTTCTGTTGATTTCTGCTAGAATTTGGTCTCCAAAGAAACTCATAGTTTGTGACATCAGTGCATGTTTTATGGACAATCTTTTTGTTTCACCAGCTGCCTTCAAAGCACTCACTGCATTGACTATGCCAACATCCTGTCTTCTTTCTATTTTCATGTGTCATTGCCACCACAGGATATACAGGGAGGTGACAGGAGTGATGTACAGCTGCAAGGGATCAGCTAAGCTGGCTCTTTCTGCTGAGCGCCATCAGCATTCTGACATAGACAAAGACCTCTATCACGCTTGCTGTCCTGAATACACTTTACAATCTCTCAATTGGTAAATTACTTTTACTAAAATTTGATCTTTTAAAGGTAATAATTTTGTGAAGGGATTACTTCTATTGTTCATTCACATTTCAGTTCAATTGTTTTAATCTTGTGAGTTAAACTACTTAAAAAAAAATGAGTTTTAACTAAGGGTGAAAAATAACCAAAGAGTAATCAAAGGAATGAGGGGTATACCAGCCCATGATAGAATGAAGTCAGTGGTTTTATTTTTGACTCCCTCTTTTTTTCTTGCCTTCTATCCTCATTATAGATACTTGGAAATTCATATGAACAGGAACATGTAAAAAACTGTTTCAAAGGTGGTGTTTCATTTACGGGTTTCATGTCCTAATATGACCAACTCCATGTTTTTAAGATCCTAAAATTAGAAAGTGCTGCAGTGTCAATTTCTGTGTCCCCCCAAAATATCTATTGAAATCTAACCTCCAATGTAAAAAGATGAAGAACTGAGGCCCTTAGAAGATGAGTAAGTCATCAAGGCTCTCTGCCATTATAAATGAGATTAGTGCCCTTATAAAAGAGGTTTAAGGGAGCTGTTCACCCCTTCTGCCTTTTGAGGACACAGCAAGAAGGTGGCATCTTAGAAGTAGAGAGGAAGCCCACATCAGACGCCAAATCTACTTATGTCTTGATCTTGGACTTTCCAGCCTCCAGAACTGTGAGAAATAAATATTTATTATATTGAATTAACAAGACTAAGGTCTATTATAGCAGCACAGCATGGACTCAGAGAGTTAGCTTTTTTTTTTTTTTTTTTTTTTTTTGAGGCAGAGTCTTGCTCTGTTGCCCAGGCTGGACTGGAGTGCAGTGGCGCGATCTTGCCTCACTGTAACCTCCGCCTGCATGGTTTGAGCGATTCTCCTGCCTTGGCCACCTGAGTAGCTGGTATTACAGGCACGTACCACCAAGCCCAGGAGAGTTAGCTTTTAAAATGATCAACTGATCTCCAAATTCCTGTGGGCTTTGGATCTTAGGACCTACTGACCATCTATTGTGATATAATTTCCAAAAATGGCCTCCATGCTTTAGTAATAATTTTTCGATTCAAAGCTGGTTAGAGGTTGAGAGAAAGTGTTAGTTCTTTCACTTCAGTAGACCTAATTCAGACAACTTTGGAAATGGACCATCCAGAGAACTGCTAACAGAACACTGTGAATTGAATTCAGTGTTCAGACTCATTCCCAGGCAAAGAGCAGTAGGTAGGTGATCTTTCTATAAGACACCAGGATTTCAGGTAATTCTGCTTATCCATTTTTAACTCAAAGAAAAATAGATATTCTTAGTTTTCTTATAGGCATTTTGTCACTAACACATGTTTTATGTACATGTACATAATCTTAAATCTGCTTTATTTGTCAAATGACTGGGGTATTTTCTTCAACTATATTTTCAAGTGTTGTGTTTTGCATAGATTCAAAGCAACTCCAGATTCTGAACGTGAATCAGGCAGCACAATGTCAGATAAGATTTAATATGGGCAAAACAATTTAGCAATGCAGACCTCAGCCTCTTAAGCAGGATTATTTCCTCTGAAGCATCAAGATATTCTGAGAACAGAGTTTATTATTTTTTAGTCATAGTTTAAGAATCTGTATAATACAATACACCCCAATTAAGGTAGTATTAAAATACATTAATTTGTGAGAACTTCTTAATCATAGTAAGTCCAGCTCTGGGACAAATTTTAAAGAAAAGACATTCACTTAAGCTGGAAAAATGGGGCCTACACATATGAAAGGTTTTTTGAGTGCAAGGGAGAATGTATACTTAGAGCTGAATTAGTACTCTAGGTAAGAAGTGCTACAGAGTTCAGAAGCAAAAGATTATAATGTAGATTAGAGGAGGCAAACATGAACTTTGGCAGAAGGTAACACTGACCTGGGCCTTCTACCCTGGACAGGTTTGTTGTGGTTAATATGCTTTAATTTTTAGAGTGTATGTTTTTTTAGGTTTATAGCAAAATTGAAAAAGAAAATACAGAAGTTTCCACATATCCCCTGCCCCCACACACACAAAGCCTCTCCCATTATCAACAGCTCTCACCAGAATAGTCCATTTGTCACAATCAATAAATCTACATTGACAGACCATTATTACCCTAAGCCCATGTTCTATAGTCGGGCTCACTCTTATTGTTTTACATTATCTGGGTTTTGAAAAAGATAATAACATATGTCTATCATTATAGTGTCATACTAAATAGTTTCACTGCTTAAATTCACCTGTGCCCTGCTTATTCATCCCTTCCTCGCCCTTTACCCCTAGCAACCACTGTGCTTTTCATTGTCTCCATAGTTGTACCTTTTCCAGAATGTCATATTGTTGGAATTATATAGCATATGGCCTTTTCAGATTGACTTCTGTCACTTAATAAGATGAATTTGAAGTTATTCCATGCCTTACCCTGGCTTGATAGCTCATTTTTTTAAATGCTGAAAAATATTCCATTGTCTGGATATACCGTAGTTTGTTTATTCATTTACCTGGTGAAGGACATCATGGTTCTTTCTAAATTTTGGCAACCATGAATCTGTGTGCAGTTTTTCTGTGGACATTGAATAGCATTTTTACTTTCTATATAAATAAGATACAGAGAAAATATGTTAATAACTTCAGAAACTTGTGTAGAGATCATAATAATCATTTGTATGTTTTAAATATGGAGATGGAAGGCTATATGACAGTTCAGTGAAAGAATGTGAATATCTGGATGGTTTGACCTACCTTCAAGTTGCTATTTTTAAAATATGAGAACAGTAGTTATTTAGGACTGAAGCTGAGTGCACCATTAGGGAAAGGCAGAGAAGAAAAATTGCTGGGGTTAGGGTTGCATCTCTACTCTGTTCAGCTCTATCCTTATATTCTGGATTTCAACAAATACAGGCTCTGGAATTATGCAGAACTTCCTCTTTTTCAGTCACTAAATGATGATCTATTTTTAGTTTAATATGTCTGTTGGAGGATTCAAACTTCTCCTTCACCCAAATAATTCATCAAAACCTTCTCTTCAACTATAAACTAAATAGTCCCTGATATAACTTCCGGTAAATATAAATTTCTTTGTTGTATCTATTTCCGGTGATAGTTTAGCATTGCTCCTAGAATTCTACGCCAAGCAACTGTCCTATTCCCTAATATAGCTCTGTGTTTATGGAAGCTTAATAAGGCAGAGGTAAGTTGATTTATTTTTATTATTCTTTTATTTCAGTGTTTATAATTTTTTTTTAGATTTTGCAACATAGCTGAAAGAATGTGAAACCAATTAAATGGGTCTAAAAGCAGGCTACATTAATGTCCTTGGCCATTACTTACTAAAAATTTAACAAGAAGATTATTCTGGACCTTTTTGTTGGCTCTTAGGACGTCTATGCTTTCATCACTCCCTTCTTTCTTCCCTGTTTCTCTCTCTCTCTCTCTCTCTCCCTCCCTCCTTTCCATCTTCACTTCCTTCCTTTCATCCTCCTTTCCATCTTTCCCTCCCTCCCTCCCCCCCTCCTTCCCTCCCTCCCTCTTTTCCCTCTTTCCCTCCCTCTTTTCCTTCTTTCCTTCTGTGGCATTTAAAGAACTGAAAAAATTAAGAATCTTGCCAAATAGAGTTCAAGCTGTGTAGTAGATAGTATTAAAAATTTTATCTACAAGATAAAAACTACTTTAAAATTCTCATTCTTGGTTATATCTTTGAATGCTTTTTTGCTACTGATAACTTTCATGACAATTTCTGTTTGGGTTTTTTTTTTTTTTTAATAATAGGATGATGATAGGAATAGTCCAAATAAAGAGTAACCATATTTTATCCTCCATAAAGAATATAGAAACAGAATTGGAAGGTAATATAGTTATAAAGTATCCTGAAACTCTCATTTTATAAATTGAACTCCCACTCAAGTCAAATGATTTTCCTAAGGTCATCTCAGTGGTAGCCAGAAATGATGCCCAAATCATCCAGCTTGTTATATCACAACATAATGCATAATACAATACTGCCTAAACATATAAATATATTTAGTCATTCAAAGAGGCTCAACATTTGTAGGAGATGGGAGGGGGTTTTATCTCTTTAATGCATGTCCTTTGTGAAAAACAAAACTAAACAAATTCATAGCACAAGGACAAGTCTGGTTAAATGAATGATGATTCTTATCCCTACTTGAAAGTATTTGATGTAATGGATTATAAATAGCAAAAAAATCTAATGTTCTTTCTGCATTTCTCTGAACCTTCGTTGTCAACACACATGCCTGCTTATGTTACATGAGATAGAGTATGTATGTTTATCTTCTGTGATTATATGTATAAATGTTTGATGGTGGTATACATTTTTAAAAGGAAGCTTGTCAATAATGTGTCCATCACAAAATGACTTTTCTCCTTAGCTTTAGGGCATATTTGCCATCACTAAACCATTACAAAAAAAAAAAAATAACTGATTTTTCAGTTTAGAAAACTGGCTTCTTTCTTCAGTTAGAAACCCCAGTTAATTAAAATATCTAGGAATATAAGTCTGTTACCATGACAGAAATGTCAAGAAATTAAATATCTATGATATTGAATAGTCAATGGTAATTCTACTTTATTTTCTTGCAAGAAAGCAACACAACCCGATTTTCCTATAGTTATATATATAATATAATTCATCTAAGGTGGAGTGAAATCAGAAAGTTTAGCATGTGGTAAAGATAAGGAATTATTCTAAAGAGGTAATTTATATCCCTTTAAATACTACACCTATATGTTGGTGGATACATTAAGTAATGTTGGATCAACAGAATCTCTTCATAATTGAATACCTGAGGAAAGCTGGATTGCCTGGGTGGTTTGTAAAGAGGATATGTCATTTATTTTTAAAACAGTATATGTTAACTTATTTATATAACAGATACAATTGATCAAAATATTGTCCATTATACTAAAATCCATTTTAGTTTCTTCAATGTTTTTACATTAAAAAAAAATCTAAAAAAAATTGACTTTCATTTTAGAAAGAGGAGGGTACATGTACAGATTTGTTCCATGAGAATATTGTATGATGGTGGGGTTTGGAGTGTTGACCCTGTCACCCTGATACTAAGCATAGTACCCAGTAGGTAGTTTTCTAACCCACTCTCCTCCCTCCTTCTTCCAGAAGTTCACAGTGTCTATTGTTTCCATGTTTATGTCCACATGTGCTCAATGCTTAGCTCCCAATTACTAGTGAGAACATACAGTATTTGATTTCCTGTTCCTGCCTTAATTTACTTAGGATTGTGGCTTCCAGCTCCATTCATGTTGGTGCAATAGACATGAATTCATTCTTTTTTATGGCTCTGTGGTGTTCCATGGTGTATATGTACTGCATTTTCTTTATCTAATCTACTATTGATGCACATCTAGGTTGATCCCATGTCTTTGCTATTGTGAATACTGCAGCAATGAATATATGACTGCGTGTGTCTTTCTGATAGGGTGATTTATTTTCTTTTGGGTATATACCCAGGCTATTATATAAAAGAAAAATAAAAATAAAAAGCAGATGCTGAGGAGGCTGTGAAGAAAAGGGAATGCTTATACAGTGCTGCTGGGAATGTAAATTAATTCAACCACTGTGGAAATCAGTCTGGAGATTTCTCAGATAGCTTAAAACAGCTACCATTCAACCTAGCATTACCATTACTGGGAAAAAACAAAAACAAAAAACAACCTAACAAACAAACAAACAAAATCCTTTGTTTTTTTTTAGAGAAGTTTTAGGTTCACAGCAAAACTGAGTGGAAAATATAGAAGGTTCCCATGTACTTTCTGCCTTCCCCCACACAATTAAAATCCCCCACCATAGCGGTACATTTGTTACAATCTATAAACATACATTAATGCACCATTACCACCCAAAGCCCATAGTTTACATTAGAGTTTGCTCTCAGTGTTGTACTTCCTATGGATTTTGACAAATCCATGGTAGCATAATTCATGTAGCATAAAACAGAATAATATAACTGCTCTAAAAATCCTCTGTGCACTGATTATTCATTCTTCTCTCTCCTCTAACTTCCAGCAACCACAGATTTTTTACTGTCTCCATAGTTTTACCTTTTCCAGAATGTTACATAGTTAGAATTATACAGTGTATAGCCTTTTCAGAATGGCTCCTTTCCCTTAAGTAATAGAGATTTAAGCTTCTTCCATGTCTTTTCATGACTTAATAGCTCATTTCTTTTTGATGCTGAATACTATTCCATTGTATGAATGTACCACAGTTTGAGTGAGGCAACTAGGTTGCTTTCAAGTTTCCGAAGTTATGAACAAAGCTTTTGTAAACATTTGTAGGTAGTCTTTGTGTAGAAATAAATTTGCAATTCATTTCAGTAAATACCAACAAGCTTGATTGCTGGGTTGCATGATAAGAGTGTGCTTAACTTCTTAGGAGACTGCCTAACTGTTTTCCAAAGTGGCTGTACCATTTTGCATCCTCCCCCCTCTTCCACCAGTGATGAGGGAGAATTCCCGTTGCTGCACATCCTTGCCAGCATTTGTTTTTGTCAGTGTTTTGGATTTTCACAAATTCTTTTATGTATGGAGTGATACATTACCAAAGCCTGAAGTCTGAAATTTTCTATTTCATGCTACTTGTCAAACTCCAAGAGAGATTACCTACCATGAAATCACATATGCAAATCATTGTGTCGGTATAAAATCTTAGATAACATGATGTTTTTTCAAAGTACTGTTTTATTTTTTCTCAAACAAACTACTTCTTTCTCTCTTGATAACTAAGGGATATTTATTAATTACTTACTTTTTGTATATTTTATCTTCTTAATAACTCCTACAATTGACCTTTAAAGTCTTGGGTACTTTTATTTAGCCTAATATATTTTTAGGTTTGATTTATTTTAACAGCATATCTTTATCTCCAAAGTCACACCTCAAAATGAATTAAATGAAACAAAGAATTGTTCTTAAACAAATGATTTATTTTGTTACTAAAAATACTCTATCTACCTCATAATTTGGGGGGACTTTGGCCTTCCAATTTCTATTTTATTCTTTCTAGAAACAATCTTACATGACCTGGAACTTCAACTCTGTCATCCTTCCTGAATGAAAGTAGCATTGTGGTCTTGCAAAAGAAAATTATTAGAATTCTGTTATGAGCTTTTCTAGATAATTTGTATCTAATCCAAAGAATTTTGGAGGCAACAAGGCATCCCTCTTATCTCATAATCAGAAAACAGCCAATCTTACTACTATCATTTCTGTTTAATTTTCATGTTGCCCTTCTGTCATTTTCTGTGTTGGTTTATTTATTATATTAATACTCCATGCCCCAAATTATGTTAGCATTCATTATGTGCTACAAAATAATCTGCCAATCCTCTCACACAACATACAGATGTCATCAAATTATGGAAAAGGCAGTACAACTTATGTGCCCAGTTATCTTCACTTTTCTAAGACTTACACCAGTTTGCATAATTTCCCAAATGTTCTGGCAGACTTCCTTGACCATGAAAGACTGTAAGAAATCTAGCATTGGAATCTCTCTATTCCATACCAGAAACAAAGCAGTTGAGTTATTAGTTCATACAATCCAACTATCTCAATTTATTAATGTTCTAGTTCTTCCCATTGTGCTCTCTAGCATATCTAACATGTCTAGCATAATTTTTATCAATCGATTTATACCCTACTAATTGTTATTATGCTCATTTATATTGTTATTCTGCATGCAATACAATTTCCAAGTTCTGTTTAAAGTATTCATTCCTCTGGTGTCTGATGAAGATTTTATGATGCTTTTGATAGGAAGCAAATATAAAACTGACAGAAGTAGAAATGTATTTCAAAATTTACACTTCAAAAATGTATACTTTAATCAGCAGCTTACCATTGAAAATCATAGACAGCAGTAAGTCTAATATTATCACTAGGCCTTTATTTCCCAATTCATCTAAAGGAAAAAATTGAGAAGAATTCCTTTTGAAGAAAAACAATTGCTGAATTAATATAATCACACATCCTGGTTACTAATAAATCACTTCCTAAGGAAAAGACACTGAGCTGTTGGACTCAGGCCCCTTCATGGTTATGTCAGAGAATGAATGTAATCAGTATACTTCTATGACTAGGCCCTTGCAGATCTGTGAAATTTAATAAAAAATAGGAGCTTTAATATCATACATTTATTGGATTAATTTTTAAATCAGAATCACAGAAATTATATATGCAAATATGTGTTAAACCTTTTGAAAATGTCTTGCATTTAAGTGACTTTGGTTAATGGTCTGTAATATCCATATGGAAAGTCCTACAATATGAAAACTAATTAGATATTACTGTTATTCCACCAGCCCTCTCCTCTAATAGTAAAGATCCATGAAAATATATTTGTACTATTTCCAGTATATTTTGGAACCTAATTGACTATTCTTTAACTAGAGAATATTTCTGTTAGTAATCAGTGTTTTTGTTAGGGGTATAACTGATTTTAATTTATCATCTGTGAAATGAATGTTACAGAAGTAGCACATAAAGTTTTTGAGTTTTCTTTATTTCTAATGCTCTCATTTTATTTTGCTGCCAGCGATACCTTTGAGAGCCAGTTGTTACCTTGATTTAAGATGAATTCACGACAGAAGCATTTTAATATCAAAACTGACTTGAGTTAGTCCAACGGTATAAGCTGACAACTATCAAGCCTTTCACTTTGGTAACCTTGGTGAAAACAGTTTCACTGGGAAGCTGTAGTAGAAGCTTTTTGTAAGTGGTTAAAAAGTGAACCAGAGTGACAGAGTGGATATTTTAAGTGCAAATAACCTTTAAAGAAGGTTGATTGGAAAATGAAGGAAAATAGTAGAGGTGGAAACCAATGGTGGTGGCCTTATGTGATATCCACTAATTGCTCTATAACCAACAAGGATCACTCCCTGTAAGTTTTAAAATTCTCTCACTTCACTTAAAGTTTTATCTATTCTGCATTCTGTTTTCCCATGCCTGTCAGGTAGCAGTTTCTCAATTGACAAATTAACCTGTAATCTATGGATAATAGCAAGTTACCAGGTTATTACTCAAGGTAATGTACTAATACACTCACTCTCCAGTGGGTTCAAACGGACACCTCTAATAATGAAAGTGGTACTGGAGAATGAATATTGAGGGTGATTGAATTATCTGGCATCTCTGGAATGACACAACTAACAGATCTATATAACATGAACAGCCATGATGAGGAGAAAAAGCGATAGAAATCTATCAATCATAGTGAAAGGGTTTCTCATAGCTATGACCTTAACTGATGACATTAAGGAAAAGAGAGAGAGTAATTTCCTTTGAGGGTCTAAACCTTCCGGGCTAAGAGAAATCAACTGAGAATCCAATAGGGGACAGGCAACCTTAGAATATATTTAAAGTTCAAGAGTTGTCAGCTCCTGGGAGAGACTGCTGAGTTCCTGGGTTACTCACATCTTCTTAGAAAAGCCTTTGAGACACACTGCTATGCTCTGTTTTCAAACTGACAGACTTTTTCTCCTGAAGAACATCTTTCTAGGTTGCTAACTCTTAGCATATGGCAAACCTTAATGTTGTGACATCTATAACTTGGGTTTATTTGGGTTATTACATAGAAGTTTATTGTCTTGCAAATGTTTTAAGCTTTTTTAAGGCTGAGTAACCCACAAACTTTTATAACATAGCATTACGAAGACATTGTTCAGCTGCTAATGGTCTATATCCTTTTAGGGTTGCCATTTAACACTTCTGGGATTCTAATCAGAAAAGAATAGTAGTTAGACTCATGATCTTCAAGACTCATTTTTAGAAGTAGTATCTGTTTTAAAAAGAAAAATCAGTTATCTGAACAGAGGAACTCTGATAAGTCAAACTTCTGCATAGCTGGAGTTACCCAAGATTTGAAGAGAAACTTTTCCATTTTTATATATCTAGAATCATAAAATGTTACTTCAAAGGATTATTTACATAATCACAAATTCATATATTTCTGAAAATAGCATGGGGGCGTCCCACTGAGAGAAAAGATTTGCCTGTCCTCTCATATGTTGGATGAAGCAAAAGGAAATCTGAGAAACCCGAAGCATTCACCTAGAGTAACCAATTTGCAAAAGTGCTATCTGAAATCTGCGTCCTGCTGAGTCTCTAATGTCCAATTTCTTCAACAGAGGATTTACTCATGAATTATGATAATGTTTGGCAAGAAAATTAACACAGTCGTAGATGGAACAAATACAGAGTACCACAAATTAACTACAGAGCAATTACAATGACATTGTGCACTGTGCAATAGTCCATTAAGCAATATTAGATCACCAGCTTCCTCTGTTCCTGGCTTTGTTGTCAGGAACAAAACTAACTTAGCCTTAGTAGTGTTTTGCGCAGCATTTAGAATTTTACATATGCTAGCACACCAGGTCTGCCTGGGCTTCTGAAATACGATCAGACACACACACACACACACACACAATCTTGTGCATACACACACACACACCACTTCAAACTCCAAATTATTTCTTTATTTGCAATTCAAAAGTGTTTTTATTTGGTAACTAGTAAACATTTATCTATTGGTTGTTAGATATACAGTGAGAAATTTTCTTTAATTCTTAAAGATTTTGTTAATATAAATATATAATATATAAAAATATATAATGGAATATATAATCATTATACGCTATCAAGCTACCTACTTACTGCCAGACATTATGTAAGTGTTAGGGGAAGGCATATCATAAATCTACAAATGTGCCTAATTTTTCACAGTTTACTATAACTACAAAGCAGTATTCGTATAGTCTGTAGGAGCAACTCCAAGGCCAGAGGAAATCATCCAAATAGAGCTCTGTTCTTAATATTTTATTGTGGTCCGCTTCTGGAGAAGACCATACTCCTTCTACTACCCTATTTATCAGAAGCAGAAATCAATGCTTAGAGTTTCACTGATTGACCCATGTCAAACCACTTAAAAAGTGACAGTGACTAGACCCAGTGATCTTGATACCAACTTCTGACCTCTTTTTATGCTGACATGAAAAATTCACCTCTTTTGACTGAATTACCTAGTCAGTTCCACCAGCTAACCAGTAGATTTAGTGTAAAGCATCAGTGTGAAATACTAGTTGCTTAACTGGACTGATGGTTCCTTCTAGGTCAAAGTCTTTAAAGCGTATGGCCAGTCAGATATAAATAACTGGTCATCACTGAAATTAGCAAAGACTGCTACAAAGATAACTTATTTTTAAACAGAAAACATAGAAAAATGGAAAATTATCATCCTCCTGATATGTAGTAGCATGATGCAGTCTAAGATCCAGACCCCTCATGTTATGGCCAGCAAGCATTTGCAGGCAGATATCATATGGGGAAGGAATGAATCAGCACTGCCTCTAATTTGATATCTTCAGTGCTTCCGTAGCTGGATGATTTTCCATCATTGAATACTGATCCATTAAGCCTGTATTTTACTACCCAGCTATAAACTTGAGTGGCAGAAAATAAATAGTTAAAAAATAATCAAGTGGAAAGCAAGAGCCCAATGTGAAATAGAGAGGTATAAACCATAACCAGAGGCTACTTTGAAAAAAGCATGAAATGCTTATATTCTATAGAAAAGCAAGACTAAGATTTGTACAATCATGTGGAAAAAGTTAAATTTAAATGAGCAATATGCTTTGGAGTGATCCACCTCTTTGCCTGAGATAACAATTAAAAATGTAACACAGGAATTCATTAATCCAATAAACATTCTTTACCCACTATCTAGGTGTTACTACTGGACATGAATAAGATATAATTCTGAACCTTGGAAAACTCTTGATCTAATAGGCCATAATGAGCATAATGTTGAAAGTGCTGAGTGATAGTTATAAATAGGAAGCACAGAAGAGAGGCACATAACCAACATGACCATGCTGAGAATGCTTCTTAGATCTGAGTTGAGATTTTAAGAAAGAGCTGACAGATAAAGATATAAAGATAACAGAGTATGCAGAGGAGGGAAAAAGCATGAACAATTTCGAGAATCTCAAGTCATTTGCTACAACACCTCATGCATACGGAGAGGAGAAGATGCGAGGACAGCAAGGAAGCCAAGATGACTAAGATGCATGATCACAAAGAGCCTTGTACTTTTCCATGGGAATCGACACAAGGAGGTATTACTGGATGTTTAGAACAAGGAAATGGCTTAGTTGTATATATGTGTTAGAAAATATGATTTTAAAGGTTGAATAAAGAATCAATTGAAGGGGTAAAAATCTGAACTATTAGAATAAGGGAAGACATGCAAAAATTGAGCATTGTTGAATAAGAATTGGGATAGCAAAGAAAATGTGAATTATTGACCAATTGGATATGGAAAACAAGTGACAGAAAGATGTTTAAACAACCTCTGTTTTTTGTTTGTTTGTTTGTTTGTTTGTTTTAAATTAATGGCTAGGTTGTGATACCATTAACAGTGAGTTTCCAAATGGCAGAAAGGCAGCAGGATGTGGGATGTTTAAAAGAGGCAGGAAGACGGGCGGGTGCAGTGGCTCACGCCTGTAATCCCAGAGCTTCGGGAGGCCGAGGCAGGTGGATCACCTGAGGTTGGGAGTTCAAGATGAGTCTGACCAACATGGAGAAAACCCGTCTCTACTAAAAATACAAAATTAGCCTGGCCTGGTGGCACATGTCTGTAATCCCAGCTACTCGGGAGGCTGAGGCAGGAGAATTACTTGAACCTGTGCGGTGAAGGTTGCGGTGAGCCGAGATCATGCCATTGCACTCCAGCCTAGGCAGCAAGAGCAAAACTCCGTCTCAAAAAAAAAAAAAAAAAAAAAAAAAAAAAAAAAAAAAAAGAGGTAGGAAGAGGAAGAATTCTGTTTTGGACACATGCCCCTGCTGTTAAAATCACCATTCTGAAACAGAAGGGCGAAGTCTTGGTTCAAGATTCTGATTTCAAAGTAATCAATGTATATGAAGTATTTAAAGTAGGATGAAGTTACGGAGAAGGGATAAAAGATATGGAGACAGGAAACTCTAAGGAATAAAATTATGTTGGGGACAAAAAAGGCATAAATACGTAGAAAAAATGAGAAAAATTACATATGTAAAAGATAAGAACAAGGCAAGAACAATAATGCAGATGCCACAAGCAAAGGCAAATACAAAACAAAACAAAAGTTTCAACAGTAACAGACTAGTTCCTGCTACAGTTAGTAGATTGAATATACATATATATTTTCAACTCTCTTGAAACCCCACTAAAGCAATAGTAAGGGGATTTTTTAAAGAGGTAAAACAAAAATCAAGAAAACAGAAGTTGGAAAGCACATCTTTAGCTAGCAGTAGAGAAAACTGATAAAGAAATTGATTTATGCTCTAGAAGTCCCGAACAGCCCCAGGTATTTCCAGAGATGGAGTCAGGGTAGGGCACAGACAGGAGAATTGCTGGGAAGTCTGCATAAGAAGAACCTATAGTACGAGATCCAGTCCTTTTTGCCACACAACTATATTAGTATCCCTCTCCCAGGTATGAAAAGATTGGATTTGGAAAGAGGAAACTGTGTCTCTAGCAGGGACACTAGATCAGTTAAGGGAAACGGATCTAAACTCAACAGAGAGAAATTAAGTGAACATTGGGTGACTATATGTTACAAGCCAGCCCTCTTCTTTCACTGAGCTCCCAGAAATCCAGCTGTCAGATAAAGAGACTGGAGTTAGTGTTTCCAGAAGAAAATTAGCAGCCTATGAGAATGCAATACCTATAAATACATTAAGATTAAAACTCAGTCATCAAATCCCAAATTGTCACAATTGAAGCCTGCAATTGACAAGTTCTGCCCAACCACTTAAGGTTTATTAACTTTGAAAATTTTTTAATGCTTCACTTTTAAATATGAGCAGACAATATTGGATGACCTATCATTTGAGGAACATGAAAACTAGAAAAACTAGAAACCAAAACAAACAACACTTAAAATATAATTTGGAGGAGATAGAGGAGGAAACTTAAGAAAAAACTCAAAAATAAAAATGTAACAAAATGTACTATTATGAAAAGAACATATAAAGAATACAGTTTATCAGCTTGCAGAAAGAGAAAACAAAAACAAATAAAACAAAAAAGAAGTCAGGTGATATGCAAGTGATCGTAAATGAAAATAGCTTCTGCTTTGTGACATAATAGCAACAATGAATTTTAATAATAGTGAAGCAATGCCTTAAAAATTCTGAAGATAAATCCCAGTAAAATTCATATCCAGCTCACTTATTAAATAAGACTGATATTTCAGAATTCAAGATATCAAATATACTTCATCCCTGTACTTTTTGTTAGCAAACTTTTGGAAGATATTCTCTGCTACAATGAAGGAGTGGAACAATACAGGAGAAAGTGTAATATTCAGACAACAAGGGATTTGACTCAAAATAAAGAGAAAATTTCTAGGAAGATGGTGATAGTGTCCCATGATGAAAGCTGTTCACAGGTTCGGAAAGAAGTCATTCAGATTGGAACCAGTCAGAAGTTTCTAGTAGAGGATTCTTTAAAAAAATTGACTTGGTAAAATACCTGATGTATTTAAATATATTGAGAGAAAATGAGAGTAATTTGAAGAGATTTTGACATTGAATTAGTGATAAGTACATAGAAACATAAACAAAGACCAAAATAGTTATAAACCCTAGGGAAGACTTTTTAAGTAGTGGAGAAATTACAAGGGTTACTTAGAATAGCACATAGTACTCTAGTCAAAATACGCCATAAAGATATGAGGAAAATAGGTGAGTAGGAGTAACAATTGGTGGTGGTGGGGGGGGGGGTGGTACAAAAAGCTAAATTCTCACCTTCCACAGAGAAAGTCAAGAGAAATGCCTAACACAGAAAAATCAGGAAGTTACAATGTAACTATGGTTCGTAGTGACATGGAGATTTACGACAACAGAATAACTAAATGTTTTGAAAGTGGTTGCCAATGGGGAATAAGTTTGGAAGCAGATGGAGAGAGAGGCAGGAAATCGTAGTGTTTGATTATATAACTTACACACACACACACACACACACACACACACACACACAGAGAGAGAGTTGAATCTTGAACAACACGGGTTTGAAATGCATGGATCCACTTTTTTCTTCACCTCTTTCAAGACCAACGTCTCCTCTTCCTCCTCCTCCTCAGCCTACTCAACCTGAAGACAAGATGAAGACTTTTGTGATGATTCACTTCTATTTAATAAATAGCAAATGTTTTCTCTTTTTTTGATTCTTTAAATAATGTTTTTCTTTCTCTAGCTTACTTTATTATAAGAATACAATATATTATATATAACATACAAAATACATGCTAATTATGCTATTAACAAGGCTTCTGGTCAGCAGCAGGCTATTAGTTAAGCTTTTAGAGAATCAAAAGTTCTGCACAGATTTTCCACTCACAGGAGGTCAGTGCCCTAACTCTTGCATTGGTCAAAGGTCAACTATATATTTTTATATATATATATATGTATTTATATATATAATATATATATGTATATGAATATACTTACACAGGTTGAATATCTCTTATCTGAAATACTTGGAACCAGAAGTGTTTGGATTTCAATGATTTTTGAAATTTGAAAAATTTGCACATACATAATGTGATATCTTGGGAATGAGACCCAAGTCTAAACACAGAATTCATTATTTTTTAAATATTTCTTGCAACTCAAGAGACGTAGATTTAGTTTGCCGTGAATATACATTCCCAAAATTTACCTATGTTTCATATCCACTTTATACATATAGCCTGAGGTTAGTTTCATGTAATATTTTTAATAATCTTGTGCATGAAATAAAATTTTGACTGTGGTTTGTCTACAACTTGTCAGATAAGGTCAGGTGTGAAATTGCTCACTTGTTACATCATGTTCGTGCTCAAAAGATTTGGGACTTTGGGGTATTTCAGATTTCAGATTTCCAGAGTAGAGATACTCAAGCTGTATATAAACATACATATTTATCTATGCATATGTGTGTGCATATATACATATATCTTTATTTGTATATAGATATGTATCTATGTGTGTATATGCATATATAATATAAATATATATAGTGTATACAAACACAAAACAGAGATAAGGGTTCTTTTTTTGGTTGTTTACTCATGAATGGTGAGAATCTAGACCAGAACCTAGCACAAAGTAGGAAATTTAAAAAATATTGATGGAAAGATAACAACAGCAATTAGCAGAACAGAGTTATCCTCATAAGATAACCACAAAAACAACAAAAAATATTTACAGTTTCAAAGTCACCTGAAAATAACAAAGATCTCTCTCAGGTCAAAAATAGAGCAGGAATAAAACATTAATCAAAACATAACTGAATACTTAAATTTTATGTGAATATTTATATAATATATACCCTAACCATATATCTTCTACCTATATCTGAGCTGTCTTGATTCTTTTAATAATTTGGTAGTTTTCTTCTTTAGTTTCAAAAATGTCAGTGTCTGTCACAGAAAGTGAAACTATAAAAATGGTATTTCCCAAGGGTAGTGGAATGTAAAGAAGAGGCAGAACATTGAAAACTAGAATAAATGTTCTCTGTAGCTAATTCCCCATGCCATTCTTTAGTACAGGGAGTAGTCCATCTAGTGAAAATGGAGTTTAAAACTGTGAGGATTTAGATTTTCCACTACTCTTACCAGGGATAGCAGGATTTTTAAAAAATCGAATTTCATAAGAACTTAATGTCAAATATCTTAATACCATGGGATAGTAGTTCATTTTCACAAAATATCAAATTATGTGGGAACAAAGAATTAAATGCACCCATAGGAGCATAATGCTGGCATTTAACAATGTATTTCTTAGCTATTACTTATTACTCCTTGGTTATTACTTATTAGAAAAAAAAACCTGTACTAAAATTAATATGAATCTTTAAATACATGAACACAAAAGGATACATTTTTCAAAATTACCAGGGAACGTGTTTTCTAGTGTTATTTACTAACTTTACGATTTCAGTAATAATGTTATTCGTGGTTTTTGCTTTTATTTTCTCATCCGCATGTGATTACTTTTCTCACAAGTGGTGGAGACCAAAGAGAGCAAAGAGGCATGAAATTGAAAACAAAGTTAATTTAAGACCTCATTCCTTTTCTGTCTCATCTTAGATACTCCCTTTCTATGCCCCTAAAAATGATAACTCCACATGAACATACTTTCTCAACTAATCAGTGTAGTTTTCTGAAAAAAAAGTTTCAGGCACAGTTTAATGTTCGGTTTCAGAATGTACTAATATTATTTGAATATGTGCTAAAAATATCTTCACTGGGGGAGAGAATACGTGAATTATGTAATATCGGTCACTGTAATGAGAAATATATTCATCACCTCACTTCTTTGAGATCTAATTTCTATACTAAAAGTTAGAGCGCCGAACTACCAAATGATCTGTGAAGACCTTTCTAGCTCTAAACTTTCTGAGTGCGTATAGTTCAAGTTCAGTGACTAACTGAATAATGAATTGACTTTTCTGTTTTTGGATTTATGATTTGACCTTCACAAATCCTACCCCTCCCTAAAAAAATCTGTTGATGCTTTAGGAGGTATTATAGGTTAAGGGAAGTCCTTTCCAAACCATCTCCTTCACAAACTCTGTGGTGATAAATGACATTATCTAAGATTAAATCCTTTGTGTACAGCATTCTTCCCTTCTATGCTATTTTCACATTCAAACAGCTAAGCCAGTCAATGTGCTGTATCCCTAGAACTCTGTTAAAATTAAAAAGATCAGATCACCCTCTTCACCAGAAAGAAGGACAGGAAAAACACGGGATAAAAATATTTGGGTGGAGATGGGTAAAGAAAACAAAAAGGTTGGCTTCACTGATAGGTCTATTACATTTTCCTTTTTTCTGAAGCTATTTATACTGGTAATAAAAATATTCCTGGTTTCCAATTATATTCTATTTGCAAAACTCCTAAAACATGTTTTTAAACCATAGTTCAGCATATTGAATAAGGAGGGCAGATCTGGCATTGACTAAAGATTTTGCCTGCATACCACCAAGCATCTCTGTTTCCACGTGTTCAAAGGTTTGCTAGTCATGGAGAAATAAAAACAGCAACAATACAACACAATTTACTAGTACTTTACACTATGGAAAGTGCTATCCTCTTTATATTTTCTCCCATTCCAGCCTCACAATAATTCTGTGAAGTAGGTACATTACCTTTAAAAAAAAAAAAAAAAAAAAAAAGAGAGAGAGAGAGACAGAGAGAAGGCAACTGGGACTTAGAAAATATAAAGTAACATGCCCAAGGGGTAAAGTCAAAATCTGAGACAAAATGAAACACAAGAGTGTATCCATTGTTACTTATCTCAAAAGACCAGAATGTCAGGCTAAAACTACAGAGAGAATAAAGGAAAATATGGGATGAAAAACTAAATGAATGGCAGGAAGTGGGGAAAAGAGGTGGCAGACACTCTAGTAGTAGGGAGAGCTGAGAGACGGGAAAGCAATATGTAGAAAAGATGAGGGTGCCAGTCACCATGACATGCTGACTATTCTGGTTCTCAATTTTTCTCCCTGCTTAGTTTTAAACTATGTAAATAAACTTTAAACCACATGCTGCCTGTGCATGATTAGTTCAATTTCAGAGGAATAGATTCCTGGTTCTGCAGTATGATTCTCATGGCACCAGGAAGCCCTGTGTGAACCTTATCTGGACTCCTTGCAAACCATCTCTCATATGGATTCACTCCCTTTCCCCAGCTATGGACAACTGTGCAAAATTACATCATTAGACCTTCAGCTTAACATGTGGGTGCCTAAAAAAAGTCAAATCCTCTAGTAAAGGGAAGTTGGTTTTCCATTTTTCTCTTGATTCGTAACATGGTATGATGAAGATTCTGAGACCAGAACCTCATTAAAGGGACGTATCAGAAACAGGCACAATGGTGGTTTCACAGTGCATGGTTGGGAAACACAAGACAGGTCCTTGGGCCTGCACATACATAAATAGAAATTAAGCATTGGCCAATTCTTACTTTTTCAATTAAAATTTATCTTCTAATCTAAAGATTTCAACAATGCAGATGTAAACAAATTTCTTCTATTGTAAAGATTTCCATGTCAGTCACATACAAATACTAGTTGTGTTTATGCAAAACAGTTTAACTGAAACATGGATCCTCAGCAAATCTGCAAGTATAAATACATAAAAAAGTGAAGAAAACTTCTTTTACAAAGACCTCAATTAAATTACAATATTAAGCAGGCTGTAGCAGGAGTCCATTAAAGATTTAGTTACCTTCTGTAGTGAACATTAAGAAGCTATTACTCAAGCTCTATTTAAACTGTTAAAAGGAATTAAAATGTATAAGAAAGACCATTACATATCATGAGCTAATTTTCTAACGAAAGCTTAGCAGCTGATAGATTGTTTAAGCCTCTCCAAGGTTTTAGTTTCATACTCAATAATTCAGGGATGGGAGCAGGGTTATGTTGATTCATAATTTGTTCCCTTCCATCTCTCAGTGGAATGATGTTGTGATGGAGAATCAGCCTTTATTTCCCATTCTGTATCTAAAACTGTGCTCTCCACGTTAAACTCAGGAAATATCAGCAAGAAAGTGATGTTGTGTTTCCCCAGGGCCACAGTTCACTGATTCCCAGTTCTCTGATTCCTAGTTCAGTACTGTTTACACTATGCCATGTAGCCTCTCTCTGCTTCAAAACTATTTCCAAGGACAGAGAAGTTAATTTTCTTATGTAAGTTTAGAAAATGTACCCCCTCCTTCCTGAAAATAAATGAATTTTAGGAGTGTGGCGTTCTTTTCTTTTTGATGACTTGCTTTAACAAGTTTCTGATATCTACTTTTATCATCTTGAATATTCCTTCTGTTTGGCAGAAGAAAAATGCTCTTTCTTGCTTGTTGATGTATTCTCATCTTTTTTAAAATTAAAAACTCATCAAGGAACAGTGAGGAGAAGAACAAAAGGGAGTAAAATTACTAGAACTGTTAAATAACTCTAAAATCAAAGTGTATAAAATAAATACGGGGAATATTACTTAGGAAAAAAAATGTTCCTAGATGTGTCTTCTATGTTTTTACTCATAAAATTTTCTCTCACATTCTCAACCAGTCAATAATCATTTATTAAATATCATCTTTTATGTGACTGTCATTTCTCTACTCAGAGGGGAACTAATGATATGAACCTAATGCATGTTACTATATGAAAAGTATAGACTTGAAATGTTTTTCAACTATAGAAAGGCTTCTGCCCTTAGGGAACTTTAAGTCTCATTCAATAGATAAAACCCAAAAAGCAAATAAATATAGTCACATTTCAATAATAAGGAGAAACAAATTGGATATAATGGAGATCTTACTGCCCAGCCATTTTAATAAAATGAACATTCTTAGTTCATTTTATTAAACAGCATCTTGAATTCCCCTTGGAGAATGTCTCCACACCCAGTCATATGAAGTCAGCCTCACCCTCAGGTCAAGGACTAGGTTAGGACAGCTAAGTCCAAGCAGCATCTTCCATCATTCTAATGACATCTTTGGCTTTCGGAGTGTGGATCATGAGATACTGTAAATCCTTAAGAGAGCCACGGTGATACTCACACACGGTGATACTCATTGTCATACATCTATAGTACACTACAAACAGCATTGGATTGTGTGATGTTCCAAATGATATCATATGTTTGTGAAGCTGGTTTTTCAGTTATTATCATGATAAAAACAACAAGTGCTGTGTGAAAAAATTAATGTGGAACAAGAAATAAGAGTGGAAGTGTCTATTCTGATTCTAATATTTGAGAAATTTTGCCGTAGCCCACATATCCCATTACTAGGTAATTAAGTTTATTTAAAAATAAAAGTGTTTTTAAATATATATATATATATGTGTGTGTGTGTGTGTGTGTGTGTGTGTAGTATATATTCAAGCAGCTACTATGTTGTTAAGGTATGAATGCTTATCAAGTTGTTTGGACCTAATTACTTAATAAAGCATTTATTTTGACCTAAGATATCATGAAAAAGACTATTGAGACACCAGATTGCTGTGAACAGAGAAGGTTTAGGATTCCATGGACTACAGCAATTGATTCAGTATTGGGCACAGGATGCAAATCCAGGCAATGAGAGGACTAGGACTTCCATTCAACTGTTGTAGAGAGAAGACCTTTTCCCTCTGGCAACAATTTTGACATCATGAGGTGGTGTCTGAATCTGCACAGGTCTACAATGTAGATGAACCTTCAATGGATAGACAGGAAGAAAGAGAGAAAAATTAGATCTGACCACATCTGAGCAACAAACAAGACATATCTGGATTTAGTTTTGTCTCTGGACTTTTAAGCCATATCAGCCAATCAATTTTCTTCAATGGCCTAGCCAGTTTGAGAGGGTTTCCTGTCACTCGTAACTAAAATAAAGTGTTACAGTAAAAGAAAAAAGTCCACAAATCCTTTTTGGTTTTTTGTTTTGTTTTTTTCTTAATATAAAAATTCACATATAGAGGAATTACTTTTTAAAGCACGATGATGAAGGACAAGGGGATGGCCCTGGATATTCACTTTCCTCCGCAATTTGGCAGCCTGGCAAAGGGTGAGACTGAGTGAGTCTATGGGACAAAGCCATTGGCTAATGTTCACATCCTTGGCATATAGGATGTTACCAGGGCATTTGTACACACTCCCTACCATGGTTCCTGTGTCCCCAGATCATTTGAAATAAGTCTTGTTACTTAGAGAAGCTAAGTGTTTCTTAGCCACTCTTAAGTTGACATGTAAATATTTTGTAAAGTAACAAGATAAAGTTTGTTGTTTCCCTCAGAGTACTTCCACTTGCAAGCCCAGCACACTGGCCAAGGCAGCTTCTACCCTTCTACACCTTTGGCCATGAGGCATACAGAATATCCACACTTGGTTGGCCCAGGCTGAGGAATAATGAGTTTTGGTGATTGTGTTTGCTTTCTTATTGCTCAAATTCTAAGTTTTCCTCAGTAGTATGCGTCCATGACATTTGGTTATCTAGAGGCACAAATAATATCTGGCTTAAACAGATTCAGTATGGATTAGTTGTGTGTCCAGGTGTTACTTTATACTTTATTCATAATAAATCAGTGGTTGTATACACACACACTTAAATTCACATCACGTAAATGATTTTACGTGACTATGTAAATGATTATGACTTCTACAGAATGTTTTAAATATAGTTTAAAGTGTAGTTTTTGAGATATAAAATCATACCAGACAAGGAAACATTAGAAAATATTAAGTGTTAAAACGTATGTTGCTGATGAATGCAACAGGGTTAAGAGAGTTTAGGTGATGAATATGAGCTGTAGCAGTTATAGAAGACTTAATCTTAGAGATGTTTTACAAACATGAACTGAATAATAATATCTCAACATGAGTTAGTTGTTGCAAGAGTGGCCCAGTGCACGATGTAGGTCATCACCGTCAGAACATAGACCACAAGTCAATAATTGAGGGCTTTGCAGTCCACATCATAATGGTGATAATAATAACAGAGTTGTTCCTATTGATGAGAAAGGTAATCTCCAAAAGTGAAATGTTCAGTCTTTTGTAGGAAATTAAGCTGTTAAGGATTTGAAATGTTTGTGTACTATAAAGTTATTGAAAGGTATATTGACAAAACTGCTAAAAGTGAATTTCCTAAGATTTAAGGCCAAACTTCTATTCTGAATGTTCTTATCACATAAGGTTTTTTTTTTTTTTTTTTTTTTTTTTTTTTTTAATCATCTGAGCAGGGCTGCCATATTGCCCAACTTTATAGGAAACCTTTCACATGAAATGCAGTGACATGCCGTTGCTTCTTGGCCTATTGGTTGTTTTCTTGCCTAGAATTTCCCTACGTATAGGATCTTCAATAGTAGCATTTTAAAGATGAGTCCTTGTTTCAAAAGGATTTCATACCTTTTGAGAATGTTGCTTTCTAATTATTAGGTAACAAAATTCAATCCTAGAAAAGAATTATAGAAGGTACAGGCCAGGTGTAGTGGCTCACGCCTGTAATCCCAGCACTTTGGGAGGCTGAGGCAGGCAGATCCTAGCCAACACAGTGAAACCCTGTCTCTACTAAAAATTAGCCAGGCATAGTTGCATGCACCTGTAGTCCCAGCTACGTGGGAGGCTGAAGCAGGAGAATCGCTTGAACCTGGGAGGCGGAGGTTGTAGTGAGCCGAGATCGCACCACTGCACTGACTGCATCTCAAATAAAAAAAGGGTACAATAGCCTCAGAAGATAACTCAGCTGATTTTATTATTTTTATTTTATTACAATAGCTATTTTTATTACAATAGCTTCAGAAGAAACTCAGCTGATTTTATTATTAAGAAGAGTTCTAATTATCTAAGTTTTGTTAATATATAAATCTGAACCAGATGTGTTGTGATTTTTCTTTAATTTGATTTTGATATCTTTATGAGTGGCCATAAAACGAGACAAGTAGCCACTTTCCAAGATACCAATGTCCAGGGAGAAAGTTAGGTTAGTGTGTGTTTGCCATGTGAGGCACAATAAGAAGATAAAACTAACAAATAAAACAGAAGAAAAATATTACTTACAGATCCCAGAGAGAAGAGGGGTGCCCATGAGGGTCAATGGGAAGTCTGGAGGTGGCACGGAACTCAACCAACAGGCAGAGAGTAGAGAAAGGATATGTGGGATGATACCTTTATTAAGGTCCAAGAACATTATCCTTTAAGCTTTTCCTCATGACTGTGGATTCACTAGTTTGAAGAAAACACATACAAAGGGGAGAGCTTATTTACATGATTCTGTTGTTAATTACAAGTTTTGTTGTGATCAGCAGCAGTGAAGTGTTTTGGGCTTTTGGTGTGTGGGATGAGGGACAAATGGGCTATATCCCAAACAACCACACAAGGATGGAAAATTTTAACCAGACCAAAGGGGACAGGGTACAACTGGGGTTCAAACAACTTTTATATCAGGACTAAAAATTAATGTTGGTGCAGCAACTATAATAAAAATTTATGACAAGATGATAAAGGCAAGACCATATAAAGAGAAACAATATTTTCCAATACTTAGTGAAGTGTTGAGGCAAGTAGTCTCTGAGCAGTTATTATCTAAGAAATCAGAATTGAAATACTGTCATGCACAACTGGGGTCCCCAAAACCCAGGCAATGGACCTGTACTGATCCGTGGCCTGGAACCGGGCTGCAGAGCAGGAGGTGAGCAGTGGGGCAGCAGGCATGACTGCCTGAGTTCCACCTCCTATCAGATCAGCTGCAGCATTAGATTCTCATCGAAGCACGAACCCTGTGGTGAACTGTGCATGTGAGGGATCTAGGTTGTGTGCTCCTTTTGAGAATCTAACTAACGCCTGATCTGAAGTGGAACAGTTTCATCCTGAAACCATACCCACCACCATCCGTAGAAAATTGTCTGCCATGAAACTGGTCCCTGGTGCCAATAAGTTTGGGGACTACGGATGTAGAAGAAATAATGCAATTTGTTCCACAAATGATGTTAGGACTTAATTTAAAAGAAAAAATTTGCATGTAAATATATTTGAGATTCCATCTGGTGCAGAATTCACCAACTAGAGCTTCCAGTCATGTAACAGTCCGTCTAGTACAGAAGTGAGAACCCCTTAATTCAAGGTATTCAAGCCCAGTCCGGACTTTCATCTGTCACAGACGTTTTATAATTGCTGTACTAAATTAGGAGAAAGGCTGGGGGAAAAGCCATTGAGGTTCCTGATTCTATGATGATTCTGATATTCCAATTTCCACTTGAATATTACCAATAATAAATTAAATAATGAATTAAAGACTGGCATTCTTGTGCCTGAAAATCTTTAAGTCATTGGTGAACCTTCACTGTACACGTTCTTTGGATTGATGTTAACAAGGTGGTGCCATTTCTGCATGAGTCTCATGCATATTCCACCTCCATAGAGTTGAGCATTATTTAACAAGTATTTTTTGATTTAGTAAAGAGCATCCACAGTGTCTACACTGCTGCCTAGCATATAAAAAGCACTCATTTAATTTTCAGTAATGAAATAATGTGTGAAATTAAAAATAATGTTGGCTTCATCCATCATGTACTAGCCATAAGATCTTGAGCAAATTATGTAACATTGATAAGCCAGGTTTGGTTTCCTCAGTTTGCTTAAACTTGGGTTTTCACAGCTATACCTAGCCATTTCTCCCTCCTCCATAAGACCAGCATAATATGAGCTATCATTTTTAATAATTTATTGAGTATGGAAATGAAAACTAAGGAGCAATTATGAGAGATCCCACTGAGGAAGAAAAGACAGTAATAGACAATTGAATGGACCATTGATTTAAATCACATTTCTCAATGTGCATGAATTCGCAGGAAAGTGATGGATCTACTTTCCCAGCAGTTAAAAAAGCATGTATAGAAAAATATGCTTCTGTCTACTTTTTCTATTGGTAAATCACATAGTATAAGTTAAGACAAACACTAACTTGCCCCTCAACTTCCAAACTTACTGATTTGACTTACCTGTGGAAAATACTCCTTAAAGTAAGGCAGTGGTTCTCAGCACTGTCCACACATTGGAGTTGCCTGTCATATTTCAGAAACTTCTAATGCCTGAGCTTCAACCCCAGAAATTCTGATTTAATTGATTGGGAATTCCAGAGGTTTAAGAGCTCCCCCAGATTATTATAGTGTACAGAAATTGCTGAGAATCATGAAGGAAGTGATAGCACTTTTTTTTTTCCCATAGAGGTGGGGTGTTGCTATGCCACCCAGGCTGTAGTGCAGTGGTGCAATCTTGGCTCACTGAAGCCTCCACCTCCTGGACTCAAGTAATCCTCCCACCTCAGCCTCCTGAGTAGCTGGGACTACAGGCTTGTGCCACCACACTCGGCTTTTTTTTTTTTTTTTTTTTTTTTTTTTTTTTTAATTTTTGGCAGAAACAGGGCCTCGTTATATTGCCCAGGCTGGTCATAAGCAATGACCAGGCTCCTGGGCTCAAGCAATCCACTCGCCTCAGTGGTGCTGAGATTATAGGCATGAGCCACTATGACCTTCCAATAGGTTTTTTTTTTTTTTCTTTCCCAGTCACCTGCACTCTTTAGGATATTGACTGCCTCTTAGACTAGTTAATTAGAGTGTATTGAAACTGGATTCTATGGACATTTGTTTTCAAAGTGTGGTTCCCAGACCAGTTGCATCTGCTTGGAGTCTGTCAGAAATACAGCTTTTTAGAGCAAATCCAGGCTTACCGAATCAGAAATACAGGAATAGGGCCCAGCAAACTGAGTTTTGCTCAGTGATTCTAATGCACTCTCACTTGTCAATCATTGACATAGGACATATGAGTTTTACAGAATCCCCACAAAGCCTGTTGTCACCAGCCACATTTAATTAATGTTCTCATGTTAGTAGAGTTGACAGTGCTAAAAAAAGTCAAAGCAAATCAGTGAGAGATTATAAAGAACCCTCCCTCCCAATTAAGGTAAAGAGCAGTCTTAAGAAGAACAGTAAAGAATAGTTCACATTGAACAAATGATGGCTCAATTTTGCCGATATAAAATAGAGATTTTTAAAGCTTACTCACTTTGGAAGGCGTTAAACTTAAAGCAGGAGATTCAATTAGCAAGTGCCCTTTGGTGACAGAGAACTAGGTGCAATCAAACAAAATAGAACAAAAGCCATGTAAGAAATAGCAAAACCATGACTCTATAATGAGAATTTTTGAGCTGTCTAAAGATGTTTAAATACCAAAAAAAGCCATTTAAATATTATTTCATACTGAACAGAGCTAAATAATACTGAGGTTAAATATTAAGAATAAAGTGGGATTGACGTATTTTCTAAAGAACTGCTAAAAATAACATTCATATAATATCTGAAAGAAAAGAGTGACCCTAGGAGAAGAGGGTGCTTTCTTTTTTTTTTCTTTTTTTTTTTTTCCCTGATGAGACGAATATTGAAATAATTGCCAGAGTTAATGACACTGAAGACCAATTCCCAAGGGCATAAGACCTAGCACATGGAAAATAATTCTGCCATTTTCAGTAGGAATAATGGAGGAATAGATGCCTGATTACGGGAGTGATAGATCAGAGAGGTATCAGAGCTTGGGGAAGGCATTTTAATGGAAAACTGAGAGACTGAAAGAGAGAGAAATATAATCTTTTCTTTCTTTATTATCTAGTATAGCATTGATTCTGTTCACAGACCACTTGTCTGTGAGAGAGTATATTTTCATTTCTTTTACAAATATTGATCAACATTATAGGTGTCTTGGGATAAATGTACATTTGTTCCTTTTTGAACATTAAATATTTCTTAAGGATTGATAACAAGACATATGCATTAGTTTAAGATATCCATTAGTAACTTGAATGCATAAGTAAGTGAAGATGGAAGAAAATAACCAACCAGCTTCTCATGTCAACTGTTTCAAAACCATAATCAACACCTACCCAGGTCCAGGGCATCTTCTGTCAATTGCTTTATCTATGGACTGTATTGTGAGATGGCTTTACACAAAAGAAATAGATAGGTGATGGTGCTGGTTTTACCAAGCTTGAGGAACTGGATTTGCTAATAAGCCTCTATGAGGTGATGGTATCACAGAAAAAGAAGTGCCAGGAGAAAATTTGCCTAGGTAGAAATTGATGGAAAGAACATTCCAGGCAGAGGATGCAGCCTGAAAACATTGGTAAAACATTTGGGAAGACATATGTGATCTGGTTTTTCTAGAATGTAGATTGCATGGGGCTAGGAATATACGCAGAGTGTATTGCAGTTGCATGGGGGAATGGTGGGGGAGGCTCAGAGTTAGATTTAGTCTTTCTAAATTCTACCATCAACATATTAGCAGTCACCCAAGCAATCTGCATAACCAAAGTTTCAAGTAGACAATTCTGAAGTTCATAAAACTAAATGTCTCATTTCTCTTCTTAAAACTACAATTTCTTATTTGTATTTTTTTAAATCCAATACTGGAAGATAGAATACTTGATATTTTTGCTGCTTGTTTTCCTGTTAAAGGGCCTAGGAAAATGTTATTGAGTGAATGAGTGATTCATATCTAGAAAGTATAAGAAATTTGTGGAGAGCCTCTTATGTTAGACTTCAAGGTAATACATTTATACATTGCCATGTGCCTATTGATTTGAGATGCCATAATATACCATGTGAAGGACAAAGGGAAATTTGGTCAAGAAATTAAATTCAATCTATCTGTGCTGGTAATAACAATAGCAGATGGGCTCGGATTTGTGGAACACAGGGACTCCACATCAGGTCCTCAAGGAAAGTAAGTGGACCTGAGGCCCAGATTTGGTCAAAGAATTAAATTCAATCTATCTGTGCTGATAATCACAATAGAAGATAGGCTTGGATTTGCAGAACACAGGGACTCCATATCAGGTCTTCAGGGACTGAGGCCCAGCATAGTGTGCCCAGGGACACATTGGGATGGCCAGCTATGCACAATCAGTCATCAAAACTTGCAATGGATTAGGATCAGCTTGCATTGGATTGGATTAGAATGCCAGAGTTTATTTTGAGGGATTGTTACAAAGAATAGATAATAATGCTCATGGCTGAGGTGATATGCTGAGTCAGTAACTGGGCTATAACTAGTTCTGGGTGTGAAGTACAGAGTCTAAACTCTTGGGAATGAGAGCTGATAAGAATGAGTCCCAAGGTATGGACTCTTGTCAATCAGACTGAAGCTCAGGTTCCCAAAGAGCAGCTGAATGTCCATTTAGTAAGTAAGGCAGGTGGTTGGGATTTCATACAAGGCATACATTTCCATACATAGGCAAAGACTGTGGGCACATGGTGAGTTGGGTCTATAACAATCCCCACCTTTCAGGGTATATGGAGCCTCTTAAAAATTAACCTGCCTTGGCAAGGCTTAGTGGAGGACTGAAAATTGTTAAGCTTGTGTGTTGAAGTCACTGGAATTTCTTGCTAGGCACAAATGAAGACAGTAGTGTAACTCAGGCTCTGTGATAGAGTACAAAAATATAGATTGCTGCTGCTGCTCAAATCAGTCAGGAGATGCCAGAGAGGGAACTAAGGTCAGGCATATTTCTTGCTAGGCAGAAATGAAGATAGTAGTGTAACTCAGGCTCTGTGAAAAAGGATCTGGTTCTTTACATTGGATAAATGGAAGAACAGATTGAGTGGCATGGTGTAAATAGCACAGAATTTCTCCCTAAAAACTCAAGAATTTCAATATGAGCGAGTCTCTTTGAAAACTGCCAAAATAATGAAGACAGAATTTTCAATTCCCTTCCTGTGCTGTTCTCGTTAGAAGACAGTGTCCAGATGTCTGGCTATTTCCCATGAAAGAACGGCAGTTCTGACTTCCCGTCAGAGTACACCAGAGTGCAGACCATGCAGTAGAAACACCAATTACTCTATTAACGGTAACAACAACAGAAAGGCTTGACTAATTAAATGACTATTGTACACAGAGGTTTCATGTGGATTTGTAATTTATAAAACTTTGTTTTCAATTATTCAGGGGCATAATGTGGAAAAAGATGAAATTGAAAAGAAAATTGAAAATCTCATTAATGGTGTAGTACTTAAAATGTTGATACCTGGTTCAAGTTCTCCTGTGATGATTTAAACTTTCCAAACAAAAAGGAGAAAGGCATGGCAACCAACAGGTAGATGTGAGTGATTGATAGGAAAGTGTTATGCCGTGTGTTCTGGGTCAGGAAGTTATTGGAAGAGCTGATTGATTCTGTTTAACAGTATCAACATCATATAGTTTCTTTTCCACTTCCTTATACAATTTTGTTATTCAATTTGTGAATAGAGTTGCTAGTTCCCTGGAACAATTTCTTAATGACATCCCATCATTGTTTCTTTCTTTTTTTACAGACCCAGTATCTGATGCAATTAGTTTGGCTTCAGTGCCCCAATTATTTATTTCAAGTTCTGACTAGTTTATTTAGATTTATTCTTGAAATACACACCCTTTGCTGACCACTTGAAAGGGATTTTCTAGAATTTTCTGTAATATGGCTTGAGATTCGGGTTGAGGTGTTCTGTAGCCATATTCAAAGCTTTTGCACTGCTAGAATACTTCACCTGACACTAGTGGAAACAGGGCTGAGGAAATGAGAAAGGTTCCACTGAATATACTAGAAGTTAATTCAAAGAAAGAATTGGAGAGTTCATTTTCCGGAATTTCCAAGAAAGCATATGTGTCATCCAAGTTTAATTGGAAAGATATTTATGTTACTGCTTATAAGAAGTTCAATAACATTGTTTACTCTTATCTAGATCATTTTTCTTTAGTGGACTACATATACCAGGAAAGATGTAGTGGGAGAATTTTCTTCTTCACTGGTAAAAATACCACAAAGAAAATCAGGGAGAGTTAAATATTGGTATATTTAATGGAAGAATAATGGTAGAGGTAAGCTTTGATCATTAAGATTAAGGGTCCTCTGATTTTGTCAAGCTTTTTCAAAGTGTCCTTTTGAATGATGAGAAGTCTAAGATAAATGCATATATACACCTACATACCCTTGAATTCCAAAAGCCAACAAAAGGAAGATTCTGCCAAATTAGATATGATTGTCTAAAAGTTTTCAGTAGTGATGGATAGTTTATTTTGCTGGCATATCAACACAGTAAATTCTATAATCTGTGCCCAGAGGATGATCACAGTTTATAAACATTAGTCTATCATTACCAGATTTGAGGCTTCTGCTCTATTCATTGGATAAAATGCCTCATCTTGTTGTTGGAGGTACAACAGTGAAGACAGAGAAAAAATAAAATAAAAACAGGAAGCATGTGAATCCTAAATTGGTATCTGTGGGAACTCAAAGATTGTAAGTACTAATAGATTATTCAGTATGTGTTTCATGCTCCCCAACATTATCCTCTACCTAATAATAGGCATCAGTGAAAATACAAAAAGTTGGGAGAGTTGTTCTCTGTCCTCAGGAGTTTCATAATCTTATTAGGAAGGTTATATAAATCCACAATAGACAGTTGAATTGCAATGAAAAATGACACTTCGTCAGGAGGCTGAAACACTGATGTTAACCAACACATATTTCAGTTCAGGCAGTTTGTATGCTGAGTTGTGAAGTATAATGCATGATGCATAGCACACAATAAAATACATTAGTAATAAATGTATAAAGGGAGAACCTGTGAGAATTAGCTCAAGTTTTAATGGACTCACAAATATGAAATTGGCACTGTAATTATTTAAAACCAGGAACCTCAAATTATTGATTTCTGCTTTTGGATAAAGGTGATTTTATCAAATAACATTTACCATAATGCAATATGTTTGGCTTCATCAGTCACAGCATCTTTTTGTCTCCCTGGGTGATATTACAGATGTGTGTAATATTATTGTATTTTATTGTAGTTTATTTTCACATGCTATAAAAGAACTACCTGAGAATGGGTAATTTACAATGAAAAAGGTTTAATTTACTCACAGTTCCACATGGCTGGGGAGGCCTCAGGAAACTTACAATCATGACAGAAGGCAAGGAGAAGGCAAGGGCCTTCTTCGAATGGTGGCAGAAGAGAGACAGTGAAGGGGGAAGTGCCACTTTTTAACCATCAGATCTCATGAGAACTCACTCTCTATCATAAGAACAGCATAGGGGAACCAGCCCCCATGATCCAATCATCTCTTACCAGGTCCCTCCCTTGGTACATGGGGATTACAATTTGAGATGAATTTTGGGTAGGGACACAGAGTCAAACCATATCAATTATTAATTTTTAAGAAGTAGAAAAAAGTAGAGTGCTTTTCTCTTTTGTTTTTCAATATACCAGATATTCTCCTCTGTCAGGCTTAAATATCAAACATCCGGGGGAGAAGGTGGAATTAGGATTGTGATAGTCACAATACAGAGAGATCTAAAAATTTCGTGGCACTCTAAATAGTATGCTCAGAAATAATACGAATAAAAGTCAGTCGTTTTTAAAGGAGATAAGGTGTTCTAGGTTTGGTTAGCCCCTGTTTAGCATAGGCCTAGTGAAAGGGAGAAGAGGAGGTGTATTGGATAATTTGATGAAAATAGAGGACAGATAGACTCTTGATGTATTTATTTTTGGAAACTCTAAAAGAATATTGCTCTGCAGAATCTCTTAACAAAATGGATGACCCAAACCCAACATAAGAAGAGTATCAAATTGTTAATCTAGTGGAACAGCATGGTCAGAAAGAGATGGGGTCTCTGTTATATTTCTGATCCTTAGACTTTGCTGTCATGTGAATATTTCATTGAGAACCAGCTTGCCTCCCATGGGGCATACAGTGGTGGAGTAGTTGGTGATGTCATGACAGAGATGTGGATTAGAGAGTCTGAAATAAGTACCCAATGAGACTAAAAGGCAAAAGAGAAAAGGGGAAGTTGAGTCATCTGCAAATGTTATTAAATCACCTTTGGTCTTACCTACGTAGCCCAAGACTCTTTTCCAGTACCTAGCTCTTGAGAATTACCAAGTACCATGTAATTCCCTCCATAAATCACTTTTGGCCTGCAACCTGTCCCAGATCAAATTATCCTGTACAATCTAGTTACAGAAATAAAGATCCCCTTCATATCAATGTATGCAAAAACATCCAGGGCATAGCCACCATTGCACAATTCTTACTTTGTGATGTATGCAGGCCCTTTTCAGGGGCTGGCTATGATGTGTGTGGGATGTAGTTGTAAATGACACCATCAGGATTCAGTTCTTTTATCAAAAATGTCTTGACTTATCTTGTTCTATAATAATTTATTTTTAGTAATTTATTTGTATAATTGTTTGTGTATTCAATTATAAGCTCTTATGCTAAGGATCTATTAGACTAGTTCAGGGAAAAAATTATACCAGGGTAATTAAAATTTGTATCTTCCAACAAATAACTCAATGCTGTTGTCCATAAATGTGTATTTCATATAAAAATGAGCTGAAAAGAATCACATAGACAAAAAAGAGTTAGACAAAGATTTATAGAATTTGAAGTGGGATCTTAGAGACATTATAGTTCAGTATTTCTTAACTGTGAAACTACAGATATTTTAGGACAGATAATGTTTTGCTGTGGAAAGTGACCTTGTAGTTTGTGGGATGTTTCACAGTATCCCTGGCCTCTCCTGACTAAATGACAGTATCTCCCCTAACCCCAGTTGTGATAATTGAAAACGTCTCCAGGAATTGCCAAATGTCTTCTTGGGAAAGATGGGAAAAATTCCCCTCTCCTACTATTTGAGAACCACTCTTTTAGTCTAATCCCTTCATGTTCAGAAGAAAAATTGAACATGGATGATTTTAAGGAGCTTGCTCTTGGAAGAATTGAGGGCAGAATCCAGTTAGAACAGTACTGTGACTGTCTTGTGTCCCTCTTGATATCACTATAGGGGTCATAGTTCTCCTTGGCCTTCTGAAGTTTTACTGAAAAATCAAACCCCTAAGGAAGATTAGTTGGAGAAAAGGCATACAAATGTATTGAATGTGTATACACAGAAGCCTTCATAATGAAAAGATTCAAGAGAAATTGTCTAGTTTTATGTTAGGCTCAACAAAGTATGGATAGCTGTATAGAAATACGATTGGGCAAAAAGGGTATGATCTAATGTGGCTAGATGGAGTAGGGTAAACCAGCAATGTGTGTCTACCTAGATTCTTCTTGGCCTCTCTGAGTATGCATTCCTTCCTTCTAGGTATGAGATAGGACTCTCTCCTGAACAAAGGTCTTATGACCTATAGTCAAATAAAGTAGATAACATACAATTTCTTTTGGACTGTTTTGACATAGAAAGGTGAGGAAAAGTTAGAATATTATCTTTAGGCTTTATGGATGGTTTGAGGAAAATGGATTCTGGTCTCTATGATCCACCTTTGGAAAGAAGGATTCTAGTTTCTATGGCTAGTCCTAAGAAAGAATGGGCCTGAGAAACAGGAGGGCAGAAGAAAGTCAAAGAAAAACTTTTACTTCTGAGGCTGCTCCTGAGGGCTTCATTTTGGGGTGTTTTTTGAGCCCCAACATCACTCTCAATAAAGACAGAACAGACATAGTGCCTTTTAAAAAAATACTAAAATTCAGCTAGCAGAGTTACCTATGTATAGTAGATGTTTATCAAATGTTTGCATATCATCATCCTTTTGTAGCATTTGATGTAATTAGTAACTCTGAGGCAAGCTAGAAAGCTATATGCTATACAAAAATAGAAAAAACAGGATTCAAAATGTTTTTCTAGGTTACATTATATAATTATTACCTAAAATGCTGACTAGACTTTGTGAACTTTTGAAATGAGAGGTAAGATTTATAAAAGATATATAGCTAAGTAATCTAAGGAAAACCATAGACTACAGCTGGATGGTGACTTTTAGAAGGTATAATTCTGTGGCATTTCCCCCCTTTCTACTTACAGGTTGGGTCAAGTGAATAGATGAATTTATTCCATTTTCTGTTCTCATTACAGGTTTTGTCAGGAAAAGTGAGTTATCACAGAATTTTATTGTGTGATACATTTAGTGAATTATAGCAGTGAGCAGAGATGGTTAACCTCTCTTATAATTGTATATCTTGAGTGACTATTCTGCCCTTTCAAAATGCTTCTGGAATAAAAATTTACCTCTTAATCTCTTATAAATTTCACAATGGTAATTCTTAAGTAAAATCATTAGAAGGGTAGAAAATATTTCCCTGATGAAAAGTTTCTATACAATAATCTAACCTAAAAAAAAAAAAAAAAAAAAAAAAAAAACAAGATCCCACCAGGCCTTGTTATCTCAAGAATGTAAAAACTGTTTTGATCTCATCAAATAACATTTGATAGAGATATGTCTTAGCTGTGCAAAATATTTTGCTGGTTTTTAGAAATGAGAACACTTATAATATGTAATTCTGATGACTGATTTTCCACCTGATTTAGAAAATTGTTGAATGTTGACTCTCCCTAAATTTTATCATAGAAATATATTAATAAGATAAATCCAAGTTTTTTATACCTACTCCAGTAAGGGAGAATACCACCTTTATAGCCTCTTAGTAGCATCTGAAAAGGAGGAGATTAGAGAAGAGTAGTTGTAGGATTTGGGGTCTGGGTAGCAGTTGTGTGATTTTAAGGTGTGTCCTGCAGGAAGGGCAAATGGTTGGGATTACTCAGTATTTATGACATACTAGTATTAGATTGATGGATACAGCAAGGCCAAGGTCTTAATGTAATTTTTTATGATCAAGCTGTTAATCTAGATATAAAGCTATTTTAGTTGGTTCACAGTCTTATCTTCTAGGAGCAAATATTTCCTAGAACAAGTACTTCAGCTATTTGTTTTTAATTCTCAGTATTGTTCAACTGTATGCCTAGTCTCACAGATAGAGAAATATGCAGAGAAATAAAACTTGTTTGTTTCAGCTCCAAAGGTCAAGTTAAGTTCACAGTTACTCTTAAGACCCTAAAAGAAAGGTAGGGGCTCAACTAACAACAGAGCATCATGGGTACGGAAGGAGGCTTAAAAACCTCCCCACACAAGAATGCTTCACCCTCTGCTAATTGGAAAAGTGAGGTGGAATTTTGCCTTTCACTTGCCTTCCTGGATAATCATGCAAGATCTCCCACTTGCTAGTTACTTATTATAAGCTTACTATCTTAAAGATCCAAGGCAAAGAGCTATGGGAATATAATGTGAATAATACATATGCCCCTGACCATCAAACTAAGGTTATATCATCTTCTCTGACCTATTGATTAGAGAATTGGAAACCTTATTAAGTAATAAAACTATAAAGGTACATGTACTACACCACTTTGTGCTAATCTTAGCTATAGAATGCAGAGAACCAAAGTATTGTAAGACATGGTCCTTGTCCTCAAGGAGTTCACATCATATTTACAGAGACAGAGCTAATGTTTAAAGAATAATAATAAAGTTACACAATGAATTACTAATTTCATGATAACAGTTAAAGGATCAAGCAATGTAATAAGCTACCAGTAATAAGAAATAAGAGAAGGCAGAGAAGGAATAGATTATCTCCCTTGAATCTAGTTTACACAGAATTTACAAGCTGAAAATAAGTTTTATTTGAATAGAATAAGTTTAATCCTTTGATTGGAACATAAATCCAGAGTTTTTTTCTAAACATATATTGCAACTTATTTTTAGGTTTGACACAGGTCAGAGATTTAGGAAAACAAATGTTTGAATTGCCTTTTTGTAGAACCTAAAATAGCTGGAAAATCCATACAATTACTGAAAATTATTGAACATGTACACAGGAGTTTACTAGGCTGAATGAGAGACACAGATCTAAAAGGGCAAATCCTCAGATTCTGAGAAATTCTGCTGTAGAGACCAAATTAAAATTATAATAATAGCTTAAAATATGAATAAAGAAGCCAAAAATATAAATTTATATGTGAGAACTATATCCTCCAATACTTACAGCCTTTATAATATTTTGTGAGTCTTTATTTCAAGTTTTATGCTTTTAACATGCAAAGGCTAGAAAATAAACACACATGACAAAATGTTAGAAATTCTGCAAGGAATATTTTATTAATTTATTCCAAATGATGAATTCAGTTGCTATGTTTCAACATAGTCTGAGCTTATGCCAATGACCAGGATGGGATTTTAACTTGTACGTAGTCAGACTTTAAAAGATATAGGGTAGCTTGTTATTAAAATTGTGCAGTGTCAATTGTGACAACTCAACTCTCATTAAATACTGCCAAATGGCTTAGCAGATAGACCTAATTTTTTATCATTTTTATGTCAATAGTGAAGGTGTAACTAATTGTAAACATGCATACAAGACAGATATCATAGATTTATTTCAAATCATTACAAAATTCTGAAAAGAGGCCAGGCATGGTGGCCCATGTCTGTAATCCCAGCACTTTGGGAGGCCAAGGCCGGTGGATCACCTGAAGTCAGGAGTTCGAGGCCAGACTGGCTGATGTGGTAAAACTCCATCTCTACTAAAAATACAACAATTTTCTGAGCACGGTGGTGGGCACCTACGATCCCAGCTCTTTGAGAGGCTGAGGCAGGAGAATTGCATGAACCCGAGAGGCAGAGGTTGCAATGAGCCGAGATTGCGCTAGTGCACTCCAGCCTGGGAGACAGAGAAAGGCTCTGTCTAAAAAAAAAAAAAAAAGAAAAGAAATTCTGAAAAGAAAGTCTCAGAAGAGAATTAAGTTGAGTTCACTTAATTTTACAGGCATGTAAATTAGAAACTATAAAGGCAGAGGTGACAAGGTTATAAAGGACATGTGATCATAGAAGAGGGCAAAATCTGTTCAAAGGAGAACATCTGGAAATGGACTTCCATTTCCATTTAGTTTTGACTCTATTCCCTGTCTCTCAACAACATCTCCGAGGAACAAATAAATGGTAAAAGTGAGGAAAAAGTCCCAGAGCCTGAATACCATGAAATAAGATTCCAATTAATCAACCCATCCTAAATCTCACATTTAGACACATCAGTTCAATCAGGGCCTTATTAATATTTTATTGTGTATCCTAACTCAATAGGACATTTATCTGTGATTCCCTATATGCTAAATTCATTATTGCCTTTCTTACTACCTTCAATTTGTTTCAAAACTGACCTTTCCTAAGTTTTAAAGCTGTAATCATAGATTTTAAAGCAACAGCAAAGAACCTGATTAATTCATCTAAATGTATTAAACTATAAATGAGAGAGAATTATATCATAATCTGCTACCATTTTATTGTGTTAAGGCACACTTTGTATTTTAATAGCTGTCTTCAGGACTTAATGGCTTAATTTAGAGAACAGAATTTTATGGTCGAGTCTTGAGGGTGATAATAGATGGTGACCAGCACTTTTATATCCTTGTAGTGCACTTTGAACTGGAGATCAGATTCACTACCCTGGTGTCTGGAAGCAGACAAAAATCAGGGAGGACTCTGCAGGCATCTGTGGGATCCCATGTATCCTGCAACCTGTTGCCTCTGTAGATACCTCAGAGAGCAAATATTACCCATGGGAGTTACAGTGCACTGCTGCGAAACCCTTACCTGTCTTTTATTATATTTTACTTTTTATTTTTATGAGACAGAGTCTTGCTCTGTCTCCAGGCTGGAGCAATCTCAGCTCAACGCAACCCCCGCCTCCTGGGTTCAAACGATTCCTCTGTCTCAGCCTCTGGAGTAGCTGGGACTACAGGTGCGTGCCACCACGCCTGGCTAATTTTTTGTATTTTAGTAGAGACAGGGTTTCACCATGTTGGCCAAGATGGTCTCGATCTCCTGACCTTGTGATCCACCTGACTCGACTTCCCAAAGTCCTGGGATTATAGGCGTTTGCCACCGGTCCCGGCCCTTTACCTATCTTTTAAGAGTTTAAGGGTTAAAAAAATATTGAAAACCTTTGCCTTTCAATTTTTGCTCCAATGCCTATGACTGCTTCTAGAAATAAGATGTGATAGGCAACATTGAGCACATATTTTGAGAATCCTCCACATTTTTCTGTGTTTGTTGTTTTTGTCTTGTTTTGCTTCCTAAACACATATCTCTAGATGTTCTATTCAGTAATTGATTCTAAAACAATCTATCAGCAAAATTAAATTATTGAATACACAACTGGCTTATTGTCAAAATTAGACAAGATTCTGTGTGAAAAGTTACATTTAAAATGATAAGCACACCACAAATGTAAAGTATCAAGTAGCTCTGCAGAGATGGAAAAGAGAAAAAGCCACCTCAAAATAGGGTTTTTGGAGTAATAGCAATTTCCTTTGGCTAGACTTTTGGCATCATCTGAATGAAAAAGTGGCACCAGTTTGACAAGATTAAGTAAAGTTTGGTCATTGGCACTGCCAATTAATTCATTATAATTCATTAACTTTATTTTCTCACTTACGAGCACCTCTTATGTATACTTCACTGTAAAAGGCAATGTGGAAGATGTGAAATATATATAACATCTGGCTCCTAGCCTCTGGGAATTATAGAGTAGGTTGAGAAAACAACGTATGTGATGGTGACAGAACAAAGTCATAAAGAGAATGCCTAATATGTTGTGACAGTAATTTCAGAAATGGATGAGCTCACTAGGTATAAGAACCGGGAGTTAGGGAAGCACTTTGGACAAAGTAGGACTTGCAGCCAACACTAAAGAATAGGTCTGGGCCCTGAAAACCCCACTCTTAAGAATTTTGCATGAAAAACAAAGAAAAATAATAAGGTAAATATTGCATCTTCTACATATTGCTTTCATGAAATATTTTTTTCTTTATTTACATATCTTCAACATTTTCCATAAACATTGAATTTTCTCACTAGAAAATCAAGTGTAAGTGTTTTCCATCCATTCTCTATAGTCTTCCCCAAGCCTTTGAAATCACTCCATCTTTCAGGAGTATCTTTGTCAGTGAGTCAGCTTGATGCGTAAAAGGAATTCATGCGTAAAGGCTATTAACACAGTCATCATCAAATATGGTCTGCCACCAGATTTATGTCCAGGCCAACTTTGCTCTTTACAATACAATCCATTAACTGTGCATAAACATGTTCAAGCAATTTAGATAATGTGGGTAATGGTGAAACTGAGTGATAGCCATGCCCTAGGGAAAAATGTTTCAAAACTGGTGGCGTTTTGAATTTCCTGTCCAGATGTTAACTGATTGTTGTGATAGCAAATTAAACATAAAGAGATAAAGAGGGGAGCATTCCAAAGAATTATCATTGCCAGATATTTTTCTTCCCTAAATGTCCCTGTGTGGCCCCAGAATGGATTCATTAACATTTTATTAATCTTGTTATATATATTCACACGCGCGCGCGCACACACACACACACACACGTGTAATTTTTTCTTAAATTAAAATTATACTTTCTAGTGTATTTAAAAATTGGAGGGACATGAACTTTGGACCTTTGTGTTAGACTTAGCATAAGAATTGTGGACTATTATTGTTTAAGGGAAACTTAGAGTGTATCTAATGCAGTCCTAATTATATAGATGAGAAAATTGAGGACCAAGAGGGTGACATGGCTTTTCCCTTGTCAGACAGCTCTTGCTGATTGAGCTGAGAGCACAGCTCCCTAGGGTTTTCCTGCCTTCTTAGGGTTTTCCAGCTCATCAAGCTGGATTAGGTCAGAAACAGTTAATTCATACAGTATTGTTCTGTTTAGGTTTATATGAGGTGATGATGAATAAATGTTCCACAGTTCACTACATAATTTAGAAAGTTCTGAATAGAAGGTTTTTCACATTTTTCTTATTGTTGAAGTCCACTGTCAAACTTGAAGATAACTTGGTGCTTCAGTTGTACTAATACAGATGTTAATAATAATCAATGACTATATTGGGTCTTCACTATATGCCATGCACTGTACTGAACACTTTATTTGCATCATCTCAGTTAATCTTCACACTTAGCCTGAAAAAGACTATGAGTTGACTTTTACCCATGAGAAAACCGAGATTCCACAAGTTGAGTCATTTACAGTACATGAGTGACACTACTGAAATTTGAACCCAGGTCATCTGACTCTAAAATAAATTTAGATGCACTTGCAAACATAGACACTAAATCAAAAAATATTCCTATTGGCGCACAACATGTATGAGGAGATTTAGGTGCTATATAGTAGGGATTGTTGTGGTCTGGATGGAGAATCTCTATTTGGCCTATAGATATTGAATTTTAGACTGGATCATATTCAGAGGCAGTATATAGAATAGTTACGCACTCAGATGTGGGCCCAGATGGCCTGGGTTCATATCTCAGCTCTACACTAGATGTCCTGTGGCTATGTGACTGTAGACAAGTCAGCTTACTTCACTAGGTCTGTTTCCTCATCTGAAAATAGCAGGTAACACAAAGAGTATTAGGAGGATTAAATAAACTAATGCCTATAAAATGTTTTCTTTTAAATTATTCCTTTTGGTTTCTTGTGATCTAGTTTCACAAGTAGAAGTGGAGAGAAGGCCTAGAAATAGTGATCAATATGTTTACAGATCTATCTCAGATAAACCGTAATAATCAATGACATTTTCTTAAAATTAGACAATTTCAAGCACCAAAACATTGCTTCAATCATCAAACTATTCTAATAAACTCCTAAAGTTGAATAACCATTTCAGAACAGTACTTCAAACATATTTTCACTAAAAGAAAACTTCACAATGTGCTTTCTGTAAATGACATGCCGTTTATGCTAACGAGAGAGAACTCTGTAGCCAAGCAGCAGCTTGAACCTGAGTCAGTCATTCTCTGTCTTTATAACCCAGGCTAGCTCGTCAGTATGTATGATATCCATTTTCTTCTCTGTAAAATAAATTATGATAATAATAATTCCTACTTCACAACATTTTTTATGGAATAAATACATACACAAACCTGCAGAAATTTGCCACAGAATAAGTGCTGTATAAGTTGTAGCTACATTATTGTTCCATGCTAACTGCCAAGTTTCAATTAGGACTACTGAAGCCTGTGACTACAGGAAGATAGGTGTACACTGATATATCCACTCACTTAACTTGTATTGAGAAAGACCACTTCGGCTTCATAGTCTTGAACATGTTATACTGCTATAGTCCTTTTAAGTCTGTGAGCCTTGTAATAGGTTGTGTTCTGTAGGATGTAGACTCTAAAATGAAGTTCAGCTCTGCAGTGCAAACCCAATGACAGTCTCAGCCAAATCTATTAGGAAAGAGTTTTGGAGATAGAACTGCCTTTCAGCATTGTTCTGTATTGGGTCAACATGTCAACATAGCCAACATTGAAGAGTTTCTGATGAAAACCACCCTTGGAATGAGCTTGGCTAGGCAGCTCCCAGAAGACAGGCAATGACTAAAGGAGTTGACAACTGAACACTATCTGCCTACTACATTTCCAGCAGCTAGGTAATGTCTCTTATTATAGGGGGACCTAGGAGGCCTATCACAGTGTCTGTCATAATACTTACTAAATTCATTATACATTAGATTTATCATCTAGTAGCCAGCCTGGTAACATATCTAGTTGTCTTACCTTGATCCAACTGACTATGCAAAAATTATAGCAATCTGTTAATTCAAATTCTAATGCTCTTATCCTTTATTTAACTTTATTTTTAAAATATATGTATATTGAGTCTTCCTTGTTGAAACACTGAAAATTATACTGCAAACTATAATTGTTATTCCCCAAAGGCCTACCTAGAATGTAGCTACAAATAATTCCAACTATCTCTCCAGCAGTAAAAATATAATGTAAAAGACTTAAATCTCTTTAATAAAAGATAACTGTTTTTAAAGATTAGAAATTATCGTTATATGGACTGGAGACATGAAGAATGACAGATGATGCAACCATCTTGAGGTGCATGAAGATTTATTAAAAGAACTATCTAGAATTTTTTTAGGGCAGAAAAAGATATTTAAAGTGAAGGTAATTTTGCTACTTTTATTATTATTATTTTTAATTAAAATGACTTCCCGTGGAGTCTGAGTGTTGATCCGATGATAAAGAATATTGCTTCAAGTAAGACAACTTAGTTCTGCAGTGTTCCTGGCATGGAGATATAGTCAGGAAGAGCATTAAGTAGAGCCCCAGGACATGAATGATTATGGTGGTCAGGATATCTTTGTTTCTCTTTAGTTCTTTATTTCCTATAGTCTAATAAGTTGCTTCTCTAAGGCAACACCTTTTTATACCACATTTTTCTTTGTTTAATACTCAAGTTAAAATGTGTATGCTTTGTTTTTAAAAATCGTGATTAAGTTCAGGTTTGTTCAATTGAATTTAACAAGTACTGACCACTTTCCTTAGCGAGGAACAGTTCAATATAGGTTTTTTGAAGACCTTTTACCACATGGCAAACAATAGTAGTTTGTTGTCAACATTTGAATTTGTAGGAGGAAGAGGAGTATGTGACCTACATACAGCAAAGTGCAAAACATAAATGCACAACTCAATAGGTTACACCAGAGTGAAAACCCATAAAATTGCACTTCAGTTCAAGATATCAAGTGTTCTAACACTCTGGTAAAATATTAAATATCAGTGTTATCAGTGGCTATTCATAACATTTTCCTAACCTCAAAAATAAAGTTTTAACATTAAAATGTAAGTATGATGTTTGCTCTGGATTTTTTATAAATACTTCTTATAACTTTGAAGAGCTCCCTTTTATCCTTTGTTAGTTAAATATTTTTATATTAATGTATAATAACATTGAAGTTTTTGCATCTATTGATATAATTGTGTACTTTTTCTTCTTTCTTCTGTTCCCAAAAGTAATTACATTGGTTTTTTGTTGAATATTAAACCAAATTTTAATTCTCAGAATAACCTCAGTTTGTGATTTAATGTTCATTTCTATATTGATGGATTTGGTTTGCCACTATTTTATTTAAGATTTTGGCATCTATGTTTGTGAGACTGGACTCTGATTTTCTACTGTGATAACTCTCTTGTTAAATTTTATCAAAGCTGATACCATACCAAGCAAGAATAATTATGTAAGATTATGTTTGTAATAAATACTCAAATTCATGATTTGAAAAACTTGTTTTTGCAGAGGTGTTTAGTTACAGATTTATTTTATAATTATAAGATTATTCTACGGCCGGGCGCAGTGGCTCAAGCCTGTAATCCCAGCACTTGAGAGGCCGAGGCGGGCGGATCACAAGGTCAGGAGTTCGAGACCAGCCTGGCCAATATGGTGAAACCCCGTCTCTACTAAAAATACAAAAATTAGCCGGGGGTGGTGGTGGACGCCTGTAGTCTCAGCTACTCAGGAGGCTGAGGCAGGAGAATCGCTTGAACCTGGGAGGCAGAGGTTGTAGTGAGCCGAATCGGGCCACTGCACTCCAGCCTGGGAGACAGAGCAATATTCTGTCTCAAAAAAAAAAAAAAAGAAAAAAGATTATTCTGATTTTTTTCTTTGTATATGGCATTTATGTATTATTTTTCTGGGAATTAGTTTATTTAATGTAAAGTTTGCTGAGTTATAATTAATCGTACTTGCTTATGATATTTTCAGTGTCTGATGAAGTTACATTACACCCCTTTTTTCTTCCTGATTTTAGTTACTCTCTGCTATCTCTCTTTTTTGCTCCGTATGTCCAGGAATTAATACAATTAAATCGCTGTTTTTTAAGAGCTTCTGTTTTGCTTTGCTTTTTATTAGACTAATTTCTGCTCTTATGTTTGTTATTTTCTTCCTATTACCTACTACATTTTTAGTCAGAATTTTTTGTTGTTTGGTTAATTTCTTAACATTGATACGTAGCATACTGATTTTAAAACTTTATTTCTTATACATGCGTTAAAAAAAGTTTTGAATTTCCCTCTAGGTTGCAACCCACAAGTTTGAAGATATAATATTTTTTTCTAATTCTAAATATTTTGAAGTATTTTCTAATTTTAATTATGATTTCTTCTTTAATACTTTGTTTTTTTATACAACTATTTATTAGTCTCTGCATAGAAAAGTATTTTCCAATTACCTTTTGTATTTAATGATTTCTAGCTTAATTGGACATTTGTGAGACAATATACTCTATAATTTCTGCAATATTTATATAATATATAATATTTCTATTATAATTTAAATTCTTTGGAATGTAAGAAACTTTGCATTATGCAAATATATGACCAATATTTATAATTGCTTCACGTGTACTGGAAAAATATGTGCATTCTATAGTTACTGACTGCAGTGTATACTAATTAGGTCAAGTTTGTCAATAATGTTCCTCAAATCTGTATTTCTACTGTCTATATAAAGCTATATATTTTTCCCTTAAATAAAAATAAGATTATATGGTACATAAATATATAGATAATTTATACATATATGAGAACATATAAATCTATATATTTTTTCCTCAAATCTATATATTTAAACTGTCTTCATTTGGAAACATATTTGACCTCTTCCCACTCTTTGAAAAATTTAACTACTGTCTAGTGTCTGTAATCTCTTCACTTTGGCCTTTAATTTTTACTACCCCATTGACTTTCCTCATTTGTTTTTCTCTACTCATGACCCCTGAAAAATCTCTTCCATTTTATTTTTTCCAGTTGTCTTCAATATGCCAATTACTACTAAATCTGTATTATCATCAAGATTTTTTTTACTGAGTTACAATCCCATATACTCAACTTCTTAATTTTGATATTCTAAGGCATTCAAAACTGAACACATTTGCCCTCATTTTTAGATTTTTATGGCAATAATGGTCCACTAATAAAATGCCCTACCCCAAAGCTTAAATATTACCCTTGATTACTTCATTGTCCACTTGTACAATTAATAATCACATATTTCTTGAATACCTGTTATGTATCTGGCACTACTTTTAATAGAGGATGGAGGCAGAGAAATTATAGGCAGATAGGGGCATGTCCCCTGTAAAACTCCACCTTCAAGCCAAGGTAGCCTGAAACCTGAGGCCCAAAGTGAGAACTTCCATTCCTGTTTGCCCACTCTCTCCTGATTGGTTCTTCCTAAATAATGTCTTTTTACCAATCAAATGTTGCCTTTTCCAAAACTACAGACTGCCTGCCCTGCCCTTGCCTATCCTGAGCCTATAAAGACCCCAGACTCAGTCAGTAGGGGAGAGAGGCAGCTTTCCTTCAGAGAGGCAGCCTCACTTCAGCGAGACAGTATGACTTCAGGGAAGAGCCTGCTGGACTTCATGAGCTGGCCAGAGTTCAGGAAAGATTACCTGCCCATCCCATCCCTTCTCCAGCTTCCTTCAACATTGAGAACCACTTCCATCACCTAATAAAATTATCTGCCTTCATCATCCTTCAAGTGTCTATGTGACCTCATTCTTCTTGGATGCTGGACAAGAGCTGTGGACCCACCATGTGCGGGCACCCAGAAGAGTCTGTCACATTGTCCCTTTGCCCTCACCGGTGGAGGGCAGCTGCCCCATGCGACAATGCAAGTGGCCAACTGAGCTGATACACTGCTGTCCATGGACGGTGGAGCTAAGAGAGTACTATAACATGCCCCAGGGGCTTTGGGGTTGCAGGCATCCCCATCTGGGCAGTCACACAGAGCTTACTCTTATGTCAGTGCCCAGAGAGGCCGGGGGAGTCCCACACTCACCTGCTCACATGCTCCTTCTCACAAGGGGTCGAGCATGGTAGGCTGAGAAAACATTTGCCCCTGTTACGAGTCCAAAAAGGGTCTGAGAAAATCCTGCATCACTTTAATTATCAATTAGACTCTATTTCTTTTGTATTTCTTAAGTCACTCTTTCCTTTATTCCTGTAATAGGTAACATATTTTCTCTTACCCAAATGTTTTTATTTTTTTATTTTTTGTCTTCACCAAAATAATTTTAATTGTATTTCAGTTGTTTCCTTAGATATCAGTTTCTCTGGGAAAATCAATCTGAGACTTCTCTTGAGCTGACAGACCCTGTTTCATCACTATCTCTCCAGTCATTGCTACAAACATCAACATTTTTCTGATATCCAAGTCTGTTATACACTTGCCAAAAATCTATAGAAATAGGTCACAATAACTGTCTAAATTGAGAACTCCCTTGAGCTTTCTTGCTTTATTCCAATGTCACTAAGACCAATAAAATGATAAATGAACAGACTTGTGCTTTGAATCCAGAGTTCTGGAGAGAGGTATAAAATCTCCTACTTTGATTTTTACCTTTTGTGGCTCTATGTGTCTGAGTCCTGTGCACCAAGTTTCCAGATAGGTGGTCACACCCTGGAAGGGATCTTGGCCAAAGCATCAGAGTTTTATAAGTATGTATTTCATGATCTCTAAATTATGATCCTGAGATCAGTATTTCATTGCTTTCTTTTGATATCTTAGTAGGGAAATAGGAGGAAATTATAAGAGATGCCTAGACGCAGCTGGAGATTTTTCAAAGGATGACATAGCAGGTTTTAAAACTCATGGGTTTGAACCATATACTCATTAATATATGGAGTTTTTTGGAATAATGCTCCACAAGACAAGTATGGTGTCCCTACTTGGAATCACTATAGCCATTTTTCACCCCAACTGTAGCACTCATCACATTCTATGTGAGGTGAGTGTTTACCTACTGTTTTGTCTGCTAGTCATGGCTATTTAATTACAAAGACTTCACATTGTTCCCCATTATATTCCCAATGCTTAGAAGAATATCTAGTGCAAGGCAGGTGTTAGGTAAAAATGTCGACTTGAGTTGATTCTAACAAAAACATAATAATAGAAATATTACTGGCTTTAGAAATCAATAGGAATCTGATAAAATCACTAAACAATTTTGGGCCTCAGCTCTCTATTCTGTAGAAGAATTTTGGAAGAGATTATTTTCTAATTTTATTTCAGCTTTGAAAAATGATAAGGCTAAGAGGCTCAGCTGAAGTCATCAGGACCTGCTTTACTCTATTTCTGAATCACACTTCCTCTGGGATGACTGAACTTTTTGTGTTTTGACTGCAACCCATTATATGAGGTCAGGTATGGAATTTTCCACTTGTGGCATCATGTTGGTACATCAAAATGTTTCAAAGTTTGGAGCATTTTGAATTTTAGATTTTTGGATTTAGGATGCTCAATCTGTAATGAACTTTATCTCAGTTTGAGGTAGGAAGACACAGATTAGTGTCCTATTAAAGTCTTAGCTCTGCTTATGGTGTTTGATAAATATCTGAGAAGCATATTTGTTAGACTTCTAGACCCGCCATCTTCTATAATGTATATTTACATTAATACATTTTCGTATACTGAGAAAAATACATTGAATGTATTTATTATATTCAATAAAATTATACTTTGTGGAAATAAAATATTTTACATTAGTAATTTACATTTACACCTTCTATTTCAGACCAGGTCATTTATATATTTTGTTTAAAAATGACAGACATTGGATAATACGAGGATCAAGGCTATTTTATTTCCTAGACAGTTTGATAACATCCATGTATGCTTTCTGCCAAATGGAAATTAAGTCAAATTGTGACTGATATAAATGGATCAATGAATGCAAATAAAATTAACAAATGGTAATCAGACCTGCATCAACACAGGTGAGCCTGGCAAAGACATTAAAGGAATGTTTTCCCCTGGGAAGAAATATCATTAATAGGCAAATTAGTTGCATATCAGCCCACAGCAAATTTTTTACCTCCCTCAACTGGTTGGAGGTTGTCTGGAACAATGGGAAAATACCACCAAAGAATTTTTGTGAAAAATAACGTGATGTCTTCAACTTATGGCTAAAAGAATCCATTATGTGAATGCAGGATGTAGAATGTGCCAGACGTGGGTAGCATAAGCTTTATGACAAAGCTCTTGAGGGCTGAGTGAGAAGAGAGATCAATATAAACTATGGCATAAGCTGCTTCAGAGCTTGGACAATTCTGGGCTGGATTAATAAATAATAATGAGATAATTCCCTTGTACAATCATGGAAGCATATACTTATTTATAATATTAAAAGTAAAAATTAACATCCACAAATAGGAAGCATGACACAACCTAAATTAATAAACGTATTTCACTGGTATAATATAGTTATTGAATGGTAGCTGTAGAAGTATACAGAGAAGTTCAGAATTTGATGTAAGCTTAGGGTATGCAAACTGAAAGCAACATTTAAATGTCTTAATATTGACACTAATTTCAGGTCTCCAGGATATAAAAATGAAAAATTATGGGTGGTACATATTCATTGTTAGATGAAAGAAGTAAACCATCAAGAGGAAATACTCTTTTCTAGAAACTGAATTTCACCTATTTATCATAGCTCTTTATAGAAGAAAAATTAGAAAGCAGTAACATTTTATGATTTTATAACTTTAAAACTGCACATTTTCAAAAAGGAGCCTCAAATTTTATTTAGTTTAAGCTTTATGGATGAAAAGCTGTTGTTATGCAAACTGAAGGCTGTTTTTCTAACAGTTTATGGTATACAAGGGATTGGAGAGAAAGGAAAATATCTGTGAGCTTGTCTGATATACCTATTATAATGATCATGCATGTTTGCGTTTTTTAAGATGAGGTTTTTCATAAAAGCATTTACTGAAACGTATCATTGACATCATTCATTCTTTCTCATTTTCTTTCCTTCTGTAATCTAGCACATCTTCTGTGTTCTTTCTACTTAGTATCCTTAGGTACCAATTTCTGCCCGCTCGCTAGCTTATAGGTTAGCATTCAGGTTTTGCCAAACAGAAATTTTGTGCAAATTTCTCTGTGGAAATGCCAGTCCTAACTTCAGAAGGTAGTCTAGTGGTAAAGGGCATGGGATTTACCATATAACAGTCATGGTTTTGAGCCCTTTGTTTTAGGATTCAAGCAAATTGCTAAATGTCTTTAAGCCACAGATGCTCATTTAGGAATGATATCTACTTCAGAATATTGTGAAAGTGAAAAGCAGCCAGGCTGGGCTCACGCCTGTAATCCCAGCACTTTGGGAGGCGTAGGTGGGCGGATCACCTGAGGTCGGGAGTTGGAGACCAGCCTGACCAACAGGGAGAAACCCTGTCTCTACTAAAAATACAAAATTAGCCGGGCACGGTGGCGCATGCCTGTAATCCCAACTACTCAGTAGACTGAGATAGGAGAGTCACTTGAACCTGGGAGGCGGAGATTGTGGTGAGCCGAGATTGCGCAGTTGCACTCCAGCTTGGGCAACAAGAGCGAAACTCCGTCTTTGGAAAAAAAAAAAAGAAAAAAGTTAAAAGCAATGTGTGTCTAACTCTTATGGCAGTTCTTGGCATACTCTCAGTATTGCCATACAGTAAGTTCTTGGCATACAGTAAGTATTGCCGTATAGTAAGTTATTGGCATATAGTAAATATGACATTTGTTGCCAGAAATAGCAAATGAAAACACTGGATGCCCCGTTGGATTTAAATTTTAGATAAACAGTAAATAATTTTCTAATATTTTATGTCCTGTGGGAATAAATGAAAGAAAAAAATGAGAATAAGAAAAGGCTATTTATTCATAGCAAGAGAGTCAGCTACCATCACTTGTATTCTGGGAGAGACCGAAAGGCAGGCAGAGAAGTGAGAAAGCTTTATAGTGGAAGCAAGCAAAAGATTCAGCTCTGCCCTGATTGAAGGTTTTTGCAATACAGAATCTTGTAGGCGGGCTAACCTGAACGGGACATCCTATGTGATAGACTAAGAGTGCACATTTAACCTTTTTTGGTTGACCCTTAGTTGAAAGCAGACACGAAAATTAGGGAAACTTTCAGTTGTTAACCCAGACCTAACCATTCTGATTTTTAAAGAAGTTATTGTTTGGCTTCCTGGATTGTTTCTGGAGATAGCAGTCTGGCTTCCTGCAAGTCTGACATAGAGCAGAATGGCTTCCTGGACTGGTTATTATAGATATGAAGTTGGTTTCCTGGGAAAGTTATGGAAGGTTGTGGGTCAGCATTTTATTTTTAGGTATGGTCTGACCATTGTCCATTTGTATGCTCATTCTCTCAGTCTTAAATATTGCATGGTTTTCTGAATTTTATCTGGCCACAGTAATATTAAGTACTTGCTAAATGGTAGATACTACATAATTGATGTTACAGTGATAATGACATGATGTATTAGTCTCCTAGGAGCACTTACATTTTATAAGAAGACCATGAAGACAGGACTTTGTTACATTACAGTATCACATTATAGTTTCATATGATTCATACTATGGAATTTTCTTGAGGAAATCATTTAAGTCAATCAAGCCCTCACATCACACTGTGATATTAACCATCTGCACATAAAGTCAACTCAGGCCAAGATATAAGCTTTTTCAGTTGAGGGAAATAGTTTAGATTAGTGAGAAAACACATGGCTCTCAAGCAATTCCCATACATCTCATTTAAGCAAAGTCCAGTATTCTCACTGTATTTTTTTTCTTTCTTCGCTTTCTCTAGCTCTTCTAATGTTTATTGATTCTGCTTCCTTTATCACTTCCCATTGATTGGTGGGTGTCTATAGTTATGCATTAGGGGTATTGATCCTAAAGAAATGGCCCTCTAATGGAGGTCAGCTGAAGTCAGACATGGAGCTTCGCCCTCTCTTAATTTTTGCTAATTTGGTTTATTGAGATTTTGCTCTTTTCATTTTCCAGTGTGCAAAGGATTGGTTTAGGATGAGGGAAGATTTTTAATATGTTTACTAGCTTTCTGTCATGTTAGCGTTTCTCTTGTCATTATGGGCTGGGTGTTGTGATGCCGATTGCCAGGACCCATCTGGCTTGAACGTCTTGTTGTCGGAAGTTGCTCTGCAAGGTGAGGCATGCACTAGCTCTGGCAAGCTCCTTCTTCTCAAGTGAGAGAAAATTGTGCATGCCAGTTTCAATACCATATGTAGCTGTTTCTAATGCTTGTTCTTTTCGGTTGTAAATAACAGCTGAAGCAAACTTTCTAGTGCTTAATCCGGACTCATGGGCTTTAGGGTATCAAAGTAAACCCACAGATTTTGGTTTTCAAATTCTGAGGCATGTAATCAAGAAGATATTGTAAACCTAAAATGGCAACATGTCTATAGGAAAAAGAAAGCAATATGAAGAAAAGGGGCTTTGGACTGAGACAAAGCTGTTTTGATGCTTTGTACTAATGCTGCCACTTAGTAGTTATGTGACCAGGGAAGAGTTATTTGACCTTCTTGAATTTCAGTTTTCTCACCTATAAATTTAAGCTTCATGCCCCTTAATTGCCATGGAAGATTAGAGGTAGTATTACATGACATATAGCCAGGGATCTTGGCATCAACATACACTAATAATAATAGTAATTTTCATTGTTATAATTATTATTAGAAAATGAAGAAGAACTTCTAGAAGTTATTTAAAAAATCCATCAGGACTCCAGTCCATCATGTTTTTTAACCAAAAATGATATTGCAGAATAAAGTTTTGGGGAAGTATTTCCAAAAAGCCTGAAAAAGTAGAAGGGCTATTTCTGGAAACCTTACTCTTTCTTGTGGAGAAGAACTTCACATAAGTCCTATGCAGTTATATAAAGGAAAAAAAAAACATATTGCACAAACTCTGCCTTTGGTAAGCTTATTTAATCCGCTTGGAGAAATGAAAAAGCAATAAAATATATAAAGCAATTAAAGAGTAGTGCAGTGGAATGTGTAATGAAGAATCCGATTTTGTAGTGGCATCTGGGAATTTCAGCACTTTAGAGAAGGAGTTAATCAGGGTCGAGTTGGTCAGGTTTTTATATTGCCATGACATCTTTTTCTCCCCAAAAATTCACTATATAGGTATTTCCCTTCCTGGAAAATATTAATTCATATGCTTCATTTATTTTTCTACTTCATGTTTTACTGCTATAGTCCTATATTTACCTAATTTCCTTGGTACTGTGTAGACAGAAACTGAGAATGTTCTGCTTCCAAAATGCCTGGTTTAATATAAATTAAAAGATTTTTTAAATTTACATGTAAATAAAAACAAAGCAACAAAAATAAACAACACAACCTGGGGAAATTGGCTTAATGGCTCAAACTGGGACTACGGAAAGACCAGGTTTTACCCCAAATCCCAATACTTTCTTTGCTCATCTTCCTGTCATGTAGTTTTGCTTGTCTTATCTAAAGAACTGTGTTATTGGAGAAGGATTTGGCTATATTCTTTTGCGAACCTCCTAGCAGCTTTGAATAGCATTTTTGCTCAAAGTAGTTCCCTAAACAGGTGCCAGCCCATAAACTGCGTATGATTAGCATGAGATAAGTATAGAACTTGAAAGTAAATGACATTTTTAAAAAAGAGGCCGGGTGTGGTGGCTCACGCCTGTAATCCCAGCACTTTGGGAGGCCGAGTCGGTTGGATCACGAGGTCAGGAGATCGAGACCATCCTGGCTAACACAGTGAAACCTCCTCTCTACTAAAAATACCAAAAATTAGCCAGGCGTGGTGGCGGGCACCTGTAGTCCCAGCTACTCTGGATGCTGAGGCAAGAGAATGGCATGAACCCGGGAGGTAGAGTTTGCAGTGAGCTGAGATCACGCCACTGCACCCCAGCCTGGGTGACAGAGCGAGACTCCATCTCAAAATAAATAAATAAATAAATAAATAAATAAATAAATAAATAAATAAAAGAAGTAAAAGAAAAATTTGTAGCACTTTAACATTACTATGATATTCAAGGGCATAATCAGTTGAATTGTTTTATTAAACAGGGCTTGGTGTGGGTGTACATTAGGACTGTGTATCCAGGTATGACAGTTGGAAAAGAAAACAAACAGCTGTCTCCATAGATAGTTTGAAAAATGATGCGTTAGTGAACCCACTAGGTCTGTCTGATATTGGTAAAGACAACTAGAGTCCTTCCCATCTTATCAATCAGGAGCCGTATTCTTTAGAGATTTTGTATTGGGGAAAGGTTTAATTAAATTCTTATGCAAATCAGAAAGCATCTTAAAAACTGTGATGTACTTAACTCAGAGCTCTTTTCCTTCTGAAGGGGGATGGGAAACAGGATGATATAACATTTCTGAATATTTTGGTAATCTCAAAGTAAAGTGAACATTACTCAGCAGAGGCTAAAAGAGCTGGTGGCATTTTTCTTCTCTATTACTGTTCATATCGTTTCTATGGGGCTTAATGTTCCTTTTCTTTGTCTTTATTAACCGACAATGAGGAAAAGGTATGTTAGTATTCCCAAACGAAGCCTCTCCTCTCTCATTTTGAGATAAAGCTCTAAAGAAGTAAAATTTGGTTGCTTTGCCTGCTCACCTCCTTTTTTTCTGCTATTTTCTTGCCTTCCGGTCTTCCATGTCCAGGGCTTTCATGCTGCTTTTCTAGTATGTTGAGTATTCCACACACGTGGGCTCCTAAGCAGAGGTAGAGTGGAGGAACTTCGGCTTTACTCTCCCCATCCTACTCTGTGTCATTTCCTTCAGCCTAGCTTAGCCACTGATGATTCTATATCTGAAGTAGATACAGAATCTATTGTAGATCTTTATTTCCAGGGAGCGTTAAACCCACTGTGACCTCCAAGACAAGAAAGGAAGGACACTTACTCGAGAAAAAAAAAAAAAAGAAAGTCAAGTATGAGATGAAAGGTTTCTTATTTAATATTGGTTGGCTTGGTTTGATGAAAGTTTGTGTCACATTTGCCCTTATGGATTATTACTGTCCAAATTTTCTTTCTTCCCACAACTTTGAAATGGGAGTAGGAAGTGTGTAAGAAATAAGTTCTTAAATAAGAAATAAGATTCACATCTAGAAAGGGAACTTAAAGATTACCTCATTTTCCACTTTCCAAAGTAGAAAACTGAAGCCCAAAGAAGTGAAATGATTTGGATACTTTACTATAAACAAATGCATTGTTGTTGATAATGAGATAAACAATTTTATATTTGGAAAATACCAATTTACTATATTTATTTAAATGATGTCATATTGAGAAAACAGTCTGATTTTATAACTTTTATTTTATTTAGTAAAATTAATGTATAACTCTTTAAGTTTAATTTATATCTATTTATTTATAACTCTTATTTAATCTCCAGTTATTCTGAAAGTATCTGGGGCTCATGGTATCTAAAACTGATTCCTGCCTTCACAAGCATTAATTTATTTACATTGAAAACCTTACCTTTAAAGATTATCATTCTGAGGTACAATTCCAACTTTATGTGTACTTCTCTGCACATCATTTATACATATCCTGCTATAATAGCTATTAAATATTGTGTCAATAAATCTTTTAATAAACAAGTAGCAGGAGAAGTTTTTGGAAGATAATATTATATAAATAGAATGGACTAATGTAAGCTTTGGAGAAATCTCCTTACGAGGGCATTGAGTGTGGCCAATGTAGAACATAGGTTTCCAGAAATATTTTTTACAATAAATTTTATTATGTATATTTAAGGTGCAGAACATGATGTTATAAGTTGTGTGTATGTATGTGTAAATGATTACTGTAGTGGAACAAATTAATATATCTGTTATCTTACATAGCTATACATTTTTTATAGCTGGGTCAAGAGCTGCCATAATCTACACATTTAGCAAAAATCCTGAATATAATATACAATTATTAACAGTAGTCCTCATATTGTTCAATATATCTTTTGACTTGTCTGAAACATTTTGACCTGAAATCTTACTCTAATTAGAAATAGTTAAAAGTGAAATATTGTAACTGGAAGCTTCACAGGTTATAACTGTATGATTCTTTAAGTAGAAACATTTGACTTCTTATGTCAAAGGGCGGTGTGAGGACAGTTTGAGGACTCCTGCTTGACCAGCTCATTCAGCAAAATTAAATGTATTTTGTTTTGTGCTTGCATGGTTTAACAATCATGTCTGTTATGAGACTAATTTATGTCAAGCATGTCAAAAACATCCTAAAGGATGCAATGAATTCACTCTGGCATGACCTACTTTTAGCTTAATTTGTAGGTACATATTTAAGTGTGCAAAATATTGAATGTATTTATTGGACTGTGATATTGTTTGAAAAAGCAGTATAGTGCCTCACTGTATACTTGCATATTTAAATATTTTTCAACTGTTTTAAAATGTTTATTCATGTAATTCTAATTCATTTCCCTAGCTACTCAGTAAAAATTAATTTTTATATAGATAACCTTATTTTAGTTCTGCAAAACATTTTGGAAACTACTCAAGACTATTGTAGAAGTATGTGTGTATGTGTGTATGTGTGTGTGTGTGTGTTAGAGAGAGACACAGAGAGAGAATGATAACAAAATGTTACCCGACCCCCACCATTGCATGTGTAAATAATGGAGTTTCAAATATCCAGTCATATAGTTAATGTAGATCAAACTTAGTCAAATCATCATTTTGGAAATAAGACAAAACTGTGTGCTTGTCTTATTCCATTCAGTTACAGGTAAGAAAATAAAGGCTCTTAGAGTCTATATGAATTGTCCAAGTCCCCAGAATGAGTTTAAAGCAAGTACAAATCTAGACTGCAGACTTTTGGATTCTCAGTCTACAAAACTTGAAACTATACCATGAACAAACCAGGCAAGAATCTTGGACAAAACAGTCAGTCCTATGTTCCTCTCTTTGTGAACTTCATGGTAAATGAGTTTTTGCCTTTTGTTTATTTATAATCCCTGGGAAGGAGGAAAGCATGGTAGGGAAAGACTTCAGTCTGATTGAGTCCACTCCACATCAGCTTGGGGAGAGGGCAAGTTATTTTATGTCTCTTTGTTTGAACTCCTCTGTGTAAAACAGAAGCAATCTGTATTTTTAGTGGTTATTGAAAAGACTAAAATCAATAGCACCATACTTAACAGACAATAATAACAACATGTTTCTTCTCCTTCCCCTCTTCACAAAGCTAATCCTTTCCACCACAGGAAGAGTGTACCCTGAGAACAATACTGTGTCTTTTATTTTATTTTATTTTTCTTTGCTTTTCTTCCTATCCATACGTACCAAAGGCTGAGCACAGAGTTGGTGCTCAATAAATACTTGTTTTTTATTTACCCAGTTTGATCTGAATCAACCAATACAAAGGTATTGAACAAGTCATTCCTCTAATTGAATAGGAAATTGAGATAACTTGGGATTTTGACTCAAGAGAATTAGTTTGAGTCCATCTGTAACTTTGAAGTTACTTGATCTTTGGTGCAAGTTATTTTACTTATTCAATTACATGAGATAGTATATATACATGTATTTGTAATGTAAAATGCTGTACAGATTAAAGCAGCTTTCTTGCCCATAGAGTTTATCCTCTCTTTTAAAAAGACAAGATCTTCAGTGTATCAAAGGGATATCTGCACTCCCATGTTTATTGGAAGACTATTCACAACGGCAATGGTATGGAAACAACCTAAATGTTCATCAACAGAGGAATGGATTAAGAAAATGTAATATATATACAGAATGGAATACTATTCAGCCATAAAAATGAATGAAATTCTGTCATTTGCAGCAACATGGAACTGAAGGTTATTATGCTAAGTGAAATAAGTCAGAAATAGACAAATATCACATGTTCTCACTCATATGCAGGACCTGAAAAAATTGATTTCATAGAGGTAAACAGTAGAATAATAGATACTAGAGGCTGAAAAGGGTGTGTGTTGGGGGAGGAGAAATGAATAAATATATGTTAATAGGTACAAACATACAATTTGATAAAACAAATAAGCCTTTTTTTTTTTTTTTTGAGATGAAGTCTCACTCTGTCACCCAGGCTGGAGTGTAGTGGCGGGATCTCAGCTCATTGCAACCTCTGTCTCTGGAGTTCAAGTGATTCTCCTGCCTCAGCCTCCCTATAGCTGGGATTACAGGCATGCAACACCACGCCCAACTAATTTTTTGTATTTTTAATAGAGATGGGGTTTCACCTTGTTGGCCAGGCTGGTCTCGAACTCCTGACCTCAAGTGATCTGCCCACCTTGGCCTCCCAAAGTGCTGGGGTTACAGGACTGAGTCACCTCACCTGGCCAGAAAGAATAAACTCTAATGTTTGATAACACAATAGGGTGACTATAATTAAGTACAATATATTGTATATTTCAAATTAACTAGAAGAGAAAATTTGAAATGCTTTCAAACAAATACATGAAAAATGTTTGAGGTAGTGGATATCCTACTCTGATTTAGTCATTAAACAATCTATGCATGTGTCAAAATATGTGTACTCCATACATATGTACAAAAATTGTACATCAATAGCAATAAATAAAAGATAAGATTTGCATTCAGGGTCTTTTTACAGAATGATTTATTAGGTATATTCTGACAGTGGGAATTGCTTGGAAATCAGGTTTTGTGTGAAATAATCTAAGAAAAAAAATTCATGGTTTCATCATTGGTGGGATCAACTGACTGGCCTACACGTTTATTTCATCAACACTTTTCACTTGGTATTTACAGTATTTGGAAACTAATCACATATTTATTATACCACTTAGCTATTCACTACTGCTACAGGCTCAAGATTAAATGTAATGGTTGGTTTCATCTTAACTCTGACCATATACTAAATGATTAAAAGCCAAATCTAGTGACACACCCTGGACCATAAGCTGCCTCTCTATCGATTTCCGTCTTGCTTCTTCATTTCTTTCCCATTTTCAGCCTATTTTGTAAATTTTTTCCTCTGGTTGTTGTCTGCCCTGAAGATTTCTCCTGTGAGTCTGCCTTTAACCTAGGAATAGCAAATCAAGTATAAAAACAGTAGACATGATCATTTGTGGCTTGGGTTTGTGTGAATGTTTGTAGGATTGGAAGAAAATCTAGTGGATATAAAGTTTGATCTTCCAAGTAACTGCTCTAGAAGCTAGAGGATTAATGTAGGGTCACATCCATTGCAGGGAAGGGAAGAGGCCTGGAGGGCTAGGAGCAGGGTTAATCACTCAGGTGGTTTCCCTGACCTTGATGTATATTTGACACTAGGGAGTGGGAGAGGAACAATAGTCAATCTTACTTGAACATCCATTTCCTAGTTAAGTGTATGTTTTATCTACCTGCATTCCATACCTGCAACAATTAGATCAAATGTAGAACTTCTTATTCACAAATGTCGAACTTCTTATTCACAAATGTCAGCCTCATGACAGTTCTTTCTGCCTCCAGTTCTCTCTCCTCTTCCTAGACCCTCCATCACATTTTCTGCTCTTTGGAACTCTCCTTTAAGGCCTCAAACAAGCCCCATGTCCATCCTCACACAGACCACACCCCTATCTGTGTTTTGATTAAAGGAACTGACCACACTGCCAAGGCAAATGTGCCCAAATTATCAATGGATTTAAACTAAAATAATAATAATAATAATAATGAAAAATATTCTGAGCAACAAAGGACAAATGTGGTAGAAAAGAAAGCAATAAAAACCAAAGCTAATTTTACGGAGAATGGGAGTTTCCTACCGTCCTTCAAATTACTCTTCCTCTGAAGTATTTGCTTGTCTAGATATAAAACTATCTTTATGAGAAAACAAGTGTTTTAACACTGAGACGATCCTAAGCACAGCTGTTTAATTCATTTTATTTGAGAAACTATTCCTGCCTTTCATAGTATACACAAAGAAAAGAACAAACTATCAAGCACACTCATTTACATAATCTGTTCAGTTTAAAATGATAATTAGTTAGTCCCAGGATAGAATATACAACTCAGCAGGCAAAAGTAATTTTAAAATCATTAGACTTATACATCATGGTCAGGAGGTCAACACACTTGAATTTCATTATGCAATAAGAAAAAGCACTTTCAGTTCCCACATCTTTGTTCTGTGCCTGTATTTAGAAGAGTAAATTCGAAAATACTATGGGAAGAAGAATCCGTTTCTACCAATTACCTTCGGGAAGAAAGTCAAATTGGTGACCCAGTGATTCTGTTTTTAAGTGGAGACCTTGATCAGTCTTGATTCATTTAATGGTCTCAGAAAGGAACAGATTCCTTCCACCAAAAAGCACTTATTATAAACCTATCTATGATTGAAGCAGAACTTGTTCACTATCTTGCCTTAAATTCCTGTAGCATCTATTGTTTTTATATTTACAAGGCAGTCAGACAGTATAGAAAGAGTGATGTGGAAGGACCTCTGAGTTCTAGTCTGATTTGGCACCCCTGTTTTCAGCTACAGATGATTAGTAAATTTTTGTCTTTATTTAGTTCCTGTAGATCTTGGGTCTATACACTTTATGGATCCAAAGTTTAATCTTCTTAATCCAGCAAGTCTGTTGAATGGGCAGCATATAATTTCCCCTGGGTTATTCATGTAAGCTTTTCCTCCCTGGAAAATTGCTCAGCAACTGAGTGAAGCCTTTCAGGAAGGCGTTCTCACTGCTGTCTATATTTGTGAGTCATGTGATAACCTGACCATGTTGACCATCTTATTATTGTAAAGAGCAGTTCAAACTGTCATTCCAAATAATTACTGTGAATAGAACACAGAAGACCAGGCAACACCAAATTGAGTTGTTGATGGTTGCTTTTGTAACCCAGAAACTGCACCTGTGGCTTTGTATTAAAAACATAATGTTCTTACCACTTCAGATAGTGACTTTATGAGCCTGACCTTGAAGGAAGTGATAGTTCAGTGTGTGCAGCTGGCTGGTTATGGTCTCTAAATTCTGCCCGTTACATTAGGGGTGAGGGTATCTGTCAAGAAAAACAACTGGACAGCTGCAAGAATTTTTAGAAATTCTCACTCCTTGTTTGCTTCTGGTAATCTTTTTATTTCTCTGTTTTCGTCATCTATGTATCTCATTTTCCCACTGTTTGAATGATAATTTAAATACAGCTTTCCTCAATCCTCTTTATTTCTAATACTTTTAAATCCTTGCCATGGATCTTTACATTCACTTATTTTTATATTTAACTTTTTCATTTCAACTTTACCATTGATTTATTTTCTGTTCTTTTAATCCTCTAAATTATAACATATCTATTATATGACATTTTGTTTGCTTTTGCTATTTCTACTCTTATTTATTTTATTTTTAATTACTTTTTAATCTGCATCTCCTAACCTCACACACTACTTATATTCTCTCTGCTCCTTGTAATCCTTGAGTTTTTCTTAAGTTTCTTTGAATTTGATTACCCTTTATGCTGACTTTTAAGAAACATAGCCAGAAAGGTGGTGTTAATTCGAGAGAATCCCAATAACAACAGATGGTAATGGACTTTTTCTTTGTCCTTTAATTGCCATTGTATGCTCTCCAGTACTGGACGTCACACCTGGCTCTCCTCCTGTCCCTCCGAACATCTCCCTGCAATTTAGGCTCAACCTAGAGACACAGGAAGTTCACAGAGCCACCCTCCAATTAGAAATAATTATTACTGTGTAGGTAGTAGAGTTTAACCTTTTGTAAAAGTATTACTTTCTGGTGTGTCATACTTTCCAGATTTTATATGAAGAGATGTGTGTTTTATAGCATTAATATTACTTTTACTTTTGTAATTCTAGTTCTCAAAATCATGTTTGAAAAAGCCATGATAATCATATATGTCTTTAAGGTGATCATCTAATATATATAGATAGACATCAGAATATATATATTATTCTTATATATATATAAGGTGATCATCTAATATATCTATATATTAGACATCAGAATCAGATTTTGGATGAGCTATTCTCATTGTACTCATGAACCATAAGACAAAAAAGAACCATGTAAAGAGGATAGTCAGGCTTCTGGCTCAAATCCATTTGTAAATATACTTATTTCCACCTGTCCAGATGGTTCTTCCAATGATCCAGGAAGGATCCCAGGAATTTCTCTTAGTGTTCCACTACTCATAGACAACGGTGAGAGGTCACGGAGGCAACACCTGTGCCCTGCCGGAAAAGGGTACAAACTAGTCAGAAAACTAGTGTAGGGCAGCACCTGTGCCCTGTCCGAAGCACCCCTTAATTTTTTTTTTTTTTTTTTTTTTATGACAGAGTCTGGCTCTGTCGCCCAGGGAGCAGTGCAGTGGTGAGGTCTCGGCTCACTGCAAGCTCCACCTCCCGGCTTCATGCCATTCTCCTGCCTCAGCTACAAGCACCTGCCACCACGCCTAATTTTCTGTATTTTTAGTAAAGACGTGGTTTCACCATGTTAGCCAGGATGGTCTCGATCTCCTGACCTCGTGATCTGCCCGCCTCGGCCTCCCAAAGTGCTGGAATTACAGGCATGAGCCACCGCGCCTGGCTGGGATGCTAATTTTTACTTCCAGAACATGAATTTAGTTTTTAGGCAACAAGAGAAGCATGATAAGGCTGAGTCTAAGCCTTTTCAGTCAGTCCCCTGCTTACTTTCAATGTGAGAACAGAAGATACTATGAATCTTTACGCTCCAGGCCATGTGACAATTCCCTTCACTTTCCATATTTCTTTCCCCGGAATTAATGGTGAGTCTCCTTTCAAGTTACCACCAAGGTTCAATTTTCATTCCATGAAAGGTCTTGGGTCACCATTGCCTAACCTAACTGATTCTCTTATATTAACTCAACCAACTTAATTGCTTTAACAGCCAACTGACTTTGTTAATTATTTTCTGCAAAAATGAAGGGCTGCATGCCACCTATTCTAAAACCAAAGTTATCACTAAATAATAGCCTTGCATTATGTAACTGAATGGTAGTTTCAAAATCTACAGGTAGTTTAAACAATGTAGTCACCTAAGTGGATGTTTTACAAACAAATTATCTATGCTGATGCTCCAAGTAGTGGCCACAGTGAATTATTCTATCGTTACTCAACTATGAGGTTTATTTTCATTTTAATGATGAATGTAAGTGTTCGATAGTAATTTCACTGAATCTTTTATAACTGTTTTTGAATTGATAATTACATATGTATTACATACAAAATACTGACAAATCTTTCTCCAGAGTGGTTGTAAAAATTCATGATCTTGCCAGCAGAGTCTGAGAGTTTCTTGTCAATGCATATCCTTGGCAGCACTTATTATTGTCAAACTTCTTCCTTTCATTTTCCAACCTGATAGAGAATAAAGTGGTGTTCATTGTGGTTTTATTTTACGTTTTTCTAAATGCTTGACATTGAACATCTTTATATGTTTATTGACCATTCCATTTTATTCTTATGTGAATTGCCTAGACATATCCTACGTTTATTTTATATTTTGCCATACTACCTTTTCGTACTGATTTGTATGTGAGTTCTTTGCCCATTCCCTTTTTCTTTTTTATGCTGGAAATATCTTCCTTAGTTTTTTTACTTGTCTTTGAATTTCGACTTTATTTTTGCAGTCTTTTGTTTAAAAAAAAAAGTGTATTATTTTTGTACAAATATCTTCATTATTTTGTGCATTATTTTTGCCTTTTGAGCCTGATTTAAGAAATCTTTTACTATCCTGAGGTCTTTAAGTCAGTCTTTTTCATATTTTCTACTAATTAATTTACAGTTTTACTTTATTTTGTATGTGATTTAATGAAGATATCTAATGCTATTTTATTTTTCTCAAATAGAAAACCTATTACTTCAACAATATTTATTAACATTCTTCTTTTTCTCAGCAATTTCTGATACTTCCTCTAAAATATAACACAGTCTTATGCTGGTCAGCATCTAAACCCTGTATTCTGTTCTTTCTTGCACAAATTCTGTATGGTTCTCATTACTATAGAAAAAATAGCATTACACAAAACCTCAAACACATTAGGCAAAGTCTTCTCTCCTTGTTTTTGTTTGCTTGTTTGTTTTAAGAATTTCATTTTTGGACTTTTCCACATGAATTTAGAGAACTGACATATATTTTAAGTAACCAAATAACTTCCATAACCTGGATTTTTTTTTTTTTTTTTGAGACGGAGTCTCGCTCTGTCGCCCAGGCTGGAGTGCAGTGGCCGGATCTCAGCTCACTGCAAGCTCCGCCTCCTGGGTTCACGCCATTCTCCTGCCTCAGCCTCCCGAGTAGCTGGGACTACAGGCGCCCGCCACCTCGCCTGGCTAGTTTTTTGTATTTTTTTTAGTAGAGACGGATTTTTTTTTTTTATGTTTTCAATATTTGGTAATTTAATAGAGGCAGATGTTACTATTAGATTTGTTTATAAGTATGTATTTTATTTTGCTAACATGGATTTTAGCTTTTAGTATTTTATTTTTCTAATTTTCATTACTTATATTTAAAAATGCTACTAATTATTGAAAATGTACCTTGTATTTGTCACATTTGCTGAACTCGCCTACTAATTCTTACATCATATTTCTGAAAAACCTTAGAATAGTCCATGTAGATCTCAAATTGTCAGTAAATAACATTTTTATTCCAACCCTTAAATTATTTTTTTCATCTGAATGTACTGCCTGTATATTCTTGCATAATGTCAACCTGTGTGATGGTAGGATTTTGATACATTCTTACTTAATGAAATAATTCTAATATGTAAACATTAAAACATGATGCTAGCTCCCAGTTTCTTTATCTCCATTTGCTGGGAGAGATTGGTTGTTTGGTTGATTGATGTGGGAAGACATAAATATAAAATTTTATGGAATTTTTTTTGCATATCTTGCAGTGATTAAATCTTTGTTCTCTCTTAATCTGTTTCTCTATCAGTTACAATATTAAACATTATCATGTTGAGATAAACCTAACAATCCAGATGTTCATATTCTGGCCATGCCACTTACTACGTGAACAGTCTTGGGAAAGTTACTACCATCTATATGCTTCAGCTTTCTCTTCTGTAAAATGGATGTAAGAGAGTGCCTGCTTCTCCTGGAGATTAAATATGTATAAACCCAATTAGGATTTTTTGTGTGTGTGAAAAAGGTAAAATTCTCACTCTCAAATAAATATCCAATGAACATTTGCCAATAATTTTAATTGACTAATTAATAAGGGATTTAGCAAGATGTCACAACTGATTCAAAGGAGAGTTAGAAGTGCTCCACATATAGACAACAAGCAAGGCAGAAATTAATTTACAAAGGGATGTCAAATGAGTCTATCCACAGGGCAATAATTAATGGCATTCCACCCGATGAAATTTATGCATTTATATAGTCAAGAATTATTTGCATTGTTATCAGTTTTCTACAACTTACAGAGTTGTAAAATAGCTGAAAAAGAGTGAAAGGCATAGAGATTGCACAGAGGACTTAAGCTCAAAGGGTATACTAGCTAAACCCTGGTTCTCAATTGAACATACCGAATATATTTTTTGATCCATTTAAAACTGATTATAATTTTTCCTAGAGATTATTGTAAATTAATATACATATATACATAAAACACACAGAACAGTACCAGGCATGAAATCTTTGCTACTGTTATTCCTGTTGATATTATTTTATATATTATTAGAATTGATTTGCTTATATTTTATGTCACATTTTTACATCTATGTACATTAGTAAAATTGTGCTATAGTTTTGTGTAAAATGCTTAGTTTACAAATTTTTTAAATTAGGTATGTTCTAGTATACAAAAAATGTATACTTTAAAGATGTTTTGGGGGACATTATGGATGCATTATTCCTTTATGAAAAATTGTTATTAGTCCTAGTACTAGAAATATTTTGTTTTAATCAGGCAATCAATTAACTTACACCATAAAGACATTGAATTATGTGGCTGGTCCTATCTCCTGGTTAACACTATCTGTTAAAAGTTTAGAACTAAATTCTTTATCTCTAGCCTATATTGAATACATTATGGAATGAATTTGTCTTCATGTATTTTTTCTACTCTTTTCTTTGTCTCATATTCTCCATATACTTATACTAATATTTATCTTGTCTTTAGAGATTATGTGTATTAATGGAAATAATTTTCATCAGTTATTAAAAAACCCGAGGTGACCATTATTTTTCATTAAATTAAATAACATAAGTTTGACTAAATTATCAAATTTATTTGACTAAACAGATTGATGAATTCAGCCAAAATTGTAGAACTGATTATATGTGCAAAATGTCAAATTCCTGCAATTAATGGAGTTGATGGGAATGGTCCAATCTAGTATTTTGTTAGCTTGAAAATAGAAGTTAATTCAACTTCATGAATATGGCTCTCTGAATATGACCTTTTATCAGGCATAGAATAACTTGCTGAAATTCTATCAATAAAGTCTTGATAGTATGTGTTCTGCATTTTTCTTCATTATCAAAATTTTTCTCCTTAGTTTTTTTCTCTCATAATTTAAACACACACACACACACACACACAAACACACACACACAAACACAGGATTTAAACTAGCTTATAGCTAGAGATTTGCCTAGGAGAATAATTTGATATGAATATCCTTATTAAAATCCCACTGCTTCAAATGGATTTTTAGATTAATATATCTGCAGAGATATAAAATTATCTGATTTATAACCATGCATTATTAGATCTGAAATGTCAGTTATTATCTCTTCAGCTTAATACTTAGATTACCATATAATTTTATGCATCTTTGAGAAAAAAGGTTGAAAAGTAGCACGGAAATGAATCTTGTGCATAGTGTTACAATTGTCAATGGAGTGTCAAAAATAGCTATGAATATTGCACTCTTATATTGACTTAATTCCAAGAAAGAATGGACAATGGTAATGAAAGTGGAACACATCTCCATAAGTCATTCCTTGTTTATGACTAATCTTTGTAACAGTCTAATTGACTTACTGTGCCAGTTACAACCTTCCCCTTGTTCTTTGGCTTTTAAATTGTAAATGTATGAAATTAAACCAAGAGAATTTATCAACTCAACATTCACTTCTTTCAGTGTATAACATTCAAGGTTAAAAATATGGTACCTTTTGAAGAAGAGTTGAAAGTTCAAATATTTCTCACAAAGTTATAGACTCATGCATCTAGAACCATTAGTAATAGTGAAATTAATATTTTCTCATGTTTTTTTTTAACCATCATTTACTGAATAACTGTTTGATTTAAATAAACAAGAAAATGAGTGGAAACTGTCTGAAGATGAACCAAAAGTCTTCATTTGAAAAGATGATGACTTACACAGAATTATGCCGTACATGTGAAGAGTGTTTCCCGATAATAGTAAGGTTGAACACATCTTGTTCAAACAACTTCCCCATGCTTGAACAGGAAAAGGATAAGCTGATAGGGAGAACATGAGCTTCAATCTCAGGTCTGCCTCTTTCTCATTGATTAACTTCACTCTGTTAATTGAGCCCATTTTCTTATCCATTAAATATGTGTATCTATCTCAAACATTTTCTGTAAACATTAAATAAAATGGTGAATGTAAAACTTCTGGTGTAGTACTGGTGCATAACAGACATATAATAAATTACAGATGTGCTTACTAGTATTATTTTATTCCAATCCACATTCTCTTTTTATAATTAGAAACAAGTATGCAGGGATAAATTGCCAGCCACAGGTACAATCATATTAGGCAGAACTTAAAAGCAGAAGCTTGATCTCTTGATTCTCCTGTAACGCCGTTTACACCTAAGTATGCTTTTTATATTAGCAGTTATTTAATCATCTAATCTTTGCTTCCACAGTTTTTATCAAAGTTCACTGCAGCAAGTATGCATTTGATCAATGCTTGTGGAATGCAGATGCATGGAAATAACAAGGTCATTTTCCTCTCACTGAGTTTTTATCCAAGCTGGATAAAGGTAAACTTAAATAATCAGTTAGGGATTGGCCATATCCATCTCCATAGTTTTGAAACAAATGTGTGAAATATTTTGTGATGAATATCCTCGCAGTGAAATTTGGCTGGCTCTGAGGCTTTATTTTTGTAAAATACCACAGCTGAGGGAGCACTCAGAGACATTTTTCTGACTAAAAATGAAAACGGGTATTTTTTGTCTTTACCCATCACAAAGCAGGCTTAGAGTTATCTGATTTGAGGCTATCAGCCACATCAGGAATTTCATGCCTCTTTGTTGCCCCCCAGTGCTGATTTATTTACTAGAACCTCTGGGGATGCTCCACAGATAGGCTTTCCACCATAGTTTTCTTGGGCACAGTATCAACAGTAGGAATCACTTAGTTTATTTCTCCTGCCTAAACTCTGCTTTCAAGGGCACATGCCTTGGTTGCCAACTTTATTGTAGTTGTTATTCTCTTTGGATGTTGGCCAGCGTTTTGCATTTTGAATTTCATGCAGATGCTTTTTATGCTATGAGTTCCCAATTCTTATTTTCAAAAAGTGTGTATGTGTTTACATTTGCCTAGTACCTTATATATTTTCTGTGTGGTTTCAAAGACATGGTGTCATTGTTTCTTCAGATATGTAAAATAAAGATATTATTGATAAACCTTTAGCAGAAAGAAACAGGATGCATAGTTTTCGGAAGGTTCTGATTATTGTGGAGTAATTAGATCAGAGCTGAAGCACGGTGCGGGTCCCCTGACTCTCCATTTAGTGTGCTTTCAACCCGTGTGCCAGATTGAGGCAGTGATTTCTGGTGTCTATTAATATTGTACAACAATGTATTGGAACCAACCATTGCAGATGAAACTTACTAGAGTAGAAAATCTAAAGAGACCTGGGCAGCTCTTTTTTAAACTGCCACCATCAACTGTTGCCAACAACATGTGCATAAGTTTTCTTCAACATGAGTGAAATCGCCAAATAACTTCAGGGTCTAAATTTTGGATCTCAAGTTTTATGCATGATTAGCCATTGAGCCAAGTATAATTAGGGTCATTTATAAAGCATTCCCTACAGGTGTAGAAGCTTTAAAAGGAATAGAAAACAGTTCTGAGTTCTGAACTACTTATTCTTTAATTGGAAGAAAAATAAAACAGTTTCAAACACAAATGCAATCCTAAAGTAAAAATACTCTACAAGCATGAATGGAGTTAGCCAGCGTCTTGTATCTCCAAGTTCTGCACATATTGTCTCCTCTGCATTTATCTTTCTTCTTGCCTTACCTAATTCCTACTGGATTCCTGCAGGAGGGGATACACTTCCAAACTATTTTAGGGTCCTATATCAGGTCTTTTCTGATCTCATTATATAGAACAACTCCCTCCCCTTTCTCCCATTTTAAGTTCCTGTATTTTCAATGGCCACAGTTACCCAGTTTCTACTTTACATGAACTTTTGTTAATAGTTTGATTAATGTGTTTTTTTTCTCCATTTGGTTCCAGGCTTTGTAAGGTTAGGCACCGTGTTCCTTTTTATATGCTTTTGTATCACAGGGCTTCACCCAGTGTTATGCAGATAATCTGTAATTAGTAAGTATTTGCTAAATGAATGCATGAAACTTCCCTGCCTGCCAGCATTGTAATGGAAGGGCAAGTAGTCAAAGGATAGTACACATATTCCAAACTAAACTATTGTCATTTTAAGCTGAGTAATTCTCTGTTAAGAGCAGGCTACCTGTGCATTACAGGATGTCTACGGCTCTGTGCCTTCTACTCACCAGGTGTTAGTAGCACCTCCAGTATCTCCTCTTCTCTTCCAGTCTTGATAATCATAAATGTCTCCAGATATTGATTGCCAAATATCCCCTGGGTGCAAAATTACCCCTGGTTGACAACTACTGCTTTAAAGTAACAGTTACAGCCTTATCATCCATATTTTCCCAGCAAGAACTGTCTACTCTATCAAAACTAACCTACTTACAGTCATGTGAATCCACCTTGTACCATCCTGATGCCACAGTTTAAGGTGGTATTTTTGTTCATCGCCCCTTCTTTAAATCTTTTCACCATGCTACATCATTTCCTCAAATCCTCTTTGTTATACAGGGTCTGGTTCTAATTCCCATTAGTTACATAAAGTCTTCTCTATCAGTCAGGGTCTGTATTTGTCCGTTTTTCATTGCTATAAAAGAATACCCAAGACTGAGTAATTTACTAAGATAAAAAGGCCTATTTTGGCTTAGAGTTTTGTAGGCTGTACAGAAAGCATGACACTGGCATCTGGTCCTGGTGAAGGCCTCAGGAAACTTTTATTCATGGGGGAAGGTGAAGGGGCAACAGGTGTGTCACATGGAAAGAGAGAGAGCAAAAAGAAGCTAGACTCTTTTAAAACAAGAAGCTCTCCTGCTAGTTCAATACCATGGGGAGAGTCATTCATGAAGGATCTACCCCTGTTATCAAAACACTTCCCACCTGATCTTACATCAACATTACAGATCACATTTTAACATGCAATTTGAAAGGGACATACATCCAAACTATATCAGTGTCCTAGCAGGAAATGGAGGGCAATCAGTTAAGGAGAAAAAGACTATATACAAAGGTGGGCAGAGTGTAGAAAGGATGGTTAATATATCATAGTTTTTCTATCTCCAGACCTGAAAGGATAAAGAGAAGAAATGGTTAGCAGAATCTGGCAAGAAATCTTATAGAGAGACCCTCCTTAATAGGCTCTGTGACTTTCAGCACAAGGGCCTAGGCAAACTTTTAACCAGGGGTCCTTGCTCCCAGAGCTCCTAAGATGGTAACTGGCCACTTCCAAAATGGCAGTGGGCCACTTCCAAGATGGTGGCAAGCCTCGTGTTCTCTGACCTGGGGTTCGTGGCCTCAGAGATTCCAAGGAATGGAATCTTGGGCCATGCAGTGAGTGTTTTAGCTCTATTAGAAGCCATGGGTCACAGAAGAGAACCATGGAACCCAGTGACTAGTGTTCAGCTCAATTAGGACGAACCCAGGCACTTAGCCGAGCAGGAACAACAGCAAGCCGTTAGCCCCATGGGGAGTGGCAATGGGCGCCTTGCTGGATCAGGAGCACAGCACACACCCTGCTGGATCCAGAGGGATAGAAGTCAGCAGTGGGTCTGTGAGGGTGGCGGCAAACAGCAATGGTGGACAGCAGCGAAAACTCAGCGGTAACAAAACACGGACCAGAAGAGTGCAGTTGCAGGATTTAATAGAGTGAAATAGAGTGAAAACAGAGCTCCCATATAAGGGGAGGGGACCCAAAGGGGGTTACCTTTGCCAGCTCCAATGCCTGGGTTTATATCCTGATCCTTGTCCTTCCCGCTGTGCTCTCAGGCAATAGATGATTGGCTATTTCTTTACCTCCTGTTTTTGCCTAATTAGCATTTTAGTGAGCTCTCTGATTGGTCGAATGTGGGCTAAGTTGCAAGCCCTGTGTTTAAAGGTGGATGTGGTCACCTTCCCAGCAAGGCTCAGGGATTCTCAGTTGGCCTAGGAAATCCGGCTAGTCCTGTCTCTCAAAACCAAGGTGAACCATTAAGAAGAAAGCCAGGGGAATAAAAAGTGTGATGTCACCCTTCTTCATTCCAATCCCTTTCATGGTTCCGCATTGGCTGAATCTTACAGGAGGGCAGAGAGTTATAAAGCCTATTGATGTAGCCCCTGCAGGTCAAACTGCTGGGACAGAGACCAGAGAAGAATATTAAATGTAAAGCCATGAATGAAAGATAATTCAGGTCACCCTTTTTTTTTTTTTTTTTTAAACTGGTTTGTTTCTGCCTTCTACCTAAACACTCATTTTCTGTTTGAGGTCAGGGTCATGATGATGTTCATCTGTATATCTATAGCTCCAAGAATAGTTTCTGATGCTTTAAATGTAGTGATCAAATGAATGAGTATTTCTCAGTCAATGCTGAACTAAAGGTGAATGCCAGTAGTGAAATGAAAATGGAATTGACTTCATATCTGTGGGTTCATTATCCAGGGGTTCAGCCAAGAGTGGATCAAAATATTTGGGGAAAAAATAATTTCTAAAAGGTCCAAAAAGCGAAACTTAACTTTGTTCTGTGCTGAGTACTGTATTGAATCCACATGAATAAAATGATATGTAGACATTATATTGGTATTATAAGTAATCTAGAGATTACTTAAAGTATACAAAAGTATATGTGTAGGTTATATGCAAATGCTCTGGCCTTTTATATAAGGGATTTGAGGATCTGTGGATTTTGGTATCCACAGGGTATCCTGAAACGAATCCTTTGTATGTTAACAGGTATGGTAACGAGTGTACTCTACTCATATTAGTAGCACATAGAAAACATCCATTGTTTTTTGTACATATTGATCTTTGTTTTTACTGCTGTTTTTACTGAATTCTCTGTTGACTTGAATGCATTTAACAGGCGAATAAAATGGGATAATGAATACAGGTGGAACAGTTGTACATGTTTGTAAAGTCATTGTTTTACTAGGTAATGAAAGGCAAGCACTCCGTCTTTTAAGAATTGGGGATAACATAAGCAGGGTCAATTAATTGATATTTGTAGAGTACAATGAGATACACATAAAGATGTACTTTATTTAAATATAAAAACATACAATAAAACCCACTTTGTTGGAGAATACGTCACCAGGACACAGTCAGGCTTGCTTTAGAAGGAAAAAACAAAAAACAAAACCACACCTAAAATAATAAGGATTCAACACAATATTCTTTGGAAATGAACAGTTTATGAATGGCAATATTTTCTATGTTTGACATATTGCTTACATGTTATTTCAAATCTCTGGTGATTTTAATGAAATGGAACTAAGAGTTTTCAGTATTAAGTGTTATGATAAAAATGCAAGGACTGTGGCATTTACATTGTTTTTGCATAATCCTATTACTTGGTGAATACAAATTTGGTGACTCCAATGATTTGGATGCTATCAGTTCCTCCAATTTCAACTGTAACATCTCATTATATAAGGCAGAAAGATAAATATTTATTTTAGATAAGAGTATCTCACTTTTGCTCACAAGCTGGGTTTCTTACCACCGCTGCCTTCATTTGTATTTCATATTCCTGAGCAAATGACTTTTCTGATCTAAACTTTGATATAGCATTGATCTGTCATCTCCTTAATTCTGTGCTATATGTTTATAACATTTAGCACTTGTAACAGATATAAGGAATAGGAACATATTTTAAAGACTCAATATATATGAGCCTTTTGGAGACAACTATATCCTTTCTACTTTGAATGTTTCTCCATTTCAGTTCTTTCTGCCTAGAAAAATTCTAACTGTTAACTGGATATACTTTCTGTATTATGTCACTGTTCACCCTACCACATTGTTCTCAAATGCTGCTGTATTGTAGTCCAGATGCTCCATAATTTACGCATTTCTACTTAACCAGTTGTATTGACTATGTCTTCTGAGGATTCATTTTTTAGTACAGTTAGTAGCATGCATACAGGATTTTGTGCTCAAAGCTCATTGCTCTGTTTCTGTGCTTCTTGAGATCCTCAGCTAAGTGAACGTGATCCATTAATGCTTGTAACAACTTTTCCACATCCACCTAACATTCAAGGTCAAAAATTAGAATCTATGACCTCTGCGAAGACTTAGTTGATGATTCCATTATCCAGAGTTCATTCTTTTCTCAATATTTACATATAGAAAGGGTTAGCACTGTACCTTCTATCATTTAAGGTTCTAATTGCTTCATGTGTGAATCCTATCTTTCAGTTTCTCAGAGGAAAAGCATCCCACTTTATACATTTAAAGTGTTTTCCATAGTACCAGTTGTAATGTGTAGCACAAACAGGGAAAAGTGGAATTATGAAGGTCTTTTACAGATCCATCTTGCTTAATTTTGCCCATTCTAGGCCTCAGTATTTTAACTGTGGGGGTCAGATAATGCATGATCATTTTCTCTGGTGGAATATTTAGTAACTCATATCTATAATATACCTTATTGTTTTCAAAGAAGTCTCCTCTGTGGTATTTCACTTTATGTTAACAATGAAGCATATTAAGTAGATGTCTTATTAGTAGATATGACGACTCTGTTTAATAAAAATTCATCTTGTAAAATCAAAATAACATGACAAATATAGTACTCTAATAATACCTACTCTAATGTGTGTTATGAATAAATGCAATTTTTATCTCTAAATAAATTCTGTATATTATTATTAACAGAAAATATAGCACAAAAATAATATAATTTTTCAATAGCCATTAAAATTATTGATTCCAAATGTCTACTCATTGGATGCTTGGTTTGTGCATGTACTCTATTAGGTACTTTATAAATATTATCACTTATTTTAACAACAGCCCTGAAAGAGAAATATTGTTTCCCTATTTTATGTATTAGGAAATTGAGGCATAGAAAAGTTATGTGGTTTGTCTTAGGTTGCACAATTATTACTTGGCCAACCAAAATTTCAAACCCAAATTTCATTGGCCCTAAAGTCCTCCCTCCTTCCCCTGGACCAAACTCCAATTCTCCAGCTCCATTTAAAGATAAGCGACACTCATCAAAAATTCAATGCAGATAGACTGAATTACAATACAGTTTTACTTCCATTATAATGCAATTGCCTTCAAAAGCTATGCTAATCTGTTATTTTAAACTCCTTTAGTACATATCATAATTATGACATCTAATAAACGTTAACCTTTTGATGGAAGTAATTTCAAACCTACATGAACATTATCCAATTAATTATTCAAAGACATTGTTGGATAATAATTGTGAAACTAATTATTACAGATCAGACTGGTCACAAAATGGACTTTCTTTTCCATTATGCCAACAAAACTCTGCAAATCTAATCCATTGTCTTACATTCTGTGAAACCTTTTAACTAGATGAAAAATATTAAAAGAGAATCAACTTTGAGAACACAGTGAATCAAATAATCAATTTAGCTTCAACTAAATAGTGGATGTTCTGTCTCCCAAAGTGAATTCAGATCTGTTTAAATAGCTGATGTGATTCAAATCCCTTTTTTCCCCCTGAAATTCTTCCAGAGCCAGATTGGAGTCTGAGAAACTGAAAAAAAAAAAAAAAAAGTTTTACTTCCGTCTAAATCTTTGCTCTTTGAAGTCTGATTCTCAGACCAGCAGTATAGCTTCCCCTTGAAAGCTTGTTGGGAATGCAGATTCTCAAACCCTACCCCAGAATGTTTCCATCCAAATCTGCATTTAACAAGATCCCCAGTTATTTTTTATGCACCCAAAGTATGTGAGGCACTTCTCTAGCTGATACTATCTGATGTATAGTGAGCAGTGGAACCAAAATAAAGAGGGTCCTCTCCCTCTCTTCCTAGCTAAATCAGGGTCTTCTGTTTTTTTATTGTTGGTTTTCCTTGATCTGACAATGGAGTTGATTCGAATGTACAGCCTTTTGAAAATTAATTATCAGATGTATTATCATTCCTTGTTAGCTTAGATACAGTAGTCATAGGGCCTTGCCTTGCTGTTTACATTGTGTTATTATGTGGGATTATATATTTTTGAATAGAAAGAGTTCTTGGGAACAACGTTATGTAAGCCTTTCATTTACACTTAAGAAACTGAGGCTCCAAGAATTGAGCAGACTTGCTTAAGTATCACAGGCAGTTATTGGCAGAGAAAGGACTAGATAATACATCTCAACTCAAAATCTTCTGTTTCCCAGTGTTGCATTTTACTTGTCTATGCACACTTCAATAACAATACTATTTGAGAATGATGGTAATATCTAGCCTTCCTAGGTGAACCATTTGGTGAATTCATTCCCCTAGATGCAGAAGGACATGAGAGTGCCCCTGATTCCATGGTGTGTTGGAGTAGGCTCCCACTGACTCGTGTTAACTCTCAAGAGCCAATTGTGCACAAGCATCTCTTCCCAAGTCTGTGTTCAGTGACATCATGAAATCAGCAGTTTGAAATCAGCCATAGAGCCATAGTGGGGGTATTTATACCATGGAAATTGGCAAACTACAAATCAAACTTTTTTTTTTTTTTTTTTTTTTGCTTGGAAGTCTGATTATTAAATATTTACTGGCACACCATTGTCCTGACTAGCTTGCTATTTCCAAAGGACATATCAGCTGATTCAAAGATCAAAGTTGAAGCCGTTCTTGGAAAAAGATTATGCTGTCATGCTCTCTGTGTAGACTGGATTCTTAAAGCCAAGTCTTTCAACTGTTTCTTGTCGTTAATTAATGATGTTTTCAACATGTATAGTCTATTGTTGTTACGTTTGTCCCCTGCTATCATGAAGATTTTTAGATTTTTAAACATACTTTAATGTGTTAAATAAAATGTAGTTACTATTATATCCCTGATTGCTACATAATTGGATTTTGAGTGATTTGTATTTTTCTGATTGCCTTGGATACCCTGGAGAACTTTCTGAAAAGTATATTTCCCCCCTTCATAAGAAAGGCCTTACCCTCAACCTTATTAATTTCTATATTCATACTGGTACAGGGCTACTTTACTAAAATTCATCAAATAATTACCTACTTTATTTCATTCTTCTCCACTCTTTGAACATGTCAATTTCCTCAATTCTGTACACATATTGGATATAGAGAGCAACATGTTTCTCAGTTATTCCTCCAAATATGTTTGCCAAACTTTTAGACTTCTCTTTTTCCTCAGGAATAGTGATTATTCTTAAGTTTGGTCGTTGACTATAATCCAAGACTTCTTAGAGGCTTTGTCCACATTGTCTTATTCTTTTTCCTTTGTCTTTGTTGGATTGAGTTAATTTGAAGACCTTATCTTCGAGCTGTGAATTTCTTTCTTCTACTTGTTCAATTCTATTACTGATACTTTCCAGAGCATTTTGCATTTTGTAAGTGTCTCCATTGTTTCCTGAGGTTTTGACTGTTTTTTATTTATGATATCTGTTTCATTGAATATTTATCCCTTCACTTCTTATATCATTTTTTTTTTCAATTTCCTTATATTGGGCTTTGCCTTTCTCTGGTGCCTCCCTGACTAGCTTAATAACGAACCTCCTGAATTCTTTTTCAGGTAAATCGGGGATTTCTTCTTGGTTTGGATCCATTGCTGGTGAGCTAGTGTGATTTTTATGGGATGTAAAATAACCTTGTTTTGCCATATTACCAGAGTTGGTTTTCTGGTTCCTTCTATTTTGGGTAGGCTCTGTCAGAGGAACGGTCTAGGGCTGAAGGCTGTTGTTCAGATTCTTTTTTCCACGGGGCATGCCCCTGATGTACTACTCTCCCCATTTTCCTATGGATGTGACTTCCTGAGAGCTGAGCCATAGTGATTGTTATCTCTCTTCTGGATCTAGCCACCTAGCAAGTCTACCAGGATCCAGACTGGTACTTGGGGTGGAATACCAGCACCTGATCCAGTGGAGGTAACAGGGGGAGAGGGGAGTGGACTCTGTGAGGGTTCTTAGTTTTGGTGGTTTAATGGACTTTTTTTGTTCTGGTTGGCCTCCTGCCAGGAGGTGGAGCTTTCCAGAGAGCATCAGCTATGGTAGTATGGTGAAGAACGGGCGGTGGGCAGCACCCTAGAACTCCCAGAAGCTTATGCCCTTTGACTTCAGTTACCATGGTGGGTAGAGAAGGACCAACAGGTGAGGGCGGGACCAGGCATGTGTGACTCAGACTCTTCCTGGGTAGGTCTTGCTGCATCTGCTGTAGGGGATGGAGGTGAAGTTCCAAGGTCACTGGAGTTATGATCCCAGGAAGATTGTGACTAGCTCTACTGTGTCATGCAGATTGTCAGGGAAGTGGGGGAAAGTTGGCAGTCACAGGCTTCACCCAGCTCCCACACAATCCAAAGGGCTGATCTCACTTCCACTGTGCCCCCACCAATAGCACCGAGTCTGTTTCCAGGCAGTGGGTGAGCAGGGCTGAGAACTTGTCCCAGGCTACTTGCCTCTCAGCTGCAATAGCAAGTGTGACTTTTGTTCTTCCCCTGCCTGTGGAGTCTGCACACCAGATTAATGCCCTCCCCTAAGTTCGGGATAGGAGATTTCTCAATCAGTTCAAATTATTACGAAGTTCAGCTGGAGATTTCCTTTTCCCTGTGCCTCTGACTGCCCTCCCAAAGGACCCCTGTAAGGCCAGGCATAAATGGTTTGCTAGGAGACACAGTGAGCTCACAGGCCTTACCCCGCTGCTTCCTCTACCCCTGTATTTCACTCAGCTCTCTCAATTGACTCAGTTCCAGGTAGGGTTAGAATCTTCTCCCATAATCTAGACCTTCAGTTTCCCCAGTGGGTATGTGTGCTCTGGACTGGACGATCTCCCATTCCCACTTCCAGAGTTTGGGCACTCACAGTATTGTGGTGTCTTCTTGGTCCTGCAGGAGCAATCTGCTTCCTTCAGGGTCTGTGGGTCCTCTTGGGTGTCCTGATTTATTTTTACAGTCTTTCTGTAGCAAAATATCATGATGCAAGCCTCCACACGCTGCTCTGTCCGCCCATGAGAGCTGCAATCTAATCTTGATCCCCACTAGTTTGACTTTTATTTTTATTTTTGGAGTACTAACTTTCACCAGAAGGTTACTAAATGAATTTATTTCTTTTACTGAACATTTCTGTCAAATTTGAATAATACATAGCATCTTTCTAAAGAGAGACTATCTTTGTAGATGCTCAGTATTGACTTAAATGGCTCAGTATTGACTTATATGGCTGTTTTGGATATATTGAAAATATGTACAAATATAAGTTTAGACATGAATTTTTATTTTCCTAATTTTTGTATTATTATTAAAGGAATAAAACATAAAACTGTAATGCCAAAAAATTCAAAATAATGGACAGTGGTACTTCTCTAAAGCTGTTGATATTAGAAAAATCCATCTACAGTTATAACTCCACCACTACTTTTCTTTTTCTTTCAAAGTGCATGGCCTATTATTGGAATTCTTTCAATTGATTGTTTTCTTAATTCTTCTTTGTTAACAATAAAGTCAATTCAACCAATGGTGATTATTTTAATAAGAGAACCTATTAAATAGGCACCTTCAAAAGAAAATACTGAGTATGTAAAAATAAACTTTAGTAAAAACTCTCTCTTTATTCTTACTAAGCTACTATCTGCCACTGATTTTTTGCAAGTTTGTATATGCCAAACAAAAACTAATTCTGTTCGTCTATACTTTCACTTGCCATAAAGCTACTTTCATGTGGACTGAACCAGATACTAACTTTAGGATCTAATATTCATTGAGGTGGCTGTACAAGCAAAACAGAATATGCTTTAAAGCACGTATTGACATTCATTGGAAATTTAATAGTTTAATTTTTTGTAAAACTTGCGAACAGGCCGAAAGGATTACAACATTTACTTTTTGAGAAATACTCTGTATGATTGCAACATTAAAGCTAATGAAGGGCTTTTTTAAGAGTGGATTTGTCTCTGGGCAGGATAAATATAAGTCACAAATTCTTGAATAAATCAGTGTCTCCAATCAGCATGGACGGCCTGGGAGACTTGCATCAATCCACCTTTCTTTAATTTCTTCTTTTCTTTCCCCTTTTCTCTCCTTCCACAAAACACATTGAAGATCTTGCTAACTGTCAGAAGTTGTGTTAAACCCTAAGGATATAAAATAAAGATATGCATTCTGTCTCTGAGAGAGGAAAGTTCCTAGGAGTAGAACACTTAAAATCAATCACTTTGCTGTATTACCGCGTAAGAGAGGTATAGTAAAGAAATGGGGACATTCTAACAAAATTCTCCAAGCCAAAGATGCCATTTTAGTCATTCAGTATGAACCAATTTATGCTGAAAATGTTCTTATAATGACTTTAAAGGACTTAACAAAACTTGATTATTTGTCTATTTTCTTGTCAATCTTAAGTTGGCAGAGAATTCTACTTCCCATAATCCTCACTAAGAGACACAAACTGAGGGAAGCTCCCTTTCTGGACTTCTGTGATGTTCCAGGCAGGAAAATCAGAATATGGAGACTTGTTCACTAGCCCTTAAAATGCGACTTACATGTCATTGACCAAAGTGAGTCACATAGTCATAGCCGTTTTCAAAGGTCTCTAGGATGTATAATACTGTTATGTCCTGGTTTTAGAGAGCCAGAAATAGTCGGTGAACAGCACCAATAACTTCTGTACCAACTCAATCTACTATGAAGAGTTGCTCCTATCTCACTTACCATACATCTTGCATATTTACAGGTAGCTGTGTTTTCTTCTGCTTCCAAGTATCTTCTTTATGTACTGTTTCCCCACGACTTTCATATTTATGAAGAATGATTCAATATTCATACATAAGTAGCTCAAATTTACTTTATTCACCCAATGCTCACTTGCGATAGATCTAGAGCTTTGCATTCTCTGAATAACTTAGTTTTCATGGTACTTGCTCATTTATTTCTTCATCATTTTATATATGTTCTTTTGGCTTTGATGTCTTTTAATCAGTAATTATATACTCAACATTCTAGCACCTTGCCATGCTTTGCAAATGAATCCTTCCATTCCATTTCAACTAAGGCATGACAATATTTGGATTGACATGACATGTTTTTCAACTAAGACATGACAATACATGGATTTTTTAATGCAGCAATATTTATTTTTATTTATTAGATATTTATCATTTTATTTATTTTTAAATTTACTTCTTTCAAAACAACTTTAGATCTCATTATTAAGGAAGCTAAATAGGGAGTTCAACCATTTGACGATATGTAAGTTTGGATCTCTTGTCAGGTCTTTACAATCTGGGAGACTTTCCTGGATCACTAACATATGGTTCTCTCTCATCTTGGTCATTTGTAAAACCATTCAACACTAGTGTAGTCCTTTGTTTTCTGGCTGTGACCCTACTTTACATATCCTTACATCTACATATCTTCTACAAATATGACTTCAATGTGAAAATTTGTACACTTAAAAAATGTTATTATTGGCTTTAGATGGTGCTGTCAATTTAATATTCAGTGGAAAACTATGGATAATACTCAAGAATCAAGAATAGCATTTAAGTAATTTTAAGTCTGTGGTAATCATCTCTTTCTAGATCTTTTATTTGATCTGCAGCTTAATGCTAGGTGATCCCTCAGGGATGAATAAGAAACAACCATATCTAAGAATTAAAAGAGGCGTTTGAGGTCATCTACTCTAACTTTTCAGACAAAATCTAAAATTTTCTGTGCATTCCTAAAGTTGAAAGGAATGAGTCTGTCATCCCAAACTGAGAGAATGGCAGAAACTAAGGCAAAGATAGGGAAAATTATACCACTTTTTAGAGAGATAAAAATTGAAGAGATTTATCTGCAGTTTAAAGTTCAGATTCAGAGAGCAGACAATGCTAGGAGGCTGAAACTAGAAAGCAGTCTGGAGTCACAATGTGTAAAACCAGGCAAAATAAAAAGTTTAGATTTTGTATCTGAAGGTTTATGGGCTTCATACTGGAGTTAGTGAGAAGGCATTAGAAGGTTCATGTAGAGAAATTACTCTGAAATTTAGCACCTATTCTCCTCTTAAAGAAAGCCAAGAAAAGTTTCTATGGAGTAAAGAAATTTAACGTCATAGGTAGGGGTTTTTAAAAGGGAAGCAGTTATTTATAGTGAGGTCAGTGAGATTCCTTGCTTGAGATTAATGAACTGGTCATTGTAGAGAATAGCCTCTCTATTTCCAGGTAGTTGAATGCAGATGACCTAATGGTTCTCTTTCATCTTGGATTTTTATGGTGCTGATTACATTAATTAGGAGAAGATACTGTATAATGAAGCTCTTCAGGAAAAAAAAATTAATAGCTTACTTTAATAAGTTTTTTCTGTGATTTGTGTTGCTGATATGAACAGCAATTAGACAGCTAAGTAATGAGCCACTAATGAGCATGTCTTTCTGAGATTACTTTGCAAGTGCGTTAGAGGAGTACTACCATAAAGGCAAGTAGTGATTACTTTTCTGTGGGTTACTAGTTTTGACAGTATTGGTAATAGCCCACAACAATGAGCCCTGTTATTTATTAATATGGCCCCAAAACACCTCATTAAAAGTTACCTTACAATTCTTATTATCTCTTTCTTTAGACAGTTATTCTTGAGTTTTTTTGGATTTTTAAAAATTGATACATAATAGATATACATAGTTTTGATAATTTAATACACATATAAGTTATAAAGATCAAATCCGTTTACTTGGGATATTTATCACATTAAATATGTGTGTTTTCTTTAATCTAGAGCCATTCGAATTATTGTCTTCTAGCTCTCTTGAAATATGTAATAGATTATTGTAAACTATAGTCATTCTACTGATCTATCTAACATTGGGTCTTATTTCTTCTAGCAAACCTTATATTAGACAGTTATTTTATGATACATCTATTCATACAAAACTGTATTCAAGTCTGTTAGAAATCAGTTCTACAAAGTAGCCTCATACAGGTGAGATGGGAAAGGTTGAACATTCATCCAAGTGGGTAAGTGCTACAAGATTTCATTTAGAACTGGCTCTTCATGACTAAGTAGAAAAAAAATATTCAGGGTAACTTTGGAATTTATTTGAAATTCCCCAGTTTCATGGCTCAAAATGAAGACTTACTTAACGAAACTACACAACACATATGATTGGGCAGCTTAGTGTGGTGGAGAGCAAATAATACTGAGATTTCAGAAGCTTGAGTTTAAATCTTGCTATAGTTATAGAACTTTGGTCAAGTCTTTTAACCATGCCCCTATTTCTTAATCTGAGTAGGGCATTTGGTTGTGATATTCTCTGAATTTCCTTCCCGCACTAAAATTTTATGACTTAGATCAGATGATTTTCAAAACACAATATAGTCAGAATAATTTCTTGAATTTCATATTTCTATTAATCACATAATGCAATAAGTATCTATGACCTTTACATTTTGTTTTGCCTATCCTATCTCAACAGTATGATGAAATCCTTGAAAACAAGACCAGTTCTAATCCAAAATTTCACCCAATGTACATATATTCTAAAGCTCTCTTTTTATTGTAACATCGCTAGAAAGCTTGGGAAATCCAGATCTTTACTGTAAAGCTTGAGGCCAGCATTTCTGGTATCAATATTATTTTAAATTTAGTAACTGTTACTGGTAGAGAGACTGTCTAAATAGAGCAGTATAATTATATTGTGGCTATTTTTAGAGCTAAGATCTTTTATTGAGCCCAGTCTTTGATGAATTGTTCCACACAGTGATGATTTACGTGAACAAATTACATGTCCTACCATTTTTTCCTGATATTTACAAAATAAGGCAAAAGTAGTTTAAAGAGGAAACTCTGCTGAACAAAGATGACCTACTTTTCAGTTTAATCAAACTTTTAACTGATAATGTGTTAACTATTCCTTTCCCTCTTCATGAAAGGAAGGAATGATTACTCATCATGAAAAAAAAAAACCTGAATTCTCTTTTTTTGCCAACTTATTAATTCAAATGATGTTTACTTGTTTAATTTTAGACATTTATATCATGAAATATACACTGAAATAAGATATAGAATCAGGTTTTGTCTTTAAAGACAGAACTGTGGATCTTCCCTTTAACAGTAGGATGGGGGAGTAAAATCTCTACAAAAAAATATGACTTTACATGTCCTCTATGTGTATTTTTTGCATGATTGCATAATCTCTCTTTTCTATGAAGCACATCATTTTCCAGATCCTCTTGATGTGTTTTAGCAGAATGCAGACCTCTGAGTATGGTAAATATCCAGCATCTGTGATACAGACCTTCATGTGAATATTTTAGTTCTTCTCAGCAGTAACTCACTCTTCTTAGTTATCTCGTGCAACTCTGAGGCGAGAGAATGGATGCTAAATGATTTTGCTTTTGCTCCATTGAGCAAAACAACCTTGAAAGATGCCATGCTAAGTCTTCTAGGAATTCATTAATCCTTTGTTCGTATTTATTCTGGCATACTGAGAATTTTGACTAGCTGGCCAACCGACAGCTCATTAGGATCTGTGGGGCTCTTTCGAACACATCATCCACATATGCCAAAAGAACCAGCTTTGAATTGCTTTTCATTTCTCTATAAGCCAGGATAATCAGAAAGCCTTGTTTAACATCTTTAGCATTGACTGCTACCTACACCATTACCTGCTGAAGTTCTCAAGAAAACTCACATCTAATTTCTTTTCCTTCAGATTACACACACACACACACACACACACACACACACACACACACACACACACATTCACTTTGTATTAAAGTAATCTTGCCTCTAGACTTTGTGCTTCTAAGGGACAAGGGCTCTGTGCTTCTAAGGGACAAGGGTTCTCGTAAATAACAAAAGTACAAGGACTATAAATGTTTTGTTTTATGCTTTTATTCTCACTCAGGATTAACAGTTTCAGATACTTTATTTTTTTGAGACGGAGTTTTGCTCTTGTTGTGCAGGCTGGAGTGCAGTGGTGGGATCTTGGCTCACTGCAACCTCTGCCTCTTGGGTTCAAGAAATTCTCCTCCCTCCACCTACCCAGTAGTTGGGATTACAGACACCTGCCACCACGCCCAGCTGATTTTTGTATTTTTAGTAGAGATGGGATTTCACCGCATTGGCCAGGCTGGTCTCGAACTCCTGACCTCAGGTGATCCACCCGCCTTGGTTTCCCAAAGTGTTGAGATTACAGACATGAGCCACTGCACCCAGCCTACCATATTTTAAAATATCAGAAGTGTTCTCAGAACACAAGACTTTATTCAAGGCTGCTTAAAATGTATGAAATGAATGACCTATTCACCAAGAAAACAGAGGAGCCTAAGGTCCATGTCTTGTCAAGAATATTGAAAGGAAGAAATTACCCAGATTAAAATGGCTTTCTTTTTTGAAATTTAAGGCAACAAATTTATAAATTGAAAGATGCAAAGGTACGTAATTTGAAAGGCCAATACCATAGGGATAATGAAGTCCAGACAAGAAAGAAAGAAAATATGAACAGTTACAATTAATACAATATATAATTTAAAGCTATGCACTCTTCATAAATATATCACAGCAGTAATTCTTTAAAGTTACCATGATAAAAAATTATTTCCTTCAGAGAATAATAATTCTTCTAACCTGCTAGCCTAGAAAATCCTCTTTATAATTTACTCTCCTGAATTTTCTCAGTATTGCTTAAGTATGGACTCAGCTATTAGAGAAATATTAAAAATTTTATAACTATTGCCTTTGCAAATGCAGTAATCATTTACTTTCTAAAGTCAAGCAAATTTAGGCTGATTGCTTTGCAAAGTGTTAATCTAGAATAGTTACACTCAAAGTGTGGTCCACAGACCCCTGAGATCTTATGAAGTCAAAACTATTTTCATAATAGTAAGTTGCTACTAGCTTATTTCACTGTGTGAACATTTAAGCTGATTATATAAAAGCAAATGAGGTGAAAGTTGTGGCCTCTCAGCACAAATCAATGCAGTGCCACAAGTTGCATTTGTTGTCATTGTGTTCTTCATGGTCGTGCAGGCCTGAAAAAAATAAAAGTAAACATAAACTTTTTTTTTTTTTTTTTTTTTTTTGAGATCTAGTCTCACTCTTGTTGCCCAGGCTGGAGGGCAATGGGATGATCATGGCTCACTGCAACCTCTGCCTCCCAGATTCAAGTGATTCTCCTGCCTCATCTTCTCAAGTATCTGGGATTACAGGTGTGCGCCACCACACCCGGCTATTTTTTGTATTTTTAGTAGAGATGAGTTTTCACCATGTTGGTCAGGCTGGTCTCAAACTCTTGACCTCAAGTGATCCTCCTGTCTCAGCCTCCCAAAGTGCTGGGATTACAGGCATGAGTCACTGTGCCTGGCCAAAATAAACTTTAAAAAATCAGTTTTATTTAAAAATGCCTTTAATGGATTTGTGTGTGTGTATATATATATATATTTATATATATAATATATATATTATAAAATAATATAATAATGTAATATATATATTTTATTAAATCTCCACTTTTGATTACCTATCTCTTTAACCTGTCAATGAAATGAGAGGTGCACCTAAAACACTTTTGTGACATGAAGTACAAAGTAGTCTTGAGAACAAGTACTTGTATCATTAAATCGTGAATGGCTTTTTTCATAAAACACTATTTTTACCTGAAAACATGACTGACAAACAAACTATGAGTATTCAGTAAGAGGCTGGTAGACAGTTTCTCAAAATTGTATTAAAGCAAGCCTATCCATTGAAGGGAAAGCACAAGCAGTATTTGTAGTCAGCAATAACGTTTGAGTAAGGGACAGTTAGAAATTTTGAAAGCTTTTATCCACATCCTGACTTTGCAGCCTCCCTACACATAAAGATTTGTCTTATAAACTGGGTAGTGACATCAATAAATGTGATTCTTTGATATTATATAATCAATGTGTTAACATTTTTAAGATCAGCATAGCTCAGTGAGCCAGTATTTTCCAAATGATGAATACGTGATGTTACAAAATCAGGCATCAGTACAAGATTCATTTGAAATGAAAGCTAGAGAAATAAATTTAAATGTAATAGAATATATGACATTTACTCATATGATTTTAGATTCTACATTAAAACGTATTTTAGTCAAGTTTTGGTATAAAAGCAAAAAAGAATATCCACATTCACCTGGAAAGGCTGTTGAAATACTCTCTTTTTCAATGTTGTGAGCTCAGATAGTCTTCATGTATTTCAATTAAATAATATCTTGCAACATATTACATTTCAAAAATAGGTAATCAGGCTCCAATTCTCTTATGTTGGGTCAGATATTAACGAGATTTGAAGAAATGTAAAGCAATACTGTTCTCACAAATTTGCTCTGTTTTGGAAAATATATTTTTCATAAAGTTATTTATGTTAACTCGTAACAGATCTATAATTGTTATTTTAGCATGAATTAATACATGTGATAAAAATTCTTAATTTTAGTTTTTAATATGGTAAAAGTCAATAGATGTAATTCACATAAACTATTTAGAACCACTGGTCTAGAACCTTGGTCTTTACTCTTAAATTTTTGTATTCAGAGAAAGGTGAGTGTTTTCTTTTGCTTTTTACCATGCTTTTGCTTTTTAAAAGAATTTTTGCTGATGAAAACTGAAATAATCTTCAAGCCTCACCATTAAAAATCCTTGTTCTCTTTCCAGTGGCCTGACACTGCCCTGCACACTATCTCATGTGTGCCTGATTAGGGAATATCTAGGAAAACAGAGAATGACAAAATCCAGGTTTTAAAATTTGTCCCTATCCGCAAATTAAAACAGGAACTAGAGGTTATCAGTTCTGGTAAGCTGATGACGGTGAAGACCCTCAAGTGAGTTGAATCAGCATACTCTGGTCACAGTCACAGTGGGCTGTGACAGTTGACATCTACTTTCAGGACCAAGGCCATGAGTTAATCATTTATCGTGTTAAATATGGAAAACCCTTGGGGATACGTAGAAGGATTTATCTTTAATTTCTTTTTTTTTCTTTTTTTTTTTTTTTTTAATTTTGAGACACAGTTTTACTCTTGTCGCCCAGGCTGGAGTGCAGTGGCGCGATCTCAGCTCACTGCAATCTCCGCCTCCTGGGTTCAAGGGATTCTCCTGCCTCAGCCTCCCAAGTAGCTGGGATTACAGGTGCTCACCAACAAGCCCAGCTAATTTTTATATTTTCAGTAGAGACGGAGTTTCACCGTGTTGGCCAGACTGGTCTCGAACTCCTAACCTCAAGTGATCCACCTGCCTTGGCCTCCCAAAGTGCTGAGATTACAAGCTTGAGCCACCACACCCAGCCTCTTTAATTTCTTAAGAAAATAAGTCTTAATCCACATTGGAGTGAATGTTCTTTCTTGTACAATTTATGCTTGATCTGTATTTTGTTATCCTGAAAGTGCTGATGCTTTGTAAAAACTTCCTTGGGACATCCTGACTTTAAAAACTTATTCTCATTTGTGTGTGTGTGTGTGTGATTTATACTCCACCAGATGTGGCTCTATTCTTCAATTCACTTATAAATGGCTTGATTCATTTACTAATAAGTATGTATCAAGTCCTTTCAGCTCATGTTTTCCTTTTGGGCTTGAATGTAAAAAAAAATTAAGATGTTAACAGGCTTTCTTAACAGTGGCACAACATCTCAATACTTACCTGTACTTTGTTCTATTCAGGATCCAGTTCTATGCTAGCCAATATAACAGATTCTGTTTCTTAAAGAGGAAACATATTTTGAAAGTTAATTAAAACAGAGTTGTTGCTGGAATTTAATTTTTTAAATTAATGTTTTATTTTTATCAAAGCAATGTTCTTTGCAAAATGCTTTATAGGACTATTAATAAATACCGTGGGCAGCAAACAGCATCAGGTTCGAATGTACCAAAACATGTATTAATTGCCCCACAAAACATGCTCTATTATTTTATACTGCTTAAATTAGGTGGAGTTGCCACGGAAACCCCTGCATCCTATAATACCACAATAGTCAAAAGAATGCATGCTAAATATCTGCTCCACCTACAGAAAACTAACAGGAAAGCTGGACAGAAATGAAGATCTCCCATTATTTACAATCCACCCCAAACATACTCACATGGCCATATAGTATTCAGGAACAAACAATATCGGATCAAACACTCACATCATCATATAGTATTCAGTGACAAACAATATCAAATCAAACCAGGTCAGATATCTCAAACAAATATAAGAGCTCCAAGTGGTCCAAATAACAAACTTCTACTTCATATTCTTAATTCATTTTAGTATTAAATAAGGTAGATCTCAGTTCCTTTCTGTGGATAATATGAGACTGAGAAAATTTGGCATATTCAGTTTCATTTAACAAAAACACCAATATATTTGAATAAAAAAATAGGTTGGGATGATGAAGTCATTGGAATTTACTGATGATAGGTAGGCAGATAAGCTGATGTTTTATCTTGGTAGATGTACAATGCCTATGGTGGTTGTTAATGAATATTTAATTAAAATTATATGTGAATGAAGGAATGAGTGGCACTATTGTCTCCAACTTACGGAAGTGGAAATTAAGATTTAGCAAGGTAAAGGCTTTGCCCAGGGCCAGTTTCTGGTAGAGGGCAGAGCCATTATTCTCTAAAGCCTGTTTCACTCCAACGCATATAGTATACTGCCACACACACACACACACACACACACACACACACACACACACACACAAAAGCCGGAAATAAAATGTTAGAGATTTTTATTTTGTTTTGCTTTGTAAATAAACAGGGCATAACATTCCAAAATGCCTGACAATAGCATGATTTTGAGATTCTAGGACACCCAATATAGAGAAAGTGAGGAAGTATGAAAATATTCATGTAATCAGCAGTATCAGTAGAATTAATCCTGAAAACGAATAAAGAAAAAGATGGTTCAGCAAGAAGACTTTCGTATGTGGTTTGAAGAGCCACTTTAAGAAAAATCATGTCCCAAGTCCCAGGAATTGTTTACAAAATAAATAATGCCTCCATCCTTTTAGCCATTATTCTTTTTAACAAAGTTTTTCATTTTTTATCTTGGCAATGTGCAAACAGGAAATGATGATACTAGGCAATGTTGCTCATTGGTCTTCTATATCAGCGCATCCTTCCATAAATATTTTCCGTAAAACACAATGCCTAAAACTGCGCACAAGACTACAGATGTTATCTTATCAAGGCCAAGAACAGTGCAATTTCTGACTTTCTTATTTTTACTTTTTCTATTATGCCGCTCAAAATTGCATTTACTTTTTGTAACTACCATACCATATCACTGTTCGTTCATACTGAGCGTGCAATCTAATGAACTGCTTTCCCATTTTGTATAAACTGGTTTACAGATAAAATCTCAAGCATCTTGGCATTTTTACTGATTGTTTGGACCCAAGTAAAAGACTTCACATTTATCCTAATTATAATCCTAATTAAAATTCATGATTTTAATTCTGACCCTATTTTCAACTCTATCTAATTCTGACTATGATATCCTATATTTTCTGCATTCGGGCTTCCTGATTTGTGTTTCTTGCATTGTCTTCATGCCTGCTTTGTAATCTTTTAATAAGTCAGATAAAAATTATAAAATAAATAAATAGGGCTATCAGTGTGGTTATAGAAAAAGTCCCATGACTCCTGGCATTTGGGTGGCCAAAACGACATTGAACAGAAGCCCAGTTTCCATGCTCTGAGTACATTGTTCAACAAACCGCAGAAACATCTGGTAGCACTAGCATCCAGTTAACATTTTTGTGTATTGTAAAACAGCATCATGGGAAACACTTTCAAATAGCTGTTTAAATACATCATATTCCCTCTGTAACTCAGGAGATGGGTATGAAAGAAAGAAGGAATGACAGTCATCAGTAATTGGTGCTAGTGACTAAAGGAGAAACCGGAGTTAGCTATTTGTAGCATATTGGTATGATTTCCTCTAGGCCTGAGGTACATAAGTTAGTGCTTATTTTCACTATTGCTGCAGAATTTCAGGTGGGAAATCTTTAATGGGTTAAATCTGAATTCAAATTTTTCACATTTTGTACCTGGCTAAAATCACGGCAAGGTTTTGGATATTCTGATTCTGAAAAGGACCCAGATGTTGTCAGTATCCTATGCTTGAAAAAAGAACAAGTTATTCCCAGGGTATCTCCAGTTAGAGTTCATGACATTCTGGATCTTTCTGCCTCTCAATAAATTTCAACATCAGAGAATAGATACCTAACTGAGCTCTTGTTAATCCAATAGAATACATGTATGTGGTCAGCTTACATTCAGTCAGGAGCTTACACTTTCAGACCAAAGAGCCAGCCATGTTATACTCTAACATTTCCAAAACTAGTTTGGGATTAGTCAAGGATGATTGTCTATGTAATTAAAAATTAAAGACTAGAGGTGAAGCTTGGTGCTTCTCTGCGGATATGACAACTGTTTTTTTCTTTTTCTTCACCATCACCATCATCACTACTTCATCAACACTAACATACATTTGTATGATGCTTTATAGCTGACAAATCAGGACACATGAGGCTGAGTTTGCTTTTTTTATTGTTTCTACTTTCCATTAAAGACTAATAGTAAATTTTAAAAAATTGGTGCTACGGAAATCTATGGGAGAAAACAAAACTACCAAGGGAATACATGCAAAATTAACAGCATGAAGTAGAGAACAGAATTGTGGACGCAGTCAGAGGTAATAATTCCAATATAGGAAACTAAGGGGAAAACATAAGAGAGTTTGGAGGAGAAGAAAGAATGCAATGCACTTCAAACAAATGGAGGAACAGTTACCTTAAGAGTAGATCAACTCTGATGTTTACTTCCACATGCGAATTGAGCAGGTTCAAATGTATAATGGTTTAAATATTAATCCCTGAAGTAGCACAGAAATCTAGAGATCTAGAGGAGGGCAGCTAAAGATTGAAACCGGATTCTGTATACAGTGAATAAAGTTACAAATCAATATCATCTTAAAAAATAACAATAAATGCTTCAGGGAGATGTGCTGTCCTCAAACATGTATAGGACCAGCTGTGTACAGCTCCAAAGAAGCAAAATAAGAAAGAAATGATTGAATTTGTAGTCCTATTCACGGGATGAACAGGCTCACAAAATAGTAGTTAATAATGATTTTAAAAAAAAATGCCATTTTTTATCCATTCTTTTGATTAACCAATGTTTATTGAGCCAGACTGCTTTTCAAAGTGCCAGAGATATATTGGTGACTGAGACAGGCACATTCCCTAACTTTATGGAGCCGATAGCTTCATGGAGGAAAAGACATAAAATCCATATACAAATAATTATTTAAATTCCAATTATAATAAAATCAATGAAAGAAAAGTGCAAGATCTATAATAATAGTGGGAGAATTCGATTACTCTGGGAGGTTCTGAGAAGGCTGCTTGGTGTTGAGGTGAACTCTAGCTGAGACCTGATTGTCAAAAGAAAAGCTAAGAAAGTGCAGAATCAGGGAACTTAAATACAAATGTTGCTCATTGCAAATGAGAAAGTAAAGTAAAACCAATATGGATGAAGACGTAAAATATGGGGAAGCATGTTCTTAGATGAAACTAGAAGGTTTTGCAGGATCCGGTTCATGCTGGGCTCTGTGAGATTTTAGTCTTCATTGTATTATAAGAAAGTGGTCATTGAAGAAAAGAACAGGCCTGGATTTGTTTCTTTAAGGAGATTACTCCAGTTGCTGAAAGGAAAATAGATTAAGGAAGCTGAAAGAGAAAAAAAACTAACATTTAGGAGTTATTTAGATGGCAATAGCTCAATTGGGAAACATTGGTAGCTTGGGCTATGGGAAGAGCGGTGAAGATTAATAAGTTAATTTGAAATATTTTTAGAGTTATTTATTTGGGCATTCAAATGGATATGAAAGATGATTATTTATGAGAAATGCAATAGTGAGAAATTCTACTTTAGATAAAGGGTTTCACTAGATTATTTCTAAAGCCCATTCCAAGAAATTCTATAATCTTATTATTCCGTAACACTCTTGCAGCTACTTATATTGCTATTTCATGAAAGGATTGCCTTTGAATCCATTGTTCCAACTCCACTGGGGGCTGTGGGGTAGGGAAAAGAATTTCATTTGGTTCTTTCTACTTTTCTATTTTCTATCTCTGAAGTCCTGACAGAGATGCCCTATTTATTTTTCAGAATAATTCCCTCTTGATAACTGCTGAAGTTAATATGTTGACAGTGTGACAGTAGTTGAGGATAACAAGTAATTACAAACAAACACTAAAACTAAAATAAACAGTTTATTCAATGAGACTGGCTGCAGTTCCTTGGGTTGATTATGATTAAAGACCTGTGAAAAGCCTCCGGAATGATTCTCCAGCATGCTGAGATCCTGAGGGGAGGGTTCTTTATGGCTCCATCTGCACCAGAGTTATCACCAGGCTTCCTCTAACAGAGAGACAAGAGATTTTCAATTAAGTCCTTGTGAATACAGACAGAACCCTTTTCTGAAGCAATTGTCTGGAAATCAGTGGCAACCCAGTTTTCAACATGCAATGTAGCCATTGACTGGCCAGATGCCAATGGTGGAAAGGAGGGGTTGGGGGAAGGAAAGCCAGAATAGAACATAAGGTGCAATGTAATGTCCCTTGACAAGTTTACTTCCCTACAGTCCCATCAGAAGGGACAGTCTGATTGAAGATGTGTAATTATCTTTCCAATTTAATATCTATTGGTTCTGTGCTGTATTCTGTTTGTTTTTGTAACACTTTATTTTAACTCAATAGACATTAGGAGGGAAAAGGCAATATTATTATAAACTATTGGAAATTGAATTAAAGTGAATTAGCTTTCATCAAATATACATAATCTCAATGCTTAAAAAACAAAGAGAGACGGTTGCTTGCCAGAAATGCTTTTAGTTTTAACTTTGCATGACTGTGGGGGTAACATTTCCCCTAATATTAAGTTCACAAATCCTAAACCTTTTTGTTTTTCCCAGAATTAACATAAATGGATCTGAATGAAAACTTCTTGAGATAATTGCTCAGGGTTTTCTAAATTCAGAATGGTTCTTGAAACATAGGGGTTACTCAGTGATGAATTTTGAATAACTGAAAACAAAACACCACAATCTCAATGCATACATGCTGAAAAGGCAGGCAAAATTTCTGTTGGTATAATGGCTTAAAAGATCAGAAAATTAAAATTATATATTTCATGCTATTATATGATAGCCTGCATATCTTCAAGAAGTTAAGCTTCATGATCTAGAATAACAGAATTTGTAGATCTGAAAGGAAATAGAGAGGATGACACAAACCTGATATTTGGCAAATAAGGGTATAGAGAATCAGCCAAGAATAGTGGCATGTTTCCCTTTATTTATCTGTCATCTTGTAGGCATTGTATGTCTTGTATTCCCTTGTATACCTTGCCATTTTAGTATTTTGTAAAACATTTAAATTTGCCTTATAAATAAGTTAAGGCCTTAGCTCTTCCCACTAGTGACCTATATGTTGTTTTCCATGCTTTCTATCCATGTAAATCCAGCTCATAGCAAGGTAATGATTATGGAACTCGGCTAACGAGGAAAACATATTTTGAAAACTTCTGAGGCAGTACTGCTTCAAGCCCTAATAGTGACTCAGGGAATGGTCCTAGATCTTGGGGGTCTTGCATTTGCCTGTGCTTGAGGTTAGTTGTGAGGTCCCTTTCTCATGTTTTGCAACAAACAATAGTAACATGCCCAAGTTTGCAAGTAATTATTTTGAACAAAATAAAATTGAAAAGTTTAATCAAACTGCATAATATGATCACTCTCATGGTGAGTCTTTTGATTTTTTTTTTTTTTTAAAGATAAAAAGAGAGAAACTTTTGGTCATAGAGCCCAGAATTTCACATGGAAATGTAAGCTCTTCATGTGCTTTGAGTGACTAAAAGCGTGACCACCACAAGAGTAAACACATCTTTTCCTCCTCTTCAGTACTACAATTCACAGCCATGGACTCTCTGATTTTTTAAATGACCTTTCTTAGGACTTTGAGTTTCTTTTTAGATTATATGCCTGATTTCCAGTGCTTTTCATTTCTCCTACAAAGTAAGCTAAGGAGCAGGGAAGGAGACTAATATTTATGGTTTCCTCTGCTCAGGCCATCTCCTGAGGGCCTGGTGTATAGATGCTTTCCGTAGACACAGTTTATTTTATGTAATTCTCTTAATAATCTTATGAAGTTCTTATTCCTTGTTACAAATTGGTACATACAGATTTAGAGACATCTAAGATTAGCAGGTAAATTCAGGAAAAAGAGGATTTTTAACTTATTTTTATTGTTTTTACCAAGTGAATTACTTCACTATTCTGATGTCCTGAGTTTTTCTGTCTTTAATTAAGGAAGCAGGAACTATAGGTAGGTATTAAGTAATATTTGCAATTTATTCCATTCTGAATTTATAATGCAGTTCTGGTAACTGAGTCTTCCGGAAGACCTGTCAAAGGAAAACCAGAGCTGGACAGGAAAGTGGTGAAATCAGATTTATTCAGAAACTCTTCCATGGTGGGAACAAACCTCAGTATAGAAGTGGGCTCAATTCCAAATACAGCACGGGCAGGTAGAAATGTATAGCCAAGACGTGCAGTGGAGGGTGGCGGATGGAAAATTACTAAAAGAAAATGCCAGGGCTAAGGGAGAGTTTCAGCTGAATTTACTATTAGTCTGTCCATCTCACAGGAATGCCTAAAGGGAGTTGACCCACAAGAAAACCGATGTAAAACCCTGGGCACAGCACTCAGCTCAGTGCGACCAGGAGCAGATGGGGGCCTTCTTGTCCGTCTCTCCCCTTAGTTTCAAAACAAGAAAAACATTTAAAATGTTAGTGTCAATTTTTCTACTGTCTGACATATTAAAGATTTTTTTCATGGAAAAGAAATGCCATAAGTAAATGGTGTATGCCTCTCACCAGTGTCGACTTATCTGGCAATTATTATTATTTTTTTTAATTATTATTATACTTTAAGTTCTAGGGTACATGTGCATAACGTGCAGGTTTGTTACATATGTATACTAACATATGTATACATATGTTGCTGTGCTGCATCCATCAACTCGTCAGCACCCAACAACTCGTCATTTACATCAGGTATAACTCCCGATGCAATCCCTCCCCCCTCCCCCCTCCCCCCTCCCCATGATAGGCCCTGGTGTGTGATGTCCCCCTTCCCGAGTCCAAGTGATCTCATTGTTCAGTTCCCACCTATGAGTGAGAACATGCGATGTTTGGTTTTCTGTTCTTGTGATAGTTTGCTAAGAATGATGGTTTCCAGCTGCATCCATGTCCCTACAAAGGACACAAACTCATCCTTTTTTATGGCTGCATAGTATTCCATGGTGTATATGTGCCACATTTTCTTAATCCAGTCTGTCACTGATGGATATTTGGGTTGATTCCAAGTCTTTGCTATTGTGAATAGTGCCGCAATGAACATACGTGTGCATGTGTCTTTATAGCAGCATGATTTATGATCCTTTGGGTATATCCCCAGTAATGGGATGGCTAGGTCATATGGTACATCTAGTTCTAGATCCTTGAGGAATCGCCATACTGTTTTCCATAATGGTTGAACTAGTTTACAATCCCACCAACAGTGTAAAAGTGTTCCTATTTCTCCACATCCTCTCCAGCACCTGTTGTTTCCTGACTTTTTAATGATTGCCATTCTAACTGGTGTGAGATGGTATCTCATTGTGGTTTTGATTTGCATTTCTCTGATGGCCAGTGACGATGAGCATTTTTTCATGTGTCTGTTGGCTGTATGAATGTCTTCTTTTGAGAAAGGTCTGTTCATATCCTTTGCCCACTTTTCGATGGGGTTGATTTTTTTTTCTTGTAAATTTGTTTGAGTTCTTTGTAGGTTCTGGATATTAGCCCTTTGTCAGATGAGTAGATTGCAAAAATTTTCTCCCATTCTGTAGGTTGCCTGTTCACTCTGATGGTAGTTTCTTTTGCTGTGCAGAAGCTTTTTAGTTTAATTAGATCCCATTTGTCAATTTTGGCTTTTGCTGCCGTTGCTTTTGGTGTTTTAGACATGAAGTCTTTGCCCATGCCTATGTCCTGAATGGTATTACCTAGGTTTTCCTCTAGGGTTTTTATGGTATTTGGTCTAACATTTAAGTCTCTAATCCATCTTGAATTAATTTTCGTATAAGGAGTAAGGAAAGGATCCAGTTTCAGCTTTCTACTTATGGCTAGCCAATTTTCCCAGAACCATTTATTAAATAGGGAATCCTTTCCCCATTTCTTGTTTCTCTCAGGTTTGTCAAAGATCAGATGGCTGTAGATGTGTGGTATTATTTCTGAGGACTCTGTTCTGTTCCATTGGTCTATATCTCTGTTTTGGTACCACTACCATGCTGTTTTGGTTACTGTAGCCTTGGAGTATAGTTTGAAGTCAGGTAGCGTGATGCCTCCAGCTTTGTTCTTTTGACTTAGGATTGTCTTGGAGATGCGGGCTCTTTTTTGGTTCCATATGAACTTTAAAGCAGTTTTTTCCAATTCTGTGAAGAAACTCATTGGTAGCTTGATGGGGATGGCATTGAATCTATAAATAACCTTGGGCAGTATGGCCATTTTCACGATATTGATTCTTCCTATCCATGAGCATGGTATGCTCTTCCATTTGTTTGTGTCCTCTTTGATTTCACTGAGCAGTGGTTTGTAGTTCTCCTTGAAGAGGTCCTTTACATCCCTTGTAAGTTGGATTCCTAGGTATTTTATTCTCTTTGAAGCAATTGTGAATGGAAGTTCATTCCTGATTTGGCTCTCTGTTTGTCTGTTACTGGTGTATAAGAATGCTTGTGATTTTTGCACATTAATTTTGTATCCTGAGACTTTGCTAAAGTTTCTTATCAGCTTAAGGAGATTTTGGGCTGAGACAATGGGGTTTTCTAAATATACAATCATGTCATCTGCAAAGAGGGACAATTTGACTTCTTCTTTTCCTAACTGAATACCCTTGATTTCTTTCTCTTGCCTGATTGCCCCAGCCAGAACTTCCAACACTATGTTGAATAGGAGTGGTGAGAGAGGGCATCCCACTCTTGTGCCAGTTTTCAAAGGGAATTTTTCCAGTTTTTGCCCATTCAGTATGATATTGGCTGTGGGTTTGTCAAAAATAGCTCTTATGATTTTGAGGTACGTTCCATCAATACCGAATTTATTGAGCGTTTTTAGCATGAAGAGCTGTTGAATTTTGTCAAAAGCCTTTTCTGCATCTATTGAGATAATCATGTGGTTCTTGTCTTTGGTTCTGTTTATATGCTGGATTATGTTTATTGATTTGCGAATGTTGAACCAGCCTTGCATCCCAGGGATGAAGCCCACTTGATCATGGTGGATAAGCTTTTTGATGGGCTGCTGGATCCGGTTTGCCAGTATTTTATTGAAGATTTTTGCATGGATGTTCATCAGGAATATTGGTCTAAAATTCTCTTTTTTTGCTGTGTCTCTGCCAGGCTTTGGTATCAGGATGATGTTGGCCTCATAAAATGAGTTAGGGAGGATTCCCTCTTTTTCTATTGATTGGAATAGTTTCAGAAGGAATGGTACCAGCTCCTCCTTGTACCTCTGGTAGAATTCAGCTGTGAATCCATCTGGTCCTGGACTTTTTTTCGTTGGTAGGCTATTAATTATTGCCTCAAATTCAGAGCCTGCTATTGGTCTATTCAGGGATTCAACTTCTTCCTGCTCTGATCTTAGTTACTTCTTGCCTTCTGCTAGCTTTTGAATGTGTTTGCTCTTGCTTCTCTAGTTCTTTTAATTGTGATGTTAGAGTGTCAATTTTAGATCTTTCCTGCTTTCTCTTGTGGGCATTTAGTGCTATAAATTTCCTTCTACACACTGCTTTAAATGTGTCCCAGAGATTCTGGTATGTTGTATCTTTGTTCTCATTGGTTTCAAAGAACATCTTTATTTCTGCCTTCATTTCGTTATGTACCCAGTAGTCATTCAGGAGCAGGTTGTTCAGTTTCCATGTAGTTGAGCGGTTTTGATTGAGTTTCTTAGTCCTGAGTTCTAGTTTGATTGCACTGTGGTCTGAGAGACAGTTATAATTTCTGTTCTTGTACACTTGCTGAGGAGTGCTTTACTTCCAATTATGTGGTCAATTTTGGAATAAGTGCGATGTGGTGCTGAGAAGAATGTATATTCTGTTGATTTGGGGTGGAGAGTTCTATAGATGTCTATTAGGTCTGCTTGCTGCAGAGATGAGTTCAATTCCTGGATATCCTTGTTAACTTTCTGTCTCGTTGATCTGTCTAATGTTGACAGTGGAGTGTTGAAGTCTCCCATTATTATTGTATGGGAGTCTAAGTCTCTTTGTAAGTCTCTAAGGACTTGCTTTATGAATCTGGGTGCTCCTGTATTGGGTGCATGTATATTTAGGATAGTTAGCTCTTCCTGTTGAATTGATCCCTTTACCATTATGTAATGGCCTTCTTTGTCTCTTTTGATCTTTGATGGTTTAAAGTCTGTTTTATCAGAGACTAGTATTGCAAGCCCTGCTTTCTTTTGTTCTCCATTTGCTTGGTAAATCTTCCTCCATCCCTTTATTTTGAGCCTATGTATGTCTCTGCGTGTGAGATGGGTCTCCTGAATACAGCAGACTGATGGGTCTTGACTCTTTATCCAGTTTGCCAGTCTATGTCTTTTAATTGGAGCATTTAGTCCATTTACATTTAAGGTTAATATTGTTATGTGTGAACTTGATCCTGCCATTATGATATTAACTGGTTATTTTGCTCGTTAGTTGATGCAGTTTCTTCCTAGCCTCGATGGTCTTTACATTTTGGCATGTTTTTGCAATGGCTGGTACCGGTTGTTCTTTTCCATGTTGAGTGTTTCCTTCAGGGTCTCGTGTAAGGCAGGCCTAGTGGTGACAAAATCTCTAAGCATTTGCTTATCTGTAAAGGATTTTATTTGTCCTTCACTTATGAAACTTAGTTTGGCTGGATATGAAATTCTGGGTTTAAAATTCTTTTCTTTAAGAATGTTGAATATTGGCCCCCACTCTCTTCTGGCTTGTAGAGTTTCTGCCGAGAGATCTGCTGTTAGTCTGATGCGCTTCCCTTTGTGGGTAACCCGACCTTTCTCTATGGCTGCCCTTAAGATTTTTTCCTTCATTTCAACTTTGGTGAATCTGGCAATTATGTGTCTTGGAGTTGCTCTTCTCGAGGAGTATCTTTGTGGCGTTCTCTGTATTTCCTGGATTTGAATGTTGGTGCCCTACTAGGTTGGGGAAGTTCTCCTGGATGATATCCTGAAGAGTGTTTTCCAACTTGGTTCCATTTTCCCCCTCACTTTCAGGCACCCCAATCAGCCGTAGATTTGGTCTTTTTACATAATCCCATACCTCTTGCAGGCTTTGTTCATTTCTTTTTCTTCTTTTTTCTTTTGGTTTCTCTTCTCGCTTCATTTCCTTCATTTGATCCTCAATCGCTGAAACTCTTTCTTCCAGTTGATCGAGTCGGTTACTGAAGCTTGTGCATTTGTCACGTATTTCTCGTGTCATGGTTTTCATCTCTTTCATTTCGTTTATGACCTTCTCTGCATTAATTACTCTAGCCATTAATTCTTCCACTTTTTTTTCAAGATTTTTAGTTTCTTTGCGCTGGGTATGTAATTCCTCCTTTAGCTCTGAGAAGTTTGATGGACTGAAGCCTTCTTCTCTCATCTCGTCAAAGTCATTCTCCGTCAAGCTTTGATCCGTTGCTGGCGATGAGCTGCGCTCCTTTGCTGGGGGAAATGCGCTTATTTTTTGAATTTCCAGCTTTTCTGCCCTGCTTTTTCCCCATCTTTGTGGTTTTATCTGCCTCTGGTCTTTGATGATGGTGATGTACTGATGGGGTTTTGGTGTAGGTGTCCTTCCTGTTTGATAGTTTTCCTTCTAACAGTCAGGACCCTCAGCTGTAGGTCTGTTGGAGATTGCTTGAGGTCCACTCCAGACCCTGTTTGCCTGGGTGTCAGCAGCAGAGGCTGCAGAAGATAGGATATTGCTGAACAGCGAGTGTACCTGTCTGATTCTTGCTTTGGCGGCTTCCTCTCAGGGGTGTACTCCACCCTGTGAGGTGTAGGGTGTCAGACTGCCCCTAGTGGGGGATGTCTCCCAGTTAGGCTACTCAGGGGTCAGGGACCCACTTGAGCAGGCAGTCTGTCCCTTCTCAGATCTCAACCTCCGTGTTGGGAGATCCACTGCTCTCTTCAAAGCTGTCAGACAGAGTTGTTTGCATCTGCAGAGGTTTCTGCTGCTTTTGTTGTTATCTGTGCCCTGTCCCCAGAGGTGGAGTCTACAGAGACAGGCAGGTTTCCTTGAGCTGCTGTGAGCTCCACTCAGTTCTAGCTTCCCAGTGGCTTTGTTTACCTACTTAAGCCTCAGCAATGGGGGGCGCCCCTCCCCCAGCCTGGCTGCTGCCTTGCGGTTAGATCGCAGACTGCTGTGCTAGCAATGAGGGAGGCTCCGTGGGCATGGGACCCTCCCGGCCAGGTGTGGGATATAATCTCCTGGTGTGCCTGTTTGCTTAAAGCGCAGTATTGGGGTGGGAGTTAACCGATTTTCCAGGTGTTGTGTGTCTCAGTTCCCCTGGCTAGGAAAAGGGATTCCGTTTCCCCTTGTGCTTCCCAGGTGAGGCGATGCCCCACCCTGCTTCAGCTCTCGCTGGTCGGGCTGCAGCAGCTGACCAGCACCAATTGTCCGGCACTCCCTAGTGAGATGAACCCAGTACCTCAGTTGAAAATGCAGAAATCACCGGTCTTCTGTGTTGCTCACGCTGGGAGTTGGAGACTGGAGCTCTTCCTATTCGGCCATCTTGCTCCGCCCCCCTGGCAATTATTTTTATCATTTTTATTGTGTATTATTTCTCATCAGGCTAAAAGAAAAATTAGCAAGGCAGTCCTCAAAGATTTCTCGTTCCTCTTTTGATAAATAACATGATATAAATCAGCTTTTACTGCATAATATGAACTGTTTCCTATAATAAATATGCACAATAATTCCATCACTTTTATTAGCTCTGAGGGTTTTAAAAAAAATTATTTCAGCTGTTTGCAGAGAGACATCCATATGAAATATATTTTTTAATCAGAAGTAGAAATCAGAGATATAAACTGTGTCTCTGAGATCTAACTATCTGTATTAACCTTAAAAAAAGTAAGCTCGTGTTTGCTTATGCTTCTAGCTTTGTAATCAAGAGCACTGTTAGGAGAATTTTGGAAGACGTACTGTAGAAGCAAGCATTAGAATTAATGCAAAACTGATTCACTAATTAGTCAAACCTGGATTATTCAATGATCTATACCTTTCAATGTGTATCATATAAATGACTGATTTGATTTGGCCTAGGTTGATATTCCTACTTTAAAAATGAAGGTTCCAATGATTGAAAAGATTAGTGGCGTGTCTGATGCTACCACGTCAGGGAAGAACCATGGCTACAACATTGCACTACTTATGCCTGGGGAAGTTCTGATTGTTTGTGTCTGCTAGGCAGTGTGTGGCCTAGCACCCTGTGGGGCACTCTGGAAGGAGGAAAAGAAGGAATGCCTGGCCTTACTTTCACCAAAAAGAGTGAACTGTTTTCTTGGAGGAAAATAGAATGTATGCTTATGAGATAACTGTATTCTTTCTTATACTCTAGTTAAATACTGAACTGGGGAGCACAGAATATTTATGTATACGACAGTCTCAGGAAAAAAAAAGTGCTAATTGTAGGGGGCTAATGAGAAATTCTAAGAGGTTTGGATATGAGAGAAGGCTTTTCCAAAAGTCATTAGGCTGTCCCAGAAAATGTGAAAAGAAAAACATCAAGAAACTTGTTGGTTAATCTTGATACCCATCTTCCTCTATCAGGTAATAAACAACAGGAGTAGAGAAGTAAAAATTAATCATGATTCAAAAATAGTATTTGACACAGTGGATCACTCTTTTCTCCTTAGAATACTTCTTGCTTTCACCTGAATTTTTACTTTGAACCTTCTGTCTACTCCTTCTTAGTCTTTTTTTTTTTTTCCCTTTGGGTTCTCTTTATCTCTCCAACTTCTAAATTTGGATGGCCCAGGTCTCAGTCCTCAGGTTTCTTTGTTTGTTTGTTTGTTTTCTAACTGTACTCACTTATTGGGTGATCTCATTCAGTTTCATGACTTTATTTGGTATTCATATGTTGAAGTTCCCCAAATTTATTTCTCTTAATGAGACCTTTTCCTTAAACAAGAACAAAAAGTCCAGGTAAGAAAGATGACTGACTGAGAAGTCAGAATAGGATTTATGTAATAGCTATATGGAACCTGAGCTGATTTAAAATGATAGAATAGGTTCTTAGAGAAGAAGAGTAGATGTATGAGGGACGATTAAAAATGCCCGTGTACTGTTCAACAGGCCAAGAAGTGAAACAGTTAAGTTTAAATGAATAATTTCTGTTGGGCAGCATAGGGAAAAAAGCTTAGAAAATTTGACTGGTATCATTTTATAGATAAAAATTAAACTCAAAAGATGAAATTTCATTTTACATATAGCTGCTTCCTCCTATATCCTCCATATTTAACAGAGCCACTTGTATTACTACTAGCAGGTCTTATATTAGTCCATTCAAACCATTTTAAGAAGTAGTTAAGGCTGGGCGTGGTGGCTTAAGCCTGTAATCCCAGCACTTTGGGAGGCCGAGACGGGCGAATCATGAGGTCAGGAGATCAAGACCATCCTGGCTAACCCGGTGAAACCCTCTCTACTAAAAAATACAAAAAACTAGCCAGGCGAGGTGGCGGGCGCCTGTAGTCCCAGCTACTCGGGAGGCTGAGGCAGGAGAATGGCATAAACCCGAGAGGTGGAGCTTGCAGTGAGCTGAGATCCGGCCACTGCACTCCAGCCTGGGCGACAGAGCGAGACTCCGTCTCAAAAAAAAAAAAAAAAAAGAAAAGTAGTTAAAACTAATAAATACATTATTATTGAAACACACATTTTTTGAGGGCTCTGGGTTAACAGTGAGAGTGCTTGTGAAGAGGGAGCATTTTCTAACTTTCAATATTTCCCTTGGTATCTGGATAAGAATACTAGCAAATCAGCTATTACTTTGGAGAGAAAAATAAAGTTAACAAAACATGACTCACTACAGTTTTGCACAGGAGAGCAGAAAGAGTGGAACCTAACCATTCAGTAAAGCTGACATTAGTGAGGCAATTATTCAATGACATATTACTAAAAATAGATAGATTTGGGATGCATTTGTATTTATTTTACAAATGAATTTATGGTTAAACAAAAAAGTCAACCTGTGGAATAGTACAGTAAATGAAAAAGCTCTTCAACTAGAAATGGGGTCTTGCTTGGTTTCACTATGGACTTGGTATATGAGCTTCGACACACCATGCAATCTATACATTTCTTATTGTTCTCATTTGTAAAATGTAAATGCTACCTACCCTACTTCATTGAATTCTCTGTGGATTAAATTAGAGAATGAATATGAAAATGCTCTGATATATATAAAGTACAAGGCAAATGGAAGTGAAAGTTGGTTACTCTTATTATTATAAATAATATCATATATACGTCGACTAGAACAGATTGGAAAATAGCAATGGGATTGTGAGTTGAGCCTAGTTACTTTGCAATGACTGATATTGTAAATAGCAAGAAGTCAATTAAATTGACTAAATTATAGTTAAGTTATTTCCCCCGCGTACTAAGCTCTGATGCCTTTAAGCATTTATGTCATGAGTACCATGCACACTTGGTCCAAGTATGCATTACATCAGCTGCAAATCAAAGAGCACCCAAGTAAAGCTGAATTAAGGAGAGGAGAACAGTGGGGGAGATAAATTCATTGAATTAATAAACAAAAGTTGCAAGACATAGATGAGATTTTTTTATATAGATGGAACCAATGTTAAATATATATCAATGAGATTTATTTTTTCTCTATCCATTGCTACTTTCTATGTTATGGCTCCATCTTCGGATCAGTTTTTCCATCACGATGTCATGAAAACTACAACAGATCTAAAGTTATATCCTTCCAAGTTCATGGCCAGCGAAAAAACACATTTTTCTTCTCCAGCAGTCTACCAAAATCCTTACAATGTATTATTAGCTATGACTGGGTCACATTCCAATCTTTTGACAAATTACTGTGGCCAGTAGAAGGCAGTACTCTGACTGGTCATCCTGGAGTCTGATAAGTGCCCCTGAAATCATAGCTGGAATAAATAGTACTATAATGGCAGAGGCCAAGCACAGAAGAAAGATTGAACCATTGAGGAAAATGTTGTTAAGAAAAGAAACAGGAATAGATCAAAAGAGCAGAAATCAGCAAATGTTTACCACAAAAATAGATTAAAACAATACGAATTGAACTTGTCAATAAAATGTATTCATATTTTCTAAGTCTAGTTTAGCTTTTCAAAATTAAGATTTAACAATCTTAGAAAAACACACTTCACCAAAATACAATGAATTGTATAAAGGAAGTGGAAAAATAATGAAACAAGTCAGTGGGATACCAATAGATAGCTCTTAACAAGCTACTGCAATGAAGTAAATATTTGGTTACTTGCAAAAGTTTTATTATGAAAGCATAATATAATTTCATTAACATACAACAAAAACAGTTACTAAGGTTATTGACAAAAGAAGGTGAGCTACCCAGTCGCGTACAGAATAGTCTGGGACACAAACTCATTTTCCATATATTGTAACTAAATGACAAAGCAAATAATTGAAGACATATCTAATTTGGTCAAGGCAACACTTTAGGATTTGTCTGGGGTTGGTATAGTCACCTGACAAACACATCGAGTAAAAATTATGTAATTAAAAAAAGAAGAAAATTGGATTATCTTATATGACTATATTAATTCAAACATGCATATTTAATAATTTTGGGATCCTACAGTCCTGCTGCTTCCCAAGTTTATTTAATATAGATTTTAAGTTTATTGTCACATTAGATTGCTTATTCTACTAACAACAAAAGACATGTAGGGAGGAAACCCTTAGGCCAGGAAAGGGTGGAGCATAATTCCCCTAGATTTGTGTCTGATGGGCAGCCAAGAATGGAATCACCCAGGAAGCTTGTTGATGGCGTTGTCTCTGTTCTTGCTATCACTGGGAAGACTGGGCCAGACCAGAGGGGCAGGTAGAAGAGAGTCAACAATGTCTCAGCTTCTTTGAGCATAAGTTTGCTTATCTGTAAAATGAGAACACATCATTAAACTTTTCTTCCTGTAGGCACATTATCAAAATAAAAAGAATTTAAAAACTTTAAGTTAGAGATTTAAAAAAGTAAGGGTCGGTTTCAGTGGTTTACGCCTGTAATCCCAGCACCTTGAGAAGCCGAGGCGGGTGGAACACCTGAGGTCAGAAGTGGGAGACCAGCCTGGCAATATGGTGAAACCCCATCTCTACTAAAAATACAAAACTTAGCCGGGTATGGTGGCAGACGCCAGAAATCCCAGCTCCTGGGTAGGCTGCTTGAACCTGGGAGGCGGAGCTTGCAGTGAGCAGAGATGGCGCCACCGCATTCCAGCTTAGGCGACAGAGCGAGACTCTGTCTCAAAAAAAATAAAAATAAATGAAAGTAAATTAAGGCATTTTGGTGTAGGTAGGTCTTCTCATCCAGTGTTTTTTCTGTACTAGAGGGCCTTACATCCTTAAAATAGGCAGGAGGAACGTGTTTAGCGGCAAAGATGTATGTGCTTATTGATCGATCTGCTCAGTTGGATGTTATTTGAATAGGAAATACAAGAGGAAAGATTAGCTATATCTCAGGTTGTCTAAATTGAGGGTTTTCAAATTGTAGGGAAATTATAAATGTGTGGGAGTGGGGCTAAGAAATATGAAATTGAGAATGTGTAAATTAGTTTGTAAAGAATTTTTGTGAAAGAATTAAAGTTAATCTGTTACATCACATAAACAAAATTAAGGACAGAAACTATATGATCATCTTAAAAGACACAGAAAAAACATTTGATAAGATTCAGGATCCCTTCATGACAAAAACTCTCAATAAACCAGGAATAGAAGGGATATACTTCAAAGTAATAAGGGTCATGTATTATAAACTCACATAGCCGTTATCATATTGAATGGGAAAAGTTGAAAGCATTCCCTCTAAAAACTGGAACAAGACAAGGATGCCTACTTTCCCCACTCCTATTCAACAAAGTACTGGAAGTCCTAGTCAGAGCAATTGGGCAAGATAACTAAAGAAAAAACATCCAGATTGGAAAAGAGGAAGTCAAATTATCTCTGCTGATGATGTGATCTTAAATCTAGGAAACCCTAAAGACTCCATCAACAAATTCTTAAGTTTGATAAACGAATTCAGTGAAATTTCAGGATAAAAAATTAATGTACAAAACTCACTAGCCTTTCTACACCCCAATAGTGATATTGCTTAGAACAAAACTAAAAGAAGACAATCCCATTTACAGTATCTCTAAAAAAATACTTAGGAATAAATTTAACCAAGAGGTGAAAGACCTTTACAAGGAAAACTGCAAAACATGAATGAAATAAATAGTAGATGACACAAACAAAGATACTTCACATGCTCATGGACCAGAAGAATTAATATTGTTAAAGTGATCATACTGCTCAAAGCAATCTATAGATTCAATGCAAAGGAAGAAAAGAGTTTAGCCTAAATATCGGCATTGGTGGTCCAACCTAGATATAACCTTAGACCAATGATTCAAAGTGTAGCCTATGGACCACGGTGATAATCAAGACCTGTTTAAATAATCTACAATGTCAACACTCTTTTTATAATACAACTAAGAGCATTTTTACATTTTCACTCTGTTGACATTTGTACTGATGTTACAGAAATTATGGTAGATAAAATTGCTCTTGGTGCATTGGAATGAATAAACATAGTGGCACTCAATTCTACTAGCAGGCATTTTATCATTGATCACAACACACGGTAAAGATATGCCAGTTTCACTTAAGAATGTCTTTGATTCACACTGACAAAGTGACAAAACTCAAAAAATGTCTTTGCATAATTCTTAGAAATTATTAATTTTATTAAATCTCTATCCTTGACTACATAGCTCTATGATATTCTGTATGAAGAAATGGTAAATATACATAAGCCAGTTCTGCCCCATACTGATGTTACGTGGCTGTCCACAGGAAAAGCACTTGGGCAATTGAGTAGCATGCAAAATTAGCCACTTTGTTTAGAGTACTGTTTTTTATTTATAATGACCAACTGACAAACTATGACTTTTCAAACTTGGGTATTTGATAGATGTTGCCTCAGAAAGGAATGAATTAGCTTGTTACTTGAAGAATAAATGACAATATCATCAAACTTTCAAATAGTAATTAGAATTTTAGAAATTTACATCTACCACATGGAGCTGGACAGGTTTCCAATACTTAAAAATTGTTCTGATGAAATTGGTGGTGATATTAGTGAATCTCATTTTTGATATTACATAATAAAACACATCAACATTAAAACTTTCACTTGAGAGTAAACCATGATTTCAAATGACGAATGCAGGATTTTTCAAAACAATCCATGGAAGAAGATTTGTTCAAATCGCAAGATTGACCAATGAATTCTAAGTGTAACAAAATGTGGAGCATTTATTAACTTGGTTCTGGATTTCCGCATTGCAATCGAACTTTTGAAAACGATCATCTTGTGTATGATAGTTGGCGTAGTATCAAAAGAAAATATCCAAAACTACCCGGAGAAGTTATTAAAATACTTTTCCCTCTCCCAACTAAGTATCTGTGAGATCTCAGATTTTCTTCATATATTTTAACTAAACAATATATTAGCAAATATTTCATTAAGAAGCAGATTTAAGAATCTAGCTGTTTTGTATTAAACTAGATGCATTTGGAAAAATATAAAACTGACACTCTTCTCAACAAATATTTTTGATTGCAAATTATAATTACTTTTTTCAAAAGTTATTTATGTTAACATATAAAAGGCATATTAATGCTATTTTACATTAATTAATAAATTATCAAATTTTCAAGTTAAAAATTTTCAAGTTAAAATTTGATAATTTAAATTTTAAACTTTTATTAATATTCATATTTTAAATTGTTAAAGTTTACTAAATTAAAATAAATTCATTTAAAATAAATGAATACATATTTTTAATGTATCAGTTTTAATTTTTAATAAGTAAATAATATTCACATGTAACCAAGATAAGCAAAAGATCCACTGAATTCTCAATAATTTTTAAGAGTGGAATCTTGAGATCTAAAATGTTTGAAAACTCTTGCTTTAAACCATTAGGATTCATGTTTAATAATTCTAAAAGTTTTTACTGAGTATTCAGATGATAATGATAAAAATAGTTAAGGAAAGACATATGTTTGTCTCCTATAAGCCGATTTAATTTGGGAGACAAGATACACTCACATTCATTAAACAAAAGTGCATGGTATCAAAGAACTTACCATAAATGAGCAACTGCATTGACTCTGAACCTGCTAACTCGTGTTCGGAAAACATAGCTTGAGCTCCAGATTTTTATAGGTGCTTCTTTAGTACTGAGAAATATTTCTTTCTGCGTTGAGTGTTTATTATATTCTTTATGGCAGATTGCATAATGGAGTTTCTGTAAGGAAGCTCTTCATCTTTCCTGGAAGCATGCTGATGTTATTTTCTTTTTCCTGGAGATTTCATTTGCTCTTTGAAAGACTCCACTTTTCCTGTCTATAAATTTTGTCGCCTCTTGAGTATTTCTGAAATTCTACGATGGTCTAATATGATAATCAGAGCTGTAGAAATTCTGAACAGGATGAGGATAAAACAACATAGGATCACGGGGAAGTTCTCTGGAGCAAAAAGACTGGATCTGGAGAAACGAGTTTTGATAAATGGGAAGAAAGGTGATGGGTTTTTCTGGTGTGACACGAAGTCACAGCATTGAGATTTATTATGTAGGGTCTGTGGGTGGAAATGAGGCACACTAGGTGACTGGAGCAAAGAGTTCGCATAAAAGACAAGTGAAAAATACCACTGTGACAATAGGATGAAACCGGAGATGATTGTCAGTCCCAGGCATTAAGATTATCTAATTGCCAAACTGTGCTCCAAACTGTACTATGTGAACTAACAGAAAGGCAAAGCCATTTAAGTAAGTATACATTTGTATTTCAGTATCTTTGTGTTTTAATAGTTGCATATATATTTTAATAAGTGAATTTATTTTAATTTCTATCAAAAACAAATACACCAAGTAGTTATAAAGGTATAATGGTAGTGATATAAAATTATTCTATAAATATATTCACTTCATGAATAACAATGTGTTGTGTCAGTTTTTAAATGCCTTGAGTAAATAAGAGTACACACAGAAAGTAGAAGATAGATAACAAAGTGACAGCTATCTAGAATAAATTCACACCCTTTGTGTACAGGAAAGTTAAAACTCACACTAATATGAACCAATCTACTACCAAACCAAAAGTCTTAATTTGGAAAACATAATTGTCAATACATTGAGCCTCCTTGACAGTTATATCTCTAGGACCATTTTCCAGTCACTGATTTTTATTTCCTTTTTTTCTTTTCTCATGTGCCAAAAATTTGAGCCATTCACCTCGTTTTTTCACCCTTTAAATCTGCTATGAATTAATGTTCTATTCATCTATTTCTGAAGTTTTTTACTATCATCTATAGTGTATTCAATTTAAGAAATTATAATATACCATAATATAGTATAGTATATTCAATTTAAGAAAGGTATTTTTAATTGCCTACTCAAGGATAAACTGTGTACAGATTCACGTTAGCTGCATTGCTTTGGGCAAGTTACCCTGGCATCAGTATTCTCTAATGAGTTTAGTGACTCTTTCTAACTGTAAAATGTATGAAAGATGCAAAGTGTGCTAGGCACGATACCCCGTGTGCTCCCTGCCGTCTCATTTAGTTCACCATCCCCACAATTCTGTAACTGTAGATATACACAGACAATACTATTTTATAAATGAGATTGCTGACACACAAAGGGGATGAGTTCCACATATGCTCAAATACAAAACTATCCCTCATAAACAGAATAACCTAATGATTGAGTCCTTTAGTACTGCTCAAAATTTGGGGAGTAACTGCTACCCCCAGTTACCTTATTTTATACAATAAAATAGCGTAAGATGGAGACATCCTAATTTGAAACATTCTCAGTCATAGCTGGAGTTGGATGATTCTAGAAATAGAATTTAAATTAAAAAAAAAAAGAGAGAGGCCAAGAAACTTAACATGGATTTAATAATGATTCCTGGGAGATATAATCTCTCACCTCCATGTACTGGGATGATTATAAACAAGACTTTTAAAGTCATTTAAAAGCCCAAAGCAGTAAACAATTTGGATCACAGCTATTCCTACAGAGCAAATGAAAAAAGTAATCAACTATGCCAAGGTTATGCAAATGAAACTTGAGACTTAAAGTAAAATGTCCATAGACAGCATCCTTCAGAAATTCAAAAATGCAGTATCTCAACTAGCTCTGGAAAATAGGGTTTGATGACCTTAGAAATGACTGACTTATGAGATGCTGATACCAAAGATGATGATGAATGGATAAATAATTTTTATGAAATATGAAAAAATGCTATATCTAAATTAATACGTTGTTTAACAAATGCTTTTTTACGTATAACCAAATTTTAAAATTAAATATTACATCTAAATATGTGACACATAGTTGGAAAATAGAACAATTCTTTTAGATCTTCTTATATGGAACTTGTAAAATCCCTTACCTTTGATCAGTTATAGTTACATGTCTAATGATACATAGCAAGGAAATGACAGAGAAGAGATTTAAGCTTCAGTCTGTTTGAATTCAAAGTGCATTCAAAGTTCTATAAATCATGTTGTTAAAGTATTATGTAACTCCCTAAGAATACTAGGGTAATTCAAAGGAGATTAATGATTACTAAAGTATTTGAGACAGTGTTAATGATAGATATAAGATTTGAACTGGATATAGAAGGCTAGTTAAGATTTTTATTGACAGAAAAAACATAGCAGTTGCTGTGAATACAAAATATGGAGTTGTTCCATTTCTAAAAATTTCTCTGATGGTGGAATAATAATAATTCTAATATTTTACTAGCAGAAATGTCTTACATTTACTGAGAATTTACAATCAAGTACCATGTAAAGCATGTTGGAAAATCTTCTCATTCAATACCTGTAACTGCCCTGAACATTGCTGTTGCTCCCATTCTACAACAGAAGAAATTGAGGAAAATGAAGAGTAAGTAATTTGCCTGACAGGTAAAAGAAAATAGTAGCACAGTGGTTGAAACCCAAGTATTTTCAAATCTTAGTTCATCAACCATGGCATTCTTTTGCCTTTATCTTTCATTTCATTTTAAGATTAATTTCTTTTAAGTGTCAGGGAGAGATGAATGAAGACTAGAATCATCAAGGAAGGGTTTATGCAGCTAGCATATTTTGAGTTTGCCCTTGAAAAATATGCACAATTAGGCCGGGTGCATGGCTCACGCCTGTAATCCCAGCACTTTGGGAGGCCGAGGCGGGTGGATCACCTGAGGTCGGGAGTTCGAGACCAGCCTGACCAACATGGAGAAACTCCGTCTCTACTAAAAATACAAAATTAGCTGGGCCTGGTGGCACATGCCTATAACCCCAGCTACTAGGGAGGCTGAGGCAGGAGAATTGCTTGAACCTGGGAGGCAGAGGTTGCGGTGAGCCGAGATTGTGCCATTGCACTCCAGCCTGGGCAACAAGAGTGAAACTCTGCCTCAGAAAAAAAAGAAAAGAAAAGAAAAGAAAAATATGCACAATTTAGATATGTAAAAGAGAGATGGGCAAATATATATTGTGAATAAAATAATAGAACTATGGTAGAACTGTGGTAGGAGAATGAGAAGTGTGTACAACTATACTCACTCCAAATAACTAGTGAACAAGGAAAGCATGGTTTTGCCATTGTTAATTCTTTGAAAATTTCTTCCCCTGAAAGTTTTCCTTTAATATCAAGAAGTACATGAGTGCTGAATTATGGTGATTAATTGAAGGTTTCAGAAAAAAATATACGTAATATGTTACCCAATAAGGAATAATAAATGACCTTGCCATAATGGAATTGATACAAATTTTACTTTCTATCAGATTGTTAGAATTATAATCCAGCTCTCATGTCCACCAAATGTTTACAAATAAATTATTTTTAAAGTGAGATCCACACTGATAACTATGATGTCATGTTCCACGGTACTTACCTGATTGGGAAACTCAGGCAAAATGAGCTATTAAATGTTCCTTTCTCTCTCTTCACAACTCACTCCTCTAAGTAGAATTAAGTAGTGCTTAATGTAACTATGAATATAGACATTTCATATGCAGCTCTCACTTAGGCTGTGTGCCCCCTTGTGTCCTCTGGAACTTGTTTTAAAATTACAAACTTAAAAAACATCAACATTTTTGTTTAAAATAGAAAAAAAATTTAAGTGTTATTTCAGTTGAAAACCACCTAATTTTTTATTACTCCTGAAGCTGGTATTCAGAACTGCATTTAACATTGCACAGGCTAAATATAATTTGGACCAACTCATGTAAAATCTTCATTTCCTTCCACTTATCTTGAAATCCTCTCATTACTTCTCCCATACCTTTATTTTCTGCCCTAATTTCTCCATTACTACTTTCTGCCTGTCCATTTCTGCCCACGTATCAGTGACCAGCTTAGGTTCCATTTTTCAGAGTGGCTTTCTGTAGCCACTCCAGTCCTCACTATCCTCACTTTTGCCTCGGTTTCCTTATTATTTTGAGTGAAATATATACACATTACACAATTAATTCCATTCATGGCATCAGAATCTGCACAAACATGTTTGGTAAGACACTGATACTTACAATAACATAAGTTAGACTTACAAGTATTTTAAACACAGCATCTATAGACTTTGTAGTACAAATTGAGTTTCTGGAATATCCTGGTAGGTCCACTAGCCTATGGTTGTGCATGTGTAACTGTACCTATCAACGATTATCCTGTTTCTCACCTTCCTCTGTTATTGGATTCTTAAGACCATTACCTTTCCAGACTCCCTAGAAATGATCTTGCTTGTTCTTTGCCTGTCTCTGGCACTTAACTTAAAATTTTCCCAGTAGATAAAAGATTCTGCCTTTGTTGTCCATGTTTAGAGCTCTCTGTCTTGTCATTGAAACATTTAGATTCCCCACCAAGGGGATTCTAGGCCACATTAAGCTTGGGCTTAAAACCATAATTACTAAAGCATATCTGCTTTTTCAGTTTCTATGATTCTCCTTATGAAAACTGACCTCCAGAATTCTTACAATATTTTTAGAGCATTTATTTTCTAGCCTGTATAATGTTTTGTATGCTATTCTTTTCTTTGTCTAAATTGTCTTATACTTACAGAGCACTATTGTCTTATATTGCATCTATCTACCTATCTTTCTACCTACCTATCTATATATCTATTAATCTATCCATCTATCTTTCTACTAATCATCTTGCTAGTCAGGCAAATATGTGCATAAATGAACACATCATATATTATAAATATCTTATAAGATATGTGTAAATATATTATAAACATCTCTATTTTTTAAGCAAATTATCCTGCTGCCTGTTATATGGTGTAACAATTTAGAAAGAGCCAAATAACATATTATATAACACTAAGGAATAAGAGCATAGCAGTTATTCAATAAATACTCTACTCAAAAATACATGAACACTAATCTCTAACTATTAATTTTATAAATTAGCTATTGTAGCAAGGGACAATTTTTGAGCAGCCCAACTAAATATCAGTTGAATGGATTGTTAATTAGCTGTCTCCCAGACTCTTAAGGCTGAGCCAGTCTTTACATCCAGATGAATCAATGCTGAACACACAAAGAAACTATACATTTTCCTGTGCTTTGAGAGATATTGAAGAGTTACATTTTTTCTGAAACTTGAAGCTAATCTTTAATATATTTTCAAGGAGTTACTATAAATATTTATTTTATTTGCTGTTGCATAAGAAAACTTTTCTCAGTAGGAAAAAATGCCAGAAATAGAGCAATGCAAAAAGGTGGATGAAATTACCCATTTTCCCAAGAGCGAAAGTCACATGGCAAATGTCTGTCATTTTCAGCTCTACCCCATCAGACTTTCGCTTACAACTGCAATGGAAGGGATTCATTTAAGTTTGCATTACTCTCCTTATCCTTGCTTATGTCTCAGAATACATTAACGCAAGTGTGAAAATAATTGAAAAGCAACGGGCAAGATCAAGGACAGTCAGAGAACAAAAATCCCCAAATAGCAGAACTAGCCAATATGCACTAGTATGTTTTAATACGTGCTATCAATATTTATCAATAACCTAGCTCAATTCTACCATTCCTCTGGGTTCTGGTGCCTAAAAGTCATGAGGAATATGGTGACAGATGTGTGGAGCACAATTCTGACCTTCCCAATAGCAGCAGTTAAGGCAGATGAGAGAGGCTGCTTTGGGTGGTTAGCCAGGCGGAATAAACAAAAGGGAAAGTTCGCAGCTCTTAGATTTTCTCTCCCTTGCTTGCAGTTGAGAGAAAGCATCAATTTCAGTCTGTCCTTAGCATTATGAAGAAAAGCATTTATCAAGGGATTATGCTGCTGATTTAGGTATGTAGAAATTGAAGCAGAATTTTTTAAATAGTACGAAAGAGGAAGACAAATATTTGATCTTTTAGAATATAGAAACTGAAAAGAATTATCAGGAAAACATCATTTACAGAGTTTCTGTTTATTACTCCTTACATACTAGAATGCATAAAATCAGAAATTTAAAGGTGAACCAATTTTCATTATTTTCAGAGTGGATTTCTATTTATACTTATTTTCAGTGCATTTGATTTTTTTTTTTTTTCAGTTTGAAAACACTTTCACAGATATTATTTGAGTGACGTAAACAGTAAAGTATAGTGCTTAAAGTTTCACTGCAGGTCAACCACAAAGGAAATGATTATTTTTACCAAGATATTTACTTTCTTTTTGCCTCAGTTTCCTCATATATAAAATAGAGATGATAATAGTACCATCTAACGTTGTTGTGAGAATTGAATGTGTGAACCAAGAATAAAATTCTAAGCCCCCCCAACTGACTGACTGGACAACCTCTTCGCCAATGGGATAAAAAAACCAAAAAAGCCTGAAAAGCTAGTTCAGGCCATGTGGGAAAGGGAGAGTCAGACATTACACTCTCCTCCCTTTAGAATTCAGTCACGACTGACCAGCATCAACATTAACGCAGAAAGATATTAAGACTGACAAAACAAATTCTTTGTAGCAAAGAAGATACCAAGTTCTAACTTGTCTTTGGTATAAAATCATGTGATACACAGTGGACCCTGAAGGAAATAAAAGTATTTTACCCCAAAATATGTTTCTTTGACATATGTTGAAATGGTCCTTCAAAAGTCTCTTATAGGGAAAATTTACATTATGTAGAGAATCTTCTCTTACTAGGTCTTTTCCAGAGAGTCTGACACCTTTTAAGATCTGAGAAGAGACATTTACATCTATTCTATCTGAAGTCTGCTACCTGGAGGTGTCATCTACATGACAGGAAGCCTGGGCTTCCACAACCCTTTCGTGCCTTACCTTAACTCAAGCTGAGTTCAAGTCTTCAGGCGGAGCTTAACTCTTTCAACCAATGGTCAATCAGGAAATCTTGAAATCCTCCTATGAGCTGGAAGCCCCCTGCTTCCAGATGTCCTGCCTTTGGGGCTGAACCAATTATACCAAGCCAATGTATTAATTTATGTCTTTGACTATAAATTCTGCTTCCCTAAAATGTATAAAATCAAGCTGTAACCCAACACCATGGGTATATGTTCTTAGGACCCCTTGAGACTGTGTCATGGGCCATGATCCCTAACCTTGGCAAAAAAAAAAAAAAAAAAAAAAAAACAACTCTAAATTGAGACTTGACTCGGGCATTTGATTTAAATATTTAATATAAATATATAAACGAGTAATTTAATATATATAAAAAATTTAGAAATTTACAACTATCATATCATAGTTGCTAATTTTAACTTTCATCACCTAGCAAAATCAACGATTGTCTCAATTTCATGTATGAAAAAATCCAAGATCCATGGATATTAAGTAACCTGCTCAAGGTCACAGAGCAGTTAGTGGCAAAATCAGAGTTGCTCTTTGAACAGCATTACCTTTGCGTTCACACAGGTATTAACTAACGATCTTATTTGTAGGCCATTTCCAAATCACATTGACTTCTCTCATAGAACCTCTATTCCCCTGACTTTTTCAGTAATTCTCTCATGCATTTTCATTTCTATTTATTGAACAGACTGTGAGCTCTGTAGGATGAGAATTACATTTATATTGTGACCACAGCTCTCACAGCTCCTGTTATATTATAAAAAATAATTGCACCAGGTACTTATTAAAAATGGAAAGGAAGATCTCATTCAAGACTATTGCAGTAAGGGTCAAGACTTGCAATAGAAGAGAGAGATTGAATTTAATCCCCCTGCAAAAAAAGCTGGGAGACTTTTTAACCACTGGAGTGAGCTAATGGAAAAGCACTGCAGGATGTTATGAGGGAATTTTCTCCATGTGGTCAGGTTGTGTGTTTGTTAATGATCACTTGTTGAAAAAAAGCCTCCTACCCTCCAATAGAGGAAGAGAGACAGGGCTCTATCTTTTTTGACAATTACATTTCAATGGGATGACTCACAAATTCTTTTTTAAAAAGTATTCCTGCATTGAAGATTTACATCTCAAAGGAGAAAAGAAAAAACAAGGGCAAGTTTAATAAAATAAGTGCTCTAAGTAAAGGGAGGTCAGGGGCCTCTAGGCAGGAAGAAGCCTGTCTAAAACTCAGTTAAGCTGAGGACAATATTAAGGACATCTTGGTCAATATGAAAATCATGGTATCTTCACTAAATTTATTTTTTGGAATCAAAAAAGATCTTAGTGAAACTTCTGATTTGTATAATGTGTTGGTTCAATTACCATTTTTCTGGGGAAGGGGGTTACTAGGGAAATCGAAAAGAGTTCATAGTAAGTCAATGAGTTTAATGAATCATAACCAATCTCTTGTCCAGAGGGAAACACATTTTTCAGAACTGCAACTGACAAGCAGTCAAATGGATTGCCTCTTTTTGTGTGTGTGCTGTCTTTGCCCATTATGGGATGGAAGTGCTCAAGAGCATTTAGATGCTTGCAAAATAGCTAAGGAAAATATGTAAAATAAGAAATTAGCTGTTCAGATATAGACATTTGGAATGTTTTAATCTACATGGAATTCTTAGCAGCTAGAGCTCAAGAGAAAGGATAGAGGCATCATGTGGTGGGTAATAGAGCTGGTAATGGTGACTGCAGAGTTGCTGGCCTGGTGCTGTCAGGGTGCCTGGTGCTGTGAACAATAGAATGACATCTAAAAATGACAGATAATCCCATGTACATGGGTTATCATTTTTCTGTTAAAATATATTTAATGTGTTAACTAGGAAAATGTATTGGTTTTTCTTAATTTTTAACTTTATATGGAGCATAAGTGTTTATAAAGTCCAGTATTTATAGATAATTAATCATTAGCAAACATATGGTAAGATCATTTATAGAGTTAATAGATTTAAAAAAGAGAAAAAAATGATGACAGTAAGATTTCCAAGGGTTAACTAAAATTATCTGTTTTCTTAATTGATGGAAAGTCACCATCTGGAGCTGCCATATTTTCTGTAAAGATTTTTTTTTTTCTTTTGGTGACATTGTAAGAGAGGAAATGAGCATATAATTCCTGTTCTGATTGCAGAAGGGAGCAGTCCAGACCTAATTAACTAAGGGGCTTAATGACACTATTTTAGAGTACTTGTATAGATCAGTCCTACTCTGTGCCTTTGCTCTAAAAGCATAGCAGCCAGCCACAGGCAGCAAGAGGGCTTTGAACAGCAAATTTCCAAATGGCAGTTGTAGGGCAGAACACACACAAAAAAGTTTTCCTGAAAACCAATATGCAAAGAGGACCAATAGGATAAATGGTGTGCCAAATTGGAGTTACTATGGTGCAACTGTTCTTTACTTATTGATGATCATTTTATGAGTATGTTTTTTAAATATATATGATTATTTTATCATGTAGCAAGAGATTATATGGTTTATACTGGCTAAAAGTTCCAGACACTACTGCTTATCTGATACTAGCTATTTAAGTTAAACATAGGTTTTTAGGAGAAAACAACTAGCCTCTTCAATGGAGTAAGCCTTGAAAATTCAAGTTTTGGTAACAGTAGCTTCCAAAGAAAAAATAAAACTGTGGTCTACAGCTATGTTACTAAAATCTCTAACAAGTCAGAAGTGAAGATTGACCTGAATCTAAATGACAATATGTATACTGACAATGAACTCCAACATATTAAACACTATTTTACTTGACATATCAGCAGCAACTTTTGACACAGTTGATCACCTTTTTCCTTTGAACCTGGAGGCATTCCTTCCATGGCTTTCAGGATTCTACATTCCCCGGGTTATTTTCCTGTTGTATTGGCCGCTGCTTCTAAGTCTTCTTTGTTGGTTCCTCTTCCTTTTCCTGACCTGAAAATGTTGAAAGTCCCAGAGATTTATTTATACTCAGACATCCAGGACTATGACTTAAATCCCATCTGTAGGCTATTGAATCCCAAATTTGTGCCTCCAGTCTTGTTTGTTTCTCTTTTTTTTTTTTTTTTGGAAGTCCAGACATGTATTCCCAATGGCCAGACCGACATTTCTTCTTCTCCCCTGGAAGGCTTAATATGTTATTTCAAACTGAAAGATTTCTGAGCAGAATTTTTTATTTCTCCTGCCCCCAAACTTTTATGTTTTTCTCCATCTCAGTAAATAGCACATTATTCACCCAACTGATCAGGACACAAACCTAAGAACAACTTTCTCCCCTCTTTTCCTAAACCCACATGCAATCTGGGAACAGTATGTTCAAGGTATTGCAGAATCTGACCATTTTCCTCCACCTTTTCTACCACCACCCTAATCCAATTTCATGTCTTTAAAATACTTCAATAAATTTCTTTGTTTTCCTTTTTCTTCTACTCTAGACTTTCTACAGTCTATTTTAGATACATGTTGACCATCACATTTTGAAAATTAACTCTGATAATGTTATTTCCCTTCTTTATGCCCTTCCCATTGCTTCTCATTGCACAGAATCTCCTGCATGTGACTTATTTTATTATTTTGTTGTTGTTGTTGAACAATAATTGGGAGTGTGAGAAACAGGGTCACAATTCTCAAATTTGAATTTAGGCTCTAGTGCAAAACTTCTGGCAAGTTGTTAAATCTCTCTGAGACTCAGTGTCCTTGTTCATAAATGGACATGATACTAGTACTATTTCATAAGTTTGTTTTTATTAAAATTAAATAAGATATTTGATATTGATAAATTTAAGAAGCAGGCTGAAAAATAAGATTTTTGATATTGATAGATTTAAGAAGCAAGTAAAATTGACATTTGTTACTTTTTTGGTATAATTTCCAATGAACACAGAGTTCATGTGTTTGTAGTAGTTCTCAGTGAAGGTTAAAAATTAGTTATGATAATAATATTACCCTTTTATGTGTAAGCCTATGAGTTCCATGGAGTGAATGACTGTGTTGATCTTGTACTTTCTGTATCAAGAGCCAACTACAGGTTTAGCAGGTGTCAGCCATCAGTTAGTAATTGCTGAAAGAATAAATAAGTGAATGAATGAATCTAATAAAATTGTCGTCTATCTTTATTCTCAGATGTCTTTGCTCTTTTGATCATCTATTTTCCAATTGTTTATATATTTCCATTTGTCTAAGACCTGGAAATACTTTTCTTCAGATTCTATCCTTCCTATCACTGTATCTTCCCTTTGTGTTTATGCCCTTTTCCTACACTGTGACACTCTTGAGCCAAAATCCAGACCACTTGCAGCTGCCAACTTTTATTACAAAGTAAGTTGAACCCATCTTCGAGCTTTTACAGCATTTCTCATGATCTCATCACATCAATTTATTGCCTTAAGCAAGATACTTTTTTTTTTTTTAAACCGAATAGTACTGGGAAGGAGAAAAGAAAGTATGAAAGTGTGTATATATGTGTATTTACATCTGTGTGTGTGTGTGTGTGTGTGTGTGTGTGTGTGTGTGTGTTAGTTTCTTCTGCCCTCAGAACTGCCTTGGGGAAATCTAGCAAAGAGGAAACCCATAGATGGCTATGAGCAATCTATTTTGGTCCTGACATCACTGTTTACTCCTAAGAGGGTATGGCATTTATTAATGTGGTACCTAAAATATTTCTGGGTTTCTACCTTCTGGACACATAGTTGATTTACCCTTCATGGTTTTCTTATGATTGTGTGAAGCCATGTGGTTGGTCTGGCCAGTATATTGTAAGTGGGATGATGTATGTCACTTCTGGGCCCAAATATTTAATTATTACTGCAAGGCTTTTCAGAAATGTCTTTTCTCTCTAGCATAGTGATTAGCCTTATTGAAGATGGCAGCTCTTACAATACAATGGATTCCTGAGTGGCTACAATGAACAGAACCCTCAGCCAAACTGTGGTGAAGATTGCATATGTCAGAAATAAATTTAATGTATGTAAGAAACTTTTGCTATGTTGTGCCACTAAGACTTGGACTCCCTGTTATATCAATATAAACTGATAAACACATAAGTTGACTTTTTCAACGAAATATCATTTTCTACTCCTCTTGTTTATTTTGCAATGAGAAAAGTATAGATGATAAGGTGTAATGTGCTCAAAAGCATAATACAATTTTAAGTCTCAATCTCTGCTATCACACTGTTGCGTATGAAGTGTCACTAGAAGAACATATAGGTGGTCATGGTCATCCTCGTGTTTCCATCACTATGTATTAAAGGTCATGGAATTTCAGAATCTAGTATAAACTTCTCATTCAAAAAATGTTTTACTTTTGGGAAAACTAAGATAAGAATAAAAGACATTAGATATAGCTCTCCTTCTAATATTTCACAATAATATTAATATTTAAAATAAATAAACAAATTGAGTAAGGCTATCTCTCCATGGTGTCAAATTATTCACTTGGTTTAGTTAAGAAAAATGTCTAGTAAATTTGAACAATTGATAATGTTCAAAAAAAAAAATTGCCTGGCTACCTGATTGACCTGATTTCTCTGTGTTACATAAATACTGTCTGGGGAAATGATAGATAATATTTCTATGTTTTACCTTTTCTTCTTTTTCTATCTGAGGACAGGTCTTTCATAGATACACTGATATAGTCAACTTGTGGGGCAGCAATGAGAGAGTATGTCATTCTCCAAGGAAGACACATAGTGGATTTACCCTTCATGGTTTTCTGGCCTGTTAGAGACTTTCCCCCTATAGTTAAATTACTAGATCCTGTCTGGAAAAATCGCCTGTGAAGTTGGGAGGAGAGGAGGGGAAAAAGCAAAGCAAAGCAAAACAAAGCAAAACAAAGCAAAGCAAAGAAGCCACCATTGAGTCTACCATTTAAATATGTAGTCATTAAAATAATACTGGTCTCACAGTGAGACTTCGAAGAGGAAAAATAAACATTTTTTAAAAGGTCTGAATTGCTTTCCTTTTCTTAACTTTTACAGATGTGAAAATACTTTTTGTTTAAAAGAAGTGTTAACCTACTGGCCCCTAGTGACATTGATTAATTGCTTTTCACAGCATTGGTAAAACTGTCAATTCCATTGCTCTCATTCACGTTTAGTCCAACATTTTCTACAAACCTTTTTGTGTAGCACTTAGAATTTAGAGGAAAACCAAGTAAATTAAAGAGGAAAATATTTTCCTTTTAGTCATTTTAAATAATTACTATTTTAAAGAATAAAATATAGGAAGGGTCCAGCTTTTGTGTTATAGAGATAGACATGGTAAATCTAATTAATGGCAACTCTTCTGTCATCTTTCTGATCAATTATTATTTCCTGAGGATCCTTTCTCCGACTTCCTTAATTGAATGTATTCAAATTTGTATACTCATTAATTCCTTATACAATTATCCTTCATAGCATTTATTGTAATTGCTATTGTATATTAAATTGACTAATTACTATGCATTTCAGTACTAAAATATACACTCAGAAATTGAGGACAGAGACTATGTTAGATACTGCTCACCCAGCATGTAGTACAGTCCTACCACCAAATAAATTATTTAAAACAAATTTGCTTAAAGGAGGGCATAATTTCAGTCTTCTGGTCTCTGTACTGGCTGATTATTCAAGTCCACTGTTGTTAAAAACCTTAGTTTGCCACACCCATGTTAATAACCTTAGTTTGCCACACCCATGATCTAGAAAATAAACTGTTTTTTTCGTCAGTTTCTATTCCCGATATTCTTACCTTAAATTGTTTCTCAATGCTATCACTCTGGCTTTATTATTTATTCCGAGCATATACAAAGAGCTTCCTTCCATTACTTTTGGTTTGAATTGATTTCCTTTCAATCTGTTTTCTCAGACAGTCAGAGATGTTAGTTCTGCATCAAACTTTATGATCAGTTCACAACTATCAGGAGTTTTAAAGACTTTCACTTTATTTACATACACATAAATATTTATTAAGAAAACACCAATATTTAGTCTTTGCCTTGCACAGAAGGGGGTAAAAAACAATTTTATTTTTCCGTGGATGAATAAAGAAACAAGCCTTTTTAATACAGCTTAAGTTTATGGCTCTCATTGGAAGGTAAGTTGTCTCAAATGAGAGGAGAATTTTAAATAAACACATGTTTGCTCTCTATTCTTGACCCTTCTCCCAGACCCATGGCTCTCCAAGGTTTCGCTAGACCTGCTGTGCAGCAGCAGCATGTATAAAGAGCTTCCCAAAGGTAAGGGCAAAAATCATTTCCAACTACCCCAGGATCTCCTTTCCCAGAGTTTTGGGGGTGAGGCTGAAAAGTTCAAGTTTTTAATCATGGTTTGGCCTTTCTGGTGATCAGCTCTCACCCAGGAGCCCAAGAAAATCAAAAGTCACCTCATTAGAGCAAAAGACAATTTTATCACCGAGAACATTTTATTAGGAGCTCCGCATCAGGAACCATGGTCAAAGAGCAAATATTAGAAAAATAGGTGTACCTAGCATCCTAATTGCTCAAGAAATTACAAAGGTTTTAGTAGCTCTTTGTCAGGAACTGGTAGGAGAGACAAAATATACATTTTTTATTATGTCACAATGTAAAAGCCATGATTCCTATACTTCTGGAAGACCTAGAAGTTTATTGGATTTATGTGTTTGAGAACAAAAGGTTGGAGGGTTGAAGGCACTGCTGAGGGAATTCTTAATGAAATTAAGCTAGAGGTTTATGTTTGGAATGAAAGAAAGTGAATTCAGGAGAAAGATGCTTACTTTGAGATAAAAACTATTAAGGTCAAAATATTGCCGTTGAGAACAGCGGGCAAGTGTGTGCCAGTGTCAGGTATTTTATGCATCCAAAGACAATGGCTTTCAAAGAGAAATTCTGAAGGAAGAGGAAGCACTCACCATGTCATTCTAGCATTGATTTGGTGTCAGAAGACTTGGGGGTTCATGCCAGTTTTATTATTAATTTGCTTTGTACCCTAGGATGAGTCACTTAACTTCTGGAGATCCCAACTTCTGTCATTGGATAACTTCTCATCTATATTTGTCTCTAATTCTTTAACTAACCCCCTTCTTGCCAACTCAAGAAGCAGATCTGAGTTGCTTCTGCCATCACTATTCAATTACCCTGACCCTATTATAGCGATTCTTTATCTTTTTGGACATAGGATAAATGTCATATCAGCAAGTCATGCATGGACTGACAGCCATCAAAAATGTTGCAAAGGGCAGCATGGCAAAATTTCTAATTCCTGCCTCACTTGAAAGGTCACTGTAACTCTTTGAACTACTCTATTGCTCATATTTGAGGAAAGAAACATACTCTGAATAACATTACCAGTCAATAAGCAACCAAACAAGTTAATTAGGCTGCATCCCAACAGATATAACAGAAATTATCTGGAAAATAAACTAGAAAAAAATCTAAATTGTTTAGTGACTTCTTCCCCTTATGAAAGGAGAAGGCTGTCTTAACACCCTCCATGTATTTGTTCAAATCAATTCATTCATGATTGTAATAATCAAACATGTATTACATATATACTGTATGGTAATACCAAATTCTGAGAAAAAAAGTTACAAAAACAGCTAAACTGATGCTCAGAGAGGTAAAATAGTTTGCCTGATGCCCCATAGGATCTGAATTCATGATTATGAGGTTTCATTACAGATATGTAAGTATAATAATTTATGCTTTTAACTATTACTGTATACTTCTTCCTCTCCCTCAAAGAGCTTAATTTTAAGTAAAATATATCAACATAAAAACAAATATTAAAGAGAAATGTGATAAATATCACCATAGAAGAAGGTACAAGAAACATTAGAGAAAATGGCATCACAATGAAACTAATGTTTCATATCTGTCTTGATACTATAATTATTGATAAAGCTGACAAGAAAGGAAAAACATGTCTAGCTAAGGGAAGTGCAGATACAGAAACAATGAAGGGAAAACTAGCAAAGTATATTTAAATAAAAAAAATTGCATAGTTTGATGTAGTTTGAGCCAAGAGTAAAGAGGCAAAGTGGGAGATGGTCCTGAAAAGGTCAATGAGTGGGAGTCATAGAAGCTGTGTGAAAAAGTTTGTATTCTGCGTCCAAATGCCAGTTCAGAAAATTTGCACAATTTTTGCATAAAATAGAAAAAAAAGAGCGAAACTTTAGGTCATATTAGTTCTTCCCTCCTCATTTTATGTTTAGATTTGAACATGACCTTTTTAAAATGAAATGATGGTAGTAATAGATTGAGTCCTTCCTTTTTTTTTTCTTTCATCTCTCCATCCTTCTCCTTCTTTCCTTTTTTTCTTTGTTCTTTCATTGAGTATCAACAGATAGATTGTATTGAACAGTCTCGACTCTCAGACATAACTGAAATATATTTTGCTGTTTTAAGTTCCAACCCATTGTGAACTGGCATGCAAAAGTAGAAAATGTAATATTGCCGAACAATCTCTATCCTTTACCAAGAAAGTATCAGTTGTGCCTTTTTGTTTTCAGTCTTTTCCAGTTTACAGCTATCCCATATCTGGTAAATATTTAACAAAGTCTAGTTGCTACTGTTTGTCACTGTCTGCTTCAGAGTCCCATATTCAAGAGCTTGGGCTGAACTTTCAGAGAACTAGAATGAGACTCATGCCAAGGAAATGGAACACTAATTCACTTTCCTCTCACTCTCTCTCTTCCTGTTCCATCAACTTTCTCTCACTGCAGAAACTGCAGGTATATATGTGTGTAGTCTATGGAGGGAGACATGAGGATTGTTATGTTCTACTCAGATAGGAAGCTATGCATCTAAGTCATTGTGACTTTTCTGCTGGCTCTGGAGGGTGTGACTATCCTACCAACTGGTCTTTGGCAGTGACAGCGGTCCAAGCTGTGATATATTAGCTTGTCCTTCAGTGCCTAGGTGACCCAAATGATCTGTGACATTGGAGAAAACACAGGACAATTCCACATTCTTCCTTTCCTGATTCAGTGATCTCTGTGCATACCCCAGGCATCAATTCTTGGCCCTATGAAGCAGTCTCTGGGTGGACGGTCATAAACTGCACTTTCTTTCCAAACCCAGCCTAGGCTACCAAAAAACCTAGGAATCTCAACCATGACTGTCTTGGATCTGTAGAAACCCATATTGGAGTTCTTCCAACTCACTGTGACACTCTGCCCTTTTCCTAAGGTTCACTCATTCTCCCATTGTCCAGTGGCTCTAGGCATGGTGGTGTATCTTGCAATTCAGAAAACATTCAATATCCAGTTAGGAAGTAAGACATCTTTCTTATAAATATAATCACATTCTACAGGGAATCATAGATTGAGTGGCCCTCTGAGTCCCATGAGATGGAGAGAGGAAGTGATAGTATGCTGCTCACCAATTTCTGGTGTGCCAAAAAAAAAAAAAAAAACTTTTTGCTTTTAGCCTATTTTAAAACATCTATGTTTTAAACAATACATAACCAATTCTTGAAATTTGGTACAAAATATGAAGATCTAGTAAAGGGTATCAGGCTCCCATTGAACCTGGCCATTTAAAATTTATCTTGTTTTCAACTGTGGGATCTTTTCACAGTAATATCTACATAGTAGTTGGCAACCCCAGATGACGAGAAAGGAGTCCCAGGCAATGGCTTACATAATTGTATATTATTTGCTGAAAAAAAACCCTTGATAACTATATTAGGACCCATTCAGTTGTTACAGAACACCAATGTAGTAGTTTAAAAAAAATAAAGTCACAAAAATGAATGTATTAGCTCCTATAACAGGGAAATCCAATTCAGTTGGCTTCAGGTATAAGTAGACTCAGAGCCCCTAATGATGTTATCAGAATATATCTTTCTCTTTCTTCTTCTTACCTTTCTATTGATGTTTTTCTTAGGTAGAAACACTTCAGAATCTTAGCTTCTACCATCAAAGGACATGATGATTTCCCAAGAATGCTAGCAAAATTCCCACAGAGGGATCATATCAGCCTGTTTAGGTTAGATGCTAATCACAGAACCAGTATTTGGATAGAGAGATGTAGTTCTCTGAATAGCCTGGCCTGGGTTACTTGCCTACCCCTGAAGCCAGAAATAGGGTCAACTCCATAAAAACCATTGAGCTGAGAAATAGAAGTGTATTGATCCAAAGGGAAGTTGGGATATCATTTCAAACATGTGGGAGAAGGCCTTCGGGGCAGGCAATGATAAAAATCTATCATTGAAATGTATGTAGAATCCAGCCCAACCTACTCCAAATTATAAAATATACCTTATCCATGAAAAACAGAAATCTGGTCATGGTCGTATATCCTGCAATTCATAAAACATCTAGTATCCAGCTAGGAAATGGGATAACTTTCCTAAAACATAAATTTGGGAATTTCTGTTATAAGCAACAGGAAATCATTCAATAATATTAGAGGAACAATAAAAACAGATATAAGTTTAAATCTCTATTTTCTTTTACAATTTCATTTCTTCATTTCTATTTGTCCTGTGATTAAAGTGGGCTCTGGAAACTGTCATAGAAACTAATTTCACCTTGGTAACTAATTAGGCTAACCTCCACTGAACTCTCCACCATCATAGTTATGCAAAGTGCTTTTGAAGAGTTATCGCTTCACCTGTGCCCAGGATGAGGTATCCATGGAAACCTTGAACATCTGCTGACTGGTGGTTGGTTGGCTCAGGCACCCAGAGGGTAATTTATTTCTTGGCTACCTTGAGACCAGCACTTGGGCCTGCCATCCTGACTTAGATGATTTTGTTAAGCGTAACTCCTCATCAAAATCTATCTTGCATTGATCCCAGTATCATTCTGACAAAATTATTCAGAAAGATAACTAGATCAGTGAGGGTGAGGAGCAGAAATCTATAATGATAAATCAAAGATATTAAAAAATCCCTGCATCTTATTTTTATTCTCATGAGGCTATATATATGCTATATACTATATTATGCATATATTACTACATATTACATGTATAATCATATATATTGTGTTAGTTTGTTTTCACACTACTGATGAAGACATACCTGAAACTGGGGGAAAAAAAATTTTAATTGGACTTACAGTTCCATATGGCTGGGGACGCTTCAAAAGTCATGGTGAGAGGTGAAAGGCACTTCTTACATGGTGGTGGCAAGAGAAAATGAGGAAGAAGCAAAAGTGGAAACCCCTGATAAATCTATCACATCTTATGAGACTTATTTGCTATCATGAGAATAGCATGGGAAAGACTGGCCTTCATGATTCAATTACCCCTCCTTGGGTTCCTCCCAAAACATGTGGGAATTCTGGCAAATACAATTCAAGTTGAGATTTGGGTGGGGTCAGAGCCAAACCACATCATTCCACCCTTGGCCCCTCCAAATCTCATGTCCTCGCATTTCAAAACCAATCATGCCTTCCTAACAGTTCTCCAAAGTCTTAACTCATTTCAGCATTACCTCAAAAGTCCACAATCCAAAGTCTCATCTGAGACAAGGCAAGTGCCTTCCACCTATGAGCCTGTAAAATCAAAAGCAAGCTAGTTACATCTTAGATACAATGGGGGTACAGGTATTGGTAAATACAGCCATTCCAAGTGGGAGGAATTGGCCAAAACAAAGTGGTTATGGGGACCATGCAAGTCCAAAGTCCAGCGAGGGAGTCAAATTTTAAAGCTCCAAAATGATCTCCTTTGACTCCAGGTCTCACATCCACGTCATGCTGATGCAAGAGGTGGGTTCCCATGGTCTTGGGCAGCTCTGTCCCTGTGGCTTTTCAGGTTACAGCCTCCCTCCCAGCTTATTTCATGGGCTGGTGTTGAGTGTCTCTGACTTTGCCTGGCACTCGGTGCAAGATGTCAGTGGATCTACCATTCTGGGGTCTGGAGGACCATGGCTCTCTTCTTACAGCTCCACTAGGCAGTGCCCCAATAGGGACTCTGTGTGGGGGCTCCAACCCCACACTTCTCTTCCACATTGCCCTAGCAGAGGTTCTCCATAAGGGACCCACCCTGTGACAAACTTTTGCCTGGGCATCCAGGCATTTCCATACATCTTCTGAAATCTAGACGGAGGCTCCCAAACCTAAATTATTGACTTCTGTGTACCTACAGGCACAACATCACATGGAACCTGCAAAAGCCTGGTGCTTCCACCATCTGAAGCCACAGGTCAAGCTCTAAGTTGGCCCTTGCAGCCATGACTGGGGCAGCTGGGATACAGGGTACCAAGTCCCTCATATGCACACAACACAGTGACTTTGGACCTGCCCAGGAAACCACTTTTTCCTCCTGGGCCTCCAGGCCTGTGATAGGAGGGGCTGCCCTGAAGGTCTCTGACATGGCCTGGAGACATTTTCCCCATGGTCTTGGGGATTAACATTAGGCTCCTTCCTACTTATGCAAATTTCCATAGCTGACTTGAATTTCTCCCCAGAAACTGGGGTTTTCTTTCTGTCACATAGTCAGGCTGTGGATTTTCCAAACTTTTATGCTCTGCTTTCCTTATAAAACTGAATGCCTTTAACAGCACCCAAGACACCTCTTGAATGCTTTGCTGCTTGGAAATTTCTTCTGCCAGATACCCTAAATCATCTTTCTCAAGTTCAAAGTTCCATAAATCTCTAAGGCAGGGGCAAAATGCCTCCAGTCTTTTTGCTGAAACATAGGAAGAGTCACCTTTACTCCAGTTCCCAACAAGTTCTTTATCTCCATCTGAAACTACCTCAGCCTGGATTCTATTGGTCTATCACTATCAGCATTTTGGACAAAGCCATTCAACAAATCTCTAGTGAGTTCCAAACTTTCCCACATTTTCCTGTCTTCTTCTGAGCCCTTCAAACTATTCCAACCTCTGCCTGTTACCCAGTGCCAAAGTCGCTTCCATATTTTTGGAGATCTTTTCAGCAACACACCACTCTACTGGTACCCCTTTACTGTATTAGTTTTCATGCTGCTGATAAAGACATACCTGAAACTGGGAACAAAAGGAGGTTTAATTGGGCTTACAGTTCCACATAGCTGAGGAGGCTTCAGAATCATGGCAGGAGGTGAAAGACACTTCTTACATGGTGGTGGCAAGAGAAAATGAGGAAGAAGCAAAAATGGAAACCCCTGATAAGCCCATCAGATCTCATGAAACTTATTCACTATCACAAGAATAGCACGGGAAAGATCAGCTCTCATGATTCAATTACCTAAAACTGGGTTACTTCCAAAACACATCAGAATTCTGGGAGATACAATTCAAGTTGCGATTTGGGTGGGGTTTCAGCCAAAACATATTATGTATTATATGTGTCTACATAAAAATATGAAAGTAAACATATATGCCTCTATGATATAAACATACATATTAGAATAGTCTTTCCTGTTAGTCTAAGGCTAGAAGTCACTGATGTTGACACACTTTGTTCTTTCAGCCTCTCTGGTCTCCCTGGGGCTTGTGTTTTGCTTTTGGCCTCTCAGTATGTGAGGGCTGACCTTAGCAGAAAGTTGGCTGTCTTAAATACAGCAGGTCATCTATCAATTCTTCCCTAGGCTGTCAGAGTTTCTTTTAATCTCACTTGTAATTTTCCAGGGAGGTTTACAAAAGCCACAAATAGAATTTTAATGTTGTAAAATACCTGTGGAGACAGTAAATATTTCCTCTTTCATAAGGACAGGCTGTATGTCAACAAGTCTCAGAGAAGAAAATGACATGTTCCAAGTTAAAGTGTATTGTTCTTAAATTGTCCATGAATTGAGTCATTTGCATTATTGTTCTGACATTATTCTCTCTACATATAGTTAAAGCTTAGGCATTGGCATACACTTCTTGTTACTGGATGCATGATTCTTAAAAGATTTTTTTCTTACACAACTAAATATTAATTGCTTCTATAATTGCAAAATATTCACCTTACCAATTTGCAAATGTATTTATTACGCCTTCCAAGCATCAGCTACAGAAACTAATGGCAAAATTAATGGATATTCCAAGCCCCATTGAGAAGAAAATATAGCCTCAGAGAAGCTTAGTGATGAAGGATACACTGAGTGCCTAAATATGAAGGCTTCAATAAGCCACAGTGACTTTTCAAGATAGCTTAGATAAATGGACTCTCAAATGTGTCAAATCAGCTGGCAAGTAAACACTACAAACTAAATAAGGCTGCATCACAAATTAGTTTTTAAAGTAAACTTTTGTTTTAATTATTTATGCTAATTCTTCATAGCTTTCTCAGAGATGGCACATGCTTAGTGAAATAAGGTTAGCTGATGAGAGGATAACATTAGTGATGTGATGCTGTGACTTTATTTGTGAATCCAATTTATTCAGAAAATATTTATTAAAACTCCGCTATAGTTAAATTCTGAGGATAAAAAGTGAACTTGATAGTTTCTTCCTCAAGAACTGCTATTTATGGAGGAAAGAGGACATCTAATCTATAAGATACATGGAAAGATGTATAATTAAGGGATAAAGATAATGGCTCACTTCGAAGACAGTGGAGGTTAAACCTTCAAGAGATGGGGTATGTTCCTGGAAAATGCATCTAGGTAGAGGTAATGATACATTCTAAAACATGCAAGTACTTTTAAGTAGCTAGGGTGTAGCATATGGAAGGTGGGAAGTGGTTAGCATCTGGGTGAATGTTCCTCATCCTTCAACAATTCAGTGTCACTCATCTTAGACCCAGAAAAGCAGATATACCATCACGTGCTGCAAAACAACATTTCGGTCAATGATGGACTGCATCTACAATGGTGGTCCCATAAGATTATAGTGAAGCCGAAAAATTCCTATCACTTAGTAATGTCTTGATGATTCTGACCCTGTGTAGGTCTAGGCTGATGTGTGTGTTTGTGTCTCACTTTTAAAAAGAAAAGTTTAAAAATCAAAAATAAAATAATCTTTAAAATAGAAAAAACTTAAAATAGAAGAAAATAAAATGTTTTGTACAACTATACAATGTTTGTGTTTTAACCTAAGTTTTATTACCAGAGTCAAAAAGTTATAAAAAATAAAAAGTTTATAAAGCAACAAAGCTACAGTCAGCTAAGATTAATTTAATATTAAAGAAAGAAAAATATGCTTTTATTGAATTAGTGTAGCCTAAGTGTACAGTGTTTAGAAAGTTCACAGTAATGTACAGAGATGTCCTAGGCCTTCACATTGACTCATTACTCATTCATGGTAAGCATCCCATACAGGTGTACCTTTTTTTTTTGAGATGGAGTCTCGCGCTGTCACCCAGGCTGGAGTGCAGTGACGTGATCTTGGCTCACTGCAAGCTCCGCTTCCTGGGTTCACGCTATTCTCCTGCCTCAGCCTCCTGAGTAGCTGGAACTACAGGTGCCTACCACCACGCCCAGCTAATTTTTTGTATTTTTAGTATAGACGGGTTTCACTGTGTTAGCCAGGATGGTCTTGATCTCCTGATCTCATGATCCCCCCACCTCAGCCTCCCAAAATGCTGGGATTACAGGTGTGAGCCACCGCACCTGGCCAGTGTACCATTTTTAATCTTTTATATTGATTTTTTACTGTACCTTCTTTTGTTTAAATACTTACGATTGTGCTACAATTGCACACAGTATTCAGCATAGCAATATGATGTACAGGTTTGCAGCCTAGAAAAATAGGTTATATCATGTAGCTTAGGTATATAGTAGGTTGTACCATCTAAGTTTGTGTCTGTGATGTTTGCACAATGATGAAATTGCCTTACGGCACATCTCTCATGAATGTATCCCCATCATTAAGTGACGCATGGCAGCATTATGAAACTCATCTTGCTAATGTTCACCTGAATGATTAGAGTTTAGAAAATATTTATGGAGGGTCTACTAGTTACATATACACTGCATTGGTTGATTTGAGATCAACAAAAACATTGCTAATCCAATGTTCCTAAGAGGCTGCAAGCTAGGGAAAATGCATTTGGAATAGGTCATTGAAGGAAGCTATTTCCTAGAAAGCAGAAAATTCTAATATGACAAATAAATTTCAGTGCAGTGGTTCAACTAAAAACTAATTTTAAAAAGTTGAGAGTGAATTCAGGTCACTTTGATAGTCACATATTATGAGAGGGGGACAAACTAAGACTTGAAATTCTACTCTTATCCAATCAGAGGGAGTATCAACCATAGTTTTAAAAACCTTTAATATCTGGTGTGGTCAAGCAGTTATGCATCCTTTTTGTTAGAAATGTAATGATCTTGCAACCAAAATTTCATCGTTGTTGTTGATATTTATTTGTTCTGTGGATACTTATTTTTGGTTGCTATAAGAACAAAGAAAGATAGAACCATATACTCATTTTTCTTCTCTCTGCGTCATTTTTGTTTAAGATTCTGCAGGTTAAAGTCTGTCTTCTGAAAATAAGACAAAACAGTCTTTTGAATACAGTTCAGTGGTAAAACAATTAATAGAAGACATGATCTATATTTTCCATATTAGAAGAGTTATTGTACAGAAGGAAATGGGAGGGGTTTATTCTGGATCTGTTTATACACGCCAGGCATAAGTCTAAAAGATATAAAATTAACAGATAATTATTTTCCTCTTAATATTATTAACTTCTTCCCAGTGAGACCTATACAAATGGCCTGGAGTTCTCTCACATGTGAATAAACTTATTTCTGGCAGTGTCTCTAATGACAATGATTCCATGATTTTTTGGCTTACATCTCTACCAGGCAGCCTCTAATCCCTGCCTCCTCCATCTCAATGCATGGTTTGCACTTAAACAAATTACAGTTGGTCAAAGGAACTGGTACTTTTGCTGAATTAGGTGTCACTGAGAAAAATTAATTGCTGATTTCAAGAGCAAATTCATAGCTCAGCAGGGAGGTGCATTCCTGTAATCCCAGCTTCTGGGGAAGCTAAGGCAGGAGAATCGCTTGAACCTGGGAGGCAGAGGTTGTACTGAGCCAAGATTGTGCCACTGCACTCCAGCCTGGACAATAGAGCTAGACTCTGTCTCAATGATAATAATAATAATAATTTTTAAAAAATAACTGCAAATTCAGGTCGCTTTGATACTCACATATTATGAGAGGGGGATGAACTAAGAATTGAAATTACTAAAGAAAGAGTTTTGTTAATTGGAAGAAGAGAAGGATTTTATAAACAATGAGTTCATTAATATTTAATATTAGGAAATAGAGGTCAGGTTTTCAAGTCAGTTTGATGATTTTTCCACTTGCAAAAGACATAGAGATAAAAGGAACACTGCTCTAATGTCCATGAAAGTTACCTTTAGTAAAGAATAAGCATTTTTTTCATGTGTCTGTTGGCTGTATGAATGTCTTCTTTTGAGAAATGTCTGTTCATATCCTTTGCCCACTTTTTGATGGAGTTGTTTGTTTTTTTCTTGTAAATTTGTTTGAGTTCTTTGTAGGTTCTGGATATTAGCCCTTTGTCAGATGAGTAGATTGCAAAAATTTTCTCCCATTCTGTAGGTTGCCTGTTCACTCTGATGGTAGTTTCTTTTGCTGTGCAGAAGCTCTTTAGTTTAATGAGATCCCATTTGTCAATTTTGGCTTTTGCTGCCGTTGCTTTTGGTGTTTTAGACATGAAATCTTTGCCCATGCCTATGTCCTGAATGGTACTACCTAGGTTTTCCTCTAGGATTTTTATGGTATTAGGTCTAACATTTAAGTCTCTAATCCATCTTGAATTAATTTTCGTATAAGGAGTAAGGAAAGGATCCAGTTTCAGCTTTCTACTTATGGCTAGCCAATTTTCCCAGAACCATTTATTAAATAGGGAATCCTTTCCCCATTTCTTGTTTCTCTCAGGTTTGTCAAAGATCAGATGGCTGTAGATGTGTGGTATTATTTCTGAGGACTCTGTTCTGTTCCATTGGTCTATATCTCCGTTTTGGTACCAGTACCATGCTGTTTTGGTTACTGTAGCCTTGTAGTATAGTTTGAAGTCAGGTAGCGTGATGCCTCCAGCTTTGTTCTTTTGACTTAGGATTGCCTTGGAGATGCGGGCTCTTTTTTGGTTCCATATGAACTTTAAAGCAGTTTTTTCCAACAGACACATGAAAAAATGCTCATCATCACTGGCCATCAGAGAAATGCAAATCAAAACCACAATGAGATACCATCTCACCCCAGTTAGAATGGCAATCATTAAAAAGTCAGGAAACAACAGGTGCTGGACAGGATGTGGAGAAATAGGAACACTTTTACACTGTTGGTGGGATTGTAAACTAGTTCAACCATTATGGAAAACAGTATGGCGATTCCTCAAGGATCTAGAACTAGATGTACCATATGACCCAGCCATCCCATTACTGGGGATATACCCAAAGGATTATAAATTATGCTGCTATAAAGACACATGCACATGTATGTTTATTGTGGCACTATTCACAATAGCAAAGACTTGGAATCAACCCAAATGTCCATCAGTGACAGATTGGATTAAGAAAATGTGGCACATATACACCATGGAATACTATGCAGCCATCAAAAAGGATGAGTTTGTGTCCTTTGTAGGGACATGGATGCAGCTGGAAACCATCATTCTTAGCAAACTATCACAAGAACAGAAAACCAAACACTGCACGTTCTCACTCATAGGTGGGAACTGAACAATGAGATCACTTGGACTCAGGAAGGGGAACATCACACACCGGGGCCTATCATGGGGAGGGGGCAGGGGGGAGGGATTGCATTGGGAGTTATACCTGATGTAAATGACGAGTTGATGGGTGCAGCACACCAACATGGCACAAGTATACATATGTAACAAACCTGCACGTTATGCACATGTACCCTACAACTTAAAGTATAATAATAATAAATAAATTAAAAAAAAAAGAATAAGAAAAAATTATTACTTGTAATAATAGACAAGTGATAAGAAGCAAATGCTTATGGATTTCTTTATTTAAAAAAGAAAAATTATACCTAGTCTCAGAGATCAACAAACACTTCTTGAAGTGGAGACTGAGAGTTACTTTAGAAAACCTGTAAGGATTAGCAGGATATTGACTAGTGAAGATGTAAAAAAAGACAAGTCCAAGGAGAAAAGCTAAAGTGATAAAACAGGATAATGAAGGAAAACAAGGAATTTACAGGACTATGCGGAAGAAAAGTGTGGGAAAACAACAAGGAAACTGAAACAATATCTATGTCTCTCAACAGATTGAAGAGAAAAGTGACTCTAGCCTGCATTGATTAACATAACTGTGATTGCTTTTGCAAACGAAGACTTGTGATTTTAGCAAAATGCTTTTAGGTCTGATTCAGTAAAGTATGCCCAAAGGAAGAGTCTACTACTATGAGGACAGATATGGCAATAACGTCAACTATATTAGAATATCTAATCATAGGAGTCCCAACCTCACCCTCTCATGGTGGTCATAAAAACAAGAATCAAACTCATCACTCATATCAGGATGCATGATGCATGCAGGGAGACAAGCCATGCGTTAAATGAAGAAACAAGCAAAAAATCCCTATATCATTACATTTAGTATACAATAAGCAAATGGCCTTCTGTTTATTAAATCAATCATGTCTCTTAACCCACTTTAAGATGAGGACATTGAGTATTAGAGTTTATATGTAATTCAATTAAGGTCACTCAACTAGTAAGTGGCAGAAATGGGACTAGAACCCAGGCCGTTTGATTTCAGCAACCATCCTCTTAAATAGGATGCTTTTTTCCATTGTATCTCAGTGAGACTTACTGTTTTGACTAACACAAACTATGTTCTCAGCTGCTTCTGTAGAGGATAAAGCACAGATAATGTCAGTGAGCTGACAAGCCATTGCAGTGATAGTGTTGTTTGCCAGGTGCTCTGACATGACCAGAATCTGGAAGAGAAAACAGGTGTCACTGACTTAGAAATGCAGTCTCAGGCTGCTGCTTCTTAACAAACTTGTCAAGATTACCTTCCTTACGCCAGCATGCTGTGTGTCCAGCCACTGAGGCAGGTCATTTTGTTCATCCGAAGAATGATCAAGCAACTAGGCTTGGGAAGCAACAAATGAAAGGAGTTTCTAAGGCCACAGAGGGGTTTCTTGCAACAGTTAAAAGCTGTCATCTGTGCAGTCACTTGGATCTACATATAATATTCCGAAAATCCAGGGGATGGAGACTTGCAGACATATAGTCTATTATCAAGACAGAGAATGTACATTTTAAAAGTATAGGCCAGGTGCAGTGGCTCATGCCTATAATCCTAGCACTTTGGGAGGCCGAGGCCGGCAGATCACCTGAGGTCGGGAGTTCAAGACCAGCCTGACCAACGTGGAGAAACCCCGTCTCTACTAAAAATACAAAATGTGCCATGCATGGTGGCACATGAATGTAATCCCAGCTACTAAGGAGTCTGAGGTGAGAGAATTGTTGGAACCCAGGAGGCGGAGGTTGCAGTGAGCAGAGATCATGCCATTTCACTCCAGCCTTGGCAACTAAGAGCAAAACTTGGTCTCGAAAAAAAAAAATTATATATATACACACACATATATATACTATATATAGTATATATACACATGTATACTATATATAGTTATATACATGTTATATATACATATGCTATATATACTATATATACATGTTATATATAACATATCTAGTATATATGTTATATACTAGTATATATGTTATATATACTAGATATGTAATATAGTATATATACTATATTATATAACATATATACTATGTTATATATAATATGTAGTGTATATGTATTCTATATAACATATGTATATATGTATATATACTATATATGTGCATGTATATATACACATACATAGTATATATGCATATACATGTTATATATAGTATGTATATATGGTATATAACACACATATACAAGTGTTATATATACATATATAATATGTATATATTTATATATAAGGTATATAACACATATATACATGTTATATATACATATGATATACTATATACATGATATATACATAGAGTATATATACTCTATACATGTTATATTTACATATATAGTATATACATATATACATACGTATATATAGCATCTATACTATATATGCATGTTATATATACATATATAGTATATATACATATATACATATGTTATACATATACATATATCATATATAGTATATATACATACCTATATGTGTATATACACATGTACATATGTTATATATACATATATAGTATATACACATATACATATGTTATATATACATATATAGTATATAGAGATATGTATACGTTATATATACCATATATAGTATACATATTCATGTTATATATATACATATATGTGTGTATATATGTATATATATTTTGATTTAACAAAGTGAAAGCCCCAGCTCTAGCAGTCTAAGGTTTTCAGCTGCTTTCTGACAAAAACTGTAAAAACTGGCAGCAGCCTGTAATCCTTGTCTCCCACATCTCAATGCAAGCCTGATTGCCCCAGGAATTCTCTTTCCTAAACCTTTTCTTTCGTTTTACTCTATATTAAAATGCTCTTGTCTTATGCACCATCTCTTTAACCGCATTATCTTTGTGTAGAGACAGGGTAATAAAAAGAGTCCTGGGTTTTAATGCCAATTCCAATATTGAAGAACTATATTATCTTGGAAATTTAGGTATTCCCAAACTGTTTTCATTTTTTCAGTTCATAGAAGATGGAATTTGAAGTACCTGATGACCAGGAACAATTTTAGCTCAGAAATTCAAATCTTCTTCTGACTACATGTAAGAAACATTGACGGAAATGGTCATTTTACAGAGGAATGTGCAGTAAGTGCGTGCCTCCAGAAACTAAACAGTCATTAACAGAGACGTGGAAGAGACATAGGTAATGTTTTAATGGCCTGAAAGATGATCCTTAAGATTATTGCAATCCTGAATTCTTTTGCTTTTAGGATTGTATAACTCAGGGTTCCCCAGAGAAACAGAACCAATAGGATATACAGAGATACAGTGAAAGGGATTTATTATGAAGGATTGAGTCATGCTACTACGAAAGCTTAGAAGTCCCACATCTGCCATCTGCAAGCTGGAGGCTCAGGAAAGCCATTTATATAGTTTCAGTCCAACCTGAAGGCATGGGAACTGTAGGAGTTGATGATTTAAGTCCTGGTCAGAATCAAGGACAGAATCAATGGGCACATAATTGTGAAAAGCCTGAGTGAAGAGTCAAACATCAGAATATTCAGACAGAATATTCAGAAAGGGTAATCAGGCCAGGTATGGTGGCTCATGCCTGCAATCCCAGCACTTTGGGCAGACGGATCACTTGCAGTCAGGAAATCGAGACCAGCCTGGCCAACATGGTGAAATCCTGTCTCTACTAAAAATACAAAAATAACAACAACAACAACAACAATAATAATAATAATAATTAGTCAGGCACGCTGGCACATGCTTGTAATCCCAGCTACTTGGGAGGCTGAGGTAGGAGAATTGCCTGAACCCAGGAGGCAGAGGTAGCAGTGAGCCAAGATTGTGCCATTTAACTCCAGCCTGGGTGATGAGAGAAAAACTCCTTCTCAAAATAAAAATAAAAATAACAATAAAATAAGGGTTATCAAAAAAAAGGACTAGAAAATCAAGAAAGGAGGAAACCATCAATTCAAAGGAGAAAAATTGAAATAAGGGAAGGCAATTTGTCAAATATTGCAGTTGGTAAAAATGGCTGGAAGCATGTATTGGATTTGACAGTAAGAATGATACCTTTGCAAAACCACGTTAGAAGAATGAGGTGAAATAGAATACAGATTGTGAACATTAATGTGAAAATTAGAAGTGATTAAGATAAACCAGCACATAAACCTATAATGTATTTTATTTTGAAATTGTACATCTTTTTTTTTCTAATCCTTTCCTTCCCCAGCCCTATCCTCTCTCTGTATAATCTTATAAAAAGGGCAGATATAAGAGAGTAAATGAACTGAATACTAAAAATAGTTGAGACTTGAATATTTTTCTGAAACCAAAGGGGCTGTTACAGAAGAAGACTGAAAATGTGGGAGAAAGGTGGGACAACTAGTACTGCAGGATTGAAATAGATTAAAAAAAAAAAGGTTATTCAGCCCAGATAGCAGTATCAAACTTGACAAGAATCAGTAACCTCTCTTTGCCTGAGAGAACAAAGACAAGAGTAAGATAAGATGTCTAATAATACAGATGAGTTTCCAGGTGCTAGTCCAGGATGTTGAAATCATACTTTTGGGATGCTTTTATTTCCTCACTGAGGTGAAATAGGAGGGTGAGAGCATCTGCTTAAAATAAGGATGGGGTCAGAGACCTGAGACAAGAAATGAAGGATTTGAAGAACTAAATGAGAAATAGGAAAGGGAACTGGCTGATAATAAGTAGAACGATTGACAAGAGCACTGATGACTCTGTTAAAATTGAAATATAAATGTATAGTGGTACCAATAAGCACAGGCACCTACATTTTCAAAAAATACCTGGCTCCCTGTGTGTAAGGCCAGAAAATGTAGAACGTTGGTTCAGTTTTGTTTTCTGTAGATACTGGGGTTAGAACTTTTGTAAAATTTATTTTGTTCTAGTTCATCCTTCTTTTCATGGCATGCTTTACCCAAATATAATCCAAAAAGATATACAAGTTGATTGTGAGCTTGAAGGAGCCCAGGATACCTCTGGGGAGGCTTGAGCTTTCCTCTAGGCTTCATCAAAGTCATTTGCTACTGTGGTCCCTAGATTTCATTCAAGAAGGCGTGAAGACCCGGTCTTCTTATTTTTCTGTCCAGAGATTCTGCAGGGTCATGTTCTAACCTGACAACATATGTAATCAAGCATTTTGACACTTTAAGTGAATTGCATAGACATGTTAATGAAAATAAGTTAAAACCTTAAGTAATTCAAGTGAGATTTTAGCTTCCAATTCTTTAGTTAATTCACGGAGAGTTTCTTCTGTAGTAACTGGTTGGTTCCTCTTTGCTCAGCTTCCTATCCATTTATTCAGTCTCCATTCAGTGAAGAGATAGGAAAGGTGTTTATTGAACATGGTTCACTTGTAAAGCATTGAGGTGTTGCTTGCAATATAATATCCCTTGCCTTCCTGGTCTTATATTCTGCAGGAGATCCAGACATTGTAGAGTTATACAATTTATTATTTAATTATAATTGTTTTATGTGTTACAAGTATAATACATAAGTTTTTTTCTTCTATTTTTACCTAATACAAATTTGTTAACATAACAGATTAAATACTAAAATTCTTTGGTGTTTAAAGAGTACATTTTTAGGCCATGTTAAAATGGAAAATTTAGTTACTCATAATAACCAATCCCTGAAGGTTCAGAAGAACCATTGATTTAATATACGTCAAATATACACATTTATTTATTAGTGCAAACATGTGAAGATATCCTTAAGCATGCACATACATGTATGTATATTTACACGTGCATAGTCCTGCATTTATATATATTGCACATACTTCCCAAGTTTATTGATTTGTATTTTTAGCAAGGTATTTTTAAAAGCAAAGTCTTTAGGAGAAAAATTCAAAAAAGAAGGCAGATATTGCTGTTAGCAAAATATTTAGCATCAACCTTCTCTTTTTTCCCTTCATGGCAACTCCTGGCTGCCATGGCAACCTTTCCGCCCTGCACACCAGAGCTTCTGGGATGAAAAGCACAAGGCCTTTGAGACTTCAAATGTCTCCTGTACAAAGCAGTCTAAAACCCTTTACCCTAGAGCCATTACCATCCCGTTTCTCAGAACGACTGGCTACACGATTTAATTTATTATGTTCTGCTTTTCTTTCCATTCAATCAATATCTCTCCAGAACAGCAAGACAGAGAAAACCTATTACATTTCCGGAGTAGGCACTCAAGAAATAGGCTTTTTAAAAATTACTTATTTGATGGGTTCCTAATATATTTCACACAGATCTGAATAAATTAGACATCTAAACTCACTAATTTCCTCTGATTGTGCTCTTATTCACTTCTTCTCCCTTGTGCTCTGGTCTAAACCATATTAACTACTGATGATCCCACAAAAGCACCATGATCACTTTTGCCTTAGGCTTTTCTTAGTCCCTTTACCAAGACTCCTTCCTGTTCCCCCAACATCCCACCTCCCCTCACCAACCTAAATAATTACTACTTGCCATTCAGGTCTAAGATTAAGGCTCCCTGTCTCAGGAAGCTGAGAACCACTAAGACAGGGCTGGGCATCACTTGTAAATGCCACCACAGTGCTGTACCCTGTGCTGGCCACTGTCATTGATCTGAGATTTCTTTTTATCTGTTTGTCTCAATCGACAACCAACTCCTCTGTTTATTGTAGCCTCAGCTGTATTCCCATGGCCTGGGTTCCAGTGATGTCATTCACAAATAATGAGCCCTCTTAAGTGCCAGCCACTTTGCTGGAGATCAGGTACAGAGGTGAACAAAACAGACACATTTTCAGCAATAACTAAGCTTATTTTATACTGGTGGGTGATGAAAAATACATATAGGCAAATTTGTGAGATCATCTCACTAATTACTATTGATAGTAATTAAATACCCTTCCTATCAATAAAATAAGAGTAATGGGATTGCATTAGTGGGGATGTGTGAGAATGCTTTTGAGAGGACGGTTAGGCAAGGTGTCTCAGTGGAGTTGATATTTCAGCTGGGACTTGAAGAAAACAGTCAGGAGGAGACCTGTAGGGGAGCACATTTCAGGCAGAGGAAACAACAACTGTAAATATTTGAAGGCAAGAAGATTTTGTACTGGGCATGTATCAAATATGATGGGATATAATCAATGAGGGAGAGTGGTATGAATCGGACTTGGGGAAACAGAGATAACATCGTGTAGAATTTGTAGGTCATGGTGACAAGTAGAAAAAATTATAAACGGGCTAAAATGTGGTCTGAAAAAAGTTAAAATTTCCTCTGTCTTCTTTTTAGACAGTGAACAAACAGACAAATCAAAAATAATATTTATTGGGAGTATACAGTATACTAGGAACTATATAAGTGCCTTTCATGTAATAGCTCATTAAATCCTATTACCAATTCTATGAAGTAGAGTTTTATGAGGAAATTAAACCACAGTCTAAGCAACTCCCTGAGAATTTATGGCTAAAGTGTGGTGTAGCCAGCATTTGGATCCTGGTAATCTGATTCCAGAACCTACCCACGGTAGCATAATTGTAGGCATTTGCTGAAGCCCACAATATAGCAAAAATACAGTCGAGGGCAATATCCTGGCCTCTGAAATTTCAATTTTATGAACTCATTATAATGGACTCTGTGGTCTCCAGTGACTGTTTATTTGGTGTCATTTTCATCATCATCCAAATTAAATATTTAATGAGCACCCGCCACTGCAAAGTGTGTGGCTTGCTTAATGTGTGGCACAATGAGGATTAAAATAAGACAAAATATTTCTGTCCAGCTGCCTTGCAGTTTTGTTGGTGAGATAAAACAACTAAGGCCTATGAACTTCCCTCAAGGAAGATAAGCTGCACAGCAAAGCAGAGGCCACCAAGGTCACCATCGACTGACTGCACTGGTCTGTAAAGCCTTGAGTAGGTCAGGAAGAAGTGAGAGAGAAGAAAAATGAAAGACTTTCCAGATGGGGGAAAAAAAGCCATATGTAAAGACATAAAAATATGTGTTGAGGAATGATGGGCTCTATGGTGTAAAATGTACTCCACATTCTAAAGAGACCTACAGACAAGCACACAACCAAACTGCCTCTGTTGACTCCTACCCTTGCGTTTCCACAATCCACACCCCTTCCCAGTCTAAGAACCCAGGTGGAAATCTGAGTTTTTGATACGAAGACCAGGAGTTCTTTTCCTTCTCCCTGCAGCAAAGAAGGGAAGGAGGATTCTTGCCCTCTTCATTTACAGTACAAGAGAAGGAGACTCCAACATAATCCCTCCTAAAAGAGGGATGTGCTAAGAAGTTACAGACATCTCCTCACCAGTTGAGTTTTTTGCTTAGTTTGCAGACTTGCTCACCCATCTAAAAAAGATAATTGGGAAAAATAGCAGAGCAGATAGAGTACTCTTGGAAGGAACACCGTGTGAGCACACTCTGAGCTGTCAAGAATGGTTTTCCATGTTTCAGTGACTGCAGCTAAGCGTGGGACATCTTGCCAATGCTTTGCTTTGTTTTGCTTTTCCCGGAAGGAGTTTGTGATGACATCTAAGCACTTACCTTTAAACGGAAGATGATCTCTTTTTTAAAAAAGTAACTCTCATATTAAATAAGTGAATAAATCAAGTTTAATAAATCAAAAGCACTTTCACTACAACTGGCCAAAACTGGCAAGGCCATTAACATCATTAAAACTGATCTAAATCAATTATACACAAACTAAAATAGAAAAATTCAAGTTCAGGCCACTTTTCCTTCAAGTTAGCAAATAAGATGTGTTTCCCAGGAAATTTTGATTCCTGCTACTTTGACAATGTAGGCTGCATAATGAAAATTAATAGCTCCATGGGAAATAATGGAGTGAAACACTTACAAGAAGATATTAAAAATATAAAATAAATCCCAAAGAGTTTGCTGTATGCACTAAGCATTTTAACAGCACCCAGTAGGCATAACCACTAAGATTTTTGCTTGCAAAGCTTCTGTTGGAGGAGCCAGACCCATCTTTCTGCCAATCTCCTTCACTCAAGGTTAGCAATCATAGCAAAGCAGTGTCAGAGTTTCCTTTTGTGTTGCTAAGAATTATATCGCTGATTAGGCAACCACCATTACTCTGGCTACCTTTACAATAATTTAATTTATTGTATTTTATTTTTACCGAGCTCGGGTAAAAGATAAAAATATGCAGAGAGCTAGAAAGCTCCTAAAGTCAGCGTATTGTTGGGACTGAAAGTCTAATTGGCCAGGATGCTTGCCGCTTCCCACTAGCAGCTGGGCTGGACTAGAACAGGCTCTGCCTGCCTTTTTGCCCCAGTGATCTCATCAACCCCCCATGCAGCTGTGGCTGTGTTCTAATGCCTCCTCTGGCAGATGGGAAATGGCATTTCAGGGAGTGCCTGGCATATTACATGGTGATCTTCTTTGGTGAAAAAGGTCATATATATTAAAAAGATGGCACCCCTGGGTTATTGAAATTTTCTATTACTTATATGAGACATTTTTCTTTATTCTTTGTTTTCTGCCATTGCTTTCTAAGGCCTCCAGGTGGCACATTAAATCAAAAACTTTCCTTCTTTACAATTGAGGGGCACTGTGGTATAATGATATCTGCATCAATTGCTTCTTACCCCTAAAATAATCTCTCTGCAACATTTGTTCCCCACCCCCCACATTTCTATATTTATTTAAAATTTAACTTTTCATGTAAGTGCAATATAAAATATTGTGTGCCATTTGTTTACTATTTAAGAATGATCTTAAGTTGTAAAACCTCACATCAGATCAACTAAATATGTATAGAATCTCAGCACAGGGAACTGGAAAGGTTTCCCCATGAGAGACAGCAAGAAAGAAGGGAAGCGGTGCTTAATGGAAGATAGTAGAACTTGATGGACATTTTACTTAATTAGATGTGTGACCTTGAGCCATTTCTTAACCACTGCTTAACCTTTCTGAGCCTGAAACTCCTCATTTGAAAAGTAAGAAAATTTAAGTCCTTTCTACCATTGTGCTTCTTTCTTAGGAGTTACTATATCAAGTAGATGAATATTGATGAATATTCAATATTTAATTTTACTTAAAATTTAATTTTACTTAAAATTCAGATAGACAAGATATCTTATGCTAAAAGAATATGTTAATTACCTTAGTTTTCAATTCTAATATGGAAGCTGTTACTTCTCGTAATACATTCTAGTTCCAAACCAGTCAGACCACCACTAGTGGATTGTTGTGGTCCTAAAAATTATTCCCTATGATGCTGTTGCAATATGGCCTACAAATGGACCTTCAAAACGACCATAATAGAAAGAATAAAACCCAGAAATATGTAAAAATTAATATTTTGGGGCTTGTTTTTTTGACATGTTTGAACTCAAATTCTTGCATTAAATTTATGGCCTATAAATTTCAAGGTCAAAGATAGGTATGACAAATGTATGGTTTGTCAGTATTAGTATGACATGAAATTTTCTTAAAACATGAAAATGTATTTTCTTGAAACATAAAACTTTATTGTTAAAGTATGCTTTCACTTTTGGTATTTTTCTTAAAACATAAAAACTTTAGGTCACTGATCTAATAATAATTTTTAAGGAAATATAGAAAAGATTAAATGTTTTACTAAGTTTAATTTCCATTTAGATATTATAGCAAATGTGAAAATTCATGTTATTCTTCCATTAGATAACACAGAATTAATATTTTGATAATAAATCTAAGATCATATGCAAACTACATTTTATGCTTTGAATTAGGTGATCCATGATTGCTACATTACGTATCAAAGTAATGGGTAGGCACAGTTTAAATATACTTCAGCCTCCTACAAAAAATAAAATATTCAGTTATATCATTTATTAAAGGTGCTGTTTTGCTGTATATCATTCCAACAAGAACATTTGCATGGGATTTGTTTACTAATTTTATTTCTAGTCGAGCTTGATTATCACATTGGAATTTTAACTGAATTTTGAAGTCCCTAATGATTTATTTGTGATGCTTACATTTTAACCATTAGAACATATTTTATAAATGTAAGTGTGTGTTTGTATAAAATATGCATATCTATATATGTACTATATATATACAACTAAACATACCTTTTTCAAATACTTAAAAAATTTATGGATTTAGCTAAAGACTTAACTTCAATCCTTCTCTACTTCTACTCTTCTTAAAGAAAAATTACCTTTCTATGTTGATAGAAATAACTTCTATATGTCTTGGTCAAAAATAATCCAAAATGATAACTCAATGTCAGGGTGCCACTGAGAGCATCTTCATTTCTCCACTGATTTGGAATGATATCCTAATAATAGAAAAGCTTTCATAGATATGTTGATCTTTTTCCAGGTTCTCTATTGCATTAATAAGATTATTTGTCTAACCCTTAACTAATGCCCCGCTGCCTGAACCATTATAGGTTTACAGATGGCCTTAATCAGGTGAGACCAACATTATTGTTACTATTCTTCTTCCTACCTCCTTCTTATTAGAATTCAAATATTTCTTCTCTATTTGTGCCTTTATTCTTCTCTATGAATTTTAGTATCATTGTATGACATCCTATGATTCAAAAGTTTTCAGGCTTTTAATGTATTTTAATTGAAATTATACACTAATTTGAAATGATTTATTATCTTTATGATATTGAACCTTCGCACCCAAAACTAATACAAGTCTACAATTTGTCATCTGATTGGTTAGATTGCGATAAAAATCCAAACTAATATGATAAATAAAAGTTTTTCTTAATGTATTTGTTAGTGTAACCTAACCAGACCCAACTAATTTTTGTGACAAAGCATGATTTGATGTGATTTGAGTTGATTTGGAGATCTTACATATCCTTTTTGCTGTGAATGTTGCAATATTTAGCTACAGAAATATTACTATACTAGAGTACAAAATTATACTCCAAATTCAAAGGGAGTGCTGCATGTTTTACAATGCATTTATTTAATTGAGTGTTTAATTGCAATTTCATATAAAGCAGACAAATTATAACTATAGAGCTTTATAAATTACAACAACATGAACTCACCTAAAATCACCATATTGGTTAATAATGGAAGATTATTAAAGGCGCCCAGAAAACTTTCTAGTATCTCCTCCCAAAGGAAACACTATACTGACTCCTAACACTAAACAATAGTTTTTCTGTTTTTAAACTCTCGAAAAATGTAATTGTGTAATGTGTTAATGTAACAATAGAGAGAACTAGATGTGGGGTAAATGGGAATTATATGTTGCCATAGTCTGTAAATAGAAAACTATACTAAAATTAAAAATTTACTAACAACGTTTCTTAGGTCCGATTTCTTTCACTCAGCATTGTTATGTTTGTAAGATTTATCTAAGTTGTATATAATACTATGTCATTTATTTACATTTAACAGCATCACATTGTATTAATATATAGCAAATTATTTATCAAATCTCCTGGTAATAAGGTTTGTGTTGCTTTCAGTGTTTTTGTTTGCTTGCTTTTGCTATTGTGAATAATGTTACTGTAAACAATTTGCATGTCTTTGTTGCATATATCTACACATATTCATTGAAGAAGACTTCTGGTCATAGAGACTAAATTGTAGGAAAGGTTTTAATCACAAATTTAATTTTCTGTGTAATGTTTAGGACAATATAGACTTTCTATTTTTTTTTGTATTTAAGCTTTTGAAAATTATATTTTGGTAGAAATTACTCCTTCACCGAATATTTCTGATATACTGAGACAAACATCATGTTCACATGTTATCTTTTTTATGTTTGTAGTATCTGAAGTGATATATGCTATTTCATTCTTAATATTGTTTATTTATGACTTATTTTTCTTCATCACCCTTAATCTGTCTTGCCTGGGCTTTATAAATTTTGACATCTTTATAAAAAGAATTCATGTTGGATTTTGTCTTCTCTATTGCATAATTGTTTTGTTTTTTTTTAACTATTTCTATGTTTATCATTTCTTTGATTTTGCTTTCTTTAAATTAATTTGCTGAGCTTTCTGGTTAGTTTTTGTAGTTGATATTTTGATCATTAAACTTGAGTGTTTATGCTTTTTAAAAACATGCTTGTAATGCTATAAGCATCATTATGAATAAAGCTATAGATAGTCCTCTAGGTTTTGATTCAGTACATTTTCACTAGCATTTAGTTTCAAATATTTTGAAAATGTTTGTGTAATTTCTTTTTTGACCTATTGACTATTTACATATATACTTTTTCTCAAATATTTGGGAATTTAGTAGAGTTTATTTTTTAATTTCTAGATCATTTTCATTTATTTTGGACTATGTTGTAATTTTTATTCTTTGCAATGTTTTGAGATTCACTTTAGGATAAAGTCAATTTTTATAAATGTTCCAAGTTAACTTGAAGAGAATGTGACTTTTTCATTTGTTAGCTATAGCATGTTGTATATGTCAATTGGATCAGTTGAGTTTGTTTCGTTCAAGTCTCCTATATCCTTACTGAATATTTGCCTATTAATTTTTTCTTTATTTCTTATTTTTATTTCAATAGGTTTTGAGAGAACAGTAGGTATTTGGTTGCATGAATAAGTTTTATCATGTTGATTTCTGAGATTTTGGTGCATTCATCACCCGAGCAGTGTACACTGGACACAATGTGTAGCTGTTTATCCCCCACCTCCCTTTCCCCTGAGTCCCCAAAGTCCATTGTATCATTCTTATGCCTTTGCATTATCATAGTGCATTAGCTGCCACTTATGAGTGAGAATTACAATATTTGGTTTTCCATTCCTGAGTTACTTCACTTAGAATAATGGTCTCCAATTCCATCCAGGTTGCTGCAAATGCCATTATTTTGTCCCTTTTTATGGCTGAGTAGTATTCCATGATGTGTGTGTGTGTGTGTGTGTATTTATCCACTTGTTGTTTGGCCTGGTTTCATGTTTTTGCAATTGTGAATTGTGCTGCTATAAATATGCATGTGCAAGTATCTTCTTTGTATAATGACTTACTTTCCTCTGGATAGATACCCAGTAGTGGCATTGCTAGATCTACTGGTAGTTCTATTTTTAGTTCTTTACAGAAACTCCACACTGTTTTACACCGTGTTTGTACTAGTTTAAATTCCCACCAGCAGTGTAAAAGTGTTCCTTTTTCACCACATCCATGCTAGCATCTATTATTATTGTTTGATTTTCCGATAATGACCATTCTTGCAGAAGTAAGGTGATATTGCATCTGGTTTTGATTTGCATTTCTCTGATCATTATTGATGTTGAGTATTTTTTGATATTTTTGTTGGCCATTTGTATGTCTTCTTTTGAGAATTGTCTATTCATGTCCTTAGCCCACTTTTTGATGGGATTGTTTGTTTTTTTCTTGCTGATTTCTTTGAGTTTCTTGTAGATTCTGGATATTAGTCTTTTGTCAAATGGATAGATTGTGGAGATTTCCTTCCACTCTGTGGGTTTTTTTCCACTCTGTGGGATTGCAGAGCTTTTCTCCCACTCTGTGGGTTGTTCATTTACTCTGCTGATTGTTTCTTTTGATGTGCAGAAACTTTTAGTTTAATTAAGTCCCAAGTATTTATCTTTGTTTTTGTTGCATTTGCTTTTGGGTTCTTGCTCATGAAGTCTTTCCCTACGCCAATGTCTAGAAGGATTTTTCCAGTGTTATCTTCTATTATTTCTATGTTTTCAGGTCTTCGACTTAAGGCCTTGATCCACCTTGAGTTGATTTTTGTATAAGGTGAGAGATGAGGATGCAGTTTCATTCTTCTGCACGTGGCTTGCCCATTATCCTAACACCATTTGTTGAACAGGGTGTCCTTTCCCCACTTTATGTTTTTGTTTGCTTTGTCAAAGATCACTTGGTTGTTAGTATTTGATTTTATTTCTGGGCTCTCTATTCTCTCTCTTTTTTTTTTTTTTGAGATGGAGTCTCACTCTGTTGCCCAGGCTAGAGTGCAGTGGCACAATCTCGACTCACTGCAAACTCCGCCTCCTGGGCTTACGCCATTCTCCTGCCTCAGCCTCCTGAGTAGCTGGGACTACAGGCGCCCGCCACCACGCCCAGCTAATATTTTGTATTTTTAGTAGAGATGGGGTTTTACCATGTTAGCCAGGATGGTCTTGATCTCCTGACCTTGTGATCCGCCCGCCTTGGCCTCCCAAAGTTCTGGGATTACAGGCATGAGCCACCGCGCCCAGCCTCTGGGTTCTCTATTCTATTCCATTTATCTATATGCCTATATACCAGTACCACACTGTTTTGGTGACTATGGCCTTACAGTATAGTTTGAAGTCAGGTAATGTGATGCCTCCAGATTTCTTCTTTATGCGTAGTCTTTCTTTGGCTATGTGCTCTTCTTTTTGCTTCCATATGAATTTTAGGATTTTTTTTTTTTTTTTTTTTTTTTTTTAGTTCTGTGAAGAATGACAGTATTTTGATGGAAACTGCATTTGTAGATTGCTTTTGGCAGTATGGTCATTTTCACAGTATTGATTCTACCCATCCACAAGCACAGGATGTGTTTTCATTTGTTTCTGTCATCTATGATTTCTTTCAACAGTGTTTTGTAGTTTTCCTTGTAGAGGTCTTTCACCTCCTTGGTTAGGTATATTCTTAAGTATTTTATTTATTTATTTAGCAGCTATTGTAAAACGGGTTATTGATTTCATTCTCAGCTTGGTTGCTGTTGGTGTATAGCAGAGCTACTGATCTGTGTATATAAATTTTGTATCCTGAAATTTGCTGAATTCATTTATCTAGGAGCTTTTTGGATAAGTCTTTAGGGTTTTCTAGGTATAAAATTATATCATCAGCAAACTGCAACATTTTTACTTCCTCTTCACCAATCTGGATGTCCTTTATTTCTTTCTCTTTTATGATTGTTCTGGCTAGGACTTCCAGTACTATGCTGAATAGAAGGGATGAGAGTGGGCATCCTTGTCATGTTTGTGTTCTCAGGGGGAAAGCTTTCAACTTTTCCCCATTCAGTACTACATTGGCTGTGAGTTTGTAATAGATAGCTTTTATTACAGTAAGGCAGGTCCCTTCTATGCCGATTTTTCTGAGGGTTTTAACCACAAAGGGATGCTGGATTTTGTCAAATGTTTTTTCTGCATCTATTGAGATGATCATGTCAGTTTTGTTTTAAATTCTGTTTATGTGGTGTATCATATTTATTGACTTGCATATGTTAAACCATCCCTGGTATGAAACCCACTTGATTGTGGTGGATTTTCTTTTTGATGTGCTGTTGGATTCTGTTAGCTAGTATTTTGTTAAGGATTTTTGCATCTATATTCATCAGGAATATTGGTCTGTAGTTTTCTTTTTTTGTTATGTCCTTTCCTGGATTTGGTATTAGAGTGATACTGGCTTCATAGAATGATTTAGGGAGAGAGGATTCTCTCCTTATCTTGTGGAGTAGTGTCAATAGGATTGTTACCAGTTCTTTCAATTGCTGAGAGAGATACATTAAAATATCCCACTAAACTTTTGGATTTTATTTTGTCAACTGTTAAAATTTAAACTGAGACTATATTTTTAGTACATAATAATTAATTAGTATAATATCTTCCTTTACTATTATAAAATATTTCCCTTTTGCTCAAATAATGCTCTATTTTTACTTACTGTCTACTTTGTCTGATATTTAAACTACAGTAGCTTTTTTCATGTGTAAATTTCCATTCAAATTTCACTTTCTATATCTTTACATATAATGTACTGCAACTGCAAGTGATTATTGTAAAATCTGGTTGGACAGTCTTTGTCTTTTAAAGTTGGAGACTGTAATGCATTTATATTAACTGTGATCAATTGAATCATTCTTTTGAAATTCTGTGTTTTCTCTCCATTCTGGCCATGCTTCAATGTGAGTTGAGCATATGTCCCGCCTCATTGACTTTACGTTTCTCCATGTGTCATTTGGCCCCTGGGATATAGGTAAAATAATTTCTGCCTCCTGTGAATCTTCTCTATAGTATTGGAATATCATTTCCAAGATAAGAGGGTCTCTCATAGCCTGAGTCCCAAAATAAGAGGACAAGAGGAATACACCAGAACCCACCTGACAGCCTGGAGCTGAGCTGTCAAAAATCTACTCCTTGGCTGCTAGAAAGCAGTGTAGCAACAAAACAAAACAAAACAAAAAATATTTTGCAAGTCACAGAGGCATTTAGGCTGTATTAATATGAGTGTAATCTAATGAAGGCCAATAAATATAGAAAATAATTCCAGAACTGTTGTGTTGCTATAAAAAAACGTAAAATATGCATCATTAGCTTCTGGGTGGGGAAAATTCTTACAGGTGACTGAAAAATAAATGGTAACCCACATTATACAGTGTCATACCATTTGGTAAGATTATCACTTGTGATAACTTGAAAATCAGGGAAGTTACTTAATAAACAACTTTGCCTAATTGCTGGCAATTCAGAATGTTATTAGCTTTAGTTGATTGTTTTCACTGCATTTCTTAAGTTATTTTAAGATAGAAATGAGCTTAAAAAAATTGGTATGTTTACCAGCAGGAATGAAAAAAAATTTAAAAAGAGAGAGAATCCAGACATGTTTTATCTCATAGGGTTAAAATGTAACAAGTTACTCATCTCTGTTTAACAGCCAGTAGTGAGATCAATCTAGAACCTGTCTTTGGGATCAGATAAACTTGATAGATTTTTACACTCCAGCTCAGCCACTTACTAACCATATGATGTGTTGTAACAGTTTTAAAAGTTGGTTTCTGCCCTGATTGCAACAATCGCAAAATGTCAACAACTTAAAAGAATAAAGTTGTGTGTGTGTGTGTGTGTGTTTTGTTTTGTTTTTTTTTCTTAGTTATACCACACATCCAAAATGGGTGAGTTAGGAGTTCTATTTATTATTCAGAGTCCTGGTAACTCAGGATTCTGGACTGATAATCTGGTAGGGCTTCATGGGAGCACTAAATTTTGAGTAGGAATGTTAGTACCAGCTACAGGAACATAGAATCCACTGTGCTAATATATGTGTATAATTTATCTTTATATTTTACTTAATATTTATTCAACCTTGGGTAATTTTGTTGATCATTCTTTAAACTCTTCCAATACTTCTAATGGTGATGTAGGCACCAGGAGTTGTAGTAGATACTAAAGGAATGACAAGTGAGACAGACATGGTCCCTGGCCTCAGTCAGTCTATGATCTCTAGAGATCTATTACAACAGCATGAACCACAGTCTGGATAAGTGCCACCAAAACTTATGGAGAGTCAAACCTGCTCCAGAATATTTGGCTAGAGAGGGGCTTATTTACCCGTAATGGTGGTGTTTGCTTTTCATTTTCTTTTGATAGATTATTATTTTTTAAATTTTATGATAACTCCATCTCTTCAATTTACTCTTAAGTGAAAGCTCTGGACTATAATAACAACTAACATTTATAGAGCTTTACACATGTGCCCAGCATGTGCCTCTTCTAGATGATCTCACTTAACCCTAACAAAGAGGTTTTGAGGTAGATATTAATATCTTACACTGAGGAAATCGGGGGAGGAAAAAGTCAAAAAAATTACCCAAGTTTGCAAAGCTGAAATGTAGTTCAGCTGGTACTTGAAACAAAGCAGATTTAATATAAAGCTATTCTTTGACCACTTTGCTATGTTGCTTTTTTGAATTCCAGAGAGCTAATTTCTAGTTCAATTTTTAAATCAGCCATCCTTTCAAGGATTCTAACTTCTCATTTGTCCTTCAAATTCTAAAATTCTAGGATTCTCTCTTAAAACAAATTCTCACATTGCTATATATTTTAAATGTAACTGGGGTCCACAGCTCTAGTAGAGAACATATTTTTAATTGAAGAGTCTTTCTCTTTCTGTCTTTTAAATATTATTTGTTTTTTCCTTAGGTTTCTACAGAAGAAGGCTTGAATCTGGCCCAAGAATATAATTGTGGTTTTTTTGAGACCTCCGCAGCCCTCAGATTCTGTATTGATGATGCTTTTCATGGCTTAGTGAGGGAAATTCGCAAGAAGGAGTCCATGCCATCCTTGATGGAAAAGAAACTGAAGAGGAAAGACAGCCTGTGGAAGAAGCTAAAAGGCTCTTTGAAGAAGAAGAGAGAAAATATGACATGATATCCCTGCTTTTGAGTTCCTCACTCTCTCTGAATTTTATTAGTTGGACAATTCCATATGTAGCATTCTGCTTCAATATTCTGTGTGTGTGTCTCTCTCTCTTTAAATATCTGCCTGTAGGTAAAAGCAAGATCTGCATAACTGTACCTCTTGAGATAGTTTTGTTTTGCCTTTAACAGTTGGATGGATTTTGTCAATCAGCTGGATATGCTGTTTAGTTTTTACAATATATTACTAAATAAAATTGACATTCCAATTGCCTCATTTCCCTTTAAAGAGTCTAGCTTCATTTGGTATGCTGTCTGGTTATAAAGGAAATATGCAAAATTGCAGCTAGAATGATAAAAGGCTCAGGGGATCTGCCTTTGCCTGATAACACTCTGGTTGTTTGCATTTCAGGAATCTCAGTAAATAATGAAGAAGCTCAGGATATAATTCAGGGCAGAAATCTGCAGCCTGGTCTTTTCTTATTGTAGAAGTCATGGTGCTTCTTCTTGAATGCTCCAGAGATAAACCTTACAGGAATTATTAATAATAGGAACTGGTTTTGGGTCATTGGAGAGCTGAAATAAAATATCTACATATTTACAGTGCTCTGCCCCAGTTAAGTTGTGGCAAAATTATCACAGTGAAGGCACTGGGCTGTGGCAAAAGGATGTTGTCTCTGTAGTGGGAAGAGAGAACCTACTATGAATTTGGTGGTTCATAAGCTCATTAAAAGACGCTTTGCTCCCCTCATTGAGAAGTCCTTCTTAGGGTTGCTTTACCCGCATCAGGACCATTTGCACGGTATGAGACTTGAGGGCTCCAGAGACCCTATGAGCTCCCTATATTGCCAAAATCTCCTCTCTTCCCTTACATGAAATGCTACCAGAGGCTTTTCTCTTGTTTGTTTTACAATGACTCATCACGTAAAATGAAATTGCCCATTCACTCATTTTTTCTCATAGTGTGAATGGGTTTATTAAATTCAAGCTCAGAAAATACACTACCAGAGAGCACAGTTCTGAATGTTTAATAGGCAAGCGTGAAGAGGAAAACCATAAAGCTAAGCATGCGATGGAATCTATCAAGCCCATCTTCATGGGTTGAGGACTGTTTTTAATCATTAATTAGGGAAAAAGAGAGATGAGGGGCATAGTTATCATTCAATATTCATTCACTTCTTCTTCATTATTCACAATGCCTCTGGTACTTGCTAAACTCTGAGAATTCAGAAATGAATCACTCAAACATGGGCCCTGTAGCTTAACATTTACCTATGAGTTTCACTCCACTGAGAGAACAATGAGATTACAAATTCTCAGACAAGAAAAAGACATTTTACATCGTGATACAGATACAGCTAAAAGAGAATTTAGGGAATATCATTTTTTAGATGCTGAACTGGAAATTAGCCTTTCACGATATTGTACTTACAGGTCCTTTTATTGCTTGAGGCCAAAGCTGTCTCTCAAACCCACTTAGACTTCACTTTTTTTCTCTTAGACCCTGGGATCAAGGACATTGTCATGTACTTATGCTAGTAACTACTGCCACTTTATCCCTAGGGTTTTACTCAAGCCACATCTTCTAAGGAGTGAGGCACAAACTAATCAAGTTTCCCCCATCTTATATTGCCACATCTTATATTGCCACTAAAACCAGATCCACTGTATTAGGAGGAAAGCCAAAAAAATAATAATAACAAACATGGAGACAACATGAAGACATTAAGATAGCAAGATTCTTTCTTACAGTCTTAGGTCATTGTTTTCTCCTTTCTTGGCCTTGGATTGTTTAATCCTTTGCTTTTGTCCCATTAAACGGGCACACTCACCTCCAGTACATTCTTTGCCTTTTGCAGCACAGGGCCCCAGAACCCTCCAAACCTGGGAAGGCCCTACGAATCCTGCCCTCCATCAGTGACTCTCCTGTTTACCAGAAGATGCGATCTAGGAAATAATACTTGGCACCTATTTTCTAATGATAAGCCTGCATTTTTGAAAACCTGTTGATTGCCTTATACATAAATGATAGTGTTTGGCACATTTTCTAGCACAATCAAATCTTCATACATTTTAACTTTCATCTTTCATTGTCAACTCTTCTGCCTTTGGCTCTAGAGTTCTATAGCTCATTTCTCCTTTCCTCTATCTCTTTCCTTATGCTTCTAGAGTCCTGGAAAATATTTATGTAGCTTAGAAATCGTCAGTGAGGCTTGGATTGGGGAACAAATACAAAGTCCAATCATTTTATTCTATAGTAGAAAGGAGTTCTATAAATTATAACCCACATGCTAAAAGAATATAAGGTAATTATCACCAGCAGAGACAGGCAGACATTGAGCATTATTTTAAACCAGTCTTTCTTTCAAAAGAATGAACCAAAAGAAAGTGTCCCATAATAAAACCTAGATATTTATGCCAAGGGCTATTGATATTGATAATTTGTGTAAGGACAAATTATCAAGATTTTGTTTCTAATCATATCCCTGAAAATGTCTTACCAGACTAAGGACATCTAAGTAATTCCAAAAACTCAGAGAACTACAGTGTGCATACGCCTTCATTGCCAAGCAAGTCTCTGAAAGCTTTTGCCCAATATGCATAAATGTTCATTGTAGGCCAATGTGTAGTCACCCCACACAATTTATCAAATAGCAATGAAATGCCTACTAGGTACCAAAAACTTTTCTGGATACTGCGTGTGTGTGTGTGTGTGTGTGTGTATTTGGTGAAAAGGTACTGGGAAATTCTGAATACAATCTCTGCCCCTCAGAAAAGTACCATTTACCTATGTTAGAGTATTTCTTTATTAATTTATCTTATAGACACACATGATTAAATAACTTTTCAGATGAGAGACAAATGGGAGCCTAAGATGTTATATTTTTTGTTCAGGAAGCACTAGTTGAACCTGCAAACTTCTGTAGAAAATATCAATGAGGAAAAAACATGGGCAGTTGGGCTGCACATCATTTGTATGATGCTCAGATGCACAAGGAACAGATAGCTGCTTTATTTCCCTATAATTCATATGTTATTTCTCATGAACCCCTGACTAATGGGGAGCTGGTGGTAGATGGGACTAAATTTTAGCTCATGCCAGTAATTTAGTGCTAATCTGAGACAATAATTTAAGGCATTTCTTTAACTAACCAACCTCTGCTGTGTGCAGTTGGGTCACTGTTTGATTATTCAAAGTTCTTCTCTGTTTATTCTCCTTTTCAAATTGCATCTGAGTATAGGAGAAAGGTGTGGCTTTAGTGACCTCATGGTAGTAGTTTCTTTCTCTTATCTTCTATGCCCTGTGGTATCCCCCGTATTTTCTGTGATCTTTTAAACTCAAGGTCTTGTCTTACTCTGTTTACTGGGCTGACTGTGAGGTATGTCAGGGGTTGGAAAGTGTGTCATGAAAAACAGCCAGTCTCTACGGGAGCCAATGATCTTGTCCCTTTTCCATGGGTCTCAAGGTCCTTTCCAACACAGTGTCTTTATTCTGACCCAGGTCCTTCTAGTCCACCTTGCCCAGCACCTCTGCCTCTCTTTTGGATCCCTGGCATGCACGAAGAGGGCACTGTGATCCCTGGGTACTGCTTCAGTGAGGCTATTCTAGCTCTCTGCACCCCCTCGGTCTAGCCCATGTGTGGATGCCCCAAGGAGTCCAGTTTATTCCTAACATTCCTTGGCAAAAGTGATATACAAGCACAGACCAATGGGAATGGAGGTTGCCTGAAAATACTGTGTGTGCTCACGGCTATGAGGAAGTTTGTCAGTAGCTCCAGTGTTCCCAAAGCAACCTCACACCATATTCAGCCTGAAAGACTTTGAGTGGTGAGTTAAGAAGAAGATTCTGGTGAGTGACCCATTTGCTTTATTTTTTTTTTTTTTAATTTTTTTAGAGACAGGGTCTTTCTCTGTTTTCCAGGCTGAAGTTCAACGGTGTGATCATAGCTCACTGCAAGCTCGAACTTTTCTTTTAAGTAATCTGACAAGATTGCTCTTCTTCTGATAAGAAACAAAACAGAATTTAGTAGTCAAAGTAGTGAAATGATGCCCTTTTTTAGGGGGCTTCTGTTCTTCCACTGAAGCACTAAATATATATAAAGATATATTTATATATCTTAAAAAACATATATATATGTGTGTGTATGTATATATATGCATATATATAATATATGCGTGTGTGTGTGTACATATATACACACACATATATATATAGAGAGAGAGAGAGAGACAATGATGGGTCAATACAACTTTCAAGATATGGAAACACATTTTAAAAATTTAAAAATATAATGATCTGGCTAGACGTGGCGGTTCACGCCTATAATCCCAGCATTTTGAGAGGCTGAGGCAGGTGGGTCACCTGAGGTCAGGAGTTCAAGACCAGCATGGCCAACATGGAGAAATCCTGTCTTTACTAAAAATACAAAAATTAGCTGTGCATGGTGGCATGCATATGTAATCCCAGCTACTTCGGGGGCTGAGACAGGGGAATCTCTTGAACCTTGGAGGAGGGGTTTGCAGCGAGCCCAGATTCTGCCACTGCACTCCAGCCTGGGTGTAACAGAGCGAGACTTCATCTTAAATAGGTAGGTAGGTAGGTAGGTAGGTAGATAGATAGATAGATAGATAGATACATAGATATAGATAGATAATAGATAGATAGATAGATAGACAGACAGACAGATAGATACATAGATAGATATAGATAGATAGATGATTGATTGATAGATAGATAGATAGATAGATAGATAGATAGATAGATAGATAGATAGATTAGATAGGCAGGGTACAGTAGCTCACGCCTGTAATGCCAGCACTTTGGGAGGCCAAGTCGGGCAGATCACCTAAGGTCAGGATTTCAAAACCAGCCTGGCTAACATGGTGAAACCCCACTTCTACTAAAAATACAAAAAATTAGCCGGGTGTTGTGGTGCGCGCCTGTAATCCCAGCTACTCAGGAGGCTGAGGAAGGAGAATCGCTTGAACTCAGGAGGCGGAGGTTGCAGTGAGCCGAGATTTTGCCGTTGCACTCCAGCTTGAGCAACAAGAGCTAAATTCTGTCTCAAACAAACAAACAAAAAGATAGATGATAGATAGATAGATAGATAGATAGATAGATAGATAGATAGATAGATAGACAGACAGACAGACAGATAGATGACAGATAGATCTCCATTGCATATGTCACACTTAAGACTAAGCCTTCTTTTGAATGTGTTTGTTCTTACTTCTCTAGTTCTTTTAATTGTGATGTTAGAGTGTCAATTTTAGATCTTTCCAGCTTTCTCTTGTGGGCATTTAGTGCTATAAATTTCCCTCTACACACTGCTTTAAATGGTATATACCCAAAGGATTATAAATCATGCTGCTATAAAGACACATGCACACGTATGTTTATTGCGGCACTATTCACAATAGCAAAGACTTGGAATCAACCCAAATGTCCATCAGTGACAGACTGGGTTAAGAAAATGTGGCACATATACACCACGGAATACTATGCAGCCATCAAAAAGGATGAGTTTGTGTCCTTTGTAGGGACATGGATGCAGCTGGAAACCATCATTCTTAGCAAACTATCACAAGAACAGAAAACCAAACACCGCATGTTCTCACTCATAGGTGGGAACTGAACAATGAGATCACTTGGACTTGGGAAGGGGAACATCACACACCAGGGCCTATCATGGGGAGGGGGGAGGGGGGAAGGATTGCATTGGGAGTTATACCTGATGTAAATGACGAGTTGATGGGTGCTGACGAGTTGGCAGCACACCAACATGGCACAAGTATACATATGTAACAAACCTGCACGTTATGCACATGTACCCTAGAACTTAAAGTATAATAATAAAAAAAAAGGGTAAAAAAAAAAAAAAAAAAAAAAAAGACTAAGCCTTCTGACCAACTTTGTGTAAAATGTCATAGCTCTTCTGATGTGAGTCTTTACATGATTTAAGACTGAGCCCTAAAACCTACCTACCTTAAATCCTCCATTTTCAGCTTGTGCTTAAACACTTCTACTTGGCCTGAAGCTTTTCTCTTAGAGTTTCTATCTGGGGTTAGATAGCAGAAGTGCAGCCATTCTTTCAGCCCACCCACCCACTATTAAATGTAAATGTTAAGAAAATAGTAAATCTAGCTATCTCATTAAAATATCAACAACATAAATATATTTGTCATAGGATCTACTTGCTATTTTTGGAAACTGAGCAAAGGGGCCTATGGTGGAAGGATCAAAGAACACATGAAATTTGAACATGAGAAAGGGAACGTAGACCATTCATCATTTTGTGGGTAATAGGTATAAATCATCTATTGTACCTAAGACTTTGGATTTATGGGATAGAACAAAGTAACCAGGGGCCACAGGATAAAAGGATTACTAAGAGGAATAAATGGATGAGGAACAACAAAGCAGGGTGGGAAGTAAGAATGTAATGCAAAACACACCTGGATTTACCATATTCTACTTTTTTCATCCATTTGCTTCAGTCTAGTTCAACCTTTAATTCCCCACGATATATGAAACCTGGTGTCTCTGCCTTCCTTCAAAAATACTTGCCCAAATTATAAATTCTTATGGACAAAAGAGTACATTAATAAATCAACATTTTAGCCCTGTAAAAAACTGGTGCATAGTTTTAATGATAATGTCAATGTGATTTGTATCCCATCCACTTTTTTAATATTCCATATAAATTAACCTTGTTTCTTAAAGAAAAAGTTAAATTACATAACAGATAAACAGTGTTTCAGGAAACCACATAAATTATTTCAACCCAGTCCTCCCATATAGAGAGAGAAACTGAGGCCCCAAGGAAGGGAAAGTCCCGAGGTATGTGAGGTCAGTCAAGCTCCTTGAAGTACACTTCACTGCCATTTAGGGACTTAATATGGCAAAATCCAGTGTAAAAATGCCGGTGATGAAAAACTCAAGGAAGAGGCAAATGGAAAGAAGACGTGACAACTTTAGGCTTGAGTGAAACTTCAGACATCAAATTTTGCTAGAATGACTTTAGATTATTATATTTTCCATTTTAGTAAAATTTTAGTAAATATAATCTCAAAAGTAGATATTTTAGTAAATTTAATCTCAAAAGAAGGAACAACCATATTTTCCTTGTGCACCTGTTATGCCATTAAGATTGTAACAATAATTTATGCTGTGAACTGTCTGTGTTGCATTGTTCAGTCTTCTCCGGAGGTGTAATTAAAGCCATATAATAAATACGTTTTAAAATATGGCTTCTGGAACAGATCCATAGTGTCTCTTTAAAATCTAAATTCCTTTAAAAATATGAGGACTGTTTGCCTTCCTTTCTAGGTAAGACAAATAAGACACTGAAAGCAATGCTATTGAAAGTCACTCCCTTCAGGGTAGTACAGTAGACAAGGGAGTGAAAGCATCAATTAAGAGAAGTTTGCCAAAGGTTTTTAATTTATTACTGGTGAGAAATGCTGTATTTACAGCAATTAGACTATACGTTTAAATGTAGAACAGGTAAAGTGAGAAATAAAAGCACTGTTAATGTGTCAGTACCCTGCAGATGTTTAGTAAGCTGAAAAACTCTATCAGTTATAGACTCAAGAGCTTTCTGTTTGCCTCGTGCCAGAATCATAGACTCTGTGACTTTGGGTCAGTCAAGTCCTTCACCTCTCTGAGCACTAAGCAGTTACTATATAAAGTGGGAATGGAATTAGGATATAGAAAGATCGACATTCCCTGAATGCTTTAGCTTGGCCTCTGGAACATATTGTATAATACACTATATATCATATCTTCTGAATTCATTAGGATTTTATAGGTTAACAATAGAAATTACTCATATCCTTTCAGTTATCAGTGGAAAGAAAGCGGACCTCTAAGGTAGTAAATGTATGGTTCAAACTAAAATGATACGTGAACCACAAATTCAGAAGTAGATAATTGGCTCACAAATCATTCAATTTATTCATGTATTCATTCAGTTACTAATATGTTGAACTCTTGTGTGCAACACACTCTACACAGCATTGTTTATTAACCCCTCAGTAATCAACACAGTGAGCCAAACCATTCATCCATATGGTGAGAAAACATTTTCTGAGAACCCATTCTGTGTCAAGGACTGCATTAAGCTTGGGGATAAAATTGTACTAAAACAGTCACGGTCCTTGCTGTCTTTGAGCTTATAGTCTAATCAGGGAAAGATGGCAATGAAATAGTTACATTTGTAATTCTAAATTTGCGACTGCAGTCAACGTAATAAAGGAGAGTTTGAGTACATAAATATTGTCCATAATAGGAGAATTTGATCTAATTGAGGAGGTCAGGGCTTCCCTAAAGATAGGAGGATTCAGTTGTCATATAAAGAATGAACAACAATTATCTAGACCAAGAGGAAAGGGAAGGTATTAAGAGGTTTCTGGCAGTAAGATCAGCATGGGCATCATCCCTGTGGCAATTGGGCGAATGGTAAGTAATGGAGAGCAATATTACAGGAAACGAAAGAAAAAAAAATCTATGAAATGATGCGACAGGAGGGAAAAGTTGGGAATGAGACCATGTGTGTCCATTTGAGTAAGAGCTGAGAGAAACCAGAGGCTGTTAAAGGAATTTAAACAGTGGGATGAAATAACAAGTATTTGCCTTTTAAAATGGTAATTCTTGCTCTGGAGAAATGATTGGAAGGAGAAAAGAGCTTGCCATAATTGTATTTTATTTATGAGCAATTATGTAATCTAATACCTATACTTTACTCAGGACTGAATAAAAATTTAAAAGAATTGGTCACTTAAGAGAAATGTGAGGCTACATTACTAGCAATGATGACCCATTCTTTCTACTTAACAACAAATTTTACAAAGCCCTTCTCCAAACAGTTCAAGTATTTTATTCAGGCCACGAAGTTATTCAGACTTCTTTAAAAGCAGTATTTCAGATGTTTGACGTAGAGTAACTTTATTTGGCAACTAAATGTAAGATGGATTGAGATGAGAAAACAGTGATAGCTAGATGTTAATTTGACAGGTACCAGCTATAACCTTGGTACGAAGATGGGCAAGTGTGGTCTAGGGTGATAGTATGGAAGTGAAGGGGAAAAATTATGTGTGTCGATTTCCCAGTTGTACCGTTTTCTCTGAGCACAAGACTGCACAGGGCATGGCTTTTGGAAAAGCCTGTTTCATGAGCTAGGGCATGACAAGATAAAAAAATCAATGTTCCTGGGGACTTATCTCCTTCCTCCATTTTGTGTGTTTTCTTCATCATTTTAATACTATTGAAGGTGCCCTTCATTTTGTTCTTTCAAAACTGCCTATAGCTTTATGCTCCTTGGTTTCAGAATGAATGGTTTTAAACAACCAAATAAGCAGTAAAATGTTACGCAAGCTACAATCTCTCTGAGCTCTGAGCTTCTCATTTCTTAATCTGTAAAATGGGAATAACAGTGAGGCCTATTTCACAAATTGGTATAAAGTATAAATGAGATTAGGCACATTAAAATACATCACAGGGTCTTATATAGTGAATAATCAATGAGTAAGTAAATGAATAAACATATTGTGTTGCGGAAGTAACACAACTGTGCTCTGGGCTTCCCCTAGAAAAGACGGGACAATCAGGCCAGGTGTGGTGGCTCATGCCTGTAATCTCAGCACTTTAGGAGGCAGAGGCAGGTGTATCACTTAAGATCAGGAGTTCGAGGCCAGCCTGGACAACATGGTGAAACCCTGTCTCTATCAAAAATACAAAAAATAGCCAGGTATGATGGTGTGTGCCTGTAATCCCACTTACTTGGGAGGCTGAGGCAGAAGAATCACTTGAACCTGGGAGGTGGAGGTTGCAGTGAGCTGAGATTGTGTCACTGCACTCCAGTCTGGATGACAAAGCAAGACTTCATTATAAATAAATAAATAAATAAGTAAATAAATAAAACAAGAAGGAAAAGATGGGACAATCTTACTATAACTCTACTGATATGTACTTTAGCAGAGAATATATGAATTCATTTAGAAAACATTTGCCTTCTATCTTCTGGAAGCTGATCAGCAGGGGGTTCTCCGATAAAACAAAACAAAGATAATTTATGACTCTTAAAATAAGGAGAGAAGAAAACTGTTATTTTTGCCTTTGCAGTCTAGAAAAAAATGTTAAAAAGGATCGTTCTCCCACTAACACTTCAGAGTACAGGAAAGAACCACTGCTAAAACCTCATGGTCAGAAAAAGGACAATAAAGTATTTGAAGATAATAAGGTACATCCTAGTCCACTGAAAGTCAGGTCATTGTCTCCTGTGTCTCATTTCTTAATCAAGTCACTGAACTTTAATAAATCAAAGCCTTCACGGAAAAGGATTTCTCCCACTGATATTATCACATCAGTATGCTTATTGAATGCCTTATAATTCAACTAATATTCAACAACACAATTTTATAATTTCCCAAATATAGAATAGCTAACAAGTTTGAAACCAAATGTTCATGTGATGCAGACAATTATATTTCAATTGATCAAAGAAATGAAGTCTAGAAAGTCTTTGATAAACACTGCTTAAATGTTTAAGCAGGCATATTTTGGAGAATATTAGATAAATCACAGCATAATTGAAAGAAAATGGATGGGAAAGGGCATCTCAATTTCAAATAAATTATATTTTACCCAAATTCCAAATTTCACTCAACTGCAAAACTAGCAAACTCATACCTTCAAAGAAAAATCTAAAGGTTCCACATTATTAAAAAGAGATAATGGGAAACAACATATTTACTTGTAGGTCAGCCTTTCCAAATGTCTATCTTAAGTATGGAAATTTAATTTACCCTGAAATATTAATTCAAGACCAATGATTTACTTTGCAAAGAGATTCTTCAATTTTATTTATATTCACTTCAGTAAATGTAGCCCTGGCCCCAACTCCACACATTTAAAAGAGTTTTCTTTTTGGAGAGACTAAAAGCCCTGAAAAGCATAAAACAAAGCCAAGGGGCAAATAGAAGAAAACACAGAAGAGAAAGAAGGTCAAAAGTTCAGAGCTGGATTAATAGCATTAATGTTAAAATCATAAGAATTGTAGAAGATCAATAAGAAGACAAATGGCTAAGGGAAAAGATAGAATGAAAGCAAAACAGCTTTATTACATATAAAGAATTATTTGTAATAGGGTAGAGGAAACAATGTTGAAGGCATAAAAAATGAATTTAAAATGGTAGAATGAAATATTATTAGTTCCTTGTTCAAAATCACTGAAAGCTTCTCATCACTGCAAAGCTTTGATGCAGATCCTAAATTTCTGCATGACCAGGCCCCTGAGTAAGTCTCTTACCTTGTCTTCTAGCCCTTTGTGTCTAATTATGAATCTCACATGGTATTTCTAAGTGAATTCAATTCAACAAACATTTTCTTTACCTTCTCTATCAATGGAAATGTTTTCAGCTTTGAGTAACAGAAAACTCAACTCAGAAGGATTTAAACCACACAAGGGCTTTGTTACTGCATATAACAAAGAGTAAAACAAGGTAGGATTGCTTCAAGGTGGCTCTGGGTTTGTTAATTCAGTATCTCGAATGTGTCTGGAAGGACTCATACTTTTGAACTTTTATTCTGCCTTTCTTAATGTTATTACAGTGATTAATTTAGACAAATAGAGATTTGTCTACTGGTTCAGACTTTTGTAAAAAGCACAGAGCCCTGTGGAAGAGAGTGGTTAGCTGATAAAATCAAAGTTGTCTTAGCAAGGAGGTGTTGGGGGACAAAAGTGTGGAGTATGTCTCTGGAGTAGGCCACAGACACAAGCTGCAATACCCTCTATATGCCAGGTATATGCCTGGTAGACCCCATGAGAAGGTAAAGACACAAATCATCATTTGAACTTCAGGGAATTGCATCTCAAATGCAAAACTTTCCCAGTTGACTTTGTGACTTTTCAAAAACAAAACTCCCAGTTCCCAAGGCAAGCTTCTTGGGAATATCAGCTATGGTGTTTTTGAATTTTATTTTTTTTTATAAGTGGGTTTTTTTTTTCCTGACACATTGTAACTGTACATATTTATGTGGGGAAATTTGATTTTTTTAAAATTTTACTTTAAGTTCTGGGATACATGAGCAGAACGTGCAGGTTTGTTAAATAGGTATACATGTGCCATGGTGGTTTGCGGCACCTATCAACCTGTCATTTAGGTTTTAAGTCCTGCATGCATGAGGTATTTGTCCTAATGCTCTCCCTCTCCTTGCCCCCGACCCTGTAACAGGCCCCAGTGTGTGATGTTCCCCTCCCTGTGTCCATGTGTTATTGTTCAGTTCCCACTTATGAGTGATGAGTGAGAACATGCAGTGTTTGATTTTGTGTTCCCGTGTTAGTTGGCTGAGAATGATGGCTTCTAGCTTCATCCATGTCCCTGCAAAGGACATAAACTCATTTCTTTTTATGGCTGCATAGTATTCCATGGTATATATGTGCCACATTTTCTTTATTCAATCTATCATTGATGGGCATTTGGCTTGGTTCCAAGTCTTTGCTATTATAAATAGTGCTGCAGTAAACATATGTGTGCATATGTCTCTGTAGTGGAATGATTTATAATCCTTTGGTATATACTTAGTAATGGGATTGCTGGATCAACTGGTATTTCTGGTTCTAGATCCTTGAGGAATCTAGCCACACTATCTTCCACAATGGTTGAACTAATTTACACTCCCACCAACAGTGTAAAAGCATTCCTGTTTCTTCACAGCCTTGCCAGCATCTGTTGCTTCCTGACATTTTAATAATCGCCATTCTAACTGTCATGAGGTAGTATCTCAGTGTGGGTTTGATTGCCATTTTTCTAATGACCAGTGATGATGAGTTTATTTATATATGTTTGTTGGCTACATAAATGTCTTCTTTTATTTTTAATTTTTTTCCTATCTGAGCTTTTTAAAAAATTATTATTATACTTTAAATTCTAGGGTACGTGTGCACAGCATGCAGGGTTGTTACATATGTATACATGTGCCATGTTGGTGTGCTGTACCTGTTAACTCATCATTTACATTAGGAATATCTCCTAATGCTATCCCTCCAAACTCCCTCCACCCCACAACAGGCCCCGGTGTGTGATGTTCCCCACCCTGTGTCCAAGTATCCTCATTATTCAATTCCCACCTATGGGTGAGAACATGTGGTGTTTGGTTTTCTGTCCTTTCGGTATTTTGCTCAGAATGATGTTTTCTAGCTTCATCCATGTCCCTACAAAGGACATGAACTCATCCTCTTTTATGGCTGCATAGTATTCCACAGTGTATATATGCCACATTTTCTTAATCCAGTCTATCATTGATGGACATTTGGGTTGGTTCCAAGTCTTTGCTATTGTGAATAGTGCCACAAAAAACCCACGTGTGCATGTGTCTTTATAGCAGCATCATTTATAATCCTTTGGGTATGCCCAGTAATGGGATGACTGGGTCAAATGTTATTTCTAGTTCTAGATCCTTGAGGAATCGCCACACTGTCTTCCACAATGGTTGAACTAGTTTACAGTCCCACCAACAGTGTAAAAGTGTTCCTATTTCTCCACATCCTCTCTAGCACCTGTTGTTTCCTGACTTTTTAATGATTGCCATTCTAACTGATGTGAGATGGTATCTCATTGTGGTTTTGATTTGCATTTCTCTGATGGCCAGTGATGATGAGCATTTTTTCATGTGTCTGTTGGATGCATAAATGTTTTCTTTTGAGAACTGTCTGGTCATATCCTTTGCCCACTTTTTGATGGGGTTGTTTGATTTTTTCTTGTAAACTTGTTTAAATGCTTTGTAGATTCTGGATAGTAGCCCTTTGTCAGATGGGTAGATTGCATAAATTTTCTCCTATTCTGTAAGCTGCCTGTTCACTCTGATGGTAGTTTCTTTTACTGTGCAGAAATTCTTTAGTTTAATTAGATCCCATTTGTCAATTTTGGCTTTTGTTGCCATTGCTTTTGGTGTTTTAGCCAAGAAGTCCTTGCCCATGCCTATGCCCTGAATGGTATTGCCTAGGTTTTCTTCTAGGGTTTTTATGGTTTTAGGTCTAACATTTAAGTCTTTAATCCACCTTGAATTAGTTTTTGTATAAGGTGTAAGGAAGGGATCCAGTTACAGCTTTCTACATATGGCCAGCCAGTTTTCCCAGCACCATTTATTAAATATGGAATCCTTTCCCCATTGCTTGTTTTTGTCAGGTTTGTCAAAGATCAGATGGTTGCAGATGTGTGGTATTATTTCCGAGGGCTCTACTCTGTTTCCTTGGTCTATCTCTCTGTTTTGGTACCAGCACCATGCTGTTTGTTACTGTAGCTTTGTAGTATAGTTTAAAGTCAGGTAGCGTGATGCCTCCAGCTTTGTTTTTTGGCTTAGGATTGTCTTGGCAATGTGGGCTCTTTTTGGTTCCATATGAACTTTAAAGTAGTTTTTCCAGTTCTGTGAAGAAAGTCATTGGTAGCTTGATGGGGATGGCACTGAATCTATAAATTAATTTGGGCAGTATGGCCATTTTCACAATATTGATTCTTCCTATCCATGAGCATGGAACGTTCTTCCATTTGTTTGTGTCCTCTTTTATTTCGATTTGTTTGTGTCCTCTCATTTCCTTGAGCAGTGGTTTGTAGTTCTCCTTGAAGAAGCCCTTCACATCCCATGTGAATTATATTCCTAGGTATTTTATTCTCTTTGTAGCAATTGTGAATGGGAGTTCACTCATGATTTGGCTCTCTGCTTGTCTACTATTGATGAAGAGAAATGCTTGTGATTTTTGCACATCGATTTTGTATCCTGAGACATTGCTGAAATTTCTTATCAGCTTAAGGAGTTTTGGGGCTGAGACGATGGGGTTTTCTAAATATACAATCATGTCAACTGCAAACAGAGACAATTTGACTTCCTGTCTTCCCATTTGAACTCTTTCTTTCTTTCTCTTGCCTGATTGTCCTTGCCAGAACTTCCAATACTATGTTGAATAGGAGTGGTGAGAGAGGGCATCCTTGTCTTGTGCTAGTTTTCAAAGGGAATGCTTTCAGCTTTTGCCCATTCAGTATGATATTGGCTATGCATCTGTCATAAATAGCTCTTATTATTTTGAGATATATTCCATAAATACCTAGTTATTGAGAGTTTTTAGCATGAAGGGATGTTGAATTTTATTGAAGGCCTTTTCTGCATCTGTTGAAATAATCATGTGGTTTTTGTCATTGGTTCTGTTTATGTGATGGATTATGTTTATTGATTTGTATATGTTGAATCAGCCTTGCATCCCAGGGATAAAGTTGACTTGATAATGGTGAATAAGCTTTGTGAATTTTATTTCTTATCTCTTCATGGATCCAGAACAACAGTGAACTCCTCTACCATTCAGAAAATTACCTATAAATGAACTAAATATTCTATGTGCTGCTAAAATACAGAAGAAACAAGTGAGGTCTATCTGTACACACCATTGTTTTCATACATAAAAAATATTGTTTTAATATTTTCTGGTCCCCAATTTTCCAATTAGTCTGTATCTATATGTTCTATATAATCTGAAGTTGCTAATTTTTTGGTTTTTTTTAAGTTTATGTGGGTACACAGTAGGTGTACGTATTTATGGGGTACATGAGATGTCTTGATACAGACATGCAGTGTGAAACTAGCTCATCATGGAGAATGGGGTATCTGTCTTTCAAGCATCTACCTTTTGAGTTACAAACAATCCAATAGCATTCTTAAGTTATTTTAAAATATGCCATTAGTTATTATTGACCATAGTCATTCTATTATGCTGTCAAATAGGAGGTCTTATTTAGTCTATTTTTGTTACCCTTTAGCCATACCTATCTCCCTCACAACTACCCACTACCCTTCCTAGCCTCTGGTAACCATTCTTGCACTCTCTATGTCCATGAGTTCAATGGATTGGATTTTTACAGACCACAATGAAGTGAGAACATGTGATGTTTGTCTTTCTGTGTGTGGTTTGTTTCACTTAATGATCTCCGGTTCCATTCATGTTGTTGCAAATGACTGGATCTCCTTCATTTTATGGCTGAATAGTACACCGTTGTGTATATGTACCACATTTTATTTATTCATTCATCCCATGGATACTTAGGTTGCTCCCAAAGCTTACCTATTGCTATCAGTGCTGCAACAGACATAGGAGTGCAGATATCTCTTAGATATACTGATTTCCTTTAAGTATTTAAATAGACTTTTCTCAAAAAAAGGCATACAAATGGCAAACAGGTATATGAAAAGGTGGTCAACATCATTGATCATCAAAGCAATACAAATCAAAACTACAATGAGTTATTATCTCATCCCAGTTAAAATAGTTTATATCTAAAAGGCAATAATTTAAACTTTTGATATCAAGAAAGTAAGATGTTAATTACTTTGCAAAGAGAAAGACGTATATGACAGTACTGATATATCTAATTACATAGTAGATATGTTCCTGAAAAGTGACATGCATAAATTTATTTTTTAAAATTTGCAGAATGAAAAATGTCCTTCAAAGTATTGTGTGTGTGTAAAATGTTCATGTATGTATATAAATTATGTATAGTTAATGTAATGTATCTACAATTTAATGTCTTTCCTTTTTCACTCAATTCTTTATAAATATGATTCTTAATGACTACAGAATAGTCTATCATATGTATGTATTATATATTACTTGATCATTCATCTAATTTTGGACATTTAATTTGTTTCTGGGTTTTCAATATTAGGAATACCACAGGAATGACATATTTATACACAATTTTTTTGCTACCTTTCAAATTATTTCCTTAAGATTTTAGGACAAATTATTAAAAGTGTCAAATTTTTTTTCAGGAAGGTTATAGTAATTTATACTCCCCAAAAGGTGCTATGAATAATGATGTTTCATCTGTAACCACAGCTAGAACTTGTTACAGGACAAGATATAAAACATCACTAATTTTTAAAAGATTTACTTTTCTTATCATTCTAGTGTCAGATAGGGGAGTTTTTTATTCTTTTCTCTCTTTGTTCAAAAGTCCATTGTCACTGAAAAATTAATCTCCCTAAATTTCTAAGACCAGTGGGATTGTTCAGGACTGATGTTCACACAAATAGAGACATAGACTTATACACACCCCTGCTTTTTGCCTGAATCTTCTCCTGTTCTCAGGTTAAATCTCTCCTAACTCTTCACTCTCATCACCAGGCATTCCCTCTCTAGTAGGTCAGGCTTCAGCTGACTCCAGTCTTAATGGAAAGTTTATCTCTACGATATTCAGGCTATACTGCCCAGATGTTCCACAGACTGCCTTGTCTGAGATCTCACACTGAGGAAAACTTTGAGTCTTCAAAATAATCCATATGTTACAATTAATAATGGCAATGCAAATCATAAAATTAAGCTAGCTAACATAGTAGAGATCCAAAGTCTATCTATAAACTTTCCATCTTCTAGCCAGTGTATCTGCATCTGCATCCCCTTTTCACTGTCTCCATCCACATTTCTTCCTGCTTCTTTGTTGTTCACTCTTACTGTACTTTCTGCCTTGTGATAGCCTTGAATCCCAAACTCCTAACCTAGTTCTTAATTACAATATAGATTAGATATCTGTGTCTGGTCACCTGAACAGCACCTTAGGGACTGGCACACAATGACTGTTCTTTGAAATTTAAGCAAAAAAAAAAAAATCCTTTTAATTGTAAAATCAATATGTATTTATTACAGAAAAATTATAAAACAATTTTTTTAAAGAAGTCATCTATAATCCTTATTATCACAAACAACTACAATTAACACTTTGGTGTATGACCTTTCAAGTCTACATTTGGTAAATTTTTAAATGATTTCTTTATAAAAAGAAAATTGTACTCACGATAGTCTTTTGTGAGTTCCTTGTTTTCTCTGATATATATCATACATTTGTTTCAGTATATATTCTTAAATTTCTACAGTATCCATTTGAATAACTGGAATATATTAATGGCTTACCAGTATCCCATCATTTGGATGTAATATAATTTATCCAAACCAGTTTTCTGTTGTGGAGACCTAGTCATGTTTCAACATTTTATGATTACAAATAAAGTTACAGTGAATAAAGCTGCCATTTCCAACAGACAGGCATTGATGACTGATGAAGAGAGCTTTGGGGGTTCTCAGGATACATAAACTCTCACCATGGCCCTGTCACTCTCCACACGCACAGCTGTAAAAAGCCATGGAACCTCAGTGGTCCTCAGCTTTCCTATCTACCAAACAAAATGTGTGACTCAATGCTCTCTTAGTTACCTTTAGTGTAAAGATGAAGACTTGACATTGGGCAAATCACTTATTTATATGCTTTGCAAGTCTTCAGTTAATCCTGCCTGCTAGACTCTGTGCACTCCTAGCTACCTATGCTTCTCACTAAAGTGCTTGTATTAGTTTCCTGTGGCCACTAATTTGTTGTAACAAGTAACAACAAACTCAGTGGCTTAAAATAACAGAAATTTATTCTCATACAGTTCTGGAGCCTGTAAATTGGAAATTAAGGTGTCAGCAGAGACTTGCTCTCTCCAAAGTTTCCTGGGGAGAACTCATGGCCTCTTCCAGTTTCTCCTGGCTCCAGGAATTCTTTGGCTTGTCACATTACTCCAGTCTCTGCCTCAATAGGCAAATTGCTTTCTTTTCTTCATCTCAAAACTCCCTGTGCCTCTGTTGTACAAGTTTGCATGTTATTGGCGTTAGGGTCAACCTGGATCATCCAAGGTAAGATCTTACTCTCAAGATCCTCATCTTAATCACATCTTTTACTATATACAATGTTATTGACTGAATATTTGTGCCACCCTACCTGCAGAAGTCATTTGTTGAAACCCTGATACTCACTGTGAAGGTATTAGAAGATGGAGTCTTCAGAAGGTAATTAGGTCATTAGGATAGAGGCATCATGAATGAGATTAGTGCCTGGCTTAGTCTGTTCAAGCTGCTATAACAAAATACATAGATTAGGTAACTTTTAAACAACAGAAATTGACATCTCACAGTTCTGGAGGATAAGAAGTCCAACAGCACGGCTCCAGCAGACTCAGTGTCTGGTGGGAGCCTGTTTCTTTGCAGATGGTATCTTTTAACTGCATCTTCACATCTTCACATGGTGGAAGAAGTGAGGCAAGTTTTTGGGCTTTTTTTTTTTTTTTTAATAAGCCACAAATCCCATTCATGAGGGCTTCACAAACATTCAGACCATACCAGTGTTCTTATAAAAAGAGACACAAAAGCTGGCTTTTGCTTGTTCTGTTCTCCGCCATGTGAAGATACAACAAGAGGATGGCTTTCTGCAAACCAGTAAGAGTGCCCTCATCAGACGTGGTTCTGCATGCAATTTGATCTGGGACTTTCTAGTCCCCAGACTTGTGTGAAATGAATTTCTATTGTTTAAGCCACCCAGTCTATGGTATTCTGTTACAGCAACCCAAATGAAGACATACAGAAATATTTACTCTTGCAATAAGATAATATTCAGGGGTTCTGAAGATTAGGGCATGCACATATCTTTTGCAGGGCTATCATTTGGCCCAATGCCGTACTCAATATGTATTCTTTCTTTCTGAGATGTGCTCCATGTTTGAGAGCAACTGCAAACATTCAGGCTCTACCAAAAATAACCCTCGCAGCAATCAGAAAGTTGTCATTCTTCAAGGTAAATGATTTATTTCATTAAAAGTTTGCATTTAAGTATTCATCATTAATAGGGATGCCTCTGTCAAAAGAACTACCAATAGGCTGACAGAGCTACACATAAGGTGAGCAGTGATATGTGACAAAGAATGGAGCTAGAGAGCCTGGAAGGGTCTATTCCAGGAAAAGTATTTTATGCAATGCCAAGCAAGCTGGATTTTGTTGTAAAGGACATAGGGAACCTTCCTGAAAAAAGCAGTACTGTGAACAACGGGTTGAGACAGACAAGACTAAGAGCAAAAAGTCCAGTAAGAAGGCTCTTGCAGCAAGTTAATGACTAAATGGTGAGTAACTGAATTAAACAAGGCATGAAAAAGACGGAAATGAGAAAAACCTTTGTGATTGATTAGAAGTGAGCATCGTTGGCCCCTCAATTCATCTGTTTTAAAAGTAACTCCTAATAGTAATTTGTTTAATTTCCTTTCACATGGGCTATTTAACATGGTGTTTTGAAAGGCTGCATACGTAATAATAACAGTTACGTTTTGTGTTGCCACAAGGCAGGATGCTTATTTGATCGTCAATCATCCATCCCACAATCCATTTGGCACTGTATCATAGGCAGTGGCCTGCGAAGCCCTCAGAGAGCCCTGCCAAGAAGAGCAGTTGGTGATGGCACAACTGAGTGAGTGTCGAGTGATTCACAAGGAGAAACAGCATCAGCAGTTTAGCAGGGATTGGCGAAGACAGGCATGTCAAAATCCTGTTCCAAGTCATTTGGTTTCCTTTGCTCCTTACAAAGCTGAGTGCTGTTATATTTGGGGTCCTATGAGCCTAAGGCTATAATCCGTCCTAGAGGCATTCTGTAGGAGATTTTTCCTTCTTTCCTTCAAGGAACTACAAGTGCTCTTACCCACCATGCCAGAGAGCAGGATAGAGTTATTCATACAGTGTGCATGATTATTACCAATAAATAACAAACCATTACACACTTTAGAGCATGAAGGGACAAGATAAACTCAAACATGACCCTCTCCCTTCTTCTTTTTTTTTTATTTTTACTTTTTGTAAATGTAGAAGATAAGATCCAGAGAGAAGTTATTTGAATAAAGTAACAAATCTAGTATTTAGCAATGCTAGTAACAAATCTAGTATTTAGCAAGACTTAAATCTAGATTATCTTATTACAAGCATATTGTTTTTTCTAGTACTAGAGATTTACTTGGTTTTACGTAGTCACTAAGCTAAGTAGAAGCCTGCAATTAGGCCTAGATTAATAGTAACAGATGTGGATATATTTTCAGATGTATCAGTAATTGAATTTTTGATCATAAAAATATTTGACATCTCTCTAGGCTTTTGTTTTTCTCTTTGTAAAAACGGGAATAGTGACCCTTATCAATTTCCTTGTTGTGAAGATCAAATGAGAGAACAAATACGAGGTAAAAAATAATATATGCCAGGTGCAGTGGCTCACACCTATACTCCCAGCACTTTGAGAGCCCAAGGCGGGAGGATCACTTGAGCCTAGGAGTTCAAAACCAGCCTAGGAAACATAGTGAGACTCCATCTCTATAAAAAAAAAATATATTTTTTAAAAATAGCTACGTGTGGTGGTATGTGCTTGTGGTTCTACCTACTCAGGAGGCTGAAGCAGGAGGATCGCTTAAGCCCAGGAGTTCAAGGCTGCACTGAGCTGTGGTCATGCCCCTGTACTTCAGCCTGGGTGATAGAGCGAGAGGTCCTATCACAAAATAAAATAAAAAAGTTATCTCATGGATAATTTGGTATCATATTCTTTAGATTCATATAACCTGTCAAGAATTTTATGTGGACACCAATGCAAGATGACAGCACTATAGGAGAAGAAATGGACAGAAACACAAAGAGGCAATTATTACTACAGAAGAAACATGCAATCAGGGCCCAGATTATGAGAAATTGATTGGATATCTAATTATTATGCATAATAATCCTTGATAAGCAAGTTTTTTGAGGGGAGGAACAGGAAGGAGAAATGATTATAAAGTGTTTACAAGGATTAAGAATGAGCTGAAATGGAGTGAAGAACAAAGAGTGAGTGGCAAGAATGATATTCATTCCCACAACTACACTTACAACTATACCCACAGATAGACTTACGCATGTACATAAACAACTTCATGCAGTTCAGGGCCATCCTGAAGTTGTTCTATAGATTTCTAGACAAATGAACTTCTACTCTGCTCTAGATATTAGTTAGAATTTTTAAAAAAATAATCTGGTAATAATTTATCTAAGTAACTCTAAGATCAAAAATGAGCACTTTAGTACCATGATATTACATGGCATAACATAAAAACAATTTAACACAAATGTATGCACTAGTTTTAAGGTAAATGGACACACTGCTAATAATTCTATTCATTTATAATAGAGCACATTTCATCCCATGCGATAGTTGGTAACTTAGGTTAAAACATTGGTTAAACCAGTGTATTTAAAAAGTCACACATGCCTAGCATAATATTTTAATTAATATACACATATATGACATTTGTCTACCAACCTTTGATGTATTCTATTTATCTTTCTTCTAAAAGAAGATCATGGATTGACGGATTGGCATGAGAACTAAAAGATACTTGCAAAGTAATCTGGAAGCAAAATTATTTCAAATTGTTAAATTCTTTTAGAGTTGTATTGCCCATGGCTATATATGTTCATGTATATGCTATATATACATATACATGTTCATGACATGTGTTTATATACACACATGGACACACACATCTGCAAAGTTTGCAAATAGGCAATAATATGCAACATATTGCTGATGAAAGCAGTTGTATTTAGTAAAAGAATAAAGAAAAGCAAGACATGATTCATTATAAAATTCAGAATTGTTTCATATAGGAGATAAGTAGGAAGTAGAGGGGCAAAAATACTGTAGTATCCCAAAGTGGGGGTAATCTCGGTAATATATCTTATGGTATGGTAATGTATCTTAACCATGTTCACTTTTAAATTGTATGTGGATTTGATATACATTTTGTGTGTATGGTATATTTCATAGTATGAAATGTTTACAAAGTAAATGGAAAATTAAGAAAAAAATTATTTTGTAATGAAAAATCTTAAGGCAGTTTGGCTACAAAGAGAAGAGGGTAAATAGGGTGTTGGTTGAGAAGATACATCCAAAATCAAATGCAAATCTGGTTCTTGTCACTCATTCAGTCAAACCCTTCAGTGGTTTCCCATCCTCTTCCTTGACACCCTAGGCTAGGATAAGTTCCTCTGGTCTATCTTTTCAAAGCCCCTCATTTGACAAGTGTAACTGTGAGTTACTTAACATGTAAGTGTGCAGTCAGTCTGTTTTCCACCTGAAACTATCTGTATACTCTATGAGCACAGGGGTCGTGACTGCATCCTTCTCTCTATAGACTTTTAAGGTTCCTCTGTGTGTATTATTAGCTTCTCAACCAACGTCGGATTATTGAATGAATTAACAACAAAAAATAAAACCTAAGTTCCAGAGCCCAGATAATCTGAATATGGACCCATAGTACCATGCGATGAAACTCTCTTAGCACCTCATATATACCTCTTTCCCCAATATCTCATATATATCTGGCTGTAAGCAGGAATGAGAAAACTGCCTATATCATGTGACTTGGGGTTAACTGTTAACTATTTTCCCCCACTTGAAATATAAATTTCTGTAATTTTATCCCCCACAAATTTTATTATTTTTGAGTCATGCTTTTGAGTTAATGTTTTACCCTTTTTAACATACAAATAACCTTTCATGAAATGTTCATGAAGTTATTGTAAGCCATTAATTGGTAAACCATTGATAAATATTGTTAAACTGTTGGATCCTCTTCAACCTGACAGCTCTATGAGCATCTTTCCAAAGCTGTGATAAATAGATAAGCCATGATGGAAAGGTAGGTCATTGCTTAGACAAGGTCCTCATATATTGGACAGTAAATTAGTAAAAGAGGAGGAAAGGCTGAGTGAGAAAATGATAAGAATAATTTTTATCTATTTTTTAATTATAAGAAACTTCATCTTGATTATATAAACACAAATGGACAATGAGATTAAGACGACAGATAGGAGGCAGCACTAGCTTGCAGCTCCCATTTGGGCGAAAAAACCCGATTTTTTGACATCCAAGTTTTTTGCATTCTGGACTGAGAATACATCAGCTTTATAACCATAATGCCTGAATAATAACCCTGGATCTGATACTTAGAAGTTAAGCGAGCATGGTCAAATACTATAATTATACAAATCTTACTTACTGGAACCTCACAGAGTTGGTATTAGCTTTGAAGGAAGTATATGTCTAATGTATTTAATAAAATAGCTATTACATAGTAGATACTCAGTAAATGTTATTACAATAATATTGTCAAAATGATCTTTAATGTGAATAAGTGGGACCAAAACTGGACAGATTCTAATTGCACAGAAAGCACAGGTATAACACAGAGATCCAAAGAAGTCAGATCCAAAATATAGATGGCAGTGGCCATCACAGAGACTCTCAAAAATGACAGTGTTAAGCCAGCAACTAAAATAAGAGTCTGCTTCTCTGAAAGCTTTTACCTGGGTACAATTTGGCCCATAGATAGAGCCATAAGGCTTTTACCAGTGAGACCACAGACAATTAGTTCAGTCTCAGAATGATTTGTAATCAGAAGGTAAGATGAAAAGAATACTAAATGGAAATCTGCAAAGGGCTTATGAGTCCTGACACCAGCGTTCTGAGTCACCCTGAGAAAATAAACCATTAAGGTTCATTTTCTTTGTTTATATTAAAAAAAAAAAAAAAAAAAAAAAAAAAAAACAGGGCAAGAAAGTACCAGCTCAAACATCTACTGTTATTTTCACTCCTCTGATCTGAATATTCTGTGAAATAATTTATTGCGTATTTATATCATAGATCATTGGATAATTTATATTAGGTTTTAAAAATATTTGAAAGTAGCTCTTTAGGAACCCCAGATTAGGAATGACTAGATGAGATCATTCCCATGCTCTCTTTTAGCTCTCAAAAAATTTATGATTTTAATATAGTTTATCAATACACCTATGTGGCTAATAAACATCACAATTTGCTAGGGACAAAAAACACTTTTACTTTGCTTTTTATTATCTCATATATATATGTGTGTGTGTGTGTGTGTGTGTATGTGTGTATATATATATATATATATAAAGATTTTAAGGTAATCACAGCTAGTGGCATAAATGCAACTAGGATGTAAAATAAACCTTTACTACCTTTCAAATGGTCATTTTTTTCCTCTTTGTTTCTCAGACTAGCACATATGCTTTCAGTCTTCTCAGGAACCAGAACACACATAAAAGTAGTTTTTGTATGAATACACTAGGCTTTTATGTGAATCATTAAATTCACATCAGACTTCTCAAGTTGTAAAATCGAAGGAAAGAAACCAAATCAAGTATTTTAAAAAGTCAATTTTATTTGGCCCAAAAGGAAATGCCTTCTTATTATACAGACCAGAAAGGTACATAATGACTGGAGTACTAAAAAGTCAATCTCTTTGTCTACCTGCAGATTAAACCCAAACAAAAGACGAATGATACATAAGGAAAGTGTGTCTTTCAGAAGTTAGAATTGGAAGGGATTTTCAATATCTTGACTCGAAATAAAGGTGAAGAAACTGAGCTCAACTAGTGGACTGGCTTGATGTGCTCTATATTTAGATCACATCTAACTATGAAGCCTAAGATGCCCATTACTCTTAGTAGGAACAGAGAAATCCTTCAATGGAGATATTAAGAATATGGTAAATATCCATCTACCTGGAGTCATCTGAGTTGTAGATATTAGGAAAAAAGTTAGAAGCCAATATTATTTTTAAAAACTATTTTAAAGGTTACAGTTTGACTTGATTCAGCAAACACATGTGGTGTTCCTTATAGTTTTGTGCTATATGTAAGGCAGTTCAGGGAAGAGAGAAACTATAGCATCCCTGCATAAAATGATTAGAATGTAGAAAGAACTGTAATAAAATAAATATAATAAGTGCCCTTAGAGAAGAACAAAAAAGGTACAATTAGATTTTTAAAAAGAAGAGAGTGTATCTGAATTAAACACAGTGATCTTCTATGAATAAGGAAGAGAATAACAATAATAATGATAAGAAACAGTTATCTAATGTCTACACATCAAGCACTGTTAAGTGTTTTCACACATACTGTCTGATTTAATCCATATATTAATTCTTTAATGTAGCGAAATATGACGCACATTTTTTAGAAGTGAGAATGTTACATGCCTGAGATCACACAACTTTAATGAGTGGAACTAGAACTCAAACTCAATTTCAGAAAGTTCCATTTCAGACAGATTCAGTATATTTAAACTTGAAATTATACTGCAAAAGGGATGTGCTTTAAAAGCTGAATAGTTTGGTGGGAAGGGTTGCCTGTTTTTCTTTATTTACTTTAATCCATGGAAAATCCACATACCAAGCCTCAGCATCTTAAAAGCATAATTCCATTGAAAAGCCTAGCTCCAGTTAGACTGCAACTCAGGAAATATGTACAGAAATGTTGTGTTGTATAAAATGTGTTGTGCTTGAAAGAAATAGGTTAAAATGGACTTTGGAGATCAGACTTGGAAATGTCTGTTTACTTTGTAGCAAATGGAGATACCAAAGAAGTGGAAGACCCCTTCGAGAGGGACCGTGGTTCACTTTGGTATTAATCCTGCATAACAAATTGCTTCAAAACTTAGTACATAAAAATAATTTTCTTTCACTTCCTATTTTCTATAGGTCAGGAATCTGCAAGTTGCTTACATAGATGATTTGTATTGAAAGTTTCTCATGAGGTTGCACTCAAGTTGTCATCTGGGCTGCAATCTCAACGGAAAGCTTGACTGGAAAACAGTTCAGTTCTAAGCTCAATCAAGAGGCTGCTGGTAGGTAGACTTCAGTTTCTTGCTGAATGTTGAACTGAGAACTTCAGTTCATCACTGGCCTTTGGCCAGAGACAAATTCAGCACCTTATCACATGGACCTTACTATAGCTCAGTTTTGGCATAGAAGCTGGCATCCCTTAGAACAGGTGATGAGAGAGAGAGAGAGAGAGAGTGTGTGTGTGTGTGTGTGAGAGAGAGAGAGAGAGAAAGACTTCACCTTTTATAATAAGAAGAGACCATAAATCCTGCCATATTCTATTCTTGAAGGTAAGAGTATCAAATATTAATTTTTAATCATCAGAAGTTCCCTATATATACTTTTATATCAGATGAATAATAACCATCCAAGACTCTTATTTGTCTATTATATTCTTAACTATCTTTGTTGACAACCCTTTTCTTTTCTCTGAGACCAAGATACCCCTGCTTCAAAAGCTTAGACCATGTTTTCCTTGCTCAGGTACTTGAAAAAAAATCCTGTATTTACTATGTAAGTATTTCCTGTCCTTTAAAAAAGTGGTTAATTCACATCTTAGCTTTCTTATCTCTAGAATTAATACATCCTAGGAAATGTAAGAATTAGAGGATTGTGGCTCTGGAAAAGTCAAGGGATCATCTGCTCTCAATAAGACTGCTTAAACTATACCAGAAAGATATATTTAGACCCTAGAGATTTTCTGATCTGTTTCATTTCATGGATGAAGATACTAAAGTGCAAAGATGTAACACAATTTACCCAATCTGTGGTAATAGTAGTTGACTAGATATTAGGATCTGCATCTGTTTCACTTTTATCCGATTGTCATTTCATGTGCTTTTTAACTATTGATTTCTTTCTTCATCTTTCTCAAATCACAATTATTTTAAATTTAATCTATTACTCCTATAATTCCTACTGTGTCATTTTTGGTGAGGGCAATGGTGGTCTGGAAACAGTTTAATATTGAATAGAAATGATAGCACACCTACACTTTGTTTTGGAGCATACATCCACAGTCTGGATTTCAACATGAGTGCTGTATCTTATGTAACCTTTGCTCTGAGGGAGAGGATAGTAGCTGAAAATGAAAGCTTAGCATGTTGGAAGGCTTTTAGCATTACTTCTCTCAGAATGAAATCTGAGAACTACTTAGAAGGCTTTTAAGGAAGAAATAGTGACAGAGGCCAAAGTTCATTAGTCAGAATTTTAGGACGTAGTCAAAAAGTTGAGTAACTTAGAGATATTTTAAGAGGTGAGATCGCTCAGGCCAGGTATCTTGTTGCCCAAAACGAGGCAAGCAGTATAAAATCTATTCAGGCTTGGACTAGACAAGTTTTTACTTTGTTTTAATAGAAAGAATCTTTTTCCTCTTTTCTGCACCCTGTCCTCCCTCAAGCTCCACATAAGGACTAAACTCTCACACCTCCCCCCACATGAGGGCATTATACTTTCCCTAGCTTGCCACTGACAAGGCTCTTGGTCTATTCTGTAATGATTAAGCCTCAAATTTAACATCTCTGGCATGGAGACCATTATGTTTTGATTATTAATGGATCCCTTGTGCTAAGACAGTGCCTAGCTTATAACAGGAGCTCAATAATGAATGTTAAGTGATGGAAAACCTACAGAGCGTTGTCTATGTAATGACCGAGGTCAGTAAGGCACTCACTGATAACCAACTTTTCCACAATTATCTCCCCTTCCTTTACTTTAAACAATTATTATTTGTCTTAAATAACCCCGACAGATGCCATTCTACTTAAAATCAAAAACAATTCCTTTTATGGCTGATAATTTGTTACATATCAGAGATAGTTGAAAGCATTTGGAAATAATCTGGCTCAGAGCTAGCAATTACTGATTCAAATATTTCTGGAGCCATAGATTAGTGTTTGAAGGGATTTTAAAGACTGCTCTGCTTTTCTCCATAATTTTGAAAAGAGCAAGCCTGGAGTACCTAAAGTTTAGGTGATTTGTCCAGTGATCCTGAGGTCATCAATGAAATAGTAAAGATCAGAACATAGACTTGCTGAAAGCTTGTTCATTGTTCTTGCCATTTAGCTTATTATACACTCCAACATGTCTGATTCTTTGTGAAGCAAGTGAAAGGATCCTTAAAGGTTGATAGGTTTATAAACAAGATAGATAAAAACATGAAGAGTCAAGAATTGTGGAGTAATTAAGCAAATAGTGGCACTCAGAAAGGAAACATACCATGCTTAAGACATTTTTCTATCTCAAGGTAAAGAAAAACTGAAATTTCAGGAGGTATCACCAATTGTTTCACAATTATAGTTACTAGACTTCATTTCTTATGGATCAGTAGGCCTTGAATATGTCTCGAAGTAGAGGAAGATGTAAAAAGTAGAGACGATATCTGATACTTTTCTACAGAACCATGGAAAGCTTTTTCTACATATCGAGTAAGGAAAGCTGTACGGATTATTTGCATTAGGAAAAAAAAGGCCTCTTATAAAATGTATTTAGATTTGTCCTTGATGTGAGAATTATTATTTGTATAGAGTATGTATATGTGTCCATGTGCCTAAATGTATCAAGGTGACTTTCATCTAATTTTTTCCCACATGAAGACTGCAGAAGCATGAGAAAGGCAAAGGCTCATGTTTTCACACTGGTAAATATCTCACAGTGTACCAAATATGGGCCTTCACTATCCTGAGGCAGAGCTGGTCTTCTGAGAAACATACACCAGCCCTTCTTCATCTGAACCTTCAAACCACTTCAAAGTGTGTATTTCTGAAAACACACAGCACAGACTGTGGGAAATATGATGTCTGAAGGTGACACAGGAGTTAAGAAGAATTACTTAGGCAGATAGTGAGGGTATGGAAATCTTCGGTAAGGTTTTCCTTTTAATGAAAAGCGGACTCAAATCATTTTCTAACAAAGAGCAGCCTGTAAAGCTGAGCTGCAGGCAGACAAGCAAGCTGGGAGTTTGCACGGGTGAATGCCGGCAGAAACTAAGGACCACACATGCTCAAGATGGCGGCTCCACCTTCTCTTCTCTTTGTCAGTCACCGGTACAGTAAGGAGCAGACAAGATGGCACAGGCCTGGGAAAGTCTATTTGCATAATCAGCTCAAGGTGGGGTGACCAGCCTTCCTTGCCCTATGCAAGCGTCACACTTCATCAAACCAATCTGTGAGCCCTATGCAGATCAGACACCACCTCCTCAAACCTGACCATGAAATCCAGCACATTCACCACCAGCCAGCCTTTTCCTCTTGAAAGTCCCCTCTCTCTCTCACTAGAGAGAGCGAGCTGTTTTTCTTTCTCTTCCTTTTGTCTATTAAACCTCCGCTCCTAAACTCGTGTGTGTCCCTGTCCTAAACTTTCCTAGCACCAGACGAACCCTGGGTATTTACCCCAGACAACTGTAGCTGCTTCAAAAGTATTGTGTCCTTTAGAGGAAGTAGCAGGGTCAGAGAGTGTATTTTTAAGACGGTACAGCAAATCAAAGCAATGAGGATGCAGAAAGCTTTTAATTTTTCTTTCTTTTCCTTAGATTCCAGGAATTGCCTTATTCAGCATCCAGGTGATTTTCCACCCTGCCTCTTGTGCCCTGAGCCTTAATCACCTCTGATCATTCTCCATCCTTTAGGAAAGTGGACTGTACAAGCATGCACAGTGTTCATTGTGTGATGTTTAGTAAAATTTGTAGATAGGGCCATCGATGGGTATACTTTTTTCTGCATGACCCCTTTGGTGAGGTCAGCACAGTGATGGCTAAATTGGATCGGGGGAATTTGCCCTGGATTCCCAGTTATTGAGCCTCCATAGAGAAAACAGTGGCACCAAGAGGGCGGCAAGCAGTGCAAAAATCATCTGCAAAGTGAAATGACTCAGGCACAGTTGTCTGGCAAACCATCCTTTGCACAAATGCCTGAGAGAAGGTGACTGATGAAAGAGATGAGGTTAATATACAGGGTTACATAATACACTCCAATTTTCACAATTGTTAAGTGGGGAGAAAAGCGGAACACAAAACTGTATACGTAGTATAATGGCAATGTAAGTGAAATGTGTTGTCTCTCTGCTTATATGTATACACAGACACAGACACACACGATATACGTGTTATATATAAATAGGTAATTTGTCTACACATAAAGTTATATATACATGATTATAATTATATGACAGATAAAATAATTTTGTACATGTGTCTCATATGCCTCACATATGTGTTACACGTTTATATATGTTATATATGTATACCTAGATATATATGTTACATATATGTATATATGACATATGTCATATATAATTATAATAATAAAAATACAAATAAGTATATAAATACTGTATACAAATAATAACAATTTAAAACTTAGTACTTTAAAATTTTAACAGTGGGGTTTTATATCCAAAATTTAACATTACAAAGCATTTTAATGTCAGTGCTATCTAAATTCTCTATAATTGGCATCTATTTATTTTGTATTTAGAAGAAACAAATAATATTTTAAATACTGACTATAGTCTGTATTCACATAGCCACCTAGATAGTAGCATCTTCAGAGAAAACTTGACAATATCCAAAGACCTTATCCATTATAAATTCCCACTTGACTGCATTAAAACCAGCCTGAGGTACCTGACAAAGTGAAAAGCCATTAAAATGCAGTAATTAAATCTAGCCTCACACTAGAGTATCATAAAGTTTATTTGGTTAATTCTTTTTAGCGTGGTTATTTCAGGAGAAACCAAATGATAATTAAATAAATAGCTATTATTAATCCTCAATTCAGTTTCTGCTCCACTCAAGTCTCTGCTCATCCCCGAGACCTTAGATCTGACAGCATGTGATGCTGCTGCCCATCCTATAATACAGACAACCTTCCAATTCAAGTGGCCAGTTCTCCAAGTTACAGTGCCATGAAGATTTCCTGTTTATGGCTTTTGCTTATTTTTCTTTATTTATTAACTGTATCTGTCATTGGCACTTTCTCAGATATCACCTTACTTTCTCTGTATTCCTAGTGCTGTTTATGCTGACAGCTATACAATGATTTCAGATATCAACTATATCATACGCACCAAGAAGGTCATGAGCTCCTTCTTGACAGAAATTCTGTTTCATATATTTGGTCTTTGTAGAAATGCCATGCCTTCCAGGTAATTTCTTACTTCATTCCTCCAGGTAACCTCTTATTTCTTCCGGCATTTGATGTGTGGCTGTCACACAGCAAACACTACATCATGGCCTGTGTTATAGCTACTAATGCCACCCACTTTGAGATAACAAGCACTTGAGTGATGGAGTGAAAAGAGCACTGATTTAAGAGGCAGATGACCTGATTTACATCTAGGCTACACCATCTATTAACTGAATGACTTTGAGGAAGTCATTTTGCCTAGATAACTTTGGTTTGATTGTTTTATATGACTGCAGAATTTATTCTGGAAGTTCAATAAGGTAATGCACACAAAACCACTTGCTAAACTACAAAGTACCTAAAGGTATATGCAATAGCTTTGTGCCATTTTCCGTACTTGAAGTTTGAAGTATGGTTGATTATACTTTGGCCTCCAGAACAAGCCATGGTACCTACTGAGTACTCCCATTAATATTTCAAGTTAAATCAATAATTAGTCCATGAGAAATTCATGCAATGTTGACCAAATAGAAAATTTTGAAAATAATTCTACCTTGGGAATCCTTTTTAAAGATGAGATTTTTTTCAACTTTCTTAAAAAATAATGTTTTGATGTGTCGCCTGTGCCTTACACCCATTTCTTCTTATTGCTGGCTTAGGGAAAGCCCACTGCATTCATGGACAGATTGCTTCTGTCTCAGATAGATGTCTTCCATTTACAACCAGTCCTCATGCATCCCCATATTTCTTATTGATGGCTTTTAAAAAGCAAGCCAGCCCTTTATCCCAGCACAGTCACCGTGGTTCTCCTTTTGGATCTTGTTCATCTGTTTACAAGGCAACAAAACAGACATAAACATCCTTGGCACAGCTCAGTGGTGGAAAAATACGACAGTAATAATCTTGGTTTTCAGGCAAGTAGTGAATGGTATATCTCTATCCCTGAAGAGAGGACATTAGAAATGATTACAACATCCAGCTGCCGTATGACCCACCTCACATAAATGATGCTGACGAGAACTAGGAGAAAAATTTATTTTGCAGTTTTGATTATTTTTCAAATGGTGGTAACAGCTAAGATAATAGAGCAAGAATAGTAATAAAAATAATATCTATTCCCATTTCAGAATACATTTTCACATTTCTATATCTTCCTGAATTCTCATAAAGATCCCTTGAGGTAAGTAGGGCATTGATTATCAGGCCAAGTAGTAGATGAGGAAACTGAGGTACCAAATATGTTTTTCATGCTCCCTTTCATGATTTGTGAAGTTTATGTAAAGATATGTACTGAGTCCTGTGGTCCAGCCCTATATTCCAAAGAAGGTTTCTGCCTTCAGCAGCCTGTGTTTCAGTAAGTGGGAACTGATGCCCAAATAAATGAATAGCATGTAAGATATTCAGATAGTTGCTGGAAAGGAAGGTAGACAGAGGGGCTTCTTTGAGAGAAGGTAGTCAAGAAAGTTCTCTCTGAGGGGCAAGTCTTCAACCTGAGATGGGAGAGGGAAAAGATAGTCAATAGGAAATATTTTGAAAAATAATTCCAGGAAAAGGAAATTATAAGCAAAAGGCTGTGAGACAACTAAGAGCTTGATGCTCCATAGAAAGAAATAGAAATCTGTGAGGTTATAATCTAGTAACAATGGAGAAAGACACACATTAAGCTGAAGTGCATAGGCAGGTGCCAGATTATGCAAAGTTTATAGGCCATGATAAGAGTTATTATGGTAATTTATTGTGAACCATCTAGAAAACTGGCAAAATCCTATTTAATCATAATGTTTTTATTAGATAATACTGTCTTTTGAAGTTTTACACTTAATTTTCTCATCCTGTGTATAATGGATTGGGAATAAAACTTATACAAACCTCAAAACAACTGAATAATCATTTCTCCTTTTCTCTTTTTCTGGAAAATATTATATGTTATAAAATATCTATTTCTTTAAAAGCTTGGTAAAAGGCGTGTCAAAACTATTTAGGCCAAGAATTTTTATATTTGGTTAAGGAAGGAAAGTAGCTTTTTTAAATAAAAAAATGTCACCATCACTAAAAGTTATTGGCCAATTTGCCAATTTTTAAGTTATTTTTGCTTGTAGTTTGTAATTTATTTTTTTTTCTGGGAAATTCATTTTCATATATTTTATTATATTTTACATTTTATTATACCTAACCGGTTTTTTAAATTTTGTTTTAATTACATCTGTTTTCTGATTATTTCTCTTATCAAAAATTTATCTATTTAAGATTAAAAGAACTAAGAGATCTTTTCAAAGAAGTGGTTTATGATTTTCTTCCTATCTTTCCTAGTTTATTGTTGTTCTTTCCCTTGAGTGTACATGACATAGCACTCACCACGTAAAAAAATATAGCTTCATGTCATTCTTTTAATGGCTGTATAATACTTCATTAAAATAATTTAGCATAGTTATAATAATTTCTCTAATAGATTGCTTCTCATTTTTTCTTATTGTAAATTATTCTGAATACTTGTTCTACTACTTTATTAAGAAAAAATCCTGCAAGTTGATTTAGAAAATCAGAGTGAATACATTTCAGCTTTTAATGCATGTTACCAAAAATTTATCTAGAAATACGGAGCAAATAACACTCTTCCCAACGTACAAAGAAGTGCTTAAGCTGTTATTTCTTCTCACATTTTCCAGGGTTCAGTGAACCTTTGGTTATCTCAAAACAAAAGAAAATGTCCTGTTATTGTCATCCATGTTACCTAACACAAAATGCAAATCCCTTCAAATACTTCCAATGCTGTCCTCCATCTCCCCACTCTCCACATCCATGCTGACTTTGTCTCTTTGGTTTCTCTCTTCTTTCACTGGGATTTACTCCAGCCACAGTAGATCTCTCATTCTTCCTTACCCTAAGCAAGCTTCTACCTAGGGTTTTTGTACGTACTGCTCCATCTAACTAGAATGTCCTTCCCAGGAAGCTAACATGAATACATTAGCTTGTATTAACAATTTTCATGTCACTTTTTCTAGAAGGACTTCACTGAAAACTCTTTTTTTTTTTTTTTAAGGAACTCTACTTCCTAATCATATCCACACTGTGATGTTACAGCTGACTTAGAAATAGCAACTTGAACTCATGATTTGAAAAAAATACATCTTTACTAATCCAACAAAATTGACAAAGAGCTATTATCTTATCCAAAGTTGATATATACCCTAAGCATCTAGACGTTTGTTTCTAATATAATTTTCAGCTAAAAGAATACTGGGTTCCTGGGGAAAATGTCTTGTTTCCATGTGTAAGGCAGGAATAGTAGAAGGGGTGTATGGTACACCTTGCGCAAAAAAAAAAAAAAAAAAGAGGAAAGCTTTCAATCATCATTTGATCATGCCAAAAGAACAAAGGTGCTAGCTTGAAGGAGGTTTCATAGAATAATGTTGTGATAATGTGAACACTGAAAAGATAAGAATGATTGTATTGATTGAAATGTATTGAATCAATGAAAGGTAATTCGTTCCTAAGGATCCTCAAATTCATGAAAAATAATATGCAAGATATAAAATTACCTCTGATACTTATGTAACATAAAAATCTTGAATTTAATTGAATCTTTAGAATTAACTTTCTTTAGAACTAACTTTATAGGAGATACAAGGATAAAGAGAACATCAAATGATACCACAAGGAAGTAATCACAAAAAACCAGAATGAGCAATTTACAGATCAATTAGCAGAATGACATTGCATTAAAGACTGTTGAAGATTGAAAAAAAAATCTTACTGTATATAGCAAAATGTAGTGCACAGTTTGAGTTGGATTATGACTGGGAGAGGTGAGCAACAAAGGAAATCTTTGGACAGAGGGAGGCATTTTATTAGTTATCAGGTTGTTGAAGAATTAGTGCTACTGTTGCTAAGTTGATTCTATCATTTTATCCATGTAAAATGACTTATTTTGTAGAAAAACACCCTGAAATATTTAAGGATGAATTTTTATTATGACTATAATTGGCTTAAAATTTATTTAAAATACTTTGGCATAGGCATTACTGAGTATGTGTGGAAAGGGAAGATTGGTGTTCATTTTGGTCTTACATAGCAATGTGGTCAATTGATTTAATTCTTGACCACAAATAATGATACAATTTCACTTTTGGCTTTTGGTAAATATATCTTAACACTCAGTCATTTGGTATTTTAGCTAAAATGTGTATTTGTTGTACCTCAAGTTAGAATAATGAATCCTAGAAATATCTTTGCACTAGTAAAATTAGCAACTTGTTAATTAGCATAAACATGTAAAATGTGTTAAGTTTTTTGGTGAAATTAACGGTGGTTACACACATAGACTATCTAAAACATTGATACAGTCTGTATTGTTGCCTGCATAGAGTATAAAAATCTACTGAGTTCTTCATTGTTCATGACTTACAACCACTCCCTACGTTTGATTCCTAATTGATCTTGTGTTTAAAAACTGGCTGTTGGTAACTATTAAGGTTAGCTGCAACTTGCCCCTAATGTGTTGTCACATTTACTCTAAGTTCACTTTTCTTAATAAGGGCCATTAGAACTCACAGAGAACCAGATCTGAGATTTCATCGTGCCTAACAAAGAGGTTATATGCCTACTTTGTACCTCCGAGCTAATAAAACACCTGTAAGTGTGAGGCTGCATTTCCCCATAGTTGTGGGAGAAGAAAGGTGTGCTATTAAATTATGTAAAGCTTTTTACCAGTATTTATTTTTACCAAAAAGATTGTGCTATTGTTCATGACTCAATTAGCCAGGTCAGTCAGCCTTCCTCAACAATTAATAAAAACTGTTTTCCGCTGGGTGTGGTGGCTCACATCTGTAATCCCAACACTTTGGGAGGCCAAGGCAGGCAGATCACCTGAGGTAAGGAGTTCAAGACCAACCTGGCTAACATGGCAAAACTCCACCTTTACTAAAAATACAAGACTTAAGCGTGGTGGCACACTCCTATAATCCCAGTTGCTCAGGAGTCTGAGACAGGAGAATCGCTTGAACCTGGGAGGTGGAGGTTGCAGTGAGCTGAAATTATACCACGGCACGCCTGCCTAGATGACAGAGCCAGACTCTGTCTCATAAAAATAAATTTAAAAAATGAAAAATAAAAAATGTTTTCATGCATGCAAGCACACACACACACATACACACTATCATCACATGATTACTTCTCTCTCTGTAGTAGTTCTTACCTCTTACATATGCTATAATTTGTACACAAATTATAAAATATTGGGGTAAACCAAATATAATTATGGCATAACATGGATACCCTCTTTTTATCTTCCAGGATGACAATATTTGGTTATAAAAGTGGGTCAAGTGAGTATAATTTAAATGAAATATCCATACTCTATACTGTTACTGACATTAAGTACCACAAATATAGCTTCAATAACATAAATACCCTATGTCTACAAAAACGAAAATAAAAATATTAGCAGGGTATGTTGGTGCACACCTGTAGTACCAGCTACTTGGGAGGATGAGGTGGGAAGATCATTTGAGCCCAGGAGTTCAAGGCTGCAGTGAGCTGTGATCATGCCACTCCACTTCAGTTTGGGTGGCAGAATGAGTGAGACTCTCTCTCTCTCTCTGTCTATATATATATATATATAGTTACATACATAGACTATCTAAAACATTGATACAATCTGTATTGTTGCCTGCATAGAGTACAAAAATCTACTGAGTTCTTCATTGTTCATGACTTACCACCACTCCCTGGGTTTGATTCCTAATTGATCTTGTGTTTAAAAACTGGCTCTCTCTCTCTCTCTCTCTATATATATATAAAAAAGATATATGTGTGTATATATATAATATATATATGTGTGTGTGTATATATAATTTAGTGTATGTACACACACACACTAAATAACATAAATACAAACCATACATTAATGTAAAAAAATAAGTACGGTACCTTTCCCTACCTCCTTCTTCTTTCCTCCTTTCTCTTTCCCTTCCTCCTCTTCCGGGTTATGTTTTTTTGAAAGGTGTGCCAGAGTGCAGGTCATGAAGCTTGCCCAGCACTGAACTTTCTATTCTGTGGCTGTTAAACTGTTCATACACAGGGGAGAACTAGCAAATATATAAAAACTGTGATAATTATTTCATCTAGACTCCTCACTATACAAACATGAAAAGGTGAATACTAGAATAAGCACTGTGATGTTGAGTTGAAATTAGGGGGAGTGGGGTGAACTTATATTTGGCAGACAGATAGACAACTAGATAAATAGATGAAACAAATATATGTATGTGTTTATGTGTGTGTGTTTGATTTCTAAACACTCTTCTCTACTAAAAAATAAAATAAATAAATTAAAAAAAAAAAAAAAAAAAAAGGTCCTTGGAGATATGGCTGACTCCAAAACTGAGGCCACAAAAAATAGCAGATTAGTCCAGAACAAATGGTACCAGATAGTAGGAAAGTACTCAGAAAATGATGGGCATATACCTAAAAGACAAAGGAGCCATCTTGAAGGGGACTCTTATTGTATTGACTAAAACAAAAATAAATTGAGCCTTCAAAATAAAACCTCAAGTACATATATATGTAAAAACGTCATACACGTGAGGCTTCATTGTATTTATATATATATATATAAATAGTTTCACATGATAAGAACCCACCATTTTATTCTGATATCAATAAATGAATAAAATTGAATAAATGGAGAAGAGACAGCTCTACCTTACAGCATAAGTCCTAGTATCTTCTCATAAAATACTTATCACTTATTAATTAATAATTTATCATACTTATTACTAATTAACTTTACAGTGGAGACACAAGGCTGACACTCTGTTAACCAAGTAATAAAAGTTAATATCCCTAGTAATGGAACAAATTGACATCATGTGCTTTCTGATATAATGCAATGAAGAAAACATAGCATCACTTGTAATGAATTGCTGCCTCTCCCAATTTTTTATTTGTTTACATATAAGTTATGCATAAAGTATGAGGAAACCCACTGAAATGTGAATTGAAGGAAAGTCTACATAGTAACAGGCCTATACTCTTTAAAACAGGCCTATACTGTTTTAAAGTATATAAAACATATACTACATCAATGTTCGTGAAAGACAAGGAAAGGCAGGCAATATTCAAGGACAAAGGAGATTAAGTGTTTATGACAACTAAATGCAACACATGATTCAGGAGATTGTAAATACAATTCGGAGAAGTGGTAAACTTTGAACGGGGTCAGTTGAAAAGATGGTAACATTGGTTTGATAATTTTTTTATTTTGATGGTTGTACTCTCATCATGAAGAAAATGTCTCTCTTTTGAGCAAGTATACATTGAAGCACTGAGGGCTAATAGTGTGTCATGCCCATGGCTCACTCTCACATGGTAGAGAAAAAGTGCAATATACAGAGAAAACACTAAGGCAAATCTGGTAGATGTTAACATTGAGGGAAACGATGTAAAGGGCATATAGAGGCTCTATGTTCTATTGCAGATTTTCTGTGAATTTGAAATTCTTTTCAAATAAATTGTTAAAATAAAGAGAACTGCTAGAATAATCTGTTTTATAACAATTGCAGAAGCAGTTGTTATCACTTTCTAATAATTTGGGGATCTCTAATGAAGCTAAAATGGAATTCTTATAAAAACCTTCTGCTGTTACTGCTGTTTCAACCACAGAAATATCAATCATTGTAAGGTATTGAGCATTTGTTATTATAAAAGCCGTTATACCCTGAATCCTTACTCTAATGCCTTCCAAAACTATGTAAAACTCCACTCATCAATAAATCCCACATAAATAGAGGACAAATTGCTCTGTTATTTTAAATCTAAATTAGATGCATTTAAATAGGTTAAATGCAGTATATAGAAGTATACCTAAGAAACAAATAATTCATTAGCTAGCCATGTTTTCCTTTCTTGTCTGTTTCTTTAAAAATCAATAAAACTAAAGGAACACCAAAAAAGTACGTTTGCTCACCTGCATTTTGACTTCTGTAACCATCACCAGAGGATATATAAGAAACAAATAAAGTAGATTAAAATCTTCTCTTTAGTCATTTGTCATCAATTGCGATATCTTCTTCTCTCAAAAACTCACAGTAAACTTCTTCTCAGAGCAAAACTGATAATGTCCAGATAATAAATTTTCTAAAATTGCACCAAGTTATGTAGGTGCAAAGATGTGTGAAGAAAAAAAAACATGTTTCAGCCTAGAATTGAGGCTGACTTCAGATTCCCACTGTGCTTGCTCTATAGCATCTGTCAAGGCTGTGCTGGCTGGTTGTATTTTCAAAATATGGATAAATCAAACTTAGGGTACCTTCCTAGGGCAAATTGTGAAATAGCCACTCACTGTCTCTGAAGCCGTCTTTTACATTCAAGTTCATTACTCATGAGATTTCGTGGTGTTGTTGTTAAGTGGTGGTGAACTGCAATACAAAGATTGCAAAGGAAAAGTGTTTCTTTCTTTGAGATTCCACAGTAATTTTCACACTACATACACTGCTCTTTCTATTCTGTATTTTGTTAATGGTAAACATATCTGTCACCTCAACTGGGATGAGCACTTCTTGAAGAAATGAATTATGTCTTATTTATCTTAGTATTTGCAGAATTTTGCACATGTCTGGTACACATAGGTACTTAATAAACATTTGTAGAGATGAATGCAGGATATTTGTTCTCTATGGAGACAGACAAAACTTAAACACTAAATTTTGAGAGAATAGAATGCCCTCAAAAAACAATAAATCATAAAAATGGCTTTATAACAAAGTAGATTGAGCTCTGACCTTTTATTTACATTTTTCTCTAGTGGGTTTTGTCCTTAATAAAAATTACCACGTTAAATTAAACAGGAAATATGAGGAAGATGCTGAGAGGTTATGTGAGATGTCAAAGAAAGATGCTAAGTGGGTATGTCTGGTCTTTTTCCCTGAAAATGTTCATTAATCCGTTCTTATTTTAATCCCAGGAGGACAAATTAGAATTTATAACGGGAAAGAATTATAGACACATTGCCTGTAGGTAATCTACAACTGCAACTAAATGTGTATCTACTCAAAATTCAAGATGACTGTTCTTTGTTCTTTGCGTTTTTTTCACCCCAAAGGCCAAGGCCTGTGAAGATACTGCTGCTTCATAGACAAATGTGCATACCCAAGGCTTTCTTTGCTGTTCTCTGTAGATAAGAAAGCTTTTTATATTAAATAAAATCAATGCTGCTGGCAAATTTTACACTTGGGTCATTTGACTCAATTAGCTGAGAAAAAAAGAAACTAAAATTAATGTTTCTAGGAGCTTATCATTTTTAAACTATGAAGCCAGGATTTTTTTCTGAGAATTAAAATCAGTTATAAGAATTCAGGGGTAGCAATTTACATGCAATGAATCCATTTGGCAAGGTGAAGCTTTCCATTTACATTAGTCTATCATGACATGTTTGTATTCTAGTAGACAAATATTTAAGAACACGTGAAAAAGGCAAGGTCTTGGCTTAATCAACCATAGACTGTAGCATATATAAGACCAAAGAAAGACCCTAAACAATCAATTTCAGAGTGACCATTGATTTTTGAAGAAATGGTTAATTTCAAAGTTTTTATTTCTTTTCATGAAACACATTTCATACTCTCATAAAAGACTTCATTATAGAATACTTAAAACTTTGTCAATTGAATTCGATTTTCTTAGTTAATTGTCTTTTAAACCTCACATGTCAACCACTTAGCAAACTCCAATACGTAGACAGAAATAATTGGTGAATGAAATCAATTATAAAAGTATTGTGGAAAAATCCTATGGATATTTTTTTCTAATTTCTGGTCTAGGCTTTTCTGTGGGTCTTCCACAATCCCTAGGGATAATGTCCACAGTATGCCTCTCTTCTTAGTGGGGTGATGATTACAGTCACATGTCAGAAGGATTCTCTAGTTCATCATTACCCTATCCAAGGTGCTTGATTTTTCTTGCAACAACTTCATTTTATTTTCTGATTCATTATCTAGTGTCTTTCCTGAAATCTCAATTCTAATTATGGTGTTCCCAAGTTTTCCTTGGCTTGTGACCACATCCCTTCAATCTCTGCCTCTGTGATGACTTTGCTTTCTTCTTCTTTTTTTTTTTTTTGTCTCTGCCTTCACTTTTCTGTGTGTCTCAAATATTCCTTTGCCTCTGTGTTATGAAGAAACTCATCACTGGATTTAGAGCAAACCAGATAATCCTAGATAAGCATCACTTCTAAAGATCTTTAACTTAATCATCTTTTCCCATAAAAGGTGCTATTCACTCTTTTACCGTATAGATGCTATTCATAAAATCTGGGTATTAGAATGAAGATATATCCTTTTGAGGATCACCTTTCATTCCACAAAACCTTGATACCAAAACTGGACAAAGCCATTATTATATTGAAAACTATAAACCAAGATCCCCACGAAATTAACTAAAAAATTCCAAAGAAAATTTTATAATTTAAATATAACAATATGTAAAAAGTATATTATGATTAAAAGTAAGTAAGGTTTATCCTAGGAATGCAAGGTTGATTGCAATATGAAAATCAATTAATACAACTTACCATATTAATAGATTTTAAAACATTATGGTTGTCTTAATAAACACAGAAAAAGTATTTGACAAATCTCAACATCTATTCCTGAGAAAACCACATAGCAAACCAGAAATGTAGGAAAAATTCCTCAACCTGATAACCGGCACATACAAAAATATCAACACTCATTATCATACTTCATAATGTAAAGTAAATACTTTCCCTCTAAGATCAGAAAAAAGACAAGGTTGTTTACTTTCCTTACTTCTATTCAAAGATGTACTGGAGGGTCAATTCCGCGCAATAAGGTAGGAAAAAGAAATGGAAGGAAACAGGAATGAAATCAAGGAAGTAAAACTCTCTTTATTCACACACAATATTATGCATCTATTTAGAGACCTGTTTATCTATTATCTATCTATTCACACACCATATCTATCTATTTGGAATCCATTAAAAGGCTGCCAGAACCAATAAGAAAATTTGGAAAATTTTCAGAATACAAGATGGCTACATAAAAATTCAATTGGATTTCTATATACTGGCAATAAGCAATCAGAACTTGAAACTTAAAAGTAAAACTATGTATAATAAATTCAACATATTTGAAATATTTAGAAAAAATAAAAAAGTGATAACCTGCATGCTGAAGATAATAAAACATTGCTGATAAAAATTAAGAAAATCTAAATAAACGAAGCAACCTTCTGTATGAGTCAGAAGACTCAATAATGCTAAGATATTAAATATTCTCCAAATTGACCTGTAATATTGAACTGACATATTCCTAATCAAGATTCTAGCAGACATTTTCTGTATAAATTGTGACACAATGATTCTAAAATTCATATGAAAATGGAAAGGTCCTAGAATATCCCTTAAAAACTTTAAAATAGAAGGACAAACTTGGAGGGCTAACATCACCTGAGTTCAAGATTTTTAAGATTGTGTGATACTGCCATTAAGACAGACAAATAGATAAATGAAACAGAATGGAAAATTCGGAAACACACCTACACATATATGTACAACTGACTTTTAAAAATAACTATGTAAATTTAGAAGAGAAGAAAACTCTTTTCAACAAATGATACTAGAATAATTAAACCTTCCATGCAAAAAAATGAACTTCAGTCTATACCTTTTAAACTATATAAAAATTAAATAAGATAGGTCATAGATGTAAATATAAAAAGTAAAATCATAAAATTCTAGAAGAAAACATAAGACAATATTCTATGATGTGGATTAAGCAAAGAGATGTCAGATAAGACACCAGCAGACAAGACATTAAAAAACAAACTTGTCAATTAGGATTGGGATGACTGGCACCAGGCATGGGGCACAGGGCCAGACTCCTTTGCACTTGGGCTTACACAAATCTCTTTTGCTCCACTCTTTGGACATTTCTTTCTTTTAATACTTTCCTTAGATGCCTCTCACTCCAGTGGTGAAATGAAGGCCTGGAGAAGTAATAACTTCAGAAGGGGCAAGTTGCAGTGTTACTGCCTTGGCACATTGATACAAGTTTCTGATCCTAGAACATCCTCTTTCCATTTAAGGTAAGAGAGCGTTTCCTTAACTATAAATAGGAAGTTGGGAGAGCCAAGTTAATTTATATTGCACAAACTGTTTTTATCTAATGCAGTCAAGTGCAGAGATACTTGGAATCCACGTTGATTATGTAAATTGCTTATGAATGCCTAGACAGAGTTTGTGGGCAAGCAATCTTTTCTCATGGAAAGGAAGGCTTTATTGTTGTGCTCTTTCTTTTTTCCCTAGAACTACCTACAGAATCAACTGGGAACAGAGCCCCACCCTTTTTTCCCCCAAACACAAAACCTTTGATTCTTTTCAGAATAAAATTTGGCAACGCAAACAGAGTGAAAAAGCTTGAGAAAAGCACAGCCAATCTAGTTTAAGGTAAGTCTAGCAAACATGAAAATCCCCAGCTTATTCGAAGCAGGATTTCTTTCCATAGGCTATACCCTGCAAGGTCTGAACTGCCAAGTGTAGGTATTTGGATTTCATCTGTGAGAAATAAATACTTTTTAAGGGTTATACATCGGAGACAGATATGATAAATTTGGAGATTGAAGAAGATGAAGCTGGCAACAGTGTACTGATGGACCCTGGAGAGGAGGGAGTGAGTTAAAGTGTTTCCACATTCCACAAAAGCCCTCTGGCCTTCCCATGAGTATGAATTCTTTAGCAGTTTGCCAGGTGCCATTTGCAGGAGGCCTATAATTGTTCTGCCCTCCCTACCCAGCATCTAAGGGTGCATCCTTCTGACAGCACATATCCCCACAGGGAATTAGGCAAAGAAAAATATATCCATCCACATGGTGTATATATTCACATTGTAATACACTCTATCTGAGAGTGAGCATTATACAGTATATAAAATGTATATTTAGTTGCATTTCAGTGACAAATGGCATCCAGGTTTTCAAATGATTTAATACAAGATGTCCTCATTAATTCAGCTCTGTGTCTCTGTGTTCATAGCGCATCTACGCTCCTGGTGTGCTTTTGGCAGCATTATTTATTTAATGCAACTTTCCCAGGTGTTGATATTCCTCCTACAAAAACGAGCTTCTCAAAAGTGCTTCCAAAGCACTTTACTGTTATCACCTCAAATCCATATTCTCATTTAATAACATCTCTTTTTTTTCAGTAACCTCCCTTAAATTTCCCATCTTCAACTCTGCATATTTGTTGAAGAAAGGTAACCTTTTTAGTGGGGGCTCTGGTACACATTGGGGATACATGCCTTAAGACACTGGCTTCATTCTCTAAGTAGCATCAAAAATTGGTCCCTTTCCTCAAATCTCTCTTCTCTTGGTCAGCTAAAGTGCTAAAAGTAGCCACTAAAAGTTATTCCTAAGCATTGAAAACTGACTCAAGCCAATTTGATTGTCTAACTCTTGGGCTCTTTTTGGAGGCAATAAGAGCTACTGAACTATGTAATGCCCTGTGACAGTTAGCTCCACTCAGAACCTTTCAATCAGAATTACATTGAGAACCAATTATAGACCAAATTTTGCCACATAAACAATGTTTATTTGAAAAACAAAAACTCCTTTATTTGTAAGCAGGCACACACTATTTCCTTTTCATGTTCTGCAAATTTGCAGTTCCTCACTTTCTTTGTGATATTCTATCAGCTTGCCTGAAAAGGTCCACACAACACACACATCCTTCCAGAGGTAGGATTCTGTTACTCTTATCACCATCATCAGGTAACTATCCCTTTTCAGAAACTAATGGCAGAACCAAATAGTCTCCAGTTCCTTTCCTAACATAGAGACTATCGTTCTGACTGAATTTCTATGGTCTATTTTTAAACAGGGGAAGTGATTCCATATTTTTTTGGTTAACCATATACTTTGAATACCTTGCAATTTTACCCATAACATCTATTTTTATTATTTACCAGCATAATTACCGAAGAACTAATTTGTTTAATGAAAACGTTTCTACCACTCACCAATGTAACTTGCATAAAATGAGGTGTAGATCAATATACCTTGGCATAGCCGCTTCTAGAATTTGGACTTTTTCATACATTGTTGGCTACCACCCCTGCAGTGTGGATTCTCAGTGAGGCTAACCAGTCCTGCAGCTGAAACTTAAACTACTAATAGACGTATCTCACTGTCCATGCCAGATATCTTTTTTATTTTTGAGTATTTTATTTTTAAATTTTTATATATTTAGGGGGTCAAGTGCAGATTCCTACATGTATATGTTGAGTAGTGGTGCCATCTGGACGTTTAGTGTATCTGACACACTAACAGTGAGCATTTTACCCAACAGGTATTTTTTTCAAACCTCATCGCTCTTCCACCCTCCCACCTTTTGTAGTGTCCAGTGTCTATTATTCCATTCTGTGTGTCCATGTATACCCAATATTTAGTTCTGACTTGTAAATAAGAACATTAAGTATTTGATTTTCTGTCTCTGAGTTATTTCACTTAGGACAATGGCCTCCATTTTGCAGCATCCATGTTTCTGCAAAAGACATGATTTTATTTAATTTTTTTAGACAAGTGGCTTAACTTTTTAAAAATTTGTGCCAATTCTTTTAACCCTTAAAGCTAGATAAAACCCTTACATGCCCTGAACGTAGCTTTCCCTTTCCATTTCTCTTTTTTCTTCTTGTCTGCGGCAGGGGAACCACAGAAGTGATTAGTAAAAAAAATACTTGTGTTCAAAGTGGCCTTAAAATGCTTGTAATCTTAGACCTGAATGCAAATCTCCCCTCTTTACAAAAATCCATTATGAAAACTCAAGAATGAAATCAAAATTATAGAAGGAGTAGAGAAGGAGGACCACTCTCTATACTGCTTTTCCACACATATTTTTTAGCATAGTGTCCCCCGGCCGTATTTTTTTTAGCAAATGGTCATTCCTCTGCTGTTTTTACATTTTTAGAAGATGTTTTTATAACACATTTTAACTCAGTCTTACAGATGATGTTCAAATTTTAGGGGCCCACGTGTTTTATCAGTTTGTTCTTTTCTAAGGAAACAGTTGAGTAAGAACTTTGGTATTCTTCTATCCTAAATTACGGCTGTCATGAGGTTAGTGACTTTGGCAGGCAGAAGTAAGAAGTCTGAAGCCTGATTACTTGGTCTCAAAGTGAAGGAAATGGAATCCTGAACCAAATAAATAGGTAGTAAAGGTAAATTAAAAACATGAAAAAAAATTCTGAAAGGTGCAGGTTGAGTAGTAGTATTTTCCACTCCTGACTGGTCTACCCTGTAGAAACTCTGCTCTTTATTATATATCTTCGTTAATAGCTTCTTATATATCTGTCCAGTGTTTCTTTATGTAAATGAAAACAAATGTGAATACATGTTCTTACTCCTCTCATATGCATGTACATGAAAGGTAGCACATTATATAACCTGTTTTGTAACTTGCTTTTTGTCCTTAACAGTATGTCTTGGGAATCTTTCCTTGTTGTACAGAGAAAGTTTTCTCATTCTTGTTTTCTAAAAACTTTTATTTGAAGTTCAGGGGTATATGTGCAGGTTCATTACACAAGTAAATTTGTATAAACATTATACAGGCTTATTGTACAGATTATATAATCACCCAGGTATTAAGCCTAGTAATCATTAGTTGTTTTTCCAGATACTTTCCTTCTTCCCACCCTTCCCCCTCCAATAGGCTCCAGTGTGTGTTGTTCCTCTCTATGTGTCCATGTGTTATCATCACTGAGCTCCCACTTTTAAGTGAGAACATGTGGTATTTGTTTTTTTGTTCCTGTGTTACTTTGCTAAGGATAATGGCCTCTAGCTCCATCTGTGTTCCTGCAAAGGACATCTCATTCTTTTTTATGGCTGCATAGTATTCCATCTATAAGAAACTTAAACCAATTTACAGGAAAAACATCAACCTCATTAGAAAGTGGACAAAGGAGATGAACAGACACTTTTCAAAAGAAGACATACATCAACCAACAATCATATGAAAAAAACCTCAACATCACTGATCATTAGAGAAATGCAAATCAAAACCATGAGATACCATCTCACACCAGTTAGAATGGTTAGTATCAAAAAGTCAAAAACTAACAGATGCTGGCGAGTATGTGGAGAAGAAGGAATGCATATACATTGTTGGTGGGAGTGTAAATTAGTTCATCTATTGTGGAACAGAGTGTAGTGATATCTCGAAGACCTAAAAACTGAAATACCATTCAACCTAGCAATCCCATTACTGGGTATATATACCTAAAGGAATATAAATTGTTCTATTAAAAAGACACATTCACACGTATGTCCACTGCAGCACTATTCACAATAACAATGGTATGGAATCCACTTAAATGTCCAACAATGATAAGATGGAAAAAAAAAAGTTGTACATATACACCGTTTTTAAAAATAACTGAGTAGTATTTCATGATACATGTATATCCTTTTTTTTATTCAATGCTCTGTTGATGGACAAAAGTTGATTCCATATCTTTACTATTGTTAATAGTGCTATGACAAACACAAAAATGCAGTTATCTTTTTGATATGATTTCTTTCCCTTTAGGTATATACCCAGTAGGGAAATTGCTGGATTGAATACTAGTTCTATTTTCGGTTATTTGAAAAATCTCCATATTGTATTTTTGTAGAGGTTGTACAGGGATAATTTGACTTCCTCTTTTCTTCAATTTGGATGCCTTTTATTTTATTTTATTTTTTCTTGCCTGATTGCCCTGGCAAGAACTTTCAGAACTATAGTCAATAGAAGTGGTGAAAGTGGGCATCTTGGACTTGTTCCAGTTTTTAGAGGGAATCCTTTCAACTTTTTTCCATTAAGAATGATGTTGACTGGAGATTTGTCATATATTGCCTTTATTATGTTGCGTATCTTCTGTCTGTGCCTAGTTTGTTAAGGATTTTTATTATAAACTAATGCTAAATTGTGTCACATGCTTTCTCTGCATCTATTGAAATGACCTATGATTTTTGTCTTTAATTCTGCTTATGTGATATATCACACTTATTGATTTGTGTATGTTGAACCCTCATTGAATCCCTGGGATAAGATCCACTTGATTATGGTGTACCTTTTTTTTTTTTTTTTTTTTGATGTGCTGTTGGATTCGGTTTGCTAGTATTTTGTTGAGGATCTCTGCATCTATATTCATCAGGGATAAGGTGACACTGGCCTCGTAGAATGAGCTAGGGAGAGCTCCTTTCTCCTAGATTTTGGGAAAAATTTTCAGGAGGACTGGTAGTAGATCTTTTTGCATGTTTGGTTTAATTTCACTGTGAATCCTCCTCATCCTGGGCTTTGTTGTTGTTGTGAGAGTTTCAAATTGCTGTTTCAATCTCAATATTCATTATTGGCCTGTATAAGAGTTCTGCTTTCCTTGCTTTAATCTTGGGAGGTTGTATGCTTCCAGGGATTTATCAGTTTCCTCTAGGTTTTCTGGTTGTGACCATATACTTATATATAATAGTCTCTGATGATCTTTGTGCCTCTGTGGTATCAGTTATAATGTCTCCTTTTTCATTTATGATTGTGTTTATTTGGATCTCTCTTTTCTATGCTACCTACTTGAGAAGAAACCTGCTGTTTGAATCAGAAGGCTGATTATGTAATTAGAATGAACCAAACATTTGAGGAACCAAGTGACAGAAACTGGTGAAAGTGTCTTACAATAACTTTTACTCTGTATTACATGCAATGACCAGACCATATTTGGAATTATTTTACTCTTCATTTGATCCTGTGTGAAGGTCAGACACCTCACTTCTCTGAACCTGAGATAATAGATCTGGTATTGCTCCCTTGTGATTAGGGACAAACAACCCCAGTGTCCATGGCCTTCAGCAGCACAGCATTCCAACAAATGGCAAGGATGTCTTTGTACTTCCTATAGGATAAAGAGTAGAGAAGCTATGGTAAAATTTCACAATCTTTCTCCTCCTGTTATACCTCCACCTTTGGCAGAACCCTATTAAAACTTTTGCTTTTCTATCAAAAATTTTCTCATCAAAGACATAAATCTCCACTCAACTAGCTAAGGGAACTTACATTTTGAATGGCAGATAATCTCATTTTTCTTTTATTATTATACTTTATGTTCTAGAGTACACATGCACAACGTGCAGGTTTGTTACATATGTATACAAATGTGCCATGTTGGTGTGCTGCACCTATTAACTCGTCATTTACATTAGGTATATCTCCTAATGCTATCCCTCCCCCGTCCCCCCACCCCACAACAGGCCCCAGTGTGTGATGTTTCCCTTCCTGTGTCCAAGTGATCTCATTTTTCAATTCCCACATATGAGCGAGAACATGCAGTGTTTGGTTTTCTGTTCTTGTGATAATTTGCTGAGAATGATGGTTTCCAGCTTCATCCATGTCCCTACAAAGGACATGAACTCAACCTTTTTTATGTCTGTATAGTATTCCATGGTGTATATGTGCCACATTTTCTTAATCCAGTCTTTCATTGATGGACATTTGGGTTAGTTCCAAGTCTTTGCTATTGTGAATAGTGCCACAATAAACATACATGTGTATGTGTCTTTATAGCAGCATCATTTATAATCCTTTGAGTATATACCCGGTAATGGGATGGCTGGGTCAAATGGTATTTCTAGTTCTAGATCCTTGAAGAATCATCACACTGTCTTCCACAATGGTTGAACTAGTTTACAGTCCCACTGTAAAAGTGTAAAAGTGTTCCTATTTCTCCACATCCTCTCCAGCACCTGTTGTTTCCTGACTTTTTAATGATCACCATTCTAACTGGTGTGAGATGGTATCTCATTGTGGTTTTGATTTGCATTTCTCTGATGGCTAGTGATGATGAGCATTTTTTCACGTGTCTGTTGGCTGTATAAATGTCTTCTTTTGAGAAATGTCTGTTCATTTCCTTTGCCCACTTTTTGATGGGGTTCGTTGTTTTTTTCTTGTAAATTTGTTTGAATTATTTGTAGGTTCTGGATATTACCCTTTGTGTCTGGATATTAGCCCTTGTCAGATGAGTAGATTGCAAAAATTTTCTCCCATTCTATAGGCTGCCTGTTCACTCTGACGGCAGTTTCCTTTGCTGTGCAGAATCTCTTTAGTTTAATTAGATCCCATTTGTCAATTTTGTCTTTTGTTGCCATTGCTTTTGGTGTTTTAGACATGAAGTCCTTGCCCATGCCTATGTCCTGAATGGTTTGCCTAGGTTTTCTTCTAGGGTTTTTATGGTTTTAGGTCTAACATTTAAGTCTCTAATCAATCTTGAATTAATTTTTGTATAAGGAGTAAGGAAGGGATCCAGTTTCAGCTTTCTACTTATGGCTAGCCAGTTTTCCCAGCACCATTCATTAAATAGGGAAACCTTTCCCCATTTCTTGTTTTTGTCAGGTTTGTCAAAGATCAGATGGTTGTCAATGTGTGGTATTATTTCTGAGGGCTCTGTTCTGTTCCATTGGTCTATATCTCTGTTTTGGTACCAGCACCATGCTCTTTTGGTTACTGTAGCCTTGTAGTATAGTTTGAAGTCAGGTAGTGTGATGCCTCCAGCTTTGTTCTTTTGACTTAGGATTGTGTTGGCAATGTGGGCTCTTTTTTGGTTCCATGTGAACTTTAAAGTAGTTTTTTCCAATTCTGTGAAGAAAGTCATTGGTAGCTTAATGGGTATGGCATTGAATCTATAAATTACCTTGGGCAGTATGTCCATTTTCACAATATTGATTCTTCCTAGCCATGAGCATGGAATATTCTTTCATTTGTTTGTGTCCTCTTTTATTTCATTGAGCAATGGTTGGTAGTTCTCCTTGAAGAGGTCCTTTACATCCCTTGTAAGTTGGATTCCTAGGTATTTTATTCTCTTTGAAGCAATTGTGAATGGGAGTTCATTCATGATTTGGCTCTCTGTCTGTTATTGATGTATAAGAATGCTTGTGATTTTTGCACATTGATTTTGTATCTTGAGACTTTGCTGAAGTTGCTTATCAGCTTAAGGAGATTTTGGGCTGAGACGATGGGGTTTTCTAAATATACAATCATGTCATCTGCAAACAGGGACAATTTGACTTCCTCTTTTCCTAATTGAATACCCTTTATTTCTTTCTCTTGCTTGATTGCCCTAGCCAGAACTTTCAACACTATGTTGAATAGGAGTGTTGAGAAAGGGCATCCCTGTCTTGCACCAATTTTTAAGGGGAATGCTTCTGGTTTTTGCCCATTCAGTATGATATTGACTGTGGGTTTGTCATAAATAGCTCTTATTATTTTGAGATACGTTCCATCAATACCGAATTTATTGAGAGTTTTTAGCATGAAGGGCTGTTGAATTTTGTTGAAGGCCTTTTCTGCATCTACTAAGATAATCATGTGGTTTTTGTCTTTGGTTCTGTTTATATGCTGGATTACATTTATTGCTTTGCATATGTTGAACCAGCCTTGCATCCCAGGGATGAAGCCCACTAGACCAATATCCCTGATGAACACTGATGCAAAAATCCTCAATAAAATACTGGCAACCCGAATCCAGCACCGCATCAAAAAGATAATCTCAATTTCTAAAAGAAGAAGATTTAAGCTTAAGTTGCTTAAATGTTATTCATTATCTCATAGTGCACTGTACACAATTTGGGGAGAATAAACAGCAACTTGATTCCAAAAAAGGTCATAATTTATTGATCTTGTTGTTCTAGGAAGATGGAAAAGCACCCACATGGCCAAATCTCTAAAAGTTATGGCTCAAATGAGATTTCCCCAAACTTTCCGTATCACTCTTATTACAGTGATGTTTGTGTCTCTCCTTAATTAAATCTGCATCACTTTCTATATGGAATTTGATCTGCTCTTCCATCATCACTTATAGGGGCTGTTTCCTTTAGATATAAGTGCTGTTCTCCCTTTCAGATACGTTTATATTTTAAAAGAATCTATACATTTTAACATTGCCTTGGAACACAATACTGCGGCTTATGGCTTTTTAGTGTTGTCGTTGTGGTCAAGTGTTAAGCCTCTTAATGTTTTTTGCCTAGTTTGAACACATACAGATTGGGGCTTGCTGAATCCCCCATTTGTATAATTCACTCCACAGTAGAAGTCTATGTCATCATTTCTCATGGTACTGGAGGCATACTCCTGGAATGATACTTGAAGGCCACTTTAGTCAAGAAATACTCAAATGGGCGATTACATCCAAAATGTAACAGAGTAGTACTAGTTTATTATATAACTTTCAACTGAATTCCTCCTAGGAGACAGCACCATGAATTCAGCTCTGCTGCCTAAATAGGAGAAGATCCCATTTCTTAGGATTCTTAATGACTCTGACTCCCTATGGGGGAACTTAATTTTAGTGTTCTATAGATATGTCCACTGGAAAAAAATTTGTGCTAACCCCAAACCTATAAATTGCATCTTATTACAGTCAAGTTAACTTAACCAGCTACCACTATCCAATTCTGTCTAGTTTGATATGTACTACTTCTGTCTAGCTTGATATGTATTTCATTTGACAACTCTAGTTGTATCACTTCCCCTAACTAAATTTTATTTTTTATAAAATAAGCTATAGAACTCTTGTTTTGGCCACATGTGGAAAAAAATCATATGTACATTTCTGAAATTTTTCTGATTGCTCACTCTGAAACAACTTAAATTTTTGAACTTCTATTGACAAAATCTATAGGTTTCTTACCTATTTGTCTTTGCACTCATATGTAGATTCAAGAACCTAAAAACTGTGATTAGTGGAACAATACATAGTACTTAGTAGGATCCATAAGTGTCTGCCTTGAAGATTGAATCAAGAAGCCCACCAAAGTCTTCACTGACTTGCCACAGTGATTCTTGACAAGTTCAGAAAAGTGGAGGGCCTTGTTTCTATATTGTCCACAAAATGTCCTTTCTGGAATCTATTTCCTAACAGAGTCCAAGCTCAGACTTGAAACCCATTGGTTAGTATTTTTTTAATTATGTGCTAGTTTTTCATGAATATCTCGGAGCACACACTGTACTTGAAGAGATCTTTAACCCTCAACAATTGGTGGATGTGGTAGTCACTGAAGAAACCTTTATAATTAATGTATATCCCTATCTGTGTCAACATACCACACATATTTCAAAAAGGCTCAATAGAATATGTGCCTGGTCAGGGACAATTTCAGACTAGCTTCTCACCTGGCAATCTGGGGTGTGAAGTCACGTCTCATGCAATGCCCTGCCAATGACAATAATTCCACCTGAGCGTACACTACAGACTTCAAAGTTCATGTCAGCTACTTTTCCACTGGTTGTTAAGGATTACCTGCTTCGCCAATTACTAACTGTGTGATCTTGTTGTATTGTATCTAGGGTTACTAGATTCAGGAAATAAAAATACAGGGCACCCAGCTAAAGTTGTTAAGGATTACCTGCTTCACCAATTACTAACTGTGTGATCTTGTTGTATCGTATCTAGGGTTACTAGATTCAGGAAATAAAAATGCAGGGCACCCAGCTAAATTTGAATGCAGATAAGTACGCAAGATTTGAGACACATTTAAACTTAAAAAAATTTGAAATTCAAATGTCACTGGATGCCCTGTATTTCATCTGACAACACTAGTTCTATCACTTCCCCTAACTACATTTTATTTTTCTCATCTCTAAAAACATTGCCTCATGTGAACTGCTGTACACATTAAATGCGTGCCTGGCTCAGAGAGCGTTTTGTAATCTATAATTAGTTATGTGTTATCATTGTCATTATTGCAATTATTCACCTATCCAATTATCCAATCTGTATTTCCATAGGGCTTGTGTTCAATCTACTTCCAAATGGATCACTTAAATATTTTAATATTAACAATATACTTATTTTTTAAAAAGGGCCCAATATTGCTCCTTGTTGCTTTTTAAAACAGCATTTTAAGATTGTGTTTTGGTGTCTATGGTCGTGAGAACATTTTCCTTTCAGTTCCTCCTGGCGTTGATGGATTGCCTGCATCTGTTGTACAAACAATCACGGTGAAACAGTAGGAAATGCTGTTTCAACTTGACTTTACTCCCTGAAATATTCTAAGTATATGGTGAGGTGGCAAGAGTATGGTCCCAGGGTGGGAATTTTGAGAGACAAAGGGAGCCTACATTTTTACATCACCACTCAGTTGGATCGATGGAACCTTCATTAGCAAAATAGTCTCAGGAAAAAATACCAAAATAGCTGAGTTCCTTCCCACCCCCAACCATACCTAAGCTAACCAAATATAGGAAGTCTTAAATGCTACAAATCAGATCAATACATTTTATTAAAAGTACATTTTTATGGCCGGGTGCAGTGGTCACGCCTGTAATCCTAGCACTTTGGGTGGCCGAAGTGGACAGATCGCCCGAGGTCGGGAATTCAAGACCAACCTGACCAACATGGAGCAACCCCGTCTCTACTAAAAATACAAAATTAGCCAAGCATGGTGGCACATGCCTGTAATTCTAGCTACTCAGGAGGCTGAGGCAGGAGAATCACTTGAACCCGGCAAGCTGTGGTTGTGGTGAGCCAAGATCAAACCATTGCACTCCAGCCTGGGAAACAAGAGCGAAAATCTGTCTCAAAAAAAAAAAAAAAAATACAATTTTAAACACATTTTTATTTTTATTTTTTTTATTTATTTGTTTATTTTTTTTTGAGACAGAGTCTCGCTGTGTCTCCCAGGCTGGAGTGCAGTGGCGTGATCTCGGCTCACTGCAAGCTCCGCCTCCCGGGTTCACGCCATTCTCCCGCCTCAGCCTCCCAAGTAGCTGAGACTACAGGCGCCCGCCACCACGCCTGGCTAGTTTTTTTTTTTTTTTGTATTTTTAGTAGAGACGGGGTTTCACCATGTTAGCCAGGATAGTCTCGATCTCCTGACCTCGTGATCCACCCGCCTCGGCCTCCCAAAGTGCTGGGATTACAGGCTTGAGCCACCGCGCCCGGCCTAAACACATTTTTAAATAAGAGTTTATGTTTTGGGAGAATAGAAAGAAAGGAACATAATAGGGAAAAAAAGTCTAGAATAGTTGGCTTTACTTAAGGTACTAAACAAATTTCCACACTTCGGACATTTTTCGGATTTCAACCTAAAACAAAATGAAAGCCCTTCACACAACCTTTGAAGGTCTAGAAATAAGGAAACCTACTTATTAGTATGTGAGTCCTTTGTAGTGTAATAGGCCTTAACAGATAGAGCTTCCTTTGTAAAATTATGCAAATATATCTGTTTCAAAGAAAAGAGAAAGATTGGGCATCCTTTTAAGAGAGACACACCATGACTTTGTCAAGTGTACAGCTCCTGGGGCAATCTTGATTATCAATAACAGCAGTCCAACTTAAGCTATCTAGACACTGGAGTGCCTCATAAAATCAGTCCATCTGTAAGAAGGTCAGTGTTATAACCTGGTTTCCGGGAGAACTAGTCCCAGGAACTCACTTACTGCTGCTCTCAGTGTCCTTCTCATATCTAATTTCTGCATATTAGCCTCATTCTCTTCTATTGTAGACATCTAGTATTTCTTCAAATTGTAGAAACAAGGCTGCTAAGAGCACCAGAGTTGTTCTTGAGGGAAGATTGACTGTGATAACTATGTTTTAAAAATCCTATGGAAAAACTCTGGTCTTTTTTCAATCAATTGTGACTAGCAGAAAAGTCTTATATTTAGGTGTCCATTTCTCTACTAGAAAATTGTAGTTGATGGCTACAATTTTATAACAGAAAAGACATCTTTAGGAGATATCTCACAAAGGCTGAGTGAAGAAAGAAATTTCCAGAAAGATATTTCTACTCATAGAAAATAGGAAGAAATACTAAGCAGGCAGACCAATAGGCATTCACTACAGAAAATTGACAGATTTTCTATAATTAATATCAGACACAAAAGTAAATTACAATTCCGGTATGTGCTAAGTTATAACACAGAAGCTGGGTTGGAAAGGGCCTTTTTGAGGAAGTGTCTTTTAACTTGAAGCAGAAAGAAGACTGGATAAAAAAAGTTTTCCTGCCAAGGACACAGTGTGCGAGACAGCCTTAAGGGAAAAAAGTACTCAGTGTTTTAAAAAACAGTGAAAACACAAGGGTCACTGTGGCTTAGGAATGATGAAAATATATAGAGCAACTGGAAGTCATGCCAGCAGGGGAAAAATTGTGTTCACTGGAAGCCAAGTTAAGGATTTTGTATTTTTTTTCCTCAAGTGTAATGGGTTTTTATTAAAAATATTTGTAGGACCCAATGCATGTTTTCATAAATTATATCTCACAGATGAGAATTTAGGGACCATAGAAAGATAAGAGTAGAAAATATGAATAAAGAGAAAAAAGTTTATAGTTGGGCTAAGGTGGGATATGAAGACTGAAATTATCTAGTACTGCCTTTGCTATATTGCTAGATCAATTTTTTTTCTTCCCTTTACCATGTTGAAAATCACCACATGGAACATCCATATTCAGCCATACTGATGAATCTTGACATTTCTTATATGTGCTCACCTGTTCCATGATCATGAAAACAAATTGAAGCATATTGTTAGGACATTAAATTGATCTGTTATCTAAGGAAGTAAAAACTAGTCAGTGTGGAAAGGCATCTTTCTGTAATAATTTTTTAATAAAAGTAACCATGTTATAGGAAGTTAGAAATGCTTATGAGAATTCATCTATCCCATTGCCCAATTTTCAGTAAGACTTCACCAAACATCTGTAATAAAGGTCTGCCATATTAAAAGACATCAGAGAAGTTGAGTCAATGATATCATTTAAATGAACAAGCAAATGGTGGAGACACTGTCTTCATTTTTTGTTGTTAATGATTTTGAAAATACAATTTGCTTGAGATAAGCTTAGGACATAGCTATAAGGAAGAGCAGCAAAGAAATAAAAATACTCCTGCATGATAGAGTGAGCACACACCTGATATGGCATTGAATCTACATATTACTTTTAAAATACACTGGAAAGGAAAAAACAGTCAAATATTACCAATTACTTTTTTTTTTTTTTAATACATGGACCTTCAACCAATTTGACGTAATCTTCTTTTCCCCCATTGATTCACTTGACAGTTAATTTTGGTCATGCATAAATATATTTATATAATTATCTCAATGAGTTCACCAATGAAATATTTTAGGGTACTATATTTTTACATAGTAAAATGTTATATGCTAACTAAATAACTAAAAATATAAGCAGAATATGCCTGGTTGGGATAGACTAAGGTATTCTGTTGCAATAAGACACCAAACAATTATTCAGTGACTTAAGAGATATACCAGTCTGTTTCTTACTCATGTAATAGTCCAGGGTAGGTGTTCTTGGCAAGTGGATTGTTCCCTTTTTGTCATGATGCAGAGACAGAGGTGGACAGTGGCATTGCCATCTGCAGAAAATGACTTCATGATTGGCCATGCCCTGGTCATCTCAGCCAGTAGGGAGAGAAAAAAGAGTATGGCAAGATATCCAAAATCTGAAAGGCCACATGTCAATTCATTTACATGGCAATGCTTTGTTGCTAAGAGGGCTAAGATATGCAGTCTGCAATAAGACAGCTGACTCTTAGTCCAACTCCATAATTGTGAAAGAACATGGATTTTGGTGGACAACAGTCTTCATTATGTGGTTAGAATAAAATTTATAGAAGAATATAATTTAAATACCTTCAGAAAATTAACATTTAAGGCCAGTCCTCTCCTCTGTTGTGGGTTTACGGACCTCTATCACCTTAGTCAGCAGATGAGCAAACAGTAACAGCTATGAGAGTGGGTGTTCCTTTATTGGAGTGGCTGTCAGCTCAGACACTTAAGGGCTCTGTGATCTTGAGTGTTCTCATGACAATGTTTACCTCACAGGATTATGGTGTGAATGTAATGATGTTAAATAATATAATAATGTAAAACAAATGCCTTGGGTTGAAAGCAAAGTGAGACCTCAACAGATGAGATTTTGTGCCACTCTTTTTTCTATCTTCTGCCCAGAGTGGTTCTATATTATGTTAGAACAAGATTTAGACAGATTCAGACAACATAGAGCTTCCCTCTCGATCTCCAACAAATTTAGGCATTAGAATATGTTGGCGTATTAGGTAAGATTTATGATTATACTGGATGATATTTGGCTTTATCTGTGGTCCTAAGGGAGCCGCACACATCAGGGGAAGGATCACTTTGTGTTAGCCAGGTACCTAGAAGACTCCACCAGACAAACACAAGGAGAAAATGGGTAGGAGAGACCCACTAGCAGGTGCATTTGTCAAGGCTCTCCAGAGACGAGAGAGAGAGAGAGAGAGAGAGACAGAGAGAGAGAGAGAGAGAGAGAGAGAGATTGAGAGCGCTCCTGACAGGCTGGAGATTGAACTAAGAATTGATCATTGACGTTACAGTCTTTTTCTTTCTTTTTCTTTTCTTTTCTTTCTTTTCTTTTCCTTTTTTTTTTTTTTTTTTTTTTTGAGACGGAGTCTCGCTCTGTTGCCCAGGCCTGATCTCGGCTCTCCGCAAGCTCCGCCTCCCGGGTTCACGCCATTCTCCTGCCTCAGCCTCCCGGTAGTTGGGACTACAGCCGCCCGCCACCAAGCCTGGCTAGTTTTTTTTGTATTTTTAGTAGAGAAGGGGTTTCACCGTGTTAGCCAGGATGATCTCGATCTCCTGACCTCGTGATCTACCTGCCTCAGCTTCCCAAAGTGCTGGGATTTCAGGCTTGAGCCACCGCGCCCGGCCTGATGTTACAGTCTTGAGTTGGAATTCCTTCTTTTGGAAATCTCAGTCTTTGCTCTTAAAGGCCTTCAGCTGATTGACTGAGACCCATTCACATTATCAAGAGTAATCTGCTTTACTCAAAGCCTACTGATTTAAATGTTATTCAAACCGAAAAATAGTCACAGTATCATGTAGAATATTGTTTGATCAAGCAACTAGGCGCCATGGCTTAGTCAAGTTGACACATAAAATTGACCATCACAATATGAATGGCCTTTTAACACACAGAAACTTAACACTTGAGTGTGCGTGGTCCAGTCAATGCTCTGGGATTCGATCCACCAGATTAGTTAGGTACCTTTTTCTTGGAAAAAAAGAAATGCTAGAAGAAAGTTTAACCCTCCCTCTTCTACCCACGGAATAGTGTCTTTCATTTTCTTTTTAGACAAGAGTAGGTGACGGGGCTACTAAATAAAATTGATGAGGAAAGAGAGTCAAATCAAATAAGGAAGGATAATCCTTATGTAGGCATTGCAGAAAAATATGAAAATCTCTCAATAATTTTATAACTGGTGCATCCTAAATAAATAATATATGTGTATTTTTATGGAGAGGAGGGTTAATATTTAATTTTAAACTTACTCTTGTCAAAAGGAACCAAGAAGGAACTAGGTTACCAATTCTGAAAACATGCTAAAATGCAAACAATGTAATAAGTCTTTTGTTACTTGTGTTTTTGTAAGTTTGCTCTGAACAGAAGTGCTAAATATTTTCTGATAAACTGTACAGGAAATTGGCATCCTTTAAATCTTCTGAGGATCCAAATAGAATATATTAGAATGAAGCATGGTTGCAATTTATAGTGAGCATCAAAGACAAAATAAATTCGTTTTAAATGAGGGAAGTTTATGAAATAAACTACTTTTCTGAGTAGGAGCAAAATAATTTAAGCTTAGTTCTGTAGACTAGCGTATTCCTTTGTTCATGGGGGTTGAAATTTTATGGAGCTATAAACAACAAAGGGAATTGACAACCTGTAATGTGTCTAAAAGAGGGAAAACTGGATCTGCATATAAATTGTGAAAAATAAAAAATAGTTCACACTTTTGTATACTTATTTTGTAATTATTTTGAAAGTATGCAATATGTTGGGCTCTGATATGTAAGAGAAGAGCTCAACCCTAAGAGCAACTGTTCACAGACTCTGATTGGGAAAATATTCTGCAAGATAATGAGTCACCTTTTGTCAACCCATCCAATTAAAATGTTTATTCTGCTAAGATGCAATTGTTTTGATAATAAAACATTTTATGAAGGCATTTCATGGAAAAGAGGGTGTGAGGCTAAAGTAAGTGTTTCAGGCTTATTTATTGTTTTTCCTCTGAAAGAATTTTAATAAATAGTGGGTGTTAAGAAAGCTATAAGAATATAATTCTAAAACCCAAACATACCAGAAGAAATCCGACACTGACTATATCTCTCATTTGCTCAAGAGCATGTCCTTTCTTTCCCTTTTGCCACCAGCACTGTGGCTAGTCCATATCCTACATATTTTGTATTCCCTTAATCATATTATCACTCTTACAAAGATAAACACAGCAACTGTGCTTAGGCTTTGTGTTAGTTCCACTTGCCACTTCTGTCAAAGCAACAACAGTTCATGTAATAAAAATCACATACATTCTCAATTCCAAGTTGAAAAGCAATGCATTGCAGAGATAAATTTATATATGTGTATATATACTTATATGTGCACATACACTCATATATTTTTCTATACTAGTGATACCTGTGCTTTCAACAGCATTTTCTCAAGTCTGAAGGAAGACATTGCTTCAGTCTCACTGAACCACCCCCTACAAGTATGCCCCAATATACTCTCAGGCAATACACACACACACACACACACACACACACACACACGCATACACACATGCAACTTCTGTTTTCATATAATCTAACTTGTTAACTTCTTTTTATTATTTTATTTCTTTTGTCCCCTGCTTTCTTAACACTTTACTCTCTGGTTTGTTGGTTTTTAATGGTACACTTTAAATCCTACCTATTGCCTATACAACAATCAATAAGTTTATTCTACTTTTGACTTCAGTACTCAGCCTCCAGCAATTCATCAGTTACAGTTCATGCTTTTCTACCCCTGCTCTAGTTTCAATGGAGGTTTCTGTTCATGGGTTTCTGCTCCTAATAAGTTGTGATTTTCTGTATCCAGCCTGTCTGTCTCTCCAATTTTGGGAGCAGTAGTTTGCCCTATGACCTTAACACCCTTACAGATCTAAGAAGAGTTGATTTTTCAGTTTTTTTTTTTTTTTTTTTTTTAACTTTTTACTTGTTAGAACTGAGCAGTGACTTCCAAGCTTCTTTCATGCCGGAATGTAGACTGTAAGTCCTGCTTTATGTTTCTACAGGGAAAAAAATAATCTTTATCAGCTGAAGTGTGATAAAACATATTTTCTGATATGTTACAGTAATTTTGTATAGATTTATTTGTCTTTCTTCTGTTTTTTCTGTGCATTTGGGGTGGTTTATGAGATTAATACTTTTAATGGCATATTCTTCTGTCACGGTATCGAAATCTAGAATCTTTAGTGATTTTCATTTTACTTTTTACAATTGAGGGAAAAATTGGTGTCCTCCAGTTTGTTTGTTTTCTTGTCCTCTTTTATCTTGCATAGCCCTGCTATCTCCCCTTTTGCTTTTTCTTTTGCCACTTAATTGACGAAAGATGTTTCTCTCTCACTTTTGGTCTTCTTCTTTGTCGGGAGCTCTGGGGGACTGCCATGTCAAGTGACATGCACTGTTAAATTCTTTCCCTACCATATATACTCTGACCTATCAAGATACATTTTTAGTGTTCAGATTTACAGTGGAACTACTCTTTCTGATTCTTGTTTTTAGCTCAACTTTAGCCCAATCACAGCTTCCCTCTTGTTTCTTCCCTCCGCTTTTCCTCAGATTGCTCTTGTTTGATCTCAAAGTCTTGTGCCATGTGCAGGCTCATAAAAGAACTTCCCAGAGTTTGGTGTTTTCTCGTTTGTTTTCATTTGTCTGTCTTTCTTTTGTGATTACAATTATTTAAAAATTAAGCCATATTCTACCTTCAAGTATGTTGAATGCATTGCTTGGCGTAGTTTTGTTTCTTGCTTCTTTTTCTGTATTCATCTATAGGAAATACTGAAGACACAGACACAAGTTCCACTAGTTCTTCAGCTGCTCCTTTCACTCCTGTTTTCCATGAGAAACCAGAGTCCAAACACTGTCTGGAGTAGGGTAGCCTTTAGAAGGCGTTACCCAATGCTGCCCAGTCTGAAGTTAACTCTATGTAGGGCACCTAGGTCCTAACTAGGCTAACTAGGTCCAAGGTAAATTTACCTTAAAATTCTCCTTATTAGACTTTTTTTTTTTTTTTTCAGTTGCTACCTTAAAAATGTTTCCTCCTCCAAAAGTGAGGAAACAGATGGTTGAGTCTTTAGGAGGCAGACCTCCTGCCTTCAAGATGCCCAAAGTCCCAGTGTACGTAACTCGAGTCACACTGGCCTAATGGATTTCTTGTGTACAACACATTTAACAGTAATGAACGTACATGCATCATGAAGTTTGAACCTAGAAGAAGCCTTAAAGATTATCTGGTATCATAAAAAAATTAAGGACCTTGGCAAATAAAATAACATTTTAAGTATGTCATGGATATTGTCTGAGTCATTCTGAGAAGCCAGGTCTTCTGATTCTCAGTCCAGTGCTCTGTGTATTATGTGCTAATGCCTAGTTTATATGAGGAAATGCTTTGGCAGTACCAAGACCTACACGAACATTAGAGGTTAAATTTAGTTCTCTAACCTTAACCAAAAGTTGAGATTTTATATACTTTCCACAACTCATTTTACTTTTAGGTATGCTCTGACCTACCAAGACACATTTTTAGTGTTCAGATTTAGAGTGGAACTACTCTTTCTGATTCTTGCTTTTAGCTCAAATTTAGCCCAATCATAGCTTCTCTCTTGTTTCTCTTTGTTTGTTTATGTCAAAACAATCAAAAGCAAATAAATTTGATCTTTACATCTATCAGTAAATGTATTATTTCAAGCAAGTATTATGATGTGTTGACAATAATTATCAACTTACATTTTCACCTATATACATCCAGGTTCTCTGTGGACACAGGAACTAGATGGATACTCCTAAACTAGTTTATTATTTAGATCCCTTTTAACTGGGACATATTTTGTCTTTCTGATAGTATACATCAAATGGTTGCATTATGCAATCGAAGCCCAAGAACACCTGTCTCACTATAAATATGATCATTGTAAGGAGTCCAAATTTTGATATATTCCTAAAGAACTCCCCTATGTTTTAACCATGTAACTAATGAGTAACTTTATATATAGGAAAGTGGGATAATAACTGGTCAAGATGAACTTTCATGATTTATTCTAGCTCTTAAATACATGAGCCTTTTTAATATAGTCTTCAAATCTGGGATGAAATAAACAGATTAATTTTACTGGAGACACTTATTTGTCACCACTATCACCCATGAGTGTTACATACTTTGGTGCAAACTGCTTTGTTTTTGAAGGGAAGGGAATGAGATCCAGTCTTTATAAACTGATTTTCACATAAATAACATTTTTTCATGTTGTCAGCATTCAATTTTCCACCAATACACTTACAAGTTTTCATAAACTGTCAAATGCAAATGTGACACTACCCCTGAATGAGTATGGCTTTCTTCATAGAGACTTTGATGCTGAAACAATGACAAGTCATAAACATTCACCACTGGCCCATTTCCATGGTGAAGTTTCTCATGGCAAACTCAACAGCAACTATTGACCTCTAGACCTAAAGACCATCAATTACCCAGCTTACAGAGGTGGAATATAGTGAACAAGCAGCATTGGGCTGTCAACCAGTTAACATCCTATCATGAGTTGAAAAGCAATTTGTCCAATATTTCAACTGCCAGGGAGAATTCTTTATTAGCTTTTGGATAGGTTTGCCTTTCAATTGGATGATTTGAATAGCTACTGAGGTAGGAGAGATGCTGCCCTCAGATAATGATTTTGCATTTCACCTCATCATTAATGCTTTGGACCTCAAGGGAAGTCACTGTGCCTTTGATGAAGGTCGAAGCATTTTATAACCTTAATAAAGGCTCATAGCCCTAGGAAGAGCAAGTGTGAGCAAGTGTGGGGGATTGACTGAATAAAAATATAACTAAATTGCCGCTTTATACTAGACCAGCTGGAGGATTTAAAACACAAATCAACACTTAGAAAGTACAATGACACTCTAAACTTTACTGCTATTCAAAACTACACACACACACACACACACAAATTGGCATTATTGCAAAAAATGAGAGAAACTATGTTTTTCTCCTTTACAGCAAACTTTTTTCTGAAGTTTCTAATTTAATCACTAAATATTTTTAAAAAGTTCCATGCAAAGATAAGATAATAAACATCTTAACAGATTTGAATACAAAACAATTACCTATCCTGAGGATTCTTAGTTATTGTTATTTTGTTTCTACATAGAGTTAACTCACCATATTTTGAAGTGTGAAATGAATACAAGATAATAAACAACAATGATTATGAGAACCACATCATCATTTACATTTCCCAAAGGATAAGTTATTTTATCCCAAACATTACTAATAAATTACAGCTTTCAATGGATTATTTAAGGGTACTGTCAAGGGAAATCATCCCAACTTATAAATTCATTGAATCGTTTTTCAGTTTCCTAGACTTCTACTTCCTTCCTTCAGGCATAGTTTACTGGCTATACCTATGTTCTCGGGAACTAAGATAGGAAACAAGGGCTGCCACGCCAGACACTGAGAGAGAATAATATTTCATCTGCATTGACCTTCACAGAAACCTTTAGAGAAAGGCATTATTATTCCTATTCACAGACTGTGGATCAGAAGGTTAAATAATTTTGCAAGGTCACACTCCTGATGAGTATCAGAGCTGAATTCTTCTGAATTCTTCCTGGCTTTCAAATGCAGTAAACCATACTGCCTTCTGCAACAATAGAAGAGAGCAGGCCAGGAGGGTTGGAAAATAACCTAGACTAGGACAGTGGTTGGAATGCATGAACTGATTCTCGGACTGGTAGGACACTTGACTAGGGGGTTGGTTCCCACGATGAGTATTCAAGAACCTGATGTGACAAGTTTAAATGCAAGCAAGTAAGACTCCGGTTTGACTTAGCAACACAAAGTGGAAAACAAAATATCCTTGTACGGTGGCAAGGGCTGGACGACTGCTAGGTTTCCAAAGAAATTATCCCATATACTATAGGAACATTTCAGTTCTTCAACCTTATATGTCTATATCCCTATGAATTCAAGCTATGTGAAAGCAGGGTGGGGATTTCTCTTCCACTTTATCCCAAGCATTCAGGAAATGCTTGATAAAAGGTAGGTTCTCAATAAAGGAATAATAAAAGAAGGTAACCAAAGTTCAAGAGAGGCAGAGGACAAAATTCAGAGTTGGCATGCAGATACCCATTCTAGGCCCAAAGGCAGTGTTTCTGAGGATAGGCACCAACCAGGTACATGAACACATTAATGAGCCCAAGAATTCCATAATTTAAGAACAATGCTTATTGACTTTAACTCCTGCACTCAGTTCTCTCATGTCAATGTACTAACCTTTAGAACTAGAACTGCCCTTGAGCTAGCGCAACTTGCAATACAGAACAGAAAGTCATTTGATTGACAGGTTCATTCAATATACCTCTATTGTCTTTGCAACTTGTAGGTATACCCATCATTAAACAAAACCTGGTACAGACCTTCTTTGGTCACTATAGCCAGCTCCAATATGTACCATGTCTCAATCCAGGTCCTAAAATGTCTTTACTTTCATTGAAAAAATATATGCATTTATATTTTTGTTCTCAAAATTTATTGCTGCTATACCACATACCAGGCAATGAGAATAAAATAGTTGAATAACTATCATTGAGTATACCACGTGGCAGGGAAAACAGGAAACTATGCAAGAATTTATAGTGTAAAAGTCTTTGATAGGGAAAAATATGGGATGCTAGAAAATCATATACTAGTATTCCCAGTTACTTTGCCTGAGATCAGTGTGTCCTCCTGGCATCTTTTCCCTTTATTCAAGTGTTTTTGTTATTATATTAAAAATATATATTCAATGAAATCCATCAGGATAGAGTGTGTACATCTCAGTATCACGAAATGCCCTCCTTCTTGGATCAGCTTGTTTGCTGCCACGGACACTGTGAATCTTAAACTGCTCTGTATTCCCTCTTTGCTTTTAGTATTTAGATGATTAAAGCTACATGTGTAACCCCTGCCTGCAGTTATATGTACTAATTTCATCCTTTTCTAGTCTTGTTTTCTATTTATCTTTTTTTCCTTCACTACTGCTGTCACTCTCTTATTCTAAGTTGCCTCAATTAATAGAATGAGATGGGGTAAGAACAGATAAATACATCATCTCCCAAATGCCTCTCTTATCTATTAACCATCCGGGCACTTTGTACATAGCTAACTTTCTTGTATATTTATTTTTCTTTCTGGACAATTAGTCTGAGGGTGAAATTGGAATTTCTGTGCTGCATTATATTGAATGATTCAGCACATTCTAAAATAATAAGATTCCCTTTTCCTAACTCAACAAATTAGCTGTTCTTAAATGTTTAAAAATTGTGCAAAGTATTTTGAGGGCAGAGCCACTTTTTCTCTTTTTTGAGGAAATAATACTTTTAAAGCTGCAAGTTATATATAAAAAACAAGTAACATGATTTTTACATGGGAGGATTAGCACAAAAAAAAAGGACTGCAGCTATGGAAGACTATGGGAAAATAAGAAGAATGTAATGGAGGAGTGAAATTATACCTTATTAACAAGAATGATGCTATTACCTCTGGCTGGCAGAAACCAGGGAGATAAACGAGCAAGTTCAAAAACCCCAAATCGGAACAATGGTTAGCAAATATTCCCATGCATTTAAAGATAAGTTTACCCTTTATAATAAAATATACCATTTGATCTCTTTACATCATCTCCTGAGAATCCAAGTCTGATTTTTCAATAACTCCTACCCTGTAGGAGGTTGTGTGTTATCAAGTGATGAAGGCTAACAAGTGGACCTTAGGTTTGAAAATGAGACATACTTATTAGAAGAAAATGACCAGCCTCTAAAGCTCATGCCTAGTAATTTAAACCTATTCTTAAATATGACATAAGATTTCAATTTTCTTTCTATACTTGCATTTGGTATAAACAAGCCCTGGCTATAATTTTTTATTAATTTTCAAATAAAATTTATAATTATTAAAAGTTTTATGAAGAATTTAAAAATAACTATTGTTGTTAGTAGTTACTAAAGCTTACTTACAGAAATAAAAGAGTGGGCAAATGTTATAATGAAACAACTCACACACACAAGTAAAAATCCCACATAAGTATCCGTTAAATAAATGAGAAAATTTTTAACTTTATACATAATACAAGTAAAAACAATGTCATGATTTTCATCTATGAAATAGACAAAGACCTTTTTAAAAGGTCATATACAAATTGACAAGGAATTGTTTATGAACTAAATGGGCCTTCTCATATATTGAATGAATAATAAATTGGTATTTTTAGGAAAGTTTGGTAGTATGTGCCAAAATCACGAACAATGCTGATAGAGTTTGAAACAAATATTTCACATCTAGGAAATTACCCTGTGAATATAAGGAGTGAATTATAGATTTATGTAATGTTTATCAAAGCATTAATTATAGTAATAAAACATACAATGTAAATGTGCAAGAATAAGAAATACTTTAATAAATTGTATTATGCTATGTGGCAATTAAGTCTATTTTACAAATAAAGGCCAGGCACAGTCATTCACACCTGGAATCCAAGCATTTTGGGAGGCCAGACCAAGGTGGGAGGATTCCTTGAGGCCAGGAGTTCAAGACCAGCCTGGACAATATAGTGAGACCCTGTCTCAAAAAAAAAAAAAAAAAAACCTTAGCTGGGCTTGATGGCATGGACCTACAGTCTTAGCCACTTCAAAGACTGAAGCTGAAGGATCACCTGAGCCCAGGAGCTTGAAACTGCAGTGAGCTATGATCTTACCTATGATGTTAACACCGCACTCCAGCCTGCGTGACAACAGAGAGGGACCCTGACTCAAAAAATATTTTAAAAGCAGATTCTACAAGCGAATAGGATATGTTTTAACTTATCACAAAGGGGGCTAAATTAGGACATCAACTGTATATATGACAGAATTATAATTCTAGAAAATGAACAAATAATCTATACATGCCATATAGGATAAAAAGGCTAAGTGAAAATTCATAAAGATATTAGCTAAGATTTATTTGATAAGATTCTGGGTGACTGTTTATAAATGTTCTTACTTGTGTTTTCCTCTAAACTAGACTGTAAGTCAGAGAGAGAGAGACCATTTTTAAAACCTTTTATTCTATGCACAGTGGGTGCTTAGTAACAGTTGCTTAAGGGAAAGCAGAAATACAAACAGGCAAATGTAGTCATTAAAGATCTGCAAAGCCCAGCCTTGCAGAGAAGGCCGCAGACTGACAATTCTGGGGATAACATATGAATGACCAAGGAAAGCAGCATGAATACTTTCTATTATGAAAGAACCATGAGATTTTGCATATTTAATGCAAGACTGTGAAAATGTCTGTTTTCATGAACTGATATAAGAGATCTGTACACATAAAAACTCCTCAGAATTCAGTTTGCCTACTTTACTGAAAGACTAAAGCAATCTCTGTTGGGAACCCACCTTCACTTTCAGAGGTTGTATATCCTGAGGAGTCAACGTTTTGTAGAACATACGCTTGTACCATTTATATATTTTAGTGTGTGAAAAACAAGGACATTATTTTCTGTAGGGCTATTAATACGCCATCACACAATATTTTTGCTCTTCCTCTTTTGTGCATTTCTTCCTCTATACTTTTGTTCATTTGCTTATTCTTCTTAAGATAAAACCTTATTTTCTTCTCTGCTCGTGGATGTCTAATATCTCCACTAAGGCCCAAGCTCATTCATCTTCTATGAAAACTTCCTTGACTCAACGGTCAATGCATCTTTCCCTAACGCATTGCAACCTCTAAAAAATTTAACAGTTGCTCACAGAGTAACTTTTTCCATAGCTGCTCAACTAGTTTGGGGATACAAGAGGGTAGGAATCTTGATGCACAATTGTCTCGTTTTTCTCTCCAGTGCCTAACACAATGCTGATCACACTCAATAAAGGCTAATTAAATGATTTCCAAACATGTTAGAAGTAGTTCAATGTTCCTCAAGCAGGTTTTTATCAAAACAATTTAATGCATTGGATACCATAAGGTTTTTAAAGAGAATACCCGAAGGAATGTAAGATAACTTGGACCAGATGGGTGTTCATTTCAAGATGGCAGGGGAACATTTCCAATGCTGAGCGACTGATTCTTCCCACCTCCTCCTGTGTAGACTCTGGCTTGTCACACCTTAATTATTTAACAGCCCCTGCTTGGCATGAAACCAGAAGAAACTGGCTCATTAATGTTCCATTCCAGCACACATTCTTTCCAAAAGGCTTTAAGAAACTCATGAATATTTCATTGTCTCCATCAGTGCCAAAAAGATGGCACCATTATCTAGGAAACCAAATGCTACTTGCTAGGTTTGCTTCCCTGAGCTACTTACACCCAAACAGGGTGCGTTCCCTCAATTATCATTTACGTAAGTCCACACACATTAACAGGTGATATAGATACAAAGCTGAATCTGAAACAGGGTAACTAATAAAAGAAAGCATGTAGGAGGTCTCTTATCTTTAAAGGCAGATACCTGCTTTAAGCTAGGTGTATACATATATATACGCTCAATCAAAATTCAGCAGAGATTAATACAGTTTAATTGAACCTAATTTTTTAGTGGCACTTAATGAAAGTAAAAAAAAAAAAAAAAAAGGAAAAAAATAGAGAGATATATCTGACCATAGACGATGCCTTAATAGACTGTTTTTTTTTTTCTTTTTCTTCCCCCTTTTTTTTGTAAAGATCCTAAAAATCAAAAAAACTCTGGAGTTTGAATCTTTAATGTAATGTTTCCCACCCTCTCCTTTCACACTCTTTCCTATATGCTCAAGAGCCATATGATTGGGGACATAAGGAAGAGCTGCTTTACTCAAATATATCCAAGCTGTGAGCCAATTTTGAAAATAGAATCTAAAAAAAAGGAAAGAAAAGAAAAGCGTATCATATTTTGAAGTACTATAGGTCCACAATGGCTAGCGAATTATAGTATTATACAGAATTTAGGATATACTAATGATAAACCTTGCATTGTTAAATGATAGATATTTTCTAAATACTTATTCCTTTGGATATACACATTTTACACCTTAGAATTACTGCAAAAAGCACAGGTATTATTCTCCCATTTTATAAGTGGAAAAAAACTAACATATGGAGAAGTTAAATGGCTTGTCTACAAAATATCTATATGTATATATAACTATCTGTTGGTGAACCTAATCATAAAATGCACAATTAATCAGTCCAGATCTCTTTCACTGAAACCATGTCTGTATTTCTAAGGGGCATTCTTCTCTTGGAAATTTAATGATAATATTTTCTCGGAGAGATTAACTCTCCAATTTAAGCACAGTTTCAAAGTATTTGGAAGTTGGGTATAAAACTTAGTTCAAAATTGGCTTGCAAAACTCTGAAATGTCTCCAGCTGACAACTAATTATCTTTTTTCATAATTTTAAAATAATTTTCAGAAATATCTGATTACTAAGAACATGCCATTCAGAGTACAGTACTAGGTGCAAGCTCGGCAGCTTCATATCACTCATTTGAATTTCTCATTAGACTATGTTCCCTTCTGGTTGTTTCCAAAGGCATATTTTATTCCATCTTCATGAGAAGGAAAGGTCATTAACTGCAATTTGACAAAGAGACAATTAAAATGTGGATTGACCATTGCTAAGATAATCACAGTGCAGTTACCATATTATAACTTCAGCTAGTAGCATGAGCTGCCATTTTTTAAACTAAATGTATTTTTGAGATAATCTTTAAACATTAAAATGTTCTGTAGTTTCAAGTGATTTGCATTCCTGATCCACTGCTTTTACTGGTATCAGTTTTCTACTGTGGCCAGAATAACCTTCACATGTAGATGGTTATGGATAACAAAAAGCATTAATTTATTTCAAAGGCACAGATAATATTCTCACCCTATTTACTAGTTTCTACTTATCCACTGAGCAACGTTATTAATAAGAGTTGGAGAATTCGAGCAAGTGTATTGTTGTTCTCTGAGTACCCTAAGATTGGATACAGAGCCAAGATCTTAAGTGCCAGCCCGGTAAGATGAAAAAGGTTTCTAGCAGCCTGAATGGGCTTCTCAGATGGAGGTAGTCCTCAAATCTTCATGATCTATAAGTCATCTAACAAACATGTGTTTGATGGATGTGTTAAACAGTCATTTCAACTTAAATAAAATAATTATCCTTCATTTCAAACATATCAAAGATCAAAGAACCCAGGGAAAAGAAGGTAGACACAAAAACTGACTAGGTGTATGCAGCCAAATATTTGAGACATAAATATCAAAAATGCATGTATTGGGCTTGTATAGCGCAAAATCCTTGGACTGGGAAGTAAAGAAATTGAATTCGAATCCCATCTGTCACGAAGTAGAAAGAAATATATCTTCTAGCCTACCTTCCTAGATGTCATCAGGATTAGATTTACCTAATGTGAAAGTTAAATAAGATAAAAGTGAAGGTGCGTTTATTAGTAGTAGTTTATTAGCATTAATATGATTAATAAATGAAACAAAAATTTGAAAGGTCACATTAAAACTACAATTATAGGAATATGTATTTTATAACATACATATGCAGTTTTATATTTGAAGCTATAGTAATTGCTAGTGGCAAACTAATATTAAAAATGTTTACAGAAGAATGTTCTGAAAACTCCCTAGTAAATTCCATCAAAATTCTCGAAAATTGGATCTTGTTTCTCTTCTAATTCCTATTCTATTCCTATTTCTGAAATGTAATACCATGAATTTTCTTCAGAATCTGATTTCTCATCGAGCAGTGACAATATCTATTGTGGTTGAATATCAATAAAATATTTATGACACTCTTATGCGCTCAATGTCCATTTAGCCCTGGAGAAAACATAGAGATAAAAGACATGCCCTGACTTGAAGAACTTTACAATCTAACTTCACAGGAATGTAGGAAAAGTCGGGAAATTGTTCTGGAATTAGAAGTGGAGCTATAATGTGTGTCAGATGGGATTCTCTGTAATCACCAGTAGAGATGAATAGCTGTCTGTCAATCATTCACCCATTTATTATCCTCTTATGTCTTAAAATCCTGCCTTCACCCTATACATTCCTCTAGTTACATTATTATCTTGTTCTTCACCTTCATCCAAGATTCTTGGAAATCACTTACACACGTTTTTCTTCTTTACTTTCAACTCAGGCTCCAACCCACTGAAATCTGGAGCCACACTCACTACTCCTATAAAACTGCTGGTTTTGAAAATCATCAATGAGACCCCAATGGGTACCTTTCAACCCTTATCTTTTTTTAATGTCTCTGCACAGTATTGCATGGTGAACTGCTTCCTCTTTGAAGCACCTGCTTTTTGTATTTTTAGTGACAATACAGGCTCCTAAATTTCATTCTATATGTATGATCAACTCTTAGTAGCTTCCTTTAGTAACCACCCTTTTCAGACCATCTGTAAATGACAGAGTTCCTCAGGGGTAAGACCCATGGCTCCCTTCACTTCTCACCACATACTCAACTCCTGGGTAATGTTTTCTACTCCTGCAATTTCTAATAGACCTAAATGTCAGACTCTAGACATCCCAAAGGGGTGGCTGAGTCAAAATATTTTAAACTGAAAGCATCATTTCTCTCTTAAGCCTACACTGATGGAAAAAAATGATTGATGCTAGGGTAACAGCTAACCTCTGATACATGTGGTTTAACACTTGGAAGTTTTTTTCTTATGTACATCAATGCTCTCCCAGTGTAAGCTTCATCCATCCTGTGGTCTCTTAGTTTCTGTCACATGGTCAACTGAGTCAGAGCACACACATTAAACATCATGTAGCACATTCTAGCGATTAGACTGCCACAGGCAGACACAACTTCTGGCCACAATCCAGCGGCCAGAACTCAGTCACGTGGTCCCATTCCGATGCAATGAGGAAGGAGAAATATGTTTTTTTCTGTCTGCCCAAAAGGTTCCTCCTTTTACACATACTTGGATACTGTATGGACTTTAAAGACTGCCTTCTTCTGGAAAGTAGAAAGCCTAAAGATCATTTTTTGTTTCAAACAATCAAGCGGATTGTTTTTCATATTAGTTTTATGGTTTCTTTGTCAATACATTTATCTCAAAAATGTACTATGCTTCTGATTAATTTGCTTTATGTCTGCTCCATGTACCAATAATTATACCCAAATATTTTTCTTTTGTTGTCTTTTTTGAGGTTCAGTGATACATGTGCAGGTTTGTTATATAGGTAAATTGCATGCCACATGAGTTTGGGGTACAGATTATTTTACCACCCAGGTAATAAGCATGGTACCTGGTAGGTAGTTTTTTGATCCTCAGCCTCCTCCCTCTCTCCACTCTCAAGTGGGCCGTGGTATTTGTTGTTCCCTTCTTTCTTTACATCCATATGTACTCAGTTTTTAGCTCCCACTTATAAGTGAGAACATGTAGTGTTTGTTTTCTGTTCTTATGTTAGTTTACTTAAGATAATGGCCTCCAGTTACATCCATGTTGCTGCAAAAAATTGTCTTGTTCCTTTCTGTGGCTCTGTAGTATTCCATGGTGTGTATGTCTATGTGTGTGTGTATATATATAGATACATAGATACATATGTCTATGTATCTATATATAGATATCTACATAGACATATGTATCTATATATAGATATACACACCATGTGATACATATGTGTGTGTGTATATATATTTACAATAGCAAATATATATTCACACACAATATACATGTGTATATATATATTCACAATACATATTCACAACATGACCATTCACAACAGCAAAATCATTAGATCAGATATATATTTTTTCTTTATCCAGGTTACCATCGATGGGCATTCACGTTGATTTGATGACTTTGCTAATGTGAATTGTGCTACAATTAACATACACATGCATGTGTCTTTATGGTAGAATAATTTGTATTCCTTTTTATAATCCTTAATTCTTCAGCAAACCCAATAATGGGATTGTTGAGTTGAATAGTAATTCTGCTTTGAGTTCTTTGAGAAATCACCAACCTGCTTCCCAAAATGGCTAAACTAATTTACATTCCCACCAGCAGTGTATAAACATTCCCTTTTCTCTGCAACCTTGCTAGCATCTGTTATCTTTTGACTTTCTAATAATGGCCATTCTGACTGCTGAAATGGTATCTCAGTGCAGTTTGGATTTGCATTTCTCTAATAATTAGTGATGTTGAGTATTCTTTCATATGCTTGTTGGCTGTGTGTATGTCTTTGTTTGAAAAGTGTCTCTTCGTGTTCTTTGGCCACTTTTTAATTAGATTTTTTTTTCTTGTTGATTTAAGTTCCCTATAGATTCTGGATATTAAACCTTTGTCAGATGTGCAGTTTACAATTATTTTCTCCCATTCTGTAGTTTATCTGTTTACTCTGTTAACAGTTTCTTTTGCTGTGTGAAAGTCTTTAGTGTAAGTAGGTCCCATTTGTGAATTCTTGTTTTTGTTATGATTGCTTTTGGCATCTTTGTCATGAAAGTTTTACCAGCCCCTATGTCCACAATGGTATTTTCTACATTATCTTCCAGTGTTTTTATAGTTTTAGGTTGTACCTTTAAGTCTTTAGTCCATCTTGAGTTCATTTTTGTATATGGTGAAAGAAAGGGGTCCAGCTTTAGTCTTCTGCGTATGGTCCGCCAATTATCTGAGATCCATTTATTGAATGAGAGGTCCTATCCCCCATTGCTTGTTTTTGTTGACTTTTTGGAAGATTGGATGGTTCTAGGTGTCTGACATTATTTCTGGGTTCTCTATTCTGTTCCATATGTCTATGTATCTGGTTTTGTAATAGTACCATGCTGTTTTAGCTACTCTAGCCTTGTAGTATAGTTTAAAATCAGGAAACATGAAGCCTCCAGCTTTGTTCTTTCTGCTTAGAATTGCCTTGGTTATTCTAGCTCGTTTTTGGTTCCATACGAATTTTTAAATAGTTTTTCTAATGTTGTGAAGAATGTTTTTGATATTTTGATAGGAATAACAATACATATGTAAATTGCTTTGAGCAGTATGACTATTTTAGTTATATTGATTCTTCCTATCCATGAATATGAAATGTTTTCCACTTGTTTGTGTCATGTTTGACTTATATGAACAATGTTTTATAATTCTCATTGTAAAGATGTTTCATATTGCTGGTTAGCTATATTCATTGGTATTTTATTCTTTTGTGGCCATTGTAAATGAGATCGCATTCTTGATTTGGTTCTCAGCTTTGATATTGTTGGTGTACAAGAATCCTAGTGATTTTGTACACTGATTTTGTATCCTGAAACTTGCTGAAGTTGTTTATCTGATTAAGGAGCTTTTTAGTAGTTTTAGGTGTAGAATAATATTGTCTGCAAATGAGGATTGTTTGGCATCCTCTCTTACTATTTGAATGCCTTTTATTTCTTTCTCTTGCCTGATTGTTCTGGCCAGGATGCCCATGCTGTGTTGAACAGTAGTGGCATCAGAATGCATCCTTGTCTTGTTTTGGTTTTCAAGGGGAATGCTTCTAGCTTTTGTCCATTCAGTATGATGTTGGTTGAGGGTTTGCCGTAGATGGCTGTTATTATTTTGAAGTATATTCCTTCAGTGCCTAGTTTGTTGAGGGATTTTAACATGAAGGGATGTTGAATTTTATCAAATGCCTTTTCTGCATCTATTGAGATGACAGTATGCTTTTGTTTGTAGTTATGTTTACAGTCATATTTACTGACTTGCATATGTTGAACCAAACTTGCATCCCAGGAATAAGGTCTACTTGATTGTAGTGGATTAGCTTTGTGATGCACTGCTAGATTCAGTTTATGATTTTTTTAAAACATAGTTCTAAGATCGGCTTTATATCTTTGATTTGTTGACTACATGTATTTCTCTTAGCATAATGGTGACCATCTTGAGGGTATATTAGCCTTGAGTGAGCAGTACAAATCTTTAGTTTTACCTTTGTTCTAAGACCCTCAATATTCACTTGAGAAATATAACTAGTCCTTTTTGCTAATACCATTTAAAACTCCATGTCTTATTATTTGGGGTCTATAAGAAGTCAAGTTCTTCAACCCTGCAAGCCCCCAAATTACTGGTCTTTCTCTGTTCTCTCTCTGCTTAAAACATGGCCAAGCGTCTCCTGAGGTCTCCTCTGCATTGTACATTCTTGTTCAAGGCAGCCACAGGCAACAAATGTATACAAGGAAGGTTCTATGTAACAAACTCTACCTAAAGCTGCCAGTTTACTTGTGGCATATGGTTCACTTCTCACATTATTGAAGGGAATATGTTTTATTCTCCCCAATCTTTTTGCCACTGTATAACATGTATAGGCATTTTTTTTTCCAAAATCTGATGCCACATTTCTTCCTGCTTGCTCCCTAATCACTAAAATTTGTCATATGTTTAAAGTGTTATTCAAAGGTATCATCCCACTTTTATATTAGTCAGGATCCCACTTTTATATTAGTCAGGATCTCACTTTTATATTAGTCAGGATAACAATATATACTGTTTAAAAAACAGTGGCATAAAAGTATTTTTAAAATGTCTCTTTCTCTGTCTTTCCCCAGTGCAAATAGAATCAAAAGTTCCTGATACAGAATAAGCAAATAATGGAAGGAGCCAAGTTTCCTGAGTGGCCAAAGGAAAACTCTGTCTTCTTTATCAAAACTATGAGATAAGCAAAAACAAGTCTTCAATTTTCTCACGCAATTGGACTTTAAGATTTTTTTAATATAAGCAGCTAGTATTAATTACCCTGACTAATAAATAGTATCTGTTAAAATCCCGCCTATTCCATTAAACAATGCCACTATAAAACCAATTACCTAAATCAAAAAAACGGGCATCAGTTTTTATTCCCTTCACTTAATATCTCACAGAGCCTTTTTGAATCTACCACCATATATAGTACCTCTGAAATGTTTGCATTTCTTTCACTACAAGTAAAATGATTTCAGACTACCAACACTCTTTTGAAAATTACAAAATCTCAAAGTAGCGTATCTTCCACCCCAATTTCTGATTCTCAATAATATTTTTCAAGCTGTAGCTTGAGTGATCTTTTAAGGGTCCAGCCTTGTCAGATCATTTTCCTGTTTAATCTTTCCATGGTTTCTATTGTCACAGCATGCAATCTTAATTATTTAGGTCAGTGTAAAGACCTTCCACGACCCTGCCCTTATTTTCCTCATCAGTCTCTGTTTACCACCTGCCCTTTACTCTACAATTTATTCAGTATGTTGGGATCCCCTGGAATTCTCAGAGCCTTAGCATATCCTCACTCTCTGCCTAAAGTCTTCTTCATGACTTTATTGTTTCTACCATCTTCTTCTTCTTTTTTTTTTTATTATAATACTTTAAGTTCTAGGGTACATGTGCATAACGTGCAGGTTTGTGACATATGTATACTTGTGCCATGTTGGCATGCTGTAACCATCAACTCGTCAGCACCCAACAACTCGTCATTTACATCAAGTATAACTCCCAATGCAATCCCTCCCCCGTCACTCCTCCCCATAATAGGCCCCGATGTATGATGTTCCCCTTCCCGAGCCCAAGTGATCTCATTGTTCAGTTCCCACCTATGAGTGAGAACATTCGGTGTTTGGTTTTCTGTTCTTGTGATAATTTGCTGAGAATGATGGTTTCCAGTTGCATCCATGTCCCTACAAAGGACACAAACTTATCCTTTTTTATGGCTGCATAGTATTCCATGGTGTATATGTGCCATATTTTCTTAATCCAGTCTGTCACTGATGGACATTTGGGTTGATTCCAAGTCTTTGCTATTGTGAATAGTGCCGCAATAAACATACGTGTGCATGTGTCTTTATAGCAGCATGATTTATAATCCTTTGGGTATATACCCAGTTATGGGATGGCTGGGTCATATGGTACTTCTAGTTCCAGATCCTTGAGGAATCGCCATACTGTTTTCCATAATGGTTGAACTAGTTTACAATCCCACCAACAGTGTAAAAGTGTTCCTGTTTCTCCACATCCTCTCCAGCACCTGTTGTTTCCTGACTTTTTAATGATCGCCATTCTAACTGGTGTGAGATGGTATCTCATTGTGGTTTTGATTAGCATTTCTCTGATGGCCAGTGATGATGAGCATTTTTTCATGTGTCTGTTGGCTGTATGAATGTCTTCTTTTGAAAAATGTCTGTTCATATCCTTTGCCCACTTTTCGATGGGGTTGATTTTTTTTTCTTGTAAATTTGTTTCAGTTCTTTGTAGGTTCTGGATATTAGCCCTTTGTCAGATGAGTAGATTGCAAAAATTTTCTCCCATTCTGTAGGTTGCCTGTTCACTCTGATGGTAGTTTCTTTTGCTATGCAGAAGCTCTTTAGTTTAATTAGATCCTATTTGTCAATTTTGGCTTTTGTTGCCGTTGCTTTTGGTGTTTTAGACATGAAGTCCTTGCCCATGCCTATGTCCTGAATGGTATTACCTAGGTTTTCTTCTAGGGTTTTTATGGTTTTAGGTCTAACATTTAAGTGTCTAATCCATCTTGAATTAATTTTCGTATAAGGAGTAAGGAAAGGATCCAGTTTCAGCTTTCTACTTATGGCTAGCCAATTTTCCCAGCACCATTTATTAAATAGGGAATCCTTTCCCCATTTCTTGTTTTTCTGAGGTTTGTCAAAGATCAGATGGCTGTAGATGTGTGGTATTATTTCTGAGGACTCTGTTCTGTTCCATTGGTCTATATCTCTGTTTTGGTACCAGTACAATGCTGTTTTGGTTACTGTAGCCTTGTACTATACTTGTAGTATAGTTTGAAGTCAGGTAGCGTGATGCCTCCAGCTTTGTTCTTTTGACTTAGGATTGTCTTGGCAATGCGGGCTCTTTTTTGGTTCCATATGAACTTTAAAGCAGTTTTTTCCAATTCTGTGAAGAAACTCATTGGTAGCTTGATGGGGATGGCATTGAATCTATAAATTACCTTGGGCAGTATGGCCATTTTCATGATATTGATTCTTCCTATCCATGAGCATGGTATGTTCTTCCATTTGTTTGTGTCCTCTTTTATTTCACTGAGCAGTGGTTTGTAGTTCTCCTTGAAGAGGTCCTTTACATCCCTTGTCAGTTGGATTCCTAGGTATTTCATTCTCTTTGAAGCAATTGTGAATGGAAGTTCATTCATGATTTGGCTCTCTGTTTGTCTGTTACTGGTGTATAAGAATGCTTGTGATTTTTGCACATTAATTTTGTAACCTGAGACTTTGCTGAAGTTTCTTATCAGCTTAAGGAGATTCTGGGCTGAGACAATGGGGTTTTCTAAATATACAATCATGTCATCTGCTTTTTTTGTTGTTGTTGTTTAGCTGTGCCCTGTCCCCAGAGGTGGAGTCTACAGAGACAGGCAGGACTCCTGCTGTGAGCTCCACCCAGTTGGAGCTTCCCAGCAGCTTTGTTTATCTACTTAAGCCTCAGCAATGGCAGGTGCCCCTTCCCCAGCCTGGCTGCTGCCTTGCCGGGAGATCGCAGACTGCTGTGCTAGCAATGAGGGAGGCTCCATGGGCGTGGGACTCTCCCAGCCAGGTGTGGGATAAAATCTCCTGGTGTGCCCATTTGCTAAGATCCTTGGTAGAGTGCAGTATTGGGGTGGGAGTTACCCTATTTTCCAGGTGTTGTGTGTCTCAGTTCCCCTGGCTAGGAAAAGGGATTCCCTTCCCCCTTGTGCTTCCCAGGTGAGGCCATGCCTCTCCCTGCTTCAGCTCTCGCTGGTCGGGCTGCAGCAGCTGACCAGCACCAACTGTGCCGCACTCCCTAGTGAGATGAACCCAGTACCTCAGTTGAAAATGCAGAAATCACCTGTCTTCTGTGTCGCTCGCGCTGGGAGTTGGAAACTGGAGCTGTTCCTATTCGGCCATCTTGCTCCACCCCTCTACCATATTCTTTTTTCATTTTATCCTTTGTTTCTTCTTGAATGTCTTCAATGACTCCCTAAAGTAGCTGTATTATATGTTTCATTATTTATCATCACAGAACATTGATCTCTTCCGTAACCACTGCTTTCTCATCAGTCTTTCCCTAAATCCTGTTCCTTATTGTTGGGAATTGGATTTTTAGTCACCATTGACTTCTGAATATTTGGCACAGTGCCTGGGTCATAGCATGTTCAACACATACTGAGTAAGTGAATAACTAACCCTCTTCTATGGTTTGAAGTTATGTGTCCTCCAAATTCTTATGTTGGAATTTCAGCCCCACAGTGATTGTATTAGAAGGTGAAACATTTAAGAGATGATTAAGTCATAAGGGCTCTGACTTTCTGAGTGGGATTAACGCTCTTATAAAACGGCTGGCAGGAACTAGCTATGTCTTTTTGCCCTTCTGCCTTCTGCCATCTGAGGACACAGAAACAAGGAGCTGTCTAAAAAAGCTGAGATGGAGCCTTCACCAGACACTGAATCTGCCGGCGACTTGATCTTGGATTTCCCAGCCTCAAGAACTGTGAAAATAAACTTCTGTTGCTTATAAATTACCCCGTCTGTGGTATGTTGTTATAGCAGCAGGAATGGACTAAGAAACTCTCTCTTTATGTAAACAATTACTTGTGGAGAAGTCTGTATAATTACAGAGTAAAATCTTTAAAATCTCATGGGTTTATAAGTAGCCTTACCTGCTGTCTTAAATTCAAGATTCCCACATTTGCACCTCTTTGGTGTATAGAATATAGAGCATAAAAATAGTCTTGGCTATCTAAGGCTAGTGGCCAACTGTCTATTGCAGAGAAAGAGAAATTTAATATAAATATTCATATTCTTACATATCCACTTCCTAGGCTAATTATCTATTTAAGAAACTTTGCCTTATTGCTACACACATACATTTATAAATAAAAGTACTTCTGCATTTTTGAAATATAATTTAGTTTTTTAAGACTTGTGTGCCTACCTAAAAGCATATGCACCAGATATGTCCATATAAGCATATAAGCACAATTCCAATCAAAGTAAAAGACTGTACTTAAACCAACAGTAAGGCCTTAAATCAACTAGGAAATCCAATTCAATCATATTTCAGGATTTATCATTTCAGTCATACAAACTTTATCCTGGACAAAAACTGATGTGGGGTGTGTGTGTGTGTGTGTGTAGTTTGTTCTAAATATTGTACACAAATTTATTTAAATGAGCTCATCTAGAAATACTGAGTTCTATTTAATGCATTTCTTTTTATTGAAAACAATTGATTTCTTTGTGTCAAAACAATGACAGTGAGTCATTAGAGCAATTATTGTTACTGTGTAATTTCACTACATAAATTACCAAATAAATAATATTTATTGAAGAAAAACACAAGCTTACTATCTTTTTACTTACTTTCAAGTGAAAAGATGGAAGAGCTATTCCTATGTCCTGAAAAGTCCACATATTAGTTGGACATGCTCATATCTGATTCATGAAATCTCCATTGCTTCAGTCCCATAGACGTGAAATGATTTTAAAGCATATCCCCTTTTTTTGTCCTATGTTTTTATATTTAATAATTTTACCCTAATTTTACAGTTACTGAAACTGTTACATAACTGTGCTATTTTATATCTGGACATGCTGTGTATAACAGTATGTTCTTTTTACAGGTCCTGGACTTTATTCTCTAAATCTTTTCAGGGACGTGCATAGATCTTAAAGCGCCCATGCTTGTATTCAAATCTTCTAATATTTTCAATGGGACAGATTCAAAGATCAGTGTTTTTAAAAAAAGAAAAATCAAATATTATTATTACTGGTGGTTTATTTCAGGAATTTGGGAAAGGGCTTCTGTTTTATTCTAAGTATTTTCTTACTGTACTTGAAAATGCTCAAATTCCTTCAATTAGGGACCAATCTTTCTACTCCCATGTATAATGTTGAAAATGTAAAGGTCCTTGAGTGATGAAAACTAGTGATTTATGATGACTGCTATTTGAGTAACTGTTATCAGTTTCTTTTGAGATTTTAAGGAGAAAGAGAGGAGAGATTAGGCCATTGTACATATGAAAAAACAGAAAGAGTAGCAGGAGAAAAGAAATCAGGAAGAGATACCAAAGACAAGCTTCACCAATTCCCTAACTTTGAAGTCAGTAAGTCAGAAGTCTACCGACTCCTGACTTTAGCTGATTCACAATCAGTAAAGGAAAAACTTCACATCTAGTGGTTTAATGTTTACTCCTCAAAATTCAACACATAGTTGGTCATTTTTGCAAGATCAGGTATCCTTTCGATGCCAACTATGAATTCAATCATAGCATATTCATGTATCCTAAGTCCTTCAGTAATGACTCAGAAAAATTGAAGTAATTCTTTGACCTGGTTTTATAATTTCTTAACACTTTTAAACCTTATGTGCTTTTAGTTTCATAAGAAAGATGCTTTGTTAATTTTTATCTGTCTTTAGAATCAAAGAGATTAGCAAGGTGAAAAGCAGAGCCAGGAGGGCCACATTTTTAATGAGCACCAAGCCTATATACCAGGCTATGCATTTTACAATGTTCTAAATCTTTGCAAAGATTTTTATAAAGTAGCTATTGTTAGCTCCATTTTGAAAATCAACAATAAAAACAAAAGAGTGGTGAAAATGTTTAAGCAATCTACTAGCCAGGGTGACACCATGAACCTGCAGATCTCAATTTTGTGTAACTCAAAGCCCTATGTGATAGGAAGGCAGATGGCAGCAACCCTAGCTTAAAAGGAAGGTTTGCATCCCATAGACCTGGTGCTGAATAGAAAGCACAAAGAACAGAATAGCCGGGCGCGGTGGCTCAAGCCTGTAATCCCAGCACTTTGGGAGGTCGAGATGGGCGTATCACGAGGTCAGGAGATCGAGACCATACTGGCTAACACGGTGAAACCCTGTCTCTACTAAAAATACAAAAAATTAGCCGGGCATGGTGGTGGGTGCCTGTAGTCCCAGCTACTCGGGAGGCTGAGGCAGGAGAATGGCGTGAACCTGGGAGGCGGAACTTGCAATGAGCCGAGATCGGGCCACTGCACTCCAGCCTAGGCGACAGAGCGAGACTCCGTCTCAAGAAAAAAAAAAAGAACAGTATAGAGCCAGAGCAGGAGGCATCTGAAATCTCCTCTTAGTCTCCTGTACAGTACACACTGCAAAAATAGCAGGGATGGACCAAAAACAGAAACACTTAAATCGAATCCTAATTCTACAACCAAGGCCTCAGCTCTCTCAAATGTGTTGGGAACAGAGAACGCACATGATTTTAGCTCCTGCTGAGGGTGTGTAGGGAGTCCCTTTCTGGAACGATTTCCTATCTTCAGAAGAAGTACTGAGAGATGGAGTACCTGAGATAGAAAAAACAACTCAGAGAGAATAAGACCACATCAAAGCATCATGGCGGGTATTCGATGGTTTTTTTTGTTTTGTTTTTTGGTTTTTGTTTTTGTTTTTTTTTGGCAGGTTATGTTTTGAAGAATAAAGCTTCAAACTTTCTGGAATCATATTTGGTTCTTTATGACATCATGGTCAAGGGTGGGCTTTGCACAGGTAAGTTAGAAGGCCCATCAAAATGTCATTTCAGGGGAGGCCAACAGCCTCTTACATCTCCCTCTCTGGCTTTCAATAGAGCTTTAAATTCCCATTATGAAGAACCATGGCCTTTCTCCAGAGTCCATTGTTAAAATATATATTAATGTATAATGAGTAAAACTTGGATTATCTCTAAACACCTAAGTATAAACTGATTTGTAAGTAAATTCATGAGGAGATGCCCCCAAAGGAATAGAGTTAAGTTTTGGTTCGGGGAGAAGGAAAAAACGTGTTGGTGTCTGGTGCCTTGCCCAAGAGGGAGCACTGTGGTCAGGGTACTGAATGACTCAGTTGCCAGAACAGTGAAGGGAAAACCTCAAGAGAGAGAGGTGCTTGTTTCTGGAGGGCATGTGCAGGTGTTCTAAAGAGTCAAAATGAAAGAGGGGAGACTGCATAAAGATATAATACATACAGCCCTCTATCTTTGTTTCATTTGCAGGTGACTTTCTTCAAAGAATAAACTTTTTTCAATTCCTTTATGACCTGACATAGCAAAAAGGCACACTGACAGATGGAATTAGAAAATTATTGTTGATTCAAAATAAATAATTCCTTCCTTCCTTCCTTCCTTCCTTCCTTCCTTCCTTCCTTCCTTCCTTCCTTCCTTCCTTCTTTCCCTCTCTTCTCTTCTCTTTCTTTCTTTCTTTTTCTCTCTCTTTCTTTTCTTTTTCTTCTTTCACTTCTTTTTTTATATAAAATCTGTTGACTATAGCCCACATCAGATTCTCAAGGGCCAAACCTATAGAAGTATAATCTAAGCACCATAGTAGGTCTTAGCTACACAACTCCAGTTCGAAGAGTATTTATCTCCTCTTAAGTACATTCTCAGAAAGGAAAATAAAACTTCATATAGCATTTGTAATTGAGTACAAACAGCCTGGAGTCCCCAGCCTAGCTAGCATTTACAGCATTTTGTTTGATCAAACATGATATACAAGTCAGCAGACTAGCTGTGAAGAGATCTCATGATCATAATTCCCAGGAATAAGGTGATTTCAAACAGCTAGAGTAGCATCCCACGGACACCATATACCAAGGGGAACAATTAAGCCAGAATGGCATTCTATTCTGCTGTTGCTTGCGGATTGCAAATCACAGCAGTTTACCCAGTAATTTCCCATCGATCAGCACTAGTGTCTTGCATATTAAAATATTCTTCACTGTAGTTTCCTCATCTGTCAGGTAAATTTTCAAATGTAGGCTGGAAAGAAAGAACTGGTAACTGCTGATTCACAAAAAAATGCAACACATTTGAGGCTCACTTGTGAACAGGATATTAACTACTCTTATTATTTTTTCCTTCTGTCAAAAAGGTTCCTGATCCTTGGAGATGAGAGTATAATTAAAACTGTAATTAGCAAGTAGATAATCAGGAGCAGTGAAAAGACAAAAGAAGAAACTGAGAAGAGCTATTATGTTAAATCAGAATCCAACCAGATTCTAAATATAATTTTCTGTAGTCTAAAAATAAAGGAAGCATTCTATTAATTGTGGTCATTTTTCCACACACTTCTTCATTACAAAAATGTGTAGAATAATCATAAGTTGTCCAATATTTGTCACGTTCTGAAGGAGAAAAAAAATATGAACATCACATATATAGAAATAAGTGAAAACCAACCAAGTAAGAAACACAAAGTCTATTTATTCAGACCTTGCTATAGCAAGGGAGTAAGTCACTATTACTTGTGTTTTGGCAGAGATTCAAAGGCAGATAGAAGAGGGGGAAAGAAAGCTTTATAGTGAAACAAGGGGAAAGGCTTCCAGTGTGCCCCAGTGGAAGCTATTGGCATGGGGAAGTTGTATGCAGGCCAAATACACGTGAGCCAACCTATGTGATTGCTTGGAGCTACATATATGGCTCTCTGTGATTGGCCCTAAGTTAGAAGCAGGGACAAAAGTCAGGAAAGTTGTCAGTTATTAATCAAGGACTGGCCATTCAGGGCTGATTGTTATAGATACCATTGTTTAGCTTCCTGTATTGTTGCTAGTGATAGCAATCTGGCTACCTGCAAGTCTGATTTATAGCAGGTTGGCTCTCTGGTTGTTTATTGTAGATAAAGGGTTGGTTTCCTAGGCAGATTCCTGCAGGCAATGAGTCAGAGTTCTAGTTTTGTATGTGGTCTGGCTATTATTCCATTTTTATATTCAATCTCTCTCATATATTGAGATTATAAAATACGAATACAATATTTTTAAGTTTTATTAAAAAATTATAGTTGATTTTATTATTTCCACAAGAAGCAAATGGTAATATATTAAGATGCACTCAGATCCTATAATACTTAGTGGAAAATGGATGTAACCTTTTAAGATATTCTCAAACATTACTCAAAAAATGTAGAAAACAAAATTAAATCAGTACTCTATAATTGTAGAAACAAATATTGCTCTTTTCATTGGAAAACCATTCTCAGTAGTCCACTATATAATGTGGGGTGCTGTCTTTAAAGGCATCTCTGCTGTTTCCTCCTTTTCAAACAATTCTTGTTTAATGCCTACTTGAATCTTCTTAAAGGTTGTCGATTCTTACCTTCTAGGTGGACTTGATTTTTTTTTATTTTAGTATATTTTGTTTTCTCTCCAACAACAAAAAGCTATCTAAGACCAACATTGCTTTCTTGCATGGCTCTGAAGTGGCTCTGAATTTCAAAATAGAATTTCCCCAAATAGTTTGGCTACTGGCACATTAGCAGAAGCATGATGTTCCATCCCAAAGTGACCACATGGAAGGGGATCCCACACACTATTAATTTACTCTCTGAACAACATTACATGAGCATATGCCATGTGCAAGATACTGAACTAGCTGTTAGGGTTGCAGAGAAAAATTATATAGATTCTGGCTCAAAGAATTAAGAGTCCGATAGAGGAAGATAGACATTTATAATCAAATAGAAGTAAGTAATAATTAAAGTCATTTTTTTAAAAGTCATCCCAGTAGTGTTTGCAGGAATCAATGAGGTCCACAGACCAGAAAAGAGGGGGTTACAGTTCTCTGAGAGAGGGGGTGACAGAACCTCAACAAAAGTTATTTAGGACAGATGATTTTTCAACTTGTGTTTTAAAATCTGACTAGTTTTGTCACTTGAATAAGACCAAGAAAGGCATTTAAGACAATGAAACAGAGTAAGCAAAGGCATGGAGTCATGGAGTGACTTAAAGCATTTAAATATAATGGCCTCAAAGAAGGTACACACTGAGGAGGGGTAAGGGTAAAACTGAGAAAAATAAGCAAGGACAACATCATGGAATGTATCCATGTCCTATTTAGCATTTTATACCTTATCTGGTAAGCGATAGGGGTTCTTGGAGAATTTTAAGGAAGGTTATATTTTTTAAAATGGCTTTTTAGAAAGATGCATCCACTGTGGATACACATGCTCTTGTATATTTTTAAAATAATTGTGTTTCTTTGTAGATCTTATAGTTACTAGGTGACAACTCCTCTGATGTTACAATAAGAATATTTGCAAATAAACTTCAAGACCAGAAAAAATTTGTATAGCAAAAATGAGACATCTAACATTTAAGGGGACAAAAATCACTCAGAACAGAACAGGAGAAAGCTGTCCCAGATAATGTAGAAAAGTAGTGAAAGAAGACATTTTAGAGATTATGTATTCTAATGTGTTATTTCATATGGACAGGATATTAAGTTAGGAACTTTGTTGAAAGCATCAAGATACAAAAGATAAATTGCACCAAAGTGAGCTTCCCAACACAATGCAAATTTAAAAAAAAAAAAAAAATCAAAGGAGTATAGAGAATGGAAGGATTTGGTTTGGAGATGGAAAGAATTTGGAGAACACTTTCATGGAAGGAGGTGTTTCCTTGCTGAGAATTTCTTCTCCTAAGGGTAGAGATAGAGTGTCTGCTTCTTACCTCAGGCTTGGAGAATGTAAATCCAATATGACTTCTCTGAATATGTAATATGTGTCACCTGCAGGTAAAGAGTGCAGTGAACTCATGCCAGACTACAGACTGAAAATGCTAAAGACAAGAGACAAATAGTGGGAACAAAGCGAGGTGGGGAAATTGGTGACCTACACTCTCAGCATTAACCAGGACAAAGATTGCACAAGCATTTTTTATAGCTCAAATGTGGGTTAAGCATGATAGAACAATAATGTGGCATTGTCTTAGATCTTATCTAATAAGGTACTACAAAGGCTAGCAAGATAGAGCCCAGCAACATATTCAAGGTATTTCTGTCAGAATACAAAGAACCCATTAATAAAAATTTATTGATAAATCAGATAAGTAAAAAATTTATCTACAATTTTTAGTCTAAATATGTCTCAAATATTGCATGAGACATTACGTATTTTTGTTTTTTTTAATTTGCTGTTTGGCCGGGCTTGCTGGTTCACACCTATAATCCCAGCACTTTGGGACGCTGAGACTGGCAGATCTCTTGATCCCAGGAGTTTGAGACAAACCCAGGCAATAAGGAGAAACCTGTCTCTACCAAAAATACAAAAATTAGCTGGGTGTGGTGGCTTACACCTGTAGTCCCAGTTACTTGGGGGCAGCTAAGGCAGGAGAATCACTTGAGCCCAGGAGGTTGAGTTTGCAGTGAGCCATAACTGCAGCACTGCACTCCAGCCTGGGTGACAAAGTGAGGCCTTGTCTCAAACAAACAAACAAACAAACAAATCTGCTATTCATCCAAAACTCAAATTTAACTGGGCATTGTCTCTCTGCAAACTCACATCAGCATTGGACACTAGCAAGACTCAGCATAAAATCCATATGTGACTGTATGCCCCAAGTACAAACATTTTCCCCTTAATATTTCTCCTTTACTAAGAGTCAACCCTGAAAGACTCATAAATTGCAAGTTTGGGAGGAGCAATGAGGGGAGAAATAAGAAGCTGCCATACCTCTGCCACCCACAGCAGTAATCATCAGCTGAGAAAGTAGGTAAAGTAGCTGTAACTGTGAATAAATCTGACGATTCCATGGAACTGAACATTTTGAGTGCTGAGATATCTATTTTGTGACTCAAATTAACTGTAGGATGTTGAATACATTAAAAAATCAGAAAAGTTATGGGTCTGCCTTGAATATTCCTCCAGAGTAAGGGAAAAAAACTCAAACAGCTCCCTATCTCATAAGTAAAGTAACTGGGACAATGGGCAAAGAAAATAAAGGCGTACTCTGATTGCTCTAATGAGCCTTGCTTGTTCAATACACCAGTTACGTGCAAATGAGTAACAGGAAACAGAGGCTTGAAGGGATCTAAGGGTTGCTCTGAGAGCAGACTGCTTGAGATGGATGAAGGTGAAGAATAGCCCACGTCATCCACATCTGCTTGTAATTCTTTCCAGTGTGATTCTTTCTCATTCTTCTGCCAGTAGCAGACCATCCTTTCCTTCCCACAAGTTCCTCTGCTACTAGAGAAGCCAATTGCAAGTCGAATAAAAAAATTTCAACTAATTATGATTTGAGATATCTCTAGATACACTTGCATGAAAACTCAAAATAAACTTACCTATCTGAGCTATATAAACTGATAATATAAAGTCAACTATGACTTGCCTTTAACCTGGGCTCTGTCTAGAGATGTTTACCACAAGGAGGAGAAGCCCACCACTACTGGGTGCTACAAGTAAAACAGCACAACAGAGCAGTTTATTCTGAGGACCTCATATTAAAATATGAGGTCATATTTTAAAGTTGTTGCCCCAATCTCTAGGGGAATACAAGTCAATGAATTTCACACTAATTACAAAGAAGAACTAGCAAACTGGGGAGAGTGAGAGAGAAGGAGAGTGGGAGAAGGAACAGAGAAATTAGAGTAAGTGTATAAATGTTGTATTAGTTCCCTATGGATGCTGTAGAAAAAGTACTATAAACTTAGTGGCTTGGAACAATAAAAATATTACTTTACAGTTCTGAAGATCAGAAGTCCAAAATGAATATCACAAGGGTAAAAATCAATGTGTTAGCAGTATGTCTTCCCCTGGAGTCTCTAGGGGGAAATTATTCCCTTTCCCTGTCTATATTCTAGGGGTTAGATGCATTTCCTGGCTGGGGCCCCTTCTTCCATCTGAAAAGCCAGCAACTGCATCACTGCTACCTCAGCTTTCATTGCATCTTCTTTACTGAGTCTAAATCCTTGCCTCTCTCTTTCACTTGTAAGGACACTTGTTATTATATGGCATCACACAGATAATCCAGGATAATCTTCCCATCTCAGGGTCTTTAATTTAATCACAGCTGCAAGGTCCCTTTACCCTGAGACATAATATATGCATATGTTGCAAGAATTTAGGAAACAAAAATTTGGGGGGAACCATTATTCTGCCTACCACAGATGTGCTCTCTCACCCTTCCTTTTTGGGGAAATTGTGAATTACGAAATGAGAATGAGGGATGGATGAACTGGCTGGAAATTTCTCCCTTCACTCCTCCTTTCTAATCCAAAGAAGTCATCCGTAAGTCCCATTTTGCCAACTCAAGGATCCTCAAACTTTGTAATTCATTTGTGCCATAACAGAAACTCAACATCTATTCAACATTCATCTTCTAGTAGCACTTTATATCACTTATCAATCTTCCTGCTTTCTCCTCTCTAGGACTATACCTTCCTGCTCCTCCTGGGGATACTACTCCTTCTCCACTTCAGTAAATTGTTTTGCTAGGGATTCCAGTCTAAACTCCTCCACCAGAATTGTGCACCTGTGACCCAAAATTGGGGAAACAAAATCCTGCTGGAGATCTATATGTTGCTAAAGCATGGACATTTATAAGCCACTCCTAACAACTGACAAGGAAAGATGGGATTAAGTCTAAAAGAATCCATGTCATGTCTTCCAAAAAGCAGAAGAGATCTGTCTGCAGTAGGAAAGAATGAAGCTGAGACTCAATGGCACAAGGTGAGACAGGTAATTTGATTTCCTAGATTCGCTAGACCTGAAGTTCAACCCCACTCCCGTCCTTCTCTTTTATCTGAGCCAAAAATATATTTTATTTGTTTATTTGTTTCAGCCGACTTAAATTGGGCTTCAATCACTTGTAGCAGTAATATTCTGTATTAGTAGAGTCCTGTTCTGAGCTGTTACACTTGCAATATTCCATTAAATCCTCAAAGCAATCTTGTGATGATATAATATGTATCACTATTTTACAAATGAAGAAACTGAGGCAGAGACTGAATAAGTAACCTATGAACATTTATGTCGGCAGTGTGAGAAAGAGCCAGAATTTAACTCAGTTTCCAGCATCAAAAGCCTAGTCTCCCAACTTCAATACCATACTGCCTTCTATTTTCCTTGTAGTGAGACAGTGCCCCATGTCAGCCAAAATGAGTCTTCTTGGCACCATTTGAGTATGTTGTGCTCAACCTTGTATTTTACACATGCTGTTTCTTTAGTCTTGTTGAGTAATCACTATAATGCTAAGAACAGAAAAATTTTGCTAAGTAGTCTTCAATGAGAAAATATTTAAAATTCACTGCTAGTTACATTAGCTGCAGCTATTATATTAAATTAAAAGTCATTTAGACCACACATTGATGATTGCGACAGGTGATACCCAATCTTCTCCACCTCAAGTCTTCAAGTCTTCAATTGTATGTTACAAGCTTTTATATTTTATTTTTTTGACTAAAACATTCTACTCTAATGTTATGTGATATATTTGAGAGCACACAGTAAACGGTGTGTTCTTAGGGAATATATTAACAAACACTTAGATGTGGGCCTTTCCAATCTATTCAAAGCCTTAGGTATAGTCAAACGTTTCAAAAACGGTTACCAGGCAATGTACCATGAGGAACCCTGGGAAGAATTTCATGTAGAGGACAGGAAGGGCAAGGACTGGGTGAGATGTGAAAGAAGGGGGTAACTCTGTGTATGCCCAAAGCATAAAGTAGGCTTATTTCAGCATAAATAACATTACTTGTGGATAAATACCTTTCTCAAATTCCGAGTCCACACTGTCTTGTTTGTTTTAGTTTTTTTGTTTTGTTTTGTTTTTTATTTGAGACAGAATCTTGCTCTGTCGCCTAGGCTGGAGTGTAGTGGCTCAATCTCAGCTCACTGCAATCTCTGCCTCCTGGGTTTAAGCGATTATCTTGCCTCAGCCTCCCAAGTAGCTAGGATTCCAGGCACCACTACCCCACCCAGCTAATTTTTGTGTTTTTAGTAGAGATGGGGTTTCACCATGTTGGCCAGGCTGGCCTCGAACTCCTGACCTCAGGTGATCTGCCCACCTTGGCCTCCCAAAGTGCTGGGATTACAGGCATGAGCCACCACACCCACCCTGATTGTACACTATCTTAACAAGCTGCATTTCTCTTTTATAGCACTTACTTAAAGAATTAACTGACCAACTACATATTTGTTTTCTGTGTCACCATTAGATCTGACTGCAAGTTCCATGCTTTTAGTCATTGTGTCTATCTAATTGCAGAGCTTTATACTTGTTGAAGAAAAAGAGAAAGCAACAATGGTGGGGATGTTGAGTCATGCAGGTGATGGCATAGGGAAGTGAATGAAGACTACTCCCCATGAGGTCTGGGGATATCAACGGTGACACACTGATTTCAATCAGATTATTAGATTTGTCTCAGCATGAACAGTCCACAACCTGTTATTTCATTTCATCTTCAGCAGGACTTCTCACACCACCTAACCAACAGACAATTTCTATCAAATTGCTGCTCTGCACTTCTCACGCAACTCCTATTATTGTTTGTAAAATCATGACAGCATATACTTAAATCAGTTTATTAACACACATCATACAATGAAATGATGCTTTGATCTAGTATTTGAAGACTTGTTGCCATTTACTTCTGGGTCCCAAATCCAAGGAATTTTAGGACAAAAGTAGATTATTTGCTCTTAATAGATATTGAACCTGGCTTTATACTACACCAATTTATTCATCTTTAAATGCTTGCTGTATGTATTACCCTTCTGCAAACTATCCTTTCTAACACTCGCTCCTCTTTTCATCTCCTGTAGCTACTCTAGTGAGCAACACTTCTTCAGTATTCTTCATTCCATTGCATCTCTAAGCAAGCTCCTTTTAAAATATCTCTTCACTTGTTTCATTATTTATTCACATGCCTTTCTGGCTATTTTTCTCCCCAGTCCTTTCTTGTCTCTTTCCTATCTCTCTCTCTCTCTGCTGTTTATTATAAAATCATTATTTTCAAACTTCATGTTTACCACATTCATATCCATGTTAATCTACAGTGCTCATGCTAAGTAAGAAGAAACAGAAGTTTAAATGATCAAGTGAAAAGTCAAATTCAGGAAGCTGAGTACACACAAAATGAGCATACCAGAGTTCATGTAAACAAATATGAAAACAATAAGGATGAGGCTACATAGTGAAGAGAGCAAGTCAAGTAGTCAATTGTCCATGAAAACAGTCTACGACCGCAGAGAAAGATGAATGGTAGAAAGTCTTATTAAAATAATCAGTAAAGGTATTTCCAGAAGCAGAAAGAATCAGAGATACTGATGGCTCCAGAAAAGTTCACAGCAAGAATAGTTCCTGATGCTAAATGTTCTTCTGCCCCAGTCTCAACTGCAATCCTCCTAGAATACTAGTCAGCCAGCTTTGGATGAGACTATCTCATATGCAAATGACCTTCAGCAGTAGATCCAGCACTCCTAAGAGGAGGAGGAGCATTTCATACAAGAAGGAATATTCCTTCTGAAAATACTGAATAAGAATATTCCTTCTGAAAATACTGAATAAGAATCATGTATTTTCCCACTTTATTAACTTAAGCTGCCACCTTAAGAAATAGAGGAAATACAATTTGGGACATGTCAACATTAGAAAAGTTAACCTCAAATAATCTTAGTCTTTTGAATTTCCCTTCAAAAAGATCCTCTGGCCCCTAATCCCTTGTTTAAAACAAGTTGTGTTATTACTAAGAAATGGGCTTTTGCAGAGAGAGCTCCCACAACTGTTTAAAACAAGTTGTGTTATTACTAAGAAATGGGCTTTTGCAGAGAGAGCTCCCACCTCCAACCTTGTTATTTCATCAGGGTGCTATAATGATTTCTTTAAGGCACTGTGAAAATACCATGTTAATTTAACCAAAGACTCTGATTAGTATTGGAGCTACGTTTTTCTTTTTTTTTTTTAGCTTTACCCCACAATATTCCTCTTCTATTTCTAGTATAAGAATTCTTTATCAAATTTGGTTGATTCTGTTTTTCTTACTGTTAAATAAAAATGTATTTCAGAATAGTGTACAAAATGTGTGAATGGTTCAATGAATAATCGCAAAGCAAACAACTGGATAACCATCATCCAGGGAAAAAAGCAGAGCACCAATACCTTCTGAACAATGTTTCTTCTTTATCACCACTCCCTATTCTCTCTTAGAAAAAAGGTTTGCGTACCCCTACCATACTAATTATTGTATTCCATAATTTGATATATAACATTAATAATCAGTTCTATTTTGGATAAAATATTGTATTGTTTTCATGTTGGGATATTATGCATTAATCTGTTGTGAGTAATCTAGTACTTGTCTCATGGGATATATGTTGTTGGGTGTAAACTCAGGAGAGTCTTTATAACTTCAATAAATAATGTAGAACAGTTTTTAAAATAGGTGTGGCAATTAACATTCCCATTAGCAGTGTGTGAGAAAACCCAGTGTTTGTCTTCCTCTCCAGTGAATTTTAACCAACTCAGTGTGTGGTAGTATTTAACTCTAAGTTTAATGCTAATTTTTTATTTTAATTGGTCATTAGGATATTTTATCTCCTAAAATGCCCATTCCAGACTGGCACAATGTTTACTGGGCTGTCTTTTCTTTGAGTTGTATGAGATTTTTATATATTCTGAATTCATTCCCTTTACCAGTTGCATGTATTGCAAGTATCTTTCACTCTGTTTACCTTTTTATTTCTTAAGAGAAAGTCTTAGAGATAATGTGGCTCCATTTCATCAATTTATAAAAAGTTTTTTTTTCTCTGCCCAAAAGTCATCAGAGTATATGACAATATTATTATTATTTATTTTTATTTTTATTTTTTTTTGAGACGGAGTCTTGCTCTGTAGCCCGGGCTGGAGTGCAGTGGCCGGATCTCAGCTCACTGCAAGCTCTGCCTCCCGGGTTTACGCCATTCTCCTGCCTCAGCCTCCGGAGTAGCTGGGACTACAGGCGCCCGCCACCTCGCCTGGCTAGTTTTTTGTATTTTTAGTAGAGACGGGGTTTCACGGTGTTAGCCAGGATGGTCTCGATCTCCTGACCTCGTGATCCGCCCGTCTCGGCCTCCCAAAGTGCTGGGATTACAGGCTTGAGCCACCGCGCCCGGCCTATGACAATATTATTTAATATAACTTCTTGAAGCTGTATTTTTCAAATTTTAATATTTACTACAATTCACCTGCCATTGACTGTTGTCTATATTGTGAGGTAGGGATCAAGGTTCATTAAAAAATATATATATATCTAATTATTTTTAGCAAAGTTTATTAACAGACTCTTCTTTCCCCAAGCTTGACAGTGCTAATTTGATTTTAAATTTAATGTCCATATGCAAGTATCTGCCAGGAAACTAGTAAAATCTAATAAGTTAATTGTATACATGTATTACAATCTAAGATTTATACTTCTAGGAAAGCATGTATATTTATAAAAGACATGCACAAAAATATTTCAAAATAGCATTGCTTTTAATAGGCTTAAACTTAAAACAACCTGAGCTCATAAGCTTAGAGTAAATAGTAAATGGGAAAGAGGATAAGAGGAACTTTGAGTTACTGATAATGTCCTATTTCTTTACTGCATCATTTTTACATAATTCATTTTGTAAATATTCATCAATTAGAATATTGACAATGTGAGTGTCATTTTTCTGAATCTATGTTATGTTTCAGTTTAAAAAGAAGTTTATTTTTTAAAAATCAGTAAGATAGCACACATACATGTGTTTATTTTGGCATGACTTGCATCAGTTTTGAAATAAATAAAAATGCTTTGGTGATGTAGGTTAAAGGACACAGGAAAGTCTTCATCTCTGAATTGTTGTTTCCTCATTTGTATAGTGAAGAACACTGCAGCCTCAGTAGTCCTGTCCAGCTCTTTTACTATAAAATTCCATTTACCTAAGTAACTAAAGCAGAATTGGAAACCTGCTTTGTGCCTGTCCCCACAAAACCTCTCATTTTTATTTGTTTCTTGTGCTATTTTTGTCGGCTTCATTGTTGTCCTATCTCAATGAACATTTTCCATAATAGCTTTCATCTTGGAATAATCAAAACCTAGTTTGTTTTAAAAAAAGACAAAACCACTTCAGTGTTTCTCAGTGGCATGTGTGACTGGCCATCTGGTTACATTCACAACTAGGGCGAGATGAAGCTTTCTCAAGCTTATTAATTCAGTGCATGTCTTTCTTGGAGAAGTTGGATGGTCATATTTAATTCCCAGTTTCATGTCAACACTCACGGAGAACATTTGGCCCTTTTAAGTTAAAGCACATGCCCATCTCTTCACTATTTCTTAATGATGAGGCAGAGTTTGTTATGCCAGAAGATGTCTTTTAAGCACATCGAAAGAAAACATTTATACTGCAATCTTCTCTACATATTACCATGATTTACAGCCACACATTCACCCAAATACCAGATTAATATCTGTCCTCATGCCCTTAGACCTGTTTTAGAAGTGCAATAACTTTCTAACTACATCATGGCCTCCAATTTCTCCTTGCTTTAATCTATCTTGTACTACGCTAGTAGGTTAATCTTCCCGCAGCACAACTTTCAAAATCTTTCAGTGTCTTCAAATGTTTTAGTTTATATCAAAGCTCTTAAAACTTTAGTGAGAAAAAAAGTTGCTATGGAATAGGCACTGCCTTAAAAGGCAGATCCCATGTCCCTCACTTGAGATGTTGATTCAGTCAGGAAAGATAGAGGTCCAGAAATCTGCCCTTGTTTCCCTGTCCAATTTAGGAAAACTGAGGATTACTCCAGGTATTTACACAGGCGACCATCTGCCTTCTGTGAATGGGGAGATTACTATTTACAAGTGAACTTTGTGCTTTGGCCAGGCACTCTAAAACACTGAATTTTTTGCTGCCAAGAAGTCATCTCAGCAGGTTTTTCTAGAAAACTTTAGAACTTTCCCTTAGCTACTGCAGTAAAATGACCTAACTGGAAACACAGCCAAGAAATTTAAAAAAAAAAAAAAAAAAAACCCTAAAAATCAACAAGAAGTGTGACAGCATGGGCTATTTCATAGGCCTATTTCCCAGAGGCAAGAATAGGAGACTTTGAATAATTTCTCAAAAAGTGACAGGTAGCAGGCAGCTGCTACCTGGGGCTCCTCAGTGACCCCTTCAGGAAGAATCAAGAGTTGACTTGGTGCTGTTGAAGGGACTAAGAAACCCTCAGGGTCCTGTAGGAGCAGTCAGTACAGCTCTTGGAATAATGGAAGGAAGTTCCATTAAGGATCAGCAGTGAGACATTTGCAAAAAAATGTTTTATTGTTTTGAGATTTCCAGTTTCTCATTTATTCACGCAAGGAAATCACCCATGATGAAATATATACATTATCATCTCACATGGAAAGGGAAATAACATACCGGAAATACATTTGAATTTTATTTTAAGCCCAAAGAGAAGGGGGAACTAGATTTCCCATGAAAAATGTGGTAGGAATTGAAATAACCAAGATGTATCATGTGATTCTGCCCATACCATTTATTCCCATTTCCTCTGCTTCTTTCACTTAATTCTTTTCTTCTTCAACCAAATAACATGTAATTCTTTCTTACATGCCAGCTCTTTCATTCTTCCAGGTATTCCAGGCTCCTTACTCTGCCTGGAATTTTAAACTGAGTGTGTACTCATCCTTCACATCCCAGTTCAAGCTTCCATTTTCAATCTAGTCCTCTCAAGCCTGCTAGATATAACTGATCATTTTTTTCTCCATTACTGTCTGTTAGCATTTTTATCATTTATGAACACTTATTGTGCTGAATAAAACGCTATACTATGATCATTTGTTTTACCCACGAGACTGATTCTTAAGGATAGAGTCTGAGCTTTGTAATCCGTATATTCCCCACTATCTGTATAATCTGTGTATTTCCTCTGTGAAAGTAGAGCAGGGTCTATTTGTTAAATTAAACAGAATTGAAATAACTAAGAGGTACAAGTCCATCACAAACACCCAAACACTAGGCATGCTTTCAGTATTTAGCTAAAGAATAACCCTGGGGAGACGTATAAATATTGTATCCTCTTCAATGGCTAAGACAGGGGACATACAGTAAGTTTTCAAAAACAAATATTGACTGACTATATAATTCATTGATTAGTATACAAAATGACATTGGGAGTTTAATTAAATTGACCAGATAATAAAAAACAAATGATCATTTCAGACCATTAATGAATATGAATGTTTTGATTTTCTGTGCCAATAGACTAATAGATACATTAGTCCAAAAGAACAAAATGATTAAAGTTTTCATCTTAAGATAATAATAGCTTACATATATTGACTACTTAGAATAGATAAGGCACCATGCTAAACATTTCATATGCATTATCTCATTTGATATTTATAATACGCAGATGATAAATACTCTGTTATTATCTTCATTTTGGGGAAACTGAGGTTTAGAACGGTAGCATAACTCACACAAGGTCATGTAGCTGAAGAGAACACTGTTAGTATATGCAACCTTCGAATGTCACTAAAAACTGTACACAAAACAATTATCAAACAGCAAGGTTATTGACAAGGAAGGTAAGATCCAATGTAAATTATATAAATATTTTTCACATAAAATAAAAATTGTATTATCAAAATTTTCTTTGATGACTCTTAGTTTAAAAGAAGGCCTTCTTTTGGAAGTTTTAAATCGTTAAAAATTAATTCTGTGGATTTTTTTTCAAATATATATTTGCATTTAAAAGCCAAATGTCAGAGACACCGTTAAATGGCTGGTTTTAGGAGGTATCTCTACTGGAACTGATATTCTAATAACAAAATCCACTCTATCTTGTATTGGAAGACTCATAAAAAGCCCTCCTGGCTGGTACATTATGACCACATTCAAGGAACTAAAATAACTTGTTTCTGTACATATCCTCCCCCAAAAAACGGATAAGAGTATGGTGTTTTTCTAAGCCCTTGGGCTTCGATAGATTTTCTCACGATAAAGGTAATGGGAAAGCGTTACCAAAATAAAAATGTACTATGTCATTTTTTACGGCATTCACCAAGTAAGAGCCCCAAGTCAGAGACTGTGAATTATCTGAGTTCTGTTAATATGAACATTCATCCCACATGTCAAACTTACAGCCTTGAAGTTGGATTCCTATAACTGCACTTCCTGGATAACTGACCCCTCTATTCCCTCCTACATTTTCATGAAGAATTCTGGTCCGGTTGTTACCCACTGATGGGAATGATAACACATTCACTTAATTCCTCACTATGGATTACCAGGAAGTTTCACAGTATCACAGAATTAGGCAAATTTCTATTAATCCATATCAGAGAACTTAACATTGAAGTAAAAGTCTTATACTAGTAACATTAGCAAAATAATTAATAAATCTAATTTTAAAAAGTATCTCATCAACCCTGTCAATCTGTTTCATTCTACACCAATTTTTAGAGTAATTATTTAATAGTGTTTCTGTTGACACAGTTGCAAAGACTTTTTTGATAAAATTTTTACTTTGATATAATTTAAACTTTGAAAAAAAAAAAAAAAAAAAGTAAGGATAGTACAAGAAGCTCCTGTGTGCTCTTTATGGAGATTCATCAACTGTTTTACATTTCACCAACTTAACTCTTTTGTTTGTTTAAACGTAGGTGGAGCATCTAGGTACCCCCTTTGAGTTAAGGGTAAAGATAATGCTCACTCCTTAATCTTTCTTTTCAAGTCTGTCTCTGGGGAAGTACAGTGGCTGTCTAGGTTTCCTCTAACTCCTGCAGGCCGACAACCCCCAGGCAAGCATGGTCATGCAAGACGTCTCCCCTCAGTCTCTCATTTATAACACTTGGCATCTGACTTTCTACTCCGAGGTAAGCTAAGCACCTCACATTTATCATTTTCAAAATGGAATATAATCTCTCTCTCTACTTGTTAATCCAAGCCACATCTGTATACCCTATCTTTATTAATAGTGTCAGAGGCTTTCAAACCAAAGTGACTCCATTTGGGCGCTTTGGGCTAGAAAAATGACGCTGAGGCTTACTGGGATGCATTCTCAGAAAGTTAGGCATTCCTACCCTCTAGATGTTTATGGTGAAGGGAACAAATTAATAATGTTTACTAAACAGACCCAGACTTGGGAGTGTCCAAATATCCTCATATCTGGAGAACAAAGGCCTTCCTAATTTTGCTTTAAAGATAATAACATCGATTCTTGCAAAATACAGTCATTCAGAAAATTAATCCTTTATCACAAACCCTTGTAGCAGAACATATCTCTCCGTATATACAAGCGTTGTAACTAGGATGGATGTATTCCTCCTCTTACTTTCGGGAACTTCCTACTCTGTCTATGGAGTAGCTTTCGCTACTTTACTCTCTTAATAAACTTAGTTTTACTTTGCATTGCGGACTTGCCCTGAATTCTTTCTTGCACGAGATCCAAGAACCCTCCCTTGGGGTCTGGATCAGGACCCCTGTCCTGTAACAACAGTGTCAGTATTTAAATAGGCTAATTCAATTTATAACCATCAATATGGTCATTCTGGACATCTGTGTCTCCTTTATATCTCACATGTTTCCAAGAAACTAAATTTCATCCTCTTAGATTTACATTTTTCTTTCCATCATGCTTTTACTGTCTTAGGTAAAACTCCTTCCATTTCTCATATAGACTTAAAGTTAAGACTCTTTTATGCATTCCCCTTACATATTGTCTTTTTGACCTAAAATCCTTTCTCAACAATGTTATTACAGTGATCTGTCTAAAATGTCAGAATATATGTCATCATGTTACGCCTCAGTTTTCTAAAGTTTCTATGGCTGACTGTTGGCTAAAAGATTAAATCCGAAATCCTGAGAGTGCTACATTATGTCTTTCAAAATCTCACACTTGTTTCCTGTCCAAATGGATACCCTTATATTCCGCTCCCACATCCATGAATGGTAACAACTAGATAAATAAAATCATGTACCATTAATTGATCACAAAATTACATTGAAGCACTCTCAAATTCAGCTTCAGTTAAAACTAAAAGCCAGACAACCCATTCTCACAATACTTTCCCTCCTAGGAAACTTCAATTTATCATATGAATTGGGGTTCAAGTATCACCTCCCATAAACAGTGTTTTCTAAATTTACCTGATGTCACTATTTAATTCCTCCTCCATACAGTCAATATACCTTACCTATGCCTGTCTTTGCTTCTTGTCACATTATAATGCTCTTATTTATTATGTGGCTATTGTTTCATTAAACTATGAGCTACTCAGTGGCACTCTGTCTTCAAATTCTAGCTCACTGCTAGCCTAGAAGAATTTCTTAAGACATATTTTATAAATACTACTAATAATACAAAGAGCTAACCATCACTGAATCCTTAGTGTTTTTCAAGAACCACAGGCATTATCTCATTTCATCCTCCCAAAAACTTTCCAGGAATAGACCATCATGTGCTACTATTATCCCCATTGTACAAACAAGAAAAGTGAAGTCATTTTTTTTCTGATCTTACACAGATAATAGCATTATCATCAAAACTCAATCATAGATGTACTGATCCAGTGCTGTGGTTGTTAAGTCCTTCAATATAAGAAGATGATTAATGTAAGTTAGTCCTTCTTGTACTTCAAGGGAATTTTTTTTCTTCCCAAACAGCAGTATCCTTGATGTATCTATCTACCCATGAAATAAAAGTCTGTGTTTCAAAGAATATCTCTCAGATTTCTAAATATTTTATTCCCAATAGCTGTATCACTCCTTCAACTTTTTACTTGCCCTAGTTTACCCAGTCAAGCTAGAAATTTTGAAGCTTAGGGTTGTTCCAATTGTAAATAGTTGCTGTTCAGATTCTGATTTTGAATCTGATGATTCATTCAGGTCTCTAAACTATTCAACTCAATGTTTCAATTCTTGTTGAAAATAATGAACTGAATGGCTCTTCAAAACACTCATCTACCTTTTGCCACACCATGGGAGCAATTCTTCTCCCAGGAAAGACTTAAGAGGAAAATCTGCAAGGGGTAAAGGGGTTTTGCTGTTAGCACTAATTTTAAGATCACAGTCTGCACACACAGAATTCGGAGAAGGAGGAGTTGATTCAGCAAGTTCCAGTAGTAAGAAATTAAATGTTGATAATCCCATTCTAAATAATTGCTTAACTTAGTTTCATCACTAGTTCTCCCAAAACCAGTTTGTATATGTGGACACAACCTAAATGTATTTGGTTTCTCAAATTTCTCTCTATCCTTGTAGACTTGGAATGTGAGTTAGAAGCTTAGGGCCATCTACATTGGGAGTTCTCATTTTAGGGAACCCAGGTAAAAGCAAGTACAGTAGTACCCCTCTACCCATGGTTTTGCTTTGGGCAGTTTCAGTTACCTGAAGTTAATCACAGTCCAAAAATATTAAACAGAAAATTCCAGAAATCGACAATTTGTACGTTTTAAATTGTGTGCTGTTCTTAGTGGTGTGATAACATTCCACACCACCCTGCTTTGTCCCACCAAGAACATAAATCTTTCCTTTCTCCAATGCATCCACACTATACACTCTACATGTCAATCAGTCACTTAGTAGCCATCTAAGTTATCAGATCAATTGTCGCAATGTTTGTGCTCAAGGGAACTTTATTTCACTTAACAATGGCACCAAAACACAAGAGAAGTGATGCTGGTGATTCAGATATGCCAAGGAGAAGCCATAAAGTGCTTTCTTTAAGTGAAAATGTGGAAGTCCTTGGCTTAATAAGGTAAGAAAAAACATTTTGTGAAGTTGCTAAGATCTACAGTAAGAACAAATCTTCTAGCCATGAAATCGTTGAAAAAGAAAAAAGAAATTTGTGTTAGTTTTGCTGTCACACCTTAAACTGCAATAGTTACAGTCACAGTGTGTGACAGGTGATTGGTGAAGATGAAAAAGGCATTACATTTGCGCATGAAAAACATGAACAGAAAAGTGTGTCCAGATGTATGGCGTTGTGTTGCATCAGGACGCATTGTGCCTATACAATGACTTCAGGAAGGCATTCCCTGAACTGAGTGACACCAAACCATTTACTGCAAATAAGGGATGGTTACACATATTCAAGAATAACTTTGGACTGAAACATAAAAATTAATGGAGAGATTGCATCTGCCAATGAGAAGCTGTTGCCATATTTCTGCCAAAATTGAAGAGTTTGATTAAGGAGAAAGAATACCATACAAAGTATGTCTTGAACTGTGCTTAAATGAGGCTGCTGTGGAAAATGATATCCAATAGAACCTATAGTTGTTTAAAAAGAAAAAATAAAAGTGCAAACAGGGCACCAGAGCATAAACCATGGAAGGCCCCAAATAACTCTGGTACTATGTGGCAACACTGTGAAGATATAATAAAGCCTGGAGTAGTGCACAGAACAAAGAACCCACAAGCCCTCAAAAACAAAAACAAAAATTATCTGCCTTGTGTCCTTGCAATATAATCAGAAAACATCGGTAAAAGCCATCTTGTTTATGTTCCACCAATGTTTCATCTCAGAAGTTAAAAATAAAATACTTGGAAGGGGAAGAATTGGAACTTAAAGTCGTATTAGTAACAGACAATGCACCTGGCCATCTTCAATCTGTTTGCTATGAAAATAAAAACGTCAAGGTTGTATTTTTATCTTTAAATACAACCACATTACTTTACCTCCTTCACCAGGGCAACATTCAATTTCTCAAGGCCATGTATGCCCTCTCCCTGCCCCCACACTATCTATTTGATTGGATTTGATCAGCAATTGATGCAGAGCCTGAGCTGGCATAAGGTAGTGCTGGAAATCATTCTTCACTGTTGTTGATGTAATGACTCATTAAAGTGACAATGGATAAAATAAAACCAGAAATTGTGAGTGCTTGCTGAAAGAACTTATAAAGTTGTGAATAACTTTAAAGGCTTCCCAGGAATCAAGGAAGAAGTTAGAAAAGCCATTCATGCAGCAAGACAAGTTGGTAGAGAAGGATTTGTCAAAATGTCTGATGAAGAATTGGAAGAATGTATTGAAGGCCATTAAGAATGGTTAACAAATAAGTAATAAAGAGAACTGTTGAGTCATCTGCAAAGGAAGAGGAAGATAAAGAAGAAAAGACCAAAGGAGAACCAGTAAAGTGAACATTACCAAAATTTGCCAAAGTGGTTCAAATTGCACTGACATTAAAGGACAAAATTTTGGAATACAATCCTCCAATGGAGCACAGCAATAAAGTCAACTTTATGATCATCACAAGATTACAATTTATGAAGCAGCACTTTGACAAGTTAAAAAGAGAGAACAATGTTCAGTTACAATGTTCTTCCAAAAGGTTTTGGCAAAAAGCTTTCAACTATCACGGATCCCCAACCATAAACATTGTCTGCTCCTGACATCCAATTATTTACATCGCTATGGCCTGATGATCCAGGATCACCTAAAGCAGATAATTCTCCTGACACATCGTCAGAAGGTCAATATAAATGCTTCTCAACCTAAGATAGGGTTACTTCTGAATAAACCCATTGCAAATTGAAAACATCATGAGTTGAAAATGCATTAATACGTCTAACTTACTGGCTTAGCCTAGACTACCTTAAAGATGCTTAGAACACTTGCATAAGACTACAAAATCATCTGACAACACAGCACTCTGTGGAGTTTTGGTTGCCTCATGAGGGCATGCTTGACTAGGACCTGGGTCTCACTGCTGCTGTTCCACATTACAGAGTATTATACTACTTTCTACTGAATGATACAGCTTTTGCACTATGTTAAAGTCAAAAAATCATAAATCATATTATATGTTTGGCGACCATCTGTAGTAGCCTAACACTACGTCGCAATGCCTATGTAATTCACCTCCTTGATCTCATCATGTAGGCATTTTATCATCTCACATTATCACAAGAATAAGGGCGACTACAGTAAGAGAAGATATTTTGAGAGAGGGAGAGAAGGACCCCATTTACATCACTTTTATTACAACATATTGTTATGATTGTTCTGTTATTAACCATTATTTTTGTCAATATTTTTCTGTGCCTAATTTATAAATTAAACTTTATCAAAGGTATATATGGATAGAAAAAAAATTAACATATACAGGGTTCACTATTATCCATGGATTCAAGCATCCACTGAGGGTCTTGGATTGTATCCTCCGCAGATAAGACTGGAAGACTAAATGATTTGTGGGTTAACACTTCTTTTGCCACACCCACATTTGTAAACTTAAGTAATATAGTAAGTAAAGGAAATGTTACTAAATTCAACATTTATCCTGACATTGGTTTGACTCTCTGAACAAAATCATAAAAACAGAAAGATTACTTGAAAATGTGTCCGGTTCATAATCAGATGAAAGTGTCAGCTCTGACAAATATATGTGGTATATATTCTTTCTTCAGAGACTCCTCAATGTCTCCCAGAAAGTTGTGTTTTCTTTCTATAACTCCTTGAGAAATTAAATCCACCTACCATGTGATTTGGAGAAACGGATGAATGTTCATTATAGTTCCTTGAAAACAACACAAGGCTAACCAAAATGGAAAGAACACAAGTTCTTAGAGAGCTTAAATTGGGGCCTAGAAAGTTAGAGCTGGAAGGGGCCTTGAGCATAAGCTAACACACATTTTATGCATAAGTTGAGAACCAGGAAAGAGAAAGGACTTGTGAGTCTCATAGATTGTTAGAGACAGAGCTGAGTGCCAAGCCTGCGGCTTCACTCTGAAACTCTGGAATGGTACTCACCACATTCCCTGAGACTGGACATGAGGATGAGGTGACCAAAGCGGATAATGCCATCTCTGCTGTCCCTGAAATTTAGAAAGAGAAATTTATCCAAATATGCAAGAGGGCAGTAGATATGGCCTTGCCCTAATACTTTTTCTTTATCACACTAACTTCTATTCTATTTAGAGCTAAGAATATAATGCTAAATTAAATATGACTTGCAATTTAGAAATAAACTATTTATTTCAAATATGACAAAGGGTTTTTAGTGTCAGCTCTAATATTCTCTTTCACTGTCTTCATTGATCAAAAGTCCATTTATGAAAAGGAAACAAATAATGTTAAATGTCAAGAAGTACTTATTTCTCTGGGTACTGGGATTAAATCTTAGTTTCCTATTGCTGAAATTACCACAAACATAGTGGCTTAAACAATGCAACTTGTTATCTTACAGTTCTGGAGGTAAAAAGTCCAAAGTGGATAGGCGGGGTCATATTACTTCTGGAAGCTCTAAAGGAGAATTCATTTTCTTGCCTATTCCAGCTTCTATAGGTTACCCACATTCCTTGACTCACGGCCTCTTCCTCCTTCAAAGCTAGCAGGGTAGCACCTTCAAATCTCCCTCTGTCTCTCTCTTTTCTTCTCTCCAATCTGTGCCTCTATAATCACATCTCCTTCTCTCACTGTCCTCTGCCTTATTTTTATTTATTTATTTATTTTTGAGCAGTCTGGCTCTGTCGCTCAGGTTGGAGTGCAGTGGCACGATCTGCGCTCAACGGCAACCTCTGCCTCCCAGATTCAAGCAATTCTCCTGTCTCACCTCCTGAGTAGCTGGGACTACAGGTGCATGCCACCATGACTGGCTAATTTTTGTACTTTTAGTAGAGACAGGTTTTCACCACATTGGTTAGGCTGTTCTTGAACTCCTGACTTCAGGTGACCCACCCTCCTTGGCCTCCCAAAGTGGTGGGATTACAAGCGTGAGCCACCGCGCCGTGCCTCTGCCTTACTCTTGTAAGTGCCTCTGTGATTACATTGGACCCACCTGGATGACCCACCTGGATAACCCAGGATACGATCCCTATTTCATGATCCTTAACTTAATCATATCTGCAAAATTCCCTTTGCCATGAAAGTCACATCATATTTACGGGTTCTAGAGATCAGGATGTGGACATCTTTGAGAGCTATTTATTCCACCTACCACAAACCCCCTTTTATCAAACTCTTCTGATTTACTCCAAACATTCTAAATTTCTCCTCAATCTACCACCTGTTGACCCCCAAAGCATTTTTTAATGTCTCTACAGTGTGCATGAATATTCTACTTACTATTACATCCATTAATTTCCTCGACTCCTTCCCCTCTGAACTTTAAACATTATTAATGTTTTTTCCCCATTCTCCCTCGCTTTTATGCAACTATTAAATATGAATGGAGCCACAACATTGCCCCTGGCACTGTTCGTGTTCTAACAAGGGAGTGACGAACAACACAGATGAGGACCCTACCTAGGGTAGCTTTCGTAACAATGAGAAGATTAAAATACACTTGCAGATGAATATATAAGCAAAATAATTAGAATTTTTTTCTAAATGCTGGGAGAAAAATAGGCAGAGTGACACAATAGAGAGTAAAAGACAGAAGGATGACAAGGTTAGCAGTGCAGTTCCTTCTGAGGGGTATAATTCAGGCTGAGCCCTGAAGTGAGAGAACAAGGTAGAGTAATACCGAACCCGACTGAGGAAGCAATGTGGATAAAGATGCCCTAAGTCATTTCCTACAATATTTCTAATAGAACCATGAACAAACCAGTGCTGCCTAGTGGCTTAAGTACTGATTTAGAACTTAGGAAAAAATAATAGACATAATAATAGGCCTCAGTTTCATCATCCTATATATTAGGGTATTGAATTATAAAATCAGATATTCTACAAATGTTTGATGAATATGTATGCAACTTACTTTTATGTAGTTTTAGATATGTTGTCCTTTGGGATATCAAAAGGCAAAGGCATTTGGCACTAACGTGCTGCTTTATTTAGTTGTGCCTGTATGTGTGTGTCTGCTAAATGTGGAGCCATTAGAGTGTTTCATTCCAGGATCATCAAATAAACCAACTGACTGAAAAATAATTACACGTTTATTATGGCCATCTAAGTCTACATCATTATCATGTCTGAAATGAGACTTCTGATTCTTTTGTGCTCCTAATAGAGGTGCATGCACAGCCAGAGTTTATTGCTCTGACTCAGACATGCTGTCCACAAGCTACGTTCATCCTATCGCCACCTCTCAAGGCTGGGAAATTGTCTAACACTGCTGACCTCAATATGGTTTGGATTCTACTCAATATCCAGGAAAACAATATAGATCATTCTTACTTGATCATAACAAGACCGCTCAGCTCTATTTTACAATGGCCATAAGTAAAAATAAATAACCAATTTTGCCTGAATGAAATAAAATCAATACTTCTCTTTTGCAATATGCTTCTGAGGAAGAAAATCCACAAATTTGTCTTATTTCTAAAGGTCTGGTGGCAAATCACTCAAAAGTATAGTTTTTTTTTTTTTTTTTCAAGTCACTGTGAAATGAGCCAAAACATGTCATCCAGATTTTGCATGTGCCCAAAAAGCTTATAGTGGCTCAACTTAAAGTAATTTTTATGGATGATTACAATGAATATGTATATATCCTCATGCTCCTTAGAAGAACACAGTCTAATTTTCTTGTGACAAAGCAGAACATAAAATGAGATTTATCTGTGTTCCCACAATATCTATTAGGTGCTGTGGAGATGGAGATCAGGTAAGCTACCTGCTTATTCAGTAAGACATTATCACTGATAGCATTCTGACACTTAACGATAAACACAGTTATGGCAGCACAACTATAAAAGATATTCTTGATTTTTGTTTTGTTCTGTTTTTTGTTCTTTCCTTCTTAAAACCCCAAGTTAAGAGTAGTAGTTATTACGTGACAATATGAACTTTCTTCTTACAGATATTCATCAATTTTTCTGATTCCTTAGTAAACGTTTAATTAAGGTTCTTAGGCAAGTGAAAAACATAAATACAGTTGAGGAACTAGCTTTATAAAAGTCATAGGCTGTTAGAAGTTGAAAAGATATCTGTTCCACCCAATGATTCTGCAAAACTAAAAGTAAATAAAAATAAATGCAATTTCAAATATTTTCATGTTTTACAATTTTTTTCAATTAAAAAATTTAAGGAAGTTTGTAGATGTTATATAATAACCAAAGAAAGGTACATGGACAATAGTATGTAACTTTTACTTGTTTTGTTGGTTTGTTTCATTTTGTTTATATTTCTTATTTGCTGATTAAGCAAGTTGAATATTATGGGGATAAATGTACTATGACTTGTAATAGGAAAGAATGTTCCTTCTTCTAATTTGTCCTGGTGAAACAGCAGAACCAGCTACTTCCCAATTCTACCTACAGGATATCATGAAATTCACTGTTCAGAAATATCATTAGCACTTAAATATCACTTAGGTGGCTTTTAATTAAAATAAAAACAGCATAACATTCCTGATACTTTTGAAGACTTGTTTTCCTTATATTAAAAATAGTTGCATCTGTACTTTTGAAGCATGGGTCCAACTATTTTTAAGAAAGCCTCCACATATATAATTGCAAAAAGAGAAGTACAACAGTGTCTAATTCTAAACTATAAAATAAAAACTAAACATCCCCACCATAAAGAGGAGGACACTCTTCCTCACATCTCTCTTCTGCCCTTCTATCCCAAGGATATCGTAAGAACGAGTCTGATATCCTCCCTCCTTTTATGTACCCATTCATGAATTCACACCAGCTTTAGAGTAGGGTAAAATATAAGACACCCTCTGTTGCAACTTTTTGGAAAGGCATTTTGAAAGGAAATATGGAGTACATTTCCCTTGGGTATGGTAAAAAGCACTAAAATGGAGGTTGGAATCCTGAATTTTAACCCTGGCTCTCTCCTTAACTCTAGTAATACTGACCAATTTATGAATTTCCTTTTGCCTCAATTTACTTATATAACAGAAAGGGATTAGACCAGATATTCTCCAAGCCTCTTTTCAGAATAAACTCCAGATTTCAGTGCTCTTGACTAAGAAGCAATTTTCTTCTTTTCTTCAGCCTGGGACTCATTTCATATAAATGACCTCAAGGTGCAAAACCCTCCATCGCTTGCCAGCTGAGTGTGCATAGCTGACCTCCATTTTATACCGCCTGTGTCTATATGGCTGACTGAATTGACTATTTGCAAGTCAGCCTCCTAGCAATTCATCTTATCTTTGCAAGTTGGTTACAATTCAGTGGTTAAGACAACTGGAGCAGGCTGACCGTGAAATGGCCACTCCCTGACTCCACTCTGGCACAAAAGCAGCCTTTTGTTGTCTGATGCAGCTGAGCCTCATCCTTACAGTATTGAGCTCTGAAATTTACCATTCTTAGACTTATTTCTGAGTAAATGATAGAATACCTACCATCACCACTGAGGGGCTGCCCAGTTGTGCAGGTAAACCCAAAGGTAGACAGGGAGTAGCCCCACTGTAGCCCAAGTGATGAACCATCTTGAGGAGCCCTACCTGCAAATTGTTCCACCTACACTGACGCAAACGCACACCTCCTCTCCCAGAAAAGTCAAGTCAATGTGAGAAATGCAAAGATGACAAGATTGTTAGCTGAAAAGAATCATTTTAAAAAATGAAGGAAAAAATGCAATCATATTTTCAATGCTTCAGTATTCATAATACATTTCTTCTTAAAAGCATGTACTTATTTTAGGGAAGGGCTAGGAGGTAGATTAACACCATTGGCTTACAACTCAATGAAATCATTAATGTTTATTCTAATCCCATTGTACACTGTTTTTGGAGGTGTATGGTGTTAAATGTCCTTTTATAACAACTGATCCCTGTAAATAGAAATAGTTGTACTATTGACATCCATTTAGGATAGCCATACTACCCAGTCTAGATACTACTAGATGTGGACTATATTTTGAAAAGCACTTTCACAGCTTTGACTTTTGGCATTGAAAGAACAACTTTTCAGTTGAATGTTGCCTGAAAAAGCATATCCCACGTTGCTGAAGTCACTGACTATGCCTCCTTTCTGTGTCACCTTGTTGGACTTTACCCATTTTCTATCATGGGGTGCTGCAATCTAAAATATTGATGTTAAATATTTTCTACCTTTTCTGTAGCCTGCATTTTTATGTGCTTTAGCTTATTTGAATCTTATGACATCTCTATTTTTAAAAATTGAGCAATATCTCAAGATCACACAACTGTCAAAGCATGGCTCTGCAGTCCTAATTCGTACCTTTTCCACTACACACAGAAGTAAAACTCAGATAGCCCACAGAGCTTTATTGGGCAATCAGATTCAATGTTAAGACTTTAAAACACAGTAGTAAGGAATCAAAAAAAAAAAAAAAAAAAAAAAAAAAAAAAAAAAAAAGAACACAGAAGCCACTCAGAGGTAAGAGCTCTGGCTCCTAGTGGTAGCTGAGATGAATAGGATGACATTTCACCAGGCGCAGAGTTTCTCTTACCAAACTCTAGTTTTTAAGTCTTTTAACCCCTGACATGAAGATTTCCAATCAGCCCTTTAAAGCAATTCCCATTCTTTATGGAATATCCAGCTTTAGACAATTATAAAATGCCCTCTTCCTCTCTAAATGAATTTCCTCTCAGAGGATGATTGGGGACCTCTGACACCTAACTGCTTTACTAATAAAAGATCAATGAAACATGCTTGTAGCCTTAGATTTTAGTATTTACACAAAGCCAGTTTTTACTCTTCAAGTAAATAAAAAATATCGGTGTTATCTACCCATAGTAGGCTAATAGATATCTATGAAACTTATGGTATTCGAGCTGGCACTCCAACTCTGAAACGAGGCACTTAAAACTGAAGTGTGCACATAGCCTATGTCAGGCCACTGAAAGTCGCATAGTGAAACCTGGTTACAGCTTGAAATATGTGGTCTGAATCCCTGGCATCATTCATTTTAAGGAAAAAGAATGACAAGCAAATGGACCTAACCAAAATAAATTGCTGTGTGCATGCACTGGAGCTCACGTTTTTTTTTCTTTTTTTTTCTTTTTTTTTTTTTTTAAAAAAAAGGAAAACAAAGTATTCTCACCATGTGAAAGCAAACCCAAGTCTGAATGGAAGCATGTCAGTCTTTACTTCTGTAAGAGCAACTGTGATTTGAAATACAGTCAAGATTTTTTCATTGAACATACTAAACAGAACAGTGAACTTTGGTAATGGAAGTAGCTGTCTTATTTACATGACTGATTTTTGCATTTGAAGAGATGGATTTGTGTTCTTCTTTTCTAAATATCAGAAATAAAACTAAGAAGTGTACATTGCCTCAGTAGATACTCAGTATGACTTGGGTCACGCAAGGTCATACTTCCAAATACTTCAGATCTTTGGAGAATTCACTGTGCTTCATGCATCATTTGTTTTCCTGGTTTGACTAGATTTTTAGGTCAGGAATCCTGACACTATTATCTTGATCTGATATTTGGTGCTACAGGCATAATTTTTAACTCACACACATAGCAATTCCTAAGGATGTGTCCATATAACACACAAAGGGCTGATAGAAGGGTTCAAATATATCCATCAAAAGTTGCCTTTTTAATTCATTAGGTAAATATCTTAAGAGACTTCCTTGGAAATTAACTTGACTAGCTTTTTCTATTTTTTTTTTTGTTGTTGTTGTTTTTGGTTTTGTGGAAATATAGCCTTAGTTTTTACAAAGACTTGCTTCAAATCCTAGAAAATGGAATTGTCAACTGGAAGAGAGGGCTTTACACTGTCATTGGTCTGTTTCTGAAGTGCTGAGGAGTTCAATTTGGTGAGATGGTATAAATAACTGGATTTTAAGTTTTAATATCTAAACTCTAGAGTTCTAAAAAAATGCACCAGGAGTTTTGTAACATTTCAATTTATATTTCAAAAAGATATATTTGAACTTTGTGTAAATGGTAACAAGAACATTGCATTTGCAATTTCTGTTTTGTTCTTGTGAAAAATTCATTTTCTCTATCTATCACTTATTCCTCTCCAACCTTCTTTCCTTCCTTGGAAGGACAATATTCAGATCTTTAAATTCTAAATTGGAAACAAATTCTTCAATGCCTTCTTGGGCCTTGAAGAATTTTCTCTCAGCATTCTTGATGGTCCTAGCCCTCTAATCTTGATGGAAATGCTATAGCGACTGTTGAAGGCTGGCACATGAGGGTGGCGCTTAAACTGGCGATCAGTATGGCTTCTTTCCACATCATGAATATATGATCCCATGACTCCTCATTTCCCATTAATTGGCCCACCCCTTCAGCAAAAGCATAGAAGGCAACACATAACCCTAAAGTGAGCAGGACATGGATGCATATATATACATTGGATTAGGGGAAAATACGTAGGTAGCAGGCATTATTTAGTTCTCACCCCCACTATTGTTGTGCTTACCTCTGGCCTGACTTGTAGTCTCCCACAATTAAAGGAGAGAAATATTTTGTTATTTTCATAGTCCATGCAGAGGAAAATACATTTGTGTACCTTTAAGTTTAGACCAGTGAGCTGGGATTGTAGAAGCAGGTATTGGAGAAGTTTGCTTGGAACAGAAGTGATCCTACCCACAATGGAGAAGAGTAGGTGGAGGTTGTTTGAAAAAGGTAAGAGCTTGAATGGCATAGGGTTTTGTGAGTGATAGACTCTGCACCCCTTATCCAAGGCCAGAACTCTGATGGGCACGTCCAAGCAGCTAAAGCTGTCAGTAAAACAAAATTTTTCCTTAGAGCAAAACCAGACTGGTAATTATGTGACTTTTTACATGAACTCATGCTGTCATCTCTGGCTAGTTCTCCCTCAAATCTCCCCTATACCTATACCACCCTTCAAAATCTGACTCAAGCCTCAAATTTTCTCTGAGCATTTCTGATGGTGCTGGACCTCTAATCTTGATAGAAATGCTATAGTGAGTGTGGAAGGCTGGGGCGTGAGGGTGGTACATAAACTGGTGATCAGTATAGCTTCTTTCCACATCATGAATATACAATCTCATGACTTCTCATTTCTCATTCACTGGTCCATCCATTCAACAAAAGCATTAAGCATTTTATGTGTATTAAGTTGCATGCTACATGCTAGGAACATAAAAACTCTGAAGTCTCAAGGAACTCACAAGAGATGTGTTTAATTCTATCTGGAATTTCTTTTAAAGGTGGGAGGCTAATTACATAAAATAATTAACATTTGAAGCTCCAAAAAGGACCTGGGAAAACTCAGTTGGTTAATTCACTAGGGAAGCAAAGTACCATTTTAGACACAGACTTTTGTTTTTAGAAAACAAAAGCAAGGAGACAGGAGACAGGTTGGCACAATAGTGTCACATGCAAGTAGCAAGGATGGCTGGAGGGAAGGAAGCATTGTGAAGGGTCAGAGTGGAAGAAGTGTGAGAAATATGATTAGAGGGAGATATGGAGGACCAGAGAGTTCCCATTAATCAGTGTTGTACATCAGACTTTGTCCTGCAGGCAGGGAGGTGCCTGATGCTCTTGAAGTATTTTAATCATGAGAACATGAGCAGTAGGGCTGGTTGGTTTTATAAAATGTATTACTATTTTGTGTTACATTTGTGGAATCCGAAGTTCAGAATTATGGAAACTGGTCAACAGTAACACACTTCCTAAGTAGAAATGGCACTCTAACCCAACATTTAAGCTCTTGGTAATCCAGACTTCAAACTCAGTGCTTTCTCTCCTGTAAGACAAAACCTTTACAAAACTGCACCCTTGGCATCCTGCTTTCCATATCCACAAGTGCTCACAGATGTCTCTAAACATTATAACAATCAAAAGGGAAACAAAATCCATATGCAGTTTTTTAAATGGCATTTAGTTTGGATGACATGGAGGCAATTATGTCTAATTTTTCACCTCCATCCGGCTCATCATATGTGCCGAGCCAGAAGCCTCTTACTTTGTACTTTGGCCCACCTTCATTTTATGTTTCTAAGCCCTTTCAGGGGACAGCATCTGTGCCTACAAGCCCCAGCCATGGCCTGTTCTGGAAGCTCCACAATACAACAGCAAAGCTCACACATGGGCTATAGGATCCAGGAGGAAGTCTGCGGTTGGATATTTTCCATTTGAGCCAATCCAACTGCTTTAGGTCAAACAATAAAAAAAAAATCCCCAAAAACAGGACAATAAAGAAGTAAATGATCTTATTAGCTTCCATAGAAGTCAGGAGGAAGTCTGTGATCAGAGATTTTCCTACCTAGTTGAGTGAATCCTGCTGCTTTAGTTAAAACAATAAAATATATAATCCTTCAAAGCAAGGCAGTAAGGAAACAAATGATCTTCTCATCTATTGACTATATTTGATGTTTTTAAAATTGTTTTTGGTTTACTTGTTTTTTCACATCATGTTGTAGTGATAAAAAGGGCTGAGACATTTTCACTGGCGTGCAGCTCACCCAGTGCTATCCTTGACCCACCAGAAAGAAAGATATTTCTCATTTTCCCCTTTTCTCCATACTCCAGTCTATTTCCATGTCATTCTCAAAGTAATATACACTATGATGTCACCTTCCCTCTTGAAGTCAACAGTTCATACTATTACATTAGTTCCTTCTTGGCTAGTCTTATGTTTCCTACTTGTGACCTGGCTATTTAAAAGAAAAGAAGTGAATGAACTCAGTGTTCCCAGAGTTCATCTCCAGCTTTCAGATTATCCTACCTTTAACATCCAAGAACTATCATTGCAGGCCACTGTATGTCCAGTTACCACAGGATATAACTCCTACTAAATAACAGAGTTTTTGTGTGGTTACTTGTCTTTGGTGTCTCTACTTGGCCTCTCTTGTTGGCTCACTCTTGCCTTCCTACTCCACATTGCTGTGACTCTCCCCTGTCCCCTCACTCCAAGCTTCTCCCTTTAATCTACTCAGATCAGCAAACAACAGACTGAAAACTTAACCACATACTCCTTCTTTTATTTTACCCAAAACAGCAAACACAAGACTGAAATATTAGCAAAACTTTCTAAAGGTTTGAGGATGGAATAAGGGAAATACAATGCAAGAAAACGAAACCAACTGGGTATCTGTGTATATATATATAGTTCCCAAGTCTATTGGCCATGGTTTTCCCTACCAAAGCCTTCCTCCTGGCCTTTTCCTTGCTTATCTTCCTGCTCAACACCACATAGTTTGATACTTTATGCATGTATGAGAGGTTGGGAGGAGGGAGTAATTTATCTTTGACAGATGGAAGTATGTTTGACCACCTCTTCCTCCACTCTGAATATAGGTCCTCAAACCTCTTTTAGTTCCAGTAAGGAGGTAAATCTCCCTTACCTCACTGTACTTTCTTCAGCCCACTCCAAGGCTATGCTACAGCTGAGTCCACTGACCTGTCACCCTGCTACAATGATGACAGCTTTTTATAGAATTATGAAGTGCATATTAGTGTCTCATTTTCTACACCAACTTCATTCCAGAGAACCAGTGCAGAACCAAAAGATCCATCAGAATAAATTTTTCCAAATAAACTCACATATGAATAGAAAAACACACCTACAGGAAACCTTTCGATAACATCTTGCCCTTGTAACACTGCTTGGATTGTAACTTGTCTCCAGGAATATGTAATTCTGCATTAATATTCTTTGGAGTTTTGCCTTTTCAGCCTATTTCCCGGTCTAAGTCTGCAATGTATCCCCGGTATTCATAAAGTAAGATTATATTAAGTTGTTAGGTTTATAATAATTATACAATTATTTTGCAGACAATAATATTTAGTGTACTTCCTCCCAAGGATACTCTAACACTAATTATCTTTATTCAGAATATTCACAAAAAGATCTCCTTAATAATTTTAGTGGATTCTCCATAACTCATCTAGAAATATAAAATAATTCGACAAAGATCAGGACCTTGTTACTCATCATACTGTAACATGCCAAACACAAAGATAAATATGGCATTATCTCAGTCGTTTGTATAAGAAAAGTAGACATGCAGAACACAAATACCAATCAAGATAAAAACAAAGCTCAGCGGAAACTCTGCAGGAAGAGAACGTGAACTTCGGGAGTGAATAAGGCTTAACAATGGAGATGACATTTTGACTGGTTATTTTAAAATGAACAGGATTTGGACAGGAAAGGCTTAGGGAGAAAGGCCAGTAGTAGAGGTAACAGGAGTAGATGGAGAGCCAACAGCTTTCATTGTCAACATTTAGCTTTTCACATGGCAGTAGCCAGCATTTGAGATTAACTGAGAAACAAATGTTGTGCTCACTCCAAATAAAAGATGTGTCCTGTGTCACAGGTTCTGGAATTGCCCCTCTAAAAATAATGAGATATTTTACAAAACATGTGCCTACCATGTCATGAAAAGCCAGACCAGCAGTCATCCCAGTGTTAGCTGATCCTTTCCAGCTCTGGCTAAAGTGCGTATCTGATGACCTCATTAGTTTTCTCAGGGGTGGAAAGTAGCATAGACAGATGTCCTGGACCATGTGACTGGGCGAAGATAAATAGCCAGGATGCAGCTGTGTAGACAGCTGTCCAAACCAATTAAAAAATAGATCTATCCATTCCCCTCAGTTCCTTGAAAGACTCTGGGATCATCACAATTTTTACACCAGTCCCAAATATGTTTCTGACATAATAATACAACTTAGCACCTCCCTGGCACTGCAATTTTTCAAATATAGGTTCAAATGTATAGTCTTTAAGGTAGAAAAGTAGGGATTTCTAGGTATGTTGATACACAAATGGATTGAAGTATTACCACAATTAATTAACTAAGTCTCTAAACAACATTTCAGAATCTGTGATTCATGATTTCATGACTTCAGTTGAGGAGATGCAGCCACAGAGCCCGAGAAACAAATCATTCAACCTAGGCTATGTATTCTGTGCAATAGAGGAGATTAGACAGATTCAAATTTTGGGCATTATACACCTATCTGTGTCCTCACAATCCTAAATATTAACCAAGTTGACACAAAAACAAAACAGCCTATTTGCCCATTCTTCCATCAATGCGTATTCATCCTGTGGAATTCTAGTCAGCAATGAAAATAAACAATTATTGTTTCAACCAGACCTCAGATGAGACCAATGAGGTATGAAGACTCTCATTATGCATTAAGTTGCAGTGAGATCAGTTTGCACTGCCTGCTGAGGCCCATCCCCTTATCTTGCTATTATATTCCAGGTGGGAACTCAAACTTTTACAAAAATGACCATAAGAACTATGTTTTCCTTGTCACTTGCAAATTTTGTATTACTATTTTTTCTTTGCTAAGTGTAATATTTCCCCTACATTCTTTTGTGTTCTGACATATAAAAATGTTGTTTTTTGAGAGAATGAGGTGTCCTATATCCAAATTATTTGGTGTTCCCTGTGTATATAATCAGTCACCTGAGAGTAACAATTTGGTGTCATCAGTTCTAAAACCAAATATTTTTGCCCATTCTGTAGATTGTCTGTTTGCTTTGTTGATAGTTTCTTCTGTGTGCAGGAGCTCTTTAGTTTAATTAGGTCCCATTTATAAATTCTTGTTTTTGTTGCAATTGCTTTTGGAGACATTGTCATGAAATCTTTGCTAAGGGCTATGTGCAGAATGAGATGTCCTAGATTTTGTTCTAAGGGTTTTATAGTTTTAGGCCTTACATTTGAGTTTTTAATTTATCTAGAGTTGGTTTTTCTATATGGTGAAAAGGAGGAGTCCAGTTTCAATTTTCTGCATATTACTAGCTAGTTATCCCAGCACCATTTATTGAATAGGGTGTCCTTTCACCATAGTTTATTTTTGTTGACTTTGTGAAACATCAAATGGTTATAGGTGTGTCTCATTCCTTCTGAGCTGTCTATTCTGTTTCATTGATCTGTGTGTCTCTTTTTGTACCAGTAATACGCTGTTTCCATTACTGTAGCCTAGTCATATAGTTTGAAGGTGGGTAGTGTGATGTCTCTGGCATTGTTCTTTTCACTTAGGATTGCTTTAGTTATTCAGGCTCTTTTTTTTTTTCTTTCTTTTTTTTTTTTTTTTGGTTCCACATGACTTTTAAAATAGTTTTTCTAACTCTGTGAAAAATGACATTTGTAGTTTGACAGATACAGCATTGAATCTGTAAATTGCTTTGGGCAGTATGGCCATTTTAACAATATTGATTTTTCCCATCCATGAGCATAAAAATATTTGCAAACTATGAACCTGACAAAGCTCTAATATCCAGAATCTACAAGAAACCTAAACAAATCAACAAGCAAAAAACAACCCCATTTAAAGAATACGTGATGGACATAAATGTCTCAAAAGAAGACACACATGTAGCTAAGAAGCATTTGAAAAAAATTCTCAACATCAGTAATCAGTAGACAAATGCATAGCAAAACCAAATGAGATATCACCTCGTATCAGTCAGAATGGCTATTCTTAAAAAGTCAGAAAAAAATACAGATATTGGCAAGATTGTAGAGAAAAAGGAATGCTTCTACATTGTTAGTGGGAATGTAAATTAGTTTAGCCACTGTGGAAAGTAGTTTAGCGATTTCTCAGATAATTTAAAGCAGAACTGTCATTCAACTCAGCAATTTCATTACTGGATATATACCCAAAGGAATATAAATCATTCTATACTAAAGACACATGCACTCATATGTTCATCACGGCACTATTCACAATAACGAAGATGTGGAATCAACCTAGATGCCCATCAATGGTGGAATGAATGAAGAAAATGTGAAACATACACACCATGAAATACTACACAATCATGAAAAAGAATAAAATTATGTCTAGAGCAGCAACATGGATGCAGCTGGAGGCCGTTAACTCAGGAACAGAAAACCACATACCACATGTTCTCACTTATAAGTGGGAGGTAAACATTGAATATACATGGATAAAAAGAGGGGAACAATAGGCACTGGGGTCTACTTGAGGGTAGAGGGTAGGAGGAGGGTAAGGATTGAAAAACTACCCATTGGATACTATGCTCACTACTTGGGTGAGGAAATCATTTGTGTATCAAACTCTAGTGACACACAATTTACCCATGTAACAAACCTGCACATGTAACTTTGGAACCTGAAATAAAAGTTGAAAAACAAAAAATAATCTAAATGAATGAAATAAAAAAGAAAAAGAAATCTAACATAGGCTATTTTTCAAGATTCTCATCCGCACATATTACAAATAAAAGAAACAAATAAACTGACCTTTTAAAACAACAACAACAACATCCTGATTTTGAAGCAGACATTCTTATAAATGGCAATTTGCTAAGGCAAAGCAACAAAGTAATCTGGCCTTAGAAATAAAATAGTAATAAACTTTAATAACTTTTAATAGATAGAGCAGTAATCATAGAGTGTAGGCATAACAAATAAAGAAGTCATCATATTTTTATTGTAAGTATTATGAAGTGGTTGAATACCATTGCTCTAAACTAAAAAAATCTGGACTTCATTTCCAGATTCACCATTAACTAGACTGTGACCATAGTGAAGCTATCTTATTTCTTCAGGGATATAGACCATATACCTATGATCCTTTCCTACTCAACAATTCTATTCATTTATAAATACTCATACAAAGCTACAGTATTTTGATTTAACTTAAAGAAGTTGATATGGTTTAGCTGTGTCCTCACCCAAATCTCGTCTTGAATTGTAGTTCCCATAATAACCATGTGTCATGGGAAGGACCCAGCGGGAGGTAATGGAATCATGGGGATAATTTCTCCATGCTGTTCTCATGATAGTGAGGTCTCAGGAGAACTGATGGTTTTATAAGCTTCTGGCATCTCCCCTGCTTGCACTTCTCCCTCCTGCCGCCATGTGAAGGAAGACATGTTTGCTTCTCCTTCTGCCATGATTGTACGTTTCCTGATGCCTCTCCAGCCCTGCCTCTGTGAGTCAATTAAACCTCTTTTCTTTACAAATTATCCAGTTTCGAGTATTTCTTCATAGCAGCGTAAGAATGGACTAATACAGAAGTATTTCATAAGATTCATATAACTTAATTAATGGTGATAATTCCTGTGCTAATACTACCCTACACTAACATTACCTTTCAAAATGTCTTTTCAACCATGGCCTTCCCTGACCCTAACCATAACCCTGGACAGTAGGTATAATGGGGAATTTTCAGATAATGTAATTGAAACTCAAAGTGGGAAAATGATTTATCAAAGGTCCCACAGCAATGTTTAAACACAGCAGAAATTTTACATAAGTCCTAGGTTGGGTTTCTGTTCACAATGGTGCTCATTTGAAATACAAAGATGTGGAGTGACATTCAGCTTGGTGTTATGAAGTGGTTGTCAGTAGCTAAAAAGATGTAAAAATATAATGTAAAAATGTTTGCACTTGAAGGACTTACAATTTTTTAGAGTCCTGGGAATGAGAAAGCAGTGATCAATAAGAAATCATAGGAGTAGCATGTGGCATTTAGGTGCCATCAGTTGATATACCATGTATGGAAAAATGAAGATAGGTCACTGGCTCTGGATGATTAAAAATACGTGGCCAGTGTGGTGGCTCACGCTTGTAATCCCAGTACTTTGCGAGGCCGAGGCGGGCAGATCACGGGGTCAGGAGATAGAGGCCATACTGGCCAACATGGTAAAACCCTGTCTCTCCTAAAAATACAAAAATTAGCTGGGTGTGGTGGTACGCGCCTGTAATCCCAGCTACTTGGGAGGCTGAAGCAGGAGAATTGGTTGAACTTGGGAGGTGGATATTGCAGTGAGCTGAGATCGTGCCGCTGCACTCCAGCCTAGTGACAGAGCAAGACTCCATCTAAAAAAAAAAAATCATGTGGATGCACTTTGCTAAGAATTAGATTGTAAGTCATGATGCACTGCACTTTGAGAATGAATTAGACTGCAGCATGGAAAAAAAAAAACTAATTTACAGTAGTAACAGTAGTATGTGTCCAGGAGGCAGAGTGAATGACTGTTTAAATGGAAATTCTAGATCTTAAGATTATTCTAACTCCTGGATACACAGACAAGGAGCAGCATGCCAGGTGCTAAAGATGGCCCTGTGTCTTGGTGGACTCCATTGTGACTGCAAAGGAGGTAGCTCCTGTTGCCAAATAGAGACATTATGTGGTTCCTTGAATAAACCTCTTCAGACGGCCTGAGCTCATGCCTTCAGGGTATTCCCAGGGATCCACATATGTATATGTAGACTCAATATTATACAACCTCAGTGGTAGCAACAAATAGCGTCTGTGAGATAAACAGGAGGCCAAACATACATTCTCATAATCCATTCTGAATTATCCACTCCTCTACTTCCAGATCTGAATTCACTTTCTCACATTTCACCTCTTTCCAAAAGAAGCACCACCATTTTCTTTCTCAGTATTTTCTGCTATAATATGAAGTAATTTCAATGGAAGTCTGTGATAGACTGAAGAATGGCCCACAAGGATATTTCTCCAGAGATACCATAATCCCTGAAACCTGACAATGTTACTTTACACAGTGAAAGTGACTTTGCCAATGTGAAAGATCTTGAGATGGGGAGATTATCCTGGATTATCAAGACGGGCCATAAATACAACCACAAGTGTCCTTATGAGGCACAGGGAGATTTGACACAGAAGAAAGCTGTATAACTACTGAGGCAAGATGCTGTGCTATTGGCTTTGAAGATTAAGAAAGGTGTCATGAGCCAAGTGATGCAAGGAACGCCTGCTGCTCTAGAAGTTGGAAAAGGCAAGAAAACCAGTTCCATCCGAGAGCCTCCAGAGAAAGCCCAGCTCTGCTGGCATATTGATTTTGGCCCAGTGTAACTGATTTCAGAACTCAGAACTGTAAAGAATATCTGTGTGCTATTTTAAATCACCATGTTCTTGGTAATTTTTTAAAGTAGCAATAGGGAATTAACAGGTGCAAAGTCTGAATAATTAGAAAAGTTAATCTGTTAGGGAGCCACATATATATATATATACACACACACACACCCCCATATAAACATATATATGCATATATACATATATGTATATGCATATTTAACATACCTCAATATTTAACACATGTTTTGGATTTTTTACTTTCTGCAGGTCACTCTCATCACTCTTAACCTTCATTAGACTCAGTTAATCTTTTATTCATGCTAGTCACCAAATTTGTGATGATCAATCCATTCTAGATTTGTACATCCTAAATATTTTTCAAGAACTACTTCCTGAGGGTCTCAATCCAATAATAACACTGCAAGTCTTGGGTCTTCCAACCTTGAGGGCAGAAACTGTGCTTCAATTTTGATTTGTTCCCCCTGGAAGGTGCACTGTAGACTGTAGTACATGGAAGTCTTTAATAAATACTTGTTGAATCACTCAACAACTCATTGATTGATTAATCATTCTGAAAAACCATTGAACCAAACTACCATGACATGGCTAAAATAAATGAGTTGATTTTTCATTTGCAGTAAAAAGTAAGACCCTCTTTAACCAGCTTGAGAGCAGACAAAAGAAAGTAATTACTGCAAGAAAGAACGAAAGAGAGAGAGAGAGAGAGAGAGAGAGAGAGAGAGAGAAAGAAAGAAAGAAAGAAAGAAAGAAAGAAAGAAAGAAAGAAAGAAAGAAAGAAAGAAAGAAAGAAAGAAAGGAAGAAAGAAAGAACAAAGACCTACAAATCCACACAAAATCCTTTGAATTCCATAATGTAAAATAAAAACCTTTTGGGGGGAATGGGCCTGAGTGGGTAATTTTGAAAAGCTACTGATGTCAAACACTAAAGGCTAAACTCAGAGTGAGATAACAGTGGCCATTGGTGATAGAGAGCCATTCAGTAATGGCTCTTCTAGAAAACTCAGTTATGTTTGGAGAGTAGTACATTGAGTGTCAACAGCAATCTAAGTCTTACACCAGCTTAGAAAAAAAAAAAAAACATGAAGAATATAACTATAATCTCATTTTTAAAGGACCAATTCTCTTAGAATTAGGAGAAATTACTATGACACAATGTGACAAAAACCAACTTACACAGTGAACAAAATGAGTCATATTTCTACTTGGTGTGAATCTGTTATATAGTTATATGATCATTGTCAGCAGACTAAAATCCAATTTTTAGTTTGATTTCAAGCATATAGTTTTCCATTGTTTGTTCAGCTTAGTACCTTGAACAAGCCCTACTTTGGGAAACTTTTTCTAACACATAAATTACTTATAATTTTACACAATTATGTAGAACTGTTAAGAAACTAATTCAATATTTTGCAAGCTATTTAGCCTAAAGGAAATTTGCCAGACTTGATGATTTTTGTTGTTGTTGTTTGTTTGTTTGAGACGGGGTCTGCTCTGTCGCCCAGGCTGGAGTGCAGTGGCGTGATCTCAGCTCACTGCAAGTTCAGTCTCCCGGGTTCAGGCCGTTCTCCTGCCTCAGAGCAGCTGGGACTACAGGTCCCGCCACTGAGCCCGGCTAATTTTTTGTATTTTTAGTAGAGACCAGGTTTCACCGTGTTAGCCAGGATGATCTCGATCTCCTGACCTCGTGATCCACCCACTTCGGCCTCCCAAAGTGCTGGGATTACAGGCGTGAGCCACCGCGCCCGGCCTGGCCTTGATGATTTAAGAACTCTTCTCACTGAGGAAAATGTGAAACATAAAATTTATGTTTCAATTGAGTAGAATTTATTTTGAAAAGGAACCACGTTTTGACAGATGAGAACAAACAATTGTTAGGCATTTTCATATGAGGTCATCTTTTTCAAGCAAGCTTAGCCTTGCTGCTTTAACAATCTTCTTCCTGGGCTGGACATGGTGACTCACGCCTATAATCCTAGCACTTTAGGAGGCCAAGACAGGTGGATCACGAGGTCAAGAGATCAAGAAGACCATCCTTGCCAATATGGTGAAACCTCATCTTTACTAAAAATACAAAAATTAGCTGGGTGGGGTGGAGCACACCTGTAATCCCAGCTACTCTGGAAACTGAGGCAAGAGAATTGCTTGAACCCTGGAGGCGGAGGTTGTAGTGAGCCAAGGTCACGCCACTGCACTCCAGCCTGGCAACCGAGTGAGACAAAAGAAAAATCTTCTTCCTGGCTTGTTGAGTAATAATCCAAGCCTGGAAAACAAAAGAAAAAGAAAGCTCAAAAATTCATGAGATTTTTGCAAAATCAACCACTGACTCCTCTCACATGACTTTGTTGCTGCTTTCATTGTATTGACTTCTAATTTGTTTCTCTCTGACATTCTCTGGTGCTTTGAGTTTGTAGTTTTAGTTGACCGACAACTCAAGCTCACAATTCCCCTCCTTGTTTTATCTCTACTTCTCCGTTTTGTCACAGTATGTTTACTCCTAGCTCATATAATAGCTTCTTTTGACAATACATTTCGACTCTTAACTATAAGCATTTTGGCAGGATCAAAATTTATAAACTATAAATCAGATTGTAAAAGTATACTTTCTAATTAAGCTATTTGTCTAAACACATCCATCTCTTTCATCTCCACTCTCATCTTAATTCAAGTTATCTCCATTTTACAATTTATAATGTGCTCTTATTTGGAAAATTCTTTGACCTTTCAGGATTTCCCTCATCCTCTTAAGACGTTTCCATTCTTCTCTCTCTTCTAAGAATAGGGCCATCTTTTAACAAGGAGAAACTTCTACAGCTCAGAGGTTAGAGGGAGACTCAAATCGTTGACTCTTGAGGGAATCACACTAAAGGGATCCTGGACTCTCCTTCAGGCTCTTGTGTGCATTTGGTGCCATCTGAGCCACCCCATCCATATTACCCTTAACTAGTATCACTGAGCTATGGCTGGCTCCACCTGGTCTTTGAGCATGACATTATATAGGCTGTTGCTAAAGTCAATGACCAGTCTTTCATTTCCAATTTAATAATTGCTTCAACTTTAGTTAGCTATAGATAGGCTTGTGTATACCAAGTTACTAAATAGGGACCTTTTTAGAAGTATAAAATCTCCCCTGGTTATACCTGAGAAGCTAAGAATCAGGCATGATGTCCTTGATTCTTCCCAAACTCTCAGCATTTTTTTCTTAGACAGGGTCTCACTTTGTCACCTAGGCCAGAGTGCAGTGGCGTGAACACAGCTCACTGCAGCCTCAACCTTCCTGGTTGCAAGCGACCCTTCTTCCTCAATAGCTGGGACTACAGGGGTGTGCCACCATGCACTATGCCCAGCTAATTTTTGTACTTTTTGTAGAGACAGTCTTGCTATATTGCCCAGGTTGGTCTTGAACTCCAGACCTCAAGTGATCCGCCCACCTTGGCTTCCCAAAGTACTGAGATTACAGGCGCGAACCACCACACATGGCCTGTCTCTGGCCTCTTGTCCATCACTTCCTCTCTCTCCTGGCATCTCTTCCCACAACAGGAAAGATTGCCCTTCCCCTGTGTGAAATGACCTCCGCTTATTTATGATTAATTCTTTTGTCCTTCCTATGCATTGGCTACGGTATGGTAAAACCTCCAGTAGTTACTCTTGATCTGTAAAAGCTCAGTATTGAATTCCCAGGAAATAAAAGCCTGCATCCAAAATAATTGTTTTATTAGAAAATCTAAGCTGTCTTGTTGGAAATTTATATCTGAGCAATGGCATAATTTACCTAGTGATATCTATTCTCCTTTTCCCTGCAGCACTAAGTCTAGTGGAAAGGCTGCAAAGGGAAAGTGATAATTCAGTGATATGGTTTAAAATGCTTTCTAACTAGATAAGTTCACCTTGATTTTTAACCATCTCATAAATTTCTATTTTTGTATGTAAAAAAAAAAAATGCATTGTGGTACCTTTTTTATTCTTAATAATTTTCATCAGACTTCCCTAAGAAGAATGGTCACTGCAGGTTTCTTTGTTTTCTGAGTGTCTAGCATAAAAAAGAGGTTGGAGTGAAATCTAAAGATTATATGTTATAAGAGGAAGGAGGAACAAAAAAGAGGCAAGGCTACTGGCTTGGAAATGGGGGCAACTGGCAAGAAGAGCTAGGCAAATGGCGATTCATCAGGCACTATGTTGCAGGGCACGGCAAGCAAAGTGCTCTTCCATTTCTCCTACCAACTGCTCAATAAAATCCATGTATTTCACTTATGCATCTGATGCGAGTAAATTCTACCAGTGCAATGTGAAGACTTGCTGAGTCTATCAATTGTTGAGTGTCCTTGGTTGTTCAACCAGGACACAGATAACATCTATTACAAATATTTTCTGTCTTGAAAAATCTATGAATATTATTATACTTCTAGCATGTATTAAACACATACCAGGTCTGGGGATCTATTAGGCAATTAAAAATGCTGAGTGAGATAAATTGATTAGATTAGTTTCTGAGATCGCTTGTTAAACTATGAATATTTTCTTGAAATAAAATATTACAAAGCTCAGTCATACAAGAGGAGCTGTCAGGGTGTGGAACTGTAGTATCTTTATGCTATTCCATTATTCAGAGCAGAAAAGGATGAGAATGAAAGGAAAATTTTATTCTTAAAATTACAATGCTTTCACTTCTATTGCAGAAATTGAGAAAAATTAGCTAGAGCAGATACCACATACAAAGTAAGAAATTCCAGGCCTAGGCCTGACTCACCTCCTCTCCTAACCTCTTCAGAAGCTACTTCTTCTAAATCCCTATGGCCAATGCCAGACTCTCTCTGAATTTCTAGCAAATTCTTTGCATAAAAGACAGAGTATTAAATATTTCTTTTTGGTTGAGCACATCACTGAACAAGTCTTTAACCACCTAAGTGCACAATTTTCCAATTACCTTTTCAAAAGTGATGTGCAGACATAATCCAACTAGAAGGTGAAACCTTAGCTCTTTCATTGACATAAAATTGATCGCTTCCTTTGTTCCCAGTGAAATTTTTCTTTTTTAAAAAAGGCAAATCAATTTAAGTGCTGAATTGCCAGACTAGAGACAAGCATGCATAGAGACATTTATTTGCTAAAATATGATACAAAGTAGATATAAAGAAAAACCAAATTTTCCTGTGGAAGACACTAAAGTGTTTGCAGCAAATTGGTACCTACACTCAGGTGTTCCTAGTTCCCAGTGCTGGGTCAAATCACATTACCTAGAAAGTAGAAATGTAGACCCTGATACACAAGGTTGAGCCCCTTTCAGGACACATCAATAATTTGTTCTTGATTTCTGCTTCATTCTAAGCTCCTAGCATGGATTGATCAAAGTTACAAAGTCAAGACCGACCTATTACACCTCATATTGACAATATTCCAGTAAATATTGCCAATAGTGAAGCAAAGAATTCAATCTCTGGATAGCTGAACAAATTCTCATGTCAGCACAGGAACAGGGCAGTCATGGAGAACACAGTTCAAAAACAATTCAAAGTCTTTTGTTTAGGTTCTGTTTATATGAAAAATTACTTGAAATACATGCTTGAAATAAGTCACATGCTCATCTCCTCCTTTTTTACATACACACCAAAATCTAACTATTTGAAAAATATAATGGATGAAATCAAATAAGATGAACTTTATTAGAAATAAATGCAAAGTTGTATCCTTAAGTTAAAGGACAAACCAGCAAAGGGTACAAATTAGAGACTATTACGTTGGTGCAAACATAATTGCAGTTTTTGCAATAGTTCACGTGAAGCTGATATGAAGAAGACAGGAGTTTCAATTCAAAGGATGCTTTATGGAATTCAGTGACTGTTTAAAAGTGTAAAGTTGGTTAAAGCAGTTTGCTAGAGTTACAGTACTCAGAAGAGCATTTCTAGAAGCATTCTGTACTGTCATTCAAGCTGCAACCAAGATGGTGTGTTCACATCTGGTTGCTCTATTAAAAAGGATACCTACCTTCCAGAAAATTAATATGGAGATGAGGGTGACAAAAACATGTATTCTAGAGAAGAGAAGACTTAATGCTACTATAGAGTTGTCTTCAAATAATAGTAATAGTAAAAACAGATAACATTTATTGAATGCTAACTCTGTTCCAGGCACTGCACTAAACACTATTTATACATATGATCTTATTTAGTAATAGCATTAACAACCTTCTTATTCTACTGATAGTAGCAGTCACGAAGCTAGAACTTGATACTAATATTAATCCGCAATTTTCAAAAGAGAAAATTGAAGAAAAGAGACATAAGTAACTTTCCTAGGGTATGAAGGACCACCATGACACCATGAGAAAGAGAGATTAAAGTTGTTCTACTTAGCTCAAAAGAATAAAACAAAGGCTAAGTTTAGAAACTACAGGGAAGCAGAATGTAGGTATATTAAAGGAAAATGGCTTTAAGATTTGGATCTGTCTAAAGCATGGTGTGCTGTCTCTGTGAGGTTGTTCAAGAGCAGTTGAATGGCCGGTAAATGGGGATGTGATGGAGAGAATGTCTGAGTCTGTTATAGATTTAACAGTTCTCTCATCTCTGCCCACATGGTAGTTTTCTGAGTCTAAAAGAATCACCAGCATTTTGATGTAATATGAATCAATCTATTGCACAAAATGTGGGTTTTGGCTTCAATACAATAGATTTTCTGATACCTTTTTTTCTAAGTTTGGTAAAGAGAGAGGAAGAGATGTGAATATTATAGGTACTGGGTTATGCTGCAAAAGACCTGGCATCCAATGACCAAGTAGGACACAAACCATAACCTCTTTCTAATGATCTTTAATCCTAGCCTACCATGAGAACACAATCCTTCTTGAAGAGCATTTTGCACTCATAATTCTTGCTGTAAGATATACTGCCCTGCCTCAGTAAAATAGAATGACACACATTTCTAGCACTGCGTTAGCTTGAAAAGGTAGTTAACAGGTTCCAGACCTGGGGCCAATTTGTTTCCAGAGTACGATAAAAGCTTTCAAGGGGGGAACACACCACACACACACACACTCACACACATGTGCACACACACATATACAGACACACACACACATTGTCTGCATTTAAACAGTTGCCATTTCTCTCAGAATTTTAACTGTCCCAGTCCTCTTATGAAATGTGATTCATTTTATTAACAATATTTTTAGCACCACAGCCTCTAGCTGCCACAGGTCAATATATTTTAATAAGGTGTTTCAATTTTATATAAGGTAAGTGCTTCCAAGCAAAGCTAGACTTTTTCTTTTTGGTCAACTATCTATAAGAAGTTAAATAAAAGACTCTATATTCTGGCTGAAAGTGAAGGTAGGATAAGATTTTCAGGAAGCCCACCAAACTCTCATTTTCAACTAAAGTAACTTCGTCAATGTACAAGGGGCCACCTTATGAAAGGAAAATTGCATGGGGCCTTCATGTCTAAACAGAATAGAAAAAAGGCCAACAGGTAGAGTTGCAGGTGAAAGAGCAAGTGAGGTAGCCGGCCAGGGAACGAGTGGATCAGTCCTCCCCTGGCATTTGTTCCGGATCTTCCAGGGCCTGATGCCCAGCAGACCACAGTGAGTGTGGGCCCATCCATGACCTAGTCTTCTTTTATATAAATTAAGTCAAGAATGTGACATTACAGGGGTATAATGTGACCACAGAGCAAGGAGAGTGATGAGAAAGTGAAATTCCCTCCCACCTGCAACCTCACTTCTCTTTCCTCTTTCAACTTCTCTTTTTCTCACACTTTAAAAATTCTGCCTTCTTTCTCCATTAGTTCCAGACCATAGAATATCAGGGTTACAGTCAATGGAGAAAAAGAGGAAATATTTGTTAATTCTCTCTCGTTTATGAAAAAAAAATTCTTGCTAAGAATTATACATAGCATTAGTTTAGGTAGTGAGATTGCAAAGATTAATAAAATTATTTTGTTCTTGTGCATCAAAAGCTCAGAGTATATGTGAAATAAAGATGCAAATGGAAATTATAAAACAATCCAGTAAGTGTAATGTTAGTGATAATTGGGAATTACAGAAGAAATAAGGACACTTCAACTTGATTAGAGAAGCAGCTCAGGGAAGGACACTTAAAGCTCTTCATATGGATTGAATCTTAGTTTTAAAAACATATGTTTATTATTTTCACTTTTAATAGGTTGTGAGTATATGGAAGACAAATTCAAAGGGTACAAATCAGAAGGGCTTAAAACTTAATCTTCATTCTACTTTTGACTTACAGCTTCCCAGTTTCCCTTCCCGGAGTTAACTAGATTTTTGTATGTCCTTCCAGATATATTCCATGCATTAAAAAAATAAAATAAAATCCACAATGAGATATCATCTCACATCAGTCAGAATGGCTATTTTTAAAAGTACAAAAAAAAAAAAAAGTTGTTGAGGTTGTGGAGAAAATGGAACACATTATACACACTGTTAGTGGAAATTGAAATCAGTTCAGTCACTGTGAAAAGCAGTTTGGAGAGTTCTCAAATAACTTAAAACAGAATACCATTCTACCTAGCCATCCCTTTACAGGCTATGTACTCAAAGGAAAATCAATCGTTCTATCAAAATGTCTCATGCACTAGTATGTTCATTACAGCACTATTTGCAATGGAAAAAACATGAAGTCAACCTAGGTGCATCAACAGTGGACTTGCTAAAGCAAATGTGGTACATATACGTCATGGGTACTACACAGCTACAAAAAGAAGGAACTCATTTCAATTGCCACAACAATGGATGCAGCCAGGGGATATTATCTAAGCAAGTTAACATAGAAACAACAACAACAACAAATATTGCATCTTCTCACTTATAAATGGGAGCTAAATATTGGGTACATACAGACACAAAGATGAGAACAATAGACACTGAGCACTACCAGAAGGGGAAAGAGGGAGGGGGCAAGGGTTGAAAAACTACTGGGTACTATGCACACTACCAGGGTGATGAGATTATTCATATACCAAACCTCAGCAACACACAATTTACTCATGTAACAAAACTGCACCTGTACTCTCTGAACCAAATATAAAACTCAGAAAAAAAATAGAAATAAAAATAAATGTTCATTGTTTATCTAGCTTATATAGATAGCTATAGATAGATTAGACAGATAACTTTTTCTCCCCAAGTGGAAGCATACTTGAGACCGTCATTATCCAGAATAAATATGTGAGTGGCACATGTAATTTTAAGTTGTCTAGAAGCCACAGAAAAGAGTAAAAAGAAACAGGTTAAATCAATTTTAATAATGTACTTTGATAATTTAACTCAGTTATTATAAAGTGCTCACACTACCTGTAAAGTAGTATAGTGTTTTCTGAAAGGGGGCTCCAGATAGCTATAAATGCATACGGCCAACTCTAGGGAAACCACTAACGAAAGTGGGGGAAATAAGTATATCCGATATGCTAAAAAAGGAGAGAAAATAGAATCATATAAAATGTTCAATTAAAACCACATACATAAGGCAGAAAAAGAGAAGAAGACAAAAACGGGAACAAAGAACAAAGATAACAAAGATAAAATACATAAAATACGTATATAAATAATCACTTTGAACATTAATGGTCTGAATACATCAGTTAAAAGTCAGAAGTTATCATCATGAACTAAAGAAACAAGATTCAACTACATATTGTCTAGAAGAAACACACATTAAATATAAAGACACATGTAGATCAAATGTAAATGAATGGAGAAAGATATCCTATGTCAACAGTAATCAAAAGAACGTGGGAGCAGCTATATTAATTTCAGACAGAGCAGACTGCAAAGAATGGTATTACATAATAAGAAAGGAATCGATTCTCCAAGAAAACATAACAATCTTTAACATGTATGTACTTAATAAGTAGGTGTCAAAATATGTGAAGCAAAAACTGATGGAACTGAAAGAAGAAATAGAATGAATCTACTATTATAGTTGGAGACATCGACATCCTTCTATCAGGAATGAACACAAGCATCAGGCAGAAAATCTGTAAAGACACAGTTGAATTTAACAACACCATCAATCAACTGGGATAAAACTGAGATCTGTATACTATTTCATATAGTGACAGCTGAATTCAAATTCCTCTCAAGTTCACATGGAACACTGGCAAAGCTAGATCACATTCTGGGTCATAAGCACACCTTAATAAACTTAAAAGAATATCGTGTCTACTCACAGACCACTATGGAATTAAAGTAGAAATTAGTAACAGCAAAATAACTGGAAATTTCCCCAAATACATGGAAATTAAGCAACATATGTGTAAACAACACATGGGTCAAATAACTCTCAAGAGAACTTTAAATATTTTTGAACTTAGTAGAAAGGAAAACATAGCTTATCAAGATTTCTGGAATGCAGCAAAAGCAATGCTCAAAAGTAAATTTGAAAGAAATAGCTACTCCTTAAAAGGAACAGAATTGAATACCTATATTAGAAAAGAAGAAAGAGCTAAGATTAATAATCTACATTCTCATTTTAGAAAATAAGAGAAAAGCAAATTAAGAGTAAGCAGAAGAAAGTAAATAAAAATTAGAGCAGAAATTAATGAAATTGAAAACAGGAAATCAATACAGGAAAAACAATGAAATAAAAAGCTGGTTGTGTAAAATGACAGATAAAATCAATAAGCACCTAGTCAGGCTAATTAAGAAAAAAAAAGGGAGAGAACACAAATTATTAATACCAGAAATAAAAGAGTGAACATTGCTACAGAGCCCATGCACATTAAAAGGATCATCAAGTATCTTAGTCCATTCAGATTGCAGTAACAAAATACTGTAAACTGGGTGACTTATAAACAACAGAAATTTGTTTCTCAAAGTTTTGGAGGCTGAGAAGTACAAGATGGAGGCATCAGGAGATTTGATGTCTAGTAAGGGTGGCCCAATTTCCTGATGTACTGCAATGGGTGAAGGAGCTCCCTTAGATCTTTTTTTATGATAGCAATAATCCCATTAATCAGAGTTCTGTCATCATAACCTAATCACTTCACAAAGCCTTCACCTCCTAATAGCACTGCCTAGCACATTTGGATCTTAACATATGAATTTGGAGGAGACGCAAACATTCAGGACTTAGTATTGAGAAACACTATGAGCAAATCTATGTTCACAAATTTAAAAATCTAGATGAAATGGATCAATCCCTTAAAAGTCACAATCTGCTAAAACTTACACAAGAGTCAAAAACTATCTGAATATGTCTATATCTACTAAAGAAAACACAAGGCCCAGATGGATTCACTTGTAAATTCTACCAAACACTTAAGGAAGAAATTATACTAATTCTCTGCCATCTCTTTCAGAAGATAGAAGGAGACGAAATACTTTTTTAACTCCTTCCATGAGGCCAGTATCACCCAAATATCAAAACCAGACAAAGACATTACAATTACAGAGAACTACAGACCAGTATCTCTAATAAACAATAGATACAGAAAATGCTCAACAAAATAATAGCAAATAAAATTCAACAATGTATAGAATGAAACCCAAACAAGTGGCATTTATCCCAGATAAATCCATCACAACAGGCTAAATAAGAAAAATTGCATAATAATGCTAATAGATTAAGAAAAGCAATTGGGTTTTGCTTTTTTTTTTCCTTTCCAAATTGGCAGATTAGAGACTCTTAGCGTGCCTCAGTCATTTGGAAGTAACAAGTGGCTATACTCTGTGAGCTTTAATTCAAGAAGGAAAATGGGAATGTACTGCAATCAAGAAGGATACCTCATGATCCCAGGGACGAGAATGCTGGCAAACAGCCGCTGTAATGCTGTCTTGCTGATAAAACCGAGTGAAGCTCCAGTACGTGAGAGAAGCACAGAGCCCCGCTCTGTGATTTGCCTTTCCACTGGGAACCTGAGCAACCGGGGCCGAGGGAGAGAACTTTGTTTCTCCCAAGGTCTGGAGCTAACTTGAAGGGAGGCTTAGAAATGCTCTGAGGGAAAGACACTGGAAAAGCTGCTGACGTTTTTGCAGACCCAGTACCAAAAGCAGGACATTATTTTTAATCTGGGCATATACAAAGTTAGCCTTCCTTTGGCAACCTTTCAGCAGGGCCATTCAAGCATTTTAGTATCAGGCAAGAGATTGGAGCACCTGCTCTGGAGCGAAGATAAGGGTCTCCACAGCCAGAACTCTGGAAAGCACTTCAGCAGTAGTTGCTGTAATTGTGCGCTCCCTAGGAGGAGAGTTGCTACAGCTACAGTTTCTCTTGAACAGTGAGACCTGCAGCCAGGGCCACCTGGGCAACCTGTAATCCGTCTGTGCGTCCTACTGCTGTTTGCCCCAGCCTGCTCCCCTGAGGTTGCAGTGCAGCAGGACCCTCTCTGCTCCACCTCGGGCCACAGGTCCAGGTGTTTAGAGCACCTACTTGCCTGGACCAACGGCCTGAGCTGCCCCCTCGCTTCACGGACATAGATCACAGTGCTGTGGGGGCCTCTCTTCTGCATGCCGAGGCAAATCTCCAGGCATCTGGAGCACCTTCTCACCTGGATTAGGAGTTTAGGCCATCTCCCATCCCTGTGCAGAAAACTTGTGGTTGAGAGGGTTTCCTGGCTCCACACCTAGGCACACTCAGGATGCTCGGTGCCCACGCACTGGATTTTCTCTTGGCGCTGGTGCTTGTGCCTGCCATTGGTGGACCTGTAGGCAGAACTGTCAGGTCTGGCTCCATCTATCTTGGTCCCCATCTCCTCCCAGGACTGAGCAGGGAGCTCAAATCACTATGCACTCTAAGAGCAGCTCACTGGCCGGGAGCGGTGGCTCACGCCTGTAATCCCAGCTCTTTGGGAGGCGGAGGCGGGCAGATCACGAGGTCAGGAGTCTGAGACCAGCCTAGCCAATGTGGCGAAACCCCGTCTCTACCAAAAATACAAAAATTAGATAGGCGTGGTGGTGCATGCCCGTAATCCCAGCTACTCGGGAGGCCGAGGCAGGAGAATCGTTTGAGCCATGGAGGCGGACGTTGCAGTGAGCCAAGTTGGCGCCACTACACTCCAGCTTGCGCCACAAAGAGCTGCTCCCAGTAAACATGGATCAAGTGTGTACCCAGCCACGCCGGCGCAGCAAGCAGGCTCCCACCCATAAGTGCCATCTACTGGCTTGTAGGTTGAACTGCATAACCCTATATAAAACCTGCCAAAAGAAATGCATGGGTTTATGGAAGCTAACCCGAAAGATCCTACCCAGTATGCTCTACAGTTACACCCCCTAAAGAGGGGGGCAAAGGGAAAAGAAAATAATATTGAGAAAGAAAGAAAAAAAATTTACGCAGAAAAAAATTATTGCAAAAATTAAAAGTGCAAATGTGTCCAAATGACAAAGATTCAGCACAAGAATTCTGGCACCATGAAACATATGAGTGAGAAAGCATCACCAAAGGATTGTACTAGCTCTCCAGCAACAGTTCCTAACCAAAATGGAAACTCAGGAATGACAGACAAAGAATTCAAAGCATGGATGTGAAAGAAGCTCAACAAGCTCAAAAACAAGGTTGAAAATTAACACAGGGAAAATTCTAAAGCAATGCAGAAAATGAAGGAAGAGATAAAATCTTATAAAGAAATCAATCAGACATTCTGGAGTTGAAAAACTCACTTAACGAATTTCAAAATACAATTGAAATACTTTGTTTATAAGTCAAGAAATATGTGATTATGTAAAGTGACCAAACCTATCAATTATTGGCATTCCTGAGAAAGAGGGAGAAAAAGTAAACCACCGGGAAAACATATTTAAGAGAATAATTCAAGAAAATTTCCCTGAATATGCTAGAGAGGTGGACATATAGATACAAGAAATTCGGAGAACATCTGTGAGATAGTATTCAAAACAAACAGCACCAAGGCATATTGTCACCAGACTCTCCGAGGTCAATACTAAACAGAAAATCTTAAAGCGAACTAGAGAAAAAGGTCAGATCATGTACAAAGCCTCATTAGGTTGACAGTGGACTTCACAGCAGAAATCTTAATAGTCAGGAGGAATTGAGGGCTTATTTTCAACATTCTTAAAGAAAAGGAATTCTAATCAATAATTTCATATCCTGCCAAACTAAGCTTCATAAGTGAATGAGAAATAAAATATTTTCTAGACAATCAAGCACTAAGGGAAAATTCATTACCACTAGACTAGCATTAAAAGAGATCCTTAAGAGAGTTCCAAATAGTTCCAAATATATAAACTAAAGAATAATACCTGTTACCACTAAAGCACACTTAAGTGCAGGGCCCAAAGACCCTGTAAGGCAACCACACAATAGAAACTACAAAGCAATCAGCCAACAACTTCACAATAGAATCAAAGCCTCATATATCAATATTAACTTTGAATGTAAATAGTCTAAGTGCCCCCCTCAAAAGTTACAGAGTGGCAAGTTGAATGAAAAAAAGCAAGACCTATCTGCTATGGTCTTCAAGAGACCCATCTCACACATGATGACACCTACAGGTTCAAGATAAAGGGCTGGAGAAAGATTTACAACATAAACAGAAAACAAAACAAACAAACAAAGTAGACATCACTATTTTTATTTCAGATTAAACAGACTTTAAACCAACAACAGTAAAAAGAGACAAAGAACAGCATTACATGCTGATAAAGGAACCGATTCAACAGTAAGACTTAACTACCATAAACATATATGCACCCAAAATAAGAGCACCCAGGTTCAAAAAACTAGACCTTCCAGGTTTATGAAAATACTTAGCCACACAATAATAGTGGAGGGCTTCATTCCACTGTCAGCATTAGACAGATCATCAAGGCTGAAAACTAATAAAAAGATTTTAAACTTAAATTTGACACTTGACCAATAGGACTTAATGGACATCTACATAATACTCCACCCATCAACCACAGAATATACGTTTTTCTCATCTGCACACAGAACATACTCTAAGATTGACCACATGCTTGGCCATAGGGCAAGCCTCAATGAATTCCAAAATATCAGAACCATAGCAATCACACTTTCAGACCACAGTGGAATAAAAACAGAAATAAATACCAAAAAGATCTCTCAAAACCACACAACTACATGGAAATTAAACGACTTGCTCCTGGATGACTTTTAGGTAAACAGTGAAATTAAAGCAAAAAGCAAAAACAAAACAAAACAAAACAAACAAAAAAAAACCCTGAAATGAAGGAAGACAGAGACGGAACATACCAAAATCTCTGGGATGCAGCAAAAGCAGTGTTAAGATTCCGGAAGGCTCATAGCACTCAACACCTACCACAAAAGTTAGAAAGATCTCTAATTAATAATCTAACATCACACCTAAAGAAACTAGAAAAACAAGAACAAACTAAGCCCAAAGCCAGCAGAAGAAAATAAATAACTAAAATCAGAGCATAAATAAGCAAGATTGAGACCAACATTCAAAAAAAAAAATCAACAAACTAAATGTTGGTTTTTTGAAAAAATGAACAAGATTAACTGGCCACTAACTAGTTTCACGAAGAACAAAATGGAAGATCCAAATAAGTGGAATAAAAAATGACACAGGTGGCATTATAGCTGACCCCAGAGAAATATAAAATACCCTGAGAGACAATTATAAACAGCTCTATGCACACAAACTATAAAATCTAGAGGAAATGAATAAATTCCTGGAAGCAAATAATCTTCCATTTTTGAATCAGGAAGAAATTGAAATCCCGAAGAGGCCAATATAGAGTTCTAAATTTGAATCAATAATAAAAAGCCTACCAACCAAAAAAGAAAGAAAGAAAGAAATGCCCTAGGCCAGATAGATTCACAGCCAAATTGTAACAAATATACAAAGAAGAACTGGTACCAATCCTACTGAAACTATTCCAAAAAATCAAAATAGCAAGGAGGGACTCCTTGCTAATTTGTTATATAAACCAGAATCCACTCTGATACCAAGACATGGCAAAGACACAACAGAAAAAGAAAACTCTAGGGCAATATCCCTGACGTATATAGACCCAAAAATCCCCAACAAAGTACCAGCAAATTGAAATCAAGAGCACGTCAAAAAGTTAAATCACCACAATCAAGGATGCTTCATTCATGGGATGCAAAGTTGATTCATCAAACACAAATCAATTAATGTGATTCAGCACATAAACGGAATTTAAAACAAAACCATATCATCATCTCAATAAATGTTGAAAAAGCTTTTGGTAAAATCCAACAACAGTTCATGATTCACACACACACACACACACACACACACACACACACACACACACACACTCGAGAAAGTAGGCATTGAAGGAACATACCTCAAAATAACAAAAGCCGTCTATGACAAACCCATAGCCAACATAATACTGAATGGGCAAAAACTAGAAGCATTCCTCTTAAGAAATGGAAAAATGCACCACCCCTATTCAACGTAGTACTGAAAGTGCTGGCCAGAGCAATCAGGCAAAAGAAAGAACAGTTATCCAAACAGGAAAAGAAGTCAAACTAGCTCTCTGGGAACAATGGGATTCTACACTTAGAAAATGCTAAAGACTCCACCAAAAAGCTCCTGGAACTGATAAATGACCAATAAAGTTTCAGGACACAAAATCAATGTATAAAAATCAGTAGCATATCTATACACCAAGAACATTCGAGCTGAGAGCCAAATTGTATAACTTTGTACCAATACACATAGATATTATTACTATAATTTATAATAATTCGTGTCTCCTTACAGGACATGCTTCCTCTCCTTTCTCAGTTTTTAAAGGTTGTCTTAGTTGCTCTTGATTTTCTTTTTACTCTAATATGTGGTTTCTGTGTCCTGTGCTACAAAAAAAGTGCTTGAATATTTATTAGAATTTTTAATTAAATTAATAGATTAATTTGAGGAAAAAAACTGAAGCAACACCATTTATGATAGGCATACACACATACACACACCTAGGAATATATTTAAACAAAGAGGTGAAGAGTTCTAAAAAGAGAACTACAGAATGCTGTCAAAACAAATCATATGTGACACAAACAAATGGAGAAACATTCCATGGTCATGGATTTGATGAATCAATATTGTTAAAATGGCCATGCTGCTCTTAGCAATCTACAAATTTAACACTATTCTTATCAAACAACAAATGTCATTTTTCATAGAACTAGAAAAGAAGCAATTCTAAATCCATATGGAATAAAATAAACACTCAAATAGCCAAAGTAATCCCAAGCAAAAATAACAAAGTCATCAGAAGCATCACATTATCCAACTTTGAACTATACTACAAGGCTACATAGTAACCAAAACAGCATGGTATTAGTACACAAACAGACACACAGACCAATGGAACAGAATAGAGAACCTAGAAATAAAGTCGCACATCTACAGTTATCAGATCTTTGACACAGTCGACAAAAATAAGCAATGGGGAAAGGACTTCCTTATCAATAAATGGTGCTGGGATAGCTAGCTAGCCATATGTAGAAGACTGAAACTGGACCTCTCCCTTTCACCATATATAAGAATTAACTCAATTTGGGTTAAAGGTTTAAATATAAGATCTCAAACTGTAAGAATCCTAGAAGAAAACCTAGGAAACAGCATTCTCAACATTAGCCTTGGGGAAGAAATTATGACTAAGATCTCAAAAGCAATTGTGACGAAAGCAAAAATTGACAAATGGAACCTAATAAAACTAAACACATAAGCAAAAGACACTATCAATAGAGTAAACAGACAACAAATAGAGTCGGAGAAAATATTCACAAACTATACATCTAACAAAGTCCTAATATTAAAAATCTATGAGGAATATAAACAATTGAATAAGCAAAAAACATAATCCCATTTAAAAAATGGGAAAAGGATGTGAAAAGACACTTCTCAAAAGAAGACATACTAGCACCCAACAAACATATGAAATAAATGCTTCACATCACTACTTATCAGAGAAATTCATATCAAAACCAAAAAATAACAGATGTTGGTAACATTGCAAAGAAAAGATAAGTATTATACACTTTTGGTGGGAATGTAAATTACTTCAGCCACTGTGAAGCGTAGTTTGGAGATTTCTGAAAGAACTTAGAAATAAATTGTTCTGCCAAAAAGACTCATGCACTAGCACATCCATCAAAACACTATTCATAATAGCAAAGACATGAAATCAACTTAAATACCCATCAATGTTGAATTGGCTAAAGAAAATGTGGTACACATATACCATGGAATACTATGCAGACATAAAGAAGAATGAAATCATGTGCATTGCAGCAACATGGATGCAGTAGGTAGCCATTTTCCAAAGCAAATTAACACACAAACAGAAAACCAAATACCATCTGTTCTCATTTATAAGTGGGAGCTAATCATTGAGTGCTCATGGACATAAAAATAGCAGCAGTAGACACTGGGGACAACTAGAAGTGGGGGGAGGGGAAATGGTTAAAAAACTAACTATTGGATACTACTCTCTTACCTGGGTGATGGGATCATACACACCTCAAACCTCAAAATCACACAATATACTCATATAACAAACCTGCACATGTACCCCCTGAATCTAAGATAAAAGCTGGAAAAAAAGAACATGTCTAAATAAACTTCAGAATATTCAATGAACACTTTACTGTTGTGCAAAAAAAAAATTTGACAAAATACAACTCTTCCTCATAGTAAAACTATCAGTAAAGTAGAAATAGAGGGAAACTTCCTCAACTTATGAAAGAAAATCTACAAAAACCCTGCAGTTAACAACACACTTAATGAGACACTAGAAGCCTTTCTAATAAGATCAGGAAGAAGGCAAGGATATCTCCTCTCACCTGCTTTTTAACATTGTACTGAAAGTTCTACCTAATGCAATAAGATAAGAAAAGGAAATATAAATATGCTGATTGGGAAGAAAGAAATAAAACTTTGCAGATGACATCACTAATTATGTTGAAAATCTAAAAGAATCAATAAGAAAAACCTACTAGAACAAATACATGATAATGTCAAGGTTGTACAATACAATATTAATAAACCAAAGCCAATCACCTTTCTATATACCAGTAATAAACAAGCTGAATTTGGAATTAAAAACATAATGTGATTTAAATTAGCACTCCACAAAATAAAAATATGTACAATAACTATATAAGGAAAGCTGCAAAATTCTGATCACAGAAATCAAAGAACTAAATAAATGGAGAAATATTTTATGTTAATGGATAGTAAGATTCAATTGTGTGAGGATACCAGTTCTTTCCAATTTGATCTATAGATTCAACGCATCCCCAATTCAAACTTCATCAATTATTTTGTGAATATTGATAAAACAGATTCTAAAATTATATGAACAGGTAAAAGATCCACAATAGGCAATACTGTATTGAAGGAGAAAAACAAAGTGAATGGACTGACACTACCCAAATTTAAGATTTATCATAAAGCTATAGTAATCAAGACAGTGTGATGTTAGTGAAATAATAGACAAAACAATGGAACAGAATACAGACCCTGGAAATAGACCCATATAATCAGCTGATCTTTATCAAAGAAGCAAAGGTAACACAACAAAGTATAGACAGTTTTTTGTTTTCAATAAATTGTGCTTAAACATCTGGAGATTCATGTATAAAAAATGAATCTCGACAGATCTTAGGTTTATGAAAATTAACTCAAATTGATCACAGACCTAAACGTAAAAATGCAAAACTATAAAACTCCTAGAAGAAAACATAGGAGAAAATTTAGATGGCCTTGGGTTTGGTGATGAAGTTTAGGTATGATGGTATCAACATACTTATAAAAGAAAAAATAATAAGCTAGAATTCATTAAAGTAAAAAAATTCTGTTCTGTTAAATACACCGTCAAGAGAATGAAAAAAACGGGCCACAGATTGAGAGAAATATTTGCAAAAGACATATCTAATAAAGCACATTTACCCAAAATAAAGAGAAAACACTGAAAACTCAATAGTAAGAAGACAAAAAAGACCAAAGAGCTTGACAGATATCTCACCATAAAAAACATACAGAAGGCACATAAGTAAAAAGGGGAAATGAAAAGGTGCTCCATAGCATATGTCACCAGGGAAATACCAATTAAAACTCTAGTAAGGCAATACTTTACAACTGTTAGAATGACCAAAATCCAGAACACTGACATGCTGGAAAGAACGTGATGCAACAGGATTCATTGTTGGTAGAAATAAAAAATGGTACACTTTGGTATGCAGTTTGGCCGTTTCTTATAAAATTAAACATACCCTTACTATATGATCCATCAATCAAGTTTTTGGTATTTAACCAAAGGAGTTGAAAATATATATCCACACAAACAAACCTGTACCTAGATGATTATAGTAGCTTTACTCATAATATCCAGTGCTCGCATGCAACCAAGATGTCCTCCAGGAAGTGAATAGCTATACAAACTGTGGTAACATAATTCAGTGTTGAAAGGAGATAAGCTATCAAGCCATGAAAAGACATAGAGTAAACTGAAATGCATATTACTATGTAAAAGAAGCCAACCTAATAGGGATGCACATTGTATGATTCCAAGTTAAAACTATGGAAACAGTAAAAATATCAGTGGTTGCCAGGATTGGAAGGGAGGGAGGGAGAGAGGACTGAAGCAGCAGAGCACAGAGGATTTTTAGGGCGGTGAAATATTGTGTATAATACTACAACAGTTGATACATGTCATTTTATGTATGTCTAACCCCACAAAATATACAATACCAAGAATGAACTCTAATGTAAACTATGCTTTTTTGTTGCTAATGATGTGCCATGTAGTTTCATCGGGAACAAAGTGTCACTCTGGTACAGGATACTGACAATGGGGAGGTTATGTATCTATGGGGGCAGGGAGTATATGGGAAATCTCTGTACCTTTTTAAAAATTTTACTGTGAAACTAAAACTGCTCTAAAAATATTTCTATTTTTAAAGTAGAGAATAAGTGTGCTTAAGTGAGGTGGAGGAGGTGGAGATTTTACGTCAGAGTACATAAATAAATAAAAGTTCAGAGTGAGGACAAAATACATAGATATATAGAAAGATAGATGATAGGTAGATAGATGATAGATTTATAGATAGCTAGATAGAAAGAGAGAGAGAGAGAGAGAGAGAGAGAGAGAGAGAGATAGATAGATAGATAGATAGATAGATAGATAGATAGATAGATAGATAGATATGACTAGACAGGTATGTGGGAAGCTACAGTGAGTTCCATGTTCCTATAATAGTTTAGGACAAGAGTTAAGAGAAATAAGACTATAGCGATGGGCTGGCAACAGACTGTGTGGATCATTAGAAGCTGCATTAAGTAAGCTACACTTTATTATGGAAGAGAGCAAATGTTTCCTTTCTCAGCAGAAGAAAATGAACCAATTTACGCTTTAGAAAAATTGCTTCAGTGAAAGAGGACATTGGATATGAAGAACCAGTCCTGTAGACATGTAGACAAATTGATAGGTGGCTGCAGCAGTCCCACTGAGAGATGGCGAGCTTGAATTATTACACAAACAGAGAAGACAAAGTGGACTAGAAAGATATTTGGGAGAATAACTATATCAATTGTTGATTGATAAAAAGGCAATTTCATTAAGGTGAAAACTAGTGAGTACATTTTGGACTTGTTGGATGTAGAATATCTGTGAAGGTACCCAACATGCAATCAAATATGTGGACCTAAAGCTTAAAGTAGAGCTCTCTAGTAGAGGTAGTAATTGAGATTCAGCATATTGCTATTAATTGATACAAAGAAATGTGAAATAATCTATGAAGAGAACACACATAGAGAAGAGGAATTAGCTGAGGGCAGATCTGTGAGGGATGCGACACTGAGGAGAAAGGATCACCACAGAGAAAGAAGCTTTCAGAACTAGGCAACAGAGCTATGCAGGAGAATAGTAAAAAAGGGAATTTTTTATGAAATTGAAAGTGATGAACAAGATGAAATATAGTAGAGGAGGTCCAGTAATACATGAACTAAAAATGCTTCCTGCATTTGGCACTTAGTATCTTTGATGAGAACCTCATAGAATGAGTCCAGAAGTGGGGTTAATAATAGATTCCAGTAATTGGTGAAGAGAATGAGAGACAGAAAATGTATGTAGTTGGAATAGAATGAGAGATTAGAGAGTGTGTCTGGATTGAACAGGAAGTCAATACAGTTAGAAAAGTTGAAGACATGAGAGACTCAGTCATGGAACCAAATGCACAGGTGGAAAGGTTGCTGTTGAGCACCTCATTCTCTGATTTTAGAGAAGAACTGTACTTCTGATCTCTGGATGCATATGAAAGTATGTCTGTATATATTGGGCAGGAAGACCACTCTTAGTAGCAACGTTTTTGAAATACTTAAAGACAAGATTCTCACTGGCAGGAACAGGGTAGAAGTTAACGAAAGGGTTTCAGGAGACTGAGAACACTTCAAAAATCATTTTTCATTGTTAGAGAGAATGTTCACAGAAAGTAAAAGCAAGGGTAAATGTTAGCAAGTATCCACCAATTTCTTTAAAATAATGAATGGTTCATTTATTTAAGAAAAATGTGTGTGTGTGTGTGTGTGTGTGTGAGAGAGAGAGAGAGAAAGAGAGAAAAGCTAAGTGCCCAAAGAGTGGTAGACATCATGAAAATAAAATAAAAGCAAGTTAAAACCCTCAAGTTGTTTACTATCTTACTATCATATCAGAAAGGACGTGCATGCAGGCATGAAACAATAATTACCTCAAAAGAGAAACCAGTGAGTGGTTTTGACATTAACTGCAGAAGAACTTGGAATATAGTACAAGCCTTTGTGGGGCAATGAAATCTGACTCCATGTGACTTCGGGCATTGCAATGCAAATAAAGTTCAGTAGATACCAAAACAGGAGGGTGTGTGGTAGAAGGCACATCACAAGCAAAGCTACAGAAATTGAATTGGTGTATGGACAACACACAAAATCATACTTAAAACTACTTGACCCCCAAATACAAGCTATAAGAATTTGCAATTGACGTTTTGGATAGCATATAATATGTTAACTTGTGTTCTTAGTGAATCGGCACACTGATCAATACTCTAATTATAAACGAGTGGTAAATCAGGCTCTGATATATGCAGTCAGAAGAGAAAATCAGTTCCAGGCTACCTCATGCCATCTCTCTGCTTCATTGAGCCAATGCCTCACATCCAAACTGTAGTTTCAGGGACTGACTATTTGCAGACAACCAATCAGCTATTCCTGAGAAACAACGTCTTTGGATTAGCCATCAGATGGAAATGAAGGAACTTTAGAGCATTACCCGAGATGTGAGACTGTGAGTACATCAATAGGTTTGCATTTTTATCTCAGTTTTGCTATGCTCATGGTATTAGAACTTTGGTTTCTTTGTACTCCCTTTAAACATAAAAACTAAAATTTTCCCTTTTATTTCAAAGTGAGTGTTTCTTCCAAATATGAGCTGGTTACCAAAGATTTTATTTGCCTTTCTCAACATCCCTGCGAATGACACTAATATGGTTTGGCTGTGTCCCAACTTAAATCTCATCTTGAACTGTAGTTCCCATAATCCCTATGTGTCATGGGAGGAACCAGGTGGAGACAATTGAATCATGGGGCAGTTTCCCCCATCCTGTGGTTGTGATAGTGAGTTAGTTCTCACAAGATCTGATGGCTTTACAAGGGGCTTTTCCCCGTCTTCACTTTACACTTCTCCTTGCTGCTGCCATGTGAAGAAGGACATGTTTGCTTCCCCTTCCATCACGATTGTAAGTTTCCTGAGGCCTCTCCTGCCATGCTGAAATGTGAGCCAATTACACCTCTTTCCTTTATAAATTACCCAGTCTTGGGTATGTCTTTATTAGCAAAATGAGAAGAGACTAATACAGACACTATATGCTTTAATGAGGATTTAGGTTAAGCTCGTTCAGCAGGCTCTCCTCAAGAGAGTGCTTCTTCCTATTTCTCAAGTGAAATGTACATATTCATGCAATCTTAGGGCCATCACATGAAGAATTCTGTATTTGTCCAGAGTGGGTTTCCATTAAAAAAAATCAGTAAAGCATAAATAAATTCAAATAATTGAAATAAAAAATAAATTTATGTTGAAATAAGAAGCATACCTCAGTGTTTTAGTTTGAGTTCCCCCAGATATAGACACAAATTCAAGAATTCAAGTGTGAGGATTGTATTTTGAGGGTGACAGGAATGCTGGTATGGAAGTGGGGAATTGGGACAGGGAAGGGAAGCACAGCAAAGTAAAGGTAAACAATAAAAGGCAAATGAGAAACCAACTACCACTATAGAAGACTAGAGATTAAGCCCACAGGGAAATTGTAGGAGTGAGGTAGGGCACACAACTCAGAATTGTTCCACCCAACCAGTGCAAAATTGGAGATTTCTGTGACAAGAGAAAGTGTTCAAGTAAAAAGCACAGGTGCCAGCAGTTGGAAGTTGATTGGTGTGCATTGAAAAGATAGGACTAGAGAATCCTGGTGGGAAATTGATAGTGTATTCCCTCCAAAGACTGAATGCTTTTGTGAGGTTCTACATGCCATAATAGGATTATCAGAATTGTTTTTCAAATCAAAATTTCTTAGAATCCAAACTTGTTTACCTTTATTTGTAACACCACTTTTCTTTTCAAAACCTGAGTATATGTAGTGTAGGAGCTAAACTGGTTTTACAACAGCACAAGGAATCAAGCAAATTATATGTTATAGTTAGTATTTAAAACTGTTTAGTTTTTCTAGAAAAATGAATTTACTCAACAACTTTCTTATTATGGTGAAATTTTCTGTCTCTTTCTTTGTAGTACATCATCATTTATTAACTCCTACTATATGTAGAATAATCTGGTTGTCAGCATAAACTAAAAAAAAAAAAACTGAAACATAATTGCTGGCTTGTGTAGTTTCCACAAAAGACAATTCCTGACAAGCATACAAAAAAAAAAGATACAAAACACACACAAAAGATAACATGTAAATAGAAGTAAATAAATCAATTAATTATAACACATATATTGAGTGTCCTTTCTCTGATAAATCTCACATGAAATGCTATGTAACTAAGCCAAAGCCTTGCTCCCACCTCCTTCAATTCATAATATGCTTGGAAGAAATAATAATGATGAAACAGTAGGGAATACTACAGGGGAGTACTTAAAAATTCATCCACTGGGTAGCCATAAACTGGTGATTTCAGAATAGGGAGACATGGATCTTAGCTATGAAGAAAATGCTTTATGGAAGAAGAATGGAACGGACATTCCCAGTTAGCGTTATCAGAACAGAGAAACATAGTGTGAAGAATGAGTAATTACATGAATTTATTCTTCTTTTCCTCTAATTGACTATTTTTGTTTCTTTATGCATTGAACCAACACTTTTTTTGTAACAAAGATCAAAGACTTCCTTTAGGCATTAGTTACAATTCCACATTATTACAGATAAACACAAAGAAAGATAGTTTGCTGAAAACACCAAAAATAAACATCTCATACCTAAACATGCTAATTTGAATGCATTTTGCAAACATAGTGACAAATACGTCTCCAGAGAATCAACCTGAAGGTATCTTTCAATGGGATTCAAGGATTTTGTTTTGTTCTCATGGCAAAAGGACCAGAGGTACAAAAAAACAAAACAAAACAAAACAAAAAAAAACACCCAAGAAAGTCTCCATTATACATGTGAATGCGTAGTGTGTACTAACTCACAATTATTGAATACCAGCTACGATAGAGCACTGTTTTAACCTCCTTCTTGTCCAGACACTAGTTTCAAAAAGTAAAATAAAGAGAAACAGGCAAGAATAAAATCGAGTCAGTGACCAAATTAAACCCCTCAGCCATGGGAAAGCTACTGGAATTATTAATAAGGAAAAAAGCTTAGGAACATTTAGAAATGCATTATTTATTAAGGAACTGTCAGTGGGACGCATAAAAGGCAGGCTGTGAGTGAAAAATACGCTTGTTTGGGTTGAGTATATTACTGCAGACAGGCTGCAGATAAACTGGAAACAAAGGGGAACATTAATCTGACTCTCAGAAAAGCATTTGTTATGGCAGCTACTATTGCAGTGATTTTAAGCAAATGAATCACAATATGTGGTGAAAGTAAGTAGGAGTAATTAAAGAACAAGGGTTGTACATTGTCTCAACAATGGTGTTGAATTCAGTCATTTCAACTTGAAGCCAGCTAGAGGCAAAGCAGCAATCCCAGACCACCTGACTTGCCTCTTGGTAAACAAGAAAATGGATGAAACAAGCAAATCCATGAGGATTGTGGGGGGAAAAAAAACACTTGACTGAGCAATTGAGTAGTGTAGCTTATTCATTAACAAGAAGTATGAGCAGTCTCAATGGGTGAGAGTCTCTCCCCATGCCCACAAATGACTAGATTGTGAACCTGCTAGTCAGGATCCATCATAGCAGGGGAGAATTGTGTATTTTGAGCCACAAAAAACAAACAAACAAAAAAAGACTGTTAAGTATTTGCTTATTCCACACATAAGCTGAAGAGTAAAGTTAAAGCCACATGGAATAGTGCAATAAACTCAGACATTAGACAAGAACTGAATCTGGGTTCTGCTACTTATTAGCCATATAACTTGGACTCATGGGTTGTACTCTAAATTTTTATCTACTATCCTGTCTCTTCACTACTTCCCCCTCTAATTCCCCTCTTCGATCATCAGCAGCTCTCATCTAGATTATTCCAGTAGTCTCCCAACCAGTCTATGCCTTCCTTACCTTTACCTTTTAGAGCCTAGTTGTCCACACAGTAGCCAAAAAGAAACTGATCATACCTATCTTTCATGATTTTCCATCTACTCACTTTTCCTCATCTACATGCATGAGATAATGGTACCACTCTAGAAAAGGAGCCGAAGTCCTTGAGTCCCTGCTTGGAAGTGTCAGCAGGGAAATTCTTCTCCTTCTCTATAGCACACTGAGACATGAGGTAATGACAGTTTTTAACTGAGTTAAGTCATGAGATTTGGGGGTGGGGAGTGTTTTGATGCTGCAGAATAGTTGAAATTAATCCAAAAATTAGTATCAAAACCGAGGTACCAGTGAAACAAAATTCGAAAGCATCTGATATTTTCTTAGAAGTTAGCATCAGTTGACAGGAAAGAGATACAGCAGATTTGTCCGGGGGAGATTCTTGTTAAATGCAAAATATTTGCTAAAGCAGGTCACGTAATTACTGAGTTTCAGAGGTTGAAAAACCGAACAGTAGCTAAATGTTCACCAATCTCATTTAACCTTGTGAGTGCACAAGAACACTGCATTTCAAACTTGCCTTGAATCTAAGTAAGATTATATGACAGGACACTTGGCAGTGGACTGAGGAAAGAAAGAGAATTTGCATATGGATTTTTCCTGCCTTTCTTCACCAACTATTTAGGTAATAGAGGAATCCACTTTCCAGAACCACAGTTAGAGGACAGCTAGATTTGCAAAGCTTTCTCTATAAATCCCACTGCTAAGTACTCATTTATCTAGTTCAGCGTTGCTAAGGTAATATTCTTTTCACTTCCCATTGCTTGCTTATCTCATTCTCTAAATGGTTAAAATATATGAAAAACTAGAATTCTAAGCAAGGCTATTTATCTGGGAAAATCCCTTATCTAGCTGTTCATTTGTTATGTATTTATTTGCTGAACAATATTTGATTGCTTATATATAAAAACATATTCTCTGTCCTCAAAATTTACAGTCAAGTAGGTAGAGTTACAACTTAACGTCAGTCAAGAAGACTATCGCTAGATTAAAATATCTACTACCTACCTCAGTCTTCCAGCCCTATGCTTTCTGTCCTAATATCTGCAGTGTCTGAATAGAAGAAAGTTAATGGGAATATACAGAAATTACCCTGATGCTATAAAAAAGCAGAAAATAAAACAAAATAGTCATTTTTTCTTCAATTTGCAGTTTCAAATTTCTGTGGTATGGACAAAAAGTTGAGGAGGCAAAAGTGTCTTCACAACTTGTTTCAAACGGGCAGGGGTATTTTGATGTCTGAGTTAAACAACAAGCAAGAAGTCAGTTATAATTATCCACCACCCCCACCTACCCCCCAGAAAAACCTCTGATTGCTTTATAGTCAACAAATGTAGGTACTCCTGGGCCTCGGTCATTTCTTGCTGGTAAATGTGTTCTTTATTTCTGGCCTTAATGTAGATGCTATGAGGTTTCTGTTCCCATTTCTTTTCTTTGTACACTTTAAATTCTCATTCTGATCTATTTTATTGACTCTATTAGCTTCAACAGAGATGCATGCAGAGACCTCACAGACATAGTTTTTTAGCTCTCACGATTCTCCTTATCACGATTCCCACTGATGCAATTCCAAGTTGGCTATCCCCATCTTGACAGTCTGATAGAGACTCCATGGAACTCTGTGTGCCAATAACGAAGCCCATCTTTTTTTACTCCCAAGTAGATCATTACTTTTATTATTTCTCTCTTTTATACTGACACTCTAATTCTCTCCCTCAACCAGGCTTGAAATCTTAGAAGCACCTTGTAGTACTTTCTTTCCTTGAGTACATTCCTAATAAAGTGTTATTTCTAAAACACCATATAACTTCCTCTGGAATTTTTCTGAATGGTTTAATCTACAGCAAGAATTATCTTCATTATCTTTATCATTATCATATAATGTATATTTAATCACCTACATGATATAAATTGTAATAAGAACTTTATATTAAATCTTCAAGGCAATTCTAAGGGATGGTTACTATTCTCATACCCATGTTATAGTTAGGAGAATTAAAGAAGTTTTTCAAGATAATATACCTAGTAAAGTGTTAGGAAAATTTTCTTCCTGTAAGGCAGAATAGAAAAAGAAAACAGGCATTGAGGTCAGATGTATTTATGCACACCTTGATTCTGCTCTTTATTTCCTTAGTGTAGCTCTTTAATATTTCTTAGCTTTGGTTACCTTATCTACAAAATGAAGATAACAATTATATAATTATATACAATTATATAATTGTAATGAGAATTAAGCACAGACAAGGCATCTGAAGCAATGAAAGCAGTTTTAAAATGTAAATGCTCTTCTCTAGTAGAAAAAGTCAAATTGGCCAGTTAAGCCTGTTTTGGTCAACTAATATGAATATGAGAATTTCTGGGATCTGTAAACCTTATTTAAGAAGCCAGTATACATGAATGCAGCTTTTGGCCTCCTGACTTAGTATTCAGATTTAAATCTTGGCATTTAAAAATGTTAAATTAATGACCGATCAATTTCAAATAAATTACCATCTTTAGAGGTGATGCTAATCAATGGAGGACATGGCATGGTTGGTTTGAGAAAGGCCTCATTTGACATTGAAGAAGATGGGATAATAATGGCTTAGTATTTGTGATTTTTACTCATCATGTCATTAAAACAGCAAACATAATAGCTCTAATTAAACCTTTTGATGCTGTTACTACTACCAAGCTGATGATGGTAATCATGTTATTATGAACATTATGTTAATAATAAGACTGAATCTTTTAGAAATAAAGAAGTGATAACAATAACAACTTAATAGTATCCATATTCTTCATGTATCATCAGAGAAGGTGCAATATCAACATGAACTATATGACGGGACAGACTAGCACACTAGTCACAGAAGGAGGGGTAGGCTTTAAACATAAGGTTACTGGCTGGGAACAGAAAATAAAAGAGCAGGGTGGGAGTTACCTAAAGCTATCTAAAGATAGATATTCCTCAATGGTTAGAATTATGAAATGAGTCTGCATCAGAGATGCAACCCTATGGTACCTCAGGGATATGCAGGTAAATTTACCCATATCCAGGCAGAGTGTCTGCACAATAACATCATGAAACCAGAAAACGAAGCATAGAATTGAGGATCTTCTGCCATAAGATCCAGAAATAGGATTGAGAACATAAGCAAAGATTCCAAGTAGCAAAGGACAAGTCTCTCAACAGTCAATGGAATTCTCTCCTTGGCTTTCTCTTCATTATATAGTTCATTAAGGATTGACAGAAGACATTTTAGTATGACTTTAAGAACCGACCAAGCTAGCACAACAGATGTCAGATTGTATATTCAAATGATATATAATGGCTGGAACCTAGGCAAAAATAAACCAGGATAAATGTAACATAGAAAATGTAAATTTTATCATTTTAAAAAGAGTAGATATCAATACTACAGGAATTATTACGTTATAAAAATAAGAATTAAATATGCTTGTCAGGGATCAGAGTTTTCTAAAACTCGACTCATGCATGCATTAAAATAATAAGCCTAAAAGCTTGATTTGTGTTTGGTTAGAATTAAAAGACACTATATGTCACAATGGTATTTGATGACAAGCCCTGAAATGAAAACATCTTGACTTGAATACTGTGCTGGCCATCAGTAGTCTCATCAACACAAAGAATAGGAAGAGTAGATTTGCATTCTAGTGATCATGGGAGTCAAATGAACACAGAGCTTTTAAGAGACAGGTCAGGTTGAAGGAAATGCCATATATGAAACTTACGAAATTTAAGTCTGAAAAAAGTTCAAACTTTATAAAAGTGTACAATTGGTAATGTCTGGCTCAACAGTCTTAAGAGAAAGATATGGGACTCTCTAATCACACAAGCTCACTGAGTCAATCCTGAAGGTGGTGCATTCCACGAAGTTCTGCAATTGTCATTAAATATCTAAGTCATCATAGTTCTTTCTGGCTAACATATTTAAAATGTAAAATACTAAAATGAACTCATGCATAAAAAGATAAACTGTATTAATGAGGTATTGCAGAAAGCTGAATAACAAATACTTGAAGAACATGAAGATGGATAGCTCTCAGAAGACCCAATATATTCAAATAAGTTTACATGTTTACTTCTTTGTCTATTTGTTTCTCTAAGAACAAAAACAGAATGCAAGGAAGAAAAAGAGACTACCTATCATTTAGAATTGTACAAAAATAGTATCCGTTTTTTCATAAGATATCAGTTCAAGGCCGTCTATAATTGGTCCTAAAGGAACGAAGTTGAGCTCTAAGTTAACTAGTCTTTGGAAATTTGTGATTCTGTGCATGGCATGTAGAACTTAGAGACTGGTAATATCTTTGTGTGGTCTCTAAACTGTTGCCCATTAGCCAGTTCATACTCACCTGTCCTCTAAGCTAATAACAAATTTGCATCCAGATTATATAAATGTCAAGGTCACAGAAAAATATGAATGCAGCCAAAATTAACTATGCTTTCTAAAATGTTTGTTCCACCCATAAAGGCTTTGCTTAACTATAGAAATAAAGACTTCTGTTTGTTCATGATTAAAAAAAAAAATCTATCCAATACTTATTTTCTTTTTCTTACTATTATTTATCCTCACTCCCAGATCCACTTTGCCTAAATTAACTGGCCACTGCAAATCAAGATAAGAAAAGCAAGATTACTTTCAGTACAAAATTGCACAGACAGACACTGAATTCAGTCTGCTTCTTGGGTCCTTTCTCTGGCTCAAAGTTAAGATGTCCTTGTAATGTTCCATTTAGGAGCTTAATGTTTTTTCAATAAAGTGATTATAAAGTTTACATGTTTAATTAATTTGCAGCTAAATAATTATAGGCCCTGCTCTTCTCAGTGAAGGAGGGAAACTAACAACAATAGAGGGAAGTTTTTCTTTTCAAATATGAGACAAGAAAGAGAACAATAAGTTTATGATTCTAATTTCATCATTTTATAACTAAGGAAACTCAGTCCAAATGAATTACATATCTTGGCTCAAGTGCTAACACTAGCCAATGAAAGTGCCATGACTAAAACTCCTATCTTCTAATTCCTAATCCATTGTTCTTTGTACCCAGGGTAATTTGCAAAACACTTTTATTTGTTACTTCATTTGACTCTCAAAAATGTCTCTGGAAGTTACCTAATAAGAAAACTGAAACTTAAACTCATAGATTTAAAATATAGTTCAAGTTATATTTAAAATATAAGTTTAAATCAGCTGGCTCCTCAATTTTATCTTCAGCCCTTACCTGTCACTGGATACCAAACTCATATATCTACCTGCCCTCATGACATATTTAATTAAATATCTACTTTGTATCTCAAACTTAACATGCCAAAATAAAATCCGATTTCCTTATCCATCCTCTGCTCTTACCCAACAGTACATTGGGCTGTCAAATCTTATTAGATGGTACCAGTGTTTAGACCAAAAATCTATGCATTATCCTTTAGTCTTCTGTTTTTATTCTCCCCAATATCTCAATCATTAAGCACATCTGTTGACTACCAGCAATACATATCTCAAATCTATTCAATCCTTTCAGCTTCGTAACTACTGGTTCAAGCCACCTTCATTTCTTGCCCAGGTTATCACTGTATTGCTCTGCCTGGTCGCTCTGCTTTCACTATTGTCCATCTGCAATTTATTCTTCACAAAGCAGTCATGAAAGTATTTGTGAAATGCTAATCATATTTTGATAGACCTCTGCTGTAAATTGTTTGTGGATTTGTACCTGTACAAAAGAAAACATAAACTTACGTAGTGTGACATGATCCCGTTCTTGTTTTCCAAATTGATTATATACTTCCCTCTAGCCACTGGCTTTGTTTTGTTTTATTTTGTTTTGTTTTTTGACAAGTTCACCTTGAGCCCTTAGATCCTTTACATTAGCTCTTTCCCCATCTGGAATGCTCTTTTCCTATTTTTCAACTATCCAACCTAAAGTAACCACCTAGCAATCCTCTATCACAAAGACCATTCACAGTAACCAGATACAGGAATACCAAAAGGAAAATTTAAGTCAATTAATACTTAAAATTTCAGCCAATAATAAAATCCACTGAATGGATACTACTATAAAGATGATATGCTAGATCCTGAAGGTCCCAATCTGATATAATAGACATGAGGGAATCCTGATCAAGTGATACAAAGAAACCATATTTAAAGAATATTTTAAAAGCTATGACTACTAAATCTCAATTAAGATGTACAGACATGTGCAAACTAAGATCTCAGAAAAAAAAAATAACACTGCTCATTTCATGCCAAGCTCCAAGCAAAGCACTTTATATGTATAACTCATTAAATCGTTACACTAGCCTTGTGAGTTAGGTAAAATGTACAAATGAAGACACGGAGATACAAGAGAGGTTAGAAAACTGTCCTTTCAAATTTAGAGTTTGGACATCTTCAAGCTTACCAAGTAGTGACAAATTATTTCATAGAGAGATTATACAAACATACACTTCTACCCCAAGAGCAGTCTATAACATTCACCTCTGTCTCACATCCTTGCCAACTCTTGACATTGTCATAAATTTTAACTTTTGCCGAAATGCTGAATGTGAAATGAAAGCTTTTATGGCTTTGTTTGAATTTGCCTGATTAATAATGAGCTTGAGAATTACTTCATGTTTGTTGTCCATTAATGTTTCCTTTTCTGTGAAATCTCTTTATATGTTTGCTTCAGTTTTTAAGTTGTGCATATATTTACTTATTTGACTCATAGAAGTGCTTTACATATTCTAGATTCAAATTTTTTGTTGATTTCATGTGTGGCAAATATTTACTATAATTGTAAACTTGTATTTTCATTTTAAAATATGTATTTTGTTGAATTAAAAATTTAAATTATAACTTAATTCTTTTTAAAATACCTACACAGTTTATACTTTAAAAAATTATTCTGTTCTCAAATGCAATAAATGCATTTTTCTGATAGTTGAAAAGCTTTGCATTTCACATGTAACTCTTCAGTCTTAGGTTTAATTATTGCACATGGCATGAGGTAAGCACCTAAATTTATATTTTCCCTAATGAAAAACCAATTTCTTTATCACTTTTTATTAAAGAGTCAAATCTTTTCCCTGACTGATCTGTATTCCACCTCTATCATATAGCAAGAGTATGTATGTGCAAGAGCCTGTTTCTGAATTCAATTTTATGTTTCATTGGGTTATTTGTCCATCCAGGTGAATTTCACCCTCTCTTAAATTATGACAGAATATAGAGGCAGTACAACATCATGCTTAAACGAGTGGTCTCTGGGACCACATTACCTTTGTTTGATTTCTAGTTCCATCATTGCTAGCTGTGTGACCCAGAGCAAGTTGCCTAACCTCTCTTGTCTCCCTTTTTCTTCCCTGTAAAATGGTGATAATAACTCTACCCATTCCAAAGGTTATTTATGTGTATTAAGTCAATACACATTTAAAACAAACAAATATAACAGTGTCTGGGGTGCAATAGTGTTTAGTATAAGTTAATATTGCCTTATTTTTTAAAACTAAATCCATTTCTTTCAGACTCAAGATAGCTGGGCAAAAGAAGTAAAATCTGTTATTACATAGGCAAAATAAAAACCACTTTCATTTTGTCCTCTTTCCATTTTCAAAATGTAATTAATATCATTATCTTGTTAGGTCATACCTGCTGTCCTCAAGCCTGCTGTCATCTCTCCATGAAGAATTGTCCTTGAGGAGCGATTTGGCCCCTGGCCCTGGCCTGCTGCCAGCCTTCTGCTTATTTCCTTGGACCCGCTGTGTGATGTATTGTTTCCAGATTCAGTATTGTTTAATGTTCATACACCAAACACTAATCGAGGTTTCCAGGAGCTTATTCTTCCAAGTCAGCCCTGTGCCAGTGCTGGGTCCAATCTGTCCAAGGCCCCATGGGAAACCATCCATCCAAATCCAGGGATGCATGAGCTTGGCTGTCTGGATGGGACACTAGATCTCCCCTAGGGTCCACTTGGCCTTTAAGTCTTTGGCCTGGAAAACGCCAAGACTTTGGAGACTTCAAAGATAAGACTTGTAGGAGAAGGTCCATCTGTGAATGAAAGCAAAAACAAAAACAAAAACACTCCAAATGATTGTTTTGTCTCAGTTAACAATAGGGGCAGAGATGTTAAAAGAAATAGTAAGCGACCATTTCCTTCAGGTTGCAGTATGTTCCATGTGCTGCACCTGAGACCGAATAAACAATAAATATATAGAGAGTGAATGAATGATAATAACAATAATAGTATTACATTTTACCTCCATGAGTTTCCTTTTGCAAAAGATTTTCTCACACATCTCATTTTAAGTTTATAAACATGGAAAATAATGCTCATTATACACTCTCCATATTAACTTCATTTTTGCCATTTGAAAAGTGAAGAAAGGACAAATATATGGATTTTACCAAAGTTATACAACTATGAGTCTTCTGCCTTGATTACTCATTTAATGATTATTGAATGTCTGTCTTCCAGGAACTGCTAGCTACTAGAAATGCAAAGATATTTAAAATAAGGTCCTCGATCCCTTCCTTCCTTGCCCATTCACCTCCAGATTCACATCATAGCTGTGAAATAGGTACATAAATATGTAAGTATAAAACAAACTTGTAAAATGCTATTACAGAAATATGTACAAAGCACTGAGACCAATATGATAAAGGGACAAATTACAGTTAGAAGGGCTAAGAAATGTCTTAAAAAATCAATAGAACTTCCAAGATAAATAAATGAAGTGCCTTAAAGATAGAGAAAAGCATACAGGAGCAAGGTGATTTTGTCTTCAGGAATGGAATATGGGCTTCTATTGGAATTTTTTTTTTTTTAATGAGGATAAATGCAGGGTGGGCCTAAAGGAGTTGAAAGATTTGAAAGAAATAAGTAACTGTTCCAAAAACCATCAATAATGGTCATGAGCATCAAATAAAATAAAAAGGGAAAATATATAGTAAATGTTAAATACAGATATTAGGTACTGTATTTCTCATTTTATGACATATAGTAGACTATTGGTTTCCCTCCAGCATCTATTCTCTCTTCCTCTATCCTTGTAGATCCATGATTTTATTCAAGTATCAATCCTACCCACACACCTCAGGGTGAACCCATCCACAAATCTGGGGGTGAGTCTGATTGGTCTAGAAGTAATTCCTCTCCCTTCACATTGATTGATTCAAATTTTTATAGGTAATCCAACTGAGATCAATAATAAAAGATCAATATTTGTTGAAAAATAATCTTCCTGATTAATAAAGCTAACACTGTTTTCCTTGGATGCCATCTTATTCTAGGAATTAATCTGTCCTCTAAAGCCTGAAGATGGTGCCAACACTGTGTAGAGGGGAGAATTAGAAAATTTAGGTAAAGAGATTCGCAGATGAATTAAGTCAATTCTTGAAATCTGACTTTTTGCTGTACTTTCTCTTATGTAAACCAAAAACATTTTTTATGGTTTTAGCTGGTTTGAGTTTGGTCTCCATTACTTGCAACATAAAGCATCCTGAAAATGTCTTTGTAAATTTTTTTTGAATTATACTTTAATTTCTGGGATACAAGTGCAGAACATGCAGGTTTGTTACATAGGTATACACATGCCATGGTGGTTTCCTGTACCCATCAACCCATCATCTATATTAGGTATTTCTCCTAACGCTATCCCTCCCCTAGCCCCTCACACCCCAACAGGCCCTGAGGTGTGATGTTCTCCTCCCGGTATCCATGTGTTCTCATTGTTCAACTCCTACTTATGAGTGAGAACATGCAGTGTTTGGTTTTCTGTCCTGTGTTAGTTTGCTGAGAATGATAGTTTCCAGTTTCATCCATGTCCCTGCAAAGGACATGACCTCATCCTTTTTTATGGCTGCATAGTATTCCATAGTGTATATGTGCAACATTTTCTTTATCCAGTCTATCATGGATGGGCATTTGGGTTGGTTCCAAGTCTTTGCTATTGTGAATAGTGTCACAATGAACATACATGTGCATGTGTCTTTATAGTAGAATGAATTCTAATTATTGGGGTATATACCCAGTAATGGGATTGCTGGGTCAAATGGTATTTCTAGTTTTAGATCCTTAAGGAATCGCCACACTGTCGTCCACAATGGTTGAACTAGTTTAAAATCCCACCAACAGTGTAAAAGTGTTCCTATTTCTCCACATCCTCTCCAACATCTGTTGTTTCCTGACTTTTTAATGATCGCCATTTTAACTGGCATGAGATGGTATTTCATTGTGGTTTTGATTTGCATTTCTCTTATGACTAGTGATGATCAGCTTTTTTTCATAACTTTGCTACTCTCTACATTATTGAAGATAATTATGCTAAAGGGAAAAGCATTTTCTACTTTTAGGGGAAAAAAAATCTGATAATTATGTAGCCATATCATTATTTATCAATGTGGACAACTCAATGAATATATTTCTGCAAGCCAACCAACCAGTGACAGCACTTTGCTTCTAAAAGTTAGGCAATCAGAAGTAGATTAACACTTATGAACATGCTTCTGAATGTTAACTAATGAGGAAGTCTCACTTGATCAGGCATACATCTGTAGTTAAAAACAACTCACTCCCACCTCTGAAATCTGGCAGACTCTGAATTCCTCCCTTCCTAAAAATCTTACACATAAAATTTATGTTTAAGAGCAAAGTCCTGCTCTGCTCTAAAAGCATATGTTTGACCAGCATAGGCTTTTTCACTTAAATAAGCAATATATTATTTTTCTTCTTTGTGTTTTGTGTTTGGGGTATTGATTGGTGGTCTCATCCTTTGTTAGTTACCTGAAGCTTAGTGCATACTGAGAGTTTATCATTTTTGGACATATTACCAAAGTTTTATATGCCATGTAAGAAAGTCTGGTCAATGTTTGGACATTGTCTCCTGACATCTCCTTCTTCATAAAAAGGGCCCTGACAATCAACCATTTACTTTATCCAAAGACACAATGTGGACAAAGTGATACTTGCAGATATTGCTCACTCAGTTCTCAGAATATTTATTGGGTTAAACAAACAATCTTGTAACATAAGATCAGGACAACTTTTCATTTCATTTAAAATTCATAAAAAATTCAGTCTTTTCATTTAAAAATGAGAGTATAATTTACTAATGCTTGAGTGTGTTTTGGAATGCTTTCACTGATATTTAAGCAGATTTACTACTGCAGACATACTCTCTATTGAAAAAAATTTAGCTGAGGTATACATTAGTAAACAATATGTTATATAAAGAATCACCTTCTATCTCATTTGATTCATAGACTGGATTGCTTTGTTTTGAATTCTTTAATATCTGGTTAACTTGTAAAGATACTCTATTTCTGCTGTCATATCTTTAAAATGCAATAATTTTATGTCTTCCATATAACCAAGATATTACTACAATCAGTATAAATCTGTATGTTGATGAGTAGCCCTCAGTTGCCTATACAAACAATTGATCTTTACGTATATCACTCAATAAATCTCTTGTTCATGTAGTAAAGCAGGCAGATATAATACTGCAATCTATAAAATGTGATTTAGGAGTTGTCCTGATCAAAAACATCTTCCTCAACCACACCTGAATAATGCTGGATAGAGTTTAAAATACATTATGCCAGCTGGTCACAGTGGCTCATGGCTGTAATCCTAGCACTTTGGGAATCCGAGGCAGGTGGGTGGCTGAGCCCAGGAGTTCAAGAGCACCCTGGGCAACATTGCAAAACATTACCTCTACAAAAAGTACAAAAATTAGCCAGGTGTGATGGTGCATGCCTGTAGTCTCATCTACTCAGGAGGCTGAAGTGGGAGGATCAACTGAGCCTGGGAAATTGAGGCTACAGTGAGCCATGATCGTGACATTGCACTCCAGCCTAGACAACACAGTGAGACCCTCTCTCAAAATAAATAAATATGAATAAATAAATAAATAAAGACAAAGAAAGATAACACATCAAGCTATAAGAATTTACAATTAAATTAGTTAATAAGATTAATTTCACCTGTTTTAGGAGGACCAATGGGCTTCACTAGAACAAGAGTTATCTAATGGGAGAGAAGTGGGGGTGTTATTATATTGCTGTAAGAGGAGAATAATAATAAAGTGTCTTAAAGTCAATTTTACATAGCAGGTAATCCTCAAAGCGAGTCAGCACAGCAAGTATGCAGTCAGCCCTTGTCCACCATTAGTTACCTGTGAGAGTCAGGCAAATGGAAAATTGACTTGCCTGAGGTTAGTGGCAGCTTGCCTGCCCAGTGTGAAAATTAGTAGGTTAGAATTCCAATAAAATAAAGATTCTCCAGCTTTCTCTCACTTTAAAATATACTTCAGTAAGGATTATTGGAAAATAAAACACTTTATTATCTATGGAGAAAGACAGGCCATTTGAGTCAAGTCAACTTTCACCAAGAAGCTTTAGTACTCTGCTCTACATGACAAACTTCAAATAGGGAAAATGATGTAAAAATTATTTGGATTATTCAGGTAAAAGTTTACATAAGATATAATAGAGAGGGTTAAGAGACACAGGGATATAACAACAAAAAACTACATCTGTAGTTTATGTGACAGTGTTTAAAGAGATAGATATGTTAGTTTTCAGAAATTTACACTGTCCCAGTTTGAACTACAAAATTGTGCCAGATCCTGTTCATTTGCACATTAGTAAAAATGACTATTTTTCAATAATGTTAAGGTAATAAGCAAACTTCAAAATAATTTTAGGTACTTTTTTCGTATATTTATTGACATTCATGCAACCCATCATCTAAGTGAATTTCTTTACACAGTAGCTACTTGAATTGGTTCTTGAAACTCAAATTTGAACTTCCTCTTAGTTGAAAATTTAGAAAACACACACAAAAAAGGAGGAAAAAAACCTACATTTCCTTGATTTACTTTCAACCAGGATTTGGATGTGATTCAGGTTCCCCTAATTTGATGCACTTGGATATCAGCTGAAAAGGCAGATGTGTGGTGGAGGCTAATTCCTCTGCTGTAGCACTGGTGTTTAAAATCAGAGCTTCCTCCTATCCTAGACTCCTATCATATTCTTTCATATGGCATTAGAAATATCCATGGACACGTTCATCGTATCACTGTATTGTGACTCCTGAAGGAGAACAATTTTCAAATTTGTTTTTAACTTTCTAAACCTTTCTTCACATGAAATTACTAACTCTTTTTCTACTTTCCCTCTGGGTGTATACAACTGTAGAGTTTTCATAGACACTCCTTGCATGCTCTAGGAGCTGATGCAAACAAGGCCAAGAACATCTTAATTCAGAGCAGAATTCCCAACCAGAGGCGCATTTGCCTCTCAGGGCATATTTGGCAATACCTGGAAACATTTTTGATCACTACAATTGGGGCTGAGGATACTCCTGGCATCTAGTAGGTGGGGGATGGAATCTTGCTAAACATTCTACATTGCACAGAACAATCACCCATAGCAATGAACTATCTGGCCCAAAATATAAATAGTGCTAAGGTTGGGGAACCCTGAATGAAAGCAGAATACATAAATAATTTGCATTAAATAAATAAAGGCACACTGGTAAAATACAAAAAATAAAAAATAAAGCTGACTGGGCAATTCTGTCTAAGCCTTATGTTGAAAAAAACTAGAAAAAACTTCATAAATAAATGTGAATACATTTTCTTATTTATTTTATTGAGATTAAAATAAATTTAACCATTCTGAAGCGTTTTGAAGCATTTAACCATTTTGAATCGTTAACCATTTTGAACCATTTTGAAGCATTTAAGAATTTAGTAGGATATTCACAATGTTATATAGCCATGATCTCTATTTTAATTTCTAAACATTTTCATTATCCCAAAAGAAAAAAAAACTGTACCCATTAAATAGTAACTCTCCATTTCTCTCTGCCCCCAGTCCTTGGCAAACACCACTCTAATTCCTGTATCTATGGACTCGCCTTCTCTGTTTTCTATAATGGAATCACACAATATATGACCCTTTGTATCTTTCACTTAGCAAAATACTGTGGAAGCTTATTCATGTAATAGTCAATAGGAGTATGAACTCGTTTTAAAACTGAATAATATGCTATTTTATATGTATGCAAAACTTTGTTTATTCATTCACTTATTTATGAATATTTGAGTCATTTTCATGTTTTAGCTATTGTGAATAATGATACTCTAAATGTGAGTGTACAAGTCTTTGTTCAAGCATCAGCTTTTAATTATTTGGGGTTTATATCTGAAGTGAAACTACTAGATCATATGATAATTCTATGTTTAACTATTTGAAGACTTGCCAAACTGTTTTCCACAGTGGCTAAAACATTTTACATTTCTACCAGCAATGTATGAATGTCCTAATTTCTCCACCTTGCCAACAATTGTTATTTCCTATTTTTTATTAGTGCCATCCTATTGGGTGTGAAATTGTATCTCATTGTAGTTTGTTTTGCATTTTACCAATGACTAATGTTGTTAAGCATTTTTTAATGTGTTTGTTGGCCATTTGTATATGCTCTTCACAGAATGCCTATTCAAATTCTTTGCCTATTTTTGAACTGGGTTGTTTCTCTTTTTCTTGTTAGTTGTAACAGTTCTGTAATTTTATACATATTAGACCCTATGTCATTTGCTAGTATTTTCTCCCATCCTGTAGATTATATTTTCACTTTCTTGTTAATCTTTTTTAATACACAGAAGTTTTAAATTCTGATATGTCCAATTTTCCTGTTTTTGTTGTCATTGTTGCTCTTGGTAACAATATTTTGGGTATCATATTTAAGAATCCAATGCCATGTGTCTGTTGGCTGCATAAATGTCTTCTTTTGAGAAGTGTCTCTTCATATCGTTTGCCCACTTTTTGATGGGGTCGTTTGTTTTTTCTTGTAAATTTGTTTGAGTTCTTTGTAGGTTCTGGATATTAGTCCTTTGTCACATGAGTAGATTGCAAAAATTTTCTCCCATTCTGTAGGTTGCCGTTTCACTCTGATGGTAAATGACGAGTTAATGGGTGCAGCACACCAACATGGCACATGTATACATATGTAACAAACCTGCATGTTGTGCACATGTACCCTAGAAAATAAGGTAAAATAAAAAAAGAAAAGATGTGTCCTAAAAAAAAAAAAAAAAAAAAAGAATCCAATGCCAAACCTAAGGTCATAAAGGTTGACTTCTATGTTTTCTTCCAGTAGCTTTACAGTTTTAGCTTCTATATTTGGGTTGTTGATTGATTTTTAAATTTTGTGTACTGTATGAGATATGCATCCAATTTTATTCTTTTGTGTGTGGATACCAGTGTCCCAACATTATTTGTTAAATAAAGGTTCTTTTTGCAATGAATAGTCTTAAAAACCCTTGCCAAAAGTCAACTGACCATAGATGTATGGATTTCTGAACATTTCATTTTATTCTATTGATATGTATTTCTATCTTTATGCCAGTACCATGCTGTTTTTATTACCATAGTAGTAAATTGTGAAATTGGGAAGACTGAGTGATCAATTTTGTTTTTCCTTTTCAATATTGTGTTGGCTCACTGTGGTCCTTTGCAGTTCCACATAAATTTGAGGATCAGCTTTTGAATTTCTAAGAAAATGCTGTTGACATTTAATAAATCTGTAAATTGTTTTGGTTAATAGTGTACTAACAATATTATATCTTAATATATCTTCCAATTAATGACTATTGCACGTATTTTCATTTATTTAGTCCTTCTTTAAAACATTTTAACATAAAAATGTTTCTTTAAAACATTTCTTGACACATTTCTTTCAGCAATGTTTTGTAATGTTCATTGTATAAGCCTTTTCTCTCCTTGCTTAATTTATTTCTAGCTATTTTATTATTTCTGGTGATACAGTAAATGGCAATGTCTAAAACAAACAATGAACAAAAATCAAGTGAGATTTTTATTAGAACACAAGACCACATCTATGAGCTCCAATAAAAACAACATAAATTAGAATTAGACCTATAAGAATCTAGTTAATTGGAATTTTTAAGTACAGATTTTAGAATAATATTTATTTATTCTATGCTTAAGGAGATAAAAGACAAGATTACTTATTTCAGCTCATGAATAAAACTATTTTTAAAGGTTAAAACATATTTGAAGAAAACAAGTAAAAGGGTCGCTGTTAGAACAAAACCTTTGTTCGTGTGTTGGGCTTACTCTCTATTATTATAAGAATAGATAATATTTTGGGGCACTTATTCTTGTTAGATATTATTGTAAGTGAGTTACATTGTACAACACATTTAACACTTCTAGAAACCTGATGAAATTAGTATTGTTTAGATGAGAAAACAGAAGCAAAAATTGCAAAGAACTTGCCTACTTTCACAAAGCTGGTAGGTGTTAAAGTCAGTGCTTAAACCCCAGCATCAGAATTCTGGGGTTCTAGAAGCAAAAGCATTCTTTTAACATTTACACACCAGTTCCTTACAGGAATACATAAATTCTTTTGTCAAATTTGGAAGTCTGAGAATTATTTTTTTTTCTAAGAAAGCAATTTCACTTCACAAGCATGCCACACTAACTTTATATCAGACTCTTGTAAGTTTCATTCCACACAACAAAAAGAAAAACAAAATATACAGTGCAAACCCAAGCAGGACAAATAATTTAAGCAGAAGGGATTCAAAGTAATAGAAAAGTTAACATATAACCTTGGCGATAATGATGGAAATGATTTAGACATTTAGAGAAAGAGAAGAAGGATCTCACAGACAGAAGGAATAGCTCTTGATATATTCAAGGATCATGCCTAGTTTCTTGTGCCTGGAGCATAGAATGCATGAAATATTGAGAGAGAAGTTTGGAAAGAAATGGAGGGTAAGGAGTCACACACAAAAAAAAAAAAATGAAAAAAAGATTCTGTGGTAGCAAACTGAAATTGTGAGCAGTTTGGACTAATCTTAATATTGCTTTTATACTAATATTTCAGTAAAATAAAATTATCAAGGGCTTTGAACAGGGCAAGATCATGATCAGGCAATGATTTAGAAAATGGCAACAATCTACAGCACAGATTGAGCAAGCAGACCAGTCTGGAAGCATTTTCTATGGTTGGGAAAAAAAGAAAATTAGAGACTCTTCTAAGGCAATGGCTAAGAAAATAGAACAGATTTTAAATATGGTGTAGATATAGCTCAAGCAAAACAAATTGGAAACAATCTATTAAATCAGGATTTTAAAATGCAAAAGAATGAGGCTTTTGTTATGTGGCTGGAATTATGTAGGCAATTGCTTAAAACATCTTTTCTTTATAGAGTTGCCATAAATTTAAGTGTATTTACATCAAGAAAATGTTTTCACTGTCTTCTTTGTTCATATTGTTTTAACTCTAGGCTTATTGTTGACTCATTATAAGTTGATTTATAATGGAGAAAAAAAATAACCTGAGCTTCTTTTTTATTGATCATTTTACCTGTACAACAATCAAATCTGTGAGTTCAGAAAAGTAATTAATTTCTTTGGAGCTCAGTTTCTCTTAACATTAACAGAGATTGTACTAACCTAATCTCAAAAATCTGTTCCCTTTACAAAGCTATCTGTACAAATTGCCAAATGCGTAGCATGCTTATTTACTTCCTACATAGAAGTAATTTCTTCCAATGTTCATTGTAAATAAGGCCCAAGACCTTCTTGCAGTATCTGTATGCTAGCATGATTTTTTAAGAATATCAACAATCCTGTGACTTTGCTCTCGGCTTGCAGAAAAAAGTTGTTCACCTTTCTTGCTCTTTGTACTGTACTCTTTCACCTCTAGCGAATCAGAAAAAAGGAAGTTGAGATATCTGGGCTGCTTAAAAAAACTCATCCCTGAGAGAGCCACTCTGTGTTTTGCTGAGGTTGTTGATTCAAAAGCTGGATGGAGGGACTGTCAGATTAGAGGACTAGCCAATACTGCACTGTGAATGGGATGCAGGAAAGGAACAATGGCACATTTAGGACTAACCAATACTGCATTGTGACTGGGATGCAGGAAAGGAACAATGGCACATTTATCTTCAGGGCTGCAAACATGTTGCCTCTCAGCTACCGGAGGTTATTCAAGAGAGACCATCTGTATTAGACTATTTTCTCACTGCTATAAAGAATACCTGAGACTGGGTGATTTATAAGCAAAAGAGGTTCGACTCACAGTTCTGCATGACTCAGAAGGCCTCAGGAAACTTACAATCATGGCGGAAGAGGAAGGGGAAGCAAGGCAGGTCTTACATGGCAGAAGGAGAGAGAGAGAGTGCAGGGGAAATTGCCCCCTTTAAGCCATCAGATCTCATGAGAACTCCCTCACTATCATAACAGTATGGGGGCAACTGACCCCATGATCCAATCACCTCCCACCAGGTCCCTCCCTCAACACATGAGGATTACAATTCCAGAGGAGATTTGGTGATGACACAGAGCCAAACTGTATCACCATCTGTAGAAGTAGCAGCAGTTAATAGTATCCACTAACTGTGCCCGGAGGCCTTGGCTGGCACCACACAAACCAAACAGAAGATGGCTACTGGCAATGGTTTAATTGTGTGACCTAGTTACCCTCCAGACCTCCCAAATCCTTGAGATGATATTGACTATAAACATTAATACACCCTGTGTGGACATGCAAAGCTGTCCCTTAGACTTCTGCTAGTTCTGTCGAGGCTTAGAGTCTCAGGATGTCTTTCGCCTTCGAGTGTATCCTTCCAACCTGCTTTCTCTGTTCCCCACAGCACTGATTCACCTGTGAATCACCAAGCCAGATTTTGCTCACAAACACATACACTATCAGAACCAAAAGCAATTAAAAAAAAAAAAAAGTAATGAAAACATCTAAAACTGTGATGACAGTAACTGAATAAATGGAGATAGAAAATACTAGGTGGGGAATGTTCACCATGTCAGCAACACAATCGCCTTGAACTTGCTGAGAAAATGCTCCTGTGCTTAAATGTTCTGTCAGTCCTCCTGTCAGAGGTTCCTGGCTGATTATGTGTCTGCAGAGAGGCCAAAGCCTCCTACTCTGTCTCCTGTTCTCTTCTTTTGCCCTTCAGCTAAGGAGGGAGCTTCCAATTTTCTCTCATTTGTCTCAAGTAGCTTAGTTTTATTTGGTGATGTTAATTGCTTCAGTTTTTGTCAAAATTCATTCTCTTAAAGCACTGGTCCAAAAGTCTAACAACATGGATTTTTTTTTTTTTTTTTTTTTTTTTTTTTTTTTTTTTTTTGAGACAGCGTCTTGCTCTGTTGCCCAGGCTGGAGTGCAGTGGCTGGATTTCAGCTCACTGCAAGTTCTGCCTCCCGGGTTCACGCCATTCTCCTGCCTCAGCCTCCCGAGTAGCTGGGACTACAGGCCCCCCCCACCTCGCCCGGCTAGTTCTTTGTATTTTTTAGTAGAGACGGGGTTTCACCGTGTTAGCTAGGATGGTCTCGATCTCCTGACCTCATGATCCGCCCGTCTCGGCCTCCCAAAGTGCTGAGATTACAGGCTTGAGCCACCGCGCCCGACCACAACATGGATTTTTAATGAATAATACAGCTTCCCAGGCTTCATTCCCACTCCCCTTCACCAGGTGCTCCACAGAAATTCTAGTTCAGTTTATGGGAGTAGTATTCAGGAATCTGAATTTTCAATAGTCATATAGAACTGATGTATGGGACCCGCGGGCCACACACTGAGAAACTTTGCTTTAGAGTCTCATTTTTCTCCCCGAGAAGAACATAAGGAATTTCATTAAGAATCGCTGCTTTTTAGAAGAAAACAAAGGGAAAACAGTTTCTGAGATTGCTCTGGGCAACAGTTTTTTTGATATGGCCCCCAAAGTACAGGCAACAAAAGCAAAAATGGACAAATGAGATTGTATCAAATTTAAAAGCTTCTTTCTGTACAGCAAAGGAAACAACCAGCAGAGTAAAGGGAAAAACCTGCAAAATGGGAAAAAATATTGACCATTTATACATCTGATGAGGAGGTAATATCCAAAAATGTGTAAAAACTCAACACAATAGCAAAAAAAAAAAAAATAATGATAACCCAGTCTAAAAATAAACAAAGGAACCTGAAAAGACATTTCTCAAAATAAGACATACAAATGGCTAGCAGTCATATTTTTTAAAAGTTGACATTACTAATCATCATGCAAATGTAAATCAAAACAACAATGTTACCTTCCAGTCATTAGAATGACTATCATAAAAAATACAGAAGGTAAGTGTTGACAAAGATGTGTTATGAAAGGAAACCCTTGTATGCTGTTGGTGGAAATGTAAATTGATACAGCCATTTTGGAAAAACAGTATGGAGGTTCCTAAAAAAATTAAAAATAGACATACCATATGATCCAACAATTCCACTTCTGGATATATATCTAAAGGAAATGCAATCAGTATCTCAAAAATATATCTGCATTCCTATGTTCATTGAAATGTTATTTAAAATAGCCAAGATATGGAATCAATCTATGTTAAACAACAAATAAATGGATAAAGAAATGTAATATACACACACACACATACACACACATTCATGTGTTACTTAACAATGTGGAGAAATTCTGAGAAATATGTCCTCAGGCAATTTCATTGTTGTGCAAACATTGTAGGGTGTACTTACACAAACCTAGATGGCATAGCCTACCACACATCTAGGACATATGGCATGACCCTATTGCTCCTAGGCTACAGATCTGTCCAACATGTTACTGTACAGAATACTGTAGGCAACTGTAACACAGTGGTATTTGTGTATCCAAACATATCTAAACCTGGAAAAGGCATATTAAAAATACAGTATCATAATCTCATAATCTTCTGGTACCACCATTGCATATGTGGTCCATTGTTGACAGAAATGTCTCATGGAGTACGATTGTGTGTGTGTGCACGCTCATCCTCCTGTAGACTAGGTTGGACTCATTCACTTGGTAGCAGGATTCCAAGAACAGGAATAGGGCAAATACCGTGAAAAAGTGCATGTCAAGTCTCTAGGCATCATGCCTACTTCCATCCTACTGTCCAAGCAAGTAGTATGACCAAGCTCAAAGTCAGTGTAAAAGGAGGGACCTGAACAAACTAAGGCCAGGAGCCCTCAATCTATAATAGAAGGGATATTAAAAATAAAAAAATTGGATGATATTTACTCACTGCATCAACCATAAAGTTACCATATGTCTGGATTTTTTCAAAATGTTCTGGTTTTATAAATTCTATTTTTAATGAGTATGGTTTATTAAATGCATTACTAATATACATTAATCTTACATATTTGTAGATACATTTAAAAATAGTATTTTTCAGTTTAATTCTTTATATTCAGATTGAAGAACGTGACTACTGACTACTGTCATTATTCACTCTTCAAAACTATATTTCTAACCTACTACCCGATAGACATTAACATGGTACTTCATTATGGAGGGCTGTGTCATTACAAGGGTATTTCTCAGTCCAAAACTGATAAGGATGGCTAATCCAATTAGCAACTAATGTCTTTAAGATACAAAAACCATAATCCTTTTCAGCAGCACATGGGCTCTCAAGCTCAGGGTTATTATAACCGCTATCAGAAAAGTCTCTTTCTGACTCTTCCTCTGAAAAAGAGCCCTTACTAAGTCAAAACTTATTTATAATCTCTTTTTTTTTCATTGCCATAACTCCTACTCATTTAACTATGTAAAGTCAAAATTCATTTTCCCTTAACTTTATTCTGCCACGTTTCAGTGAATTCAGAAGACAAGCACAAGTGAACCACAGAAGGCTTTGTGTGCCTTTAACCTGGAAGAACAGACACCACAGCAAAAAGCTCCTTATCAGAAACTACTCTATCTAGTACCATTTTGCAAATTAGGACATCATTTAGAGAAAGAGACATAAGGAGAGCCTTTGGTCATGCCACTTTCTTGTCCCTGGATAAGATCCAATGATATTCTTATCTAATCAGAACGCTGTTAGGTGGATTCACTTCTTTTGCCCAAACCCAAGAGAGGGATTTGCCCTGTATGGAAGAAGAACATGTGTGTCCTCCAGAACAGCAATCACAAAATCCCCAAATAGGGAAGAAATGTCTCAAGAGAAAGTAGGAGACTGCCTTTCATTTTGAAGAATGATCCATTTGGTGACCTCACCTTCTCTGGGGTGGTTTACTTTATTCCAAGAATGTGAGAAGGCTCTGATATGGGCACTGCTAATGTCCCTTTAAGATCAAGGTGGGTTTTGTCCTGACCACAGAAATCTTTTTCTCAGGAGTAAATATAGCTAAATCTATTTTTAAATATTAGTTTAATGTTACTATGTCTTAATAACCAACCTTGGCTTGTTCCTAAAATACATTATTAGATATGGAATTTTTACCTAGTGATCTTGGAACAGAAATTCAGCATAACCAATTCCTCATTTGAAAATTTGGTCACTTTTAAATACCTTTTTCTCTTGCATAAAGAGAGCTTTCCATTTGAAGGCTGGGAATAAGTGTGTATGGATGAATTGATTTTTAGAACTAACAAGAATGCTAATAAAATGTATGCATTGTGTTGCAACAGATTTGTATTTTATTGGGCAATGTATCAATAAACTTCTTCCTTTCTTAGTGTGTTGGATGAAATAAAAAGAACAAAGAGAAAAGAAAAGCAGTGTATAAAAGTGTAATGAATGCAAAGACCTTCAAAGTGTCACTGAGACTAAAAGAACAAAGCTGATTCTACTGATGGAATATGCAGAAGTAAAGCTACTAGCACTTAAAATTCTCTGGCCTGATGAGCATCTGTCCTTGCACAGCTTTTTCTCATTGCCCTGATCAGTCTTTGCTATTTTTGTTTATCACCGAATCATATTTAGTTTCTCTCCTTTGCAGTTGATCAGAGCAAAGGGGCTTCTGTTTAATCCCCCACAATACCCATTGTCCTGGAAGAGAACTTTAATATTCTACACTATTTGCTTTTACTTTGTTATATATATAATCATTTGTTATACGGACTTTATAGACAGTTAGTTTTAAGATTCAGGCACTTTTCTCATAATTACATCAAAGCACCATATTTTAAAATTTTTTACTCTAGTGCTTTAAAGAAATGTTTCTATTTTGAATTAATGACCTTAAAAATAGCATACCTCAAGAGGGAAAACCAAGACTTAAAATGTACAATCTTCATTTGAGATTTTTTTTTTTTCCTAGAGGAGTGGTAGAATTCAGAATACAATCATCAAATGTCAACTTCAGAGAAATGACAAAAAAAGTTTCTCCCCAATAAAATGACACTAATTATACATTCTTAGGCAAAAAGAGAAATAGAAATCCTCTGTATATCTCAAGGTGCACAAACAGAATTACACAAAGATGGTCACACATACCCTATATGCGCGCGCACGCACGCGCGCGCACACACACACACACACGATTCTAAATAATATTGGTGATTGATGCCTGGAGGTGAAAGAAAATGGTGAGAAGGAGGCTTCTCATATCCAGATGGACATTAGAAAGCACACAGTGGCCCCATTTAGAGAGGAGATTAATACTTTTAATATGCTATTTTAATATTTTAATAGTCATATTTTAACATGCTATTCCAAAAAAAAATTTTAATCACCTCATTCTCTTTCCTTAGTCATCATAATGAGAAAGAAGAAAATAATTCAATCTGTGAGTGAGATGGTATTTCACATGTAAGTGTTTCACATAAATGGAATGCCCAACAGCAGGAAACTGTCTATCACCGAGCTGGACTCTGAGGCCCTCCCATCACCTGTGCCTTTGAGGCTGACTACAGACACTTGAGGGATGCATAAATCACCCCATGAGTTGGTAGGGAAGGGAAACAACCTCAAGGGTAGAAGCTTAGGGAGCCAGCACTGAGGTACAGAAATCCCATCATTACAGTATGCTCTCATTAGCCCTGGACAAACCCCAGCACGGTTGGCCTTCTAGCTTCTCTGAGCAATCAGAAGTCTAAAAAGTCCTTCCCCTCTTATATAACCCACTCAGACTGGTTCTGAGAAGGAAGGATGCAAGTGCATGACTGTCATTAATCTTATTATTTTTAGCTCTTGCAGAAATTGATGCAAAGGGACTAATACCACAGAAATTAAATGTTTGTAAGTAAAGTTTGGGGTTCCAGTGAGTTTTATTCTGCAACTCACTTTAGGATTTCTGGAAACACTCTGTAAGGAATATGAAAGCTTTTACTATATAAACAATTAAAATGTTTAGAAAGACCTTGTTTCAGAGTCTGAAGACATGTTTCTTTTTATAACGATCCCTTAATGGGATAATTACAGTTGCGTGACTGTGAACAACTTGCTCCTATTGCTCATCAGTAAAATGGGGAAAATAATATCATATCTATGCATTATCACATGATATAAAGAAAAAGCCCTCCAAAAAGTGCACATGTGAACTACATTTATCTGTTAAAGATAAAGTACTGATCCAAACATTGAAGACATTCAGAAGTGTAAGATCCCATCACAAACGCTCAGGTCAAAGTAAACAGGTAAAGAATTAATTGGAAGAGGAGATAATAGAAATATAAAATAAGAAGTAAGAAAATCAAGGATGGACTCTTGACCCTCTGAATCTAAGTGACACCTAAACAGGTCACTGATTCTTAAACTTGTCTTTAGGCTCAAATGCTAATAATGCATTTTTGTGGGTTGAACTGTGACCCCCCAAAAAACTTATATGTTTACCTCCTATCCCTCAGTACCTCAGAATTTGTATTTGGATATAGGGTTGTCCGAGTTCTTATAGAAGGAAATTAGGACACAGTCATGCACAAAGGCCATCTGAAAAAAAACAAACAGAAGGTGGCCATGTTCAAGCCAAGGAAAAAGTTCCCTAAGGTAACCAACTCAGCTAACATGTTGGTCCTAGTCTTCAAAATTGTGAGAAAATCATTTTTTGTGGTTTAAGTCACCCAATATGTGATACTTTGTATGTCAACCCTAGCAAAGTAATATGGCATTCAAAATAATTTCTATCCATTAATTTAGCAAATATTTAGTGAGCATTGATCATCCATAGGTACGCAGTTAATGTTAAAAAAAATCAGCAAATACAGATCCAGTTTCTGCCCTCATTTTTAATATGTTTAATAAAATGTTAAATAATTATATAATATTTTTAATAATTTGTGTAAGTTTATAATCTAATGGGGGAAACAAACATTATCCTATCATACACAGAAATGTAAAATTGCAATTGTGTTGTCCGGTGCTATGAGGGTGTAAAACAGAAAGATGTACCTAGGAAGGTCAAGGAAAGCCTTCAGATGAAGAAACCCTTAGTCACAGACACGAGCTAGGAATTTTTCAGGCAGCAAGGGGAGAATGCTAAACAGGCTTCTGGCTTCCTCCCTGACCTCCACTTGAGTCTTTTCCCAAAGTCCCCAGAATGATCCATTGAAAGCATGTGGCAGAGACATTTTATAAGTTCAGTAAACTGCTACATTTTCCTTCTGATCACACAGGAAAACTGTTCTGCAGCTTTCATTGAATTTCACTGGGACCATCAGATTCGTTTTTTTTCATGGAATGTGAAAAGTGATGTGCACAAGAGCTGCCCAAAGTGTGGGGATACCAGAAAAATGAATTCAAATTACTGGTCTATGGTAATATAAAAACATATTTGCACCAGCATTTCTCTCCTCCATGTCATTAACAGCACTGGTTTGACTATTTTAAAAAATTGTTTACAAACAGTTTTGGTTTTTTAGAAAAATTGAGATTTTACAGAGAGTTCCCATGTACCCCATACCCCCCATACCCATTTCCCTATTATTAACGTGTTATGCTTATATGTTACTTTTGTTACAATTCTTCAATATTGATACATTATTATTATGAAAATTTATAATTTTATAAACTAAGGAAATTTCAGATTTCCTTAGTTTTTGTTTTAACATCCTTTTTATTTGTTCCAGAATCCCATGAAGGATATCACTTTGTAATTATTAAATAGTCATGCTTCCTAAAGCTCCTCTTGCTGTGACGGTTTCTCAGACTTTCCTTAAGATGACCTGGACAGTTTTGAGGAGTGCTGGTCACATATTTTGTAGAAAGTCTCTCTATTTTGATTTTCTAACGTTTTACTCATTGCTAGACTGTGATTGTGTTTTCGGGAGACAGATCACAGAAGTAAAGTACCATTTGTATCACATCGTATGAAGAGTACATGCTAACAACATGGTTTCCCTGTTGAAGTTTACCTCAGGCACTTGGCTGAGATCATGTTTGCAAGGTTTCTCCACTGTAAACGCATTCTTTCCCCCTTTTCTACACTGGAGCCTTTGGAAGAAATCACTATGTGCAGCCCACATTTAAACAGAGGAGGGGTGTGTGCTGCTTCCTTCAGGGTTGAGTATCTACATAAATCAATTAGAATATTTTTCATGGGAGATTAGTCTCTTCCACATGTATTTACTCAAGCATTTATTCATATTACCATGGACTCATAGATGTCTATTTTATACTTTAAATTACAATCTAACAATATTTTTATTGTTTTATGTGTGTATTCATTATTTTATGTTATGATTTATGTATCACTTTATTTTATCACTGAAAAAGGGGTATTGCCATCTTTAATTATAATAGTGGATCTCTCTGTTCTCCTTTCAGTTCTATCAGTTTTGACCTCATGTATTTTGACGTGTATGTTAGGTGCACACCCATTTAGAATTCTTATGTCTTCTTGGAGAATTTATCCCTTTGCCATCATGCAGTGCTCCTTTTTTCTCTAATAATTTTTTCCCAAACATCCTTTTGATTTTAAATTAATGTAGCTATTCCAGATTCATTTTGATTAATGTCAGCATGGTATATCTTTATCTATTCCTTTATGTTTAACCTATCTATGTCTTTGTATTTAAAGCGGGCTTCTTGCAGACCACATGGAGCTGAGTCTTACTTGCTTACCTCTATCTTTTAATTAGTGTATTTAGACATTTCATGTTTAATATCATCATCTATATGGTTTAATATGTATCGTGTATGTAACTATTTTCTATTTGTTGCTTTTATTTTTTCTCCTGTCTTCTCTAGTTTTAATTTAGTATTTCATATTATTCTATTTTATTTCCTCTCTTACCATATCAATTACAATCCTTTGTTGTTTATTTTAGTAGTTGCCCTACAGCTTCCAATACACGTTTTCAACTAATAATCTCTCCCTCAAATAACACTGTTCCACTTTATATAAAGTACATGCCTTATAGAAGACTATTCCAATCCTCCTGTCCTTCTCAGAGACAGTCTGTGTCTTGCACCTTTTTCAGCTCTAACCCACTGTTACTGTACTGGAGCCTTTTTGGTCTAGTGGTAAGGATGGTAGTGGGGGAGAAAGAATGTTCTGTAATCTTATGATTGAACAGTCATTTAGTGGCCTTCTGTACTGTATACGAGCTATGACTTTTCAAATGTTTCTCCTGTTGTATAGCTTTTGTATTTCCCCACTTTGGTGAGACAGGAAGTCTAGAGGGAGCTAGATTCTAATGAATGCCTTTCTCCAAGCTTACCTAAGACTCTGGTAAAATCTTCTTCCCTGCAGAGTAAGTCTTCATTATGGAGAACACTCTGGGCTTATTTCACAGTAGTTACTCTCCTCACACCATCACCCTTTCCCTCAAGCCATGAGGAAATATTACTTCGATATTCATTCTGAAAACATGAAGTTTCCAGGGGTAAAGCCACAAAACTGTGGGAGTTCCTGTAAGACTGTGACTCTCTCAAACCCCATATGTTCTCACTTCCACACTAGTTCACACTCAGCTTCCAACAATTTGTCAAAATTACCATTTTGGTGCTCTTACTAGTTTATGGATCCAGTGGCTTCCATTTCAGGTAAGCAGATGACTCCTCAGATATAAGCTGTGACTCCTCAGATATACCTGCCTTTCCAGATTTTGGGGTGCCAATTTGCTTTGCAACCTCAGTTCTCTGATTGGCCAAAAAAAAGTTGTTGATTTTTAAATTGCTCAAGTACATTTTTGGTGTAAAGAAGGGGATGATGAATTCCAAGCTCTTTATATATCAGAGCTGAAGCCATAAAGCCTTACTTTTTTGAAACACAACTTTCTTGAGAAGGGAAGCAATGTTTAGATTTATATTCTGGTGCAAACTCCTCATATTGCCACAGACAGTCATTGATATACATAGCTTCTAGGCTTGCACCATAAAATCTATTGAACAGGATGTAGAAATAAACTCATATAATGTTATATATATACACACACACACACATTTACATTGTTATATATATGTGTGTGTTATATATATATACACATATATATACACATATAGATAACACATATATATACAATGTAAATAAATATAAAGAATCATTACCTGTTTGCTGTATATATTATTTGCTAATTTTCCCAGAAAGAGCTTGGTGACTAAGACACAAGTCAGAAATGTTTAATTTGGGGAAAGATTGACCGGGGGAGAAGGAGAAACAATAGTAAATAATGTAAAGGTCTGGAACAATGGACACTCATAAGGAGTGACAGTGGCCAGAAGAAACAAGAAGAAAAACTATTGTATATAACCTTGACTACTTCTAAAATATATCACATTCCCCCTTTAAGGACTGACACTGTGAGGTTCCCTGTGCTAACAGAACACTCTACATGAAGATAGCTTTCCATGAACTAAAGATCTCATTCATTCATTCATGCTTTCTTTCTTTCATTCATAATGTTGTCCAGGGAAGTTTCTAGAAAAACTACTAAAGTATTAATTCTTACAGTTTAGAATTTCTTTGAAATAACTATGTTACTTTGTTCACAATTAAATAAAAAACCATGCAGCCAGGCTTATCTTTGTAAATGAATGTCCTTGAATCCAAGGAGAGACTGAAGGCAATAGCCAAAGCAAAGTTCCTGCTCCAGCTTTCTGACAGGCCAGCTCTTCATGAACCTCAGTCAGTTCCTCCAAACCTCCCCATCTATTCAGCACTATTTCTCTTCTTTTTGCTTCCTCTTCTACTGATGATGTGGTTTTCCATAATCCATGAGCTAGCCACTTCCATCCCTACTATAGCTACTTATGTATTCATGTCACTAACCTGACCCAGAATCCATTCTGTCCTTCATTTGAATTATTTTATTATAAATAATTTACTCCAAGTCTCATCTCCTGTCTAAGACCTCTAGGTATGTCCCAGCCCATAATAATAGCAAACAATAATTGGTCATGTACTCTGTGCTGAAAATTACATGTTTTAATATATTTAATTTTCACAGTAGTACTAATAGTTATTATTACCTGTATTTGACAGATAAGAAAACTGAGACAGAGGGAGGTTAAGAGTGAGGCCATACAATGCCATCGCCATCAAGCTACCAATGACTTTCTTCACAGAATTGGAAAAAACTACTTTAAAGTTCATATGGAACCAAAAAAGAACCCGCATTGCCAAGACAATCCTAAGCAAAAAGAACAAAGCTAGGGGCATCACGCTACCTGACTTCATACTATACTACAAGGCTACAGTAACCAAAACAGCATGGTACTGGTACCAAAACAGATATATAGACCACTGGAACAGAACAGAGGCCTCAGAAATAACACCACACACCTACAACCATCTGATCTTTGACAAAACTGACAAAAACAAGAAATGGGGAAAAGATTCCCTATTTAATAAATGGTGCTGGGAAAACTGGCTAGCTATATGCAGAAAACTGAAATTGGATCCCTTCCTTACACTTTATACAAAAGTTAATTCAAGATGGAATAAAGACTTAAATGTCTGACCTAAAATTGTAAAAACCCTAGAAGAATACCTAGGCAATACCATTCAGGACATAGGCATGGGCAAGGACTTCATGACTAAAACACCAAAAGCAATGGCAACAAAAGCCAAAATAGACAAATGGGATCTAATTAAACTAAACAGCTTCTACAGACACTTCTGAAAAGAAAACATCTATGCAGCCAACAGACACATGAAAAAATGTTCATCATTACTGGTCATCAGAGAAATGCAAATCAAAACCACAATGAGATACCATCTCATGCCAGTTAGAATGGCAATCATTAAAAAGCAGGAAACAACAGATGCTGGAGATGATATGGAGAAATAGGAACACTTTTACATTGTTGGTAAATTAGTTCAACCATTGTGGAAGACAGTATGGTGATTCCTCAAGGATCTAGAACTAGAAATACCATTTGACCTGTGACCCCATTATGGGTATATACCCAAAGGATTATAGATCATGCTACTATAAAGACACATGTGCACGTATGTTTATTGTGGCACTATTCACAATAACAAAGACTTGAAACCAACCCAAATGTCCATCAATTATAGACTGGATTAAGAAAATGTGGCACATATACACCACGGAATTCTATGCAGCCATTAAAAAAGATGAGTTCATGGATGAAGCTGGAAACCATCACTCTCAGCAAAGTATCACAAGGACAGAAAACCACACACTGCATGTCCTCACTCATAGGCAGGAATTAAACAATGAGAACACTTGGACCCAGGGTGGGGAACATCACACACCAGGGCCTGTCAGTGGATGGGGGGCTGGGGAGGGCTAGCATTAGCAGAAAAAGCTAATGTAAATGATGAGTTGATGGGTGCAGCAAACCAACATGGCACAAACCTGCACGTTGTACACATGTACCCTAGAACTTAAAGGATAATAATAATAATTAATAATAATAATAAAAGAGTGAGGCCATAGAGTTAGTGGATGGTGTAACCAGGGTTTAAAATCTGGATAGTCCAGTTGCAGGGTGCCTGCATTTAGCCCCTGTCTAATAGTGCCTGTCACCATACTGATTTCTTATTTCATCTTTACTGTCAGTCATATATTTAATAATTTAAATGTTATTGGACTCATGTATGAGTGTCTCACCTCATAAAACGTAGTCAGTGCCAAGACTGAGAGAGTGTTTTATAATTTCTGTATCTTGTAGAATAGGTAATACAGAACAAGGCACAGAGTAACTACTAAATAAAGACATTTTGAATGATTAATTATTCTTGTCCTGATCTATTGAACTTCTAATCATTTAAGCAAGTAATCAGAGACAACAACATGATGTATATAAGTTGTAATATTATTTTCTGTATGAAACTAAAATAGATGTTTTTGCATATTTTCTAGGCATCAAAAAAGTATGACTTGAAAAACAGAGCAACAACGACCACAATAAAAACACATCAGCATCCATAACTACAGCTAAAAAAGAAAATATACAGAAGGTTCCAGTATTCCTCCTCTTGCCTCTGAAGGGTCATTACTGAGTACAGTCGGAGATCCCTCCTATCCCTCAAATGCAATTTGATTCTTCCCTTCACATATGCCACATGTGACTCAATTGAGTGAGTCATGCTTAGGTGTTTTGTTAAGACATCAGACATCAGACTCACAGAGACTGAGGACAGTGTCCAGCCATGAGTTACAACCTCTGCTCTGTGTGCAAATTTGACCACAGAGACTGGAAACCTCAGGACCTTTAGACTTCAGTTTTCCCACTTAAAAATAGAGTTCATAAGCTACCCTACCTAGCCCATGGGCCAGCAATGAGGAATGTAAGAACATGTGTGTTTAAATACGTTGGAAATTGTTTAAAGCATTAAACAATGCCAAGAAATAGATGAAGGAGTGAAGACACATTTCTTCTTAAGTGTGAAGCCCTAAAATAACCACAGAGACCCACACTGCACAGTCTGTCTTCATGTTATGATCTGGTCTCCAATAGAGAAGTCCCTATCTGTAACTAGTAGATAACTTGTTACCTCCTGATCAAAAAGAGAGGACCTCATTTAAGAGGTTTTTTTTTTTTTTTTTGTACTTTTGTTTTTCTTGAAAACTAAAATTAACCGCAGACCTATAAAAGGAGAAATATTGCAAAAAAACACTTTCCCCAAACCCTGATCTCTTCTTTCTTTGCCTCAAAGCTTTATGAAATGTATGACAACTGTTTCTGTATATGTGAGTCACAAAATCTATGAAGGAAGCCCGTAAAATCAGCACATTCTAGCTCCCTAACAAAAGTCCTCTAATCCCCAAATCCCAAAATCATTATTTTGCATAACAAATGAAGTCAATAGAGTTTTAATTAAGTATGTAAACTAGTGACTTGGAAGATGCTGACTTTCCTAGAATCTAATTCATTAGCTAATAAAACTTAACTAAATATGCACATATCCAGCATTTTCAGGAGGAGGAGGAGGTGTTTAATTTTCAATTGAATAGGAAATGTAAATGTTGAAGCATACCTGATGTTATCATTAGTTTTCAGAAATGTCTCTTCTGAGTTAATGCTGATCAGGCTCAGATGAAGAAATCTTTTATGGTCTAGAAATAGTAAGAGTTTCAAGGATAATTTCTACCCCACCTCTGCATTTTCTAAGCCATATTGTCTGAAACACAGTGATTGACATGACCATGAAAATAAAGCCTGGCTTTCATGCTGTAGGACAAAAAGAAATTGAACACTCCAAAAGATTTTTAAATTTCATCTTTTGTTTGATAATTGCTGAAAGCTGTCTTTGTATGTGAATATCAAGGCCAAATGGACAGTTATTAAGGTTATTCAGGCCAATAAAATCAGTATTGTGAGAAATAATGAATCAGGCCAATAAAATCAGTATTGTGAGAAATAATGAATCAGTTGTGTCCTGTCTTTTGAGCCTGAATTATTTGAATTACTGCTCCAATTCTCCACCTAGTAGCTATTAGAACTTAGTCTAGTGAGACAGCAAAAGGGGGATGAAGTAGACTATTGGAGGATGAGATGTTACCAGAAAATGAAAATAGATAATATCATATTGTTTAATATTATTTTTGTATCCTGGTAGTTCAATATATATATTATGTAATATATGGTATATATAATTATATTTTATATATGTTATGTAACATACTATATAATATTTTATATAATATATACATACATATATATTTTTTATTTCATATTTTTTTAAATGGAGTTTCGCTCTCGTTGCCCAGGCTGGAGTACAGTGGCACGATCTCGGCTCACCACAACTTCAGCCTCCCAGGTTCAAGCGATTCTCCTGTCTCACCCTCCCAAGTAGATGGGATTACAGGCATGCACCAGCACACCCAGCTAATTTAGTATTTTTAGTAGAGGCGGGGTTTCACCATATTGGCCAGGTTGGTCTCAAACTTTTGACCTCGTGATCCACCTGCCTCAGCCTCCCAAAGTTCTGGGATTATAGGCATGAGCCACTGCTCCCGGCCTCACATATATATTTTTAATTATATATATATGATTAGGTTTCTGTGGAAAACTCTCTATAAAGAACTCTCTTGTCCTGACAGCTTCTTTTTTCAGAAAGTATTAGACATGATTATAAGATTCCTGTGTGGCCAAAACACTGGATTCTCAAGATGGCAGGCAATGGCTTCCCTGTGCCAGCCACTGTAGAAAGTAAGCCATACTCACTATTCACAATAGCAAGGACTTAGAATCAACCCAAATGTCCATCAGTGACAGACTGGATTAAGAAAATGTGGCACATATACACCGTGCAATACTATGCAGCCATAAAAAAGGATGAGTTCGTGTCCTTTGTAGGGACATGGGTGCAGCTGGAAACCATCTTTCTCAGCAAACTTTTGCAAGAACAGAAAACCAAACACTGCATGTTCTCATTCATAAATGGGAATTGAACAATGAGATCATGGGAATCTCATTCCCATGGGACATGGGAAAGGGAACATCACACAACGGGGCCTATTATGGGGTGGGGGGGGGGGAGGGATGGCACTGGGAGTTATAACTGATGTAAATGACGAGTTGATGGGTGCTGACGAGTTGATGGGTGCAGCACACCCACATGGCACATGTATACATATGTAACAAACCTGCACGTTATGCACATGTACCCTAGAACTTAAAGTATAATAATAATAAAAAAAGAAAGTTCAAAAACCTTCTGTACTTAAACATAATTTGCAATATTCCATTTTTTTGTATGTTTAGAATGCTGAAATGTTTTTGAAGTTAAATAAACAGTATTATATTAAAAAATAAAGGAGAGAGGGATATAAAACTACATATTGAGTACAATGTACACTACTCGGATGATAAGTACATTAAAATCTCAGACTTCACCACTATGTAATTCATCCATGTAATCAAAAATCACTTGTACCCCAAAAGATATAGAAATTTTAGTAATATTCAAAAATAAATTTTTGATAAGAACTTAAAAAAAAAAGAAAGTCATACAAACCAAGTTTCTCTACATACAAATGTAAATGCCACAATTTAAGAATTTGATTGAGTACTCACATATATGCTTCAAATGATTTGTACATCTTTATTTTCAGATGTAAATACATTAGAATACGCTACTAGAGTTTACACACAGTGGAGATCGGCATGGGTTGAAAGAAAGGAGTGCTTCCCTACAACATTCCCCACTGGTTTGTGGCTGAGCTCCACTAGCCAAGAAATTTAGGTTGCTTCATTACATGTGAGCATTTCAAAAGTTTTCCCACAGAAGACTTGTTTCTGTATACCTCTTCTTCTGGTTCCTTTCCTAGCCTTGCAGTGGCACAGTGAGTTTTGGTTGAAGAAAGTGAAGCAATTTTCTATCTGGAGCTCCTAGATCATGTACTCTATTCTCCCCATTATGACAATAAAAGAGGTTGTATTGAAGGCCACATATTTTCTAGGCTGAAGATGATGTACAACCCGTTCTCTTGGGGAAATGTCAGAAAATTTATCACTGAAGATTATCACTAACTTTTACCCCTTCAGCAAAGGAAATGTTTACCCACCCACTGCATACTTCCCATATTAAATTCAAGGCACCTTCACACTGAGAAGGAAAGGGAAGTAGCATAGAACATTTCTTTTTCAGTGATGCACTTTTATTCTTACTTTCTCATAAAACAGACCTTGGGAATAAGGTAGGGAGACATTTAGAATGTATTAATCTTAATATGTTTTTCAATTTTCACTGAAATATCGCATACATATACAAAAAGTACACACATCACATTTAATTTTCAAGAAAATGCACAAATCATATTCAATGAAATTTCCAAAATGTGAACACAGTCATGTAATTAACACCCTGATCAGGAAACAGAATATCAACAGACTCCAGAAGGCATATCTCCCTAAAGTCCTTTCTGGTTGCTATCTATCTTCTACTCCAACTGAGGGAAACCACTCATTTCTAATCATATAGATTAATGTTTCCTCTTTTTGAGATTTATAAAAATGAAATCCAGCTGTGTCAGATCATTTATGTCTGGCTTCTTTCACTCAATAATATGTCTGAGAGGTTTATCCACACTGTTGCATGTACTTGGAGTTTATTCATTTTGGGTGCTGTATGGTATTTCATTGTAGGAGTACATGACAATATACTTATCCATCCTATGCTTCATATCACTAATATTATTGGTAATACTTTCTTGTGTGCGTGGTTTTTTTTTTTTTGGTTGCTGTTTTGTTTTTTGTTTGTTTGTTTGTTTTTTGAGATGGAGTCTCGCTCTGTCGCCCCGGCTGGAGTGCAGTGGTGCAATCTTGGCTCACAGCAACCTCTGCCTTCCGAGTTCAAGCAATTCTCCTGCGTCAGCCTCCTGAGTAGCTGGGACTATAGGCGTGTGTCACCATGCCATGCTATTTTTTTGTATTTTTAGTAGACACAGGTTTTCACCATGTTAGCCAGGATGGTCTCGATCTCTTGACTTCGTGATCCACCCACCTCAGCCTCCCAAAGTGCTGGATTACAGATGTGAGCCACCGTGCCTGGCCATTGGTAATACTTAAATTGCATGTCTTGTGCTGGACATAAGCACTCATTTCTTTGGGGTATATTTCTCAGGTAGATTTGCTGGATCATAGGATATGCATATGTACAGCTTTAGTAGATATTATGTAATGTTTCCTGAAGCAATTATACCAATTTAAATTCTTACTAGCAAAGCATGAGAGATCCAGTCACTCCATACTCATGCCAGCAATTTGGTATTATCTCTCTTTTAAAAAAAATAAAATAAAATAGTTTTTTTTGAAAAACTATTTTCAAAAAAATAGTTTTTGTGTATGGCATTATGGCATTATGGTTTTAATTTGTATTTCTTCAAAATTAATTTTTGTGCTTTTGGCCATTTGGATATCCATTTTTCCTAGGCCCCTGCTCAAGCCTTTTTTTCATTTCTCCATTGGTTTTTTTTAGTTAATTGGTAGAAGTTATGTATTTATACATTCTGGCTGTGAATCTTTTTTTTTTGACATATGCTTTATGATTATCTTCTCTCCTATGGGGTGTCTTTTCACTCTTGATGTCTTTTGACAGTAGTTGTTTTCAATTTCTATGATTATTAATTTTTTGTATTCTATTAAAAGAAATTTTGCCTACTACAAGGTCACAATGATGGTTTTTTAAAATTTGTTCTTCTAAAAACTTTATTGTTATTCTATATTTATATCTGTACTCCATCTCAAATTGAGCTTGTGAGGATATTGTGATCCACTCTGACGTTGCTCATATTGATCCTGAGGGCATTGTAAAAACATTTTCATGTGAATTATGCTAATATTGATTACACGTTCTTATTTCCAAATTGAATTGCATGAACTCAATTGAATTCCATGATTAATTTTCCACAGAGCAAACTGTTTTCGATCTTTTTTTAATATTAATTTTTAAAAACTCATGTCAATTTGGAATAAATATGATTAAATTTTAAAATGACACCATAATGTAAAGATATTTTTTCCTATGTTGTTACTTTTGCATTTGCCATTTTCATTATACCTAATTTCTCTGAATCAAATTTTTACAAATCTAAATTTTGACAAGCATATGTTTTGTTTCTGTGCTTTTTAGTAAATAAATGTAAGGGTGGATAGTTTTAATTATTGTCATTTTATATAGTATTTGTTTTGGTATTAGATAAATACCGTTGCGTTTATTAGCATAAGAAACATGGATTTTTTTTTTTTCTGCAAAAAAAAGAAACAGAAAAGAATCGGGTATGGTTAAAAAGTAAGGCCAAGGCAGGCAGATCATCTGAGGTTGGGAGTTCGAGACCAGCCTGACCAACATGGAGAAACTCTGTCTCTGCTAAAAATACAAAATTCACTGGGTGTGGTGGCGCATGCCTGTAATCCCAGCTACTCAGGAGGCTGAGGCAGGAGAATCGCTTGAACTCGGGAGGTGGAGGTTGTGGTGAGCCGAGATTGTGCCACTGCACTCCAGCCTGGGCAACAAGAGCAAAACTCCATCTCAATAATAATAATAATATTAATAATAAAAAGTTAGAGACATAGTCCCACACACTCACATTTGCATGCATGTAACACACAAGTACAAACTGTCTTTGAGACAAGAAAGAGTAAAAATGTTGAGATAAGCATCCTGCTTCCTTGCTAGACCAAACAACTCAGTCTTCTACATAGGTGCTTTTAAAAGAGATTTTATTGTCTGTCCTAACTATATTGATTGTATATGACATGGTAAGCATCATTTCAATTTGGGAGCATTAGTTCTTCAATCCCTCAATAAAACAACGGAATGTACGACATTTGATAAATGTAATTAACACTTAAAATAGGGTTAACTCTGGCATCTTTAAGATATCTATTTTGGTGTCTGAATATTTTCTTTTTCTGGAAGAATATTCTCAACTGGGTAGGAAATTGCCTAGTGAAGTGCACAAAGATTCACCAGTGAATTAAATAGAATTAATTTACAACAACCTTTAGATTGTTCATTAACAACCTAAAAGCCCATTTAAAGAGCCATAGGAACAGGGAAGATGAGTGAGAGATCCTGAGGCAAGTTCTCTCCTAACGGGTATCTGAGAACAGAGGCATGAGTCAGAGACTGGCCCCCAAAACACAGAAAAAGGAGTCTGAATGCAAACACGGGTGGTCAAGGGGAACTTTGCTTAAACATGATTTTGCTTGGAAGCTGGTCCTAAGGGTAGCAATTGTATCCTACACTTTTGATTATGTATCCCACTGTATCTCAAACTTAAATTTTGACTGACAACATGAATGCATCAGAATTTTTCTTATATCATTGAAATTTCTCCTTTAATAATTATACTGTGTGAATATATAGATACATCAACTATCAGTTAAATGCATTTTTATCAGCTAAGAAATATTTTCAAATATGTCTGCTATAATTGGATTAATACATTCCCATTTCAGAATAATGTGTTTATAAGTTTGTGCTAAGTTTATTAAAAAAAAAAATAGTATGGCAAGCCTTTCCTTCCTGACCATATAGATGCTGCTTCTGATTCTGAGAGTTGCTTCTGCTCTCAAATAATGAATGTAAAAGGAAGTGGTTACATAGATTTATGGTGTGATTTCATGGCATTATGGTGAATACTCATGACTGCAGGACCTTGTAGAAAGCAAAATCTGATATTTAACTCAAGTAGTCTGGACCCTATCCTCTGGGAAAACATATATTTCCCTGTAGCTTAAGGCCATCTTAGAAGAATAGATACACATGACATGAAAGTTGTAACATTTTGTGAGTATGTGTGGAGAATTTATCTTTTCTAGTCATTCTTGGCATCATTTTTCACAATGGAAAAGCACTATCCTCATTATGCGATACTGTTTCTAGCTATAAAAATGAGAAATGTTCTCTTTTTTTAGTTCAGAAATGTTTGATTTAAAAAAAAAAAGATACAAACAACTTGCTGTCAAGTTTTGATTTTCAGATACAAATTATGCATTTTACAACTTCACCCAAATAAATGTTATCTTTCCCAGGAGGTCACTGTTCAGAAATGAATAAAGAAGAGTTATTGATACCATAAAATCACTTGATACTGTTTAGAAAAGTAAAGAGAGAAAAAGTCTTTAACATATCCAAATAGGCTTCTTACTGTCTTTGTTTTCAACCTCAAAGCTAATCACTGTGACTTTCAGAAATAGCACACATAGTACATATAAGATGCATTCTCAATAGAACACTTTTTTTCCTTGGAGTTTTCATTTTTGTTCTGTTTTATCGTTGTATAAACAGATTCCGGTAGCATCATGCTAATTGATTTCATACTTATTTTTTTTTAATTGTGGTAAGCACAGATAACATGAGACCTATGCGCTTAATTTTTTTATTCTAAAGGCTATTTTTCTAGTTTTTTAAATTTTGATATATTTAGGGAGTGCAAGTACAGTTTTGTTACATGGATATATTGCACGGTGGTGAAGTCTGAACTTTTAGTGTACTCATCACCCAGACAGTGTACATGTGCCCAATAGTTAACTTCTCATTCCTCACCTCCACTCACCCTCCCATCTTTTAGAGTGTCCAGTATCTATTATTACATGTTGTTTGTCCATGTGTACACATTGTTTAGCTCCCAGCTAAAAGTGAGAACATGAGGTATTTGACTTCCTGTTCCTGAGTTATTTCACTTACTATCCACTTAAATTTTTAAGTGTGTGGTCAAGTATTGTTAACTATGAGCACAATGTTGTCTCCTACTCTTCAAAGATCTCTTGAGAAGACTGCTAAGTCTGCCAATCCAATCTTAATCCTTTTGTGAAGAGGTTGCAAGCTGGTAGTGTTTAGAAAAGATCTACCCAACAGATGCATTACATTTGCACCACATGGATTTGAAAACATAACTAAACTGTCAACAGTTAAAATTACACATGCATAAAGACAAAGGCAGCTTTCTAAATTCTCTTGACCAATAGAACTCTCTCTCTATGCTGGACCCAAATTCTGCGAAAGCTAAATCAGCCTCTATTTCTCACCCTCTGCTCTTAAATCATTTATATGACATTCCTAATTTCGGCAGAGGTTTGAGTTTTCTGCTCCTAAGACACAAAGAGCATTAGCCATACTATTCATCTCATCTATGTGCAACATTTAATCCTGCATTCACTAATGCCACTAGTCCTCTTGGAATGACTTCCTTTTTGCCTAGTGTTGGTCCGACCACTTCAAGTCCCACTTCACCAAGAAACTTCCCAAGGCAACCAAAGCTAATTCGGATTTCTCTTTTCTGTGAACTCAGATAACACCACACAAAGCAGTACTTGATCAGGCTGTTTTGCAAAGAGCCAAAGACAATGTCCCAGTTAGACCTTTGATCAATGCCACCCTTGTTAATTCACAAGTTAAGAGACAGGGTAAGCCACCAGTAAATCTCCTCCTTTGATTAAAAACGTTTTATTGATTTAGATCCTCTTTCTGTTTTCTTTTCCTTCAGAAAAATATTGTCCCCATCCTCCATCATTTTTTTCCTGATAATTCAGAAAAGTATCTGGGCCAAACAGGAAAACAATGCGTCTCTCCTTCAATTTCAGAGGAGGCTGTTGTTGAAAACCTGCAGTTTGCTTAAGGACAGGGATTGTATCTTCCCTACCAGGTACCAAGCACATGGACAGGAACACCGGGCCTCCGTAATCAATAAAAGTATTCAAAAGAACAAATAAAGAAATGAAGACTAGTCTAAATGGAGACATGGGCTAAATGTAGTTGAGTCACTTAAGTAAGACTGACTTTTGCAGGAAGTAGAGCATTTGTGATTTAATATGAAATGGTAACCGATCAGAAATAACTACTCCACCATTTATCACTGTCTCAAAAGTCGTTCCTCAGAACCATTCTTAAGAATCATAATACTGTCCAAATATCTTAATGAGAAGTAGTTCTTTAAGTTGTTAATAGCTTTTCTTTTCATAGTATTTCATTATGGGTAGTGACTTCTAACTGCACGAGCTAGTGGGTTGCAGAGAATTTATCCCACCACAGACATGTAGGAAGAGGAGGGAGAATGGGTGTCAAGTTCTGGGATGTTGGTAGAACCAACAGAAATGAATACTATTCTACCATGAAAGCTCACAAAACCACATACACAAAAGAGGAGGAGACATTAGAGCATATTTGTCTTAATCTACTCCTTCATGAGAGCACATAAGCCTAATCATTTCCCACAATAAGCAACTACCCCAGGACGAGGTCTCTAATTAGTAGCCAACCTAAGAAAGTGGCTCTGTATCTACTGTTCTTTCCCAAACATTTCCATCAGAAAATTGCATTTTTTTCTTCACCTATTAAATCATTTTTTTTACAAAACTGATCCATGACTTGACAGTCATTTTCCCAGTGTTATTTTATAGCAGGAGTTTGCACCAACACTTGGCTGAGGAATGAACTTCCTTATCCTTCTAGTGGGTACAATCTTCCAGGCTCAGCTGTCTTGAGAAGGCAGGCCTGGCACTGGGAAACAGGTGGGGGCTGTTACAGACACTGAAATGTGAAACGGGAGACAGGCTGAGCAGTGTCGCAGGGAGACTGCACCAATTCAAAACCTGCTTATCTGGTCATCTTTTTTCTCTGGCATCTGATCCTGAACTCCATTCATCATGAACTGAAAAAAAAAAAAAAAAAATCTAGTATTTGTGCACTCACCTTAACATTAGAAAGACCCAGTCTGGAGGAGAATGTGTAAGCATATTTGGAAAAAAAGAAAGAAAAAGTGCAAGTGAGAAGAAAAAAAAAAAAAAAAAAAAACTACAGGGAGCATTGTAAATCTATTTAAAAACAAAATCTAAATGTCATACTATATATCATCCTATAATGGAGCTCCTGCTGTGCCCTTCACTGTCTCCTTCTTGCTCTGGCTCCAGGCTAGGCTGCATCAGCCACGAGATAATATCTGTATATATTTTTCGACCAGCAGCACCAAACAGAGGGTTCTGGGGGCTTATTGCCCAATTTGAATTTTAGAATAAAGGAGGAGAGGATCTTTGGTAAAGTGTCAATTAAGCCAACATCCTAATTGGCAGTGACAGCCTCTCAGGTCTGTAGCCTTCTCGTATCTTTTTGGTTTTTTCCATGGGCTGTTGTCCTCTTTAACTTTCTATGGTGGTCAGTGTCCAGAGACCCTCTCCTTTCTGTTCTCTCTAAGATCTGCTTTTTGCAAAGCATTAGGAATTCATTTGCACTAAGCTTTGGATATCTAAGGGCAGCTTTTGGTGGATAAACTGTCCACCAGAACAATGTAAGGACGTTTTCACTAATGAAATTGCAAGTATAAGTTATCAAATGACATGCATACTAGAAGAGACTTGGGGAAGTCTGGGCAAGGGCTTAAGAGGCAAGCCCCTTCCCCGGGAAAATGTCTTCCAAAGTTTGGCCACTAATTCTTGAAACCGACAGTTCTTTTTAAGGGGAATGGAGCTAGAATTAAGGTCAGGTGACATGACTGCATCTCCACGACTATTAAACACTTTGATCACCATCCTTCCTACCTCTTAGATGTAGTTCTACAAACAAGAACTGAAGTACAAATAATAAAGTTCAGAAGTTATCGCACGATTGTCTCATTCGAATCTGAAAGTAGATAAGCAATCCTTGCAAACGCGAGGTTAAGAAGTGGCAGAATAACTATAAAGCCTTATGCTGCTTATTTCTGTTGACATAACCTTTGTTTTTAACTCTGGCCCTTGTTTAATAAAAAGAGGTTGAGATTTAGGATTGGCAAAAGCAGAAACTTTCTGAGAAGGAAGAAGGTGAAAGCAAGCATCAATAATAGATAAATAAGATCTGCACAGGCCTGCCAATTGTAGTCCCAGACCTCTAACAAGACCCCATATAGCAGACAACCTTTTAATAGGAGGCATCCTGTTTTCACTGTGCCTCAAGACAGGGAGCAGAGGTGAGAAGTTCATTGCATATTGTTTTCTTAGCTCCCTGCTTACCACGGGGCTGTCGTTTCCTCCCTTCAGCCTCTCAAATGTAAGTCTGTGTTTAGAGGGTTGTAGCAGGCAGTCAGCTCAGTCTTAATATTCTTTATTAAAGATCAAATAAAAACACAAAAAGGAGATGCAGCCTGAAGAGCTTCCTCATGGCAGGGGGCCCATCTCTTGGAAAAATGACTGTCCATTTGCTTTGTCTTGTGTCCTCCCCATTAGAGGTTCCCGGAGTGCTCCTTGGCATCATCTGTAATCACACACCCTCAGCAGAACCCTGTGAGAGTGATTTTTCTGTAATGAAAAGATCAGAGCCTCTGGGGAAGAGAGGAGAGGAGGAGGAGAAGCTTTAGTGTGTATGCTAGGTTGGAGGAACAGATAGAAAGAATGTAATACTCTTACACTTCATGTCAGATACACTTAAGTGGAATAAGTTACCCCATTAAACTTTTTATTCTGTACTTTCAGGGGTGGTTTACTGAAAATACTAGTTCAATATACATCCATTCTGGTGAATATTCTATATTAGCACACTAGTAAGCAGAACTTCCAAAAATTTATATCGAGGATGAAGCTCCTCCCAGTGATGACATTGTGAAAAGGCCATTGCAGACGTGTCTGTCTTCTGTCTTCATTACATGCTTATAACATTTAGTACTAGGGATCTTAGATAGTTCATCAATGCTAAATAATAGTCAGGTGGTCATTCAACATAAGTGATCATTTTTTCCCTCCAAAGTCTCCTCCCTAGCTCTAGGCTTGGTACATTACATGGCTCATCTGTTTTATCCCTGTGCCTGAGCCCTGTTCATTCATTCATTTATTCAGTGCTTACTTATGAACAGTCCTTGAGCGCACAATTTGAAAAAATCAGAAATGATTGCTAACTTCATACAGTTTGTATTTGAGACAGGAAAACAACCAATAAACAAATAAATGGGTATAAATGAGTATACAGTACACATTTTGTGTAACCTTATACAAGGAAAAAGAAGCACTGTTGCCATGAAAAAGAGAAACAGAGATAACTACCATAGATTGGGCATTAGACGAAGCCTCTCTAGAGGATGGGAAAGAGCCAGGATAAATGTACCCTAGAGAAAAAGCAGACGCATGAAGATTCTAAGTCTGGCTTTTGTCTGACCAAATCTTTTTATGGTCTCTTAGCCCTGCCTACTTTGTTTCTGCTCCTCTCCTCACAGACAAAAAGGCTTGGAGTTAGCTCTGGAAACCAACAGTTTGTAAAGGCCTTGCTTCTTACCAGCAAAATTATTTGCTAATCATGCTATGTCTGTCTACTTACCTGCTGTGTTTTCCTGCGGTCAGTCTACCTCACCCTTGTAAGTCACATTCCAGCCACCTTCTTAATGCTGTTTTCATTACTTCTCTTTGTAATTAATTCAAATCCTTTCCTTCCTTCCTTCCTTCCTTCCTTCCTTCCTTCCTTCCTTCCTTCCTTCCCTCCTTCCTTCCTTCCTTCCTTCCCTCCTTCCTTCCTTCCTTCCTTCCCTCCTTCCTTCCCTCCTTCCTTCCCTCCTTCCTTCCCTCCTTCCTTCCTTCCCTCCTTCCTTCCCTCCTTCCTTCCCTCCTTCCTTCCTTCCTTCCTTCCTTCCTTCCTTCCTTCCTTCCTCCGTCCCTCCCTCCCTCCCTCCCTCCTTCCTTCCTTGCTTTGCTGTGTTTTGCTTCACTTTGCTTTGCTTTTTAATAGAGACAGGGTCTTGCTATGTTGCCTAGGCTAGTCTTAAATTCACGGCCTCGAGCGATCCTCTTGTCTTGGTCTCCCAAAGTGCTGGATCAAATCCCTTTTCTAAACTTGTGCTTATTGATTGCACTAACTCATCAGATCTAATAGAAGGAGCATTTCCTCTAACACCAACTGCTATCCTCTGTCTTGGAATATGATCCATATCAACAGTCAGATCTTACTTTTCTTTCATTTCACTAAAAAAACATTCCCTTTAACTGAGGACCAGCCTTGGAACCTCCCTCGGCCAAGCCCTCAATGACTGACCTCCTAGCCATCTGTACCCTGACTCCAGCAATGGGAACTAGACAGTGTCCAATTTTGTTTGTTGATGCAACAACTAGTAATATTTCCATAAATCAAGTCAGAGATATAAATTGGGTGTTTATAAGAATGGGGTCTGAAGTTTAGGCTGCTGGCTTTGAATCTTGGGTCTCACTGGCTGTGAGACCTTGGAAAAAACACAACCTATTTCTGCCTCAAGATTTTCAAATATAAAGTAAAGCCATCTTACATAACTCACAGGGTTTTTGGAGGCTCAAGGAAGGAAGTATGTGTAAAGTACTTAAAATGCTATCTGGTACATGGTACAAATCCCCAGAAAATATCATCTAGAGCTACAAAGGGAAATCAATCAGTAACTTGTTATGAGCTATAGCATACACACTAAGAGGTTTTGGTCTAAGAAGCATAGAAAATAAAACTGTAAATCATAAAAATTTAGATATGAGATTAGAGTGGGTCCAGGTTAAGACTGAGCCACCAGAATACTGAATTCTGTGCCATAATTTTCCTTAAATGTATTCTAATTTGAAAAACAAATCATATTACTGAGTATGTGTATGTAGGGCTGAGTGTGTGAATTTGTTATCCCTGACTTCTGCAAAGGAAGACATTCAGGGGCCCAACAAATGGATCATTTTCCTCTTTGGGCTCCACTGACACTCTGCCCTTCCTTCACTGTCAACTCAAGGGTTAGAATGAGATGACCCTTCCTATGCTTCAGTGATTATTAATTTCTACACATTCAACAATGTCAAATTTCTGTGCTTATAGCTTTTAATACTTTAAGCTTCCCAAAGGGATCCCACTTATATCCTAAAGATATATGATATAGACATATAAGAATGTAAATAGCATATGACACTCATACACAACTGCATGTTAATTGGTTATGTAGACAACAAATGGATGATATTGTGACATACGAAGACATCATGTAAAGACAAGGTCATGGAAATTGGATAGAGGTTTGAGAGCCATAAGTTTAGACTGTTCATTTTCCCAGATGCTTGCAGCCAGTTTGAAATGCAGCTTGCATAGAAACAGGACTCTGCCAACTCCAGCCAGCTACAGACTCCTGCCATTAGTGATAAATGACCTTGGTAGTCTTGAAAATAAATAGCATCCAGTGTTATAAGGTGGCCCTGTTCCAGATGATGTTTGTTTACGTGCAGCAATTAGAGTCCAGCTGCTATAGGGAGGCGGTCATAACCCCAGCTGCATTTTAGGAAAAGTACATGTAAAGCACCTAAAATGGTATTGGATTTATACGAACTGAAGGAGTTGAACTTTGTAAAGATGTGTCTGAAGGGCTGCACGAAATCATGAACCTCTGTGGGCTCATCCTGACACTCCAATCATGTTGCCCTGAACAGTGGCAAAATCTATTCATTCAACAAAAAGGACCTGCACTGAGACTGCCATGAGGAAAAATAGAAAACGTCCAAGCCCTCAAGGCAACCATCATGAACTCACACTTGGATTGTAGACCCAAACCTCTCTTTCTGAGCAGTTTCAATTCCAAGACTTCAATTCAGTAAGGAATCGGTGCAGTATGAGGCCATTGGGGGTATAAGGCAGGGAAGAATGGCAAAAAGTAAGAAGACGGAGACCTAAGAGAGACCCAGCAGAAGCTCAGTTGGGAAGTAAAATACAACTCCAGATAAAAATAAAGAAATAAAATGTTACTCCAAAGTTGCATTTCTGAATCAGAGAGGGGTGGTGCTCTATCATGGAGAGTGTGGCAGATACATTTCTGCTTTCAGAGTTGTTTTTCTCATATTTCTCCCTTATCTATTCCTCTACACAACAGTTTCAGGCCCTGGCATGTTGTCCTGAGGGACAGGAATGAATTTGTAGTGGAGGGGATTTGTCATTGAGTAGAAGGCAGAATCTGTTGGGAAGATACTTTCCTCTCTCTTTCATTTCCAAAACAAACAAACAATAAAAAATTCCACTTAATTGAAAAGATAAACCTAAGCATCCTGGGCAGAGGTCATTTTAGACCTGGACAGTTTGCAGATAGTCTTAAAGGCTAATCAATTAATTTATTTTAAAATGAGACTTGTCAGCACTAAGAATTGGTAAATTTCACACAACAATCTGCTTCTGAAATCTCTTACAGACATCAGCACTTGGGCCACACTGGGCCCATATCCCTGTCATAAGGGGATTGGCTCACCCCACACTGGCTAAGACAATGTTCGTTTCATAAGAATCATGGATGGTCTTTGCCTACTCACTTCACTCAGCAATTTACTTCTTTGGCCTTGAGTGCAATTTGACTTGATGATTAATAAAATTGGACCTGAGGAGGAAAGGCTAACTTCTGAGCAGAATTGAAGATAAAGGAGCCTGGGTTCTTGGTGAAACAGGTGCCTTCTCCCTATTCTGTGGAGGTGTCCTGGGGAAGAGGGGAGGACTTTGAAGTCTCTGATGTGCACATCTCAGACCCCACACCACAAAAAATGCCCACATCTATTTCAAGACACCAAAAGAGTGGTAATCCACGATTTAAGGATCCATGGGAGCTAAGACAACAGCCATCTCCATGATTCCAAGCATGGACATAAAGACCCATGACCGGAGGGGTCTCTCTGGAACAAACATGGAACCTTGGCATAACCTTTGACAAGGCTGTGGGGCCTGAACCTCAAATGACCTGAAGCGAATTTTCCCATCAACCTCCGCAAGGCAAACTCTCAGGTTTGGTAATTACACGATTTAAGAAAATAAAAGTCATATGTCTTGCAAACTGTATTTATGAACTTAGAATTGTACCCACCACATTGAAGAAACTGAGAGAAAAGTGTTTCATTTTCTCTAAGTCAGGTATTAATGACTCAACTATTAATGACATCCAAAAGGACTTTTTTTCCTGATAGCTAGATTTACTTACAAATTTATTTAAAACAAAGAAACAAAATTAATTAATTCAAATAAGCAGTTGTTTTTCAAATAGCTAATTGGGAGGTTCATTTAATAGCACCTCTCAGTTTTTGTTGTTTTTCTAGAGACAGGGTTTCACTCTGTCACCCAGGTTGGAGTGCAGTGACCTGATCATAGCTCATTGCAGTCTTGAACTCCTAGGCTCAAATGATCTTCCTGCCTCAGCCTCTGCAGTAGCTGGAACTACAGGTGTGTGCCACCATGCCTGGCTATTTATTTTTTATTTTTGTGGAGACGGGGTCTAATTGTTTTGCTTTGGCTGGCCTCAAGGACTCTTCCTTCCTCAGCCTCCCGAAGTGCTGGGATCATAGGCGAGGGCCACTGCACTGACTTGCACAGTCTTTGGAGCTGAAAGAAATGCCTTATTTTGTTGACAGTATTGTTGGTGCTTTGTTGGTGATGCTTGATTGGATGCCATTGTCTTGTTGGCCTTACAATCACACAGCACCAGAAGCAAGGAAGCTCAGGGGGCTCTTCCTGAGCTCCTGAAGTTGTCAGACTGCCTGACAACTTCGGGAGTGTCTTATATACTTGACAAGATCAGACCTACTGTATTGGATTACACTTAGCAGGTCCCAGTACAGCCTTTGAAACTCCATCTTTTTTTCTGAGAGTGTGACCTATTAAAGTCTCCTGACGGCATAAGTGCATCAGCTGTGTGTATGCACCAAAGTAGATAACATTGCAAATAAGAGTGCTATGCTATCTGGCTTTATCACATTTAGCATCCCTTTTGAAGTTAAAGACAAGATTATCCTGTAAATGCTTGGCAAGCCACAGTTAATCCTCATCTTCATGAGGGAACATGAAAGGACACCCTTAACACTCAATATCAGCTCGTGGTTTTGTGTTATTAATGTGAGGGTTGAATTTGATGCTACAGTGGTGAAACCCATCATGTCACTATTGTAGATGATGCTCCACTAGCCATAACAACAAGGCATTTATTTTTCCATAAAATGTCTGCATTGAATTGGTCTTTTTTATAACAAATCCACTGAAGATTTCAATGTTGTTTCAGCTTTCAGAAACTAGGAACTTGAAACCATGGTTTATGACAATAGATCTTAAACAAACAGAGATAATAATTTTGCTGGTGTGCTTTTTGGTTGTCAGGTGTGTTTCCTGGTGGCTATCTTTGTCGTCGTATAGTAAGCCATAATGTTTCCCTTCCCAAAAGCCTGAGGATATTTTAGTGAATCCATGTTTAGGAAAAACATGGGGCAATTTTGCCTGAGAGACAAAAAAGAACTCATTTTTTATTGGTAGGTCCTTCTGGTCCTGATTATTATGTCAGAATCAGAAGAGACTGAGGCTAAAGATGACTTCTCATATGATTTATAGACCTGGTAGAACTTCACTGTTAATTCCTTAAATCATAAAACAAGTTAGTCTAATTTTAATCAAAAGATTTCTGATTCTTTGAGGTAAAGAGCTTGCATTATTTCAAGTAAATGTGTGTTAAAGACTTTCTTGCTATTTTTAAACTAAGCTTCTAGAAGTATGTACTTAAAATGATTTTAGATATGTGTATGTGTATGTATCTATATACGTAGGTATGTCAAAAGGGAGAAATAGCTTACAACTGAATCATTTAAAATTGTACTTTTTAAATAGCTCTTTTAAATGTACCTGGAATTTACTTTGAAGGTGACTGAGTGATGACATAGAGAAGCCAATGTCATTGAAAGAATAGTTTATTACTTCTAGTACCCAAAAAGAGAAGGCATACCATCCTGTGGGACCACGTGGGCAAGCACCAGGGTTATCAGGAGAAAAGAGTTAGGGGAAGGCGTGAATGAGAGCCCTTAATTCTATAGTGGCAGGACATTGTTAGGTGGAAATACCTCCTATTGGGCAGGAAGCAAAATATAGGTGTTGGGGTTTGTGGCTGGAAGATTTTTAATATGATTTTTCTGCACCTGTGCAAACACAAGATGGTAGGAATGTAAACTACTTTAGCTGTTAATTTGGCCTATGATTTCCAAGATGCCAAATCATCAATTGCAAAATATTAAGAACTATTCTTACAACACTGTAGACTAACACTTATCAACTGAAATGTCTTTGCTAGATACTTACCAAAAACAGTCTTTTAACTCTTTGAAATTATATTTATGAAATATTCTCATCAATTATTTTGTAGTAGGAAACAATAGAAATATATATGCTGGTAGGAAGCAATTTATCTTTTAAATATATTTCATTCTTGATGAAATAACCACAAACCATTCAGCAACACTTAAAAGACTGCTTTTTGTTTGCTTCTGTTAAAGTTGAGAAGAGGCTCTGATAAAATGTGCACTAAAATTGCTGTTTGTCAGCACTGTGCACACAAAAAAAGTGTGTGTGTGTGTGTGTGTTTAATTGGTTCAATTAGTATTCTGTGGTAATCTGCTCATCACATAGAAACAGCATCTAAGCAGAGGGCTTGACATTCAGAATCAATAATGTGCTGAACATTTAAGTGTCACAGCAAATATCAATAGGCCCAAAGTCATTCACGTGCCGAGCAAAGTCTAATTGGCAATGCAACCAGAATGACCAATTTACTTACAAATACTTCCTGCTGGAGCTCTTCTCCTCATTCATATCCAGATGTGGGCATGTCACAGGGTTGGCAAATTCAGGAGCCCACACTGGCTCAGCATGACTGCTCTCTCTCTCTCTGAGTGCAGCAGCTCACCCTACATCACACAGGACTTAAACCCAGGCTGTCGGACTATGAATTGGATACTTTAGGGCCAAGTACACAGGACTTCTCTGTTCTCTAATTTTATGTTTATATTTGAGATGTAATTTTTTAAAAGACTGTAAACAAAGAAAATAATGTTAAAACTAATTGAACATGAAAAATCTAGTAGTCTCTGAACAAAATCCATATTATGACCAAGTTAAATGGAGAAGTGGGCGGTAACATATAGCTACAGGCTGAGTAGACATTGTGAAAAGAACCTTGTAACCCCAGGTAATGGGAAGCAGTGATGTACTGGAAATGGAAGGGGACCAGAATATGGAGACATAAAACCCTGCCACTCATTGTTCCCTTGTTATCTTTAACATTACCACTTACCCTCTCTGAGCTTCAGTTTCCTGTTTGGTAAGAGAAGAAAATATTTCATGTCTTATTTACTGGGTACTGATCAAATGAAACAATTAGAAAATGTAACATATTATTTAGCATTGTTTGTTTCTACCAGCTCATTTGTTTTAAAGTTTAGATTTATACTTCTTAGGCTTTTTTAGAAACAACATAGTTGAATTTAGCCAGACAGCTTGTTATAAATTGAAGAACAACTCTTTTGTATCAACCTCTTATTTTAAGTAGATTGTCTGTATAAATATTATCTTTAAAATAGTTCATTTAAGCACCAGTCTATTACTAACATTGTTGAACAAAAAAATTCCTCATCCTGTAGGTTTCATTTCTCAAAGCACTGCTCAAAATTCAGGTGTCAAAAGGAGTCATGAACATATCACCCAGGTGACAGGCATGTCAGGAGAAAAGTTTGGTGATCCCAGGAGGCCAAGACATGTGAATCAGGCATTCCCCAGCCTAGATCCTGAGTCAATACAAAGCTAGTTCATTAGTACTGGAGGACTGCTGGGGTCATAAGCCAAGAGGATCATTATTAATGTCCATTTATTCAAGACTGCTTTTGTAGTATTCAATAAATACCTCTGTGTATAGAACAAGTTTCAAAAAAAACAAACAGAGAATATAAAGATGATTAAGGGACAGTCCCTTATGAGAAAGTATACAGGAAACAAAACTCTCTGTGAAAAATTCCCCAGGCTTTCCTCAACAAAGTCTTCAACCTAGGCATATCCCACAATAGTACTTTTCTTTCTTTCTGTGTGTAGTGGTTTAAATAGTTTTCCCCAAAAAATTCGTGCCTATGCAGAACTTGTGAATATGACCTTATTTGGAAATAGGGTCCTTGCAAATGTCATCAAGTTAAGATGTGGTCATAATGGACTAGGGTGAGCCCTAAAACAAATATAATGGATGGCCTTGTAAGAAGAGGGCAGTTTGGAAGCAGAGCAACCAAGGAGAAAAAGCCATATGAAGAAAGAAGCTGAGACTGGAATTATGCAGCCATGAGAACAAGCATGCCAATGATTGCTGGCAACCACTGGAAGCTAGGAAGAGAAAATTGTTCTTTCCTAGACCCTTCAGAGGGATCGTGGCTTTGCTGACGTCTTGGTTTCTAGACTCTATAACCTTAAAGAATACATAATTTTCTGTCGTTTTAAGCTACTCAGTTTGTGGTGTTCTGTTATGACAGCCCAAGGAAATTAACACACTAGGGGAATTAAGGCCTGCTATTTCTCTTTGGAGCAAATGTCATTTAGATAGCCAGGGAAATTGATTCAACAGATATCAATCTAGAATAAAATAGGATTGAATGCCAAAAGGATTAGGAAGGAATAGAGAGATCAAGCAGACAAGAAAATTACAGAATTGAATACTTGATTAAAGCTAATTTCTTTGGGTTAATTATACTAAGCTTAATCTAACTCACTTTACTGAGGAAAATCTTGAAGAAACGTCACTCAAACAGCGACAGTATTAGTATCTCCTCTAAGCAGCCTCTTCCCTGAAGCAATCAGTTGCTGCTGCTGACCCTGCCTTGTTTCTGTCTTTGTCTTTCCAGTTTTTCCACCATGGGACCTGCTGGCGTTTCAAAAGCCCATCCCCAATTCCACAGCCGTCCCTGACAAGATAGAAGACAGCACCAGCTCCATCATTTGCTACAACTTACAAAAGAGAAAGAGAGCGGGAATGTCTAATACGTCAAGTATTATGGTAATTACTTTTATATACATAGATTCATCATTCATTCATCCCTCACTCGTATTTGTCCTATTTTTATTAGGGATTTCTTAAGTGCCTGGCATTAAATCAAATTTTCAGGATTCCAAGTTGGACAAGAGAGTAGTGGTCTCTGCCCTCTTTTCCACTTAGGTTCATCTTTTTTTCCCTTATCCTAGGAGTTACAACTTGCTCCATTTGCTGGGTTCCTGTGTGGCCTCTGAGCCTCACCTGACCAAGGATCTAACATTCAGGCACAAACACCTGTCTGAAATTTAAGCCCCATACAGCACCTTTGCAGACCAGTCCCATTTAGATTTGCTTAGTTTCCTGGATTGGGCTTCTTCTCTGACAACTCCCCTTTAGCATTTGTCCTGTTGTCCTTAGGGCCTGATCTCCCCTGTGGCACAAAATCAAGCCTAAAATCTAGCAATGGTTGGGCATCCTTGGCTAGCATTTAGTAGCTTTCCTTTCTTAGAGTAGAGTCTCTTCCTAATATGCTGCTTCCCCCTAAATCATTCACTTTGTCTGCCAAGAAGACTTTAAATATTCATTTGGTATTTACTATGTGCCAGACACCGTTCTAAAGATACGAGGCTAACCATGATAGGTACAGTTTCTTCTGTCATGGAACTTAGTTCTACAGAAAGCAGTAGACCAAGAAAAGAGGGAAAAACCCATAAAATGGACCAAAAAGCCCCAAGTAGTATACAATAAACAAAACAACTGTCAGGACAAAGGCATCCTATTAAAACAAAAACGAAAAGAAGGAGCTGAAAGAAAATAAAAGAAGAGGTTGGGGAAGATCTATCCAAGGAGATGTCATTTAAACTGATGATAACAAAAGGAGTAAGTGAAATTAGCCCATAATTATGGATAGAATTACACAAGTCCAGGCTAATAGTCGGTACAAAGACCCCGTGGCATTGCAAACCATGTTGTATTCCAAGAACCGAGAAAAGACACATAGGTAGGGCATTGCTTGTGAATGAAGAGAGTGATTTTATTAGCTCTCTATTGCTTCTGTCACATAATACCACAAACTTAGTTGCCTAAAACAACACAAGTTACAGTTCTGGAGGTCAGATGTTTGAAATGAGTCTCCCTAGGCTAAAATCAAGGTTGCCAAGGAATCCATGTCCCTGCCTTTTCTGGCCTCTAGAGGCAGCCTGTTTTTGCTTATGGTCCCCCTTTCTGGCAATCGCATCATTCCAACCTCTGCTTGTCATCACCTCTCCTTCCCTGACTCTGACCTTCCCGCCTCCTTCTTCTGAAACCCTGTGATTTCATTCAGCCCACACACATAATTCAAGCTAATCTTATCTCAACATTCTTAACTCACCTCTGCAAAGTTCTCTTTGCCAGGTAAGGTAATATATTTACAGGTTTGAGGAATTAGAATGTCTACATTTGGTGGGGAAGTGGGGGACATTATTCTGTCGACCTCAGTGACATAAAGCAATATTGGAGATATGTAAAAGTTCAAGGCAGAATACTTAAGTCATGGTAAATAATTTGGATTTCATGAAAATGTGAAACTATGAAAGGTTTTAAGAACATAAGTTGTTTTCTAACATATGTTTTTTAAAAGATGATTTATACAACTATGTGGAGAAAAGATTCAAGATGGGAAAGTGGGCTAACTGGAATCAAAGAGAAAGAAATTTATCCCTGTAAATTGGATAAGAGATGGCAAGTGTCTAGACTAAAATGGTGACAGTGGAGATGAAGAGTAATAGGAAAATTCAATTAAATCAACTGAACTTAATAGTAGAATCTATATGAGCAGAGTGAAGAAAAATTCAAGAATCAAGTATAAATCTCAGGGGTTTTGTATTTTATTTTATTTATTTATTTATTTTGTTTTGAGATAGAGTCTCACTCTGTCACCCAGGTTGGAGTGCAGTGAGCGATCTTGGCTCACTGCAACCTCCGCCTCCAGGGTTCAAGCCATTCTCCTGCCTCAGCTTCCTGAGTAGCTTGGACTATAGGCACATGCCACCACACCCAGCTAATTTTTGGATTTTTAATAGAGACGGGGGTTTGCCATGTTGGCGACACTGCTCTCGTACTCCTGATCTCAGGTGACTTGCCCGCCTCAGCCTCCCAAGGTGCTGGGATTACAGGCTTGAACCACCACGCCTGGCCAATCTCTGGTTTTTAAATATGTATTTTACAATGGGGAGAGGAGGAGAAGGGAAGGTACAGGAGGGGAGGGAAGGGAAGGAAGAAGAAGAGAAAGAACTCTGAACTCCCAGGCACCAATTTTTGGCCTCTGACCATCACAGATTCAGCTGCTGTCTCTACGCTGGGCCTCTGATTGTCATCTTTACACTTGAAATGATTCTTGCAATCCTTCTGAATTACATTCTCACCCTCCTGGGATATGATAGAAAGCATTGTTTACCCATTTACACTCTAACTCTAGTTTTTATTTATCTGTTCTCTATCGTCACTGTTAATAATTCCCACTCTTCATTTAATATAATTTTTTTTATGTTCCTCAGCTAATGACTTCCAAATGAAGCTACATCCTATCTAATGTTCAACTATTAAAATAATAGTGTCTTCCTAAGAGAAAAGCCCCAGGTTTCCATATAGTCCCAGGACTACTGAAGGCCCTTCAGGAAAAGGAAAATATGTCAATCCTAGAACCCAATAAAATCAGAAGAGACTTTGAAAAATCCAGTCTCATATCCTTTACTTCATATGTGGGGAAACCAAAGCTTCAAACTCCATTCACTGACAGATGCAGGGCAGGTACAAAAAACTCAGACAACAAAAGCCTTCACATAACAAGGACGCCTTTTCCTGAACCATGTTATTTCTAGACAGATAAAAATAATAATCTGATGCCAACATGTTCTTGCCTCCGTAGACACAATAATGATGAGATATATTATGGAATCTCAGTAGCTTTTCTGTACTCTGTGATACTTAAAACAAACAAAATAAAATCTTTTCCACAGTTGACTAAGCCTTCAGATATCTCTTTATGTGAAGAAAAGAATTGGGGAGAATTATGCTGCCCTAACTAGAAGAAAAAGCCATAAATTGTCTCCATCATGTTATGCTAATGAAAGACGTCCAGTCAGCAACCCTAAAGACTGAAATCGTTCTTTTCCAGAGAAGGGCAAAACTCAGCCTCAATGAGTATTTGGAAGGTGGACCGGGCAACGCTAATTCAATTTCCATGACCAATTCAATCTCTGACCCTCTTTCTCAAGTCCCTGCAGTTCCTGATGATCATCAATTGTGAAGGTCTTTTTGGCTACGCTAGGATCTTAACTAAGACCAATAACTCATTTCATAAGTCACCGAACAGTTGACAAAGGATAATGACTTTCAGTCAATCTTAAGCTGGGGATAGATTCCAACCAAAGACATAAAGGTGAAAGTCCTCTACCCAGTGTCCATTATGCAGCTCCAAGGTAGTTAATTTATGCTTAATGCAATTGTATATTTGAAAGCTGAAAAGACCCAAGTGATAATTAATCTTCAAGAATGCATTTAGCTGTGACTTATCTTGCTGAAAGCTTTTCCCACAATGTACTTTGGAAAGTGGCACTTGCAAACTCCTTCACATTAAATAGGTGTGACTATGTGTCCAGAGGTTAGCCAAGCACAGTGTGTTTTTGTAGAACTCTTTGCAGCAGCAGAGTAAAACTGAATTCGAGTTGTAGATACATGATAATACTAGAGTTTTGGTGGTTGATTTTGTGTGCTGAAGGGAAGTTCTATGGTAAGTGATAGAATTTTTTTTATATCACTCAGTGTTTTCCAATTGGTAATAAACATACTCATTAAACATATTGAAATCTTTTAACAAGAGCATTTGACTATCAATGGATTATTATTTAACTATCATGGATAAACACTGAGATTCTCAGCAGGTGTAAAGATCTCTGTTTGCATAATATGAAAGTAATCATAGAATTGTTGTAGCTAGTGGAGACATTAAAATTCTCTGACCCAAGCCTCTTATTTTGCAAGTGAGAGAACTGAAGCCCAGAGTGCTTGCATAACTCACTGATGCTCAGACAACTTATACAGTTTAACCTAAATTTTTGATTAGTGTCCAAGGTAGCTTTGACTTTATCATCCTTTCTCACCCACATCACATTCTGTTGGAATAAAGCAGAGAATAACACTAACAAATCAAATAAGTAATATAAAAATATAGAACTTTTAAAATAAGTTTATCTATGCATTCTTTGCTTGTAAAATATATTTTGTTCCTGACATAAAAGACGCCTTCTCCCAGGAAAACTGGCAAGTCCAGTGGGCTGTTTGTTTATTGATTATTAACCATGTGCTGGACAGTACCCAAGGTAATTTAAGCGAGAACCCCAAAATGCACAAGGCACTCTTCCTTCCTTGGTAGAGCTTAGAACCAAACTGGAGATAATAAGAACATCAACAATAAAATCAATACTTGGAAAGTAACTTAAGGTTGGGGGAAGATAGCTGTGTCAGAGGAGATATTTGGCAAGAACGAAAATTGCTGTGGTTTTGCCATTTAGAACTCAGGTAAATGGAGGAAACGAAATACTAAAAACTGGAAAAACAAAATCAGCAAAGAAATAAACTAGAAACTACAGTCATAGTACAAGAGGGATTCAAACAACCTGGGGGAAATACAGATCCACTTTGCTTTGGGATGGAGTGTAGAATTCTTGGCTAAGTCTTCTTGGTTTTAGAACTTTGTTCATTGCCACTCTTTCCACTCAAAAACAATGTTTGAAAAATTGCTTTTTGATGTTATAATTTGCATTTATCACTTTGACTTTGCTACTTCTTTCTGCTCTCAAAAATATTTTTTCATAGCCTTAACTTGGAAATTGCATTTATTCATATGCTATAAGCCAGAAATGATGGGATGTGGAGAGATACTGGAATAAAATGATGAATAAAATGAAGGTGATCCAAACTTTTTACAGTCTATGGGAAGGCATGGAACCAATTACAATGAAGTGTGACAATATCTTTGTATAATAAAGGCAGCACAGAATGGCATGGAAACACATGGTATGGGCACCTAGTCCAAGCTGAGCTATCCATAAAAAGTTCTCAGAGAAAGGGGAAGTTGTTTGATACATAAAATAGGGGTAGGAGGGAGGCTAAAATAAGAGAGCTAACAAGGAGGCTTGGGGCAAAAACTTTCAGGCAGAGGGATCAGCAGGTGTAAGGCCCCAGAGCAAAGAGGGAACAACAGAAGTTTTAACTATAGTCATGCTTTGTTTAACAGCAGGGATTACTTCCCCCCAAAAAATGAGTCACTAGATTATTTCATCATTGTGCTAACATCATAGTGTGTACTTACACAAACCTGGATGGTATAGCCTGTTACATACCTAGGCTATATGGTACAGCCTACTGCTCCTAGGCTACTGACCTGTACAATATGTTACTGTACTGAATAGTACAGGCAACTGTAATACAATGGTAAGTATTTGTATATCTAAACATACCTAAACACAGAAAAAGTACAGTAAAAATACACTATAGAAGACAATTTTTAAAAAAGATGCATCTGTATAGGGCACTTACTATAAATGGAAATGGCAGGATTGGAAGTTGCTTTTTGTGAGTCAGTGTGTGAGTGGTGAGTGAATGTGAAGGCCTAGAACATTACCGGACACACTGTATACTTTATAAACACTGTACACTTAAGCCAAATTTATTTTTAAAATTTCTTTCTTCAGTACTAAATTAACCTCAGCTTACTGTAACTTTTTCACTTTGTAAACATTTTAATTTTTTAACTCTGACTCTTTTGTTACAATACTTGACTTAAAACACAAACATATGGCACAGCTGTCCAAAAATACTTTCTTCCTTTATATTCTTATTCTATAAGGTTTTTCCTATTTATAAAACATATTTTTACTTTTTAAACATTTTTATTAAAAACTAAGGCAAAAACACACACCATAGCCCAGGCCTATATAAGGTCAAGATCATTAATATCACTATCTTCTACCTCCACATCTTGTCCCACGGAAAGATTTTCAGAGGTAGTAACATGCATGGAGATTTCATGTCCTATAATAATGCCTTTTTCTGGAATACCTCCTGAAGGAATTGCTGGAGGCAGCTTTACATTTAACACTTTTTTTTTTATAAGTAGAAGAAGTACACTTTAAAATTACAATAAAAAGTATAAGCCAGTAACATAGTTGTTTATGTATGTTATCAATTATTAGGTGCTGTACCTAATTGTATATGTTAGACTTTTATGCAACTGGCATCACAGTAGGTTTATTCACACCAGCATCACCACAAACATGTTAATGATGTCTTGTACTATGACATGACAATGATGATGTCATTAGACAATAGGAATTTGTCAACTCCATTATAACATTATGGGACCATCTTTGTATACGTGGGCCGTAATTGACCAAAATGTCATTAATGCTACACATAAGTGTACTGGATAAAGTATGGGAAGTTGGGTCACAGCTGATAAAGGATTAGGCAGGAGGCAATCATGTGGAAACTTAAAAACTGAGATATAGGATTATATTTTATCCATGGGATAAAAAAAATTAAGTTACCTTGACTAGGTTCTCAGGTCAGCATTCTTACAAGGCTTGCACCAATTTTGTTACTATAACCCATAAAAAGATGGTGTTTCACATAGGACTATGTCCTGTAGAGTTTTAAAAGCCAAGTAATGGATCTTTATCCTGCAGGCAATGAAGGGGAGAAATTCATTAAATATTTGTTAAAAGAAATGTAACATGACAATGATGTTTTAATGCATATAATAGCAATGCTAAAAAATAATGGCAGGAAAAAAGCAGAGCAAAAGTGGAAAAAAAATTACATGATGAAAACAATGTCAATTAGTATAGCAATTGATATGATGTAAATTGAGTGCACTTTGAGGGCAGTAGCCCCGTAAAGATTGGTAACTGCTATAGTCTGAATGTTTGTTTCCCTCCAAAATTCATGCTGAAACTTAATCCTCAGTGTGAAGGTATTAAGAGGTGAGACCTTTAGGAGGTTATCAGGTCATGAGGTCTCTGCCTTCAGGAATGGGATTAGTACTTTCATAAAAGGTCTTGAGAGCCAGACGCGGTAGCTCTTACCTGTAATCCCAGCACTTTGGGAAGCCGAGGTGGGAGGATAATGAGGTCAAGAGATCGAGACCATCCTGGTCAACATGGTGAAATCCCGTCTCTACTAAAATACAAAAAATTATCCGGGTGTAGTGGCACATGTCTGTCGTCCCAGCTACTCAGGAGGCTGAGGCAGGAGAATTGCTTGAACCTGGGATGTGGAGGTTGCAGTGAGCCGAGATCACGCCACTGCACTCCAGCCCGGAGACAGAGCAAGACTCTGTCAAAAAAAAAAAAAAAAAAAAAAAGAAAGGCCTCGAGGGAGCCTGTTTGGCTCCTCTTTGCCTTTCCACCGTGGTAGGACACAGTACTTGTCTCTTCTTCTGTGTGAGAATGCAGTAAGAAAGTGCCATCTTGGAAGCAGAGTAGTTCTCACCAGACATTGAATCTGTTGGCGCCTTGCTCTTGGACTTCCCAGTGTTCAGAACTGTAAGAAATAAATGTCTGTTATTTCTTAATTATCCAGTCTAAGGTTTTGTATTATGACAGCCCAAACTAAGACAATAGTGTACTTATGAAATTCCCTTTCTCTAATTCCAATTAAACCTACAACATAATCATTTTTGACCATTTAAGATAGATTAAGTTTAATAATTTTGACTTTGTCACATCTGTCTAGCAATTTTGGAGAACAATGTGTACAAAATCCATAATTTGATATTGTATAAAATTAGTCAAATATATAAAGGTAATTGCAATTTTGAAATACATAGATTCTTTAGAGAAGAATGATTAATCATAACGTATAAGTAGGCAAATTTAAAGAGCACCTGCTGGAATACAAAATCTTATCTCTAGTCAATATTAGCCATTTTAATTAACTTAACTCTGTTCTTCCTTTGGCAAAAGAATGCCTGATTGCAGCTCCATGAAAAACAGCACAGATTTGTTGCCACTCACATTTCTTACTCTAACTCTTCCTTGAAACATTAACTCCTGCAATTAAGATTGCAGGCATCAATATCGTGGGTAAAGGATATTAGCTACTCCAGGTGTGTCAAAAGATGCAAACAGACCAGATGTTCTATTCTAAGTCCTGTTTTTATTTAAGGCTGGTGGCTTTCACAGGTAAAATTACGGTGGCCTGAGGCTGTTGTATTTTTTTTACTCACTTCATAGTCCAATTAAAGAATTTTTCAGAATTATTCAACTCATTTTTTTTTTGAGATGGAGTCTCACTCTGTCACCAGGCTGAAGTGCACGATCTCGGCTCACTGCAACCTCTGCTTCCCAGGTTCAAGCCATTCTCCTGCCTCAGCCTCCTGAGTAGCTGGGACTACAGGTGTGCACCACCTTACTCCGCTAATTTTTGTATTTTTAGTAGAGATGGGGTTTTACCATGTTGACCAGGATGGTCTTGATCTCTTGACCTCATGATCTCCCTGCTTCAGCCTCCCAAAGTGCTGGGATTACAGGCTGTTCAACTCTTTCTTAGTCTTGCCAACTGAACTAACTCCACTAGGGGCCATGTATCAAAAGTTGACACTCTAACTTGACATACTATTTGGATAGAAAATGAGTGGAGCAAGGAAGATACTGGCAACATTGTTGGGAAATGATATGAGAAGAAAGGGAATCTATACTGACACTCAAAATTCTTTCTGAGGAAGGGAGGCTGTGACCACTTACATGGTAATTATGTTCTCACTCAGAACCACGTTCATCTTCCAGTCTTCTCCTTCTACCCTCTAAGTCTCACTCTCTCCCTCCCTCCTTTCTTTCACCATTCACTCTCTCTAATACCTGCCTGCTGGTTTTCATACATAGCCACAGCCCCAAATTTGTGACACAGCATTGCCACTTTCTTGGTGGTGATTCCCACCTACAGCTCTTAGTCATTTTATTCTCTTTCTAACTTGTTTTCTAGTTGAGTATTGCCCTAGGAATTCTTCTTCATGCAAATGTTTAGATTGCTCATTTAATCAGTATAGCAGTCTGACAACTCACAGCAGTTTGCAAATTCGGATTCTGAGATTCAAAGTAATTTATAATCCAATGTAGCATGTATCTTGGTGTGTTAAGAAATAATATAACATGGCAAGACCATTTTAAAAGAATCAAATGATAATTTAGGCATAATAATGTAGATTTTTTTCTGTTGTCATTGGCATTCCTGACATTTATAGTCTTCTTGCAAAGGATCAAAGAATGCGAGAGTACTTCACCACTTTGGCCTAAAGATTTATTTGACAAAAACATGTGATTTTAAATCACTGCCATGTTCTCCTCAGATGAGTAGTGTTTGCCTTCTTTGCACTTTGTGTTTAGTGTTTCATTTCGGTACTAAAGTTTCCATGCTTAAATTCATCTCTAGATAAAATGTGTGTGCAGTTGGAGGGGAAATGTTTAAACAATAAGCATTCTAGTAGTTTCATGGTCTGATAGCCATGTGCAGTTGTTAAGATTGCAGGAGGCAAACTCGAGAATCATTTCCCAAACTCAACAGTCTGAGATATTATTTTGTTTACTTAGCTAATGCTGTTATTGATCAACTTCTCTAAACTCAGTGCAAGGTTTTATTTGATATTGGAAAACCTGACCATCAACCACATGAAGTTAAAATCTGCATTCTTGTTAAAGGGAGGACATACACCCTCAGAGTAGCTAGTTAGAGGAAGGGGAATTGAGCAGGGGGAGATCTTTCCTGAAAGTGAGAGGGCTTAATGTATGCCCAAGAACCACAGAAAGAGCTCCAAAATGGTGGCACAGCTCCAAAACACCACAATAGCTATGTGAAAGATTTAAATTTTTGTTGTTGCTGCCATGAACACTATATTTCCCAAAATATTTTGTTTTTTGTTTTTTGTTTTTTTTGAGACGGAGTCTCGCTCTGTCGCCCAGGCCGGAGTGCAGTGGCCGGATCTCAGCTCACTGCAAGCTCCGCCTCCTGGGTTTACGCCATTCTCCTGCCTCAGCCTCCCGAGTAGCTGGGACTACAGGTGCCCGCCACCTCGCCCGGCTAGTTTTTTGTATTTTTTTTAGTAGAGACGGGGTTTCACCGTGTTAGCCAGGATGGTCTCGATCTCCTGACCTCGTGATCCGCCCGTCTCGGCCTCCCAAAGTGCCGGGATTCCAGGCTTGAGCCACCGCGCCCGGCCAATATTTTGTATATGTAGACATTTCATGGAATGGCTTTAATGGATAGCCACATCAGGAGATTGAGCTCGACGTTGAGCATGAGCACAAAGCCTAAGAAGGAGATACACCAAGAGATGGGCATTATAACGCTGTTCCAGCTTGGCTGGAGGGGAGACACCAGGCCAGAGATTCTTAGGAAATTGCAAAACCCTGGAATTTTTGGAAATTACAAGACCTTGAAATGTTCCCAAAGTCTTAGAAAAGACATGAGGCATCTCATAGAATGGAGGGTAGGGAGTGGGTTAACTGAGCTTGTTGTTTTTTATTCTCATTAGGTACGATGACCTCTGTTAATATTTAAGTTATATTCCATTTTTGTGTTTATTCCCAATGATGTTTTAGGTTAAAAAAATGTACAGACTGTCACAGGATGAGTTTTCTCCTTTCTGTTTATTTTTCTGTTCATGTTTACTTGAATCTATCTATGATTGTTTAAAAATGTGTCAGTGCTATTTATTTGAATAATTCTCCTGGATATTCAAAACTCGTCAATCATTCCATTATTCTTATTTATTTTTTTTCTGCTCCCCTGCTCCTTCTTTCCACACTGCTTGTCTTATCCAAAGCATACAGCTTGGCAGTGCTCTTTACTGAAGTCCCAATTGACAATAAGTACATACAATTAGCCACTTATTTGCAGATTTAATTCTACCCAGTGGAATTAAAGTTGGTAAATTTCCTTATGTTCAAAATTTTAAAAAAATATTTTTAAGTTCTTTTATATTGTGAGAAGTTATTAGATCACTTTAAACCTGCATATTATAAAATGGCTTAACCATCATAGACAGTATTTCCAAGGCACAGGCAGGGTTCCATTAAACTTGTGAACCTAGACAATCTTTAAAAAAATAGATCACACTTTCCCAAAGTGAACCTGACTTTGAATACTGACTTTGACATCAAGTGGACCACAGAAACACAGACTGATGAAGCTGGCAGGAAACTAAGAGATCATGTAATCCAATTTTTAGATAAAGATATTGAGTGGTTAAAACACTTGTCTCAAACTACACAATTAATGAAATAGTTTAGACCAGAAACTGTGTTCTCTGACTTGCAACAAAGGAAGTGAACAGGGTTTAGTAGAATCACTGGAGTTTTTGGAAGAACTTTATCTATTGTCCTCCTTATTATGGTCCTATGATATAAGTTATATTAACCAACAGGCATTAGGTGGGCACTTAGAGTTCAAGTTCCAATAAAAGCACTCTGGTACATTTTTAAAATTATTCCAAAAGAGTTCCCAAAATGAGTATATTATTTAAACTTGCTTACAACTTCCCATGATTGTTACTTTAAAAGAGAGACTAATACCTTTTGGAAACATTAATTATTGTATATTTAATAAAATTAGTAACATAAACCTACAGTGATAGCTCATGAGATAGCATACACTCAAACCATATCCTTAGACCATCTTGTTAAATGGGCCCTCCAAGTGAAGGAAAATGTTACTTGCATCTTAAGCAGTGCTGTGACATGTTATTGTTCTTGGAGTAAATTGTTAATCTACAAGATGCTAGCCTATATGAAGCCAATGCAAAGTCAAGTAAACACTTGTTAAGTCCCAAGTTAGTGGGTCTTGTTCCACACAACAGTTTCTGACACAGAGCCCTAGAATGAGAAGAATCTGAGAATGCGGCATGCAAGGATATCATTCATGGAACTGATCATATTGCACTGAACATATTGGAAGCCCTTCATTGATGCAGATTATGCAAAAGAAGAAAATAAATTATACACACACACACACACACACACACACATACACACGGAAATTTGTTTGAATAGGCAATTTACCTAAGACCAAAAAGCAGAAAGATCCAATCCTTCCATAGTACTATATAATTTTATTTGTCCTGGTTACTATTTTTCCCACTGTCAGATTCGTTGATCTGTATCATGGGTTCCCTTTGCTTCAGTCCTTTGCTTGTTTTGAGCTGTCTATGGTGCTTACCTCCAACCTTGAAATAAATTTTCTGGACTAATAGAATCTGCAGTTTCATAATGATGTGGAGTCTCTCGTATAAACCAGGTACTTCTCTTCTATCTTGCCACTATCTCTGTACAGACCTAAAGTTAAATGAGACAATCCTCTCTTCCGTTCTCCTCCACAATGCTGTCCCATGTCTCACCCTCCCAAGACTCTTTCTCAGCCCAGTTTCTCTGTCACAGCTTCTGATTAAGTACATAATCAAACAGAAGTTACTGTCATGAGGAGAAGTGTTTGGTACAGTGAAAGAATATTGAGCTGGGTGTTAGAAAGTCTGGTTTCCAATATCGGTCTAATGCTGAGACATATGACCTTTACCAAGTCATGTGAAATCTTAGAAATCCATTTTCTCATTTATGAAAATTAAGATAATGTCATATTCTTTATATTATCCCCAGAAGATGATCACAAGACTTACATGAGATAATAATGCTAAACATCCATGGAAAATAATTGTAATAATCCATATTTGAAATATATTTCATGTTTTAGTCAAAATAATCAATAATTATGCTCTTTCTTCGAGTTTTCTTAATTCTATCAGATGGAAGATGAAGTTTTAATGTAATCTTAGAGCAAACTATTTATTCACCTAGTAAATAAATGAATACCAAAAGAAACATGATGCCCCGAGAACTTAGATGTTTAGAGTTAAACTTAGAAGTTAGACATGTTGGGACCAGGAAACATAATAATTAGAAAATAAGAGAAAATCAGGTATTACACACTGCTTTCTCTTCTTTTCCAGGAAAATGGCGTTTCATCTTGTAGGAAAATAGCCACTGTGTGGGTGTGAGGAGAAGCAGCCTTTTATACTGAAAACAAAAATAAAATTGAAAGAGAGGTAAAAAATAATATCATAGCATTAAGAAGAAACACAGGAAGGAAAGACAGAAGATAAAAAGGAAGGAAAGAGGGAAAGAGGAAGGAAGGAGGGTAGAGAGGAAGAAAGGGAAATGAAAGGGTGAGTGGCACAAAAGAATAAAAAAAGGAAGAGGAGCGAGAAAAGGTGAAGGAAAAGGAGAAAATGAGGGAAGGAGAAAAAAATAAGCTATGCATTAATAAATTGAGTCACTGAAGTCACTCAACTTTTCTAGACTTGATTTCTTTAACAAATAAAAGGACTTGGACTAGAAGATAGCTAAGATCTTTTCAACATTTGGAGGAAGTTCTTCCATTTTAATTCTCTTTTTGAACTCCATGGAACCATGAGCTACTCACTTTGTGAAAGCAAAAGCTAAAAAAAACACTGTTATGAAACCTCACTCTGCAATATATTTTGTGACAAAGAAAAGAAATAGACAGCCAAGGATACTTCTGCTATACAGTAGGGTTATATACAGAACACTTTTTGACCTTATTAAAAATTATCAAGTCTTTCAACACAAGGCTAATGTGTTGAATGTGGCTGTTGAAGTTGTCTGTTTACCATTAAACTAAATAGAACACCATTTCATGCCTGACTTCCTTCAGCTATATGAAGATTGCTGTGGCATGTTAGAAAAGGTAGTGGGAACTCAAAGAAACAAGAAGTTCCTCTTTGTGATGGTTGACAGTCTCCTCTGATTTAAAATTCTTTTACAAAGAGCACCGATCCCCGACTCCTGGAAGCAGCACATTTTCACAGATGACACTGCCTACTTGGGTGATAGCACAATTGTTTGTCTTCCTCAGAATAAAAAGGATAGGAATAAAATGAACTGGTAACGCAGAGCTTCACAGATAATAAACATAGTGATAATACACTGGCCTTGGGAAGCAGGCAGATTAATGAACAACTCTTGATTTCACAAGGCCAGTTTGACCCAAAGCAAAACTGAAAATCAGGTAGGACAAAAATTCCTTCTGACACTCCAAGGTTTCACTTTGAATCTCTCTTTCCTCAACTTTTCCTCCCCTTTCTTTACTCCTTTTTGTTTCTTAGAATCCAATAGTATCTTACCCTGGTTTCTTCTGTCTTACTCTGATTTCTTTTATCATGAAGTTTACAACTCATTAAGACTGAAGTGTTAAGAACATACTATGTGGTCTCTCCTGAGATTATCTGATTGCTAAACAGAATACCAGCAAGAGCAATGGGGTAAATGCAACATGACATAATAAATGTACATAGGACTAGAATCCAGGAGTTCTGCCTTAGCTTCGTGGACAGGTAGCTGTATGGCCCTGGGCAATTCACTCCTCTGAGCCGTAGTTTTTTCAAATGAAATATGATCTAGAATACTTTATAATTCAGAAATCAGTTCTTTAGGGCAGAGTTTCAGGACTCAATGGAAGAACACATGGGAACATTTGGAAAAACTTGAGCAAGTCTCATTTCATTTCTACTATCATGACACAGGCCTTTATATTCTCTCACAGATGAGGTGGGTTGAGTGAAAGCAAATATAAGCATTATCACTTACTTGCAAATATAGGATAATCCTTTTTATAACATCAGCCTAAAGGTGACTCATGACTTAGCAACATCGCTATGTGGTTGATGCACGGGCCACCTTTATCTCCCTCAGGAACAACCTCTATCACTGACTGAAAATAGTGAAAGTGCCCACTCTTCTTTCATTTTCTCTTGGCAGTGCCAGTAAATCACTTTAAGCATGATTCCTGCTGAGCTCACCTACACCTGACAAAGTAATAGGACAATATAATACAGTGAGTCCATTGTTGGTGTCCTACAAATTAAACAAAATATGATAAGTTTATTTTACAAGTTCATTTAAATAAGGCCAATGAACTCCTCTTTATCTCTTGAGAGAGGCTAATCTCAGGATAAATGGCTGGCAGGAGTAAGAGAGCATTCCCAGCGAGTATCTCAGCAATTGGAATAGTCAGAGTATTGCATGAGAGGGGATAGTCTGTGAGAAAAGATGAAACTAGATAGGGGAAATGGTGCACAGTGACACAGAAAAAGACTTTTTCCACTGCCAAAGGGAATTTCATACCAAGGCTGTGGCTGATATTTGGGAAGACATAGGGGACTTTTATACTTGAAACTCCTTAATATTCAGTGACCTTTAGAAGCAGATCTGACAACTAGTGCCCATGAGCAGGGCTGATACTATTGGTTGTACAGTGTATGCATGGTACACAGGTACTCAGTCAAGGAGGAGGTAGATAAGACTTTAAATCTAGTCAATACTGTACTCACCAAGCTCTGCATCTCGGTATAAGTTTGTATCTGCCCTGGGGATGGAGGATCATGTACCTCTCTAATTGCACAAAGATGCCCTGTAAGTTAACAGGAGCCCTGCCCCTCAGAATCACTCAGGAAGCTTGTTTGTCAGGTAGACTGGTTTATTCCGTGTCTATCTTAGACACCTACAGGAATCCTCTGCCTATCCATGGTTTTTGTTCCCACGGTTTCAGTTACTTGTGGTCAGCTGCAGTTTATAAATATTAATGAAAAATTCCATAAACAAACACTTCCTAAGTTTTGAATTGTGGATCATTTTGAGTAGTGTGATGAAATCACACAATGTCCTTCTCCTTTCCACTCCATCCTGCCCGAGATGAGGATTGTCTTTGCCCAGCATGTCCATGCTGTCTATGCTATCTGCCCATTAGTCACTTAGTAGCTGTCTCATTTATCAGATTAACAGTGCAGGTATCTCAGTGTTTGTATTTAAGTAACCCTCATTTTACTTAATAATGGCTCCAAAGCACAAGAGTAGTGATGCTAGCAATTCAGATATGCCGAAGAGAAGTTGCTAAGTGCTTTCTTTACATGAAAAGGTGAAAGTTCTCAACTTAATAAGGAAAGAAAAAACATAAATGCTGAGGTTGCCAAGATCCACGTAAGAACAAATCTACTATCCATGAAATTGTGAAGAAACGAAAAATAAGTTAATATGTAGTATATGTTGTCTCAGTACTATTCATAGTTTCATGCATCCACTGAGGGTCTTAGAATGTACTACCTGTGGACAAGGCGAAACCTTGTTCACAGGGAGTACTCCAGCTTAGACTTACTGAGTTAGACTCTTCAGAAATGTGGTCCATGTGATTATTATTTGAAGAGCTATGCAAATTACTCCACGAGGCAGCCAATTTTGTCAACTACTGACTCACAGCATCAACCGATATATTTTCTCAACACCGCTATTTCCCTAATACACAGTCATAAAGGTAAATAATATCTCTCCATCTCTATCTGTATCCCTATTATCTCTATATCCATCTACCTTCTACTTCCAAGAACCCAGGACATTACTATCTGCCAAGAACCAAAGACACAAAATTAGGTTACTCTAGAAAATATGCTCCTTTGTTGAGAATAATAAAAGTATCAGGATTGTTTTTCTCTTCATAGCTCTTCTGCCTTCTCCTCATGCTTCTTTCAGAGTGGTGCAATAGTATTAGATCTGCATTCTCTTTGAGAGGCACATCGTACCATAAAGGGCTTAGCATGAGAGAAGAACCTGGGGAAAAACCATCATGGCTGGATGCTTTATTCTGTCTCTCATCCTGACTTTAAAGAAACAAGTAGAAGAAGTTCCTGAGGTTTTAGCTCTTTAAAGAGATCCTCAAGACAGGAAAGTCCAAAAGGAATGCAGAACATTGTTGGAATGAAAAATTGTGCATCTACAGGTAATAAGTCCTCAGGAAACCAATTATGCCAACAGGAGACTATAGTGAACAGATCTGACTGAGTCTGCAAAATGAAAGTCTAATGATCTTGTAAATCCTTACTTAATACACTTCTTGTTTCCAAATACTCATTAGCACAATTTCCCATGTCAAAAACTTCCTACGGATCAGTATAGAGTTAAATAAATCATTGTAGATCGTTGTGCTTTTCAAAATTTCCAGACACAAATGGTCACACTATTAAAATACTTATATACTTTTTAAAATGTCAAATAACTCAACATGAATCATTTCATTGTTCTCTTTGGCTTCATCTATCATGTCCATATAAAGGATTCCCAAACATGTCATCTTAGACTTCCCTCTCTCATGGATTACAGTCTTATATGTCTTCTTACAGAAGAAGTGTACATTCTTATCTATGTGTCTTATGTGTCTTGAACTCAGCATATATAAAAGCTGAATTCATCATCTTCACTATCAAAATATTTCCAAGTTCATATTCTCTGGCTGTGAGACAACATGTTTTCTTGTTACTCCTCCCAAAATCCCAGTTAAATTTTACTGTTTTTTCTCTTTATCCTTTCTACATCTAATCAGGACTCAAGACATGTCCTCTATCATAGTATTTCCTAAATCCATTTCTTTACTTCAATTCTCAGTACAAGTGCCTCTATCCAATTTTTGATAACCTCAAGCTCAGACTCTGATAACTATTCCTAATATGTTTTCTTGTTTTCAGACTCTCAATGATCTAATGTATTTTAGACAGCAATAGGTAATTAGTATTATTAAAGCAGACCCTTCTACTGTAACAAACAACAACAATTATTGGAAACTTTCGAAGTTCTCTATGAAGTTGATTCTAAAGGAGTTGGAACTACCTTTCCAACTTTACCCTACACAAAAATTTTCACATTACTTAAAATTTTCCAAACATGAGTAACATTTTTCTACCACTACTCTTTCATTGCTTTCACTCATTGACCTGCCCTTTCTGTATCTCTATTCTCTATTGAAGTCCTTTTTATCTTTTAATACCAAACTTCATCCTTTCTCTACTGTACTTTTCTTCATCATCTCAACCAGAATGGGCCTTCTCTGGCCTCTGCACTTAGTTCTTATCTTACCAATTGCATGTATGCATTGCTTTGAAATGCAGATATTTACGTATATTACATCTTTCTTACAGGGTTTTTCAGATCAGCATAAATGGCATTTCCCAAAAAGTAGAACTAACTAGAAATAGAATTGGCCCCTAAAGGAGGAAAGGAGTTACTGATCACTGGAGTTATTCACAAACAGAAGCAGAGGCTATAAGTGCTTATGATACAAATATTAATGAGGCCATTTAAGAATCATATAAAGGTGAGACTAGATTATCTACAATAAAAGACATTATACATTGATGTTAATGGTATATTTTGCTGATATAAGAAGTAAAAAGAGTTCATGTATTTTAAAATGTATACTGAATATCAATTACACATAAGAGATTATGCTAGGCACTATAGGTGAGTAGATAAAAACATAGATATTTTCATTTGCTTTTCCTTTTGTAGAAAAGGCAGGACTCCAGTAATATGGTAGACTAGAGACTTGCACTGATCCTGCCGCTGACACAATAAGAATCCTGGACTATAACTACAAATACAAATACATACACAGTTTCTAAAATTCATCCAAATGTCACAAAAGTGTAAGATATTCTTATGCAAAAAGTGGAAAAAAAAACAAAAAACAGAGTAAAATAAGAACTCAAAGAATTAAAAAGGGAACTTGAAGTCGGCTTTTGCCATTTGCCAATTTGCTGAACTTTAGATCCTATAGACGGCTCTTACAGACCGAACAGAAAACAACAACAGTAAGTCCCGAATCTACCCTAGTTTAGAGTCTAAAAGGAGGTGCCCACACAACTATATCCTCACTGTAAGTTGGTATGGTAACCAAACCCTTTTCCCATCCACCTTGAGGGTCATAAAAGTAAATGCTTCTCAGCATTGATGAAGAGTAGAATGGAAAAAATATTTACTGAAAGCAGGACATGCAAGTCAGCCCTTACATAGATTTATATCCCAAATTCATACCATTCATGAACCATAAATACCTCAGGCAAAAAACTTAACTCTGAGTGTCACTAGGCTGGTGGTACCTTCAGATATCCAATAAAAGCAAAAGCAAATCTTCTCTGGAAGAAACAATCTTCGTCTAAGGCCTCAAGTAATTTCCTCCAAGAAATATTTCAAAGACAAAAATACATTTTTTAAATACACAGGATACCATGAGCAAGAACCAGCAGAAATGAACAGAGGGTTTTAAAAGATCTGTAAAGATTTCAGATATAGAAATAACTAGAATGAGTTTACAGAATAACTATTTACTTTTAAAGCAACTTAGATATCTAATGTAAGACTATGGTAGAATGAAGATTATGGTGAATTCCCACCCCTAAAAGCAATGATCAAATTGCTCCAAATGGTCAAAACAACCATTTTGCAGCTCCAGCAATTTATCAAAGAAAAACAAAAAATCCTGAGCATTGGCTAGTCATGAAAAGTTGCTAGAACTTTGAGTAGGAGCTGCAGAGTCTGCAATCCTTTTGCATGGAGCTGCTGCCATCCACCCTCTACCAGCTCCAGCAACAAAAACAGTAGTTACCAGTGTGGGCTGGCCAGGAAAACTAGGGCTGTGTCTTCCAGCAAGAGTAGGCCCAATTTTAAATGGAGGGTGAACATGCACAGTAGTGTTGTCAGTGAAAGTAACAAACTTGCTACCAAACGAATGAGAAAAACCTACAGTTCTCGGAGCCGAAGTTTATGATGCTGATGGGGGTGGGCAGTGGGCCATCATATATTTTATGGGGTGATCCTGTGAGAGCCACAGAAGAGAAGAGAGAAGCTCTTCACACATTCCTGGTTGACTAGCTTTGTCCAGTTAACAAAGTGCATATATATCAGGCAAAGAAATAAGAAGAATGATCTACACTGCTCAGGGAAAAATCAGCCATTATAAATTTAACTCCAAGGGGACACAGATAATGAATTTAGCAGACAAAGATTTTAAGCACTTATTATAAATTTAGTAAAAGAATTAAAGTAAGCTCTATTGAGTGAATTAAAGGAAAGATGTGATGACAACTTAAATAACAGGAAATTTCACTAAAGAAATAGAAGCATACAAAACCAAATGTACATTCTAAAGTCAAAATAAAATATAACCAAAAGCAAAACAACTAGGCAGTAGGGAAAGTAAAAAAATAACTGCTTAATTTTAAAACAAAATAAAATGCAAGCTTGAATATGTGCAGAGGACAAACATCCTTAAAGAAAAACACAGATTTTGCAGCAGCAAATAGAAATTCCAGAAATTAAAAAAAAAAATTATTTGAAACTTAAAACTTTAGTGTACATAATGGAAGAGAAAGTTATCAAAGTGGAGCAGGGATCTGAGAAATTATCACGAATAAAGTAAAAGGAGGTAGAATGATGAAAATATAAAAGGAAGCTAAGATGCATAGAGGATAGAGAGAAAAATATCTATGTTTATTCCAGAGAAGAAAAGAAAAAGTGGCAGAGACAATATTTTAATAAAAATGGCTGAGAATTCTCCAGAATCGAAGAAAGACATCTATATGTGTGTGTGTGTGTGTGTATATATGTGTGTGTGTATCTGTATATATATTTAACAAATCCAATAAATACTAAACAATATAAACATAATAGAATTAAAACATAAAACTCCAATAATAAAAAGAAAAAACAGCTAGGGAGAAAGAGAGAAAGAGAAATTATCTTCCAGGAAATAACACACTGACAGCTGACATCTCATTGGCAAAACTAAAAGTTAAATACAGCGGAATAATATCTTCAATATGCCCAGAGAAAAAAGGAATGTCAACTAAAAGTTCTACACTGAGTAAAAATATCTTATGATAGCAATATGAAGATATTTTCTGAAACATGTAAGCTGAGTTTACATCAACAGACCCTAACTAGAGATAAATAAATAAATAGTAAATAGTATATAATGAGCAAAGTGATAACAGATGGACAATCAAATCTGAGATGAAAAAATGATGGACACTAATGTGATAAATTTGTTAGTGAATTTAAACAAACATTAACTGCTTAACATAGCCATGTTTGATGATATTTGCTTATAAAATGTACAAAATCTCACGCCTGTAATCCCAGGACTTTGGGAGGCCAAGCAGACCAGATCACCTGAGGTCAGGAGTTCGAGACCAGCCTGGCCAACATGGCGAAACCCTGTATTTCTGCTAAAAATACAAAAATTAGCTGGGTGTAGTGGTGCGTGCCTGTAATCCCAGCTACTTGGGAGACTGAGGTAGAAGAACTGCTTGAACCCGGGAGGTGGAGGTTGCAGTGAGCTGAGATTATACCACTGCACTTCAGCCTGGGAGACAGAGTGAGATTTCATCTCAAAAAAAGAAAAAAAAGTGTACAAAATCATGAAAGGATAAGTCAGGAGATGGCTAAAAAATTAATCTCAACAATTCCAAAAGCAGAAAGGAAGGAAAACATGGCACAAAATATTTTGGAAATGGGAAGCTTGTAATAAGATGTTTGATCCAAATTCCAATATATTAGATATTATATTCCAATTAAAGTAATAAAAACTTAGTTAATTCAAAAAAATCAACCAAACTGAAAAGAATCCAACCACCTGTGATTTGCAATAAGTTTAAAACCTAATGATACAGGCCGGGTGCGGTGACTGGGTAAACAGGAATGGTTTTCCTATCACTATATACTTTTAAGCAAAAGCATTACTAGATATAGGTAGTTCATAATATTAATAAGTTGAATTCATCCATAAGTAAAATAATTTTTTTCTTATTATACTTTAAGTTCTGGGGTACATGTGCAGAACGTGCAGGTTTGTTACATAGGTATACACGTGCCATGGTGGTTTGCTGCACCCATCAACCTGTCATCTACATTAGTTATTTCTCCCAATGCTATCCCTCCCCTAGCCCCCCACCCCACAACAGGTCCCAGTGTGTGATGTTCCCTTCCCTGCGTCCATGTGTTTGCGTTGTTCAACTCCCACCTATGAGTGAGAATATGCAGTGTTTGGTTTCCTGTTCTTGTGTTAGTTTGCTGAGAATGATGGTTTCCAGCTTCATCCATGTCCCTGGAAGGGACATTAACTCATCCTTTTTTATGGCTGTATAGTATTCCATTGTGTATATGTGCCACATTTTCTTTGTCCAGTCTATCATTGATGGGCATTCAGATTGGTTCCAAGTCTTTGCTATTGTGAACAGTGCTGCATAAACAGATATGTGCATGTGTCTTTATAATAGAATGATTTATAATCCTTGGGGTATATACCCAGTAATGGAATTGCTGGATCAAATTGTATTTCTATCGCCCCACTGTCTTCCAAAATGGTTGAACTAATTTACACTCGCACCAACAAGGTAAAAGTGTTCCTATTTCTCCATATCCTCCCCAGCATCTGTTGTTTCCTGCCTTTTTAATGAATGCCTTTCTAACTGGTGTGAGATGGTATCTCATTGTGGTTTTGATTTGTGTTTCTCTGAAGACCAGTGATGATGAGCTCTTCTTTCATATTTTTGTTGGCTGCATAAATGTCCTCTTTTGAGAGTGTCTGTTCATAACCATAGCCCACTTTTTGATTTTTTTTCTTGTAAATTTGTTTAAGTTATTTGTAGATTCTGGATATTAGCCCTTTGTCAGATGGATAGATTGCAAACATTTTCTCTCATTCTGTAGGTTGCCTGTTCACCCTGATGATAGTTTATTTTCCTGTGCAGAAGCTGTTTAGTTTAATTAGATCCCATTTGTCAATTTTGGCTTTTGCTGCCATTGCTTTTAGTGTTTTAGTCATGAAGTATTTGCCCATGCCTATGTCCTGAATGGTATTGGCTAGGTTTTCTTCTAGGGTTTTTATGGTTTTAGGTCTTACGTTTAAGTCTTTAATCCACCTTGAGTTAATTTTTGTGTAAGGCGTAAAGAAGGATCCAGTTTCAGTTTTCTGCATATGGCTAGGCAGTTTTCCCAACACCACTTATTAAATAGGGAATCCCTTCCCCATTGTTTGTTTTTGTCAGGTTTGTCAAAGATCAGATGGTTATTGATGTGTGGGGTTATTTCTGAGGCCTCTGTTCTGTTCCATTGGTCTATGTATCTGATTTGGTACTAGTACCATGCTGTTTTTGTTACTGTGGTCTTGTAGTATAGTTTGGAATCGGGTAGTGTGACATCTCCAGCTTTGTTCTTTTTGCTTAGGATCGTCTCAGCTATGTGTGCTCTTTTTTGGTTCCATGTGGAATTTAAAGTAGTTTTTTCTAATTCAGTGAAGAAAGTCAATGGTAGCTTGATGAGAATAGCATCGAAGCTATAAATTGCTTTGGGCAGGTTGGCCATTTTCACAATATTGACTCTTCCTATCCATGAGCATGGAACGTTTTTCCATTTTTTTGTGACCTGTCATATTTTCTTGAGTAGTGGTTTGTAGTTCTCCTTGAAGAGGTCCTTCACATCCCTTGTCAGTTGTATTCCTAGGTATATTTTTGTCTTTGTAGCAATTGTGAATGGGAGTTTACTCATGTTTTGGCTCTCTATTTGTCTGTTATTGGTGTATAGGAATGTTTGTGATTTTTGCACATTGATTTTGTACCCTGAGACTTTGCTGAAGTTGCATATCAGTTTGAGATATAATTTTAAACTTAAAATATAACTAATAATGCAGTCTCAATATGTATAGAAATAATTGAGATATCTTCAAGAAGAAATTGGCAATTCACAATCACAATGAGAGATGACATATATTTTATATAAATCATAAAAAAGAGTTATTGATTTAGAAGAGTTTAACAGTGTAATTAGTATATACTGGAGCTACTGAGATATAGATGATACTATACACCAGTTACAGAACACATAATATTTTCAAGCTCACTAAAAATGTATAATATAAATAGCATGCAACTATAAGTAAAACCAGAGGGGGAGCTATAGCCTTAAAATACTTATAGTAGAAAATATAAAATGTTAACTCTAGTGAACCAAGTATCTATCTTAAGAACTTTTAAAAAACAGAAAAATAAATCTTAAAAGGACAGTAAACAGGAAATAGTAAACATAAGTGAAAAGACAATGAAATGGAAAATAAATATGCAACAAAAGGATCAACAGTTTTTTGAAAAACTGATAAAACAGAGAAACCTTAGTTACACTGACAAGAGAAACAAACACACAAAAACATAATAGAGACAAATGAAAAAATATGAAATATAAAAAGGAGAAATCACTACAGGTACTGTAGATATTTAAAAGTTGTTAAGGTGAACAATAAACATCTTTAGACAATAAATTTTAAATATTAGATGAAGCAAACTAATTATCAGGATAATATGATTTACTAAATCTCCCAAAAGAAACCAGACTTGTTCTATAACCAAAGAAAAACAGAAAGACAAACATATTTCACAAAAAAACTCTTAGCCTCTGTATCTTCATTGATGAGTTCTATAAAACAAATAATTTCAGTTTTAGATATATTATGCAATTTTATGAAGGTAGAACAGGATTTCTCACTATTAACATTTTTGACCAGATAATGATCTGTTTTGGAATGCTGTCCTGTACAATACAGGATGTTCATCACCATCCCTGACTTCTACTCACTAAATGCCAATAGTACCTTCACCACAAGTTGTGACAATCAAAATTATCTCTGAGTATTGCCAAGTGAAACCTGGGAGGCAAAAATAAGTCCCAGATGAGAGCTGCTTGTCTAGAATTAGCTTGATACAAAATCTTGGCAAGGAGATTATGTGAATGAAAAATATGCTCAAAATGACTTATAAACATAACTACTATCTAAGGCAAATCATGAATGAACTGAATATAACAAGATATGAGAAGAATGAAAACTATGACCAAGTTGGGTTATCGTAACAATTAAAGATTGATTTGACATTAATTAATTTATATTAGCTAAAGTTAATATGAATTACTGAACACAATTAAAAATAATTATAGGACCTCTTCAAAAAAATCTGGAGGAATATCTATTAAAGGTCAACATGTATTCACGATGAAAAAACTCTTGGTCAACTATGAAAAGAAGAAAAATGTTTAACCTGATACAGGTATCTAGAAAGGAAGACAGAGACAGAGAGAGAAAGAAGAAGGAAAACCTCATAAAACAAATTTGAGCACTATTTAGTTAAATGAATCATGCTCATGCCCTGCAATGAATGAATAAAAAAATGCATTGAAAGCATTTTCTTTGAAGAAAAGCCTTTGTGATATGACTTTTATCACAACTTCTATTTAGCCAGCATAATAATGAATTTTAAAAATTAAAATAAAAGGCATAAAGTTTGGAAAGGACAAAGGACAATTATTGGTAATATGTTTGTTGTATTAAAAAGCCCAAAAGAGGCTGTAAATAAAATGTTTACATTAATAAGAATATTTAATAAGATTGCTGGCACAAAATTATTCCATTATTCCACAAGAAAATAAATTAAATAACCATATGTCAAAAATACCTGGAAAAAAAGAAAAATCTAAAAATTAGCACTTACAGTAGCATCAAAAATATGAAGTACCGTAAGACAAATCTACCAAATGTGTTGCAAACACTTTATGAAGAAAATTATAAAGCCTGATTGAAAAACACTAAATGAGACCTAAATAAAGGAAAATTATCTGTTCTTGGATCCTACATTAGGAGATAAAATATTGTAAAGATTTCAGTTCTCTCCCATGCTGACCTATTAAGTTCACATTACTCCAATCTAAATTCCAGCAGACTTAACCATGGAATTTGACAAATTGATCTTAAAATATATTTGTAAGGGCAAAGATCAGGAACAGTCAAATGTTTTAAAAAGAGAGATTGAGGTTGGGTACTCATTATCTATCACAACTCATTATAAAGCTATGGTAAATAAGGCTGAAAGACGTTTCACCATATTATGACCCTGCCATCTGGACTTGCCACAGAAGAAAAACAACATGGAGAATTATAATGTCTTTCGATGCTTCCGCCCAGAAATGAATGCCATTGTCCAAAGAAAAGACTAAGTCACATGGTCACATGCTTTTGCTTAGCTTTAAAGAGGTGAGGAAGTGTGATCAGCCTTGTTGTCCCCTGAAAGAAGAGGTGTCCTGGAAATATTGATGGGCACTAGTAACATCTATTACACCAAATGATGTCCAGTCTATGGATCAATGGGAACTGTCATACACTGTTGGAGAAGGTACAAATTGGTACGACTAATGTGATAAAAGTTTGGCACTATCTAGTTAAATGAACCATGCTCATGCCCTGCAATGCAGCAGTCTGACCCATGGTTCTATACTATAGAATACTTCATGTGTACCAGGAGAAATTGGACATGGGTCTACAGAATCATTGTTCACAACAGCAAAAATTTGGTTTGTAAACAACAAAAAATTCATTCACAATATAATAGATAGTAAATTATGTATTCATGCACATAATTTCTAGAGAGTAGTGAAAGTAAATGACCTGTCACCCAAATTAACGTGGATTAATACAATAAATATAATATTGAGGAAAGAAAAATGCCTACAGCATGATTTAATTCCTATTAGGTTCATAAAAAACAGAACTGTAAAAATATGTAAATATACACCATACATATATATGTATGTATACTTATTTATATAATTATAGGAATATATTTATATTTTAAAATATATACATAAATTTATGTGCATATATTTGTATATATTTAATAATTCATTTGTAAATATTTTCATTGGTAGAAAAGTTGTCCAGAAAAGAAAGAGATTAATTATCATAAAGATCAGGATGGTAGTTGTCTCTTGGGGTAGAGGTAGGAGGATGCAAATGCTGATGCATGCAGGGCCTTCTGCATAGTCTCAGTAATTTTGTTTCTTACCTGGTTATTCTTTGAAAGTTGCTTGATTTATTATTGTCCCTCGGTGTGCATATAGGTATGTAAAAAGAAAACTCTAAATATGTGTAGGAAATATGTGTCTTTTTAAATAGAGAAAACAATAAGAGAGCAAGAATAAGCACTAGGCAATATGTTACAAATAATACCAAGTGAGAGTACAGTCATTCTAAAAATGTCAGAGAAGGTTGAAATGATTATGGGTTGCATTGGGCCATGATTGTATTCACGAAGGAGCTATGACTTGGTTGAGGCATTGAAGTAGGATAAAATTCTAGTAAGTGGAGGGAAATGGGGAGCTTGTTAAATGGAAGTAGTGTAAGAAGCAAATGGCTGAAAGATAATTTGGTAGATAGTGAACAAGCGACATAGGCTTGAGTGGTTTGTTTGTGTAGAGTAGTGGCATTGTCTTGTTTCCTTTCTATCCATCAGTTATTGATTACACTTCTTCTCAGCAAAGTATATATGAGGGTGGTACAAAGTATATGTCATTGCAAAGGTATGTGGGTTCTCACTTATTCCTTAAGCTAAAAACATAGATGACAAAAAGTGTAATATTTTCCCTCACAATACGCAGAAAATAGGCAAAGTAGAATTAGAGTATTAGAACAGGATAAAAGAGAACCTTACTCTTCCTAAAATCTTTGAAATCACATTGTAGCGATGAACACACCAGAGTGATTGGAAGAATGGGCAGAGCAGGGAGGTGCTGGTGCCTGAGATGTTGGTTACTGATACGATGAGACAAGCTCAGAAACTGAAACTATTTAGAAATTTTTACAGTTATTCAATGGAGTAATTTAGAATTTTTAGCAATCTGATGGAGTAATTTGGTCGATTGAATGAAATAATAATAAATGGGGTTTGAAGTTACATGTCAGTTTTTTATTCATTTTATTTTGTCTATGAATTTCCAGTATTGGTCAGTGATGGGCAGGCAATTTTATAAAAAAGAAAGAGATCCTTCAGCACAGATTATATGAGAAGTGGCAATATTAGTTTATCCAGACATGATGTCTACCCTGCAAAAATACTTTGATGGCTAAAGTCGACCAAGAAAAAAACGAATATAACATTTGTGTAGCATTTCTGCTAGTGAATACAGTGATATCACCTTTTAAAAGATGAATTGTTTAATACATTCTCACACAATATTTTGGAAAAATGGCTTTCCCTTGTCCCCACACCTATATTAGGCAATCAACTTTCTTTCTGACTGCTCAAAGGAGGGCAAATGTTTTAGATATTATCTGCCATCCCTAAACTCTTAAACTTCCACCATTCCTGTTTTATCTGAATCTCAGCACATACTAAAGGATGAAGAACAGAGCAAGAGAATTTCTAAGTCATATACTTTTGATTTTGCCATTTCCCTGCTCTCAAATCCTGTTTTTGTCCTCATTATACTGAGAACAATTTTTTTAGTAGCCAAAGTACTTTCACACATCCTCTTCTTTCTATATCTACTGCCACTATCTTATCTGCAAATGTCATTATCGCTAGCTCAACCTTCTAGAATAACCACCAACATTAATTCCTGCCTACAAATCCTGCTATTATTCTTTGTCCCATTATAACTGTCAGATTTATTTTCCGAAAATGGAAATGTAATTCTAGACTGTGAAGCTCGAAACCCATCAAGGCTACCTACTCACTTGCTATTGATAAAGCAAAGTTCCTCACACTTGGCATTTGCCATTCTCCACACTATGATCTCAACTGATCTTTCTAGTGTCATTTACCATTGTTCCTCATCACATAACATATGATGCATTAACGAACCAAATGATGTTCTCCAAATACAGCATGATCTGTGAAGCCGTTCCTACAGTCTTCAGTACCATATGCGTCTCCCTATTTAAACTCCCATATTCTTCTTTTCTTCCACAGCACTGTGCTTGCTAGACCACTTACCTTACTTTACATTATGTTAGAGTTATCGGTCATATAGCACACTAGAATATGCATACCTTCCTGGAGGTGTTAAAATCCTCATATTGCCTGTGATGGAGGTTCCATGAATAGGAGTGCCTAATGTGTGGAAAATTGAATTCCTCACTGCATATGAGGTAGACCTAAGCCTGCTCTCACCCATAACCACTTTTCCACTGCTATTGTCCACTCCAACATTTCCAAAATTTGCAGGCCCATATATGATTTAGAGCTTGTTACTTATGTATATATTCATACTGTTTTCTCTGGCTAGATATGCTTTAATTTTCTGTTGCTTATACAAATCCCACTTATCCTTCAATAACCTAAGTTCCAGCTCTGCTATCTTCCATAGTTTGAGAGTGTGAAGTGATTTCTCTCCCCACAATCATTTCTTATTTCTAGTATGGCAAATTAATATTGAACTAATATATGAAATCACATATATCTCTTTTTCATAGTCACTTTGAACTTGTATTTTCATCATGTTATTGTTAAAAGTTTGAGGTGCCTATGACTTGTCTGCTATATAACAAGACAGATATAGGTGGCTGGGCACAGTGTCACACCTGTAATCCCAGCACTTTGGGAGGCCAAGGCAGGGAGATCACTGGAGCCCAGGAGTTTCAGGCCAGCCTGGACAACATGGCGAGACCTCGTCTCTAGAAAAAATACAAAAAGTAGCCAGGTGTGGTAGCGTGTGCCTGCGGTCTCAGCTACTTGGGAGGCTGAGGCGAGAATCAATTGAGCCAGGGAAGTCTAGTCTGCAGTGAGCTGGAATCATGCTGCTGCACTCCAGCCTGGGTGAGAGGGTGAGAGAGCAAGATCATGTCTCAATTAAAAATAAATAAATAAATAAAAAGCAGATATAGGATGTAGTAGCTAAGAGTGTGCACTGTGGATTCAGGTTCCTTGGGTTTAAATCTCAATAATGCTATATATTTGTAGCATGGAAGTTTTGTATCTTTCATGTGTCTCAGCCTTCCCTATGTGTAAAATGGAAATATTAGTTGTACTTAACCTCATATAATTGTTGTGAGGATTAAATGAGGCAATGCAAGTGAAGCCTCTAGAACAGTGCCTGTTGTTTGGTGTGTGCTAGGGAAATGCCGCCTGCCATGATCATTCCTGGAGAGTAAGGGTTTTGCTATTGTTATTGTTTTCTGTTTTATTTTGCTTTTCTGTAAGAGCACACATTTGTTCTCCATATAGGTATTTAGTACCCATCATGCCCTAGTGCTGTGATATTTACTGGGGATACCAGGGTGAACAAGATAAAGCTCATATTGTGCTTTACATGTTTGAGCTTGTTATTTTCCTCAGTTCCTGCCAACCTTATCATTTGAACATAAGAGGCTTTAGTATTTATAACATCATGAGGCTTCCAACCTTCCTTTACTCCTATCCTCCCAGTGAAGGAAAACAGAAAAATCCAATAAACATGAATTAAACTCCTAAGGAGGCAATATGATCTAGAGAAAAAGTCCAGACTTTGAAATAAGAAAGACCTTAGTTCATTGTTCAGATCTACCATTTACCTGAGGGCTGGCTGAACTCACTAACTTTCCTGAGCTTCAATTTTCTACTCTTTAAATTCATATAATTAATCCCACATCTTAGGACCGTTGTGTAAATCAACTGAAATATATATTTAAAGTCTCTGGCACATAGTTACACACCCAATGAAAGCAAAATATTATTGTTTTATGGAAGAGTATATATTTGTTACATATATCAGAGACTTCTGCAATAGAACACCTTAGAATACCTTCTCCATATTCTGCTCCACTAAAATTAGATTTAATTATTTAAATTTAATTTATTAGAAGTATATTAGGTAATTTTAAAACCCAGTGAATTATGTGCTCTTTAATAAATAATATTTAATAACTCTTTATGAGGTTTAAATAGATAAGCTAATATCTTTACATAAAATCTCTATTTTCCTCATAAAACAGAAGAACTGCTGCTTACAACGTTATAAGAAAGTGTCTTGCTCATGTTTTTATGCTAATCCGCTTCTCTTACTTGTCTCCTCAACAATGCCAGCACTCATGAATAGACTTATTCTTAAAGTACACAAGAAGCCATCTTTCCCCAGACCGAACCCTGCCTGGGACTGTGTGGAGCAGTGGAGCAGTGTGGCTTTTGCTGCTAATAGACACTCAGTCATGCTTATTATTCCTGCTGTCCATTGTGAAATGCACCATTTTGTCACCACACTTAGAAAACATTAAAGAAAGTTCTAAGCATGCTTAAGAATATTGTCTAATAAATATATAATTATTTTTATTACCTAGGCATGCACTATTATCAATATGGTAGCCACTAGCCACAGTGACTATTGAGAGGTGGTATGCTAGTAAACGTTTAACAGTATGCTCCCCAATCCCACCCACAATCAGAAATTGCAGCATTTGATAGTTCTCTGGAATAAACACTCCCACAGTGGGCAATTTCAACCTACCATCAACTAGCTCATGAAATTCCAAAAATTTAGCTCTTAGAATCCAATGAGACCTGGTCTCAGCATTCCACTGGGATGGTTAGTCCAAACTGAAATGTGTTTTAAGCATACAATACACAATATATTTTGAAGACTTAGCACACAAAAAAGATGCAAAATATCTTGACATCTTTATATTGATTACATGTTGAAATATTAGTATTTTAGATACATTGAGTTAAATAAAACATACTATTAAAATTAACTACTTTTTTAATATGACTACTAGAAAATGTAAAATTGCATATTTGGCTCATGTTATATTTCTGTTGGATGCACTAATTAAGAAACATCTTTAAAACAAATAAGCATATTTGCATTTTATATTATATTTAGTTGCTATATTTGTTTAGTTACCTTGGTGACCAAAGTGGGGTAAAAATCAAACTTCTGGAAACCTTAATCTTCTTACATAACTCAGATAGTGATGTTCCTGATTCTAGGACAGTCTTGTGGTATGTGTCACCTCACCAAAACAAAAAAAGCTTCAAATACACATATACACACACACACACACATATATATATACACACACACATCTAAGTAATATTTCTATTACCAGATTCTGTTAGTTTTAGTTAGCTCTTCAAAACACGTTATCTTTTACATATCTGGTAAGGATGGAGTCAGGGGGAAAATTTTAAATGTGTAATGTGATCTAATTGCATAACCCTGAGCACACCTGTAAGAAATAATGGAGGAAGCAAATTGAAAACTGCTGAGCATGGGCTGAATTCAGAGAAGTGTGGGTTTTATGGTGCCCTGTAATTTTCAAGCAGTTCCACTGATGGCCTACAAATGTACTGTATGTAAGAGTGAAAGGGCTTTGACTGTATTTCAGTAAGTTGATAGATGGGCTTCAAGGAATAAAAATGCATCCTACAGATGAGTTGCACCTTTAAAAAGGAGCAGAAAAGGGCCAGGACACAAAAGAAATGGTTTAAGGTCAAAAAGTCGTAACTAGTAGATGACATACGAGCCCTGTCAGGTTCCCATGCATCACCATGCTTGTCAGGAAATATTTCCTGTAACCTTGTTTACACAAAAGGGTAGAATGGTTTCACTCATCAAAATTATGAATTTCAAATTCAATATCCCTTTCTCATTAGGAAATCTGAGGGATCTGTCAAGCCATTGCACATCACTTTTTATTATGCTAATGTGCATACTCTTATTGCCATCCTTACAAACACCATAATGTAAAGGTGCCGATGGATAAAGCTCCAACTGGGTGCAGGGCAACAGGAGGTAGAAAGGCATCATGGTGCAAGCATGCTGAATTGGGTGGGTAGCAGGAAACCTCCTTCCAATTCTGACTTTCTCAGTAACTCTCTGTTTAACCCTGGTCAATCCATCTAGACCCTAGGCTTTAGGTTTTTCATCTACAAAATAGGAATGACAGTAGATGCCTTATGTGGTGATTGTGAGTTTGAGTTCAACAATTACCTAAAAAGGGTCTTTGAAAGTGGAATATTTTACAGAGTGTGTTACTATTAAACAGCTTTAGGAAGTAAGTAGGTGCCATCAAAGGAGAGTCAAAAATGTAGCTTTCTGAGGAAAATCCACCTTTCAAGATATGTTCAGATAAATAATTCATTGAGCAAGGCTGTCTAAAATTGAGAGTTCTCTGTAAAGTGTTAAGAAAGCTTTTTTAAAAATCAGTATTTCCCCTGCTCTTCAAAGCTTACAGTTTATTTAGTTTGAAACATGCAAATAAACACATAAAACAAACAGAGGGCAATTCTCAAAAATGATTGAAACAACAGCATGTCTTTGTGAATTAGTTGAGTTCTCTTGCCACCTTTTTTATGAGTAAGAGACCAGACTAGGGTGTTATTCTGTGAAGGTTTAAGGAAGAAAGGAAGCCTTAGGCAGGGGATTACAATATGTCTGGATTTACTCCTTGGCCACATTTGAAGGGAGCATTTCAGAATATACCCACCTTGGCAGAGCAGTTTTCTCATCCTGTTTTCTGTCCAGAAATCCAAACATATTGTAGAAGTCTTAGGCAGGGGCTTACAATATGTTTGGAAGGGAGAAGGCATAATAAAGAAATTGTAGTAGCCAGAACCAAGGGTAGATGTTCGAGAGTCAGAAAAAAATATCAGGAAATGTTCAGAAGTCAGGCATACAAGTTTTTGACCAGTTGATATAAGGGTCTGGTATGTTAGACCAAGAAACTCAACTTGGATCAGCTGTTCAGTGAGGAGATATTAAAGGACCTGAGCAGAGTCATATTTTCAATAAGTGGAAGCATGTGATGGTTGGGATCAAATATTTTAGAGCTGGGTAAGCCCTCTATGAGAGAGTTCTGTTTCCCTATCTGTAAAATAGAAGTTTCATTTTAGGATTTTAGGATTATAGACTTAAAAAACCAAATTGGCTTCCATATGGGTAGATGTTCAATATAGCAACTTTTATTTTACATTTAAATAGAATTTTACAGTTTAGAAAGTGCTAAAATACTTTCTTTATACCACAAACCTGATCTTCAAGTAGGGCCTGAGGAGCTCATTGGCTGCACAGAGACCAACATCTAGCAAATAGTGGCAACTGAGTGGTCATCAGATGTTCTGGTTTTCTTTCTTTTCCATTTGCCCTGATGGACTCAGAATCACTCAGGAGGGTTAGCAAACGAAGAGGAACTTTATCTGTGGATTGAGTGATGCCTTGAAAATGCGTTAAAAGCAGGCAAAAGAGATATATTGCCAATGAACAGACACTCAAGCACAACCTTCATCATTCAGAGAGCAGTAGCTCACAGCTTTGGTGGGTTGCCAGTGAAGTCATGCCCCAGCAGTAGCTCAGACATGTCTTACTGAGGAAATGAACTCAGGTGGTGGCCATAGGGCTGGAGAGGAGTAGGCAGATGCAAGAAACCCTAAAGAGGAAAAAAGTCACTGTTGGCCGGGCACGGTGGCTCACACCTGTATACTCAGCACTTTGGGATGCCGAGGTGGGCAGATCACGTGAGGTCAGGAGTTTGAGACCAGCGTGGCCAAGATGATGAAGCCCCGTCTCTACTAAAAATACAAAAATTAGCCAGGCTTAGTGGCAAGCACCTGTAATCCCAGATACTTGGGAGGCTGAGGCAGGAGAATTGCTTGAACCCAGGAGGCAGTTTGCAGTGAGCCAAGATCATGCCACTGCACTCCAGCCTGGGCGACACAACAAGACTCTGTCTCAAAAAAAAAAAAAAAAAAAAAAAAATTAGCCGGGCACAGTGGCAAGCACCTGTAGTCTCAGCTACCTGGGAGGCTGAGGCAGGAGAATCACTTGAACCCAGGAGGTGGAGGTTGCAGTGAGCCGAGATTGCACCATTGCACTCCAGCCTGGGTGACAAGAGCGAAACTCCATCTCAAAAGAAAAAAAAAGGCCAGGCGCGGTGGCTCAAGCCTGTAATCCCAGCACTTTGGGAGGCCGAGGCGGGTGGATCACGAGGTCAGGAGATCGAGACCATCCTGGCTAACATGGTGAAACCCTGTCTCTACTAAAAATACAAAAAACTAGCCGGGCGTGGTGGCGGGCGCCTGTAGTCCCAGCTACTCGGAGGCTGAGGCGGGAGAATGGCGTGAACCCGGGAGGTGGAGCTTGCAGTGAGCTTGCAGTGTCGCGCCACTGCACTCCAGCCTGGGCGACAGAGCGAGACTCCGTCTCAAAAAAAAAAAAAAAAGTCACTGTGGACTACAGCAACAACCGTTCAACAGCAGGAAAACCAGGTTGCAAGACGTTGAGGAGAATGGTGAGGATGCTAAGACAGAAGCTGGTTAAGATTATTCATTGACGCATTTGTTTTTTTTATAAAAGATTGCCACCCTATTCAAATAGGACCTTATTTTTCCTAAGTATGCACCCCACGAGACTTGAGTTACATTTGGTTATCACAATGTGTAGTTGGATTACAAAATTTATTCGTGCATATATTCATTCACTCAAGGAAGTATGTGCCAAGTACTCATCCTGTGCCAGGTTCTGCAGTAGGCACCCAGCATAAAATAATGTAAGAAAACTGTGCTGCTACCCTCCAGGGCTAAGTCTCTACCCTTTCTCTTATTTTGGACCCTGTTCAAATTCATTCTTTAAATATTCTACAGGGAAAGGAGTTCAGTAGTGCCTTTCACCTATAAAATAGCAACTATTTATTTCTTTTAGGAAACTGCTTTTGTTTTTCAATTGCAAAGTGTTCAGATATTTACAAAACGGACAGGAAGTGGTGGCTAGGCATTTAAAAATGGTAAGGCTATCAGACAATGAGGTTGAAAACAGGTTTATATTCCAACCTTGTGTTTTGTAGCTGTGTTGACTTTAGTCAACCACTAGAATTTCCTGGGCTCACTTATGAATTGTAGAATAAACCCTGTTCTACCTATATGGCAAGGCTGCTAGGAAAGTGAAATGAGGTGATATATGTAAAAATGGTTGAAAACTATAATATGCTCTAAAAAGACATATTTATGTATGTGCTAAGTATGTCAAAGTGTGAGAAACATACAACTATAACTATAGAAACAACATTTACATAATTGTTTTTAGTCAGCCTCCGTGTTTTCTGTGAGGGCACAAATCATTACACTGCCATGGTTGACCTGTGGTAATTTTGCAACTGTGTAGATAAATACAGGTAGACTGAAACCTGCTTGATCAGTAGAGGGAAGTTTTCTCAGGAATATAAAATTATGCACGCTTACTAGTTTCCTGGGAACAAAAGTCTTCGTCTGTATATTAAGGCCTTATTAAGTCACTTGTATAGGGCAAACATTTTTCTAAAGTTTTTCTTCTACCCGGTAATGAAAGATTAACAATATTATACCCAGGCTGCTACAAGTAGAGAAGGAAACCTGGGAGCATTTTGTCTTTGGATGGAAGTTACTTCTGCTATTCTTGACTGCAAGCTGTGCTTGCTGTCATATGGGTGAGGGAGGACCCTTCTAGAACATTTTAAATGGTAAAATCTTTATTGGCTCCCTGCCCTGGGAATTTCCCTGAATCAGAAAAGTGTGAAAAAACAGCAGTGGCAAGCTGGATAATATAGAGAAAAGGGCACAGGATTTGAAGTTTGGAAGACCTGATTTAAAAATTATTCGATGTTTTAATTACTGTTTTCTCTCCACCTCCCTGGGTCAACTATTTCTGACATGTTAAGTGAGCACGTCTTCTTACATTTCACACAACTGAAGACATTTGTATCTATATATTATATATAAAATACTAATGAATATACACTACACACACACACACGTAGGTGTACACACACAGAATATCTCTTTGGAGGATAAATATTTGATTGTTTTGCTTGATATTATTTTTCTACCATTCAGAACAGACTTTGACACTAATAAGTGCTTATATTAGTTAACTTTCAAAGAAGATATGTTGGATTTTTTTAAAAACGTAATGGCTAATAACAAAAAGCATTTATTTTTTACTCATAGATCTTTAGGCTTGCTGCAGGTTGGCTTTACTCCTGGTAGCATTTTCTGGGCTCAGTTCCAGGTCAAGGGTCAGGATCAGGTCTACATTTAGGTCTTGTCATTATGGGATCCAGGATTGAACATACTGAACGTCTTGTCCATTTATGCTCCATTGGTAAAAAATAAATTTCATGGCCAAGTTCACAATCAATGAGCAGAGAGGCAGAGATGACTATTTGCTGAATAATACAATCTATCACAGTCACCCTCCTGTTCACCATGTTTCCTCTGTTTATCTTGCACACAAATATACTCACCTTATCTTCAAGGAAGAACCCCCAAAGTTTTATCCTATTAGATCATCACACTCAAAGTTTTAGCTCCTATGATGGTATCTGCAACAATATTTCTATATATGGCTCTTCTTAATCTGGAGAATCATAAACCAGAAAAAGGAGGAAGAGAACGAGGGGAATAAGAAGTTGAAACAGAAGTATAAGGTGAACTTGAAGGAGAAGAAGGATGAGAAAAAGGAGGAGAAAAAGAAAGAAAAGGACGGGGTAAGGAAGAGAAAAGTAAGGAAGAGGAAAAGGAAGCAGTGGAGGAGGAGGAGGAAGGAGAAAAACAGGAAAAAAAATAAGAGCAATAAGTTGTTTCCCTCCACACACACAATTAACATACAAAGGGGGAACAGTCTCCATAACTGATTCAGAAAGGAGAATTCTGAGCAGCATTGAGCAATTACTAGTCCATAGCAATTCTGAAATTCCCCTGATGAAATGTTGTGATAGTACCTGGGGACAGAAAATATTCCTTGATTAGGCTTCAGTTTTGCTGCCTGAGAATACCTCCCCAGCCCACAGCTTTTCAAGACTCTTTGCTCCATTCTTGAGAACTTACTCCTTCTCCATGATACACCTTGGTCACATTTGAAGGGAGCATTTCAGAATATGCCAACTTTGGCGGAGCTTTTTTTTTTATTATGTTCTCTGTCCAGAAATTTGTAATTCATAAGTCTGTTCACATATCAGAGAATTCATCTAAATGGGAGATACTTTTAGTAAATTATCTGTTTTGAAACTAAGTGTGTTTTGTTGTTTATTTCAACCCTCATCCATGTAGAGATAAACATATACATATACACAATTGGTTTAAAGAAATCTCTCTCTCCCCCATGGTCCCTTCCATTCTCTCTCCAAACACACACACACACACAATCACACACACACACACACACACCCCATGGAATATACCTTCGCTGGATTCTTTAAAGTGTCCTTTTCCTTATAAACACATAAACTCAGGCTCAAGACGCTACGTTGCCTACTCCTATACTGCAGGCTAATACTTTGAGCCAAATCAAAAAATTCACATGATATTAAGTAAGATTTGGTCATTATGTGACCCCAGTGAGCTGACAGGCCATGAATATTAAAGATGTGAAGAATACAATTACTAATGATCTGGTAGGATGGACTTGTATGGCCAATTATTCAATATTTTCCACTGTCAACATCTTACACAATAAAAATACCATGAGTTATACATAGGAGAGCATACAGATGTTAGATTTTAGAACAGTTATGGAGAGAACTCAAGCCAGTACTGAGATTATTTAGAGTCAGTAGTGTGGATGGTACCCCTCTAGCCCTAGAGTTACACATGTCCAGGTCAGTCAGCTTACCTTCAAAGAGGAAGTACATTGATAGCACCAGCCCTAGACAACCTTGGCAACCACATCATGGTGACTCTACAATTAAGCAAACCCAATAAAATACATTCTTCTAGTTTGAGCTGGTAAGGAAAAAAACACTCTAATCAATTCAGAGACGTTATATTTCATGGTTAGAATTTAGTAAGAAAAGTGACTGTTTTAAGACCAGGACTTGAAACATTTTCTTATCTGTACACTTTGCTATCTCTAGTCTCATATTTTACCACAGTATCCTCCTCTCACTCATTTCACTCCAACTACACTGGTCTCTTGTTCCTAGAAGACAGTAAGGTACAAGGACTTTCCATTCTCTCTGTCCCACTACCTGACTGCTCTCAGGTCAAATCCTTTCAAAGCTCTCTCCTTCACATAATGCAGGCCTTACATGGTTTGGCTGTGCCCCCACCCAAATCTCTTTTTTAAATAAATAACCCAGTCTCAGGTATGTCTTTATTAGCAGTGTGAGAACAGAGTAATACAAAGCCTCTTCTCAACTGTACTTTTTCAGAGCTTTGACCACCATCTAAAGTGACCCCTCCCACCTACGTCCATCCATCTCTCCCCATCCATCTCTCCCCATCCCTGCATCTTGTATTCAAGAGCACTGTCTGGAATTATGTCACTTATGTAAATATTTCATTATTATTTTTGTCTTGCCCCTCTCAATATAAGCTCCATGAGTACAGAGTTTTCTTTTCCCACAACCTAGAGCAGAATTTCATTCAGCATACACAATCACTAGTTGTTGAATAAATGAACTGAATAATAAATGAATTTGCCCACGCCTGTGCTTACACACATGGTCTTCTTTAATTTTTACATTAAACCCAAGATGTGGGTTCCATTGTAACCCCAACTTTCAAGTGAATAAACTGAACCATAGGGGTTAAATAACTTGTTCCAGCTAGAAACTGGTTCATCTGGGATATAAACCCACTGTCTAGTTTCATAATTAGAATAGGAAAACACAGAGAAAGACTGTGGAGATTAATAGAATAAAGACCTGATGGGAAGCAGAACTTGAATTCCTTCTGACCATAGAGGAGTGGCCATAGGAAGTGACCACAGAGAAGTCACTCTCTGTCTCTGGGTAACAAAGGTGGTAGACAAAATCAATAATTTTCAAACTTTGGACAGGCTCACTCAGAAGCCCAATGTGTGCAACCGATAAGAGTATCATGGCTTTATCAGCCCTTACAGAGGCTCTCGGAAGCACAGTGAGAAGAATGCTACCCACAATCATCCCCAGGTTGTGCTCAGTATGAGCAGGGCTCTAGGGAAGAAGGAAGGCATGGGCTCTGGGCTCGGTAATGGATGTCTAGCTCACAGGAAGGAGTCTTCCCATGGGAGCAATAGTCATCTGAGCAGAGTGAAATGCAGCATAGTAGTGAGGGTATAATCGCACACAACACTACCCATTTTTCTGACCCTGGGGAGGAGCAGATATGAGAGCAACTACAGCCTGTGGGGATAACCTGTGGGGACAGAGATTGAAACACGAGATGAGCAACAGGTTTCACAGATGAGCAAAAATGCTCTAAGCTTCAGGTCCTATGATTTTCAATGGCAGTATCTAGAAAAGGGAATTAATATTCATGCCATTCCTCATTTCCTTTAACTTAAAATACAGTTCTGATGTGTTAATACGTATGTGTGTGTAGATGCATGCACACACTTGCAATGCAATCCCTAAAACAGCTTCATCACAGACTAAATGAAATAAGTTCCTCTTAACTACTAAAGACATTGTTTTACTCATCATTTCCACTTGTTTCCCTTCAAATACTTTCACAGATACTTCCATCCATTTAATGATAAGTTTGCTGTTTCAGTCACTCTGTCCAGGTGCCCAGACCTCAGCGAAATTCAAGATGAATTCCAGAAGCATATTAAATATTTCTTAACATTTGCACACCAGAGGTCATTGGTTTGTGGCAACTTTCTTTTTTTAACATTAAAATGATTACAGAGTGAAGCAACTATAAAAATAATCCCCGGAGAGCACCAGTGTAACATATATGTACATGAGCAGAAGACTTGGATGACCTTGGAAGCTATGCTTTTCTCATCTCTAAAAATAGAAAGGACAACTATAGGATATCCAAAATTGCCTCTAGCTTTATGTCAGGGTAATTGCATATTTGAAAAATTAAAATTCAAAGACTTAGCTCATGATGACCACAGAAGAATGGAGGCTGAGAAAACTCCCCGGATTCAGGATCAGGAGCCAAGAAGGACCAGTGTTTGAAGAGAAAGCTGCTCTGTTTCCTACATCCCTACATAAAGATGTCAATTCTACCACATTCCACTGAATGGATGCTTGATTACTCTCAAAGGTCACCATATATGGTCTTGAACAACTTTTAGAGTATGGACCTCTTTTTAAATGGTGCGAATGCCATGGACAAAAATGCAACTTGTGCCTAGGATCACAAAATTATATACCCAATTCTAGAGGGTTTGAGGCCTCCTGAACCTCATCCATGGAGGACCAAGAAGAGGTTTCCAGTGTAGGGGTTTAAGCACTTTCAGAATAATAGGATGATTTGTGGGGAATGGAAAAAATATATAACGTCAACTTGTAAAAATTATCCAAAAATTATAGAATTTAATTCTTAATATATAGTATGATTAAAAATAGTTTACTTATATAATTTACAAATGATACACATACTGAGGCCCACACATTTTTTTCAATTTTTTGAGATATTGCATTATCAACACAGTTTGAAGAACTGTCCTATAGGATCAGAAGTAAAGAAATTCTATTTAAAGATACCCCAATCCTGAACTACAAAACCCAAGATTCTCATAGTTAGGTAGATCTGTGATTTGGAGTCTTGCTCGTCATATAACCTATTTGTAGTCCTACTATGGTATCTAAATATCTCTTCACACATTTTTCAGTTGTTTTATACTGAAATTATATACACACACACACACACACGCGCACACACACACACACTGGGAGAATGAAACCATTCAACCCTTAACAACTATTAATACTCAATTACGAGTATGTATATTGTTTCTCTAGTCAGCAGGATTCTTGGAGAACAGAACACATAAAAGTAATGTTTCATAGATATTGTGGGAAGAAAAGTACAGCCCGGAGAATGTACAGAGTCACCAGGGGATCCAACTTTGGCCCAAACTATAGCAGCAAACTGTGTGCTACAAGATAGCAGATGAGAACTAAGTATCAGCAAGTAGGGTAAAGAGGGGTTAAGAGTGAAAGGAGAGGTAAACAAGACAGAAGTCAGAAGTCATTACAAACACTTCTTCCTGACTCCCAGTCTGCTCATCTGGCCATATTTTCGAGCACCATCTGATGTTTCCATGCCTACCACCGTATAACTTAGACTCATGGTTTATTGTCTTTAGGTAATTGACTTGAGGGAGCTAACTCCTGGAATATCTTAAAGTGTTTCTTAACTGGAGGTGATTTTGCCCTCAAGGGAAATTTGGCAATGTCTGGGGACACTTGGTTGGCACACCTTGGAGGGTGTGTTACTGGCATCTACTGGGTAGAAGTCAGGCATGCTGGTAACATCCTGCAATGCACAGAACAGTTCTTGTCACAAGGATTTCCTGGTCCAAAACATTGATACCTCCAAGGTTGAGAAACCCTGTCTTAAAGGTGACAGGTAATGCCACTAAGACTGGCCCACGGCAGGAGGCAACATCAGAAATGTGTGTGTTCACTCAATGATTCCCATTTACTGTTCTAGCCCAGAAACCTCAATCCTATGAACAGCCAATCTGCCCCCAGTGGAGTCTGAAATCTCACTGATTCATCACCAGCTATCCGTCTCACAATAGGGAGGAAATTTAAGACCAGCTCTATCAAAGGAAACATAAATCTGCCCTTTCCATCAGCCTTAAAGAAACAGAATTTAATGATCTCAGCTGGGGCCTAATGAGGCAGTGTCCACATCAAAAAGCTGCTCTGTGTTTGACATGTTTGACAGCATGTTAGGGGAAAATAGGGGAAAAAATATACATTGGAAGACTAATTGAGCACTGCAGCTGAGCAATCCATGGAAGTCTTGTCCTCTAGCTAAAGGTTGTTATGCTTCGGTGGAGCCAGACACAGACCCTGACATGAGAATGTCACTCTTCTGCGTGGAAAAATACGACTTTAAACATAACAAAAGCTGGGAGTATCTGAGAGGCATGATGGTAGTTGCAATAAGTTCTGTTAAAGAGAACCATTCAGCTGCAGCTAACAGGCTGACTTTGATGTAAGGTACACCTGCTATCAAAAGCTACCCGGACTTCATGTTCTCCTTTGGGACTGGGAAAGTAAGGTTGTGGTATGCAGGGACAGAGGGGACCAGGCCAGTCCCATGAGACAAGGTCATTATGCAACATTTCTGGGATGATCAGGGGCTCCGAGTGCAGACTCTGTCCCCACTGATGTGGCTGCTCCAGGTGACAACAGAGAAAGACATCACGAGAATACAAGGGAATATCAACCACCAGCAGAGCAGGTAGGAGAAATATGATTCTGAAACAGCCTCAGGTAATGCACACCAGCTCTGGGCCACACGAAAATAACTGAGGTTATGAACTAATCAGAAGTGTAACAAGCATTTCCATGCATTGATCAAGTCAGACCTGAATGTGAAAATTAATCTGCCAGCTGCCTGATGCCTTGTTAATTAACATCTATCTCTCGGTCTCAGTTGTCTTATCCTAAAAATGGAGATACCGGGCCAGGTGCAGTGGCTCATAACTGTAATTCCAGCACTTTGGGAGGCTGAGACAGGAGGACCACTCAAGGCCAGGAGTTCAAGACCAGCTTAGGCAACATAGCAAAACACCAGCTCTTAAAAAAGTCAGGGTGGGGTGGTGGTAGTAAGGAGTGATACTAACAGCCCTCACAGAGTTACTGTAAGTTTAACTAAAATTGTTCATGTAAATTACTTTACTGAAATCATCTATAAATCTAGCATACAGTACACTCTTTTTATGGAAAATTTGTGAACACATGATTGAAATCAGTAAGATTATAAGCAGGACTTAAGTAATAGCCCAAGTGTATGAGGAAAGAACTTTCTGACACCATCATGCCATCTAAAGTGTGCTATGACACTTGGAACACTTTATTTGTGAAATGACTCTCTCAGTTTAAAGCATGCAAGGTCATCCTTAAAATGTGAGCTTCTACAAAGAAGTTGACCTTTCTTTACTAAAATCTATAAAAGTTGTTTTAGTAAATTAAGAAATTTAAGAAATTGTGAAAAAATATGAAATGTTGGAATTATTAGATTTGCAATCCAGACCTTAAGTGGAACTGGCTGTATAACCTTGGCCAAATAACTTCACCTGAGTTGTTGCAACCTTATCTGTAGTTAAATGGAATTCTAACCAGTCCTCCAATTCTTAAAGGCATCATAAGAATCAGAAGGGATATCGGAGGCATACACACACTGAGAACTTCAAAGTGCTCCATAAACAAATAGCAGCTTTCTTAATACTATTATCCAACAAGTTACACCCACATATTTGCATGACACAGAGTGCGCACTAATAATAAACTTTTCTTTGAATGTAAACAAAGATAGAAAAAGACAAATCAGTTAATTGCCACCATCAGGATTCACAGGGTGAATAACATGAAACAGCATTATTCAGAAGCATCTTCTAGAAATGAGAGAGGGAAAGAAAGGAAAGGAAAGGAAAGGAAAGGGGAAGGAAAGGGGAAAGGAAAGGGGAAAGGAAAGGGGAAAGGAAAGGGGAAAGGAAAGGGGAAAGGAAAGGAAAAAGGAAAGGAAAAAGGAAAGGAAAAAGGAAAGGAAAAAGGAAAGGAAAGGAAAGGAAAGGAAAGGAAAGGAAAGGAAAGGAAAGGAAAGGAAAGGAAAGGAAAGGAAAGAAGAAAGAAGACCATGAAGCAGGACTTTCCAGAGGCACATGTCAAGTTTTGATAGCAACCATTGACCCTGGGAAGTTATATTCCCACCCCATTTATTCCTTATCTTCCTGAATTGGCTATCACAAACCTACAGAAGGAGTTCAAATGATCATTCTTTATATTTATTGGTTTGTTTCCTATATTTCTTTTTTTCTTTCTTTTTTTTTTTTAGATAGGGTCTCACCTTGTTGCCCAGGCTGGAGTGCAGGGGTGCAATCCTCCCAAATACATAAGACAAAATTAATACCTTTTTTAAATGTATGTATCTTCACATTAGGTGGTCCTTTCTTTTACGTATGAAAAACATATTTTATTTTACCTTTAAAATACTTCTCTGGCAATTCCCATCACTTCTCACACCACTTCTCCCAGACTATCTTTTTCCATCTAGTAGTTCTAAGGCTGGCTGACTCATTCTACATGTGAAATTACACACACACACACACGTTCTCTTCAGGTTCCTTTGGTAAAAAGCCTCTGGGATACTCTACCTTCCTAAACCACCTACCTACCTACCTAGACACACACACACACACACACACACACACACACACACACACACACACACACACACCTGCAGTTCATTCACACTGTCCAGAGACTAGAAGGCACACACAGTGGGCAGTGAAAGGTCTAACTGTTGGCATTGCTGCTGACCCTCCAATCTTGAACTTAGAAGCAGATCACAGCAATGCCAACAGAGAACACTTCCCCCTCTTAACTGGAAATGCAGGGACATTTGTGTAAAACATGCCTAATAATCCTGAACTCAAAGAATCACAGGACTGCATGGTATTGTTTTTAACCTAGATTCTCTTTTATAACTGATGCCACACTGCTGTTTTGTACCCTAATATGCAGGATAAAAGAAAATGCTTGCTACCCAGGAGATATGGATCAGCATAGAAAGCTCCATGGACCTACTGAACGTTGACTTTAATCACGTTAAATGGGAGGGAGTGACATAGCTCATCACAGAAGACCAGGGTTTTCTTTCCATTTCTTTAAATATATGTGAATGTACTACAACCTACAGTAATGTACATTCACACTTCTGCATGCAACATATTTCACATCCATTTTAATGAACCCCACTGGGCATTCACATTCTTTTGTTAAGCTGGAATTGGACTAGAATGAGGGATTCCCTAGACATCAATCTATAAATTGAATACCTACTGATGGCCAAGCTGAACCACTTGCCAGCCTCTGAATATAGCTCCTTCCTCTTGTACATGCTGTTTCTTAAAACTCCATTTCACAGCTTGGCCTGGTTATATGTAAGGCATTTTTCATTTCAGGCCTTCTTTTCTTCCAGAAGCCCTCCCTGGCCCATTTTGTACACAACACATTTTCCCTCCCATGTGTGTCACTTACACCATTTGTTTAATTCTACTTAACATGTCTCCTCTCCATCTTCATCCTTACACTTTCTATATACCCTACTCCCCTACTCTCAACTCTTCTTGCCCCCAACACACACATACATACAGACACACACACACACACACACACACACACACACACACACACACACACACACCCCTGAGCTACCAGGGTACATGGACCAGCAGCATTCATATTTCTTTCCTCTTTTTTTTTTTTTTTTTTGACAGAGTCTCCCTCTGTCACCCAAGCTGGAGTTTCAGCACATGATTTCGGCTCACTATAGCTTCCACCTCCCAGGTTCAAGCAATTCTCGTGCCTCAGCCTCCAGAGTAGCTGGGACTACAGGCATGTGCCATCACGTCTGCCTAATTTTTGTATTTTTGGCAGAGACAGGGTTTTGTCAAGCATTAATCATTTTATCTTTAGTGTGTAATATACTGCCTAGCTAATAGTAAGTGCTTCCCAAACTGAAAAAGTAATAATTTTCTGTTTATGCTTCTATATGAGTGAGTAGATGTACTCTACATAAGATAGAAAAATTATTCCAGCCAAAATTTACCATATTTAGGGGCCCAATTTGGAGAAGAAATAGTAAATTTGGGAAAATCATATTGGATTTGGAGGAGCTAAGAATAATGAATAAAATAGCTTTTTAAAAAAGTGAAAGAGTTACAGAGCCATAGACTCTTTCACTTCTGTTGTGAAACAGTGCCAAGAGCACATGAAAATTTGTACTATAGACAGTGACTGCTTCCTGGGCTGGACCAAGAATAAAATCCTGTGATTATTAATTATATGGATTTCCATTGTTGTGAATGTGCTATAACCAGATCAGCAAATTTTCACCAAGGCTTACGCTCTGAAATAAAGACAAAATTTTGTTATAGAAAACTTTTGTCAGAATGGCCTTTACTTTTACAGAATTTTAAAAGGAAAGATGATGTGTTGCTCTCTCCTGCACCCACCCTAATTGGATTCATGAAGGTGAATAAGGCAGCTTTCTATTCCAAGCTCTAACTCAGCCAATAAATTCTTGCTCATCCATTCTCTCAACTGAGTCCCGTAAGTGGAACAAGTGCTGTTTGGTGAGCAGAAAAGCTCTTTGAGATACAAGAGGGAGCTAGAAGTACGTAACTATGGCATTGTCTATGGCTTTGGCTTTCTGCAATTGGATACCCTAGTTCTTACCTCGAACAGGTGAACGATGAGAAAAAAAAATCACCCAGACAATCAAGCAAAGGAGAAAGTCTGCTTAAACACCTCTGAGTGTGTATCTATGCACAAAGAACTGACATTAATCAGAACTGGCATTCCTGCTGATGATAAGAGCACTGAAACCAACCTCCCTTCAAAACACCGTCCTAATCTGTTCATTGTAACTCATGTCTACAATTCTTTTTTGAGGAAGAATAGAGTCTTTCCTTTCATTAGAGATGAAGTTTTCAGTGGGAAATTACTCTAGGAAAAAAAGAAATCAGAAATTTAAATCTATAATAAAATATGAGAACAGAATCGGGGTAGGACTACAGGAGAATACCGCCTGGCTGGACTGAGGGTTCTCTATTTAATGAGGAAAAAAATAAATACAGAGAGAAGATTGGGAATGAAGTCCAGATTTAGTGGGAACTGTAAAACTCTTTCACCCTGATTTTCTCCATCCTTAAGCAACTGTTCTCTAGCAAAGAAAATGCCTGCTGAAACATTGGGGAACTTATCAAACTACACATCCATCTCTAAAATTGGCTGTTGCTTCACAATGTTAAATATTAGTGTGGACATGTGTTCACAACTCATGTTTCATACTGAAAGTAGATCATGAATTTATTTTTATTACTCGAATGTTGTGGGTTTAGTTGTATTTCCCAAAAGAACATATTACAATGCTAACCCCAGAAAACTGTGAATGTGATTTTTTTTCTGAAAATAGGGTCTTTGTAGATACAACGAGGCTAAGATAAGGTCATATTGGATTAGGGTGGAGCCTAAATTCAATGACAAGTGTTCTTAATGGCAGAGGTTCTTACAGGGATTCTTAGGGTGTCTTTCTTTATAGACAGCGGGACACAGTCACGCAGGGAAGAAAGCCACGTGAGAAAAGAGGCAGAGATTTGGGTGAGGCAGCTGCAAGTCAGGGAAAGCCAAGGATTTTCAGGAGCCACCAGAAGCTAGGAAGAGGCAAGAAAGGGTATTTTCTTTAAGTCTTTAAGGGATCAGGGACCTCGTGACACCTTGATTTGGGACTTGAGAAAATAAGAATTCTTTGTTAAAGTGAACTAAAATCCTGAGAAGGACTCCTCACTTCTGTATTTGAGTCCTTGTGGATGAACTGCAACCTAGCTTAACAGGCAGGAAAGAACTGAAAACTTCACTTCACAGTATGCGCCTGTAACAATAGGTGAGTCTTGGCCAATCCCGGCTGCCATACTTCAACCATTCCTATACTGCTGAGCTTTCAAACTGTGTTCAAGTAAGACAGATGCTAACTTGTAACCAATCTGGCCGTTCTGTACCTGGCTTTCTAGTTCTGTAGGTCATTTCCCCCTCCCCCCACCTTTTTTTTTTTTTTGGTCTATAAATCTTCTTCCACCACATGGCTCTGCTGGAGTCTCTGTGAATCTGCTGTGATTCTGCGGCTGCCCTATTCGTGAATCATTCATTGCTCAGTTAAACTCCTTTAAATTTAATTTGGTTGCAGTTTTTCTTTTATCATGTTTTAGTTTGTGTAATTCAGTGGCGCTTACTGGGGTAGGTAAGAGGCTATAGGTTCATGAAAGAAAACCACGGTTCAAGGGAAAAGCAGTGCTGAAATATTCTTTCCCTCTTACACTTATTTCCTAACCTGTTTCATTTTGCCTGGTGGTCCAACAATGTCACTTTCCTCTTAGACTCTAAATCAAAAATATTTCAAGAGTTAGGCTAATCTCACACTGTTAAAAACTCCAAAAGCTTTAAGAAAGAAAGTTAGGCAAGGAACAGAAAAGCCAAATATTGCAAGCAAAGTCAGTTACATGGGGTGGGCCTTCCAGGCCCTCTGGCCTCCAGTGTAGCAGCATCTTTGTTAGGAAGCTTGAAGTACCCACCGCCCAGCCTCAGTTCCCGGAATCTGAGTGCACTGTCAGTCCTGCTAGCCCTGCTACAAAACACATCACAGAGGCAGAGACCTCTGAAAGAGTGAAAAAGACTCAGAGCCCCCGAAAGTTTCCAGACAAACAGAAAGGTTTTCTTGTAATAAAACAAAACAAAACAAAAAACTAAAATCCACATTCATCTACTTAATATTCTTCGGAGAATCCTAATGCTATAAATACACTATTTACACCTAGATGTGTGCGTAGGTACATAGTTGTGTTAATATGCGGAAGGGCAGCTCATCTTGCTTGTTAAATCTCCCCTTGCATTTTACAGCTTTACAAATGTCAGGCCATTAGGCCATAATTCTCCTGTTGAGGACCTCATTTCCTATAAAGTATTCGTATCTGCCACATAAAAGATGCAGGTGAGACGCAGATTCAGCAATTAACCCATACATCTTTATCCGTCTGACTGGTCTTGCTTTTTTTTTTTTTTTTTTTTTTTTTTTTTTTTTTTTTTTTTGAGACGGAGTCTTGCTCTGTTGCCCGGGCTGGAGTGCAATGGCCGGATCTCAGCTCACTGCAACCTCTGCCTCCCGGGTTTACGCCATTCTCCTGCCTCAGCCTCCTAAGTGACTGGGACTACAGGCGCCCGCCACCACGCCCGGCTAGTTTTTTGTATTTTTTTAGTAGAGACGGGGTTTCACCGTGTTAGCCAGGTTGGTCTCGATCTCCTGACCTCGTGATCCGCCCATCTCGGCCTCCCAAAGTGCTGGGATTACAGGCTTGAGCCACCGCGCCCGGCCTCTTGCCTGTTTTTTTAAACAAGAATTATGTTTTCTCAAACCTTTAACAAAGTAGCTCTGTTTCCCTTTATGTTTAATTTGCAGGATGAAACTGCCAATCACCAGATTCATTTCCTCTGGTTCAGGAGGAACACCTTACTAAAAATAATAACAATAATTAGGATAATCCAGGTAAAATTCCAAAATTGTAGGAAATGTTTGCAACAGTTACAGAAGCAGGAGGTTTCCAAGTTCCTTGACTTCTTCCAGGCAAAATTGCAAAGTAGGGGAGGATTACCCTCAACTTCCCTAGGCTCCTCCCTCTTCTGCTGTACCCACCCCTGACACAATCAGGCCACCTGGAGGTTCAAGCCTTGCCACACAGTTCCACCCCTCAGGGCAATACCCTTAGCTCAGGGTCTTTTTATTACCTCAGTCCTTCTTTGAGGGAATCTGCTATTATTTCAGAAACCAGTAACAAATATACCCAAGGTGTTAATAACTAAAATCCTTGGTTGTTGGGGTAAAGATTAATATTGGTTCCAGATCTGTGTCAGACATTCTATTGCACATACATTAGCTGTTTTAATCCTTATCATTACTCCAGAAAGTAGCAAATGCCTCCCTTGTATTTCAAACATGGAAACTGGGACTCAGAGAAACTAAACAACTAGCCCAAGGTTCCCCAGTGCTCTAGGGGACCTCAAAGCTAAGGCTCATTCCACCAAACATTTCCACCCCTTCCTCAAAGGAACCCTCAGCATTGCTCCTCCAGCTCAACAGAGAGAATGAAAGCCTTTTGTGTGGCAGCCTAGCAACTATTTCCTGATTATTTTCTCTTCAGAAGTGAGATGTTAACCTGGAATAAATGACCCTGATAAGTGAAATATTTTTCTTGCCATATATGGGCCTCGCTGTTCCCTAGTAGTATACACACAGAGAATAACAAATCAAATCCTCATTTGTTTCTACTCTGGGGGAGATGGGAAAAGGATGCTGCCTTCCTGGGATTGTATAAATGTATAACTCTATTCAATTTACATTTCTAAAAGGAATCAGCCAAGCACACTTCTGTTTTCAGCCTGAATGTGAACAGGTTAGTTCCCAAGGGAACACTTACAAGAATCTTACAAACAACCCCTAAAGAAATTAGAATGTAAGTGCCATGTTTATGACAACTCTCAAGTCCCCATGATAAAATCTACAATGTCTCATATCTATTAAGGCAGTTTATTACCAGCCAGTTTCACTTACCTAGGTTCTTTAGATTTTTGAAGGACAACTTTCAGTCACTTTGCCAAAAATATTTTGTCTGAAGCAGAGACTCTTTTTTCCCCACTCTGAGGATTGTGGTTACTTAGGAAAGTAATTCACCTGAACTTGAAATGTACTGAAAATAACCTTGCTGAATTTTACAAATCCTTTAAAAAGTTACTAAACATTCACTGTAAGTCATGTAGCAGAGCAAGTGATCACTACAGATGTTCCATGTACTGAAATAAAATAATAGTCATGCCTTCAAATGTGTATAGTATTTTCAAAGCATTACTATTCATAATAGTAGCAGCCATATATTGAGTTCCGAACATTTTTAAATGGTTACTTCATTTAATCATTACAGCTACTTTGATAAGTTGTCATTAGCTGCACCTTAGAACTGATGGAATTGGTCACACAGCTCATTCTCATAGACAAGCCCAGATTTTGAACCTAGTCCATCTTATTCCTAAATCCATGCTCTTCACCCTGGCCATGTGCAACCTGCTCACTTAAAAGACATCATTCCATGTGTTTCTTAGGATAAGCTAGTAAGAGTCATGTGAGAACAAATGATTGTCCCCATCTAACAGATAATTGCTCTATGCTGGTGATTCATGAGAGAAGAAAGACAAATGTCTGGGGCTTCTGACTCCAAGCCTGAGTTTTCTTCCCCAGAATGAACCAGCCACCTGAAATGTGGCTTGGGCTAGGTTGTGCTCCTCAAGCTCACTCTACAACCTGCCGCCAGTAAAACTCAGGCCAGAAACATTATGAGTTCTGCAGCTCAACATATTGAACACTTTACAGCTTTGAGTTATGAGATACAAAAGGGTGAGCAAACAAGACCACATTTAATCACCCACACAGAAGGACATCATCTACACAATGGAGCCTAAAGGTAATGGGGTATTGGTAAATTGGCTTTCCAAGAAAAGAAGCCCTGATGTGTAGGGTTTACCAATTCCCATTGTGTAAATACTCCCACCATAGCTAACTTTAGGCTACCAGGGTGAGGTTACTAGACATGGAAAAAGAAAGAGGTATGTACAATTAGTTCTTGTAAACCAATGGAAACTGGCCCAGCACTCTACCGCCAAGGCCATTAGAAATCATCAGGAATTCTGAACCTTTCTCCTGAAAAAGCAGCTTGTTGAGTTGGCCATCTCCATTATCTTTACAAATGTAAATGTTCTGGGAAGGATGCAGCAGAGTTCCTATAATATTAGATTTAAGGTCAGTGGTCTCCCTGGTGCTAGTTTCTTACAACAAATGAAAAAGGTTGGAGGAAAACAGCACCAATAATGAGTAGGAGACATGGGACAGGTATGTTTTACTTGTCAGTAAATGAGTGATCAGACTCAAGAAGGAGACCCCAGGCATACAGGCAAAAAAAGACAGACTTGAGAATGGAAGAAAAAATCCTTTTAAAAAGGGAAAATGCCTAATCTCAAGCAACCAGAACAAGATCTTGGCCCGTGCAGTAAGCTTGGGAGTCAAAGCTTCACCAGAGTCACGTTTCAGGTTGGCAGACTGTTTGAGGAAATCGAGCCAGGACACCTGGGGATTTGTTATCTTGTAGATCAGCCAGGCAGCTTAAATTTTCTTTTTTAAAAAGTACTCTCTTACATTTCCCAGGCTGCCTAGGCCTTCTTGCAGGCATGAGAGCCCCTGACAGAGGCCAAGTGACAACTTCATCATCCCAAAAGGTACAGAAGATTCCCATAAAACAATTACCAGGGACATTCTTTATAATCATGCAACTCCTATCTAATTTCCTATCCCTCATCTGGTATTGACGTTTTCCTCTCATGTAGCTTCTCCATGTCACCCCCATGCCATGGCCACCTCTAGGTGCACAGCAAGTGCACAGTAGATACAGGCTCATCCTAGGAACTCAGCCACGTGCAGTTGTTTGGGAAGAAGGGCCAAAATCGAGGGGATCACACTGTGTCTCAGCAGCTCTTTGTTACTCTAATAGAAACTGTCACATGTGTCCGTGTGAAAAGACCACCAAACAGGCTTTGATGAGCAACAAGGCTCTTTATTTCACCTGGGTGCAGGCGGACTGAGTCCAAAAAGAGTCGGCAAAGGGTGGTGGCATTATCTTTAGTTCTTATAGGTTTGGGATAGGCATACAAAGTACATTCTTAAGGGTGGGGAAGAATATTACAAAGTACCTTCTCAAGGACAGGGGAGAATATTACAAAGTACCTTCTTAAGGGCAGGGGGAGAATATATGTATCAGTTAGGGTGGGGCAGGAACAAATCACAATGGTGGAATGTCATCAGTTAAGGCTATTTTCACTTCTTTTGTGGATCTTCAATTGCTTCAGGCCATTTGGATGTATATGTGCAGGTCACAGGGGATATGATGGCTTAGCTTGGGCTCAGAGGACTGACAGAAACTCTGGGCAAATAACCATGATTTGATGAGAGAAGATAGAGAAAAAGGAGAGGCCACAAGAGAAGAGGGTAAATGACTCAGTTTGCTTTTTTTCTTACACGTCTGACATGCAGCCTTTCCACCCTCTGGAGAACCCAAGACCCTATTCATTTGTCAGTCCTCCTTCCCTAATAGCCTGGGCCTCTCCTTCCTAGAAGTTACCATTTCCAAAGGAGGGCCTAATACCATCACCTCCAGAGCAGATGGTCACTAATTGCCACAAGTAAACAAACATAGACTACAACAGATACATCTTGTAGCTTTGAATATAATTAATTTTCGAGAACACCAGGGGTACCCATCCCCAATTAGTGGAGCATGTGAAGCTGGGAGCAGAACTGAGGATGCCATGCCAGGCAGGCCATGCAGGGGGCCAGACTCCCATCCTGCAGGCCTCAGACCCAATAGGAAAAATTCAGGAAGCCACTTAACCTTGTTGCCTTTGTTTTCTCATCTGTAAAACAGTGGGTAATAAAATCTTTCAGCTTCCTCACTGGGTTTTATGTGAGTGAACTAATTAATGATTGTATAAAGTCTAATACAATGCAACATGTAATTGAAAAGTTTAATCATCGAGGTAATAGTCCAATAATAGTAGGTTGCAAAGTAGTGACAAATAGTGCTTTTAAAATGCAGCTATTATCATTTTGATATTTTCTCTCTGATCTGCATTTTCAAATTAGAAGTGTATATAATTTCAGTTTTATTTCCATTTTTATAATGTTGTATAATTCCTACAAAGCTGCTTCCTCTGTTGTTTTCGCTGTGATATTTCAGGCAAGCAGAGAATCGCTGTAGATTCCAATAATAACTAGACGTTCTAATTAAAAGTTCTTATGCCCAGGAGTCCCAATGCCAAACTAGTTGGTCAAGAATCTGCCTACCTCTTATATGCTGGATAACTAACTCTTTTCATTTTCCAAATTAGATAAAAAGAAATCTTCACAGTCATAATTTCTTAGCCCTTTGACCTTGTTGCCATTCCTGTAAGTTCATGTTTTGCCTTTCCCAACTTCTACGCCTTTGCACAAGCTGTTTCCCCCACCTAAAATGCCCTATTGCCTCCTTCATAGAAATGTTTCTTTCTAGAGAATTCCTACTCCTTTTGCAAAAAGTAAGCTAAGCCTCCTTCTGTGACACTTTCCCTGACACTTCTAAGAAAACCTAGGATTCTCTTATCTCTGCAATCCTTTTTACACCTACAGGTCCCTCCATTATTGAAATTTTCACAATGTATTGTTTTGGGTTGTTAACTATTTGTTCCCTCAATAGATGCTAAGCAATTCAAGAACCAGAACTGTCTCTTTTAAATTGCACCTCTTCCTTTCCCAGTACCATGAAGGGCAAAATGTAAGTGTTCAGTAAATTTTTTGGTAGTGATCAGTAAAGTATAAATTTATTAAGTGCATTATTAATTGTGGTCCTATGTCATTATATATTTTCTCATTTAGTAACTATTCTGTCATGTGTGCATCTGAAAAAAATGTGGTTTTAAGAAATATCCTCACATTTGATACAGTTAAGGACTGCCTCATACTCAAAATTTATAGCTTTACAAAAAAAGTTTTCTGTGAATTGGTGCCTGCCTATTTCTCTAACCTCAAAACCTATCACTGCCCTCAAGACAACACCTACTGCAATTGCACCAGACTCCCTGTAGCTTCCTGAATCATCCCCGTTGCATCATGCCTGTGCCCGGGAGCCTCTGATTCTGGAATGGCCTTTCCACTCTGCTTGATAAGCTCCTACTCATCCTTCAATTTGGTTATCATCTCCTGTCTGTGGATGCCCTTGACACTTTATGCCCCACCTTACAAATGGGTGCTTTTATTCTTTATACTTCCCGGGGTCTTTACAAACCACCTCCTCACTTATCTCAATATCCTAAGTGCATATGTATACACCTCCTCCCCTTCAAGCTGGGAGTTTCTTTCAGATAAGGACAGTGTTTGATTCTGACTTGAAAGAGCAGATCTTATTGCAAAGCTTGACACATAGTTAAAGCTCAATTAGTGGTTGTCAAATGAATGAATGAATTGGTAATAGCTCTCCCTATTATGCAGGCTGACTGAAGGAGAAGAAAATTACAGTCCTTGTTGTTTACTCTTTAACTACAAGACATCAAATTTTGTATTTCTCTTAGCTTATTGTGGGATATATTGGAATAAATATCGAACATATTTTTACTAAATTTACATTACATTATTTTCCTAGGACAAAAATATGTCTGTGTACCACTCTTCCTCTATTTATTATGCCCCCAAACATCCCCCTATACAGTCTCACATTACCCTCTGTCTGCCCATGTTTTAGACTCATTCCCCAGACTATCTTAAGAGTTATTTCTTGCCTGCACAACTCCATCCTACAAGAGGAAATTTCCCAACCACACATGAAAGCTGTCTATCTTATTTGTGGCTGAGAGAGCTTGAAGGAGAGTAAGTGATTGTGAGTATTCAAGAGTAAACTCAGTACATGTTAAAGTTTACAGAATCCTAAAGATTGAGAAGAGATTAATGGCTTGGATAGGAGTTAAAAATCTACTATTTTACCATACTTTTCTAATCCTTACAATTTTGGGGAAAATCATTTTTGCACCAAGAACTAAAGACTAATAACTTTTTCCATTTATTTTACTGAAGCATTTTATATGCAGCTGAGAAATGACTGCTCATTAAAACTAAGTGCAAGCATTGATGATAAAATATTCTAGAATTTTTACATAGGAAACCAGAAACTGAAAGCATTCCTTTACATATGGTAAAGAAAAATGTGCAATCTTCATTTTCAAGGCTGAAGAGCATTTGAAACATGTATATTTACATATATACATAAACATATATACAGATACATTACACATATTTATTTTTGAATCAAGATGTCTATTACCATCATCATCATCATCTCATCATTATTATCATTATCATTATCATCAACTAGCACTTACTGAGCACCATTTATTAATTGTTCACTGGACTAAATGGCATTTCCCTTGCCAGAGACTGATAGAATTGAATAAAGATTTGTGAATTCTCTGAAGGAAGGGACAAGGGGCACTTCTTGAATAAATATCTAAGGTGTTGTTATCACCATAATCTAGAGACTCTCCACCAAATATCCACAGGGAAAATGAGAGTCAAACTCCTTTGATATCTTGTAAAAGTTAAAAATCCTTGCTATATCATTGAAAAAAAAACACAACCTATAACTTATTAATAAACACCTAAGAAGATCATCTAACAGGTTCAAGCCATAACTTCTTCTTCTGCCTTGTAGCACTTCTCATGTCTATGTTAAATAGTCTGTGGAACCCTCATTTTCTAAGGAATACCATTTTTTCCCCGATGGTAAAAACACTTACACTGGATCCACTGAGACACGCCTGAAGCAGTTCACAGAGGCTGAGCTGATTGTGCTATTGTACACTTTGGTGGCTGGTCCTTTTAGGAGAGAAAGCTCATAATCACTTCACAATAGTTTTACCCCATGGGATTTTTATCTAACTTATTTCCAGATCAAGGGAATTTTCTTAAGCTAGACTGCAGAACCTTGTAGTGGAGAAGAGAACCACTGCTTATAGTTATTTTCCTTATTTTTGTTTTTTGAAAGAAAGTGACTTTTAGAAGCGAAATTGTAAAGTTAAACACAGTCCTTTTTCAACCCTGATTTGCTTGTTCCATATTCTCTTCCTATTGAGCTATTTCTTTCTTTTTCTCCTTTATCGTTCTTCCTACCTCCATACTTCTCAAATAATGTTCTTAGTGAAGATGCTCATACCACTCGATTACAGCTTTCTGTGAATTTAGCTCACAGTTATCTCTGTAAAAGGATTGTTTAAGTTTCCTTTTAAACATCATCCTGGCATGCTTAGAATTCTGCTAAAAATATTTCATATAGCAGTGAATGAATAAGAGCAAACTCTTTTGCAATCAAAATTAGGTTTCTGACTTTTCTACCTAATTTAGTTCTGCTTAGATTAAGTAGCAATTTTTTGGCCAGGCATGGTGGTTCATGCCTGTAATCTCAGCACTTTGGGAGGCTGAGGCGGGAAGATCATCTGAGGTCAGGAGTCCGAGACCAGCCTGGCCAACATGGCAAAACCCCATCTCTACTAAAAATACAAAAATTAGCCAGGTGTGGTGGAGCATGCCTGTCATTCTAGCTATTTGGGAGGCTGAGGCAGGAGAATCACTTGAACCTGGGAGGTGGAGGTTGCTGTGAGCTGAGATCATGACACTGCACTCCAGCCTGGGCGACAGAGTGAGACTCCGTCTCAAAACAACGATAACAACAACAACAAAGTGTTATTAATCACTGCTAGTCACCTGGAGTACATTAGTCATGCTGTTCTCTTCTTCCTACCCTTTTGTAAGGAAGTCATTCCACCTGTTGCAGAAACAGGATAACCTATGCTCAACCCTCCTGCTTAGAGGGTGTGGATGGTCTTGAACTCTAATTCTCCCAAATAAGGTTGTGTTGGTGGCTGTTCGTGAGACTAAAACACAAGCATGCTGAAATGTTCCAGATGCCTTCTATCCAATATTTTATTTGTAACCTGCATAAGAGATGTAAATAAAACTGACTTTTATCTTGATTCAGTCACTCCTCAGTTAATCACAAATGCACAATTTAACATGAAATTCAATTTATACTTCTAACTTATCACTGCACAGTGTTAGATTATGTTAAAGAAATTTGATTCAGTCTTAACAAGTGCCTCAATGTGTGTTTTTTAAAAAAATTAGTGGTTTCTCTCATAAAACTTTAAACAAAAACTGAAGCATATAAAGTTATGAGATATATTTAATTATGTGGTTCTTGAAACAGGCTATGAATATTGTTCCCCATGGTAACATTCATAAATATTAGATATTTGAAGTTTTAGTGGAATAAGTGTGTGGCTACCCTTGCTGAGTACTTATATAAAAATAATATTGATTTGGATTATGAAACCAGTAACTTAAAATCATAAGAGTGTTGGCATTGGAAGGAAGGAGACCTTAGAGATACTGCTGCTAGTATATTAGAACCTGTCTGAAGCATTCTTTCAATAAATTTGAAGGAATTCTACACCAGTCCTATGGGCACTTAAGTTAATGGAATAAATATTCTTATTTTTTGGTACAACATTTAATTTTCCTAGGGGTAATATTTTCGGCTAGTCATTGGCATCAAGACTTTAATTTGGAATTCTTTAAGCACAGACTCATCATTACACATTACACATATGATAATAATGTGAATTACAGCCTTCAGAAATGATGTTTACATCATTGCACCTTTTTTTCTCACTGCCATTCCTTCATCAACAAGTATTTATTAAGCACCTACTGTGTGCCAGCTATTATTTTGGGTGCTGCAGATCACAGTTATGAACTTTGTAGGCAAGAGTTCTGTTTGTTTGAACTCTTGCATTTGTGATTTGTGGCATTTGTGATTAACTGAGGAGTGACTGAATCAAGATAAAAGTCAGTTTTATTTACATCTCTTATGCAGGTTACAAATAAAATATTGGATAGAAGCCATCTGGAACATTTCAGCATGCTTGTTTTTTAGTCTCATGAACAGCCACCAATGCAACCTTATTTGGAAGAATTAGAGTTCAAGACCATCCACACCCTCTAAGCAGGAGGGTTTAGCATAGGTTATCCTGTTTCTGCAACAGGTGGAATGACTTCCTTATAAAAGGGTAGGAAGAAGAGAACAGCATGACTAATGTACTCCAGGTGACTAGCAGTGATTAATAACACTTTGTTGTTGTTGTTATCGTTGTTTTGAGACGGAGTCTCACTCTGTCGCCCAGGCTGGAGTGCAGTGTCATGATCTCAGCTCACAGCAACCTCCACCTCCCAGGTTCAAGTGCTTCTCCTGCCTCAGCCTCCCAAAGAGCTTACGCTTTTTCAAGGGAGCCATATTACTATAAGCAAGCAAAAAAAATGAACAAATGAAGAATAAGGAAGAAAATAAGACAGTGGAATGTGATAGAAAATGTATGGCACTTTTACAGACAGTTTTTTGAGAGCATGAAAGACAAAAAAAAAAAAAAACTATGCAAAGCTATGAAAGAAGATTATGGCAGATGGAGAGATCAACTAGTACAATGGCTCTGAGAATAATGTGTAGGAAGCAGAAAGAGGATAGGCATTTGTGAGTGAGTCAGTCCTCCTCTTCCCAGGGTTTCTTTCACCTTTTCCCACTGTACTGCATCTGTTCAGGCCTATTCCCTTGGACTTTGCTCTATTCTCATCAATCTTATGGTCTTCTTGCTTTCAAGCTCTATTCATTCCTTATTGACACTCACAATGTCTCTCTGTATCAGAGTTCTATTTCCCTTGTCCTGAACAAAGACTGCTTATAGAGTAAACCAAAACCCTCAGGCTTATCTCCCGTAGCCTCCATCATCTGACTCCAACTCCTAATGCTTCCACTCATATGTCCTCTACTGCAAATGTACAGTGCTATTTCTCACTGTAATGTGTTTGTTCAGATCTTTCTCAAACAGCCACCTTGCATAGCTCCTTCCTAATTCTGTTCATATGTTCAAATCCTGCCTATACTTTAAGCTATATACTCAAGACACTAAGATCTAACACTAAACTTTACCTTAAAATCTTCACTATTTATTATAGCCTGAAATATCCCCATTTCCTTTCAAAGTCTATGGCAATTCCTATCTGTATAATTTATTTGTTCATTAAGTTCTGCTTTGTAATACCTTTTCTTTTATTAACAATTAATATTATTTACTTTTGATCTTTATTTATCTGTTTATATGGTTGTTTTTGGTCTCTCCAACTAATTGTGACTATTTTGAGAGAAAAACCATGTTTCATGTTCCTTCCATTATCTTAGCCAAGCCCAATGCTAAGGATATTATTGGTGGTCAATAACTGCTTATGATTTAAGTTCAGCTGAACATAACTCTGTCTGACTGAATACATGGAGGAATGATTTTGATGCACTTGCCTCTAATCTGGCAGTTCCCTTCTTCCACGCTCATATAAAAGGAATGAGTTATTATGGTACATACAATACTAAAATAGAAAGTCTCTTCAATTATTGCTCTAAGCCCTTTTCCCAGCAATATTTGTGAAATGTACATTAGCTCTCAACTCTATTGACTCAGAAACAGAAAATCTCAGGAGGTAACACAACACAGGCAAATTAATGATTTGTGAGTGATGAATGGAATGGCACTGAAATAGATGAGAGACCCCAAGGAAAGCTGTCTAGCCAACATGGAATAGGAGTAGCAAAGAAACAAATCCATTTAAATAAGTGCCATACCTCCTATAAAATCCTACGAAACCAAGAACAATCAACACTGTGAACTACTTGCTGATGCCAGTCTTGCTGATGGTATAATTTTCCTAAAAAAGGAAAAGAAAGAAAATTTTATGCACTAAAGGATAATATGTGGAATCTTTTATTTTTGACTATGGATATAATTTAGTGTAATCACTTATTTTAAAATGAGGAAATTGCACCCAGACTGGGAGAATCACTTGCAGAGACGACCCTGGTACGGAGACACTGCTCCCTATATCATTGCCGTCTGCAGGAGAGAGGCGCTATTTCTAGTGCAAAGTGGCAGTTGCAGGGACTGGTTTCAATTGTCAGCCTCTTTGCTGTAACCGGAATTTTCTCATGAGCACCCTCTCTCCAGGTCATGAATAACACTTAAGAGGCCTGAATCCGCTCACTCCCACTTCCTCCTTGGCCAATGGAAGGACTAAGTTGAGGAATCAGCAGGCTGTCTCAACCTACCACCTCATACTCCCACATACTCCCAGCACCCTTGTTCACATCCTGCCTCTTCTCTCAACTCCACATTGCTTGGTTCTTTCTCTTTGTTTTTTGTTTTTTGAGAAGGAGTCTTGCTCTGTCACCCAGGCTAGAGTGCAGTGGCACGATCTTGGGTCACTGCAACCTCTGTCTTCTAGGTTGAAGTGATTCTCTTGCCTTAGCCTCCTGAGTAGCTGGGATTACACACACCCACCACCATGCCCAGCTAATTTTTTTTTTTTTTTTTTTCAGTAGAGGCAGGGTTTCACCATGTTGACCATGCTGGTCTTGAACTCCTGACCTCAGGTGGTCCTCCTGCCTCAGCCTTCACCTTCCAAAGTGCTGGAATTACAGGGATGAGCTACCGTACCTGGCTGGCTCTTCCTCTTTCCAGGGATGCTCATCTTCATCTCTTTTTAACCACAAGCATTTCCCTGAAGGCACCTGGATCTTCTCTTCCATTGTAAACCTCTTTATCTTCAACTGCTTCCTGAATTGTTTTGCCCCTTCCAGGCCTTAAAAGATATCTGGAAGTGCCTGAAGGATAAAAATTGTAATAAATGTGTCTCAAATGAACGTTTCTTTTTCTCCTTCATTTTCCTTGCCTCTAGGTCAAAGAAGTGGTCATCATTCTCATTACCCTCTCTCTAGTGATTTTTCTAGGATATTTCTATTTAGACCTTAGTCAGAAAAATAACAAAGAAAAATAACTCTTGCAGCTCTTTTTACCTAATCATATAATTTGAATACCTCCTCATCATTAATATCTATCATACGCCTGGTCATTCATCCTTCTTCATTGCTTCCTTTAGTGTAGAGCATACCACCCTTTGGCCCAGCTCCATTTCTGTCTCCACCCCAGGTGTCCTCAGTACCCCTTGTTTTAAGCCACTGAACAACTGGTAACTTCCTCTCTGTGTTTTTATCACCAATGCCTCCCCCACCCTATTTCTGCCATCCACTCACTGCCCTCACCCTAAACATTGCTACTACCCAGTGTTATTTTACTTCTGAAACATTTCATTTAAATTCAGTTCTCAAATAACTTAATTGCCCAACAATAGGAAATGGCTAAATTATTGTCATTGCATAATACAGGATATCATGCAATTATTTATATGAATAAGGTAGATAAAAATATACTGATATGAAAGTTTACTGAAACATATTGTTAAATGAAAAAAGTCAATTAACAATGTACCTTAATGGACTTTTATCAGAATATTACAATCCATTTTTGTGCAAATAAAACATTTACAGCTGTGTGTATGTATAAATGTATAGAAATTTTCCAAAAGGATAAAGTGCTGAGAGTGATTTCTTTGGGAAAAAGGTTAATAATGAGGACAATAAGGAGACATTTTAATGTTTCACCCTTTGTAGTTCTGTATGTCCTGAATTGCTTTCAATAAGAATGTATGTATACATTATTTGTAGAAATTTTAAATGCATATATATGAAAAAAACTCTTTACCACAATATTTATCTTTCTTATACTCTGTTACTCTCTTTACCTATATCTTGACATTATTGAGAATTTCTGGGATTTGACACTTTTTTTTATTGCTTCATGTCTTTCTTTCTTTGGCTCTCTTAGCTACCATTTTCTGATCACTGCAACAATCTTACCATAATTTTTAAATTTTTGCCCCAGATTTCCTTTATTACATCTACCCAGTATTGTTCCACCTCAAGGTAGAGTCAACTGTCCACTTTATCTATATTCAAGTTTGTACCACCACATTTCTCTGGTTTTCTTCATACATAGATGCCTCCTCTAAATCCATTACAGGTTGTTTCTCTACCTCTGCCTATAATGTTAGGGTTTCTCAGGGTTTTGCATGAAGACCTCTTCTTTCCTCATTCTTCATGCTCTTCATAGTAGATTTAATTTAATTTTGAGGCTTTTAAAAAACCCTAAAAACTAAAGCTTAGTAATAATTCCCAGTCTTTACTTCATCTCATGCCTTTGTACTTTGTTCCAAACGCATATGTCAAGGTGACAACTCGTGATTCTCATGAGTACCTCAAACTCAGTATGTTCAAGATCACATCCTTCTTTCTTTACTTGGTTACTTGTTATCACTATCTCAATGAATGACCCCATCATGCCACAACCTGTGTTTTAGATGTGAATTATTATTATTCTCTGGTCTTTATATTCGTTCATTCACCTAGTCTACTAATTCTACCCCCTAAATAACTATCAAAATTCTTGTTTCAAGCCATGATCATCACCTGCCTAGATTTTGAAATGGCCTCTTGTCTAGTCTTTCTACTTGTTTCCCTCTAGTTCATTTCTCACAAAGCCTAACTGAACTTCCTGAGATACAAATCTGATCATGTCACTTCTCTGATGAAAATGATTTAATGATTGCCCCAACAAAAACAAGTTCAAATTCTTTATAGGACTAACAACAACCTTTACAAGGTACTACTCGCTATCTCTTCAGTTCATGTTATTTGATTCACTCTTTACCATCTATGATGAATCCATAATGAGCTCCTTCAAAATTTTGTGTTTTCTTTTCCACCTCCGTGGCTTTACCAACTCTGGTCTTCTCCCTGGTCTGCTCTTCCACCACTCTGCAATGAACAAATTTCTATGCTCCATTCTAAAATCAAATTAGAGGCAATTTCTCCCTCTGGATCCCAGAGGACATTTATATATTATTTTACCATGATTTTTATCACTCTCTATTTTCACTGATTTATTTGTCTGCTTCCTCTACTGAAGTATGAGCAAATCCCTGGAGAGTCTGGACAAGGTAATTTATTATAACATACATGGTTTGATACATGGTGAGAATATGGTATCATGCAAATATCAGTGACTCTGGAAGATATTGCTGCAACTGCATTCTCTACCTTAATCTCAATGCCCATGACTTATACTGTCTACTGAACTTTCCCACCTCAGTAATATAAGTTTATGTAACTTCATGTAATAAGATTTTAACACACCTAAAGTACATACTCCTTATGACCCAACCTTTTCAAATAAGCTGCTCTGCCTCCCAAAATCCATTTTTTTGGTGAATTTCACCAACATCCCCCCAACGCCACCCTTCTCATGGGTCCCTCAGCCTTCATTTTGTTCTTCTCAGGTCCAGGTTGGTCTGTTTTTTTTCTGTTGAGAATTTCAGTAATGCATCCTTTTTTCTTCTCTCTGTATTTTCTTAGTTCTCATTGCAACTTTGTACAACGCTCTTGGAGAATGTAAACATAATCTCCTTTAATAACTAAATTTGTATAATTTTCTTCTGGTTATTGGTACTAAATTCAATTACAATATTCATTAAGAAGATCACTTTTTAAGATAATGATAGATATTTTGAGCTACAATCCTCTTGGTTTGCATTGGGAAAAGGCTCTTATTCTGATGTTCTAAAATAGACCATTTTTCTTATTTCTCGTGATGTGATTAAATAAAGATTTATCAACATCAGTCAATTAATGTAACTGGACAAGGAGTAAGAATAGATACCTATCACATAATACCATTGTCTGCAGGGGTTAGCAGTCAACTGGCCAGGGCAACAACCCCTAAAACCCAATTAGTAGAGTAACTCCTATAGAATTGTTCCAATGAGAATGTAGTTGTATCCTTCCACTCTGCTAATTAGTGACCCTGTATTTGATAATTTTAGAATACAAATTTTCTTGAAAAAAATTTATGTGTTCTGAATATTGGAAAAAAAGACATTGTTTTCAAGCTTCTCACCGAATCTCTTTTATAAAATATAAAATGTGGTGGAGACAGTGTTGATTAGGATGCCAAGATTTTTAATTTTTTTCCTAATTGTTGCTAAATCTCTGTGTGATTTTGGGACTGCTCCTTCTGACACTTACTTTTTTGTTTCTTCTTTAAAATGAGAAGTTTGTATAAACATATCTTTAATATCTTATTTTATTTAGTATTTGTATTTAGTATCCCCACTCATTTTCATTACTGGCTCTACAAATATACTGAGAGTTAACTTTGACAAACTTCAGTCAAGTCAACCAAGTAATTAATCAATCAGGGGCTGGCACCTTGACTTAGTGTACTGTAATTAGAGTCAGCTTGTTAAGATGCACCAGTATTTATATAATATTCAAAAATAGTTTAGTATGAACATGAAAGAAAGGATTCATTATTGTCATCAAAAGCATATTCACACCTCAAGTAAATGTTTTCATTTTCAGAATGAAAATGAAAGAGCACAGAATAGTATTCAATCCTTAGTCTCACATTAGGCAGTAATCAGATACATTTGTTATTAGTATTTTATGCACTAGTGTTATGAAAATAAAAGTTTTGCTTTATAAATTACTGTCCTATCTGTCATATCACTAGCTGATCTATATTTTTACAAAACCATTGTCAATCATTACAAAAGAATTATGAGAAGATTACAAAACAGGATATGGCCAAACATGGTACTAGCTTTTTAAAAATGAAGGAAGTAAACTAATGTTTATTGAACATATACTATGGATCAAACCTTTTACATGTATTATCTCAATTAAATATAAGTCTTCAAAAAAGCACAACTTTATAGAGGAAATGAAAGATAGAATGGCTTGAAATAGAGGTTATGACTTGTACAAGTGGAAGATACAAGATTTAACACAAGTTCTGCCTAAATTGCAAAGCCACGTATTCTTTAAAAGCACAAAACTGATAGTAAAGTAAAAAGTAAATGATAGTAAATTGAAAAGAGGCCTATAGGCCTAGGAAGTTCTATATTCTATTGAACAGAGGGTTTAATATTAATTTCTGTCAAATTTTCAAAAATATTATTTTATGACATTTATGTCATTTTTAATGTGTTTGTTGCAATGGCACAACTGATATATTAATTTCTTATATCCTGATGTCAGAAAAACAAGCCCCTCATGACATATTTTTTGACAAGTTGAAAATTTATGGACTTAATTATGGCATAAACAGATAGATAATATCTGATTAAACAATTGTACACCCCAAAATGTTAATTGATGGATGTGTCATATAGTAGTTTATAAATCTGATTCAATAAGTGCACACATGCACACACAAACATACACTTACTATGGGAATGTGATCTGAATGCTCAGGATCTAGGGTATCAACTGTTCCTGTTTTCCTGTGAATGGAGAGCATTTCCAGAACAAGGTGTTTTCAGTTCTAAAATGGGAAAAATATTTTCCATTTTTATAGACAAACAGGAACAAGTTGGTCACCTGATATAGTTTGAATTTGTGTTTCTGCCCAAATCACATGTTGAATTGTAATCCTCAATATTGGAGGAGGGGGCTCGTAGGAGGTGATTGGATCATGGAGGCAGACATCCTCCTTGCTGTTCTCATGATAGTGAGTTCTCACAAGATTTTGTTGCTTCAAAGTGTGTGGCACCGCTCCCCTCTCTCTCTTCCTCCTTCTCTGGCCATGTAAGACATGCTTACTTCCCCTTCACCTTCTGCCATGATTGTAAGTTTCCTGAGGCCTCCCAAGCTGTGCTTCCTGTACAGCCTGCAGAGCTGTGAGTCAATTAAACCTCTTTTCTTTATAAATTACTCAGTCTCAGTTATTTACAGCAATGTGAGAACAGATCAATACAGAAAATTCATACTAGAAAGTGGGGTATTGCTGTAAAAATAACTGTAAATGTGAAAGCAACTTTGGAACTGGACAACAGACACAGGTTCAAACAGTTTGGAGGGCTCAGAAGAAGACAGGAATATGAGGGAAAGTTTGGAACTTCCTAGAGATTTGTTAAATTGTTTTGACCAAAGTGCTCATAGTGACATGGACATTGAAGTCCAGGCTGAGGTTGTCTCAGATGGAGATGAGGAACTTATTGGGACCTGGAGTAAAAGAAACTCTTGCTAAGCTTTAGCAAAGAGACTGGTGGCATTCTGCTCCTGCTCAAGGAACCTGTGGAACTTTGAACTCAAGAGTGGTGATTTAGGGTACCAGGTAGAAAAAAATTCTAAACAGCAAAGCACTCAAGATTTGGTGTGATTGTTTCGTGTGTGGTCATATACATAAGCAAAGAGATTAGCTAAAACTGGAACTTATATTTCAAAGGAAAACAGGGAATAAAAGCTTAGGAAATTTTTAGTCTGACCGTGTAGAATTCCTCTCCCCATGTTTGGGAGAGGAATTCAAGTCACTTCAGAAATTTGCATAAGTAAAGAGGAGCTGAATGTTAATAGCCAAGACAATGGGGAAAATGCCTTGAAGGCATTTCAGAGACCTTTGTGGCAGCCCCTCCCATCACAGGCCTGGAGGCCTAGGAGGGAAGAATGGTTTCCAGGGACAGGCCTATAGCCCTGCTGCCCTGTGCAACCTCAGGACACTGCTCTTTGTGGCCCAGCTGCTGCAACTCCAACTATTGCTAAAACAGCCCTAGATATGCCTCAGACTTCTTCTCCAGATGGTGCAAACCATAAGCCTTGGCAGCCTTCACGTGGTGTTAAGCCTGTGAGCGGGCAGAGGGCAAAAGTTGAGGCTTGGGAGCTTCCAACTAGATTTCAGATGATGAAAGGAAAAACCTGGATATCCAGGCAGAAGTCTGCTGCAGGGATGGAGCCCTCATGGAGAATCTCTAGTAGGGCAGTGTGAAGCAAAAATCTAGGGTTGAAGCCCCAACACGAAGTCTCCACTAGGGAATTGCCTAGAGGAGCTGTGAGAAGAAGGTCACTATCCTCCAGACCCCAAAATGGTAGATCCACCAACAGCTTGCCCCATGCACCTAGAAAAGACACAGACACTAAATTCCAGCCTTTGAAAACAGCTGCAGGGGCCACACCCTGCACAGCCACAGGGACAGAGCTGCAAAAGTCCTTGGGAGCCCACCCCTTGCATCAGTGTGACATGGGTGTGAGACACATGGAGTCAAAGGAGATTATTTTGGAGATTTAATATTTAATGACTGCCTTACTGGGTTTCAGATTTGCATGGGGCTTGTATCCCTTTGTTTTGGTCTATTTCTCCCTTTTGGAATGAGAGTATTTAGCCAATCACTGTGCCTTCATTGTATCTTGGAAGTATTAACTTGTTTTTGATTTTTACGTCTCACAGGCAGAAGGGACTTGCCTTGTCTCAGATGAGAATTTGGACTGTGGACTTCTGTGTTAATACTGATAATGAGATGAGTTAAGACTTGGGGGACTGTTGAGAAGGGTTGATTGCATTCTGCAGTGTGAGAAGGGCATGAGATTTGGGAAGGGGCAGGGTTGCAAATATATGGTTTGAATTTGTGTCCCCAACCAAATCTCATGTCAAATTGTGATCCCCAGTGTTGAAGAAGGGGCCCGGTGGGAGATAATGTAGATCACAAGGGTGGACTTCTCCCTTGATGTTCTCATGATAGTGAGTGAGTTCTCACACAATCTGGTTGTTGAAAAGTGTATGGCACCTCTCCCCTCCCTTTATTCCTTCTTCTCCAGCCATGTAAGACATGCCTGCTTCCCCTTCAACTTCTGCCATGATTGGAAGTTTCCTGAGGCCTTCCCAACTGTGCTTCCTATACAGTCTGCAGAACTGTGAATCAATTAAACCTCTTTTTTTATATAAACTATCTAGTCTTGGGTAGTTCTTTATAGCAATGCAAGAATAAACTCATATACCACCCTATCAGGATAACACATATAGACTCTCCTTATTTATGCCCTGATATTTTAGCCCTGTTTCCATGGAAATAACCAGGTTTCTAAGCCAAAGAGATAATGTAAAGGCATTAAGTTAATAATTAGGACTAGAGATACAAAGTTTATCTAGACTATGTTATCCTGGACTGACACATGCAATCTTATTCCTCTAATTTCTCCCTAAATGCTCTTCTGCCTGACTCTTGTGCTAACACGAACCAAGCAGCCATCATTTCCAAACTGTACCCTCCTGCCCTAGCTGCCTGAAGTCTAGCCATGAGTATTCTTCATTACTTCCTTTGCATTGCTTGGCAATTACAGGAGCATCAATGTTATTGCCCTAGCTGACCACTGAGTGTATGGTCATCAAGAATGTTGCCCTATTCCTGAACAAACCAAATAATAAAAACTAACTGAGGTTTAAAAGGTCAAAGCTAAAATCAACAGGTTACCTCACCAGCTAAGCATCTTGTGTTCTTTTTTGGCTGATGACCAAGAAGAAGAGTCATCTGTGACAGGCGGAAAGTGCAAGGGAATATTTCAGGCAGAGTAAGCAGGCACTCAGGGGTTAGAACTGTACAATGATGAACTCAATATTCCTGCCAAAATACAGACTTTTGGTTAAAGGCAATAAATCACTTTTGTTTATGTAAAAATTGCTTGAACTTAAAAAAAAAATAAAGAAGAGGATATGTTTTATTATTCACAGCCATCCAGAAGTGAGGCCTGGGCTTATATTTTTGATACTCTCTGTGGCCCTTAAATAGACATAAAAGTAAACTAGGGTATACAGTGAGTCCTCACTTAATATTGTCAATAGGTTTTTGAAAAGTTTGACTTCAAGGGAAACAATGTACTGCATTAAAGAAACAATTTTACCATAGGGTTAATTGATATAAACAAGAGTTAAGTTTCTATAACATACAGTATATCCAAAAACTTATAGGCAAGTTTAAATAAGACATACTGTATTCCCTAGTGATGTGTTGCAGGGTTCAATATTCAGTTTGACTTTTTTTTTGCATGTTTTATTTTTTTAAAAATTGTAGGTGACGTGATAATTACACATACCTATGGGTACATAGTGATTTTGCTTGACTTAATGTAGTGTGGTGGTGATGATGGCGGTGGTGGTTTCCGCTTATTGGAATGATCTTTCCAATTTTAATTGAGAGAATTTTGAGAAGCAAAACTAAAAGAGGTAATGAAAGGTCAAAGTCAGTTCTAACAATTGTCAATTGGCAAAATTTGGCCAGTTATTAAAGCACTGGTAGGTTAATTCAACACTGGTGAGAGCATTTATACCAAGGAAATGGCCAAACACGGTTATCAGTGGGGATTTTTTTCTCTTTTTATTTATTTATTTTTCTTTTCTGGAGAGCCAGTTGTTAAATATCTACCAATACACAACTGAACAAATTCTCCCCTAAAACTTGCAATCCAGATCAGTGTAAATTATGATAAGCAGCAGAGGAAAAGCACCTCACCTATATCCATTTTCTCATTCATGGTTTCAGGGGATAATCCTTACTACCTAGAACTCTAGATTAATTCAGATAATAAAAGCAAGTCTTCATAAAGAACTTGGCTCACAGGGAGCTGAGGAACAACAAAAAGAGTTAACATGAAGTGTGAAATGGTTATGAATCCTGAGCCCATTTATTTTGGCTGAAAGCACATAATTTATTAAGAATGAACAAAAAGGGAAAAGTCATCACTTTTCCTCCAGTTAATAATGCCCTACACTTCCTCTGTCTCCAAATGCTTTGTTCAGTGACATTCAGACGATATACAAAAAATAAAATCCTGATCCAGCTATTCTATCCAGAGTCTTATTAAAAGCTTAAGAATCTTTTCTTAGATTGAACCTAACTTCAAAAGCATCATTTATGGTCTCTGTCACTGTGAGAGGGATTTAAGCACTGCAGAACTAAGATCTTAGAGTGAAGGTTCTCTTTTACTTCCCAAAACACATTTTTTTTCGGGACAACCCCCATGGAGAAGCAGTCCGTAGAGAAGCAGCCCGTAAAGAAGCATTAAGAAGCTTGGCTTTTGCATTTTGTACATATGTTATGGATCTCAACATTCCAGGACGCGTTTTTGTGGTTTTCTTCTCATCAATCTGGGGGATTTGTCACAAAATACCAAAATGTAGCTCATTTATTTCTCATTTCCTTTTTATTTATAGTTCTGGGTGGTAGTTTCTTACTGTGGGGATTTGCATTCTCTGACATTAGTCAAGGTCAAAGTACAGAGTCTTTGTGTGCATTCTAAGCCCTTTCAAATATGTGTTCACCCACCAGTGTGATGCATTAAAAAAAGATACCTTATTCAGAATCGACCCACAAGTTCCTGCATTTTGTTTGTCTTCTATTAAAGACTAAGCAGCTACATTTCATTTCAAATTCCACATAAATGCTTTCAGAACAGCTTAAATCTGGAACTGTCTGAAAACAGGAAAGATATTAGATGACCTCCCAGGATCCTTTCTTGTTCCTCGGTTTTCAGCATTGCAATGGCTTCCTATCCTGTGTGCACACAGCTGTTCTGACTCAGTACTGAAGATTGCAGGCTCTCTGGCCTGCACTCAATTCCTTTCTCCGTATCTATGTACCAGGTACTTTCGTATCCCGACCTCCTGTCTCCAGACTTAAACTATTTCTCAATAAATTTGCTGATAAATTGTGTGTGTGTGTGTGTGTGTGTGTGTGTGTGTGTGTGTGTCATGCATATGTGGGAGAGATTGCGAACATATTCATCTTCACTATATCCAATTAAGGTGCTATAAAGGTCTATTGAGGGTCAGCATAATGACCATAAAATGGATTTCAGAGACTAACATCATTAAATTCTTTGAAATTCCTTGGGTCAAAAACAGGTAATTTACTGAGCATCTTTAGACCTGCTGCCCTATATGTAAAACTGAGAAAATAGTTACCACTTCATAGGTTTGTTCTGAGAATTAAATTATAAACTGTATACACCCATAAAGCACTTGCTCTGGTATATAGGAACTCTACCGCCAACCCCCACAAAGGCAAATAATATTTTAGGTGTTGCTGAATTACCTGTGCCTTGAAAGGATCAGCTCACTATAAGAAAGCAGGATATTAAATTCAGACACAGCCTCCACTAACCTCAACCACAAAGACAAAGAAGCAGCCTGAAGCATGCAAGATCCAGGAAGGAGGCTCAGATGCTCAGAGCAAATAATTAAGAAAGAATTGGAGGTCAAAATGAAAAACTAGCCCTATGCTCCCTGGCTGATCCCTGATTGTCTTCTCTTTACTCATCTCAGTTTTCCTAGCTGTACCACATACCTTAATGCCCTTAGGGCTAGCAAATCAACATAACCAAAATACTTGCAGGTATATAATACTTCCTTCATTCTTCATTCTTAGATTTGAGCACAGATTCAACACACTGATGCATTAAAAGTTTTTCAGAAAGAAAAGATACTTTCTGCATTAGATTTAATTCTTATTTACAGGACACCTTGATTTCAGAGATACACAATTGTAGAAAACAAGTGTGCTTTTCAGAATCAAGGAACTATGGTAGTCAATTGAAAATCAGTTTCCAGACTGTGAGACCCACTCTTCTCACCAATTCTCTCTCTCCTTTACTAGTTTCTAATGATATTTACATGAGTTTATAAAAATCCTGTATGTCAGATAGGCCAGATATCATGTCCAGAAAGTGAGCTAAGACACGGATCAGAAGTTCAGTTAAGGAAGTGAGGGAACAAAGACTCAGAGCCAAGTAAGATTTGGACTTCTAAAATCGATGCATGTAGACAGACAAGTGACATGAGGACCAACAATGGGACTTTTTTAGTTCCTATATTTGAGCTAAAAATCTCCTCTCCACAGCATTCTAGAATAATATCAGTGCGTGGAGTACAAATCATCTGCTAGAGGAGACAGTAGTGTGATGGGTTGGCTAGTGGAATAGCTAGGTTTAGAGTAAGGGCAGAGGTCTAGAAGAATCAATCACGTCATGTTAATTTAGCACTGGTGATGTGATCAGGGTTAAGCCTTGAACTCCTAGGAATTTTAGAATCACAATTTGAGAATGCCTTGGTACCCAGGCATGGGGAAGTCAAATCTATGAACTTGCAGGACAGAGACTCAGCTGACTCATTAGGACAGTGGGTATCACAGTTATAATTGTGAAGGGACAGAATAATGGCTTCTGTGTGAGGCTGAATTTGCCTCCCCATCCCCATGGCTGCTCCTTTCCCTTACTCTTTCAGAGGAACAGCTACCTCACCCATAAGCATCTCAACAGCTATCTCTTCCCTACACATATCACTGCATAGCTATATTCCAAATGTTTCTAATTTCAATTGTGTTCCAACAAACTGTCTAGAAGTCCAGCTGAATCTCTTTAGAGAACCAAGCAACACTGGAGTAAAAGAGAACCTTGCTCTCAGGTTGGAGGGTCGTTCTGTCCCCCTGACAAGTCTTCATGAGTTCCCCTCGTGTGAGACATGATTCCTTGCATCATACAGGTGCGAGACATAAGCAAATGGCTCAGAGTAGCATGGGAACGCTGGGACCTGAATCTTATCCATATCCAGGATGTTATGAAAACCTTATTATGAAATCTAGGAAGGACAATAAAATTGATTTCAGTTAATGAATATATAGATGTCTCGTGTTCCTTTCCATTAACTCTAAAAATCATGTTCCCAGAAGTAGATTTTTACATTTTTAAATTTAATAAGTCAAATACAGTCTCAAAACTTAAACAAAAAAAGAATGCTTTCTATAAAGGTACATCTATGAACATGCTTGAGAAAAATCATGTATGAAAATATAGCATAATACATGCCACAGTAGAAACATGCATGGGGTACAGTAGAAGCCCAGAGGAAGAGGATAAAGTCAAATCAGGCAACGAGATGGGAAAGAAGGAAGACATCACAAGGTGGGTAAGCTCTGAGCCCTGTCTGGAGAGATGACTAGAAATTAGGCATAGTAAGATTCTAGGCAGAGGAAACAGCTTAAGAAAAACAAGAGTATGTAGAAGTGTGTGTGTGTGTGTGTGTGTGTGTGTGTGTGTGTGTGTGTGTGTGTGTTTACATGCGTGAGAATCCCAGTTTTCACCCTCCTTCTGAAATTAGTGCAATCAGTCATGTACACTTCCCTGATATGAATAACTTTAAACTCAACATGTTCTCTGTATCAGGGGTTTTGCACTCTATGCCTAGACTCCAGCAATAGAATCAAAAGTCTTTGTTCTCCAACAAGGGAATCTCAGATACCCGTATCAGGTGAAGGTCACATATATTTAGTGGAGAATTACAATAGTCCTTATAAAGTTACCTCTATAAACAAGAAGGCCCTTACTTTGTTTTGGCAATATTGCAAGCTCCCAAGATGGCACACAGCTAGGAGGCTGCTTCCTGCCACAGAGAGAGCATCCAGTACTCACCGACCATGTGGCTTCTCTCCTGCCCTGGCCAGGCTCCAAGCTATTTCCCTCTGTGAGACATGCTGCTCACGACATAACTGGGTCATGCTACAACCACAATGTGATGCTTCTGGGGAACAAGCCAGTTTCCTGCCTTCCCCAGCCCATTCACTGCTCAATGGGTCAGTTAGAGGTATGGTAAATGACAAGAAGCACACCCAAGGAACAATGATGGTAAGGAATACCGTGGCAAACCCCAATTTCAACCCCTCTCAGATGTCCATGGCCCTCAGGACCAAAAGGTAATTAATTCTCATTGACCACGTTTTTTTTTTCTCATGAAATAATATTACCCCCCAAGTTGTTTTGCAAGGAAACAGTTACAACCTGGGTTAGTAGCAGCACAGGACAGTACACAGCCCTATACATTGGGGATCAGAGTTCTTGTACTTCAGGAGAGCTGAAGCACTAGAATTGTGCTTCCGTTTGGAGAAGCCACAAATATCTGCTGCTCTGGTTCTTCCTCAGGTGAATAACAATGCCTGTTCTTCCTAGGCTGCAGGGACTACTACTATAAAAGAGATTAAAGTATTCTCAAAAACTTTAAAAATCGAAATAATGCTAAATTAAGCTAGGAAGTTGTTCATACCATGAATCTGTCGAGACCAGTGAGAGCCAGCAGGCTCATTTTTGTAGGCAGGTGGGTCAATTGCAGCTGTCACATTTTCCATCCATGCAAGATATGATGCTTAATTTAGAAGGAAGTCTGGAATTAGAGGAGTTCAGTACACTCCACCTAATACTAAATATTCATTGAGAACCTATCATGCACAATGTACTATGCTGTATGTTTTAATTTTAGTGATTTGTCCAAGGTCAGAGGGCTGGTTAGTGTAGGGCTAAGCTAGGTGCCCTCGCTCCCAGCTGTGTTATCCATCATCCCATTTCCATCACATGTTCTGGAGCAACCATTTTCAGTTGGGCGAATAGCATGGACTTTATCTGTGTTATGTTTACAGTGGTTTAATTGGAACCTAAAAATAAAGCACACCAGTTTTTCCAGAAATATTTTATTAAATTTCACTTAATTTAAGGAAGGGAAAATACATTAATTGCACCAAGTTTTCCAAAGAGAAAAAGAAAATCTGGGAAGTGCAACTGGATTTCTAAGGAAAAGCAGCAGGAATAAGAACAGCACACAGTGCCAACACACACACACACAAGAAAAAACACATAAATAATTCCGCAATTATTGGCAGCTCCAAATTCACTGGCTAAAAGGAAAGGAAGTCAAACCAGAGGTCCAACAATATGAACTAAATCATCATCTGCCACTCATCTCAATCAGTGCTGCCCATTACAGGGAAGTTCTCACTAAACTGTATCCACCCAGCTGTAGCCCTAACCACACAGAAATAAAGAAAGGGAAAGAAATTTGGCTCTTGTCACAGAGTACGTCATGATGATTTATCAACCTGAAATATAGTTTAATCTACATAAAAATGGAGTCTTGCAGACTGACTGGGATTAATAGGCTTCAGCTCTAATTCCTTCTGGTGGTCTCATTTAAATATGCCATTCATCACCGTGACCTCTTTTGATAATAGCCTTACTGTAATATTTAATTTCACATTAATTCTCTTGTAACTTAGCCAACGTTCATTTGCAGAAAATCATTAAAGAATCACCTCTGCCCCCAACCCCTACCTTTATCAACATCCTCATGATTGCCAAAACAATTGAAAATGGTCAATTCTCATATTTGCTAAATGCACTGGTCAAGAATCATATGTGTTTGGATAGAATAGGGCATAAGGAAAAGTAGACATTAACAAAGAATCTTTACCAAGACAATGATGTAATACATTTATTTTGAGCCAATTAAGACATAAAATAGGTCTCCATGGAAGAAATTCAGTTTAACAGTTCAATTCGCACAAATTATTTGATTTCTATTTGTGCTAGGGTCTGGCAAAATCACCTATGTGATTCTTGCTTCTTAGCCAGAACATTTCTGGTCCTGAGGGACATAATGGATTCTAATAAATTCAGTTCGATTCATTACAATGTGATGTGTTTACACAGCATGTATTGTTGCCCTCTCTAGGTTATGAAGTTAGCATATAGTCATCCTCAGGAGATTTAAATATACTTTGTGGATAAAGGATTGTTTATACCATAACTGGGTCATGTCATAACTAAAATTAGTGTTTCGATCAGCTTGGCCAGGAGTGGGATGCAAGCCTTTAGGTCACTCTGAGCAGTCAGCAGCAGACTGAGGTGAAAGATGCAGGAATATATAGTTCCACACCTAGAACTGCATAGACAGTCAGAAAAACCAGAGACTGCTGCATCTGGAAAATCTTTCTATTAACTTTAAAACTAGCCTTCCAGGCAAGAATAACCTAGGGACAGAGACTCTTCTCTCTCCCAGAAAGAGCCCAAGATATTCTTACTAGAACAATCTCAGAGGGGATTCACAATGGACACCAGAAGGTGATGTAAAGCTCTCTGCTAAATGAACTAATGTGTCTCAGGTGTTCTGGGCTGGCAGCAGCTGGGAAGATGGTCCCAGCATTCATTTTAGATATAAGAGACATTCAGCATTTTTCTTCAGTGTGTTATTTCCCCTCTTCCTGTAGCTACATCTCTTTCAATAATATGCGTATATGATTGATAATGAAAGTGCCTTCTTTTTAGAATTTAAAGATGATATTAAAGATTATTTAATTCAATTCTAAGAAGAGTACTACCCATAAAGATCAAATAACTTGCTAATAGTTGCAGATAGAAGAGTTGGGCAGTGACAGGGCCCAGGCCAGGGTTCACATCACTTGATTATTGGCCATCGCTCCTTCCACCTCCCATGCCTTTACATACTACTTCAACCATCTGTCACTATGAGTGGCCATTTGGGTGAGAGCTCTGTTAAGGAGTGAGCTAGATGGGTAGCTGTCTGGGGGCCAATTTATACGGTACATTAAAATAAGTTCCTCCTCATCTTAACTATTTCAATAATATCATTTTGAAAGGGCATCAAATTACTAGTCTACCAAGGGTACCCACAACTCTAATCCCTTTAAGTGATGTAAAAGAAAACTATTCTTTATAACCTAGTAGCTAAAGATGAAAAATAATGATTACCAGGAATCATATACAATCAGAAACAAGAAGCTTTCCCTGGGCTCGTAAGCTGAGCCCAGATCACAGAAATAGATTCCATCAAAATCACAATGATCTTTACATTGCCCAATTTAATTTCCATTTCTCAGTTCTCATATAACTTCTCTGTAGTGTTTGTCACAGTGCTTCACTCCTTCTTTCTGGAAAAACTTTCTTCACTTGGTTTCTAAGACATCACTCCCTCATGGTTTGCCTAACACTATACTGACTGCTCCTCAACTTCCTCTGTTGATTGCTTCTAATTTTTCCAACCTCTAAATGTGGGAGAGTCCCATGGCTCTGTCCTTGGACTTCTTTAGTCTGTACCTACACTAACTGCCTAGGCAATCTCATCCAGTCAAGTGGCTACAAAATACTACATAGATCCCCCAAAACTCCCAGATTGATAGTTCTAGTTATTAATTTATTTCTTTTCTTCAAATCTGTTCTTACATGTTACACTGGCAAAGAAGTCTTCCCTTATAATCCTATATAAAATAGCACCCTGCCCACCCTTGCCTGTCGTCTTTATGTACCTTACCCTCCAAATTCCAGACATATCCAAAACACACAGGACAGCCTTATTTGGATGTCTAACAGGCAGTTCAAACTTAACACATCTAAATCCTAACTCTTGACATTCTCCTCTTAAGGCCTGGTTTTCATCAGTTATACCCTTGTCAGTACACCACAATTCCATTCTTTTCAGTTTTCTTAGTCCAAAATTATTTTTAATCATGTTAATCTCCAAGTCATTCTCACATCCAATCTGTCAGTATTTTTGGCCCCAACTCCGAAATACATCCAGAATCTCCATAGTATACCAGCTTCAGCCACTATTGTCTCTCAGCTGGGCTAATTCAGTAGTTTCCCAACTAGTCTTTATTTCCAACCTTGTCCCTCACCATCTGTTCTTTACATTGTAACCAGAGTTTCAGTTTTAAATGAAGATCATCTCACTCTTCTGCTTAAAAACATCTGATGATTCCTCAAGTCATTCAAAGCAAAAGCCAAAGTTCTGACAAAACCCTCAAGGACTTTACATGACCTTTCTCTACTACCTCAATGATTGTCTGAATCTTTGCAGAAGTGCATCTGAGGCAGAAAAGACAGCATGCACAGGTGAAAGGGAGAGCAGCAAGTATGTGGGAGGTAAACTACACAGTACTAATCATTGAGTCCCACACAAGTCCATTTTATAAGCTTAAGAATTTAAATGCTGAAAATGACAGCTAATTTTCGGAAGCCTAAAACTGGTAAATGAATAGGGACTTCGTAGTAACTCATCATAATGCCACTTTTATTCCTGAAAACAAGAGCACATCTCAGAAAGAACTTAAATCTTCAAATGCTTTTAAATGAAACCATCCTCAGGGCACTAGGAAATCACCAAGATGGATGAGAGTTTCCATTCCAGATTTTCAGCATGGCATGAAAAGTCACAGAAATGCAAGAGCAGATATTTAGATTTGAACTGTATTAATGTACTCTGCAGTAAATTTTAAGGCTACTCTTGTTTTAATTTACTCTTGATTTGAGGAGTTTCTTACAATATGATTGTTTAACTTCATCAAGAATTATCTAACTTCTATAGAGGTCCTAGGGTGCACAGAAACTCATAGTCTTCAGGAAAGGTACTATCTTAGAAAGTTTATGACACCTAAAAAAACAAGAAGAATTAGTGATGCTACTTCTGACCATTCACCCTCCATAGAAGTCATCTTATGTTATAATAAAATAGTTCTTATCCATTCATATTCACTTCAAGTTCATCTTGAATTTGGAGAAATAAAGTCTCATCAGCTGTTATGATTATTATCTAGTCATACTTGTACATGTTAGCTACCCAAAGCAGAGGATAACATATGGACTTGCATTGTGCAGGTACTATTACATTTATTATCTAATTTAATCACCGTTACCACCATGTAAGACATTAGTTATCATTTCATTTTACAGATGAGGGATCAGGACTCAGAATGTTGAAGTTTCACACCAAAAGGCAACCAGGAAGTGATAAGAGAGCCAGGATATATAGTAATTTTCAATCTTGGAATAATTTTCACTGTGCATCTGTTGGCAGAAGGGCTTTTATCTGTTCTCTAACACACCATTCTCATTTTATACAATTTGTAATTATAGGTCCATTCTTAGGAAGGCCAATACATTCAATTACGTTTTACATAAATTTGCTTCAGTTAAATGAGCATTTATTTTTAACAAAAACGTTAAATATCTGCAAATGATCAGATACTTAACAATCATAAGAAAAGTCGATTCTCGACTAGTTATTTGACTAAATTAAGTTTTTTAAATGATTTCACACCACTTTGGGGTCTAAGCATAAAACCAGCTTAACATATCTTCAGAAGCTTAGTATCATGTGGAAAAGACCCAGAGTGTAGCTTCTCTCACCAATGCCTGGGGAGCCCTCCACATACTAAAGAGCAAAAATACTACTACTCCACATACTAAAGAGCAAAATCCCCACCCATCTGACAGATACCCTCTTATCAAAACTTCTCTATGGCAAATAAATAAAATGGTCATAATTCCATTATGACTACTGGAATTTTTAAATTAATTTAGCTAAATCAGCTTTTATAATCTTTTAAGCAGTTTAAAGCTTTTAAGAGAAACTGATATATGAAGTTATACAACATTTAATTAAGTTTTCAATCAATGTTTAAATATTTGGAGAAATTTAGTTTGTTATATTCAAAATTTTTTAGCTTATTAATTGTGTAAGTGGATGAAAATATTTCCAACATTATTGTTTAAAGATTGCAAAGATGGTACATCCCTCTGACATGTTTCAAGCTATACCCCATAAAAGCACAAGAATGTGTTTAAAAACAATTTCCAAATTTCATCCTTGGTCTATATCAAGAAATGAAAAAGAAAGAGGTTTACTCTAAAAGAAGAAAAAGAAGAAGTTGGCTATAATTCCCACTTCATGGCATAAACATATGGTCAACACAGACATTTTGTAACAGTAAAAAAAAGAAAAACCTTGGATAATCTTAACCAACACATAACATTGCTTATGTATCACTTTTATATAGATGCTGCAGACATTTAATTATAATTATTACTCTGAACTTGTTTACTAACATACTTATTTATCTTTGCTGATGTCCTCAGAAAAATGTGATTTTTCCTTTTTTCATTCCTTACATATGAGATTTCGAGTTCTGGTTGCCTGTGGAACAGTATCATTTCTGTTAGAAAACCATCCACTCCTGTTGCAGGAAGTCAGGGACCCCAAACAGAGGGACCGGCTGGAGCCGTGCCAGAGGAATGTAAATTGTGACGATTTCATGGACATTTATCACTTCCCTAATAATATTCTTATAATTTCTTACGCCTGTCTTACTTTAATCTTTTAATCCTGTTATTTTCGTAAGCTGAGGATGTATGTCACCTCAGGACCACCATAATTGCATTAACTGTACAAACTAATTGTAAAACATGTGTTTGAACAAAATGAAATCAGTGCACCTTGAAAATGAACAGAATAACAACAATTTTTAGGGAACAAGGGAAGACAACCATAAGGTCTGTCTGCCTGTGGGGTCAGGCAAAAAGAACCATATTCTTCTTCTTGCAGAGAGCCTATAAATGAACGTGCAAGTAGGAGATATTGCTAAATTCTTTTTCTAGCAAAGAATATTGATAATTAATACTCTGGAAAAAGAATTGCATTCCTGGGGAGAGGTCTATAAATGGCTGCTCTGGGAGTGTCTGTCTTATGCAGTTGAGATAAAGACTGAAATACACCCTGGTCTCCTGCAGTACCCTCAGGCTTATTAGGGTGGGGAAAAAACCTCACCCTGGTGAATGTGAAGTCAGACCAGTTCTCTGCTCTTGAACCCTGTTTTCTGTTGTTTAAGATATTTATCAAGACAATACGTGAAAAGCTGAACATAGACCCTTATCAGGAGTTTTTGATTCCACCCTTTACCTTGTGATCTTTGCTTTGCCCTTTGCCTTGTGATCTTTATTGGCAGAAGTACATGATCTTTGTTCTCCTTTTGGCCTTTGAAGCATGTGATCTTTGTGACTTACTCCTTGTTTGTACAACCCCTCCCCTTTTGAAGTCCTTAATAAAAACCTGCTGGTTTTGTGGCTTAGGTGGGCATCATGGACCTTCTGATATGTGATGTCACCCCCAGCGGGCCAGCTATAATATTCCTCTCTTTGTATTCTTTCTCTTTATTTCGCAGACCAGCCAATACTTAGGGAAAAATAAAAAAAAAAAACCTACTTTGAAATACTGGGGGTGGGTTCCCCCAATACACTTCTCTAATCACTGGAAGTGTAAATTGCAAAATAATTTTTAACTCTTTTTTCTTCAACTATCATGGTAGATACCATATCTGGTCTTTTATTCATTCCTTCTTACATTTGGTTCCATTCACAATGTCATCACCCAATTTCAGATCTATATCATTCCATGCTTTATTAGTTCAACCAAGTCATTCAGTTGCCTTATCTTCTACCTTCTCTTCCTACAGTTCATCATATGTGACATCACAGTAGATTATCCTTTAATACAATTTTATACTTACCATTCCATGTTTAAAATAACAACCCTTCTTTCCTACCACATTCAACTACATCCACCAGGTTTACCTATTCAGTTTATCAATAGAGAAATATTGTCTTCTCCTCATCATCTTTACTTCCCTTATTTATATGTCCTCCTCAATGTATACTGAGGTATATGAATTTCTGCAGGTATACCTTTACTCAGTTCATCTCACAGTCTGCCTAGTCCCTTGCCCCATGTGCATTGTAACCCCATAGCTGAAGCCATTAAGCCTTCTCAGTCCAGACCACAAGGCAGTTAAAACATAGGACTTGTAGATCTGCATTTCCAAAGTGATTTAGTTGCATGCCAAGTCTGTGAGTGGTTAATAGGCATATCATACACACACACACACACACACACACACACACACACACACACACACACAAAAGAACCATGGTTAAAGACGAGTTTGGGAAATACTGGGTTAACCAAAGTCAAAAAGTCATCTTTGTCTTTTCTGTAAAATTGAATATGCCACCATACAATGTATTGTCTAGGACTGTACTATGCCAGCACATAAAGTAGGGATTATGTGGAAATTACAAACTTGATGAATGTTCTTGTCATAATTTATCCCTAGCAATGGTGTCTTTCTTATTACTTGGAGCATTTATATACTTACTGTGAAACCTGAATGTATCCTGGCTTCTTTGGAACTGGGCCCCAGCCTTATTCTCATACCCACTTTCAAAAACAAGAATCCTGCTGGTAACACCATTAATTCTGGTTGTATCCATGGTACAAGCTTCTCAAACTTATGGATACTCACTTCTTATCCATGGAGACTTTCTTTTAATATTTACTGTTGGGACTCTGAACAAGTTTGGTTCAGATTTATCAGTACACTCCTTTATAATTTTACCTCTATTTTGGAAAATCCCAATCATTAACTTTACAAATTTAAAGTATTGATTACAAAAATACCTAGGTAACAGTCTATGGGTTTCTTAGTTTTAACCATCTCTATTTTTAGAAAATCAGACCAAGTGTATACCCTATTCATAAAGGGCAGATAATCTCCTTTTGGACATAAAAGAATTTGCTCATTAATCACACCAGACAGTTAGAAAAGATTGTATCAGTGGTCTCTTACAGCGCTGACAAGGAAATTCTATAAATTGCCAATTCCAGTTGCATGTTATTAGCTATTTTTGCAATATGGGATCTCAGTGGGTCCTAAGATATGAATCTCATGGCCTGGGTAGTTATATCTTTCCTGGGCCATGTGACCCCATAAATCTTCACATTAAAGAATGATAATAACTTTAATAATAAAGAAAGCTCTGTGGAAGGTAGGCATTTAAAATGAGAAAAAATCAATAGCATTGACTTTGAAAAAAAAAAAAAAGCCACAGCAACAACAAAGAATTGCATGACAAATCAAGTTACCAATACCCATTGAGTCTTTAGCTTATGGACAGAAAGGAGGCAGAGGAGGAGGCCTTTCAGCCAGATATGAAATGCATACAGACTTTCAGAGAGGAGACCAGAGATGAGGATCTCCATTAGGAAAAACAAGGTTGGACAGGTAGGATGGGGTCAGATTATAGAGGGAGGCAAGTTTCCTTTCTTAATTTCCTTTTCTTTTTATCCTTAAAAACTCCTTTTGCTTCGAAAATAAATTCTGTCACCACAGGTAACATTTTCATCCCGAGTCAGGGCTCTTTTGCAAACCCAACTACTCGCTGCCATCCGTTCACATCTGTAACATTTAACTTTAATGCCTCTGTCCCTGAAGAGGTGCTGAACACATTTCAATGCAGCAGCAGCAGCAGATCTGTCCTGAAGAACTAGCTGCGTGGCAGCCAAACATCAGGTGACCTTTCCTATTGACACTGTCTGCAGGGCTGCTTGACCACATAGACAGGAATAAATCTCTTCCTGAGCTAGCCTCAGATGGGAGATGGGAAATTGAACACCTATTCAGCAACATCAGATTTATTAAAGAGAAGGATTGTCCACGGCAAAGTAAGCAGAAACCATGAAAATAGATCCAGAGAGCTGATCTGCCCTGCTGCAAAAGCTACATATACTGCATTCAGTTGTGGCCACTAAGTTTATACTGAAAGTTCCCCCAAAATCAAAAGTGGAGTCTGGGTGAATGAGCTTCCAGCTGTCCTCCTTCCTCCCCCTGGTGATCTAGGTGGTCACTTTCCCTCCGCCACACAGCTGCCCTGTTTTTGGAGCTCCAAATAAGCCTGGGGTAAAATTGAAAGTCAAAAAATTTCATTCCCCAACCCTTTGATTTTACCCTCTGGCCTTTCCCAATGGTTTGGCATAACTTACATTGAGTTTGAATTAAATTAGAAATTGATTTATCATTTATTTGTGGTTGGCTTTGAGACTATAGTTTCTCCACTTAAAGAGGATTAAAGCCAAAAAGGCTGTAGCTTCTACTTTCCAAAGCGGGCTCAGAGGCAGATGTGTACAATCCTGGATTTCTGAGGATGAGCATTAAAAAGTTCTGCTCTGTACGAAGGAGATACTATAAATGTGTGTTATCATCATCAGGATAAAAAGGCTAGATTTTGGTGAAGACAAGTAAAGATGTCAATTATCCAAAAAAACTTTCTGTTTATCAATGCAATGCATTCAGTAATTTTGAAAGAATAGTTGCCTCCCTAGTTCACAACTAGCTTGAATTTTTATACTTCATAACTGTGATAAGTAACTTAACCTCCTAAAGTTACTTTGGGCTCATTAATTCTTATAGCCTAATTGTGAGGATTAAATGGAACAGCATAAGAAAAATATCTGGAACAATGCATAGCCTAGATTCATCTCATACCCTTACCCTCCTCCCAGCCAAGGCCATTGTTTTCAATTGATTTATAATGCAGGATAATGGAAGTAAAGAACAAACAAGCAAGAATGTATCAGGGTGTTCAGTGCCATAATAAAAATATATCTAACGTGTTGTGGAAACTCTAATGCTCAAACAATTGCCTATACTTGAATCATAGAAAAGGCTTCAAAATGAAGGAGTCATCTAAATAGGTCTTAGAAGGTTGAGTTCACATACACTAGACACAGAAAGGAGGCGAGTGGATATTCAAGGCAGAAAGAGGACTGTGAAAAGGCTTAGATGCAAGAAAGTACATAAGGATGCAGTGTAGTCCCAGCACAGCATGAAACTCGTGATAGCATGAGTCTTATCTGTCCACATGTCCTAAAAGTAAACAACATCCCTGGTGAAAAGTTGAATGATATGTAGAGATAAGAGTGGAGCAATAATTTCAGTTTTTATTATTCTGCTCACCTTGGTAAGAGTTCAGACTTTACTATACATGCATGGGAACCACTGAGGACTTTTAGACCATGGTAGCATAATTAGAACCCGGTTTTACAAACACCGCATGTTCTCACTCATAGGTGGGAACTGAACAATGAGATCACTCGGACTCAGGAAGGGGAACATCACACACCGGGGCCTATCATGGGGAGGGGGGAGGGGGGAGGGATTGCATTGGGAGTTATACCTGATGTAAATGACGAGTTGATGGGTGCAGCACAGCAACATGGCACAAGTATACATATGTAACAAACCTGCACGTTATGCACATGTACCCTACAACTTAAAGTATAATAATAATAAATAAATTAAAAAAAAAAAACAATACAAATAGTTGCTGAAAGTATTATGTATAAGTTCATTTTAAAAGTTAGAATTATACAAAACTAGCAATATTCAATAATCTTTCTTTTTGTACTGGTCTAAAATATTGTCACATAGCTAATTATAATTACTCAATGATATTTAAATAATATTTTAATAATATACTAAAAGACATATTTTAAAGCATGTATACAATAGAAAATTTGGAAAGTCATGGAATTGTTAGAATAAATATCATCAGATGGTAATTCTTAGTAAACAAATTCATAAAAATTCAACCACAACTTTAAGATTATGTATTTCAGAGATGACATAATTATTTTAATAAAACCTAGGAAGAAGACATCTAACCTAAAAAAAAAAAAAAAAAAAAAAAGAACCTGGTTTTACAAAGAGAATCCTAGTTTTATTCAGGAAGACAAGTTTCAATTCAAACACTGACGCCAAGCCAGTGATAAAGGAAGGTATTTTTAAAAGTCTAGCAAATTATGATAATATAGTCATAAATAGAATTTATTTTAATAGGTGCCAGGCACTCTTCTAAGCATATTATTGCATTATTTCACCTAATCCGTATAATAAACCAATGAGAAAGAACTTACTATCATCTCCACTTAAGAGGTGAGGAAACAAGACATTGAGAAGTGAGGCAGCTTACTAAGGACTAGAACTGCTTAGCAGTGGAATTTACCTATCAGTGCAGAAGGTTCGACTGATGATGAAGATTTGAACTAAAATCAATGGGATCTGGTGACATTGAATAAGAAAGTAAGTGACCAGAGTAAATAAGAAGGTTTCTAGTTCCAAAGAGCAATAGATTATGATGCCGTTAAGTAGAAAGAACAGTTTAGGAGGATGAATATATGTACTGAGAAACTGAAGACAAATGGCCAGGATTGGGTGTGGAAAGCCAATAACTGAATCAAAAATTCCTTCAGAGGTGGGCAGAGCAGGATGGCTGAATAGAAGCATTCACTGATGATTTTCCCTGCGGGAACACCAAATTTAACCACTACACCAAAAAAGCCACCTTCATAGGAACGAAAAATCAGGTGAGCAATCACAGTACCTTGTTTTTACTTCATATTGCAGAAATAGAAACTGAAGAGGATAGGGAAAGATAGCCTTGAATAGCTAACACCAGCCCTCCCCTGTTCCTCCACTCCCACCTAGCAGCAGCAGCCGCCACATGATGCAGAGAATCTGTTCACTTGGGGGAAGAAGAGTGCAGCAATTGTTGGGCCCTGTATTGAAGTCAGCGCTGCCCTGTCACAGTGGAAAGTAAAACCAGGCTAAACTCAGCTGCTGCTCGTCCACAGAGGGAGCATTTAGACTAGCCTTAGCCAAAGGGAATTGCCCATTGCCCATGCCAGTTGTCAGAACTTGAGTTTTGGCCAGACTTACAACTGCAGGCTAAAGTGCTCTGCGGTTCTAAATAAAACTTGAAAGGCAGTTTAGGCCACAAGGACCAGAATTCCTAGGCAAGTCTGAGTGCTGTGTTGGACACAGAATCAGTGGATGTGGGGGCACACATCCTACTGAGACATCGGCAGGAAGGCTGAGTGCTTGTACTACCCCTGCCCCAACCCTTGGCAGTGCAGTTTGCAGCAATGAAAGTGACTCTTTCTGCTTAAAAAGAGGAGACAGAGAATAAAGGGAAATGTGTCTTACATCCTGGATACAAGCTCAGTCACAGTAGAATAGGGAACTGGGCAGAGTTCTGAGGCTTGCATTTCAGGCCCCAGCCCCTGGAAAACACATATAGATACATGGTGGGCCAGAAGAGAACCCACTTCCTTGAAGAGAAGGCCTCAGTCCTGGCAGGATTTATCACCTGCTAACTTAAGAACTCCTGGCCCCTGAAGAACCAGCAGCAATACACCATGGGCCTTGGGTGAGACTCAGAGACATGCTGGCTTCATGTGAGACCCAGCACATTCCCAGTTGTTGTAGTTATGATGAGATACTACTTCTGCTTGAAAAATGCAGGAAAAGTAAAGGGGACTTTCTCTTTCACCTTAGGTGCCGGCTTGACCACAGATTAGTGGAATACCAAATAGGCTTTTGGGGTCCCCAGTTCCAGGCCTAGGCTCTTGAGCAGCATTTCTTGACCTGGTGTGGATGAGAGGGGAGCCTACTGCCCTGAAAGGTGAGTTCCAGGTTTAGAAGCATTAACCACAAACTGACTGGAGAGCCCGTGGGCCTGTAGTAAACATCAGCAATAGGCTGGCAATGTTCCCCATGGGTTTGTGATGGTGGTAGCCATAGGAAGAGGCCCTCTGACTGTGGAAAGAGGAGGGAAGAATGGGAAGGACTTTGTCTTGTGGTTTGAGCACCAGCTTAGTAACAGTAGAATAGAGCACCAGATAGATTTCTAGGTTTTTGACTCCAATTCCTCGCTCTTGGATGTTATCTTTGAACCCACCTGAAGCTGCGTGGAGCTCACCATCCTAAAAGTAAGCAAACAGGCCTGCCTTTGCCACCTGCTGACTGTATAGCCTTAGGGCCTTGATCAAACAAAGATGGTAGCCATGTAGTGAATACAGCTTGCCTTGGATGAGAGCTAGTGCTCTGCTGGCTTCAGCTGTGACCTAGTGCATTCCCAGTGGTGGTGGCCACAAGGTTGTTTGTGTCATCCTACACCCAGCTCCAGGCATCTCAGCACAAAGAGAGAGACTGTTTGGAAGAAAGTAGGGGAAGATAAAAAGAGTCTCTGCCTCATAATTCAGATAATTCTTCTGGTTCTTATCTAAAATCACTAAGATGGTACCTCTATAAGTCTACAGGAATCACAGTGTTACATGGCTTGGAGTGCCCCCTAATGCAGATACAGTTTAGATAACAACACCCAAGTCCCACTGAATATTGGGAGAGCATCCCAATAAGGACAGGTATAAACAAGCCCAGACTGTGAAGACTATAATAAATATCCAACTCTTCAATGCCCAGACACTAAAGAATATCCACAAGCATCAAGATCATCCAGAAAAACATGACCTCACAAAATGAACTACACAAGGCACAAGGGACCAAGACGGGACAGATGTGTGACCTTTCAAACAAAAAATTCAAACTAGAAAAAGTAGAAATCAATAACAAGAGGAATTTTGCAAACTATACAAACATATGCAAATTTAACAATATGCTCCTAAATGTCCAGCGGGTCACTGAAGACAACAAGAAGAAAATTTAAAAGTTTCTTGAAACAAATGATAATGGGAACACAACATACCCAAACCTATTGGATACAGTGAAAGCTGTACTGAGGGAAGTTTATAACAATAAGAGCCTTTGTCAAAAAAGAAGAAAAACTTCAAATAATTAAGCTGACAATATATCTTAAAAAGCGAGAAAAGCAAGAGCAACTCAAACACAAAATTGGTAGAAGAATAAAAATAATAAAGATCAGAGCAGAAATAAATGAAATGGAAATGGGAAAAAAAATACAAAAGACGAAGGTAACATTAAGTTGGTTTTTTGAAAAGATAAGAAAAATTGACAAACATTTAGCCACACTAAGAAAAAAAGAGAGAAGACCCAAATAAAATCAGAGATTAAAAAGGAAACATTGCAATCAATACCGCAGAAATTCAAATGATCATTAGTGGCTATTATGAGCCACCACATGCCAATAAGTTGGTATATCTAGAAGAAACTGATAAGTTCCTAGACACATCCAACCTACAAAGATTTCGCCCTGAAAAAAAAAATCCAAAACCTGAACAGACCAATGACAATAATGAGATTGAAGCCACGATAAGAAGTTTCCCAGGAAATAAAAGCCTGGGACCTAATGGCTTCACTGGCTGACTTTTACCAAACACTGAAAGAACTAATATGGCTGGGCACAGTGGCTTATGTCTGTAATCCCAGCACTTTGGGAGGCCAAGGCAGGCGGATCATGAAGTCAGGAGTTCAAGACCAGCCTGACCAACATGGTGAAACCCCATCTCTACTAAAAATACAAAAATTAGCTGGGCTTGATGGCATGTGCCTGTAATCCCAGCTACTAAGGAGGCTGAGGGAGGAGAATCACTTGAACCTGGAAGGTGGAGGTTGCAGTGAGCTGAGGTTGTGCCACTGCACTGTAGCCTGGGTGACAGAGCGAGACTCCATCTCAAAAAAGAAGAAAGAAGAAAGAAGAAAGAAGCAGGAGAAGGAGAAGGAGGAGAAGAAGAAGAAGAAGGAGTAGAAGAAGAAGGAGGAGAAGGAGAAGGAGGAGGAGGAGGAGGAGGAGGAGGAGAAGGAGGAGGAGGAGGAGAAGGAGGAGAAGAAGAAGAAGGAGAGGAAGAAGGAGAGGAAGAAGGAGAAGGAGAAGGAAGAAGGAGAAGGAGAAGAAGGAGGAGAAGGAGAAGGAGGAGAAGGAGGAGGAGGAGGAGAAGGAGGAGGAGGAGGAGAAGAAGAAGGAGGAGGAGGAGGAGGAGGAGGAGAAAAGAAGGAGGAGGAGGAGGAAGAAGAAGATCTAATATTATTTCTACTTGAACTACCCTGAAAAACAAGAAGAGGGGAATATTTCCAAACTTATTCTACAAGGCCAGTATTACCTTTACACCAAAACCAGAAAAAGACACATTAAAAAAAAACCCTACCAGCTTTTATCTCTGATGAACATTAATGCAAAAATCCTCAACAAAATACGAGCAAGCTGAATTCAACAACACATTAAAAAGATCATTCATCGTGACCAAGTGAGATTTATCCCAGGGATGCAAGGATGGTTCAGCATTCCCAGGTAAATCAATGTGACACATCATATCAACAGAATGAAGGACAAAAACCACATAATCATTTCAACTGATGGTGAAAAAGCATTTGATAAAATTTAATATTCTTTTATAATAAAACCCTAAAAAAACTGGGTATAGAAGAAACATACCTTAACATAATAAAAATCATATCCAACAGACCCACAACTAGTATCATACTGAATGAGGTAAAACTGAAAACCTTTTCTCAAAGATCTGGAACAAGAAAAGGATGCCCAGTGTCACCACTGCTATTCATCATAGTATTGGATGTCCTAGCTAGAGCAGTCAGACAAGATAATAAATAAAAGGCATCCAAATTGGATAGGAAGAAATCAAATTATCCTTGTTTGGAGATGATGTAATCTTTTTTCTTGTTGTTCAATTTTTTTTTTTTTTTTTGAGACAGGGTCTTGCTCTGTTGCCCAGACTGGAGTGCAGGGGCACAATCTCAACTCACTGCAACCTCTGCCCCCCAGGCTTAAGCTATTCCTTTGCCTCAGTCTCCTTGGTAGTGAGGAATACAAGTACATGCCACCACATCTGACTAATTTTTTGTATTTTTTTGTAGAAATGAGGTTTCACCGTGTTGCCCAGACTGGTCTCAAACTCCTGGGCTCAAGCAATTTGCCCATCTCAGCCTCCCAAAGTCAGAAGATATAATCTTACATTGCGAAAAACCTCAAGACTCCACCATGAAACAATTGGAACTAATAAACTCAGTAAAGTTGCAGGATACGAAATCAGCATACAAAGATCAATAGCATTTCTACACGCCAACAGTGAAGAATCTTAAACAGAAATCACGGAAGTAACAAACCCACAGCCAATATCATACTGGGAAGGGCAAAAACTGGAAACATTCCCTTTAAAAACTGGCACAAGACAGGGATGCCCTCTCTCACCACTCCTATTCAACATAGTGTTGGAAATTCTGGCTAGGGCAATCAGGCAAGAGAAACAAATAAAGGTTATTCAATTAGGAAAAGAGGAAGTCCAAGAAAACAAAGCTGGAGGCATCACACTACCTGACTTCAAACTATACTACAAGGCTACAGTAACCAAAACAGCATGGTACTGGTACCAAAACAGATATAGACCAATGGAACAGAACAGAGCCCTCAGAAATAATACCACACATCTACAGTCATCTGATCTTTGACAAACCTGACAAAAACAAGAAATGGGGAAAGGATTCCCTATTCAGTAAATGGTTCTGGGAAAATTGGCTAGCCATAAGTAGAAAGCTGAAACTGGATCCTTTCTTTACTCCTATACTAAAATTAATTCAAGATGGATTAGAGACTTAAACGTTAGACCAAAAACCATAAAAACCCTAGAAGAAAACCTAGGTAATACCATTCAAGACATAGGCGTGGGCAAGGACTTCATGTCTAAAACACAAAAAGCAATGCCAACAGAAGCCAAAATTGACAAATAGGATCTAATTAAACTAAAGAGTTTCTGCACAGCAAAAGAAACTACCATCAGAGTGAACAAGCAACCTACAGAATGGGAGAAAATTTTTGCAATCTACTTATCTGACAAAGGGCTAATATCCAGAAACTACAAAAAACTCAATCAAATTTACAAGAAAAAAAAAAAACAAACAACCCCATCAAAAAGTGGGCAAAGGATATGAACAGACACTTCTCAAAAGAAGACATTCATACAACCAACAGACACATGAAAAAATGCTCATCATCACTTGCCATCAGAGAAATGCAAATCAAAACCACAATGAGATACCATCTCACACCAGTTAGAATGGTGATCATTAAAAAATCAGGAAACAACAGGTGCTGGAGAGGTTGTGGAGAAATAGGAACACTTTTACACTGTTGGTAGGACTGTAAACTAGTTCAACCATTGTGGAAAACTGTGTGGCGATTCCTCAAGGATCCAGAACTAGAAATACCATTTGACCCAGCCATCCCATTACTGGGGATATACCCAAAGGATTATAAATCATGCTGCTATTAAGACACATGCACACATATGTTTATTGTAGCACTATTCACAATAGCAAAGACTTGGAATCAACCCAAATGTCCATCAGTGACAGCCTGGATTAAGAAAATGTGGCACATATACACCACGGAATACTATGCAGCCACAAAAAAAGATGCGTTCATGTTCTTTGTAGGGACATGGATGCAACTGGAAACCATCATTCTCAGCAAACTATCGCAAGAACAGAAAACCAAACACCACATGTTCTCACTCATAGGTGGGAACTGAACAATGAGATCATTTGGACACAGGAAGGGGAACATCACACACCGGGGCCTATTGTGGGGAGGGGGGAGGGATAGCATTAGGAAATATACCTAATGTAAATGACGAATTAACGGATACAGCACACCAATATGGCACATGTATACATTTGTAACAAACCTGCACGTTGTGCACATGTACCCTAGAACTTAAAGTATAATAAATAAATAAATAAATAAATATCACGGAAGTAATCTCACTTACAATAGCTACAAATCAAATAAAATACCTAGAAATTAACTTAGCCAAAGAAGTGAAAGATCTCTACAATAAAAACTGTAAAATGCTAATGAAAGAAACACACAAAAAAAGAAAAAATATTCCATGTTCATGGAATGGGAGAATAAATATTGTTAAAAGTCATACAACTCAAAGCAATCTACAGACTTGATGCAATCCCTATAAAAATACCAATGACATTCTTCACAAAATTTTTTATATCCTAAAATTCTTCCAAAACCACAAAAGACCCAGAATAGCCAAAGCTATCCTGGGCAAAAAGAACAAAACTGAAAGAATCACATTACCTAATTTCAAATTATGCTACAGAGCTATAGCAACAAAGACAACTTGGTACTGGCATAAAATTAGACACATAGACCAATGCGACAGAATAGAGAACCCAAAAACAAATCTATACACCTGCAGTGAACTAATTTTCAACAAAGGTGCCAAGAATATACATTGGGAAAAAGACAGTCTCTTTGGTAAATGATGCTGGAAAACTGGGTTTCCACATGCAGAAGAATGAAACTAGACACTTAGTTTTCTCCATATACAAAAATCAAATCAAAATGGAATAAAAACTTAAATCTAAGATTTCAAACTATGGAACTCTTAAAAGAAAACATTGAGGAAACTCTCCAGGATATTGGACTGGGCAAATATTTCTTGAGTAATACACCACAAGCACAGACAACCAAAGCAAAAATAGACAAATGAGATCACACAAAGTTATAAAGCTTCTGCACAGAAAAGGAAACAATCAACAAAGTGAAGAGACAACCCACAGAATTAAGAGAAAATATTTGCAAACTACCCATCTGACAAAGGATTAATAACTAGAATAGGTAAGGAACTAACAAAAACTGTGTAAGAAAAACTCTAATAATCTGATTTTTAAATGGGCAAAAGATCTGAACAGACATTTCTCAAATGAAGACATACAAATGCCAAACAGGTATATGAAAATGTGCTCAACATCATTGATCATCAGATAAATGCAAATCAAAACTACAATGAAATATTATGTCACTCCAGTTAAAATGGCTTTTATCCAACAGTCAGGCAATAACAAATGCTGGTGAGGATATGGAGAAAAGGGAACCCTTGTACACTGTTGGTAAGAATGTAAATTAGTATATCCACTATGGAGAATGGTTTGGAAGCTCCTCAGAAAAGTAAAAATAGAGACCATATGATCTAGCAATCCCGCTGCTAGATCTACCCAAAAGAAAAAAAAAAAAAATCAGTATATCAAAGCAATATCTGCACTCTCATGTTTATTGCAACACTATTCACAAGAGCCAAGATTTGGAAGCAACCTAACCGTCCATTAACAGATACATGGATAAACAAAATATGGGACATATACACAATGGAGTACTATTTACTCATAAAAATGAATGAGATCCTGCCATTTGCAACAACATGGATGGAGCTGGAGATCATTATTTTAAGTCAAACAAGCCAGGCACAAAAAAAACAAACTTCTCATGTTCTTACTTCTTTGTGGGAGCTAAAATTTAAAATAATTGAACTTATGCAGATAGAGAGTAGAAGGATGTTTACTAGAAGCTGGGAAGGGTAGTGGGGGCATGGCAGCTGGGGGAAGTGGGGATGATTAATGGGTACAAAAAATATATTGGAAAGAATGAACAAGACTTAGTATTTGATAGCACAAAAGGGTGACTATAGTCAATAACAATTTAATTGTACATCTTAAAATAACTAAAAGAATGTAATTGAGTTGTTTGTACACAAAGCATAATTGCTTGTGGTGATGGGTACCCCATTTACCCTAATGTGATTATTATGCATGGCATGCCTGTATCAAAATATCTCATGTACCCCATAAATGTATACATGTACTATGTACCCACAAACATTAAAATTTTTAAAAAAAAAACTTCAGGTTTTTATAATGTCAATTTTCCTATATAGGCAATTAAGAGTAATAAGATATATGTAGACACATAGATGTTAGATAATAGATAGATAGATAGATAGATAGATAGATAGATACTATCTTATTCATAGACTCTATTTTAAAATAAACCACAAAGTCTTTTTGAGTTTTGAATTTGGACATATGTCCTAGCATTATGTCAAAAGTTAGATGGTTAGTTTATTACTAGACTTGGTGTCTTCTGAATCTTTCAAAATTTAATACCTAAAAGACACCCAGAAGTATGAGAATATATATAACTGTAAAATATATCGGCCAGGTGCCATGGCTCACGCCTGTAATCCCAATGCTTTGGGAGGTTGAGGCAGGTGGATCATGAGGTGGAGATCGAGACCATCCTGGCTAACATGGTGAAATCCCCTCTCTACTTAAAAATACAAAAACTTAGCCAGGCATGGTGGCACAGGCCTGTAGTCCCAGTTACTTGAAAGACTGAGGCAGGAGAAGAGCTTGAATCTGGGAGACAGAGGTTGCAGTGAGCCGAGATCGCGCCACTGCACTCCAGCCTGGGCAACAGAGCAAGACTCTGTCTCAAATATATATATATATATACACACCAGAAAAAATAATTAGAAAGAATGAACAAGACAGTATTTGATAGCACAACAGGGTGACTATAGTCAATAACAATTTAATTGTACATCTTAAAATAACTAAAAGAGTATAATTGTTTGTTGGTAACACAAAGCATAATTGCTTGTGGCAATGGGTACCCCATTTACCATATATATACACACACACACACACACACACACGTATATATACACATATATATGCATCTATACATATATATGCATATATATACACACATATATGCATATATATACACATATATATGCATATATATAATCAGTAGATTTTTTTTTAAATGATAAAACATTAAGACATTTAGAGAATATCTCAAACATACAAGATTTTAAAAGACACATTTCAATTAGGGAAGGACTTTTGATATAATCTAGTACAAATCCCTTCTTCTTTTGAATGAGTGACACAATAAAAGAAAGATAATATAACGAGTTCAAGTTTTCCTTCACATTGTATGTCAGGTTACTATCAGATTTAGTTACAGTAAGTAAAATTGCTGCAGTTAGACTGAAAATAATTTTCGTTTGACTTGCTTTAAAAAGCCACTGAGAATAAAAATCATCTGTAATTTTATTTATCAAATCATTACATGCATCTTCCATACAGTATATTGTAGGAAGAATACTTTCAGATAGAATATTGGAAAAGATTTGTGTGATCGTTTGTGGAGCTTGAGCTCACAGCCATATAGGTCATATAATATCATTCCTTGAAAAGAGAGGTGGACATCTTGATACACCCCACAGACAACATCTTTTCTACATTAATTATTTTGCCCAAACCTTGAATGGCCTTCATCTGCTTTATTGAAATATGACTCCCTACAAATGGAAAATGCTAGAGCATTTGAAATCTATTCCGAGAATTCTAGCATTTGATGCTTTCCTGCCTTGTTTATAGACTTATCTCTTCTAGAAGGTAGCAAGCTCCTGAAAAGCAAAGAAAATATTTTCAGTCCTTTGTTATTTACTACCTATTCAAGAACAGAAAACATGGTAGGAGCTCAAAATATTTATTGATATGACTTTCTCTAACATGATTTAGTCTACTTTACAGAACAAATTATGCAAAAGTATGTTGTAAAAGAAAAAAAAAAAGATTATTTGACTATTTCCAACAGTGACAGTGACAGGTCTACATTATTTTAAAACTTAACTTGTTAATTATACTGCTTTAAAAGATATACACAGATAGTTAGGGTATGTTGGATTCATTCAATAATACATAGTTGGTGATTCTGTCTTATAATCACTTTTTATTAAGAAATCTTCTCTTTCTATATCCAAACATGGCACTTCCATTTTTCTCTCCTTCTGTAAGCCACGATGCTTATTTATATCCTGTGATCCTTAGAGTATAACCCTGTGCTTGTATTTTTTCTTTCATTGTTTATTATAATAAACATTCATAAAATATTATGTTGACATTTCAAGTTGCAGTTTGTGGCTACAAGAGGAACCGCTTTTAAATATAGATGACAGTAAAGCCAAGAAAGTGATCTGGTAGGACGGTAGGTCGCTGAAATTCCAAGAACTATAAATTTTTATCAAAGAAGAACTTTTAGTGCATTTGGGAAGGGGGTGGGTAGAGTGTACATAGAATCTCAACTCCTGCCATGAGCATGTTATTAGAGGTCATTTAGAACCAAATAAAGACATTTTATAAGTTCAGAAAATGTAAAGGTCTCAGCTTTCACGGGATTTTTTGTCTTCTGTGAAATTATCAGGAAGCTTTGTAAAACTCAGATAAAACAAATACCACAAAGTGACCTGCAGTTTTCACCACACTGCAGTATTTATTCATTCTTGGCTTTTAGACATGTAAACAAAAACTCAGCTGCTTTTTATAGACACAATGGAGGATTTCATTGGAACAGAGTAGGAAGGACTTGAGAGAGGAAAGCCAGGTTCAAGGGCTACTTATCATTCTGGTTTGTTCACTGTCTCCATACTGATAGAGGCAGAAGGCAGAGAAATGCTAGGCAGATATGGGCAGGTCCCTGGCAAAACCCCACCTCCGAGCTGAAAAGCCTGAAACCCACAGCCTAGTGTAAAAACTTAAATCCCTGTTTGCCTGCTCTCTCCCCATTGGTTCTTTCTGAATAATGGATTTTTTCCAATTGAGTGTTGGCTTTTCCAAAATTGCCTATGGCCTGTCCCGCTCCCTATCCTGTGCCTATAAAGACCCCAGACTCAGCTGGTAGAGGGAGAGAAGCTGCTTGACTGCAGAGAGGCAACTTGACTTCAGAGGGATGACTGGACTCCAGAGAAGAGATGGCTTCAGATGAAGTCCAGATGACTGGACTTCAGAGAAGGGCTGGCTGGAGATGGCCAGACTTCAGGGAAGATTATCTGCCTGACCTGTCCCCTCTCCAGCTTCCCTCTCCACTGACAGCCCTAAGCATGACTAAATAAAATTATCCATCTCCACCATCCTTCAAGTATCCATTCGACCTCATTCTTCTTAGATACCAGACAAAAGCTCAGGACCCACCTAGCCAGGTACTGAAAAATGTCTGTCACATTGGCCCTTTGCCCTCACTGGCAAAGGGCAGCTGCCCTACACGATGAGGTAAGGGACCCACTGAGCTGATAACACACGGCTGTCCATGGATGGTGGAGCTAAGATACCACTGTAACACACCCTCTGGGGCTTCAGGGGTGGCAGGCACACCCAGCTGGGCACTACCGTGGGGCCGCCCATGGAGCCTTTTCCTGCCAGTGCCCAAAATGGCCAGCTAGATTCCACACTCACTAGCTCATGCATTCCCTCCTGCAAGAGGTGCAGCACAGCAGCCCAAGTAAGCAGGGCACTCCCATTGCAAGTCTGATGAAGATGTCAAGAAAAACTCCTGCATCAATACAAAGTATATGTATGGTATGGCCCATGTTGAAACAAAAATTTCCTCCATATTGAATGCCTAGAATATCACTTCTTTTTAAATACAAATTGCAGTATTGACTGAACTCTGACCCCTGGCCATATATCAAATCATCAGCATCAAATCTTATTCTACCAGAGAAATATCTGCCAGTCATCCATGTGTAATACCATCTTCTGGTAAAAAGCTGTTTGGCTTTAAAAAACATGTAAGCCAGGATTAAAATATTCTATTTCAAAGGGAAGCCATTAGGTATTTTTGCAGGTAATGACATGATTTGATTTATGTTTTTAAAGAGTCATCTGGTTCTTCTGTAAAGAAAGGAAAAATGGACAGAAATGGGAGAACAGGTAAGAGACCGTAAAATAATCCTGATGATAGAGAGTGGTAGCTTCATGTGGAGTAGCAGCTGTGGAAACAGAGAAAAGTAGACAGATTGGGAACATATTTTGAGAATGGATTTAAATATGAGGAGTGGAAGCAGGAGGGAGCCAAGGATGACATTTACTCAAGAGATGCAAAAGATAATTTTTCAGTCAATTCTTTTATTGGCATTTTTGTCTGATCCATTATCTTACACAGCATCCTGCTTATTCTTAAGGGCTGCTGGTGCTGCCTGGCAATTCCTGTTCTTGGCTCAGTTTTGACTTTTACCAGAACTTTTTTATTTACTCATAACTTTCTATACCCAATCTTATCTATACTTGTAAAGAAAAATGTATAGCTATACTTAATGGACACATATGTACTTAATAGGAGAAATCAAACATTCATCTACCTGACTGTGTATATGAATATAACATCTTTCAAGTACTTTGTCCACTTTGTAGTTGGAAATTGGTCTGCCTCATGTGAAAGCGTTGGTTCTTTCCCCTACAATGAGCTGCCTCCCTATAGGCATGACACCTTCCTACAGAATAAAGGAAATATAAATATATATGAGAAATCCATGTCTTCTAGGTAACTTACAATCTTGTGGAGGAAATGAATTTTTTTTTACTTAATAATATGGATCAGCAAAGGGCAAATACATGATTAGTTTTACAAGTACTAAAGAAGTTTAGAGAAAAAGAGACCTTTCTGGTCAGAGGGGACAGTAGAGGTTTTGCCCAGTAAAACTAACTTGAATTAGTCTGTAAAAGTTAAGTAGGAAGAGAGACATTGGGTGGACATTCCCAACGCTGAGATCAGTGAGTATGGAGAAAATCAGGAATTTGTCTAAAGAATGCCAAAAAAGGGAACTAGCACCTGTTAGGACCCTACTATATTTCCCAAACTGACACTTTTACATATGTTGTGTTTCATCTTATTTAATCCTTATGCTGAGACAGAAAAACATCAGTATCTTCATTCATAGATATAAGAATTAAGACTCAGGATAGATGAGACACTTCTTCCAAGGTCATAGAAAAATGAGAGACAGAGTTAGATTTTGCCCCTACATTTCTTACAAATCTAACATTACCTTCACCATGCTAAATCTGCTTAGTGAATAGTAAGAGAGGAAAAGCTGGCTGAAGCCAGCTTGAGATGGGCCTTGATTGGAAGACTGAAGAATTTGGATGGGTAGACATTGTTCTGGGCAGAGCAATGATTGCTTTTTGTTTGTCTGTTTTTATTTTGAATTGTACTAGGATTTGATTATGGTGAGCAATGGCTTCTGAAATAACTGAGAAACCTCCTAAAGTAAATATTTTGAAGCATTTAGATATGGAAAGTTCTGGCAAATTTGTCTAACTGGTGTCATTATTTTATAGTCTCTTCTTAGAGTTGATACTGTAGACAAGAAGCTGTGACTCACAAATTCCACAGTACAACGACTTTAAAGTTACAATGTTGCAAAATAAATCATCATTTAATCTACTTACTCTTTTTCTGGAAAGAAGTTGGTGATGATATGTCAACAGTTTGTAATTTTTCAAGGGAATCATGATTCCCGTCTGGCCCCCAATAAATATTTATTAACTTTCTACTATGTTCATAGCATTACACTGTTAGGAAAGCAGAGATTCATAATGTTTAATCCTTGATCTCAAGTAGTTGTCAGTATGGTTGGGAAAAATAAAGATGCCTCCACTTTAGAAATTATATGATGTCATAATAATCATTACTGACTTCCTTGGAATTCCTCACAGCTTATGAAGCAATGGCACTAACATAGTAACAACGAATCATGGCAATACCCAAGGATTAGGACAGTGGGGCCATGTTATCATCTGTCTGGGTGAGATGAGAGCATATGGATTCAGGCAGGCTAACTAACTTCCCCAAGGCCACACAGGTAGCCAGGGAAGCTTCAAGACTGGAAGCACACAGGAGCAAAACAAGTTGCCTCTTTCAAAATCTACCAAATAAGTGACATCACAGACAATGTGCATGCTCTGGCGAGCTCAGAGGGAGAATAATTTCTGCTGGGTGAGTTAATAGGCAGATGCTTCCAAAATAAGGTGGAATTTGAAGTAAGCCTTGAAGAAGGCTAATATTTGGCAGCCTGAAGAAGGCCTGGGACCTGGAACAGTATCTACAGGTCATTTTTTTTTGACTGTCTAGGGGACTCAGCTTCCCTGACCAAATGCCATATTCATAATGCAATAAAAGATAGACACTCTCTTAAATATATGAAAATATACTCACTCCCTTCACATTTGTCCCTTCCATAATGCATAAAAGTGACAACCACGAAGTCCAGGTTTGGTGGAAAGTGGGAGGAACTTCTTTACCGAGGGAAAGATTTGGCTTGAAAAAAAAAAAGACCCAGGCAGAGTGGCTTGCGCCTATACTCCCATTTACTAGGGAAGCTGAGGTGGGAGAATAGCTTGAAACCAGGAGTTTGAGACCAGACTGATCAACATAGTGAGATCTCATCTCTAAAAATAAATAAATAAATAAATTAGTCAGAGTTTTAAGGCTGATGCCAGCTATGATCACACCATTGCATTCCAACCTGGGCAAAAGAGCAAGACTCTGACTCAAAAAACAAACAAACAAAAACAGTAGCTGCCAACCACTCATGATTTGTATAGTTAATAATTTGCACTCAAGATGGTCAGTCAAGTCAGGTATCTTTTCCCTGGACTTGCAACCCCACCCTCACTCCCACTCACCCCCCTACACCCTCAAATAGAGCTAAAAAAAATTGCCTTGGACCTTATCCACCTTTCCTAAAACTGCTTCCAAGTCTGTATGTATAATATCCTCTGCAAAATGATGTCTGGGCTTTTTGTCTGAATCGTCTTGAGATATTCACAACAGCTATGCTTGGCTAGCCCCACTGTCAGCCTGGGACAGCCAGGGCACAACCATGGGACCCGGAGGCAGATGGGAGGAGCACTCAGGACCAGCCTCTCTGAGTGAGTATACCTCCAGTGGGGTTGACTGCATCTGACAACATCCCCATCAGGTCAGCTGCATTTGCTTTTGTCTCACCCTGTCAGCCTGTGAAACGTCCAGGTCCCCATATTCCAGCAAGAGAGGCACAGGTTAGCTCTGGGCCAAATGGGGAAGGGAAACGTACAAGACAGTTGTCAAAGTTAGTGAAAAATGAATATCTGCACCATTGATTCAGGAGTCTCCAATGCTCTGTAGAGTTCTACCTAAGTCAGAGGAGGAAATAAAGGAAACATACTATCAACATTATAGCTGTCTAAATGTCACAATAACTTTCTGAAAGTCATGGGGTAGGGGAAGGAGGGAATTCTCTTTGACAGTGTTCAGACAGGACCAAGAAGAACTAAATGTCTTCCCAAAAAACCAAAATAAGAATATGTCAGTTTCAAGCTATAGATGTAAAGCAAATTTGCAGATATTGTGCCTTTGATGTGAAGCAGGATTACATTAGTGTAGATAGCCGATTGGACCACATCCAGGCTTGTAAGCAAGTATCTTTACATAACTCTGGAACTGGAAGAGAGGTCACAGTAGGGAAATTTTACCAGTAGTTGTAATAAAGAGCACATCCCATAGGATAAAGCAAGACAATGGGTGGTGATAATATTAGTTATGTAGCAGGAATGTGAAACAACTCAAGAATGCTAAAGGAAGATACAAGGTAAAAATACATTGAAAGTTTCAGCTGAAAAAAAGAGATACAAAGTGTGACATTACTGAGGAAAAAAGTGAGAATAAAACTGGGCGTTCTTCATAGAAATATAGAGGTCAGAGCAAGAGAAAATATCATCTTCTTCTTCCATACTGGCAGTGGCATAGTTGGTCAACTTGTCTATATAAAAAAATGGGAGCACATCCGCAAGATTAGTAAACAGAAAGCAAAACTAGGGCTTGTGAAAATGCTTTAGAAGGACTAAGGCAGTAAGTCCTGCAAAGGCAGGAAGGCCTGGGGAAAAGAAGACTCAAAGGGGAAAATAACTATTGTCTTCACATATTTGAAAGAGTATTGCCTTGGGATAAGGATCATTATTTTCTGTAGGATTATAGTCTAATCATTTAGGTTTGGTCTGCTTAATTTTTCTTTGAATCTTCCTTTCCAATTGCTGGTCTTTTATGATGTAAAGTAAACAATGGACAGAAACCAGTACGCCTAAAGTTGGCAAGAGCAAGGGGAAAGAATGATGATGATGAAATTACACTGCAAAATTCCAAAGATAAAAGTAGCCTAATCAGAAAACAAACTACTGATGCATTTAGAGTAAGATGGAGCAGTGACAGACTGGGATGGAGGGCGGAAGGTAATTTTGGGATTGGAAAAAAGAGAAGTCCCTGGGAAATGAAAAGAATAAGGATTTTTTGTAACATCTTTTAGTACTATGTAAAGGCATCATCTGAGAGTTCTTAAAGTAATAACAGTTAAAGCCCAAGTGAAACAGAATTGTAGTGAAAAGCACATTGGATAAAGAATGAGAGAACTTTAGCATCAGCTGAACTGTTTCCTAAAACTGTCACCTTGGGAAATTCATTTAACCTTTCTTATTCTCAGTTCCTCATGTGTCTAAATAAATAGAAAAAAAAAAAGACACATCACAACGTATTCTCTAAAACAAATAGATCTAGGCATACCCTTCCCCCGTGGATGTGGCTTATGGTAAACTGAGTATCCGGTATTTCCCATTCCAGAGAATGGAAGTCAAAGCCCAAGGAGAGAGAGAGCTACGTCTTAGGACACCATCCAAGTGAGTACCAGTCACATCAACCACTCAGACATATTGGGGTGAGAGGCATAACTTTTAGCAGCTGGCTTTTGGCCAGCAATATCCTATGTAATTTGCATAATATTCTAACTAATAGTTAAATTTATTGATAAAAAGCTCTTGGTTTCATCTGACTTTATGACACAGTAGATTAGACTACACCTAGTTAAAGATAAGCAACTTAGGTTAAATGTAAACATGTCCTATGATTTCTTCTACATTATGATTCATTAGCAAGCTCACAACTATTTCTTAAAGGAAAATTGTTTCAGAAGAGGGTTTGACTTTGCTCCAAAACCGGAGCCTCAACTATAATTCCCCAGAGAGCTTGTCAAAGGGCCCACAGAACATACCGATCTGCCTCAGATGTTTTTAGCACCATTGGATTCTCTGGGTCATGAGAGCCAACTAGCAGCATTGCTTATATACAAGATGGATGCTTATATATAAGACCTTCCTCTTGCCCAAGGCTATAGGCATTTTGGGCAAATAAGTTCAAACAGTACACTTTAATGTGATATGTGTTGCCTCCAAAATTCAAATAGGACCATTAGACATCATGCCTCTATCCTAATGAGAGAAGATAAAATGTGCTGCAACTTGTATTTCTCTTTGGAAGATGTAGCCTCGAACGTTAAAGTATATATCACCAGATATCTTCACTGGGGTGCCAAGCACACGTGACTCCTATTGAACTATTTAAGGCAACCCTACTTCCTGCTCCCCTGGTTCTATCAACATGATGCCATCAATTTTGTAGACCAACATGTTATCCTGAGAAATTATGTGACGGAGAAAGTTCCTGAGGACAAAATCAAGGCATGTAGCCATTGACTAAGCCCAGATAAAGATGGTTATGGTACACTGGTGTTCCTTCCAGGTGTCAGAAAAAATCTTTTTCTGGCATTTTCTGTTTATTAGGATGGGGTGGAGGGGGCATTAAAAACCCTCTCAAGCTAAATAGCTAAAGAACAGGAGCCAAAAGCTGGGATTATCTGCTAATAACAAAGATAATATATCTGGAAAATTACAATTGGATTCATCATTTAATTACGCTTACATTAATAATCTTTTATCATTACCAAGGCTCTTCTTTCACTACACAGTCATCACAATGTTAAGTGGAATATAATAGAAACAACCATCTTTGTATCTTTCGAGTTTATGATTATGAACCAACCTCTGCATTTATTCTAGGAATATTTCTTTCTGTTACAAGGACTTCCACTTGTCTTTTTTTATTGTTTTATTTTTAAAATTTTTAAAAATTGTTTTAATTTTTAAAATTTTTTTATTTTACTTTAAGTTCTAGGGTACATGTGCATGATGTGCAGGTCTGTTACATATATATACATGTGCCATGTTGGTGTGCTGCACCCATTAACTCGTCATTTACATCCACTTGTCTTTTAATAGCTTCCACTCCACAAGTTCAAGGCTAACATGGAACTGCTGCTTATTGCTGAGTATATATCTTTTCCATCTATACCACAGTAGCCATAGGATGAGTTTGTGAATCCTCTGGGCCCACTAGGACATAATATCAAGCATAAATTCTCATAACCACCTGATATTCACTCATAAGTCTCAACTATGACCTCTGGACCACAGTACTGTTGTGATTTACCTGTGAACAGTATGGTCATAGAGTCAACGTCCAGTAACTTCTCCAAAGACCAGGGGGCAATTAAGGCAAAGTTAACCTTAGATTTGCCAGCAATCTCTTTGGGAAAAGCTGAGAGAAAAATGTATAATTAATACTTGAAAAGTCATTACAGGGTCTGTAGTGATTTGCTTCCCCTCTCTAAAACTCATAGTAAAATTTAATTACTAATATGGTTTGGATCTGTGTTCCTACCAAATCTCATGTTGAATTGTGATCCTCAGTGTTGGAGGGAGGGCCTGCTGAGAGGTGATTGGATCATGGGGGTGGATTTCCCCCTTGGTACTGTCCTGAGTACTCATGTGATCTGATTGTTTACAAATGTATAGCACCTCCCCTCTCTCTTTCTTTCTCCTCCTCCAGCCATGCGAAAAGCCAACTCCTTCTTTGTCTTCTGCCTTGATTGTAACTTTCCTGAGGCCTCTCCAGAAGCTGAGTAGATGCTGCCATGTTTCCTGTACAGCCTGTGGAACTGTGAGTCAATTAAACCCCTTTTCTTTTTAAATTACCCAGTCTCAGGTATTTCTTTATAGCAATGCAAGAACAGAATAATACAGAAAATTGGTACCAAGGAATGAACATTGCTAGAAAGATACTGAAACTGTGGAAGCAACTTTGGAACTAGGTAATGGTCACAGGTTGGAAGAGTGTGGAGGATTCAGAAAAAGACTAAAAAATGAGGGAAAGTTTGGAACTTCCTGGAGACTTGTTGAATGGTTGTGACCAACATGATGATAATGACATGGACAATGAAGTCCAGGCTGAGGAGGTCTCAGATAGAAATGAGGAACTTACTGGGAACTGGAATAAAGGTCACTTTTGCTATGCCTTAGCAGAGACTGGCTGCACTGTGTCCCTGATCTAGGGATCTGTGGAACTTTGAACTTGAGAGTGATGATTTAGGTGATGAGCCTATGCTCATATGTGTGAGCAGAGAAGTGACCTGAAATTGTAACTTATATTTAAAAGAGACACAAAGCATAATACTTTAGAAAGTTTGCATGCTAGCCATGTGGTAGGAAAAAAAAAAAGTCCATTTTTGTTAGGGGTGGTAGAAATTCAAGTAGGCTGCAGAAATTTGCATAAGTGAAAAGGAGCCAAGGGGAAAGAGCCAAGACAATGGGATGAAGGCCTCAAAGCCATTTTGGAAACCTTAGCAGGAGTCCCTCCCATCACAGGCCCCAAAGCCTTGGAGGACAGAATGGTTTTGTGAGCCAGGCCAAGGGCTTCACTGCTCTGTACAGCCTCAGGACACTGCTCCCTATGTCCCAGCTGCTCCAGCTCAAACCTTGGATCAACAGAGCCCAGGTACAGCTCAGTCAACTGTTTCAGAGGGTGCAACCCATAAGTCTTGGCAGCTTCCATGTGATGTTAAGCCCCAGGGTGCACAGAGTGCAAGAGTTGAGGCTTGGGAGCCTCTACCTACATTTCAGATGATGTATGGAAAAATCTGGATGCCCAGGGAGAAGCCTAATGCAGGGGCAGAGCCCCATGGAGAACCTCCTCTAAGGCAGTGCAGAAGGGAAATGTGGGGTTGGAGCCCCCACACAGAGTCCCTACTGCAGCATTGCCTAATAGAGTTATGAGAAGTGGACTACTATCCTCCAGAATCCAGAATGGTAGGTCCACTGAAAGCTTGCACCCTGCACCTGGAAAAACCATAGGTACTCAACACTAGCCCTTGAGAGCAGCCATTGGAGCTTAATCCTGCAAAGCCACAAGGGCAGAACTGCCCAAGACCTTAGAAGCCTACTCCTTACACCAGTATATCCTGGATGTGAGGCATGCAGTCAAAGGAGATTATTTTGGAGCTTTAAGATTTAATGACTGCTCTACCGGGTTTCAGACTTCTGTGGGGCTTATAGCCTCTTTCTTTTGGTCAATTTCTCCCTTTTGGAATGGGAGTATTTACCCAATGTCTATACATCCGTTGTATCTTGGGAGTAACTAACTTGTTTTTGATTTTACAGACTCATAGGTGGAATGGACTAGCCTTGTCTCAGATGAGACTTTGAACTTTGGACTTTGGAGTTAATGCTGGAAATGAGTTAATACTTTTGGGGATTATTGGGAAGTCATGATTATATTTTGTAATGTGAGAAAAACATGAGATTTGATGGGCCAGAAGCAGAATGATATGGTTTGGATCTGTGTCCCCACCAAGTCTCATGTCAAATTGTATTCCTCAATATTAGAGGTGGAGCCTGATGGGAAGTGACTGGATCATGGGGCAGATTTCCCACTTTTTATTGTCTTGAGTTCTCATAAGATCTAGTTGTGTAAAAGTGTATAGCATCTCCCCCTCTCTTTCTCCTGCTCTGGCCATTTGAAATGTCAGCTCCCTCCTTGCCTTCCACCATGACTATAAGTTTTCTGAGACCTCCCCAGAAGCTAAGTAGATGCCAGTTCCATGTTCCTAAACAGCCTGAAGAACCATAAGTCAATTAAACCATTTTTCCTTATAAATTACCCAGTCTCAAGTATTTCTTTATAGCAATGAGAGAGTGGACTAATACGATTGCCATTGTAATACTATTAAAAAGTCGAATTTTAAGAGGTAATTAGGCCATCGTGACTCCACCCTCATGGATGAGATTGGTGTCATTATAAAAGAACAAGCTCTACCTCCCCTTGCTCTTTTTCATGTTCTCACTTCTGCCTTTAGATGATGCAGCAAGAAGACCCACACCAGACACAGGTACCTTGATATTGGACTCTCCAGCCTTCAGAACTGTGTGACAACAAATTTGTGTTCTTAAAAATTACCCAGATTTCAATATTTTGTTATAGCAACACAAAACAGACTGAGACAGAGTCCCTCCTTAAGCATGTTCAACTTTCCCTTCATTCAACTGGTGCTAGGTCAGGATTATAAGTTGGTTGAGGGCCTACAAGAGTCTATACCATTGATTCAAGTCAAGCTTCTATTCACCAAGCCCTGAGTTATTCTCTTTTAGGTATGCAAATCAAGTCAAATTTTGATGAAATGTCTACCCATTTAAACTCTAGGAACCCCATGATCAATTAGTCATTGCCAAAATTTCATGTAAGTCATATTATTCTGATTATCAGTTATGCCTGCTGTTTTCAATGGTAACATAGCATGCCCTTCTTGCTTCTGGGCATTAACAAGTATTACTTTGTCATTGTTACTCTGAGTACCCAACCTTATCATTAAGATCAGGAAGCCATTTAAATGGTTACATTTCTCACCTTTATCGCACCCTAAAGAGGAGAGTCATTGAAGTACTTTTTAAGGCCTCTTTTGCTTCTCTCACCAATGTATTTTTCTATGCTGAATGAAAAGAAATAACATCTAGGCTGTTTTTCAGGAAGGACTAGATGTTTTGAAAGGATGAATAAGTCACACGTAATAAATCTACCCTAAAATCCAATATTTTCTTAAGACTTTGGATTTCTTGATTTATATTAAACCAAAACATTTCTGATATCTTCACTTCATTTGATATAGACTACTACCATTTGATCCATCTTTAATAAGAAAAAAGAAGTACAAGAAAATTATAAAATTTACTTCCAGCTATTTGGGCTAGTTTGACCTAGCACATTAAGTCCAGAATTTATTATAAGTGTACCAATATAGACATTTTTAACCTGATGTAAAATATAATTTCCCCTCTTTGGTCTAGCACCCTTAGGACCAATTCCTACACACATATCCAAGGTCTTTTGCTGATGTAAAATATTGAAATGCATAAGTCAACATCCAGATTTGGTTTGTTTAATTGATCCTCAAGAGCATACTGGGATCTACGTTCAGATGCCAGGTGAAGTAGTAGAGCAAGACGGGGAGTCTTAGCACCCTGTTTTTTTAAGTTATTACAATGTCTTCAAGCATCACAGGATCAGTCTTATCTGACAGGACATGGGGACTGCTTCTGCCAGCCCTAGGAGTTACAGGGGATTCAGAGTTATTGAAATTTCCCCAAGCATCCCAATTCTAATCCAGTGGAATCTAATTCTTTACCAATCAATGACTTCACATTTGCCTGGGAGACCTCATAAACTGTAAATTTAAGTATTTTAAATTCAGCAACCTATATGATCAGGTCCTGGACCTACAGGACATCGTTTTAGGTAGGTCACAGAAACTCTCTTGTTTTCTAACTTAGCCTGGAATCTAAGATCCTGAGTCTGTTATTTTTTTTTTTCTCTTTAATTATTCAATATGAGTAGAAGTAGCTAGTCTTTTCCATCATTATTGTTCTCTTTGTAATGTTCTATTGTAGAATTCTTTCAGTCTATCAAAACCATTCTTTCATTTCTGGTGGCCCAAAGAGATAATTTAAACATCACAGTTTGCATTGAGTGGCATGGAATAATACCAATACCCCACCCTCTAACAGTAACTGAATCCTTCCCCTTCCAAATTAGAGAACCCATTTCAGATTTTCATTCCTTTTTGGATCTCCTACCTGCCACTTCTGTTCCCACTTATTGTATGGGTCAGTGTTCTTAGTTGCAGGCAACACAGTCTATTCTTAGCTTAACTTAAGCAGAGATAGATACCCATATACATCACTGAGGTATTCCAATGAAAATGCCAGTGATAGTGTCACCTACTGCTTAACACCCAAAAAGTTAGGCTGTTAACTAGGGTGTTAAACACCAGAAGTTCCAGAACAACTGCCACAGAACAAAAGGAAATAAACAAAACACAAGTATTTCCATGAATATACTTTTACAAAACTGTACATTTCTGTGTTCTGATGTTTATGTCTGCTTTCCAAGTCTCATCCAGGTGTATTTGGCTGACTCAGATCACAGCAATAGTTTGAGCTTATGGGAGTCTGGTAATTGTAGCATTTGGCTACAGGAAACATACTACAACAGAGTTGCAGTGGTGTTGAGTAAATCAGTCTTCAGATTCTGCAAGAGTCATGTTTACCTATATGTAGTGGCTTTTGATTCACATATAGTTTTAATATAAAACTTATTTATTATTTGAACCCTGACTATTAGTGCTGCTGTGGCTGCTATTTTTCTTTGAAAAGAGAAAAATGTCTGCAGAAAGAAGGAAATTTCAATGTGCAAAATAACACTTGCTTTGTTTATCTCTAATATTCAAGGTTAGATAAGCATGGAATGCTAAGAAATGCCTTCAAGCTCAGCTCCTACTTTCACGGAGCTCCAGACAAATAAGGAGAAAGTCACATAAATAAACAATGGTAAATTATCGTGGAAAGTGCAAAGGGTGAAACATTCACAGGGAAACATTGTGATTGCAACAATAATCACTACAATGATGAAAACTGAAATGGATTGAATGGATAGCATGTCTCTAGTGGTTTTCTAAGGCATCTTCATGTGTTTAGTATCATACCATCATCCCACAGTGAAAACTCAATTGGACCGTTAAAGTCTTAACTTCCTATAATTCACAAATTATCTTCGTCTAGTAGGACCTTATTATCACCTCTCAAATCACGCAGAGGAAGAAGCTGGTTTTCTTTACCTTCTAAAACTGGTAGCTCTACTCCTAGGCTTTAAGTTTCTCCCCAGGCTAAACAATGATAATATCGCTGCTTAGCTTTGTGCCACTTCTCCCTTTCCAAGTCAGAGGATACACAATCTGAAAAGCTTTCTCTTAGTATTCTGTAACTTTAAATAAAATGTATTTCCCAGCAAACAAATTTTAAAAAGTTTGTACCTGATGGAGTGGGGAAAAATACCTCATTTGTTCCAAATCATTTCATTTCACCCTTCTAAAATTTGATTGATGCCCAAATAAAATAGAGTAATTTTGCCACATGCCTGGAATGCCATCTGTTGCAAAGAATAACACTTTGCAGCAATTCCACAAACTGTATCCAATGAGGAGGGTTAGAGTCTGCTCTCCAGAATAGTGAGTGGGACTGTCATAAATCCTAGAGTGTTGGGAGCAACGTCTCCCTGTAACTAACCTTGAGTAAGACATCTTTTTCTCTCACACAGACTGGCATACACTAAGAAAATTTTACCAGTGCTTCTGTAGTTACCATTACCCTCATTCTCTCACTGATTCCCGTGTGCCACAGCAGACAGAGAGGAAAAGAGATTCACTTCAAGCGGATAGATGAAATCATCTATCCTAACTTCTTCGGCAAACCAATGGGGAAGTAATATTTCTTTTTTTTTTTTTTTTTTTTTTTGAGACGGAGTCTGGCTCTGTCGTCCGGGCTGGAGTGCAGTGGCCGGATCTCAGCTCACTGCAAGCTCCGCCTCCCGGGTTCACGCCATTCTCCTGCCTCAGCCTCCCGAGTAGCTGGGACTACAGGCGCCCGCCACCTCGCCCGGCTAGTTTTTTGTATTTTTTAGTAGAGACGGGGTTTCACCGTGTTAGCCAGGATGGTCTCGATCTCCTGACCTCGTGATCCGCCCGTCTCGGCCTCCCAAAGTGCTGGGATTACAGGCTTGAGCCACCGCGCCCGGCCGGAAGTAATATTTCTAAGGTGAGTCAGCAAGTCGGAGAAAGGGCCCGTGACAGCCGCCCTGAGATAATTTTTTAACGCATATAATGTCCTTGCATGCAGTTGGTATTCTTGATCTACTATTGGTGTTTTGCTTTCTTTACCCCAGGTGAGGAACTGGGTCATCTAGGCTGGATGAAAGCCTGTCAGCGATTTAATTTACAGGGCCTGTGTCCTAGTTTCCTTCCCCAAACCTTAAACAAATAGGCTTTCATTCAATCATTACAGCTTTATTCCTTTGAGGTTTGGGGCTTTTAAACCTCCAGACATTTATTAAATCTCTGTTAGTAGTCACAATTTGTGTTATTACCAGTATCCTTTGCGGAAATGTCTAAGATTTGGTCATCCAATAGAGACCCAAGAAAGGAAGAAATCTGAGTAAAATGACAGGCAAAATTCTAAGTTTTACTGACTTCCCGATTTTTCCAAGGGAAGCCGTTGGTGGCATGCCACATCAACGCTCCTTTGGGGTCCTCTTTGTTCCCAGGATATTTACTTGGAGTAGCCTAGCCTAGGCTACAAGTACTCTAAAGCTATGAAACAGAAATTTAAAAAATCAATTTCTCTCATGTTGAGAATGAATGTCATGACCTTGGTTTAAGGCAGTTCTCTCCAAACAGGCATCTCACACCTTGATAAAGGCAGCTGGAGCCAGGAGCATGTATTTGGTACGGCCAACACTGTGAGTGGAAACAGCTCCGCATTTCACACCCAACTCAAAAGCCTAGGCCCTTTTTCAGGAATGACCTTTGAGGATTTTCACCCAGGATGTTAGCCTTTTACAATATATAATAAAGGCTTGTCAGAGAACTGTGTAACACTCTAACATATGACCCCAGTGTTGGGATCAATCAGAGACCAGGACCTGAGATTCAATATATCTTGTCGAAAGAATGCAAAACTTTCACAATATATTATGGTGAAGTTTGCAAATCCCACATACATAAATTAGGAAATCTGCTTGATAGACTTGAATGTCACTGAGTCTTTGCCGGGCACCTTGCTAAGTATGGAGACTGAGCAGGGCTGCTTCTGGAGCAGGAAGAATAGGCAGCTCTGCAGACATGTGTGCCTATCTTTCCATACCACAGAACTCTTACTGAACCTTCACTTCCTCACATCCTACTATGTTCACCTCCCATGTGACCTTGTAAGTACTATTTCTTCATCAAGAAGAAGGTGGAGTGGTAGAACATAGGAAAGAAAGAAAGGTAAGAAAATAAGCAGAAGCAAAAATGCAATTTTTCCAGCATTACTAATCATCAGGGAAATGCGATCAAAACTACATTGAGATATCATTTCACTTTAGTTAGAATGGCTATTATCAAAAAGAAAAAAAAAATAACAAATGCTGGCAAGGATGTAGAGAAAAGAGAACTCTTACACACTCTTGGTGGGAATGTAAATTTGAAATTCAATTATGTAAAACAGCATGGAAGTTCTTAAAAAAAAAACTAAAAATAAAACTACTATATAATCTAGCAATTCTACTACTGGGTATTTATTCAAAGTAAAGGAATCAGTATGTTGAAGAGATGTCCACATTCCTCTGTTTATTGCAGCACTATTCACAAGAGCTGAGATATGGAATCAACCTAAATGTTCATCAGCAGATGAGTGGATAAAGAAAATGTGGTATATATACAAAATGGAACATTATTCGGCCAAAAAAAAAAAGAGAGAGAAAAGAATGAAATCGTGTCATTCGTGGAGAAATGGATGTGGCTAAAGGACATTATGTTAAGTGAAATCAGTCAGGCACAGAAATATAAATACCACATGTTTTAACTCATACATGGAAGCTAAACACACTTGAGTTCATAGAAATAGAAAGTAGAATTGTGGTTCTTAGGGCTAGGAAGGGTAGTAGGGAGGGGAGGATAGGAAAAGGTTGGTTAATGGGTACAAAATTACAGCTAAATGGGAGAAATTAGTTATTGGGTCCTGCAGCACTGTAGGATAAATATGCTTAACTATTATTTATTGCATGTTTTCAAAAAGCTAGAAGAAAGGATTATGAATGTATACAACACAAATTATAAATCTTTGAGGTGATAGAAATACTAATATCCTTGATTTGATCATTACACATTGCATATGTATTGAAGTATCACTCTATATCCCTTAATTGTGTAAAATTGTAATACGTCAACTAAAAATAAAACTAAAAAAAACTATATAATTTAAAAATAAAATTTTTGGGACTGATGGGCATGCTGATTATTTTGACTGTGGTGGTGACTTCCCAAATATGTAAGTGTCAAAACTTTAAAAATGTGCACTTAAATATGTGCAGTTTATCATATGTCAATTATACCTCAATAATGCTGTTTTTAAAATGTTAATGCATTTTATATCTCGATGAGAAGTGTGAAAGAAAAATGTTTTTCCCCAGGGATTTTGACTTTGTTAATATGATGCTATTTGCATAACCGATGCTCTTGCTTCTAATAGAGTTTGATAACCCTGGACCTGCCTTCCCAGAAATTTCCCACTGCTGATTAGTTCAGAGTCTGTGGGTTTATAACCTGATTTAAACCACATTTCTCTCCTTCAGAGTACAGGGAGGGCTCACCGTGCTGGCCTGGAAGGGCACTGTTGCAAAGGTGCTAATCCTTTGCCTCAGTCAGAAATGATTCTGAAATTCGCAGATGGTAGCAGCAGAGGTAACGAAGCAAGAGGTAATACCCAGTGACTTTTGGAAAGCATTTGTTCTCTTGAGAACATCACCCAGGCCTGACTTCAACACCTACATGTTTTTAAATGTCATAGCCATCAATTTTCTGGTATTAATGAAGTCAGGGAAATGAAATTATGAAACCCAACAGAGAACAAACCTCTGTGTCTCTGCTTGTGACAACCTGCTGACATGAAGGACCCCACACAACGGCTGCTTGCAAATGATTACATCTCTTCGACTCTTTTCAAAGTTCAAAGTAGAGACATGATAACCTTTGTAAAAAAGGTATGTGCTTCAATGTGTTCAAACTAATTTCAGAAGAACCTCCAAAATAAGGATCGTGAAATAAGCAGCTGTCTTATTCTAGTGACAAAAGCAGTGACACAAAACACTCAGAAACATCCAGCCACGTGTTCATGGTGCCTTGCTCTACTATCAATGTGAATGAATATGGGGAAAATAAAGATGGGGCCACATAGCTGCCTATCTTCCTGCAGAGTGAATTACGTCCAAGGCTGAGAAGAAAACCAAATTCCTTACAAGTAAAATGTGATCAAAGCACGTGCTATGAGTGAATATTGAAACAGCCCTTCTTAATTTACTCAAGTAATCAATAAGCCTTTAGTAAGCAATCATCAAAATATTTACATCTTGCCAACAACTGCAGAAGGAAAAAGACCCCCAAATATACTGGCCTAAGTTAAACAGCAGTGCAGTTCTCTCTTACATGAGTATGTTAGGTAGTCGAAGGCTAGCATGATGACACAACACAGTTCGAGATTTTGCTTCCTTCCATCTTTCAGCTCTGCCCTTCCTAGTGTGCTGCCCTTGTCCTTCACGGTCCAAGATAGCTCATCACCACGTTCACATTCAACCCGGCAGGAAAGGGGAAGAAGAGGACATAAAGATCATGTCCATTCTCTTTTAAGGGCTGTATTAAGCTGTTCTTTGCATTGCTATAAATAAATGTCTGAAATGGGGTAATTTATATAGAAAGGTTTAATTGGTTCACAGTTTGACAGGCTGTGCAGGAAGCATGGTGCCAGAATCTGCTTAGCTTCTGGGAAGGCCTCTGGTAGCTTACAATCATGGGGGAAGGTGAAGTGGAAGCAGCATGTCACATGGAAACTAGTGGGAGCAAGAGAGAGTGCGAGGTGCCACACACTTTTAAACAACCGTTTCTTGCATGAACTCCATCATCGCCAAGCGGATGGTGGTAGGCCATTCATGAGGTATTCTCCCCCATGATCCAAACACCTCCCACCAGGCTCTACCTCCAACACCAGGGATTACATTTTAGCATAAGATTTAGCAGAGATACAGATTCAAACCACAAGGAGGGCATAACCCGGAAACTCAAAATATGAATTTGTTTTCATCCCATTAGCCAAAACTTAGACAAATGGCTGCAACTAAGTATAAAGAAGTCTGGAAGTTTAAGACTTTATTTTGGGTAGCATGTGTCCAGTTAAAATTTAGAGGCTCTAATTCTAAAAGGAAAAGATAGAGGATAAAAACTGGGAGATAAACAGCAGCTCAGCTATGTATGTGGATAGTCAGAGCCTGCTATGAAATACTGAATAAAATATGTCAGTCTTCCAAAGCCAAGTACTTCTCTCTGCCCACCCCCACGACCCCATACTGTCTTCAAACACTCAGCGCCTTTAGGATAATCCTGTGCACACTCAAAGCCACTCTTTAACTTGAATAAAAACCAAGTGCCCTCCTTGGTCCCACTCTCTCAGGAATTTCCTCAGCATGGTTACACTGTGTCAACAAAAGAAACGCATGAACAGATGCCACATTAGAAATATTCACCTTGAAACTTTTTTTGGAAAATATTGTCTTCTGAAGCACTTATGCTCAGGTCCTTGTCTTCTCTAATGTTTTTGATCCACCCCTAAATTCTGTGTTCCCTCAGTTGTTTGACAGGAAACTATGGGATGCTTCTTAAGCCTATGATGCTTCTAAATTCTCTTGATCAATTTTTCTACTCATTTCAAGTAGTCTAATTTATCATGATGGCTTGGGTTTCATCCTACCTCCCCCTTGAAGTCTTCCTTGATCACTTTGGTTCTCACTGGCCATATTTGTCTTTGAATTTCTCTCAGATCTTACAACAATTTTAGCCTGCAATTTGCATTTATATGCTCTATTATACAAGATATTTACATGTAATATCATACGTACTAACATTGGCTTTTCGGTAATATTAACAATTCCTTGAAGACAGTGGTCATTTAATATGCTCAGTAGCAGCTCAAAATTTCAAACTTAAGGAGGTAATTTTGTTAAGTATTTACATGGTGCTTATTGTACAACTGTCATTATACAATCAAATTTGGCATCCAGTCAAAATAATGAAGGCACACAGGTATGATTAATAATCAAAACTCACAATATATTCCAAAACATTAAAGCTAAAATTTGAGCATGAAGAAAAGGTGAGGGCAAGGCTCCATAGAACTGCTGCGAAGCCAGATTCCTCTTCAGTTTAGTTGTACAAATGGGTAAACATTTTGGCAGTAAATGCTGCAGAGTGATACAACATGAGATCATTGTCAGGGATAATTTGCCTTTCTATCAGCGTTGGAATCCATAGTTTCAACTTCAAATGTCAGTTTGGATCCAACTCTTTCAGGAATATCTCCTCAGCAATGCTGAGGTTCTGTTGCCTCAAGACTTGACAAAGATCACAAAGGAATTAATTGAATATGCACAATAATCGAATACTATGATATACACAGATTAATTCTGAACTAAATTATAATATTTTATATATATAGGTTATATATGTAGGTAAAACGAATAGCAATTTATCAATACCATGTGGTTGTGGTATTCACTATAATTCTTCCTCATAATGGACCAAGATAAATCCTCATTCATCCATGTAAATAGATCATTCATCTACCTTCTTTCTTTGTATGGTCTCACCCCATCATTACTTTCTTTGGTCTTATCATTCCATGCCACATGGTGATCCCTACACTGACCATCCTATTATATCAAATCTGATATACCAGTCACATGGCCTCAGTTCTTCCTCTCCCTGTTTCCTTCCTTTCTCTTTCCCCATACCTCTTTCTTCTCCTCTTCTTTCTTCTTCTGTCAATACCTTCTTTTTTCCTATGGCAGTGGTATGTGTAACGTTAGAAATTCTCATTTAGGTGGGAATTAAGTAACTTTCAGAAGTGACATACTGCATAAAATTTCATCATTGTTCAAAATCCATTATTATTTTTTCTCTCAAACTACTATACTTGTTTATGCTCACTTATATGTGTGCAGACATAGCTCTACACATTGCAAATAATGATTGCTTTGCCATATCTGTGCCAGTAAAATGACACACATAATGCATACAAAACTATCCTTTTGCATGTTTTGAAACATGAAGACCTGGACATAGACTCTTTTTCCTTCCCTTTTATTGTTCTGCATTTTGCATTCTGGCCTGCAGTGCAACTGCCCTAATCACTCTAGCTTTAGAGTGATACAATGCATTAAAGTGGCTTTTATGATTGATTAAATGCTCCAGCTCTGCTACTACATTTAATCAATGGCAGAAACTTGACACAGCTTCATTGGCTACAAGGCATTACAGATTAAGCTTCACACATTTTAGCTATTTCAGAACAAATTATGATTTTTATAACTACAGTATTTGTAGAGCTTCGGAGAGTGACTATTGTTTCTAGGAAAATAGCATGTTCATTTTAATTCTAATTAATTTGAATGCCCAAAATTATTGCAAGGTACATTTCATTAGTATCTTGCCTTTGTAAAGGCCATAATAATGTTAAGTCCACATTTTTTTCAATAGTCTGGTGATGACTGTTACAGTAAATGGTCATAAGATCTGACAGTCCAACCACCAGACACAAAGTTTGCAAAATATTGGAGAGATTATATGAAGAAAATTTAATCTGCCTAAATCTTGCATGAAAGTAAACAGATTTCTTGGTTCTGGTGACTGTAGATATGCCTGTTCTCAATTGCATATATATTTCTCTGATATATTTATAGAATATGTATTTATACATTAAGATATATATAATGTGTGTGTGTGTGTGTGTGTGTGTGTGTGTGTGTGTGTGTGTGTGTGTGTATTAGAATGAAGTGAAAGATGCTCTCCCTTTACTCTTTTAGGACCATGTTTCTTCCCTAAGCAACTGGCCCAGACACACCCCATGTTGATGAAAATAACAGGTTACAGATTTTCAACCACACTTGCTAAAACAGACCTAAGGACCACAATCTACCTTTCTCTGAAGATGTCTCCCAATATTTTGTTTTTCTTGAGAGAATGGGCTATGTCATATCACCTTTGTATTCCAAACAAGAAGCACAATTTCTTGCTCAAAGTGAGAGTTTAATATATGTTTGTTGAATGTCTTTTTTTGTGGCCTAAATGTCAAACAAACTTTTGAAAAACCTTCAAAATGACCATTGGAAATAAGCTACAAATTAATTAAAACAGCAACCCTTTTGTTAATAATACCAGAGGACAATCCCAAGTAAACTCTTATACTGTGTTGATGGTGTCCTCTTTAAAATATAATCATGGGCCGGGCGCGGTGGCTCAAGCCTGTAATCCCAGTACTTTGGGAGGCTGAGACGGGCGGATCACAAGGTCAGGAGATCGAGACCATCCTGGCTAACACAGTGAAACCCCGTCTCTACTAAAAAATGCAAAAAAACTAGCCGGGCGGGTTGGCGGGCGCCTGTAGTCCCAGCTACTCGGGAGGCTGAGGTAGGAGAATGGCGTAAACCTGGGAGGCGGAGCTTGCAGTGAGCTGAGATCCGGCCACTGCACTCCAGCCTGGGCGACAGAGCAAGACTCCGTCTCAAAAAAAAATAAAATAAAATAAAATAAAATAAAATAAAATATAATCATGAAAAGGAAATGTTTCCAAGAGAGACTACTACAAAAGAAGCCAAAAAACTCTGAGTAATTTATATTCATGAATGCATTAAAAATCACAAGACTTTTTAGTTTGCAAAACCAGAGCTGAGGAGACCTGCAACCAGTAATCATGAAAGATAATTGATCAGTACACTCCAAAAGTGTCAAGATATTGAAAGAGATAAGACTAAGGAATTGTTACAGATTGGAAGAAACTGAGGAGACATTAAAACTAAATGCAATGTGGGATCTTTGATAGGATCTTTGAACATAAAAGTGGATATTTGTGGCCAAACTAGTGGAATTCAAATAAAGTTCATAGTTAACAGTATTGTACTATAGTTAATTTCCTAGTTTTGATCAGTATACTGTGGTTATGTAAGATGGTAATATTAGTGAAGAGTTTATATGAACTCTACTATTTTTGTCAACTTCTCTGTTGGTCTAAAATTAGTTTAAAATAAAAGTAAAATAATAATAAGTAAAGGTGAATAGTAAATAAAGTCCCTAACTATCATCTCCAGAAGGTTTATCTTACCAGTTAGGATACTTTTAGATACAAGCAATAGAAATCCAACTCAAATTAGTTTAAACAGTCAGAAACTGTGCTGGTGCCTTGAAAGTTTGGAGATAGGCAGCCTTCTGGCTTAATACAGTTGAAACTCCAGCCCCATTTCTGTGATTCTTTTCTCTTCTCACTGTGGACTTGCTTCAGGCTGTATTTCATCATGATCTTATGATGGATATCAGTTTTTGAGGCCAAGATGCCTCTTGTCTTTTCTGAGACAGAAAAAAAAAAAAGACCCTCTTTTCCTTTCTCATAAAAGTAGAATCTTTGCAAATGCCTCCAACCATTTTCATCTTAAGTCTCACAGGTCAGAATTAGGTCATATGTCTATTCCCAGATCAATGACTGGTAAGTCATTACCACGATCAATTCAACTAATCAGAGCCCATCTCTGAAACTAGAGATGGGCTCAGCTTTTCTAGGTTAACATAGCTGCACAAGAGAAAGATAGAAACCTGAGTAAAATCTGCCAAAAAGGAGAAAATTTATGTTCGGGAGGCAACAGGAAATGTTCATGACAATTATAATTACAAGAAATATTCTCAAAATTTGAAAGCAGTTACTATAAAGCAAACTACTACTTTATAGAGTAAAAAGAACCCATGTGGAGAATAGTAACCTAAAAGTTGACATGCAGTTGCTTTAAGTTCAAGTGGGTTTCTAGCTTAGAAGGACTAATAAACTTCAAGTTACAGTACAAACTACAGACCACAGAATCCTAGATTTTGAGTTTCTTTACAGATTTGCACTTATCCAGGGCAGAAAACTGCCTCACCCCTAATAACTAGCCTTTTCTAAAATATCTCCCATATACATAGGCTGGCCTCCGATCTACCTTGCAGGAAGTTATTTTTTACGTTGCTTTCATTCTGTCTTCTGGATCATCACTAACATAAATGCACTTCTTTTCCCCATGGCAAGCCTTCAGTTTCCAGAAGAGAAATTCCACATCTCTCTTCTCCTGCACACTGAACAAGGTTGTTTTTAGGCATCTCACGTGCCTAGTCACCCTCTGGACACCATGTTTTCTCTTAAAAAAACATGGACGTAACACCCGCCTCCATGTCTGAGCTCAGTAATAGGAGTACAGTTGGGTCACAATTTGTAAGAGATCTGCACATTATATTAATTAATGCAGCCTCACATTACATGCTTAATGTGTTAATATTATTTCATATTAAGTTCCTTGGGGGTTGAGGAGGAATGAGTTTCCAGATAATAAACTGCCTGAATGTGCTGAATGATGATAGAAATGTCACTTCCATTCTTCCTCCCATGAACTCCTGCTTAGTGGCCTCATGAGGGCAATAACAATAAAACAAAGTTAAGGAGAAAGTTGGGGGGAATGTTAGCAGATGTTTAACCTATTTGAGCCAGGGGACATGTTCTCCTAGTGAGGCCCCAAACAGCTTTCAAACTGCAATAAAATAAACCTTGTTATTGTAGCTGAAGGAATCAGCCTGAGTTATTGCCCAACAGGCATTAGGAATTAGAATATGCAACAATCTATTCTGTGGCCTTGAGAGCAGGTCTAAGTCAATCTTCAATAGCAGAGGTGAGAGGGAGAGGCTGGAAAATTGTTATATCCAGCAAATCCCTGTTGCTCACTCCATAGACTAAGGGTGTTCTTCACCCAAAACATGGGTTCTGGGCAGAGCTGCTTACACTGGGGGGGCGGGGGGAATCTTAGTCTCACAAAAACCAAACAATCTGTTACTAGAAAAGGACATTTCTTTCTCCCACAACAGAGTTGTAGTGATACTCTGGTCTGTACCCGCTGGGTTGACCAAACAGACCTACGAGCGGGGACAGGCCTCATTGTTACGGGCTGCTGTGGTGTGAATATTAACAAAAGCCCTTCTCATTCTCAAAGACATCTGAATTTGGACAATAAATCACACAGTTATTTGATACCACTATATTACAGACTTAGCTCCGGATGTTAGAAGCCCTTATTAAGGTCTTATCATCCTAATAAGACTACTATGAAACCCATGATAAACATAATACAACTCCCATTTGGCATATGAAAGAATAAGTGACACCCCACATCATGCAACTCAGTCACAACCGGACCAGCTGTGGAGCTCAGAGCTCCCGAGCCTGATTTCAAATGTTTCACTGGAAAATGTTGTAGGAGGCTGTTTTTGCAGATCCATTCCCTTCCTATGCCAGCCTGAAGATGAGAAAAGGGCAGTTAAGGGAACCTTGACTTTTCCTCTGTGTACACTGTTTTGCTGAATTCTCCCTTCTCTTAGATGAAAGAGAGAGTAAGATTTAAAAATATATAAACTAAGTTATTTTTTTCTCTCTGCTTCATAAAGTATCATTTACTTTTCTTTTTAAAGTAATACATGATTAATAAAAACCTTCAGAAGATATGAAAAATGTAGAGAGAAAAAGAAATAGGCAATCTAGAATGTGGTGGGTGGAGAGTCTACTTTTAAGAGTTAAAATTTTTGTTTGTCTAAAACCATAGTTTCAATTTATTTGCTCTGCCTAGAATATTCTTTCTACTTTTTTCCATTAATCTAGATTGCTACATTTTCTTAAGACCTCCCCAAAACTTTTCTAAGCACCCTGGTCCACAATAATTCTCTTCTCCTTACTGGGCCTCAATCACTTATTTTACTTCCTATTACTTATTTTATTGCAAACCTTTGTCTCTGAGACTCAAACCTTTCCAAGAAATAGAATCCTGTCTGATACCTCTGTTTATCCTTAGTACCTGCCACCATGCTTACACATAAGAGTTTGAGAGATATCGTTTGATTGCAGTTTATGATGATGAGGACCATGGTGATGATGCTACTATCAAATGTATCTCTAATTGATTGTCTAGTCTTTGCACATACACTACCTTCACTTTGTTTGATTATTAGCCTTGACCACATATCTTAAAGGAATTTTAAATCCTGTAAATAATACCTGTGTCTCCTCATAGAAAATTACATTCAGGCCTAGAGCTTCTCAGATATAGAAAGATGTTGACAAATTGCTGCAAATTCAGTGGAGAGTTGCTGGATTGATTAAGGGGACGGAGGACTTGATTTATGAGCAAACATTAAAAGAACTAAATATGTAAGGCTGGGCTTCACAGCAATTCTGAGCGGGCTTGAGGGATCTGACAACTGTATATTAGTAGCCAGAGGATGAAAACAGCATTGCAAGAAGAACCGCTTAAATTAGAGAAAAGGGCCTTTGGTGACACTCACCAGGGATTTTAATTACTGGGGAATAAATGTCCTGATACATGAATTCGGCGCTTCTCAAACTTTAATGTGCTCACAAATCACCTAGGGATCTTGTTAAAATGTAGATTCTAATTCAGTGAGTCCAGGGTGGGCCTGAGATTCTGAATTTCTAGCAAGTTCTCAAGTGATGCTGCTACTGCTGTCCAGGGACCAAACATACTTAGTCAAGCCTCTTCTCTTTTAGAATGGTACAATCTTATTTACTTATAGAGTATAAGTTTCAAAAACGAGACATTGAAACTAAATAAAATATTCTGCAACCCCTAAGAAGGAAATCGGGGCACAAACCAGCCAAGCAGGGCAGGATGATGAGTTGTTTTTCCCTATTTGGCATCCATACAGGGCCTGCACGCTGTGATGAACTTCCCAAACACATTGCTTCTCTCATATTTATCTTTCCACTCATGCCAGATGACAGTATAGAAAAAAAAGCACAGCTACCTCCAAGTGTTGATTGTAGGCTCTCAGAAAGTTTCTGTTTGCTTCCAAAATAATTACCTTTTGATTAATGCCTGGAATTCTACAGCTGGTGCTTCATTCCTTAAGCTTAAAACTTCCATCTCTTCTACAGTGGAAATCTCATCAGTTGTGTGTAGTTTAGTATGGATGGCTTTTAAATCCTTTCCTGATCGATTTTAATGGAGGGCAAAAAGACACCATAAGGATACTACACTGGGGAGTAGACAAGAATGAAGAATGTGAGGACATCCCAACCATTTCACACATAAGAGGGAGGTCTAAAGAAGAAAGGTCAGGCATAGTAATGCACACCTGTAATCCCAGCACTTTGGGCAGCCAAGATGGGAGAATTGAGCTCCGGTGTTTGAGACCAACATGGGAAACACAGTGAGAAATAATGATGAGGACCACAGTGAATTCTTCCTTCTCTTAAGAAAATAAATAAATAAATAAAAGCTAAGGTGGGAGGATTCCTTGAGCCTAGGATGTTGAGGCTGCAGCCGTGATCATGCCACTGCACTTCAGCCTGGATGACAGACTGAGATCCTATCTTGAAAAAACAAAAGAAAGAAAGAAAGACAGAGAGAGAGAGACAGAGAGAGAGAGAGAGACAGACAGACAGACAGACAGACAGGATGGAATTAAAAAAAAGGAGAGAGGCCAATTTGCCAAGGTCTTCCACCTCCTTGCTGCTGAAATCCAGATTTCCAGATTTTCAGACCAGCATTCTTTTCAGTGCACCAAACCTTCCTTTCTCCTCTCCTGGAAATCTGTACTGCTCAGGTCTTCATCTGTTTCAGCCTACAAGTACAGCTAAGGGGCATCCTCCAGCCCTTGGAGCAAGTCACTGATGGCCAGTTTCTCTCACCCAAATTATGCTTAATCAGATAACTTAAGGTAATGTTTCCCTCATCGGATATAACCCCTGAACAGGTGAGTTTCAGTTTCTTTATTACAACCAAAGCAATTAGAATTCAAACTGGAAGGTAAGCCCAGCTGCTTTCTCTCAAACAAACAAGCTCAAGGAGACTTTGAGTAATTCACTAATTACTAAAAGTGACATCATCTCACCTCCATACATATGATCAAATGAGCACAGTAAGGACACTACCTCACACGCTATCAAAACCCCTCTGTACTCCATGGTTTCATTCGATACCATAATGATATCTTCTGTTGTCCTAAGCTTTCACCAATCATACAGATATTTCATGTGTATCTCTAATTTGATTCTCACAATAATTTTTAAGTATTATTGTTACTATTTCCTGTTTTGGCTGGCAAAACTGGTTCACAGAAAAGTTAACATCATGCTAAATGTCACACTAAATCTGGAACTTGGACCCTGACCACTGAACTTCAAAATTTCATGTTATTTTCAAGAAAATATACCTACTTGGCTGGGCACGGTGGCTCATACCTGTAATCCCAGGACTTTAAGAGGCTGAGGTGGGCAGATCATGAGGTCAAGAGATCAAGACCATCTTGGCCAACATGGTGAAACCTTGTCTCTACTAGAAATACAAAAATTAGCTGGGCATGGTGGTGTGCACCTATAGTCCCAGTACTCAGGAGGCTGAGGCAGGAAAATTGCTTGAACCCGGGAGGTGGAGGTTGCAGTGAGCTGAGATTGCGCCAATGAACTCCAGCCTGGTGACAGGGTGAAACTCTATCTCAATTAAGAAAAAAAAGAAAAGAAAATATACCTACTTGATCAAGATCAAGATCAAGTTAATTCTTCCAGTCCCGAGATAAGTTCAGAACTTGTTGCTTTTACCTAATAAAGTGGACTTCACTGAGTCCTAACACAATATTGACTTTGTGTGTTCTTGTGTGACTTTTTGATTTTCATGTCTCTTTTCTAGTTGGCTTCCCACCTTAGGAAAGTATATTTATTAGCAAATGATGGTACAGCCTCAATTAATTGAAACTGAAGTAACCACCTGGCAAATGTAATATTGTTCTCAGTTCAACGGATTAAGAGAAAGAAGCAGTAGACAAGAAAACCAACATGGAGCATTTTACTTCAAAAATGCACTGCAAATCCTAAGGTCATAGATTGGGTGTGAACTCATTCTCTGTCTCTATGTTTAATACAGCGCACTGAGAATTCAGGGCCATTGAGATGTCGCCAAATCTCTTTAAGGTCCCCAGTCTGCAGAGACAAAATCAATCACGTTCAATAGCCTCTCCTTACTGAGACATAAAACAAACGTGGACACTAAGACTATGCCCATCAGAAAGTTTGACAAAAATGTGTTAATCTGGTTTAGATATTTGATTCCTCATGAGATATTATTGACCAAATTTCCCGCACCTTGTATGTGCTGGTTAACTGAATCTTTATGGTCATTTCTATTTTTTTCTAGCTCTGCTATCAGAAACAAAAACACTGAAGTATTTCCATCTCTATCCATTGGGATGAGCCTTTGGATCAGTTATACAAAGCCTATTCGTCATTTAAGGACCAGTTTCTATTCGACTCAATTCTATATAAATAATGTCAGCCTAATTCTTTCCAGTGATCTCAGATTAGCTGTGTGGAAAGCAGATGGTGCTGGCATGCAGTAGCACATTTGTTTTCTCTCTATATTTGTCTGTATGTATTATCTGATCTTTTAATTAAAAAAGCAAGCAGTTATCTAAGTTGTCTACCTTATTTTCCAGGTACATCCAAATAACTGCTACCTTTTAATGCCTAGGTAATAATAAAAATAAAACTGGGGTAGTGTTGTAGCTATAGAATGAGATTCTAAACAAACATACACTGGAGGAAATCAGGAAAAGTAACATCAGAGAAGGTGACTGGTGTAACTGAAAAGCAGGTTAGTTGCTCCCTGTATGTATAGCTCATTTAACAAGAGTAAGACGTGACACACACAAACAGTGAATTTATTCAGAAAGGGGAAGATGACACAAAGCATCCTGCCTTCAAAGGTGCTATTTCACCTTTGGAGCAGAAAGCAGACATTTTTATAAGGTAGGGAAGGAAAGGAGCAAGGGCAGGGGTCCCCTGCTACCTTTTATCTACAGGATTTTGAATTGGTGCCTTCCTGGGCAGAAGTAAGTCATAACAGTGGACAGGTGGGCATGCATTAGGTAAGCCTTGCTAGTGAGTGTGAGTTCAGAGGTGACCCAGGGAGGATGGAAGTTCTGAGACAACTCGCTGGAGATGAAATTTCCATGGCACTATGCTTTGGTCTGCAGATTGTCAACTCTGCCAGAGAGATCTGTCTTGGAACACACAGTTAGAAGAACTTGGCCTGTAAAGAATGTCTGGTGACAGGGGGGAGGTGAAAGCCTATATTTGCATTTCAGAAGGGCTAAGTAGAAAACAGGAAGTTGGGGAAGAGAGAAAAAAAATAATTAAATCACCTCTAGAAAGATGGGGGTACTCTGTTACACCAGTACTAGATACAAAGATGGGCTAAATCCGAGGTGCTAAATCTGAGAATGAAACTGGAGATCTAAAAACCATACAAAAATCTAAAGCCAGAAGTTACCAAAAAATATATATGCACATCATCAAAATGGCTAAAACTAAAATGACTTGTCAATACCAAATATCAGCAAGGATTGAGGTAACTGGAAGTGTCAACACATTGTTTACAAGAATGTAAAATGGTATAACCAAGTTGGAAGATTGAGTCTTAGGGGATGGACATAGCTTGATGATTAGTTTATCATGCAAAATGATCATTGCCTTTATCATAGAAAAGGCAATACCTTTAAATGCAACATTTTTAATACTTATTCATACAGGTTGGCTGTGTCCTCACCCAAATCTTATCTTGCGATACAGATCCCATAACTCCCATCTGTTGTAAGAGGGACCCAGTAGGAGATAAATGAATCACGGTGGCCATTCCCCCCATACTGTTCTCATGGTAGTGAATGAGTCTCATGAGTTGTGATGATGTTATATGGGGTTTCCCCTTTTGCTTGGCTCTCATTCTCTTTTTGCCGGCCACCATGTAAGACATCCCTTTGCTCTTCCATTGCCTTCCACCATAATTGTGAGGCCTCCCTAGCCACATGGAACTGTCAGTCCATTAAACCTTTTTTCCTTTATAATTACCCAGTCTTGGGTATGCCTTTATCAGAAGCATGAAAACAAACTAATACACTTACCCATTAAATGGAAGTTCTACTCCTAGACATATATCCAAGAGAAACGAGTGCATGTGGCCACCAAAAGATGTGTACGATAATGTTCATAATAGCTTTATTTATAATGATCAAAATAAGAAAATCATCTAAATGTCAATCAACAAGAAAATGGACAAATAAATGGTAGTTTTCCACGAAATTGAATATTATATAACAATTTAAAAAATGTAACTAATGCATGCAACAATATGGGTAACTTTCAGTTAGATGCAAAAGATGTATAATGTATGACTTCATTAAGGAAATCAGAGTAGTAATTATGGGCTGGAGGGGGGCCACCAACTGGAAAGGAGCATGAGAGAGCCTTCTAGGGCACTAGAAATGTCCCATATCTTCTTCTGGGTAGTAGATAAATGAGTGTGTACATATGTCCATACTCATTGAGCTTTATTCATAATATTAGTGTACTTTATGTAATTTTCTATGCACACAACATATGCTAACCACGTAGTGTTATATCAATTTTTTAATGTGTCAAAAGGTAACAATAATTCTAAACACAGGAACTGAATAGAATTCACATTCACCTCCCATCTTTGCTTAAGGGCTTCCTTTGAAGACTCAAGTCTCAATTAGGGAGAACAGTTTAAAGACAGCTGGGTGTGGTGGCTCACAAACGTAATTCTAGCACTTTGGGAGGCCAAGGTGTGTGGATCACGAGGTCAGGCGTTCAAGACCAGCCTGGCCAACATAGTGAAACCCCGTCTCTACTAAAAATACCAAAAAAAAATTAGTCGGGCGTGGTGGCGGGCACTTGTAGTCCCATTGTCCCAGCTACTGGGGAGGCTGAGGCAGGAGAATCACTTGAACCTGGGAGGCGGAAGTTGCAGTTTGCCAAGATTGCGCCACTGCACTCCAGCCCAGGTGACAGTGCAAGTCTCTGTCTCAAAAAATGAAGGAAAGAAGGAAGGAAGGAAGGAAGGAAGGAAGGGAGGGAGGGAGGGAGGGAGGGAGGAAGGGAGGAAGGGAGGAAGGGAGGAATGGAGGAAGGGAGGAAAGGAGGGAGGGAGGGAGGGAGGGAGGAAGGGAGAGAGGAAGGGAGGAAGGGAGGGAGAGAGGGAGGGAGGGAGGGAGGGAGGGAGGGAGGAAGGGAGGGAGGGAGGGAAGGAAGGAAGGAAAGGAAGGAAGGCAGGCAGGCTCTTAAAGACAAAGACTCTACACAATGCTTGGAAACAAATGCCTCAGTAAACTCTTGATCCTTATTCTCATCAGATGGCATTTGACTAATAAGCCTGGTTCTTCCACAGAACTTAAGTGCATATCAGGCAAATGCCCACTGGCCAATGAGCAAAGCTGCAGTAATTGTCTTTCTTATGGGTATTATGCATATGTATGATATTCATCACCAATGCAAATTTTTCTACTAACTTCATATCCATTTCCCTATTTTAAAACTGTAAAATTTGGTAATTTGCCATGGGAATTCAGGATACTTGTGAGAATGAATAATGTTGCATTATGTTTTAATCACCTTTTATATGGGTTTTTATTTCTCATCTGTGGGTTGTTAGTTTATTAAAAATTGGTATAGAAGAAAATTAAAAATCCTTAGGAAGGATGGTGCTGGAATAGGATTTAAAAAAAGAAAAAAAAAAAAAAAAAAAGCTTTTTAAGTGTCGAAGGAACTGACTACTTCCACTTCTACCATTTTAAAGTGAAACTTAATTGACAGTAATAGTGGTTTGATGCTGAATAAGGTGCAGACTGAATAACATTCTGAGTCTTAGGGGATGGACATAGCTTGATGATTATTTTATCATGGAAAAACACATTTAACTAGAGAGATCACAATGACTTGGGGGACGACGATGTTACTTAGAAAATTGTACTGTAATTAAGGTACTATTGATTCAAATTAATACTATGGTGCTTCTAACAATAATGCTGGCAATCTAATATCAATGACAGCCAAACTATTGTCTTTAAGTAGGTTGAAAATAAACGTATTTCCATTCTAAATCTCATCTTAGAATGACTTATTGTTTTCTCAAAGAACTGTTACTTAAAATGTTGATATCTCTTTCAAATCAAAAGCTTGTTTCAGCCAAATGCACAGTCTTATTATCGAAAACACAAAGCATCATATTTGCCCTCTGTATATTGATTTCTAAAATTACATTGCTTTTTAATATTTCTGCAACCTCATTATAGCAACAGAATTATTTCAAGACTATTACAAAAAACAACAAAAAGAGTCTAATTCTGGGCATTTACAATGTAGTAGTATTTCAGTCAATCCTTGCTTCTATGTGGGCAGTATATACTTTATTCACCAAATTTGTATAAAACTCTTACTATGTGCCAAACCCTGTCCAGGTTTTTAAGGAAACAGTGTTGAGAATGGAGCTTAGAGTGAAGAGTAGGGAAGAAAATTTAATCAAAATATCACAGTATTGAGTGTATAATCACAAACAGACATAAAGAAATGGGGCCCAGTGAGAGACTCTAATCTAGGCTGAAGTCTAATGAAGTGACATTTGAGCTGAGATCTGAGGAGTTGTGCTGGGTGGAGAGCTGCATGTGAGAGCATTCAACAAGAAGTGAACACAAGCAGAGCCTTGAACTAGGAGGAACATATGAGTTTCAGGTAACCAAAAGAAAGACCAGGGAGGTCTTTCTCTGCCTGGAGGGCAGAAAGTAAGGAAGAGAACAGAGTGAGAAGAGGCTGGAGTTGTCTCAGAGGCCAGGAGTAGTCTCAGGAAGCAGATTAAACATATTTTTAGTTCATTACCAAGAGACACCATGAAGAGGTCTTGTAAGCAGAAAGTTTACAAGATCATGGAGGCATTTTGAAAAGAACATCATGCTACAGTGTGGAAAACAAACTGGAGTGGAGCAAGGTGGCTGCGGGGACATCATCAGCATGCTGTCACAGAGTCCAGAGAAGAAACAAGAGAACTTAGGAGACACAGTGATCACAGTGGTTAGGAGTTCAGACTCTACAAACCTAATGCTCAAATATAGGTTTGGAGTGCATTATCCACCAGAAAGAACAAGAACTATTGATTCCAGGGCTGGGGAAATACAACACAAACCTAGAACACCTTCAAAGTAAGAATGTGCTTGAAGAATGATGGAGTATTGACAAATACCTCATATGTAGGCATTAGCTTAAAGGAGTACCCTCTGTCCAAATCTAGGACAAGTGAGTATCAATTTCTTTAAAGCAATAGCAATGGATTATAATCCTTTAAATAATACGTTATGAGTCTTTTTTTTTTTTTTTTTTGAGACAGAGTCTCACGCTGTCGCCCTGGCTGTAGTGCAGTGGCACAATCTCAGCTCACTGAAACCTCTGCCTCCTGGGTACAAGCGATTCTCCTGCCTCCACCTCCTAAGTAGCTGGGATTACAGGTGCATGCCATCAAACCCAGCTAATTTTTGTATTTTTAGTAGAGATGGGGTTTTACCATGTTGGTCAGGCTGGTCTTGAACTCCTGACCTCGTGATGCATCCGCCTCTGCCTCCCAAAGTGCTGGGATTACAGGCGTGAGCCACTGTGCATGGCCTATGAGTCTATTATTAATATGAAGAAATAATGATAGAACAAGAGATGAAGGGAGGGAAGGATGGAGGGAAGAAAGAGGAAGGAAGGAAGGAAGGAAGGAAGGAAGGAAGGAAGGAAGGAAGGAAGGAAGGGAGGGAGGGAGGGAGGGAGGGAGGGAGGGAGGGAACGGAACAGTTCCTCCTGGTGGATAATGCATTCCAAACCCATATTTGAGTGTTAGGTTTGTAGAGTCTGGAAGGAAGAAAGAAAGGAATAAGGGACGGAAAGAAAAAAAGGAAAGAAGAAAGGCCAGAAGGAGGGAAAGGAGGAAAGTTCTTCTTTATAGTAGAATGACTAACTAAATGTAGAACCAATATTGGAATTAATAAAGTAACTCTTGACAACCACTATAATAATAATTGACTTAGGTAAGAATCACCAGTGGATGCTAAATATAGTGGGTGAAACTTTGTTTAGTAGCTGGACATTTATATAGTCTCAAAGTATCTCCTGACAAGATACTTCTTAATCATAAAGGGAAAAAAAATGTAACATTTAAAATGGAATCAGTCAGAACATACCACTTTGACTGAGTGACCAAAGTTAACATTAGCAGTAATAGGACAGAGCCAAATCACATGTTTATGCACCGGGAAGAATACAAGGTCACTTCTCTGGTATTCTTGGCCAAAATGAATAGCCTGATAATACAGTAAACAAATCCAAAATAAGGAACTTTCTACAAAATAACTGGACAGTAGTTTTTAAGTTAATATCATGTAATAAAAAAGATTGTGGAACTGTTCCAAATCAAAGGAGACTAAAAAAAATGAGTATTAAATGTGATGTGTGATGCAGGATTTTCTTGGACTATAAAAGGGCATTATAGAATATATAAATCTCAATAAAGTCTTTGGATTAGATTAGCTATTGCAACAATATTAATACCCTGATTTTAATTATACGATAGTTATGTAAGTGAAATCCTTATTCTTAGAAAATACACTGAAGTATTTAGGGGCAAAGAGGTATCTCACAACTACAACACAGAGAATAAAAATAATAAAGCAAATATGGTGATATGTCAACATTTGGAAAATCCAAGTGAAGAGTATATAGGATTTTTTCTCTTGCAACTTCTTTGTAAGTCTGAAATTAGGTAAAAATAAAAAGGTAAAAGAAAAAATAAAATAACAAAAGACAAAACAAAACAAAACGAGTGTGGGCTTGGAATGTATGTGTGAGCTGGAATCCTGACTCTCCTGCATACAAGCTGTAACATAGATCTTGGGCAAGTTGCTTCACCTGTCCAAGCTTCAAGTTCATAATTTATAAAATAGCAATATTAATAGAATTTCCCTCCCAAGGTTTTTATGAGAATTAAATAAGTTATTACACGTAAAATGCTCAATAAATTTATGATTAAGGTAGAGGCAATAGAGAGGAAAGTCGACAGACACCAAAGCACGGATGAGGCAGTGAGAAATTCTGGGCAGTAGCTCTTGTTGTCCCCAGACCACTCAATTATATCATTGGAACATTTTAACTAAGGCAACGTTCTTCGAAGGTTTCAAGTTTCAAACTAATATTCTTGTCCTTTCTCTGATCTCCCGCACCGCTTCTTCAGAACTCCAACTTCCCGGTCCTCATTATGCTGAGATATGTCAGATGATGAGAGAAAAGCAATCTGATCAATACAAATTAGAAAACAAAAATAAACACACCTAGACACAGGGATGATACTATAAAAAGTAAGAAAAAAAAATGGTGCTGGACATTTTTAGTATTTGTTGATAATGAGACACCTAAAATTGATCACACTACTTTAGATATTGTGTACCAAACAAATGCAAGGCACAGAAGAACTGGCATCTCACCTCTGGAGATATGAATACTCTATTTCTCTTTATGGGACCTAGGTTGCTGGGGGTAAAATGACAGTTTGAATGCCATGAAATTTACTTTCCTAAAAATGTATACAATTTAAACCAGTTCTCTCATTGCAGATCTTTTGACATTAGTTCAAGAAAATTTTAAGATTGTTCATTCCCCAGAGATGTTTTTGGGGAAGAAAATTTTTCTGAACTCCGAAATCATGCTCCTACTTTTCCCCATGCAAAAGGCCAGCCCTGTTAAATAATTTCCCATTGTATAGGACAATCACTTTTTAGAGTTCTCTCTCTTGGACTGTGCAGTAAAGCATGCAGCCTTATTCATCATGTCATGTTTCAAGGAAGAAATCAGAAATCTATCAGCCTTCAAGGCCTGAGTGATGGGAACAGGAACAAAAAACATCTCAAACTGGGGCTGGGTAGGAGCAAAGTTGACAACAGCTCCCGAGAGGCCATTTGTTTTGTTTATTTATCACCTGTCAGGGCCAGAAGGAAAAGGGAACCTAATAGGACACAGGACTCAGCAGTGCATCCAAAACTTGGCCTTATTTAGAGAACATTCATGAGGATGTTCTGACTAGGGACAAAAAAGTCTGACTAGGGACAATGGGTGTTATCTATAGAACAACCATGTAAATTGTCCTTTAAACTGGAGACCTCTTGGAGAATAAAGGGGTTACTATATCCCTTTACTGGTATAGTGTCAATAACTATACCAGCACAACAGACATCCATCAGAACTGCCTTGGCAAATCAGAGTATATGATCACCATAGTGATGAAGTTGTTGGATAGAGATTTATTCTAATTTTACCAGGTAACTGCCAATTCCAAGCTCTTTGTTTTAGAATATTAAACATGCAACACAGAAATTTTAGAGCTCAAATAGTTCACAATCTCCATTTTTATAAGTGAAGCTGAAAGAGGTAAAGAAGTTTTATTAACAACTGTGCACATGTAAAGTGGCAGAGATCAAAAGTCTTCTTTGGTATTGTTAGTTCAGCTACAAGCCTGGGATTTATGTTTCCAAGACACTGCATCTGATAAGAGAAGCCAGCGTAACATACACCCAGAAGGTTATGACATTTTCTGTATACTTATCATGATCAACTTAAAAAAAAAAAGGACTCAAATATCATATCCTGAGCTTACTGCTCACCTTCATTTGTCAGACCATGATGCATGAGTAGAAGTTATACTTAGTGAAATGAAGACGCAAACCTAGAGCCCAAAAGCCATCACACCCATGGGTACCCATGCTTGTGCATGAAGCAAGTCAGGCAGATTCCAACGCACAACATGACTGAAGCAAGTATACCAGGACCTAGAGAGAAACTACATGCACATAGAATAGCTCTGGGGAGAAGCATGTGCCAACATATTACAAATAGCAGTGGAGGAAGTCTTGAATGTATCCCTCAAGAACATCATCCTTGAGTTGGGTTCCAAGATGGCTGAATAGGAACAGCTCTGGTCTGCAGCTTCCAGCATGATCAATGCAGAAGATGGGTGATTTCCGCATTTCCAACTGAGGTACCTGGTTCGTCTCATTGGGACTGGTTGGACAGTGGGTGCAGCCCACAGAGGACGAGCTGAAGCAGGGCATCACCTTACCTGGGAAGCATAAGAGGTTGGGGGAATTCCCTTTCCTAGACAAGGGAAGCTGTGACAGACTGTACCTGGAAAAATGGGACATGTCTGCCCAAATACTGTGCTTTTCCCAAGGTCTTAGCAACTGACAGACAAGGAGATTCTCTCCCATACCTGGCTTGGCGGATCCCACACCCACAGAGTCTTGCTCACTGCTAGTGCAGCACTCTGAGATTGAACTGTGAGGTGGCAGCCTGGCTGGGGGAGGGGTATCCGCCATTGCTGAGTCTTGAGTAGGTAAATAAAGGGCCAGGAAGCTTGAACTGGGCAGAGCCCACTGCTGCTCAGCAAGGCCTACTACCTCTTTAGACTCCATCTCTGTGGGCAGGTAATAGCTAAACAAAAGGCAGTAGGCAACTTCTGCAGACTTAAAATTCCATGTCTGACAGCTCTGAAGAGAGAAGTGATTCTCCTAGCACAGCGTTTGAGCTCTGAGTATCGACAGACTGCCTCCTAAAGTGGGTCCCTGACCCCCGTGTAGCCTAACTGGGAGACACCTCCCAGTAAGGGCCAACAGACACCTCATACAGGTGGGTGCCCTTCTGGGATGAAGCTTCCAGAAGAAGGATCAGGCAGCAATGTTTGCTGTTCTGCAATATTGGCCATTCTGCAGCCTCAGTTGCTGATACCCAGGCAAACAGGGTCTGGAGTGGACCCCCAGCAAACTCCAACAGACCTGCAGCTGAGGGACCTGACTGTTGGAAGGAAAACTAACAAACAGAAAGGAATAGCATCCACATCAATAAAATGGATATCTACACCAAAACCCCATCCGTAGACATCAAAGACCAAAGGTAGATAAAACTACAAAGATGGGGAGAAACCAGAGCAGAAAAGTTGAAAATTCTAAAAACCAGAGCATCGCTTCTCCTCCAAAGGATCGCAGCTCCTCACCAGCAATGGAACAAAGCTAGATGGAGAATGACTTTGATGAGCTGACAGAAGTAGGCTTCAGAGGTCAGTAATAGCAAACTTCTCCGAGCTAAAAGAGCATGTTCTCATCCATTGCAAGGAAGCTAAAAACCTTGAAAAAATGAATGACTAACCAGAATAAACAGTGTAGAGAAGACTTTAAATGACCTGATGGAACTGAAAACCATGACACCAGAACTTTGTGATGCATGCACAAGCTTCAACAGCCAATTCAACCAAGTGGAAGAAAGAGTATCAGTGATTGAAGATCAAATTAATGAAATAAAGTGAGAAGACAAGTTTAGAGAAAAAAGAGTAAAAAGAGACAATCAAAGCCTCCAAAAAGTATGGGACTATGTGAAAAGACCAAATCTACGTTTGATTGGTGTACCTGAAAGTGATGGGGAGAATGGAACCAAGTTGGAAAACACTCTTCAGAAAATCATCCAGGAGAAATTACCCAACCTAGCAAGGCAGGCCAACATTCAAATTCAGGAAATACAGAGAACATCACAAAGATACTCCTCGAGAGGAGCAATACCAAGACACATAACTGTCAGTTTCACCAAGGTTGAAATGAAGGAAAAATTGTTAAGGGCAGCCAGAGAGAAAGGTCGGGTTACCCACAAAGGGAAGCCCATTAGACTAACAGGGGATTTCTTGGCAGAAACCCTACAAGCCAGAAGAGAGTGGGGGCCAATATTCAACATTCTTAAAGAAAAGAATTTTCAACCCAGAATTTCATATACAGTGAAACTAAGTTTTATAAATGAAGGAGAAATAAAATCCTTTATAGACAAGCAAATGCTGACAGATTTTGTCACCACCAAGCCTGCCTTACAAGAGATCCTGACGGAAGCACTAAACATTGAAAGGAGCAACCGGTACCAGCCACTGCAAAAACAACCCAAATTGCAAAGACCATCAATACTATGAAGAAATTGCATCAATTAATGGGCAAAATAACCAGCTAGCATCATAATGACAGGATCAAATTCACACATAACAATATTAACTTTAAATGTAAATGGGCTAAATGCCCTGATTAAAAGACACAGACTGGCAAATTAGATAAAGAGTCAAGACCCATCAGTGCGCTGTATTCAGGAGACCTATCTCACATGCAGAGACACACACAGGCTCAAAATAAAGGGATGGAGGAAGATCTACCAAGCAAATGGAAAGCAAAAAAATGCAGGGGTTGCAAACTGAGTCTCTGATAAAAGAGACTTTAAACCAACAAAGATCAAGAAAGACAAGGCCATTACATAATGGTAAAGGGATCAATTCAACAAGAAGAGCTAACTATCCTAAATATATGTGCACCCAATACAGGAGCATCCAGATTCAAAAAGCAAGTCCTTAGAAACCTACAAAGAGACTCAGACTCCCACACAATAATAATGGGAGACTTTAACACCCCACTGTCAACATTAGACAGATCAACGAGACAGAAAGTTAACAAGGATATCCAGGAATTGAACTCATCTCTGCAGCAAGCAGACCTAATAGACATCTATAGAACTCTCCACCCCAAGTCAACAGAATATACATTCTTCTCAGCACCATATCACACTTATTCTAAAATGGACCACATAACTGGAAGTAAAGCACTCCTCAACAAATATAAAAGAACAGAAATCACAATAAACTGTCTCTCAGACGACAGTGCATTCAAATTAGAACTGAGGATTAAGAAACTCACTTGAAAATGTACAGCTACATGGAAACTGAACAACCTGCTCCTGAATGACCACTGGGTAAATAATGAAATGAAAGCCGAAATAAAGATGTTTTTGAAACCAATGAGAACAAAGACACAACATACCAGAATCTCTGGGACACATTTAAAGCAGTCTGTAGAGGGAAATTTAAAGCACTAAATGCCCATAAGAGAAAGCAGAAAAGATCTAAAATTGACACCCTAACATCACAATTAAAAGAACTGGAGAAGCAAGAGCAAACACATTCAAAGCTAGCATAAGGCAAAAATAACTAAGACCAGAGCAGAACTGAAGGAGATAGAGACACAAAAACCCCTTCAAAAAATCAATCAATCCAGGAGCCGGTTTTTTGAAAAGATCAACAAAATTGATAGGCCATTAGCAAGACTAATAAAGAAGAGAGAAGAATCAAATAGATGCAATAAAAATGGATAAAGGGGATGTCACCACTGATCCCACAGAAATACAAACTACCAGCAGAGAATACTATAAACACCTCTACACAAATAAACTAGAAAATCTAGAAAAAATGGATAAATTCCGGGACACATACACCCTCCCAAGACTAAACCAGGAAGAAGTTGAATCTCTGAACAGACCAATAACAGACTCTGAAATTGAGGCAAGAGTTAATAGTTTACCAACTAAATAAAGTCCAGGCCCAGATGGATTCACAGCCGAATTCTACTAGAGGTACAAAGAAGAGCTGGTACCATTCCTTCTGAAACTATACTGATCAACAGAAAAAGAAGGAATCCTCCCTAACTCATTTTATGAGGCCAACATCATCCTGATACCAAAGTCCGGCGGAGACACAACAACAAAAGAGAATTTTAGACCAATATCCCTGACGAACATCAATGCGAAAATCCTCAATAAAATACTGGCAAACCGAATCCAGCAGCACATCAAAAAGCTTATCCACCACAATCAAGTTGGCTTCACCCCTGGGATGCAAGACTGGTACAACATATGCAAATCAATAAACACAATCCATCACGTAAACAGAACCAATGACAAAAACTACATGATTATCTCAATAGATGCAGAAAAGACCTTCAACAAAATCCAACAGCCCTTCATGCTAAAAACTCTCAATAAACTAGGTATTGATGGAACGTATCTCAAAATTACAAGAGTTATTTATGACAAACCCACAGCCAATATCATACTGAATGGGCAAAAATGGGAAGCATTCCCTTTGAAAACCAGCACAAGACAAGGATGCCCTCTCTCACCACTCGTAGTCAACAGAGTGTTAGAAGTTCTGGCTAGGGCAATCAGGCAAGAGAAAGAAATAAAATGTATTCAATTAGGAAAAGAGGAAGTTGAATTGTCCCTGTTTGCAGACGACATGATTGTATATTTAGAAAACCCCATCGTCTCAGCCCCAAATCTTCTTAAGCTTATAAGCAACTTCGGCAAAGTCTCAGGATACAAAATCAATGTGCAAAAATCACAAGCATTCTTATACACCAATAACAGACAAACAGCCAAATCATGAGTGAACTCCCATTCACAATTGCTACAAAGAGAATAAAATACCTAAGAATCCAACTTACAAGGGATGTGAAGGACCTCTTCAAGGAGAACTACAAACCACTGCTCAATGAAATAAAAGTAGACACAAACAAATGGAAAAACATTCCATGCTCATGGATAAGAAGAATCAATATCATGAAAATGACCATACTGCCCAAGGTAATTTATAGATTCAATGCCATCACCATCAATCTGCCAATGACTTTCTTCACAGAATTGAAAAAAACTACTTTAAAGTTCATATGGAACCAAAAAAGATCCCGCATAGCCAAGACAATCCTAGGCAAAAAGAACAAAGCTGGAGGCAGCATGCTACCTGACTTCAAACTATACTACAATGCTACAGTAACCAAAACAGCATGGTACTTATGCCAAAACAGATATATGGACCAGTGGAACAGAACAGAGGCCTCAGAAATAACACTACACATCTACAACCATCTGATCTTTGGCAAACCTGAAAAAAATCAAGCAATGGGGAAAGGATTCCATATTCAATAAATGGTGCTGGGAAAAATGGCTAGCCATATGTAGAAAGCTGAAACTAGATCTGTTCCTTACACCTTACACAAAAATTCATTCAAGGTGGATTAAAGACTTAAATGTTAGACCTAAAACCATAAAAACCCTAAAAGAAAACCTAGGCAATACCAATCAGGACATAGGCATGGGCAAGGACTTCATGACTACAACACCAAAAGCAATGGCAACAAAAGCCAAAATAGACCAATGGGATCTAATCAAACTAAAGAGCTTCTGCATGGAAAAAGAAACTATTATCAGAGTGACTGGGCATCCTACAGAATGGGAGAAAATGTTTGCAATCTACCCATCTGACAAAGGGCTAATATTCAGAATCTACAAAGAACTTAAACAAATCTACAAGGAAAAAAAAAAAAACATCAAAAAGTGGGCAAAAGATATGAACAGACACTTCCCAAAAAAAGACATCTATGCAGCCAACAGACAAATGATAAAATGCTCATCATCATTGGACATCAGAGAAATGCAAATCAAAACCACAAAGAGATACCATCTCACACAAGTTAGAATGGCAATTAAGTCAGGAAACAATAGATGCTGGAGAGGATGTGTAGAAATAGGACGCTTTTACACCGTTAGTGGGAGTGTAAATTAGTTCAACCATTATGGAAGACAGTGTGGCGATTCCTCAAGGATCTAGAACTAGCAATATCATCTGACCCAGCGATCCCATTACTGGGTATATACCCAAAGGATTATAAATCATGCTACCAGAAAGACACATGCACACATATGTTTATTGTGGCACTGTTCACAATAGCAAAGACTTGGAACCAACCCAAATGTCCATCAAATATTGACCTTATTAAGAAAATATGGCACATATACACCATGGAATACTATGCAGCCATAAAAAAGGATGAGTTCATGTCGTTTGCAGGGACATGGATGAAGCGGGAAACCATCATTCTGAGCAAACACTCACAAGGACAGAAAACCAAACACTGCATGTTCCCACTCAAAGGTGAGAATTGAATAATGAGAACACTTGGACACAGGGCAGGGAATATCACACATGGGGGCCTGTCAGGGGGTGTGGGGCAGGGGGAGGGATAGCATTAGAAGAAATACCTAATGTAAATGACAAGTTGATGGGTGCAGCAAACCAACATTGCACATGTATACCTATGTAACAAACCTGCACGTTGTGCACATGTGCCCTAGAACTTAAAGTATATATTTTAAAAAATAACATCATCCTGAAGGATTTCAGATATGTGTAGTGCTCCATCTTCTGCCTTCAGGCCACACCCCTATCTCTGTGGAAACACAAACTTTATCTGTGATTTAATGTGAGTGATTTTCCTCATGCAGCTGACAAATACTCATATACTTACACTCTCTCTCTGATCAGCCTCTGCTTTTACAATTCCAGAGCTATGGCTCCATTCTCCTGAAAGGGAATTAAAGAACTACTTCAAAAGATAGGAGCCTGAGAGAAGTAATGCTGAAGGTAATGCTCTCTCTCATTTTGTGTTATATGTGCTACTTAATCTTCCAGCTTTTGCTCCTGGTCTGTTCTAGAATTAGACCCTCCTTTACTTCTGAGTTCTAGATTTTATCTGGCTCCCTTAGAAAATGCCATCTATCTCCCCATCCTCCCAGATTGAGAAAAGAGAGGAGTGGAAAGAAGAAAGTAAGAGGCAAGAGAAAATAAGGATAGATAGAAGCAGGAATGAGAAAATAACTCAACAAGGTAGGGGTGAAAGTATCAATTTTCAAAAAGGAAAAGTCCAAATTCTGTATTTCTGGGTGGACATCAAACTCCAGCAAATTTCTAGAACAGATTATTTACAGATGGCTCTGTGCAATCCGAGAAAGGTAAACTCTTGGGGAATCTTCCCAGTTTTGTTACAGATGCTGCCAACATTTTCAACTGCCAGTAGATACACCGAGCAGTGAAAGTTGTTGTGAACTGGGGTATGAGGGAAGGGATAGAGTATGCATCATTCTCTAATAGGACCTGTTTAGTGATTCCATGCAATGTCATACCAGACAAAGACAACCTACATCATATTCAACCTTTGCAGCACCTCACAGTCGACAATGAGATCCTTCAGCCTAATTTACACGATGTCTGTGACCTACGGTGAGGCTATTTCCTGATAAACCTATCATGGTAAGGTGAGGAGTGTACTGGCTATCATCACTTTTGCACCATCATAAAGTGGAAAAATTATTACTCAGGGCCAGTTTGTACCAAATATTCAGACCCAGAGGCCCTTTTCTGAACTTGAGACATTTATGTTTCAGATTCTGAATTCTTTTTATTTTACAAAGACAATACTGTGCATATGCTGTATATTACATAATGTATAACTTTGATTCAAACACATTAAATGTATTAATTTTATGCAGCAAAACATAAACATATTTAAACTAAGTGGTATAAAGTTATACATGACCCTGTTCAAGTTCAGATCAGGTTTGGCTGTCAAATCATTCTGCCATAAACTTATGAAAACTTTTGGTGTGGGGTACTTTTTTGATTTTGGCATTATGGAAAAAGGATTGTGGATCCCTATTTATTCTTAATATTATTTGAAATGGATGAACTTCAAAGAGAGAATTTAATATTGTATTATAAGTGTCTTTCAAGGGAAAATACCGACTGATAAGTATCCCTTTCTTCCAAGTTCCTAAGCTCTACTTTCTGCTGATGACAAAAATAAATATGCCAATACAGTGATTCATCTGAGTTTATCCCAAGACCATGAAGCAGAATGTGAACAGTATGCACTGGGGCTGCACAGGGTAAGTCCTGCCACTGTCTCTTATTAGTCCGTGACCTTAAACAAGTTACTTAACTTCCCTAGGCTTCAATTTCATCTTCTAGAAAACGGAAATAAATATTAGTACCCATCTCATGGGAGTCTCTTAAAACTGAATGAGGTAATGCATGTGATGTATGATCACAATGCCTACACACAGTGAACATTACAGAAGTGCTAGGTACTGTCATTATTCAGCTCACAGTGATTCTCAGCCTGACATCAAAATAGTAGCCATAAGACTCAGCCTTACACATATCAAATCACCTGGAATAATTTGGGGAAACCAAGGTGGGGCTGCTGCTCTCAAGAGCACCTTTCCCATTGTTCAAGACTAAAATCTTCCCTTACAACAACCCTTGTTCAAATGCGTAATCCTTAAAAGAAATCAAATTTCAATGGGAATTAAAGAGTTAAAACTAAATGCTTGCAAGTAAAAAGAAAGACAAGGGGATATAGGGTTATTGGTCCCTCAAGAGCATATCGCCATCAAAAAGAGAGAATGAGAAATTTGGCATTCAAATTTTCTCACTCTACAGTCCTGCAGAAGGCCAAGGGCTAAGCATCTAAGCATCTCTGAACCTGTTTACTCAGGAATACAACTAACCTCACTTTTGAGGTGATGCAACTGAAAATAACAGGCTAAGTGACTTACTCAAAGCTACACAGCAACAGATTGTTTTGAATAAATGATTATCTTGCATGTGCCCATTGCTTTCAGATTTATCTTGCATTATCTTATCCAGCATACACAGATAATGAGTGCCAGAGCTGGAATTCCAACCTAAGTCTTCTAATTCTAGGTCTAGTCTGCTTCTTACCGCAATGTAGCCAAATCTTCTTACTACATAGCTTCTTGATTATCAGGCAGGAAAATCCCTCTTCATGAGACTGTATCAAAGCTCAGCATGGGAGATGGCAGGAAATACTAAGTAACTAGTGGCTTTGCAATAAGAAAATCCTGTCCATGTAGAGCCATGGACAAAGTACTTACCATGGTTTATTTGCCCATCATATTGTGGGAAATAATATTTAACTGTTATGAAGACTAAATGAATCAACATATGTAAAATATTGGCTGAATATGCAACATGTAGGAAGTACAAAACAACAACAACAACAAAAAAAGACGTCTCCTCCACTGTTTCCTGACTGTCTACAACAGAATCATATTTTTGCTCTATCTTACCTGTGTTCTTTTCCTAGCACTATTCAAGAAGTTCAGACAACATAGGAAACAACTGCCAAGAAGAAATGAGCAAAAACAAAAAGAAAAAGAGAGTAGATATGATGGAGCAGAGGGAACAGTGAGCTTTCACAGACAACCAACATGAGGTTCACGAGGAAGCAGCTGCGAATTTCCCAATATCCTGTGCCACTAATGAGGACATCAGTATTTCAGTGTTCTTTATTTGTACGACTGCAATGACAAGATACACTCCCTCACTCCCCTTGGTCCTGACTTTGTCAGAAACTTCTGCCCTTTCACAACACCCTCCATAGGCTCCAGAAAGATGCTATGACACGGAAGGGAGATTTGGAGCTCAGTGGACTGGTTGCTCATCACTGCTAAGCCTTAGTTTGTCAAGGAGACATCTCCGCCCTGACCACACAAGCAAGAGGATATCCTGTCTTCTGACCACCAGCAGAGGTGGGGCTGCTCAGTCATCTGAAGCCTCAGAGAGAAAATATCAGGAAAGACACTGCCCAAACACTCGGCAGGTATCAGGTTGGCTTTCTTTATTAACATCGACATAATTTATTACAAATGAGAGATTTTACTAAAAAGGAAGAGGGCACAAATTAAGATAACAAGGATTGGGCATCAATTGAAAATATTGCTGATAAGTTATTACAAATGGTTATTAACTACAAGTCAGAGAATCATTAGACAGGACCCTGCCTCTGAAGGTCAACTCCTTATGAACACAAGATGATACTTTGACACAGCCAGACTAATAATAAGCATGTAATGAGTAATTATCAAATGCAAACAGCACAGTGCAGATAATAAAAATTATAAGTTCCTAAAGGGTCAACTCCAGCAAATACACTCTTGGGTAAAACTCAACACACAGAAAATAGTAAAAATCAAAATATAATTAATGTCCACGAGTAAGTATTCCACAAAACTGACTTTCAAATCCTTAGATACTTACCCATTCAAATTCATTGGCAATGTTTTAAAGACATATGTTTTTCTACTGTAAACCCAAAGATATCTGAAACAGATCTCAATCAATTTAGAAAGCTTATTTTGCAAAGGTTAAGGACATGCTCATAACACAGCCTCAGGAGGTTCTGATAACATGTGCCCAAGGTGGCCGGGCTAGAGTTTGCTTTCATATATTTTAGGGAGACATGAGATATCGATTAATATGTGTAAGATGTACTTTGGTTCACTCTGGTAGGGCAGGACAACTTGAAGCAGGGGGCTTCCAGGTCATAAGTAAATAAGAAACACAAAGTTGCATTCTTTTGAGTTCTTGATCAGCCTTCCACTGAATACACAATTTAGTCTGGCTCAGTGACTCTGCACTTTAAATAAACAATAGGGCAGAGGAAACAATTAGATATGGATTTGTCTCAGGTGAGCCTTAGAGGGATGACTTTGAGTTCTGTCTATACTTTGTCCACAAGGAGTTTCTTTGTGGGTAAATCATGAGGGAGGCAAGTAGCTCTTTATCTTTGTAGCTATCTTATTTAGGAATAAAATGGGTCGCCAGTTTGCCTAACATTATGCCAAGCCTGTCTTTTCCCCTGGCTTCGTGATTTTTCTGTCCCAAGATTTATTTTCCTTTCACACTACCACGTGAAACAGAACCTACTAGGCCTACTTCAGGCCTGCCTGACTGTGACTGAGTCAAAAATCAAGACACTCTGTGACTTATTGAGATGGACAGGGCCCAACCTGCTATGTGGATATTTGTTTGTTCTTTCTCCAGCAAGTCCTCTTCTTCTGCCATTGTGTGTATTGTCTTATGTAATATAAAGTTGAACTCAAGGTCTTACAGTTAACTCGCATTATCTGAAACTAGGTAACTCTTATGGCCAAGGTCAGGGAATACAGATCTTGAGGAGGGAAAAAGACTTTAAAGAAGGAATCTAGAAACTCCAAGGAGGTTCCAAAGCAGGAAGAAGTAAGCCCCCAAATTGGGGGTTAGCCCAGATGGGTTCTTGGCTTCGCTGAAGAAAGAATTCAAGTGTGAGCCAATGTTGTTAGACAGCAATGTTTTACTGACTGGTATAGCTCATAAGCAGTGTGCCCAGAGTCGACAGCCTATGAGCTCTTGGCAATTGTATAATATACCCCTTTCAATTACAGGCAAATTAAGGGGTGGAGTTAATGCAAACTGAAGGGCAGGTTGTTTAGAACTTCTTAGGAAAGAGGTGGTAACTTCCGGGTTGTTTCCATGACATTTGTAAACTGTCATGGCGCTGGTGACAGTGTCTCATGCTGATGAGCAGTGAGGGTAGCCAGGGTAGTTTTGGTTGCCATCTGCTGATTCCTGCCAGTTTCTTTACTTTATCCTATCAGGACTGGGAAATAAGTCCTGTAGGTCTCCTTCTCAGTTCCTCACAGTCACAAAATATGGACCTTGGAGAAGGCCCAAATACAAATACAGGTTGTTACTAGACTTATAAGGGCAGCAAGTTACATCAGTGACCTAAGCATGTACTAACAAAGCCTGGCCTCAGAGACAGAAAGCTAGGTCTAGGAAGAGATGATGAAACTAGATGATGTGTAAGGCCAGAGTGCTGTCCGCTTGAATCACTGTTCAGAGGACCTCTTCACATTGCTCATCTGAGACCCTGGTCTTCTCTATCTCCCCTAAGTATCTCCCACTACAGGATGCCACATTGTTTTAGACTTTTATGATGCCTGCCTGCTCCCTCCATGCATATAACATAAATTCTGCTTGTGGGGGTGACCAGTTCTGACACTGGGTCATCTGGGGAGGTCAGGTTCTTCCAGAAGCAGACTCAGAGCCAAGGGGTTAAGTAGAAGTGATTTCCTAAGAAGCATCCCCAGAAAAAAAAAGCATTTAAGGAGCAAGGGGATCAGAATAATAAAGGGAAAGAAGCTACACGTGTCTCAGCCTCAGCCTCATCCCCTGGGGAGCTCTGGAATATAAATCATACCTCAGAGTTTTTCGTGACTTGAGATGAAGAAGCCAGGCTTTTGTCCTCCCACAGCAGCTAGCCATTGGCCTTTACAGCCTGGGTTTCAGGGTTGGGGTGGTAACATGAAGCCTCAGGTACTTCCTGCTCTCCAGAGAATCAAGATGTTTCCAGTACCCTGGAATGACTCTGTCATGGTTGCAGATGCCCTCTGTTAGCAGCAAAGCCTCCCCAAAGCTGGAGGGCAGGTTAAGAGATAAGCTAAAAGGGATCCAAGGTGATGTGAGCGGACCAAGAAAAGTGTCCTCTACACCATTCAACAGCATCCCTTCAGGAGCAAGTATTCATTAAAATCATTGAGTTGTAGTTGAAAAATTAGTAAATGTTGTGGCGTATAAATTATAGTTTAGGGAGAAATAGAGACCCAAAGAGGGAGGAAGAACAACTGGAAACAGAGTATGGGCTACTCTTTGAAGAATGTTACCGTGAATTTAAAAAGGGGTGGAGAAATGAGTGTTATCTTAAGGGGAGAGTGGGCTTAAGTTAGAGCCTTTTTATAGATAGAAGAAATACTGCCAATTTTTATGCTGCTTTAAATGAGGCAGTAGAGAGAGAAAAGTTTACAGTGCCAGAAGTAGGGGGAGAATTGCTGGAGTAGTGTTCTAAAATGGCAACTATTCATCAAGCCCATGACAGATGCTTTACTATAAATGCTATTTCATGATTTTCCTAATTACTCCTTTACTATGAAATATGTTATTTACATCCCCAATTACCAGATGAGAAAATTGAGGTTCAGAGAAGTGAAGCACATTATCTAAGAACACGTGAAAGTGAGTCCAAGAACTAGACTTTAAATTTATCTTTAACTCCAAAGATGTTCTTTCTCTCCCTCTACTCCAGCATACTCAGCTTTGTTACAGACTTGAATCTTCCACAGACTAAGCCTACTACTGTACTGTGAAAGGCAGAACATGACTCAATCTTATAAAATCAATAACGTTCACCTTTTTCAAGGTACTCAGTCAGCAAGTGATACACAAATCCCAACATGGAGTTAGCAGCCATATGCCAAAGAATATAGTCAGCTTCTAGAACATAAAAAAAAAAAAAAAATAAGAGCAAGGAAATAGATTCTCCCCTAGAGCCTCCAAAAAGGTATGAAGGCCTGCCAACACTATTATTTTAGGTTAGTGAGACCCATTTTGCACTTCTGACCTACAGAACTATTAGATGGATTTTTAAGATTGTTTTAAACCACTAAATATGTATCAATGTATTATAGCAGCAAGAGGAAACTAATACACTTGGCATTGAACAAAGTCACCGTTAAAGGCCACAGGAGCCACTGAGACCTCTGAGAAGCATACAATATGTTTCCCAGGATTAAGCATCCAGTGTAGGTGTGCTGGGGCTGTGATCCACGGCTTCCAATCCCTCATTGCTTGAGTATTACCTCCTTCTAACCAAGTAGACTGCAAGACTTTGGAGAATGCCCAGAAATGGAAGGCAGAAAGATATGACATGCATGCTGATGAGAATTTGACCTTGAACAGGATTGTCATCCACAGCTATGACTGATATTAGAGGCAGGTCAAGAGTGCATGATGCAGGGCCCAAAAAAATTTGCTATAGTTAATGAATTCTAGAAAATACAAATTATAAGCCGACTAAAAGACAAAAGGGCAAAGATATGGATAGGCATTATGTTAACAACAGACACATGGAAAAAAGATAGAACTTACAGGTAATGGAAGAAACATAAATGAAACAAGGACTACCCCTTTTTATCAAATTGATACTTCTGTATTTGTGAAGTGAGTGTAAATTACATCATTCTCCAGGAGTCATTTTTGACTTATATACCTTAAAAGAATTGAAAATGAATTTTCCCTGATTCATCATTCCCAGTTCTAATCATTCAGCCAAAGGAAGTTAATGATATATTTAATAATTTAAACACCCTAAAATAGAGGATTGCTTAAATAAATCTTAGTGTAAACATAAAAGGAGATGTTAGCCATTAACATGTAGTAACTATTTTTAGATATGAAAGTATATTCATGACATACTATTAAATGAAAAAGTCTGTGTTAAAAATAGTAGGCACCCATGGAGTGATTCAGTTGTCTATTAAAATATTTTATATCTGAAATGATACATTTAAAATTTTAAGAAGTAATTGTCTTTGAGATTTGTTTTACTTGTAAGCATTTTCTACAGAGTATGTGTTTCCTTTGTAATACAATTCAAATTAAGATTCTAAAAAAAGAACCCCATATTAAAATATTTGTAGTATGTTTTATACAATGATTTTAAGGTACTAGGTAATAAAACCTATAGACACTAAACACTTGATAATCTCACATGATGTGTCCCTGAGATACTGGGGAATTCTCAATTTATGAATAACATCCGAGTCATTTATTTTTTCTCTTAAAATACAATAGAGTATTATACAAACAAATTAAGTGACTCTTTCAGATCCTTAATAATTCTATGAAACTTTAAAATTATTTTATAAAATTAGTAAAATGTATATTGACTAAGACAAACTGTATTGCATCATTTATCTAGTAATCATTCAACATAAATGTTTATAATCAGGAAACTCAAGCACTCACAGCTTCAGCATACAGTAGAATGAATTCAGATGCCTGGAGTTTATTGAAGTTCTCCCAATTGTAGATGAAAAAGAGGAAGGAGCAGCTCAGTTCAAATGAAATGTGGATGGTGAGTGGTCACTAGGCTGTTTCCTTAGAGTATACAATAAACCATCCTTTCCATAGGTTGATTAAAATCTATGCAAAAAGATCAAGTCTTACCACAGTGTTCATTGGTTTAGTCATTCTAAACAAATAATTTTATTGTTGACATTAGGTCCTAAACAAAAACATTCAACATTCACAACTACGGATAATCCCTACTTTTGGGTCCTGACTGTATAAAACCAAGAGCAATGCTAAATGTCACTTTAGCCAACAAATTTCTGTTTTGATGTACCCATGTTTCACATGGACTTTATAATAACCTATTCTTGAATACTTAAAGGGTTTATTTCAGAGGTCAACTATAATACCCAAAAAGGAAGAAGGGTCCTTGCAAACCAGTGAGTTAAAAGTTTTAATATTCTCACTTCATTACCAAGGCTTGTTGGCTCTATCCCACCCCTTCGGTGCATTTGCCTGTTCAGATATGATTTATGTTGCCAGTCCTAACATGTAGAAAGCAGTGTTGATCTAGTCTGGGACCGTCTGAGCTTCTTTTCTGCTGCCACTAGCTGCCACTCTACCCACTAACCATCTTCAGGCCTCTGCTTCTGGTCTGTTTGCACAACTTGCATCATTGTTTCCCATGATGACTTCCAGAATGCCCAATGAATACAACATTTGTTAAAGCCTAAAATGTCTCCAACATATGTATTTTCCACCATCTAAAGAAAAACTTCACTTTCCTTACCATAAGTTTACCTGATTCTAGCCTCAAGAAAAGAGGAAGTATTGATCATTAAATTGTATTGGTTTGGTGTTTATATTTGGGCCACTCTCCTGATTCTACTATAATTGTATTAAAGCTGTTCATATCATGTTTCCAGATGGCAGAATTCTGTTTATTCAACCCCTCCAAATAGAATAGCAGCATCTATTGATTATCTCAATAGATGCAGAAAAAAACAACATTCAGTAAAATCCAACATTCCTTCAAGATAAAAACCCTCAACAAACAAGGCACTGAAAGAATATATCTCAAAATATAAGAACCATATATGACAAACACACAGCCAACATCATATTGAATGGGGAAAAATTGAAAGCATTTCCCCCTAAGAAGTGGAACAAGAAAAGGGATGTCCACTGTCACCACTCCTATGCAACATAGTACTGGGAGTCCTAGCCAGATAAATCAGGCAAAAGAAAGAAATAAAGCCTTCCAAAAAGGAAAAGAGAAAGTCAAATGATCTTTGCTCACTAATGACATGATCCTACACCTAGAAAATCCTAAAGATTCTCACAAAAAACTCCTACCCTGATAAATGACTTTAATGAAATTTCAAGATACAAAATCAGTGCAAAAAACAAGTTGCATTTTTATACACTAACAGCTACAGCTGAGAACCAAATCAAGAACTCAAACCCCTTCCAAAAAATACCTAGGAATATATCTAACCAAGGATATTAAAGACCTCTATAAGAAGAACTATAAAACATTGATGACAGAAATTGTAAATGATACAAACAAGTGAAAAAAAAATCCTATGCTTATAGACAGGAAGAATCAATATCATTAAAATAACTACACTGCCCAAAGTAATGTAAGATTCATGCAATTCCTATCAAATTAGCAATGTTATTTTTGACACAATTAGAAAACGCTATTCTAAAATTCATATGGAACAAAAAGAGAACCTGAATAGCCAAAGCAATTAGTATGGTTTGGCCGTGTCCCCACCCAAATCTCATCTTGAATTGTAATGCCCATAATCCCCACATGTTGTGGGAAGGACCCAGCGGGAGGTAACTGAATCATGGGGGCAATATCCCCCATGCTGTTCTTGTGATAGTGAATGAGTTCTCACCAGATCTGATGGTTTTATAAGTGTCTCGCATTTCCCCTGTTGGCACTCATCCTCTCTTCTGCTGCCCCGTGAAGTGGCACCTTCCACCATGATTGTAACTTTCCTGAGGCCTCCCCAGCTATGTAGAACTCTGAGTCAATTAAACCTCTGTTCTTTGTAAATTATCCAGTCTCAGGTATTTCTTTATAGCAATATGAGAACGGACTATTACAGCAATCTTAAACAAAAAGAATAAAGCCAAAGGCATCATATTGCTCAACTTCAAACTATACTGAAAGACTACAGTAACCAAAACAGCATAGTACTGGTACAAAAATGGACATACAGATCAATGACACAGAACAGAGAACTGAGAAACAAAGCCATACACCTAAAACCAACTGGTCTTCAGCAATGTCTACACAAATATACCAAGGGGAAAATATACCTTATTCAATAAATGTTGCTGGGAAAACTGGCTGACCATATGCCTAGGAATGAAACTGGGTCCCTATCTACCTCTAACCATATACAAAAATTGACTCAAGATGGATTAAAGACTTAAATGTAAGACCTCAAACTATAAAAATTCTAGAAGAAAATCTAGGAAAAACTCTTCTAAGGCCTCAAAAGCAAATGCAAGAAAAACCAAAATAGACAAATGGGATTTAATTAAAGAGGTGGTGCACAACAAAAGAAACAATCAATAAAGAGACAACCTGTATAATAGAAGAGAATATTCACAAACTATGCATCTGACAAAGGACTCATATCCAGAATCTATAAGAAACTTAAACAAATAAATAAGCAAAAACCAAATAACCCACTAAAAAGTGTGCAACAGATATGAACAGACACTTCTCAAAAGAAGACATACAAACACCAACAAACATATGAAAAAGGGCTCATCATTAATATTCATCAGAGAAATGGAAATTAAAACCACAGTGAGATACCACCTCACACCAGTAAGAATGGCTATTAGCAAAAAGTCAAAAACACAACAGATGTTGGCGAGGATACGTAGAAAAAGAAACACTTATACACTGTGGATGGGAATGTAAACTATTTATAGTTCAACCCCTATGGAAAACAGCATGGAGGTTTCTCAGAGAACTTAGAATAGAACAACTATTCAACCCAGCAATCCCACTACTGGGTATCTTCCTAAAGGAAAAGAAATAATTGTCATCAAAAATACTCCTGCACTCATATGTTTATTGCAGAACTATTCACAACAGCAGAGACATGGAATCAACCTAGGTGCCCATCAGCAGTGAATCAGGCAAAGAATATGTGGTATATATACATGTGGAATACTACACAGCCATAAAAATGAAGGAAATCATATCTTTTGCAGCAACTTGGATGGATCTGGAGGCCATTATCCTAAGTGAAATAACCCAGATACAGAAGATCAAATACTGTGTGTTCTCATTTATAAGTGGGAGCTAAACAATGGATACATATGGACATAAAGATGAGAATAATAAACACTGGAGATTCCAAAAGTGGGGAGAGAGAGAGTGGGGTGAGGGTTGAAAAACTATATATCTATTGGGTACTGTGTTCACTATTTGGGTGATGGGTTCACCAGAAACCCAAACCCCAGCATCACACAATACATCCAAGTAACAAACCTGTAAAATCTGCACATGTACCCTCTGGGTCTATAATAAAAAATAAAATGCCTAACATTTTTATGCGGATTAAATGATGTAATACATGTATAATATTAGAAAGTATCTAGGATTTAACAAATGTTAACTGCTATCATAATTACATAGCTCCAAACCATCTTTTAAGGCCTGGCTCATATACCTGCTAAATCTATTGTACTCAAGCTGAGTATATATAATACATACTTGAAGAATCTGTTTAAAAGGCAGATTTCCATTCCCTGTCCCAGAGACTAATTGAGTAGTCCTGGATGAGAATGCCAGGAATCCATGGTATAAGGTGTTGCCATGTATTCATGCTACCATATATAAAGTATTCTTGTGCAAGTAGCCTACAGGTCTCACTTTGAAAGCCACTCTAATTACACCTTGTCTACCTATCAGCTTTGCTGTTCTGAATTCATATAGCAGTTACAAATTGGCACTTATTATCCTGTTCTCTGTTTAAGTTTTATTTAACATTACAAATTACCCAAAGTCAAAGATTATATTTTCTTCAGTTTGGCATCTGCCAAAGCCAAGAGTATGGTACCTTTTTTACACCAATGTAGGATATAAATTAGTTTTTTGATGGATTAATCATTGAATCTTCCAGCCTCTAATGTCAAATCCAGGTCTTCTAATTCAATTTAGTTTTAAACAACCAGCGACAGACACTGCTCTTCAACATGGTCTCAGGATTTTACTTGAAGTGATCTAAAAATACAGTTATTCAACATGCCACATGTACATTTTGATTTCCATGAGAACATGTTGACTTACATTAGTTTGTGTTACGCTTCAAATATTTTACAATTTATTAAGGCCTTGAGCAGTAACACAGCACTCTCAAAATCATTTAGATAAGTTTGGTATACTCTAAAGAAACAGTAACTTGAACATAACCTTGGATAAATATGGTTATAATAACTCAATTACCATATTTTTTTATATTATATTGGGTTAATAATATAAAGTCCTGGACTCTTCATAATGGGGAAAAGAAAATATGTTGAAATTCTTCCAAACCCATTTGCAAACACAAATCAGATGATTAAGTTCAGACTAGCTCAGCAGCTGCACAGTAGAATCATGTGTAACTTTATAAAAATCTTCATGCCCAGATTATATCTTAGGCCAATGAAATTAGAATCTCTAAGGGTTTGACTGAGGTATCAGTGTCTGTAAAACTTCCGAGTTGAGCGTAATGTACACCAAGATTGAGGACCACTGGGCTGGCTTCATAAGAATCTAACAAGCATAGTAAGCACTAAGCTTACCAAGCACTTAGTAAACACTTAGTAAGAGATATTTTTAAAATAGAGACACTTTTCAATCCTTTTTCAATTCTGATCTACAGTGAGCTGTAAAAACCATCCATCTAATCACAGTCCCCATTTTGTAAATTAGAATTAGGGACAAAGAGAGATTGTTTCAAATCTCGTTAGTGAGAAAGCATACCAAGAGATACTATTTCCTGATGTTCATTACCACGACCTCTAGTGTAAATGACGTACGTGGTTCTTTCCTAATAGTAAGTTTGGATAATCAGGACAACTCACATTCACTGGAGTATTGAAGCAGAGGAGGAAAGATCTTCAAGGAATCAAAAAGAACAAATAAGTAAACCTGACACTAAGCGAACTCAACAGTCTTACCCAAGCTTCATTATATTAATATACCTAAAGTACTGATATGATTTGGATCTGTGTCCCCACCCAAATCTCTTGTTGAAATATAATCCGCAGTGCTGGAAGTGGGGTCTGGAGGGAGGTACTTGGATCATGGGAGCAGTTTCTCATGGTTTAACATCATTCCCTCATGCTGTTTTCATGGTAGAGTTTTCACAAGATCTGGTTGTTTAAAAGCATGTGTCTAATGCCTGCCCCTCCTCTCTCTGTTCTTTCTGCTCCTGTCATGTGAAGTACTGACTCCCGCTGTGCCTTCTTCCATCATGATTATAATTTTCCTGAGGCCTCCCTAGAAGCCAAGCTGATGCTGCCATGCTTCCTGTATAGCCTGTGAAGTCATGAGCCAATTAAGCCTCTTTTCTTTATAAATTACTCAGTCCCAGGTATTTCTTTGGAGCAGTGCAAAACAGACTAACACAAGCACTGAGAACTGTATCTGGCATATACAAAGAGCTACGTATTTGTTACATGGAATAAATATATGAAGACTGTCCCTCCCTGAATTTGCACTCCTCTAGGAAGAATAACTGACAAGGCCCATCACTCCAAAGACCTTACTCTAGTTATGCTTTAAACAATACATTTTTCAGCTTGAAATTCACATTTTAAAGTCTATATAGCACACTCAAAATGTACATAATTGAAATCACAATTTCAAGCAGGGGTCAGCACACCACGGCCCAGGGACCAAATTCAGCCCAACCTATATTTTTGTAAATAAAATTGTATTGGATCACAGTCACACCCATTCATTTACATATTGTTTGCTTCCACACCACAAGCAAAGGTAACTAATTGAGAAATGGGTTACGTGGCCTACAAAGCCTAAAATGTTTACTATCTGCCTCTTTACAGGCCTCTTTGCCCACCTTTGATCTTGATAATTCCATTTAATAAAAGAAAGTCTTCTTTTCTTCTGTTGTCAAGACAACAAGAACGAAAGTATTTGTATTTAGCCTCTTTTTTTTTTTTTTTACTCTTCCCATAATTACCCACCTCATTCTGGAGTTTTATACTTGTAAAGTCAGATATAAACTAACATAAGAATAACTTAAGATATGCTACCATAGGAGCAAGTTATAATGGCAAAAATCACAGACTGCTAAACTTCTTATGAGACTCAAGAGCAAACTATGATATATCCAATGGTTGAAATTTATGAAATGACTAAAAACAATATTTCCTTAAGGTTAAAATAACATGAGAATATCCTTATACTACACTGTCAAATGAAAAAGTCAGGACTCAAAACTTATAAAGTATAATTACAACTACATAAAACAAACAAACTACACATTTTCACAGGAAATCTCAAGAAAAACATTCAAATGTGCTAGCTTTGAGTGATAGACAATCAACTTTTTTCTCTACTTTTGATGTGGTAAACTCTATAATAAGCAGGCATTACTTTTATAATAAAAATAACCTTGATTTTTAAAATATGGAATATGTGAAATATGAATTCTGTTTGTATTTAAGTCTGAGACTGACAATTTCTCACACATATGTGTTAGATGTGGCACGTGATATTTGAGTGTCTCACAAACAAAAGCAGTATTACTAAAATGTGTTATGCATGTACAACTCTTTGATGTTTACAAAGGTTTTTCAGAAACAATATCTTATTCAGTTCTCACTGCTTCAAAAAAAATTAGAAAGCAGCAACTGACAAAACTAGAACACCAACTCAGACCTTCTGGCAAAAGTAGAGCACTCGAAAATTAATCACACTTATTCTATTGGTACTAACTTATACCTTCCTCCCTCAACACCAAGCAACATCTAGAGTTTAGTTGATGAGTATTTTTCTCTTTTTTATGAAATCCCAGGAATTCACAATATGATGTAGAGGGCATTTAGAGTCATTTAAGTCCTGTTTGCTCATAGTTCTGTAATGATGCAAGCTGTAATAAAACCCCCCAAATACGTGTATAACATCGTCCCCAATCACAGTATAACCCTGCAAGGGCCCAGTATCAGTGGAAATCACAGTTAAGGCAAGCTGGCGTAGATCTAAAAGGAAGAAGTTGAGGCAGAATTAATGTAAGTAGAGAGTTTATTTGGGCCTAGCTTGAGGACTGCAACATGGATATATAGATTCAAATTTCTCTGAATATACACTTCAATTAGTAACAATTACAAGTGGACTTTTAAAGGGAAAGAAGAGGCAGTTCCTGGGTTGTTTACCAATAATTCACATTAATATAACAAAAACTACTGATTGACTACACATTGTTAAGCTATAGGGTGTGAGTTATAATGTCTAATATGGCATTATTAGGTTAATTTATAACCACTTGTGGATAAAGAAAATGTAATATATATATATGAAACACCATGGAATACTAATCAGCCATAAAAAGAATGAAATGATGGCATTTGCAGCAACCTGGATGGAGTTAGAGACCATTATTCCAAGTGAAGTAACTCAGGAATGGAAAACCAAATATCATATATTGTCACTTATAAGTGGAAGTTAAGCTATGAGAACACAAAGGCATAAGAAGGATATAATGAACTTTGGGAACTCAGGGGCGGGAGAGAGGTGACGGCCTAAAGACTACACATTAGGTACAGAGTAAACTGCTCAGAAGATGGGGGTACCAAAATCTCCAAAATCACCACTAAAGAACTTATGTGTGTAACCAAAAAACCACCTGTTTCCCAAAAACTATTAAAATACAAATTTTAAAAATTTAAATTTATAACCACTTGTGGCAATAGCAAGCAGTTTCCAGAGATGATTCTACAGCTTAAAAGTGAGGGAGTAGAACATGATTGCTACTTCATTTTAAATCCTCTCTAGGCCTAGTGACTTAAAAGGACTGACATTCCTCAGATAAAAGTTCTTTTCTCATCTCACCACGCAAGTTGAACTCTCTTAGTACCCAAACATCTTGACTGTCGTCCTATGGCCCAGCAGGGCTTAATGGGCCATTGATGCTTCAGAGGAGCAGACAAGGACCCACACACTAGTCTAGAAATGCCTAAGCACTTGGTACCATAGGCAATGCTGTATTTTAAGAACTATTAGTTTGGTTCAAAAGTAATTGTGATTTTTACATTTGAAAGTAAAGGCAAAAACCACAATTACTTTTGCACCAATTTTATAGAACCAGCCCTTGAAAGGATTTGTAAGAGACTAATTTGGCTTTTCCAGACCTCCAGTTTTTACTCCTAAGTCCCTCTCTCATCTCTCTGCCACATCCTTGGCTCCCATTCTCTATCATCCCTGATGATGGCCAGTTACTGTCCCATCTCCCATTCTCAAAGGGCCTCGCCCTCAGTGGCTAAGTGAATTCCCTACTAACATATTAATCAGAAAGAGCTCTCTGTTACACCTAAAAAGGATCTGCATTTTAATAAGGTGCTACTATAGAGCATATAAACACATTTCCAAATTATAATCTTATTCTAGCTCTCACCTTTCCAACTCAACACTCATCTTTGTCTCTATTCATTCTTCTTTCCTTCGTGCCTCACGTCCTTCATTCTTACAACCAGGACTCTATAATACCTCTTCGAACATTTTGTTCTTCAATTAACCTTATCCTAATGATTCCTCCATTTGTTCCTCAAGGCATCCTTCTCTTTCAGCTAAAAAACAAACTCATGGTACCACGATACTCAAGATTTCCACAAGCTGGACTCAACCTGTATCAAATCTGGCAAGTTCCCTACCTCCCTTGGTTTTGAAGGAAATAAAAATATTTCACCTCAGAATATTCTTGTCTGACCAATTTTGAGGTGGTTGTTCAGAGGGCCTGCAACAGAATTAGCCCTGCAAAGCTATTTTTGTGGGGAAGATTTACACTGATCAGAAAATTTGCATTAATATAGCCAGGTTTTCTCTGAGGCCTTCCCTTGTCCAGATTTAAGAAAGATTAACTGAGAGTCTGACACCTTTAAAGATCTAAAACAAACATTAACCATCTCTTCTCTCAGAGGGCTGCTTTCTGTGACGTTTCATCTACATAACAAGACCACCTTTGCTAGCCAGACCCCCTCTTCTTCCCTTGCTATAACGTGTCTTGCCATCAAAACCTGTTTTACCATGATCCAAGCCCCCATTCTTTCTGTAACCTCAAGATGGTATATAAGCTCTGAACCCCATTGGGAGTTTGGGGTAATCACTCTGTGGTTCTCCCCCATGTGCATGTTAATAAATTTGTATGCCTTTTCTTCAATTAATCTGCCTTTTGTCAGTTGATTTTTTAGCAAACCTTCAGAGGGCAAATGGGAGGTCCTCCCTTTGCCCCTACAATTTCCACCTCCGCACAAAACCATTTCCTACTCATGGAATATACCTGATTCTGCCACATCCACGTGCCTTTGTCTTGGTGGTATTCTCCAAGAAAATTTACAAGGACAACATGGCCTTTTCAAAAAAGCCTTTCTATTTACGCCAGGCAGAGGGAGCTGATTCTTCCTCTACACTACCATTGTCTTCTTCACATAACTCTATTACATAACTAATTGCTTTCTATTATAATTGGTAATTTATGTTTCTACCGTCCTTATTCAATTTGGGCTACCTAGTAGCAGGGTCTCTATCTAACCCATGCTGTGTACCCATTCCCACTGTCACTACTTCTAAGCTCCTAGCAAAAAGTTGGGCACATACAATAATCAAGGAACTATTGAATTACCATGGAAAGAATAAATGAATGCATGAATGATTAATGACAGCATTTCAGTTATTCTAAGAAGCAGTATGGGAGAGAATTTCTAGTTAAGCCAGTGGGCCTTCTGGAAAATTGCATCACAACAACTTTCTTGTTGTAAAATCACAATGACTACAAGAGAAGTCAATTGAGTGATAAATATTCTCTTTCCTTTTGAATTGAAATCAAACAAGCATGCATTTTGAATAACCAACTATAAATTTAAATGCTGTAATTAAACAAATATTATAACCAAATTAATTTGAACTATGCAGAATATTTCCTGGAAGATGATTAATCAGGTGTTAATATTGCTAGCAGGTCATGTGAAAAAAATGGGGCTCAGGAGTCTAAAACTATTATAATTTATCATATTTCAGGTTTATTCTCACCCAATCTATGAAAGGAAAATGTCAATATAATTTTAAATTATAAATATAGCTGTATTCCTAAATTAATCATATAATTAATAAATTAATTTTCTGGAATTTTAAAAGTGGAAAAATTTTTTAGACAGAAATTCACTTTTTTTCTCTGAACGCTCTTAGAAACACTCACTGAAAAGGAAAGAGAGAATTTCCTTTTTTCCTATTACACAGCCTACTGTAATTTTACCTGTACTGAAAATTATTAAATTGGCTTGAAAGTATTGAGAAAGAAAGTTGTATTCTTGAAGAGAGAGGAGATCAAGTTGGAAAACTGAAGTGGGCAACTTCAGTGGGAAACTTTGGCAAACAGAGTTGTTCTTATCTCAACAGCATTTTTTATTTCTTACTCCCTTTAGGTAGTCTTCTCTCTCTCTCTCTCTCTCTCTCTCTCTCTCTTTGGTATTTTGTAGCTGTATATTATCTTGACCATGACAGGTGCAAAAACCTGGAAATACTTCACTATGACAAATGTTGGACTGGCAGTGTGTACTCCAATGTGATCAGGGATTTTTTTGCCATTTATAACATAATATATAATACATAAACCATAAATGCAATCTTTAAGAAAGAAATTAAAACTTATTTCAATGTGAATCAAAGCTACTTAGGCTTGGCTTAGTGCCATGGTAAGCAAAATTCTAAGATGTTTTCAGGCTCTCCATCCTCTGCTGCAGTTCCCTGTATAACCCCCTCTTTAAATGCAAGTAGGACCTGTTATTTGCTTCTACCCAATAAATAGGCAAAGGTGGTAGGATATCGCCACCATGATTTATTTATGCTGTATAAGAATGTCCTAACAAACTGGAGAGAGACATTCTCCTGCTGACCCTGAAAAAGCAAACAACCATGCTGGGAACTGCATATGGAGAGAATCATGTGGCAGCAAACAGTCAAAACCTTTAAGACCTGAGGGTAGCCAACAGCCGATAAGGAGCCAGGCTCTCAGCCACACAGCCTCAAGGAAATGGATTCTGTAAATGTACTGAGTGAACTTGAAAGCAGATTCTTCTCCAGTCAAACCTCCAGATAAGAACACAGCCCAGTTAGTATTGAAGACCTTAATTAGAAGACTCAGTTACATCCAGACTCCTGCCTCATGCACATTGCAACATAATAAATATGTATGATTTTAGGCCAATAATTTTTGGTAATATGTGATACAGCATAGAAAACTGATGTAAATATCTTTCTTCAAATTGGATCCCCCTATATACATAAAAGGGGCATAGTTATGAGATTCACATGCTCAAATACTCTATACTAGCTGCTGGCAATGCTCCCGGTAACCAGATAAATTCTCATAGACCTGTTTGGTTTTTTTTCTTTCTTTCTTTAATTTATTCATCTGTTTTTCTTTTTCTTTTATATTCCTTTTTTTTTGGATGTTTTAATACAACTCATACAGCTTGGGCTTTGTAATTTTAATAAAACAAATATAATTGAAATACTTCCTTCGATGAGTCCATCCCAGTTTTTATGTCCCTGCTCACTTTGTACATGTGCATAGACCTATTTCTTCCACTCCATTATCTTTGATTTTAAAATGTGAAGTTTCCAAGAACTTCAATGACTTGCTTAGCTATTTTCAGTGCAGTAGCTGAGGAATAAAACAGAATTCAGGATAACCTTCACAATTCCTTCTCATACTTATAATCTCTCCTCCTACACTGGTGTTAATTCTGAAAATAATGACAGTCATAAGCACAGGTGTAATAGTTATCAAAATGTTCCCTTATCTTTTTCTGTCTCTTCAGATGCTCACAACCACTTTTGAAATAGATAGAGCAACAGTATGTGCTTACTCGGGGTGTTTTATTTGAAATAGATAAAGCAGCATTATTAGTTTGCTTGGGCATTATAATGTTGGCTCTCATTAGAGAAATATCTGTAAGTATTTTCCACATAAATTATTATTTATTCAGGTGTTTGCATATTGAGCTTTTTAACATAAAAAGTTTTTGTACACTTTTATGTAAAAAAAGGTAACGTCACCATTTTTAACGTAAAAAGAAAGAAAACCGAAGAAGAAAGCTTACATGACTATACCAAGGCATGTTTGCAGCAGAGACAAGACTAAAATTCTGGATTCCTGATTCAAAATCCAATTTTCTTCTTCTGTTTCTATCTGAATTCACTAGGGAATTATTGTGAAGATAAAATGAGAAAGGATTTTGTAAAGAAGATGAATCTTGGAAACTTAATATGAAATTAAACAAGTGGAAAACCATTTCTCAAGCAAGAAAGATTTATATGATGGTTACGGTATGATTTGACTGAGCTGGAATAGTATGTGACTATTACTGACATTTATATCTCCATAGCTAATATAAATGTAAAGATCCTACTTATTTACCTATGCTCAGAAATTACGATGAGCGGAAAGAAAGGTTTTTTCATGCCCTTGTTAAATTTACTCAGCCCCAAAATATAGTAAAGTGGCAAGACGTGTGTTCTCTGACGATTCCAGAAACTAATTAGAAATGAAAATGAGTTCTCAGACTTAGGAGGCTAATAGCCTTGTCTATTTTGAAAAATGTAAAATTCCTGTGTGTTCCAACAGAAATTTTTTTTTCCAATTCAGTCTAAGAAGCAACAGAATCATGCATCATTAGGCTGGACAAGGAGATGATAAACAACATTGTTATGGCTCTGTAGTTGCTAGGTTGCTAAAGGCTCCAAAGAGGTAACTCTCATTATTTGACATAGACAAGTTGCTAAATGAGTGTCAAGGCAATTGTTGATGCCTGAAGTGGTTGAAGCAACCTACAGCATATTTGCCATTCCAAGAATGCTGTCTGTGTTTCTCCAAGGATGCAGCCTATTTCATTGTGCTTGCTGCTTTCAGCTTTTTCTTATTCAAGCACATCCAAGTCTTTTTCTTTCAATACCATATTCATCATACGATTTCCCTGTCCATGTAAAGGCATAAAATGGTTGCCAACTGCATAAAAATAAAAGTTTAAATTCCTAAATATGCCTTTCAAGTTATACTGAAATCTATTCACAATCATCTCTCTTCTGTTATGGTCTCAACTCTCCCAAAACAACCCAGTAACCTGATCAAAGTTTCTCTGATCACAGCATATATAGTCACACTTTCACAATCTATCTGCCTCACAATTCTCATCACTCTTTCTCTTACCATTTTTTTTTTAAGGCCTCTCCCACAAATTCTTTTCTGACTCTCCCTGTCTATTGTGATTATCCTGTTCTCTTAATTAGATAACACATATTCTCCAGAAGGCTACGGTAGATGCTCATGTTTTCATATTTTAATTCTCAAACTACAGTACAAGCATCTTAAAAAAGAAACTTTGTTGTATACTTCTTTTTGAAACTCCATACAATCTAACAGTGCATTTTACATAGTAGATCCTTGGAAATTCCTTATCTTAGCATCTAAATTGGGTGAAACTTAAAGGAACTCTTTCCTCAAAAGACATCTCTACTCATGCCAGGCATTCTGGCCTTTATTTGAAGCAGTTAAACATTATGCTGTTGGCAGATTTACTTTTCAAGAAATTCTTTTTTATTTGTACTAAGACAAAATCTGCTTTGCAGCACCTTCCAACCAAGTCTTAGTTATGTTCTCTGAAGTGACACAAACCAACTCCAACTTATTTTAACTGATAGTACTGCATTTACTTGAAGGCAGATACCATGTCTTTCTCTTAACATGTTTTTGTTCCTAGTCAAACACGTCTCATTCTATGTATTGTTCTTCACGTAACATGGTTTTCAGACAACCTGGTCATTCCTTTGGCCTCCTTCTGGACTCTAAGCATTTTATCAAAGGTTCTCTTGATTGTGATCATCAGATCAAAGCACAATACTCTAAATGTCATACCACCAATGCATATTTGAGTGGAATAGCTAGTTTTCTTAATCATGGCATTATATTGCTAGTAATAAACTCTAAGTTTATGTTAATATATAATGTGATATTTAATATCACTTATAATTTTGGCTCAAATTAAAGAAATATCTATAAGTATTTTCCACACAAGTTACTATTTAGTCAGGTGTTTGCAACTTGAACTTATCCAATAAAATGTATTGCCCCAAAGAGATGATCACATAAACTGATTTTGTTCAAGCTGAAGTTGACAGCTATCTCATTGCTAAAAGCTTCAAGCTAAAGTGAAAATATGTCAGGTGAAGTGGTACATCAGCTTCACATGTGGAGTTTCCACAGCTCAGAAATGTGGACTGCAAGAAGAAGGTTCAAGGGTCATATGGAAGAATGTGCTCTACTCCACCAGACAAAAGGCTACTGTGTAACTAGTGTTTGATAAGCATTAGTAATGTCCCATGGTAGCTCCCTCAACTTTGCTAGACTTTGGTTTTCCTGGCTGTAAAGTAAGACCCACCTGGATAGTTACTATGCCCCTTTTCAAATAGAAGAGTCTACAGCCTTTCCTTTTCTAAGTACATTCAAGCCATCTGTTCAAGAATCTGTTCTGAATGTTGACAGATATTGGTGTTAAATAAATCAGTCTAAGGAGTCCAACAGCCACGTTTTCTATCAGGAAACTGGATCAAATTTCATCTCTTTTTTTATTGTACTGGTGATTAAATGATTAAATAATTTGATCACCAGCCTTCATGACAAAGAAAAATTAACTCTTGAACAAAGAAATGTCCAGCAGAACCATGAACATTTGCAATGGTGCATCTTCCCTTGGCCACACTGACATTACTTTCCTGGGCAAAATTGGCTCCAGGTCCTGCTCAAGCTGAGCCTGAACAAAGGCATCTTGATTTGTGTGTGTGTGTCAATCACAACATGTAATCATCAGAAACCATGATCTCACATCCCCCTCCCCAATCTCAGTTCAGATTTTGGATTTGTCAAGTGACTGACTAAGTGTTAACAACCAGCAGATGGACTGGAAGGGCAGATGGGGCTTTCTCAGGAAAGCAGTTAAGAAGTGATTAAAATCACCAAGGACTGCACTTATTTTTCCGCCTTTAAAGGATGCTATATTTTTTTTTTCACTGTGAAATCTGATTAAGACAGAAAAGCAGACAATAGAAGTGAGCTAATCCCTGTTATTTTCCCTTCGTTTAAGTTGCAAGACATTTAAGAAGACAAGATAGTTAGGAAATGTTTTAAATAGATTTTATCTGCTTGAATATTAATATCATGGCCATCCTTAATATTTTGGGATGCTCATAAAGATGTTTTCCATTTTTATAAAGTTTTAGAACTGTGAACTCACTTCCATGTACATTGGGTGTCTATACCATTATTTTATTAATTCAATCATTTAGTGTTATGTATGAGTGAGGCACTGTGATAGATGCTGATTTTACAGGGAAGAGCAGTTCAACCTCTCTAAACTCAGTCATTTTCCTTGGCGCTATAATATGCCATCTGCATGACTATGCCATTTGAAACACTCAGTTTGGGATATTTACACTTATTTTAACAGCAGTGCTCTTTCTTATATTGCTGGGTAACCCCCTTAGGAAATGTTTTCAGAACCAGACTCGTAGCTACAAAAGAAAATGTCTCATTACTTCGTAGGTAAATCTCATTTTTGACCTAAAATGGTTTTGCCTAGTTTGATGATCAAACTTGATTCTGAAAGATATTTGGTGACATGACATGCACTTCTATAATTGAGAATATTTAACACAATATGCTAGAGGCAGTAAATAACATAGAAAAGAGGGGCTCTGGAAAGACTTTAATCACTGTGGTAGGCAGAAGAATGCCCTCTCAAAGATGTCGCTGTTCAGGCTGGGCACGGTGGCTTAGGCCTGTAATCCCAGCATTTAGGGAGGCCAAGGTGGGCAAATCACTTGAGGTCAAGCATTTGAGACCAGTCTGGCCAACATGGTAAAACTCAATCTCTACTAAAAATACAAAAATTAGCCAGGTGTGGGAGTCATCACCTGTAATCCCAGCTGCTCGGGAGACTGAGACATGAGAATAACATGAACCCGGGCGGCAAAGGTTGCAGTGAACTGAGATCACACCACTGCACTCCAGGCTGGGCAACACAGCAAGATTCTGTCTCAAAACAAAACAAAACAAAAAGCCCGTTCTAATCCTCAGAACCTGATATGAAAAAGAGGACTTCATAGATGTGATTAAGAGTCTTGAGAGGGGCTGATTATTCTGCATTATCTTAGTGGGCCCAGTGTAATTAAAGAGTCCTCATAAGAGAGAGGCAGAGTCGGAAAATGAGATATGAAAGCAGAAGTCACAGGGATTTGAAGATGCGACGCTGCTGGCTCTGAAAATGAAAGAAGGATCCACTACCAAAGAACAAAGGTGATCTTTAGAAGCTGGAAAACTCAAAGAAATAGAAGTGCCTCTAGAGCCTCCAGAAGGAACAGAGCCCTGCCTGCGGACACACCTACATTTTTGACTTCTGACCTCAGAACTGTAGGGTAATAAATGTGTGTTGTTTCCATCTACAAAAATTGTGGTAATTTCTTAGAGCAGCAATAGAAAATTGAAATTGCAACAAAAACTATTTTAAAGAGGGCCAGGCGTGATGGCTTACACCTATACACTCAGTACTTTGGGAGGCTGACTCAGGAGGATTGCTTGAGGCCAGGAGTTCAATACCATCCTGGGAAAAATAGCGAGATTGTATTTGTAAAGAAAAAAAGTTAATTATTTTAAATAAGTGATATCAGCATTGAAATAAATTTATTACCTACAAAAGTCATATAGCAGTTTTTTTCCTTTTTTTTTTTTTTTTTTTTTTTGAGACAGAGTTTCCCTCTTGTTGCCCACTGGAGTGCAATGGTACAATCTCAGCTCACTGCAACCTCCACCTCCCGGGTTCAAGCAATTCTCCTGCCTCAGCCTCCCAAGTAGCTGGGATTACAGGCACCCGCCATGACACCCAGCTAATTCTTTATATTTTTATTAGAGACGGGTTTCACCTTGTTGGCAAGACTGGTCTTGAACTCCTGACCACACGTGATCCACTGCCTTGGCCTCCCAAAGTGCTGGGATTACAGGCGTGAGCCACCATGCCTGGCCCAGCAGTGAGTGTTTTTTTTTTTTTTTCTCTCTTTTTGCTCTATGTGGCCAGCTTAGATCGAAAAGCAGAGGTCTCTTGGTATTCTGTGTTGATTTCTGAGGCTAAATCTCAATTAAGTGGGAAACAATGCAGCACTTGATTAGTGATGCTCACAATAGGAGTAGGGCTAGGAATGGTGACCTGTGTGTTAGTCACACATTTGCCATCTCTGATTAGTTAGAATGGGTAAATTAGGCCATTGTCTCAGAATCATAGAATGTCAGTTTTGCTTCTTGTATCCCAGAAAAAATACCTTTTAATTCCACTTCAGTAGAGAAATGTACAAAAGTCACTAAAGAAGTTTCTGATAGAATCAGGTCTAAAATTAAAGGTCTTTAACTTTCTATCTGAAATTTTTTCTATGACATCTCAGTAAGTTTTGGTAGTTTCATAGTTCAGGTAGAAATAATACTGATCAAAATAACTGTGGTCTCTCCTCTCTTGGTGACACATATCCCATTAATCCAAGGCCTTAATGTTACTGAGCCACCTTATTTAGTGCTTTATCCACACTCACCCCTGTTGGGCAATATTCAACCTCTAAACATCCTCATACTTCCCCTCTACTTCTGCCCCATAACTACCTTTCCTGTTATGTTGATTAAGTATTAAGTCTCAACTAAATATCCTAAAGAAAAAGATAGAGAGACCTAATGAATTAATTTATATCTAAAAATGGCTTATTTATTGCATTTCAAATGTTTTAAATTGTTAGTAGTTTTAAAATATAATAAAAAAGAAAAACTTTAAATGCTTGCATCTATCATTTCATGCAGTGAGGTGTCAGAGAAGCAATACATATATTGCTAGTAAAAACAATAAATAAATAAATACGGTTTAGAAGCCTAGCAGGTGCTGTGCTAGGCACTGGGAATACTATTCTGAACAAAAGAGGCAAGATTTATTTCTTGCAGACTTTCAGGAGCCCCTCAAATCTCAGCAATTGATTTGCACATGGTCATTTCTGTTCTCTCTGCCAAGACCATACCCTGAGAAATAGATCAATCACAGCTTATGGAAACAGAAGTTTTCAAGCAGTCATTGTGGGCCCTGAACTTTTTTCTGAACATTCCAATCCTTTCAGAGAGGAGAAAACCAATGACTTCTTGGAGAAACACTATTATTTCACAGGGAAGTAGAATGGTAAGTCATTAGGAATTCATAATCTGAAAACTGATTGCCTGGGTTTGAACTCAGTTTTTTCTTTTCCACTTGAGAGATACTGGGCAAATTATTTCACCTTTCTAAGTCTTTGTTTTCTCATCTATAAATTGAGATGAATTATATTTACTGTCTCATGGGGAAAAGATTAAAGGAAACAATCTATGCAAAGAATACCAAGTAGCACAGTTCCTAGGAGAAAGTAGGTGCTGATAAGTGAGAGCAATTAATGTTGTAATTTATATTGTCATTAATATAAAAACAATTCCTCTCTCTTACTTCTCTATTACCATGATGAGACACCTTCAAAATAAAGCCTACAAGAATATTAAAAGATCATATTCTCTCTGTCAGTCTTGGTAAATATGGCAGCTATACTGTTGGTCACAATTCCCCTTGCCTTTTTATTCTGGTTGGAAATGCCCAAATCCACTCAAAGGCTGTCTCTCAGCCCAACAGCAAGACAAAAGCACAAAACTAAATAAAACCAAAGAGAAATACTGCTGAAGATTTCTTAGAAATACATGCCTCCCTGACAAATAGAGTGAAGCATACGAAGACCATCCCCAGACACTCCCCATTTCCTACCTGCATTGAATATTATTGTGTGAGAAGGTCATGTTTGAATCCAATATTGTCCAACCATCAGCCATGAAAAGAAAGATAAAAGAACTGCAAAAAAGAGAAATGCGACCTGATGGAGTTGAACTGCTGAATTAGTCAGTCTGGGAGCCACCTTTTTGGAACTTCTTATTATGAGAGATTTTGTTAACTGAACTCTGTTATTTAAGCCACTTTCAGTGGAGTTTTTATTACAAACAACCAAATTTATTCCAAACTAGTAAAAATTATATTGATACTAAAAATATCTACCTTGTGATATTTATTGAGATTACATGAAATAATGATAGAAACTTCATTTTAAAAACTACTTGATATTATCCCAGATATTTATGTTTTTTTTTAAAAAAAACACTCCAAATTATCATCACTGAGTTACATTATAGAACAAAAACTTAATCACCTTGATTATATTCTCTGTTTTCCTTGCTCAGAGCCTAATCATATAGGTTCTTGCTACTATTATCTACTGATTGAAGCCCCCAGAATTATAAATTTATTGTTTGCTATGGCTTTAAGCTTGCCATCCTAAAGACAAAATTTACTATAGTTTTAATGGATTGATAGAAATGCCTCAGTGATCTTGTTGAGAAAGATCTTGAGGTGTTAATAATCTTGGTGGAACAAGAGCTACGGTTGAGCCAAGAGAAGAAAATACACTTTTTTTTTTTTTTTTGAGACGGAGTCTCGCTCTGCCGCCCAGGCTGGAGTGCAATGGCCGGATCGCAGCTCACTGCAAGCTCCGCCTCCCGGGTCCACGCCATTCTCCTGCCTCAGCCTCCCGAGTAGTTGGGACTACAGGCGCCCGCCACCTCGCCCGGCTAATTTTTTGTATTTTTAGTAGAGACGGGGTTTCACCGTGTTAGCCAGGATGGTCTCGATCTCCTGACCTCGTGATCCGCCCGTCTCGGCCTCCCAAAGTGCTGGGATTACAGGCTTGAGCCACCGCGCCCGGCCAAGAAAATACACTTATGTCGTCTGGGCATGATGTGTCATGCCTGTAATCCCAGAACTTTGGGAGGCCAAGGCGGGCAGATCACTTGAAGTCAGGAGTTCAAGACCAGCCTGGCCAATATGTGAAACCCCATCTCTACCAAAAACACAAAAATTAGCTGGCTGCGGTGGCATGTGCCTGTAATCCCAGCTATTTGCGAGGCTGAGGCATGAGAGTCGACTGAACCCAGGAAGTAGAGGTTGCAGTAAGCCGAGATCACACGATTGCACTTCAGTCTGGGAGACAGAGTGAGACTCCCTCTAAAAAAAATAAAATAAAATAAAGAAAAAGAAAAAAGAAAATAGACTTATGTCTATATATCTACCATTGACTTATCTTTCCCGACCTAGGATAAAACTGAGAACGTCTGAAGTTATAGCTCTATAAATCTCCACCTACAGAAGGCAGCCATGGTTCATCAACCAACCAAAAATGACTCACTGAGAAATCAATCTGACAACTCACCTGACTACAGGTATTTAGATCTTGGCAACCTATTCTGTTAATGTTCTATAGAAAATATGTTATTCTAAGATAATATCCTTTGTGCTGGCTCAAAATCTCCAATCTAAATTAAGTATTTATTATATTCTAGACCTAAAATAACTCTAAAAAGAATGTAGAGAAATCAAAGAAGAAAGAACTAAACTGAGATGCATGAGTTAATACTATTTCAAATAGTGTAGCAGTGAGAGTCATATCTGTAGTAAGCTAAAGGATATATGCTATTTTGAGTAAAAGGCCATTGTTCATAGGGTACAGGTCAAGATGTTGATCTTGTTTAATCTATTAATCTCCTGTCCTTCATCTTTTTATAACCTCTAAGACCTAGATGATCTCATATCTTGCATAAACACTTCCTTACAACTCCAGCCCACACCTATCTGCCTTTAACTTCTGTGCTATTGATGGATATTTAACCCAATGGCTTTTCTTGGCGCTCCCGCGCGCATGCGTGCGTGCATGTGTGTGTCTCTGTGTGTGTGTGTGTGTGTGTGTGTGTGTGTCTTTCCTCCTGAACTATGCTATAAATTCTGCAAGGGTAAAAACTGAGTTACCAATATAAGAGTGCTCATTTAAGTATACATTTTATACATATAGAGGGAAGGCCATATGCTTTATTGTTACCACCACACAATTGCTACAAATTAGTTCTGGTGGCACAATTTGGTCAGGGGTGAGGTTTTACCTTAATGTCACCAACACCCCTTGAATAATTCAAGACCTCTCTCTTCTGCTGTTGGGGAAATGCTGAGAAATAAATGTGCAATTCAAAAAAAAAAGAAAAAATGGAATGCTGTTCACAAGGCATACATTGCACCAGCGTAAGGTAGAATCATACAATGCAGGTAAGACTATTTCAACTGAAACAAACAACACACTAACCATTATCAGCAACTGGTCTCACCAGACATTGATGAAAGACACCACTTACAGTGATCCAGCTTCCATGAAGCTTCCCAATTCTGATGGTTTTTTCCCCAGTGGATCTCATGGTTCCTCAGTCCCACCTTCTGCTATCCACATTATCACACTCCTTTGTCCTCACTTCAGCCATTGTCTTTTTATCTAGTCCCAGTAAGTATGCATCTGAAGTTTTTCTTCTTACACTTAAGCCATAAGTTTGTTTCAGGTATCAATATTTACAGCTCTTGTTTATACTTTATAGTGGGTGGCTCATATTTATCAGTTCGTTCTGGCATGTAAAAAAGAGCTGCAAGAAACATTAAAGGAAAGGGGAAGAAGGTATGGGAACACTCAGAATGTTATTCCTCCTCACATGTAATAGCTCCCATCACACTTTAGATGAGGTCCTGAACCTAAAGGTGAGCCTAAGAACAGATGCAAGCCAATTACAGCAGGTAATACCTTACTGTCTCAGGCCCTTATTCCCCTCCTCTACTCTGCATTCCCTGTAAAAGGTTTTATTTTACCAATTAATGCAGTTTTAATCAGAGAATTCAATTCTATCCAAAGACTGCTGGAAAGGCTTTCAGATAAAAACATGACACTTTGTCCAAGAAAAAAAAAAAAGTCAAAAAATAAACCAGTGGAGACTTTCCCCTTGGGTAATAGTGGATTAGCTAAATTGGGCCAGTACTTTCTCAGAGGACAACTAGAAAAGCTAGATACAAAAATTTAAAACATCTGCTTGAAAATATTGAAGCAAGATAGTAAATAATTATCAGGCCAAAATGCAGAGACTGACTTTTAGAAATACTTTCTTCCTGAGGGTGACAGAAGGTTGTGTAAAGTTAATCAAAACAGGAAAAGTAAGCAAATAACATACATAAATCAATGAAACAGAAAACAACCATAAAATAGTGAGGGTCAATGAAGCCATATATGGTTCTTTGAAAGGACCAATAAATTTAATAAATCCCTGGTGACACTGATCAAGGAAAAATAAAAGTTAAAAGATACAAATAACCAAAGTTAAGAATGTAGAAGTCTTTTTTATTATAAACCAAATAAAAATTTCTCATGAAATACTTTGTGAATAAATTTTAAAATTGTAATAAAATGAAAAAATTTCTTTAAAAATACAATGTAATGAAACTGAAACAAGAAGAAATCAAAAGTATAAATATTTATATAACTATTAAAGAAATCAAATATATAATTTTAAATATTTCCATATAGAACTCTAGGCCCAGATGTCTTCAGCAAATACTTCCAATAATTTAAGGAAAGGATAATTTCAATATATACAAATTCTCCAAGAGTATAGCAAAAGAAAAAATACCTCTTAATCATTTCAGTAAACCAGCATAACCTTTCCAGGAAAATTTAATGGGCAAATCAAGAGAAAGGAAACAAAAGTACTAGCCAATCTCATACAGGAATATAAATGCAAAAATCTCAATATTACCAAAATGTTTTTGTAATATAATAACCAAAACAAACAAGGTGGGTTTATTCCATAAATGCAATATTAATTAAGTATTCAAACATTAGGATGTGTGCAATGGCTCATACCTGTAGTCCTAACTGTTCAAGAGGCTGAGGCAGGAGGATCACTTGAGCCCAGGAGTTCCAAGCTGCAGTGAGTCATAATGGCACCACTGTACCCCAGCCTGGGTGACAGAGCGAGGCCGGGTTTCAAAAATAATAATCATCAATGAAATTTAGCCCATTTACAGAATAAATGAGAAAAGTAACACTATTGTCTCTTTAGATAAGTAAAAATGTTTGATATAATTTAACACTCATACATAATTTAAAAATATATGTGGATAGAAGAAACTTCCATAATTTGATAAAGGTATTTATAGTAAACTTATGGGGAAGCTTTTCCTTTGCAATCAGACAGTATGCAAGAATGACCTTTATCACTTCTTTTAATCAATATGGACTAGGGGTTTGGCCAATATAGCAATGTAAGAAAAAGAAAGAAATTCTGTAAGAATTGAACACTATAGTAGGTGCTATTGGTACTGCATCTATACCACCTTGACTTTACCACTTCAGTGTACACCAGTCAACTACTAGCACCTTCATTTCTTTTCTGAAGTCTTTCTTTCACTGTTGGAGTCCCTTCACCTGTCCTACTAGCAGGCTAGAAATGGCTCACCCCAGAGAATGAACTCACTCCCGGTAACATCTCTAACCACAGGTCCACAGAAGATTTACAGTAAGTACTTTACATGGCTTACCCCTTAAATGTGAAAACTCGGATGCAAATTTTTTACATTGATTAATTAATTCCCCAGTTGGATTGAGCTTTCAAGGTAATTTTCTTGAGAGTGAACCCTGTATCAGCTATCCTCTTTCACTTCTTTACTCCCATTCCAATGTTTCTGAGATCAAGTTCCATATAAATCACTTACACCTGAATGTTTGTCTCAGGGCTATGTATGGGGAATCTAACCTTCAATAGGCAAGATGAATAAATCTGTAATTATTCATAGTTGATATGACTGTAGATATAGAAAACGCAAAAGACAGATGAATCATTATAATTAATAAATGAGTTTAACAAGGTTTGTGGATACAGAAATCAAAACACAAATATTGGTTGCATTTTCAAATGAAATTTTAGAACAAGTACCAGAACAGCAACACATACACAGGAATAAATCTATTAAATGTGTGCAAGCCCTCACAATGATAAAATACTATTAAGTAAAACACATGAAAGCAGGCATAAATGGAGGGATAGTCAGCGATCCCCAAATTTGATCAATTTTTTATGTGAAACTTGTCAAGCTGATTCGAAAATTTACATGACAATGTGAAGGGTCAAGAACAGCTAAGACACTAATGGAGAAAAACAGAGTAGAAGGACTTACTCTACCAGGTAGCAGGAATTACCATAAATTCGTCACTGAGACTGTGTAACAGGGGAACAAAGATAGAAAATTAAATTAGTGAAATAGAGGAAAGAGCCCAGAAAGAGACCCACACAATAAATAAGTAATTGATTAATGACAAAGTTGCTACTGTAGACTAATGGGAAAAGAATATTCCTTTCAATAAATGGTTCTGGATTAACTGAATATCAAAGTGAAAAATATGATAAAATGACTCTTACCTCACACAATAAAAAACATATCTATGTGTGACATGCGAAGCAACGAGGCTTCTGTAAAATTTTGATGATCTTGGGATGGCAAAAGGTGAATATAGCATAATATCATTTTTATATTGTAAAGGGAAAGTACTTACATACTGTGCTACTACATTAAAATTAAAAATGTTTATCATCAATAGATGCCTTTAAAAGGTATCCACACTATAAGAGATTATATTTACAACACATATATCTAAAGAAAGAGTTATATCCACAATATAAAAAGAACAGCTGGCTGGGCATGATGACTCACACCTGTAATCCCAGCACTTTGGGAGGTCAAGGTGGGTGGATCACCTGAGGTCAGGAGTTCGAGACCAGCCTGGCCAACATAGTGAAATCCTGTCTATACTAAAAATACAAAAAATTCACTGGGTGTGGTGGCAGGCGCCTATAATCCCAGCTACTCAGGAGGCTGAGACAAGAGAATTGCTTGAACCTGGGAGGCGGAGGTTGCAGTTAGCCAAGATCGCGGCATTGCACTCCAGCCTGGGCAACAAGAGCAAAACTCCATCTCAAAAAAAAAAAAAACAAGAAGAAGAAGAAGAAGTACTACTACTACTACTACTACTACTACTACTACTACTACTACTACTACTACAACAAGTCAATAAAAAATAGAAATCAGTAGAAAAAAGGGCAAGAAACCTGAATAGGTAAAGCCTCTATTTCAATAGCCAATAAATGTTCAACCTTTTCTTTTCCATAATCAGGGCAATATAATGAAAACCACAGTATAATTATCCTCTACATTCTCTAAAGTGGTAAAAATTTAAAAATTAATAATACTGTTATTACCAACAATGTAAAGCAAAAGGAAATTTTATATTGCTAGTGGAAGAGTAAATTGGTACAACTCTTTTAATATACTATATGGCGGCAAGCACAACAGCTAAACATATATAACCTGCGACTTTACAGTTGAACTATAGTTATACATGCAAGAGAATTACAAAATTTACATGAACACAAACGGTCACAGCATCACTATTCATGATAGTCAAAAATTTAAAACCACCCAAACGTTCATCAATATTCAAATGGATACATCATAGTAGAGCCACAAATGGAGTTCATTACTGCACTGAAAATGAACAAACTACAACACTACCTAAGAGATTGAAGGAATATTGTAAATATGATTTTGAGCAGAAGAATCCATACACAAAGTAATATATGCTTTATGATTCTATTTATTTAAAATGTAAAAAGAGACAGAGGTGAAAAACTATAAAGAAAAGAAAGTAATCATCATGGATTCAGGATAGTTGGTTTACCTTTGAGACAAGGAGAGATTAATAATTGTAAGGGCATAATAAAGACTTCTGGGGTACTTATCATATTCTGTTTTTTGTTCCATTCTATTTTTAGTTCCATTCTTATGTTCCATAGATCACTGTTACTCAAAGCGTGGTCCATAACCTAGTACCCATCCATATACTGCTGTGAGTTATGATGTTTTGAGGACTCAGAAAATCATGCACCAAAATGAAGACCTCAGAAACAGCCTCGGAAGCAAAAGTTTTTCTCTGACCTTCTCCCACCCTCCTATCTTTGAGTCTGTTTCCCCTTGAAGGTTAGCCATAGAAGCTCTCTTCCCCAAGACAGGTCATAAAAACCAAATAGCTTTCTCTTCAAAAGTCATCATAAAACCTAAAAATACTCTAATTCCCCGCTACCACCACCTTTCAGGTAAAAGCTGGCCATTTGCCATCCCATTACTGGGTATATAACCAAAGGATTATAAATCATGCTACTATCAAGACACATGCACCGTATGTTTATTGCGGCACTATTCACAATAGCAACTTGGAACTAACACAAATGTCTATCAATGATAGACTGGATTAAGAAAATGTGGCACATATACACCATGGAATACTATGCAGCCATAAAAAAGGATGAGTTCATGTCCTTTGCAAGGACATGGATGCAGCTGGAAACCATCTTTCTGAGCAAACTAACACAAGGACAGAAAACCAAACACCGCATGTTCTCACTCATAGGTGGGAATTGAACAATGAGATCACTTGGACACAGGGAGGGGCTCATCACACACCGGGGCCTGTCATGGGGTGGGAGGTATGGGGAGGGATACCATTAGGAGAAATACCTAATGTAAATGATGAGTTAATGGGTGCAGCAAACCAACATGGCACATGTATACATATGTAACAAACCTGCACGTTGTGCACATGTACCCTAGAACTTAAAGTATTTAAAAAAAAAAAAAAAAAAAAAAACCTGGCCAAAAAGAAATTATCTGATGTGCCTTGTTTGACTGTAGGTCATAAGACCCTCATTCCAGAGAGAGTCCTGCCCCATGCACAGAAGGAAGAAATACGTGCTCAGAGAGGACAAGAAAAACTAGACAGACAGGCCTTGCTGGGTTCCCCTGCTCAGTCTGTTAAGATCAGATCAGACTCTTTTGTCCAATCATATTTAAAAATAGTTTCCCATACTTTGTTGAACCTAAGCATAAAATGGATAATTTCCCCTGTACCTTTGGGTCTTCATTCTGAAGACTTCTGTGTCACATAAAACTAGAATCAAATACATTTATATCCTTTTTCTCCTATTAATCTGCCTCTTGTCAGTGATTTTCAGTGAACCTTGAGACAATGAAAGGAAAGTCTTCCCTTGGCTCCAACACTGTGAAGTTAATTCCAACAGGCCTGGAATTGGCCTGAGCTGTTTGGCTAAAGTACCTTCAAGATGCTGATCAAGGTACTGATGATGGTGTGTGTTTTTTTGTTAACATGAGTCTAAGGAGTTTAGGGTGGTTTGTGCCAACTTGTCAGCATTGTTCATTGTTAACATTGAGATTAATGATTTAGAGTTGGTTCCAGTATGACCACTGAAGAACTCTGTTACTGGGACTGGTTTAATAGCAAGAATATGCCTATATGACCATAAGAAGCACCAGCAAAACTCCATCTGGGGATCCCAGAATCTAAATATTCGATATGTATGTTAATGGTCCAAAAGAAAGTGTGTCCAATATGATGCTACAGAGGTAAGACAATTGGAACCTGCATCTTGTCTCTCTGGACATCTTGCTGGGAGACAGCCTTTGGCCATGATATGTAGCTTTACTTTAATGCTACTGCAATAATGTATGTTCTTCTGGAACAGACTGAATTTTTGTAAGCTTTGTCAATTTGGGTCCTATCAGTTTTTTTAGCAGTTGAACCTTGCCTAATTGCCATGATTAGTCCATGGGTTCACATAAGTACAAGAATTCACAATAGATATTCAGAAACTTTATTTTACCAAGTAATTTTATGCCTGTTGGATACAATAATTTAAAATGTTGACTTGGATTTTGTTTATCTTTGTTCTTTCTCTTTTATTTTTCTGGTAATTCTTTTCTACTGGTTTATTCAAAAGTTTGTATCTTTATAAAAACATGTGTTTTCCTTTTCCTTTTTTAGTATTTCATTTTAATTGTATTTTTTAACTGATGGATTAGGAAAAACAAAACAAAAACAAAATCTGGTCTGTCATTACAGATCGTTTGAAAAGCACTTTTTAACATAAATGTTCAATTTATGATAAATCACTACATGGTATATCTTTGTTCTACACACTTTTGTATAAGCATGTTATATCTCACAACCAACACCAAAATAAAAGTTTACAAGAAGAGGTAAACAATTCTATGCGACTGGTTTTGCTTTCTTATATTAATCTCTTTCCAAACCCCCACACCATTTCTTTGTTGTCCTCCTAGTTTTCTCACATTCTGGTACAGCTTCCACCACTCCAGAACATAATTATTCTGTTAATGTGGGTGTTATCTACAATAGACTCTGAGCTCCCAGTGCCAAGACTACATCTCAGCGTTAAGTCGAGTGTCTGCCACATAGTATATACTCAGTAAATATTTGTTGAAGCAATAAATGTTTTCTGGCCAATGTTTGTTATAAACACTCTAGCATCCACATGACAGCCCCTCATTCTTTTTCCATTTCATTTGTCTAAAGTTGTCAGCAAATTTACTGAGCACCTAGTATCTATCATGTGCAGAGATACAATGTAATAGCATGACAAAAATTTGGCTAGGCTTCAGAAAGTGAATTTACGCTCAATTACAAATATATAACTTGTTTCATGGCTCTCTTCAGCCAAAATAACCTCTACTAGGATTTGGACATAACATGGCTCCCTAGCTAGAAATGAGAAATTGGATAGGAAAGCAGCTTGAAATATTTTGGGTGCCATCCGAAGCAAAACATAGGTGTGAAGTGATGATATGGTAAAAGTTAGGAATCTAGAGGTTACAAGCAGCTATAGCATGATCTGACTTTGAGTTAGACCTAAACTGTAGTTATCATCACCTTTACTATGGCAGGTTCTATACTAGATAGTGGGAAAGTGATGATGCTGTGGCTTATGGTCTGGTTGACCCAGACCTCTGAGAAACCCATTTTCTCTCTCATTGAAACCTTCTGAAAGCCTTTTGCTGAAACCATACCAAACACATAGAGTTTAACTGTAATTTTCCACTTATATGTGAAATCTTATCCAGGTTTCTAATTCAGCAGCACACATTATTCCCCCCTCAAATATATAAAAATCCTATAGATTTGAAAAATCTTTCAGTTTATGCTGCTTAGGCTTCTAGCTAACATTCTAACCTCTCCATCTCCGCCAGAGTCCTCTTTGCTGTGCATGCTGTTTGCTTGAGCATTATCAACACTGCTATATTGGTGTTAAATGTGATGCAGGCTGCTTTCTGATAGATTGAGGCCACAAGAGAAAATACCAAAAGTCTAAAGCTCACCACATAAATCCGAAACTACTTCATGCTGTGACCATGATAAATAGATCTGCAAATATCTACCAGGACAAATTTAGAAGAGTCTTGGGGCACTGTGTTATACCTGAATTAAAAGGCAGCTTAGCTAAAAATGAACTTTTCTCCAGGCTAGTATGTTTGTTGTTTTATGTTTAAAAATGAAGTGTAGCAAAACCCCTGTAAGGCATCAAAGAGAATTTGCTGTTGAAAACCAGGATGTATTTTGCTAAGGGTTGGTCATCATACTGATGCAGGATTTTTCTCAGCCTCATCATCAGACTCGTGACAGGGGTGCTCCATTTACTCAGCTCTCCATGCTCAACCCCTAGTGGGAGGGAGCACATGAGCGAGTGAATGTTGGATCTGGCCAGGGTCTCTCTGTCTTGGTGGTGGCAGGGGCAAGCTCTATACGGGGCCCATGGCCAGACCAGGCACCAGTGAGATAGTGCAGTAACCAGCAAGCCACTCTAGGCGCCAGCAGGAGCAAGCTCCAAGGGGCAGTGCCCAGGTGTCTGTGTAGGGGGTTACGTGTGACCCCAAGGCCCCACAGGGTGTATTACAACGATTCTTTAGTTCCACCTTCCACAGACAGCTGTGTGTTAACAGCTCAGTTGGCCCCTTGCCTCGTCACATGGTGCAGCTGTCCACCAGCGAGGGCAAAGGGCCATTATGACAGCCTTTTTATGAGTACCTGCACTTGGTGGGACCCGAGTTCTTGTCCAGCGTCCAAGAAGAATCAGGTCCTGCTGACACTTGAAGGATGGTGAAGGTGAAGAATTTTACTGAGAGATGGGAATGGCTCTCAGCAGAGAGGGGAGCTGGAAAGAGTATGGGTCCAGCTGGTAGTCTTCCCTGAAGTCCAGTAGTCTTCTCTCCAAAGTCAAGCCATCTCTCCTCTACCAACTGAGTCTGGGGTCTTTATAGGCACAAGATGGGGGTGGGGCAAGCCAGAGGTGGTTTTTTTTTTTTTTTTTTTTTTTGAGACGGAGTCTCGCTCTGTCGCCCAGGCTGGAGTGCAGTGGCGCGATCTCGGCTCACTGCAAGCTCCGCCTCCCGGGTTCACACCATTCTCCTGCCTCAGCCTCCCGAGTAGCTGGGACTACAGGCGCCCACAACCGCGCCTGGCTAATTTTTTTGTATTTTTAGTAGAGACGGGGTTTCACCGTGGTCTCGATCTCCTGACCTTGTGATCCGCCCGCCTCGGCCTCCCAAAGTGCTGGGATTACAGGCGTGAGCCACCGCGCCCGGCCAGCCAGAGGTGGTTTTGGAAAAGGCAACATTCAATTGGTAAAAAAGACATTATTCAGAAAGAACCAACCAGGAGAAAGTGGGCAAACAGGGATAGAGGTTCACACTTTTGGGTGCAGGTCTCAAGCTACTTTGACTTGAAGGTGAGGTTTCACTAGGGACCTGCCCCTGTCTGCCTAGAATTTCTCTGCCTCCTGCCTCTATCAATACTAGGCAGATAAGACAGAGAGTTTTCTTTGCATAGGGCTAACTGGTTGTATGTAAGTCCTGAGTGTTAGAAGACAATTTCTTGCTTTCATGGACTTTACCAATTTTCTTTTATTCATATATCTTTGACTGATATTCCTTCTTTTTCTTTTTTTTTTTGAGACGGAGTCTAGCTCTGTCGCCCAGGCTGGAGTGCAGTGGCCAGATCTCAGCTCACTGCAAGCTCCGCCTCCCGGGTTCACGCCATTCTCCTGCCTCAGCCTCCCGAGTAGCTGGGACTACAGGCGCCCGCCACCTCGCCCAGCTAGTTTTTTGTATTTTTTAGTAGAGACGGGGTTTCACCGGGTTAGCCAGGATGATCTCGATCTCCTGATCTCATGATCCGCCCGTCTCGGCCTCCCAAAGTGCTGGGATTACAGGCTTGAGCCACCGCGCCCGGCCTATTCCTCCTTTTTCAAATTCAGGTAGTAGCCCATTAAAGATTCTTACTCAGTATTGTTCAATATTCTGATTAAGTTAAATATTTTATTTTTGGAGGTTATTATTTTAAAATGCCATATGATATCCCTGGAATGAGGTCTGAAGGTCTAAAATTAGGACACCAGAAGAATTAACTGGGCTGGGTATGGTGGCTCATGCCTGTAATCCCAGCATTTTGGGAGGCCGAGGTGGGCAGATCACCTGAGGTTGGGAGTTTGAGACCAGCTTGATCAACATGGAGAAACCCCGTCTCTACTAAAAATACAAAATTAGCTGGGCATGGTGGCATATGCCTATAATCCCAGCTACTCGCGAGGCTGAGGTAGGAAAATCACCTGAACCCAGGAGGTGGAGGTTGAGGTGAGCCGAGATCGCACCATTGCACACTAGCCTGGGCAACAAGAGTGAAACTTTGTCTCAAAAAAAAAAAAAAAAAAAAAAGTATTAACTGAAATGACACAATATTTGGATTTTACCAAATTACTGAATGTCAAAATATAATAGGTCTATGTCCGCATTGGTACTATTTTGAACTCATTTCATATTTTTATCGTAAGTTTGTCCCTTTATTAGACAAACCAAATCCATTTTGCTTCTCAGATTACTGATTTTGTGTTAACGGATGAAGCTGGTGATTTGGGTTGGCTCTGTGGATAACAGCCTCCAAATAACAAAATTGTTCCTTCTGTTGCAACAGTCTAGAGAAAAATTTTCTGTTGGGTTAAAAGACCCACTCCTGACTGGAAATGTTCTCTTACCCAAACTTAAGGAGTATTTTTAATTTTCTTATTCTTGCGGGGAGGGATAGCATTAGGAGATATACCTAATGTAAATGACGAGTTAATGGGTGCAGCACACCAACATGGCACATGTATACATATGTAACGAACCTGCATGTTGTGCACATGCAGTGTAATTTTAAAAAAAAATTTCTTATTCATTAATACTAGCATAACAGTAATAGAAACAACTAACACAGGCCTTCAGACACAGAAGCTACATCCTTAATTATTATGAAATACAGATTTGTTATCTGCTTAATAAAAGAACAACAACGCTATCTTGAATCCCTTTTGAAGGAAGGTTAGTAACTAAACAAAAACTCTACCTACTTTACAGTAGTATGGCAACATGACTAAAGGGTCTAGCTGTGGGGCTAAGTATCCAAAATAGGGTACTTCACTGTGTAAGCATGGGCAAGTTACTTCAACTTTCTAACCCTCAGTTTTTCTTTCTGGATAGTAGAGATACAAATCATACCTATTTCATATGGTTTTAGAATTCAAATAAACTCATGTATATAAAATGACCATGAAATTTATTATACTTTATAAAAGCTCAAAAAAAATGACAAATTATACTATTGTTATCATTATCGTTATTATAAACTGGTATATGTTATAGCATGTAGAAAAAAGACGGAAACACTATATCTAAATGGTCAATGTGAATATTAAACAATGGCATTATTAAAGGCTATCAGTGCTAGCTCCTAATATGGAAGGTATTGAGAAGAATGTATCATTCTACGGCTGGGAAAACACCAAAGCAAAATTTGGAAGCCATGAAGTAGCTTGGAGGTGGATGCTAAGAGAGAAAATCTTCTTGACTGTTACGTATGAAATGCATTGGAGACAAATGAAATAATAAAAAGTCACACTGAGAAACACAATAAAATGATACTTTATCCAAATGGCACAAATACTGCTTACATAATTTATTGCTTTTTAATGTTTAGGTATAATTGTATTGAGATGTAATACAGCATCAAGGTAAGGAAGTGCCCAAATTTGTGAAGATTGCCTTGAATTCAGGATATACTATTGTAAAATCAAGTTTAGCCTAAAGTTGCTTCATTTCATATTTTACGTTCAGCCTAAAGATTCCTCTGTACATAGTAACCCTAACTAAATGTGCAAGCAGATTAACTTACCCTTGTGCCAATCACCAAGCTTTCGACAATTAAAGGTGGCCAACTGTTCAAATTGTGTTCAAATAAGGCAAATGCCAAGCTGTACCAATCTGGCTGTTTCTGCACTTCACTTCCATTTTCTGTATGTCACTTTCTCTTTTCTGTCCATAAATCTTCTACCACATGGATGCGCTGGAGTCTCCCTGAGCTTACACTGGCTTGGGAGGCTCCTTGATTCAGGCAAATTGTTCTTTGCCCAATTAAACTCTATTACCTTTAATTTATCTAAGGTTTTCTTTTAACACTATCACAGAAGGGAAGATGGGTGAAGTGTCTTGACTGGGTGAATTACAAGGCACACAAATCCTGTTCCAGAAAGTCCCATGCGGATTCAGGCAAAGCAAAGCAATGATCTAAATGCGCTTGGAAAAGGCTTGGAAATTTCAACTTTTTAAAAAACATAACACTTTAATGTTTAATTTTGTTTATTATTTACCTGTACCTGGAAAAATTGCCCTATTGTCCCCAACACCACCAGTACCACCACAGTTATCATTGTCAAGGTCCTATTGGTTTTTGAAAATCAAAGCCTCAAACGAGTCCTGTGCTGCTAATAGTTTGACTTCTGTTTTAATTTACACCACATCAACAAAATAGAAACCATATGATCATCTCAACAGATGTCAGAAGAAGTATTTGGCCATTAACTCTTGGAAAGATCATTTGAGAGCAATTGTGGGAATAAGAAGGGAATGCATTGAGGAATGAAAGAAAAAGTTAATTTAACTATGGGGTAAAGTAGGTGCTAAAGTCTTGAGTGGAAAGGCCCAGAAGTCTGGAACCCAGTCCTGAAGAGATTTTGTGGAACAGATTTGGTAGTCTGAGAAGTGCTTGAAAAAGTAGACTAAAGAGAGAGCATGTATAAGGGACATGTTTTAAATGCCCAAGGAAGGGATCAAACTAAGGAGAACTTGCTACCTAGCTTTGTCATTTTCATGTAAGTGGTAACTAGTGCCTCTACCCAGAGCCTCCACCAGTCAGCCAAGACTCACACTTCAGTCTGAGTGACAACGCCTGCTCTGACCTGGAATTGTTTCTTTCTACCTCATTTGACCTCCTCATTAGGATGTTTTCCCACAAGGCCTTAAAGTTGCATGTAAGACTGTTGGATAAATACAATTAAAACAAAATCTTCCCTCAACCCAGAAAACCTCTCCATAAGATAGTAGAGAAAGAGAACAGTTTTATTATTGAATAAGCATTAAACCAGAATGTGATACACATCACAAGCAATCTGCTAAGAGATTGCAAAGACAGAAAGAAATCTAACCCTTTTATAAAGCCAACCGGATAAAACTCATTATCTACACGCTCTCTAAATAGACAATAATTAGTCCTCAAGTAAGAGGATTTGACAGTGCCATTTATTACATATAGTTTATCCTAAATTTACCTGTTAATTGGGGTGACCATCTGTGTTAGTTAATTGGTTTTATACAAAGGAAAAATAAACTTTCCATATCTTTTTGACAGAAGGTAGTTTTGCAGCTTGGAGCCAGGCACCCACTGAAGTTATAGGCTCCTACCCTCCCACAGAAATCGTGATACAGGGGTACTGTCTCCCTTGACATTTCCATTTCAAAAAGAGGGCCCCCAGGTTCTTGAAAAAGACATTCCTAGGTCATAACGCCGGCAGGCCCTTATTTAATGCCTAAGAAACTGAACATACATTTTAAAGAGATAGAGAAAGAATTTACAAGTTTTCTATAGTAAATCACCTAACAAAGGGAGGCAGAGAGAAGTCTCCTCCCTTATATTTGACAAGGAGAATTGAGCCTCTTATTTTGTATTCCTATTTATTCTTACAAACCACAGGGACCCCTGCATCTGGACGCAATGGTGGAGAGGAGTTTCTACGCTGGTACTCATGGTGGGAGTGAGTGATCATGGTTCTCCTCTAGTTGCAAAAGCAGCACAGGTGGTAGCCATTCCAGTGATGAGAACCATGCTTAGCCTGTAATATTTGGTTAATAAAATCTTGAAAAAAAATAACAAAAAGAAGATAACCTGACATGTGGCTTAAATAAAACTACACCTGTATAATGCATTTTAATGACCAATGCCATTTTTGTGAGTCATTAAGGAAATCATAAGTGATTATTTCTCCCTCTTGCTGGCTAACCTGCCTCTTTCTTACCTGGCAGGTTCTCAAATACAACTTTTCTGCCTGTACTGGATTCAGAGACATTTTTTTTTTTTTTTTTTTTTTTTTTACCAGTACATAGGAATTATAACTCTATTCCCACAGTACATAGTTATGCAAATCAAATAATACCAAGGATGGGGCAGTGCTTACAAACATAAAGTGAAGGATTACCATTCCTGGAAATGAAATGGACAATGAAAATTCAAAGAATGGTCACTCCAAAAGACACACATTAAGCTTTCAAATGCATTTCGCAGACATATACTTAAGCTGAACATTGGAAGAGGTGCTATTCCCTGAGAATTTTGATTGACTGGTCTTGTAAGACACAGTCTGGAAGGCGAATGCAGTAGCTTTTCCTATTGTAATGCATCTCATTTTTCCTCATGGATAATACATAAAACAACAACAATTGTTTACATCTTGGTGACTGTCCTTGAAAAGCTTAGGGTTTATTATCTTTCATAAGTGCTTATGACCAGCAAAAAAAAAGAAAATACCTCACCTCACATCCTGTTGTGGGAGCTCTGGTTAGAGTCCAAATCATCTATATCTTAAGATAAAGCGAAATTATTCTCATATCATTCTCTCTCAACCTGGAATTCAAATATCTGATTTAATTTTGTTCTTGCATAACTTGGCTCTTATAATCAAGTCACAAACCTGATCTGTGGAATTTATTAGAGAAACAAAGCAACTTCCAGGATATATTCCAGAATTTGCAAATAAAATCCTACCTCCACATAATCCCTGCTTCTAAGATTCTCAGTAATTAAATATATATTTAGAATGGTGAGCCTAAAGCTTTGAAAGGTCTTCAAATTTTAAATCAGGTTGTCAATGATTTTTAACAGAATTTTAATCATACATTAATTCCATTGTACTCTATTTATCTGGAAAATAATCATCTGTGTGATACATATAATGTTTATAGTGTGATAATTGCTAATTAAGCAAAATATTCAGTTTATTCAAATATTTTTCCTAAACAAATTCCTGAAAATATGAAAGTTTATTTTTTACTATTTATTGTTTTTTACTATATCAACAAAATATATAGCTGATTGGTAAAGGAGTGAAGAGAATTTTTCCTCTCCCTCTGAAAATTCAACTCTGTTGAAAGAAACTGACAATAGAAACATTAACAGGCAAAAAAGGCATACAAATATATTAATGTACATGAGCCCAGGAACCATAAAAAATATGAGACTCAAAGAAGGGTCAGATAGCTGAGGTTTAAATGCACTCTCTTCATATGTGAGGGGGAAATGGGAGTATGTAGACAATTTTCAGGCATAGTAAATGATTTTTTAGTAGAGTTTAATGGGCCCAAAATACAGACAGTAATTTGTAAATGGTTCCTTTGGAAACTGAATGGGACTGGCAAGTTATAGGAAGTTGAGGGGTGGAAGTGCCCTGTGAACAAATGTTGCCTTATTATGTAGATAAAGTCTCTTAGGTAATCTCTGGAAGATGCCCTTAGAAGAATAGATGAAAAATCTGACTGGGTGTGTTGAGGATTTTTAGTATCTTCTTTTCTTTTGTGATTAATATTTCCTGTTTTTGCAATGGGATTCTGTGGGAACCAGGTTTAGGGCAATGGCGCTTCTTTTAGAAAGAAGTTTCCTCAGTCAGAAAAGGAAGTTCCAGACAGAGTACCTTCGTGAGTTTGAGAGACGACAAACAAGAGGAGGATAGAAAGTTTTTAGTTCTGAGGCAGCCCCTAACATCCCCATTTATTTTCATTCAAAGTGCTCAGCATGCCAAAACACCATACTTTCCAGTGTTGTTTTCTGAGCCCTAATATTGGCTAGGCTTTTCATTCAAACTGATATCTGGGCATCATATGGTTAGATAAGAAAAGGTCCCTGGAACCCATACACCAATAAATACTGTTGTGTATACAAGTACAATCAATTGGTTTGACTTAGTCAGAAGTTGTAAAAATGCCTATACATTAGCCACTAGGAAAAATGTAAATATTTTTTCTATTGATTCATTACACCAAATGTTGACCAAGCTGAATACCATATTGTCACCCAGTATGTTTACATAAAAACAATAAAAAAGATTATATATATATATTTTTTTTTTTCTAGGTATAAGCCAGTGATAAAGAGTATGTAAGGTAGTTTGTAAACATACCAGCAGCAATCCACCTTCCAGCAGATGGTGAATACAGAACTGTGCTTAGCTCTATTTTAATAATAAACTCTTTGAACATAACAAGGCGGCGCTTCATGAAAGAGCAGTTGGCTGTTGCCAAAGATGAAAGGACGAAGTCTGTATTCAAAGTTGGCCTACCAAGGCCTCCAAGAGTGTTTCTGCATGAATGGCTTTCTGGATTCCCATTGGATTTTATCCCACAGACAAATTATAATGTTTCACATGGTCCATCACATTCTGAAGATTAATGCACAGACAATGACCTGGGGAAAAAGTCCTCTTATGACAAATGTCCTTTCCAACCTGTGTTTCATACAGGAAGAAAAAATAATAAAACTAAGTATATTCCCCTGAATATTACATTCAGTCTCTTGCTAACATAAAAATGCTTAGAAGATAGATAAATTTGCCTTATTTCAAGAAAGGTTCCTCCAATGAGAGAATGGAATCCCTGTTTAGGATTGTCTTTAAATACATTAATCTGACACAAGTTATCAACTGCGCCACTTCCATGTGTTGGGGTTCAGAAACTAATACCCTCCAAAAATGGCATGTTGACATGCTCAACTGAAAAAGAAGCCTCAAGGTCTCTCTGTTCTCCACTCCCTAACCCCTGACCCCAGCTCCCACTATCTCTTAGTCCTGTCTCTCCCAAAGGACAAGATGAAATTGTTACCTGAAGTTCCCTTATCTGCCTAACATCTGGACCTGCCAAAGAAGAAAACAATTATCTCTGGTCCCTTCCCTGAGTTTTCAGTAACTGAACTCATATTGCAGGAAGAAAGGCTAAAGTCTGTCAACAGACTTTTGTCAAAAGCCATTGTCTGCTCTGCAGGCTCAACAGATTTTGTCCCAGGCCAATGTATGTTCTTCAAGCCCATTGAATTATTCTAAAAATTATTTACCACCCTGTAAAATTATCCACACTTCCCCATCTCCCTTTCCCCTTAGAAGTATATAAGTATCTGTGCCCTATTGGGAGATGGAGCAATCGCTCTGCAATTTCCGCTCATGCATACTAATACATTTGTATGTCATTTCTCCTATTAATCTACTCTTTATCAGTTGATTTTTCAGCAAACCTTTAGACGACAAAGGGAAGGTTTTCCTTTGGCCCCTACACGTATTTACTCTTGATGCTCAACCTAAATGTGAACTTGAACAGATTTGCAAAGTCAAATGTCAGCAGGACAATGATGGAGAAATCCCTGTAATGTGCATGGGGAGAGAACTGGGAATGCTACAGTCACAGATGTTGGCAGCAACTCAAAATCAGGTAATACTGGTAGGTTACAGAGAACAGGTAGGACACAACCCTATCCTGCAGCTATTCTTTTCTCTAAATAAATAAATAAATAAATAAATAAATAAAAAACATCTTTTACAAGAATGTGCAGGACATCTATTAAAGTATAAGAAGCCCAGGACAGAAAACATGGAAAGAATATCCAGTTACCTTCAGGAGCTTAACATTCCTCACTGGCAAAATTCTAAGGCTGGCTGTTAAACAAGTAGATTTTAAAGGCAATCATTGGGAACCACCCTAAATTAAATAAGAAAAATCAGGCAAACTCACCATAACAGAAGGAAAAATACTGTAGAACAGCAGCGTGTTCATCAGAATTTATTTTTGAATCCCAACTCAGGGATGAGGTGCAGTTGCTCACATCTGTAATTCCAGCAACTTGGCAGGCCGAGGTAGGCTGATCACTTGAGCCCAGAAGTTGACCAGCCTAGGCAACACGGCAAAACCCCATCCCTACAAAGAATACAAAAAATAGCTGGACATGGTTGTGCACACCTGTAGTCCAAGCTACTCAGGAGGCTGAGGTAGGAGAATCACCTGAGCCTGGGAGTTCGAGGCTGCAGTGAGCCGTGATTGTGCCACTGCCCTTCAGCCTGAGCAATGGAGTGAGACAGTGCCTTAAAAAAAAGAAAAAAGAAAAGAATCCTAACTTAGCCTCAAAATAGCTGTCCAAACTTGAGCAAGTTATTTAGCATCGCTGAGACTTTTTTTTTTTTTTTTTTTTTTTTTTAAATGAGGTTGATGTAGTAACTGTGGTTGTATTCAGGACTAATATTACAATGAGCTAATGATTCTAACACAGGGTTTGGCATGCTGTTTCCTCTCCCTGTGTGGGATAATTGCTATTAATATGCAAAATAGTTGAAAAAAGGAGAGTCTGAAGTTAGGAATACTTATGAAGGAGTTTAAAGAAAACTTGAATTGTTGGGGACTCATTAACATTTATATAAAATCATTCAGAGTCCCAGAAAGAAAAAAAAAGCGTGACTCATGCTGTTATACCTTCTTCACAGAGAGGCTATTTATACACAAAGATTCTCTTAACCCAGATATCACATGAGTTAGGGCTGATGTTTGCCTTTGCCTGCTTCCAACCTACAACCATTACCTAATACACTGACCTGAACTGTGAACCCATTAATTAAAATGCCACTAAAATGTCATTACTGAATAATCTTTCTAGCTCTAAAATCTAAATAATTGGGAAAATATAAAAGAAATAATAAAAAAGAATTGATAAATATTAAGCCACAAGTGGAGAGTCTAGGGTTAAGGGGTTTTGTTGGTGTTTTCCCCTATAAAAATAATCCATATTACTAAGATGGTTCTGTGGGATCTGTTTTCCAAAAAGGTATCAAAGTTAAAAAATTTATAGAAGTAGCTTGACTGTATTTATGTTATCATCCTTGAAAAATGCTCAGTTCAAAAAATCATGAGCTTTTGGTGGCTTGCTTTTAAATCCAGTTTTATCCACTGATGATAGTTTCTTCTGTTTTAAAATAGATGAGAGTGTTTTGGTGATCATGGTTACACAGTATAAACATTGAGGCCACACGCTGTCACCTGCTGTCATTCAGGAGTTCATTTGTTCACAGTTCACCTACTTTGAAACATCTGATTGTCTCAATTACCAGCAAACAGTGATTTCCTGAACATGGATGTTCTTCTATTAACTTCTAAAGGAAGTAGTTTGCTAAGAAGCTCCACCGCATATATCAATCATAAGAAGCCAGATCGCTTTTCAAAGGCATCCCTGCAGTGAGAACTCATTCAAGTGTCAAAGCACGGTTCTAATTGTAAAGTTAATTTTTGACCCTGGTAGGCTTGAAACATCCAAGGTTTAAATTTGATTCCCCAGATCCTACTAAAATGTAGAAGTCTAGAATGTTTCATGAATTGTAGAGGGTGCCCTAGATGGGAGGTGATATATAACATGATAGGGGACCCTCAAACAAGTCAGAGGATAATCTGGAAAAAAAATCAATGATTCTTTCTGGGGTGGAGATTGAAGTACTGATTAGGCAGAAAGTGGCTGATGGTAAAAAGTAGAATTACCCTATCCCTCCACCCCAAAGATGACAAGAAAGATTTGTGTCCTCAGAGTAAATGAACAAAGGAGACAAACTACCCGTGGCAGAGAAAGGTAAAGTCATATCAACAGGTTGCAGCCTTGCTGTGGGTAATCTCTGGAGGTTTCTCATCTTAGCGACGTGAGAAATCATGATGCAGATGACCTAAGTCACACTTGCTTGAGGAAGGAGGGTATTCTGAGTAAGCTAGGAATAGAGAGGCACCTGCAAAAAGAAATAAGTTCCCACCAAGAGGCTGGCTAATATGGTTTGGCTCTATGTCCCCACCCAAATCTCATCACAAATTGTAATACCCCAACGTCAAAGGAGGAGCCTGGTGAGAGGTTATTAGATTACGGAAGTAGTTCCCCCACGATGTTCTTGTGAAACTGAGGGAGTTCTCACAAGATCTGATTTGTTTTAAAAATGGCCATTTCCCCCTGTACTCCCTCTCTCTCCTGCTCCCTTGTAAGATGTGCCTTGATTCCCCTTTGCCTTCCACCATGATTGTAAGCTTCCTGATGCCTCCCCAACCATATGGAACTGGGGGTCAGTTCTTTGGTTTATAAATTACCCAGTTAGCATCATTATAGCATGTGAAAATGGACTAATATAGAGAATTGGTACTGGCAGAGAGAGGCACTGCTATAAGGATAACCTGAAAATGTGGAAGCAACATTGGAACTGGACAACAGGCAGAGGTTTGAACAGTCTGGAGGGCTCAGAATAAGACAGGAAGATGGGCGAAAGTAGGGAACTTCCTAGAGAAGTGCATGGTTTTGACCAAAATGTCGATAGTGATATGGACAATGAAGTCCAGGCTGAGGTGGCCTCAGATGGAGATGAGGAATCTACTGGGAACTGGAGCAAAGGTCACTCTTGCTCGGCTTTAGCAAAGAGAATGATGACATTTTGCCCCTGCCCTAGAGATCTGTGGGACTTTGAACTTGAGAGAGTCTGGCAGAAGAAATTTCTAAGCAGCAAAGCATTCAAGAGGTGACCTAGCTTTTCTTGAAAGCATACAACTATATGTGCTCACAAAGAGATGTTTTGAATTTGGAACTTATGTTTAAAGGGGAGGAAGAGCATAAAAGTTTGGAAAATTCACAGCCTGAACATGTGATAGAAAACAAAAACTCACTGTCTGCACAGCAACTCAAGGTGGCTGAATACATTTCCATAAGTAAAGAGGAGCTGAATGTTAATCAACAAGACAATGGGGATAGTGTCTTCAGGGCATTTCAGAGATCTTCAAGGCAGCCCCTCCTATCACTGGCCAGAGGTCTAGGAGGGAAAAATGGTTTAATGGGCCAAGCCAGGGCCCTGATGCTCTGTGCACCCTTTGGACATGGAGCTTGGTGTTCCAGCCACTCCAGTTTCAGCCCTGGCTAAAAGGAGCCAAGGTACAGCTTAGCCCATGGCTTCAGTGGGTGCAAGCCCCAGGCCTTGGTGGCTTCTATGTGGTGTTGGGCCTTCAGGTATGCAGAAAACAAGAGTTGAGCTTTGGGAGCCTCTGCCTAGATTTCAGAGGGTATATGGAAATGTATAGATGTCCAGGCAGAAGTCTGCTTTGGGGTCAGAGTCCTCCTAGAGAGCCTCTACTAGGGCAATGCAAAAGGGAAATGTGGGGTTGGAGTCCCCACAAAGAGTCCCCACTGAGGCACTGCCTAGTGGAGATGCGAGAAGAGGGCCCTGCAGAAAGGTAGATCTACCGATAGCTAGCATGATGCACCTGGAAAAGCCATAGGCACTTAACACAAGCCTGTGAAAACAGCCATAGGGGCTGTACCCTGCAGAGTCACAGGCACACAGCTGCCCAAGGCTGTGGGAATCCACCCCCTGCATCAGTGTGTCCTTGATGTGAGACATGGAGTCAAAGGAGATTTTGGAGCTTTAAGATTTGATGACTGCCTGGCCAGGTTTAGGACATGCATAAGGCCTATGGCCCCCTTTTTTTTGGCCACTTTCTCCCATTTGAAATGGGAACATTTACCTAATGTCTGTACCCTCATTCTGTCTTGAAAGTAACTAACTTGTTTTTGTTTTTTTGTTTTTTTGTTTTTTTTATTTTACAGGCTCATAGGCAGAAGGCACTTGCCTTATTTCAGATGAGACTTTGGACTTGGACTTTTGGGATAATGCTGGAATGAGTTAAGAGTTTGAGGGACTCTTGGGAAGGCATGATTGGTTTTCAAATGTGAGGACATGAGATCTGGGAGGGACCAGAGTTAGAATGGCATGGTTTGGCTGTGTCTCCACCCAAATATCATCACAAATTGTATTCCTCTTGTGTCAAGGGAGGGACCTCGTAAAAGGTAAATGGATCATGGGGGCGGATCTCTCATGCTGTTCTCAAGATAGTAAGGGAGTTCTCACAAGATCCGATTGTTTTAAAAGTGGCAGTTTCCCCTGTGCTCCCTCTATCTCCTACTGCCATCTAAGACATGCCATGCCTCCCCTTTGCCTTCCATCATGATCGTAAGTTTCCTGATGCCTCCCCAGCCATGCAGAACTGTGAATCAATTAAACTTCTTTTGTTTATAAATTACCCAGTCTCAGGTAGTATCTTTACAGCTGGGTGAGAACAGACTAACACACTGGCCCTTAGTTCAAGGGCAAGAAGTAAGCTATGCCTGCCTCCACTTAAGCCTGTCTTCACTCAGGTCTGCCTCATGTCATAGAAAAGCATCTGTGCCCATGATCAGAAAGAAGACCCTCTGTTTCATATTTCTCAACAACTGCTCAGCCCATATGGCCACTTTCTGCCATCTTCTTTACCTCTTAGTACTACTTGTAGTATCCTAGCCAGCCAGGCTGCTTCATGCTTCTGCATCTTAAGTCACAGTAGTGTCCCCAGCTCTACCACTCCAGTGTATCTTTGCTTCCCATCTTCCCTGGGAAAATGTTGATTTACTTTTTAAGCCTCCTCTCAGGCATTATCTCCAGAAAGCCTTTACTGACATCACCCTAGCCCCACACACTGAAGCTGAACAAAATGCCCCTTCTCTGTGCATTCTTATCATGGCCACATTACTTTTGTTATGTGTAATTCCTTTAAACCATGGACTCTTTGAAGGCAGGCAGGCAGGCAGGGGCTGTGCAATATTATCTCATACATCTTTTCTCTGACATGTGAAAATGTAATTAAATTAAATGATCTGTTACCTGTACCTCCTTTAGTGGTACCTGTCTGGTGGCCAGAGAAGCATCTGTCTCACATACAAGTGGGATCTGAACTGTTTTAATTAACAGGATAGTCTCCAAAGGCAAATTTTGCGTAAACTTGAATCAAGGGGCTCCTGAGAAAAACAGATGATTTTCCTCAATTAGAGACTGAAATCTATGCAGATGGAGCCAGAAGATTAAAACTGTCATGGCACTGGAGCTATAAAACATGAAAAGAAATGGGAGTGAAATGATGGGTTCAAGAATCCAAATTAGAATGCAGGAAGTAAGTAATCATCCTAGAACAAAAAAGAAAAGAAAAAAAAAATTAAAACCTTGAAAACCAGGATGGAGAAGACCAAAATCGAATGTTCAGTGATTAGGAATATGAAAACCTAAATTGGCAAGTCCACATAGTCACTCAGTTTAAGTCAAGGCCCCTCAAGGATCCTTTAGGAAACATTCTAACAAGAGAATCACCTTACTTCCTACTGTTTTTGATATAAACCTAAATGGACTGAGCCCTAGGCTCAAGAATAAAACATATATATACACACACATTCATATATACTTACATACATTTCTTCAGGGAAAAAAAAAAGACTGAAAAACTTAACCCACCCTTAAAAAAGAGACTGGATTAAGTCAACCAGTCAACCAGTATGTTGGATAATAACTACCAGGAACCACAAATGTTGTTAGCACTGATACCAGTTGTAGACCAGAAACGGGATTTTACAACTACTGATGGCCCACAAAATGCACATCACTGATAAAGCTTGTGTTATTGCTTGCATGAAAACCGGGATATAATTCCTAGCTCCTTCTATAAGAGAAGGAATTATTAAGGTGACACATTCCCCATGCATAGTGAGGGTGTTTAAGAGTTCTAGGCAGCCTGAAAATACAACCTCCACTACTCAGATCTAGCTCATGCATTCCTCAAAGCTACCCAGTGAGGAAGGTATTACCCTCCAAAATTTACAGATGACAAAAGTGAGGCAAAATGGGACCATAACTTTCTCAAGATTATAGGGCTAGTAAATGGCCAATAAGATTGGAATCCAATTCTTTGTACTTCAAACTTCATAATTTTCCATGTAATGTGTGCCATCTCCCATGAGGACAACCTGGAGGCTGCCTGAAAAGTGATCATAGACAGGAGAAATCAGAGAGTCTCAGAAAAAGTCTTAGGAGAGCCAGAGAGCCAAGCCTTCACCTACCTCAAATACAGTTCTTACAGCATCATGTCAGTCCTCAGTTACCCAGCACTTTGTGGATGCCTGGTCACTGGGCATTCAGTAAGCCCTTTTCCCACTTCCTCCCACATTTCCTATGCATTTTTTCCTTTCCACAACTTGGGATAGACATTTAAAAATGCAGAAGGATGAAATGCTATTTTTTTCCCCTCTACAGCAGGGGAGTGGGAGGGCTGTGTGGATTAACATCCTCTGTCAATTTTTTCAAAATATAAAGCTTCCTTTATCTTCCTTGCCCAAGATTCTGAAGGCCCCTTTCTCCCTGCCTAATTAACCACGAATCAACATAATTTATTTACATACATATGTTGTCTGCCTGTTTTCTTGCTTGCCTTTTCATCAGTTTTCAGTTATGAAAACCTGCACTGACGGTTGGGCAATGTGATTTCTGGTCCTGTCTGTAACCTCCTCTGGGAGGTTACTTTCCTTCTCTGTCTCAGGCTCCTCAATAAGAAGAGCAGAGCGGGGCTGGGCGCAGTGGCTCACGCCTGTAATCCCAGCACTTTAGGAGGCTGAGGTAGGCGGATCACGAGGTCAGGAGTTTGACACCAGCCTGGCCAATGTGGCAAAACCCCATCTATACTAAAAAATACAAAAATTAACTGGGCGTGGTGGCGTGCACCTGTAGTCTCAGCTACTCGGGAGGCTGAGGCAGGAGAATCGCTGGAACCCGGGAGGCAGAAGTTGCAGTGAGCCCAGATCACACCACTACACTTCAGAGTGACAGAGCCAGACTTCATCTCAAAAAAAAAAAAAAAAAAAGTTGAGGGGCTGGGGAAGGGTTCTGACCTCTACTGACTCTTCTATCTTCACATTCTATCATTTCTTTCCTGTCCTGGGTAATTCACAGAGCCACTGAGAGGAACACATGAGATAATAGAGCTGAAAGAGTTATGAATAATATAGAGCATCTGAGGACTATAGCATTATTTAAACCTGCAGCTAGTCCATTTGTTTTTAAGGTCCCATAGCATCGTGTGCCCAGCCAAGAACGCGCTTGCCTCCAGCATTGTGTTGATGAAGATAAATAATTTGAAAGAAGAGAGTACAAGCAAGGGAGAGAGGGTACGTTTGGAAGAGCCTTGTGATTTGAACTCTTCTTTTATTCCAGTTTTCCAGAGATGATAACTGGGCTTTTGGCTCCAACAGGAGCATTCCATGTTGTTGAGAGATTCGCAATGAAATTTCAATGACAGGAGAAAAATTTGCTCATGTCTTTCTTTTCAAGCACCCCATTCCATGTCCGTCCCACACACTAGCACTGCGTAGAGAAGGATAGGAGCAAGCAGATAAGTCATTTTACCAACAGTGACAATGTAGGACCTCGTTTTAATTTAATCATCAGGGTAGACAGGATTTTTGCCTCGTAACAAGGCACCAGGCCCTTTTGCTGGTGCTGCTTTTACACCAGATTGAGCCCCATCATTCTTCATGCTGCATTACATCCACACCTTCATCGGGAGGAAACCCAATTTGCTTTGCATTGTTTGCACATCTTGCAGTGATATTAGGCAGTTATTTTCTGAGGCAAACTCCCAGTAAATATTTGGGAGTGATGGTGTCATGTCTCAATTATGGATTCCATTTGAGCAAGGCTGACATTTCTGAAACTCAGAAAAACTACTAAACCTTTTCTAAGGAAACAAATTATTTTAAACAATAAATATTCCTGTATTAAAGCATTTACACCCCCAAATGTAGTTAAGTATTTCTTTTCTTGCTCACCCTATTAAAAAGGCATAAAGCAGGACTTGTGGTTCTCTGAAAAATTCATATATGCTGGGATAGTTTTGAACAAAATTTGTGAATTAAGAAGAGATGGACTGTTTTCACCAGGGGTGACTTTCTTTTCCTTGCTTTTCTGGATCCTCCTACTCCCATCTTCCTCTTCCAGTACTTTGCAGGAACAAGCCTCAGGCTGTGAACAGATCCAACTATATTGTGAATAGAAGAGTCTCTCATTCATGCACATTTGAAGAGAAGACCCTCAAAGAAAGGCAAGTGCTTAGATCAAAGGAGTCAATACCTAAGGTGTGTTTTCAGGAGTCACATGGCAGAAAACTTTTGTAGGCTAATGGGATGTCTCAGTGATACCAGTGGGCAGGTATCACTACCTGGGTATCACTTGGAGGTCCCCAAACACTAGTGGGACCTCAACCCCAGCTGCTGTCCAGGCTCTTGAGACCACTGCAAGAATGTATTCAAGGACCAATGGAAATACAATGAAAGTATAGAGATTTATTGCAAAGGGAAAAGTACATACTCAATAAAGGGAGTGTGGGCATACTCAAGAGACAGTCACGCCCAAGGGCCTTTGGAGCTGCTACCTTTATGGGTTTCTTTTACCAAGGGGTAGAATATTCAAGAAAATTCCTTGAAGAAGGTGGAGGTTTCCTGGAACTGTGGTGCCACCCATTTTTACACCAAATATGGATGTTCCTGGAACTGTCATGGTACTGGTGTGTGTGTGATTTAGTATGTTAATGAACATATAATGAGATCCCAGGTGAAACCTAGGTCAAATCCAGTGCCATATTAGGTTCAGTCAGTCTTACCCAGCTAGGTCCACACCTCAATGCAGCCTCGAACTCCCAAACTTAAGTCATCCTCCCACCTCAGCATCCTGAGTATCTGGGACTACAGGTACATGCCCACTACACCCGGTTAAGTTTTGTATTTTTGGTAGAGATGGGGTTTTGCATTGTTGTCCCGGCTAGTCTCAAATTTCTGAGCTCCAATGAACTGCCTGCCTCAGTTTCCCAGTGCTGGGATTACAGGCATAAACCACTGCACCCAGTTGGAATTCTCCATTCTCCTGCAAACACCTTGTATTATTACTGTTCCACCAGTGCCTTTAACATTTTTCTTGATCAGCAGCCATTTTCCTTTTAATCAGGATCCCCATGTCACATCCAATCGTAACAAGAATTGGACAAAATTTGGGGGCTCTTGGTTTTGGGGGACCTGTGATTTAACTAGAGGCACAATAGCAGCAAAGATCTCTGGGCCTTGCACTGTGCCACATGCATCACATATTTTTCCTCCTTAGACTCCACAGCAATCAGGTAAAGTAGAAATTGTGCTTTTTCTCCCATTATTATCTTGGATTAAGTTACCTGCCCAAGGTTATCCAGTTAGTAAGAGGAAAAAAAGTTTAAATTCAGATTGAGATGCCAAAATGTTTTTTCTTCTCCACTATACTGCAGGCCCCCCTATGCACAGCATCTTGTCAGTGCTACACAATTTGCCATTAATTGCCCCCTTTATTGCTTCATGATGTTAGACTTCCCTCTCAAGAAATTTTCAAACTCCTTTGAAGACAAGGACACGTTTTTCTCTCTTTCCTCTCAATGTACGGTAGATGCTGATATGGCAAAAGAACATTCATGACTAAGCATGGAGAGGAATGTAATAGGAATGTCATTACTATGGATTGTGTTGGGAAGGAATAAATAATGCAGGAGCCAAGTAAAGGAAGCTTAAGAAAACAACCATCAAATGTGAGGTTTAATAGAGTTATGAAGGACAGAAAATACATGTATTGGTGAGAAAAAAGGAGGACCTTAGGGGCACAGAATGGCCCCCAGAACCGCAAAGGAGGAGGAGGAGGTGTCTGCAGGGGTTCCCATGGTCATGAGCATCACAGAGACATAGCATTGTCAGGGCTGATGGGGTCTGGTTGAGTTTGATGCCAGCACTAAAGAAAATGAGTCACATGATAATTACAGTAAAACATCACAATGTCTTTATTTGAGTAGATCACAATAATTTGTCCAAAACAGGATGTTTCTTGGCAAATTTTTCTATCAACTGGTTTGAAGGAACTCAGAGAACATCTGCTAACTAGGCATGATGAGTTCTTATACCTTACAGAATGTCACCATGAAGAACAAATGGCATCAGCTGCCACCAGGCCGTAGCATGCTACTTTACAAAATGATGTGTTGTTATTAAGTGGCAAGGGATATGGATTTCTCAGTATGTTTTTTTTTTTTTTTTCTTTCTTTTTTTTTTTGAGACGGAGTCTCGCTCTGTCGCCCAAGCTGGAGTGCAGTGGCGCGATCCTGGCTCACTGCAAGCTCCGCCTCCTGGGTTCACGCCATTCTCCTGCCTCAGCCTCCCGAGTAGCTGGAACTACAGGCGCCCGCCACCGCGCCCGGCTCATTTCTTTTGTATTTTTTTAGTAGAGACGGGGTTTCACCATGGTCTCGATCTCCTGACCTTGTGATCCACCCGCCTCGGCCTCCCAAAGTGCTGGGATTACAGGCGTGAGCCACCGCGCCCGGCCCTCAGTATGTTTCTTACTTGCTCAATTGCTTTGGTTACAACAACAACAACGCGTATGTTAAATACGCAGAGTAGATACAGAAGGTTTATCTTTGGGTTCTCAGTAATGTGGGACTTGCTCATTGCCCTGGCAAATGACCAAATCCCCTGAGACCCACCTTGATTCTGTTCTAGCTTTTTCCTTTTCTTTCTTTTTCTTGCCGAAACACTTAAAATGTGAGAAATCGCCTCATTTGGAGTTGAGATGGCCATGTGCTTGAAGGGTGTGGTCTGGAAATCAGACAAACTGAGCTGGGTCCCAGCTTTACAACTGATCACCAAGTCACCCTGCAGGTCATTCCATCAATCTGGTCTTCAGTTTCTCCCTCTGTGAAGGGAGAGGGTTGCCCTAAATCATTTCTAAGATGTTTTTGGTCACTAGAATTAAATTATTTTCTTGAGTTTTAAAGAACAGTTTTTAAAAATTCAAGGTACATTTATTTAGTGCCTAACATGTGTCAGGCATTGTTCTAAACCCTAGGAATACTTTGATTTAAAACAAAGACCCTTCCCTCCAGGAGCTTAACTTCTAATGGATGGAGAAAGACAGTACAAAAGAAAATAAGTAAATACATATCAAGTTAGATTGTAGAAAGTACTGTGAAGATAAATTAAGCAGAATAAAAGGAATCTGGTATGGAATTCTGGAAGTAGCGATGGGATAGGAAGCAGAATCCTTCTTTATTTGGGGTAGTCAGTAAAGTCCTTGCTGGTAAAGTCATTTCACCTCAGAGAGGAGAACAAGATAGGAGGTATATTACACAGATATCTAGGCGGAGTACTCTAGGTAGAAAGAATAAGTACAAAGTCTCTGAGGCAGAAGTGGGCTTGAAATGTACTAGCAATCTGCCCCCACATGCCTTGGAATGGACAGCATCCAGAGGCTAATCTGGAAGCTGCCATATTCCTTGACTTGCCTTCTGCTCCTGCTATTGGGTCAATACAGACAGGAACCTGTTGTGGTAGCATTGTGATATTCTGGGAAAATGCCTGCCTTCGAGTATAAAGAAAGTCCACAGTCACCCCTCTGAAACTGATGCACTAAAGAAGAGAAATGTTTCAAGAGTTCATATGAGTTCCAAGTTTCCTTTGAGCAAGGTGACTTTCTTCTTTAAAAATAGTAAACATTTTGAAATTTTTTCCCCCTGAAAAAGGCAAAATTGAAATAGGCAGTTACATTTGGGAAGAAGCTAAAAGCAAAGTGTGCTCTGTGAAGGTGGGAGCAAGTGGTCTTCTGCCGAAGTGTCTGCCATGAAGACAGCATTTGTAATGACAGCCGTGAAATCACCTTGTAGACACTTAATAGCTTAATAAGAGTTTTAATGGGTCTATTCGAAAATGAGAAACCCCACTGTATAAAATGGGACCATAAAATGTTATGCTGCTGTGCTGTGGCCTCAAACAAATTGCAAATAGATCTCATGCAGCATCCTATAATATCAACTGCTGAGTTTAGGTGGCTATAGGATTTTGGCTATACTTGTCTCCAAAAATACTTAGGAAAGACTTCAGATGCCTTCAGAGAAGTCCTACAGAGACTGGTGGCTGACCCTGTGGGGAATCCTGAAAAATTTACGTTCATGTTTACTGCTCCACTAATTACCTCAGCTTACACTGATAGCCCTCTTCTCTGAATTTCTATATTTTTATATCATTACTAAATTTATTTACCAATCTCTGCTATTAGAAAGAATATACAAAGAATAACACTTTATCTTTCCCCTTCAGGTTCTTACCTCGTTCCAGAGCCTATAACACCTACCCAAGGGAAAAGGATGTTAAGTATCATGAGACTTACAAACCAAATGCCATAGGAATTTAGAAATAGGAGGTAGAATTGCTGTTGTAAATAATCAAGAAAGACTTCCTGGAGGTGGCAATAGTTTGACAAGCCTTGAGGTGAGGACTCTTTAGAAAAAATGAGTAATGCTACAGAGGGAAGTTGGTGGCATGTTGGCAGAACCATGAGTAGACTAAAATAGGTAGACTGAGCAAACTTGAGTACAAAGGTAGTGAAGGCTAGAAAGCATGGTGAGAATCAGGTAATGTATACCCTTTGTGAACCCTGAATATCTGAGACAGTCTCAGCTAATTTAGAGTTTATTTTGCCAAGGTTGAGGATGCACACCCATGACACAGCCTCGGGCAGTCCTGATGACATGTGCCCAAGGTGGTCGGGAGTCAGCTTGGTTTATACATTTTAGGGAGAAACGAGACAACAATCAATACATGTAAGAAGTACACTAGTTCCATCCAGAAAGATGGGAACAACTCAAAGCAAGAAGGGGACGTCCAGGTCACAGGTATGTGAGAGACAAATGGTTGCCTTCTTTTGAGTTTCTGCTAAACTTTTCCAAAGGAGGCAATCAGAGATGCATCTATTGCAGTGAGCAGAGGGATGACTTTGAAAAGAATGGGAGGCAAGTTTGCCCTGAGCAGTTCCCAGCTTGACTTTTCCCTTTAGCTTAGTAATTTTGGGGCCCCCACATTTTCCCTTCACACCTTGAATCAAAAGTATTAAAAATTTGGATTTAAACTCTGGGAAAATGGGTAGCCTTTGAAGGCTTTTGAACAGAAGTTACATAAAGACTAAAATTGTAGCAATATATATTTTTAAGTAAAAGAAAACTGCAAATGATGTCCACAGACTTAAGAAAATACAACACCTAAACCAGAGTGGTAGCAATGGGAATGTCAGGCAGAGATGCCAAAAACAACTCCGACCTACCTGTACCAGCCATTCTAGCAAAATGTTAAACTGTTTGCCAAATGTTTTGTGCAAAATAACTCTGGGAGAGAGACTATTCCCCGCAACCCCATGTAGCACAGGATTGGTCACAAAACAGATCTCTATAAATATCTCTTGACTGGCTAACATGAAAAGCACCCATCTCCTGCTTAGCCTCTTCAATAGGCAATAAAGAAGGGTATTCCTTGGGTCCATTCCAGTCAAAGAATGGGCTACAGTCAGAGTCATGGTGACACATCAAAGATCACTGCTAGAAAATTTCCTCTGTGAAGACTAAAATATTGGCACATTCAGACTAAAAATGTACTTCAACAGCTATTATCCTGCTTCCTTTGCGGTGAGGAGGAAGAATGCCAGGATTCTTTGTAGCACTGGAGTGTTGAAACTGCCATTGCAAAATTATAACTGAGAAAATTATGACACCGAAAGATCTGACCTAACTAACTCTATCTTGCTTCTCACCTCCAAGCTGTCCTTGCACATTCCTGGGTGTAGGCCCAACTAACTTTGGGCCTTTGTAGTACTAACAAATTAGCCACAACAGTAGAAATTATGGTTTAGGAGTTATGCAGCTGGAGGTTATGAGATTATGACCTTCCCCAAATTGCTCCTGAGGATAATATCACTATTATAAAACCTAAAATCAGTGCTTGAGATATTTTGCAGACACTGCATTTGATGGATCAGTTGGCACCACACAGGTCAATAAACTGGCTCATCTGGTCTTATGCCCTGACTCAGGTTAATTGACTCAGTGCAGGAGGACAGCTTTAATGCCCTATGATTTTATATCCCACTAGACCAATCAGTACTCTCGACTCATCGGTCCCTATCTACCAAATTATCCTGAAAATCCCCAATCCTCGAGTTTTCAAGGAGACTGATTTGAGTAATAATATAACTCTGATCTCCCATAAAGCCAGCTCTGCATGAGTGAAACTCTTTCTCTATTGCAATTTCCCTGTCTTGATAAATCAGCTCTGTCTAGGCAGTGGGCAAGGTAAACCCATTGGGTGGTTACAGTCTCCTAAATTAAATTTTAGAGCAAGTAATGGTGCCCTGCTTTTGACTGTGATCACATAATGCCAGTTTTCAGATAAGAAGTGGAAACATTTATGGAAATGTTTGGCGGGTGGGCATCAGTATTTTTAGTCTACTCTTACATTCCACAAAGAGGAGCGTATGGTCCTATGAAGAACTCTCACAGCATTGGTGCTTTGAAAAACTCCAGAGGGAAAATGTGAGCCCATTCACAGGACACCCAAGAAACCTGAGTAAATTGGAATGGGTTCTATAGCCCCACCTCATGCGCCATGCCATATTTGATGATTGCACGTATACAGTCATGTAAGGGGTCTGCAAACCAAAAGTATCCAAGACAGGTCTCAATGAATTTAGTTCACTTTGCCGAAGTTGAGGACATGCCCCTGTCACAGTCACAGAAGGTCCTGAGTTCATGTGCCCAAGGTGTTCAAGTGATAGCTTGGTTTTATATATTTTAGGGAGAAATATGGCATCAATCAGTATATGTAATATGTACATCGGTTCCACCCAGTAAAAAGGAACAACTTGAAGGCAGGCAAGGAGTCAGTGGGAGGGCTCCAGGTCATAGGTAGAGGCAAAAGTTTTCTGGGAGGCTGAGGCACAAGAATAGCTTTAACCCAGAGGGGTGAAGGTTGCAGTAAGCTGAGATCATTCCACTAAACTCCAGCCTGCTTGACAGAGCAAGATTCTGTCTCAAAAAAAAAAAATCTGATTAACAATTGGTTGAAAGAGTTTATATAAAGACCTCGAATTTATAGAAAGGAGTGCCTGCGTTAAGATAAGGGGTTGTAGAGACCAAGGTTTTTATTATGTGGATGAAGCCTCCAGGTAACAAGCTTCAAAGAGAATGGATAATCTTTAAGGTCTGTTTTAACGTTAATGCTGGTGAGTTGTTTCTGAATTCAAAAGGTGCAGGGCATAATGAGGCATGTCTGACCACCCATTCCCATCATGGCCTGAACTTTTGTTTCAGGTTAACTTTGGAATGCCATCAGCTGAGAAAAGGAGTCCATTCAGTTGGTTGGGGTGGTGGCCCTAGAATTTCATTTCTGGTTTATACCTTTGTACTTCTGACAAACTATACAATTGATTCCCCATGAACAGTATTGAATGAAGAACAATTTTATCTCTTAATGTTTAAAAACAGTGCTTTCGGCTGCATTGGTAAATGCAATTTTTCCCTTGGTTTTCATGAGAATATGCAACAATGACAGGACACAGTGATTCCCTTTTGGAGCTTCACAGCTCTCCTGAAGTAGAATTTATGAACCCATTTTTACCGAATCTTCTAACAAGACAAAACAAAAAGATTGTTTAAGGTCTCGGGAAGCATTACTGTGGAAGACTATGCTACATTGATAGAAATTTTAAAGATTTTAAAGACAAACTCCAGTGTTGAAAAGTATGTGAGAAATCAGTGACATTTTAAAGGGATACAGTTTTTTTTTTAGGAGGAAATTTAGTATTATTTATCAAAATTACTCACAGACATATTCTTTGACCCTGAACTTCTGCTTCTAGAAATCTGTCCTATAAAAATAATTATACATGTACACAAAGACAAATATTAAGAATGTCTATTATGCCATCGTTTGCCATATAAGAAAAATGATGGCAAGTACAATGGTGTAGGTCATATTTCATCTACACTATAAAATATTATACAGGTATTTTTTAAACAGGGATAAGCCTTTTACTTTTTTATTGTATGTATCTCTCTATAGCTTGAAACATTTTACAATGAATATCTACTTATATATTAATTTAATTGTTCATTTTTTTGTTTTGTTTTGAGACAGGGTCTCATTCTGTCACCCAGGCTGGAGTGCAGTGGTGCAATCACAGCTCACTGCAACCTCTGCCTCCCAGGCTCAAGCTATCCTCCCTCTTCAGCCTCTCGAGTAACTGGAACTACATTCACGCAGCACCATGCCTGGCTAATGGGGTTTCTCCATGTTGTCCAGGCTGGTCTTTTACTCCTGGGCTCAAGTGATCTGTCTGCCTTGGCCTCTCAAAGTTCTGGGATTACAGGCATGAGCTACCATGCCCAGGTAAATTTTAAAATATTTTAATCTGACAAAGAAACTGGGCTAGAGTCCAAATTCTGAATTCATTTCTACTGTTCATTTCATGGTGGAATAAACTGTAAAGGGCTTGTTTAGATCCACATGTCAAACAATTTAGTTCTCCTAGGATCTGCAGGGCACGTAAGTTTTCTTGGGCAGATGTGTTATAAACTTGAACATAGGAGTGTGTTTATAAGAGTCATTCCCTTACGAGGTCTGGCAGTGCTTTTTTGAGCTTGATGTTATCTGGCCGACAACAAATAGATTAGGTATTGAGAGATAACTCATGGGGGACAATACTGCTTTTTTATTGGTCTAATAGTTACTCTAATGTCTCCATTCACCTGCCACCTCTTCTAAGAAGTCTAATTTGTAATTCATACATTTATTCATTAAAATATTTGTTGTTTTGTTTGTGTCAAGCATAAGATACATAAGATACTGAACTTTTTTTTAAGGAAGATAAAAGAGTACACTGGTACATAAGCAGATATTGAAAAAAGACAGGAATAGGGGTCCACATGGTTCCTTTCCTGGCCTTTATGTTATGTCCCCAAACTGATTTTGATTACGTATTGACAATACATACCTGAAAGAGTGTAGAGGAGATCTGATAGGATACATAGTTGGACTGAGAATCAGAAGTTGGGGATACTAGTCAATTTCAAATTCTGAGGACTTAGACCAGCTATTCAATTTCTCTGAAACTCAATTTGCTTATTTTTGCCTCTCACACTGATTTTTCAGAGAAAACAGTCAACATAACACACACATAAGTAATGCATGTAAACTACAAAAGAGCATATCAAAATATAAATTATTTTGGGCCTGCATGGTGGCTCACACCTGTAATCCCAGCAATTTGGGAGGCCGAGGTGAGTGGATCGCTTTAAGCTCGGGAGCTTGAGACTAGCCTGGAAAACAAGGCAAAACCCCGACTCTACATAAATACAAAAAATTAGCCGGGTGTGGTGGCACATATCTGTGATCCCAGCTACTCAAGAGGCTAAGTTGGGAGGATCACTTCAGCCCAGGAGAGCAGAGGTTGCAGTGAGCCAAGATCACATCACTGCACTCCAGCCTGGATGAGACAGTGACACTCTGTCTCAAAAAATAAACAAACAAACAAATAAATTATTTTTATGCATTTTTACAACAGTTTGGAGACTTTGTAGAAAAATCCTCAAATTGTGTAGACTTCCACTTTTTCAATCATTGCATATTTTAAGGACACCATTGTTGGGTGAAGTATGCAGTAGAAATAACACTTTTGAGTATGGAGTAATGTGTGTAAATTGTTAGGTGGAAAATAACTTGTATTAACAGAATCTGTTTATTATATATGAGTATGGGTGTGTATGTGTCTGAAATAAAGGTTGGCTCTATAAGCTAACAAGATAATGACATAGGAAGGTGTTGAATAAGATATTAAGCTAAGACGAAAAAACAAAATTGTCTATGAGATCAAATATATAAACCACCTGTCAAATCGAAGGACACAGAGTACCAATAAGGAGGGAGAAGCTGCATTGATAGAGGAAAGAAATACCTTTGGTCAGGGTTTGACAACTGGGAGTTATCATCCAAGTTCCTGGTTATCTCTTTTACAGCATTCAACACTCAGCTAAAGGGGTAAAATTTTCCAGTAGCCTCCTACACAGGACTCCACAAGAGACAGCTTCTCCCCTTGAGAGTCAGGACCAAAGAACCTGCTCAGATATGCCTGTTACATCATCAAAAAACAGAGATTCCACAAGGAAGACTTCATCTTTCAATTCAAGAATTAGAATAACATGTGACCTGCCACTACCTCCTTCCCTAACCTCTGTTGCTCTTTTCTAGGTAAAGGAGCAGAAATCCATATTTTCCTTTTTTCTGTTGTTTGTTGTTGTTGTTGTCTGTTTGTTTTGTTTTGTCCTGGAGACAAGGTCTCTCTGTCGCCCAGGCTGGCATGTAGTGGTGCGATCATAGCTCACTGTCATCTCAAGCTCCTGAACTCAAGCAATTATCCCACCAAAGTAGCTAGGACTGCAGGTGCATGTCACCACACCAGGCTAATTTTTTTGTTTGTAGAGGAAGGGTGTTGCTCTGTTGCCCAAGCTGTGGGTGTTGAGGTATCATCATAGCTCACTGTCATCTTGAACTCCTGAGCTCAAGCAATTCTCCTGCCTCAGCTGCCTGAATAGCTGGGATTTACAGGCATGTCCCACCATTGTAGCTTTTTTCTTTTTTTTAAGAGAGAAGGGGTCTTGCTCTGTTGCTTAGGCTGGTCTTCAACTCCTGGCATCAAGAAGTCATCTCTCCTCGTCCTTCCAGAGTGCTGGAATTACAGGCATGAGCCACCATGTCGTGCCAGAAATAAACATTTTCTAAAGAAGTGTCCATCTGCCTTGTGCTTTTGGTATTTAGGTACTCTCAAGGAAAAACTGTCTATACTAAGAAAGCTGTAAATGAAAATATAAATAAAATAAAAACTTAACTAGTGTTACTGCCCAATGGGTTCACCTTGCCCTCTGTCTAGACAGAGCCAAGTTATTAAGACAGGAGAATTGCAATAGAGAAACAATAATTCACACTGTGTGGGAGACCCAAGTTTTATTACTACTCAAGTCAGTCTTGTGAGCATTGGGGAGTCAGCAATTTTAAGGATAATTTGGTGGGTGGGGGGAGGTCAGTGAGTCGGGAGTGCTGATTGGTTGGGTCAGAGATGAAATCATATGGAGTCAAAGCTGTCCTCTTGTAATGAGTCAGTTCCTGGGTGGGGTCACAATTAGATGAGCCAGTTTATCAATCTGAGTGGTGCCAGCTGATCCATCAAGTGCAGGGCCTGCAAAATATCTCAAGCACTGATCTTAGGTTTTACAATAGTGATGTTATCCCCAGGAGAAATTTGGGGAAGGTCAGAATCTCATAGTCTCCAGCTGCATGATTCCTAAACCATAATTGCTAATCCTGTTGCTAATTTGTTAGTCTTCCAAAGGCTGTCGAGTCCCCAGGCAAGAAGGGGTTTTGTTTTGGGAAACGGCTGTTATTGTCTGTTTTAAACTATGAACTATAAACTAAGTTTCTCCCAAAGTTAGTTCAGCCAACACTGGGGAATGAACAAGGACAGCTTGGAGGTTAGAAGCAGGATGGAGTTGGTTAGGTCAGATTTCTTTCACTGTCTCTGTTGTAAATTTTGCAATGGCAGTTTCACTTGTGCTTTGAAATCCTAACACAAATGTTTTCAAAAGTGATGAGTGGTACATCTTCTTTGTTTTGCTTTGGCAAAGGTGTATTCAAGGGTCAAAGAAAGTTCCTTAAGTGACATCATATTCATGGTGCCCCCCCTGCCCCATCAGTACCTTGGAGAATTCTCCTTCTCCCGCTGTTCTAGAGGAGAGACCTCCCCAGAACACCATGTTCTCTCTCTTCCAAACTTGGAGTCATTCTTGATTATACTTTGGTATGCCCCAGTTCCCTGAGACTTATACATATTAAGCACAAATGCATGACAGAAGTTTGATTTTATCTACCTTTTTATGGTTTGTCTTATTTTGCTTATTTTGTAGTGTTCTTCTTATTTTTAAGACATTTTAAGAATAGAAATCTGTGAGAAACAATGATTTTACTGTAACTTTCTTCTGATAAGCCAGAAGTGCACCACAACCCTCTGAGTTTCACGTCAGGCTTAGTAAAGATCAGAAGCCTCTGTCCAGGAACTGTCTCTCTTCTCAGAGGAATAGGAGATGACAGCAGATTTCCAGCTACCTTACCATGCAGTACCTCAGAGGCGAGAAACAAGGTGCTGGATTTGGTGGTTGGGAAAGATGAAGAGGCATGTGCTTCAAGACTTAGATGGAGGTACTCAGCTGCTGTCACTTTTTCTTAATGAGAGGATTCTTGGCAGCCTGAAGTAACAGCCATCTTGGAAGAAACAGCATTACACCGGAGTGATTGTTTTCTCTTCACATAGCAAGGCAATTGAGTGATGTCTGATTTTTTAAATCTAGGAGATGCCACTGACTTAAGGCTGAAGTGCTCATAAAGTGATGTTGCCTGCAAAAGTGATAAGGCGGATTGAAGAAGTGGGAGAATTTCCCTCAGTCTCTATCATTATATGTGCCATTCTAATAAGCTACCATGCACCAAAGGCAAGCAAGTTATGAAGCCTAGGCTGGAGTTGACTAAATAGAAAGGGTAAATCGGGATGGATCCCAAAGTGCAATAAAACTAAATGTAAGTATCATAGGCTCAGCAATTAAAAGACGCAAAGCATGACTGCCAGAATCTTTTCGATTCCAATATGGACATTACACATTGTTGACTCTTCAAGTGGGTCCAATCACCTAGAACACCCAATTCCGGAGTTTCAGGAGAGGAAGGCCCCTTGCTCAAAAGTCAGCTTCCTCCTGGTTCACATATGCCTGACTTCACTTTGTCAAGGTAGCCAAGCCATTTCTTTATGAATTAAAGACAAGGCTGAAATGGCAACTGAGCATCACTATACTAAAGTATAAACAGGACTGACCCCGAATTTGAAAGAGAGGACATGGTATTCTGGGGAGGGTGTCTTCTCTTCTAGATGAGCAGGAGAAAGAGAATTCTCCAAGGTCCTGATGGGGCAGGGGGCAGAAGAATGTGACAAAACTGAAATGGCAATTGACCATAAACAAAAGTATCCTCCAAAGTACATGATTGGTGTCACCTTTTGCTGAGGGATGGATTTTTTAAAAAAAGGAGTGAGAGAATCATGTAGGCACTGCATATCTGAACCGGTGAAGGAAGGATTCTGGCATACCCAAAATAAATCCCACCTAATCACTGAATTCAATCATCTATATTTGGTTGATAATTTTTGTGTCTAACATCATGAGAGATGTTGATCTCTTTTATTTACATGTAGTTTTCTTTTTTACATTAATTTTAGCCTCAAAAAATGAATTATTTCCTCTTCTATTTTTATGGAAAATTTACATTACATGCTGCATTAAATTTTTGATAAAATTTACCAATAAAACCACATGGATCTGAGATATTTTCAGAGGGAGGTTGTTGATTAAGTATAAATTTAATTCCTCTAATTGTCATAGGGATATGGAAATTATCTATTTTATATTGAGTGAGTTGAAGTAGTTTGTGTATCTTGAGGAAATGATAGATTTCATCTAAGTTGTCAAATATATGTTTGTAGAGATGGTCATACCAATCTCTAAGAATTATCCTTTTGATGTACTCAGGGTTTGTAGTAATATCCTCTATTTCATTTTGATATTGGTAATTTTTGTCTTTTTTTTTTTTTGCCTGTCTTGCTAGAGATTCGTTGATTTATTCAGACTTTAAAAAATCCAGCTGTTTGTTTTACTAATTTTCTGTATTGTTTTTATTGATTCCTGCTCTTATCTTTATTTTTTTCCTTCTCCTTACATTAGATTTATTTTGTTTATCTTGTTTTAGGTACTTGTAGTGGGTGCTTAAATTAGTGATCTGAGTTTTTTTCCCTCTTCTCTAATGTAAACATTTAAGGTCCAAAATATTTTTCTCCGTACTGCTTTAGCTGTATCTTACACATTTTGATAATTCATTTTTATTCAGTTCAATATCCTTTTGTTATTCACCTGGAGACTTCCTCCTTGATCCATGAACTATTTACAAATAAATTATGTATTTCCAAAGGGTTTGGAGATTTATCTGTTATCTTTCTGTACTGATCTTTAGTTTGATTCCATTGTGATCAGATAATGCATTGTATGATTTCAATGCTTCTAAATGTGTTAGGTATGCTTTATGGTCCAGCATGTGATCTACCTTGGTATATATTCTTTGAGCACTTGAAACAATATTTATCTGCTTTTTGGAGATGGAGTGTTATGCTGAGATTTTGCTGTTTGATGGTGCTGTTGAGGTTTTTTTTATATATTTGCTGATTTCCTATCTAGTAGTTCTATCAATTCTTGATAGAAGAGTGTTGAAATGCAACTACTAAAATTGTGGATGTGCCTATTTCTTCTTTTTGTTTTTATTTCACATACTTTGAGGCTCTGTTTTTTGGAGTATAGACATTTAGGACTGCTATGTCTTCTTAGTAAATTCTACTCTATTTTAATTCATGCTTATATGATGTATTTTTTCCCGTCTTTGTACTTTCAACCTCCCTGCATTCTGTATCTGAAGTGAATTTTTTGTAGACAACATGTAGTTGAATCATATTTGTTTAATCTGTATGTCTGTCTTTTCATTAATGCCCCTTATACTATTTACATTTAGTGTTATTATTGATATGCTACAGTTTTAGTGTGCCTTTTTGTTTTGTGTTTTCTCTTTGTTCTGAGTTTTTGTTTCCTTTTACTGTCTTCCTGTGGGTTACAAAATATTTTTCAAATTTTTTTTTATGTATTAATAGTGTTTTGAGTGTGTTTTGGTAGATGACTTTTTTAGTGGTTGTGCTATGTATTACGTTATACATACATAACTTATCAGTCTATTGATGTCATCATCCCTGTTTGAGTGAAGAACAGAAATCTTATTCCCTTTATATCTCTTCCCCCTCATTTTTCATAAAAGTTCTTCTATATACATTTAGAAGCACAGATATTGTTATAATTTTGCTTTAACTGTCAAACATTGTATAGCAAACTGAAGAGAAGAAGAAAAATCTATTGTATTTAGTCATTTGTTTAATTGTTTTTTTCTTCTTTATTGATGTTCCAGAAACTTATTCTTTTATCATTTGCTTTGGGTTTAAAGAACTTCCTTCAGTCATGTTTTTTTAAGGTAGGTATGCTGGTAAAAAAAAATCTCTTAGTAATCCTTTATCTGAGAATATTTTGATGTTTTGATTTTTCCATCTTCCTTGAAGGATATGTCTTATTGAGCATAAATTCTGGGTTGCAAGCCATTTTTTCCTCAGCATTTGAAAAATATTGTGCCTCTTTATTTCTGGCCTCTACAATTTCTGATGATAAATACAATGTTATCCACATTGCTTTTCCCCCATAGATAAGCTGTTGTTTATCACTTTTTTAAAAACCTTTCCTTTGATTTTAGTTTTTAGAAGGTTGATTATAAATTTTCCTGGTTGGATTTCATTGGGTATATTCTGTTTAATGTTCACTCAGCTTCTTCAATCTATGCATTTATATATTTTGCCAAATTTGAGTTTTCAGCCATTAGGTTTTTGAGTACTTTTTGTCTCTGTCCTCTTTTCCTCCTTTTGGGACTTAACTGACAGAAATGTTATGTCTCTTGCTATTTTCCCACAGGTTTCTGAGGCTTTGTTCTTTTCATAAATTTAGTCTATTTACCCTTTGATGTTCAGATTATGTAATTTCTATTGTTCTGTCTTCACATTCTCTACTCTTCCTCCCTTCATTCTGCTGTAAAGTTTATCTACTAGGCTTTTTATTTTGGTTATTTTCCAGTTCTATTTTTTTTATTTGGTTCTTCTTTTTATTTTCCGTTTCTTGTTGAGACTTCATATATCTTTTCGGGGTTATTTTTTGTTCTGTGTTTGTTTGTAATTGCTGTTGAGGCATTTTTAGTATGGCTGCTTTACTTTTTTCCCTCAGATAATCCTTACAGTTCTGCCATCTCAGTGTTGACATCTATTGATTATCTTGTTTTATTTAGTGTGACTCCTTTATGGGTCTTAGTAAGATGAGTGATTTTCAATCAAAACCTTGACATTTTAGATATTATGTTATGAGGTTGTAGATCTTATTTAATTTTTTTTTTTATTCAACTGCCTTGTCCTGACAATACTTTGTCAGGGGAAGGGAACAAGGTATCAGCTCCTTACTCTCAACACTGCCAGGTAGGGGCAGAAGTGCAGGTTTCCACTCAACCTCTGTTGACACCTAAATGGGGAGAAGCTCCTCAATACCACTAGGTAGAATGATAATTCTAGCTCTCTGCTATACCTTTACAGATATCTTTTTGGCTAGGAGGAGTGGAAGTGCTTCATTTGTAGTCACCATTCTGCCTTTGCTAAAACCAGAGGGCAGAGGGGAAGGTAGCCCCATTATTACTGGGGCATGGTAAAAGTTTTGACTCTCCATTAGGCTTTATCTAATGCTATCTCAGCAAGATGGGGGAGAGTTTTCTTGTTGTTTTCCTGGTTCTTTAGCTAGAGAGAGTAGACTTTTATCCCTCAATGGGTGCACACCCATTGGGATATATAAAAGTTTTCTTCTGCAGAAAACCCAGAGAACTCACTACTTTATAAATCTGTGGCTCCCTGATTTCTCAGTTGATCTGACTTCCCTCTACTTTTCAGTATTTTTGTTTCTTATATGCATAATGTCTGGGGTCGTTAATTGTACTTAGTACAATTAGTGGCAGGAATTTGGAAATATGTCTACTCCATCTTCCCAGATGCAAGAGATCTGTTATGGCTTTTTTTTTTTTTTTTTTTTTGAGACGGAGTCTGGCTCTGTCGCCCAGGCCGGAGTGCAGTGGCCGGACGGATCTCAGCTCACTGCAAGCTCCGCCTCCCGGGTTTACGCCATTCTCCTGCCGCAGCCTCCTGAGTAGCTGGGACTGCAGGCGCCCGCCACCTCGCCCGGCTAGTTTTTTGTATTTTTTAGTAGAGACGGGGTTTCACCGTGTTAGCCAGGATGGTCTCGATCTCCTGACCTCGTGATCCACCCATCTCGGCCTCCCAAAGTGCTGGGATTACAGGCTTGAGCCACCGCGCCCGGCCTCTTATGGCTAACTTTTAAAGTAAACTGATTTGTCAGTAACAAACATATTGCATATCAGTCCTTCAAAGTGATAGTTCCACTGTACTCTGGCATTGTCACACCATATCTAAGGTGCTGAATTTTATTTACAGAATCACATTTTAAAGAAGAACAATAGTCATTAATGCACAGAAGAGTAGGCTACCATGAATAATATCATATTAGAAAATTTTGTCGTATGAGGAATTGTTGAGAGACCTAGACCTGATTGGTGTGTTAGACTTTGTTGCCATACAGTAGAGTCAGTTTGCCCTTTTTGAATCCTGAGGGCCCAATAAGATTAATGGGTTTTAGATAAATGAGGCAGTTTAGTCTTAATAAAAAGGATTTGCTAATAATTCTAATAATAATAGCTTATCCTGAGTATTTCAGGTAGCCAGTCATAGTGCAAAAAGCTTTACAGGTATTCTCTCAGTTGGTTCCTGCCACAACTCTGTGTAGAATAAACTGTAGTATCTCCATCCTTAGAAATGGGAGAACCAAATGTTAAAGAAATTGAGTCATTTACCTAACCCCACACAATTAAAGAGTCATGTCCAGATGCAAACTCAAGTCTGTCTGACTTCAGGGCCATAGTAGAGCTTCTCAACAATCAAACAGGCTGCATCTGGACTCTGTAAAAACACTTCATTACTGCAGAAATAAGTATTATTTCTTCACATGTCTGACATCTTATGGTGAAAGGATCTTTCATTACCTTGTTTGTAAGACAACAGTTGACTAGCTACGTGCTTCTTTATGATCTTTGCATGTCAGGAATGTAGTCATTGGAAATTAAGTGAGCCTTTATACACATCTGAGATGTGCTGGTCTTTGTTCCCCATGTATCCCAGCTGGTCTAGTTGAGAAATGAATTTCTCAAGCTATGCATAACAAGTACAGGAAAGCTCCTCATCACCAGAAAATTAGAGCAAATGGCTGATTTTTTGTTGTTGTTGTTTTCTGTTTTCTCTTTTACATGTTTCTTGCCTCGGTCTCTGAAGATTATATTAATCTACATGCATTTTATTCTGAATGTTTTTCATCTTGTCCTGAAGGGAAGATTTTCCAAATGGAAAAATGAGTTTTAATCATGGCAAATTTTGTTCAATTCATGCTTTGATAGCAATTCTTTTTAATCCAGTTCTTAGGTCCATACAACTCATGTAGAAGTAAGTCTAGTACTTTATGCTTAGGATCTGGCAAATTCTAATGAGGGTAAAATTTGTTTTAACACAGTAATTCTCTCTCTCTCGCTCTCTTTCTCTCTCTGTGTGTGTGTGTGTGAGAGAGAGAGACAGAGATGGTTAGAGGGACTAATTTTAGTGTCAGACAAACTGCTTTTTCTCCATTTATTAATTGTAGAACCTGGGTCTTCTTCCCATTTGTAAAAATCCAGCTAATTGTAAAACTTTACTAAGGTTGGCTATGTCATAAGTGAGGTGATATTTAATACACGCAGCAAAATGTCTAGCACACATACAAGGTATTTCAATAACATTAACAATCTTCCCTTTCCAACATCTCTTATCAATATGAGGAGAAAACATTTCAATGTCATGCAGTATATCATAAATACCTGAGCAGCAGTTGCTTACTCCAACAAGTAAAAAAACCTTTCCTGAAAAAGTGTTGCATATTTATCTAACGTGCACTTATCATCTGAGTGAATTTTCTGATTCTCAAATTCTTTAGAATTCTGTCCTGTAGAACTTTCCAAACAATGATGAAAATGTTCTATATGTGCACTGTCCAAGTCTCTAGCCACTTAACATATCTGTCTATTGAGCACTTGAATGTTGCTAATGCCACTGAGTAACTAAATTTTTAATTTTATTTAAGCGTAAATAGTCACATGTGCTTAGCAGCTATTCAGCTGGGCAGCACGGCTATAAAGACTGGTCCCCTGTAGAGCTGATTGGCTTTTTCAAAGCATTAAAATGTTACTGGATTCAGTATTCACTGAAAAATGTGATGGGCTTTCTAGGAATTTTGGAAGGTTTGATAAATCAGTGCTACAACCTACGGTCTTCTATTCTTTCATTTTCTTTTGACCTCCATATTCGAACTTCATACTTTTGTATACCTTATTTCAACTCTTCCACAACATTATTCAAGCACATGAAATTAGGTTAAACTAAACATCAAATAAATTACTAAATAGATCAAACAGATAACCTAATAGCTATATGTAAAAGACTTTCTTTTGACACTCTTGTTTCCTTTGGTGAAGTGATGGCAGAAGGAAAAAGGTGGGCTGGTGTTTCTAGCATCTATAGGTGTCGTCTCAAATGGGAAACTGATATGGTTTGGCTGTGTCCCTACCCAAATCTCATCTTGAATTTCCATGTGTTGTGGGAGGTACGCAGTGGGAGGTAACCGGATCCTGGGGGCAGGTCTTTCCCATTCTGTTCTTGAGATAGTGAATAAGTCTCATGAGATCTGATGGTTATTTTAAGGGGGAGTTTCCCTCTACTAACTCTCTTCTTTTGTCTGCTGCCATGTGAGATGTGCCTTTCACCTTCCACTATGGTTGTGAGGCCTCCCTAGCCATGTGGAGCTGTAAGTCCATTAAACCTCTTTCTTTTGTAAATTGCCCAGTCTTGGGTATATCTTTATCAGCAGTGTGAAAACAGAGTAACACAGCAATGGAGCATGGTAATTCACTGCCCTTGCAGAAGAGTGTTTGCTGACGGCCAAGCATCAACAATATCAGATAGGCTTTTGTGGTGGGTCTACTAACAAGGCAAAATAAAAGCATATTAAATATTACGGTTACTCAGTGCAGTCTCAGTATCCACAGAAGATTGGTTTCAGGACTGTTAAGAATATATATATATATATATATATATATATATATATATATATATCCTCCTATATACTTTAAATCATCTCTGCTTATAACTAATACAATGTAAATGCTATCTGCATTTTTATTTGTATTATTAATTACTGTATTGTAATTTATATTACTTTTTTCATAATATTTTTAATCTACAGTTGGTTGAATCCACAGATGCTGAATCTGTGGATAATAAGGATGGACTATTCTCTGAATCTTTTTAAGGAAAAGATCTAATTTTTTAACTACTACATGCATCAGTCACTTTGCCAAATGAGGCACAAAGAGATTTGTGCCAGATTCAGCAAATCCTAGACTTCCTGATTCCTAGGTTACTGTCTTCAACCTTCCACTCACTAGCTTCGCTCACCCTTGCACAGGACAAGGCATTAGTGCTCCCTGGGCTGATTCTCTTAAAGGCTAATAGAAAATATCATTAAGTGACTTGGTTGTGTCCAAATGTTTTATGATTATAAAACAGAGGGGTTTTTCCTGGTTTCTAAGGCCAACAGATTGGTAAGACCTCTCAGAAGTAATCTTGGCTTCTGGAGAAATGAACTCACTACATGAGATATAAGTCTTGGCGACTTGTTGTTGGAGTTAGTCTCTCTAACAACAAGTCCAGATCGTAAATACAATGATGATGATTCTCAGAGGGGAATGCAACATGAGAGAGAATAAACTTGAAATGGCAAAGCCCTTCTTGACAATGTAGATTAGTACTCAATAAATATCTCCTGTCATAAGGGTTTCATACTAAGTGTTGGGGGAAATTTGGCTAATTATTTTGAGTTGTGCCTATTCTAGGTTAACAATTAAATTATTCATGGCACAGATGAAAATTTCAAAACAACGTGGCTAAATGTGATGCTACAGTCACTAAAGTGGGGGGGGGCGGTAATATTAATGTATAGATTGTGCCACTTCTCAAGGCCTAAGGTTTTCAGAGGAGCGTTTCAGTGAGGTAGACTCTAGAAGTTGGTGCAGAGTCAAGGTCATGCCCTGGAAGAGCTAGAAAGGCCAGACACATAGGAAACAACCTGCTGCTAATGAAATAAGGGAAGCCACACACCACAGTTTCCAGGCACACTGACGCAGATGGCCCAACCAATGCCATCTAGAGGAGTTTGTGGTTTGACTGGCATCATCCAATGAGAAATCTCATTGACCATTACCAGTTACATTCAATGATCATCATTACTGAACTGCAGTGCACGGCTTAGTAACATAGCCACTGTTAGCACTGCACAGTAGCAGCGGAAATGAGCCAAAGCATGTTGCAAACTCTTTACCTTTGCCCATCCTACTAAACTGCAGCTAATGCTTATTCATAGCACATCACACATACTAAAATACTCTTTGTATTCTAGAAGGGAGGGGTGAGTTGTAGTTTGTACAGCTATATGTTAATTTGCTTTCCTTAGGACAATAATACATATTTTTAAGTTAGCCAATAAGAGATTAGAAATGATTTTCTCTGAGATAACAAAGACAAAACAAACAAACAAAAAAACTAGAAAATCAAACCCATGACCTTGGTCTAATTAGCCCCACTGAATTAACACCACACACTGCATCCAGCTGAGTTAACCAACTCAGACAAGATGGCCAGTCATTAGGAAAGCCCCAGGGAGTGGCTGACTACTTCCTGAAGTGTTTCCAGTGGGTGGGTCTCTAATCTGACACATCTGGGAAGCCCTGAGATGGAGCAACAATTCCTCCCAGGGGCCATTTCTAAACACTAAGGTAAAAATAGAAGCTTTTCCTTCTGCGAAATGTCACTTCACATTTTATCACAGTCTAAGACTCAAAGGGCCTTGTTACACTGAGCCCTAAATGCAGCCATCCTTAGGTTTTCTGATGTCCTCTGTGGTTGCTGGATTAATATGTAAATAGGCTATGTTTTATACTACATATAAGGATGGCTAGTGTTAACTACATGGGAAAGTGGGGACGGAAAATAGGGAGGCAGAAGACTGGAGGGAGACAGGATATCCATCCTGTCACAAGAAATAGACAATAGGGGCGAAGAATATTGACGGAGAAAATGCAAATCAATTTTAAGTGTTTCCTACATGAAAAATCAAAAGTAGGACATTTCATACATCACTACTGGCCTGATTCTTTCATTCCATGCCTGTCATTTTGACTTTGTGCTTCTCCCCTGTCCCCCTTGCCGTTATTGTCAGGTTGTTTTCTTCTTGACAGAAGTGGGAAAAAAACGAAGCTCACTGGAAATATTTCTAGAGGAAAATTTCTCTGTAGGAGGAGTTACATAAGCTGTGGTTTCCTCAGCCCTCCCAGGTCTAATCAGAAACACAGTACTGGTCTGAACTCCAGCGGTGTCAAGCATGCAGGGATTGAGCAGTCCACAGACGTGTGCCCACTCTGTTCTCCACACGGCGTTGCTGAAATGTACATTTGTCTGTGTGGCAGACTGTGTGTCTAGTTACCCATATTTGGCATCCTCTTCTGTGGTGCCCTACCTGTAAGAGGATTAGACACCATTCCGTGGTTGAACCTGGCAGGACCACATGACTCACTTTGGCCACTGGAATATGAGTGGAAGTGTCTGTAGGTCACTGCTGGGCAGACTGAGTGCCAATGCGTAGTTTATCAAGTTGCCTTTGCCCTTTGCTTTAGCTTTTAGTAAACCGAATAAGTAAAACTGTACTTAGTCCTCCAAGATCTGACTCTTTGAAACCTATGTATAGAAACCATTATAAAAATTTCAAAAATCCTGCTTCTTGCACATGGAAAGCATAGATTTCTAAACTGTTGTTTCTGCTGTGGGCTTTACAACCTCAAAGCTGACCAAAGATTCCTCATACTCACCAAATCTGCCTTTCCCCTGAGGGCAGTGCCTACAGAAAGCTCCCACTGTTCCCCAAGAGATGAGAAAGAGTTAAAGAAGTTCAATAACAGGAATCCCTGTTAATATCTGAAAATTTCATCCTAATGTATGTGCTAAAATATATCTCAGGCAGTAAAACAGCACAGGCTTGTCACACCCTCTACACACACATTACCTATTCACAACTTTCCATCCAAGTTTACCTATTCATAACTCTCTACCCCACCATTCTCTGTTTTCATTATAAAGCCCCATGGCTCTGACATTTTCACTCTTAGAGGCCATCAGTAACTTACAGACCCCACTATTCCACAGTCACATGTACTCAGAGAGACAATAATTCTATTAATAATTCTCTTTACAATTTTAACTTTCTTTAACAATAAATCAAATTCATCAAAATACCTGGTAAAGAATGGAACTTCTGTTTTTGTTGGAGGAGTGATCTGGAAGCTGAGGAAGTCATTTTTGCTAATAGAAACAGCATTTTTTCTGGGAGTGGTCACTCTGATGGATGGTCCTATTTATTCCTATCTACGATTACTACTCCCATTATTTGGGGGGAGAATTGAAAGTTATGAAGGAATCTGAACATAGGCACTTCAAACTCAGATATCATGCTCTCTTTATTCGGGTGCTAGAAAATAGGTATTAGCTTTTGCAAAATTATGCAAATCTGCTTATTACATTTTCCCCTAAATCAGAGTTTAAACCCCCCCTTAACTGAAAGTTGTTTTTTTTGAGATGCATGCACATGTGCAGCTCAATAGCTGGAATCAGGAAGTTGTGAGAGAACTTAGTAAGAATATGCAGTACATTCGCTCCTTTTCTCTAGGGTGAAATGAAGACAATATGAGGGTAGAACAGAGTTGGGTTTAGGGAAATCTGGAGTAGAGTTCTAGCCTTCCATTTTTAAAGTGATCCAGGACTAAGTGACTGATATGGTTTGGCTGTGTCCCCACCCAAATCACATCTTGAATTGTAATTCCCACAATTCTCATGTGTCATGGGAGGAACTTGGTGGGAAGTAATTGAATCATGGGGGTGGGTCTTTCCCACGTTATTCTCATGATGGTGAATAAGTCTCATGAGATCTGATGGTTTTAAACATGTGAGTTTCCCTGCACAAGCTCTCTTTGCCTGCTGCCATCCATGCAAGATGTGTCTTGCTCCTCCTTGCCCTCTGCTATGATTATGAGGCTTCCCCAGCCACGTGGAACTGTAAATCCATTAAACCTCTGTCTTTTGTAAATTGCCCAGTTTCAGGTATGTCTTTATCAGCAGCATGAAAATGGACTAATGCAGTGACCCTAACTTAGAAAATTTTAGAAGCTGGGAATGGCCTTAGAGTTGTGGGAAGAGATAAGTAAAGCAGATAGAAGAGTCAGCTTTGGATAGGAATTTTTTAAAAGACTTTTCTCCCTCTGGATTTCAGAAAAGTGAGTCTTAGGCTTTGAGAAGAGCCTTGATCAAAAGCTACCTAGTAGGTGCAGTTGGTTCCTGCAATAGACCAGAGCTAAGGGACCCATTGGAAATTTCCTTAAGGAGGGACCACAACCAATGGACTTTTAGAAGAGTCATATCACTTTCCAGGTTTGGATTTCTCCATTTTTTCTTCAACTTTTTATAAAGTCTAAGCACTAGAAGCTGTCCTTAGCCATCACTCTGTGAAATTACGGGCAAGGCTTGACCCACACATTAAATAAAGAGGTGCAGAGGGAGTAACAGGTGCCTGAGAAAAGATGCTTTACCTGTAGCACTTCTGAAGAATGGTACAATGGCCTGCAGCTGGTACTTAGCAGCAGTAGGAACCACTACCTGGACGGATTTTTGGAACCCAACTTATCAGCCATCCTAGACATGTCCAGAGATATCTGAGAAGAAAAACAAAAAAAAAAATGTGTGAGCTTTCACAGGCTTGCAACATGATGATTTGGATGTCAAAAGGAAACTTAGTTTTAGTCACAGTCTGCTGAAGGCTGAAACATCTGAGTTCTAGCAACCATAATGCTTTCCCATAGCTAGAGTTGTTAGTCTACCCAAAATATTGAAATATTTCCAAACTGATTAGGAAACAGCCACTGTCTTTGGCTATTCCAGCCCCTTCTCAGGCACTTACTGGATATTCTCACAATCCAGCAACTAAAGGGTGAGTACTAGGCACAGCAGGGGCCTCCAGAGCCTGTTCCATTGCAGGCTTCAAGTACACAGAGTCAGTTCCTGTATTCCCATAACATGCTGGTTATTAGATTATTTGGCCATTACATTTGCCTACATTTAGCTGAGTCTGACTGGGAGAGATAAAAGAAAATAATTTTAAATGGTACTTATTCTTAAAGACTTTATTTGAGGAAAAGCAAAGACCGACTCACATCAGCTAAATAAAAACTAACACAGAAAATGTCTTATGAATACAGAGCCAAGGAGCAAAGGTTGGAGTGATCAAGGAGGCTGATGAATGTCAAGTCAGGGGAGAGGACGAGTCTTCTTAAAAGTGTGGATTTCTCTTCTATTGTGGGTTTGGTTGATATTTCTGTGTTACCCTCACTTTAGCAACACAGATCCTTTCCACATGATAAAATGCAGTTATCTCTGAGCTGAACAATGCTACAATTCAAGCACTCTCATTTATTTGCCAACTACTCAACACCAACTTGACGTTTCTATGAGGTAGTAATTGGGGAAATTATGGGACTATAATATGAGGAGAGAGAAAATAGGTCATCTCTTGTCCTGAGTTATAGAGATGTCAAAATTGTCAGTGCAACTCTTTTATTATTTTATTCCCAATAAAATTTGGAAACAACTGTGTATATGTAAATAATGACCCAATTATTTCATTTAAATGAACTCACTAATTTAAAATGAATTGTGATCCATTGTTAGGAGCAGCTTACATTATCCCAACATCTTAGATATTAATTCCACACAAAGCTGACTGTATATTTAACTCAGAATGAAGGCAATAAAAAGCAAAGCCATGAAATACAGAATATATGAGAATAAAACTAGAAAAATAAAAAGAATCCAATTATGTACACTTCTTAAAAGTTAACAGTTTCTAAAATTCAGTCTTATCATTTCAATATAAAAAACTTACCATCTTAGTGACACCATTTGTCAAGTTACTGATAAAAAGAAGTTATAGTAGAGAAAAAATAAATAAATTTTCCATTCCCTTTAGCTGACCAAAGCAAAAGATTTGCTTAATTGGGTGCCATAATTTAACTTTTCGCTGTTTTACTACCCAGTAAATAAAAGCTATATTCAAAAGTCAGATAATTAGTTGTCAAAAGATGCCATATCTATTCAAGTACATGAGAGAAAAACACTAGGAAAAGGAAATTTCTGGAAGGCTTTATGAAGCATGTAGGACATCCTTCATAAATGTGTTAGTAAAAGCTTTTGTGAGTTATTATTTTTAAAAAATTAATTGAAAGAAGTGAATTCCAGGAAAGGATAACTTCTGATAACGTGACTCATATAAAAAGGGTTTGGCCATTTTCTATGAACCATTATCTTTCTTACAATGTGTGAAGTTCAGCAGGGCCTCCATTACCTACCATGAGCTCATCTCCATGAATGATGCAACACAATGTTAATCAGACCCAACTTCTCTGATGTCACTAAGAGAAGGCTAGTAGCAAAAACCTCCACTCTTCCAGTAGAAAGCATTTTTTATGAAAACATTTTATTCTGATTTCAAATATTTTTTTAAAAAATTTATTATTATAATACTTAAGTTCTAGGGTACATGTGCACAACGTGCAGGTTTGTTACATATGTATACATGTGCCATGTCGGTGTGCTGCACCCATTAACTCGTCATTTACATTGTGCCCCAGTTTTCAGACCATATAAATACAGAAGTTTTGTGACTCAGATACATCGTTGCTTCCTTTTTAGGTATTCGCACCACTCCTCCATTATAGGCAGTCACTTTTAGGCTTGTTTCTAGCACCTGATCATCCAATGACCCTCTGTTTCTTTTGTGACACTGCTGTTGACACGGCGCTTAGCAGAAGCCCTGCGTTCTTCCAGGATTTCAGGAGTTCTCATTAAAAGAGGCAGTTGGTCTGCCTCTTGACAAAACTTCATTTCCCCAGAAAGTTTTCCCTGCACCCTGGACTAGGCTAGACTCCACCCGCCCCTACCCACAGAGACTCCCACAGGACCCAAAGCTTCCACGTTCATCATAGCTTGTCAACAGTAGTCCCTCGCACTGTACCACGAAAGAGGTGCCAACGTCCAGTTCCTGTTGTAACCATCACCATCAAGCTACACCTGGAACACAGCAGTGTATGTTTGCTGAACATCAAATAAAATATATCACTGATCATAGTAGTCTCTATTTTTTAATTTTTGTTCTCATAGAAAGTTTCTAATCTAATTTTTATCTTGGAAATATATATATTTTTATCTGAAATATTTTTCTCTAGAGTAACTTAAAAATACAAAATAGTTGTTAATACTAATGTTAATATTTGTTTTCCAATAAAGACTTTTGTTTTTGGTGGGGGGCATGGAGTCTCACTTCTTCACCCAGGCTGGAGTGCAATGGTGCGATCTCGGCTCACTGCAACCTCCACCTCCTGGGTTCAAACAATTCTCCTGCCTCAGCCTCCCCAGTAGCTGGGATTACAGGACACGCCACCACACCCGGCTAATTTTTGTATTTTTAGTAGAGATAGGGTTTTACCATTTTGACCAGGCTGGTCTCGAACTCCTGGCCTCAACTGATCCAACCACCTCAGCCTCCCAACGTGCTGGGATTATAGGTGTGAGCCATTGTGCCCAGCCCCAATAAAGATTTTTAAAGTTCAATGACATTTTAAAAATACTTTTTCCAGGCCGGGCACGGTGGCTCAAGCCTGTAATCCCAGCACTTTGGGAGGCTGAGACGGGTGGATCATGAGGTCAGGAGATCGAGACCATCCTGGCTAACACAGTGAAACCCCGTCTCTACTAAAAAAATACAAAAAACTAGCCGGGCGAGGTGGCGGGCGCCTGTAGTCCCAGCTACTTGGGAGGCTGAGGCAGGAGAATGGCGTGAACCCAGGAGGCGCAGCTTGCAGTGAGCTGAGATCCGGCCACTGCACTCCAGCCTGGGCGACAGAGTGAGACTCCGTCTAAAAAAAAAAAAAAATACTTTTTCCAGGCACAGTGACTCATGTTTGTAATACCAGTGTTTAGGAGGCCAAGATGGAAGGATTGCTTGAGCCCAGGAGGTTAAGTCCAGCCTGGGCAACACAGTGAGACCCCCATCTCTATTCATGAAAGAAAATTAAAGAAAAACCATTTAAAATAAAAATAAATATTTTAATTCCCCTCATTTTATAGTAGGCCAAGGTGTTTTAAGAAAAGCTTAAAGAAATTACTAGGCAGTAGAACTATAATGGACTAATAAGTTTGTGTTGGGGTCCTAACCTATGAGGATGGAGCTCCAGAAGGAAATTGTGCCCTTCCACCAACTCTGCCCTTATTTCTTAGAGCTCTGTCCTCCAAGGCCAAGGAGATAAGGGCAGTCCTTCTACTAGTTGACTTCACCTGTGGTTTAAAACTTTATTGATCAGTCATTTTTATCTTCTGATGTTCATTAGTTTCATTCTGGAAAGAATGTTTTCGATGAGAGAGAGAATGAGAGGCCATAAGATATTTCATGTGGGGAAGAAAGGGTACAGTGTGGAAAAGATAAATTTCACAAACACAGCTAAAGTTTTGCAAGCCTTCATCAGGCCCAGGAGTTTTTCCACGGGGCAAATTGCGCCCCAAGATTGCAGTTTGCAGCACCATTTTAAATTCTTTTTTTTTTTTTTACCACGTGAGAATTGATGGAAACATTTCTAGAAGCCGAGAGGCTGTATGGTCCAGGCATAAGCCCTTCATGATGTTCTAGTGAGGACAGGACAGAGCCTATTTGCTCAGTTGACCAGAACCAACATTTACTTTGAAGAGCTCGAATAATGATTAAGAAAACAAGAACTTGTCCCAGAAGCTGTTCTTTATGATAGAAGAAACAACAGTGAGGCCAGCATTCATTATTTCTGTCTGAGCCTCAAGAATATTTCTTTGTTTTTCACTAAAAAGAAAAAAAATTGTTAAAAACTGTTAATTATGGCTTATAATAGTCATAAGCCCAAAGAACTTGATCATTAACATAGTTAATGACCAGTTTGTATGTTAACTTCTCTCAGCTTCATCCTGGCATACACAATTAGCAAGTCAGTCATTAAATACTTTGTAATGACTATAGCTGGATTAAAAACTGAAATACAAATAAAAAAATGAGATTGAAACCTTTAAGATAGTGGGTTAATGTGTCTTCTCCTTACCATGGTTGTACCGTATATAATGTTCCTATGAACAGCGTTATTTCTACAGAGGATACGGCTGTTTCCGAGTGGGATTCGATTTATGTCTGCAGCAGATGTTTAATCTACCACATATTGGCTATTGTTTTACAAGCCCCTCTACTTCCTTGTAATGAAATCTCCTTAACTCTCGTATTCCTTGGGTCCATGGGGAGTCATTTCAAGGTGTTCAGGTTTGTATTCTGTTTTTTCCTTTGCCCTCACATTCCAGTTTTAAAGCTGTATTCCTCGCTTTGCTAGTACCAGCATCACATACACTCTGACATCTATCCACATTATCAATATCATTAGCATCAACTAGTATCGATTCCACACAAGCCTGGTCCATGACTATCTCAATAGAATAATATACTGTATTACTTTAGGACAGAATTTGTTATTTCAAAGTGATTTTAGGTCTAGTCACATAAATGTGAATTCACATGTCTCCTGTGATTCACAAAGCATATCTGAGACAGAAGGACTGAGATTTATATTAGCCTCATTTTTTAAAAACAAGAAAGCTAAGCAAAGAGAGGTCACATGAAATGCCCGAGGCCACACAGCAGGTTTATGTCAGAACGAGAGCTGCGAGTAAATGCTATAGTGGAGGGAGCCCTGGGCTGGGATCAAGGGACCTGATTCTTTTCTAAGCTCTGTCAAGGTAGAAATATGTGTAAATTTTAAGGAGTCCAGATTTCTAGATTGCAGCTTCCTCATGAGTGAAATAAAGGTTTTACATCTGAGAACCCCCAAAGTTTCCTTCAGTTCTGTCATCTTAATTCAGAGATCTGTCTAGTGTTACACTATGAGGTAGTTTAATTCAAAACCATGGTAGAGCTCAGTTGTGTAAAAGCAAATGCATTAAGACTAACTGAATTATTTAGGGACAAGTTTTTCAGGGGAAAAAAAAGACCTGGCGTGTGTCCTAAATGATAGGTTCTAGGGAACAGAGGATGGCATTTTTGGTTTAAAAAAAAAAAAAAAAAAGACATTAAAACATAGTTGGGGAAACAGGACAAACCCCCTTACAAGCAAGACAATTATAAAAGATGATGCAAAAAGACCAAACTTACATTTTAGTACTTTAAATTCTGTAGCGCTTCAGAAACAGGAGACATCAATAGTGGTTTCTTTGATAGTCTGTGGCATTTCTTTCCTGCATCATGGTTTGAGTGAAAATACTTATGGACATTTCTCATCCCTCCTTCTTGCTCTGTGTGAGAGTCTCAGCAGGATAGTCTAGAGCTTTGAGTCCTGTAAATGGCTTCAAAGCCAGATTGGATCATTCAGTTGAAGCCCCTGTGCCCTTTCAAGATTCTACACACTCCCAAATTCTGCCCATCGGAGACACATATGTGTGCACGCAAACACACAAATTCTTTTTTATCTTTAGAGGGAAACTCAAAATGCAAGCACACAGGCAAAGCAAACATTTGGGTGAGATATGAGGCTATTATCTGGGTAACTGAGGTCAAGGAAGTTACTAAAATATTAGAGAAAACATTTACTTTTTAAGTTAGTCATTGCTGACAAATTATCTCCCACATTTGAGTTCCTTTTGATGGCCGATATTAGGCCTTGAGTATGAGTATCTTCATTCCTACAATGCTTTATACTTTTCAAAGTTTTTTTTCCATCTAGGTCTTATCTAGTAAGCACAAGTCCTGTACAGTTGGTAGGGTTAGGGTCACAATTCCCAGCTTATAGATGAACTTCCCAAAGAGAAGAGTTGGAAGGAGAGTTTGAATGTAATGTCCCCTCCAAAATTAACATTGAAACTTAATCCCCACTCTGGTGGTATTAAGATGTAAAGTCCTCATAAAAAAGTCTTCAGAGAGAGTTTGCCCCTTGTTTCTCTTCTGCCTTCCTCCAAGAGAGGTCGCCACAGTGAGAAGGTACCATTGATGGAACAGGCCCTCACCAGACACCAACACAGGCCCCTTGATCTTGGACTCCCCAGCCTCCAGAACTGTGAAAGATAAATCCCTATTCTTCATAAATTACCCATCTATGATATTTTGCTATAGCAGCACAAACATTAGAGTGTGTTGTAAATTTTAAAGCTTCATATTTCCCTCCTGCTTCAACATCCACACAAATAGGCTTTGAGCACCCTGCTCCAGTGACCACATGCATCATGTGATAAGGTTACACTCTGCCACCAGTTCCCCTTCTTGCCCTCCCTGGACTGAGTCCTAGTAACATTCGGAAACACAAATGAAATCCCCTTGCACATTTTTACTTGTGTGTTCCAGCCTGATCTCCAATGAGGCATCTGCCCATGGGTTTTCTCATGCATGTACATGTGTATATGAGTATTGTAGAGTTCATGTTTAGCAGGGGGTGTGGGGTGTGAGACTGGTTGAATTCTCTGGAAGCAGAGAATTCATATAGAGCAACATGGGCAATTGATTGCTTGTAGGTCAATCATCAAATAAGGATTTGGAGTACCTTGGGATCGATCTAATTCTCTCATTAAGATTACTGTAATAACCAGCTCACTAAACAGTCAATATGGTTATTTCATCCATCTTAATGACCCAATCAAATAAACTCTTGGGAGATCGTCAACACTAACTCCAGAGGGAAAAACTCATGCAGATATAACAGCAGCTTTTGTTGAGCACTCCCAATTTAAAAATGGACTAAGTCACAAAGAGATCCCTAGAGGAATGAGAATTGGTCATTTGCTGTTTATAAATCAAGATCCTAAGGGCTATATCTTAATGAAGAAAATGAGAGCATTATAATTTTTAATAAATGAACTAAGGTAGGAATAAGAAAAATATACATAAAGGATCTTGGATCAGGGCAGTAATTTCATGTCGCAGAAGTATGAAAAGGTAAGAGACAGTTACAAAGCAGAGCAGAAGAGCAAACTGATGTGGCAAAAGGACGGTCAAAGACATGATGCCTTGATCAATGATCAATAGTTCAGACCCTAACAACGTAGCAAAATTTCAATAAATGTTGACTATGCTGTCAATATTCATGATGGTGGTGATGATGATTTTGATGACAACAGTAATGGGGTCTGACAAAACAATAATAGTCAAGAAAGATTAATGGTAGAAATGATGAAAACAGAGGTCTGAGAAAGTTTCTATTAATGAATATAAAATTGGAAATGAAGGTAGCCAACCTGTGAAGCAGTCTTAATAGAGTGATGGTTATAAATACATAAAGGAAAAAGCAATGGTGGGGAGAGGACAAGCCCAGGGACGCTCGCCTCAGTAAAGGAGCACAAAACGTGCAGTTCCTGTCATAGAAAGACAAAGTAGTCTACTTAGGAAAGGTCTAAAGAGAAGGAGAATGCCTTCCCAGAATTGAGCTCTTGCAATGGGAAGAAGCAATATCAAATTCTTAGTATCAGCATAATAATCCGGAGCTATAGAAAGAACTTTCAAGGATGCAAACTCGGACCCCAATATTTGAACACTATAATACCAGATATAGATATTTGGATACATCAGGACATGAGACTGAGTCTTTTTTTTCAATTCCATTCCCATTTTTGGCATGTGCAACCCACAACCAGATATAGAAGCTTGTCTTAAATTATCCTAGTATGTTAAACCTAAATATATGTTCTTAGAAGAACTGTGAAATGGATGTTTGGTGACTGAGGAGGGATGGGGGAGTCCCTTCTCTTCTTATCAGCACTAATCAAACCAAATTGTCAGAACTACAGCATTAGTACTTGCATTCATCAGGATAGGATAGGCTATAATGCAGTAACAAACAGCCACAACATTTCAGTTATTTAACATAAAAATTTTTGTTTTGTTGTCTTTCATTTACAAGATGTTCATGTAGCAACTCTGGGGTCCGAATTAGCAGAAGCTCCAGCATGCTGCGTTTCTATTTAAAATCACACAACCTACCCAGATGAGAAAATGGAAGGTCATGCACGAACAATTAAACGTTTAGCCCAGGAAATGACATACAGCACTGTGTTTACATCCCATTCCCAGAAGTAATCCCCGGCCTCACTTATGCAAAAGATATGGGGAAGTTTCATCCTCCCAAACGCGACAGTAGGTTTCAAGCGTTAGCTTGCATCAAAATCACCTTGAGTGCTTGTTAAAACAGATTTTGGGGTCTCACCCTCAGAATTTCTGATTCTGATCAGGGCAACTAATAATTTGCTTTTCTGAAAAGTTTTTGGGCCAGACGTGGTGACTTACACCTGTAATCCCAGCACTTTGGGGGGCCGAGAGGGGCAGATCACTTGAGGTCAGGTGGTCCAGAACAGCCTGGCCAACAGGTGAAATCCTGTCTCTACTGAAAATACAAAAATTAGCCAGGCATGGTGGCAGGTGCCTGTAATGCCAGCTACTTGGGAAGCTGAGAAAGGAGAATCGCTTGAACCTGCGAGGCAGAGGTTACAGTGAGCTGAGATCATGCCACTGTATTCCATTCTGGGTGACAGAGAGAGACTCTGTGTCAATAATAATAATAATAAAGGTTCCAGGTGAGGCTGATGCTGCTGTCCTGAGACTTTCCTTTGAGATCCCCTGGTTAGAGCAATAGTTCTCAAGCCCAGCTGAACATTCACATCACCTGGACAGCTTATTAAAAAAAGATGCACGCCGAGGTCCCACCCCTAAATATTCTGACTTAATTGGGCATCTAAAAATTCTCCTGTATCACAAGAGTTGCTAGTTCAGAAGAATACAATTTTAAGTATGGTTGTAAGATTTCCATCAAAGTGTTCATATTACAGACGAAAAAACAAGTTCAACATCACACAGTAGGCTAGTGACACCTCCAAATCAAGAAACTGAATACCCTGGATCCCAGGTGGTGCCATGTCCTTTAATGGGTCAGCACACAGAGGAGGCAGTATTTTAAGACCAATTTAGTCCACAAATTTCTTTCCCTCTGCTTAAAATGGTTCGGCCTCTTTCCAGAGGGATGCTGGCTCTCAGTGCAATAGCTGCTGTGCTCAGGGAGGAGAAAGTGGATCCGTCTCCAATTCTCCCACGTGGCTGAGAGCGAGCCTAGGAGCAGCTCTCCTCCCTCCCATTCCTCAACTCTGAGCAGCCCTGCTCTGGCTCCTGACCCAGCCTCACCCAGATTTTGCCTCTGCCCCAGGATCTGCGGGCCAAGTGGTTGATCCGGGAAGACAAGCCCACTTATAAAGAAATAGAAAAGAAAATGAACAAAACTGCTGCCGGTGTGCCCTTTGGTCCCAATTGACTAAATCCAGGCTGCCAGAAGGCAGCGCGAGAAGAATCTCATTTTAAAAAGCAACTGAGGGAGATAAAACGCAGCTACCCAACCATTTTGGATGCGGGTCGTCCTCTGCTCCCATCCCCAACACGAAGGCACAGCGTTCATTCTCCCATCATGAAATTTCACTGAATTCATCAACTCTAAGTAAAAATAAATAAATAAGAGCTGATCTGTCATCCTTTACAGATTTTGAACCGATTTAACAGCCATCTGATAAACACGCCCTGCATAACTAACGGCCTCTGGCCTGGCATCTTCCTGTAAAACTGAGAAACATCGCCATCTGCTGGCCATGGAGCCCTGGTGCATGGAAATTTCCAATTCCATTGCCCTCAAGCAGCAGTGTCTGCACAGCAATAGGTCCATGAATTCTGCCAACGGGTTGAAATTCACTGCAAATCATTTAATTTCTTTCACTAAGACAAACTACAAACTATATCATGAAATTCTGTTTAACTTTCTTGTGTTTTATGTATATGCATGAGCTGGATAAGGTGGGGAGGCTTTTTGCATGGTACCTTCCTACTCTTTTTGTTGCCCCTATTTTCTCAAAATTCTCAATGTTGTGCATTTCATAACTCCATTTAACTAACATGAAGTGAGCTTACTCTATGTGCTAAGTTGTCATACCCAAAGAATCAAACGACAGAGACTGAGGAGGGGGGAATTGGGGAACTGAGAGGAAGTCTCATTCTCACATTCTATATTAACTGGACACCTGAGGCTCTGTGGTGGTTTTGACTCCTGTACTTTTTTTTTTATTTTTATTTTTTTTTTGAGATGTGGTCTTCCTTCGTTGCATAGTGTGGTCTCAAACTCCAGCCTCAAGCCATCCTCCCACCTCAGCCTCAAGCAGCTAAATTGCAGGCGTATGCCCCTGTGCTGGGTTTGACTCTCAACATCTTCACGGTGAAACCGACTGTGTTGGACACAGGTTTTCAGCCCAACCACGTTATTTAGACTTAAGAATGCCAAAGAAACATGCTTTTATGGCCTCTTCCACGCTGAATCCTTCTTAGAAAATGGGAAAGAGAGACTCTTGTGACGTAAAAGATGGGGGTTTTGGTTGATGATCTGGGTGTTGATTTCTCCTTCTGCCCTTTCCTCTTCCGGTCCTCAGGTGACACCCACCCAAGCCCATCTCTACACCGTTCATCTACTTGAACAATCCTGACTGACATCTCTGACAGTCCAAAGTAAATTGAATAGTGAAATTTCTCTCACTTTAATGCTTATGCTAGTGGAACTTATTTAAATTTATTTAACATGTACAAAAAGATTAACAGGAAAAGAAAGCAAGGAGGAAGTGTCAACAAAGAGGGCAAGGTATGGAAATGGGTGCTGTTTTTGTATTTGGTGGTGAGACCTGGGGTGAGTGATGGTGGCTGAGCTGATGACGATCATATTTCCTTTAATACTATGGCCATGGACCACCTCTGCATCCAGCCTCACTAGCTGAAAAGCAGCTGAGGACCATTCTGACGGTTCTTTCCCCATCCCTGTCTCCACTCCCCAGACCTTCCTAGTTGCATCGGACTATAGGACAAGGACCCCCCCCAATCTGTTATGACTGGGAGTGGAGAAATGGGCAATGAAAGAGAATGTGTAGGTGTAATGCCAGGAACTAGAATGATTTCCTGCCAGTGATGAGCTGTCTTGGAGGCAGCTCTGTCTGGTTTGCCATTCAGCACTGACCCACCATAAAGCCAAAAAGAGGAGGGCTCACTTGGGACATGGAGGTGAGAGTTCAAGCCTGCCCTGGCTCTTATCTGCAGGTAGCGTTAGCTATTCTACTCTCCAAGAAGAGTCATGTGGAAAAACAATGTTGAAATTCCTAAATGATTGAAGAAAAAAAAGAAGAAAACACAAAGATGAATATGAAGTTGACCAATCAGATCTCTCGAAGAAAAGTAATTTGCCCAGCGTCTCATAGCACACAAGTGGTACAGGGTAGTCTCTGGTCTCTTAGACAACATTTCTCACAATAAACTTTTCCTTTGTCACAAAATAGAGAGGTGCTTCTAGCCATTGGAAAGTTTTTGCCATTGGGGTCACCAATCTTGAGAAGTCCTGGACTTTTTTCCATCACCTTATCTTAGTCTCATAACCCCAGGACCTCTTTTATCTGAATATTTCTGTACATCAGAGAAAAGCAATTAATATCATATAAAATGTTAGAGATCCAGATTACACATGTACCCTTCAGCATGGAGGACAGGAGCAACTGTAACAATGATCACCAAGAAGAAAGTTCAGGGAAATCAGCTGCATTCTGTAAAAAAATTTATGTGTGGTTGAGTGGTTAGTGTCTTAGGTTCTGAAAGGAAGATTCTGTAGTTGGAATCCTGGATCTGGCCCTTAAGAGCTGGGAAAATTGCTCAACCTTTTGTAGCAAAATCATAAGGATAAAATAAGTTCAATCAAATAATGAAGGCATTTTGAACAATATGTGCGGCACATGGTAAACGGTCCATCAGTGTTAGCTCTTGTTTTTATTGCTATTATCACTCAGCGAGTGACCAGCTGCCAACCCTGACTTTGGAAGAAAATCATTCTTGCTCATCATTCAACATTCATTATATACCAATCTTCTCTCTATTCTTTTCCAGGATAAAAGAAGAAAAAGTTAAAAAGGGAGAAAATGCCAGAAACTTCCTGAATCTTTTACAAGAAGTTCTAAGGTAAGGGGAAATCATCCAGGATATGCTTTTCAAATTAACCAAATAGCAAGTATCTCTGCAAAACTTTTTTTTTTTTTTCCCCCAAACGACTGTGGTTGTTTTTGGCAATAGGTAGAAACATGAGTCAATAACCTATGTGGCTCTCAAGAAATGATATTTAAATCAGAACCACAGCTGCACAGGAAGGGCATATGAAGTCAAATTGCTTTAATGTTAATGAACACACATATGTGGTGATTCAATATAGCAGAAAAGCCTGAAAGTGAGTTTTAGTACTGGACTCACTGTGAACTTGCTATAACTCTTGCTTGAACTCTCTGGGCCTCGGCTTCCTCTTTTGTAAAGTGAAACATGGCACTAAATCATATCCAAAGTCTCTTGGGGTTTTAACTTCTAGTGTTACCCTTCCCAGAAGTATTTTTATCTATATAAAAGTATTACAGGGGCAGGCACGGTAGCTCATCCCTGTAATCCCAGCACTTTGGGAGGCCGAGGTGGGCAGATCACTTGAGGTCAGGAGTTTGAGACCAGCCTGGCCAACATGGCAAAACTCTGTCTCTATTAAAAACACAAAAATTAGCTAGGTGTAGTGGCACGTGCCTGTAATCCCAGCTACTCAGGAGGCAAAGGCAGGAGAATCACTTGAACCTGGGAGGTGGAGGAGGTTGCAGTGAACCGAGGTCATGACACTGCACTCCACCCTGGGCAACAGAGTGAGATATATATATATATATTGCACGGCAAAGCTTACAACAAGGAAAGGAATTATTTGTGGTAGGTCTTCAGGTCTCAGTGAAATAGACGATTGGAGATTGGGGGTTAATCCCCTTCCTACTACATTTTTGTCTTCAGGTCTCAGTGAAATAGACGATTGGAGATTGGGGGTTAACCCCCTTCCTACTACATTTTTGCTAGTGAGTGATCACTCCATGTGACCACTCCCTTATGGATCTCCCTGGCTGCTTAAGGCTTGATGAATGGAGCACTGCTCTTTCTGGAACAACAGACTCCTGCACCTGGTCACCAAATCTCTCACACCCCCACACACCTCATTTGTTTCCATAGTTACCAATTTCTTCCCTTCCTCAGCTAAGCCTGGGGAGCCTTCCCTCTGTATAATCTTCCAGTAACATCCCTGTGATATCTTGGTAGCTGGGGTTCCTTGAGGAAAAATTTAACATGAATCATAGTATATCATAGACCTCATTTCTCTGGAGCCTATTTATATATTTGAGGTTTACCACACCAAAAATTCACCACACAATTGTTGCTTTTGATGCAAAACGGTAGACATGATGTGATATTAGTTTGGCACTGCAACTAGATAATATATTTTAACAGTGACGGCTGGTTTCAACACGATTCAAAACCACTGGAATTTTCTCTGACTAAATCCTGAGGTGTTCAGTGCGTGATATTTGCGTGTTTCAAGAACAATTCTACTGTGGGTCAAACTAATCTATCTAAAACTTTCTATAAGGACAGTTCAGTTTAATAAACCGACCTTGATTTCTGTGGCTCTGCCAAACTTAACTGGGAGGAGAAAGTGATGATCAACTTGTTTGAAAAAATATGCCAGCTCAAATGACCTGCCAAAAGTCCAGCCAATGAAAGTGCTTTCACTCCTGGAAAGCCTGCTCATGTATCTTTGTCATTGCTAAGCATTTTAATTGTCTAATTCTGCAAGAGGCTATTTAAGTCCATCCCAAATTCTGCTCTCCCTGAAATATGGGGAGTACATGTATGGAAGCTGTTTTGTCCGCTTTTTGATTTGATGCGTTTCTTCCCTTCACCTTAAAATAAGTTAATGTGCATCTTTCCACCTTTTGGTCTTAAGGAGCACAAGACTTCAGAGTTTTATGAGCTCCAGCTGGAGTTGTAGGAGCTGTCCACTGCAACATCAGTGTGATTTGTGTAGCATTAATAGCCCTTTTGTTCCATGAACTTCAATTCCCTTCAAAATAGAAGAGTATTGAACTCACCATTTCATAAGGAGAATGAAGGAAAATGTACAACTGGATGTGAGCTTATGTGCTATGGTTATTGATACTGACTTCAAGATCACACGTCCTTCTGGTCCTCAGGCCCTGCGGAGCTCAGGGCATTCATTTGGGTCTATCAGATATGTTGCAGGTCAGACTAGAAATAACTAAATCACAGTGCTGCTCTTAACAGTGGGACTTTGTGGGCTGCTGCGACGCCAAGGAATCTTCTTTATCCAGCAAGAAATAAAATATTGTGGACATGATACTAAAGTCTCATGAGTGAACAAGTTTTGTAGCACAAAGGGGTTTTCAACTCAAATGTATCTTATTTAACAAAATACAATGCAATATCTAGTCTGGGTCAATATTTTTAAAGAAATTTTATTTCCTATAGCTGCCTCTCAAAACAATGATAGCAGAACAGGAATAAAATTTATGGGGGGAAAAAAAAGTTGCCTTGTTCCAAAGAATGCTGCTGGAGGAACTTTTCAAATAAACTCAGCCTCCTCAAGTTACTGTCAAAGGAGAACCGAAAAAAAACAAATGATTTCCAGGAAGTAGAATTTAAAGTAAGGCAAACAATCACCAGATGCTCAATAAGGTGAACTGAGCTTTAAAATTTGTGATCACAAAAAAAATTATCATGTCTTAATTGATGCCAAGCCTTCCTCCCATAAGCTGACCCTCACACTGCTGGCAGGTTTGCTTTTCATTATACCATCTGTATTAGCCACTCTTTTGCTACCCGATTGCCAAACTCCTCTACCTGGCATTCAAGAGCCTCCTAATTGGGCCCCAATGAATTATCAACTCTCTGCCAAGTACAAGGCTTATCACCCCCTACCCCTGTCATTTTGACCTACCCACCTGGCATGGTATCAGTTGGTCACTTAAGCAACCAAAGGCTATTTTTATTGGGCACTAACTAAACTATGTACTCTGATAGATTCCTTATTGGTGAATACAAAGAAATAAGCTATTATTATTTTTTATAAAGGGACTTCTAAAAGGCAAAGTAAAACTCTAAGATAGAGTGATACATATCAACTAGTATTTAACAAAGAGTGAGTGGGAAATTCTAATCAAAACTAAAGTGTCCTAAAAAAAATATATGAGTTTAAAGCAGTTTCCTTTGGGTCAAACTATTAAAGGATCTTGAATGAATTCTATTTATCTTTCAACACTCAATTCAAATGCAAACTCTTTTATAGTCACTTCAGAAAGCTACTTTTTCCATAAAGAATTATCTAACACTCAACCAAAAGTGATTTTCTTTCTTTTCTAATCTCTTAAAAATTAAGACACATTACACACGTCAGTAAATTTTAATGCTCCTTGTATTTTGCCTTAAATGTATCTTATCTTTCCAAATAGCTTTTTATTAGTTTTATTGAGGTAAAATTTACATACCATAAATTTGCCCATTTTAATTTTTGGTAGAGTTGTGCAACTTTTATATAACATAATTCAAAGTTTTCATCACTTCAAAACAGAAAGTGTGCTCATGTGCACTCACCCCTCCTTCATACTCCTATCCGGAAGCAACTCTATGTTTACTTCCTATCTCTATAAATTTGCCTTCCCTGGTAATTTTATATGAATGAAATAAAAAAATATGTGGTCTTGGCCGGGCGCGGTGGTTCACGCCTGTAATCCCGCACTTTAGGAGGCCGAGGCGGGCGGATCACAAGGTCAGGAGATCGAGACCACGGTGAAACCCCGTCTCTAATAAAAATACAAAAAATTAGGGGGCGGAGCAAGATGGCCGAATAGGAGCAGCTCCAGTCTCCAACTCCCAGCGCGAGCAACACAGAAGACCGGTGATTTCTGCATTTTCAACTGAGGTACTGGGTTCATCTCACTGGGGAGTGCCGGACGATCGGTGCTGGTCAGCTGCTGCAGCCCGACCAGCGAGAGCTGAAGCAGGGCGAGGCATTGCCTCACCTGGGAAGCGCAAGGGGGAAGGGAGTCCCTTTTCCTAGCCAGGGGAACTGAGACACACAACACCTGGAAAATCGGGTAACTCCCACCCCAATACTGCGCTTTAAGCAAACAGGCACACCAGGAGATCATATCCCACACCTGGCCGGGAGGGTCCCACACCCACGGAGCCTCCCCTCATTGCTAGCGCAGCAGTCTGTGATCTACTGGCAAGGCAGCAGCGAGGCTGGGGGAGGGGCGCCCGCCATTGCTGAGGCTTAAGTAGGTAAACAAAGCTGCTGGGAAGCTCGAACTGGGTGGAGCTCACAGCAGCTCAAGGAAACCTGCCTGTCTCTGTAGACTCCACCTCTGGGGACAGGGCACAGTAAACTAAACAAACGCAGCAGACACCTCTGCAGACGCAAACGACTCTGTCTGACAGCTTTGAAGAGAGCAGGGGATCTCCCAACAAGGAGGTTGAGATCTGAGAAGGGACAGACTCCCTGCTCAAGTGGGTCCCTGACCCCTGAGTAGCCTAACTGGGAGACATCCCCCACTAGGGGCAGTCTGACACCCCACACCTCACAGGGTGGAGTACACCCCTGAGAGGAAGCTTCCAAAGCAAGAATCAGACAGGTACACTCGCTGTTCAGAAATATTCTATCTTCTGCAGCCTCTGCTGCTGATACCCAGGCAAACAGGGTCTGGAGTGGACCTCAAGCAATCTCCAACAGACCTACAGCTGAGGGTCCTGACTGTTAGAAGGAAAACTATCAAACAGGAAGGACACCTACACCAAAACCCCATCAGTACATCACCATCATCAAAGACCAGAGGCAGATAAAACCACAAAGATGGGGAAAAAGCAGGGCAGAAAAGCTGGAAATTCAAAAAATAAGAGCGCATCTCCCCCGGCAAAGGAGCGCAGCTCATCGCCAGCAACGGATCAAAGCTGGACAGAGAATGACTTTGACGAGATGAGAGAAGAAGGCTTCAGTCCATCAAATTTCTCAGAGCTAAAGGAGGAATTACGTACCCAGCGCAAAGAAACTAAAAATCTTGAAAAAAAAGTGGAAGAATTGATGGCTAGAGTAATTAATGCAGAGAAGGTCCTAAACGAAATGAAAGAGATGAAAACCATGACACGAGAAATACGTGACAAATGCACAAGCTTCAGTAACCGACTCGATCAACTGGAAGAAACAGTATCTGCGATTGAGGATCAAATGAATGAAATGAAGCGAGAAGAGAAACCAAAAGAAAAAAGAAGAAAAAGAAATGAACAAAGCCTGCAAGAAGTATGGGATTATGTAAAAAGACCAAATCTACGTCTGATTGGGGTGCCTGAAAGTGAGGGGGAAAATGGAACCAAGTTGGAAAACACTCTTCAGGATATCATCCAGGAGAACTTCCCCAACCTAGTAGGGCAGGCCAACATTCAAATCCAGGAAATACAGAGAACGCCACAAAGATACTCCTCGAGAAGAGCAACTCCAAGACACATAATTGCCAGATTCACCAAAGTTGAAATGAAGGAAAAAATCTGAAGGGCAGCCAGAGAGAAAGGTCGGGTTACCCACAAAGGGAAGCCCATCAGACTAACAGCAGATCTCTCAGCAGAAACTCTACAAGCCAGAAGAGAGTGGGGGCCAATATTCAACATTCTTAAAGAAAAGAATTTTCAACCCAGAATTTCATATCCAGCCAAACTAAGTTTCATAAGTGAAGGAGAAATAAAATCCTTTACAGATAAGCAAATGCTTAGAGATTTTGTCACCACTAGGCCTGCCTTACAAGAGACCCTGAAGGAAGCACTAAACATGGAAAGGAACAACCGGTACCAGCCATTGCAAAAACATGCCAAAATGTAAAGACCATTGAGGCTAGGAAGAAACTGCATCAACTAACGAGCAAAATAACCAGTTAATATCATAATGGCAGGATCAAGTTCACACATAACAATCTTAACCTTAAATGTAAATGGACTAAATGCTCCAATTAAAAGACACAGACTGGCAAACTGGATAAAGAGTCAAGAACCATCAGTCTGCTGTATTCAGGAGACCCATCTCACACGCAGAGACATACATAGGCTCAAAATAAAGGGATGGAGGAAGATTTACCAAGCAAATGGAGAACAAAAAAAAGCAGGGGTTGCAATACTAGTCTCTGATAAAACAGACTTTAAACCATCAAAGATCAAAAGATACAAAGAAGGCCATTACATAATGGTAAAGGGATCAATTCAACAGGAAGAGATAACTATCCTAAATATATATGCACCCAATACAGGAGCACCCAGATTCATAAAGCAAGTCCTTAGAGACTTACAAAGAGACTTAGACTCCCATACAATAATAATGGGAGACTTCAACACTCCACTGTCAACATTAGACAGATCAACGAGACAGAAAGTTAACAAGGATATCCAGGAATTGAACTCATCTCTGCAGCAAGCAGACCTAATAGACATCTATAGAACTCTCCACCCCAAATCAACAGAATATACATTCTTCTCAGCACCACATCGTACTTACTCCAAAATCGACCACGTAATTGGAAGTAAAGCACTCCTCAGCAAATGTACAAGAACAGAAATTATAACAAACTGTCTCTCAGACCACAGTGCAATCAAACTAGAACTCAGGACTAAGAAACTCAATCAAAACCGCTCAACTACATGGAAACTGAACAACCTGCTCCTGAATGACTACTGGGTACATAACGAAATGAAGGCAGAAATAAAGATGTTCTTTGAAACCAATGAGAACAAAGATACAACATACCAGAATCTCTGGGACACATTTAAAGCAGTGTGTAGAGGGAAATTTATAGCACTAAATGCCCACAAGAGAAAGCAGGAAAGATCTAAAATTGACACTCTAACATCGCAATTAAAAGAACTAGAGAAGCAAGAGCAAACACATTCGAAAGCTAGCAGAAGGCAAGAAATAACTAAGATCAGAGCAGAACTGAAGGAGATAGAGACACAAAAAACCCGCCAAAAAATCAATGAATCCAGGAGTTGGTTTTTTGAAAAGATCAACAAAATTGACAGACCACTAGCCAGACTAATGAAGAAGAAAAGAGAGAAGAATCAAATCGACGCAATTAAAAATGATAAAGGGGATATCACCACCGACCCCACAGAAATACAAACTACCATCAGAGAATACTATAAACACCTCTACGCAAATAAACTGGAAAATCTAGAAGAAATGGATAATTTCCTGGACACTTACACTCTTCCAAGACTAAACCAGGAAGAAGTTGAATCCCTGAATAGACCAATAGCAGGCTCTGAAATTGAGGCAACAATTAATAGCCTACCAACCAAAAAAAGTCCAGGACCAGATGGATTCACAGCTGAATTCTACCAGAGGTACAAGGAGGAGTTGGTACCATTCCTTCTGAAACTATTCCAATCAATAGAAAAAGAGGGAATCCTCCCTAACTCATTTTATGAGGCCAACATCATCCTGATACCAAAGCCTGGCAGAGACACAACAAAAAAAGAGAATTTTAGACCAATATCCCTGATGAACATCGATGCAAAAATCCTCAATAAAATACTGGCAAACCGGATTCAGCAACACATCAAAAAGCTTATCCACCATGATCAAGTGGGCTTCATCCCTGGGATGCAAGGCTGGTTCAACATTCGCAAATCAATAAACATAATCCAGCATATAAACAGAACCAAAGACAAGAACCACATGATTATCTCAATCGATGCAGAAAAGGCTTTTGACAAAATTCAACAGCCCTTCATGCTAAAAACGCTCAATAAATTCGGTATTGATGGAACGTACCTCAAAATAATAGGAGCTATTTATGACACACCCACAGCCAATATCATACTGAATGGGCAAAAACTGGAAAAATTCCCTTTGAAAACTGGCACAAGACAGGGATGCCCTCTCTCACCACTCCTATTCAACATAGTGTTGGAAGTTCTGGCTAGGGCAATCAGGCAAGAGAAAGAAATCAAGGGTATTCAGTTAGGAAAAGAAGAAGTCAAATTGTCCCTGTTTGCAGATGACATGATTGTATATTTAGAAAACCCCATTGTCTCAGCCCAAAATCTCCTTAAGCTGATAAGCAACTTCAGCAAAGTCTCAGGATACAGGATTAATGTGCAGAAATCACAAGCATTCTTATACACCAGTAACAGACAAACAGAGAGCCAAATCAGGAATGAACTTCCATTCACAATTGCTTCAAAGAGAATCAAATACCTAGGAATCCAACTTACAAGGGATGTAAAGGACCTCTTCAAGGAGAACTACAAACCACTGCTCAGTGAAATCAAAGAGGACACAAACAAATGGAAGAACATACCATGCTCATGGATAGGAAGAATCAATATCGTGAAAATGGCCATACTGCCCAAGGTAATTTATAGATTCAATGCCATCCCCATCAAGCTACCAATGAGTTTCTTCACAGAATTGGAAAAAACTGCTTTAACGTTCATATGGAACCAAAAAAGAGCCCGCATCTCCAAGACAATCCTACGTCAAAAGAACAAAGCTGGAGGTATCACGCTACCTGACTTCAAACTATACTACAAGGCTACAGTAACCAAAACAGCATGGTACTGGTACCAAAACAGAGATATAGACCAATGGAACAGAACAGAGTCCTCAGAAATAATACCACACATCTACAGCCATTTGATCTTTGACAAACCTGAGAGAAACAAGAAATGGGGAAAGGATTCCCTATTTAATAAATGGTGCTGGGAAAATTGGCTAGCCATAAGTAGAAAGCTGAAACTGGATCCTTTCCTTACTCCTTATACGAAAATTAATTCAAGATGGATTAGAGACTTAAATGTTAGACCTAATACCATAAAAATCCTAGAGGAAAACCTAGGTAGTACCATTCAGGACATAGGCATGGGCAAAGATTTCATGTCTAAAACACCAAAAGCAACGGCAGCAAAAGCCAAAATTGACAAATGGGATCTCATTAAACTAAAGAGCTTCTGCACAGCAAAAGACACTACCATCAGAGTGAACAGGCAACCTACAGAATGGGAGAAAATTTTTGCAATCTACTCATCTGACAAAGGGCTAATATCCAGAACCTACAAAGAACTCAAACAAATTTACAAGAAAAAAACAAACAACCCCATCAAAAAGTGGGCAAAGGATATGAACAGACATTTCTCAAAAGAAGACATTCATACAGCCAACAGACACATGAAAAAATGCTCATCATCACTGGCCATCAGAGAAATGCAAATCAAAACCACAATGAGATACCATCTCACACCAGTTAGAATGGCAATCATTAAAAAGTCAGGAAACAACAGGTGCTGGAGAGGATGTGGAGAAATAGGAACACTTTTACACTGTTGGTGGGATTGTAAACTAGTTCAACCATTATGGAAAACAGTATGGCGATTCCTCAAGGATCTAGAACTAGATGTACCATATGACCCAGCCATCCCATTACTGGGTATATACCCAAAGGATTATAAATTATGCTGCTATAAAGACACATGCACACTAACGTGGCACATATACACCATGGAATACTATGCAGCCATAAAAAAGGATGAGTTTGAGTCCTTTGTAGGGACTTGGATGCAGCTGGAATCCATCATTCTTAGCAAACTATCACAAGAACAGAAAACTAAACACCGCATGTTCTCACTCATAGGTGGGAACTGAACAATGAGATCACTCGGACTCAGGAAGGGGAACATCACACACCGGGGCCTATCATGGGGGGGGAGGGGGGAGGGATTGCATTGGGAGTTATACCTGATGTAAATGACGAGTTGATGGGTGCAGCACAGCAACATGGCACAAGTATACATATGTAACAAACCTGCACGTTATGCACATGTACCCTACAACTTAAAGTATAATAATAATAAATAAATTTAAAAAAAAAAAAAATTAGCTAGGCGCGGTAGTGGGTGCCTGTAGTCCCAGCTACTCAGGAGGCTGAGGCAGGAGAATGGCGTGAACCCAGGAGGCGAAGCTCGCAGTGAGTCGAGATCGCACCACTGTACTCCAGCCTGGGGGACACAGCGAGACGCCATCTCAAAAAAAAAAAAAAAAAAAATGTGGTCTTTTGTGTTTGGTTTATTTCACTTGCCACAGTGTTTTTGAGGTTCATCCACCTTGTAGCATGTATTGGTACTTACTCCTTTTGATTGCTGAGTAATATTCCTTTTTATGGATATACCTTATTTTGTTTATGCATTTACCAATAGATAAACATGTGAGTCGTTTTCACTTTTTGACTATTCTGAACAATGCTGCCATGAACAGTCATGTAGAGATCTTGTGTGGACATATGTTTTTATTTCTCATAGATACCTAAGACTGGAATTTTTGGATCATATGATAAACTTACCTTTAACACTTTAAGAAACTCCCAAACTGTTATCCAAAGTGGCTGCACCACTTTACATATCCATCAGTAATGCATGAGAGTTCCTAGATAGATTTTAAATTCCTCAAAATCAAATTATTTTAAGAAAGATACTTTTTGGAATACCCTGTCAAAGTTCTATTCATCAAAAAGCACTCCAAGAATATATTTTTCACTTTACATAGGGCAAAGAGGAGGCAAAGAAATAATCAGCCGACACCCTCAAGGTGATTTTCCCAATGGGTCTAGGGTAATGCAAAAAGAAAAGTAAGAAAGTATTGAAATGGGTACTCCAGAAAGTAAATAACTACACAAGAATAACAAATAGTTTATATGTGACTTTAAGGTTGTCTGTGGGGTGTCAGGCTGCACATGACAATTAGTTTTATAGCTTTTTCGTCATACAACATATAATAAAATGTCACAGGCTTTACTCTTAGAGGTCAATCTGAATTAGTAAGAAGGAATTATAATGAAATGTTTGAAAATAAGAGTGATTGTTTATAAAAGCATGCAACCTCACCAACTCTAGAAGTGAATATCCTTATCGACTACAGATTCTTGAATGTCCCCAGGCCTTTGCTCATTTGTGTGGCTTTTTAATGTGTTAATTTTCATTGCTCCTTTTTCAGTTATTGATATTTATCTGAGATTTCAAGTCGTCATTCAAATACCATCTCTTTTAGATTTTTTTCTAATTCCCAGCCCCTAATTCCTTTTTATACATAAACTTATCTAGTATAAAATTTTCACATCAATTATGTCATTTAATTGCATGAAATAGGCATTATTATTAGTTTTACTTTACAGACAATAAAAACCAAGGTTTATAGAATCTATGCGAACTGCTATATACTGACCAAATAAATGGTTGAGTTGAAATTCAAATCCAAGTTTCCTGACTCCAAAATTCCATTTTTATCAGGGCATTGCCTCAATCCTCTAGTTTAAACTTATTTCACTGTTATTTAATTATTCCTTGGGTTCTAATGATTGAGGTGTGTGTGTGTGTGTGTGTGTGTTTTTTTTAATAACCCATTCCTACTCATTGTAAGGACATAGAGAGCAAGGATTATATTTTACTCATTTCTGCATTCCAGAAGCATCTAACATAGGCTTTGAATATAGTATTCAATAAAAACTGTGCCAAATAAATAAAAATATATGGCCAATAGAATATACTTCAGCTAGACCTCCCCTGAGACAATGCTACTGAATAAACTCACTTGCCTCTAATTAGTGATACCAAGGGCGCCAAACAAGTGGGCTTTTTTTTTTCTTTAATTTAAACTGTCATTAACTTGAAAATTCTTCTTTTAAAAAAAACCACAGAGGTAAATGTCAATTGAGCTCTGCCAAATTACCGTTATCTTGAAAGTGAAGAGGTAGATGTTTCTGAAACCATGACGTCGAAATTTATTGCTAGCATGAATCTCAGAGAAAACCTGTCCCCTATTAATTCTAAAAATAAGAAAAACCAAAGCCAGAGAGCATGAGTACTGTGCTCCGTCACACAGAACTAGCTGGCAGCGACCCGGTCCTGTGACTCCCTGGCCTCCGCTGCATCTCATCAGGACACCCGTGATTTGAGATTGTGTGGCAATACTCTGAGGACTATTTCCAGCTCTTCTGTCACTTCTATGACCTTGGGCAAGTCACATAACTGTCCCTCTGTCTTCCTCTGTTTATAAAATAAGGATAATGCGTCTATTTGGAAAGCACTTTAAGTCACTCTGACTAAAGATGCTATTTAAAGTGCCAGGTGCCATTCCACAAATAAATAGGAAAAAAGTAGAAAGAGAAGACCCATACTCAATCATTCCCAGCCTCATCTGTCCCCCAGTGTCGCTCCGCTCTCCCGGCACTAGGCAGGCACCTAGCCAAGTGGAAGGATGAAGCTAAGCAGAAGATGATTAACCTTGGATCAAACCTCTTCAGCACAAGATAATAACTGAAACAAATATTCCTCGCAATCTCCCACACACACTATTTCCTAGGACACATGATTACTTCCTGATCATTTTTTGCCTTTTGTTTAATTGGGAAAATGTAATTGAATCATTTCAAATAGTATAGTTAACTGGAGATTTGGCAATGACCTTGAGATTGTGTCTGTGAACACAGGGAAAACTGCACAGTCTGCTGATGAGGAGAATTGGGTAGTTATTAGGTTGTTTTCAATGTTGCTAGGATACATATAAGGAATGATCCACTAATGCAGTTCAGTTAGGAGCAGATAACCATGTCCCTTTTGTGCAAAAACTCTAGGGAAAATAGTCAGTTTACTTCTGTACTCTGCCATAACAAAATAAATGTGACACTGATGCATGTGACAGCTATTATCCTTCATGGTTAAAATAGATAGTAGATAACTTCACAAATCAATTCAATTAGTAAAGCTCATATAATAAAATCAAGTTTTGAATTTTTCTTCTCTATCTTTAGTCAAGGCAGTGGTAACCTCAATAATAGATGGACTGGAAAGCTCTCATTTACTAGTATGTGGAAATGTGAAAATAGCGTTCAATACAGGTTTGGAGATTTAATCCACAATCTCACATACAATTCATACTTAAGTCTGATGTACAATCTTACGTGAACAGAGTAAGGCACAGTATTTGATAAACATGGGCACTCAATCAATAGCTCTTGATGAACAAATGAAAACCAAAGGAAGATTTTTACTCATCTCTATTGGATTGGGGAATGAGCTCAAGTACAATTTCAAAAGCAAAGCAAATATCCCTCTTGATATGTTTATGTATAGAAAAACTGAACCTCACATACCTACTCTTTACAATACAAATTCCAGATTGATTCAAATTTACCTCTCCCCCTAAACATTACTAAACTGATATCCCCAACACACATCACATTACTGCCCCCATGACACGCAGTGCCCCTCCCCTGTGAAGCTGCACTTCTCTGCCCTCTGTTGACTGAAATGCTATTTATTCTCTAGGTCCCTGCTTCAAGCTCACATGTCCCAAGATTGCTTCTCAGAGCAGTCTCTCTCTCCTCTGACCCTCTCTAAACCTTATTCTATCAAGTACATAGCTTCTTTTATCATCTTTTCCTTACTGTTATGTACCTGAGGGCTTCAATATTCATCCATCAACCAGGACAACATCTACTTCTTGGAGTTTTTCACAACCAAAAGAACAATGCTGTGCATCTAGGAGAAACTCAAAACTAATGAAATTGGGGAAGAAAGAAGACAGAGAGAAGAAAGGAGTAAGAAAACAAGGGAAGGAGTGATGAGGGGAGGAAGGGAAAACCACCAAGTCAACACAATCTTATTTTGTGATGAATTTCATAGACTCAGAAATTAAACAATTTTTTTTTTTTTTTTTTTTTTTTTTTTTTTTTTTTTTTTTGAGACGGAGTCTTGCTCTGTCGCCCAGGCTAGAGTGCAGTGGTGTGATCTCGGCTCACTACGAGCTCTGCCTCCCGGGTTCGCGCCATTCTCTGGCCCCAGCGTCTCCAGTAGCTGGGACTACAGGCGCCCACCACCGTGCCCGGTTAATTTTTTTTTTTTTTTGTATTTTTTCGTAGAGACAGGATTTCACTGTGTTAGCCAGAATGGTCTCAATCTCCTGACCTCGTGATCTGCCCACCTCAGCCTCCAAAAGTGCTGGGATTACAGGCATGAGCCACCACGCCCAGCCAGAGTATTGTCTAGAAACAAATTAGGCAGTTACAATGGAGTTGAGGAATTATCTAATGAGGGTAATCATAGGTAATAGTCAATCTGTACAAATCACATTTGTAAGCCATTTCTTCTTCTAAATACCATGTGGTGTGTTTAGCATATTTTAGGCCAAACTGATGTCTATGTAGAGTGTGTGTGTGTGTGTGTATGTGTGTGGTGTTTAGGATAGGTGTTTGGAACAGACAGCATCAATACCTTACCATCCTATCCCAGGCCTACTATTGCTAAACAGTGCTATTTACCGTATTTTAGTTGTAGTAGAGAAGAAAGCAGACTGTCTACCCATGTTACTAGCTTAGGAAAAGGGTTTTTAAAGGCATGAGTTTGAGGAAAGACCTCTCCTGAATGGGGAGTTATTAGACATATAGTAGGAAGAGAGGACCTATTTCAGTTAGGGGTGGGAGAAGAAAGTAAGTAAAGATAGAGCCAGATTTTGAAAGGCCTTGAGTGAAGCTAAGAAATGTGCACTGTATGCTGTGGGTAAAAGGGACTATGAATAGAATTTTGAGCAGGGATGTGATGTGATCAGCATTACTTCTAGGAACTATGGCTCAGGTTGTGAGGGGATGGGAAGACCAGACCAATGAGAGAATAATGAAAAATTGCCTGGAGGCTGGTAAGAAGGAGACAGTATTCCAAATGAGAGAGAATGAGGGCTAATTAAGTCAGTGACAGCAAGAGAATTCACTGGCTGGTGAGACACTGCGAGTGAGGGAGAGGAGCCTGGATGCATGTGGCCAGGTGTGTATTACTCCAGGCTGAATAGCACAGGCTCTGCAGTGTGTATGCTGCAACCTGTCCTGGAAGCAGGAAGAGGCTAGGCCCAGTGGTGAGAACAGCCCCTTTGAGGGGGTTTCCTAAAGGAAAAGTGGGATTTTTCTACATGATAGTTTGTCATAAGGGATGGAGGTGAGACTCCTTCAGTAAAATATGTTATCCATGACAGCCTGTGGCAATGGCGCTTTGGGAAACTGAGGCTAGTGTACGGAAACTCCTCTCCATTTCCTTTCCATGGAAGCCCATATAACAATAGCCATAGGGAGAATGGAAACATTAAATTCCAGGCAACGATCAGAAGCAAGGTAGAGAGCACCAAGAGGCAGCTGAAAGAGATTGTGAAAACACTAGTGAGAAAAGAGGAGCTGGTTTCTGTAGGAACTGACCCAGGAACCAATGGGAAAAAAATCCTGCTTATTCCAGAGGTAGGTGATCTTTATGGAGGAGAGAACAAAGGGGAGATTGTGACACTAACACAATAAGTGCTATCCAGATAGAAGATACTAGGGATGAATATGCATGAAAAATGTATTGGAGCCACATACCTAAAATTCTCCACTACTTAATATAGAAAAAATGTCCGTAGAATTTTAAAAGGGCAGGGCAGGGATTGGCAAACTGTAAACTGGGCTGAATCTGGTCCACATCCATCCTTTTTTTGTTAAAAAAAAAAAAAAAAGAAAAAGAAAAAAAGCTTATTGGACCACAGTGATGTCTGTTTGCTTTTATTTTTACATTGTGTATCGTTGCTTTCATGCTACAACAGCAGAGGTGAATAGTTGTGACACAGACCATATGGCCCACAAAGCCTGAAATGTGTACAATCTGGCCTTTTACAGAAAAGGTTTGTTGACCATTGTTACAGAGGAAAAAGCAACGGCACTCAACCAGTTCTCAGAAGACCCTGATCCTGTCTTAGCACTATGCTGAATGTGTCCTTGAGGAGGTCACTTAATATTGCTAAGTCTGGGTTTTCTAATCTGGAATATGAAACTAATAGTTAACTCACCTGCATGACAAGGTTATGGTGAGGCTCATATCTGATAATGTAAGTGTATATTAAAAACTATAAAGGGCTGGCTGGGCACTGTGACTCACACCTGTAATCCCAGCACTTTGGGAGGCTGAGGTGGGTGGATCACCTGAGGTCGGGAGTTCGAGATCAGCCTGACCAATGTAGCAAAACCCCATCTCTACAAAAATACAAAAACTAGCCAGGCGTGGTGGCGGGCGCCTGTAGTCTCAGCTACTCAGGAGACTGAGGCAGGAGAATCGCTTGAACCCGGGAGGAGAAGGTTGCAGTGAGCCAAGATCATGGCACTATACTCCAGCCTGGGTGACAGAATCAGACTCCGTTAAATATATATTATAAAGGTCTCTATAAAGGTATATAAATATTTCTATTTAACCATACCAATACCAGGGTGTATTAAATTAGGAATTATGTTATATTTTTTGGTGTTTGGGGAGGGAAGATGTTCACATGATCATATAGAAGGTAATATAACTTATAAGGTAGTTAGTTGCAAGGTTGATTGTGAATAGATATTTGTAACTTGAAATTCATTTCTCCCCACAAAATTACAAAGAATTCTTGTTGCATCTTGCCTTTTCATCTGACTCCAGCCTCAAAGACCTGTGAGCAGTTGTCTGAATGTGGGTTCTGTGTCACTCCTGTGCCTTTGCTCCTAATGGGCCTTGGTCTGGACCCCTTCTCTTAGCAGTACCTCCCCCCACCCTCTTTTATCTGGATAACTCTGTCTGTGCCTGAGGTATCAGCTCAGGTATCACCCCAGGTATCACCCCAGCAGGCAGCCTTCCCTGACACCCCTCTCCTGGATGACTTCTCATTCCTAAACGTTTGTTGAATGGCTATTGCAAATCACTGTTATTGCATTTTTCATGATATGTTGTAATTAACTGTTCTTGTTTTTATCCCCTCTAAAGTAAGCTCCTCGAGGACCAGAAATGTGTCTCAATCAATAGCTTCCACTTACTGAGAAAACACTAGTGCCAGATAATTTTCCCTTTTAATTTTTCCAACTATACAACGAAAAGGAGGCTTTTGACCCCATTTTATAGAGGAGGAAACTACAGACTGGAGAGAAGCTCCTTGCATGAAAGGAAACCACAAATAATTGGCAGAGCCATACCCCAAACTGTTCAAATTCCTCCCCCACTAAAAAAAAATCCTACTCTTAGTCACATGTTTATTCTGGAGTCCTCATTTGCTGAAAATTTATTAGCTGATTCCCATAGTAATGATATTTTAGGGAGGAAAAATTCTTTAAAACATGAAAAGATTCACTAATAAGTCAACTATGTACACAAGTAAATCCTTTTACTTCCCCACAGTTCTTAACCTAGCCTCAACCTACCCATCCTTCCTGCTCTACCATTCTGGTGGGTGTCTCTTGTTTATTTGCACTGCATTCACATATGATTATGGAATGTAAAATGACTGCAAAGTGAAATCACACATTTTGCAGAAGATTCAAGATTTCCTGAGGTCTATGAAAGTGATCATAGAAAACTGCTTAGAACACACAAAAGCCCTTGAAAAATCAGAATAAAGTAGAGTTAAACTAGTTAATAACAAAAATGAAGAAAAAACCAAAAGACAGAATAGGTGCTTCAGAAAAGAAAGATTTAAATAACAAAGAATGAAGGGGGCTCTTTAGTGTTTCTGGTGAAGCCCTCAAATATTTATACAGAAAGGACTTTCTCCATGAAGGTGCTAGAAAAGCCAAATGTAAAGCAAAGGATGGTTAAGTTGTTGCATATTCTTTATTTTTCTTACAAGAATTAGCTCAGAATTCCAATTACAACATAAAATCAACTTATCGTTTTAAATTTTATTTTTCAAGAGTTTGTTTTTTCTCATGAAATTTCTTTTGTGTTATTTGCCATGAAACTCTCTGCCAACCACTGTACTCCATTTCCTTGTTCATAGCAATTTTTTTTTTTTTTTTTTTTAAAGAGTCTCATTCTGTCACCAGGTTGGAGTGCAGTGGCAGGATCTCTGCTCACTGCAACCTCCGACTCCCTGCTTCAAGCAATTTTCCTGCCTCGGCCTCCCAAGTAGCTGGGATTACAGGCAGGCACCACCATGCCCAGGTAATTTTTGTATTTTTAGTAAAGACGGGGTTTCACCATGTTGGCCAGGATGGTCTCAATCTCCTAACCTCAGGTGATCTGCCCGCCTCGGCCTCCCAAAGTGCTGGGGTTACAGGCATCAGCCACCGTGCCCAGCTGTTCATAGTGGATTTGTTGAGGATAAGCAACCTGGACCAAGAAGAGCAAACTCATTGCCATAGAATTTTAGAATGAGAAATAAAAGCGTATTTTTGGTTGTTCAGACTAAAACAGGTACAGCTAGGAACAGCCTGTACTCAGATTTCCAGCCATGTGGACCTAGAAAAACTACATGCAGGGGGACAGACTAAAGCACAGAGGCACAGTATCAAGAGAAGAGGGAGATTCTGTCCTTGGTCCCAACACCCAACACATTCCAGGTCTTCAGTCTTCCCGGTAAACTTGAAATAAATTATCCTTGTGGAGTCATCTAATATGGTTCCTTGAGTTTCTATCATAACTGAAAGAGTCTGAATCAAGCAAAAGATGCCTCTCCAGTGACACTGGAGCATTTCTCTAGCCATGCCCTCCACAGAAACCCAAGAGGATGTGTCTACCTGGAGCCCACATTCCCCAGAATCCTCTTCAGGAACCTCTTCTCTGTACTGTTCGATTCAGGGTGGATTGAGTGACTGGTGTAGATGTCCTTGGGCCCAAGGATTGCTCCAGGAAGGCTGTGGGAAGGGCATAGGTAAAGCTTAATCTGGGGCGTTTACTCATGTCCTTGTAAGGTCCCTCACAGTGCAGAACAGAAACATGGGTGGGAAGACAAAAGATGTGATCTTAGGCCAGAGGGGTGTGTTCAGGTATCTAAACACAAACCTGTCATTCCAGGTTATTATAAAGATGCATTAGCCAAGGAGGGAGAGAATAGAATGCATTAGATTCAACAATTCACTAGCTTGATGTATAACTTTTAAATATTTAGACATATGGAATGTAAGCTTCCATTTTTATTCTTCCCTGGATGCTGCAAACATTGGGAGCAGGTATGACATATTAGGATAAAGGATTATCTTTGAGTTAACCATGTTGAAGTATATATCATGACCCCAGAACTACACTAGGTTGTATGCAGGGCTTAAAATTATATCTCATGAAAAGTACTGAATTTCATGAGTTACCTTTCCAGAAACAATGAAATTCCTCTATCTAACCTATTTAACTAAATCTATGTCAAATTTAGAAAGATCCTGGTTAAAAGAAAACCAAGAAGGTAAGTTAGCACCTTGCATATAGGTAGACATCTCTTAACAGAATAAAACAAGGCATCTGGTTTCATATTTTAAGATAATAATTATTCTCATAATTTTAAATTATAGGCAGGAAATATGAATCATGAAACCTAAAAGTCCATCAGATTATCCTTACCCATAGAATCTGTTTCTGTTATTTTTGCCTCTATTTTAGGCTTCATCTATATGAGAATATGAACATCACTTTTTAACTGAATTATAGGTATGGCTATCTAAAATTCATGTTTGATAAAATTAATGAACATCTAGTTAAGGCCTTAAAATAATAGCTATTTTTATCATGTCTTGTCTTCAGTAAACAGTGCTTAATATTCTTATAAAGGTTCTGGTCCAGTTATAATGAATGTAAGAATCCAACAATAGAAATAAAATAAAAAATAAACCAAAAACTGTTAGGGTGGGAAGATACAATCCTAGGTTGTTTGGGCCTAACTTTATCACCACCACTTTACAAAGTTGAGCCTCAGAGAAGTTAAGTAACTGGCCTCAAGTAACAACTTATAATTGACAATCCTTACTATTTTTTATTCATCTTCAAATTTCACACATCTATTTTAAAACACTTGCTTTTTAGATTTAAAAACAAAACATGTCATCTAAAAATAAATTATAGGACACTAAAAAATGTAAGCAGGTTGGAAATCAGCATTTTGTCAAGTGACTTTTCAATGAATATTCCTTTAATATTCTAAGTTCTGCAAACATTTAGCATAAAAACTTTTCCCAGATTTCTCATTTTGCTTAAGCATTTATAAGTAGCCTTTAAATATCTTTCTAAAGTTGCACTGTTTTTTATCCCTGCCTGGTCTACATTATGCCTCCCATTTATTTAACTTCAGAGTATGTGGTACTGATTCTATTATAATTATCATGTCAGGCTTTTTCTGCAATTGTTGCACACATTTAGGTTGCACATTTAATGGTCACCATCCTAAGGCCAAGCAATAAAAAAAAAAAAGATGCTAAAAATAAAAGTCATTTTAATTTACAAGTATCTAAATTCCAACAAGATTCTAAGTATAATAAATGCACACACATGACTGGAAAAAAACTAGGTGCAAGGTTAAAAAAAAAAAAATCCAGAACTATCATGTAGGACATAAGATGAACACTCACAAACAAACAGAATGATCAGAGAGATGGGTCATGTAGAATCTGCTCTCAAATAGAATAGAAGCTTCTTGAGGAGACACTATTTTTAAGCAAAACGGCACATGCATAGTAAAACTATAATTTAAAAATCCAAATTAGTGCCATGGAAGTTCAAGGGAGAAAGAGATGAGTGCATGATGTAGTGGTGAGAGAAAATCTTAAAAACAAAACAAAATAAACTACAGCAAACTAGGAATTAGTACCGAACCAGCTAGCCAGAAAGAATTATAAGGGTGTTTAAGGTTTCATTTGTTGTCTCATTGCCTCTTGAAGAAATCTCAGCTCCCCCATCTGTAAAAGTGAGATAATGAGAGTATTTGCTGCACGGGGTTGCTAAGGACTAAATTGGATGCGGCACTTAGCTTTGCGTCGAACTCTAGTCAACAGTGAATGTTAGGTTTGCCCCGCACTTGTCATTTGACAAGGGTTAGAATGGAAGATGCCATCATGTTACTCACCCTGCTTCCCTTAATTCCAGGAGGCAAGTGCTTTGAAACAGCCTTGAGAAATTTGGAGAAAAAAAGGATGAGTTCATGTCCTTTGTAGGGACATGGATGCAGCTGGAAACCATCATTCTCAGCAAACAGAAAACTAAACACCGCATGGTCTCACTCATAGGTGGGAACTGAACAATGAGATCACTTGGACTCGGGAAGGGGAACATCACACACCGGGGCCTATCATGGGGAAGGGGGAGGGGGGGTTGCATTGGGAGTTATACCTGATGTAAATGATGAGTTGATGGGTGCTGACGAGTTGATGGGTGCAGCACAGCAACATGGCACAAGTATACATATGTAACAAACCTGTACATTATGCACATGTACCCTAGAACTTAAAGTATAATAATAACAAGAAGAAGAAGAAATTTGGAGATGGATAAATGATTGGTTAGAGCCTCCAGGAGGCACCTGATCTAAGCTGATTTAACCATAGGACCTCACTTTCTAGCCACAGTGACTGGTCCTCAAGGGTGGAAAGAGGAATCAATCGAGACAAAATTAGACCATCTTTGAACTACAGAATAAGGAAAAAGCCTCTGTCCTCGCTGAAGACCACCTGTCCAGGTTGTCCCAGGACTGAGGGGTTTCTCAGAATGCAGGATTTTCAGCACTGAAACTAGGAAAGTCTCAGGCAAACTGGGAATTATTGGTCGCAGTTGGAAAGATATGAGCCCCAAACAGCCTATGGAAGAAGCCAGAACACAGTAAGAAAAATGATGACAATATACAGAAAGAGGTGGAGGTGGGAGAAGAAAGTGCTGGTCTTTGGTCTGAATCATCCTCAAAGCCAGCTAGTCCTCTGTTACATGCAAGCTGGATCACACGAGAAAGGTACACCTGAGAAAGGTACAAAAAGAGAACTTTGTACCTGAGTAACTTGGGTTGGGATTTCTATCACTTGTAACCAAAGGAATCATAGTTAATATGCTGACCCGTGGAAAATTTTTCATAAATATTAGCTATTATAAACCAGGGAAAAACAAAATTTATTGGCAGAATCTAATAATAATTACTACAGAGGGGAAAAAAAGAAATAATTCTGCACTCATAGAGACACAGCTAGAGACTACGTGGGCTAGCTTGAGTGATACTGTTCCTTCTACTGACCTAGAAGCTGCCTCCAAAACAGTCTGAAGTCTGGACAATTGTCTGTGTCTAGAGTTACACTAATGACTTTCTGTCCACTAATTGCATCAGAGGAAGTTCAACAGTCTCAGCTACTGTTCTCATTTCTGGTGAATGATTTGCAAGTGCAGGTGGCTTGCAAAAGACAAAAGATGTTTTCCTCAAAATGCTCAACATCTATGAAACTCTGTACAGGTTCAACAACAGGTTTTCCTTGATTATTCCTAAAAATCAAAATTGTTCAGGAATGAGAGGGAGTATATCATTACCTAAAATAATGTTCACTGCTTTGAATACTTTACATGCCAGAATCCTAATGATTTACAGTTCTTTCCATATACTCTATAACTTGAAGTAGAATATCTTCAAAAGAAATTTTCATAATTAATCATTGTTTTCTTTATAGATACACAATATTTTCATTATATCTGTTTACTTTTTTTTTTTTTTTTTTGAGAGACAGAGTCTCGCTCTGTCGCCCAGGCTGGAGTGCAGTGGCCGGATCTCAGCTCACTGCAAGCTCCGCCTCCCAGGTTTACGCCATTCTCCTGCCTCAGCCTCCCGTATTTACATATTTTTAATACAGGTAATTGCAGATTATCTCTGGAAGTTGGAGAATGCTATGCCTATCTATGGTTCCATGTTTGTAAAACAAATTTGGCTAAACCAAGGGAGTGGTCCATGGCACAAATCTCTCTCTAGAAAACATTATTTTTAAAATGTTAACATTATTAAGTATTTGCTGTGTAGCTTCAGCTCTCCCTACCTTTTCTCCTGAGGCAAGCCTGAAGGAGCAGGCCCCATATGCATCAGGCCAGGCTCGTAGCAGAGAGAAAAGACCAACAGAGAAATCCCTGAATGTCTGTTGAAGATTTGCCTGGAAGCAAAACATATCCCTTTTATTCACATTTCATTGGCCAAAGTAAGCCATATGAAAAAGCCAGTGGAGTGGGAAATTATAATCTGCTCACCAAGAAGAAGGAAGGAGAAAATTGTATGGAACAATAATACGATGTAAAAGACTTTATATTACTCTAATGGGCCCCTCTCTTTTCCTTGCTGGCATTATCTTCCTTCTTTCTGGCAAGTTCTAATCCAGTGATCTCTCAACTCGCAGCCACACTCCCCAACTTGCCTCACCCTATTTTGTTTTTATTCCCCCATGTCCTCAGCCTCAAGCATCCCTTCTTAAATACCTTGAATTTGAATAATAAAATAATTTATCGTATAAAGGCTAGTAATGGCTCAGAATAAAATCCCTTTTAGATAAAATTTGTTTTATAGATAAGTCTTTCAAAGTATCTCCACAAATATTTCTAAACACTTGTTATGTATAAAATACCATGTTAGGTATTATACATAAAATTAATTTTCTTAAAAATCTACTAATTGGGCAGAAAAGACATAATGGACAAATGTTCAGTAAAATAAGAGATTTAAGTAACATATAGAGACAAAAACAGATCTGTCAAAGAGCAGTGAATGATTAATTTTCAAGTACTTTTCACGTATGTCAATTGCTTCTGGGTATAAGACAATAAGAGTTTATTAAGGGTTTTTTTCAATTAAAAATTAATTTTTAATTAAAAAACTGTTCAGTTAACAAAATCAACAACAATACATCGTCATACAAATGTCTCCAGCTTTCCCTCACTGCCAACTAAAGCAAGTTTTGGCTTTGCACTGAGATTTTTCTTTTCTTTAACCTCTCTTGCCCTATAATGAGGGTTCTGTCTTATCAGGCAAGCTCTTCCAGGGTTTATGGTACAGAATGGGAAAGAAAGAGACATAGATAAAGATACATTGGATTAGGAATGAGCAAAACCTAATTTGAAAAATTCGCGAAAGATACAAGAGTTGCTGTCTTTTGTGAGGGAAGCTAATTGAGAAAAAAAAGTAACATTTTAAGAAGTAATTTGTAAACTTTGTATCAGTCTTAACCAATTCAGGTTACTACTACAGAATACCATAGACTGAGTAGCTTATAAAACAAACATTAATTTCTCAGACTGCTGGAGGCTGGAAATTCCAAAATCAATGTGCTGGCAGATCCAATGTCTGGTGAGGGCCCACTGCAAACAGATGACTATCTTTTTGTTTCTCAAAAAGCAGAGAGTAGGGAAAGGGGGTTTGCACTCTTCCTTTTCTTATAGTGACACTAATCCCTTCAGGAGGGTTCACTCTCATGACCTAACTACCTCCCAGAGGGCCCATCTCCCCAAACCATCACATTAGGGCTTTAACATATACATTTTTGTGGGGACACAAACATTCAGTCCATAGCAGTATCCTTTTCCATTTGTTGAAGAAATGTAAATAAACACATTCTTATTTTGCCATTATTTTGGAATTAGACACTTCTTTAATTCTGGCATCACGCAGAGATTGGAACACATGGATTACAGCTTCCATAAAGTTACTAACATACATCTACTCAGCAAGAACATTTGCCAAGTGCACCTTGAAGGGCTTGGATGCACAGTAGTAAGCAAAAGAAGCACAGTACCTGATCTCAGGAAGTCAGATCATAGCTAGTTCTCTTGGAATGAGAAGATTTTGAATGGGAAAAAAGTAGGGGAAAGCACTGAGAAATATTGAAAAGGGAAATACTTGGATCATCAGGTTTTTCAATGTTCCTCAAATTATACTATGAAGTCAGAAATGTACTCTCTGTAAAATTAATAGAGCCATCCCTATAAACCATTTATTAAGTATATTTTATATGCCAGGCAATTTCCTATGTACTTTACTTGGACGAACTTATTTTATTCATAGGATATGAGGTAGATATTTTAATATCATCCCCAGGTAATGAGTAAGCTTTGGATTGACTGACCCCTCCAGGTACCTGCTTAATAACTACAATATACTACCTTATGCTCTAATGAAGGCCTTGGCAGTTTAGTACATTTTTACCCAAATGTGATGTAGCTCCTTTCTGTCTCCACACTTGAGAAAGAGCTGACAGCACTGCACGTGTCATAAAAACTTCAAGAAGCCTTTTTAATTTTAGATGACTCCTTCTCTCTTTATGTATCCCCACAAATGTCACTTCCAAATTTCTTCAGGAAGGAATTCCAGGGTTAGTTTGCTTTTCATCCAACTGAAGGAAACTGGAAAATGTGAAAATATTTAGGGCCAGCATTCTCTTTGTAAAATGTTTTTGTTGTTGTTGTTGTTGTTGTTGTTGTTGTTGTTTGAGACGGAATCTTGCTCTGTCCCCCAGGCTAGAATGTAGTGTGACACTACTATCTCAGCTCACTGCAAGCTCCGCCTCCCAGGTTCGTGCCATTCTCCTGCCTCAGCCTCCCGAGTAGCTGGGACTACAGGTGCCCGCCACCACGCTGGGCTAATTTTTTGTGTTTTTAGTAGAGACGGGGTTTCACCGTGTTAGCCAGAATGGTCTCGATCTCCTTACCTCATGATCCACCTGACTCAGCCTCCCAAAGTGCTGGGATTACAGGCATGAGCCACTGTGCCTGGCCTCCTGTAGAATGCTTTTAATCTCAAAGTTCCATGACCCTAATTTATATGCTTTACTGTAATTTACATATATATATAAAAAAATAGTCATTTAAGATAAACACAATGAGGTAGATAAATTAAGAATTATAACCATTTGTCAAAAGAGTAACCATCCTCCAAGAAATTAAATGACTTGCCACCAAATCTATACACAGGTAAGAAGTGGCCAAATCCAAGTCTTCATACCCTGGTCAAGTCCTCTTGCCTCCTACTGCACACCAAGTTCAAGGTCAGCTCATACTAATTGGTGCCTTGGAGTTGCTGCCTAGGGAGTAGATTTTCTCAACTGCTTATTCTGTCCCCATCCTCTCCACAAGTTACATCAGGGCCATAAAAGCAATTACTGCTTGAGTGGAGTGGAAAACAGCAATTTTAAATGATTAAAAAGGGAATCATTTTTAAAAATAATTACTATCATTATATTTTATTTGGGAGGAAGAGAGAGATAAATATATTGTGAATCAACAGAAGCCTTGGCCCATGTTCCCTAAGCCTTATTTATCTGGAAGTTGTTTATCTCCCAGAGTTCTCCCTCAGAGGAAAGAATAATAATTATTCTTTAATTATAGCAGAAGTAAATTTTCTCTTCCAGTTCTAAAGCAAGATGACTCACAGCTCTTCATTTATTAAAAATAAAATGTCTTTCAAAGAAAAATATTTTTCAAAAGCCAGAGTGAACGGGCTCAAGACTTCCATCTGGGATGCTCACTGACAACAGAGCCATTTTCAGCTGACATTACTCACCAGTGGGTAATGTTCACACCTGTGCAAAGCGTAGTCAAGAGATGCATTTTCCTACCGAGGCCATCCTGCTACTCAGAACTTCATGAGACAATGATAACTTTTCTCTTAAGATGTTTCCAGCTGAGCTATCCAATTACTGGGGTGTGTCTATCATCTGAGCAATAGAGGGCCCATCAAAACATATCTGATTCCACAGTAAATCTCTTGTGTTGTTACTGCTGATGATTTAATTTTTGTTCGCTCATCTAGGAACCCAGAACCTGGTCCCATAAACTATGTTTTCTCAATTTCTAACCCTAACAGCATCCCTCAGCCCCAGTTGATCTTCCAGTCCTGCTATCACTCCCCAAGCTTCATCAGGAAGATTTAAAGTTCATCTAGACCCACTCTAGCTTTAAGTCTCCAGATTCAGTACGAGAAAATCATGGTGATGTCACCTGTATTCATTTATAAGGAAATGAGACAAAGACTAAAAATAAAAACAGATTAGACAGAGAACCCTGATGGTGGATGTACTGCTCCCTGACCATCTCATTTGCAAGAATTATTGTGGTTGGTGTATTGTATTATACTGAAATTTTCTATATCCTCTTCTCATCGAAATGCAAACTCTGAGTCTAATGACACATGTCCCACCTGTCCAGCTGTCAGGCTTCCTGAAAGGGGTTGGAGGAACCCACAGGACAATAAAAGGAAAGCAAATGGACAGTTAGAACTGACATAATAAAACTGCCTCCTAAATATGGATTCCAGAGCTGGGTGTGCTGGCTGATGCTTATAATCCCAGCAGGTTGGGAGGCCGAGGTGGGAAGATCATATGAGGCCAGAAGTTGGAGGCTGCAGTAAGCTATGATCATGATGCCACTGCACACCATTCTGGATGACAGAGCAAGATGCTGTCAGAGAGAAAGAGAGAGAGTGAGAGAGAAGAGGAGAGAACAGAGAGAGAGAGAGAGGAAGGGAAGGCAGGATGGCAGGAAGGAAGGTAGGTCAGTCAGCCCAGAATTTTATAGAATCATTTTTATGATCCATTAAGAAACAAGGTTTGTCTGTGTGTGTGTGTGTGTGTGTGTGTGTGTGTGTGAAGGCAAGAAAGCCCTTCATGTGGAAGAGCACAAGTGATGATTTCATAGTGCTAGGAAGAAAGGATTCTCAGACCAGCAGAACCAACATGCCATCAAATCTAGAAGTCTGCCCCTAGTACTTCGGAATAAGTATTACTCACCTCAGAATACTACAAATACCACAGCAAAAGTAAATTGCTTTCTAATTTTAGAAAATAGGATAAATATAAACACTCCTATGAAAGGTAATATGTCATGTCATTAACGTCTTAGTGTGAATTAATTTAAACAAAGAGAAAGAGGCATGTGTGAAAGAGTGTGAAGAGAGGAGTTACAGAAAGTGCAGCTGCTGGACACAGTTTGAGTCAATGTATATTTTACTAAGGTCATGTCCTGGCCAAAGATATGGGCACCCTCTGCTCCCAAACCAGCACCACACACATCTTGCACAGTACATGACACACATCTTTGTTCAAATCCTTATCTAATAATCAAAGTTTTGGTAGCTGAGAGCTTTTGTCTAGAAAAAAAAAATGTTTACAATACTGATCTTGTGATCTGTGTCAGTTCTAATTTTAACAGCATTTTCTGAGAATAGAAAAAATACTCTATTTCATTTTCTCCCTTGACCTACTTTAGCATATTCTGCCCCACTTAATATTTTCTATCCTTCACATTCTCCCTCCTGCATGTTACACAAAGAGATGCTGAGCTGGAGAAAATAAGCTGCATTTGTCTTCCTGCTTCCTCCCTAAAGAGGGGTATAGAAACCTGAATGCATTCATTGATCATGCCTCCTGCTATGCCCAGACTGGCCTGTACAGGGTGCCCATCTTAGAGAAAAGCTCCTGTGAATCAGGAAGACACAGAAAGGAATTTCAAATTACCCATTCTCCACCATTGTCCTTACATTACACATTGTCCTGAGATTACACATTATATCCTTAGGTTATGATTACACATCATTCTTAGATTACAGCTGAGTAATCTAATAAATCAACCTACTGAAATATGACAAAGTGAGCCAAGTATTTCTAAGATGTCTGACACAGAACAAGCAGCCCTTTATTGCTTACTCACTTATTTTGCTTGTGGCCTAGCAAAGTATTGCTTGTGGACCAGCAGCATTGGTATCTCCCAGGAACTTGTTAGAACTACAGGCTCTCAGGCTTAGGCTGACCTCATCAGAGCCTACATTATAACAAGCCCCTCACATGATTCATATGTACATTACAGTTTGAGAAGCCTTGACCAAGTTGCTCATTAAAACCTTGCTGTTCCTGACTGCCTCAATGAAAAAGTTACTTACCAGAGTGTTCCAGGGAGCCACTTAGCGACAAAAGCAAGTTCATCCTACTGTGGATTCCCATCAGACACGTCAGAAGGAGAGAAGTCTGGGTCTTATTATTCTAACTCATGGAGGTTGCTTAACTTCTGACTTGACAGACAAGGAACCTCTTCAGAGGCCTTCAACTTACCCACCAGCGGTTACCTTAGTTGGTTTATCTGTGAGACCTAGCCTGGATAAACATATGTACTCCCTATCCCTTTACAAATGAAAGTCCAACACTTTGTGATAAAGAAAATTACTTTCCAA